>NC_087141.1:5000-10005000 GCF_030705265.1 Helicoverpa armigera
GAAAATTTGAGAGTTTTCATTTAAAATATGCTTTTATTATACCTTTAATAAACTCTGGTAAATATAATTATAATTTGAAAGGAAATAAAATCTAAGGTAACATCTTTGAACAAACTAAAATATAATAATTAGACTTGCAATATAGTTATCTACTAACTACTTGTAGGTACTTAATAACAATAAGAAAGTCTTCATACTCATATGTGCAGTAATTGACACATAACTTATGTGCTACCGACGCTATGAAAGTAATAACATATTATTAAAAAAATACCTAAGGTAAAGTTTGTTTAAACCGTTCAAATTGAAAATCAACATTATCAAACTTCAAGTCAAACATTGCCCTCAACAATATAAAACTCTTATAAAGTGGTTTCATAAGTAGGTACTAAAACACATTTCCTGAAGCGCTTCAGGCATTTTATACAGTTATATATTTTATATAAATACCTAGTATTTTTGTGTGTGTGTGTGTGTGTGTGTGATGAATGTGTGAATAGTTAGTGACAACAGCCGTGGGCCTTGGGCCTTGGCTTTGAACTTTGACTTTGACAACTACGACATTGACTAACTTTGACTTTAGCAATTTTGACTTTGACTACGACGTACGACGTAGGTATAAACTTCCTAATATACTCCCCTTATGTGCTCCTCTTATGTACTTCTTTATATACTTCCTTATGTACGTCTTTTTGTACTCCCCTTATGTACTTCCTTATGTATTCCTTATGAACTCCCGACCAGTACCTATGGCAAGAAATAAATAGGGATTTTACCCTAAAAAACCGGCCAAGTGCGAGTCGGACACGCGCACGAAGGGTTCCGTACCATTATTTATAAAACGGAGAAAAAAGTCACGTTTGTTGTATGGGAGCCCCACAAAATATTTATTTTATTCCAGTTTTCAGTATTTGTTGTTATAGCGGCAACAGAAATACATCATCTGTGAAAATTTCAACTCTCTAACCACGGTTTATGAGATACAGCCTGGCGACAGACGGACGGACGGACTGTTGAGGATTACGAGGTCTTGCAGGAATAAAAGAACTGTAGAAATACTCAAGCTACGGAGAAATATAATTTTGGTGCACACAGTACAATGCATGACCAGCAAGTGACGACAACGGTGCATTAATGCGCCTGCTTAAATAACACGAACTTCATTAGGCCGTCGGAAACGTGTTGCTATGAAGCAACGGCTAGGCGCTTCAACACGGACAGAGGAGCGAAAACAATAGGGTGTCGTTTTACCCTAAAAACGGTCGAATTGAGAACCTCCTCATTTTTGGGAAGTCGGTTAAAAATGAAATAAGATCGGTTTCCTGGTCCAGCATGGTCCGGCGAGGCGGCTGTGTGGCGGTGCGCGCGCAACACGCGGCTTGGCGGCCGCCAGTCTGCACGCGACGCCGCGCCGCTCGCACGCCGCCGCGCGCCGCCCTCGACACGCAGTGTACGATACTAGTTTGTAAGTTTTCGAAGTCGAGTAACAGTTGTGAGAGAGCGCAGTGCTGGGATGAGCAGTGACCGCGCGGCGCGAGTGCCCGCGTGCAGTGCGTGTGTGTGAGGTGCAGTGCTGCCGGCACGGGGGCCGCGCGCGCTCGGCGCCGGCCCGCTGAGCACCAGCCGAGCTGCAGCGCGCCAGCTTCCGCCACTCGCGGATGTGAGTGTCTCACTGACTCACTCTACTAACGGTCTATCAAATCTTTGTTTTGCCGTTATTTATGTAACTTCTATGACTTAATAAGACGACCCACTGACCTTCGATTAATCTTAAAGTGGACATCCACATTAAGAACATACCATATCTAGGTATCTTTTGTTTCGAGGGAGATTCATGATTCATTCATTCATTCATGAACATAAAATAATTATTGATGACATGATCAGCTGTTTGTCGCTATTTCCCCGCGTCCAGAGATGCCTTCAGTCACTCGGGAAAGTTGTAGCTTCCTACTGCGGCTACAGAATGTAGTAAACAGTAAACAGTTTTAAGCCAAGTGCTACTCATAAAATGTATCGTTATAATAACAGAATTATAAAAAGTGAAGCAAGTATATATTTGCGTTAGATACATTTATAGTGAAAACGCCACAGTCAGAATTCCTATATCTTTAACCCGCGCAGGACATAGTGCTGTGGTAATAACTAAAAAACACTAAACGCGCCGAGGCTGTATGAATCGGAGAGAGTTCTTATTTCCTGACAGCGTTTGCACAAAGCTCAGATAAGCTTAGTTTAGCCGCGAGATCATTTATTATGCCAATCGCTTCCAATTGAATTGTGGGGTGTACGGTTGAGAAACAAATCTAATTGTCCTAAAATCAGTTTCCTAATTACAACAACTATTATAGCATTAATAGTCACACGAGACCCTGTGCATTTGGAACTCTCGGTGGCTTAAATAATTTCTTCAGGAAGGGCACCAGTCACAGCTTGAGTATTGGCAAAGATGAAGAGATTTTATGAGTACAGATAGTAGATCAATTTCCGAACAAGGTGGCTCCTTGTACTTCTACTACATGTGTTACCTATTGTATGAAACAAAGCATAATAGCTTTTTCTGTTATTTGTTTGCCCATTTTCGATTTACTTGCGAAACGCTTAGATTCTGCGATAAACTTTAAGCTCTTGCCACTACTTGGGTCACACAACAAACAATACATCGGGTGACACGGTAGCTCCGTGGATATGAAACGACTATTACCGTGTATCTATAAATATGGTCGTTTTGGTTCCCTTTCCAAGACTTCAACAGTGTTGGTTATGGTAGGTGCCGTTGCATCGTTCTTGGGAAGGCAAAAATGTTTACTATGGCTGCTTATTCCAAATCCCTATCCATTTCCCATTAGATCAACGAAATGAATACTCAATAATTATGAAATCAACATAATCGTAGTTTTTGAAATCAGCTCGTCAGCAGAAAAAGCTGATGAATCATCAGAACTCGTAGATGATGTCCCATTGCAAGAATATTTCAGAAAGTGGATCCGAAACTAGAAAGCGAAGAGCCATGGCCCATGACTACAAATGCATTTTGTTCAGACTGATATAAGCTCTAAAAAACGGAATTGACCTTTGACTTTGACCTTTTTAGGGTTTCGTACCCAAGGGGAAAAACGGGACCCTGTTGCATCTGAGTGTATATCACGTCTTGATTTAACAAGGAACCCGAACGTCTGGTTAGTTGTATTAAGTGATCACGCCTACCGTACGTTACTTGACGTACAAGAAGGCGCCTGACCGGCAGGTGGGTCTTGTGGCGTCTCAGCTCCTCTTTGCTTCCTCCGTGGATCTCTCGTTAGATCGACAAAGCATACGAAAGTATAGCGGCTTGTGTTACTTGTAACGAGTTCAAAGCCCACATACTGGCTACTTTATATATCAGGTTACTGCCACAGTTAACAAAACATACCCTTCAGCCTTCTAATAACTTATAATAATGAAAATATTCGATATTTAAGAACCACCGGTAAAACCAGCTTTCGTCTATTCTATGGCTTCATTTGCTCGCGAGCTAAGGTGTTACAGACAGACAACCAATGAAGCGGTCAAACGTAGGCAAACAATCGGTCAAGAGCGGGTCGGGCTACATTCTGTGGTGGGTTCTGTAGTTTCTCGATAGCTCATATGTAACTATCCCGACCCCATCAACTCAGAAAAACTGTCAACAGCGTGAATAAGCCCAAAGTATCTCTCGGGAAATTGGGATACTTACTAGGTAAAACTAGACGGGATATTTATTTTTATTTATTTATAATACTTTTTGCACAAACAGTACCTACAATGGCGGACTTAACGCCTTAGGCGTTTTCTCCCAGTCTACCTTTGGGTGGTGGGGAAATAGCAGTGCTAGGTCCAGTTTTTCATATAGTCTACATGCAAAGAAAAAAATATATATATAGAATATATGGATAATAATACATAAACATTACATTTTTTTTCAACTTTCGGAGCAATTATACTTCCAAAAATATATAATAGCTATTCAACAATATTTCACACGTTAAGGTAAGAATGAAACTAAAACAATTTTCCCATCTTTAATTTTACCAGTTTGTCGGTGTGATTGATATCATATTGGTAGCAAATCAGCACTCTAGTGCTAACGGTCTCTGAGATAATCCGCGGACGGAAGGGTTCCTAGAAGAATACAGGACTCTAAAACACCACTTTTTGCGTTGGGGGTTAAAAATCGTACCCGATGTTGAAATTGATGTTTGCATTAGACATAATCATGCATTACAAATGCCCGATTGTACATGTAGCATGTAGGCAACGTCTGCTTTGCGGCCCTTTCGACTGTCAGCATGAAGAGTATTGCGGATGATTGCGACTCTAATTGTGAAATTGTATTTATTTAAGTTTTACAGGATGACGAGCGTTTCGGTACCCTGTCCAACAATGTTGATTATAGGACCTACCAATTACCATTGAGATAATCTACCTAATAGATCTTAAAAAATATTTACTATGACGACCAGTCCAGTATCAAATCTTTGTGTATTTAACGTGACATCGACGAATAGAATGTGCAATGTTCATAAATCATCAACGTAGATGTAGTTCTTGAATCCAACTATATCGAATATAAATAAAATTGGTAAAGTAGCAGGCAGCTAATTGAGGCAAGCCCTATCGTTTTTACTATTATTCACGTAAATTCCTTTCGAATGATATATCATAGTACTGTAATACACTGTTGGAGCGTGTACCAAGTCCCATGCAACTTGTGCATTGTCCTTGATGACTTTTGATAATAAAAAAACTAAAAAGTAGAAAATAAATAATAGTTTAAAAAAACTAAAAACACGCTTTTTATAGAAAACCGAACTAAAAAATAGAAAATAAATTTTAATGAATTTAAATTAAGAAAATAGTGTTAAAAATTTCAATGAATATAAATTTATAATAGTGTGAATACAAAAAAAAAATCGTGGGGTGCATGGTGTCAATAGTTATAAATATTTTATTGAAAGATATGAGTAGAGTGATTTTAATTTCGATAATATCTTAAAAAGCACCCCACGCTTTTTTTTTTGTATTCACATTATTATAAATTTATATTCATTGAAATTTTTAACACTATTTTCTTAATTTAAATTCATTAAAATTTATTTTCTATTTTTTAGTTCGGTTTTCTATAAAAAGCGTGTTTTTAGTTTTTTTAAACTATTATTTATTTTCTACTTTTTAGTTTTTTTTAAAACTATTATTTGTTTTGTACAATTAAAATTCTCTTTAGTATACAAAAATTTGACAATATTAGAGAAAACGTCTAAAGCAAATAATTTAAGTTCAAACACGAGGTAGTTGACATATTCAGTTGTCGAGTTCCCTCGACTTTCTCTGGTCTCCATCATCAGGTCAGCTCCAAACCTTCACTGTTGCAAAGGTCTTGTCAATACAAATAATTTAAGCCCAAACACGAGGTAGTTTACATATTCAGTTGTCGAGTTCCCTCGACCCTCTCTGGTCTCCATCATCAGGTCAGCTCCAAATCTTCACAGTTGAATAGTGCTTTTAGGCGTACACCTGAGCGCCAAGTTTTTACCCTACGTATGCCTACAACTTTCGAAGGTTGCCCTCGATTTCTCAGGGTTTCCATCATCAGATCCTAACCTGATGACTATGGGACCAACTGGCAGCTATTCCGAGTCGAACAAAAAAAGAATCGCGTAAATCGGTCTATAAACCTCGGAGTAATCGATGTGTATGTGTAACCTCCTCCTTTTTGGGAAGTCGGTTAAAATGGAATAATTTTATCAAATTAGTGTATTGTCATCGGTCCTCAATAAATCTACAAAGTTTGAACGAAATCTGGCCGTTTAAAGTGGGTCAAAATCGCGCCCAAAGAAGTCGGTTACAAACATACAGGTGAAGCTAATAAAAAGCGTGTAAAAATAAGTCACTCATGTTTCGACAGCTAGTAGTAGTTACAATATATTACACATCATCTGTACTATGATTGACTTCCCAAAAAGAAGGAGATTATCAATGTCTACATTCTGTTAGTTAGAGTTTCGTCGAAAAGTTAAAACGGAAACCAAAGGGAGATTTTCTTTTTAAACGGTTTTTTGAGAATAAATAGTTCCCAAGAAAGTGATAGATGGCGTTTTATCTAAACGAATTAAACGAAGTGCATGAGAGAATAGTTTTTTTTCGTGCAATCTGAGTGAATTAGCAATAGTATTGTTAAATATTATTAGTTATAACTATTAGGAGATTTTATTGTGTTATTTAGTGTTAATTTTTTTTTGTAATTTTGGTATAGTTATTTTGATTTCCAGTTTTGTTTTGTTTTTTTTTTTTTGTGTTAGATTTAAGTAAATTTAAGGTATTATTTTGTATTTGTAGCTATTGTGGACACCACTATCGAATTGGTTAAACTGTGAAGGTAGTGTGTATATATAATTAAAGAATAAATAAATACAATTCATGAACCGTGATAGTAACACAGTTGATCACAGATGATGTATTTCTGTTGCCGCACAAACAAATACTAAATACAGCAATTAATTTTATTCAGTGCGCATTCTTTATCAACTTATAGTTAAATAAAGTTGATAGATACGTACTTATATTTTTATTTTGTTGTGTTTTAGTTCAAAAAAATATTTATTGATGGCGTAAGATGTTTATTTTGTAACCGATTGTACGGTCGCAGTCGTCACAATACACGACGCGGGCGGTAACGCGAAACCCGTTTACTGACGCGAGCGAAGCTCGGCGCTCGTAAGAATAGTTAGTGGCCATCTTTTGCTGATTTTAGGGCGGATAAAAATATGAAAAAATACGGATGATGAATACTGATGTTCTGTTATTGATTCTGAACATCGGTATTTTTTGCGCCTGTAGTAATCCTGAAGTTATAACAAATATAACCCATACAACAAACGTGATTACTGCAACGGGTAGACGCTAGAAATTTTAATATTCTCAGAATATTGAACATATTACTTATTTTAAAAGAAAATAGAAATACCTCAAAATGATTTGGTAAGTAGCCTTAGAATTCAGGGCTTAATTGCAAGTTCACCCACTAATTATTCCCAAAGCGATACACTACAAAAATATTTAATATAAATAAGTAAAGCATTTCCCAATATGCCCCATCAGTTCAAATAAAAATGTTAAAGAAAATTGAAGTACCCAAGGCTGCATTCTGCGACCGCACGACGACCGAGCTCCCTTCGGAGTCGCACGAAAACAGTTTAAAAAACCCGACGCACAGTTGATAACCAGAACAGTGATTTTCAATAACTTTATTAGCTGAACCAAAATATAATGAAATATATGTAAATAGATAGAATGTGTTGCGGATGGCACTTTAAACTGTAGGTCCCGGCTGTCATTAAAAATCCTTGGCTGTCGTTACGGGTAGTCACAAGCCAGTACGTCTGACACCAGTCTAACCAAGGAGTATTGGGTTGCCCGGGTAGATGGGTTGAGGACGTCAGATAGGGCAGTCGCTCCTTGTAAAAGCACTGGTACTCAGCTACATCCGGTTATACTGGAAGCCGACATAGTTGGGAAAAGGAGGATGGATACATAGGTACAAGTGTAATCATTATTATTTGATTCACAGTGTAACTGAGCTTTCTTATTATAATAAAACAGTTATTAGTAAAATACAAAAATCTCGCCCTGTTAATATTTTGTTTAACTGTCATTGCATTAATCGAAGACAGCTTTTGACAGAGTTACAGTCCAGTCATTAAGAAAAATCCTTGTGTATGAGATTAGTTCTTAATATGAAGATGCGAAAAATTAACAGCCTTATCGTGCCGACTAAACAGAGTTACAAAGGTCAAAATTGTATTTAGTTAAATTCAGATCACTATGAATGTATTTTATTTTTTTGGTTCATCAACGATTGTTTACACTGATGCGGCTAAAATAACATTATAATGTAACTTAATAATAGTGTAACAATCTCTTATAGATAAACTCAGCATGCATTTAAAGAAAACGATGTTATACACAGTGCACTAATATTTTAACTTCAAATTAAACTAAATTAACAAAAAATCATAATATGTAAGCAAGACACTGAAAGAAAAGGGGAACAATTATTTAAAATAAATCAAAAAGGAAACAAGCTAATCGGGCAAATATTTGAGGAACGAGGTTTTTAGCTTCCCAATCCTATCAAAGTTTAGATCAATTCGGTCGCTGCAACACTATTCACAACTTTGCATAATCTGGCAATTGGAGAATTAGCACCTAGTACAGTTTTTCTAAGCGGCGGGTAAAGCGGTGTTATTGGACGGCGAGGAATTATTGAGGGTACATGGAAACTTACATAATGTAATAACTGGGGGTATGAATGTTGTGCGTTATTACTTTACATTAAAACATTGCATCGTTGAGGCGACGGCGTTTGTCTAGGGTGATAATGTTAAAGTGCTTCATAGATGGCACACGAAACGCTTTTGAACACGTTCCAGACGCGAGGAGTGCGTGGCAAGTGCGGCCGCCAGATTACGCTGCATTATTCTAATATTGCGCGAATTATACTATTGTAAAGTATTTTTTTTGTCTTATAGTCTTTAGGCTGTCTGGCATTTCTTACGATTACGACGAACCCGAGCATGGAAGAGGCATTTTTTATTATATTGTCTATATGTGGAATAAAGGTTAATTTACGAACAAAAATTACTCCTAGATCTCTTATTGAATTAATTTCTTCAACTTTTACCTAGTTGATGTAGTAATCTTGTTTAATTAGATGATGTTTTCTAAAGAATACTAAATGGTAACACTTACTTGTATTTAAATGCATTTCGTTAGCTTGGCACCAGTCAACAAGCCGTCTGTGGATTTAAAGATTCCCGAAAACAGCCTGGTATGTCGTTGATAAAAACATTAAATAAAACTGGTCCCTGAGGCACGCCAGATGAGATATTTCGTAAATCTGATTGAAAGCCGTTGACAACAACAAGAAAGAATCTATTCGAGAGATATGAACTTGACCATGACAACATCATTCCTGTAATACCATAAGCCTCTAATTTGCTTATCAGTATTCCATGTGAGACTTTATCGAACGCCTTACTTAAATCAGTGTAAATCACGTTGGCTTGGTACCCAGAATCTATGGCTTTCGCAACTAGCTCTGTAAACAGTATCAGGTTAGTAATTGTTGATCGAGAGTTGTATAAATTGTTTGAAAAATTTGTTGAAATATGTTTCCTCAGATAAAAGCTAAAATGTGTGGACTATAAAGACTTGTATCGACATAGTAAACAAAACAGATTTGTGCACTTTATGGTTGTGGTGGAGGTTTAGGCGACTGTCTTTAGGGTGATATCTGTTACCCTAGTCTCTCGTCTAGTCGTAACAAATATTGATTCAATTTCAACAACTTTCTTTTATTATTGGCTATCGGTATGTCGTCATCACTTTGCCTCTATTACTCTTCTCAGTTTACTGTATTTATACATTTCCAAAGTCAAGCAAAAGTTGTTTATTACTCACAAAAAGTACAGGTAAACAACAGCGGGTGACTCAGTATATTATTGTAAAGCATGTGGTTTGCGTGGCAGGCGGCGGCATGCGGCGCCACAAGAAGTACGCGGTGCGCTGAGCGCCGCGCGCCGCCATGCTGCCGGGCGGCGCCGCGCCCCCCGCGCCCGCGTGCTGCCGCTGCGCGCACCAGCGCCGCGCGTCGCCGCTCACGTGCCTGGCCGTCTGCTTCCTGGTGCTGTCCTACAACCTGCTGGGCGGCTTCCTGTTCCTGGCGCTCGAGGGCACGGCGCCCGAGGAGACCGCCGTGGCCGCCTCCCAGCCCGACCTGGCGCGCCCGGCCGAGGAGCTGCGCGAGCGCACGGTGGAGCGCCTCTGGTCCATCACGGAGGACCTGAACATCCTGTACAAGGAGAACTGGACGATGCTGGCGGCGCGCGAGCTGCTGGACTTCCAGCGCGCGCTGGTGGCGTCCCTGCGCGCCGAGCCCGCCCCGCCCCCCGCGCGCCTGCCCGTCGCGCGCCCGCTGCGCCCGCGCTGGAGCTTCTCCGCCAGCTTCCTGTACGCGCTCACGCTCATCACCACCATCGGTGAGTCACCGCCACCATCTGCTGCGGCCAACATTCACACGCTTCATAACTCTACTACTGCTCATAGCTGTATAAAAACTTACGCACTACTATGATGTGACTGCCTCGTTGGTCTAGTGGTCGCAAGCGCGGCTGCTGTGCCAGAGGTCTCTGGTTCGATTCCCGGGTCGGGCCGAAATCGCTATGTGGGTTTTCTTAAACTTTCACAAAGCAGCCCGTAGTCTGGAAGTTGGTGATTGATCCATCCGTGCATCGGTGAGCACGTAAATGTCGGTCCTGCGCCTGATCTCTCTCCGGTCGTGTCGGATTGCCGTCCCATCGGGTTATGAGAGTAAAAGAATAGGGAGTGCACCTGTGTCTGCACAAATGCTCGTGCACTATAATATGTCCTGCGCAGCTGGCTGATCTCCTTAGATGAGAACAGCCGCCGTGGCCGAAATCGGCCGTGGACCCCATTACCATTACTATGATGTAGGTATAATCTACAATACTGTTTCAATAAGTTTCATCAAAATCAATAACATATGTACATCCCAAACTTTTGCCTGTGTAATGTTGGTCTGATTAATTAGATACATAATGTAGTTACGTTTGACAGGAATGAGACAATACAAAGAACCTTTATTTATTATTGTAAGCCGTATCATATGGCATTAAGCATTAATTGCTACCGGGGCCGGATGGAGTAGGTCTTGCAAGGAAGTTAAAATGTACGTTAGACCGAGCCTCGTGACACGCCTGATCGAACAGGAAGATTGAAGGATTTAATGCCATTCACATGTACACATCACGTCCTGCAACTTAAAAATGATCTAAGACGTAATACTGCTTCGTCCGATTCCGCGGTAACCTTAACATCCGGGCACGTGTTCCAGAGTCAAAGTCAAAGTCAAAAGTCAAATCATTTATTTCATTTAGGCTTTCACAAGCACTTGTGAACGTCAAAAAATATAAATAAAGTTGATTCTAGTTGCCCATTCCAAAAATAGCTTCCTATGGAGAAGAACGGGCAGGAAACTCCATCCAGCTTGCGCCCACTCGTAGATGATCACAGAATTTCTAAACAGTCCTTATAATTATATTTTGCATAACTAGGTGGCATAATAAAATCCTATGATTGACATAGATGCATGTTACCCTGGCAGGGCACGGCAACGTGACGCCGCGGTCGCCGGCGGGCAAGCTGGTGGCGGTGGCGTACGCGTGCGTGGGCATCCCCATCATCATGCTGTACCTGTCCACCATCGGCGAGGCGCTGGCGCGTCGCGTGCGCGCGCTGTACAGCCGCGTGCTGCCCCGCTCCCGCCCCGCCCGTGCCCCGCGCCCCGACCCGCCGCGCCGAACGCCCTTCCAGGCCGCGCTCAACCTCGACACGCTCAGCGCGCCCGCGCACTTCACGTGCCGCGACCACACGCGCGTGCCCATCCTGCTTAGCTTACTGCTCATCGCGCTCTACATAGCGCTAGGGACCGTAGTGTTTCACTCCACGGAGCGCTGGACTTGGGTGGACGGGTGTTACTTCTCGTTCGCGAGCCTCGCCACCATCGGCTTCGGCGAGCTGCGGCCCGGGCTGCACGCCAGCACGGTGTCGGCCAAGGCGGAGGACGTGGCGGTGGGCGTGTGCTGCCTGTACATACTGGTGGGCGTGGTGGTGGTGGCCATGTGCTTCAACCTGGTGCAGGAGGAGCTGGGCGGGCTGGCGCGCGGCGCGGGGCTGTGCGCGGGCGCGGGGCGCTGCGCCGGCCGCGCCGTGCACGCGCAGCCCGCCGCCGACGACAAGCTGCCCGTGTCCGTGCTGTCCTGACACCGCGAGACGGCCGACTCGGGGCCGTCCGTAGCGTTCGCCGGCTGCGACAAGCGCCAGCAAGTGACGTTTAAGATAGACTCTTTGAACCCGACGAAGTTCA
The DNA here is from genome assembly GCF_030705265.1 of Helicoverpa armigera. Taxonomy (NCBI): domain Eukaryota; kingdom Metazoa; phylum Arthropoda; class Insecta; order Lepidoptera; family Noctuidae; genus Helicoverpa; species Helicoverpa armigera. The sequence continues at coordinate 16,963 of NC_087141.1, forward strand.
ATAGTTTGCCGCGGCGCAAGTCGTCGCATTACGGCGAGGAGAGCTTCAGCCGCAACACGCCGGCGCGGCGCTCGGCCGGCCACGCCGACCGCTGCGTGGAGTACTTCGTGCCACGCAGCCTCAGCGAGTTCAACCTCAGCGGCGCCGGCGACCTGTGCGACCTGGCGGCGCTGGGGTCGCGCGCGCGCCTGGCCCCCGCGCCGCCCCCCGGGGGCGGAGGTGCTGGGGGCGGCGGGGGTGGCAAGGCGCGCGACAAGATGGTCACGTTCGAGGACGACCGCGGCGCCGGCAAACTGCTCGCCGATGACGTTTTCATGTGACGGCGACGTTTGCTAGATATAGACTTGTTGGTTTGGACATGGTTTGTTATATAATAAAAAATGAATTTTTGCATTACCAGTGGTGTTTTATGTAAATACCTCCGAGTACAGTGTTTTTGTTTAAGTTCTATAAGTGCAATATTAGTGCTGGACCTTTTAAGATAGTTTTGTGAATGCAAATATGAAAACGTCACATACGAATGAGGTATCTCTGTGCTAGTGAAGCTAATGATGTGATCTCTGTAGGAAGCGTGCCTGTAGTCAGCATGAGGGAATACTGCGCAGTCGTAAGTATGATGAGTATACACGGGTGATAAAACTTATGATATCTACATTCACAAACACGTCAGCATTGAGTGCAATGCGGTGCTCAGCTGACAGATATGCTTACATTCATTTGTCATCATGTTATATTGCCTGAAGTAGGCAGGTGGGACTCTTGTCCATTAGAATGATTTACCTTGAGAGTACAGCCTTGGACACAGGAACTCTAGCGATACAACGCCTTATCCCTGTATGCACCCTCCACGAACAATCCGATGTCCGTTGGTCGAATACTCACGACAAGCATGAATTAATACTGCTGGCGACTCAAGGAGGCGCACTCTGCCAGAACAGGACGTCACCAAACTCTTTGAACAAATGTCTTTGTGAATCACTTAAAATACTGTAGGTAGGTATTTGAATATTGTTGGTGCGTGTGGGAGTTGTTGATCAGTAATCAGTGGCGGCACAGCTCAGTACATACACATGAACGTGCAGAATGTGAGGAGTGTCTCCCAACCACTCTGCCGCCGGGTGACTCGCGCTCAGCTCAGCGCTGTTTGTGTACTTTACTTGTTTGTCGCCTGAGCTCTTGTTTATTATTACCTGCAATAATAGAGTCGTCGATATTTATGTAGTGTTTATATAGGTACTTAATTACTGCGGATTTTAATTAAAAAATGGTCTATTTGCCTTACTAGAATAATATAAACCCCTTACTATGTCAAAATATCTCTAGTAAGCGAATCAACAGATAAGTTACTAAAATCCGTCTTTCCTTCCATCCATAATGGCCATTCGGTTGTCCTTCTTTGGACGTGGGCTTTCTCCAAATCTTTCTATCTTTCATCTTGTGCGGCAATTTTCAATCAGTCTCCTGGTCCACTTGAACTGCTCCATTCTGGCTATCCTTTCGGACGATTTCTGCGTTAGAAGAAATACTACGAATAAAACCTCTTCAACCTCACGAATACAAACCTACCTGTAGTTGTGTGATGTATGTGTGTTGAATGCAGACAGTGACAGAGTGCAGGGCGCACTGAGGGCGGCGGGTGCGGGACGGACTGCTAATGCATTTACATATAGCGGCGGGCAAGTTAAATTGCCGACATAAATTTTAAATGGACTCGGTAACTGTTGGGGCGCGTGACGTCACGCGAAGTTGGCAGCACTCAGCTAATGCGCGCCGCCACAACATTACAAGTTTGTTCCGCCGTCTCACTCGCTCATTGCGAGAGTATCGTGTATTCACTATGTCAGCACTCGGAGCAGCCAGGGAGTATGGCGCGACCATTTGATTTACCCATTACTTACTGGAACTAATAAGTATGTTCCGTATTGTTATGGCTCCTTCGTGGAGCGCGTAGCACGCTCAGCACGCAGTGCCAACGTGCGAGCACACGCCACTCAGAGAGCTCCGCGGCTGGTATGGGTGTGTACTGCCATTGCCGAGCATTACTGTGTAATGTTTATATCCCCCCCTCTCCCACCTCGCCTGCCCTCTCACCGCTGACGTTACGCTTTATTGACTATAAAGATAGGATTACTCAGCAAATGAAGTGCGAAAGAGTCGAAATGTTTGTGCTCATGTTATAGTAGGTCTGTAATGCACAGGACTGAAAAAGGATGTCAAGAAGTATTGTACAGGGACTGATTGGTACCTAACACAAATAAGGTTATTTTTTGAGATTAAAGTATCCGTTAGGACTGGTCAGAGAAGCACCATTGAAAGTCAGAACCCTATTCTTGACGAGCCTCTCAAGGCTCGGATAATTTTGCTCTGCCTAATAGCCAATCTGATAGTAAATGTAGGATGGGAATATGTAAATAAGAAATATTCATGAGCTGCATAGAAGTATAAATAAGTAAGATGAATGTATGCCGACTTTACAAAGCTGCAACAAACTGTCTGTGTTCTTGTGTGTAAGGCGCGAAGCAGCTTAATGGAAAAATAATTGAATCCGCTCCGCTCAAGGAAAAGGTGAAAAATATCCAAAAGCAGTGAAGAGTCGCGTGGTAAGTAGGTACACGCTTACATCTCCCCCCGCGTCGCCCCCTCCCCCGCCGCCCTCGGCATGCCAGGCCGGTGCATTATACAAGATGTGTTCATTTCTTTAAACCGGCACATCTTTTGAGGGCGTTTTCAGGTCACGCCGCACTCCATTGTGCCTCCGCTAAAGGATTCCTCGAGCTTGTCTTTTTGCCACTGTGTGCTGGTGGCAGAGCGTGGGGTGCGGGGATATCAAAGAACGTTTCCGTCTGTAGCCAAACATTTCAGTCAAAGCCGAACTCTGTTAATCCGAGTGTCGCCACACTGTTCTACCTACCTACTTCTGGTGGAAATTCCCTATTATAAGTACATAATGCACCGTATAGAATATGGTAATTTCAAAAGACGGTGGAAATAAAGAAACTTCTGACAGATGAGAAACATTGATCTTTGACTAAAAGTCTGTTACCCATAAGATGTACTCATGCCGTATCACTTCATGGGCGATGCTTGCGAGACGATGCCTGCTTTGCAATAAACTGTGCACATTGTCCGCGGATGGTCAATTTATGAAAACATTAATTGTTTTCTGTAGAAGGCAGGTAAGTACTACTACGTCTCAGTACAAACGGAGACTATTCAATTTCGCATTAGCCGCCCCATTCCGTCGGGTTAACGGGCGCAATCTGAGCCAACCGTCGCACGGCTAATCTATTCATTTGTAATACCTACGTTTACTTTGTCCATTAACCGGTGGGCGCTCACAAAGGAGCTTTGATGCAGCCGCGCACCGACTATGTGGTGTTAATGTTGAGACGTAATCAAGTTGGCAGGTGTGACACAATGACACAAACCGCGGCTGCTGCTCACGTCGGTACTCCGAGAGGCTCTCTCGCGGGCTGCGCAGCCAGTCGACTCACCGCACAGTACACAGCACTACACACAGCGTAGTTGCTGGCCCAAGGTGCTCATAAACTTAACCAACAATGTCATCGCATTGGCAGTTAACAGCGCTAACTCATTTCTGCAATGTTTATTACACAACATTAGCTTAATGAAGCACTGCGTTAAACAATACGTCTGCCTCAAATGTTATCGACAGGTAGATCTCATCAGCTGCAACACTCACTGCCGATTGTTAGAACTATTATCATTATCTTTCCTTTTCCCACTTACCTACGTCTCGGCTTCTTGTATACTCTTCTATCTGACCTTATCTCTGTTTAGTGTTTTCTAGCCTTACCTTCTTCAACACATTCTGTCGATCGTTTATTTTTTATCCTATGCCTCTACCAAAGCAGGTTAATTTTCAAAACCTTACTCACGACATGATCATGACATTTATAATTACGCCAGTACCTGAGCAGATGATAACTAGTACATGCTTATGTTATTTTTATTTGCCCAGCACTTTGCAAACTACATAAGTATGGGTAAGCTCCCAATTGGCGGCGGCAGGATAAACAATAAAGGTGTGTACTGGGATATTTCAGTGGGATGACGGCGTATCGGAAACTGTGTCGGACCGTCACCTTAGTTGGCACTATATTTGTGAATGGCCTTATTAAATTAATGATATCTATCAACGGTCAATCATGATTGGGCGCCACCTGTTCCTTAAGTATCACTTTAAGAGTAATAAATCACTTTAAAGTTATTGTTATTCTTCACTTTGTTAGTGATGAGGGTTTCAGTGACAGTCATTTGTAATAGCCTTAGCCTCCAATAATATGTCCTCACGCGCTGTGCTGCCCTTACTTACGTACAAGATTATTGTTTTAAGTCAGGTATAAGGATATTTCTGTGCAGTTACTTGTGGACTCGTTATGAGCGACCGCCATTGTCCTGTAATTATCAATTCTGGCAATTGTAAGACTGTCAGTTCGCTAAGTTTATATGAATGTCTAAATAGATTAAGACGTTTGTCTAAGTAAGCAGGTAGCCCAGACAGGCATGAACAAGACTGAACGAGTGCACCCCACGTGCTGGACGCCTGCTGGAGCTGCAGTGTGTGTGTTCGCGCACACACTGTGTCTGTTTCCATTGTGGATAGTTCACAATACTCTTTTTTGGTAAACTAACCCAAACATGTTTGTTGTGTCCCCGCTGCCGAGGGATGCGGGCGACAGGGGTGTGAGGCGAGGTGAGGGGGAGGGGGGGCAGGATCAGTCCAGCCATGAAATTGAAACACAGATCGCTGCGCGGTTATTGCACTAAAACTCGATAGGTTTTGACGTGTGCGGCGTGTGCTGGTGCAGCCGCACATTCAGAGGGACAGTGTCGCCCGCCCTGAAGCTGTCTCTAATAGTATTCATTTAAATAAAGGCTTTCAAGTGAAATTGTGTCTACTAACAATGACCTGGACAAAGTTCCGTAGCAGTATCGCGGAAGCCTCGGCCTGACCATCACTGTAACTATACTTTTGTTTTTTCTTAAGAAATATGTGGAAGCACTCTAAATAATACTTTTATCCTTTTATATAAGCACAGCTGTCAAGAGACAATATTAATTTTTGTAAGACATTTATTTTTTGTCAGTAATCAAGTGTAATACATAGTGGGTGCAGTGCGCAAGCAGTTCGGCGACGTTACGCTGTACCTGTTTTGTTTGTGTTGCTATGTTGTGCGAGCTGTGCACAATTCTATTCCAAAAATGTTGAAAATGTCTTCTAATTATGATGTATTTACAACACATAAACTGTTCTATTGAATGTCATGACTAGCGTGTATCGCGAGCAAGTTGTTAATAATAACAAAAGAGAAGCATTCATTGAGTGCGGTCCTTTGAACTCAGTGATTATATTTTTGGGTGGTCGCGTCAGACGCAAACCACTGCGGACTCTTGACAGAATGAAAAATGTCCCTCGACGCGTTATTAAAAATTCAATTAATTTTCTTTAAATGAAAATGGTTTAATATGCGATAGTGACGAGTCACGCCCCCCCCCTCTCCCCCGTGCTGTGGGGCGCTAGTGACGAAGCACGTTATTAAACAATACGCTTTTGTGGGCGGTGTAAGTTCGCTGAAAGATTACAGTGTAATGATGCTTAGCGACACGTAACCCCCCCCCCGCCCCTCGGGCCGCGGCTCCGCGCCCCGCACTTCCTGCGGATAATGAGGCGGTGACTCTAAGGATACAATGCGTGCTCTGTTTTAATTGTAAAAAAATTACTCTTCACCATAATTATTAAGATAATTTCCATAGGCATACCTATGTACTACATTTTTTTTATATCATATCTCAAAAAAACCACTGACACTGACCTCTAGGCTGGTTGACAATTTCCATGACGCAGCGGAAGGGAGTGATTGACTCTTTTGTCTCTAACTAAGTAGATCACAAGTGCCTTCTGGACTGTTTCCGTTTCCTTTTAAAACACTACCGTGGTGACGTGTATGTCCCGCACAAGGACTATGTTACTCACTCATAAGTTCAGCACTACAGCTGGCGAGGCGATACTGTTCCTCTGAACAGTTCATGCGGAGTTTGCTGAGTAGTTGCTTAAAACAATTTTAAAAGCATATCAAAGAAGGTGCATTACATAGCAGTCCCACACCGCGGCGGGTACCCGGGGTGAGGAGAGTGGGGAGACTCAGCTCAACACAATCTAATTCCGGCGTCTCGCCGAGGCTTTTAGCGTGTCCATAATAACGCATTTATGTTTTTAATCTCGGCAAAGGGTCACAATGGAACCTTACAGCCTTTTGTCTTTTAATGTCATCTTGTTATTCCTTTTAGTCAGTAATGGTTACTTATATCTAATTGATACAAGTGGGACAAACAGTTGAGAACACGATCCTTGTTATTGTTACTGAAGACCCGGCGGGCGCTCTCCTCCGCCACGTCGCCAGGTCGTCGACTGTGCCGCGTGCGGCGCCTACTGCACGATGCTCAGCGATGTTTCTCATGAAGCAAGCAAACTTATTACGGAGATGAACAATTAGTTTTTTGTCTAAATTCTGTTGCCAAATTTTGGACCTTGAATAGTTAAGTACGTAGCGCACTGCGAGGCGGAAGGAACGCCAGCGAGCTTGTAACGCGACCTCGCGTCCGCGCGCCGGGGTAACCAAGTCGCGCACAATCTGCTTTGTGATTATTGTCACAGTAATCACAGTTAAAGACGACTTGGCTAACTTCTACAACGATACGTAAATGTCCCGCAGAGTCACACTGTCGGAAACGCAATTACAAGATCTAAAAAGGCTACAGATCATAAAGTTGAAACTGTAGCATTGACACCAAGGCTGCAAGGCAGTAATTTTGCTCAGTAGACATACATTTAAAACTTGTGTCAGTTGCGATCCACACAACAATAATAATAACAACTTTGTAAAGAGAGTGGAGCAGTATGCAGTCAAACTGACTCAGTCGGTCATTCCGACATGGACACTATTAAATAATCTGTGACTTAAGGGCGAGGAAAGCTAGACTTATTAATAAAAATATTATAATAGACTTATTAAAATAAATCACTTAGGAGTAAATAAAGAAATATATAAATAAAGAGAGAATATTAGGAAGAACATAGAGAATGTCCCTACGTACAAGGGAGTAGGCCCATAAGTGGGAAGATAGGTTCACAAAGACAAACATAAGTGAGTACATAGGGAGAGTACCTATAACATATGAAAGTATTCATACAGGGGTACCTAAGGCTTGGGCAAACGCACGGCACTGGCGGGAACGTGTCGGCTTGTCCCGGCGCACTCCTCGCTGGCAGCTCGCGGCCCGGCGAGCCAGCCAGCGCCGCAGTATAAATATTGAAGGCGTGGAACAATGCGTATTTTGACAACTTTCAACTATTTTAACTGTTTTTAAAACAACACATTCCCCAAGCTCTGGAGATGGAGCTGTGAGCTGTGATATAAAATGATTTAGTCGGCTGCCGTCGCTGGCTATGCAGGTAATGAATAGTCGGTTGTTGGCAGCGGGCGAGCAATGAATCATAAACGTGGGGTAATTTATGTAATGTGCGCCGTCTTACCTGTTTACCCTCGTAAGTTCATAAATCTGTGAATTTCATAACGCGCCGAGAGGCCCGGACATTCTACAATAACGCGATGTAGGTATGTAATCTACATACTCTTAGACCCCAAAACTAGCTGAATAAATCGAAATTTCAAATCTGTTAAAAACCGCGTCGTTGAAGACTTACGTCTTTACAACATTACTCTGACTCTTTACGTTGCTAAGCAACTTATAAAGAAGTTTCAAATCCGGCCCTCTATATATATGTATGTTACCGTAAGATTACAAATATCGTTAGATTACAATCTATCTCGAGAGATTGTAAACTGTCGAATTATTGTGAACCGTAACATCTGATTGCAATTTAACGCATTATTTTTCGCTATATTATAATCTATCGATGAGAAATTGTCAAATTGTCAACTGTCCGAAAGCTCTCTCTGATTGGTCAGTCTTTTTGTAAGATCGACCAATCACGACCAGCCGTTCTGTTCCCATGGAGTTCCCGTAGAGTTAGGAATGAAATAGAGGTGTCAGTTAAATAAAATAAATGCTCTTCAAAAATTCTTCAAGTATTAAATTTATATAAAAATCACCCTTATAAAAATACAGTTAGGTATTTTGTCTTCAAATACAAACTAATATTTAAAAATAAAATAAAAGGGGTGCTAATTAAACAGGCTTCTTTTTAATATCATTATTCGCCCCCAAAAATGTATGTTGCCTTCTAAATTACTAAGTCAGCCACAATTAATAAAGCGTCGAGCATCTAAATAATACTATCTTAGTCACGAGTTATCTTCCACTCTAAATACAACTCAGCATGATGGTTATTTTTTTGCATCTAAATTTGTAGCATGCGTTCTAACAGTAAACTTCTTAAATACTATTAAATGACATCATAAAAATATTTATTTACCTTCTAATTTTTTAACTCGTACCTACTGAGTTTTTTGTTTAAAATATAACACATCCTATACTAATTGACCCAGCATGGAAGTAAGCATGCAACATGCAGCAAGAATGACTTCTGTCACGGCTCCGGCGCTGCGTGGCTCCGGCGGTCCCATGCGAGCTTATCGTCGCAGATGGTTTTCACGCTCACCACCGCAGCTTCGGCTTGCTGGCCGGCTCCGCCGGCCAGCCTCAGCCGCGGCGGCGAGCGCTGAAACTACCTGCGCCTCAGCTCGCAGGCCGCCTCGCCCCTCCGCGCCTACGCGGTTTTGAATTGCACTCTAGGGGTAGAGCAAACAAGACTACGTGGAGTCGGTTTTGCAGCGATTCGTTTTCGTCACTAACTTCAATTTTTAATACAATTTTTTTAATTGAAGGTTATAAATGGCAATGTAAAAAAGGTAATTTTGGCCTCAGACAATTTAAATTGGACAATTATAAAAAAAGTTAAAAAAAACAATTACTTTGTCTTGTAACACAAATTAAAATGAAAAACATAAAAACCTCAAACGCAAATTAAAATAATGTTACAAATTTGAGTCTTAAAAATTAAGTACAATTTTTTTTATAAAAAATTAAACCGTCACTTATTTTTGCGTCAAAGAGCTGTGGCACCGGGGGTTTGACGTTCTACCAATCAGCGCGCAAGATGCATTCCGTTCACAATTTGACCGCTCTACATTGATAGATTATAATATAGCGAAAAATAATACGTTAAATTGCAATCAGATGTTACGGTTCACAATAATTCGACAGTTTACAATCTCTCGAGATAGATTGTAATCTAACGATGTTTGTAATCTTACGGTGACATATACAGTGAACTGCGCGGTTTCCCACCACCGCTTACAGGCGAAATATTGGGACTGTACGTAGTTTGCAAACATACATCATTTGTAAGAACCGACAAAAGCATACTTCAGACAAAATGTATATTGATAAATACAAAAGCTTTTACAATCAATAGTGTAAAGGTAAGTTTTGGTGTAGCACGCGGGAGCGCTGACGCCGCGCGCGTCCTGTCTGCACACGGGGACCACTCACTACTGTGTAGATAGCTGCAGAAGTATAACTCTGCCGAGGGACAGACTCACCACATGTTTCAACACCTCATAGCGTAACACCTATCCCACCCAAAACAAAAATGTGAAAGACTGCCAAGTTCGATAATATGGGAATGCTTCGCCTATAAAAGAAGTGAGATCTGAATAAGTACCAAGTTCCATACACATACCTCAGTTAAAAATAGTTACTTTTTAATGATGTTACCTGGCAAGTTTTCATACACCTTGTTATAAACCTACTAAACGCAATGAATCAAGTATTTAATTTTCTATTAAAACTTGCCAAGTAACATCATTAAAAAGTAACTATTTTTAACTGAGGTATGTGTATGGAACTTGGTACTTATTCAGATCTTTTATTTAGGCGAAGCATTCCCATATTATCGAACTTGGCAGTCTTTCACATTTTTGTTTTGGGTGGGATTTCATTTATTTTTGTAAGGTTGTTTATTTTATTTTTTTCTTATGATGAAGTTAGTTAAAGAAATGTCTAATTTATACTATCTTTTAGATTTTTTAATATGCACTATGTTTCTTACAAAGAAATGAACTAGATTAACTAAATGGACTAGATTTACCAATTAACTGAACTATGTCAGTTAGTTATCATATATTATGTTCGTGGATCAAAGTTACACATTCGTTATTTTCGAAAGTGATTCACACTTGGCCGTTTTCAGATTTTTACTTTACTTTGACTAAATACAAACCTTTGTACCATTCGAAGATATATTATATAAATATAGATAAATTTAGTTCGTTTTAGTTCCTTAGGGGTATAAATTTACACCGGGTATAAAACACCTTCATTATTTTGAAACCGACTCACACTTGGCCATTTTCAGATTTTTCCCTTTACCTTGACATAAAGACCTACCTCCATGCCAAATTTCAAGTCAATACGACCATTGGAAGTGGTCTAGGTTTTTGATGAGTGAGTCAGTGAATCAGTGAATCAGTGAATAAGTGTATAGTAAAAATAGCGATTTTCTGACGTCAATATCTCAAGACCTACAATAGGTATATTAATGAAATTTTGTATTTTAGATAAGTGAGGGGGTCTCAACAGATACTAGAAATTTGATATGCGTAAATAAAATAGATTTTGAGTTACAGGGGGGTCGAATTTGGCCCGAAATGGTTCGTGTAATATAACCCACGGCCGGTGTGTCGCCTTTTTTGCTCGAACTTGGCGGACACACTGCCGTGTGTCTAGATACTAAATAATAAACATACGTACGCAGTTCACGCCAAACTTTGAAAATCGGAAGACTTTTATATTTTAGATATATTTCATGTACTGCTGACAAAATAATATAATTTCTTTTAGTAATTTTACGCTATTGTGCAGAAGGGTTTTGATATTTTCCTTAATTTTAGACTGTGCAAAAAAATTGTTGTGATAAAATGACAATTGCATGAGAATAGTATTTCTGTGAGTGCTGGCCAGTGGCAGGTGACTCGGCGAGGCGCGGCCGTGGCCGAGCGCAGGCAAACCGCTCGCTCTCTATATTGCAAAGGAGATTTTTGTGTATTTCAGCATTCACAGATCCCCTTGTGTTGCATAAGATGCTGACTAGGGAATGCATTTTCACAAATAACTAGATGCCTTTCTTTCCAAATTGCAAAGTACTAGAGAACTGCCCATGGAATGAGCAAGTAGAATCAATCCTATTGCAAGTTCTTATAATATAGAATATGTAAAGTAGACTTGGAGTGTTATGGCCAGCTTGAGTGTCAGGTGCGCCAGCCATGGCACGTGAGCGCGTGTATCAATGCGAGCTATCTATATAAGGTGAACGAGTTGTCCAGCAGCAGGCTGACGCAAGAGGTGCGCCTGTGACGGCACGTGTAGTGCTTGTCGCTGGGAGGCTCAATAAAGCGGACACTCGTCAGTATTGAGGGAAACTGAAAATGATGTAGCAGTGAATCATGAGCATTAACCACCTGTATCTGCTTGCCTCCGCGGAGTGCTGCACCTGCCCCCCCCACCCTCTGCGGCGCCCGCAGCCACAATCACGATAGCTCTCTTCCGTTTGTTGTATACCTTTTGGTTTGCAAGTATTTCCAAAGGCGCCGCAGTACGTAAGCATCTTTAGTAAGAAAGTGTTGAAGTTTGGCACGCCGCCAGCTATTGCCGATCGCCGATTGGATAACTAACGGAACAAAGGTAAAGCTTGATCTATTGAAGCCTTAAGAAATTCATTAGAGCTTTATTTATTGTACTATAACTGTAACTACCTACTTTAAGATTTTTACACTTCGTGTTCTTTTGCTAATAAAAATATGATCACGAGTGGGTGCGTTACGCGGAGCCGCGCGCTCGCCGCCGGTTGTGACAGACACCGCAACGCAAACAAACTTGCGCACAATCACTACAAGTTTCAAAGTAACTTCGCTATTGGAAAAAACAAAACTTGTGAAATACTTTTAATTACCCATCGTTTACGGTTGCGTAATTTATGAACAAAAACTTGGCAGCGCCTCCCTCCGAGGAGCCACTTTATTCATGTATAAATAGAGAGATCGCACCGCGATTCCAACAAAACTTTACGCCAGGTAAGTATATACATCCCCAGCGGGGCCCAGCAGGGCCAAGGCCTGCCGGGGCTGCGGGTTGTTCGAAAGAGATACCGCGGCCCTGGCACATAAAAGGCCTATGACGGAACACGACGGTTTTTAGTCAGTAAGAGTCTGACACTCCCTCACCGCTGCTAACCCACAGCGTGAGGGGGGTCAAGTGATGATTTTTGACGTCGTTAAAAAAAAAAGTATGTATATACATACGTACTTTAAAGATTTACGGATCTGGTAATATTGATAATATTGGTGGACCTACTTCATCAACTTTATGAAAACATTAAAAAATGGTTAGTGAAAAAAATATTAGGAAATGATTCTACTGCCAGGATAAATGTATAGTTCGCAGCAACGGCGATGAACTTATTTATAGAGGAGTATTTGTATAAGTAATGTGTGACGCGTGTCGCGCCTGATTTATGTACATTTGTCACGAGACCCGTGTGTGTGGAGTCGCAGTACGCGACGAACATACATCATGATCAGTCGCGGAGCAGCGAGCCGACTGCGCGGAGTTGGTGACAGCGCGCGGTCCGGCGTTCGTTATGTAAATGAGTGCGGCGGGAGGCTGCGCGGCCGCCATTAGCCACGCGCCCTCCCGCGGTTATTGTAATTAATATTCAGCTAATTACATCGCCTGATGCGCTCGTCACTGTGTTCACAGTTTCGCACATCTAACTAGCTATTAATGCTCTTACCTAAATGTTATAGTACACTGCGATGCTACCTCCCTTCGTTCAGCGTAGTCTGAAAGCCTTAGTGGGGCTTGTAGTTTTAGTCAGCACAACATGGTACCCATGTGAGGTGCAACAACAGGAAGAGCAAGCTATTGTATACAGGAGTGCGGTGGGGACACGTGATGACGTCACCACCCTGAGCCCTGAGCCACGCCTGAGCAACGCCTGAGCCACACGACGATGAGTGTCGAGTCGCGCGTGCCCCGCACGGGCACTGCGGGCAGGCACTCAACCGCTGAGTGTGCAAAATAAAACGATAAGTATTAACTCAAAGAGTATTGTATTTACAAAAAAATATCCTTTCTTCGAGAGTGTGCCCAAAAGCAAATAATTCTTTGAAAGCCCTTCGACAGTCCTGGCAAACGGCGTTTTAGGGTTTTCATGTGAATCACGGTTAAACTGAGCCAGAATATCTGTTTGTATATTAAGAGTAAGTTATGAATAGCGTCGATCACTGGGGCTGCTAACTTTTAAGTGGCATTAACGATTGCCTTCTGAAAACTTCAACTTTTGTTGTTCAACTATTGACTTTGTGGATTATGCTCCTTGTCATCGAAGTCGAGAGTTTGTCGGTTTCTCTTCTCTTTGCATTTGCGAGACGTCTCCGCATACTTTGAGCCGCGTCAGACGCCCGCTGCCTCGAACCGCCGCCGCCGGCACGGACCTCCGAGCTCTCCAATTTTTTGTTTATGAATTTTGCCTATATACTCCATAATATTATATTCGCAGTGAAAAATTTATACAATTTATACAATTCTGGTGTTCACGCGAAGCAGCTGTGATTGAAAATGTAATATTTAGTGTGACGCTTGGCGGTCAGCGCGAGGCTCTTTTGTGCCGCCTCCTTAAAAGCTCTGCTTTGAATTTAGCAGTTTAATCTCATTCTGTTTGCACATCAAACGACATAAAGGCTTTCTTCCTGAAGCAAACAGATTAGTGAGTGCTCCCCGCGCCGCTCTGCACAGAATTAACTACCTTCATATGAAATGGGTTCCTCGAAACGTGTCCGGCTCCTGAAGCTGTGCGAGAACAACAAAATGATTGTTGCTTCAGAGTGCAGCCTGTACCGAGTTACTGGCATACTTAGTGTTAGCTGTTACTGACGACACCTGACGGGTTGTGTAATTCAGCGAGGTCAACCTCAGCATTAGCTCGCACCCGCACTGTTGTCTCTGCACCATGCCCCTCCACTGCTTCGCCACACATGAGCGCACCTGAGTCTCACACTAGTTTCATGAGAATTTATGTGGTATAGCTCACGATAACATCAAGTACACAATCGGATCATGTGTGTGGCTGTGGGTGTTTTTTATCATGCGATCAGTCTTTCTGACTATGAGCAGATAGGGTGTAGGATAGCGGTCGGGTGGAAATGTCCCCCATTAGGAACATCGTCCGTATCAATATAATGGCTCAATCAGTGCTGCCGAGTTTCAATGTCCGTTGACGTTTCAGTCTGTTTGTGGAGGATGGCAACGCGAGCTGGACAGCTAGCTGATTCGGGTGGTTCTCCAGTCTGGTTTTATATTTCCCGGCAAATGTCTCTATTTCTTCCTTTACGGTTGGCATATGTAGGTATTTGTGTATTTCTGAGTTTCTTATGAACCATGGTGCGTTGCTAATTTGTTTAAGTATGTAGTTCTGTGATCTTTGGATTTTATTTATGTTGGATACACATGTGGCTCCCCATAGTTGTATTCCGTAAGTCCACACTGGTTTTATAACAGCCTTATAAATTTTTTATTGTCCAGGGACAGTTTTGAGTTTCTGCCCAATAGCCAGTAAAGCCCTTTGTGGCTGTGGGTGTAACATAATAATATAGAACTAGCATGGACTCGCAGTGTGAAGCCATTGCTAGTTGCTACGGATATCAAGTGTATTAATTACTTGCAAATTGATTCAATGAATGCGTAGCCGAGTGGCCGTTAGATGACAACAGGCGGCAGGCGCGGCGCGCGGACACGACCGGCTCGCGATGTCATCACTGGAAGAGCATTATAGTGTTGGCAGCAGTACTGCTTGCAGTCGTCGCGCGGTCACGGCGGTCACCGACAGACAAGATGTAGTGCAGCAGCCTCCTGTCGTCACAAGGGACACTTGATTGCAAATTGCATTCAATGTCATTGCCGGAGCTACAGCGATGTTCTCCCGTGGAATCGGTTCACACGCGGACTCCAGAGGCTTGATTCTGCTAATTTAATAATATGTCGATTAGATATTAATGGAATCCCATTAGCAGTTTTAACTTCAGCGGGCATTCTGCTACTAATGTAAGACCAATCGTATTCCAAGTGCATTGGTCTGCCATTGGTCTATATGCGGGTAGTCTGCTCAACAATCTTATCGATTGTAAACGTAAATCAATTGCAGACCATATATATCATTAATGAAAGACAATGAAGAAAAAAACGTTTTTGAAATCAAATAATAATTCATCTACACATTAAAACTCTTGTATTGGTAGAATTTGAATTGCAACACTTCAAATTGAAATGAATCAACACCTACAACTATTCAAATGAGATCACATTACAATTCAATTATGACTCAACTTTATTTACAGTATTTGTGTTGCCCCATATATTTCAATCGTAAATGAGTCGTGACTAGATCTCAGTTGGATATCAATCGTATGTCGCTTAAGTATAGTTAGCAGAATCAAGCTCCAGTTCAGTCTGAAGAAGTATCTCGTATACACAACAAGCTAATTTCCAACTCAATTTACTTTGGCAGACACGAGCACATAGCTATTTGTATCTACACATTCAATTGGTGCACTGTGCACCGTGGCAACGCGAATAAATTCTACCAATGTTCATTAAACACTCAGATCGGATGCGTTTCATTATTTAGAATTGAAAAAACACACAGTCGTTGAGTCAAAAGTGTTATTTCAGTGAACGGCAATAAACTGATTGAATAAATGTGAAGAATTGCAATTGGGTAGAAAGCCGTGTGAGTGGTCCGCCCCGCACTGGCACACATCACACTCTATTTGCTAAATTGCAAATACATATATTCCGTTGATAGTTGAGCACTTGTGGCGACGTGCTACTGTCAATGTGCCACGATCAAAACTGAAACCAAACGTTCAAACGTTTTTTAATTGAATATAGCAAAGTGACATTTCGAGAGTAGCTTGCTAAGAGTTGTGTCATGTTCATCGATTAACAGGAAAATATTAAAGTGTTTTTTTGTTTTAGGAGAAATGTCGTGGGGCATGAGTAATAAAATTAAGAAGAACATAGAAAAACACAACACGACCATTAACTTTGCTGGAAGAAAAAAATTTAAAACAGCATGTCGGACAAAGACGAATTTAAAAATCCTTACGTACTTATACTAATTTTGAATGTAAACATTAATCAATTATTTTACTTTGACGAAAAACGGCAACGAGTATAAAAACAAATCCGATTAAAGTATACAAATCAGAACTCATTTATAACTCACTTTAGTTATAAGTCGGCCACATTATTTTGGAGTTGATGTTTGGAGATTTAAAAAATACTTACTAGGTATAAAAACAAGTGACTGGATAATATTGAAATGAGATGAGTGCAGTTGAAAGAAATATTTGATTAATTCATAAATTAAATATTAAGAGGCTGTCTGTAGTGTATCTGTCACATCATTTCAATCGGAATGCTAACAAGTAATCTGTGTTCTGATTTGAGTCAACATGGACACTGAAATCTGGCAGAGCAACACAATTCCGTATTGAATGTCAGCGCGGAGGCATTAGGCAGCGATTTGCGTTCGGCTCGTCACCGCACCGCACCGCACCGCGCCGCACCGCACCGCACCGCACCGCACCGCACGAGGTGACACGAGTTAGTCGGTATCGCGTACAGTCGCGTAGTTAAGTCACCGGCTCCCGTAGTACAGGCTCGCACAGCGCGCCGCGGGACAGCGGATCTTAACTTGTTTGTACTGCATTGATTATCGAGCTCCCCGCTGGAAAAATATTGAATGCTTTTTCTATGAAGTGAAACGTCGTAGTTATTTGAATGAGGTCTCACTTCGTTTGCACAGTCGAGTTTTATTGGCATTCAATAATTTCAGACTATAAGCTAAGTGCGTATGCATGGACTTAGGTAAGTGCGACATTATTACGACTGGCACAGTTTATATGTCAGATATTCAAACCATACAAAGCTTTTCCATATTTTCTTTTTGAATGTTAATATACAAGGTACATTAAACTAGGAAATGTACAAGCAAAAATACAATAGCTAGCTAGGTTTTCCATCACAATTGATAAAGAAAGAGAGAAAACGCGTTAATAAAGCGTAATACTTATGGTGTAGGTGATGTTTACGTTGTCGGAGGGATCACGGAGACAGACGGAACAGCGAACCTTAATAATATTAGCAAAAACAAAGCAGCAAGCGAACAGTTGACGAGCGCCGCCGCTCGACACAGATTACCGCGCCCACCGGGCCGGGGTTCCTTCAGACCTGCGGCTGCGATTTATCGAACGTTTTCTAAATATCACTGGCTCAATTAAATACATACGATTATTTTGTTCCAACAAAATATTTCTCGCAATTTATACTCACGCAATTTCTGTTAATTGTTAGATCAATATACAATATTGCAGAAGATTTTTATTTCCTTAAAACACTGTCATTTGTGAATCGTATGCTAATCTCTCTGATTTCTTTGTTAAATGAGTATTTGTTGATATGAGGAAAATCCACGGTTCACGATAAAATATCTTGTCTAAGTATGCTTCACAAGTCTTCCGAGAATTTGAGTTGTAAGTGGGTACCGACTGCGAACCTCACGATGGGCTCGACGCTCGCACAGTTCTTATTATGCTGTGATAATGTGATGGGTCGTTTGTTTATGAAGTGACGACACAAAAATAACTAGATCCTAAAATGTGCGCACAAGATAATAGTCTCCCAAGAGTTGTGCGCCGTAACATAAACTTGATACGTTAATGGCAACCTAATTCCGAGCAGGGAGCAGGGAGCGGGGAATAGGGAGCAGGAAGCAGGAAGTAGGGAACAGGAAGCAGGAAGTGGAGAAAGAGGCAGGGAAAGAGGAGAGCAGGAGGACAGGAGACAGGGAGAGGAAGGAAAAGGGAGGAACAAAATCAGGAGTGGAAACAAAACAAGGAGGAAGAGGAGAAGAGGGAACAGGAGAAAACAGGAGCAGGGGAGGAGCAGGGAACAGGGAGAGGGAAGCGGAGGGCAGGGAGGGAGGAGGGGAGCAGGGAGGGGGGAGGGAGTGGGAACAGGGAGTAGGGAGCGGGGAACTGGGAGCAGGGAACAGGAAGCAGGGAGCGGAAAGCCGGGAGCAGGGAGCGGGGCGCAGGGAGCAGTCAGGTTCACCTTCAGTAGATTGATGACATCACGTGGGAGACGCAGCAGCTCCTTTGATTTATAGCGACAGTAGTAAAAAAAACGACAACTAAAAACACTAAATATATACCTACATAATTAGATCCACTGGACGTCGACTTCTAGACCGATACTCCTAAAAGATTTGCTATTTTTTATGTTTGTTGTGAGAGTTTTTCACTTTTCAGTATAATACTTTATACGCATATAAATGGAAAGATCTCATCAATATGAATATAATAATTCCAAAAACGAGTTAGCTACATCAGCTTTACAAGTTTCGAGCACGCAGTGCAGTCGCTGCACGCGCCTGCAGTAGCAGACTGCAGCGCTCGTGCAGGACACGTGAGGAGCTAGACTGGCTCGTCGCGCGGCGTCACTCGCGCCGACCTTGACGTCGTCTGTAGCGAGGCTAACGAGCGACGGCTGCTGAATAATAAACTGTATTTGCTGTAAATACGCACGACACAGTCCCACTCGTGTGATAGCGTACGTGTCTCCATAAAACACTTCTATTTTCTATTTTCCAAAAGCAACTGCTTCTCTAAGACGTTTTCTGTCCTGTTGGACTTGAACCTTGCCTTCTTAGATTCCTTAAGGAAATTATAAACTTAAGGTCGTGGCTTTTAGGGGATTTTTTTGTGTGTCTCTATACATACAAGGGCTATGTATATTTAGGACTGAAAATTCACATATATTCACTTCACATTTGTATAATATTTTATATGGACCTTAGGTAAACAGGTACTTGCGGGAGTACTTAGAGGCAGTATATAATGGAGAATAAAGGGTTAGTAAATAATAGAGTTTATAAAAGGAGCGTATAAAGGAGTACATAAGGGAGTAATACCTATGTATAGGAATGTGTATAAATAAGTGTGCGGGAACGTGTTCACTAAGTGTTCACTATGAATGGTAGATCGGACACTAACTATAGTGGCAAGTTTGTAACTGTATCACAGCATACAATGGTCCAATGCATGCAGTGGACACTGACTGCTCTTGCGGAGCTGCTTCCCGCAAATTATGCTTACACAGAATTGTGAACATACCCTAACTGATAAGTATACGATCTGAATGTAAAGGCTTCACATAAAATATGAGTCGGCGCGGCGCGGGCTAGGTACGCGCTGAACAAATTGACTTTAGCTAGTAGCTCGCTCACGAGCTGGACAAAGGCCTCGTCTGTATCTCTCAGTGTTGCTAGTTGTGTAGATTAGTTCCACACTCGCCTCGGGCACCGCTCCGCTGCAACTTTTGTCAAAGACCAATACACGAACATTCACAGAGCGATAGATCAGTCGAACCATCATTATTATTGTGTTAGTGGGAGTTTGTTTGTCGGTACGATTGTACCTGGGCCTGCAGTCTCGACATAAGATAGCGATTCGATCGCAAACTGACAGTCGCTAAATATTAACGAAAATATTCGCTTGCCATAACGACAGTAACGATAAACGCAAGTCTCGACAGCCGAGATAGCGGGCAACATCGCTAATTATCATGACATATTCGTGTCGGTACGATAGCGAAAACCGTATTCATAGTGCGGTGAATTTGTATTAAAATGTTGCATGTAAAAAAAATCCTTGTATTATAGGGAGAAATGGTAGACAAGATTTGCACAACCAATTTTGTTTCCTTTGACAATTATAAAGAAAATAGATGAACCTTATCATATTAAAACTTTTTGCATCGAACCGTGTAAGTAAAACATACCGTTTTTTAAGAAAACACATATTAAAGATCTTAATAGTTTGCGTACTTGCAATACAGACATAGAACATAAACAAACTGTCAATGTCAAGTTTGTTTGTGCACTTGAACATTGGTTTGATTTATAATAATAATAAAGGAGAACGGTGTATTCATTACTATTCATGGACGGTGAAGTCATTGAAACAGGCGCAGGCCTGCCGGGTGCCAGCAGCTTGAGCGTCAGGTAAGTACATCTACAACGAGAATTTTTTATTCCTATTCTTGGTACTTACTAAATTGAATACTTTGTATACATCCGAAGTATTCTGTGTTTACATAATGACTACTTTAATGTTTCAGGCGTAAGCGTCTGCGTAGCCCTCGTGTTACACCCGCTCAAATTGATGCACTACTATCAATATTAGAAGCGCGTCCATATTTGCACGCGGAAATTTACCGGCTTGCAGGGCCGGGAAAATTTCGAAACGGGCTGGAGGGAGGTTGCCGAGGAGCTCAATAATCTCCCTAACGGGTCTAGAAAGACACCAGAGCAGTGGATGACGGTAAGTCTTTTTCAAAGATTGAATTGGTTTTAATTATAAGCATGTACATGCCACGTCAGTTTTTTTTTATTATTTACTTGAGTTAATTATTCTAATTGTAGGTTTGGAGAGACTTAAAAAGCCGCGCTTGCAGTAAGGCGGCAAAATTAAAAAAAGAACAAAAACGTACCGGCAACCGAGGCGTCAGCACTGCTCCCCTGACCGAGGCCGAGAGCCGGATAATTTCAATAGTTGGGGCAGATTATTCCTTTGGGACAGACTGCCCGGACGCTATGCCAGAGGAAGATGTAAGTTGTGATTATTGTATTCAATACAATTTAATATTCTCAATCTTTGAATGTTGATAACACTAAAAATACTTTTATTGTTATTTACAGTTATTACAACATGAGATGGAGGCTGGGGTGGTAATCTCTGAGGTTCTCACCTTACCTCATTCTCAGGGTAAGTTTTTAAATTAATAGGTACTCAATTCAAAATATAATTATTTTAATTTTAATGTTACTATTTATTTTATTACAGCTAGAGATTTTGTGGAATTGTTACCGACTGAAACAAGTAAGTTGGAGTTTTTAGTAACTAGTTGGTTACTGCTATAATATATTTTATTATGTGTATACATCTGTACACTAATGTTACCAAAATATTAATTAACAAAATATTTTAGCAATCAATGACAGCAGAGCAACGGCTGGTTCTTCACCACCACCCATCCAAGAACAAGTGCAAGATGCCCCTCAGTCGCCAGTACTACAAATGAGTAAGTTGCAGTTATTTTGCTCACCTATGTTTATTTTCATTGATTTTTATTTAATGTGTTATAATTGATAATTCCAGCAGTACGTGGCAGAAGGACAGAAACTGTTGCATCATCAACACCACCACTGCGACAGAGACCCAGAAGAAAGAGGAGTAAGCTTAAATTTTATTTATAATAAAACATTAGTTCTGCAGGTGGGTCAGCCAATAATTCCTACAATACCAATAATTTTGGGTATTTTCAGATCTGAATCCTCGCCAAAGTGTTTCTGAGCAATATAGTGCAGCTCGACGAGAATTTCTAGCAGTTGCAGAAGCAAATGCTGCTACAATGAAGGTGTGTTATAGTGTAAATTTCCTCTTAATTATTATACACACTAGCATGCTAGAGAACATTAAGACACATTCAGTAAATCCAACGTTTTTTAGATGCTGGCAACTGCTGCTCAAGCGCAAGCAGATGCTGCCAAGATGCAGGCTGAGGCAGCCAAGGTACAAGCCGAGGCGACGCTGCAATTGGTAAAAGTCGGAAACAAAATAGCTGACGCAATAAATAATTACATAAATAAAAATAATAAATGATATAAAATGTTTTTATTTGAAACAGTACATAAATGAAAAAAGTATAATAATTATGTGAAACTAGTGTTAATTAGCCTTCTTCTTATGCGCTCTGCAACAGCTCGCCCAGAACCTGCATAACAAAAATAAAATGTATTGGTGTTAGGTATACATACATAGTAAAATAAAAAATCAGTTCATAAGTTACCTGTAACTTCTAACATATCATCATGGAATCTACTATTATCCACCAGCTGCATGGATGTGGTGGACTCTGGTTCCGGTAATTTATATGTTATCCGCATATTGTGGAGCACTGCACATGCGTTAATTATTAGGCCAGCCATATAGGGTTCGTACATTAACTGGCGTTGGTGTGATAGACATCTAAACACAGATTTTAGCACACCGAAGCATCTTTCTATGATGTTCCTAGCTGAGCAGTGTGCTTCGGTATATTTATATTCCGGTGTGCCAGGCTGTTGATGTTTTATGGGAGTCATTAACCACGGTTCCAGAGGATATCCATCATCACCTAAAAGATTAAAAATACAAAGTAATTTCAGAAGTCGAATGGGCAACCTCTTCGAGGCAGATTTATAATGTTCATTTATTTACCAAGCAGCCAAGCACGGCGGTCCCCATTTTCAAAATGTCGCTTCATTGTTGAGCGCACCGGTGAATTTGCCCATATGTGAGCATCATGTCTCGCTCCTGGCCATCGAGCATTAATATTTAAAATAATAAGATCAGGGTCACACACCTGTAATATATTAAATATGTAAGTACATATTTTTCAAACAATATTTTTAGATATTATAGAACTGAAGGTCAACTTACAGCTTGCACATTTAATGAATGGCCCTCATGGTGACCACTCACATAAGACTCCTCATTGGTCTTAGGAGCTAAAATTTTTATATGGGTGCAATCAATGGCTCCAATACCCCTGGGAATGGCTGTGGGGCATTTCTAAATTTCTGTTTTGCCGCATGGCGTTCTCCTTGAGTCATTGGAAATTTAATATATTTTCTTAAAAGTTTTTCATTTATTGCCGAAGTTACAGCCCGGATGACTCGGCTAACAGATTTTTGGCTCATGCTACAACCCCACTGCAAGCCAACAGGTTGTTGGTAGCACCCACATGCGTAAAATCGGAGTGCCGTCAGTATCTAATAAGAAGAAAATTTAAAAAGTTCAACCTTAGTTATAAGAAAAAATATATTATAGAAATATTATTTATGCACGGTAGGTCGCAAAGACACTTACTTGGGACTCCACAGAAAGTCCGTAAGGCCGTCGTCTTTGGAGAGATGGACGCAGTTCACTTAGTAGCCTGTGAAACATTTCCTTTGAAATTCTATACATTTGAAGAAATTGGCCATCCTCCAAATCCAAGGGATTTTCATCGTTTCGCTTGTTTCGTGCTATTTGTCGACCCATAAGCACATCGCGTCTGTGCTCGAGCACAACTAAGTCCCATGCTAAATATTCAGAAGCCATTATTTATTAAATTACTATTTATTTAATATTTTCTGACGTAAAATAAACAAATATAGGAACGATATCGATAGTAGCTATCA
The DNA here is from genome assembly GCF_030705265.1 of Helicoverpa armigera. Taxonomy (NCBI): domain Eukaryota; kingdom Metazoa; phylum Arthropoda; class Insecta; order Lepidoptera; family Noctuidae; genus Helicoverpa; species Helicoverpa armigera. Next base: position 40,355 of record NC_087141.1, read on the forward strand.
CTTAGCGGGCTGTCAAAAACTGTCGCAAGGAAATTCTATGACATAACGATAAATCGTTATCTTACCGAAAATATTCGGTAACTTTGCGATGACACTCGATAGTTTTGGCAGTAGAGACTACCAAAAATCGTTACGATCGGATCGTTAGGACTTATCGACCGAATTTTGTCGTTAAGCGATCGCTATCTTTGTCGAGACTGCAGGCCCTGGGGTATGTTAGCGCTAGGTGCCTACGTCCGGTCTACTGGAAGTATATCGATACGAGTACCTGGTATGGGGCATCAGTTGACTATGGACCAGAAGAGCCTTATAGGTGACGATCTAAATCTTACACAAAATAAAACAATCCTTCTTGGAATCCGGGTAAAAATCTAGACGCACAAAGTCTAGTCATAGTCACGGATCGTTCTATTACCAGAGCGAAAGATGTGATTTGTCGCAGCAGGTATGTATGTATGTACTAATGTAAATGGCGGGTACTGCATTACAATATTGGTCATCGTCAAAGCGCACACAAACACCTCTCGTGGAACACCAAAGGGCACATCGTTAGGGCGCTGAAGATGTCTCGTATCTCAATGACGATTGGTGACGACCAGTCAGTATCTCTGAAGAGTGGTCCCCGGGTGACGGGAAGTTAGAGGTCACCCACATGCGGCATACACGTGCCGAGCTCATTTTGTATTAATAACTTGTGTAAGTGTTCCAATACAGGTATAAAGACAAGTGCCGTGTGTGGCGCCGTTTACTGCTGCCCCAACTGAAAGCATAAAAGAACTACTTATACCTATATTTTCATTTTACCTTTTATATATTAAGTGTTGTTTATTTTCTGTAGCACAGTCAAGTCAGTCAGATTAAGTTACAATGGTGAATAGAGACGCCACCGCTCAGATGTGCGGTGCGTTTGACGGCGCCCAGGGCCTGCAGTCTCGACATAAGATAGCGATTCGATCGCAAACTGACAGTCGCTAAATATTAACGAAAATATTCGCTTGCCATAACGACAGTAACGATAAACGCAAGTCTCGACAGCCGAGATAGCGGGCAACATCGCTAATTATCATGACATATTCGTGTCGGTACGATAGCGAAAACCGTATTCATAGTGCGGTGAATTTGTATTAAAATGTTGCATGTAAAAAAAATCCTTGTATTATAGGGAGAAATGGTAGACAAGATTTGCACAACCAATTTTGTTTCCTTTGACAATTATAAAGAAAATAGATGAACCTTATCATATTAAAACTTTTTGCATCGAACCGTGTAAGTAAAACATACCGTTTTAAAAAAACATATTAAAGATCTTAATAGTTTGCGTACTTGCAATACAGACATAGAACATAAACAAACTGTCAATGTCAAGTTTGTTTGTGCACTTGAACATTGGTTTGATTTATAATAATAATAAAGGAGAACGGTGTATTCATTACTATTCATGGACGGTGAAGTCATTGAAACAGGCGCAGGCCTGCCGGGTGCCAGCAGCTTGAGCGTCAGGTAAGTACATCTACAACGAGAATTTTTTATTCCTATTCTTGGTACTTACTAAATTGAATACTTTGTATACATCCGAAGTATTCTGTGTTTACATAATGACTACTTTAATGTTTCAGGCGTAAGCGTCTGCGTAGCCCTCGTGTTACACCCGCTCAAATTGATGCACTACTATCAATATTAGAAGCGCGTCCATATTTGCACGCGGAAATTTACCGGCTTGCAGGGCCGGGAAAATTTCGAAACGGGCTGGAGGGAGGTTGCCGAGGAGCTCAATAATCTCCCTAACGGGTCTAGAAAGACACCAGAGCAGTGGATGACGGTAAGTCTTTTTCAAAGATTGAATTGGTTTTAATTATAAGCATGTACATGCCACGTCAGTTTTTTTTTATTATTTACTTGAGTTAATTATTCTAATTGTAGGTTTGGAGACTTAAAAGCCGCGCTTGCAGTAAGGCGGCAAAATTAAAAAGAACAAAACGTACCGGCAACCGAGGCGTCAGCACTGCTCCCTGACCGAGGCCGAGAGCCGGATAATTTCAATAGTTGGGGCAGATTATTCCTTTGGGACAGACTGCCCGGACGCTATGCCAGAGGAAGATGTAAGTTGTGATTATTGTATTCAATACAATTTAATATTCTCAATCTTTGAATGTTGATAACACTAAAAATACTTTTATTGTTATTTACAGTTATTACAACATGAGATGGAGGCTGGGGTGGTAATCTCTGAGGTTCTCACCTTACCTCATTCTCAGGGTAAGTTTTTAAATTAATAGGTACTCAATTCAAAATATAATTATTTTAATTTTAATGTTACTATTTATTTTATTACAGCTAGAGATTTTGTGGAATTGTTACCGACTGAAACAAGTAAGTTGGAGTTTTAGTAACTAGTTGGTTACTGCTATAATATATTTTATTATGTGTATACATCTGTACACTAATGTTACCAAAATATTAATTAACAAAATATTTTAGCAATCAATGACAGCAGAGCAACGGCTGGTTCTTCACCACCACCCATCCAAGAACAAGTGCAAGATGCCCCTCAGTCGCCAGTACTACAAATGAGTAAGTTGCAGTTATTTTGCTCACCTATGTTTATTTTCATTGATTTTTATTTAATGTGTTATAATTGATAATTCCAGCAGTACGTGGCAGAAGGACAGAAACTGTTGCATCATCAACACCACCACTGCGACAGAGACCCAGAAGAAAGAGGAGTAAGCTTAAATTTTATTTATAATAAAAACATTAGTTCTGCAGGTGGGTCAGCCAATAATTCCTACAATACCAATAATTTTGGGTATTTTCAGATCTGAATCCTCGCCAAAGTGTTTCTGAGCAATATAGTGCAGCTCGACGAGAATTTCTAGCAGTTGCAGAAGCAAATGCTGCTACAATGAAGGTGTGTTATAGTGTAAATTTCCTCTTAATTATTATACACACTAGCATGCTAGAGAACATTAAGACACATTCAGTAAATCCAACGTTTTTTAGATGCTGGCAACTGCTGCTCAAGCGCAAGCAGATGCTGCCAAGATGCAGGCTGAGGCAGCCAAGGTACAAGCCGAGGCGACGCTGCAATTGGTAAAAGTCGGAAACAAAATAGCTGACGCAATAAATAATTACATAAATAAAAATAATAAATGATATAAAATGTTTTTTATTTGAAACAGTACATAAATGAAAAAAGTATAATAATTATGTGAAACTAGTGTTAATTAGCCTTCTTCTTATGCGCTCTGCAACAGCTCGCCCAGAACCTGCATAACAAAAATAAAATGTATTGGTGTTAGGTATACATACATAGTAAAATAAAAAATCAGTTCATAAGTTACCTGTAACTTCTAACATATCATCATGGAATCTACTATTATCCACCAGCTGCATGGATGTGGTGGACTCTGGTTCCGGTAATTTATATGTTATCCGCATATTGTGGAGCACTGCACATGCGTTAATTATTAGGCCAGCCATATAGGGTTCGTACATTAACTGGCGTTGGTGTGATAGACATCTAAACACAGATTTTAGCACACCGAAGCATCTTTCTATGATGTTCCTAGCTGAGCAGTGTGCTTCGGTATATTTATATTCCGGTGTGCCAGGCTGTTGATGTTTTATGGGAGTCATTAACCACGGTTCCAGAGGATATCCATCATCACCTAAAAGATTAAAAATACAAAGTAATTTCAGAAGTCGAATGGGCAACCTCTTCGAGGCAGATTTATAATGTTCATTTATTTACCAAGCAGCCAAGCACGGCGGTCCCCATTTTCAAAATGTCGCTTCATTGTTGAGCGCACCGGTGAATTTGCCCATATGTGAGCATCATGTCTCGCTCCTGGCCATCGAGCATTAATATTTAAAATAATAAGATCAGGGTCACACACCTGTAATATATTAAATATGTAAGTACATATTTTTCAAACAATATTTTTAGATATTATAGAACTGAAGGTCAACTTACAGCTTGCACATTTAATGAATGGCCCTCATGGTGACCACTCACATAAGACTCCTCATTGGTCTTAGGAGCTAAAATTTTTATATGGGTGCAATCAATGGCTCCAATTACCCCTGGGAATGGCTGTGGGGCATTTCTAAATTTCTGTTTTGCCGCATGGCGTTCTCCTTGAGTCATTGGAAATTTAATATATTTTCTTAAAAGTTTTCATTTATTGCCGAAGTTACAGCCCGGATGACTCGGCTAACAGATTTTTGGCTCATGCTACAACCCCACTGCAAGCCAACAGGTTGTTGGTAGCACCCACATGCGTAAAATCGGAGTGCCGTCAGTATCTAATAAGAAGAAAATTTAAAAAAAGTTCAACCTTAGTTATAAGAAAAATATATTATAGAAATATTATTTATGCACGGTAGGTCGCAAAGACACTTACTTGGGACTCCACAGAAAGTCCGTAAGGCCGTCGTCTTTGGAGAGATGGACGCAGTTCACTTAGTAGCCTGTGAAACATTTCCTTTGAAATTCTATACATTTGAAGAAATTGGCCATCCTCCAAATCCAAGGGATTTTCATCGTTTCGCTTGTTTCGTGCTATTTGTCGACCCATAAGCACATCGCGTCTGTGCTCGAGCACAACTAAGTCCCATGCTAAATATTCAGAAGCCATTATTTATTAAATTACTATTTATTTAATATTTTCTGACGTAAAATAAACAAATATAGGAACGATATCGATAGTAGCTATCACTTAGCGGGCTGTCAAAAACTGTCGCAAGGAAATTCTATGACATAACGATAAATCGTTATCTTACCGAAAATATTCGGTAACTTTGCGATGACACTCGATAGTTTTGGCAGTAGAGACTACCAAAAATCGTTACGATCGGATCGTTAGGACTTATCGACCGAATTTTGTCGTTAAGCGATCGCTATCTTTGTCGAGACTGCAGGCCCAGTTCGGTACGTTTGTTGGATCCAACATTTGCCCCAGCATGTCGCCAACCTGTGGGTGTATAAGCCTTGACCTCTTGCGACAAATGTTCACTCGGTTTAATTCATGAATCTGTGTCATCACTCGCGATTGTCGCACATTGCTACACATCATCGTCGGCACTATACCTATCCCACACGAATTGCCTCTTACAGATTATAAATGGTAATAACAATATTTGGACACATACTTAATTAGATTAGTTGTCCGAGTAATTGACTGAGATAATCATGTTTTCAGTTGATATTGTAAGATAGAGGCTTAAAGGTCTAGTCGTCGCAGGCCGCACTTACGGATCGCTGTTAGACGTAAGTTTTGACGTTCAGCTGAAATTCAATTAATCAAACGTTACGGTGTTTATAGGTGTCTACCGGAGGCGCGGCACCGGGGACATTACCCTGAAGTAACATTAAGTGGAGCTCGCCAGCTTCTACGTAAAGCTTTTAGGTTTCAATTCGAGGAAAACTTACATAATCTCCTTAATTTTGAAAGCATAATCATTTAAATATTGCTATATTTTGATACGAGTAAATTCAGCAATATGTTGAGAAATTCTTGCAGTCGGGAAAGTTGAAAGAGCTAATGTAATACAACATCCGTAGCACGTTAAACATTGTAATTTTGGGCAAACTATTGTTAGTGTGAAAGTCAATTAAAAGTTGTGCGCGACGCGACGCGGCCGGCGGCGACCGGCGTCACGCGCCTCGCTCGCCTCAACACCTCCACACACACACACACGTGCGCGGCTATACAAGTGTTGCTATATTAGCAGACTAACTTCAAGAGAGTGCAGTGTTAACGTAGGTCAGTGCCTGTAGCGGCCGTCCACTCTAGATAAAACAAACAATAAACGACTTGAATGATAGTCATAGTAAATTGGAAGCATTTTGTTCATAAAAACAACGTGAACGCGATTACAAAAGTTATTTAAAATGAATTGTCAGCGGCACGCCACACCTACTGCGCATTAATAGCGCTCGGCGAAACATTGCGAACTAGTTTATTTGCCGAAATAAAACAAAATAAAGCAAGTTAGGTATAAGTTTAGTCTTCGGCGACTTGTGAACAAGTATGGTATTTGTTGATATACCTAGGTAGTAACTACTTATTTTATTTCATGATACAATTTTATTAAACTTGTGTTTTGTTTCATGCATTTTCATATTCTAAAAAAAGGGAATAGGTACCATTATTGCGATAACATTATAGTCAAAGTGTTATTACACGCTTTTTATTAGCTTCACCTGTATGTTTGTATGTTTGTAGGTTTGTATGTTTGTATGTTTGTTTGTAACCGACTTCTTTGGGCGCGATTTTGACCCACTTTAAACGGCCAGATTTCGTTCAAACTTTGTAGATTTATTGAGGACCGATGACAATACACTAATTTGATAAAATTATTCCATTTTAACCGACTTCCCAAAAAGGAGGAGGTTACACATACACATCGATTACTCCGAGGTTTATAGACCGATTTACATGATTCTTTTTTTGTTCGACTTGGAATAGCTGCCAGTTGGTCCCATATTCATCAGGTCAGGATCTGATGATGGAAACCCTGAGAAATCGAGGGCAACCTTCAAAACTTGTAGGCATACATAGGGTAAAAACTTGACAGTTAGGTGTACGCTTAAAAGCACTATTCAACTGTGAAGATTTGGAGCTGACCTGATGATGGAGACCAGAGAGGGTCGAGGGAACTCGACAACTGAATATGTAAACTACCTCGTGTTTGGGCTTAAATTATTTGTATTGACAAGACCTTTGCAACAGTGAAGGTTTGGAGCTGACCTGATGATGGAGACCAGAGGAAATGGAGGGAACTCGACAACTGAATATGTAAACTACCTCGTGTTTGGGCTTAAATTATTCGTATTGACAAGACCTATGCAACAGTGAAGGTTTGGAGCTGACCTGATGATGGAGACCAGAGAAAGTCAAGGGAACTCGACAACTGAATATGTAAAATACCTCGTTTGGACTTATATTCTTTGTATTGATGAGAACTTCCCACTTGTATGGATAGTGACAACTATTCGTATCACTGAAAAGCTTTAAATAAATAACCTTTTTACAAAAAAATTAAACCAAGTTCCCAAAACACTAAAAAACAAAAAAAAAAACTAATTTTAGGTGCATCGGCCTAGAAGTCGGTGGCAAAATTAACTTAGACACCGACTTCTAGGCTTTTCAATTTGCAAAATATGATCTTTGTTAATTTATATAATTTTCATCTATAGTCGATAAGGTAAGAAAATTAATTAAAATTTTCTAGAATTTTTCTCTACAGTCGATAAGGCAGGACTCGATGTTAATTTTTATTTCCAATAATTATCTTTAGCCGTTTTCTCTAATATTGACAAATTTTTGTATATACTAAAGAGAATTTTAATTCTACAAAACAAATAATAGTTTGAAAACAAACTAAAAAGTAGAAAATAAATAATAGTTTAAAAAAACTAAAAAACACGCTTTTTATAGAAAAACGAACTAAAAAATAGGAAATAAATTTTAATGAATATAAATTAATAATAGTGTGAATACAAAAAAAAATATATTTAAAAAAAGCGTGGGGTGCTTTTTAAGATATTATCGAAATGAAAATCACTGTACTCATATCTGTCAATAAAATATTTATAACTATTGACACCATGCACCCCACGCTTTTTTTTAAATATTTTTTTTGTATTCACACTATTATTAATTTTTTTTTGAGAGTAAGTAATTATTTTTTAACCTTACTATAAATATGGTTGCTGTGTCTGCTGAATGCTGTCAACACTTAGTTAAAACGTAACTCTACAGTAATTCACATATAAGTGATTGCAGTTTTTTGTTGAAATACTTTCATGAAATACGCAGCTTTATATTAAACGTATGTATAACAGTGCATATTCGTCGTACAATGGTGTTAAACTGGGAGTGAACAAAAAGAGGCGAGCGTGGTGTTTTGCAGTTCGCTTTGGGTTCGAGTCCGGTTGAGGCAATGTAAATGCATTGGAACATTTGAGGCGGGTTTAATTAAGCGCTACGTGCCGCATGTCGGCCCGGGCGCGCCGCCGGCGGCTGTCGGCTCCGGAGCGACACACCACGATACTAGAACCTAGGGGAAAGTTCAATAGTATTAGCACAAATAAAATTACTTGATTATAACATTATCTATACTAAAATTATAAAGCTGAAGATTTTGTTTGTTTGTTTGTTTGAACGCGCTAATCTCAGGAACTACTGGTCCGATTTGAAAATTTCTTTCAGTGTTAGATAGCCCATTTATCGAGTACTTATATATATTTATTTGCAATAGGCTACTTATCTCGGTACAGGAAGTAGTTCCCACGGGATGCGGGTGAAACCGCTGACAGAAGCTAGTTATAACATAAAAATCATAAATACACAAAACCTTTTATTTAAACGATCTAAAAAGAAGAAAATATGTTTTGGTGTATTATATACCATTTACCTTATATGATGCATAGTAAGACGTTTTAAGTAGTTTTTAGTTATCTCAGGCTAGAAATACAGTCATTGGTGTCCAAGACATATTTGAACAGTACAAACAAACTTGCATTGGTACTAGCCTGGCCGGGAATGGAACCTAAGCATTTGTACCTGGTTGTTGGAGGTTGGTTTCTTACCCAGTAAGTCTCCATGACTTTTTTATCAGAAGTAATCAATTTATAATAATAAAGTAAATCGGGGTAAATCGAGCGGAGAGTGGTAATCGATAGCTATGGAGCCGGACCGAGGGCGCTATCGAACCATTTGCAATAACTTATTGCCTTTTATTCGCTTATCCTGTGATCCTCCCCCCCCCGCGCCGGGGCACCCCTCCCCCGCTGTCGCCCGCGCGGCGCGGCGCGCTGTTGACTCAGTGCCGAGAGCTTGTGTACGCAGGCACAGGGTCGGGTTGTTGCTGCACACAACACTATTTGTACAATATACCACTTCATATTTTAAATAATAATAATAAATTTTATTTCAGACCATGAATGAATGAGAAACGCACGAAATTGAAATAGGTACTTACGAAATTACCTATAATATTATACACGAATGCAGGGCTCTATTTTAAAGTACCTAAATACATCGAAGCCTGACCATTGGGGTGGTATTTATTGTCAGTAGGTATTCAAGCTGCACGATAAATATGTAAGCAATGCATCACAAGTTGACCTTTTGATCTAACGGAACCAAATTATAATGTTCAACAATTTGTGCAGAGTATTATGGTCACTGTGTGATGGAGGATCTCATATTCCATTCAGAAGCTGGTGAACAGAGTCAGTCAGTCATCAGCTGCTGAGCGTGAGGGTCGCGCAGGTTGACATGTAACGTGTAGCGTGGCAGGACGAGGCGCTGTGCTGGAGGCCGCGTGACGTCACGTGCACACGACGCTTCACGTAACTCAATCTGATGAGTACGTGAACTTATTAGTGGCATCGATCCCTCCTACTCACTCACAAATATTACAGGTACGTGTAGGTACGACTTTATTCATACTAAAGCAAATTTTCGGCTAGCGTAATTTGCGTCTAGCCTATATTAGATAATGTTTAGGTTTATTGTATAATTGACAACATTGTATAATTCGCCAACACGCCGCCACTCCTAACTAGTGCCTGTAATCAATTACATTTTAGGTACATAACTCAGTATAAGACATGGTATCACGTTAGTACATTGATTTTGCATATATTTATTAATCAAGGTGAGGCAGGACTACGACGCACAGATTACTAAGAGTTTACATTAATTAGGTTTCAGTGAGTGACTGTACTGGACATATGTAGCCGCACGGCCGCTGCCATAAACTTTCCTCTAATACTGTTTAAAGTATCGATACCATTTGGCTTGTTACCCAGCAATGGCCAGGCATCACTCTCCAACTTTAAGAAGGTATCAGATTTGTAAAGTTTTGTTTGAACCAGTCCGTCAAGTTGAAGTGCGTATGAGATATTTGAGATGTGGCGGAATGTTGGAAAGCTTCCCGGAGCGTGAGTGAGTCGGGAAGCCGTACTTGTTAATATAACCGTGAGTGCGTATTTTCTTGCGATAAATTAACTTTTTCCGTTGTGGAGTGTGAGCGGGCGTGACGCGGTCCCGCCAACTGTCAGCACCATGCACGCCATTACACGAGTTAATATCTTTATGCTAATACTTGGCGCAAGGGCGAGGGCTCCAGGGGGCGAGGGGGGGAGGTATACCGCGTCATACAGAAGGTAGAACACCAATAAATAATAATACAAAATCTGGGACCTCATGTTTCTCACCACAGCGATAAGAATTGCTTTCTTAATTCAAGGTGAAGTGAGCAGGATTAATATGTTATCTGTGTGGAGTGAACACCTACAATTCAAACAAATCTGGAACCGCTCTGTTGTTAGTCACGTGGGGTGAGACTTCTGTACTGCGCTGCGTGGTGGCGGCGCGAGGCTGGTGGCGCGAGTCATCGGCTCCACTACGCTAATCACACTCTGCGGCGTTGATCAGCACTCACGATATTTGAGGTTCACACTCTGTAGTATCAGCTGCCTCAGTGGGCAGTGGCGAGTGTCGAGCTGGGAGAGCTTGTCGAGGTTATCTTGCTGTTGATCCTGCATTACATAATAATATGTAAGTTATAAGCGGTATTGTTAGATACCTGTAGTAAAGGTTACCGATTGGTTTGCTAGTTTTTTATAGTAAAAAAAAAACAGTTTTAGGCTTACACTGATAGCTTCAGATCCTACAGTGAAAGTACACAGACACATTATGTAGTTTCTGACAAGTCTAAGGGCTGTTTCAAAACTGTAAAATTGTTGTTTGCTTCTCGCTTTTTAAGTTATCATTGTGTATCGTAGGTTGAAAATGAAGCGGAGATTTACTATGACACGTGGGAAGATTTTGTTTCAGATAGGACCAGCTATGTGGGCGTAATAGACATACATAGCTTTTATTAAACGGTTTATATATAAAACTATTCACGAGCAAGTGGTAGGTACTGGGTTTGGCAGATGAGTTGTTGACATTGAATGCATATTTATCTTACAAAAGCGAGCTGTCAGAGCTATGTACAACTTACGTAGTCGTGAATCTCTTAGGGAACTGTTTAAAAAAATTAATATCATGACCGTACCTTGCCAATTTATTTATGAAAATATCATGTATGTTAGGAAAAACTTACATTTGTTTGATAAAATATGTGATAGACATAATTATAACACTAGAAATAAAAATAAGTTAGCTATCCCGCAGTTTAGATTATCTAAAGTACATACATCTTTCATGGGATATTGTGTCAAACGTTATAATAAAATACCAGACAACATTCTGGAATTGAATGACTTGCGGTTTAAAACTCATATAAAAGCCACACTTTGTAAGCAAGCATATTATAAATTAGAAGATTACATTCAAGATAAAAATGCTTGGAAACATGCTGGTCCTGCTCCATAGGACATACTGACAATATCTAATTAATTAACAAATTAAAACTACACCAGCAAATAAAATTGTATTCATCTTTTTGATTATTTGTTTGTAACTTTGTACCAAAATATAAACCAATTTGTAAATGTGAACACCATGTAGCATTTTAATTGTCACTTTATCCTCATTTGTCTTTGCGATTCTACATGATCTTCGCATGCTTTTACTGTATGTATCAATACATACAAACTGTAATACTATATTATTTTTAAAAAGAGTAACCATGGAGTTTCTTGCCCGTTCTTCTCCATAGGAAGCTACTTTTGGAATGGGCAACTAGAATCAAACTTAGTTATAATTTTGACGTTCATAAGTGCTTGTAAAGGCCTAAATGAAATAAATGATTTGACTTTGATTTTGACTTTGACTTTGAGTTTAATACATATTTAATTTATAAGTTCAAAGCCTGCACTGAAGACTCAGTAAGCGCACACGTGTGTCTGCGAGTGAAGCCGGGCGCTAAGAGCTAATTACCAGCAACTCGGGCTTTTATAACTTGCTGCTCGATAGCTGCACTGAACATTCTTTAGTTTACATGAAGTAGTTTATTAGTTCCCGTACCAGTCGCTGGAGCGTGCTTCAGAGACGCGCCGGGGAGAGACATTCTTTCCATTAACATTTTTCGTCGTTTCGCTACAAAGTAGTAATAGTTTGTCACATTAGCTGGCTTTTATTACAGCGATGCGCTAAAATAAGTAAAAAAAATAGTACCCTGGGAGTAAAGGGTGTAAGCCACTGATGTTGCCCATGGCATTAAGTTCGCTTTTGTACATATTTTATTTATACTATAATATAATACATGGTTGCATAAACTTTAATTACATAATTCTGTAGGACATGCTCACATCGATAGTTTACAGTATTTACAGTATGACTATGTATTATAGTGTAATGTTGTTCCCTGTAGGTGAGTGTGACGTCACATGTCGAAAGTTCCAAGTGTGAGGAATTGTTGTCAGCGCCGAGATAATTGTATTCACGACGCATACAGCATTAAAATATTTGCGTTTGTAAGTACTTTACATATGTATGTACATAGTATTGTAGGTGCGTAACGAACCAGGTCGACAGCATTCCCACTAATCAGTACAGACAGGTACAAAACATAAAATAAAAATAAATCCGTGCGCTTCGCTTGTTACTGATTGTTTCTGTGAAAGCGCGCCAGTTCTGCAGTTCATAATAAAACAACGCCACACAGCCGGTACATTTCGATATAATTATTTCAGAAATGAACACCAAGAAGCTGTTTGTTATATTGCTATTCGTATTGTTATAGTTCTAGCGGTGGTTGGGACTCCCTGTCTAAATCGATTCGTTAAGTAGTCGGCATCGAGATTGAGTGCGGTCGGAGTCGGATCGGCTCGTTACTCTCGACTGCGTGCACTCAGCTCAGAAGCGTTGTCAAGTGCCAGCGTACTGAGCGTACTATTCCAGATACAATTTTATTAAACTATAAATAACTTAGTTTTATTGCAGACTTCTTAAACTCGGTTCAACAATCAAATGCTAAAAACTAATTATGTAATACCGTTTAAACAATACCTATATTAAAATACACTACAATATGTGTTCGTAATCGATAGTTAAATAAACAGAAACTTATTTTGAATACAAATTTACTGAATATAATTTATAAATATTGATGGAAAGCATCGCAGGCGGGGACCAACAGAGGCTTATTTATAGTCATTTCGGTTGTGCACCATTTAGCAGAATTTTCGTTGGTGGCGGTCAAGGTGGTCCCCGCCTGCGATGCTTTCCATCAATATTTATAAATTATATTCAGTAAATTTGTATTCAAAATAAGTTTCTGTTTATTTAACTATCGATTACGAACACATATTGTAGTGTATTTTAATATAGGTATTGTTTAAACGGTATTATAATTAGTTTTAGCATTTGATTGATCAATATTATTGTGGGCTTGTTTTACTCTTTTTTGTGTGCAGTCGGGTATTTTGTTTTTTTAATAATAATTCTTTTATTTATAACTTTTTAGCTGTTTTTATTTAACGAAAATGTTGTAGATGTAGAAGACTATGTACCTTACTTTACCTTACTTTACCTTATGCGTGTGCCCGCATTCGGGCTGTATACTCGAGCATATCCCCCTCCGCACCGCGCCGCGCGCCGCATGCCAGGCCACGCCCTATCTTTTTGCTTGCTAACGCATGAGTTGCTTTGCGTTGACGCAGAATTAACATGTTCCCGTGGGAATTTTGAGAAAAAACGTATCCTATATTAATTACTCCCGTGATTGAAATGAATCTAATGATACCGCACACATATTTTTTTAAAGGGAAATTTAGAAAAAATATCCCGTGGGACTTTTAGGATAAAATGTATCCTATGACACTCCCGTAATCAAGACAAATCTAACGATACCTCATACATCAAAATCCATCAAGCCGTTTAGGCTACAGGAGGTCACAAAGGAACAGACATACATACATACATACATACATACATACTTACATACACTCGAAAAACATTACCCTCCTTCTTTGGCAGTCGGGTAAAAATACAGAATATTCTATTTTACAGTTTGCTGCTAGTTTTGATGAGTGAGATGTTGGTCTTGAGTAAACTCGTGCGCAAAGTTCTTGCAAGTAAATACAAACCGGCGGGTAACCTCCGACTAGCGTTGTCGCGAAGTTGTGCGTCTGCCCAAACTGTACACAATGGGAGTGCAGCCGCCGTGACGACACAGGGGGTTCACGCCACAAACCTTAATATTACCTTAAATGGCGTCACCTTCGTATATAACTGTGATGGAAGTGAGTCCACAGCATCATCATTAAACAATGGACTTATTGTCGTGTTCGATATGTTGGCCAAGCGTGAGCTGTTGTGTGCATAAGGCGGTGCGCACACTGCACTATTACTCTCGGTAACACGCCGGCCACACGATGAGCAGTGCAACATTAGTTTGTGTGCGGCGGAAGTGTAGCTCCCACACTCCACAGCTGACTCTCCGAGCTGCGTGAGTGAACACCGCGCGAGTGAATACATCGCTCACGGATAATGGGCGATATGTTGAACTTCATAATAACTGTTAACAACATCACGCTTGATTTCACTGAAGGACACGGCAGAGATTGTAAGTACTTCTATCGTCTACTCCATTTCGTCTCCGGAGACTTAGTTTTAAGAATTTACTATTAAAAGTTTTTTTTTTTTATAAACAATGCCTCCTCTATTAGTTACCAGCACAAATGTGAAGTTATGCGCCATTCGCGAACATTTATTTGAAGCGAGATTTAACCGAGCGTCGTGAAAGCGTGAACGTTGTGAAGCTGTGTTTATTACCTCTCGGTTAATGAAGCCGCCGTTAAGCCTGACTCCTCGGTAAGTGACCCACTTCACAGTTACACCTCATCGTCTCGAGGCTATCGTGAGCTTACTGCAGTTATTGCTACACTCAGGAGGTCAAATAGTTCAAACTGATCAACAAAAATATAGTCTCGTGTGTGCATGTGCAGGACCGCAGCCAATAAACCTCGTTAACACACCTCACACGCTGGCACCAATATATAAAGCAACACTTAGTAGGTATAACAATAGCATTTCAGGCGAGGTCGTCTGTCATATAAAATGATATAAAACAGAACATAACTGACGTTCATAAAATGATTCGTATTTACGACACAATCTCACTCACAAAACAGTAATATAAAAATCACGTTTCAATCGTCGAGCAGCGAGTCGCGACCCGCAACTCGCGAGTCACAGACGCGAGTTGTGAGTCGCGGCAACTATATGCGTTTCATTTGTGCCGCGACTTTATGACACTCATTACTGTAACGAGCCGCTGTCATGCTGTAGCTATGCCGTTGCGTTGCCGTTGCCATGCCGTTGCCGTGCCGTAGTTGAAGAGTGCCGTCCGTAGTGCCGGAAATCGCCGTTGGTACAAAAAGCGAGCAGGTTTATTGGCGGCTATTTAAATAAAACAGTTATGCTCGCGACAATTTGTTCGGAAGTAAATGAGGGAGTGCGCTTCAGTATCACTGAGTTGATGATGCGATGCTGAAATATTTCAACTTTGTCGTTATTGAAAGTTGTTTATTGAAGTAATGGCGGGCGGCTGATAGCGACTGCAATCATGTTAATTAAGGCAATACAAAAAATCATTAAAAAACTTATTATTTGGTTTGGGTGATTTATGATAGAATATGTATTTGTTTTTGCCAATAGTAAGGTATGAATGTTATTTGAGATATTGCGTTACTTCACTAAATCTAGAGTTGACTTGTGCGATCTCAAAGAAGTCGGTTTCCCATAATAGTTCGGAATGAATTACAAGTAACTCGCTGCCTGTTGTAACGAGTGCAGCACATACGTGACGCTCGTATATAACAGAAACAATGAATTTTTGAAATAATAATCGCGGCGCGATGTTATTACACGCTGTGCTGTAATTTACGAGTATAGGCGACATAAATCACTGCCACTGGACTAGTGGGGAACTCGCTTACATACCTAAAGCTGAAATAGTGGGACTGCGACACTTTCAACTAAAATAACTGACCAGACTTCCGAAAAAAATGTATAAGTGGCAAATGTTTTCTTACTGAAATAAAATATTTTCTTCTTAAAATCAAATTTCACTTTCAATCGTGTCCGTCTTTTAAATTGTTTTAAGGATATAATAAAGTGCGTCTCAAATAGAATTCCGGACAAAACCTTTGAACAAGTAAACCTCTCACGTTCCGGTTATTACTTCATGAGCGGCGGCTCAAACCGTAGCACTCGAGCACTACGCCGCGTAGCACTCCAACTCACAGACCGCTACGCCGCGTAGCACTCCAGCGAACTGACTGCTACGCCGCGTAGCACCTGCGTAGCACTTTTGTACTAGCTAGCACATTACAATTACGCACTTTTAAAATTATATTTCGAGTGTATGTAAGTATTTTAGCGATGCGTTGACATTTTTACCCGACTGCCAAAGAAGGAGGGTAATGTTTTTACCCGACTGCCAAAGAAGGAGGGTAATGTTTTTTCGAGTGTATGTAAGTATGTATGTATGTATGTATGTCTGTTCCTTTGTGACCTCCTGTAGCCTAAACGGCTTGATGGATTTTGATGTATGAGGTATCGTTAGATTTGTCTTGATTACGGGAGTGTCATAGGATACATTTTATCCTAAAAGTCCCACGGGATATTTTTCTAAATTTCCTTTAAAAAATATGTATGCGGTATCATTAGATTCATTTCAATCACGGGAGTAATAATTAATATAGGATACGTTTTTTCTCAAAATTCCCACGGGAACATGTTAATTCTGCGTCAACGCAAAGCAACTCATGCGTTAGCAAGCAAAAAGATAGGGCGTGGCCTGGCATGCGGCGCGCGGCGCGGTGCGGAGGGGGATATGCTCGAGTATACAGCCGATAATCATAAGTAACATCACTCGTAATCTAAAGCCAAATGTCGTCGAAATAATTTAAAATGGTACTTACATATACATAGTCTTCTACATCTACAACATTTTCGTTAAATAAAACAGCTAAAAGTTATAAATAAAAGAATTATTAAAAAACAAAATACCCGACTGCACACTAAAAAAAGAGTAAAACAAGCCCCACAATAATATTGATCAATCAAATGCTAAATATTGATGGAAAGCATCGCAGGCGGGGACCACCTTGACCGCCACCAACGAAAATTCTGCTAAATGGTGCACAACCGAAATGACTATAAATAAGCCTCTGTTGGTCCCCGCCTGCGATGCTTTCCATCAATATTTAGCATTTGATTGATCAATATTATTGTGGGGCTTGTTTTACTCTTTTTTTTTAACTATGTAGATACACTATAGTTACAATTTATTACTGTTGCGTTAACCAACTGACACTGAGCCATCATACCCGTCAGGTATCGATATTAGCTCGTAGTATATTACAATAACATGAGCGTATTATTATAATACACGATAACAACAACAACAGGTTGAGGCGGGTCGAGGCGGGTTGAGGCGGGTCGAGCACGCGAGCCCCCATTACTTGTGCGGAAGTTGTTCGTCGGAGTAAAGGATTAGTGCATGATGGATGGCGCGGCTCCCCTTATCATGTCGCGCCTGATAGCGGCTTAGCTCCCTCCTAACTCCACCTGATAGCTTTATCTTCACTTCATTCAGAATTGTGCTGAAATAATGCATCCTTCTGATTTATTGGACAACAAAAAACACATGATTTCACTTAATGGATAATTGCCAAAACATTAACAGCCTTACTTATAAAAATCAACAAATCATCTTCTAAGCATTGTTTTAAGTAATTACTACTTAAAGCCTTAAGTAGTGATTAAATTATTTTGACCTATAAACGTTGCTTAAGCATGTCTTAAGTAATGAACAGATAATGACATAAAAACATACTAATTTCTCAACACTACCGGAATGTTGGTAGCTTAAAAAAATATTTGTCATCAAAACGTTGTGTAATGGCAACAATGGCATCCGTAAAATATAAAATTAAAAAGTTGACCTGTCAATAAACCGGAAATGAAAAATCAGCTGGTAAGAATCCAGCCATTTTGATAATTAGCGGGTTAAACAAGGGTGTGAGGCTACTTAATTTGACAGCTCATTTAAGACATTGCTAAGAAAATGATTTATTTCAGCCACGTTTATAAGTAAGATTTTTTCTTAAACATCTCTTAAGTATAACTTATTATTTTATAAGTAAGGCTGTAAATCTTAATATGACGACAGTGATGACCGAGTAACTCTAGGTCTCCTCTATGCTGTATCCACAGCCTCTTCGCTTTATTTACTTAAATGTTATATTTGTGTCATAGTCATTTATGTAAGTTCTCCAAATTATGTAGGTAGTGCGTGTACCCTGGTGCGTAATATTCATGAAACAAAACTATCGTGTGACAATGTCATGTCGCGCGTCGTGTCACTCGTCGAGTTCTCCATCAGCGGCGACGTCTGCGGCGACAGATAGCACTCCACACAACTATTTAGTTTGTTCAGCACTAGTTCTGTACTGTAGTATGTAACTCCGCGACACACGCATATTATTGTTATTAGCATAATCCGCGCGTGGCGACAGATCGTCTGCCGCTTCCGATAACAACACACTGTGTGTATGTTACTTTGCAATATTACTCTTCAATTGTTTAAAAGTTATAGTTTAATATAATTTTATAAATTAAATATTAAAATGTATCCATTAAACGATTTCATCATTGAAGTAAAACATCAGTTTAGTAAGCAGTGAAGGTGAACAATACAAACAGTTCGGGCTGAGTGGTGTCTCGCTAAATATCGCAGAAGCCTGATCACTCGGATTAGCATAGTGTCCGGCCGGCTGTGAGCGACTAGCGTGATCACCGGCCGGGCGCTGGGCGGCGGCGGGAGTTAATCAAACTTCGCAACACAACCTCTTTGAGCCGCCGCCACAAGATACAAGTTTTATGATAACTCACACCGCTCCTGTGAAAAATATTACATCTGTACATTTGCCTATTTAAAGTTAAATATTGTTTTAGCTTTGAAGATTGCTTTGGGTAGAATATAATTTATATGTTCAATGACAAGAAATACTAAATTACACATCTCCGACTGCGTTTTTTAAAAACTTATATTGAGGGTTATTTCTTATTTTTATGTGATGGCCGTCACAGATCATCGTACCCGCTATGTCGTCGTGTGGATTGACCGCCGGAGCGCACGGAGCGCACGGAGCACACGGAGCACACGGAGCGAGCGCGGCCGCTCCACGGGAATTAGCACTTCAAAAGGCGATGAGCGAAGCCTCCTCCATCTGTGCACTCGTGTAACTGCTGCACATTTAGCTGCAGTTTATATACGATGCGCTTTCAACCGCTCTCGTGACTCCACTCGCTGAAAAATGTATGAATTGCTTCGTTGATTTTAATGCGCGAATTACTTTCCTGGTCTGACTGAGTAGTGGTGGAGCAGTTTATTACGCAAGTAGCGTCGGGTTACAGAGGTGACAATTTTTTGGAACTATATTACAGAAAGTAAATTTTTTATAGGTATTTATTTTTGACTAAAGCCTGTTATATTTTTAATGTCGTTTAAATTAATAGAACGCTCATGTTGGTCTTTAGTTATCTTGTTATGTAGCAAAATTCGTTGAATTTGCTTTGAACATAACTATGACAAACTGTTATTTGAACGGTTACATTTGTTGTCATTCTCACAGCGACACAACGCCACAGCTCACAACAGCAGGATTTCATCAAACAGTTCCCGGAAGACAGAGACTATTCATTGCAATTACATAAAGCTGATTGTCTACTGCACACTGATTTTTCACTTTTAAATGTTTTTCTCAGAATCAAGCGCGACCACTTATTTCAGACATGCAGCTTCATCATAAACAGCATAAAGTATTTATTATATTGCTACGGTCATTAAACAAATATTTAGTAGAAAAGTAACGAGGGTACCTGCACCCATGTGCATCTGTCTGCAGCCTCCTTGCCAGTAAGTAAGTAGCCCCTCAAATAGTGTTTAATCATAGTCAATGCATTATTATTTCAAGCGCCCCGTATTGTCGTCAACGTCGGTCCTATAAATTGTTATTCAATTGTGCACTGACACAAGTGAAAATTGTTTTAAAATAACAAAAGTACCGCGGAAACAATACTGAAGCCCTGATATTAATAAGAAGCGTAGTGTCGGGAACAATGGCGGGTTCTCACAATTGCCGAACAGACAGACAAGTGACAGTTCTTTAATTAATGTTTAAAGCGATTGTCAGCTGTCGCCATTATGAATGCTGTACGTATTCAATGGCTGTCAGACTAGTTATTACTTCCAGTTTATTTATATTTCCTCTGATCTCGTTACAAGCAACGATCTGCAATAAGGGTACAGATCACGAGGTAGTGTCCGAGCACGCTAGCACGACGGACGCAGTCTCACCGAGAGCGCTTTTAAAGTGTAAATTCCGTGATGCGGCGCACACACGAGGCATAAAAGCATCGTGAGTCGCGCCGCTGTCATAAAGCACCCAATCTTCAAGTGTAGCCGCCCTAATGCAGCTCGTAAAGCGCACCGGACTTTTATTGTAATCCTGACGGTTGCTACTGCGCTTTTATTTAAATTTAACCGTGTGTTGTGTGTGTGCTGTGTGTGCTCGCCGTGTGTTGTGTATACCTATTGTACAACGTTCAGTGCTTTCACGTTTATTACATGCGAAGCTAATTACGAACCTGTTGCCGAATTATTTGTTCGTTGTCAGAATATTAGAAGCAATTCAATTACGTTGTAGATGAGTGCTCCGGTGAGCGGCTCTAGAGGTTACCATTTCTAAAACATTTCGTTAATATTGCTTGATTATTTTTGGTAATTTACTCGAGAGAATGCCTATTTTTACTCTTAGTTACATTATCGTCCAAATGTAATCAATCGAAATTATGTAATGTTATTAATAGTTACTGAACCTCGAGAGTCAATAGTAAGCAATAATTTGAAATGTAATCCGTCAGGTGTGAGTGGCCAGTAGACTCGGGCGCTTTGGCGGATAATCACAAAACGAAGGAGGAAGGAAGATAAAGCAAGCGCCTTGCTTCGGCCGCGGAGTGAGCTGCGAGATAATCACCACATTACCCACTGTGACGCCTAAACCTTGCGGTATACAAGCGCGCCGCGCGGCTGCTCCTGGATTCGTTTTTGACATTGTTTTCACGATATGTCTGTTGAGTTCAACATCTACTGTACATTGCGTTGTAAGGGTAAAACATTGTTTCAAACTTGTTTCAGTAAGGATGACTGAAACAGTCACTAGTGTTTTCTCAATACACAATAGCTGTTGTATTTAGACAGGCAATTTTATGCACGAGGCATCCATACCCGTGTAATCCACATGCTGTGCTTGTGCACATTCTGCAATGGTGATAGAAAAATGAAAATATTTGAAACATAGATGTGTTTGTGTTTGTATGACGTCCTCAATCAGGTATAGTAGTGATGTCGCCAGAGCGCGGGTGTCGCGGTCAGACGCCTCGCGGACACTAATGAGCGCGCCTCACGCGCCGACAATTAACAACATACACACACGTCTTGTGTACACACACACACGTCTTGTGTACACACACACGCGTCTTGTGTACACACACACGTGTCTTGTGTACACAGTACACAGACGCTTTGTGTCGCGGTGTGTACTCTGTGGAATGTGAGTAATTAGCGGGAGACGAGTGTGCTGGTACATTATGTCTGTATTCTTATTTCATTTTAACGTTTTGCTGTACTTGTTAAACTCGGAAACCGTATGGTTGCTAACTTTTTTATAA
The DNA here is from genome assembly GCF_030705265.1 of Helicoverpa armigera. Lineage (NCBI taxonomy): Eukaryota > Metazoa > Arthropoda > Insecta > Lepidoptera > Noctuidae > Helicoverpa > Helicoverpa armigera. The sequence continues at coordinate 62,065 of NC_087141.1, forward strand.
GTAAGACTAACTACAAACTCCTGAAAAGCAATTAGGAAAAAAGAATTTAGGAAATGTTTGCAAAATATTAAATTTAAATGAGCCCCATCCGTTACCATAATGTTACATCACATAAGTGTTGTTTCTCATGTTTATTGCTACTACTAGTATTATCATAATCTGTAGAAATATGAGTACATCTGTACCTATGTACAAAACGTTATAACTTTCACAAGGACAATGAGAATAGTCCCTCTTGCCACATTACACATGTTGTTGTAGTAATTGTTGCGTGTGAGGTGTGTTGTGTTGACTGAGCGCCGCGCCGCGTGTGTCGTGTGTCGTGTGTGTTGTATATCGCGCTAATTACCAACTACGCACAATTAACACGTTTTTATAAAGCCCATTGCGTAACATTTACAAAAGGTGGTTTATTTCCTCATTTTTTCGTTACCGATAAACTTAGTAGGTAAATATTTCTTTTGGAACTATTTGTGTAGGTACTTCATTTCATAGAGCTAGTGAGAGCTGTGAGATCGCGGTGCCTGAATGAAGTAGTTCTGTGTTCACGCGACACCTCGAAACATTAGCGCTGCGGGAAGTACGTGTCGCACGTACATGTATATACTCGGTCGATCTTCACAATCTATTTACTGTATCGTCATGGTATCATATTTGTGACAACTGGTTACCTGCTAAACTGCAAAGCTGTTAACATGCAAAAAGCACCTTATTTTCTCTCATCATTGTATTTACATATTAAGTCACCATTTTTTATTCGGCACTTGTGATTGAGGCGTGTAGTACTTGGCAGCGATGTGACAACTGCGCAAGTACCCACAGTGGGCTCAATAGCTGAGCATTGTGCAGGTTCCTAGAATAGTTGCCTCTATTGTGATAGAACTCATGTGCTGGGAACTGGTATCATAGAAATGGGCCATATATTCATAGTACAACGATTTCAAGATATATAAGGCGCTGGGGTTTTGAAGATTTATCCTAAATAGCACAGTAATATAGACAGTGAAGCTACTTTACAGCACGTTGTGAGCCCAATTATTTTGGTCCACAATTAGCCGAAGTATAGTTCACAGTGAGTATACAGGTACTACATTACCGTTCGATTGGGCACGTCGGTGGCGGCAGTGGGCAGGCACCGCGTAATGGATGTCGCTCACACGCCGCGCTGATATCATCGCCTAATCCCCGCTGTCGCCGGGTTTGGCTCGACAATGACAGAAAGTGTATTGAATGCTTGATAATGGCCGCGGGAACCGCCGCGTCGCCGATCCTTTTGTCGGCCGGTGCGAGCGACTCGTGCGCGCTCGTGCTCGCTCGTGCGCGCTCGTGCCCGCTCGTGTGCGCTCGGGTGCGTTCGTGCGTCGTGTCGGCCGTACGGAGATGTGTTACTATACGGAATGGTACAATTTTACTGTCGTAGCTTTTGTCGGCTCGGAGATGGATCGTAAAACCTAGAGGCCTTCGCTTTTATCTGATGAAGTGGAAATTGTCTCTTAGATTTCTGCCCCTCACATGTTGACACTGCTTGATTTATTTACTTCTAGAATTTAATCTCAATTTATGTGTTTGGATGTAATTAGTTTTGGTTTGTTAGTCGCCGCAATACAAGCCGGTTGCTTATGTAACTAGTGAATTAGTTGGGCAAATATCAGCACTCTCTCATACATCAATGACGAGTACCGAGCGAGTGTGTGCTCAGGCTCTCCTCGTGCAGACAACTCCGCAGCGATGGTTCAAACGCTCACTAAACGCAGGTAAATATGTACAGTAGACACTGCAAGTCTGGAAATACTGCAGTTTATGTTTATTTCGATTTTTGTGCAATAAACGTTCAAAATCTGCTCTAGTTACATACAAAACTAAATATAACGTTATCGCCAGTCGTCGCATTTTATACGCCAATATCCACAGTTGAAATGTTTTTATATACAACGTAATGTATGCTCGCAATAATCCCACCGTAAGAGCGCTTGCAACACAAAGCACCATTTTTTGAATAAATGAAACGGACAAAACAAAAAGCTCGTATTTTAGTCACACATTAAACTCGTTCCTATTCCACTCATTCAATATCGAATGCAATGCAGCGTGCACCATCGTCCGAATAATCCCGGCTAATCCCATCCCTCCGGCCAGCCCGCCACGCCACGCGACTGTGCGCTCTCTGCGCTGGGCGTAAGGTCGCATGTCGCGTGGCGCGCGTCGTTAGTGAGCTAGTAAGGATCGTTGTCATAACAGCTTATAGGCGTTTGGCAGACGGCCGGGATTAGACGCCGTTGTGTAAATATTCACGTATTTTTACGTGGTTGTTTGATTTCCAGCACAATGTAGTGGACGGTTAGATTGGGATTAACTTTGATAGGGGTTGCTTTTACAATGTTCCACGTAGTGCTGTGTGTAGGAGGGTTGGAGCAGAGTTCACCCTCATCAGAGACAAAGCATGTAACAACCATCACTTGTAATCCTCGAAGGGTTAGCTTTATCGTACACAAACGATTTATTTGACGTTCAACTCTTGTCTACGGATAAAATATTATGATTAGATGAATCAGTTGTGTTTTCAAACAAACAATTTATTCTTAAGAACAGTTAAACAGGTCGCTATATAGCAGACCACGTGTACTAACTACATCATTACTGTGAATGTGCTGTGACAGCTATTCGGCATCACGCCAGGGTGTAGCGGTTAGTGCTCGACGACCACTCGCTCAACTATATTGAACACCATGTAAGTTGATTATTACTCTCACATAGCTGACAAACCATGCACTTTTCATATGTTAGCAGTTTTCATTAGTTATCCGAAAATAGCAATTTAATTGCAGAACTACAAGAAAGAACCCTGCAGCGCTCCCCGGCTCGGTGATGAGGAATAACGTTGACGCGTTGATTTGCTTGTGACCGTTTAGCAGTAGGTACATACATATACTACAGCTACTGACCTATTGTACCATTACATGACATCGTTGTAACAAACACAACAGTGCACGCCCTGCTGAGCACCAAAAATAATCTGTTCGTACTAAATGAGCTTAAAATTAAAAAATATTTCCCTTTCAGTGGTTTCCTGGCCAGTAGTACAGTATTTGCGCGTTTTCCCTGATCCGTCTTACGTTTGCAATAATTTCAAAATAAAACCTATCTATTATATCCACTCTTCACTAGGTTAGACTACATGGGTAAAGGCGCGTACAAAACGCTCAGTTGTATTATGTAACGTTAGTGTGTGTCGCGTGATGACTGGGCGCGCTAACACTTGAGCGACGACTCACATTCGTCGCCGACGTATTAACTGCCCCGCTGTGGCCACTGGTAGCGACTTCAATTTCAAACCATTTACACGTATTCAATGTAGGTACACTACATTAACTAACATATAGATTACCTGTGTGTTGTAGGAAGGCATCTTGTTGGTGAGGTACAGCTCCCCTGGTCCGGGCGCCCCGCCGCGCGGCTGCTGCGCGGAGGTTATCAGCCGCGCCGCTTATCTGGCCTCATTACAGCCGACGATAAAAGAAAAATATTTGCTCCCTCCGCCGGACCGCTGAAATATTAAAATTCCTACAGCAAAAACAGAGAAAAAAACACCGCCTGAAAGACGGCCGGAAACTTCGCATTTTTTTATTAAGTTTACATTTAATTTTGATTCCTCGGTGTAGAATGTAATTAAAGTTGAATGTCAAGCTTCCTTTAAGTTCACATACTTGAGGAAAGCGACGATCTCAACGTAATTACATTAACGCAAGTTGTTCAATGCTGATAGCATTGAGAATAAAGCGTAAATGGTTTTACATGTTATAATGTTCAGCAAAACCACAAAATGTACTACAGCAATTAACGAGATTGTCCGGCGAAACAAAATGATATGAAACACAGATGCCTTTTATCTTTTATAACTCGGCCTAACTTGCTACCCTTTTATTTTCTAAGTCATAAATTTTATTAAATGTGCTTCGGAATTAACAAAAGATAAAAAAATCTGTCTGGAAAGGCTGTACCTATTGTTCCCAGTGCGGTGCAAGCTATTGTGTAGCGAGTGTTAGCTCCACACGTTACCCGTAACAGGCGATCTACGTACTGTACACAGTGTACACACAAGTTATTATGATCAACATGTAAGTGCAGCTCGGCTGAAAGTCACTCCGATATTAACCAGCACAGCGAGAGCCGCGGGATGGTTGCTACACGTCGCGCGCGCGGGTCAGGCCGGCTGGCGGCCGCGCGATCGCTCTTCGTCAAGACGCGACACGACAGCCGCGATAGCCGGCGTCATTGTGCGCGTATCACCCGACACACACCAATATTCAAACATCCACCCAATAAACACATGATTAATCGCCGGCGACCACTCAACGGAGCCAAATTATTTATATTTAAGTAAACGTCGCCACTCAATGCGCGTGATTGATCGCCGATACGTCACCCACAACGATAGACGCACTTTTATGAAATATTTGAAAGTATAACAAACCCTTTTCTGGCAATATTTCTGTTTATTGTATAAATGTAACCCTTTATTTTGGGACAAAATATTTATCGGGCCGATAGTTCATGTTGTGTTGCTTGTGATAAAAGCATATCTATAGCGCCATACATCACGCTGTGTCGGAGAAAATATTCTTTTATCGAAAAACGATCGTCGGAATAACAGCGAGATTATCTCCAGCATCCGAACATACTCTTACATCACGCGACACATGACCAATGTACGTAATGTAAGTACATTTGTACAGAACATAAACATAAGAGCTTTATAATATTACCGCTGTAAGTGTAAAGTATAGCCTCGTTCTGTGACATCCTACTTTAAAATCTAGGGATATCGCGTAACGACAATTAGAGCAATAAAAATTGGAAATGGCCGGGATTTAGAATTTTGTAATAAATTCTGATAATGGAGACCATTACGTTAGGATTTTAAATAATTGAATACGTTTATAATACGTTTCAAAATTATGTAGGATAGGCATACACGACGAAATAAACCAAAGTGATGAAGTGTAAAACGGGTCAATCCGCGGGCTAGCAAATACCGGTTTGCTCCGGTTCGGGAACTGGTAAAAAGCAGTAATAACTGGAACATTGAGCGCGGAGTCGGTTTGTATTTGTGTTAGCGTGGTTGATGTGCCGGCGGATTGCTCCTCACCGCGGCAGCGCCTCACTTCACAGTTATATTCGGGAGCTGCTCACACACTCCTCGTAGAACATTAAACCGCGTGTGCTATTTACGTGCTGTAGGTATTCGGTCGGTAGATAAAGTGGCGGTTGTTGTCTCCGTGACAGCTTGAAGAGTCAGAATTACTTTTAAGGGATTACAAGATAATTAGATGTTTATTAGGTAAATGACTAACAAACATACAAGAGAAGTAATAAGATGTGTAATGTTCTGCGGTGCTCGCCTCGCACTCGCCGGGCGGAGGGACGGCAGGAACAAACTTTATTACGTCGAAAATCAAATAAAAAGGATGAAAAATTCGGTTAAATTTTACAGTCGCGTAGTAAATTTAATTACGAAGTTGGTTTCGAACAAAGAGTGCTTATTAGCGTTGTGTCAATGTTGGAGTGAGTGAATTGTGCGAGTAAACATCACCGCGGAGCAGCTGTGCCGAGTGACGTCACGCGGGCGACGCCGCCGGCTGGCACTGCTCCGCTCACAGCTCTAGTTATGATCACCAACTACGGTGTAACACACAGCCACACAAAACTACATAGTCGAGATATTTCCCTTATGACAGGGTTACCTGGAACCTTGTCTGCCAATTTTGGAAATAAGTTATTGCATGCAATCCTCACGTAGTAGTGCTAAGTTTAATTGGAAGCTGTGGAAGGATAATTGTTTTTTTTTACGGTGATGCAATATTTTATTAATTCGCCAGTCCAATCGCAAGGTCAATCGAAATCTAATAAAGAAACCCAAAAGCTGGAATAGTGGAAAAGAAGGAAATAATTATGTTATAAAAATATACGGAAGAAAAGATGATGTTAAAGTGTCGCACAGCGCCGGAATATGTAAGTGCTCTCATACAATATGCAGTAAATAACCTAACCGCTTATTGTGCGTAGCGCTACGCTGTCAGGCGCAGCTACGGCGCTACGTGTCCGCTACGGGCTACGGGCTACGGGCTACGTGCTACGCGGCGGCTACGTCTAATAGTCGTCCCGGAGGTCTTGTATTTGATATGAGCACGTCCCGACGCAGCTGTGTCTCCGGGATTATGTCCAACAAAATTGCGTACACTTAAATATTGTTGCTGACCCACGGAAAAGTATTGAATCTTAATTCGGTAATTAATCTTAATCTTAGCTTCAGATACGCTTACATATTGATTATAATATTTTGGTTTTTATAATTTAGGATCTTTGATGGTAGCAGGGTGGTTACTGAGCAGAGACGATATAAAATGAGCAGGCAGAACAGTCTCTCTGCAATAAACATGATGCACAAACAGACGCGCCGCGATATTGTGCGCCGCGATGTTCTTTAATATTAATATATCATTCCGCGTGTTTACTCGGTAAAGTTCAGATGCACTTCCACTGAACATACTCATGTCTGATAACGTCGGGGATGTCTCAGCTGAATACTACTCATCTTCAAAGAAATCTAAACTCAATTGTATGTAGTATTCATTAAAGAGGTATAATCAATACGATAACGCAATTTAATTGCTTTTCAAAGATCTGTAAATAAACTGGGTTCTACCAAACACCACGACAGGATATTCACCAACAAAGCTGCTGACCTTTAGAAGGCAATAAATATCACCATATTAATGTTGTTTTCACTAACAACCTTCAAACTCTCTCCCGGTTAAGTTTTCCCACAAATACGTCGAAGGTGACAGAGTGCAGTATCATTTCCCGCACGACTCACACAAACACATAGTTGTACAGAGTTGCGCACACGCAGCGCCCGACGCTCCCTGCAGTCGACGCAACAACTGGGTAGTTATCACTATTTATTAAAACTTTAATGCTGTTGTTCTCTTGTTGCCAGAGACCGATCACGTAAGTGGCACAATCGCTTATATCTAAGTATTTTTCAAAACATAGGTAGTACATATTTACACAAACAAGTGTAACTAAAACCCATCATGACTCTAGTAAATAAATATAGTATTAAGTTTCTTGTTGAGTTGGTCTAACAAGAGCCCTCCTGTTTAAGGAAAAACATCTAAACAAAAAATCTTCACAAATTCGTCCGAGATACAGAATCGATGCGGAAGGAAACAATCACGTATTTTATAAGAAAACCAATCATGTTTTCACAGATGAAAGGAAGCAAATTTTTATTTTTCGAGCAGCAATATTGTTTTATGTCGGTAAATTGCTTTCAAAACAAAACAATTATGAATTCCTAATGTTGAGTTAATTTCCCCTCCCCCCACCCCGCAGCACACACACACACACACACAAGTTGTGATTAGTTGGTGTTCCTTGTGAACGCGGCGACGAGTTTTAATTCATGCGCAGTTTACGCGAAGTGCACGGATCACTTCCTCACAGTTGGACATACACATCCTTATTACATCACTTGACTTCCTATTGTTATAAATAGCTAGTAGTCATATATCGTGAATCAATTATGTAGTTTCTATGGAACTAACAGTGCCATTAGCAGCTCGATTTATTAAATACACCTTATTCAAAACAAATAACAAAATTTGCTGTCGTAACTTTTTGTATAAGTAATCTACGCAAGCATGTTGCTACAGATCTCATTGAGTAGAAGCGGCGGGTGTACAGTCGCGGGCACGAGTGACTCACGCACATCGCACTTCATTAGAATGGGCGCGTTATCTGCTGAGTTTAGAGGACGCGGTTACGACGCGGGATGTGCTCCGGCACTTTTGTTTACAACCTTACTTTGTAACCTCCTATCTGCTCACGACATTCCGCCGGGTAATGTGGGGCTCGGCGCGTGTTTTCACAGTTATTTGTGTAATTACAGTGAGCGACATGATTAAGTCTTTCCATTTTTATTTTCTTATAATGACCCAGTAGCTTCTTGTATTATTAAAAATAATGAACAGATTTTTTTAAAGATTTGTGGATTAAGGATTATGGTTGAGTGTTTAAGATGTTGTTTTTGTTTTATATGTATTATCTTTTTCATAAACCTTGAATTCGAAAGCAATGTTTTATTAGATGTTCATTAAAAGTTTTTTCTCAATATCTTCGTCTTCAATAACCTTATATCTTGAGCTGTAGTAAGACATGCCTGTCGGTGACACGCGGCGAGCCGAGGCGACTTACAACTCGCACAAAGAGTATGAATGTCGCGCGCACGCCGCTTGTGTCCGCGACTGTACGCGTCACGTCGCAACAGCTTTATGTGGCGTTGTCTGTACCTAGTCGTAGGTTAGACAAGACGACTTAAAGAGTTTTATACTAGAGGATGTTGTCTCGCAATGCCTGTTAGATGCAAGCGTTACTTCATAGAAAAATTGAGAGGAATATCTGCCAATTTGAAAGCGCTTCCATAGACATTAAATAGGTATAAGTTTAATGCATTGTTAATAGACATCGAGTGGTTAAAGCGCTTTGCAGTGTGAAAGAAGAAAAGAAACCACCTCCCTCTTCTATCACAATTTCGTGTGTTGAAGATTTTCCAACGACTCCTTGAAGTTTTAACGAGGGAGCGTCTAGCACTGAGCTACCATACCCTTTGTACCTAGAACCACTTGAACTGTCCACCAAACTAGTATCTAACAAAATGCTGTCGCCTCGAGCCATCAGTAACAGTCAACTGTCACGGCTTTAATTGCGATTTAACTCGATTCGAAACAATTATTTGACCGCTATCGGTTAATTTAAATAATGACGTAAGCTGCTGCGTCGGACTAAATGATTGCAGTCGGCTTGACGCGCCGGCGTCACGTGCACAGCGAGTGACAGCGAGCGACGCCGCGCGACAACCTACACTCAGTTAACGTATTGGACGCGACACATTTTATCGATAATTTCATTATATCAGTCCGACGTCCTCACACTAACGTGCAGTGTTAAACTATGCTATATAAAACAACTTGCAAACAAAAACGTTGTAACATTACGTAGTTTTTTATTACGTAGTTTAAGCTTTGTCTGAACAAAAGGAACAAATATTCTTGAAGCTAAACTTCACAAAAGAAAAGTTTCACCAACTAAATAGTTACGCTAAATATGATCTTCGTTGAAATTGTTAATATTTGTTGGACTTGCGCCCACAGTTAACTGAAAAACCTGTTTGATGGAAGTATGTAAAAGCGCAGCTAGGTCGCGACAGATACATTCGCTAACTATTCACAGCCGCGTGAACTAACACACTTGTTCCTGATGTTTGCACGGTGTACGCTCGCGCACTAACTCCATTATTATTTTAATTCGAGTGTGGCTTGCAAACAGTCGCTTTGTGCGTCCGCCGTCCTATTCGATTACACTTCCCGCTGGACGGTAACCGCGCGGACTCTGCGCTGGACGTCCACTGCCGGCGGGCTTATGTCGTCACGTGGAGTGGTAGCACGCGTCACGCAATGGAAAGCGTATTTGTTACAATACGCGACACAGTGGCCGCTGTGAGCCGCGTCACACACTCACACCACACACAGTGCTGACTGGACAAATAGATTGGTGCGCGCGGGACACTCGCCGCACTATACATGTGTAACATTACAGGCACGTATCGCGCCTCGCTCGGCTCGCTCAGCACAAACCAGCTCTCGATGAGAAACGTTGCTCTCTGTATAAGTTTAATCAGAAGGTTGCAACTTGTATCGCACTTGTGCAGTTTTTCACAATGAGATAACAAGTTAACGTTATTCCCGCGGGCGGCAACTTGTTTGAAGTTTGAAGAACGTTTCTATCTGACGGTAACTATACCCATTGTGGTATCAATTGTTAACTACGTCTCACTGAATACAAGTGACTACTTTAGTATCTTAGTTTGCGACTCAGACGTAACATACTACAATGTTACTCATTTTCTTGTGAAATATCGATTGTTTCAGAAATACTAAGTTGAGTAAACTATCGCAACTAGTAAATAAAATACAAAGTTAGTGAGTTGGCAACATGAGTGCAGCTGCGAGTGCAGTCGGCGCTGCACAAAAACCTGGCGACTGCAAGTTCTGTCTCAAATTGAATTGGTGTTAGCGCACAAGAAGCGAGACTCCTCGGCTGGAGCGGCTAATGGCATTAGTGGACGATGCCAGGGGGCTGGCAGCCTCTGGCTCTGCCACTTCATATTAGATGGACTGGCATTTCTCGCAGACAGGTACTTATCCGCACAAAGGATATCGACTCGAACATGCTGCACTCGATAGTGAGATCTACTGCGCAGTATTAGTGCATGCGACGGACGTTCCATTACTTCCAACGTCGTCGATGAATCAAGGGCGAGTTGAATCATTTTGCTTTAATCATCTGAAACTGTCTGAGGGAACAAAGTGTGAGTTCATCTGTATCGGTAGTTAGATCTCCCCGCTTGAACCGTTCCGGCTAACTCGCACAAAGTTCACCTGCTTTGAATAAGCGTATCGCACAAACTTGTGTGTTATTTAAATCCGCTCGTAAAGAAACTCGCGCTGCTTATACAGATACACAGATACTTCAACTTTGTAACATGTTCTACTCTTATAACTTTGTACCGCGAAATCATAAATGTTTCGCTTTATAATATTTGAGTATAACCAAGTATTTACTTGTCTATACGCAGAGTTATTGAGTCATGTTGATTAGACTAAAATATAGAACACGCGCGCTAAATATATTTCATTAAGAGTTTTTCCATAGTTATATATATCATATTCCCTCTCTCGTAGACGGAAAGAGTAACTATAATATCAGTGGTCTCTGTCTATATATAACTATAACTATGTACATTATAAGTGATTTTGTTTAGATAATCTACAGGTCAACAATAACTAACATTGTATGTATTGCCACTCACTGGGCAGCCTGCATCCATGCACTACCCGCAACATCTACAAAATTGTGTAGGAATAAGAAAACATTAATTCGAAAACTCAGTGAAGCATAAATTCACATTATGGAAATACATGTACATAGATATGATTCAGCAGACAAACATCTCAAAAGCTCTTACCGTCAACTCAAAACTCGTATTATTGTTATTATGGAAGTAGGTAATCGAAGGCGCGCCATCACACTCGCTGCTTGATTCCCCGCGTTATCAGTAATTTGTAACATAAACATACGCGCAGAATATGTCTGTCTGTCTGACTGTCACGTCGCCCCGGAGGGTACAACTCGGTGATGGAGGCGTGTTTACTTCACCCTGCTGCGCGGAGATGATCCGGCTCGCGAGATTTAACGCCCAACTTTATTCCGCTTGTGTCGGGTATTTGAATAACCCCTTTCTTGTGAATCAATAAAATGGCCAAATGTTGTCCTTAGCGAAGTGTTCTTGAAATATTGTTTAGTTTATTGATTTGTTGAGACGGTGGTCGGTTTTCTCAAAGTTCTTCGATGTATGTAGGTTATTTCTAAAATTATTTTATGACAACATGACACTCCAACCTCATACTCGCCCCCTACACGTGCATCTACTGACACATGCAAGAAGGCCGAGGGCTTTCTTTATGACAACCAACCGAATTAATGTCAACCAAATTATGATAAGTTTCAGTCTCAAAGAGTTTTGAATAAAACCCTCCTAAGAGATTTTAATTGCACGTATGCAAGCAATCTCTGAAAGTCTGGAACACTGAAGTTATTTTCAAAAAGAAAAAAGCGTTCTCTCATCCCATGATGCTTGTAAGTTTTAAATCAAGTGTCGGACAAATATGACGTGTCTCCGGATATGAGAGGCCACGTCTGTCTTGTGGAACTTTCTCGAAATCCTCGTACACAACTTATATCACCCTCTTACTTTTTATTAGCGTTACGAATGACAGTGTACGTTGATCACGTTTTGTTTTATTACACGCACTAGTTTTATGCGCCATTCGTCTAGACTACAACATAAGCTACAACCTTTCAATCAATGGCGCAGATAAACTGAGAAGAAAATACTGAATGATAAGACAAATTGACAAGCTCGGGCTGCTGCAGTGCTCCCCGGGGAGCGCCATCCGTCACCATGACAACCGTATCAGCCGATGACGAATTGAGCGGAGGAAGAAAAACATAAAGTAATTATATATTGCAGGAAGCGAATCGACTGGTGCGGATCATTGGCACACCTGACACTGATGACGTCACAGGAACAACGCTCGCTGTGTACAGACACAAGCATTTTCCATGTTTATTTATGTAAGGCAGGAGATGCATCAGCTGAGGTACACTTCCGTCTGCTCGCCGTCGGACACACTGCCGGACGATCCATCTGCGTGTCAATATTGTAAGCAGTGTGCACTGCGCGGGGATAACGCTAAGCCGAGCGATAATATGCGGGCTTGACCTGCTCAACGACGACTAACAATATTGACTAATGCCCAGTTTACACTAATAACTTGAGCATATCAATTATCAACATTAAATGTTATGTGGGCTCAAATAACTGCCATATAAGTCAGTGCTATGTTACTTGGTCCATTGCGAACTTTGTTTGCAAATGAGACTAGATCGCAAGCACTTGCAATAGTTACCAATTCTCATCTCGAGACGGTTGTAATCCTGGTATCGAGGCAGGTTCGGCAGCTTGTATGCAGCTCAAGCTCGGCGCCACTCAACAATTCCTCGGCTCACTTGTAGCGCTGATATGCAACGGAATAGTTGGGAACAATAGCGAACTTGCCGAAGCCATTATATGCACCGATTGCTTCCAAGTTGTGCCGATAAGACGAGTTCGAGCGCTTTGCCGATAACCGATGTACCGCCGAGAGGAACTCAGCGGGCGGAGGGGAAACGTCTTCGGGTATTCATACAATACAGACATTCTTCGTAACTCACAGGAACATTTGCGTTAATCGATAGAATCAGCAGTAAACTCGGTATTCATTTACACATTTTTTTTATTACACAGCAGTTAAACGTTTTTATGATGAAATAAATTATTTATCTGTTCTATGTAGAGGTATTATTATGGACGACACGTTCAAAGGTTCTAACTTTCACAAACATTGTCTATTTCATACTCTGAGGTAATCCCTAATAAGCGTTAATGAGCAAGTTCTACTGGTAATGTACTGAGGAGTAGAAGTTTCATCAAGTTATGTTACTTGCGCTGATCTTCTTGTATTATACTATTAGTGAGTAACATTGGTCAGATAAGTTTTAAATTACGATTGAAATATTGGTGCTGATAATATATCGATGTTATCACATTTCAGACTGATGAGGTTCACTACACTTCAATAACTATAACACGAATGTTCAGCCACTCATGAATAAATCATAATTTAATTTGGAAAAGATGATGACTTTGTAATTTATTAATTGTTTTGTTAAGTCACAAACATTTCAGAATCAACTAACTTATAATTCACAATCAAAAATTCAACAGCCAAGTTTTGATTATGAAAACTTGAGACTTAAAATTGGAGAATTTTAATGAGATGTTTAACCGCAGTACGTTATAGAACTTTAGTAATAAGCGGTCTAAGAGAAATAGAAACACTTTAGAAGAGAGATGCTTTCTTCAACTTAGCTGAAGTTAGCGTTCTACTAGATTGACCTGCACTTGCTATTTTGCCATAACAGTTAAGAATATCTTATTTGATAACAGATGAAACGTTGCGTACGTAGTTACTATTGCACATTTTGTACCTGCACATGTAATTTTATTCAGTTATCATAATTGTATGCAAAAGATCACTTTCATATTTATTACCCTGGTGGAGGCAATAATTGAAAATTTGCATGATGTTGGTTGTCAGTTAATTGAAGTGAGTAATAAGTGCAGGTGCGTCGGTGGCGCGCTGGGAATGTGCTGCTCATTGTAACATGTTATTGTTTCATTTCACCACTAACTACTTATGTACGTAATTGCGGTTACAATTAAAGCCTATTTAGCATTAAAGTATTTATCGGATCGGATCAGCTATCACAATATTACATACTTGTATATTAAACTACGTTTACATGATGTGAAAGTTACGCTGAAATATAATTATTTGAGGCATTTTGAGGGGTGCAAAGCAAGACGCCTCGGTGCATGTTTACGTTCATGAAGGCTCAGGTGAGAGTGAAATGACAAGATTAAATCAACACAATACAACTTGAACATACTTGTTAAGCTAACTATAATAAGTTCTCACAAGGTAACAATCAAGTAATTCATTAATATGATTATAGTATGATTGTAGTGAAGGTGGTCGCGTGACCGGGCGATCTCTATTACCGCAGACGAGTGAACCAAGTATATGATGACGTCACGCGAGCCCCCCCCCTCCTGAGGATATCCCATTAGCGCGCACAAGAGCCTCCACTTAATAACATAATTAATACCGCGGCTGCGCTCCGCTGTTTTCATATTATATTTAATTTGGCTCCGCAGAGACCGCCACTCATTATTCCACGGTTTATTTATATTTGGAGTCTCTTCTGCGTCATCAATCTGCGGCCGACTTCATTTTAAAGTTATTGTTTGATGAGGTTACATATTTTATCAGCATATCTTACATTAACATTATTAATGAACAAGAGAACATGATACATAAGTTATGTCCCAAGTGAAAAGAGTGATGCATCATATTATAAATACAACGCAAATCTGAGTTGTTTTTAACGAGAATGCCCCAAACAGTCAGTCCTCCGTCACTTTGTACAGCGGGCAGCAATAACGCGCTTGTTGAACAAACTTGTCCGCGCCCCGAGGCAGACACTAATTATTCTTCGCAATATTTATAATGAGCGAATCTTTGTCCGCGCGGACTCGCCGACACCGCGGGGACTCGTAATGAACAGCGCGGGAGACCCTCCCAATAGCTCCATAAAGATTGTTTAAACAATTAACTGTGACCGACCTCTCCCCCTTCCTCCCTCGCCCCCCTCGCCCCCCCTCGTCCTACACAGACGAGAATGTTTATGACTCCATTCCCTTACAAATGTCTTGTAAGTACAGTGATGATACCGAGAGGTAGTTACGAAATAGACCCATAGCAACTATGTAATAATAAAGTTATTTATTTGACGGTGTAGTTTCGATTTCGAAATTACCCATTGAAACAACAGCAATAAATAACCAATAAGTAGTCAAATTCAATTTATTTCGAGTACCCACAGCACAGAGCTAGGATGAAATTAAATAGTCAGTCAGTCAGTGAACGTAAAACGACTGCCAGTAACTACTACGAGTTACATTTTACATGCGAGTTACATTATATTAGCCAGACAGACATATTCTCCCGTGTATTGATAAGAACAGAATAACAAGAGTTTCCAAGAACAGAGCATCTGAGACAAGAATCACATCAAGTCAACGTATTGTCGAGATAAGGAAGTGTTCGCGACGTATCGAGATGGATTCCGCACAAACATAAGATTCAATAAGAAACCTCTATTCAATATGTAGTTCTATGTTCCGTTCTACCGAAATATATTTCCTAGAAATATGTCGAAGGACAGTTACACGTGTATTATCTGAGTCAGCTAAACAAATCACGCCAACTTGTAAATACATAATACGAGGGATCTTTATTATAAAATTGGATGATTCACGTGATTTCACAATCATCGTAAAGGTAAATACATACTAGTTATACTATATAACAAGTACGCTATAACTATTTCCAATATACCATCTAACTAGCTAGAAGGGGCCTCAAGTCATAAGAAATTAAAAAACGTTGATACAACTTTTGTTAAAGCGTAAAAACAGATATGTACAGACAAAAAAAAACTTGTATATTAGTTAGGATTCTGAAGAAATGGAAACCTTACAAAAGTTTGGAACGAATAGAATTACGCAGAGATTTGTTTCACAACGTTTGTACATAACAACGTGATCTACCCTCGGTACACGCCGTGCAATGTACGAGTATCTACAAGTTAATGTTCAGAGGTCGTTGACACCGGTTTATTTTAATAAAAAATGTCTCTTAAAAGGTCAGATTCATTACCCAAAAGTGAATTAAAGTGCTCGTAAACGTGGCTAATGATTATGACGGCTGGTCTCGCGTTTCATAAATGCTTAATATCTTTTTGCTTGAAAAATCTTAATAGGGCAGTGAAATGACGCGGTTACCCAGTGGCGCGGAGTAGCAGCAGGAGGAAATGTTGTCTTTATATAAGATTCTACAAGTTGGAGCGATTGGAACATTGCCCAGCACTGATATGTGGGACAACATTGAATACAAACACTGAGATTGGCAAAATACGAGTCAACAACATTTGAACATTATTTTTATTACGCCAAGATTTTGACCATGTTTGAACACAACTAAAAGGTAAATATATTAGGTAGTTACTAAGCTTGTGTGTTTGTGCTCAAACATATTGACGACTAATGGGTCGCTAAAAAGTACCGGGTTTGGTTCTAGGTTAAGAGTTTAACTTTGTTGGAGACTATAGTTTATATCTAGGCCTAAAACTGGTAAAAGAGAGGTAGAAGTTTAATTAAACTGCTTGACTCCCAATTAAGTTAACACATTCAGAATATTTAGAAGGACGGACAGGAGCTATAAAATATGTAATAAAACCCGAAATAAAAAAAAACAAGTCACACTTTAGCCTTCACAATGTCCTTCTTTCCTGCAACCTTCGCAGTGTTCGTTCTCAGTGTTGGTGGAGACAGCGCGCGTCGCTTGTTCCCGCGGCCGCGACACGACACAGGCGTGTCCGGTGACTCCCGTACCCACCCAGCCAGACCCTCACGCGTGGACTCCTCAAACAAGACCCAATCTACACCGAGGTGGTAGCCGCAACAATAGTTGGGATATCATTATAAGCAAAATCAAGATAAATGAACAAATGAGTGAATAAGACAGTGCAAATAATTTGGAACATAGAAAGTAAATAAGCAGCCAGTCGCATGTCTTTGGCACTTATTACGTTTTTCTGGAGTTTGTATCGAGTATTTGTCGTACAAACACGTCTGTGCTCGACTTGACCCGATTGTATTACGACGTTGAGAGCTCAGACAACCAGCTCATTGATACCGGAGAACGAACGCTGAGTAAATGTAATTTCAGTACAACGGTATAAATCCTTTTAGAATTCATGTAAGAAGAAGATCTTAACAAAACCACGATTTCTTGCAAGTTGAACACAGCTTCCCAGAATTTCTTGTGCTAAAATAAGGTGAAAACCTTATCTTTATTCACATAAAACTGAGCATTTATATAAACGCAACCACCGTGTATCATTCCCACTATGAATACCGCGCCTCGTAGCAGCGTCGTAGCGTCGTAGCGGCGTAGCGGGTGGCGTAGCGCTACGAAATACTACGCGCCTGGGAGTGTACAAGACATTTATGTTTATAAACGTTTTACTGTGGGACGTAATAAATGTGGCAGATTTGCTTAACATAACGTGCTATTTTGCCTAAAATGTACTGCTATATTTATACAGCTACAGTTTCTACGAGCCGAATTTTCCACAATAGTTTTTTAGATAAAATAAATTACACATTTACATGAACACTGCTCGATTTTCGTCACTTGAGTAAAATTTTTGTGGGGGTTTCATATATTTTTTTCATTACTCTTTATTGGTAGTTATAAAAGCTTTAACAATGTAAAAAGATGTAGTAGCGCGTAGTTGAGTCTAGAATGTTTAAACAAAGACCTATGAATGTGAATGCCTGCGACATGCTCGGATAGAAACATTCGCGTGTTTGCTGCTTCGCTGAAACTCTTGGCATTTAAAGCTGCTCACTAGAATTTATTTTCTTTGAATAAAAAACACTCTTCTTCTTTTGTGTGTATAAAATAAACAGCTATTTTGCTGAAACATTAGTTTATCTACAATCTGTTTGAAACATCATGAAGAAAATATACTTAAAAAGAAATGTAACTTCTCAGCCACATGACATTGTTTTTTTGTTCCAGACATTGTAAGGAATATATTATTATAGGCGTATAGGAAACACTGTCACATTACTACTTCATGTATGATGTTCGTCTTGTTGATGCTGAATTGTTCACACCGCGGAGACACAGGCACACAGAGGCAGTAAGCCCAAACATGTGCAAACATTAACTGCGCGATATTTATGTCTTTCATCTTTTATTACAAAGCAGCGGCGTCTGACAAGACGACACGCACACATGCACAGCTAATCCACGCACACAGCGACACGAGCCCGTGTCCGTGAATATTTGCAAACTAACTGAATACGCGAGTGTTCGTATAGGTGAAGTTTTTCTTGACGATTCAGCTGCGAGCGTGAGCTTTCCTAGGTAAATCGGCATTACAGTTTGTGGAAAATAAGAAAAACAACAAGTGCACCAAAGAATCATAATTAACAAGCGTAAACAAAGGGAAGGTAAACGCGTATTTTGATTGATGAAAGGTGCAAAGATGAACGTCAATAATAATTACTGGGTTAATGCTGATTGACGTGAAATAATTCGCGATAACTTCGATACCGGAGGCTCCGGCGTAATGACGGCTCGGGAAACACTCGCTCGAGGGAAATTTCATTATTATTCGACCTTGAACAGCTTCAAGTAGTCGAAGATTACCTTTTTATTGAACTTAATGACAAGAAGTAAAACGTGTGTCCTACTTTAGGAAAATAAGTATAAATTGATTGAAATGTAGGTGCAGCATCAAAAAGCATGTAAAAAACGTATTTAATATCATAGTTTAGCTTGGGTACATAACTAAGACATCTAAGAATTACGAAATGGCTTCAATTCTCCTCCAAATCAACTTCAATATATTGAGATAATTGCCGAAGTTGTATAAAACTCATAAGTTCTGTGTGAAGGCAATATATCAGGGCGTGTCGGGCCATAGAATAGGTTCGCGACTGCCCATTACGTGTCCCGCGTGTTTCATGTCCACACCCTTTCATTGTCTCCGCCGTTCATTTGAATACGCCGCCATTACTCCTCGCACCGACGTCTTCGCACAGACCAGCTAAACGTCGCAGTAATGACACTCAAGTTAATAAGTAAGATATTCTACTTATTGATAATGCTCCTTATTTATGATAATTTGATCCGATGACTCATTTCACAAAGATGATGAGGAAAATAGGTTTCTCATCTATTGTGAAAGTGGACGATGTACCTAATAATATTATGACAAGCATTAGTTTTCTTCACAAAGATATTACAATGTATCTATTTGATCATCTTCGTAAACGAGCACCAAAAAATACTCAGATAGTTCTAAGTAGTCGTATTATATCTGAGTATTCCTGCTAAATTGCTTTACTGTACTCCTTTTCAACTAGATTCCTTGAAATAAGAATAAAGCATTTTATTGGTAACGATATAGATAAGGGTTTGGCCCATTTGGCGAATGTTTTTCTTTGAATTATGGAAACAGATATAACGCGCGCGTGTATGTGTGTGTGTGTGTGGTCAGTGAGAGGCTGGTGATACTGTGTCAACAGTAGCCGCTAGGCGGACTAGCTCGCTGTTGACTTAGGTCTCATCTGAAGAGCTCTCGCAAAAAGAAAATATATCAATCGTTGACTTATCGCCCGATACATCTCACTTAGTTACGCCTTCTGAGAAATAATAAAGCCATTTTTGGCAGCTCGGCGTAGACACAATAATTACGATGTTATCTTGTACATAAATATCTTGCACAAAAGATGTTTGGACACTATCTGCTGAATGTAATTGAACAAATAGAAAACATTCTTTGATAAAAGTATGCTTATCTACATTAGAATGACTGCCTCCTTAAAACAATTTTCCAGACAATAAATGAATAGTAACTGTACAGTTTAGTTAACATTATTTCCAATTCAGAGCACTTTAAAATAATAATATAAAAGCAGAAACAAAAGCATGAAGTTATAATATGAAAGTAAGTTTTCAATATTGGCGGCGACGGCCATCATATTTGTGTTAAACGAGTCGTTTGCTTTTATGAGAACAAAGTGGTCTCAACCGCGCCGGCGCCCGAACACTCGAACACTCGTATTTACATACAAACAACGTTTGAAACAACGCCACTTTCATCATATACGGAGATTTTATTTATAATGGCCGTTTTATTATTATTTTGGTAACGTTGCCTAAAAAATGACTGGTTCTCTTAAATACTGGACCAAAAGCTTACCGAAAATATTTATTTTCCAAAGATACCTAGAAAAAGTCGTTACGCTGAAAAACTTGTCAGCAAATTAAGGTCAGCGGTGAATAGTTCTCTGAGAAATATAAACGTTTTCTACGAGCCAATGAATATGAAAAGATGTGGCAATAAATCAAGGTTTACATTCATTTCACGAAGCTATAAACTAGTGCTCATTGCCTCGTTACGTAAAATATGGTGTTTATTCCGTCTGTGCTGTCCGTACACATTTACTTCATATTTAGTAGAGAACGCTCGGCGTACAGCTGTACACTGGAACAACTGTATAACAACAAGCAATGTTTCACAATATTTGCTCCACGTCAAGAATGTCAATACCCTCAACATGCTTAGATTAAAAACTACAAGAAAAACACAATATTCCTACAAAGAGTATTTTCATTGAAGCGTTATAAGGTCAAAGGTTGTTATTCGTAAAGCAATAATAAGGAAACTGTAGAAATGCCAATATCGGCTTGTTGAGGAATTGAACTTTGTTTAATGTTGGCACTTGAGGTATTTGTGAACACATTACGGCATGATTCCATCAATAATTTTCGCGCAAATTTTGTTGCTGACCAAAAAATATATTAGTCCACAAAAAGTGCAATTTCGTAGATATTTTAGAAATGTAGTCTGTTTGCTGGAACGAGAGCACCGTAACACCGTCACAGTGCTACACACCGGTGGAATCTCGCCTTAACAATAACTTGTTGCCATATTTGCCTTTTCCCCATAACGATCAAATAAAATCTGAAAACATCTTTTGTACAAGAAAAAACATATTGAATACCACTATATAGCTCTTTATGTACCAATTTTCTTTATGTAGATAACATTGAATACGATGTACAAGTACGTAAAAGGGGGTTTTCAGTGCGGATAATGAATTAATTGTACCTATCAAACGGAACTACAAGTATGAAGTGCGGACTAGCGAAGCTGCCAATTACTACAATTAGCACACAAAGCAGCTGCAGCGCTCGCAACTTACACTGCGGCGGCGACTTGTATCGCTTCAAGCGCTTTATGCTCCGGCGTACAACTTAGTTCCTAAGAATGTTTGCTTTGTTCCACTGTGAGGAGTTAACTGAAATAAAATGTAATTGATCACTTGCTGCTACCGAAATACTTTCTTGCATTAAATTTTTTTCAAAATAAACCCAATTTAATATTTTATTTGTTAGTAAAGTAATTCATTGTTGCTAGGCTTCGGTAGCCTTTTTTATAATATCTTTTATTTTGGATTGAAAATATGATGAAACACCAGTAGTTATTTGAAAGGCCTAAAATTACATCTTATATCACAAACTAAAAACAATGTTCATGAAGTCTGTCCTCGTTACAGTAGTGACGCGATGAATGTCAACAGTGGGACGTCGCGGAGACAACTCACTTGTTTTTACTTGGCCGATGAATAATATCTCGGTCCAGTCATTGTTAGCCGCGGCTAAACTACGCCCAGACTTATTTGTGACGCTAACTCTAGACACCATTGTCTTCAACTTACACTTAACTATTGTTCTGCCAGTTTCTGCAAAGAAACTGTTATTTTCCACGCAAAATACTGCTATTTAAGTTTTGTTGAAAATAAGTACCAATATTCCTACATTTTATACATCAATAAGCTTTTATTTGAGCCATTTTGATGAATCCGATCTTGTTTGTCTTATACTCCATACAATAAAGCATTTTTACGACTGAGTCGTAAAATAATTTTAATTTTGAAATGAACAGTCATAAAGAAAGTCGTATTATTCACGAGGAATATAATCAAGTACTTATTCTTCGCTATAATAATTTTGGCCAGACATGCCAATATTTATTTAAAGTCAAACCGAACGATAAACAGCGATTTCCCTTGATGTTTCCTAAAACATAAAGTTAAGTAAAATCCGAGGAAACAATTGCTTCCCGGCGATAAAATTTAAAAGAGCTTTAACTTAGCATTTGTTTGAAGCAAACTCGTAATGTGAGAAGATATTCTGGTATCTGAGCGCGTCACGCGGCAGGTAACTACAGAATGTCCACTAATACCGCGTGGTCACACGTCGATGGTGAACTAGTCACGTGTGTACAGCACACGGGGGACAAACCCTCTTTTATTGCATGATTGGCAATAGACGAGGTGGTTTTATAGCGTCTAAACTTCTCCCTTTGGATTTTTCTCTTCGATTTGCAAGCATCGTAATTTGGTTCCACTTCATCATTATACATTATGAGCCTACTCCAATTAATAAAGTTGGTTTATAATCTTAAACTTTTGTGTACATCTACGGTATGTCAAACTACTATCCTAACGTAGGGTGTAGGTGTCTGTTATCGGCGGTGAGTTCGGCCGGTGATGTGCGGATGCTGGCGCGGGGCCAGCGCGCGCGCACCGCTATCGCCCGCGCAGGACGATACGTGTTACCG
This sequence comes from Helicoverpa armigera, assembly GCF_030705265.1. NCBI lineage: Eukaryota > Metazoa > Arthropoda > Insecta > Lepidoptera > Noctuidae > Helicoverpa > Helicoverpa armigera. Next base: position 84,619 of record NC_087141.1, read on the forward strand.
GTACTGTGGCGTGCGTGGCGTGATTGCTGGAAAATGTTCAGTTGTGTAGTTTAGTTCACGTCTCTAAATTGTAAAAGCTACGTTATGTTGAAATAAATCAACAAGGCTGGCTTGCAAAATTATGTGTTAGAAACTCAGACGAGTTGATTATTGTTATTAGATGTTGTTAAGATGCACACGAAAATCGGACAATCAATCTCCATTTTTAACCCCCGACGCAAAAACGACGGGGTGTTATAAGTTTGACGTGTGTGTGTGTGTGTGTGTGTGTGTGTGTGTGTGTGTGTGTGTGTGTGTGTGTATGTGGCATCGTAGCTCCCAAACGGATGATCCGATTGTAATGCGGTTTTTTTTGTTTAAAAGGTATGTCAGTCAGGAGTGTTCTTAGCTATGTTTGGTGGAAATCGGTTCAGGTCTTCAAGGTCATCAGCTCGTTTGCTAGATGTGATAGGAATGTTACACGCTCAGTTTACTTGCAAGTATATGTGGGATCTGAAATTTGAAACACTAATGTCTTTTGGAACCACTGAGCTGGTCTGCTGTTAAGGCACGAAGCTAGGAGACGTAACCCTGAACTGCCTCTTAGTAAACCCATCGAGTTTGGGCTCGTTGAATTTGTCTTGACGAGTTCTCTTCATGTTTCTGATTGACGAGAACCTGATGCTGGAAATGGGATGTGGCGGATGAAACCCTGGAATGCCGGAATGAAACGGATAAACCGATTTATATTTTTGCTGAAAATCTAGAATGTCCAAAGGTTAATCTTTATTGTTTCTCAATCTGTGTAATTCTCCCAGAGCCAGTTTGTCATGAGGATTGTTAAACAGCTTCCTTTGGCCGAGATAGCATATAGCGACCCCATCTTAAGATAAAATAAATTAAATGAAAGAAGGAAAAATTAAGGAGCTCCTTTAAAAAGCATGAAATAAAATTAAATTATAAATTTAAAAAAACCCCCGACCCAAAAAAAGTACGCAATAATTATGACAAAAGGTTAAAAACGCTAAACCCTATTAAAAGCAAAAAATAACTTTTAACACTACGTAAACTAAATTTTGACGTGTCGGGGGACCGCTTTTTACCTTCATAAATACTTACATAAATCAAATGATACCTACCTAATTACAACATTCGTTTAAAAAAAAACACGTATCTAAAGTAATGAATTAGAGCGGTCCCCCGACACGACAAAATTTAGTTTACGTAGTGTTAAAAGTTATTTTTTGCTTTTAATAGGGTTTAGCGTTTTTAACCTTTTGTCATAATTATTGCGTACTTTTTTTGGGTCGGGGGTTTTTTTAAATTTATAATTTATGTTTAATCTTCCTATAGAAAAACTATTTTTATATTTAAAAGAACATAAAATGAGAATAAGAAAGTTTAACCCAAATCTTGGTATAAAATATCTTTGTGAAACAGGAACAGCACGAGTAGTGGGAATGTTTGGTATCAGTGTGCGGCGGGTAGGTAGGTACTTACAGTTGCGAATAAATCCTGTGATAACGCCAGCCATTGGCAGACGCCTTCTGTCTGATACCAGCACCTTGCTAACATTACACCTTTATTCTTGTTCTGAGAAGGATAGAACGATACTAAGAAGGAAAAGAAAAATATGGTAATACATAACACTCAATTAGAAAGAGGATGTGTCGCAAAACGTATAAATTAAATTAAATAAATATTCCAAAGTTCCTTTCAATGTATTCAATCGCAGATATAGTTGCTTATGTAAGGAAGTACTTCTACGTACAAGAAGGGTTCGCAGTAAATGGATGTTGTGACGTCACACAGCGCGGTGACGGTATATTTTGGTATAAAACCAATCAGAGCGCTCTCAAAGTCACAGAGACAGGCTCGAGCCGGCGCGAGTACATCCTCCAGCCACACACTCTCTGTGAGGTCATCGCCCCCTGGAGTCCCGCGCGTTGTTACCCAAAATATGAATAAACAAAGTCGTACAATACGCGCTGAGTGCGACACGCGCCTTTTGTGCGCGACGTACAATGCGCGCCGCAGATTGTCCAATATGTAACGAAGTTGCCCTGTCGGACAAAGCCGGGACACGCACAAAAACTACTGTAGCAACAGCGTATTGTGAACGACACACAAAAACTTCGTGTTTGAATATATTCAAGCCATGATACGTCCTATTTCACAGAGGACTAACCAGATGTTTTTGTCATTCACTTTGATGGAAGCGGAGTTATTTCTGGAAGTACTTAGAACTTCATCAATCTTGAATTCATTATAACTTGAATAACGGTACTTCTGCTAACTTGAATGGATTTTTATTAAAGCTCAAAATACTTTTCCTCCAATTTGGGTATCGGACTTATGATTAGCTCTGAATTATAAATATCTACCTATTGCAATGAATGAAGCAAAAATGTACAATACCTGCTTATAATGTTCAAACCGACCAATATTGGGTACAGAGCTGGACTAATTGGGCACCCACGCAATTTGCTATTCATTACTTCAATGGGGACGAGAGCGGTTGAGTATTTATGAGCCATTTTAATTTCCCTGCGTCTTTTCGCACATTGTTTGTTCGTTTTATTTATTTACGAAGTGACGCTCACTAATCAAACGCCTGGCTTCATAGATTATCATGAAAGCCTTTCCCCGTCCAGTTAGAAGCAACATCAATTTGTCAGTATAAAGGAGTGTATTTGTATGTATTGGTGTGAAGTGAGGGGCCGGCGCCCGCCGGGGCGGTGAGGCGTGCGCTTCAGTAAAAAGTTGTTCGTCCGCGAAACAACGTGATTGATTCCCTCCAACATTCACTTATTAATTGAATGACAGTTTGGAGCGCAGTTTAATCAGAGACCTCTGCCGACCCTCCGCGGCTAATGGCCGAAGTTGCTCCACTGCTGGAACAACTGCGAAGAAAAATAACAAATGGCGCGAACAACGACAACTTATTATTGTGTTAGCTTAATTGTTTGTGATTACTTTGGGACATAAATATGGAGCGACGAGCGAAGCGCCATGTTCATAATTGTTTGCATATTTTTAGCTTCTTAATAAAAGTTTGTGTTGTGTTTAATATTGTAGCTGGCGGGTACCAATGAAGCTCTGTGTTCAATCGTAAGGTCGAGCAATGTTATTGGATTTTTCCATTTAGTTTTTTTCAGTAGCGATCTTCATTTATTCGCTGTTGATAGAAAAGTCTTCATAGGACTTCGGTAACTAAGCTGGTAACCTTTAACTTAGATATCTTGTGACCTTTAGGTCTAATTACTCGCGACCTTTTGTTTTATCCTATTGAGATAAATCTTATGATAACATTGAGCTTGTAAACGTACATTAGTATTTTTATTTCTATCATAAAATGTACATTGTTATGAATTACCCTGTAACATTTAAATCGTTTCTTTGGTAGTTAACTTTTTCATGTTTTCATGTTACATGTAAATTATAAAGTATTTAAACATTCAAATGAACATTGGTAGCAAAATACTCAAGTCTGGCATTACGTGAAGCGCACACTTAATGAGAGTCAAACTATTTACGAGTATCGAGTGAGTGTAGTGTGCACTGCGCCTTATCGGCATGTGTGCAGCGCTAGCGTGTGCAGTGTGCGCCCGGCGCTTAATAAAATGTTTAATTGCAGGAATATTAATCGCTGGGGATTTGCGACAGAGCGAGTTATTGCTTTGCAGTAACTCGCGTGTGTCAAATAATCATTACACGGAGATTGCTTCACTGACTTCATTTCGAGCAATTTATACGAGAGCACCAGGTGACATATTGGTAACTTGTAGTTAGGTAACTGGTTTAGTTACAAACATACCTAGATGAGTAGTACCATTTTTTACCAAAATAGAGAAGATTGTACAAGCCTGATCAAGCTTGTATGTTTAACAATGACATAATGTACCAGCAATTAAAATAACTTGTTTATGTATCCATCCAAAATAAACCGCTAGCCATCAATCCAGCATCCCACAAACAGTATCCCCATAAACCTGTAACTGTTGATGAGTACAGAGTTAATGAAGTCAGTCCTCTGATCGGAGGATATAATTCGTGTCGTGTGAGTGAGGCGGAGTCACGCGCGCTGATAGAATTGGCGTCGCGCGTGACCGCACTCCGGAGTATACACCTACGTGACCACCATGGAGTAAGAAGCGGCCAGGGATGTCTTTATCTTCTTAACCAACTTAAGAAAGAGGAGGAAGTTACCTATTTGGATGTTTGTACTTTTTTATGTTTGTTAGCAATATCCAATATCGTTGTTTACCAAACGATTTGAAAAATTATTTCTAGAAGTCGGTTATATTTTAATTGTGAAAGGTTTTTTTATTTATACTATAAATGCGAAAGTTTGCTGGTTGAGTAAAAATTGTCTAATCGATCGGAAATCAAATCTGGTATGGAAATAGAAAATATTTTTACTAGGGCAATTCAAATATTCGTAGTTCCTTCGGAAAACATTTAATCAAAAATGTAACTAACTTTCTACTTTAGAAGTTATTGTGGAACAGAAGCCCATAGGTCTCAAAGTCATAATCATAAACATTAAAAATGAAACAATATAGACGGCAGCACTCACAGTACAAGTATCACGAGTGTCTGTATGTATGTGTGTGTATATGTGTATAGTACACACTTTGGCAGTGCAAACGCAGCTAGTAATTGAGCGGCACAACAAACACGAGTAAGGCATATTTACATAATTGAAACGCTTTGTCTGGCATCACGCGGCGCTGGACACGCCGCATGACCTAGTTGGGAGATAAACTTTCATTGTGTGGCTCTTTTTGCAGCCAAACCAACTTACTCTTTGTAAGTATTCATATTGCTCTCAAATCTTTGTTACTTATATTTTTCACTTAAAAGTTTTTTTGCAAGCTCTAGAAAGTGTTTCTTGAGCTTGTCTTATTCATACGCTTAGCGCAGCCTTGTTTATCGAGCCTACCTTATTCTCAGTATCGTTAAATGGAATAGAATACCCGCAATACAGTTTTCATTCGATTACATATCCACTAAGTAATTGTGGGAACGTTTTACGAATACGAAAGGTTTAGTGTCCGCCGTCCTTTCCGTAACTGTTACTGTAAGTGATATTGACGACACACCGCGGGAATCCCGATGCCAATGGCTTCACGCGACGCCTAAATAAATACACAGGTTTTGTTGCTTGTTTGCGCAATACATTTAGGTGTGCAAAACTGTCCAGTTAGGATTTATTTCGGATAAAAAAGTCATATCATGTATTGATAGCCGCGCTACAATCCCTATTGAATTGGACGTTATCCGATCCCGGCATATGCTGTAAATGAAAATAAAATTGGGGAAAAACCTTTGAAAGTAATAAATAAGGCAAAAGCGATGACCGCGGGGGTTTAGGGAGTTCCATGGAAGTCATTACAGGAGGACAGAGTACATATATTCGCGTCTAAGCTTCAACTCGTAATTTTCCGACGCTTGTTGTGCTTCTGCCGCGTCATGCGAGCATGCCAGTACCCGGCGCACGCGTGACGTCACGGCTGTAGATCTCGACCAACTTCACACAGTCATCGATCGTGGCGTGACGTCGTCATACGGACAAACATCCCTCACTCAGCGAACGTAAAACGTTTTATGGCAAAAAATACGGATTGTTTATGTGAGTGATTTTGTTTGTGTTTGTAGTAGATAAGGCAGTGCTCACACAGAGCTGTTTGACATGCTAATGTGTGGCGCGATTGATTGGCTCCGTTTACGCGCGCTCTGTAAACACGTTTTATTCACACGTTACAGTCTAACAATCAGGGATTTAACAACTCTGAATCACAACATTTTCAACTGCACATTTAAATTTTATGAGTGAAAAATAAACATGAATGTAAACCTGCTATGTTATTACTTATCCACAACGTAATAACAGTTTCATAATCACTATCGCTGAAACATTTATCCTCTAAAATAAATATTTTATGATGCTGTAAGAAGACAGTAAATATTTTTTTGTTTCAGCAAAAACAGTTTTATGGATCTCCGTTTTAGTATCCTATTCCATTAAAGATTGCAGGCAGTCGCACAAAACTACCGCATTTGTGTTATCTTGACGATAGAGACATTCGTTTAAAATAGATTCAATTAAATAATGTTCATGACGATGTAATAAATCTTAAAATAGATAACCTCGGGTGTAGTACATGTAAAATAAGAGTGTATAGCATTCACAGGGTTTTCTCAATGGCACTAACAAGGTTGATAGTGCGCTGACGAGACAATGTGTGTGGAGTATGAGCATTATACTTAATGCTCCGTTTTTATACAGTTAGGTGCTTTAGTTGTGTGCTAAATGCAAAAATGTTGAAACGTTGGCAATTTTTGCGAGAAAAATTATGAATTCAGTTCAACTTTGCACAAAAAATAAAAATGTAGCTAATGCCTCAACTTAAATACAATTTTTCCTTTAAACCTCAACTCTATCGACGTAAAACTTTTGCAAGTAAATATTGAGTATGAGTAAAACTAGATCGTAACAAAACTATTTGCGAAGCTACCCTAGACACGTCTACGTGAACTATAAATTCATCATATCATTGAGTTGCTGACAGGGCCTTTCAACCTCGCTACTCCACCTGACTTACACGAACACTCCCGAACTTGTCTACACTCACCCGGTGAACACGCTGTATGTATGTACATACATACCAACACGCTGTATATAGAGGCGACACTCAATATATCCGCGTCACTGTCATCCGTCTCCCCCACGTGAGACTAATGTTCCCGCCTTAAACACTGCCCGCTGACCTTTGCTCACATCCACAGTTCAACGAACTGCCTACATTCCTTCACTACTCACGCACACACACAACACTCCTCTACGCAAATACTATGTCTGTGTTGACTCTTTCTGATTCCCGCTTAATCTGATCGTAAAGATAAATGACTATGTGTGCGTGAATTGCGCTTTTAATACGAAAAGTTAAGCTTGTGTGAGTTGAACAAGCTAAAAACCTTTCGTGTTACATAATCTTGGCTTATTTTCGGGCCAATAATTGTATTGTTGTTTATCATATTACAGCAGATAAACATCGTATTTTCTCTTCAGTAGTCGAGCTGACATCGGATGTTTTGTAGATATACTGGTACAATGGTACTCGCAGTGACATGTAGTACACAGCCGAACCTCCGTGACTGACAAAAACCTTTACTGCTTAACATAAAATCGATAAGCCCGTGAGGCATTCGCTCAGATAAAAGGAAAATCATCTTATAATATCAAATGGAAAAGACGTACTTTGATAACATATTATTGTTGGCACATTTTTGTGGGATTAATTGGCATAAATACTAGTAGTAGAAGGTAATTAGTTTCGTTAATATTATTTCCTTATAGTAGCTTTGTCTGAAGATCAAAGATTCCACATCATCTCGTGTATGATAAGCAACGTTGCGAGTTATTCTGCAACATTTTCTCATCTCGCGCAAATTGTCTGAATACACGGTTGTTCCTCACAGAGGAATGAACAATCGCTCCAGTTTTACATTCTAAACGAAAATAGTTGAACACAAGCGAGGCCTCGCGGAAACACTCGACTATTTAACATTCATTGAGTTGTAATTGAAGCTGTGCAAATAGCGGAAACATCAACAAATTACACGCAGAAGGACAAACAAAGGAAAGGTCAAGGTCTAAACATATAATCAATCTATTAATTCAATAGCATTTATAAGTTTTAAATCTAGAAGATGATAAGGACTACTAATCATTTGCAAAGTATAGAATTCTTTAGCACATAAGAAAATATGTAGCATAAAATTGGCTACATCGCAGTGGGATGCCGCAAGTTAGTGAAAGTTCCCGCTAGCGGCGCGCTCGCTCCATTGAGCGCTTGTATTTAAAGTGCAGCGCTTTGCACGCCATTACCCGCGCGCAGACACCCGCGTGCACCTTCTGTGCGCGTCTGTACGATGCGGTACAGTTCGGTACAGTCGCACGCGTGACGGAGTGCACTGTAATGTGGTATAATATTTAGTGGAGAGCCTCCTTTGTGGCGGCTCCCTGTTCTCAGAACATGTTGTGTGAATGTGTTTTACTGAGGCGTTCACATGTAGTGCGTAATAGTCGGCTGTGTGGTGTAGACAGGCAACTGTAGTGGTTTTAAATAGAATCATTTGAAATATGAAGTGCTTACTTGCATGGCTTTAATTTAAGATGTTGGAATGTCACTGGATAGATCATATAAGCTTCTGAAATAACACGTAGGTATTTAATTACGGCACAGATTTAGGATTTTTAGCGCTGCTTATACAAATAATATCATGTATTGATATCATCATCATCAGCCTATCGCAGTCCACTGCTGGACATAGGCCTCTATAAGTGCACGCCACTGAGATCGATTTTCGGCTACTCGCATCCAGCTCCTGCCATATTGATATACAATTGATAACATCCACGTTACCACAGAGCTACTAATTGTATCGTCACTAGAACCCCAAGCAAACCATGCTCTCTGTACAAATAACTAGCATGCTATGATGTGTCCGATGGCGCGTGCTTGTGAAGCGCTACAGTAAGTAAATGTTTTGCATATGAAGCTCTGCACAGACTCATTATCTTCGCCAAGTTATTCCATTTTGATTTCACAGATTAACTTCGGAAATGAATATATTTATTTGGATTTTTGTCGATTATAATAAAATTATATGAAAACTAATAATTAATTTTAATATTTTCTTACTTACATAAATATTCTGAAAGCTTTGATTTGACCTCGCATCTTTTAGTTAGGTTTCCTCGCTGAACCACTTTGAAGTTTACGTAAGACCCTTTTTAAATCGCGTTTAATTTTTGCAAATTCATTCAACATTGATTTTCTATTCCCCTTTGCATTACCCTCGTCGAGCTCAAAATAAAAGTGTTTGGGAACAACTTAAATGGAAAGCACGTTATCCTTGCTGAGTTGAAATCTGACTTAGGTTACATAAAAATTAAAATTAAAAAACGATGAATGGTTTTTGGAAGCTTATTTTGCAATAACTCAATAAAAATAAAAACTAACTGTAATAAACTCTCAGTTACTTAGCGTAATAACCAATAGCATTATAAAGTTCACCCTTGACGCGATGAAACCTGCTCGATAGTTGCGGAGTAGCTGCGGCCCGGAGCCAGGAGCAACTCCGGCCAGTCGGTAACACTATAACTCGCCGGATTAAACTTGCGCCGCTCGTTACCGCGAGCCCCTCGCTACGTGTGATATTACGAGCTGATGAGCTGAGCGAGCTCGTCTCACACGTCGCACTAAAATTCTACATTAACTTTACATCGGATATGAAACTTAATTTTTTACCTCTTAACACAGCATCAAGCTAGTATTAGTAAAGGAGTATCCAGCAATAATCCAATAATTGCATCTTCACTGCCACAAAATCCACATTCGTAATAAGTAAGTTACACTAGAGCCCAACCAATCTTAACATGACTGAGTAATGAACAACCAGACAGAACATCAGTGTATTTGTGCAGATAACATTACCAAGTTAATGCTAAGTGTAGACTGCAACCGAGGCGTATGTTAATGCTAGAAAAATATTAGTGCACTAGTTTACGAGCTAGCGGGAATGAATGCGGGAACATATCGCACGCTCTTAGGGTGACACAACACTGCTCTCTCGCGCCACACAATGTCTCAACGCCAAACAAGGAACATTTGCCTCCGCCTACTTCCCACGAACCTGTAGTATTTTAAACTACCTATGGAACCAGAGCATAGTCTAACTTACTAACCGACTTCAAAAAAATAGGTAAAGCTACTTATTTTATATCGTATTATAAACGCGAAAAAATCTTCGTTACTTTATAAGGTTTCCTCAGAAATTTGGTCAAAATTAGACCCTGTTAAGCTCATCCTGCCATAATGATATTTCTTATCCGTTTCCATAAGGAAATGCCCGTAGGCTGCGGGTACAGGAGTCTGTTTAAAATATTAAGTTAACAATTGTGTGGGTTGAGCGACTTATTCAAATTATTTTCAGAAACCGGCTTTGTTGGATATCCGGCCAACGTAAAAGCTGCTCAGTGGGTGAAATATTTCACTTATGGCTGTAATCTAGAATGTATGCATTATGCTACAACACTTTTCTCGTCACTGCTTCATTTACAAAACATTTTTACAGTGGAATGTGTCCGCTATGCACATTGAACAGCATACGGTATCGTCGTGTCGTTAAAGCTTCTTATAGGACGGCTACTGTGACGTCAGCGGTCGTGTGCTGTCAGGTTATATGGTACAGAATTGGGTGATTGTCGTCTCCAAACTGAGGTTCTTTATAGATAATTGTGCACTTTATTTAGAAAAGGGAAATTAAATTTAAGTTTTCTGTGGAAACGTTGACTTTGTGGCCTTTTCTCTTGTTTATTACGATAGTTTTCTCACCATGGCCTTATGATAAAAAAAAATGTGTGTAAGTAGTTTCTTATAATTCAATGATTCCTAACAAAAATATCCCAGAATAATGATATCTACTAAAGCTTGGGAGTTTAACGCCGAAATCGGACATTATTTCGTGGGTGACCGCATTATCGGGGCACTTGAACAAAGTCAGTCGGTGCTTAATCTAAGTGCAGATCCGATTACGTCCAGTCGCTCGTCACGCCTCGCTGACTCCGACAACCAGTCGACATTCTTCCTCCCATTCTTCTCCAAACCGGATTTCTTCATAATCCGCAAAGTTCCGCGGCTTTGCTCGTGTTTATATTGTGCTCCGGCTTCACCTTACTTACGTGTTCGCTTTCCGTTCGATATCGAATGAGATTTTCTTGTTTTATAATGAAACTGTTTCCTTTTCCTTCCGAAATGCGGTTTACTTAGCAGTTTATTTTTGATTCAGCAACTCTTGAGTTCCGTATGGTTTAAGAAGTAAACAGTTACTATGACGTTTATATTTAAACTAAAATCTTAATACATCACATGTAACTATGTATTATTCAAATAGCATGTACAACGAAGTGCTTAACATGCTCACTTAAGCTAGGTGTAGACGTGTGTTGATTTGTGTACCGTGATGCATGAATACATGGCACAACGCCAACTGTGGCCAAAACTACCTTAATTGCAACTCGTAACGTAAGTTGACCAAATGCTACTCATATCAACAGACCATATACATACTTTATGTAATGTAGGTTTCTTTACGACATGTAATGCCTTGTGACAAAAACTTATTACCATTATCTCGCGTCATTATCGATCAACAGTCTCTCATTATGTGAGTTCTTTCTCCGTCACGTGCGCTCCGGTTCGTATCCGGCGCCGCACAATCAGGCGCGGCCGGCATCCGGCACACGTGCGGCTCTCACGACGTTTAACTCGACTATTCGGCGGTAGGTATCGATTCACATCGATTTCTTTTCATGCTTATGTGCGTCATTAGACGGCTCTCACCTTATTGGCTTACCTCTTATTGGCTTCGGTAACCGACGAGGGTCTCTTTGTATAAAAACAAATAGGGGGCCTTAAGGAGTTTATTTTTATTACAACCTTGAAATTTAACAGGAGGTTTTGAACGCTTGTAATCATACGGGAAGGTATTTGGGTGTAAAATAAAATGAGACAATTTGCTTCCTCCTCAAGTGTGAAAGGGTAACTAAGATAAAGAGCAAAAGATTTCAATAACAAAGGTGGGCAATTCAGTAACAAATATATATTTACATGGAGAACACCTGAGTCCTGATTTAAATAATGCCCTGAGAGAGTCGGTCACGCCGGAGCACGCCACGCGGGAGGGTGCCACGAGGGGGCCGGGGGTGAAGGGGTTGAGGAGGGGGGGAAGATATCAGTTCAGCATTAATTTGATCGTGTTTGTGAGCTCACTATCTGTTTACTGACACAATACAATTTGATTGTAGGAACATACATTATGACGTCACAAGTTACGATTCAATTACCAACAATGTTACACAGTTGCTTGAGCTTACTGGCAGTTAGCTAATAATAACTAGTGCTATTGTAGTGGTGTAACTATTAATTAAATCGATAAGTGTGATTTGATTCACACTGCTTCAATTCTAAGTGTCCTGTCATTCAGTTATTATAACATACATAACATTGTTTCTGACAAACATTTTTATTAATTCCATATAATCTGCTCCTATTGACAACATTCAAATAGAAATACCTACTATATATATTGATGTACATAATATGTACCTTTTCCCTGTCCATCGGCCGGATATTACAATGAGACGGTTGCAGGATCACGCAACCTGCGTTCGTAAATAAATACTTCATAACGAGCTTCATCTATGCTCACTAGATTCACTTACTATTTACTTCACTTACTCAAAATATTATTTTGCGATCACGACTTGCAAAGCGTCTGAACTCATTACAAATACAAACTCATTTCATATACACGTACACGTACGAGGATTCAAAGTGTTTGCAGTGTTGTAAAAGCGCGTTCACACTGACGATATCACACTCTATATACATAGGTATCGCGCGTATACAAGCAAACAATTGACAACTACCGGTTCAATCTAAGTGAAATCACGTGACATATTGTATGTCACTGGGATGTGTGAAAAAACTGGGTAAATGGTCTGGTGTGAAAGCGCTGTAACCATCTCGTTAAATCACAATAGTTAGTATTCCCACCGCTGTCAGTGTTTAAGTTTCTTCCGTCCAGCAAATTACAGAGCGGGCAAAGGTCCGGTGACAACAACTATTTTATTAGTTGCTCACCTCGGCTGCATAATGGCGGCCTGCTGATAAATATTTATGAAGGAACTTATTTAATTTGGAGCCTCTGTCCGCTCGCTGACACAACAACAAACTTCCCCCGGGCTCGCCTGTGTCACAAGTTCCGCATACCACGCTGTATTCTTTTGAACGCGGAGTTTCGTTTGAGTTGTCTCTTTTGTGAGAAGTTGTATTTTTCCAGCGGCATGCAAGTGCAGCCCAAACTGCAAAGTGCATCAGTTGAGCAAGTTGCGCCGAAGTTCACGCGTCCTAAGCGACACAGTTTGTGTTGCGGCTCACAACTACCAGCAAACGTTGCGGCAACTAAACTTGACTTATGTACTCTCAGATGTTTTTGACAAAGATTTTTCTATTTTAGGTTTACAAAGCGTGTAAAATGACCAAGATTTAGCTCGTATTATTAAATTGATCTTGGCATATTTTTCTTCAGCTCAGCGTTGATTACGTTGAAGTGGAGGCGGAGTTATCGGATTATGCCACATTAGCATTCAGGGCTAGAACACAAAAGGTCTAAGTGTAATATTTACGAAGTGACAATTTTACAGCCGAGATTAACGCTGTTAACGCTAGATTTATGTGCTGATTTAGGAATGCGGTGGGGAAGACAGCGCTAAAACACCGCTATCTTATCTGTAAATCTTTAGTTGATTTTTAAGGATTTTGAAGTTGATTTGAATAAAACTTTAGGGCATACTGTGTGTTATGTAAGTTAATATACTCAATTATAATTCAGCTGCTTTAAAGAGTCACTTAAATATAGTATCATAATTATGATTTTAATATTTCCATTTCGTCCGACCATAATGTTCAGTGTATTTCTGTTTTCCTGTTAATCATGACTGCTCTTCAGCTATATGTAATGTTAAAATATTAACACTTTAGAGACTTATTTATTATAGGTACAGTAGGTACCCGTAGGTGCGAGCATCTAAATATACAAAATATAAATAATCAAGAGCGATGGTACTCATCACGATATGCTGTGTGTGAGACACCAGGTCGCCAGGGGTCACCAGGTCGGCAGCAGCACCCTCGTCAATCTGCGCCATCTGTCGGGGGAGCAATTAACGCGGGAGCGCCCGGCATGCGCACCAATTACCGATACTATTTGTTCATTTATATCGATCAGGTGTTTATCGATTGTCTTTATTTCGATAATAGAAAACTGTGTCTGAACGTAATCAATATGGTTCAATATGCAATAGAAGGCTGCTATAAAAGTAACTAATTTTCCAATCAAGAAATATTTTTGATTTGGTTTGGAATTTTACAGCACATCCAATCTAATTCATATGGAATGAATCCAGTTATGTATATTTTGGTCCAGATGTGTGCGAGTGCATCGGATGGAGGCTATATTCGGCGGGTGATGTTGTTTCAGGCGCTCGTCTTATCATAATAATGAGATCGGTCCGTGACCAGCATCCTTCATTACGTAATCATAATCCGCCTTCGAGGGCACAGGCGATGGCTTATACAAACAGAAAAGTTTAATGCGTTTCCTGTTAATCGCGAACTCGATAAAATTATTAAAAGAAAATTGTACGAGATGTAAGAAATAATTAATTCATTATAACTGTGCAGTACATATAAATCTTATTTACATTTTTTTTTTCTTTAGCTCTATTGGGGGTACCCCTACAAACCTAGACTTGAAACCTAAAAAACGAACCGAGACTCCTCAGTGTTACTTTCAGTTAGATCAACAAAGTCGCTGTTTCAACTGTTCTGAATAACTTGTGTTGTTCAATACATGCCTCTACTCCCTAGGGTATAAGCAGCTGTTAATTGTAATTGCGCTGAGTGTCCGCCAGTGTGAACTCAGCCTACAGCAAACAGTCGCCGTTTGTCCGACTAGGGCCCATCGCCGGCGCTGTCTCACTCGCGACTTATGAGCTTAGCTGCGAAAACTGAATGGATAGATGATAATAAAGTTGTGTGCAAGGCTAGCTCTTTAGTTAGCAGTCAATAATAAAATTATTATGAAATGAGAGAAATGCATATTCATTATTTCTAGTTAAATCTGGTCTCTTGTATTTTTTTGTGTAAATATAAAGGAATTTAACTTATTATTATGTACTTCAAGAAAGACCGTAAGTATAAGGCAGTAAGTAAACCGCTAAGTAGTAGCCTAATTCTATACAAGATACTAGGAGATTTTGGATTCTAACAGGTAGTTTCAAAGTCACAAGTTGAAGCACCTTCAATCTACCACATATTGTGACTACATAATACAGTTAAACCATGTATTGTTCACGCGAACTGTTCGCTTACTTTCGTCGACAAAATGTGCCGTCATTTTAAGCGAGCAAATTAGTTTTTGGTCAAACGCATTTTGTTACTGAAAGGTTGAACTCAAACTGCTATAATGGAAGCAAATGAATATAAAATGCACCATTTACATACATAGAACGCTGCTCAAAACTTAGAAATAAAAGTATGGTAACAATATTTTCAAGACTTTGAAGACTTCTAGATATCATAGTCCATATCTATGACATTTATATATGCCTGTTAAAATAAATTCTATTGGAAACTTCCGTTCTCTATTCATGAGTATTATTTGACTGAATCTAAACTACGACAACTAGTTGCAAACAGCTTATTTGAACTCGGTTATCCTCACAATTGTGTGACACTCTCTGTGCGTACTAAAATCTTTAGCATTAAAATATATTGAAGTAAAAAGTTGATTATGAACTAAAGTACGTTGGAATACGGAGCTGGTTTGTTAGTGTGAGTGTATTATAAGTTGTGTGCCTCGAGTCCGAGCATCCTCCAACAAACTTGTTGAGCCGAGACCTGCTTATTAAAACTTTTACATTTACACCGAAATATTGAAACAATGCTCAAGTAATTTGCTCTTTGAATACAAAGTTTTACCTTGAAATACCAAAATTATAAGTCTACAATATAGATACTTTAATATATATTGCGTGTTTATAATTTCCATTATCTCAGGTGACCAAACAAACTACGCAGTGGTTACTGAGATAAGTTTTAATTTGCTTTTCAATGCGTCTTTTGGTAGGGGATTGAGAGATGCTCAATATTTAAATAACGGTAATGGTAGGGTAAAAATAATATAGTTTAAATTAGACAACACGGCTCGTTAGATAATATTCATCTTTGCTATATTCAAGGCCGAACTATAAACATAATAATAGGGGTTAAAGTATGAAATTGCCGATTTGTACTGAAAACCTAAATTGTATTTTTTTTAAATTTTTAACAAACTTATTTAATCAAAATAGTTGCCATTATTATCTATACATTGCGGTCATCTAATAAGAAGGTCATTTATGCCTTTACGATAGAACTCTGAGGATCTAGACTGCACAAACAGTGTGAAAGAATTTTGTTCTGCCTCCTGGGAAGAAACTTCTTGTGACGTAGATAATTGTCCAAATCACAAAAAAAATGGTCGTCCGTTAGAGCAAGGTCTGGCGAATATGGAGGAAGACGAATAGTTTCCAACTGCAGTTCCTGAAGAGTTAAAACGGTTTATTTTGCTGTATGAGGCCTCGCGTTGTCATGGAGCAATAGCGGTGAAGGTCGATTCATGAGTCGTGGCTGTTTTACTGCTAATTTTTTCAACATTATTCGGTGTTCGGCTGGGTATCTGGGTAGTTTGACTAGGATCGGCGTTCACCGTCTCTCTTAATTTCTCGTTAATCACCTGTCAGGCGGTCTTTCTCATGGCTCGTTCTTCAAGTCGAAGTTTCCACCACGAAAGCGTTTAATCCAAAATCGCACAGCGCGTTCTTTAGCAGACACCTCTTCAAATGCAGCATTGATATTGCGGGCTGTTTCTGCCGTTCAATCCCGCGTCGGAACTCATATTCAAAAATTACTAAAATTTTCGCAGTATCCATCTTTCTTGTTTAAGTTGAATAACAAAAACAATTGAACATCGATAATCAAATGTTTCACATTTTTTAAAAGAAGAACATCACAGAAACCACGTGAAAAAAGTTCCATTCGAAAACCTCAAACCATGAAGACTCTATGGCAATTCAAAAACCTACTAGAATAAAACGGCAATTTCATACTTTAACCCCTAATATGAAACTGAACTTTGGAAACTTGAACACTAATCATAAATGGTTCACTAACATCCACCATATAAAGCCGGATCTGTTCGATCAATATCTCCCACATATTGTGAGAATATCAACGCAACAGCGTGTATAAAGTCAAACACACCAGTTGACACCACGTTGAGGGTAACTAGCAAATGTAACAAAGTGCAGAACACACATAATTCGATAGTTACACATCATCAAGTCATCCCTCATCAGACGCGCTAACTAGATAATGACGTCACACCACTCACCACGCAGTATTAATCAGACAAGTTACAGACTCTCGGTTGCCATATAGCTCAGACAAGTTAAGCACATAACCGAGTCTGGAGTAATTCATCAAAACTAATTACTGACAGAAGTTGCAAGTTACAGTGTAGACCTTACATTTATGATGCCTTTAACTTCGGGTAACAACATCTGCAAACAATTTTGACGTCATTCATCTAGGCCTAATGAAAGCTTGTCTAATTCATACCCCGCTGAAGTTACCCATCGTTCATTACAATATACCTGAGTAGTGTGGGCGGCCATCAATCACTCACATTAGTTGATATGTTGATCTACTACTTTCTACCAGGAGGTCTACATTATACGGTAGATCAGCACATGTCGAGCTCACCTGGTAGCAAAGATTTACTATCCTATGTAACAGAGCTTTCACACTAGCGGATTTTATTTTCGGTTTTTCCGTGGCAAGGCTCAGATACAATTGACAACTACTGATATAAAAAATGCCTTCTGGTATTTGGCGTCAGATTTTTTCCGCTCAGAATGTGTTCAGCGTACACTCGGTTTTGCTACGCGCGATGAAATCCACTGGTGTGAAAGCTCAGTAAGTATGCAAAACATAAAGGTACCACTCTATAAACACTTGAATTTCTACCTAACCTAGTATACCTAGCTAGCAGGGCTAAACTCGTACATATGTGTGAGACAGGTTCTTTATCCACCTGTGTAGCTGTTATTACTTGCTTCAGTAATGAGAGGGTAGTTAATTGGTTTCCTCGCCACGTGACGGTCGCTGTACAAACGTTCGGTTTGGGCTCATTGACCGTCAATGGGCTCTCCTTAAGCCGCTTTACGTAAATATACTTCTATTCATGGATGCTCCATACAAAGACACTTATCCGGTGAAGGAGGTCATGTTATTAATGCTTTTATATTTATAGTAATACTAGTCTTCCGTCTCGGATGTATAAAGCTTTTAACCTTCCTTAGTAGGTTTTTCCTACAACTATATTTGGTTCTTTAGTAGTACTTCCTTTAGTTTCTAGAAATAAATCTTCAGCTTTTCATTTGTAAGGCTACACGATAGATAACAAAACATTTTGTATAATCTATATATTAAATTATATCCACATTGACGTATAGGTAATGCAAATTAATAAGGAGTTAAGTAAAGCCACAGAAACTGATCAGTGTATTGTCTGCCACGCCCAGCAGTATTAATTACCGATCGGAAGTGGAACCCGCGACCCCGCGTGTGCTCACTGAGCACGAACTAATGTCTAATTGAAATTATTTATGTGTATTATGTTTGCTTTATTATGTTCACGCTTCAGGAGCTTTGCAAGTTTGTTGTGATAGCTAAATCGAATGAAGCTTGTTTTCTCTCACATACTATATTTTCTGACAATAGGAAAACTGTTCAGTGATTTTTATGGTAAAACATGTGTTACAAAGAATATTTAAATACTGCTGATTACTTGTAATCAATTGAAACTTCACAATGTTTTCACTGAAAACACCTGAAAAAATCTACATAAAACAAAACGATCCTAACAAACACAACACGTCTTGTTTTTATTAGTCATCCGATAAAGCGCGTTGTTTAATCGTGTTTCCCTTAATAATATGCAATAACATTCCGTTCCACGTATTTGTCATTGCTCGCGTCCCGGCGTCGCGACGTTCCATTACCGTCGGCACGCCCGCGTCGCTCACGTCACTATTTTTTATCGAACCTACGCTACATCACTTTAATAGACAATTCCTGAAGCTGAGGACAACACTACATTCCTGTAACGTAACAATAATTAGCGAACAGAAAGTAAAGTTTCGGAGAACTTTTTTAATAACTCTTCTTCGTAAAAGTGTAAAAAAAAACAAAATGGTTTTATGAAAAACTGATTCACTTCACAAATAATTTTGTGAGAGAATTTTCGGTTAAAAGTAATGAGAAACAATATAAAAATGCTCGTTGATATTCTTTCACAATAAAATATATTTTCGCGCAGTCTTTTATACATTTCGTTGCGTGACTTGTGAGCTTTTCAAATTTTGCCAAAAATACAGTCTTCGTGTCACATTCCGCTTCCAATTAAATGAGAAATCCTCGCAGCAAGACGTGGCGCGATCTTTTAAAAATACACAACGAGGAAAAAATATCGCACAAATAAAAGATAAAAATCTCTTTATACTAAATGTTTGAGGAAAACTGAATGCTGCGGCGGTGTTGTCTTTTTATCAGAACTCCCGAACAATATTCTGATAAATATCAATTTATTTTATGTTGCGAATTGTGCACGTTTAAAATCTGTACAAACCAAGTTAACTTACAACGGAATTTACTACAGCTGGTGATCAAAACAACACATTTTCTTGCTTTCAGGTGTACAATCGTATGAAGAGCTTACACCGTGAGTTTTTGCTTGCTAGTACAAAGGTCCGATGATTGTCTCCGTGTGTGTGTGTGTGTGTGTGTGTGAGGTGACCGGCGCTAAGTACTCTAACAAAGACGATAAGGCACGACTTAACCTCCGCCGCTCGTTTGCAGAGCACAGGTCTTCCCGGACCAGGGATTACCGGCTTATCGGCCAGCAAGAGAGGGTTAAACGGATCACTCCTCACAACTGTTCATGTTATTCTTCTAGTTATTTTCACTCAAGTTATTTTGATCGCGCCTTATTATTGTTTTTCTAAGAAATAGTTTCTTGAAAGCGGAAATGTTTACTTATTGGAAAGTCAAGAAAGTAAAGATATTAGTTTACAACATCGACTACAAGATTTCAGAAAATAACTTGATAGAAATAGTTTTTGAACCTGGTCCGAGATATCTGGGTAACGTTGTTAACTCGGTCTAAATCAAAATACCAACACAGTTAATTGGTTATTATTGTTTATCTCAAGTTAAACACGCTCTATTATACTCAATACATAAATTAATGGTCTAAATATTCGTCTAAAGTGGATCATTTTTTTCCGGTTCAGAGGTTTCGATACATAAATTAGAGTCACGTGAGTCGTTGGCGCGCCGCCATAATGGTGTCATTTTCTTAAATGAAACTGTCAAGCGTGCTCTTTATGTTGTCTGCTGGATAAGTTCCCGTGGTATATAACAGTGATTTAGGATCGCATAAAGTTGGGGTAAACCATTTATGGATTAGTCACCATAAAATTAGTTAATTTACCAGATCACAGAACTATAAAGTCCGGTTTTTGGAATACAAGCTTGGGGCTATAGCCAACACACTGAAATCCTTTTGAGACAACTTTAAGGGATTGGTGACACAAAATTATCGATTATCCCTGTATACACTATAGAAACCCAAGGACATAAATCCAGATATTTAAATGCTTGCCATCAACACCATACCTACACAAGTGACTTATGAAGAAGTCAACAATTCCATGTTCTAATGAATACATAAGCAAACAGTGTTGTCACAGTGAGCTTATCTGTGCATCTGACGCTAATAGTGTTACGAGATCAGTTGAACACTGGTCAGAGAGGAGATTATGATGTAAGTATCATGAAGTGATGCGGATTTTAATCACGCTTAAGATGACTAGTATGCACCTACAGGAATATTTAGTTATCTGTTGCAGCTTTAATTATTTATAGATTGTTTTGAAATGGTTGGTACATCAGTTAGTTATGAAAATGCACTAAACGTTAAAGCACAAAAGCCATTCAGTAATATAATTCCAATAGTTCTAGTATATAGTTCAAGCTCAAGTAAACCGTATTTGCAAATCCTATGAAAATAAACATATTCCATGTTCTATAAAAATGTGAAACATTTCACAAAAAAATACAAGACGCGAACAAATCGCATGAATGCACAATCTCATTTATTTATTTATTGCATTCAAATAGTTGTAATGCAAGCACTTCAAACGATTTCCTCACACAACCAAGTCATTTTTCAATCGGCGTGCTACGTCGTAGCGCTACGTGGCTACGCTGCTACGAGGTGCTACGTGCCGTGACAGAATCTTTGCTTGGCCGCAGATAGATGATATATTTACGTTGGGTGAGGTTATTTGTCGAGAGGGACACGAATACTAATGTTGACGCGGGTTCGCTCGTATTATACACTCGGTACTGAATTGTGTTCGCTTGTTGGTTTGCTCACTTTCCGCTGAATTATGTCAGTGGACGAGTAAAACGCGAATGATTTAGGTCTATTTAAGATGTTATTTTTCGAATAGCAAATAAAAGCTCCTGAAATAAAATACAGCCGCGATGCGGTCAATTGTCGGCATTTTAAAAAGTATTTTTGTTGTTTATGATGGCGGGTATTCACGTTTTAAAATTCATTTTCAGATCAAAAAGTAACAATGGAAAGCCATATAAATATTTAATAATAATAATATCTCTTTATTGAAACCACAATATGACACAATACACCGAAGCTCTGTCCCCTGAACTAGGTGGTTAGCCTGTATCTCAGGAGACAGTTCCTTCCCCAATTACAGAAAACTTAAATATGTACTACTACAATTGAGAGCAAAACATTGATTTAAAATTATAATAAAATATATAATAAAATAACAATAGGTATTTAAAATAATTAATAATGGTGTTCTTTACTAAATTAAACACTATTTTTAACTGATTGCGCGCCGTCTTTTGTTTATGTGTGTGTATGTGTGAGTGGTGTGCGTGTATGTGTGATGTGTTAGTGTGTGTGTGCATGTGCTTTGTTATTGTTGTTGAAACAGACTTTAGATTTGTAAAGATATGAGGCTTTCAATTTTGTCGTAATCCATACTATTTAGCCAGCCTACGAGATACTTAGTGAAATCGTGATTGTTTAGTTTCTGGATGTTTTTCGGGAATTCTATTATAGACACGAGGAGCACTGTAGATATAGTGACGCTGAGCAAAAGTCGATTTCACGGTAGGTACAGGACATCTAAAGCGTCTTTTATTGTTTGGACTTAGCTTAGGAATCATTTTACGGTGATATCTACGCAGGATCTGGTACAAGTACATTTTGCGGACAGAAAGTACGCCAGCTCGCTCATAGACATCGGTTGTAGGATGACGGTATGGCAGAGACATTAGAACCTTAAGGATGGTGCGCTGCGCTCGCTCTAGTTCAATAATGATTGTCTTAGCCGCTCCACCCCAGGAACAAATGCAATATTGCAGAATGCATTCACACAATGCCCTGTACGTCGTAAGTAACAGCTTAGTAGATGCCACGGTTCGCAATTGCCTAAAATATAGGTCAATTTTCGAAGTCGGGCACTGATAGTGGATACTTGACGACTCCACTTTAGATTTTCATCGACTATGACTCCCAGATACTTAATGTGACTGACTCTCGTGACTAACTCACATGAGCAGTCGCTTATTGTTCGGCTGTGGTAATTTCTGTTACATGGGAAAGTATGAATTTTCAGCTTCATATCAGGACGAGATCTATTAGTCTTGGCGAAGCATAGGTAGCTCGTTTTGGCAGGGTTTAGTGTGAGCAAATTTTCCTCTAGCCATTTTGAAACTCTAGCAAGACCACTTTCTGCTAGTGACTGAACGTGTTTCCATGAGTTACCATGAAATAAGATGACAGTGTCGTCTGCAAACATTAATATTTCAGCATTAGGGATGGCGATCTCTGCAAGATTATTTATATAGCCAAGGAAAAGGGTAGGACCGATCGTGCTTCCTGCGGAATGCCAAAACTACAAGCAGCTGCGTCACTCATATATCTGTCTACCTTTACTCGTTGCTCCCTCCCGCTTAAATAGTTCTGGAACCATTCTAGGACATGTCCTCTGATACCCAGGTTGCTAAGCTTGGTCAACAATATTGGAATAGAGACAGTGTCGAATGCCTTTTTAAGATCGAGGAACACTCCAATAACCTTCTTTCCAGCGTCGACATGTCTTGTGATGGTTGACGTCAACTTCAGAAGGGCATCATTGGTTGATATCCCTTTCCTAAAACCAAATTGACTACTGGTTAGAAGTCCATTCGTTTCCAAGTACGTTGTAAGCTTCTTGTTTACCAATTTCTCCAGTATTTTAGATAAACAGGAAAGCAATGAAATAGGTCTATAATTCGATGGTATCCGTTTGTCGTCTGACTTATGTATTGGTGAAATTAGTGCAATTTTAAAGATCTTTGGATAGGTGCCTTGTTCTAAGCTTAGGTTGCAGAGATATGTGATAGGATCCGTTAGTACTGGCGCTGCCAATCTAATAAGCTTGCTAGAGATTTTGTCATACCCAGGCGCACTATTTGGTTTCAGGGATAGTATGATGTTCTGTATTTCTGTAGGGTCCGTAGGGGTAAAAGACATGGATGATAATGGCGCACTATTTACCGCGTCGTTGGCTAACTCGAGTTCGGTTCTGCCAAGTTTACTCAGTGTAGCACTAGCTAATTCGCTACCAATAGTCGTGAAGAAAGCATTCACTTTGTTCAAAGATTGAGTTGGCGTGCTTTCAATGTATAGTAAGTCATTTGGTGGTTCATTTTTGTTGTTCATGTTACAAATATCCTTAATTATGTTCCAAGTTTGTTTGAGATTTGTGCTGTTTTTCTCTAGTTCAGATTGATAGTAGCGTTTCTTTAGAGATTTAATTATTTTGTTGCACGTATTTCTGTATGCCACGTATCTCTGGCGCAGCTCTTCGTCATCTGGCCGCTTTTTGGATTTACAGTGTAGCTTGTCTCTTTTACGCAACGATCTCACGACACCAATCGTAATCCATGGCTTGAGTGGAGCGTTCCTTTTCGGTTTAGTCGAGGTTTTTGTGCAGCTGTTTGTAACGGTCGTAATGGTGTTAACCAGATATTTCGCAGCAAGGTCAACATTATTAGTCTTGTAGTATTCAGACCAGTCTATTTCACGGAGTTGTGAAAGCGCCGCAGAGTAGTCCAGAGTTAGGCATGTAGTACTGGTTTTCTTCTTGATTGCAACATGTTCGATAGACAAGAGAATGGGACAGTGGTCTGTCAATTCCGGAAAGACCAGCGTCCGCCATTTCTGTTTTGTTCGAATCATGAAATGATCCAAGCAACTGTTCACTCTGGTTGGGTATGTAATACCTTGACGCAGGCCATGCAATGCTAGAACGCACATGTAGTCACTGACGAAACTGCTGGGATTGTCACATGGCAATGTGTTAATGTTAATATCCCCAGTAAATACGATATCTTTACTACGAACTTTACTCAAAATCTCGTCTAGTGATGTAAGGTACGGTTGTAGATTCGAGTGGCATGGTGGTCGATAAGAACAAACGATAGTCAACTCTTGTGTGTCCAATAATAGGCAGTTACCTTGTACTATATTAGGTTCAGAGGCCGTTACCCGTACCTCCGATCTAACGTAGGCCACTACACCATCATTCTGATTTATGTTATCCGTGGTCATAAACATGTTGTACTGATTAAGAGAGGGTGGCGAAATACCTTTTTTGGTCCAACATTCAGTAAGTATAATAATATCAATTCTTGTGTTGAGAGTTGCAATAAATGCCAGAAGCAAATCAAAATTACAGTAAATGCTACGAATATTTAAACATAGAATATTTAGCGTATTCGAACTTTTCATATTGTCAATTATTAAGGAACATTTAGAGGAGTCATCTACTTGAACACAGTCCACAGTATCTGAGTAATCAACCTCATTGGCTACTGACAAGTTAGTGGTATTGAATTTTCTCTTTAGTGAGTACTCGGCACCAATCAATTGACCACTTTTCTTTAGAAATAGTATTTTTCATACCGCAGCAGAAAATTAGCACTGGAAGTCTACTGTCAAAATCTGTTTCTTTGTATTTTTTTTGTGTACTTGTAATGCGTAAGAGTAAGTGTGTGTATTGTTCGTGAGAGTAACTATAGACGTGTAAATGTATGTTATGTACTGTTAGTGAGTGCACACAGCAGTTAAAATGCAACAAAAAAGTGACAAACAATATTACGAATCGACTTATATAAAGTGTACGCGACATATTATATTTAATTACTAGTCACATGGCTAAACTAAGATTTTTTAAGTCCGCTTCGTTGTCTATCCGTATTTGTGGCATTCCCTCGGCTTTGCGTAAGAAAACTCGACCACGTGCAGTCCAACAGAAGGAGTATCCATTATCTTTAGCAAAAGTACGGCTTAAATAATAGATTCTTTTGCCTTGAGTAGTTAGGGTTTCTGAGATGTACACTGGTGTCGGCGGGCCTTGTATGTTTAGGTGGCCGGTGTTCAATTTGCTATCTTTATGTGTCTTGTTGAACTTTTTTAGCGATTCTATTAAGTTATCCTTTGACAAACAGCTTGTGAATTCCACGATAATGGGTTTATATGTATCCGACTTGGTGTTGACCCGGAATACATCTCGAATATCTCTTGTCTCAACGTTGATGTTAAGAACGCTAGTAACTTTTTCGACTATGTTGGTAAGGTCAGACTTGGTTTCTTTTGGATTTACTTTAGGGATATTGCGTATCTCAATTGAAGCCGCTCTTTGCCCCCGTTCCAGGTTGTCTAATTTGCTTTCAAGAGTATGTATGTATGCAGATTGTTCCCGTTTTTGTTCTTCCAGTTCCTTAATCTTTGAGTAAATTTCATCATATTGTGACGAGATGTATTTTACAGTGTTACTGAGCTCCCTGTTCTCCTCTCTTAACTCATTTAGCGACATAAGAATTTGGTCGTATTTACTTTGCTGCGAGTCGTTATTTTTCTTAAGAAGGTCGAAGACATCACATTTAAATGCAGCAAATTCATCCCTATATTCCTGATCGTGTGTGCGCTTTGGGCACCGCGTGTTTAATTACTTAAGGAATCTATGGGCTTGATGAGGTCCTGTCCACTTGACTCACTATTCGATCCTGAATCATGTTGGACAATAGGGTCCTTTGCCATGTGGGAAGAGGAAGCCGGCGGTGGAGTGCGCTTCATAGGCATGATGCGGGCGAGCGTTCGAAGAAAACACAAATTAGCATGCAACGCTGCAAGCTCCCGTGAGCACTGATGTCCTTGTAGCCCACCACGACGTCCTTCGAAGACGTTGGCTCCGCCCCCAAGACAATGGTAGTGACAGTAGTCACCGCCCGTTGGCGCAGACGCAGCAACAGTATTGGTGGTGGGCGTGGTCAAAGCTTAATGAGATGTCCTTATTCGCTAATTACTCACGCGAGCCTGTCTCACTCTGTTAGTCGACTCGTTCACACCGTATATCTCTTCTTATTGATGAGCGCCTGGTAGCCGCGCTCAATTAACTGATTTATTTTTGTTGAATTTTATTTCAATTTCGAATATTAAAGTAAACGCGATTCACTTAAAACACGTCCGCTCCAAGCGGAGGTCCGGGGGGAAGTTTATAAACCTTTTACTCCGTATTTGTATACAAATGAAATCTGAACATAAAATTGTTCATAATAAATTGAAAGTAAATTGCAATATTTCATTGTCAGTCAATGTATCCGCGAGGCTGTGTAAAGAGATATTATGAACTATTTTATTGGTTATTAACAAAAAAAAAACCGTTACATTTTATTTCTTAAATAAGTACCCTCAATACATACCCAGATGCGTGAACTAAAATACATATTTGTGTTACGACACAACGTGTCTGGCTACAGGCAGCCTCTGTCTATAAATTTTAAAAAATGAGTTTAATTGGATAAGTCCCGTCAGACAGAATACTGTTATATTATTTATGCAATACATAACGCACAATACTTTAGCACACACGCCATCAGTCACGGCGGGTGTGCGGTGCAGCGTGATTAGCATCACCCGCGTGTTAATCACCGCCGACCGAGGGCGATACTTGATACTACACGCGACACGCGACACACACTCACACCGACACGTAACACTAACACTACATGTATGGACAACTTCGACATGAAGAAAACTCTAAGCACGTCATGATATTGCATTCTATACATTAGGTATACATATAACTGGAGATCAAATCACGGACCCCGGATGAGACGTTACTTTTTCATCAGTTTCAAGAAAATATTATATAGTATTAAAGCAAAAGCATTCGAGCTTGTCGACATACAAAAAATAATCTTGCTTATCTTTCGCACAATCTAGCCATACATTATATGTCAAACTCTTTCACATTACCGATTGAGCTAAAGTATGTATGTTCGTGTCATTGCATGTGTTCGCCACTAATCCAATTACTGCGTACATCGGCGGCGAGCGCACGCATATCGCGCGCACTACTGGCGACACCAATGTTTGTGTTTCATTCTCTTTTATTATATCTGTACACTAGCAAGTTTTATTTATGTGGCAGCAAATGCTCCAATACTCAAAAAAGTACTTAAGTACATATAAAAATAAATTATTCTACCGCACCTGACCAAACTACAGTCTAAAATCTATTCCATTTCATTATTTTCTATCTGTAACTGAATTAAAGTATGCAAATAAAAACAAACAAAACGATCCATTTCACATTCGGGAACCAACAGCCGTGAGCGAAACGCATGATTCCATCCAAACAAAATGAAATACGATTAAAATAACATAATAACAGTTGTTCGCGAAATAAATGAACACATATATCATATGACAAAAGCTGCGGGTTATATTCACGCGGCGTATTTACAGACTGTACATAGCCAAAACGCATCCATAGGAAACTGCTCGCTGATACTTTGTAATGCTGTTTTTTAATTTGTGATTTCAAAGTATACACGAATTTTGCGTACTGCTCGCGTATAATTCGTAGCTTAGACGTGCACATGCATCTTTCCGATTTATACACGGTCAAATTTAACTATACAAAATTTATATTAGGTAAAGTATTAAATAAAAATGGCTTTGAATCTGAGTTTGTTTATTAAAAATGCTAATTAAACAGGCTTCTTTTTAATATCATTATTCGCCCCCAAAAATGTATTTTGCCTTCTAAATTATTCAGCCACTAATCGCATCGCGAATCTAAATAATACTATCTTAGCTACTAGTTATTTTCTAAGTAAACCACTCTAAATACAACTCAGCATGATGGTTATTTTTTAGCATCTTTTGTAGCAGGCATTCTAACAGTAAACTTCTAAAATACTATTAAATGACATCATAAAATATATTTAATTAGCTTCTAATTTTTTAACTCAGAACGTTTAAAATGTAAGCTAGCAACATGCAGCAAGCATAGCTTCTGACACGGCTCCGGTGCTGCGGGGTTCCGGCGGTCCCACGCGAGCTTATCGTCGCAGATGGTTTTCACGCTCACCACCGCAGCTTCGGCTTGCTGGCCGGCTCTGCCGGCCAGCCTCAGCCGCGTCGGCGGGCGTTAAAACTACCTGCGCTTCAGCTCGCAGGCCGCCTCACCCCTCCGCGCCTACGCGGTTTTGAATTGCACTCTAGGGGTAGGGCAGACAAGACTACGTGGAGTCGGTTTCGCAGTGATTCGTTTTCGTCATTAACTTCAATTTTTAATACAATGTTTTTTAATTGAACGAGCATTATTAATATTTAAATTAACATTAAATGCTAGGTCGTGTTTTAATCAAAATGGCGAGCAACTGCTCGCGAATAGATTTGAATCGTAAAGTTTTTCGCGCCTATTCCAATGTATACACGATTAGTTTGCATGCGGACTAGCACTGTATATTATGGAACAAAGTAAGATACTTTGGCCACTACAAAATATATGCGAGTATTTGCGTACTGCTGCTGTATACATCGGAAGACTTTGTATAAAAAGTGAATTCCAATCTATTCGCGACTAGTTTCACACGCTTGCGTACTAGCCATGTATATACTGTAAATACGCATTCACGCGAGCGGATATATCTGCGGACTTGTCGCCGCACCTCTGTGCTTCTGTAGCCTCGGATCTATTTCACCTGAGATGGAACATCTACCGATAATCTTAAGCCATCGTAAGCCACCGCCATCTTGCGGCATTACGTCGTAATCTAAATTACTTGCCGAAGGGGGGGGGGGAGTGCTGACCACTGTATTATGATAAGGCACAGACGGAGGAATTAAGTCATCGACGGAACATCGACAGCTAAGAGGATAACGTTATGTAGGTACATATGCAAGGTAAGGGTATCACAATTACTAAGGTTTTGAAAGAAACCCTTCTTATGCTACCTTTGAATACTTGATGGAAAAATTTAATATCCGTAAAGTTATACTGAATAAGAAAATCGAGATACGGTCTGAGCATTCGGATTTTCTGCAACGTTGTTTACTTTATCAGAAATTCTTTATATGAATCATCTTCTTCCATTTGTTACAATATCTGTATTTAGTAATACAGTATTAGTTTAACTAACAGTACGTGTCCAATCTGGCTGATATGATTAGTGTGATAGTCCTCGCCCGGGGCAGAGCGGAGCGCGGCCACTCGTGAGCGATTGCCCACATTGCCCAGGGCTGGGCAACCGTCAGTCATCCGCAGTAATGTGATATTGAAGACATGGTGGAACACGCACTGATCATCTTGTAATGGGCAAGTTCATCATGCGAGGTGATTCAATACTTGATAACTTTGTTCTAGAACTTAAAGCATAACTTGCCTGTCAACTACTGATGTTAAAGTTTTTAGATTTAATACCTAACGATGAAAGAAAACATCGTTGAGGTAACCTGGACTTTAAACTCAGAAGTCTCTTATTCCTCTTTTCATCTCTGTATGAAAAGAGCTCTGCTATTAGTAGAATAATAAGAAAGGCTGATGACGAAGCTACTTCCAAGAATAAATACGGGAAAATAGAATACATACCTATTCTTGTTAAAGTTAATTTAATTTCTTCTGTCCACTTCCCACGTGTTACGAACTTCTTTGAACCAATTATGAGTTATTATAACTCAAAAAGTTGTGAAGATTATTTTTACAGAATTCAATATTTTTTCAGAATTGTTCTCGGAAAACAGATAGCTCTGCATTCTGACGACAGAACATGACATTCTCGTTATAATCATTTAATTTTAAATGGGAAAAAATACTTGGTATCATTTCACATTTTATATTATATTATAACGGTTTGCTGGTATTTATTTGTATTGCCTTGTTTGAAATGTTATTGTTATATAAACTATGTAGGTACCTTCCAAGCCTCCAGTAATGCTGGCCGCAGACTAATTACAATTAGTTCCGACGCATTGATTTAATGGTTATTCAAACAACAGTGATATCGCATACGGCTTTAATTAACTGGATAACACCTATTATCAGTTAGTATCTGGTTTTACTGTAATTAGTTACCGCAGTAATCCAGCGGTTACGTTCCGAACGCGGAACAGTGGTTCGCTTTTAACTGACATTGTTGCTAACCTAAATAAACGTGAACTGGTAAAGTTTTCATTTTTATGATATTAACAAGTGCTGCATGTCCAGAAGTAGAGAACTTTTAATGTGGTATTTAAGCACAGCGTGCACTGTAAACTGTTTGTTAAAGTTAACCGTTATTACGAACGCAGTGTAACGACAGTTCTGGTTTTTGTTCGAAGCACTAAAACAATAGCTTGCACCGCAAGCATTGTACTAGATAGGTTTTGTAATGTGACTCAGCAGTCAGCGTATATTCCAACAATTTAGAACAAAAAAAATCGGCACATTTCGCGGGAAAAAATCTGAACATAAGATAAACACCGGCTCTGATGTATGCATACAGCGCTCCCCAACAGATGGCAGGCCCATGTCCCGACAGCGGCGGCGTACTAATAGGGTCCCTCCCTTCAGCCGACCGGGAAACGTGAAGTGCATGAAGGGAACTTTGTCAAACATTCAATAAACATCTTATAGAGTCCCTCGGAAGCAAACAATTTGACAAATATGAATGATGTGGCCACCGCGGCACTTGTGCACAAATATTAGCGAGCTCGCACCGCGTCAGATTTGTATGAATTATTCAGGGCGCGCGCTCGGCCCGTTTGTCTTGCGAGGCGGCTGCAGCATTCGATAGCGCTTCAGCGCTGCGCCCCGCAGATTACATCATGCAAAAATGTTCCACGTATTATAGCGGATGGTCGCTGCAAGCGCTGCATTGTAATGCACTGCCGGTATTATATGGCGATAATGTGGAACAGATAACTTACCAACTGAAAATCGCTTTAATACAGTGAGTTATTTCCAGCATCTCTTTAAGAAAACCAGGCTAACTATAAAGCAAGTAGAAAACAACAACATAGGTCGCAGTTCAATAGCAGGCTAAGCGTAAAATGAGAGCGCGGCGGTGACGTCACAGCGGGCTGCGGTATTTATAAATACCGCTTTTGTGCAGTGCCGGTATTGTGATAATGAAAGCTGCTGTTACAGTCGTTACAATATACATTTTCTAAACGATTCTGGGTCACAAGAAATTACATATTTGCTTAAGTATATTCATGCTTAAGCTGCAGTGTTATTTTTACAATCGTTTGTAGTTACAGCGTTTCATTACAAAGAAGACAAACCATTTCATGTTAGTGAGAGTTTGAGAGTTCATGTCTATTGTAAGATAACTCTGATCTCATAAATATTGATCTGCGGTGAAGTACTGAGGCAGGCGATTGGTAGCGTCGGCACGCAAAATATGACGAAATGAAAACATGCCGAGTAAAGTTGTCGGAGTATGCAGCTGCGGAACAATAAGAATTTTCATCAATATTGTACCGTCGGCAACAAAAGTGAAACTTTGCGCGGATTGTTTAATGGCTTCCGTTGGCGAGCCTCCAGTGAGCACAGCCGCTCGCTTGCTTTCATTTGCGGTCTCTACCTCTTAGCTTTGCTTATTATATTCACTTCATATTTCTTTGATAGAACTCGTATATGCTATGTCATATTGAATGTGAATTTACCTAAAATGAACTTGAACAGGTTAATGCACCGTACCTATCTGTATCAAAGTTTAACATAGTTTTTTTTTTATTGCGACAAAATACACGTATCGTAAGTAAAGCGTAAGTGTGTCTAACTGATCAATATTGAGATCTATGTTTTATTTATACCTGTTTCACAAATAATATATACTTTGACTTTGAAGGAAGAATAAAATGATAACACACATTATAAAAAGTACAAAAATAAAAACATTTATTAAACCAAAAATTCAACTAATCAGCACCTGCACTACACATCAGTTGTTCGCATTATACCTCGCCCTATAGTATGAGCGAGCGAGTCTCGCGGTGACGGCGATGCCCTGCCAGGTCTCCTCGTTGATGTGGTCGATGAACTGCGGCGGCACCAGGAACCCGACCCCGTAGCCCGGCAGCTCCAGCGTGTACGAGAACGGCACGCCGATCACCTGCGAACAACATCAGAGTCACTACATAGTATAAAACAAAGTCGCTTTTTATGTCCCCAAATGCCTATGTCCCTCAGTACGCTTAAATTTCAAAACTACGAAACCAATTTTCATGCTGTTTTTTTAATAGATTTAATAATTTATTGATAGCTTGGAAGGCGCAGCATTCTGAATTTTCTGTTCCGAACCAGACGTATATGAGACGTTTTAAGACCAAAAACAAAAATACTTCTTTTGGTGAATATTACTTTCGAATATAAATTACACCTTTATACAAAACCTTCATTCTTCATATGGTGAACATGAATCGTTGTTAACCACAGTCATTAAGCATAAACATAAATAAAAACAAAGGAACAGCAAAAACAGAAATGAAGCAAAACTACAAAGAGCCCTCGAGTAGCAATACCCGGCCTTCAACTGGCGAACATCCTCATTAGGGAGTACCCTCACGCCCAGTGCCCAGTGCCCAGTGGCCGCTGCTGGGCACCGCGCCATTGCTCGTCTTCACGCATCCATTCCCGGAGCGCTTCATTGAACTGCACGCTACGTTTGCCTAATAGTATCTGTTATCGAAATGTTTTCTTTTTCTTGGCTGACGTCTTTCGCTACTATTTCGTTTTATCAGTTCATTTTCTGTTGTTACCGGACTAAGATTGTCTTTAAACTAAATATGATAGACGAATATTCGTAATCTCTACATAATCACAAAAATAATTAAATTACGAAGCTATCAAAACTATGACCTAATCATAACTCGTACAATGTATTACTTATTGCTCCATCAAAGCTACACCATCGACTCGGGTCTGCATAGAGTACGTGCTCGGAATGTCTGCAATGAGTCGGCAGTAATCGATGGCCATCATCGAATCCTTATCAAAAACAAAATAAATCCTCCGATAAGATTATGACGGCGCGTGCTCCCTCCGTCCCTCGCTACAGACGAATTATACCGTATTCATCAAACATAAACATTTATATTTGGCACAGGAATGCTGCAGGATTATACAGTGATTTGTAATCCTTAATGAATGTACTTATGAATATGAATATACTTAATCCTATGTTCAACGTTGGTGTAAAGTGTTACATGTACGTAAATTAATCACCTGAGCATAATCCTGTGCACTGCCAGAAGTCCCGTACAGCAAACTGGCACTGTTCCCCACCAAGTAGTAGCCGGCCTGAGGCAGCTTCATGGCATCCATGGCAGCTCCCATGGCGG
This sequence comes from Helicoverpa armigera, assembly GCF_030705265.1. Taxonomy (NCBI): domain Eukaryota; kingdom Metazoa; phylum Arthropoda; class Insecta; order Lepidoptera; family Noctuidae; genus Helicoverpa; species Helicoverpa armigera. The sequence goes on from NC_087141.1 coordinate 118,099, forward strand.
CACCCACGTGATGCAACTGAGCAGCATTCGGCGGCAGACTGTGGTCACCATACCCGAACAGCACCCAGTTCCCATGACTATGGATGTTCATGTAAAGTTGGATCCTGTTCAAGTGCTCGTGAAGAATATCTCTGACGTAACCAGTCTCGGGTTCGGAGAACGCGTGGGTGCCAGGATAGGTTAAGGCACAAGGGTTATCGGAGACTCCAGTAGTGCCGAACAGGACATCGAAGTTCCTGTTGGCGTCGACACCGAGGCAGGTCTCGTGGACAGGCAGCACTGATCTCGTCTTACGCCAGAGACGGGTCTGTAAACAAAACCATACCATGATAGAATATCGACTTGAAGATCTTAAAATTTAGTGTCAGCTACTCGAATTTGATCCAGATTCCTCATAAATCACGATATTGAGGACTTTTCTTAGTAGGTGAACATTCTTCCCAACTCAGCAGCCGGGGAACTTACATCAGTGTGCGTGAACTCATATCCGTCAGGGTTGACGAGCGGCATGATGATCCAGTCGATGTCTCGCAGCAGGTCCTGGTCCTGGCTGCGCAGGTTCTCCACCAGCCGGTAGATGGAGTACAGCGCCACCGGCGTCGTCACCCACTCGCGCGCGTGGATCATCGCGTCCATGAAGTAGATGGGCTTGCTCGGGTCGTTGAACTTCGTCGTCGATATCTGGGAACAAACAATTCGGTTAAACAGCAATTAAAACTTTTCAAAGGTCCTCAATTAATGCCCATTGAACTTTAAGCTTCAAGTTTAGAGGCATTTTAGGAGGAATCAATTGAATAGATTATAGTATCAATCGTTGAAGTTATTTTAACTCAATTAAAATTACGATAATACAGACCTTTAAATATTTGATGTCTCGTCCTTCGTAACTCTTGCCAGCATTGACCAGAGTCACCAGGTCGGGGTACTGACTGGCTATCCTCTCCAGGTATGCATCAATCTGGTAAATATAGGATAAAGTTTGTCATTGTATGTGTGTATAATGAAAAAACGAATTTGTGTTTTGTGTTTAATGCACTAAAATAGAAAATAGAAATAACGTCATCAAAAAATAACCGTCTACCCTCAAACAAACAGAGCATTTGATTATTTGCTATTGCAAATAGTTAGTGAAAATCAGTCGAAACCAGTTTTCCGTTCACTATTATCTGACTGCTAACTAGCTTCGGGTGCGAGTTAGAATATATTCGGTTTGTTTCAATCACACAAACACGGTTGAGGCGTGATCGTCATGTGGATACACGCTACATGACTACATATTTCAGGCTCTCATTTAAAACAGAGTATTTGGTTTGTCGCTTTGTGTATTCATTAATGGCGTCTGTTTGTTTGGACAATATACATAAACAAGTGCCGCTTCTTTTGTTGAACCAAATACAGTATGCTTATTTTATGCTGCTATAGGCACAAACAAATGAAGACTTAGAAATAAAGACTTTTAAAAATGAAACTAAAACTGCTGAAGGAAAAATATACCTAGGGCAAGGCCTAGGGGACCTAATGACCTTTGATATAATGGTTGTGTGTGTGGTACCTGATCATATCGCCAGTAGTCCTGGAAGATCATGCGGGTTCTCCTGGCGCGCTTCCACGCTGAGATCTCGTCATCATGCTTCTTCAGAGCTCTGTCAATGGCATTCCAATTAATAATACTTCAAATAAATAAATGTCATGATAGTAAATATTCAAATGGTTTGAATATTTTTACCGCAACATTTATTTACTTATGTTGTTTGAGGTTTTTCGGTAAATTGGTTTAACGAGTTTTTCATGTAAAATAAAACAGAGTGTGTACATGTGAATATTTGCAGGTTGAAAGTTGATAGCTCAACAAGCATATCGTAATGGCCGCAAACTGCTGTTACTTAGCTAATTGATTTCATTTTTCGTTTGTATTTCCATTTTATTTCATCTCAATTCTACTATTTACTTTCAAAAAAAGTTGAACATCAATATATTCGAACGTACAACAAATGGCTGGGGTGCTCACAAAATGAAGTCCAAAAATTTCAAGCAAAAAACTAATCTCTACTACAAAATCAACCACTATTGACCACAAGAAATATCAGGTTCCTTCGAAGCACTTACTCAGCGACATCATCCATCTGCACATAGTGCTGGACCCCCTCATCATCCAGCGCCTTCAGGAAGGCGTCCCTCTTGGCGGGCGGCACCATCACCATGGCGTCTCTCTGCTCCAGGACCCCATGCTGCCAGGTGTCCAGATCCAGTAGACCCTCCAGCCGGTGCAGCAGCTCCGAGTCTGATGCGTTGCGGAACTTTATGCCGAACACTTGGTGTCTAGAAGATTAGGTATGAAATGGTAAACAGGATATAGACATAACAATGCCTTAGACATAACAATGCCATTAATTTACTCGTCTACACAATTTCAGTAGATAAATGTTAAAATCTCATGCCATTTGGTGCAAGTCTATTGCTGTCACATCCGCGAACATCAAAACCATGCTAAAGTTTTCACATGACCCCGCATATCCTTTAACTCGAATTTAGCATATCTAGGTGTCTTAGGACTTAGACCAAAATGCATAAATTATTAAATATTTAGTTACCCGGAGTACTGGTCATGTTTCCCAGCTTGTACCGCTCCCACCACAGCACAAAATACAAATAAATATCTGATCTCCATATTGCAGACCAACAGAAGACCAACTACTGAGCCATCGACTTGTTCTAGTTTCACAAATTATCTTAACTCCTTATCGCTTCCATCTTTATCTTTATATTCATTGGTTTCAGATCGGAGGATGAAAATGATAAAAGTAATTTTATTGTTTGATAACACTTTTATATGACTAAGGAATTTTTGGGTTAGGGTTCCGTGATAAAGAACATAATTTATGATACTACCAAAGTTTATTTTCTTTCAAATATCTAACCGAGAATATTGCTTGGAGAGCAACAGTAGTTGTTTGTGTAAAATCTCATTTGAACTTTTGAAACAAACAAGATTTGAGAACAACAAAAACTGTAAGTATTGTTGAAAAAATGAGTGCCATTAATTACCGGCAGAAACAACGGTTGGAAAATACCGGTAATATATATAAATGGGGAGTATTTCTCAGGTACCGGTTGAGAGAGATCCGTGTCGGTATTACGGCGCTGTTGTAAAGTTTCTCGTTGGAACAATTCAGCTAAGTCGCGGAGTCGGTACGTGAGAGCGCGATACTTGCTCGCGAGCGTGACGTCTGATACACGGAGCAATGGATGAAAAGTTACTGAACATGTAACATGGGATTTAAACACATACCTCTTCTCAGAAGTCGGGTTATTAGAAAAATGCATTTTTAATGGTTTTTTGCTGCGACTATGTTTACAGAATAGATAGTTATCATGCTGAAATGAAAAATGTAATAACCAGTTTTCATTTATTTTTATAAATAAATGTTTGTGTTTGCCAACACAAGTTGTGGAATAAACTAAACAAAAAAGGAACCACGTCGATATTTAACGAACATTTTATCGGCATCATAATAAAGTGGATAAACTTATTATCGTAATCTAACTGATTATATTGACAGTGCGCACGTATGCTGATTAACGTAATGAAATGTTTTAATGGGCACGGAACAAACAGGACCTACTTAATATGATACCTCTGTTTTGATGATATTATGTGCGTGTACCTATTTAATATAAAATGTTTGTAATTCATCGTTGTGAGCCGTGTGTAAGGTACATTCAGCAACATAAACTATCGGCGATATTGCACCGCGCGAGTTTTATCCGAGCGCTTGATTCCAGATATTTTTAACGTTATTAACTTTTGAACATCGCTCAGGGATTGCTGCCGGACTACAGACCGCCATTGTTCTGAATCTAACTTCTACTGCACGTCACACTTAATTGCTATTCATGGCTTGTTGGACTATTGAAGTTACAAAATATCATGAGTAGAAAGAACTATTTTCTCTCCTGTTCGAAAATACCTCATATCGTTACAAATATGTATTATTTACGTTGGACATTCGTACTGTGGACTCCATAGTGCATTGAATATGTAGCGTTTGTCTTACACTACTGAACGTACATAAAATAGAAAATTTTTATGAAGCATGTTTAATCAACATTATATTAATTGCAGTTACCACGTACTGACTCGTGCCACCCATCATTTATAGACCTCTTACAGCGCAAAGAGCTTCCACGAAGGAATAAACTGCAGCAGGAATGTTATTAGTGAGCACCTTGAAACGTACCTCCGTGCCGTCTCAGCGGAACGAGATTACTGCTTCGATTCCCGGGAAGGATGGCCCGTGATCAATATACCTGCAGGATGAACTGGCACGTTGTTTTATACTCTACGGAAATAACACTATAAGGAGGCCAAGGATAATACTAACTCGGCATTATAAGCATCACGAGACTGTTTGTAGCTACGTAGTCTTTTTAATATTGAAAACCTTATATAATTTTATCTAACTAGGTAGTAGATTTAGTATGTAACAAAAAGCATAACTTTCCATGAATAACAATGGACCCTTGGGTCAGTAATTCTAGCCGACACAATAAAGGCGTTTATTTAAATCGTGTTAATTCAAACACATTAGCGTGGACATAGGAACTAGCACAATAATGTACCTTTACAAATAATGACTGAAACCTTTTGTTCAGGCGTGGCCTCGCTTCCGTACCCTCGACATACAGCCGCACACTACACTGAGTATGCTGGGTTCAGGAGGAAACTGATGATATCTTACGGTTATATTTTTGGCTCATTACATCGCTAGTTTAGTGAAGTCAGAAATGTTATGTTTTGTTTTTCTTTGTCTGTTTTACAGAGAGACTAAATCACTTTCAAAAGTATCATCATCATTCAATAAACTCTTTGGTTTTGATTTCGATTTAACATTCTGTATCACCATCACTGAGTTACCTTGTATACATAGTTACCTTGTAGATAGACTAACCAGCATTTAACTAGGTGCATTATTACTTCATTTAATCATTGTCATTTGAAAGGGTAGACACATCGATGTAATTTAATTCACGTATCGCCTGTCGCTCGTTCGCTAACAACGTTTGGCTAAATCCAGGAGTGTGTGACGTCATGAAACAACAGAGTGCCCGTTCAGCTCAGATGTCGGTCCGTTTGCTGAGCTAACACCGCGCTCGGCACTAACTTACACAACCCGCTCGACTCAACGCCAACAAAAACCATTCCCGTGTAACCTTTCCCATACAATCTCACGGAAAAATACCAACGAAAATCATTCTGTTCAAAACGTTATTTTGAAAGTTTCATAAATATTCTTAGGTTTCTCAAGATAAGAGTCTGCAAGCTTCAATATCTATTAGGAATGCAATCTCTAACCCAGTTCCGCTCCCTTCGCGCAAGTTTCTCCAACTTTACGAATATTATTCCGTGACTTCCTGCGAGTGCATGCGAAACTAATCTCGGGAAAAATACTGGCGTGATGCTGTACCCAACGTTAGTGATTTATACCGACTTCGAACTGAACAAGGGTGTTTCTCTTTCAAGGTTTTGTAAGTTGCTAAACTTTTCAGCATTCACGTACCTTGATATGTATTTTATTTACCTTGGTCTTAGCCACAAAATTTTACCGATTTGCTCGCAAAGGATTTCAGCATATGATAAAGAATGCCCAACAATGTTTAATTTTCACATAATTTTAAAAGTATCCATAAATAAAATATTAAATTAAAGGATCCGTTCAGACTCAATTGCCAAAACTTTTGAACAAGATCTCAATAAAATAGGTAGTAAGTGAAAGACAGCCAGACAACAATACGATGATATGACGGTGAACGTGTAATGTATGCAGCCGCACACTACACAAGCACACAGGTAATGAACATCAGCCGGGGCGGCCGACTCGGCCGAGCGGCGCTCCCGCCATTTCGCGACTCAAATGAAACTCCATTTAAATTATATTTCCCATTTTGTTTTATGTCGCCTGTTCTGTCAATATATAGCCGTTAACTTTAAATTGAAACGTCGCTCGCAAACATTGAAATAAAACGATGATTCAATTATACGATGAAAATCCGTATCTTGCACACTGTACGAGCAACTTTTTAAATTAGGTCAATTCTTTTAGCTTCGGACACGATCTGCGATAGAGCAGGTGAGATACACCTTATCGCGGGCTAGACAGAGATAGCAGATGTTCTTAAGTGTTGGGGCGCAATTTAAAAGTTAGTCGTAAGATATAGCGCGGAGCGGGGCGGAGGGGCGCGAAGCATTTGTCAACGCAGTGCTAATATAAATTGAGATAAATGTTGGACAGAATGTCGGCAGTCGGCGGCTCTGTAGCGCCGGCAGCTTGTTGACAAGCGCGGTCACCTCACAAATAGTTATTGCATTTGCTGTTTATTTACATAAAAGCCTATTGAGTTGCTCTTTTTTGTTGACACGCGGTTTTGCTTCGGGGACTTTATACTGAATTTATATTGTAGCTTTCGATGATCCGTTATTTTAAAACAATGCAAAAATATATTTCAGATATTCGTGCCAGAAATGATACTGTGTGTATTGAATTGAAAGATGTTATCGTGGAATAAAATCCCGCAAATATGAGGCGTCCACATTTAGACCCTCATTTACCCTTTACAGATGGGCAGTATATTCAGGGATCCGAATATTTCCGCCATCAGTAGAACGAGCATTGTTTACTTTTTCCCCAGATACACCCAAACGATAATGTGTATTTTTTGCGTACCGCGATAGGAAAAACAACCCTGCATTTATAAAAAGAGAAAACATCTATAGAGAAACAAAATTAGTAGCATCAGATAACATCAAAGAATGAAGCTTAACGAGTGGAAGTCTTAGAATCAGGCAACATTGATTACCTGAATAGCGGAGGTGCAAGAACTAAATCCTTTCAGCAATTTATTTTCAACGAAAAATACTTGTGAAGTGAAACTGAAAACTGAAGCATTTAGCAGGACTGTATGTGTGACAGTTTGAGCGAAAGAGATGAACTGCTTCTAATATGTGCGCCACAAATCAACTGGACATGTTGACTGCTGTAAATGTGTAAATGTTGCGACAATTATGATGGTGCTCGCGTTTGTGTTATGAGCTGTGTTTTTGTTTTGTGACCGTTTTTCTGAGTTACGAGCATGTTGGGTGGAGTTTGTGGACTGATGAAATTGTATGACTGTCATATGTTATACTTTTGCAGACTTTATAAAATACGGGGAGTATAAAACGTCGCTTTTATATCAGCTTGACTGTTACTGGGCTGTTAAATAACGGTTAAGTTTTGGCAAAGTCACTCATTCATCGAAAAAATCCATCTCACATAATTACATGTTTCACTTTTAATCTGAATAAAGTTTATCAGGCAACTACCACCAGTGGTCGTAACTTATTGAAACAAGTGGATTTATCACTGGGAGCGTACACTCGCGGTACAGTCGCGGTACACTCGGCGCAATCACTACTCATTGCAATAAAATCGGGTCAGCTTCATTACGAATCGTGTTTACTGTGAGCCTTCTTTATGTTTACGAGTTTCATTTATAAGTGAACTGCAATTCGGCTCTCATTTACTTAATGTGCTGAATAAATTAATGATGTTTTTCCGAGTTGACTTCAATTATGTAAAATATTGATACTCAATAATCTTTATTTAATGCTTGAACTTAACTCTTGCATTTATCATCAGTATGCTCATAAAAATTATTTGAGTGGCTTTTACCAACGCTTTCTCTCGCGTTCAAAGAGGACAACTTCCCGCGCTCGGATAAAAAGCCTAGTTTAAATTGCTTCTTGTTACATCGGCTAAACTGCCAGTGAATGATGGTCTCTGAAATCAGATTTTTATAGACGGTCATCATTGTTTACAGACTTCCGGAAATTGAAGTCTATTTCATGATTTCGGAAATAAATAGACGACAGTTTCACAAAACAAACTGCACTACAGCCAAAGTCTCAAACTTGTCCTTCTACTAAGTAGAGTACTCAGACTACATAGTACTAGTACATGAAACTTAATTTGTAGTTCCATTACTGCGCCCATAGATTACCGTGTCGGCCGATAGATGGCGCTGTGACATTAGGCCGGCTACACACCGCTGCGGATTGGTCGGTCGTCATTACACTCGGTAGTGCATAACACTATGAATCGTATGTGTTTGACAGCTGCATTAGTGCTGGTATGCTATGTTGGATATATTTGGGGTGCTACAGAATTGTGGCCCGCGGTGTAATGCTACCCACCCAAAACAAAAATGTGAAAGACTGCCAAGTTCGATAATATGGGAATGCTTCGCCTATAAAAGAAGTGAGATCTGAATAAGTACCAAGTTCCATACACATACCTCAGTTAAAAATAGTTACTTTTTAATGATGTTACTTGGCAAGTTTTCATACACCTTGTTATAAACCTACTAAACGCAATGAATCAAGTATTTAATTTTCTATTAAAACTTGCCAAGTAATCATCATCAGGTGGGATTTCATTTATTTTTGTAAGGTTGTTTATTTTATTTTTTTCTTATGATGAAGTTAGTTAAAGAAATGTCTCATTTATACTATCTTTTAGATTTTTTAATATGCACTATGTTTCTTACAAAGAAATGAACTAGATTAACTATGACTAGATTTACCAATTTACCAACTGACTGACATGACATGTTATCATATATTATGTTCGTGGATCAAAGTTACACATTCGTTATTTTCGAAAGTGATTCACACTTGGCCGTTTTCAGATTTTTACTTTACTTTGACTAAATACAAACCTTTGTACCATTCGAAGATATATTATATAAATATAGATAGTTCGTTTTAGTTCCTTAGGGGTATAAAACACCGGGTATAAAACACCTTCATTATTTTGAAACCGACTCACACTTGGCCATTTCCCTTTACCTTGACATAAAGACCTACCTCCATGCCAAATTTCAAGTCAATACGACCATTGGAAGTGGTCTAGGTTTTTGATGAGTGAGTCAGTGAATCAGTGAATCAGTGTATAGTAAAAATAGCGATTTTCTGACGTCAATATCTCAAGACCTACAATAGGTATACTAATGAAATTTTGTATTTTAGATAAGTGAGGGGGTCTCAACAGATACTAGAAATTTGATATGCGTAAATAAAATAGATTTTGAGTTACAGGGGGGTCGAATTTGGCCCGAAATGGTTCGTGTAATATAACCCACGGCCGGTGTGTCGCCTTTTTTGCTCGAACTTGGCGGACACACTGCCGTGTGTCTAGATTTATGGATTACTTGTGCTAGAGTGGACTAATAGCTTTATTTGTTTGTTACTACATAATCAGCGTCAGGAATATCAAAATTTTCATTTATATACAGACTCCAAAATAGTTTATATTATTACTGAATCATGAGTACATCACGTTGTCTCATATCGTTAGCTTAATTTGCACCTAATCTCATATTCCTATATCTTTATGAAGAAGACAATCAGTGCCAATCTCCGCAGTACAACGTAACACAAATATTCGTTAACTTCATTTGTGGAATGTTCTGGAACGTAAAGTTGTACATAATAGTCATCCGGCTTTCCCCACTTTTACGACTTCAAGTCGACATCCTAAAACACGGCTGAACTTTTTAATACCAGATTTTCTTTAAGGATTTTATTTTCACAAGACTGTGGGGAAACTTTAGAAGTAATATCGGTCATTTTGAATGGTATTTAACGTGTTCTTTTACTTACCTGTGATTTTGTTTGAGTTTTGGTAGTTATAATAAATTATGTCTGTAAATATGTATCTTGATTTTAAGAATGACTTCATTGTAAATCGCTCTATGCTCATTAAGTATAATTATTGTAAGAAAGCAAATTATAAAACTATTATGTTCGTGAGTCATCGCTTTTCATCTTCTACTGAAATATCCATTAGTACTTCTGAGTATCTAGTACAAAGAAAATAGAGTAAATCTCCAATTCGAGGAACACGTCCGTAATGCTACTTTTTGCTGCTTATTCTCAGGAAATAAAGGATTTTAATTAGGTTCATTATTTTAAATTACTCTTCATGATCTATCAGTCGATGGTCTCGAAACAGTTTGTATTATATGTATAACGAAAAGCAGTAAATATATTTTTATCAGTAAGAGCCGAAACATTTTTCGCCACAAATGCAGTCAATTGATGAAAAAACCGATAAAAAAACACACAACAAAGCTATTTCAATTCCATTAATTCTTAATAGAAATATAGTGGAAAGCAATCGGCTATAATTTCTTCTAAGCTAGGATGCATTTTCAGTGAACAGAAAAGCTGCGATAAGGAGCATAAATCAGTTGCACACGAATAAAGAATATCCCTCAGTGCACGCAGTACGAACACTGGCTAATAATGTTTCAGGTAAAACTACACTAAAGCATGAAATGACTAAAATTCATTTGGCAAACGTCCAAACCTCACCTGCTTGGGGAATACCACAATTTTTTCACTTAAATTCTTACTTTAAAAAGATAAGTTATTTTTAACTTTATTTTTTGTGAAAAGAAAGCCTCATCGGAATTGTGTTTTTTAAGTCAGTAAATAAAGGGATTAAATCGAATTCTTGATAAGAACAAAATTGTATTATTTTGTTACGTCATTTACTGCGTTGAGAAATCCAATTATTGACTTATCATGAAAAACATACATTGTATACAAAATAATAAATAATTTTTATTGGGTAAATAATGTATGAAAGGCTTCAACGTTCATGATCATATTTAAAATTAAATGTTGTAGTAATCATTATTTATTCACTAATTAAGATTTCCAGCTAACATAAATTAAATAGCGAGCTCTAATGAATTACGTAATTATAAACTAGACTAAGACAGAGCTAACTAATCCAGACTATCAAGTTAATATAACGGGTAAGTCAATACTATTTACTGAGAAACCAAGATTATATTCATTCGACCGCGTTCTTCAAAGTAATGAGAACATAGATTTACGCAAACTAGTTTTTTACTGCGACTTCTTTTGATTAAAATATTTCTCAGATTTTTCGCAACTTATTACCAACCAATTTAAAGATAACCCTACAGTAATAAAAGTTTAGTAAAGGGTCAGCATATCGAGCCTCCATCGGGGGATGAAAACAAATCAGGCGAATAAACTATTCAAATAAAATGCTAAACCTCACATGGATGAAGAAATTTTATTAATATGAATAATATCGCGTACAGCCAGCCGCCGATCAGTGGCCCAGCAAAAATGTCCAATATGTAGCAATGGCGGCGTCTTATTACCCGGCTAATTTGTATCGCCGCTGTATTGCTCCCCGTGATGGAGAGCGCGTGACGTGTGGATATGGCCGGGCTATATGGCTGTCTTAATGACGGTCGTATTGGACTTCGTATTGGGTTGCTCTAGTTGTATTAAGTTTCACTTTAATATATCCACAATTACTCATAGTAGGTAAATAGGCCTTAAAAATTTCTTTACTTGCAAAATTCTTTATTTAAATCTTTATCTGCCTCTAGTAATATCACTCCAAAATTGTATACATACCTACTTAATTTTAAGTTGAAATTTTTTACTATTTTGTGTATGTACCTTCACGCTATGTATGAAATGCATCCAGTCAAAATTGAATCTACATGTCCGATGGGTGGGGCCCTGGTGATCCGTAACACAGGCATCCCATGCCTTTCACGGACACCAGCTCCTCACATATGTAATACATTTAAGACTGAGTAATTGTACCGTTTTTAATTATAAACAAAACATTGTGAGGAGAAAATAAATAAAATATTATTATTATTATTTATTATTATTATATTAAATTAGTTTGTGAATGGTTTTCGTTAATTGAATATCTGCCGTTCACAAAAGTAAGCAAGAATTGAGAGATAAATTAAACAAAGAAAACTTTGGTATTTTACTTAAATAACTAAGTTTTTATACAAATGTTTGGCATTTTGTTAACAAACTATATTCTCTCAAGCGTTGTTACGTACCTAAGTCAAAACCGCAACTCCCAACCCATTCAAATTTCTTCATTTTCTGAATCATAAGTTCTGAGAAAAAACACGTATAAACAGGCATCCAGTTACAAATGCCTTCAACTGTAAGTTGTAACATTGTGTGTGAAACACGCGAGCATCAGCTGCCGTTACCTGAAGGCAGCTTTATTTAAATGGCAGCCATTTTTAATTCCGGACAGTCGCAGTCGGGTCAGCTTCCAGACTGTTTGCCTCATAGCTTCATTTTATCCTTTATTTCCAATCTACCGACGTGTTGGAGAGCAGAAATTATAATAACATTTAAGTATTATTGTCTAGCAATAGGGATGAAGGTAATTAGAAATAATAGGGATAAGGCTATTTGGTATTGAGGGTCGAATTTATAAATTAAGCGTAAGTAATACAAATACCTAGGAAGATAATTTTATGGCCCCAGATAATACTTGCTTATTGTTGTTCAATTCTAGAGTACCAAAAATATAAGATTATTTTCTCCAATATTATTTTGTCCTTTTCAAAGTTAATCCATATCTCCTTAAGCTGAACACGGCTTGGAAACGAGAATATAATCTAAACAAACAAACAGAAGTGACATCACGCTGAGAGTAAGTTTCATGGGGAACTACAATATTTTTATTGATACGTTCCCATTCGCCCCGAGCCGGGATTAAGTACTTACTGTACAATGTTCAGCACAATAAATTCCCATCTTTAGTTAAAGTTCAACTACTGCCACAGGACCGGCGAGGTCAGAAGGCGAACTCGTTTTGACAGAAAGAAGTCACAAAACAGGATGATATTTACCTAATTGAAGACTTAAAATAACCTTTTATGTAAAGAGCCCCTGGGTACATGTACACAGTGTTCGTAGGAAAAAAGATGCACGAAGAAACATAGATTCCTTCTTTAAGAAAATTCTTCGTGAAGCAGATTTTCTGTAGCACTTTTTCTTACAAAAAAGTTTCGCAAATAATATTTTGAGTGCGAAGACGAGTGTGTTATTTACGAGCCCAATGGCGAACTGTTCAAGAAAACAGCGAATAAAACTTTATTGCGGACGATTTGACACAAATATTGAACCGCAGCGTCCGCGTCGTGTGTGCGAGAGAGTTACTGCGACACAGTTCCCGTATTTGTTCTCAACTTTGTAATAAATAACGCACTTTAACTACTTTCATGAGAACCCATATTAGTGTTATTGAAGGATGAGCTAACGTAGTTTGAGGACATTTTTGTTGGATAAGATTACCTGTATGACTAACTCAATATATTTTCTTCAGTGTAAGTTCAAATTCGATTACCTAATTACCTACTCTATTTTCGTTCTAAAAGCAAATCTATTTATAAGGCTGTCAAGTAACCATTCGCGGCATTCCTCGTCACTTTGATCGCAACATCGCCGTCATCAAACGCGCGCCCACAGAGAGGCGAGCTCCTCGATACCCGAGTGGTGAGCCCTTGTACAAGCCAAGACCTTTTAATGTACCAATCAGATATTCTGATTGAGCTCCAAGTATTCTTAAACAAATATTATTCTACATTGTGATTTTTGAGGTCTAACTTACCACCCGACATTTGAAAACCAACCTTATGGCGATAGCTATAGAGTCGTTTATTGTATGTAGTGTTTAATACGGTATCTCTGAAATGTCCTATTTGAGCCGGTGAAAAAATACTAATTTAATTCGCCAGTTTCTAAGACAAAGGCTTTTAACCGTTTTTTGTGCCATTTGAGGAGAATCATAGGGTCGCCGGGAGCTGGAGCCGGGTATCGCCCTCACAGTGAACAGGCGTATTTATGATACTTAGAGAGGGGTGATGGAGGCCGGAGGGCGGGAGGACTTGGAGTTTCAAATGAAATCGAACTTTTACTTTTGCGTCACTAACTTTATTGGCTCCTCACTAATTGTCAGGCACAAATAAAAATATTTAATTATACCAGCTTAAAGAAAGATCTGTGCATTAACCGTCCTATTTTTACTGAATGTTCCAGGATACTTAATAATAATTCTTGAACAAAATAGCAAACCATGTGGTTACAAAAAGTAAATACTCAACAAAACAAGAAACTGTTTCTGTTGCTTCCTCACAACATATTTATCTACATATATCCTGCTACTAAAACTTTGAATCATCCCTACCCTCACCACCACAAAGGGACTCCAAGTTATAATAAAGCAATTAAAACAAACAGTTTAAGTAGCTAAACCGAAACATAATTACAACGTGCGTGGTCACATCTGTCATGTCGCAGATAAACCCGACCACATGAACTATGTAATCCTACGGTTTGAGCGATGGCTCAACATTCACTTGTTTTTGGATGACACAACTATGGAATGCTTTCTGCATAACAGCCTTTTCGCACTAGGGGTTTTTCCGCTCAGTTTTTGGCCCGGCAGTTGTCAATTGTTTGCTGACCGACCGTACCAATCGGGCACTGTAGGGTTGCGATAAGTATATCTATTTAGTCATAGGGCTTGCGTACACCAGAACTGTGCAAAGTAAGCAAAACATAGCAACGTTTTTGTAGCGTAACAAACTGTCAGACAGTCGGTCAGCTTATATACTACTGGGCAAAGGACTGCGGTTCCAGAAGACGGTTGTTCTGATTTCTTGCTGCTGTGTTCATAAGGACTTAGTAATCAACTCGCTCAAGTTAATTTTAGAGCTAGAATGCCCTGCACGAACAAAATAAACTAATTATCTGTAAAACTGGTATGCTAACTAAATAGAACAAAACACCAGCTTCGATAATACTCGCGCGAACAATTCCAACGTTCCTAGTTACGTAAGTGCACATCGCGGCACGCTCCGTGTCAGCGTTCCGAACTTAAAATTGCTTAGTTTTGCACAATCCCATTCAAATCCCGCGCCCGGCACCCGGGACCGGGATCCCGCAAACACATTCCGTACGTGGTACGTCCGTGTTACCGCTTATATTGTTAATTTGTACATTGTTCCGCTTTGTAAGATATTCCGAAGACCTTTTGCAATTCGGCTGTTAACGTTTGTGGCCGGATTTACTTACATGTTGCTCTACTCCTACAACTTCTGTGGTATTTATGTTACGATTTGTACGAAGTTAAATTCAAATGTAGGAGATAGATATTCAATGTTTTTTTTATAGTTTTGTTTCGTGCAACATTACTAGTTACAAATAAAGAAAACTCTTATCTAAAAAAACAATATTGTTAAAACATTTCTGTTAAATTAATGTAGTCTTATTGAAATGTAAAATAGAATAGTATAGTTAATGTAATTCAGGCGGCTGTCGGCTCAGTAACGTGAACTAATTACGCGGGTAACCAGCTATATGTAGAAGTGCGCAATCGTACGGAACCCGCTGCTTACTAAACATACAAGCCAATAAGGCTGCCTGTTCACGGCAAGACAAAGCGTTATGCTTACATACTATGCTAAGAATAAACCTAATCGTTACAGAATAGTATTTTATTTTGTCTCACCTAAGTAAAGGACAAGACTAGTTGCTTGTGAAGACTGTTTATCGGTTTGTTTTAGAATAGAATAGAATAGAATATTCTTTATTGTACACTAAACTACTAAACATAAAAGGACATAACAAACAAGTAGTAGACAAGTACAATAGGCGGTCTTATCGCTAAAAGCGATCTCTTAAAGAAAATCTTTGGATGGAGTCGATCTGTAAAGAAGTAGAAGTAGAAGAAGTTTAGTTATTACATCAAAGTTTCTTTCACACTGAATAACGTTCTTAGTTTATGAACTAACCACTATTTAGAACTACATTATTATTCCTACGAAACGATAAAATAATCGCACATATCAAAACAATTGCCTCCAGTCTGACACCGAATGGCGCGGCTCGAATTAACGATATCCAAGCAATAGTGAATTATGCAAACGACAGTACCTGAGCTTGGTTCCGCGCGGATGTTCCGCGTGACGTCGCGGAGGATTAACGATAATTGATGTTACCTTGTTCTGATATCGGCGCGTGAGCAACGTTGTGGTTGCTCTGATTATCTCGAGTTAGAGGTTCCGTTTGTCGGTTTGTTGGTGTTCTGTTTGTGATTTCAGGAAGGTAGGTTTGTTAATTAATGCCACGAGTATTAGTTGGTGGGTGTGTTTGTTTCTTCAGGAAGTATAATATATGAGAATTAAATAATATTGTGTAGGATACTTATGAGTACTTTGAATATTAACTGAAAGTGAATAAGTTCAGTTAAAGAAAGCTTTTAAACATTATACTAAGTAGTGATACCATTCTTATCTTAACAACCTATGCGCAAACCATGTCGTTTAGTGTCATGTGCGGAAAGATATGTACCTTAACTACAAACCAATCTACATTAGTTTTCACGTTGTAGAATTTATCTACATAAGTACCGCTAAAAAGTATCCTGGCATAACATAGTTTGAAGAATATTTCATTTGTTCACTTTGCTTTACATTAAGGCTTTGCAAAAAACTTTATATAAAAACCTTTGCGCCACGTTTTACCTCAAACGAGCTTACCGTTTACTTAAATATAATTTGTAACTAAAAGTACCGCAAGTCGTAAGCTCCACATGGTTTGAACTTTTTGTACTAAACTCCGCAATGCTGTCAAAACTAAACCTTTAGTTTACAGTTTGAGAAAACTGAGAATTCTTCAAGTTTTCTTAAGTTAAGAAACTGCTATTGTAACGATTCTAAATGAATAGGAGAGCTTTATCTTACTATTATTTTCCGCCAGCGGTTTCACCTTTTTCCTGAGGAAACTACTCCCCCTATTCGGGTAAACACTAGCTTAAATATGTATAATTCTGATTGTAAGCTTATTAAAAAGTAACAGATATCTCGCGGCTCCTACTTGCCACCACTATGCTAAGTTCGTTCAAACTCTGTCTACTCAATTTACAAACATAGAAAATAACTCACATCTACACACCCATATAATTTGCTTAAGATAAATGTCAACGGCAAACGTAAAGATCCGGGTTCGATTTCCAAGTCAATTACCTATTGGAGTATTCCATCAGGAATTCCTGATTAGGAATTTATGACCGGTTGACGGCAATAGTCTCGTCCCAATTTCATGGATGTTAAACATACCTCACTGATGAAATATGGGGGTAGGTATTACGTTAATAGCTAGGTAGACTGGTGAACTCTGAGAAAACGAATTTATATATAGAAGAAAACCTTACAACACAAATGTACCTATAAATTGGACGAACATGTATGTAATATATAGTTATACATACCTACATAATATTTAGTTGAGGCAACAAACACCACAATGAATATAAGCCACAATAAACTCAAGTGGTACTTCACACAACGTCAAGTTACTCACATTTACGTATTACATGTCAGAGAAATAAACAGAAATACTACTCTGTACAACTTACGACTTAACGAAATAATTTACTATAGGCAAAAATATATTAAAAATTTTTTACGGCTTTGTCTTCGCAAATTATACAAAGTGTCTCAATGAAGGCAAAAGAAAAGGTGAACTAAAATATTTTGTAGTGTAATAGAATTTAGAAGTGTAAAATCGTCAATCCTCCTTGAGCAAGTCTGGGGACTAATGCGCATTCCTTTCTGTATTAGAAGACGCTGGTTGATACCCTACAAAAGGAAAGTGAAAAGGCTGTGGAAAAGGCTTATGAAACAAATACATGTTTTTTTTTCTGCTCTTAACTTTATAGTGACCAAGTAAAATGAGTAAACGTGAGCTGAACCTGGAGTGTTAACGGAAGGCGTTGTCGGCAATTAGCGCGGCCCTGAAGCCAATTAGTCAAACCTTCCTGAAACCACCTATATACAGCCTGCGACCACTTACTTACACCCACCTTACACGAGGTTGTAAGGAAAATCACAGAAAATACTTACTTTTCTTACGAGTAAAGCCATTCTTAAAATAGAGAAGGAAATCTCCCATTGTTAGCTACAATAAATATAAAATGAAGGTATTATTTTTAGCATGTATATTTTAGGCTTCATAAATATTAACTGTATATTTATCTAACCCTTTGTGACAACAAGTTCTAACAGACCCTTTATCGGACTTTCTAGGCTTACTAAACAAACTATTTTCACTGTTATTTCAGAATGGTTTAGTAAGCGTTAAGTAATTTTCCGTAACTACAGGAGTAAAGACAATGTAAGTGAACAAGATAGTAATGATTATGTAAATGTAGTGTAAGCATGACGCGCGGCTCCGCTCGCAGTCACTCGGGGCTGCGGAGGCAGGTAAGTGATAACACTCATCGCGTCATATTTCTCTCATTGTTCACAAACAACTATTTATGGGCCCTTTGATCTCCGTCATTGTCACCAGACACCCACACAAACAATAAGAACGGAATTTAAATAAAACTAAATATAAAGGTCTTAAAAATGTCTTCTAGAGAGCTGTTTATTATAGCCTAGTATTTTGACAAACGGTTTTTACATTAGAAATTGGAACTCAAGTGCTTTGAGTGATTATAAATGGAACGATCATACGTCTGATCTTTCTTGGAAATTTTTAGAAATCCTTGCACTAAGTTCTCTGCAAACTATTTTCTGGATTCTAGGTATAATCTTAGCTGTGGAACCGTCAGGAGATCTGGCTAGCTACAGTTAGGAACGTTATACTGTCGACCGATTTTCTAAAAAGAATGAATTCAAATATTCTAGAACTTCAATACGGTGGTTTCCACGTCAACTGTCACAGTCAGATTTAAAACAAAAGAAATGTAAAACTGAACTGTGAACTGGCAAAAATCCTGGCGACTGATACAGCGGTATGTACTGTCCAGAGGTCGAGTGATGCCTGCTGACGAGACTAGTGTCACCGACAGAAACCAATTAAACGTAGTTCGCGTTAAAAGCCGCCTCTAGTATCAATTAGGCACATCCCGGGTGTCTGGCACGCGGCCACCGTGTCGCTCTCAGTCGACACGCCGCATGCCCTAAGTACCACTTGTTCACTATACCCCCTAGTTTTTTTTGTGACACAGTGTAGCTGGAAAGCTTTTTAATGGTCGAGTGGAATTGATTCGGATTGAGCGGTATGTCGGACTGGCGATACAGGAGTTTTTTGGCTGGAATGTATCGGCTATTTTGTTGGAGAACTTACCCGTACTTACCCTTTTTACGTTACGCTTAAACTGGTTCTTTCAGCATCTAATTCGTTAAGGGTCGTTTTTAGTCTAGAACCGAGTATAAAATAAAAAAAATACACATAAAGTCAGACTAGAACAATTGCCTACGCCGGCTACGCCGTAGCCGATGCCTACGCTTTCGTAGCACACCACTTAATTATAGCCATTTCAAACTTCCTTGTAAGGAAAATGTCTTGGTAAATCCGTATGTCTTCGAGTCAGGCTGTCTGTGCGTATTGTCGGCGCCTCGTCAGCTGCCTGCTGGGGCGTCATTTGTCAAGCAAGCGTGACGGGGGATTGTTTACACGACGACGTGACGCAACGACCACGATGTGGAAGTGTTGGATTTAGAGATCGTTGGGCTGATGTGCTAAACAAAATAACTACTGTTTCTGAAATGTGAAATTTTGATTTGACGATTTCTCTTAAAACCATACAATAATAATTTAACTTTTGCTCATCGATTTTTTTTCTTCGGGAAGAGTATTTTCTACCCTCATTGTGCTCGATATTACTAATTGAGTTTACATATGTAATTACATAGAAAATAAATATTTTATGTAAAATAGTCTATAATTGCATTCATTACCTATATTCCGTACTTTCTGTATCTCAAACAGTAACTCAGGCTGCAAACAAGAACAATTAATAAAATAATATTATTTTCTCCGCATTCATCGTAACGTTGGAACAATTGCTGAATGGAGATCACGTACTCGCAATACTACCCGTATAAAAGCTACGTTTTATAATTGCTAACCCATTCACACTTTTGTAACCTTTATATCCAGATCATAAGGTTGAAAATTGTATGCACGTCGCCACATAATACGTTAGTGGCATAATTGCAACTATCATTTACTCTTTTATGATCCTTATAGTCTTATCTTAAGGTTGAGAATGGCGTGTCTCGTTTGATAGATTAGTGTGTCGGCGTAGCAATGTGTCTGGGGCTATAAGTTAGTTCTTTATGTTCCTTATGAGGTTGTCATAAGGTCGGTTATGGCGTGACGGCGGCGGCCACGGTTGCGGCACGGCAATGTGTCTAAAACAATGGGAGGTCGTTAGCGGAGTGACGGGAGGGCTCTCATTGTGCCCGAGAGGTGTTCTAACCTTGAGAATACTAATGAAACACACTCGACTTCGGTTACACGATTGAAATCTTGTGAAGTATGAGGAGCGGAGTCAGCGCACTTTTGTTCCTCCGCCTAGAGAACTGAACATGTTCTACGGAGAGAGGCGCCGAGTGAGCTCGCTACGTTCACGGAATAGCGTTTGTTTAGGAATGGAATAACGATGCTAATCTTTTCTCCGCAAGAGTTGAAACCCTTTTTAAGCGAGACACAATTTTTGTTTGTGGTAAATGAGAGAACTAACAAATAGCTTACAATAACTTGGTTTAAATACAGAAAGGAAACTGTTTCCATTTCCTTGGGAAATAGGAACGACGCCAACATTCTGGCAGTTAGCACTTCTGCAATTAGGGGCAAGGAAATATTCATAGAACTAATTAAACGCTGCACTAACCAGACCATTGTTTCACAATATTAAACTTAAGTAGTATGCGATCTTTTACTACGAGCAATACAATCGGTTTTAACTTTCCTTTTATAATAACTACTGGTTAAACTAATTAAAAGGTAGACAATTGCCATCTTCTTCTTCCTATATTATCTATCTTCACACCTATTTCAAATGGTTCATCCGTTTTTCACACACAGATGTATTGGCATTTATAATAGACATTATAATTGTTCGGATAGTGCATAGTTTGGCAAATGCTATGCAATACATCGTTATGCCTACCTCTAGTCTAACAGGTTGAGTAAATCTATGCATAACATGAATAATATATCGTGAACTAATGATCAAGTTGCCCGCATGTGTTACAGGTAAATCTGTTCAGTTTCAGTACAACAATACCTGAAGCTTTGCTTCATGAAAAACTCTTTGATTTATTATATTTTATACATGTATTATCTATTGATGATTTATTTTATTTTTGCATTGTTTGCATTGGCATTGTTTCAAAAAGCAAAACTGTTATTACTACTAGTGTACTGTTTAATTAATGAATACTATGTATGTAGTACTTTTAATAATACTTTTCAGTAAATTATCTAGACACACGGCAGTGTGTCCGCCAAGTTCGAGCAAAAAAGGCGACACACCGGCCGTGGGTTATATTACACGAACCATTTCGGGCCAAATTCGACCCCCCTGTAACTCAAAATCTATTTTATTTACGCATATCAAATTTCTAGTATCTGTTGAGACCCCCTCACTTATCAAAAATACAAAATTTCATTAATATACCGATTGTAGGTCTTGAGATATTGACGTCAGAAAATCGCTATTTTTATTTTACTATACACTCACTGACTGATTCACTGATTCACTGATTCACTGACTCACTCATCAAAAACCTAGACCACTTCCAATGGTCGTATTGACTTGAAATTTGGCATGGAGGTAGGTCTTTATGTCAAGGTAAAGGGAAAAATCTGAAAATGGCCAAGTGTGAGTCGGTTTCAAAATAATGAAGGTGTTTTATACCCGGTGTAAATTTATACCCTAAGGAACTAAAACGAACTAAATTTATCTATATTTATATAATATATCTTCGAATGGTACAAAGGTTTGTATTTAGTCAATGTAAAGTAAAAATCTGAAAACGGCCAAGTGTGAATCACTTTCGAAAATAACGAATGTGTAACTTTGATCCACGAACATAATATATGATAACATGTCATGTCAGTCAGTTGGTAAATCTAGTCATAGTTAATCTAGTTCATTTCTTTGTAAGAAACATAGTGCGTATTAAATAAAAGAATTATTATTAAAAAAACAAAATACCCGACTGCACACTAAAAAAAGAGTAAAACAAGCCCCACAATAATATTGATCAATCAAATGCTAAAAACTAATTATGTAATACCGTTTAAACAATACCTATATTAAAATACACTACAATATGTGTTCGTAATCGATAGTTAAATAAACAGAAACTTATTTTGAATACAAATTTACTGAATATAATTTATAAATATTGATGGAAAGCATCGCAGGCGGGGACCAACAGAGGCTTATTTAAAGTCATTTCGGTTGTGCACCATTTAGCAGAATTTTCGTTGGTGGCGGTCAAGGTGGTCCCCGCCTGCGATGCTTTCCATCAATATTTATAAATTATATTCAGTAAATTTGTATTCAAAATAAGTTTCTGTTTATTTAACTATCGATTACGAACACATATTGTAGTGTAAATATTATTGTTTAGGTATTACATAATATTTTAGCATTTGATTGATCAATATTATTGTGGGCTTTTTTACTTCAGTCGGTACTTTTTTTATAACTTTTAGCTGTTTTATTTAACGAAAATGTTGTAGATGTAGAAGACTATGTACCTTACTTTACCTTACTTTACCTTATGCGTGTGCCCGCATTCGGGCTGTATACTCGAGCATATCCCCCTCCGCACCGCGCCGCGCGCCGCATGCCAGGCCACGCCCTATCTTTTTGCTTGCTAACGCATGAGTTGCTTTGCGTTGACGCAGAATTAACATGTTCCCGTGGGAATTTTGAGAAAAAACGTATCCTATATTAATTACTCCCGTGATTGAAATGAATCTAATGATACCGCATACATATTTTTTTAAAGGGAAATTTAGAAAAAATCCCGTGGGACTTTAGGATAAAATGTATCTTATGACACTCCCGTAATCAAGACAAATCTAACGATACCTCATACATCAAAATCCATCAAGCCGTTTAGGCTACAGGAGGTCACAAAGGAACAGACATACATACATACTTACATACACTCGAAAAACATTACCCTCCTTCTTTGGCAGTCGGGTAAAAATCTAAAAGATAGTATAAATGAGACATTTCTTTAACTAACTTCATCATAAGAAAAAAATAAAATAAACAACCTTACAAAAATAAATGAAATCCCACCCAAAACAAAAATGTGAAAGACTGCCAAGTTCGATAATATGGGAATGCTTCGCCTATAAAAGAAGTGAGATCTGAATAAGTACCAAGTTCCATACACATACCTCAGTTAAAAATAGTTACTTTTTAATGATGATTACTTGGCAAGTTTTAATAGAAAATTAAATACTTGATTCATTGCGTTTAGTAGGTTTATAACAAGGTGTATGAAAACTTGCCAAGTAACATCATTAAAAAGTAACTATTTTTAACTGAGGTATGTGTATGGAACTTGGTACTTATTCAGATCTCACTTTTATAGGCGAAGCATTCCCATATTATCGAACTTGGCAGTCTTTCACATTTTTGTTTTGGGTGGGATTACGATATTATCTTGTACCATTTCTGTTATTTAAATGATAGAGGAAACCTTAAAGTTTTAATTATTCTATTTCCTGCAACAGTAACAAAGAAGCTAATTATGAATTGTAGGCCGGTTTTCATCATGATGTTTTTGTATAAAGATAATAAATCATATAATTACAACAGGGTTTAAACGTGATAAATGTTTGTTCACCAAAAATACCGAGTAGTAATTTTATTCAGATCTCTAGAGAGGAGTCCAAAATTTTTGCTAATGTTTCAAAATAAAACATTTTATAAAGTCAGTGTTATTTTGTACGGATATTAAAGTGTATCTAACGATATAATATTTTGTGTAAAGTACAGAAGAAGTTGGCGGTTAACGGTGTTTTTCGGCATAACTTGAAATAACAAGAAGCTGAATAAACTACAAGTTGTGGAAGTTAGTCGCTAGTTTGTGCCGACCCTAATTTACATAATCTTTGTTTTACGGTGTTTGCGGGAACTTTGCACCGTTTTTATTGAAATTAGTGAAAATTCGCTTTTGTTCTTCAGTGGAACTATTTAAATTATTCTTGTTTTAAACTTACACGTCTAGCTGCAAATTACTGCCTCGGAGGTTCTGAGGCAAAACTTACCTGAGTGTTTGACCAAACATGCTAATGATGTTGTCGCAATCTCTTTACAAATTTTGTGAAATAATGAAATGAAAATCTTTATTCGCAGAGACATGGTAAATACAAAGGGAGGTAAAAACAAAATAAGTTTCTTAGTATATCTCGCATTCAGTAGGCATGCGAAAATTATACTATAAATAGTGCTTAAACCTATAACCTAAAACTAAGTTTGTACAAATCTAATTTCTACAATTAACATTTTCTTCTTGCATGTATGTATGTAGTTCTATTAGCGTTGGAAAAATAGAGATATGTATACGAGGGTCAAACTGAAAGTTCTTAGAAAATCTGAAACTGGTTACATTAGCCAGTTATTCGTTTTATTATATGTTTTATTGTAGTGTTAGTACGTCGAACACAGCATTTGAGTCACCTCCGTTAAATCTTTTAATCATTTTACGGCACCAATCCACACTATGGAGTTTTTGAGCCTCAGTCAAATTATGAGGTATCCACCAGGCGCAAAGCTTCCTGACCGCTTAATGTTCGTGGAGGATTTTGTGCACTTGACTCATAACGATGCCTAAGCTTGTCCGAATCTGCTGATAGGTCACTCTTCTATCAGTCTCTATCATACGAAGCACAACACAGATGTTATCTTCAGTCGTCGCCGTAGAAGGCCGTCCCTCAGGTAAATCATCAGTGAGATTAGTGCGACCACGTTTAAACTCATTAAACCAGTTGTAAACAGTCGCACGAGATGGGGCTTCATCGTGAAAGGCCAATCGTAGTCTATCATAACTTTCTTGTTGACTTAAATGACATCGAAAGTCATAAAAAATCATTGCACCTTGTGGGGCTTGTTTTACTCTTTTTTTAGTGTGCAGTCGGGTATTTTGTTTTTTTAATAATAATTCTTTTATTTATAACTTTTTAGCTGTTTTTATTTAACGAAAATGTTGTAGATGTAGAAGACTATGTACCTTACTTTACCTTATGCGTGTGCCCGCATTCGGGCTGTATACTCGAGCATATCCCCCTCCGCACCGCGCCGCGCGCCGCATGCCAGGCCACGCCCTATCTTTTTGCTTGCTAACGCATGAGTTGCTTTGCGTTGACGCAGAATTAACATGTTCCCGTGGGAATTTTGAGAAAAAACGTATCCTATATTAATTACTCCCGTGATTGAAATGAATCTAATGATACCGCATACATATTTTTTTAAAGGGAAATTTAGAAAAAATATCCCGTGGGACTTTTAGGATAAAATGTATCTTATGACACTCCCGTAATCAAGACAAATCTAACGATACCTCATACATCAAAATCCATCAAGCCGTTTAGGCTACAGGAGGTCACAAAGGAACAGACATACATACATACTTACATACACTCGAAAAACATTACCCTCCTTCTTTGGCAGTCGGGTAAAAATCTAAAAGATAGTATAAATGAGACATTTCTTTAACTAACTTCATCATAAGAAAAAAATAAAATAAACAACCTTACAAAAATAAATGAAATCCCACCCAAAACAAAAATGTGAAAGACTGCCAAGTTCGATAATATGGGAATGCTTCGCCTATAAAAGAAGTGAGATCTGAATAAGTACCAAGTTCCATACACATACCTCAGTTAAAAATAGTTACTTTTTAATGATGATTACTTGGCAAGTTTTAATAGAAAATTAAATACTTGATTCATTGCGTTTAGTAGGTTTATAACAAGGTGTATGAAAACTTGCCAAGTAACATCATTAAAAAGTAACTATTTTTAACTGAGGTATGTGTATGGAACTTGGTACTTATTCAGATCTCACTTCTTTTATAGGCGAAGCATTCCCATATTATCGAACTTGGCAGTCTTTCACATTTTTGTTTTGGGTGGGATTACGATATTATCTTGTACCATTTCTGTTATTTAAATGATAGAGGAAACCTTAAAGTTTTAATTATTCTATTTCCTGCAACAGTAACAAAGAAGCTAATTATGAATTGTAGGCCGGTTTTCATCATGATGTTTTTGTATAAAGATAATAAATCATATAATTACAACAGGGTTTAAACGTGATAAATGTTTGTTCACCAAAAATACCGAGTAGTAATTTTATTCAGATCTCTAGAGAGGAGTCCAAAATTTTTGCTAATGTTTCAAAATAAAACATTTTATAAAGTCAGTGTTATTTTGTACGGATATTAAAGTGTATCTAACGATATAATATTTTGTGTAAAGTACAGAAGAAGTTGGCGGTTAACGGTGTTTTTCGGCATAACTTGAAATAACAAGAAGCTGAATAAACTACAAGTTGTGGAAGTTAGTCGCTAGTTTGTGCCGACCCTAATTTACATAATCTTTGTTTTACGGTGTTTGCGGGAACTTTGCACCGTTTTTATTGAAATTAGTGAAAATTCGCTTTTGTTCTTCAGTGGAACTATTTAAATTATTCTTGTTTTAAACTTACACGTCTAGCTGCAAATTACTGCCTCGGAGGTTCTGAGGCAAAACTTACCTGAGTGTTTGACCAAACATGCTAATGATGTTGTCGCAATCTCTTTACAAATTTTGTGAAATAATGAAATGAAAATCTTTATTCGCAGAGACATGGTAAATACAAAGGGAGGTAAAAACAAAATAAGTTTCTTAGTATATCTCGCATTCAGTAGGCATGCGAAAATTATACTATAAATAGTGCTTAAACCTATAACCTAAAACTAAGTTTGTACAAATCTAATTTCTACAATTAACATTTTCTTCTTGCATGTATGTATGTAGTTCTATTAGCGTTGGAAAAATAGAGATATGTATACGAGGGTCAAACTGAAAGTTCTTAGAAAATCTGAAACTGGTTACATTAGCCAGTTATTCGTTTTATTATATGTTTTATTGTAGTGTTAGTACGTCGAACACAGCATTTGAGTCACCTCCGTTAAATCTTTTAATCATTTTACGGCACCAATCCACACTATGGAGTTTTTGAGCCTCAGTCAAATTATGAGGTATCCACCAGGCGCAAAGCTTCCTGACCGCTTAATGTTCGTGGAGGATTTTGTGCACTTGACTCATAACGATGCCTAAGCTTGTCCGAATCTGCTGATAGGTCACTCTTCTATCAGTCTCTATCATACGAAGCACAACACAGATGTTATCTTCAGTCGTCGCCGTAGAAGGCCGTCCCTCAGGTAAATCATCAGTGAGATTAGTGCGACCACGTTTAAACTCATTAAACCAGTTGTAAACAGTCGCACGAGATGGGGCTTCATCGTGAAAGGCCAATCGTAGTCTATCATAACTTTCTTGTTGACTTAAATGACATCGAAAGTCATAAAAAATCATTGCACGAAAATTTTCTCGTGTTAAATTCATGTTGACGTGACACAGACAATTTTCAATTTGCCGCCAAATCGTAAAACAAATGACAAATGAATTAAATATATACTCAGTAATATTGGTAAAGAGTTCTATTTTCGAATTTTAGAATTATTTTTTTATTATATTGTTTATAAGTGGCCAGTTCTAAAAACTTTCAGTGTGACCCTCGTATATAGACTTTGCTTACGATATAGAGATATATCGTAAGCAAAGTGACAGTGAATTTTTACCTGAATAATATAATGATGTGACATTGTTATAACAAATAGGTAAGTTTATACCATTATTTTAGTATTGCAAGATTTCCATAGCCTAGACACAGGAGCGTGCCCCGACAGACTCCCGCCGGCTCTGCGCTAATAGACAATGTGCTTGTTATTGAACATCTTACAAATATCACAGATACACGCAATTATTATTATTTCTAGGTAAACGTATTTCTAGATATTATCGTAGTTGTTTCACTAATAATATAAAAGTTATCCACCTACGTGCAACCTCGTTCTTATAAGTAAGAAAATAACATCAGGTTTATATTGTCATTGCGCTAGATATAGAGCTTCTTACAGATTTATTATTATCCTCCTTACCTTTCAGAAAATTCCATAAGAATCTCGGCCAGGAAATCAGTACCCACTTAAATAGAAGCTTTATGTACATTCTAAACCAACAA
The DNA here is from genome assembly GCF_030705265.1 of Helicoverpa armigera. Lineage (NCBI taxonomy): Eukaryota > Metazoa > Arthropoda > Insecta > Lepidoptera > Noctuidae > Helicoverpa > Helicoverpa armigera. The sequence continues at coordinate 146,130 of NC_087141.1, forward strand.
TACAATCAAATATAAATAACCCGCTTAACATAGAAACCAACACAAAATAAAATCTCATAACAGCCGTACATTTGACAAGACATAACCGTACTTTGTAAAGGTAAAATCCGCGCCCATAAATAATTCCGTTTCCGCGGAGTTTTCCTCGAACACCCATTGTATGGCGTTGTATGGGGAGCAAATGGGATTATGATGACAGCTGACAGGGAACTGATGCTACCTCGCGAGCAGGGGACTGAACAATGCAGGTGTACATCACAAACTTGTGAAAACTTGCTTTTTGTCTTGTCTTGACTCTCTGACAGATACGCGTAGGATGAATCTTACTTTGCAGTTTTGTTATCTGTACTGAAAATCAGGTAGGAAATAGTGTATCTCTGCTCTTCATACAGCGAAGTGTGTGTAATAGACTTCTCTATAATGTATAAGTTACCTGGAAAATGTAGTGAATCGTGTTAAATGCTTTTTACAAAAAAAACTTTTAGGTTTAATATAGCCCTGTATAAATCTTCCACCTGGTAACATTTCCATACATCCCGCACGTATGGTAATTGTGGGGACTAGCCGCGACTGAGGGAACAGTTTTCATCATAAATTACTGGGTTTTGTGTGAGACAGTCACAGTTCCCTACTCCGTGCGCAAAACCAGTTTGTCACGAAGTCTAACTTTTCAATAAGTACCCATAAATTGTACCCTACTATTGTACTATTTAAATAAATTGAGATCGTAAAAATAAACCATTGTCTATTTTAGTCTTGAAGTAGGATAAAACACGAAATTGTAAGTTCGTTGTACTTACAATTGATTTTGTTTTCAATACATCTCTAAACAATGAAAGCGCAATAACCATACATCAGAGTAACAAATGAGCCAAAAAGTTAATAAAAATATGTGCTTCATCACTGTCAACACATAAATACTGCTAAATCTAGCATCCGCACTAAAAACAGCACGGATACTCCAAATAACGTGAAACTTGCCAAATGTGCATAATATTGTAAACTATTCAATACTACGAGGAGTTGCAATTCCCATGTTTAGTGATACTATAGGATTTATCAATAAATACATAGTGCAGCAGATATTCACACGAATAATATTGACGATAGTTTAACATCGGAAATATAAATGTTGAATTTCATCTGTGCTATCATGCATAATAAAAGCACTTTTACAATTAATTCGCGCAGTTAAACACTTTTTACAAATTCATTTACATTTGGTATTCATTCAATATTGATTCAATAAAATAAGGTACACCGATATCGGAATGAAATTAAAATAACCTTTTTAAAATGCATGTAATGCATTATTTGAAGTAAATGAATTTCCCGGGTGTGTGCCGGCCGGTCGCCGGATTGTCGCCGGCCTTCCGGGACGGTTAACGCTATTATTACCCTTTGACTGGTCGTTACCATGGTAACCAGGTTACGTTGTGCTGGTCGACGTAAGTGCTGCAATTAACTATCATGACATGTGATAATCTTTATGGACATGCTTTCAGTTTATGTTGTAGTTTTTATCGCTGCTCTGCTTACATATTTTGTAGTAGCACGTACTCTGAGCACACCAGTTACTTGTATGTAAGGCTTTAATAAAACAAAAAGTTTTAGAGATTAGCTACAACTACGTGATATACTCATTTATATAGGTAGAGTAAATATAACGCTAATTTGTAAAGAAGAATGTCACTTCAATTAAGTTGTAATTAAATGAAACACGCTGACCAATATCTAGACCACAGTTTGACCACCAACAACACATTCCCACTAAATTCGACACGATCGGGACATCACTAGCGGTGACCAGTGAACAGGTCCATTAGGCCATCACTATCATATCTGTTGACGGACATTATGCAGCTGTTCGATGTACGTTATACGTTGTACGTTATACTAAATGCGTGTTTACCGTCGACCCCTCGCGTGTTCATTACACTAATTTTCTTGTAAAGCGCGCTGTGGAATATACGATTAAAATGCGTTTGAATGATAAAGTACTATTAAAATAACAAATGCTAAGAAAACTCGATATCTTGTTACATTTTCGTGGGATAAGCTAGACTTTATTTTATTGAGTATGGAACGGATTTTCCATATTTACCGAGCTTTATGGGTATGCTTTGAGAATGTCCGTAATCCTAGGTAAATTAATCAAAAAAAAAACATGACGACATTGTTTTTAGTCAATATAATTCTCAAGTTAAGCTTTTGGTCGTGTCATGTATGTCGCGCTTTAGTAGGTTACAGGGTAATTCGCGAGGTCGCGGTTATGGCGGCGACTATCACACAGAGTGACCGCTAACCAAACAGTTATCGCTATTACTAGACGAGCCCGGTTCAACCTGATTATTCTCCACGGTTAATATGGTGTCACATCATAAGTACTTTCATTACCTACATGAAACTACTTATATTTTTCTTGAGACTACTTTTTGGGTACTTTTACTCTTTGGGCAATTTTACCTTGTTAGAAATCTTATTGCCATTTTAATGCAATCGACTGAAATAAGATCAGAGCCTAGATATAAAAAAACTTTTGTTTAGACATAAGCTGCTAGAATAATGATTACTGATTGTCAAGATTCGATGTCAATATTTTCTCAACATACAACTGTATGTTGTTGATAAATTAATGATCTACCGTTCTTCAAGGTTGATTGGAACAAGGGGACTTGGGGAACGGCTAAGAAGATGATGAGAGACAGTTTGCTCCTGTTTATAATATGTGAAAGTAAACTAAATATGTAGGTTTGATTCACTAGATTTAATCAATATAAACAGATGATTAACACGGTGTTTCGGGATAAATGTAATAATTCCACTAACAACAGGTACTAGATAAACATTTAGCAATAATTTCTAATTATGAGCATATTACCGGCGGTGATTAATTAACGTTAATCTATTTAATTTGTTCTATGTACGTCTGTACGCACAACGCAAATTAAATTAAAATTGTTTGATTAATTTATGTGCAAACTGGTTATTGCTATACTGAATCTACTAATTTTGCACTCGTATAAGCTGTTTAATGGTGAATTTCATCCATCATTATGCATTTCAACTATAATCAAATCAAAGATTTCAATAACAAAACTTGATTCGCAATATGTGTTTACGTACTAAGCTGGTACCTGTCTAAATAAATCCCACCCAAAACAAAAATGTGAAAGACTGCCAAGTTCAATAATATGGGAATGCTTCGCCTATAAAAGAAGTGAGATCTGAATAAGTACCAAGTTCCATACACATACCTCAGTTAAAAATAGTTACTTTTTAATGATGTTACTTGGCAAGTTTTCATACACCTTGTTATAAACCTACTAAACGCAATGAATCAAGTATTTAATTTTCTATTAAAACTTGCCAAGTAATCATCATTAAAAAGTAACTATTTTTAACTGAGGTATGTGTATGGAACTTGGTACTTATTCAGATCTCACTTCTTTTATAGGCGAAGCATTCCCATATTATCGAACTTGGCAGTCTTTCACATTTTTGTTTTGGGTGGGATTTCATTTATTTTTGTAAGGTTGTTCATTTTATTTTTTTCTTATGATGAAGTTAGTTAAGTAAATGTCTCATTTATACTATCTTTCAGATTTTTGAATATGCACTATGCTTCTTACAAAGAAATGAACTAGATTAACTAAATGGACTAGATTTACCAACTGACTGACATGACATGTTATCATATATTATGTTCGTGGATCAAAGTTACACATTCGTTATTTTCGAAAGTGACTCACACTTGGCCGTTTTCAGATTTTTGCTTTGACTAAATACAAACCTTTGTAACGAATTTCAGATCGGTACGACCATTCGAAGATATATTATATAAATATAGATAAATTTAGTTCGTTTTAGTTCCTTAGGGGTATAAATTTACACTGGGTATTTTACACCTTCATTATTTTGAAACCGACTCACACTTGGCCATTTTCAGATTTTTTCCTTTACCTTGACATAAAGACCTACCTCCATGCCAAATTTCAAGTCAATACGACCATTGGAAGTGGTCTAGGTTTTTGATGAGTGAGTCAGTGAATCAGTGAATCAGTGAATAAGTGTATAGTAAAAATAGCGATTTTCTGACGTCAATATCTCAAGACCTACAATAGGTATATTAATGAAATTTTGTATTTTAGATAAGTGAGGGGGTCTCAACAGATACTAGAAATTTGATATGCGTAAATAAAATAGATTTTGAGTTACAGGGGGGTCGAATTTGGCCCGAAATGGTTCGTGTAATATAACCCACGGCCGGTGTGTCGCTTTTTTTGCTCGAACTTGGCGGACACACTGCCGTGTGTCTAAATCTGCAGACTACGCAAGTATAATTCCTCAGTTTTGTACAACTTCAGGGAAAACTAAAAAGGTTGGAAAAACAGATCTGTAGAGGCTGCGAGAGCTCTCAAACTAGCGAGATACTTCGACAGGCCATACTTTCATTACTTTAGTTCTCAACTTGCGGACGCGGTTACTTTTATTAATATTGTACAACGACTTCCTTAAGTATAATTGTTCTTTGTTTTATTTCCTTTATGTGTGTATTAGGAAGTTTCCTGTGACAAGGTCGACTATAGAAGATAGATAACAGAGAGGACTGTCACTAAACGTTGATGGATGTCTCACCATTCTTTATATTGCGATCCGTTTGGATACTGCCTCATACGATACATACAAAAACCCGGAAAATTCCAAATAAATAGTCCAAATATTACATACAGTACGATACAATTCACATATCCAATATTTACTTTGTAACTATTCCTTAAAACAATCTATCATTATCATCTACTTCAGTATGTATGTAATTCATCTCATGCTAAGTGACAGACAAATTGTGTTAGTCGAGTATATTCCATAATATACTGAGCCATATAAAACCCCACGTTTATTACGTTGGCATTTTATTTTGCCTCTAACACACGATCCTGATAATTTGATCAACTTGAGATGGTGTCGCATCGTGTTTATCGAGCAGGAAGTCAATTCTTATAAGGCTATTTATATAGCACACAGGATACTGGTGTATATCATAATATTGAATTTAACGCCAACATATCCCATTTCACAATTTACATAATTTTAAGTAACTCTGAATTATGAAGCAGGTAAGCTTTTCACTGTAAATGACCACTGTCACTTCATGGCACACCAATTTCCTTAAATATATTTGGTTCATATTGTCACGTGGTTACTGCAAGAGTGTCACTTTACTAAATATTCAAAGGAAATGAAGCTTGTGATTCTACCGATGTACGAGCAGTAATTAAGAGTATCGTCCCCGCTCTAAGTAGAATGTTTGCAAATTAAGCAATCATTAAGTTCTCCGCACAAAGACTGTTTAAACTCAACTACAAAGTCCATTTGCGGCAAGTCTTTAAAAATGAAAATTAACGAGACCAATTATCAACGAGCATACATTGACCGCCTTGCACACCGTAGCCACTATAATTTGCATACGTTAAAAGGAACTTTTTAAATACCTAACTTGTTTCAAAAAGGCTTTCAAAGAGCTTCAAACAGTTCAAATCCAAAATTGAGTTTTGATAATAACAGTATTGGTTTCAGAGTAAATAAATAGGTTATATAGAGGTATATTCTCTGTGCATTTTTTTTAAATCTTTTTAGGTAAGCACATGTAACACTGGTCAAAGTAGAGGTAGATGCTGCTTAAATCCTTTATTAATACAGTAAAATTCCTCAAAATCGTATGTTCGGTGTGAGAGGCAGCGACCTTAATTTCCGTGGCATTCTGTAGTGCAAGTAATAAGCGAAGGAAGCCACTCATTACACGAGCGCATCTGTCCTTGTAGCTCCGTCGCTCGCTGCTAGCCTGGTACCGCCAAGCCTCTCATTCCTGCTTACTTATTTACACTGGAACAGTTCAGCTCATTCCCAAACAGGATAAACGTTCGTTTGCTCCGCCAGTCTTATGTTCTCTTGGTACATGCAAGTAAGTGGCTTTACGTCTGAGGGATATACATTACGCGAAACCTTTCACTCAGATTGGCTTTTTAGCTTTGTTAGTTAATGAGTAGCTACTGTGATTTGAGAAATCTTCTTTGAATCTACGAGCATTTATAAGCTTCCGAAAACATTAATCCTAACATCTCATACAGCGTTGGAGATTCCTGTTAACACAATGTACGCGTCAGAATAACGTCAGGATTGCGGTACGATAAGTAATTTGCCCTTTAGCTTATTATTCCCTTCACTAAAGTGGAAGTAGAGGGTAAATCTCGCAGAAACCTGTGAAGCCAGTCCTAAATAAATACAAAATATTTTAATGTAACGAAGATAGATTGCCCGGCGCGACAGACGCAGGAAATGAACTTTACACTAAGATAACTTGCGCAGAAAAGTATTATAACGTTGAAAATGTATGTATTTATTCTGTGTTGTGTATTTATCTCACATTCAAGTTATAAGAGATTGTATATTTGTTTAAAAATAAAATTACTTATCATCCTTTAACTGCGTAAGCTTAAAATAATCCTGCATTTATGCTCAAGTTAATCAACATTAAAATTAATAATTTAAGAGTAATCAGATTAAAACGCCGTCCGATATAAAACAACTTCGGTAGTTAGTGCTAATGTCTTCATTATTTGCAAACAAATAAGTTAAGAGAAAGTTAATTTCCCCTTCGGAATTACTTTACATTACTCGTCCGAGTTGAACGAATCCCAATGTTCCGCAAACTTAAGCCGAACTTAGCAATCCTTTTCCCGAATTGGCGAAATGTTTAGCACAACAGAGCGATATATTTGTGGAGTTCCTACAGTTGTTGATGTACGTATAGCAAATCCGGACGGAGGCGGATTACGCACAAATCCCCGAGACAAGGAGTCACCTAATACCGTACTATCTAACAATCTGTCTGTGTGAGTGTCTGTAGCGATGTGCTCGGGGACTCGGGTCATTATCAACTGGGATCTAGTTGCTTTTGTACTTGTTTACTGCGTAATAGTTTGATGCAGGTTTAAAGCTTATGTTACTATTGAGTTAAAAATATATTCCTATTTCATTATTTTAATTTCATTACAGTTACGTGATTCTGTCATTTGCAAGTCGCGTTGTTAAATTGTTGTTCCAACTAAACACTCTGTCAATGTATTTAACCAGAAAGTTACAATCTACCTTTCAACTTCATTTTAAATCTCATTTTAAACGGCTAGGGTGCAAAAGCTTTTCTAGGAAAGAAGTGGAATTGTGCAGCATTAATGGCAACCCTAGCGTCGGGGAATCTTGGCCGCTCATGAATTATTTATTCAATTCGCTGAGCGCCGGCCGCCGTCAGTTTTCTTGCTCAAGCTGTCGGCCCGCCAGCCCCGGGATCTCGCGGCCAATCATTAGCATAACACCAACGAAAATATTTAGAAGTCTCGCTTTTATATCCCTTTCCTTCAATATAAACACGATTTGGTCACATTTTTCCGGTTGTCGTAACAGAAAAACGGGAAAAGGGTAACAAAATCTTTACAAAGAACTGGTGAGGGTCAAGAACATCTAAAGATTTTTCCATAGGGACTTTACTGGAACTTCTACTTTTACCTACACAGGTTCTGCCGTTTTGTTTTTCTGTGGCCCTTAGAATTATCCTAATGTAGTTTTGAATAACAAATCACTTGGCAAATAATAAATCCTTGTTTGTATTGGATCGAGACGTGGATTATTAGTTTGGTTTGGGCAACATCTGTGTTTGTGGCCACCTAATAGATGTCACAGCGGTAGGGGGATATTATTGGATCATTCGAGGCTTGCCAAAATACCTACGAAGTAAGTTTTAAATGTTAAACTTTTTACATGAAAGTTAGCACCTACACTACCTATCACTACCTATAGTTATGAATTAAATGATTCTCTGGATACAATAATAATGAAAGCGCTTGTACCCAATAATGGGAAACATCAATAACAGCATCCCAAACAACTCTTTATGTTGCAAATAAATCCCAAATTGCCACTTAATTACATTAGCCCATAAAGAAGATCGGCACTACCCACAGCACAGCCATCACTCACGGGGTCTAATCAATCAGCCTTTGGTGCGGACCCGGCGGTAATTGTGAACCCCATTGAATGGGGGGTCTGAGGAGCCCCGCAGCCCCGTCCTGCCGAAGACGGCTTAATAACCAATTCATCTCGCTCGACCGCTTCAATTTGTGCAAATAACTTGAGTTTATAAGATTTATAGTCGAAAATAGATTGAATGTAAACACGGCATCGTTATTGTAAACCGATCGATTAGCAACTAAATGAAGGACGATGAGCCGTCCATGATGTGCTGTCAAAGACTTTTGTATTCAACAGGTACCACACAAAAGTAAGATGGTAATGAGATCACTTGGATACATTTCTAGCAGGAAATTTTTGTCCCTAATGCACTCACAAAGTTAATTTAACAGCAATTATAAGAAATAGGCACTAGATTGGATAGAAAAGTAACTATGCAAACACAGCCAAACTGCTATAATATTTAATAACTCCCATAGTTTCTTTCCATTCAAGACGGTTATCTTTCATCCAAAGACAATAGCGCAAGATGGGCGCGCCATTAAAAATGCCGGCCGGTCACAAGCTACTCCATTACGTCTTGGATGAGCTAGCGATCCATTTTGCTCGACCACGGTGCACGGGATCCATCTTCACAGCAATTGACAACTTTACACTAGACATGCTGTACACATGCTGAACGAGTTTAAAGAATGACTGTAAATAGCATAAGATATATTGGCCATCTGTGAAAAGAAAAATTGAAACTCACTTAGAAAACCTCATTCTAAACTTACCACGACACTCTCTGGCATACTGAACACATTTACTGACTTAGAATTCTAAACAAACATTGAATCTAACTACGTCGTTGTTGTTGTGTGGAAATACTTCGAAAAGAGAACTGAAACAATACAAAAAAGTTTGATTTGGCGAATCCACGTGTAGCTGAACGATAAAGTAAACTATGCTCAATATATTTGATCAGTGACTGCAAGTAATTCTTGCAATAAAGCGGCTGCAGCGTAGCGCCTCTCGCTGGAGCCGCTTCAAAATCCACCGCTTCACGAGATGCATTTTACATCCTCAAGATACATAAGTGAGAATATTTTGTCATGGCCCGCTATTTGATTCGTCAATAATTGGAATTCCACCACATATTTCCTTATTTTTTGTGTAATTAATCTTTTTTTTTCTACACTAATATCACAATTAATAGATATTTAATACATATTAATTTGTCTGAGTTGCAATCTGTTTGTCTCGAAACATAACTTATTCATTTTCTCATTAAAACAACAAACAAAACAACTTAGAGATGGCACAACAATCTTATGATGTGTTTTGTGAATACTTTATATTCGTTAACTTTGTGCTAACAGTTTAAACTCATGCATATGTTATGAGATAAGTTTGAACGAATCAAGAATTCATCACGAATTGTTCAAGTAGATTTGTTTAGTGTGTCATTTAGTTTGTTAGTTGCTAGAATGTCACTGGGGCTAATAATATACTATTATCCAGCTAATATAGGTACAATACAGGTACCGGTTGGAATAGTTTTTACTGAAAACTATGTTAAGTTTGACGTCAGCCAAGTCTTGAATACATCGCCTACTCAATAACTGGACTGACATTTCCTTCTCAAGCTAAAAGCCCTTACCGCTTCCGCTCATATCCCCCACCCGTATATCTGAATGGTTAGGAACTGTCACATCGCTGCACTCTCCATCCGACGCGTCTCATGGATTGAACCCAGCACCGTCGCGCGACACCCGGCAGTATGGCACCCTACGCTAATTACTTTAACTACTGCCATTACTAGGATTTGGAGATGTAAAGAATCTTCCTGGATCATGTAGGTTAGGAATTAGGATAGTTCTAAGCCTTCAAGGTGAGAGATAATCGTCTTTATGTTTTCGATAGACAAAAACTTTTGTGACAATTTTCCAAGTGATTATAATCCTTTCAAATTTTTAATGCATTTCAACTGTTGAACATAGTACCGTAACAAGCTAACCTACGAGGAAATATATCCAAATGGTTTATAGCTGTTGTATAAACAAGCATTGAAACCACTTCTAATCTTCAAGAACAGTAAACTACGCAGTAGTGAACTATTCTAATGAACTTATAATATCTAAACGTAAATCTGTAGCAAGTTGTCCAACGGTCCAGGAATTCCAAGTCATTATAATATTACAACAGAAACTCCCAACTAATAATAGAATGGAAACATTCTCAACTAGTTACACTAACTTCACGAGCCAGGCAACTGCCAACCCTACGCGTTTTTAATCCTATAATTACTTTCACATTAGTGTGAGTGCACCAATTACATCACGTCTTTCAATGTGTGCGTCAAAAGAAAACACGTCAAACTGACGGCTGTCAATTCGTTTGGAAACTTGTGGAATATTATATTTGTGTCGTTTGTCATAAATGTAATTTATTCTCAGCGGTACTCGAAATGTTTTCAAGTAAAAGAAAAATATTGAATGTCTCGGCTATTTCCGACGGAGTTAACCAAGCGTCGCGTTGTTTGTTTTTTATTTGTATTCGGCGGCTTATACGCTTTAATATATTTATTACAAACATAATTTATTGTGTTCGGAAATTGATTCCTGAGAGTTTACATACTCACGATAAATTGGCTTAAAATTATATTTACCTACTTTGTACCACGAAAAATAAAATAACAAAGGTTCTAAACATTTTCTGAATAGTGAAAAACCTTGATAGAATTTTAAAATTTCCTTTGAATACCTTAGCCGTTTTCTTTGGTCCAGCGACTGAGCGCTTCGTAAATTGAATACTTCCTTACAACAGTGATGAGTGAGTGTGCAGTTTCACGGCGGAATGTTGAGGCCATTAAGGGCACTAACAATATGACCCTCCCTTACCTTCAGACACCTCGCACAAAGACCCATCTCAATCCCTTACATAAAACGATATTAAGCGATTAAGCCGTTATTATTAGCCCTTCCTACAACAAACAAGTGAACCAGAAAATCTATTCAAAACTAAATAAGCCATTATCGCTTTCATTTTTAAGTAATCTTATACAATTTTGTTTCTATTGTTAAAATATTTGTGTTATGATTACTTTTTTGGTATTTCGTAGATCATTTATTTTCAGAAATTTCACTCGTCCCTAGAGGAAATTTTGCGCAAAAGAAAGTCTATAGTCGTCGAGCGTTATAAACAAACAACCACTCGATAAGACAAGGGTTTGAGAAATGCTGCCCCCGTATTTAACATCAGCCGCCTAAGATAAAAGGAACAATATTGAAATTCGGTTTTTTCCTCATACATACAATTCAATAATAATTTGTTCTTTCCTGTTTCCTTTGTCTTTTCTATTATTTTTTCCCTATAACAGAAATTAGATTGACTCGGCGCGGCGGCATCGTATCGCGCGCCAATCTCGGATTGTGTGCATATTTTCCTACAAAATGTACACATACCATCAATTTTGGGTTGCGCGAGAAATATCCCAAGAATTTCTCCGAAAATCTCTCGTCTTTTGGTGCGATAGGTTTTTCCCATTATTTTTATTTTGCGTAGAAGGTGCATAAAGTTTATGCGTGCCGTGCCAATGTATAACTGTCATCATCTTCAGCTGTTTTTAACTAAGCAAGTATTGTCTACTTAACTTTTATCCCCGCTGATTAGTAGTATATCTCTTAAGTAAACTGGTACTTCTGTGTAGTTTCCCCGGTACCTGCACTATGAGCATTAATCAAGGGGCATCACAGGAGCTATATGAGGGCGCTACATTGACAAGGGTGAAACGCGCGCTAATTGAAGCGAAACTATTCATTGCTATCATGTCCGGTTTTTGTTTGTTTATGAAACTTTTAAAGGTTTAATGTTTCTTGTCCTGAAAGTTTTGTAGGAAGTGATAAGTCTCGTTTATAATAGTTTCTTGTACACTTTTATCAAAGGTTTTCCATTTTTCAGGCAATATTCAAGTTACAGCCTTTTTATCGTCCCACTGCTGAGCACAGGCCTCACATGGAGAAGCATTGAGCGTTAATCCGTAATATTAATAGTATAAAATAATTACTATTTGCTTCAATTTGAATATTGCGTAGTTATGTATTTACCTGCAAAATTAGTTAAGTTAGACCAAAGTTACGCCTACATGAATAGCAATAAGCACGTTAACAGTTATCTCAACAATGTAATACAGACCCAAACCCCATAGATTACACGCCAGCAGATCGGCCAGTGCTTGAGAGAGCGATCGAGTCGGCGCAGCTCACAGACCGATACCCGTGCATTAGAGATGAGAGCTCCGGAGAGCTTGCGGTATGTGACCGCAATGCCCATCGCACTCAACACAATCACAACCAATATTATTTACATACTATGGTGTGTTTATGATGTTATTACAAACAATGGAATCTATCCTACTAATTCTACTATCCTACTAATACTAATGTTTGCGTTTGTGAGAATGTATGGATGTATGTTTGTCATTCTTTCACGCAAAAACGGCTAGACTGATTTGGTTGAAATTTTGTATGTAGATAGGTGATACTCTGGATTAACACATAGGCTACTTTTTATCAACACACCACACGGGTGAAGCCGCGGGCGGAAGCTAGTCTTCTATACTATTCACGGCGTACTACGTGTAGATATTTCATCCTTTCATTCGGAAACCCCGTGACACAAAATTAACGTTACCTTGCAAGCTGTGGTTGATTTATGGTGATAGGAGGCAAAGTATACCACAAAGGGGTATTGTGTTCCGCCATGGTGTTCCCAACGGTGTTACCTTATAGTTTGCCGTGGGAAAGTTAGATTGATGAATGGTAAAAAATCTGTTTTGTTAACAAAACTAACACTGTTGATAGTGGAACATGGCATGAAACTTATAAGAAGACATTAAAAATGATATTACAGAAAGAAGACACATATCTTCATATAAAAATAAATGGTCACATCGTTCATCCTTGCGGGACAATTCTAGTTGCCGTCGAATCTGTCATAAATAGCAGGTCGGAGATAGCAGTCCCCGCAATGCAGTATTTCACATCTCGCTGCGAGAGCCGAACGAGTGTCAATTGTTTTCTTTTATGTCTCGCTTCAAACGAGACCAATTAATGCAGAGCTGGTGTTACTGGACCACGGCTCTGCTTCCCGGAAATTCGGACATAATGTTATGCAAAATAATCGAGGCATTTCTCGGTAGTGTGCGAGCTTTGTGATTGGTTGATGGCATTAGTTCGTCGTATTAGATGACGCGGTAAACTTGTCAAATCAGTTTGTCCCTTAGCTTTCTCCGTAGCCCAGCATTGTGAAAAACCGTTCAAACCCATTTACATACAAATCTCAATCTAAAAAATTCACTACTACATAATCCTGTATATTTACATGGCAATCTCCGTATCAACAGCATCATACATGATGTAAAGAAAAACAAACATCCTTCGCATCCTCTAGAACAAGATGTCTTGAATAATTCATGTCAATAGATTCTCCAAGACGTTATAAATATCTCAAAGAAACTACGTCGTAATGACGTCAGCGGCTGTGGCCACAAAGGCAGCTCCAAATAAACGTACACTCACCGAGTTTACGTAAGGGATCCTACAGCCTTTATACGCGATTTTATAAACGCGTCTCAGGGTTACGCAGGCAATGTTAAAAGCCTTTTAATTTCACCGCAACCTTTACCAAACACGTCACTCACAAAGTATTGTTTAATAAAACAACGCCTACATATTGTTTCTGCTATTTGTTTGCCTCTATTCTTATTTTATTTGAAGTAAAATGGAAGGCTATATCGGATAGATCGTTCAAAATATTGGAAATGTCATAAACAGTTTATAGTGGGTAGTTGGATTGGTCGAGGAATATAATAAGCTCTTATTTGATCGTTTTGTTGAGTTCTCAATTCACCCACGCTTTTCACTTTTTTTAGCGCTATTATTAAAAAAATATGCTTTCCGTTACAATAAACCTAACTGAAAAAGCTCAGACTTCAGTGTTAAATATTAAATAACGTTGCAATTTTAAGCTGTATTTGTATAGAAAAGCCCGAGCTTAGTTTGGTAAGCACGTACATTATGCATGCTGATCAGTACGGAACCCAGCTGACCGGGCTTACAGACACGATGTATTGAAACTGTTATAGAGTGACGCAGGGTCACTGTGACGGCACGTGAAATAAATAGCAATCACGTGAGTACACGGTACACGTGGATTGGTGAACATTCGAGACTATGTTATCTTCGGATACCTAATTACAGGAAAAGCAGGAATACAAGGATACTTTTTGCCTACAAACCGAGTATTCAATGATTTCGGATCCAAGATCAACATCAAGCGACGCAAGTGATCCGTACAATATAAATCCTTCTAACCGGTACAAAGTTGAACTACTTTATAAAAGGTATTTTTACTCTAAAGAACCAAAAAGATAGAGACTAGGTAAAATAAAACTATGCTTGAAATGTAACAATCGAAATAGTTTATACCCAATAACCGATAACCTTAAAAACACATACGAAGTAATCCATTCTTCTGAAACAAAGAAGACATAAGTTTATAATACAACAATGTTGTTTGCTAGTTAGTATGCGCGGCGCGGCGTCGCCCGAGCTCGCCGTAATTCGATTCACTTTAAAACAGTTTGGAACTCGTCAACTGGAGGTCATAAATTCAAACAAGAAAGGGTTCTCCAAGTAATTTGCGAAAGAATGTTGCGAGAAAACATTTTGCGGTTCAAAAATCGCTTTTAAGGGATTTTATTCGACTTTTAGATTAGATAGATGTCTTTTCTTTTTGTTTTGTTAACAAATTATTTTTTAAGTGAGATTTTTCTGCTCTTTTAAGATGAGATTAATCATTCTGGCTTTAAGGGTTTATTCGGTAGATTGTATCAAATTGGGTGAAAAATGTTCCTGGTTGCCGAATCTCCAATCTGTTGAGCTATTAATTAAGAGGGATCGGTACACATCGTGATCGCTGTACATTGTTACCGATACACTCGCTCTTAGTGAACAGTCCGTCGTGTAGTTAAATCCGGGCGAGGTATAAACTGAGCAGTACCTACTATTACGAGGAAGCTTCGACCCTCGCTCTCAGAACTATCCACGACGTTTTATTGACAAGTTATGTCCTTCTAAATTCTGTGAAATAGCTTTCAGTTGAAGCTTTCAGCACAATTAGTTATCTACATTACGAAATTAATAAAAACATCTATAATGAACATCGGTACTAGGAAAACCTAATTTCCATTCCATCTGCATATAAAGTAAATAACTAACTTACCAATACCGGGAGTTATAATTAACTAAAAGCTTACTAATAAAAATAAATAGCGATCATTTTCACTCACGTTTCTAGCTAATAACCGCTTTGCCTAAATTATGCAAATTATCGGAGCGCCCCGATATGTTGCACATTTGCATTTCTGTCAATTTTTGCAGCTCTTAAAAGGTTAGTTTTAGCGACAAATTGGCGCGGCTATCAGACCGCTATCAAACAGAATTTTATGTGTACAGGATTAGTTGTGATCGCCCGCCATATTGGATGGCTTGCAACTCAAATTACGAATTCGGATTTCGGTCGGCTGGAGATCAAACAGTTCTAATTTGTTGTCAATTGTCTGCTATTACTGTAGATCGTACGGTAAATGTTGGTCAAATGGTTTTGACGACAATATTAACTTCACTGGTAGAATATTTTATGAAATCTCAGCTCTGTTCCTGGTGTTAAGCAATCATTGTTCACTTGTAGAAGGCGCGAAAGCTGTCGGTCCGTCTTGTAAAACAGTCGGAGATTTAAACGAAACAACTAACCTCACCGGGGGCTATTTAAATACTGTAATATTAACTGAACCGTAGTTGGCGAAGTCGGCCACTTCAAAGGAAATCCCCATCACGAAAACCTAATCAAAACTTAAAGACAATATCAATTTAGTTGAACAAACACCTTTACAGGGTTCAGTAGGGTGGCCGCACAAACACCGACCTGGTGAATTAGCAACTTGCTGAATTTAGCTTAATTATGCATTACCGGTGCGGGACGGGCACGGCGCGGGGACGGTGCGGGCAAACGTCACAAGTTTCAGGACATGGCTTGTGTACGGTTACCGATATGTTAATTAATTTACACGGGGTTACTGATGGACTGTGGTGCTAACTACGCCGACCCTAAAGAACTTTTGAATGCCTTTTGTTCAGCAGATTTCAGAATCATGTTGTTTTTTGGACATCATTTTCAGGTAACCGGGAAAAGTACATACGGTCCTGTCATTAGGGTAGTGTCCAGGGTCGAAATAATGAAATAATATTTAGTCCGCTTTTTAGATAATCAAAAAATATTGGATACGTATTTTTCCTTTTTTTAATCTAAATATATAAAACTCAAAGGTGACTGACTGACTGACATAGTGATCTATCAACGCACAGCTGAAACCACTGGACGGATCGGGCTGAAATTTGGCATACAGGTAGATGTTATGACGTAGGCATCCGCTAAGAAAGGATTTTGATCAATTCTACCCCCAAGGGGATAAAATAGGGGATGAAAGTTTGTATGAAACTTGCCCACGCAGACGAAGTTGCGGGCAACAGCTAGTTAAACATAAAATGACAAAGATAATACACTTCAAAAATTAGGAGTGGTTTTACTTTTACGTCACAGTGTCCTGAAAATTGTAGCAACTTGTGACGTCACACTCAACTTTAACACGCTATATCTTAACAAGTTCTGATCCAATTTAAAAAAGAAAAAATACGTATCGCTTAATTTTGAACAATCTACAAGACGGACTAATTATTATTTTTTAGGAAACTAGCCTTTTACCAGAAATTCAAATTCAATTTCTATCAATCAAGATTCATATTGTGCAACCCTCCATCTTATTTTCCTTTAGACAGAAACAATCCTTTATTTAAGGCTATGATCTTTAAGAAATATCTTTTATACTTCCTGAATGCCCAAAGATACACGTGTAAACATTAATATATTAAATATCTAAGGAGAAAGGAACTCACGTGAAAAAAGTTAATTTACAAAGTGCTTCTCGAGATTGCTTGCTCGTGCCCTTTCTGTAGGAAGTAGTAAAACACAAATCTTGTCGAGTAAACAGAATTAAAAACAATATGAGATTGTAGTACGTAATGCAGTTTATTCTCAGTAATTAGCATTAGTTCTCGCTGCACTCCGCTTCTTAGTTAATTACTTAGTTGCCAACGTCGTGTATCACGAACAAAAAACTTTTAACACTTCGATACAGAATATTTCCTGGAAGCTTCCCTTTATGTAACTAATTAAAACTTACTCGGAACGACACACGACTTTTATTTATTTACTACTAATGAGACTTTTAATGACTGCTAATTGAAAAACTCTCGGGGATTAACATCATACATTATAATATTACGTCTTGTGCAAATGAGGTGATGGGGTATTTCCGATACCAGATCTGCTTGAGAATTGCGCATCAATACGAAAGCACTTTGAATATTGAGAGCAATCCGAAATATGTGTCAAACAATAATAATTGGGGAAGTGAATAATGCACAGATATAATAACACATCGTGGAGCATAACCGTGGCATCACAACAAACGCGCCGCTAATTACTACACCAAGCTAACTAACTGCGGTTCAAAGGCTCACATTTATTAACAATTAATAGCTATCCTCCCCCCCCACTAGTCGCAAAGCCTTCATTATCACCACACAATCCTCGTCCTCATTTTAATGAACCTACAATTGCTTTACCGTCCGCTTGTTATAAATGTATAATTTTGACCAAATTCCATAATAGGATTATACGATAACTTTTGAGGAGTCACCTTTGTGTCCCAACACTAATTAGGTAGCGGCGACCGCTGGCACCTCCTTAATTAAAGCGCCAAGCACAGCTATAACACTGCAGCTAAACATCCCATGCGCCACTCCTCCGACCGTGCTCCGAGCACGACACACATTACACACTATACATTGCACGCTCCTGCTAGTCAACGCATTTAGGCAGGGAAAATAAACGGCAATGGTTGCGCACGCCGGAGATGCATTCGTAATTTGATTAGGCTGCAGCGTGGAGGGAACATCGGGTAAATGTGCTAGTAAAAGGTCCCGCCGCTTCAAAAGACGTATAAATTTATTAGCTTATGTGATTGCCTCGAACATGCAAGTAATTTTCTGTGTTGCCATACAGCCGACTAAAGAAATACGTGAACGGAAATCGAATACGACGTCTTTGAGCGCTCTCTCAATATTCACTAAGATTATTGTCTTGTTCTGAAGGAAAATATAGGAGTTCTAAACGTTATCCTATTCAGTAGAGTAAGGAGTTTGTACGCCGGTAAATGTGTCAATTTACATTGAAAGGAATGAGGTCTTTATGCTATGAAAAGATGGAAATTCCGTATCGTGGAGTTGAATTTTAATATCCTTAAAATATGCGAGGAATTTCAGTTCTAGAGGAGATCTCAAATGAAGATTTGTTTTGTATAGCCTTCGTACATATTTTGTATTATTGTTGATGGAACTATCTGAGGGATACGGATGGTATATAAATATTTTGGTGAAATGGTATCGCCTGCGAGAAGCTGAATGTCTGAAACGAGAGATCTCATTTAACTTTCGATCTAGAGTCAGACGTCTTCATGCATCTTTAAGATGTTATGTTTCAGTGAATTTCAGTTTTAATGACATTTTTAATATTCATGGCGCAGAAGCATTGCTGCTGGAATTACGATACAAAGTCAGAGTTTTTGTTATTTGTTTAAAAGTGCTATATGGTGAGAAATATTGTACTATATTTTTATAGTGGCAGCAGATTCAGTTGCAATTGGGAAACCTTTTTGAGCACTCTATGGCACGGTTTTATTTATTTTTATTTCCTTGCAATTCCGACCGATGTTCAATATTTAATCTATGCTGTTACTGTGCCATTTTCAGTTGTAAAGTTAATCCGAAAACTAAAAACTGCATGTATATTGTATAGACATCACACGTATCCCAATGGTGGGTCCATTTACGCTATACATATAGGAATATAGACGGAAGTCAATTTTTTGAAAGAAAAATTTCCTTCCTGTCAAAGTTTTCAGTCGGTCTGTTATCGGCAAAATACCAGAACTATGTGTAATGTGCGTACTACCATTCATCTTTATACTGATTTGTGAGCGCAAACTATTGGCCGACTAAAAGTTTCCAGTGTGCGGGTACTCTAATGACACACTTTAATGAAATCGTGCTAAGTACCTACTTTTGAAATAACAAGTTTACAAAACTTTGTGAATTCCTTTTGATAACATAAACCAATCCTGGATTTTACGTAAGTATAGTAAAGTGCTTATTAGTTGCGGTTCAGTAGGGCTTCTGCTTACCTCTTAAGTTCAAGTGAATTGAGGCGCTTCGTGGAACTTTCTAGATCCCTGCTACTGGCGGGATCGCTGGCCGCTCCATGATAATGCTAAATAGTTTTATGTTGTTTTCAATTCGCACGACTTACTGTTTTTTGTAATAGGAAATTGTTATGTTGTATGGAAAGTTAGATAGTTCATTAGTTATTAAAATAACTGACTAGATATTGAGGTAATTTGTACATAGTTTTAACTACAAAATATAAAGTGATTTAAACGAATGTACCTAAGTACAAATATTTCTTTTCATTTTTAATTTACGGCAAAAGACAAAGATAAGACTTAAATTATCTTTATTATCACTTCATTTTCCAAACCATATTGAGAAAACAAAAACATCTTTACAAAAAACTAAATTTAAAATCACAAACAGCTTAAAAATCGAACACGAGCAAGAAACAGCACCGTGTAGGTTGCAATACGACAGCTGGCCGCTAATAGCACTGGCCACTCCTCCGTAGATCCTCGATCAGCTTGCTGCACTCCAGTCTCTTGAGCTTGCCCGAGTGCGTGTGCGGCAGTGACGGCACGAACGCGATCCCGCCGTGAAGGCGCTTGTGGTCACTCAGAGCCGCTGCAAGGAAATATCAACTTTAAGACTTGCACATAAAGTTGGTTTAAGACTGGGGCATATATTGGGTTGCAACCAAAAGAGCAAATAATCAATTCAAACTCTAAAATTTGAGCGTTAAAGTCTAGTTTTGAAGGTTGTCAGTTGGCAAAGAAGGTGTTTCTGAGATATGGCTGGTGGTATAAGAGGTTTGGCTTATGAAAAGCTGACGGCTGAACATGTTTAAGGACGTGTTAGGTTTGTAGTGAGCGAACGTATTCTTAGCAATGTGGGTGAAACGATGTCTTTATGTAGACGAGAAAAGATCATGTAAGTTTCCAGTGAATTTTAGGTTTGACCTCTCAAATTGTAACTGAAAATATATATTTTTGGAACTCTCACAAGAGTCAGAAGAGTGTACATTCAGGTATTAAATAAGGTTTGTTTTTCAGCTCAACTAAGATAAATCAACGGTTCCCTTTGATATACTTATTATTTTAAATCGAAAAAGAAAAATGTGCTGTCATTTCTCTGGGAGCTTTGTGAAAGCCTCACTTTTAGTATTAAATAGTAAAGGCAACGGCCATGTGCGTTCATTGCAGTGTGACTTTAGCTTTCAGAAAGCAATTCCAGTCGGAACTTTACTGGACCGTTTTCAATAACACTAAACTTTAAAAATTGGAAATTGTTGCAACGTGTTACGTGTACCAAATGTTTGATATTACTATTTTAACTTACACACCGAACTTCTACATATTGTAAATTTTGGAAACAGTTTTTGAAACAATCTGAAAATACTGAAATTATTTTGGTAGCAAATATTCTGAGCATGGTCGTGTGTTCAGGTTCATATAAAGGACGGACACATGATTGACATGATTTGCCTTTTTGATGCGTTCCTGTTTATTAGAATTTTTATAGGGAAACTGAAAAACTTTCTACTATCACCAACAAAAGTACTGCAAAATACCCATAAAAAATGATTGTGTAATACAATTATTGAGTCTCAATTTTTTTACTATGAGTACTACACTCCAGATTCCTTAAGGATCTCACAATATTACAGTTAATTAGGTTTTCGTTGAATGCCCGCATGATTTAGCGATATTATCTGTAGATCAGTTCATATCTTAATGGAGGCTTTATGCGGGTTGTTTTCTAAATTATATCTTTTGCTTATTCTAGGCAGCTTATTATACCAGTGTTTCTAGATAGGCAAACGTACTAAAATTAAGGGGCTGTTCTAATCATTGAAATGACGGTTTGTGGCCTCGTAATAATTTACTTCCTTGCAGCTTTTTTGTTGAAAGCTATTGAAAAAGTGTTTTAGTTGTGCAGTTTAAAATTAAATTAAGCGTAAACTTTTCCCAGCTTTTTTATTATTGGATTTTTCTTACCATTTCAGTTAAGGTAAAAGCACTGTTTCTCAAGCAGCGCCTACTCGCTTTGTTTCAGCGTGAAGTGTGCGCTAGTGTAATTACAGACACGTTGTCTCTGTCGGCACACTCGGCACGCATCTGCGGCGCCTTTGACTTTGTACATGTTCTTACGCGAACTAGACCGCAGCATTACTAAGATATCTTTCTACCTCTATTCTAATATATTATTATCGGTAAAACTGAGGAGATTGTTTGAACTCGCTCATCTCATAAACTACTTTAGCGACTTCTTTAATAAGTTCTTGGAGTAGCTCCCATAGGTGTAGACTTCGGGATTTGGGATATTATGTACTATTCTTCAGCTAGCGATAAAGGGGTCCTTTCTTGTCACGTAGCTTCTTTAGATCACTTCACACCCTTCACGAATCATACTCGTAAAGTCATTACAAAAGAAAGTCTCACCATCGACAGCCTTATGTATCTGGTCCCTGGTGACATCAGCCTTCGGCAGCAGCACCACGGCCGCCACGGGGCCGCTGTCCGACGCGCAGACCACGCTCTCGTTCACGCCGGCCACCGAGCTGATCACGCGCTCCACCTCCTCGGGAGCCACCTGCATAAGGGGACAGTGGACCTTAATGCACAGACTATATGGTTCAAAGTCCATTACTACTATGTCATGTTGTCCTTGGACAAATATTTTTATCTAAATGAAATCAGTGTTGAACATTACGTTAAAAGATGTGACATTAATAATAAGAAAAATCTAGAGACGAAAATGGTTTCTGTAAATCAATAAGAACTTCTGAGTATATAAACTATCACTTAGGTTCAGATGAAAGTGCTTTCAAAGATTAACTTTTATGGACTCTAAAAAAGTCTACAGATTGAATTTTGTCGTTACTTTTTTGCCAAAATTTCATAACGCTTGTAGTACAACGCAATTAAGTTAATAAAGTTGAACATCTAGCTCCGAAATTAAACCGAACGAGATCCGGACATGGCGCAACATTGCCCGGTCCACAGCGAACAGCGGGTCACCCGCTACACAACACAAGCTAGTTATTACTTTAATCTATATTTGAAGTCCTCATTTGTGTTCCCAGTTCTTTTGGAATTAACAAAATATGGTAATAACCCGTCACGAAGTAACGAGGGTCGCCCTACTTAACATAATATAATTATTCGTGCGAACATTCTACTGCATATTAGGTAATCTTGACTTGTCCTATATTTTGTCTTTGCGAAAGGGAATACTAAAATATCTAGGTAGGGTCAGGCGAGGGTTTGACACACCAGTAGTAAGTCGTAGGCCTCACAAAGCCGTCAGCTCGCCGTAACATCTGACATTTCCTTTATGTGATGGGAATAGAATCTCTCAAGACAGTCCCTTTGAGATGTTCGCTCGTCGGGACGTGGGTAACACGCGATTTCCTATCGCTTTTCTTTTGAACTATTTTATTTTGAACCAGTGTCCTAAATTGAAAGGAGTCACTCTAAGACAACTGCTTCCGCTTTGCATGGATAAATATATTTACCACGGTGATCAGGCTTCCCAATCATCAAATAACTCTTTAATAGATTGTAAGCATGTTATCTTCATTAATTTTATTATATAACTCTTTACTTTTGCATGTTTCGAAACTGACGTGCTTTTTCTACTAATCAATTACATACCTATGTACTTTATAATTGGCCCAAGCCGCACTTACCTGACATCCTTTATACTTGAAGCTGAATTTCTTTCTGACGACGAAGGAGATCCTCTCGCTGTGGTCCAGCTGGAACACGTCTCCGGTGCGGAACCAGCCGTCAGCAGTCACCGTCTCTTGGTATGTGGAGTCGTTCTTGTGGTAACCCTGGAGATATACAGCTTGGAATTATACAAAACTACTAGGATTCCAAATGAGAAAACAGTAATTAATCTTTTCACACACAACTGGTATAATAGGTATAGGGACAACAATTTCTACAACATATGGATGCAACTATGTATTACGACTAATCGTTTGTTGAAAATATTTTCTATCTGTCAAAAATCTTAAAGAATTATTTTACAAGAAAACCATTAACATATCTACTCTAATGATCCTTCCCTCACCAATGAACAAATGAATGTGATGTTACCTTTAGCACGCAGTCGCCCTTGACCCACAGCTCGCCCGCCTGCTCGGGACCCAGCGTCCGACCTTCATCGTCCACTATCTGGAAACTTCCATCGCGTTACACAACCACTACCGAATCTAGATTAAAACGTTTGCCGAATTAGCCGGCTTACTATACCTAGATAACATAAGCCAGGCATTAGTTTAATCTTTACTTTTCAAAATATAGTAAGCATTTGAAGATTACAGAAAAAAGGTAAGTCTTGTTTAGAATAAAATACCTAGATGAAAAAGCCTGACAAATGAGATCATAAAAACAATATAATTGAATTTGATACTGATAGGCTTGTTGATTTCAATTTCTTGCTAAATTCATTAGACTTGACAACTAAGAAAGAAGAAATTCCGGATCATATTATTTGATATTCAATGTCTTGCTAATCGAATTTGGTCTCTATATTAACTAGCATAGAGTACGTTTTTTAGTGTCAGAATATCATCTCTAACTCAACAAAGAGTGTCATCAATTAGAATTAGTAGGACGAAACATAATTTTTCAGGTTCTGTGCCGACTAAGTTTTTCTTATTATTACGTCTAACTTTCTCGATTTGGGATTTTTTTTTTATACTAAGTAGGCGAAATTAAAAGTTCTTACAAACACACCATGTAATATATATTTTTTTATGAAGCTGTAGATTTAAGGCAGTAAACTTTTTGATCCCACCCAAAACAAAAATGTGAAAGACTGCCAAGTTCGATAATATGGGAATGCTTCGCCTATAAAAGAAGTGAGATCTGAATAAGTACCAAGTTCCATACACATACCTCAGTTAAAAATAGTTACTTTTTAATGATGTTACTTGGCAAGTTTTCATACACCTTGTTATAAACCTACTAAACGCAATGAATCAAGTATTTAATTTTCTATTAAAACTTGCCAAGTAATCATCATTAAAAAGTAACTATTTTTAACTGAGGTATGTGTATGGAACTTGGTACTTATTCAGATCTCACTTCTTTTATAGGCGAAGCATTCCCATATTATCGAACTTGGCAGTCTTTCACATTTTTGTTTTGGGTGGGATTTCATTTATTTTTGTAAGGTTGTTTATTTTATTTTTTTCTTATGATGAAGTTAGTTAAAGAAATGTCTCATTTATACTATTTTTTAGATTTTTTAATATGCACTATGTTTCTTACAAAGAAATGAACTAAATTAACTAAATGGACTAGATTTACCAACTGACTGACATGACATGTTATCATATATTATGTTCGTGGATCAAAGTTACACATTCGTTATTTTCGAAAGTGATTCACACTTGGCCGTTTTCAGATTTTTACTTTACTTTGACTAAATACAAACCTTTGTACCATTCGAAGATTTTTCGAAGATATATTGTATAAATATAGATAAATTTAGTTCGTTTTAGTTCCTTAGGGGTATAAATTTACACCGGGTATAAAACACCTTCATTATTTTGAAACCGACTCACACTTGGCCATTTTCAGATTTTTCTCTTTACCTTGACATAAAGACCTACCTCCATGCCAAATTTCAAGTCAATACGACCATTGGAAGTGGTCTAGGTTTTTGATGAGTGAGTCAGTGAATCAGTGAATAAGTGAATCAGTCAGTGAGTGTATAGTAAAAATAGCGATTTTCTGACGTCAATATCTCAAGACCTACAATAGGTATATTAATGAAATTTTGTATTTTTGATAAGTGAGGGGGTCTCAACAGACACTAGAAATTTGATATGCGTAAATAAAATAGATTTTGAGTTACAGGGGGGTCGAATTTGGCCCGAAATGGTTCGTGTAATATAACCCACGGCCGGTGTGTCGCTTTTTTTGCTCGAACTTGGCGGACACACTGCCGTGTGTCTAGATAAGTCTTTATTGTAACTAGAGCTAAGCCTGCAAATAATGATATCCATTCAGTTCAGTCTGGCTAAATGGTGCAGCCAGAGGCATAACCACATAGCCTGGATTATTATCCAGTAACTTGCCTTGCAATATCTCACAATAATAGCAGAATAACAAGTATGTATCCGGCTCAATCCTTTACTTAGATAACTCAAGTTCCCGCAAAGCACCAGAGCAAATATATTCAATTTATTGAAAAGTTGTCGTCACGTATTTCCTTAAATTATATTTAAGTACGTGTTTTAAGCAAGGATAACAGTATGTCACACTGTAAAGCTCACGATTAGAAAAGAAATCTTAATCAGCACCTAAGTTTGCTTAATAAATGTAATAAAAATGTATTAAGTAATGGCTGTAAGTATACCTTGTAATACATGAAGTTGTAGACCCAACCGTTACTCCTGAGCGGAGCCTCCCTGTCGGGGATTGCGATGAACCCATGTGTCTCCGTGGTCCCATAGCCGTCACACAAATGTGCACCCTTTGGCAACTTGCTCTGCAAACATCACATTATGTTCTAACTCAATCCACTTGCAAGAGTATGTTATGTTGTTCAGTTAAACTCATTAAAAGTTTAATACAGTTATGTAATAAATCTTCTCATCAAGTACACACAGCCTTGGGTTATGGGCTCAAAATATTAGCGATTAAATTATATTCTTATCAAAAACATTATGCACAACTTTTTGGCTTAACCAGCAAAACTTGTTATCGCATTATCATCCCCTAGCGTAGATATTATATACAGTCTTATGAATGGGGCATGATTGTTTGTATTTATATCAAACAACCCTTGCATACTAAGTATAGTGAAACTATCAACATTGTTCAACTGGAAGGCTTGCCAAAAACGTCAATTGGCAACCTATCTAAATGTGAATCTTAATTGGAAGCCTATTGGGTCGCTGTTTTTATGGTCGTCTCAGTAATTTTAGATATCCATTACAATGATGTATTGTCTTTCATTTAATACAGACCTTCCCAATAAGTAATTAATATAACTATAACAATTGGTAATTATGATAATTATTTCATTACGAAAGAAGGTTGGCATTACATCGCCAAATTCAATCAGTGTAGTTCTCAATAGAGTCACTAATCTTCTACTATTGACCAATGTTACTTCAGCCGTCAACTAAAGCCCCTGTAAAGGGCACACAGGTACCTGTAACATGGATAGCAGCTCCGGCGCGGGAGGTGCCCCCAGCAGGATCACCGTCTCCAAGGAACTCATCTGGTCTGCTCGGATAACGTCCACTAAGTTAGTTGCGAACGCTGGCGCCAGGAATGTGAACGTTGGCTGAAAGAAACATCAGAATTAGAAACTGGCTATGAGTATTTTGGTGTCGATTTTAAAAGTAGAATTTCAAAATTGTTTTAGAAAATATTCAGTCCCTTATGCCCTTAACACAGACATTGAGTATGACAGTGTATGTTACTTTCATCTTAATATTTATTAAACATACTTTGGCAGTACCTACATTATGTAAAATTATTAAACCTTATTTAGATTAAAGACCTGAAGGTGTACAGATGTCATACAGTTTGTATCGTGTAACATGAAAAGTTTGTAACAGACGTAAGAACAAAGCCATGAGATACAGCTACATACATCACAATCCCCGTCAAACAGCTCTGAAGTCCAATAAGACTTATTAAAGCCACAAACTGCACTAATCTGAAACTAAAGGCTGAAACATTTGGCATCTCTGCGCAATCGGGAGCTATAATTCAATGGGCGTAATAAAAGAGATCTGGCAGCCGTTCGCCGCAGCTCAGACAGATGCAGATAAGTAGCTTTTAAAAATATACGCCAGATTTCTTGGTCATAGTCACTATTTGTGCATTTCTTGGCTGTGATTATAAGCCAAGTTCTCACAAGTTCTATGAATATGAATGTGACTTTACCTAATGCCTTAAGCACAAATCAACAATTCTATTGCAAAATTGCATTTGATTCTCTGAATAATATATCAGTACATCAGTTGTTTCTTTCTCGTTGTGAAAAAGATAATCCTATAAACATGTTTGGAATTAAGATAATACATAATAGTGATTTGTCATCGCACGATACCACTTCGCATGTTTAGACACAATTACTATGAAGGTCATAAGTATAGGCTGACTAGTATTTAATTTGATTGGCTCTAAAATTATACTCATTTATTGTAATCATGTTTGAGTATTCCGGCTCTCAGTTCCAAACATTATAATTTATCAATTATTACAATTTTGCTGAATTATGTTTTGTACTCAATTATTCAATGTAGCTAAAAACAAAGTTCAAAACAGTGGGTACTTTTGAAAGCACCCTAAAAACATTTTACGACGATCCTCTTCTTGATGTTCCCTGTACAGTATTATTTCTAAAAGAGTAATTACTGTAAACCGAAGTACTTGAGAACGGCTTCTAATTACTGCCTTTACATAAAACCTTAATCTGCTCCGACATTACGACTCGTCACGTTTTCAACGAATTCCACTCGGCGAAGTTAAGCAAATTACGAATTACTTTTTTAAGAACTTCACAGACCTTTAAGAATAATAAACAGTTTATTTTTAAAAAAGGTGTTCATTAGCATAGAGTTGTAACGAGTCATCCCGGGGGTTCACTCAAATCGGATCGCGGTCAGCCGCTCCACAGGACTCGCTGCTATCTCTATTTTTTGTTCCAATCTACACGGGCATTTTAATTGCATTCTTAAGAGGGGGATTAAACAAACACACTCAGGATCAACGTTCGTGATTTAAAAGTATTGCTTTTTGTTTGTTGCCCTTTTTTGTTTTTGCTTTTCAGAAAAAACAATCGACAGTAAGACAGCCATATTAACTCCGTAGCAGTGTCTTGTGTTTGGCACAATAGCTAATCATTGACACCCTTCTACAGTTTTGTCATTATATTATGGAACTAACAATTACTCCATTTCCATTAACAGCAAGGGCACCTTACCCGATACTTCTCGGTGATCTCCACGACATGATCCACCGAGGTCTTCCTGGGCGTCATGAGGAGTGTCACGTGGTACGCCGTGCTGGCAGTCACGAACATAGTGAAGGTCATCCATTGTAAGGTCGTCAGCAGCATCACTGTTGACGTGGGTGTGGGGAACTGCGTGTGATATGACCTGAAAAGAGTGTATCGGTTATTCATGGATGACGTAAAATGGTCTGGTGACTAAAAATCTTTGGAGAAATCTATTAAAATTATAGATATCGACAAACAACTACATGACTATTAAAATTAAAACCAAATAAAACGTTTTCAAAAAAAAAAGAACTTGGTACTGCTTAATATAAATTAATATCTTCCCAAGAGGTAAAGCATTATTGATGTCACATATCCAAGGAGGGAAAATACTAGGTAGATGACTTACCAAGGAGAAGGTAGCTGCATCACCAATCCTCGATGTGTCATGTAAGCAGCTTTGGGTAGACCGGTGGAACCGCTGGTAGGCAACATCATTACCACGTCATCTATTGACGCCTCTGCTACCCTGGGAGATATCATTTGAATGATTAGTTATAGCCATAGAGGATTCTACCAAATATGATGTTGATACTGATCTAATTTGGATGAAACTCACTGGTTTCCAGATAGGTAATTTACAAATTACACCCCTTTTTGACTATCTCAATCCAAGTTTGAAGCCTACACAGTTACACAAGCCTCAAAAGCAACAGAAACCAGGAATGTTTTACAAAAATACTTACTGAAAACTATTTACGTCATCGCTGTGACCTGCAATAAACTGCTTTAAGACTTCTGGTTCATCAGCCATTACAAATGTAGGGTTCAGGTCTTCACAACCTTGCTGTGCCTTCAGAAGAGATTCTTCAAACTCTTGGTCGTGAAACACGAAGGTTGGTTCTATTAAGTTCAGGAAGTGTGTCTGCTCATCTACAAGAAAATATGTAGTATTTTTATTTTGTAAATTTACATTAAGTCTTAGTGGTCCTATGCTCTAAAATCTAAACAATCTTATCAGATTCATAGTTATCATGATTCAAATCATATTAAGTAGAACTGTGATAGCAAGTTTGGCTGCAATGAGATTTGAGAAGAAAATACATATAAACAAACAAAGCGTCAATCATCATCATCTTCCTGCCCTGTTCCCAAGTCATTTGGGGTCGGCGCAACATGTCTTTTAGTTCCATTCCTCTCTGTCAGACGTCATACTTACATCCACTCCCTTCTGCTTCATGTCCTCTTTCAGGCAATCAATCCATCTTTTCCTCGGTCTACCTCTGCCAATCCATCCTTCCACATTCATACTTAGCACACTCTTTGTAGCATGCGACAAACACAGCTTCAATAAGAAGGATAAATTCTTCTTGTTTCGCTATAATGCAGTCAACTGCAGTCTATTTCATCTACTGATCTTTAAGCTATATCTAAAATAACGCCTACTTACATACTGTACTATTAGGGTCCATCATGAACGGGATCATGCCAGCGAACATGACAGCGAAGTACAGTGCTGCCATCTCCTGGTGGTTCCTCATTATCAGCATGGCGTACTTCCTTGTTGCACCTCGCGCTGTGAGCGCACGTGCGAGTGAGACAGCACGCTTCAGGATTTGCTCGTTCGTTATCTTCTCGCCTGTTGAGCCGTTGATCTAGAATTTGAAGATTATGTTCAAGAGTTAAGTAAATTTTGCTAAATTTCCTCCAAACCCTCAAGAAACCTCGACCATCATTGAAATGTATGTAGTCATCTTACTTATACATAAGTACCTAATCAAAGTACCGAAACAAACGATATATAAATCACTGTCTCACTGTCGTAAGACAATGGCGATCCCATATTTATTATTCTGCTATAATGCTCAATAGCGTTTAAAAATAAAATTATTACATTGATTGTGCTACCAAAAGACCAAAAACGGTCACGGCAGCACATTTTTATCAGACCATTCAAAGGCCAAAGCACTCGTACAAACAAGTCGTATTTACGTGGGGTCAACTCTGTAACGTCACAATCCATCGTTTTATTACAAACGTGAGTTTTTCCCGCGGACGCTGCAAACAGATGAAATTGCTCAATAACCGTAGCGCAGGCAATTTGTGACGCTACCCGAGTGGCGACCTCACGCCCTGTCACACACATGCCAAATATATTCCGCTTTTATTTTAAATCTAATCGGTTTAGAGTTTTTAGATTTAAATGGGAAATGTGACTGCTTTTGATAATAACTGTACCTGCTTATAAAATATTCAATGAAAAAAAGTCGTACCTATAAAATTGCAGCGATTATAGTTTGATTACTTTATTAAATGGCTATGCAATTTATTGCGATTAGTATGGATTTCAATACTGTTTATAGCTGGCGAATAAAAGTATAAATATTATGACGTGATTATCAAAGGATTTCTTTTGCATAGCAGTAGAACGTTTTTGCTATCTGCGGCGGCTAATATAAGAAGGATATGGAAATTGTTTATTATAAGGATTATTGTAGACATGAATACATGCTATACTGTTATCTTAAAACTCACCATAAAAACATGATCCGGTCTTTTCTTAAGACAGTGGAACATGATCTGTGAGAGCGTGACATGTTCCCGCCCCTTGCGATCCGGTACCAAGCCTTGTTCTATCAATATGGCGTCTAAGACTGTGTCCAAGTACAGCTGAGCTGCGTTCGGCTTCCCTCGCACCACTGTGTGAGACATCTGGAAAAAGATATTATACTAATTTCAAGGTTAGGTTAATCAGAATTTCATTTTCTTGCCTTAATAAAGTTACCCGGTTCTAAACAAAATGTTTGTTCTCCAAGGACCAATTAGCAAAACAGTCTTACTAAGGATCAATAATTGCCAATTAATTGAACATTAATCTCGCAAGAAGACAGCCTCCCAAATAGAACAGATACCTGAATATCTAAATATTCCGGCGAATTTGTATTCGTGTGGGTCCTAGTTACACCTAATACTTTTAGCAAGACATTCCGAACATATTCGCACACGTAATATACATTGGGGGAGGAAATATTACGCCCCGGGGGCACTACATTTTTTGATAAGACAAAAATGCTCCCCAAGAAACTATTTTATTTGTTAGAGGCAAAGAACTTGGACGTTTTACATGTAATATTAGGTTCTTTGTGAAAATATTAAATCTTGACGTAGGTCTGTAATTTGTTTTCGTGATGAAAGACTCGATTGTTCATGAAATTGAAGCTTTAGGGTTTTACTATAAATGGCCTTGAACTTTTCCGTCTCTTATTTTTTATACCATTAGAGCTGTTTAAATGTGTGGTATCTATCGTATGATACGATATCAAAAGAACTATTTTCATACGAGACTAATCCCTTGACACGTGGAAAACTAAAAAAAAATAACAAATAAGCAAGTATATGATGATGTTGCTTACAAATACTAAACGACTATTTCCTTACTAATGTGTGTATTTAGATGATAACGCAGTGAGATAATAATATAATAACAAAAACATCTCGCTACAGTACGCTTTACGTCATGTTTTTAACTTGTTAGAAACTAATCTTCTGTACTGCTGAGAACGAGAGCAAAATCATTACAGAATTGTAAATAAAGAAATCTTCTTATCTTGGAATTATTGCTTGCTAAG
The DNA here is from genome assembly GCF_030705265.1 of Helicoverpa armigera. Taxonomy (NCBI): domain Eukaryota; kingdom Metazoa; phylum Arthropoda; class Insecta; order Lepidoptera; family Noctuidae; genus Helicoverpa; species Helicoverpa armigera. The sequence continues at coordinate 178,096 of NC_087141.1, forward strand.
CAAAAAAAAAAACAGTTTTCGGTACTAATATTTACCAAACTAATATGGCCGACTAAATAATCTGCAAATATTTAATTTTTCGTGTAAATCCTCTTCGTACAGGTATTAATGTTAAATCGCGTACATACTTAGATATTATTTAAGATAAATGCATTTAGGCTAGATAACGGCTAATTCTTATACACCAAGAGTATCATAAAAAGAATGCATTAGCGGACTTATTCAATGCACTAAATAAATAAAACAGAATCCAAGGCTTGCATAATAAAGCCTATGAATACATTATACTATTGCGATATTTAAATGAGTCAAAGAAAATCGTGAACTATCTCATCTTCCTCCAACGCGAGAGTTAAATTTTTCAAAAAGAGTTTCTGCAACTTCTCATCTACTTTTGAATATTATAAATTAATGAGCTCTTAAATAATTAGCTTTGTTTTATACTGTTGCTGCTTCTATAAATAATTTGTAGGTAGGTACTTTTGAAGTACTTATCTGTAAAACTGTGACGAATAAAACAGAACCAATGAACGACCGTGAACCATTGCTTTGTGAGTAATTCCTAGCATGTTGTTTATCAATAGTTAATACCGGTTTTGATTTCAAAATTTGTTGTTTTTTAGGACAGTGGAGTAGTACACCATATCTGGAAATAATTACCGGTTGATGTACATAGAAATGTTTATAGAAAGTTATTCTTTAATTTCGTAAAAATGATTAAACTTTGAACATGACATTTAAAAGTTACTTCAGCTACTTGTACCACTTTTTCCAACATATTAATGGTGAAAAAGTAAGCAGTACAATTATTATTTGGGTTTAATCAGGCATCTATAGACATAAGGACTAAATTGGCATACTTAGGTACTCATTGTTGAATGTATAATATGTATAATGGTCTACGCATGATGTGGATTCCTATATGTGAGGAAACATTTTTTGTTGGAATTCACAATAAAAGAAATAAATAAGTAATGGACCATAAACTAACCACACTGGTACCTATTTATAATTCAATCACTAAAACTTACTGCTTAACTGGTACCGCACTGGTTAATCTACTGGTTATAATTACTTTTAAACCTTTTTCACGAAGAGTTAACTTTCTATAAACAACTGCCTGCATATAAATAAATAGCAGTTTTTATTCAGAGATTTTTTCAAAATGGTCTATTAACAACTTTTTAAATTATCACTTTCACTAATACTTGAAATCCAGGTACCAGGGCGCCATACATTGACGGAGATGCACTTACCTTAGCTAAACAGCTGACAGCGCTCGCACATACAACCTTCGCGACCGACTGGCGTGACAAACAGCTGAGACCAACATTTATAGATATTAACACGCTAATACACACGAAAATCTTTTATCAATACGATAACTACTGCTTACGTTATTGGCCCACCGAGACTGCTTCCTATTAAATAATAATGTCTAATACTATTACGCGGGATGACGCATCAAATTGATGACCGATAAGAGTTGGGGGCATCAATCAAAATAAATCAATCATTGTATTGTTTGTTCTTTAATAAATAATCTGTACCAATGTAATAAAGAGGAAATATTTTTTGTTGGAAAGCTATACTTTTTCCGAGTAACATAGTTTATATTTTTTTTATCCCGGTACGGGCAGTAGGTCCCACGGGAGGCGGGTGAAAACGCAGGAAATCGGCTAGTATGTAATAGAATCATACCACTGGAAATACATTTTTTCCATATTAAAAGCATCTTTTAATAATATCTAAAGAAATAATTAAGGCTTAGAAACTCGTCCATACGCAAGATGCTATTCTACAAAACCTTGAAATAACCAATATTATCACATGAATGTGCAATGTGCATACTTGATACAGACCAAAAAACCTAGAATTATATGTGTAGCAGTAAATACTTGGTGACGAGATTTCTCTCTGTCGTTCAAAATACAAATAAGAAATGTATAATATCAGGGAGTATGGTAAATGTACAATATCTGTGTACGGATGCGAGAAACGGTTACATTAAGCATATAATCCGATTATATTTGATCATTTTATTTAGGTTTTATCGAAAGCGGTTAGGTATTAAATAAACCCGGTTTATCTTTATTATAATGATCATATAAAAAACTAAATGAGACGAGTGCAAAGTTTACAAGATTACATTTGTGACATTATCAAATTGCATCTAAATTTGCCAAGCCATAAAAGCGCAAGCAAAGAAAGAAACCAACATTTACTTTTAAATGTAACTTCAGAAAATTCCAGCTTAACCTAGTTATGATTATAAAATCTGATATAGGTACAGATATAATGCTAGATATAATGTATATAACACATACATAACGTATATCAGTCAACTGATAGCAATCCTTCATACTGATAACAGCCGTGACACGCTTGAACAGCTATCACGTTACACGTATCTGGCAGATAGCTGAATAGCTACTGTGAGATCGACAATTTGACCACGTTAGTTATTTTTGGACGTATCTATATTATCCACGCTATGTTGGTTTTCCACTTAGTTTTTTCCACGTGTCGCACGTAGGTACATAATATGTGATGATGATATGCGACATGAAACAATGACCATCTACCGGTACAAACTATGACTCCAGAATCGAGTGACGAGTTCCTGACTGAGACTGAGTGACTGAAAAAAGTGTTAAAGCGCTATAATCCTGTAAGTATACTATTATAATATAGGTAACCTTTAATATAGAACAAAAACATTAAATCAACTTAGCTTTAGAAAAATGAAAATCAATGCTATAATCATGTTTTCTAAATTATGATGTTGAACAAACCAATACAACGAATTTTCTCGAAATCTAAAATACTGCGCATTGTCAAAAGCAAGACACAATACAAGATTAGGTACCATTGCATTATAGAGCCGTCAAAGTTTCCAATCCGTCAATAGTTGAGGAGCTGATGGTATAAACGTCAATATTACTTCTGCAGGCTTAGCCGTAGATTAGTTTACCCAAGTCCCTGAATAGAATTCGGCTATGAAAGCAAGCAATAAGTTTTGACAGATTGAGGTCTTACTTTACCACTGGAATCATATTTATAGCCAAATATACTACGCTTCTAGGTACCGGTTATTTCACTTACGCCCCGTGGTAACTATTTCAGGAACCCGGATAAAACACCTATTACGGTCTTCCTCGATAATCCGGCTGCCTAAAAATGAAATACCTTATTCTTCAAATCGGAAAACTGAAAATATTCTTGTCATTCAATTATCAGAATGATGTAACTTGATAAAATAATGTCAATATTACAATATCTCCTGCGGATGCTACTTATGTACAAAAGTATGCACACTTAATTGTTTTTAATGCAGTACGGAAAACCCGGGTAACCTGTAAACACAATTATTTTATCTTAAGGAAACTTCCTCATTGCAGGGAGATTGCTTTTCAGTGTTTGTTGATAACAACAGACGGCGCACTGTTAATAAAAATATCTCGATAAAAAAATCACCAACATTTTCCTACTTAAAAGAGAACAATACAAGGGGAGCCCAAAATTATGTATTTTTTAGTTTTTCTTTGAGACAGACAGAAGGCAGAAGTGTCTTCTATTTTTGCGACAACACACAGGCTTTGGCCGCGTTTAAAGCTAAATTAAGGCCTCTTGCAAAGTGACAGGCAGAACGGGGAAACTGGGCCATAGCGTAGTTATTTGTGCCGTCTGTAAATATACCAGGGTGGCTTTTAAGATGGCCTGCTGAGATAGGTTGTTATTAAAAATGAAAAAGGGCTTTAAGATCCAATTATAAAAACAACTTTGATACTACAAATGTAGCGTTTTACAACAACATCAACAACACTAACTTAATAGACAAACAATAATATGTCTTGTTTCAGAATATCAAAATATCCACACCTTTCCGATTAGTAACTCTAACACTTCCCTGTACGTACAATTACAATACATTCCTGTAACGCCAGGCGTCTCGTAACATGCAAGATAGTGTGACACCGACAATGTTCATTATTGCTCGCTATCGAGATATCTCTCAGTAATGTTCCGGGAAACAGTTCCATTAAGCAAGGAGGTTTACCTGCACACCTATCATTGTTACCCAGGTGCACTAGAAGAGTTATTTTACGTCAAGGTTGAATTTTTAATTACTAATTGAACAGATAAACATCACTAAACATAGATGAACGTAGACAAAGAAGTATAGAAGAAGAAATGCTGCGCCGACCATATACATATAAAATTGGAATAGAATCAGGGATGATGATGATTAATGTTTAAAATTCTCAGCGATGATTTTCCGGAACGAATACCTAGGACATTCACGATTGTGTTTCATTCTTCCTTAAAGCAATTTCTTAAAAAGAAGCTTGTGAAACTTATTTCTCTATGTAGAATATGTTGCCAATTTGTTGGCAATCTGTTGTGTATCAGTGGACATACGACGTCGCGTGGCAGTGTAGCGGGTATTAGCATAGACATCGCACCATATTGATATTACTTGCCACTTCACAGATAGACTAGAAGATTCACTGCAATTTTATTAAATTGCAAAGTAAATGATAGGTATATGAAAAAGTTACAGATTGACCCTGTATTGCAAAACTATGACAGTAGAATGGAATGACTTTCGTGTAGCATTAACATTTTTTAGGAGAACATTTTCTGTTATAAACACTGAGTAATCAAATATTTTATTTCTTCAGCCATACAAATAAAAAATTACACAACACTGCACTATCGTACAACGCTAATACATCTACACCCGGCGTAAGTTAAACTTCTGCATATTTGATACACGTTTGTACCGGGCTGACCCGTCCCGGATAGGAGCCGGGTGTAGCCGGGTAGTCCCGGGCCGGCGCCGCGGGCCACCGACGCGGAGCCCAAGGATCACATTAGGAGATTACATAATACACTTTATTATTATAGGGCAGTTATTTTCTAAATGCCTCGCCACTTATGATACCCAGTGTGTTGGCACAGTTATAATCACAGTTTAATAGTTACTAAATAGCTATTCGAATCCTGTAACGGGACAAAGCTTTAGGAGTCGGTTAAAACTAGTATTGTGGCTGTCGGTTAGTGAAAATATTTTGTTATATCTTAGTTCATTCGTAGCATAAAATAACACAAAGTTTCCAAGTGCACTTTTTCAATTGAGGCCAAAAGTAACAAACAAAAATTAATTCTAAATTAACCATTCATACTTCCTCTAACAAGTACGAAACAAGCATTCACAAAACAACAAACAAACTTTTACATTAAGAATATTAACCGCAGAGTTCAAAACGAGCCACCTGATCGCAAAATGTCCGGATAATGGCGTCATTCGAGCACTCTTGGCCGGGCCAGGCTAATGAGTGCTCCACCGACACAAAGGCCAAACCACGACAATGCACGACAACAGCCGACAATACCCGAACATGCACTTTTCTAGATAATAGCTGCGGAGCTCGTTACACAATACTATTGGTTTAAGAGGCTCTCGGGACATTTTGTTGATCGTTTTCTGGACTTAGCTGGTCGTTCAACTGCTTGTATTGTTGTCTCCGCTATTATGTCGTATTAACGGGTATATTTGCTAAACGGTACTTAGTTTTCTATTTTCCTGTTATATGGATCATTGATTGCATGTTAGAATAGGTAAGTCACCGCGATAAAATCTTCCTACCTTTTCATGTTTAACTACAGCCACGCACAGAAAATGCTGATAAATTACTAAAACTCTGTATAAACTTAAAGTAGTTCATCTCGTCTAGTTTTATGCATTCCTATCGCGCATTCACATTCGTGTGATCTTAGTTTAATCAAAGTTAGTTCATTTGTTCGTCAGTGGGGGATCAACTCGGTTTCAGCTGAAATATTTACTGCTAAACGTCGGGTGAAAACTTGATGCGATTATAATATAAGGTTGTTCATAAGAAAAAAAAAACCTAGTAAATATCAGTGAAGAATTCTTGTTTATATTTAAGAGTATAATTTATGCGTGTTGTAGTCTGGAAAATAAGCTTATGAGTTTAACAATCATTTTTTAAACATACTCCATTCCTCTTTACTACATTCTGTTAATAGTAGCCTTGATCTTAATTTTCCTATAAATACGGACATCATAATCAAAATCTAATTTGCTTGTCAAAATTTGTATTGGAAGTCAAGCAAATAATATATTTTCGTTGACACCAAGGAAACGGATAATTAGCTTGGCAATTCCGCGAACTTGTTAATTTCTTTAATGGATTCTGCTCAACTTATAATTGAGAATTTTTCCAAATCATTTTGACAGCGAAGTTAATTAATTGTTCAGACATATTTTGTGCCGCGACTTTGGAGTTTTTTTTTGCTTATTTTTAGAATATACGAACAGGATTAGACGTGTAGAAAAAAAAGTGACACTAACAATGAAAAAAAAAAAACAGATGCCGACTAATTGAGAACCTCCTCCTTTTGGAAGTCGGTTAAAAAGTGACACTAGCAAATGAAAATTGTTTAAAACTCATGAATTATTTCGTCTAATATCATACTAACCTCATTGGCCAAGTATACTATGTTCAAAGCTGACTGAGACGGAGCCGGGCACAAAAGCTAGTGCTCCATACATATCGCCTGGATGTCAAAGGGTAAGTTTGCTCATTAGTTCCTAACTTCGCCCACTGGCGGATTACTAGCGTCTGAGAGACGACGGACGTATGATATCTAAGCTGGTTGTTACAATTATCATATTTAAGTTTCATATCGATTCAAAAGAAAGTAAGTTTAGTGCGAAGAAATATTTTATTTATGCTTTATAATTAGCTGTACTCATTAGGTTTCTATCGTCCCACGTTGCTGTGCTCAGGGACAATCTATTCCAATCATTCTTTGCTTTATTCTTTCTTGCTTATGATGATAACTAGATACGACTATTTTTACTTACACGAGGCCAAAGCTTCTTTTTTATTGAGTTCAGAAATAATATATTATTTATGAAAGAATAAATAAAATTAATAGCCAATTACATTCAAAGTCTTGTGAGGGATCAGTTATACATATTAATACTTGCTATACTTACAGCTGCCCGTAAGTATAGGAAGATATTTTCATCTTACACAATGTATTTTTGAACAGAAGGATAACTTATATAATGTATGTAGGCAAGTACTTTTAATTTACTTTATTTGGCACTTAAGCGGAAGATTAATTAAATACCTATGTGTTGTCACATCTTACCTGCAGTACGTTGTATGGCAATTCAGTGCCAACGTGACTGTTCTCTGACTGAATTATAGTTTCAGTCGAATTAACCAATTAACTATGACATCGTTGGCATTTTTGCTTTGAAGTACTTAAGTTTACAAGACCATTATTGGATTCATCTATAAAAACATTGGAAAAATTCCTTTACGATGATAATAACCCTCTATTCATTCCTGGTTGTAATCATTTTATGCAAATACGAAGTACTAGCATATTTCGGCTCAATATGAAAGCATTCGCTCTCATCTCCATCTAACATTAAAGTTAATACTTATTATTGAACCGGAGATCTCGTGAAATTATTATAAAAACACTTACAAAACACCATGCCTATATCATTTCCCGGTATTCCTCTGATGTTAGGTAAAAATATCCTGTTTAAAGTACTAAATACGATTATACAAAGCTGATGCAATAATATTACTTATCTAGTATTAGGGCTAAGTTACAGCCTCGCGTACCGATTTATCATTTGACCACGTGACCATTTTGACGTATCGAGTATTTTCGTGTTTCAGAAGGAACGATTAATTGGGGTTCCAGTTACCATTAGAACATCTTTGACAGATGTTGCGGGAAGTCAAGAGGAAAGAAGATTGACAACCAGTCTTAACAAGGGGTCTAACCCAACTTAAGAAAATACTAGCAAGATAATGATGGATCACAGCGTGATATATAAATTACGTCCTAAAATAATAATGCAACAACTACAGAACCTGTAACACTTCTAGGAACAATATCACACATGAAAACCATATTCCCAATATTGTGCAACCCGTGTCGCAGTTGACAAGAGCACTCAACACATTGCATCGCTACTAAATTTCGCTTTCGCTTCCAGAGAGCACTCCAGTCACCCGATTCACAAAACTAGCTATTGTTATTTCTTCAGAACTGAATATTGCGATAGATATTCTCGTGTCTGTAAATCAAATCCACTCTTGACTGTAGATAAAACTAATACAGAGCTAAAAGGTTTCTGAGAAAGTTTTCCAATATGTAATATTTGTTAGCATAAAGGATTTAATAATCTTCCTTATTGTAACGAGATAGGAAAGATCAGAGAAATGATGAGGTCTTTAACCTTTTTTAACGTATTTTGCAAAAAAATATGATAGTGGTAAGGAAATTGTTACGCCTTTCCTTTCGATTTGTCTTTTCTCGGTAAATTATATTATAGCTATACCACTGGATCTTATAACCTTTTTTTTGTGATGGGAAATTATCAAATGACTACTCCCGCTGTGGGTTAGCAGCGTGAGACTTTTATTGACTAAAACCCATAATGTTATCAACAATATTAACCTGAGATATTAACTAATAAGGAGCATACGTATTACCTGTTGTATCAACCAATACACCACACAAACCAACTACACTAATATATGTTATATTGTAAACTATGTCTTGGTCCCAAGTCCCCAGCTCTGAGGATATCGTTACAAGTTGTCGCAAGTTGTTCCGCGATTGCTTTTATTGCTGCAGTTGTATCGCACTGGCCGATGCTCTAACAAGTGCACTTCTTTCAAGTTTCCTTCTCGAACATTCCTGTACAAACTCAAAGGAAATTGTGTTGTTATAGTTCATCACGGTGTACTATCTATTTAGAGTACCAGCACATTGCAAACTAAAAAGTCGATCCGACGGTTGGCAAACATTTTTTAAAAGAAAATACATGTCGAATTCAATCAAAGTTTTCAGTCGATCTGATACCGGCCAAATACCTTTTCGTTGTTATGTGCATACTACCAATAATTTTCGTACTGATTTATGGACCAGGGCAAACTATCGGCCGACTAAAAGTTTGCAGTGTGCGGGTACTGTAGCACGAGATTATTCCCCACTAAATGTATTTTGCATCATTAAACCAAAATGAGGAGAACTTAGTTAGCCGCAGTTGATCGTGTCTTTATAGCTAAGACGCGTCTCGCATAATGAGTGCCACAGCTGGGGCTTGTGCTCAAATGTGCATATATTTAAACCGACGCAAACTCCTAAACGTTCTTCATACATGCAGTCTTCACTAATTATGACTTTCTCTTACACGTTACTCATTACACGACACATCACCTACAAGGTAAAATGTATTCTGCGTCTAAGAACTAAGGTTGGTTTTACAATGCCAGTGAAGACTGAAACATTTGGATTGCAGTGTAACAACAATATTCCAAGATTCGGTAGGAGCGGTGCAGCTTACAAAGTGGCGGGTTCGATTCCCGGGAGAAATTGGAACAGTGATTGTGATGTTTGTTGGTAGCAGTAACGCGCTTTGGTTCAACATTGAAAGCCTGCCCGGGGGAGCGCGGCCGGGTATGAGCACATTGCGCGCGCTGTATGAGCGAGTGGCCTTCATCCAATGCGGTGTAACCGATGTATCGTGCCGCGGGGAATTCGGAAGACGGTATCCTCATTTGAGGTTAACCAGTCTGATCTTATGTTATAAATGTCAAAGTTTGCTTGTTTCTTTCCAATTTTTTACGTAAATAGGTACAACAAAATTGATATTTGGCAGCCAAACTTTAGTTTACAACAAGATAACTTTAATCCAGGAAATATTCCTAAGAAAGTGTCTAACTAAATTCAATATCAAGACAAAGGCTTAAGACTTTGTTCTGAAAGTCTATTTTTAGTGAAAGGCTTTCGGCTGCTGAGTACAAAATGTTAATGTTTAACATAATTAGCTTACTCTCCCTTCGCTCCTACATTGAAGGGCTCCATTTAAAATTCATTGGCAATTTTGTGTGTTAATTACCGGCAATGTGTAAGCTCGCTTAATGAAAATAAACTAATTATATTACTCCTCGACTGATGCTGTCACTATATTGAGGGATTTTGGCAACGAGGTTATTATTTCAAGAGAGTGCTTGACGGAAGTATACGTTAATTTAATAATACTTAAGTTATGTATGTGTAAGTAAGCCTTATTTATGATTCTACTTATGGGATATGGGGAGAATTCGTAAAGAAAATAAATCTGTATAGTTTTAGGTATAAGTTTTTAAGTTTAAATGTGTCTTATTTGGATCCGGAAGTATACATATATTATGTAAGAGTGATGTGCATAAAATATGTATACTTTGGTTGGAAATATTTAGACGCAAAGCAGGTGACTTTATCTTGACGTCGCGGCGTGGGCGGCTGCCATTCTCTAGCGAACAAGCTCATTCATGCGGTCTCTGACGGATTTTGTTTGCCCTGCACCAAGTATTTTTAGTTTAGACACGAAGTAAGAGTAGTCACTTTTATGTGTTATTTCTAGAAAATCTATTCGTGAAACATCACCTTACTTTTTACACGAGCCAAACAAAATGCATTCCTAGAAAACCACTCTTTCTCCTAAGCTAAACAAATAAAAAGAAAAAACACATGAATAAAGCTCCGGTCATGTGGAATAGAATGTGGGTATTATTTAAAGTCAGACCAACCTATCGACCATCGTCCTTACCTTTGAATAATATTTATGTTTTGTTCTTCTCGTGTAGTCTGCAGTACAATGCTTATTTATGCGATATTCACGTAAATACGTCTAGTTCATCAGATATTTATGTAAATCACTCTTGTGAGACAGCTATCTAGATAAGGACTGAACCTTTTTGTATAAATAATATGACTAGGCCGAATATAAATGTTTATGTATTATATTTAGTTGGAATGTTTCAGTTAGATAAAGTTTTTCATCCATAAAGTAGATTTGGAATTAGAAAAACTCGTAAAAATATTATCTAGACAGTTTGGTCCCAGTATTTGGGTATCTATCTAGACTGATAGTTCGCAATAACTGGGTGTCGCTACATTGAACACTGATTGTTTTATCTACATGAAACTGGCATTCACCCGCACTTTATATGCAGTTATATTAGCATAGATATAGATTAAAATTTGGATCCAAGCAGTGGTTTTCCATAGATTGGCAAACAAATTGATGTTACATTCCTTCACACAGATTACACACAATCCCGTACAACGTTTCTCTAGAGGCTGGTTACCAGAGGTAAAAAACGTCTTCATGTAATACCCTCCCCCCCTCTCCCCTGTGACAAGTTTCATCGCAAACCGCTCTGTGGGGACAGCGATAGCAAGAACATGCCAACTTTGTCATGTTCAGGACATTTCAACGAGTTTTATTTGACTGACGTGATATATGGAAAAGTTTGACATGAAAACCTCAAGAAAAGTTAGGATTTACCTGGTAGTATTTTTACTTTCAGTGACTTTGAAAATATATGTATTTATGTCTAGAGTACATGTAGGTAAAACTTTGCTATGATAATTAGTTCAGGGGCAGTTAAATAAACAAGAATAATAAAATAACGATATTGCTCATCGCTCTGTTATACGCGTAATTTTCCACGGACCTTGACTCTTCAATTAATATAATTGAATGAGCTTCAGCTTTAACTTAAACCATTTTGTTTTTATTTAATTTTGATGGAGGAATAATATGTCGAAATTGGTTCAATGATGATGATTATGTCCTATTAGCCAAATATTGTCCACTGCGTCTGTTCTCATGTAAGAAGATTAGCCAACTGCGCAGGACTTATTAGAGTGCACGCACATATGCCCAAACACAGGTGCACTCACTATTTCTTCACTCTCATAGCCCGATAGGACGGCAATGCGACATAAAAAGGTAATCACCCATCCTCAGCACATTCCCAGTGACGATTACCACAGACCTCTTCCAGACCATTTGACAATTTATTGAGGCACCAGACTTGAACAATTAACCTCCCCGTAATAGCAGCAAATTGAATTGAGCCGCATTTGTTGGGTTATCGTTTAGAGCTATCAAATGAAATTATATTATCTTTGAAAGCAGTTGACGCTAATCTTGTAAGCTAGTAATGGGCCCTTCAAGATCTCCCTTCGCTGTATTATGTTGTTTTGACTGGCGGCCTTCAGACTGGAAAGTTTATTTAAAAATAGTACGTTTTCTTATAGTCTAAAATATGCAATAATATAACTTTTTTTACACATGTGCCACTGAAAAATCAAGCGGGAAATAACATGTCGGCCCTTAACAACCAGTCGTTTTAATAGTTTTAAAAATAATATTAACGCGAAACTAGACAATGAAATATTAAATAAAAACAATCCCCATTTAATGTACGGAGCACTATTTGATATAATAAAATACGAATTTAATTCTAGTTTTAAAACCAAAACGCTCGTACTAAAAGAAACGGCTAACTTCAATGAGTGGGCTTCCCCCGGCATTTACAAGAGTAGAGCTAAGCTGTATGAGTTGTATGAAATGAAAAATTATAATTTTGATGAAAATTTTATTAGATATGTTAGGAATTATTCTAAATTGTTTAAAAAAGTTTGTCATGCGGCAAAATCAATGTATTTTAGTAATAAAATTAAGAATAGTAAGAGTATAATAAAAGCGACGTGGAATATTATAAATAGCGAGACCGGGAAAATCAAACAGCGTGATAATCAGTATAAAATCATTAATGAGAATCAAGTTTACGAGAAAGATTCTGATGTAGCTCGCGAATTTAACACATTCTTCTCTAATATTCCAATCAAGACCACTAGCGGCTTAGACTCCTCTGCCACCAACGCCGAAAAACTTTTACGTAGTAGTGTTAGTCAATGTGAAGCCACATTTACCTTTAGTTATATTTCACCTTATGACATAGTAAGAACCTTCAAGTCATTAAATTCAAAAAAGACAGGTGATTTATGGGGTATCTCTGTTAAAGTCTTAAACTGTATTATTGACGATATTGCGCCCTATTTAGCTCGTATATTTAATGAGTGCATTGACTCAGGTACCTTTCCTGAACTTATGAAATACAGTAAAGTTATACCTCTCTTTAAATCCGGGAGCAAGAACGATCTAGGCAACTTTAGACCGATTTCAATTCTGCCCGCGTTGAGCAAAATTTTTGAAAAGCTAATTTTAAATCAACTCCTCCGGCATTTTAATTCATACAATATTTTACATGCGGAACAATACGGTTTTACAAAGGGTCGCTCCACAACGGATGCCGGAGTTGCTCTACTGAAACATATATTCAGTGCGTGGGAGAAGTCACAGAATGCTATCGGGGTGTTCTGTGATCTTTCTAAAGCGTTCGACTGCGTCCAACATGAAACGCTTACCCAGAAGCTAAAGTACTATGGTATTAGAGACAGCGCACTTAGTGTTATTAGCTCATATTTAAGCGGTAGAATGCAATGTGTTGACGTTAATGGTGTCAAATCTTCCAATCTACCCGTTCGTTTGGGCGTACCGCAAGGGTCGATTTTAGGTCCATTTTGTTTCTTGTATACATTAATGACTTGCCATATTATTTAAAATCATTGTGTGATGTAGTATTGTTTGCCGATGACACGTCTCTAATTTTAAAGTTGATAGGAATAGAGTAGATTTTGATGACGTGAATTCTTGTCTTTCACTAGTAACGCAATGGTTTACAGCCAATAATTTAGTTTTGAATACGAAGAAAACAAAATGTATTAAATTTGCTTTGCCTAATGTAAAAAATCTCGGTCCCGGTGTAATTTTGAACAATGAGGAACTTGAAACGGTACATGCTACGACTTTTCTAGGGATAACAGTAGACTCCAAAATTCAATGGGGTGAGCATATAACTGGCATCACGGGTAAATTAAGCTCTGCTGCGTACGCTGTCAGGAAAGTAAGAGCTCTCACCGATGTAGCCACGGCGCGTCTAGTGTACTTTAGCTATTTTCACTGCATCATGTCCTACGGAATTCTTATGTGGGGCAATGCTGCCGATATCGAGAATGTTTTCGTACTACAGAAGCGCGCTGTCCGTGCTATATACAAACTTGGTGCTAGAGTCTCCCTTAGGGAAAGGTTTAAGGACATTGGTATTCTGACTGTGGCGTCTCAATACATTTATGCCAATATAATATACGTAAGGCAAAACCTAGATTCATATAGTAAAAACAGCGACGTACATCATTTTAATACTAGAAATAAACATAAGTTAACCGCACCTAATTATCGTCTACATAAGGTGCACGGTTCATTTGTGGGGCTTTGTGTACGCATTTATAACAGGATTCCGGTTCATCTCTTGGAATTAACGGACAGTTCTTTTAAAAACAAAATCAAAGAAATTCTTGTTAAAAAGGCATATTATAATGTTAATGATTATTTCACAGATAAACGCAGATGGCTGGATGCGAGCAGCCGAAAATAGATCTCAGTGGCGTGCACTTGGAGAGGCCTATGTCCAGCAGTGGACTGCGATAGGCTGATGATGATGATGATGATGAAACGCAGATGGCAGCTCTGAAGTGGAACAAAAGTGCTTTATTTTTTGTATTTTTCGGTGTTTTAAATTAATAATTGATAAAATAGAATTGTATAATTGTAAAATAAATTAATAATAATTAAATTGTAATAGACAGCTGTGTTGCTGGGAAGTTTGTTCTTCACCACTTCTTCTTTCCAGCCATAACACTAGGAAGTGGTGAAAGGGGGGCGTTTTGGGGGTGCTGTCATTGTAAAATTTTGACGTTAAAAAGTGCTAATCGTATTAGCCTATTTTAATAAATGATTTTGACTTTGACTTTTGACTTTGACTTTGAAACATAAAAGAGTTATCTTAATGTACCTAACTGGGATTAATGAAAACAGTTTGGATCTTCATTCGCCTCGGATTGTCAATGTATCTTTCAGAGGAGCCCATGCCATCTGTTTTATGAATAAATATATATTTTTAGATCCTCATAATCAGAAAGCAACATTCTGCCAATCCTATAGAAAATGAAAAAGGGTAAGCTTCGGCCTTATTTACTAACCATACACGTTATCCAAAAACATTTGGCTATGATGCTTTATAGAATAACAGCCGTACGCATCCATTACGAATGTTTTCCGCCGGGCCCACTTCTCCGAATCCTCACTCAAAGGATTGTACCCTTGGAGCATTTCACCAACGGGACAAGTCATTGCTGTATTTTAACTAGTGCTATAAGTACGGGACTGGCTGTTATATTCGTCATCACAGCCTAAAACTGTCCACTACTAGACAAATGCTTCCCCAAAGCTAGGGAGATTTGGTCATACTTACCGCAGTGGGCATGCGTGTTGGTAAGCGCCGTATGGGATATTTTTGAACTTCTTCCTAAAAACGGATGAATTCTCAATTCGTGAGATATTTGTGGCGCTGCTGCTTCGCCTTTACATTAGGAATTTGTGGGCATGGCGGCCCCGGTTGGTTACATAGTCTAGGAGATGTGCCATTCCATAATATCTCAGGTATTTTATCGATATACACTTTATGTACCCGTCCCTACCGGCCGCCATATTTCATTACCGACCGTTTCCGGATCCGGCATACCGATTTAGAAGTGAGGAATTATTTTTGGATTTAGAACAGGTGGCCAAAGGATTGTACCAAGTATTATGATGGATGGGGATAGTTTGCTATGGTGATAGTATTGTATATAGTGCTGGACAACTTTCAGATTGGTCACTTTTGCTGTTTCAACAACCGGGTGTCATTTTGGTATAATTTCGAAGTGAATTTGATGACATTTTCATATGAATCGGCTACCTTACAGAACTCTTTTTCTATTTCAAGTCACAAATGTATTTCGTCTACTGTTATCCAAAACCAGTCCCACTACTTTCACAAATTCAAACACATTAGTAAATCACAGCAGCTTCCAAACACAGAGCTACACTGAAAGATTTCCCGCATTCAAAGAATGCACGATATTTGTCCATCCCTCCCCCCCTCGCCCCGTCGCGACGTACGTGCCGACACAAAACAAACGCCGGTCTATGAGAAACGTAAACGTCGCGCGTCGTGTCGGTCGTGTTTGTCGCGTCGCGCGCGTGACGTACACGCCAATGCTTAGCAGTGTATAGTTTAGGATATTGTCTGTGGTTGTTCGAAAGAGATACCGCGGCCCTGGTACATAAAAGGCCTATGACGGAACACGACGATTTTAGTCAGTAAGAGTCTGACACTCCCTCTCCGCTGCTAACCCACAGCGGGAGGGGTCATTTGATGATTTTACGTCGATAAAAAAAAAAAAGGTAATACGTGGGAATAATGCTTTTTATAGTTCAATTTTTCAGCATAGTAAACTAGGTTTAAAGGTAAGTAGGTATAGTACTGCACTTAGCTGCCTTTAAGTGAGGTGTCGAGTAGCTAGTTCGAAATATTGCCGACAGGTGACATCGTAGAACTTTATTTAGTGACATAGAACCTAAATAAATTAGGTACCTGTTAGTAGGAAAGTATGTTACAAAACAAGCATAATGATGCATCGTCATTGTTAAATGTTATGTTCTAATTATGAGGGAAGGTTGTCTTCTCATAAATATAGAGCGAATGTTGATTACCGCATCTCGTATACATGTAGGTACACGTAATTAAATATTTAGCATTTTTGCATCGACTGGCTCTGTTTACTTTTAGCAAAAACAATTCCACTTGGCGTGTACCGCAGCAACATTAACTTACTTTGAAAAATAAATGAAAAAAAAAAAAAATTAAAAAAATTAAAGGCTGTTATTGGATAGCTACACGTTTTACGACCAGGCTATGAATAATAAACCCTCTTTAAGTAACCTTATGTCAAACTCGATTACAACTTATGTTTATACATATAACCTGTTATCCAAAAATGCAAAAGTATGTTTTTTATTGCCCATAAAACATACCTTAACGACAGCAATAAAATATACTGAAAATCCACAAAATGTTAACACGAGTGCTTTTTGAAAATTTGCGAGGTAGTTAGAATTCAGGGCGGTCGCGCGACACGTGCGCTGTCGCAGGTGAGAGTATCGCGGCTCGCGGCGTCAAATATTCATGTCGCGTCGCGTGGCCGGACATCGCGACTGCGGCCGACGCGACCGATGCGACCGATGCCTGCACCGAGCACAAAAGAGACGGTAAACAGAGTTTTGGACATGGATTTTGTGAAGAAAAATTATCGTTTTGGTATCGTTTTATCCCCACATTATACTTTATACTCATAGGAAAACAAAATTTAATTACCTGTAGTAAAAAAATAAAATAAAATCGCACAACAGTGTTAAAAGCGTGAAATACGTTTATTTAACCTTTCATAACATTTAAATAGCATCACACTGCTGGTAAAACAAATAACAGCGAAATTTTAAACCAATTGTCTGTATTGAACTGCGCACTGTTCAATGTTCATTTTGATAAAATAACATCCATCAAAAATGAAGTTTAATTTACAAAAAATAGGAGTGTGTTTTTTTAAAGCTGTGTATGGACGCAGCTGAAAGAACATAATAGAAAATAGACAGTCTAAAAAGTGTAGTCCACTCAAGCTATGGTTGTTTGAACATAAGGTCTTGAATTTGATACCCAGGACATAGGTAATGTTACAGTCGTATTCTAAGAATACTTCAATAGCAACATGCATGCATTGTTCACAGAAAAAAACTCAAAACAAAACAACTCCCTAACCGAGATCGTTAACATTAATAAACTGCATAAAATTGCCTAGAAAGTTCTTCCCCCTGTGACGTCATAAATCGTGACCACCTGGGGCTAAGGGGGCGACTATATAGTACGTCACACTGCATTATAGCGTAGTTATTAGACCTGCCCGCTTTGTTGTCAACTAAATTATTGTCCGGTGCACAAAAGCAGGTTAATTGCTTTATTTATATATTGGCTATTGTCTCTGTTATTGTGTACGTGTAATAGGATAACGAACATAAATCTGCATTGTGTTTGACATTCTGAAGCCAATAAGTTTGATTAGCCTTTTCTCAACAACAGTTCTCATGTCCAGCTGACTTCAGGGAGCGAATGCCTATCTGAACTCCTTAATTCTTTAGCATGTTTAGTTAAGCTTACAGGCTTTTTGGCTTATAAATAGGAGGATAGGGGACCTTCAATTTCAAAACACATGGGCGCCCGCTAAACGTAGGGTAGTTAAAAATCTCTTATAAAATGGATAAAAACGATTTAGTATTGAAGGGAAGACTGCAGTTAGCAGCTCAGCATCATGTTGACACAGTCCGGTGTGTGTCCGGCGTGTTTGTCGCTCGTCCGGCAAACAACCGTGACCACGGCAAACGGCCCCGGGATATACTTGTCCGGATCTTAGTCAAAAATCTTAGGAATTTAGTCTTTTTATAATTTAAGCACTTAGGACTACTCAAAGATAAAAAAAAATATAACCTTTTAACATTGATGAAGTAATTAATTTTGACCACTTTCCGAGACTTTTTTAGTTTGAGCGTCATGTTGTGGAAACCTTCAGGAAAGAGACTTACTAATAAAGTCAGCAATAAGTAATAAAGTTTTTATCTCTTAAATACGACAAAGTAAAGACATCAGCATCTCAATATAACGTAATTACACAACCTTATTACACTAGACTCGCAACAGATGTCACAAACTAATCACAGCATCCACAACACTAAGAGAACGCATCAAATTGCATCGCAGAACAATAAACCGTGCATCACATAACGAGATCTTAAGTAATAAACCCTCTGCAACCGCATGACTATGCACTTACGTTGCACCAACTACATATATGCATGTCTTTCTACTGGGGTTTTAGATACAAATTGTACGGAGATAAAATGCTTACTACTTTGTTTTTGAAGAATCCTCTTGTGGTTCTCGTGAGTAAACAAATAAAATACAAAACTTCATCTTGTAATAGGTATTGTTTTTAAAAAGTCATTTTAAATTGCGTTTCGAAGTAGGGATTACATTTATCAGTTTTAAAAACACCATGTTCATGAAACTTTCATAAAATCAATAACTTTAGAGCTTGAGCTTGGGCCTTTGCCTAAGGCTAGTACATGAGGGGAGTAAGTATATAAGGAAGTTCAAAAGAGAAGTAAATAAGGAGAGTAAATAAGAAAGAACATAAACGCAGCGAATAAGAGGAATACATAAGGGGAGTACATAAGGGGAGTACGTAAGAAAGTATATAAGGAAGTTCATAAGGGGAGGACTAGGGAAGTATACATATAAGGGGATTACATAAGGAAGTACATAAGGAAGTTTATAGATTAGAGGAGAAGATAAGGGATTACATTAAAGGAGTACATAAGGGAAGTACTTAGAAGAAAATAATAAAAATAAAATCCTTTATAAATATTCGCCACATATAACATTAAGTTACTCTGCATTTTTTAAATACTAATATCATTCGTTGTTTTTTTCACCCTCAAACAATATTTGTGTGAGAGCGATAAAACAAAAACAAATAAGTAATTGGTCTGTCATGTAAATGTTTAGTTTATCTTGTTTAAAAAAATAAACTCAATTTTCGTCAACCTTTTTAGATTTATTTTTTTGAGATACCTTTTTAAAGCCTTTTAGAATATTCGCTACAAAGTTAAAGGGCTTATCACACGTTACTAAATTCTGTCGTATAAATGATGCAGTTACTAAATTCAGACAAATCAAATCGCATTTAGGAAGGTAGGTTTCTACGGAAAAAGTACGGCTGACTCCCTAAATCATTTAGAAACCTAATTAGGTGGAAAGCCTAATACGCCCTTTAGAGTGAGCACAATAAATTTTGACATGTTAAAATATATGCATGGTGATGACACAACGTTATTGTGCAAACATAAATACCTATTACATTAGTAGTATAATATTAACAGTTTAAAACAAATGGCAAGTGATCCATCAGTCCTTTTGATTCATAACTAGCTGTAGTTGTTGTATATTTAGACCACTTCAGTTTTGACCTGAGCCTGAATAATTTTCTAGTCCTTACTTAAAATGTACATATTGTTTCACTCATGAATTCGTTAACATATCCCACCTTAATCAAGTTTCAATCTGTAACCAAATTAATATGCTTTATATTACGAGCTTTTATTTAATTGCACGACAGTAAATTGATATATATTTTGATTCGTGGCGTGGTTTGTACACGACAAACAAAATCAAAATCTATCGCATGGATTTTCATTTCAGTGATTCATGGGTACAATTTAAGGGTATGGCATATGAAGCCGAGCGGGAAAGTTACTAACTGTATGCATATTTTTCATGTCAAATATGTCATCTTTTTTTAACATGTCAATTTTATCAAGCAATTATGGCAACACATCATCGCATCGGTCGCATCGCATATTAGGGCAGCTGCCCACCGCAACGGCTCGTAAATCATGCAACGCTTTGTCCTACGTAATAAGCGCGCTAATTTATCACACGGTGACGTCACGCAATATGGCGGCTTGTGACGTCACGCAATATGGCGGCCGCTGACAGTGCGCAGATTGAGGGATGGGTTTAGTAATGCGCTTATGATTGGAGATGTGGTCAGTAGTGGTCATTGCTCATTGATGTGTGGGTGGGTAGTAACGGTCATGATAAGCTATGAAGCAAAATAAGCTTATCGTGGGTTCGAGGAAGCCTTGATCAATAGTTAAAATCCCGCTGTCGGCAGAATATAGAAGTCTCACTAACGAATTAGCCAAACTATAGTAACATTTGACTTCTCAAAGTATGTATTTTTTTGTATGCATGCTGTTTTCTATTTGGACTTGTTAATAACAGCACTTCTTTTTAAGTGATGGTCAAAATGGAGATAATATTTTTTTCACCAAAAACCATTTTTGTTGAAAATAATTCTAAAACGCTGAACATTGAGGCTGCGGTCGAAAAACATATTCAAAAACTGGTTCGCACAGAAACAGCTGACATTATAACTGGAATTCCCGGATTAGTATGTAAATCAGTGACAAGCAACAAGAAAGTACATAAAAAGGCCTTATAATACCCGCTTTGCATCAGTTTGTTACGAATTTTTGGAATAATTTACCGAGATGTTGGAATAAATTGACTGAGTGACTTAGCAAGCCAAATGCGTGGCTTTACGTCGACTTTAAATAATATTGTACTAAAAAAAATATGTGAACGAAATTTAGCTCATAAATATTTACTTAGTCTAGTACACTATTCATACTAATAAACGAAAAACCTCCAGACGAAATATTTACGTAAATGCAAAACGTGTCTATGTTTTTTTCTCACGAAATAGCTATTAAGCTTCGCCTACATTAAAATTCTTATTCAAACAGAACTGGCTCCTGGGCTCGCGTAGCGGTGTTTGCTACGAAAGTGCTACGCAGTTGCTACGAACTGCAGTTTCGTAGCGTTTTTACTGTCTCATTACATTTTTATGCAATTTGCAATTTTGTAGTTTAATTACTGTTAGTTTAAATATGTGATTCGTGGAAATGTATTTTAATTGTTTTGTGCAACATACAACTATACAACATAGGAATTCATTTTTGAAATGAATTCAAATACTCGTTGAAGATAAAACAATAATATATTTCACAACTATTTACGCAACATCATTATACTCTATGTCCACTAATCCGAATCCCCACGAGAATGAAAACATAACATACAGACATAATCAGGACGTGACCTTGACCTCTGCGTGACCTCTGATCAACAATATCGGAGGGATCATGATGGAGTGTCTCGCGACCGACTCCATTGATTAGCTTCCTACACAACATATTACTCAGGACAGTGGCGCTCAAACTTTCTTCTCATCTACTAATGTACAAGTTTTATAAATAAATTAACTGGGAAATGGGAAATGGGTATCATACTTTGTTTATTAAAACAAAATTAATAAATGCTGGTGGTATTTTTCACTTATTAAAACATGAGCAATTTTTATAACGTTAATAATATTCTTTTGAGTATTACGTAGCCACATTGCCTGAATATTCAAAAAATAATAACTTTCAGCGTTATTAAATTCCACGTGCCTAACTCAATGTTTCAATTATCACATAATGTACATAAAAATATGTCTTCGATTTATTTTGGCTTGACTACATAGCAGATATTATTTAAAATTATTGTCAATGTTTGTTTAATGTTTGTATTGAAACTTTGAGCACCCCTGCCGGAGTTAATACAGTAATGTTTAGCTGGTATAATGTCGGCTAAAATACGTAGTTAGTGATGACAGATGATGTGGTTTCACTCGCCTATAACAACATTCTCTCTTTAATATTCTGCTTGGCTCCAGTTGTGTTTGTTTTCGCTGAATAATGGAGCTCTGTGTGTTCTACTATGAACTTCATTGTGAATTATAATATGGGTAACAGGAACTCTATTTTATATTTTGTTTGACTTGGAAAGACGAATAAAAAATACTGAATTCTAGAATGTTCCAAAATGTAAGTCTGTAATTACAGCAACTATAAGATGTAAGCACCAAGTTAAACACAAGATATGGCCACATTATCTGAAGCAGCCACTCGACACAAATTAATTGCTCATTACCGTCAACTTAGCCAGCGTGACGTCACCGCGCCATGACGCCATGACGTTACGTGACGCAATTAACCAAATTACGTCATTCTACGTCATTTTACGTCATTCCACGTCATTGTACGCGTAATTTTTACGCTCGGCAGCATTTACATTAATGTTTTGTGAGCCTTTTGTGTTCTTTGTGCGCAGTGTCAGCGACTTGAAAGTCGTTCGTCTTCATTAATCATCGCGGAAGCCTGCATGCTCCAAGCAAGGAATTGTGCTTTGGTATGCTAATGAGCGAAGCCGTGTAATTGCCTAATATCGTGTTTGCGTTTTACTTGTAATTTTGTTAATTAAACGACTGTTTGTTACATTGTAATGTGTTTCGTTTCATGTTGCTCATTTCATTTCAATTTTAATTAATGGGGTGGTAATTCATTGTATTTTGGACTTGCTTTAACTCTCAGATTTTAATGTGGCAATAACCTAGTAACTTAGTCCTAATAACTCAACAGATTAAGTGGAACGTTTCCTTAATGTACACTTACATCCAGCAAATACCAACTATTGTTCCTTTTATTACACCAGAACCAACCCAAACGCGTTCCGCGAAGTAATATGAGGTGATTGAGAGAGCCTATAAAATCACGCCAAAAGATTTACAGCCAGTGAGTAAAACAACGATAAAACAACATTTCATTTATTCACCAAACTACGAGTATCATACATAAAACGTTAACAGACGAAAAACTTTTACGAGTTCGACGTAAAGGTGAGAACAACATAATAAATTGAACATCATTTTACGACTTTGAATCGTGTAAAACATAAATAACAAGTTTAGTTTACTAACTCAACTAATGATAGTTATCAATCATCCAATTTGAAACTGTTTTACCTCTGAAACCTTCACATTAATTCAAACAAATATAACGAAATAATTCACACTTACATTTCGACTGATTGACACGTAAATAATTGGTTTCTTCAATAACATCGGAGTTAGTGTGAGTAGGTATAGACGACACGCGACCTCCGACATTGTCTGACCTCTAGTGTAATCGAGAGGAGGGCGTTCGATACATCATTGAATTAGCGAATGTGGATCGGTGTATTATTCATGCGGCCTCAGCGTCGGCCGCGGACCGTCTACCCCTGCATTAATATACAAACAGATAAATGAGCTCGAATGTCTGTCCGTTTTCTATTTACACTTTAATTAATCTGGGTGAGTAATAGCACTCGAATTTACTTACGATTTTGAAGTCTTCATTTTAGTTTTCAATCAGTCCTTTAGGGCCTTACTACAAAAACTTTAAACCCTGTTTTACACTTGTCTAATAAAATTTTGGTTTAAAAGTTTTTGTGGTAAGACGGTTAATGTTTAAATTATCACCAACTAAATAAACAATCAAAGTTACATTTAAACTATACCTACTACGCAATAGGAACGTGACAATACTGCGATATAAATACAAAATACATGTTATAGGCGTAGAATGGCAGGCATTCCTTTGTTTCTCTTGATCAAAGCGACACGCCAGACTCTGGTCTGATTTTACACAATACCTTTCTGTCTTTGAAATATATTCTATGATATTTATAGCTTTGTACAAAACTATGTGTATATTCTCTCATAGAATATACAAAACTAGGAATATTTTCTAGAAAACCAGCTTATATCTAATATCCTATATATTATAGGTCAATCTCGGTTAACACCCAAATCTTAGCTTACCAGCTCCAACGCAATCAAGCATTGTGGCTAAGCCCAAGATAGTATAGACAAACTAATTAAGGCTAAATTAATATATAAATTACAGGTCAACGCTGAGCCAAAATGTAATATAATATTCCTCAGAAACACTCAACGTCTCCTAGTCCCAATCAAACAGGTACTAGGCAACTGGTAACCGTTATTATATAGATTCTGTTTTGTAATATCAACATCCTATAACTAAGAAATGCAAACCATCCAAAAAACCACAATAATCAGTGCTGAAATACGAACAAATCCGAAGCAAAACCGCCAGTCATCGCCAGTATCCGTAGGTAATGATAGATTGGGTTCTATCTCAAACCCTTTCCCACGTACGTCCGAAATGTATTCACGTGATGTACTAGCCTAGATATCTACTAACTTCTAAGAGTACTGAGCCAACTGGAACCAACGTGTGATTTACACTCTGTTAAAGTTGCAATTATACACATATGTATGGGAGAGTTAAGTTTATGTTAGTCGATTTTGTTGAGTGCATGCGTAACTATGTGATCGAAAATGCATGATAAGAATATATGCAAAACTTTGAATAGAAATTCGGGCTACTGGTGGTTCCAGTTGGTTAGCTGCTCTGAGAGTGACATATGTATGTATGTAAGTCTTACAAACGCCTCGGCCACTATAATGTAAGTAGGTCGTATTTGTATGACCTAACCTCTTTGGTTCAAGTTGCATGGCCGGGACGGCGCCATTCATTGCAAATGTGTCATTGCACTTATACTGCCAACGTTTACACTGATGCATTCCTTTCTACTCGATTTGTTGTTACAGCCTTTTTTATCGTCCCACTGCTGGGCACAGGCCTCCTCTCACATGGAGAAGGATTGAGCATTAATCACCACGCTTGCTCAATGCGGGTTGGTGATTTCAGACTTTATAGTCCAGGTTTCCTCAAGATGTTTTCCTTCACCTTTTTATCAGCCATTGGTGTCTAAGTATACTTAGAAAGTACATACAAACTTAGAAAAGTTGCATTGGTACTTGCCTGACCCTGGAATCGAACCCACACCCTCATACTCGAAAGGTTGGTTCTTTACCCACTAGGCCACCACGACTCGATCTACTCGATTTACTTTCAACTTACATTACAAACATTCAAGTTTATTTTCACAGAGTTTTCAATTTCTCTCGAAACCTTTTCGGATGATTAAGCACATTTAAAAATAAAGAACGCTAAATCGGTCCTGCCTTTTTCATGTACTCGACTAAGGACACCATTTCATTTTATTTATATACCTAGATTAAAAAATACATCAAAGGTTATTCAGTCTAGATAATATCAGATATAAATTCTGCGTTAGAAAGTCATTTACTTGTGGAGAATTTTCTAGAGAATGTTTATTATTTGTTGTGCAGTAAAAAGCGAGGTATATTTGGCTTAGGGGCGAAGTGAGCATGTTGTGAGATGACGCGGGATTATCCTGCCACGATTAATTCCCTGTCAGGGCTTCTGTTTGTTTGTCTACAGTTAGCTTATATATGTCACCGTAAGATTACAAACATCGTTAGATTACAATCTATCTCGAGAGATTGTAAACTGTCGAATTATTGTGAACCGTAACATCTGATTGCAATTTAACGCATTCTTTTTCGCTATATTGTAATCTATCGATGAGAAATTGTCCAATTGTGAACTGTCCGAAAGCTCTCCCTGATTGGTCAGTCTTTTTGTAAGATCGACCAATCACGACCAGCCGTTCTGTTGCCATGGAGTTCCCGTAGAGTTAGGAATGAAATAGAGGTGTCAGTTAAATAAAATAAATGCTCTTCAAAAATTCTTCAAGTATTTATTATTTAGTACGAGTATGTGATTAATATTCCTGATCCTGACATATGGAGGGAACAAATTGTAACGAAATATTTATTCTTCAAACACAATTTGAAATTGGAAAATTATAAGAAATTTGTATAAAAAAAAAACAAAACAATTAGGTCTTCAAACACAAACAAATATTAAAAAAAAAAAAAGCCTCTTATGTAAAAAAGGGTACTTAATTTTGTCCTCAAATAATTTAAATTGGACAATTATAAAAAAAAACTTTAAAATAATAAACAATCATTTTATCCTGCAATTCAAATGAAAATGAGAAATATAAAAACGGTTACTTTGTCCTCTAATACAAATTAAAATAACGTTACAAATTTCAGTCTTAGTCTTAATTCCAGTCTTAGAAAAAACATTTGACTTAAATTTATATAAAAATCACTCTTATAAAAATACAGTTAGGTATTTAGTCTTCAAATACAAACTAATATTTAAAAATAAAATAAAAGCCTCTCATGTAAAAAAGGTAATTTTGGCCTCAAACAATTTAAATTGGACAATTAAAAAAAAAAGTAAAAAAAAACAATTACTTTGTCTTGTAACACAAATTAAAATTAAAAACATAAAAACCTCAAACGCAAATTAAAATAATGTTACAAAGAGTCTTAAAAACTAAGTACAATTTTTTTTATAAAAAATTAAACCGTTACTTATTTTTGCACGTCAAAGAGCTGTGGCACCGGGAGTTGCAAAGAACATTGGCTTTTTTGCAGTTGCACCTATTAGAAAGGCATTGTCCATTTTTTGTTTTTTTGCAATTGCATTGCTTCATGCCTTGCCCGCCAAATGATGAAGACATCGATGCTATTGTTCTCAACGGCAAAGTCACCTGAAAAGTATGTAAATAAAAATATGAAGTGCCAGGTAAATACAACATATGAGTAATTATATTGCTAAAATGCATTTAAAGATGACATAAAAAGTAAAATTATACTGACCTCTGGAATGTCACTGCGTGGCTCTGCATTTGGAGAGGAAAGAATAGCATTTCGAGGTATCCAATCTTTGATTATACCAAATTCAGTGCCAACTTGATATAATTCGTTCTTTTTCATTAAAACCTTTCCAACCAGGTTTTTATTGTCCAAAGGTCCCCTGTCAACTTTTGGGACTTCAACTAATACAGTTGAACCAGTACTGATATCTTTAAATTTCTTAGACGACGTAGATAGCATTTTATCTGCCGCTCTTTTTAAATTTATGTATGATTCCGTTCTTTGCTTTACGATTTTACGTTCATTCACACATAAATTGCAAAGCAATTGCGATCCATAGCCTTCCATTTCCTCAGGTGCAACTCCACATATGGCGTGAACATATTTTTTGCAAATTGTACATGTATGACCTCCAGATGATTCTTTGTTGCACACGTGACACAAAAAATTATTTGATCCTTCAATTATTACACCAATATCACTTACAAAAGGCAGGACGCTAGGTGCGGTGGTTTTATCTAAGGTGATGATTTCTTTGTCCTCATTTTCATTTGGTTTTCCTTGTTTTTCCGAATCTTTGCTATTTGTGCTATGCAAAGATTTGTCCTGCTCATTTTCTGGTATATGAATAACAGCATCCGTAATCACAGGCAAATTCGCATTTAAAGTGGTAAGTAGTTCGGGATCGTTTGTAATGTTAATTTGTTCTTCTATTACTATTTCATGACTTGTTTTTGTGTCTTCTTGTTTAATATTTAGAGTCTCAACGTTTGTAATATTTATTGTATTTATGTTTTCCGCTTCATCATCTTGATCTTTTTCTGAATTTTGTTCTTTGTTGTTGTTAATCTCTTCAAGCAATTTTTCTACATCTTCTTCATTCTCTAATTTAGATATTATGTTTTTAGATAAGTAGGTCGATGAGAGTCCGAGTTTTGGATCCTCGCCAAACAAGGCTTTATACGGAGTTCGAGCAATTGTTGAATGGTAGGATGAATTTTTCTGGAACTGAACGAAATAGCATCCAATGGACCAATTAGTAGATTTGTTATCTGACATCCATGCTCGAATCATATTTTTTACGTCTTGATTTGAACGTTCTATACTTCCTTGGCTTTGCGGATATCTTGGTCTTCCATTTACTATTTTACAAACAGGCCACAAACTGACTATTTCTTTCAGCACAGATGCTGTGAACTCGCGTCCATTATCACTTTGGAGGATGTGAGGACAGCCAACTCCTTTGCTTGTTTGCTTTTTAATGGTCGCAAAAAACAGAATTTTGTTAAATGATCCTGATATTGTAATAACCATTTATACTCTTGATCTGGAGATGTTTGGAAGTCCACAAGATCTATTTGTCCCCGTCGATTGAAGTCTTCCGAAACCAACGGTTTAACGACTATTCCTTTTTTTGGAAAACTTTTTCTTGAAAGGCATGTTTTACACAAATTTAGAAATATAGAGACCGCAAATATTGGTACCATATATCTATCTTTTAAGGCGTGAACAATTTTGTCTCGACGTCCATGCCCAGTGGCAATATGTGCATCAAATATCTTTTCATAATACTCTTCCGATGGAATTATTTGCACTACGGGATCCGATATATTCTTTCTTTTCACTATCAAGACTTTCCGGTTGCCAATATTCATTACATCGTATTTTCTTGCATGATGGTAATGCTTGTTTGTTGGCCGCCTACCTTGACATTTTATTATGCTGTACTCATCTAACAAATTTATTATATTTTGTATTCTTTGATTTGTCCACTCTAATTTTTTACTGTTTTCATTATGCCCACTGTAATATTTTTGTAGCTCTATGGTAAATTCGTTCGGATTAACAAAATCATTTTTTTCTGAGTTATTTTGTTGACCAGGCTCAATATCCGACATGGCTAATGTTATTTAATGAGAACACGTAAGTTTCCACGCATATACAAATATTAAAACACGAGAAATTAATGTAATTTAGGTTATGTTCGGAAACTCACACTAATTTGTTGGTTTATCGTTCAAACTGCTTTTCTTTGGTTAATCACAGATAAATTTCACATCCTCAACACTTTTATATAACTAATTCTAAAGATATAGGTTACTTTCAACAGGAAATCAATTTATAATCACGAAAACACAGTTTTTTACACAATCGACAACAAACCGAAATAAACAAACAAAATGGCGAATGCCGGAGGGGCGGGGACACATTACGTTCTACCAATCAGCGCGCAAGATGCATTCCGTTCTACGCCAGTTGACAATTTGGCCGCTTTACATTGATAGATTATAATATAGCGAAAAAGAATGCGTTAAATTGCAATCAGATGTTTCGGTTCACAATAATTCGACAGTTTACAATCTCTCGAGATAGATTGTAATCTAACGCTTTTTGTAATCTTACGGTGACATATACGTATTTACTTAGGTATGAGGAATTTTGGTTGTTTTCTTATAAAGCAGTAGTATGTAGTAAAATTATTCGTATGGAAATGTTGAGTTAGTTTCAAAGCGCCAATTAGTATAACTGTTTTCAAACATTTCGTTATGAGTCAGGAATATATTCCGAACACTATATTAAATACAATGTTAGCTACGACTAGTGTTCATAGGTACAGGTTAGTATTTTAGATGTAATAATCAAATCTATAGTTTTAGACACGTTTTGAACTTATCCAGATTTTTCTTCCCTAACATCAGCTTGTTTATTTAAAGAGAAGGTACTGCCACCTCACAAATATAACATTATAAGTAAATAAATTAAAATAATTAACATAAAACTACTATAATGGTCTAATGCATGTGACAATAATGGCGTCCTTGGGCAATTCATCAGCTCACAGACTTAGTTCAGTTAAGATTCATTCCCCGGTGACTAGGGCACTATGGAATATAACGAGTCTCCCAGATCTTGAAGCATGCTCCAGATAGTTTGCAGCAAGCAACTGTTGCCGCGAATAATAAACGAGTGTTGAATACTTCTTTACAAGAGTGTCAGGGAGTACTAACCGAGAGAAATGTCGCAAGGAGGGTAAAAGTGAATGAGACGGGAAATGTGCATACATTTTGTCGTTGTTGCGTGTTAAGCGTTGAAATTAGGAAGTGTGTTTAGAAAGTGCTTCTACGCATAGTATAAGTAAGTTGTAAATTATTATATTTTTTTTTGGTAAATCATCAAATGACCTCGCCCGCTGTGGATGCAACCCACCATGTTCCTTCTCAAGCCCCGGCAGTTGAATAATTATCTAAGGTATAATACACGATTTAACAAACATAGAAAGAACATAGATGGACGGTAACCAAACAAATATGATCTAAATGTTCTGATTTGACATCACGTTGGAGCTGCATACGTAATAATCAACCGTTTCATTATAACGCCTTCAACTACAGACAAAGCTATTATGCAGACTCCATGCTATTAATTACATTTTCAAAGACTATAAATAGAACACTGACGTTGTTTATATTCAGTACTTTACGTACTAATCTAAATATCGAGCCTCTTTAAAGGCTTACATATCCATTGTCACCACTCCACCAATAACTTTGGTGTCTAAACCCCTAAAATTATTGAATAGGCAATTACGTCACTTTGCAGAATAGATGACAGTACTTAACGGCTATAGTATAGTTATTTAATTACGTTTTTATCGGTCGTAAAAGCTGGTAACTGCGCCGGCCTGCAATGGGGTTTAAATCAATTTGCAACACATTAGGAGTTCGAGATACACCCGCGGCCATTGAAGTTTGGCTAGTATTGTGCTACGAATTGTGTATCTGCTATGTTTGTGTGCTAAATTGATAGTGTAACTATGTTATTTTGTAATAATAGGGTTCTATTAGGAATATCGCCCTGTATTTTGTGGAAATACACGCGACAAAAGTTCATAGTGAGAATCTCGCTTTTCGGTCGTCATTTTTCTAAACTATCGAAGATAACCATCCTTATAAGTAAGCCAATATCTCCTTTAACAAAAGTAAAGCAAGGAGATAAGTGTAGTTTACCGTTAACACGTGAACATTACAGAGCCGATAGCAGCCGATGATCGGCGGAGTTAGCCGAACATTGCCGAACATTGCCGAGCGCCGCCGTGGGACGCGTTATATGATCGAGCACGGAGATTGCGTCGGAGGCGGTTTCAGATAATGTTAAGTATGTACTTAAAGTACTTAGAAGGTCGTGTTTTGTAATGATTTGTTTTTCTGTAGGGAATTTTCGTCCTAAGGAACAACAGGGGTAAGAAGCGTTAGATATTTTTCCTTTACTTGATAGACAAAAGTGTGTATGAGCATAGAAAAATATGTCATTTTCTTTCTAAACATTTGTATGTATCAAAATTTGCTTGATTGGCTCCTGTCAGGTCTTTAAAACATTAGTTACTTGGTCTAAATCCAAAAACGTAAAGACTATCAGCATGAAAAAATATAAAAAGAAATATAAGAAGAGAAAAACGTGAAAAAGTAAATGAACAGCAAGTTTACGTCATGAACGAATTTCATAAAACAGTAAACACTTTGACGACAAAAATAAAATTAAGCTCCGTAAAGTACATTCTGTTAAGTAGTTTACGAAAGCCATTTTGAACGTGTGACACTTTAAAAATCCAGCGTAAAGCGCTGTTTCCATCACACGCAATATCCTGCGCGGCGCGTGCTTCAAGCGCTTATCGCTGCCATTCCCATCGCTGGAATATTCTCCTATTATTTTATGAGCGCCTGGTACCTATCATATAAATATTTCTCCAGATATTTTTGTACAACGAAGCTAGTTATAAATCAAAGATAATGCTTACGTATAGATTGGAGATATTGCTGAATACCACATGCTAAGCTTTGGCAAATAATAAAATGTTTTCCGACATTTTTTTGCCTTGAATGTGGCAATATTAAAATACGAGTATGTGACTAGCAAGTTCGGCGTTAAGGAGGATCAACGTATTTATTGCTGTTTTTCTTGACTGAGTATTTTCTTTTTAGGGTTCATTCACCTCTATGTTACGCCATCCTTCACTTTGAGATAATGTATTTACGTGTCGTGTTACTATGACTTATAATACACTGAGTCTTGTGGAAAAGGTTATTAACCTGAAAGAATTACCTTTATTTACCCCAATAGGTACTAAAAAGATTCATGCCATAACAGTAAAATATTGGCAAAGAAGTAGGTAACTTCTATTTGAATTTTAACCAATGAAAATAAGTTCCCTAAAACGTCAAACTCACATACCATTTCCACGAAACATTATAAAATACGTGAGTTGTGAAGCAGCACATAGCATTGTGCGCCCGAGCACATTGTCTGTGGGATCGACGCTCAGTGCGCGCCGCCAAACTTCCCGCCATTGTGCGCCGCAGCTTACCGCACTAACTCGCCGGTAGCTGCCGATCCTATTATCTGAAACTGTTAATTAGTTTATACTGTAAGAAATAATTAGCTAAATTGTTATTTATTTTTCGTAATATATATTTAATTAATAGATAATTAACATGTTAAGCGGTAGTTATAATGAGCTTTTGGTTGTAATCTCCAATAAATCATAATGTTTACAAACATAATTTATGTTTTTTTTTCCTGATAATTTGCCTGGACTGTACATAATACTCCCACGTCTGCGGAGTAGCATGTTTGATATAATAGGAATCATACCAATTAGCAATACACGTGGTGACAATCTAAGTAACACCTAACTAATTAGTTATCCTAGTAAGACATAACACCGAAGACCAGTTAGCGTTCCTGATAATACCGCATAAAATAGCCAAACTTGTGCACAAGGAACAATCCCTTGATCAAATCCCCAAAATATTTGTGTTATAACAGCACGCAATTACAAACAACAGCTTACAAACTTACCTGACATCTTCCATAACACAAAACATTCTCACAGCCTGACGATATAATAGTCCTTCTACGAATCTCCAGCCATAACCACGACTGGCACAAAGGAGCTCGGCAGACCAACCCTAATCCCACGAGAACGGACTCTTCATTTTCTCTTAACTCCACTAATGACGAGACGATAAGATGAATCTTCGCCACGTTCACAACGAAACGAACGTAACATTTTTATTTTTAACGCTCAAAATGCTCAAAGGAAAGCACGTTGCTTTGAATAAAATTTATGTTTCGGACTTTTGAGAGAAACGTCTGGTTTTTCGTGCCTTGATACGCTAATGAGAGAAGTAAATGCCTGCTGAATTTTTGCATCTGCTGGATAGAAACGATTGGGTTTTTATCAAAATCTTTGCTTGTAGGTACATTAAGACTAGCCTGTTTTTTGCTACTCTCTAACTACTGCCTGAGTCGGGATAAAATATTTATGTCTCTGACTCGAGAAGAGTGTAGGTACCATTCTAGCAGAGAAAGAATTTTTAAAATTGGTCCAGTAGTTTTTGAGTTTAACCATAAGAAACAAACGAAACTAACAAAATTTTCCTCTTTATAATATTAGTATAAATAAGTTGACGCATTTTTATGTAATCTTCCTAAATGTCAAGCAGAACGTAAGTAGCACTCGAAATTTATCGAAACCCAGGATAGATTTACAAACATCATCACACAATCTTTCTCACATAATCTTGTCTCTCATTACAGTTCGGT
Source organism: Helicoverpa armigera (assembly GCF_030705265.1). NCBI lineage: Eukaryota > Metazoa > Arthropoda > Insecta > Lepidoptera > Noctuidae > Helicoverpa > Helicoverpa armigera. The sequence goes on from NC_087141.1 coordinate 211,708, forward strand.
GTAACAGCGTGCCACTCTATGTCTCGCGTCGTCGACTTAAATCGAGTTGTTGTTCCCTGCCGCTGTGACGCGCGGCGGCGCGGCAACTTTGTCATTACGTCGCCGCACCGCACTGATTAGCGGTGACGCTCGCTGATTCGCTAATCGTGTTTGTGAGCTTTTGTGTTATAATGTCACAGAAAGAAGACGTGTAAATTAAAAAATATATCGGGTGTGTCATACCTAATCATATGAAATTCTATCACATATAATTTTTGATAATGTTTGGCGAATTGTAAAAAAGATGTACAGTTTAAGAAAATGTAATACCGGGAAAGATTGTGTATTTTATCTAAATAGCCATATAACACATTATATATTTTCACTATTACAATATCGCTTAGGTTTCTGTTAGGCTACCGTGAGCCATTTCCTAGAAAATCTAATGTATTCACACACTGACGATATTATCTTACGTTTAGCTGCTCACACCTATCAAAATATACCTAAGCATAGCATTTAGCAAACCCCTCTATTCAATTCCTAGAAATCGTTTAACGCCATTTTGAAAGGAAACTCGTTGAACATTATCAAATGTGGCTAAACTAATGTCATTTAACTGACATACTAACCACGTTAAAAGGGTTTAGTTGCCAAAGGGTTATAATTAAGATTACCCACCAGTTTGTCACCAGGTTGTTTCTTACGAGTGGCAAGACAGATTTTTTTAATCGATATATTTATATTGCAGCTAAACCAAAAGGATAAAATACATATTAGGTGGGCTACCATATAACAAACTTGATTTTTGCCGTTCGACTCACCCTTGGCCAGCTTCCCACCCTTCAGGAAAAGCCCTTGTAATATAATATGACAATACGGAGGTCACACGCTGTTCAATGTCACTGTTCATTACGTTGGCATCATCAGTCAATGGCGTATGGGCCCGCTGGGAAATTAATCAGTAATTCACGCCGAGTCAGATCAAACACAGTACATTTTTCAGGTTTATTTACCACATAGTTACGGTATGGCTTTGATCAGGTATCAATAGTAGTAAGTAGTGAATCCTTTCTGATTAAACACTTGGTCTGTTATGGAAAATCACATAAAATTGTTTACTTTTTCGCAAGCAGACAAAATGCTGACGGATAATATGGTTTTAAAATATGTACCTATAGATACGTGGCGGTTTCGCTGGACAGATTTAATACAGTATGGCCTGCCCACTGCTAACTTTTTTTCAACGTTGACCAATAGTTTGTGAACTGTTGCCCAAACTTTCACGCCAATTAAGTAATGCCAAACCATACGCTCTCGACTTTTATCATGAAAAACTTCTCTTTGGCATCACTATTTGAGGTAGATTTTGTCAACACTCTTTTTGTCAACATTTTAATTGAAATAAAAAAAATACAATTCAATCTGAAAATACCTAATCAGATCAGACATTTTAAAAGCATTACTTATAAAAAGCAGACACAAGTTCATATTCACGACACAGCTCACAGCTAAGACATTTCACCAAATTGTCGTATCTTCTTATAATATTCCACACTTTCCGAGAAAACTAAGATACTCATATATCTTCTACATCTTAAGGAGCTCCGCCAGTCGTACCTGTACTATGTAAACACATAGATACATAGTTTATGTATGTATATGCACGAACACATGAGCACTACATTTTGTATCGCGCTGTCGCGGGACCTAGCTATACAGAATTCAAGACTAAGGCTGCGATCAGATGTGACATGCATTTGATACATTGCAGTTACCATATTGTATCTACTACAATGTACTTAAGATGTAACATGACTTTAGTATCCAAACTAGCATGCTCGTTTATAGGTATACATGAGAACATGACTAGTGTTTCCTTTAGTTTCAGACGTTTTAATCACAGAAAGCTTGGCATAATTTACCTATCTTTAAAAAGATTTGAAGAACCTTACATTACAACTTCTGAAATAGTTCTCATAACTTACTTCATTTATATCTAAACTCAAAATAGTAAACAAAGAACAATGCTAATTAATTATGACAACGTCGATATCAGGTCTCAAGAAACAAAAGAAGCTTCATTTAAAAAATTTGGTATCTAATCCAACACCTTCGGAAATTCCTGACTCTTAAGAGAAAATATACGAATTACAAAATATACTCTAATGTAGTACCACCTTTACCCTCCCTGTCCACCGGAGGAGTTTATTGCAAAGATAAAGTTTGCTTTACTTGATACTCATTGTTATGCACTGTATTTTGTCCTATCTGCGCATATTGCTTGTTCCGACAAAAATGAACTTCGCTCGCTCAATGAGAATCTATCGAAGGGAAATACGGACGTTTGTACGGTGGGTACAATAGATATTTACGACAATGTGTTTTGATGGCAAAGTACCTATTATGTTTGTAATTCAGTTTTGTTGAAAGAACTAGTGCTGAAAAGTATGCTGTATCTGTTTGTATGCAATGTAAGTTTTGTCTTATTTGGGTTTTGGTTATCCAAAATTGTCAGTGGTCCTTTTATTATTATACACTCGATTTTATCGGTGTATTTTTTCCGAGGAAGCTATGCCCCACATATTGTTTGCTTCTTCATGTCATTTTCTTCTCAATTAGTGTAGAAGTAATACTTACCAACAATTTACATTCAAAAACCAACTCTTTTTTTGAATTTACAAGGATACTTACTTCTATTACCATTTTCAAAAGAAACACACATCACAAGACGTTCTATATTTATGAATGTCGTATTCAGTACATACATGATATGTACCTAGCAATATAATATATAGTTGTCGACACCGCTGGCTGTCGCGTGACGTCACAGTTACGAAGACCGAGTGCCTTCTGTATACAGCGGCTTTTTGTATGTATTCACGCAATTACTTGCCATACATAACTATATGGTTCTGGAAGATACTTGAGAGGCTTGACAGAATTTAAAAAGATATTTTCTATTGAGGCAGTCTTACAAAACTAACTGGATATAAATTTAAGTATTTGAAAGTATTGTCACTCTCATGGTGTTAAATAAAGTAAATGTCTTCAAGTTTATTTATTCAAAATACCAGCATTGTAGGTATGTCTTACTATGCAATAGCTTTTTTTTTTTTGTTTATTGTGGAAGCTACTTCGATTATCTTTATAATGTTTGTATGTTTGCCATACAACTTTTCCGCGTAATTGTTCGCAGAGACATATCGCAAAGACGGATATATGTACAGACATTACAAAAACCGTCCTTCATCAGATCTTACAATAGAAGCATCCTTATAGCATGCAGTTTGTCCCGAGAGCCCATTTGTCTTCACTCTCAAGGTTGACAGATACCGTGCTTTGACACGGCCCCTTTCATCCCATAGGGGCTATATGGCTGCTCGCCTATATGGGTCGTATGGGCTATACGACCCAATTTGACATTTATGTGCCGCGGTACGAAGTGCGAAGGATTTTGTTTCTATTTGCAAACGTGAGAACGTAAAGTAGGGAACTTCACGTGTCATGTCTTCGGGTACCTGTATGGACAGAATAGACAGTTTTGCTGTGTTTTAATATTGAAGTATTATGTGGGTTACATAATAAACAATGATTTTAAATATAACCTACGTATTTAAACATTTAAATGTAATCTGTTATTCAGTTTAACATAGGGTATTATGACATGAATAATTTACATAGAAAACATTAACGAGAAATATTGCACAATTCACCAATGTGATAATCATCATAAAAAGTAACTAGAATTCACAAATAATTTATGCAAATAATCATGGCTTTCCTTGGAAATGGAACAAAAGTGCAATTATTTTGCTAATGGACCGCGGGAATTATCAAATTACGTTAATTAATATAATAAATGAGCACAATCGTCAATATGACAAAATGGCAATCATATCCGTGAATCATGCAGACTGGATTCAATTAATATTGCTCACTTTTTAGTCTATTTCAAACAAGCGGTTGAGCGCTTATTGTTAAACGTGTTTAAGCGCGCCTACCGCCTAAACAATTGAATGCTGATTCCGAGTTTTGTAAGCTAACGCGCTCGAAACGTAATTATAATACGGCTGAAATAAAGAGTCGTATGCTACATCACATGACAGTTTTTATCAAATAAAAAATTCTAAGATTAGTGCTACATACTTGATTAAGTATTATGAAAATTTACACATCGAAAAAGTTAACTTGCATAACTCGCACTAGGCACTCTCTCGGTTTTTTAAGTAATGCTCATTGGCCAAACCTACAAATACCGCTAGTGTGAAATCTTTTAACTATTTACAGTGAGTCAGTTAATCATCATCATCATCATCATCTCAGCCATAGGACGTCCACTGCTGAACATAGGCCTCCCCCTTTGATCTCCACAGATACCTGTTGGAAGCGACCTGCATCCAGCGTCGACGGCGACCTTTATAAGGTCGTCTGTCCACCTCGTTGGTGGACGTCCTACGCTGCGCTTGCTAGTCCGTGGTCTCCACTCCAGCACTTTTCGGCCCCATCTGCCATCTGCTCTGCGAGCAATATGGCCTGCCCATTGCCACTTCAGCTTGCTAATCCGGTGGGCTATATCGGTCACTTTGTCAGTTAATAGTGTTGAGAAACTATATTGTGGACGTTTGACCCCCAGTAAACTCGTTATAGTGGCTATAGTGACCAGTCTATCAAAACATCAGCAAGTCATCCATGCTAGCCGAAGGTATATTTATTTAGTTTGTGACTCAACGATTTTCAGTGGAGTTTCATGATGATTTTCAGAAGGTCCTGTTGGTAATGCTTTTAATTCAAATATCTCAAATATATTTTAAGTTTTTTTTTTTTGTTGAACATTTTTAATCAATGTAAGTGTTATAAGTCACTGTACACATTTTCAATAACACTTAAGTTTTTAACTGACTTCTGTTATACTTTAATACAGAAGTTATGACATATCATAAACTGGCTTGATCGTTACCTGTTCCAATAATAGACAGACAAACATTGCACGAATTACAATAATTCTATCTAAAATCCTAACAGGCATAATGTTCAGTAATGTCATAACAATCCGAATCGTAATGACATTGTAATTACACTTGTCAACTGAACATGAAAGTGATATTTTAACTGTAATTACGAATGAGACGGATCCGGCACGGCGTCAATCCGATCCGGTTATTTTGCCGGATGCTAACGACGTGTGACTTATTGAGTTGCTCACAGAAATAAAAGAGAAAAGAAAGACAAAATATAATGAACACAATTACGGAGATACGTGTGATATTATATTTTTTTGGCATGTAAAATGTAAGGCGAGTTTAACCACGTTTTTCATTTTGTGTTATCTATGTATAGGTATGTAGTACATATGTAGTTTATTTACTATTCAGTACCTAATGTAAGTCAGGTACTTGGTGATGATAACACTAGCACTAGTATTAATGAAAAATATTTTATTGTAGTTTAGCATATTTTCTTTTTGTATTCTAAAAGTATAATAATTTTGAAAGTGGTCGCTTTTCAATTTCCTTTTACTTTTATCAACCCCGAAACATTTGGAAGACGGAAAGTATCCCCACTCCCGCAGTGTAGTGATCCGTGCTCAGGATAACGTCCAGTAACTCACTCACAGAGATAACTCAATAATAAAGACTTAATTTTTTCTGTCACTCACAGTTCTTATACAGGATGCGACAAACTAGAAGATTCTATTTATAAGAACTTGATCAACTTTGATACACTACAAAACTTCAATGTCTTTGTTACCTATATTAAATGCACATGCCAAGCAATATTATCATAACAACTTTCCATAGAAGTTTTTCATTCATAGTTGATGGAATGGTTCAATAAAGCTAGATAATTGAGTACCTAAAGAAAACTTAGATATTGAATAAAAAATAACTATCACTTGTTGAAAGTGTAAAATACAAAAATGTTACAGAGAAATATTTCACAGCCTGTAGAGTGAGTAAGTGTAGGATGCATTACGCTTCCCGACCGGCCTTTTGTACTATTTAAGTGGTCGTTAGATCTTCTATCGTGTCATATAAAAGCTTTTTACGTCTTCATAGAGGAGTTACGATTTTTATATCGACAGTCATTTGCTGGCATAGCGTCGATAAACGCAATCTGCCGCTCTCTCAGTCGCATTGAGCGCCCCAAGCTACTCGATTCTTATTATTTGATACTTTGTAAAGCTTTGAATATTTCTCCGGGACGCTGTTTGTTTTTTTAAGAATGGTTCTCGATTTCATTTCTGTCATGTTCCGATAAATGTTTGTTTCTTTATTTTTTATTTGGAGTTGTTATTGACAACAATATTTTGAGTTCGATAGTAGATTTTGAACGATTCTGGTTTATTCGTGATTCGTGACAACGTTGCCAAATTACAAATCATGAAAGTGAAATATACCTATAATTAATTGAATAAACATTGATTCTATTAGGTACTTTGACAATTAAGCAGCATAATCACAGGAATTTATCTATCATCAGATTTCACTAAAATTACCTAAATAACAATTATGCGTAGCGTTGGATTGAAAACAACCACACAATTCACAATTTATCAGAATGTAAATTAACATTCAATTTGGAAAACAATCTAATAATATACAATTCCCAGTAAGTAGCGTGATTAAATGACAAATGCAATATATAAACAAAGTAAACCAACTGGACGTAATATTAAATTCATCGGTTCAACAATGGGTCGTGAGAGGGCGCTCCAGCATCAATATCCCGCGTGAAGCTGAGAGAGATTTAATAATCTCGTCTCCGGCCATCGGCGTGACACACACAAGCGTGACATGTCACGTGACACTCAATAAATCACATTTCTCACCAACTTTGGCACGACTTATTGAGCTACCAATAAAAACTCTTTAATATATTTTCAACTTCAGGATATTACGCCTTTTATATTATTTTTAAACGTAATATATTTTTCTATATTTCGGTCTCACACGCAAGTCTTTAATTAAACCTATGTACTACTTTTTGTATTTGAAACTTTGTGTGGGCAAAAAGTTTCGCACAAAGCTTCACGTTAGGTACTAAAGTCTAGTAATTGGAAAAGTGTCGAAATTGTGAAATTCTGTTCTATAACAAACGAGAGTTAGTTAGTTGTGGTTCATGCGAGATCTCGTTTGCAGATAAGGAAAATTGAACCTGATATCTGAAAAATGTATGAGGTAACGCAATATTTTTGCTTTGTAAATACGCAAAGAATAACACTCGATCAGACATTCATTTTGAAATTCACATTTCGATGGTGAAAAGTCTGAAAAAAAAGACTTTTATATATTTACAAAAAGTGAAAATTGAAATATGTCCAAAAATCAACTTTACACCAGATGAATAAAAAAAAGATTTCAATTTTCATCCATAACAATTTTTATTTGTTTTTCTGCAGCAAAAAAGAAAAACAAAATTTTATCAATACAAAAACACGAAGTGCACTTTTACGAATTAAAGCATGACTTATTTCAAGAAAACAAACAATTCTACATTGAACCTAGTAACAAAGTACCTTCAAGAAGTGCGGTATTTCCTTGAAACACTGAAGTGTCGGCCTCACTGTAAGAGCTCTCAGTTGAAGAGATCTCTCGAAGCAGTAAATCGCAATATTGTTTTGTTATTGATACATTGTCCGCGGCCGGTAGAGCGATGGCGGTGGCGGGCAATTGTTACAGACTTACACAGAAGGGATATTGAAGGGTTTTAGTTAGTAAGTCTATGACTCACTCACTCTATCTAAGGTAAAGCGTTAATGGCGAGAAGTTACTCGGTTGTTTAGATGCAACCTACAGGCTATTTACAGTCCTTGCTGTTAGTGTTATCATTATGTAATAGGTTACTTAAATAAGTAACTTGAAAAATAACTTCAGTGACAATTATAAATACTACCAATTATTATAGTAACATGAACTGAATTACAAAAGGAAACTCCACAAGTAGCGATCTCCGGTAAATACTCAGCAAACTTCAAAATTATATAAATAAACAGATAATGTTGTATAAATAAAGTATCTACAATGAAAGCTTTTAATCGAAGAAGAATCAGGTATCAAATTACATAATTTATTAGTTTCTACCAGCGGTTTCACTCGCATCCCGTGATAACCTCTGCACGAACCCGGATATAAAGTAGACTATACCTTTCTCGATAAATGGGCTATCTAGCACTGAAATTATTTTTCAAATCGGACCGGTGCTTTCTGAGATTAGCGCTTTCAAACAAACAAACTCTTCAGCCATAAAATATTGGTATACTTAGATAGATTGAATATGCATACCACCGACTTATACTTAAGTGCGTGGGCAGACAAGCAACTGAAAAGTCATCTCAGTTACAAGCCGTGGGCGACTGTAACTCAAATAAGTGAGTACTTTGTTATTTTGGAGTTTTCCTGCGTCATCGGCTCGATTACACGTAAATCCGAGTTTTGTTAATTTAAATGTCAGTTTGTTTCGCTTCCGCGGTAATTTGAACCGATTTACACAACACACAAAATACATATAATTGTGAATGTTTGAATGTGTGGATGTTTCACGAGAGAACTATGTACATATAAAATTTAAATGAAACTTCGCGGTAAATTACCTGCGTCATCACCTGCTTAGCCTTTCCCAAGTATGTTGGGGTGGGCTTCTAGTCTAACTGGATACTGCAGAGTACCAGTGTTTTACAAGGAGCGTTACCCACCTACATAAAAGCCAATTTTTATTTGGGCTACAGAGATAGCGACTGTAAGCTAAAAAGATGGATTGTTTGGGTGCCTATTGACTTGGCGGGTAAAACCGCGCACAATAGCTGTAGAGTTCAATAAATCTATCAGTAGAACAATTAATAACTGTCTCCGCGTCACTCAGAGATAACGATTGCAAACAAAAGCGACTAATTCTCGAACATTCCGATACAAATCTGTTTAACGATCATTCCAGGCGTTCTATTTGTTAATCTCGATAACCATTTGTATAATTGTTGAGTTCACAGAGAAATATTAACATTAGTTATCTCGAGAAGTTGTCTGTTATGCCGAGATGAAGTAGCAACTTGAGTGCTTGTTAATTGAACGTTAAACTTGTTTAAATTAAGGTTAAGTGAGGAAACTGAGTTCAGCGAGTGCCTACGGCTATGTAAGTTAAATGATTAAGATGTGAAATAGTAACAGTCATTTAGTAATTCATCAACCAAGTTTTCAAAATATTATTATAACTATTTCCTTCAGCACATGTATCTTGAATTTATCCATATTGCTATAGCTGCAATTGGTTTTTTGTCTTCAATGAATAAAATTAAATTGAAAAAGCTAAAGTAACCTGGAGAAGGTTACCTTAACATTCTGTAGCCTTACCCCTTTTTGTAATCAACTACTAGAACCCTACTTCATTCGGTCACATACGATTTACTTACTTTTTTTAATCTACCAATTTTCTTGGACCATCTTTATCTTTCTTGCAATAAGATTCACCTTGAGGTCAGGTCAGATCTTCAAAGTCATATTTATATAAAAAAGTAATCCAATTCACTGTTCGAGGGTACAATGTAATAATGGTGATCTATATTAGTGATTGAATATTTAATGCAACTGAAATATGATTGCTCTGTAACTTATTGCTGAATAAACTACATTTGACACGTTGACTCAGCTGCATCACTCTTCTTGTAATTGGTTGTTTTAATACTTTAGTGTATTATCTTTCAGTCTCAGAAGATGAACAGTTGTGACTCTAGGGTTATTTTTTTTTTCGACAGTTACAGTTGTTATAAATGAGATATCTGACTACAGCCACTGAATGGAAAAAAATACAGTACCTATTTTAATTTTCCAAGATTCTATAAAATTAGTTTCTGAATAACCAAATCAATTTTCACTTCAGTACACCATAAATCTGTCTTTCTTTTGTTACATTTACATTATTTTACCCTTTACAACCATTACACATCTGACCTGTGACAAAAAATGCTAACAATGTAGGTCAGTACCGACGAGTCCTTCAATGAACTCAAGGAAATCCAATTCCTTGCTTAATATAAGAAATCCTAAGTGAATTATGATAACAGCTATTAATAGCGATTACTGTAATCTGCGGCTGAATGTCGGACAAGTTAATTTGCCGCCATCTTGCTAATGACGTCATTCAGCCGACATTGTTGTGTAACGACACCGGGGCGACGCCGGGACGACACCGGGACGACTATGATTGTTAGAAAGTGTATTATTGTTCAGTACTTTTAATGTAAGGGACCGGTGATTATTGTGTATGGGAAGACATAACTTACTTTTAGGATGTTCGTGTTTTTTTTGTGCTGAATCGCGGGATTGAAGATAAAATTAAGATTTTCCAGTACCATGTTTTACAGTCGCACATGTAGAGCCTATGCACCGAGTGTACAATGTCTTATGTCATCTTAATTGTTTCAGCCTTCATACCATAAAAATATGATAAGTAAAAGCAACATTACTAAAAAAAATAACATCACTAATATCCATATAATGCCAAGATTTTGTTCACTCCTTTTTTAGACTGCTTGGCTAATGTGATTTGTATTAAGTTATCAAACTCCTTATAGAGTAATTTTGTTTTACCACATAATTTTCTCAAGATAGCAACTTACAGCTTATTGTTTACTTAGCTTAAGATTATAAGTAACCAGCTGAAATAGATCCTTGTATGTAAGTCCCCCAGTGCTACAGCAGCACAGCGACGCGGCGACAAGTCCGCAGATATATCCGCTCGCGTGAATATAACACGCAGCTTTTGTCATATGATTTATTTGTTCATTTATTTCGCGAACAACTGTTATTATGTCGCTTTAATTGTATTGTCGAAACATTTGGGATTTAAATGGAAGTGTGTCGTATTGTTTATGGTTTTCAGTGTTCCAAATGGGCTTTTATCGTAATCCTTGATTAATATTTGGGACAAATCTTTTATTACAGTCATAAAGCTATGTTGCATATTTATAAATATTTTATAAATACGGTCCGCAAACATTCATACACAAAATTCGTTTTAATATTGAAATACTTCAAAGTATTTACTTTTCTAGTTAAGAGAGTACGTACCCATGTGTAGTTGTATTACTTTATTAAATTTTCGCAACAAAAAACCCCAGCAAAACTGCTGAGTAAAACTAATTTAGTTGGCTAGAAATAAATTGAGTCTTTAAGAAATATCTCGTCGTTACGTCGGGGTCACTTTAGCGAGAGTTTTTGTCATAATATAGAAGGATCTAGATTATTAATGTTGAGATGAAGACTGTTCAGATCTTAGTTAAAATCTCGGGCTATCTAAGCTACCAACACACGTTAAAACTTCTATGTTTTTTTAAGGCGTGGTAGCGTGGTTTGTTTCAGGTTTCTCTCTTAGAAAATAATAATCAAAATGCGCACTCGATTACAGGTCTAAGGAGTCCGATGCACTCAATTGAAATCAATACAATCATTAACTTAGTAAAGTCAAGAAAACTCCAATAGGTAGGTATATAAAATGTATACTCCCGGTGCTCCTCGTAAACGCTGGTTTACTTAACCATACTTTTAAATAACCTCCGTGGGTTCCGAGTTAATTAACCTATCCGTTAATATAATCGGTGGAGGTCTCGCCTTCCACCAGACATTCTGCTTTAAACTGCCTTCGCTGCCCGCCTACAACCAATGAACCACTGTCCAGTTGCATACAGAAAATCTAGCTGGATAAAAACTATTTGGATTTGTGGATAAAAATTCTTGCACTATGTGTCTGCAACTTTTTCCAGATCTTTAGGACAAAGGGATTAAAAATTCTATCTCCATACTAAATAATTTATCTGAAGCGGATTAGCAATTTAAGCTACTTGGCAGACTGAAAAAGTTCATTTTTTTGTATTAATCAAAATAGGTATGTGCGGTTTCCATATAAAAATATTCTGGAAGACACAACCGAAAATCTATTTTAAATTACTAAAAATACACAGCCTTTCTGAGTTCTAAAATGTGAAGATAATGACCTTCATTTGGAAAAACAATGTAAACGTACTTTGATAAATGAGAAACTCAAATTTTCCAGTTTACCTTCTGCGCTCACCTGTACATTGTCACCCTTTGTAATTTCTTCATAATTAAGGGCACTTTTATAATGACATCAGGGTTTAAGGAAAAATGTAAAGCAAAAGTGTGCGTTGCCCCTTTTGTGATAACGTCACTTTTATAAAAGTTGTGAAAATGGTTTCCATGCTACCTATTCCCACAATACTTTCTGTATTTTCAAGGAAATCTGACCAAATCCTCCTCTGCGTTATTCTTTCTTTTTGACGTACTACAAAAGACTGCAACCCTCAGTGTTTTATTTCGTCGTTTTTTAATACATAACAGCAGCTTTCATTATGCAAATTTCTAAGAAGAGTGTTTCGAAAATAATGTTGTCTACAAAATATGATTCGCTCAGGAGTGGCATCTTAAAATAATTACTTTTACAAGAGAGCGCCTGTGTCGCTGTTTCAGCATAATGAAACGCTGAAAAATCCCAAAATGAAACGAGTTGCAACACATTACGATTTTAATTAGAAAAGTGCATGTTGCCTCCAAAAACATGATAATGGATTATGTAGTACAACTGGGTACATTAGTTACTGTTGGCGTCTGAATCGAACTACAGAAAAACGTTGCATTGCCAAACGAATAGGTATTGGTTATGGTTATTTTTTATTAATATGGATTTTCCCTGAAAAGCTAGGGTAACATTTAGTTTATTTTCTACTGAATTAGTAGTTACTATTTTCATGTCAATATTACAAATGGTTATTAAAGTAATTTTTTGGAAATGCCCAGTAAAATAAACATATAGTCACGTGACAAATTCACGTGTCCTTAAAAGAGAACCAAACAGCTGAAAGGCTGAAACAAACAACAAAACACAATTAACGGAACACAAAACTATCGTAAAGCAAGATAACCCTCATCCACAAGTTGCATTGAAGCGAACAAGAAAGTAACCCGTCAATGCCGCGGTCGAAGGGACCCGCTGAATAAACAGTAAGTGTAGTGCCCACAAAACAATGGGGTACGATTCGTCCCCAACTAATTCGATTCCATCGGTCCGCTGGAGTGTACCGTTAACTGCGGAGGGTTGGATACGAATCGTGACCAAACGAAAGATAAGGAATACGGGTATATTTAACAGGATCTTTTCTTGTTGTTTTTTAGAATGTTGTGGTTAAGCAACTTGTCAAGAATTGGTTATTGATTTTTGATTAAATACATATATAAATTATGTACTAAAGTTAGAAACATTTATCTACTTACTTTTTACAGCTTTTTTTTTTATCGTCCCACTGCTGGGCACGGGCCTCCTCTCACACGGAGAAGGATTGAGCATTAATCACCACGCTACTCAATGCGGGTTGGTGATTTCAGACATAAGACCTATTTAGTTGGTTAAACATAAAACATTACACGATACTAAAAACTTTAATTTATTACCAACCTGAAACCGTAGAAACTGAAGTAAGTAAAATCTACTTTGATTTTTCATGATGTCGTACTGTGATAAGAGGAAAAGTAGTAAAGACCTCAATTAAATTATGAAATAACCAGTATTGGCCGGTGGTTTTACCCACGTCTCGATAAATGTTGTCTCACACAGATTTTTTTGTCGGTCTAGTAGCTCCCGAGATCTCGATCCCGAAAGCAAGCCAGTTAAAGTTCTGAAATAGAACAATTGCTGATAAAAACCAACATTGTTGTAATTTTTGTACAATTTGTACTATTAATTGCAAATAATTAATTTGCTCCGTCAAGTAACTACATTAATAGTCTTTTAATCCCTCGAGAAGTTAATGAACAAACTAAACAATATCATCTAAAAACTAAATTAAGAAGTTAATCTAATAATGAAGGTCTCGTTAAGTATAAACTTCAAAGTCGTTTGTTAATCAAGCTAATTATTTGCTAAACTAAGTCGAAACGAGAAAAAACATTGTATTTTCATTCAATTGTTTGTAAAACTAAGAATAACTTTTTATTGTACTTTTGTTTTTAAAATAATTCTATTTGTGTTGATTTTGAGTTCATTTAACAAAATGTTATTTTTCATTTAGTTTTCATTACTTTTTTTTGTGGGTGAATAAACATTTTTTTGCAACTAGACGATTGGTTTAGTTAATGAACATGTTAACTGGAACATTGTTATTAAATGTTAACTCTTTGTTTGGGATACTAAGAAAATGATTTTGAACCTATGATAGTCAATGTACTTACTCAATTTTTAATCAGCTATAGATCAGGATGGGTTATTATCATGTACACCTAATCAAGATATTATCTCGAATTGATTCACTATAGTAATTACTACGATTTGATTTATTGATGTACTGATTTGAATAATGTATATAGTTACCACAGTACAAATTATGAATTACTCACTACTTTTTCTATAAACGAAGAAGAATTACAAATACAACACAACGACAACTCAGGAAATACTGAACGAATTTTCATGCGATTTACAGCTAAAGGCAGAGTGGAGGCAAGGATTTTCAGGCGTTTCCCTTTTTATTTGCAAAATTTGAGCCCAAAAATCAAAGCTTCCTTCAATCATTCGGTTAAAAAAAATTGCAGGCAAGTAATATCTGTTTGTGACTAAAGTTGATGGAAAAACCACCCTGTCAATCACAGCGTAACACGGTCAACTGAGCTTCTCGCACCGGTCTCAATACCCGGCTATACCCGGGTACCCGGCTGTATCCGGCTATACCCGGCTATATCAGGCTGTACCCGGCTGTGTAATATTCATATTTCATGCGTCGACGGACTTATTCTGTGGTGCACACCTAACTTGATCGTTTTATCAACTGGCTGCTACTATAGTGTGTGTGCCTGTGCTTACGGTTTGTATGTGAATAGGTGTATGATTTTACCTCACTGCCTTGTTACTCTGTTACGACAATATTAAATTATACCCAATGCGAGATACGTGTAGTAATCCGATGAGCAAATCCAATTTGAAGATGTAGTAGGTAACATATTACAGGAAAATCATTGCTTTCATCAACAGTTTGACGTGACAAACAAACTAGCAGCAAACTAACCCAGTTTATTTAAAGGAATAATTTCCCTGAACAGATTCGCTAGTTAGTATAACTAGATAAATCTGGCGGCAGCTCCGAGTGAGAGCTGAGAATATTGCGCCACGCCCGAGGGACGACTCTAAGCCAAGTAAACCAATTCCAACTATTTTGCAAGCCGCGGACCTCATTTCCTTCCAATCGCGAGTATTTTTAAAAAGCCACTAAAGAGCTTTAGCCGAAGGCAGCGCAGTAATAAAATCAAGCCGGCTGCCATCGAGCGGAAAACGTCGCTCAATCGAGTTCCATCGCGTCGCTTTGAAGGAAATTGTGTTGAAACATCGCGCAGACTCGCCAGCAAATGTACGGCCCTTCGTCTGTAGCCACCCAGCCAGGAGCGACCTCCACGGCAGAAATCAATTTGCCTTAATTCAATCAATAACTTCTTGAAAGCAATTTTTTCCCCTCTATTGAAATTTTCTAGAATTCAGAATTAAAAAGATTTCATTTGACGCGACAAAAGCTTCTAATAGTCCTCTAAACACTAACTCCTCTCGTTATTCAGATTAAAAATGTAACAGGACAAAAGGCTTAGTCAACAATACAAAATTCTGTGTAAACCTTTGCCTAATTTCAAATTCAGGTCTTTATTTAGGCATCATGAAAAAGTTTGAAAACAAAAATAGGACGGAAACACAACATGTGCCCGAAAAAGGTGGAGTCCCTACGATTCGACCTCAAAAATGAAATATGGGTAGTAACATGCCCCCCGGCCATAACTCGGCGAGATCCCGATGTCAGGGGACGGCACATAAAAAGTTTTTTATCATCTTGTTTTAATATATGGTGGGCGTGACATTACCCTTTGGCAAACAACGAGGAAGTTTGTGGCATTAGTCAGGCGGAGTTAGCGTGGCACTCAGGCTGCCTCGCCTCGCCTGCCTCGCCTCACAGCTAGAATTAGTCGCAGATACATAGGTCACAGCGATTTGTCTCCCGGCGGTAAAATACGAGAGAACGCTGCACGTCTGCTCAACGTGAACACTGAACAGGTAATTTGGACCAGATGCTTCACAACTTTTGTTCTTAAGTATTATCTAATCATATCCCATTTTAATTCATAAAAATGTCAACGATTCATAAAAGGTTCAACGCTCTCTTTATATGCCTTGTAATAGGTAAGCCTAATTAATTGTGACTGTGATAAAACTGACCCTACTTAACTTTTTACCCTCAAGTATTATACGACAAATTATGAAAACTGGATTTCATTGTGTGATGGTGATAACATAATAAATTAACAATTTATAAAAAATTAAGGTGATAATTAATTCTTTAGATTTTATTTACCGTACAATTCTTGTGTAGGTAATTTGTTTCAAAAATTACATCGTTTACACAGATCTGATACTTATTGCTCGCACTAATATTACAGGAGCCAATGCTAGCGATTTCTTAAGAATTGGTAGTAAACGTTATTTTAAGTCGATTGTCGACATAATGTTATAAGATTAGTGAACCTGCTAAATTTAAACATGATAAGGAAATAACATTATTTTTTAATAGCTGTAATAGTTTCACTAATTTATTTTCGTAGTTAGAAAACCTTTCAAGACCTAAGTAGGTTACACGTGAATAAGAAATAAAACGAACTCAAAGTGGAATTTCGCTGTAAAATGGAAATGTTTATTGAATATTATTATAATTTATGACCACTGAGGACCAAAGGACATAAAAGGCCCTAATTTTATAACAAAATTATATTCGAATGTTTCATTAATTATGTAGGCAGGTCCTGTTAGAGCCGGCTCATAAACACCTCTACAATTATATTAATATCATTACTTATATGGCACTTACGAACTAATTTGTATGACGATTAAGCGATTAAGTTATTCCGGCGATCGTTAAGTACAAGTTATAATTAATGCTGGTTAATGCAAATTAACTTAGGTAAGTACTGATGGTTCTTGAGTGAATTCTAGGCAATTTTATGCGGTGACAATTATTTTTACAAATTACAATTTTTTGTAATACGTTTACAAGGCCAAAGAATATAAGTATACTTTGGAATATGGTATCTCTTATTCCCAAAAAAACACAACTTTAAGCAGTTTGATTTTGAAATAACATATTAGCTGACCACAGTAACCACACATCTGATTAGTATTTGATGTTTTCATCTAATCAATAATCGAATATAATTCATAAAGCTTTTACACTATATACATACTTACTGAAATATTACGAGATTCTAGAACAAAATAAAATGCTCTTTAAAAGAACTTTGTAAACCTGAAATACATTATTCGACTAGTTATATTATACAGCAAGGTAACAGACTATACTAATTGTTATAATCTTCATTATTTCAAAATTATAATAAAATGGAATGCATATTTTTGTGACTTTTACAAATCCGATTGTGGACGGAAAATTTTACATTAAGTACTTTGTTTTTACAATCTTAACTTAGAATTAATTTGGTTTTAAAATTCTATGTATTTTTACACCTCATATTAATTTGACTACAGTGCGAGAGAGAAACGAAGATATATACAAACATACAGCAGTTTAGGAAAGTTTTAGCTGATATGCAATATCATGTACACTCTTTATGATACGATACGCTCCTATAAATTCTTGGGGGGCGTATCATGATTAATCAAAACAGAATTAATTAATTCCTAAAGTATTTAACACGTTCGCGTGAGCAATCTCATTTTTAAATGTTGGTACTGTGGCGCACCTTTTTCGCACACAAAATTAAACCAAGTCTTAAGACGTCCCGCCGTTATACGTAGTCTTATAATCTGTGTTATGTGGCGCAACGTTATTTCACGTCCGACGTCTATAAACGTTGTCGCCACCACATAGGTCTGACATGGTCCGTCAAAATAAATATGACAATCTAGAGGCAGTCGTACGACGTTGGGCCTTTTCATACTTATATCAATACGACGTTGTAAGACGTTGCTTACGCGAACGTGTTAAGCTTGATATGTCGTTATATCTTCATGTCACTCTCGAACAGACAATAGTTAAAGTAAAAACATTATGATCACAAGCACTCTAATTACGTAAGTAACATGATATCCTTCGATTACAATTGCAATACTTATTATTGCCACATTTCAATGTTATCTTTATTGCGTTGTTGTAACTTTCAACATTTCTTTCTAAGTCATAACAATTGGATATCTATCGTTCACGTAATAAGGGTGCAACTTATGTACACACTGCACATAAACCTACCTTTATCTGTCATATTTCTTCAATAGATTTACAACCTTATTACAAATAGTGGAAGGTTAATGTTCGACTGGCGACATTTGACAGATTCGCGTAGGTTCACCTTCTGTCTATTCTATACAGCTCTGCTCTGAAGTTGGCTATTAGTCAAAACAGCGATTAATAAACAAACACTATCAGGAAGCATCTATAGCTACCTTCAGAGTTATTCGTTAATTTTACTGTGTTGAACTAACTTATAGCCAACTTCAGAGCAGCAGAGTTACTTGACGAGGCCTGCAAGTCATTTAATACGCGGGGTCTTTCAAAGGCGTCATTTCAACGATCTTGGGTGTCAGCGTTGTGTTGGGCAGCAGTAGTGGGTTGAACTTGGCTGGCTTGCTACTAGCACCCACTCGGAGTAGCCCCCTCTTCGCTGCCACTATCAGTAGGAGGATTACTGATAACGTGAAGGACAGGATCTGAAATGTCATAATATGAGGTTAGCTACTTAAAGTCAAGCGCAATTTATCCTTATCTTAGTACGTATTATAGTTGATCTCACTCCATCATTTTATTATTTTCTAGATTCTCATCATTTTCTTATTTTGTGGATTGTTTTAGAGATAGAACGTTGCTTTCTAGACCAGAAATTGTACAAAATAGTCTCCGAGCAGCTTCATGAATTTTTTCCAAGTTATTTAAACTCGAAATGTGTTTCTTAAAGTAAAGAGTTGCAAGATGTTGGTAGGCGATTGGTTTAGGTGAATAATAATATTCTATACCATATTATAATTAGCCCTCCAGCCCGTCGCTAGAAGAAACAGCAAGTTAATAATAATATGCTCTGTATATTCAAATTAACTTACTGACGAACACATATTAATAATAATGTATTATATACAGAAATAGAATAAGCATTAATGGCTTTACATGTTAGCCTCTAATTTATATCCAAGGCACGTATTTATTACTAAGTAGATTATTTAAATATAAGCACTAAAAACCCAGTCTGTACCTCTGGAATAATTTGATGAATGTAATTTATTAAGCAAGAATTAATTTTATGTCACGGAGGCCATATTTGAGTACAGTTAAGAGCAGTAGTATGTACACAGGTAAAATTCAATAGCTGTTTTTCCTGTTGTATTGATTAACGTTCAAACATTTACAGCATAGTCAGCACAATATTTTTCAAACCACAATTTTACAAAATAGGACTCATCTCAAAGTGTAAAACAAAAATTCACAAAAACATCACTAGTGTAAGTATAGATATTATTGCACGTGACTGTACCTGTCATTGTTAATGAAATGTACTTAAAAACACTTAACACAAAAGTGAAACGTAATAAAATTAAAACTAAAAGGCTCTCTTCATAACTTACAAGCCAAAAATGAAAGTAGCAAAATATTCCATTCATAAAAACTAGCTCTTGAATGAAAAGACAACGTGATAGAGACGTCAAATCGAATCTCATTATTATGCACAACCTACAACATCCTCACCAGTGACAATTAAACAAAGAATCAAAAACAAAGGATTAAAAACTTTGTACTTACAGCAGATATCCCGAAAGTCGCGAACACTTCATAAGACATAAACATTTTGAGCTAGTACTTGTCAAAATACAACAAAACTCGATAAAAAATGTAAACAGTTGGTGCGCACGCGACGGTGCTATCACTAAACACACACTGATTGAACTGTGTCACACGGGCCAGGTGGGCCACAGACTTACATACACGAAACTATAGACTTGTTGCCACATTCCACCGAGCTTGACAAAGACAGCAAAGACGACAAACTACGTGCTCGAAAGAGATGACGCATCCGATTGTTCTATTCCTTTCTACGTGCTTTGCATTTTTAAAGATAAGCAAAACCCTCTCGATAAACTATTACAATGATTTATTTTATAGTGTTTCATTAAACATTCTTGTAGGTTACAGAGTAATAAAATAGTTTTGTGTAGCTATGAATGGTGACACAGTGTCTCTCTGTGTCGGTAGTGGGAACACGGTGTGTGACTGTCAAGCACGGAGCGGCAACGTCGCACGCATACGTCATAAGGTAACAAGTACCATGCGCACGCGCTCACCTTGCTGTTTTTTATCTGTGCTACAGTTATTTTAGTCCTTCCTTTGTTTTTTCAATTTAAATTATATCATTATGTTCTTCTAAATAAAAATACAAAGACTATAGATTTTATATAAAATATCTAGTGAGGCAGATAATAAGGAAAAGTTTGTATAAAACTTTTTCTATTACAAAACATCTCTTTGGAGAGAAAGAAAGCAAAAATGAAGAAAATTGGTGCTATTATTATTTTTGTTACGAAAATGAGAAACAAAAAGTAATATTTTGGAAGTTTTGCCGAGTTTAAAATCTAGTATTGGGTTGTTAATACCAACGACTGCTGAATTTTGATCACTAGCCCTTTTGTTAAATATCTACTTAGATCAAGATAGTATTCCTCACTATTAATACCACGCAATCAATCACGATAATCAGTCTTTTATTTTAATCTTTTTCCTGTTGGACATTACGAACAATCACGGTTTAGGTAAATCACCGTTAGATAATAAGCCAAATAACTTATATAAAACTGGTTATGAACTGATAACGACCTATGACTTCACAATTGCTGTTACAGCCTTTTTATCGTCTCACTGCAGGGCACAGGTCTCCTCTCACACGGAGAAGGATTGAGCATTAATCACCACGCTTGCTCAATGCGGGTTGGTGATTTCAGACTTGATAGTCCAGGTTTCCTCAAGATGTTTTCTTTCACCTTTATATCGGCCATTGGTGTCTAAGATATACTTAGAAAGTACATACAAACTTAGAAAAGTTGCATTGGTACTTGCCTGACCTGGAATCGAACCCGAGTATGAGGGCGTATACTCGAGAGGTTGGTTCTTTACCCACTAGGCCACCACGACTACTTAATAATAATTTGTAGGTACAAATCAATTTACTGTATATCGTTTTTTTTAGTAAAAAGGTGGTGGACCGAGATTCTCCTTTGGTTTACTTTTATGGTTCCAACTTCAGTTCTTCGAAGAAGTAGTTCATTGCTGAAATCCTGTTTCAGTCCGTAACGATATACAGTGTCAACTAGTGAGGTTGTATTGATTGATAGAGGCCCCTTAAATTATTGCCAACATGATTGATGGATTTGCTATTCAATAACACTCTCTATTAACGGAAATATTCAGTAAATGGGTGACACTATTATTTTATTAAGTACATTGTATTTAGAGAGCTGTAATCAAATATGGTCACAGATACGATTAATATTTAATTGCTCTCCTTATTTTGCATTGGAATCCTGATAACAATACGCCCCCTGATCATATTACAGTAACTCTATTTAGTAAACGTTTCAATATAATATACAACAGCTAGTGGCGAAGCAAAGACCAAGAAAATATTGTATATTTTTGAAAATAGTGACATTCAGATACCACTCTTCCCAAAACTTATCGTATTACTCAGAAACTTTGTTGAGTGAGGAGGTCAGATAAGCAAACGTATATAAAACACTAGTGTTTGATTGAAATTATTTAGATAGGAAACTGAAAATAGGTAGGTGATGATGATGAAGATGATGATGAGAAGCAAAATACCACTGGATCAAAATATAAAAACGCGAAATATAATTCACAAAAATAAATACACTAGTACAAATATATCCTCCGAATCTAAGAGTTATTCTGTGCATTCCTCCTGGCGGTATAATAGACCCTGGCGAGTCGGGCGCTGATGGCAATGCCATGCCAGGTCTCCTCGTTGATCTGATCCACGTACTGCGGAGGCACCCTGAAGTCGTACCCGTAGGATGGCAGTTCCAGCGTGTACGAGAACGGAATGCCTATGGACTGGAAGAAAATGTTATGCTTTAGTAGGTAGCTAGGTGGATACGTTTTTTGAAAAGGTTTATTGAATTGTGTTGTGTTGCTGTTGTAAGGGAGTTTGTTCCACTCTTTCCTAGCCAATGTGTTCTTGGACAGCTTACAATATGAATTAATAAGATACTTTAAATTTTTACAATGTGTATAGATGCGAGGCATCTGAAGCTTCATGATTATTGAAACTTGCTTTCGACTAGCATCGATCCAATGATTCAAGGAGTTAAAAAAATATTTTTGTCGATGAGCTAAACGATAATTATGAACAGTGGGAATAAATGTTTATGATAATTTTATCATAAACTGCGGATTAAAATTGTCTGAGACAGATATAAAGATTATTATCTTACAAACATAAATATCTTAGATATCTATCACAGAAAGTACATTTAACCGGTTAATAATTAATTAAATACTCTTTGGAAAAAACAATTACATAGCTGATATCATTAGCCTATTTCATGACATCATTCCCTTAATTAAGTGATTTCTGTGTTTCAACCGCATCATGAGAGACTTTTATTCACACCCCATAACACATAATATCCAAAACATAGTATAATTAAAAAGGGAAATATTATTGACATACCGTTCCATAATCCTGCGCACATCCCGAAGTCACATACATCAGAGTAGCACTGTTTCCGATGAGATAGAAGTCAGCTTCAGGCAGCTTCCTCGTGTCAATCACAGCACCCATGGCCGCAGCCACCTGCAGCACTTGAGGAGCATTCTGAGGCAGAGTCTCGTCTCCATAACCGAAGGTCACGTAGTTCCCGAAGCTGTGAACGTCCATGAACAACTGGATCCTGCCCAGGTACTCGTGGAAGATGTCCCGAATGTAGCGGGTCTCTGCTTCAGAGAAGGGGAAGGGGCCAGGATAGGTCAGGTGGCAGGGGTCGTTGCTGACCCCTAAGGAAGCGAAGTTCATGTCGAAGTTCCTGTTGCCGTCGACTCCGACGCATGTCTCGTGGTTGGTAACGTTCTTTGTTCTTGTTTTACGCCAGAGACGTTCCTGGAAAAGGGAAATGTTACATAATGTTTGCCCATCTTGGACGACCACTTTTGTTCTTTTTAGTTTTCTTTGATCTTTCAAGCAACTCAATGAGAACGGCTAATTGTTGACTTACGAAATATTCAAATGTTGGATTACATTATGTATAGTATTGTCGTGCCTAGATCCTCAGATTTTATGCGAATCAGTATATATGTAAGTATTAATGCTTTACAATGCTTTAGCTTAGTACGTCCTTATTGCCGATTTAAAGAAGTACTTATTCAGTCAATTCCAATCAACAATATAAACTCACATTCGTATGAGTGTACTCATATCCGTCAGGGTTGACGAGCGGCATGATGATCCAGTCGATGTCTCGCAGCAGGTCCTGGTCCTGGCTGCGCAGGTTCTCCACCAGCCGGTAGATGGAGTACAGCGCCACGGGCGTCGTCACCCACTCGCGCGCGTGGATCATCGTCGTCAGAATGTATACTGGTTTGCTGGCGTCCTCGAAGTTGGTTGTCGAGATCTAAACATGGCGAAAATAATTGCAGACAAAGAAAAATAAGTTTTTGAGTTATTCAAGTACGTTCAAGTTTTAACATTTAGCCTAATAAGTTTTCTTTGTGACGCAAGTTTTTGGTTGTTTGTCGTTATCATTTGAATTACCTTCAAGTATTTGATGTCACGCCCTTCATAACTTTTTCCAGCAGTCACTAGTTTGGCAATATTGGGATGCTGCGAAGCTACTCTCTCTAAATATGCGTCAACCTGTAAAATTATGCTCGTTTAGTATTTAAGAGATTAAACTGAAGGACAGTATGTTTTACACTGATAGCTAATAAATCTTCGTCGAAGTTACAGTACATACCTATGTAAGTTCCAACTAAAACAATCGTCATTAATCAGTCTAAATATAGATGTGGACTCTTTCAAAAACAAAGGATAAAATATAAAACTAGCCAACGTAGGGCTCTTAATTATTCATTCTAGATAATCCGCAAAGGACAGGCTAACTTAGTAAACCTAAATTAAAATAAACAGAACTTATTCATAATGTATGACATGTGTGTTTCGGAAATGTACGACAAATGAGTTGGCAACAAATCCGCAAAGCTTTTAAGTAACAAATGAATAGATAATGTTGCCAGCATTTATTCCGCTCTCGGTTAAATCACACAAACAACGGATTAGCGACAATGTATTAGCAAAATTAGACTTTATAATTTATTGCTGAAATGGTCCACTATCGGTTAGTTTGTTATGGACGAGACATAATAGACTGTCCCAAACTTGAATATTTGGGGCTTAATTCAAAATTAGTTTTGGTAACTATTATTTTATATCTATGACCTCAATTTGTCCTTTCTTTCTATTCCAGAAAACAAACAAATTAATTATTTCGATCATATATGCATTTGAAGGTTAAACAGGTCTTAAAACTTACTTCAGCATATCGCGGATAGTCTTGGAAGATCATTCTTAACTTCCTCATGGATCGCCACATTTCCACTTGATAGTCATAGTCGGTGAAGGCCCTGTAGAAATCACCATTCAATAAGCAAACCAATATACTAGTACACTGTAACCTTTAACTAGAGAATGATGTCTCATCGAGATTAAGGCCACAAGTATGGGATTTGAATAATAAATTTTCTTCTATGTTGACGATCTACCACAAGTATTTAAACAAGGGCATACTAGATACAACTTACTTTGCCACGTCCTCCAAATGCACATAGTGTTGTATGCCCTTATCGTCCAAAGCCTTCAGGAAGGCAGCCTTCTTGTCAGGAGTCACCATGACCTGAGCGTCCCTGCGTCCTGCTACTCCCTCCTGCCAGATGTCCAGGTCCATTTGAACTTCCAGCTGATGAATGTACTCTTGGTCCGCTTTGTTACGGAGCTGGACTCCATGGACTGAATTTCTGTAGAAAGATGGAAAAAAAGAAGGTTTGTTAATAATATAAGATAAGGTTTCGGGTTGCGGTTACACCCGTAGGAGCCTATCGATGGATGTCTAATAAAGATATCGAATCAAGATTTCAAATATGAGTATTAAATGTCAGTAAATTATTCCTCTAACTCCTGTACCCGATTGAAAGCCAATAGAAATGGATAGACGGCAAATTCCTATCTTCAACCTCAATTTTGATGGAGAAGGAACTGAGCAAAATATTGATAAGTTCGAGAGTTTCAAAAGTTCTACCTGGCGTATATATCATGTTTCCCCGCTGCCACCAGGCCCAGCACAGCGCTCAGAACAAGCAAGTGTCGAGTCTCCATGACGGACGAGTATCGACTCAATGCACCAGCTATCGAACCAGTACTTTATCGTAATCTTCGCCTTTATCTCCACGTTTTGACGAATTACTGATAATAATGTGATTTGTATGCCTAAATACATCGATTAAATTCAATTCGGATATAACATATTTTGCTATCTTTGTACTGTTCGATTTTTTATGAGGAAACTTCTCTCTATTCTATCTACACAAAAACATTTGTGTCATCTTAGGCATTGTAGATGTCGATAACTTGATTTCTTGTTTTGTCAATCAATGCTCATGATATTACTACAGATAACCTAAATACAAACTAGTAAGTAGTCTCACTGGTATTATCTCAGAAACCCTAGAGCCTCTAATTTATCAAATTGGAAACGTTGTCGGACACAAAGTGCTCTTACATTAATGGCATTTGTATACCAAAGTTGAATATAATTCTGTTAGCTTCCGAGATTTCTAAGTAAGTTAAAAACCTTTTGGGCCTTTAAGTAAAGATACTCTAGTATTTAGTCCAAAATTATAATTATTTTTGGCAAGTTCCGAAGTTATTTTGTGAGCGAATTTTAAATTAAGCTGGGATTTATTAGGGCGGTATCCCTGAAGACTTAAGAAGAAGGAAATGCTAAATTATTTAGGTTGAAGGATAAAAAATGGTTAGTAAGGAGAATAAGTTGCTTTTTGTAGACAGCCAAAATAAATTGCTAAAACTATCCTTATATCCCATTTTCAGATTTGTAGCGGACGAGTCTGCAAACAAAATGATGTTCAGAACTCTTAATAAACTTCTTAATTTCCTGAATACTGCAGAGAAAATACCAAAACAAACTCAAAAGTCTCGAAAATGAAATATGTTAGTCATGTTAAGTTACCCCCTGACCTTCAAACGCACACCCATCCATCATTAGCAGCTTAACGCATCCATTAATTAAAGCCGTGTTTACACTGGTCGTTAGCTCATTCCTCATTACTTTGTGCAATCGTCCGCATTGCGATCCCAACCTTTACGTGTATTAACTTTTTAATTGATTTTCATTTCGAGATCAATTGGTTATGATTGCGGATTTGTTTTGTGTTTCTGCGTGAGATGATCATTTTTATCGAAGGACTCGGCGATCGCTTGGCAATTGTCTGACTCATATTATACAACACTCCGTCTGGCATTCTAAGTACATTAAATCTAGTTTAGTCTACAGTATTCTGGAAGCCAGGGCATATGGATAATACCCGTGATCCATAATTCAATTTGAAGAAGCGTATAATAACGCTTCGCAAACAAAAAATCCTTTTCATTTCATAACACATTGAGTGCTGACACGCTGGTGGCATGACGCCAATTATTCGAGTTATACGAATATTATGCGAATTATTCGAACCTGCAAGTAATTATGCCTGCTGGTGGCTGTGCAGCACTTAATTACTGAAAATTATTTCAGCTTTTCAATGTACTTTGTACAAAACAAGCTCTTTGACACTTTGGGGAAATATGCCATTTTGATGTTGTAATTATATCAATTTGCTCGCTTTTCGCCAATCAGTTGAGCTTATTCGTGGAACTATATACAAATTATGAGCATCGGGATAATTACATATATTGATTGTATGTAAATATTTACAGAAATCGTTAATTAAAAGTTTAAGCCTGATTTATTTTAGGTAATGTTGCAAAAGGACTCACTATAGCATAATTTTTACTGAGTATTATTTTCCTATTAAGTTGCAAGTCTTATCTTGGCCCAACATTGTAAAGGCTTGCACAGACGTATAACAAACGACGCGGGCGTACATTCTCGCCGTCATAAAATGGAAGCAAAAAACTAGCGAAGCAAGTACGCGACACTTTTATCTCGTCATGTGTACCCGTGTAGCGCCGTGTTTTGTTTCAATAGAAAAAGTACGCCCAGAACAGATGTGAGTGTGTCTAGGCTTTAAAACGAGACCCTGTTTTACGTGGATGGAATTTTAGGCTTTTTATTATGTCAAGTTGCATATAAGTTTTGTTTGAATAAGTATGTACACATGTGCCGTTGTTGTCTGAACAAAGCGTGACCTCAAAAAATAGTTTCTCTATTCTTGGTTTTTACTTGATTACCACGAAAAGTTGAGTTTTTTTACAACTGAAATAACAGTTACTTGTCTTTTACTAAAGCAAAACTGCTTCTAAAGATAATGGTTATAAGAATAGTGCTTATTTTCAGATATAGGAAGTATACTGCATACAAAAGTTTCAAGTTTTTGCACTGAAAAGCCAACAGTCTTATTATTTATTTAAAAGAGCGAATCTCACCTGCTTCTCAGCCGCATAGCTTTTTGTGTAATTTGTCAAATTGTGGCCAGCGCGAATAAACTGAATTAACTTTGTGGGAAATTTATTGCGGGGTATTTTCTGGTTTTGTTGCTATCTACGTGGATGACTTTATATTCAGCCTGTGTTTCAGTAACGGACTGAATATAAAATCATCTGAATCTGTGTGTTTTTGCGTCATTTACGTACTGTATTGCGTGAAAATGGAGTTAACTGAAAAGTGTATTTTCATCACGTACTGTCTTTAAAGTCTGCATGCTTAATGTGGAAACTACGTCATCATTTGCCGCCTTTTCCCAAACATATTTGCGTCAACTTCGGGTCAGCAGAGCTTTACAAGGATAGACCGCTTTTCAACCTATAATTTTATTTAGAAAAGCTGTTAATCGTACATAGCATTAAAGTACAAAGATTGCTATACTGCCTACTTGAAAAGAAACAAAAACAAGACAAGAACACTTCTACATCATCAAAATTATTCATTAGTTGAAATAATTTCCATCTGAGTACGCGCCCGACGGCAATATTAACTAAGTGAGTCTGACTGACGGCTGCCGGATCTGAGTGTCTGCTAGACGTCGCGTCTGACAGCCCAGTGACTTCCCTTACGTTGAGATATTGCTGTCAAGCACCCACCTTGTTATTTTTCAGCTTTGTAAATAAATATAATTCAAGTGTCGGTTTGTCATGCTTAAGTAAGAGAATTTTACTTAAGGCTCATGATGTTTTATATAGTCAAGTTTATACCAGATTTTTGTTGGCCTGTGTTTTTTTTTATCTTTAGTTCAGTGTAATCTCTTAAATGTCTAGACTGACTTGCTGATGTCATAAGATAATTCGTACATTATTATCATGACTTAACATAAAAAGAAGTAGGTAAAATACAATCTGTTATTACGTAAGTACTTAAATCTTATGAACATGTCAAGCTTGTTAGTAGTTCACACAGAATATATGTAGAGACTTGATTGAATTAGACGAAAAACAAAATAGAACCAATCTCCAAGACAACTGGGGTCACACAAATCGCTGGATTCCAATCAAGCCTAAACGCGAACCGCCATCTTGTGACCACTTATACCACATATAGCTTATCGTATGGTCACACCAAAGTTGGCGTATTGGGTCCAATATTGGTCACCACTTTGCTTTTATACATTGAACTTTGTGTTCCTGCAAATAAGGTTCACTTTTTGAAGCAAAGGTGAATTTGGACAAATGCTGGCTACATTATAGGGTGACCATAAAGTACGGTACGACAGGACAACGCACATTGTCCGGTCAGAGCGGGTAGTAGCCACCCTTCCATTATTTAGTAGGCCCATCCCTTCCGGCCGGCTAAATATCACACAAGGTACATTCGGGTAAAGATACAAGCAATCTCTTCAATATTCTTATTTTCGTTATAAAACTTCAATTTTATTTCTAGTGTGACCTTTGACCTTGACCTTTTTGTTTTATACACAATGGTTTAAACGTTAAAACGGTGTTTGGGCAGTGTAAACGTTTGTTTTCCAATTCAAATATTTTGTGGACACCTTGTTTACGTTCGACAAATTGTTTTTATTGTTCAGAATTTATCTTTTACATTCTCTTTTATATACAGTAGAATTCATATATAACGACTTCGCTTATAACAACTAATCGGTTTTAGCGACGATAATCTTTACTCAAGTTAGGTTTCGTATATAGGTACTAAGACAATGTAACCGTTTAGTGCGACTCCGGTTTAAGCGACCAACTGCTTATAGCGACCAATATTTATTATAATACGTCCGGTTAAAACGACACACGCGCAATGTTTTGTTTACCTACGCACTCGCACCCCCGCCCCGCGTTCGTATCTCTACAAACATTCTAAAACCAAAATAAACCAAATTGGTCCAGCCATTCCGGAGTTTTAGTCAGACTAACGAACAGCAATTCATTTTTATATATAAGAAGACTAGCTGACCCAACAAACTTCGTATCGTTTAAACCTTCCCTGGACCTCTACGAACATTTTAAAACCAAAATAAGCCAATTCGGTCCAGCCATTCTCGAGTTTTAGTGAGACTAACGAACATCAATTCATTTTTATATATAAGAAGAAGAAGATAATAATAATAATATGTATTCGTAAGTTGTGTATGTATGTATGTACAAGTTAAGTTATGTACTTAAGAAATAATCCATCCGTTTTGTGCGTCGTCCGGTTAGTACGACATAGTATCGTCGGTCCCTTAAAGGTCGTTATATCCGGATTCTACTGTATTTTCAAAAAATCGACGTCTATTTTCTTCGGATGAAACGCTCCTAACATATACATAATTAACTTATTATCGACACCTACCAGTAAAGAGATTATATCTACTAAATGTTGGAACTGACCTTTGGTATCAGCAGTTCCGATTAATAATATCCTGCCCCTGAAGCGTGAAGTAATTGCATGAACGATTCCTAGAACTGAAGCAGGGTACATAATGTCGTTTGTAGGAATAACTGAATTTATTCAGTAACGAACTGGTTACTTTGATAACTTATTAAATAACATGTCCAGTAATTTTCAGCAGGGAGTAATTTAATTGGGATTCTGTAAAAGAGCCAGAAGAAAAACTGTCAACAAAACCTTTTAAAGTCAACTTCTGATAAACAACAGAAACGATTGTGACTCCAAATTCTCAAAATTGATTTCAAAATCTCAAATCACAAATGTTTGGGCACATAAAGCCAGTAAGTTGCCGAAATTAAGGCAGCTTAACAGAAAATATCGGAAAGTTGCCGTCAACGAATTTCACAATGTTGAGTCCACAAAGAGTTGCTTCAAACAAAATATCCGTTTCATGAGCCAGTGGGCCGCGGCTCAACATTACTCGATTGCTTGCCGTCCAAGCCAACAGCGAATCATATCGTGCAGTTTAAAAAAAAAGATTTAGCATCTGTTTTGGCCATATTCCGGCAGCAATGTTTCATAAATAGAACTTCAAATGCGCAATTTATTAGTAGCTTAATCAAATATAGTGTGGTCTTTAACAATAATCAATGTTACAACCTTTTTCTGGGTTTTAATTATAGCTTGGACTAGTGTAAAGACTTACATTATTGCAAAGCCGGAAGAATCTCCATGACTCCGTGACACTGAACAGTCAGCCATTAATTAAATAAAACCAAATAGAGCTTCAATAATCCCGAAACAGGAATGGGCATATTTGTTTCCTATATTGTCACCTGTCCTTAACCTACATTCATTGCAAACTAGTCCATATACACTTGTAAACAATGCCCAATATCCTGTATCCTGGTCTTCTGATATAACCTGACACAAAAGTGTTCGGGCCATTTGTCCGCAATCAATTACCGCTCCCTGAGTTAAAGACATAATAAATTAGCCCCTGACAGAGAAATAAATGAAACTGCTAAGCTTAGGAGTCAACTAAACTAGAGTAATGGATGCCAGTTACCAACTATTGATTAAAGCTTTTTCTGGTGATAAAAACTCGGATTGTAGCTAAGTTTATTACTATGGATTTACTGAAATGGTGGTCGGAGATTAATGGAATAGTCAATATTTGAGACTCAAAATACTGAACTCATTTTAGATGGTAACAGTGGCGCAGAGAACGACGCCATCTTTTTATTTGAGTCTATAACTAACCACATCTGGTTAAGAAATATCCCAGTTTTAATTTCAACAGATTTTAGCATACTTTTTATTATACATAGGATCGCCGCCGCCCCTGCCTCGCGCCGACCAATTCGTTTCGTCCAACTTGAAACTCGATCGAAAGTCGACAATTTTGCAATCGAAATTTTTGACCCTTCCTCTTTTGAGCTGTAATAAAGAGGCGAACTCGCCCATTCACTGCTGTATTATTCGTAATGCCTCAAAAAGATAAGTTTTTAAAGAGATTGCTTGAAGCACTCGCCAGTGAGTGAGTTTTGATCGGAAACCTTTTAATCTTGCTCGAGGAAGATTGAATTCTGTGAAAGAAACTGTAACGATGGTCACAATAGAAGTTTCAAACGGTGCTGACTCAATGACTCAATGCAGGTCTTGTTGTGCTCATAGTCTTGCTTTTTTTGCTTTTGAGCTGTTTATTGCTCTGAACAACTGTTTTTAAATTGCATTAATCTGTCATGAGCTATTCAAACTATTATTCTTAATCACACGGGTCTTATAAGATAATGTATTATGTGTCCTTACTTTCAATATGATCACTGCAGTCTGCAGTTTTATTTACGTCACAGAATTCATCACAATCATAATTATTCAATCACAATTAGCAAGAACTTTACCTCAAACAGCGCATAAACTGACCCCAAGAATCATTTAACTAGCTGACCATCTCTGACCCTTTGAGGGTCATTTACCCTCTGAACCTCGGTTATCTTGACCGTAACGTTTTGACTGGAGTTCACAATGTTGTGTTAAGTTCACCGCACATTACTGAAACTATCAACCGCATTGATAACCATCAGATAGGCCAACTTCTATGATTGAAATACTTCGAGAAACGGGAGATAAACTTCCAAGGTTGTAAATGGTACTAAGATTAAGGAATTTAGTATTAATAAGAAAGGCTGATTTTTAAGGTCCAGCTAAAATATTAGAATAGAATAGAATAGAAGTTTATTACATCATCATCTACCCAGCATTGCTTACGCTTTTAGCTAAGATACCTCCTGCAATGCTATTGAAAATATACATTTGGAAATGAGAAAGATCAGTGCAAAAAAATATTTCTTACTACATAAATGTAATTGAAAACTGCACCATGACTGCAGTTTTAATCTTATTTATTTTCTAGTGACTGTTTGCGCGCCTCAGGTATGAAAACTTCGCTTCAATCTGGGAGAATAAATAAAACACTAACTCGGTTACAGCGTTCTGAATAATAATAATATTTCCAGTTTGAGGAGCGCTACCACAAAACCTGAACTTTACCTAAATATTCCTATATAAGCATTACGTAAACAAATAAAAATGATGTACATTTTTACTGTAGTTCGTAAAAATTGTGTACAAGCCCTCCATAAAACATTTGTTTTGTTCAGCCTTGACTCGACTACTGTCGTCCAACAGTAAGTAGCGAACATTCTCCCGCATCTTATCGCTATAAATAACAACTACAATACGAACAAAAGTATCCCATTTCGCGAAAAAAACCCTAAAAAGCTAGTTTTCTTTGTAAAATATTTAAATTTTTCACATTTCAGACGTCGGCCGTGAGTTATTTTGTCGCTTTGTTCGCGGACCGCCCCGGCGATCCGTTCCACGCTAATTTATTGATACAACAGGTTTTCCCTGCGGTTTTGCCTGAAATAGACCATGAATTTTTGGAATATTGCGTTTTCAAATACGCGTCCTGCGGTGAACAACAGTTTTACATAGGTGAATAGTTGGAAAGCTTGGCGCTCCATTCGATTCTGACATCAAAGCGTAAATTAGAAAATAATTATTACTAACAGCATAATTTATGAACAAACAAATTAACTAATAATCATGGGTAACATTTATGTAATGGTTAGGCTTTGCACGTGACATCAATAAATGGATGAAAATTTATGATTCGTTATTCACTTATGGACTGGCTGATGAACATTAAAAACAATAACTTAATACAGGCAATTTTTTATCGAAACCACTTAATTGACAACCTTTTATAAAAAACACTTTAAATTATTTTTTATTAATTTTTAAATTTTTGACCCATTACACTAATACACACATGGGTAACTGAGTTGAGGAGGTCAGATAAGCAGTTGCTCCTTATACAACACTCAGCTTCATCCGATTATACTGGAACCCGACCCCAACATAGTTGAGAAAAGGCTAGTCAGACGATAAACTGTACCTATCCCCACGTTTACACAGACACTACAAGGGATGACACACAACAAACACTCGACAAATATGTGAGGCGGCACCGGGCGGCGAGTGTAGGCTAATAGACTTGCAGAGCATTAATATTCATGAGCGCAGGAGTGTGATTTGTGTGGCCAATGGCGTTTGTGATACAGTTCACAGGACCGGTGTAGCTAGGTACTTGTATCGGTGTTTTGACTATGTATTCAAAAACGAACACGTGGATTTCATCAAAATGTAATGATATACCTGTAGGAGCCCTAACGGGACTTCATAAATAAAACGTTGTGCGGACTGTATTACATAGGCTTTTAATGCCGTTAAAATTACAAAACCAAGAAAACAGGTAAGTGCCCGTGGTCAAGCGCGTCGCGGAGAGAAGTGAAGGGAGCGCGGCCGCGGGCTCGCCAGCCGGGGCAGCCCCCGCCCCGGCCTCCGCAGCACTCCCTTCGGTCGCCATCGCGGTTGCTCGCTGAGGTGCGCCGACATACTCCCCGGGTTGAAGGATGCTCTTCAAAAGTCTTCGATAGGGAGCGGGCAGATGCAGTTGAAGGCACGACGAATGGTGCCCCTCCTCGTCTTCAGCTCAGCCACCCGCGTGACTCCGTCGACGCCGGGATAGGTCTTAGTGACCCGACCCAGGGACCAGAGCAGCGGTGGCGTCGTCTTGTCCTTGATCAGGACTAAGGACCCTGGTTTCAGTTCGCCTCTGGAATTTAACCACTTTGACTTGGCCTGCAGCAGAGAAGTGTACTCATTATGGAAGCGTCCCCAGAAGTGCTGTCTGATGTACTGGATCCTCTTCCAGCGATCCAGGCTCGTGATGTTGGCATCAGTCACCTGAGAGCATGGTACAGATAAGAGTGGTCGTCCAATTAGGAAATGAGATGGTGTGAGTGCTGAATAATCGTTAGGGTCCGAAGAAAGAGGTGTAAGAGGGCGTGAATTCAACACTGCCTCTATGTGAGTGAGACAAGTCGACAGTTCCTCAAAAGTGAAGTGTGTAAGACTAAGCAATCTTTTCAGGTGGTGCTTACAAGATTTAACAGCAGCTTCAGCAAGTGAATTAAAATGAGGGCTGTATGCAGGCGTGAAAATAAATTCGATTCCCTCCTGCGCCATTTCCGATGCAACATTTGATGCGTTAAGAAATTTGGTCATTTCATTAGACGCGCCTACGAAGTTAGTCCCGTTATCGGACGTGATGCTTCGGGGCTTGCCTCGACGCGCCACGAAACGATTTAGAGCGGCCATGTAAGCCTCCGTGGTGAGATCTGTGACGAGCTCCAAATGTACTGCTTTTACTGCCGAACAAACAAAGATGCACATGTAGGCCTTTGTTAGTTTGCAACCACGTCCTTTGCGGTCGGCTATCAATACAGGCCCGGCATAGTCAACATAAGAATTTAAAAAAGGAAACTCAAAATTTGTTCTAGATGATGGTAGTTGACCCATCACAGGCTGCACATTTTGAGCTTTATGCCTGTAACATTTAAGACATTTACTCACAATAAATCTAGACAAGCTTCTACCACCTAGCGGCCAATAAGATTGTCGAATGTGCGACAGTAACAGCTGTGGACCAGCATGAGCAAACTTTAAATGTTGCATTTGAAAAATAAGTTTGGTAAGAATGTGCTTACTACATAAAAGAATGGGGTGCCTCACGTTGAAGTCATAGGGGGAGTTATCAAGCCTCCCGCCTACGCGAATAAGTCCGTGATTATCAATGAAAGGCGTCAAAGGAAGTAATCTACTTTTGTGGCAATTTTGTTTAATTTTTAAAAGTTTATATTCTTCAGGGAACATTTGTTGCTGTGAGAATTTAATAATTGCATTTAATGAATTTTCTAGTTCTAACAATGAAAGATTGCCACACAACTTATTGTTTTTGTGTTTTAAATTGTAAATAAACCTTTGTATATATGTAAATATTCTTTGAATTTTAGTTAGGCTAGAATACTTTAATAGCAAGTTATGAATGAAAGATGAATGAGAGGTTACGTCTGTGTGATGAACATTATGTGAATGATCGTTACTATTTATATTAAAATGAGTCATTACTTCCGGCAAATCATGCTTCTCAGTGTTTGGCATTGTGGGCCATTCACTTTCATTACGTAATAAAAAAGAAGGTCCGGACCACCACAGAGGTGTTTCCTTAATAATATCGGCCCGGAGACCACGAGAAACAAGATCAGCCGGGTTGTCCTTCGACGGTACGTAGCTCCAGGTATGACCACATGTGCTCTCTTGTATCTCATTTACTCTATTTCTAACAAAAGGTTTTAACTGGTTAGAAGGAGTAGAGAGCCAACCCAAAACTATAGTGGAGTCACACCAGAATCTACACTTGGAAATGGGGATGGTGAGAGATTCCTGAACCCTAGTACACAGCCTTGCACCCAACAACGCTCCACAAAGTTCAAGCCTCGGGATGGTAGTAGGTTTAATGGGCGCAACACGGTTTCGGGAAACTAGAAGTTGTACACCTGTGGCTCCAACACTATTACATGACCGAATGTACACACAAGCGCCGTATGCCTTTTCGGATGCGTCGGTAAAAACATGTACTTCGTGTGCAATGGAGTCTTCATGCAAAACGCAACGAGGAATCTTTAAATAATTTAACGCCGTTATTGTGCTCTCAAACAAAGACCAAGCGTCCCTTACCTCGAGCGATACTGCATCATCCCAGTCGTATTTATTCAGCCAAAGACGCTGCATTAGTATTTTTGCCTCGACAACGCACGGACCTACGAGGCCCAGTGGGTCGAAAATCTGACTGATAACAGAGAGGATGTGACGTTTAGTGACTTTATTAGCAGACGTTATATTTATAGTGTAAGTGAGTGAATCAGAGTCACAAACCCAATTAAGCCCTAGGGTTTTAGATTGAGCTGGGTTGAGACCATGCTCAGAAAATTGAAGAGTGTTATTATCATTGTTATTTACTACTTCTGAATTAATTTGTTTTAAAATTTCTATGTTATTTGATCGCC
Organism: Helicoverpa armigera; assembly: GCF_030705265.1. Taxonomy (NCBI): domain Eukaryota; kingdom Metazoa; phylum Arthropoda; class Insecta; order Lepidoptera; family Noctuidae; genus Helicoverpa; species Helicoverpa armigera. The sequence continues at coordinate 248,307 of NC_087141.1, forward strand.
ATTTTCGTAAATTAAATTTAGCCGATGAAAGAACTGATCTTACTGCTTTTGTTACATCTACAGTGTCAGATATGGTGCTCCCGCCACTTAAATAATCGTCGACGTAGAAGTCGCGCTGTATGGCACACTTTACCCGATTATCCTCAATGTTATCGGCCAAACTTACCAAACATTTGGTGGCTAAATAAGGAGCAGACGCAGTACCGTAGGTCACTGTATTTAATGTGTAAGATCTGAGAGGTTCTGATGGATCAAAACGAAAAATAATTTTTTGAAGAGAGCGCTGGTCTGGACTGAGCTGGATACCTCTATACATCTTCTCTACGTCACCTGAGACCACGTACTTGTGCTGACGAAAACGTGTTAAAATGGAAAACAGATCGTCTTGCACTACCGGACCGACCATCTGAATGTCGTTAAGCGACACTCCCGTACTTGTAGGGGCTGATGCGTCGAAGACTACGCGTAGTTTAGTAGTGGTGCTAGAATCCCTAATGACTCCATGATGTGGAATGAAATATTGTGTCTTGGAATTTTCAGGTGAAGGAGTACAGCCCGTGTCTAATGTCATATGACCTAAGCGCTCGTACTCACGCAAGAAATCATTATATTTACTGTGGAAGGAAGGATCATGCTTAAATCGCCGCTCAAGGGAAAGGAAACGATTCCTAGCATTAACATAAGAATGTCCTAGCGAGCTTGGATCTTCCTTAAAAGGCATTTTAACAACAAACGCGCCATCACTATTACGGACGGTGGTTTCTGCAAAATGTTGTTCGCACATTCTCTCTTCAAGAGAGAGCGAATGCTTAGATGAGACTTGGTCAAGCTCCCAAAATTGAGTTAAGTCGGGAGTGACGCTGGAATGATGGCAAAAGTGAGTAGACGCAGAGGAAAGAAAACTAGATTGATGCGAAATACTACCAGATACAAGCCATCCAAATTTAGTTTCGCACAATTTAGGTAGATTTTTTCCTAAGTCTATCGTGTTTGACCCTATGACATTCCAAAATACTTCAGCCCCTACTAGAATGTCGACAGCCGACGGAACGTTAAAGTTCGGGTCTGCCAATGTAAGGCCTGAAGGTATGGATAAATGTTTAACATTTACAAACGAAGATGGTAGGACCTTTGTGATCTCAGGTAGAACGTGGCAATCGATGTCTACAGTAAAGGCACAGCATAAAGACTCTATCGAAAGGTGACAAGACTGTGTACTGGTGGAAACATGATTGTTAATACCCGTTACCTTGGTGCTCATACCGCGTTGTGACAAACCCAGTTGCTCCGCTAAACTCTGCGTGATAAAGTTGGCCGTACTGCCGTTGTCCAGCAGTAGGCGCGCAGTGAACTTCTTACCCGTCGCACTGGTCACGTTCACCAAAGCTGTGGACAGGAAAACATGCGAAGAAGTAGCAAGCTGCATAGAATTAGCTGAAAGCGCAACATCTGAAGTAGTTGGCGATACAGAAAGAAGTGCAGAAGGCAGAGGATTAGAAAGTGGTTTGGGTTCACTAGCTTCTAAATGCAAAAGCGTATTGTGCTTAAGTTTGCAGTATCTGCAATTTGAAAACTTACAGTTATTAGCAGAATGCCCAATACGTAAGCAATTGAGACAAACAGTTAAGTCTTTTGCCTTTTGTATGCGATTTTCTATAGATAAGCTTCTAAAAGATTCACATTTATATAACGTATGTACTTGGGAGCAAAGTGGACATTTATTATTGTTTTTATGAGAATTATTATTTGATTTATTTGAGTGTTTTTGTTTAGTTGAATTATTACTTTGTTTATTTAAATTAGTGTTACTATTCAAGGCCACAATATTACTATCCTGAAAGTTACATTCCACAGATTCCAACCAGTCTGCTTTCCTGTTTAGAAAAGAACAAAATTGAGTAGTTGTTGGATAACCTACTATGTTGTTATTCCTGTATTCCTCCCATTCACGACTTGTGATTAAATCTAGCTTTTTGACCATGACAAAAATGATGATGTCATCCCAATGCTGAGTAGGCCTTTTTAAATTTGCTAGTGCCCGAATATTTTTATTAATAACGTCAACAAGATTTCTAATGGAAACACTAGACTCCTTATTTATTGACCTAACATCAAAGAATAAAGCTTGCAAATGATTGGCCACAAGCAGGTACTCATTGTTGTACCGCTCACACAACAAGTCCCAAGCAATCTTATAATGATCACTACTAAATTCTATATTTTTAATTAAAGAGGCTGCAGTACCTTGTAAAGAAGCACGCAAGTAATGGAACTTATTTATGTTGCTTATGCTAGCGTTATTGTGAATCAATGACGTAAACGTGTCCCGGAACTCGAGCCAGCATTGGTAGTTCCCGTCAAAGTGAGGCAAATCAATTTTTGGCAAACGAACAAAGCTATTAGAAACATGTGCACCTGAGTCAGCATCTTTGAAGCCCGCCTCAGAACCCGCACCGTTGACCGAAGAACCGAGCAGGCTGCGCGTGAGTGCCACCAGATTGAAGAACTGGCGGTCAAACTCCTCACGCTCCACGAACGCAGTCTCAGCATCATCGGCAAGCATTTCGATTTCTGTCTGCAATTCATCAAATTGGCTATGTAAGGAATCGAACTTATTAAAACGTTCCTGCAGGTCTAATCGTTGCATCTCAGATATATGTGCACTACTTTTAACTAAATTTAGATAGTTGCTGTAAATCGTAAGCTTTGATTTTAATGAACTACGTTTTCTAAGTAAAGTCTTTAAAGCGTCCGCCATTTTGAAGTGCAATTAACAAAGCAAAAAACCACACGTGTTTAACTGCAGTAAGGCGATAGGTACCACTAATGAGCTTCTTATAGAAAAAACAGCTGCGCGCAAACAAAAGGGACCGGTTCTAATAACTGAGATCGGTCAAGGTTACGTTAACACCTGTGTGGCGTGAGTGGCGTGCGCGCACAGATGATACTACAAATTATGCAATTATGAAGAAGCGTCGAAATAAACACTACGTTAAAGCACTATTGACAATAAATCACTTGTGAATGGGGAAATGTACTTGCTCAACGAAATAAATGGGAAAAAAACGATTATTCACCAAGAAAAAATTGGAAAAAAATAACTAAATTGGAACGACTCACTCAAATAAGTAGTTTATACTCCCAGTAAATGACTTCAGCTCCTTATAAGGCGAAGCACGCTGCACGGGTACGACTTCTTTGTCTTCGTGATCGGTGGCCACGTTGAAGTTCCACGCGGCATCGGCGATGACCGTTGACCGTTGAAAATGACGATGCAGAATCGACGAATTTTAACGACACGACTGGCGTTAATTTATAGCGAAGGACCAAACTGTAGGAGCCCTAACGGGACTTCATAAATAAAACGTTGTGCGGACTGTATTACATAGGCTTTTAATGCCGTTAAAATTACAAAACCAAGAAAACAGGTAAGTGCCCGTGGTCAAGCGCGTCGCGGAGAAGTGAAGGGAGCGCGGCCGCGGGCTCGCCAGCCGGGGCAGCCCCCGCCCCGGCCTCCGCAGCACTCCCTTCGGTCGCCATCGCGGTTGCTCGCTGAGGTGCGCCGACATACCTATATTCTTAAGCTGATGATTTACAGGTCAGAAACAGGTAAGATCAGAAACCATTGGGCCGATTCGATTTTTATTTCTAGTGTAAGATTGGCCTATTTATCGAGAAGGCTGCTTTTTATACGGGTGTAGTTGCCCCGAGACGCGGTGAAAATGCTGGCGTAAGCAACTATGTACATGATGGATAAGGACCAAACCAGGCAAAGCTTGATTTAAGGAGATCATACATACACGCAGTTACTCCATGTTAAATACTAGCTGGAAACTAGCCTCATTATCATTTAGCAAGAAAAAAGCTAGGCAGATATTTTTTAAATTATGAGTTACGCTCAAAAACCGGCAAAGCTATTTTGTTTCCATACTAATACGACTATTGAGTCTCTTAATAGATATTACATATTACGATATTTTCCTATTGTGTATATTGTGGCAATACAATTAGCAATATTTTATTATGATTGCGTATTGTATTAGTGCCCTGGTGATGCTCGTGCGTCGTTTGATTACAGCTTGGCGTTTAGCCAGGGAGAGGGGTTTGTGTCACGAAGCAGTTGTTAGCAGAAGACTATCTTCGCATAAATATTTAAGGCTGTTGCAAGTACTGTAGGGACGAACGGGCTAATCGGCCACTGGTCAGTATCAAGAAATGTTCCTACTGAGTAAGTAAACAAGCGGAAAGCAAACACTAAAGAATTTTGTAAAATGAATAATTGGTCGTTTACAATAAATACATCCTTGGATATACATGGGTGTATAAGAAAACATGGTGACTTTAAAGTTTGAAATCGCTTATTTAGGGAATTACTCTAAGGAAGAATAGAGATTAATCAATCCTTGCTGTGTAAACTTGTATATGGATTTTATCAGAGAAACAGCAGTGACAATATAAATAAACTTCTAAATTTTACGAAACTAGATATGATTTACTGTTGTTGCGAGTGGGAATTCTGAAGATTATCTGTATAACCCGCTTTGTCTGCGCGCTGCAATAACTCCATTCTGGCTGATAGTTTATGGTCTTTCATATTTATGGTGGTTGTTTCGGATTCATTAACTTAATAGGAATGCAGTTTGAACTTTTTCACAATGAACATTTCACTTACAGCATAAAAGGTTAAAAACCACTTCAAATTACAATCGTTGATAAGAAATCCTAATTTGTAGTTACTTAATTGTTTAGTAAGTTCTTATCTTGAAGTTCCAAGTAATTTTGTAAATAGACAGGCACTCGTAAACATTCTGTACTTCAAAAAACCGAGTGGACATTTATGTAACAATCCTATGAGAATTATATTTTCATGCAAATCCATAGGTTCGCAGTATTGACGTGGCATTAATATAAAAAGAAATGGTAAATAACCGAAATACAGTAATGTTCTTGAATATAATAAATGCACAAACGTGACAGTCAGTGGTGCAGCCACAGCGCTGCTTGCAATGCTATTGTTTCGATACACCCGCTTAGACTAGATAACATGTGGACACGGATAAACACAACTTTACTCTTGTTAATTTTGTAATTTTGGAAGATCCTCCTTGTATACATGAAACTGTGAAAAAGACTGGAAAATAAATATATATGTAAGTTGGCTTCGTGGCTAAGTACAAAGACTACTTATGGAGACAGTTTCGACCTTTGACACATTAGTTACCCAAGTGCGTCAAGTTGTCCCATACAACGCGGATAGACTGCACCAGAGGGATTATGATGTGATGCAAGAACAAAACCACATTATTGACATCAAAATACACATATGGAAAGAGAAATACGAGAGAGGAGAAAAAAACTAAATAATCTGCTTAGTTCTGGGAAAGCGTAGTTCGCACTAAGAGAGGATTAACGAATGCGGTACAGAAAGTATCATTTTATGATGAGCTAGCTTAGAGTTGTGGTTTTACCTGAGAAATAAGCACTGAAAACAATGGAACATGATTATGTAACTCCAGTGTTTTGTAGTACACATAAATATGTATTTTACGAAATAATAAGCGGTACAGATTACGCGTTCTTCACTTAAATCCATAGAATATTATTTTTTAGAATTTTATCTTCAAACAGCAGAGTATGCAAGTAACGCAAACCACGATTCGACCCAAAACTGAGCAAACACAATGGTCAAAAGTAATAAATAAGAAAAGGGTTATAACTCAAATCCGTTTACATGGTAAGCCCGCGAACAATCGCGGGGAGATTTATATCAAATCTTAAGGAAAAGATCAGGCGGCCTCATCTTTTCGCGTCGCTTCCAGTTGGAACCGGTTGGAACCAGTTATAACTCGCCCTAAAAATGCCACAAGCGGTAAATTATGAGCCCCCTGGGAGGGTCTGTTACGCCACACGACCTCCAAATTGCAGATTTGATTATATACCCCCGTAATATTATGGTGTAATATTTATTGCAAAAAAAGCAGGTCACCGGCTTCCATCGTAGGTAGGTTGAATGTGAAATACGGATGTATTTATTTACATCTACATTACTCTTGTAAGGCGAAAAGTGTTACACTCAATTTATAAAACTATTGAAAAAACCCGTTTTGTTTACTAAAGAGCTTAAAAACACCTTTATAAACTTCCAACATACTGGTCACAGTTATCCTATGAGTATTCGTCACAATCTAGTTAAGAATGGTCAATTGGATGAACGAGTATATTTGACCCACATCATATTTTATTCATATGTCCCACCAAAAGGACATTCTGTAAACGTCACCTCGAATTTGTCATAAAAATAGGCCGCCAAGTCAATACGTATTTTTTAACGAACTGCTGAATAACGAGGGGTTGTGTTTTGTGTTTGTTCATATAGAAAAAATGTGGTAAATAAAAATAAAATACAATTTGGCGTTAGGAAGATATTAAGTTACTTATTGCTTTGGCTTTTTGTATTAGATTTTGGGGTGCAGTGAATACTACTTACTCGGGCATTCATCATAGAAAAGAGTGAAAATTATGAATTGCAATTGAAAACTACTCGGTTTTCCAATGTTTTCCGCCCCGTCCCGTTTGAACTACGGCCTGTGCCGGAATAAAAAATAGCCTAAGTTACTCGGGAAGAGTGTTCTTTCCAACAGTGAAAGATTCGATTTAGTAGATTCGGAGCATTTTGGATAACAACAAACATATTCCCTCTTTATGAATCATAATTTAGCTATGTACTTTTTTTTAATCCATCTTTTTACTTGTCCATTCCACATTTCTCGAATCCAAGCACCAGATATGACGATGCGGTAGGCTGCGGTCACACGGCGACTGTCCGGCTGAGCCCTTTAATCAGCGCTCTTTCAGCGCGATGCACAAACACGCTGATTTTAAACATATAAGTGGCCTCGTCAGCTCTGTGCGAAGACACAATATTTATATACGAGCTCTTTTTACAACGCTTTTCAATTTTGGCAGATTGATTTTACTTTTTCGAGCCATTCCTAGTAATGATACAGCTACTTAGCCAACGCATTGGTGTTGTTATGGAAGAAAGAAACATGAAAAGAAATGAAAGTGCTTTAATAGATGGCAATTGAAATGGTACATTATTTCTAAGCTCATAGTATGTTTAGTAATACCAGCCACCAGAAAAGTCGCAAGTATGTTGTTAGCCTTAAAAAAATACCTAAGTCCCTTCAGGTGTAGTGAACATGCGGCGTCTAAATAATATTCGTTCATAAAATGGATTCCGTATTAAACATTCAAGCTCTCAAAATAACAGAGGTAAATAAAAAGAAGCAAGAAAATACTAAAGCCTTAAGTCCTGAACAACAGAAAAAATGTAGTTCGCCCAAACTCTAAGTAAAAAAGCTTCTAAAAATAAGTAACAAATTGTACTGACTGTTAGTCGCGACTTTTAATAATATTCCCAATTCGTTGTCCCGTAATGACATATACGGAACCGTGTTTCTGCCGGCTGACAAACTACCCTCATTTGACAACTGCGAAAGATTTTTATTTTGGCCACTTTATCTTGTTGAGCCGAAAGCGGAATGTTCCAGAATGTTCGGGAATGTTCAGCTGGGACTTGTCGGCTAATGTCGGGAATACGGCCGGGGGTCGTAAGACGTGCCATGACGGATATTAATATTTGTTTTGCAGTTACATTTGAAGAAGTTACAATGTAACTCGTACTTAGCTGATGTGACAAATAATGTGTCTAGGACTTAGTTGAGGCAGTCATTAGGGTTCCGTACCCAAAGGGTAAAACGGAACCCTATTGTTTTCGCTCCTCTGTCGGTCCGTCCGTCCGTCCGTCCTTCTGTCACCAGGCTGTATTTGCTGTATTTGTTGCCGCTATAACAACAAATACTGAAAACTAGAATATAATAAATCTTTTTGGGGGGCTCTCGTAGAACAAATGTAATTTTTTTGTCCATTTTATAAATAATGGTACGGAACCCTTGGTGTACGAGTCCGACTCGCACTTGGGCGGTTATTTTTAAATATTTTTCACTATCTTTTGACAGCCTTCCAGGAACGAGGCAATTATGATAATAATTATAGAGTGAAATATTTATAAAGTTATAAAAATCAATTCACGCAAAAGCATAATCCTCCATCTGACACACACGGATAAAAAGAAAAGTTTCACGATGTAGGTATACTATAAGTTTTATTTCTTTGAAACCTCAGGCTTTGGTTTCAACACCCCAATTATTTCCGTGTAAGGTGATTCTTCACAAGTGCTCGCTGGTGGCTTGTCTGTCGGCGCGGGCGGCAGGTTAAGTTCAGCATACAGGACTTGGTTTGGAGAAGACTGGAAAGCAAAATAAACCATGTTATGAAACTTTGTCATTTTAGCTGTATTTTCTAGAGGTACCCTTCCGACACAAGAAAACAGCAGCTCGCGTCCCGCAACCCATTACTTCTCACAGACCGTGGCCAACGTGTGACCAATCAAAGTAATTATGACGCGTTAAACGCCTATATCGGAATGGTACCATTAGTGACATTGTAACAGTTTGAGAACTTACAGAATTTTGAAAATTCACGGGTGGGACTGGCCTCGAATTCTGGCAGCGATGTTTTTTCACGTATATTATAGCAAGCAATATCACAAGACATATCATAGCCACTGCGATGTATATCACAGTAGAAGTTTGAATTCCGCTACTACATTCCATTGGTTGAAGGGTATCCGGGATAACTGTAGAGGTATATGTAATACTCGTAGCTGTGAAAAATATACAAATGTTTTTTTATTATAGTATTTACATATTTAATGAATCTAAAATAAACTAAACCCATATTTACATAAAACGTATTAAATATAACAAGGTCAGGACTTTGATTTTGCGTGGAATAAAAAAGTGTTTCAAATGGTTTCCAAAAAGATTAAATAGAACCCATTCACATTTTTTCGGGAGCCCTATATGTTCCAGGTCATGATCACCTTTTTGATCTCCATTAGTCAGTCAAAAGTTTCTGATGACTACTCGAAGAGAATGACAGTTTGAAATACTTACTAGAAGTAGGTTTAGGTGTACCAGTGGGTCTCGAAGCTTCTTGTTTTATGTATTCTGCAACACACAATATTTATATTATTTGCCTTATTTTACTCGTATTTTAGGTCAACTGGGTAAAATATTCAATGTCTTATCCATATTAATGGTTTATGAAAAATGTAGTTATAATTATAGCTTAGAAGAAAAATTTAATAGAGTAGGTACTGTTAATTTGTCAAAAAGGTCCTAGAGAATATGGACATATTTCTTACCTGTTGTAATATTAAATAAATTCACCACAATGCTGCACGGGTCTTCGTTTAAACAACGATCATCTGAAATTCATGAATTATTAAAAAATACATAACATTTTGTAATGACTTTCTTGGTATAGTTAAATGTCACATATTGTGGTGGTCAGATCATCGTCTTTACGTTTTATCACAACATAGTTTTGCTTTAAAACAAAGAAACATCACACAAATCTAATTAAAGTCAAACTTTAGACTTTATAGCCTGTCGTTAAAGCTCATATTCGGGTTTTTTTAAAAATCTGCATACTACAATGCCATTAGTCAGTACATACATAGTTCCCGCATGCTTCATAACGACTCACATAGTATATGAACAAATTACCATCGCCTGATAATGCATATGAATCTTTAACTCGTTCTCCTTTAACAATTGTTTTCCATATGCAGTATGATGTTTTTTTAGTACATATTTTCAACGTAACATTATATGTACTTTGATGTTTTAAAGAATGGTTTATCTTGGGATTTGTTTGTGGATAGGAAACAGGATTATTCCAATTATTGGCTGAAATGTAAAAACAAAGTTTAAATTATTACTTAACTAACTTAGGCAAATAATCTGGAAATCATTAACATATTTAATTAGATTTTTTTTTTTAAACTTACTTAAAAATTCAGTATCCAATCCCGGTGCTAAATACTTTACATTTATATTCATTTTTAAGTGGGCTTCCTTGTAAAAATGAAACTGATACGTATCATAAAAATCTCTTGAATCGGTACCATCTGCAAAAAATGCGTTTACAGTAACAAGTCTGTTATCGTAAAACAGTTATCAAGTACATATACCTATTGTAATTTCCGTACTTCAAAATTCCTTGCACTTCAAAATCTTAATTTTTAATTTTCTAATGAAGCTGTAGTTTTAAAATGTTCTTAAAAAAATCCAAATTAAAGAATATTACATTCTATAAGACACCTCTGTATACATAGTCACAGCTTTGACAGATAAAGAAGCAGATATATATAGGTACTAGTGGTAAACGTAACAATATAATTTAAATAGTATGGAAATAAAGTTGAATTATCATGACAATGTATAAACAGAATACCTGCTTTAAACAGTGATATTTCTAAAGCCCAAGTAGTCGAATCCAACGAAAGAAAAGTGACAATTATTATCTTCAAAACAGCCCACATTATATTCACTGATATTCACTTTTAATGACTTTACAAGCACAAGTTTGCAACTGAACGAAAACATACCAAATATCATGTTGGTTTGTACAATAAATATTGTATCCTTCCTTATTTGTATCCTCATTGCAGTAATACTATAAATCTGATAGTTTTTGTATGTTTCTGTCACGCTTGCACAGTTAACTGCTGAAACAATTTGCACAAAAATTACTATAAAGATACATAGTTCAAGGTCCTATTACCTAAGTGCGAGAATCAGTTCAGATATAAATAGATGACGAGGTTAAAACCACGTCCACATGAGTAAAAATCATGTACTAAGATGTATGTTATTTTCATCTACAAGATACATATATTATTGTAAAGTTTCATCAAAATCCGTCACCGAGTTTTTGGCTGCAAGCGTAACAAACATACAGACATCAAAACCCTTATAGATATACTAGCTTTTGCCCGCAACTTCGTTCGCGTGGAATAGTGACTACCAGCAGATTTTTGATTTGACCAATAGATGGCGCTATATGTCCGGAATAATTTTATTTTTATTTTTTTTGTAATAAAAACTATCCTATGTCCTTTCTCAAGTTTCAAACTATGTCTGTACCAAATTTCACACAAATCGGTTCAGTAGTTTAGGCGTGAAGAAAAGACAGACAGACAGACAGACAGACAGACAGACAGACAGACAGACAGAGTTACTTTCGCATTTATAATATTAGTTTGGATATAACGGTATAGAAACTGTTTTACATGGCAATTTTCCTGTGAATCATACAGTTATGTATCTATTATATAAGTGCTGCGGTTTCATGGTCGTCATGTTTCGGCAAATTAATGCATACCAAAATGATTCAGCTGCATTAGTAACAGGAAAACTTAGAATTTATGAAACGGAGATTTGGTTTGTTAAATTGGTTAAAACTGAGCCAAAATATTTTATTCTAGAGTGTCCGTATTTGTGTCTGGATCAACTAGTTTGGCCTAGGCTAAACCAGTTTGTCCTGAAATCGGGTTAAGGCCGCTATAATATAGGTACTTATATAATTTTTATTTACTTAGAAACACCTTATTCTCTGATTGACCTTAAAGTCCTTGGGGAAATACATTACATCCGCTAAACAGATATTTAATTTATTTCCACACTTTCCGATTATCTACTTAATTGATAGCTCGTAGGGGACTATAGGGTCTAGCCAGGGCTGAATGGAAAAAAACTGGTAGGTTTTGTACAAATAAATAATTACGTATGTTGCTTAGCCGTTTGATTGTAGTTGTTGTGGTTATTTCAAAGATCATTTATATTTATTTAAAATGACTAAACACTAATTGTAAGTGACAATATGAGTATTAAAAACAATGTCTCCTTTCTTTACATTAATGATCAAAAACGGCTATATTATTACAAACACGAATCTTTATAATTATCCGGATTGTGCATATTTTCGACACCATCATTTTACCCTCCGTTTCACCCCCTGGGGGCAGCCCCATGTCCAAGCTATAATATTTACACCCTCATCAGAACACCATGTTCGTCCCGTATCAAATAGCTTCATATTTTTGGTCATTATTTGAGGGATATTTATACCTTTTTATGAAACTCTGGTTAAAGAGTTCTTGTGCGATTGTGTGTGTTAAGTTTCGTAAATAGGTGACTATATTTTTGTAATACTAAGATCTTGGCCTTTAGCTATTCACAGACTACATGAACCAATAAACAAGCATGTCTGTAAATATCGCATTTAAAGTCGTTGTTCTCTTTTAAAAGAAAATGCGTGTGATGCTGAATTTCAGGATAAACGTACAAAGTAAGTAATCACAACATCGCATGTAGATGGTGCGTCATCGTATGTATCTATGTGTTTACATAAGTATAAAAAATGAAACTTGAGCGTAATGACATTTTAAGTCCATTGACTTGCTATTTCAGTATAATTATGTTTTGTGAATTACAGAATGATGAACAGATCAGATCAGGTTCATTTTTAGAGAACATCCAAATAATAACATTTAAAAACTCTTTATTATTCATCCTAACGACGAATTTCCGTAATGTGCAAATTATGTTTACTCGAAATACATAACTTTCAGAATTAGGGTCCTAATAAGTTAATCCTGTTTCAAATCCGACAGCTTCCACAAATTCCAAATAACCTTGAAAGCAGCAAAATATCTCAACATATCAATCTCAGATAACGCCACATAGCCGTCGTACATAAACCCCTTCGAGTCATCGATCATAATTTGCTAATATCCATTTCCCTATAAATCTTGCTCCGCTTGTAATCAATTTTCTTATCCTTGGTAAGGAGCACCGAAACAAGTCAATTTTATTAATATTACGATGTGTACCACTTAATCAGACTAAATTATGGACCCTCTATTTCGGGTCAGACCCTTTTGCAGCAAAAAGTTAGAGGCTTTGGGACATATTGGCTTATAACGGAGTTTTTATTCACTGTTTTAGTAATGGTGAGGCGAACTATTCGTTTGATATCCTAGAATGTTTATTATATAGGAAAACCTGCCCTTCCGGGAGACTCCGTTTTTAAATACGATTTCCCTTTCCTTAGTCCACTTACAGATAAAGGGATTCATGAGAATTAATGAGTTTGTATGAATAAGCTATTTTATTGTATTGCTACAAATACGCTCTTCATGATACAATCCGACGAGCACCTTTGTTCTTAGTTTATTGTAAATTTTTAAAATATTTACGTAGTAAAATATCATATACCTACATAGAAATATACATTAACCAGTAAGAAGCGAGTTTATTTAACCTCAGGCGCAGCACAAAAGCTATAAAATTTTAATACAATTATTCATATTCCACTTTCTTTTTACATTTCAATTACTCAATCTCAGAAAGTACCCCTATTAAATAAACTTGTAAAAGAATATTTTAGAAGGAAATTGTTCTCCAACTCAAATTTTTACGCGAATTTCCCCAATGTGCTGAAATGAGGAAATAATTAAGGGTATAACTTTACTTCGACGTGGAACATTTCGCGTTTTTTCTGTAAGATTGTGTCGTAAAACTTGGCGAGTTGAGTGCACGCCAGATAAAACGTAATTTTAAAAGTTTCATGTTTATTTGAGTTGCTAACATTATGCTTGGAATGTAAAAGATTCCATTTTCTTTATCGTCTGTGGTTATCGTAAAAATATTACATCTATTACTTTTTCTTCTAAGTTACTCGTCTTTTATCGCCGTATGAGCTTTCTTGTGTAGAAGTTTTCAGATAAAGTAAAATGGAACTCATGTACCCACCTAGTCAATTTAATAACAAAAGTTTTTCAAGAATACAAAATATTGTTCAATTTCACATGTCGCTCACACTTCGCAATAAAAGTCAAATAAAAACGCATGATTATAATCTTATTTCTCTTACAATTAAAATGGATCAATCAAAAGACACCTAGCACAATAATTATTTACCTCACAGTTGAACAATCTCAAAAAAGTAGTCAAATAAACCCGTCTCTTAATAAAAAAAGATATTCCGCAAAAGTGTACCTTTTAAAAACATACCGGTGACGGTGAAGTTGAGCCCGCTGTTATCAAAAGGATTACTTTTCAAATAATATCGAATTTCTCTCCCTCGGGAACTTGTTAGTAGGACGATCGAGTTTCCCGGGTCCAACTGTAAGGCCCTTCGCTAAACACTTTATATTTGTAAATAAAGATAAAAGCCAAGATATTTTAGGATAGGAAATTGATCTTTTACGACGTTTGTCGACTGGAAGGAATTAAATGAACTCGGGAAACCATTTCAAGGGTCACTGGACCATTCATAGATCGTGACTTATCGATATGGTGAATTGAAATATTTTCATTAAATGTGCAAGTTTTAGGTCGATAATTATAAAATAAGCATTATAAATTTATGTATCAAGTGAGCTGGTAATTTACATTATTTCTCTTCTATTCCTACCCTTTATATTATTAACAGCACAAATGGATTCTAAGAACTAATTTATCTCAAATACATACAAAAAATGCTTTGCTTGTTTAGAAGAAAGAAGACAAACAATTTCATTTCCCATTTCTTGATACTTCTAAAAGATCTTACAAAGCAAGTACCTACCAACTATAGTACCTATATATTTTTGTGAGTTATTTACTATCTAAAGTTCAGATAGAAGTGACCCTATGAATCTCTCCAGACGTCTCGAAGCACGTTTTTGGACCGCAATCAGTAACCCTAGCCCGTTCCAATTAACGCAACAATTTTAGAATTACCTTTAATGAATCTCCGAAAATGCTACCCTTAATTATTTCATATCCTGCTTAATTTATCCTCCAGATTTAACCCTTTTCGTTTAGCATTTTGTTTGAAATGATACTTTTTATACAGAGGGTATAAATATACTTTCGTAATTATGTAATGCTGACGAGGGGGTTTCGAAATATGTTCTTGTTTGATGTAAACAAAATTTGACAATACTTTTTGTGAAGTCATTACTTTTTTATCGTAACATTTTTGTATTTTTTTTTTTAATTTAGACACATTTTTGTCTTTTTAAAAACTGCTTAAGTAAAACACTATTACTTTTTGACAAAGAATTCCCTTAACTGCCAGGCAACTTTATTTAAATAACAGGCTTTAGATATTGACTAATAGATCCTTGATTAATTATTGTTGAAAACCTTTATTTTGAATATTGAAATCGGAAACTTTTATAAAATATGAAAACCCCATCTTCTACTAAGAAAATAAACATCTAAAACGTCCTCGATACTATCAAAATATAAACTACCACAACCTCTTTGCCCTTGTCTAATTTCCTTGGCACAAATGACTAAATAAACAACACAAGTACCCGTTTACCGACACATAAGATTACATAAACTGCGGACCCTTTTCAAGAACAACCATACATCATGTCCACATTAATCTCTAAGCCTAACAAAACTACACAAATCATTAGACATAGTCTACCTAGCCTAAGACTTACGTAATAGTCCCTACCATAGTTTAGTTACTTCTAGGTTCAAAGCTTAGAGCATTGAACCAATTGGACACGCCATAAACGTGCAGTATACAGCTTAAGATATGAAAGCAACGATCATGCTCGTATGCACATTGTACTGCCTCAAGTATATGCTTCTAAATGCGTGCTGCTTTAATTCATCCTATGCAGGGTAACAAATCATTTTAAAATGCATGAATGAGCTATCAATATTTGTTTCGTTGTATCACCTATCAGCGTATTAACTGACAGACTTTTAGCACATATTATTATGTTTGTGTTCCAAGCGGTTCCAGAAGTTTAAGTGCTCTAAGTTTCAGGTAGCCTACTAAACATTACACGGGTACCAATAAATCTGACGCAGCTTATTACGCCATTAATTCGCACGATCAATTAAAACTTAGCGCAAGGACTAAGACAATGAAAGAGATTAAAATCTAATTGGAATTCCCTCTTAATACTGTTAACGTTTGTTTGTTAGTTACGTGGAGACAAAAAGACTAGCAGAGGTGCCATGCGGGTGAGTGGGGGACGAAGAAAATTACTGTTTTGCCTTAATACGCCTTCTTTGAACCCCACCATTTTTTGCAATACCAAAAATCGTTGATAGATGTCTCAAAGAATCCAAACGCCTCGTTAGTTCACTTGTAACTGATCGTTTTAGTCATGCCCACTGTACGAATTTGGCCTAGAAGAAGGCGCCTGACCTAGCTGCATTATGTCATCTCCGCTCATCTTTCCTTACTCCGTGGTTAGTTAGGTTATTCCAAGTTCCGTACAATAGTTGTTTTGTGTTTGTTGATAGCTTTCTCAGAATCATGACTGTGAGCGTTGAGTGTTCGGAAACTGATAGTTTGTATTGGATTTGTGGGATGGTTCCTAGATACCGAAATGGCTGGTCAATTAACTGGCAAGTTTAAGTACTTAGATATGATTTGAAGACAGATTGACAAGAATCTTAATTGGCCATCTCCACTGGTAATATTTAAGTTGTAAGTATTACAAAATCTTCTAAGTATAACTGTATTTAAATTCTGCTTTCTATAGACCTTACACCTTTCTGAAAATCAGTAAAAATAAACAGCAAGCATTTTATTTATAGCAGTTTATTAATGAAGTGTAATTTAGCGGCCTTTTGAGGAAAATGAACAATGTTACACCCAACACCTGGGCTTGGCGGGGCTTAATATTATAACGCAGATCCATCATGGTCACTTCTCTTGCAGAGATTGAGGAAAGTGAAAAAAATTGGTTTATTTAGCGCTTTTTTAGACCGCTAAATCAACCTCTATGTACTTAATTAATTAATCAGATACTAATAAAATAAAGCCTATAGGTTCCCAAATCAGTTAGGCCAGGACAAGGGTGAAAACGCAGGAAGCAGCTAGTTATTTCTAAATTACTTAATGGAGCACGAGGTATTGTAATATTATAGTTTAACACATAACAGGTGATTACTTAAGGTCCGGTCTCAATTACTCACTTAAGTAAGTTGCAAGCTATCTTCACCTATATAAATCACAATAATATTGGACTGGAGAGTTCAAAATCTTTGTTCTCCTCACCTCACTAAATCTATAACAATGGCATACCTACATCCCTTACAAGTTTCGAGCAGCAAACAAAGAACTAACTAATTCACACATGGGCAAAACTAACAAACAATAAATATCGTATAGTTTGCCTGAACTGGTTCAAAAGTACACGCTAGAGCACCCTGTACCTGAACTCGTAAGTATCAACTTGAACTTATCGGGAATTTGGGACACTGTTTGTCGGGGGAACTAAAAAGTGAAAGCAAGAAGGCGCACTTTTTGTAGGCCTTTAGGCCTTTATTTATTTATTTATACTTTATGTACAAAAGCACTTAACTGAGGGTGCATCTACACGGTGCAAGTAGCTAGCAAATGTTGAGGAACATGCGCAGGTTACATGCATTTTAAAAACTTGCGGGTCCAACGACTCTCGCATGTATCAAAGCACAATACCCACCCGCCTGCTCTTGTTACTTGCGCATGTTAACTTGCTACCTGTGCTACTTAGGGTGCACCTAAGTAACAGCCGCACGAATCGATCGATTTAAAGATTCGGTAGATCCTAAGGTCCGTAAATGGGATGGACTTTCTTGTCATAACAAACTTTGTTATTTAAATTAATAGATAAATAAATAAATAACAAAGTTCCTCGGTATTTCGGAAAGTGCGTAAAATTTTTCCCGGCTGTCATCTGAACGTCTTTGGCGGTCGTTACGTGTAATTAGAAGCCAGAAAGTCTTGCCTAAGAGTTTTGGATTGACCAGATAACTGGGTTGTGGAGATCGGTTAGGAAAAATATATAGGTATCTATTTAGTCACGGATTTTATATTTCTATCAGTCTATTAATTTAATATAAAACTATTGTACTTCTGACGCGTTCTTCATATTGTAGTACCCCAAAATTCGTCCGTTTGCTTGGCATTTAAGACGACAATGTTTTGTTTTAGTTAACACTTTCGGACCCAATCTCCTTCCGTCGCAGGTAGGGCAAAGTTTTTCCTCTACGGATATATTTAAAGAGGTTTCACATTATATTATGGCTATTTTCTAAGTTAAGAAGGGTATCCCCTATGTTTCTGTACACAATATATTTTTATTATATTGTAAGTTGGTATCAAAAAGTTTGATGTTTGAATAGTTCTGAGATTCTTGAATGAAAACTTTTCATTTCGTTTTATTACTTAGGTACTAGCCGCTTTTCTTCGGTTTCAACTGCGTCTCATGGGAACTAATGCACGTACTGAGATAAAGTATAGCCTATGGTACTCAGAAACTCTCCTACCATAAAATAATTCTTCAAATCAGTTCTGTAGTTGCGAAAGCCTTAGGGTACCTACAAACAAAGAAAAACTTCAAAGGCCTCGAAATGTATTTCAATAAATAAAAGATCACCCATAACCTTGACCTAACACATTAACTTAACCTATTCAGCAAATCATCTTCTTAAGAACCTTCAAAAACCAAAAATGCCACATTTCAAAAAATCTAGCTACACACTTTACATAAACTGAATTCCACTTTCAACTTTCCTTGCTCACTTTCCCCTATCTTCATAGCATACCATCACGCTATCTTACATATGCTAAGGGTATGAGCAGAGATACACAGAGTACGTAAGTAGGTCGGCAGAGACGACAGACGGCGCGACAGTGGTGGCGCCAGCACCCAGTGAGGGCACAACGAGTAGGGTGGTGTTGCAGTTGGCTGGGTAGGTAGAAAATGGCTGACTGGTGACTGAGAAGCTTGTTCATGAGGTGCTAAATAATTTTTTAATGATTTTTCATGTTAAATATCCTCATATTATATTGTGTTTATAAATATTTAAACTTGTTATATTATTAAATGTGTGATCCTCAACGAGATTAGAAGCCGGCGTCGTGCACTGCCTCGTGGACTCAGTTGGAAGAAATCAAATAAAGTTAAAGAAAGGTATAGTTTATTCACAAAAAAACCATAGCAATTAACAATTGATCTTTAGTTAGTTTAAAAATAATGACGTCCATAGCTAGGTCCTCGGAGAGGCAAATAAGGGGTAGGCACAAAACCACAAAATACTTTCACCTGATCCACACCAAACTCACTGCAGACGAAGCATCTCATGTTTATAGAGTCATCCCATTGGCATTCCCAGATTCCCATCGATAGTCGACCAATGAGGGCACAGCCAAAATACATTCTGACCAATCACAATGCTGGAAAACACCAACAGCCTTTTAGCTACCCAACGGAGTTACAGGATCTTTCAGAGAAGAATATTTTTAGTAACTTGGTGTATTGTTAAACAAAAATAGTTTATATTTAGTGAAATAATGAAGATACGGTGATTGGGTTAAAGGTGATAAGTGTAGAAGTGAAAAATGATCATTATTTACATTGATATATTGCTGTTGATCATACTGGTAAGTTCTTATGACGTAATTTCTAACTGCTTAGTATTGGTCATGGTGTTTTCTGTTTACGTTATGGTATTAGCACATACGTTGGTGATTCACTGCTCATAGATACTGTAGCTACTACTTCTATAGTCTCCAATGGCATTATAAATAAACAGAGCTCCATATGTCTGTAATTTTAAAGTTCTTGTCGGCGATTGGTGTCTACTAAAAGTAAACGGCCAATCAGTGTCTTTGATCGTGGTCTAAAACCTGCAGTTGACCAATTCTTTCACTGTGAAGAACGAATAATGATGATGATAATATCTCCCAGCCCATCATCCGCTACGACGGCTGTTCTCATATCAGGAGGTAAGCCAACTGCGCGCGACTTATTATAGTACACAAGCATTTGCACAGACACAGGTGTACAATTTCTTGGTATCTTTGTATCTAAAAAGACAGTTTATTTGGTACCTAAATGAAAACTCACATACACACAAAAACTACATAGGTCTACATACATCCAGTGCAGTCTTACGTTTCAAACATTTTGAAAATCCCCTTAAAATAGTGAAGTTTAAGTTTAGAAGTAGAATCTCGGGGATCTCTCGGCTTGACCAGGCGCACTAAGCCCCGACGTTACGCGAGCTGCCGGGGTAAACTTACACCGACTTTTTCAACTTTTACTCCACTTTATATTGCTGCGGAATTGAAGTTTTTACCTGAATACCTTCAACTGTAGTAGTTAGTAAAAACATATGTAGTAGGTACCTAAGTCTTGGCGGCTTATGATGTACCAACAGTATTACAAAACAAGGAGGAACTTGTTATGATAAGACGGTCACCCATCCTCGAACTGACCGCGCCAATTGTTGCTTAACTTTATGTTTAGTCGACAAACTGCATTTCTCAGAACAAAGAAATTTACGAATTTAGACTTGTTGTGAACATATTCTGTGCTTACCTTATATTTTATAGTTTAACAAGTATAGCACACAAAGTTAACAAACAAAACAGGAATTTAATAAATAGCTCCATTGAAACGAACACCGGTAGAATTCTAGGTAATCAAATATTTGCGTCTAAATTCGTTGAAAGCTAGTAAAAGCTAGTTTCTATAGCAACCGTGTAAACTGTCTAAATACAAATGGTCGTAACACGTAGGATATTGTTTCTCGCTCGAGAACAGCTCGTTTGTAGCACCTGTTTGCTCAGCTAGTTTATTTAAATGTACCATTCGCGAGGTGCAAAGAAATACAGGTATTTCAAACATTTCTTAAAATAATAATCATATTTTTTTACTGTAAAATGATGGAAAGACAACATTGAATGTAAACCATTGTAACAATGCTGTGCGCGATGGGTTTTTTGTCGCTCGAAATGAGTCGCGCATAAAAAAAACCGAGCGGGCAATGCACTAGTGTGAAAGCACTGTAAATCTACCCAGTGTATGATTGCGACTGGTGTTGTATTATATCAAGGGAAAAACATTTTTTAAATAAATGCTATTGAATAAAATCTGTGTAAGGTAAAAATCAAAATGGTTTCCAATAACGTTTTTCTTTTGTTTCAGTTATGTCTAACAATATTCATGTGCGGCTATTGTTTCTACCGAGTCAACAGAATGAGACAAAATGGAGAGGTAACGCATACTTTAAGGTCTATCTTTAATTATCGTTTATTCAGATTTTCATGTTGTTTCACCCGCACTCCGATTTCACGCACTCGAATAAAGAAAAATAATTTTTCACGAAAACAGCATCTGAATTATTTTAATTGGAGAAAAAAGGCGAACAATATTATTAAAGGAAGCCTTCAAAATAATTTCGTATCTTCAAAATAATTTCATATTTATACATGAGAGGAAATCATGCCAAAAATATTCGAAAACTCCTTTAAAATTATTTCAGATTTAAATGATTAAAATATTACGGTAGTCTATAGAAAATACCGTTGCGGTCTAGGGACCACCCACACTTCGGCCTCAGAGCGCCCACATACGCACAATTTACATCGGAAAAGTATCTCCATAAGGTCCATATTGTCCATTGTGTAAAGAAGGGAACTTTACTATACTTATATTTTGAATAATAAATAGATTTGCATTGATCCGATTTGGGATATATTTGGATTTTGTTGTAAAAGTATTTTGGTCTATATAAGGGCTGGATATTTTCAATGTTGAATGAATAATGATTTTAGTACTAAAAAAGGTTTGACACAGCTTAAATAACACTTTATTTTTATTTACATAGATATTAACATATTTACAATACATTAAAA
This sequence comes from Helicoverpa armigera, assembly GCF_030705265.1. Classification (NCBI taxonomy): domain Eukaryota; kingdom Metazoa; phylum Arthropoda; class Insecta; order Lepidoptera; family Noctuidae; genus Helicoverpa; species Helicoverpa armigera. The sequence goes on from NC_087141.1 coordinate 269,931, forward strand.
AAAACTATCCTAGTAAAACAAACTAACCAACTATCCTTTATTTTTTGTATTTTTCAAAAATAATGAAAATCCCAGCAATAAACAACAGAAGTTAATTTTCTAGACAAATATACCTACCTAAGTAACACAATATTTATTAAATAATATTCATGAAAATAAAGTGACAAGACTTCTCCCCATTTTCATATTTTCAAACAAATTAAACAATAACAACTTGTAATTATGGCTGTAATTAAATTTGAAATCAATCTAAATTTCACGAAACTGTTGGACTTTGCTTTGTCTCCGTCAAAATTAATTAATGGACTTGTTTCACGATATCAAAATTAAAAACTTTAGATTTACGTTTTGGTTACAGATTGCAATTTTGTTGAGGCCGACCAAAGTTGTGTTTTCTCACAAGAAGGAGGGCCAGTCCACTGAGGAACTCAGGTAATTATTTAAAGTGCTTTAAAAGCTTTTGATAAGCTTAATTTAACGTAATTTTAAACAATTATGCGACTTCCTTCAGGCTTGTAACATAAAATTACCAAGTCAATTATTATTTAATGAAAATGAAGCTACATCAACTGAATTATTTTTCATATCCATTTGCCATCACCAAGGGACTGATTCGAGCAGAATATGTGCTTCTCATAAATAAATTATAAAAACAAAATGCATTGACGTTCAGCTCAGCAACGACAAACACTATCTTCTTATTACACACAAGTCAATTAAATTGCCTATATATTTACAGAAATATTAAAGTAAATGTAAAATCTTCTTAAACTAATTCCCCACTTCTAGGACAGTAGTAGCCTACCAGAACCCGTTCACTGGGGACTACTGCGTGCACAAGAGCCGCGCGGGTCCCAAGGGGTACATGAACAGCTTGGCGCCCGACTCGCCCGACAGCGGGGTCTCTGATGAGTACGAGCCCCTCAACCTAGACCCCGTGGGGCCTCAGCCGGAGCTACCTCATGTCATACAGGATAAGATGCCATCGGAAATAATTGCTATGCCACAGGTGAGATGATTCTTACGAATAGGTCATAGTTTGGTCTGGATTTAAAGCTTTTTTAAAGAGTCATAAACCTTGATTAACTTTTTATTTGAAGCTCCAGCTTTTATTCAACTTGCACTCCGCTGTTAAAATTTTTAACAATTTACTTTTCGTTCACTTTATTTAATTTTTATTACACTCTACATGATTAATTCGATTTACATTTTTTATGAACGCAATTTTGCTCCCACCGTATTAATTTTGAATGAGATAAAAATACATTCAATTATTTTACGAAAAATTGAATGTATTTTAAGCATAATGAACCTTACATAATATTATTCTTCCATTATACACTTTGTTATAATCTCTAGGGTTCATTAAATTAATTTACATGAAAAGGCCCTAAAAATAATGGTTAAGTGGTTGAAAAATTAAAGTCAATCAAGCTGAGAGCCAATTTAAAGTAATCCTTTGGTATAACACTTTACTACTAATGGCAGTCGGAGTTTAAATTTCAAATTCACTGAAAGAAGTGGTAGGTAAGATTCTTGCCGCGTTAACGAAGTGGGTAGGGTGACCATGGATTAGACACATCTTTTTAATTTTAGCACATGGGCACAAACCGACTGACGGTCATTCAGCTACATATGAAAGGTTTTGAAAACTCAAACAAAATAATATTAGAGATTGACTCTTTGTTGTTATTGTACAAGAAAAAAAAATCTTCATATTTATTCCCTGTATGTTCTTCCAAATAGCGTCTTTTCGGTAATAGTTATAGCTATGCCAATATTTGAAATTCAAGACCGTCAAAGTTCGCCTCGAAGCTTAGTCACCGCATCAGAACTTGAGTAGAACTGCGAGGGATAATGTCGGGCAGACGTCGCCGTAATGACACAACTTTACACCACTACCCGCCGATACTAATGCTCTTTATACTAAGGTTAATGGCGATATTACTAGTCGTGGTAATCATGAGATATTTGCTGATTTATTCCTTACTTCAAATAGTGGTAATGGGTAATGGTGATGTTATTTGGAGCAGTAGAAATGGTATTTTTGAATTTATTGCCAATATTGATAGTGACGATAATAGACATAGTTGTATTAAAAAAACTGTGATTAGGTTTTAAGCAATCAATATCGAAAATAGGGGTCTTGTTATCCGCTATATGTTTGCTGAAGCAACAGCCCTTCTTTCACTTTCATATCATAACTTAAAATAACTAACTACTTAACAGATGGTTATAAAGAATGGTATGAAACTGAAAATGGTAAAGAAAATAAAGCTGATCAAAACAAATGCATCTCAATCGTAGCTAAATCTTAATTTGGGCACTTCAGAACTCTAAAACAACTTGCAGTAGCCTAACAGAAAAATAACAGAAAAACTCCGTGCTACAAACGAAGTGGACATTGATAAACACGGCAGCAGCTCAGCAATCAGAGGCAACTTGAGCGCTACAGATTTATGCGTCGCCGGCCGTGGCCCGACGTAGTGGGGGGTGCGGCGCGATACGTCACGTTGCCAACCATTTATGGAGTCGCACGTTTTTTTCGCGTTGCAAGCTGGTCTGCTAGCTGTATGTTGGACGCAGATGGTGCTATGAATACGATTGAAGTTTTCCTTTTTGTGAACAGTTGAAAAGTTTTGTGTTCTAGAACTGCTATAATAATGTCTTGGTTGAGATTTTGGGGATGTTGTTGTTAGTGGGAATAATGCTTTGGTTTTAAGACTGGGGTAAAAAGTGTGACTTAAATAAAAAGACAGGAAAAGCTTTTGCAGAACTAAATCTCTCGCTGAATCTCAAAAATATTTCACAATACCGCGAACAATGACCTTAATGGCTTCATATTTTACCTGGACAGGAATCGCCAAAAATGGACGCTAACATGAAAAATATTAGGCACACAAAAATAAATTTAAACCAGAGATTAACAACGTTATGTAAATTCGAATGGAATTGTAGTATTTAGGGCGGCATTTGGTGAAATTTATTTATTTACCAGATTGTGAGCGAACGTCCACTGTTAATGTTGCTTGAATAGCAGTTTTTAAGTCTACTTTTGTGCCCAAAGTTTAAACCATTGTTTTATTTAGACACATTTTGATGTTCTAACTAACAAGCTAACTTTATAGGAGTTTTATTCAAAGTAAAGATAACACTAGGTACTAAATCCGTATTGTTGTTAATTAAGAACATGTTCTCTTGTTTCTTGAATTACAGTATAACAATAGCCCGCATATCTATTCATAAAAGTTTTCATAAAAGAACAAAGGAGTCGATAATTAATTATTCCCTAAGTATTTTAAAAATAATTTTTATTTTATCCGTCTTAGAAGCATGTAACGTGAATTTGATAAAGAGAACTATGAACCAAGACATAGCAACTTACTTGATATTTGATGCCTATTAACAACTTGCAAGAAATACGTGTGTTGTCCCACTTCTAGCTATTCCGGTCTCTTTCCATTCAGAGACATACACTTTTTGATAAACTAGCTGTGCATGGCTGAAATTCATTCCCAAAATGACAGCCTGCCTTAAAAGTCTAGGCTCTCATCTATAGACAATGGTATGGCCGCTACTTAAGCACGAGCCCCTTTATAACAACTTATATTCTTGCAGCCGGACCTCACAACGAAGATGCAGCTGAGCCCCAGCAGCGAGTACAACAGCGTCAACAAGACCTGGAACTGGAACTACAAGGAGTACCAGATCTGAACACCTGATGCTCTCCATCATCAAGATTCAAACCCTCATATCATATTCGAACTCAGTGCAAGTCAAATATTTTCTTTGTATTTACCTCTACTAATGTTACTATGAAATGTTGGTTTGTTTCACGGTCAAATAGTGGAGCCAATTCAGATGTTATTTGGATTGGAAAAAAGGGCAAAGCTTAAAGACAAAATAAACCCTGGACACGATTGCCAATAGCCATCACACAAATAAATAAAATTTGAGTCTGTTTAGATTAATTTTTGAAGTAATTGCTTTACATATTACTAAGTGCCAAAATGTCCGCAAAATTAAAATCTTTACATTTGAATAACTTTCCAAAATTTTTGTAAAATTGTATCCTTTGTAGCGAAATTTTTTTTTGGAATCTCTCCATTAGATAGCCAAGACCAATGTTGACATTTGAAAACCCATGATCTCCTTGAAAAGGTGACATTATATTGTCAAATAAAACGAAGCCTACGGGATAAGAAACTTACACAAAGGCAAGAGTCACCACTTGAGAGCCTCTTAAGGCTTAACGGGGGGAAATGCTAGGCGTTTATACGAGAGGGCTAGGCGTTTAGTCAAAGGGCGCTAGTATTCTTTAATGCTTGAGGATATAATGAAGGGTTACAAGAAAAGATAAATGCTTGAAGATTTTAACATGTTTTTTAAGGCTTTTCGGGTCATATTTCTTTAATTAATTTCTTCATTTTAAATATGCAATAGTGGTACATATAAATACACAAAGCCTTACCTACACTTTTATTTTGTATTATATATATTAAAAAGTCTTCATCTGTACATATAATATATTTTATCTACATAAATAATTACCTGTCTTTGCCTTAAAATGCTTAAAACTATGTACTTAACTAAAGTCTTTATAATACATGTACTAAATTGTTATCTTATACTACATCAATCATAATTCATCTCAAGATATTTTTAATATGAAACGTCGTTGCCAAAACATGCTCAATAAAAAACTAAGTGAGAAGTTTTAATAATGTTTAAATATATCTAAAATTTTACGAATAATGTTATAAATTATAAATATTAACATATAGTATATGCTTATGTTATGTACGATGCTAATACATAATTTAATTATGTTAGATACATTGTCAAATAAAGTGTAAATCAATTTAATTTATTCATTTGTTTTACTACATACACTGCATTTCTTGCAAGAATAATCTGACTACAGATATCGCCAAATAACTTTATCATTCTGAAGTTAGCCATTGACGTGTTGAGTATTATTTATTTTAACTAACTTCGGACAAGCAAAGCTTAGCAAACAAATGCGCAAGGAGTCAATTGGCTAACATCACAATTGTCCAGTCAATAGGCCCAAACTGTACCTACCTACAATGTACCCGTGGGCCTTGACTGAACCAACTACCTTTCCTGGAGTCGAACCCGCACATTCACACTCCAGATACTGGTGCTTTGAACCACTAGGCCACTACGCTACGACTTAACGGTCAATACTCACCTTAAAATATAGGTATATGAACAAAGCTAAAACTTTCTACCAGTACTCTAAAATTTTCCCTCACAATACATTCGTCCAATTTATAAGATTCCTGTCAAAAATATCCAAAGCGAAATACTAGGAAGTGCATTCACAATAGCGTTGCACGGTGGTGCAATAAACGTCATAGGCGCCGAGGTTACTCCGCATTACTTTATACTTTATATAGAGATTCCAGTGCAGCTAAATCTATTGCATTTTGGAGCTCGCGAGCCGGATCACGGAGTTAGGGTGCACTTACACTTGGAAGGAAGATTTCATGACAATATTTGGCATCGAAAATATATTCTTTTTTTTAATCAGCCATATTTTGAGTTTACGGTACTGTAGCGCGTGGCGCGCTAGGGACCGGGGATCTTCAGGTTATTCAATTAAAAGATTGGAAAAAACTTTAACTTAGCGTTTATTCGCTGACTCGGGGGTGAAGTGACACACTTCAATATAAAAACTTATTCTATTTCTATTTATATAATTTATATAATAAAACCTACTTCTAATCTACTTCAGTACTACATCTCTACAGTACCTTCTTAGCTGCATCCTTCGAGAAAGCAAACCCCGACATACATGATGATGAGCCGGAACCGGAAAATGAATCAAGTGACATAATCTCGCTTTTTTACGTACAGATTGAAGTACATTTAATCACCTTCAAAATATGAGTACATTATATCATAAAATACGGTTTACGTACCTATGTTTACCCTTCATATATTTCCGCATGATCGATAAATATTCACAAACAGCGGAATATAATTAACATTATCTATCGCCGTTTCAATTCCGATCGGTTTAATTTAAACTATCATTTGGCACAATTTGCATATTAGAATCATTGCGATAACATTCATATAAATTCCTGTAATTAAATGTCATAACGTTCAATTAACGGGCACAAAAACCTATCAGCGTGATCACAAAGCATTTGCAATATTATATAAACAAACAAATATATAATAATTAGTTATTATCAAAGTGTAAAAGCGATATTAATTATGAATAAACGTTCAGTGTTCAGTTTGACGCACAAAACACTGAAACTGTAATATTCTATGAGGTAATAATGTTTTGGAACAATCAAATTAGTTATAATTAATTTTCAATTTGATTGGTTATGACGTTTTTGTAATTACATTGAAGATTGGCTAAATCTATACATATAATAAAATGATAGGAAAGTCAAAACTGTACATTGAATATTTTTTTTAAAGAATACTTGGGGGGTGATCCATAATCGATTCTGAACCCAAATATGTAGTTTTTAGAATTTTTGTCTGTATGTCTGTTTATCTGTTTGTCTGTATGTTTGTCCTGGATAAACTCAAAAAGTACTGCATGGATTCAAATCAAATTTTGCATGATTATTACCTGGGGGCCGGTTCAACACATAGGCTATATATTATCACGCTATCACCTACGGGGGTTGAGCAATGAATGATTAATTAACGAAATTGGAAATTCTATGTTGCTCACGCAGACGAAGTCGCGGGCAACAGCTAGTATTTAATAAATGTGGAAAGTTTTAACCATGGACGCAACAATCGTGTTTTTATGTGCTAGTATTACACTATTTTATTATTAAAGCTACAGATACATAGATTGTTTTACGCCAATAGGTGAAGGAAGTCAATAAAACCCTTTATCAATACGACCACGAGTAAGGTAGGTACATGGTATTTTCAAAGCGCAGAGTTTTGTCTTTGTACTTACTTATACTTTCCTTATTTTTCATGCTACTAAAAAATATATAATTTTAGATGAACAAGTGTGTTCACCCCTTGCATTGCTCAGGCTGGCAGGAGTCAACAGTTGCAAGTCAAATGCACGCGCCGTATTGACTCCCGGCTCGGGGAATCCGCCGCGAAATAGACCAGCTGTGTGCAACCTTTTGTTAGTCTGAGTTACGGAGCTTTTAGTGGCCTAATGTTATTGTGATTTGTAAATAGTGAGTTTATACTTAGGAGTAATATAATATAGAGGAAACTTTTTTGTTTCTTTGTTTGTAAGCTGAAGACTCCGAAATTACTAAACCGATTTGAAAAATTCTTTCATTGCGAGAAAGTTACATTCTTCCCGAGTAATATAAGCTATATTTTATCCCATTACTGGTATTAGTTTTCTCAGGATGTGGGTGGAATCGCGGGAAACGGCTAGTGTATAATAAAAGTCGTATTAATAAAACTATATAAAACACAAGTTGTTTTGCTATACCTATGCACACAGAAACGAATAATGTACCTATTTTTAAATAATATAGAAGTATTAAAAGGAATTACTGTGGTTTAAACTATGTTCACAACCTAAGTTACACATCCCAAACAGTAATAAAAGACAACCTTTTATTACGCTAATCAGAACATAAAGAGAATATACGACGTCATGTAAAGACAAAACAAAACAGATGAATAGAACGCTGGATGCTCGAAACTCGACGGACGAAAAAACGACCCCCACGGAAATACCCGACATAAGGCAGAAACGGGAGTTTTTTTGCTTCATTAATGGAGGCTTCTTTTACCTGAATATGTGCACGCTATTTTCCTTAAACGTGCAGTAAATCATTGAAAAGAAATCGTGGCCTAGTGGGTAAAGAACCAACCACTCAAGTAAGAGTGTAGGTTCGATTCCAGGTCAGGCAAGTATCAATGCAAATATTCATATATATCAATAATAAGTTTGTATGTTGCTTTCAAAGTGTATCCATGACACCAGTGACCGTGTTTCAGAGGGCACGGCGGGTTCCCGGGTAACTGGGTTGAGGAGGTCAGATAGGACTCCTTGTAATACACTGGTACTCAGCTGCAATAGGTTAGACTGCAAGCTGACCCCCTACATAGTTGAGTAAAGGCTCGGCAGATGATGATGCAGTAAATCGAATGAATTTACCCTGGCACCACTGGTTGACGAGTTCTGACAGCGAAGATTATTTCGAGTATTGAAATATAAGCTGAGTGACGTGACTGGAAACGTCAGATCAGATACTTACTGAAATTCCTTCGAAACAGTTGCAAGATCAATTTGTATTTACTTTCAAATATATTACAATTTAGTTCGGGAATAAAGAGAGTTATGGCTAAGAGATTTCGTTTATTGTTAAAAATGTTCCTCGTGGTCAGTTTGTTCTAGGAATCGCACCACTGAGGTTTTAACGACGGCTTTTGGTTAAAAGAATATCTAGTAACATTGTGAGTAGTTAGGTATACCTTTTTTTTTTCGACATCAAAAATCATCAAATGAAGGGGTCATTTGGGTTAGCACCGCTGCTAACCCGCTGTGGGTTAGCAGCGGTGAGGGAGTGTCAGACTCTTACTGACTAAAAACCGCTTGATCATGAGTGGTAATTATTGCTCAACTTTTCTTTAATGAAAGATGCATTTGTTTCTTAAAGTCTCCGTGTAACTTTTACAAGTACCCTGATGTAAAATACCCTATGTAAGTTTTCTTATTAGCTCAGCAGTTTCAGAACCTTGAGAATATAAACTAACAAAACAAGGTGTCTTTAAAATATTAGTTAAGAGTTAAACAGTAAACAAGGTCCTTCTTTTAACTGATACATTACAGAAGTTTCGTTATGAAATCTCAGAACATTTTACACCGACCATTCACAAACTGTGTTATTTACCACCAGATCCTCTAAAATCAGATAAATCAAAAACTAAAAGCTCCCAAACACCGCTCTAAGTCAAACCATATTTTCAAAGATCCTTGCATTTCTAGCAGTATTTCAAGTAATATCTTAACTGCAGGTTTAGCTGTAAATCAACGTGAAATATATCACAACGTTGAGACATGTACCGATATGGCTGTAACTTACACATAGTGCACATTTATTACTTCTATGTACATACATATGTATAGGTAAAATCTTTACCCGGGATAAGCGATATTACTAGAAAGTACTTACCTGGTTGTATTCCCAGGGCCAACAAAGTTATATTGAGTTTTTCAAGTAGCTGACTTCTCGTTTGTAGGTCTGAGTTTGAATTTGTTGGTTGTTAGGCTTCCTCCTACATATGGGAATTATATTAAACTACATAAATATGTGTTACGCTTTGCTGTAATTTTTCCTATCAAAATGAAACCGCTGAAGAAAAAATGTTTTTCAGTTAGTAACATTCAGGCAATTTTTCACCCAGATTAGGCAGTTATTCAGTTAACAAAAGCGGCCACTGCATCTACTGAAAACCAAAAGCCAAAACTACAATAGAACGTCAACTCCTCAATTTCAAATTTCGAGAAAATGAACCTCGAATTGAAACGCTTACTAAATCACCAATACGTCAGCGATTGCCAATGAACCGAGTAGGCTCGTAGCCACGTAGGCTCGTAGCCGCGTAGTAGCTACGGCGTAGTGACTCGTGGCGATTCGTAGCCGGTCGTAGCGGTTCGTAGCAGTGAATTCGGGCGCCATCCATCAGCGAAGAGTTTGTGGCGAACATCGATCAGTGTCGCTGTGAGCCACATGATGGAGGGAGATATGAATGTATGGATGTGGCATAGAGAATATTGTGTGAGGAAAATATAGATATTACTTCAAGTTTTAGTTTAGGGCGTTACCTGGTCTGAGCAACTAGTGTTGCTGAATTGTTTAAGGTATAACCTGTAGCCTTTGACCCCAAAAGACTTTTGGAGAATGGACTTCAGTCATATATTTTTTTCTTCTCAAAGTTTATATAGCAGAACAAATCATTAGATATTTTAAATTTCTAAAATATGAGTAAAGACAGGTATAAAAAAAAATACGTCCATTCTCTAGTGTAAACACAATTACCTTTCTTATATATTTTTGATGATATAAAATTCATCAATTTCAGTTGAGAAGAAAATTATTTAGATGATCCATAATATTTGCCAAAGTTTTCCCTTCAAACCATCATCCACCATTACCACATCCAAATCTTCACACCTCCGGCACCGACTGCCCACCTCAAGTGGTAGTTCAATCGCACCGCTCTTATATACTCTCTGCTATCTACCAGTACTCGTATGAAAGAACCGACGGTCCCATTCAGAATAGTTAGAAACTAACCACGGGAACTGTGAGTTGGTCAGAATAATATTTATTGGAAAACTGGTTTGTACGTGCGGTTTTTGTAACTGAATATTATTTTGTAACATGTATTTCTCGATTTCATATTTTTGAAATACTGTTCGTGGTGTTTTATGTTACAAAAAGAGTGCAACTGTTGTAATGATTGACCAAAACGTGTATGCTTAAAGAACAACAAACAATTACTACTTTTAATTTTTAATTAGTAAACAATTACTTTTAACACTTGTTAAAGATTTCCTTGACATGCTGTCACAAATAATTATACACAGGAGAAATAAAACCATCCTAATTGAAATCCTCCTCCTTTTTGGGCAGTAGGTTAAAAACATCCTACTCACTTGGCTTATGATATGTATGACACTTAGAATATTTCGAAAATATTATGAATTTTACGATCTTGTTTCCGACGAATACAGAGGTAATAAACATTAAAGTACCTACGTGAAGTAGCTACGTTTCGGACTAGAGGTGGGAGATAGAAAGTGAAATATTTATTTGCACCAATGAATATGGTGCAAATGACGTGAAAGCTAATTAAACTCCACTTACAACCGTTCACAAAAATGTTATAAGATGACAACTAAAACAGCAACAAAAATAAAACTAACTTAGTATCAAAAGAATATATCAGTTTTCAATAATAGTTTCATAATTAAATCCACAAATCTTCTTGCATTCGATATCAATTAAAAGTTATAATCTTAATAGCAAAATTATCAATCTCTCAATAAGTTCTTATAAAGATGAATCTAGATTATATCTTAGTAGGCATTTAGTTTTCAGCAATTAATAATTCGTCCTTCAGACATAAAGCAATATAAAACGTTATTATTACTAATAACAAGACCTTTTAGATGACCTGCAGACTTTGTCTAATTAAATAGAAATTGTTTTTCTACTAAAACATGTTTATCGAGATTATTTTTTTGATTTGAAATAAAATGTCTTAGTAATAAACTAAAAATTGAAAAGATTTCATTGAAAAAAACAATTAGTTAAATTGGTCCTGCAATTTAGTTAAGCCGGTACATTTTTTTCAAATCTGTCTTTAAGAAATATTTTTCAGTCACAGTAATAAGTATCATAAATTAAGCTAGCATTTTACCCTTAAAATAAAAATGCATTGCAAGAACAATTGTAATTTAATAGCAGCAATTAACTGTAGCTATCATTGGCAACTTAAACACATAAAAATAAATAAACGTAACCGACTTTCAGGAGTCCAAATAAACACACATCTACATTATTAGAGACAGATTAAAGCTTCACAACAGACTATTAGCGCCATCTAGTATCTATTGTACGCAACACAAAATTGTTTGTTACCCCGACTCGACAGCCGACCCTCATTAACGAAACCCTCATTAAAAACAACCGTTACAACAACAAATAGCCAGAAATTGACTGATCCTGTATCAGTCACATTCTTTTCAAGAAAAATCTTCATTTATTTCGAAAAAATCACCTCATTTTGTTTGTTGTTTTTCAAAATACACCTCAATTTTGCCTCAAGTAACTCAATATTTATTATGCTTCGAGCCCTTTTCCCAAGTGCAATTATAAAAAAGTACAAAATGAAAACGCGAAATAAATCAGTATGCTAATTGGATGACAAGGAGTAAATGCTGAATTTTAAATTAACCCCTTGTCTGTTAACCCTCCAAGCAAAAAGAGGGTATTTTTCAAACTCAAACTTTAGATTTTGGTTGTTTCTGTTGGCGAACTAATAAAAAAATTAAGAAGCAATTTGACTCATCCTACTTTACACGGTGTATTATTGTGAGTGATACTCTGTTTCGTACTACTACAGCCAAAAACGGCTTTAAGGATTTTGATAAAACTTTGAACCAATATGGCGTACTATACTAGCTATAAGTTACTTCTTTATCTGTGTACAGGAAATTGAGTTCCCTCGGGACTTGAACGAAGCCGTGGGAAACAGCTAGTAATAATAGAAAAGAGTATACAATTTTTTTCATTTCAACTTACCTCACATAAATAATGTAAAAATCATATTAAGGTAAGTTGAAAAGAATTTCATTGTTATTTAACATAGTTGTCTCTAACAGCCGCGTCTATGATAGAAAAACAAAAATCGCTCATGTATATTTACAATAAATGATATACAATATTATGTATTCTGCAGAATACATTAAAACTGTATATATTTGCTTGTTTACTATTGATGTTCAATTGTGCAACCACATTATTGAAACACTGATTACACATACAAGGCTCTTGAATAAATAGACAATAGAGAATAATTAATGGCTAATTAACTTCTACTATGCAGTATATCAAGTCAGAGATAACGTAATGAGAAATTACTGCAATGATCAGCAAACTGTGGGATTGTTCGAAAGAATAACTGCGCACCTAAACTTTTATACGCTCTGTCTATAAAGAAGTAGTTATATGCAGCTGAGTACCAGTGTTTTATATGGAACTAGGACTCACGTCATAATTGGATTAAAGAAGATTGGTCACCCATCTACCGACCAACCGCGCCAAACGTTGCTTAACTTTATGATCGATCATCCCCGAGGCTGTATGCATAAAGCAGTTGTCTGCAAGTAAACAAGAGTTACAATTTCTTAAGCTCTCTTATTATATGTAGGTAAAGTTTACGTCAAAATGTACAGTAGTTCTGTTTGTGCTACTAGTTCTATCTGGCATTGACATTTACATAGTAAATGCACAATACCATCCATCATAATCAAACTATTAACTAGATTGCCAACAATCTCTGCGTCTCACCAATATTGTTCACATCGAACTAGTCTAGTGGAATCTAGCCACAATGGAACTTGCTTGTCACCAGCCAAATCACATACAATACAAGAGCAAAATTCTAAAACTATCATACATCAAACGTCAAGTATAATGTCTGTTTCCAATAATTAATTTCTATTTTCAAATTAAAATTCTACATCGTCATCTTATCAGATTTAAAAGAATATTTTTCGAGATCAAACGACGCCCACACTCTCCGTCCCTTGAGACCGCAAAGTGACTTTGTAGCTGCGTCCTAATCAAATTATGAACGTTTATACAAGGTCACTGTATTATTATATATTCGTCGTATATCGTTGACGCATAGTTAGGTCTGATAGATTTAAAAAATTGCCAAAGACACGTCCCAAAGTTTCCAGATTAGTTTAAAAACTTTGAAGTTAGATGAATTGGTTTTTGCACGTAGAAAGCTGTGCCTGTATTAAGTTTAGTACATTAGCCTAAGTTGTAAAGTAGATTTAAATAAACACGATTTATCTTCAAAGTTGCCTGCTTAAGTCTGTTACGTGTAACAATGCAAGTTTAATTTACACTTAAATTACATTGTTTTTGTTTTTCTGAAACTTGATAGCTAAGCCCATGTTAAGTAAAAAACGCTGACGCACTGGGGATTCGTCAGAGAAACATGTTTAATGCAATGCACGTAATCTAAAGTGGTATCATATAAACAAAAGAAATAAGAGCATTAGCTATGTAAATACCGCAGAATTGAGTAAAATGGAACGATGCACTCTGCATACTTTATTTATTCAACATCTGTGTGCTATGAAAAGCCGAAAAGCTTATTTCTTAATGTACAATGTGTTCTAACCAGCACTAACAGTTTGATAGATTTATGTACTAATCAAATTAATGTGTAACACATAACAGCTTTCAGGCTGCCTTACACTGAAAGTGATAACATATCTTTTTTAATTACTTTACTCATTTTCGTACTTAAAACTTTTGGGTTTGTCAACTATCGATAGTGTTTATTTTTCCTAATCACTATATACGACTCAATTATCAAAAGTCGCAGTTAAACTATAAAGTACAGTCTAGCAATTTTCCACACACTAAACACTTCAAAGGTTACAAAACGAGCAATTCCAGTAAGTTTCATATAAAGGCACGTGTTCAGATGATAACTAATTAACTGAGGCCGTCTCGCTCGGCTGTCAGACACAAACATCAGCGATCATTACTTGTACTTAATTAATGTTGTCAATTTTGTATATTTGTGAGTTCGCGGGATGTGCACAATGCGTGTTGTATTGGGTGGTAAGGTTGCATGGTGGGATAGTGTGAGCGGGAGCGGGGCAAATATTCTTGCTTCTTTCTATTGTTATGAATGTGAAATTGAGTATAGAATAGGACTAGAGACGGTTAAGACTACCGGAATTCTTTTAAGTGTCTCAGATCAGGATAAAACCGTAGGAAACGACTAATGTAATATTTCAACCACCGTTATAACAGATTCAAATTGCGATACAAGCTCTGTTGAGTCTGAATAAATAATGCAAACTGGTTGACCGCTGCCTTTTCACAAATAGGTAAACGATTTCACGTATCTTGATTTTTTTTTAGAGATCTCCTTTTTCTGCAATCATTTTCTTTGTTACTGTATGTTTCAACTCATTCTGAATATCCTTTTAAATCCGCTACCGCTTATCACTGCGCCTATTGCTTAAATAACCGGATTCCTCTCGGAAGCGATGCCTGCACGCTATAATCACGCGTGTTTTGTTTCCGACAACTGCACTTCATTTGACAACAGTTTTCATTAAATTCATTTAATTCTCGGTAATGTGGTGTTACATTTCAATGCTATTGGTTACATTCTGTTTGGGGATTGTAATTTCAGCATTTAATGGGATTTTCTTGTATGTGTTTTAAAAGTTACTTCAAATATGATAAACTAGCTTCAGCTCGCGGCTTCGCCCGCGTGGTGTGTTGATAAATAGCCTATGTATTAAGCCAGGGTATTGCCTATCTACATACCAAATTTCAGCCAAATCGGTCCAGGCTTTTTTGCGTGAAAGAATAACAAACATACATCCATATATTCTCACAAACTTTCACATTTATAATATTAGTAGGATTATAATATTAGTAGGATTAGTAAGAAGTAGAATTAGTAGGATAGTAGGATTAATCAATTGTTATTTATTTCTCATCATAAATTACATGTATGTATAATGTATTGTGTATAGAATAGGCTACTTAACTTGAATATAAAATAAATTTATTTGTAAGTATAATAAAAAAATTGAGAGGGTTAAAGAAAAACAATTATGTTGCTTTAACAATAAAAAAGATACCAGGAAGAACAATATTATCAAGTGGAAGAAGAATATTCTATTATTTAGAAAAGGCGCAGAAGCCACAAAAGTGAGGTACAAAAGTGGGCAAAGATGACTCAATGGGTTGATTAATGACGGGACACCGTTGATGAAAAGAACAAGAAGAGTGACATTAATTACTTATCCCCATTGGGATATACTTGAGGTAAAATACAAGAAAAAGATACTACTTATGGCATTAAATTGACTTAAGTAATTGTTACATTATATACTAACTACGAACCTTCTTGCACCCGATAAAAAATTTGCGTGTGCAGAGTTCTAGACTAGACTATCTTTGTATATAATTCCATTTAAATCGGTTCAGTAGTTTTGGGATGCAATTTGGAATTAAGTTTTGTTACGAAGAGTTTTTATGAAAGTAACTGTCAGTCTCACATAGTTACTTTCGCATTTATAATATTAGTTATAGAACATGCTTAAGCATGTGGTTGTATAACAACATTTTCACAAAATTCAGTATTTCCATATACTTATAGTTAAGTTCCAAAATACAGCTATAGCTACTCTTCCATTACGTACTTAGTGGAAACTTACCTGTCAGTTGTGAACCTATCGGGTATCATCTACTTAATTACTAGAAGTTCGTCCTAAGCCCCAACTTAGCACTTACTTGAACAACTACTACTTGCAAACTTAGCCCGAAAGCGGACGGGAGTATTGTGTTTATTTTGCCGGCTTCCTAAAGTTGCTTCCAAGATATGATATCCTACCAAAACACAGTATAATTTATTTATTTATTTAAGAAAAACGTGCTATACTTTGCACTGTTTACATTTTAAGACAAAAAAAAACACACACTGCACTAGAAAAGTGGTATAAAAATTTTGAATTTTCTTTGTATTCATTCAATCATACTTACATTAATAACAGTTATTATTAATCTAGCGAGTATAGTAGTATTAGTTAGTATTATTTAATTTATTTTTCATGTTTTGCAGACTCGAAGTCGGAGAAAGTCAGAATCTATTAATGTATTTATTGACATAAATGTTTCTTTCTTATTTCTTTGCAACGGTGAAATTATTGTTTCTCCTTTCATTTCAAGAATAATGCAAACCATAATTTCATTGAATCAAAGATATTACTGTTATGCTTTTAACTAAACAATTAATCTATTCACAGTTCATAATGAAATTCCCTTCAAAGTGAACTAAATAGTTGTTACAATCAGAGAAACATCTCAAGTGTTGCCACGTTTCCTTCACAAAGTCGGGTAAATAAGAAACGGTTGCAATGGCCGCCATTTTGTTCTCAGGTCAAAGAGATGCCTTCCAGCTGTTACTGTTAGGGAGACACTACAATAGATGGAAGAAAAAATATTGGAAGTTATTGAATAACCGTTATAGATACTGTGGGTCTAGGAGTTAGCCGGTGTCAAGCATACACATTCGTACCTAAACGCACACATAGTATGTTATGTATGTTGGCAATAAATGCATCTATCATATAATAAATGCGTAACTTTTAAGTTGACTGGAAAGAATGCCTATGGCATTAAGTCCGCCTTTGTCTCATGTTGCATAGATTATGAATAACAAATATCCATATAAAAATAAACAAGATAGTACGAGTTCATTTCTTATCATTTATGATCTTTTTATCTAGGATATTGTGTTGATTTACGACCAATGAAAACATAGTAAGAATATCTGAGCTCGCTACCGCAACCTTTATTTTTTCTCTGTTGGAGTTTCCTGTCGTGGGATTTCAAAGGAAAAAACTAGTATGAATGCCTCTTAACTTTCCTAGTCCGGTCAGAAAGCTCCATCAATTTCAATATAAAGCAAAGCGGTACCAACAGCCATTGTTGAATGCAAATACAATAATCTTTTGCGAAATAATCGCAGTCGCTCAATACTGCCCTCGCTATATATTGAGATCCTTATTGACCCCAAACTATATTCCGATACGACTGATATTGAATATTTTTTGTCAAACTTTCCTATTGGTATGTCTATGTATGAAGTTGGTAAAGAAAATGTGTTGATGAAAATTTACATAAAGTATTTTGATTATTTTTATTCTGTACTTAAAGTCTGAAAAAGATATAGCATTTGCTATTTACTTTTTGCAGTCGCTCCGTGTCCACGATTTGATAAAAATAGGCTGACAACAGCCATTACTTGGTTGCTTTCTATGCCCTTCCTAAATAAAGCTACATTTTTAAAGAAAAGTGTGCAGGGGTGCGCAAAAATCCTCCCATAAGTGAGATAATCCCTGAGTGCTATAACACACGGTGTTACTGCAAAAAGGGCAAGCGACACTGAAGGCAGATGCCAGTCTAATATAAATCCTGACTCAATAGATGCAAATCCTATCCAATGGCATCTAGAGAGGTGGGAATCCCATTTGATAGATAAATATAACTTTTCTGCTTCGGATAGATCCTCATTGCTAATTCAATTTATAGCGATCGGGAATTGAATATATCTTCAGTAATCGAATTTATACAGACATTTATTAAATTAAGACCGTGTCCCAGAAATAAGATATATTACACGTTTATCGCAGGAAAGAGTCACTCGGGGAAATTAAATATTGGTTAACGTGGTGCAGGGTTCAGGAGAACTGGTTAAAACCTCAATTTTAAACAGTATAATTTGGTAGTCATTGTAATTAACCACTTCAGGGTTTTAAGGAAAACCAATGCCAATATTTAAATGCAATCGCTTTTCATTTTGCGGAAATTAACGATATTGTTAAAATGTAATATTAATACAAATGTTGTACAAAATTATTGACATAAAATTGGAAAGCTGCATGTTTGTTGTTTTCTGAATATCCATTTCGGAAGAGGGCCTGATTTTTCATGATTTTTTCACACAAATGAACGAAACAGATAATGAACATTACATTACAGTGTTCGACAAGTGTAAACAGAAAGGGAATGCATTACACTGATTGCAAAAAAACAGCAATTCCATTTTATACTTATTTGTACGAGATTTACTCGCATCAACGTGTATTTACACGTCAGCAATACGATATTACTCATCCAAAGGATAAAAAACACAACACGTACACTCACAAACAAAATACATATGACAAGGAGTACAGGCACGCACATCACGCGCTCCACGTCAGTACAGATACGCACAGAATTGTAATAATGAGTACATTCACACACAAAAGTTAATATGATTCCAATGCGAGCCTTTTTTATTGGAATTCTATTATTTCAAGATCCATTCTTTTTGGCGTTTGTTTAGGGCTGAACGGAGATTTGCTAAGTATATTTATTTAATTTCATAAATGTTGATGAGGGTAAGTGTCTGGTTTAAACCGCTTTTAATCGGCTAACACGGAATTAATTAAATTTATTTCTTGCTTTACGTATTTTTTCTCGTGTACCTAAATATTTTTTTGCGGTTTGTTCAGGTAGCTTTTGTGATATTTATAGGCTTTATATTTTAAAGGCTGGAATTCTGGGAGCTGGGCGAACTTTTTTAATTTATGTAGCACTGTTTTTTTGCCCGGTCATTAACGAATGGGCGTTTTAAATCCTGAAAAGGGTACGTGTTCTTCTCAAAATTATTTTGTTTTATCTTTTACAAAATAAGTAACATACATTTGGTGTTACTTCTCTTGTATCAGTCGATACTTCGACATTTTAATAAAAATAAATGGCGTAACACCCCTTTGGGTGCCGTTTGCGCTAACTTTGGCTGATTGTTTTTAGATGTCATTCAGAAAGGTTACAAAGGTGAAGCAAACAATATAACTTGCAGGTATAGGTACGTCTGTCTGTATGAAATCCTTAAAATAGAAGTAAAAGAATCCTTAAAATAGCAGTAAAAGCCTTGGCTGTGTAGCAATCGAAGCCTGTCACTCAGAGACTGCAATATAATTATAGATTCAGAATCAAAGCCTCCAAAGTGAATGCTACTGGCTGTCTGTCACTCAAAGTGAGTACTTTAGTTAATTGTTTTTAACTTGCAGTTCCCCGTGGTTCCACCTGGTTACACAGGGGACTATTTCCTACACCTGGGTAAATATTAGCCTTATAGTATTTGGTTTGCCGTAAAAAAGTACCGTGGAAGCGTATGCAGAAAATGTAGTTTTTTTTTTACAAGCTTTTATTTACTTTCACCTGTCCCGTTGTCTGTAATCAAATCTTGCAACTTAAATTTGATCCACTTCCCGGTTTCCGATTGAGCTGAAATTTAGAATACATGTATAAATCGGATGACAATGCAATGCCATTGTGACATAGAGCTGATCTGATGATGGAGCCGGAAGGTGGCCATAAGAACTCCGTAATTAAATGATGCAACCCTATCGAGTTTGAGCTCATTAGATTCGTCTTGACAAGTACTTTGATACTATATGGTAACCAGGGTCTGATGATGGAGCCGGAAGGTGGCCATAGGAACTCCGTAATTAAACGATGCAACCCCATCGAGTTTGGGCTCATTGGATTAGTCTTGACGAGTAATTTGATACTATATGGTAACCAGGGTCTGATGATGGAGCCGGAAGGTGGCCATAGGAATTCCGTACCTAATTAAACGATGCAATCCCATCGAGTTTCGGCCCATTGCATTAGTCTTGACAAGCACTTTGATACTATATTGTAACCAGGGTCTGATGATGGAGCCGGAAGGTGGCCATAGGAACTCCGTAATTAAACGACGCAGCCCCATCGAGTTTGGTCTCGTTTGATTCGTCTTGACAAGTACTTTGATACTATATGGTAACCAGGGTCTGATGATGGAGCCGGAAGGTGGCCATAGGAACTCCGTAATTAAACGACGCAGCCCCATCGAGTTTGGTCTCGTTTGATTCGTCTTGACAAGTACTTTGATACTATATGGTAACCAGGGTCTGATGATGGAGCCGGAAGGTGGCCATAGGAACTCCGTAATTAAACGACGCAACCCCATCGAGTTTGGTCTCGTTTGATTCGTCTTGACGAGTCTCTTGCTTTCGTCCCATATTAATTACTAGCTTCTGCCCGCGACTTCGTACGCGGATCCTGTCCCTTATGCCAGCGACTACGGGGTGTTGGGTTGAGGGGGAACCGGGTTGTGGAGGTCAGATAGGCAGTCGCTCCTTGTAAAACACTGGTACTCAGTTGCACCGTGACTGGAATTCGACCCTAACAAAATAAAATTAAAGAAAAAAGAACCTTTTTAAAAACAAGCTTTTATTTAAATGCTCTAAAAAGAAAAAAATAAACATTTTACACTAAAACTTTTACTGTTAACTTATAACGTCATTTCAAATTTAACACATTTGACACAATTTATATATTATAAAAGCTTGTCGCGAGATCTATTATTATAGAGAATATATTATTATATAAGTATTCGTATTACTAAGTATTCGTATTTTCTTAGTTTTATAATTTTAATAGGCAGAAGGTACGAATACTAAGATCTCGCGACAAGCTTTCATAATATATAAATTGTGTCAAATGTGTTAAATTTGAAATGACGTTATAAGTTAACAGTAAAAGTTTTAGTGTAAAATGTTTATTTTTTTCTTTTTAGAGCATTTAAATAAAAGCTTGTTTTTAAAAAGGTTCTTTTTTCTTTAATTTTATTTTTTCTTTTTAGAGCATTTAAATAAAAGCTTGTTTTTAAAAAGGTTCTTTTTTCTTTAATTTTATTCAAAGTAAAGTTTATAATAGTTGGTGAGACATGACGCAAATTATGAAAATAAAAGATTCTTCCAACTGGAATATTCCAGTTAAAATTAACACAGAGATATTTTCAATTTCCCAATAAAAGTACATTCATCGTTATTTTTCTCTTACCCACTAATAGCCGAGACCTCCCAAAGGAGGACATCCCTCAATTATTTACCGCTCGCTCAGATTCTAATTAAATGATCTTTATATACAAAAATGTGGAAAAATCTTCAAGATTTTCTATAAAAATAACCCGTGATAACGACTTATATGATAAACTAGCTTCTGGCCGCGACTTCGTACGCGGTGAATTGGGATTTTTGTTAAAGAAGAATAACAAAGAAAGGAAAAAAAAATGCAAAATGGACATGTCGACGTATAGTATATGCATGCGTTACCAGTCCTACCGCAGCACGGCTCTGTGATATTATTATTATACATAACTACTTTACTATATAGTTTTTTTAAACTAGGTAGGTACCATGTAAATGTACCGGTCACGTTTGTTCTCGTTTATTTGGATAAGAATAGACTGAAAATTAATATTAATGTTTCATCATCATCCTCATCATCATGTTTGTTACGGTTTCTCCCTAAAACATTGAATCTGCTTTATAATTTGGTAGGTTGTAAGCATAATGTAGAAATGAAGATAGGCTTTTTATCCAGATGCATGACAGTGTTCTCTCGAATGAGTATTTATTTATGTTTGTTCCTGATAACGATGAATCGATATAGTTTGGGGGAAAAGTGGCGATTTATTAAAAGGGAAGTCATTTTTTGTTCATAATAATAAAGTGTGACAGTTTTTTGTTTTGTTTGTTGGGCCACAAAGGTTCAAAGCTGTCACAATTTAAGATTAGGTACAGGCAAATATGTATCTTGTTAATAAACTTTAAATAACTATAAGTTAAAATAATTATTCTTATGACTATTTCTCACCCAGGAGCTTTGGACCGACTGCTACCTAATACTGAATTTGATCCTAAGCTGGGGTTAAGCAATCAAAAGGTACTTGAGAGAGTTTACGAGAACTGTATGTTAAGTTTTTTTTTTTTGTGGAAAACATAGTATTACTTCTACTTAGGAGTATTGGGTTACCCGGGTAACTGGATTGAGAAGGTCAGATAGGCAGTCGCTCCTTCTAAAAACACTGGTACTCAGCTGCATCCGGTTAGACTGGAAGCCGACCCCATAGTTAGGAAAAGGGTCGGGAGATGATGATGATGATCCCTTTCCATCTCATTACCGGTTAGTTTGTTACTGCAGTAACTCTCACTTGCTTCCACATTTTCTCCCGTTCGATGAACACACAAGTTCTCCCTCCATTACCGATCAGCCCGCGTGCCTAATGGCCCCGCAGCATGACACGAGGCGGAAAGCATAAATCCCGCGCGGAGGAAGTGCCTACTCCGCACTGTCGATACAGAGTTATATGAATGTACTGATGTTTGTATGTATGTGCAGAGGCCATTTGTATGAGGAAGAAGTAGAAACATGCTGATGTGTTCAATAATAGAAAGTTATAATGTTTTTACTTGATTTCGTCCACGTTCCGAGGGGACTCCGTAAGTACCGTACAAGCCTGTTACAATTTTTAGATTACCATCTATCAATAAGCCAAATTCCATCTAGATCGGTACAGCGGTTTTTGCGCCGAAGCCTTTAAAAAAATCAATACGGTTGTTTAGAAAAATATTGTTGTAACAAAACTTCTGCATAGCTGATGATAAAAACAGCCGTGATGGTATGTAAATGTTCAGTTCAGAGATAGAATAGGTATGTCTTTGAATCACGTGTTATCTGGCAGTTAGTACCAAATGATATAAACAGATAGCAAGAGGCTGTACTCCACGTTTATTGGGCCATTTGTTTGTTCCTAAAATACATGTAGGTACCTAAGGGCCAGGACACATTGTTAGGCAAAAGACCAAGTCTTATAAAGCGGTTGTGAAAATCATGCGTCGTCTTTGACATTTTAAATTTTCCTGTTTCAAAATGCGTCACGCATTTTTCAAGCGTCTGTTTAACACAGTTATTTCAATAAAAAGCGACCGAATTTTTCACAAAATATTTAATATTAAAATACCGCTCCACTATTAAAAACAATCCCCAAATTATTAATCAGTTTAAAAATTATGTACTCTAATTTTAGTTCGTTTCTACAAATCACAGCTCTCTCCTAAACAGACATAACAAAGATTTAAACAAGATAAATCTAATACCTTCCAAGAAAGATAAAATGAAATACATCTAACTGACAACTGACATTTCCCGGTCTCACAAAATGACAAGTTGACACTATAAAGGTACACACAAACCCTTCTAGGCAGAATGGACGGTGACGTCACTCGCATGGAAATGAAGAAAGAAATATGTCACAGTCAGTTATCCTTAAAGCCGGTAAGTGTGGCTTCACCCTAATCATGTTGTTTAAGATGGATAACAGAGCCAATGTTGGTTCGTCGGTTTTTTCCATTGATGGTATTTTCTGTTGTGTTTGTTTTATTAAAGGAAAAAATATAGAATATTACAAATAATACTTGTCTTTGTATCATTCTTTTCAGGTTTTGGAATCGCAGATTAAGCTATGGACAAGAATACAAGGTAAACTTTTCAGGACTTAAAAAGACCCAATTTTTTTGGGCACTTGAAAAGGTAGGTAGTCTTCCGGTTATTTTAGACAAAATGGCTTTGCGTTATCAAAGTCAAAGTCAAAGTATCTTTATTGTGGTTTATCGTCATTAATATCTGCAAATAATCCCCTGTCCCCAACAAATAAAAATAAAACAAAATCATAACAATCATCAGTAATAAAGTCCCCCAAATCCACAACGAGTCAACACAAAGGGCCTTTATTACTGACACGTTAAAACAGATTGAAAGAAAAACAAAAAAGTTCGCAAAACAAATACAGCAATGGACATTTTATTTCGTCAAACATGGCCCAGCTTGGCCCAGCGTGGCCCAGGCCGTATGAGTAATACATTTTATATGGTCGCGTCCGTCCCGTTATGTGCCATTTACCCGATTGTGGTCGTAAAAGAGGGTACGTTTTTAACAATAAAGAACGCTGTGCGTATCTGGCTGTTTGAAAAATGTATGTTTTTTTAGACATGAATAAAGTTGGCTCGTGTAAGTTTGTTTCTTTGGTTGCGAAGTTTGGATATAAATTTTGCGGCGGTCGTTTGGTTTTCGAGCTGAATAGTGTTTTAGTTTTCTTTAAGAACATCTTCATATTTAGCCCACATTACCTACTTACTTGATTAATCTAACAACAGTGGGTGGTACCACTTTATTATATCTTAGAACTTCTACAAGAAAACACTATGTATAGTTAAGTCTGTGTAGGTTGAAACCTAGTTATCTGGTATTGAAATAGATTGTATGTCATATTTTCTACAATATTAAAAGGATAAAGGAAGCTTATTCTATTTTACTTACTACTTCTTTTATCAATAACCACACACCACTAAATGAAAAAAACACCCATTAATCACAAAACAAACAATAAGCTGAATCAACAGTAGATCGCCGAATTCCCTCACACCAGCTCAACCGTCAGTCGTAAAATAAGTGACCCGGCACTCAAAGTACCGTAAATACGCCATTCATTTCAGCAAGGAGGTATAGTACCATAATACCAACCTTTATGGCTAATACACAATAACCCTGTGATTGATTATAGTCGGCTTTTATGGGTTTATAGATATTGCTATTGGGTTTGTGTCAAGTGTAATTTGGCAGTTGATGCGGTTAACCAATAATGTTAGGATAAGGTTACATGGGACTAGACGTTATTTTTGTCTTGTCAATTTAATCAAAATGATACACTCAATCTATTGAGGCCTATAAATTCATAATCTATATCAACCACTCTACTACTATAAAACTAGCCAATAATCCTAGGGTACACAGGTCTTACCTAGGGTACCTATCTAGTACGTAGTCCTATCTCAAAAAACATTTCTAGATTTTCTCACTCTTTCGAATACTACGGCAGTTTCTCCATTTTACACTGAAAAAGTAATGAATGTATGCCTCTTTAAACAGTTGCAGTGTTTAATGCAAAAACTTCCTCAAGCTAGGTAACTTAAAGTGTCTGAAACTATCTCAACGTTATTTAAGTACTCATCTCGAGTGTCAGGGAAACTCTTTAATTTTTATACCGAGTAGTTAGTGCTTCCGACCGCGAGGAAGCGGTTTAAAGTATTTTAAACAAGTTCTTTTAAAGTTATGACCACTTAGAAATGATGAAGAAACCCATTAGAGGAACATACCAGTTGTAAATCTTGACTGATTTTATTCTACTCCACTTTACTTGGGTTTGGAGTAGCTCTTAATATGTGTCGAACGTCGGAGAGTGCATTAATGCACGCCGCGGCGGCACGTGGCGATACCTACAGATGCAGATAAGCTCTTTCGAGGGAAATAGACCAAAAGTAGGCTATGTAGAAAGATTTTATGTTTATATAGGAGAGGTATATTAAAACGTTGGAGAACATTATATTTGTAGCAACTGCTAAAATATAAAATCTCATTACAACTCTCAAAACTGTTACAAAAAGTTACAAGAAAAAGTTTATCCATCTGTTAATAGCAACACAGAAACGTAACTTCGAGAAAAATCCGCCAAACGGAAACAAAACCTATAATAAAATAAATAGCCAGCTATTCTCATAATGGTGAAAGTTTTTAACCGACCAAAACGTATGGCAGTGTGGCGCAGTCATCGCCAAGTTCTTCCAACTAACCTCTTTAATTTGTGCGAGCAATTCTACTGAGCGCCGAAGTTTATAGCATACCCTCTTGTAGTCAAGCCATAAAACCCGCGGCTATTAAAACATTACGATACTACTTTATATTTAAATATAAAACGTATTTTTATATGTTTGGTGGACACGAAGGTTTAGGTTTATGAGCACATAATATGGAGCGACAAATAAAACTGTTGTAAAATCCGACCAGCACTGAATTATATTAGGGCGAAAGGTTTTTTGAAGCCTTATATGAAGGTCAGAGTGACAGTACCCTACAAAATACGCCATTTTAAAGCGATGTTTTAGTATTTTCATGATTACTTAATACACAACTGACAAAGTACCGTAGGTAAAATAAAAGAGATGATAAAATCCCTTCGTTAATTCTTGCGACTGTATAGCAACCTTTGCATTAATAATTATACAAACTTACAGCTCGTTTATGCTTAAATCACACGCTTCATTGTCGCATTTAGGCATAAAAACTTCGCGAAATGAACGCAAATGCGATAGTGTGGCGTTTTCTCATCAATATTTTGTACGCAGCTTTTTATCGCCACATGCAACTAGCGGCTCTAGCGGTTTTCGTGGCCCTATAGGAACTAATGCATTCAAGTGCACCTCACGCTAGCAAAAAGCGTAGAACATAAAGTTTGCACTATAGTGCCGTCCGGGCAAAGGTTCTACTTGAATTAATGCGACGTGTTGTCGCGAAATTCGTCAGTTGCGACTTTTAAATGTTTACTTACATGTTGCTTTGAGATCGGGAGGTTTTGTGGAAAAGTTTTTAGGCTTAATAACGTGGAGCTAGGCCGACATTTTTGTGTATTTGACAGACCTATATGTATATGTACATACTTCTTTGTACCTATGTTTAGATAGATAGATATATATATGAGGTTCAAAAATTTTACATTTTTTGATCTTAGATCTAATTACCGTAAGTGACATAATCGGCGGTCTTACCGCTAAGAGCGATCTCTTCCAGACAAGACTTAGATAACAGGGATAACATGTTTAGGTACTTTCTTTCGTCTACGTTTTTACCAAGCTTTGATTTACAGAAATAGGTAGTGCTTCAAAATTCCTTACAACTGAGCTTTTGCCCTTCTTACAAGTTCTTCAATATGCACTTAACTCTTGCATTTACTATCACCATAAAATGAATGACCGGAAATCTGACCTGCAAATTCAACCCCTATATTTTCGACCCTTAATTAGGCCTAATTACCTGAAAGGCTTAGGGTCTTCAGAGCCTAACATCGCTTTCAAAAGCATAATTGAAAAGCGTTAAAAATATTAATAAGTAGGTACTTTACACAGCCAGTTCTCTTGAAAGAACGTAGCTAACATTTTGAGCACGGTTTCATGCGTCGTAAGAAAAAACAAACGTGTGTTACAAAGGCGTGCTTTCAGCGCGGTTTCACGTCCCACTGAGTCCTGAGCGAAGCGAGTGCTAAGCAGTACCTAGAGCATGTAACCTACTGGATAAGCTATTGCCTTATTTTTCCCTCTGTCTAAAGTACAAGTGTTTAAAGTGCCTCTCCGTGTGCATCAGGTGTAGGCTTATGTATGATAACTTTGCCACGGGCAAGTGGAACGATGTCAATCATAAACTTCCAGGAGTCCCAATCACAATTCATTGCGTTAAGGCGAGGAATTGGTCAACAATAATTCCATAACCGGCACGCGCATCTAAGGCGCCAAAAGGGGTCGGAGCGTCTGAGCGGGGCGAGGATAACAATACGCGCGCTAGCTTATAACTAAAAGTCGTAAGCGACAAAATGGTTTTGTAATTTTAATATTTAGAAATGATAATTTAATAAAAATTCCTACTACCATTTTAAAGAGTATGTATATACTCAACTACTAAAAAAGTTAAGAGGCTTAAATCGGTCCCGTTTGCCCATAATATGTGAATCTCTTTTTAAAAAGAGGTATGTTTGATATATTTTTCTCTGTTATAAAAGTTACCTAATCATGTTTCTACAACTAACAAAATAAGGCTTATATCATGAACTTTCAGGTAACCAAGTTGTATTTTGATCCGTTTTGTATTTACTGAGAAAAATTGACATCCTTGGCGCCAAAAATTCCAATTCGTCCTCTTAAGCCCCCGAGCGTAACTTGGTAGACTTTCTCGCATAGGCTTTTGTACCTACGGCGGTTCTAGTCGGTAAGATGTTCTAAGAAGCAGAACGAGTCTTAAGTACCTAATGTTAGTAAGTGCCGGACGGACTAAGAATTGCGGTTTTTTATTTCTTTTCTTAAAATTGCAGTTTTGTTAAAGTCCTTTGAGAGTTTTTTCGAAAATCTCAGTGTTTTTGTGTTAAGTTAGAACGTGTTGCGGTTTAAGTGAAGTGCTACGTTAGACTTGTTACTGGTGTAGCACTATTTCACAGCTCGTTTTTATTTAAGTTCAATGCATTAACGTCTTTCTTAACTGCATAGTATTACTTTTTCTTTTAAGTATGGATTTAGGATAGCAGGAGCAGGAATTAGAACACAATATTTTTAGCCGAGTGTTAAGAAAAGTTATCGTTTCATTCAACATTTTAGTTATACCTAATACATATACTGGTCTGGCTGTCATTTAATCATTGTTTGGTGGGACAATTAAAACTCAAACAAACAGCAAATAAGTCTTTATTAAAACCTAACATTAAATAGTATTTATATTATCGTATACTACTATGTACAGTTAATATATTTTCTTTCTTCCCCAGTAACATAGGGTTGTCACCTCTTGCAGCGGCCGAGTCGTTTGACGACGCGTTTGACAGCCGCGAAGTAGTGCATCACCTGCTCCTGAAATAAAAATAAAGTTTTACCGA
This sequence comes from Helicoverpa armigera, assembly GCF_030705265.1. Classification (NCBI taxonomy): domain Eukaryota; kingdom Metazoa; phylum Arthropoda; class Insecta; order Lepidoptera; family Noctuidae; genus Helicoverpa; species Helicoverpa armigera. The sequence continues at coordinate 298,602 of NC_087141.1, forward strand.
CTGAAAATTGGTAATTAGGTATTGGATTGTATATAGCAGATAAGTTGAAAGAGGGTATATAATAATCTAAAAGTTCCCTCATAGCGCGAGTAAGCGAACGGCGGTAACTAGTATACACTTGAGGTACAGTTATTTATAAAATATCTATCTGTCAATTTTGAGATTTAGTCTAAATGCCAGTATGATGTTATTTAATCAAGGAATGTTCCCAAAAATATTGAAATATCAGTACTAAATAAGAATTTATATTCTAAAGTTATTTGAGCAATCTACATAGCTAAATATTTTGTGAGAATATTGTAAAGCGACATGGCGCGACTGTAATACCTGCATTTGTAGAATTTGTCAGAATTTGTCGGAATTCCGTACATTTGTAGCGACAACTGAGTGAGTTATCTTGACGCGGGCATTTTTGGGGGATTTTTGTAATATTTTGTGCAGGAATCATTTTGGGAGTTTAAAATAATGTTCTTGTACTGCACGTAGTGACTGTGAATTTAGGGTTGTGAAGGAAAAGGCTTCTGTTTTTGAATAGGAGTCTTTTGACTTTTTATGTACCTACTTAGATAATTTTTTAAGGGTTGTCGAGCATGGGGTACAGCGAGCACACGATGAAGGAGGGCTCGATGTAACTGACCTGCATGAGGTTGAAGCACATGGCGACCAGCGCCATGCCGAGCATGAGGTACAGCGAGCACACGATGAAGGAGGGCTCGATGTAACTGACCTGCATGAGGTTGAAGCACATGGCGACCAGCGCCATGCCGAGCATGAGGTACAGCGAGCACACGATGAAGGAGGGCTCGATGTAACTGACCTGCATGAGGTTGAAGCACATGGCGACCAGCGCCATGCCGAGCATGAGGTACAGCGAGCACACGATGAAGGAGGGCTCGATGTAACTGACCTGCATGAGGTTGAAGCACATGGCGACCAGCGCCATGCCGAGCATGAGGTACAGCGAGCACACGATGAAGGAGGGCTCGATGTAACTGACCTGCATGAGGTTGAAGCACATGGCGACCAGCGCCATGCCGAGCATGAGGTACAGCGAGCACACGATGAAGGAGGGCTCGATGTAACTGACCTGCATGAGGTTGAAGCACATGGCGACCAGCGCCATGCCGAGCATGAGGTACAGCGAGCACACGATGAAGGAGGGCTCGATGTAACTGACCTGCATGAGGTTGAAGCACATGGCGACCAGCGCCATGCCGAGCATGAGGTACAGCGAGCACACGATGAAGGAGGGCTCGATGTAACTGACCTGCATGAGGTTGAAGCACATGGCGACCAGCGCCATGCCGAGCATGAGGTACAGCGAGCACACGATGAAGGAGGGCTCGATGTAACTGACCTGCATGAGGTTGAAGCACATGGCGACCAGCGCCATGCCGAGCATGAGGTACAGCGAGCACACGATGAAGGAGGGCTCGATGTAACTGACCTGCATGAGGTTGAAGCACATGGCGACCAGCGCCATGCCGAGCATGAGGTACAGCGAGCACACGATGAAGGAGGGCTCGATGTAACTGACCTGCATGAGGTTGAAGCACATGGCGACCAGCGCCATGCCGAGCATGAGGTACAGCGAGCACACGATGAAGGAGGGCTCGATGTAACTGACCTGCATGAGGTTGAAGCACATGGCGACCAGCGCCATGCCGAGCATGAGGTACAGCGAGCACACGATGAAGGAGGGCTCGATGTAACTGACCTGCATGAGGTTGAAGCACATGGCGACCAGCGCCATGCCGAGCATGAGGTACAGCGAGCACACGATGAAGGAGGGCTCGATGTAACTGACCTGCATGAGGTTGAAGCACATGGCGACCAGCGCCATGCCGAGCATGAGGTACAGCGAGCACACGATGAAGGAGGGCTCGATGTAACTGACCTGCATGAGGTTGAAGCACATGGCGACCAGCGCCATGCCGAGCATGAGGTACAGCGAGCACACGATGAAGGAGGGCTCGATGTAACTGACCTGCATGAGGTTGAAGCACATGGCGACCAGCGCCATGCCGAGCATGAGGTACAGCGAGCACACGATGAAGGAGGGCTCGATGTAACTGACCTGCATGAGGTTGAAGCACATGGCGACCAGCGCCATGCCGAGCATGAGGTACAGCGAGCACACGATGAAGGAGGGCTCGATGTAACTGACCTGCATGAGGTTGAAGCACATGGCGACCAGCGCCATGCCGAGCATGAGGTACAGCGAGCACACGATGAAGGAGGGCTCGATGTAACTGACCTGCATGAGGTTGAAGCACATGGCGACCAGCGCCATGCCGAGCATGAGGTACAGCGAGCACACGATGAAGGAGGGCTCGATGTAACTGACCTGCATGAGGTTGAAGCACATGGCGACCAGCGCCATGCCGAGCATGAGGTACAGCGAGCACACGATGAAGGAGGGCTCGATGTAACTGACCTGCATGAGGTTGAAGCACATGGCGACCAGCGCCATGCCGAGCATGAGGTACAGCGAGCACACGATGAAGGAGGGCTCGATGTAACTGACCTGCATGAGGTTGAAGCACATGGCGACCAGCGCCATGCCGAGCATGAGGTACAGCGAGCACACGATGAAGGAGGGCTCGATGTAACTGACCTGCATGAGGTTGAAGCACATGGCGACCAGCGCCATGCCGAGCATGAGGTACAGCGAGCACACGATGAAGGAGGGCTCGATGTAACTGACCTGCATGAGGTTGAAGCACATGGCGACCAGCGCCATGCCGAGCATGAGGTACAGCGAGCACACGATGAAGGAGGGCTCGATGTAACTGACCTGCATGAGGTTGAAGCACATGGCGACCAGCGCCATGCCGAGCATGAGGTACAGCGAGCACACGATGAAGGAGGGCTCGATGCGCGGGGTGTACACTCGCTCGCCCGGCACGAAGTCACCGAAACCGATGCTGCATATGCAAACAATACATATTATATCAGCTGTGGAGAGTTCCAGACCAAGGAAAACTAAATGACCAGCGACAATGTCATGACGCAAGATCTACTAAGATACTAGCGTCGCTAAAATGCCGATGTTCAGGGGACGAAGGACCTTACTAAGACTTCATACCCCTTCTTTTTAACCCTACTATTTTTTTTTAACGGAACAAATGGACAGATGTTTCAAATAATTCAAATTCCTAGTTAGTTCACTTTTAACGGACGGTTTTGGTCACACCCTCCTTCCATATTTGACCAAGAAGAAGTCTCCGACCATCGACCGCCTATGTTTGCGTGAAATCGACAGAACTATCGCATTGATAGTTTTTGTAAGGATTGTTTTTATAGGTTTCTGTCTATCTACATATTTATTCAACCGAGTATGAAGGCTAGTTGTCGTGCCTAAAATAGTGGAACAATTTCGATTAAAAGTTTGATAGTAGCGACTCAAATAAATGTTAGAAAATTGTAACTGAAGCGAATCTACAAAAACCTTTCTAAAATTCGTCTATCGATAACAGACAAAAATATTATACGATTTCAAAGCTAAAATGGAGTCTACTATTCGAACAAAAGGACCAAAAACTATTTTCAACACTAAAATGTTATTCAGAGAATTTCAGTTAAGTTAAATCTAGCAATAATATTTTTATTACGTCTACTCCTAGGGTTTTAAAAATTGTAGATGAATATTCGAGGATAACTTTGATTGAAGCTGAAGAGTTTAGCTCACAGTTCATCTCTGAAAATATTAGTGCAATTTGAAAAATATTTCAGAATAGGTAAGTTAAGCCACTTATAGGTTATTTTTTACACGGGGCGCGAGACCACTAGCAGTCTTTCTTTTTGTAGAGTTTTAATAAGGTGGTTCAAAGTACATATTATAATTGTCACAGTACATCGTACAGTCGGTTTAAAAAAAGTGGGTAACTAAGGCTTAACTGTAAGATATGTAATTACCTGCTTAACGATATAAAGCAGAAGTAAGCTCCGTCGAGCTGGTCCCACTTCTCCCACATACCGAAGATCATAGACCCGAACATTATGTACCTGAAATATACAAGACCAATACTTTAACAAAACTTTCATATCATATCGATTATTGCATTCCATAATGTACATTTGGCGGAAAATACAAAAAGATTGTTACAATTATGGACCCTGATGGGCACAGCAAAACAGTTACACACTAGACTATTTTTCGCTCTGTTTTATGCACTGACTAGGTGCATGCGGGCTTAGCAAACAATTGACAGATACGGGTGTGAACATAGAAATCTAAAAAGTTCTCTATGTATAGGTGTAAAGCTGTGAGTTTTGTGCGTTAAGTGCAAAAAAATCCACAAGTGTGAAAGCGCTGTTAGTCTTTTTAGGATTTTAACAAAAATGTTTTTCAAATACCAAAAGTATAGCAAATGGAATCTAACAATTACATGAAAAAACAGAAAGTGTGGTTATACTTCACTAATTTTCATATAAAATACTGAACTATTGTTTGTTACGTTTTATTACGCTCAAAAATTGTAGTAAAGTTAGACAAGCCATTCAAATAATATTTATAAAACCTTAACATGAATTTCCTACTAGTAAATAACAGAAACTAGGCAGTCAAAACGCAGTTATTTTCCAAGTTCACTAAAACGTTTGTACATTAATTCTCGGAACAGATAAATAATAGACGATAGTACGAATTGTTATGTAAGTTCAAAGGGACTGGAGGGCAGCAGAAATCCTAGACGTTTCTTTAATAGAGTAATTGGAGAAGCAATTTACTATTAAATTAATACGGCCGGGTGAGCTGGGCCTAGCTATGTAGGTACAAAGGTAAGGTACTCTAGGTATATTTGGATGTATAATTTCGTCATAAACGTTGTCGAATTTTCATAAATGTTTGAATAAAAGAATTACTAAGAAAGTTAAAAAAGTGGTTTTTATTCTTGAAATTTATATGTATCATGACATGTTTCGCGGTGTCAAGTCGTAAGAATATCCTGTAATTTCAAAGAGCTACCTCACATTGGTTCCTTGGGGAAAACTATTTTAGTAGGTATAATAAATAGGAAAAGAGGAGAGAAGAAGTCGAGAGAAAGGAGAGAATAGAGAATGAAATAAGTTATTAAGTGTAAATAGTTGTTCTATAAGAGCCCCCGCAGACCACAGATTTTTTATCGGCCGATAGTTTAGTCGGGTTGGCCTGCTAGTACGCACACCGAGCCAACTAAACAGTTTAGTCGGTGATGAGTGCGCAAACTATCCAACAGTCTGCCGACTATTTGCTAGTTTCTAACCAACTGGTGGAAAGAGTGGTCGCACCGCACAATGAAAATTAATAAAACATTGCATAGAAATGTTATTATTGCTCTCATACACCGGAGAAGGAAAATTAAAAAGAGAGCCCGAGAGTATTGGGTGCATCCTATCTTTAGTGATAAATTATGAAATGGAAAATTTTACACTATGCATTCCAAATTACTCGATTATCCGAAAAAAAAATTCGCCTTTTATCGAATGAGCGCGATCGACCATTCGCTGTTAGAGCCCCCGCAGACCACAGACTTTTTATCGGCCGATAGTTTGGTCGGGCTCTTAGAGCCCCCGCAGACCACAGACTTTTTATCGGCCGATAGTTTGGTCGGGCTCTTAATCAGTACGCAGATGTAAGCAAGTGCGCACACTATGACGATTTGGTATCGGCCGATAAACAAGTTTGATGGGCTTCCCGATTCCATTCAAACTAAACTGTCGGCAAACTATCGGCCGATCGTATAATCAGTATTGGCTCCCTACCACACGCGCACACATAACGATTTTTTAGTCGACCGACTAAGCCGATAGTTCAGTTCGCTCCGAGCTTTGACAGCGAATGGTCGGTCGCGCGTGTTTTGTAAAATGGCGTCGCCCAAGTCTCAGACACTTATTTCGGAATCTTCGATCGTAACTTTGATCGAGGAAGTCGAAAAACGCCCTGCACTTTAATAATCGAGTAATTAGGAATGCATAGTGTAAAATTTTCCATTTAATAATCTATCACTAAAGATATGATGCACCCAATACTCTCGGGCTTTCTTTTTAATTTTCCTTCTCCGGTGTATGAGAGCAATAACAACATTTCTATGCAATGTTTTATTAATTTTCATTGTGCGGTGCGACCACTCTTTTCACCAGTTGGTTAGAAACTAGCAAATAGTCGGCAGACTGTTGGATAGTTTGCGCACTCATCACCGACTAAACTGTTTAGTTGGCTCGGTGTGCGTACTAGCAGGCCAACCCGACTAAACTATCGGCCGATAAAAAGTCTGTGGTCTGCGGGGGCTCTTAATCAGTACGCAGATGTAAGCAAGTGCGCACACTATGACGATTTGTTATCGGCCGATAAAAAAGTTTAATGGGCTTCCCGATTCCATTCAAACTAAACTGTCGGCAAACTATCGGCCGACCGTATAATCAGTATTGGCTCCCTACCACACGCGCACACATGACGATTATTTAGTCGGCCGACTAAGCCGATAGTTCAGTTTGCTCCGAGCTTTAACAGCGAATGGTCGATCGCGCGTGTTTTGTAGCTAAGCTAGTTATGCTCATTCGATAAAAGGCGAATTTTTTTTTCGGATAATCGAGTAATTTGGAATGCATGGTGTAAAATTTTCCATTTCATAATTTATCACTAAAGATAGGATGCACCCAATACTCTCGGGCTCTCTTTTTAATTTTCCTTCTCCGGTGTATGAGAGCAATAATAACATTTCTATGTAATGTTTTATTAATTTTCATTGTGCGGTGCGACCACTCTTTTCACCAGTTGGTTGGAAACTAGCAAATAGTCGGCAGATTGTTGGATAGTTTGCGCACTCATCACCGACTAAACTGTTTAGTTGGCTCGGTGTGCGTACTAGCAGGCCAACCCGACCAAACTATAGGCCGATAAAAAGTCTGTGGTCTGCGGGGGCTCTTAGTGCAGTCAAGAGTCTAATATGTGCATAAAGAATGTGTGTCTTTAGAAAAACCATTTACTATAAAAAAATTCTTCACCATCTCCTAAAAAAAATTAACTTACCCAACCATAATAGCGACGCACACACTGATAGGCACAGTGATGGTCTGAGCATCGAAGGTGACGTAGCTGAAGTCGCTCGGATCAGGACTTGGAGAATGATGCACTGGTTCTGACACACCGCGACGTGTGGACACGCGGGGGTGAAGCGCGTTGTGCATGTGGGGGGAAGGCATTGATATGCTGCGGAGGTAGTCGGGTCTTCTGGGGATGAAATATACAGATAAAAGATCATGTACTTAGCCTTTCTTCTAAACTATGTTTGGGTCGCCTTCCAGTCTAACCAGATATGGCTGGTTTGCCAGTGTTTTACATCCAGCGACTGCCCATCTGACATCCACAACTCAGTTACCCCAATACCCCTTGGTAAGACTGGTTGTAGCTTCTGACTACCCATAGCAACTGCCAAAGATGACAAAATTGAAATTACATATCCTAGCCTATCTATTCCTACGTGATTTCCAAAACACGAAAGCCCTTGCGGCTGTTACTTAGTCACGTGAGCTCCTCATCCTAAGTAGCCCCAAAAAAGTTAACATATTCTAAATCACAGCACTTTTGAACTTTTTCAACATAAAACATCATCTATTCCAAAGCCAAAAAAAACAAAGTTAGCTCTACAATTTCACATTAAATCCTTCACTCTTAATTCTATATCATCCATCCACTTACAGTTCTCTATTTATAAAACCCAGCATCACCCTACATAAAGCCAGCACTCATTTAAACCACGCCATATTTATCCAAGAATATTTAATCACGATGTCGTAAAACTTGCACAATTAAGTGTTTTACACAGCTGGACAACTTTATTAGGACACGATCTAATTAATTAAGCATCTCTGACTAATTAAACCTCTTAAGAACTTGTATTTGTTTAAGAAAAAGACAAAGATGCTCGCTTTTTATATAGAGTTTCTTCATTTGTGTCGAGTTGTTGTCGATCTCACGAGGATTTTGATTCAGTGACTAGGTTCCGCCAGTGGTTTCACTTTTGTAGTATTTTTGAACTAAGTACTTTGCTTAATGCACTAATCTCAGGATCTAGTTCTAATATGTAACAATGAATTTACATCAAGTGACCAGTGAAACATAGACAAGATTGCAAAGATTCTGTAATAAGTGCAGTCGTACAGAAATTAATTAACATTAATTGCTATGCCGTAAGCAGCATCTCAGATGTCTGTTCAATAACATTCCTATAATTTCTAGTAGATTCCTAAAGATCTTCTAAAGAACGTTAGGGTAGGCTTCCGGTCTAACCGTATGCAGCTAAGAACCTAGTTGTAGCTAGTATGTATTTAGCATGGGCGAACTTTTTTAACCAGTAACTCAAGCAATATGAGAACCAGCGGGTTGTCATTCTTTCTGGCGTCTGACTACCACAGTAACGCATCCCAAGATACCATTACCCGTACCACTTACAATGTCACAAACACACACTCTACTTCTCTTAAAGAAAACCACATAGAAACTCTCTAAGAAATACCAACGAAAAGTAAAACTAAAACCGCTGATTACAGCAATAAACTAAACGCGAGCCACTACAAGTTCCAGTTTGATTTGTTCTAGAACAAACGAAGAACCTTACTAATGTAAAGTTTGCTGGTTTTAGAGTAAACGTCAAGAAATAACATAGTTAGCCCGACTGGAATTCCGTCTGTAATGAACATGCAGATTGTAGAATCTGTGCTGTTGTGTTCAATTGTGTTTGGTATTCCGAATCGCGTTGGACTGGTGTGGTTGAATTAAGGGATTGTTTTAGTTGATCGACTTGTACTGTATATTGTGATTGAGTGTTTTTCTTTTTAATTTTGATTAACTCTATGACCTCGTTACACTTTCTTTACCTCTAAAAAATAAAATTAGGTAAGGCTTTCGTTTCTAACTATTCCCGCATCTGCTTCTAACAGGAAAATCCCCCAAAAATAAAATTATAATAAGTAGGTACATACCTACCTAGGCTATCCTGAAGTTTAGCTCCCATCAAAAAGGAACCTTTCAAACCCGCTAAATTCAATTGAAATACTAGTAATGACTCCTATCCCCTGATACATTATCACCGACCCACAAAACAAGACTTAATCCCGACATGGCCTTTTTAGCCTACAGACTGAAATGCTCTATTAACATTGGCACACATCAGCCAGTCAATCCTATGTAAATACACTAAATGCTCGACTATCGTAAACAACTGACGTATGCGTTAATAGTGTATATTGTAATGTGGCTGGATCTTCGGGGTTAGGCTGAGCGCCAGGCATTACGAACTGTAGTCATTTGGGATATTTTTGGGGTAGCAACAGATATAGTAGATTTTTTTTATATCACCAAAATACTATCGTGGAAATGCATATATTATATGATACCATATTGTCAGGGTTCCTCCGTGTTTCGGATGGCACGATAAATTGGTGGATCCCGGCTGTCAACTGAACATCTTTAACAGTCAAGCCAGCAAGTCTAACAACTATTTTTAAAAAGGGGCAATCCGGTTGCCCAGGTTACTGGGTTGTGGAGTTCAGTTAGGTAGTCACTAGATATAGCACACTGGTACTCAGCTCCATCTAATTAGATTAGAAACCAAACCCAACTTAGCTGGGCAAAGGCGCACAGGCCGCGTTCCAGCAGAATCAATCTTGTGCACATAATCACGTAGATTCACAGTTCCTTTTTTGCTATCATTTCGTAACTTATGAGTTAACACTTACCTAGCATACCCCCTCGGATCATCATATCTCTCAGCATAGAGGCTGTGCGTGACGTCACCCTCGCGTCGCCACGCCGCCGGCCGCTCGATACTCTCCGCTTCACTTAACTCGTACTGAAAAGTTTACTACTTTTACTTCAAAGTGATAATTAATTAATTACTTTGATAGAGAGAAACTTGCTTTAGTTTTGAGTATTAACTTTAGTAATTAATTAGCTAGAACTATTCAAAAATGAAATATTCAATCCTTCAAAGATGAAGTCTGCAACATTGCAAATAAAAATACTAGCTGAAAAAAATTAGACCTACATTGCATTGTTGCAGAATTTATTCTGTTCAATGGTTAACAAACTCTTCAGCAGATATTTTCAACAGTTGAATTTAGATATTCTTTATAATTCTCATTTATTTAACTGAAAAGCTTTGTTTTCCATCTTAGTATATATGCAGAAAAAAAACCTAATTTTTTGCCTAAGAACAAATACGTATAAAACCTACATAGTGAGAATAAATCACAACCATACATTTTCCTAGCACATTACTAAATATTTATCCGCATCGCTCTACACCTTAGGATTGCGCAGTGACAGAACAGATCTATCTGTCGACCAATCAGACGTAGTCTCGTTCCTAGTAAATATATCTTGTCTATAGCGTAGAGTGATTCTGTCTGTCTGTCTGTTGATGTTTAGTTAATGGTATACCTATTAGAAGGTTGGATTATAGATGAAAATAACATTTAATAATTGTCGTATTGGGACTATGAATTTGTGTTTTTTTTTATTAAATTGATAAAAATTGAAATATTGCTTTGGATTCTTTTAAATACTTCATCATTATGATCATTTTTACCGTCCCACAGGTCTGTGACCTCTTATAACATAGAGAAGAAAGAGCCTTAATCACCAAGCAAACGAAATGCGGGTTGGCGATTTCAGACTTAATAGTCCAGGTTTCTTCGGCATATTTTCCTTCACCTTTTGGTCAGTCACCATCAACAGACAAGATAGAAAGAATAGTTTAATACAAGCAACTTTTTAACTATACTTTTTTGGAGATATAATATTAAATTAAACCAGCTGGACTTATATAGCTTACCTGCAGCCGTAACCTGGCAGCTCGTCTCCTGGTGAACCCTGGACATCCTCTGCAGAGGCACACCAGGGCGTAGATACACTTGAACCACCGCGCCAACAGCTCGCCTATAATTATATCACTAAGTTCAGACAAGATCGAAGGACCAATTTGTTAAAGGTGAAAAAGGACCATTTTTACTAGACTACTATTATACTAAGTTTAAAATATTATTATATAGTTTATTTTTTTATATACAGAGGAAAGATTTTGTGACTTAAAACTGCCCAACAAAATAAATAGTATGTTTTTAAAAAGGGCCCCTTGAGATAACTGGTCCTCCAAAGGTCCGTATAGTATAGAACAATACAAAATTAAAAATCCAATTAACTACTAGTGCCTATGTACGTCTTTGTTATCTAGATTAGAAAACCTTAAAGTTAATTAGGTTATTTATCCAAGCTAATTGTTTTCGCCTTTTGTGGACTTGAGATATTTCCCGAGTGGAATACCAGAAAAAAAACAATTAATTTACAACAAACTAAGCCAATCAAGTTGTACGATTCTCAGATTTTCAATTAACCTACGGGGCCAGTTTAAGTAAAAAGTCAGATAGAATTTCCAGGAATTATTTATTTTAGTCTCAAATAAAAATACGATTATAGGGAAAATTACGACATCGGAAACAGTCTTCTTCATAATTAGACATACATATAAATGAAAGTCGAAATGAATATACGTCACATACTAACGTATATTGCTATCACCAAGACTAATTAATAAGATCTTTCCTCGCGAACTTCTTAAGAAAAAACATTTGAATAATTTCTTGAAAGTGTAAAAAAATAACTAGATACGAAAGCCTTTTTCCCTTCTGCGAGCAAATAACACTAAGATAAGGTTGTCATAATTAATCTTAATTAATGTTTTATTCATATTTCATTAAAGCGTTTTTTATGCTTAGTGAAATGTAACATTTTATTTTTACTTCTACTTCATTCCTTGGAGACGCAATTTGAGAAAAAGGGCCACTTGGAAATTAGTTGAAAAAGTATATCTACATATATATAACTATGTCGGGAATATTATATCTAAATAGAGTTCAGAAGTTTGTTTTTAAACCTGACAACTTCCTTCTAACAAAACCACTGTTATTCTGTGGTCGGGTCCTTTTGGCCAAAATGTTAATTTTTGGCCTTCGCTTGTCTAAGGTTCTAGAAAAACCTTTAGCGATGTCTTCTGAATCAGTTTTAATTTCATGAAAGCCGTTTAAAAGTAAATATTTCTTAAAAATAACTCATACTAATTTAAATACAACTTTAAGCTAAAAATACTAAATATATTTTAAGACTTTTTCACGTAATTTACTTAAAATGAAAATAAGTATTTGCGAAAGAAGTTTTCGTTTTACCCAACGCAAATGGTAAAATATATTCCCAAATGAAACCGAGTTTTGCTTACAGTTACTTTACTTTTTATATTAATTAGCTGGCTTACTTTGCAGAAATCCATTTGAGCAATTATTAAATTTATAATGAGGGCCCTTCTTCGCTATCAAATTAGTCCACCTCACTGGCTAATTATAATGGCAGAGGTCAAGAAATTCGACAAGATATTTTAAGATAGAATATTGAGATCGAAAAATTGAATTATCGTTTAACTTTGAGGAAGTAATTTATGACTATGTCATGTAAGTTTTAAGAATTATAATTAGATATAGAATATTTTCAGGAAATTAAATTATCTAGGGAATGGCCACAGAACGGCATCTTATAAGGAAAAGCGCTTTTGGAAAATATTTCAACGACGGTGTAAAAAATATAATGAAATATGAAATGATGACAGGATACATGTATAAAACATAGCATTGTGTGAAATCTTACCAACATTGGTAAGGTAGAGCAGGAACAGCGGCATGCCCAGCAGCGCGTACAGGATCGTCACCACCTTGCCCCAGTCCGTCTTCGGAGACAGGTGACCGTAACCTGGGAATAAATGATTAATACTGAGTAATGCAAAATAAATATTTGAATAATAGTGTTGATATCAAATACCTTTAATTTGGGCCTAACATTCTCCTAAGAGTGATTATATCCACGAGAATATTTTCGGAATTCGGTTTCACGTTTCGACAGATATCGCCCATATGCATTTAGGAAATTGTAGGTATGTCAGATTTTTATGTCTCTTGAATCAACAAGTATATTAAATCATCTTTGTTGATAAGATATTATAAACAGGACAGTGGTCTTTTAATTAAATATTTTATACAAAGCTACATGTTGCCGTTTCGGATGGTTGGCATTCCTTGGTGGAGGCCCACGTTCACCAATGGACGGCAATTGGCTGATATGATGATACATTGTATTCTTGTGTATCTTACCTATAGTAGTGATGACAGTGAGTGAATAGAGGAATGAGGAGGAGAAGCTCCACTGTCGCGAGGACCGGCCGCCATCCCAGCCGCGGTGTACCGCGCGCACTATCGTAGTCTGGTAGTTACGTAGCTCCGTGCCTATCCTGTCAACAATCACCATTGATTATGGAGCGGAAAAAAAGAAGGCCAGCTTGAATATAGTTAACGTTATTCATATTTTGTAACTGCTGAGGATAAGGTAGATTTATTTCAGCCACAATAAAATCTGGTCCTTTGTTCCGAGTATTTACGTTACATAATTTTAGCTGGTGATGAGAAATAATGTGCATGCACAGAGTGGTAACTAATTACTACTCATAATATGTTCGTTAAATATTTTTTTAAGACATCTAGAAAACTAGTAACATTTTCTATGTTCATTATACAGGATATATGTGTACGTTAATGCATATGCTTTCCTGGAGTACCTCTACGCGCTAGAAGTACGCGGCAATGGACTGATAAGTTTTTACCCCCCACTACTTATTTCTTTACTTATATATGAAGGCATACACCCACCTCTCCTTAACAGCAGTCTCGTTGAACAGGTTGAGGTCTAGCGTGACGTTCTGCGACAGGTACTGCGTGAGGTTGTCTCTGGCGCACGTCATCTGCTTGTCCAGCCTCATCTCGCTGCCGCCCTCTATCGCTTGGAACATGAACACAATGAAGGCATACACCCACCTCTCCTTAACAGCAGTCTCGTTGAACAGGTTGAGGTCTAGCGTGACGTTCTGCCACAGGTACTGCGTGAGGATGTCTCTGGCGCACGTCATCTGCTTGTCCAGCCTCATCTCGCTGCCGCCCTCTATCGCTTGGAACATGAACACAATGAAGGCATACACCCACCTCTCCTTAACAGCAGTCTCGTTGAACAGGTTGAGGTCTAGCGTGACGTTCTGCCACAGGTACTGCGTGAGGATGTCTCTGGCGCACGTCATCTGCTTGTCCAGCCTCATCTCGCTGCCGCCCTCTATCGCTTGGAACATGAACACAATGAAGGCATACACCCACCTCTCCTTAACAGCAGTCTCGTTGAACAGGTTGAGGTCTAGCGTGACGTTCTGCCACAGGTACTGCGTGAGGTTGTCTCTGGCGCACGTCATCTGCTTGTCCAGCCTCATCTCGCTGCCGCCCTCTATCGCTTGGAACATAAATGCACCTGTAGAGGGGAGCACAATTAAGAAACAGATGCCATTTTAACAGTCAATTATGAAGTGAAAATTCCTCAGGTAGACTATCTGAGTTAAAAAATATGGATTACTAGAAGTTACTATGTTGAATTTCTACATACTTTAACAAACTGATTCGCTCCTAACTACATACATAAGTAGAACTTGCTTTATATGGTCTTTTTTTTTTGTATATGGTCTTCTTATAGCGCTAACTTTTTTGAAAAAAATAGTTGGACTTTGCAGCAAAAGTCCTCAATTCCTTAAATCATTTTCCAACTTTAACCCTTAACACAGAAAATTTTGAATATTGCAATTATAAACTGGATTATAGTTTAAGTTTGAACAATAACACGAAAACCTTAATACCTACAATTTTACAAGAAGATAAACCGCTGAGTTAGCTATGAAACTAAGCTCTTTCACACATCTGTGCCCCAAAATTTAATCTAATAACATTTTCTAGACTTTCGAGTGTAGGTAGCATTTCACCTTAACGGCTGTGAATCGCTTACTTTGATCTATTCCCACTGCTGACTCAGGAGGCAGGAGGTCTGAGCATTTATCATTTTCGTGCTTTAGGTCAAAGAGATGCGAGTATCGTGAAATATACTGCCGTGCTAAGATATTTTTAGTCATTGTGAAGGCAGTAAATATGTAGTTATGTGATTTAATATCCGGCTGTGCTCTATCATGGTACTTACCTAGGTATCCTCACCATCACTAATTTTGCTAGTGTACATAACAGCGGTAAAAAAATTGATTGCGAAAACTTGACTGCATAAACCTAAAGTCATAGATTATCAAGGTTATAACCTACCATGATGAAACCTTTAGTTTAATTCTTTGATAGAACTTTCAAAGACATGAAAAAACTGACAAATGGTTCATAAATAACCCATTTCTTAATCTTATGCATATCCCATAGTTCTCCCATCACTTTTATCTCATGCCAAACACTGCCTTATTATTAATTTATCAGTAAAACGAGCCACAATGGCAGATTCCTTTTCATTTAGCAACGAAGGCCGAACATAAATTACTGAACATCATAATGTCGTCAAGAAAAACATGAGTTTAATTTTGAAGACTTTCTCTTTGATGTCGGCTAAGGCCGGTTGTATACCAAGCATGAAAACTGAAGAATTGATAAGTAAAAGTATTGTCTTTCTATCTCTAACTCTATTAACCCGTTGTATGTCAGAGCGCAGATGTACGCGAAACACAATTGATTTTCTATCTATCTATAGGTACTAATGTTATAAAGCTGAAGAGTTTGTTTGTTTGTTCGTTTGAACGCGCTAATCTCAAGAACTACTGGACCGATTTGAAAAATTCTTTCAGTGTTAGATAGCCCATTTATTGAGGAAGGTTATAGGCTACTTTTTATTCGGGTTCGTGCCGTGGTTCCCACGGGATGCGGGTGAAACCACTGACAGAAGCTAGTCGTTTATAATTAGTGACATACAAGAAGTTAAGCAAATCAACAGATAAGTTATTGAAATCCGGCGTTTATCAGCATACGCTATTGATAGAATACGTAATAGATAACATTATTTATTATGGTTCATTGCCCAATATTGTTCACTTATTAAAATGTTTTGGCCGTTATCTAATTGACCTTACTTTCGGACTGCCCGAACACAGAATGGTCTTATTCTTAACATCTTAATTTCTTCTCATAAATCAGAACAACTTGGCAATGTTTGGTCAAAATTGGATTTTATTTTGGGCACAGATTGCGGACGGCTTTATCAATATTTCAGGCATAATTACTTTCTATACAGCGCGGCCCTATTCGGCTAGGCTTACAGAAAGCTTCCTTTCAATTGCAAACCTTTGAATGGCGAAGTAGGCACGAGTTATGATTAAATACCTGGCATTTATTAACTCTGATCAATAGTATCTTGTGCACAAAAGATCCATTAACCGCGCCTAGGCAAACTAAATTAATATTAAGAATCAAACTTCAGGCAATCTTTTATACGAAAAATTAATTTTAATTCGCTTTTTAGGTCAACGGGAAGGAAAATTTGGATCATTTAACTTGTACTAGTTTGGCTATTAATCATGGAAGAGTCTACTAACATAATGTTTTATTTTCGCAGAATATTGTTTCTTGGAATCGAAAGTCGGATAAAGTACATACTACCGATTAATTCCATGACGATAGAAATGAAACAAGAATGGGGCTTGCCCTATATTAGGCTCATATTACCCGAAACATGAGACATGTCTTACCCTAATTAATGATTCCCATTTCATTTCCAAAATGTTGTTTGTGTGCATCAGCCCTACGCGACATAGGGAGCAACCCCTCTTTCTTCACCCCAATGACAAAGGAAATACCCTACAGAGATGTTAAAGTTAAAAGTGCCCAGTCAAGTGTAAAGTTCAGGCTTTCAAGCCCTCTAATGACGTGGAGCGACAAGCATAATTCTATTATTGTGGAACAATCAATACCCTTTGATTTGGAAGCAAAAAGCGATAAGATTTCAGGAACGACACTTATTTTTGATATTGTGTCGGGATCAACCAAGCGTGGTTTGAACACAAAAGATTTGAATTTGAAATTAATGCTTCAATTGTATTAGGTGGTGTTGTTGTTAAATGTGAGTATTATAAGCGTGATAATGATTTAGTGTAATTGTTCAACAGTGTAAAAGGCTTTTGAAATGTTCAAATTTAAGTTAGAATTTTCATTTGGGTAAACAATTTGCTTCCTTCTCTGTTACTAGGCCAACTTTAGAGTAAAGTTTTTGAAGCATTAGACTAGATCAAGCAGACCTTGATCGTAGGAACCTGCAGTAGTACCAACATATCCAATAAACCACCGACAACATTGATGTTCCCCCACCCTACAACCATAAAAGCAAAAAAAATCCTAAATGATAATAATCACATTGTAATGCCACAAGGCACCATAATCGGGCCCATAATAAAAAAGACTCCTATAAAAATGTAACCGCGTTGCCATAATAACATCACAAGTCTGCCTACCGAAGTATAATAAACTTCCCTCGATTCATCATGTTTTATAGCGTTTGGCAACACTGGCGTAGTGCCGTACACTCGTTTGTGGTGTACCAAAAGGTCGTCACTGACTTTATCGATTGCCAAACACTTTCTAACAACTTTTGTGGTTTTGATTCCATTGACGGCTTTGTTGCGGTTTTCATATGATATTTATGGAGTTTCTGGTCGATAGTTGCCTGTATTTCTATTGTTGCTAGGCAGTTGGTTGCGGCCCTTTACAAACTTCAATAATATAGGAAGTGTTCAAAAGTTTTAGAAGCCTTTCCTGAGCAATTCGTTTCAATTTTGATAGTTTTTAATAAACGTCGTTTGACTAAATGTATGCTGAAATAGGGCACCAAACAAAATAGCTTGTTACTTGTTAAATTATAATGAAATGGGTTGTTCCTTGTCTTCCAATTATAATCATCCGATTCCCATACACTATCTTCACTTCATCTATTATCTGTCAAAACCCACTTGACAAAGCCATTATAAAATATCCCAGGTTTCAGTCTATAAGCCTGGGAAGTGATTGCATCTCTGCCTACAGCTATACATACAGCCAGACTGCCTCAAACTGATTACAGCCTTTGACGTCTCCCGTCGTCCTTTGACTACGACATTACGGATTGATTGCAACCGGGGCTCAGCGATGTCAGCTATCGTTTAAGATCTTTAGGTCTTACTGGAGTTGGTAGTCAGGAAGTATTTAGGTAAGTGGATGTGTTATCACGTTACATGTTACCACCAATAAAATAAAACAAATATTACAGTGACATCAGGATTGCGGACCTTCGGAAAAGCAAAAATTGGTCGCTTGGTTTTATACGTCACCTTTGCATTTTGGTTGTCAATTGTTTACACCGCCCAAAAAACCCAATGGAGTAAAAATAAATCCTAAATAAGTAGTTTAATATGATAAACTACTCTTCTACTTCACTGATATTCTTCAACCCAAAACTTCTCATCATATTTTGCATTTCGAATAATTCCTAGTGTAAGTAAATATTTAATTACGAATCTGCAGGCTTCACAAACACCAAAGCGTTCACGACTTTGTACTACGCTAATATTGGTGCAGCGATTTTTAATTGGCCTAATTTTAGTGTCAACTGCACGATCCAAAGAACCCCTGCAATTAATCGTATTAATTAGCCGTATTTCCAAACATAGATCAAAGGGATCCCCATTGATTTAAAGCCTCAACCTTTAATTAAAATTGACGTTGAGTCACCAAAGGTTCATTGTAAAGTGGATTACTTATTTCTAGCGAGGAGTAAAGTACACTATTAACTCAATTTGTTGACCAACTTTTGTACAAATGTTTGTCACGGATGAATTGGGCGGAAAATTGGAGTTTGTGTTCGAGAACGTGTCGTGGTTTATGAGAAAATGGTTGCATTATATAAGAGACAGAGAAATGACGGGAACATTAATATAGAGGAGATTTTTAATGTGTGTGTGTGTATAATACAAGCGACGGAGAATATGGATTAGGTTTTATATTTAGATTGTTGTTGGCCTGTAAATGCCTAAAAAACTTAACTATTTGCTCAGTTATTGCAGCCTGATCGATACAAATATTTTATAAAATATTTGCGTTAAAACTTTGTGGTTCACCGCTGTCAGGTAAAACTACAGCAACTCAATGCCCCACTTCAATCAAATGGATTGTATTGGTTGTTTGCCAGTCGGACTGCATCTCTTGAATTGTAATCGTATCAAAGCTCAGGTTATTTGCCGGTCAAAGTTCAGAAGACCTGAGTTAGGCAATCGCCTAATGTGCGTAATTGCTGAATGCACATCGGATGACTCCGTGCGTCATCGCCGAAACTGCACTATTGCAGATTTAGCAATAAGTTTAGTTAATAGAAATATTATAATTGTAAATTAGTCTTGTAGTACATTTCAAGTAATAAACATTGTTTTAATTAAATAAATCTTTTTAATAATTATCTCGTTCGCCGTAACTTAACTGGCGCAGTCGGTAGGATCGCGACACTCGCCTTGAATATAACTCTTCAGGCTTGAGTGAACGGTATCAATCGTTATTTTCGCGAGCTCATACAACGGATCTACGAACGGCGACTATCATCCTGCGGGAGTTCCGGAGAATTGGGAGTCCTGCTGTACTACAAGGCCCGGCTGGAGATGCAGAGGATATTGGGGTGAGTGCAAGTTGTATTCCCAGTTTCCTGTGCTATATTTCCTGTCGTATTTGTTTTCTTTATATCAGTAATTTATGTTTTGTGTGTATTTGTCTATGAGCTGAAATCGCTACATTAACTACATTAGGTCTATTATTTGAATCATATAAGCATACTCGAATACTTATTTTACATATGCTGAAATCGCAGTATACAAAGTTCATTACACAGTAACTTGATAGTGCACAATTTATAGAGTTATTTTTTTATAACGTTTATTTAGTAATTAGCTCTTATCGTAATTATAATCGTAGTAATATCTTTAAGCCGTCCGTTCACGGGGTAGGCAGACTAATAAGTACTAACTACTAGGCACTTGAATAACTTTACAGAATTATCTTTTCTCCTTTATTTTGTGTCATCTATTAACTAGAAATGGCGATGTCAAGCAATGATTTGGCGACCTTTAAGTTCATTTCTGACCTTTTGCCGAAATATGAAGGGAACCCCAAAACCCTTAATTACTTTATCAAAGAGGTAGAAAATGTTATGCTACTATTGGAACCACCAGTTAGATCGAGTCCTGCTCTTATATGTTTGATCAAAAGTAAATTAAGCGGAAACGCGGTTAGCGCTATAGCATCAGAAGGTTCGGTAGATAGTTGGCAAGCTATTAAGACCGCGTTGACTCACAGATTAGGAGAACCGCGTAATGAAATTCAGGTAATGCAGGAATTGACACGTTTGCGCCGGAATAAAAATGAAGATGCAGAGTCGTTTGGCAAACGAATGAGAGATATATTAGACACCTTAAATGTGGTAGGTGGACATACAGATAAGTCATACTACGAAAACATGGTTATAGATCAATACGTAAATCACTTGGAGTTTCACGTATCTGTAGGGGTGAGGATTTCAAAACCCTTAACGCTAGAGGCAGCTATAGTAACGGCTAGACAAGAGGAGGCGCGACTTGCGTTTAATAGAATGAATAATAATTTCAATTCATTGAGTATACAAAACAAACAAAAGGAAACTCATAAGCCAAATCAGATGTTTTCCCCGGTAAGTAACTTTCCTCCGCGCAATAGCTGGAACTCGGAGCTGAAACCACAACGAGGGCCAGGCATGTCGTCTTGGAGGGCTGGCCCAGCGTCAGGTAATGTGAGACCTAGCGGATCGGATACCTTTAGGAATTCAGGCAACTTCAGAACACAGCCAAATTTACCTCGACCGCAAGTGAATCCACCACAAAGAGTGTCTGACGTCACTATGAGGTCAGTAAACAAGCCAGAAAAACCGCGCTTTGCACCAGAAGAAATGTTCTACACGCAGCACAGCGAGGAGCAGTATTACACCGACGAGCCACACTACAGCGGTGAGTACTATAGCCATAACATGCAATACAATGATCAAGACTATGAGTATACGCCGGATATGTCTGCAGAGGGACCCAATCAACAGGATTTTCCCCTGGACGAGGAGCAATCGAACCTCAGCTGATAAAGATTGTAGACCTCAATCACCACGGTAAAGACCATCTCCCTTATATTGAATTGCCGGAATTTCAAGGTAAATTTTTATTGGACACTGGTGCTTCACGTTGTATGATATCACCCGATGTAATAGCCGGTACTAGCCTCGAACACTGTGTCGAACGCGAACCGTTTACAGTAAAAACCGCGCACGCTACTACCCGTCACGAGCACGTTGCAATTTTACCTTTACCCAACCTGTTCAACACTGATATACACCATAAATTTTTATTGTTTGATTTTGACCCCAAATATAAGGGCCTTATTGGGATGGACTTATTTAAAAAATTAGGTTGTAATATAGATTTCAAAAATAAGATATTGCGAACATTTAATACCGAAATACCAATTTACTTTGACTATCCTGTAAAACAAGTTAAAATCGAACCGAATTGCGAGAGATTCATTACGGTTAAAACCAATTACACTGACGGTTATTATATTTGTGATGATTTCAATTGGTCAAAGGGATTAAAGTCGCCGGCCGCGGTAGTGACTGTAAAAAACGGGACTTTTAAGACATCTATAATTAATTATAATGATACACAGCGAATAGTTAATAACAATCGTATCCTAGCCCTAAGCCCTTTACCGTCACATTTGATAGAAAGCGGTCAAACAAACGAAATTAATAATATCGAGACAAAAACGGACATAGATAAAGAACTTTGCGAAAACTTAAAGAAAATTCGTACCAGTCATATGAATGAGGAGGAAAAACGGGAAATTACTAAAATCTGCTATCAGTACCGTGACATATTCTACTCCGAAAACATTCCTTTGTCATTTACCCATACAGTAAAACACGAATTAAGACTAACTGATGATACTCCCATCTTTGTACGTAGTTACAGACAGGCACCACAACAACGAACAGAGATACAAAAACAGGTAGATAATCTGTTAAAGCAAGGCATCATCAGGGAAAGCATCTCCCCCTGGTCATGCCCTGTGCAT
The DNA here is from genome assembly GCF_030705265.1 of Helicoverpa armigera. Classification (NCBI taxonomy): domain Eukaryota; kingdom Metazoa; phylum Arthropoda; class Insecta; order Lepidoptera; family Noctuidae; genus Helicoverpa; species Helicoverpa armigera. Next base: position 320,640 of record NC_087141.1, read on the forward strand.
ATTGTTCCAAAAAAACCGGATGCATCAGGAAAAGTAAAATGGAGACTGGTTATCGACTATAGAAGACTTAACGACCGAATTATAGAAGACAAGTATCCCTTACCTAACATTAACGACATTCTCGACAGATTAGGACGCGCACAATATTTCACGACCCTTGATTTAGCTAGTGGCTACCACCAATTAGAAATGCACCCTAAGGACGTAGAGAAGACCGCATTCACTACTGAAAGAGGCCACTACGAGTTCTTAAGAATGCCGTTCGGGTTAAAGAACGCCCCGAGCACTTTTCAGCGTCTTATGGACCATATACTACGGGGTATAGATAACGTATTCACATATCTTGATGACGTCATAATAGCCGCGACGTCCCTCCAAAACCACAACGAAAAACTGAAATTAGTATTTCAGCGATTCAAAGTGCATAACCTGAAAGTTCAGCTAGATAAATCAGAGTTTTTGCAGAAGCACGTTAACTTTCTAGGGCACGAACTAACTGACCAAGGACTCAATCCTAATAAGGACAAAATCAAAGCAGTATTAAACTTCCCTATACCACAAACGCAAAAAGACATAAAAGCTTTCCTAGGATTGGTCGGTTACTACCGGAAGTTTATTAAGGACTTTGCAAAATTGACTAAACCTTTAACAGCGTGCCTTAAAAAGAACGCAAAAGTGAAACATACGGACGACTTTTTAGACGCAGTTAATAAATGCAAACAGATTCTGACGAACGCCCCTATACTGCAATACCCTGACTTTGACAAACCATTTATTTTAACGACAGACGCATCCGACTTTGCGTTAGGAGCAGTACTTTCTCAAGGCAATGTGGGCTCAGATAAACCAGTAGCCTATGCCTCAAGAACACTATCAGATACTGAGATACGTTACTCTACCATAGAGAAAGAGCTGTTAGGAATAGTCTGGGCCATAAAGTACTTTAGACCATACTTATACGGTCGCAAATTCACAATTTATACCGACCATAGACCCCTCACATGGTTAATGAGTTTAAAAGACCCTAATTCTAAGTTGACACGTTGGAAACTAAAGCTAGCAGAGTACGACTACAAAGTGGTTTACAAAAAGGGCAAACAAAACACTAACGCAGATGCATTATCTAGAGCAAAAATATTTCACAATAGCATAGATTCCCTGGCTGTTAATTTTGATGACAACGATGACGATAACATAATAAACAGAATATTTGAAAACGCCCGTAGACAGGCAGAGATAGAAGCGAATAACGAAGACAACGAACGTACCGACAATAACGACCAACGTAATAACAACAATGACGTAGATATGATTAGTATCAACCCCTCTCAGACTGACAAAGAGACTGACTCAATGAGTGTGGTAACAGCCGACCCTGATCAATTAATTTCCACTAATCATACCCAACCTGATAATGAAAATAACGGTATCCCTATATTATCAGATGCCATTGACAAACAGTTAAAACAATTTTACATTAGGTCCACACCAGGATCTACATATAGAGTGGAAGACAGATCAACGAACTCTAGGACAGTTATTAAAGATGTTTTCATTCCAGTAAATAACACTGAATCGGAAATTGTAAAATTCTTAAAGGAACACACAATAGCTGACCGTGTTTTTCATTGCTATTTTTACGACGAAAGTTTATACTTAGCTTTTTCAAGAGTATATACTACGATTTTTAATGACAGAGGACCTAAACTAATAAGATGTACGTCACGGGTCACACTTGTTGAAAATAAAACTGAACAACAAGAACTCATTAAGCGATACCACGAAGGCAAATCATCGCATCGCGGTATTCAAGAGACCTATAAGCAGCTGCATAGGAATTATCATTGGCCTAACATGTTATTGACGGTTCAAAGGTTCATAAACCAATGCGATCTTTGTCTGAAGGCAAAATACGAAAAAAAACCCCTAAAACCCCCATTGACTTTAACAGAGACACCTACGAAACCCTTTCAACACTTGTTCATGGACCTATATAGCACGGGGGGCGCAACATTTTTGACCATTATCGACAACTTTTCTAAATTCGCTCAGGCGGTGCCGCTAACTGCTTCTAGTAGTGTTCATATCGCAGAAGCTCTACTACAAGTATTCTCTGTGTTAGGACTGCCTCTTAAAATCACCACAGACTCTGATACAAAGTTCGATAACGATGTCATAAAAGAGATATGTGCTTCACATGATATCCATATTCACTTCACGACGCCTTATAACCCAAACTCTAATTCACCCATAGAACGATTCCATTCAACCATCGCAGAAATAATAAGAATTCAGAGAATGACAAACAAAGACGACCCAATACAATTAATCATGAAATATGCTATCATCGCCTATAACAATGCTATTCATTCTACTACTGGCTATACGCCACGTGAGCTTTTATTCGGTCATACAGCGTCTAGAAACCCATTAGAGCTATTTTATCCTAAAGAATTTTATCAGGACTATGTCCTTAACCATCGTAAGAATGCAGAAGCAGTACAGGAATGTAATAGAAAAGGGTAATAGAAAAGAGAAACCAGGCAGCGGAAGCAATCACGTTCAAGGTAGGTGAAACAGTTTATAAACAGGTAGCCAAAACCACCAGGAGCGACAAGACGAAACCAGTATTTAAAGGTCCGTACAAAATCATTCATTTACACCCTAATAATGTCGCGGAAATCATAGGAAACCACCCAAATTCGAAATCGATCAGAGTTCATTACAAACTCTTACGAAGACCACACCTTGTTCCAGGGTCCTCATCGCAGGAGCCTTCGTGCTCTACGCAACCGCCGACGTGATCCTCAACCCTATAGATAATACTAATGGCATTCTTTTGTTAAAACAAGGTCAAATTTTGAAGCAGATAGACACGTTTAGTTTGGCCTGCGTATATAACGTATTGTATTTACACGAAACAACCTTAAAGCTTATGTCATTATATGCCAGTACTAAAGCTGTTGAAGGCAATGAAGACTCGCATAGAGCTTATAAGGACCAAATAGAAAATAGTTTACATTTGATAAGTAAGAAATTAGCATTTATTGCACCGCACCATAGGTTTAGACGTGGCTTAATTAATGGTTTAGGTTCAGTAGTTAAAACTATTACAGGAAATTTAGATTATGATGACGCTATTAAGTTCGAAAATGAATTATCTAACTTACGCAATTCGGTCCACAATATTAACTCATCCCAAAAACAAACTCTGTTTATAGCAAAGCACGCAGTTGAGGAATTTAGTAAACAAATTCAATTATTAGACGAAAATCAGAAAAAGATTGGTTCGATGTTAAAAAACGCCACTTTAAGTAATAACGTAGTTATAAGCAAATTGCACTTTCTAGATTTATATATTCAAATAGATTTTAGTTTGCAGTTACTCTTAGATAAATTAGTTATATTAGAAGACGCAATGACATTTGCACAGTTAGAAGTGATGCATCCCAGCATAATAGCCCCACACAGTCTTATAAGCGAAATGACAGCTATTCAAAAACATAACCAATTTAGACCAGTTGATAGTATCAGTATTAAAAATATTCATAGTATAGAGAAATCTATTAGCGTAAAAGCTTATAGCACAAACCACGCACTAACATTCATACTAGATATCCCTTCCATAGATGAAAACCTCTACGACCTTATCCATCTATACTCCATACCAGATAAACAAAACCTCACCATTATCCCTAAATCCAAATACCTAGCACTGGGAACCAACGAGTACTCATACCTGGAGGAAGACTGCAAAAAGATCACGCACGACGTCCAACTCTGCACATCGCTGAATACCCAACCTATGGAGAACTCTGAAGACTGCATAGTAGCTCTTATAAAACACCAGAGCACAAATTGCACACGTGCCAGAATGAACCTGAAACAAGGCAAGATCCAGAGACTAGAAGACAACAAATGGCTTATCATCTTGAAAGACGAACAAATCCTAAAATCGCGCTGCGGAAGAAAATCCGATTATAAAAAGATGTCGGGAATATATATCGCCAGCATGACAAGCGATTGTCAATTGGAAATATTCAACCGAACACTGAAGACAAACACTGATACTATAACAGCCGAAGAAATCATACCGCTTCCTAGCGAAACCACTATTCTAGAAGGGAACATTCGTTATAACTTACACCTTAAAGATATATCCCTGGATAGCATCCACGAACTGATGGACCAAGCCGAAAACATTCAACAACCTATCATCGACTGGCAGACTATGATGATCACGCCAAGTTGGTCAACACTGGGACTCTACTTCATCCTGATAGCCATAACCATCTGGAAGCTGTGGCAGTGGAGACAGCGACGACCGAAATCGGAGAGCGAAAGCCCCGAGGACACTAGCACCGAGGACGCTGCTGGAAGCTGCGGGACGCGCTTCTGTCTTAAGGAGGGAGGAGTTAGGCAATCGCCTAATGTGCGTAATTGCTGAATGCACATCGGATGACTCCGTGCGTCATCGCCGAAACTGCACTATTGCAGATTTAGCAATAAGTTTAGTTAATAGAAATATTATAATTGTAAATTAGTCTTGTAGTACATTTCAAGTAATAAACATTGTTTTAATTAAATAAATCTTTTTAATAATTATCTCGTTCGCCGTAACTTAACTCCTGACTAGAATATCTTTTTTGAAAAACTGTCCATAAACATAGTCTCGGTTCCGCTTCCTGGTTTGATATGGCTGTTATTTTTTTTTTATTATCATTGTTAATATCGCTTTCAATGTTACAAAGCTGATTTCAGACCAAATACATGACGATAGGATAGCCCCATGCTTTTTCTTAGCGAGGTCGTCCTATGCTGATTTTTATATACCAGCTATAAGGTCTTCAAACCAATTTAACGAAACTTCAACATCTTATTGACAGTCAATATAAATAAACTTTCAGAACCAAAAAGGCACAAACCCTTACTTGTTTTATTTCCTTACTAAAAAAATAAATGTGAAAGTAACTGTATCTATGTATGTAAAGCAATCACACTAAAACTGCTTAAGCGATGGAGTTGCCACAGAGATAGACATAGACTACTCTTTTGACCGACTCCTGAGATGAAGATGATGTTGGGGACAAAAGTTAATTTTCAAAAAATCAAATACAATCTTACCAGCAATAGTATAAGCCACAACCAGCACTACAACGCCCACATTGCTGAAGAGGAACGCGAGCAGGCCGCGCACGTAGTGGCGGATGCGGGACGCGAGCCTGCGCCTGCGCCGCGGCATCATGCACCGCGCATCGTGAGGCCACGCCCCCTCGCGCCCGCGCAGGCCAGAGATCTGTAGCGTGCGCCGCGCATTGGGACAGAGTTAGGGCATTTGAGGGTCTGTGGAAGAGAAAAGGGTCATGAAAATTGGTTCATAAATATAATTATAGACGGTTGAAAAGAGAACTTTCTTATTTTTGGGAAGTCGGTTAAAAATGTTATGCATGATTTATATCCTAACTAAACATCTTGCTTTCTGGAGATGGGATAAAAACATAATGCATGATTATTTACTATCTAACTAAAAAAATATATCCGTCTTTTTGATAGAGTTGGGACGCCACTTATGTAGTAACTATATATTTAGTTATCTTTCACATCACTTAGTAAGGAACTTCTTCTTTAGGATTTTCATTTTTTAAATTATTCGTTACTAACACATAAATCCAAAACTTTCCTCTTATTATTTTAATCTGTTATAATTTAACTAAATGGTACCTAATGGTACTGGTTAATCGATTAATTAACTGTGTATACATACGCATTCATCATCTCCCCAGTCTAGCACTCTGCACTCAAACCCACGAACCGATATAGTCTTTTGCAAGATTTCCAATATGAAACTGCAGCAGTTTCATTCATCAAGTTTTCAAGATTTTTATTCACATTCCGCAAAGCCTCAATATTTTTGGCCAAAAACGAAACGTATAGGTCTGAAGCATTTTTTATTCAAACGAGAATAGTTTTTCATTTCCAAAGGAAGAACTATGCGGGTCTGACCCAATTTCACGTCTCGTATCGTACCTGCCCAAACTGAGATTAATATACGAGTAATTTTCGCATAGTTTTGTCTGTAACTTTAACATAAGCCCTAGGCAGACACACGAATGTAAAATAATCGTAGTCGAAACAAGATACGTATCGGAGGTAATTTTGTAAAAGTGAATAGTTTTTTTATTTACGCAGTAATCTCAGGAATCTCAGGAATTTCAGTATCAGATAGCTCATTTATTGAGGAAGGCTAAAGACTACTTTTTATGTAGGTGGGTGGAGTAGTTCCCACGAGATGCAGATGGCACCACTGACAGAAGCTAATAACATATGCATATTAGTTAGCACTAGTCTTAACTCTGTAACACGAAGCCTAAGTTTACCATTAGCACTACTAATTGCTTGTACTTGCATCACAAGTCCTTCAAACTATGACGGATATGCAGCGAATTGGCGTCCATGAGCAAATGCATGATATGCCAAATTAGGCCTTATTGTCTACCCGGGTGGACGCTCGATGTTATTATGTATCTGTGTCATGGTGGGGAATTAGTTAGTTAGATGTCGACCTGTGGGTCACTGATTTGTATCTAAATGTACCTGTAGCTTTGATATGATATTTTGATTGAGCATTACTTACATCATCATCCTCCGCCTTTTTCCCAACTATGTTGGGGTCGGCTTCCAGTCTAACTGGATTCAGCTGAGTACCAGTGCTTTACAAGGAGCGACTGCCTATCTGACCTCCTCAACCCAGTTACCCGGGCGACATTGTAATACCTACCTAATATATAAAATGTTCTACTATGAGGCATAATGAATAGGTACGACGAAATCTCGTTAAATGGATGAAGAAAACTGGGAATCAATGAAGTAAGATTAAAATATTGAAACAGCCTAACATATCTACTTACGTTAGGGTGTGTCAATATTTTCCAAAAGTGACATTTGTATCATGATACAAATGACACTTTTTCACAATTCCAAATCTCTGAAAAATCAGCGCACATGTAAAACAAAATGACTAACGCAATATTTGACGGGAAGCACACAAATCAAATCAGTCGCCCGCTCGCAAATCACACAGTTATTATAAAAGGATATATAAATATGTCAGTTGTGCACTCATATATTTTCATACAGCCCGCTGACATTTGTTTCCGCGCTAATCCAGGAATGATATAGTTCATCAGCTGTTTTACTAATAAATTATGAAAGTTTAATAACACATAAATTCTAATATTTCATGGGCAATATTCGTTTATTTTGTTACCTACTGAAAACTTTAGAGAAAATATTTCCTGTCGAATAACATTGTGTGAAGTACCAAAACACTTTTAGGAACGCAGACAGCTCTCGATATGAAGACGTGGCTAACAGACTCAATTCATACAGAGTAGGTACCTATTTCTATACTTAAAGCCTTATCTTCATTCTATCTAAGCTACAATCAACAACAACAAATCCTAAACCCATGTTTAAGCAAATCAAATGATATATTGTAACTGAAACCGATACCAAATGCCAATATTATTAATTAAACCAAAACATGTATGTGTCGTCGTTAAGCAAACGCGCAGTTTACCCTGGCGCCACCTTCTCATTTAGGATTACGTATTGAGTCGTCACCTTAATGCCGACTCAAGACGACATTCGCATACAAACTACAGTAAATGGGAAACCTCGATTACTAGGGATTGGAAGATTCTATCGATGTAGCTAATTCCGTATCGATTCTCGATTTTTGGTGAGCGGTTAGTGGAATCGTTTTCAGGTAGGTTTTACTGTGAAGTAAAGTGTCTTTTCGATGCATTTTAAAGGAAGAAAACTTAAAAGGACGTGTCTTTAATTTTTTTTTGCAGAATATTTATCACAAAATATGTCCATATCCACGTTCACAATAACTTATTATGAATTCGAATAAGCTGGACAGCAAACCGCGAAGCCACAATGACTACACAGCCAGTTCAACCACACTTTTACAATTTAAAAGGCTATTGTGAAAAATGGCCGCCGTATTTTATTCCGGCCAGTTAACTTGTGTAACTGTGATGATAAATTGCTAGTAAACCACATATTTCGCTTTCATATTGTCATAAAAACAATTTCGGATTAAGTCGTTAAATAATTGTAACGTGGATTTTATCGCGATTGAATCACGTGTATACTGAAAGACTTTGTTGTAATTTGACACAGACAGAAGCTAATTAAATTACAAAATTATTTGTAGCAATAAAGGTACCCATCGTAATAATATCGATAAGTGTCACACCGAGTCCATCCCTAACGAAACAACGAAGTTCTGCATCTTGCGGCTTATAATATTGTAACTCAAATACGATGATTACTGTACTAACTAATACTTGCAAATAATATAATATAATACAATAATATATATATAAGTTGTTACAGGAAGAGACGTCAATAAGGTATAAATAAATAAATATCACAACACCTTTACAAATAGTCGGTTAGCCCCATGGCAAGCTATTTATTAGCTTGTGCTGTGGGTGCAAGCTTTGAACTACTACTGGCTTCCCGTGCTAAGCTATTCCATACAATCATGTAAGCAACGTGTAGCTGGCACAGCAATGTTAAAGCCTTATACAAATAAATGATTTTAAAAAAAAAACTAGTGACTGTGGGCGTAGGCCTGTGTGCACTGAGCCTAACAGCTGATAACCTTTTCCATTGGTCATCAATGATTCGGTAACGAGTTCATCCCTTATAAAGAAAACGTATCATTCTAAATCTCATTCCTCTCTTGGTCGTCTTAGTTGTAAGACATTTTTCTAATTTGATTGCTGTGAACTGATCTCCTTAAATACGTCTTGCTCTTGAAGGTAAGGTTTTTATTTATTTAATAGTTTAAAGTAATATAGTTAATTCTTGTCTTCTCATAATGGCATGATACCTTGTTTTTTTTAAATAAACTAAATTGCATAAAATCATGAATCGTGTGTGTGAAAAAGTGCAAACTCTTTAACTGTATGTGTACAGATTATTGGACTGAAGAGTTTATTTGTTACCTTGGACACACCAAACGCAAAAACTACTTATCGTCAGTTGCACAAAGCTCCATTAAAATTAAAGTTTCATTAAATCTATTTATAACAATTTTTATCTTCTTGTAAGCATTAAGTTTAATGAAACTTTGTGCGTCTAACGGTTAATCTGATGCACATGAAACAGCTGGAAACAGCCACATACCTACCTAGCTACGTTCTTTGTGGTAATAAAGTTTGACTTGACTCAGTAACTAGCTTCCGTCAGCGGTTCACACGCATTTCGGGAAAACTACTTCGTGAATAGGGGAAAAAGTAGCCTATGAAAAAACCCTTCCTTGATAAAGGAGATCTTACGCGAAGACAATAATAGACCCAGGCACATTCAATCATATATGTAAACAAACTATTCACATTTATAATATTATCTAATAGTTATAAATATGTTATCACAAAGCTATTTGGGACTGTCCGCGATAAAAAAGTTTACAAACATAAACATATTTATAGTCGTCGCATACTATGCTAGAAGGTCTGGTAAGATAAGAGAATTAGCAGACCACTTAAAAAACATTTTTGATGGGTTTCCGAGAACACATGTAAAAATCTGCCTATATACCACAAAGTTATACATTATTATTCGTATAAGACACAAGTACTTAACTATAATGACTGTTTTCACTGCGAAAGTGAATTTTGTTTGTTACGCTTTCACGCTGAGACTGCGAAACTGATTGAACACCATGGAGACGGAGGCAGGCTACTTTTAATCCGGGTGCGGAGCAGGAGGAATTTAGTATAATTTAAGGGTGTCTGGCCTGAGTATCATTGATAAACTGAATATTTTTTAATGAAACATACGAAAATCAAACCCTCCTCATGAGTTGTCTTTTCTCACTATCTCTGGATAGTAGGTTTCGCCGTTTTTGTTTCACCTTTACAAATACATAAGCCCGATAGGTATATATGTTTAGATAACACAAGTAATAGGAGTATAAACTGAAGTAGAAAATTAAATCACACTATTTCTTCTTGTTCACAGTTGTTACCAAAATGTTCAAGCTACTACCACTACTGGTCATCATAGCTGGAACGTGCATCATGCTGAACAATGCTTTACCTCCCGTGGTGACACTACTCTGGCAGGGAGCTGCCAGGGCCCCCATATCTATAGTAAGGCTAGGAATCACTCTAGCCACGTGGTCAATCCCCTGTGACGTCTCCAAAGCCCCGGATGACTTCAGTTTCTCAACTGCGCAAGAGTGCATAGACCGTTGTCCAGGACATTGTGCTAGCTTTATGAACTGTAATGCAACTTGTATAATGGGCAATCGGTGCATTTGCGCTGCGTCGCGTTATTGTTTCATGAATTGGGATAAGACGTTTCCTAATGGGTCTTACGTGTTTGATGATTGTTATGACTTGGATAAGGAAATTCCACAGTAAGGAATGTTGGTTAAGTTTGTTATTTATTTTTTAATAAATAAATAGATAACTTTTGTGAAAAAATATGTTTTCTTTTAACCCTAGAATCTTACATAAGCTAACACTTGATATTTCCTGTGCTGGGGCAACCAAATTCAACTATTACCGAAGATATAAAAACCAGCATTGTATTATGAGATACATAGTAAGTAACTTTCCTTCTTAATTAGACATGATTCTATAAAACTAAAAATTGTTATTTTACCTAGTGCAGCAGATGCGTTAGTATTTGTCTACAAACAAGAATATTTACCCAACACTGAACAGTAACGACTGGGCGGATTAGCGATGACAGATCGACGAACTTGGGCCGGCATCAAAAACAACATAAAACATATGTTGATAATAATATATTTCAATGTCTATTTTATTGCAAGCTGCTACATGCATGAGACACTAATAAAATATACAAGAGAGACAGTTTGTCATAATATGGTTTATTTTAGTTCTGAAGTATATTGAAACATGCTTTCACAACAGCGGATTTTAAGCTTGACATAAAACCTGTCAGTTTCAAGTGTCATCATAATAATAATAATAAATTCGTTTATTGATCCACAGTTACATTCACAAATCACTGCTTAATGTTATGAGGTAGATTACAATAAAGGTAAACTGTAACTATATTACTAGAGTCATTTTTATCAGTTCTGTGGTCCCCAAACTAGGCTGTGCCTGTATCTTGGGGACCTATTTTCTAATTACATTGTGGTTTTTATGCGTAAATTCTGATTGTAGGTCAGATAATAACATTAACATTATTTTGTATGTAATCGGTGGACACTTAGGAATATATAAAACTAAATTAACATATATTAAAGGAGATCAGCAACTAAAACATAAATCGCATTCTTGCAGATAAATAGTTCTCTCTCTGGACATTAAAGTAATAAAAATAAAGTAAAATTTAAATTAGGTTAATGAGGTCAAAAACTGAAAACATAAGTTGCTTTTTCGTGCAAATTAATTGTTTTGTTTCTCTGGACAATTAAGTTCAAAAAAAAAAAGAAAAGGATAAAAATAAAATAATAACATGAATAAATGAAAAAGAAATGAAATCCTCTTCTTTTTAGCTAATAGGTAGATCTTTGTATGTTTTTTGGTGTTTGTGTGTGATGTTTGGTGTTTCTGTGCGTGTTTTGTGTGTGATGTTTGGTGTTTGTGTTCGTGTTTTGTGTGTGATGGTTGGTTTCGTGTGTGTTTGTGTGTGGGTGGTGTCTGTGAGGGTATGTGTGAGTTAGTGTGTCTTTTCAAGTGTTGATGAAGCGGTGAGAATATTCTCGGTTTCTTCGTAAGTGAGTTCCATTAACAATTTCTTGATCACCTTTTTGCATGCGAAATACGGAAGTTCATTTGTGCTGCGGGATATACTACGGTTGACGTTGTTGAATATTGTAGTGTGCAGGTATGTAGGGCATCTTCTGGCTAGGAGGGAGATGGTGCGTGGTACTGGGACTTGGTTAGTTCTTTTAGATATCAGCGTTTGGTAATCCGGTCTTTTTTTTAGTTGTTTGAATGTGTGTAGGTATGCATTTAGAATATAGAGTTGACGGACTCGAAGTACACCAAATTCGTTGAATAAGGTGTCTGTGGGATATAGGAATGGTTTCTTGAGGAGCACCTTGATGACCGCCCTTTGGGCTCTCTCGAGTTCTATGAGAGTGGTTTTGCCAGCTCCTCCCCAGATAGATATTCCGTATTGAATTATAGATTGACATATGGCGTAGTAGACCATGCGCTGTGTGTCTTTAGATGTCCGATCTCTTAGTTTTTTCATAATATAGATGAGCTTTCTGACTCGCGTGGATAAAGACTGGATGTGCTCTTTGTACGACAGATTTTCATCAATAATTAAGCCGAGGTATCGAATAGAGTGAGTGCGTTGTATTTGTTCGCAAGAGCAGCTATCTTTTGGTGTGTTTGTGTGGCATGTGTGGAATTTGAGTGAAAGGTTAGAAGGCGGACTGGACGTCATGGTTTTGAAGAATGTGATTGCTTTAGTCTTTTCTATGTTTAGAGTTAATAGGTTATTGTTGAGTGTTTGTGCTACTGTTGACAGCCCCTCTTCTGCTAGGGAGAATAACTGCTCCCAGGTTTTTGCTTGAAATAAGATAACAGTATCATCGGCATATGATATTAGTTCTGCACTGTGTATATTTAGGTTGAGTATGTCGTTTATGTATATAGTGAAGAGTGTTGGGCCTAGTAGACTACCCTGCGGGACGCCAAAGTTTATGGAAAGTTTGCTGCTAGTGAGACACTCTGATTTAACGTATTGGCTACGGTTAGTGAGGTAACTACGGAACCAGTCCAATGGTATACCTCTAATGCCGGAGGCGTCTAGTTTCTTAAGGAGAAGATCAGTAGAGATGGTGTCGAAGGCTTTAGCCAAGTCTAGGAAGACTGCCATGCATCTGTCCCCTTTTTCTATATAGTTTGCAATCGATTTTGTTAACAAAAGAGCGGCATCTTCAGTAGATTTTCCCTTCCTAAAGCCGAATTGCCTTTCTGAGATTATGTTATTTTTCTCCAAAAAGTTAACTAGTCGGGTATTTACAACCTTTTCAAGAATTTTAGACAATATGCTAAGAAGTGCTATGGGACGGTAGTTTTCCGGTTTATCAGGTGGTCCTCCTTTGTGTATAGGGCTTACTGCAGCGACTTTCCATTGTTCTGGAAATACTCCTGTTTCTATGCTAAGGTTAATGATATAAGTAAGAGGAGCAACTATGAATTTCTGTATTTTTTTTAAGAGTTTGGCGCCAATTTTGTCTGGTCCGGGACTACTGTCTTTTTTCAGTTGATTAATGAAGAGAGATACTTCTGTTTCGTCAGTGGGTTGAATGAAAAAAGAGAGAGGTAAGTTTTTTTGTGGCGTGTATTTGTTTGTCAGGGATGTCTGTGTTTCGGATATTCTTGTGAGTATAGTGTCCGCGAGGTTCTTGCCTACTGTTGTGAAATATGTATTGTATTTGTTTAGGCAATCAATTGGGTCTGGGCAGTTTGGTGTAACACTGGATGTTTTATTCTTCTGGGTGGAGCTAGGATCGTATATCGATTTTAAAACTTTCCAAAGAGTTTGAGGATTTTTACTGTTTTCTTGCAGCTGTCGACTATCGTATTCAATTTTTATTTTTCGTAAGAGGTCGTTGCAGAAGTTTCTATAGCGTGTATATATCAGGTTTTTGCTGGTGTTTTTTGGATCTGCCCTCAGAGATAGATGAAGCCTGTCTCGGTGTTTGATACATCTCATGAGCCCAGGTGTGATCCAAGGCTGAATGTTGAGTTTGCTACGAGGTGTTTTGATTTTACGGGTGTGTTTTTCAATTAGGTCTACGAGGGTTGTTGTGAGCCAGGTTGCCGCCGTGCTCGGGCACTGTTGGGTTAGGACGTCTGACCAGTCCTTGTTGGCTAAGTCTAGGATAAGGTCGTCGTCATTAATTTTGTATTTCCAGGCATTTGGTTTTCTCCTTGATGCGTCAATATTTGGTAAACAGGCTATTGCTATGTCATGGTCTGTGATGGAGCTTTTACATATAATGCCCCTGGGCTTCGGCTTGCTCTTAATGAATATGTGGTCAATACATGATTTGCCTCTGGTTGGTTTGGTTATGACAGGAAGCAGGGAGTGTGAAGCCATTAAGCACAAGTAATCATGGTGTTTGTTATTTGTGGTGTTGCATATGTCGATATTTGTGTCACCGGAGATAATAATTGTGTCGTATTTGTTCATTGTGGTTAGGAGATTGTCTATGGAAGCGATGAAATCTGATAAGTTAGAAAAAGAGGGTGAGCGGTATAGTCCTATTAGTGCGATTTTGTTGTTTAAGACTAGGAGGAGACTATCGGTGTCTAATAGGCTTGTGCTGGTTATAGATACATCATATTTGTTTTTAACGTAAATTACTACGCCGCCATTTTTGTTTTGTTGTTTATCCGATCGGTAAACATTGTAACCGGGAAGGTTATCGATTATCGATCCTTCGTGTAGCCAGCACTCGGTTAGGACAATGACGTCAAGGTTCACGTCCAGTCGTTGCAGCGTTATGGCAAAGTCATCGAAGTTTCTTTGATAACTTCTAATGTTTAAAGTAAGTAGTGTAAAATCGTTTTCGTGGTTATTGCTTTTGCAGTAATTCCTACATTCTTCCAGTTCATTTAAATCATGACATTCTAGTGTTGTTATATCGTCAATATTTTGTATTATGTCATCCAACGCCATTACTAACGAAATTCATAAAAAAATGTTTGTAATTTTTTAATACGATGGTTGTGGTCATGATTTGAAGAACTGTGAATTTATGTAAGGAATTACATTTTGTAGAAATAACAGGTGGTAGGATGTTTAGTTTACGTGTGAGTGTTGAAGTGTTAGAGCGTGTAGCTAGCTTTTGTGTGATTTGTGGTATAATATGTTTGTTAGTGACTTTTGAAGTTGATATGAAGGTGATGTTGTTTGATTTGACGTAAAAAACAGTGAGAGTCATTGTCAAGACTCGGCTGGCCGCGGATGCATAATAATATTGGGAGGAAACAATTTTCGCATGTATGTACGAGTGTGTTAAAGTGTTTGAATTATTGAAATGTGTGCCTTTTTCATTTTTGTTATTTTGTATGTAATTGTTAGATAGTAGTGGTAGTATTTTATTTATATGAGTTGTTTGAGTATCATGTGGAGTGTATGTATGGAGGTAATATGTGTTTTTCTGTTTTGTCTTCATTGTCTGTGTGTGTGTAAGTGTGCGTTTGTGGGTGTATTTTGAGTAGCAAAATATTTTTATCAAACAAAGTAGGTAAGAATAATTATGATATTCTACAGTTAAATCACAAGATTTAACTGTAGAATATCATAATTATTATAAGAGATTATTAAGAATTATTATAAGAGATCATAGTTCTCAATTGTTTTAAACCGCCAAAAACTACATCTTAAAAACTATGAACACTTAGACAATACTCACAAAGACTGCATGTTTACTTCTTCGAAATTATACATATAGAGGTGTATATAATTCGCTATGTAGCTCAATTAAACTCAGTAAACGAAAATCCGTGAATACAAACTCATCCTATTTTTATGTGACACTCGAATGGCACAAACAGCGCTCTGTTTTGTTTCCTAAAGAAATAAACCCGGTGTATTCCCGACGTTTATTCAACACTTAATCCTAATGCCGACAGAATAAATACAATGAAACACATCTTAAACGCACCTGGCTAATACTAACGAGACGTAAACCCATCAAACTGTTACCAAACCAATTGGCAATTTTGACTTGTGCCATAATAAAATCTACAAGCAATATATTCTAGTTCTCTATTTGTTTAACCCTGGTCTGGTCTACGTCTGTGAATTTCTTCTAAAAACTGTTTAACGTACCCATAGATCTTGCAAACGGGGTATTTATCAATCCAAACAGTTCCAATAATGTACGCGAATGTACAGTTAACCGACGTTTAGGAAAAGTGCGCCGAGTAACGGCGATGCAAAGCAGACGTATTTGAATTTATTGCGCTAACCATGTAGTGATTATCATATAAAGTGATATGTTACGTCGTTCGAGGGTTATTATGCATGTTGACGAGCTGTGGAAGATACCTGAGAGGGTCGGAAGGACCAGAAATTTGTAAGGGCATTTAGGAAAGGGTCAAAGCACTTAAGAGGTACTTGAGATTTTACACAATGTAGATGAACTAATAACACGTTTTAATTAAGTACCACTAAAGCTACCTAATTTAGTATTATGAAACCGGGTCTAAACTTATAAGAATTTGCTAACCTTAGTTAAATAAATCAGCTCTATAGATTACATACGTTAAAAAACTAACGTATGTCATAAATAAGATAATCCGAACTAGTCAGAGAAAATCCTAAAATCATATTCCAAGTGATAAATATCACAGTGGTATGATAAACGACCTGCAAATGCTTTCATCGGTGTCTTTAATCTAATCTGGGATTCAAATAAGAAATATGTCCAGAATTTATAATATCTCATTTCTCTTCTGTGAAGACCCTTTATCTTTCCTTTGATACGCAAAGAAAGAGGAATGTGACTGGGGAAAGCATAATGCAACTTAGTTTTCTTTGATCCAGTTCTACAGGCGGATTGTTCGGTAGATTTAATTAAAAAACGTTGAAAAATTGTTGTTTTACATTTCAATTTCAACACGGCAGTAATTTTCATAACCAAATAAACCAATTTTCAACAAGAAAATCAATTATGAATTAATTAACCCAAACATTTTTCACATCCGTTTATAAAACGTTGATGTATAACCTAAAATCTATGCCAGTACCTACAAGCTTTCGAATATCTGGTTAGCAACAATGCATCAACTACACAATTAGTTCGAGGCAGCCACATCTGCAGGCATCCTGCACCGTGTTTACATCAGCCGGGATAATCTGTGACGGATGTGGGAGACATAACTATGGTATTATTAAACCCGACACCAGCTATTGGCACAAAACACAGGTGAGACGCAAACCAGGGCGACAAACGACGTAAAAAATAAACGACCGTTTCACAATACATCGCGGGAATCACAGACTTTTTTATTCGTCTTCGCCGACGCAAACGAGTAATGGATTACGAAATGGATGGGAGAACTTCCTTTGTGGTCGTGGTACGTCAGTCTTAAAGATTATTACGACCGTACACCGACCTCGGAAACTGACGAATAAGACGTTTACAAATTCGCCGTTTATTTTTTTGTGTTTGCGAAAATTAAACGTAGTTTTGCAAAGAAAGATGTCGGTGCGGTAATGTGCGGATATTTACGCGGGTGAGTCTGCATTAGCAACAGATTTTTCCGGAATATGATTGATAATAGTCTGATCCGTTTGTGCGTCCAAACGTCTCTATCAAGGTCAAAGAATATTACATTGTTTGATGTTCCTAGAAATGTTACATTCGGAATAGATAATTTTCTAGAATAAAATAATATTTTACTTCATTATGTGTAGACACATAAATATTATGTACTATTGTCGGCTTATTAATAATGATCTAACTGGAAAAACATTCTCACACGATACACACGTCCCCAAAGAAAAATCTATTACGAAAATCTTTTAACAGCATTTAATAGATAACCCAGACAGCACACAGGTCATTTATTTTCTTCACTAGACCGAACAAAAAAGACATCAATTTCATCCAAAATTAATTAGACTTAGATATCTTTCTATGAACATTTTTTAAATGTGCAAAGTTAGACAGATTTTATACAAGGTTTCTGTTATAATCCCTGAAGACTCGACCAACTGGAAAATATAATTTGTTATTTTGTGCTAGGCATAAGCAATCTACTGGGACCTAAACAGTTCGCGAATAATACGCACGGTATTAATCAAGAAAATGTAAAATATATTTTGATGAGAAAAAAGTTCAAATTGGGTGAAACAGTCATTACAGTATGCCGAAATCTAGTATAAATAACGTTGTAGAATGTTTTGTGTACGTTTGCAATTTATTCATGCGCAAATGGCTGAACGGATTTTGTTGAAACTTGGTGCTTAGTAGGTACAATATCATCAGCTCATACTTCTATCTGATTAAGTCTCTTCAGCTTATTTTGGATATTTAGATCGACTTTACGGAATGAGATTGGAAATCAAACTAGTGTTATTATTCCACCCCAGACAAAAACACTTTGGTATAATTACTGGTATAATGGTTAACCTTTATATGCTATTCCCATCAAAGTATGATAATATCCCGAACACAAACAACGTCTATCAATCATAGTTAATCCACTTGAAATTGCGCTGCCTCTAAATTATCTGTACAAAGTGAGAACTAGAGCTGCGAATACAGCAAAAAATATTTCAGTATAAAAGGGAAATAAAATCGCAGGTAGCCCAAAACCATTAGCCACCAATTTTGCCGGCGTATTCTCGACGCGGTAAAAAAACCGTTCGCACGACGACTAAAGTATTGGAACGTACCTCGTTACTCCACTAGTACCTACTCCCATGTTTTGGTTATAGCTGAATATTTGAGAATTCCAACGCTTTTCAATATAGAGCTTTAGTCAGCAACGGATTTGAAAATTTGTATTCAGAATCAAACACGGATTAATTGAAAGCACGTTCTCTCTGAAGTTTGTAATATTTTCTCAGGAAACCTCTGTTTAACGGATTATCTAAATCCTTACTTTGCTTTGATGTATAGAGAAACTAACGCAATAGCAACATGATTATCTGCAATTAAGATTGAACGTGACTGCAGTAATGACGATTCTGGGGCTGGTATCCTCGCTAAGCAACCGTCTATCTTAGTCGAAACTATTAAATTCTGTCATAAATATCATTTACGAGTGTAAAGAGCAGATATGGGTCTCGGAGGACCATTTGCGAACGTGTCTCTGAGAGTACGCAGCGTAACGCTAAGCGTATTTATCATTAGCGCACGCAACTGGTGTCACATAAACGTTATGATTTAACTTTATATCGCTCGTAAATTCATATAATTACGAGTTTTGCCTCAAAATGTTTCTTCACTAAAGGAACACTTAGGGATGTTTCTTGGAATTACGAATGAGAAGCCATTCTGTGATGTAAAAGACTTTATAAATGGTGCAGACATTAACAAGTTTTGTACTAAAGATATAATTTGACGGAACACAAATCCCAAGCTGTTTGTGTCATTAATTAGTAAGTAATTAAAAGTAGAAGTAGTCTTCAAGAAAGAGCTTGTTTTAAATACTGGAGATAAAACGAGAAATTGGTTAAGAAAATAAATATTCTAGTCTCGCCTTTGTTGAAAAACGATCCAAGAAACAAAATAGCTACTTAAACTAATAGAATTAAGGATGAGCCTCAGAAATATTCTTGTTGATTGTTTGTTGTAATTTAAAAATAATGGATGGCGACTTGTTTAACATCGTTTTAAACACATTGAAAAGATAAACCCGTAGTCAGGACCAAATCGTGATAATCGTTGACTTTACTAAGAGCAAAAAGACGAAATTAAGAACTTAAATTAGCCAACAGCAAACACTAATTGTTGGTAATTATAACAAAGTAGGTAAGCTTTAAGATTGTAAAGTTACGACTTGGCATAACTGCCGATATTAAATGAACTATAAACTAACAATCGGCTCGGTACTAAATTATTTATAACAAAGTATTACAATTGGTTCAACTGGTAATTGAGCAAGCGATGCTTTGGAAATACGCTATTTTGAATAATTTCGATTATTGCTAAATTGACCGTGTGTTTATCGATTACGATTTATTTGGGTTTCCAATATTAGGAATAAGTTATCGGAATAATAACGAGAATTATTCGAATTTGATAAATCCACTCATTTTATGGGTTAGTGTCTTTTAGACTCTTCTTTTGGGCGTCATTTTATATTGTTTTCATGCATTTATATTATTAAGTCAGCTTTATTTTAGATGTATAGATTTGTTGTAATGCTTAATTTCTTCGATGCATCAAAAAATTATGAAAGACTGATATTGTTAATTTACAAAGTATATTGTAATACTTGATCAGTTTTCCTATATAAAATAGTAGAAACATGTTTTTAAACGTACGTTACCTGCTATGTCTTTAAACGTTAGGTACTCACGATACCCTCGGGAGAAGATGGAGTGGCTTCACTACTTCCAAGAAACTTCCTAATGGCACGTTTTCTTATGTTTTCCTGATGATCTTGGGTTTAGATAAACTTTAAAATATTGGTTAAAAAAAGCTCTACAAAGATTAAGGGGGACACCGGCAGTAAAAGCTTCATAAATAGGAAACAGAGTTCCAAAATGAATATTTGCTTTCGAAACCCAAAAAACTATTAATGTGTTTCTTGTGTACAACAGATAAAAACGTTAAATGCCCACCTACATCTTACATGGAGTAATCGTAAACTAATCACAGCAGTACACCCCCACAGCGGTTTAGACATAGGTAGTTTAGATTCTTCAGTTGTTTGTACACTCGTTGAAAGCATGTGGCAGCCATTTTTTATTACTTTCAACGATTTTACACCTGATTAATTACATGCTAATTGAAACGCTTGCAATTTATTGCAACGAAGACAGCCTACGATTTTGAAACAAATTACTCTTGAATAGGTTTTTTTTGCGACTAAGTGGTTTCCTCCCGCGATTTCACCCACGTACCAGGTGAATTCTCCCATAATCCGGATAAATAGTAGCCTGTCTCTAAAGTTACCTACATCCATGCCAAATATCATCACAATCGGTTCAGCCATTTTAGCTTTATTGCTAATAGTTACTTTCCCATTTAATTTATAAGAATACTAATAGAAAGGATTCTTCTAGAGCTAAATATGTAATTCAGGCCAGTTACATCATATAAATAACTAAAAAGGTGCCCTTGAAAAAATAATTAATGAGAGTTTTTAATGAGCGCGACCTTCGCAACACTTCGCCCTGTCAATCAAAATGACAACTGCGGCTTTATTGTCCACAGACTATAAATCAAAAGTTGGCGCTGTCAAAAATTGTAAGGGTGAAGTTTGACATTTGAGAGGCAACGGAATTATGTTTTCAGCCTGTATACAAGGTGTTACTAAAATAGCGAGTAGACAATGTCTTTATTATGGCGTGGCGTTCACAAAATGTCACGATATTTTTGGGTAAACCAACATTAGTACCACAGTTATTGAATGCGGTGACAACCGCGTCTCGTGGGGACTTATTGGCGCACACGGATAAATTATCTTTCCTCAATAAATGCTCTATCTAACAGTGAAACCACTTTTCAAATCGGTCCTATACTCTCTGAGATTATCGCTTTCATACTATCAAACTTTCAGCTTTATGAAATTAGTAACCATAGATTTTAAATGGTCACTTCACAAAGGACCATTTAGCCCCTAATATATAACTTTAATTTCTACATTGGAGCTAAAATAACACAGTTACGTTAAATACTAGCTTGTAAGGCGGAACTATTTAATTGCGTACACGTAAGTTCAGTGGCTTTGGAATTATTGAAGTTAGACCGACTCCAGTAGCGTATGCCACTAATTCCTCCTCTGGGAAAACGTAGCATTCATACCTTCTACTTTGACGGTTAGTTATAGGTCAATAACTTGAGTTAGCTGTGTTAGTGGCGATTTTTATTTCTATTTTCTACCGTAGACTTTTATAATTGTCTGTTCATTATTTTTAAGACTCATTGCCTGGTCAGACAAAAAGTCACATAAGGGCAAGGTGACAGTAAAGAATTGATAGATATCTTTCCGTTTGCATGCATATGCATATGGATTACTGACCAATGTTACGAAGTTAGACTTAATGAAAAGGTTTTGCTATTTTTTGTGTAGATATAACGTTTAAAGTTTGTTTAAGAGACCCACCATTTAGGTAGTTCAGCTGTAACTATCGTCTGGAACAAAATCTGCATTTCCAGTTAAAACAATATACCATAGCATAATATTAAGAAACTCAATCGATCAGTCTCAAGGCCACCTCTCGCATACGTATCAGACAATACTTTAATCCCGCAATACGTCCAAACTACAGTTATTATTACGTACATATTGTAAAATTAAATCATTCAGCTTTGATGTAAACGTCACCTGCGCCCACGCACGTCGTTAACGTTTCATACGATTGTGACGTCATCGCACGGAATACGCGATCGATAAAATGGATCTACAATGCGAATTTTCTTTGTGTACAGCGACGTCTTAAAAATGTTCGAGTACAAAGTTTTTCTAAGCCGCAAAAAGATTGTTCGTGGAAGTATCTTTTTCCGCCATTACGTCGATAATAGGATTCTCTGTTCTTTCCTAAGGAATCTGCTATGATTTTCCAGGTAAAGCCAATATCTTTGTAAGTATAAAATTCTTGTCAATTGTTTGCGTAAAGGAATTTTGATGCTTATTTTACCTATATCGAAAATCATTTCTCTATTATTAGAATACAATGGAAAATAAACAATACTATGTCCGCGTATACTAACTGCCAAAATAAGTCAGTATTATAAATGCCCCTAATTAACTAGCTCACATTAAATACGAGCTGTTTCTCTTCCCTGAAGTCGCAACTAAACTAAATGTATCCAAAGTAACAATGACGTATGCTTACGTTGCACGATGTAATAAAACATGTATGTGGAAACCAGGGATTTATTCTGGACCATGGAGAACAGAATAACTGGCGGAGATGTCATAACGCAAAGTCTAAGAAAGTAGCGCGCCAAAATGCGGGTGGTTCGGGGTTGCATCTACACGGTGCAGGTTGCCTGCGCATTTTGAGGCACATGCGCTGGTTACATGCATTTTAAAATCGTGCGGGTCCAGCGACATCACCAAAGCAAATTACCCACCCACTCTCTTGTCACATGCGCATGTTAACTTGCTCCAGCTACATGCACCGTGTAGACGCACCCTTATTTTCAAAATAAAGTCAATCAAGGTCAATCCTTCACAGATTAGTTTTGATTTGACAAAGAACCCGAACGTCTCCCTAATTCTATTATCTGATGATCTGATTACGCCTATCATACGTTACTTGACCTACATGAAGGTGCCAGACCTACCTGCCTTATGGCAAATCCACTCATCCTGCCTCCGTGTTCTGGACCCATAATTCACGGGTCTTTTGGCAATAAATGGTAGCGCCACTTAGGACCAACACCTAGTTATGTGAACCGAATGGAAAGTGGGAACTGTTAGGTCATTTTATGAGAAGTTTTGATTGGTATTGAATAATGGAACGGTTTTCTTGTTGAAATGCGCTCAAGTAGATTGCGGTTTGTTGAAAACAGTATGAGTGCAAGTAAATGTTGATAGGATACAGTAACAGAATAGAGTATTCTAGGGAAGACTCCATTGAGTTTAAGTGATGCAAGTACATTTGCTTAATATAATCTTTATAACATTTAACTGATTTGATAAGCTGCATTGTTTCATAGTTTTTATTGTCTATGGCTGACTTACTTAAGACCTTTTCGATACAATTCTGAATTTGCTATTTTTTTTATGGATCAGCACCACTTAACGCAAGTTTTGATTCGGAAACACTGGAATTCCGTCTTTGTAAAGGCATATCTACCCATAGGACAGACCGACAGACCTTTGATTTAAGGAATATCTTTCGATTTAACTAACTACACTCGTCCATGCTATCGAGGGGCTGATGGCTCGTTAACTTAAGCTTCGTTTGTTGTAGGGCAGTGGATGGATGACCAGCTATTCTGTTTTATAGCTTCCACTGTCATTGGGACGTCATTGGGGCACTTCCAACGTCGACACATTTTTTCAACTAGATTTGTTAAGGAAATCATTTTCTTTACATGGAAGGTGAAGTGGTATTTATTTATTTATTTAGTGGTATGAAGGAAAACCTAGTAGGATAAGTGTAGGTAGAATATTACGAAAACTCCCTTTGGTATTTAATACGCCCACCATGAAACCAAAATGAACTTTTCAATTCCTTCACCAATATATATTTTTTTACATAGAAGGAACTTTAATTTGGCGTAGGAAAATAAATTACAGTACCTACCTACCTATACATGTGATAATTCACGCGAATAAAATCTGAAAACTACAATTAGAAGTTCTTTTCTACTGAAAATCGTATTTAAATTCCCAAACTGCCTCTATTTTGACATCGTATATGATTAATTTGACACATCATTGATATTTAACGGAAATCTTACGGAATAGGCGCATAAAAAATAATAAAAAAAAATCTTGTTAACATTTTTGAAAGCATTTATCATATTCTAATGATATTGAAATGTTAAAAAATAAACTAGACTTTTATACGCAAAAATAATAAAAAATAAAAGTTTGTTTAGAATTAATTTTTCGCCGACGATGTGAATTCAGCCTTATAATTCATTTTCAAACAAGAACTGATATTAACAAAAGCAAAATAAAATTGGCGTTGCGTACGAGTTTTTTAATTTTGTAGGATTCCGTATTCAATTCGAAGGATATTTAATATATTTAATAGGATCGTTAGTTTTTGTATAGGTATTGAAGCTGTATTTCCTAAATCACAACACAGTTTGTTAGAATAAAATAAATTGGTATTTAAGTATTTAATGAGCGCCTTCACAATATGCTTTTTTGGTTTCGTAAAAATGGTACGGAACCTTTCGGGACTCCGGATCACACTCGGCTGGTATAAGGGTTAGATGTTTCCATTAGGCCTAATTACCTAGAAAAGACTATGCTATGTAAGTATTTATAGGTACCTGCGTTTTATTTATGCAGGTCCCACGTATTCTCACACATGGATTTTTTTTATTTTATTGGAAAATACATTTTTTTTTGTGAAGTTAGCTATGCTAAACGTAGTTCTTTGAAGGATCTGACGCTAAGATTATTTAATTTGGGTGACTAATTATCTGATAGTACTTACATACCGAAAGTACCTATTCATTAATTTTGAATGAATTCACTTTAAGTAGGAATGTACGTATGTATTAATTTCAATCGAAGTTTGGATTGATTGTAATCGAGGTTGTAACGTTAGCAAAAAAATAGACAATCGCAAAGAAAAGATGGATCGTTTTCTTACCTCAGCTGCCGAGTAAATGAGAACCGTCTGTTAACCAATGATATCTTATAATAATATAAAATAAACTCACCTATTCCCGAAGCTTTATTGTTATTATATTCACTTTTATATTCCAGCACACGATGCAAGTTTCCATCACAAAATAAAATACCTATTTGTTTTTTAAAACCTATTAAGTTCCAATTTTAAAACTTTGTTTATATCAGCACACCACTAAAATTTAGTCGATTTCACAACACTATATCATTTCACAACATTATTTTAATCGATTTAATATTTGTTCTTTCGGAGGAATTCCATATTATTTATACAGTTGTAAAATTTACGGTGGCACTGTTAGGATTTATGAGAATTTTAATTTATCAAATAATATTTACGATTGGTGCGTAACAGGTAAAACGCTAGGAATGTTCTATTGATATGTAGCTCACACGCCGACTAACCAATAAACCGGCTGTATCGGGGTTGGTATAAACTCCGACAAAGATCATAGAACAGATTAGACTAGACCTAAAATTAAATGCAACAATCTTACATGGTATTTACTGCAACAGTGCAAAATTAACTGCCAAAAATGCTTATAAACCATCATTCTTCTCAATGACAGAAGAATGCCACTTTTAACATGTCTGTGATTGGAATCTTCATTGCGTTGTCTTAGTTGCTAAATATGAAGTTGCTCAATTTATTGTATAATATAAAAATGTAATTAAAGTATAAGTATAATTAAATGTCCGAATAATAATATTAATCTAACCCTATCCAGCCTTGAGCCACGCAAAAAAAAATCGGTTGTAAGGATCAGAGTGATCTACTAAATGAGCAAATCCATTCCTAGGCAGAAACATCATCAACTTGCATCTACAATAATCTTTGGCCTGTCTGGTCTAATATTAGGTGCGCGTGCGACGGCGGTCGCTGCGTATCAGTTTTAGTTTTTATTGTACGCCGCGCCGTGCGCCGCCGTCCGGTGTATTTCGGGAGCAGTCGGCTTTACTCGCTGGGATAGCTTGCAGGCGATAATAACATGGACTCACTTTATACGAATTGTGATAGTAATGCTGATGTCATTGTGGATTTACAGTTCAGAGGGTTCCTTGTGGTTTGGCTGAAGATTTTATGTCGGTCGATATCGAGTTTCCTCTGAAA
This sequence comes from Helicoverpa armigera, assembly GCF_030705265.1. Classification (NCBI taxonomy): domain Eukaryota; kingdom Metazoa; phylum Arthropoda; class Insecta; order Lepidoptera; family Noctuidae; genus Helicoverpa; species Helicoverpa armigera. Next base: position 346,791 of record NC_087141.1, read on the forward strand.
AAGCTAGAAGCCCTTTAGATGTAGTTAGTTGCCTAGCCAGTTTCTGTGTAAAAGTTTAATGTCTCGAGATACAATCAGTAGTAGGAAAAAGCTACGTTTCTGTCTCTTCTTATTTTCTATTCAATTTGCATTTATTTGATTTATGTGGATGAAAGCCCTCAATTTGCAACTGTAAACAAAAATATGCTAAATTAATTTGCCTGCCTGATAGGTATCAAAAATATGGCTGTAATAATTTTAGAAGAAGAATAGGTTACCCTTTTTCTTCGTGTTTCCTTTATGATTGTGAAAGGAAGTCTGGTAGGTCGAATATCTGGCCTGAAATATTAAGCTCCAATAGTTACCTACCTGCAAGCATCTTCTTTAAAATCGGTCTTCTGTACATACATTACATAGGTACGTGTGATACATAAATCCCAGTCTCTACATTATGTTATATCTTTTTGTACATAACTGTTTGACATCAATACATATACATAACACTCTATAATAATCTCAATCATAATTGGACAGCAATACACACTCCTGTCCAATAAACAATATCACTGACAGTATCTAAATGAATCGCAATTCATTACTCCGTTCCCCAAAATTGTTAACTATCGGAAAATTGTCATGATTAACGCTACGTGTCGTTCCGATAAAAGTTCCTGTATCCGCAGCACAGTACAGTCATAACTCAGTCCCGTTTGACACATAAAATAGAAACACTATGATATACCTAGGTACCACGGAGCAAGGAAAAATGAGTGGAGATGCCATAATGCAGGTAGGTCGGGCAGGCACTTCTAGGCAAAATAAGTACGGTGAGCATGACCAAAACGATCAGTTACGAGTGAACTAACAAAGCGTTCGTATTCATGGTGACATTTGTCAGTGATTTTCGGTATTACAAAAAATATCGTTTCCAAAGAAGGCGTATAAGGGCGAAAACATTAACGTTCCTCGTCGCCTCCACGCCCGTATTTCGGCGCGCTTGTTTCGTAGGGACGATTTTCCGTTATGGCACCTCCGCCATTTATTTTGTTCTCTATGCTATCTACCTACCTACAATACGGTGGTTTCATTTCGAAATGGTACAAATGTGTCGACGTCGAACATCGAATAAACAGAATTCGGCGAATTGGTGTTTTCACTTTTGTTTCTGAGTGTACTTGGTTCTCATTGTTAATACTGTGATGAATAAACGGATATTTTTTTCCTACGGAATTGTGTATTTTGGCTCATAATGTTATGGAGAGGGCTATTTTTGGGCCATTCATATACCTAGTCTATTTTTTTTCATAAACTGTTCTTTCATATACCTAAACTCTTCTCCTAAGTCTGACAAATATTATTCTCAAAAAAACACCATCAAAATCAGTTCAGCTAAACTTGAAATATCGCTCCAAACATACCTTGAGTCAAAATGAAAATCCCTTCAATGAGGCGTAGCTGTTCTTAATGAGTTGTGCCTTATAATACGTGTGATTTCAAAGAAGCCCTAACCACACAACAAATTTATTCTGATAAAAAAAAATATTTAACCATCCTTGTCACTAACATAACAACATACTTATAATCTAATGCGTTATTAAGGTCCTTAACTAATTAAAATATAAAAAAACACAACCCTTCTCGGCTGGCTTCTTAATTAAAAATAATGCTGAATTATAGTCAAATTATTACCTCCGTAATTTTGAAACTAAACATTTTTTAAGGCATGCAACGCCATCTATGAGCCTGGATATAAACTATTGATCCTCATGAAAATCGACTAAAGACAATTTAAATTGTAACATTACAAGTAATGTTTTGAAATCAACTTGCATTTAATCCGTCATACATAGATTTTGTACACATTGTTCCTTTATTCATACAAGCATTTAATATTTTTTAGTTACTAGGTACATAATTATCAATACTATCTATGTACAATATGTACATAGTATCAAAATAAATATGAATTTATTTGAAGAACAGTCACATTTTTATCGTTCCATTTAATTATTGCTCATAAAATTATAACATTTAAGAAAAAAATGTCTTATTTACATAGATATATACAATACATAAATAAGAAAATATTAAAAAGAAATACAAGAAAAGAATAAGTCATAGTAACATAATTTTATATTTTTGTACTATTTAGTAACACGATTTATTTTAGTTTAGTCGATTTATCGATATCTGCATGGGGCTCTCTAGAACTGTCAACCCATTGACGCTCCCCGCACCTGGCCCGCCCTCCCTCTTTCCTCTTGACATTTTGTTCAAGACGAACGTTTATTTTTCGGCATCACACGTTTCGTGTCAAATCGACTTAAAAGTAAGTGATATTTGTAAAATATAACTGTGATTACAATTTTAAATGTATTAAGAATGTGTGGTATAATCATTCTTGCACGGGTAAAGTGTAAATTATGTGATTAAGTTGGATTTCGGTAATGCGCGCCAGACTGACATAGGCGGTAAAACTTCAGTGTTTGCTAAGTTTTTATCAATTCCCACCTTATTTTTAGTTCAAATATGTCTTCTGTAATATTAGCCCCAGGTATTCTTCCTATTATACTTTGTAAATACTCGTTTAAACACAATTTACCTCCCATGTGTAAATTTTGTTGTGACGAGCGTGTTATTTTCAAGAAACCTGGTATTTCTACAGGTTCGATAGCTTTAATTACACTATCAGTAGACTTAATAATGGTGTAACTACATGCAGAATGTGCCAATATAAACTGGCTCAGTGGAATTATGATTATGTGTTTATAACCTCAAAACTTGAGCACACATTGTAGTTGTGTATATGAAATCACTAGAACTTTCTTTTATTAAGTATTAGCATGTGAACAGTCGCAATGCATTACTCATTTCTTGATATATCTCCTTACTTGGCAGAAATCCTAATTCTTGTGCCAATATGTAAACAAGTTATAGGTATAGTTCGGAACAAGTTGTAGGGATACAAACGCTTCTTAAGTACTTTTCGTTCATACTTAGATAATTAGACATGTGGATTGTGTGAACTGCAATTACCCAAAAAATAATTTACAAGAAATTGTGTTGTCCCTTAGTGCAGTATTTAGGGTTATGTTCCTTGCGTCAACAAAATCAGCAAGAACTTATTTGGTAAATAAGTCGTGTTAAACTCCTGTATGGTGAATGAATCCTGATGTACAACCTCAATAACTTTCAGAATGCGTTACGTGGCCGCGTATTTACTGGCTGTGCTGGGAGGCAAGGCGTCCCCGGCAGCAGCGGACGTGGAGAAGATCCTCAGCTCCGTGGGTATCGAGGCCGACGGTGAGAAGCTGAAGAAGGTCATCGCTGAGCTCAACGGCAAGAGCGTTGAGGAGCTCATTGAACAGGGTAAGTTTACTTTGCATATGTCTCTCATAGAAGTTCTTGTGGTTAACTGAAGAATGTTTAATTAGTGTTGTCGAATTAATTCAGTAGAGAACAAGTATTCTCTTTGCCATTCATAACATAAAAAATCGGTAAAAAAACTTTTAAGTTAAACGGTTTTATCTTATGTGCACTGAAAACTAGAAAAAAAAATGTTACTTACCTATAAACCTACATAGGTGGTCCCGGTCATATTAGACTAAAATAAAAACGTGGGGCCCATTACCTAACTATTGCTGTAATACTTTCTTCTAGAGGTATAATAGCTGTGGATTTCTACTTACTATAATCGTAACTGGAGATTTTGACAATCAATAATCAGCCGTAGCGGCTTCACCAGCGAACGCCGAGCTCACGATCTACCAAAGTATAAAGATATGCTTTGCCATAGGTAGGATTTCAGAGGGCCCCCGTTTTTATTTTAGTCTAATATGACCGGACCACCTATGTAGGTTTATAGGTAAGTAACATTTTTTTTTCTAGTTTTCAGTGCACATAAGATAAAACCGTTTAACTTAAAAGTTTTTTTACCGATTTTTTATTTTCTAGTTTTTAGTATTTAATGAAAATGCCTACCGAATATTCCTCATTCTATTTATGGGTCAGCAGCGGTGAGGGAGTGCCAAACTCTTACTGACTAAAAACCGTTGTATTTCGTCGTAGGCCTTTTATGTACCAGGATAATCCCGCAGCCCAGGCAGGCCTTGGCCCTGTTGGGCCCCGCTGGGGTTGCTGACAGTATTCTACTTGAGTAGCCCTTTCATTTGATACCCATATTGAGGGGGTTGTGGAAAAAATATGTAATCCGCCATTTTGTACCGGCGGCCATCTTGGATTTACAATGTTATTGATATTAGTATATTGTATTGTCATCGGAATTAAAGGTGTGTACCAAATTTCAGATCAATCTGACAACAGCAAGGTACTTAAATTTGAATTACTAAATTTGACCCAAGAAAGAATAAATAATAAAACAAACAGGGTAAGCTAAATAAAACCGTTTAAAAATTAAAGTGTATGTCCAGTTGAGTCTATCTTAGCAATGAGAGAATTATCTGATGTGCCTTATTTTTATATTTTTTTAACAAATTTCAAAACTAATAACAAATCATACAATCAAAGAAGTCACTGAGACTCAGCATTGCAACTTTGACAAGTACCTACAACCGCTTAGTTACATACATACTAAGAAATATCCAACTTTCTTCCTCAGGCCGTGAGAAGCTGTCGTCCATGCCCGCTGGAGGCGCCGCCCCCGCCGCCGCCGGTGGAGCCGCGCCCGCTGCTGCCGCCGCCGAGGAGAAGAAAGGTATGTGCCTGATCCTTATTAGGGATTGGAATAGCTCTTCCATCTCATGCACGTTGAGATTTTGTTGATATTATTGTCAGAGTAACCACTAAATTAAAAGGCAAATAACATAGAATTGTAAAGTATACCTTGTCCCAAGACTTGACTGACCACTCCAACATAGTCGGGAAAGGCTCGGGAGATGATGACCTTGCTCCAAGGGAAAAATATACCAGTTGAAGATAGTAATTTAAGAAATGGCCTGTGTACACTTACACAACTGAGCAATGCCACTGTTGGCACCAAATAGATAATGATGCTTGTTGTACCCATAGTTTTTGCATTTAATTTGTTGGTTTATTTCTACTACACTTAAATGATTGATTTTCATGATGATTTCAAAACACACCATCTTTCGACTGAGAGCCTGTGCTGCAACTTACATTACCTGATGTTCTCCATACTACACAAACAACCCCCAATATTCAAACTCTTGCTAACTCTTGTCTTCTCTATTGCAGAAGAGAAAGAGGCCAAGAAGGAGGAGTCTGAGTCAGAAGATGAGGACATGGGCTTCGGTCTATTTGACTAAATGCACTTCGCAGGTGAGTTTATGGTTTTACTAAGTATTTATTTAGTAATGTCGTAAATCTTTTTAAATGATTAAAAGAACAGTTTTCATGAACCTTCTTGAATTTGAAACATTTTTTTTTAAGAGATGCAAAATAAGCACTACTAATTTTGGTGCACTATTACAATATTTTTTGTTATGATGATTTCAAATAACACCATCTTTCGACTGAAAGCTTTTGATGCTACTTACCCTAACTGATGCATACCATAAACAAAATGTAAACCTTTTTTGTAATAGGCAAAGATTATAATTTTCTTTTCTTATTGTTTCAGTTTGCGCGGCGCTGGTCGTTATTCCATTTTCTATGGTGTAAGCGTAAAATGTCAGCATTTATGTTTCTATGAAATATATTGCTAAATAAACGTTCATACTGCTTTTATTTCGTTGAAATTCCTAACACAGCAAATCGAATTTGCAATATTTTGCTTTCAATGACTTATAATTTGAAGAATTAATTGACACATCAGTAATTAAAACAAATTCTTTTAATAATAACAAAATGGCCACTGTACATTCATAAAAAAATCAAGCACCTTTTATCCCTGTTACAAAATTGCTCAACAGATGGCGCTAATTTAAAACATTTTGACACATTCTCATCTCAACTTATTTTTAGTCGATATCGAGTTTTTTGAAAGAGCCCTCGACGCTGCCGAATATGTCTGAGATGGTCTTCGGCTTGCCTGGCCGCTTGGCTTCTATCACTCGCTTCTTGTTCTCTTTTACGAAGAACTCCTTGTTAGCACGTAGTCTGGCTAACATTGCGTCTGAAAGTTACACAAAAAGATTTAGGAAGCGTAGTGACATAAAGATATAAGGTGTAGGGTTTCGCCTGTACCTCAAGGGAGCAACTTTCACTTGAAAGTGGCGTTTTATACCAGTAAGCAGGATCACAAATTACTACATAGTTACGCCAGGGTCTTTGCTTCTTAAAACGGATATTAGGATGATAATGTATTATCTATATAGGGGTGCATTTTGTTGTAAACTTACTTTTGCATTCATCATAAGTCTTATAATTCCCGCCGGCTTCTTTGGGCAGGCCTTCCATCGGCACAAACTTGTCCAAGGTCTTGGCTCCGATCTGGTGGATGACGAGCACATCCATCATCTCTTTCTTGAGGAATGGCCTGATCATCATCATGAGGCGGTCCATGAAAGATGGCGCGTTTAGGAAATGTAGGCCTTCGATTTTTACTAACATGGCTTCCTGAAAATAATTGATAACCGTCACTACTTAAAACGCTACGAGTATTCGATTAAGTTACAGTCTATTTTATTTACCGTCCCATTGCTGGGCATAGGCATCCTCATACACGGAGAAGTATTCGAATATTTTGTGTTTTTCGTAAAGTTATACTTAGCCCAAAAAAAGTAGCTAGGTAGGTAGGTACTTGGGAATTTTCCAGCATTTCAGTAATGATCCTTTTGACGAAAATAAAATCCAGATTTTGCCCACAGACAAAAAGGTTAATCAATGTGGGCATCTGTAGGTATTGTTCGACTGCGTTACCCAAAACAAGCGATATGACTTAGTTTCTCACCTGTAAATAATAGAGGAACTGCTGAAGAGTCTGTACATCGAGCCTGGCTAAATGGCCTAGCCGGAGCCCCTCCAAGTCGAAGATCAGCACGAAGCCAGGCCACGTGCCCTCTTCGAACTGCCAGAGATCCAGGATCATGAGAACTGACCTGAAACACCGGCGCTATGTAGTTAGATGGAACGTGCAAATGCTTTGTATAAGGGAATTCTAGTTTTGTTCTCGTATTCCGATATTAAGTAGCTAATTGTTTAGTGGTTTGTTAACCTCTGGCATTAACTGGTCCTATTATCAATTTCTTTCTGCTATCGATAGCCCATTAATCGAGGAAGAAGTAATGAAATGTTTTAATATTGGTATTATACTGACTTCAGTGACTTAGCGAACTCGAAGTTCTTTGGTTCATAGTCCAGCAGCCGACAGTAGAATACGGCGGCTCCGGTCCTGGACCGAGTGGGTAGTGGCTCGAGTAACCTGTAAATAATGACGGTAGAGATAATAAAAAATACTCAGATGGTCCATAAGAGAGGTGTATGGAAAGTGTTACTCACAGAATATTTAATGCGATTTTTTACTTCTACGAATTTTATGCTTTTTAGTTTCTAAAACTAGCATAGTCTTAAATTGAAATGTAAATAATTTAAACTATAATAATGTAGGTACCTAAAGATTAAACATATTTATTTATGTTGTGAAACTTACACGTTCTGCAAATTCTGTTCGACCTTCGCATCCATAGCCCTGTCCTTGAAAAAGTTAGTGAAGAGCGTCCGCAGCGTGTAGTGGAGGTCCAGCACTTGCTTCGACACCTCCGCGCTGTGATCGCAGCTGTGGAACGTCAGGATCAGGTCCAGGTCTGAAGAGTTGACATTAGTTTAATGATGGTCAAGTTAAGCATTTTTTCTTAAGGTATAATGAAATTCGTTTTGCCCTTTTGAGATAATTTCATATTCTATGTAGGTACCGCCATAAATTACGTTGTGTGTGTCTGTTATCTCGCACTTTGCCATACATACTTACATGTGTCCCTACAATTCTAATCTGAGAAAATATCAGAGGGATAGGTAGCAGTTTATCAGGCGTTTGGCTTTTATAATCACTTTATCGACAAAAGACTGATGGTGTAGTATAAATATGGTACCTTGATTGGTATGGTTGAGCAATACCGTATACCGTGACCAGGCCAGCTGAAACATAAGGTTTTGACCTAGGCATATCTATAATTTGATGAAGATCAGGCCCCAAGAGATTGCAAAATTCCTGTTTACCTACATGGAGCGATACCCTCACTTGGCATAGACAACGGTTCCTGACTGGCATACTGATCAACTAGGTAGGTATTGGTTAATATTACTAAATGGCGGTGTGAGCTGAATTCTTAATGAACTTGTAGCTCAATTATATTGAAATTGCAGGTCTCATGCAGTCTCCATATAATTAGCAGAGGTGCGTAAATCTTTGTTTATTGCTTCAGCAGCTAATAAGCACGAATGTTACACCACACTTGCTGATTCTAATAATAATTTATCAGCCGTTCTTGACTTTTCGTTTTTGCATACCTAAATACTTTTTTTATTTAGACCGTCAAAGTAAAGTGTGATAGGTTATCTTCCCACTAGCCTAGGTCTGCTCCATTAAAAGAAGGGGGGGAAGGGGGAAGATCTAATTATCATCATCGACATCGTCAATAAAAAAACAGTCACATTTGTACCTATCCATCATCAATTTATTCTGCTAAAGCCGCATGCAGCGCTTAGAAGTGATAATAAGCTATGATTAACTAATTTAGTACAATTAACATCACGAATGCAGCTGTCAATCTATTGTATGGACATTTGCTTTTATGTATGAGCTGCAGGAAGTTATATTTTTTCTGTCAGTCATTAATAGAGTGTTGGATACCTATACCCACTATCAGTCAAAGAGGACTAACTGACCTGCCTCGCAAAATATCGTTTACCTATCTGGGTTATTTTAGGTACCTATAATGTTTCTCAATTTTTTTGAGTTAAGCACACACCCACCTATTTCTTCAAGGGTTAGCCAGCAAGGGGGAACGCTCAGGGAGTGTGGATGGTGGTACAATCAATTTAGATGCTTTGCAATCAACCATTTGACATAATCCTCAGCTTGTATTCAGTTACTAAAATAAAAATTGATAACTTAACAACAGCATAACATAATATTGCTGTTACAATGATAAACGACATTTTAATAACTTAACAAGACAACAAGACGTGTCATCATAACTCATAATCGGTTCCTAGTTTCCTAGAGACGTTAGTAGAGTAGGTAATGTCAATAAAATAAGAGGCTAAAAAAAAGTGCTAAAAGGGTGTAATAATATGTTGACGATTTAGTTTGCTGTTGCTATTTTTGCATAGGAAGTTTGTCGTTACATACATCCCTCCGGAATAACATCTTTTATGCCCTTTACCTCTACCAATATTGAGCTCGTTTTAGATATAGGTAGGTACTCAGCTGGATGAAAAAAGAAGCTGTGTTACTTCATCTTAGCACATTTTTTCGAGAGGCTTCTTTTTACGGAGCCGTAAAACCTTTTGTTACCAACAAAGTATGTATCATACCTACTTATCATGCAGTTAGTTTACTATTTTAACAAACCTATTAATTAGCTTAGTTAAATGAGGATGAAAAATCTAGCTACACATATAGCAAGGTGAGGCATGATTGCCGTAGGTTACCCATAATGCTAGCTTCCTCGTGGGGTAAATTACTAACTGTTCGTACTTGTCTAATTAGTGTAATCTTTGTGAGATGACGTTAATTGGTGCGTACAGTAGGTAGTAACTACTTTGTTTGTTTTGCTGATTTTTCCATAGCTATAGAAATCGACATTTTATTGCACTTTTATGGGGGTATGCCACATATAACCTATTCAAAATAATAAAATGAGTCACTAACTATGCATAATATAGTTGTTTAAATAAATAATGGATAACGTACATTTTTAACTCACGGATTCGTTTTTTTAGACAGATTTTCTTATCACTGATTTACATTCGAATTACTAAATTAATTTCAATTGAACTCTTTGACAATTGTAATAACAAGAAAAACTGGTAACTTAATGATATAATAATGCAAGTAAATAGGTGACAGATATTTGAAACTTAAAGACCTTGAAAGCTAATGTTGTGAACATTTGTAATTAACAGCTACAGGTAATCGACTGTTTTAGCCAAATTTTTTGCCTTATTTTTATGGCTAGAACTTTTTCATAATTTATAAGGAATCGATTATATATTAAATAATGATTAATTACCTAAGCATTGAATGATCCTTTTTGTTTTTATAGTACAATAAAAAGTCCTTTGGTTGAAACGCAAAATAATTCGCTTATCTGACTTCTAACCACGTAGATGTGTAGATCTGCAATCTTTCTTCAAAAGTAGCCAATGTCAGAATATTCTGATAACTAGCTTTGGCCCGCGGTCTCGTTTGCATCCTCTGGCTACTTCTGATGGCACCAATAACTGAGTACCTAAAGATGAAGGAAATTATCTCGAGGAACCAGGACTTGTCAATTCTGAAAATACTAACCCGCCTTCAGCAAGCTCAATATGAGAAGAGGCTTGTTACCTGTGATATATTCTGCAGGCAAATGTGGCTGCGTGCTGAGCCAGTCTCTCAACTTCTTGATATCAGAAGGCGTGGTGCCGGTGTTCTTCTTGTACTCGTCTTCTAGAGATATGCCTTGGATAGCCATTGTCCTAGAAAAATACACGAATTGTTTTTAGATCTTGGAGTAAAAGGATATTTTCAATAACTTTTACTTTACGTCACTTTTACTCGTTTTGAATTAGATACTTTTACTCAGTGTTGATCTATGTAAATGTTGTTATATGATCTGTGTAAATACATATTATTACAATATTAAATATAAGTCATGTTACGAAATCACTTTCCCTAAAAGCATGAAGAAAAAGTGTTTATTTTTTTATTTATATCTTGTTGGAAGTTGTCTAAAAAAATTGCAGTATTTTTTTTATGTTAAACAGACCAGGCTTTTCGATACTAACAGCCCATTTTAGTACTTACTGGATAATTATGTGCTACATACATATATTATTGCAGTATATAAATCACAGTCGTACGCTATTTATCAAGTTTTGTATTGCGAAAACAGGCTCCGAAATTGGCAGTACCTGTGCATAATTGTCTCAAAAAACTGGTTTCAGTCAAAACTTTCGTGTCTGTTACCAAAACAGGTATAGTTGAAAAAATATTCTTAACTGGATCTACCGAGATCTGGGGTCATTGACACTGCATAAATTTAGTTCACAATAAATTGTCGTAGATTTAAAATATTTGGGCAGTTTGGGGATTTAAATCTTTCCCTCAAATAACTGTTATGTTTTCTTAAGTTAATTAGGGATACTTTGTAGGTACTTCATTATTTTCCTCTTCTATGTAAATGAAGACTTATTTATTTTAATAAGTCAGTCAGATCTGATGCACCATCCTCAATAACTGACCTACCCACCTCACCTAAGTAATTAGACGTCGTAAAAGTACAATAAAAATATTATAATTATACGAAAATTTTTATAACTTACTGCACAAAGTACATAAATAAGTATGAATAAAAATAAACTTTGAAATGTAACATTTTTACAACGTACGAAAAAGTTACGACAAAAAGTTCTGTGCAAAGAATTCAATGGTATTTAATTACTAGGTACCTACAGTCTGCAGAATAAGGTACAGCCTACACTGTAAGTTGTATGTACCTACTTAGGAGACTTTGAAAAACTTTTGTCATCTCAGCATATCATCTCCCGAGCCTTTTTGCTCAACGTTTAATTTGCTATGATACCTATCAATTAATATGTCATGTGGTTTATGTATTGCGTGTTAGAATTAATCAATGAATTAATTTTCCTGATGGACTATATGTAAGTTCTAATCTAGGTATGTTAGTAAATATGTAATTTATCCAGAGTGAACAGAATTTTAGACGGTAATTTTACAACGCTAAGGGACCTCGGCCACTTGCAAGATTAAGTTATTCTTATCTTTATAATATAATACCCATGCATTATCCCTTAAAGATTAATCGATAAACCTCCAATTAGTCTACCTACATAGAAACCAGCCGTAAGTGGTTTATTATTCAAAAAGAATTTTTACAATATCTGTTTTCGGATAATTTATTTAATAGCCCATTGGTCAGTTTTTATTAAGTAACGTATTCCTCGTATACGTATCTAGACACACGGCAGTGTGTCCGCCAAGTTCGAGCAAAAAAAGCGACACACCGGCCGTGGGTTATATTACACGAACCATTTCGGGCCGAATTCGACCCCCCTATAACTCATAATCTATTTTATTTACGCATACCAAATTTCTAGTATCTGTTGAGACCCCCTCACTTATCTAAAATACAAAATTTCATTAATATACCTATTGTAGGTCTTGAGATATTGACGTCAGAAAATCGCTATTTTTACTATACACTCACTGACTGACTGACTCACTCATCAAAAACCTAGACCACTTCCAATGTTCGTATTGACTTGAAATTTGGCATGGAGGTAGGTCTTTATGTCAAGGTAAAGGGAAAAATCTGAAAATGGCCAAGTGTGAGTCGGTTTCAAAAAAATGAAGGTGTTTTATACCCGGTGTAAATTTATACCCCTAAGGAACTAAAACGAAATAAATTTATCTATATTTATATAATATATCTTCGAATGGTCGTACCGATCTGAAATTCGTTACAAAGGTGTATATTAAGGCAAAGTAAAGTAAAAATCTGATCTGAAAACGACCAAATGTGCGTCAGTTTCGAAAATAACGAATGTGTAACTTTGATCCACGAACATAATATATGATAACATGTCATGTCAGTCAGTTGGTAAATCTAGTCCATTTAGTTAATCTAGTTCATTTCTTTGTAAGAAGCATAAATCTGAAAGATTGAAATGAGACATTTCCTTAACTAACTTAATCATAAGAAAAAAATAAAATAATCAACCTTACAAAAATAAATGAAATCCCACCCAAAACAATAATGTGAAAGACTGCCAAGTTCGATAATATGGGAATGCTTCGCCTATAAAAGAAGTGAGATCTGAATAAGTACCAAGTTCCATAGTTACATATACCTCAGTTCAAAATAGTTACTTTTTAATGATGTTACTTGGCAAGTTCTAATAGAAAATTAAATACTTGATTCATTGCGTTTAGTAGGTTTATAACAAGGTGTGTGAAAACTTGCCAAGTAGCATCATTAAAAAGTAACTATTTTGAACTGAGGTATATGTAACTATGGAACTTGGTACTTATTCAGATCTCACTTCTTTTATAGGCGAAGCATTCCCATATTATCGAACTTGGCAGTCTTTCACATTATTGTTTTGGGTGGGATGTATTCCTCTCCAAAGATTGTCGTATTTATTACACGAATAAAATAAAAATTAAATTACCTTATTTACGTAGAAAATTCACAAATAATAAAATATAGACAATCCAGCATAAAACACACAAAAACTATATGAAACTAATTAAACGGTTTACGATCTAATAGTTAAAAGTCGTAAGATCACAGACACGACCGGTACCCGCGATGTCGTATACAGTACTAAGTAAATCGGTTAGAGTATTTCAAAACGTATGGTACCGATACACAAGGCTTTGGTGAGTTACGCACTAGGCAAGTTAACTGCGGCGTGTGAAATGCGAAATACCTTTGGTATAAGTACTAAATGAGCTAAGTATTTGTAACATATGAAGATAATTGTAATTAGGTATACTCCAAATCCAAATTTTAAAGTTAAATAGGTACTTGAACGCGATAATCTTGGCAACTTTCTACTTTAGATTTGAATAATTTTTTAGCATTAGATGACACATTCATTGTAGAAGGCTATGTGTAATTTTTGTCTGGGTGCATGAAGCTAGTGCTTGCTTCCTACAAATATCATGATCAGCATGAACCGAGGTGAGTTCAGTTGAATATATGAACTTAATGCTGTACTTACTAAAACGAAACCTTTATAAGGAGTTGTCAGCCCAGCTAAAATCTTACTGGTGTATGGAAATATACCTTGGCCGCTATAAAAATAAAATTACGTGCTAAAGGTTCACGCCCATACCCGCAGCGTTTTACCAACCTAGTGCGTAAATTCAACATCAGTGATATTCAATATGAATATCCGCGATTTGCAGTGTTTTATTACCATGACACGATAAATTATTGTATACAAAATAACTTATTATAGTGTAATGGATAAATAAATACTTTTCGTTTTATGATAGCTATGCTGGATGCCTAAACAATGGCTAGCAATTTTCTAACCGGAATGGAACCGTAAAACCGGTAATGGATTATCTCATCTCAGCGCTGTTGTCATAGGTAACTTACGGACATACGAAACATAGGTTTTAGTATAACTACGTACCTTATACTCAATGTATTTATTTTAATAAAGGTTAAGGCCATCCTTATACCTACTTAATGCTTTTACGTACCGTTTTCAACTTATGTAGGTATCTGTTTTTAGCTCTCAGCTCTATGATAATCCAAAATTTCATAATGTAGCTATTTAATCATTTTTGGCATTTAATTAATATTAAGTAAAAACTTATTTAGATAGTTGCAACTCAGCATGACAAGCTGCTGACCTATTGCTTTTTATTGCATTAATGTTGCATTCACGACCTTCCGCAGTTTTTAGCCCAAATTATGACCTTTTAAACCTTCATAATCGAGTTATTTATTATCTCATTATTGGATATTAACTAATCAGTGAGCGTGAATATTTATCTTCTTATACAGAGAAGATGTTAAGACATCAAATATTTTCTCCACACCCAAATAAACATCTGTGGGAAACAGCGGAGCAGAAATATTTAGGGTAGAAAATCATCAGAAGAATCAAACTCCCGCTGTGCGTACATCGTGAGGGAGTGTCGGACTCTGGCTGACACCCAGCATGTTCCTTCTGGAGCCCTTTGTGTACCAGGGACGCAGCCTCACGTCAGTATAGTTTCTATAACATGAGAAAAATGCTATTATCCGTCTGCTCACCATGTTAAGGTTGTCCTTATTTTCCAAGATCCAAAGAACCGCTTGATTGTTATAAATACTTACGCTCTGTAATTCTTATTTATCGTACATTTTTATGATCATCCAATGAAATATGATAATCCGAAAATAAATATTAAGATAACATTAGTCACTAAGCAGGTAATAATGACCTTGACACGTCTGGCCTGCCTCGTGTAAGTAATGAATTTTCCGGTAAATTTTCCCAAAAAAAAATCAAGCGAGTAAGATTATGGTATCGAATAAAACCGCCAAATAACGACTATGTACGTAAAATAATGGTCATGTGTATGTAGCTATGCCGGTCCTATAAGATTTTCTTGTAAGGTACTTTTATAATTGAATGTTAGTTTATTTTGTTGCACTAATAGTTGAACCAAGATAGACCCCGTAGACTTTATTTCGTAGCTGCTTTTTATCCTAAAGAACCACAAGAAACAGCAAGTTACCTACTTGTTACAAAAAATATATACTACATACAAGCGACACATAAGTGAGTCTTATAATTGTCATTTATAATTCATATTATTGCTCATTCAGTATAAAACCTGACCAATTTATTTTAAAGAGGTCGGTTTTTGATTTTGAAACGTTAACGCAAGTTTGATTTGAGTTTATTTACTTAATGTACCTACTTATAGCCGTAAAACTGGTTTAGCAAGACCACATTAAAAAGTGTATCTGCGTTTTACCACAGATTACTATGTATAATAGTTACTACGTAAGTTTTACAAAAAAAAACAATTTATGTACAATTATGTCTCAGATAGATATTTTAAGTTTATAAGAAAAAAATATTGATCTAAATTAGTTCAATTGTTTTCTAGTATTGCGCTTAGTTAAAACAACTTAAATGATGCGCCTTCTAATGTATGTAGAGCAAAATTGAAATCCTGCGTCATTAACCGGCTTTGGTGTCAGGTGTACTTTTACTTTTATTTACTTTCTGCAAGATGATAGTTTAAACATACTAAGGTATCTTGCAAGGCCACGTTTGATAATGATAAATTACTTTATTTCGGTAAGAATCCCTGTTCACTGATGTAGTGTCTATTTTGCTTCTGAAGGCGTTAAACATCAGTACTTTTTCGTTGGGCTATACTACTATAACTTTTGTCCGAATTAAGATAAACCTCCGTATGAATAACTATTTAGCTAAGAAGGTAACTGTTCATTGTATTAATTTGAACGCTTCATCATTAACATTCATCAATTCACAAAAACATAAAATTAAACTCCTACAATTTTAATCTGAGCAAAAACGCAAAAATATGATTTTCTATTGACCATTCACTCGTATCATAAAGGAGAATGGAAAATAAAAAGCTTAAAACCTTATAAATCATCTAATAACCCAACACAACATTTGATCAATCTCTCAATTACTCTAAAATCTATTTCTTCTCAATCAATCAATATCCAGCTTCTTAAAAGACCCCTCCACTCCGCCGAAGATATCTGAGATGGTCTTCGGCTTGCCAGGTCTCTTGTCTTCCACCACTCGCTTCTTGTTCTCTTCCACGAAGAATTGCTTGGAGTTCTTCATTTTTGTTATATTATCATCTGGAAGAAGCATTGTTGTTATTGCAAGATTAGTCTAATGCTTTCTTTTGGGAATAACTTTAGTATGTGCGGGTCATTTCTCGTAAAAAAATATGTTGAAATGGATTTTCAAGTCTAACAAGACACTAACTATTAAGTCCTTTGCACACCGCATGCTTTTAGTCGGCCGATAGCTTGTTTGGGCTCTTAAATCAGTATGGTTATGAATCAAATAGCAGTGCCACATTACAAAGATCATGTATTTACCCTGTATCGAACCGACTGATTGATTGGAATCAAGATTTTCTTTAAAAAATTGCAAACCAACTGTCGCCTGACTGTTAGGTCTCCTATGTGAATATTTTCAGTTTTGCCTCCAACCTAATCAAATTTTCACACCTACCTCTAATTTGCTCCAAACTCTTATACTGTCCACCAGCGCCTTTAGGCAGTCCCTCAATGGGCATGAACTTCTCTATAGTCTTGGATCCAGTCTGGTGGATGCTCAGCATATCCAGCAGTTCCTTCTTCATGAACGGCCGCAGTATCATCATCAGCTTGTCCATGAACGAGGGTGCGTTAAGGAAGTGTAAACTTTTGATTTTGAGGAGCATGGCTTCCTGGAAGATTAGACAATGTTAGTTAGTCAGAAATTATTGCCTGGTTTATGATGAAATCTAGTGTTAAAACTCAGTAAGTAAAGACTGCTTCGTTGTTTGCTAGATATTAGGATAAGTTCTGATCATGAGGTTACTGATCAATTAGCTAGTTTTTTATTTTTATGACCATTCAAAAATCCATAACTATCTCGGTCTGCTTTTTTATTTGCGATTGCAAGATTTATATCTATGAGTCTCTCTCATTTTTTTATATTAGGGGTCATCCTTGTGCCCCTTACCTGTAGGAAGTACAGGAATTGCTGCACTGACTGCAGGTCGAGTCTGGCGATGTGTGACAATGTGCAGTGGTCCAGGTCGATGATGATCATGAACCCTGGCCACGTACCCTCTTCATACTGCCATAGGTCGACGAGCATTAAGCACGCTCTGGAAAATAAGAGAACGATCTTGATGATGGAGTGAGAAATAAATACCTAATTATTATCCTGTCAGCTACGTTTCTAAAGTTTTTGGGAAAAATCTCAGCCTGGTATTTCATATTCTCGTTGCATTGCAATGATAATGAATTTGGAACTCTTAACGTCTACCCAAAATTACGTACGTACGTAAAGTAGAAGTATGTACATTATGTATTTAGTAGCAACAATAAGTTTTAGCCGAATTATTACATATTAGTTTACCTGATAGCATCAGCAAAGACGAAATTCTTGGCATCGTAATCGAGTAGTCTGCAGAAGAAGATGGCGGACCCGTCGTACCCTCGTGTTTCCAGCGGAGCTAATACACTGAAAATATTACATAACTTAATTGCATAAAGCCTCAGTCCCTCCTACAGCTATACACTACATACTACAGCTCAGAAAACGAGGATAATTTTATATTCAACAGGCCATTTCAAGAATCTTCAAAAACAATAAGTATTTTCGAATTTCCTCTCAAAAAAGTTTATTTTCTCTGTGTTGTATGTACTTACTAGTAGCTCATAGTCTTCAATATCTTGTCATCCACTATCCTGTCCTTGAAGAAGTTGGTGAAGAGCGTCTTCAGCGTGTAGTGCAGATCCAGCACTTGCTTCGACACCTCGGAGCTGCGGTTGCAGCAGTGGTATGTTAAGATCAGGTCCAGGTCTGAAATTACGAAAATACTTTTTGTTAGGGTCAATTTGTCTGATGTCATGGAACAGGTATTGGAGTTCTTGCTTTCTACTATTCTCCAGATCATGTAAATGGTCGTCTCTATAATTCTAATGGGTACAATTAGGTATAGAAGGTCTTTCTTTCATTTTAGTCCCCAGGTTGTGTCAATATCTTATTTTTTTCTCCTACACTAACTTTGGAGTAAGTAACTTTGCTTTTGATGTTTTACCGTCTACCAAAAATAGCAGAATATAGTCGGCTAGTTATATGTAAGTAATATTACCATATTGCAAATATAGAAGTACCTAATGTAATGTTCTTATCAAGATCTCATCACAGTTCAAAGGTCAGTTGACCAGTTCACATGGATGCATTCCTATGTACACAGCATCTAGTTGTGACGTCATATCTGCCATGACAGAACAACAAGACGTACTGAGATGGTATCGTTATGGCATCTTGTACATGAATTGACGATTATCTAACTATTGCATGCTGACTTCATAATAAGGAGATGTTGTATGAATGTGGCTGTTTATTTAGGTCTTTACCTACTTGTTTTGAGATTTCGTTTTTCCTCATCAGATTGTAGGTTGGTTGAGCTCTGTTCTGATATATTTTATCCTGGTTTTTTTGGTCCTATTGTGTATGACAGAGAAATGAAAATGCTATGCTAGTTTACAATATTTTCGAGATTTCGTTTAATTTTAGATTTGCTTTGTTCTGCCTTGGCTACCAATTTCCAATCTGACCGCACCGAGTAGTTTAGCCTATTCCACAGTTTTTCAATCTCAACTAACCATAAATAATAACGCCACTGTCATTGTGGCAAAGCGAAACAATTTACGTAATTAAGGAAGAACCTCCCATGATTCACTGCACGCGTGTGTAATTTACTTAATTACATTTATTGCAAGAAACTGGACCCAGCGTAAGTGACATGACACTGAGATAAAGTCTAATGGCTTGTTGCAAAACGATTGTTATGTTATTACGGCTATAACGAGGGCTAAATGTTATTTTCTGTGGCTATTTATAATATTTAAAACTATTATGATGTCATAATGTGTGTGGCTGTAAAAACTTTGAATCACTTCGCAGAACTTTTTAAGAGTTTTCGGGGTTTTACCTATTATCATAGAGTATTTATTATCTCGCTTTAAAAGTTGAAACACTCATTATACTTATATTATAGTTAAGTCTCCGGTATTTTTTCGAGTATTTTCAGTCCTCCGGTATTTTCAGTCGAGACATCAAAGGGAAGAGGGCTATGGGCTTGATCATGAAAAATAATTATTATAGATCCTTTACCCTCTGGTCTGTCTTGAAAAACCTATTTTTGTATTAAATAGCCTAGCATAATGATTGAGGTAGCTGTAGTTACGCTTCTATGTACTTGATAGTTTGTAGGGCGCTTTGTTTTGAAACCATTGACAGAAGCCAGTTGTTTACCAAAATGCTTCGTCAGTAGCCATCTTAGCTTAAAAGAAGTGGTACAATAAAATACACACCAGTGATAAGTTCTCCTGGCAGATGCGGCTGTGTGTCCACCCAATCCCTGAACTTCTTGATGTCTTCTGGCGAGATCTGGTTCTTCTTCTTATATTCTTCTGCTAAGGGGAACTGCTGGACTGGGCCCGTCATTGTTCTGGAACAGTGAACGAGTATTTTTAGAAACTACTTTAAAACAGTGGTCAGGAGTCTGCTTTCAGGGTAAGCACGACTAAAGACAGATGGTTGGGTTTTGGGTTCAATTTCTGGATTTAGAAGTTACCAAATAACAAATTTTGGAATGGTGATGTTTGATGATAAATCATAACTACAAATCGTACTTATGTCATCTCGTCATCTACCTATAATTAAAAGGCTAAACTACTATTAAGCTCTCAGCTGTGTCTTTCGGATGTTTTTTATACTCAACACAAAGGCTGACAAAATCAAATTATTTCCAAATTCTAGACTATAATTTCAGGCCTGAAATTGTATTTTGATTACACGTGCTACCAAACAATGGCATAATTGAATAGTTGTATATGCATGCAACCTTCACGGTTACTGAACACAGATTACCATAGTTGTAACTATTACCATAGATAGATATAATGATTGCTGATATTCTATAATGATTACTGTGATGTTTATCGATGATCGATGTTATCGATATGAATATTCAAACGAAAGAGTTTATCATACTTTTGCGTAGCCTTTTTGAATTTTAATACGTATGGCATAGAATTTTGGGTAGGTAGACAAGTGTAGTTGTAAAATTGAATGTGAAAAACTTTTCAATGAACAGCGTCTGGAATAATAAAAGGCTCGTTTTACAACCCCGACAGCCAAAAATATATGACATTTTAGGCTTTTAAGACTCTTTGACTATCGTGTATTGCGTAGCCAGGGAGAAAAAATTATATAGCTCTCAGTGCCGATAATCATCATATTCATCGTCTCAGCCGTAGGACGTCCACTGCTGGACATAGGCCTCCCCCTTAGATCTCCACAGATATCTGTTGAAAGCGACCTGCATCCAGCGTCTTCCGGCAACCTTTATAATATCGTCTGTCCATACATCTTTATACATAGTTGTATTTCAAAGGTTTTCATTTTATCACATTTTTGTCCATTTGATACTTCAACAGATTTTAATGACTTACTTAATGTTTACCTGCCTGCCTTTAATTTGAAATTCAAAAAACCAGTCCCATAATTTTTAATTGAATGGTGGCATCTTACAGAAAAAGGGACCTTTGTCGTAAAATACAGGTAATGGATTTGTTTAGATAAACATTAAATTGGGCTATAATATCCCATTTATTGAACACCATCTCATTTTCGTAAGTCGGTTAAAAACAATTCGCTATCAGGATCACAAATATGATTCTTCTTCCTCCTGCCCTGTCCCCAATCTTATTTGGGGTCGGCGCAATATGTCATTATCTTCAATTTTCCCCTGTCACTCGTCATACTGACACTCACTCCCTTCCTATTCATGTCGTCTTTCAGGCAATCCATCCATCTTTTCTTAGGTCTTCCTCTTCCTCTCCATCCATCTACATTCATGCTTAGCACACACATCACAAATATGATTGATCGTCCAAAAAATACTCTAGAGATTGGACACTGCGCTATCGATAAAAATTTATTAACTTCAACAATTTTACATTATTAGGTACCTTTCAAGTAACAACTAAGTGCTCTACATGTTGTGCCCTACATTTTCTTACCTTCTTGCCACTTCACCGATTTACTTGACCAGTTTTTCCTTATACATATTCTGAGCACCTATCGTATGGTTCTGCAAGGTCCGTTTTACCGTCTCACAGTTTATTCAAGACTCGAAAACTTATACTAAAATAACAAGCTTATGATAGTTATTGTGGTAAAAGAACCTCCTTATTGGCAACTTGATAATCTCATTGTTTCTGGTTGAATGGCTAAGATACAGTGCTCATGAGGTGTAATATTACGCAAGTACACCAGTTTTGCAATCGACGGCAGTTAATTTATATACAGTTAATAAAAACTAGAACTAGACTTAACTGGAATGGTGTTAATTGTCGTTTTCCGCACTTTTTTTATATTACACATTGTTCACATTGTCTTATATTATTTATTGATTATTGGTAGTAAATAAAAGATACCAGATTTACCTGTAGATAGAGGAAAACTTATAGCCAAGTACAAACCTAACAAGCGGGATATGTTTTTTTATTATTTCACTGTTTCTAAGTCTTAAGCAAACAATTCTACTTATTTTAATGACCAACTATAAAAATATTTTTTTGGAGATCGGATTTAAGTAGGTAATTATGTAAATCAAAATTAAAGATCGTTTCCCAAAACAGAAAAAGGGTGTAATACATTTTGTCAGATGGCGCCTGTGAGAATAAAAAGGTTCGAAGTCAAGTAGTTATCTATTAATTAATTTACGTAATTCTAAGGCGTTGCGGATATTTTAAGATTACCTATCCTTAACCTTACCTGTATATATATTTTTATATAAAAAGAAATGTGCCGCGTGCTTATGTTTTAGCATTATTTTCTCGATTGCGAATAATAATACTGATTTTTCAATTAAACTGTGATGTTAGTGTGCGCTTAATTAACCAATTTTAAAATGATAAATATAGAAAGTCATTAATAATTAAAACAGTATTTTCTACAGATAAGTACTTACACGAAATATTCAAAAATCAAACCACACAAAACAATATCACTGAGTTTAAAAGGAAAATAATTTCAATAACAAAAATATCGATATTTACAAACAAAACTATTGTAGGCACGACCGTATCACTCCGATTCACATCACTAATAGAAAAATTGAGTCCACGTAATGAAGTTAGTACTTATTTATGTTTGTATATATATGTATGTATGTTTGTGTGACACTTCACCGGACCTCTCAGCCCTCACGCACACGAAACCAAAAAAATAATGGACCTCTACAAGTCAAGTAAATGTGTAAATGGTGTTTCCAAAATGATATTAAAAAAATTATGTTAGGTAATTTTTCAAGGCTTTGTCATTAACTCATTAACGTGTTATAATTATTTTGATAATTATTTTTTTTAAGAATTAGAATTCGTCATAAGATTCACGCAAAAAAATCAGAGTTACTTAGTTATATCTAGGTAGTTTTAGTGTAGGTTTACTTACATAGATCTATGTAATGGTTTCGATAAATTGTGGGCCCCGGTTGCATTTTCAACATCTTTGGTAGTCGCTAAGGATATACAGAAGCCAGAAAGTCAGTCGCTCCTTGTAAAACACTGGTACTCAGCTGCACCCGGTTGGACGGGAAGCCGACCCCAACGTGGTTGGGAAAAGGCTCGGGAGAATTATCTTTTTATTTCGATGAATCCTTATTTTATGGGGTATCTTCAAAAACATCATCTACACGGTCTACACCCTATACCAAGTTAGAATTTGCAATTATATTCAGAACATATAATTTGCCAATTTACTTTGAAATAGAATCGACCTTGCCGAATTGTGATTGACATCAAATTCTATGTCTTTCTGGTAATTTTGTTTAGGTATCATTTGAAATGATTGGAGGATCATAGTGCGTCATAAGCCGTTGTGACTGTAGTATTTATCTTATTAGAAACTGATTCTATTTATAAACAAACAATACTTACATCAATATGCATAAGAACAGATATTGTCAAAGAAATTAAAATCGTCATCATTCCTACCCTACTTCAAAAGGATTAGAGTTTTAACTGACGTTCCAAAACGGAGGAATATCTCAATTTGAATGTTTGATTTAGGACCTGAACTTAAATGTTCTCAAATCTTTATTTGAGTTCGTTAACCCCATCGTCCATCGATATCGAAAGATGGGCTAAATACCTGATATCGCGTAAACTAAATTATCCTCGCACAGGTAAAGCACTGGCCATTAATAAGTTCGGTATTGAAGAAGGTTATCTAAAACCGTCGAAAAGGCCCTAAAAGACCAAATAAAATCATGTGATTTGTGATACAGTCTATATGACCCCTAACACTCACACAAGAGTTGCTTGCCCTGAACCTGTTTGTCAACTAGGTACGCTAACCTACCCAGAATGAAAAGAAAACCTGCTAATTGCGAATCTGAATCGTAGACGAAAGGTTCCGCACTTACTACTTTCTGTAATAAAAGATCACGTTTCTTGTATGGGATCCTCCTTAATTATTCATTCTGTTCTAGACCTCTGTATTTGTCGTAAAAGCTACATATGAACAGTACCTGAGACAATTTTAGCTGTCTCGCGGTCAATGATATACAAACTGGTGACTGAAGGACAGGTGGACAGCTAAGTATTAATAATTGGACGCCCTTTGGATACGGAACCCTTAAAAATTGCCTGCAAATAGACTTGGTACTTCAAGAACTTGTTCTAAATATATAACGTGGTATAACGAAGAGCGGTAAGGAGGGACATTTAGATTTAAAATTATGATAAGAAACACCATGACTCACACTCAGACTTTAAGTGGCCTTGAGTAGGACATCAGACTTTCTTGTTTAGTTTCTGAATTAAACTGACTTTAAGCAAAGTGAACAATAAAACGACCTGTATATAACCGTTTTTAAGTTAGCTTAAGGCAGACTGTATGAAAGTTGTCGATGTCTGAGGGCGACTGCCCGTGCTACTGCCGCTTCGATCCAAAACAAATTCATGTCTATATGTACAAACCAGTCGTGCAGCTACGGCAAATTAAGGTGGTCGGCAATTGCTCGCTTCCAAAACCATGAAACTACCTGAGTCCATTTGAGCCCATGTTTGACCACGCTGTCGCAATTTTCGATGCTCGATGCTTAATAAATCAAAATCAAAAGTCTTTTATTCAAATCAGGCTGCAAAACAGCACTTTTCGAACGTCAGAAATTTACAAAAGGCAGCCCCCAAAAAGCCCACCCTTCACCACTTCCTATGTGCTTTTGCTGGGAAAATGAAGCAACTGAAAGTCCGTCTCGAGGGTACCATCTATCTCAGTTTCCACTTTTACTCACATCTACTCTATATTTCTAGCGGTCTTAGAATGAAAGCGTAACATACAAACAGATAGTTTCTTTCAAACGTAGGTATTATAATATTAAAGAACTAGGTGAGTAAGTTCAGCTACTAGTGTTAGATGACCATTATACTTATGACGTAGGTCCATAGTATGGGGTCGAATGATCCCATTATACAAATTATAAAAATGACCATGACAAATAGGTAATAAAAGGGATATAATGGCCGTTACACTAGTTTTCCTCATTTCCGTAATAAACAGATCTTGATTCTCTCATGCTCTTATTTCTTATTTAGGTATGAAACTGTGTGACCATTTAATTAAATATGGTCCAAAGGGCAATTCCTTTGCCAGGTCTGCCTGTTGCTTAGTGAAAAACTCAAAAACTGCTGCACGAATTTTCATGTGCTTTTCATCAAAAATAGAGTGTTTAATGAAATCATGACGCAGCCGCGAAGTTTTCCAGTAGACAACAGTGCTATTCACGTTTTTTCAAGAGAATGCAAGCTATATTTATAGCAATTAATATATCCTAAGGACCAAACCTGTCTATTCTTACCTTTGATCCTAAGCTATCTTCCTAATAATTACTTAATTCATTTTGATTGACTTTTATACTCACCATTATAATTGCACAGACTGTTGTAATAAAATAGGTATATTTTTATAGAAAACAATTGTTTTAAGTACTACGGTATTTTTTTCATAGATCCTGGGAGATTCTAAGAATAGGACATAAAGTTAGGACTTCACACCCATACAACATTGTTTTTAAATTGTCAATGAATGATTTTGCGAGCCATTATCTATTTACATAAATACTTCATTAAAAAGATTCTTAAAAGCAAAACTGAAAAAAATGCAATAATAGGTACTTAATTCCGTAGTACAGTCGAGTAGACAAGCTGGTTCAAAATCAATGTTTAGCGCCATCTCGCGTTATAAACTGGAACTTATTGCAAGCCTAAATGCATACCTACTACAAACTACATAGAAAAGCCTTCATTATTTCTTGTTGAACTCAGTGCTGTGTTGTGCTTGTTTACCAATAGAGGTCGCATTTTTTTTAATGCAAGTCTAACTTAGAATTAGTAAGGTCGTTTGCATTTTACTTTCTGCATAGCTTTTTCTCGACTATGTGGTTGTCGGTTACCAGTGTAATCGATTGCATCTGAGTTTCAGTATTTTCCATTGAGTGACTGCCTATTTGTCCTCGTCAATCCAGTGTCCCGGGTAACCCGATACGCCGATACCTCGTGGAGTGATTGGTTGTCAGTTTAAAATTTAATATTAAGATTAGTAAGATTGACACGTATTGCCAAAAAAACTTTGTTATGTTTACCTTCTAATTCCTTCAACGAATATAATGTTTGTTTTAGAGTCTTCATCCACAGAAACCCTAGCTATAGAACGCTAATAAATATTTATGCCGTTCCTGCCACTAAATCTACAAGTACCTAACTCTTACGAATAAAGATAACCAATAGAGACTCAAGATTATGTCTGGCAACAAGCTATTGTCACACCTGAATCCAAAGACCAGGGATTAGGAATTACTTATAAACAAAAAGAAGTCATGGGCAACCTACAGCTTTATTATGGGAATCAATCAGAAAGTAATTACCATTATCAAAGTTCCTCATCGTTTTTAATTCAGCCCAAAAGCCTTAACAACAACCTTCATTTCTAAATTCCTAACAATCAAAATCTCACTAACGCACAAATCTTTTTATTCTCAACCGCTTCCAAAACCCTGAACTTTCGGCTGCACTACAGGAAGTTTGGCAGATGCTTCCAAAGTCACTTGGTAATCAGTGAGCTGATGATGCAACGAGCATCACATAATGTTGTGGAGCGGGAACGTGGCCGGTGGCAAGGTCGTCAGGTTGCATACGTCATAGTGACGTATGGGCGACTACTAGTGGTGGAGAAGTCACTTGTATGTCATGTTGCTTGTGATTAGAATTACTTTGAGTGACTTTAAAAAGCAGTTCAGCACATGCATTGAGTGTACCAAAAGTATGAATTTGGGTGGAAAGGAAGATCTAAGTTAAAAATAATTTGGAGTACACCCTGTAACATATTTATATGACTAAGAAGAAAGTGAATGTGAGTAAGACTGTGATGTGAAGAAGAATGGAAAATCTATTGCGCCTACTCCAAATACTTAAATCGGAAACAGGGTAGGAAGAAGAAGAAAACATGCAGAAGAACTGATCTCGTTTTTATCGCATTGTTTTAAGAATTCTATGTAACCGACAATGTAAAATAATGGATTTAGAAAAGCTGTTTATACACAATGTCTCATCAAACAGCGCATCTTTATAAAACGACATATTAATGAGTTTCAGACCAATAGTTACATCCAACGTGAGCTTCAACGTGCAAGCCACTCTAAGGCCTTCTATTAAAGCCTACATTCCTTCAGCACAGCCACGAAGCCCAGCTTTGTGTCGACAAAGTTCTCGAATCAGTGCTGTTTCGTTCTAAGTGAATGGCGCAAACCGTTCAGTCAGTCAGTTTCGTGCATTCAAGCGAGCGGACCTGTGTGGTTGCGGTCACGGAAATTTAAAAAAGTGAGCGATTTTGTTTTGTTTTTTATTACTCAGTTCGATTTTTAAATATTATTTTTAAATTCTTGAGTTGTTGTTTGAGATTTTATTGTTTTTTTTTACTGTTTTGTGTCGTTCGAAATTCAAAACTTGTGTTTGTTACGTTTTCGAAATGTTGGTAGTGATTTGACATGTGTCAAATGTCAAATAGGTTGTGTTTGCATAATTTGGTTGCTTTAATTTATTTTTTATGATAGAAAGCGTTAATAAGTGTCTTATTAAAGATAAAAATATTTAAATTATACTTTGTTGCTACGCCTTTGACTCTTAATAACTCGTTTGAGTATTAAATTACAAGGCAGAGAAGCTAGAATCTTTTATTATTCGTCCTAATTAACATTTTTGATGTGACATTTTTATTTTTCAAATAACCAGTTCGAATAAATAAAGCGGTTTTACCACCAAATCAGTGATACTAAAATAATAATATTTTTCCAACGATATCCACTAGTTAAACAAATTTTTATATTTTAGGTTTGTATTAAAGCTAAATATTTCTTGCTTGTTAACGGGTGAATAAGATTATAAATTATTTCACTTTAAGTTCTCTTGTATTTATATTTTTTGTACAATCATATGCAACAAAGCTTTATTACATAAAACGAGTAACATGGTCGGTATTGCAACAAATGTTCAATTAACGTTTTGTACGCGACTGTACTGAGCGGTGCAATTTGATAAATGTCAAATTGATTAGTTGCCCACTTAGCAATCGTTTGTAAATACATGATATTTCATTAAAAGACTAGGGATTATGCTGTTATATTTCTTCCTTAAACAAGTTATTTGTATAACTAACTTCTGCCAGCGGTGTTTTCCACGTCCCATAGGAACTACTTACTTTAAACATCCTAATTATAAGAAGCCAAATTTTTTAGCTTATGAGCTATCTAACGCTGAAATAATTTCTCAACTCAGGCTAGTACTTCGTCATTATTAGCACTTTCAAACAAATCAAGTTTTTATATCATACATCAATACATAATTAAATAGGTACATAAATATATTAGTAGGTATGTACGGTACTAATATATGTAATTGTCTGTATATAATATATTTTATTTAAGATCTTATAATGAAGTTCCTCTTCTTTAAACCAAAAACCATACATAATAGGTTTCATACCTATTTATATTAATTACGCTGACTTGCACTTTCTAACTGCATCGGCCTACATTTAAATGCCTATACAACGTAATAGAACATTTCGAATTATATAAGTAAATATTTTAATTACTCCAAATAAGTAACAACATAATTAACCAGTGAAATTCATCATCATAGCCTTTTCCCAACTACATATGTTGGAGTCGGCTAGTAGACTAGCAAGCTGCAGCTGAGTACCAGTGTTTTACAAGAAGTTTGATATCCCCAGTTACCCGGAAAACCCAATACTCTTTGATAACTGGTTGTCAGACTGACTGGCTTCCGACTACCCGTACCGTCTGCCCAAGAACTTCAAATGACAGCCGGAACCTACGTTAAAATTATTCTAAAAAACGTAAAAGAATCACCCAGTTAAACTTAATTATGAAAAACTTCCAATAACAATTAAAAACTCAAACTCAATTAAAATCAATCAAATAAAATATCGATTACATTTGAATTACTTAAATCGAATCGGTAAAATTATTCGAATGCAGTTCACACATGGGCCGAATGTCACACATTTATACGGCCTTATACACATTTACTTACAATTTCAAGGATTGTATGTCTGTATATTATCTGTCTGTCTGTATGTATGTATGTGCGTATGTCTAATAAACTTGCGGTCACTATCACTGTCACGTGGTCAGCTGTTAGCACTTTTTCTTTCATAACTTATTGCTCCTTTTGTACGCGTAACTTTGAAAGTGATTTTTTTTTGTAAAATTGAAGGTCGTATTTTATATTCGGTTAGAACATGTGTAGTACCTACTAGAGACATAGTATATGTTAAAAAATCATGGAGTTTTTTTATTCTTGAAACATATTATGTTTAGGTATGCACGTGCATGCATATACGTAAAGACCTACAGCCGACGTAAAAGCTAATCAAACATTTTTAAGGATAATTTTATCTGCACCAGGTTTAAACCAATCTCATATAAAATGTTGTCAAGTTATTTACAATTTACAAATTGGCATAACTAACCCTTTTCCTGAGACTACTTCTATGAGTTGCGCAAGAGTGCGCCACTCCATTTCATCTTAGAATTCAGTATTCAGACGGCTGCATTTATAATTGCTCTCACCAGTGAATACAACCAGATTTGAAACAGGGTTTGAGCAAAGAATATTGACTAGATTAAACAGTCTGACAACCAGTCTTATCAGGTTGCCATGGTAACTATGTTAAGGAGGTCTGATAGGCAGTCGATTCATGTAAAACACTGGTAATCAGCTGCAACCGTAATAGACTGGCAGCAGCCGACCCCAACATAGTAATGAAAAGACTAGGCAGATTTTCTTTGAATTGTACATTTGACAATCCAATATAAAATACACACTGCATTGTCTACATTAAAAAGACTATATTGAAATATAAAATACTTTTCTAACTCCGCTCTAATAATTTGAAAGAAAGCTATCAAAGAATAATTCACAGTGAATGAGCATTAAGTTAATAACTAAGCAATTATGTAGCTGCTAATTAAGTTATACACAGCAATAACTAAACGCACTTGATTAGGTAAATATCCGTTTTTAATTATTTGTGGTGATTTATTTTTGACGTGGATTATTTAGATTGCTTTATTATTGTTTTTCGGCTGAAAAAACTTGGTCTTTTAAAAACTCTATGTTCATTTGAAGATTGTTCCTTTTGGCACTGTCAACCTATGTTAGTCAGGGATATGGGTAGTTAAACAGTCCTGCTAAATTGCTTTAATATAGGTATGCGATTCGATAGAAGATATTGGTTGTCCTTTTATTTTCAAAATATTTTTCTTATTTACCCACCTTTTGAACCACCTTTTTAAACCTATGTTTACAAATAAAGATTTCATTTTCATTAAAATTTCACAATTTATTATTTTTGGAAATAAGATCTTGAACAATAATAAATGTAAATAGAGAATCACTTACTGCAATTCGTATTGTAGATTTAAATTTAAACCCTTTGGTAAAGGTTAAATTCACATTTTAGGTTTGCCATGTTGGATTTAAATTTTAACTTCAACGAAATAAATTGATAGCCATTTTGAACACACGTAATAAATAAACGTAATCCATTGATCCTTAAAAGGGCATTTAATATTTGAGTTTATACTTATACAAAAGACTTAAACGTGCTTAAACTAAGGTCCCAAAAC
This sequence comes from Helicoverpa armigera, assembly GCF_030705265.1. Lineage (NCBI taxonomy): Eukaryota > Metazoa > Arthropoda > Insecta > Lepidoptera > Noctuidae > Helicoverpa > Helicoverpa armigera. The sequence goes on from NC_087141.1 coordinate 377,425, forward strand.
AGATTTGAATAGACGGAGGCTTTAGTTGCTAATTTATTAGGGCTTATCGGGAAAACTTTGATGTGAAAAATTCTGTGTGCTGCTTATCATGGGCCTACTTAAACCAGACTTTGACTTTACCCCAGTTTTGTAGAAACTGGTCTATACGGTTTCACCCGCGTCCCGGGGAAACTTCTTCCCGGATATAACATAGTCCATGTCGTGTAGCTTCCTTACAATCCCTATAACCATCATATAATCATTATGTTTCCTCTTTATTATATTAGTGTAGATTAATTGTGTCTAATATTTTCTAGAATATTATTAAAATTTAGAATTTTTGCCATGAACATGGATTTAACAAAGCAGTTTGTCTTTTTCTCATATTTACAAGTATCAATCCTGAAAGACAAAATGAACACAAAATCAATGAAGTCTTATAATAAGACGCAAATATCGTTCATTAGCGAAGGTCAGTCGGCAAGTGAACCGTTTACGTAAACCGCCCCGGTATCCGGTCGCTTACGACACGAACGCGGGTCTATCTTAGCACATGTTGCGTCCACTATTATTTGCTAAATTTATTTAGATACATGTGTATTCTAGTAGTGACATTTTTGACCGTGAGGCACGGTAGCAGTCTCTTGAATAGGTGTCTCCAAAGTTAATGGCGGCTCGCAGCTAATTTCCGAGTCCATACATCCCTTACATGCTTTAGTCACCCCGAAGATAGTCAAAGATAGGTTCAGCAGTTACTATTCTTAAATTAAGAGAGATAACTATGGATTAAAGAGCATTTTCGGCTCTCAATTTTATTAAATGCATCTTGCACTTACTGGCTATCTAATTATTCAGGCAGAATTCAGTATTTAGAATTGGCAATATTCTTTGTTACAATAGTACTTAAGTTGCACATTAAAAATCCCCGATGACTACATAAACATAAACATCGTCGTTAGTTATACATTTTATTAGCAGTTAATTATTTATGAATCTGTTAACAACTTCAACAAAATAAAATAAATCATCAGCTTATGAGTCATCTTCTTGTAATGATACAGAATTTTAATTTACGGAAGCAAAATAAAAGATAGCTTATAAACGTAAACACGTCATGATGTATAATTCTATTATAAATCTAAGTAGCTAATGTTCTAACACCAATCAACAACTTAAAGTATGATATTGAACTTCTAAGGACCATTTTAACCGAAAAACAACTACTTAATTTGAAAATTAAACTTGAAAATTCATAATATGCACTTGTTTTAGAAAATAACGTTGGTTTATATCGTCGGTGAACGTGGTCTTTAAGCTAGCCCATCGTTGGTAGGTATATAAGCTAATAAATATAATTATTCATACCTGAATGATTGAGTTGTATAATGTTCGTTAATTTTTGCAAATTCTGAAAGAATAAAAACTTTACACCTTATGTCAATCATAAATAAATCTTGCCTTGTCTAAACTGTTGTTAGCTCTATACACTTATTCTAGTATCTTCGTAGCCTATGATTGAAGGACCAGATAGTAACAGTTTGCCAACTGCAAGTAATTTATGCAGAAATATTGCACGAACAACCTGTTCCGTCTGCGTGATATTAGTTTTCTTCTATTTACACTTATTATAGTATAGATCTTATCGAAGCTAAATATCTTAGAAATATGACTTCATCACGCATCAGCTGATCATGATTTCCGATAAGTTCTTGGATGTAGCTGCTAAACTAACTTATTACGTTTTATGTACTTAACCAAATATAAGCCTGCTACATTTACCGTATATGTGATATGGTTATAATTTCAGCCTTTACCAGCAATCAAAAATATTGTTTACAAACCTTTCAAAACAAATAAATGGGCTTAAGTTAGATTATGAATTTTAAATTAAATGTAAATAGATTAAGTAGGTAAATCAACAACAAAATCCCAAAATTGATCGCGGACTAAGGGAACAAAAATATTATGTGACCGAAAATATTTTCTGAGGTCATTAAGAAGAATCAAATGTCACCTTAAATATTTTGAATCATAAAAATAATGTTATTTTGAAGATTTGATACAGGTAAAGGTCATATTTATGTTTGGGACTAATATTTACCTTGTTTGTTTTGTTGTTTGTGACACGACTCAAAACCATCAACATAATTAAATTAGTTGGGTACCTTTATAAATAAGTATGTTAATATCAAAATAAGAAAAACTTTTTGGGATCGAAATGTTTTGATATTTGTATACATACCCTGGGTAGACGATCAAAATTATAAATTAAATTCGTTTTTTAGCTCTTTCGTTTTCGTATAAAGGTATTTATTTATTATCTGCCCAAGATACTTAATTTATGGAAACTTAAGAAAAATAATTGATTTGCCTTTCTTTTACCTCTCTCGATATTTACACTTGCCGTCCCAATTATCGACTCACCAATATTCGAAAAAATATATTCAAAACTTAATGAAGCAAGTTAAATAATCACTCATAGTTATAGTTAACTACGAATAGCCGTGGGAATCGCTCACTTATTGATGTAAAATCAAATAAAATTACTTTATGACGGAGTTCGGAGCAATTTGTTCTAGCGCTCATAACGAAGAACACTCTATCATTGCACTAGGGCTGTCAATACAAAGTTAATTTATTGAATTAATTGGATCCATTGAGTATTTGATTAACTGTCTTAATATCTTGTTAAGTTGATATAAAGTTAATTTGATTTATTGCTGGTAATTTAATTATAATTTATTGAACTAATTGATGAATAGAAAATTCTTGCGTTAGCTCTATTCAATCAAGACTTAGTATATGGTAAGGTGTCATAAAATTAATTGTGGTAACAAAGAAACGAAGAACTATCTTACTCATATAAAACAAAAGAAAAAAGCTGCTAAAAATGCTGTTTGACATTTAGATAAGAATACCACCTTGAAAACCTACTCAAACCAGCAATTACGACCGACAAAAAAACAGAAAACAATCGCTCTCAAACCCATGAATGAAATATTTCTGCGTGATTACGACCTTACCATCTTCATCGGCATTATAATTACAAGCCCACAGTTCGTGGCACACGCTTGCACTGCCACCCACGGCTGCAGCTCATGATAAACGTGCAGGTGGCGCTATCTGCCGTCATTATCTTGTACTACACATGTTGAATAATTACTCACACGTGGGATTGTGCACGATTTTACTGAGAACATGACTTCTCAGATCATGAAACATCTTTCGGGAAATAGTTTAGAAGTGCACATTTTTGTTGGCACTAATTTCTTCAAAATATCAAATTGACGAACTTGTGAAACTGTGAAATGTACTTTTGCATCTTTTAAGTACGGATTGGTTCCATAGACTATTCCAGATGTATTTAAATCACTTTGCTACACCGCCAATTTGTGTCAATATAACAGGTTCACAGTAAATAAACAAATAAACTATAAAAGGTCAAGGACATGTCAAATACTTATAACATTAAAAGCTACATTTATAATGATCTACATTAGTTTTTTCACCCATTCTGAGCAGCCCTAATCGAATGATGCGCGAAACTGGCCGCCGGAGCGGATCGTTGCCCAACGCAGTGAGGCAAGCGCCGCGATATCATCTAATACGCGTGTTGCAACTATTGTGAGCAGTTTTTTGTGCACTACAGTGTACTGCACGTATCCGCTAGCAGCCGGAACGGAATTAGCATGCTAAGAAAATTAGGTTTTGTTTGGTTTTCGAAGTACCTTATGATATGGGAAACGCTGGGGACAAAAGTTGGTAGCGCTGGTAAATTATATTGTGCGCCTATGCCTCTTAGTAGAATATACTGATATAAGAGTTTATATTGTTTGTTTGAACGAGCTTATGTCAGGATCTACTAGGCAGATTTCAAAATTTGTTTCAGTGTGAGATAGCCCATTTGTAGGCTTTTTCCCTACGAACGAAATAGTAGTAAAACAACCCATGGTATGAGGGATTCTGTAAGCAGAAGATTAACATGCCAACATATGAAACTAAAAGTTACATCTGATACTTTCGATTAGAGTTCGTTTTCCTACTAATTATGAGATCATTCTTATAGCTTAAGTTTCTGAGAAAAATCATGTTTTTTTACGCTACAATAATCAGCTGTTTGTCCGGTTATATGTTAATATTCAATTTAATGAACACCTAAATATAATCATGGCTCATAGCTTCTTAGTATTTTAGCTGTTGATACAGTAATTCACGGAACTAGTCTTAGTTGGACTCAATCATCAACTATGTACCTACATCTTTTTACAAGACTGTCAAGAAGGGTTATTCTTTTCTTGCGTTTCTTATACCAGCTTTCAACCACGAAAACGCCCACTTCACAAGCCAAACAAAAAATATTTCGCCTACACAACAACTAAATAACTATACAAATTAAATGTACAGTCATCAAATATATCTAAACAAATAATTATCAACTAATAGAAAGTGGGCTCGCCCACCTGTCAGTCCGTCTGTCACCTATGTATTGTACTCTACGCCCATTGAACAGTAGGATGCGCAAGATTCGTCATGTGGTTCATTTGCATAATATTTGTATGGCAAGGTGAAAATGTGCGTTTAGTCATTGATATTTGAATATTATATTACTTCATTATTCGTCATAATTAGGAATGTTAAGTCTAAAGGAGCATAAAAAGCAGTTTTGGTAGAACTTGTCCAGAACATTATCAGTAAATTAAAACGGATTTTCCTGTGCAATCTAAAATTCGCAGTACATAAATTGACTATAAAAAACTAAACTACAACTAAAAAACTAACTTAAGTATACAAATTCCAAGAACACATTTCAGTATATTGTCAATTAAGATGAATGAAAACACCAAATATAGTTATGCAAAATCTACAAACTCCTTTTGTTAATAATTAAACGGTACATTGTTTACACTAATTTCAAGACGCACTAATAAGCCATTAAAATTACAAAGACATACAACCATCGAATACCGACAGAACCGCGGATATTAGCCATTAAAAACATGTAAACAAAGAACGAGGAAATCAAACTATTGAGCTGTTAAATCCCCCTCAACATGTTGGTGCGCGCACGCAGAATTCACGTAAACACCGGAGTTACGATATGCAACCAATTAAAACACTTGAAAAAACCACATCGGTGTCGGACTTGGTAAACGGTTGTCGAAATGTTAAAGTAATCATTCGTATTAATGAACGGATTTGTTAGAAAAATCATTTTTTTGTAAAAGCTGAAATTTTACACAACGCAATGTTTCAGACTTTTGATTGAAGTGTTGCAGTGGAATGCGTTTCTGATTTCTAGACTAAAAAAAGTTAATTGATTTCTGCAATATATATTAAGCATACGATCTAGCTGTCATACAATCGTGCATTTCGTTGCATTTTTTATGAATTGCTTAGAATAGGTAAGACGTCCACTGCAGAACATAGGTCTCCCATTTAGATCTTCACATATGATGGTTGGTAGCAACTTACATCCAGCGTCTTCCGACTTCGAGCTTCGGCAATAATGAATTACAAAATACAGCATCCTAAAATCTTGTTCTATCATGAATCCTGGAATAGAATAGAATATAATTTTTATTTTTCAAATATGGCAATGCTAGGCTTCTAAATAAATCTCATTCTAATACCTAAAAGCATACCAAACCATAATAAGTTTACTCCAAAACGGTCCCTTAAAAGCATTTTCCATATCAGCAGTTCCCAATCGGCATCAGATTCAAAAGCAAAGCAAAGCTAAGTCGGTCGACTGTCGCAACAGCGGACACGAGCATACAATATTGTTTCATACCACCTGTGGAGTTACTTGTAAGTTAGTAATGCAGGACTGTGTCCATTGCTTCTTAAAGATAGTTAATCAAATATGTGATGGATGTTATTCTTCCTAAGGGCATGGATCCTGCCCGAGTGATCTTTTGAGAAGGTATGAGATACAGCATCAGCCCCAATAGAGGGAAAAGGCTTGGCAAATGATGATGGAATTTTATGTGATGTTTTCAAACTAGGTGATTAATAGAATACTTATCTTTATAACAGTTTTCCCAAATACCTACCATATTTCGTCACAAATGTTTAGTGTGCCATAAATTAGGAATAAACCAGACACATTGCCCAATTCAGGAATGCTCATGGCTAAACTAGGTTTGCCAACGAGACAGTCAAAATTATGATTCCATAGCAAATTAGGCCAATTTTCGATATTACTAGGACATAACGCAATGGATTCAAATCAGTGCGAATTGTGATTTATGTCATGTAATAACATTGTCAACGTAATACATTGTCTCCGTAACTTCAAGTGTTGCACAGATTGCTTCGGGCCTAATTTTAACACCATCGGTATCTTGCTTTCTATAATAATTGGCGATCTTATCTCCAGTGATATAATGAACTAGTATTGGTTCAACATTATCAGTGTAGATAGGGTCCTAACCAATTGCAAGTGATGCAATAATAATTTACATGCTATTACTGAGTCTGTATTAAGATAGATTGGTCATATATTTGCTTTGCAATATCCGGCTCGTATTTTACATATTGTGACTGTTTCATTGTTGTTTGTTATAGAATTACTTCTCTTTTGTTTTGTGGAAAATAAAGTCCTAATATATAATTTACATAATACCTACTTAAACAAGAAAGTCTAAACTTAAATGGATAATTATGATCAATTGAGGTTTTAAGACGATACTATTAAGGATCTTGTAGATCAACTTCATATACGAAGCTGGGAATCCCCCAAACACCTGTCTGGGAAACCACAACATCAAAAACAAAGACACAACCAAAGTATAGATTGCCACTGACATTGCTCCGTCGTCTGACATTACAACACCTGATTAAATTCCATCCCCACATGGGCCAGTAGACGTTGATTCAAAAGAACTTGTTAAATGTTTCAAGCTAGTTATTTTTGTAGCGGACTGTGAGAAAAGTGAGCGCTCCGGTCAAGGCCGCGCGGCTGATCTCGATACTGCGCCCAATTGTCGATGAGATGGTCAAGTTGCTACATATAGGCTTAGGTGTTATTAGAAATTGTGAGGAATTTAAATTGGTCCTTTGGCACGAATGGTAATTAGTAGTGTAGTTTATTACTGAGCTATTAATGGTTAAGTAGGTTAACTTAATTATCGTAACTACTTTTATCACCTGTAGTGATATCAATACCTCTGAAAGATGTTTTTGCAATTTGCAGCAATGTCTCGAAACTTGACATGCGGATAGTGCAGTTATTAAAATTCATCCCATCTATAACATTGAAGGTGTCCTATAAAAACAAAATGCACTCGATGAGAGTTTCTTTGAGTTTGCGCCAAAGAATGAAGGAAATCCGCGTATTAAGGTCACTTGCGTCGTTCGCGTGCCATCGAAGGCTGTCTACTATCAATCGTGTTTCAACTCTGATAACATTTGCAATGACATGAAAACAGTTTTCAGCACCCTTCACACAGATTTCTGTAATGAAAAAGGTAATTAGACTAATTTGAAGAACATCAATCAGGTCTGCTATAAAATAGGGATTTTTGAAGAACTTTATAGCATGTAGTATATCTTAACCTGTAGTCTGTCACTGTACTTATTAAATAAATAAATAAATAAATAAATAAATATAGCTTCATCGTCATAACAAAAATATTTTCCACTTCATAAAAATAAACTACCATCTTAATTAGGTATCATGATAATCAAGTTGTAAGTACCTCTACCATTTACAATAATAATAGGATCCTTATTACCAGTAATGACAGGCAACCATTTATAAGCACTTACAATGAAATTAAACAATTACATTATCGCAGTAAACAAGCGTATATTTACGACGACAAAACACCTGGTGATCTCATACAAAATCAATTATATTTATTAGGCTCTAAAACAGTTGATGACTACATACGGTAGTTCCTATAAATTACCATAACCAAAAGCCATTGAAATACTGCGCAAATCTGCAGGTAGGTAATAACATTATATAGAAAAACAATGAAAGACCTCACGGATACGGTAACGATGTTCCTATATTATGATCTGAGAATAATGTGACTAGCAGAGAAGTAACTGAGTAAGTCAAGATCAAGGAGAATTATGATGAGACAGATATGAAAACAGTGCCGCAAAAAGTCTATGAACCAAGTATACACTTCAATGAAGATATTTATGGGTCACAGGCTTGCATCTAGAATTTTTGCTATATTAAACACGAATTTAGTGAAGTTAACTTTATCACGGCTTTACCAAAATGATGACTTGATTTTGCTACTAATCTAATCTTACCTAATTCTGAATTTTATCGCTAGGCTGACCTTCTGCTCGTATGCGTAATAGAGGTCTGAAACTCCCATTGCCAATTGTCGAGCCTTGTATGCATCTAACAATCTTGAGTATTTGCCAATTACAGTTTAACCTTTCATTCTCACGTAAGTCTGGGTAACATTTTTGGTAAGCAAAGATTTTATTGTGATAATTTTCCATCCCTAAGCTTATCACGTACTATTGTTCACTATTTTTATTCTATAGAATACAAGCCACTATTTCTAACATGCGTAGCCGTAGTGAAAGTTGTAATGTCAAAAACAACTTTAATGACATCATTTTTAACTGCAAAAGCTATAAATACTCCCTTATCATCAAATCTATTTCTCAATACAACCTTATAATTTGATCTTTTACAGGGTTAGTAATATTTAAGGTCATAGATCCGTCGAGAAGGATTTGATCTCCAAATTACTTAGCAGTCAAAAAAATTAATTTAAAAAGACCACTAACGATATCACAAATTGTGTTGTCTCACCAATCAAATGATTATTGCCTAAGGCCATTATGTCTACAAAGTTTATTGTCTTGATCTTCAGCCACATACCTACTGGTTAACGAACCGACAAACTAGTTAATTCTAAAAGTTCAACCAACCAACGTTGTAAATGTAAATTTTTCGCGCCTCTCGTGCATCGGCGCCACAATGCAAAGGTCAGGGGAACTGGTTTCTAACTAGCTAGCACAGGAATCTTCTACGTTGCTCACCTCTGTTCTTAGGTATTTGATTAAAAGATTAGAGCTTTAGCTTGATGAATTTTGATCAACTTCGTTATTACCTCCTGAGTTGTCCTCTTACATTTAGTGCACTCTCCTTCAGACCCGTCAAATAAACCAATCAATAATTCAATTACCTTACTACATATATTTTGATTTGAATATGAAATAGTGGTTTACTTTGTTAAATTCATTAAACATCTTAGGTACGTCAATTAGGTGCTTTATTACATTTAACATAGGGTGTGGTTGCCCATGTAACTGGGTTTAGGACAATCCCTCTATCTAGAGGCAGATACTGATGATGGTGTCAGTCCTTTCAAAACTCATCCACCACTAGCCCAGCAACACTATATTCAGTTTCGATGTCTTCAAAAGCAACGTCACTTTCAGAATCCTCTAACATCTTCTTCCAATCTTCCAGATGCTGTGCCCCACGCTATTCCTGGCGACGCTGGCTCTAGTGAGCTGCGACGTGTCCCACTTGCTGTCTAGCACAACTCCTGAGCCGCCACCGAAGCCCTACGTGTTCTCTTACACCGCCGGCAGGTACCCTGGCCATGCTGATCGGAGCCACACTGAAGTCAGCGATGGCAGTGGAGTCGTTAAAGGTGATTTGAACTTTAAGGTCTTTGGATTAGGTTTCAAAATGGATTGTGACTTTGGATGTGGGATTACTTTTAAGATGGTGTTAGTCAGTACTTGCTGCTCTTTTAACGGGGTCTGTCTACTGTTAGAAATTGTTAATACCTATGCTGTATTTGTTTTTTGTTTTGGTTTCTGGCTTAGGTACCTTTACTAGTGTCAATATTGATGTGTTCATAGTCACGTAGTTGTTCAGCGTCTGCTACTGTGTCTACGTGAGATTTTCGACTATTAACAGATTATTAGAAGGTGTCAGAATTATTAACTGTTCGTAATTAACCTCTAAAAATCACTCAAACAAAAGGTTATTTGCCGAATTCCTTACAAATTCGTGTTACAATTTAATAATATTTGTCTCAGATGCTTATTATTGATAGCATAAAATTCTCGCATTAATTATAAGTGTTTGCTGCTTGACCTTTGTCGATTATTATGACAAAAACGAGTTTTACGATCGTGACAAATCGGAGATGAGTAAGAGATTATCTAGCTTCACAAAAATGTTAATAACCGTGGAATATCATCACGTAACAATGTGTGAAGCTTTATCGACAATAAGGAAACAATTATCTATAATTTTCATAAAGTCTATCGCAGCCGGACGGTTGAGGAGTTAAATTATGTGATGATCATGGTCAGTTTTTTTCGCCGTTATCAGATAAGATTCCTTTGAAATTAGTTCTAAATGATATACCAAATTATATGATATTCGAAGATTGTATCTCTAAATTGAATCACTCAAAAAATGGTTTAAAATTGGTTGGAAAAAAAAAAATATTTAAAACAAGTTTAAAGTTTGAAGACTAATGAAAACACGAGTTGATCTGTGATTGGACGCGTGATGTCAAAAAATACTTATATCCATCTATCCTCGAGGAAAGTACATACTTAGGATAACTTTTCAGTCAATCTTTTCAATGGAAGAGAGCAAAGGGTGTAACATCACTATCTTCAAACATTACAACAGCCCCCAGAAGCTTACAAAACACAACAAATGAAGTAACAATTAGACTTTCTAATACTTACTGCGATATTAACAAGGAATGTACGTACATTTCCCTGCTCTAGATGTACCGAAGTGATACCTTGGAACGCCCATAAGGAAGAAACACGTAACTAGACTTACTGTATTCTTGTTTATTAGCTAATTTCGTTAATGTAGTATTCGGAGCGCGTATTTTGAGAGTTAAATATAGAACAGTTGAGATGGATGACCAATTAGGTTTTTATGGCTTTATTACTGATTCTAGACTTGTTCTTATTGTGTAATGCGTATTAAGGTATTCCTGTAAATGTATATTTTTTGCTGGTAGGCTCAGTTTTGTTTTTGGACTACCAATTTGGAGTGCAAAATGTTTTAACCTGATCTCATCACTTTGTTACAACAACAACAGTATAGTTAACATTTAAATTAATACTATTTTTAATACTGCTCGAAGTAATTAACTAGTATACACTGACGCTAGATTAGCTAGCTTTACTAATAGTCAACATTATTACTCATCTATACAATATAGTGGTCCTTCAAGTCGAAGATATTATCAAATATTTACTATCAAATAGTTAGGCAATTTTTCACACACGCACTATCGATATACCACAGCTACTATAATTTAGAGCGGCCCTTCACCACATTTGTTTCAATGCTTTCCACCTTGAGCACTTACCTTGGCATCAAAGTACGCATTAATTTCTATAATTAATTAGCTAATTAAAGTCACATGTTCACACATGCCTCGGGGGTAGGCATAAGTACAGGAAAACCTCCAAAACTAAGAAGGCTACAGAAATTAATATAAACCAAAATTGCTCCAATAAAACACTAATTTTGAGTTTAGCCATTTCAAACTACGCACTTAACCCTATAAACTTTAAAAATCTGTTTTTAAAACCAATATTGAAATGATGCCCCTTTGGTTTTTTTATTATCAAGCCTGGGTTTGATCATATACATTTCGGACACCGTCATTTGTTTCGGAGAAAAAGAAAGTAAGTTTTAAACTTACTTTCTTTTTCTTATGTACTTATTTCTGATCTACTATGTTCCAGGCTCATTCTCCTATGTGGATCCCGCCCAGAAGCTCCGCACAGTGGACTACATAGCGGACAAGCAGGGCTTCCACCCGATCCTGAGCGACGTGCCTCCGGAGCACCCTCGGGACTCCGCCTCGGTGGCGCAGGCCAAGGACCGCCACTACCAGCTGTACGCCAAGATCGCTGAGGAACACGCTAATCCTCATCCTGAATGTGAGTGTGTTTGTTTAGTATGGAGTAAAATATATCTATTGTATCTTCACCTGGCGGTACTATTGGGCTATCGTCTTCTACAAGTGTGCCAGTGTAAACTTCATCATTAAGCCTATCCCTTTCCTCAAGACAAGTTAGACTCTTACGGATATTGCTGACGCCCTTTATTGTAGGAACATCGGGCAACTGCTTATATAGACTTTGCAATGTGGTTCAGTGTGGCATAATATTCGGAAAGACCTAACACGGTGTTAGGTCAACATAGATGACATGATTAGGATAAATGATACATAACTTGTCATACGGCAGCATTATTTGCATGGCAATTTGGTGATGGCATAAGGTTAAAGATTTTGTGACATAGTTGTCACAATACAAGTCCTCATAGGTATATGAATCTTTTGTCTTAGTACCAACATAACTATAATTTCCATCTCCCCATTCCAGTAATATCAGCCCCAGTAGAAACGCAAGCGGTGGCAGCAGCCCGCGCGAAGCACGCCGAACTGTTCCGAGTGATCGCCGAGCAGCACGCGAGGATCGCCGCCGAGAGGGAGGCACTCCTCAGGGAGGAAGAGGAGAAACAGCAGCTTCAGGAGCTGGGACAGTAGACTAGGACTTCTCTCGTTGTATTTGAATCAGCTGGTTGGGTCAAAATACAAGATCACGTCAAACCTATCTATCCATGCTTTGTGATTAAAGATTGTTTGACCTAATGTCGAAAAGTCTCTAGTTGCAAATCGACGGATAGGTTAAAGAAATCTCCCATAAAACTGAGAATTAGAGGTTAAAAATATTCCTCTTGCAATGCTCCCCGTAAGTAAAATGTATTATACATACAATACATAAGCAAAATCTGTCTGGAATTAGCTGTTTTACTGACCGTTACAAAATGCACAGTGCATTTTGACGACATAAAGATCTTGAATTTTGATGGAACCAGCTGACTTTGATCACCAAATATGGAAGAGCAGATGGATAGAGCTTTAATGGCCTAAAATCTAGAGATATTTTAGAGGTTCTTGATGCCTTCAGAGAAATAATTTTGATAATCCAAACCTGTTTGTATGATCCATGTAAAAGTCAGAATATTAAGACTGCCTGGTTGCAAACTTCAAGTAGAATTGTTAGTGACACATTTATAAGTACAATGAAAGTATCCCTGCTATCCATATTTGGCAATATAACCGACTGCGTGATACGTAAGTTAAATACAAAATTGTTACATATTTTTAAACTATTTATGTAGGTTTATTTTACTAAAACTTTTACACTTTTACATCGACTTTTAAAATATCTTTAAGTAAACTGTAAGTGTATGTTTTAATCGAATTTTTAAAACATTTTGAAAAGTCGTGTTTGTCATACGCCATCTGTGGTTAAAAACAAAAACTAATGAACTGTGTAGTTACCTTGTACTGTGAATAATTATGTAGGATTGTATATAAAATATTAAATATAAGTATTTTAATAATACTCTCTCGAATTGCCATATTAAAACCAATTTGATATTATTACTACTAAGTATTGGTATGTATTAAGAAATTTTGTATTTTTTGTAATGTTTTTTAATGTGAAAACATCTCACTATAAAAATAATAATAAATAGTAATAACTTATCAGAGTTTTTATATCAGACTTGCTCCTTTTTGAAAGTCGGTAAATATCCTTTTAGCGAGACCCATAGAAGTTTACCTTCACCTATAAGAACTCAAGACGAAACTAGATATTAGCACCTTATCTGAACTTTGAAAAGGTTTGAATCTCCACTTACAAAAGGTTTTGAAAAAAAATACGAAGAATGCTGTAACAGTTTATTTATAATAGGTATATACAACTTTGCCGAATTGAAAAGGAGCTTCAATTGTCTCGTTGCATTTAACTGGTTATGTCTGAAAAGAAAAGTTGAATAATTAACTTTAGTCTATTTACCCAGTATATGCCATGTAAAGAGAAGATATCAAAATTAATTATATGTATAATTGTTTCAAAAGAGATTCACCCTGTCTTTTGTCTTTGACTTGGCCACTACTGAGCGCTCCCTAGCGTACGCAAACAGAGACAAATATGCATGTACTTAATACAAACTATGTAAACGCAAGTATGTAGATGTGCCATAAGAATTTACTTACTGGAAGGAGGAGGTCCCGGGGGAGAGCCTGATGGTGGCTCCGGCGGACCCTGGCCGCTCTGAAAACAATACAGTTTTTTTAGACACCACTTGACTTGTTATATTGGGTCCTACACCTGATCTCTCTCTGATTGTTACCCGATTGCTGTCCCATCGAGCAACGAGAGTGAGGTATAAGTAAGAGAGTGCACCTGTGTCTGCGCAAATGCATCTACTCTATAACAATAATTATGCTCCTGAATAATCCTGCGCAGCTGGCTTATCTCCTTAGACATTTAGAAGAGAAAGGGGACGACCAAAGAAATTGATAGTTAAGAAAAGGATACATCATACATTGTGTAAAAGAAGTAGTAGTAGTTCAGGAGGATAATGATGAAGCGCAGGTTCTACTTACCACAGCAGCAAACACAATAGCCGCGATGGCCACGATAATACCAAAAATCTTCATGATTCAACACCTGAATGTGATCTGATGCACTAACATATACTCCTTACCTTATATACTATAGAAAAACTATAAAAATCGTTCGCATGAGACAATTGTTCATCCGGTCAGCGATTTAATATCATTATTTTATTGAAAACAAAAATGGCAAGAGTGAGTTGCACGTGCGAATAGAGGGTTCCGTGTCTCTTGCGTGGAATCAAATTGGGTCGATTATAGAGGTATTATAATGCAGGATTTTGATTATATTATACGGTAGGTGTTCTTGTGATGCCCAAGGTAGTTTGAAGATCAACTTAACCTATAAGACGAATCATCGCCATGGAATAATTTGGTCTTCTTACTATAAGATATCTTTCTAATGTTACTATTGCAGGAATTGCTCGAATTGAAATTTCTAGAATTCTTGGGCCATTGTCCTTTTGTTTTTACTTTTGATATTTGGCATCCTTTTTTCGCGAACTGGGAATAGCTGGACAACATACTCAGAAGTGCTTCACTTCAGAGGTGAATCACCTGGGATCGAGAGATCTGACGATTTTAAATACTGGACCCTAAAATCCGCTTTTCAATGTTCTTCAACGACAAGGTGACCAAATTACTGTTTAAATGATCTCACAATGGTGGGACACTTTAGATGCATTTTATGGTAAATTTTCAAATTAGTGGGACAAATAGTTCTGTTATTATGGCATTTAAGTTATCTTCCGCATTTATAAGCGTGAGTTTGTGCTATTAAATGTATATTAGTGTACTGTGATGGAAATAAGAGTTCTTCTATGAATAATCTTCTTGATGAGCCGCTATTCTCGTAAGGGTCATGAATACGTTGCGATTCCTGCACGGAACAGGTAAAGTATCACATTTTACATAAGAAGTTCAAGCCTATACAAGTCCCAGCTATGATTTGTAGTAGGTATATTGCGAGTCTCAGTGGCCTGCCATTCGACAAACAGAATAGGCTGGATTACTATCAGTGAATAATAAGGAAGGTAAAATGTAAGAGTGCTTCTCTAGTCAGACAATAATTAAGTATCTAGTCTGAAGGAAAATCATCACAACCAAACTCCCTGGCAGGATATGTTGAAATAATCTTACTGTAACACCTAATGTACCATATTCTAGCAAATAAGTATTTGATTTGATCAAGTTGTAAACAATGTTTATTTTTTATTTTTGAAGAATTGAAAAATTATGTAATTAGGTATAGCTGCTAAGTAAATGGTGAAATCTGATTTCACTGTATCTTCGTCCATTTTATTATTTGATTGTTCATTGTACATAGCACTCAAATGTTGGCCTAATTATTTGCAGATTTAAACATAAAAATTAAATGTTCAAGGGACATTTTAGTTTATGTCAGCACTACCAAGCAAGGAAAGGAATAAAACAATATTTTAAACTGTTGGGATTTTTCGAAAGAGTTACCGGCCCTGGTACATAATTGGCCTACGACGGAACATGATTGTTTTTATTCAGTAAGAGTCTGACTCTCACACCGCTGCTAAATGCATATAAAAAAATAGGCCCGTTGCATGCGTCGTCGTAGCATACTCGTAGCAACAAAAGTGTTTAGAAACGTGCTTCTCAGTCTTGAAAAATCTAATTAATTGCTCTGTACGAAGAGGATACCTTTTTAGGGTTCCGTAGCCAAAATGGCAAAAACGGAACCCTTATAGTTTCGTCATGTCCGTCTGTCCGTCTGTCCGTCTGTCCGTCTGTCACAGCCGATTTACTCGGAAACTATAAGTACTACAGTGATGAAATTTGATGGGAATATGTGTTGTATGAACCGCTACAAAAATATGACACTAAATAGTAAAAAAAAGAATTGGGGGTGGGGCCCCCCATACATGTAACTGAGGGATGAAATTTTTTTTTTCGATGTACATACCCGTGTGGGGTATCAATGGAAAGGTCTTTTAAAATGATATAAAGTTTTCTAAAAAACATTTTTCTTAAAGTGAACGGTTTTTGAGATATCAGCTCTCAAAGTCGTAAAAAGTATGTCCCCCCCCCTCTATTTTTATAACTACGGGGTATAAAATTCTAAAAAAAATAGAGGTGATGCATGCTAATTAACTCTTTCAACGATTTTTGGTTTGATCAAAGTATCTCTTATAGTTTTTGAGATAGGTTGATTTAACTGTAATTTACGGAACCCTTCGTGCACGAGTCCGACTCGCACTTGGCCGGTTTTTTATTGTTTTATTTTTTTTAAAGAATCTGCGTCGTACTTATTGGATCATACAATAATCAATAACACTTTCAGAACAATAATTTCAGGAATAAATTGTTCTGACAGTAGGTACCTATTTAGTCATTAGAAGCAGCTATTCAGTTAAATCCAGTCGTATACATAGAAATACGACATAATCTATGTCAAATTGTAAAATCGTCTGTGTACCCATCTTTCTATGGTCTTGTAGTTCTCTAAGGGATAAACCTATTTTCGTTAAGTACTAATAAAGCTATGCCTCTAGGTGACTGAAAGTATGGTATTTTTTTATTAATAATAAAATAAGTAATGAATCGTCTAACTTGTAACGGTTTTAAGCATCATATGCTACGGCTATCGTCATAATAATGAATATATCCTAAGGTACGCAGAGCAATTCCGCTAGTGCGGGGTTAGTTGAAAATGTTTTTCTTTCTAAGACACTGTTTTAATGTAGGGTAAACAAGCAAATAAAAATCAAATGTAAAACTGGTGCAACTATTTATTTGTTGTTTGATTTAGCCGATGTCGTAGCAGTATCCTTGTCGCTGTAGTTTAGCCGGTCGAGTCTGTAAAGAAGGGAAAAGCGTTACAATTTGTTTTATTCTGTATTCTACCTTAACAATAAACAAATCTAACAAACAATAAATACAAAGGCATAATTTATTTCTAAATTATAAATGAATCTCTCTAACGTGGGGTGTCGCGCGACAGCGAACAATTGACAAAACTACCGATTCAAACTATGAACACGTGAAACTGGCACACGCGACTTGTTTATTGTTTAGCGCTAGATGGAAGCATTGCTTTCTCTTTAATCCAAAGATGCAACTTTTCGGTTTAAAGAGTAAGATTAAAGAGAAGAAGAAGCAAAAGTTGCATTCGTCTAAAATGGCATTCAGCTCCATTCAGTTAGACTTGAATACTGAGAGACAAATGCTAGGCAAATGGATAACAAGGAATTTTAAGCTAATAGATAATATAATACATAGAGTGACTTACTGGTTGGTGGGGCTCCGCTTGGTGGGGGTCCGGGTGGTGGCCCGCCACCGTTGCACCCAGCGGTCTTCGGCAGAGCGCTCATCCCGCTCTGCAATCAGATTAGACAAACAAATGTAGGATTTGTTTTGTGACACCCCGAAATTGCAGGGATCAATTCGTGTGAAATGTGAAGTGTGATTTTGAACCCGTTACAATTGGCAGGCATATTTGCCAGGGACTACTTCTATGATCTGATTAATATATTGACCTTACTAATCATCATCATCCTCCGAGCCTTTTTCCCAAACTATGTTGGGGTCGGCTTTCAGTCTAACCGGATTCAGCTGAGTACCAGTGCTTTACAAGAAGCGACTGCCTATCTGACCTCCTCAACCCAGTTACCCGGGCAACCCGATACCCCTTGGTTAGACTGGTGTCAGACTTACTGGCTTCTGACTACCCGTAACGACTGCCAAGGATGTTCAATGACAGCCGGGACCTACAGTTTAACGTGCCATCCGAAACACAGTCATTGGTGTCTAAGATATACTTAGAAAGTACATACAAACTTAGAAAAGTTGCATTGGTACTTGCCTGACCTGGAATCGAACCCGCGCCCTCATACTCGAGAGGTTGGTTCTTTGCCCACTAGGCCACCACGACTTTAACCTTACTAATATTGACCTTACTAATATAAAGTTAAAATAATGCTGCACACAATTAAAGATTATTGAAAATTATGTAAAGCAGTTCAGGGTATGAACAGATTACTTAGCTGTTTTCTATCCAAAAGTCTGCCTGGGCAACAAGGAAGTCAGATAGGCAGTCACTTTATGTAAAACACTGGTACTGCAGTATCTGCATCCAGGTAGACTGGAAGCTGGCCCTTATTATGTTAGGGGAAGATTAGGTGGATTATGACTGGTATAGCTGAAGTTTGCTTTAGCAGTGGGTAAAAATTGGGAGGAATGAATAATATGGTGATGCTTCTGCTAGTTGTAATATTTGAAAGGTTACTCACCACCGCAGCGAAGGCAATAGCCATGATGGCCAAGAGTGCTCCAAAAAACTTCATGTTTCAGCTACTGATCATGAACTGACTACACCATATACTATACTAGCTTATATACTACTAGAAACTAGGAAAATTGACCATTTGTGACGATTCTCCATCCGGTGGGCGATATAATAACAATTATTATAAATGTAGTGTTCCGATAAGTGTGATTCTGTGATTTGTACGCGACGATGCGACAAAATTATAGGGCTTAGCTAAATATTTACATTGTGGATTGGGTTGGATGTAAATAGGTATGTATGTTTGATTGATTATTTCATAGTAAACGGTCATAGTTTTTTTATTGCAATAATATGAAGATGAGAAAAACGAGCAACAAATAAAAAAACAGCTACAAAGACATCTACCTTCAGGTATCTACCTCCACAAAATTTGAAACACTTCTATTTGGTAATTAGGACAAAAATAAACTTAATATAAGAAAGCTGAAGCTGTTGAACTCTGCAGAAACAAAATACGATTATTTAAATATAGGTTTAGATAAATAAAATCTAACTATATAAACCCGGGTGAATTAGCAAGCGAAAACTTGTGGTAATTTGTTTCAAAACTATTTCAGCTGTAAATTACATGAACTCGCTATAATTGTAATATCATGAAATTACGTTTACAGGGGTCAACTATTATACTTATCAAAATATTTTTGTCCTCTAGAAGTATTTTTCAGTAGACAATCCAGCTCTCAAGTGTCTAAATCGCAATAATTTAATTTTAAAAATAATTCATTTTTATAAGTAATATGTTTATTAAGTCATTGTCTCTATGAGAACATACGCAGGTGCATTTTTACGAGTCCTAGTGTTAGAGTTGTAGAGTTACAAATAATTTGTTGAGAGAAATTCGTGATCCACCCTCTTTTACCTTCCTCTCTTCTTTCATCCTACAAAGACCATGCTTCACAAAACGCATTGTAAGCTTTCGATCTGGATTTCTCTTGGAAGTGTACAATTCGCCAAGAAAATGGTCTACATTTGACAAACCTTTCTTTGAGATCTAATATCGCTAAGGTTCACTTTCCTTAATTGTCTAGTAGACGCACAGCGACAACTGTGCTTGGTGTCGGTTTCGATTCCCAGTCTAGACGTAATCGCTTTGAGTTTAAGTGTGATGTGTAGGAAGTTGGTAATTGATACACTTAAAATAAATATCGTCCCTCCTCCTGATCTCTCTCAGGTTGTGTCTGGTACCCGTCCCATCGGATTATGGTATTAAAGGAATAGAGAGTGTACCTATGTCTGCGCAAATGCTTTTACACTCTCGCTGCTTATAGAGAACAGTCGCCGTGCAGCACATTCGGCAGGGATGCCATTATTACAGTTCACTTTTTTATGAGAGCATATCTAATGAAAATGAATCTCATCCCTAAATACAGTCATGAAACCAATGTGGAAAGTAGTCAGATTTTGATTAACTCGAGCAATAGTGATTGTAGTGAAGTTGATACCATCTGTTTGAGAAGAAATGTGAGATACTTAGTAAGTAAGGAGGATTTTTAAACCAATAACGAAATATTTATTTTAAGAGGCGTTCAGTACGTCGATTCTATAAAATCTCACAACTCACTTGGACATCACTCTCACTTCGCATTCGTAATTTTTAGGATAGCTCTTTGATTTTATCTAGCCAAACATAAGAAATGGCAATAAAAGTTTATTATCTGTAAAATTTGATTTTTTATGCAATAAATGTGAAAAAGTGCCCATCCCTCCCCTACCTCCCCTAAAGTATGAAATGACATTTCGAATCGAAGTGAAATGCGAGTTGTTGTTCGAATTTTATAGAATCGCAGGACAGTACTCGGCTAAAAGTTTATTAGACTTTTACCTCCCTGTGTTTCCTTAATGTCTATGGATGGAGTATTGTTTCATAGAAATACAATGAAACTGCCAAAAGCAATGAAACAAAATATAGGAGCAAAACATTTTTTATTTATTAATTTTTCGTATAATAACTGTTATAATTGTGTGCCGTCTATTGTTATTATTCAAGCATTTTCAGAAGATCGTAGTTGTGTGGATTATCCGCTAGTCGCATCTGAAACAAAGAAGTAAGAAATAATTAGAACCATAATACATAATACCCAGAAAGCCTTCGATAACCGGGAACTCAGAAGTACTTGCAGTCGATAATTCTACATCAAAATTAGACAAAACAGAATAGAACTTTGTACAATCTTGCCTCAATGTCATTCAATTAGAAATAGTTCTTGCCAAGCAGATTGGTGTTCTTCAACCTTCAAGTATGCCCATATGGCCTCGCATCCTGACCATCCCCAAATACAATGATTTCAGCGTTTCCACTAGCACATTTTTCATGACCACAAAAAGTTTGACGAGAACTGTAGGTAAGGCAATTGGACAAGAGTATCTTACTAGTAGAAGCCGCTGTGGTGGTGGCTGGAGTGGAAGGAGGGGGGCGGGGTGGTCTGCCTCCTCCACCGCCTCCACCATGACACCCGGCAGGCTCAGCACTAGTGCTCATGGCTCCCTGTAACCATGGTCATACAGGAATATCATCAGATTTCACTAATAAATAAAACTCTTAGAAAACTCTAGGAAAACAGTAGGAAGTAGGATATATAATGTTCAGAACATATTCAGAACTTAAGTTAATATTCGTTTGCTTAAGGAAGCTAAAATTGTAAAGGATGATCATGTAGGTTTTTTTTAACATACTAGTTTCTGACTAGTGACACTAGTCATGTCATGTGTAGTTCAGTCAGAAACTAGTTGAAGTTAAAGATGAGTTAAAGCCACAAGATTAATGGTACACAGATTACATAGACACAGGACTTAATAGTCTCGTAGAGTATCTGTGGCAAGATTGTGTATGGTGATCTGATGAACAAAAGAGCTAATAGAAAATCTGGTGCAGCTAATGAATTTTAATTTGAATTCCAAGAGTGACTGAAATTATCTTTACCTACAAGAAGTAACAATGACTTACCACAAGAGCCAATGCCATTGCCATAACAGCTAAAAGTACTCCAAAAAGCTTCATGTCGAAACTGAGCAGTATGAAGGACTGACGGAAAACTAAGTCATCTCATTTTATATGCAAAAATATTAGAACCATCTAGGTGCGCTCACAAAGGTGATAATAACATGCTTTGTGAATCTGACAATATGTGTAATCATAATTATAGCAATCGAGAGAAACATTTCAATAACGACAAGGGTATTTAAATTGTCGTTTACATCGCTTTAGTTAAAATTTGCTGGCTCATGCTTATTAACTCCTGGATTATCCCAATCCCCCCAATAGATCCATTTTTAGTATGATGTGTTTTTGTGTGTGTCCAAATAACATTTTTCGTCCCTGTTCTTTCTTGTCAGTATTTGGAACTAGTTATTTAGAACTAGGTTGTATAGGACGCCATTGACTAAACCCTACGTTAGGTTAGGCATATTGGGCTGCGGGTTGTTCGAAAGAGGTACCGCGGCCCTAGCACATAAGAAGGCCTACGACGGAACACGACGGCTTTTAGTCAGTAAGAGTCTGACACTCCCGCTGCTAACCCACAGCGGGAGGGGTCATTTGATGATTTTTTACGTCGTTAAAAAAAAAAAAGGTTAGGCATATTAAATATAAGTTTTTGCCATCGGAAGCGATGAGTGAAGGAAGATTACCTTAAAGTTAGGGAATTAATGAAACCATTTTCTTGCAAAATGGGATTTTGATATTGTGACGATAAAATAGTAATTATTCTAATCTTAATACTAATAACGGACTTTTTATAATCAATTCTATAAAGCTTGTTTAGCGTTAGTGAATAGGTCAATTTTAAGAATAGACTTATAAATAAAACAATTGTTTTTAATTTAAAACATTTATTCCTAAACTCCACCCTATTCCCAAATCAATCTATATCCAGCTTCTTGAAGCTGCCCTGTATGCCGAACTCCTTCTCGATTTGAGAAGGCTTGGCTCCTTTCCGCAAAGACTCATTCACACGACGTTTGTTTTCGTCTCTGATGAATGTTGGGTTGGCTTGCAGGCGTTTGAGTAGTTCATCTGAAAATGATCATCTGTTAGCATCTGTTAGGGATGTAAAGTCTATGAAGATGTTAATTGTCGAAGTATAAATATGTATTCATTTACTTTTAGCGACTGATCTATGCATAGCAGGTATGATATTACAAGTGGTGGACTATAGGATTGGTTCTAGCGCTACCTTCATAAAATAGTTGAGCAACCTGTTGCATAAAATAACATTATGTGCAAATTGATCGTAGAGTAAGAATCAAAATATTGAAATTTTTGCGATATATTTTGGTCTTGCTAATAGTGAGTTCAGATTAACCTACAAATGGCATAATTAAAAGGACAGTAATTGTAGCCACCACATGTTCTTAAGTTACTTAATTTAAAAAAACATATACATTAAAACTAAACGTACCTCTCAAAGTGGCATGATCCTTATACTCCCCTCCCTCCTCTTTTGGCAGTGCCTTCTTGGGTATCATCTTATACAGCGAGTCCGAGCCGACCTGGTGCGTGTGGATGATGTCCATGAGCTCCTTCTTGAGGTAGGGCTTGATCAGCATCAGCACCTTGTCCATGAAGTACGGCGCGCTCATGAAGTGCACGCCTTTCAGTTTCACAAACATGCACTCCTGGAATTTTTAGTTATTTATTGGCACGTGAACTAAGTTTAGTTTTTTCTAAATAACTCATCTCTCTTGGTGACTGTAAGCTTACCGTGACTTTACTTATACAATAGTAGGTAATGTTAGATCTTTGTTAGTGCGTAGCTTATGAGAAAGTTTCAATACCACCAACCTGTAGGAAATATATGACTTTCTTGACAACCATCAGGTCGAGCCTTGCTACGTGACTCAGGGTCGCCATGTCCATGTCGATCAACATAACAAACCTGTAAACAGGAAATTGCATGGTTAACCGTCGCAGAAGTGTTAATACTGCACTACTTAATAATACTACACTAATACATATAAAATTATTTTGCAGTAGGCCCTTATGAAATATTTAGCAATGGCATAATGTACTTTCTTTTCCATCTCTGATAACCGTTTAGCGAAACACCCGAATGGTATTTAACCCGTATCTTCCCAAGTCCTCAAAACTCATCTGATTGAAGCGAAACTTTCAGAATCATTTGTTAGTAGCCTAATTATCGATAATATGCAACAAAAAAAAAATTTCGATTTCCGGTATTTCAGTTACAGTACCGATCCAAAAATGGAACAGTAGGAGAATATGCCACTGTATTTTATTGTTGGTATTGTGTGCTTTTTAGGAAGATTGCTGTAAATAATGAAAGATATTTATGAATAATCTTATTTATTTTTAGTATATAATTTTAGTATTTTTAGTATTTTATATAACATTTAGTATAACATTTAGTATTACAATTTTATTTCGTATGAAACGCAGGAGAACACTTTTGGTGTAGGGCGACGTTGCATTTGCCACATTTCATTGTCGTGTTTTTATGACATAAACCACAACGGTTTTGTTTATCACTTTTGATAATATGGTGTGCCTTTCCATCTAACCTAATATCAACTGGAACTCGTTTTATGATTGCTAGAGATGATCTTGGAATAGGCTTCTTTACTGAAGAAGAATTTTCAGGAAAAGTCTGAAGATATGTTGTTACAACATGTCTTGTAAATGACAAATAGTCATGCTGATTGTTTTGTGAAGCTGGCGATAATTTATATAACTGAAAAGCATTATTCATACATACATTTATAGGAAACATAAGTAGCTGCCAGTACCACCTCTTCAGGCGTATAGAAATACGATAGCATCCCACATTTTGATCCAAACGGTCGACACCGCCCATATATTTGTTATAGTTGACGATGCAGCGAGGTTGGTCGACGTCTTTCTTCTGCTTGTCACAGTAACGTTTTACCTTAGCTAAAGGCTCCACACCACATTCGGTTGAGGCAACGGTAACAATATTGTTGTCATTGTAACGTACGAGGGTGATGTTCGTCAGAGTATCTGTACACTGGTCAAAAGACCCTCTGCTCATTTTCTTCATATCTTTCGCTTCTTTCAAGGGTGCCTTTTCTACCCTATTTGCCCTAACCGTTCCCGTCGCATCGTGTCCTAATGTTTTTATTTCATCCAACAAGGGTAAAGATGTAAAATAGTTGTCCATATAAAAGCTGTAAGTACCGGGCGGCAATTTGGATATGAGGTCTAAAACAACAGAAGCACCTACACCAAGTTCTGGGTGGGTATTTCCTGTGCTTGCCCCTTGATAAAGCTCTCCATATATCAAATATCCAAGACGAGTACATATAGACCAATTCTTATAACCGAACCGAATGGGTTTACCATGAATATGTTGCTTCGTCCCATGTTTCCCGAAATATGGAATCATGGATTCATCAATGCTTAGATTCCTGTCACCGGGATAATATTTTACCCATCTCTTATTGAGTAGATTCCAGAGAGGACGAACCTTCGCGAACTTGTCCTGTGGAGCTAAGTTATTATTATCGGCGACGTGAAAGAATCGTAATAGTTCTTCAAATCTGTTCCTAGGCATAGCAGCTGCCACACCTTGAAAATTACAATCAACACTTTGCTCCCAGTACATACGATATCTAGCAACACTGTTGTAACCAGACAGCAAGAGAATCCCTATAAATCGTTTTATTTCCTCAGTTGTAACTTTGAAATTGTGGTAACCTTTTTGAATAGCATTTTTTTCGGTTTCAGAGCGAATCAATTCAAAAACGTCTTCGTCAAAAAAAAGTTCAAAAAAGTGAACAGGAGTATCTAGGTGTTCTAAGAAATGTGGTGGCTCTGATGTTTTCTCTGTCTTCACTGGAATATCTACTTTCCTCCACTTTCGGGTAGCTGGACATTTTTTTTTCTTTGCCGGTGGTTGTACTGATAAGTCGCCGTGTGTATTATTATCTATAGAAACTTCATTTGATACGCTTTCTATAATATCTAAATTAGACTGTGAAGATACAGTAGCCCTAAACTCAGCCTGTGCTAAGAGCTGCTGCCTGGACAGGTGATTTATGTTCGAAGACTCCTCATCTCCACTGTCTTCATCACTTTTGTCGTAATTATCTGGGGGTGTTATGTAAATATCTGCTGACAATACGTCATCGTTGTCTTCAAGATGCGATATTATGTCATTTACCGACAATCTAAAACAAAATAAACGCAAAATTCAAAAATAACAATTATGTCACTACATAAAATGTTCCATATCCATATTATCCTACTGATCCATTATTGGATCGGTACGTATAAAAGTAAAAAATAAATGTAAATAAGCTAAATGTGCATTTCACTGTCTTGCAATATGATAACTCAACTCCTAGCCGATATAAATACGATACAATAATTATAAATTATCTAAAAAAAAAAACAAGAAATACTTACATTCGGCGATGAGACATTTTTTCACAATTTCCAAAAAATTCAGTGCGTAACAAAACACAAATTTCGCGGCCCACCGAGGATCTGACAAGTGAATATGGCGGCAAGAACTGTCAGTGCTGCCACCATAGACAAAAAAAATGGCTGCGTTCACGAAATTTTAGTAAAAAAAATATTAAACTAACCGATCCAATAATGGATCACTGGGATGATACGGGTTAAGATAATTGGATTCATACTAGAACCTAATCACAAGGCAATTAATCGATGGTAAATAAGATCTGTGTTCCAAATGCAGTAACTTAAAGTCCGATTGCTGGTTACAAACGACTAAGTTCCGACCATTGTTACAAACTGTTGTAGCGATGACCTGGGAACTAGACATTACTGACCTCGACTAACTGCCTTGGTCCTGCAGTCACACAACTTAGAGTGTGGATTCCATTTCATAGGACTGAAGCACTCCATCATTATTATAATCAGCATTTTTAATATCGATTAGTCAAAGATTAAACCACTCAACAGCTTTCAATACAGAATGGAGATAAAGCGTTCTATCAAAATAAATATTTTTAATATTACCACTTATTATGATGATGATACATCAAAGTAATAAAGAATTTGTACTCGGACTAATCAAGATAGTGTTTCATTTTTATCCTTATGCCAATACTTATTTGGACAGTCACTCTCTCTGATAAACGCAGATACTTACCCAGGCCAGGTCCCTTCCTCATGCTGCCACAGATCGAAGACCATCATGAACGCCCTGACGGTCTCTGGCAGACTGAAGTTCCGCGGCTCAGGGTCCAGGAGACGGAGATACACCACTCTGTAGCCCTCCGCTGTGGGAGTCACCAGGGGAGCACATAATCTGGAATCACATGACAAATATTTTGAATACTTTAAACTTGTGTAACCGTGTGTAATCTTAGAAAAGTGTTCAAGATTTTAGTTATTATTTATGTCAAGGGCTGCAGAGCAACATCTTAAAATGTCGCTCCGTGCGTCGTTCCCACAGTTAAATTCATATCCTAGAAAACTCCACATACTAAGTTTTTTCCTTGACCAACAAGTTAAATTGTATTAAAAAGATGAAAGAATCTTTACAACAATTATAGCTCTTGTTTGGTAATTTACTCTTCAGAACACTCTTCATGAAAACTTACACAGTATTCAAGGCGAACTCAGCCTTCTTGTCAAAGACACGGTCCTTGAAGAAGGGCGTGAAGAGCGTCCTCAGCGTGAAGTGCAGGTCCAGCACTTGCTTGGTCACCTCGCTGCTCTTCTCGCAGCAGTGGTAAGCGATCAGCAGGTCCACGTCTGGAAAACAGGGGAAGCCCGTGATTACGAGGATAAGTTGTATGTAGGTGGATGCGGGATTTGACCTTTTTTGGGGATGGTAGGCAATCATAAAATATGGAGCTAGTTGTCATAATTTTATTAGCCTCTCTTCATGAAAGATGTTATAAATGAGGCTTGGGCGATAACATAGATGTATGATGGCCCTTTCAATCTATCGGAAGATGATTATAGACGTTTGGTTCGAGTTTTGCATTATCATTCGTTATTATTCCAACATTATTCATGGATGCAGTTACAACTACAATTCTCAGAATCTTCAATGAACAAACAAACACCTGACGTACTAATTCTTATACATACTTCTATAATTAATGATCCATTCTTAAGGTCTACTTGACTTTGATGAATGGTGGCACGAGATCAATCATTATGCACAATCAGCTTACTTCAACGCTTCAGTAATGGTTACTATATTATTATAAACAATTACATACTATTGTTATAATTATTAGTTGTAAATGGTTGTATTTACAGGCAGACATGGTACACTGGTTATAATTTATCTACCTACTGTCATTTTTCAATACTTTCTTGCTTTTCCTCTTCCATGCAGTTGGGTACTAGTGTTTATATGGAGCAACAGCCTATCTGACCACCTCAAATTAGTTAGCTGAGCAACACAAAGGTCAATGTGTTTACTTTCTGGCTTTTGACTTAGTGTCTTCTAAAAGTCCCACAGTTAGACGTGCTTTCCAAACATGGGTACTTACTCCTGGTAGGTAGATTAAACAAAACGTTTATAAGTGCTGTTTCCTGCAGCTTCATAACTACAACTAGCTATAATAAAACTTCATACGTAGGTAGGTACAATTTCCACATGGTATTTTTTCCTTCCATAAATAAGTACTTTAAAAATATATGATATAAAGCAATTTCAAGTATGTATGCAAATTACATGGCTTCAAACGTTTAAGTACCTACCTAGGTATACGTCTTAGACAATAATACAATAAGATGGTCACAAGGCGATTATTATAACATCGTTAAACGTAAATAAAAATATCACGTTTGGATTGAACGTGACGAGAATAGACGAGAAACAATTGAAAATAGGTGTCATGGTAACAGGCAAAGGTCAAAAATAATTACTACCTTTTAATCATTGACAACCCTAAATAATGCTTAATTGAATAATTTAGTACATTCGTGAAAAGCTTTCAAAACGGATCATATTTGACATGATATTTTGCCAAACTAGGTCATAAATTACAGTGTTCATGGAGTTTCTTGACTTGTCCATATGACCCAATGAAATCTCATCTACCTAGCCTTTTCCCAACTACATATGTGTTAGGGTCAGCTTCCAGTCTAACTGGATGCAGCTTAGTACCAGTGTTCACAAGGAGCGACTACCTATCTGACTTCCTCAACCCACCCAGTGACCCAATGAAATCTGTTTATTGAAAAAAAAACATCCTTCTGAAGAGAATTATCTTATTTTGAAATGACCCCTCTTGGGAGTCGAATAAAATGTAACAAATTGTACTCTTACCTGTTAAATGCTCTCCCGGTAGATGTGGTTGTGTCTTGAGCCAGTCGCGAAGTTTCTTTATATCCTCAGGGGAGATGTCTGGGTTCTTCTCATACTCCTTCTCTATAGTTATCGGCTTCACCACACCCGCCATCTTGGTTTCTGTGAAGAAGAATTCGATCAATGTTAATTCGATCAACCGGTCGACGTTTTATGACGAAGGGCAGATAATGTTTCTGAAAAGGCCTCATTTAATCCGGTCATGTGATTTTAAGTGATCCATCATACGAAATCATATTTCCTTTATTATTGTATCACAAACTATGTAGGATATGCATCATAAAATAAAGTTAATCGCTATCATAATTCCTACATATTTTATGAATTTCTAATGTAACTCCGACATTATAAAATTATATGTTTCCACTGTACCGTGTAATTAGAGCTATTTTATTATTTAAAATAATGTATAGAACATAATATATCATGTCTGCTATGTGAGGCTAGCTTAGTTTGCTGTAAAATAAATCAGATCTGAATCAGACTTGTCAGCGGGAAATAATTAAACTTAATTCAACAATAGAAGGGTAGAAAAACACAAGACAAAACAAATATTTATTTATCTCGCAACCACCATACTATTATTGGAAAAAAGTTTATAGAACTTTCTGAGATGAGCATAAATAATTTGTCTTATCTACATACATAATATATTTTCCCTATCCCAACAATCCCGACAGTGAACTATTTTTAGTATAACCGCGAGAAACCGCTGATTATAATAAAGATATCCAACACATTCAAGATATGTGAAGACCTAAGAATAACTTAAAACAAGACAAAAGTGCATTAAATGCGCTACGGTCATAAACTCTGATATTATTACTGGTTGCACTATGCAGCTACATGCACTATAATATAAACGAATAATTGCACCTCTGCGTGTATTATTATTGCATAGAATATTATTATAGAAATTGATATCTATCACCTGCTATGGTATTATGATAAAGTGACTAACAAGAATTCATTAGCTTAACGATAAGTTAAACAATCAATTTAGTGAACCAACGCACTTAAACTTATGACTGTAACATAAAAAATACAAACTCAGCATTCTTTGATTTATAGATAAATGGACGCAATTATTTATTTTATTTATTTTTATTGGCTCACCAACAATTGTTAACACAATAATATAATTACGATAACACCTGGCTAAAACAGAAGTGGTGTGTCACAATTTTTAACAGGTAAGCACCACATGCACCACACAATTATGTACGAACTTAGACATTTTATAATATATATAGGTATAAATTCTTATAGATTTCACGTGAAAATGTAATTTAGATCAATAACTTCAGACATAAGTGTGCTATTCATTAATATCTACATTGGGCTAAGAATTGAACCCTGAGGTATGCACCTAAAATGTTAATTCATATTGTTTTTAAACTTTGTTCCTTCACTAATATAATTAAGTCTTATGATGATGTTCGCGTTATGAATTAACCGTATAAATATTCTAATTACTTTAATTAACTATTCTGTACACATTCTGTGAGAACAATATTATCAAAGGTCTCAGTTAATTCCCATATTTAGCTACAAAATTATCATGACATTGGATTGAATAGATAAATTAAAGTTAAACAAACATTCAAGTAAAAACTAAAGTATCTACCTGTGTGTAATTATTATTGAAAAAATAATTAAACAGTCTAAAAAATCTGATGATGTCTGATGACATTTAAATATTTATCTTAGTAAAAACGATATGACGTGCTTAGACGACAATCAAGAAAATTAAAAACATCCGTTGTTGTTAAGAGTATTCAAAGTCCTTATAGCTAAGCAGATCATCATGCTGTTGGTAAAACAGAAATATAGATGATTTTTGCCATTATTAGGACTGGTTAGTTGAAATAAATAAATAAATAAATAAATAAATAAAAACATTGCATGCTTCGTCTGCAAAAAGTCTGTAAAAACATGCGGTCTTTCTAAGTAACTTTTACAATTTATGCTATATGTCGTCTATTTTATTTAAATGAACTGTTTTCTATATTCAAGTTTTCAAGTTTTCGTTTTCAAGTCAAGGTAAAGTAACAAGTGTTCTGTTAAACACAGCAATTGAAGTGGTCGCCATCTCAATTCGCATGGATCATTCTGTCAATAATACATCGTGTTCAAGTAAACCTCTTATGTAACTCGTTGTGTGCTTAGCACTTATTTGTTACTGAAGTTTTTGGTTCAAAATGTATGTTAGCTTTTATAGTTGGAAAAAGCTGAGAGATGATGCCTATGATAGTTTTTCAAAGAGTGTCAATATTTGATCGAAAATTATTACCTACTGAGAAATTGCGAATCACGAAATTAGTAAAAAAGTAAAAAAAATGTACAAAATATAAGTACTGTGCTATGATTAGCTGAAATAATTATACAAAAAGCGGTCCTAGTCTATGAGAAATACATATAACGTGGTCTTTAAAAACACTTTAATCTCTTCATAATATATTTTTTATTCTCAAGTTAACTACAGAAATCATGCATAATTATTACCTTACTGTACATTTTATTGGTACCATTAAACAAAGGTGAAACAACATACAGAATTTATAAGGTACAAGCTACAGTAACATAGTTTCCTCAATAAATACAGAAATGGAACAACCTGACTTTAGCCTCGCACTTACGTGGCTTCGCATTCAATAACTTTGTAGGTGCTTAGGTATACTAGACTGCATTTTTCACATACTTCATTTTAAAAGAAAACCCGTGTTTCTAGTCTTTGTCTAGCGATGAAACAAAGTACAGTTACCCTGGTAACTGAAGGGGAAAACCATAGAAATCTGGACCTAATATCTGTGGTGGTAACTAAGGCGTGGTAAGGGCATGTGATGCGGAGGAATGAGGAACGTATAGTGAGGAAGGTCTAGAGCATAACCAATATGAACATATTGAACATGTATGGATAGTGAGAAAGGAGACGACCAAACAAAGATATGATGAATTTTTAAACGTCGATACACCTACACTTCCAAAGAAATTGGGATAAGGGCTAAGAGGATGATGATGAGAGATGATAATAATTGTTGGTTGTATATGTTTTCCTGTTTACTAGTAGCTCACAAGCCCTTGTACTTCTAGGTAGGTCTAAAGCTACAATTGCTTTAAGTCCTTGGATCCTTGAACCTTGGAACTGTGCCATATATGTATGTGGATTTACATTCTTAAAGCATGTTTGCCAACTTGATCGTCCAAGACTATTGTTTCCTTATTACCTGCTAGGGTTTGGTATATGTATGTTATATGGTTTGGACACAGCCTGTGGACTAACTAATCAGGGGTCTTACTTTTATTTTATAAAGACTAAAGTTTATAAAGTCCAGTCAACGTCTTTATATGAACTATCATCCCTGAGCAAAAATGCATATCAATTGACAGACCCTTTTTGCAATGAAGCTTAAAATTATGGTGACAAGTTTCAGTCAACAAGTGAGGAAATACCTAATTAATGATTTCCGATGATAATGACACGTTGTTCTAGCCGCTACATAATTCACGTAGTTTCACACAATGTAACAACTAGTCATTTGTCTATTATTGCAAAGCTGATAATTTAGGGTTGCATATTGCCACACACGTTCAAATGTGATTAATGTGTGTCTTCCTCTTCTTATCGAGTGAGCGGGCTTTATCACCTAACAAGCCCTAGGGTCAGATTTTTCTCAAAATCTACCTGACGGCCTTTGGCGTGGAATTGTAACGACTGCATTCGGGGACGCAGGCTTTGCATGCCCTACTAAGCACGGGGATGTAACACCACTAATAGGAGAAAATACCTATGCCTATTATAGCTTCTTCACTGCTATTACTTCTAGCAAGGTCCAGCGGTTTCACCCTGATCTATGCACCTTTATACCGTAGGATAAAAGTAGCTTTTAAATCGGACCAGTGCTGTTTGAAGTTCCTGAGATATAGTGCGTTCAAGTCAAGCAAACAAAGAAAAAACTCTTCGGCTTTATAATATTAGTATTGATAACACTTACGCAAGTCGCAATCTTAGAATACAACCTCTTTGGAAACTATAACCGCAGACCTAATTTCCTAACAATGAGGAAATGAATTTAATAGTAAGTACCGTTTCCTTTATATTTTATTATCCTGAAGCGATACTACCTCTGCCTAATATTTTGTACTACAAAGTCGACCGAACCGGGAATCGAACCCGGGACTTCATGTTCGGCAATCCGGCATGGTGACCATTGCACCATCAAGGTCGTATACGTTAACTTTGATACCTTTTGTCATTTGAATATCTTTGGTAGTCGCTACTGGTAGTCAGAAGCCAGTAAGTCTGACAACCAGTCTTACCTGATTAAGGGGTATTGGGTTGAGATGATGTTTTAATACCTTTTCGGTTAAATTAACCATAGGAGATTAAAGTAAGTAAACTGCAAAGTGAAACAATAACAAAGATTTTCCTGTAGATAATAACATGCGTAAGGAAAAGGTTTATCATTTAATTAAACGATTTCCTTATATCTATGCTTATGGGTTGATTACTCTTGCAAAACACATAATAAAACCTACACTTTAAAAGCTTTCCATACCTATTATATGGTCCTTTTTCAGGATCTAGCTAGACTACAATCTGTAATTAATTGTCATTAAATTGAAATCGGGTCAATAGTAAAAAGGAAAAAGTTAAGTAACCATGTTTCAGGGTGAACCATATGTGAGTATACAAATAAGCTAATTAGATGGTTTTCTGTTGTAAAAAGATCAGGCGCAGGTCCCCATAAAAATTACGGTAGGTAGTGTCACAACGCGTATTTAATTTATTATATTAAATAACTCAATTAAAAAAAAAGTTATAGAAATAAAAACTCACCAGTATTTAAACAAATCCAGGAGCGCCAAAATAACAATTAAAAAAATCCTTTGTGAAACCCAAAATTCCCTTTTAACAATAAAAACAC
Source organism: Helicoverpa armigera (assembly GCF_030705265.1). NCBI lineage: Eukaryota > Metazoa > Arthropoda > Insecta > Lepidoptera > Noctuidae > Helicoverpa > Helicoverpa armigera. Next base: position 411,380 of record NC_087141.1, read on the forward strand.
GGGTATAATTTTACAACTCTGATAACAATTTCCAAATAATTCAATAAAATAAATGAGAGATAAAAATAAAGAAATAATTTTAACAAATAATAAATAAATATTTATGAAAGCGCGAGTCTATGCGCGGTGTTTCGCGCGTCTGATAGGTGAGTGTACGCGGTACAGTGCGCCCGTCGTATCTATGTACAGCCAGCAATACAATATGAGGTAGGTAGGGGTGTAGGTTTGTAGGTGATACCAAGCTATATCATTCAGGTAAGTGAGGAGTGAACAAAGTGTAGCTCTATGTGTAAAAGGAGTCAATTATGAACTTTTAGCAAAATAACTTCAACTTAGGGAGGTACTAAATGTGAGTATACTATAATAATGGTGAGCGCACATATGAGCCGAACACGCCGAACGATACGAATTTTCGAATTCTTTAAATTCATTCCTGTAAAACTTGCTTAACGCACCTTCACACGTGTCCATAATGTGAAAGAATCCTGAAAATGTCAGACAAAGATGGTGTCTGCAGACGACGTTATAAATAAAAACCATTTCTTCAGCGCTATTGGCGATGTCATAGAAACTATTAATTTATGTGGCCAGACCTCTATAGAATCATCAATATAACAAATAGAAGAGGCTCTTGTCTTGGTGACGCCTTCAAAAAACGATTTGTGTCGTTCGGCGAATTCGCTGCGTTCGTCTCCGATAGATGTGCGCTCACCATTAGAAACAACTGCGTATGCAAACAAGGAATTGTTTAATACACACTTATTTTTCGTATCCTTCTGATAATAAAAAACCCTTTTTGTATAGCAGACGTAACAAATAAACTAAAAACTAGTTATATTTTCCCACGGAGTAAAAAAGAGGTTCGTCTACTATTGTGTATTTATTGCTAAATTGCTCTATGACATGTTCATAGATACTATACTAAGTAATTAGAGAAAAAAATAACAGTGTGAGTGGTCCATGTATGGAAGGTTCATCGCTTAGAAATGAAAATAAAACTTGTTATTTTCCTATTCTAACTTTTAGGGAACTTCTAACTAGTTTACAGCAGCTAAGTAGATACCTCGTGATTGGTCCTATGTCATTCATATTGATAACACCAAAATGAGTTACGACTCCCACTGAATTTATGAAAACGATTATAGTTTTGGACGCAGACATTGAAAGGCATTTTACAAAAAAATACACCAGCTTTGCTTTTCACTCGAAAGGAAAGAATAAAACCTTTGACATGGCTCTAGAAGTCCATAGAAAGTTAAACAGACTTCTTGAGCTACATATTTACCTTTCAGTGTTTGTGAAGTACTTTTTTTTCTTTCATTCACAAATTATAGAAAATAGGCAGGTAGTATCCACATATTCATAGCACAAGGGTTTCCATATTGAACCCTAAACATGACAGATATGTTAAATATTCCTAAAATGAGCTATAATGAGATAATTTACCATTATGTGATATTAAAATGCCTATTTAAGTAATAAATGTTAATTTAACCAACAAGTCATTTTTAGTTTTATTTCCGACTTGTTTCCGAAGCACAACAATCTTTATAATAACTTAATAATATTTCCATTATTTATCCTACTGGGTTGGAATCCTCAATTAGTTTATTGTATCGCGAAGTGGTATTGGTTTTATCTCGAACAGTTTTTTTTTTCGTTTTAGGTACTTCGTAGTTTTCAAGTATTAAAGTGCCACCTTTATTTTACCATTCAGAGAATTTTCTTTCTTAACAATGGTTTTCAAGTAAGAAAACTACTGAACCTGAATCTATAAAACAGTCCAATGAATGATTGTATTATTTAGAATATATATGACTTATATGGGCCTCCGACTTATGTATGCGCGTTACTGGTATTGAACTTCTTAAAGTAATTTTTAAGAAACCTGTCGTACTTAATTTAATTAATGAGCATTCTGAGAACGATTGCTGAAATAGCAGTAACGTTCACATAATTGTTTGTACAATATCATTTTTTATTCTAATTGCATACACCCTTGAACTTTAGTCGGTAAGAAATGAAAAATGTTGTTTAAATCATTCTTTGTTTAAGCGAAAGTAATATTTTAATAGGTAGGTACTCGATGGCAATCATTGGTAAAGTAATCTTTGCTGTAGGTACACTAATACGTCGTGCAAACATTGGTTTATGAAGAGGCTTACCTTCAATGAACTTATTTCAAAGCTCGCTTGTACAGTAGTGAAGATAAAACAAAATTTATCAAATGCAAAAATACACTGTTTCCGCCCGGGATCGAACCGGGGACCTTGTGCGTGTGAAGCACACGTGATAACCGCTACACTACGGAAACTTGCTTAACCGATTCAAAATATTCAAATAGCATCTACAACTTATACGATTACATTAAATTACATCGAAATAAAATAAAAAGGAATTATTTATCGACTGCTATAAGATAACTAAACTAGCCATTATGATGTTCTCTACAATGCTTACAATTAAACAAATTTAGAAATAGGTATGCAGGTACGAACAAGTAACTGAAGTTCTAAAGTTATAGTTTAGTAGGTACATTTTAATAGCACATGTTTTTCTCATTATGTAATATTTTTGGAGAAATGATTATAATAACACTAGAACATTCTTCAATAAACTTAACAAAAGTTTAATTGTGCTCAACAGCGACCTCTATGTTCAACGATAGCAAACTCAATGTACAGTGTTGTGACAACTCACTACTAGATGTCACTATAATGTCGTGTTATTTAACCGAAGACTGATAAAGTAGACAGTTATTTCTAATTAAATAAATAAATCAATAAACAGTACTCGATTACGAAAAGATATTCAAAGTTAGATACAGCTCTATAGGCCACTTTTTATCCGGATTTGCAGAGTAGTCCCCATGGGACACAGGCATAGGTGAAACCATTGGTGGAAGCTTTTATACTATGTAGGTAGTTACACCATCTCTTGATCTCTAAACCTAATAATTTAACTCATTACAGGCAAAACCATGTTCAGGTAACAATTCTAATAAAGCTGCCAGATGATTCAGAATGACCATTGCTCATTGGTACAAAAGCACTCATTAGTAATTTATTCCCATTAATAGGTATTGCCACTATAACTCGTTCTATTGTCGTTGGGGTTACCATAGTTCGGGGAAAACAAGTATTTGTCTCATAAAAAAAGAACTACAAATTGTTATTATTTTTAAAGGAGTTCAAAAGGGAATAAGGATGCTCTTAAGTTCCAAAGTCATGCCTGTAAAACAGGCTTAATTTATTTATTAACGCCTCCGGCGTTACTGTGCTAAATATCTAGTACCGAACAGCCTCATTCACAATGTCGGATTTTCTGAGCGTCATCGACAGGTTGGTACGAGCGAGCGGTGTGCAAACAATTATTTAAATTCAAACCTTCCAAAAATGACGTTAAAAACCAACGCTTTATAGTCCGTACGTAACGAGCGGTGTCCAAAAAAAACCGAGCTGAAAATCCGCCAGTGTGAAAATTCAACTAAATCCTAAATTCACGGTGCACCTAACACATAGTTACATACCTACTAAAATCGGTTATGTCTAAACCAAGTCGTGAACTCAGATCTATCAATGAAGTCACGGCGCTAGAGTTGTGCTAATGTCGATAATGTTTGTAAACATACGTTATAACTGTTGTCATTATTCAAAATTTGGTATGACGACATTTACCAAATACGAGTCAATAGGTCACAAATTGATTACTATTGAATGTAGTGTGTGTACTATTATATTTTTCAATGTTTATTTGTATTTTCGGGAGGTTTCCGCATTTTATAAGCAATTTGTACTATCTAACAGTTTTTTAATAATGTAACGACGTATGTGTATACGTAAACTGTTCAGAAATATTTTATCCAACTGAGAATTTTAAAATCTTGCTTTTTCGGAGTTTATTTCTAGTACATTTTCCTTTGTAATAATATATTCTCACCTACATTAGGTACTTGTCGCATTGTATGTCATTGGAACATAACAAGATCCATTCACAATTATTAACTTACATATAGTTTATATACAAAGTTTATAATTTTCCTAGGTTATTTATAAACATCTTGCTATCTTCCATTGACATTTAGAAACAAAGTACAGTTTTCCCAAGCGAATCTCCATTGAAATCGATAGTTTGTGCGCACGTCACTAGAGGTCGTGAACGTACCGTCTGGCTGAAACCGAAAGTGATGCGCCCGCGCCGTGGGAACAGGGTCAGCGAGTGCGCGGGCGCCGGCTCATCACTGTGATGTTGTATTGTAATAGTGATCTACATATATTGGAGGCTTAGTTTTATGAGGACCTTTGATGTACTGGGAATATGATGTTTGGGACTTCTAATAATATAATCTCTTAGGTTTAGGTGGCGTAGTGGTTAAAGCATTAGCGGCGTAAACTATCTTGGGCTGATAAAGAAGAGGCCCAAGTCAGCCTAGTTAAGTAAAGTAAGTAAATAAAATGGTGAGATATAGCCTACTCGCTGTGTCTAAGACAAATATAATAATCCTAAAAATAAATGTAAAGGTTCTAACCAAACTTTGTCATCTTCCGAGTCTTTTCCAAAACTATTTTGGGGTCGCGGTATCCAGTCTAACCGGATGCAGCTGTAAACCAGAATCAACTATGCATATGCCTACAGATTTCGATTCGCGTATTGGTTTGTAGCGTCCAAAAATTTGGTCCTCTGACGAATCAACAGAAAAAGAAGTTGCACCATGAGGTAACCAGTTATGTTATCAATACAGACTTTGTAACAAACTATGTAGGTACCGGTATGTCTGGGAACGGAAGCAAGCATTATATAAAACACCACCTTTATCCACCTTTGCATCGCTCCACATTGTATGAAAGACATTCACACAATGAGAAACAAAAACTAATCAAGCTTTCTGACGTTTGTTCAAATAATGCTTTAATGAGGAACTGTACATTCCAGTACGTGTGAAGTACCTGAGAGACTGGAATCTGAAAACCCTGTTGATGTAATGGTAACATTCATGGGACACACATACTAAACTTCTAAAAAGGTCCATGAAAAGGTATTGTCGCTAGAGAAAAAGTAAATAGGTACTGGAAGGGAGGTACATATCTCCTTTATTTAAATAATGCTTCATATAGCCTTTACACTTCTATGAATAGTTAGTATAACGAAACCTATCTCATTAAAGACATGTTCAATGCACTACTAACAAACCTCAACGGGCCCAATGATCAACAATGGTCAACCTTAGTTCATGAAACTCCTGGTCCTAATCTGTCTATTGCCAATTCATCATAGAAGCTTATCTCCATCCACTGCTGAAAATAAGGCCTATATGAAAGAGTTTCAATCATCCCAGTCAAGGGCAGCTAGCTGGTCATCCTTCAAATCATGTACAAATTGATCATTAATGCAAGTTTCAAAGTACTGAATACTCTTTACAATCTGGTTTAACTACTGCCAAATGAAGCCATAGAGTAAGCGAAAGGCGAAATGTCAGGGCAATCATTGGACATTATCGCATCGCTCCAAATATTGGCATATTATTACCGGTTCTGATAGGTTATTCAATCAACAGTAATAGTGTTTATGTGTGTAGAAAGATGGTCATTGAATTCCATAGAGTAATTAAAAAGATGCGACATTCCTTTAACTATACCTAATTTCTATGAACAATTAAAATAAACCCTCTACGTTTCATGTATTTTTCTTTGTGCGACGTTTTTGTTTTCTAAGTAGCTTTGGTTTTTACATATTTATATCAATTCTCTGGGTGGTTGTTAGTAATAGCACAGATTACTAAATAGTTACTACGGTAATAGCTTAGCAACATGTCTTTTTTAGGGTTCCGTAGCCAAAATGGCAAAAACGGAACCCTTATAGTTTCGTCATGTCCGTCTGTCCGTCTGTCCGTCTGTCCGTCTGTCCGTCTGTCACAGCCGATTTACTCGGAAACTATAAGTACTACAGTGATGAAATTTGATGGGAATATGTGTTGTATGAACCGCTACAAAAATATGACACTAAATAGTAAAAAAAAGAATTGGGGGTGGGGCCCCCCATACATGTAACTGAGGGATGAATTTTTTTTTTTCGATGTACATACCCGTGTGGGGTATCAATGGAAAGGTCTTTTAAAATGATATAAAGTTTTCTAAAAAACATTTTTCTTAAAGTGAACGGTTTTTGAGATATCAGCTCTCAAAGTCGTAAAAAGTATGTCCCCCCCCCCTCTATTTTTATAACTACGGGGTATAAAATTCTAAAAAAAATAGAGGTGATGCATGCTAATTAACTCTTTCAACGATTTTTGGTTTGATCAAAGTATCTCTTATAGTTTTTGAGATAGGTTGATTTAACTGTAATTTACGGAACCCTTCGTGCACGAGTCCGACTCGCACTTGGCCGGTTTTTTTCATAATAATATACTAACACCTAATACTTTTATTTTAACCCCATAGATATACGTTCATACTTTAAATAAAAACAGTTTCGGTAATTTTTATTCTTAGAATATTGTGGTCAGTTTCAAGCTAATCCTTGAAATTCAAATTAAATACAACCAGGCCAGTCTGACACAATTTCTTAGTCTTTATCATATCTTTTCTCAGAAACCCAAACCGGCTGGCAATCAGGTAAATCAACGTTCAATCTCAGACCATTTCTATTAGGTACTTACGTGATTTGCCACTATGACTCTTATTACAATGACTTAAAGTCTATAATTGTAGTGCTTGAAAAGTATTTAAAAGTGCAACTGTATTAATCAAATGCACATACATGAGTCTATTTTATTTATCTGTATTACTTTTGGTATGGTTAGAAAAAATGTGTTTGATTCGTTAAAAAAATGTTTGTGGTTAGTCTACTAAATTAAATCTTTAGATTTATTTGAGTAAGAAGATACTGGAAATTTTTCTTACCTTCCTGAAGAGAGTTAATCTATTTTTATAAAGCTATAGAGTATCTTTCTTCTAAAGTGCTAATCTTAGGAACTACTACACCGTTTGAAAAAGAACTTTCAGTTCAAATCTGCGAGAGATTTCGTAAAAAAAAAAGAAACTAAAATCGAATGGAGAAACTAATTCCTCAACCCTGCTGACCATACAGGTCACACATGACGCAACGTGGAAAGTTGCATGGAATCACACCTGCGCGCGCGCTTATCAGAACAACTAATTATATAGAAAGGGCTGCTTTATGGGGACAGATGTGGACTACTGGGAGTTAGGAGGGCTTGGCTGATCTTGATAGCGTATGTATAGGGAATAGGTTTTGTTAGGTAAGCTAATAGGCTAAACATAGGATAGTCATGACGTAGAAAGTCGTGGTGGTCTAGTAACCAAACTGTGTGAGTTCGATTCCAGCAATTGCAATTTTTCTAATAAGTATCTAACGTTTTTATGGATTTTTTAGTGTATCTTGGACACCAATGTCTGTGTAGGTATCGGAAAGCACATTAAGTTGATTGATCTTTGACTGCCATATCTTTAGCCGTCGTTTGGGTAGAAAGAAGTTACATAGTTGGGAAAGGCTAAGTAATCACTAGATGACTTACAAAAAAAAAATACATGAGATCAATTAACTTACACATATGTAATTTGCCAAATAACAAAATATTGGTCCTCCATTACGCCACAAGCTTTCATTACAGCACTCGAAAAAAAAGACCAATTAACAGAACTTTCGGTGATTGTTACAAAAGTCGCAATTAGCCTATGTGAACATATTATTTATGGAGCTTACAGAATTGCTCGATAAAGTACCGATATATAACAGTTACACGTATGTGTGCGAAGTGGAATATTTACTCATTTCCTTCAAGTGCGAACTGTACTTAGTATTAAATCGTTCTTTGAAGGCATTTTCGCAATAGTTCCAAAGAATTTTTTTAGGCACAGTTTGTGTTTTTCAATTTCCTGTTTACGTTTGCAGGATACTTTTATGTACTTTTTGTCAAGATGACGGTTTATTAATATGTAATCCCTACTAATATTATCTATGCGGAAGTAACTCTGTCAGTCTGTCTGTCTGTTACTCTTCCACGTCTAAACCACTGAACTGATTTTAATAAAATTTGGTACGGAGATAGAGTTGAACTTGAGAAAGAACATAGGATAGTTTTTATACCGGACTGTTGAAGAATTCTCTTGGAAACGCGATATAACCGAACATTACGCGGGCGAAGCTGCGGGCGGAAGCTAGTCAATGAATAGTTTCTAAATCTTTAAGAATTTTTATCTTATCTTCAGCTAAGTAAAGTCTAGTGATCATTGGATTATCTGGAAGGTAAGTTATTTACTTCAAACATTAATAACCACTATTGTGACTTAACAGTAAACCACAAAAAATATAGTGATGTAATTCAGCTTAGACATTTAAATTAATAGATACACAATAAAATATGTATAATAAACAATGAAGTCTGCAGACTTAGTGGATTAACATTAATACTTTTGGATTAGTGTTCAAACTTTCTCAATATATTTAGGAATAGTTACATAAACGGATCAAACGAGTTTACTTTTGTGTGTAACTAACTATGACAGATTTGGTTATCTCTGAGTCAGTATGTGTAAGAAGTATGTATGTAATACTCAAAGTTGAACCACTTTGTAATAAATGTTAAGTAGGATTAATATTGAATGAAAATAAAGAACCAATAGTTTAGGACAAATCATAATATGCTTACGGTGAGTTGCATCATTTAACTGTAACGATAACCGAACTCGATCCAATCCAATCAATTTATTGGAGGATTTTATGGCTTAAATTCACGGCTGGTTATCGTTACAGTTAAATGGTGCAACTCACCCTTATTCGGTTGTAGGGGTGTTAAATTGATACTAGATACCGTAGATATATAATATCTATCTATCAAACATTCAGATTTAAAGCTCTTCGTTGAGGAAACATGGACTTAAAAGTTTAAAATCGCCAATCCGCCATGAGCAAGTGAAGTATGGTGATTAACGCTCAATCCTTCTCTATATGAGAAGAGGCCTGTGCCCTGCAATGGGACAATAAAAAGGCTGATAATAATAAGTGAAGATCTTAACAATACGTGTCGTGTCTAAGTATATGCGAAAGCCAATCAGACACAATTATTCATTTCGTTTCCTCAATCATAACATTCACAGCGTATAATACTAATAATATCCATTAACTCCATTCTATTCGATATGTCAGACAATCGATACAAAGTTATAATAATTAATCGATTCACATCACTATTTATTATTTCCGTAGCAACAATGGCTGGAAAGAGGTTCGTTCGACCGAATAGGAGTCGTAAATGTCTATCATATTACACTTATGTTGCACTTTATATCAATTTAATATACTTAATTGAATAGAAAGATGGCTATCTTAATTAGTAACAGTCAATATTATAGTGATGTTAATGCAACTGTTTTCAAAAGAAATTGGTTGCTGGTTTTCACAATGTTAAATGATCAGAATGGGTACAGTGTTGTTGGTAACTTATACCTGCCTTCAAGTCAAAGTCAAAGTCAAGTCAAAGTCAAAATCGTTTATTGAAAATAGGCTAGATTCTAGCACTTTTTCACGTCAAAAAATACAAAATTACAGCACCCCCAAAACGCCCCCCTTTCACCACTTCCTAGTGTTATGGCTGGGAAGAAGAAGTGGTGAAGAACAAACTTCCCAGCAACACAGCTGTCTATTACAATTTAATTATAATTAAATTACAATTATACAATTCAATATTAGTCGCAAAATATATATATATAAAAAAAAACACTTGTTGTCCACTTCAGAGCTGCCATCTGCGTGTATCTGTGAAATAATCATTAATGTTATAATAAGCCTTTTTAATCAGTATATCCTTAATTTTGATTTTAAAAGAACTGTCCGTTAGTTCTAACAAATGAACTGGGATTCTATTATAAATGCGTATACAAAGGCCCACAAACGAACCGTGCACTTTATGCAATCGATAGTTGGATGCGGTTAATTTATGTTTATTTCTAGTGTTGAAATTGTGCACGTCACTCTTTTTACTAAATAACTCTATGTTTTGCCTTACATATATTATATTGGCATAAATATATTGAGACGCCACAGTCAGAACACCAATATCCTTAAACCTTTCCCTTAGGGAGACTCTAGTACCTAGTCGGTATATAGCACGGATAGCACGCTTCTGTAACACGAAGACATTTTCTATGTCGGCAGCATTGCCCACATAAGAATTCCGTAAGACATAACACTGTGGAAATAACTGAAGTACACTAAACGCGCCGTGGCTACATCGGTGAGAGCTCTTACCTTTCTGACAGCGTACGCAGCAGAGCTTAGTCTATTCGTGAGGCCAGTTATATGCTCACCCCATTGAATTTTGGAGTCTACAGTTATTCCTAGAAAAGTGGTAGCTTGGACCGTTTCAATTTCCTCGTTGTTTAAAACTACACTGGGGCCGAGATTTTTCACGTTTGGCAAAGCAAATTTTATACATTTGGTTTTCTTCGCATTCAAAACCAAATTATTGGCTGTGAACCAGTGCGTTACTAACGACAGACACGAATTCACGTCATCAAAATCTACTCTATTCCTATCAACTTTAAAAATTAGAGACGTGTCATCAGCAAACAATACTACATCACACAATGATTTTAAATAATATGGCAAGTCATTAATGTACACAAGAAATAAAATGGCCCTAGAATCGAGCCTTGCGGTACGCCCAAACAAACGGGTAGATTGGAAGATTTGACACCATTAACGTCAACACATTGCATTCTGCCGCTTAAATATGAGCTAATAACACTAAGTGCGCTATCTCTAATGCCATAGTACTTAAGCTTCTGAGTAAGCGTTTCATGTTGGACGCAGTCAAACGCCTTAGAAAGATCACAAAACACCCCAATTGCATTCTGCGACTTCTCCCACGCGGTATAAATGTGCTTCAGTAGAGCAACTCCGGCATCCGTTGTTGAGCGACCCTTAGTGAAACCATATTGTTCCGCATGTAAAATATTATGTACATTGAAATGGCGCAGTAGCTGATTTAAAATGATTTTTCATAAATTTTGCTTAACGCGGGTAAAATTGAAATCGGCCTAAAGTTGCCTAGGTCATTCTTGCTCCCTGATTTAAAGAGTGGTATAACCTTACTGTATTTCATAAGTTCCGGAAAGGTACCTGAGTCAATACACTCATTAAATATACTAGCCAAATAGGGTGCAATATCGACAATAATACAGTCTATAACTTTTACAGAGATACCCCACAAGTCACCTGTCTTTTTTGAATTTAATGACTTGAAGGTTCTAACTATATCATGAGGTGTAATATAACTAAAAGTAAATGTGGCTTCACATTGGCTAACACTACTTCGTAAAAATTTTTCGGCGTTGGTGGTAGAGGAGTCTAAGTCGCTAGTGGTCTTTATTGCAATATTAGAAAAGAAGGTATTAAATTCTCTAGCTACATCCGAATCTTTCTCATAAACTTGATCCTCATCAACGATTTTGTATCGAGTATCACGCTGTTTATTTTTCCAGTCTCACTATTAATAATATTCCACGTAGCTTTAATTACACTATTACTGTTCTTGATTTTATTACTAAAATACATCGATTTTGCCGCATGACAGACTTTTTTAAACAATTTGGAATAATTTCTAACAAATGTAATAAAATTTTCATCAAATTTATAATTTTTCATTTCATACAGCTCATACAACTTAGCTCTACTCTTGTAAATGCCGGGGGTAGCCCACTCATTGAAATTAGCCGTTTCTTTTATTACGAAAGTTTTGGTTTTAAAACTAGAATTAAATTCATATTTAATGATATCGAACAGAGCTCCGTACATTAAATGGGGATTGTCATTATCTAATATCTCATAGCCTAGTTTTGCAATTATATTATTTTTGAAAGTATTAAAACGACTGGTTGTTAAGGGGCGACATGTTATTTCCCGTTTGATTTTATGCTGTCTATCAGGAAACCCAGTTGCCAGTTGACCACGGTGATCGGAAGGAAGGCCATTGGTAATCAGAGTCTCCGTGGCGGTACAATTACTAAATATATTATCTAAACAGGTTGACGAGGTTGCCGTAATTCTTGTTGGTTCTAGAAATAAATTAAACAAGTTGAAAGATTTAAATAAGTTAAGCAACCTTATAGTTAAGGGAGATGATTCTAAAATATTAACATTGAAATCACCGCAAACTAAAAGTGTTTTACTACTTGAATTTAGTTTAGAAAGGGAATTTTCCATTACCGATTCAAAGATGTTAAAATCCCCAGAAGGAGGCCTGTACACACAAATTATAACAAACCGCTCCAGTTCAACACATGACAGTTCTATGTTGCGCTCCACTGATAATTTAACTATATCCAAACGTTCTTTACACTTTATATTATTAGACACAATTATAAGAGAGCCACCATGGATGGCTTCCTTTCTAACAAACGCACTTTGTACTGTGTAATTACAATTATTAAGGAATATTATTTCAGAATTTCTGTGCCAGTGCTCAGTTATGCACATTACTTGTACCATATAATGCTCAATAAATAAACTTAATTCTAAATCCTTGCCGGAAAGGCCCTGAATGTTTTGATGTACAACATTCAGTTGATGTGGCCCACCCTTTGTCGCACCATGTAGTTTAAACTATCAGGTGTATCAATAGTTGTATTAGTAGAACTACTAATATTATTAAAAGAAGAGGTTACCGTAGTAGAACCCGGGTCAATTTGTATATTATTTGCTATCAATATAGCAATTTGTCTTTTATAATAAAAACTTAGATACATTGTATCATTTGTCATTACAAAATTATTTATAAATTTATTTGTATCAAAGTACATTATTCTATTATTGTAATGCCTAGTTGTATTGTACATTAATAGATTTAAATCAAATATGTACTGATTTTGTTCTTCAGTAAAATTTTTTGAATATGGTAAGGCACAGATTTGTTTAGTAATAATTGTATGAGTACTTATTCAATTATTATAACACGACGTGCATACATGTCTTAAAATAAGTCCTTCGTGTCAAAGTAATGTAGGATTATATCCTCTCAAAGTGAGCAAAAAATTTCATACATCCGAGTTAGTTAAGTGCCTACATAAGAAGCGTTTAGCGTTGTCATCAAAATCTACATTTGAAAATATATCTTTTAGCTTATTTTCCTCAAATAGCCTAACCCTTTAGCTGAAACCAACTACTAAGAATCTTCCCAAATCAAATTATATCATCATCATATTTCATCAGCCTATTGCTGTCCACTGCTGATCATAGGCCTCCCCAATGAGAGGCTCATTGGGGAGGTCAACCATCCCAGTCTTGGGCAGCACGCATCCATCCTATGTTCAGTTGTGTAATCTATTAGATACTGTTTCATTGTATTCCAAACCACACGAATTTAATTCCAAAAACATAGTGCATTTATTCCTTCAGTAGAGCACCACTGACAACTAATAATGTTAACATACTTGTTCACGTTTCTAAAATTTATAGCCGTCGTGTAACTCACGCCAGCATGCAACTTGCACTCTACTTGCAGTATTGCACGATACTAATTGAAATATACACGTCAAAATCACGCCCTATATGTTTTATTTACTTTTGCGTTTCACTTGTAGAATCAAGGAAATCTTTAACACGTTAATTTAAATCGGTAACGCACAGAAATAGTAATTAGGAAACGATTTTTAAGTTCTTTACGATATAGGTTCTTTATATTTATTTACTTTGTGTATTTATTGCATTTATACAATTAAAGAAATGCATCCTTAAATAATAATGGCGTCCACGGCCGATTTCAGCCACAGCGGCTGTTCTCATTTTAAGGAGATCAGCCAGCTGCGCAAGTCATAATATTATAGTGCACAAGCATTTGCGCGGACACAGGTGCACTCACTATTCCTTAACTCTCACAGCCCGATGGGACGGCAATCCGACACCACCGGAGAGAGATCAGGCGCAGGACCGACATTTAGGTGCATCCTTATCCTAGCTATAGATAACGCTGTTAGGGCACAGATCAACTTACAATTGGATAGGTGGGTATCTTCTTTTAACATATTTCTATCTTGTAACATAAGTTGGCCTTTCATCCTATAGTTTATTTCTTATTTTGAAGGCAATGGAGGCTTCTCAATTAATGATGAACTTGATCAACAAAGCGTTAATAATTACTGCACCATAACGAGTGAAGTTACTCGACAAACTATCGAAAAAAATTATTGAGTGATGAATCCAATAACATTATTATCATATGATAAAATATTAAAGAAGCCTAATTGCTCATGCATTGAAATTCTTTAATATAGAGGGATATTGCAAAACTGCTGATGAACCACTGAAAACGGAAAATAATTTAGACCACTTCACCACAGGACCAAAAACTTCAAGAAAAGGACCTTATCAGGAAACTTGTCTGACATGTATGTATAAATATCAATTGGTAAAATAATGATATTATCAGCTTAGCTCGAGTTAAATAACCAAAATGAAAAACTCTAACCTTTAACTAATTTACATACCTATAATTTTCCGAAGGCGTGACAAAATGATTGGGTGCAACCGGCAGAAAACTTTTTTGCACAAAGATGCGTTTTGATATAAAAACGAAATTCTTCAAGTTGAAGGCTGTGGGGTTTTTAGGCTTTTCTCAACCTTCGCCTTGAGTCGTTTGATGGTCGGAACTTACTCTAGCGAGACTGTTTTTGTCTAATCATTGTTTACATCACTTGCTCTTTGCTAAGCCGTAAAAAAATGGATTATGTAACGAAAGTATATTGTGAAAATGTAGCTTTTGTTTCTATTGATAGTTTTTATAATCCGTTTATATTGTTTTCTTCTTATATGTATATGTAGTAGTGAAGGTAGTGGTAAGGAAAGGAACTGGAAACCAAAATCAAAAAGCCTTTATTTAAAGCAGGCCGAAACCCGCCCTTTACGAACTTCAAATTATATTAGAAAGCCCACCCTTTACTACTTCTTATGTATTTTTGGTAAGAAGAAGATGAAGTGGTGGAACAAACTCCCAGCAACACATGTCTGTGGTCTGGTATATACTAAAGTACCTCTTAATAAGTGGCGTTCATTATGTAAGTAATGGGTTCCAGGATTTTTTTTATGATATAAATAATAAATATTGTCGGGTCACCTATTTGCAATCTATCTGCTACTTGTTAAAACTCATAATTTCTACTTGTTAAAACAGAAGCCCGTAGTCACAAAATCACTGAGTCTTCATCATCATCATCCTCCGAGACTTCGAGACCCAATCATGTTGGGGTCGGCTTCACTGATCTGAGTCTTATTGCCTGCATAATCTCCACTTCACTACTTACTACACTACCTACAAACAAAAAAAACAATGTACTTATTAATAGCCTCAGAAGTTTCCCGCCAAATCGAATCGATATGACCGTCCATTATTTATAGAACGACAACAATATCGGTACAGCTGACCGGCGCAGACGCATCTGACATTTCTCGTTCAGCCGCAGTACGCACGCGACTGCCGTCTGTAACGGACGCGCGAAATTTAATAGTGTGCACAGTGGACATTCGCGAACTTATTTTTTTATTGTTTTTTTTTTAATTATAATTGTGTTTCTTTTGGAGTAAGCTGGGATTTTTTTAAATGTAAGTTTTTGAAGGTTTTACTGTACTGTAATATTGTGATTTATGTGATACTTAATGCAAAAATGCATTTATTGTTATGAATATTTTATGTTTCTTTTCAAGTCCAGATTTAGGTTTCTGGGAATATGCTGATTTCTTTTTATTTAATGTTTACTGTTTGCAAAATATTTGTACATTTAAACTGAATTTTATTCGCAAAACTAACTGCTCGTCCTGTCACCGAGTGAAGTAAATGTTACAGTATAGATTCAGTTAACCTGACATTTGAACTGTGATCTCTTTATAAAGGTCTTTCACACGATCCACATTCCAGAAGAACATTTTGTATCAAAACATCCTTTAGTAAAACTGCAACATTTTGGTCCTTCGATCTTGTTACTAACCACAATCATAATTATTTTTTGTCATATTGACTGTCGTATGTTTCATTTTTAAGTTTATCAACAAAATGATATCTTACAACATTCTCAGGGATCGTGAAAATAACAGGTGTGTTTTTTTATACCAGGTGTAATATTTTCTGGTTGTTTTTATTGTGCGGAAAATAACCGTTGTGTTGAGTAATATTTCAACTTCAAATTACAGAAATCTTTTAATCCTTTTTTATACAAAATATATTTAAGCGTCCATTCTAAATAGCCCATGACATTTACTCCTAATGACACTAAATAGCCTCAAGTCTGAAATATTGAAATAAGAATAATAAAATTCGTTCCGTACCATTAGGAAGAGTACCGACAAAATATGACCTCGACAACATTGTGTGAACCTTTCGTTTTTCTATACACAAGTACTAAGGTCTGTTACAAGATGTAAGAGGTCAGAAGGACCAGATTCAATGTTAATTAAAGATAACTACTTTTCTTTTCATGATATTTTATTCAAGCAGTAATCATTTCGGAGCCGCAAAAAATTTTACCCATATTCTGAAGACAAAAAGTTGACAAATGTCTTGATCCATGCACCCTCAATTTGATCCATAATTCTAGGGACCCTGTCCTGTGTATAATATGCCTACATGTCACTATTTTATAAACATACTGTAACTAAACAATCAATAATAGACTAGAACTTCTTAATTTACCGATCTAATATCTATAGATAATATAATTGAGCAATTTAAACTTTAACAACTTCAAATGACAACTTATATTTGTACTGATTAAAATAATAGTTCAGTTCAATACGAATTGGTTTCTCAGAAACCTGGTACATTAAAGCTATTCCGACTCATTTTGATTTAACGTCCTAATTAGACCATATAACTCAGAAAATTGGTCCTTTTCAATCTCGTCCTTGGTTACGGCCAAACTTTTGCAACTAAATGCGAACTTCCGAATGCAATTACACGTTGCATCAACAGCTCGTCCAACATTGCTGCGCGTGCGCCGACACTATAGCGTGAAGAATGCTCCATTGATGCCTTCTCTTACGGCAACCGTCCTTCATAGACCCACCGTATCTACCGTATCCACCGCATCTACCGTAGCCACCGCATCTACCGTACCCACCGTATCTACGGTACGTATCTTCACCATCAGTTAAAGATGCGGTAGATCCGTTCATTGTATATTTTGTTGTTGTAACCAGAAATCCGGTAAAGTGGAGTTTGTTGCTTTGTTTTGTTTAGTGTTTGAGGATTTCTGAGAGAATAATGTGAATGTTAATGAATTGTTGTGGCCTTTCAAATAAGATTCCTTCAAATAGGGTCTTGGCTATAAAGACTTCATCAATTGTACACCTAAACTGGGTATCCTAAACTGTTTTTTTTTATTTGCTTGAATGCGCTTATCTTACTAAATATGGTCCTTGGCACCTTTAGCTTTAACGTCCTATTACATCTTTCAGTCTTTCAGTTTTGGATAGCCCATTTATCGTAGGATAAGGGTGAACCTGTTGGCAGAAGCTTGTTGTGATTGCAGATAGGCGTCTCAAAAAATATCTAGAAATCAGTTTACGACTGCAACAATGTCCATCGCGCACAAAGTTAGCCGAGTCCATTGTTCTGTACAATATAACCATTAATGTGTATCGCGGTGAGTAAATCTGCCGTAACCTCGGGTTAAGTAAGAGGCTCGGGTCAACTCGCTAAGGTTATTGATGAAAAAAATAATACTAGGCTGGAAGTTTATCAAATTACCTATTTCAAAATTAGGTTTAATATTGACTGTTTCTTGTGGTTTGATGCGTCCAGGGAAAGTAAAGTTTACATTGAAGTTTAACGGTACACTTTTCACTTAAAAACATGACATAAATAAATATGGTGTTATAATAAAAAAGATTAGTAAACGTGTGTTTTAAAATTTTATAATAATGAACATTGTTTTATTAGTAGTCTCCAACTATCTAATAATAAAATAAAAGACATCAACGCGTAATTAATATAACTAAACCAGTTAATATTCTTGATTTAACCTCCGTGAATGTGCAGTGATAAATATTACCAAAAGATGAAAGCCCTTAAACTTTCACGGACATAACGAAAATCCAAAAAAGCCGAACCACTAATTTTCGTCAATAAAAACTAGTCGTACCGTGAATAATATTACAATGAACGCGAATAAAAACCAAATTAATCTTATCTGCCATCTTAATTCTCGTTCAATGATCTGTGCTTCAAACAGTTCGCGTTTATTTTGTTTTGCAATGGCTACTTTCTTTATACATAGACGGATTTATTACTTCTTGTGATGTTAGTTTACAAGTTGTTTTGTTTTTTGTTTTCATTGTTAATTACTCGCACTTTACATGTCTACACCGCGCGTCCATGATAATTTGTTTGGGCTCATAAATTAGTGTGAAGATGAATGGTAGATAGTACTACATTACAAAGATCAGGTGTTTAACCGGTATCGGATTAACTGAAAACTTTGAACGGAACCAAGATTTTTCTTAATTTCCTTTTCTTCTTTTGCCAACTGACGGTCAACTGTTTAGTCACTTGTTTATCATATGTCATTAATCTCCACATTTTTTTATCTTTCTGTTATTTAACAGACATAAATGGCAGACAGTAGAGTATGGAAGAATTGTGGGAAGGGCAGGAGGATGATATCATATTATGCGCACGCTTGACACAGATTGTTCAAGACAATCCTTTTTAAACTAAAATAATACGTATGAAACAATCGAGTGATCGATTAAGCAATGACATACACATGATCGCGGCTCATTCACGTTGACCGCACGTTACTGAAACTGATCTAAATACGAGTATCTGACAGCTACAATCCATTGCATGTAATCTTACACCACCGCACTTGCTAAAGGAAATTCAACTTTCTTCCCCAAAATAAATGGTTGTAATTACTATAGCAGTGGTTCTCATATGAATGTAAGCAATATTTTGAGAAAGTATGAAATTCGGTTTTGTTTTTCGTTTTGTTTTCTCATCGAGAGTCTGCAATTAATTCTTGAATTATATAATTAGCATAAACTAAATGGGGTATAATGTAATATTGTGCTTACTTTTAAAAATTTATTATAATTTACTTTTTTTTATTATAATTTACTGTTAATTTCTTCTACTAATGTTTTGTGAGTAGTTATGACTGTCTAAAAAATCATAATGGAACGTTCATCTATTAATTTACTGCTAGCTTACTAACTCCTTTAGATTTTAGTTTGCAATAAAAGAAACATTTACACCGGGTAGCCTTATGTAGCTTTTATTACAGCCAAACCACTCATAGTAATAGTAGATACTATTTCCACTATTAAGACATAAAACTAATCTTACAAAGCATTGTTTTGTGCAACAATAAACATATACAATTCTTCACAGATATTACTTACAATTTTAATCACCAGTTAGAGGCATCAAAAAACACGGTTACAAAGCCTATTTCCTAAATAACTTACAAACGGCACAATGATGACAAAACCTACGAATTTTCCCACATAAAACAAACCTTACAAAACAGAAATATCTTCATCAATTAAAACACAATACTAAGGTCAGACCCCCGCGGTTGTTCGTAACCCTTTCGTGACGGTTGCGTGGCGTGGCGCGGTTGCGGCAACCACCGTGACCACTCGCGGGTTGATTTTGGTTTTATAGAGCAGTCGTTAATGATTTTACAATGGCGGCTACTCGAGCGTGCAATTGTAAGTATTTGATAGCTTTGAAATTGGTTTCGTTAGTTAAAGATGTTCTAGAAAATGTTTGATTGAATGGTAGTTAATTCGTCAGAAAATTATTTTATTGTTTTCATCAAATAAACCTTGTTACTGACATAAGAGGAAATCTTTCTTATAAAAATATGGATTTGTAAATAAATATCTATAAGCGTAGTTGTCTATCTAGCAACGACTAATTATTTTATGTTTGCCAATACCTATGCAAATATTAGTAGGTACGGAAGAAAGAAAATCCGCTGAACGCTGAAAATTCGAATAAGTATATAGAGCATTTTATATTTATAGCATTTATGAAGTTGTGTTGAATAAAATGCTTACTTGACCTTTCGACAACAAATTATCAACTTAATAATTTGCTCCACCATAAACCACTTACAACATATTTTTGACCATACAACATTTAACATTATTAGTCAAAATTACACACTGGTCCTGCTTTCCTTGTGAAATACTACATATATAATAACAGAATCCCCTTAGGCGTCTGTTTATCGCTCACAGCTAACATTCGTAACATATGCCGTTGCAGTAATAACCAGGACTAACTGGGCACTTATATGTTATAGCTTGAGTATTTTGAAATACATATGAATATTAAACGCGAGTAAGAACGAAATTTTACTGAACACTAATGAGCCTTGAAGATATATTTTATATTTTTCCAAGGACTTTAGTCCTAGTAGCCGGAATTCATCATAATTTCTCTAACCTTTTTCCATCTGTGTTGGGGTCACCAACACCTCACTATGTTGGTCTTTTCCGAACTACATATTTTGGGGACCATTTCTACACTTCATAATCATCAGCCTTTTTTATCGTCCCACTGCTGGGCTGAGGCCTCCTCTCACACAGAGAAGGATTGAGCGTTAATCACCACGCTTGCTCAATGTGGGTTGATTTTACACTTCACTGCAAAATAAACAAACAATACCTACTGTTAGATACTTTATTATATTAGTGCACAACCATATTTTATTACCATATCTGTTGTATGATCAATAAAACCAGTTTTTGAGTCCTAATAATGCACACTAATGACTTATTTTGAAGCTTACCATAGTTTAGAATCATAACGCGATGGTATCAACAATTATAGTGGCCTAAAATGTTGAACAAACATTCTCACAGCTGTGGGAAGTATTGTCTTAGAGTAATTAGAAGCTTTTTATTAAGTAACTAGAATTATATGTACGTTCACTAATTTGTGACGAAACTGCATTTTTGAGTGCACATTTTTGTACACACTTTGAATTGAGCTGTTTTGATCAAAAGTTTCGTATCATTGGACGGACATAATGAGCGGTTTCAGAGCAACTTTGCTGATAGTTGTGTTTTCATTTTCTATTAAAAACGCCTTCTATTTATTTCTTTATAGTACAGAATGTAGCTCTATTAATCCAAGATTGCTTTTAGTCTAGCGTTATTTACGGCTATTTCACTCCATTATTCTATCTTCTACCTAATATGAACTCTTGAGAAAGTTTCTGAAGCAGGCTTCTAACCTGTCTGATCATCTGGCTAAATCATCTAAATCTTGCCAACTTCACACCTACACGCCTAATCCGCCATTCTATTTCCACATAATCTAGTCCATCTTACTTCACGACAAATCCATCAGTTCACAAAAAACTTGCGATCAGATTCACGCATCTGTAATATTTAGCGCACATTACCAAACCTTTCCCCGCGTGCGACGGCAATCTTCGTTGCGAAAACCGCGTTCACACGCGCGACAAAAAGTCGCCGGTGCGACATCGCGCACGCATGGGCGACAAAAACTAATCCGGTTAGGACTCTGTCCTTATTTCTCAAGAGCTAAGTGTTTAGACGGATAAGTTGGTCGTTGACTCCATTGATTTATCGTTACGTGGAAACTTTGAGTGGGTAGCCGAAAGAAAATTGTGTGTGTCGGTTTGTGCTGGTTGTGAAATACAGGAAAATTGGAAAAAGTTCCCTGTGTTGTGGGCTCACAATATTTTAGGAAACAAAGTGTAGAGGAAATATTGCAGCAAATATGATAAAAGAGACAGTAGTTTTGTCAAGATTCTGTAACCTATGTAAGCTAAGTTTCTTCTTCGAGTAAAGAGCAACCATACCCACAGCAATATTAAGTAACTATATTAAAGTTATAGGTCCAAATGGTCTTATATAAAAATGTTAGATGGATGAATGCAGTCACATTTAACACAACTATACGTTTGACTGCACTAACCTTCAATATCATAATAATAGGTAAGTAGTTCCTTGATTGATTAATTGATACTATTTATAGAGACGTGATTTTTAATGTCAATCAAACATTTATTAAGAGCAAACTTTAAATTATTGGTTTACATGAGATTCAACCTTGACCATGAACGATATATTGTGATCAAAGATTCAAAGATCAATGTGTAATTAGTGTGCACTCATGGAAGTAATTGACGATCGACAGTTACAGATTGTATTAAGAAGTAAGTAACCTAACTATACCAATATTTTTTTAATTGCACTGATTTATACGTTAAGGTGTTTGTTGCGCCACTTCTTTTTCCCAGCAAAACACATAGGAAGTGGTGAAAGATATGCGTTTTGGGGGCTGTCTCTTGTAAATGACTTTCAAATAGTGCTGTTTTGTAGCCAACTTTGACTTTGAGTTTGAGGTAATGATTTAAAAACCCATGTGATATTTAAAAATAACCTAAAATATGTGTGAATGCCTTTAAAAAATACTAAATTAAATTATTTCTGATTTCGTCCCAAGATGATGAATATATATGTTATGGGCCATGTGATTAATTCGGGCATTATTTATAATGCCCGAGCATTATGAATAATGTCTAGTTTTATCGGGCCAAGTGATTAATAACTATCTTAACTTCATTATTTATCACATTGCACGGGCATTATTATATTGCTACATGATAGTTGGGCAATTTGATAATAAAGCTATATTTTATGTGTTGCGAGGGTGGCAGTTGTTCTAATTAATAAATCCTGTTACTTGCTACATAGGTATTTTATAATTATTGTTTTAAATTATATGTTCTATTTTAATGAGAAATTATAAGTCTAGCCACAAAACTATTAATTTTACAATTGTCATCTAATTTAGTAACTCGGCCTCGTTTTTCTTGATCTCATTTTTCTTGGCTCGTTTTTTTTTATGGTAGAATTTAATTTGGATTCAAAACATTGTATTAAAAACTGAACTTAGTGACGAAAACGAATCGCTGCAAAACCGACTCCACGTAGTTTTGTCTGCCCTACCCCTAGAGTGCAATTCAAAACCGCGTAGGAGGGGCGAGGCGGCCTGCGAGCTGAGGCGCAGGTAGTTGAAGCGTGAAAACCATCTGCGACGATAAGCTCGCATGGGACCGCCGGAGCCCCGCAGCGCCGGAGCCGTGACAGAAGCCATGCTTGCTGCATGTTGCATGCTTACTTCTATGCTCTGTCAATTGATATGGGATGTGTTATATTTAGTTCATTTTAAGTTAAATGTCAATAACAGTAAAAAAATTAAATTAAATATGTTTGTATTACTTTGCCCAAAAGGTCACGGGCAATATGTATAGTGCCCGGTCAATTTGATTGTTTGAGTAATTATTATCAAATTGCACTCTCATATTGGGCATTATTCATAATGACCGGGCATTATGTATACTGCCCAATTTATCACTTGGTCCATAACATTTAGATTCAGATAGAAATATCTAATAAGATATTCACAGTTCTGGTCTTCAGAGCATACAAACAGTCTTGCAAGTAAGTCGTAAGCATAATGTTAAAGCCGTGTTTACAATGAATGCTTTATTTCCCGGAGGCGTTGTTTCACTAATTAACTGTAAGTATTACGTTAATTACTTGAGTGTCGCATTGTTGGCGGCTCATTCTAGATACAGCTGCGTTTGCGCATACCCACTGCTTGCTCTGTTGCTTTCTAGACATAGTAGGTAGGCATGTTTTATCTGAGATTTGACTGTGAAGTTATTAGTATAAAAATGTATTTAATTTCATCACCTTTATATTATAATGAATGATGACTCTATCTATAAAACTTAAAATACTGTCTTTTAAAATAGTGACATTAAATAAAATAGTACGAAAATTTCAAGCGGGAAACTTATAGGTAAGTTTATTTTGTCATTGTTTATATAAAGTATAATTTTTATTAGGTATAGTTAATTTCTAATAAAATTACAATAAAATTAAAATTACCTGGATCAAGAATATGTAAAGTCAATAGAAAAGACATGTAAGTTTTATTCAAACTCATTGAAGTCCAAAGCTGTTTGGCGAAGTTCGATTATCCGTAACTAAAATATCTAGTCATGAAATACACCTATCCGTCAGTCAGCAGACGTGATCCTAGTTTTCCTTGACATAACAGTGATAGTTACTGACGGTTATACGTTTACAGTGCGTCTGCCATTTCAGACTCACGGTTATATAAATTGCAAGGTCAAGTTAGACTTGAAAGTATGTACAAACTATCTTAATTTTTACCCGTTATTTTAAATAACGTTATCAACTCTCATTTGGAGATATGTCGAAGAACCGGCTTGTTAAAAAATATTAAATTAAAATGACTTAAAAATGTAAATAGGCACCTACATATACAAACTTACGTAATGACAACATTATTCTGAAAATGTAACATTGAAATATGACAGTTTTTTGTCAAGAGCCTCTGAAAGGTCAAAAAATAATCGTGTAGAGCCAAAACTTCCTTTTAATATCTTTTATTTTTAATGTGCACGACTATTAAAGTTCAATACTGCACTTATTGCATTCTATACATAAGGTTATACTTGTACGAGTACCAGCAGTTCTCGAGTATTGAGAGCAAAAACATACATTAGTTACAGGAAGTGAATTAAACTTTATGTCCTTCATCATAGACATTTGTGAGAGAAACGAGTAATTTTTACTCTTAATAGAACATTTGATTGGCGTAACTTTAGCAGGATATCAAAAACGACGAGTTTGTGTTTTATTTTGCGTAATAAAAATACTCAAAGTAACTATTAAAGAATTGAAATTAAATCCTTCTTGTTTTCTATTAAATAGAAAAAATATGTATATATAGTAGCAGTCTGTCCTTCTTATTACACAAACATATTAAAAGTAAGCCCTTTGTAAGCATAAAACAAAGAAACATCCCTACATCCAAAATAATAAGAATTGCTTACGCACTATAAATATAAATTCTCAGAACCAATATCAATTTGTATTTACCCAAGTCCGGATCTAGGCAATACCTCAACCTGCCAAAATGATAACATCGATATCGACAGCTCTATAGGGCTGTCCCCCAATAATGTTACCGATGATAAATATTGTTACGATAGAGCAAACAATATAATCTCACTCCATCTTTAATCTAAATATATATAAAACTCAAAGGTGACTGACTGACTGACTGACTGACTGACATAGTGATCTATCAACGCACAGCTGAAACCACTGGACGGATCGGGCTGAAATTTGGCATGCAGGTAGATGTTATGACGTAGGCATCCGCTAAGAAAGGATTTTGATCAATTCTACCCCCAAGGGGATAAAATAGGGGATGAAAGTTTGTATGAAACTTTGTCAATTTTAAACCGATCGGACTGAGACTTTGCATGCGTAAAGCTACTATGGCGTAGGCAACCCTTAAGAAAGGATTTTGATAAATTCCATCCCTAAGGGGATGAAAGTTTGTATATGTACATCTTCTTAGATTTGTACACGCTAATCTTCCGAACTACTGAACGGATTTCAATGATTTTTTCTTTGTTGTATCAGTATTAAGCCTGGTCAACATATAGGCTATAATTTATCTTCGAAACTTGAAGACCTGATGCAGAACTCCTACAGACCAACAAAACTATTAGAGATACAAAAATGGTGCCATGGCAAAAATTGTTTCATGTGATGAGCATTTTCAGCTGAGATAATACATTTTAAGATTTAGAACACCTGATGTGGAACCCCAAGAGCCCAGCTTCTCTATACCATATACAGGTATGACGTTTTAGCAAAAGTTGTTCAATTTGATAAGCACTTTCTACTGACTTACACAAATTGAAGATCTAAAACACCTGATGTGGAACTCCAGGGGCCCAGCTAGACTATAGCATATAGAGGTATGACGTTTTAGCAAAAGTTGTTCAATCTGATAAGCACTCTCTGTTGACTTATAAAAATTGAACCACACCTACACCTGATGTGGAACTCCAGGAGCCCAGCTAGACTATAGCATATGAAGATATGACGTTTTAGCAAAAGTGGTTCAATCTGATGCACTCTCTATTGACGTATAAACATCGAAAATCTGGAACACCTGATGTGGAAGTTCAAGAGCAATACTACACTTGAAATGTATAGAAATGAATGTTATGAAATAGGTATGGTGAATCAAAAAAGTAATTAGTCCGTCTTTTAGACACGTATTTTTCTTTTCTCTCTCTCACAAACAAATAATAACGAAGATACAACAACGCTTGAATTAACTGCTTAGTACAAATTTTACAGACCTAGACGTGGCGTCCCGAGCCCCCCCTCTCCGACTTTGTTGCGTTATATCTCATTATTATATTGTATGTCTCTTCCAGACCTCTGGACTATAGAATGCCAAGAATGTTCAAT
Source organism: Helicoverpa armigera (assembly GCF_030705265.1). Classification (NCBI taxonomy): domain Eukaryota; kingdom Metazoa; phylum Arthropoda; class Insecta; order Lepidoptera; family Noctuidae; genus Helicoverpa; species Helicoverpa armigera. The sequence continues at coordinate 437,744 of NC_087141.1, forward strand.
GACAGCCGGAACCTACAGTTTAACATCCCCTCCAAATGACGGTCATTGGTATCCAAAATATACGTAGAAAGTACATATGAACTTAGAAAAGTTGCATTGGCAGGCACTTGCCAGACCTGGAATCAAAGACGCACGCTCATACTTGAGAGATTGGTTCTCTACCCACTAAACCACCACGACTTCCACTAAGTCACCACGACTTTGTCATCTATTTAATGTTTTTTTACGTAATAATACTTGTGTAATATTTTTGCCACACACAAATGCGGACTAATTAGAATCACTACTTTTATCCCTATGGTCACGTCTATTGCGGTTTAGTTCTCAGCGTTTTGTTTAGTCTGCTGTGCTTTTGCTGTTAAAGTACAAAAATTAAGTACATAGAACATTTCTCTTCGGTCCCTTAAAATTCAATATCAGACTATTTAGATCTTTGATTTTGCTGACCCCGTAGTCGCTGGCATAAGGGACAGGATCCGCGTACGAAGTCGCGGGCAACAGCTAGTTAAATCTATATTATTGACGACTTATGTAAAAGTGGAGTACAATCAGAAGGTGTCGATTGAGTACTTCCAATTAATTTTTTTTTATAAAAAAATTACCAAATCTTTGTTGGTTCTTGAAACGCCGTTAATGCTGTGAAATACTTGCAAATATCTTCTAGTTAACTGTATATAGCATCAATTTCATCAAGAGTTTCATTTCAAGATGCAACGCCCAAAAAAGGGAAAATGTCTTCCACCAATTAAAACCTCGTATCGACATATAAGGCCTATCTCCTCTTACAGAAACTTGACACATTACATTACATTAAGAGAACTGTATGCAACACTAGTATGCCTTTAACATCATTAAAACGAACTATGTCACTTCGTAACATCACTATTGTCAACTATGTACATACGACACTAGAAAGCCAGTGATGCAACCCTTATGATTGATCATTCTATCGATACTTTGTTGAAATATGTAATTAATACTCTATGGGATATGATATTAGAGTGGCTACCAACTCCATGAGGTTAAGCAACGCTGGTCAAGGCTGAAACAATGATCTTTATGTCCATCTCACGAACTGGATCGCACATCTATTTGTTTAGACTTAATTATTAATAGACATAAGTCATTCAAAAGTGTAACTAATAGGTATGTTTGAGATCTTAGAGATAAGTGTTGCGAAAGTTATTTGAAGTAGGTACGTAAGTTTACTCGTAGGTAAACGGTGAATGGAAAACGTTAGGTTGTATGAAAGATGATCTGGTGGGAAACTTAACTAACAGTCATTGATAGCTTTGATGTAAGATTATTCTCGCACTTTAAACAAAAAAGTTAAACCAAAGACGTCGATAAGTATTCAAGGAAGTTTACACATAATAGAAAGGACATTGCTCTGCGTCCATACATAGTTGGCCCTGGAGCCAAGAGCATCGGATAATTATGTATTGTATTCTCTATCATTAGTAGATTCCTAGAAGATCTTGTATTTATAGCGGACTAGCTGCAAAAAAGATATATTTCAAAAAAAGTATCAGATTTTGAGGTTATAATCTAACCATAACAACGAATATAATGCTACGTTCACACGCGCGCCGCGCAGCCCGGCGGGCTGTCCGTCGCGGGCAGGCGGACATTCAAGCTGTTCACACGCGCGCCGTCGTGTCAGTCAGTGCAAGAATGGCGAGAAGCGAGGATCTCGGTGTTGTTGCTGTCATAGCCTTTGGCTTAACTTATTTTTAATGAAAAAAGAAACAAAATGATGAACGACGTTGATCATTCCGCCATGTTGTAATCTCCGATCGAAGCGACTTTCTTAGAACGTTGAATGAAGATCCACTCGTCGTGAAAGCGCAGGAGAGACTGACTGCCCGCGCGCGTGTAAACAGTCGCCGGGCGCCCGCACATTCATCCTTTGAACTTTGCAAAAAAACCGACACTCGCCCGATTCGCGGCATTCACGGGCACGGGCGCGTTCACGGGCTCGGGCGTACCGTTTACACGCTCGTGAACGTGACTATGCCCGTTGAATGTCGATTTGAACGCGCGCGTGTGAACGTACCATTAAATATAGGTACCTACCTACCTACGATTTTTCATAGCTTTGAGTGATTTTTAAGAAACTGAAAAGTAGGTAATATCTTAATACCTACCTAGATAATTAGGTACCTATGCAGTTGTTTTTCTAAAAAGTGGATGAAGTACAAAAATAAAATGACATATAACATTAATAACATCAATGACGGACGACGTGACGTTCACAGGAAAACTAGGGATGCAGTACAACACCACACCAATCATCGATTTTTTCGATTAAGATTTACTGTGGTCTTGAATTATTTCAAACTGTCTATTACATCACCTTTGTCATATAAACATTACAAGTAGCTATTTATGACAATGGTTTATTTTACGCCGAAAAATAAATGTTATTTTTGTATTAATTGTCGTAAAAAATGAATAAGATGATTGATGATTGGTGATTGATTGAATTTTAATGATTGTATAGAAATAAAAAGTTTTGATTACTGTAAAATATTATTCTTACTACCTATTTAAATTGGAGTATGACTGCATTCATAAAGTATTCTTATTAGGTTTAAAAGAAAGCACTAGAAAAGAAAACACAATCGATCGATTCAATCAATAGATTATAATTGATTGGACATCCCTATTGGACTTCTGACCTGACATGACATTAGGCGAAGATGGCGAATGGCGATCTAATTTTATTAGTCGCGTTAAATTCTATTAAAACTTTATTTTGGAATACAGCTAGTCCGTGATACAGGAGTATTTGCAACTTACATAATAAAATAGGCGATGAATTATCGTATATTCTGATACTCTTTACTGCACAGGGCCAATTTGGACATTGTCCTTTAAGAATTATACAACCGCAACAAATAGACGCATTTAGTATTGTTATCTTCACAATACAAATAATTGGAACATTTAACTATCATTAACATCACAAATCTCACAATAACATGACAATCGATATACCTGACACTAGGCCAGCACTATTGTCATCTCACGCGACTAGAAAGTTAGTGATGCAACGTCCATTGTCGATGATATTGTCGATATTTCAGAGATGTCATTAATCGCGGGAGATCAATTTGTTGGAATCGGGTCAAACGATCAATGAGGTATTAGCGTCATTTTACATTTCATATTTATTGACGTGTGAATATGAGTTGCATGCGGTAAAATATTATAAAGATTGTAAAGTTTTGTAGTCTTGGAAAGCCATGTTTCCCAGGGAAATATAAACCTTTCATAAATATAGGTTTATTTTCTCTAAGGTCAGTGAAAATAGTAATTTATATCTTTCATTTAACACCACAATTATCAAGAAAAATCATCTTAGTTAGACTGAAATCCGGATCCAAATATCCGGAGAGAAATTACGGGGATATAGCACTCTCTTAATCAATTAATTAGTAATATAAATGCTATCAATTAAATCTCTCTAATTAATATTAACGTTTCTCAAGATTTTACTGACCCGAGCAGATGGGTATTTATAGGTATTTATGAACCATTGCAAAACTGTAATTACCTGCTTCAGTATTTGACTGTCACATACCTGTCTGTGGGAACGGTCGGCCTTGGGCCTTAAATATATCGATATATTGCGAGGAACATCACTAGATATTCAATCGTGATTTCAATTAAATTCCTTAGGATATAATATTTGGTATGCAGTAGTCCACTAAGTAATTAATTTGATGTTTTATAGTGCATTCCTTTTTTATTGTATAGTTAGTATTGCGGAAAGCGATATTCTTACGCGTCACGCCACGACACGACACGTAAGTGTGTTTCCGTCTTTACAAACCCCTTTTTACCCTACTGCTCAGTAGCTAACAAAAGCTGATATTTTAACATATTGCCTCTGAGATTTTAAAAGTTATCACTATGTTTACTTTTGAGATTAAAAATAAATAAACAGTGTTTACTTGCCTTCGTAATCCTATCAACCAGAAAATCCAGTTATCAGACCTACCTCAACACGGAAATAAAGAATTCAGCTCGCGTCGAGAATTTTATAAACAGCATGCGTTAAAATTCCTGTTTATGTTGCACTTCTTGCTTCGAATTCACCCAATTTATTATTTCCTCTCGCTCAGTTTCTGCCTTGTTTGGAAGGAATCGAAAAAGTTTTCAAATTATTACTAAAATAACCATTTTACTAATGAAAGCAAACACAAGAACAGTAATTATGGCAATCATTTATCTATTATTTCAATTACAAAACCAAAGAAATGACATGAAATTAATTCACACCTAACATGCCTGTAGGGCGCACTAATTCTAAGTTTAAACATAATTAAAAAGCTCTAATTATAATGTATGTGAAGTTGTTACACATAGCCCGCGGCACAGCTTATGTGCCAATTAATTTATATAACCTTTAATTATTGCTAAGTAACTGGTAGGTACCCAAGTGGCTTAAAAAGATAAGATAGAAGACTTTTTCAATAATACAGCCTGAGCAGTCACTATAGTAGATACCTATTATGTCTTTAAGGATAATCATACACTGCATAGCTAATACCACAAACTAACTTAAGATTCACCATGATGCCTTGTAACAGTTGTAAGTAATCTTAGGTATTTATTTATTTTATGTTAAAAATATTGTTTTAAACCAACCTCTTCGTAAGTTTTCATTGTTCCTGTAGCCTACACCCACATCTTTAAAAACCAGACGCTTGATAAGAACTGGCCTCGATCTTTGAATCCCTTCAGGATTCCACAGTCTAGCACAACACCCAGCTAATCCATAGTGACACTGGTTCAGTCACCTTGACCCACCCAATGCTATTGGCACACTATGACCGACATTGACCGGTCATATGCAATGTGTCAAACGTCTGACAGTCTGACAGACGGGGTATGGTAATCGGTTGATGGATGGCAGTTCTAATTTCGTTTTATTCTGTGTAAATGCTACTATAGTCATTGGATGATTCATGTACATAAAAATAGGTAATTATAGTCTTGATAGCAGGAACTTATCCTGCCTTGCCTTTTCCCGACTATGTTATTCTCGGCTTAAATTATTTTTTATGGTTTGTTCGGTGTCAACTAATCAGAGTTAACAATATAATTGTAGGTTCTATAACAGCCCACGTTTATAAACTGCAGTTATGTCATTTGAATCGAAAATGTTACGGAACCGGACTTACGGAAACCGACCGGATTAAGTTTACCATAACCGGAATGAACGAATTGTAAAGAGATTACAATTTGTTTGTCTTTATAAAGGGAGTAATTTTATGAAATCAACTATTGAAAATAATTAAAAATTCTAGAACCACTCAATTCGAAGGATTGTCTTTGCCAAAGAACTTACACTCACTTGACAAAAAAATACTCAATACTAAAAAAATAGACCTAACTATAGATAGTCCACCTTGAAAATTACTAACATCAAACAAAAGCATTCCTATCTCACACAACAACACACAAACTATAGATAGTCAACTGCCTCGTTGGTCTAGCTGTCGCAAACGAGGTCTCGGGTTCGATTCCCGAGTCGGGCCGAAATCGCTTTGTGGGTTTTAGAAGACTTTCACAAAGCAGCCGGAGCAGCCGGAGCCTGGAAGCTGGTGATTGATACACCCGTGCATCGGAGAGCACGTAAATGTCGGTCCTGCGCCTGATCTCTCTCCGATCGTGTCGGATTACCGTCCCATCGGGCTATGAGAGTTAAGGAATAGGGAGTGCACCTGTGTCTGCGCAAATGCTCGTGCACTATAATATGTCCTGCGTAGTTGGCTAATCTCCTTACATGAGAACAGCCGCCGTAGCCGATAATCGGCTAGGAGGACATCATCATCATCATCTCACACAACCAACTTGCTAAATTCATTAACTTGTCAGTAGAACCTAACTCAATTACAAATGATAAGAATACGAGATCTCGCAGAGTTGTCACTACAATAATTGCTATTGACGATAATAATACAATACTCGCTGACAACGATTGTCCTTGTGAACGCAACCTTCCCTCTCTGGCTTCAAGAGCGAGTGAACGGCAAGAAGACATCTTCCAATATGTCAAGGAATTAACGTATTTGGATGGTTTAGTAGAAAGTTTGAATGGCTATTGGGAGCTTATGGGTAGAACTAGAAAGAGGTCAATATTTGTACTTAAGAAAGCCTATGGATTGCATGGCATTTCACATGACCATATTAATTAATGCTGTTCCTTCCTTAAGTCTGTGCTACAAGAAAATATGCAATTACTATAATACTCTAAACAAATAGACCAATAAACATTAACTCTTTTTATAGGAATCGGGTCAAACCGACCACCAAAATTCTCTCGAAAGCGCTTGACCCATACTTGTGTAAACCTACATATAATCATTAACCAGATGAAGGTTATTGGCAAAAATTGTTGTTCTTTCCCAAAGGCATAATTTACCATCGCAACATCATCTACTTCTTAAGATTACACATCGTTATTTAAAGAATTAGGCCCTACAAAGGTTGAGGCACGATTTTGCGAAACACAACAAAAGGTGTATCCTAGCCCCAAGCGACTGAATTCGTTATTGTTTAATATGCACAGATTACTTGTTCAACTCCTTCTATTATAATAGTTTTATCTTTGTAGTATTTGACTGCTTTAGTTGTTCTTTTGTCAGCTTGAAATAGTTCTTGGTGGTTAGATGTGTTAGTTTTGATCTTCATTTATTTGTTTGTTGTATTGGTATGTACATTTTGTTACGATATGCTGGAATGCAGTACACTTATATATTAATGTGTTGGTACTTTAATAGCTTCATCTGCCTCATCAAGTTTTTAAGTGTATATCAACAACTAGGCTAGGCTTAACCTTTCCTTATAAAGTTAGCCTAAGTCCAAAAATTAGGTAACAGGTAGTGTTTTCAACTCTGTGTCCAGATTTGCATTTTCAAGTCATAAATATCTTTTCAAAATACTAAAAACGCACTATCTAATAGCTAATAACATCCATTCAAACCGCCATAATTGCGCACACACGGTTACCACAAACCCAGTCATTGTCTATTACCCGTGGTGTACCAACTTCGGCAATTGTCTCCCTATTATCGTCATAATTATCAGCATTATTAAAACCTGGTACTTGGCTTCAAATTGCTATGATTTGAGGGTTTCTAAGATGTCTGACAAGCGTGTAACTATGGGTTATGCTCACCTCATTCGTATGGCCTTCACTTTTGCACGCTTATCGCATATCGTGCTTGATAGCTTTAAGTGTATATTTTTCTAAATCATCATTAAGACTCGTTTGAGGTATGACTTATGGTGCTTTTGGAATGATACTAGCTATTTCGACTTTTGCAATAAACCTTTGAGTTCTGATCCATATATTGCATCTGTAAACACAGCTTTAAACCGAAAACTATTTCTTCTTCTATCAATTGTAACAATCTGTAAACAAGATGACAAAGGGAATGGCTTTGTTTATAAGTCTCTCTCAGGGAAATCTTCATTCACCATCTCAGTTGATCATATCTCGAACTATCAGACTGACAATCACCGGAAAACGGCAATTAACATCTTTAAATCTGATTTCGAAGTAAATATTCGTTAAAATATCCAAGAAACTCAAAATTTTCTCTCTCCTTTATTTAAAATATGTTATGAATCTGCGTTTGCGGTGCATAATAGCGGGTTCTATTCCCGCGGCACAATTCCCACCGGTCGGGTGAGATAACACCTACAAACCTATTGTTTAACGCAGAACTCAACTCTTTTCAAGGTGGTTAAAATTGTATTAGAGTTACGTCATCGAGTGGTCAAGCGTGTGCTGTTAGCAGTTGAGATAGCTGGTATAAATAGTAAACACCTACCATGCAATAGATTTTTAAGCGACTTAACTCTTTAACCCCTCCTGCAATAGGATGCTATGTGTGATAGTGTATCTCTCTTTTTATGGCAAATTAGCTCTTCAACGGTTCAACTCATAGATGGTTTTGTTTACATGAAACCTGCCGTTCCCGCCGTGGTTCTTAGACATTTTCTTCAAAATCGGCTCAGCCGTTATTAATAATCTTATCCAATAGACCCGAAGTAAGTTAAAAAATGTCAAAGGGTGATCCAAACTTTCAGTAACTTTTTTGTCGTTTTGCGTTATTCATTTGTTCACTCAGAGCACGGAAGTGCCCAGTTCGTGGGTCGACATATCACGATAACAGCCGAAGTTCCCCGAACTTACACGAACAATGGACCACGTGCGCACGCGTCGTGACATAAGCTGATCTGTCACCGGATTACCTTAATCCTGGTTAGGATTATGCTAATGAACGGAGATTGAAAGACTTTCTCGTTTTGTCATCATAGGTACTTAGGTTTAATGAGACTTATTGTGAGAAAAATTAAGCTTGGTTTCACTTGCAACATCAAGCAAGTTAATTTTCAACCTCTTGTTAACCTATCGTTATCTACTAACGTAAAAACTCACAAAAAAATAAAGACTGACTTTTAAAATTTTAATAAGAAAATATAATTAGGCAGGTATCTTAATAATATCATTATCTTTTATATACTTTTAACAACGTGTTCTTGGCCCCTTTGCGACAAATATCAAGCTGCGTTAGTCATAAAGTAAAAACCCACCGAGTAAGGAAATATGAACGGAGATGCTATAGTACAGGTAGGTCAAGCGCCTTCTTCTAGATCAAATACATGGTGGACATGACTACAACGATCAGTTAGTGACATCAGTCAACGATTTTTGATATTACATAAAATTGGCGGGTCCCAAGAAGGACTATAAGGGCAGAGATAGTAACATTCCTCGTTCCCCCACACACACCTACCCACATTTTGGCGCGCTTCTTTGTTAGAAGATTTTCCGTTATGCCACCTCCACTAGTAATTTTGTTCTCCGTGTAAAAACCAGAGTGTCTCGTTTATTATGCACTGCAGTGCAGTGTAGTGTTTGCATAAGTTTGTAGATCTAAAGATAACAATACGATAAACTGTCGCTTTGGGAAAGAATAACGAATCATTCATGATGTAAGAATTGTTTTTCCTATGGGATACTTTTCAGCAAAAAATAGTAAGAATGTTAGGTATTTTGAGATAGCAATAAAACATGGCAATAACAAAAAAAGGAAAAATAAGTACCTACCTACTTAGTGCCCATTATGCACACCTATAAATTTACAAAAGAGCAATGATAAAAATCTAACAATTTTATATCCTAAGTAGGACCAATTTCACCTATAGCTGTTTACGTAATCGGGCAATTAACCGAAAATTGTTTTCCTACTAAGTGGTACTTTCGTGAAAGCAATTTCATTTTGTTTTTATCTATATATTCCTATTCTATAAAATCAAAATAATATTTACCTTTAACGATCATTTTAATATCTGTCAAAATTACTGACGAAGAAATGAACCAGAAAAAGGTAGTATTCATAAAATTAGTAACATATTATATCGCGCAGCAATGAATTACTGTGTCAAAAAGTCAGTTTGTTTGACAAGACATTATTTACAAAATCCTTGACATTTCTGCACAAGCGGTTATAATTTGATCAACAAAGAACTATATTTACGAACATGCAATATCTGTCTAAAGTATAGGGAATACGGTATCAAAATTGACACCAGCTATAAGTGCACCGGAATAGCCTTTAATCTAATAATAAGTTAGTTTAATGTCTCATAATGTCAAGTTATCAAGCACCAATTTTAAGAATGCGAAGTTTCTAGTTTAAAGTCTGAGAAAGGACATAGGCTATTTATCTAGATGCTCGAAGTAGCTCTATTTGGCTTCGGGTCTTAACGAGAGGCACCGCTGTTATCAATAAATAAATCAATCAATGGCTGTCTTGTATGAGACTATCAAACTATAAACCTTTCTTTTTTGCACTTTTGTAAAAATCATTCTGCACGTCTTAAAACTGTCAGTTTCGGAGCCCAGCAATTAGCAATGCTATCAGATGACTCACCAGTATGAAACATTGGCAAACCGACCCAAATGCAGGCACAGTCGGGTCGATATATTAGCTGTCAGCCCCTCCTACTACACATCAGCGTGTCATTCTACCGACATTACTTTCACTCAAATATTACTAACATGTGCACCTTAGTACGAGTTATTACATTATTTTGACCACATACATGAGAAATGAGCATTTATTTACATTTTTAATTATGTTTTAACTTCATGCTGAATTTTCTGTGCAATTATGTATTTGATCTGGCCATGAATAATCTTGTAAACTAATATCAAATGAAAAAGAACTTGAAAGCAAAATGAGTAGAATAACTGGAAGTAGGGTGTAAATATAGTAAAAAATGTCGATAGAAGGTGAACAATCATCTTATATAAAATAGTAAACCTATATAAAAGCGTACACTTCATGACATAAGGGTTATTTTCCTAAAGCACTTTCTCGGAATGTTCCATGAACCGTAGGACCTTTCAATCAAAAGCACAAACGCAATAAACTTACAGCTCTGATGAAACTGCACAGGACACTTTAATTTTGAACAAAATGTCAACGCAACTGAATCACAATCATCATTCGGATGAATTGACATTCAATTATAATTGAGATAGTTTACATACCTTAAGCTGCCATTTTAAACTGATTGACTTCATAAAACGTTGGCATATAGACCAATCATTTTTTACATACATCTTTTAGTCTGTACTTATGCGTACCTAATCTCACATTTTTCCCTCTATGCATCCACATTGAAACACATTATAATCTTGTGGAGCTGAGTACCAGGGAAGATATGTACATGTAATTTATTTAAGAGCCCAATTTCACCAATCTTACAAGTCTCTCAGGTAATCGGTCGTTTAAAACCAAGCTCAAGCATTATTAAGTTCAGTTCATACAAAATATTTATCTTCAACAATTGGAGATATTTAAAAAGTATTTAATTTATTAGAATTAGCTGCTTCTCGTTAAACCGATGTTTAAGTTTTGGTTGTGAAAATGGGTACTTATAACTAATAGAATACTTAAATGTTAAATATTTCACCCGTTTACGTATCATTTGATTTTCTATATAAAACATACGAATTATATAAGCTACAATTTGTCAATCAATTTCTTCTATTTAACTACAGAACCCTGAGGCCTGACAGCGTGCCTAGTAATCTAGTTTATTTATACATATGAAGCAACACAGGTGAATTTTCCTGATTGCGAGTTCTTACCTTAATTGACGCTAAGTACATTACGACACACGATGGGGTCGCTGGACCACAATTTTTGCTTAACTTGCGACACTAAGACATCAGTTGGGTGTACCATCTGGTTTGTTGGTTTATCTGTGACAGGTATTGCCAGGTTATGGTCAAGGGTGAGTGAGAAATTTGAATATGCAGAGCATGTTAGGTAAGTTTAAGTAGCAATGTTTGAAAACTTGGTTTTTAATGGGGTATGTATAATCAGATGAGGGAGTTTCTAAATTTTACTGAATAAGACCGATTTTCACCGACACTTGTTTTGAGATAACTCTTGTTTATAGGTACTGTCGGTGTACAGAGGCCTAAAATCGATCTTCAAATCGGCCCCATAGTTTCTGAGAAACACGTTAAAATAAACTCAGTTTTATAATATCAAGTACAGAATTTAAAATAGTATATGTATTACATAATAACAACAAATAAATACTTACAAACAACTAGGTATCTAATCTTAATTCACAATAACCCATTAAAGGTTTTGTTCATACAATACAATACTTACGCACTTTTGACCTGAAACATTGGCATAAGGTCACACACAAAGGTGTATGTTACCTTAGACGTTATCTGGCAGTTAACCTCCCGTTAAAGGTTAATCTGATGGTGTACTAAGGAGATATGGCTGATGGTAATTATGATTAGGTTAGGCTAATAGGTGATCGCTTTTGTTATTCAAGTTAAGCATTATATTAATATAATCGGAATTATATTAATTTGAAAATCTGTAAAAATATCAGATGGACATCTGAGGCGGATGACGGGGAGTAGCGACCCCGCTGGGCTATATATACCGAGTGCTCCAGGGAGAGTATACTGTCCCCCATCACTGGCCTGCCGGAGTGAAGCATGGGACTCGGGACTCTGTAGTCCCGAGGTATGGAAGAGACATATCAGATGAAGCACAATGGATGGAGTAATGACAATTTTACCCGACTGCCACAAAGTGTTTATGATTTTTTTTACAATTTGATTAGTTTATGTAGTGGACATTAAAATGGGTGTTATAGTTTCGGTTTATCAAAAATGCTTATGTCTTTGTTTTTATGTAAAAATGTGTAAGTTGCTTCTCGTTATGGTTTCCTTATTAGATAAATGATTGTTAATTCGCAGCTTATAGGAAACAAAGAACTATTCCCAATTACATGACCATAAATATTATTACTTAACAATATTCCATTACTGTTCACTTTTAATCCGGAAACAATTCATTGTTATAGTTTATTTTATTACAAAGCACTTTATTTATAACTGAGAGATACTTACCTTTTTTTTAACGACGTTAAAAATCATCAAATGACCCCTCCCGCTGTGGGTTAGCAGCGGTGAGGGAGTGTCAGAATCTTATTGACTAAAAACCGTCGTGTTCCGTCATAGGCCTTTTATGTACCAGGGCCGCGGTATCTCTTTCGACCAATCCGCAGCCCCGGCAGAACTGAGAGATACCTTAGATAATATTTAATTTTACCATTTTAAACATAACTTTTCAGAAGTTCGTGATTATCCTACTAAATTAAGTTATTTTTATTAGTTACTCCTTGTTTCCGAAGGTTTTAACCGTATCCGTGGAGACTACTCCCCGGCCCCTAATAAAATATAGCCTATTTTACGCGCTGGTAGAGTAGCTTCCCAGCAATGAAAGAATTTTTCAAATCGATTCAGTAGAATCGGTGAAAAAAAAATAATAATATTATGTTTTATTTAATCTAGTCTAATCTATAGCAGGTATGTATACATAACATGATACCTATTAAATAATAAGTTTGATTTGCAATAAATTGACGGGGTCAAAACTACATTTACGTAAGAGCAATCTGTAAGAAATAAATTATTAGGCCATTACACACTGCGTGCATGACCGTGGATAATCCGGTAACTGGGCTCATGTACACTCAGCTTTATGATTGGGCAGTTTATAATGTAACTAGAACAATTTCGTGACTTTGTTTATATTTGAGCTGCGAAGAAATATTGATTGATTTATCGAAGTTATTAGTAATAGTTGATTAACTTTTAATTTTTATAAATAATTATATTCAATTCAAACTATCAAGTTTGCAACCAGGTATTTGTGAGGATTTTAATGAGGATAGACGTGTCTAGATCTATACTAATATAATAAAGAGGAAAACTTTGTTTGTTTGGTTGTAATGGATAAACTCGAAAACTACTGGACCGATTTTAAATATTCTTTCACCATTAGAAAGCTATATTATCTGCGAGTAACATAGGCTATATTTTATCCCGGTGCGGGCAGCAGCTCGCACGGGATGCGGTTGAAACCGCGGGAAAACGGCTAGTATTTTATAAGTAGGTAAGTACCCTAAAATAAACAAATTCTACAACCTAGAACTTTATTTTAATTTCAAAATCCATCATCTATCCAACATCTTACTCAATACTCAATTCTTTATTAGTTTATCTAAGATTTTGATACATTCAACGATAAGTTTTAACGCGATGTAAATCGCTCACATCCTGACACATTGGTAATCGACTAATTTATTTAGTTTAATTGATTAGTTGACTAATTAGTGCGATTTACCTGTCTGCGACAACGGATGTGCTCATGTTTATTAGTCATTTCAGTTCAATTTATTCAATTGGTTAATGAGAATAACATTTATTTTAATTTCGCAAAATTCAGGGACATCCTTAAGACACCGACTTCTAGGCCGATGAACCTAAAATTAGTTTTTTTTTTAGTGTTTTTGGAAGTCGGTTTTATTTTTCGATCGATTTTCTTCAAAAAAAATAATAAAATATATTGCCATAAATAAAAAAATATATTAAGAATGCTGTATTATTGCTAGAATATATTCATTTATGTATTTACTTTCATTCAGTACTGTTATGTTACGTGTAACATGGTACGTTTGCCTCCGCGCTCGATAGATGGCGTTAGGGGTAAAATTAGAAGTCGCTATGGTTTCGTTCACAATCAGAATGACAGTCCCGCAGAGGTACCGAGACAACATTGAAACCATATAATAATGACATGAAGAATTTTTGAAATAGTTGCGTTGAAGCAACTTAATATACTTTGAAAATTCTATTTAAAATTTTATGTTAATAATAATGGAGGTCTAGTTATTGATGTTTAAGATTAAACAGTTCATCTTACGTGTGTCCTGTGTAGATAGATCATCGATTGTATACATATTGTGTTGTGGCTATTTCTATGATCTGAGTGTTGTGGGTACGCTTAGCGGAAAAAAAAAACTGTCGCAGAGCGATACCTCCGCAGGTATGAATTAGGTAATTTTGTCTGCCTCCACCTTTTTATATATTTTTTGTGCCAATTTTTTTTTTATTTAGTATTTTCGTAGTTTTATTTATTTTTCTCTCTAGAGCATTAATTATTTCATATCGATTGACACCCGCAACTCCTCATAGGTCCAGTTGAAAACCAGCGTCATTACTATGCTTAAAGGCTCGAGCAGACCGGATGCGTATGCGTAACCACGCGCGTAGTCACGCGCGTAGTTACGGCGTAACCATGAGTTGTAATGTATGGAAATGTATGAGACAGGCCACACCGCTTGCGTAACGACGCGCGTGTCTACGTTACGCAAGCGGTGTGGCCTGTCTCATACATTTCCATACATTACAACTCATGGTTACGCCGTAACTACGCGCGTGACTACGCGCGTGGTTACGCATACGCATCCGGTCTGCTCGAGCCTTTAACCGTCAATCATCTTTTCCTTATGTACCAGGGCAATGGAATATATTTTTCAGAGTCCTCCCTACATTCCTGTGAGGTGGCACGTTTGCCCCCGCGCTCGATAGATGGCGTTAGAGGTAAAATTAGAAGTCGCTATGGTTTCGTTCACAATCGTCATGACATCCCCGCAGTGTGAGCCGGCTAGACCTAAACGGCTATGTGCGATACCGGTAATATATATATATTATTGGGTACATTTTTTGGAAAAGTTGCGATTCAGCAACTTTATATACTTTGAACTATTTACTACTAGCTTCCGCCAGCGGCTTCGCCCGCGTGGTGTGTTGATAAATAGTAGCCTATGTGTTAATCCAGGGTATCACCTTTCTACATACCAAATTTCAATCAAATCGGTCCAGCCGTTTTTGCGTGATTGAATAACAAACATACATCCATACATTCTCACAAACTTTCACATTTATAATATAATAAGTAAGAAAGATATACGTAAGAAGTAGTAAGTACCTATAATATTGACATGAGTATGTCGTTTTGAAAACAGTGTATTTTATTAGAGATCGTTTCCTTTCTGTAAAGAAACAGTGATTAATATATCGGTTTATTTATGTGAGTATAACTTACTAAATAATCAAGGCAATAAGACATCTTTAATTGAATATTTTCAACATCTTTTCTTCATTCCAGTGACGTGGCACGATAGCCACCACGGTCGATAGATGGCGTTAGAGGTAAAATTAGAACACGCTATGGTTTCGTTCACAATCGTCATGACATCCCCGCAGTGTGAGCCGGCTGGACCTAAACCACTAATGCGATACCGACCGGTAATATATATATATTATTAGGTAATTTTTTTGGAAAAGTTGCTATTCAGCAACTTTATATACTTTGAACTACTTACTAAGTAGTAAGTACCTATAATATTGACATGATTATGTCGTTTTGAAAACAGTGTATTTTATTAGTGATTCCTTTCTGTAAAGAAACAGTGATTAATATATCGGTCTACTTATGTGAGTATAACTTACTAAATAATCAAGGCAATCAGTCATCTTTAATTGAATATTTTCAACATCTTTCCTTCATTCCTGTGAGGTGGCACGTTTGCCCCCGCGCTCGATAGATGGCGTTAGAGGTAAAATTAGAACACGCTATGGTTTTGTTCACATTTCTCATGATATCCCCTTCCGAAAGTCGACTACGTTGCAGACTCAATGCGCTGACCAGTAATATATATATTATTCGGTATATTTTTTGGAAAAGTTGCATTTTAGCGACTTTATTATACTTTGAAATACTGTCTAAGTTATTAGGTATCATTTGATCATTGCATTCATCAGGTACAGTAATGCTGTTTGAAAATGGTTTTAGTTTTTTTTATTAAGGTTTATTTAACTTCTGGTAATAAACATTGATAGGTATAATATGTAGGTCTTCTTATTTGAGCTTTAACGATAAAGCAGCTGCGAGGCTAGAATGTTTTACTGCATGCAAATTATCTATCGAGACAAAAAGTCGTCAGAATGGCGCTCTCGCGAATACTAGAAAATAGGAAAAGGAAACTAAGTAGGTACGTATTACTATGCATTTTCCGTAAAGTACCTATTTATTTTTGTCTTGGGAAATCACGAAATGACCCCTCTCGTTGTGGGTGCAGCGTGAAGAAGTGTCAGACTCATACTGACTAAAACCCACCATGTTCCTTCTGGAGCCCTTTATGTACCAGAGCATGGTACAAGTTGATTATTTTAAATGACATATTTTCAGCATCCCTCCTACATTCCTGTGACGTGACACGTTTGCCACCGCGCTCGATAGATGGCGTTAGAGGTAAAATTAGAACACGCTATGGTTTCGTTCACATTTCTCATGATATCCCCGCAAAGGTTGTGTTCCAGCTATTCCGAACGCCAGCTACGCTACAAATTGAGCTGATACCAGTAATATATATATTATTGGGAACAATTTTTGGAAAAGTTGCATTTACGCGACTTTATTATACTTTGAAAGGAAATGTTGACTAAGTTACTATCATTCCATTCAATATGTACGTACAGTTTTGCTATTTGGAAACAGTATTCTTGTTTTCATTATTTTCTTACAATTAAATTATCTGATTCCTTTTGTGTTACCGTATTATGAACGCTTAAAAATTAGAACAGCCTGTCAAAAATGTCAAAAAAAAACTACCACCCACACTCATACTTAATCAATCTGTTTTAAAATCTACGCTACGCAATCACCTTAATCCGTGGTATATCTTACCTGCAACAGTACAGTGACACACAAAAGCCACAAACCTGATCGATGTGACACCTGACTTCGCGACTGTACCTGACATTGCCCGCGGGGATTGCGCGCGACCTTGTGGCGCTTTGACCGGCGCACGCGCATTCGATGACGCGTGATTAGTTCGCGCTTATTGCGAAAACTTTAATTAAAGGTTAACGATGTTGAGTTGGGGTTAATTATATTGCAATTTGGTGGACCTTTAGGTCATTTTGGATGCATAGAATTCCAAAAGCTTATATGTGTATAAGTAACATCGACATTAATATAGGTACTAATCGAATGTAGTCCGCACAATATGGACTCCTTGATGCCACCGCGATCACAACTTTAACGAAATTAATAATTAGAAACACTGATTTAGAACATTCATTCATAGATAAAGTACCTATCAATGTCAATCGTGATAGTGGTAACTTAATTTAGTAGTTATGCAACAACTTAACAAACAAACAATGACAACAGTAGCGTAAGCGCAACGAGTATTACTTGTTTAATCATGCGCAAACAAAAACAACTTTTCTTTTACTAGATAAAACCACTAGTCTCTGACCTGTCAAAAAAAACTTTTAAGTTTTTATTATGATAACCGTAGTTTAGTAAAGCTTACTGAAATGTTCAAAATGTAAGTTGTTATTAACTTGCAATCTGGATACAAAATGGTGACATTATAGTCTACTTTTTAAATAGACATACAAATTGTACATACCTACCTACAAATTGTACTTATTTATGCAGTTTTTTAAAGCCTATGCTTTTCATAACGACTTCAAATCACTTATATATTCCCTCAGGGCTAACTTCCACTGCCCCTAGAGTTCCCAAGCATCAGCATCCAATGGTAATCTTTTTCCCAACTATGTTGGGGTCGGCTTACCCACTAACCGGATGTAGCGGAGTAGGGACAGTAAGTAGGTACCAGTGCTTTACAAGGAGCGACTGCCCTATCTGACCTCCTCAACCAGTTACCCGGGCAACCCAATACCCCTTGGTTAGACTGGTTCACCACCCATTCTTATTTAATGAAACCAATTTTCGTGTTGTTCCCCAGATGGCGCTGACCTGTGACTGCCCGATGTCGCAGCCGGGCCCCACGCTGGCGGCCACGTGCGGCGGGGGCGCCTTCATGCTGTTCATGGGGCTGCTCGAGGTGTTCCTCAGGAGCCAGTGCGATCTGGAGGACCCTTGTGGACGGGCACAGGTATGTAAGCCTTTACAGAAGATTGTGTTAGGTCTGGACTACAAAGAGAGGGTTGAAATAATTTTGTGTGCTAAGTTATTAATTTTTAGCTTAGTTACCCATTACAATTTAAATAGAAATTTGCAAAGTAACTAACTAGATTGTCATGCAGTTTTCGCCAGCAAGTTCTAACTAAATAAAAATATTTAGGTAAAGAGCTGACTAACGAAAGCTCGCTAGTGATGAATAAGAAGCATAATAAGTTTAAAGTAAATATCAATTTAATCTTTAGCAGCAGATAGTTATCAGCTGGCGCTTTCCATTATCTACTGTTGAGCAAACTACCATCCAAAAGCAAAAACAGCGATCCTCATCTCTCACGAAAGATACACAAAGCGAGCATACAAAAAATGAGTGACTGCATAATGGCCGAACCAGACACATGCTGTCACTGTGTTTGACAGCTGCCTGCTTATCTACGCATCACTGTTTCCGTGATAGTAAGGTACATGCCGATGGAATAGATCGGAGATCTCAACCTGCGTTCAAAAAAACTTGATTACTCGATGAATCAAGAATAATAGTAGTAACTTAGTTTTTACGTAATGCTTTTCCAAATGAAGATGTCCACTGCTGGACAAAGGCCTGTCACTAGGATCATACAAATAGGAACAACTCGCATGCTCTGCTTCAGGGCGACTTTGTGCAGACCTTTTCGGCTAGGTATGCTTTTATCATCATTTTCTTGATCTCATCACATTATATTTTTTTGGGGTCGGTACATTATATGTTAACCTCATATTACATAAATTACAATGGTCAATAGAAAGGCTCACAGTACAAGTACATAATTTTCAATTGCAAACCTATAATAAGTGTGTATTACATCTTCCATTTCATTTTCCATACAATTCATTCCACTTTGTATATTATCTAATGCGTTACAAAACGTTTGTATCGATCGCTTTCCCAGCAATAGAATCAGTTTTCTCGTCATAATCTGCGTTTAATTTTTCCGCAGTTGAGTAGATCATTAGATTTTGTTTCAGAGTCACGAAGTCGTGTCTCGATGACTTTCTATCGTCTTTGTTTTGTTTGTTGTTTTTAGAAATTACAGTCGCAATGATATTGGTAAATATCGGATTATGAGTAGATATTACGACTTATTGAGGATGCAACAATCGGAGGAGGTAGATCGCATTTAGATTTTCCACTTAAAAAGATGCAGTTTGCACTGTGATTATGTGACTGCTGGAAAATCGTTTATTAACTGTCTATATGGACAGGCTGGCTAGCTAAATAGCCATACTAGATACTGCCACACTGGTAGCTGACAAGTAGAATAATAGAGCGCGTTTGAAAGATTGGGGACCGTTATCAAGTGTATTGGCAAAGATTTGCAATAATACGATAAAAACTAGACGTAGAACCTAATTAATTGCATGACTAATTTGCCAGTCAGTAATGTACAAACTGAAATATTAATTTATTATTAATCACATAGGAAGTAAGGCTGTCGAACTGATTCAGGATATTCGATGTCAATGATAAGATAAGGGCCATGTTATGAATTTCTGGTCTAATGTTTAATCAAATGGATTAGTTGGGGTTGCTTGACGTCAAAACAACGTTTAACTTTTACATGATTATTAAATGAGCAATATTTGTACAATTATCAGATACGTTTGTAACAATAATCCTAAACTTAACTGGATTTTGAATAAACTGTGAAAGTTAGTCAATTATTTTACAGGTTTTGAAGAATTAAGGATTTGGTTTGAAGTAGAGAAAACGCTACAATTTTTTTTCGAAAAAGACATTCTGTTTAAAAGATTTAACCGACTTAGATGGTGTAGATCTACAGGACACAGGACGCTAGACTACTAACTACAAAATTACCCTTTGGTTGCGGAAGAAACCGTGGGAAAAGACTAGTATATAATTACATAATTATGGTTAACTTTGACTTGCTAGATCACTTTTTACAGGGCGTGCCTAATAGTTCAAGTTATTTTAACTGTGTGCTGTTATGTAAGAACTAACCAGATGTGTAGGTACTATATGTATGTAGTATATCGTATATGGTCTAAAGGTGAACGAGTAATTTTTAAATCAGGAAGTGAAAGAATATTTGGTTTCTTATGTCTTGTAATAAAAGTTTAGATAAAGATAGATTATGACAGATTGGTGCTATTAGTTGTCGCGTTGAATATTAAGTAAGCAAGCCACAGACAGACAGTGTTTAACTCTTTGAAACTTTATTTGTTTATACTTATTTATTGGAAAAAGAATGAGAACATGTTATTGATTCAGATATATCATATCGAGCTTCAATATGAATAAAGGAATCAATCAGTACTCGTAACAGAGGTCTTAAAAACATCTTTATTATCAAACATATCTAGTTCCATATTTAGTTTTCACGGATATAGCCTTTAACTATAGGTATTTACTAATGAACAGCCTTTGTTCAGCATCACGTACAGTACTGCACGTAGTTCATATTTTTTTCTCGGTCGGAATTCAATCAATTACGATCTAAGCTATTTTTTACATGAACACTACTAATAATACTAGACTGGACACAGTGGACACACTCAACTGTATGAGTAACTTTTAGTTTCTGCTGAATTCATTCGATTTTCATCACATTTAACTTTTCTGCAAAGAATGATCACTCTGCAAAATGTCATTCAGTCCTTTAAGAGCGAGTACACATTAGGCGTTTTGCAGCGCGCGCTTTGATAAAGCGCGTTTTGAGAACCAGTAGTTCTTATTTAGAGCGAGTACACATTAGGCGTTTTGAAGCGCGCGCTTTGATAACGCGCGTTTTGAGAACCAGTAGTTCTTATTTAGGTGTACACATGCAAACGCGCGTTTCGGATGAAGCGCGCGTCGAACGCGCGCTTCGATATTTTCGTTCAAACGCGCGTTGGGAGGGCGTCAGCCGCGCGCTTCGAGATACATGAGCCGCCATTTTGTTGTACATTTGATCGCGCGCTTTCGTGTAGAGTGGACGCACGGGACGACGAAAATGGAGACCGAGCATTTCGATTCAGATTTGTTTATAGATGAAATTCAAAAACGACCAGCGATCTGGGATATGGAAAGTCCCGATTATAAGAATAAAGTGATTAAAAAACGTAATTGGGAGGAGCTTGTAGAAATATTTTGTGACGCTGGAGATAGTTTAGAGAAAAAGAAACTGTTGCCGACCCATGCGTCAGTCTATCTCTCAGTATAGGGTGCACCCAATATTCTCTTTGTCTTTGTCGTCGTCTTTTATAGCGACGGTAGAGGAGCCACACACAAGCAATCTCTTCGACGTCCATTTTCGAACTGAGCCAAAAGTATGTTCGCCCTACTAAAGCTCGTTGAACGCCGTGCTAAGCGCATTGTGTGTACGCGACCAACGCGCGCTCAACGCAACGCCGAGCGCCCAGTATGTACTTGCCTTTAGGTGTACACATGCAAACGCGCGTTTCGGATGAAGCGCGCGTCGGACGCGCGCTTTGATATTTTCGTTCAAACGCGCGTTGGGAGGGCGTCAGCCGCGCGCTTCGAGATACATGAGCCGCCATTTTGTTGTACATTTGATCGCGCGCTTTCGTGTAGAGTGGACGCACGGGACGACGAAAATGGAGACCGAGCATTTCGATTCAGATTTGTTTATAGATGAAATTCAAAAACGACCAGCGATCTGGGATATGGAAAGACCCGATTATAAGAATAAAGTGATTAAAAAACGTTATGTCAGTTTTTATAATACTCAGTAATTCATCAAATGATTTCACAGACATTCTTAAATAATTAAAGAACTTAGGTCCATATTGTCTTAATTTTGGATATAATGTAACAAACGACCCATGCGTCAGTCTATCTCTCAGTATAGGGTGCACCCAATATTCTCTTTGTCTTTGTCGTCGTCTTTTATAGCGACGGTAGAGGAGCCACACACAAGCAATCTCTTCGACGTCCATTTTCGAACTGAGCCAAAAGTATGTTCGCCCTACTAACGCTCGTTGAACGCCGTGCTAAGCGCGGTGTGTGTACGCGACCAACGCGCGCTCAACGCAACGCCGAGCGCCCAGTATGTACTTGCCTTAAGGATCCTAATGAGAATAGTCTTCTTTGACAATTCGTATTCTGCGACAATGCCTATTGTTCTTTTGTTAACCATTATATGAATTTCGTTAAACCGACGAAATATTTGGGCAAAATCACGAAAGAAGGCCCGCGGAAAATTGTGGAACTATATATTTTGTACGTATTTACTGAGCTATCGCATAGACACTAGCGCTGCGTCTGCGGGACTTCGTTCGTGAAATGGATTTTACTCCGCTATTATCATCATCCTGATCATCATCATGATTTTACTCCTTTATCAACTGCGATATTTGCTAATAAACCAGCCATACTTTTACGTTATTTTCACCCAGCAACAGCAGTTAGTCCAACTGCATCTTTCTCTGACATCACCGCTTATTACGACCGCAACTGGTCTCCAAAATGAAATCACTTCCCCATCAGATCTGCGGTCAGTTTCCCCATCAACATTACCTAATTGACAGGCCCGCAATAAAAACTGAGATACAAATCTGTAAAATGTTTGATAATATCAATAACATGCTGATTACTTGACAGATAAAGTGTGACTTATGTTTTTTTGTAAAATCCTCTTGGTTTTGGAGAAAGTACTTTTGAGTTTTAATACAACATGTTTCTCGGGATAATTACAAACTTGAGAAATCATGGTCCTTGCTCCAAATAAAAAAAAACATTTGCCACAAATGTTTTAGAACAATTGTGTCACATACTTACTGCATTCTATTAACCACAATAATTGGATTCTCAAACAAATATGGAGCGTATCAACGCGCCAATCTTGTCTTTTAGTACGAATAAAGTTTTATAGTTCAAAAAGGTTATTTCTGATTGGTTGGTTTTCTGTTTCACAGTTTCGTCGGCACATGGACTCAGTGTACGACTTCATAGTAGTGGGAGGGGGATCGGCAGGGTCGGTGGTGGCCGCAAGACTGTCTGAAGTACCAGAGTGGAGGGTATTGCTGTTAGAAGCAGGTATGTGTTCCTTCTCTAAATTGCTATTTAATTTGGTTTACAACGAGATCTACGAAACGATCTGGATAACAAGGCTAATGAAATTAGAATTTTTGAAGACAGAAATATTTCAAAGTTTTTCAGAAGAGAGGAAAAGTATTTTAGTCACTGTATTTAGGAACACAAGCTTCCAAAGATGAGTCAAAGATGTTATATTATATTCCAGGTTTTGACGAACCAACGGGAGCTCAAGTGCCATCGATGTTCCTGAACTTCATCGGGTCCAGCATAGACTGGGGCTACCAGACGGAGCCAGAGCCTGCTGCCTGTCTCGGAGAAACTGATCGCAAGTGCTACTGGCCTAGAGGAAAGGTAGGTTAACAAATAGACGACTGACTTGGTTTCATTCAAAACTAGTGAATTCAATATAAACAGAAATTCTCGAAATGTCCAAAACAGCACTTTCCCTAGTCCTAAGAACAAAAAACTGTTAGAAAAGACGCCCTGGGAGAAGACGCAAAAAATCTCTATTTCTAGTGAGAAAACCTGAGAATGCGTGGTGTTGAGGCACTTAGCGATCAACTAGCTCACTATCATCCCTCTTTTCCAGGTCCTGGGTGGTACCTCAGTGATGAACGGCATGATGTACATCCGCGGCTCCCGCAAGGACTACGACAACTGGGCGGCTGCTGGCAACGAGGGCTGGTCCTACGACGAGGTGCTGCCCTACTTCCTCAAGTCGGAGGACAACAAGCAGCTCAAAGAGATGGACAGGATGTACCACGGGACGGGGGGACCGCTGACGGTGGCGCAGTTCCCCTATCACCCGCCCCTCAGTTATAGCTTGGTTAAGGCTGGAGAAGAGTTAGGTGAGTGTCGAAAATAGAGAACAGTGTTTAGAAAGTGAATGTCTGTATAATACAGGGGAAGAAATCTTCTCAAACTCAGAGCTGAGCCTTTTCTATTTTTCTATCTTTTATAATATAAGTTATGCAAATAAACGTTTTCTGGTCCAACCATCCGAAAATTATTGAAGCAACACTAAAAAGTAAAATCGATCATACAATGAACGAAAGAATAACAAAAACTTCTTCGTAATTTCCAGGTTACAAACAGCGAGACTTAAACGGCATTCGCCACACGGGCTTCGCGATAGCCCAGACGACGAACCGCAACGGGTCCCGACTGAGCGTCGCGCGCGCATTCCTGCGTCCCGCTAAGCACCGCGCCAACCTGCACATCATGCTGAACGCTACCGTCACCAGGGTGCTCATCAACCAGACCACCAGGCAGGCCTATGCTGTGGAAGTCAGGAACAGCTTCGGCGGAACTGAGACCATTTTTGCTAATAATGAAATTATTTTGAGGTATGTATGATAGCCCAGCTAAAGTTAATTTTACCGACTTAGACTAAACTTCCAAAAGTCTGCCCTCTGTGTTTTATTACAGAAGACTATCGTATTTATTTTTGATAAATAGTAACATTGATACCATATCTTGTAGTTCAAGCAAGTGGTAGAAGAACGAGTCTCCTTAAAAAGGAAAGCACAATTCCGTCAGATTTGTAGCACTTTATAGAGATACATTTGAATCATCTCGTTCTCCAGCGCCGGAGCAGTAGCTTCCCCTCAAATCCTGCAACTCAGCGGCGTGGGTGAACCTTCCCTGCTGACCCGCGTCGGAGTGCGGCCGGTGCACGCGCTGCCGGGCGTGGGGCGCAACCTGCACAACCACGTGGCGCACTTCCTCAACTTCAGAGTCAGTGACAACAACACCACGCCGCTCAACTGGGCGACGGCTATGGAGTACCTGCTGTTCAGGGATGGACTCATGTCGGGGACTGGTGAGGACTTATGAGATTATATTACAACACTCCTTCTTAAGACTATCTATTGCTATCGAAACACCACAGAAAGATTCGTTTCTAGGTGACGATCCTTTCAGGGCAACTCAACAATAAGTATTTTTCATGTGGTACTTTTCATTTTCAAGCCTATTCTGAAGAATTGCCTATTGTGGTAAAGATCCTATCCTGTTTGTAACTATGAAATCCGAAAAATCCACCATTAACCTAACTTGTTGTCTTCTACCCCAGGCATATCAGAAGTGACGGGCTTCATAAACACCAAGTACTCTAACCCTGAGGAAGACAATCCGGACATCCAGCTGTTCTTCGGCGGCTTCTTAGCCGACTGCGCGAAGACGGGCATGGTGGGGGAGCGCCTGGACAACGGCTCGCGGACCATTCAGATCATACCCACCGTGCTGCATCCGAAGAGTAGGGGGCGACTGGAGATCGCCTCTGCTGATCCCTTCGCTTATCCTAAGATTTATGCCAAGTGAGTATATTTTGAAGAGTATATATCCTGAATTGTGGAATCTTTGTTGTCTATTATAAAATTAAAACCTCCTTGAAACAGTTCTAAAACTAAAACCCTCCATGTTGTGACCACAACCACCAATAGTAGGAATGGAATCATGTATAGGTAATCTTAAGGTAAACAGATAGGTACTTTGAAATTTTTGTGTCCCAAAGTTTCGTAATATCGGTTTAGTAGACATTAAATAAAGTACATTGGAATTAACGAAAGGGAATGGGCTTTTAGGCGCCGTAACCTTGATTAGTTCGAATACCAATATTATACGTATCTAGATAGTGTCCACTTCTAAATTAGATATTTTGTTTCTTAACCCACCAATTTGTCGCTATTAGAAAAGTGCTTATTAGTGCCAATTTACTACAAAGTTGTAAAATTCCTTTTTTGATAGACGCATTTTTAAAGCCCTTCACTTATCTACTGCAAAATGTAACTTCCATTATAAACTAAGAAGATAAACAAAAGAACAAAAGTAGTCACCTTATATTTACAAGCTTCTTCCACAATTCCAGCTACCTCACCCACCCAGAGGACGTAAAGACTCTAGTAGAAGGCATAAAGTTTGCCATCAAGCTATCTGAGACCAAAGCCCTGAAGCGCTACGGAGTGACCTTGGACAAGACGCCGGTGAAGGGCTGTGAGAAGATCAAGTTCGGCTGCGACGCCTACTGGGAGTGCGCCGTGAGGATGCAGACGGCGCCGGAGAACCATCAGGCGGGCTCCTGCAAGATGGGGCCCAGGGGAGACCCCACTGCTGTCGTTGATAACTTGCTGCAGGTATGATTTATGAATGTACCTTACTTATTTCTAATGTAGTTCAAAGGGATACTCTATCTATTACAATCAGTAGCTGTTTCGACAACGTTATAACAGGCCACAATAGGCAAGCTAAAACAGATATTCTATGCACTTTAAAGATAAGTTCGTGAATAACATGTTTGGGTCGTAGTTCGTGAAAACCATGCGAGTTGAACTGGAATAGTTAGTCTGTAGACAGTTGCTTTCAGTCTCTTTTTTCCAATATTTGATGCAATATAGGGCTTTCTATATCTATATAGGTAGTAGAATTGGCCAAAAAATCACATATGACCTAGGTAACGGTGCTCAGTTACCTACAATACAGTGACTTACCACTACGTTTATCTATTTCCTATCAGGTGCAAGGCATAGACCGTCTCCGCGTGGCTGACGCGAGCGTGATGCCAGCGGTGACGTCGGGTAACACCAACGCGCCCGTCATCATGATCGGCGAGAGAGCCGCCGAGTTCATCAAACAACGCTGGTTGGGACCACAGGTGAGATATTTAGTACCTACAGGTCTTTATACAGGCTCTACACATACATACTAAACTCTCACAATTGCATCTTTGAGAGGCGTTGTGGGTAAGCCAACAAGCTAAACCGGGGTAAACAACGGCCAACCAACGGAATGAGTGGGCTAAAACAAGATGTTGGAATAATCAAATCCTTTAAGTTGTTGAAAAACTGATTTGCTTTGGTGTAGTCTGATCACATACATGTCATGATTTTATATCAATGTCCTCTTATTTGCAGGGATCATACTCGCTGTCGCAGGGCGGTTTGACCAACACGTTGCAATCGAGCGACGCGCCGCAACCCACGTGGCAGCGCTGGCCGTGACCTCTCACCTCTCATGCCCCACCACACAACAGAAGTGTTTTATATCTTAAAGTGATACAGTTTTCCATGTGGATTGTCCTTTGGTCCCGCCTATGCCTCTAGGCCCTCTCAATTGCCCAAGGAAATTGCTGTAACCCCTCCGTTTTTCCTTCCTGGTTTATTTTCCATCCATCCGTTTCCCCGCCATTCTCTTCACTCGTTTCCCCTCACATATCCGACTTACCTACCACTTTCCCTACATATCTCTCTCACATTGAAATCTGTATGAATTTAAGATGTTTTAATATGTTCTCAAAACTGCTGTAGTTTAGTTGGCTAGACATAGTGTAAATATTTAACTGTTAAGCTCTCAACATGTCACAGGTTCAGTTACTACTTACCTTTTGAACCTTTTCTGTACTGTTTGTTGTTAAAGGCAAATTGTAGAGAAAATGTTTATAAGGTAAACTCATTCAATTTAAATAAGGTCTCTCTGTTCCATGCAATTCACTAAAATATATTTATGTAAATATTTGTTAGACCAAGAAATATTCTAGAACCAACATTTCCTTCTGAAATGGAATCTAGAGTACATATAAAATTAATTTATTTCAATAGCAATATTGTATTTTCTGGTTGTAACTATATCCTGTGACATAACTTAGGTTTTATTATAACTTGTGAACGCAATGCGTTGCTGTACAAATTAGTATTTATTTGTATGTTAATTCTGTCCAGTTAATTAAGTCTACACTTGAAGACAAAATAATTGCACCAGTGTGCTAGTGAACGATATTTACAATCGGTGCTATATTTTTTGGGAGTGTATAATTTATGCTAGTTATGAGATAAGTCGAGTTTTTTATGTAATAAATGGTTTTTTATACAGATTCTATGTGTGTTACTTTTTGTTTTCTATATGATGGTTAAGGTTGAAATGATACCCAAAAATACATACAAAAGAAATTCTTTATTGCACAGGGATATTCAAAATACTTAATTGGATAACAATCTGATACAGCAGCCAGTAGGCTTGAACTCCAGTACAATCAGCGCCATCTTTACAGAAGCTAGTAAAACATCGAGTATGACGGCGACAGGTGAAGTTTGTAAAGCTTGAACAAAGTGAGGAAGTGCTTTGGTATAGAGGAAACTGGAGCGATGGCACCTCGCCGCGAACACTTACATACAGGCCGCGGACCTCCCTGTGGACGCATCAGGGCGCGGGGGAAATATATACCACTATGACCAACGCAAACAATTTTCAACCTTATTGGTTAAACATAAGGTTCATAAGACACGATCACAGTAGTACGTATTACACTAAAATAACAAATAATTTGGTGCACACGATCAAATAAATAAAAATATCGACTAAATCAGCGAGAACCACACTACTAGTCCTCAGCTTACAATATTACAACTACCCACATTGGTAGCGTTCGCTAAATAAATGTCGCGTTACAAAAGCTACTTTTCATTTAAATTATTTCGAATAAACTGTATAGAAATTATATTAATAGATTAACTAGGATCGTGCACACCGGCTCATAATATCAATAATAATAATATATTACTTAAACGTATGTGTCTAATACTTATGTATCGTATCTCACTAGAATTTATTAAGCATCACGACATTGTGCCCTAAGCCGTACGATAATTACAATAATAATTATAAAAAAGATAATTATAGTGAGCTGTTTCGATGCCAAAGCTCGCGTAGCGCCGATCCTTCATGTCTGCGCAAGTGTTGGTACGCTCATACGCGCGTGCGGAGACGTGAAGTGCCCGCGCTATATCGACAGTAGTCAACAACCGCGTTCAACACAAAACCGCCAATAACACGTATTATTATAACACTAAATAGTTTCCGCGCTAGAAGAATATATTATTTTATTAACGTTCAGCATGTTCTGTACCAAACTAGAAAGGAAATTCACACTACTCATAAGTAAAGAAACTTAGAAGAGAAAGCCAAAATAGATATAATATGGACAGTATTAAGAAATAGACAGTAGACCTACCTATAATTTTGCTTCAGCAAACATGCATTTAATTTGTTTTTGGTATCTGGTACAAAACACGTTAAACGCAGACTATCTACAATAATATTAAATACAAAATATTCCAATGAGTAAAATATAGCACATCACGTTTATATATTACATCACATCAGTCTCCATTATTAACGTAACAGGCGACACGGGGCGACGCGCTTGTTTTGTTCGCGCAAATATTTGGGTACAACAAAACTTACGGTTGGACAACGTTATGCCGTAGTTACTAGCGTAAATATTTGTCCCATGAGAATAAAGTAGCCTGTTACATACACTTGCAAATCATAATACTCAAATATGCTTGAAAAGGATTATATAGCTGAAAAATAACACGCAACGGAAAGGAAATCCAATATGGCCGACATGTCAGTTTTGACACTTAAACAAGGAAATCCAATATGGTGGAACAAACTGACAATTTTGACACATGGTCACAATATCCACGCTAGCAAGCCACAGAACACCCATAAACACTTATAACGCAAATACACCAATAAAAACTAATAAATTTTAATAACAGAAAACAATATCACACTTGCCCTGACTTATTTAACACTAGAGTCGTTCATGAAACCGCACTGGTATGTATTACCAACGAAACATATTTACAGATGCGTTGCCAACCTTATCATATAATATAAAAACATAATTTATAATAGAAATGGGTACACACTTAACTGCATTATATTTTCTTTAAGGTTAAAGTTCAAATTTGACAGCTGTCAAGTGTGCCCCCAAATTAGCTGTAAAGCTTCGAACCATGACAGACCGCATGTTGCTCCAACGCTTAAAATGAACCAACAGTAGGAATGCATTACAACTACGCAATCATAACTAACATAACACTTTAACTTTCCCATGATAACACAGATTCGATAGAATACAGATACTTAATTTTCTACTTTCAATGTAGCCAATAAGTTTAACAAATCTACTGGAAACTTCATACACCTGTAAAGACAAATTACAGCAATTGAAAGCTCTCTCTGACAAACTCAATACTGAATTTCACGATCGACGGTACGTACGTGCATAAAAACAATACATTAACATGTTTATGAGTATTACATTCAATTACTTCTCTGTGGCTTTACAAAGAATAAATGGTAAAGTAACTGTATTCCCTATCTGTGCAATCATGGAATTTTCCTGCATCACCACGACATACCCTCAACATATAAAATCAACATCATAATTTACATAAATTATTATTATAAAAAAGAAATTTCACTTTCATTGTTCTCGATTATACGCAATATAATATTATTAATACATTATTTTAATTTGTGTATAGAAGTTTTGGTATTCGGTTATAGCCGTCTGAGATTTAATGTATAGATATATTATTTTATAATGGCATACGACTGATATTTCCACTGAAACGTGCCATTATGTTTTATTCACATTCAAATTCATTCATTAAATAATATTTGGAACATTACAAATGTAATTAGAAATCAATTATCGATAATAATTTGAAAGATAAATATTTACTACCTCGAATAGGTAGTAAAAATAATTAAATTAATTAATATTTGAGCGTTTCTCCGTGGTCCCATCGCGGTTGCATTCTGTTTGTATGCATAATCTGTGACAGACCACATATAATATTTTTATATTGTATTTTTTATTCTATATTTCAGATTTCCAAAACTATACACCGAATCTTCGGGCCATAATGTTTATATTTTTTTTCATAAAGCCACCTACTTGCGATCGGCTCGAATTGGCGACACGACGCGCTATGGCACTATCCAAAGAAAACCGGCCAAGTGCGAGTCGGACTCGTGCACGAAGGGTTCCGTAAATTACAGTTAAATCAACCTATCTCAAAAACTATAAGAGATACTTTGATCAAACCAAAAATCGTTGAAAGAGTTAATTAGCATGCATCACCTCTATTTTTTTTAGAATTTTATACCCCGTAGTTATAAAAATAGAGGGGGGGGGACATACTTTTTACGACTTTGAGAGCTGATATCTAAAAAACCGTTCACTTTAAGAAAAATGTTTTTTAGAAAACTTTATATCATTTTAAAAGACCTTTCCATTGATACCCCACACGGGTATGTACATCGAAAAAAAAAATTTCATCCCTCAGTTACATGTATGGGGGGCCCCACCCCCAATTCTTTTTTTTACTATTTAGTGTCATATTTTTGTAGCGGTTCATACAACACATATTCCCATCAAATTTCATCACTGTAGTACTTAGTTTCCGAGTAAATCGGCTGTGACAGACGACAGACGGACAGACGGACAGACGGACATGACGAAACTATAAGGGTTCCGTTTTTGCCATTTTGGCTACGGAACCCTAACAAACGAATATAAGCCTTAACCAATTGCAACACTGTATAATATGCCTTCACAAATAATGAACTCAAGCGCAAACCGTGCTAACGTGCTATCTCGCTTTCGGCATAAAACATACAGCATCGCAACATCGATATTTTTATCGATGGCAAAAAAATATATCGATATGGACGAATTATACGGTCAAATCATACTGATATTTTGTACATTAGCGCGTCACGTCCCGTTTGTTACATGAGCCGAAGTTCCTGAATGTCCTGACCTGTTCGGGTCGGAGCGTCTCTCACCGCTGAAGCCTGCAGCGACGGCTATCACAATAGTCCTACACTATAGTGCACATCTTCTTGAGGTCGTTCTCATCAGGATCCAACACTTCCGCGTCTCTCACTACTGGCTCCTTACCCGTTATATCGGGAAGATACCTGGACGGGAAAAAATCGTTGTAAAATCTAGTCACTTATATTTAAAAGGGAGATACCCAGTTTATCAAAAAGGCATGGTTAATCACTAGGTTAGAAGAAGATGCACATGAAAAAGGAATGTGAAAAAAGCACATCGATGTAGCGTACGGGGTGACTCGTAAGTTAAACTATTCCTTAAAACATCGTTCGAAGTTCGTTGGAGGCTTGGAGGTAAGATTATGACGGAACTTTGTACTGGTAAGATACAATGTGTCAGTGATTATGCCGGGTAATGTCTAGTATGCTCACCTCTCGTAGTCGAGTCCCTGTCGCTCGTAGAAGAGCAGGTACGCGGCGGCGGGGTCGATGGGCGGCGTCGGCGCCGCGCTCAGCTCCCGGCACGAGCTGTCGTTGTAGCACAGCCACGCGCCCGACGGGTTGCGGCAGTACGCCACGTAGTGGCCGCCGCTCAGCTGCCCCGAGTGCGACTGTGTGTATGACAGAGTACAGTGGCGGACAAGCCCAAAAGCCTTGCTAAAATTCTCAATAGACTCAATATAGAATCAATATCAAACGCGAACTATTTAAAATTTCGCGCGCTTAGTTTCACTTAGCATCAAAACAACACAACACCTATCTACCTATTCCACGCCACCCACACAGTGACACAACACACACACGCGCATTTGTATCAATTATATCATCTACATATAGCTATCTCGCTTACTCGCACCGGCTTTTAAAGGGCTTTCAAATACTATCTCCGTCACTTTCGCACTTATAGCGATGTGCCGTATATGAGTTCGCGGCTGCGCGAATCTACAAGTCACTCAGTATGGCAGATTAAAGCCGTGCATGCTGTGACGTTGGCGAGAGTCGTGAACTTGTCAACTGCAACAGCTCTGGTTAAGTTTTTGACACCCGAGTGCAACTAACTTCATTTTTATTTGTTTGAGTGAGAAAAGTTGTTTGTGTTAAGATTTTGTGTGTATATTCTTACATTTTCTCAGAGAAATAATTGTTTTGGTGACTTACAGTGGCGGTAATTGTACCTTGTGAAGATTTATTATGTGTCCAAGTTTTGATTGGCAAAGATAAGGTAAAATACTTGGATCAGAAAAAAAACAGTTAATTTCTTCATTAAAACCGACGCCTGATCTGTGTATTTCTCAGACTAGTAAATCGCATAAACGAAAATTTAATAGATCAGTGCATAAAACTAGCTAGATTGTTATTGGAACCTAATCTAACCAGTAGTTTATGACAAAATACTTCATACATACTCAGTCGATAACTGAACTTTCTTATTTGAAATCGGTTAGAATTTTATTGGGTATGCGTTATTTTGAAACCCTAAGCACGGCCTACCGGCTGCCTGGCTACCCGCGTGTCTCGATCGTGTAGGGGGGGGGCGTTGCGCACACGCACGCACGCGGTGCGCAACATATCCAAGAGGCTTATGCCGAAGCGAGGGCACTGACTCGGGATTACATTATTTTGTGATTCGGCTAGAATGTGTTTGTAAATGACTGTGAATGTATGGTAATGTGTGTATGAAAATAGGCAGCTGGGCGCGATTTGTGCAATATCAAAATACAATTTCTATAATAATAGTAAAGTGTCTGATTTGAAAAATCTTATTACCCGGTTGCATGAAACAGTTAGACGCAGGTTTAACCCTGGCAGAATTATAACAAAAACAAAAGTAACATAGCAAGAAGCAGTACTCACCACAACAGCATACAATCTGTACTTCAAATCGAACGGGTCTTGATCTTTCAGTAGATGATGCTGATGATAATCTATCAGGTTATCATCCGTCACCGGCGTGGTCACCAGGCTCGTGGACTCCAGCCTCTGTCTGCCCTTAACCTCGACGGACCCTTTCCTCTTCCTCTCGACCTTGGGCCTCTGGACCTTTGGTTGTGCACTTTCTTCATCGTCTTCACTATCTGACTCTGATATGGTGTCGTCCACAAAAACGGAGGATCTTCGTTTAGAACTGAGTATTTCTGTATGCCGTAGTATCGTTTCTTGTGGTACGGACGCGAGGTAGGCGGTGGGATCGAAGTCTTGGAACGGAAAGTTGACCACTTTCTGGGATTTTATCCATTTGTTGTTCACGTATTGGAAACGTTTTAGGTGGACTATCTGTGGGAGAGAAACAGTAGGGATTACTTTGAGATGCTTTTCAAGTAATCGGTTTTTAACACGCTTATATTAGCTTCACTTTAAGTTTGTATGTAAGAAAATCTTGGAATCTTAATTTGACCAACTTCCACTTTGCACACGCTCATAATTCTGATGACAATACAGACGTCATTACAAATTCAATATGGCGGCCACCTCAAAATGGCGGACCGGCTACTTGAAATCCACTTCCATGATATGGGTAACAAATGAAAGGGTTTGCTGTCAGGAATACGAAAAAATTTATAACATAAAAAATAGTTTAGAAAATAATTCGGACATTGAGTTTGATGAAAGGAAGCCTGGAGCGTTTTGTCCAAAAAGAGTAAAGATTACATAACCTCTCCACGTTTTCTTTCATCAAACTCAATATTTTACACGATCCTGCCATCTTTGATGTACAGGGTGTATTATTGGGTATTGCGGTATGGGTGTGATATTCGTATAGTGACGTAGTGGTACATACGAGTATGGGCGGCAGGCGCCATATCTGCAGCTTCTTGGTGGCGGGCTGCGCGCTGCGGCAGTGCGCGCAGTGGTAGCGCTGCTCCAGCCGCTCGCACGACGTGAACGTATAGTGACGTAGTGGTACATACGAGTATGGGCGGCAGGCGCCATATCTGCAGCTTCTTGGTGGCGGGCTGCGCGCTGCGGCAGTGCGCGCAGTGGTAGCTGCTCCAGCCGCTCGCACGACGTGAACGTATAGTGACGTAGTGGTACATACGAGTATGGGCGGCAGGCGCCATATCTGCAGCTTCTTGGTGGCGGGCTGCGCGCTGCGGCAGTGCGCGCAGTGGTAGCGCTGCTCCAGCCGCTCGCACGACGTGAACGTATAGTGACGTAGTGGTACATACGAGTATGGGCGGCAGGCGCCATATCTGCAGCTTCTTGGTGGCGGGCTGCGCGCTGCGGCAGTGCGCGCAGTGGTAGCGCTGCTCAGCCGCTCGCACGACGTGAACGTATAGTGACGTAGTGGTACATACGAGTATGGGCGGCAGGCGCCATATCTGCAGCTTCTTGGTGGCGGGCTGCGCGCTGCGGCAGTGCGCGCAGTGGTAGCGCTGCTCCAGCCGCTCGCACGACGTGAACGCGCGCAGGCAGCTCGCTAAGTCTATCGCCCGCGCCGCCTCCTGTCGGCATGCTGCCACCGACCAGTGCTCTACCCATGCCTGCAGAAAACACAAGGAAAATGTTTAAAAAAAAAATCCCCATTTCGGAAAGGTTTTTTTATCGTTCGATATCTGAGGGCAAAAACTGTTTTTCATCCTCTCTAGACTCTACATCGACTCTAAACCGAGTCAAAGGAAGGATTCTAAAATTGACATTCAAATTTTTATTTAATTTGTAAAGATCTACAACGCAATTATACAGTGCAAGACACGGCCCCGTGTCACCGCCCCGAACGAATACCTGCAACGCAAGCATACAGTGCATCACATGTCCGGGCCATGCGTCACCCTGCATTACCGCCCCGAACGAATGCGACACCTCGTACGGCTCCGCGGTGCGACAACATCTCTGCGCCGAAGACTGCTGAGAGCCACATCGCCGTATATATACATGCCGCGTCCCGCACACGATGCCTTCGACCACCCTCGGCCAAATCCGACATGGAGCGATCCTATTGGTCGCATGACGTTCCGTGCAACTATTTTGTACCTCGCGGACACCTTACGACGATATATGATTTTGGAAATATATTACGTATACGTCTTTTATTAGTATATCGCCTTTTATTTATAGAACCTATGTAGATACCGCATATATATAGGTCTCCTCACCTTCTCCCGTGTGGACTGGTAGCGCAGATGCAGCGCGGTGGGGTCCCAGTCGATGGCCAGCATGAGGCCGCGGCGGGGGCCCGCCAGCAGTGCACTCAGTTCTGCCGCGCTCACCGTGCCACATTCCGTCTCACCCTAAAGTTCAAAAATTTAGACCACTCATAAGCATGTTATAAAGTCATCGATATAAAAATATAAAAAAAACGATCTCTCACAACAAAACCACACAATACAACACAAAAAACTCACCGTAATATCAGTAGAAAGCCTTGCAGAGTTATGCCTGTTGAGCTTATTCTTCGCTATAGGTGAGTTGGTGTTGGGCGCGTCGCTATCTATAGCTGCACCGACGCGTGTGCGAGGCGTGGCGGTGTCGGTGCAGGGCAGCGCACAGCCGCGACACAGCGTTGGCCAGGCGCAGCGCGCGCACCACGCGCCGCCCGCGCGCACCACGCGGATGCGGAACGGAAACTCATAGCCCAGGCTGTCGTCGCTGCGGGTATAACGTTACGTTACTACACTCATATGTGTCGGCAGTGTAATGTTTTTTGTTTGGAAGGACCTATAAGATGGAATAAGGTTTAATCTTAAGCGTAATCATAATACAATTAATTCACACCAGCTAAGCAAGCGCGTACGTTCCGCCAAGTGCGACCCTCACCGATTGTCACAAGACGAGCTAATGAGTTATTGTGTGTGCAAGCACCAACGGCTTAGAGTGGCTAGATAAGAACGAAATTGAAGGAGCAGATAATTTTACATAAAATCATATGGATATGTTAATTCCAATAGTCTCTTTACATACCACAACTTCAGAAAATACAAAATGCTCTTTGCAACTCTCTTTAAATTCTGCTCTGCTTTTTAAACTATTTGCATCTGGCCTGAGAAGACACAACACACTTCGTAATCACAAAACCAATCGACCACTACACACATCTTGGTTTAAGACTCTTACCAGTCAGTGGCATGGTTGTGCTGGTCATGATGCGGTGGTCGTGCACTGAGCAGCCGCGCCACCTGCTGCCACACGCGCGCGTACAGCTGCCGCCCGCTGCACGCGTCGCGTACTCCCACCAGCAGGGGCACGCCGAACACTGAGGACCGGCTCCGCTGCCAGGGGAGGAAGTACGCGTCTGATCGACACTGCTTCCTATAAAATTATAGGTAAAGAAGGTTATGTGCAGCACTTCACATAGGCAGCGAACGGTGAGCGCGCGGTACACATCGCGAGTGGACGTGAGCAGCCGGCGGCACTCGTTCATTGATTGCCTACACTCAATATTACGCTCAACATTTTTACGTGCAGTAAAAAGGCATTTTTACAAGTAACAACTTAAAAATAACCAGTTCGACGTCAACAGCTACTATGACACATCAAATCAGAGAAAGATACGGTGTTCTACATTTTATCCGCGTAGACCTAAAATAATTCCACCGAAATCATCTTTGCCTAACTAAGGCATAGCATATCATCTTACAATATGGGGAAAAACTCTTACATAAGACAAAAATACAAAACAATTCTACTAACAAAAAGCCACTCACCGATGAACAGCAACCAAATACTGTATCTTTCCCGTAGGCACGTCCTTACTATCATCCATCTTGCACATATTGGAGGGCGACGAGCCGAACTTGACCTTCCCGAGCCTCGGGCTTGACGGCTTGAGGTTCAGCGACTTAACGCTGAGGGTCGGAGAACTGCTGCCGTTCTCATGCCGTACCTCCTTGGGCAAGGTGTTACTCCTGCCGTCAGCTCGGTCCGTGAACACCGCGTGCTTGTAGAGAGTGCTCGGCGGACTCTGGGACATAAGAATTTCCGATCTCGAGCGCTGAAACCGTTGTTCGATTAACATGTAGCTTTGTGTGTTGGTTACTACACCGGGACTGCCTTGTGTGAAACTGCTGTGGGCTATAAACTGTTCAGAATTTTATACATCTTTTTAAATCAGATAAATCAAGAAGTATTTTTTAAGCCCACGCTTGTAATTCAAGAATCAAAAACTTAACTGTCTTCCAATTTTGTGGTAAATCTGAAATTCAGTAAATTTTGACTAAAAGCAACATCTAATTTGAAGATAAAACTACGAATTTTTTACAAAGAATTTTGGTAAAATAAACTAGAAGCGAATTTGTACAAAAGTGACCTCTACCGAATATAATATGTAACATTTATACACAAATCTACAAACACGAATAGCTAGTGTAGTACATCACTGATGGAGGTGTGAAATCTCATCCAATTGTGTCTTGTTGTCATATCTCATGTTAAAACTACTTAGTTTTATTATTACTATTTAATTTTTATTACATATATTCATTCGTTTTAAATTCAGTTACATAATGTAAATAAAATTATATAAGAGATCGAATCTGTAAAAACTACATTCCAAAGAAAGGCTGGCCAACGCTATTGATGATGATGATGTCCTCCTAGCCGATTATCGGCTACAGCGGCTGTCCTCATGTAAGGAGATTAGCCAACTACGCAGGACATATCATAGTGCACAAGCATTTGCGCAGACACAGGTGCACTCACTATTCCTTCACTCTCATAACCCGATGGGACGGCAATCCGACACGACCGGTAAGAGATCAGGCGCAGGACCGACATTTACGTGCTCTCCGATGCACGGGTGTATCAATCACCAGCTTCCAGGCTCCGGGCTGCTTTGTGAAAGTCTTCTAAAACCCACAAAGCGATTTCGGCCCGACTCGGGAATCGAACCCGAGACCTCGTGCTCAGCAGCCGCACTAGCGACAGCTTGACCAACGAGGCAGTTAAACGACGAGGCAACGCTATATACTAGAGCTTCAAGCTGTGCCCAATATTTTATAAACTAACTCATTCTCTTCTTGTTCGAGTAACTTAAACTCTCCCCTTTTTACCCACCCCTTCCGAGGCTTGATTCACTTATTAAAACCGTTATTTTATGCGCAGAGGTTAAGAGGGTTCCTCGGTCAGTTATTTTGCAAATTCTTAGTGAGTATATAGAATTTTAGCAATGAGATTGGACAACAGACATACAATCAGACGATAAAAACATGTAAAACTGTACAACTAGCACACAAGGATGAATGACAACATGAATGACTTTCATAATAGTGTGAATTATTGATTGTATATCACACAAAATCAATGATAAAAATCATCAGTTTCTACGACAAACAAAACGATGATGAAATACAACACAAGTGCAGTTTGTAGTGTCATCTGTACAGACGCCAACAGGTCAACGTACCCTAAACTGTCAAATTTTACCAATAGAACATTAACCTTCCACTATTGTGATAAAGTTGAAAATCTATTGGAGATATTTGACACGTTGAGGTAGGTTGATGTGTTGTCGTGTGTACATTTACCTGAACGTCAACACTCCGCCACGCTGTTCTCAACACATAAACGAACAACGGCCTAATTCTATTGCGATCCAAGTCGACTATTGCCATCCTTTACACACAAATCAAACTAGAGAAAGACTGAAATATTTCAGAGCTGTCAAACGTCATAAAATTCTAAAAGAGTTTGTATTTTTCTTAAAAAAGTTCTAAATTCAAATTCCGAATGCAGTTTGACAGATCTAAAATACCACCGTCTCTTTCTTTCTTTACTTGTAAGTAAAGGACAGCAATACTTGGAGCACAAAAGAACCAGCACCAATATGTACACAATTTAGTTAGTCAGCACTTTATGACGTCACAATTTGGGAATTATACAGTATGTTCATATTTACATGTAGATATAATTATGTTGTTATGTAAGGTATTTGAATAACTTTCGCTTACACTTACATGCCATCACCAAACGGGGAAATAAAAACGTTTTCACTGCCTCGAAAACCCCCCACCATTAATTTTGTATAACATTATGTAAAAAGAAAATCCAACCAAATCGCTAGTAGAACAAGTAGTTAGTTAACTCTCTATGACAGTGAGTAATTCAAGGAGATTTTCAAGTGTTTCAGCTCTAAAAACGACTCAGAATTTACTCAGAATGTTATTTCAGTCATCTATGTACTAAAAAGAGTCATTTGCAGTTTCAACAGTTCGTCCCTGATCTGGTCGGGATAATTAACAAAAAAATAATATTGGATAAAAATCTATTCAACTAAGCAGAATTATTTGGAACACGATATTTCGAGAGCAGATGAAAACGTTTTTATATAAAGACAAAAAACAATTTTTACGGACGCTACGGCTGTGTAGTTGTGATTCTGTAGTTTTACGACTTTCTGATGCATTTCTATACTGATATCAAAAAGAGACAAACAGTTTTTTTTTTATAAAATACATCCAGTTTTATTTAAAAAGAAGTAGAACAGAAAACTATAATATTTCTGTCTTTTTTAAACATACAACACAGGTAAGGCGAATTTGCGGCAAAGATGATTGCAGTTTATGATAATATTAATATTCGAGTCCATACTAACGGCTCCAATTTTTATTCGAAATTAACTAAGAGCCAACTTTTGGAAGCACTTTTCTATCAATTTGAAAATTATTATTAATCAATTAAAATTGTTGTAAAATTCATATCTTTTCCTTCACCAACTTTATTCATATATTTTAAGAGAACCCAAGTTGTAAATGCGATCAGAAAGTCCTTTGCGTGTTTGTGTGTGTGTGTCCCTGCGTGTGCAGTGCTAGGCTAACCTTGAAGCAGAAGAGTGCTGGCATGCAGAGTGAGGAAGTATTGCCGCCGCCCACACTCACCTCCGCCCACTGCTGCGGCTCCGCAGACCAGCCTGCCAGATCAAAAGTAACGGCTATTGTTATTACTTAAAAATATTAACGACACTGTAGAATCATGGAAAATTATTTTGGGTACCAGTATTTTTATTTCTTTCTTTTCTTCCTTATTTTGCATTTTTTACAAGCTTTTATTTGTGATATTCTTTTTGTATTTATATGGTGTGTGCGCTTGCGCATAATAGGCCCAGACCACCTTTGCTGTATGTTTTATATCTTAAAACCCAATTTTTTTTAAGTTAAGTGAAATTTCCCAACTCACAGACACCACAATTGCATGCTCAAAGGTAAAATCTTACATAAAAAAAAGATTTACAATTTGACAAACTCTTTTAGAATTTCGAATTGCGCCAGTTGAAACTGGCATAGCAGGCAGCCAAGAACCTTAGACTAGACCCCTTTTTTCGTATCTTCTCTCGTTCCTACGGCACCCGGCCTTTGCTGGCACCTGATACTTCCATTATCATGTAGCAGTAATCCTCACCGTTAGTATGTTGGCAGTGCTCCCAGTGGGATGCATCGTCATCGTCCTGCTGCGGCAGCTCGTACGCGTACAGCTCGCAGGCGGACGCCGCGCTGATCTTGGCGCTGTCCTCCAGCACCCGCCCGATGGTGGCGCCTGATACTTCCACTATTAGCATGCTGGAACAAACAAGCAGTATTACGTTTGAACAATCTATTTAAGTGGTGTTCCACTGACGAAAATAGATGTGCACCACAAATGATGCCGCACCATCTGTGCTGTCCAATGTACCCCTACTCCTGCGCTATCGAAGACCTATATAACGCCACTGATGGTGCCGTGGGCACGACAGAAAGTAAAGAGGACAGGGAAAGATAATAGAATTGGGAAAACAGGGAAAAAGTTAATGAGGGTTGGGTAACTGGCACAATACAGTAAACACAGAAATCAGATACTAATCAAAGTATAAGGGAAAGAAGAGATGTATGAATCAGATTAGGTGATTAAATAAAGGTAGTGGTAATAGGAAAAGAGAAAGGAGGGAAAATAATGATTACACTTACGATTCCGGCGCTAATCCACATAGTTCCGACAGTTTTTTCTTGAGATCTAAGTATGTGCCTTCTGAGTTGACTCGCACGCCGTACTTGATGGGCACCGAGCCGTCCAGCAGCATCACTGGAATAACAACGTATTATTCTTTACATAATTCTTATGTGAATTTTCATGCAACAATTTGAACTCAAATCTTTTCAAAAAAACTTTTCAAAAAAATATTGTTGTGTTCTAAACTGTTTTAGGACTGCTGTTTGCGCAGGAGCATATCAAAAATTTATTTGGAATTTTGTACTATGTAATGAATAGTTAAATAAAATTAAACTACAATTTAATTACATATGTAATTATAATATGAAATGAGACGGCCGAGCAGTATCGAGTAAGTATTGGCTACAAGTAGTTGCGCTAGTATAGACGCTCGGCGATGGTCGTCGTGGGCGGGGCGGCGCGAGCGCGGGCGCTGGCCTCGTGCGTGTGCGTCCTATTCTGGAGGAGTTGATGATATTATGCGCGATTACTCACGTACCCCTTAGTTTATCAGGTTGCCAGGTTCTCAACTGTATCCGGTGAGAATAGAAGCCAACTGCGACATCTTTGGAAATAGGCTGTGCAGATAATGATGACGTACCCCTGAGCTCGCAGCAGACATAGGACTCCATGGGCAGCGGCAGACTGAGCATGTTGAAGGCGTCGAAGCGCACGGAGTCCTTGCCGCACGTGTCGCACTGCACCTTGGACTTCAGCTGCCCGTAGAACAGCTCCGTCATGCTGGACATCTTACCCCTGAGCTCGCAGCAGACATAGGACTCCATGGGCAGCGGCAGACTGAGCATGTTGAAGGCGTCGAAGCGCACGGAGTCCTTGCCGCACGTGTCGCACTGCACCTTGGACTTCAGCTGCCCGTAGAACAGCTCCGTCATGATGGACGCGTTGCGGGATGTGTGCTGCT
This sequence comes from Helicoverpa armigera, assembly GCF_030705265.1. NCBI lineage: Eukaryota > Metazoa > Arthropoda > Insecta > Lepidoptera > Noctuidae > Helicoverpa > Helicoverpa armigera. The sequence continues at coordinate 480,642 of NC_087141.1, forward strand.
CCCACGCTTCCGCTGCTACCACCTGCAATGTATATTACATATTCATAATTTTTTAATGGTTAAGTCAGAAACAAGATCCATATTTCAGACGATGAAAATTAATTATCTGCTATAGATGACAGCAATTCCGATATTAGACAGCAACTCTCACACCACACACTGCGTTAGCTCGTAATGCGCAGGCCCCATGTTAGGGTGTTACGACACAGTGCATGTAGTCGGCGCAAGTGACGCGCGCGGAAGGCTAAGAGCCTGCTTTGGTACATGCGCGAGTCGCTAGATCCACACATTTTTATGAAGTATAGGTACAACCTGCGCATGTGCCTCAACACGCGGCAGCTAATGGCACCGTGACGTACCCTTTAATACACTCGCTGTGCGCATTCTTCGAGCACACGGCCGGTCTGATCGCATCTTCCCCCAGAGTCAACACGGGCTGCCCCCAACGGCTGTGAGAGACACTCACCTGGTCAGGCCTGCCCCCGGAATCATCAGCCCGTGGCAGACACCTGGCCGGCGGAGGCGCGGCACGATTAAGGTCTTCATGCAGCGCATCTAGCAGCCACGCCAGCAGCTCCTGTGCGTCATGCTGCCCCCCACCAGCGAGGGCTCGCGCCCACCGGGAGACGCACCAGCGGACCCGCAGTGGCGCTACTGACCGAGCTGAGCACGACCACACCTGACAAAGGCATTTATTTCATAATACAAAATCTATTACATAACTATGTCTGCGGTTCAAAAGAGTAGGTCCTATGAAGAAGAACCGGCAAGAAACTATAAATCCCAAAAGCTTTGGTAAATATACAACTGGACCATGAATGAAACACAAATATTTATGTATAAACGAAACACTCCTACATTCATAGTTACCTATCCTATCTTGTATGTAGGAATCATCTTTACCTATCCTACCAATGCATTTGATAAGACTTACCATAAGTAATTGGTAAATAAGTTGAATCAATTTTGGCAATCAGAAAACGACTTTATACGCAAGATAAAATTGAAATTTTAACATAGTAAAAATAATAATAAAACATAAGTAACCCACCGAAAAAGATAGGTGTTCCACAAGGTTTATTTCAAGGCACTATACTAGGTCCACTGCACTTTTCTTAAATTTACTCCTGACTTAATAAATTATAACACCTAAGATAAACATCACGTCGAAGAAAAACGAAATTAATCAACACTGCAAATAAGAGATTTATAAGAAAACTTACCTCTTTACATAATTCTCCGTATCTCAACGCTAGTACTCCTTTAGTACCGAGCGGGTTCGTCGTGTTCACTTCATACAGATGCATGCCCGAGTTGAAATACCTCGTTAGAGGACCTGTGTTCCATACCTGAGGACAAACGAAAATGTGTGTTATTGCCATTTGTGGGTTATTAACTGATTTCCAAACAAGGAGAAGATTCTCTAGTCTTTGGAATGTTTTATTAATTAACTTGATCATTGATGGTAAGACATCGATTCTAGTAACGAACGAGTTGGACCGTAACTGGATGTCATAACCATAAGCATTATGTATTTCGAAAAACGCAAATCTGTAAGATGGAAATACATTGGTAATGATTAAGATAGTAGTTCAGTAGAAGTGGTAAATGAGTAATAGTCATAGTTTCTTTAAAAATTGTCAGTGGTCAATCTTAAGATAATGACAAAGTAGATAAAAACGAAATACTCACAGATTGTAATGCAGCATTCATAAAGCAAGTATTGCCAAGGTTGTGCAGCCCGGTGGCGCCGGGCAGGTTGGGCGCTATGAGAGTTTCGCGACGCTCTGTCGCTCGACTCGACCCACTGCTCATGCTGAAGACAAATGAAATGACGTTACAGGTTTTATATACGATGAGGCAGTATGGGTAAATGGAGATTTTGAATCTGCGCTGGAGTTTTATAAGCAGTCTTGCTATATGTTGACAACTGAAATAACTTCGTCAACAACGCATCCCGAAGACATCAATGTAACTGGTACTATTTGCTGGTCGTACAGGTTAATGGAAATGGGGCAGGATTTAGCCAACAGTGGGAACAGACATTCACTTTTATTAGTGGGAAATCATCAAATGATATCCCCGATTTGGGTGCAGTGTGAGGGAGTGTCAGACCTTTATTGACTAAAACCCACGATGTTCCTTCTTACGCCCTTTATGTACTAGAGCCGTGGTAACTCTTTCCAACAATCCCGTAGCCCCGACAGGAACAGACAGTACCTGAGAGCGCCGATCTCCTCGGGCCAGGTGAGGTCGGGGTTGCGCAGCTCCAGCAGCAGCGCGGCGCGGTGCTGCAGGCCCAGCTCGTGCAGCGTGGGCAGCAGCACGGTAACAGACAGTACCTGAGAGCGCCGATCTCCTCGGGCCAGGTGAGGTCGGGGTTGCGCAGCTCCAGCAGCAGCGCGGCGCGGTGCTGCAGGCCCAGCTCGTGCAGCGTGGGCAGCAGCACGGTAACAGACAGTACCTGAGAGCGCCGATCTCCTCGGGCCAGGTGAGGTCGGGTTGCGCAGCTCCAGCAGCAGCGCGGCGCGGTGCTGCAGGCCCAGCTCGTGCAGCGTGGGCAGCAGCACGGTAACAGACAGTACCTGAGAGCGCCGATCTCCTCGGGCCAGGTGAGGTCGGGTTGCGCAGCTCCAGCAGCAGCGCGGCGCGGTGCTGCAGGCCAGCTCGTGCAGCGTGGGCAGCAGCACGGTAACAGACAGTACCTGAGAGCGCCGATCTCCTCGGGCCAGGTGAGGTCGGGTTGCGCAGCTCCAGCAGCAGCGCGGCGCGGTGCTGCAGGCCCAGCTCGTGCAGCGTGGGCAGCAGCACGGTAACAGACAGTACCTGAGAGCGCCGATCTCCTCGGGCCAGGTGAGGTCGGGTTGCGCAGCTCCAGCAGCAGCGCGGCGCGGTGCTGCAGGCCCAGCTCGTGCAGCGTGGGCAGCAGCACGGTAACAGACAGTACCTGAGAGCGCCGATCTCCTCGGGCCAGGTGAGGTCGGGTTGCGCAGCTCCAGCAGCAGCGCGGCGCGGTGCTGCAGGCCAGCTCGTGCAGCGTGGGCAGCAGCACGGTAACAGACAGTACCTGAGAGCGCCGATCTCCTCGGGCCAGGTGAGGTCGGGTTGCGCAGCTCCAGCAGCAGCGCGGCGCGGTGCTGCAGGCCCAGCTCGTGCAGCGTGGGCAGCAGCACGGTAACAGACAGTACCTGAGAGCGCCGATCTCCTCGGGCCAGGTGAGGTCGGGTTGCGCAGCTCCAGCAGCAGCGCGGCGCGGTGCTGCAGGCCCAGCTCGTGCAGCGTGGGCAGCAGCACGGTAACAGACAGTACCTGAGAGCGCCGATCTCCTCGGGCCAGGTGAGGTCGGGGTTGCGCAGCTCCAGCAGCAGCGCGGCGCGGTGCTGCAGGCCAGCTCGTGCAGCGTGGGCAGCAGCACGGTAACAGACAGTACCTGAGAGCGCCGATCTCCTCGGGCCAGGTGAGGTCGGGGTTGCGCAGCTCCAGCAGCAGCGCGGCGCGGTGCTGCAGAGCTCGTGCAGCGTGGGCAGCAGCACGGTAACAGACAGTACCTGAGAGCGCCGATCTCCTCGGGCCAGGTGAGGTCGGGGTTGCGCAGCTCCAGCAGCAGCGCGGCGCGGTGCTGCAGGCCTCGTGCAGCGTGGGCAGCAGCACGGTAACAGACAGTACCTGAGAGCGCCGATCTCCTCGGGCCAGGTGAGGTCGGGGTTGCGCAGCTCCAGCAGCAGCGCGGCGCGGTGCTGCAGGCCAGCTCGTGCAGCGTGGGCAGCAGCACGGTAACAGACAGTACCTGAGAGCGCCGATCTCCTCGGGCCAGGTGAGGTCGGGGTTGCGCAGCTCCAGCAGCAGCGCGGCGCGGTGCTGCAGGCCCAGCTCGTGCAGCGTGGGCAGCAGCACGGTAACAGACAGTACCTGAGAGCGCCGATCTCCTCGGGCCAGGTGAGGTCGGGGTTGCGCAGCTCCAGCAGCAGCGCGGCGCGGTGCTGCAGGCCCAGCTCGTGCAGCGTGGGCCGCTCGTCGTCCAGCAGCACGGTGGCGGCGCCCACGGCCCACACGCGCATGTCCTCCCGCGCCAGCCCCAGCGCTCCGCACAGGAACTCGCACACCTACCGCACAGAGCTTCCATTACACACGTGTCAACACACAGATAGACACAACTTCGTCATATAATCAACGCTTAAGTGAAAATAGCACACACAAAATAGAAGAGCATTTAGATTCATAGTGACAGGACCACCAGGTGGTTTTGTTTTATCGGCATCGAGGAAACAATTACTCGAGGTACAACCACTTCGATAGAATCGTTAAGTTATCATTGACATCTACAGAAGTGACATCTGAATTGTATATCATTAATGCAATATAGATATAAAATATAATATAAATCAATAAACAATAAAGAGCCCATTATGGAACCTTGCGGTACGCCCATTTTCACTAATTATCCTGATGATCACAAACCACTAATTTCTACTTATACTCTCTGTTTGAAGGCTAGGTGAAGACAAGCACATGAGTATTACCACGAATACTATAGTGGCTCAATTTACAAAATGAGATCGCCATAATCAACACAGTCAAACGCTTTAAATAAGTCGCAGAAGATGCCCGTAGCATCCTAGGAATCCTCCCAAACGTTTAAGACTTAGGAAATCAATCTTGCACTTTTTAATCAGTAATACAACCCTTTGTAAGGACCACAATGCATTATGTTGTTCAAGAACTTTAATTGTCTGATATCATCATCTCCCGAGCCTTTTCACTAGATTTTGAATATTTTCCTAAAAGAGGGAAGAAATTACCTATTGGAAACATGCATAATTTTTTATATACCTTTTTATTGTATTCATTTTTATCTAGTATAGTGTCATAATATAGTTATCGGCATGAGTCTTGAGCTCTGACCTTCACCTGCGGCAGAAGTAATTTATTGGGTCCCTTTTGTGGTATGAAGTGAGGCGCGGGGGCGGGCTAAAGCGGTGATTGGCCCGCAGTGCATCGCGTCATAGCCGTCACTCGGGATTGGTTCTTTGCTAATAAATCACTTCTGGGCAGATGTAGGTCAGAGCTCAAGATTCGTGCCGATAACTATAATACGTTCTCTGACCTGTTTTACGGTGGCGAGTCTCGAGAAGGCGGCGGTGTATGCGAGCTGTCGGTCGGGCGGAGCCGGCACGCTGCTGTACAGAGCTGTACCCGTGCCCGTACCTGCTGGTGACACTCCTGGGAATAATACACGTGGTTAGAATCACCTGAAGCAGTCATTACAAAGTGTGTCATACTTAATCACATTAAATTAAACACGTTAATATACTGGTTAATAAGCATATTATGCTGATTAACACGAAGAAAAACAAAAATTGAGAGAATTAGAAGACTGTTTAAAAATTTGCCGGTACAAACAACGGAAATTCTCCCTTGAAAACTGACAGCTGTCAACTGGTCAAAACATTCGATATTCCTATACTGTATCTCTGCTTTACACATGATGTTGTAAATTATGAAAACGAGAAATGACTCCTGGTCTCCTGTGGCTAAACAACTGAATGAATCAGGTTTTTGGCCATAAAATATCATAAAGTACATGTGATAGGATTTAATGTGATAAGGTATGACACACCCAATATAAAATATATGACAAAATAAATGGGTTATACTTACTCTGTGTGCTCTGAACATGCCGTAGTAACTTGAGGTGCAGGGGATACAACTCGAGCTCGACGTCCGAGTTCGGTGGCCGGATCACCTAGAAATTTTTAATTACATAAGTAAAATTACTCCAATGTATTGAACAATTATGTATACGACAGGTTCCTGTCCAGTAGCTTTTCTTGTTCCATGTTTCACGCCTAGTATGAATTTATGAACTAAAACCCTACAGCAAGGTACCAACTTAAGACCCTACTCAACTAGAACTTTGGTCGTCATGGAAAATTGCACGGGTCGCTGCGAAGATCTGTCAGTATCAGTAGGTTTAGAAGATGCGGAAGGGGGTTAAAAGCGTTTGCTCGGATTTTAATTGCGGTCAACCATTGTTTTTTGTTAAAGCTGTACGTCAGGCACGAGCTCGAAGTCGCGGTGCTGTCACGTGGCACCCGGTATATAGATGTGTACCTGTCGTGGCAGCGGGTCGGGCCCGCCGTACCAGAGCGCGAGCGCCCGCCACAGCGCGTCGGGCACGAGCTCGAAGTCGCGGTGCTGTCACGTGGCACCCGGTATATAGATGTGTACCTGTCGTGGCAGCGGGTCGGGCCCGCCGTACCAGAGCGCGAGCGCCCGCCACAGCGCGTCGGGCACGAGCTCGAAGTCGCGGTGCTGTCACGTGGCACCCGGTATATAGATGTGTACCTGTCGTGGCAGCGGGTCGGGCCCGCCGTACCAGAGCGCGAGCGCCCGCCACAGCGCGTCGGGCACGAGCTCGAAGTCGCGGTGCTGTCACGTGGCACCCGGTATATAGATGTGTACCTGTCGTGGCAGCGGGTCGGGCCCGCCGTACCAGAGCGCGAGCGCCCGCCACAGCGCGTCGGGCACGAGCTCGAAGTCGCGGTGCTGTCACGTGGCACCCGGTATATAGATGTGTACCTGTCGTGGCAGCGGGTCGGGCCCGCCGTACCAGAGCGCGAGCGCCCGCCACAGCGCGTCGGGCACGAGCTCGAAGTCGCGGTGCTGTCACGTGGCACCCGGTATATAGATGTGTACCTGTCGTGGCAGCGGGTCGGGCCCGCCGTACCAGAGCGCGAGCGCCCGCCACAGCGCGTCGGGCACGAGCTCGAAGTCGCGGTGCTGTCACGTGGCACCCGGTATATAGATGTGTACCTGTCGTGGCAGCGGGTCGGGCCCGCCGTACCAGAGCGCGAGCGCCCGCCACAGCGCGTCGGGCACGAGCTCGAAGTCGCGGTGCTGGGCTAGCGTCACGTCGCGGCGGAGGTGGCCGCCCTCGCCCGTCAGCGTCCGGACCTGGCAGCACAATACTTGTTGAGGATTACGAGGTCTTGCAGGAATAAAAGAACTGTAGAAATACTCAAACAACGGAGAAATATAATTTTGGTGCACACAGTACAATGCATCACAAGCAAGTGAAGACATACGGTGCATTAATGCGCCTGCTTAAATTACTTCATTAGGCCGTCGGAAACGTGTTGCTATGAAGCAACGGCTAGGCGCTTCAACATGCCCCCGGGCGTTGAAAGCAACGGTTTCAACCAAATTAATCCGAGGACACCGGCAGCGGACAGATCCTGTTAAATGCGCGTCTCACAACTCCGGTGGATGTCTTTATGTCGGCTACTCGAGCGATGCCATCCTTCCCTGGGTAGACGGCCACAATCCGTCCCAAGCTCCGCTTCAAGGGAGGAAGGTTATCTTCCTTTATCACGACCAATGTGTTCACCCGTAATGCATCCTTCGAGGAACGCCACTTGGTCCGCAGCTGTAACTCTGCAACGTACTCTCTACTCCATCTGTGCCAGAAATGCTGACGCAGCTGCTCAATTCGTTGAAAGCGAGATAGGCGGTTGGCAGAGTAATCGCTGAAGTCAGGTTGCTGTATGGAAGTCAGAGGTCGCCCAACAAGAAAATGTCCTGGCGTGAGCGGACTGTAATCAGCAGGATCTGAAGATAACGGCGTCAGTGGACGAGAATTCAGGACGGCTTCAATTTTAGTTAATGCGGTGTGAAGCTCTTCAAACGTCAAATTACAATTTCCCAACACTCAATTAAGGTGGTACTTTGTTGACTTTACACCTGCCTCCCAGAGTCCTCCGAAATGTGGGGTATACGCGGGTATAAAATGGAACCTGATACAATATTTCGCTGCATCTTCACTCAATGACGAACTAGTCGATTTTAAAAACTTGGATAGTTCGTTGTATGCACCGACAAATGAGGTACCGTTGTCGGAAATATATCAACGGGTTTTCCTCGACGAGCAATAAATCGATGCAAAGCCAGTAAGTAACTTTTTGCCGTTAAGTCGCCAACAAGTGCCAAATGAATAGCTTTAGTGGTGAAACATATAAAAATGGCAATGTACACCTTTACCAGCCTGCATCCACGGCCTTGACGACTGGCGCACAAGATAGGGCCGGCGTAATCAACGCCTGTACTCTCGAAGGGATAACCTGGACGAAGCCGTTCTTGCGGTAAGTTACCCATAATAGGTGCTACCACCTTACCCTTCATGCGCCGACACAGAACGCACTTATAATAACAAGCCTTCGCCAAGTTGCGGCCCCCTATCGGCCAATAAGATTCCCTTATCGATGCTAATAATAATTGCGGGCCAGCGTGCAAAAGCCTTTTATGCTCAAAATAAAATAATAATTTGGTAAATTGATGAGTGGACTGTAATAGACAAGGATGTTTTTTATTATATAAAATTCTAATAATTAGTTTTAGGATACTGCTTCTGGCATGACTTTATAAATCTTAACACATAATTTGTAACAGCATTTTCATGGAGACAACAATAGGGCCTAATAGACCTAAAGGGTCAAAGATTCGCGTAATCACGGACAACAAATCACGTTTAGTAGACCCGGCTGATCGCTGACTCAATTTTATAGGGAACCCTAATTCATCTGATCTAAAGTGTTCCAATTCAGTATTATTATTATCAGAAGCAGTTTTAGAAAAATTACATTTTAAATCATTACATAGCAATGAAATTGAATTCTCACTAATTGGACCGGAAACTATCCACCCTAAACTAGTTTCATACAAAACAGGTTTTCCGGTACCTAGCTTTATTCTCTGTGATCCTAACAAATCCCAAAAGAGATCAGCACCGATGAGAATATCTACTTCAGCGGGCTTGCAAAATGTAGGATCTGCTAAAGTTATATTTAGCGGAATATTTAATTCGGCATAATTAATTTCACGGCACGGAACGTTACTTGTAATGTATGGCAAAACAAAACAATTAAGATCGAAAGTAACACTATCGTCCATCGGTGTTATCCTTACACGACACAATTTACCTACGTGCGACGTCACATTATTAATGCCGAGTATAGATTGATTTACTTGTGTTGTTGCTAACTTCAATTGTCTGCATAACCGGTCTGTGATGAATGACGATGTGCTGCCGCTATCCAGAACCGCGCGAGCGACGTGTACCACGCCATTGTGGTCCCGCAGTTTAACCTGTGCGGTGGATAACAACACATCACGCTGCTTATGATCACGGGATGATGCAATGTTTGCTGACAATGCTACGTTACTCGTGTCCGTGGAAGCAGACGATACAGACGAAGATGCTGACGAGTTATTTGAGTTAGCACTAGCTGTATTCACCTCAGTGCATTTACTATCGGTGTGAACTAGTGTATTATGCCTGCGCTTGCATAGATTACAACCTGGTTTTTTACATTTATTGGCATAATGACCGGACCGAAAGCAGTTAAAACAAATCTTAAAGGTGGGCAATAGTTGTAGTCGAGCGTCATTGCTGAGTGCGAGAAACTGTGGACAATTATTTAACGAGTGATCATCGTTACAATTAGGACACACTTTGCGAGATATTTCGTTGTTATTTAAGTTGTGATTAAGAGACTGTGTAGCTACCATAGATTTTATCTTAGGACATGATTTATTAGATGTTTGGGAACAATTATTGCGCGATAATTCTAAGGTTTCAATAAGATCAGCTCGATTACGCAGGAATTTCATGAAGTCGTCGAATGTTATAGGGCTGTCCTTATCTAACCTGCCTTTGCACTCTTCCCACTCGCGATAGGTCATTTGATCAAGCTTGCGAGTTACAATATAAATCAATAACGTGTCCCACTGCTTAACAGGCTCACCTAACGACTCTAATGCTCGCAAGTTTTTATTTATTAAATCAATTAAAGACTTTAATACAACAGAAGACTCCTTTGTGATACTTTCAACATTAAATAACGCAGACACATGATTTTGTATGAGTAATCTTCTGTTATCAAACCGATCACATAACAACTGCCATGCCACAGAATAATTACTCGAGGAACATTCAATAGAATTAATAACTACCGCAGCCGACCCTTCAAGAGATGCTCTCAAGTAGTGGAATTTATTAATATCGTCAATGCTATCATTGCAATGGACAAGACTACTAAAGGTGTCACGGAATTCCAGCCAATTCGTATATAAACCGCTGAACTTAGGTAACTGAATTGTTGGCAACTTAACTGGCTTATGCACATAAGTGTGAATACTTTTACAGCTTTCCATCGACCCATTATCTTTATTATGTTCACTGATAATATTCTGTGCCCTAGACAAGGATTTATAATAAAGAGACTCAAAATCAGTACGTTCGGAAAATTGTAATTTTATGTCCTCGACAATGCATTCCAGACGTAACTGTACCTCATCATACTGCTCATACAACGACTCCATCTTGCCTATGCGCAACTGCAGCTCAGCCGTGTCACAACTGGTTAGGGTTCTGTCCTTGAGTGAATCCAGAAAGTTAACGAAAGCAGTCAATCGACCTTTGAAGCTTCCTCGCTTCTTAACTAATTCCCTTTCCTCGGACATGCTGGGAGACAAGTGTATTCAACCTGGAATTGATACAGGAATACTATTAAGCTATGAACAATAAGTACTTGAGACGCTTCTACAAGCTTTAAAATTGGTACAGTTAATAATTACTAAACCAACAATGTAAAACACAATATAATTTAACTATGATTTAACGTTCGTTAACTTTAAGTTATAGTTAATGATGCAATATGTTCAGTTACCTACTCACAATATTATGTTATAAAACTTTACTGCAAACCAATTAACGAAGCAAATAAATTAATAAACACTATTCTAATTAAATACACCAATTGAAACGAACTCAAAATAACATTAAGTTAATTGATATTTAACAATGACTTGCATTAATATCTAACACTCAAAACTATGCCGATTATGTCTAGGTACCTACTAACATAAAAATAATTATGTGAATTAGTTACAGTTTTGTATAAATAAAGTTTAAATTATGTAGCAAATAGCTAACTATACTATAGTAAATATGAATTTAAACTTTTACTGTTAAAAATACTAATCACAATGTAACAAAGTACCAAATGATTTCAATCTAACACAATGCACTAATGTAATATAATACTAAGAAAATACACTAACCTGTGATATTTCTTGACGATATACTTTTATTTATATTACCTGAGTGTTGGGTGATGATATTAATAACAATAAATGCAATACACCGCAATTAAATTGCTTGAGATCAGTCCAAATAATTGTCCTGCACAAAACCTGCAAGTCACGCCGGCTAATTGTCACGCCCGGCTAATTGACGATCCTTAATTATTTCTTCCTTCAATTTTAAGCGCTGATCTTCATATATCCTGCTCGTAATGGGCCATGTTGAGGATTACGAGGTCTTGCAGGAATAAAAGAACTGTAGAAATACTCAAACAACGGAGAAATATAATTTTGGTGCACACAGTACAATGCATCACAAGCAAGTGAAGACATACGGTGCATTAATGCGCCTGCTTAAATTACTTCATTAGGCCGTCGGAAACGTGTTGCTATGAAGCAACGGCTAGGCGCTTCAACAATACTCATATTACAACAACTCCGAACGACCCCAGAACTCTTAGGTAGTTGGTCGGTAGTCCTATACCTTGAGCACGTTGGGAGCGAGCAGACGCTTGTTGTCGATGGGGCCGGGGTGGCGGTGGCCGCGCTGGGCGGCGGCGCTGCTGACGCCGGACGAGCTGCCCGCGCTGCCCACCGACGCCGTCTCCGCGCGCCACAGTAAGGAACCCATTGACTCTACAAGACAGTAGTTGATTCGTAAAGGCTTGCGTCATTTTGGAATTTCAAAGTTCAACTCTTTGGACAATTTGAAATAGTAAAATAGTTCTTCTGAATAATTTTGAACCCTCGTCCATCAAAATAGTCGAAATCAATGTTCAATCAGGCAAGAATGTAGTATCGTAGTAACAAGAGGGTGTCTGTGGTAGTAGCAAGAGTGTGAAGCAAGAAGCAATTTTTGCAAAAGTTTCTGTAATATCTAGTATGGCCGACTATCCCAAAGGAGCATAAAAATAAATAAACCTGATAAATGATTCTTAATCATAATTATGGTCGACCACATATTTTATCGCCTATACTTAACAAAACATCGAAAAATAGTAATCTATCAGAAGAAGAATCCTAATATCATCCACCAACCTGTAGAATTACTAGTGAAGCTCTCATCACACACGATGGCCTCATCAATATGCCTCTGCGGTGGACGGCAGCAGTTGTCGCTGCTGGAGCCTGCCGTGTACGCCAGCCACGAGCCCCACCACTCCGCAGCCACCAGGTACCAGAACTGCCCCACTGAGTAGCCACGCTGGACTGCGCGACGTAGCCATCCTAGGACTGGAATAAAACATACATAGTTAATATACAACAATACCGAGTACCGAGGCATATTGTTCGACCCAATATTAATGGCCGCTCCACTTTTGGGTATCAGATTGGAAAAAGCTATACCATGAGTCCATTTACGGCGTATCGCTTACTACTCTTAGATAAATCACCCTGCTCGCTAAATTTAAAGGTAAATTGGCCCGAAAGGACTGCATATAAGGTTATTATAGTTCGGCCGTTCAGAGAATGCGTTCCTGACACCTATCAGTTAGTCAGGACTAGTGATGGGCACAACATAACACTAAGTTCGTTACCGTTCCCCCAAAATAAACCGCCGCATTATTTTAAGATTATTTTCGTTTTAAATTGGCGGAATCTTTTAAAATTTATATTTTAGTTATTTAAGTGGAAACCAAAAAAAGGTAATATTCATATAATAAAATCGTTTTATTTATTCTTTGTTACAAAGTTACAATCTGTATTTCTATGCAATAAAGTAAGTACATTGAATTGAATGTGCGTACAGAATGTTAATTAGACTCCGATTCGCTTGAGGAGGTGGTGTCTTCATCATCATCTTCGCCTACGTGTATATTACGTGTATATTAGGTATTATCAATAACAGAATCAATCCTGATATCTCGGTCAAAATATTCCAAAATCAGGTTTTTAGAGCTCTACCTCACTGGGACGCCATGGCGACGTCGCCAGCGGCACAGGTCTGGCTACTTCTGGCATCCAAATGTCGCCAAGTCGAGTGGCCATGGCGTCTCGACAGTCAATTTTTTACGTCGTCGCTCAAGAAATTGCAAGCTGACTGGCGACCACATTGGCGACTGTGTGAGGGAGGTGCGCTTTACCGTGTACATTATAGTGGCTACTGTGGCCACGTCGCCAAGTTGCCACGGTAGCCAGAAGCCACATAGGGAACTGTAGCTCGTGGCCACGCCTCCAATTTGGCGACGTTACCAAACCGCCAAGTGAGTTAGGTTCCATACATTTCAATACTAACTGCTTGGATACGTAGCTGGCGACATCGCCATTGGCGTCCTAATGAGGCAGGGCACTTAGTCTTAGCGCACGAAACAACAACAAATGACTATTTAGCGTCACAAAATGACGGCCCATGATGCCATTTGGGGTTACCATTTTCAACCTAAATATAAAAATGCTACTTTCTTTCGCGCGTTCAGTTTGATCATAGTTTTATTTTTATATTTCATAAAAGTTATCCTATAGTCCATTATTTTCAAATTCTTAAAAAGAAAAACAAAACGTATTATTTTATATTATAAGTATAACTGTATAAGAACCATCAACCAGAACAGATTACGATACTTGCCTGTTATTTTTAGCACAGCACTACAAATATAAAGCGCTGACATAACCTTGTAATAGCGCAGTATAGATATAGAAAAATATTGTTTACCAAGTTATTTGACACTCAATTTGGCACAAAATTACAACATTCATTGATTATTATTGATATAATAATGTTGTTTTAATGCTCAACAATTGTTAAAACGATAAACAACCAGCAAAAATATTTTTATCGTACTGCAACGCCATTACAAAGTTACGTCGTCAGTTCAATCGCGATGTGTCAGAAACGCATTCTCTGAGCGGCCGAACTATAGTAACATACTTCGAACTTATGACATACTATGAAAATCATCATATTTCTTCATGACAAAATACTAGTTCGGTGTTATTACAAAATGACTTAGTTAATCATCGCTTATACCATACCCGTTTAAAAAACATACAAACCCGTACAAAATAACAATCTATTGTAACATATGTCGCAGCAATATTTTAGGCACACAAGTGCTCGAAAGACGCCGTCTAAATAGCATATAATATTGGCCATTCAATCAGCTACATAAGACAATGGGGCCACATGTTTGCACGGCCTACAACAGATATTAATTTGCTCAACTTTACTGTGTTGACTTTCATGATTTCGCACACATTGGTAACAGGACGTTTTGGTAATAATACCTCCATGGGTTAGTTAATGACTTCTCAGAAATATTGGAGACACGTGAATTGTTTTGAATAAAGACAATTATATTTAGCTGATGATGTCATTAATATTATTAGGTTTAAGAAACAAATAGATTAAATTATCGCCAAAATGTATGATTATTCCATTTAAATTCGTTGATTTGCTGTCAGTACTTAATTTTTTTAATAAAACGTTGAAAGAACCTTCGTATAACGGCTAATTTACATGTGTTTTAGACTACGCAAGAGGCTGTAGGTGAGCATACATTATGTTACATTATTTAGACATCTTTGTTTTCCAATTTTTGGCGCATATGAGAGCGCCAATATCGTCAATAAAATCAATTCAATGTATAATGAAAACAAACGCTCGCATCACAATATCGGCGCGTAATGCGCGTGCGACCCAGTTACGCACCTATCGCGACAATTAATGTAATTATATTCAAACAACATGCCTTATCTGTTGAGGAGTGTCCTCACTTGCCGACTGTTTTACGTCTAATCGAGAGAACAAGTGCATAACAAATACAGAAGCAGTATACTTCAAAAAAAAAAAGTATGTACAACATGATGTCCAGGCAAAAAAGTATGACGTGGTAAATATTTATTTTTGGCACTCAATATACAATCTTAGTCATATTTACACATCCATATAACTTTTTCATCCCGCTGTTATTACAAACCACTCAACAACAATTAAATCTTTCAAAACAAAAATCCTATACTTTGAGATAGAGAAAACTAAACAAGGTTTAAACCAGTCTTACGGCCACATACTTTAAGATCAGTCAAAGCTCAAACATTCCTCAACCTCTGTCATACCAACTTCTGCGACAGAACTTATTATAATCAGAACTTAGAAATAAGAAATTTTATTTGCTAGAAACATTGTTTGTTGTTTGTTTGTGTTAGGTACAAGGTGTTACAGTAGGTACACTCTAAGTCTAAAGTGACGTTTGACTATATCAAGGTTGCATAGGTAAAATCTACTTCAGCATACTTTGTCTATCGTAGTGAAGACAAAACGTGATCTAAACAATAAACATGGAATCAGTAGCGAGTGAACACAATCACGAGGTATGTATGTACTTGTGATAACAGCTGTAGTACTGAATATAAGTGGTTTTGAGTGTTTCCCGTGAATAGTGTAAGTCATCAGCTACTTGGTAATGCAGCTTGAGGATAACATGGTGAAATAGGGAAAGTTTTTGAAAGAATATCTTTAGGATAAAAATATTGAGTACACTAACAAATTATTAGAAAAATTAGGCCACTTTTTGAGGTCATATTAAAGGAAAATGTTATCAAATAACGGTAACAAAAATGCTTTCTCATACACATTACAGTTGAAACTAAAACAAATACTGAAATATATATCTCTTAAAAGTCAATTGCACGGAAAATACTTTCAGAATATATTCCATCTCACAAAAAGAAAGCACATAACAGCAGAATTCCTGTTTACATGTCCGATATGATTTGATAACTCCATCCCAGTAAGTCAAGTGTATCACGGCTCTGTTATACATAGATAACAATGTTTACAAGCATTTTGTAACACCACTAGCCACTACGCAATGTAAGTCATACACTTTAAATCTTAATAAACAACATCTAGAATTATAAACTCTATTTTTATGACCACAAAGTTCAATATCCTTTGTCAATGGTTAAATGTCTTTTAAATGTTTGATTGTAATAATAACCTTATCGCGATGACGTTAAAGTCTATTTTTGTTTGAGCTGTTAAATTAGTTAATTGTTCAAGTATTATATAAGGAGTGTATGACGCTAATTATAGCGCGGTATGTTTGCTATTGTAAGCACTTCAATGGAGATGGAATTAATTATAGTTGTGTAATATTTTAGTTCTAGAGTGGAGACCGCGCCTCGGCAAACGTAGTGTAGGACGTCCTCAGGCACGGTGGAGTGATGACTTGCGCAAGACGGCTGGCAGGAGCTGGATGCGAGAAGCCGAAAATCGATCTCAGTGGCGTGCACTTGGAGAGGCCTATGTCCAGCAGTGGACTGCGATAGGCTGATGATGATGATGATGATGAATATTTTTTGAGTTGTTTCATTTTATTTTGTCAATTTGCGCGGCAGATGTTAGGTTGAAGAACATAGTATGTATTTCAAGATTGAGTTCTTGTGCTACGTAACAAAAACTTAGCTACATAAAGACTAATTTGAGTATTTTGCTACACACAAAGCACTTTAAGTAATTATCTTTCTACTAAATAACTTGCTAGAACACGAAAACATCTACGAAAAAAATATAGTTGCCTATCTAGAAACCAACTGCTGTCAGCATGGCTTTGCTTTGATAATTCGTAGCATTTTACAACCTCTCCCATGGAATCGATGTAGCATGTCTTCTTCTTCCATACTTCTATATCTGAATATCATCGCCACAAGTACCTACCATTCTTATCAGGCATGCCATCTTTCACACATTCTAGAACATTTCAGCCTTTCTATAGTACTTACCAATATCCCTCTCCTGATGCTTGCACTGCGGCCGCAGCCCCAGCACGACGTGGCAGACCTCGAACAGCAGGTCGAGGAAGGGCGACACCAGCGCCTCCGCGCTCTCCACGCTCCAGATCAGGAAGTCCTCCAGCGTCAGCGCCATGTCGTTGGCGATCAGACCCTCGCTCTCCAGTTGCTCATCTTCTTGAAGCTGCTGTTGCTGTTGCTGGAAGGAGGGACATTCTTTAAGGAAGAGAGCTTCATTAAAATATGAAAATATTAAGCTTGCTTTTGTACATAAGCCCTATGTATTAGACAGTGAAGAATAATGAGAATGGATTAACCAAATCAAACATCTTGTCATGGCTCCAAAATTACCATCTAAGAACTAAGTAGTTTAGTAGAATGCACTAAACGGCGTCTTCAATAACAGAAGTAGCTACACGTCAAAAATATAACTTTCTCGGACGATTATGAATGGTAAATAAGCTCACTACCAAAATCAGTTTGCCCATATAACTAACACTCACCTCTTTCAAAGCGGCAATCTCATCCTTATTATCCCCATTAGGGCCCAACTGGAAGACCGGCTTCCTCCCATTCTTGGGCACCGTCACCAGCTTCTCCCTCAAGTTGACCAGTATGACTTCAGGGTCAAACCCCTTCTCCAGGCCTTCAGAGTCGTTGCCGTCCGAAGGCGTGGAGGCTCGGGAGCTCTGGTTCTTGAGGTTCTCGTTGGCGACGGTGCAGAGGATCCCCACCATGTCGATGAGTTCCTTCTTGTTGAGGACCCCATCGCTGTCTAGGTCGAAGATTTTGAAGCAGACTGGAAAAAAATGGGTGAAATGAGTCAAATTATAAAAAATCTTTCTATTAATTATAATGGTTGGGAATCTAGCGAAGTACTTTATCTTAGAACTAACTTGAGGCAAAGCAATCGTCGCGTCGTTAAGAAATCTGGAGTTAAAAAAATAAGCGTGGCTTTGCTTGTATGAAAAGAGGCTTTACCTCCCCAATCGACGATTTAGTTAGTTAGACCAATGACGATGAATTATGTACGAAAGATAAATACTTCCGCTGACTGTTAATGAGCGTTGAACATTTCAAATCGTTGTTATAAATTATAGCTACATTCAATGAGTCAATCTATCAACATGAAATTAATCACTACGCATAGCTCATTGGCTTTCCCTGTTAAGTGACGTTAATATAGAAAGAGGTGGGAGTTTCTTCATGGCATATTTCTGGTAATTTCCGGTATAGATAGTTCAACTCAGATTTGCGCGCGGCCCTATGTGTGCGTCGGCTTGTAAATATACAACTTTCATTCGTGTGACAGTGACGTCGTCCGAGCATGACGTGTTCTTATCACTTTTTCTTATGGGTACAGTCGTTTACGAAAATACTAGTTATTCGCGGAGAAATTATTAAGGAGTCAGATAAAGCGTTTCAAAAAATAAAACGACATTCAAAGCTTTTTATTATTAAATATAGTTTTTCATTATTTTTTCATACGTCTTTTCAAATTGACATTGACAGTATCTAAGAATTGAATACTCCTTAAGTACATATTTTCTAGCTCGGGGTACGTGGACAATAAATAAAAGTGTGGACTAAGAATGTAAAAAGAGGTATAATCTAGTATAATAATGTAAACAAAATGTGTGGGGAATTTTAAAAAGTTATATTGCTTCGCATAATGTCGACCAAAATAACAAAATAATGAAACTCATAAATGAACGTTTAAGTCAAATTGATGAAGGGATGTGGCGTAATACTTGTCGACATCTAGAAAAGAAAAAAGAAGAATACTATAGACATTTTGACAGTGGAGTCAGAATTTATAATTCTCCTTGGAGAGTAGCGAATCCGAAAATTCATCATTTGATTTTTCAAATAGTGATTCATAATCATTATAAATAAATAAACATTAAATTACGTAACAACTGTTTTTCTTTAAACCCCCGTATACAACCCCTAAATAACTGTATTGTACCCGACTGTACCTCTTGTCACGCACACAAAGTTACTGTATATGTACAAAGGTTACCCACACATAAGGCCGCGCGCACAACTGAGTTGAACTTACTATAATAACTAGTAACTTGGTTTTCAGACGATTTTTTTTTCGTAATCCATTCCTAAGTATATTCTGAAGTGGACGTCCTATAGCTAAGATGATATGACGAATACATAATACCTAATAAATAGAAAATTAAAAAACGCATTTATCAATGAATGGATTAAACAACTTGAATTAATTACGTTATCTCTTTCCTCAAATGAGTCTATTTCTATACTTCCTTATCTATTTTTAATGTTCAGACATAATACTATTAGTAGTAGGTAAGTTTCGATATACATACTTAAAGCTACGTTGAAGAACAAAAAGACTTGACTATCACATCGAGAATGGTACTTTCTATGTATATTTGTCCGATTGTTTTCTGACCCACTGCGGAGCATAGACCTCTTCTCATACAGACAAGGCATAAGCGTCTATCCCCAGGATTGCTCAATGCAGATTGGCGATTCCAGATTTTAAACTCTAGGCTTCCTCAAGATATTTTCCTTCATCTTTACTTAGTCATTGTTGTCCAAGATGTACTTGTACTTAGACAGTTCATACAACTTAGAAAAGTTGCATATAGTGGGTACACATTAGTGGGGTTAAATTAATTTTGAATTAATATCACAAAGAACCAGATGACGGTTACATGACACATGCTATCCATATTAGTTCTCAAGTGGTGTTCCAATAACCTTTTAGCAGATTCAAAACCAAGGTCCTAAGAATTAATGGCGTTATACCGGCTCAGACCAGATAGTGCGAATATTTTATTATATCCAGTGAATTCTATTAATACAAACTATCTTATTAAAGTCTAGTAGTGAGTATTATTGGGTATATTGACTAGGGTGTCCCAAGACATAAGGGGGATTTTTTTTTTCTCGAATTCAAATACGCATACCCTCTAATTTTTTTCGGTTTGACCTCATTATCTCCTATAATAAATATTATCTCGATCAGACAGTGGTAACCCGTGCCGACTTAATGCCAAAGTGTTCACATGAAAATTTGTACTGACTTACTATGGAGAAATTTAGATCTTAATTATTTTTACTAAAAATAAACCTCAAATGCATCCAAATAATGTTTTATCTTCTCATATACATTGAAAAATAATATCATTGTTAAAATTTTCATTTTAAAGTAGTTTTTTTTTTACAGTCAGGATAAATTTTCCGATGTTCTAGGACGGTACCTAACAATAATTGTTTTTGTTCCTCATCTACTGTGATTAATCAATAAAAGTCTTGCATGAACTTTACCGATCTTTCGGCCACATCGTTCACTAACTCTCAGTGCTGCAACTTTGGTTTCTTGATACGAAGCATTATTTGACTAGAAGGTAGGACACATTCATGTAGAAAACTGACATTAATTTTAAGGCGATCGATCAAAGAACTCGCTTTTTACTGAAATGAAGTTAGAGGTGATTTTGTCATACAACGTACCGTAAAGATCTTCTTTTGAAAAAAAAAAAAAATAACCAAAGACAAAATAACCCCTGAAAAACGATACATCCAATCGTTTTTCAAGAGTTATTTCCTCTTCGCTCCTCTGAAGCGCGTGCTTTCTGTAACTCGCGCTAACTATTAGGCAGGCTTCTTTCCTGGCTGTCATTTAACATCTTGGACAGTCGTTTCGGGTAGTCAGAAGCCAATAAGTCTGACACTAGTCTTATCAAAGGGGTATTGGGTAGCTGGGTAACTGGGTTGAGAAGTCAGATAGGCAGTCGCTCCTTGTAAAACTCTAGTACTCAGCTGAATCCGGCAAGACTGGAAGCCGACCCCAACATAGTTGGGAAAAGGCTCGGGACATGATGATTTATTCTTATTAATCAAAATCAAACAAATTACATATCTAAGTTGCTGAAAAAGTCGTGATGGCGTTGCTTAAAAACGTCTTTGTGTCTTTTGTCCCTCCAAACTTGATACAAGGTGACGAGTTTCGTCACACAATAAGGCAAAGATTGGAATACGCGCCTTTTCCCAGTAGAATTATCTACTGGGAAAAGGAATGCATTAGCATTCGCGAATAGTAAGATTTACGTTTTCATTCACAATTAAATTAATTTCCCGAATATCACTACATAGGTAGTATACAACAAAGTCGCTTTTTCTGTCCCCGTGTCCCGTTCTAATTCTTCAAAACTACGCAACCGATTTTCATGCGGTTTTCTCTAACAGATAGAGTGATTAAAGAGGAAGGTTTACATGTATAATAACAAACATTAAATAGTGGAGAAATACTGTTATTCCGTGCGAAGCCGGAGCGGGTCGCTAGTTGTACAATGAAACTGCCAGAACTTGTCCATTAGACGGAAGTTTTGAGCCCGTCATTTGATGCTTTAGGTCCCCTTATTAAAAATATACCCTTTTTATAACTGCGTAAGTCTAGTGACATGTTGGCTGTTTGAAAAAAGTTATTCGATCTCTAAATAACAAGAAATCACAAGCACATCGACGCGTTAGATCGCATTAGTCTTAGAGAGCAAGTATGACATACATTCAAATGTAAGTCGGCACGGGTTACCGTGGTCTTACCATCATAAAATTTTATTTATAATAGTTTTGGACCAAAAGGAAAAAAATAGGAGGGTATGCGTTAAAAAAAAATGATTTTGATTTTTTTGGGACACCCTAATATTGACCTTACTTTAGTGTGTGATATTTATGGCGGAGTAGGTCACAATCTTCACAGTAAGACAGCGTTTTTCATAAAGGGTAACGTTTACGAGGGTAACACACTTTTAGAGGAAGGAGGTATTCCTTTCCTTGCAAAATGTTGTCCAAACACTAACTAAATCCTTCGTATAATATGACATACATATTTTTTTAATTTGAAGACCATTTAAATAACTTCCAAACATCAATTTGTCCGCCTTCTCATACCGAGAATAACAAAAGGTTTTATATCAAGGAATTCATTGTTATTTGATTCCCTAGCAAACATATTATTACAGGTATCCATAAAATGATGGTAACATCATTTATTCAAAAAGTAATTTTCCTCATATCTGACAAAACATCTTATTGTCAATATGAATAGCACATGTGTCGGACAGTGTACAGTTGACGTAACAATATTTATAGTAACGTCAGCAATACACTCACCTGCAAGTCATAAAAATCGTTTAATTAAGAGCGAAGTGTACTTTAGTACGATGACTATTATTGTTCAGATGGTAGAACATAAAAAAATCTAAGTGAACATCGAATAGGAGACAAACTAAAGGAAAATATGTCACAGCGATGCAAAATACTAACGGGCGTTCCCATATTCTATCTCTTGTAACCAAATCAACAGATAATTAGAAAGACTATTGAGAACGATTCGTTATCGTATAACATCAAACAAATGATAATCAGATAGTCAATAGTCTGGGAAGCATAATTAAATTCTGAATACGTATGTAGGTCAACTTAATAACTTCATGCTTGAACTAGGATGAGCCGGCTGACCTCATTCGGGAACGTCGGTTTTACTGTCTTAGGCGAGGGTATATTTCGTCTGAAAACAGTATGCCTTGCGTTCATTTAATCTTGGATCTTAAATTATGGCACATAAATTCGCTGACCTATTACATAGGTCTGTGTGTCTTGTCCTTCAGTGGTGGAGAGCCAACCAAAGATGACACTCAGAATCTAGTAACAAACCTCCATCAAGTTTATCTCCAACAATACCAAACAATTGAACAAATGAATCCTTCACCAGCCCTCAAGACAAACAAAGACGAATCAAGCAAGTCGGAAGTGCATAACAAGTGAAGACAGTAGGTACAATCGCGCACGTGCTCGCCGCCGCTCATTTAGAACGTAATTAGTCGCGGCGTGAGCGATCAACAATGGAACGTCCTTCAGAGAGCGGACATTTCACTTGTGTACGCGACTGTACTGGTCCCTTATGACGCAGGAGTGCTAATAATGAGGATGAAATATACAAAGACTTAATAAAAGACATTAAAAAATAAATTTTGAATGAAACCAGCCGTTTGGACAGCGTAAATAAACACAAATAAATAAGTATCAAAAGTTATTGTTCTAGTGTTAAATGTAAACAATAAACTATTGTAACTTTGTCGTGAGACAAAAGGAAACGTCTAATCAACATAACGTCTACGTTTCAAGCATAATTCACACAAGCCAAGTAAACGTCTTCCCGTATTAATTTAACCTAACTTTAACCTTTAGTATGTAAGTAACAAGAACAGAACACAAAAATGTAAATCCTTGCTAAAAGGTATAATATTCAATGTTATATTAACAAGAAAAACAAAGAGAATAAACATGCACATTTGTCCACAGCCAAACAAATTGGATTTCATCCCCTATTAGGGGAGGGGGACAAAGAAATAAATATTGCTTAAGATCTGCAATTGTTACAAACCAGACATGGTCTGCGTTTGATTACCATGATGATTTATTAGACAATACATTCATGCACTTTTTCCTTCCTTAGTGATAATAAATGCGAAAGTAACTGTCTGTCTGTCACGCTTTCATAGTTTGTATGGATCTATTTCCTCACATATGAATGAGAATGTTTTATTTTTTACTTTTAAATTCTGATGACAACGCACCTTTTCACATAATATCAGTCTAAATAAAGTAGCTTATTTTATATATACCTCTTTAATTCTAAAACCGTTAGTATCCATTATGCAAGCAAAACGGTTGCAAATAAAAAGTCCGTCAATGCTGTGGAGTGCGGAAACGTAGCTACGCCAAAGATTATGACGTACAACGTCGGAAGTGCTGACAAGTGTCAAGTGCTTCGTACAACTCATCCTGTGATAGCGTCGGAAGTGCATTTGTATGCATGGAATGTTACTTGTAAATGTGGATAGTTAAAACGATCAATACCATTGGTTGTTTTAAAGCTTCTTCATGTTTAATTCTCGGAAAGACAACACGTTAGAAGATTTGGATTAAACAGATGATTTGGATGCTACCAAGAAAATAGTTGATATAGCAAAAGCTGAAAACGACACAGCACTAAACCCTGTAGGTGAGATCAAAGATCTGCATCATCTTAGTACAGTAAAAACTAGCAATCAAGGGACAAACAAAACAGCATCGACTATACATAATCCTTCCACCAATCTACATGCAAAACACACATGAACGAAAACAGTCTAAATGCCAGAAGAGCCAGTGACGTTAAACACATCACCTTGATCCAATGACCCCGAGTTAACCAGCAAAACAGAAGTGAACCGCGTTTTTTATCCCTCTACGCCTTCATTGTTCATGTCAGGCCGTGTCAAGGACTCTTCTTGTTTTAAATTCGTACTTCCGTGCTCATTTATTATTAGAATTGTTTGAAATTTGCCTAATTACTTATTTTTAACTTTGAAGTTTTTTTTTTTCACTTAACCCATGGTTAAGTTTCTTGGATCCAATGATCACATAACTTGATTGCATCTAACATGGTTCGCAGTTGGAAAATATTCTCAATGTAAGACATGTTTCTGGGAACTTTTAGGGTTAGTTTCTGCAGAGTTCATTAGAACTCACAGGCCGTTTCGAGAACCAACAACACACAAGTAGATATCATAACAAGATAGCTTCACAAAGTTCCAAACATTTAAAGATCAAGTATCTTTGCATTCTCCGAAACCTTTTTTTTTATTCTTAGCAATAAGCAATACTGGTAACTTAAGATTTCATAAATCATCATGATTGGCGACACTCCCACTTGTAATAACCCCTACGTCATTACTTTTATGCAAAACGTCATTCCTGCTATGACAAGTCTATACTGAAAGGTATTTTACGCAACGAGGTAAGGAGAAAAATCTTACATTTACCAACGTCATTTAGTATTTTCCTTCCTTCCTTCTTTTATGACCAGCATGACAAGTCAAATAATACTAACCCCAATGAAATGTAAAACGAATTCATTTCAAAACAGTCGCTCGAATTACGGCGAGTGTAGCAACCGCTCAAAAACATAAGGAAAATATTTCATATGCAAGGTTCTTTGTGCATTGCACAGCGCTTTCTTTCTAACATGTAAGGTATAATTTGCTTTACTTTGTTTTAGCACGCGCTACATAAAAAGTATCTAATGTAGTTAAAATATTTGCCAAGCCACAAACTAGTAGGGGTAATTGCTCAGCTTAAAGTGTGTCGGACGTACGATTAAGTACATTCCACCACTCGTGGAGGATAATTTAATGTTTCGACGCATTCAAACAAAACAAAAAATCAGTCCAAGGATAATGGATAGCCTTACAAAGTTTGATACATTTTCCTTCTTTTTCAACGAAGTTTATAAAAAAAAACTATATAAAGATGACAACATGTCGTGACCTGGCAAACTATTGTATATTTAATGTACCATTTTGTATTGATTTCCTAGTGAATGAATAAATCATTATCCGCGCTACCATTGCGTGCAGAGGACAGCCAACTGTACACACTTGACTCCATATCATCTCAGTACAAACAAGAGATAGCCATTTAGGATGCCTTCATTAAATATTATTATCATCGACATTGAACTTCAAAAGATATGGTTCATGTTATGAATCATGAACTTGAATGTGAAAGGCCTCATTCAAAATGAGAGTAAGATAGTGACGGGTTTTATGCTCTTAAATCATACATTTTTATTTGACGCACGACGAACTAGGAAAAAATCAACATAAAGTCGAATTTCAAGTATACGAGAGTTTTTATCCAGGGCAACATTTGAATATACAATATTGGTATGGATGAATTCATCTGTTTGTTCAGGAATGACGTACAAAGACACAGATCAGTGGATATTTGTCCGGGATGTAAGAGTGCTGACTCATCGAGAGGAAATCAACACTTATTTGTGCAGCGGTCAAGGCTGTTCCACCTGTTATCTCATAATGAAGCTCAATCAATCTGAGCGCGGTTCATCAAAAGCCGATTCATGTCAATCAATAGTTTTGATCACGAACTTTTTTGTCATCGATATTATTATCCTACATAGTATCAGAGATATTATCTCCTGGTAGCCGATCAGCTAGCAGTTTGCTTATTGTCATATCATGAAGTAACTTTAGGGAGTGTTAACTAAGTTATTACTGAAACTGAAAATGTCTGAATTCAAGACTCAAATTAACTCCTGAGAATTTTTTTCCTCCAATCAAATATTTGGACAAAACGGTAACATGTCAGGAAAAATATAAATATCTAGAGATAGAATTAAATATCGCAGTAATATTTTTATTTCTCACTGAACTACATTAGTCTGTCACTAGTATTCACGACACATACAATACATTGTATGATATGATATTATTTACTCTGACATTAGTTTATATCGCAGAACTCGCCAACACTCGGCAGACAGCAGAAATAAGGAATCCGAGAGCAAACAGGTTTCTTACCGATGTTATGTATTCACATATTTTTCGAAGGGTCGTTAACTTACGCAATGAGACCTGACAATTACTAAGTGCCAAATCATTTTTGATGGAATTTCGAATCTAAAGGACACGAGACATATTGGGTTGCATACTGCTAAATTAGCACAGGTTATAATGATTGGACGTATTAATGACAAACAGGACATTGAGTCGTCAAAATGATAACATAAGCTGATGGATGACCAAACTGTACACATAGGAAGGAAATGCATGATATTTTTTTGCAAAAGTATAACAGACATGACTCAAACTCACTTACGACAATTTTACCTCCAAATCATGATGGATAGATAACCAAACTCTACATATAGGAAGGAAATGTAAAATATGACCCAAACCAAATTTTCTCCAAAGTACTGGATATGATCACCACTTCGTTTTGGATCCACTATTTACTCCAACTATGGTTGACTACAATTAACAATGGCGGGAAGGCAACGCGAATTAGCCGCGCTAAATACACCACCACAATAGACAATAAAATGCACAACTTTAAATCAGTAGCACAGCTGTGAAGAAACATTTACATTAAGACTTGGTATGCCACCGGGAATTTATTGCGTACTAACATTCTGTCTGTGGTAATGCTCGAATTTTATGTACTAGAATGGAACATAAACATGCTCTCTAGGATAATGTAGGGTGGTTGCTGAAAAGTTCTATCCTACTTTATAGCATCACTAGCTTCTGAAAGCGGCTTCACTCGCGTTCCGTAGGTATTTCTTCACGCCCATAGCCTTATTCGATAAATGAGCCATCTAAAGTGACTTTTTTCAAATAAGAACTATAGTCCTGAGATTAGCATATTAAAACAAACAGCTTTATATTATTGGTATTGATCATAGAGTACGCAATAATTGACACTACGAGTGTTTTACCTAAGATCGGCAATCGATAACTTAAGCGATGACTGAAGAAAATTATTATCGATTTGGCACCCAATATCCATTTATTCAAAATACATAATGACAAATATACAATAAGGTTGTTAAGAACAGCTGTTAAATTGTCCTGCGGTTAACAACATTGTTACATTGAAAACGTAATAAAACTGTTAAAGTCGCGCTATCGTGCAATAAATTGCGCATACCGATATAAAAGTTCCGCGAAATCAAATAACGAGAAACAATACTACAGGAAAATAAATATTATTATCGTTTATCTTAACCCCTTGCTCATCGATATAATGTCTATTAAACAAAGATAATTTCATTCATTTCAAAGTTATTTTATCACTTCCTGTATAACAGTAGGTATCCAAGATACACTTACAAAGTACATCTAAGTTGCTAGTACAATATAATTTATGTCCTGCGCAGCTGGCTGAATTCCTGAGAGAGAACAGCCACCGTGGCCTTCAATCAATCAGCAATCGGTATAGACGCTATTTTTGCGTCTAATTTTGAAAATCCACATCAACTTGACTCCCACAACACAACACTTTAAACCCCCTAACATTCCAAAATAAAACACCATCACAAGATAAGAATATTATACTCACACTTAAGCCGCTCAGTCCTAGGCCCTCTGCAGGCCGCACTAAGTCCACAGCAGAGCTCCTTAAAGTCCACATGTCCGTCCCTGTTCTCGTCGAAGGCCAGGAAGGCGCCGGCCACCGCTGCAGCAGGGAGTGGCGGAGACAGGAGAGGAGATAGGCTCTCTGCGTCTAGCTGACCCGTTGGCGCCGCGTTGCGGAGCGTCCAGAAACATTTCTCAAGTTCTATTATGTCCTGAAAGAGGTTTTCTGGCTTAGTTTAGTGTGAGGTGAGGTTTACAAGAAATAAAACTCTCTGCCAAATATAATAAGCTTTTAGTTTTGAGACATAGCTGCGTTAAGATGTTAATTCGTGATATTCAACCACTGAAAAAAATATGTGATCATTGCCAATAAATCAAAAAGTACAAGTACATTGAAAAACCCCTTGTTCAATATCGATATGAATTAAAATTCTTCAACATGTATCACCCTACTCAAGTCAATAAGTAGTTAATGTAATCAAATACGTAAGTTTCATATCAATGCGGGGGAAGAACTAAGAACTAGATATACTAAGAAGTTAAGTTCGAAGAATCTTTCACACTTTGAAAATAAAATATCCAAGACTAGGTCAGTTGACTGTGTGACTTATTATCTAAATTTTAATCCACGAAGTTTTGTTTGAAATGCAAATAGACAAGGAAAGTCGTCTTCTGTTTATGCAATAAGTTTTCCACATAAATTGTAAGTTAACTACCAGTTTCCTCATTTATATTAGTCTTGCACGGAAAATTATACTTTCTATGTTTTGTGAAGAAAGTTTTAAATGGAAATAAATTTGAATGAGCTTAGTACCTAAGTATAAAAACAGGAGCTGGATGCGAGAAGCCGAAAATAGATCTCAGTGGCGTGCACATGGAGAGGCCTATGTTTATTTATTTATTTATTAAAGGGTTTACCAACAGCTTCTGTGTTGATTAAGCTTAAAGTACAATTTCTGTTATTAGGTACTAGGACTTACACAGTCGCCAATTACAGGTTAACCAACATACGCTAAATAATGATAGAATTTGAAAGTAGAAAATTATACAAAACAAAATTATACAAAACAAAAAAACACTTCTTACTTGCTGTAATAAATAACACATAAACTTATGAGAACAATAACGACTGTCTTAGAAATACTTATAAAACTATATTTTGTGAGAGCATCATGAGATCAAAACTTATGGTAACTAAAAATGTAAAAAATATAAATTAAAGTAGAGCAATAGAATAACATAAAAACATAACATTTTACGTAACATTTTGTCGATGTTGTAATTTTTGGGATTCCAGTATTTGGGCCTTAAAGATATTAATCGAGACGTTGTAAATGTCAAGATCTGGAGCTGATTTAATCACTGAGTTCGTCTCTCTGCTGAGTCTGACCAGTGGCGAGTTTACTCCTATATTGGTTCTAGTTGCTGGAGTATGATACAGGTTGGTTATGGGATGTCTAGGGATATTATATGGTACTTTTAGTCCCACACTTTCCACAAGTTTCATGCAGTCTAATTTGTTATTTATTAATTTGAAGAGAAACAAAAGATCTTGCATCAGACGACGGTCACGTAGGGAATCCATTTTATAGCACTGGATACGCTGTTCATAGGGACACCGAGGAGATATTTCACCAGATGTATAAGCGAGGTGCTTTGTGAAAGCCCTTTGAATGCTTTCAACTCTTTGTGACTGTACAGCATAGAACGGGTTCCATACCACGCTGGCAAATTCCAGGTTGCTACGAACTAAAGCGTTATATAGGACTATCTTTGTTCTAACCAGTTTAAATCCTCTCGAACTCCTCTTAAGGAATCCAAGTAATCGTGCTGATTTTGTGACAATGCCATCTATATGGCTTCTAAAATTCATGGTGTTGTCCATAATAACGCCCAGATCGCGTACCTCAGTAACGGTGTTCAATACTGCACCTTTGATGTTGTACGATTTCAAATCGACTGTTTCTTTCTGGAAAATCGTATGTGGCTACATTTTTGGACATTAAGCTGCATGTGGTTTAATGTCCTATGTCCAGCAGTGGACTGCGATAGGCTGATGATGATGATGATGATGATAAAAATTTAACTTTAACGCAAAAAATATAAAAACCATTGCTTATTAGTTATAATTTCAGATTGATTTTTATTTTTTATCAACGAAATTGTTTCAGATTTCTTGTATTTCACTCCTTCATATCCCCTAAGAACTCCGTTATTACTCGTACATGACCATGACCCTTAAAAAGCAACTAACAACAATAAACCGTATCGCATACGCCCATTTAAAAACTAAGCCAATTTTTTTTTTATCAAAACCAAATTCGCACAGGAACCAGGTTGAAAGACCGACACTGAGCACTAAGCGCCACTGATAAGGTATCGTATATTGCGTAACACGCACACAATTAAATGAACAATAGTAATTAA
Organism: Helicoverpa armigera; assembly: GCF_030705265.1. NCBI lineage: Eukaryota > Metazoa > Arthropoda > Insecta > Lepidoptera > Noctuidae > Helicoverpa > Helicoverpa armigera. Next base: position 510,905 of record NC_087141.1, read on the forward strand.
AAGTGAGCACATTTTTATCAATCGAACCAGCTCCATGGGCAAGGCAAGTAATACCAATGAAATTGGTAAAAAAAAAAAAAGATTTTAGGAGGGTCTGTAAGAGAGACTGTTAGAGGGGACGTTTTCGATTTTGAACGTTGTTTGTCTTAAAACCAAAAGTATGAATTCCTTTATTGGAATGTCTCTAGCCCAAGGTCTACGTCTTTCATGGATCATAGAGCCAAAGTATACAAGATCAGATCAGTCATAGAAGTACTCAAAACATTCCAGATCTCAATGCAAGTAATTCGAACCACCGCTGTACCATTAAGTATTCAGATATTATAAAGGTACAGGAACGCGTTTTTAAATTATGTAATTCAATATCTTATCTCATGATGTCTGCCATGAAATTCCTTGTCCAAATGAAAGCAGATTTTATATCTGCTATAATTTCAATTGCTTATGATTCTGGTTACCAAGCAGTTTTAATAATAGAATTATATCAGCACATCTTAGTTATTTTGATAAAGACATCTTCGAGACAGAGACAACCTATATTACATCAGAAAATTCTACTAATATGCCTTTTAACATCAGACGAACTGTATACAATATTTTAACTTCACATACTGAGTTGCATAACAAGTTATTCAAATAATCAAGTTACTTACTGACATATAATTACAGTAGTAACTTCGATTGGGCTATAATTTGCTAGTTACATTTGCAATTACAAAACATCGGTAATCAAGGGGAAGTCACGGCCCAAATACGGATAAATGTCATTGACAAATACTTTGGAGTAGCACTGACTGATTACCTGACAGAATAAAAGGTTATGAGGAAAATTGAACTGCAGTAGGTAAGTGATCGTGATCGAACATAAAACGAGGTACCTATTACCTACTCGAAAAAACCGAAACCCAGAATGAAGGTATGTTGATTCAAAAACAGTAAACAATCATCTTGGTTTATTTAGCAGCTCAAACTGCTGAATCACACAATTTACAACAAACACAAAACCAAACTTAATTGAGTTTCCGAACGCTTCACATCAACCGATTGCATCGAACTTCGGCCTACATCACTAAAAAACTATTTTCAGCTGAAAAAGCTATACAAAATCACGCGGCCTCACCCATGCGGAGAGAAACCACTTAAAAAGATTTTTCAGTAGCGCTAAAAGCCGCAAATGAAAAAAAAACCTTTCAACTTTTACGTCATACGCTGTGAAAAGCTTTCAAAGCTACGATGTAAAACTTCCACTATATCGATAGTAACATACGATACTATAGTACCTCTATAATCGTTCACGATAAAGCAGGTCAAACGTGTTTACTTATCGATAGAAATCTTCTGATAAAATCTGATGGTCTTAAAAATAATCTGTTGGTGATAGCATCGATTTTATTCAGCACTAATTAAATTGGCTTTTTTAACGATAAACTATCGATACATGGAAATGCGATGGCACTAATCAAAGCGCAATTGCTCAAATTCAATGTGCCAAATGGAATTGCATACTCGACATTTAATTTTAAAGCTTCAAACTGTTAACATTTTTCTGGGAAACTAGGTATTTCTCGCGGATTCACCCGCGACCAGTAACGTGTGCCATTACTACACACACAAGGGAATAACTCACCAGCTTTCGTAAAACAAAACATCTATACTAGCTAACACATTCGTACATGTTATTGCACAAGGAAATAATCTGGCAGATGAGTGTAGTGTACCTTCCACTGGCGTGGACTCTGCCGGGTTCAAAGATCAGGCACAAGTAAGTAGCAACAGGTTCCTATCCCATTGGCCGTCAACACCGTAATGGGTCATTTCCTTTATGTAGTCCCTTGTGTGTAGGTGTACAAGTATCCTTACTGATACTGAAGCAACTCTGTCAGACGGTCTGTCCTGTTTTCACACCAAAACTTCTGTAATTAGACTAGACTCCTGGAACAATTTTCATCCGGGTCTGGGAAGTAGTTCCGTCCGGAGCCGCGGATGGAACCACGGGATACACAGCCACTACTATATGAATAATCTTAATTAAGGAAAAGATTTTCCGTCATGATAAACGAGCAAGACCCGTATGTGAAGATCAACCATATATTTACAGTTACAGTACAGTACAGTAAAGTCTAGTATCTCTATTAAATATAAAATATTTGGAACTACACTAATATGACACGTTACCTTCGTCACACAATCAATTTCTATCAATTATTCAGTATCGTACATAACCAATTATCAGTGTCATACATCATTAACTGAATGTAAAACGCTTCGAATTCCATGTGACGATAGGAACATATAAGGCCTGACCTTTTTTTTTTTTTATCGACGTAAAATCATCAAATGACCCCTCCCGCTGTGGGTTAGCAGCGGTGAGGGAGTGTCAGACTCTTACTGACTAAAATCGTCGTGTTCCGTCATAGGCCTTTTATGTACCAGGGCTGCGGTATCTCTTTCGAACAACCCGCAGCCCCGGCAGGCCTTGGCCCTGCTGGGCCCCGCTGGGGTTGCTGACGTCTCTTTGAGGAGCGCGTGGAACAACGCGCGCCGTCGACACGGGTCTGTCGTCTAGGAAGACAGAGGGACGATGAGCCACCCGAACTCACCGCCCACAGACCCACGCCTACGGTGGCCGGGAGTCATCTCGCGACACCCGGCGCCCATGGTGTCTACCTGGTCCAGCGCGGCGGCCGGGATGAGAGGTGCGAACTCTCTGGCGTTCCGCCTCCTCCTTCTCGAGCATGACCGCTTCGCAGAAGGAGGCGACGGCATCCCATTCCCTCTCGCCCCGGACCATGGCCTGAACCAGGGCCGGACGCGAGAGGTCGCCGCCGCCATAAGGCCTGACCTAAATTAACACAAACATTATAAATTAGTTTATTGACGTTATTGCAACCTCGCGAGATACGGTTCAACAAATGTTATTCAATTAGTCTGTACAGCTGTTTTATTGCTGTTTACATTCAATTAAGGGGCTTGTGGCTCGTAAGTTGGAAGACCAAATATCTCATCGTATCTGCCTAGATCTGTCCCTTCTATGTTGGGGTCGTCTTTCGGTCTTACCAGATGCAACTGAGAACTAGTGAGCCACATGGAGCAACTGCCTATCTGATCTCCTCAACCCAGTTACGTGAGCAACCCGAAACCCCTTCTAACGATTGCTACTCAGACTTTCTGACTTCTATCCCTGATAATTTTTTTACAATTTGAATACCATACCACGACATAACATGTTCAGTTCTTTGTTCAATACAAAGGAAAGTAGTAATTGTATTCGTAGAAATACGTCGCAAGGACAAACACGGCTTGGTACGACCTGTCTTATCCTAGGCTGCGACCTTCAGAGGTCGCGGGACCAATCGATAGGGCTATGAGGACTCCGAAGTTCGTGTTTAAAATATTGACGACGAGAATCATAAAAAAATGGCCCATATGAAATAGGCAAGGAGGAAGGTTTTCAGACAAAGGCGGAAAATGGTAATAAAACATTATGAAATACCTATGTAACTTCACAAAGTTAACAATAATTATGAAACATCTTCTGATGCAATCAATACTATCCCTGAAGTACCTCTCATGTTTTGCCGTTTTTCCACTACGCCACAAACCAAGACCGAAATGCAAGTACATAAGAACAATATTTACATGCAAGCTACGTAAAATGTTCAGGCAGACGAGATAAGACATAAACAGATAGTAAGTGACAGCCGCTGTAAAAACATTTGGCGGCAAACAGCGAATATTTTGATAGCAGATATCGTAGGCAAATGCTATCGCTGGTATACTTTTATTTTTTACTTTTTAACGGATGTCAACATAAGATACGACATTGACATTGTAGGTTGAACTTATTCAAAATAAACCGGCCAAGTGCGAATCGGACTCGCGCACCGAGGGTTCCTTACAAATCCTGTATAGATAAAAAGTGAGTCTCGCGCCAACCGTTCAGTTTAGAACAATCATAGTTATGGTAATTTCGTGAGATTCAAAATAGTTAATATTTTTTATTTTATAATATAACTAAAATAGTAGGCCAGTACCTTGTAAAAGTTATTTTATTAAAGTTATTTATATACAACATTTTATAGTCATCATTCAGAAATTTGATTGAAAATAACTAATTATGTCTTAAAGGTCATTGGGCATATCTGACCCGCTTTGTAAAAAGTGACGGACATGAATCAAAGTAGTTTTAAATCGTGGAGAATGGTATGACGTTTCTTTGAATATAAATATTTTATTAAAATTCCATGGAGACGAATGTCCAGGATCGTTTGAAAAATATAAAAGACAAGCAGTTTCAGAGGATTGTACAGGTTGCAATGCTAGTTTTTATTGTTAAAGACTTTTCATAAAGAAGGAAGATGCCAATTCGGATGACCAGGATCTGATGAGAATCTGGAAACCCTGAGAAATCGAGGTCAACTCTTGAATATTGTAGGCACGCATCGAGTCATAACCAGACATGTGAGTGTATTTTTGAGGGTACTGGTAAACGGTGAAGGTTTGGAGCTGATTTGATTATGGAGACCACAGAGAGTCGAAGGAACTCCTGAACGGTATGTTGCAACTACCACGTGCTTGGGCTTATTTTATTCGTATTGGCGAAGACTTTCCACATAGATAGGTTTGACTGATATTGTGTGATCGATAGCAAAGATCAGATATAGTTATGGGAACTCCTTTACAATTTATAACGTAACCTTGTGTTGGAGCTTATTTTATTTTAGCTGATGAGAATTCACTACTAACTTGGGTTAAAGCAGCCATTGCAGGAATGGGATCTTTTATTTTTGAGGGATTAATCACCTAACGAGCCCCAGTTTCAGGTTTTTTTCGAAACCGCCTGACGACTTGTAGCTGTCGAATTGTAACAACGACTTCTAGAGAGTAGGATTCGGGGCTGCTGGCTTTACGTTTCTAGAGCCTTGACAAAAGTGTAATTCTGTCCCTTTCTTTGTTTTATAAGGTCGGCTTTATTTTATTTTGTAGCATTTTACAAACAAATCCAACTTCAAACATATAAACAAGCAACAAGAAAACAAAAGCAAGAAAGAAATTAAAAAGATGTTAGGTGCATTGGTCTAGAAGTCGGTGTCTAGAGGATGCATCTATATTTACCACCGAGATCTAGACCGATGCATATAAACAGTTTTCTTGTTGTTTTTAGAAGTTGTTTTATTTTTTGTAAAAAGTTTTTATTTTTAACTCTTGTGAAAAGTTCTCGTCAATACGAATAATAAATACATATAAGCCCAAACACGACGTAACTAAAACAAACCGTTAAGGAGTTCTCTCGACTTTCTCACGTCTCCATCATCAGGTAAGCTCTAAACCTTCACTGTTTGATAGTATCACCAGACATACATCTGAGAATCAAGTTTTAATCCTATGCATGCCTACAATTTCTGATAATTGCCCTCGATTTCTCAGGATTTCCATCATCAGATCCTGACCTGATGACAATGGAAATAAACGGTGAGTATACTCTTTCACTACAAAGAAATGATTTCTCAAATCCGTCAAACGTGGTCGTTTAAATTCCCCATTGAAATGAGGAAAATATTTGATGTTTACACCAGATTTTCTCTAGATTCCCATGGTTCACATTGATGCGACTAATGCCATAGTAAATCAGAGCCTTCATCATTATACTGTGCTATATTTCGTTCATATCCGCCGTGGGTATGGTTTCCATATTAAGGGGCCCAATGACCTTTGAATGATTTAACATTTTTCACATTTTAGAGGCAATTATATTTAAGAAGTGTTTGATATGAATTTCACTTTTCATTCAAAACTTTAATACCTCTACGCGTTCATGTGAAAAAGGGTAGGTAGTAAGTTTATAATCATTAAAAAAATATTTTATGTCATGTAAGCAAAAATAATATTTTATGTAACTTCAAATTTATCATTTTCGCAATTTTTCCTTTATCTGTACTATATAACGTTGCTTCGTGCCGACTTTCAAGTTTCTGAGTTCACGGGAAGTACCTTGTAGGTTTTGATTCCCTAGCGTGTGACGGAAATTCGTCTAGGGTGTCGGTAAAACTGCTGTATCTTTTGATCGCTTTAACTTAGAAGTTTGATTTTTTCATTGCTTAAAGGGACAATAGACCTAGGTATTTGGTATAAATTTCAATTTGGTACCTTTATTCGTTCGTGAGAAATAAGGTAGTAAGTTTCATTTTATTAAAATATTTTTATTAATATTATTTAACTAAAAAATGTGATTTTCGCAATTTTTCCTATATTTGCATTATATGACAATGCTTCGTGCCAAATTTCAAGATTCTGAGTTTACGGGAAGTACCCTGTAGGTTTTGATTCCTTTGGGAGTGTCGAAAATTTGTTGAAAATATCGACATAATCGGTTGTATCTTTTGATTGGCTTGGCTTAGAAGTTTAATATTTTCACAGCTTAAAGGGGCAATAGACTCGAGTATTTCATGTGAATTTCAGCTTGATATGTCCACGCGTTCTTAAGATAAAGGGTCTTGACAGACAGACAGACAGACAGACAGACAGACAGACAGACAGACGGACAACAAAGTGATCCTATAAGGGTTCCGTTTTTTCTTTTCGAGGTACGGAACCCTAAAAATCTCAGACTTTAAAAACTTCGTAAAGGTTTGTATCACCTTATTCTGAAGCAGCGGATACTTCGGCAAACGTGAAAATATAACAGATTGGCATACCACAGAACTCTGTGGCTCTTAAGGACTGCACAGACGAACTGTTACTGCTGGGTATGAGCGAAAATGGAATGATTGAGATTTTGGTTATAGTTTTATCCCAGAGATCTTTATACCAGGAATATAGTAACGATATGGCCAAACACTATTTCCACTGAGTGTTAAACGCATCAAAGATGTTTTAAATATGATGTTTATGCGACAAGGCGACACAGTGCGTCATCTGCAATTTGCCGCGTTTAGTATGAGAATAGAGGATTAATGCAACAATCTCTTAGCACCGACATAGTAAACATTTCACTCTTGCATTGGAATGGGCATTCAGTTGCAAATCATGTTTTACAGCAATACTTTATGTCTACTTTATGTCCTATAATAAACATCATCAATTTTCTCCTGCCCTCATATCAATTTTATGTCGGATCAGCGTAGTATGTTTTATTCTTCCAATCTTTTATGAATGATCATATCTGTAGGCAAAATACTGTCTGTCCTTTGCAACAAAATCAGTACAGGGAGCCATATCTTCAATCAACTTGTCAATTTCCTTCTGTAAACTTAAACCCAAAACAAAAATGTGAAAGACTGCCAAGTTCGATAATATGGGAATGCTTCGCCTATAAAAGAAGTGAGATCTGAATAAGTACCAAGTTCCATACACATACCTCAGTTAAAAATAGTTACTTTTTAATGATGTTACTTGGCAAGTTTTCATACACCTTGTTATAAACCTACTAAACGCAATGAATCAAGTATTTAATTTTCTATTAAAACTTGCCAAGTAATCGTCATTAAAAAGTAACTATTTTTAACTGAGGTATGTGTATGGAACTTGGTACTTATTCAGATCTCACTTCTTTTATAGGCGAAGCATTCCCATATTATCGAACTTGGCAGTCTTTCACATTTTGTTTTGGGTGGGATTTCATTTATTTTTGTAAGGTTGTTTATTTTATTTTTTCTTATGATGAAGTTAGTTAAAGAAATGTCTCATTTATACTATTTTTAGATTTTTAATATGCACTATGTTTCTTACAAAGAAATGAACTAGATTAACTAAATGGACTAGATTTACCAACTGACTGACATGACATGTTATCATATATTATGTTCGTGGATCAAAGTTACACATTCGTTATTTTCGAAAGTGATTCACACTTGGCCGTTTTCAGATTTTTACTTTACTTTGACTAAATACAAACCTTTGTACCATTCGAAGATATATTATATAAATATAGATAAATTTAGTTCGTTTTAGTTCCTTAGGGGTATAAATTTACACCGGGTATAAAACACCTTCATTATTTTGAAACCGACTCACACTTGGCCATTTTCAGATTTTTCCCTTTACCTTGACATAAAGACCTACCTCCATGCCAAATTTCAAGTCAATACGACCATTGGAAGTGGTCTAGGTTTTTGATGAGTGAGTCAGTGAATAAGTGAATCAGTGTATAGTAAAAATAGCGATTTTCTGACGTCAATATCTCAGGACCTACAATAGGTATATTAATGAAATTTTGTATTTTAGATAAGTGAGGGGGTCTCAACAGATACTAGAAATTTGATATGCGTAAATAAAATAGATTTTGAGTTACAGGGGGGTCGAATTTGGCCCGAAATGGTTCGTGTAATATAACCCACGGCCGGTGTGTCGCTTTTTTTGCTCGAACTTGGCGGACACACTGCCGTGTGTCTAGATATAGATAAAAATTTGCATTTCATCACTATCAATATTGATAAGTACCTAATCAGTACATTGTGTGATATTGTTAATAGGTCACATTCAGCTTATTGAATTCATCATGTTAGTGAAATAGTCTAACCGTGTGCAACAAGAGGTTTACCTGTAACACAAATGTAGCAACAAAATGATATGCTAGTCAAATCTGTGTCGTGTCGATATCTAAGATTACGCCACAGCATCAGTTTCTACCAGTGTCGGTATAACTGCTCTCTGGGATTCCCTTACTGAGACCTTTCCTTAATGTTGAGGAACATTTGTTGTAATTAATGTTAGTTAGGCTTTCTCATTTCATCAACTGTGGGTGTAAGGGGACTTAAGGATTGCGCAAATACTTTCCTTGTACAATAAGAATTAATTTGACGAACCTTCCTGCTTAACTTCTAGGAAAAGACAGGCGTATCTTTATAATAATTCTAATTAATTTACTTGAGGATAACCAAAAATAATTTATCTTGCCTTTAGATAGCAGACGTTTATCATTCTCAAGTACACAGTTTTAAAATAGACGCACTCCATCGGCACTCGATCCTCGGATATTTCTATAGAAACTCGTACTGAATGCCACAAACACGTCTCATTTACATGGACAGGTGCATACAAACACACATACATACATACTTACTTATCGAGATAATTGTGACTATGTACTAAGTGCGCAAAATGTAGTTGCCACTTAGTCATGTCGGCCTTAATCTTCTGACAAATAGATGCCATAAAAACTACTTATCTTCGCTATTTTAGATCCAGAGCAAATCGGAAACAAATCAATTGAGAAATCAGCACAGGAGATAAAGTACAGACAAAAAAGTATTTATCGACTCGAATGGATCTCACTGATATAGAGCTATTCAACCTCCTTTGTGCGTCTGCCATCCTACTAATATTATAAATGCGAAAGTTTGTATGTATGGATGTATGGATGTTTGTTACTCTTTCACGCAAAAACTTCTGAATGGATTTTAATGAAACTTTACAATAATATAGCTTATACATCAGAATAACACATAGGCTACAATTTGTAAACATATTGTTCGAAATACTAAACCTGCGCAGACGAAGTCGCGGGCACCAGCTAGTAGACATCTATAAAAATTGTTGTAGGTATATACGTGGGCCAGAAAGCCAGACTCATCTTAGGTCATGTAAAACAAAAAACTTGCAGTTTTTTTTCTCAGGAATTTTCACTAGAAAATTGTCAAATAAAAAATAGCAACCTAATGACTGGCTCGCCCTCTTCAGGGCATAGAGGTGTGATATCATACTACACTATTCATATTCTACCTATATCCTTGTATAATAATGAAGGTTTTATCCGCACAAAAGATAAAAAATGATTCAACATTCCTTTATTCAGCCAACAGAAGCATACAACAATTATAAAAACAATTTCATGCGTGCAAATTCATTGAACGCGGTTTTAATCAAATAAATTATTTGCATCAATTTAGTTTAATCAGTGCGTGAAATAAGATAAAACTACGCAAATTCTACATAAAATGATTAGTTATCCAAACTGTTTGATTGCGTATACTGCGATATGAAACTGCAACATTTTATATACAACAAGGAAAGAAGCCGTTTTTCGTTATTTTGGTTTGATATGCGTCTTAGCTTAATCAATGACTGTGATAAATTAACAAAGCAGTGATAACAGAAAACAGTAGCATAATTCTTTCATCACATATAGGTAATACTTGGGACCACGTAATAATACTATCACTTCACTAGAGGAGACTACATAACATATCATACGCGAAGCGAGCTCTGAAAGAAAATTCCAGTTCATTTGACGTCACAAGCAATGTCTAGCGACTCGATTGATACGGTATCACTGCATCAATGGACAGGACGCAATCGGCAAATTGTTCCGCGATATCGAATTGTTTGTTAACAATCGAGAAGCGAAAATCGATTTAAGAATCGATTTCGGAATATTATCTAGAATTTACGGTTTACAACAATCCAGATAGCCTAAGATGTGATTGCGATTTGACACTGTAACCCTCTTTTGGGCATCGATAACATGACACTATCGATACAGATACTGAGAAATATAGTTACAACAAAGAAAGCTTTGTTTTGGAATTTATGACGTTCGCACTTGTTGATTGATATGAAACCTACCGAATAGCGCAAATACATTGTTTCTAACGCAACATACCATCACGAATACAAAGTCTTATCAAGGGCATATCCTACTTTGCGGTTTTGTAACATAAAGTAAACACAACCCTATCCTTTCTGACATAAAGTATAGCATCCACTCACCCTCTCCTCTAAATGCGTGACGCCAGCTAGACTCTGGTAGAAGGTGGGCGTCTCTAGATCCTGGGCTACATTGACTTCCGACAGCAGCCACTTGGACAGCACCGTCGCATCTTTGTGTATCAGCAGCCACGAGCGGAACTGGTCGAAGGTGACCTTCTCCGCCGGGCCGAAGAGGCTGAGGAGGATCTCAGCGTTCCTCTGAGGGCCGTTGAGGGGCAGCGACGTGTACTCCATGTGGAGATTCCGCGCGAAGTCCCTCTTGTATATGTATGTGCCATTGTCGCCTTGATTGTTCACGTACAGCGTCCAGAGGAACCTACAATGTAATGAAACAGTTAATGATACTTTCGAAATATATCAATGTTTTCGATATTATCTTTCTGATAGGTAAGAAGGGATTTCTCATTGAAGACACGAAATGGATAGACTCACTAATCCAGTCATAAGTTCAGAAAATCTGTATCATCTGCTTTTCCTTGTTTGTGAAATAAATGATTCCTGGCCATGAAATAAACCAGTAAAATTGAAACGAAGATAGATTCAGATGTGTACAGCCTAAATTGAGCCTAAATGGTCACAAAAAAGTTTCTGAAGTATCTATAAATAGTATAATAATGGCTGAAGATGACGCTCAAATTCTGAAGGCCGCCATTAATAGATGTTAATTGCAATTGGTGATTGCGCATCATTCTATGTAGTTATTAGAGCCTTTAACCACATACAATAAAAACTGTCAACACATTTTAAAAATATGTTATAAGGATTGCTTTTATATGTATAATACTGGCCGCTAGCCATTTTCTAGCGGTTTCACCCGTGTCCTGAGGGAACTATACTATACTCAAGAAAAGTGTTGCTTTCGAACAGTGAAAGAATTTTTCAAATCAGTTCAGTTGTTTCGGAGCCTTTGGATTTCAAACAAAAAATATTCCCCTTTATTATATTAAGTATAGATAGCATAGATGATCAGTTTGGAGTATGTATAAATAGAATTTAACAAGAGCATCAAGAGCACTTCATTTTATTTTTCCATCAAGGTAAATGGAAAGTTAAATGTTTATCTATTGACGTTGATGGCTCTTCAAAATTACATGTTCAACCACATCTTTTACACATACAAGTGGTTGAAAAAACCACATCCTTCATACATTTTATTTCATACAACATTTTTAGTAAACATAAATAGGATTTTATCTAGTCTAAAAGTAAAGTAACATTGTTAATAGCAAACCAAAACAAACTGCTGACAATCCATCAAGTTTACTAACATTTCTAAGAATAACTATTAAGAAACATTGTTTTATATTATGTGATATTTAAAACCTACTTTGTATGGTCATGGAATGCAAACATTAGTAACAGTATAACAAATAAGTTATCTATTGAGCAAGCAAATAAACACAACATAATCAGAAAGTATAAAGAAACAAAACAATTGAAGAAATAGTTACTTAAGTGTAGGAAATTGCAAAGCAAGCGATTGCTGATGTCATACAACATAGGTAATCAGAAGATATGCAAAATAGCGTGATTAAATACTCCAACAGGAAGTCCAAGCTAGATAGGTATTTAATAGCTTGGAAATTGTATCAAAATTATAGTAATATACTTTATATAAGACGTAAGGTAAATTATAGGTACTTAATCCATACTAATATTAAAAAGCTGAAGAGTTTGAAGCAGTAGAACAAAAAAAATCCTGTCATGGTGTTAGATAGCCCATTTATGAAGGAAGGCTTTTAGATTTCTTATTATATGAGCTAGTGCCGAGTAGTTGAAATTCAAAATTTGGCATTGGTCTGAACTTCAAGACTGTTTATTTAAGGTTCTTTTTAACTACTTATAAGGTTGAATGACACATTTAAACTCCAATCTACCTTGTTTATCGCTGATGATAAGATAATTAAACATCTGTTATTTTTTTCATTTCAAGTTTTTTTTAATGTGAATAAAATTCATCAAGTTGAAAAAATTGCAAGCCAGTAATCTGTGCCCTGTTTATGCAAATCACAATGATAAATAAGTAATTATATAAACGTTGATAATGATGCATTGTTGAATGCAGGAGATACATTCTATACATACTTATTTACAATCTGCACTTTCATAATGTTTGTTTATAACAATATAGACATTCAGAGAGAATTATAAAATTATAGGTATGGAATAAGATTTCATTTTTGGTTAGACAATAAGACCTATAACAATAAGAGGCTGGTTTAGTTAGACCACTCTTAAAGATTTGCTTGCAGATTTTTTTTTATTGTGAAAATTAAGTAAACAACTAAGTTTATGTACTTAGTTGTTCCTATAGGAAAGTGAAAATATACCCAAATTCATATAAAACAGAATTTAAGACAAAATACTCTAGTTTGAAATGTAAACACAAAGCAAGTTATATGCATCAACCTCCTGCAATGTTAACATGCTAGACCACAAATGTGGCTGAGCATTCTTTGTGGTCACTTGTAGGTACTAATTCAATTGTATCAAGATGAATGCAATCTTGGAAAACTACAGCAACAAACTGACAACTCATTGTATGTATTTAAATCTTTACACAACCATATAATTTAGATCAATACCAGCAACTACCATAAATTAACTAATTATACACTTAATTATTTCTTACAAAAATCAGTTGCCTGTCATCTCATGTAATTAAGTAAATATTTGCTAAAAATCTCGTGGAATCTAAGCTTCGTAATAATTAGCGAGTGAATATTTGACGCTAACAACATAACACAATAACATCGTTTGATAACTAACTGGCGTGATGTAATTGTTTACAAGTTGCAGTGGACACATACAACATCATACTCACTTAATTTTCTCTTCGATATTGCCTTTGGTGAGCACCACGATCCCGCAGAGCAGCTCCTTGAAGGCGATGCCTCTCTTGGTGCCGCCGCACGCCTGGTACAGCCACTCCGCCACCTCGTAGGGAACTCCATCACACAGCACTTCGTGGACGAACGCCTCCAAGCTCAAGGCCGTCCCGTTTGCACCGGCACATCTCTTGAACGCTTCACGTATACGTCTCAACTCACTATCAGACACTGCAAATAAAATAAACTGATATTCATCACATTCCTACAACGCACTAAGATCAACTTTATGCACTCGTCGTACCTCGTTTCACTGCATCCTCGTATGGTATAAAAGATGGTTTCGAGTCTTTCGCACCCATATTCGCGTGTACGTAACGATCATAACATTTTTAAAGGCGTAATAAACACAAAGAAACAAAAATTATTACAGCTGACAGCTCACGTCGTATGATCTGTAGCCATATTGAATTAAATATTTTCTTCCACTTCTGTTTCCCATCCAATTGGAACGAGTTTTACGTTAATTATTGATACAAATTGCGTTTTTCGTATCACTTTTTCTGTCTTTACTGTCTTCTAAACACGCAATGTACAAGAAATTATGAAACTCCACTGATTTTGTTTTTTTTTCTACTAGAATCTCTGAAACTATGTTCGGATACACGTTCAAAGAAAACTTGACATTTGTTTTAATACGATTCAGAAAAACCACTCCTAATAAGAATTCAAGTTATTCATTTTCAAGAAAATAACAGAAAGATAATTATATGCCAATAATCTTATTTTTTAAGAATTTTACCAAGTTTTTCTGAATTTTTCATAATAAAATTCCAGCCGATGTTACTTTGATGTTGTCAGCTTGTCTGTCTGTGGAAAACAAAGTTGTCAAACAGCTGACGCTTTGAAACTTTCTTGCATTTTGAGCATATTTCAATCGTATCTCTGTCTTACACATGCATTTTCGATAACGCTATCTCATCGTTGATTTCGTCAAATCTAAATTCTTGTTTTTATTTGTACGAGCTATTGTCATCCGAAAAGTTGTGATTTCTGAAAAATCTAGAGTTTACTGCTTTGTTTGCCTTATCATGCTAATTTCGCAATTGATATAGTATTTTGTGTAATACTTGTGATGTTCAGAGGCTGTATGGAGCCTTTCTTTCTTTTTATTTTGAATAAATAATTCGATTGTAAATGTCCGTGTCTTTGTGTGTCCTACGTATTGAAATCGACGAAGATCTGCCTGAAATGGGCGACAATCCCACTGAAATGGGTAAGATATTACTAAAGTGACCCCTCTTATCTTTAGCCTTACTGTATACTAACAAAGAAGTGCCAAAAAATCGGGACAAACAATGCAACAGCTGTATCAATGTTTGACAAATTTTGGAAACATCCACGTTAACAAGTTGTAGTTTACAACTAATTTAGATGATATAACTAAAGTCAAATAATAAAATATGACCTTGCTACTTATTACTTTAAGAATTTAATTGAATTTGTAGCATGAAACCTTTGTAATTAGTAACAGCACTTACTGTGACCTATTCAAATAGAAATCGTGACAATTGTACTAAATCAATGTTGTCAGAAGCTGCCAAGGAGCAAAAGAAAAGGGACCGGGGCGCAAGGGAGTCAAAGACCATCACAGTAGAAACATACGCTAGTGTCCTCACAGGACCCAACACAGATACTGGGATATTACCAACCAGCACCAGGCGTTCTCCACCTGAGAACAGCATTTCTGAAGAAGAGGATACCATTAGCTTCTTCTGTGGCAACCCTCTTGTTGAAGTTACTAAGGGTATACTGCATCTTTACAAAGAAAAGTAAGTTCTAGTTGCTGTTTTTGACATATAAAGGAATAAAGCAATTGAAGTTAGGGGACTTGATCATCAATTTCCTTCACAGTGAAATGAAGGAGGCAGAAGAAGCCAAGACCCTCTGCTTGCTGTCTGTGCCGGGAGCACTGGGCGCTCCAGATCTGCTGGCCTTTGCAGCAGCCTGCCAGCAAGATATTGCTCATGTGAGGGTGCTGCGAGATGGCTCTCCAGATCACTACATGGCATTGTTTACGTAAGTGACATGTTGTTGCATACCTAGTTAGAATGTGAATTGTTTATATTGTATGAAAGAACTGTTCTCTACTTTTCTTATATGTTTGTCATTTTCATTGTTCTTTGTACAACTTTTGAAAACGGAATATTAATTTTACAAAATTGGTATATCAGTTTCCGCACGAGCGCGGCGGCGCGCGAGTTCCACGAGACGTTCGACGGGGTGCCGTACAGCAGCCTGGAGCCCGGCGCGCTGTGCCACATGGCGTGGGTGTCGCGCGCCGACTGGGGCCGCACGGGGGCGCCTCCCGCCGCGCACACGGAGCTGCCCACGTGCCCCGTGTGCCTGGAGCGCATGGACGAGAGCGTGGCGGGCGTGCTGAGCGTGCAGTGCGCGCACGCCTTCCACGCGTCCTGCCTCGTGCGCTGGCGCGACGCGCGCTGCCCCGTGTGCCGCTGCGCGCAGACCCCCGAGCCGCGCGCCCGCGCCGTCTGCTTCCAGTGCGAGCGAGCTGGTACTGTCTCTATCAGCTGTCAGGCTGACATCCGCTCCGATTCTATTGTATTATCTGCCGTAATCTCTACGTGATGATCCGTTCACCCTTTACTCAGACAAAAGCTAAAAAACGAATTCTGTCAAAGTTATACAGATATAATTACAATAAAGGTTCACCAGGAGCCAGCATCACTTTCATGTGGTCAAAACGTTCTTTATTCGAATTCCAAAGGTTGTTAATCCAAGCAAGGCATTTGATTCTCTCTATCACTTTAATAAACAATTATTCATGTTACGTGAACAAAATGTTATTGAATTAAACTAACAAGCTGTGCAATTTATGCCGCCACCCATTTATTTTAATGCTCGAGTTTCATTATATTATAGTAAAAAAGTTGTATGAAGCATTTTTTTTAGTTCACGTTAAGGTTTTCCCCAAGGTTCTGTTCTAAGACCAACCTAAAATATGAACTTTATATGAATACAGAAGAGGATGGTGACGAGACGAGGGAGAACATCAGTGGCGTGGCGGAAGGCTTGCTGGACGGCGTGGACGCCGGCACTCTGTGGATCTGTCTCATCTGCGGGAACGTGGGCTGCGGCAGGTAAATACTGTAGACTGTAGTCAGTTACTTGTAATGTATAGAAATTAATTAATCTATAGAAAAACAAACAGGGTAAGCTAAATAAAACCGTTTAAAAAGTACGAAATTATTACTGAAAATTAACATGACAGTTGGACATCTTTGTCTTTATTCTCTTTCAACTTGAAATGTCCGATGTCTGAAATTTTTGTTGTGTAGGTTATGCATTGAGTGAATTATGCATTACGAAGATATTGTAAATACCAAACAAAAAGTGTATTGTATGCTATGTAGAAGATCACCAAAGCTTAAACGTAACTTCTTTTTAGATACGAGGGCGGCCACGCTGCCAAACATTTCTTAGCTTCCAATCACACATACGCTTTGCAGTTGGGCTCCAACCGAGTTTGGGATTATGCTGGTAAGTTCCTTTTGTAATACTGCCTTCAAGTAATTATGTATATTATCTTGTAATGAGAATCTAACAAAATCAACGGCGGATCCAGGGGGTAGGTCACAAGGTCATGACCCCCCCCTGGGCCAGGTTCGGACCTAAGAGGACCAATAATTGAAATGGTTAAACACGATGTTTTATGTTTTTGTTATAAGTATAAGATAATTTTTATATAGAGTGCTCGCAACGCTCGCTCTCTATTCTTTATTTACTGTTTATCCGTACCCAAAAGGAGGAAACGGGACCCTGTTACTAAGAATCCGCTGTCTGGGTTGTCTACATTACATGCTGTATCTCACGCAGGGCCGTCTTAACCTATGGTGCAGGGTGTGCGAATAACCCGGGCGCCTCGATATCAGGGACGCCCCACCACCATGAAATTTCGAAGAAACTACACCTGTTCGATAAGGAAGTTCCACATTGTATCATGATACTGACAAAAAAGTCGCCTTCGCTTTGTTGGATTGATCATTTTGATTATTTTTAACATCCTCCAACTAAGTGAAAAAATTCTAGTTCGCTACGCTCGCGTACGAGTAAATGACTATGTCTGTACTGTATTTCTGATTGTTTATTACTTTTATTGACGCACGGAATCAACGAACACAAATGGCACTCGCTTTAATCACGGTTCCTTTTTATTTGTACGTAATTCCCAGTCTGATTTGTGAGTCTTCAAACAAATAATTTAAAAAAGTTCGCGCTCGCTGCGCTCGTGGCTACTTGTTGCTTTACAGTGTACTTAATCAGGTGCTTTTGTGTCGTAGGCTCAAAAAAATTCGCGCTCGCTTCGCTCGCGCAATATTATATATGCTTTGCCTACTAAACTTCATAAGTCAAATATAGCAAAAAAAAATATTAATGGAGTCCTCAAAAACAAAACAGTTTGCGCTTCCGACTGCTTGTTACTTTACTTTTTAAAACTTATGAACTTTTAGTGCCCCAAAATTAAAAATTTCCGCGCTCGCTTCGCTCGCGCTAATTTTTACATTTACGTTGCCCTGTCTCGACTTTCATAACTTAAATCTGGCCAACAGTTTGAGCCTACAATAATTTGGAAACATTTTTTTAAGTCCTTTACCTACCAAAAAAGTGACTTTCGTTCGAACGTTCTTATTTATATTCCTTGTAAACTTCGATCAATATGTACTACTCAAAATCTTTCAATAGATACATAGGTGGCGCTTGGGTGATGATTGCACCGAGGCGCTACATGAGCTAAAGACGGCCCTGATCTCATGAACCCTTACCAAAAGTAAGACAATTGAAGTTTTCACAGAAAATGTTTTACTGTTGCTGCAATAAAAAACGGCTTATGTTTAACTGATCACCAGAAATAGTAACAAATAGCAGACAAAAATAGTAAATGATCACCAAAATGAAACTCGCATTTTAATGTAAAATGATAACCAAAGTTTTAACACTTTGCTATCCCATTTAAGTGAAATTACTCCAAAATAAATCATGCGCAAGCCAAAAATAGTAAATGATCACCAAAATTAAACCACCATTTTAAAGTAAAATGATAACCAAAGTTTTTACATTCTGCTATCCTATTTAAGCAAAATGAGTCCAAATAAATCATTGTTATCCCAAAAGTAGTAAATGATCACCAAAAGTAGTGAATGATCATCAAAATTATACCAGCGTTTTAATATAAAATGATAATCAAAGTTTTTACATCTTGCTATCCTGTTTAAGTAAACTGACTCCAAAAAAATAAGTTCGGCCTGATACAATAAATGTAATAACATTATGGGGACCCTTTTCCTGCACTAGGGTGGAAAATTGTCTATTGCATGCCTCTAAACAGTGCGACAAGAGTGTGTTTTCGAGGGAGTGTATTGAGAAACACATTCTTCTTCTTCTTTCTCCTGCCCTGTTCCCAATTTTACTTGGGGTCGGCGCAATATGTAATTTTTTTCCATTTTCCCCTGTCACTCGTCATACTGACACTCACGCATGCATTGCAAGCCGGACACATAACTTAATATGGCATCATAATACTTTATTTGATAATAAGCCTATATTTTATGGCAATCACAGTGACTTATTTAGGCAAAAATAATACATTAATTTGGTCGTCAAGAGTTGGTGATCATTTACTAAATTTGGTGGTCGAATACAATTTAAAGTGAAGTCATGACTAAAATAGCTGGTACTATTACATTTTTAGACTTTATTTTTCTGGTGTTCAGTAGATTTTTCTGGTTGCAAAACTAAGGGTATCAAAGCATTTTATGGTGGTCATTATATTTGTTCCCATAAAAAACGTACGCGGCCTTTAAACGTACTACGTAATACTTTTTAAACGTACCACAATAGTTTTCAACCTGAAAAAATTCTCGCGCTTGCTATGATCGCGCTTTCTTGTATTTGTTATACAGCAAGAAAGCGTTTTCATCTACTTTTAGTTCTCGAACTGAAAAAAAATTTTCGCGCTCGCTTCGCTCGCGCTTTTTTCAATTTCACCTTCTGATTATGTCCAAGAAATCGCGTTCACTCAGCTCGGACCATTTTCTACATAAAAACACTTTTTTAACCTTAGTCCTCGACCTGAACAAAAATTTTCGCGCTCGCTTCGTTCGCGCTTTTTTGTTTGTCACATGTGTGTAGTTCAATACGAGAAATTGCGCTCACCCTGCTCAGGCCATTTTCTACATGAAAACACTTTTCTTAACATTCGTAAAAATTTCGTAAAAAGTATTGTATTTATATACTTTTAATATTAAAAGAAGTTTACGCTACAATATAATATTTTTGTGACTTGACCACGACTGTGTGACCCCCCCCTGGCGCCGAAGCTGGATCCGCCCTTGAACAAAATACGGGATGATACGTTCGGATTTCAAGTCAATATAATTTCGCTTTATCCTCTGTTCTATTCGTTGTGTTTATAATTGTCCTGATTACAAATTAAATATTTTAAAACTATCTTCACATGACATCATATTTTCGTCCCAAGGTGACAACTTCGTCCACCGTCTCGTCCAAAACAAAGCAGACGGCAAGTTAGTGGCTGCTGAGGGAGGGTTCACATCTGAAGACTCGGCGTGTGGGGGGGAGAAGCTGGACTCAGCACAGCTGGAGTTCACATACATACTGACGCAGCAGCTGGACAGCCAGAGGATGTTCTACGAGGAGAAGATGAACAAGTCAGTATAGATTGTGACAGTAAAATTATGTCGAGGAAAATTTGGTGAACCATGGTGGTCCGACACTTTTGAACAACTGTGAAAAGTCACGCCTAATTAGGGATCATTGAGAAATATTATTCATTAAATAAAAATAACAACAAAAACCAAAGGGTAGATAGTACAAGGATTTTGCTATTATCGATGGTGTAGAAAACTAGATTCTTACCAAAATAACTAAGAAAAGTACTATGTTATTCAAGATGCTGAACAAATCCTATCGAAAACATTATGTTATCTACATCTATTTTTGTTAATTTATACACAGAAGCTGTTTGTGATCCTTTTTCTAATAAATAAATTAATACATGAGTAATATTTATGTTATGTAACAGAATGGAAGCAGAGCACATAGCAGAGACTGAAAAGCTCCGCTTCAGGGCGACAGAAGCGGAGGCGACCTCCTCCAAGCTGAGCGAACAAGTCTCCACACTCACCAAGGAAAACAAAACTTTGGAGAGGAAACTGAACCAAGTTACTAACAAGTTAGTATCAGTATTTTTCATGTTCTACTGAATTTCTATATTACATATTTCGATAAGAATGGTGGTAAAACCAGTTAACTTCAAACAATCTCACATTAAACTCTATTAATCTTAGGGAATTGTGTATAACTTTTTGCTTGACCAAATGTTTAAAGCTATTTGATGGTTTAAAATAACATTTCTTTTGGACATTGAGGCAGGTTACAACATAACACTTATGGTTATTAGGCTGGCATTCCGAAAATGATACTATCGTAATTTTCCAGATTATCGGTACTACAAAACGAGTTGTCTGAAGAGAGAGGCTTGGCAGCAGCTTTAGCTAGCAGTCAGGCGGAGTGGCAGGCCAGGGCTAAACTGCGTGAAGAGAATTTCGTAAAAGAGGTACGTTCTCACATTGCATTATTATTAATAGGATTTCCAAACAATGCTGGACCCAATATTGACCTTTGTGGGACGCCTATTTTGGTTACTGCTCCATATGATGTAATGACGCATATTGCTCCTGTTTATCATCACTCTGAATTATAAGAAAGTAGATAATTTACAGTTTGCCTCATTATCCGCAATAGGCTCACTTTACCGAACAGTAGTACCGTGATCTACTCTATCGAAAGCTTTTTAAAGTTCTTCATATTTTTTTCTTCTTTCATTGTGAAATAAATGGGTTGTTTAAAATGCTATTATTGAACTCAGGTAACAGAACTGAAAGAGCAGCTCCGTGACGTGATGTTCTTCGTGGAAGCTCGTGGACAGCTGCAGACACAAGCCGGCGCATCAAGTGAAGAGATCGCCGATGCTCAGGTCACTGTAGCCGCCCCGCCTAAACCGCGCAGGCGACGTCGGTAGACAGACTTAGTGATGTTCCCAATATGATATCTATCTGTGGATTTGGCTACTATAGATAGTTTGACATTAGCCCCATATAAGTGAGGTAAACTTCTTTCTCTAGGAAGCAAAACTACAGACGATAAAATATTGGGAACCGTTAGTGTTCTGCGCTTATGTGATGCTACAGATTATGTTTTTGAACTGTGCTCATCAGAAGTTGGTTATTTAAGGTTTGTTTAGTAATGTAATGGTGTGAGATAAGTTATTCAAATTATTTGTTCATCGGATTTTTATGGCGAAAAATTATGTAAGTTTTGGAATTATTGGAGAATTCTATATCCTGCGTATTTAAGCATATTGCCAATGCGTAACAAAGTTTAGATTAATTTTAATATATTTTGGGCCATTACTTCAATAGAATAATGTGATGTTTAAAAGGTCTAAATGTTGGAAAGTAGCTTTCACATAAGCCTAGTTATTAAATATATTTAAAATGTGGCTATAATTTTGGATTTCCCTTACAAAAACCAAAAGTTCTAATAATAATAAATGTTGTATGTTGTTCACCGATTCAGTGAGTTTGAATGGAAACTTGTAAATAATAAGTCTTCTCTAAAAGTCGCTACTCTGTGTTCACAATAACGCTATCTCGTTTTATTCGAATAAGAAAACAAAGATGGCAGAGATTCCAATTTTAAATTAGTGTTGTCACATTTTGTACTATGAGGGTATGCAAGCAGCTCTTTTGTCTCGACTGCTGCAAATCACTGTGATAAATGTTCATAGATTGTAAGTGAAAATATTATTTCTATGTATTTTGTGTCTAAATGTATGTGCTTACAGGTAATAATAAATCTAAGGATTTGTGTTGTAAAACTGGTAGCACTTGGCAAATTGTAGATCTAAAACATTTTAATTACTCTATGGTTAATAAAGGTGATTTTTATGAATGTTCGTTTTATTCTTTCTTGTTTTCGAACGAATTTTACTCTTCGACTTACCTCTTTAGTCCCTACAAGCCTAGCGCACACCACTGGAAGTTGGAACGCATTTGAAGACACTAATTTATTATAAACCTTGTCTGTGTCTGTGTCACAGCTACCCGACATGACCGAAGAGAGCCGATGCACGGGTGCATCAACTTCCAAACCACGGGCTGCTTTGTGAAAGCTTTTTTCATCCACAAAGCTATTTTGGTCAGCCTCGCGGATCCCTAGACTTCGTCCCAACTGTCATGCTGCGACCATTAGAACAACGAGGCAGTTTACATGCAAGGAAGTTGAAGGAAGTATAATTAATATTCAACTCAAAAAGAGATGATTATATTCATGTTTTACGAGGCTTAATTTTATATATTGAATGCTGATTTATTATTAACTCGTTTCAAACGAAAAACCTCAGATTTCTAAGACCTCAGATTAATTAATGTGATTCCAAAACCATAAATATGACAACACTTGCTATTTTTTCAATTCAATGTCCACGTTTCGTTTTACGCCGGTACTCTTATGTTGTGTCCATCCATTTTTAACAAGTAAAAAAATGATCGCCTTTAGCAACTAACAGGATCAAATTTAATTTTAAATTACTGGTAACAGATATTAACAGGAACAGTATCAGATTTTAGATTTGTAGCAACATAATTATATCATAAAAATCTAAAATATGTTCGATCGATTGTTTCCACGTATCAAATAACAGTATATACGGAACGTTATTTAGTAATCAAGTTGGAAAACGCTGGGGTGGCTGTGAAATCATAAAAGCTCAATAAATAAATCATATTTCAAGCCAAATCTATGTACAAAATATTGTTTCGTTGTTTGTTTTAGTAGATTTTAAGTTGAGCACTCTCAGACATTGGCAAAATCATTTATTGTAGGCGAAATTATTCCTTATATTTTGTTTTGAGTGCATGACTGGTCACGTAAGTAAAATATTTTCTTGCACGCTTGCAAAACGGTCAGATTTCAACGAATTTGATATCTACATAGCGCTGATTACTCGGAATTCGTAGTTCACTGAGCCAACAGTGCTTGGCATCACCAGAAAGTGTAACACAGTTATCCGATTTGACCTTTTTGCTAGTCCGAAGTGTCAAGTTGTCTTTGCAGAGAACACAGGAATAGATTAGCGGCGCCGCCCGAGGTGGCATCCTGCGGGTGTATATTAGCGGTTTTGCTACATACTAGCCTCTGTATAAATGTTCAGAGCCGCTAGTCTGTCGCAACTCTGCCCATCTTCGTTGCCGTAGCGCACGCCTTACACGCGGTCACAGACTTAACGAAAGTTTACATCGAGCGATGGTTGGAATCCAACTGTTGTTGCACATTGGATTTTAAGTGCCATCGCTAGTTGTGGACGATCTTTCAACAACTTTTGGGCTTTATATTGTGTGAATAACCTCAAAGGTAAAGCCTTCAGGTGTTTGTTGACTCTCTTGTTGCTAAAATACTGTAATGAGTAATCTGATACTTTCCCTGTTCAAGAGCTCAACTGTATGACAGATCAACAACAAAGCTTTGTCTTAGAGTAAATATTAAATCAATAAGTTGTTTGTGTCATGAATGGTAATAATTGTGCAGCATTAGCATTTTGTTTCAGTCAGTAAGTATATCTGGCAGCACAGTCATCAGTCACTCACAGTATTTGCAGCAATAAACAGTTTATTTTTTAAATGACTATCACTTATTCAGTATTTACAGTAATTTAGTAATTAGTGCTATCTCTTTTATAATAAAAGTTGTCTGATGTATGAGTTAAGCCAGGAGATAATTTTTGATTAAAAAGTTTGAATACATTACATTGTTATAATTTTATTTATAAGCTTATTATGTGACAGAGACATACATACCTTGGTTAATATTCAACTATGTAATTGATCAAAAGAATAATGGTCCAAAATAATCTTTTCATATTACTTTACATATTGTTTGTTTTACAAACTGACCTGGCTTCACTCATTAGTACAGCATAAGCATTTTAAGCTAACCAATATTTTTAGACAGTAAAATGAGTGAAGAAGCTCATTCTGAGGTCCGAGAAGTGCAAGAGATACCGCCTGCTAAGAAACCGAAGCTCAATGATGAGCAACCAACTAGCAGTAATACTGGAGAAGTGGAAGTTGACTCTATACAGGATACAGCCGATGATAAGTTTGGTAGTGAGGACAGTTACGGGAACTTTGTGACGCGGGAAGAGCTGGAACGGTTGAAAGAGTTCAAGGTGTTGGACGAAGTCAAGTCTAATGATGAAGACAGCAATGATGAGGAATCTGACAGCTCTGATGGTAGTTTTAGCCTTGATTATTGCATGTTGGGGTATCCTTTATATGATATTTATTTGTACACAGCTATGTAAATAACACCTAGCAGCTGTAGAATAGGGATTTATGTATGGTTTTAAAACAAAATAGGATATACTTTTATATTTATATAAAAATATGCAAATAATAAAAATAAATGACAGAGTCTAACATATTCTTACCTACACATTATATTATGATTAGATTGAAAATATTTCCTTAAAATTGAATTAAATTTAATCAGAAATGGAGTTCTACGCATGAGTTATTTAGCTACACACTAAATATTTCAATAAAATTAATAACAGTTTCTTTTATGCATTACATTTGCTTGAATATCATTATAATATTTATATGTAGTAGTGTTTATACTTCTACATTTCACAACTTCTTTTTGCATAATTGATTTAATTTCTAAGTGAAAAAAAATAATAATAAAATGATCTGAAAGGCTTGTCCCATGTATGATCCCATGTATGGCTTGTTAAGAACACCTGTTGAAATGACATAATAGGCTAGTAAAGGTAGAATGTGTATCTCAAGGTCTGCCCGAGGAGGAAATTGAGAAGATGCTGGAGGAAGACCTTCCAGAGGACTTCAAGGGAGCTCCCAAGCAGAAGGAGAAAGCCTACATCACTAGACAAAAGATCGTTCTAGAAGGTAAGTATCAGTTGTTGTAATAAGTTAAATTCTTTTTGAAAAATTCAGGCAAACATCTAACAGCTGAGATTTAAAAACGCCATATTTCAATATTTGATTGGCCTCAACCATGGAGAACAAAAAAACGATCGGAGATGTCGTAACGGAAAATTCCTTAGAAAGTAGCATCACCAAAATGCTGGTGTTCGGGGTTATTGTTAAACCAAAAAAATCCTTGACAGATGTCTCAAAGAACGGGGAACTTCTCGTTTGTTCACAAGTAACTGATCGTTTTGGTCACACACCGTTCGTATTTGATCTGTAAGAAGTCTGACTTATCTTCCTTGTGGCATCTCGGCTCGTCTTTCTACTCCATGTTGTGAACACTGTGCCGTTCCGCAGAGAAGGGTGTCAATCACTTCGAGGTGCTGCCGCTGGACTGGACGATGGTGCGTCACGTGAGCGGCATGCCGGTGTACATGCATCGTGCCACGCGCGTCTGCACGCTCTCCAAGCCATACTTCCTCGGCAAAGGCAACACCAGGGTCAGTATTGAGGCACTTAAAATGAGGCAGCATTCAACTGTGTACTATATTCACGAGCGAGGTTTAAAATATCCAAATAGTCTACCAGCCTCGAAATTTCGAAACATTATAGTCGTAGTCCCAAATTCCTCGTGTATGGCAGTATTTCTGAACGCAATCTCACTACAAAATAATTGAGCTTCTCCGAGATCGCATCTAACAACTACCCTCAAGTTTTAGTATTTCTGCTTTCAAGTATTATTCAAGACAGACAAGACTAAATTATTCTTGCTACCTATCGGTCTACAAATCTACCTACGTTTGTCCACAGAGACACGAGATACCAATAAGTGCAATCCCCTGCTACGCGTACCGGCGCGCTCTCGAAGAAGAGGAGAAACAGAAGGAGATCGACAAGAAGATCGCAGAACAGATCCGCGCGGGCACCTGGGTCAACACACAGCCCAAAACTGAGAACAATGGCAATAGCCAGGACAGCATGGACACCAGCCAGCCCAACATGGACAGCAGCCAGCCCAGCATGGACAGCAGCCAACCCAGTGACGTCACTGAACCAGCTCCTTCTTGCGAGGTCACCATCAAGGAAGAAAATAATGTCAAACAAGAAGTGCAGTGCCCCTACATGAACGGACACG
This sequence comes from Helicoverpa armigera, assembly GCF_030705265.1. Taxonomy (NCBI): domain Eukaryota; kingdom Metazoa; phylum Arthropoda; class Insecta; order Lepidoptera; family Noctuidae; genus Helicoverpa; species Helicoverpa armigera. The sequence continues at coordinate 537,667 of NC_087141.1, forward strand.
CTAGCTTAGAAAATATGACACATGAAAACCTAAATAATGGTGAAGCAACTGCAGATAGTAATGAAGTTTTACCTGTACAAAAGACTGAAGAAATTGTTGAAGAAAATCCTGACACAGCTAGTAAGGAAACTGAAGAATCTGTGGACCAGAAACCTGATGTATCAGTTGATAGTGAAATTGCGGGACCAAGTGGGGAAGGAACTAGTCAAGAATCAACTAGTAATGGAGATGTGCAAGTTCCATTGAACAGACAGCCTGTAGTTCTCCCGGGAGGTATTGTGATGCCTCCTCCCAGGGTTGAGACGATAAACACCAGTTGGAAGACTCAGCACTTGACTGCCGAACAAATCAACGATTACTGCAAGAAGCTGTTCAAGTTCAAGACGGTTTATATCATGCATTTTAAGTGAGTATTGCATTTGCATTGAAATTCACACAGAAGCAACACATAAAAATAAATCTAAATACATAAACCAAATCAAAATATTCATAACACCATCTTAGTACACCAGAGTTGATAAATACTTCCTGATCTATAAATTGTAGATATCTTAGATGGTTTTGCCATCCTTTTTTTTTTTTGTTTGTATGCTGTGACCTTATACAACAACATCATAAAAAAATACAATCTGGCTTTAATGCTAAGGAGTAATTCAATTTTGTCTTAATCTGCTAGGAGAGTATATTTCTTTGCCGTTTTGCCATTTGATATATTGATATTTACATGACTTTCATACTACAGTGTAATGCTGTGGACACTTGGTAACATAATATAACGTGTCCTAGACGCTGGGCGGACCGGCGCAAGTACACGAAGGCCCGCAAGACGCTGCAGTACCCCACGCTGCCCGAGGGCACCAAGCTCATCACCATCCCCGCGCAGCCCGCCGCCAGCACCGACGATAACAACGGTAACGTATATTGTAAAGGAAAAATGAGTGGAGATGCAGGTAGGTCTGCAGGTCAGGGTGGTCATGACCAAAACGATCAGTTACGAGTGAAATAACGAGGCGCACGGGTCTTTTAAGAAATCTTTTATTTTAATGAGAAATTATCACGTATGTATGCAGCGTGTCAGAGCTAAAACATATCATGTTCCTTCTGAAGACCTTAAGGGCCGCGATAACTTTCGAACAATTCCGAAGCCTCTTTGAGACATCTGTCAACGATTTTAGGTATTACAAACCATATGTGCAATTTCATTATTATAATATTTGCTTGATTACCCGATAATCGTCCCCATGCCCTAATTAATAGTATGAAATAAGAAGTCAATCCTCCGAGCCTTTTTCCCAATCTATGTTGGGGTCGGCTTCCAGTATGAAATAAGAAGTAAAGTAAGTAAATAATGAGTTTTGCTTGTGTTGGCAGCGGCGGGCAAGGCCAGCAAGCGCGACTGGGTGATGAACATGAACGGGCGCAGCTACCTGTCCGTCTTCCACGAGTACGTGCGTCGGGCGCTGCAGAAGCAGCCCGTCTACGAGTTCCGGCAACTCGGTCAGTCATACATGTGTGAATTTTCATATATTTTTGAGGGGCTCTCTAACACTGTTATTTCTCTCGCTAGCATACTCTTCAACTTTATAACATCAGTATAGAATTATAGTCAAAATCAAAAATCATGTTTCTTTAAATAAGGCTACTATAACAGTACTTTTACGCAGTACAGTATATCATTTCTTCACATCAATTACATTGGACCCCTTAAACGCAAACTCTTTTAAAGATTCCTAGTTATGGCTGGAAAGAAGAAGTGGTGATGAACAAACATCCCAGCAACATTTTATTCATGAACCCTATTATCTGCCGTCTGGGTACAGAGAACGCAGCGACCCCGTACCAGGCGACGGTGTACATCGGCGGCATGCAGTACGGCGTGGGGCACGGCTCCAGCAAGCGCCAGGCCAAGTCCGCCGCCGCGCGCAGCTCCATACACATCCTCATCCCCGAGATGCGCGACCAGCTCGAGCCCACCGCGCAGCCCGACCCCGAGCCCGACTTCACGGTCAGTTAGCTTACAACTGTTCATCTCGATATAGCTTGCTTACTAGGGATACAATTTTGCTATCTTTGATACAATTAAAAAAGCACTACGATACTAGTAGCCCCCGCGCACTAGGCAGCCACGATGTCCTGGCTGCGGCAGCCGCAACACAATGCGCCTGATTGCACGGCAGCTACAGCGGGTGTAGGCGGATGTATATGGCTGCCGTCAGAGTCCGCGCACCAGTGTAGCAGCCAGACGTATTTCCGAACTTTGATAAGATGATGATGTCTAATTAAATAGAGTATAAGCTGAAGTTTTGCCCTCAGTTCTTCGATTACGTGGGCATCGAAGACCCGCGCATCACGGAGTTCTGTGCAGCCACCTTCGAGCCATCCCCCCACGCCATCCTCCGCACCTGCCTGCTGAGGAACTTCGGCGCCGGAGACCGACACATACATACTGAGGTCAGGACATCATCATTCTTTCTTCTGCCCTTATCTAAAAGTTAGTGGAGTATACTCCTCTTATAAATTTGCTCATTTACTACTCTATGTAGTCCCTTATATACCGTATGTTACTCATATACTCCCTTGTGGTTATATAGATGAAGAAGCTGGAGTATCAGAAGATCGAGCTGACGATGAAGGTGGGCAAGCACACCGCCACAGTCGTCAGCAAGAACAAGAAGACTGCCAAGCAGCGAGCCTCGCAGGCTATACTGCAGGTACCTATTTACTTACCATAGCTTTTCAACGAACTCACTGGATTTCCAAGATATTATTTCCTTATTTATAATTTTAAAGTGCGTAAGATTAGAGTGCCTTCAAATTTTGCAATGAATTTGTTCAAACAATACTCTGTTTTCAATCCCTATAAAGTACAAAACATGTTATATTTATCGAAATTGTAATTTTTTGCCCATACAAACAAAAAAAAATACAAAATTTCCACCATCCAGGCGTTACACCCCCACGTTCGTTCCTGGGGCTCTCTCCTCCGCCTCTACGGCTCCCGTTCCGTTAAAAGCTGCAAGGAGAAGAAACTAGAAGAACAGCAGATCACCCTCCTGCAAGACAAGGCTCGACACAACGAGCCGAACTACGCGGTACTGGACAAACTGCGCAACGAGATGCGCAAACTGCGCGAGCGAGACGAAGCCGTCGTGCCGATCGGTACGTTGCTAGTACATGATGATCTGCCCACACATTCGGGCTCTAACTTGAACAATGTCGATTTGTAATTGTCTCGGGCAGTACCGAAAAGTTTTTAAATCTTGATGAATTTGTTGTATAATTTGGCCCCAAGTTCACTGGCAAGATAGACGTATTTTTGACGTGACAACGTCTTATAAATCGATGGAGCCGGCTGCACGCACGAAAAAACATGACTCATGCGGCGTTACCTCGCTCTGAGGCGTTACCTCGCTCTGAGGCGTTCCGTTTAAGGCTTGAAGTGCAAGCGAGAGCACGCAGCGAGCGACAAAGAGGCACAATCGGCAGCTACTCACGTTGTCACGTTCAACTATCGTCAGTAAAACGACTTTACAGACAATGGTTTTTTTCTTAAAACAACTGTTTATTTTAAAAAATCATTATTAACAGTTGTTTTGAGAAAACTGATTAACTGCCGTTTATATTGTTGGTGAATTCGGGCCTCAAGTTTAGTAAAATACCCTAAACAAGTTTTAGTAATGTCAATGCATTACTTGGAGTCTCTTGTGATATACCTGGCCTGTATGCTGACCTGCTTATGAATTCTGTATTTTTTTACCTTTAAGGATTGTATTATCTGAATAAAACATTATTGATTGATTAAGTCAATCTACATGGAGCAGAAATAACATCAAAAGACAAGTAGATCAATAAGCTTAGTTCAAAAGGCTCCTATAATTTAATCCAGCATACATTAGAGTAATAGGATTGCGGCGTTAGGATAGATAAGTTTTAATCTGTACTTACGAATGCTTTACCTTTGACTATGTCAGATAATGTGATTTACAACGTGGTAGAACTATTGAAGTGTTAGGATTTGTAATACCTAGTTATTTTTGGCCTAAGTTCACCGACAGCACAAAAGGCTGTTTTTTTCCAAAAACAACTCTCTACTTCGAAAATTGAATGTAAAAGTTCTTAGTAATCATTTGTTTTAAGAAAACTGACTTTTATGTTGTCGGTGAAGTTGGGCGTAAGCGTGCTACATATTTACCCTAGTCTTACTAAACTATGTGATATGACGGACATCTAAAGCCTAGAATAATTTAATTTTCATTTATTTTGTTGATTGTGCCTTCTTTTGCACGGAGTCATAGTTATGAAAACAAAAATATATAAAATATATCGATTATTATTTCTGACATCAACACTACCGTTAGGTTGCAGGCGACAAGCAGTGTCTAAGATATTTTTGTAAGACTTCTTGTCACCGTTATGTGAGATATATTCGAAGCTATGCCTTATATCGCCTCCAATCCATGTGATCAGTCTGGCACAACAATAAATAAGGAAAAGCTTTTAAAAAATGTTAGTTTGACAAACCAACGGACACAGGGTCGATTCCCCTTTATCATACATTTTGTATGAAACTTGTTCAAAAGATGTTTCATTGTTTCATCGGCCGTTAAAATAACTGCTGCATATTTTTCAGTTACATGAAATAACAGCTTCATTCATATTTAACTGATCCTTGCAATATTTTTACTTTATTGACAAATTGTATATTTTTATAGACCTAGTTTATATGGCATTTATGTACTACATATTAAGTTTAGCATTTAATCCCCATATGAGTGTTAAATACTTTAATTATTATAGAGTAGCGAGTCTGTCAGACTCTGGTAAGTGTAATGAGAAATGTAGGAATAAACTCCTTTGATTAGGAAGCAGGTACCATTATAATGACATCAGTCGTCAGTCTAAATGACTGATGTCATTATAATGTTATCGAAGCTATCACGATTCTTATGTGATAAGTGGTACGAAGAGTTGCATTCAACTATGGCGATAACCGAACCATTTTCAATTGTCAAATCACCGATTTGTCCAATGGTTGGCAATTCACGGATACTGGTTATCGTTAGTGGTGCAACTCACCCTAGTGTAGGTCTCTTGTGCAATCAGTAACTAATTGTGTGATTATCCGAATGAAATAAGAGTATTTTATGCCCTTTTAATTGAGAATACAAATTAAATTCCCAGCAATAATGTGAAATGTAATATTTTGATTGGGCTTTTTACTAGGTAGCAAACCTGTATTAAATCGATCAATGCATGTATGACTAATATAAAATTCAAACTAAACACAATAAATATATTTTTTTATAGAATTCATTTAAATATGATGAAATATCAATTTTAGCTCACGTCGAGTCATTAAAATATTGGTTGAAGAATGATTTATTTATTAAAGTAGGATTTCGATTTTGTTTAATTTGAAGTATTGAAAGCTTTTGAACTTTTAAAAAGCTGATGTATTTATAACAAAATGGAATGTAATTATTATTAGGCATTAGGAAATGTAGGACTCAAATCTTGTGTATTTCAAGCAAATTGTGGTATCTCCTATATAATATGCTTCCCAATAAATATATTTCTTCTTATTTGATTGTTTCATTAAAATAGAAGTGTAAAATTTGTTTCTAGGGGTGCAGCATACTTGCTTCCGCCAGTTTTGCACCCACGTTTTGAACTCGCATTCTGTTGAGTTATTCAAATCAAAACAAAGAAAGTATGTTTTTATTTAGATGAGACGCGAGCGGGTGAGTATAAAGCAATGCTATAGAATAGGTAGTAAATAGATCAGCAATCGCCTTATTTAACCTTTTCACCGCCACGCCATATCGGTATTCCTATGCCCTGTACGCCAAGCCCGAAAATCTTAAATTAAATATCTACTAAAAAATACATAAAAGTAATGATTTAATAGGTTTATTTTGTATTTTTCTGCGACCTGTTTTTTGTCGAGTATAGCCGTCGTTGGCGCACAGGGCACGCTTGCTCATGTCGGCTATAGCCGACATTGGCGTTCAAAAGGTTAATAAAAACCCGGCAAGTGCAAGTCGGACTTGAGCAAAGGGTTCCGTACCATTATTTAAAATGAGTTTGTTGAGCCCCCTAAAATATTTATTTTATTCTAGTTTTCAGTATTTGTTGTTATAGCGGCAACAGATTTATTATCATCTGTGAAACTATCAACTCTAAGTATCACGGTTCATGAGATACACGGACGACACGGTGACAGACGGACGGACAGTCAGAGGAGCGAAAACAATAGGGTCATGTTTTACCCTTTGGGTACGGAACCCTAAAAACAAAAATGAAATAAAATGTTGGGAATGAAAATAAAATGAATAAAACCAAAATATGGACTTTTGAATTTTTATTATTAGATTTACACTGTCATTTACAATAAATTTCCATGTAGTTGGTAGGACATAAATCAATATTGCATAACACTAAGGCTAATTGCATTAGTATTTTTGTGGATAAATTAACAAAATATATGCAATATTACAAATTCAAATAAAAATAACGCTAATATCTTACTCGGGCACGCACTTGCTCCACGCCGCTATGCCACACTACAATTTGGAGTTCAGCGAACATCGGCCAGATATAGTTAACAGGTATCGTGAAGATGGAATGTCTTCGAGTAGCATCAGTCGCGGTCACGGCCGCCGCGACAACCATCAAATAAATAATTTCCCCAAGTGCATTACCTTAACCTAGCACAACTTTTAGAACTACTGTTTGTCCTGTAAATCGTAAGAGATGTAGCGCTACAGCAATTTTCGAGAACTTGCGAAATTAAAAAAAATAAATTAAAATATACAAAATCTCTATCACAATACTCGTAAGTAATTAAAGCAATTCAAATGTGAATACTCCAAATGTTGTAATACGAAGGAAGCGCGGGTACACCGACACGTGTTCTGTATGTAAGCTCAGCACGGAGTGAGGACTCGCGAGTGTACTACACAGTAGTCACAGTTACACAACTTATCCGTTTGCAATAAATACATACATGTACGATACATACGATAGATACACAAACACCGACTGGGTGACGCCGCTATCACTTAGCTAAATATTGCAAGTTACTACTCATTACCACCCTAATAATGTTACGTTTATCGTTTAAAATATATCAATAAATGATTCAAATGTATACAAATGCAGCGAGGGCGCGGAAGACTGGCCGGCCTGCAGACTGCCTAGCACTAGCGACAGTCTCAACAACAACCTAGCCACGAGATTAAACGTCCATTGTATAAAACTACTATTTGTGCAGACCGAATCAACACGGAGATGCGATTACAAAGTAAACTATCGATACGCAACTCGCTAATGTATCAACTATTATATCGTTATATTGTTTGTATATCTCATTAAACATCCTCGACGCTACGGTGCTTGTTTCAAGTATCAACAGAGTTTTTAAATACATTAATTTTACACACGGTATAAAATACTTAGAAAATTTACAATTCCCACGTTAAGAAGTAGCCGCACGGAAGTCGGAAGTGAGCTAGACGCAGTGCTCTAGGCGAGAGATCATCGACTGGTTACAGTTATGAAAATACATCATACAACATACAGTTAAAATGCAATACCAAAGTACGTTTTTCTTAAACATTATTTTTTTTTCGTAATTGAAAACAAATATATCAAAAGAAGTACATGAATGTATATAACTGGTAGATAATTTGCCACGATACATAAACGAAACGTTATCATGTATACAATAGTGAGTACATCGGGCTAGAACTGACAATTTACGTCGGGGGGCGAGATGTGTGGAGGAGTACCATACAACCGGTTGTCATTGGGGGCTGGGTCTTACGTGATACTATAGTTATTTTTTTTATTATATTTAAATAGAATGTTAAAAAGTATTACGACACATCCTGATCTTCCACATCCTGCGGCTGTTCCTTTTGTTCCGTTTCACCTGAAATGCGATAAGCACAACGTTAGACAAAGTCATTCCAACAAAGAATATTGATTATTGTGTTACATTATATCATTTAAGGTAAAGAGTAAAGGGGGTATATAATGATATACCCTGCTGTTAGTATGAGAGCTACTGACCGGACTCGCCGTCGCCCTGCATGTCGGAGGTCCACAGCGTGAGGTTGTCCCGCAGCAGCTGCATGATGAGCGTGGAGTCCTTGTAGCTCTCCTCCGACAGCGTGTCGAGCTCGGCGATGGCGTCGTCGAACGCCGCCTTCGCCAGCCGACACGCGCGGTCCGGACTGTTCAGGATTTCGTAATAGAATACCTGCGCAAAACAAACGTGTTATTACTCATTACTATGTTAACGTTATAATAATATCTAAGAGTTGCTATTACTTGCTAAGAATAGAATAGGTAATATGTAATAATATTCATTAAAACAAACTAACGATTTAAATCTCATAAATCTAATGGAAAATCTCTCATCGTCAGGTAATCAAGTCATTTTCCTCATGTAATGCTAATTACATGGCAAACATTCTAAATAATAAGTGTTATTTATCAGCACCGTCATTATCATCTAAATATAACAGTGATTTAATGTTTATTGTAACACTTTCCGATCACGTGTTGCCCCCCAAGTGAAGTTATTACATCAAGTATGAGATAGTGTCAGGTTGAATGTAACGGCCAACATATTATAAAACTATTTAAAATTCTTGAATATTAGGAATGTGAGTCGACCTTGAACTCGCGCGGTTGGCTAGATAAATACGAGATAAGTTATCGCGTGACGCGACAACCAACGGATTATTGATACCGCCGGCGGCGACAACGCTCTCAAATAATTTATACAACGGTCAAATTTAAAATCGGCTTTTCATATGCAATTCATTATCGGACTGCAGCTCGTTATCGGGGTTATAACGAGTCAATACATAAGAAATTAGTCCAGATAAACGTTAATTATCATATTATATCAATTTATTCATTGATACAATGCTATTCTATTATGTAACAGACTTTTTAATTATCTAGTCTACTTCGGTATGGTATGACCTTATTAGCCTGTTTACGCTCACAGCGCTAATTTAAAGGGAAAACATGTTTTAATCAGATCCTAAAATAGTCACAGCAGTCCTTTATCTCGCATATTACAATTCTATTACGTCACCGTGCGAAGCGGCTTATAGTCGACTGCTTAGTTTCACACAGTTCGGAGAAAACCACGTATGATACATAAATACATATATTATTTGAAGGCCGTCAATAAATTGAATGCTCATTAATTCAGTGGCGCGTATTATTTCCATTCTGTATACTAATGTAAAGCATGTCCACGAGGAACGCTTTACCTTGGGAAGGACTTCGCGAAAACAGTAACAGTAAGTTTACGCACGCATTCACAATTACGCGTAGAGATAATAAATAATAATGTAGTAGACGACAAACAATCAGTCGTTAGCTGTCAAATATCTGGCTATCATATAAATGAGACAAATGATATCACAAATATAATTATGATGAATAAATTAAAGGACATTTAACACAAAGGAGTTCTATGTTTATATTTCAATAGCTTTAGTCTGCTTCAGGCTTCTTCATAGCAATGTTAAGTGTTAGATGGATTAAATTTTCGTATCTTTAATGCCTGTGCAAGTCACAGCTTAACGTCTATTTGGATGAACTGGATTATCTAGGCGGGACGGTAAAATTGGTAGTTTCATGTCCCCAAATCGATAGCTACTGTAAGCGTGCCTTTGTTCTCAGTAGACATGTACTATTACACCGTAACAACCGCATAAAGTCGTCAGTTGCGTCTTTATTACGTATTTACGAGCAATTCTATAGAGAATTATGTCAAAACTACTGATAATAATGCTGACGATTTACTACAGACATGCAAATTTTATCTTCGCATGTATGTACCACATTATTTAGGTACTTTGGCTATTTGGATTTATAACCACGAATAACTTTTCTAAAATATAATTACCTTAAATCTAAGTTCTCAAGATTAGCTTAAAGTGTGACTAAGCGCGGCTAATCCCGTTATTGATGATTAAATACTAAACTGTTATAATGTCTGTAAACTATAAGCCGCTAGTCTTGAACTTTCTCAGGTCTAATGTACCAGAGATTATCTCTTTACGTGGCAAAATTTATCTTTACAATGTCTGAAATTTTCAATGGAAAATATTATAAATTTCTCCAGTATCTAGTAATCCCGCCTATTTAGTGGTTGTCAAGTAAGTTAATAGTATCGTGACATCACAGCGGCTGACGTGGCGCGTGATTAACTGAGTAAACATGCTCGTATATGCGCCCGCGTCACCCGACAGCTATGCGCTCTGACTCCTTACAGACTACAATGTAACGCCTTGCTCGGGTCAGGATCGGTAATGTTACAGCTATTCTTTCACGGTTATGTTACCACTCAAGGTTTTTCAGTTTATTTTTAGTCCTGGGTTGGAAATTACTTCAAAAAGATTTACGATGTAGAATTGATGTCTCGATTCCTTAATTTTCATATAGAAACAATAGCTTTACAATTTGAAAAATCTTATCTATTTTAAAGCCATCTTGATGTGGCACACCATACAAAATTGGGCTCCAGTCAAACCAATGCCTTCTCCTTGTTGCTGATTACTATATATAGGCAAGATAACAAGTATGTGTACTTACTGAGAAGTTAAGCGCGAGGCCGAGACGTATGGGGTGGGTTGGGGGCAGTTCCGTCATGGCGATGTCGGAGGCGGCCTTGTACGCGACCAGCGAGTTCTCGGCCGCCTCCTTGCGGTCGTTGCCGGTCGCGAACTCGGCCAGGTATCGGTGGTAGTCGCCCTGGAGTACACAACACATACGTTAGCTTCACACGAACATTTGAGACAATATAAGCAAATATAGGGTTAAATAATCCCTAGATCATTTAGTAAGGTGTAGCGAATGCAACTCTAAATTATTGTAAATACTGTAAATAGGATTTGTTCTTCGATGTTCACAAGTTTTCAGCAGTTGTCGTCAAGATTGTGACACTTAACAAAGTAAATTGTCAAGTTCAATTGTAACCAAAAACCACACATAAAAACCCTTTTCCTGACGAGTGCGTCATTGCTCGATTCTTACGAGACCATTACTATTGTTTGGGGCCATTACGAAAATTCGTCGCCGCATTTACGTCATCGGGACACAAATAAGTTTGAACACGTAATATTTTGTAAATAGCCTTTTTTGAAAACCTGTCCTGTTTATTAGCTTTGCTTATTAAAAGTGTTTTGTTCCCCCCTTGATAAAACTCAAGACCTTTTCCATGGCTTTATTACTTGGTTAAGCTGTGGATTAACAGCTTACCCTGTTTAAACAAAGAATTTAACGCTTCAAAGGAATTTAGCCCTGAATTTATCATGTACTGACACCATTCTGAATAATGCCAGTTTTTGTAAGTCTCAGACCAAGGGAAGCTATAGTGAAAGCTAGATCAATATTCGTGGTGGTGTTCTTACCTTCATTTTGTAATAGAAGACTTTGGACTCGCCGGTCTGTGAGCTGGGTATGAGGTGTTTGTCCAGGACGCCGAGGATGTCTGAGCAGATGTCGCGGAGCTCCTTCTCTACCTGGCTGCGGTACGCCCTGATCATGTTAAGCTTGTCTTCCGCCCCCTGCAACAAATAAGGTAAACTTGTAACACAAATACATATTAAAGTAAAATTGGTAGACATAGGCGTCTCTCAGAGAGGAAAATAGTTCAGAATGAATGCTACGGAGACGCGATAACAGTTCGAACCAAGGAGTTATTCCCCTTGCATGCCTTAATTTCTGGGACTCCCCTTTTCAGAGCAGGGTGCAGCGGAAGGGCGTGTCAGACTTTTATTGACTAAAACGCAGCTTTGTTCCTTCTGAAGCCCTGTGTACCAATGCCGCGGTAACTCTTTCAAACAATCTCGCAGCCCCTGCAGGCTTCGGCCCTGACAGACTTTCAATTCAGGAACCTCCTAAGGATTCTTATTGACTGTCATTGGTTTAGCTTTGCGTTAATTTTGGTCCATATTGCGTACCTATCTATGCGTGAGGCCATAAACCGTTAAGCTTTGTTTTAAATGTCATGATCACACATAATGCACCGCGAAATGATAAGCGTCATGTACGTCATAATTTTATCAATACAACACCAAATTCAGATGGAGTATGCATTTAAAATCCAATACGAAGCGAAGGTTGATTAGCTGGTCCACATTTATTAATGGGTTATAGATGTATTTTTTTTTTAAACCAGTTTGTTGTAGCTTTTCATCAAGATTCTAATTTATGGTTCCGAATGTAAAGAAACCTGTATCAAGTCATTCGACATCATGTTGAAATAATACCCGTTTTTTTAAACAATGAAATAACTTTTTGACTATTGTTGTTCAGGTAAAGCCTGGAACTGCTGTAAGTCTAGATTAATTAGTATTATGTAATTTACTTTATTATGATAATGGTATTATGTTTTCAATAGGCTTGTCCTTCCACAGGGAGCTAACACAGTTATGTCAACCTTTGTTACATGAGAAATACGTCTACAAAATCCTACAGGAATAATTATATCAAGTTCATGAATAATTATTTTCAGAAAGCTAACCGCATTATCGTTTACACCTACGCTGCCGACTTGTATTCTCGTTAAGATAATAAAAATGACTTGTGGTTAGTTGACGTATGTGTGCCGCGCCACGCCCATTACACAATACATCCTTTTATCAGAGTTTACCCAACCTACACCCACAAGTGCCGCTATACCACGACAATTTGGGAAAACCGATGCACTTTTGTACATTTTAAACAACAACCAAAAAAACAAAACCTTGTCGAATGATCCAATTTCACTGACAAACGGAATCCTACACCGTTACTGAAAGCTACGCCAGTCTACGACATGCTACGGTAAATTCGTCTGTAGTTTAACCAAACTGTAAAAGCTAACGAGTTTATCAAGACATTTAGGTGCAGCAAGTTCGCCTCTCTGCATTTATTGCTATAACATTTTATGTGTGAAAGATGCACGTTTCTTATTAGTGCTATAACATTTTATTTTAGTTTTTGCGAACGTCTGCAGCAAGAGAAAGTTTTATATAGCCGAGAATGATGTATCTCTTCCAAGAAAGCTCCGGTGCATTTGACGTATTTGATCAATAGTCTTGAAAAATCGCAGCGTCCGTGAAACTTATTATGTAACATTATGCTGCGAGCTGGGAGGCCAGGTGTGCTCCAGAAATGGAAGCTTTAGATACGATTACCGATATTGATAATGTATGTAAAATGCATAGCATAAACCAATTAGCTATTGATTACGGTTTGGTGGCAAACCGCGTGCTTCATTACAGCTATTAACACTTCAATGTCGTAACTTGGGCATCAATCGATTTAATATGACGTTGACTTTCAAACGTATGCCACTTTGTACCAAGTTGTATGCAGGTTACGTGATTCCGTGTCAGAATATAATAATGGAAAGTTTATAGTGGAGATATGAATACAAAATGACGTTTTATTACACATTGTACATTTTACAGTTTCGATCGTTATTTGGTATAGCTAGTAGTCCGTTAAAGGAATGCAGCCAGTTTTTGTCTGGCAAAAAATGAATGATGCAGATTCAATGCCTTTTTGTCCGTTCAGATTTCTCGGCGGCCACGGCCAGAAAAACTTAATTCTAGAAAACTGTAGCGAGACTGCATCTTTTTTGCTTAAACAAAAACTAGCCATTAAGCTCACCATAAGGCATCGTTCAGACCAAACGTATTGTCGGCCGCTGACTGTGAGCGCGCGTTACGCAGTTTATTGCTTTTTCATATATATTGAAATTGTCGTTCACACCGAACCGACTATACGCTGTTACGTCGTCTGTTGTAGCTGACTCTCAGTGGCCGATTATTTTACTACGCGACTATGCACGGCGGACGCGGATTGGCTACGCGGACGCAGTTGCCGAATAGCGCCGCTCCGCCGCGTACGCACCGCCGCGCCTCGGTACAGCACGTCGATAATTAGGGTCCCTTTTATAATTTATATAAGCTTAAACGTATAGTACCTCATCGAATATTTTACTATCATACGAAAATATTTCTTGAACTTATTTGGATAAAGTCTATATTCGAAATATAAAGTATGAAATTGACCAAGAAAACATCTCTTCAAATTTAAGGGATGTACCCACAATCTCTTCTTTTTATTATTTTCGTCTTCCTCTAGAGCTTCGCAAATGGCAACTATCTGAATGCGCATCATTTAATTGAAATATCAGTAAAACGTTTGATTTGAAAAAAAGAAATTACGCTAGTTTTATCGTTTATAAAATACTACAAGCAACTTCAAACACCGAGCCCTTTTATGTGTAGAATAGTCAGCCGCTCAGCGTACGCATCTAGTGTGAACCTAAAAGAGCCTATTCTTTTGTTCACACATGTAGCGCATCGTAAAAGTCGTGGTGGCCTAGTGGGCAAAGAACCAACCTCTCGAGTATGAGGGCGCGGGTTCGATTCCAGGTCAGGCAAGTACCAATGCATCTTTTCTAAGTTTGTATGTACTTTCTAAGTATATCTTAGACACCAATGACTGTGTTTCGGATGGCACGTTAAACTGTAGGTCCCGGCTGTCATTGAACATCCTTGGCAGTCGTTACGGGTAGTCAGAAGCCAGTAAGTCTGACACCAGTCTAACCAAGGGGTATCGGGTTGCCCGGGTAACTGGGTTGAGGAGGTCAGGCAGGGCAGTCGCTCCTTGTAAAGCACTGGTACTCAGCTACATCCGGTTAGACTGGAAGCCGACCCCAACATAGTTTGGGAAAAAGGCTCGGAGGATGATGTAGCGCATCGTACGCTATAGCCTATTGTCGGCAGTGAGTATACTCACAGTCAGCGGCGGACTATACGTTTGGTGTGAACAATCCCTAAAGGTTATTGAATAAAATTCCCACAAGTTTGAAACGTCGATCGATACGCAAATGAGGGGCATGACCTTACCAGCCATATAGCGTCATCATTTAGACATGAAAACTTGAGTGCAATATAATTTTTAGCGTTGGTGACAGTTTGCAGTGTCATATGACCTTCTGACTCAGTATTGAGCGTAAAATGACAAATATATTGCTACAATTAGCTCGCGCAGGTCATTGCTATTTGACAGACTGCTGTCCGACATTAATTTGAATCATGTTAAATGACCTTTTTCTCAAAGCAGAAAATTAAATGATTCTTTTAAATACGAAGCAGAAAATGTACAGCCTGAAGAACTTTAAAAAGCAACTGAATCAACAAGTAGATAAACTAAATGCCTTTCAACTAAAAGTGTTTAAAATTATCGAGAATCTTTTCCTTTCTAGTTTCGACACGGTGACACAAAAACAGACGGGTAATGACGCCGAATTCTGTCGTAATGAGGAAAATGACTCACTCGTCCAGGGCTGATCACACGACTGTTTTCCCTAGATAACGCGTCATGCCAGTGACCTTACTTTGGACATTGGAAGTCGTCTTGAATTCAGCGTTTGAAATCAATACATGACAACCGCATAAAAAATTGGAGCACGAAGTCTAAGCGGTTCCATGCCAACTTTTTTCCGCAACAATAGGGTTGTCAGACAGACATAATATCCTATTCTGCCATTAGCAGTGAGCTGAACAATTTGGTCGAGCTCCAACAAGGTTACTACGAAAGTTATCACTGGTCGTTGAACCTTTAATTGCATGAGTAAGACATAGCTGATGACGTCATCCAGGACATAGCGGGGACACACGTGAAAGGGCGCAAGAGACATCATGTGAAAATATTTGTTGCCATGTGGGAGAGTTTCTAATTTGGTAGCATTGCGATCTGTGATTAGAACGGCGTTAAAGCGAAGTGTGATTACTTGGATTGCAAACAGTGGTCACATTAATGCAAGCGCACGTGTGTCACTCCTGTTTCGGTAGAATATGTCCGTCGAGAGCGGTCATAAAGTTGGCCATGACAGAGAAACGCTCCTCGACTGTACATTAGTTTTACGATCTGCTATTTCTATATAGTTGGCATACATCGCCAGACCGCTGCTCCGTACGTCTAGTTAGCACGTGGAGCACAATCTATCTAAATTATAACCAGACCATACAGATGCTCCGTAGACCATTCAAAATTTTGGAGATGTTGCAAAAAAAGGAAGAGCCTGCGATATTTTTAATAGACTGTCTGGCAAAAAACTAGAACACAAAGAACACCCAAATCTATTTGTCAAAGACCGCCGAACAATGGCAGTGTTATGCACACGAGTATACTAATAAGGTGCCATTTTTTATTAAGATCCTACAATAAAATATACGTAAGAATAATGAACTACAGCAAATCCTCATAGGAAGTACAGATTGTAAATTCCGAAGCATAAAAGGGACACTTTATTGAGCCTTGTAATATTTTGTTCCTTTTGATGAAAATAGGCGTGCCTAAGAATTCCGCGAAGCTCATTTAGACCTAAATAGGACCGTGGCGGGCCCGCCGGCTAGACCACTAACTATGTGTGTCGGCGACAATACACTCGACGGGAAAAAAACCATCATGATTAGCTGTAGCTCGTGCGGAACCCGTGAAAAGTGCAAGGTTAACCCCAATTGATTGCATCAAGTGTAAGAACACTACTATAAATGTACATAAAGCAATTTTATAGCTGCTGAACGTAAAAGCTCTCCTTGATGCTTTAATGTCATCAATCACCCGGGACCTTCGTACAGACGTTAAACACTAACACCTACTCAAAGCTAACAGGGTTCGTATTGATTTACTTCAAATTGCTTTTCTATTCCGCTACTGAAGTTATTCAATCAGAATAGCATGACTTTGCTTTGATAAGGGCAAATATCAATCTTCATCTCTGAATTTATCACCAACTCTGTCAATGGTACATCGAACAAAAGATAAATCAGTCTCGTTTCAACACAAACAGCTGAAGGCAATTTACAAAAGGTTGTCATAATAATAGGTGCCTATTCATTAGAAAAACTAGCTCGCGTCCCATCCCGGCCACAGAGTCGCAATACATGCGCGTCACCCACACCAATCGATACACTCCAGACGTAAAGGGACGGTCACATTGACGCGTAAATACGCTCAAACTCACGATCGTTACTTTTCAGACGGTGCGTCAACGGTTCATCTTGAATATTATAATTGTTTTATGTTTCTAAAGATTAAATCTTTGACATACTTTTTTTATGAGCACGAGCTTTTAAACTTGTACATGCGCAATGGACCTGTCAAAATGGAATTTCATGCAGTGCACTTTTGATACCGGTAACTAGGAATTGTGAGCATGCGTTATGCGTTCTTACCTTGGTTTCCTCCTTCTGTTCGATGGAGGATATGATCCGCCACGAGGCGCGGCGGGCACCTATCACATTTTTGTAGGCGACGGAGAGTAGGTTCCTCTCCTCCACTGTAAGTTCATTGTCGGACACGTTGCGTGAGGCTACGTTTTTCATCGCCTCCACCATTTCTGGAATACAGAGAGAAACTATGTCAGTACATGTTGCAGACCACGTGGAACGTTCTGGAAGAGACGCTTTAAAAAAAACTCGTACGAGGAACAATTCAGATTAATAAAGGTATTTCCTTTTAACCAAGTTAGCTTTATGTAAGAGTCTGACCTGAATGGCTGTTTAGTAAAATCAATTAGGGATTGGTACCGGAAAGCTATTAACATTTTTGAGAGGTGAATAACAATTACGTGCTTGGGAGTTATAACGGCAACTTCTTTGAACTTAACTGGCAAAAACGATCCGCGATGCTACTTGATCTGGTAAATTATTTCAAGGCCTGATTATATTGCGCATTTTTGAAAACCTGTTCAAATAACTCAAACTGATACAAAAATCGTAACAAAGGCAAATCGATGAGATTGTCGACATTTGAGTAACTCATAAAAGGAGAGGTCTGCAAAATTGTCCGCGACGAAAGGTTAGTCATAGCTGGATCGATAAAGTATTAGCACAAGTACGCCTCATTTAGAAGTTTCAAACTGTTGAACCATTCGGAAAAAATAAGTTGACGACAGTGAGCCTTAATACTTAAATGTCGATTCTTTACTAAGTTTTCCGCTATCTCGGAATGTCGGACGACTTAGATAAAATTATTCTTTTATCGATGGGAACTTAGTCTGTGCTTAGTACAAGGGGAGGGGGAATGGGCGTCGCACAGACGGAGTAGCGAGCCAAACTCATGTTTCACCATGTGCTTTAATTTTGACGTTTACGATCGTCCTGCAATATAACTGGCGCATTAGAACATGCACTGCAGACATCCCGGAAATGTGCGCATACAGCTCATTTTTCATTTAAGAGAGAGTAAAGCTTTTATTCTGGTTTAGCGCAAGCACTATGGTGCAGAGTTCATAGTAATCGATTTTATCGTTCGCGGCAGAGCCTGCGATCTAACAGGTGCCAGCGTCGCCGCGCGGCCCATGCGGTTATCCTCAACTCGGCGACACAGCTGATACATCGCCTTTTCCTTTCACTCACTACTTTGAATTATAAAGAAGGGTTACTGTAATAAAAAAAAAACCCTAGATTTTGTAGGTACTTGCTCAAACAAAAACGTCAGAGCGGTGTTATATTATTCAGGCGGCACTGAGTGATCGTAAAACAAAAAGGTCCCAAGTTATGATATTTAGGGACATGTTTGCGGCCGAGCATACGCCATCTTAAGAACCTGGCCACGCCAGCTGCGCCCCATCCATTTGGCACCCCTATTTAGGTCTGTATCCTTTTAATTTGTTAATGTTTACCAGCCATTTGCGCAATGGCGTCCTCTATGCAAAAATTGCAATTAGTATGCGTGCGCTAAAATTGTTGACACTGAATAAATGGAACGCGCCACGGAACCGGACCATTTCCATTTTGTAGATGGAGATCCCGATAAAAAGAGTGACCTGGCTCGTATTGACTGAGCCTTGCGTAAGCTCGGAAGGCCTTCACGTAGCTTTATCTGCAAAGTCGCAAAACGCGCTTTGCATGCGCGCTACTTTCCGGATTACAGTGAATCAGACAGGAAGTATTGATAAAAGCATACTTAACGTTTGTTAAATGCAAGTGATAATGGTCCCTACTATCAAACAGCTTTGTATTGAATAGTTACACTCAAGTCCACCCTTGTGTATAATCTTCCCCTACTTTAAATAAAATGTGTTTGCATATAATTAAGACAGGTGTACAACCTGACAGTGTGTAACCACTGACTACTTAAGAATTTATTAGCATTATAATTGGAACTATGCTTAATTAGCAATTAAGTAGCAGAATTTGTTACCACTTGAACTTTATTGATTCTGTATATTTAAAGCTTGGAAAATCTGTTAAATCGGACTTAAGAAATGTATTTCAAACAAAACCAGATGCTTTTACTATATTTCAGTATAATTCATACCCTCACCACTATAGAAAGTGGTAATTAAAAGCCAAGCTTGCTTAGCAACATTATGAAAATGTGCTGTGAATGAAGCCACTCATTATTATAACAGTTCTCTATGAACATAAAATTATCATTTTTAATTAACTTCAAACCAAATTGTAGAGCTAGATCAGTTAATTAAGTATACCTTTACCTTTTGTATGGTTATGCAGCACATTTCTATGAATATGGAGGTAATCAATATTTGATTTTCATGACTACATAGCATGAGTAAGCTCTTCACAAGTGGCCTGCTTGGTAATAGTACTACAGTATTTTAATAGCTCTATTATTCATGTTCAGAATGCTAATAGTGTCAGTTGCTGGCCTAATGGCTTATTGATTTATTTACTCACTGCATAAGGTGAAATTTTAAAATGTTGTATCACTCCACCTGAGAGAAGGGTGTGGTCTGTTAACCTTTAAGTTAATTGCACATCATAAGTTACATTTTATGTCATGGAAACATAGTTCTAAGCTATAGAAGCCTCTGACACAGATTGATATGCAAGTCAAGTCACCAATGAGTAAGTTCACCCAGCAAAATCATATGTGCATGAGTCATTTTCTGACTTATTGATAATTTCCCTGAAATTAGTTACCATGACACTCATCTATTCATGTGTCACAGCACAATAAGTGGTTAAATTAGGTAAATTACATAAATTAGATTTGGAATATTATTTTATTTTTTCAAAATTTACTAAAATGGGTCACTCAACCTTCTTAAAGTCAGTAGCAGGCATGATAAGATATCAATTGGGATATTTCAATGATAATTCAAATAAAGGTCATTGAACTGCACATCTCAGATAAAATGCGTAAAATATCGAGCAGGACTTCAAAGGAGCACAGTGATAACCTTTACAATGACCGCCTCGATTCAAAAAAGATGAACGCGATAACGTAAAGAACTCTCAGGTACTTAAGTAAGATTCCCGTGCAACTAAATCGTGAACAATAGGTGAAATCGGAGGCGACATAAAATTACGCCGCCTAATAAACCCAGAACATTCTACTAGGTCTAATCAAGTGATTTGCCCCAAGGTACGACATGCATGACCGAATCCAATGACATCGATCGCATTTTACTTCCCCTGGACGGGAAAAAAGGAGACGACTTTTTTCCTCACCAATCTACAAGTATCGATTGAAACACCCCATTACATCAGGTATAACGTACATAAAATTGAGTATTACTTAGCTACAAAGGTTTTGACAGTGGTTACATAGATTTTCATGAATTTTACCAGCGTAAAAAAACGTAAGGACATCCCACCGGCGGATGACGCATCGATCGCTGACCAAGCCTAACGAATGCCATTGATTTGTTAGTACGCCGATATAGTAATATAATTGAATGTATTAGGCGTGTTTCTCTGCGAAAACTAACAAAACGAGGTCTTGTCGGCTAGTCTTATCTAGAAATTTTCCTAACTATCACCAAATCGTCTTTCAACTGTCGGCGAAAATACGATAGATTTTTCAGCCTAATATAGAAGATACAACGAAAATATGTACTTACCGTCATAGCGCTCAGCCTGCTCGGCTAACTTAGCTTTATACACATTATCTTCCCTTTCCGACATTGTGGATGACAAATGATTTTTCACTAACTAAAACCGAATCGCCAGGTCACTAATTCACCAAGATGGCCGCGCCCGCCAACCGAATCCGAATTCGATCTTCAACTAAACTCCGCCCATGACGTCATAGAAATGGCAACTTCCGCTAGATGCTTCTTGCCATGTCCACAAAATTATTTACTAACATTTCACAGATACGTAGTGAGAAAAAATTCAAAAGGCAATTAAAACGAATTTCTATACGAATACGAAAATTCATATAAAAGCAAAAAGTCACTATCTTGCAGAAGACACATACAGTGCGCGTCAATTATAGCCATTAAATAAAGACTTAAGCATCACGCAGCTTGAGATAAAAGTTCAATAATTCTAGGGCAATAACATTTAATTTATTGTTTGATTTTAATATTCTTAATGCACAGTTTTTATAGCAAAATATATTTCAGAGAAACTACTATCTTACTAAATCCGAAGCTTTAATGGCAATCTAAATCAAATGTCAAATTTTATGTTGAATATCGGTATGAGACGGTTTCTTGTATTAAAACGATAACAGTTTAGTGTGTTCCACTTGCAAAATATAATTTCCTAACTCACCTTATTCCATAACATTACGCTTGTTTATACATTAAAATCAATAGGATACAGTTCTGTTATTCATACTACATTGTGTAATGGTACTGTAATAAAACATTATTATTTGCCAAAATAAATTGAAATCAATTTGATTGGGTTTGAATTTTCTTTTTTTGAAGTTTTGGTTGAGTCCCCAGCTGGGTCCATCAGCAGGGCCGTCTTTAAACTATTTGAGGCCCTGGGCACATTAGGATCATGGGGCCCCTATGACCTTGAGAAAACACTATTTAGTGATAATATATAAAGAAAATAGACAAACAAGGTCCTAAATTTATTTTTATTCAGACAAACTTTAAAAAAATAGGATATATAAAAAATAATCTACAAAAATAACTCGCTTAGCATAAAATCCTTAGATTAACTCTAGGTTGATTGCAAAGGTACCACCCTTCTAGATTTAAGACGAGCAAAATGATTAATCACTTCTTCAAAATCTATGGTAGGTATTGAGAATATCACATTCTATGGACATCAGCGACAAACTAGTTAATCTCTCTTGAAGCATTGTACTTCTTAATTCATTTTTTATTCGTTTCAATTTGGAGAAGGAGCGTTCTCCGCCAGCGGCGGCGTAGCATCGGGTAGCACCCGGGGCGGGCTACCTATTGAGCAACTCCCTTCCAAAAAAAAAACGACAAAATATAATCACGTAGTAAAATCATACAGAATTAACACAAAAGTACCCAAACAAGTTTGAAAAAAGCGCTGTAAAGCGAAGATAATTTTGTAAAAATTTTGATTTTTGGGACGATGTAAAGAACTCAAAGAAAACCACTGCTAAAGTGTAAAGCGCGAGCGCAGCGAGCGCGAAATTTTTGACATTTTTAACACAAAAGTACCCAAACAAATTTGAAAAAAGGATTGTAAAGAGAAGAAGGCGCGAGCGCAGCGAGCGCGAAATTTTTGAGTTTTGGAACACAAAAGTACTCAAACAAGTTTAAAAAAAGCGACCAGAAAGTGAAGCAGCTGCGAGCGTAGCGAGCTCAACATTTTTTGACATTTGGGACGCAAAAGTCCTCCACCTCCGCTTACAAATAGCGCCTAAATAGCTTAGAAATATTCACTGTATTGTGTACTGTGATTTTTATGGATATTTTAAGGACTCTCTATCTAATCTGGCAGGAACTAGGGGGCCCCATTCGATCGCGGGGCCCTGGGCACTTGCCCATAGTGCCCAGTGGAGAAGAGGGGCCTGTCCATCAGCCTGCGGGACCATAGGGCCTGCGGGATTGTTCGAAAGAGTTATCGCGCCTACATAAAAAGCCTATGAAGGAACATGATAGGTTTTATTCAGTAAAAGTCTGACATTCCATCACTGTGCTAACTCACAGCGGGTGTCATTTGATGATTTCCCTTATAAAAGATATTGGTTAAGTAAAAATTATTGGTAAGAGAACTAAGTTTGTCACTTGCTATTAAGTAACAATATATTTTTTAACATTTTGAATGTTAAAATGAAGCCTAGAATTTGAAATTATAAGCATAATTTATAGTTATTAAATAATAAATTTATGTATAGATGCAACATGAATGAGGATTAAAAGATAATTTATACCATCAGGACTAATTTATTGCAACTTACATACGTTTGATACAAAAAAAACGGTATTTAGCGAAATACTAAAAACCTTACCACCTCTAGTGTCAGTTGTCAAAACGCACGCTTCAGTCGCGTTCCATTCCACTTCTCTGTCATTTGTTTGGTGAAAGATTCTCTATTTCTTTCGCACGCCAAGCATATCAGTAACGATTTTGTTTGTTTTGCGTTAAGTCATGCTAAAAATAAAGAGTAATTAGGTTCGGAACTAGCCAAGCGGCCATTTTCGTAGACGGTTGTCGGTGTTATTTCTGTACATCATATTTCTTCAGAAAATTAATCTTCTTTTCATTGTTGATTCTCTAAATCCACAAATTTTATACTTCAAACATTCTTACATTGAAAATGCACCCCTAAAACCATATTCTGTGTGGTTAAACTGAGAATTCAGAACATTTCAGTGTACTCTTTCACAACTGCATATTACATCCTTATTGTTAAATATAAATAACAATTGAAGGTACTGTGAGGTGTAACAATGTCTAACGTTGGCTACGACCTCGATACTTCGGGCGGGCTTATGCCGGTTTGTTGTTTATAATTGTTTTATATAAAGTTTGAATGCCACTTGATATTGGTATCTGGCGCCATTTTAGGCTGCTAAAGTTTGTATGAGCCATCCGTATTGTGGAAAAGGTATACTGACGGGTTTTGGGATGTCTTTTAGCTGATTCGGGCGTTGATAAAGCCGCCCGACGAGGATTTAAACGTGCAGAAGCCGAAGAAGCCTCAGCATCCGTACTATAAGAGGCCTGGGAAAGGTCACAACCACGACTCTTGCGACGCGTGCGGGGAAGGCGGCGATCTCATATGCTGTGATCGCTGCCCCGCTAGCTTCCACCTTGGGTGCTAGTAAGTAACTTGGTGGATGCATGAATACTAAGTATTAAAAGATTATTATTTATAAATCATAGAACTGTTTTCTATGCTTAGTTAGTAAATGATAAGTTAATTTATAAGTGCTTAAAAAGAAGCATTATTTTAAGTTAACCATGACTTAAGTCATACTACTATGCCAGTAAAGTAAGTAATTAAAGTAATAAGTAGGTAGGGTCATTTCGCCTGTTGGCGACCATTTAGTGCAGTTGGCAAGTTTGACGGCGATAATAAAAATGCTCCAGCACTCATTTCCATGTCAAATTTGTGTAATGTATTCCTTATATAGTCTATTTTAAGATTAACTTTCAGTTGTATTAGAAATATCTTACGTTTTCTATTTAAATCGATAAACCTCAAAATTAGGCGTTTTACCCAGTTTGCGTCCACAAAATCCAATTCGCGTCCACCCATGGTCCAGTTCGCGTCCAGTAGCTTAGAAAAGGAATATAGGGGTGATTTTTTTAAGAATTAATAAAGAAAGATTGTATTAGATCAATTTCTTTATTTAACAATAAACTGAATTATTAAAGGTCAACATTATCATCATTTAAAATTCACTTTAAAAAATAAAAATAATTCTTCTCAACATTGGTTTAAGTAACTTAAAATAAGATTAAACAGTATTTTTTTTTTATGAAGATATATACGTGGTTCTAATTAAATTATAATTTAAATATTTAATTATAACCACGTATATATATATATATACATATATATATATCTTAATAAAAAAATAGAAAAATTATAATTTAATTAGAACCACGTATATATCTTCATAAAAAAAATATAATTTAATTATAACCGTATAATTTAATTTAAACGTATATATCTTAATAAAAAAAATGTACTGTTTAATCTTAATATATTAAGTAATTTCATTTAAGATAAGTTCTTCGGATACAGGAAAAAAGAAGGAAAAGACAACATACACAGAAGAAGACTTAAAGAAAGCATTAAATGATATTCGAGAGAAGAATAAATCGATAAAAAAATATTCAAAGAATATGCCTTGTCTGATAATTTATTGACTCAACAATTCTTTTAGTTGTATGTTTAGACAAAATTGTTATATTGTTTTGTTAATTTAATATGGCCAAAAACTTACTATAATCAACGCGGGTAAAATTAACAGAACTGATTACTGTTTATTTTTCAAGTTGCAAAATTAATTGCCTAATTTTAAGTTACTTAAACCAATGTTGAGAAAAAATATTTTTATTTTTTTAAAGTGAATTTTAAATGATGATAATGTTGATTTTTAATTTAAAATAACAAAAAAAAATAAAAAAATTACTGTTTAATCTTAATATATTAAACAGTACCCATGTTTTAATTATTTTTTATAAGCAAGTATTTAACGAAAACAGTGGACGCAATTTGGTTTATTAGTATAGAGGATAGTTTTAGTTCGCGTCCATTGTGGACGCAAAGTGGAAGTTTTGTAAAATTCGATGTAGTAATTCGCGTCCACCTTATTTTATTCGTTAAATATAAAAAACATTACCAAATTCATAAAAAACATTATACCTTTATTCATCATTAAACTGTAGAAATAGCTATCTATCCTAAAATTCACATAAAACAATATAAAACTTACCATCAAACACACCGCTGCACACTAATTTTTATCTAAAATTCAACGTGTTTGCGCTTTCTTGTTGAAGAGCCTAGACTAATTATTTTTTCTAAAAGGATTGGTTGGACGCACAGAACTTTTGTCTATCTGTGCGTGCCTCTTATACATTAACGTATTAGCGGTAATGATCTTTCGTTTGATTGGTGTGTTAATTATCTTGTTTTCGAAGTTTTTTTAAAGGAGATCGGCAAAATGGACGCGAACTGGGCGATGGTCGCGAACAGGCGAAATGACCCTACATGAAAGAGAAAATAAGAGCTCAACATAATTCAAACAGTCAAAAGTTTAGTAATTAAAATAAATACCTTCTAACTGTCCATGTTACTACATGTCAAGTCATGTAAAACATCAATTAAATTAAGTACTATTGTTTAAGATTTGATTCTAATAAGTCCTTTGAAAGCAATATTAGAAATTCTGAAAAATTATAAAAAAAGGCATAATATGCAGTGTAGTATGCCTGCATGACATAGTTGGCAAAAAATTAAATTCCCATGCACCATATTAATTTAATTTTAATTAAATAAAACAAAAGGTCTTGTTCCTTAAAAACTTCATAAAAAATATTTACTTTGAAAATGAATACTGCCTGACATCTTGGCGACTGGAAACAAAAATAAATCATGAACATCAAAGAAATTCTGATAAGGGACTTGAATGCAAAGTAAAAAATGTTCACAAAGAAATACTAGGTATCACTCAGATACGTTATCTGTAACAACGTGCAGAACCCACAAAATATTACACTCATTAAAATATTCATGACAAATTACATGACAAATGAAAAATTAAAAACAATTTCAAGAAGGACCTCTTCAAAGTCTGAGTATAATAAAATTTTGAAATAAATCTATTAAAAAAATATCTATAAGTTTATTACATAGCACACCACCTTGCAGTGACCCACCCTTGGACGAGAATGACATCCCAGCCGGTCTGTGGCTGTGCAAGGAGTGCCGGGCCTCAGATGAGAACAAGCCGGCCAGCTCCCGCAGCAGCAGGGCTCAGTCACCTGCTGATAACAAGTCTGATACTGAGAAGAAGGCTAGGTAAAAATCACTACATAATATAAATCTTTATAAAACTTTCTTTGTTCCTATGTATGCTTAGGTAAATCTTTAAAACTATGCAATGGACTTTGATGCAGTGATTGATGAAGGTTATATGTATAATATCCATTAAATAGAGGAGATTTTTTTCTGCACGGTATATTTAGTATCAGCAGAGTTATTTAACATTTTTAATTTTGGTACAGATCAAATGTCATCATGGTATAGATGCACTGATTAAGTGTATAATTAATGCTATGCCTTGATACTTGATTTCAAGTCACTGTATATTTTCATCAGTCCACTCACCAATCCCATTTATTCACACATTCATTAGATTCACATTGAATCTAGTCTGACTTTAAATTTCATTCGTCACACAGCCTGCGCAACCGCACAAACTCAGCGAAGAAGAAGAGCAAGGATGAGGAGGAGGAAGTGAAGAAGGAACCGGAGAAGGAGCTGACCCCCATGGAGATCCTAGTAAAGGCTGCCAAGATCATGAACCCCACGCAGTTCGAGCTGCCAAGAGAGATGCGGATACCCTGCATATTTCCTGGGACTGATAAAGGTACGCTAAAGTTTAGATGATTTTGGATGTTTAGGTTAACTTTTCCATCTGCAAGCTATCTAGGAGAGATCTTCTCTCACACGAAAATTTATATTATATGTACTTTTTTATGTATGTTCCAGAAATACTCTCGCTATCTACTCCTTTACGTACTCCCCATCCATACGCACTTTAAGTACCTACTCCCCTAATGTTCTCTGCTTACTCCCGCTATGTACTCCCTTATATACTTTCGCCTTTGTACTTCCTATATACACTCCCTTGTGCATTACCTACTCCTTATTTTTCTCTTATATACTCCTATGTACCACCCCTGTAAACTACCGCTATACACTTCCTTATGAACGCTGTTATGTACTTCCTTAAGTACTCTCCTTATTTAATTCCTTACGATATATTATATTGTTACCCTCAGACCCAGGCAAGAACGGCAACGGCTCTCTAGTAAGCGTAGACGCTTGGGGCTGCGTCCCACTCCCTGCTAAGAGCTGCTTCGTGTGCCAGGCCACCTGCAAGCATGCGCCGCTGCTGCAGTGCGACTACTGCCCGCTGCTGTTCCATCAGGTAACTGCAGCATTATATGCTCAGCCGGTTGCTGGGGTAACTCTCGTGACAGCCAGGATATGAGAGCTAATGGTCACGAAAGTCGTTTTTGGTCCTTGTGGCCCATGTCTAAAAGGCAGAAGATGGCACAAAAGCTGACGTTTTTAGTGGGTGCGAGCCCCACATAACCTCACCTTCTCCCCGGGCGGTGTGTGTATGCGTCAGGCATTTTCCTCAGCTGAAACAAAAAAAAAAGAATATGAGAGCTACTGCCTATTTCAACTACAAGTTTGTAAGGATGTATGTGGGTATGTTTGTGCCTCTTTCATTTCAGGCTCAACTACTGGATGAATTTTGATGAAACTTGTCAGTAATATAACTTACTAGATTCTGCCAGCGGTTTCACCCGCATCCCGTGGGAACTACTTCCCGTACCGGGATAAAAAGTAGCCTATAGCCTTCCTCGATAAATGGGCTTTCTAACACTGAAAGAAATTATCAAATCGGACCAGTAGTTCCTGAGATTAGCGCGTTCAAACAAACAAACAAACTCTTCAGCTTTGTAATATTAAATAAAATAACATATAGACTACTTTTTAACCATATGCGAGAAGTAGTTCTCTCGTTACGCGGGTGAAACCGCGGGCGAAAGCCGACTACTATGTAATTGACTAAGCACTAAATAATATGGTATGTTTTATTCGCAGGACTGCTTGGATCCGCCCCTGACGGCGCTGCCGACGGGCCGCTGGATGTGTCCCAACCATGTTGAGCAATACATTGTGAGTGTAATATCGACCACTTTTTTATATTTTTATAATATCTATTGTTGGAATCAGGGGAAAGCTTTCACAAAAAATTCTTCTCTGAGTTGCTTTCACACGTACGACAGTTGAGTGTATCGCCGAAATAGCATAATGGCATCATATCTTAAAATTATATGTCTGCACTCTGCAGTTATTTAGAATTTAACAAATTATTTACAAATGAAGTTAATGAACGATTTATTTTTCGTCGTCTTGCCGTTTTGCATTCGTTTTGCGTCACGCAATATGAGGCAGATAATTTGTCAATATCTAAATATATAAAAGTCAGTCACTGACTGACATAGTGATCTATCAACGCACAGCTGAAACCACTGGACGGATCGGGCTGAAATTTGGCATGCAGGTAGATGTTATGACGTAGGCATCCGCTAAGAAAGGATTTTGATCAATTCTACCCCCAAGGGGATAAAATAGGGGATGAAAGTTTGTATGAAACTTTGTCAATTTTAAACCGATCGGACTGAGACTTTGCATGCATAAAGCTACTATGGCGTAGGCAACCCTTAAGAAAGGATTTTGATCAATTCTACCCCCAAGGGGATAAAATAGGGGATGAAAGTTTGTATGAAACTTTGTCAATTTTAAACCGATCGGACTGAGACTTTGCATGCATAAAGCTACTATGGCGTAGGCATCCCTTAAGAAAGGATTTTGATAAATTCCATCCCTAAGGGGATAAAATAGGGGATGAAAGTTTGTATACATCTTCTTAGATTTTATGAAGAAGTCCTGATGACGAATCAGAATTTTATGATGACGTTCGCTTAAATACGATTTTGATTAATTCAACCCCCACGGGTGATAAAATAAGAGATGATGAAGGATGTAAAATGTATTAGTTTGAACCTATCAGTGCGTAATGGAACGTTTAGTTCTAAATGTTGAGAAGTTCTGCCTACCGCTATTAGATGGCGCTGTGCATTGACTTGAGAGAACATTGCTTCTCTCATAGACAGTTTTATGTTGCTTGCTCACGAGTAAGTTCACCCAATAACTTAATAGTTTTAGCGCCTAATGACAGATTAGTAAAGAATATTGTGTACAAAAGAAGTTTTGTAGGCCCTAATTTTTTACACACGCTAAACAAAAGTAAAGCCGCAAAAACCATACCTAATTAATAATAATACTTCTTAACGCGAGCGAAGCCGCGGGCAAAAGCTAGTGTAGATATATCGAGGATTCTATCGAAAACCCAGAAAACTGTTTAAAAGACCCTCAAAAGTTTAATTTAAAAGTACTTTATTATTGTTACTGCCGTTTCTGGTCAGGACTGGAAGCTAGTGAACTCGATATCGGCGACGGAGCGCGTGGCGCTGTGGGAGAAGTTCTCGGGGCCGGTGGACCAGCAGGCCGTCAAGGTCGACTTCATACGCAGGGCCAAGAAGCCAAGGCCTGCCTTCCGGTATGTAACTCTTATATTGGCAAGGGATTATGTTTCAGGAGTTCATGACTTGAGATACAGGTCTATTGAAATTAGTGAAGTTTTAACTTTGTCATGTAATTACAAAGATTGTCATACCGACTAAATAAAATGTTGATAGCGGGCGACGTAGTACCACTTCGTTTTGTACACCGCAGCGGTTCAAACTGTTCGATAGCTTAGCAGGAACAAGTAAAACAATCATTTTATATAGACTGGTATACTGAGTAATTATGGGTAGCCACGGGTCGGGTTATCATATCCGTCGTTCCGATACACGGCGTTGAAACTCGTTTAGCACCATGCTGGAGCACTTTAAGGGTAGTTATGGCATTTCCCACGGAGCCTTTTAGACACCCTTTTTTTTTCTTTTAACGACATCAATAATCATTAAATGCCCCCTCCCGCTGTGGGTTAGCAGCGGTGAGAGAGTGTCAGACTCTTACTGACTAAAATCCGTCGTGTTCCGTCGCAGGCCTTTTATGTACCAGGGCCGCGGTAACTCTTTCGAACAATCCTCAGACCCGCTTCACCCGTAATTGTTCGGTTTCCAGTATAAAGGTGCCGGTGTGTATGCGAGGCCGCGTGTCGGTGCCAGCGATGGTGAGGCACCACTACCGCCACCCGCCGCCGCTGCTGCCCAGTCGCCGGGAGTACGTGCGCTGCAGGAACGGTAACTAACCTTACTACAAAAACTTAAACATCTGTTGAACACTTGTCTAAAAAAAAGTGGCTGCAAAACAAACCCTATTTGAACGTCATAATCTGTCATTTTTTTTGACAAGTGTTCAGCCGACGTTTAAAAGTTTTTTTGTGGTACGACGGTAAACCACTATCGCCTTTTCAATACAGCACATTTAAAAAGCAGGCTGAGGTTTGATTCAATAACCAAGCAAAATTACGCATTGTACTATCCCATTGCAAAATTAAATGACAACAGAATATATTCTTCATATTTATCTGAATTAAGACACCTTACATTACATCTTCTACTTACAGTTCTGAAGAACTTGAAAGAAACTGACTGCTACGACCCCACTGAAGAGGATGAAGACGCTCCAAAACACAAGATCTGCATGAACCTCAGCTGCCGGGTGTACGGTGCTGAGTCAGCCCCACTGCGGGGCGTCACCGAGGAGGACGCTGCTGATGACCTGCACGCCATCAGCTCTGAGCACACTGCACAGGTAGACCAGCACCAGCTCTGCAGGAACCTCAGCTGCCAGGTGTACGGTGCTGAGCCAGCCCCACTGCGGGGCGTCACCGAGGAGGACGCTGCTGATGACCTGCACGCCATCAGCTCTGAGCACACTGCACAGGTAGACCACCAGCTCTGCAGGAACCTTAGCTGCCGGGTGTACGGTGCTGAGCCAGCCCCACTGCGGGGCGTCACCGAGGAGGACGCTGCTGACGACCTGCATGCCATCAGCTCTGAGCACACTGCACAGGTAGACCAGCACCAGATCTGCAGGAACCTCAGCTGCCGGGTGTACGGTGCTGAGCCAGCCCCACTGCGGGGCGTCACCGAGGAGGACGCTGCTGACGACCTGCATGCCATCAGCTCTGAGCACACTGCACAGGTAGACCAGCACCAGATCTGCAGGAACCTCAGCTGCCGGGTGTACGGTGCTGAGCCAGCCCCACTGCGGGGCGTCACCGAGGAGGACGCTGCTGACGACCTGCATGCCATCAGCTCTGAGCACACTGCACAGGTAGACCAGCACCAGATCTGCAGGAACCTCAGCTGCCGGGTGTACGGTGCTGAGCCAGCCCCACTGCGGGGCGTCACCGAGGAGGACGCTGCTGATGACCTGCACGCCATCAGCTCTGAGCACACTGCACAGGTAGACCAGCACCAGCTCCGCATGAGCCTCAGCTGCCGGCCAGGACTAGGGACCATGATAGCTATCTGACTTCAACCTGATTACTAAGACAATCATTGGTAAGACTGTTCCTCAGGTTTTAAGGCTGGGTAAATGACAACGAGAATCTATAATATAGGAACTCGTTATTACATAGATGGTAACTCATCTGCAGCTGACTGTTTCTTACATTGGATTCCTATAATCTGATAGAAATTCACCATTAGTCATAATAACAGTAGTCATAAAAATCGTTAAGTTATAGTTAAGGAAATATTTGTAAGTAGATACTGTATCGAATGCGTATTTTTTATTATAATAAAACATTAAAAATTCCTTTAGATATACATATGGTAGTAAAGGTTAAACATTCTGTAAAGGCAAAGTAACTTTGTGATGAATAAATAAATAATCTGCTTTAATTTCCTACTTTAAAGTTTCCTATTCCCTTCCAGCCGGAACGCCACACAGATTCCTCAAGTGACCTCTCAGACTCAGACTTCGAGTACCTGACAGCCTCAGTAAAGAAACGCAAGGTCTCCAGCGAAGACAAGAGTCCTCCCAAGCGAGGCAAGAGTGAGCGGCTGGAGCTGAGGCCTGATGCGAATGTGGAGGAACTGCTGGCTGTGGTCGATGACCAGTTGAAGAAGTTGGATGAGAGGCTCGTGAAGCTGTTGGCGTGGCAACGGTTGCAGCAGGTGTGTAGTTCACTGAAGTACTTATACATTACAGTGATGAAAGATCTTCAGGTGTTATGGAGGATATAAGTCTACACAAGTGAGGAGAGGTCAGGCTTGAACCTGATGCCGAACTATGGTTGGCATGGTATGATTAATTTAAATATTTTAATTATGTTCATAAAGTAGCCCACAGTTTGTATGTTGGTGATTCATACTATCGTGCATTTGAGAATATGTAAATGTTGGCCCTGTTCTTGATCTTTCGGTCGTGTCAGATTGTCATTCGTTCGTGAGCATTGTAAGAGTGTGAATAGATTGTCGTCCCTAAGGACTATGAGAGTGTGGGGTGGGAATAGAGTGTACCTGTGTCTGCGCAAATATTTGTCCACGATGTCATGTGCAATCGATTTCTTTTAAGTTATCAGGTGCTGTGGTTGGCTGACAACATTATCAGATTACCGACATAAAGAGAAAAATCTATTTGCCACAGGTGATAGCAGGCGAGCAGGCAGCCGGCTCATTCCGCGGCTGCGGCATCTCCGGTGCTGCCAAGGCGGCACTCCGCCGCTCGCTGGACCGCGCCAAGCTCGCGCGCCTCGGCCTTCTACGCCGGGCTCTGCCCTCCGAGCTGCTCTCCCGGGCTGATCGTGCCAGAATCGCCGCCGCCGTGTGGGGCGGACCCAGGGACCCTAGACCCGAGAGCCCCACCCCACCGACCAGCCCGGGACATTCCCTCAGTGATGCCATAGTGAGGGCTACGCTCTGTGCTATTACCAAGCCTGATAAGTGAGTCAAAACTTTTATCATCTTCTTACTTTTCTCGTTATCTAGTTGTCGCAAGCGCGGCTGCTGACCCAAGGTCTTGGGTTCGATTCAGGAATCGGTTGGTCAGGCCGAAATCGCTTTGTAGGTTTTAGAAACTTTCATAAAGCAGCCTAGAGCCTGGAAATTAGTTATTATTACACCTGTACATTAGAAACTACGTAAATGTCGGTCCTGCGCCTGATCTTTCTCGGATTGTGTCGGATCGCGCTATGAGAGTGAAGGAATAGTGAGTACACCTGTGTCTGCGCAAATGCTTGTGCACTATAATATGTCCTGCGCAGTTGTAATCTCCTTACATGAGAACAACCGCCGTAGCCGATAATCGACTAGGAAGACATCATCATTATTTACATCATTATTTCATCTCTTTTCAGAAATGGTGTGGGTTCAGGCCTAGGCCGGCCGATCCCGATGCGTCTGTCGTCGCTGAGCGTAGGCACTGATAGTGGCTGCGACGTGCGGCTCGACGCCCGCGCCTGCCGCAACGTGTCGCGGCACCATGCCGTCATATTCATGGACGAGGTCCGTCTACTGCCTTATGTACTCTCCCTGTATACTTCCTCAAGAATTCCCCTATAAACTCCCTGAATATATGTGAATTTTCAATAATATCTGATGGGTATGCCAATAACCTTTTTTGGGAGTTAGAACCGCCCCTGAACGGCATATTGCTAGGCAAGTAAACATGTATGCAAGCGAATCGTATTAAAATTTCAACTAGCTTACTATCATGGTTCATGTGCTAACATACGGACAGACAAACGTACAGCAAAGTTTCAATGATAGAGTCACATTTTACTCCGGGAGTAAGTACGAAACCATAAGATTTCCTAAATGTTTTATTGTTTATACCTCCAGGTGAGTCGTCACTTCGAGCTGATCAACTACTCGGAGTGGGGCACGTGCGTCAACGGTGTGCTGTACGCCTGTGACGTCACCGCGCCCGACGCGGCCCGTGACGTCACCGCTGCCGACGGGACGCGTGACGTCAGTGGTCCCGACGCAGCGCGTGACGTCACCGCGCCTGCTGACCTGCTGAGGGATGTGGTGCGGCATCGCATGCGGGAGCCGCTCAAGTGAGTGTAAAAATATTTTTTTAGGCCAATTTCAAGAAAAACAGGACCTTATTGCTTGTTTGTAATTAAGCTGCTTTGAACGTGGGCTTTGGGCGGTGAGTTCGGGTAGCTCATCGTCCCTCTGTCTACTTAGACGACAGACCCGTGTGGACGGCGCGCGTTGTTCCACGCGTGAGTCAAAGAGATGTCAGCAACCCCAGCGGGGCCCAGCAGGGCCAAGGCCTGCCGGGGCTGCGGGATTGTTCAAAAGAATACCGTGGTCCCTGGTACTTAAAAGGCCTACACAACGGAATACGACGGTTTTTAGTCTTTACCGTAGCTCAACTGGCTTACTATGGATCTGATTTTTTAAAGAAAGTTGAAAATTAGCGTTCCTGTCATTCTTGAAATCAGTTCAGCCTAAGTATTTAAGAACATTATTACAAAAAAAATCAACTCCACATCTTCATTTACAGAATAAACGGCAACCTAACCATCCCCTTACCCGACGAGCAGCCATGCCGCTGTCCTTCCTCCCCTCCGCTATCAGCCGGCGCGTGGGAGGGCTCGGCGCTGGTGCCGCACGGAGCCCTGCTGCAGTTCGGCTGCCTGCCCTTCGTGTTCAGCATCACCGACCAGGGCTTCGGGTACGAGTCCGACGCCCTATAGCAGACGATCATTTAGTACTGCAGTATGTAGTATTCTTAGTATAGACATCGGCAAGGATATTGAGCCCTGACCTTCCCCTGCGCAGAAGTGATTTATTGGTTTATTGCCTTATGTGTACAGTGCGCAAAGCGATTCCCACCCTTCCGCCGAGAGCTCATTATCCATGCCGATAACTATAAGGTTGTTTAGTTTAGTTTTTAAGGGTTAAGTGTAGACCGGTTCTGTCAGGTTTATGTATCCTAAAGCCTTATGACTAAACATTAAAAATAAATAACGTTAATATTGAAATAGTTGTTGTTATTGATTGTGGTTTATCCTATGCAATATTAACTCCTTCTGTGTGGCTTTCAGGCCAAAATTACTATGCTAAAATAAGCTTTTTTCCATGGAGCAAGGATACTTTTTACCCAGGTGTGGGAATTAGTTCCCTCTGGACAAATTTACAAAATACTGCTAAAATATACGTCAGATTTAGAACTGTCTACACTTAACTAATACTTATACATTGGTTATATCAATGCACTGTTTACTCTTAACTTAATTATAATTGTATCGTTATGTGTAATGCAATGTTTTAAGTATAACAACGTTCATGTAATATTATGTTGTATACAACGGTTGGTTTTAGCTATATAAATATACACTAGAAACTTTGTTCAATTTATTCAATTCTGGATATGTTAAGTAATGGTTGTTATGGATCCCGGCTGACATTAGAATATCATTGATAGTCGGAAACTGAAAAGTCTGCAACCAGTATTGCCAAGGATTATCGGGTTGAGGAGGTCAGATAGGCAGTCGGATATCGTTTTTTATAAATCTAATAGTAGGGGAGGCGAGAGTGCTAAATCGGGAGTGACTCGAGCGTCAATGAGACCTATTAGATTGCGAAGCTTAGATGATAAGAAGAAAAAAATGTCCTGACATACACACACTTCCATCGGTGGGTGGAGCGGCTATAAACTTTCAAAAATGTAAAAAAAAACAGTTGCATGGACATACTCGAGCGCGTCAGATATTAATAGCATGCACGTTCTACGTCATTTTGAAAACATACGTATATTAATCTGACTGTTTCCATGGTGGGGGTGGTAGTAGGTAAGGGTTAAAAATGGGAAAAAAAATAATTTTATCGAGCGCGTCAGATTACCAAAAGGGGTGTTAAGTGAACCAAAACGAAGGCTCTTATGCAATAATCTGACGATTTAGACGTGACCTAAACTCGTGGCCATTACTTGAAATTGCAAAAAAAAATCGCCATTTTGAAATACTCGAGCGCGTCAGATTAAGATATATATGGTTCATTTATGTACCCTTAACGTAATCATCTTATAATCTGACGATTATCTGGAGGAATTCGCTTAATCTGACAATGGAAAGGTTTTTTGCAAACCTTTTAACAAATTGAAGAACTGAAAAAATTGCAAGTAAATAAACCAGTATGTACCTATTCTTTGAAGTACAAAACTTTTATTTATAAGCAAATAAGTATGAAAAACATATAAAGGACAATGGACACAAATATACGGAACCTCGTACACTCCACCAATAGCAATGTCATACATATCATTGTATAGGCCTTTTTATCTAGAACAACCTTTAATATGACAGCTTTGTTGTCGTTTGCCCGTCCTGAGATATAGATCAAAAAGTGTGTAAAAGTTAAAACTAAATAATCCATTGATATCTCATGTTTTTAAAGGAATATCTAAGTGCTACTACGAGTATGTCTTCTAAGTACTACTTGCTGTGCCCGTTAGGGTTCATAATTGTTACTATAATTTTGCATTTCAACCTTATACTGTACCAACTGGATATTGGGCGTAATGATAAACCCCACCAATAGCAAAGTCAAATACATCGTTGGATAGGTCTTTTCAACTATGACAGCTTTGTTCTAATGTTTGTCCGTTCTGAGATATAGATAAAAACAAATTAAAACTAATAATAAATTGATTATTATTAGTTTTAATTTAACTGTAACCTAATTTTCTTTGAAAAATTAACACCAATGTCGATGTTGATGAAATAATCTGCCTAGCCTTTTTCCCAGCTATTTTCATACAAAAAAAATACGTATAAATTTGACTTAATTTATTAGTTTAAAACCATCCAGTAGAGTTGCGCGTTGCCACTCTTGCAGAACAGATAGAAAGAGATAGCAGTTGCTTTCATTGATGAAGCGACACTACGCGCGTAATTTGTGAACCACGTTATGCAGAGTAGAGCCAATGTTAACCGGATGACTAGGCCACCACGACCTGTATAAAAAAGGCGAAGTATACGAAACGGCATTTCTCGGTATCACGATAGACAAACAATGCAACTGGAAGGCACACGTATTTAACAAAAGTACCTATCCAATAAAATGAATCGTCTTCGTTAAAAACAATATATCTGCATGCATACCATGACCAGTAACTTCCTGAGATTAGCGAGTTCAAACAAAAAAACTCTTCAGCTTTATAATATTAGTGTAGATTATTTAAGACCCAAAATGTACTAACACTTATTGCAAATGAATTGAATTGAAAAAAGAGAGAGAGGAATAGAAACTTGGGAGGAGAATACCGGCAACACGTAGCTGCACGCTTTAAACTTTATCGATTAATTTTCCTTACTTCGGCTTACGGGAATCGTCAGATTTTATATTTTTCGTGAACGTTGAATTAATCCCTTCAAAATAAAAAAAAAATAGCCGCGCTCGAGAAAGTCAAGATGACGTTTTTTTTTTACAAGTTTGTAACCTTCCTACTTCTTATCGTCAATCGCAAATTGTCAGATTAGTGGAATATACACTTTTTAGCATATAACTAACTTACCCTATCTTAATCTGACGCGCTGGAGAATGTCAGATGATAATTTTTTTTTTACTAATCTGATCCTTTATTCTGGACGCGCGGCTGCATATACAGGGCTTATATTTGGTGGAGGTGTTAAATGGGGTAATAGGCACCTCCCTATATACTAATCTGCCGCGCTTGAGTAAATCCCGAAATCCCTTCTAGGCCTCCCCTACTATAATAATGTGTTCCAAATTGTATGTACCTACAAGTTCCCTAGTTATCTAAATAGAAGTTTAGCTTGTCTTATGTTTACTTGATTTCTGTCTGATTGTGTTTTAATCGAATTTAAATTTCGTAATAAATTAGTAAAATAAAACTACACTAGTTTCAATCAAACAAGCTATTTATATGATTAACCATGATATTATTATTTAATTACTATATTTAAAGAAATAATAAGGAATAAGTTTTTCAGTGTTTATCTTATGTGAGCGATTCGTTTATTTATCATAGTAAAAACATTTATGGTATGTGATCCAATTACAAAACGCTTTATATGTCGATAATGGGATAATATTTAGATAGACAAATTGAGTTGAAGAGTTTGTATGAATGCGGTACTACTCCGATATCCGATCAGATTAGATTTCTTTTCCAGTTAGGATTATGATTGCCTATTTATCGAAGAAGGCAATCAGTCTTATTCTAATTTGGCCACCATTCTTATTTTTATTTGGATGCCGGAAGTAGTTCCTATAGGACGCGGGTGAAACCATTGGCGGAAGCTAGTATTTAGATACAATATAAGATGAGATGGGTTTTTTACGTGAATTTGGTTCGTTGGTAGTTGTGCTTGAGCGGATTTCGAAGTATATAGGATTAGATTCTCGGGTTTATGTATTGTGAAATTGTTCAGCAGAATCTGAAGTTGTCAGGAACATCTGTATTTTTCAGTAGTTAAGGAAATAAATACAAATATGTATTAGAGTTACATAAGTATTATGTAATAAAATTAGAAAATGTCTACTGATTACTAAAGTAAGGTTTTCAAGAAAAATTCAACTTCCATTAAAATAACTTGTATGAAAGAAAATCCCACGCTGTCTGTAGGCTTACTTAACGCTCAATAGCTATTGGTTGTGATTTCAAAATTTTCATCAATTTTTTAACCCTACATTATATTCGTGTCTTATTTATCCATGAAATGTTAAGTTACTTGATTATGGTTTAGATGCAAATTAATAACGCATGAAGAATAAGATTGAACTTCATTTTTTTCTATATTGTGTTTCTCATCTTGCAAAACTGTTTTTTTTTCAATAAATAATGTGTTACTATGTAAACTTAAACTATTTCTTTTTACTTTAGTAAACTATTATTTTAAGCGGTTTTTATTTAATAAACACTGATATTTAAAAATCATATTTGTTCTCTATATCATCCTCCTTTTATATCCAGAAATAATGTCATAGTAGATAATTATAAAAAACAAGCAAATATTTTTGTAATTCGCTACGGCTGGTACGATTTTTTAAACATTTTGTAAACTTAAGTTTCCCTATAATAACAACGATATAATGAAATGCGTATTTACTGTAACTAATTATAAGGAATATCGCCAAAACGGATCATGTATAGTTTTTGGCTGATTTATAATACCTAAACGTTGTTTATTAGTAAAGTCTAGAGAAAATGGTTGTTTTGCGCCATATTACTAAAATGCAGTGAGAAATGTATTATATTCCGATAATGGTACAACTTTTAATCTTCCATATAGTAAATAGATTGCCTTTTAGAGTTCATAAGCAAATATTTATCTGATATTGTAAATGTATATTGTCTACAAAGTTATTCTTAGCTTAATTACCTACAAATCCTAAATTCCCACAAAACACCAATAACGTTTGTGTTCTGGTTAAGAATGTATACAGAAGTGAAAAATATGATAATAAAACTAATTTATAATATGGGAAGCAATTATACACAACGATAGCTACGATTTTTACCCGACTACGCCAAGAAAGTTGTTTCTTGTCCAACTTATAATCTGTGGGCGGATATTTTATTAAATAGGATAGTTCGGAAGTCAAATAAAAGACTTGTTTCCTATTTAAAATGAACCAGAACGCAAAGTATATCACTGCCAGTGAATGAACGAGCATACTGTCTTGTTAACTTTACCTACCCACTCATACATACATAAACATAATATGTATTAATTAAAATGAGTAGACTTTAATCCAGTTACTATTTCTCTCTGCTAGACAAATTAATATGTTTGTGCTTATAACTGTACCTGTATTAATATTGTCTTATCCTTTTATAGATTTTAATATAGTTAGTTAAATAGCGTATGCTGCCATTTCATAATAATTATGCTCTTTTCTGAATGTGTTCAAATCAATTGTTATATGGGTGTATAGTACCTAATCACATTAAAACCCATCACATATACTTTAAGGTATTCTATAACGAATTCCAAAAATTTTAACCAAATCCATCCTGTGGTATAGCGACAGGAATTATTTTTCGTTTTCATAATTTAGATCATGTGGAAAGCAGAGATAAAGTACGCAAATGTCAATGACCCCGGCGAGCGATCAAAATAAAGGTTGCGGTTCTTAGCAAAACCTTTAACTAAAAGAAGAAAGAATATTTGACAAGGTAAAATGAAACTTATTTTAATAGTCATACGTTCACGTCATCAGCGAAAAGAAAAAAAATAGTTTAGCGTTTCATGCAATTACTGACTGAATGACTGGATCATTGCTGCCCACCTTATTCTTTAGATATCAGATTTGGCGCAATTAATGTTTTAAGTGCTGTTTTCTACTCATTAATAATTGTATTAAAATACTATAATAAATACTTTATTTTACATAGTTCAATAATGCGTAATTCTTACATTTTTATTTGATCTTTCTAGTCGTTACTTGTTTTTAAAGGGTTTTTAAGCTTTCAATTGACTA
The DNA here is from genome assembly GCF_030705265.1 of Helicoverpa armigera. Taxonomy (NCBI): domain Eukaryota; kingdom Metazoa; phylum Arthropoda; class Insecta; order Lepidoptera; family Noctuidae; genus Helicoverpa; species Helicoverpa armigera. Next base: position 578,640 of record NC_087141.1, read on the forward strand.
GGTTTTACTTTTTGTTGATTTCCGTGTTCGGTAACGTGTGTTTGAATAGTTTACGTTTAGTGCATGGCCGCCGCCATAGATGAGTATAAGTACTGACGTCGCCGCGCTGATTTCTTTGATTTTACCGCGCTTTTGTTGCTCAGGTGATTGTTTTTGCGATAAACGTGTATTTACGACAGGATTATTGTTTTTATTTATAAAGGATTTACGTGTTTTAGGGGGCGGTATATCGTGAATGCGAAAGTGGACGCCATTTTAGTGTTTTGTTTTTGTTTGTAATTTGTTATCAGTGTATATAAACAATGCCTCGAGTAAATTACATAGCCGCGGAGTACACCGACATCGTGCCTATTTACGGCGAATGCTATCAAAGCTGCTCTAGCTTTGCGGACATTATATCGTGAGCGAAATAGGACCAGTCGCGTTTGTCCTACAGATTCCCGAATCAAAGTGAAGTGTAAGAGCAGTGCATCAAAGTGAATATTGATGTAGTGATTCATAATAATCCTAATTGATAATCAAAACAAAAGTGATATGACGTGATTGTAAGACGATTGAGATGTTAAGTTTGCCGCGTTTGATTCGCCGACATATTGCCGGTGCGACGTTGCCGCTCTCCTACAACAGAGGTCAGTGATTTATGCAATGTATTTTTTGAAAAACTCTCGCACATTTTAGAAAAAATTACTTTTTTACAACCAGTATTTTTAGTTATTTAATTTAATGTGATTAGGTACGGTATGACACACTTTGTATACTAATGTAAAATTTTAATAATGTCTTCATACATGTACATATCGCCAATTTTTTACGCCAATAATACTTCCACAAATAGCCTTCATTTCGTAAAAAGTTTCGTGATTAAGAAATCTTACAAGCTTTTATAACCTTGTAAGCATAAAATACGAAGTAAAATCACAGATTACTTGGTAAAATGTACATTACAAAAAAAAACATACCGACCGAATTGAGAACCTCCTCTTTTTTGGGAAGTCGGTTAAAAATTCTATTGGTTGTTAAAAAAATTCTCCGTTCTTCTCCACTTTGGTGAAGTTAGGGCCTCAAATGCCTAGACCCATTTCTGTTACCAATAAAGTTGGTAGTTTCAATATTTTTGCTAAAAAGGAATGCTCGTTCGTTCCTTACCCTCTTATAGAGGCGTATAGCTAACATTAATATTTACTGATTATTGCATATTATTACATAGTGTAGTATTATGTATCGGTAATGTAGCGTAATCTAGGATAATGATGTTTATGTTTGTCAAATAAAGGTTAATTATTAAGAAAAATATTTTTTACTTTACTCATTATTCTTCACTTATCCTGATACCTAATTAACAACAGCTAGTCAATCAATCAAAGATCAATAGAATACTCATCACCACCTATTAAATAATAAAAAACCAAATAAAAAAATAACAAGTTTATTTAATCACAGTTAATATCCTCGGGGTCTTCTTCATCAAAGTCCCGAATCTTAACATCAGCATCTTCTCCATACTGAATAATATTGTCTATGGTTATCATGATATTCTCCACGCTCTCTTCATCTTTGATGTTGAGCGGGTAAAACCGGACTAGACTGAAGTTCTCTATGACTTCTCCGATTGCTTCTGTAAGTTTTGCGTACTTTTCGTGCCATTTCGATTTCGCGTTTCTCATGTCAGCTAGGAGCACGTGTGGGTCTGGATCTAGGTAACTGGAAAAATGATAGAAGAAAATTTATAAAATTACAACAAACAGCTGTCATTTCATTATTTGTTTACCATAAAATCTATTTTCTCCAAAGTATGTTGTTGACATTGTTAGATTCCCAACGATGACTTGGATACCAAAAAAATACCAATCGTTCTTCCTGAGCATTTGGGCTGCGCCTATATCATTCAAACAGTATAGAATATAAACTTACTCGTCAATCTGTCTTCGCGCGCTTTTGCTGAGCAAGTCCATCTTGGTGAGAATGTTGACATGTGGGAGTTCCAGGTTCACCATCACACTAAGTGCCGCCATTGTGCCTGGAATATGAAATATTCAAAAATAATTTATTTACGCTTCTTTAATTCTGTATTCTATTGCTAAAATCAGCAGATGTGCTAATCTGTATCTACTAAATGAGGCCACAATTGTTTGTTTGGCAAGGTTCTGAAGCTAAAACTGATTTGAAAAAAAAAAACTTGCTGGGTAGCTATGCTATCCCCAACTACTTTACATTGGTTATACATATTTTATGCAGCTATGAGAAGTTCCCTTGGAAAACAGGTGAAACTATGGGAAACAAGTCCTACAGTAACTACAAGGATATTGAAACACTGGTTGTTACTTTTGTCTTACAAGGCTATTGATTTTTTAAAGTAAGTTAAATACTATTCACCTGATAAGAACTTAGCGCCATCAATCATGAACTGTGAATCAACCATGAACACAACACATATCCTGAAGTTCCACTTCTGCAGGAGATCCACCAGCTTCCTCATGACAGGCAAGTGTGTGTACAGTTCTATCTGGCCGGGACAGTCAAACAGTAGGTAGTCATCGTCTACGTCTCCTAGCTGCTCTTCTAACCAGTCACAGTTCTCTAGTAACGTTCTGTAAGTAGAAAATGCTTTAATCAATATGTAATCTTTAAATAAATGTTATTTATTAATTAAATATTTGACCATAACAAAATTAATTTGCAGTATTGTTAAATAGAACTTTAGTTATTTGAGTTGAGATTCATTCTATTGTGAAATAAACTTACTCTATACAAAAAACAAGTCCTCCATTAGGTCCAAACTGCAGTTCCTCATCTTCCATGGCATCTTCCAAGTGTATCAGTTCCCGGATGTCCACCAGTGGCTCGTAGTCAAAGTGTTCCGCAGCAGGGTCTAGGTTCACTACCTCCACTATCCGTTTGGCATCACTGGCGTGTTTCACTATCGTTGAGCAGTATGTAGACTAAAATGTTATATGGAATAAAGTTTATTTAAACAATTTTGACAATCCATGACAATACATTGATCAAGAAACTTCTGAGTAAAAAGGTTTGTTAATGGAGGATCTTATTGAGAGACATATATTTTAGAAGTTGTTCAAATTAGACGCTAAAATGCACATCTAATGATCGAATAAAAGTGATAAAGGCAGTCGAAAATCACTGCACACCACGACCCTGGTTTGTGTTGCACCAGAAAACTATATAACTTTATCCTTTATACAGTAAAGGAACTCTTACCTTTCCACTCCCAGCAGGGCCCACTACTAACTGTGCGTAACGCATCGTGAATTAATAATAAAAAAATTAAACAATTCAAAACTTTTAGGTTAAGTAACTATTCCGCGCAAATTAACTCGTTAATCAATACTTTATTGCGCGCACTTATGAATTGTATGGAAGATACTGGGAAGTATAATCAAACGTTAACAATTAAGTAAATTAAATATAGGTAAGAGTTACAGAAATAATACAACTTTTAACTTCCCACTCAGGTTGTTTTGATTTTCAAACACCCGTCACAAGTGACAATGACATGCCGTCGCGTCGATGTCAAAAGCGATGCGTGGTTACGATGCGTTCCACAAATAAGCCTTGGAAAGTTTAATGAAACTCATTCGTAAATCTTTATTTTGTATTGACATAAAAGACTGTCCGGAAATTAAAATAAAATATGATCATTGTCAAAAATTCAAAATTTGAAAGTGTGCTGCAATTTATTGTCACAACAAAAACTATACAAACAAGAAATTAAGTAAAATTGCATAATGACTGCGGTTGGAATTGATTTAGGAACTACCTATTCATGTGTTGGCGTCTGGCAGCATGGTAATGTGGATATAATAGCTAATGATCAAGGGAATCGCACCACTCCCTCTTATGTCGCCTTCACCGATACTGAGAGGCTCATTGGTGACGGCGCGAAAAACCAGGTGGCTCTGAATCCAAGTAATACAATTTTTGATGCCAAACGACTTATCGGTCGAAAATATGATGATCCGAAGATTCAACAAGATCTCAAACATTGGCCATTCAAAGTGGTCAATGAAGGCGGAAAGCCAAAGATCCAGGTTGAATATAAAGGCAAAACTAAACGCTTCGCTCCTGAAGAAATCAGTAGCATGGTACTGATTAAGATGAAAGATGTCGCTGAAGCTTATTTGGGGAAACCAGTAAAGAAAGCGGTTATAACCGTACCGGCTTACTTCAACGATTCTCAAAGACAAGCTACCAAAGACGCTGGAGCCATAGCCGGGCTGAACGTTTTGCGTATTATTAATGAACCAACAGCTGCTGCTTTAGCTTACGGATTAGATAAAAACCTGAAAGGCGAACGAAACGTGCTGATCTTTGATCTTGGAGGTGGAACATTTGATGTGTCAATCCTAACCATTGATGAAGGCTCTCTTTTTGAAGTGAAAGCAACAGCTGGAGACACTCACCTTGGTGGCGAAGACTTTGACAGTAGGCTTGTCAATTTCCTGGCCGACGAATTTAAAAGGAAACATAAAAAAGATTTGAATACTAACCCAAAGTCTCTTAGACGTCTTCGAACCGCAGCCGAGAGAGCAAAACGAACCTTGTCCTCCAGTACTGAAGCGAGCATCGAGATTGACGCGCTGTATGAAGGCATAGACTTTTTCTCACGAGTGTCTAGAGCTCGCTTCGAAGAATTGAACTCTGACTTATTCCGTACAACACTCGAACCTGTAGAGAAAGCTCTGAATGATGCCAAACTGGATAAGAGTGCTATTCATGACATCGTTTTGGTTGGTGGATCCACACGTATCCCCAAAATACAGAATTTACTGCAAAACTTCTTCAACGGTAAGAAGTTGAACTTGTCTATAAATCCTGATGAAGCAGTTGCATATGGTGCAGCAGTTCAAGCTGCTATACTTAGCGGAGAACGTCACTCGAAGATCCAAGACGTTCTGCTGGTGGATGTCGCTCCTTTATCTTTGGGTATCGAGACTGCCGGTGGAGTTATGACGGCTATTGTAGAACGTAACGCAAAAATACCTTGCAAACATTCTCAAACCTTCACTACGTTTTCTGATAACCAGTCAGCCGTCACCATTCAAGTTTACGAAGGAGAAAGAGCAATGACAAAAAACAATAACCTGCTGGGAACGTTCGACCTGACTGGCATACCTCCAGCTCCTCGTGGAGTTCCACAAATAGACGTGGCATTCGATTTAGATGCTAACGGCATTCTCAACGTGTCTGCTAAAGAAAACAGTACCGGGAAAAGCAAGAACATAGTCATAAAGAATGACAAAGGTCGCTTGTCTCAAGCAGAAATCGACAGAATGTTAAACGATGCTGAAAAATATAAGGATGATGACGAGCGGCAACGGAGCCGTGTTGCAGCCAAGAACAAGTTGGAAACTTATGTATTTGACGTGAAGCAGGCGATTGAAGACGCCGGGAGTAAGCTGGGAGAGATGGAATGTGCAAAAATTCGTCGCAAATGTGACGATACTCTACGTTGGCTTGAAGGCAATTCTATGGCAGACAAGGATGAGTTTGAAGAAAAGTATAAGGAGCTGTCTAGAGAGTGTACTCCTCTTATGAAGAAACTGCATGGAACTGGTTCGAAGAGTGGTCAAGGTGGCAGTGACGGTCCGCTCATTGAAGAAATAGATTAGATGTCTATCAGCACGTGTTTAAGTTTTGTTTTTTAGTAGGATACCTATGGTTTTTTTCAGTTTTCTCTTAGATTCTGTTATAGAGATTCCTATTATATTTTGCCAAACATGACACGAGTGTTCTTATTTTGACAACATAGTCACACTTACATCTGATGTCTTTTGGTTTCACCGGGTGACTTACCAAGCTGTTTATTAAGGTACTTACACTTTATTATCTTTAATAGTATAGTATAATAAAGTTGAGACTCAGGTACGAGTGAACTAACGAGGCGTTCGGGTTCCTTGACATCTGTCATAGATTTTTGGTTTACAAAAAAATCGGTGGGTTCCAAAGAAGTTGTACGAGCCATTACACATACATTTTAACATTGCACCTGCATTTTGGCGACGCTACTTTCTTAGAAGGTTTTCCTTCTTCCTTCTTTTTCAGGCCACATAGGTTTACAAGTAGGTAAGACAATTAAACAAAATCTGATTAGCAATTTCTTTATTTTTAATTTTAATAACTTTAGAAATTGTTCAGAAAGAAGACAATGGTTTTCAGCATCATTATTAATTAATATTATGATATGAACAATAATAATTATCGCTATAATTTTAATACTATTCATTATTATAATGGATATAACGCATAATAATAATCTATTCACTACCGGATTACTATTTACATTCTAACCTGGCAACACTCAACGTAACAATATAAAATACAAGATGGCGTATCTTAAAGATAGGTGCTTGTAATATTTTGATAGTAACAGTACTATCATACAGCCTCTAAATATCCGCAGCTGGGAATAAACCCATAGGTCGACTGTATGCTCTTGCCTATGTCCAGTTGAGGACTGATTTAAGACGTATTCAAAAAAACAGTTTTTTCATAAAAATAAGGATGAACTAAAAAGACTTCAGAGCCCGACTTCAACCTGACCAAAACCTAGTGTTTTATTTTCGAAAACCAGTTGTTTTTAGAAAGTCCCTATTTTGCATCACATGTATTATAAAAGTATGGTATTCTCAAACGTTTCACTAGTGGTGTTGTTTCCCATTAGTCCTAACAATTAAACTTTGCCTCTCTCATAATTTTGAATAAATCTTACCAGACTACTAATTGTTTAAGACAAGTGGATTAAACGATGAATCATTTCTCTAAAAACAGTTTTGTTTACTTCATTTTAAAACCATTGAAAACTTACGTTCTGACTTAAAATATTTTTATTTATCAACAGTTATTGGGAGGTGGCAACTTTGAAGATACCTTCAAAAATATGGAGGCGTTATGGTAAGTATCTGTTATATCAAAAATATTAGAAGCAACTATATCAAATAACAATAATATTCATAATACACGTATATTATTCTTTTAAAAGCAAAAAGCTATGAAATGATTCTATAAATCAATATATTTAATACGTTAAAAAATTTCCTTCACTTCATACAACGGAGTTGGAGAGTTAAAATAACTGTTTTGTAACTGTTAAACAGCCTAAGTTCATTTATATTGACTATTACTCGCTATCACTTATCTAACTTACGGTTTATATATAACATCGATATGTATGTTGGTATTTCTAAAAATGGATGTATTTTTATAAAGATTTTTTATTCTCCATGTAAAATTGAAATTGCCCAAACTTTTCATTTTTTATTGAAACCTGGAGGCCTAAATCTATTCTGACATAATTTCGTTACAATTTCGATACACTTTTAGAATGATAATAATTTCGATATTATTTATGATTTTACCCTTTTACGAAGTTAAATTTTTGGGTCGAACTATTTTCCTACTTAACTATGTTTTATTCTAACGTGGCATTTCGATTAGATATTTACAATTTAACTGAATATAACTATGTACATCGTGATGCAAGGAGTATGGTTCCTTTAAAATTTACATTTTCTTACTTATCTCCTAAGAAAAAAAAGGAAAAAATAAGGAAGTAAAATAAAATAAAGAAAATAAGATTAAAAGCAAATTTATTGCTAAAATAAAATATAACTATAAACCATAAGCAATACATTACTTGCTTAATCGTATTATTTTGTGTCTTGATTTGTACATTTTCTAAAAAATATATAAAAATGAAAAGAAACAAACAATATAGCTATTGTACGGAATTAGAATTGACAGTTATGATAACTAAACGTTATAAAATGACAGCTAAAATCACAAAGTTGAGCGGTCCCGCGGCGTTTTATAAAATAATGCAATATAAAAACATACAATAGTAAAAAATAAACATTAATAATTTAAATGTTAAACTTATATAACCCGATTATAATATTTTAAACCTCGCCGGTTCTAATAAACATAATAATACTTTTCAACTGGGGCTCGTTAAACCATAGCTTAAATTTACATCTGATTGCACTTTATAATTTTCATTAACAATTAATGAACCTTCCCTATTCCTAATTTATCAGCAACTGAGTTATCTTACACGAATAGTTTCTAACCTACTTATATACAGGGTCTGGTTCGCAGGCAATATTCGACACATATTTGGTATATTTATTTACAATCGAATTAAAAAGCCGTAACTTAAAAATACTCAGATATTTGTACCTAATCAGGGTACGTGTTTTACATTAAAAAATTAAAGCAAAAATGCATCTTTTTGTATCGCAAGTTTATCTCGTCCCGGTCGGGGACGCGCTTGGCGTATCACGAGAAGCTACGAGGGTATTATGTACAAAGTCTTTGGCCTTACAATCGAATTACAACAAACACTAGCTACACAGTAACATTTGCACTGAACGTCGCCATCGGACCGACGGACACTTATCACACAATAAATAATCGTTCGAACGTGATATGGTAAAGTCTACACCACACTGTTCGGGACCCGTTTTATCACACTCTGCTAGAGCACAGCCTGGAGCCTTAGTACTCCCAGCCGTCGTCCGTCTCGGATTTGATCTTGTCTTCGGGAATGACGTCATCAGGCGTGTGCGGCGGGCGCGGCGTGTGGGGCGTGTGCGGGGTGTGCGGGGTGTGCGGGGTGCGCGGCGCGGGCGACGCGGCGGGGGACGCGGCACCCGCCACCGGCGACGGCTCCACGCGCACCGTCTCCTCCGCCTCTCTCCGGAAGTCGTCGCTCCTCATCACGCACACTCCGTTGATTATCACCTCGTCAGGGTTGCGCGGCTTCTCGTCCTGCCAGTCGGGGTTTACCCACTGCGGCGCCGCGGGCTTCCGTCTGCTGGAGCGGCCTGCGGGCGTGGACGTCGCCTTCGGCTCAGTCTTAGATTCCTCGTCCAGCGAGTCCTCGGAGCCGAGGTTGCTCTCGACATCGTCATCTTCGAAGTCATCGCCGTCGGGTTCTCGTTTCAGAGGCATCGAAAGGTCAAGGCCACCAGACTGGTCCTTCACCTGATCTTCAGGGGGTAATAGCCCACGTCCGATCAGCGCCGCTAAGTTTGAGTTTGCTGCGAAGTACGGCGGGTAAGGCAGAGGTACTCCCGCGAGACCCATTCTTTCCTTTTGAAGTTCCAGTAATCTCTGATTAAGGAGAAGACGGAACTGGACAGGGTCGAAAGGCGCAGAAGACTGATCCCGTGCGGGAGGTTCGGCCGGTAAGCCATGCGGCGCTTGTTGTTTTAGCCGCATGCGGTGATTGTGGAACCAGTTAGTGATGGTTCGTGACGACAGACCCAACTCTGTGGCAAGGAATTCGATCGTTGGCATGTTTGGGTAGGGATCGAGTGCAAATGCTAATCTAAGCGCCTCTTTCTGCTCTTCCGAGAATAGTACTCGTTGTTTCTTAGCGCACGGCGCTCCCGCAGTGGGGCCGGGAGAGCTCGAGTGGTAGAACTCTGACGTGTCATTAGATGACGTGTCAGATGAGTTGTCCTGCCCGGGGCCGCTTGATCGCCGTCGCTTGCTCGCTTCCCGCCTCTCATTCTTCAAAGCTTGGAGACGATCAATATTGTGGGCATCACTCAACCACAGCTGCATGCGAATGAATGGTTCCCGTCCCTTGATGCTGAGCATATGCCATGGCTTCGGTTTCGAAAGCAGTTCACTGACGGAACCTTGTGATAGACCTAGTACAGCTTCGCCGAAGATTTTCTGGCCAATGTTATTTGCCAGCAGTGCTTCTTTAATTTTAGTGGTGATGGTTTGCGTGTCTAGGTCCTGTGTGAGCGCGGCCATCTCATAGACGCTGGGCGAGATGTGCTGGTGCAGGTTACGCATGACGGGCGGCTGGTGGTGCGGCTGCGGCGGCGGCGGAGGCTTGCGCTCCTTGTTGTTGTTGTCGTGGTGCTGCGGCGGCAGCGTGACGGCGTGGTGCGGCGGGAAGCCGGGCGGCGTCAGCAGCAGCGGCGTCGGCTGCCCCAGGTGCCCCAGGTGCCCGCCGCCCAGTAGCTGCTCCTGCTGCATCTTGCTCAGCAGGGACGTCGCGTCGGAAATCATCTTTTGTGTTGGCGGCATGGGTTTGTTCATATTTGGCGGACAAGCTGTAAGAACAAAAGAAGAAAATACAATTAATCTACTATTCTCTCTAAAAATAGTTGGATAAATATGTGTTCGTATAGAGATAATACTTACGAGGTGCTCCGCTGTAGTTTCCAGTCCTCATAAGTTTTTCCGGCGCGATTTTGTATTGTGATGCTACCAATTTGTGGACAGCATTGTCATCCTCTAAGAACATCTTCATGCGGATGAAAGGCTCTCGTCCCTTCTGCGTGAGCATGTGCCAGGGCTTTGGCCTCGCTAGCAGGTCGCTGACAGATCCTTGTGATAGACCCAGAACAGACTCTCCAAACAGTCTTTGGCTAATAGAATACTGGCTTAGAGCCTCCTTCACTCTCCTTACTATATCTTCTGTGTTCAAATTGTTAAAGAGATCAAATTGCTGTTGTGTGATTGGTGGAAGAACTGCTTTCATCGACCTCTGTACGGGAGGATGATGAGGAGGGTTGGATGGCTGGGAGATGAGACTGTTCGTGATCGATGCCATCCGCTGTAGTGGGCTTGCTGCTGCTGAACTACTGAAGTCATCATTTGGAGTGATTGCAGGCGGTAGTATCGCGTTGCCCAGCGGACTGGACGCAGACGATCCTGTTGATTGCTGTCCCGGCTCTAGTTTTGGCCTCACTAATGAGAATGCGCTCCCCGCGTGCCTAATAGCCTCTTCGGCATCCATTGACCTATCCTTATCACTATCAGTCATTCCATTCATTTTGGCGTTTTTATCTTTAGGCAAAGAGAGATCTTGGACCGCTCCGGAGCCATTCATCTGTTGGTTCTGAGCTTGTTGCATCGCCTGCTGCTGCAACGCGAGGAGGTTCGGAAAGGGCGGCATCGCTGGCAAGTTGTGCAGGTTGGGAATGTTGCCCGCCGGCTGGATCTTGGCAAGTTCTCTGTGGTACGCTTCCAGTGCCATGCGAATGTCTTCTGGTGGCCTCTCCATGTGTGGTGGCATGCCGCCGCTGAAAAAGGGAGGAAACATGCTATACGTTAGTTTTAGATTTGCTGTTCTCGTTTATTATTTGTAAATAAAAGTAACTTTAATATTAGAGACTTGTTTTCAGGGAATATAATGAAAGCTTACCCAGGGAAACCTTCGCGGCGAATGTCCTCTACTCTCCTGGTCATGATTTTGGCGAGCTCCTCCTGATAAATGCGCGCCACCTTCTCTTGAGGAATGTCATCATTCTCATACTTCTTAAGTCTTCTATTTTGACTCGAGTCCTGAAAATAGAACAAAATTAAATTAGTGTTTGCCTATGTATGAGCGAGCTTTGATGTTCTTTGAACAAAATTTGAGTTGTCAAATAGGAAATTGTAACGTAAGCGTACCTTATTCGAGAAAGGTGAGGGACACTGAGTCCTGGGTGAGCTGGAGTCCTCATTGCTTCTGGAGTCATCGTTGTGTTGAGGTCCGCTGGGCGTCTTCATGAGATGCGCCTCGCTGAGTATCGCGTGCGTGAGCCTGTCGTCACCCTCGCCTTCCGGCCGGCCGAACACGGCGCCAGTGCCATCCTTTGTCCCGACTACAACAAGAAAAAAATTGTTATCCTCAAGACAATCGTAACTACCTATCTAACCTAAAATTAGTTTGTGTTAAAATAATGATTGCTCGCTCGCAAGATTTCCACGAATACTTTTACGACTTTGCGAATTATAAAATTAGTTTTATTCGCTTTTCATTATGATAGCTTGTTTATGAACCGACAGTTCGAGACAGAAGGAACTGCCACACACGCTTAAGGTACAAAAGTTGTGATGTTGTTAATTATACAATGTAAACAGCTATATTTCTATTTAATATATTGCAATCGTTTTGCATTCGAATCCGCACACGAACAATTTTAATTGCCGCTAAATTGTTACCCACACACGCGTACTGGGCCTACATCCGTGTTAGTAGCTTTAACTGTTGCCAAGTAATAAATACGCGAGTTATATTTGGTACAATTGAAATTAGGCGCTTCATTTAAAGTGTACAGCGATGCATAGCGCTTTAGAGATAATCGTTGAATGAGAGCGTGCACTCATCGCCTAAGCCCAGTAATCCTAAAACTGCGCCCGCGCACTCATAAACAAGTGAAGTTACGCGTGAAACCCGGCCGCCATGCTGTGGTCATTCATCCTGTCAACATATTGTCTCGGCTCTCACAATGAAACGACACTATTTAGATGGTGATGTACGCACAGAATTAGTTTAATTAAGTCGCGTAATTAGTTTTAGACGTTCTCCGAGATGATTATAGAATTAAAGTGCGCGCATAATGTTCGGATACTCGGATCTCTTGCGGGTAATATTTGTTACAGTATATTTCGAGTTCAAAGAATTTTTGGTGTTAAATCCGAGCGGTGTTAGCGCGGCGCCCTCATTTATTTTATCTTATGAACATGATAATAATTGGACGCCATCTCTTTAGATAACTATAGTGTTATTATACGAGCCGAGGTACATATTATGTGCCGAAGTACGTTAAAAATCGGCCACATCCGTCAAGTGTTTAAAGAAAAACGATAATGTTATTTGCTTTGCGGTATTTTAACGACTCCGAAAACGGATCGCTTGTGAGTTGACGTATTAATTTTCAAGGATCACAAAGACTTAATTGCGTCCTTAAATTTTATTTTAAAACCGACAATATGTACGCTAATTTCCTCACAAGTATTTCCACTTGGTTTATTTTAGATTTGTCTGTTGTTGCGCCGAGTTGCTCTCTAATTATTTGACAATAAAAAGCATAATGGTGTGCGTTGCAATTGTTTTTCTTCGAAAAGTCACCGCGAGGTTTTATTGGAACGTAAAGAGTATTTTATTTATTGAGAGTTTAAAATGAATTAAGATAACGCACTCTGACATTGTTTATTCGTTTGTCGAAATACTTTCCAGTTTTATTTTCCTTAGCATATAAAACATTTTTACGCATGTTTATAAAGCAAAATTCTGAAAATCGGCCTCACAGTTACATACCATGAAGCTACCAACAGTAGGAAGAGTTGCTAGTGTAAAGTTTCTAATCACTACATGTCAAAACTAAATACATTACTGCAATGTTTCAGTTCTTTGAAAGTAAGCAAACGCCTATTTTAACTTTCACTAGATTTATGCTGATTTTAAAAACTTTATATTGTATTGTTTTCACTTTCGGAAATTTCATAGGCAATGTTGTCACTTTCCGACGATTCTCACGTTCCAAATCATGCAGTATACGCTGTTATGTCCTTCTATAGACAATATTTTTTGTGAAACTAGTCGTTTATAAAGTTAACGACTTATGACTGAGCGAACGTGATACAAATGTTTTAAACAATATCGCAGATTATCATCTTGTTGACCATTATGTTAGACGATAATTCTATTTACGTGATTCGCTTGTCAATTAATCACATTTCTAACGTTTGCGTAAATTGTCACTTAAGTTTTATGGACTGTTAAGACAAGATCTCTGTTTAATCTGTGGTGGAGAAAATTGAATCACGATGACGTTTCAATTTTAAATGGAAACGCATGATCTGTCACATTCTTATTTTGAACAAATGAGCTGCGACAGCTTTTCAAACAGCGATATAAATGTAGTTAGTCAGCTGCGGATCGCGGGAACCGCGTTTAAAAGCGAATGAGATAATTTCTGTTTATAACGACACGGCTGGAATAGGCCTCCACATTAAAATATCAGTTTTAGTATCAAAAAAACACCCGTTATGTCAATAAGCACCGATCAAAACATAATTAGAATGTCAGCCGTGTCTCGTCCGCCGTCGTCGACTATCTGATTATTTAGTTTATTTGAAAGTCGCGGCTCGCCTCGCGGCGGGCTTCGCGGTTTTTCTTTTATAACTTCAAAACCGCTTGATATATCGTAGCGAATCAAAATGTGAAGCACGCAGTTATCTCTTATGAACCGAGTAATTTAATGTTCAGTGTAAACGAACGGACGTAAATACAAAACTATAAAAGTACTCTATAAATAAAGCGTCTCGCAGATATAGTATATAATTTTGAAATCACAGACAAACGGCTCGACGCGATTTGTATGTATGTATTCATGGTTCGACATACAGGCCGTCGATAAATTTCAACACACGTCTATTAATGCCTTTGATCTTGTTGCAGACATTTTGTTATTCTGTAAACGGCACGCGGGCAATTACCGCGACGTGCTTCGAAATATTGTCAAAAAACTGAGGTTATTTCCACAGATGTGTGACGCAACACGCCCGCGCCATTTTGTGAACACGTCAAACTCGTCAACATGGCCGGCTACTCGAAATATTACATTTTTATTGATCTAGTTTCATTCGTATTTCTTATCTGGTAGACTATAAAGTATGTAACGATATCAGTTTTTATTGTTGGCCATTAAGATGTGCATTTTTGATGGATATTTTTAAAAAACGCGCTGCTCAATTAACGTCGTCCAGTCACGGAAGTTTAAAATTTATCGGACGCCGTTTGATCGCTTCTGACCGATGGCGGGAAAGGGGCCGTGTAAATTCGAGTGGCAATAACATAATTCAAGGATAACAATAAAAACGAAGAAATTATTTGTTTATGCGACATTATATCGCGTGCGTGCACGCGAAAACTATTTTCTTTGTGGCCGTTATTGATTGCTATAGTCGTATGAATATTCAAAGGCTTTGGAAAGTAAAGGGGCGGTGCCCTAAATTATAGTGTCACTGTGACATAGTGAAAAAAGTAACGTTCGTAATTTAACCGTATAGGTTGAATTCGAACGGGGAACTCGTATCCGGGATTGTAAATCAAGTTGGCGGGTAGTCGCAAGAAAGGGGTGAGAAGTGCGCGCTCTATACGTCACACAGGCGATCGATGCTGATTTGCATTCGAGTCGTCGTCGGCAGCGGACGTCAGGGCCGCTCGAAAGTGTTGCAGAGCACGGAAAAAATACCGCATTTGAATTGTTAATTATATGCAAAAGAAATAGTTGCATAAACGGGCATCTGAGTTAAAATTAGGTGCTAAGTGGTGCAACAATAAAATGGTACAAACACTATTGCATGCGTCGGGAATATTTCAATGAGGAGCCCCCAAAACCTCCAAATGTAGTTCGATAACGACACGCCATAAATCTTTGGTTACGTTCGACACGATAACGTCGAAAATGAAGAGGTAAAGTCTGGAATCATGTAATTTTCGATTGGTAAGTTTCTTTTGTTCGACGTCGCGTGCGTAGGGTCGGCTGATCGGGATCGCGTGCTAGATGGCAATCTGCCGCGACGGGGGCACCGACCACAATTGATTCCACACGAGAGAGAACAGAATGGTCCTGTGCATGTGACGAGACCCACATACACACTACGTGCCGGAGGAAGCGACCTCATGAAATTAAGATAAGGACGACTAAGACAATTCTAGGAATGATTTGTTTGCGCTCCGTACACCGGAGAAATCTAACAGTAGATATTTAAGTGGCTCGGCTATGTACCAAGTTCTCGGAGTGTTACATAAACATGCGACTCCGCTTATATTTCGGTGATCACGCAGTTACACATAATGGACAATCACGTTCGTTGATTGAGCCGAAAATTACCGAATTTCAAATTTCGTGCATTTGATTGGCTAAACTGTGATGACGTCAGGAGCGTCAAAATGACACGATTTCTTCAGAACTTATATCGAGGGAACCTTTTTATTGTAGAGCAGTAAAACAAATATTAAAATGTGTCTCTTTATAATAGTGGAATAATTTTAGAGATTTACGGCGGAGTAATAAAGTAGAAGAATTATCAAGCTCAACTACGATGTGATATTATTTGAGTTGGTACCTTTTTAAATCATTTTTATAGATCGTTAGTTACAATGATCCCTGCGTTTTGTCAACACGCTTATAATTGAACATCATTTTGACCTCGTGTCTTTATAGCTTATCTGTGGAACTGGCAAAATGTCTTTGTCTACGAAAAGATTAATCTTTGAAACGATGTGCTTGTCATAATATACATTCCGTAGTTTATTTACTGCCACATATTCACGTATTTCTATCACACTCGGTGTAGACTTGACAGATAGTATTAGTTTCATTAACGAAATGTTTGCGTACAAAATACCTACAGAATAAAATAAAAAGTATGGAGTTCCCTCGTGAGTTAAAATCTCTGTGTTAGCTAGTTTATAACTAGATTCAATAATCAATTTTGTCAGCGCTGAGGGAGGCGTCCATATAGATTAAACTGACTGAGTGGAGCAAGATATCGATATTCCTTGTGAAATGTAGGTGGAATTCATCAAGTTTCACTTGGAATTTTGTCAGTTCATGGGTCACGGATAACCGTTCATTATGAATCATGAAAAGTTAACACATTAATCGAGAATTTTGTATATAAGTTTTTTGTCTTGTCCTGAAAAGGTTTTATCCAAGTAGTTTTCAGTCCAACCTAGTGTAGCGAACTATGTACCTATTCCACAGTATTGCCAGTAAATAAATAGTGAGACGACAGCGCAAAAAGTGCAGACTGTTGAGTCTGTACCGTGTCGTCTCCCCGGAGCTTATCTGTGGAACTTTTAACGATAGCGCAGCGAAGTTTTTTAACGAAATAACCGAATTCCCGTTAACTACAGGCGGTAACGCGGTTAGTGCCGATCGTCTGACGCTTCATGTGCCGGTTTTAATTGATTTTAAGGCTGCACCATTGTCTTTGTTTACTGTTGCTACTTACAAACCAACTCTGTTTATAAAAAAATGTTGGTACTGCTAGTGCCTGCTAGTAATTTCGATTTAAACGCTCTAACGCAAGATTTACGACAAGACAATCGCATCGAATTTGAATGAACCTTCGCCGCCATTTTTGATATGTCAAACAGTTTTTTTTCCACAGATAATGTATATCTAACATCGTGCCGTGACAATATAGCGATTTTTCACGTGTACCGCATAAATGGCAGGTATTAATGCATTGATTTCGCACAGTTGCTTTATTGATTGTGGCGGCGATTGATTGCGGCGCGGCACGCGAACACGCTCCTAGCCGAGAGGGCTTTTGTTGCGTGAAAATTGAAAAAAAAGATCGATGGCAAGTCTAGGGGAGATGTTCCCAAAACGGGTAAGCTAACGAAAGATGTTAAATAAAATAACCAAGAACATTACATGCGACTTGTATTTGTACTCATAGGGTTGTTTATATAATAAACTTTGGAAAACATAAGATAGTCTTAGTAATCTTCTTCAATATTCTGAAAAAAATAAAAAAAAATAAACCCCTTCGAAATACCCGCTTTGCCCTAGTGGGGGTCCTAAAACGGGTAACGCCTTTGGGCAAAGCAGGTAATGAATGAATATATGTATGTGATAAATGAATTAGAAAACATATCTTAGCCTCCTATTATCCAGGAAATCTTTATCGTTAATTAGTCTCCTTAATTATGTTAAACAGTTTTCTTATTTTGATCAGTCTAGATCACTTTTTTACTTTATTAAATGTTACATTTGAAATTATAATTCTACCAGCAGATAATTTTGTTAAAAATCAGAGAAAACACATTTTAATTTCTTTTTCACGCTGTTCCTGTACTTCTTCAGCTCTCTGTGGCTTCCTTTGTCTTCGATTAGCTTTCTGTGGGATCAATTGAGGAAGTGGCCCCTTATTTCAAATCGGGTAGTCACCCGTTATGCCCCAACCCGTTTTGCCCAAAAGCACGTTTTAAATTTCAACTACCTTAACCTTAAAATAGTAAACAAGGAGACCACTAAGTATTCACAATTAATAAACATATAACATGCAAAATGATAATACAAAACTACGAAAACCGTATCTTGCACCATATTTGAGTAGTCAGCAACAGCATAATCCGATTTTTTTTAGTAAACTCTGCAAAAAACTTTTTTTACGTCTTACCGCGAAAACGCTCGCTCTAGGCACGCGAGCCAACTGACCGTGATCGGCGAGGGGATAGTGCACCGCTCTACACTCACAGGTTCACACTAAGACCTATAATATACGAATGGCAAAGCCTACCCGTTTTAGGAGGGGTACCCGTTTTAGGAACATCTCCCCTATCCCAGAACTGTTGAAGATTAGTGGAGCCTATACTACGAATGAAGTGAGTTACAATACTTTCTACGGTCACGCTGAACTGGCTAAAAGTAACATTGATGATAAATAAAACAGAGCATTCACGTCAAAATGACTGTCAAACATTCCCGAGATCAAAGAATTAGACCGAATTGATCGCTTCATTGATATCGTGTTGAAAAAATAAAGCACGTTTACTCAGTAAAATTGAGATGTATCAACATTTGACATGAACGACCTTAGTCGTTAAATTTCCAGGAATAAGTGTACCTCAAAGAACATAACAGTTTTTGCTGTGTAAACGTTCTTTTGGCATCGTAAGTGCGGAAATGTGGTGCATTAAAAATAGGTGAGAGACAAAAGGTCAAAATGTGATCTTGGCAATGATTACAAACATTTTTCGCTAGTGGAGCGCGTTACATGACGCGGAGCATCTGTCACACACGACATGCCGAAAATGCGGTCGCAATTTTTAATACCTGGAATTACATATTTTCCACAGGCTGCAATTCGCAGTCATAAATTTTGCGACTTATATAGATAAATCTAGAGCTTGATTTAATTTGCGAGTGTGTTGGATTAAAACTATTTCGCGGCACAATGACGAGTCATTCATAGCTACACATTAATCCTTACTAATTATGCAAGACGGGGAGCAAAGATGTAAAATGGTCGGTCACAAATCGCGTCCGAACTGACAGCTTAAACAACCCATCTTGTGAGACAGATCCCTGATATATAACTCGGGGTTTGCTAAGGAAACGTGTGTAATTAATTACGACGAATAATACGTCAGGATGCACTTAATTTCCTATTAAACTGTTGTGAAAACGGTCCGCAAAATGGCGCCCGCGATTTGGCGCGCGACAATTTTGATCTTTCGCTGAAATGCTCGTATAGTTTCCGTTGAAGTTCGGACTAGATTGTTTTTATAGAGCTAGTGTTGAGCGGCCATATATTGCGTTTAGTTAAGTCTCCGCAAGACACGCGGAAGAGTTTGAAGAGGCGCCACTGTGTTATCCCCAACTGCTAAGTGCGAAGTTATTCTAAACATAGATACCAATTAAGACCGCAGCTCAATTAATAGCGGGCAACATTGTGCAAATCAATCAAACACTCAGCGAAGATCGCGTTCACTCGCGCGTCGGTCATCAATCGCGCTGCCCACATCATTATTTTGCGTTGCGGCGACAATTCGGGTGCATTCTCGATCACATTTGCGCGAAAATCGAAACGTTTGAGAGTGAGCGGTGGGCGTTGACGCAGCGACGCAGCGACGGGCGCGCGACGTGTTTACGAGCGACGCTGCGACCGCGGCTTTATTAAAATAATTACCCGCGCGGTCGCTTGCTTCACGAGAGAATGGCCTGCTTTTACTCTTTTTCTACGTATTGTTGGCGAATTAAGACCTTTTTTGGATAATCTGTGCAGATTTGGAACGCGTTCGATTAGCATATTTTTCAGTTTTCAATGTTTTGTATGATACATGCTTTGTGCGTTAGATTCTAAGTATCGAATAGCTTAGATAAAGATAAGAAATATCCATTACTTCTAACAATCTACGCATGTGGTCTAAACGATTCGTTCGATTATTTATCGCCAACATTAGCCATTAAAGCCACAATTATCAATGAGCGTAATCAATTAATAGTTTGACGACAAAACGACGAGCAATATAATAAGCAAGCTCGTAAAACGTCTTAGTAACATCATCATAGATGAAAATAGTTAACCCCGATATTAGTCTGAGGCGAATCCGCGTGTCAAATGATATACATTAAAATATATTTGTCTGTTCACAACAAAATTATTGCAACGGAACGCTTAATAACAAGCGCTCTTGATTGCAATAATTTAGCGACATCTTATTTTAGTTTGGCTATTAAAAGCTAATTGTGTTAAGGACTATGAAGCGAGTCCACATTATCTGAATAAATTATGTGCTGTTTGAATGTAATGTCAACGCGTTGCAGTTTCATAGATATTTGACATTTCAGGCTGAATATTTTTGTATTCCATAGTCAATCTGTCAAATAAAATAAAAACGGAGAAAAATCTACAAAGCAATTAAAATTACGAATAAAATGGAATTATTACTAGATCATTCTCCTATTTAGATTTCAAGAATGTTTATTTGGTAATTAGTTTTCTTATTAGCACAATAAATAATGAATAACGAAGTATTAACTACCTACCTATTTACTTATTTGCCGGCTTTTAAAACATTGTGGTTCTGTTAAATGTTGATAAATGAACTACCTATTAGTATGAAGTTTCTTAAATTTTATAGACTTGAGTTCCTATTAACTAGACAAAGACAAAAGGCAGTTGTCTCGCCCGTAAAGTCATTTACGCGTTCAGCCGTAACAATTACTTAGGTATTATTATCTTGGACAGTCGTTTAGGTATAAAATCATAAAGTATATAATGAGACACGGTATTATAATCATAAATATGCCCGTAAAGAGGTCTGATTGCTTCGTCGGAAGCCATCAAAGCGGCCGCGGGACGACGAGCATTCTTCGCGAAATAATTTCTTGACCTCTACACTAGCTTACGCTACTCGGCGACAGATGGCGTTACGTACACATTGTTGCGTGCATACCGCACTTTTTTTCAAGTTATTTCTGCTTAAACGTTCTTAAACGAGCATTTAGTTTTTCAAAGGTGCTTTCTAAGTGCCCGTCGCGAAACTTTTTGCTCGAAATGTCCTTTGTAATAATACTTTAGCGATAATTGCGTCGTAAATTAAACGTTTGTCTCAGTCATCGTAATTTCATAAGTGTTTGTAAGATGCGTCCAGTTTATGTCACTTTGTGCGTAGCCTTGTCGTTTTCTAGTAAGTTTGTAAACATTTTTTAATTCCGCGCTTCACCGCAAGATGGCGCCACACGGCGTATCTCGAGTCGTTCTTTGTTCGGATACACGCCAATGAGCAGAGTTATCGAAACTTTGTGAGTCCAAATTACAAGTTAGGATTAATGAACAAATATGTCGCCAATTTTATTGTCATTACGAGCTAATCCCTTTCGATCCCTTCGATCCCGGCGGGTGTTATCGGGTCGGGTAATTATTATGTGATTATCAACACGAATTTTCATGTTTCAAAGTTTATGATTTATGTGTTATGGGTTCGCTTGTTAGCTACTTTTAGTAATACGACCTCTTTTGGGTATTTGTATCGTTGAGGAATCGATTTAGCCGCTTATAATGTATTTCTGCTACTATGTTCAACAAATGCTGTACTGTGTACAAAAAAAAAAACTTTTTACGAATTTCGAATTTATATTTAATAGCCTTTCAGTTTCATTTCAGTCACATCAATTTTACTGATAGAACTATATTTCGTAGGTGGAGACATTATAATTGTGTCATTTTGACTAATGTGTTTTGAAAGGTATTTGTAAAATTCTTAAGAATTGCTATCGTATCGAAATTTTTATCATAAAGAATTCCCAAATGAAAGTTGGCATGATGACAAACAACAATATGGAGCATTAAATTTTCAATTACTTTGAGCCTCGTCTTTCACACGCATTATTGCAAAATTCCATTCCAAAAAGTCTTTAATTCAAACTTTAAAAGTAATAAAATATAAGTGAATTGAATTTAAAAATAGAACACATTCAAATTGTGAGGCGCGTTCGGTTTAAAGTTAGCGAGTGAAGACGGCGAGTCGTGTCCGTGCGCGCTCGATGGCCTGTCCGCGCGCATTACCGCCCGGCTAATACACTTGCAGAGTTCCCAACTCCGTTCAGTTTTAAACGCCTTTGACAGTCCCCCGTGCGGGCTGCCTTACGTGACCGCCGCATCGATAACTTATTAGCGATGCGTTTATGTGAAAGGAAAGTTTACATCTCAACTTTGATGGTTATTGGTAGAAGTGTGCCGACCTAACTTGTAAATACTTGGCTTTAAAGCGAACAACCACGACAAGGGACAAGAATATTGTCGAGATAATTATTGGCTCATTAAATATAATTGGATTTAATTGCTTGCTGTAACCAGAAAACATTAATTTGCAATTAATACGAACTATAAGTTAAACTTATATCGTGGTATTTGATTACAATTTAGTATCGAGTAAATATTTAAATAACAACAGTTACAAAACTTCAAGTATGGAGCACCTATTGTGAAACAAATCCCGAACATGCAAAAGCACACAATTGAATATTAAAATTTGCTTAGCGTTAAACTAAGAGCTGTACAAGGGGAGTTTACAGTATAGGAGCATCGAGGACGCTTAACTTCGGGCATAAAGCCTTTGGCGGGTGTCCTGTGCCGGCCGATAGTGGCCCATTGAAAATAGATTTTCACGCTACGCTTGAAATGCTTTTGAGAGGCCAACTTCGTCCAAATATTGGGATCTCGAAATTCTCTGCGTGTATCCGAACGACGTTAGTCCGACTCGTGTTCTATTTTCAAACGCCTTTTTGGTAAAGTTAGTCATTGATTTTGACGTTTAAATTCAGAGCGGCGCTAATTTATGACGACGATATCGGTTTTTTGAATAACGTTTTTTATTTGACGGCAAAGATTAGATTAGACGAAATTACTTGAAAAACTTTGCATTTAAATTAACGAATTCTAAAGCATTTATCTTAGAAGTGTTGAAACTTAAATGTTTTTGATAAGACATTTCATTTTTAAATGTAAACTGGAATCGCTCGCTTTGATTTAATCACGTAAAAAAGAGTGTGCACTTGATTTACTGGCGCACATATGAAACGCGATACTAATCTCGACCAATAAGCTTTTAAATCGATTTTAGTGATCATAAACAACAGACGTCTACGTTATAGCATTTCGTCACTGAACCGTACAAATAATAAGAGCAATAATTACGACCGCCATTATTAAACTTAATTGGAATGAAGGATTATATGAATAAAGAATGTAGCTAGCTTACATCGAAGTTTAGTGCCCGTGAAAAATAATATAATATTATTGTGTTGTACACTCGATATATGACGATAGTTTACGAATTTATTTTCATTGGTCACGTTCGGAAATGGAATTTAGTCACGACACCAACGTGTATCGGTTTTTAAACCGTAAAATTGGTACATCACTTATTTACCTGTAATTAGACCGTGTAATCTTGCTCAGAACATATAGTAAATATAAAGTTTTCTTGTAAGTTTTGACTATTAATTGATCAAGAAAAATGTTCCAGTATTTAACGTAATTATCAGGTATAAAATATAATAAAGATGTTTGATTAAGACTGCGTTATTGAATATTTTTTTATAAGTTAGAAATGGAAATTAAAAAAAGTTAATTATATTTAGACTTATGTACGAGTATGTAAACGAACAATAAATTTTATTTTATTCTGTTATTAAAACTGGCATTTATCACAATATTATTGCTTCATATAAACCTTGGGCGAAATGCAAAAACTATCGATATTAGAGCATGGGTACGGTTTTACGGTTTTTACTCGACAGTTTACGGTTTTTGCGCACTTGGGCCAAAGGGTGGAAAGTGAGTGAAGTTAGTTTTAATTGAACCGCCATTGTTACGGCGCGTGCGACGTTTATCCAATTATTTTTATGTTGTGTCGACTACTGAATATGCATGTAAAGAAAACTTAACTAGCTAGATAAGCATAGATACCTATGATTTAAATAAACAGCAGTTCTTCATAAAATAGGGAAGTACTTTGCGTAAGTTGATTAGATATAAAATGATGAATGTTTCATATTATTTTTCTTAAGATATTGCGTGGTGAAAACATGATTCGTAACTACGAACCTCCACACTAGAAAACTCTATGGTAGTTTGACAGCAAACGTCACAATATGGCGGGAAGGTCCTATTCTTAATTCAAAGTACAGCCTACATTGGCGCAACATGGCTGTCGCGTGTGAACGTCGAACAACAGTCGTTTCGCAACGAACGGACGAACGGACATTATGCATGTATATCGTGGGAACTGGGAAACAGCCGACACCCATAACGTTAGGCCGAAATGATACGTTGCTGCTTACTACTTATGTAACAGTATTGACGTTATTGTCTGTCTGTCTGTGAGACTTGAGCAATGACAGCGTTTGCGAAGACAACTGCTTTTGAAATATTCTGCCACCGGTTAAACTAACACACTTATTTTCTGTCAATCAAAGGGAACGTAGAAACAACTTTCCCGTCCCAATTTTGGTCCGTACTGACCATTTAAACTCTCAAAAATAATTCCCCAAAGAATTAAGCTAGTTACTTCAATCTAATAAGAAAGGTCCGATCGGAAAACTATCTGCAATCGGAAGAAATAGCTTCCCACGATAGCTGGCTACATCGATTACGTATGTAGCGTGACGGATGAGCTATCATTACTCGTTACTCGCGTCGGAAGCTCAATGTCTCATTAAATATCAATACGAATACACTACCTACATAAAAGAGTTGAAGGAAAACAATGGCTCGTTGTTTTCCTTTCGACGAATTTTCGCGAACAAACGCAATCCGCTAAAAAGTCCAAATGCATCCATCTTCCTTGCATAATAACCCCATAAACGTGGCCAAAACACCAATCAGCAATAACCAGAATAGAAAACGAAAACCGCACAACATCGCAGCGAAATAAGAAAACCGTAACCCTTCCGGAATTATCTGAAATTCAATCTATTTGAGCTCATCCCTATCGATGGGGACAAAGGCTAATACAGAAGAGTCCATTGTATTCGCAGATTTATACTTTGTCGTGCATTGTCGTTAATGTGTACACAGCCTTACAATGAGTACGTTCTTTTTAATTCCACCGAATTTCTGTGCTGTCCTTATTAAGTGTATACTTTACGGTTGTAAGTCTGATAGGAATAGAGACTGTCAATAGCATTCTTTCTGGTTGATTTCAATACCACAACCGAACAAGATCAGATTAGTAGTAGATATAAGTTTGAAATTAAACATAATGCTTGGTTATCTTATACGCAGGTATGTAAGCGTTCTATTCAGTAATGTTAAAGTTTGGGTAGTAACGTGTTACTTGCCATGCAGCTATACAAAGCGCTCGAGTGACAGTTGCAGTTGCTATGCTATGGAACTGTGGACGCTATCTGGCGGCAGTTCGCAAGCGCCTAGTGCGTGTCCGCTCCGCTTTTCCATTTATGTAACAAATGGACTCGTATTTTCGAGATAAGTTCTTTCAAATTATCTGGCTAGTACAATTGTTTCTACACAAGGTCAATTTTCTCGAAGAGACGTACGCGAGCTTAAATCTTCTGTTTGAAGTTATTAAAAATGATGCAAAAGTAAAAAAGATTGTAATTTGAAAAAAAAAAAATACGAAAATAAAAATTTGGCAATCAAGATGTTTACTTGCCCATTGCCTTCTCCAAGTGAGCAGTTCCTGATATGTCCGCACGCGACAGGATTCAAGGACAAAGGAATAGGATTAGGAACAGGTCTAAAAGGAACAAAACAAAATAAAATAATAGTGTTAAAAAAACAAAAGAGTGCGGAACTATGTGAAGAAGCTTCGAGTGCGTTCTAAACTGTTAAAATAAAATGTCAAAATTCTAATTTACCTAATTCGTGATTGACCACGTTACGCAATGAATGATCAATATTCGCGTATAAAGTGATTGACGCGGAAAATGTAAACATCTTTTGTAGTCGTAGGCGAGTGCCGTGATTGATGACTTGTATTGTCAGGTAAACTTGACAAGCTCAGATAGCAGCGTCAAATGCTTCAGATGAATCGTGTAAAAGGAATTGATGATCACGGCCGACGTACCAAACATGATTATACACATAATTTTGTCGCAACTAGATAAGTATCTGCGAAACGAATTATATCACTTTTGGTACGTTCAAAGCTAGAGTAAGCGTGCGAATACCAGCGAATCTGTTTAATAAAACACGTGGACAGAAGGACTTAGATTTTGCAAGTTTGCTTTGTGGTTTATATCAACGAGACTTCCATATTCCATATGAAAACTCGAGCACAAAATGTAATGATACAATGGTATTCGCATCAAGCCTGTTTGGGGACACTCAACGACGTGATTTACTCAAAATTTCATACGCAACGTACGACGCAAATCCCGCAATACAAACTAATCAGACGTGAATGTGCTAGAAAAGTACCTTTTTTAGGGATCAGTGACTTGAGCAGCATGATGGCGGCCTCGTCACAGGCCCACGCGTGCATCTTCCTGTAGGAGTCGCGCCCCTTCTCCGTGAGCTTGTCCCAGGGCTTCGGCTTGGACAGCAGCTCCGACACGGTGCCTTGCGAGAGCCCCAGCACGTACTTCGCGAACAGTCTCTGGCCGATGTTGTGCACCGAGAGCAGCTCCCGCACCCTCCGGCTGATGTGCAGCGTGTCCAGGTTCGTGTTCGCGTACTTGTCGATGTTGTATCTGAGCATCTCCTGCAGCCGCGCCTCCATGGGGTCGCCCTTGGGGATGAGGGAGTCGCCGAGGCGGCCGACCAGCGCGCCGGGCGGCAGCGGGCCCATGTCCTCGGCGAACCTGTAGGTGCGGTGCTCCTCGAAGCGGAAGGGGCTCGGCGGCGGCAGCGGCAGCGGCGTGGGGCCGTTGTTGTTGTGGTGCGTCGTGTTGTTGTTGAGCGGCGGCGGCGTGCTGGGCCACTCCTCCACACCTGCGGTGAGAGCACGGTTACGCGGGAACACGAGGAGGGGACGCAGGACTGGGCGAGGGGCGGGGGCGGGGGGACAGGGCTAGCACGCACGCTCGTAAGCGTCGCAATCTTTCGGCAACGGCGTACGAATGTGTAATGCGCGCGCGGTGTCTCTCATGTCGGCATCATGGCATGCTCCGAATTCTAAAGCCTAAGTTTGAAACGATTACGCGCGTCCGTGAGCGGCATGGCTGAGGTGGTGGGAACTGGATATTCCTCGTACTCCGCGCGTTTTTTTGCGAATTGTTGTTTTTGCGGACAGAAAAGTGAAGCGAACACGAACTAGCTACGGACATACACAAGGAAACATCGAACGTGCATTGCCGCGATCGACTTCCAATGTTGGATTCGACGGTGAGGCGTAGCATCCATCGCGACAAGACATCACTTGCTAATTTTGCTAACATAGCATATGACGTCATGATTCACGATAAATGCTAGGCTTTCAGAAGCATTCTAAGCTGAGTGTAGGCAACCCAGCCCTAAGCTGTAGTCCACCAGACGACGTGACGTACCTGTGTCGCGTCGCTCGGCGCTGCGCTCGCGCTCGGCGGAGTGGTCGCGCAGGGAGGGCGCGCCGCTGGGCGACCGGAGCTCGGGCTTGCGCTCTAGTGACCGCTCTCCGCCGCCCAAGTCGAGCGCTCGGAGCATACTGAAACAAAACAACGATAATTTAGTATTACAAAAAAATATATAAGAATTTTCTAGAAAATATTGAGTCTGTTCTTGGTGAAGTTAGAAAAAGTAAGTCTCGAAGTTCGCAAAATTGAGCAGTTATCATTAAAAATGGGTAAATAAAGAAGCGTCCACATGACTACCCTTTTCATGTTCCCCAAATTACCGAACACCGTAATCGTAATTAAAACACAATCCTATAGATTACGCGATTGTAATATAAGCTTTTAATTATCACAAGACGTCGGGTCACAGTTCGATTTACCCCAATAAATTGGGTCAAAAGTGAATTGATTAAACAATTTCCAGGTGAATTAATTAAGTATTTTAATTAATAGGATGTGCTGGGTCTCTATTGGCAATATTCCTTTAATAAATTTATTGAGATTGGGCCGCTTTGAACGGTATCTTACGGCTATTAAGAGATAAGACCCTTCGTACCTGCGCCGCTCATTTATTGCTATTATTTTATGTGTATTTAAGGTAGCACAGGTTTCTCAGGGGTTACTGCTTGGGTTATTATTTATTAATTATGGCAACTATTCGAAGATCTCGTCGAAGATGGAGACCATTTTGATTTTCTTTCATGATACCAATGGCTTATCATTGTTCAAATTAATATACCTACGTTCAATGAAATCTAAGCGTTTACACACCATTAACTTTTGTTTTATTCAAACAAAATACAATAATTAAACAAAGGATTTATTACACACATTTTTATTTCAATATTTTAATGACAATACGAATGACGTCAATGTGCAATTGTTTAATTGTTTTCCTACGAAATTATTAACAATTAAACTAGCAACGATTATTACGATACATTAATTAACAGTTAGTAATAATTTTATATACGAGCTATAATTACTTTCAAAAAGATTATGGAAATTGTTATTACTATGTGAATGCTAATACTACACCTATGACCTTTCTGCACGTGTTGAAACGCCTAATTACCTATTAATTAAAAATTGCTAATATCAGTATACCATTCCTAAGCCATAAAACTGTTCTCATACCGCAAAAAATGAGAATATATGTCACTTTGTTCGGGACACTCTTTCTAATATCCCAAAGGTAAACGGAGGTACCAATAAAACTATCAGCAACATATTGTTAAGATAAATTACGACACACGATCAAACTCTCAACAAATCGATCAACTACTCTAAGAGACTCTAGACTGATCGATCAACTACACAGACAATTCGATCAGTTGCTCAACTAGTGGTGGGATACGTCGGTGTTACCGGCACAATAGGGTTGCACCTTAATTACAATTTAATATATCGGCAATTAAATCGTTGATCGGTATAGTGCCCAATCTGGGAGGTGTTGGGAACTCATTCCGTAAGTGGGAGGTATTATTTATACGGCTTTAGTTGGTACTCAGCGTCATATAGGTGTGTGTTTGTTTGTATTTTGATAAAGTTTTTGTGATGAATAATTTAATGCTGAAAGATAAATCTTTAGAAGAGGATTTTTAGTTGGGAAAAAGCAAGTATCTATGTACTTTGGTTTCTTCTGGATGAAACTAAGTAACCAATTTAGGCATAAGTTTAAAGAAGGATGGGTATTGTGCACCCATGAAAATGCAAGGAAAACCAAAGGAAAAACTTAGTATGCAATAAAAAATCTAAACAGTGAATGCGATGTACCTGCAATAGCTAGCAGCTTTGGTTTTTTCAAAATGGCGCCATAAGTTCTCCAGTAATGATAGTTCTTACAGCAATAAAGTCTGAATTTAAGGGATTTTCACATGCATAGATAATAAGCAAACGTTGTTATTTCGACGATGATATTGGATCACTTGTTTTCGTGATTTTAAAAGAAAGTATGATGAAAGGTGAATCTTTGGAATTAAGCATTCATCTTGATATTTAAGGCTGTACAGATGAAAGCCTTTGCCCAATTTCCATAGACTCAAGTAACGTAAAAGATGAACTTTTTTTTCAAAATTTTCATCGTTCTAAACGTGAAAAGCTTAGAAACTCTCACAAAATATAAACTACCTGTACAAGGAAGACGGGTAATGTTTACGGGGGTTTTAATACTGATACATTATAAACAGCGATGACACAGTTGGGAAGTGACGACATCTAAGCTTCGTGGCGTAGAGTGGCGTGGAGGTTTTATCAGTTTCTTGTCTATGGTCTTGTGTCATTATTTTGAATTTGGAACGTTTTATTTTTTAGGTAAGGAAAGGTTTAGAACCTCATTGCTTTGAAATGTTATAAAGTTTTACCATGTTAAGTATTAATACTGGTATGAAAGATATATTGAAAAATTGCTTAAAAATATTTCGTGATCTGCTCAATCCCTTTCCCTGTTCTGTGTAAAGCCTTAAAAGCATCTTTGTCTTTGGCCAAAAGCCTTCAGTATAAGGCGTGTACACACTGAATATTTGATGCGTCGAATGTAACCGATGTGCTCTTACCCTAACTTTGAATTAATTAGTGTGTTAACTTTTTAAAACATTGTGTTTTTAGTCTTTGAAGAGTTCGTATCGTATGTTTGGGGTTAACTTTGATTCTATGTTACTTGTTTATTGGTACGAGACGATTTTGATTGGAAAATAGAGTTACTTAAAAATACACTTAGTACGAATTACTTGAAGTGATTAACAGAGCTTATTTATGCTTTCTCTTTATTCCGGCTCTCCCAAGAGGTTTTTGTCCCGCATTGGTAAAAATGTGAACCAATAATGACTATGCACAACACGAAAAAAGACAGTAACTCTTCAAGACAATTTTCAGCTTCAATCGACAAATATCCCGCGAATGACTATCATATTTCAAAATCTGTGACAAAATGTCGATTGATCACCCCCCACACTGTTCAACCCTTTAAAGGGAATATTTCAAAGACATATTTCCAAAGGGGTTCCTGCAAAGGGATGTTTCAATATTGATTAGCGAATTACGAATTCCTGTCGAGTTCTTTACCTTGTTTTATTGTGCTGTGTCATTGGGGCTTAGCGCTCCCATCACCGATACTTTACGAGATCATCTTTTGCTTAACAAGACTTAGATAAGTCATCCGAAATACACGTGACTAGGAAAAAATGGCGACATTGAACCTCCATGGTCGATAGCGTAACGCAATTGTATTCAAATTCAAACGTGGAACGTGGTGCTTCCATCAATGTCTGACAATCGGCGTGACGTCACGCTGCAGTATCATCGCGATCGCCGATAACGTCGCCCCGCCCCCCCGGCGCTGACCAATCACTGATCGATCGGTCACCGACGCCTTCACGAACCAAATACTTGAAAATCACGCAAACGTTCATTGGTTCCATGTTTAAACTAAGTCATATTGACACAAACTTTCCCGCTCTCAGATATGTAGACACCAAACTTATGTTGTGTCAACACAGTAAAAATCTTAGGCCCGTCGGACATTCTTTATGGCTTCAAAAGTCGTCGGGCCACGTAAATTAGTTGATAATTTGTGTGCGACAGTGTTAGGCTAAACTTGCGTTAAATGTAAGACAAACACCGCCTAAGCAAATGAGAACAGGTGTCTCCGACAGCCTCTCATATTGATATATATAGGGACAAACACACCTCACATAATATAAGAGAATGTTTCTTTGAAATTATGTAAATCTTGTGTGCTTAGATGTTAATTAAACACGAGATAACCGGCCCCAATCTCTATTTGAGATTTTTTTAATTTCATCTTTGACGTGTCAACATTATGCCCGTTGTATTTGGGTTTTGGGTAATTTGAGTTTATTTTAATTATAAAGATACTTGCGAGAATCTCACGATCTTGTGTGATCATGATTAGAATTTGTAATTCAATTTTTATGACTTGCCTCATGTAAAGCATACAATTCGTCTAGCATTTCAAATTGACGTTTAATTTCAGAGCGCTAACCTGATTCTATTACCAAATCCAACAGATTTAATAAAACCTCCGTGGGTACAAAATCCTCAAAGAGCCACAGACAACAAATAAATCGAACGTAATGACGGCGGAGGCAAGTTAAGCGGAGATTTGGCGGGAACCGCGTTCAGAAATCAATCCATTGCGCCCTCCATTGAGCTTTAATCTTCAGGGGCTGGCTATAACTTAATCCTTACTTGAGAACCGGAATAAATAAGCAATAAACCAGTGCAGGTGCTTCTATGTTTATATTGGGAGTTATAGATCTTATAGGATTAGAAGTTATCTTTTGTTAAAGGAAGGCGAATCATGGGAAAGACACCAAATGTCGAGTCGCGTGCTGCCGGCAATAATTGAAATGGTGTATTTCGTTTATTTTTCTATCATATTGTGTCGTGTGGACTGATAATGTGTCTGTTACGAGCTTTGTTATTGGGAACACCTTGTTATTGTTTCTTGGATTCAATTTTCGTGTATTTACCTACTTTTGAACAAGTAGCTTCGAAGCTACTTGTTCATGTCGTCGTCGTCTTTTCGTCTCTAAGATTAAATTTATCATCTATCCATGACCTTACATTCTTATTAAAAAAAAAAAATGCCATAAAATGTTCTGCCAACATGATGAACAAGCCTGCAATTCTCACGTGCATATCTGACGATAAACTGTTATATATAACTCCGTCCCAATTTCCGATTTCCCGTCGTAAACCGTAATCGATCGACGTTTATAAAGTTAAAAAAATAACACTTTTTATCGTGTTTGCACAGTCTTGATTTTATGTCGCGATGTCGGCGCGTGTGATGTGATCTTTGACGGCGGATCAAAGGCGCCGCCCGTATGACACCGTATTGGTGCACATTAAACTCAAAACATCGGTTTTGGGATGTTGTTGAGATGTATTATTAGACCGAGTGGGTCTTTGTGATGTGGCCATTGTAACGTATATGCACTATATGCAACGTCTTTATTTAACTTTGTTGAAGCTGAAGAAATTATTCTGTGAATTGCAGTTTGTTTCTCACGTCCATAGAAGGATATTTAACAAGCCGCCAGTCTATTTTGGGCTCTCTACGAGACATATATTCTACTCTATACACCTTACTTTTGCAATCAGGCGTAGTTAACTCACTAATCTAACCAATACTGTAACTTTTCCTTCAACTATATTGATAAACTTAAACCAATATACGCCGTATTCACTTAGAGGCATCTGCACCTTGTCTGACACCTGATGAGAAACTCCGAGAGTGCTAATTAACGTTATCAGCAGGTGATAGATGGCTGAAGGATGTTGACTGATCGCTTGATTACGATATTAGTTCGTGGGAACAGCCATTGAAGGCGCATCCGGATAAACAATGGTTTTTGGGAGATTTGGTCCTTTCTAATGTTTAAAATACGGAAGTAACTCTGTCTCTCTGTCCACAATAACTGAACTGATTCAAATGATATTCAGAGATAGTCTAGAGTCTGAGAAAGGATATAACTGTCTTTTTATTCGGGTGCGATACATAGTTTCACTAAAACGCTTGGTGAAACGTGGGGAAAAGCTAGTCACCTAATACAGGTTCTGCAGAACTTCATAATACTCAGAATATTGGTAGAAATTGCCAGAATTGACACTCAAATATAAGACTACAAGAAGTTACGTCAGTCTATTGTTTCTTAAACAAAACGATTTCCCACTCATCCCACTATCGCGACAAAATATTAACGTCCCTCGATAATTCTATTTATATTTCCCACTGATCCGACAGGAAAATAAAAAAGTCACCTTTTAAAGTTCTCAGGGAGCGATTTTTGTATCAATATATAGTGTAAACTTAGGGGAGGCCGCTAAATTCCTTATCTCGAACGTTTAGCGTACTGGTGTGAGGTACAAGGGACCGCATTCAGGGGACAAGTGGTTTTCGATATGTGGCGAACAAAAAAAACATGTTCGGACCTCCTCAGTGAGTCTGGGAGCCGATGGGTGTATTCTATTTACTGTCCAACGTTTACCAATGCCGTTTGGGTAAAGTGTGTTCGTTTTACGACTCCTTTCGTCAAAGTACTTTGGCTGTTACAATAAATTTTAAAGGACATGCCTTGATATAGTTTGTATGTAGTTACTTGACAACATAAGTGCCGAAAGAGGAAGTATCTCGTATGACACAGACGGTACCAAAAACCGCGGGCGTCAGATCTCAAAGTGACGTCTCAATCCTTGTTTGAAAAACAACATTAAATACTGGGAACTCCATAAAAGACCCTGTGGGTGTCGGTAATTAACTGGTACTTGAACAAGCTGTCTAAACAACTGTGACAGTGCAGGCGGGCTGTGTGGCTCGTGTTTATGATCTAGTATTAAGAACTTATTGATCAAAAACTATTTGAGAGGTTGATGAAATCCTTATCTATGCCACGATAGAGCGATAGAACCGATTTAGACTAAATTTTGTCATGTAAAACTTGCTCCTTACATGATGTTTGTCAATCTATATCCATATTCTGAATCGCTGCGTTTATATTTGAGTCCCTTTTGGCCACTTTTACATTTGGAAGCCGGCTTTTTCTATCACCAGAGAGGTTTTAGTCGAAAGGTTCAAGAGACAGCTTAATTCTTCCAATCCTTTACCAGCCAACGTATATAAGCTACATCATAATTGACTAACTATTCAAACAGAGCCAGGTAAAAGGCGCCAGCTTATCTGTCAAAGGTGCGTTCTCCAAACAACTGCGTTTAAACACACAATGATACATTGAACATATGTACTCAAGTGACATTAAGTTAACTGGGATTATCATACCGTTTCTAGCTTTTCTGTTTGTTCTATGGCGAAAGATTTAATCCTTTCTGACGGCTGATAAGGTGCCTAAGTTACTTTCTACTTTAGATGGGCCTCTAAAATGTTTGCTAAGAAATGGAACGTTTATTTGTTTTTGGTTAAGAGATGCAGCATTTTATTGGCCCTTGATTATGTGGCAGCCATTTTGAAACAACTATTGTTTTGACATTTGACATGTTATATTGCTGTCATTTTTGCTTTAGGAGGAATCACATTATGTAAATCCAATATTATGTCCTATTGAGTCATGATTTATCATAATGTAAGTCTTTTCTTAATTAAATAAGGAAATGCAGCAAAGTTAAGGTGCGTGGTGCCAAGATCAGTGCGGTACCAACATTCAAGGCTTGTTGAACAAACAAACAGACATAATCTGTGTGCAGGTGAACGACCGAGATACGCCTTATCAAGTTTATTAACACCACCTCTATTGTCCACGTTTTCAACTTTTAAAGGATGTCGTAAGGATCTTGATAAAGGGGAATCGATTCTATAGAAACCGATGTTTGAGTTTTAGTATTTTGCGGTCTTTTTTATTCAATATCTACTTATAGAATTGTAGGTCTGTGACTAAAAGTATTCTAGAGATGTTTGATGGTTTTTGTAGCGTTAGGTTCTATAAAGCCTCAGAATATTTTTCTGCGTTCTTTCCAAGTGAAGTTTGTGTCTAAGATAACTAAAGCCTTATGAGTTCATAACTTTCAACTGAATCTTCTAACTTAAAGAATGAGTTTTCAAGATTTGAAATCCCACATTTTTTAAAAACAGTCGTCCCAAAAAATCAGAACGACGGATACTCACCTGATTTCCCGCTTAATGTCATCATAGTCTCTCTGCGTATCAAGCCTGGCTTCAAGCCGGGCTATGTGCTGCTTCTTCTCGTCCAATCGCTCCTCCAGCCGCTGCAGCTGCTGAGCGTGAGCTTCTTGCAGCGCTGTCAGCGATGCTTGGAGACGGCGGACGTCTTCTACTAGTTGTGCGATCTGGGGAGAGGAAAATGGGAGTTAGACTTTTTATTGTGGCAGATTGAAGGAGGACGTTTGAAATTAGAATGTTGGGGTTGAAGGAGGTTAAAACCTATTTGGTCGATTCTAGAACTCTTGTATAAAATTGTATTTTAGACTATTATCCAATGGGTAACTGGGTTGAGTAGTTCAGAAAGGCAGTCGCTTCTAATAAAACACTGGTACTGAGCTGCATCCGGTTAGATTGGAAGCCGACCCCAACTTAGTTGGGAAAAGGCTCGGGTGAATGATATCCAATCAAAAATCCTTATAAAATCTCAAAGAAAAGATAATTAACAATATTCAGGATACTTTTAATGACTAAGTTCAGGAAGCAATCTAAATGAAATAAGCAGAAACTACATGATCACGTAACCATTTCAAATTATTACGTACGTCTGAAACAGAACTACCAACATTAAAATAATAACATTACAACATTAAAAATGTCGCCAGAGGAGTATTTTCTAAAGAATTTAATTGCCATATAATTGTCTTATGTTATCTGTAGCCACAATAAAGGCATCTGTAATTATGTAGATCAATCTTTCACGATAAAGATGGCGGATGACGTTTTTTTTATAATAAAGTTAATATTTACTATTGAAACTTCGCGTTTTATTTGGCCTAAATTAGTAGTAATATTAATCCTTTTTATTGAAACACGCGTGTAAATGTAATTGCTCTCTGTAACTTAATAGCTTAGCAACATGTCAATTAATTATGTTCGTACCTACGCAATGATTACGGATTTTTCTTGTTACCGAGTTTAATACCAGATCACAAAGAAATATACGATTAAAATATTAAAATCAATGGACTTCGAACGTTACAAAAGCAAGAAAACTTAAAACTATTCACATTTCAAGACAATTGACGATCTATTCATGAAATCAGCACCTAACAAGACGGCCGTACGTTTAGCCCAAGTTATTTACAGTTTAAAGGAATTTGAACCTTGTGGTGTTACAATAAGGGTTAGGTAGTTGTTTGAGAGTGACGCTTGGATGATTCTCAGCATGTTATTAGTCGACCTTCGGAAGATATCAATTGTTGGCAGTCAGGTGGGGCGTCGCGGCGCCCGAGCGTGAAGATGCATATCATACGAGTAGATAGATGCGACGGAAATCACGGCCACCGCGTGACCCTGACTGTGTCTTCACGATGCTTTACTGTAGGTCTTACTTTTGAGGATTTTCTAGTAATATAATGCTTAATTTAATATAATTTTAAGTAGGGTTAGAACCATAGATAGGGTATTTTTATCGGCAAAGGATTTTGAAGTCATACAGCCAGTCATGTCAATTTGACAACAGTTAAAGAAAAATATGTGGCAGCAATATTATACACAACAATTCAGGAGCTGAAATTAATGACTAAGTATGAAATGCATTAAAATATCGTTAATTAGGTGTGAAGTGAGGTTATTATGATGCAAGTCTTATTATTATACTAAATACTTTATAACGATTATACAGGATATATTAATATTCGAGTGAATTCTTAGTTACTTATACCTAAACAAATAATGGTTAGAATAGTAATTAATTAAATTGTTTAAAATTGTCCGATGCTTTTTTCTCGTCTAGACTGAAGTTTTAATTAAGTTGAATGCATAACGATAAATCATTTGCCTTTTGTTATATCGAACAAAAACAATGAACAATAGTTTTTAGTGTTTGTTTTTACTTTAGAACTGTTCTAGAACTTATCATGTAAAAATCACCTAATTATTATAACACCTTGACATCAATATCTTAACATATCAGCATTATAATACTCCAGCAAATATCTTTTGACGTAGGTACTTTTAGAAGAAGTGTCGTAAATAATCTTTAACAACCGGCCTCTTTAGTAAAAAAACTGAAAAATAACCTTCAGACATCATTACGATTGTACTCATAATAATATAGAATAACTAATGAGAACAAATGAAATATTTTGACATAGAGAACGCGCTAATAAAAGATGGATGCCAGTATATGTCAAGTTGATTTTTCACGGCATTTTTTCGTTTGTTTATTGACATTAAATTTTTTATTTGATATAATTAATTGTATGTTTTATTATATGTCGAGTTATTGCAATTTTCTTTCTTTAATTTTGAAATAAATATATTTTTAAGCGGATGGGATGTTTTCAGGGCTCGTCATGGTCAAGTAATCCTTCACGTGCCCATAAAGGGTATGTAAACATTCAGAATAGAGTAGAGTCACCATAAAAAGTATTAGCCGAAACGAAAATTTGGGCGGACGGCACCGCGAGTAATTATTGTCTTAATTCGAACCTGCACTGACCGCTATTAACTTAGTTTTAAGTTATAAGCGGTAGCGGGATCTAGGAGATGACGACTGTATATTTTTTTTTCTAGAAATTGATTCAGAGGTAATAATTGGCAGTTTTGTTGTAGATAAAGACGAACCTTAATTGAGATTCCTACAGGATGGCATATATTTTTGATATATGAATATTAGAAATGGTAAAAATATGGTCTGGTATTTCAGTTGCGGTGTGTTAGTGTCGATACGGGATAAAATTCCTGTTTTTTTTCCTTGGACGTAAGATCGCTGTCCGCCTCCATCTTACCCAGCATCCAAGGGTTCCTTCAGCGAAGGGTTAAGGGTAACCCTCGCACAATTACCTACAATCATTACTATGGACAATTATGTTTTCGACCGCCGCCCGTCACAGTTTCAGCTTTTTATTGAAGTCTACCACATTTTTAGTATAATTACAGCGTGGCCGCCGGGGTCTGTGATCACCCCACTGTGACGTCGATTAACTCGAATACCTCTCTCGTGCGGATCGTTTAAAAAAGACCTTTTGCCCAATTTGGTGAGATTTACATGTGTTAGCAACTTTGTTTGGACTTCTAGATGGGATTTTTCGGGACTTCATTTGAAGTAGTTGGTAGTTTATTCGTTGATTACGCGGACAGTTGCTAATTTGCTTGACTGTTGATGACTGGGAAATGGGACAGTTCATTTAAGTTTTATCTTCTCTATACCTTCAAGTGTCATCGTTGGGGTTGAAAGCTGAAGGAAAAATAGTCAGGCAATTAATATCAGAGCGTGTAACAGTGACACAAGCCACACAGGGTGCTGCGTGCGTCGCTTCACATTCCTGGCTGGTTCCTTCCGATGCAAATGGTCGGCTCTCGGGCCATAAATCCGCCACCGTCCCCGGCGGTTTATCAGACGTGCTCGATTCTACCTTACACCTACTTTTATATGGTGATAATATGCGCACACTTATTTATGGCGCTGATGATACTTTGGAAGTAGAAAAAGTCTTCATAAATGCTGGTATTACCGACTAATGTTCGGTTAAAAATGTTACGTATTCTAATACCCAAACGAAAGCGAAAAGTACGAAACAAGGATGATCAAACAGCTAGTCAAAAGCCAATCCACAAAATTGAGCTACAAAGGACCGAACTTTTTAGTCTTTTTCTCAAAACCATAACCTCTTTCATCGAAGATCGATGGAAAAACAAAGATGGACGACCACGATTGTCTGAAGCTCAATAAAGTAACAAAACAGAATCAATTTGGAGCACAATGCGTCAATGCAGCTCAATCACAAAGGAACTGATGACAGACAACTGAGTAAAAAAACCTAATACGCCATTTTGACGTAGAAAGAGTTCATGTTGCGATCTGTCAAAGTGGTCAAACAGCTTAGGGGGAGTATGCACCCAAGATATATGGGACTAGTCCTGATTTGTTCAAAACTTCGTGCAACTGCCACTGAAGTAAAAAACTTATCTTTTCAGTACTATTGTGAGGAGGTCGTATCCTTCAGAAAGTGCTACAGTTGATTTTATGACACCATATCTGCTTAACATATCAGAGCATTTGTTTTACCTGCAGTGTCCCTCAATGTCAGTCATTTTGATACAATGTCGCAGCAACGAGTACCTGCATGCGGTGCATTTACAACCTTTTCATTACCTGATCAAAGATTAAACCAAGAACTCCATGTCCTAATTCTTCAGTGTCAGATGGTCTGCCTACCAAATCGCGAATCGTCGGAAAACATTTATTAGGCCGACGTTTAAGCGGGAAAATTCAAATTTCGAATTCGAACGCGCGAGTAATACCAACTGAACGAACAAAAAGACGTTCGGAAAGCTTCTACGGCGGGACGGCCGTTTTTCTTTTTACGTCATCTATAGTCTGTCTAGTTTGACGCGACGAGTTTCGTTTCGTTTCAAAAAAGATGATAAACGACGCGAATGATTGAACAGTTGGACGCGAGTTTCAAAAAGATTCATACTATCCGTTTATTACGTGCTCTTCAGCTGTCATCGCATCTATCGGAATTAAAACGAACGAATGAAAATTATTATTTTAACGTATTGCACGGGACAAACATTTGTGATTCATAAATATTCACATTTCGGCAAATGCTTTTACAGTAACAGTTTGATTGACAATGAACGTCGCGATCATCAATCAGGCGTCATATCGAACGTGCGCCGTGAAAATGCTAAAAATTAATAAACACGGACAAGCGCGAATTGTACAACATTTGTATTATTGTGTGGGCGATAGGGTCGAGTTTGGCTTGGTAATTTGTATTTAGAGTATATTTTAACGGGCAAACACTGACATGGAACTTGTCCATGCACTTTTGACATGATACGTCGGTGGCGTTCGGATAAACATAGCGATGAATCGTGATCATTTCGATTATTACTTTTTCGTCGCTGTCAGTTCATGTTTGGGAACTTTAGCGCGGAGATTCTGTCAGTATTAAATACTAGATAGTTTTTAATGAACCGTGTAACGGACGTGATTAACGTTGAATGAAGGGTATTGTGGAACGTCGGGCGAATTTAAGACTCGGGATTGATAGGGTTATAGCAGCTTTTTGTTCTATTTTTATCTCAGGTCTAGCTTTAATGAAAAGTTTTACCGAATTTTAAAAAAGCTTTGTATTTTGTGAGGGATGTCAGTTTATAATTCTGTCTGACATCCAGACGAAGAAGGCTATCTAATACGAGGCCTGTCAGATTTCAGGGATACTTTTTATTGACAAATCCAATTATCGTTTGAAAACACGAGACAGACACGCCGAATGCAAAGTGCATAGTTCTCGGTTTTGAGTCGACAACGAAATGAAGCAATTATAAGTTGTGGGAGCTCATTTATTGCCTGTCTATCGTTCGCGTTATAAAACCGAATGGAAAACTAAGTTTTGCCTGTTGTGGTCGGGACGGGCGCTATTGGGGTGTCGCTGTTTTGATTTCGATGATAAGTTTTGTATGTGGAAGTTATTGGTACCGATTGTTCCAGGTTCATCGGTTCACGGGTTTCATGTTAACTTTATCGGAGCGAGACTTGTCGGCGTTAACATTTATTGCTGTTGTACTTAGATTGATAAGTGGTTTGGATTTTTTTTATAAACAACAAACAAAAAACGATCGACAAATAAACCAAACATAGAGCCACACATTTTCAAATTACGAACGTACATCGCACGCTACCAACCTCACGCGACTCGAAAATAACCGCCAATTACGTTCAGACGTCATTCGGGATTAAAAGAAAAATATCTAGAGAAACGTGTTTCTTCCGTGGCGAGGGTAGTAGATCACGTGGGGGTGAGATATCTAGCCCAGATTATTTTGAGAAACGGCCTGCCGGGGGAGGTCGGAAAAAATGCATACCACGGATAAAATATAGTTTCGTGTTGCAATTAAAATGGTTTGTTTCGCGGTGAGGTATGGGGCCTTTTTTGTGTGTCTGCATTGAAAGTGTTTTGGGTGTATAATGTTGTGTGTCTTTTGTGAATGTTTCATAGCTGTACGATGAAGTATGATGATAAAAAGGGAAAAGTATATTTTTCAATATATGAATTGAAAATCAACTTTAAAACTTAATCTACGCTATCTGCACTTATTTTTTCCTTAAGAGTAATACCAAATAGGCCACAAAAAAAAGTATTAAACACCGCAATCGGAACTCCAACCTTCGTGCTGCAACGAACAGCTGATGGCGAAGCCTCTGCATTCTACCCCCAAAAGGCGATAATTATTTTAATTTATAGTTACGTATCGCCCGTTGCTATCACATTTATTTTTCAAGAATCCAACCAGTTCGTGTGATAACGTGTTGGAGGTAAATCGGGCTTGAATTTAACAGAAATGCTGGCTCATCGCCGATGTTTCTACCCCTTGTTGACTTTTGATTTGTATGTTTTATTACAGGATTTCTTCAAATTCTGTAGTAACACTTCCAAAATTACTCTTTTATACATAATAGTCTAATAGATAGTATCTATAAATGATCTATTGCCATAATGATATAGAAGAACTATTACGCTTTAACTAGCTTTCAGTTCCCAGACGATCGTTCAATCCCAGCATATTCGAATGTCGTCCTAAAGCGTTCCGTTCTCGAATCACGTCTCAGCTAATCGGAACACGTTCCGATTCACCGGAACGAGCCGGAGATTGACGAAATTGCGCCTGTCAGTGATACCGTGTCACTCCGATATGTCAAACTTGTCAAACAAATGGCGCGGGAAAATTGACGTTTCCAATGTAATTTTCTGAAAGCTTCCGGAATTTTACCGCCATTTTTAATTTGACTCCCTCTAATGAACACGTATGGGCGTCATAAAGAACATAATTTGATAATACGAAGACGTAGAAAAACAAAAAGGAGCTAAAATTCGATATTAGCCATTAGTAGATTCGGAGTTTTCTAATTAGACTAAGCACACAAACGAAATAAAGCATTAAGGAGTTGTGCAAATAGAATGGAAGAAGGGGGAACGAGCGCGGATGTAACGCTACTGGAAATGGACATTGTGTGTGGTGAAACTTAATGTGAATCGTTGCTAATTGGCGCTTTAGATTATTCTTTCTACTTTTTTATTTTATAAAATTCTTGTTTACTAAATCACGAAAAAATACCTACATTTGTTTAACTTGGAAAATTATGTAACATTGCCTGAAAGATACCAACCTGGCAATTTGATTGGTACTTACAAAGTACGCTTCCTGATAGTCCTCAAGCGCGCTTACAAGAAGCTTTTCACATCCAGTAGCTCTATATACCGGGTCGCCCGTATGCAGCCTTCGTAAGCAAATAATATCACAAGATAAAGAGAATGGAAAACGATATTTTGTTTTGTACTCGACAAATATTCGTTAATTCCCTTGTCTATTAAGGACTACCATTAAGTAATTAGTAGTTTGTCAAAGAATATTGTATAATACGAGATATGAAGGAAATGTCTAGTTATAGATGGTCATAGAAGATTTTCTTCATAAAAACTTTGCCTTCATACATTACATTGTATCATCTTAACCCACTTAAACCTATTGAAAAGGGATGTTCCACTAAATCATTAGCCATAATTACGGTATTCTGATACGAGACAATATCAACCTTGCTTGAAGCACCTATTATACTAATCAAGGAAGTCCCGTGTATTTATATTGTAAGATCGTCACCTAGCCATTGTGAGCGCAAGGACAATGCACGTTACCATTGTGATGCACCTAATTGTACTCAATTGTACTCCATATCATTTGTATGACAGTTACAAGGCAACGAGTTATGTGCTTAAGGTTGATTATTGATTGGCAAGTTGGG
Organism: Helicoverpa armigera; assembly: GCF_030705265.1. Taxonomy (NCBI): domain Eukaryota; kingdom Metazoa; phylum Arthropoda; class Insecta; order Lepidoptera; family Noctuidae; genus Helicoverpa; species Helicoverpa armigera. The sequence goes on from NC_087141.1 coordinate 621,427, forward strand.
TTGTTACGACTTATGACCTTTTGGTGTTGAAGTAATCTTGGGATGAAAAAATGTAAGAGAATGTTTGTAGTGAACAACTGCAATACAAAGTCCTTTAATTCTATAAAATAATTAAGGAGTCTCAAGCTAAATTATTCCATATTAGTACAAAAGTATGCTCCAAAAGAATGCGGTCATAGATTAAAATAATAAAATTGTAGCACAGATACTAAAGTCTAATATTGTAAGAAATATTTATATTATCGCATAGCTCATGGGCCCCGGTCTCGTTTTTACGCAAATACCGCCATCTGGCGGCGGTCGTCGCGTAATTATAAATAAAATTGACATTAATTACGAGTCTCCATGTTTTTTCAAAGTGGGTTAGTAATTTCTAGAAAATAATTCCTTTTAATACGAGAAAAGGTAAATGCGTGTAATGAAACGCAGTTATTAAATGTTGATGCAATTATTATAATTTTACAAGATAGAGATTAATGTCGGAGAGTAGTCAGGCATGCAGGCCCGACACTCCCAACTATGCCTTCTAGCTAAACCACAAATAAACAAGCCGAATCATATTTTGAAATATTTGTTTTGAACTACAAATAAATTTCCGATATCTAAATTGTTTTCTGAAATCATTAGTCAGTTCAGGAAAATCCTTTCATAAAAAACTTATCTTTAATTAGCGGAAATACCATACCGAGATTAAAATAAATCCGAGAGCAACATTGACAAAAACATAAATCACGACGACATTTTATTTTTTCAGTTCTCGCGCCATGTTTGTGTTAAATGCCAGTCTACATCTTACTCTATGGCCCGAAGGAATTATAGACAGGTTTGCTAAAGAGCGGCCTCTTTGCTACTATTTTGTGCCATAATTATATACTTTGAGCGTTTTAACGAACTACCAATGAGCGTGTTTTATTTAATAATTGTTTATATGAATTGCAGTTTTTGTAACAATTACTGCCTCTGGTGTAGTTCTACCAATTACTGTAATAACTTAGAAGGCAGTTTAGGCTTAAAACACTTTAATGTTTACTTGTCATTTGACGTAACAAAGATCAAACACTCCCTTCAACAATAGCATCCATACTTTATAACTAAATGAAAATACGAAAACGTACTTACGTCCCCCATGCCATCATACATAGAGACACATTAAAAAATCAATAGCAAAACTGCACGCTCACAATTAAGAAGTCCTCTGAGTCGAAACATCCCTCAAACGTCATGACACCCTTACACTACAAACAAAACATTGGTACAGTCGCCAAAATGAAGGATAACCTTTATCTCAAAGGAACAAGGTTCGGAATTGCCTGATGGATTGTAAAGAAACGGTAATGCGAAGAGTTATCCGGCCAGCAAAAATGTACGCTTAGCGGCGAAGCTAAGGGAGGCAGGGGCAATTTGGGCAATATGCAAAAGTTGGGCGGTGGGCGGAGGGGGGTGTCGTGATTAGGCCGTGTGTGTCGATGCGCATCTTATGCCCGCATTACCCTTTCGTTTTCCTTCCGATAGCTGCCTTTGTGGGCCCCTTTAGCTATCTGTGCAGCCGAGATCATACGATACCAATTTTCTTTTGACGGTATTTTTTCGAGAGCCATCGATTAAGAACGGATTTTTTTCGCAAAGACTTTGTGATATTGAATTTTTGATTTATTTTAATGGATAAATTGCTGTTGTGGGTGGACGATTTATGAGTAAACGAGCCCTTTTCGTCAAGAGTCGAATATTTTTGGGCTCTTGTGCTTTTGAACTTTTCTAAATATAAACATTGGGTTTTTCGAAGCCTTATTTATTGTAGAAATGTAACAACTGTCAACTTATGTTTATGATTAGTTATTAATTGTCAGGCAGTTAATTATTTCGATTTGAATGGCTGAAGTTTTCCCTCTTAACGTTTCAGTGAACGTAACCGATATGTAGCGACAAATAGGAACACTCCGGGTTCGATTCCCGAATCAAGCCCATTAGAGCAGTGAGCCGTCACCGCTACTTACTTAACTTACATCAAAAGTTAGTTGAAAACTGACACAATCGACTAAAATGTTATACCCATTAGGAAAATCGACTACACTCGGTAAGGGTGAACTCGTTAACACACTTTCCAAGTTTCTCATCGAAAACTACCCCCGTTTAGACTACCAAATACGTTGAGGACAAACTAATAAACGTGAATGTTTAATATTCCGAAATCTTCCCCCCACCGCCCGATTTCAATACGAGTTTAAGTAATATCGGATTCTGGCATCGCGTTTTCACGTACAACGTTGTAAAGGGAGGAACCTCGGGTAACGCCATTCTTAGCAATACGCCAACAGGAGCAGACGTTATGGACTATTCCAAAGAGTGATTTCCCTTGAAACCAATGTAGCATATAAATACCATTATTCTGAAACAATTCACGCTTTGGACCGGTTCCGTTGTTCCGAATTGAATGAGGGTATTCAATAAGATGTCTGCGTACAAACAACTTTTGAGATTTTGTATATTTTGAAGTGGAAACTAAGTTTGTTGTGTTCGGAAGGCTTCGCGTTTTAATGGGATTATAGATATAGAGAAAGGACAATGCTCATGAAGTATGAGAAAAAAACCCAGGCCCGGCGCAAAAGAAATGTAACTCAAAATATAGGTAAAAATAAGTAATTAAATATTACATAGGGGGCATTATCGAAATCAGTGGCTATATCTGTGAAATTGCTATTCGAATTTTAACATCTGCGGTACATTGCAACTCAAGATTTTAGAGATAACATAATGTATTAGTAAAAGGAACAGCAAACAAATACAGTTGTGGTTTAAGAGTGTACATAATGACATGTTTATAGCAACTTCTCCACTATTCTACCTACTTTTACAAGATAATAGGATGATAGAACGAAAACAGGATATGAATGTACTTTTCATTTTAATAATAACGCTTAAAAGTCATCGATTCTTTATTTCTAACACGACGAGATCCAAAAATGTTGCGGGATGCGCGAACTGTTCCTCATGTCTAGCCCACCCTAAGTAATGTAAAACGCTCATGACGCGATGACGTGGGTGCTGCAGCCTGTACTTCGGTATTGATTTATCTTTTTGGAGAAGCTTATTACTTGCCATATTACTTGTTTGTTGTTTCAGATAGCACTTTAATTAAACTATAAGCCCCAGCTGCTCACGTTACTCCTTTAAAAAATCAAATAGCAATTTCATACATTTAGCCATTGATTTCGATGATGCCTCCTATGCAGTATTTCATTACTTATTATTACCTATAATTTGAGTTACTTTTCGTTTGCGCCGAGCTTGGGTTTTTTTTGAGCATTGTCCTTTGATACCAACATTTCCTATTCCCAAAATAATATAAAAAAAAAATAGCAAATCAATTCAAACCCTTTCACTCAACTTCAACTAAAAAAAACCACTAGCTAACCAAACCAATATTGCCAAAAATTCCACGGTGAAACTTTCAAGCATCCATCAGCCGAGATACTTACCCCCCTCACACACACAAGCAACTAATGAAATCAGACATGCCAACGCAATTGTAGATTCAATTAGTACGAAGCAGTTACCATTCTTATCGGAACGAGACGATTTCACGAACGAATTAATCCGAAAACATACGATTCCTATCTTCCCCATTCTCCCGTCTTACCTATCGATGTGACGTCATTGTATTTGCTGAGAGTAATTAAGTACAAGGATTGTGAACGATAAGTAATGGAGTTTTAAATGTACCAAGTTTTGTCAAGAAGTGTATTTATTGACGATTTTCAAGTTGGGATTGTTTTTGGCTTTGTCTGTGTGTGTTGATGAAATAAGATTATCTATGGAGTGTTCGTTGGTGAAGTTATTCAATTGATATGTAAAAGTTTGGTCTTTGTAATAAGACAAGTTTGCAATATCACTGTGTGTGGGAGATACTGAGTTAAAACCTAATAAACATACGAGATTCACATCAAATCAATTCGCGACATCAAATTCAATTGATTAAAACCTCAAGTGACAAGCCATCGACAATTGTAGACACCGACACATTCGATTATCAAAAATTAAGCCATAACCGTAAACAATTACCGAAATCGAATTATTCAATCGGAATAAATTAAACTGAACGGAATAAATCACATTGTGGAATTAAAATGCGATATTCGATAATTCAATAGACTACTAGAGGGTTCAATCAAAACAGACGATACGAATCATCGATAAAATAGTAATAGAGGGGGGAAAAATGTGGGGTATTTTTTTAGTATCGTTTATTGATCACTCACGCCTCTGTATTGAGAGCTATTGATAGATTGATATTAATGCCCGGGTTCCGTGGGGTGGCGGTTTTTTTATTACGAACCTCGTTGACGGAACCACAATTGGATATTGTGTGTAATTCTTTTGCACACAATGGTTTTTATTTTTTCATCGTTTTGTGACGGTTGATTATTGGCGTTTTTATTTACATGTTTGAGTTCGGTCTTTTCATTGATTTGTTTGTTTGTGTTCGTTGTAACGAGCGAATATTGTGTTTGCATGGATTTTGTGGTTGCTATAATTGGGTCAGATTGTGTATGACTTTAGAAAAATCAATTCTTTTGTACATAAACTTTTAAAACATAAGCGACTATCTACTTATAACGCGTAAAGATTGTGTGGTACTTTAAAATCCACTTCATACTTCCAATCTCAGCGGAGCCTCAGGATCCAATTTACCAGATCAGAGACAAGCGAGTTCATAGACAATATAGATTCAAACAATGGCGTTCCATATTCGTGCTCACACTTCAATATGCGAAATTGACACCGCAATATTACAAACAGAAATAAGATTGCCTGAAGGCACCCCCACGCGGGGGGAACACTTTATTATACGAAATGTCTTCGCGATTGAAACCAATTGTTAATTGAGCTATATCTATGAAAATTGCGTCTGTGCGTCGCCGATTCTTATCGGAATTTGTCGTTAAATTTATTATACAACGGCTTTTCGGTTTCCGATGTGAAATGGAACGTTTATTGAGGCTTCGCGTTTAAGTATTAATAAGACGTCGATTTTACGCCTGGGGAATTAATTACAACTGATATTTTAATAGGAAAGCGGACTAAAGCTGCATCACTAAAATAAAACCTCTTACTAAAAACTCTATGGTTAATACAACACTGGCACAAAACACATGACACACGCAAATCCGTTCGAATTTAGAACATCGAAATGTTGGCGGCAAAACAATTATTTTAATATACACAAAATAGGAAGGCCCGACAATAGTTAGACAAATGAATAAATCCAAATGGAAATTTCCCTATTCGTGAACAATAGTTAGATTTGAGGCTGTATCTCGTACAGACAGATTGATTGGGCCCTTCCTCGGATGCGGAGGTGAGGATATGGTTACTCTATTGTTTTATCATACATTAAATAGGTATAGTTTCTAATGTTGCTTGTATTGTCTATGGCGAGACGCTAGATACTTTTTGAAGGACTTTTTAAGAATGCACAGTTCTATAGCTAGTCTATAAGTATGTGTGAAAATAACCTATATTGTTATATTTACGAGTATTGTCGTAAACAACGATAAAACAGCACTACATCATCGAAATCTTGCGTCCGTCAGATCGTCGGCCATACATCCACCTCGCCGACAATATCTCTAGCTAAATCTCAAGTTTCGACATAAATAATCACATTGCGTTCACATAAATTTCGGTTCTCTCTCCATATTTTGTTACCTGCGCCGTTTGTTACGATTTTATTATGAAAATGAATGGCAGGCGAGGAGGGGGGAGGGGTGCGATCAAAAGGGTTCCTAATTCGTACATTCGACTGTGCACACTATAGCAACTATGAGTTTTATGATCCGCATCTTTTATGGGATAATCAAATTTTGTATTATTAATGCTTTTAATTCGCAGACGGGAATTGATTTTGCGTTTAGTTTCTGCGGCTGCTTGAAGTATTGGGTTTCCAATTTAATTTGTTGTGTTTTGATTTTTGGATGTTCCATCGTTGTATGAACTTCAGTTTTAGAAAACTGCATTTGATTTTTGTACTAACTGCATAATATCGACGCAAAAGCCAAAATAAACGTGATTCTCATACAGACTAAACATTTATGCATATCAATCTCATTCCTTATAGTTAGTTGCGAACTCCGCGGAACTTCGGCCAAGTTCGAGCTTCCCCAAACATCGTTTACGCGAAGAATAACACGAGAATAAAATACTTAGAAGGTGTAACACACGTTCCCCCAAAAATAAGCAAACCAACATACAAACCGACATCATTATTTACGTAACAAACACATCCCTATCATTATTTTAATTGAATATGCTTTGACGTGAACTTATTTTTGACATTCTCGTTTCTTCGGAATTAATTTGCGTGTTGTACAGTCCTGCGTACAGACGTCATACGTTTACCTTTGTTTTCCATTATTTTGTATTCGCAAGAATTAATTGGAATTTACATTGTATAAAATACACGTGTAATTAGAAAACACGTTAAGTAACACAAAGAAAATTCATCATAGAGTGTACCTAACAATGTTATTTTTGTTTATGGATTTGCTGTGACGATAAAATTACAGTTCGTCATTCGAATTTTAACAGAAGCTCGTTTGAATTTGGAAAGAGCTGTTAAACATATATTTTTAATTTCGGCCATCGCATAAAGTGCAAAGGCAACTATCCCGGCAGGCTGGCAGTCTAGCCGCATGTGAGCTCGGAAACTGGAAAGTATCTTTAACGCTCACGGTTCCGCATACATATCTAACATTAAATGTAATCGTGGAAACCTGTGAAAATATGTAAATTGATCCTTGGAGATGCCGGACCGACGGACTGAGTGAAATTTGAATATAAACTTTCCAGCAGTACCGTATAAGCGTCATTTATTTTGGCCGCCCATAAAATATAATGATTTTTGACGTAGCTCTCGGCTATATTAATTTTGTGGGTTTACTGGGGTGGGTCTGATATATCGACAGGTATTTGTGTGTGTGTGTGTGGGGCCGCCTTAATTACGTCATTGACCTCTTCATTAGAATATAAGATACAATGTCTATCATCTATCTGCTGTTTGCATAGGAATTGGCGCGATTTTAATAATGTGTTTTAGGGAGACTTTCAGAATAATTGTGATAGTATTCGTAATATTACATTGCTTTCGATAATCACACTCCCTGTTCTTTCATTCATCGACTTGGAAACTGAGCGTGAAATAAAAAGACAGCCGGTAGCCGCGACGCGGGCAAAGTTCTTGACACCAGAATAGACAGAACGAATTAGAATTTTCACAATAAGTTATGCCAATATGCAAACACAAAACCCATTATATTAAAATATTCCAACGTCTAAATATGTGAAAAGGGAAAAAATCCGCAAAATGGACGCCACTCGTCTGAATAAGAGATCGGGAATATTTACATAAAAAACAAATAATACACGCCGAGACGGGATGCGCGCATAAAATTAAAATCGATGAGAAATTCTACCCTTCGAATTAAATATCATTGCCCTGTCTCCCACACACACACAACAGATACCCACACATACACGCGCATTAAGATCTAGATTAATGTTGAAGGGGCAACCGAGAACCACCATCACTTAGAACCATACTTGAATTCGCATTTAGAAACACTATTCCAAACTCAAAATCACTTTGCATTCTAAATTCAAAAAGCGAGCTTACTACAAGAACTATTTATGATTCCAATTTCAAATGTTAAAAACAAGCGCGTTCTTCCGTACCATAAAGAACAGATATTTAAAAAAACTGCGCTATTTCAATGGGGTGTAGGTTAAAATATCGGTCCGTGCTTATTTGCATACTAACTAAAATAATTTATTATTTTTTCTCGGAGGGTCGCGGTCTGTGGGGTGAGATTGTATACAATGAGAATAACTAGAAACTGAGTGTTATTGGCCCGATCGCGGCGCGTCAGAACATTTTAAATAACGTTCATCGGAATCGCCGTTTGAAGTTATGAGTTTCAAATATAGATGATATACGGGCGGTGTAGTTCCAAACAAATATCAAATTAAACACACACGGAAATGCAATATTCGACGTCAAAACACGGGATGCTTAAAAGTTTGAATCAAAGCGGTTCGGAAATCAAAGTACTGTTGGCAAAAGGATGAGTGGAGATCGCGGTTCGCAACGCATCCTTACAACGTAGCGTATGATTGCGCGAAACAAAGGCTCGCCAACTTTCAGCACCAACTCGTTGCGTCGGGAAAAAGTTTGCCGACTGCGCCGTGTGTCACGTGCCGGCTACCAAACGTTTGATTTTCGAATGTTTGTTTCTAAATTCGAAACCCTAATGACGTGTACTTCTGATTTGAATTCTGAATCTAGGTTTATTGTTTGCGTCAGCTTAGTTAGCCAATTACGTAACATTTAATTAGCAGCAAACATATAATTATTAGGTGAAACTAGCAAAGCTTCTGTCCTTCAGTTGTTCCTTTCCTAGAATAGTGATCTAAAAGCGATTCTATTAACGTCATTTTAAAGTTTTCAGCCAAGTTTATTTTTCTAAGTATTCCTTCGATCAAGTATTGCCAACTAAGAAAATTCCAATAAGTTTAAAAACAGAACAATGGAATGTTTCTGTTGACGCTGCAAGTCTACGAATGAAATTATCATCCGTATCAAAGGGAATAATTTTAAATATCTATACACAGGCATGGCTAGTCCTGCCAGACGGCCACCCCGAAAGATTTATACATTTTATACACCCCGTTCCACGATACTGTTCAAATTCTACGATTCACTGATGCATTATATGTTTCCCCGTTTTTTTGGCGTCTACCCACGCTTTTGTTTTGGACGACTCGTTATTAATTGTATATTTCTGATACGCAATTTGTGTTTCTAATATCTTATTGGAATGGAGAATTTCTCTTGCGTGAAGAGAACAGACGTTTTGCTCCTGTTTCATTGAAATGGACATTACTTTTAAGGTAGGGGAAGCTTTTTGCGAAATCGAAGGTGTTTTAGAAAAATGAGTAAATCATCTACGTACGGGTTTTAAAAAACAATCATAATATTCTCTGTGAGTTTTGGGGTTATACATTAGGGGTGTTCTAAGCTTCTTGATTAGACATTAAAGTTTTTTCTACGTTATGTAGTTGCGATAAAAGGTTTACAGTTATTCATATGCAAATGCCATTCCTAACTGGAAGAAACCCAACGTTAGATCGACAGGAATCTTTACAAAACTAATGATGGGGAAGTTAAAATTATACAGTGCGTAGTTATAACTTTAATGGGTGGCTGTATTGTGTTGCTTAAGTCAATGTGATACTGAGAAACGTTATGTTTAACTAGTTACTTTGTTACAAAGAAACGGTTATGTAGGTATATGAAAAAAGTTTCATTGTTAAAGCAGTTTTTTTCTCGAACTTGGTGAAATGGGATGATGCTTATATTTGATCGAACTAAATCACAAATTATCAGTATAGGCACATATAGTACTAACAAAACAAAACCGACAAGGGGAGATGCACAGTGCAAAGATATCGGACAGGAAAAGGGGTTGATTTTGATTGAATATCTGTTATTAAGACCCTCCCTACCCACACAGGCGCAGATATATAAAATAATATACACATTAAGTTTATAAATATGCATGAGTTTCGTTAAAACTTGCGTGTGTGTGTGCCGAATTTATAATTGTCCGTGTATGTGTTTATTGATTGTAATAAATTGTGCTCATTGTGTGAATGTTAAGGTTGGTAACGTTTTTTATATTTTGGATTTAGAAATATAGGACTGACTCTAGATCTTCAGGCTTGGAGAAATCTAGCTAAGCTGTTAAAAGTTGGTAAGAGTTGGGTGTATTTTTAGTCTGCTCAAGCATTTCTCGAATATTGTGAAACGATCCCTACATATATTAAGTACAATACAAAATATGAGTTTATTATGAGCGTTGATATCCGTCGTTGGATGATGACACTGAATAATTAATGGCGGTCGAATTGTGCGGTTTCCTCCGAAGTCTTATTGTTTTGCAGTTTTTTGTTCCACTTCCAGAATTAATTTACTTTTCAGCCAGCGATCGTACGCAGATATTTAATGATGTACGTTTTGTTTTGATTACGCAGAGTTTGTATGGTTTGGAATAATTTCGAGATTTTAGCGCTGATCGGTAGCCGATGTTATCTTGACTATTTCTTGAAAATGGAAATTAAGCCATATTTTTTAGCGTTGCCTCTCATTTCTTGTTTTTAACGTTCGAAAATTCTTTGAAATCCCAATTCAGCTTGTTTCCCTAACGACTGATGTTCAGATAATTAAACATATTTTAATATACCGAGTTGACAACAAGACGTGTTCAAGAACGCACAACAAAATTGGCAAGAGGGCCGTCGGAGGGCGCCTCTTGTCAGCCATCATTAAGGAGCTGTCAATGTCATCTGTCAGTTGGAGCTAAGACGTCGCAGCGATCGGACATCTAATGACGAGAATTATATTAATTCTTGGCGATACATCGACTGGGGGACCGTATTTATTTATAGTGCTATTCTATGTTAAGATTTGTTTTATTTTATCTTTTTCTGAACTTATGGAATGTGTAGAAGAAATTATCAATTTCGAATACATTGACAGCGATATATTTAGGTGACAGAAGAAATAAAAACGCTTACAAATAATTTTAATGAATGAGTAATAAAAATCAATTAAACACTGCGTATATCAATATTATAACAATTAAAATAAAAGCTTTTGATCTAGAACTGTTATAATGAAGCGGACATTTTGGACGCGTTCCAGATTATTTCTAAATGAACGATCCTTTTTTTAAGTTCGATATGAATATTCGTTTGCATGCGTGTCGCCCTGCGGATAAAATATGGGATTATAGGACAAGTCATAAGAGCTAGCGAGTTTGATTGACGGACTTCGACAACTTAAATTATTTGGGATGCTTATTTAAAGGGATATCATTGAATTTCGAATGTTTGTTACTGGTAGTTTATTGACGCATACTGTGATTCACAACATAGTTGTTATTAAAAACTGCCTCTAATTAACTACGTGTCTTTAAGGGTAATTGCGAGACTGAAGCAATGCCCCTGTTTTCATTTGTTTTATAGAGTCATCGGTACTCTCCTAATAATATTCACTAATAACTCGCTGCCCGCCCATCACTTACCACAGGACAAGAAAGTCCCGTTTTTAACTGGGTTGTTCACCTTTCTGTATCGAAAGGGTTAATTCTATGCGAGGGTTCCGCGTGTCCGTCTGAGGTGCGTGCTATATGTTTTTATTGTTTTTTTGAGGGTTGGATGCTACTGTCGTCTGTTCTTTGTTTTTATTTGCAATATTATGAATCATTTTGGGATATTTTGCTGAACGTTCCCGGTTTTTGTGGTGAGTGGGGTACTGAGTTTGTAGGATATGGTTTTAGGTGACGCTTGAAGGGTGTTTTTATAAGAATCGTTTGATATTAGATTGTATTTAGAGGTGGACCGAGGAAAATATTGATTGAAAGCCCGAAAGAGGACATGAATAAGACGGTAGTTGATGTTACTATGATATTGCAAATAATTAGGGAACGAGGCAGGAAGAAGAAGAAGGTATTAACTAAGGACAATAATTGCAAAGCTTGTACTTTAATAAACTTAGAGGCTAATTTCTTCGCGTTAAAATCAGCATCGTAATTCCTTCAAACCTTACTGCTTATAGTGAAAAGGGGCATCAAAAAGCAACACCCAAGGGCGCAGTTTTAATTTGTATGTATGCAACTATAATGTATAATTCTTGTATATAGTGAGATCGAAAAGGGTGGGTCCTCCTGGGACCAAATTTGAGATGGGGATCAAAAATCGCGATTGAACCCTATCGAAAACTTACGTGTCAGTGTGAAGTTTGCGTGTGTGAGTGAGCCTGACAGATTAGGGGGTGATTTTTGGACATCGCTGTGATGGTATTGGAGTTTCATCAGCTTTTAAGTTTTTTATGCTGGTATTGCAATGCACTAATGGAAAGGAATTAATGAAGGCATCGCAACGATACATGTAAATGATACTGTAAGAGGAAAAGTAGTAGAAAGTAATACATTTCCCTAATGCCTTGAGAAATCTGTATTTGAACTTAAAAAGACCAAGTACATCTTAAACTTAACCTCCAGCTTCCGTAGCGTGACGATCCACAAGCAATTATTTACTTAAGAAAATAATCTATGAACGGCTGCCATCATCCAAATTGGCACAGTAATTTCTGAGATTATCTCGCAAAAACGATTTAAAGATTCCGTCATTTTTACACATGGCGTATCTAAAGGGTTTTTTAGGGTTGTCACATGTTCGATATGTACTTATAAGTATATGGTGTTTTATATTATTAGCTATCGGTATTGGTAAATAATAAGGGTCGGTCAGGTCCAATCGATTGATCGCAAAGTCGCAATCAAAGGGTTGTAACGAAGGGTTAGTATAAAATATTGCTGGGGGCTCGAACGACACTGTATGTGCAGTCTGTTTGTCTGTCCGTATTTGTGTAGAGATTTAGACTTAGAGCGACATGTAATAAAACTTGTGTGGCAAGCTTGATAAAGTTTTTAATGATGGTAGATAAAATGCTGTAGGCAACAATGACTGATACTTATTTTTAGACAAGTAAATGCTACAGTATTTCTAGAAGTTGCTGTGTAAGATCTATAAATAGGGTGCACAAGATTATCTCTACCCATAACCATTGAGAGACTAATTTCCCATTATTAACGTAGTTAGGCGTATTTGTGCAAAAACTTTTATATAATGTTTTACCAAATGCACTTTTATTGTGGGACGACATGCGATACTTAGGATCCAGGCGAACTATGATAACATTTTGAGCTCCCCCCGAAAGCACACAGCTATGACACTGTGTAACACCCTGGTACATTAGAGTAGGGGGTTCCGACACAGTGCTGTGTAGTTGGAACACGGTCCGCGATCGTCGCGTGACTACCCCCATACTATTTGACACGGCATCGTCCGTACTTTTCACACTCAAATTTTCGCGTTTAAAGACTTGCTTTTTGGTGTGCAATTAGTGATTGTTATCTTGTTTTGTATTGTTACTTTTGTTCGTAACTAGGCACCGAGGTTTTAAGTGGCAATTTTTAAATATATTACTGTAGTAATTGTGGTTTTGTAAGTAGGCAACACCGATTTAGGTGTCCGTCTCGAGTGCACCTTCGATTTCTGGTGAAACAATTTACTAGAAAATATTTAATGTACTATAATTTAAATATACTGCGGCTGCTATTATTACCTCAGTACATGTAGTCATTAATAAGCAAAACACACGAACAAAAAGTATGAATCATTTTACTAAGCGAATCAATCAAAATGGCGAAATCTCGGCGCTTAGCAATCAATCCTTGGTGTAACTTATGCATACGAAATAAATATTAATAGCACACAACCCTTTCTTACACCCCTTCACTACCTACCCTCAGTTTTGCTAATAAATGTATATAATTAATCATATAAATATGGGTTGGTGTGTGTTGTAAAAATTTGAATAGAAAATTGGAATTAGTAATAGGAATTATACGAAACTGTATAGTTAATTTCTGGGAAAGTTAAAGGTCGTACCACGTTTTTGTTTGAAGCAGGTCAAAATCGACGAATTTATTATTATCAAGAATGTAGAGAAGTTAGTCTGAAAACCAACCAGCCAATGTCATTACGTAGAAAACCTCTTTTCATCAATTTACAACTGGCAACTTCATTCTTAAAAAAATATTTGACAGTTGAATGACAGGCAGCTTATGATTTTTTTCTGTTCGTTTTTTGAATATTTTGGCGGCGAGCTTAACCCGTCCACCGCATACTTATTGGGCTCATAATTGTAACTCGAGAGTATTGATTATTCATTATTACGCGCTGTCATTAATAATTTTAATTAATTATGTGTGTGTGTGGGCGGAGGGTGGCCAGGGTGTAGGGGGATGTGTTTATAGATTCTGTCCATTGTCGTAACATCGCGTGAGATGATTAATGCGCTCATCTTTTGGCGAGAAGACGCCTCATTGATTTTTGATGACTTCGTATATTTCTAGTTGGTGAAGGGTTAAAATTGTACGTATATGAACGTAATTGATGTAAGGAACCCTGTTTTCAGGAATAATTCCTGCTGGTTTTGCATATCATTGCTTCACTGACATTTAATGAAAAGAAAAATAAAAACGAAATTAGTATTGAATACGTAAGAAGGTTGTAACTCATTCTCGAACGCTCCATTTTCCAAAATGGCGTTTTGCGTGCAGTCGTTAAAGTCCGAGCATCGGATCATATCTAAGTCATTTTCAGTTTCCGAACCATAAAGTGTCAATAAAAATAATCGTTAAAATCCCCATTTGAATATTTGCGCAGTTAAAAAAATTAAATACGAAAGAAAAATTAATAACCCGTTCAAAGCTATTTATATTTGTTCCGTTTGTTCCACTTGAGATTATCGATTTTACGTTATTTTGTGACTTTATTACTCGGCCGTAGTTTTATTATGTAATTACTTTAAAAAGGGCAAACGTTTTTTACAATTTCTACCGGATCGTAAATTGCTTGTTATACACACCGACACTTTCTAGATGTTTGTTTAGACCTTTTATTAATGCCACTTTTATCCTGCCTGACATTTGATAGACTTAAACATTATTTTAACGTCAACTCCTCTATTTATTTATGACTTGTTAATTGTAGTGTTTGAATAAATTACTAATTTAACGCTTATTCTTTATTCAAATAAACTCTTTTTCGCATTCAAAATTCGAACACTTTCGTGACACAATAGAAATGCTATTCGAATTTGGAATCAAACGATAATGTATCAAGACTATCTATGAACCAATGAAGAGTGTCCACGAGCACGCGATTAGGTTTTACGTATCTGTAGCAACTAAACGCGATATGGTTCGCCGTACCTTGGCCGACGACGAAAGCTCTTTAGTAACGGCTACTCAAACGTTATCGCCAAAGAGTGACAGTCGATAAGTTGCGTTTAAAAATGGTGCCTTTTTATAGTCACGCGACTTTTTAATCGTTTGACGTTTAAAGATTAACGCTATTAATGGCCGCTCCGTTCGAATATTGACAAATTTCTACTGGTAATCGAGTGGGTTTAATGGTGATTGTTCCGGTATCTGTTGAATTGTAACACTTTGATGTGTAAGTGACAGTTGACAGTGGGCGCCATGATGTTCTGTTTTCAAATTTCAATAGGAAGCAATTAAAATATTTATTTTTAATGTTGGTAGTTCTTTTTATTTTGATCAGTAGACTTACTAAATGATTGTGTAGGTGTAGGTTTGTTTCTGTATAGATTGTCCGTGTGGTATTTACCTGTAACAAAAAAGAGGAAGATTTATTAGTTAAGAAGTTTACAAAAGAGAGAGAAAAACATACAAATATTGACCTAGCTATTTACAAAGTCTTTCAATCGATCTCAAACACGAAGGAAGGCAATAATAAAATCATCTACAGCTGTATTTGAGCATAATGCCGCCATATTTAAATGTATAGAGTGGAGCCGGCCAAATCGGCAAACCATCTGGAAAAGGGGAGATGGGGGAGCATCGCACAATTTGATACTAAATTATCGATATCTTTAAGTTGGGAAGTATTATAATGAAATACAAAATATTTAAGTAATTCTTCTATTACTGTATACTTAACAAAATAAAATTAAATCAGACTCATGCATTTTGCTTGTGATAATTTGTGACTTCCTAACGTTTAAAAATGTTAATAAATAATTTGTTTATAGCGATATAAAATACGGTATTTCAAATCAATAGGGTAGTGTCCAGGGTCGAAATAATGAAATAATATTTAGTCCGCTTTTTAGATAATCAAAAAATATTGGATACGTATTTTTTCTTTTTTTAATTAAACATAAAATGACAAAGATAATACACTTCAAAAATTAGGAGTGGGGGCCTTTTACGTCACAGTGTCCTGAAAATTGTAGCAACTTGTGACGTCACACTCAACTTTAACACGCTATATCTTAACAAGTTCTGATCCAATTTAAAAAAGAAAAAATACGTATCGCTTAATTTTGGACAATCTACAAGACGGACTAATTATTATTTTTTAGGAAACTAGCCTATTGCATTATTATTAGCTTTATCAGCGTGACTCATGTTATTTGTTGGTTAGATAATATTTTGTTGCCATAAGGTCATAATGTCACTTAGGTCACAACTCTCAATTTTATTTGGCTATTAAATTAGCAAGAAATATAGATACCCCAAAAAAATCGTAAATAGAAATCTAGGTATATCTACATTCAAAAGAAAACAATATTGAGAAACACGTGTAAGACTATTGTTCTTAATAAAAAGGGGACAATAAGTTATCAAAGTTCAAAAATGAAATAAAACTTACACACAATTAACCCAAAAAAAAAGGAAAAAAGTTACTCGTGCTAACTAAACTATGACGTCACGTCAACTCGCGGTTTTACACAAATGTGACGTCACAATTCTCAACTCGCGGTATTAAATATGTTTTTGTGTAGTAGGATAACAAAAGATGCGCTCTCGCATCGGGGAAGCAATTACTGCGAGTCTCCGGTGTCTGAAGGGTGAACACGACACATACAGCACGAGGTTAAGGGGGTTCCACATTGATGGGAACTCGGTAGAGTTATTTCGGTAAGATGGATTTTAAATCTTGAGATGATGCTAAGAAATTGTGTATTGGACACATCAGAAAAACCACTTAGGCTACTTTTTCTCCCGGTGCGAGAAGTAGATTCCATTTTTTTTTAATAAAAATAAAAAATATGTACGTTTATTTTCAGCTATTATACAAAATGTTGTGACAACAAATACACAAACAAATAAAACAAGTTATTTTAATCTGTCTAGCCAGGTGACTCAACGAATTGGCTATGTAAGTATAAAATTAGACGACTATTTCCGTAACATAGTAGAAAGTTTTGACGGAAATAAATCCGCAATTTCAGCTGAAGTTTTATAAACAAAAACTTATTTAGTTGTTAGCCTTATAAGTGTGAAAAGTTTTATTCAAATTAGACTTGAAAAAAAAAAACATATTTCTTATCAGACTCGCGACAATCTACTTACTTTGCCTAGTTTTGATGATTTTTGCTGTCTTGTTAAACGAAATGATAAAGTGACAGATAAATACATTGTGAACCTACCCTTACAAGGGTTGCGCGTAAGAAATTTATAAGTAGGTCTCGGCATAAGGGAATTAATTGTATTATTGTAGCTCCGATGAGGGATCGCAAGAATTATCAATTAGAGAAAGAAAACGCCGAATTCGAAGGGGTGGGTGGGGGCAGGGATGTGCTTACCAGGAAAACCGATTCCTACTGTATGTTGGATGCAAATGAGATGGAAGACATTTCCAAGTTTAACGGTTAAATACGATGGTTAAGTATGAAGTACTGTGGATTAGATTGGATAAAACAGTCGTTGTTATTATTATCGGGCGGGTTTTTGATAAGTTTCCGTTTTTAAGCTAGTATTCTCGTAATTATTTTCCTAATAATTAGTTACTTATTTGTTGTTACTTGAAAACAAGAAAAGAACAAACTTGAAAACAAGAAAAGAACAAAGTGTGATCGATTTTTAAAATGTCTTCTACTCATTAAACCACAAGACATAAAAATCTTGAATATGCCCAAAATATTCAAAAAACAAAAGCCCATTCGTTTAGATATCGTAAATCAGTCGTCCCTAGCGATGGGGGAAAGGGGGAGAAGGGGGGAGCGTCGATTTTACGCAACATTCGTCTTAACAGTAGTACTTACAAGTATTCTTGTTTTCCTCTTTAATTGTGTATCGGTTTGCCCCAACCTCCTCTTTTGTAGCATACGTCTTTATATGTTTCTATATGTATGCCGTTTTGTGTGTGGTTAGAATTAAGATGATTAACTTTTGAAAAGTATCTTTTAAATTATATTGTTTTAAATTAACATTTTTGTAACGTATAACTAAGAATATAATATGTAAGATTAGGTATTTGACATTTTAAATTCTAAAAGAGTACAAATTAACGTCATCAAGTGCATCAAAAGGTTTGGCTAAAATTCTTTAATTACAAACACAAACGAAACGAGAAAAATAATGTAAGCCACAGCTTACAGCTCGATTTAAATCCTTTTCAGAAAAAACTCGCCAAAACAGACAATTTTGAGCCTAAAGATGATAACGTTAAAGATGAAAATGAATTTGAAGGAAGTCTAAAATAATTAGTTGGAGTTTTTTTGTCAACCAAAGCCTCAGGTGGCGAAATTCCTAAATAAATAATAATCGAAGGTTATTAAGACCCCTCTCAATTATCGAGGGTCCTCCAATACTTTGGAGACAAATACTCTCTTTTGTAATATAAATAAACAGAGGATGGTGCTCAACAATTTGTCGATGGTTTTGGTCAAACTGTTGAAGTTTTTGACAATGAGATTGATCTTAATGAAGAGTTTAAAGAAGGATGTTACAGCATATTTAATATTTGATATTCATACAGATTTAACTAATGTCGAAGTGAGATATTATAGATGAAAAAAACAAATATACAATAGTATATAAATATTATGATTGAATTTGAGGTAAAGGCGCTTCAGATAAAAATTAGCAATAAACTGCGAAATTTCATACAAACTTATTCAAACATTTGTATAAACTTGCCAATATCTTAGACACACAACATGTTTATGATAACAAAAGTATTGTATTTTCCAAAAATTTGAGCCAACATCAAATATTTGCTGTATTTGACGAATTTGTTGAAACATTTGCCATTCAACATATTTGTCAAACATTTGATAGCAAGACAATTGTAAACAGTAGTCACACAAATCATTGTTCCGAGACGATCATAAAAATAAAAATCGGCGTATTATAGAAGAAAATTGCTTCCCGCGGAATCGAACCTCATTATCCACGGCAGACGGTTACTGCATGGTAGATTTGCTCAACCATGCCGCGGTACTGAAAATTATTGCAAATTGAGTAACTCGAATCGTTGACATTTTTATATTAGCTCGTGATGGATTGGCGAGCCGACAAGCGATGGTCATGGGACCTGCCGATTATGACAACTACTCTCAGAAAAACCTCTTTTATTTCAAAACAGAAGCTACAATTCTGAGTGCCAATTGAAATCATAACGGGCATTATTTGACAGCTCCAACATCGTATCATTTACCTCCTCAACTTGATAGATTACAAAATTATTCGCAAGCCCATCACCAAAACAAATGACTACCCTACAATTTTCTACATCATCCGAAACTGGCACTATTCTCAAATGAGTAAACACCAAAATCGCTCGTACATCATCCGGCGGCTAATGTCACAGTTATTTGTATTCAAATACATTCATCAATAAAACTAAACAGTGATCCATTGCTGGCCCTCGTTTGGGGCTAATTCCGACTGTCATAAATCGTGGCATTAATTTAACGACAATGCATTAGACCTCCATCCTAAGAGAACTATTCCGATAGATTGGTAACAATCCTCTTCGGAGTGACGTAACTTGGAAGACCGTGTCAACTGACAATCAACTTCACCATGTCGATATAGAGTCGATAGTACCTTGACAGTGCCATCCTTCGCGGAGCTTGTCTAGATCGGATGTTTTCAAGGACGGTTGGATCCCCAATCGAATGTCAATCTTATTGATTGGTGCTTTAAGTTTGTAATTGATTGACGGTGACAAGACATTAAGTAAATCGCTTAATGTGTTCTAAACGGATGGTGGAAACGTTTTGTTTCACGTAAGTATTGTTGTGTTTGTTGTTGCTTGTTTGTATATTATTAAGCCGTCTATTGAGGCTGTGGAAAACGAAGGCTGCTTCAATATATTCATTTATGTTTACTTCTGATTGGATGGTTTCTTACAAGAAAAAGCTAAGCTTAAAATAGTCACAAAACTTGTTTTTAAAATTATGACATTTAATTACAGTTTTCTTAGAAACACTAATAATATAAAGACTCTATTCAGAACTAGCATTGATCGAGTCCATAGATTCAAACTTCAGAGTACCAAATGATCATCTATGTATGATAAGACTTGATAATGATGATGATATCAATGATAAAGCTAAACATATTTAACCGACCTCAGCACCAGAATATCCTGAATACAATCAGTAAGTTTTTTCACAATCACTCTGAACGGATACACACTTTATCTGTCCACCGTCGGCTTACAATTGTCACTAAACGTTTTTAACAAAAATATTATATAAAAACCGTTTTATCAACGTATCGGGTACATTGTTTTTGTCAAAATGCGTATATCGATCACTGGGAGCGGTTCTCAAAGTTTGGCTGTCAAAGATTTTGAAGTGTCAGAATTTTTTAGATTTTTTAAAGGAGCAGAGAATGTGATACTACTCTTGGACGGGCTATCCCGTAATACAGAACAAGTCTTATTAATAAACCCAACGCTCTTTGAAATGAAGGCAACAGTATACTGCCTAGAACACGAATAAAAATTATTGACATGACTATTTCGTATTTTGAAACAGTCTACTACTAGGGTCTCAAAACTTTGACAGCCGCACACCATCGCAAGAGTTCAGATAATCGTGAGTTCGCTCAACTAAAACTATACTGAATTATTGACCTGTCGATAAGCAGGCCGTTGACTTACCGTCTAAATCGCGGCCTTTATCGATTGTTTACCGATCGATTCTGCTTACACGTGCTACTTGTTGCGTCATTACTTCTTATCCGGAGGAAGCCGTTCCTCTCGCTTCACACTTATCGCAAGCTTTTTTTGTTATGCACTATACTTAGTTAGTAATCAGAGCTGTGATACTTTTCTTTGCTTTTGGTAAAAGCAGCTTTCCTTTCAACATTTTCGTCAGATTTTTGGGAGGGAATTTATTCTGCATGAAACTGTAGTCATTAGTTTTAATTACTGTTCAAATAGAACCGATGCCGACCCCAAATCGGCCGATGAATTGCAACCAAAGCAAATAGATAACTTCTTTGACGAAGTTACCAAAGGGAATATCGGCAGCCATTAAAATAACAAAGGGTTGTATCACGAATATTAAAACGCAGTGTTTCCGTGTCAAAAAATTAATATTAACGATATCTCCAACAATGAAGTGTTGGAAAAAAGAGGAAAAATAATAATTTATGCGAAATATTCCTTTTGACGCCTTTGTTTCGATGGCCTGCAGAAAACGTTCAATTAATGTAAGATTGGGGGCCATGTTAATTATTTTAGTGCGCTGTTGAGTGGAAAATACTGTATTTTATTAAGTAGTAGATGTTTTTATTTCGTTATAGACTCAAGATTTGGAAGATTCTTGTTAGAAGAGCCAGCTTAACCTAAAAGAGTTCGTCAAGTTTATTATTCTGAAGTGTGCTTTCCAAACAAAATAATAGCTAACAAAATTTGCTTAACAGTAACGAAATATACCTGCACTTTGCAAATATTCTAAGCTCTTAACCTGACATTTTCCGAATCACGATATCGTGACCATAGATTTCGAAGGGTTTACACAAACAGTCTGAAACAGTAATAGAATCCTCCTAGAAAATAAACAGTTCTGATTTTTTAGTCACGCGATCTTTTCATTCGCTATTGACCATTAATACAACAATAAAAAAATCCTATCAATAGATCTCGTTCGATTTAATATGACCAGCTGGACATCTGCGTAGATTCAAATCTGGCGAATGAATGGCCGATCAAACTGTACCAATCAGTTCCCTCACGTAGTCTGTCATTCTTATATAATTATCACCCTTATTTGAATCAACTAGAGGTCAGAATAGCGTGACATGTCATTGTGGAGTTTCTTTACATTTGTGGTAGATTGTACGAAATTCGATTGAATGGTGTTTTATTAAGAACCGGTTACGACCGGTTCTGACCCCCGCCACGTGGTCATGGCGTTTTGTCATTCAAAGTATTATTAAAATTATCGACTGTTTTGTGCCCTATTGTATTTTTTTCAAATCCGTGATTTATAACCAAAATGTTATGTTATTATTCTTCAGCTAGATTATTATTGTATGGTGATATTTTATCGCTATTCGCGGAACACAAAAAATAGGCATGGCTGTAATCATTTGTTAATTTCCAGTGGCCACAATTCGACACATCAACTGATACAAAATTAAATTTCAATTTGTAGCAAAGCCGAATGTATCAAAGGAAGCCAATATCAGTGTGAATCTGCCTCCCCCTCCGTCGGGGTGAGGCGGGGGGGAGGCGCACCCCATGAATCCTTAATGAGTAAATTAACAACACCTATTGTTTAGCACCACTGTTTTTTTACAAGGAATATTAATAACCATTTTCTATTGTCTGTGAGAGGGGGAAAGAGAAAAATGTTCCAAACAACAGGGGACGACAAGAAACTTCTGAATTGATTGATTTTCAGAATTAATTTTAATAAAAACAATAGTCGAATGTTCTCGACGGGCTGTAATTGCATTTGACGAAGTTGCAGGTAGGGCGAGCCTGATCGAAAACTTTTTATATAACGCTGATGAATTCACAAGGAACAGGGAAGCTTTTTTGTTTAGGAATAATCTTTGTAAAGTTACGCAACTTACAGAAGCTAGAACAATTGATCCTATCAACTAAGTAAACTTCTAAGCATTGTATGAATCACTCAAGCTACCCATTCATCCGAAACCGAACTTTCTCAACGATAACGTAACTAGAATCGATAATACGAACAATAAACAGACAGAAACTAATTAAACACATAATGACAGGCACACACCGACGAATTTCGTCAATTACTCAGAATTCGGCGGTATCTACACACGAAACAATAAGTCCTTAATGGATGCATGTACTAACAGATACCGCATTATTCTATAATATGTCACAAATCATCTTCTATACGACACAAAGTTTATAATGAATTGACATATTCCGCACACGTGTTCACTTCCAACTAACACGGCCCTAAATATGGAGCCAGCGCAACTACAAACAATATTAGACTCTACACACCGCCATCTTCGGTCCAATTTCGGGCTTAACTAGATTCCGGTAGCCGCGGAACAAATTGGTTCTTATTGAAACCCAATAAGGTTTTAGTTAAGGTAATATGGCGGTAGTTCCGATAAGTGTTATACTCTTGATCGTTAGCTGCGACGATAATTGCCTATGTATTAGTATTGGAGCCATTTTCATTTATAATTACTGGTTTTTATTAAACGCGATTGAGTTTAGAAGATTGGCTTTTTATCTGTTTACTTACTGATTATGTTTGGTTTTTCTTTGTTTCGTTCGTTATCGTGTGTGGCGCGGTCATCAATATCGTCTGATTCGTTAGCGCTCGTCCATTGAAGTGTAGATGTATTAGTGTCTAACATGCCATCAAACTATAATAATTTAACTCCACCAGACCAGAAATGACTGCCATATCCGTAGCTTAATCAAATAATTAAGATTAATTATCACCAGACGCCTATAAGCCATAATTTATTAACGAGAGCAAAAAAATTAATCCCCCATAAAAGTGGCCTTATAAAAACTTGGATGATCAAACGTTCAATATTGAACAAAAACATAGCTAGTAAATCATGAATAAACAAAACGTATTAAAGTTTAATCAAACTGGAATGAACCTAATCATGTACAGAGGCGTGATATTGTAATTGCAAATTAATATTGATGATCAGGAGATCGAACTAATTACTAGATACATAAAACATTAGGTGATCAAACGAATAATGAAGTGATGTGTAATGCTGAGGAATAGTTCGAATATCTTGACAATCTTACCATGAATAACGTAATTATGTGAAATATTATAGTTTGATGGCTGATAAATAGTGTATTACAACTATATTTAACGAGAACATAGGAGTCGTTGAATTAGGAGCGATTGTAGTTGTTGTAGGTATAGTTTCAATAAAATGATGGTCAGTAATATTTTTGATTTAAATATCGCGTAAGGTGAAAGCTCTGAATTCAATTCTATCAAAATCATCTCGAAAACGGATTCAGTGAGACATTTATGAATAAGCCGTTAAAAATATTGACAACTCTTACTCATCCTGTCGTGTCCCGATGAGCAATCGAAAATTTTCTCTCACACAAAAAGAAATCGAAATACATCAAAGGTGTAAATATTGCTGCAAGTCATAATCTTTATTGCAAGGACATAAGGTTTAAAATTGAGGAAGAGGAACTCCTGTAACCAAATACCTACGGTAACGTTGGACGCCACTACATGACGTTGGAAGATGTCCCCAAAATATAGTAGTAACAGATGTATCTTATTAAACGAGAACACTTCAGTGAGACAAAGACAGCTTTTAAATATAAAAAGTCGACGGAGAGCTGCAAACGGATTCTATGGCCTTGTTGTAAAATCGAGGGCTGAATCACAACATGAAAGGCTACATAAAGGTAACGAATACTAGTATTTGACTTTGGTCACGGAATCAGAAGAAATGAGAATAAAACTCAGTTAGCAGTAGAATTTTTAATGGCGTATTGACAATAAATGCACAGACGTTAGACTAGACTCATTAAATGCTCTAATTCCAATTCATTGTTAAGAATTTACGAGGGTGCGTCAGTGTTTCACGGATTTTCAGAATGACTCAATTAGCAAACTACTGAGTAATACTCGTTCACATCTATGTACACACTGACATCACGCACAACCTCTTCGAGTCCTGCCAAAATGTAATCATTTCACACACTATCTTTGAATTTACGATCCGTTCTTAATACATCAAATCGTATGATAAAAGAGTTCGGGCGTTTACTTAATAATGCCAGTGACGTCTGCTGTAAACCCAGGAATTACCGCGCTGAAGAAACAAAAGTTTCAAAATAAGCAAGTCTTTGATGATAAATAATTTATCGCTCCACTAAAACCTGCATAAGAAAGAAATGTTGATAAACATCGAACATTAAATATGTAACTGTTGACGATCGTAAAAGATGGAAACCAGACGTAGTACATACATAAATATCACTTCGTAGGAAGTATAACTTTTATTAGTTTGGCGCAGTCGAGGCGCACTTACATCGGCTGTAATTTAAAAAAAACTATCGAAACGCTCGATTTGCTTGGGAAGCAATCGCGGGGACAGATGTTGACGCAGATTGTGGTGCTCGCCGGGAGCAGCTCGGCGCGGCAGGACACACGAGCCGCGGCCGATAGTATCGACGGTGCGCGCTAATAGATTCAACAGGTGTACCGCAGGGTGGTCCGATCGGGCCGCTACACTTTTTATTTACGTTTTCACGAATTTATTGCACATAGTCGACGTCTCGAGGCGCACGTTTGATTCATATGCTTACGTTGTCGCTTTTTAATACTGATTTACAATAAAAACAGAAATGTTTCACCGGCGATTGATGTGAGTTATGATTAATGTACGCTCTTTGATGTTCGCTGCTATGAATCTATCAAGTTGGCTTCTGAATATCGACGCGGGACCGTGTATAAATAAACCGGGACGAATTCGACGAGCCGTCTTCGTTTTAGTTAATTACGAGGTTATTAAAGTAACATTGCTGACTGACTAACAAAGTTTCCACTCGGCTGAGATGTACCGAACACTTTCCGGTCATTATTGGGCCTCGAGTCACGCCAAGCGTTGTCACGGTACACACAAATTACATATTTGTGGTGGTTTTTTGTCGGATAAAATTAGACTAATCAGCATCGAGTACAAAGAAGCAGATCGCTTTCATCATCGACACGATGATGTTTACATCGGATCTTCCGAGAAGCGAGCGCATTCAATACTGAGAAATAAATATGTGAGTTTGACATTTGCTTTCAAGTTGCGCTCGCGTGTTCGGAGCGTAATTACGGGCGTCGCCGGGCGAGCGAGCGAGAGAAGCCGCGCACACTACTTACCATTTATTTTTGTCCTTTTTTCTAATGTAACTCTAGGCTTTTTTTGTTATTAAATTAACGTGCGTGCCGATTTCTGACAAGATGATAGGTTGCGTTTGATGAGCCGTCTGATTGCTTCTCTTGTCGACGTCCCTCGATGCTTTCTCTTTGATTTGCTTGGAAATCAGAACGTTAAGGTCACGAGTGTGAGTGCGCGTATCTATAATCAAACATGGATTTACGTTGGCGAAAACGTTATTATTTATTTAGTTAGAGTCAATTCACTTGTGGTCTCCATGTTGTTTGTCAAGCAAATGCTTGTTTATGTTGATGATCTTTTCAAACTGTATCGCGTGTGTAATTTCTATTTCAAAATGTGTTATTTCAACAAGCTTGATGCTAGTCATGTTTATTGTGTGTCGTATATTTATCGATGGAATTATATCCATCGATATATTGTCATTCTTCTCGGTGAGACGGTGGCGTTTTGGCATCGTCTTAGGGACATAAATTATCAGTGAATAGACCACTGCTAATTTAATGTCGATAGATCGCTCCAGTTGTTAACGAAATTTATCATTAGCTTCGTATTGTGCGATGGATAACAATAAATTACTGAACCAGACGTGAACAACAACACTGTAGGTACACTGAGAAGTATACAGTGGAGATGGCATTATTTTAGGAAGTAAAAAGTATATTTAGGAAGGATATAGATACAAAAATCGCGAACATATAATAGTTTAGACAGATATGAAGACCATGCCATTTGTCGAAACCTTAATGAGTCTTACGAATGTAGGAAACGAGCGAAAGAAAAACTGCTCGCTGACTGACAAATACAATTTGAAAACAAAAAACATTGGAATGTTGGAATGTGTGAAGTAACATTAAATTGTGGTCGAGTTTCCGGCGCGTGAGTGGCCGATCATCGATAAATGTCAATAAAGACTAAATTAGAGAATACCTACAGCGGCCATCATTAGTCAAGCCGGGCGGCAGATAATTCAGTGTCGAACTACACGGTTTACGACCAACACATAATAAGCGTACGGACGCCCCCGAAAATAACAAAATTAAAATAAATCGAACTACAGACAAACGTCATAAACTAATTTCGAGTGTTTTCGTTTTGGTGTGTACAAAAATAGCATCGTCACTCTTTCATGTCTCGCCGTGAAGTGACATTAAACTATAATTTACAGTTGGATTTTAGTACAGCGCCATCTATGCGCGCTGAGATGAAAGTAACGTTTTTACTGCCTAAAAAGAAAGGTGTTTATGATTTATGTAGCACTATTATTGCTTTCAGAAATTAAATAGTAGCCTCGTATAAATGCGCTTGTATTGTAATGTTTACCTAGTTTTGATGTCAGGTGTCTGGCTGTGTACATTTAATGACAGGTGCCTGTACGCGAGATTTAAAAAGATTCGTTCCTAAAATAAGGTT
The DNA here is from genome assembly GCF_030705265.1 of Helicoverpa armigera. Classification (NCBI taxonomy): domain Eukaryota; kingdom Metazoa; phylum Arthropoda; class Insecta; order Lepidoptera; family Noctuidae; genus Helicoverpa; species Helicoverpa armigera. Next base: position 648,678 of record NC_087141.1, read on the forward strand.
TTATTACAAAGGGCGCTATCTGTCGGCGTAATTATGTTACTAACTGCTTGTTTATGATACAATAACTTTATTATATGTTTAATGAATAACAAGCCTTGTCTGTTCGTTTGATTGTGAAAGAAAAACAAGAGATCTCTTTATCTTTTGTCGCAATGTTAGAGTCAATATTGTAAATCCTTTGATACGTACAAGGGGTATGAGTAACGCATCCATTGCAGTGGACAAGATTTATATTTCTCTAGAACCAACAGAAGAAGCTATTCTTGTTACATTATCTATTTATAATGCGTCAACAGATGTCTAGGTACCTAGTATAATAGTTTTATACCTACACCACCTAACACCTGCAGTACCTATCATCCATGTGTCGAGGAAAGAACTTACACATAGAAAGAATATACCCTATGACACTCCCAAATAAAGTAGCTTTCTAATGGGAAAAGAATTTATCAAAATAAGTTCGGTAAATCCGGAGATTACCCCACAACATCAGAAAACCTCTTATGATATTGACACGAAGTGAAAATTTTCATCAAACATTTCTCACATTACATCGGAAATCTTATTAGATTGACCATTACATAGATGGAAACATGATTTCAAGTGATAAATAGGCAATTTATAAAAAAAATGAAGCATCATTGTGGATCATTTATCACAATATGGCGGTGACACACGTTAAATCGTATTTCGTTAATTCTAATCAATTGATAGGAATGGTCAGCGTTTCAACTGATGACTTTGATAAAGTTAGAACCAAAAGTATTGGTATAAATAGGAAGGACCTAATTTACTTAAGAGTTACATAAAGTTAGTAAAATATAAATAATCCTGTCACGACTGATTCTAAACGTTTCACCAACTTCCGATATCACGTTGACATTTTTCCTCAAACAAACAAAAAAGTTTATAATAAAGCATCTTCGGAAAAATACCCCAAACAACCACAAAGGGGTTTGCAAGTCAAGAAATCGCGACAATAGACCCTAGCCATGGAATCTTTGATATTCTTTGATTGTTCGACAAATTTCCAAGTAAAGGGTACAATTTTTCAGTCTGCAGAGCCACAGTTAAAAACTTATTAACCTTATCGAAGGGTCAAAGTTTTTCCTTCGGAGATTTTTTGCGAAGATTTTAATTAAGTTGGCGAAAGGGTGAAGCTGTGTTATTCCTTTTTGATGACATTCCGATAATAGGTCTTCTTTTTCGTTTGATAACTTCCTTTTGAATCAGATTGCACGAGTTTTTGATTTAAGAAAGTTCTGAATTGTTATTGATTGGTCTGCGGCTGAATTTTAAGGAAAATACTGCAGAGTTATTACGAATATAAAAAATATTTTTGAAGAAAGTTTTCCAACAGTGATTTAAAATAAATTATCCCACAACCTTAACACAAACTACAATAGCAGGAATTAAACCTATAACAAAAGATATAAATAGCGAAGACAACGAGCCCGCTGAGCACATCGATATTTCGCAACGCCATACGAATTTGCATAAAAAGCGACGTACTATCAAAAGTTGTTCGTTCGGTACCTTTATCGGATTGTTTATGGCTAGTTCGTTGGAAACTATTGCTGGGGATTGTTTGCATTGCGCCGTCATAGCGGCTTGTGTCTCCCCCGCGTGGAGGCCGCGCACCGGTGTACGGCAATCCGTCTTTAAGATAGTGCTTGTAAAGGCATTCCTGCGCACAAAGGCGTTCGTTACGGCAAATAACAGCTTTTATATCGCGAACTCATTGAGTTTCGACACTGTGCAAGTATTCTGGAGGGCTGTTTTCAATAGCACTGGTGTTTTCGTGTTCTGCGTGTCTTTTTGTCGCTTTTACTGCACTTGAATTATTTTCAATTTATTGTACAACTTTGCCGTTTTTATTTCTGTTTGCTGCTATTTGAAATGTGCATTGAAAAATTGGTTTTTCATGCCCAAAAAAGATCGCCCTTTGGATCTAAACCAAAAAGCATCGCCCATTTTTCACCAATAAACTCAAACATACTTGTAATTATATAGAGCTATTGAATACCCAACAAAGAGCCGAAAATTCGTTTCAAATCCGCGTTTTCGCTTGCTTTAAATTCGGTGATTCAATGGACTAATGATTCTGAAGCATGAATGGGTGCATTCTGAAAAGCGGCTGCAACTAGGCTTCTTTGAAATTCGGCCGCATTGGCGATGAGCACCACTTCAAATGGATGGGGGTCTGTTTTTGACTCATGAATTGTTTGTGTAGTTTCTTTCATGTAAATGTTTGTGTTGATACTGTGTATAAAGTCTTCAGTATGGTCTGCTTGTGTTATTTTGCACACAGTATCATACACTGCCTAAACACACACCTATACATACGTACATCCAAAATTATTTTCCTTAACATTCACAGACCTCGTTCATTTCATAATTATAATATTGCTGCTTACATCGTCAGGGAACGATATATCAATAACATACATTGATGATCATGTAAGATTATGATACTTTCCACGCAGCGTACTGACAGCTCTCTATCTGTCATCAGCAGTCATTGTAATCTGTTTCTCAGCATGCGAAGATGCGTGACTGTAGCATCACATATCCGTCATCATATTTGTGCGATTACACATTTTTTTACTGTTCAAGTCAATGGTGATTTTATTAGTTCCCATGGACATTGTTACTTCGTATGCAAAACCGAGTTCTAATTTATCATCTCAATAGATATTGTTTCATCGTCCATTTACATTTTTATGTTCTTTTTTTTTAAGAAAATCCCCTATTTGTACTTCTATAAAGCATTAATACTGAATGTTGAATAGCGATCGTCCCCTACAATCCATATGACTTATGTGATCGAGGTCAGCCGGTCAACTGGTTAGAAATTGTGAGTAAAGGATGCATCGCAGGCGCAGCTCATCTTGTATCGAATGTAACGTACGATCAATAAATCAATTACGTGCGCGGGGGCAATGCTGAATTGGATTTGACAGTCGGTTAGATCTAGGGATGTGTTTGGCGAACTGTGGGTGGGATTTTATCGATAAAATCTTTGGCTGCCAGCATTAATTCTACGATAAAATCTATAAATTTTGCTGTGAACCATAATGATGAAAGCTGCAAACGAAGGTTGGATAGAATTAAAGGCTGAGGTTACTAAGAACAATAATAAAGAGGAAGTTAATTTATTAACGGTTGTAGCAGGAAATTCTTAACTAGCTATTAGGATCATCTTGTCCATTCATGGTGGAAGAGGAAACTAAATACACAACGATGGCCTTATCAACGTAACAGCAGACTTAAACAAAGTTGGACTCAAAATAGGAATAAAATGCCACTTTATCGATATCAATAACTTGAAAACATCGATAAGTGATCGGCTTGCACATCCCTAGGCAGAGGAAACAGGATACGTTCAATGGGATGATTGATCGGCACCGAACGAACGTAATCCTTGCACTAAATAAATATCACCGTTTATGAAGCTCGCTGAGACACGCGACACGAACGTTATTTATAGTATGATGGCTAATTGGAGCAGTCTATAAGGAATTTGACAAATGCATCATGGAAGGATGCTGGTACTTTTGGAAATGATTTTCCAGAACTTGGAATGATCAAGGCATCTAGTTATAACTCTCAAGTGTATACGCAATTCTTAGTAGCAGAGTTGAGGCGTATTGACAAGTTCTTGTAAGTTTTTCTACTCAAAAATTGTGAAAATTTTGAGTTTTGATTTTATTTTCGTTCAATAACACGAGTAATACTCATTAGCCTATTTATTCCAAGATTCTGAAGCGATACGAATTTCTTTGAGAATACGCCGGAAATACTAGATTCAGATTGTAATCTACCATTGAACATATGCCACGAAAAGCTATAGTTATCTATTCTCTAATACTACATTATCTTTTCTGGCTTAATTGGCATTGGCAAGCGATCAGAGCGCGCTGCTAATTTCAATTAGTGTTGTGCCAACACCAATGTCGAAATGTCGACAAGACATGATAAGTTTTTTCCGCACCTCTTAAGAGTGAAGACTTGTTTAACGTGATGCTACTTCTAAATTGAGTTTCCATGTACACGCGTGATATGTGCGCGATTTTTAGTGAAATCGATCTTTTTTTAACGTTTTACTGGCCCAGTTACGATTCTTAACTGTTATTTTATTCTTTCGAAACTTTTACAAGCTCTTTTAAAAGCTTTTGTTGAGAAAGTCCGTTCCTGGAAAAGTTACGTACCTAGTTGCGATGTGATCAAGTAGTTTTGACAACTCTCACCTGTACAATGAATTCCCATTTGTAAGAAACTTTACGTATTTAGGAATGAATGGACCCGTATTTTTCTGTAGTCTCAAAATTTACACAATCACCTATTAATTTAACCGTCGATAACAATGTTGGCCGCCCACCAATCGATCAATCAATATTATCGATACAGTCAATTAACGCGAGTCGACTGGGCGCAGCTCTAATTGAGAGCAATAGAGCGGTGATGCAGCGTTTGTGTCAATCGCTAGTGTTGTCATAACTGGTGGATGGACGCCCACATGGGCTATGATCGTGGATAATGGCACTGATATATGAAAAGATTCATGTACAGTAATAGGACATCCTATATTTAAATGTGGTACATCCGAATGTGCGGTTATATGATAAGAATTTATACGATGAATGATAGATTGTAGTGTTGAAAATTTTACAGTTACGACTTCATTAATGCGTTATATTCGCCATGATACTTATGCATGCTTTAAAATTTTTTTTGAGGTCTGTTTTGGTTCCTACAAGATCAAGAGAATAAGCCCTTCAGCTAGTTCCATCTACTATACTACTACTAGAATTCCAAAGCTACATACCTCTTTCTCCTTAGCAGCAAGCTCTCCCTCAAGGTTCCCCGGCTGGTGCACCACGGGACTACTCCTCGAGGAGTTGCTATTACTTCTCCCGGTGGCTGCCATCTCCATCTTCTGTTCTACGTCGTCATCAACGTCGTGCTTCTCTTCCTTGATGTCAGGGCTGAACCTGTCAATCCTCGTCTCCGTGGCTTGGTCCCTGGTGGGTTCTATGTGGGAGCCATTGGTCTTTGGGACTGTGGCCTGAAGGGGAGTCGGACTGGTGGTGGCCAGTTGCTCTTTCAACGTGGTCACTTCTTTTTCGGCCAGTGTGGCTCGCTGGAACAATGAAAAAGGGTTTTTGAGAATTTGTAACTTCATAGTACTTATGTAAGTTTAGGTGGATGTCCGACGTAGATAGTGATTAACTAAAATACACATTATTTAAATAATTATTCACTAACATGTGTTTGTCTATGTACAAAACAATTTGACCCCATCAATATCCTGCATTGAAGCAACAACAATATTCTAGAGGAAGTAAATTTTTCACAAGCGCGAGCGCAAATGAATTAATGTAATCTAATTACCAGTTCCCATAGTGACGTACTTCCGGTAACATCATCATTGAGGCTATCAGCGATCGCCGGAAGTATGTAGCTATTGGTGAAATAATGAAAAAGGTGTTGTTAGCTTGTATTGTCTATAAAAAGCCATCAATGTGATGTGATAAATTAATCATTAGGCACACAATACATGTTTTGATTTTTATAGAACTTTTGACCTTAATATGTATGAAGCATTGTTACCTATGAGTAGATGAGCCCAAAACAGACAAAAATGGGAAACAAGATATAGGCCATACGTCAGAAGCAGTAAAGACAAACAAAAAATCAAGTCGACCAAAGCACCACCGAAAAATATCTCATTAAAAATAAATCTTAACTAAAATAATGAGTCATTAGTTAAAGAAAGCTAAAGTATAAGAGCACAAGACTGCAGCAACGCGTGACTGCACGCCACCTGAACAGATACTATCAGCTCATGATATGGATGGAGATTAGAAGGGCGATGCCACACACACAGCGATTGTGAAGCTGTTTTTGGTTATACATAGCTTGACTTGGTGAAAGGACGAATTAAACAACGATACGGAAGATTTAGACAGTGATGTTAACAAAAAAGATCATACAGCTTTAGTAGAGGTACCATATGCTTTGATTGATTCAAATATGGATTGGAAAATTGCAGACATTCTTCAAAACTAACAAGCGTTAACGCAGCGTGAAAATCTTGTCTGAAACGCCTTAAACATGCAGCTGTTTACGCACTTGGCGCATGTTTCTGATGAAACCAAAGATGAACGGATTATACGCCATACTTGTCTAATTATATTAGCTACACAACTTTCTTCTTTATCAGCTAACTCTTAACTTGTATTTATAATTCATTGTAGATTCTCTAAGTATTTGTGGATTTATCTAATTTGTAGTTTGTTAATTGGTAATGCAAACTCTGTATATTAAGTTCAGAACTTAGAGATTTTTAGAGCAAATCTTTAGAAACATAAAATAGAAAATCAGTAACTTTTTCTTCAAAAGTACCTGCATATGAACCTGTAGATATGTTCAAACATATCTAGATACACTACATGTAACACAAACAGTTACTAATGGCATTCTAACTGGAACACGACACGACATCTCAAAACGATCAGGATTCTAAGAAAGTCTTCCAATACGGTAATAAGTAAATATTTGTGTTTGCTCCCGTGTCTTAATGTTTTCCTACACAGTTAGTTATTGCTTCAAACGTTATTTTACAGCAGATACCGCGGCAAATCGTGTAGGATTCCCGGGATCATTTTGATCATCTTTGATATAATTTATGGATTCAGTCATCTATTACAAAGTTTCCTCAGTATTTCCTATAAGATCATATCAAAGAAAATCATTTATTAACTTCGGGGTACAGATTTACTGGTAACCGAATAGCCGATAATTCCTATCACCTAGTAGCAAATTGACGGTGTCCCGATTACGTAACGCTCGCTCAATTGAACAAGATTGATCACTCAGCCTCGCTGCCTGACTCAGTGCAGTGTTTTAAGAATAAACGCCCTTGGAGCCTGTCGTCATCGAGACCTTAGCTTTATGACATTGTGGGCCGGAGGTGAAGGATGCCCACAGATTGGAGAGAAATTTAGAAGCAGCTACAGGTGACGCACCAGAGCATGATGAAGAAACTAATGAAATTGTACAGGAAGTGAAAATATATAAATCACGTACGACATTATCACATGTATCAATTCTAACAGCAATATATCGGACCCAAAACATAGTAGCAGCCCACTATGCACATTTATCGTGTCATCTCTGGGCAGCCGACCACGAAGCCGACCATTACAAGTTATCTATTTAGACTATAGAAAACCGCCATCGTAAAGTGCGTAATTCAAATTAAACTTTAAACAGAAGCGATGTACTTCGACCGAATAATTTTATGTTTACAACTAGAAAGTAGAAACACGAAAGTATGAAAGTAGTCATTAAAGAGGAAGTGGCACATTCAATTAAAATAGAAGAACTATCAGCATTGTGTGAAGCGTAATGAGAATGTAATAATTCCGAATAATTAAAAACAGTCGATGTCGTCAAAAATGTTTTTATAATAGTTGAAGAAACATTTCGGTGGATAATGTGAGAAAGTAGATTTTTTCGATTGTGTGGACAAGAAAGGTGAGTCGCTCGACATTGATGAATTATAGCTTTGAACATGAAAGAGATGAGAAACTTTGATGACTGCGAAACTGGGACGGATCGACGCGACGAATTATAGATATCATTGTTCCAAAAATATTTTATGCGAAACGCTAAAAAGTTCGTAATCATCTGAAAGTTGCTTACATTTCAGCTGCTTAACAGATCTATAATGTTGACATTGAATTAGATCTGTAAGCTAGGAATTAACATATTGGTTCTAAACAAAGAGTAATTAATTCTGAAGATTAAATCCTAGCGTAAAGCTGTCTACGAACTTACATTAGCGCAGATAGCCATCAATGACGATCCGTTATTCAAAAAGAACCGAAGTGCACGGCTTCGTACTAAACCGGCAATTAACGCGATGGGGACTAACAAAGAATACTTATCTATTCAAGTCATCTGATTCTAAATTTTAGTATGTTTGTGCAATAGATTAAGTCGGTGTAATTTTAGTAATTGAACTCTCACGGCGAACAATTACAGTAACGGTGGTCGGCTTAATGATTCAATGAGTTATTGCGCTCTTAGATTTGGAAAATAACGTGGTCCAATCAGATCTTGTTGATCAATGTGGTTAATTGCTGGAAACTCTCGTGGGTTAGTTACCTTTTAATGGTTACTCATCTCTGTTTTAACTGTCTCAGAATTTTGGGTTTTTACTCCCTCATTGTTGAGATTTAGTGACAAATATTTTACATTTTCTCAGAACATAAAAGTTGTTTGGTTTTCGGCGAAAATTGTTACGTCTGGCCGGGCTTTCTTAAGAACAATAAAATCAATCAAACTTATTCGGTTAGCGTAATCGATCAATATGATCGAAAGGCAAAATACCAGGGAATTGTATTGAAAGCTCATTGTCTAAGAAGTCATTGTTTTCAATCCCAATGTGATTTGTTTACGATTTGAATTTGATTTGTAAAGCGGTTACGGCCGCTGTTATTGTTCCGACTTTTAAGGGTTGAGACTTGTTTTTTTTCTTTAGAAAAGTATTGCGAAGGCTAAATGTTTCCACCTTCCTAATAAAAAGGAAAAATATAAACGTAACGCGAATGGCTTCTGCAAATAGTCTTCAACGAGATATTATTTTTAAAACTACCAACATTCGTCTGGAATTGTGGCGGGAGAGAAAACTTTAGCAATAACATAACGTTGAAGAGTTATTTCAACGAGTACCGGAAGGCGAGGAATATCGTGAAATCTATGTGACACTTCAATATTCATTAGAATATCGGACAGGTTTACGTGAACTGTCTTCAGAATTAACTCGCACCTATCATTGACAGGTAATCCATCAAGCTCGTTTAATGCTACCTATATCGGTACACCGGATCTTGGAGTCACTTTCATTGCTTTTCATACTATCATAAAAACGCTAACGATCAAATCAGAAAACCCGAAAACAATTTCAAAAAACATAATTTACATCTCAACACGATTGTCAGTGTCATATTTATTATTAAAAACAAGATTTTGTGCAATATTATACGAAAATCTGTTGTCGACAACGTTGTACATTGGCACCGTTTTGTATCTATGAGTCAAAGTACACATTTCTGTTTGTAACCACATCGGCATTTCGTGTATTCTAATGACTGATAATGACTGCGAAAAGAAAATACATAATGACTAAAAGAACGACAATTTGGATACAACGGATGAATTGCTGGGCTGACTTTTATGATTGTTGGTTATATATGTCGTCACTCAGTAGGTATTATATATGACGACTTCAAAGAAACAAGAGAAGCTTTTGTGATAGAACTGAATATGAATCATCATGATGATAATGATGAATTATTTAAACACATACTAGAATCCAATAACTTTGTTTCTTTTGCAAGTGAATGAGGTATAAAAGAACATATAGTTTTCCGATAAGACAAAAGACAGAGCGTTGCTCCGTCCACGTGTAACCCAAAACAATAAAATTATAAAAGCTAACAGTAAAAACGTATTAACAAAAAACATGGAGCCGAAAAATTAAGATTTAATTATAATGAACATGAAACGACCAATTAATATGATACATGGTACGTTAGATCTGATAACAGAAAGGTGAATCTCAATGAGTAACGCATCCGCTTCTAGAACATTATATAAAATTGTGAATATAATGAAGGAAAACATATATGTTTCGGTGAGAGCGTTACGGTCGAGCGAACGAATTAAAATGCTTATGAATTTTTATGTTTTGAAAGTACGAGGCTCTTGTCACTATTTGGAACTACTTGATTATTGTTCGATATTAAGTGATCTTTCATTTTTGTTTTTGAATTTCCCTCCATTATAAATTCTCTTTTATCTTTTAGGAGATCGAAAATGACGCTTTGGAATTACCGTTATGATGCTTTCATGTTATTTACCTACCTCTTACTCTTTGTCTCAAAATTACACACAAAATAAAGACACGTTAACCAAAAATGTCGATCGGTTATGACTTATCCCACACCCAACCCTACGCCGCCAAGAAAAATTAACGCACTCGCGAGGGGTCGGTCAGACCCCGCATTATACGGGGAGCGGTCACTAATTAATGGAAAAGGATTAAATTCGTACCGAATTGAAATAAAATAAATATGATAAAGGACGCCCTCCTTGCTGGTCGAAAGGGCTTCGGGGTTTGTTTTTTTTTCGGGAACCCTGTAGCTGAAGGATTAGTCAATATATACAGATAATAATTGTTTGTTATGTCTGTGTTCAAAGAACTCAATTATGAGAAAAACTTCAGCGTGACTGATACGTCTGTAATGTACGTAAAAACTGAGATCTTACTCAATGCAAGTTAGACTGTGAACGAATAGTATGCCATAATTGGATTCTACTTAGTCCGTATTAAAAATTGATGCTTTTTGTGATGATCTTTTAATAGAATAATACAGAGGAAAAACATTTCTTTAATATTATGGGTCTTGTTAGGTGTAAAACATAGTTTTTACCAAAATAACCATGTACGCGTATTTCTATTTATTTCTTATTTTTAATAATTTTTAAATAAAATAAAGTCGTGTCTACGATTTTTTCACTCTGTGTGTCGTGGACTTTATTTACCCTTCACGGTCCCCTCAAGCCTCCCCATCTTACCCGTCTGACCATTGTCAGATAAATTTGCCTAATAATTCGTACATGTCAACTCATGTATGTGCTTATTCTAATGACATCGAAGATAGATAAATATATTTTTGAAAATTTATTTCGAAAGTAAAACAATATTTCCCTGTCTTGAGAAAATGTATTTTTTCTTCTAATTCTATCAGAAAATCAGCACATTATTATTTATTTTCCACGTAGGCTGTCGAAACTCGTTTCCTTGTCTTACTTTTCTGAAAATAAAACTGTTGGGAGGTAACACGACGCTACCAAATTAAAACCGACATTGAGATATTAAGCGCCGTTCAATAGATTTAGAGGGCGAAAAAAACGTATTTTTTAATAACGTCTACATAGTAATTTGATTAAGCTCTTAGATTTCCAATTTCTTTTGCAGATTTTTAAGGGTCTCGTGTACCCTGACTACTGATTTTGTAGTTTTTAATCAAGTGCTGCAAAGGAGGGTTGGTTCATTTTATTAGAGATAGTAAAGTACCTACGATTTTGCGTGATTTGTGTATCTTTAATTTCTTTTGAGCCATCCTCTGACCCAAATTTTTCCACATGCAAAAAGGTCGGTATTGATGAAATGGTTCGACAAAACAAACCCGCAGAGCATGAACACCTCAGACAAACAAAACCCGACCGAAGCCGAATCGAAAACTAAATAATTCAATTCTCAACAAAGTCGGATTGACAAATTCAAATAGGAGGCCTTCGGTACGGTAAATTTTCGTTCGAAACCCTTCTATCGGCTATAGGCAGGTAAGACTTGATCATTATTAGATATTGAATTTTCGTAACTTTGGACTCATCCGCTTTCTAATTTACTAATGAATCCGAGTGGTACTGCCATTAGCCTCGCCCCCCGCGCCTCACCCCCGCGGCCGCGAGGGGTGTCAGCCAAAGGGGTAAGAACGGGAATTTTCGTCTTTTATACATGTAGAACGATAATCCGATTGGTGATTCCGGCGTTCCACATTTGAATTTTCGTGTGTTTCCGTTAATTCAGGAACGCGATTAGAATTTGTGTGGTGTCTCGATGTTTTGGCAGACAGTGTAATTTGTGAAACTTCTCTATGTAATAGTGGAAACTTTTCAACTGTAAAAATGCACTTTGTATTAATATGAAGATCACTTGTTCGAAAATTTGTAGTGCGTTAAAAAAGTTTAATATTTCATAAAATAACACATTTCTATGATGTCTGACAGACATGCCACTATGTTCGGACAATCATATCACTAGATTGAAAGTGACAACTTGGCAGTAGTGTGCTTCGAAATTCTTGAATTAACCCACTTTTTGCGAAGAATTCATCATCACTAGTATTTTTAATCATCCATGTCTTTGGACAACATCAAATTATACAAATATCTTTATCATTTGCCGAGCCTTTTCCCAACTATGTCGGCTTCCAGTCTAACCGGAGGCAGCTGAGTACCAGTGCTTTACTAGAAGCGACTGCCTGTCTGGGCTCCTCAATCCAGTACTCCTAGGTGACTGGTAAGCAAAAAGCTACAATATACATAGGTAAATATTTAGTAAAGAACTATTGGTAATGTATTCGGTATTCGATGTAGTTGTTAGCAAACTAAATCAAAAACTTTGGCTTCAGGCGTTCGGTGCGGGCGCCAATAAAACTCAATATTCGCACCTGCGATTTCGATAGTGAATAGTTATTGGTGCAGAAGTGACGTGTGACGGCGTGTTTTGTGCCTATTTCGATTTTCTTCTGTGAGGCACATTTTTTTTTGTTTTTACTATAAGTAAATAGACATTTGACATTGATTAAATTAATTTGATATGTTTGAAATCTTTTACTTATTAGTTTTATTTTTTATACTACACTACATACTTAATTATAACTTTGTATCATTTGATGTGTTCCATTTTGAGTCATTTTTGTCCTAATAAGAATAGTTAACTTTCTCGTAAGTTTTGCAGAGTATTGTTATCCTCTCTGATAAGTTAATCTTTGTCCGATGTTCTAAATTCACAAATCAGGTATAGGTGTACAGTGGTGCGCACAAGTTGTGCCGTACCGGGACATTTATTCGCTTGTTGTGAGAACTTTACGTGCGGACGCACTTGTGTTGCGCATTGTTCGCTTATTGACTGTTTGTTTGGTTGCACACGAATTCTAGTGTGAATCGTTAGGTGTTTTGTTTGGAGTAAGTTTTTGAAGTTATTTCGAATATTTTTTTTACTAGAATAATTTAGAATCGAAGAAGAAATTAGTTTAATTGACTCTGGATAGAAAAGCATTTTCTTCTAAGTAACAAAAAAAATCCTTCTTATAAGTCCTTAGCAGTATTCAACAATAGTACGCAATAAGAAGGAAATTATCGCACAATAACATTCACACATACCTACCAAGGTACGTATCGCAAAAATCTGTCACGCTTTCATACCTAAGTTGCGTACATAACCAGGCAATTAGAATCATCAAGGAAGCTACGAAGTCAACGTACCAACTATCTATGATCACCTGGTACCCACTCGAGCCTATGATTAAGCCAAAAGAGCGCATTTAAACAATATTTAACTCGACTCATTTAGATTTCTATCTTCGGCATTGTTCGGAGCCGTTCGGAAGCGTTCGCGCGAGATCGTACACAGCAATGATTTACATTGTCTAGCTATTGGTCCGGTCAACTGGGAATGGTGTTAATGGCAGAATTAACTGTAACAGGTTGCCGCTTGTTAAATGTGAATTAAGGACTGATTTTGATTTGGTTTGCTACATGACATGTGTGCGTGGGAAGTTTATTTTTTATCTAGATTTTGCGTAAACAATAACCTGTATGTATGCATGTATGTTCATTATTCGTTCATCAAAAACATCAAATAAATCAGTAAGTAATATCGTCTAATAAAATGTTTCAATTAATTACCTACCCCTACACGTTCTCCCCCCACGAAAGTACATTAAAAACTGAACGTGCGTTATTAAATTCGGCGACGTTCGGCTAACATCGGTAATTTCCGTCGCCTCTTAATTCCGTTCGGCTCAATAAAGCCTTTATTGGCGCGTTATTAGCTAGGCTTTTATCTCCAATCGTGTTCACAATGAGGTACTTGTTAGGGATGCTGCATACGCTATGATTATGGCAGATGCGACACAATTTGAAAGGCATTTGTGCCTATGACCATGAATATACAACCTTTTCGATGACGATAAGCTGAAAATATTCATAAACACTAAACAATTAAGGTTTTTTTCATTACTATCAAGTTATACGGCTAGATTGTCAATAATTTATTCCTTTAGATAACAAATCCAAGAACGACATTGACGTAGACATGAGCAATTTATTATAAAAATACTAATTAGACGATAAACTCATATCCAAAATACCAAGAGGCTGAAAAATCTGTCGCAAGAACTTGTATGAAGTGTCCTATCTATGCTTAAAAAGTTTTAATCTTTGCACATAACACGAGAAGGGAGACGTTTATTGGCAACTACCGATGCTCGCGAGGCGCGAAACAAACTGACATACAATATATTACAATATTACACCTCACATATAATAAACATGACGTTATAGAGAAAATCTTTTGTAAACTTCCGAAGCGGGAAGATATTGGGGAAATTGCAAGTCGTTTTTCCCCGATAACTTGGTGAAATATAGAGGTATGGCGCCAACATTTTATATGAGATTTTTCAAGAGAAGTGTTATTATGTAGCTGGTATTAATATGACTGTACAGAATGACACATTTGGTTCTTAGGTAGACTTTCAGGATCTTCTACTTAAGCTAACATTAGTCACAATTGCGTGAACTTTCAAAAGCAATAGCCACTAATGAAATAAGTCCACTGAGCTTCCTCTTTAAGCCAATATACTTGACAAATGTGACATCAACGCCATCTATCGACATATTTTCTTAAGACCTTTATCTGACATTAATTGACTGGAAAAAGTTCAAAAAAGCATTCGTCTTCCGCGATCAAACGACTATATTAAGTGCAGACGTTCCAATAAGACATACCACCTTGATTTATGCGCAGTCGGGTAAGATGGCAGATCTATAGATCGGCGAGGGATCCACGTAATGATCCATGCGTGTTGATTGATCGTTGACGAGTGAATGGGGGGTAGCCATTGAATCGGCGCGGGCGCATCTCTTGGAGCGCTGCCATTTTTTGGAAGATAGATTTTTGATTAGATTGAGTTGTATTTTAATTAGTATTAAGGACTGCTGTTTCGTTTGTTTAATTACTTTTAAAAATTATAACACCTTCTACCCCTTAAATAAACAAAAAATCCGAGAAAAAACTCACCCCTTTTTGACTGTTTACTTAAGACGTCGTTTAAAAAAAAGAAATATCTCCGCAAAGTCACAGTGCAAACGTAATTACAATTTATAAGTGCCTATCAGTCAATTCTGAAAATCAAGAGACTTGAAGGGGCTGATCAAAGTACCTGAAGGGGTACGAAGAAATAATTAAAAGGCGTACAGAAAACCGACAGAAACTTAATTCCGATGCCTATTTGTAGCTCATCGAGTTCGGACCAAGTTTTGCCAAGTTCGGCCAAGTTGGGCCAAGTAGCGCCAAGTTGAAGTTTGCTCCGCCCCGGTTCGTCTGTCTCTTCGAATATTTGCAATCCACGACTTTTATGGTGCTCGTTACGTTAATTTATAATTGCTGTTATAATTGGCTATTATGGTACTAGCATATGTTTATGTAGATATATTGCTTGTGGCGTAACTTTTCTATTTGAAAGGTTCAATCATGTTTAAACTCGAATAAACCAAAATATTTTACAAGAAAAGTTAAAATCGACACAACTGGAAATACATGTTTTATATACCATAATATTAGTTTATATGCCTTGATAGTTATTGTTATAATTCCTTAGCAATTAACAACCAATACAAATTGCAAAACTTCTAGAAAAATCTGCTTCAAAGTCCAACTGTACTAACGAAACTGAAATGAATCAGTCTATTACGATCCTAATTGAATGACTTCATTGTAACATTAAACTCTCGATCAATCACAAACAAATCTTCTAATTGCTTCCCATTGGACTGATTGCTTCATCTATCATCCGATCACGACGAATTAGTGTCGATTGAACTCGGTACAATCGATTCGCACCTCATTTAGAATCGATTTGATGGAGTATCGATTGGAGTTGTGGAGAGAGATCAATTACTTATACCAAGTAGTTCTTAGTTCTTGCTAGTATGATAAAATTGGGAAAGTATATTACTGTCGGGCCTTGACGATGAAAATACTGAACCGATTTCAATTATTAGGTACACAGTTAGTATATCTAAGCCCTGAGAAAGATAGTCTTCTTTTTACCTAGTTGCGTAAAGTGAGTCTCCCAGATCGAGGGTGAAACCGCGTAGAACGGTTAGTTCTTGATAAATGAGTCGATTTTCGTAAATACATGCGTGATTTCTAATTAACACATTCCCAAAGTTAAAGTTAACTAGAACAGAATCAGCACAATGCTCGTATCGAGTAATTAATTGATTAAAAAGGGTTCGGGGGGCATTCGTTAGAAGTTTTTCTAAGCCGCCCCTGGCCCTCACACGATTTTAAAACAGCCCTTAATTGATTTAACTGGGAGGGATGTAGGCGTATGTAACTTTTACTTTGCCGATGGTTGCCGAAAATGGGAAATTTTGAGTAACACTTGAGTCTTTTTTTGGCAAAAAGTTCGGTTCACATGCCTCGCCAAATAAAACTCAATTGCTCTCCCGATTTGTGGGATTATTAGTTTGTAGTTTTCAGTTTTGTATACATACGTATCTTGTACTCTTATTTGGAAAGTGTATAGTTATAAAAAATAATCTTAAAATATGTATTGTAGTAAAGTCGATTGGTAAACGTAAGTTTCTATGTATGTACGTTGATATTAAAACTACAAGTCTAAGTAACGTTCCCAGCTCTAATTACCATCAATAATTATTATTTACACCCTCTTCAGCAACTAGATCAATACCTTATA
The DNA here is from genome assembly GCF_030705265.1 of Helicoverpa armigera. Lineage (NCBI taxonomy): Eukaryota > Metazoa > Arthropoda > Insecta > Lepidoptera > Noctuidae > Helicoverpa > Helicoverpa armigera. The sequence goes on from NC_087141.1 coordinate 665,306, forward strand.
ACAGTATTATCATTGTTTACACCCTAAAGGGTGCTCAAAGGGATCGATAAGATTAAAACTGAAGTTTTAATAGAATACAATTAATATAGGAACGGATTTGCGAGCAGACGTCGATAGTCGAACTTTGTGTAAACTTTTAAATGGTTTAAAAGTTTTAAATGTATTTTGTAAATAGATACTGTAATTGTGTTTAAGATGTCTCGTGTGTACCGAGATTTTAGAAGTTGGGTTTTTGAAGCCCGTATTGAGAAAGGCATAATATAATAATGATCTAATTACCCTTTGAAACATAAGTCATACTTAAGGAATGATCAATGAGCTAAAACAGCAAAATCTTTTTGAAAACACCCTGTATGAGAATTCGACATCCCAATAAGACCGTCCCCAAGTGTAAGTACACTTAGCACCAAAAAAAAACGACCAGCCTCACACGTGCTATCTACATCCATCCAACAAGAATCTATTAACAAAATCACCTTTTAAAAAGTTAATTAATATCAGAGCCTTTGAGTGTAATTTTTTAAACGGTATCGCCAGACATCGGGCTTTTCGCTGACCGTACAAAGAGGAAAGGTTCTGTACATAAAAACCCTTTAACTTATGATGAATTAGCGGGCTACTCGCTTTATGTCTCCGGGTATCTACCCGGTCGGGTGGTACCTACTCGGTCGCTTGGTACCTTCTCGCCCGCGTGGTACAGTAGACCGCACATCAGTGGTAACTATCATGCACCTTAACTCCATAGTAATAAGTACGATTTTCCTACAAAACTGTTACCACTGACCTGAAGATGACTGTACCTACTCGGTCGCTTGGTACTGACGGCGTGGTACTCGCCTCCCCCGTCGATATTAAGGAATTAATATGAGTGGAAAAATTATAAAGCCCTCAGTGGCGATGGGTATGATAATTTTTGGATTAGAGTGGGTCGTTTTTGTTTATGTGTTGTGTTGTTTAGAATTTCATGTATAGTATAAGATGGTTATATGTACCGATCTTGCTTTTGATAGGATGTTATCGAAAAAGGCACAAATTGGTTTTATTCAGTAAAAACTGTGTCGTAAGGATTGATTGCTCTAATTACGTAAATAAATCTTTTAGTGACATGCTTGTTATTTATAGTTTATATAAAAAATGTTTTCATTTTATTAACTAAGGATTATTTGATTTTGTTTTTTTAATGGTAGGTGTTGTCAACGTGCCTAAAAATTCTTAACGACACGCTCCTCTTGCGACCAGAACAATCGCCCCAAAACGTCAAGTCACGTCGAATTGATCCCGGCATCACGATTAAAACCTTCGCGTCATGTATTACCTAATCCTTTTCCCTAAAAACTGGGGACCCTTGGACCGGCTGATAAGGGAGATGTTTTGATAGCCCCCATCATTCACTTATTCGTATACTTATACCATCCCTCCTCATGTTTCTATAGAAAAACATTGACGTAAAAAGTGGGTTGAAGGGAGGAGGGAGGGTCGCTGTCGAAGTGACCGCTGAGTCGGGTCGTATTATATGGATAACGTCGTTATGTGTTGATCAATTTTAATGCGTGTACCGTCAGCCTACGAACGCGTAAGATGAATAAGATAGATCGCTTTTTTTGCTACAATATTGCGTAGAAGCTTGTTTATGTTTACTTTGGTTAATGAGAAAAAAATAACTACATGTACAAAATTAAATATAAACAAATAATATACCTATGTTGCTACATAGTTGAAGTTATCATGTTTTGATTTAATCACATAACTGAATCAAAACATGCAACACTTGAAAACGCATTCACTTACGAGAACGCTCGGAGCCACATTATATTTGCACGAAACTCCACAAAACATACAATAACAAACTAACAACAAAACGCTATCAATAAAACACAGGAAACCGCGAGTTTATCAACAAAATCCAATTAAAATAACACAGTAAAAGGACTAAGTTGATCAAAAAGACCAAAAAAGACCCAAAAAGGTTATAATTAGAATCGTATTCCACCAAAACCATTGGAAAAGAGACAAATAAATGTTAGGCAGGCTACAAACGCGTGGTGTGAAACCTCAGAGCACGTAGGACCACATACGGGTAAAAGAAAAACACTTCGTCTTTCGCTCGTGTTGCTAATTTTCGCCTCTTAATTACCAGAGGAGGGATGTGCCGGCTCTAGGTGGAACATACCGTTTGATGCGGTATTCTATATTTGAATTTTTGAATTTTGTTACTTTTTTTTTCGTTGTTGTGTTGAGCAAGAAGTTTTTAATTATGTTTTTTTTTGTTGCTAGAGCATATAAATAAATATAAAAAATGTCACTTTTCGTTTGTAATTATATAACTCAAGAACGGTCTTACCTATTCACACCAAATGTTGTTTGTTTTTACTATTTAGTAGATGGTTTATATGAAGTTTGCACAAAATCGGTCGAGCAATTTCTTTTCTATCACATTTTTTGTACGAAGGAAAGCACGTAAGCTAGGTTTAGTATACAAATTAGTGAATAATATAACTTCCTTCCTATAAAACATGGCGTTTCCATACAATAAACCTTCTTAATAATGAGTCAAATTCTCCGAGAGCCGATATCAACGATGCTGGATAGTAAATCACACAGATGACATCATGTACAGAACAATGTGATAAGTTCAGAGGAAGTCGCGTCATTCTAATGTAGTTAGCGAAATATAGATCTTTATCCAGGACAATATATTTGTAGTAAATTATTATTGTACTTTCATCTGTTAATTAATTTAAAAACACTTAATTTTGACATGAAATCTATGGGTGGCATTTTATTTAAAAAATCTGTAAGTATAGTTTGGATATTTTTTTGTAACAATGCGTCTAAAATTAATACAACTTTCTATGTCATATTTGTAAAGATATTTACATATTCACAACAAAAATAAATAACTATCCCGGCAGAAACAAAAAAAAAAAATCTAAAAAGCTTGTAATGTGTTGAACATTGCCACATCCACTAATTTGTAACTCCAGGTTTTCATTCGACCTTCTCAATTATAGATTCTCTTTTAATTCGCTGAAGCACAAGTTTGTTAACTACTGATCTATGTTCTGTCTGTGTTCAGATAAGGGTTAAACAGTTAATGAACTATTAATGCTTGTTTGTAGTTTAACTACCTAGTTAAAATTTTACATTTTGGTAACTTTTTTATTTCATTTTTAAATGAATTTGGAAAACAGATCAATATTACAGATCAAAAAATAGTTTTAAAAATCTCTTACCTCAAGATAATAATTCCGTATTTTCATAATTTCGAAAAACGTTATCTTCAGTCTGTCACAGTTAATTTCATTCATGTGCACTGTTTTTATTGTTTATTTTTATTTATAAAAGTTATTTTAGTACTAATTATTTTTTTAATTACACTAAAACTAGTAACCCTGCAAAAAAAACAAAATTAATTAACGATCAATTTGAAAAAAAGCTCATAATTATTGATCGATCAATTAAATTGAAAAAAATATTCCAATTAACCCTTAAACAATTATTCGAAAAAAACAATTCGACAAAAAAACAATTATTTGAAAAAATAAAATTATTCTAAATTGGAATAAACTTTTCGTAATCGACCAATAATTACAAGTTAAAATTTTCAAATATCGAACGCGTCGTTTACACTCGAAGTTTAAAAACACAGCGATGTTCCCGCGTGACGTTTACAGATCAAAAGCGCGCGAGCAACTAACTCACTAAGTTAGATAAACGCGCCCATCTCGCCACGTTATCGTCTCATTTACATACGCACCCGAACACCAAGTTTCCCATACTATCGGCTCCTTGTAAAAATCGTATCAAATCATTTGCATATACAAAGAAGATGTATGCAAATCGATGCGAGCATGCATCTTACGCTATTGTTGTTCGACGTTCTATATCGGAATCGGGCTATCAATCGGTAAAACAGGTTTAATATATGTGATGCGTCTTTGTTCGCCCTGAGATAGGATTAGGGTTAAGACTTTTGAACCCTTCGGCCCAGATGTCAGTGTCGCATTCGAAGTATTGATATTTAGTTCATTGTTCGGATGAAGAAATTCGGAAATGGGTTTTTTATAATGCGATGAGATCGCTTGTGTGCATTAATGTCTCAGCATTGAGCATTGACGATTTATAACGTTGACAATAATCAGTGTCGAGAAAAATGATGTTTTGAATACAAACTTTCTTTTTTTGAATTGCTAAATCGTGAGATAGATGCGTTGCGTAGTTCGATGTTTGATTTTTTGGTAAGCTTTGTACCTATTGAGTTTTATGTTTATCAGAAATCTTATGACGAATCCTAAAATAAATTGATTTAAACTTTATTCGTCTTGCAAAGTAAGCTCATATACTGAACAGTAACAAATTAAAAATTGAAATGAACCGTTCAAGTGACATTGATTATTCGAAAATTACAAGTAGCTTCATTAATTCGAAAAACAGGACAGATTTAAATAAAACGGCCACCCCGATAACAAAATACGAGTATCCGATCAATCAACCCCATTCGTGAGAAAGTGACTCAAGAAAAATAAGGAAACACTAATTGTTATTCGCATATTAAGTAGGCAGTTTCGACCTCCGTAATAATTATTCGAAATTACCATATGCAGATCGATTGGTATAAATCATAGAACAATTGGGGGGGTTACGATCGGTACAAACCGGTTTACTGAATTTTTTTTTTCATTATATTTTTTTAATTTATTGACCTACATGTGTCGCGTTAAGGGTTGAGCGATACTTTGGTTAATTATTTGCATATTAAGAATCCCCGAATGTCTTCGACTGGTTTATTTTTTGTGAGAATCTTTGAGTCGGCCCGTGGGTTCGATCTTGATTTATTATTTTTACGGATGATCGAATTTCTTGATGTATTTTTTAATTCTTAATTCGTTGGTTGAGATTTTTATTATTACTGTCAATTTGGGAATTACTAACGGGTCTGACATTCAAAATTAAATGTCATCTGTTGTTTTTTTTTAATAATTTTGATTATTAAAATTTGAGAAACTTGGTTGATTTTATGAACCTAAGCGTGTTATTATTATTTTTTGTATAAATAATATTTTTTTATCAAAATTCCCTATTTCCGCAATTCCTAATAAAAGTACACACAGGAAGAGCACATTTAGCGATTTCCGTTGCGTAAAAAAAGAGTAAAATGAAAAACAAATTAACCGATGATTCAGTCGCTAATTGTAATAACTTTTGACACGTTTCAATGGAGGACATTGTAATTAACCAGTTGTCCTAGTTAGTGAGATATTATTGGCAAATATATTCTGCGCTTAAATATGGCTGTTGGTATGAAATTCAGTTATACATATCAGGATATTTAGGTGTTAAAAATTATAGAAGTACTGAACACTTTGAATACAGACCATGATTTTTAAATAATAATTACTTTATTTTGGACTAATTCATTGGAATAATTTTTGTAAACCAATTAAACAAAAAATAATTCGAATAAACCCGAAAAATTTAAATTATTCGAAATTCGAAAACCGAGCAGCTTTAACGGTCATCAATAAAACTCTAATTGTAAAAGTATATCGTGGTAACGGTCCAAATAATAAAAAATTAACAATAGCCACAAGTGCCGGTCTCACGTCCAACGATCCGTTGACTCCGAAACAATTTGGAAATGTTTTAGTTCATACATAATCTTTTTAATTAATTATCACTATTAAAACTATAACTTGCCACACGAAAATCATCTCTATATCTACGCATTAAGGTTTAAAAATGTACCTGTCATGATCTACTTTGTATGAGAAAATATTATTGTTTTGTCCAATGAATGAGCGTTGGATTAGTGCAATTTGAATTTATTTAGTAATTGTGTGCCGTAAACAATAATTCATATTAATTCGTTCGAATTATTATTTTTGGTACCGCAATTGACCTCCTTGGTTAGATTGTTTACCGGTTTTGATAAGTTCTGAATTAATGAACTTTAATTAAGAATTAGTTTTCACGCGTAGATGTTTCTAACGAGGCACACAATTGCACAATTTACTCTAATTCTCTATAATCTGTTTGGTACTTACAAATACTTTCTAGATATAATTGATTTAACAGTACACTGTCAATGACATTAGCATGACAGTTATTCAAATTTTCATATTTTGAATAAAAAAAAAAACACTAAAGAAAATACAGCCAGTAGTTACCTATCAAGAAAAGAGAACACATAAAACCTCTTTACAAAAATAATGAGCAATGAAATTTAAAATTGGAATGCCCAATTCCACGTTCGGATATCGGGCGAAACGCTGAAAACGTGCGTTAACCCCGCCACGGTACACTTGGCACATGTTTAATTAATATAAATAAAAATTATGAATAAAAGAGTTTTTATATCAGCTCTCATTATCAGATTTCATATAGCGGTGTAAGTACTTGGTGATTTTTTTTTAATTTATCTACCGTGTCCAGTGTTTGAACGCGTAAATGTTGCGCTTCGGTTGGTGGACGCTGGCATTTTGTTCCGTGGCCTTTTTCGTGTTCATTTTGGATTATCAATTTATTTTGGGTATTTATTTGGTTTATTTTTCGATGTAATTTTGATGGATTGTTTTGTTATAATTTTAGAGTCTTTAACTTATAGTTAGGTACATCTTTTATTGTTATGTTTCTACATTGGGTGTTACAAATATTATCATGGATTGTGTCAATAAACGTTACTTATCTACAGCATTTTAAGACTTCCCGCCAATATCGTAAACATCTCGTGGGTAATTGAGGCATTTTACGCATTTCTTTAAAGCCACAGCACGGTGGGGCACGCGTGATCGCTCGCGACTTACTCAGGGTAGACCGATGCGCCCCCTAACGACTCAATCTACGCACATTTAAATTGCCCTTTCCGAACGAAACCTCATTACTTCCCGAAATATAACCTCTATGGAACCCATAAATAACCTAACGGCGTACATATTTCAAAACAAGAAAAAAAAATAACACATAAAAATTTCTTTGCCCCACGCGTCTAATGTTTGCGCGCGTTTCCAGTGAAACAGGACTTTCTCGTGACGGGAGTTCTTGAGTCTTGTTCACGGGGCAATAGGAAGTAAATCTTTAAATGGCTGGCACTAAAACCTAGTATTTTTGTTAGTGTTCGCACGAAGAGTTGCTATTTTCGGAGAGAGTTGAGATTTTCAGGAAGATATTTTGGTGATGTTAACAATATTAAATTGACAAAACTGCCAGTTCAAATATCGAGGCAGTTACAAAATACCATTCTAACTAGCACCCACACTCGTACTTATGAAATCTAGTTAGAAAGCTCAATAAGAATCTATCTTTTGAACTTACATTCTAATAGACGCCACGGCATAAATATCAGTTGTGCGAACGCGAACGCGCCCCAAGTGCGTTCCGCGCATAGATTTTTGCATTATTTTAGTATGCAAATGTTCGGAGCGATAGCGAGTCACTGTAAGAGCAATTTAAATTATTTTTTATAGCGCCCGAGAGTATTGAGAGTTCGCCAACTGACGGCATCGAGGAATTGCCTCTTCTTCGTAAATTTTATATGAACACACATTTGATATGCCGCCATGTTTGAATTTGTCTCCACTCGTGGGTTTAGAGACGCGATCCAAATTTAAATTGTATGTGTGATAGATTTAATGTGTGCTCCGGATTAAGGTCGGAAAAATGTAAACGTGAGGGGATGATCTTCTTGAATATTTTAATAATTCCATTACAGATATGTGTTCTTGGAAGACTTATAAGAATTTTGACGCCTTCCCGAAGCACTCACCTATAGATCTGAACTCACAGGGGTGTGAAGATAAATGATGGATATAACAAAAACACAATAAGTATTCGCATAAAAATGAAATCTTGCTTCGAAACTACTAAATTATCCCCGTCTGAACGTACCCTATTTAATCCCCGAAACATTTTACCGAATGTACGGAGCAAGGAAAAAATCTGATTAGCTTCGATGATATATCGCTGAGAATTCCTCGCCTTAGTGCCTCTAATTTGAATATTAGACGCGTTATTGAAAAGAAAACTTTCTGAACGGCCCTCCGCAAGCTTTTAATGGTTATTGCCTCTTCCCTTGCTATCTGTTACCGAACGAAATACTCCGAACGGTTCAGGTGCCTCAAAAAAATTAAATTCTTCAAATCGTTCCTGATTCAAACACTCGCATTCTCTATTTGAATTATATCGACAGTTATCATTTATTTAGAACGGCGTTCTTAATTCATACGCGCGTTCGAATATCGAACGGAAGCGGAAACGGTACTGATTCTAATTTCAAACGAAATATCGCAACGTTTCTATTGATAAAATTTTGTTGCGCGACACAACGCATGTTATTATATTGAACGGAAATTTACGATAATGACTTATAATAGGCCGTTCTATGCAAATGCGGTAGGTGGATGTACCGCGCTCAACAGTTTCCAGTTAGACAACATGTTATTTTGCCTCGGTACACCGATAATTTGAGCGTTTATTACAATGAATGCCAATAATAAGTACGTGAGCGCAATATTACGCAATTTTAACTTTTTACAAGTATACGTGTCACCGATGGGGCGGCATATTGTGCGTCTATTTCGGCGGGGAAAACTCATAAAACATGATTACCGGTAATGTCGCGAGGATTCGTTCATTTTTGACGTTATTCCTTTTCATATTCGGGGGTCCCGTTACCGCCAAATGCCATTCGAAGGCGCCTAATAAACGAAACATTATAGCTCTGATTTGTTGACAGAAAAACTTTGTTTACGATGACGACCCACCGCGTTCGATATTCAAATGTATTCCAAGTTTGGAGTTTGAAACTGAGGTGCGTCAAGTTGTGAGTGACGCGACATCTCAAAACTATAATCGAGAATCATTGGCCGCATTCATAATCGATCGATTATGCCGCGAGACAAGGTGACGCGCCGCAGGGAGGTCCGACGGAAGGATTACAAGATACATTAGCATACGTAATTTGTGAGCACATCTGTCCCGGCATACACGTGGGCGACTCTCGCTTTCTTATTGTTCAAATATATCATTTCGCTCCTTTGTATACGTTCGAATTGCATTTTGATTCGAGATAACGCGCGGGTAATACGGAAGTTGTAACTGTCAATTTGACATTTTCAGATTTTTTATTTAGATAAGTTTTTGTCGTTGGAATTGAAATAATCAGTTGTTGTACAATGAATAGTTTAATTTTAGTTCGTGAATTAATCTTCGTAACAATGTGAAACGGATTTATTTGATACGATTACAAAAAAGTCCGTTATTCGAACAGCCACAAATCAATTACGTTCGATTCGAAAATCAAAAATTCAAATCGTTCGAGACAAAGCGACACGTTGCCTAATGAGCCAATAACTTGCGAGACAATGGGACGGCGTGGGCGTTCCGAATTCGAAATTATCACAAAAGAATATTAATGTAACACTTATTCAAATATACCACGATACATATTCAAAAATTATCTTGTCGTTTAATTTAAATGGTGACGGTGACACAATTTTTTTTCATATCGTGTGCATTGTGATCGATTTTTTTTTCGGAACTATGAAAACGTCCCCTCCGGAGTCTGGAGCGGTATTCAAATATGGATGCTTTATTTAAATTATTTATTCTTGTTTATGATTTTTGTGCGGCGTACGCTTTATTACTATTTCCTGTGCTGTCAACACTAATGAATGTGACGCCGGTGACGTAGGACATGTGCACACACACACACGCTCACACACACACATGCACACACGTGACGTGTAACACGAGCACATTATCAAGCAGTGATACTAAAACATCAAATATTAAGGATGATGGTATTAAAATTCTTTGATGGCATTTAATAACACAAAAAAGGGGAACGGTAATCACGACTGAAATTCGTCTCGATCGAGAAACTCAAATTAGACGAATGGCGGTCGGAAGATTTCTTTGTCTTCGGCCTAATGAGTTTTTAAGTCGATTATAGCAATTTTTCATAGAAAAACGCGTTTAGTGATGTATCGGCTGTATCAATCACTGTTGGGGCTAAATTATTGTTCGTGGCGAGTCGCTATCGGATCGTAGGCGCGCCCGACAAATGGCCGATAGCGGCTCAAACCGGCCACCTTTGATTATAGCTTTTTGTTTGCTCCCATGTCGGCCGAACAGATGTCCGACTACAAATAACTCGGATTTAGAACAATACCAGTTGCCCAATAGCGCCTTCATTGCGTTTTTCCTTCCATCTAATGGCAGTATCAACAACGAGATTTTAAATTTAGAAGGCTGTTCGAATTTAGAACGAGACCTCATCAAAACTATGCTAGCCAATCTTGCCGTCAAAAATGCAAATAAAACCGAAACGACATCGAATTCAAAATTGGAATGAGGCGGTGTGCAGCGGCATCACTTAAAACGTCATATTGATAGACATTTTACCGGCGATCCGTGTCAATCAATTCGTAAAAAATAATGAAATCCTTGACACAGGTAGCGAAATTGAACGCACCCGAAATAAACAGTTAAAAGGAACCCGTGGAACTGTCCATCACGTTCCATATTCAAACGGGCCAATGCTGAATGCGTATTGTTTTAAGTCCTAACGCATAAAGAACGCGTTCGTTTTTTAAAATCGTTAATCGAGCTCTTTCACTTCATTTGTTTCGATCGCTTTTTAATCGCATTGTGAGGACGGCGGGATCGCGTTCAGCCTTACTCGATTTGTTCACCTATAGGAGTTCTAATTGTTGTTCAAATTGGGATTGTTCTAGAACACTAGCGTGAAATTCAATACGAATTAACGGAACGCGCGATTTGTGACTACAATCCGAATTGAGTTCCATATTTAAATTCGCTCGTATTCTTGTTTGCGTGTTCTGATTACGCCCGTTATCTATCCAATTTGAATAAGGAATCTCACTATCAGAGACAATCTTCATATTCTTTTAAAACGCCAATAAATTCGACACTACACAAATAAAGGGTTTAGTTTTTCCTCGTAGTCAGTGTTAGTACATGTAGGTTATCTATATTTACCTGATAGAGACACAGCATCTTAACGTACCTGGAAAAATCAAAGCAGAATAAGATAAAGAAAACATTATCAACAATGAAATAAAATAATATACGTCTTATCTCGATATATTGCGGGTACGATCGAGGGAAATAAAAAAGTCACTCCTCATTTTTCCATATAAGACTTGGGCGTGTCCCAATACGGGAACGCCTTGTGGAGTAAAACCTTTACGCTTGCTCTATAGAGGTGTTTTTCCAATAACGTTATATCGGCGTTCGATCGGTTCCGAACGCCCCGACTATCTTACAAGATATCGAGTACGCCTTCTAAGAAAACCGCCGAAAACCCAAATTCAGCCTTATTTGTTCCCCACTAAAATATGGATTCGGTTGCAGAATGGCGCAGTAAAACATATTGATGTCGTATCGGTTTTCCATTAACTAAAACAAGCAATTTTGGACTTTATTCCGTTGAAATAGGGACGGTTCTCGTATGTGGGTGCCGTAAGGAATGTATTGACGTGTTATCGGAGGTGGTGGTGTCTCTTTCGCTCGCGAGTTTTTTCCATATGTGCGTCCTTTTCAGCGGCGCAGGTCGTCCTGAGATGAGGAGCGGGTCTTTCTCTGCGCATTCTTTCTTATCAAGCGAGCAATAATGGCCAAATAAAATGTATTAAGCTCTAACCGTTTATGAACGCCTGGTACTTTGTTTAATTGAAATATTCTTGTTTGTTTACATTTTTATTTAAATTGAGTGTTGGGAAAGCTTGTAAGAAGTCTTAAAACATGTTATTTAGTACATAAAAATCACTTCTTTATTACCTATTATAACAAAACTATGGATTTTTGTATAGATTCGTATTTGTGATCGGTACCATAACTAAGATTTGCGTAATATCCGCTTAAGACAGCTTGATCGTCAAATTTTAAGGCTTTTGTCCTACTTAGAGAGTGAAGTCACAATACCCTTTATTTTGCAGCTATAAATACTCCGGTGGAATACCTTCAGTTACTTGTTCTTATAGTAAAGGTTTATTTTAAGAATTATGTAAAAGCATTGCTTAGCAGTACCTGAGTACTTAAAAATGGCAGTTTCTACCTAGGTTGTTTTTGTCTTCCAATGAAATTATAATTTGAAGTCTCAAAACTCTTATGAAGAATCAAATTCTATTTTCACATCATAAAGTTGTCACCACCCGACCACCAAACGTCATAAGTCAGAAATCACAAAAAATGAAACACAAATAATACCAACCGTCAAATGTTTAGAATAATTTTTATTATGTTGTCTTAGTTTAGTAAGGATATTTGTATAAGCCAGTTAACTCGTTATTTAGATTCAACTAGAAATAACTTTTCAAAACATAAATATGATACATGTGGCGTCTCAATCGACTCAAGTTTTGTTTGATTTTCTTCATAGAGATATATTTATGTTTTGATTATTTATGTATATCGTGTAATCCCGTCTTTTCTACTGTCGGTAATTAGTCAGAAATGTTATTAATGGGGCCTTTGTTTATTTAGAAAATACATTTTGTATCTGTTTCGTTCCAAACATTGTATTTTTTCTTTTTGTCATATTTTATGTTGGTCGTTAATTTTAATATAGGTATTTTTGTGTGGCATTGAAAATGTGAGTTCAATCACATTAGATGGTGACATGGCGTTTAGTTGTGTGAGTCAGAAAAATAATAAGGTACTACATAGGTATTTTGGGTATTTTCTTGGATTTCATCAGCAGTTAGGAACGTATAAATTATACTGGTCCACTTGTGTCTCAAAAGGACAACTTTATCCAGTTTCCTTTCCCCTTGTTTTATAGATTCCATAGGGTTTGTCACCTATACCTGTATTTCATTTACTCTAAGAATGCATGAGTTACAACTTTTATCTCCTCCAGCCACAGTATATTCAGCTCAATCATCTTTATTGCAAATAGCCTGATTCAGTCATAACATTAATAAGCTATATCCGCTAACCTTTTGTAAACAGATTGCACGTGTTAACACTAACACAATCAAAAACCAACTTTACTACTTAGAAAATAGAGTTGTTTTTTGCTTTGGTACTTAGGGTGTTTTTTATCATTTTGAGAATTGGCTCTTTGTTAGTTGATCGATCAATAGATGAAAGAGATCAATGGTTGGAATTCGTCGCAGGGATTAGGTTTTTGTTCGACTGTCTAAAAGCAGGTGATGTCAAGGTGATCTTATTGGTTATTGCGTAATGTTTGTTAGTTAAACTCTTTTCATATACTTACTCATCATAGTTTTAGAGTTATTATGGTACTCGTAGTTTTAGAGTTACTATTAAATACTATTTATTTCTCGTATATTGATGACCCATGAACTTTTAGGTAGGTACTAACGCAACTGTTGAATAATCAGCAAAAGTATATTGATTGTATTAAGTATCTCAAGGCTCAGTAGGTATCCTCTCAACATCCTGACTAAAGGGTATAAACTTAATTTATATTTATTTTCATCTCAAAACCTTAACAGCCAGCAGCAGACCAGTTAACACAATTTAACGGCAACATTAAAGTCAAAACTCTCAATACTGGTTCAATCAATGAGTTGTTTACGTTCCTAACCCAATAAACTTCGATAACAAATAAACCAATAGGGGTGTTAGTTAAAGTAACCGACAGTTTACACTGAACTCGGAACTATTGACCCTAATTAAGGCGATGGCCCGTGACAGGATACAATGGTAATCCGGGATTATCCCAATAAAACACCTCTTGACCGAGTCCACTAACATCTTTGCTGTTAACTTATTTAGTTTGAGCCCTGTCAAAATATGTTAAACCTTCTCATACGCCAAAACTTCAAAATACAACCATACAAAAATATGCTCAAAATAAATCACCATTATAAGAATCTAATTGTAAGATAAATAATAGAAAACTAAGGAAGACTTTCACAAGAAAATTTAAAGGATATTCTTAGCGAAGCTCAAGTTGTACCGGTCAATAACTGGTTCAAACTGCTTCGCGTCGGATAGGACCGGACTTTTCTCGCCGACGGAACCCTCTCTTCTATTATTTAAAGGGACCTTTGCCCTCTAGTCCTGAATTATGTGATGTTACATGGTGATATTTTAACTTAGGATTTCGCAAGTCAATTTAAATTAATTTTGTAATAATCTTTCGTTGAACAAATGGATTTGTGTAGACTTGTGCAAATATAATGTGGTTGAGTTCTTTGTTTTGGTTGATTTTGTGTCTTTATTATGCTCTAATTTGAGTTTTGTTTGATCAATGTATGTTTGAGCCCTAGGTTACAACCTTTTCAGTATAACATAGCACAAGTAGATACCTACACACATTATTTTCTATATCATGATTAATTAACGAATACATTATAAAGGCATTTAACGAATACATCCTAGAGAAAATCTTATGAAAAACATTTATTATGAAAGCAGACTATACCAAATAGAATAACAACGACAGCCACCCAAATTAACTAACATTTATAAACCAAAAGCCTTAAATGCCATAAAATTTCCCACTACAAATAACTAAAATACATTCAAAGCATGTAAACCCTTACCCTCTTACCCCTGGAGGGTAAAAGATCGAAGGCCGGACATCCGGTCAAGTCGCCCTCAAACCGATACTATGAAGTATTTATTGAGTTGCGGCTCACCAAAAGTATTTTATTGTTGGGTTATACCCTTTTGCCAGCACCCTTTGTGTCTTGGTTTCCCCACATGCAATTTTCAACTCTAGCTTCTTAACTTTAAGGCGTACTTTCAAGTGTGTGTCTAAGGGTCAGACTGCCAGTTGCAAGGTGTTATATTTGTATTAATTGGACTTTGAAATGTTTTCGTTTGTTAGTTTGTGTTAATTCGTCGTATTGTTGCTGTGTTTTTGTTTATTGTAATTTTCTTATGGTTATTAGTTTATGACTGTAGGGGACTTTAAGTTCACCTGCGATACGCTGTCGTAGCTAGAAGAGTCGAAAAAATTAAGAAAATTTTTTGTATGACAAACAAAATTGCAATATTTCAAAGTTTTTATTTCATGAGAAATCCGCATAATAAAATAACACTTCATTATTAACATAACCTGTTTAATTTTCTGTCAAAAAAACCAGGTCAAGCTAACTGAGACATACAACCACTAAATAAAACCGAACGTAAAACATTTCCTCTGGATATTAAAAAGAGAGAAATTAGAAGATTATATTTAGCCAAATCCGAGTTTATCCCGATAGTTGAGCAGATGCGTGTCGTTACTGTCAGTCGGTTTGATTCCCGGCACCTGTTGTTTTGAAACTCTTCGATTACGACCCATTAGCAAGCCTGGCTCGATATTTAATACTATTGGGTTTTATGTTCTTTACTCTGAATAGTTGGGAAAGGTCTTTGACTGGGAATAAGTGGAAACTGTCGTTACTCCATTTTGGAGTTAATTATGAAGCTTGGAGTTTATGTAGGTCTTTCGATGTTTCTAGTGCAAATATAGCCATGAAGTATGATCACCAAGGCTAGTGCTTTTGTGGATTGAAGAGCTTAAGCAGCGTTTGAAGTGGTCATCTGTGTTTTTGAGGATCTATTCGGAAGAAGGAATCGACGTGATCGGTCCAATCAGCAGACTTCGAAAAACTTTGGAGAATAATATGTTATGCCTAGACTATCCTTTTAAAGTAGGTCCCAGACTTTAGGTTCCTTGGTTTCCCAAATTCCTAGTTATATGCTGTAGTTAACAATGACTCACAAAACTAAAAAAAGTCGTCCAATCCTTTTTATCCAAACATCCTGTCAATACTCAGTTACACGTCATTGGCGTATTCAAACCTTATCAATTGCTATTTGTTTAAGCCTTATACGTCTTATTTTATCATCACCATCATTACTTTAGTGATAAAGTGCTTTTTTTCTTCGTTCTACAGCACCTATTGAGCACACTGCAGTATTTTAATGATCTGATAAATCATATCTGCGTACCAATTGTAAATAGCCTTGTTTTCTTAGTATTGATAAAGAATGGTGTGTTTTACGTACCTACTATGTAGTATGCTGTAGCTATAAAGACGAAAATACCTTGTTTTTCAAAGAGGAAAAGTATGACTCACTTCTATGCCTTTGCTGAAAATGTATACCACTTCAATTGCATTATATAGTTACCTGTTATTATTAATCTAACCGAACCTCTATTAGAAACCACAACAAAACGATAGGTCCCCCATTAAATTCCATAGCTGTACCCACTTGTATCGTTTACTCTGCCATCGATGGCTGACGATCGGCCGCCGATTTGCGGTCGCCGATACCCGGCCACGGGACCGCGATAAGGATCTCCGGTTATGTGGCCGAACATCAGCCATTTCACTTTATAGCCGATACCGAGCCAATTGTGGACTATCAAACTTAATTGAGGGTTTTAAGTAATGAAAAGACCGTGTTATTGCTTCAAATATAGGTATGTATAAGTAGCGACAAACAAGAGACAGTAACTTCGCAGCAAGGAAGGAATTTCCCAACAATAGAATCATCGAAAGTCAATAAAAAATATGAAATAGAAAATATGACCACTTTACGCAGAATCAATGGGGCGAGGGTTGAGAATAGACGTATCTTTGTCGGTGAAACTCATCCGATTTCCGAACGAGCACCGATAGCGGAAGCGGCGCCCCTGCCGGATGTGCGTTGAGCGGGAAAATAGGCGGAAGTTTCGCGCCGGGGAGAAAAAATTCGGAAAAGAATCCCTCTGACAAATTTGCATTCGAAAAGGGCACTTTTGTGTGTTTTGCTCAGCGATCGGTTGTAAATTTGTCAGATTGTCAATTCACAACAAACGCTCCTCTTCGTCACTTTTGTTATGCTAATCATTGTTTTCTTACACCGTTTTTATTATTTCGCGGTTGCACCACTTTGGATATCGGATTGGAAATTCAAATTTGGAACGGTGGCCGTTGAGAGAGGAAAGAATGCGAGTTTCGAAATTCAAAGTTGGATTTGCGCGTAATTAGACAGGTGATTCGCTAATTCGTAAAAAGAATTCGTCTTAATTCCTCCGCGGGGCTATTCCGGCGATCGTTCGGGAGCGCTGTGGGAACGTCACGTCGAATAGTCGGTATCCGCGCAAAAACCGGCCACTGGATGTTTTAAGATCAACCTTTTTATAATTGCGGACGTCTAAATTGATTGACAGTTAATTTTGAGCTTTCTTACGTTGAGAGAAGCGTCACATTGTAATCCTCGAACAATAATTAGTATATTTTAAACTTGGAACATTTTGAGTGTGGCTTTCCTGTGATTGAATTGCGTTTAGTTATTGCTTCGAAATTAACGAAACTGCATAGGTTTTCAACGCTTTCGACGATAAACGTTAGTCGCTGTCCAAAGTATTAATTAAATTTCAGGTGAAATTCAGTAAAGGTTCCTTGCAATGCATTTCATTGTCTGTCTCGGTAAATGGGTCACGGATCTTGAAGTTATTAATAATGAATTTTACAGTTGGTTGACGTCATTGCTGTGTATGGATTCAGTTTATAGCGATGGCAAATTAATAATAATCAAATTGAGTTGTTTTTTTAATTAACCAGCCATGCTAGCTTTATATTTTATTTGGTTGGACAATGTATTTATAGACTGAAAATTAATTTCTTATCATAGTTTCTCAACAGTATGAGATATGTATAATTGTTAATTAGGCTATGTATGTTCTTCTCAGGATAATTTACCTTCCTCGCACCCAAATAAAGTCTTTTTGCAATCCTTTCAATACCCAGATTCTTAGATCCAATCCATCTTATCCCCGATTGACCCATATTACAAAACCTCATCAATATCTACGAAATAAAGCCATAAAGGTAATACCTATCCCCCCCTAGGTACAACATGAAAACTGCATATCCCCTCGCTGACGCACTCCGGCAGAGGTCAGGGCCGAGCGCGTGCGCACTGCACTCGCGTTCATGAGATTTGTGGCTGTATGTATGATAGTGTTGTGTTTTTGGAGAAATAAGCAGACTTAGGTAATTCTTCGGTTTTTAGTACTTTGTTCAAGTAATATGTTTTGTATTGATGCAGCAATTAGCAATAAGCGTGAGCAATTAGCATTAAGAGTCGCCATGTTTAAGAAAAATATACTTAAGCACTGGCTTTTAGAGGTAAAGTTGAAATCATATGCCTTATTAATATACTATTTACATAAAGGCATTAATATATTAAGTACGCAGTGTATAAGGAAAACGAATAATAAGATCGATTTCAATTTAGTATGTCCATCAATAAGTCTTATAAAACAAAGCAGCACAGTACCACATGTGCACTTCATTACTAAATATGACTTAAATAATTAATTCTCTCATGTTTTGGTATCCCTGCGCTCGGCGGCGACATCAAAGGCTGCGCGAGCGCAATTTTGACAATTAAAGCGCTGCGCGTCGCTCACATCGCTCGCTCACTCGCTCTCCGTCGCGTGTCCTTGCAAAGAATCTGCTGCAGAACCCAGTTTTTTGTGAAATAAGGAACCTGTTTCATTTGTACGCATTTACACTTTTCTGTGGAAATAAATATTGTAAGTGTTTGTTATTAAATACAGCATTAAACGTCTTTAAGTTAGTATGAGACTGAGTATCTCCAAAATGTGCTACGAAAGAAAAGGGAATTGCACTCAAATATAACAAAGTACAATATGAGTGACGCAGGAGGTAGGAGCTAGTCTTCTATAATAAAATCATTTGTAGCATAAAGGAAATACCGATGGCTCCAAATGCTAAGCACCTATTAACGTTTCGGTCAATATTTCACATTAAAAATTGACATTTTACGATCATTTGATTCTGAATTACGTGAAGCAATCAACGCGACATAACGATACTGTAAAATTTTACGACTGTATTTTCATCAAATCGTATATAAGTAATAAAAATCATCAATTTGTTGTGTATCTATATATTATTAGTTAGAAAAGGCCTATCGTTTAGTTTTAAACCGCCGTAAATTAGAACTTTCGGTCGTAATATCGAATTTTTAATGTGTAGAAGTTTTTTAGTGGACAAACGTGCCGAGTGAGCCTCTTATAAGTCAGTTTTTATTGGTCGTAAAAATTTAGGACCTCTGGTAGGTGACTCTATTCTTCAAATCGATTTTACGAATCCAATATCGGACGATAATGTCCCAAAAAAAAAGTTTTTAATTAACAGATTATGATCGTAAATTGAACGAGACACTATAAATATTTGTCAAAAAACTCATTTGGAGGTTGTTATAAATATGTGATTTGTGATTACGTCGAACTCTGCTTAGGTTGTGGAATAAACAAATGTCGTTTTCTCACGAATTTGTTTCAGTTTTTCTGAATTAACAAAGTCGAACTGTTCAACGATAATACCAGTCTATCAAATCATATTCAGTTATTGTACCACAAGACGTCTCAATCGAACCAAATGTATGCCACGTCCAGAACAGCTTGTCGACCGAACTAACTCGAGTTCAATTGACTAACGATTGATTATTCAATCAAAACAGATTGATCGGCATTATCGGATAATAGGCGGACAATTGCGGCCACTGCAGCGGCGGTCACGACGGACTAACGTGCGCAGAAACTAAACGCAACAACGGATCATATTTTTACCGACAAATCGAGTGATGAGTGTATCGGAATTCGCTTTTATATGCTATATCTTACTTTAAAAGAGCGCCAGTCTGTCTAAAGATCTAAAGAATTTACTTTATGACTAAGATCCAAAAAGTTTCCATAGTTTTTATCCTTCATAATGAAAATAAACGGCACACTTATAAGGCCCCAATCCCCAAATCACTTTAGCCAAATTAAAAAAACAAACTTTCAAAGTTGGAACGTTCCGCGCGGGAATCAATAAAGCGCGTTCGATTTAGGTTCACGTACAAATCGCTCGAGAGGGGAACAAAGATGTCTCACTTAAGACATCGAACGTGATCTGTTTGCAAAAAAATACCTTTAAGCACCTCTTTACCTGTGTCCCGGACCCTTCGAGGGGAGCCCGGAGTTTTCTTTTGAACTTGTAAACATCGGCTGAAAGATGTCGGGAAATCTCTGCGGTTAAACTTCGATTGCCTTTATTTGTTTCACTTTGTTACTTTTCGTGTTCAGAAATCGAACACGTTTCCTTTATTTTTTAACTTGCGTAGGGTTTTAATGCTGGCGGGTTGGATTAAGATATGCTTGAAAAATGGTAATTAGGTTTTTTCAAGGCAAGTAAGAATTTCAATTAGATACTTAAGTTTTAAGACAGCTCAAGCGCAACTGTCCTGCAATGTCCCTGTGTTTATGTTTTTCTTTCCCCAAAACCATAAAAGTCCAAAATCAGCTCAGAGATTTGGCTTGCAAAGTGCTTTGATGTCCAAAACACAAATTCGCGAAAGCAGCGCGTCGTTTATGGTCGAATAATTTGTTAATTTCATAATAAGCGGAGACACAGCAAGATCATTGTATTCAACTTTTTGCGGATCATTTTCAAAACTACCAACAGTTGCATTTTACAGAAACACAAATTAAATTTTAGCTGTTTTTTATCCAGCTGTTTTTTAGTCCATGGTTAATGCATTTAGTGAATTTTATCAAGGACAAAGGAAAGTCGCGTTATTTGCAGAATTCATCCGCCATTTTGAATCATAACTCGCGACTCACGCGCAAATGTCAAAAATTTCGCCGCGAAAGGGATAACTTGGTTTTGAAAAAAAAACCCTGTCATAATGTACAATTTATGTGTAATAAATACTGCGGTGTGAAGTTACTTAGTTTTACATTTTCTATGAATTTTTATATTGTTGCTTTTGTAGAAAGTAATTAATTAGTGTTGCCGTTACAATAATGTTATTTATGAGGTTTGCAGTGCCTTAATAAGTTAGTGGTGGAACCTTTTAGCTATTTTTTAATTCCAAGAAATTGTAATGGCAATGCTACAGATATTTACTGTGAAATGATTTTATGACGAAATCCTATGTATGTAAAAAATACTTAAAACAGTTGTTTATGACTCACTAGTTGACTGTCTTTGGCTTCGCATAGCTGAATTACATTGTTCTGCTCATTAAAAATACAAAGAAATATCATAACATTTTATGCAGTCATTCTGAAGTTACGCACGTATATTTATATCTACCTATAAAACCTCTTAAGACCGCTAACCAAAACGCCATCGATTTTACAACTCAATTTTCACATGAAACATATTTTTTTGTCAACCCCCGAATGCGATGTAAGTGCTAACACATCGTGTGTGACGTGTTACGACGTTCGGGGGGTTAGAACGTGTTACGTGTACCGATTGTCGATGCTAATCAATTTTATGACTCCATTCTTGAGGGTTGCTTATTGATTTTGAATTGATTTCTTTTGTATTTTTTTTTTGATTGCTTGAAGATGGCTTTTTTTGAGTTGGTGTGTTGATATGAGTTTGCTTGGGTGGAAGAAGTTATTGTAAGTGCGTATTGGAGCTAAAGATGAAGCTTTTTGAAAGCTGTAGGTAATTTCTAAAGCCTTATATAAATATCAAGATAAAGGATAATGCTGATTAAGTCTGATTTCTATGGATTTTTAACATAGAATTAGACAAGCAAAATTTTTCCATAGATGAGGCATATTAATGATATTTCAAAATGTACAAATGCTAGTTTTTCTTGTCCAAGAGTTTCTCTAAAGTTCGTTTGTTTCTACAAGGAGACGAAGTATCTCTGTGACAAATACTTGGCAACCTTTCAGCTTGTAGGTACCTATTGATGCATTTATTTGCAATAAATTCATTAACTTTATAACTTATGTTACTGCTTTACATAAAGTGTCAATAACTCTTATATTGTAGTATCTTCCTGTTTCTGGATTTAACTATAAGTATATTTTCATTTTGATTTCATACGTAGGTAAAAACTGAATAAGTATTAATTAATTTTACTTCTAAAACACCAAAAATATTTGTAAGCTTTCAAAACAATATCATTGCCACACAACTGTGGTAACAAAAAATAAAAAGAAGAAAATAGTACTTCGGGTTCTGCATAAAATTTATGTTTGTCACCTTTTAAAAACAGCATCGTTTATCTGATAACATTAACTCTTATAAAGATTAACAAACAATTTACTTAAAAGCAGAGGTACTTGTCATTTGTCACGTACAAAAATCACGTTAAATCCCTAACAATTAGTGCAACAGTGCGAATTCAGTATTCCGTGTGCTAATATGAATCACAACACATTTAGACATATATCTCCGACTAATCATAACTGTGTGCAACGTGCTTTAACCCCAGACACTACACATAATACCTATTAAGGCTCTTGTTCACAATGACACATGTTATCCACATATCACTGTCCATTGCTGCATTTGTACGCGCTACGCTCGTCAAAGTAGTTAGTAATCTATCAGTGTACGTCAAAATTGCAGACAAGAGCACTATAAAATAATTCACGGTACCCTAAAATGCAACGCTCTGTTACTGGCCAATGGTAACAAATTAATTATTAATTCGCGCGAGGGGGGCGCTCTTTTTGTTCCAAATACAAAATTCATTGGCGTTCTAAATTTGGAAAACGTGTTCCTTTTTTAGAATCAATTGTTTGTGGGAGGATTTTTTTTTGAAATTGGTGTTCGAAATTCGAATGGAGCTGTCATGTGACTTTTTTTGTATTTTTGTTACGTTTAGTTTCTAGCTTAATAATAACTTTAAATAGAAATCATAAAATAATAGGCAGTACTCACTGTAGTTTCTCATACGGGAACTTAATTTACCTGGAAAAGATGAAAAAAATATTAAAAATAGTAATAAAAATTACGATTTTTCTATGGGCTATTAAAATTGGATCATAGAATCAAGCATCAAAGGGTGGGCTGCATTATTTTAAATAACGGATTATCAGCATCAAGTAGATGATGCGGGCTTCGTAATAAAATTAACAAACACATTATATTTGTATTATTTCTTTACGAGCGAAGAATCATTTTACTGCCAACATTAAACTTATATTGAATTATAATAATAGGATGCGTGGTATAGAGTTATTCTTTTGATTTTTCGGCGCCAAAAATTCCTATATTCTTTTGTAACTCGATTTTATTTGGGATTAAGAAAAAACAGTAGGTAACATTAAGGGATGATTTCAATTAATATCTATGTGTTTTCACATTATCTGTTCAAATTCATTCAGCCATGTTTGGGAAACTGCCATATGTAGGCTCTTTTCTGTATTTTAAATAAATAAATTACACAGATTTTATATAGCCACGGTAATTTAAATACATTTTCTTCTCAATCACAACGGATATCGTTAATTAAGAGTCGATAGATATTACCAGTTTTATAAATGTTAACTAGATGTTGAGATAATAAATACCTATTTAAATAAATGATTGCCGACTACAGATAACTAAGATGGCAACTTATCTAGGTTCTAGAAAATGTCGTTTGATTTGAGACCAGATTAAATTCGTTCTGATGGATTTTATTTCGATTTTGTAACTTAAATAGTCTGTTTAAGATGAATTTTAAATGCATCATTATTAAAAATGAAGAGGTCAGATTTTGGAGTTATCATAATAACTTTATTAGTATTTCGTTCTAATCAAAATTCTTATCTTATTTTTTATGTGTTAAAATCAAAACAACAACTTAGTACTTAACTAACATATCATTCTTTTAAATATTCTTTGCTATAATGGAGTCTGTGGGCTTCCCAGTCCGTCCCTGTGAGGACCTACCTGCAAGTAACCAAATAAACCTTTAATTATCGATACATTAATAGTTCCACCGCCTCACAAACCGATGACATTCATAAAAACATTTTATTTCACCATAAATAACTATAAAAACAACATAAAATAGTTTACTCAGTCGCGATCAATACTAACAATTTTACTACCATTTTTACGAGTCGATGGGAAGCACAAATGCCTAATTTGACTTCATTAAGTGCTTGGAAAACAATAAAATTATATTTAACAGTTTAAAAAATATTATCCAAGTTCATAATCTCCTGTGAAACGATGTATTTACATATAAAAAACTTATTTTCTGGTTAAAGTTTTACTGCGTTAAGAAGTCACTGATCGGTTTACTAATAAAGCCTCGAATTAAAAACATTATTTTAGTGTGAAAGTAAAGAAGTGAAAATACTAGCGCAATTTAAAACAAAACGCGTCGAAACCCGAGTAATTTATGCGCGTTTTCGAAACGCAAATGTCAGACCTTAAGACAATGGCTTTTTTGAAAAAACAACACGCAACATGTCAATAAGAGCTGGCTGGAAAAAAATAACCCCTTTTAAATTTCGAATCGATCCTTTCACACTTGGAACAAGCGGCCGCGACGGTTGATTTCCGTTCTTAATTCAAACAGAAGCTTCTTTTAAATAGGTTTTTATTTCTTTTCGAATTCTGAATGAGCATAGAGTGCGGAACTCAATCGGTAATTTGAATACCGAATGAGATTCGAATTTCGATTATAGATTCATTCGATAAGTGACCTCGTTTAAAGGATATTGCTTATTTTATCGATCGGGCCATTCAATGATCGAATCAAAAGGGAGTCTTTATTTAAATTAAACTAATTTGAAACCGGAGTCTTATACAATTTTATGTCATAATAACCACGGTTGGTCGGGATTGCATATCACCGTTTATATCTGAGATCTGTCGATACCGTCGCGTATTTATTGCAAAGCATGTGGTCAGGGGGCTTCGGGATATTAACACCGTGCATGCTGCCCATAACATTTCATACATATTTAGTTACTTGCTCTTATTTTAATAAAAACGATGCATGTACTGTTAGTCAGCTATCCAGCATTTTAAAATTTCAATAGGTGAGTTCGGAGAAAAAGTGTCATTCGTTAAACTCTTCAATAAATAACGTGCGAACAGGTCTCCGTCGTAAATTTCCTGACGTTCAGAATGTATCCGATCACGAACCCGGTGTGACTTTCATTGGATTAGAAAAATAAAATCTATAAAAACTCATAAAGTGCTCATAAACACGAAGGAGGTAATAAAAAACAGTCCGATGTCGTCTCTCAGCTGTCGCGCGCTATTTCCGAACGAAACGGCATTCAAAAATCGAACTCCATCGAACCACGAGGGGGATATCGTTACGATTTTAAAATTAGAACGTTCTTTTATTTCTTTTAACGTTTTCATTTCGTGTTATTGCTTATGTCCCATTCGTATTGAGAAGTGTCTGTGACGTCATTTGACATGGTTTTCACATTCGGAAAAGCAATAAACGCCGATATTTGCACGAGACATCGCTTTGCTTCGACATTCACATTTTAATTAATCATTATTTAGAACGAGCCATTTTTTATGTTTATTATTTGAGTAAATATAGCAATTAATTGGAATTGCTCTTTGGGAGTTGTTAGTAATTAACAAATTGCGGTTAAATACGTTTATTAATTATTGACTAAGTTTAATTGTTCTCCGTACGTTAGGTAAACAAACGATATAATAAATTACAAAAGGTACGCTATCGATAATAACTTAATAGCTTCGTTATTTTTTCTTGGAATTAATTTGTTTAATACTTCATTCTGTAGGTCACAGCTTTCTTCGTAAATCCTCTCAATTAGGTACATTGGTAAATAAATACATCAGGGAAAATATGAAAAACTCCAATGTTTTCGTAAGTAAGAGTGTCACTCTGAAAAGAGCTGCCAAGTGGGTGAGTGTCAATGAAACAAAACACAATGTACTGTATTTTCAGACTATTCCATTTAAACATTACTTTGTAAAAGAAATTAATGTCATAAAAACCGAATTTATTTTCGTGGCCGTTACAAAATCGGTTACAACACCGCTCCGTTTTACGGAATCTTAGAGATTATTTTTTTATAGCGTTACACGTGTTCGTATAGTAGCTTAGACATTGTTGTCGCGATTGAAGATGAGTGAAATGGAGTGTGCCGTTTAAATTCTCTTACAACTAGATGAATGGCCGTGAACCAGACATTCGCTATTCAAATTGCTGTTCGGAATTTGAAAAATGACATAATACATTTTTAAATTAAATTATTATTCTATATATATTTTGCGTTATATCGATTTGACGTGATAACATCTTACGCGACTAGTCTTACGCGTTACCATAGAGCATACGTAATATTTGAATAATCAATAAAGCAATAAACATATCATTGGAACATAATCAAAACCAAACTGGATTTGAACATAATTAAATAAAATATATTTTATCGATTTTTATGGCTTTATAAATTAAATATTTATGATGATTAAAGTAGGTTTATGTATAAAATTTGGAATTTGGATTATAACATTTAGGCGTGGAATTATAATGAGGTGTTTTCCGATATTATATTTTTAATAAGATGGCTGAGGTAAAGAAAATATTAATTCTTGGGTGAATGTGGAACCATTGTTTTTTAATACATAAAACCTTCTTCACATCTTAAGCTTGTCATGAAAAATTGTTGGACCATTATTTAAAAGAAAATTTCACGTTACGTTATGTACGTTACAATATCAAAATACCGACTTTACTACGTCACAAATAAATAATAAGTCTATCAGTATTCTGATAATTTCAGGGGCTTCCAATCGTCCCCTGGGGCGCTGCTGCTGGCTCACCGGACACAAATCCCAGCGTCCGTCATGTCAAACTGTCCGGCACTGACGGACACACGAAGACGGACACGGATTTATAAAGGACTCATTGATTATACTGTTTTGATAAATTGGGCAATCGGTTCAAAGGATTTTTTTGGGAACAAGACAATAAGAAAGTTATGTTATGGAATCATAAAATTTTGTAAGCTCAACGATCATTAAAAGCTTCAACATTATGACTTAATATCTTAGTCACGATAATCGCCCATCACTAACGTACAATATGAAAATAAACCCCGCCCGTGCGCGTAAAAACAAAAAGAAAAATTGTTAAAAGCGCAAATAAATTTAATATTACCAATCTCGAAATGTTTCGTAACGAAAATCATTAAACTGACAAACATCGTAAAGTGGCGACAAAATAGAACGCGTTCGTCGGTTTATATTTAAAATTAAGAATACGACATATTTTTAAAGTTCGAACGGCGACATTTAAAACTAATCGCTGTTTTCGATTCCCGCGCGTATTTTGAAAGAGTTCGAACACGGGCGGGGGTGTTCTAATTTTGAAATGTTTTCGATTTTCGAACGGCTGCCGAGGCACGTCAATGGCGGCGCCGTGAAAAATTGCGCGGGAATTATGAAATTCGTTTGTTTCTTATTTTTATTGTTTGTGGTGACGAATGATTTCCCTCATGTTATCTTGGGATACACGTTCGTGTCGCAATTAAATAGGACATGTCAAGAAACCCAACCTGCAATACGGTAACTTTACACGAAGAACATATAAAAACTTTTCCTCTGAGATTGTCCGAAACTTAAACAATTTTCACAATCATGATAAGCAAGAAATTTTACCAAGCCATTTATATTTTTGTATCGCATTAATCATCAGCGCTTGCCAGATCAAGGTATCCGGGGAAACCCAAATGACACAAACTTCATAAAACTGAATAAACAATTCGTTAGTTACGTGCTTCGAATACAAGTTATTCGACATTTAGGTAATTGTACGGGAAAACTTGTGGTGTAATTTTTTATAATCTCAGCTATCTTGAGATTGCAACGTCCATAATACCTACTTCCATATATTATGTCAACTCTATCATGCTCGATCTTTCACAGAACTTTGGTCAAGTTGGATGGACTCGACACTTTTATACGGACGACTTCATAATTATTTGTCCTTCTGAAAACTGTATAGATTTTTTATCCCATGTAAGTGGGTGAATCGTGCTTATGTGTGTGAATGTATATGCACATTGTATTTACACACACACAAGTATGCTGCTCCTGCACCTGCTTTCATGAGACAATCCATCTATATCATTGGCAAATGGTTTTAGTCTCCTCCTTTCTCCTTTGGGATGTTTTAAGTCTCAAATCTTTTAAGATATATTTCAGGCCACAGTCCAGCGTTATGAAGTCATTTCTCACATACTGCGAGTTATTCTAACTGCGATACACATCAAACAATGGCCAGCTTTACGCGTACCGTCAGCAAAAACAGCTGATGAGTATCGATGACTGCCATGTTTTGTGGTGGGAAGACTTGCTTCGATTTCTTTAGTATATCTATTTAAAGGAGTAGTTATAAAAAGGCTGGAGTTGAGATACTTGAAAATGGTCATATAAATATGACTCTATAGGTCAATAACAAAGAAGCTGATACTGGTTTTGAAGTTAATGAATATTGTAGAATAGAAATAACACAAACTGTACAATATCTTATCTGCTCCAGATCCCAATCTATTGAATGAACAAAATGGACTACCAGCTACAATAATTGATACATCTATCTCTCCACCTGAAAATCTGGCAACCATTCAAATCCCAACGTTAATTTTGAAAATCAAACTGTCTGTTTCAAATTTAATGCACGAACAGCTACTAGCATTGCTTGCTATTTATTGACATTATTGTGCAATAAACTGTATTACGAGAAACTTGCAATCTCCTCGTTGGATCTCCTTTCAAACAATAAACCTTTGTTGCAAGCATGCGATTTTTTTGTACATGGCAACATTTTGCAGTTCGATAGCAATCAGTCAAACATGAATGACATTCCAGTTGGAGTTTTACAAGTCTTTCTTATTCTTATATTCGTACCTTTGCACTGTCTTATCCTTCTAATGTTAAGGTGTAAAATTGCTTGGCAAACTGTTTGACAAGTGCATGCTTATGTTTGCAAAATTTACCCAACGACGTATAAATTGTTCTCGCTTAGGTAACTAGGAGGTATTTGCTAAATGCTAGGACTTCTAATGGAAGACTTTAAGAGTATTTTACTTTAAACTCCTTCCTTTATCTCCTGTTACATGATTTTCGTCTCTTAAATGTCGATCTACAAGCATCGTTTCCTTCCCGTGATATATGTTCGGACATTAATACGATTTCTAATGAAATCCTCTAAATTTTAATGCATTAGCTTCATATTTATCACCACTCGATATCTGGGCACTCTACATAAAACTTTACGATTGGTTATTTTAGGCGTAAAGAGTACCCAATTAACCTTTTAAGTTTGTGCGACATCGCTTAGCTGTCGCTTACTATAATGGTATCGTAAATCACTTACACGAGCTATTTGTATCTGTAACTCGATGCGTTATCGATACATAATAAATCGGTTATACCATCGATTTAACGCAATCGATTAATTAAGTGACGACACAACACTAAGGTTAAGTATTCTAAATTCGAACGCGTACGTCAAAATTAATCTTTGATTCGTGTCGTGTTTGTTTTGAATTTGGAATGCAGACGCATTCTATATTCAAATTTTTGTGTTCCACGTTTGAGTGTGGTGATGATGTTATTAAAGTTTGTTGTCATAGACTGTTTATTATTCTTTGTTTTTATAGTTAATTGTTGAGACGTTATTTAATGAGAAATAAATATAAAATCCATTAAGTTAAGGTTATAGTTTTGAGGTTGTAGACCTGAGCGATACTTTTCATAACAAAGTTGTTTATGTTATTTTTATAACGAACTGTTATTTTTCATTCGTCACAAAAGCACCGGCAGATAGTTCAAGGTTGAGAGCTCACTCGGTTCAATTAGCCGCGCTCATTACCGGCTAACTCTGACATTATCGGCAGCTAATCGTTTTTGCTATTCTTCCATTACTCCATCAATATTTAATCATAATTTTAAGTGTATTATTTATTACTTAACATAATATTTTCTGTCATAAAATTAAAAGACGCCAAAATATTTCTTCCCGCTCAAATCAAACCATAAACTAGCATCTCATTCATCAAACAAGCAATCTAATCATTCATTCACTCCATCAATAGTGACGTGCGCCCAATCAAACATCGATACATTCATTCATAAAGGTATGTTTACAAACATTAGTGCGGTGCATTAGCGAGTCGACTAAACACGCGAGCGGCGAGCGGGAAATTAGTCGAAACCAGTTGAAAGCGGTTAAGATTATGATAATGAGCACTCTACTCCCGCCCGGTGGGATGCTACCCGTGTTCGCTATTGTGCCTTAGTTTAGTCGATTTTAAATGGTGTATTGATTTTGCTATGGTCCTTTTTGGTTAAATAAATAGTGATGTGCAAAGTTCCAATGTCTATAAGAATGTGGAATGCATCGGGGCTTTTTTACTGATTACAGCATGAAATATACAGGAATAAAAATAAGCAAATAGCTCACGTAGAGCTAAAGTTGTTCGCAATAAGCATACTGTTTAGTTGTATTAAAGTGTTGATTTTATTCCAATTGAATGTAAAAACGAAAGACAAACAACTGGCGACAGAGCACGCTATAAGTTTTCTATTTTGTAAGACATTCACAATTCTTATAATTTTTGTATGACGCATCGTGCCTTTGGAGACGTTCCCACCACAGCTGAACTATACGACCACATGGAAATACCACTAATAGCTGATCATTTACACAGGATTATGCCCTTTATCTAATCGCATTAAAGATCAGATTAGCGTAAGTAACATTCGTAAGACGGTGTTAACTGTGTCGAAGTCTTAACATTCATGTCTCGGGGCACTCGCCTATACCTAATAACCATCAATGATCGGGCCGATTGTGAAAAATATCATTAAAAAACCATCAGCGCTTGATGATTTGAATGTTCCACAGATGATTCGTGCGGCGGGCCATCAACCACAATCGATTCTTTATTTTTTTCTTAGTATTTTTATTAAATTATTGAGCTACGTCGTGAGGTTCGCTCGATTATGGTCGCGGTTTTTAAAGTTCGATTTTGCGCTACCGAAAATTATGTCCGACATCAAAGAAAAACAGCATTTAATGTTCCGAGTACAAAAAATAAGCATCTTGAGATCGTGGGATTGCTGATTGAAGTTGTAGTTGATTAGTCTATGGTAATGATCGAGCTAGAGGATCGATAGGTCACGCCCACTTATAGATGCAGGGGGAGGAGCGCAAATCGAATTAGTGAACCCGATGCATCGATTAGCCTCGAACGTATCGGCAAAAAACACGATTAGCCCCGAAAATCATCGACAGCCGAAAAAAGGTAACAACCGTCGGTTAATGGCGGTTTTTGTTCAAAATTCGAAGATTTGAATTCGTAATTTCAACCGCAAGGCGTTCGAATCATTTGTCAGTGACAATTTTTTGGTTGCAATCGATTTTTAAATACAGGTTACAGTTTTTGTCTGGGCCGCATTCGCGCCACAAGATTCCACGTTTTTGGAGACTGAAGCTTTCGGTTTTTGCACGATAATGAGATAATTGGAGTAAAAAAGTTTCTAAAAATAAACGCCGGACGCTTAGTGCTCATTTGCTTAAAAGAAAAGAAAGCAGCGTGTCTTTAATTTTTATGGAGTCTACGTCCTTGCTGGCGTCACTATTCGACCCAGAACTGACGTAGGCATGGGAAAGCACGCGATTTTTTGCTCTAAACGGGACACGGGACAAATTCTTCGGGGCATCAAGGCTGTGGGAACCGATTGCATTCCGTTTGCGACTCGTAGGGAAATGCTCTTTTTACGATCCAAACCGATACGATCGGCCGATGAATCGAGTCGATTAATTACGGCGTCGAAATTCGAATGTTTGCGGTGACGTTCCTTGGCCAGCACTAATTAACGGGCGACGTTCGAAGTTTAATTTTTAAATTTAAAGTTATTTTGGAAACTGCCAGCGTGTTTCGTTACCATGAATAGTTTTTGCATGCGCGTTATTATCTACTAATGAGTTGCCAAGAATCCATTATTAGCGATTGAAACAAAAAATAAATCAAATAAAGACAGTAATGCAAATAATTATAGAGACGAGGAATTTTGAATTGAAGAATTATACTAATGAACATACGTGCTTAAACTCAACGAAGCATTAATAGCTAAGTCCTCTTAAATGGACGAAATCTGACAGTCAATGTAAGTTTTTGCATCAACAGTCTTCAGACAATGTGGTCTAGACTATGGAAGGCTTTTTACAAGAACTCGCTGTCCTCAACATCCTTATTTTTTGCCACTCACACCGCTAAACGATATAAAAACGATTGAATCGAAGCTCGCTCGACCTTATTCAATTATAGTGACAATAAAATGATGCGAAGCTATAGGCCGCAAGGATTTTATTGATGTTAATTGTTAGTTTTATTAACAACCTCCTTTGAGTACCTGGCCGTCGAGAAAACTTATATGAGATAATAAAAAAAGTAGCCGTTGCCGCGAAAAATGACAGCTCGCAAGCGTATCTGTCAAGAGTGAATGTTCATTCGTTCTTTCGTTCAATCAAGATGGGTGGTTTATTTTCCATTTATTGCTATTGGTTTTGATAGTGATTATACAAGTTTTATGACTGCAAATGACGTCTCCGCGATTGACTACTGATGTGATAGAAGCTGTAATTGAAAATTTAATTGAGTGCTCTTGATTGCTTGTGGTATTATATTTGATTGGTCATGTAGAAAAGTTAAGTCAATGTGAACTGCATCCCATCACAGTTATTAATAACGTTGAACAGATAATAGTGGTTGAACAAAATCTTCTCTATTTTTAATAGAGTGGAGTTCATTTTTATTTGTATCTATTACTTTAATGCAAAAACATATGAACTTTATTTCCCAACACTATCCTACAAGTAATAAAAACGATTAAAAGAAATGCACTTTTATGATGATATTAATTACTGTTTTAATTAGAAATCTATTTACTTTCGCTATTTTACGATTCGTTTTAATGTAAGTTTACGTAAAGTACCCGTAGCTTTGCACTGTAACTTGTCGTTTTTGCTTAAGTTTACTAATTAATGAGTATAAATTACGATTTGTATAAACATGGATACATATTTAATATTATCGTTAATAATATTAACATTGTTTTGAATAGATCGCCCGCAACCAATTAAAACGCAAAATTTTCTTTCAAAAAAAGGTTTCTTTCTCCAACAAAAATCGATACCGACTCTAAATAAAATACTTAGTAAGTAAACCAAAGTCTCACAACATACATACATTCAGTGACAAACTTAAAACACGCGACCAAACCTGTAAAATGCATATTTATATGCAAAATAGTAGCGAAACATCATAAAATTAACTATGAAATTAAAACAAAACGTCCTTGCAAAGTCTAATCGATAAGTGCGATTCGAGGCACGGACTATGCAAATTTTAAATGTAAATATGTTTTTAATCAATGTTAAGGCTTACTAACAATAGTATCTTTTAGTGCATTCAAATGTGGCCAGTATCACTGGGACGCATCGGTTCGTTCCTTGAACGAGAATGAATATTTATTTTGCATAGCAGTTTATGTGCTACTATTGTTCGTAATTTGTCGTTTATCTAGAATTCGGATTTGAAATTGGAAGCGTTTTTATTGGGTGTTCTTTATTTGAGTGTTTTGAATTGAAAATAGAATAGGTGCCTAATTGAATGTACATATTTGAATTTGGAATAGATTTCATTACCTATATTCACTCGGTAAGTATTGTAATTTATAGCATAGAATTCAACTCTCAAAAACAAAAAGACACAAACACAATATCAAACAACAAAACACTCAAACAAAACAAATGATTGAACATTCTTCAAGAAGCCATTTTGACCCTCCACTGCCGCCATATTACATGTTAATTCAAACGTGTGTCACATTCAGAATCGATGTTATTATTCAATATTACACACATTAGACGATAATGCGACGTGCAATAATTGAATGGCGTTTGACATAGCCAATGCCGTGTCATAGATCAGAACTCATTATCTATGATATTGTCTTGACGTTCTACAGGATATTTCTGTTCGGAATTTGAAATGCAACGTTCGATTTTTGCTTTTGAAAATGGAATTTGCATTTCTTTTTTGTATAACCCTTAAATGGTGAGTGTTGAATGTCAATTGAATTTTAAGTATAATTCAATTTATTTGTTGCAAAATCAGTGTAAAACTTTTCCATAGATGATAAAATCCTTAAAGACTTAACATAAGCCATAATTACGTTCCATTACGAACGATTAATCTTTCAATATAGTAGGTAGTTTTTACAGCAATATCTAGGTAATGATTTGGACTCATCAACGTGTTTCCTTTGTGGCGTAACTTCCTGCGACCTTACTATTGACGATACGCATCTGTATCGCAATAGATCTGATACTTAGAACTGTTTTATTGTTTTGTTATAATTGTTTTTTTTTTTGTGCCGTTTTAGGGGTGCGCAAGACTCATCATCGATTCAAGTTTTTATTATATAAAAATTAGTTTTTTACTTTCTTTCTATCTCTGTTAGTGATCAATCCAAATCTAGATTATTAAGTTTTTATCGTATATTTGTGGAAATAAATCCCCCAACAGTTTTAGAATAAGCCTGTACAAGCAAGGTACACTAACCTCAGGTGTACACAGAAATTGCTAATACACCAATCACAATTACCATACGAGACAATACAATAATCACGTCTCGATGGTCCGCCCGACCCGTGGGTTCCGCAGGTTAATTGCGCCTCTAATGTTCAACTATTAATTGATTTTGTTGCTACATTGTCTAATCGCTATCGGTATTCAATTGTTTAGAATAGTTGGGGTTGTGTGGGTATAAGTGACCCTGTCGTTATTAGAGGGTTAGTTAATGTTCGTAATTTGAAAATTTGGTTTGGTTTTGTATAGTTTTAATGTGTTTTGATTAGTTAAGTACCCAATGATGGCATATTGTAGCTTTTTTGGTCATGATTCTATGATCCGTTGGCTCTTCAGTCTCTGATACGTTACCTGTTGCCAGAACTGCGCTAGTAGATATATTCTCTCTTTCTTGAAGAGCCAGTCCATCGAGTGCATAGCTTGCACCTCCGCCTCTGGTGCGGCGGGCAGGCTGGCCGCGCCCGTGGGGTGCATCCGTCCTGGTCTCACGCCCGGCACATACTGACCCACCAACACCACGGCACGCGCTATTTATGCACCACTCGGGCACGACACATTCTATATTCAAAAATATTTGAATTCGATTCTCAACTCAATCGATTGTTCCCTTGCGTGTCGAACGTTCTTTCTTTTACTTTCTTATTGTTGCGCTGCTCAACCTGAAACAGAAAAAGGCGATTGAAAGGGGAAGGTTTTACATCGATTCTATTGTCTGTAGACAATCGGCCACTCGGTTTTCGTGTCGAAACTAATTTGGTTGCGAAGTTTGATCAAAGCGATAGCTTACGAAAAAGTAAATTGACAGCTTCGTGAATCGAAAAGAACAATCGGGAAAGAGAATGAAGGAAAAGTATGAAAAATGGAATTGTTTGTCTATGACCGAAGTCGTTAATATTGGTCAAAGGACAAAGATTGCTTGACGGACTTCGAACGATAATTATAGCTCGTGTTTGCTATTCTACTTAAGTTGTAATAGTCGGTTCAGGAAATAGGTTACTGCGTGGGCGAATGTCTGGTAACTTGTCGCCACCATTGCGAAACTATGAGTTACACACTTCTACTACATTTCAAACTATTTATAGACTTATTCAATTCTGTCAATCAAAAAAAGAACACGCAAAAACGAATAAAGTTTAAATTCAAACATTTAAAGAACGAACCTGAACGTTCTAAATTCAAACCAAGAAAGTGGTTGGCAACCTCTTTACGCGAAGGAGTTGGTTTCTTTCGTTCAGTTCATGTTATAGTAAATACTAAATAGTATAATAAAACATGTAAAAACTTATCGCCACCCAAACAAAGAGCCGTAAACTGCTACCTGTGAATTTGTGGGGCCGGCCTAAGGTAAGAACTGTAGCGAGAATTAAACATAACTTCGTTCCTTAGAACTTTTCTTGTCGTTGACTTTGACACATAATTTTTTTTTACTACCAATTCGTATAAAATCAATCCAGATGAATTTTGGGGAGCAGTAAATTGTGATATCTGTTTTAAATTCGATACTCCTTATTTCAATATAGTTTTTTTTCTTATTTAAGTGAGTGAGTGAAAAAGTATTTATTTACACGCACATATTTAAAAATTCAGACCACATTTCATTCCAATTCTTATTTCAAACGCCTTCCCGCCACAACTCCGAAATTGCGCGCCAAACTGATCCAGTGGGGTTGGTACGTTGAATTACTGGCGTGTCAATCAATAAACATGATAAGTGCAGGACTTTCGTGCTACCGATATGCAAACAGGATTACAAGCCGCACGAACTACACGCGTTGAATCGATTACTCGATTGTAGGAATCGATTGCTGATTGTAATTAGTTGAAACTAAACGCGGTGCTGTCTGTGGATGTGAAGGAAGTTAGTCTGTGGTTCGTAATGGCGGGAGAGTTTGAGATGTAGAAAGGTTTTATTCTGATTGATTGAATTAGGTATTCAATTACTATATTTTTCGTATTCATATAATTTATTTGCATTCATATCATATCATTTTTGGGGAATATAAGTTTATAGGCGTCAATGTTTAGCCTAATTTCGAAATCTAAATAGTTAAAGCGATAAGTAGCGTTGCAATTAATTCCAAAGACAAGGTAAAAACAATAAACCCACTCAAACAGATTTCCTTTAAAATGAGTCACATTCACAAAATATATGGCTGTAAGCATCTACTTGGGAATTAGTTAATATTCATTAGTGGGGGGAGGTCAGATGTTATAGATAAGCACTCGTTACTAACCCCTACATATCGTTTAATTTGTTATACATATTGCGACTAGCTATGACGGGCGGTTTCACCCGTCTATGGCTCGACTCGACCCATCACGGCGTTCGAGCGTCATTACTTTTTTGAACAAAGAAATTATGATTAAAAAAATCACTCATTTTTAAGTTTTATATAAAAAATTGATTTAATTGAAAACTTTTTTAAAGAAAAGAGACCATTTCATTCTAGACAGTGTGACTTTGACATAATTTTGACACCTAAACGTCACTTAAAGCGATACTGACAGTTTATAGCAAATGTTAATAGATGGACTATGTTATTTTTTAATTGACTAAATAACAACTTTAACAAGTATAAAAACGTTGTTTCTAAGAAAACGAAACCACACAAATTATACTGGTAAAAACTTCAAATCAATATGACCGTTAAAAATATGTTAATTGAAACGTCAAAATTTAAAAATCGAACGTCAGGTGTAAGGTGTAACCGTTTGACAGGTGAATTTTTTTTTTTCGTTAAAACTTCGGCAAAGGCACGAGGCACAAAGCAAAGGTACGAGGCACAAGGCAGGTTTATTAGAATATCAGATTATTCAATAGATATTGGTGAGTTTGTTAGTTTGTCATCGATGGTAATCTTAGTCGCGTGTTCTCCGCCCGTTCTCGTCCCCACAACAATGGCTAACAACTTTATTTTTCGACTAAATCCTAAAATATGTCTACGTCGGCATATAATATAAATTAACTGTGAATTAGAATTGTAAATTTGTCGTGTCGCTAAGTGCTTTGTGTCGTGTACTTGTTTGGAAATTGGTAATTGAAAATTGTTGAACGTTTCTTGACTAGTGATGGGCTCGGTTCGATTTTAATCGATTAAAACATCGAATCGACTAAACAAAAAGTTTATCGATTGTTTTTTTTTCATGCCAGTCACGAAGGGAACGCACATAAGTAACCTGTCTCAATGATAAACTCCTGTCATTAAAGATTTTAATATCTATTAACGAATCGCTCCTACAATACTTTCTTCCTTTATACCAACGCAAAGCGCATCATTATAATGATTTACTAAACCATTAAAAACTATTTTACGACTAACCAAAGACTACACTCCAACAACGGACGAATACAGGCCGCAAACATTTTTATCACTGTTGTAAATAAAAAAAATACCTTCAAATTCTAAATCTAAAATACACCGAAGAAATATTATACAAGGGAACAATGCCGCCCTTTCAATATGCTACCACCTCTATTGTTTAACACTATGGTCTAATTTCCCGTGGCTTTAACTTTTTGGGTAGCAAATTAAAGTTTGTCGCCCTAACAGTCGATAGTGAACCTGGTAGTAAAATCTATCGTGCATCGAAATCGTTCGTGACAGAAAAGTTCGCTTGTAGCCATTCAATCGATGCCTTTTAGTTCGGCGTTTTTTCACTAACTTTCTAACCTAATTATTTATTCACATGCAAAGGTTTTTGAAGGAAAAGCTGAGGTTTTCTTTTTTTAGAGAATTTTTGGATTTGATTCCATCGATGTAGCTCGTCAGAACTCATATTTTCCTAAAAAAACTATGGATCTTCAATAAAAGGTCTTCAATTGCTTTCAAAACGCAATCGAAAAGAGTATTTTCGAAAACAAAACAAAGCTAGACCAAACAATCCCGCGAAATGACTTCGAATTTCAAAAAGAATCAATTCCCACCGGTCTGAGCGTTCCATTTCTAAATACCTTCCCCTTCCGTTTCCTTTTGTTCATATCGACACCGAACTTTGTACCAGATATTAGTCATGTTCGCCCATTTTAGTTGTTTTTTATTTTATTTTGACTTTTTTAAATCTGTTGCGGTCTTCGCCCGTGCTCTTTGAACTACGCTCGACGTTCTGCAATTCGATTATTTCATTTCTGTTCTTTGATTGATGCGTTTTGTTTTAGCTTTTTTAAGCGGAGCGGTTTCCGAACGTGTGCTAAGTGCCCTTTTGTCGTATTGGTTTAAACCGAGTGTTCTTTTATTGAATGAAGTTGCGTTTTTTGAGCGTTTGTTCGATTGCAGTGATGTAGTTTGTAGTGAAGTGAATGCACTGTCGATATAGGGATTTTACTACATATAAGATCTTGATATCTATCGAAACTCTTAAATATAAAGTAGCGTGTTTACGACTACTCAAAGTTTTCTTAACATAATGTTAATCAATACGCTAACAAAATGTTAATTAAAGCCTATTATTTCAGACATAAAACGGCGCTCTAACACCAAACCGTGTATTTCTTCGACAGAAAAAAATATAATTTCACTTGAATTACTTGACCGTGCGACAAATAACGGTTATCACTCCAATAAACATTAATTCTATAAAATGATCAATTTCAATTTTACTTGCATCACTTTTTAACGTCGTACTATCACGATAGTGACGCGCCATTCGATTATTAAATGGTCGATTATCGATACGGTTGTATCGAGTCGCGTGTGACAGGGGCAGGTGGTGAAATTTCTTTTTTTTATCGACATTATGTTATTGTCATAGTTTTCTTTATTATAATTGTATGAAAGTATAAATATTTTGTGTCACAGAAAGGTCTGGTTGTGATCGTAATGTGTCGAAGTGATGGTACGGTTGCCGTTTATAGGTCAAAAACGACTGTTTGTTTAACTTGTTTAAGCCATAATTTATACCTTATAAAATTAAGTGACATAAAAAAAATGTAAGTAGACATTTCAAGAGTTGTAGTTAGACCAAATCACACATACGTAATTACATTACATTAACGTTTAGTCTAAGACCCTCTCAAAAAATGTTAATCTCCAAAACCATCTTTTTCAGTATTTTCCAATATTCGTTACTGAAGGTCGTTCAAGAGAATACAGCAGACAAACCGACCGACATGCACTAATAGGTGTAATCTATCGGAATTAATAATTAGCAACAATTACTGGGGACTGTTGAATGGCGAGAAAAATAGCATTGTCATGAATGACTCAAGTATAAAAAATGTATCGTTGTGTGAACAAGTGTTATAGATCAATATTAATTTCTGAAAGACAAGCTTTGACTATCGATAATTTATTAAACAATAAATTAATATATAGAACACACTAAAATAATTGTACAGTCAACTTCAGGTCAGTGGTAACAGTTTTATAGGTAAATCGTACTTATTACTATTGAGTTAAGGTGCATGACAGTTACCACTGATGTGCTGTTTACTGTACCAGACTTTTAAAACAACCCATAAAAAATCGAATATAAAAAACTAATAAGTCTGTAGCAAGAAGCTGTCACCAAGTTACATTAATTACAAAAAGTATCGCGTATTCGAACAGGTAATTAATTAAATATGAGTAATGTGCAGTGCATTATTGCATTTCCAATGGCTTACCAACACATTTGTATGCAAAACGACCTCTCCTTGGCGAGAGTGGTAAAATTTAATATGGCCGCCGTTGAATCGCGGGAAACATCCAACTTTTAAGTTCTGCCTAGCCTTTTCCCAACTATGTTGGGGTCGGCTTCCAGTCTAACCGCATGCAGCTGAGTACCAGTGTTTTACAAGGAGCGACTGCCTATCTGATCTCCTCGACACAGTTACCCTGTCAACCCAATACCTTGTTAAGGCTGGTTGTCAGACTTACTGGCTTCTGACTACTGCCAAAGATGTCCAAATGACAGCCAGACTTTTAAGTTATCAAGTTTAAATATAGACAATGCACTAATCTGCATAGTTTGTTGAATTTATTGGCTCACAAAGTTTTGCTTGGCAAATCTATTTTGTGCAATAAATTGTTCGGGTAGACATTGAAGCATGTCAAATTGTGGTTGAAACATTGCGGGGACATTGCTGTATAATGAAGTCAAGATATCTATCAGGAGGTAACTAGAATTTAAACAAATTGAGGAAAAACTTAGTATTGCTATTTATTACCATTTTAAAGCTTTTTATCGTTGAATAGTAACACTTAAGTTCTGAGACATCACTATTTTTTTTGTCATCCTCTTCAAAGTCTTTTTCATATAAAAGCAAAATGGATACCAAAACCCAAAATACCGCCAACATTTTTTAATATATATATTTTTTCATATTTTTTCCATATTCGTAACACTTGTGTAAACGAGTGCACTAATCAGCTTTATAGTCGCGCGACTATCGCGTTACCCGACGCCGCTCGTACATTGTGATCGATCGAGATAGTTGAATGATAGGAACTGTGAGCTAGTCTGATTAGCCGTATTGAGTCTAGTAGACTAGTTGAAACTATTCAGGCTATCTCAAACTTTGCATAAGTTAGCTAAAAACAGTTCACAAAATAAAATTCTAAAAATATCCAAGTAACAGTGTTTCCAAGGGCTCGTTGGATTGTGGGTCCACCGTCCATGCTATAATTTTTCCATCTTTGGCAGTCGTAAGATGAAACCAAAAGCCTGAAAGTGTGATATCCAGTCTTACTTAGGGATATTGGGTTGCCTGAGTAACTGAAAGTTCAGGTAGAGCTGAATCAGATCAGCTTGAGATTGGAAGCCGACTCCAACATAGTTGGGAAAAGCCTAGCCAGATTGTAAAAGTAACAGCTAACAGTTTACATCCATATTTTTTTCCGAAAACTATTTTTTACGTTCCTGACAAAACAACCCATTTAAAGTTGCCCAAATAATTTACACTTCCCCGAAATGGACAAAAAACTAAAATAATTACTATACTAAATATACGCTGGGGCATAGTTATTGGTTAATTTAAAATTCATTTGGGATTTAACGTGGTGTGAGTTGACATAATATCGTAGTTAAAAACTCAATCGAAGGGGAGGTGACTATAAAAAATTTGTTTATGACTAAAACAAAATATGGTCGGGTAACGAACTCGACAATTATTATGAGAATGAGAAAAAGTTGAGCGTGACTGTACTATATTTTTGGTTTAGAGTACCCGCACATTGCAGCCTAAACATTTGGCCCTATGTTTGTATTTTTTTAAAAGAAAATCGTGAATTCAATCAATGTGTTTTTTTTTGCAAGATACAAAAACAATTCAAACAAACATCATTGATGATATACAGCTCGTTACTATAGATCGATTTCATCATCTGCCTAGCCTTCTCCCAACTATGTGGAAGTCGGCTCCCAGTCTAACCGGATGCAGTTGAGTACCAGTGTTTTACTAAGAGCGGCCTGCTTATCTGACCTCCTCAACCCAGTTACCCGGGCAATCCAATACTCCTTGGTAAGACTGGTTGTGAGACTTAATGAATTCTGACTACCTTATACTCTTTGGTAAGACTAGTTGTCAGACAACGGATTCTGACAACCTTACGATTGATTGATTTACTCTCAATAAACTAGTGTAACCGACAATGCATTGAAATAATAGCTTGTTCAATTAACTAAACACGCATCTTGCATAGATGCACGCTATAGAGACACAAAAAAACAAATCCGAATATAATATTATATTGTACTACTGTTTTTTGTTGGTTTGGCGTAGGGTGACTATCAATTCTGTATTTTTTTTATTTTTACAGGTATGTTTTTGGGCAAGAAGGATGCTGCACTGTATGTATCATGTAAGTTTTTTAAATCCTGGTTGTTCTGCTTTAAAAGCACTGTACTTTATGTCGAGTTTTGATATTATAGGCCAGCTTTATTAAATTATTGAAATATTTGTATCTAGTACTAGCAAACCTGGCGAACTCCGTTTCGCCACCAGATGGTGTTACATTTTGTTTGGTGACTAATGGATAAAGATTTTTTTTTTGTTTTATATTTGAGAATTTTTTTTGCTATAAACCTCACGGAGCCCGAGACCTTTCCAACGAATGCAAAACCGTGGAAATCGGTTCGTGCGTTCTGGAGTTATAGCGTCAGGGAGGAAAACCGGACTTATTTTTATATAGTAGATTAATTGCTATTTCACAAGGAACTCAAATCAACTTTTACTCCACAGAACTAATGTTTAATATCATTTCTATGCAGATTAAATTGATATCGAAGTATTTGCTTATTTGCTTAAATACTAATTGGTCATTAGCATAACTTGACAAAGGTCGTAAGGGCATTCATGTAAGGAATACTTTGAAAGTTGGTTACTTACTGTATTGCAAGAGAAACGGGAAAATGTACCTGATATTGATTCATCTGCTTAGTAAAGTAAAGTAGTTATAAACGATAATGGAAAGCTAATTAATGATAATTGTTGTTGCCAATCCGCTTTGTACGAGTGTCATAGAATATTGAAAAGGTCTTTATGGTCCTACTTCCTTAAAATAATAATACAATGGTATTTAAAACAAAACTTAAAGTTACACATTTTTTTTTCAAAAAAGTCTTCGCACTTCCAAATATAAAGGGACTGTCCCAATACTTCCGAAAGCATGTCCACCCCACAGCTAGGAGGCACTATGTCATTACACCCTTGCGTGGGACGGAGTATTTCGGGAAGCTGTCGATTCAGTACATTATGGGAACTTCAATAGGGGACACTCTTATTGATGGTAAAAGTCTTCTAAATGATGGGTAGGAGAG
Source organism: Helicoverpa armigera (assembly GCF_030705265.1). Lineage (NCBI taxonomy): Eukaryota > Metazoa > Arthropoda > Insecta > Lepidoptera > Noctuidae > Helicoverpa > Helicoverpa armigera. Next base: position 708,441 of record NC_087141.1, read on the forward strand.
GAAAAAAGATTGTAAAGATTTGTGTGTGAAAGATATAGGGATGTTATAATGATGATAAGTAGAACTGAACTAAACAATGAATATATGGTAGATCAATATTTGATTTGATTGATTTCAAAGCAGTACCAAACTATGATGATGTTTTACTTACATATTATATTCTATAGCATTTTGTTGTGTGACTTATATCTGCCGTATTTGGCAAATCAAACGTAACGCAGTATTTCCCATAAACCCTATTGTTATTGCTTCTGTTAATTACTTTTCAATGAAGTAAGACATCTTTATATCCTTCTAGCCTACCCAATTAACACCAAACTGAATATACCCAGCTATTCTCGCACAAGCGACAATAATAATCGACAGTTCTGGCTAGGCGCGCGACATTGACAAACTATCTGTCCTACATATAGAGAAACATATAGACAGACAGACACACAAGTTGATACTACATGATGTAATGAAGAACAGGTGATCGCAGGTGATATATTTAGGCTTGATTTAGTACTTGCAATGATCGATGATGATTTTAGAATCGATTTACGAGGTTTAGGAGATGTTGTTAGTGGTGTAGATGGGTTTAATCGAAACGATTTTAAGAAGCTTAATGCTTTGGGAGTTAGGATTCTATAAGACTGAGATGGATGGGATCTGTGATAGTTCCTGAAAGAAATAAGTGAGGAATTGTGATAAGCAAAAATCTTATGGAATCCGAATTTTGCAATGTTGGTGGAGTCATTTAAAAAACAGGAAATATTGGATTGTTACTTGGTTGAATTCCAAGAAGCTCTTAAGTCAGGGTTATTTTTAATAGCACCATCAAGTCTTAAGACACTATCAGTTCATCTCCATCCTGACTTTGATCGACTATACACTCCCAATTAGTCACAATTATGATTAACTGCTTCTCTTACCGAACCATCAATAACTGTTCTGTCTAATTGTCTATCATAATTTTAATTAATATCACGCCTCGACATTTTGTCGTCTGGCAGAGAATCAAGATTATTGGATATTGGCAGGGAATGTGACTTGCGAAACTATCTTCTAACTGTACTTATAACTATATTTCTATTGTTAGTTATTTTGACTGCAGTTACATTCTGTTGGTTAAATTATGATTGGCTTATTTTTGAGTTATTGAAATGCCGCAAGATTGTGTTCAGAGAGACTAATGATAATAAATTCTAATACTTTACACCTTTACGGTTATTATCCAGTCTTTCGAGCCAAATCGGCAAGATAGACGATAAGTTTTGAATTATCGGGTTCTACACTAGTTTCTTATCGTTTCTTCCTAGTTTAGCCTTCTTAGGTTTGATATAAAAGATTCTCTCATCTGCAATTTACACGTTATTGCAACCTGCTTTACCAAATCCCATAAGAACTCAAAAACAAATCTACAGCTCCAAAACTTTCCAAAAATCCCGATACATCAAACTCAGGCCAACTTTACAAATACCAACGCGTAAAAATTGTCGCCTAAACTCCATCACGGTCGTTCGGACTCCATTCAAAAGCGATGTAGCTCCAATCGTTTATTTGTACAAAGCTCAACTAACCAATTTTATTACCATTCGATGTTACCAACACATGGCAAAATCGGTGCTTCTGTGACTAAAAAAAATAAGAAAAATTTACCTCTGTCCCTTTCTGTTCTATAGCTTCATCCTCGTCTGTATCCACATCTGTTCTCAGCCTGGTATCAATGGGTATTGTCCTTTTTTTCAAATAGTTTTATTAACGGGTTAGTACTCAGAAGTTATTGGTGTAATCATTATTTGTTTATCTTATCTTTGTTTTAAGTATTATTGTGGAATTGATTTTGGGTTGCTCTAACTACTGTTTGGCTTCTAGTCTTATTAGTTAACCTGTATTTCTGAGCGCAGATATACTGAGGACTCAATTGATTTTCTATTGTTTTAAAATTAGCGATATACAAGCGGTTCAATGATTGGATTCTGAAAACTGTTCTATTTAGTTAAGTAAAGCGTTATTAACTAAGTAGGTAAGTGTTTATTTTCTTCCAGAATGTTCCATATCGCAGTAAACAATAAGCAATTTGTTATTGTAAGCTCTCAATTATCGGAATTGTTCTAGCAATAACAAGATATCAATATCAGACATAAAAATAACATGCTTGTCTTAAGGAAATTAAAATGTTTACGAATTAAAAACTCTTTGGTGTCCTATTTCGCCAATAAGAGGCTTCTTATCACGTGTTGTGTTGACATATTTTCTCACGGTGCTGATATGGGAAATTGAACCCTTTTGTTTGAGAGTTAAGGTGGTATATTGATTGGGTAATTCTATTGAGGAAGTAAGTTTGGTGTGCGAGGTGAGAGGTAGCGGTGTAAAAATATTTTTGGATTGAGACAGAAGCGGTAGCGGGTTAAAAATTGTTTAGGCTTTTTGGGCTCAAAATAAAAAATTGAAAGACATTTTCAAGCAAATCTTGAATTAACTAAAATAGGCTAGGTACTAAACACTTATTTTATTTATTTAATTGTTTATGCACATTTCGTACAGACTTGGCGTGGCGGACTTAACGCCTTAGACGTTTTCTCCCAGTCTACCTTTGAGCGATGGAGAAATAGCAGTAATGTTTTATTGCAAGAAAGGATTTTTTTTAAGTCTTTCTTCTGAACTCTTTAAATCCTCAAATTCTTATTTTACCAACTCCAATCACCATCATTTTAAAATTATGTTCTAACACTACGTCACTCAAAACTTTTCCATTGACAACTCCCACCCGCTTCCGCCTCCGCTTATGCCTCACACCATACGGTGTAACATATCAGCAACAAACGCAGTCAGGGCGTGAGCATCAATTAATGGTGTATTATTACCATAACCGTCTCATGAATGACTGGCCGTAGGAACTTATGGTGTGATGGCGGGTTTTCTATGGTGATAGATAAAGACTATGCCTCTCTCTGAAGGTGTCTGCAGAAGATTGGGTAGGTTATAAAAATTATAGAAAATCTGTTTTCATTGAATGTAACTTTTTACCGACTTCAAAAAAAGAGAAGGTGCTGAATACGAGAATTTTTTTGTCTTTGTTGCTAGATTTTATGTAACTGCTGTTATAGACTTAATTAGAAAATCCTTGTTCATTTATTAACACCAGTATTTTAATACATTAGACTGCAGGTATAATGCAACTCCTACTATTGTATTGAAATCAACAATCATGAACATTTTTGTTATAGCATCTATCTTTCAAAATTGTCTAATTGCTAAGTAAATAAATCTTTACTTGCTTACTTAATTAAGTGTTACTACAAAACGATTGTACAAACCCAACACTTTACTTATATCTAACTTATTCCACCATTTAAATAACTCCCAAACAATAGCCAATTAGAATGTCGCAATAAAAATGGCGATCTCTTCTTTCTTCCCACAGTGATCCTGTGAGATCTATAGATCTCTTGTATTTATCGATCTGCGCCGGAGTCGGGTGGCGGCTCGGTTTACCGTCCTGCAGATAAACTTAAAGTAAACAATATCGGACGCTGGATTACATATAGGATGTTCGCAAAACTTCAGCAAAAAAAAAAAAAAAAAAGAACGGAAAAAATTCTGATGTCCATAAAAAATATTTTTTATTACAATTTTTTTACAAATGTTTAATCAAAATTGTATCGAAATCTTTAATAGTTCCGTATCTGTCTACTAATAAACGTATTTGATTGCGTATTTACGTTCAGAATCCGTTAGAAACGTATATTTGTTTATACAATCAAAATGATTTGGTATTTCTCCGGGATAATTTTTATAGTTTTATTACTAAAAATTCCGAAACGCGTGTGTATTTAAGTAATTGATGTTGGCTATTTTCGTGTCCATTTTGATGGCCGATTCCAATTATTTTTGGAACGTAAGAAAATTTTCATTCAGAATTAAAAGAGACATTTTTATTTTAGTTGTGACGTTCATAAGATTTGTTGGGAATAATTAATTATATTAAACATCTGTTCGAATGTTGGCAAGTGGTGAAAAGTCTAAACGGCTGAGGAAATTATCATAAATGGATCTTTTTTACAAAAGATAATTATTGTCAAGCTATGTTTAAAAAACAAAAATATTAAAAAAAAGAAAATATTTTTTTTTCAGTAAAATTATGATTATTTCTGACTATGCCAATGATTATGATTATTTCTTTTAATACGAATATCTATGACAAGATGAGAAACTTCCTACCAGGCTAATGTTCACTATAATTCTAATACCACTTCCGAAGTTGACTGATTATCTTAATTATAGTTATATTTATTAATAGTGAGCTCCGCAATAATTTATTTTCAATACAAATGTGAGTTACACCTCCTATCTCATTACTATTAATGTATCAACATTATTTATATTGAATTTATGTTCTAAAGACATTGAATTAACTACTATTTGCTGTATCATAATGTTACAAGGTGAAATATACTTTTTCCTTCACTTTACATAATTCTCTTTTAAACATTTATCCCTTTTTCAGTCGTCTTATTTTTTAATAAATACAGTCAATATTTTCACTAATAAATCCTATAGTTACAACAAAAACAGTTCACATATTTTTCTAAAAAATAAAAAAATACGAATTTCCATTCCCGAACACCCTGTACGTTTAACACTAATAATGACGTCAGAAATCGAACAAATATGGGAGCACCTCTTACAGTGGCGTCCCACGCCGCTTTTGCGAACGGTACTCCTTATCTGCGCCTATGATCAGCAAAATAAGCACTACTTAGTATTTGTGATTGGTGTCGATGTTGCTGACTGTACTTTGACATCCGGATATTGGTGGGACTTTGTATTTTGATGATGTGGTCAGTTTTTAGAAGTTCTATGAGTGTAATGTATTAACTATAGACATCATTTTTTACTAAATGATTCACATGAACACTGCATTATTACTTAAATTAACTTTTACTATCTCGCTAATTTCCACGGATAGGAAAGGCAGATTAAAAAAAATATTCAAGATCTTATTGTCATTAATCGGTAAAAAATTCAGACTTTGTAAGAAAATGCTGATGTTAAGTACCTATAATGTCCGGGTATCGAACCCGCAACATCATTTTTATAACTACTAAACTTATTATAAGACATCATCTATACTTAATACAAATAATAATGTCCATCAGTATGTCCCCAACATCAATAAATTTCTTCACAACGGCTGAACAGTGTTCAAGCGATTACAACATATGGTGTTCATATCATCGTTATTTAGATCAAAATAATATACTACACTGTGTTACAAAGTATTTTAACACTAACTTATTGATCTTATAATGTTCAGTAATAATATTATTTTAACTACATATGATATTGGATCATTCACCTTATAAATTGTTGACTTTTTTAACCGACTGCGGCGAAGTGTTATGCGTTTTTTTGCTCATTGCTCTTTACTAATCTGTATGTAACAAATATAGATTGTATTAGTAGGTAAATAAAGTTTTACCGGACTCTCGGGGGAATTACCTAATTCTCTCTAAGATAAAAAGTAGTCTGTAAGTCCTACTGACGATATTACAAAATTTATAACAATTGGTTCAACTGTTTTACCGTCAAACTAAACATACAGATTTCTCATACACTTAGTAACAATTCTTAACACTTATATTATAGTGTTTCATAAAACAATCTACATATTACACCTAATTATGAGTTTATTTTAAAATACTCCATAGCTCACAAACTTCCCCTACCGTGTTCTATTTACCCCGATCGCTTTAACCGGCTCTCTTTTGTTCCGCAAATATGCGGGTTCGACACCCGAAATAAGTAGACATTGTATCAATCGCAATGCAGTTTTATATGTGTGATTAAAAATAGTAATTAAAGTATATCACGAAAAAAACTAGACTTTTAAAAAACATGTCAGAAATGTTTCTGTCGGGTTTCGAACCCGCAGCAAGAATGTGCTTCTTTCTTATAACCTTCTTAATACTAACATAGTCTCAAATCAAGTCCTTACTTACTGAATATTATAAAGAACAGAAATGCGAAAGCACTTCTGTTCACGCCAGAATTAACTACTGAACCGATTTAAATGAAATTAGGCAAGTAACTTCTTATTCAAGATAGAGCATTAGAAAGGACATAGGCTACATTTTATCCCCGACCAACATGGTTGGGAAAAAGGCTCGGAGGATGAGGCTACATTTGATCCGTATAGGGAAGACCCCTCAAGACGCGGGTGGTACCGCGGGCAACCGCTACTTAGTTACTAATAATGAAAACAAATGATAGTCGTTCATATCTTCTTACAAAAGACTACCTGTAACCTGCAACTTTTCTCTCCGTCTGTGGGATCAACTTCATGCACCCAGTAAGAATCTATCGGTCATAAAGATTTGTCTTTACACAAGTTACACCGGAATTGATCCTGCCGTTTTATCGTAAGTGCCGTGAAAAATATGCTGGCTTACTTGACTAGTAGAAAAACAATTTTTAAGCTTCTAGAGGGAATGTGTGATTTTTCAGACATGGTTGTTTATTGATCATTTAGGACAAGTTTATATTTTCAGTGCTAAGAAACTTAATAATTAATTTACAACTAAAATTATCTTAAGGACAATCGGACTAGATTTTCTTTGAAATTATTACGTTGCCGTAACATATTCAAACTAAACCAACCACTCTACTTAAACCTAACTTATAAATAACTTTACAATTACGGTACCTACTTTGTTACCATAAATTGTAACATAAGAATCTACTAATCTATTCTTATTCCTACAATGTTGAAAACAAAAATAATAGATCATAATGCTTAAACTGAACTAAATTGTGCTGAAAACATCTTAAGTACGGAAATATATATTTTAAACGATTTGATAATTTCATGAAAGAAACTTTACTTTTTTCATAACTTTTTTTTTATTCGTATTTTTAACCACAAAAAATTTTCAAAGTAGGTATTTTGACAAACAAGATTTTTGAAAAACAAAATCTCTTTTTAGTAGTTTTTTATTTTAAAATAAACTCCGTTAAAAATAAAACTATTTTTTGCAAAAACCGCGTATTTAATAATAGCTGAAATTCTATTCCGTTTTACAAGAAACCAAACGTTTGCAATAAAAATATTCTCTCACAGCGGAAAAAAGCAAAACATTTCGCTGTGACAATGGAAAAATCTCACATTATTATCACGTAGTCGAGTTATTCGATTCACTGTTAATCGATACTGTTTACAATCGATTAAGTTTTTGTTGCGATTCTAATTGGTATTAACTGTAATTGATATAGGTGGAAAAACACTTGTATGCGACTGTGTTCAATATTCATTATTAGTTTTTTTACTTAGCTATTTGAATATTGCCGTTTTTGCTATTGTACGAACGCATATCGATAAACTAATCGGGTTTGATTATTCGATTATTTTTATCGTACTTTCTACATTACTAGGTACAAACAAATGATTTTTTCTTATTTTTATTGGAAAATCACATCTAAGTATTATTAAAGTTATTAAAAGGCGGAAATTGTACTGTTTAATTCAACAGTTAACTTCAGGGGTCAATGACCCGCGACGCCATCTGCGGGCCCAACTTATCTGCCTAATTTTGTAGGTAGTCCCTATTTTAATTGTTTTTACTTAATAATCTATAAAACAATGCTTTTTCTATAATCTATGTATTAAAAGTAAATGTTAAAACGTCAATTTGTAACTAAATCATAAATACTTTAAATAGGTACAAATAATATTTCTTAAATCAAAAAAAACTTTTTCTAACATAATTTTTGCATAGGAATTGTCATTTGCGGCTTTGTTCTAAGCGGATAACATATTTATTTATTTTAAAGCAATTTATATGCAACATCTTTATAAATATGTTTATGATTTATTTGATTAACAGGTAAATTAGACACATTTATTATAAACATGTAAATATTACTTAATACTATCAATGATCTAACTTATCTCTATTTCTATGACCTAAAGATAGACCACAGAAAAAAAATTAACGCACATTTTTTTTTAGTTTAGCCGTGTCAAAAGTTATCTCGTAATCCAAAAATGTGTAATTTATTGTTTTTGTACTCTAATCATAGGTTCCTACAATAAGAGCTACCTTCAATATTTTTCTTAACTACAGAACTAGTCAGAATCTTTTTTCACCAAAACATACCGGATTTTAGAGCTAAAACTTCTCAAAATAAACACTCAATTTTAAACCGTTTTACTTAAATATTAGTACAATATAAGTTCTTAAGCTTACTTAAATTGGACCCACTAATTCTTTGAAAGAAGATTGTAAGGTGAGCCTCGTCTATCACGGAATACGGTAGATTCCAACGAGTCAAATTCATTACTTTTATTTAACTGTCAAAAACTGTCACTTTCTTTGCAATATGTATGTAAGCGCAACTTATGACGTCACAGATTTTTCACATCAAACTGGATACTTATTTAGCTTATATTATCAATAAAAAAATTTAATCAATTATTCCATCAAAACGATAAATGGAAGTGACATTATTTTTAGATGCTTCACTAAATGAATATGACAACGTAATTTATTTTTGACCTAGTCATCCACCCAATTATGCTCGGCGACGAAACACCGTTCCGACGCAGTAACGTAATTAAACTCTCGATAGCAATTGATCATTTGATTTACCGATCACAACGCTCTATTTCAAACTTTTTATTTTCTAATGAGAAATGCATTCTTGGCCGGTTTGTTCGCCATTTTTTTTTCTGCGAGCAAATTTATGTTGGTTCAATTTAATTGGTTGCGAGTTTGTAGTTGGCCAAGGACTTGAGAAATTTTCATGTTCTGTATTTCGCCGGTTGGACTTGACGAATGATAAAAAATAAATTACTAGTTTGAGTTTGTTCTTAATTTTCTGTGTTGTCCAGTTGGCCTAAATCTTGTTAGAACTTAGAAACATTGTTACGGCAGTCAGATAACTTTGCCGGTCCGATAAGAATTTAATCTTATTAGCACTTGCAATATTTTTCTAACTAAACATCCATGTCACTAGAGAAAAATCACACTTCCCAAAATAAAACAAGCAAATACACTTAGTTTGTTAACACTTACGTGTTCTCAGAAGAAACTTGTAAAATCACAATAATTTTCAATGTACGTCCACATAACACTTCTAAGTCAAAATAATTCACAAGAACTGTTTTTCGAAATATTTGTTCAGTATCACACGCACTAGTAACAATATTGTTACTAAATTATAAAAGCGAAACACAGTCAGCTACGCCCAAAAATAATCTTAAGTCCGAGCGAAAACAAAACAAAAACATGACACAGTGTACACAAAACTCAAGTTCACAATCGGACGATGCGGAACAAAAAATAATAATTAAATTATTAAAAAATCAGTGTGCGATTATCGACAGTTTACAATCACAATCGATTATCGGAAGAACGGTTTCGATCCGATTAGTTATTATTACGTAAGGCGATCGTGACGCGGAGCGCGGCGTGGCGGCGGGCGCGCGTCGTTGGCGCGACACGACTGCAGTGCGATCCTTCGGCCGGAGCCCCACCAACTCGCCGCGCATCTGAGGCTCGCTCCTTGGCGCGGCCCCGCCCAGTGGGACGCCACTCGGCAGCTAAGATGACCGTCTCCCTCCTTATCGCTCGCGGCCGGCCGCGCGCTTCTCGTCCCTTTCCCCCGCGGCGACAGTGGGGCGCGCCAATAGGATCGGTTCGGCGGATCGAGTCGAGACGATGAATCGAGATGTGTACTTAGGTATCACTGCACAAGTCCTTTTGTTGTAGTCGATAATAGGATGCGCTTTTTTTGCGGCGCGATCGACTGGCCTTCTTGGTCGCTCGGCTGTTTGTGTTGCGTGCACTTGTTTACATTGCCGAGAGCTACCACTTGTGACCACAACAAACACGCCTACCTGATTTTTTATGTCTCTTAAAAATGTATTGATCAAGGCTCCGAGCCTCGGGTGCTACTACATTATCATGCATGCTCTCTATGATGCTTTATGAGTAGGTACCTATTTTCTTCTGCAGTCTTTGTTGCTGAAAAAAATAATGTTTGACGATCATTGCATCGTCAATATAGTTGGTTGTAAAGAATAAGAAAGGGGGTTCTAGTATCGTCATCACCTTGAAATAATGGAAAGTGCATGAGCGTCGTCGCGGGCAAGACGCGTAGGGTTCGTCTGATCGTGGGGTGGCTGAACTCCGTAGGGCGCCAATGTAGGTCAGTTTTTGTTTCGCGCCACCCGAAATTCGGTTACTAGGTTCGTTCGTGTTACGTTTGGGTACTTATTAATCTTTTTGGAGCCAATTATTGGTGTTTTTGTGTCACTTTTTTGTGATGGTAGAAAATGTTTGACTGTGTTGTCAAGTTAAAAATGATAATTATAAGATAGTTGATTAACTACACCTGCATTCATTCTTATTGGTCATGATCAATGAACTTCTTTCTAAATTTGACAAAACATTTTAAACAAATCTACACAAAGCTTCAGACTACTGTATGGCACAGCTAATTAAAAGTTCAATCAATTAATTGTAACCAAAACATATTCATTACAAATATTTAAAAAATCCTCCTACTTTAGTTTCTAAAGACAACCCTTTCTTCCCTCTCTATAGTGAAACATTTACAAAACATTCTTCACCATCAAAATTCTCCAAAGGAAAACACAACCATTCAAGTTACCCTCCCCCCGTCACTAGATGGCGTTGGACGTCGCTTTCCTCGATTTTCCATACATTTTCCCGACGCCACGGCCGAGGGGAACGAATGTAGTCACACCATGGGTACTTTTGTAGCTTTGTATGGTGTTTTAGAGTTAAGTATGAGAGCTTTTAGACTTTTTTAAGAGTAGGAAAATATTTAGGGAAATTATCAGGATTTTTAGTTATATCCTGATAGGTGAATTTTTATTTGAAGTTGACTCTATGTTTAAGCAAGTGATCAAAGTGAATTAAACATGTATCTTTATTTTATACCAAACATAAATGAAGAAATAATTAAAAATTTTATGGGAGCTTTGTTTATATTTTTTTAATATGAATTGGGCTTATTTTTGTACAACATAGTTTTTTATATGAAGTTGGAGACAAATATTATCTTCAAAATTATTAGATGCTGCGTGAAAAGCTTTTAAGAAAGAAGAGAACAAGGGAAGCTATCTTAGTAGGTACCTGCAGTGGTCTTGACGAAGAGTAGGTAGTAGCTCCTTGTAAAGCACTGGACTCAGCTGCATCCTGTTAGACTCAAAGCCAACCCCAACATAGTTGGCAAAAGGCTCGGGAGATGATGATGAATAATATGTAGGTGGTCCAGATAATTAAGGAAACGTATCGGTATCAAACTCTTTATTTATTACGCAGGTTCTATTTAATAGTAGATACCAAAATGATTAAAATTTCAAAAATTACATAAACAAAACACACCATCCAATCATATTCGAAATTACACTAAAAACAAAAGGAAAGATATTAGGATTCACGAAAACTGTGACAAAATAATTGCGTCGAGTCGATCGTGCGAAAGCAATTATTAGGTCTGCGCTCACGCAAGCGAGGTGACGACATAGTAGGAGCATGGTGGAGCGATCAGCGGGCAGGATCTATGTTACAGAAATGGTTTTTTGGACTTCTATTGACTAAATATTGTAGGTATGTCTTCTTTCTAGAGATCTTTGTGTTCCAAAACTATTTTTGGTAGCTAAGTAATCTTCAAATGATCCCTCCCGCTGTGGGTGCACCGTGAAGAAGTAACAGACTTTTACTTACTGAGTTAACTCAACTCTGTTCTTTTCGAAGGCTCTTCGTGTAGGTACTAAGACAGCTGTAACTCTTTGGGAGAGTCCTTTCTTGGTAAGACAGACTTAGTTGGCAGGCACATAACCAGTTGGCTGACAGTTGACGTGTTGGTTGGCAAAATTATTTTTGTATACCTACAAAATGGCTAAATACCTGAACTTTGTAATGTGTCTACTACCATTCATATTCATACAAATTTATGAGCCCAAACAAACTATCATCCAAATAAAAGTTTGTGGTGTGCGGGAGCTCTTAGATCTTCTTCTGATAGTGAATTTATTACATATGATTGCATTTAATAAATTCATTATACATCCAAATCATTTGCGGTATCAAATTGCGTGTATGATTGTACGAATCTTAGTTTAAAACTAACTTAATTTTTAACTCAAGAATACCGGTGTCACAAGACTTTACCTTTCAATCCATGACATTCTGGTGCAGCATATTCTCTCAAAAAGTACTTCTGAAAGCAGAAACTTCGGTTTTCTATTACCGCTATCGCTTCAGCTTATAACTTAAGCCACTACATAATTGCAGGTTGGTTAGCAAATTGTATTATTTGAACATCATTGTTATTGTCATTGGGCAAGTCTGGATTAATGGAGTTTTCTTCATTTCGCTCTGTGGAGTAACTTAGCTTAAGTTATAATTGGGCCTTTTAATGATCTAGATTTTTTTTGGAAATTAGAGAGTTATGATAGATGAAGAGAGGTTATTTAGTTACAAAATCTTTTCTTACTTTGACTGGGTTACTTCATCATCTGCCTAGCTTTTTTCCTGACTATGTTGGTGTCAGCTTCCAGTCTAACTGGATGCAGCTGAGTAAGTACCAGTGTGCCTCATAGGGCGACTACCTCTGACTTCTTTAACCCAGATAAATAGGCGACCTGATATCCCTTGGTAAGACTGGTTATCAGTCTTCCTGTCTTATGACTACCAAATGACTGAAAAAGATGTTAAAATGTAAGCCAGAGCCCACCTAGTTTAACGTGCTTCCCGAACTCGGCATGAAAAGATGGTCACCCATCCACGAATAAGCCTAACCAAGCCTTACTTAACCTTATGATCGACCAACCCGTGTTTTTACATATAGCCACGAACTCTTCCCATACTTACCCATAAAATAAAATCACCATTACTCTTTACCCTTCAAAAAACAACCTTACTTTTTCATACTTTAAAAAAACCGATGCACCTGGATAACCGACGCAAGGCAAACATTGAAACAATGAGAATGATGAATCTCAAACGTTTGGATATTGGAAGTTAAGACGTTCACAATGGTAGTCAGTAGCGCAGTCAACAGTATGGGGGTGTAGTCGATATTAAAAACATCTGTTTTGTACCCTCCGATACGTATTCAAAGGGTTGAGTTGGGTTATTGTGGATGTTCCTTTTTTAGTGATTTTGGTTTATTTTAGGAAAGTCATATTTTTATTCAAGTTTGACCAATATCACTAAGAATTGTCAATCTGTTTAAGTTGTGCTATAAAAGCAAAAAAGAAAATCGCAATCATAATTAAGAAAATTGAACCTACTTACCTAACTACAATATTACAGCAATTTAAAATGTTTATTACGTAGTAATAAATTTAAGTTTCTTTTAAGTAGGCACATATTTAATTGTTTTGTCTTGTTGACACACATTAAGTTAAATACGGAGGAGATGTATTCACACATTGTCAATAGTTGGTACTGAAGCCACGGACTAACAACTTACAATCCTCTCAATTCTTTCGCCGGAAATCGGAAAGTGAAGGCTAAAAAGCAGAAAAAACGTAACGTAAAAAATCCCTTCTTATGCAAATAACTCCTTAGAATTTACGTTTGATTTCAGCGAGCCGTCGCGCCCTAGTGTTGCGTTATTAATTATTAATTTCCAAGTGATTTATTAGCATTTTTTTTGTTCGAAACGATTTATGAAAAATTTCGGATTCCGAATGGCACGTTCTTTTCAAAGAGTGGACACACTGAGTACTTTTAGTCGGCCTATATTTGTTTGGGCTTTTAAATCAGTGTGAAGATGAATGGTACCACGTTACAAAGATCAGGTATTTAGCCGGTATCAGATTGAATGAAAACTTTGATTGGAATCCAGATTTCATTTGTAATAAACTTTTGTTAATTGTAATTTTTGCTTATTTTAAGGTTGTTTTTATTATTACCGTAGATATTGAACATTTTCTTTAAATAAAAATGATTGATAGCTATCGGGGCAACTGTCGGCCGACTGTTTAATCTGCAGTTTGTGCAGTCTCAAAGGGTTACGAATGTTCTCGACTTTCTCGTTCAATAGAATTAATTAACGCGAAAGAAAATCGAGGTTTTTTGAAGTGTAAATTGTCCTTTTGTTTTTTTTATTTTATTTTATTTTATATTTCTGTAATCAGAATTCCTGATTGGGTCCCAGTTTGATGGACGGACTTTTTATATGGACTTGGATTATTTATAAGCAATCTCAATTTTTGCTTTGTGTTAAACTGAAAGCTTTCAATAACTCTCGTTCTTAAAAAACGTTGTTTATTTGAAAAATGCCAAATAATAAGTATTAAGAAATATGTATTTTGACCGATTAATCTATACCTAGGTACTATACTTATGTATTTTCTAAATATTCTTAAAATTATTGTAAGTCTTATCTTAAGTACGAGTAAGTTTAATCTTTAAAATTAATGTTAATCGTTGATGAATTAAGTAGTATGTGAAAGACCATATCTTAGTCAGAAAGAATGCTTGTGCGTTGACAACAGACAGAAAAGTACGGAAGAAAACTTGTAATAAGGTCTGGATAATCATGATTTTTAATGCACTAAGTATAGGTATATGGTACACAATATAACACATACAATTTTATAGTAGCTCCTTCATTTAAACCACAAAGGAAGTTAAAACTCATCGTACCACAATCAGACAATGCTGATCATTGAATGTGACGCAACCAGCTTCAGAACCAGTCTGTCCGTCTGTTCGTCAGACAATGATGCCACGTGTTAGGTGACAATACGTGTTACGCACCCACTACTGTCTGCTGAGGTAGATGGTGGGACAAGGGATAGGAAATGGCGGATAGATTACGAAAGAAATAGGATTGTACATATAGGTACAGGCTAAGAAAATGTGAAAAAAAGTACTTCCAAAATTAGAAAAGACTTATTATTTGAATCTTGGTTCACAAGTAGGTTTGTCGTTTCAAAATCTGTAGTTCCTTATTAGCTTATTGAATTGAAGCTGACCTACGTTTGTTAATTGTAGTTTGAAGTGCATGCATAGGCATAGAGTGAATACGACTATGACATGGTACCTAATGCTGCAAAAATACTCCGTTAAGGAAAACAGGCTTTTTATTAATTGTTTGAAGTACCTATTGGGTTTTATTTTTCACAGTTGCCGGTTTTTTACGGAACTAGAAGGTTGGCCTAACCTCAGGGAATTTGACAATAATTACGTATTATTGCTTGAGCCAGCTTTTTCAATCTTCGATCCTACATTGAAAGGCATAAACAACCAATAGGTTTTCCCCATCACTTGATATTCGCACTTAACATGCTATAGTTGGAAGTACGCCATGGATTAGCCATTGTTGAGCTCTGTTCGAAGAATTGAAGGCGTTATGTATAGGAATGTGATTGGTAAAGCCAGGTGGAATTATGGGCGAATGTCTATGAGTTAGTATTGCTACTGTTTTGGGTAGTAAGTGAAATAATGTTAAGTTTAGCGCATGTGTTGTGTAATGTAATCAACAGCTTTCGTCAAATAACTTTGCCCTTCAAAAGTTGCTCAGTAGCTGTGCAACTGTCAAAACAAAACACTATTGTTGCGAGACATCAAATAGCTTACTTCAGAGCAGTAAA
This sequence comes from Helicoverpa armigera, assembly GCF_030705265.1. Lineage (NCBI taxonomy): Eukaryota > Metazoa > Arthropoda > Insecta > Lepidoptera > Noctuidae > Helicoverpa > Helicoverpa armigera. Next base: position 724,066 of record NC_087141.1, read on the forward strand.
CATTTTTTTGACGGCAAACAATAAAATTGACGAAAAGTACATATATTATTGCTGGCTTTCGTGAGTGTATCTTTTATTTAGGGAGTGACTCTTTACGAAAATTATACAGGCTTCCAGTATTGTGGATTGGTCACTTATGGAAGTATAGCATTTCATTATTTTATGCAGTCTTACCTAACTAGTCTTTGTGCATCTTTGTACTTTTTTCTTGTGTGGTGATAAATTATCCCACAAGCTCCACTCTACCCCGCTCCGCTTATTAAATCGCTTCAACTTACAACTCACCCCACAGTCCAAGATCAAAGCAGCTACCGTCATCTGTTATAAGAATTCTGCTGTTTCCATTAATATTTATGAGTCGTGAAGTCTTTATTACGGACGGCTATCGTCGTATGCTAATACCAGTCGTTAGATCTAAATTATTGTGTTTTTGTATCAGTTGCTCTATTACTTTCTAGGCTTGTTTGTTGTCTAGGTTGACCTATCGACATTTTAAACATGGTCCATTGACGCCTTTAGAAATATTGTGAAGTCAATAGTAGCCACCATTGAAAAAGCAAAGCTTTTTAACGAGATTTGTACGAATTATTCTACAGGGAATGACGTGGCTAGATTGAGAAATGCAAAGTTAACTTCACGAACTGTTATTGGCCAATCTTTTTGAAAACCATTTTGGAAAGTCTATGATCAGCAGTGGACTTCCTAGATGTGATGTTAATAAAGGGTATTGTGAAGGGATAATTGAAAAAATAATCCAATTAGTGTCCGGCTTTGGGTCACCTTCGTGTCTGCGATAGGTAGAGGTGGGGCAATCCTTATTTAAATTATTTTTTTAACAAAGCTAACCTTCATGGAATAGCCTAACCATAACCAAACCCTATTGAATCAGTACATTACGGCCTAAGTTCATACAGAGCAAAACATCCACTATCTACTTTGAAAATTTTACTTGAAAATACATACTAAACAGTTCTTCTTCTTCTTAGCGTTTATCCCGTCTTGTGACGGGGTCCGCTTTCCGTATCTTCTTCTTCCACTTCGCTCTATCCTGGACATCTTCCTCTTTGAGTTCGCAGATTTCCATGTCTTTCTTTACGACACTCAACCACCGTAGTTTTGGCCTGCCTCTGCGCCTTTGACCGGGTATATCGAGATTGAGTGTCGCATTGCCGATGTACTCAGGTGGTCTCCTTTTAACATGTCCGTACCATCGCAGCCGTTTTTCTTGTATTTTGTCGGCGACATCGCGTACTCCAAATACATACTAAACAGTTGTTTTAAGAAAACCTACGTTCACGTCATCAGTAAGATCGAGTTGGTTATAAAACGTTGATTACTTTCACATAATCATGATATCGGCCATATTTGTCACAGACAAGTGCGAGATATAGAGGTGATGTGTCATGGCGGACCACACAGGTGGTCAAATGTTTACTCTAGTTTTTGGTTTGTCTATGGGCGTTGCTTGTGAAGTGCTGATTGCTGGAATTAAGTGGTTTACAACTATGTATTAGAGATTTTTTGTTTGTAGTTTGTTCAAATATGTGACAGGTGTTGAGGAGGTCTTGCTTTGTATGTATGTGAAGAGAAAAAGTATGAGTAACAAGTATGGTTTGGATTAACTACTGGCATTGTATTTGTTGATTTATCTGGCTACGTTACTTTAAGGTTTATGCTCTTTTTAAGATCAAATGGATAATGCCTACAGTGTTTATTATAAAAGTTTGTTTTATAGTTCCATCTATAGGCACCTACTTACCTCCGTTTCCGAAAATACTGAACCCATTTGAAAAATTATTTCACTGTTTGAAAGCTACACTCTTTCTTAGTAACATAGGCTATATTTTATCCAGGTAAAAGCAGTAGTTTCCCTGGGACTCGGAAAAACAGCCTGTAAAATATCTCCTAATCGTTTTCCTATAGCCAATTTTCCAACTGATTTTGATGTAATTGATAACTTAATATTCACAATACCTACTCCAACTTAAAGCCAAAACTCCTCCATCTTTTTGTACCAACCCTTTTACTATCAATGTACCGTCTCTTCAACAATACCTAGTCTATTATCGAAATCCACATCGCGGTTTTCTAAGGGTTGAATATTTCCGCACTTACAATTATAATCGTACAGTCAATAGCACCCAGTTGCCCGGGTAACTGGGTTGAGGAGGTCAGATAGGGCAGTCGCTCCTTGTAAAGCACTGGTACTCAGCTACATCCGGTTAGACTGGAAGCCGACCCCAACATAGTTTGGGAAAAAGGCTCGGAGGATGATGAGTCAATAGCACCCAGGTGTCATTTTGGTCGGTTTTATATAAGTGTAAGTTTGTGGTAGAATATTTACTGTCAAAGAAAGTACTTACGGAAATTGTAGTGGTTCACAATAGCTCGATATTTTTGAGTGTATTGAGTTTTTATGTCATTTGTTTTTATGGGGTTTTTGTATGTTTTGGTGTTATGCTGATTATACCTAAGAGTTGTTTCCCGTGGTTCCACTCAACAATCGAAGGAATTAATTCCCGCACCCGGGTAAGAACCTTCACCTACATCGGTTCAGTAGCTTTGGTACGAAAACGTGACAAAAGAACAGAGAGGATTACTTCCGCATTTATAATCTGGTACACAGTTAGTCAGAGCAAATGCTTACTTTATACACGGTTACAGAAAGCAAAAAATCTAAAAGGATGTTATCAAAATAGCCTATTTGCCTATAGTCAACGTGAGACAGCCCCTTCACCTCTTTCTTGTAATACTAGTTCTGCACTAAACAAAAAATACACTAAAAATGACGTCACCAGCTCCCATAACCATTACCAATAAACATAGTCAATAATCAATGGTGTAACACCATGGTCCCAACCCCCATGGTACGGCAGTCGTTCACCGCTGACGCATTGTTTTACCACAATCTCCATAATTAATTAATCAACAGTATTATATTCTTCAAAAAATTGCCCCCGAATTGATGGATACTTACATTGAAATGAGTTTTGTGTAGAGTTGTGATGTGTTAGAAGTGGCAATATGGTTTGTAAGGGAGTTGGGGACTGTCTTTTGTAAATTGACCTTTAAAAAGTGCTGATTTTCAACCTACATATAAATGACTTTTGTCTTTTTCTTATATCTGTTTTGGTCAGTCTCTTTGTTGCTTATATTCAAAATAAAATATCCAATTGTTCAGTATTCTTAATATACTTAAATGCTTTTCCACTATTTCTTCTTCCCAGCAAAAACACATAAGGAGGAAGTGGTGAAGGGCCAACATTTTTGGGAAGCTGTCTTTGACCTTCAAAAAGTGCTGATTTTCAATCTAATTTTAAATATTGCCTTTTTTTTAAAAAAAAAAGGTTTAGTTGTCTTACATAATATTTTTTATATTATTTTGTAATCACCAAACAACATTTCAGATAGGATTTATTCAATGCAAATAGTTAAACCTATTTTTTTTAGTATTAAAATTTTAAATAAATTTTGAATGTTTTTCTATTTACTATTAAATAAAAAAACTAAGTACTGTATACCACATTAATTCCCAAAAATTAAGACAACAGATTGCACAGCCACATCTATGAGTCACCTAACTCTACACCCGTAATGGCGTCATTGGAACAATTAAAATTTGATGATGCGGGCGCTCTGTTTAGTCCACACTCACTGTTGCACCCGACGTCGCCTGCATTTTGTAGTGTAGTGACCTGTTGCCAGTTTTTTGAGGGCTTGAGCTACGTAGCTAATTGTAGGCGAGTGCTAAGATGGGAAAATTGGGGGCTTTTCTTAAGCGTAGGTAGTTGTTATTAAAATTAGACACAGAATTATTGCCAGACTAGCTTCCGCCAGCGGCTTCGCTCGCGTGGTGTGTTGATAAAAAGTAGCCTATGTGTAAATCCAGGGTATCATCTATCTACATACCAAATTTCAATCAAATCGGTCCAGCCGTTTCCGCGTGATTGAATAACAAACATACATCCATACATTCTTATAAACTTTCACATTTATAATATTATAAGTAGGATTTGTAGGATAGGTAATTATTATTCTACTACGTGGCTCCTAGGTTAGGTCTATGTTCAGCAGTGGACGTCCTATGGCCGAGATGATGATGATGATGACACTAGCGCTATGTTGTTAGCACTATGTTGGCTTCTAGTCCACTGGCTGATCATATTCAAACCCTATTTGGTTTAAGAGATATAATTTTCTTACCTCAAGTTCATTGACCCTGGCATTGTATTTATGTAGTTTTGGTCAACTATACAAAGAATCAAAAAATAATTAATCGATACCAATGATATAAAATTAATTCAGAAGTTGACACGAGTCTTCTTTTTACACATCAGAAATACATCCTGTCTTACTGACCAAAAGCCAAAACAACCCATGAACATCCCCATTTAAGATAACAATAGTTACGTATGCAAAATAACTTCTTAGACCTTTCAACTCATTAACAGTTCATCCAGAAAACAACAAAAGATAGTCCTACACAAAAACTAAATATCAAAGTATAACACAAGGGCCATACAATGACATATAATACTGTTTCTTCATATTGATAATAAAAGGGTTGATCTAAATATAATAATATCAAGATTTGTTCGTGAATGGGCGACATCTGTCGTCAAGGAAGTACAAAAAATTGAATGAGGGTGTTTGATTTATAATTTCTGATGTTAATGAATGTATTAGGAGCTATTTTTAAATTAATTTTTGAAGTGTGAAAGGTGAATTGTCTGTAGTATTATTTAAAAGCTGAAGAGATTGTTTGTTTGAATACGAATAATCTTAAGACTGAACTATGTTATTTCTGATACTTACGTGGACATTAGATAATTATATAACATAGCTATCAACCGGTGAGTTTGTATTTTTTAATTCAATGCATATCTTTGTAATAGTTTGTATTTTTTACTCATGTTTATACAAATACAGTGTCTCGTATCTTGAGATTAGTCTGGGAGAGAGAATTCAACTGAATCCATATTTCACGATCCACCATATTTTAGGCTCTTAATGAAGCTATTACTAAACAATTGCCCTCATTTTAATAAGTGTTCCTAAAAGTGAATATTCAAAAACTACAGAACTAAAGAAGCTAAAGAAAGTACAACCATATATAAAAAATATTCTCCCCTCAATTCTTGCCATAACATCCGATAGTTATCGAGTGCATATCGGATGTCATATTCAAATATATCCCGGTGCCAAGGTGCCAAGGCGCTGTTTTTGTGACAACTCACTTTCTATGGTAAGAATGAAAGTTTTATAAGGTTCAACAAGGTGTAGTATTTTTTTTGGTCTTTAAGTGTAAGTATTTGAGTATTTTTGTTTGTTTCACTTTTACTGATGTCTATGCTGTTTAGTCATTGCTACTAGTATTAGTCTATTCATTAGTAGGTATTCATTTAGGGTAGAGTGGAGACCTACCCTCATTCTTAGAAGACTTGCTTATTAATTTATAGTGGTAGACGTGCGTTTAAATAATATTACTTGGAAGTTTAAGATTTCAACGAAGTTTAGCTGTAGATCATAGTAAGATGTTTGGTGGTGAGTGGTAACAAAAAAGTGGTACACATACTTACTACTTACCAACTACTAATCCATTAGACCATGGTCTTCCTTGCACATTTATATGACGTTATATAATTTGCATACGGCTCATAACCCACAACCTACTAACACTACACCAATCATTACCAAAACGCAAAACCAAAAAATGCAAATACAAATACAAAAATTTCCGATACATTTTGAAACATCATAACACCCCAACGCAGTGCCAATGTCAAAAATAATTTATTATCTATCAAAAAATAATTGTACTAATTACTTATGCAAGAATGCTTTTCTCCCCTTTGAGCCAAACTCTTTTTTTTATTATTCAAATGTAGTAATGACTGGGCTATTGTCAAAAGGATGTTTGATCGGATACCTTTGCTATTATTTCGAAAAAAAAATAGAGCACTGATATAATGGGTTTGGTAAACTATTGTGTTTAAAAAATTGGTGTTTGTTTTTCTCTTTTGTTCGGGGATTTTGTCTTGTTATCGATATGTTTTTCTTGACATGTTGCTGGGTTATATTCGTACATTGGGACTTGTTTTACATGAAAACCATCGTTTAGTCGGTACGAATTAATTTTTATATAATTTAAGTACAGGAGTTAAGAAAATTACATAGCAGACGATATTTCGTTTATAAAGTTTTATAATATATTAGTTGTAGAATTCCAATACAATATAAATTTTAGTTTTATAAAACCTATAACAAACTTGAGGTGAGGTTTCCACACGTCACCTTTTGTGCTTTTTTCTAAATACCAAACATTGTCGTTTGGTTTTTGAAGTATACAAAATAGGCGTAAAACATTTAGTGACAGTTCTGTACCGCTGTCTGTTTCCATATCTTCTGATTATGACAGAAAAAAGTGTGAGACTAATTTGTGTGTTGGGTTCCGTACTTCATCTTTCTAGAGACTGCAGAAGTAATAACTATAATCTAAAATTAGACTTATAAGATATTAATTCATAATGAGTGTACCTAAATAGAGCGTGAAGCAAGTAAGTTGGATAGTTCTTAATGGTATATTCCTTTATTTTTAAAACTTCCAATGAAAGTAAAAAAAAACAAAATTGGTCCTCGATATAATGGAAAATGAAAGGGTTTTTGCCAACAAAAAGGATCTCCAAAGTCCCAAAAAACAAGACAAACAATGCAGGCCAAAAATCCCGTTGATATGCAAAACAGGGTTTATATTTTTGACATATCCATAAAAGATGGATCGTGTTATAATAAAGGTCTATAGAAAGAATAGACAATATGTTGTCTTTGGTGTTGGTATAATCGAACTTTTTGATAATGCTCCAGTTTTTGTTGTTGTTGATAGTAGAGCAGCTTGCAACGAATTTATGGTTTTGAATATCGATGTTAATAATTTAGATAGGTATTCTTCTAACGATTGAACAACGACTTAATATTTTTATCTAGGATTAAATTAACCAAACTGAAAATACGTCAAATTCCGCTAAATGTTCAAGTAGCAAAACCACTATTATAAGCAATAGTTTTTTTTTAATAGTTCTTCTCCGTAAGACCCACTCTTTGGATCCGTGCAACTAGCTTAACGTTTCGAAAGAGCCTTTGACCTTTGAAGTCGTAAAGTAACTAAAACCCATAGCACCACATTATCCTCAAATAACGGTATCACCACCAAAACACCATAAAACAAACAAACAACATAAACAGCAACTCCAAACCAGGTGACAAGACCATACAAATATAATCGAAAAATCGAAAAATTACGCACAAAAGAAAAAAAAACAAGAAAAAAAAATACACAATACAAATCACAGTATCGTCTCTTAATGATCTTGATATTCCATGATGATGGTAGAAAGGGACAGATGATTACAAACGTCGTAAGAGTGAAAGAGCAACTAAACGTGATATCTCACCGGAAACGGAGTAATATATGGTGCATTGTTAGTAACGAGATCGGTTTGTATGTCTGTCTGTGGGCGGACTTGCGCACGCGTTCTTTAAAGTGTACTTGAATTTAAATTATTTTTTGATATGGAATTCTACGGTTTGAGGTGCGGTTAAATTTAGATTTTGTTTATTTTATGTCTGATGCTTATGAAATTAATATAGAGTGGGATAAATGGAACCTAAAGCCAGATTCCCAATTTTATTTCTACCAGTTGCAATGGATGAATCTAATGTTGACATTCATCAAAGAGTAAGAAAATTGGTGATTGGAGAAAGAGTAGTTGAGGCCTTAATAAATAGGTCAAAACATAATGAATTTTTAATCTGCCAACACACATAAGTAGATTAACGTTATCTACATCTTAGTAGCATACTATGAGATAGTTTGGATGACTCCAAAGGTACAGTCATTAAATAACTTTGCTTTTCTTAAGTCATCTATTCCTAGCACGTACACTGTAGAGTTTTGTTCGTACATTTTAACTATCCTATCACTAGTACCCAGCTTCAGAGCTTTTAGAAGAACTGTAATATTTTTACACACATCTACTTTAACTTAAAGACAGTTTGTATTATCCAAAATCACACAACATGTTACACCATCCCCTTTACACTTGAAAGGGGTGTTTCACGCATCAAAATGTACCGAATCATTAGTGAGTGACAAATGGTTCGGCAGACGCGTGGCGAATACGAACAGATTTATCTGGTTTCAGAGATTTGGTTAGCGCAACCAAAGGATATAGTTGTTTAATAGTTAACGATAAACGGGGTAAAGATATCGAAGATAGGAAGGATTTAGAAAATGTTGTAGAGAGTGATGATGTTGGTTTAGTATATGAAAGTGAAGCAAAATGTGCAATAGTTAAAGAATTTGATTGAAATTAACTTGATAATGAGACTCTGTATTAAGTAGATACTCTATATGCAAATATCTAAAGTTTATGAACTACAAGAATATCATTATCAAAAGCAATAAATCTACAACGAGAACGATAGAAGACAATAGAATATTCAGCAAAAACTGCAGAAAAACTCTCACAGACAATAACCGATCTGTAACCAGCACTCATCGCAGGCGTCAAGCATTAAGCCTTCGTCATAACATCCCCATTAATTAATCACCATCGTGTAATATCGCCAATTATGGCTATAGACGTAAGTAGGCATTATAATGTGACGTAAAAAGTGCGGCCGTTCCGCCGATTGCTCAAAGTGAGACTGACGCTGTGTCCGTAGAGTATCGAAGGTATAATTTTCAAATTAGGATTAGAACGTTTAAGTTTTTAAAAGAAAACGTCTTTGTTTGCTGCCTGTGTTCTATCTTAATTTGGGTTAGTTTTTGGTTACCGGGGATTACCAATAAGTCACATATTACATTGGATTCTTTTACCTTAGACCTTTTGTATTAACTGCTGTAATAACAACGTCTATGCAATTTAGGACTTTTAAAAGCTGCCAGTATTGTTTTGTCCAAATATGATTGATTCATATTTCGAACGGCCAATAACTCGTCCAAGCCAATACGAAATCACCCGAGGACGCCCGACTGATCCTTCCGATCCCATTCGTATTTGAAATTCAAATTTGGAAATCCATTAGTGCGACTCGTCATTTTAATGTGACAGAGTATTGAGTTACTCTAATTGATCGGTGCTCTCCGTTCGTTTTTTTGGTTCGTTCGAATTTCAAATTTGAATATGAAAGTTCGTTGTTAAGTTCTTTTTTTAAATGTAATACGTTCGATATTATTGTTTGTGCTTCCGGATTTTGGTGAGGGCCTGTCATTGTAGAGCCGGTGGGCCGGATGTGGATGGTTTTATCAGTAGCTGTTATGTTATTAGTGAGTGCTTTAAATTATATTTAGCATTCAATAGCTGGAACATCTTTTTCTTTTGAATTAACATTAACATTAAAATTGATATTTAGGTAAAAACGGATTCTAATTTTGCCTATATGTATTAACTTCAACTCTGTACCAAACAGCACTTTTTCTTTGGTTGGACCAAAAACTCTTTCGCAGATGCATCTTTTGATCTAAATAATTTTAGCTCGTTGCGTATCTCAGCAATCGTACCGTGTAATTCATATTGATGATCGAATCGATTCACAAATGCATCGATTTGCTTGTCAAACTTAATGTGCTCGTGATCATTAATCTATATTTTTTGGAACCCGTTCACGGAAATGTGACAACGGCAGTTGTTATTGATGCTGAAATAATCGTGTGTTACGATTCTTATGAAAGGTAACTGTGAATGTAGAAGAGAATATTTAACAAGTTCAATGGTAACTAGCCTACTAAGAAAAGGTCTAAGTTTATTTTTGTTAATTATGTCTCTGTGATACGAGTCAATACCTTACTTCTTACTGAACAAAACTTGAAAGTTGGTTAAAATAGCAGAAATTCGTTGACACAGACAAATGAGTGGATGGAATAGATAACATATCACACAAATAAACAAAATACTTATACAAGAAACACTCAGCAATGACATAGATGGTCACCTATCGACAGACACAATGCACCAAGTCTTAAGATCGACCTCCGACCTATGACCTTATGATCAATCAACCTGTGTGACTGGTTCTTAGCTGCTAGTTCCTCCTTATAAAGTTTCTATATAGTCCAAGCTGCAAATAGAAGTTTCCTATAAATAAATCAATGAGTAACTTAAGTGCATCCAACTATTGAACCATACATCAGATCCGCATTCTATAAACTAGCGTGTTATAAATCGAACGCTAGTTATGGTACACCGAATAAATATAATAATACTAATAAATCTACAGAACATAATTAAGATCCACACATAGACTTAATACATATTGAAGCAAAAACTGCTGCTATTGACAAGGAAACAATCTATTAACCACATAAGGAAGAAGCTAGTTCATCAATAATTTATAATCATTTTATAAAGCTGAAGAGTTTGTTTGTTTACTTGAATGCTGTAGTTTCAGATATAGCTGATCCGATTTAAAAAAATCTTTCAGTGTTAGATAGCCCATTTATGAAGGGAGGTCACAGGCAATGTTTGGAGAAATAGTTTAATCAGGACGGGGGTGAAATGAATGGCAGAAACTAGTCTATACAGATACAATCAAAGCTGCTAAAAAAACTAAGAAGCTAATATTTCGGAAGTAAAAGCAAAAGAAGTACTAAATAAGTTTTTGTCAATTAAAACAGCAAATAGGGTATAAAATACTGTCGGTGCTACAGAGGGGCTTTTATCTTGGGCCGCCGTGCGTGGTGGGCGATGAAGCGTGGCGACACCTGCTGCCATCTCTGATACCCTGGCTGGTGAGGAGGTAGCTCCCGTTTTATTAGTGCTGATAGAGAAAGGTTTAGACGGTGTACAAGAGATGAAGTACGAGTAAGTGTCTTGTTGTTTGAACATCATTTAAAAGATCGTTTAGGAATGTGTCTGTTTTTACATTACAAGGCCTTATACACATAGTTGATAATTTGGTTTCATATTTAAATTTGAAAATATAAGAGTGATATCTACATAGTTACTGATACGTGTTGATGAATTTCAGTTACTTGAATTTGACAAACAACAGAACATAAACCATTGAATGATGCATGACTAAAGACGGTTACACTAGAAAACTCTTGAACAAAAGAGCCAGTTCCACACTAAGGCACCCAACAAAACGAAGAAAGTAAACCGTCGGTTAATAATTACAGTGTAATAACTCGATTACTCCCCGTTCGTTTAGATCACTACTATCGATATTATTATTTATCGATTGTCCGTCCGTCTGTAGTAACCGCAAGTTTTTTGCGTTCAAGCGAATCCGATGGGGAAGAAGCAATGGACTTTTTTATTCGAATATGTGGGAAGCTAGACGCGAGCTTAATAAAGAATTCGATACATTTAATCTTTCCGCAGATATTTTCAGTTTTTCTTAACACTTTAAAGATAACAGAAAGTTTATCGATGATGATCTTTATTAATCGCATATAAAATCTGCGAATGGTTTGGAATCTGATGAAATAGGAGCAAGTCAAGCGATGCGTGAAGATGATGGATGATAACAAAATGGTTTGGATTTAAAAATCGTGATAGAGCACAAATGTGATATTGAAGATATTCATGGAGCAGAACTGGTGCTTATGGCAATTGAGGATTATAAACTTTTATGATTACGTATTGGTTGGTTGGACACAGCTTAGTATATGACTCATGGTAAGAAGATAATATGAAAATGTAAATTAATTTGAGAGGTATTTGCAAGTTTCAATGTATGTGGTATATCAGAAAGACGTGAATAGATTTAAAAGTATACATTTACTAATAGAAAAATAACTTCATTCCAATAGATTGCTACAGCAATAACTGATTAATTAATTTCACCCAGTTTTTGGTCATGGGCGTGAGAATCATCATTTATTTTCTATTTACCATTAATATCCAATAACATTTTCAAACCATTGAAAATACAATTCGCGATTCGTTCTGCTCCTCAATCTGAAGTAACTCGATACTATGTTTGTATCCCGACTTCGCATCTGTCATCGCATATTGAGTCAACCCCCAAACGCTCCTCAATCCTTGCATACGCATCCGATTGACAATGCGAAAATTTGCATACGCCATTTAAGGGTTAGAAAAAATTATCATATGATTACGTTGGTGTAGCGCTGCAAATTATTTTGACCCCTATTGGTATTCAGACAAAGTGCATTTTGTATTGAAGGGTGATGCATAAGATTCGAATGCTCTTTTGAAATGTTTCTCTATCAAGCATTATTGAATTTTGAACCCTATCGTTAATGCTCTAAGATGCATTTTGATTTGACAAAAGACTCCATGGGAACACTTAACCCTCAAATGGCTTATGATAATTTTTCCTTGGAATTATTTTTGCTATCATTTTTCAATAGCTCATTAGAGTGTATCTATCGGGCCGTAAGTGGCATCAGGCTCAGTCGATATTGTTCGCAATCCATGGTTCCTTCACCATATTGTGTCAGACCGATTTTATGGCATCATTTGAATTTTTCAACCTTATTTGCATGATTGTGATTTAGTGTTTATTTTTGTATGAGATATGATGTGGATTTATGGTTTACGTTCAAATGCACTTAATCTATGAATGGATCGTTTTGGTATAATGTGGTGAGAGGTTTGGTATGGAAATTGCCGATGATAATGCTAAATAGTCGTGACGTGTACTTAGATTTAAATAAAAAGTTTATTTCTATTTATAGTTAATGTTTCTATTTCTATTTATTTTCATTATCAAACTCTTTACGTACACCAGCTACATCCTCATCTCTCTCTAGCTATATTTTATGTATCCTACATTGATCTTCAAAATTAATTAAACCTTCATGTGCTGAATTATTTGCCGTAGAGCTTCTGAACATTCCACTGGTTCCTCCATTGCCGTTTAATACCTAAAAATGTTTAATTCAAGAGAGTATAGTTTTCAAGAACCATCACTCATGAGTCAAATCATCACTCACCACAAGATAGTGTTCACACAAGAGCTTATCAACTAAAAAAAACTGGAATCATTTTCCCATTAATAGCTGCAATCCATACGAAGGCAGAAACAATGAAAGTCAAACTTAATGTACCAAAAACAGCCCAGTTTTTAAAGGTCTTCAAGAATTCCTTCAAGCATGACCAAGTTTACGATAAAAATAGATCAATCGGCTAGCCTTTATGCTATTAGAGAGATTTTAACGCCTTTAAATCAACGAAGTGATTGAATGATGACAGAAAAAAGTTGGAAACCAACTCAAGTTACTGATATAGCTGGAATAAGGCAAGTAGAAGCAAAAGTAGTGGCCGTTGGAGCAGAAAAGTTGTTTATGAGTAAAGGAGTCCATGTTTCTGGAATATTCCAAGATGAGAGTCATCAAAGACATAGTATAGCATAGGAAAGTCTAGAACACATAAAAGTATCATACATGAATGTTAACCATAAATGTTGGAAAATTTCATCAAAAAAATTTTAAAGCCATATTTGAAGTCTCTGTTGGGGTAAAAAATATACTCCTCATATTATGTATCAAACGTAAACACACGCATTTGAAACCAAAACAACAAAAACAATAACACGCCATTCTATTTACGTTCTTTAATTCAATTCAGAGCATTCCACAAAAAAAACTAACAATAGTTGTCCGATCGGTGGCCACTGAACAATTTCATTACGATCGGCGCACACGCACGTAACCTCAAAAACACAAAAGCTAAATAAATCGACCGGGATACCATTTATCAAACTGCCGCCTGCATTTTTAATTAGTAAAAAACATATTCGGACAGTGTGCACTGGTGCGTTCCAATCTGCTTCCGATCTTAGCTTTACTGACCTCTCCTTCATTCTTACTTGCTTCGTATAAGTCTGTTTCTGTCACACCCGCTTTAGTAATTAGTTTCTCATGTATAGAGCTTTTGTTTAGAATGACATGTGGCGTCTGTTACCAACAGTTAATTATGGGCGGTTTTTTTAACGATCCGATGGTATCGATACTGTATCGATGTATTGCAATCGTAATGACTACATCCCTTGTACCGCTTTTGTTAATTAATGATGGTAAAGGAAATGCATGGAATATTGTAGAAAGTGAAATAAGTGAAGATATTAATAGCAGTGTTTGACGTAGATTTCTTAGTTTTAACGGTTTTAATACTAACGTTGATGATAATGTCATTGGAAAATATATAGACGCTGTAAATTAAAGAGTTGTAGCTGTTTTAATTTCAAATGCTTTTTATTGTTGTTATGACATTAAAAACTTCAATAACCTTCCTTCGTTATTTTCTTTATTTATTGACTTAACTTGCACGACTACTTAAAAACTAAACTATGACAAGAAAAATAGTCACGCATAATAATTCATAATCATAACTTAATCTATTGAGACTAATATCCTTGTACTTTTTCATCCATGCTTTGTCGATCTTTAGAATATAGAATTTAAAAACTTAGCATCAACCTTCTACTTCTATCTCAATTATCATCTGGTCATGTTTTCTTCTTCCATACTTGACACAATCTCTTAAATAACTAAAACATGATCTAGTTGAGGATCCTCTAACAATATGCTTTTCTTCTGTGTAACATACAAGCATTCTTGTTTGGTACTTCAAAAGTTTATTCTTCAATATTACATTCTTGCTCAAAAATTTTACAACACAACGGTTATAATCCATTAGAGCGATTAGTTTAGCCGTGTTCAATTGAACACGTTGCAAAAACGAACAGTTTTACAATATATTACAATAGCTTTTACTTTCTTTTCTCCATCCCTTATAGGACTTAACGGCCTATTGCGAACTGTTATAAATAACTCCATTCGTAATATGGATACAATGACAGATTATGTTAAATTCAAGTTTGACACGCGAAGTTCAGGTAACTAACCATAGGACCAATAGCATTCCTATTAGAAAGTGGTCATTTATACTAAGTAGTGACGTTTTTACGGCCACCATAACCGTTGGTGCTATTCTATATTCATACTTTTTACGTAATTGTTGGATTAAAAAAGGATAATAAAAAACCAATGATAGATGGATTGAAAAGTAATTTTTTTGCTCATACGAGTGAATTTCTCTTTCCTGATGTTTAAGCCGTTCGATAGAATGTTGTGGTCTTGTTGAGTAATTCAACTAGAACATATTAGACTTTTTTGAAATGATTCATGCTGATCTAGAAAGGGCGGAAAAAATAGGACATGTTTATAAGCCTGTTGGCATCTCATGCAGCAGTTAAAGTCAAATGAACGATTTATTATTCTGGTTCTTGTAATTGAATACTGGTGCAACAAAGTTATAGCTATTTACAGCCTAACAGTTCTTCGATACTTTGTTAGGATTAAAATAAGTGACATGAATATAGATGGACCATGAATGACTTACCCATATTAAACTGCTACGGTAACTGTCAAAAAAATAACAAAGAATATTGACAAACATCTGCGATTGGTGGAATTACTAAAAATTCTTACTAGAACAGCCAAAGTCGAGTCTGATAACGGTAATCCTAAAACCTATAGTTATGTTTCTCCAGCTTTGTAATTAGAGAGTCTTGCCCAAATTGTAAATTCACCATTCACCAAGTTCCAGTTGTATGCGCTATCAGTACCATCGACTGCTTCCCTGTCCATCAAATTCAAATTACGATCGACAACCACCTTTTACTAATAAAAAATCATTCGACCATCGGTCAGTAATTAACGATGCCGAATTCGACCAAGCTATTGACCTTACGCGAAGTCAGTATCATTGTTACCAAATTCACTTCACCATTCAATAATAACCTCTATTACTTTCTCAATACGAATCACGCATTGATCACCTATCGTATCTTCATCCTTGAAATCTTTGCCATCAACTTTGAACTCTATAGCTGTTGCCTTTAGGTTTTCTTTTGTTTCTGTCTCCGGTTGACTGATGCCCGTTACGGCTGGCTGAGCACCTGCAAGACGGTCACCAATATGAATGTAATTAGGGGCACCGCATATGTAAAAGTGTGTGGTTGCGTTGAGGAAGTCCCTTTGTAACGATGCGGAACCTTGGACTAAGAATTTAATGGGTGTAACTGGCCTTTTGTTAGGTTCCATCAAATTATTGGAAACGACTTGTCAGATGTTTCTATGAGGCATTGTGAGGACAGGTTACTCTAACAACGGAATTGGATCTATGGAACCTTGGATTTTCTTATTTTCATGTTTATGATATTTATCTATTTTGGGCACCGTTTACATCATCGTCATCATCATCCTTCTCTCACTATCTCAATTTTGTTTGGACACAGTTTACATAAACACAAAAAAACAGACATGGAGAACTGTGATTATGTTTTTCTAGTGACATCAAATAAATTGGACCTAAACAATTTTAAGAAAGAGTCTTAGCCAAAGTTAAAATAGATACAGTAACGCTTAAAATTCGGAAGAGAGCCTAGAAGAAAAGAGTTTAGAAATCATAGACATTGAAAAAGCCTATAAGAAATGTTACACATTCTATCATTATTTTCACCGTCTTTCCTATAGTCTTGACAACACAAGCCCTCTGACCACTGAATCAATTAACTATAGCATAATTTATTTCAATCTGATAGACTTACTGGGGAGATTGTCTATATCGTGTCTGTCTTCAGTCTTATGGCTTCTATTGATAGATAATGAAGTGGTAGAGGGTGTATTCTGATTAGGGGTGAAAATGACTCATATATGAAAATGTTTGTGGTATTAATTCTTTTGTTGGGGTGATTGTTTTAATTGAAGTTCCTTATGAAAGTACCTCATCATCTCCCTAGCCTTTGCCAACTATGTTGGGGTCGGCTTCCAGTCTAACCGGATTCAGCTGAGTACCAGTGCTTTACTAATACCTTTAATCATTTATATGGGTAAGAGTGTTGTGTCATTGTCAATGCTATTTGAATCCTAGCTTTTGTAATTATTCATAATATTATAATTCTTAATATTATATTGTGTTCTCCTTTAAACTTCAAGTTCTCCATAACATTTATGTTATTAGGAATTAGGGATTGCATTTAATGACGCCTGGTCGTCTTTGACAGTGATATGACTTTGACTTAAAATCCACAAGCAAGACGTCAACCAAATTAATTTTAAACAAACACTACAAAAGGTAGCTCCAAAACAAAATTCAAAAACATCAAAATTCACCAGAAAAAAGGCATAATTATCGTCGAAAAGGGACCCTTTTACACTCATTTAACTAACTTGGTGTATCGGCCGGTGGGAGTGTAATCGGCTCCTATCGGCCAGCCGATCGCGGTTCGATTCCCGCGGGTTGTAATTAGATTGTTAGTCGCATGCGATATTAACGTGTTATGTTGTGTGGTTAAATGTCTTGATACTTTTAAAATAAATTGTAGAACTATAAGTAAGCAGGTGCTTGTATGGAAAATTGGATATTCTCTGTCACCCCAAAACATTTGCAACTAGCTGTTTCCCAGGGTTACAATCATGTCCCAGGGGAACTGCTTCTGAAAGTCGCCTAATATAGTAAAAGAATAGTTGTGTCAATGAAGGACAAAAATCCATATATTGTTTTACTTGTTTCTTTATATCACGCAACTAAGGCCCACAAAAAATACAATACATAAATAATAATTGACATAAATAACTAACATTATAATCCTTATAAGCTAATACATAGAAAACAAAAAAACAATTAATCTACTAAGTATTACCCATCTATTCATACATACATATTTTATGTAGGTACTTACCTATTTACTTTTGCGTTTATTTTAAATTATTACAAGTATAGGTACATAACTTTTTAACCAAGTATCAAAACTACTCAGTCCCCCTAGTCGATACATTTTGATGTCGATAAGAAAGTCAGTTGAGAATTTAATATACATAATTTCTTTTAACGTATGGTCACTATTTCTACGTTCACTCGCTTTTAGTTCAGCCATCGATTGAAATTGTT
The DNA here is from genome assembly GCF_030705265.1 of Helicoverpa armigera. NCBI lineage: Eukaryota > Metazoa > Arthropoda > Insecta > Lepidoptera > Noctuidae > Helicoverpa > Helicoverpa armigera. The sequence continues at coordinate 741,993 of NC_087141.1, forward strand.
TTATATTTTTAGTTTTAGTGTCGTTTGTAATGGGGACCGTTGCTGATTGAAAGGTTAAGGGTTCAAGTACTTTCTTTTGTTTTCAATTTATTGTCAGTTTGTTGTGGGTCACGTCGTTGTTACTGCTAGTACAGTTTAGGTATGTTTGAATTCGTAATATCCATTAATTTACCTGTTTAATTTTCGTTTGCTTTATCGTAATATTCAGCAGTTCAAGTGCTAAAATCTACTGTGTTTTAGTGTTAAGCGTGTGGCAAAGGTATTTTTTTCGTCGTTGGCATCTTTGCGTTACTGGTACTCAGATGCACCCAGTTCGACTGGAAACCGATCCTACTATACTAATTGAGAAAAGTATAAGCTGATAAAGTTCAAATCACCTGACAGCATTATCTGGGAAACACATAGCCGTAATTTTTCTCTTAAAATTATTTTTTTCTAGTGAAAAGCACAATAAGCTTGGTCATTTTGAATTCTAGTGATTTTTTCAACGATTTTCTTTTAGTAAAGCTGCGTACACTGCGTAGCACAGAAGTCGGATCGACATCGGAAGGGTACATACGGTGACACACGTTTGACTAACATATTTTGAAACCGTTTTCAGCATAGTATTTATAAGACTTGAGAATATTTTAGGTGGGTATATTATTGAAGTAGATTCTTTTATCAATTCTACGTACACTGCGTGGCACAGAAGTCGGGTCGACATCGGAAGGGGACAGACGGCTGCAGCACAATTTACAGCTTTTACGCTATTTTCAATTAAAGCCCTAATGGCTCATGGGCCACCGATGCGCCGATTGTCTAATTGTTGATTCATATAGAGTTGTACAATTGTGATTACAGGTTGTTCTGGTGTGACTTTTACAGGTTTTTGACAAGTGAGTTTAACTGGCGTGTTTTCGTGTATTGGAGTAAATGGCTTTATCTATTAGACACTGGATTACGAAGCCTAGAGATTGTCCTACATTTTGCATTCTTTTACTTACATTATTTTCAAATATTTGCTTTCTTAACTTCATTAGATTCTAATGCAGCAGGTTCTTACATCTTTTGATATAACAAACCTACTTAAGACGTGTTTGATCATGATAAAATATAAAATACTTTCAATTTATCGCGTTATATTTCTCAGATGCAAGCACAATCAAGCGCACTTAAAAAACTTACAAATCTGAAGCTTACAACAGCTCTATAAAGTTCCCCTGTCCCAGAGCCACACCCTTTTGTAAAAACTTTGCTCTTAATAGCATAGTATTACGATCTCGTAATGTGATAAGTTTTCACACTCCAACTGGACCAAGATCGAACTGGAATATTGGACCTTAAGATTATTAGTCTTACCCCCTTACCCCTTAAGAATATTGGTTACCCCTTTACCCCTCTTTGCAATATTGAAGTTACCCCTTATGGCTTATTGCAGTTAATGGGGAATGTAATGTGTTTTGTTTTTGAAGAATTTTTTAATGTTTTGAGTCTGTTTTGTTGTTCTGATTATTTGAGTTTGAGTTGAGAATTAAAGAAATTGATAAGTTACTTAAGCATTGGCCATTAACAGCTTGTTTTTGCCCTAGAATTATCGCGCAGATTACTTAGTCTTTTTTTTTCTTCCCCAGGCAAGACAGTGTAAAATATACTACGACCAAGCTGCCTTACTTAATTTTTATTTAGGTACATAACGTGGCTATTTCAATAGCCTTACACATTTTCACTAACGTTCACAGACACAACGTGGTAACTAAATATAAAAAAAGGTTTACTGTTTTTTTCCTCGTGCTAAAATACAATATTATTTTTTGTTTTTCAGACTTCAATAAGATACTTAAAATACAATATTTATGAAGTTTAGTGTTATGTAAAACTTGTAGCACATCTCAACAATTTGACAAAGAGCATTAGAGCTAAGATCGTCGAGACACGCCGTCGCCTACTTACGTTTGACATATTTTACTGAAATCCTACCGGCGCGCTATAATGAGTGTCATATTCGGTGTATGGTTGGAAAAAATGTATAAAAAAAATAATAATTATAAAAGATATTCCAACAAAGTTGTGTGAAAGTCGATATGTTTAGAAAGAATGTCACTTGTGAGATGAAGGCAGTTAGAAGAGTATTGAAGGAGAAAAAGCGCCGACCCCAAATAAAATTGGGATAAGGCTAGGAACAATTTAATGATCATGACAAGTTATACCTACCTCAACAAAAATTAGATGTAATATGTAATTGCATGTGCTCGATAAAAACACAGTAAGTGTGTTGTATCATTCAAATACCGAGTCATCAAGCCCAAAAATTAAAATGAATGCAATAGAAAAAATATTACGCAATGCATATGCATAAGTTAATAATGTATGTAGTATGTAATGCAACCCAGACAACATAGTAGTCTGAATAATATCTAATATCTAGTTTTTATACTCTTCGTTTCCTTTTATAATGTAATGTGTCATAAATCCAAGGCTCGCAACGGAGTATTGTATAAAAATGTGTTCAGATAACACCTAATAAGTCCTTTACAACCTAAACAACACCCTACAAATCTGTACAAAACTGAGATTTATATCCTCACGAAAACAATAGCAACGTAACCTGGTGTTTCTATCGCCTGCTCAAAACACCTAACAACGAACTCCTATAGGAACGTAGTACTCCTATATCTAGGAATGTAGCACTCCTAACAAAACCCGGGGACTTCGCTCAAAGCGTGCGAAAGTAGAGCCCTCTTTATCTAAGAGCCGTTGAGGGGGGAAAGGGGGGAGGACAAGTGCATCTCAAAGAAATGCAGATTTTACACGTCGCTACTCTTCGGGTGTGTCAGATGTATCGTAGACGGGGTATGGTCGGCAAAGGTGGGGCGGTTTTTTTTGGGGTGATGTGATAATTTTTCAATTTAGGAGATTTTTGAGATGGATTTTGATGGTTTTGATGTGGGTAAATTTGGAATAATGAGACAATAGTTTATAGTACATTCCACGTTCAAAGATATTAATTGCAAACATATTAATAAATGTATAATATGTACACAATAAAAGTGCACAATATTCGTCTGTCGGCATTCAATATAAAAATGGCAAAATTGTATTAAGTTTCGTCCTTGTATGACTGATAGAAATAGTAGATTTCTTTGTGATAACATTTGACATATAAAAACAATAAACTTGATGATGATGAAACGTCTAAACTGACTTTATTGAATGATTTAACTACTTCATAGAACATCAATCGTTTTCGTTTAATTAAAGGCCCAGTAGATCGGCTTTCTTTTACAATCCTTACAGTTATAAATAAAACGTTTAATTCTAAAGGTTATTCCTTCGTGTCTAATAAATCTATAATTAAAGTTCTTGCTTATTATAATGACAAGACATTGCCACATGTAATTCAAGTCGACATAGCGTGACAGATAGTTATCTGAACACATTTTTATACAATACTCCGTTGCGAGCCTTGGATTTATGACACATTACATTATAAAAGGAAACGAAGAGTATAAAAACTAGATATTAGATATTATTCAGACTACTATGTTGTCTGGGTTGCATTACATACTACATACATTATTAACTTATGCATATGCATTGCGTAATATTTTTTCTATTGCATTCATTTTAATTTTTGGGCTTGATGACTCGGTATTTGAATGATACAACACACTTACTGTGTTTTTATCGAGCACATGCAATTACATATTACATCTAATTTTTGTTGAGGTAGGTATAACTTGTCATGATCATTAAATTGTTCCTAGCCTTATCCCAATTTTATTTGGGGTCGGCGCTTTTTCTCCTTCAATACTCTTCTAACTGCCTTCATCTCACAAGTGACATTCTTTCTAAACATATCGACTTTCACACAACTTTGTTGGAATATCTTTTATAATTATTATTTTTTTTATACATTTTTTCCAACCATACACCGAATATGACACTCATTATAGCGCGCCGGTAGGATTTCAGTAAAATATGTCAAACGTAAGTAGGCGACGGCGTGTCTCGACGATCTTAGCTCTAATGCTCTTTGTCAAATTGTTGAGATGTGCTACAAGTTTTACATAACACTAAACTTCATAAATATTGTATTTTAAGTATCTTATTGAAGTCTGAAAAACAAAAAATAATATTGTATTTTAGCACGAGGAAAAAAACAGTAAACCTTTTTTTATATTTAGTTACCACGTTGTGTCTGTGAACGCCACAAAACAAAAACTTCCTCTATTCTCAATTCTTAGTAACACTCAGAAACTTAGCACCCATAGTAGGGGTTTCTTTGCCAGTAAATACGACCATTTTTATGAAGTTCATAAAGAACGGGCCGGGAACTCGCTGCTACCGTACACTTTGATTTTATTTAAAACAAGGTGAGTATAAGTTTCAGTTAGTACCACCCGAGGGGAATATTGAAAAATTTTACAAATTCCATACCTATGTATGTACGTAGTGTTTATGTAGTTTTTGAAGTTTGCTTTTGGTTATTAATATAAGAGGTAGGGTATTGTATAGTGGTTGACGCTTTTTCAAAGATTTTGGTTTTTAATATTTTTGGAGTAGAAATTAAGGAAGTGACAGGTTTCTTGGTTTTTCAACAGCTATGTTCCAACGAATTATTTTTTTTGCAAGTTATAGACGTAAGTATGTATAAAAGGAAAGTCTATAGTGATTTAGTATGGGAAAATCCTGAGTTCAGCTTAGGAAATAAAATCCTTACTTCATTACTAATATTTATTACTTATAAATGCAAAAGTAACTGGTTATCTATATTTAAAGGCATAGTCAATTCTCCTAAAGAAATGTGATGATTAACGATCATTCCTTCTCTGTATCAGAAGAGGTCTGTTGCTAGCAATGGGACAGTAAAAAGCCCAATAATGGGTTATAACTATATTTCAGTACATATGACATGGAAAATATAATAGCATACTTGAACAAATTCAATATAGTGCACAATAATATCCAATTTATGTAAAATATAAGCTGAGAGTCATCTGCCGAGGATTTTTCGTGGTGCATCACTATTAAATATGAAATATTATATCGGAAGTACTGCTAGTGATGTGAGCGTGTGTTATCGATAGTTGTGCTGTGTATTTATTTATTGTGTTTTTCATGAGATATTCTTTGTTTGTTTAATAATTGCAAAATTATTGAGCCTGAATTAAACGTTGTTTACGACATCCTTAGATATTTTCATGTTCGCCTTGAATGATCTTATATTATTGGTTATCGCTTCTTGTTTGTATTTTATTACCCATAAAATTACACAGATATTTCAAGCATATTATATTCATTAGCAACATCGATAGCCAATTTTCAATTAAGTACCTTTTCCTTGACCTACACCGGTTCATGAGCATTACATTACAGTATATTTTTTATCGATATCGATACTCCTTAAGCCCATCACTATACAGAGCAATGTTTCACCGGGATCGAGTGGAGCCGACGTGCTCTATATCGAGCATATTCCGAGCGCACCACCAACTATGTACCGTATATGATAAGGTTTTTGTACACATAGAGGAGAAATAAAACAAAAAGAGTTATTATTTGGGAGATTTATATGAAGAGCTAGTGGCCAAGTAATAACCTCACGGGTTCATCGATTATAAAGTTAAGCACAGCTTGGCGTAGTCGGTTTGTGGATGGGTGACCATCTTTTTTTTGACGACGTCAAAAAACATCAAGTGACCCCTCCCGTTGTGGGTAAGCAGCGGTGAGGGAGTGTCAGACTCTTACTGACTAAAAACCGTCGTGTTCCGTCATAGGCCTTTTATGTGCCAGGGCCGCGGTAACTCTTTCGAACAACCCGCAGCATGGGTGACCATCTCATATCATGGTTCTTTCGTGTTTCGGAATGGATCAAGGCTGTTATTAGAACATTCCAAAGCTACCAAAGCATTGCTTTATAATAATTATAGCTTTGATAAAAAATCTCAATTATTTTTGTGTCACAAGTTCCAAATATCCTACTAGGTATGAAAATTGTAGTTCACGAATGGCGTTGCTAATTAAGATGGTCGTAAGTGCAAAATGTGATTTCAAAATTGTGTTACCACTGACCACATGTATACCTCAAAATAACCACGACGCTTGTATTTTTTTATCTTTTTACGTAAAATATAAATAAAATATATTAAAATATAATAATTTCTTCTCTCAGTGTACCTCCTACAAACGTGCGACGCCTCGCCGGCCGAATGGCGGATATCTAGCTGTGGCGATACTCGATTTTGTAGTAATCCCACTCCTCTGCAGATGCTAGTGAGAATTTTATATCAAAACTGCGAATATTTGAGCACTGTTCATAATGTTGTACTTTATGTTTTGTTTGTATTGAAGTGGTTGAAAGAGGGATGATGATTTTTGAAGCGTAACTTCATTTAGAATTGATATTTCGGGACTGTTTACTTAGTATTTAATTGTGGTGATTCTTATGTGAATAAAGATCGACTCGGCCGAAAAAAAGAATGCATAGATTCAAGAGAAAAAAAAACAGTCATAAAGTAAATTACTGTCGAAAAAAGATGTAACAAAAGATCATTAGCCATACAGCATTTCTCAGTACTAAAAACAAATGAACCACACAACTCAGACGATCTTCCGTATCGGTATGCTAAGCTAGAAAAATAAAGGCCATCTATCTTTAGCTACCCGCATTATAAAAAAGAAAAACATCAAACATAATGCAGTTACGGCTATCTGCAACGGAAGCGACGACGGGACGCAGGAAAAATATTTTTCCATTTTAAATAAGTACACGGGGAAGCAGATATATTTGCTTTATCTAGAAGTTCGTTAAATATTTGTAGGTAAAACAGTAAAACCCCGGATTGCGCACTTTTTCCCTATTAATAGTCAGACTTGATGAGGATGTTCTGCCATTTTTTATCTGTGAAACTTTTTTTTTTTGTATCCAGAAATGGAGTGGAACGTGCTTTTTTAATTTGTCGAAACGAGGCCCGGTTTTTTTGCAATGACTGACATTTGTGAAGATTCGCTATAATATGGTGTAGTTGTAAAAAATGGACTTATTTTGTTGCGTTTTTAATTAACGGCGAATGCCGATTTTATTTGTTTTTTTTTTTCGCTCCATTTTGCCTGTGAAGAATGCTTTTCATATGAGAGTTGGTTATTTCGTTCATTTCATATGAAGCGTGCGTTTTGGACTCGGAATTAATTGGTACTGAAAAAACGTAGCCATCGTTTTCTTTCATATTTTACTTTAACTACATAGATAGAGCAATGATTTTATTTTTGAATGCTATTGACGCATTGTCTTTCAAGAATCGAACTATAATAAAATCTATGAATAACGTCAGCCATATCTATTATAAGCGTACCAATCAGACAGCGTTACATCACAACGGTCAACGAATGCATTCCAAATTCAAATACCATTCCAAATTTAAATCGACATCGACGCGTCGCGATTGACCGATCGGCCGAGCAGGCGTCACAAATCAAATCGATACCTACACACACACATCGGCAAATACCTATCGAAGGCGGTTTCATGCACGCACACTAGCGCACAAACGTCGAACGTGGTAAATACGAGGTATCGGTTCGAGTGTGCGCCGTTGTGCCCAATCGCGCAGAACCGATCAACCAATCACGAGCCTTGGTTCGTTCTCGATACTCACCCACCATTTTCTCTTGAGCTCTCTTGTCACTTGACATCACCCGTTTTAGCTTCCATTTTCAAACTGCGAGGGGAGGTAGGGAGGTCATTTTTCTCTGGTCGTTAATCGTCGAAGGTTCGATACGCCATTGGCTATCGGACCTATGTTACGTCACGTAGATTTTCCGAGGTTTTTTCTTTGGTAAATGGGTGTGTTCACGGACACAGGCGCTGAAGCGTCTGATTGGTATCGGTTTTGTATGTACTACGGGGCGCTTGGAACGTGCCTGTTAGAATTTTCAGGTGCAGTTTTTCAGGAGTTTTGTGGCTATAGTTTAATGTAATATTGTTTGGGTTTCTATACAGTAGTTCTGTTAATACAATATGCGTGGTTTTTACTGATATTAGAAGATATAAAATGTATAAACTTTAATCAATTATGCACAAAGAAAAATCGAAAAGTTAAACACCACTACAGAAACAAGAGTGCTATTAAAATAATTAATTACCTACGTGGAAAATCTTTATTTTTATTTTACACTTAACACACAAAGATGACCTCACACGTGATAATAAAAACGTCCCCTGCTCATAATTAAAAAGGCAACACGATTTTTTATCAAACTCGCATTAATTAATGTGAAAGAACCGACACTGTGTGTCACTGTGTCTTACCGTGTATGCACGTAGTACTAACGCACACTACATCAGGTAGACACAGTGTATGCATTTTTCATAGTTGGAAAACGTATCCAAGATGGCTAGGGGGGTACCCTCCCTTATAGATTTTTCTTTTTCGCTCAGAGCGACGTTCTTGATATTAAATACTAGTGTCTCGCTCCCAACTTTGCTTATTGAATCAAATAACTCGTTTTTCATTTGTTTACTTGATATTTTGTTTTTGTTTTGTTGTAGAGGAGTAGATGTGCAGTGTGCGGGTTTGGTTTTTGATAAAAACAGGTTTTTCGTATACCTAGGTATGTAGTACATATTGTAGGTCATTTTTACGGCATGATGCTTCCAAATTATTATAGGTATAGCCTAAATAGATTTGTTGTTGGTGTACAATTATAAAGGGATAAATTCTTGGTGTCAATTGCAATAACATAATAACTACTTTGGGCACCTAGCTTGAATTTGAATTTTTCAATTTTACCCTGAAATTAGCTCTTTCAAACCAACTGTAAAGATTGGATATGCTTTTAAAATGTTTTAGAGTAGCTGTGAATCAGATTTATGATTCAAACTGTTTAAAACTGATACCTAGCAGAATACTATACGATATACTATACGTAAAGTATTTGATAAGGCTTTTAGAAAACTCATATAAATAAATGACATAAGTATTAGTAATGGGAAACAATACCAAAAACCCAATAACCAATACCACTTCCTATAAATCCTATTCTCCATTTACACTACCTACTTTTCTTTTACATTAATATAAGGACTAACAGACAGACAGTCAGACAAACAGACACAAGTACAGACAAAATAGTGAGCGTCTTCCCAGCATGGCAATATTGCAACCAGTCGGGTTTTTAGTTAACTTTCCAGCGAAAATTGAAATTCCATTAAGTAGATTGCTTTTTAACGTTTCTAGGGGGTGAATATAGGTACGGTAGGGGGGTAAATATTTTTGTGGGGTAAATAAATAGGAGGAGATTTTGTGAAAAACTTGTCAGGTTGGGTAGAAGTTGGTGTTTAAGAATGCCATTATAGAGGATTGTATTGATGAAGACAGATTTATGGGTAGATAGAAAAGAAAAAAAAAACATAAAAATCCGAATTGAGAACTTCCTCCTTTCTAAGGTAAGTCGGTTGATTTGTGTAAGTACTGGTTTTAAGACGCATGACAAATAAAAATGATTAGGCAAAGTCTTTGGCAATAAATATAATATTCTGAGGCAAAACTTGAGGCTTGGACTAATAATGACGTTTGCCAAAAAGAGGGTTTGAATAACCTATCAGTCAATATTACAAGTTAAATGTTATTATTGTCAATCCAAACAAAATCTAAACATCCAACGACCACTAACAACCTGAATAAACGCGGAAAACACAACAAATCACGCATCTGATCGCGCCTACAAAGTAGCGCACACTTGCGATTAATTTGTCGCACATTGATGCGATGTCGCCGGTGCGCGCTATATTTAGCTGCACTTCGATCTTAGCAGTCGGTCGGGTTAGTTATGAACTTGGTGACGGATTTGAACTTGTTAATTTAATTATATGTCGTGGTATTTTTGTCGATGGTTGTATGAATGGTAGTGGACCAGAAAGCTGGACACTGATGTGAAATTGTAACTACTGGGTATTTAAAATTATGGGCCTCTGGCTTTAGGTACTTTACCAAGCATTGTGATGTAGCACCAACAACTTTCAGACTCCAGGGTGCATTTGTGGAAGTATAAAATAAACATAAGTATTTTTTCATATATCACAACAACTAACTCAATAACGTTTTTGAAACCCCTGATGATTCCACTAACACGAGAAAAATCACATATAAATTCCTCCCAACAGCAAAAACATTCAGAATCAACTACCACAGACTACACCTACATACTAAACATTCAACCACTACTCTAATACCCACATATTGAAAATGTACGCGAAATCTCAGAAAACAGTTGCATCTCCAATCAATAACGTTGGTTGTAAAACTGCCAATAAGCGAGCAGTAGCATTCCGTACAATGTCGCATGTTGCGATTAATTCCCCTCAAATTGATGGCTTGCTCTTATATTTAGACTTGCACTTCGATCGCCAGTCCGTGTTGGGTGGGATTCGGGGAAAATTATTTTGTCGGTTGTTTTTTCTTTTCACCAATTTGTTTGTATTTTTTTACTATTGAATAATCTTAATATTTTCTTGGGAAAGGTGTGTGTGTTTTGTAGTTACCTTCAATTATCTCTTTAGTTTCTTTTGTCATGGTCAATTCATTTTTAACTTGTATTCTGCTTATCTGGTTGTTTCCGTGTAAATTATTTTTTAGAGTGATTGCTTCTGAATTGTTTATACCTATGCATTTTTAATTTAATGTCATCGATTGTTTTTCTACCTGTTAGATACGTATTTTAATATTGAAGTAATATTGACTTACAATCCGCCCCTGTTTCGGTCAGATCATGAAAGCATTCCTGTGACATTAGGAGCACGTTCATTTTCATAGATTTATCGACGGACCGAACTTATTGCAATATGGTGCTCAAACTTTATTTTATTTTCAGTACCTATATTCTGCGCTCAAAGCAAACTGTGTATCGAGTGCATAATATATTTTTACATTTTCCTTTATTTATAGGTTGTCTTCTTGCAATAACGATTCCTAAACAAAAAACGAGTAAGAATAGCAATAATCTACTCTCCCTTTAATTGACAGGAACTCGATACGCACTACATTGCAAAAACACAGTAGCAGCTATTAAAATTATTAATAAAAACCCCAATATGAACAAACTAGACGAACACCCAACTCCCACACAAACAATCATTTAAATCACAGCTTACAACGCCACACCTCAAACGAAGCAAACTAAGAATGCATTAATAAACTTTGAGAAACACGTCAAAATGCCAATTGAGATGGCGAAACCGAACCGGTTGCGATGTATTTGCGTCGAACACCTGTCTCCCAACAAATCATAGGACAGCCCAACGATGCATCATCGACGCACCCAGAGATTTTTAACGGTATATTTATAGATAAAGATGATATATTTAGTGCAATTGGAACAGTATTGGAGAGTTATGATCGTAAGATTCTGGTTGGAGACGTAAATATTGAAGAAGAATGTAGACTACAGTTAAACAAGTGAAAAATTGTGTTTAGAGGATTTATGAAGTAAAGACTTCAGTACAGGTATCTTTATAGCTCTTTCTTAAGATAATGTCTGTTTTTGTGAAGTAAAAGAGTATTTGAACTTCTTTGAGCCGATCTCAAATGACTTGGAAACGGGGAGGAAGTAGAAGTTGTCAGCTGATGTTTAACTGTATTAAAATGTAGCCCTAGTTTATTCAGAAAAAAAATCCATTATTTTAGTAAACCTGTTGAATTTCACTCTTTTCATATGCTGATCTAACCTACTGTGTATCTACAGATACCGATGTTTTCTCAAAACACACCACACTGCATACTTCAATCTGATCGATGCTCCCCACAGGTGCATCAACATGGAAAAACATTGCAATTACATCAACAAATTTAAGAGCACCAAAATGTCGAAGCATATCGTTCGTAAATTTATCGTTTACATATGACAGACAGTTATTGATGATAATATACCAGATGTCTTGGCACGAATCATTAATCGCGGACGCAATTCTGCATCACATAGTTGACGCATCATTGATAGTCTATATTTGTAACATTATGAGTTTCGACGCGTTATATCGAATGGATATTTAAGATGGCCACTTCAAAAGATTTGATGGCTTCAAATTTGTTTCAGTCAGCTAGTGTTTGTTTAGTTGAATTGAATCGTGTTGTTAGTTCTGTTGGAGCTTTCTTGTTACCTGACTGAGTCTGTATTTCTAACACCAACAGTCTCATACATTAATATAAGTCAATCAGTACTTATTGTTGCAACAGCTTTTGAATCTTTTGAATATTTTGTATAAATAACAAGACTATGTTACCGTAAATCAATTTTACATCTGAATTCTCTAGTTGTTTTATAACGAGCATGCATTCAATGTCATTAAACCTATGATTTGTAACAAATTACACCGCACCGACCTCATTGGTGTTCAAATCAAAATAAATCTGATTATTTTTCCGACCCAAATATCGACCAATAGAATTGCACCATTCGACGTCACGTGGTACAACCTACATGGTATTATACTGATTATTTTTCCGACCCAAATATCGACCAATAGAATTGCACCATTCGACGTCACGTGGTACAACCTACATGGTATTATACTGATATTTTTTTTTGAATATTTTCTCTGGTCGTTGCTATGTCAAACTGACAGGTTGTGGCCGACATTTGGGACGGAAAAATAATCCCCCGAATACCACACGAGCTTCAAAATTATCTGGCATTTCCTCAGGTTCCTGCAAACAAATAAAGTCGTCAAGTTTTCCAGGAAAAATCACTCGCGCTTCGCGCTCGTGATTTTTTAACCTGAAAAACTTGACTCCTTCATTTGTTTGCAACGAACCTATCGGGAAATACCCGATAATTTTGAAGCTCTTGTGGTATTATAAGTGAAAATTTTTTGAATATTTTCTCTGGTCGTTGCTACGTCAAACTGACAGGTTGTGGCCGACATTTGGGACGGAAAAATAATCTCCCGAATACCACACGAGCTTCATAATTATCTGGCATTTCCCTCAAGGTTCCCTGCAAACAAATAAAGTCGTCAAGTTTTCAGGAAATCACTCGCGCTTCGCGCTCGTTATTTTTTAACCTGAAAAACTTGACTCCTTCATTTGTTTGCAACGAACCTATCGGAAAATACCCGATAATTTTGAAGCTCTTGTGGTATTATAAGTGAATATCCGAAGCTCGAAGGCGTGAATTATTATTATAACTGTTCCGTACGTCTAGTAATGTCATTTTAATACGACAGAGTTTACTTAGCGTGACGTCATTATCACCAACCACTTCGAAATCACCATCATCATTCACATCCTTACCAGTTCCTTATTCTCTATCACAAGGAATTAAAGTTCAATTTAGAATGCCTTCAGTTTTTATAACTGCAACAAAAGTTTGTGATGTATGAAGAATCACTGTAGTGTTATAAGAAAAAATGATTCATTTGTTTAGAATAATAAAGATGACATTTGCATAGCACATGAGAAAGATACTGACAAGAATGAATATGCAGTAGAACGATAATAAAACTTTCTTTATGACGTAGACAATAAAGTAGAAATTGCTAAAACTGACAGAATTTTCATAGTAAATAGTCCAAGATGATCGCAGAAATCGCTCGATTGTTTCTGAATAGGTGACAATACGTTTTTTGTTTTTATATTTATCTAAACGATGGCGTTCATTTCGAGTAGCTTATGGTGAAACTGGGGTTTTAATGGTTTTTTAAACGATACCCGATTTCTCTTTGCTGATATTTCATTCATTTTTGTATTAACACATGTCTATTGCGTTATTGTTGTGTTCTGTAAAAGCTGAACCGTCATAATATTTAGTCTGGTGCTATTTTTGTGGTTCATCTTGTTACAATTTGATTCGATTGTTATTTTGGTAAGTTAATGCATCTAGGTATACCCGATGTTTTGCCTGTGCCTTTACACAGAGGTATCCACGTCAATTGATATCTGAATCTAAAATGGGTCATTATCTGCGAAATGCACTCTTGAAATCATCGAAATCTCTTGAAAATTATTGTTATTTATCAACCGTGAAATAGGTTAAAAATACTCACCTGCTCACTTAAAAATTATCTACATCCACCTAAGTACCATACAAAATTATTATCTCAATTTTAGTAAAATTGCTTTAAAATTTTGCACAAATCTAAATATAGCACTATAATAAATGTCTGTCATTACATGTGATGTTAATACCCTCTCTGCCCTCTATAGTCTTCAATTGTCCAATGATCGTTTCCCATCTCAAGATCAAAGTGTAAAGGTGCGTACGGATAGCGCGTTCCTGTGTTACGCGTAGTTGGGAAACACTGTCCACGCGTACATTGGATACGCGTACAGCTCCTGTACGGACCGCCGCGAACCTGTACGCGAGGTCAATCGATCCAGGGCGCTCCGCGAGCCCCAGTCATTCGCCATGACTCCGACAAACTTAGCGGTTGCGTGCACCACTACTGCTGCGGCGTTAGTCATTATTCAACACATTTTAAATAAAAAAAAGAGAAACAAACGGAAACCTAGATGGTGGATGAAAAAATTGTTTCGGGAAAGATTACAGTGTGGAAATAGGCTAATAGAAGATATAAATTATGAAGAAAGTGGGGACAAAAATTTTGTGAGAATGAGTTTGCTAGATTTTGAAATAATTCTTGAAAAGGTTGAACCTGAAATAAATGAATCAATCTAATAATATTTTCATTATTGAAACTCGAAGAACACGCGTGTTTATTCATTTTGCCGTCCAAATATAGCGTAGCCGGCCGCGAGCGTCCTCTTTGACGCGCGACCAAAAACCGACTGACGGTGGCTCGCGTGCGAGTTGGCTCGCGCGGTACGCGTACCCCAAGAGTGAACGCGTAGCTGCAGGTATGGACTAGGCGTTCCGGATACGCGTAAACTGAGTACGCGTACCAGGGTACGCGCAATCTGTACGCACCTTAACGTTTTCATAAGTAATGCGTAGATGCGCCGGCGCAGAGAACAATGCGCGGAAACTCACGCGCCGGTGCTTGAAGACTATCGCTATTGGCGATTTACAAAGTATATTTTGATGATCTTTTGTTTTTTATAGATGGTGTTATTTCATGGGTAAGTGATGTCATAAAATGTAGATCAGATAATGGGTATGATTATGTTTTATATGGTTTTGGTACAAAGATGTGGTTGTAAGTAGCTGTTGTATCTACTTTGGTTGTAATCATTCTTTCTTCATTAAAACATTTTGTATCAGTTATTAGGAAACTGTGTAGTTGTTGAAGTAATTTCTTTGGATCTTCAGATTTTTCATAAGGTTATCTTAATTAATTAATTTATTTATTTAATTATGAAGTTCATCTTTTTGCCAATCTTACATTATAAGCAAATGTTAGTAGATACAAATACGTTTAACCAGTTTGTGTTCAGCCTTCATTTACAAGCTTGTAAATCCCCGTCAGCAAACAACTTCAAAGATTCAGCAAATTCAGCGAAGAACGAACATGGCCATATTTTTCAGTGACACTACAAATCATAAACTATCCCAGGTATCCAGAGCTATATCAAAAATGTGTCCAAACGACAAATATATAGTTCCTTCTCTACCGGCAGTTGAGATTTATAAGCCCAGTCGTTATTTTAATAAGACATATGTAGGCAAAGATTGAGACATATTAAGGATTAGTGAATGCTTGTTTTGCATCTTCAATCGGTATTTAGTCTGTGTTTGTTGTTTTTGTGGCTTTACGGAGAGATTTGATTAGAATTATGTTTAAGTTGTGTTTTGTTTGTTTGTAAGGAAAATAGTTTTGTAATTTTGTATATCTTCTATTTGATGATTTTCCGTGTTTTGTGTATGGTAGGTAGTTGTTACTTCTGGTTTTACGTTTTTAGATTTTCAAATTGTTCTTTTAATATCTTCGTTTATCCTACAATCCTTATGTTGTATCAGAGTTAAGTTAATCTTATTCTTCATATTAATGTATGGTGACTCTGTTTCCTGTGGTATTCGATATTTGACACAAGATGAAAGCATTGACCACCCACTTATGAATCTATGTAGGTAACTATATTTGTTTCTCAGATCACAAGACACAAAATAACAGTGTGAAAATAACAAAGTGTAATACCAACACGTGGATCATAGAACAAGCAATTACTCATACATTTGCCTTGTGAGATCTATTCTAATACAACGAGTTATTAATAATATTTTCTTACAAATGTCGATGCGTCTGGCTTGATTCCAGAATTTGCGTTTGAGGTCTGCGCGAAGATGATCGATTGGGATCGTTTATAGAGAACTTGGTTGGTCAGCACCTGGTGTCATCTATTGAGGAGATCATGAAGGGAATTGGGAGGGCGGAGTAGGTGTCCGTTGCTTTGAGCTACGAGTGACGTGTCCTTTGAAAGATTGGTGAAACATCTATGATGATAAAGATTGTATTTGCAGTAGTATTATATTCAGAATCGATGACTGAAATAGTTGCAATGTAAATGTTCTTAGCTTAGGCGCATCATATAATATATGTATGCTAGCTTTTAAGGTTTTTATCTATGGGCCATTGATGCCTGAAAATAAAGAAGATTTGATTTGATTTTGATATTAATTTCGAAATTCTATGTAGACTGAAATTTGAAACGTTTTTGGGTTTCAAACTTTTATTGTAAGTTTCTGTTGAATTCACATGTATTGGTTAAGTTATGATATTATTTCCATCCTTTAATATCAGGGATGATCCCATTGAAATATATTATTCGAGTACACGTTTAGCGTCAAACAAACTCCAAACTACACACAGGTATTCTATTACCCCCACAAATCCGTTTTCTCCTGTCACGAATAAATAACCCTTAGCATTTATGTCAGTATCTGGTGCGGTTTCCAGGATTCCACCAGTAGCGTCTTCATCATCATTTATACCAGGAACATTACTTAGAGTAGTGTTACCTCATATACTGGGAATAGAGCTATAATTCCTTAAGTTTTTGCGACACGTTAAATCATTCGGCGCTTTGCTTGGCCGAGATATGTTTGCGGTTAATTAGAACTTATAGTGGACTTACATGATAGTTTTCAGGAGTCGCCTAAAATTTTCTAATGGTCAAGTTTAAACTATAATTATTTATAAAACATTACATCAAGAAACGTAACAGATGTTGTTTCATTTTCTAAAACAGTCATAAGGAATTGAAGACTATATTTTTTGATGAATTTATAACGTCCCTACATAAATATGTTTCAAATAAGTTTTGTGCCAACTTAGCTGCATGCACTATCAAAAGGTCCAAAACGCAATAATGATATGCTAAAATAATCTTTAAATACTTTCTTCTAGACCCACACTCTCACTCAATCGCAGAAATTCAGGCAGTTTATTAGTCGTGAGCGTGTAGCGAGCCTATTCACAGATCACTCTGTCGTATCGCGATTAACATGTCCTGGCATCTTAGCAAACATATGTCGAAATTCCAAAACTGATACACCATCCTTATTTGCTTTGCTATAGGGTCTATAATCGCTTGTACTGCTAGCATTGGAAGTTGGTCAGCTATAGTATCTCAATTTACTCTGTTTGTATCAGTAACTGTATGTTTATTGGGTTGTAGATTGGTTAAATCATATAAAGATATTGGTTTGTTTAAAAATGTTGTTTTGAAATATAAAGTTCGATTGTTGCTGGTCGTGATCATTTTAAGATGATCTGACAGTGAGCACACTTGGATTTATAAAAGAAACATTCAAAATAAATTGAAGAATGAAAATGATACTGAGTGAATTTTATTGATGACGAAGGTTGTGAATTATTAATTAATTAATAGATATCTTACCTTCAACTTGGTGTCTAGTTATTATGAAATAGTCTTGGAAAAAGCCTGAAGACATTATAAACTTACAGAGTTTAGTATTAGAAAATATCATAATTAATCTACGCAATAAAACTCTCTCCTACATAATCCGACTATCAAAAAATCTCATCTAAACTACACCAAATATCAAATTCAAACCCACAATATCAAACGACTCATCAAAAATATAAAAATATTTTCACCAACGAGCCACGATTAAAAAGTCGCAACTTACGTACATAATTGTGCATTAGAAAGTGCGCACACGCACTCTCACGCACGTATTGTGTGATATCTCGACGAATATCTTACAGTCTTCACACGACTTGGGGCCACTAATTAAACGGATGTACCAGACAATGTAAGGCTTATCGAAATTGGTTCAGTGATTTTGTAGAGAGCATTAAAATACCTAGATAAGTGTGTACTATTATAATGGTTGTTGTAAATAGTTTTGATGCGTGTGGTCGTGCGTTCTGTGCTGTGGTTTCGGCCATTTTGGATTTTTCAATGCTTTTTTAAAGGGCTTTTCGAGTATGTCACACATTTTCAAGTTTTATTTAAAGATCTGAAAATAATCTATCACCTGTTTTTCGTCCATAAGGAAAATGCTACGTTAAACATATGTTAGGAAGATTTGTAGCCATTTTCGCTTTATAAAGGACACCCTCCAAGCATTGCAGTTGACCTCCAAAATAACCTGCAAATAACTCTCTCTAAATTAGTGACTTTATTAGCAAATATTTCGACTCACTCTAAAAATTCTCAATAGTATTGTTACCTCTGAAAGTTCAGCACCATCAAAACCCTATAATAGATGGTGCATGAACAATTTTCCGGCACACATGGGCTCAACAATCAGACACCTCGGCTATGGTGGTAGATACCATCGCTTCCTGATTAGACATGGCTTACCATTGTTGTTCGTAGGAACACCCGAGTACTTTGTACGTACATTTTGTTGTACTTGTGGTTCTCGAAATATGCTGGTTCGTGATGAGTGTAGATGGTCAATAGATACATCTAGGTACTTTTTTTGGGACACTGATTACGAAAACCATAATTTAGATTAGTAACTAATGCTCTGTCTTTTTGTATTTCTTTTGCCTTAAAGTTTTAGAAAGCGCTATTACTCGTACTTCGTTCATTTTTTGACATTGGCTTTTCAATCACTCAGATCCTGTAATTTTGTCTCTTTGTCAATTGCTTGTCATTTTCAGTCATTCTCTGTACCTGTTTCTACAACAATTTCATCCTTACCAGACCAGCATAGTTAAAAAGTAGTTCTTCATCATATGATACAATATCAGTTCCAACATTCATAGTAGGGGCTACCAAGAATCTAGCCACCATCAAGATCTTCGCAGCTTCGGTCCGCTGACCAGCGAATGGAAAAACAACAATTTGTTTATTTACCATCCTCTTAATAGCTTACAATTAATCTCCAAGCTATAAGTTGGAGATTACACTGATAATGTTAGCTTTGTATCGCTGTTTGCTATTTTAGGTTTGATGGACAAATAAGGTTAATTGAGACTGTACTTAGATCTAAAATTATTATTCTTATAATAAAAACAATACCTACTTATTTTCTCAGCCTTGTCTGTTCTGTAATTTGTGTTGAACTTTAATACAACTGAACGAGTTTTCGAACAGTTTCATCAGTTGTAAATAGACGTGAGCCAGAAGGAAGGCTTTAAATGTAAATTTTTGAAGAAAGTGCTATTACTGATAAAGACAAAAAGCTAAATAATATAATTGATAAAGCTTATTGCAAATCAAAGGAAAATTTAAAAGAAAACGTAGCAATAAAAAACGCAATAAAATACTCCTTGACATAAAACCCAATTACAAAACTATGGAGTCACAGCAATCAAGCACAATTAAACGCACGGTACATGACAAACAGAAGCACACACAGACAGACAAACAGACAGATTACATAGATACGTGTTATTAGATAAATCATTGACTGGAGACAGATTTGTAGATAACGTCGAATAGGCAGTGAACACGAATGAGGATGTTGTTACGTTATTAAATAGACTTACTTGTAATGGTAAGGAAAATATGTTTATTGTGGACATAAGTGATGTAGAGGAAATAATTGTAATAAAAACAGTGATACCTATTATAATAGACACATATAATCGAAGGCAAGATAAGTCGTAAATGAACTACCTTAACAAATATTATACTTAAAGCTTGAAGAGTCTGTGTATTGTTAACTTGAACACGCTAATATCAGAAACTATGGAACGGATTTCCACGTTTTCGTCAGAAATATTGTGTTCTAAAATCGTTGCACCAAACAATTCTCTGTACACCTATTTGTAGCTTTCTATGTTGCCTAACGGTCGACTCAGAAACTTAGCAAAATCCAGTAAAAACCTGCTCAAAAAAACTGCAGCACCAATCCATATACTGTCTTCAATATTATCGTCACCCCCCATTTAACCCGTCACCTCGCGGTGGAAACAATGATGTTAAATTAAGCACGACCAGCCACGGGTCATTAGGTCCCAAGCAGGTGGGGGGTTGATTGATTCAATACATGTCATTTAGGTGTTCAACCAACCGGTGGATTGACGGGTTAAAAGACATGAGGGACTGGCGGGTGTGAATTTATGATTTCCATGATGGTGATGCTTTTGATCTTTCAATAAGGTACGATGACGATATTGGTAAAAGTTGGGAGATAGTAAAAGAACCTTTGTTGCCTTATCTAAATTTTTTGGAGTATTCAATGAACGTAATGAGGAAGTTTGATCTTAAGTTATGGATGTTATTAATCCATTTTGGCACACCGGACGCTAGGATACATTGAATAAGATGTTTTTTTTTTTTAAAACTTTCGGTATCTCTACTGCCTATAGAGAAAGGGTGTAAAAGCACCAATAAAATACATGTACTTTATACAGGTCTATCACTAAAATATTAAACTTAAATCAGAACTGTCAAAAACCCAACAAAAGAAACCACTCCACCCCCACATAAATCCAAATTGATACCTCCGAGGCCCATTAAAAAAATACCGACATCCAAACCACATTAGCAAGTAGCACCGTCTTACCATCAAGATATTTCCGAGATGGCAGCACACAAAGGAACAGACAGGAAGGAAGAAAGACATTTCATTGGCGTCGCGACAATCGCCATTATATCATCACGCCTGTGCCAAAGGGGGTAGCCAGGCGTGAAGCCCCCACTTCGTGTATCGAATCGAGTGGTTTTAGCTAGTAAATCCTTGTTCTGAATAGTTTTGATTTTGTTTATTTTGTTAGAGTAAATAATTTGGGTCGTTTACGAAAATATATTGTTGATAGATATGTATGTCTCTAAATAAAATAAACACTTGACAATTATTTTATGAAATCTAAAGTATGGTTTCCGTTCACGAACGATTGCCGTTTCCATTTTCACATTTGCTTTAATAAGTAGTAGCAGAGATAATACACAAGGTACCTTATTCACTTTATCCTCCCATAATATGTATGTGAAAAGGAAATCATTATTGTGATACTTAAACACCTTCAAAGCGCTAAAATTCCATATTTTTATTTCATCTATCGCCAAGATACCTCGGAAACGTGTATACGGAAGCCAATGAAGGCAAATGTGATGTCCTCCTGGCCGATTATCGGCTACGGCGGCTGTTCTCATGTATGGACATTAGCCAACTGTGCAGGACATATTATAGTGCACAAGCATTTGCGCAGACACAGGTGCACTCACTATTCCTTCACTCTCATAGTCCGATGGGACGGCAATCCGACACGACCAGAGCGAGATCAGGCAAATAAACTTACTGCATCTGAAGATGACACGACAGCAAACCTAAGAAACTTCCAAACTGTATTTTCGCAGTACTTCTTCAACCAAACCCAGACCCTGATTTTGAATCACCAGCAGTCCTTGACCCTACTGGTGATTGATCAGTGTGACTGTGTGAAGCCTGTCGTCCGTTCATTACGGTGATCACCCGAGCGGCAACGTTCACATACTTACTGAGGGAAACGATTGGACCGAATTGTAGTTATATCGAACTTTGTGTGTATGTGGTCTGTGCTCTTATAAGTAAAGTAGTAGATTGTGCTTCGTCTGTGTTAGGTTCGGATATGGTATTTGGGTTGATAGATAGTTTGATATTGATTAAATCAATTGCAGGATCAACCCTTAAAAGTATACTCAAAATATTAGCATGGACATCTAATCGTGCAGGTTTATCTACAAAATGGTTTTACTCAGTAAAACGTTTTTTTGAATGATGTTTCTCTTCAGTAACTTTTCCAAAACCGTAAAATAATTTTAAATTGTTTACTATAAGATACCAACTTACTTTTATCTTCCTTTGTTTATCACTGTTTATTAGGCAGGATTGAAGGATCGAAGGCAGCGAAAACACAAACTTCATTATCTACTGCAGTTTATCTATATTACTCAGTAGTATACTTCTGAGAAACTTTAACCAATGTCTCATTTATGCGTTGCTCTTACATCACATTTTTTTATTTAACATATTGTTTAGCATATGCATTACCAGTGGCTACATACAATAACACGAGTGTAGCAACACTAGATCTGCATTACCGATAACTACAGAATCATCTAGCATTACACGAACACAATTGACTTTCATAACTGGTTCAATAAACATCTGATATGCCAGTTTCTTCACTTTAGTTTCTTCGTTGCCAAATAATCCTGTTCTATTAACAGCTGTAATGACAATGTGTGATATCATCTACTAAATATGTCTATTGTGACAAAATTGTGCAACTCTCCATTTATCGACATTCGTTCGCACCACACAATCGACTCGTGTCCATGTGAACTTCCCGCCACTATTTGCATATTTGTTTTGCGTATCACAATGTTTGCCTTCGTTTCCTGCGTTTGTACTCCATTTTGCATCTTAATCCTTGCTATAAAGGTTCGATTTTCAGACGTCACTTTTCCACGGATGCAGAAATATTTTTGTAGTTTTTGTTTCGACAATTTTATTTTTTGCCGTTCTAGAATTCTATTTTGACATGATTTCGAGCTTATGCAATATAGCATAAAGCACAAGGTTTGAATTTCAGGGTTTTGATAATGGAAAACAAAAGTTTGTTCGCGACAAAATAGGTCTGCTATTAGATCGGCATTTTATTAATTTCGATTATTTTCATTAGCATGATGTCAGCACCATTGAGTGTGAAAAAGAATTGTTTCATTGGAGGCTACCTTATCGACATTGCTATCAGTTTGCGTATTAACATTTTTGCATTAAAGTCGGCCATTTTAGGATATACAATTATTTCCTGTTCAATTTCGGCTTTATTTGGGAGATTAAATGTAATACTATCAATTATCAGGTTCTTCCGTAAGATGTCAACAATGTTAAGTTTGATGACATTTTCCGGCTTCAATTTATTATACTTATATACTGTTTAAAAATGAGAATCATGTCCTAAAATAATAACATCTTATGTGCCTGAAGACATACAAATAAAAATGGTTGACATATACACTGACCACATAATAAATCTTACAGAATCAGGCAATTATATAGATCAGCTTGGGATCACATGCGTTGTCCTTTAGTAATATGATACGCGTGAAGATAAAACTACAATTTATATTAATCATCTTCTTCATCTTGAAAGTCTTCAAACTCGCGTTATTCCTTACAAGTCCACCTGTCTTTGCAAAGTTGCCATATAGTCTGCCATCATACCGAATGATATTTCACACTCTGACTCACCCCACCACATCGGAATAATTTATTGATAACATCTAGTATTTCCCTTGAACTTCAGCCGTATCATTGCTTTAAAATCTCATGTGTTTAAAAAATAACTTACAATAACCAAACCTTATTTGCATCTACGAGTCTTTCTGCATCTCCAAATTGCACCTTAACTTCTAAAGCTTAAAGTTCAGGTTTGTTTCTTTTAGCTGTATATGTGTCACGTCATGAATATCAGTGGTATATTAAGTGTCAACATTTAGCACCTCTTTTGAAGTCGTTAAAATTCATATTCGGACGTGTTTCAAGTTCTCACGGCCACAGTTTCTTTTCCAAGTATTTGATGTCGGAGACACCTGGGCAAGTTGCTGTCGATAGCTGGTCGGCTTTGGGTAGTTATGCAAATGGTTTCGACTA
This sequence comes from Helicoverpa armigera, assembly GCF_030705265.1. Lineage (NCBI taxonomy): Eukaryota > Metazoa > Arthropoda > Insecta > Lepidoptera > Noctuidae > Helicoverpa > Helicoverpa armigera. The sequence continues at coordinate 765,930 of NC_087141.1, forward strand.
TAAATGTGTAAAAGAGGTTGAAGTAGCCGCAAAACTTCTAAAAATATTGTTAATGATGTTTTGATTCGGTGAAATGGTGATATTTTGATAATGTTAATGATTAAGTCCAATGGTCAACATTTTACCTATCATTAAAATCATTACCTATTGTTCTTGTTAAAAAAAATCTGTTTTTCCTGTCACTTTGGCAGTTCGCGATCAGTTGGACTTTTGACCGTGGTTTGGAGTTTTACACAGAAATACCTTCTGAGGCTAACACAGTAACTTGCTTTTCTGAGTATATTAAGTACCTATTTTCATCATGATTAAATATCAATCTACAACCACGTTAGTCATTCTGTGGGTACCTAATAAAAGTCTTATCCTGCAAGTTCCAGCTGCCTACTGAAGACTAGCGTTTACTCATGCGATTATGTAAGGTAACACGACTCCGTAAATTGCGTTAATTCACTCATAGCTGCAGCTCAATTTGCACGTATCGCATTTTTTTGCAGCCGGACACGAGATAGAAGTCGCATGAATTACGCTTGGGACACAGATGTAATAAGGAGTTAGATCCAATAATAAATAATATTTTTTTAATACTCAAAGAGGATTTTTAATCTATACTTATGTTACATAAAGGAAAGGATTTGATTCTTTGTTTGTTTGTATGACATGAATAGGCTCCAAAACTACTTGACTGGTTTGAAAGATTCTTTTGCTATTGGGAAGCTATATTATCCCCGGTGAACTTAGGTTTCATTTTATTCCAGTAATAGTTATTCTTACGGGACGTGGGTGAAACCGCTAGAAAACGGCTAGTATTTCATATTAAGCATGGACATTTTAGAATTGACAAATTCCACTCATATCACCCAATATACTACTAGCACACAAAAGATATAACTAACAAAACTTGCCAAAACCCAACTAAAAATTATGGCTTCATATAAAAAACCGCGGCCAGTTTTAGACGATGTTACATCTATCTTATGTCCTACTTCACCTGTCTCGGCCACTTCTTTAGAGTTGTGGTTTTAGTGATGAACCGTGGGAACGCCGGCTGAGGATACACAGCTTAGATTCAAATTAGCCTTTGGCTTACATATACGTACTAGACTGGATACATCGGTTTGTTAAAAATTGTAGAGGAATTAAGTTTTTTTTACTTCATAAAGAGTTACTAGAAATAAGTATGGCGACGGTGAGTCCAGACCGTCGTTTGAAAATCTTTGACAGTCTTTAGGGATACTCAAAGTCACGGTGTCTCACAACCAGTCTTGCCAAGAGGTTGCTCGGATAGTTGGTTTGATAAGTTCAGATGCTGTCGTTGCTTGTAAAACAATGCAAGCTGCATCTGGTTAAAAAGCGACCTCAACATTACTTATTATTAATTTATCATTTATACTTGTTTCAGTCATGATGCCTTCCTGGAGCTTCCACAATATTGTGTGAGTATATTGTCCAGTAGTTTGTATACCACATGTATTAATATGATGACTAATACACCAGTGTTAAGGATCGTAATGTAAATTGCAAGTAAGCGGAACTCGAGACTTTAAGCTGTTTAGTCTAGGATCTCCTGACTCACAGTCATAACAAACATATGTCAGACACTTGTAATAACCTTTATTTTAATCGTCATAAGGTTGAAAATTGTGCAGCTGTAGAGCTACGAGGAGTTGTGGGGTAATTTTCGAGAGTTCCTCGATAAGAATTGGGGGTAGTGACTCAGTGAGATTTTGTCTGGCAGGTCAATCGGGTACAAGGTCGTGTTTTATTAGTTTAAATAAACTTGCACCTGCTAGATAAAACAAGATGACAATAGCCTGTTGCTAGTATCCTTCAAAATCAGATCAGAAAAATTGCATGTTAGCAGGCCTTGACGTCGACAAATACTTATCTGAAAAATGAATGATTTTGAAAAATAAGGGATGTTTGCAGTCACGATTGAATGAATGTTTTTGAGTAAGATATCGAGTTTGAATCGAAATCTAACGAAACTCAAGTTTGACCTGTACCTCCAACAAAATTTCTAAGAAGCGAACAAGATTACATAACAACACAAGCAAGAAAAATCAAAATAACTTCCATGCGTTCAATACACGACCACAATTTCAGCGTTATTTGTCTCCATAGCATAGAAACCTGCAAACCTTGCTGTTGCAATTTGAACTTTATTCCTTAGGTCATAAGAAGGCAGTATAATTAATGGTGTGTCACACAATATCTTTGTTATAGCATAATGGGTGGTGGAATTATGTCAAACGTCAAATTAGATGTCTGCCTTCCTGTCGTTTGCGTTTTGTGTTACAATAGAAACGCTATTAAACGACAACGGGTCACTGTTACACCGTACTGTAACATCATTAACAGGGAAACCAAAGAAGGCTCTAAAATAATGGAAACTATGGTAAAAACTTAATCTTCTAATATGGTATAAACACATAATGATATAGATTTTTTTGAACAGAAACTTCTTACCAGAACAGAGTCTTTGGATTGAAGTAAACCCTCTTTTATTGAAAGCAAATGATGCCGGGTAATATATGTGTCCAAGTAAAGCCATAGCGAGAGCTTTTCTTCTTTTTTTATTCTAACCCCTTTTTAGGTAGGTGGGAAATTAGACTTTTTCAGAATAAAACCCATGCTCATGCTAGAGCCTCTCCATCCAGATTCTGTCTCATTTGTTCATGAATAACACTGCCATGTCTGTCTCATTACATCATAAATCATATACATTTCGGTGTAACACCAATCCATATTTACTGGAAGGTTTTTATACGACAAAGGCGCCTTATTGAATTCTATTGAGAAAACTACGTGACAGTGAAATGATTACAAAAACGTCAGTAGTACCGATATTACTGCTGTCACCTTTATTTTATGAAGGCTTGATGATTTGGATGACATGATGCCTGAGGGAGGGAAAGTGGTCAATTTTCAAAAGTTTTGACTAGTCAATGGATAAGTGAGAATATACCTCTAGAAATTGAGGTTATTGTTTGAAATATGTAAACTTCTCAAGTAATATTACTTCACAAATATATTTTTTTGTAGTTTGTTTGCACCCTAAGTGCTCTGAAATTACTGAACCGATAAGAAGAATTATTCTGTGTGGGAGCCATATTACCCTTAGTAGCTTAGGCTTAATTTCTCAAGGTTGGGGAAGAAGTTCAATTTGAACGCCGGTTTAACTGCGAAAAACTAGTTATTCATAGAACACTTATTTAAATTCCCATATCCAAAACTCAAGGACTCTAACAGTAAATCTAATGATAAACAAACATTAAACAATAAAACGTAATCCAGGGACGTGTTGGAACAACTATTGAATTTGTATTGTATTGTAATACAAATACAAATGATGGTGGATGTGGAATTTTAATACGCTGTGGTTTCGGTCGAGCGGGTTCGGAGGTGAGGGCGAGTGACGGACATGTGGCCAGCTGATTGGGAATCAGTTAATGGATTTTGTTTGATAAAGTTAAGTTCGTTAATGCTAACATTGGCGGTGGAGTGTAACTCTCTATTTCTATCGACAATCTTTCCTTGAAAAAAAGAGACTGTCTCACTGGGCATTTTGATTTTACTTTTACAAGGTGCCACTCTCAGCTGGTTTTAGTTTTTTATTACCTTTTTTATTTTTATTCTAGTTTGTAGGTAAGTTGTAGGGACTAATTTAGTTTGAAAATATAGTATCAGAAGTCGAATAGTAAGTTTGTATATAAATGTATTACCTACAATAACGTATGTAAATAAAGAACTTACAAAGAAGAGGTAGATTTTGTGCCTGAGAGAATATAACACATCACATAGTTATTACAGATATTGATAGTTTAGAAAACGAAAAAACACGCTAGTCATGTATTGTCAGCAGAACTCAGAGCGTGTGCCAAATTTCATCCCAATCGAAGATCGGGAAGTGGATCAAATTCAGACTCCAAGATTTTCTTACATACATAGTTACAAGTGAAGCTAGTATAAGCGTGTTTTAAAATCGATAGTTCTATAGACCATTCAAATATTGTCATTCACAATTATTGGTATTTAGATAATACGAATTAAATAATCTTTTCAAACTCTATTCCCAATTATTACTACATTCCCATTCACACCATCACACAGGTGATTTTCCCTACATATGCAAATGGCTTCAAATCAGCTGCCACAGTATTCATCGTCATCACAATGGCATCGGTCCTGTCAATCAGGTAGACAATTATTGGCTCTACCCGACCGTGGCTAAATACTACATCGTCACTGATTTTGTACTACTTAGAATTGGTTTGATTTGGTACTTGCTAGCACAATTGGGAGAGGATATTTTGGATTAGGTTGTGGCTAAGTAAAAGCTAGACCAAGAAGTTGTTATTTCACTGATTAGCAATGCTTGGATCAGTTGGTCCTAGGATGATTGACCACCTTATCATGACGAGTTTCAGAAGGCACATTATATTAGTGGTCTAGGTTTCCATACGGATGTTTGCCGTCACATTAACTCGGTTATTAGTGTCGTAGATAACCTAGAAAGTATGTATTAATTAGAAAAGCAGTCCTTGTCTGACCTGGTAATGAACCAAACGTACTTGAGAGGTAGGTGCTTTAACTCTTAGGCTTAAGTGGACTGATTTGTTATGAAACCGATTTCAAAATTCAATCTCATTACTCAACACTCAATTCTTTATTAGCATTCCATATGTTATAGAGGTGGTACAAATTAATTAATCTCTAGCAAATCAATGGATAGTTTATAGAAATCCACCGTCAAAACTTACAAAGTCAAAAACCCCACGTACAAAACAGTACAAATTGACATATCTGCATATTCAACAAACGCAGCCTATAACGTTTCAGTTCACGGAGCACCATTCACAGCTGATGACGGGGTAGCGACGAATTGATTGATGTGCCCGTGTTTATTGAATTGTGTCGTTGTATCCTCTATATTGTGTTGTGTGGTTTCTGGTCTGTTGTGTGTTGTGTGTTGTAGGTCAGCGGTTGTGAGTTTTTGTTTTCAATGAATGAGGTTTAGTAAGACTTGGTAGAAGTACAGTTATGTGGTTGTCCGTCAGTTCCTTTGGTTTCATTTTATGTCCAATCAACTACCTTACAAACATTATCAGCAATATTTTTCTTATGTACCTATTTTTCTTCACCAATCTTGATTCAGAACCATATCTAACAGGCGTTTAAAGTTTTCTACGCGAATTGATCAAGTTACCTAAATATTATTATGTGGCTACCGAATTTGACTGCAGGAATAAAAATGTACCTACATATACCTACTTTTGGTATTCTGTTGTATTCACTATTATTAGAGAAATGTTAGTACATATCAATATTGTAGACTAATGATCATTATAATTACAATTAACAAACAACATACAACATAAACCCAATCTTACACAATCACAATAACTATACTAAAGTAACCTCTACTTAAATGATTTCGTAAAACACATAACAATTGGTAAGTTTTGAGACAGGACAGTGCAATCCATTGTCAAAGAGTAAGCACAATAAAATTGAACGAGTTGAGAAACTTTACTGCGCCATGAAAATGTCTATTGTCTAGATGATAGGTTGGACTATTTTCATATGTGATTTTGTTTATATGCAATATTATTAGAAACCTTAGACTACCAAAAACTTTTTTACAAAGAGAGTAAAAACGACTTCAGTAGTACACCTAAACCTTCGCAAAAGTCTGACAAATACTATTATTAAAACAGCCTCTTAATCAGTTTACAAAGATTTGTATACTCGTATTAAGAAAATGAAGTGTTTGACGCTCATTTCTAGATGAAGCCCGTGTCCTGCAGTTTGACAATAGTTGGTATCATGATGCATGCTCTTAACCATCTTCCTGAGTACTTACAATAATCAACATCGTAACTATTCAACAACAGCAAAAAAGAGATGCTAAAAATAGCTTAAAAGTCACATCTCGATCAGCGACACCCAAACCTCCAAAATTAAACTGAACGTAAAAAAACTTCGAATTCAAAAAAATCAACGATACGTATACCTAGTAGGACAGCACCGATGCACGTCGATACGTTCAGATCTCAATCTACCCTCGGTATAAATTTAGAGCTGATGTTAGCCGTGCGTGAAGGAACGTAATTGCAGTATCGAGCACTGTGGCGCCATCTATTGGTCGAGGATGGGAAGTTTTATTGATTTATTGGTTCTATCTGTAGATCTTTCTTCTGGTATTGCGTTGTGTTCGTTATTTGTTGTAATTATTGGTCTGGTGATCTGTTTAGTCTGTACTGTTAGAATATTTATATGCGAGGAAGTTGCCCTAAATACAATGATGAGATGGTCATGTTCTTGCGTTTACTTGTTTCTCATTTAAACTCAATTATGCTGAAGAAATAATGAAATTAAGCAAGATTGAAACTCATTACTTTAATTTTCTAATTCAATTTATTTTTACTTTACCTTTGTTAATATCATAACCGCTATTGTCCACATCATTTAAAGTCCGATTCCTATCAACAGGATGTCAACCACCTCCAACTTTTATTTTCTTCCATCCAAATTCTTCAACAGCACCTTTCTCATTGAAATCTGCACTTTGCTGTTTTATATTAGGGTCTAGATTTGCCCAAACCGCGATCATAGTTGCACAAACGTGGATGCAATGTTTAATATAATTTTTATTAAAGTACGAGTTCAGAGGAGCGAAGCTATCTGGGCTCTAATCGTCGCCTCTAATGATTACAGTTCGTCGTAATTATTTCGAGCGGCTGTCTTTGTAATGATTTAGAGAATATGGATGTGTTTCTGGTAAGGAGGGTGCAGTTTGAAGACTGAGTAGAGCGTTGTTTGTAGACGCATGTGAATTTTTAGTTGCAGGAGAAATTTTGTGCTGTTTACTTTAAGTGATGTGCCTCTTGACGTAAAAACATTGGACGTTAGTCAATTTCACTTATTAATATACTACATGTATGGTATGTAGAATACTACATACACCATAATTGGTTTACTTAAAACAGCAGTTTTAAATAACTATAATGTGCAATCTCCACGCACGTCAAATACTGTTTTATTTCAATATTGTAAGTAGCAATATATCCAGCAAATTACAGTATCATCCCTATGTCCTAAGGAAAATGAAAAAGCTTATACTTGTTATTGCAGGACATAGGTCTTTTCTCAGAGAAGGAATAAGCTATTATTACCACACTTTCAGACTTTAAAATCTAGGTTTTCTCGGGATGTTATCCCTCACCTTTACTCTGTCTTTGGTTTCCAAGTTTATACTTGGAAATCCTACATCTTAGCCTAGTAATCTCTTGTCATAACTTTTTGAAAACTTGCCACATCCAGCAATAGCAGCACGCACCACTATTTCATTACGGTAATCGTAATTTTTACGTAATGGCAGACAGACTCGTGATACTATCGCTGTGATTGCTACTACTGGTTGATTGCTAAACTGCGGCTTGCCTTACCCACGCTCCTAGCTATTGAAGCTCGAAACTAGCGATACTGTTTCTTCAGTCTGTGGTTTATCCTTGATTTTGATAATTGTTTATTTAATATCTCTGTATCTTCTTCTTCATGTCCTGTTTTTAATTTGACTTGTGTGTAGTGCAATATTTTTTCCATATCCATCGTGCTAACATTTAGTTTCATTTATCTTTACATGCATGACTTTCTCATATAGTGTTCCTATATGAGGAAGGCACACAATGGAATGACGATTTCAAGAAGGTGGCGGGTAGTGTATTGATGAGGGCTGCCCAAGATGTCTGGTGCTTAATGGAGCACTGAGTAGTGGACGGCAACAGGTTGATATGTCAGATTGCTTTTTGTATCTATTCCTAAAGATCAAACTACATCATTTATGACATTGTTGTAAGTGAGAATTATCTATACTTCTATACTAATATTATAAAGAGGAAAACTTTGTTTGTTTGGTTGTAATGGATAAACTCAAAAACTACTAGACCGATTTTAAATATTCTTTCACCATCAGAAAGCTACATTATTTGCAAGTAACATAGGCTATATTTTATCCCGGTGCGGGCAGTAGCTCCTATGGGACGCGGGTGAAACCGCGGGTAAACGTCTAGTTTAAAATATTTGTTATGTAGAACCTTTACTTCCCTCAAAAACAGTGTTACTTTTTGATACTTATTATAACAAACACCTCAAATATCTAATCACTAATTCTCAATTCACAAATCCTACAGCTACACACGCAATAACAACTAGAACTACAGTTATCAACTACACAAATACAGGAGGTGTCTGAAACGACAGTTTAATTGACTATCTCAGGCTGGAGATCATAATCGCACATGTAATTGTTCTAATAATTGCTGTTATAAGGTTATAGAACTGTTTCGCAGTGTGCTGCTTTTGGCATTGAGTGTAAAATGTCTTTGATTGAGTTCAGTAGAACTTTGATCTTTTCAAAAAGGTGATCTATGTAGTGGATCTGTAGGTATACTATAAGGCTATTTATTGGGCATGTAAGTAAATGTAATTGTGACAAACATAATGAGGTTTCTAAAACTGGATGATATGGTAACAGTTTACCTACTTGTGGCGTAATTTCAGCGGTCTTCTTGTGGCCTTATTCATCATCATCCTCATCATCCTCCTGCCCTTATCCCAATTTTATTTGGGGTCGGCGCAGCATGTTTTCTTCTTCCATACGCTTCTATCTGCCGTCATCTCACAAGTAACATTCTTTCTTACCATATCTACTTTCACACAATCCATCCATCGTTTCTTTGGTCTTCCTCTTCCACTATATCCGTCCACGTTCATACTCATTACCTTCCTCACAACATGACTCTCATTCCTCCGCATCACATGCCCATACCACGACAGCCGGTTTCCACGCAGTTTTTCTGATACCGGCGCTACTTTCAAACTTCCTCTTATATACTCATTCCTCACTCTATCCATTCGCGTAACTCCACACATACCTCTTAACATTCTCATCTCTGCCGCATGCAATTGTCTTTCATTCGTCGCTTTTGTGGGCCAGCACTCTGATCCATACAAGACAGCAGGCCTGACCTTATTACATAACCATAATGTTATATGCTTGATTTTAAGAAATAAAGTGATAGAAATGATAAATAAAATGAGTGGTAAGACTTCGAAAGAAAAACTCACTAAAACAGCGTCGCTTCTTCAAAGTCTATTTATATCTTAACCGCACATATTTAAAATTGTGTCACTAAGTCCATACTAGACAACAACTTAAATAAAAATGCTACCAAGTTACATGCAGATAACAGATCAAAATCAAGAGTACCTAAGGGCACCACGTTAAGCCCTACTCAATTCACACCTGTACTTCCTAGAACTGAAATACAAGTAAGTAAAATAATCTTTACGACTAGAAAATAAAAAAGGTAAACAGTCATTAACCAGCTACCAGTGTGAAGCGTTTAACCGAACGGTTACAATTTTACAGTAACCGCTATAAAGGCAATAAGACATGCGTATCGTACGGTCGTTCCTTCTATCTGGTTTCGGCATCTTGAAAGTACTGCACGCGCGGACGTGTTGAGCTCGTGGTGTATGTGGCGACAATCGTGTTTGGGTTATTTTTGTAATGTAATATACAAATAATGTATTTTGTATCTTAGGTTTTTTAATTGGGAGATGTTAGAATCTAGATTTTTTTTGCAATATCGCAGAACGGGTCGATTTATCGTAAGGTTAAGCTAGCGTGGATAGGTGACAATCTTGCAATGATGAGTTTCTCCGTGTCTCAGAAAGCACGTTGAATTGGTGATTCGGCAGTCGTTATGGGTAGGTATCCAGAAGCCAGAAAGTCGTAGATCAGTCTTACCAAGGGTAACCGGGTTGAAGAGATCCAATAGGCGGTCGCTCCATACAAAAAATTGGTATTTATCTGCACGTAGGAAATAGATTTTAAAGTAGTTAGTTATTCATATACAATAATAACAAACCCTGACTAATTTTAAGCCATACTTGCAACTAAAACCTTTCTGTACACACCTGTACCTTCAACGACACATCACAACTCAAGTATTCCAAGAAACGGTAATAATTCTGAACGAAATCCTCCACTCTTATATTAAATATGAATATCACACTGATTTATGTTATAAGCCGGTACACATTAAAGGAAACCACTGACTTTTGACAGCCAAGCTCATTATATCGATCGTTAAGTTTAATCGGTGACATCTCGATAGGCGAATTCGATACCTATTTCAGAGACAGTTGTAAAATCGCCTGCCATTCTTATTTCTTTAATATTCCACGTCTCGTTTTTGTTATCTTTTAATTGACATAATGAGTGTTAATTCTGTTATGCTCGTTCTAGTTTTACGGTGGATTCTTTGGTTTTATTTTTAGTTTTTGCATTTTTGATGTCGAATTCTTGAGCGGTTGTGTCATCAAAAATGTCTAGTTAGGATATGTTTTTTATTGATTCAGATTTTTAATCCTTGTGTACGAGAGTTTCTTCTTTAACTTTATCTACTTTATTGAATCTATCAAATTCCTATCACCAATCTTATAGTCTTCGATAAAGACATTTTCTATCAGTGGTCTCCGACTCTCCTTTAATTAAACCATAACAAACAATCAACAAATACTTGAGATGCTACTCCGTACAGACCATTAACCACAAATCAGTCCAACATCGGCTTACCCGAAACCTATCCCGGCCGATCAGCCTTCAAATATATAGACATAAAATTTTACGACCCCCAAAACTTGGAACTTCGAACGAAAAAAATACCAGTTTCGATAAAATTTCGATAAAAATCGGTAAACAACCGATGCACGTACGACACTCGGTTTTTCTCAGAAACAGTGGACATCTTGAACTATAGAATATTAAGAGAAGTTCAGCTATAGAGTTAGTTTTTTAAAATAATTGATTTGAAATGCAACCCGACTACGCTAGGGTCCGTAATGGGTTGATCGACAAGTTGAGATTATTAAACGCTATAGCTATTACAGTTGATGTCAAATGCATGGTTAAATGTTTTATGAGTTTACGTGACTATTTATTGTGGTCACGTTAATTTTCAAGTTGTTGTCATTTAGTTTTATTGAGGTTTTGGCTGTTATGAGCGTTGTTTGATGACGAAACTTGTACATTGACCAGACCTTAGTGACCTGTGAGGACATTCTTGCACAGAGTTATAGATATAGGTCTAAAGATAAATAAAAGAGGTTCCACTGTTGAGTTTTTATATTTTTATGAGTAGATAGGTACTACTAGTAGGACTTCGCAGCTGGCTTCTTATTTCGACGTTTGACAAGAATCTGTAACAAACAGTAAATAAAAACAATTAGGTAATATAATTTTGAAACAAACTTTTCTTTACTGTTTCTGGTTAGTAGGTATGTATATTAAATTGCATTTGTCAGGAGGATGATAATATATTCAGTTACGTGATGTGTGTTACTCAGATCAGTATTTAGTACATTATCATCACCCTTCTGCCCTCATCACAATTTTATTTGGTAAGTCTTATTCCACACTACCTGACATTATTACCCAGTAAAGTATCACAAAGCCGATAATTCTAGATCTTTTCATGTACCAACACAAAAACTTAGCACCAATAAACACAGACCCACACCACTAAGACAAGCAACAGAATCACCTAAACAAAAACATAAGGAGCCATTCCACAAAGCGCGTATTACCATAAGGACTTTGTGTTCCAAAACTTTGTTCCACAGACACAATAATTTACAATTTCTTGACTGTTAATAGCCGATAGGATTTTCTGTCCTCGCTCCCACCGCAAGGGGAATTCGGGAACTCATTAGGGGTATAATTTTCACTGTAATAAACACCCCGCGATAAATATCAGCCCCCCAAAAGGGGTGTTTTTGGAAAGACGTTAGTTTGTGCTTAAGTTATAGTGGCTGTTTTAATGAAAGGAATTTTCTAAATGGGTGTTTTGTTATTTTGAGATCGAGATGGATATTTTCGCTGTGTTTTACGAGGGCTCTGTACTATTTATCTCAATTTCTCAAACGTGTTGATGGTAAGTGGACTTTTAAGAACAATGTTAATCTCATGCGCGTAAAAGAGTGACGTAAGAATGAGTTTTATACATACTATGACGCAATAATTTACCATAAGACAAACGTTGTCACTACGTTTTGGACTGCTAAAAACTTTTGGACGTGCCTTCATCATTGCGCATGTAACAGGGTTGGAGGTCAGATAAGCAGTGACTGTGTGTAAAACACAACTGCATCCGGTTAGACTGGTAGTCTACCCCACCCAATACAGTAGGAAAGGGCTAGCTAGACAGATGATGACATATATGAACATAAAATCCAGAAAAGGTTCAACACCGATCTAACCTTATCTATGACGTAAAAATATTCTAAATTCAAAAACAGTAGCCCTAAGAAGCGACCCTTCTATGCAATGAAGCGATGAATATCAAAATACTCGAATAAAAATATCGGATCCGTTCTTCAGATCACCGGTTCCAAGTATATCGAGATAGTATCGAGTGATCCGAGAACATCACTAATTAGTGAGGGAACGTTATTATTTCAAATGTAAGTATCGATGAAATTGGTATAAAGATAACGTTATGGGAGTAACTGAATATTTGTGGTGTTATTGCAATTGATGGGTTATTTTGGAGATAACAGTAATGTTATGATATGGTTATGTAAAACCATTTTGAGTATCTGGTGATAGCTGCTTATCTGTGTGGTCAAAAATATTACACACACAACTGCGTGCTTGTTTGATTGATTAAGTATTTACCATTTTTGAGTCGTTTCTATTATGCATTACTTACTTATAGTTCATATCAGTGTGACTATAGGCACATTGCATATCCTTTGATGCTGAACATTCATATGAATCTCTTCCGTTTAGCCAGATTGAAAATCTTTAAGTACACTGCAAATACATCTTCCAGTGGCCAAACCTCTTCAATATTCGGTCCATAAGTCACAGATGCCTCTTCATTTTAATTCCTGTTTCTGATCGACCCCGGAATGCTGCGGCGTAATTATATGAACCCTTTTGGCACTAAATTTGTGCCGTGTCGCAATTTAACTCAATGTTTGAATATGTCCCGTTTTATTGCCCTCTACAAATTAATAGCGTTAAGGTCAATTATTAAAATAATTAAGGGATTTTTGGAATTTCGAAATGTTCGAGTAAGATCTATAGAAGCAATAATAACTGCGTATCTACTATCTTACTGACTGATGGGTGTCTTGGTGGCCCAATAGTTAAGGCACCAGTTTCTTAAATATGAGTGCGCGTTCGATTTCTTCTTGTGGTTCCATTATACATATGTTTACTGTCTCCAGCCATACATAGTTCCCTCATAGTCGTATAAGCTATCCAGTCCTTCTTTTATTGGTTTAGTCATAACACCGCAATCCTTTAAAACATGCCCATAATCGAATACCTCCATATAATTTTGTGTCACATTTTTAATTTCATAAATACTCGTACATTTGTCTTCAGCTTAAACTTTATGGGCCATTATTTATATATTAATACTTGAATCTTCAATATTGTACACTTTTGAATTAAATCGATTGGATTCTTTTTTTTGTATTTTGCGCCTCTGAACTGTCATGCGCATGAGTTTTTATTGTGTCGTAAATATTGTATTGTTTTATTTCTGGTATTTTTTTGGTCTTTCAAAGAGGATGGAGGTCGATTTGTTTATTGCGAGATCTTACGTAATATGGTTTTTAAATCATTGGATAAGGTATAAATTGATAGATTTTTAATGAGGCGTTTTTGCAGTAGTCACCAATGTTCGGTACATATTTGTTGTATGAGCTATTTTGCCGATGTTGCTTATCTTAAGAAGTTATTTATTTTCAGCAATAAAACACGATCTTCTAGCTTCAGAAATCGTTCTTTCAGCCCACAATCAAACTGATACCAGCCATTAACAGTTACCCATTAACACTTTTAGAGCCATCCAAATCAAAAGTATCTTAACGGTTGCACATAAATCGAAGTGGGGTGGTACAACCCTTTTGCACATAAATCTGGAGTCTCGACCACCCTTAATGGGGCGTCTTTGTAATGTCTAGATATAAGGGTGCCTTAATCGAACGGATGCAAATGTAGTATTATTGTAACTGTCTATTATGGGATAGATCTTTGTCTTAGAAATCTTTATGGCTGGTTCTTGTAGCCCTTTTTATGGAAAAAGGGTTATTAGTTTCGATATTTAGGGAGATGTTGCTATTTGAAAAATTTGGTCTTTCCTGTTGATTTTTTTTTTGGTCCTTGGGTGCAAAATTGGCATAATGAAGTCAAGATTTTTTTAGTCCATTAGAAGTCACTGTAGTCAATCGAGTACAGTGCCTTTTAATGGGGATAGTCTTAGACGTACTTCTAATATGCAGAGTCTGATTTTGTGTTCGATACTGTTTACGTTACAACAATAAACTGTGTACTATCACACATGTCGTTAAAAACACCTGTCTAACACAATTCTAAAATACCACCAAAAAGAACGATTCTACCGGCGATCGTCGATAAGCTACTATTTACGCGTCCCAACCTTATTAAGCAATAAATATTTTACCGAATAATCTACCAAAAACTCCGGTTTCTAACAAACTCATCGTCTTAAACATTTAAAACCTTCAGAATACATTATTATAGTCGTAAACACGTGTATAAATCCCATTTTACGATCGTCGAGGAACGAAAAACCGATTTTTTTATCGATAAATATCGATTTCGGTTCGGAAACGAAGCTTTTGAGGTTTAAGTTATTGTTTCGTACGACTATTGGTTTACTTTACGGTTATCGTTGGGTTCAGTTTGACTAGTTTTTGCCGCGGCGTCGCTTGCTTTTTAGGGTTCTTTCTTTATTATATTTATGTGCGTTTATGGGTGTTTTTTTGTTGTTTTGTGAGATTAATGTCATAATCACCACTTTTGTATGGGGATTTCTATTATTTGGTACCTACGGGAATTATAATGGGAATTAAAGAATAAAGTTTTAGGTAGCAACTGGTTCCTTTTATGATTGTTAATAAATTAGGTAAAGAAGAATTCATATTTTTAGTTCTATTCCAATTATAGACTTGATTTTTAAGACTATTGCGGGGAAAGCGTCAAAATGGCTAACTGATGTTCATAGATTCGAGAAAGAGGTCCAAAAAAAGCTAGTTTTTAAATACACACGCAATAAAAATCGTTAAAATTGTCCTAGAAGTCTTGTGACTTGAAGTCACTTCCGCATTTATTCAGGCATCTAGAGCGATACCAACTTCTTGGAAGTCGGTTAAAATAATAACCATTACATTGTAATAGAAGTAGTGCAATAACTTTTCAGCTTATACAAAATTATAACCAATACAAACATACAAACATACAAGCGAACAAACAAGACACATCGACGACACACGCAATATTTATCATTATTGTTATTATCAGTCGTTATAACGTTATTAACGATGGAAATAACACAAATATTAACGTTATTTTTGTATTTATTTCGTTACCTGGGTATGGCGGTTAAAATTACACTTATTCTTAAATATGTATGAAGTATTCAGCGGGTACTGTATCTATATAATAATGTAAATAGTGAGTTTGTTTGTATGGATACTATTTTGGAATTGGTTGGATGATATCTTTATTGGTATAAGGTATAGGAATGGAGATAAATAAAGTTGTTTTCAACAGTTTCTTAAAGAAACTGCTTCCTGCAATTAGATATAAAGAAGACTATATAATTCTGATGTATAAGGTGTATGTATTACTGCCCAAGTTTTAAAAGCCGTTTCTACGTGAAGAAATAACAAGAGAACATTTCTAAAAATAATTTATTTTGTCCAAAATGTAACACGGAACAGATAAAATAACTCCTATTTACAATATTATCGTAAAACAATATCTACTTGATAACTATAAAAAGACTACGTATCATCATCCTTTTAAACTACGTTGGGGACGGCTACCCGTCTCTTAAACCCAGTTATCACAGTAAACCAATAATCCTATATCAGACTTGTTTTCAGACTTTCTGGCTTTTGACTATCTGTAACGACTGCCAAAGCTGATGTTCAAATAGCTGCCATGACCCAGCCAATTTATCATACTTTAAGCGTTAGCGTTACTTACCCTTTATAATCGATCGATCCGACTTATCCCTTCATAAAACTATAACTACAAAGAAAAATTATAGACAAACAAACTCACAAACGGCAGCTCAAACAAACGATTGTCAGGACATCGACACGAACATCCTTATTATGTGCACCGTTCTAAGCGTTGATTATTAATTAAAAATAATTACGATTACGACCATATTCAATGACTCTGGTGTTACTGCTATTAACACTTTAGTGATGGGATTGGAATATTGGGTGTGTTTATCGATAAAATTGGTGGTGTGATGTTGTACAAGTAACTTGACAACTCACGATGTATAGGCTTGTAGATCTAAACTAAAATTTTCCAATTACTAGTAGAGAAATAAGAGTAAATATTATTGGGTTACGTGATTTTCTACCTATTCATAACTTAATCAACATGGTCCTACTTGCATTGATGTTATTTTCATCGAAATCAGTGCAGTGTAGGATTATACATTGATGACTTGATGATTAAGAACTACATTATTCACCACTATCATTATATTGATTTATTATCATTTAGGTATACTACATTATTTTCCACCCAAAGATCAATGACAGCTTATCATCAAGCCGTTGCCGTCCCATCACACATCTCACCCAACCTTACCATCCAAAATATCGATACCCTCTGACCATTCATCGATATACCTTTCTCATCACTACTCCCAGTTCTAATTAAGGCATCGGCTGTGCACCGAATGTGTGTTTAATCAAGCATGTTGCCGCTACACTTGTTTGTTTCATGCGCAAGAGTGCTGTGGACTTTTGAAAAACTTTCAATTATTGGTAGCTTCCGTATTAAGTTTGTAATATAAATTTTTTGACTGGTGTAAGATTACCAAGAGTGTAGTGAATCATTTATAACATTAAAAGCATAATTTCTAGTACCAGCTACATAACATCTGTCTTACCCTGATATTTACGAAACGCATTTTTTAGTTTCCCCTGTTCTCTAAATTCAATTCAGATGAAGTGACCCCAAACTCTTATTCAGTCGCTTCTGGCTCAATTCGATGATTGAATTAAAACATATTTCTTTTCAAATAACAATTAAAAACCTCTATCAAAAATCTGTCACTGTACAATGCCGTTCAAAAAAACCTACCACCATTTAAGACCGCAAAATAAAAAAATAAAAATAACTCTTACAAATAAGAGGAAGCACAAAACATCAAGGCGCTATAAATCTAAATAGTATCAGACATAATTTAATCGGGACCTCTCGATTTTGGTATCATAAATAACAGATTTTTACATTTTATAAAAACGAAAACAAAACATTTAATACGCCGTATCGGGTATAAATCACTCGAAAGTGGCGTATTCGTCTTTGGTGGTATGCCATCTTATTTATTACTATACACAAATCAACCTTAACCCGCTTCCCTTAAAGCCCAAAATCCCTTAAACACACTTAACTTAAATTTCTCATGACCTGTCAAACAAATCTGCACCTTGCACCCGAAACATAAAACTTAATTTTGTATGCCCTTTTCACGTGATTTCTCATATAAATCAATGAGTTTCGGTGTCTCCCTGATCCCCGATAACCGAGTATTGATACTGGGACGGAGGTGTTTTGAGATCTCGTCCGTCATGCGGAATTATAAAATTAGTGGTATGCCCAGAATTTTTGGCCTCACGCGTATGGGTAAGATAAAGGAACATAGGATTAATTGCGGCAGGTGATACAAATTGTTAGTTCAAAGGTGAGTTAGTATTTTGAGGATGAGTATTGACGTTAATGGCTTTATTTTTGAATACGAAGACCCATTAAAATGGGAGGATCGTATTTAACCATGCCTTGAGATGCTGTATTTATCGCTTAATAGTTAATCGACTGGATTGTCGAAGATTTTTGACAAAAGTGTTTTTTGTACGAAAGTGTCGGAATAGATTGTCAAAAATTGGGTCATTATTTTAGATTCAACGATACTGCTTGTTTTTACTATTTTTTTTCTAATTTTACTGGAATTTACTACAAATGTGATTACTATATAGAAGTTTATACTTAAGTTAAACTTGCCAATGTCCCACAAAGAATGGCGACCGACAAATTCGCCCGTTGACAAATAAGTGCATTACTGCATTACATGTATCACTCCAAGCGAAGATAAATAAAGTTAATGTTCGATACCAATTACCGTGATTTATCTCCACCGTTGCTTCCTTTTGAGGAAAGGCTATCAATTCCCGAGTTGTAATGTGACTTGTATACAGACACAAACATGACATATGAGCTTGTTTTTGTATGGAGATAATTTTTGGAGCTGTATTGTTTTTGTGGTTTGGGTGTGTATTGCAGTTTTGGGTTCTGTTGGCAGTGAGTTGGCACTGTGATTGAAGTTTCATTCCGGAGAGAGTGGAGTATTTCCACGGCTCCGAATTGAGAACCTCCTTCTTTTTGGGAAAAACGGATAGTTTTGTTTTGGCTTGAGATTTTGGATTATAGGAAAGTGTGTAATATTTTTTTCTGAACCTACCTTAATTTTCCTTCTCCAGGGAAAAGCTTAGTAGATGATAACCTCATTTTAGTGGATCTATTTTAATATCACGTTACTGCAACTATTTTCCGAAGTTGTGCATAATTTTCAATCACAGTTGAAAATAAGCGTTTTAAATACTTGACTTAAAATGCTTCAACAAATCAACATTTCTCCGAAAGCTACTATACCAGCAAAATATTATTTTTTAACTATACTTTACTAAAACATCATAGCCCAACTGACAATGACGAATTCAAACTCCCAAATCCAAAAACAAATAGGCCAATAAGATATGAATAAATTCATTGAATCGACAGCGCGGTGGGCCGTGCGTAGGCGCAGATAGCAGGATGCTCAGTTAGTTCGCAATCAATTTTATAGCCGACTGGTATTTGCTGCTTATCTCTACACTGGATGGCAGTCTTAATTGTTTGGTTAAGATAGTGTGTTTTTATAGGTTATGTTCCCTTTTGTTTTGGGATAGTTAAACTTTAAATAGAACTCTTTTTTTTCAACTTTTACCAATTAAGTTTTAGAAAACTACATTTATATAGTTTATTCTTATGCCTAAATATAAATTTTATTTAATCACAACTACAAAATGCGGCTCCAAAATTTTTTTATATTTTCTTTTAAAATATGTATTATATTTCGAACTGAGTATTATTTTTACTACATTATTTTTAAATTCCGAGGTTAGGTACACACAACAACTAATAATTTTAAATAGACTATTAGAAATAAAATATAACACAGCCCAATATTGATAAATCTATTAAAAATATTTTTTTTGGGGTGGTCAATTTTTCTGTCCCCAACTACACTTCACTAGGTAACCTCCAAAATTAAGCGTAAACAAGTGATGATGTGAATTGATAGAGGAAACGCGTCTGATGTCAAATTGTTGAATATGACACCGTCTGCGCTGGTAAACGGTCTAATCGCACTCTAATGGATGACTAACGGCGCTTGCGCATGCTTAGGAGATATTGCGAGGACGGGGATTGGAATCTTTTGATAATGTTCTTTGATATGGTTTTCTTTTTGTGGGCTGGTTTATTTACTCCTGATGTGTAATTTTTTAAAGATTTTTTTTTTACTAAAAGCCAATTAACTTTTTTTCGGATTTTGTATTAGAAATAATTCATAAGAAATAATATAGTTTTTAAATAGTCGTAGTATGTTTAAAAGCGAGATATCTAACCTAGTTTCCATTATTCCATCAGGTTTGAAGTAGCCTTTCGAGCATATAGTAAATCAACTGAAATTTCCAAGTGACAACATCAACAAAACCTCAATAAATTCAACACAAGCAAACTACTCAACTGACAATACCAAAATCGTGACGAATTGTCAACTCACAACGAAACTCGTGACGAAACACCGATACTAAAAACAACCACGTATTACTACCACACAAAAACGAAAAATCGCGAAACCCATAGCCGAGATTAATTGCCGATAGTCCTCGAACAGCGCGCACGGGACAAACAAACAAACAGACAAACAAACGAACAGACAAAACACGAAGTTTCAATATGCGAGCAATAATTTTAGCGGGCAATGTTACACCTACGTCGGGATCGGGGCTGTATTCTGGAGAATGGGGTTTTATTACTTTAATTTTTTTTATTAGATATTTTTAAAAGTTTGAGTAAAATCTAGGATAAATTATTTAACTGCTGTATAGCTGATATATAATGTGCAATCACCAACCCGCATTGAGCAAGCGTGGTGGTTAATGCTCAATATTTCTCCGTGTGAGAGGAGGCCTGTGCCCAGCAGTGGGACAATAAAAAGGCTGTAACAAAAGTAACTGTGTAAATTCTACATATAACTGGCATAATTGATATATTGCGATTATAAATAATGTTAATGTTTGCATGGCCGAATGGTAAAATGTGGCTGAGCTACATTATATTTTAAGACCATTGTATATACCCTAAAAAGACTCGAGGCTTTAGACGAAAAGCGCCAGTTACGAAAAGAGAGACCTAAGCCTTCATACAACTATACTCTCAATAGTGCGGGTCAGTTATTCTGCAGCGCTTGCGACCGGGTCTTTAAATCCAAACTCGGTTTCGCCAGTCACATCAGGGCTCATGCTAGGAGGTGAACTTGCCATAGGTCGCCGTTATCGAAAACGATAAGGAGGACTATATATATATATGTATATACCCTTATTTACAGAATAAAATTATATTCTATTCTATTCTAGGAACCCATCAGAAGCTTGTTGATGCTGCAAATTTCTTCGGAAGAGTTACTGCGACCCTAGAACATAGGTAAGTACATATCTGACACTTTCTTTTGCTATCCACCCACAGACAAGACTGCAGCTTTAATAAGTTTATAATCATCATCATCATCATCTCAGCCATAGGACGTCCTATTAAGACATCAAATTTATAATACCTACCCAAAAAAGTGCATCTTCTTTAAATTATGAGCCTAACAAACTTCTTCCCAATTTATGTTACTTTATATCGTATTTTTTTTATTTTAAAAATATCAATTTCGTGATTATAGCGTAACAAACACGAATTCGTTACAGGTATCCAAAGACACACTCACTATTCCATAAAAAAAAACGTTTAAAATTCTTCCTCTACATAATTATGCAGAAAACGATCTACATTAATTTTATCGTCCAATACATAGCGAAATGTGTTGATAGTATTAACAATTTAATTATTTCATAAACAGCTCATTAAAATATGTTAGAAATAACTTATGTTGTTGATTAACTGGTTTCTGTTATTTATTGGTGACAAGTTTTTTTGCGAATTGTTAGAGATGTAGGAAATCGTGTTGAGCATGTTTCTTGAGATGTCGGTGGAGCAAAAGAGAAAAAATCTTGCCTTCTTTTATCAGACGTTCCTATGGTATGGATATTGTTTACATGAACAGGACAATTTAACTGAATTCTGAACTGATTAGTGGTCATAAACAGAAAAGCTGAATACAATATTAAAACTTCTAGTGATATTCTCCAACCAAGTTAAACACTTATCTAGAAGACCACTAGTTTCATTTGCGTCTTGTGGACTCTACTTCGTGCACTCCTATAAAATAGTTACCTTCCCCAATAAGTACGCTATATAATAGTGAAATATTTTTTCAAGTCCGTTCATCTTGAGGGAAACGCCTTCATCAAACCTCCAAACAAAATTGTTATTTTTCAAAAACTTTCCAAAGACAATAATATATCACCCACCAGAATAAGTACACCCGATCACGTCGGACTACGTATCGAGTTGAAGGATTGGCTTGCCAACGGTCCCTAAATCAAACACTCGATAAAAAGCTAAATGTTCGATTGCAAGGCGAGAACTCTTGCGCATAAATTTATGCGGTACTGATAAATTAGGAGATGTTTCCCTTGAGTTATGGTGACTTAGTCCTATGTTTTGTTTGTGAGGTTATAACGCTGCTTTCTATTGTTTTATGATGTATTTTGTTGGTTTGTTTGAGGATTTACGAGTAGGTTACAAGTTGTAAAATATATCGGGAATGGTGCACAAGTATTTTTGGAGTAGATATGTGGTCTAATTTTTGGACCAAAACAGCTTGAGTGTATACCTACTTAGAATTATGTAACTCCTATGGTCCCTGTACTTGCTTACTTAAATCGCTTTTAACAGACATTTTTGGTTGACGCTCTTCTCTTCAAATAGTTTCAAACTTTCTTCTATAACATTCACGATTTATCCTTTGACGTATTTGAGCTTACAACTGCTAGAATAGGTATTACATATCTTTGATTTTAGAGATACCTAATTTGAGTGCATTTCACACTTTGAATATTTTTCTTTACGGTACCTATTGAGACCGAAAAACAGATTAAAAACAAATTCTGCACTCTATAATAAATAGCGCTATCAAACAAAATTAATTGTTACTTCGATAGAAATTCACAAAATTAGTGCGATTCCGAATGACTTGGATTTTAGTGTGAAAGATACAGATTGATACTAACGACAGTCTTTAGTAAGGAACTGTTCACACATTGCACTTCTGAAAATATACGTACAAAGATTTATTGCACTATTCTTAAGTCAAGATGCAAAGAGAAGGGTGTTTTAATTTGGACTGCTATGGGAGTCTATGGTAGGTACCGAATCTTTTTCTCAATCATGTTGGGGTCGGCTTCAAGTCTAACCGGATTCATCTGAATACCAGTGCTTCTCAAGTACCAAGTTATGGTAGGTACCGAATCGTAGCTCTTAAATAGATGAACCAATTTGGAAAGGTTTTTTTTCAGATCACTTTTTCTAAAGGGATTTATTTTCGATCAAAACATGCACAGCCGTTTCGAAGTAATTGTGATGGCGTTTATGTAATTGTATTTTTGTAGTTCGAAGCCTCCTGTTAGTACTTAGTTTAAAGCTATTTGTTCAATATAGACACACCTCAAGAGATGCAATCTTGCGCAAAATACCGATCCGCTCGAATTTCCAAGTGTTTATACAGTTTTAATAAAATGTCGTGAAACGGTAGCAGATATCGCCGCATGGCTACCAAGATTTGAGCGATACGTTACCTGTGGTGTGACCATACGTCACGTTATTGAGAGGACAAGATATCTAGAGTGATTCAACTGATTAAAGGAACCTAAAGAAAAAACGATAAAAATAGAACATTTCTGATGAAATTTTTGGTAAGACTAGTAGAAGTAGATTCCAGTTTTTTTTTGTGGCCTATGAAATACTGAACACATTTTTTTGATCCTCTTTAGCGCCGTTTGAGAAGGAATTATTTTATTTACCCATAAACAGGCTGTTTCAAAATAAAACCTATGCGCCGATTTCTTCGATAGTGACCTACTTACTTACTTTTTTTAACACTAGGTACCTGAGCTACTCTTCAAAAAATTATATAAAAACAGATAGAATATCATATATCACAAATATCCCACAATTTTCTAATTCATGGTAACCCTAGTCGTAATGCTCGCTACTCCATTTTGGGTGCAAATTAATGCGCTCGCGCCAATACTGTTTACAAACGTAAGTGCACGAGTGTGACATTTTGTGTTCGACTTTAGTTTTTTTTACTTTTTATTTTGACTTATAAAAGAGGTATTTAAAATCGTTTAGCAGCTACCCAAATTGGGTATGAAGAAATTCTTACTAATAATTTACATTAAAATTGATTTTAGCGATTTTAATTTCTCCATCCATGCAACTTTAACAGGTTGCATGTAAATTTTGGCTATTTTCAAGTCATTATGAAAATCGCCACTAGATGGAAATGAATAAAATATGGAATGGAATAATGAAGCTTTTCCATACCATAAGAATTTTGTGTTAAAATGCATAAATAACAATGACGACAACACAATGACAGATTATCAAATAAATCAATAACTTTACCTCAGAACCAGTCTAAAATATCAATAAAACGTACTTTGAACCGGTACAAAGTGGTCCAATTTAATAAATTATCGGAAATCTCGATAAAGTTGGTGATAAACAAACAAACAGACAGGCAGACCGGTGTGGTTTACAAATATGTATCGACTACAGTTAATTAATAGTTCAGGTATTAACATAATCGCACACACCTGCCAGTATCGATCTGATATCGATATAGAGTAAGTGTTGGTGGTAGATGGGACATAAGTTTTTACCAATACTACATATAATAATAAGCACCTGTGCTAGACAAAAAGTGTGAAGGCACTTAAATGAAACATTTATTGACGTTTAGAGTCATCAATGTGTATGTAATAATTTATGAAAAATACCTAAGAAAGATGTGAAAATTTTAGCAACTGGAGGATGATTAAAGAATAGGCCAGAACCCACAAAGGGCTGTAGAGCCAATGGTAGTAGGTAAGAAGAAGAAACGCGATCTTATTTATTTACAACACCTACTCAAAAGAAAACTGATTGATCGACAAGTAGGTAGGTTTTCTTAATAGGAATCTAAGCTCTTGAGCAACTTTGGAAAACTGAAAAAACCACTGACCTACTTATACAAAATTTACTAAAATTAATATCAAAATATCCCATTTACTTAACATTTTCTACTCTACAGTATATGACTTATCTACGATCAAGTGGTCATTTGACCGAGTCAGCCAATAAATTGTAATGGCTCCCCAATCGCTCACCTTGATATACATACAGCTTTTAACTTATTATAGAATGCTAATTAACATTCTTAGATAATGCTTATCGGGGGATATCGTGTGTCTGAAACATTATGACGGGGAAACGAACTTCTAGGGGCAAGGAATATGAGGTACTAGGTAGCAATGCTAATCAAGTTTGGGGTTTGATTTTAACAAGCAGAAATACTAGCCACTGTTAGTAAGTAACTCAAAATATAGTTAAGTGTTATCTGAAATACTATTTACTGTTATTGCAAAAAAAAACTGAGTATCAAGTTTCCTTTGACCCTTGATGGAATTTTGAGTGGCGTTTCAATATTCGGCTGTTAGACATACAATATGATTTTTAAGACTATTCCGTTTTGGTTGAATAATATTGCTATTATCATTCTTTGATATGTTCCTTTCTATTGACAATATTTATTTATTATTTGGAGGACCAACAGCAGTAACATTAAATAATTATAAAACAATTTATGTAACATGCAGCCAATTATAGGTCCCCACTTTTAAACTATTGTATACATGATACTTATAACATGTACAGACTTGAAAGCCGATTGAAAGCTAAGTCTCGTCACAAGATCAGAAGTAATAAGATGGTACTGAATAATACCACAAAACCAACAACCATTATTTAACAATCAAAACACAAACAACCAATACAAAAATCACAACAAAAAATAAAGTAAATACAAACAAGTACAAAGGTGGACACCCACTTATAATATCATAAATTAACAGCCACAAAGCCAGGTTATAACTTATAACAAATTCAATAAAGGTTTATTATTTAAGCCGCATATTAATCAATGGCCGATAGGAAGAATTGATTCAGTTATTATTTAAAACGCGATGCACAATAAGTGAATGGATGTAGACTTATTTGTTACTGCTTTTAGCTATTCTATGTTAATGCTGGGTGGGAGTGTGGAAGTGGCTTTTCTTTAATAAATTTATGCTATTGGAAGAATTAAGAGGTTGATGAAATTTTTTGTCAAAAGTGACGGTGCTTTAAAGAATTTGCTAGAACTACTTGAAGGTTTTAGAATAGAACTGAACAAACAAAAAGATCATAAGAAGACAAACATGATGGTATAAAAAGTGGAAAATATTCCAAAATGAAACTCTTAATTTTTTGGGCTATTTGTAATTTGATACCTTAGTGCCCCAGGCGATTGGGTTATTCTAGGAAGCATAAAATTAAAATGCATAAGTTCTATAAGTAGTAACGTTTTTATTTAAAGCTCCAGATTTTATATACATACTATACCTATTCGTTCGTTTTCTTTTGCCGTTATTTTGTGTTCTTAATTTGTGTACCTAGGTATTCTTAAATTTTTTACCAACAGTAAATTAATACACGATTAATTAGTCCAAAAGCCGTCTCCCAACTAGCCAACAGCACCCGGGCGGGCCGATCTACCGTCCGATCGTCCGTGGGCCGCTACTGTGGGCGGTGTGCGCTCGCCCTTACAATGCGCTGTGTGCGCGCGCCTTAAATCATCCGCTCTTGAATACTATAGCTGTGGTGGTTTCTTTATTTTTCGAGATGGAGTGGTGATAGATGTGGTTCACGCCTGTGGAGGTCAGGGGTCTGTCATTCTGTGGAAAGAAAGAAGGGTGACAAGCTGTCTGTAGTTAGCTGAAGTACCTAGTTTTTGACCTGAAGTTTCAATTATGCTTTGGCAAATTGAAATGGCTCTGGTTCCATGGGTCCATGGATCCTCATCGTCTGTCTAGCCTTTGCCAATAACATATACATAATTATATAAGTGCCGGCGGCAGTGTTTTACATTCCCAAAAGTCAGTTGTTCTGGCAACACTGGTTTGAAGGTTTCTGACTTCTGATAACAATTGTTGAAGATGTTCATATCAGCCGGGACTCAAACGTAACTTCTGAAACAAGGAAGTATACAATGTGTCCCGGGGATAAGTGACCGCCCGAAATTTTTTGAATATTTGTACAAAATTAAGGATAATTTCATTTATATTTTTGAAAAAAATCATAAAAAAAAAAATATTGTCAGGCCTGTTAATAACAGGCTTTGCTCTTTTTTTTCAAATTTCAACTGACTGTATTTTTGCATTTGTTTGAAATAGCAGCAAACATTGCTGTGAACTATTGTAGGAAATATCATGTAGTTTATTAATAAATTAAAAGAAAGTGATATTAAGAGGGCATTTATTGGACTTATTTTGAAAAAACTGAAAAAAAGGCGTTATTTTCTTTGAATTTTTATTTTCTTTTTTTTTCTAATAAATGTTTTATTACATTTTTGTTATGTTTGATAATTTTAATTGATAAACTATGATGTCGGCTAGTCAATAAAGAAAAAAATTTAAAAGATGTAAAACTTAGGAAATATCTTAAAAAAACTGCAGCACGTCACAGTATTTACTAAAAATCATTAAAAAAAAACCAAAGGCGGTAAGTCCCAAATATAAAGGAAATTATCCTTAATTTTGTACAAATATTCAAAAAATTTCGGGCGGTCACTTATCCCCGGGACACATTGTATAATTATTATACAGATATTCACCTTTTCATGGATTGATCAGATAAAATAGTGACGAAAAAGCTAATCAAGAATGTTTCCTTTTAATTTACTCAAAGCACAGGAATAGTGTCTTCAAAACTTCATTTTTAACAGTCTAAGCGAAAATTAAGTATGTACTTGTGTGGTCCCCCCATTACCAAGACACAGATGGTCAACATCGATTATAAAAAAATCGATACAATCTATGCTATATCGATAATTTATCTCGTTACCATCGAACACGGTCGAACGGGTCCATTACCAGTTCTGGATATTAATGCGTGCGCGTGAGTTGACTAATCACCACGTCGCTTGTAATTAACAATGGTGATTATAAAACATTTTATGGTGATAGTGTATGGTTTTGATTTACACGGTTTTGTGGGGTAGTTATGTTGTTATTATTGATGGTAGGATCTTTATTAATAAGTGTGTAAGAGTTTGGATGTTGAGGTAACTCTTTAGGAGGTTGGGAGTTAGGAAGATGTATTGAAAAATAAGCAGAATTTTGATAGTATAGGCCATTGTCAGAGGGTCAGTTTCTGGAGAATAATATCGAAGCGATGGTATGTAAGCACAAATGCACTATGTATTGGTAGTTTATCATCATCATCCTCCTGCTCTTAGTTCAATTTTATTTGGAGTCAATGCAGTATGTTTTATCCTTCCATACTATTCTAGTTAGTAGATTAGACATTACCTGAAAATGATTGTGCAAAACTTAAGGTTCTTGATTACCTATAAATTGTGTTTCTTCTTTCATTTACCATTTTTAATCCAGCAAAAATTACCCAATTAATAATCTCGAATTAAAATTAACTAAACTTAATAACAACTTAAACCTATTAAATAAATTAAGAAAGAAAGAAAATTATAGGTTAAGTAATTGTAAGGTCCTTGTGTTTATGGTAGGTACTTCCACAATATTGCAGGCGTATCCGGGAAATGAAGCATTGGCTATACGTTTTAAATTGTTTTTGTTGGTCAGTGACTAATTAGGGCTTCAATTAGGCAACTGAAGTCAATGTTGGACGACATGTTACTGAATTGTGTAGGTTTGAGAATGTTTAGATAAGGCATGCAAATAAAAATATAAAAGAAATCGATTAAACGGAGTAATTCAATAGAATAGTTACAAATAGGCTTCTGATTTTTTAAATAATTCTTTTTGCTAGTCTGCCTTGGTTATTAAGATTTACCTAAAATTCTATGTGTTCGGGTTCCCAAAAACCCATGATGAAATGTATATAATTTCGACAGGTCATTTAATAATAATAATAAATAACAGTTACACATAGTGTAAAAGACAGAACAATGTCTCGTTCATGAGAAAATGAGATTGTAATTCACACTTCCGATAACGAGTTAATTTATAAAGGGTCAACTGCAATTAAAAAATAATTAACGGCACCCATACCGTTAAACCAAAAGTATTCACTTCAGTATTTCAATAAATTGGCTGACATTTCACCGAAGAAGAAAAAGAATCTTTATCTCGCGTGATCGCTTTCATCAAAAATATTTTTAATGTTTTGAAGTTGGCGAGTCTATACATTGTAAAGGCTTTATCACACGAACAATTAGCAATTGAATTATATTACGGAGTCGCGTGCTTGTGTGTACGTTAACCGGCGGATAATGTTTGGCATGCGCTTGCGATCACCTGCCTTCGATGCGTTTGCGCAGCGGTAGGATTGTGTGGCTGGGACTTTAGGGTTTTTGGGAGTGTTGGATCTGGTCAGTGGAGTATGAAATATTGGCTACAGATGTGCGTGGATTTGATTTCTTTCTGAAGTAGTTTTATGTCTGTCTGCTCTGCTCATTTAGCCCTTTTTGTAATGTGATAACAATAAATTAATATAGGTACATGAATGGATCACCAATCACAAGAGTTACTTGACTAATTAGAAAACTCAAATGACCGTTCTGTCACTCTGGTCTCTATCATGAGAGATTCATTCCTGATGAGTAACACTCTTACGCATTTGCACATCGATACCACAGAAAATAATAGGCTAGTTGGATAATTGTGATGAATATAAAAGAAAAACGTTTATATCAAATTAATTATAAATTAAATATACTATCCATATTAACATAACGTCAATAAATAAGCCAATAGGATACGGTTTTAAGTCAAAACGATCGAAATCTGCCATAATGCGGACGAAAATAACTCGTAATTACTTCCCATGGTGTTTAATTAATAATTACACTGTGGAAGTGTCACCTTTTGTTCGAAAATATCTTTGGGACATACGGTCTGAAGGTATTCTAGATATTGGACCGAAATATGTGGGTGGAAAGGCAAAAAAACTGTAGGTGTTTTATAAAGAAAGATCTGAATGGATAGAAAGAAAAGTGAATGTTCTACTGACACACGCTATGTAATTAGTAAATATTATAGTATTTAAAAAAGTTATATTTTAAAATTGAGAGAATTTCTAACAACTTTCCTCCTAACGAGATATGTCAATATCTGAGTTTTATTTGTAAACACAAGTAACTTTTACTCTACTTATGTATTGGTAAACAACCGTACAGAGCATTGAATAGATACGTATAGAATTGGAAAGGATAGCATAGGATAGGTAGGGATAGGCAGATGAATTGAAGAGCTTAGAATTACATATGTTTTTAATCAACTGGTGCACTAGTTATTTTATAATGCAGGTGAAATCACGGGAAACAGCTGATTTCCTATATAAATACCATGACAGAGACAAGATATGAATCTGTGACCACAAATTCCCGGGGAATGACCTTAACGCCATTGTACATAATGTTATTACTTATTACAATAAAAAGTATACCCATTCTTAATTAAATTGGACTATTGATTGACTGTCAGAGTAAAGAGACGGACGGTAAGTGGCTCTACTTAGCTATTCTTTTGAATACAATATTTCGATATATTGAATCACAGATAATGTATTGAGTAATTATATCGTTCAAAGTATTTATTCATTAAATAAACTCTTTTGCAAAAAAAACGGGCACCTATGCGAAATCTTAGTTTTAAGGACTTTACGTGTATTTCAAAGGGTTTTAATGATTGTAGTATGTTTCTAGCATCAAAAGAATTAGCCGAGCATGCGTGAGAGTGTTTTCTAAATTTGAATTTTGTACAATTGCTAAGAAATTGGTCAAACCTTGATTAGGACTAATTGCTGGCAGAAAGTTCGTCGGTGTTTTGAAAAGTTTTTGAAGTGATTTTCAGGAAAATGATAATACAGTTTTAATTAATGATTAATGTACTTTTTTGTTAGATCAAAACATTTTTGAAAAACTATGCGTATTTGATAAAATTTTCACCTGCTCTAAATGGGCTATGCTGATGATTGATGGCAATGTTAAGAGTTTTGGTATTTTAGTGTAAAGCGTTCTATTGTTTAGATATTGTACCCACGTGTTTTAAAATATCGCTTTTTCATAAATAAACACTATTTAGAAGAGTATCAGTACCTTTGGCTGCGAAACCAATTTAAAATAAGCAGTGCCCATCACAACTCGTCTCCTATAGGAGAGAGTCCTATAGGACTTTGACATTTTTAAAAGTCTTGAAATTCTACAAAATACAGAAAATAACGCGTAGGCTGTGAGCACGAGGTCTTAAGGTCTCGTAATTACTGATTTTTAAACTACCTCGTCGCTTGGGAAACTCCGTAGACCTCTGAAGATCTATGAGTCTGAGCGTTCAAATAGCGTGTTTTCATCCCACGGATATTTTATTAAATAAACTTGCCTACACCGAGATTTTCTGGCATCTGCAGCACTTTCCTGCTTAAATCATAACAATAATTGGCTAGCTGCTCATTTCTTAAGAAACATACGTTTGGACAATAATTTTGAATTCTTGACTCCCTTTCAGCTAAATCGTTGTTTAGTAACCCGATACCTATGGAGTTATCGAGAGCTTCAACGAGGCAATAATTTGACTTTTTAGATAGCTTTAGCCCTCCTCATCATTTTTCATGTGGTTAATTTTAACATTTATCACAAAATTTGGTATTTTTTAAATGTCAAAGTCCGATAGGAGACGGGTTGTGATCAGCACTGCTTACTGTAATTTTGTTTTGTCGCAGCCAAAGGTAATGATACTCTTCTAAATAGTGTTTATTTACGAAAAAGCAATATTTTAAAACACGTGAGTACGATATCTAAACAATAGAACGCTTTACACTTAAATACCGAAACTCTTAACATTGTCATCAATCATCAGTATAGCCCATTTAGAGCAGGTGAAAATTTTATCAAATACGCATAGTTTTTCAAAAATGTTTTGATCTAACAAAAAAGTACATTAATCATTAATTAAAACTGTATTATCATTTTCCTGAAAATCACTTCAAAAACTTTTCAAAACACCGACGAACTTTCTGCCAGCAATTAGTCCTAATCAAGGTTTGACCAATTTCTTAGCAATTGTACAAAATTCAAATTTAGAATACACTCTCACGCATGCTCGGCTAATTCTTTTGATGCTAGAAACATACTACAATCATTAAAACCCTTTGAAATACATGTAAAGTCCTTAAAACTAAGATTTCGCATAGGTGCCCGTTTTTTTTGCAAAAGAGTGTATAATAGAACGATTTTTGCAACCGTTAAAAAGTGCTAAACGTTAAAATTTTATGTAAAATTATTATTGTCATATTGATTTCTGACACTTACGCGAATATTAGGCATTTAAATTTGTTTTTTTATTTGTTTGGTATTAAATAATTTTATTTGGGATTAAATAATATTAATATAACCGCAATAGCATCCGTAAAAGTAATTTCGTTATTGTCAAATTAGGCAATTACAAAAATACCAGATTGCAACCCTTCCTCCAGAACTTACTATTGGCTAGAATGGAGTATGACAAGCTTATGTAAACCCTCCATTTTAAAAGCACGATCAACTAGACATTTAAATTATTGTTTTCGTTCTAAAAATCAAATAGAGCATCTTACTCTCCGCAACTTATCACTGGAACGGTCATCGTAATACAGTTGCCACCTACTGTCCGACTGATTGATATCAATTCCAAAGTTGTGCTCATCGATTCTTTATCTATTGTCCAAAATATCACTACTACCTTCCAAACGAAACCCAATCAAAAAACAACCTTAACTGCCTAGAAACAAAGTTAAAAGTCAATCGTGTATTCTGTGTGAAAACAAATTTAAATTTGCTGTCGATACTTTTGAAAATAGATGCATTGTATGCCTTGAATCAATGGAATACAGTTCAGATGATCAGTTGGGTGGTGGTAAATATAAAATTGTCAATGTATAGAAGATTTTCTATTAAAAGCTTGACCACAAAAAGCCCAGATGATTCGTAGTTTCTTCGAGTGGTTCCCATAGATGTCTTCGAATAAAATAATTCTACGAACTGTGAGATTTGGATTAGGTTTTTTTTGGAGTGCGATGATCCGAATTCGATTGATAGAAAATAAATAAGTGTGGCGAGAATATCAAAGATTATTCGACCTGTAAAAAACTTGGCGCCTTCTTCAGAGAGGTTTTTGATGGAAAAACTGGTACATTTTTTGTGTTTACTTGAATTATGGGGTAGGTAAGTGATATTAGTGATAATATCTTAATTGCTTATAATAGGTGAGGTAGAATGTCCCATATATTATTATGATACGCGATATTTTGCGTCAAGAATTCTCTGACGTCAAGCTAGACAGCTGGTTTTAAAGTACGACGTATATAGCATTTTTTTAATTCTTAGTTTATTATACCTATTGCTAAGTTCAATAAAAAATGTACATCCTTCAAAAATAATGAAAATCAAATGAAGCCAGTTTTTCAAATTTTTGATCTTACATCCGAAAACGGCAAATTGCTCGGGTTGGTTGAGGTCAGACTGGCATTCGCTCCTTGCACAAAACTGGTACTTAGCTACATTTGGTTAAACTGGCCAACCCCTCGGGTAACTTTGTTGAGAAAGTCAGATAGGCAGTCATTCTTTGTACAAAACTGTTACTGAGCTGCATCCGGTTAGACTGGAAGCCAACCATAGTTGGGAAATCGCTAGGCAGATGATAATACCAGAAAATTTGCAAAAATCCAACGAAAACACAACCCCATAACTTCAGGACCATAAACCTAACGCAGGTGACTACCAAAAGATAATGAAAGAGTTCAAAGAGTCGAAAGTTTTTCAAATAATTCAACCCCATAGCAGCCGAACCTCCAAGAATTAATTAGGGCCAAAGATCGTGATTTATGCTTCCATTTTTAAGCTCGATGTCCCCGACTTGAGTACTAGGGGGTTAAGTCGGAGGTTTCTCACTTTGGATGTAGATTGAGAGACTTGCTTGATATTGAGGAAACCATCAATGTGGAACCGGGAAGAATTAAACATAGGTATATCAATTCATAATTATTTTCTTCCTGCCCTGTTCCCAACTTATTGAGGGTTGCAATGTGTTTTGCATTTCCATTATACTTTATCAGAAGTCATATTAAAATCCACGGTCTTCTTATTTTACCATTACCATAATCATCGATACATATTTTATGATCATCATCCCACCTCGCTGTGATGGATGTGTCAGCATTTTAGTTACTTGGTAAATCCAGGCTCTGGCTTGATTTTGATTCTACTTAACGGTAGATTTCGATAACCTATCTATCTATTACTTTAGAAATTCGCTAGAAATTACAAGTAGGTAAGTCCAAGAATAGAAACAAAGTTAGTAACTAACCCTTTTGGCCTTCCACATTAATTTGTCTAGGGTCTAACCGTTTTCGAGTTCTCCAGAATTCGTGGACACCTAGTAGCAGCGATGGCCCCTGATTAAAAGTTTTCCTGTAAAGCCTTTTTATATTCAAAGGGATAAGTCGTGAAGGAATTCGTTTTACTTTATCATTGATGTTCTACTCTCTCGTAGCCAGATTTACAACACTTTTTACAATAGTTTAATTTGTTTTCTTTGGAACATCCTTATTTAAGGAAATATAGATCGCCTTGGAGGGTTGGGGACGGGGTAACTCTATTGTTGTAAAGTGGTTGAGGATATTTTGTTTTGGGTTTGTTTGCCTCCTTACTGATATTATAAATGAGAAAATAACTAGGTCTTTATGTCGTGCTTTTAGACCAAAACTACTGAACCTATTTAATAGTTTGGTACGAGTGCATTGTTGGTTTTGTATACTTTTCACTAATTCTCTTTACTCGTATATGACCACATAACTTTTATACCCGATCATCAATACCTAGTTTACAAACATTAAATATGTCAATCAAAATCCATAAGTCCTTCACCGACCAAAGCAAACAGCAACATTTGCAATTTTATACGCACAACCAACCGTGATACTCTCGTTCATTTGACACTACAAAACGTACTTACAAATGCGGCGGCATCGCTTCATACAGACTTAAAGGGCATTTTTTATCTTCAACATCATCCATCCATCTCCCTCCCATATTGACGAACAAACAAGCCGGACAGAGACAAAACATCTCGCCACTAACCCTTTTGATGTCGCCGCCCGCGGTCATTGCATCGCATAAGTTATTCGCTGACGTTTTTTTTTCATATCGAAAACTAAGAAAAAAAGTAATAATGATAGTACGTTGGTATTTTCGTTTGGTAGCAATTTTCGGTAATCCAAGACGTCTGGATCGTACATCCTACGATTATGCTTGTGCAAAGTTAATTTGGAGACGAGAAACCTAATTTGGACCTTATTTTGTATCCTCTAAAGTCGGTTTTTGGAGTGCAAGGAGGTATTGAATAAGTTTGTTTCGCAGATTACAAGGAGCTAATTGATTTCGGCAGCGATCGGCAGAGGCCGAAATTGGCCGATTCGATTTGTTTGTTTGTTTGTTCCTTTGTTTAATGGATACAAATGATTGAAATTACAAATTCAGTTTTCCAATTATCGGCTTCCGAATAAGAGTCTCTGCGTTTGTGGATGTAATTGAGTTGTGATGGATTATTGATTCTGAATAAGATTTTACGGCGTATAATTGTGTTTTGGGGTACTTGATACTGGTTCCCTTGTGCGGGGAATGAAAGAAAACAGTGTATTGACTTTTTGGTGCTCGGTTCATTTGTACGTCGAAAGCTGCATCCTGAACCACGATGGCATACAAATTGTCCAAGTTATAAGAGTTTTTGGGGATCACTAAAGAAGAAATTTTGATGTCCTTTAAAGAATCATAGGAAAAATTATATCTACGTGGGTACTTTTGACATGATTATATAAAACAGATAGATATTTGAAGTTGAATAGATATTTGAAGAGCTGTCTTTTTCTTCTTTCTTAAATCTTAAAACAAGCTCGGAACAAACAACAAATAAACAATGCCATAGACAATCCAAAGATATCAATTCTTAACAAAAACATCTCAGGTTTGAAGAGTGATCGAGTCTTTCCCGAAGCCCGAGCCCTCCGAAGTCCTCAGAGGGCGAAGGGCCATCGAGTGTAGAGCCCTAAGGACAATCTGTTGGAAAATGATGAGAGAAAAACAAACCTTTGTCACGATCACCATCGAACTGATTATTACGTGTGCTATGGCTATTGCTATCGATTTTGAAATAACTATAAGATTAAGATAAGAATAAGAATCTTTATTTGTGTTGTACTATGCCTATGACATTTAAAAAACAGTTTTATTTAGGTACTAATGGTTTAGATATCTTAAAAATAAGACTTATCAGTAGGCTTAATATTGCTATGAATCCTTGGATTTAATAGTTACCAATGAGTGTAATTTTCAAAATGAAATCAATTTCTAGATTTAGTACAAGTTTCATCAAGGAACATAGGTATTTCATTAATCTATCTAATTGATATCTTTAAGAAAGTTAGCTCAGCAAAACGCCAATGACGATGACATAAGATCATCTTATTTTCGTACCTATTTTTCACTCAAATAAAATAACATATTGAGACACATAGCAAAACGACTTGACGATAAAAAAAGTTTTTGTTTGTGAATTGCTATTGCAACAAATTCCCATAACAACACGCAATAACATCCAAAGCCAATTGGAAAATCTACAAATCAACAGTTTGAAAATTTCCGAGAAGCACAGCAGACTGTAACAACCCTTTCAGCGGGGTAAAGGGCACTCCAGACTACAGACGTCCCGAACTTCGAGTGGCCCTTATTGTCCCCACTATCGACTGCCGGATACTTTGTCATTTTTTAAATGAATTAATTATTGTTTGATTGTTTTGTTGTTAAATGTTTTTGTTAATAAGTATGGTAGGGTTTTGTCGATTTTTATAGTTAAGACGACTTTCTTGTCTCAATTAACATTACCAACTATGGACCGTGGCCCCACTTTCATGAGCTTTCGCTACTTTTAGGTGTTTTTGGGTAACCTGCAGGTCACAGGGGCACCATAGGGACACATACTTTTTCACAGTTCTACTGCATGTCGTTTAGTTAAATTAAATAAATAATCTGCATTCATTATATTAATAAGTTCGCCATACGTTAAAAGGAACTGTTTCCCGCACCTGGACAAAAGTAGTCTAGGTTTTCTTTCATCTCCTAAACTAAGAATCTCTATAAGTTTAAGTTGAATCTGATTATTAGTTTTGGCGTGAAAGCAAGATAGACGGATATGCTGAGATATTTTTTTTACGTGTATCATCTATACATATAATAAAATGATAGGAAAGTCAAAACTGTACATTGAATATTTTTTTTAAAGAATACTTGGGGGGTGATCCATAATCGATTCTGAACCCAAATATGTAGTTTTTAGAATTTTTGTCTGTATGTCTGTTTATCTGTTTGTCTGTATGTTTGTCCCGGATAAACTCAAAAAGTACTGCATGGATTTAAATCAAATTTTGCATGACTATTACCTGGGAGCCGGTTCAACACATAGGCTATATATTATCACGCTATCACCTACGGGGGTTGAGCAATGAATGTTCAAATAAACGAAATTGGAAATTCTATATTGCTCACGCAGACGAAGTCGCGGGCAACAGCTAGTACAAAATAATATGCAAAGATTTAAATGACTTTACCAAACTACGAATAATTATCATCTTACAAAAGTATATATATTAAGAACACTGCTATTAGGCCTAGGTCCTTTTATTTCAAATCAATCAAGACAAAAACAAAGCGTTGATCCTGCCATTAACTTATTCAGTACCGGGGTTCCTTCTGCCTCCGAATTAAAAAATATAATCTTAATGGACTACTTCTGCTAATACTAATTACCTACGAAATAAAAAAATACGAGTATTCGCGATTGGTTCCGATTTGTGTAGCGTTAGCAATGACGGCTATCTTTCTGTTTGGATCTTTTTTAGATGGGAAAAAGAAAACAACAATTTTGTAACTGTACCTACTAATGCTATACAGAAGTTAGGCTACGTAAGTACAAAGTACGTAAGATACCTACATAATTTTAAAAATGTAAAGTTACTCATAGGTTGCGAAGCTCATTATGCTTAATAAAATCGATATTATTTAAATATACTACTTCTTATATAGTGACAAACTGTCAATAATGTTGGTTGAAATAAGTTAAAAAGCGTTCCTTTTAATTCAAAATTGCAAAATTAATGAGACATGTACCCACTACAGTTCTACTACAAAAAAAAAAATAATCCCAAAAACATTTACTCTCCAAACTTTAATTTGTAAAACACAAAACAATTTTTATATTAATTTCGAAGAAAAACAATAGCTTGTTAGTCTGACGATACTAATTTAGATTAGCCCTCACCATTTTGTTTTTAGGGATTTTTTTTTCGAAATGCCAAACGGTGGTCTCTAGGGGGCTACTTACCGTGCCCATCCCCAAAACGGTAATACCGTGAAATGGTTGCTTTCCAATCAGTATTAATTTTTTCTTTCAACTCTGTTTTGAATGGCGGTATTTAAATTTTTTGAATGTCTTTTTTTCTATTGTTTGTTTGTATGTATCGTGTGACTTAGTTAGATTATGATTATGAAGGAATCTGTAACTACTAATGTTATGGTGAATCCCGGCTGTGAAGTGGACATCTTTGGCAGTCGTTACAGGTAGTCAGAAACCAAAAAGTCTGACAATTAATCTTGCCGAGGGTTATTGGGTTGCCTGGGATGAGGAGGTCAGATATGCAATCACTCCATATAAAACACTTCTTCTGAGCTGCCTATGATAAATACTGGAAGCCTACCCAACATAGTTTGGCAAAAAGTTACGCAAATCAAATTCAAGATACCGTAATAAAGAATCGCCCCTTTGTCTAAAAACGCGTAGGTATCACAGAAAAACTTAATCAGAAAGAGGAAATATTTGATCAAAAAAATTAAAATAAAACAAAAAGAATGACTGACCTTCCAGCCCGTCCATCTCGATCAAAGAGAAACAATTATGAAACATTTTTAAAAACAAACAAATAATAAAAAAGTATTATAATGGGTAAAACAAAAAAATGTTTGCATTCTTCTTCCATTTGAGTTGAATTTTTTCTTAGGGTGGATTTCACAACCCTTTATGTTTAAAGGGAAAGTAAAGCCAAAACAATACATGAGGTTTTTTTTCTCGAAGAACCATATTTTAGGCCGGGAGCTGGGATGCAGATTCACTTAGTTAAGTAGCTTCATGCAAGGGTACACCTATAAGCGTTGGAAGTAAATATAAGTAGGTATCGTTATATGGTCACAGAGTGTAATATGTATGAAATTGTTAAGGAAAGGCGATAAAGTTAACCATCAGACACTATCTGACATACATAACTAAAGATGTTATAGATAACATACCTACCTAATAGAGCTAAATAACAGTCGCAGGTGTCAGTTGGTAGGTGACCATCTTATCAATCGAATTACTCTGGCAATTGGAACTAGATTAAGACACTGTAACTGGAAGATGACTCCGACATAGCTTCAAAAAGGCTGGAAGATGCTATAGCTAACTGGGTTTTCAGTACACTCTCCTCCATAATATGTAAAGTTAAATACAACTAAGTATTCCCAGCTCCTGAACTACCTCCCTGGCCAGTGCCGCGGGTCCGTCGTGTGTTAATTGTTTGTTCTTCATTATTTTCGACTTCAATTGCCCTTTTGTCTCAGCCATTCTTTTCACAATTCCGCATTATTTCGAAGGCTTTCTTCCAGTAAACGATTCGTTCATTTTTCAGCCTTTTCAATGGCGAACCGAATTGTTTCGTGCGTCATCATTAACTTGCTGAAAAACTGAAATGTTTTTTTTTTTTTTGCTTTTTTTATTATTTTCCGTGTCTCTCTTTCTTTTGGCTGTCGATGTGGAAATTCGGGGAGCGGTCGGCTGTGTTGTCTTTTTTTTTGTTTTTTTAAGATCATCAGCAATTAAAATTGTTTTGTCAAGTGTGGTAATTGATTGTACGATCTCAATGCCTACGAAAAAGCTATGTACTTCCTCGGGCCTATAAACTATTTATGTATCTTTAAGAAAGTTATCTTAGGACAGTTTTATTAGGTAGGTACATTGTTTAATGTCGATACTCGTTTCACAATACAAATTATAAGCTCTAAGCCCAAGCATGAATCTTATAACGAAAAATATTAGATTATCAAGTATTCCACTAAAACAAACGAAACGCACTTCGTCACAGCATTAAAAAAACTATCGAAACCAAAATGGCGTGTCAACTTTTAATATCACCTTGTAAACAGTAAAAGACACTGGCCATCGCATTCGTGACTAACAATTTTAGTATAAACCAACTTAAAACACAACACCACCGAACACAACTAACCTATGATTTTGAACCTTAGGAACTAAGTCATAAGGGTCGAGTCAAGGGGTGGGAGCTACAAAATAACTTTGTAAATTAAAAAGATAGCATCTACCACGTAAGTATATTGTCTGATGGCAGATAAAAAACTGTATATAGGGAATTTTTGGAAACACCGCTCCCGGACCATAATTGGCCCAAAAAGTTTATCTTTTCAAAGAAGTTATGGTCATTTATGGTACAATATTGTAGCGGTGTACCCATAAGCTACGTTTTCGGGTAGTTTTCTTTAAGTTATGGGTTCGTGAGGCTTATAATAACTTATTTGTGTTTATATTACCATGAGAATGTTGTAATTAGTGAGTCATGCTTGAATTGGTTACCGTGTTACGTCATTTTTACGGTTTGGCTGCAGTTAAGATTTGGAGATACTTGGCGTTAGATTCTGAGTATCTATTTGATTATGGTTAACATTAAAGTTACCAAACCTTGTAGTATATTAATCTCTAGTAGTCGCTGAGCAGACAGATTGAAATCGTTTGGTTTTAAGAAACTGTGTCTGTTTGCTTTCCCATCGGGCTCTGAGAGTGCACCTGTGTCTGCGCAAATGCTCGTGCACTACATGTCTTTCTGACTGGCTGATCTTCTAAGAACTACCTCCGACTTCTGGATGCCATTATTAGTGTGTTTATTTTTTGTGTATTTAGAAATAGAAGCATTTATTATTCAAATCTGATGATACATAAGATTACTCACCAGGACTGTCCCGTACCAATAAGGAAAAACAATCAGTGAAAACCTCATTATTCATCGACGGATCCTGTTTCCTTATATCTTTATATTCAGTCTCTGTGTCGTGACCTGGATATTACCTGACGAACTGTTATCTGATTTAAGTACATGTAATAGAGGAAGGACATATTTAGTAAAAGCCTTAATGTCTCTTTGGGCTTTTCTAAATAGGTCCTCATGTCTTTTAAGTACGGGTTTTACAAGCTATAAAATCATTTTGAAAAAAAGTTCTTCCATTTTCGTAAATGCTGA
Organism: Helicoverpa armigera; assembly: GCF_030705265.1. Classification (NCBI taxonomy): domain Eukaryota; kingdom Metazoa; phylum Arthropoda; class Insecta; order Lepidoptera; family Noctuidae; genus Helicoverpa; species Helicoverpa armigera. The sequence continues at coordinate 806,920 of NC_087141.1, forward strand.
ATAGTGGTAGGTCATCCTAAATGTAGTTTTAGTCGCTTGTGTTTAGTTTTTAAATCTTTGGAGCCCTGAAAAACGTCCTATAAGTATTTATGCATGATTATTACCTTCTAGTGTTGGAATCACTTGCTTAATATATCCCGCAGTGGTAGGCAACTGACAATTGCATACAAAATCTGTACTCCATACTTCAGCACACAAATCACCTCTTTTTAAGATGTCTTTTGTTTTACAAAAACACAAAAAAGCCACCAGAAACCAAAGCTCCCTCTCGATAAATCACCAAGAATCGAACGCGGCCCATAAACTTAAACTTTATGTAACTTAAGACGATTCGGGAGCTCCACAAAGTAAGACATAAATATATTAACATACATGTATCATATAAGTAAGACGTATATCAACAAGTTATGAGCTTGACAACTGATACTATTGTGGTCTGTTCTTGCTGAGATGTGTCAAGCGTGAAACGGTGTTTGGAGATGCTTTTTTGTTTTTGTGTTTTGTTGATTTGAATGTAGAATCTTTGTTTCATTTTTTTTTATTCAGTTACACAGTCCTTTCTAGTAATGATCGAGAAAGACACAAGAATAATTATATCTTCATCACAGCCAAAAAACTTTCCCAATGGACAATTTCGGGAAAACGGAAATTTGCATTTTAGTACAGACAAATACTGCGTTTTTCAGTGTAACATTTTCCATTAAATACCTACTTTTTAATAAATGTTTTTAAATTATTTTGCGATTTAAAAAGAAAATGGTTTTCTCCAATCTTTACATAATACTTAATTTCATCTCCAGAATTTGTTGCTAAATAAACCAAACGCAACAAGACCCCATACTTTCCAAGCCCGATCTTCTTCCCATATCTACTCGTTCATATGCGCACACGCACCCGATGCCTATCACGAAGATGAAAGGTACCCGAGTGAGACAAACGCTTTGAATGCTAACACAGCACTCGTTTTGTCTATTTACATTACCCGACTTACAATGACTGTGGCAGTTTTTGGATGTCGCAATTTGGGATCAAATTAATGGGAAAGTTTGTCGGTATGTCTGTTTGATGTTGTAGTAGAGAAACTTGAGAAAAGTTAAGGTTTTCATTCACACACAGGGGCCGCGTGCAAATTAGTTGGCTGAAGTTTCATCGGGCTCAAATCAGTATGGAGATAAATGGTAGTGTGCACATCATAATGATCAGGGTATCCCACCTATAACAGACTAGCTAAAAGTTTCATTGGATTTACGATTACATTCAAAATTAACTATCCATAGCCAACTAATCTCATTAAACCAACTATCGACTGACAGTTATTTCAATTTTTTCATTTCCAATCTCTTCTTATACTCTTTTCATCAGAGATAACAAAAATAATAATTGCATATGAAATAGCCCAGCCACAATGGCTAGTCGTTCACAAATCCTTCGAGGCTATCTGCCGCATCTTATAGCGAAATATTAAATGTCGCCGCGTGCGCACTTTATTGATATTCTTAAGGTACTCTTGTAAAATGGTGGGGAATAAGACTTATTAATTTAGCTTTTAATTTAAGTTGGATACATAAAAATTATAAAGAAATTAGTAGTGGGAGGGTTATTGATATAATTATACTCACAGATACAGATAAAACCACATAATATTGTAAGAAAAAAAATACTATAACTAAGATTGAGTTGCAATTTCCTAATTGCATATTACTCTATCAGACCATAGCCGAGATTTTATTGAATTCAGAAGCTACTATTTAAGTAGGATATAAACGAACCATCAAGCAACACATGTTTTTCAAACAAAACACAGCTACAATCTTTACCATCGCACCATTATCCCGATTCAAACTCCATTCTCATCAAAAAAGCATTTGCATCTACAACTCCCAATACCAAGAACCAATATCATCGAAGATATTACTGAACCTGTAGCTTACAATAACCAACTTTATGATGAAGAAGATAAGGTTGAAATTCCTGAAGCAATGGAAGCAGGTGAGGTCCAAAAGACATTAGCATTCAAGGAGCAATCGCAACCCGATATGACAAACCCGTGTTAGTGCTTTATGATTTTAGATTTTTCTGTTAAACGTCAAACTCGCCGCTACGTGTGTTTGCGCAGGTTTTGGAAGATTTAGATGGTGTATTTTAATATAGTTTGTTTAACTCTTTTTGATTTTGTATTGGAGTCATATTTGTTCCCTTCTTGAAGTATTGTATCATTATCATCATCATCCCTTGCCCTTATCTCAATTTTATTTCGGGTACGTTTCTTTTTGTTAATGTAACTTTGATGTGATTTCTATTCTTAGTTTTTATTTATATAATTTGGTCTATATTTCCTCAACATATCTTTGATGATTCTTGTTAGATCTTTGGTTATTCCAGTCATGTCTTTCATGTGAAGTTAAGTGTCAAATGAGTTTGTTTCTAAACCACACGTATCTTTTCCTACAACTTTCTCAAGAAGATCTTTCCTTTCCTAACTCTACCATCTCACGATCCCACATAGTTGTCAGTGTACATATTCATTGTTTTTATATTATTTATACTGTTTTGGTCTTGTACAAATTAAGACACGAGATAGGCACGGTGCGTGCTGTGAGCATTGCTTTACGATCGGCGATGGAACAACTTTATTGCATATGTTTTGCAAGTTGGTGTTATGTTTCTTTAAGACCGTCTTTCTGTTGTCTTTTTGTTATTGCCGTTTCTGATTGGTTTTCGATTACTTTGATTTAGTGGTTTGGTGGGATATCTTCATTTGTATTTGGATTGTTTTTGACGTTGTGTTTTAATCTTTTAGAATTATGAATTAATTTTAGCCTTTCTTCATCTGGGTAAAAACAGCACTCTCATATTTTTTTCCAGATTTCGATCAATCTGCTATTTGGGTCAACAATGTGTACATAGATACAGTGAATGTAGAATTTATTCAATCAAACAAGGATCATTGAGTTATTATTCCAGTTCCCGAGAAACATTATTTTGCAATAACGCTTTAGCTCATAATCTTACATGTACAATAATTGGTGATGAATTAATTAATTACTAGAACCAGGCTATAAATCTCATGTATCTGAGAACAAGATTGATCAGGAATTTGCTATTAATTACACTCATTAATATTTATTACATCCAGTTGAAGTATTAGCTTCTAAGGGAAACTCTAAATCTATCAGTTTGGAATTCAAAAACACTATTTTCTAACCAAAGAAAGATGGCCGTTATGTTCTAGGAAATGGTGATCAACAAATAGATGAAGACTAGAATTTATTTGACCAAATTCTTAGTACTTAAATGACTAAATATGGACTAATTAAAATTTCATTCAGAAATTATGATGGGGCGTTTTGTACTTATGATTAACTTGCTGTTCCTACAACCAGGTAAAAAGTAACCTATGTCCTTTCTCAAACTTTAGGCTATCTGTGAGTAAAATTTCATTTGAATTGATTCATTCGTTTTGGCGTTAGAGCACTACAGACAAATGGATAGGCAGAGTTAATTTCTCATTTATAATATTAGTAAGGTTAATAATCTGGGATATCTCGAGTTGTTAATTGGATACTCAAAACACAATTCAGTATGCTATAATTAGGGTTCCCTTTAAGAATATCGTTTGGCCTTTTTGGAATGTGTCCAGTGAAGCTACTATGATTCTTGGTATCATCGGCTAATAAAGTTTCTTGTTTATTTACTTCGCGATCTTTTGTTCAATTAGGGCAAGCTCTATTATTAGATGGTTTATCTTTAATATAGGTTTTGATATCATTAAAAGTCTACGACTAATTTCACATAATATTTTTTATGTGTCCTAATACGGCGCTAGTCTCAGGAACTACTGATCTGATTAGAAAAATTCTTTCAGTTTCAAATAGCACATTTATTGGAGGCTATAGGCAATTTTTTCCAGTCACGCGTAATATATCCCATGGAAAGCGAGTGAATACGCGAAAGCTGGTTTCTTCTTCATCTCTTGTATTTTCATTATTTTTTCCCAGGAATCTTAAGTCTAGTTTATTTCATTACCCAGTTCTCGCTCTTTCTCGCTCCATCGAATCGAGTTCGCGAACCCATAGTAGTGTTAAGTCCCATCATTACAACTGTCATATTGGTTGTTTATAATGATAGAGATCGGCTAATCCAACGGGACAGTCTTTGTCTGTCTGTCTGTCTGTTAGCCTTTTGATCTTAGCTTTACCACCCAAGATGGTAGTGTTTAATTTTATTTGATTTGTATTTATTAGGGGTGCTTTTTTTGCAGTTATTTTAATGAGAGTAATTTTGAATCTATACTTGTTACCTACAATATTATGAAGTTCTAAAGTTTATGACACTTTAGAGAGAGTACTCTATGGACGTATTCAACTGATTTTGTTTGCAGAAAGCTTTGGTAGTTGCTAATGAGTATCATTAGCTATACATATTTCATCTTAGGACACAAGAGAAACAGTGCGTAACTGTTAGTATATTATTTTTTGTTTCATTGAAGTGTTAGCATTAAAAGCAGTTTTATAAATACCTTTACAAAATAGCATTGTGAGCTAAATATCAGTAGGCTATTCGAAGCCGTGATCCGTGTGTTAATTATAATGTGAACAACACAATTAGGTCTGCGCACTAATTTACGCAATTGGTGCAGTATAACGCACTTGTGGATAGTGTAGTCTATAATTCTGGATTAATTTTGTCGTATCTTGTGTTCATAACAATTATTTGCCTAGCCTTTTCCTAACTATTATTATGGTCGGCTTCCAGTCTGCCTGTAGAAGCTGCAGCTGAGTATCAGTTGCAAGTTGTAAATGGAGTGACTGCCTACTTTACCAACCTCCTCAAACCAATTTCCTGGACCACCCGCTACCCCTTTGTAAGATTGATTTTGGCTTCTGACTATCCGTAGCGGCAGCCAAAGATGTTCAAATGACAGCGGGGTCCTTCCAATTTTCCTTAACACGGAGGAAACTCGATCAACTATTTAAGCTATTTTTCTATGGAAACTAATTCATTTATTCCTTTTTCTATTGTTTTAAGTAATTTATTCACTGTAAATACTTTAATATTTATTAACGAATATTCGCTAATAGTTCGCGAGTATTTCTGAGTGCAACGCTAGTACGTCGCGGCAACATTGTGACTCATATCAAAATGACAAGGTTATTGGAGATGCGCCAACTCACTGTTCGGGTGCTGATGCATTGGTGTGTAAGCGAATGTTCGGGTGTTCGATGTTTGGTAATGTATTTAGAGAAATTAACGTGTGGGTTTTGTTTTGAGTTTTCTTTGTTGCATATTTTCTGACCACATACCAGCCTAATTTCTGAATACCTTTGTATATGTCAGTAATTTATGTTAAATATTACATTTTGCATGCGTTTTACTTAGCTTTGTATGTGTACTTTATTATCAGTTTTTACTTGTATTTTCTTTTACACAACAGTGTGTTAATGACCTAAAATTGTAATAATATAACAACGAAGAGTTGTCTGTTCATCGAACGGCTGTATGCTGACAGAAAATATTGTTTTACAACACAAAGAAAAAATAAAATATTAAGAAGACATTCAAGAATTTTACTACATATTTCCAACTGTCTTTTAAATATTCGCTAATGAAAATGATGAGTGAGTAGTAGTAGGAAAAAATATATAAAAGACAGTCTTTCAGTGTAGTGTTAAGCCTACACTGTTACACCTACACATTTAAATGTTTTAATAATAAAGTATAGATAAATCCGATAAGAGATAAATCCGGAATACTATTTCATCATCTGCCGAGCCTTTTCCCAACTATATTGCGGTCGGCTTCTAGTCTCTCTGATGCAGCTGAGTACCAGTGCTTTACAAGAAGCGACTACCTATCTGATCTCCTCAACCCAGTTACCTAATCAACCCGATACCCCTTGATAAGACCGGATGTGGTCACTATTTAGGTAATAGGTATTAGTAGACTTAAGTGCGAATATATTAGGTACATATCCTATGTCACCTGTATTAATCTAGTAGACCCAATTCTGAATATAACTGAAGAGAACTCAGGATTACGAGCGAGTGTGAGATGCAGCCGTTTTATTATTATTGCGAATAAATTGTTTTCATCTCATTGTAGGTCAGCCAGCGTTTAATTTAATTAGCTTTAGGTCTGTGTGACATGATGCGATTATTTTGTCGCAGAATGCGTTGCGATTTTGATAGCCGAATGATGAATTTGTGACGGTGGTTTTTTCGTGTTAAGATTGATGAGAAATCTATACTTATGAGTTTGCTTGTTTCCTTAAACGTGATAATTATAAATATTAGGAAGTGGCGGATACAGTTTAAGATAGGAGTTGGGTGAAAATAATGTCAGAAGCCAGTATAAAATATGTATGAATTTATTTAATCTATCACATTAATTATTTTCACATGTATGAATTACCTATTGATATTTGACTTATCCTGTCACAAAATCTACATTACACAGAGTCTTCTAATGAGAGTAAGTAATATGCTTGACTTGACTTGCTGACACTTCAGGTGACCCAAGGGCTGGTTTTTATTTTGGCCAAAAAGTAAGCATTGCCATACAACGTGGCAATGCTGCCAGCCTCTTGGGTACACTCCCGGTGGGCAGCGATGAGGAGTTTTTTGATGCAATTTTTTAAATATTTTTATTTATAGTAAGTGTATATATTAGGTAATAAGTTAGTTTTATGTTGTATATATATTTATTATTAAGTTATTGTAAAAAGTTATTTGTAAATAAAAAGAAACCCATACAGTAATATGCTGAATTTTAGGATGGTTTAAGAGTTAGAACTAAAACTACCATGGTTCGGTTTCTTTCAATCGCAGCGACAAATCGCAAGTCTGGACAAAACCTAACGTGTTTACTCGGATTAAAGCGAATTCTTTATGGATTTATAGCGCGCTAAAACTGATTCCTGTACTATGCACTAGATCTGTATATGTAGGTGAGCAGATATGTAGGTGGCGATGAAATAATCTGCAGTTTCTACGGAACTATTCTCAAATATACAAAGCTTCTATAGCTTTTTTGAATGCGTTTATCGTCGAAATTGCTAGATCTATTTGAAGAAATATTTTTGCTTCCAGTAGCCTAACACCTTAGGAAGGTTATGAGGCGTTTAAAAGAATGGTAATTACTCCTAGCAACTGAAAAACAAATGGGGGGAGAAAATCCTGTTAAAAAAAAAATGGTTACCCATCCATAAACTGGCCTCTTCAGAATAACTGTACTTTTCTAGTACACGTCAAAATTTAATTTTTCGTACGAGTTTTGCACACAATTTCGAAAACCAGAAAGTGCATTTACATTTCAGCAATAATTATATCTATGACATGATGAGATCCTAATCACCTGATTCTGGCGATCTCATTTGCAAATGGTGATTAGTGCAAAACATTAGCCTATTGTAGTTATTACGTTTTGCTGAATATCAGTTATGGGAGTACGTGGTTTTAAAATGATGTGTTTATTTTTGTTGCTATTTGAATTTGGATTTTGTGGAAAATCTCCGCCTTCGGTAAGTGTTTTAAGTTTTTTCATCATCTGTCTACCTTTTCCCAACTGTGTTGGGGTCGGCTTCCAGTCTAAGCAGATGCAGCTGAGTACTAGTGTTTTGCATGGAGCGATTGCCTATATGACCTCCTCAACTCAGATACCCAGACAAGTCTCTTGGTACGACAGTTTGTCAGATATTCTGACTCTGACTACCAGTAAAGACTGCCCAAGATGTTCAAATCATTGCTGGGTTCTGCTGATTTAACGTGCCTTCCGAAACACGGAGGAACTTGTAATAATATTCATGGTCATCCATCCTATAATATACATATAAGTAGGTACCTATGTATGATTGTTCCAGGGCCCATTTAGGACCACAATCGTCAGTATCGAAGATTGTGTTAATCCCAGCAAGCCGTATGTGAAGGACGCCCCTGTCGTCTTCAATGGCGTCGTTCGTAACAACACTATAGATGGAAATATTACCTTTTTTCGGGACACCAGGTATATGAAGGTGAATTTTGCTATCAAATTATAGTCGACTAAAAAAATAATATATCTAAGTATTATCCTCAGAACCAGTTAGATAGAGTAACAAAACTTTTGTGCCTGATTTTGTGGAATTTGGGCCTTTTGTAAACTTCAAGATGTGTTTGAAACATGTATATCAATGTGCGTACAGATTCGTCTACATACTGATTTACGAGCCCAAAGAAACTATCGGCCGACTAAAAGTTTGCAGTTTGTTCTACCTGGGTACTCTACTCTAACCATGGAGTTTCTTGCCCGTTCTTCACCTTAGGAAGCTACTTTTGGAATGGGCAACTAGAATCAAACTTATTTATATTTTTGACGTTCATAAGTGCTTGTAAAGGCCTAAATGATTTGACTTTGACTTAAAGTGCCCTTTTCAGGTGCGAGTGAAAAGTTTCATAATGCGCAATGGCAAATGGAAGCAAGTACACATATTCAATAACATAGACTGTCACGGTATGGTGATACAAGTGATATGCATGATGATGAACGTCAAGTATGATAGGAAGAACTGCATGTATTATAAGGTAATTTCTTGCTCGGTGTAGTTAATACATAAGTAGTATCTTAGAGAAGACTAGGATCAGAAACATCTTCTTGTCTTATTCTTATTTTCTTGGAATCGGTTCAATATGTCTTCCGCCTCCATTTCTCTCTGTCATGAAGTAAATTTATTCCTGTACTCTTATTATAAAGCTGAAGAGTTGCTTAAACCCGCTATTCTCAGGAACCACTGCCACGGTGGTCGGATTCCTTTTTTTCACGTCTAATAAAATAAAAATCAATAACTTCTATATGATTTTCAGGGCTCATATTCTTTTGAGAATATCGATGTGAACCAGTTACTACATGTATGGGTTTCTACGGCAATTTATGGGCGTGTCTTATGGCGAACTGAGACTTACATGCAATCTGGGACCTTCTATTGCAAAGAGTTTGATACTATTTCAGAACCGGCTTGAAGTATTATTTTTAGAAAATTATTATAAATAAATGCATTTATTTGAAATCTGTAAGTTATTTTAATTTACTGTGGTTTCCATTGCGATAATTAATTAGGCTAAACATACAAAAAATTAACCACTAATAATTCGATACAGATATTCAAAATATAAGTCAATTTATTGTAACGAAATTGTAAAATTGGATAGACACCTAAACCTTTCTGCAACAACAAATAATAATATTAAAAAAAAAATATCGGTATCTAATGATAGTTCCTCTATTTAAAATCCCATTAGTACTAAAGCCTCATTTGGCAAAACGATATCAAATTATACATATCGGAAATGTAAAAAAACAGTTAAAAGAGATGGGTTAACTGACAGGCAAACATGATTATAAAATATTTTTCTGTTATATTTCTGATGACATTATTATTTAAAGAACATTATAGTTCTCTCGCTGGATTGAATGCGGTAAGTTTCTTCTATTATTTATTTTGTTTAGTATCGAAATTTTAGCACTTTAAATAACTCTAATGTTGACTGAATGGTTTAAAATGTTTTATATGTATGGAACTTTTCATTTAAAAAGACAGCTATTTAATTCCTTACACACTATAATTTTGACTATTTTGATGTCAATAGTACCTACCCAACTTCGGACAAGCAAAGACATTATAACAATTTGAGGGGAAATATTCCACGATGATTTCCTGAACCAATCCAAATTGATATTTTTGTCAATCTTTCAGGGACCCTTCAAAACCTTAGTGCTCAGTGGAAAGGACTGTCCCGACCCTAGCAAGCCGTATATTAAGAACCCATCCATGGTATTCTTTCATTCAGTTCACAACATCAGCGACAGGACCGTTCTAGATGGAAACTTTACCGTTATAAGGGATACTAAAGATGTCAAGGTAGGTTATGCTTTAATTATTTTAAAGGAGGAGATTGATAAAATGCAGTTGTCACCGCTTAAAACGGTCCACTATTGGGAAAAGGCTATAGGATTATCATATCTATTTTACTATTTTATGTAACTGCAAATCTTTTCAACCTTTTTGCTAGAACCGCCTTTTAAGATATACAAATGACAGCTAGGCCACTATTTAACACGCAGTTCGAAAAAAAAAACAACCATGCCGAGCGTGTCCATGTACTATGTAGGTACAAAAAAAATCAGAAGCGTGACAAAACTCCTCCTAACTTTTTAGATTAAGTTAAAGAGCTATTTTTGGAAATTCAATAAATGGGTGTCCAGCCCTATACTGAAGCAAGTAGACTGCCATGGATCTCTGCTACAAATCACATTTTCTGCCACAAATGTCAAGTATGACAAAAAGCAATGTAAGTTCTTTAAGGTAAGGTTCATTTTGGATTATCATTTTATGGACATAAGTCATTTTTGAGACTGTATTTAGGTATACTGTTTAAGTTAGAGTGTTGTAAACATTATATGAATGTAGATGGATGGAGAGGAAGAGGAAGACCTAAGAAAAGATGGATGGATTGCCTGAAAGATGACATGAATAGAAAGGGAGTGAGTGTCAGTATGACGAGTAACAGGGGAAAATTGAAGATTATTACATATTGCGCCGACCCCAAGCAAAATTGGGAACAGGGTAGGAAGAAGAAAAAGAAGAGTGTTGTAAACATTCAGTTTGTAGAAGAATCTTCCATCAGTGGTTTCCGCATCCTGAGGGCTCTATTTAGAGCAGACGGATAGTAAGTAGCCTAAATATAATATTTGTCGAGAAATGGGCTTTCTAATACTGAATCATTTTCAAAACGGACCAGTAGTTCCCGCCGTAAACACGTTCAACCAAGCATACAAACTTTCGTTTTATAAGTAGGTAATCTGAATCTTCCTATGCTATTATAAAATGTACTCTATGTCTTAATTTCAGGGTTCATATGCCTTCAAGAACTTGGAATTCAACTATTTACAACACATTTGGGCTTCTAGATTGCCATATGGAAGAATTTTGTGGCGATTAGAAACTTATTCTAAAACTGGGACGTTTTTCTGCAATGATTATGATACTATGACTATACCTGATTGAATATTAATGAAATGTAAAAAATCTCGTATGTTTTTGTCATTACACCTTGAAAATCTAGAGGAATAAATCTATGAAACTGGAATAGAGTTTTGTAGAACGGGCAATCCGCCTTCGAATCCATATTGAATAGATTATGATTATTAGATTTGTCAATTTCTTTTCAGTCCGTGACCCAATGGAACTTTATTGTTCTGGATAAAAGGTAGCCTAAAGGATATATCCATTCTCAGGCTCTAGACTATCTGAATACCAAATGTCAATTTTAATTTTGTAGCATTGAAATTGGTTTAGTAGTTTTTTAGAGACAGACTTAGTATCACATGTTTATATTAGTACGGATTGATAAAGGATAAACGGTAGCTCCATATCCATATCCAAATCACTAGAACTAATAACCAACACAACACATAATAAAATCCTATTTATACAATAATTCAATTATCAAACCGGCTTATTTTACGAACTGGTTACAAAATCTCCCAAAACTGTCGATCGGAGGTACAAAAAATGGTAAAAGGTACCTCGTCATGGTACAATAAATCATAATTAGGAGTGAACTTAGTTTTCAACGGGTGCCGATATGGACATAATCCGGGGAGGCACCATTGGACCTCTTGGCTTTTGACTCGACAGCCCATATTTTATCGACACTGACAATATGGTGCTAAGATGCTGCTGTGATTTTTTAGAAAGGTTCAGAGTTTGTTGGTGTATTTTGAGAGAAATATTTTTTTTGTTATGTTGTAAGTAATTTTATGAACAGTAAATATTTTAAATGCTAAATATTATAGTATAGCCAGCTTGGATACATTGCATTTTCTAAAGATAAAGCGGAAACATTGCTACAAAATTGTGGATTTTTTGTTGATTTTATTAAAAGCCCAAAGAAAAAATTAATCGGATGTTCTATGTCATGTTACTATTCAATTAACAGATGTATAAGCTATTATAAGTAAGCGCAAATTTCACCCACAGCGTCATTTTAGCGCTCCGACAACATTTTGTATCGGTAATGTAGTTTCGCGCGACAGTATGTGGGCGGTAGCGTCAACAAATGATAAGTATTCTTTTGAAAATAACTGAATTTGATTTAAATAACTATTCAATAAGTATGACGGATATTTTTGCTTTATGTTTCCTTGATTTTGTTATTGAATTCCTTTGGCATGGTATAAATCAGGAAAAATGTTTGGGGCTAAAAATATGATACTTTAGTCTCGGTTAAAAAATTACGTGAAATGAGTAATCATTATTTTCTCCTCTAATTATACAAGACACGTGTTTTTCTCTATATATTTCTTTCTGGAGTAAACTTATAATACATTTGCTAATAAATTTATAATTATGCCTTAATCATTTTTCACATAAGTGAAATTATTTTTTACAGTCACAATATCAGAAGCAATAAACAATAACCAACTCCGACCCAAAATAATCAATACCAAACTAAAACTAAAATCGATATAAAATCGAATGAGCTTAACGTCAGTCGATATCTCGATTCACGGCCCACCGATAATGTCCGATTATTTTAAGCAGTTTACATTATTTTGACAGCAGTGACAAATTGAATGCCTCCCTGGCGGATGTTGGAGATTCATGGCGGAGTATAGGACCGGATTACGGATTTCAATTAATAATATTATTATTTTGTGTGGCTGGTAAATGGGTGTATGTTGGGAATTGGAAATTAGGAGTGTAACTTAATCTGTCTTTTAAGGTAGTTGAATTAATTGATTAATCAAAATAGGAAATCTTGATGGAAAGTAAGCGGATTTAAACTAGGCTGTCATTTTGTTAAATTCATATTTTTCATGTGGTTTTATTTGCTTCTTATTTTCAATAGAAACGCACAGGAATTCCTTAATGGTGATCTGAATTTGTCTATAAAAATAAATTTAAGCCAAATTATTAAGACTTTGTAAAACTGCCACAAAGACATAGTTTAAAAAACTTTTAAGTTAAACGGTTTTATCTTATGTGTACTGAAAACTAGAAAATAAAAAAATAGTTACTTACCTGTCAACCTACGTAGGTGGTCCCGGTCATATTAGACTAAAATAAAAACGTGGGGCCCATTAACTATTGCTGTAGTACTTTCTTCTAGAGGTATAATAGGTGTGGATTGCATCGACTTACTATAATCGTAACTGGAGATTTTGACAATCAATAATCAGCCGTAGCGGCTTCACCAGCGAACGCCGAGCTCATGATCTACCAAAGTATAACGATATGCTTTGCCATAGGTAGGATTTCACAGGGCCCCACGTTTTATTTTAGTTTAATATGACCGGGACCACCTACGTAGGTTGACAGGTAAGTAACTATTTTTTATTTTCTAGTTTTCAGTACACATAAGATAAAACCGTTTAACTTAAAAGTTTTTTACCGATTTTTATTTTCTAGTTTTAGTATTTAATGAAAATGCCTACCGAATATTCCTCATTCTATCTAATTCATTTAGTGCATCATTATTACACGGTCTCTTACCTGACAATTTATTACAATCTAATTCCTCAATACATAGCCCTTCCAGATACTTTTTTTTGTAACAACCCCAAAAATCATCACATGACCTCTCCTGCTGCGGGTCAGCAGCGGTGAGGGAGTGCCAGACTCTTGACTAAAAACCGTTTTATTCCGTCGTAGGCCTTTTATGTACCAGGGCCGCGGTAACTCTTTCGAACAATCTCGCAGCCCAGGCAGGCCTTGGCCCTGTTGGGCCCCGCTGGAGTTACTGACAGTTTTCTACTTGTGAAGCCCTTTCATTTGATACCCATATTGGTGGGATTGATAAAAAATTGTTATCAGCCATTTGGTAGCGGCGGCCATCTTAGATTTCAATTTTGCATAGTAAATTGTATTCTACTTGTTGAGACCTTTCATTTGATACCCATATTGATGGGATTGATAAAATCTACGTTATCCGCCATTTTGTGCCGGCGGCCATATTGGATTTACAATGTTATTGATATTACTATATTGTATTGTCATCGGAATTAAAGGTGTATACAAAATTTCAGATTAATCGGTTGACAGGAAGAGGGTGAAATTTGAATTACTAAATTTGACCCAAGAAAAAAGAATGAATAAATAATAAAACAAACGGGGTGAGCTAAATAAAACCGTTTAAAAATAAACCTGGTCCCTAAAAATCATCATCAACTATAACTGTTTCTTAAAAATCATAGTCCCTTTGAAGACTCACTTTCCTATACGTATTAAACCTAAAGTCCTTTCTTAAGTTTCTCTACTTACACCACTTGACCAGTATCTACAAATAATATTTTACCACGATAAATAAGATGGCTGATAGTAAATCAATTGATGGACGGCGCGTCGGAATAATTACTGCTTACCCTTAGTCGTAGTTAGCGTTAAGTTATTTGTTTTTAGTGTGTAATATATCGATTTGTGTTGTTTTTAGTCGATTTTATGAGGTTTCTCGATTTGAACTTTTTTTTTCAAGTTAGTTTTTGATTCATTGAATATTTTTTCCTCTATCAAAATAATTATGCCTATTATCTGTCCCCCGCGGTTCTATCTAGAACCAAAGAGAACAGCTCCCACACTCGGATAAAAGTAGACTACTTTCTCAGGCTGTGGACTGAGTACCTTTTGAATTGGTTTAGTTCTAATGGTGTGAAAACGCGACAGATATACAAAAAGACAGAGTTACTTTAGCAAGGATCTAGACTAAGCCATCCACACAAAGATCCAGGCACTCTTTAAAAACATCGACATGAAATACCGTACTTTAAATACTGGATCAATTTTCCCTGTTGTCTGAACAGAAGCAAGTTTAGAGGTAGATTGTTTATGAGTTTAGACGGTATCTTCTCTTAATCTCTACTAATATCGTGGTAGTGTAAGTAAAAACGTTGTCATTTCTATTTTATCAATGAGCAATAACAACAAACAACGACAATCAAAAACAAACTCTAATTCAACGCAAATAAGGATGAAAATAAATCTAATTCTACATTCGATTCTTAAAGAATTTGATTAATCGTTCAAGCGGACAGTAGCAGTATAATATTTTTTTTAATTTTTATATTTCGAACGTCCGGTGACTGGCCACCATTGTATTCGATTCATTTATCAAACTTCCAAAGGATCAAATCGATTTGGATATTTTAATATCGATACTTTTGTTCGAATCGGGTTGTATCGTTTATTTTTATGAATGGCAGGCATTAGTAAGGGGATAGGAATGTGTGAATGGGATCTTTGTAGAGAATCGAATGAGTTCATCTCGAGTTGTCGATGTTAGTTGAGAAGTTTACTACGAACAACGTTTGTTTCTATAGGTTAAAACTAGGAAAACTTCATAAGCACATAACAAGAAAAGAAATAGGTAATTTTTGGGGACCTGAGCGAGATTGAAATATCGTCAATATACAAGTAGAATAAATAATTTTTCGTTGAATTAAATCGTTGTATTAGTGCATGGTATGCGCATGATGTAGTATGTATAAGGTCTCGTTCCATTGTATGAGTTTTTGACCGACTTCTCTTCTGGTCTCAAACGGAGATTCTTTATGAATGAAAGGCTCATCATCTGCTAGCCTTTTCCCAACTATCTTGGCTTCTAGCCTAACCGTATGCAGCTGAGTACCAGTGTCAAAAGAGCGACTGCGTATCGGACCTCCTCAACCCAGTTGCCTGTGCAACAGAATACCCCTAGAAAAGACTGAACTGACTTTTATCAGAGGCTATTAACCTATAAACAGCCATTACTACCGGAACCTGCCAAATGAGCCTCAGTTACAAGTAAAAGGTACAAATATAGTAGAACCTCCTCATCCATCAGAGTTGTAGTTGAGAGGATAGTAGATAATAATGATTATGCTCGCCTACTTGATCAAGATAATCGGAA
This sequence comes from Helicoverpa armigera, assembly GCF_030705265.1. Taxonomy (NCBI): domain Eukaryota; kingdom Metazoa; phylum Arthropoda; class Insecta; order Lepidoptera; family Noctuidae; genus Helicoverpa; species Helicoverpa armigera. The sequence goes on from NC_087141.1 coordinate 822,837, forward strand.
TATTGAGGTGATAGACGCGATCGGTTTAAGCCGATCGGGTGCCACTGCGCATGGGTACAGGCTGTTTGAAACGTCACCAACCGTGCGTTTCTAAAAGTTTATATAGGCCTACTGAAACTGACCGTTGGTAATAGAATACGGTTTCAAATAAAGCGTATATTTTTTTTATCTATGATTAAATTTCTGTACTTTGGAAAGATCCCTGAGGTCCATTTCCAATGTAGATTCAAAGTTAAACATATAGACATGAGGATATTTATGATTTCCTCAATGGAGTAAATAGTCTTTTAGTGGTTGTGGTGGGTTAAAATAACAAAACAGTTTCATGTTTGAAACGAATGATTAGAACCAAGCTACCGAGTTTTTTGAAAGATTCACTACTGTCTTGAAGCTTATAGGATTAGGTACTGAAGTAGTGCGTATAGGTTTCAGTTCTTCCGCCCAAAAATGGCTTGATAATTTCTTCTCGTAATACCACCACTTTTCTCCTCCATTTAACCATCAATCCAATAACCATATCTCCCAATAATCCTCCTACATCTTATATCCCAAACTGAACCCCCTGTACAAACAGTTGCGGTAAACGGAAGATCTCTGTGTCGCGATACTGTCGTAGTGATAGATAATCTGTGGAATCGAACATCGTTCGACGGCTGGTACTGGCTTAGAGCTGCGGTTATTTATTGGGTAACTGGTGTTCGAGGCCGAGGGTTCAGGCTGTGTGGTGAAGGGTGAAAGCTGGTTATGTGAACTATGGTGATTTTAAAGTAGACGTTTCTCGCAATTTTACTTGCATAAAGGGATTGATGACTTTAAAGTGGTCTATAATTGATTTCAAGAGTAAATCTGTGTCGATATCAAACTTAGTGTAGGACGTCCTCAGGCACGGTGGAGTGATGACTTGCGCAAGGCGGCTGGCAGGAGCTGGATGCGAGAAGCCGAAAAATCGATCTCAGTGGCGTGCACTTGGAGAGGCCTATGTCCAGCAGTGGACTGCTATAGGCTGATGATGATGATGATGACGATCAAACTTAAGCAAGACTATAACTGTCCACTCATGGATGTAGATCCCAATAAAATGAGCAGCAAGCATTCCAATCTTGAACAACTCGCATCCATTCCTACCTATGATCAGATATTATTTGTGTTTGATATCATAAGAAACAAATAATTTGTAATTATTCCTAAGGCAATATAGGAACAGTCACCCACAGTGACTGTTCCTACGTAAACTATAGTGAAGCAATTATGAATTTCTGTTATTTTAAAGAAGTGTTTATTCATTGGTCATGTTTATTTGTCAACCTTAGCTATCATTTCATGTTATACAGACTTCTAAAGACTTGCTTTGGAAGCAAACATATGTTGTACCAAAATCCATCAGTCATAACATCAGTGTTATGTCCTCTTTAGATTTGAGATCAATCAAAAACATCTTCCAAATCAAAGCGGCAAAATCAAAAAGCTTACCCATCACCACTTTATTGATAGCAATCACTTAATCACCAGTTCACCGATCAACCGGATCAAATCACCACCAGACAGCTCAATCGCCATCCCCACAAACTAATGACCCACATATGTTTACGTCAAACTTCCAATGTTACCAAAATATAACAAATTCAGTATTGCCGCATCATTTTCTATGCGATTTCTACGGCTATTTTTCTATGTTCCTATATCAAGAAACTTTAACTTTACCACGTTATCCTCAAACTTATCATCAAGCGATTTTAAACTCTATTGTGAAGACATAAGAGTTGTCATTTTTGACATGGGGTGTATTACTAATGTGGTTTTCTCTCAATAAGGTGCCTAGTCCATCACAATCGATTTGTCCCGAAGGCAAGCGAGGATACAAAAAATGTCAGATAGGTCGCTCAATCAATATAATGACTTTATTTAAGATTGACAATAAAATATCGCTCGTATTGTGTCCGTGATGAGTCGGGTGGATGAGACTGTTGGTATCCGTTCACTAGAATATCTTTAGTTTTGTAGGAAAAATACATCAACTTTGAAACTTCTATCACTTAATACAAGATGTTTCTCAGTAGGTACGTAGTCTCTTTTACTTAAAAATGTCATCAAGTCGAAAAACATTTCTACGTCAGAAATTTTCAGGTAAAATGTAGGTATAGGTACTCTTATCGTGAATGAGTATTTTATTAAATGTGTAAGAAAACTAAACGTCATGTTAAAGAGGTATAAGCAATGATTCAGACCCTTTTTTTGTAAGTTGTATGGTATGATGATACAGTTTAGGTATATGATCCGTATAACAAACAATGCTTACCCAAACAATATTATCAACACGAAAGAACCAAACCTAACACGAATTCTTAACTTCCAATAACAGTGCCTCTCACCCTACTAAAAATTATTCAAAGCCCAATCCAGATGTATAAGCCGACAATACTGATCGGTTGCCATAAACCATCGTATTGAGATATCTGTCGCGAGACAATGGGTTCGATTCCAGTTTGATGCACGACTGTGACACGATTGCCTTGTGTAGGTATGCGTGGTTTGATTTAGTGCTAGGTGTGGCTGATGAGTTTTGAGCATTGGTTTATCATTGTAAGTAGATGTGTTTTTCTTCAATTTCAAGTCTTAGTCGCCACAAGGTCTACGTGTATGAGATTTCATAAAAAAAATCAACCACATTTGAAAGAACTTGGTTTTACAGCTTCCTTTAATGTTATGCCATTCATAAAAAGTATAAAGTCACCCAAATTCGTCAACTGGCAATAGGTATCACTATCATCATCCTCCTGATTTTATCCCAATTTACTTTGGGATACAGAACAGCATGTGTTCTTCTTCCTCAATTCTTTGACTGATTTCACCTCACAAGTGCCATTCTTACCAGCCATATCGTCTTCACACAATACACCCATCTTACTATGTAAGTCTACATTTAAATAAAAACTTTACATAATCTATAACCATTTACCCATTTACAACACAAAATCTCACACTTCTTCCTACTAAATACTCGTTGGAGATTCACCATGGAACACACCACATACAATGACACAAAAGCCGGATCCCTATCACTCTCGTCATAGTGAGACAATCGGCAAATGATGACAGCTAATACCAAATGACGATTGGATGGTGATCAAGTAGACGTAGATAGGACAGGAGGTGTGTTCTGCCTATGAACGATTTGCTTCTGTGAGGCGATAGAGTATAATGAGAAAAGGATCTTAGGAAACAGGCTAGACAGTTTTTTTTATAGACAATGATACAAATTGTGGAATAGTGGCTAAAGCTACTTATCGCAAGGACATCGAGTCATCTTAATTGAGTTGGTTGGTAGCATTCAATATACCATCTTTAAGAGATTGTCTTATGGAATAGAGATACATGGAAACATGCGTCACTTATTAGATTAATATTAATTACTGATGATCTTTCTGTAAAAATAAGTGCTACTTAGTAAACTTCCTAGCTATTGCAGCAGCATCTATAACAGTAAAGTTAGAAAGGACTATCTGTGGGGTTCCAAGCTTAGTCTGTGTCAAACCTCAGCGTTGCACTCCAGGGCTGCGTCCATTAACGTAAGTGACTCTCAGTTCGATGTGCAGACGTTTTTTGTCTGTCTACGTGATTGATAAAGAAATGGGAGGGATACGACACTTTTTACTACCAACTTTTCTATGCCATCATCAGCTTTACTGCTAAGGGATTTTGAACCTTATGATAAAGGCTTAAGGTCTTCAAGATTAGATCCTTTTTGTCGTTTAAAGTTTGCTAAAAACCAATCCTCCCTTACCATCTTTCGAACGCAATTTTTTTAAGTGCTGTTGGTTTCCTCTTGTGTATTCCCTTTTGAATTTTATGTGGTTAAGAATAGGGTTGGGAGTAGGTTTTGGTGACGGTAAATATAAATTGGTATTCGAACAAATCATTCCATGGACTTGTAAAGAAATTGTTTGCAAGTGTTTTGTGTATTAATTTGAAAAATGGAAATATAAAACGGATTGATTTGAAAGCAATGCTGTCAATGGAAAACGATAAGAAAACTGAGTTTTTAGAATCTGATAATATTTTTGCAGCTATTGTAGGTACAAGAAGGTTTAAAATAAAAATAATAGTAGATACATATTTATTTTTTCAAATATTTAAGAAATGTCTACTAGGTATTAAGATAAATCTGCGATAAAGATTACAGCCAAAATCCGAAAATTCAAAAAATAAAATTTCGAGTTTTTGAACGTCAAGAAATAAACGGTATCTAAGATTTCTCCACGAATAAACTTCAATGAGCCTGATACCCGATTATAATCCTCTTTTGAATAAAACTCATCAGACAAAGGCGCATTTAGAATAGATTTTTTTTTGTTTGTACCTTCAAGGCGGTTGACATTGCTATTGATAACATAAAAAAATCGTGGGAGTCGCAAACAGGTATCGATTGTGACTTTTGTCGGGTCTCGTTATATCGATTCTTTGACGGTTTTTTGGGTACGGTACAGTTTTTTTATCGATATTTTTGTTTGGATCGAGTCAGTTGTGAAATTGTTGAGAGTTGGGATTTGCTGGGGTGTAAGTATAAGCGGGTCATGTTTTTTTATTTATGTGCATGCTTGACTTCATTTAAGACTTATCTGTATCAATATTGAATGAAGTTCATGCATGCTATAAAACCTTATAAGCATCGGTTTAGCACCTGTTCTGTAAAACAATCGACGTCCGTCATTACTGAATAGCAATGACTTCATCTTGATTTTCTTCTATGTCATTACCACAAACAGTCTCTAGATATAGATTGTTTTAAACTTTGTAAAGAAGATGTACTCCTTGCCATATCTAACTAATTAAGACAACTTAACCTTCTAAAGCTAAAACCAAAATTTCAGATGGCTTACTGGCTACTTTAAATAAAATATCTGATCTTACTCAGGTATCAATCTTGGGCCATAACAGTTCGAGAGACGATTACTCTCGATTATAAGTAGCGATTGCAATAAATGTAAAATCAATATCGTAAGCAATCAAAATAAAAGTTCAATCTCGGAAGCTGGGGTCTTATTCTGTTAATAAAATATGGTTAAAACTTTAAATATTGTGAAATTGAACAATTTATATATACTTTTGATATATTGAAACTCAAAAATAGAGGCTGAATATGCATTTTTTCAAAATTACCTTGTGTTCTGACTAGCTGTTTCCCTGTGATCCACCAGCACCCGGATGTAAAGTAGTAGCTTATGTAATTTCTCAAGTTTTAGACTATCTGTATCGTTAAATCGATTCAGTAGTTTTGTCGTGTATGTCGATAAGATTAGAAATAATGTTTTTTGTAAGATGACAACAGATACAAGAGTGTGGAAAGCCGGATGTCAGATATACAAACAGATTAACTTTCGCATTCACAACATAAAATAGGTAATGATTTCCAATATTAAAACTATTCAACACTGCATATATCTTTAACATTCATAACACTGTTTACTTCAATAGGTACTCCTCTTCATCAGAATACGGCCACCGCCACAGCGGCGGCGTGCATGCGCGCGCGCTCTTTAATTTGTAAATTGCGCCGCTAGCGCCATCTATTAGCGGGAGAGAGCTACCGTGCTATATACAGTCATTATTGTATTTTGTTGGTTATTTTTTAATATTCTTTGCTGTAGTGAGTGATTGTTGATTAGAATTTAAACATGGATAGGTTGACAAGTTTTGTAAATTAAAAGCGATGTTTGTTTTGTGAGGTTTTCTCGTCTAAATGGGTGAAAGTATTGAAATAGGTGGACCTTGATGACAGTGTTGGGTAAAATTGACTTTTAATCCAAGTCTGGGAAGGAAGTATTTTTGTCAGAATACGGACAAAACCGTGTCAAAAAGATAGTGCTAAGGTACCTTATATTTTCATGATTTACAATATTTTATGAAGTCAATTAACACATAGCTATAGCTATTGATCTATAAAAGAATGACTTCAACGAATTTAACAAATAGTTCGACTGAATTCTCATAACGAATAATTATTATTCCTACATACAGAAAAAAAATCATTCTGCTAACTGAAAAGTGCAATATAAGAGCTCCAATCACCATTTAACAGCTGTAAGTAGTCAATAAAATCGGTACTTTACCTTCAATACCGATTAAAACTCGATTATAAAGTGTAATTGCTTACGATTGTAAATCGAGTGGAACGAGCATCGATGCCGCCTTTGATGAATACCGATGTATCGAATTAATTTATTTAAATGCGGTTATGCACTTGAGTGTAACTTGTGGGTTTATTATGGCTTGTTTGTTGTTTTTTTTTTAATTTTAAACGCTGGATATAAGTAGTTAAAGTTTACACTACTTATCTATCTTCGAAAGTTTTTTTCTCCCATGGAATCTATTGAATGCTCTCATTATTATACAGCCTTTCTTATAGGTCAACATTTTGTCGAAATCTGATCAGCAATTTTACAGATAGACAGGTGACATGCATGTACTTACTTACAGCAAAATAATCTACATTAACATAAGAGCCAATCTCAATCAAAAGAAACACAATCAAACTTATATCGAATTTGAATTTCACATTACAAACAGTATCAGCGTATTATTACCTCAAAAATCGACATGCAATCACATAATAGAAACTTAATCCGAGACATGAAACTCTACACAATCAAATCTAACCCTTAAGCTGAAGACATAAAATTCAAAATCGAAAAATTTGAACAACTTTTTGATTTCAAAATGGGATTTATAAATCTAAAAGTGTGTAAGAGATAAGGTTATACATTTTTGTACGGTAGAAAGGGATGCTGGCTTCGTAAGACCGGTAGCCTGAGAAGGTTGCAATTATGAAGATCGCGGTGCCAAAGCAATTTCCTCCGTATTTCTATCAGGGTCTTAATTAGGTAGTTTTGCTAATCGAATCGTATGCGGTGGTCTGTCGTCATTATTTTGATTATTCCAAGTGCGATTCGCTAATAGATAATGGAATTGGGATCCTTGAGCGCTATTTTTATCGCAGACAATGTGCGGGATAGTTGTTGGGGTTTTATAGTTGATATTGTTATGTGGAAAGTTAATTGCATTAAAAGAGTTGTTAAAATATGGATTTAATTGAAAAGTTAATGAGGCTATATTACAAATAAAAGGTAGTAGATGAGTGCTTTCGATGGGTCAAGGACATGTCATGGACAAGTTCCTCCATATTTCGAATAGTATTTTAAATTAGTCAGCTTGGACTCTGCTGTCATTTTCTTTGGTACCCACAAACAGTGACAACCAGCCTCACCTAGCAGAATCGGTTTGCCCGAGTTATTCAGTTGAAGAGGTCAAATAGGCAGTCACTCCAAATCAAACCAACCAAGGGTTTTACTGGCTGACCGGTTGACAAATAATCCCATGATGCCCAAAATCGACCTGATAGGTAATCAAGGAAAGAAAATAAACTGTACCGAATCATATATGTATATCAATGTAATAACTTCTGCATCCTTACATACAAAAAAGTCGTGTCAACGTCCCCAATTACTCAACCCTATCCGCGCCCAAAAAACGACAATATTCAACATTAAAAGTCATCTTTCATACAGCATCACGGAAAACGAAATCTTGTTCATCTAAAACAATGCTAAGAACACGACCAGGACACTTAAGATTGGACAAACCGATAAATGTATTATTATAGTGTATTTTATTTAAATTTATGTCTTATTTTCTGTTTCTTGGAATTTATTAATCGGCTAATATGAATTCCGTTTGTGTTTCCATGTTGAGAGCGGAATTTGATATGTTTTTTGTGTTTTTATGGGTTGGTATTGATTTAAGTGTTAGTTTAGCAGTTTTTTGTGATTAATGGGGTTTTGGTTATTTGTTTGTTTGTGTAAAAATTATTCAGGCTTGATGATCGATTCGATTAGAAATTAAAAAATATATATATTACGGTATTTTATTTTTTAAATTAATTGCATGCTATAATATTATTTAAAATGAAATTAAATAATAATGTATGTTATTCTCAGTGATAATATACATTGATAAGCGAAACCCAACAGGTTTTCCACCAAAACAACTACTACAATAAATAATTAATGATAATGTGACCAAACTCCGACCGATTTCAAAGAAATGTTTTTCTAATTTAATTTAAAAAGATATTTAAAGCGATGCATACCATTTAATACTTCACTGTTTCTTGTACAAGCCGCCTCTATAAAACCAGTGTTCACTCATTTGTCAAACTGTGTGGATATTTATTTATCACAGACCCACCACGAGTAAGAAATACCTGGAGATAAAACCATATTTTTTACCATCAAAAACGTACTTAAAATAACTTATGTCGAGGCAATAAGGACTATTTTTAACTTCGTGGTACGCAAAATAGGATTTTAAACTTGTTTATTTATTCACAAAACCAACTTATGTTAACTTTCAGAAACTAAATTTTAATCTCTATTGCATAAGAAATAAAACTGAATTTCCTGTAATATTTTGGATTTAAATAGTAAGGAAAAAGTTGTTTTTGTAAATTGTCAATAAATTCAAAATCTATAGTGGGGTCGTTGCGACCAGGCCACTGTTTTTGAGTGTTAATAGATTACAGAACTGTTTATATTTATCATTATTTTATCGCTTCATTATTAATGAGTTAGATTCAATACTAGCACTAATTTTAGATGTATAACATTGATAAAGTATAACGGGAATACAAATTAAAAGAATTCGTATTTCCGTACCTGTTATTTGACGTAGTAAAAATAATAAGCAGCTGAATAGTAACAATAGATGCAGTACCTAAAATGGATACCCATTAATTTAATTATTAAGTAAAACGTAGCAACATAATTATTTTGGAATAATAGACACCAATAACTACTCTCTTATGTCTTACCAATAACTACATATTATGCACATCAAAATAGCAGCAATTAACAAAATATTTTCGTAAAAAAACAATTCTAATTCATTCTTATCGGTTCGAGACTGATTTCAAACCGATTTAAATAGAATTGGCTAACCCTGAAACACACAAATCAGCCTTCAAAATAACTTATGCCAATAGAAAACCAACCACCACATTACACCAACATATTTATCGATACACGCATCCCATACACCCAGACTTCTCATAACACAATATCTTGTCTATTTCCTTTGTGAATATAATTTCTGAGAGTTAATCAATTGTAGCACAATAGTTGTACAGACTAATAGTGCGCATAAACCATAGACAAAGGATAAAGAGCGAGCGTTTGACCACACGACGACCGACCACAGAGTTGGGGACATAGACTTAGGGATATGGAAGGAGTCTTTATTCTTAGGTAGCTAGTCTACTTTATTTTTGAAGAAATATGTGTTTTTGTCAGAATTGCATACTCTACAATATACAATAGTTAACTACAGGTAATAAAAGTAATAATTTCTAACATCTTGTCATGTGGAAAGCTCGCTCAGTTCTCTCTGATTCCAGGGGATTCATTGATCGACATCAGACATTTCTGAATCGTAATTGCTGGTTTCATGAAAAAGTAATTGAAATGAAAATGAAAATTTACGTGACCTTACAAGCTTGAGAGTATCTAAGCTTGTGAATTGAATCTACAGGAATTTTCTAATTAATTAAGACACACAGCAGCTCTTCCAAAAAAAAAAACCCCAGGCTTAAAATCGCTACATTGTTTGTAAATAGGTAAGCAGCGGTCTATTTATTACTGTGCATATGCAGTTGTACCACTGTTAGCTAACTTCACAGTGGCAAAGTTATTTTACGAGAGCCATTCACGGTACGTGCGTAATTTTTGCGTTTGATCATAACCAGACTCCACTTCTACAAAGATCTTTGATTCTCCTTACTTCCTTCACCTTAGTTTCCAGATCCCACATCCAGTATTGCATAGAAACACAGATCTCACAACATTAATATGTAAGTTCTCTATACGAATGCGTGGGTGTCATTCCAGGAAAGTCGCGAGCGAAGCCGGGCGTAAGTAATATCTTGTCGTGCGAATAACATACGTCTTAATCTATATCGTGATGTGTATGTAGTGCCTTAACTAGTAACTAGTTTGTAGGGACGAAGTATTGGATAGGTTAGATACTAAGGAATGTAATGAAGTAGGTGATAAAATTGAAAATCGTATCTCCAAAATTTGTGGAAATTCGTGACTTTCAGTCATCATCATTAAAATGAAGAAAGCCTCTATACCTATGTATTACTCTTTCAAGTAAAACGAATTAATGGATTTTTATGCACCTATAAAGTGATCTTGTTTATTAATCAGGATAACAAATAAGCCATTTTTGTCACTAGACTGATTCTAGTTGCCTCAGCAATGGTAACAGCTAGCAACAATGAACAAATACTAGCTAGCAAGCACATTTGATGATAGCAAGCTTATATGATCTCCTCACTCAAAAACTTGCAATGGCCTCCATGCTTTTTTCAGTGAATTCACAATAAGTAATTTGTGTAATCACAGTTTTTTTACCACATACAATTAAAATACAGTAGGTACCTAGTAGCTTTCTCCAGCACCATTTCCGAAAACGCACCCCCAAAAAGCAAACCACAATTAATCTCACACCTTACAACAACCCATAATTCAGAAATTCTATGAAAACCCATAAGCATCTAACCCTTTAGCTTAGCAGAGAGCACGTTTCACCAAAGTTCTTAGAGGTCAAGCCCTTCCACGAACCATGGACTGAGCTGATGACGCGATACTCTCATCTCGATGTCAGTGTCACGTAGTGGGCGCACGAAGTTGTGCTTGTGTGTGTGTGTGTGTCTGTGTGTGTTCTATTGTTTTTTTTTGTGGGTGTGTAATTAGGTAGTGTGTTTTTGAGGAGTGGCTAAGATAAATGGAAAAGCAGTCGGAAAGTGGCAGTGGGGTCGATTTATCGCAATGTTAAGTAACGCTTGGCACGGTTGGTAAGAGGATGGGTGACCGTCTATGTAATGACAAGTTTCGTCCGTGATTTGGAAGGCATATTTTTGTAGGTCTCGGCTTAAACCTATCATAGGCAGTTGTTACGGGTAGTCAGAAGACAGAAAATCTGACAACCAGTCTTATTTATCAAGTATTTATTTAAAGGGGTTGCCCAGGTTGCTGGGTAGAGGAAGTCGGATAAGCAGTCGCCACATGTAAAACACTAGTATTAAACTGCATTCGGTTAGACTGGAAGCCAACCCCAGCATAGTTAAAAAAAGGCAGCGGATGATGAATTTAGTACAGTGAAAAATGCAGTAGGTACATAGCTGTGCGTCGTTTAAGAAATCATAACTGTTGTTCATCGAAACCGTATAAATACAATCTACGAACAAAATGTCGATATTGTTATGTTTTATTTATTGCATTCAAAAACATTGTTATCCGCGTTGTTTCATCGGAATGTGTTCATAACATATCTTTCCGATCGACATAACTTGCTACTGAACCCGTCGAACTTACAAACTTACTTGCAGTCCTTAAACAATACAACACACGATTATCAACCTTACAGTCTTACAATAAAGGCTATAGTCTATTTTATTGACGGTAAAATAAAAGCGTATAAATAAATATTTTTAATACTTTTCCAGTCGAACGCGCGGTGCCCGGTCGGCCATGTTCGAACGCGTCAATCGGATTCGAAATTCAAATTTGAATGTGTCAATTCAACACTGGTTTTTTGATATAGGAATTCGATAACGTGAAATGTCTTTACCAATCATTTTTTTTTTAATAAGGGTAAAGGTATAATTAGTTTTTGACTTAAGTATTTTTATTTTTTACCCGATTGATTTAGGAAGATTTGCGGTCTTCAATCTGCCAATACCACAGAGTAAAACATAGTATAGTTTATTCCTAATATTCCCATTATATCCATTGGCAGAACTAAGTGACAAACCCCTAGCTTCTGACTATCCGTAGACTGCCACAGATGTTTAAATCCAACTCAATCCAAAATTTAGCAAATTAACTACTAACCGACTAACTACTAACCATATATTTATAGAAACACAATAACCATTAAAAGAAACCAAAATCGGAAACACATCGAGACCATCGACAAACGCGAGCTCAAAGACAAGAAATCTTTTTTTTTCAATTTCACAGCAGCAGGTCGGCCATCCATATTGTGGAACAACAAAAAATAAGGACACCCAATGCTTTAACTGAAGAAGACATACATTAACTGGGCAATAATTATAATTCAAAGTGGACATTACTGTTTGTCTGTGGGACAAGTTATGAGAGTTAGCGAGAGCGGAAATTTATTTATTCATAATTATACCATCATAAATTTCACACAATCCAGCTGAATCCCGCATCACTTTCTTTTGTCATAGATACATTTTTGAACGAAGAAAAAAAGTGGTGTCAAACTGACAGAAACAAAAAAGTCCTTGATGGGCATTGAACTAATTAGGCACATTCACCTATAGCTAAATATCACCAAAGGATTTTTTATCTTTAGATAAATAACTATCTACAAAACAATGATAATTGAACATCAATGAACTGTAGGTCCCGGCTGTCATTGAACATCCTTGACAGTCGTTACGGGTAGTCAGAAGCCAGTAAGTCTGACACCAGTCTAACCAGGGGGTATTGGGTTGTCCAGGTAACTGGGTTGAGGAGGTCAGATAGGCAGTCGCTTCTTGTAAAGCAGTGGTACTCAGCTGAATCCGGTTAGAGTGGAAGCCGACCCCAACATAGTTGGGAAAAAGGCTTGGAGGATGATGATGATGATAAAGTTTTAAGTGACACAATAAATTGATCGCATTTTCTAGAGCTTTTACGAGGGACTATTTATTTCAGCTGGGTTAAATGACATCTTTGTTCGGTGGTAGTTGGTAGAGAAATTACCGATTAAACTCTGTGCATGTAGCTGGAGCAAGTGACATACAAGAGCACCCGGGTGGGTATTTTGGTACATGCGCGGGTCGCTGGACCCGCACGTTTTTTACATGCATGTAACCTGCACAGCACATGTGCCTCAACATGCGCAAGCTACCTACACCATGTAGATGCACCCTTAAGTACAATTGGCCAACCTAAGAAATCGAAGTTTTAATTTTACCCTCTTTTCTCTTATTCCTTCCACCATCCCCCAGAGGTCATTTAAGCTACAAACTGACGATTATTGCCTGAATGCGATATTGATGTTGTATTTGGTAATTTGTATTTCGCAATTTATTTTTAAAACTGTTTTTTTTAATATAAAGTTATGTACGAACATAAGTTTTAAGGGGACGCGACAATTTTCTTATGGGCCTTTTTGCGATAATGTGTGCTCATGTTTTTACTCTTAATTGTGTTTATAACTTAATTATTTTGTGTTGTTTTTGCTAGGGAGGTATTTTAATGAATACTTGGATGCAGTGTGTTGTTTGTTTTGTGAATCTCTAGTACAGGTAATATTTTTATGATAATTTCTTTAAGTAGGTATTATGTGTTGGATTTTGATTAGGATACCTAATCCTAATCCACGACGAAATGTTACGATTTTTTATAACAATATTTTGTTTGTTTATTCATTTTGTTACAATTCTGAGGCTCTTATGAGTTTCCTCGATTACAATGAAATTATACGTAAGTATTAAAAATATTAATAGCACAATCCTTATTAACCGTCCACTTAATACTATAACATTTATAATTGAACCTCAGAATACGTCGAAACTTTTTAACAATCGTTCATAAAATAAAAATATTATCACAGAAATAAAGAGCTATAATATAAAATGGCATTATTGCGAGGGTTCTGACGTAAGCAGTATATTTAAAAAAGTTTGATTGAGATGGGAACAACTTTTGATTGTATCCCAAAGAATTGGAATAAAAACGGCGATAAATAAGATTGGGGCAAAACAAGGAAATACTCGTAATATTGTTTGAGACACGTAGGCACGGTTTGTCTGTCTGTATGTATGAATATTTTTCTATGATAGAGTATTTTCATATTATTTTTCTTTTATTTCCCTATGTTGTTTAATGAATGCGAATTTTTAGCTACAGGGAACTTTAAAAGAGGAACAATTCTATGAAAATTGTATTATTATAAATTCTAAGAACATCCAATTTGATGAAGCTGATATGTCTCTTTTGAAATGAGAATATCATCATTAAATTAACTGCACTATTCGGCATAATGCTGTCCTAGATATGTTCTTAGAAACCACTGGCGGAAGCATATACCAACTCATATTGGTAGCAGTCCTCAAAATTAATAGGTAAGATCGATATAGATTTACCTAGAAGACTTATAAAACACAAACAACCACGGGAAACTAAAGCATAGGCAAAAAAATAAAACACCAATGAATATCGTAATCAGATTGTTGACGGGATTCAATCCCGTTTACTGACAAATATTTTGACGGGAAAGATGCGAGGCAATCACTGGTTAAGGTGAACACACATTTATTTGAGCCTAATGTTCCGTAAATGCAGAACGGAACGCATTTTACATTAAATTTTATGAAGCATCGCACACTTTTATCATAGGCATAGCTATATTTAGTTCATCGTCAAAGCCAAAAAAAGGACCACTGCTGTACGCAGTTATCCCTCAAATTATGGGTATAATAGGGGGCCTATAGTCAACTCGCTGGGTCTTATTGGGTATTGGTGTTGAAGAGCGAAATAGCTGACAGCTATTTTAGAAGAAATAGGCATCTTTCAGCGCATTCGGCCCGCTCGGCTCCGACAAATGTGTTTTCAGCTTTATTCCAAGCAATATATTGTTGCTTTATCACGATTGTTTTAGCAATTCATTGAGTAGATTGGATGTTATGTCAAATTGTTTTGCTGTCTTACATTGGCAGTTTTCTACTGATAGGATTTCTGTTTTGTTGTGCCAGTTAGTACCTATAAACGTAGTTTCTTTTGATACATAACTTAGTATAACGAAGGACCGCTATGTGTAGAAACACCAATGTTCGGGCAAAATAAATAAATCAAATTAGTAGATTAGAAAATTAATCGGTCAAAAACTACAGTAAGCAACACCGGTATACTATGCTGAGTTCCGCACGAGTTCTATAAGGACTATTTCGATTACCCAGATATAAAGAAGCATTAGACAAATGAGCTATCTAACACGGATATATTTTTCCAATTCGATCCAACAGTTCTTGAGTTTAGTTCGTTCAAACAAACCGTCAAGCAAACTTCAGCTTCGTAAAATTTGAATAGAAAACTACATAAACGTATAGTTCACAAACTATTTAATATAGCAAGGTAGACAATGACTGGTAGTAACTGTACATCATCTGCATAGGATCACGACGAATTCTCCCAACTCACTAAATAATTCTTTTGCTCAAGATCAACTACGCCAAAGGATATTTTCATTAAAAACTTTATAAGTTGTATCTGTACTGTGTTGCTGGTAAAGTAGGTATTTCGGTTATCTTAATTTTCACTAGATTTATGGTTTTAGATAGGGAATTGGTAATGGTGTATTACACTGTGTGTTTAAAAAATGGATCTTTAATATTTGTGCTACACCGACTTAGAGTTACACTAAAATATTATTATGATGATTACTTTAATGGATTATTTCGACTATTCAAAGTTTAATTTTTATAACTCACCCGTTATACCTAGAACAGATTTTAAAGCATCTTTCAATAGTTAAAGTTTGAAGAAAAATTACTGAATTTTGTTACTGGAGCTTTTCAATGAATTCGAAACCTAATCTACTTGCCATAACACAACAAAACCAAACACATAAACCAAATCTAGTCAAAATCTTATTCCGCCGATTTCCAAAGCACCCACAACACATGTAAATGCTATAAATGTGTTACTCCGTCTCGACAAAGTTAGATTGGCATCGAACGAACTCTGACAGATATGTCGTAAAAACGCTGCGACTAATCGCAGCGACCGGCGATTTGTCGCAACGGGTTTTATTAAAAGTTTCATTTTTATATTGCCATTTGTTATTTGGGAACAAAAAGTTTAATTCTTTATTGTAATTGGAATTTCTTGAGGTAAGGGTTAACTTTGTGTGTGTTTGAATTAAGTTGTGTGTATCGTTATCAATATTTAATGGTATTTTAGATTGAATTAGCAGCCTGACAACTTTTTCCGTTTTGAAACCTACCTTACGAGTAACTATACTATTAGTGCTTTAGTTTTTCAGTTCATCGTGAGTAAACAGTCAATCACGTTTAAGTTGTTACTTTTGTTAAAATAGTGTAGGCACTTAGTAATTTGAGAGTTCTAACTTTTGTTGGGTTGATAGTTCACTACTTACATACCTGGAAATATGCATAACGTTTGAAGAAAAAAGTAATGCCATGCAGTATTTTAGCCTAAAGGGGTAAACCTACTTACAGTTTTAAATATAAAAATCTCTCCCAATAGATTATAGAGAGGTAGATATATCAGATCTTAAATATAAATAAGTACACGTATCTTACTCTAGCTGGATAAGTAAATCCTGCAACTGACATCTTCAAAAAGCTCACAATCTATAATTGAATGAACAAAATAACTGATCAACGGGGGCTGAAGCAAAATTAATTGACCTTTAAGCGATTCCCCCAAATATCAAGTTTGTCATCAAATTACTTAGCGTCTTAGTTAATTACTGAAGCGATTTTCCGATCGGTTGTGTCATAGAGTAAGTTGCGCAGATGTTATGAATAGGTAGAATTCAGACAGTTAATGTAATACCATGGGTGCAGGTGGGATGTTACGGTTGGCGCTCACTGAAGAAGACCTACGTGCAGCGGTGTTCTTCAAAAGGCTGAATATGATGATGATAAATGTAGGTAATACCAGAAGATCTACGTAATGATATTGGTGTGACTTCAAAATAATTATACATAATTAACAAGTTACAACATATATGTATATAGTTAATATTTACTCAAATAGGAAAAAATAGATAAGCAAGAGTTCCTTGATCTGTGTATATTTATCTATACTACTAAAACAATTAATATACCCTTCATCTTTAGTCCCTTTTCATGATACAACATCAGTTCTACTCCATAATCTTTGGCCGTCTTTACTTTAATTTTATTTGACGTTTTGACAGCTCCCGTTGATCCGCTAGACGGAGACAAATATATTGATTTTCAATCAAGATAGACAAGGACAGCTGAATATCGATCAGGATTAAGTTATTAACAGGTGCGTCAGTTTGTTTGTGAAATAATAGCTGTCAATTACTGTTTTAGATTTGCGATTAAAGCTAGATTCTTTAGATTTAAAGCAATTTATAGAAATTGCTTTGAATAGTGCAAAAATGTTTAAAACTTTTAATGAAACACTATGTGTCTTAAGAAAATATTGAATACATTGAAATTCTAATGTTCACTATCGAGGGAAAAGTATAGTATATGTCATACATAGGTACTAACTACATATGATAATCTACATACATTCTACTACGGTATGTCACTATTGAGGCCAATTTGTTTATCTCCAGAGCCCAAATTGATCTCAACACATGCCCAACCGATAGCCCACCACCAATTTAAAACAATGAAACATTAAACAATACTCCATCCATCGCCTAAACAAATGAACAAACAAATGACGAACAAACTAAAAAACAACCAATTAGTATTAATACTATCCATGCGATGATCGCAAGCGCACATAATTGACTGCATGATCCTATATTCATACGAATGACTTTGGTCATCAATACTCTTTACATGACAAAGAAACCTAACCACCTCACCACTAACATTCAATTTTCCACCTTCATGACAACACACAAGGTCCAAATTCCTCTGTTGATGGGTCCGTACTTAGGGCAAGCACAGATGGTCGTTGTAAAGTCTTAATTATTAAATACGTTTGACATCCGTTCACGCAATATCGTGTCAATGACATTAGTGTAGCGACACCCTTAGTTCTGTTGTGTTTGTACTTAGATTACAATTGTAATTAATTCTTGGAAGTCATCGACATATTTCTTGGATTTCTCAAATTCTGGTGAATTATCAACATCAGCATCTTTAGAAACGTCTTCATGCATTGGTTAAGTTTTCAAATTAAACAAATGGGAATAAGGAAAATCCGGCTCAGATGAGCTGGATTTGAACAAACAAATCTACTGTTTTGCTATTTATAAGCCAACATTTGCAGAAATATCTATTTGTAATGACATTTCCTCCCTTGACACGATCATTTTTAATATAGGTTTTAAACAATACGAGAGAAAAGACAAAAAAAACAGTGGATCCTTCTATCTCTAACTAAGTATTTAAACCACAATTGACCTCATAAATAACAGCCGATAGAAAAACTCGAAGACACATTCCCTATTCATCCAGTTTTCTAATTAATAGTTGATATAAATTCGTATAATAAATCAAGAGTTAAGACACGTGACACAATGGCTGTCAAATGTTGTGGGCAAACAAAAACTGGAGTCGATACAAAGAAGGCGTGTTTTGTATGGATAGGTACTAATGTCTCTCGAAGGCAAGGTTTTTCAAATAGAAGTTAATGCTGTATAAGCAGCCAAAACAACTGTAAAGATAACACTAAGATATATTTTGAGGGGTTAGTGATATAAATAGAAAGTTATAAATAACATTTAATCCAAATTTCTATAAGAGGAAACAAACAAGTTAATGATAGCATTTAAAAAGCTGGTTCTAGTTTATCAGAGCAGACAAATTGGCACGACCTAGAAATTCACAAAATTAATAGCGACAATATTTAACACTACCTTAACATAAGAAAGTAATTTTGAAATTGAGAAATGCTATCAATAATTACACTTGTTTTGCAATACGAACTAAGTCAGGGATTCAATGTTTTATCCAAGTATAAAGAACTCTAGTGAATATAAAAATACCTAGCCCAAAAATAGACGAAAAATAAACACCACAAAGCCTCCTTTCAATCGAAACTCCTTAGTACAGTCACAGTCGTTCAAAAAAGGCTATTATTTTCTCAGCACCAAACAATGCGTTCAGAGAGGCTTTCTGAGGACACTTTTAATTCATATAAAATTGAATCCCACACCATTGAAATTAGTACATATCGTCCCTGTTTGTATTGTAATGTAATTTATGATTTCTTTATGACTTTGAGTAAGCTTAACGGGGTTGGTAACGTTTGGTTTGGAACTTTCATTCTTATAATTTTTTGTCCACTTTCATAAGTATTTTTCTTCGTTTCATGATGTAATATAATTTGAAAACATTTCTTGTGATCTGGTCCCGTTGTCATAAAAATCTCGTAACTAAGCCTTCAACTGTTTGATTGGTTTTTGTAATAAATCCAAAGTGCGAAAATTCATAGCTACTATAATGATTATGAAAGAAATTGTTCCAAAAGAATACCTACTAGAAGAATTGATTTGAAGTTTACATTTTATTGTCGTGAACTGCTTAACATTCTGATGTTCTATTGTATGGCATACCAGCGGTCTCATTAGAGAATCTCACCGATGTTAAAAACCTGTAATTCATAAATCTCAATTGTTCCAATCTTTGTATTTCATCAAGCAACATTTTTCACATCTTTAACAATATTCCCAAAGTTGCCAACTCCTTCATGTTCAGATGCCCATTCACAAGGCGATGTCTTCTCGCGGTGTTGTCGCCTACGCACCCCGCAGGATTGTCACTGGCCGATTATTGTTTATAAATTATTAGCAATAATGTACTGAGGTGCTTCGGTAAGTGGCAATGATGTATCTAGTATTGGTTGGGAAGTTGGTTATGTGAAATTGTGGGTAAAGTGTGGTCTATTTGCAGAATAAAAAAAACTTAGGAGTATCGTTTACGCGTTTCGCAACAAAATAATATACCACATACTATGCAAATATGTTTTTAGATAGATAGTCGTTTGATAGCTCTAATTCAGCTTTGTATTAAACCCAACATTGACAGAAGTTGCGAGGCGCTAGGAAGACGATATTTTTCATAATATTGATTGTAAAATTTAAGACAGATCTAATCGAAGAACTTGGCATCGAAAATATCTGTCACCTAAGTATAAAGACAATTCAATAAGATTACGAGTCCAAGTGCACAATTAAGCAAATAATTTGAATTTAATTAATGAATGTAAATTACCCAAATAGCATTTTAAAACAGAAGATTCAGATAATATTGACGTCAAATTACTCATTACCAAATCTCATATCAATATTAACATATGTAGCAAAAATACTAATATTCTAAAACCTCGGTCCAGCCCTACATTTCCATACATCATGGGAGTCATTTCCAGCGATATTTTTGCCCACAACTATACGCTTTGATTCAAACTGCATTGTGGACCAGTTAACAATAAGCTGCAGTAATGCAACGGATGCATACATTTATATTTTGTATGGTAAATTAAAATTTGCTGTTTTTGTACTGATTTTTGCTTTGGTATTGTCCTTATAGGGTATCGAAACATCTGAAGGTTTGTGATTAGCCTTCTCTTTATATTTTTGAGTATTCCAAAGGGTTTCTAAGATTATGAAAAAGTTTTCGTCAAATAAATATATGCATGTGATGATTTACTAGGTACAAGCAGGCTTTTATGGCAAGAAATGTACCATGTTTGTTTATCAAGGCTTTTCTTAATAATTTTGTCTTGGACTACTTTCACATATGTCACCATGGCTAGGTATGATAGCCCTAACGATACCTCGAACTTTGACCACTTATTTAATTTTCTTTCTTTGAAGCTCATATCTCTAAGTAGTTTAGCAGTTACTTTTCTTGATTCACGTCAGTTTATGCCTAAAAATTATATAAAAGTTTTTGCACCACAAGGACCAATAAGAATAAAGATTTCAACCGCACCAGTCTTTAGAGTCTCACTTACACTAAGGCCGAGAACACACGTGAGACTTAAACGGATTTAAAATCCATCGAAGCAGCTACAATATAGACATATATCCGAGCCAATGACTCCACAACTCCATTCATATCAAAAATAAAACAAGATATAAAGGCTATTGCACACGAGGCTTTATTCGCTTGGAAATCATAAATCAATTGTGAGCAGCCACCTTTATTGTGGAAACGAATCTGTCACCGCCTCTAATCCTTTAAGAGTTTTCATATTTAATTCTCTCTTTATAGTATATGGTGTGTTTCTAGATAAAAAGGTTGTAGAATGTAGAGAAAGATAACAAACGGGTTCATAAAATGACAGTTGTAAAAAAAAAATAAGTTTGATGTGGTTCGATAATTGTATGTTTTTGTTTGTATTTTGTATTGATGTCGTGTTACGTTTTTATTGTTTGGATTAAGCAGACAAGCTAGGTATTTATATGCGAAAACATGTAATTGGTTTCAAGTAATCATAAATTGTAGTTTAAGTGTTTTTTTTGTAAAACTGTTTGTTTTCCGAATAAAATAAAATAAATAAAAATAAAACTCTTCACTAGCTAATAGTAACTTTTCACAAAAATCCTATATAAGAACAACTGCAAGAAAATAATGATTAAAGCTAATAATTAGGCACTGAAGACCTAAAACAGTAAATAAATCTAAAGTCTGTAAAAATTTTACTTCTACAAAATAATTTATGAATTGATCGTACATAGATAGAAGACAAATAACATTCTGAATATTTTACATATACTATCAAACTAAGCAGAACAAAATCATCATAGTGTTATGGCTAAAGAGCCACAATTTGTCTCCACACTGAATGTCGAACCACCACTCATTGTGTATGTCCTTTATAATTTCATTAATACCATCCATCAGACATACACATCTTGAACGTATGATGACAGATCATTTCATCCACAGCTATTCGTTGATTTAGATATTAATAGTAACGTAGTTTGTAATTAATTATTGTTAGAAAGTACTCCTGAATGGTCTTTTGTGGTTAGACAAGGAATAGGCGTGATAGATAATAATAATATGAGTGACATTAATACTAAAGTTGATGTATTAGTTAAAATGCGCGATGAGAAACAAAATAAAGTAAGAAAGCAAGGAATAATAACAATTAACGTGCCAATACTAAAAATAGTTGAGATAGAACAATTAGTGTAAGAATGAGCAGATGAGAGCAATTAAGACGAAGTCTTTTGAACGGAATTCGATAATTTTGTAAGAAATGTGTTTAATTATTTAATTTGTTTTCATGCGTTTGCCGGTTTTTAGAGTTAACTTGCAATTTGTACTAGATCATTATGAGTCCTCATTTGAAATTAGGTAGAAGTTTCATTTACTAAACTCGCTTTTCTACTGATTAGCCTTTGTATCTTACATTGAAGTTAGTATCTTTTATGTGTGCAGTATTGCATAACCCTAACAATTAGGCCATCTTCATCTGACCACATAGTACTTGTAGTACAACAGAACAGCCGACCGTCTGGCATCCGCACCAAATTAGCCACCAGTTCCTAGCCAAGACAAAAGCCCATATCTTCAACCCTCGTGACCTGATAACAGCATGACTCATTAATTATTACAATCGACGCCTCACTCGTCTCACAGCCATTAAGAGCAATCTAATCTTGTTAACATAATCCGATGCTGTCCAGCCCACGCTGAGGAAGTCAATCATCAGGCAGCGCCACGTTATTTCGATCAAAGAATTGAGACGTTTTAAATTTTATCACGTGATCTTCTTAATTTTCATTGTTAGATATATCTAACGTTGCTACTTAAACTGTATTATGGTTTCCTTTTTGTACTTCCGTGGCTGTTCCAATGTTGGTTCTATTAAGTTTTACGGTGCGTTTGTTATGAGCTGGTGCATCGTTAGGGTCAATTGTGGTTGTGGGTATTGGATTATTAGTGGACAAGTTGAGTGGTGATTAAAATGAAGATCAGACGTTACTGAATTGAAGAGAAATAATAGTATTAGTATTTAGAGAAAAGAGTGCAACTTAAAACATGGAAAGTTTTCTTAAGTCAGAAATTTTAAATTTTATAACTGTTTTTTTTTAACTTTTGTAATTTGTAACTTTTGTAAACAAATGTAGTGCAAATAATAATTTAAGAGAACCATTTCTTCATAATGAACAAAAACAAATAGACAGATACACATCTAAGAAAGTACCTAATAACATTCAGATAAATCAATTGAATACATCATTAACACAGCAATTTACCATCAATAGGAACATTATCGTGACCATTCTTAACCCGATCCCCAGAATTAACCGTCAAAATATTCAAATCGATACATTACGGGGATCAGAACGACAATTTGGTCCACCATTGTATGGTAACGATGTGTTTAGGTACAAAGGACCGAGTGGAGAGGAAATTGGTCCATGGGACCGCTTCCTGTTGACAGTGTTAATTGTTAGTGTTATAGATAAGGTTAAAAATGAAGCTTGTTTGAATTTTGTTAGGGATTAGTGTAGTATATTAGAGCTTTTTAAGTTCATCCTGTTCTTTTGCGTTGATTTTGTTTACAATGTTATTGCTATTTTAAATAATTTTGTGCTGTATTAATTCTTTGTGCATTATATTTTTATCCCTTAAATATGTTTTAAGATGGATTTATAAATAGTTATTTTACATGTAGTATTTTCTTTCTTTACAGTTCCTGTCATTATTCCAGATCAAAAAGTAAGCAATCATTTTTCTTATAATTCATTTCACCACTTTCTTCATCATTATTCCCCATAAATCACCAAAAATCAACAAGTAGGTAGGTAACATCAAAATTCCCAAACACTTGACTCTTTCGCCCAGTAGCCTAAACCCGTCAGCTACTGAACATCAAAATTAATCATATATTGACCTCAACGACAGGCCGACGATTTTTTATCATAAAACACTAAAATCCGCTGCATCATGGGAACTTTGGGTTCGTTCGGATGTTTTATTTTTATTGATAAATTGATATGACTCTTCGGTTATTTGATCCGGTAAGTGTGATCCTTTTAGATTATTAATCTTTGTTTGTTTTATTTGAGGTTTCCTGACAGCTGTATTTTGTGGTGGCGTTGGCTTTTTTGTATTGTTGATAGTCATATTCGGCAATAGGATATTGACACTTTCATTTTCATTTATTACAAACTATAAGACAGGCTCAGGTTTCTTTTCTAATACTCATCGTTAACATGCTGTCTTTGCTTCTATTATTACTTCTCTACTTTTTCATTAATGACTCTTAACAAAGTGTATCAGCATTAAACAATACACTTAACATAAGATTTATTACAACCTCATTTTCTACCAAATTATATTGAAATCGCAGCTCATCCAGATCTCACGATTTCGACATAAAGTATCAATTCAAGCTGATTATAACTACCCAATAATTCAGCACTTTACCTGGCCAATCTCCATTATCTCTATATGGACCAAACACGCTGAAACTATTAAAATCATATTTTCTTCACTTTAAAGTTCTATAAGGTTTTTATTGGGCAAAACACTCAAAAGGTTTAAAAATATTTTAATTTTGTATGTCTTATCCTAATCGTCATCGCCCGTAATACAATATGTATCTTAAAAGAAATTGGTCATAATCTATTGGTTATCAGATATTATTAAAACTTATTAAGTCCTAATAACTACACTGTCATCACGACTTCTTCTTATGACCATTTCGATCATGATTGTCAATTTCTTCAAAACTACCTAATGATGATGGGTATCCAAGATCGTTACACTACACAATAATTATAACCTAAGAGAGAACATAAAGATTTATGCACATCCATAAAAATCTACCAGACCCACAAATAGACTTACTGATGATAGACGTAGAAATACGACAGTTCTCCAAGTAATAAATATGTTTAAAGGGAACATCAATAAAATATGGTATAAGAAATAACGCAATCAGACTGGGTATACTTCATACGAATTATCAGGCATCATTCAAGCAATCATTCGAGGGAAAAGTAATTGTACTGACGGTATGAATGTATCAAACCTCTTCAGGTGCTATTAAAATCGAATTATTGATGACCAGGGATTGTAGACCTATGTTTACATGCTACTCTACCCAGATCAGAGGTCTGATCAAATTGGTCGATGATAGTGAAGTTAGTTTCCAAGTTTTGATAAGAGATGGCGTTAGAGTGCTGTGCGCGAGAGTCGGTTGTGTAGTTTTAAGGTAAGTAGCGACATCTATCGTAGAGTAGCGTAAAGTTAGTTTTGTGAGTACGTTATTTCTTTGGAATTAGTTTCTATACCTACCCATATGAAAAATAATGTAATTAAGTTTTTTATTCAAGATTAAAACACATCAACAACGTGTAATTTCCTTTTGTTTCGAATGAAACACATACATAGTTTTAAATAATTAAAATTATAAAGATTGTAAAAAGTAAAAATATAAATTAAAAAAACAAACTTTATTCTCAAATATAAAATAAAAAAAGAATCACCTTGATATATTGCAACAGTTTTAGAAACATAAAAATGTTTGCAACTATTTAAGTATAAGTTGTTGTGAAAACAATAATACAATATTCATTGCAAAACAAACTATAAGCAAAAAAGTTGATGTTTGTATTTAGAAGAAACAAATCAATTTTTGTGTAAAATCACCAATCAAAATTGCATCAAAGTCTTAAGGATCAAGTGATAGGTACATCATTAAATTCCTATTTAGTCTTGTTATATTCTTATAAATATTTACTGTCGTTATTTAAAGACTAGTCTGCCGGAATATTAGGTTTCCAATGTGAAACTTCTTGAACCAATTTGGGTGACCTTTATTGTGAACAGTAGGAAAAGGAAACTACGTGATGGATTTACCTGCAGTAATTTAGACGGCTGCGTGACGCATTTCTCACGATTCATGACTTTGAAACTGCAGGAAAGCTTAGTAACTACATAAAATAGCAAAAATAACTCAATAATCATGTCAACGACCTAACATTGACCTCACACACTGCCTAGGATCAGAGAGATTCACGTTTGAACATTTTAAACGTTCATAATTATGAGTCATGTTGTAATAAACATTTAAATGCGAGATTTAAGACTCCCACGGATAGAGTAATAAAGATAATTTTAAATACAAAGCAACGAAGAGCAGGGGTAATCGCGAAACGAACATCAAGTCATGACGAGATTGAAATCAGTGCGCCCGCGCAGTCAAACGGGTTTTTCATTTATCAGATCGATTGTGGGGCGTGGCTTATAGATCGGTAGGATTTATATCTGTGCTCTTCGCACTGGCCGGTTGGCCGTTCTACAGCTCGAGTGTGACAGAGATAGGAGACGTTACGCTCGATCGATTCCAATGAAGCGCGTGCGACTATGTATTTTCTCGGAACAAGAAAGTGGACAGTCTCGTTTTAGAATATTATATACCTTGTAATAGTGTCGTATGTGGATATACTGTATTATTATTATTACATGTGCATTTTGATTTTTTAACAAGATTAATAAAGTATGTTCGTATGAATGTTTTATTAGACTTGTTTGAAGCGTACTGCTACTGGTTTTGCGTAATTTCAAGCGAACTGTTAAGATGCATGGTGCCCGGTTTTCTGTAATGTAAATTGATTGAATTATGAGATAAAGCATTACTTAGAATATCTGTGTAACAAAAATTCTTATCTTCAGTTTGAAAATATGCAAAATGATCTTGCTGTTGCATGTGTGATAATAAACCTACATTCTAGATTGTAGAAACTTGAATCTTGGAATTGTAGATTACTATATTTTTAGGCTGGAAAGACTGTCTCTTGTGAGATGACGTCAGATAGAGGAATATGTAAGAAGAAGAAATGTTAAGAACTCAAAATAAACAACTAACAACTGTGATAAGAGTAGGAAGATGATGTCCTTTGATTTTCATGATCGAAAGGTACGCTATAAAAAACGTTGACCAATTTTCCCTTTAAACGATAAAAATACTTCCTACATACTTCAATTTCTCAAAACACCGAACTCTCTGGATCCTAAAGCTACTCTGTTCCCATCTGTAGACCTTTCAATCATTAAGCTTGTGGCACATTATAGCAGCACGGCAACAGCACGGCTGCAGCACAGCGTCGCCTCGAATTAAGACTACGGCTAGCTGCCAGCGCGCCAACCACGCGCTGACCGCTCGCCGTTGGCGCGCCGTCCGCTCGCCGTCGGCACGCCGGCCGCGAGGTGTAAGCTTGCTGTCACCGCAAACTCAATTTTATTTTAAGACGATTATGATTGATGTTATGATTGAACACGACGTAATGACGTTGTTTCGCTGCCGGCTCGGAGTCGGCGCGCAATTAGCACGCCGTCGGCGCGCTGTACGCATGAGGACCGCTCGCTTGCAGCACGCGGGCGGCGAGTCGAGTTGTGTGGAAGCGGCAAGCACGCTGACTGCTCGCCGTTGGCTTTTTCATATTGACATTACGAAATATATTATAATATACACGATTTAATGCTCTAAATTGAATGACAACTTAAATGCTGGTGTGGAGCCGTGCTGTTGCGGTGCTGCTGTAATGTGCCACGTCCTTTATCCGTTGACGCCATATAATTATTTAGATATGCACTCTTCCCCTCCCCTCCCCGAGGCGTCACGCGTTAGTTTTTTGCCCTTTTTGTAGCAAAAAAGGCATCTTTTAATTGCCCCAAAATATTTTTGGTTTCTACCTAATGTGTGGATAAAATTGGTTCATTAATCTTAGATTTTTCGTTTGAGTTTTTTGACGTTACGGTGTAATAGATTATGTTAATGTCTATGATGGTGTCTTTTTAGTTTTAATTAGGACTGTAAGATTTTGAGTATTTTGCTAATCGAGCTTTTATATTGTTGGATAAGTGATTAGAATATTGAGTCAAAATTCGTTTCCAGTTGTCAAAAATATTAATTGCAATTTTGAATTTACCTGTCCAATTTCATTTGATTCGTATTGTACCTATAATTAAGGTATGATGTAATCAATTTGAATAAAAACATCATCATCATCATCATCGTACTGCCTTCACCAACATTATTTTAAACTCATGCAATGTCTTGTTTTTCCATAACACTTTATTACACTCATCTTACTTTGCGTCCAGTTTGTAAAACTTTATCATAATCCATCCATCGTCATAGCATTCTATTATTCTTGCACATAAACTCATACTGAGAATAAAATCTAATATTTCTATCGTTACCTTGTCAAATCGCAAAATACGTGGAATCATTTTAAACTATGCAAGATAGCTTTTCTTGAAATTATTACGCTGCATCTCTTTCCACAAAAATAATTATTTAAATGGTTGGAAGAAGTTCACGTAAAATACTGGTACTCAGCTGCATCCTGTTAGACTGGTATCTGACCCTGGCATAGTTCGGAATAGGCTAGGCGAGAAGATAGATAGATTCATCTATGGGTAGAAAAGCTATTTCGTAAGAGCCCATTGAATGTGGCTGAAAAAGCGGGCAATGGCAGGGGCCTTACATTATAAGAAATCCTTATACAGGTTGGCCCAAAGGGTGAAACGCCAAACTCTAGGTTCCTCATGCTGAGGGACATACGAAGATATTTGTAATCTTCATTTCCGAATTTACTATATTTTGAACATCTACATTACATTGTGTAAAAATCTTACATCTAGGTATAGTATTAAAATCCTTACACAATGTAATATAAAATGGGTACTTCAGACATATTTTTATCCAGACTTAAACACAGGTACACAAGTATATTTAATTCATTAATCCAAATCGGTTCACCTCAAATCACTAGTTACATTTCGTTCAATGCCGTTTGCATATTAACCATCAAATTCTGCCATCACTCACTACCTTCTTACTCGGTAATAAGGTTGAATTTTGCATGATCAAGCTGTAAATAACATCATCATTTATGTAAAGTAAGTGACGAATTTATTGATGCAGTCGGCTTAGCTTCTATTTCATTGATATTAAGGGTGATTATTGCTTGCTATTGGTTTGTGAATAAGTTTGTTGTCGCAGCTTAATGAACATTTAATAACAGAGTTTTTTTTTAAGGTTTTGTTCGATACGCTCGTCTATACGGTTCAGATGTGTGGCTGCAGGCGATTTCGTATTTGTACAGGGTAGTTAAGTTTAGAGAATTCTTTTATTTTAAAGCTTTTATTTAAATCATGAATTAAACGTCAATAATAGCAGTAAGATTTTTTATTTTTGCTGTTCAATAGCCCTTGTAAACGGTTGAAAGGTTTAGAGTCAACAAAGAATTACACAGTCTCAAACAGCTAGAATAAGCGCGTTTTCCTGTCATATCCCTATGTTCTCCTTGCACTTGACAGATGGCGATAAATTAAGTACCTTAGCAATCGCTTTGTAAACCTCCATACGAGCTCCAAATCTTGATACAGTTTCAATAATACCTTGACTGTCAAATATTGAAACATTTCCGCAGTGCTTCCTACAATGTCATCTCATCTCCCGAGCCTTTTCCCAACAATGCTACCTACAATGTCTATAAAGAAAATAGCATTACGCAATACACACATGCATTAAAAATCCCATCCCACAATGTGACATTCATCCCACATGAAGTGCACACTGTTGAACAGACTAGGAACAAATCCGATAATGTGCCATAGTACAAAGTTGCTGCCGTTTGCCACGGCGAAAAACCCATTTTCTCGCTCGATATACCAGCCGTATCAGGATGAGAGCAATTAAAGGTCGGATCACTGGGATGCTGGGGTAATGGATGTGGTATTATCTGGTTACAAAGTTTTTTGGATCTTTAGGAAATAAAATAGGTAATATTCTGATTGATCTTTCTTTAAACCTCGATGGAAGAACATTACAGACATCCAAACGCATTTTTCGTTTAGCCTTTTTATCGTCCCACTGCTCTGTACATACCTCGTCTCACGCGGAGAAGGATTGAGCGTTAATCCAAATGCATACCTTTATAATATTAGCTCTGTGGGATATAGATCTAAAATTTACAATTTCGCCAAAGGTTTTAATACTCAGCGGCTGTGAAGACAGAAAAATCTTCGTGAAATGAAACCCAATAAATGCACCACATACAGTTGAGCCTGGAACTTTTATATTAGCAGTATTATATAACAGCCGTACTTATATCAGATAGACAGTCTTTCACCCTAGCAAAATCATTACATAAGCAAATGCTCAATACAAAAAAAAAAATACACTGCACACCAAAAAAAACAACCAGCTCCACAATTTCTGAAATCCTTCACCAAAACTGAATTGCGCATAGCGTTTTTACGGCATTCGGTGGAACCGTATGACTAGACGTAGTGGATCATTAATCCTGAAGTTTCAGATGTGAGCCGAACGATAAAAATTACGCGCGCCAGCGTGGCCAAGCGTGAACTGTAATGACATGTTATCTGCGCATATTTTTGGATTATGTTCTTTTGAGATTGGAGATGAAGATAGAATGTATTTTTGGGTTCGGTATGGGTGGTTTTTAAGAAAGGATGGTGATTCGAGAACGGTGTGTATTGATTGG
Organism: Helicoverpa armigera; assembly: GCF_030705265.1. Taxonomy (NCBI): domain Eukaryota; kingdom Metazoa; phylum Arthropoda; class Insecta; order Lepidoptera; family Noctuidae; genus Helicoverpa; species Helicoverpa armigera. Next base: position 853,134 of record NC_087141.1, read on the forward strand.
TTGACTGCCTCGTTGGTCTAGTGGTCGTAAGCGTGGATGCTAAGCACGAGATCTCGGGTTCGATTCCTGGGTCTTGGAGAAATCGCTTTGTGGGTTTTAGAGACTTTCATAAAGCAGCCCGGAGCCTGGAATTTTGTGATTGATAGAGAAGCTACTCCTTTCGGTTTCACCCGCGATCCGAATTAACCAATTCCTGCACATAGATGGCCTATGCCTTTTCTCAGGCTTTAGACTATCTCTATACTCATTTTATCGGTTCAGTAGGTAATTATGACTAATGTCTGACAAAGTTACATTTCTATCCATAATATTAGTAAAGATTAGAAGAAAGAATACATGATACGTGATCGATGTATTTATACATGTATTTATTGCATAATGTACACAATTACAATTATAGAGTTCCTTATAACTAAACTAAATATTGAAATTGTTATAAGTATATAATAGATACTAAATTTTAGACGGAAACCCAAATCACTTTAAAAACAGGATAGAAAATAAATAGGTAATGTGTATTTTGTGATTGACAGAAAACCTTACAAGAACATACCTATCAATCATGACAAATAATCTAAACATTCTTCACCATAATAAAATAATAGTACAAATTCACTTGACTTGACAAATCAACTTAAACTTGTCTTCCCTATTCCCTGAATATTGTAAGTTAAATTCAGAAAGTGGCTAAAGCTATCCAAATATACGTAAGTGTGAACAAATCAAGAGCTGAACTTAGTTGTAATGTCGTTGAATAGATTCCTCCGAGAATTAGATGGTATGCACTGTGCTGCGTTTAGACTTGACTGGTATGGTTAGGTACTTGACTAAGTCACTTGATGTCAGAAAATCAATGGTAAGTATGCAGGATTGGAACTTGATGCGAAGTCTAAAGATGTCTTTAAACTGGGTTTGTATTTTACGTACTTAATACTTAATATACTACTTTACATATTTGTTACAGTTAGCGGCAATAGTGTATTATACTGAAATACGTGCACTCTGTTATTTTATTCATGAATGGAGTCTAGGATACCTAACTGAATGAAAAAAATCCACTCAACTCACATCAGATTGCGTTATCAATAGTCATAATTAAATGGCTAGTTTGAATAGACCAACAATTTACAATTATTTAGCTTTTAATGTGTCTTTCACCATTATTTCATACGATCAATAAAAACACAAGATTAGTTATTCAGTGTAGCAATACTTACATTGTCGTTCATATCGTTGGTGAAATTGAGGCGAGCAAGGTACCATTTATAGGTTAGATATATACGTCTACTGGAGCCAATAACTATCCTAACACAAACACTCCTGATCGACTACCCCACCTGTTGGCTTGGAGGTGCAATTGTCAACATATCGCATGACGGTGCACGTGCAAGCCTTGGGGAGCGATAGGGATGTTGATAGTTCATTGAATATCTCTAACAACTGTTAGTATTTAACCGTTTGTTTGCTAAGTAGAGGTTAATTGATTTGGGATTTTGTGTGGTTATGAGTGATGGTTAGTTCTTTGTTAATTTTGTTGTTGTAGTGTCTAAAGTGGGTAATAAGTAGGTAGTCCTTGAGATCTAACTCCTACTTAATTTATCTTGTTGATTGGTGTTTCAGGTGATGTTTTTTATTAGATCTCTTAAAATAACAGTCTAAGATCACAATCTAGGCCTATTATATGTATGAAATGTTGCTTTCGATGAGTTCAGGGGGCCAAATCAATAACATGTTTTAAAGAATATATGTAGTGTGCAGAATGAATTAGGGTGGCTGTAGCGTAGAAGTAATTTCTTATGTGGTTAGTTACTGATATCACGCCAGATAAATAAAACATACTCCATATTATGATTAACATTAATTTTACAGAAAAACCACAAACGTAAGACAACAAAATAGAACAAAATCTTCAACCGCACAGAGCGACAAACGTTCCAAGCATCTGGACAAAAAAATATTAAAAACTTTCCTTTCAAGAACTTATAACACCCTTTGCGGTGAAAGGTTGCAACTCTCGCGAAACAATAACCGCTGGGCGAAAAAAAAAACTTTATTTTTTAAACACCCCACTTAAACAAGACAACTTGCTCGCGTGCCGCTGCTAAAAAAAAACAACCTGAACCCTAAAAGCTCACGAAAATATTTCAGATATTTAACAAATGCTAACCGCTAACGATGTCCTTTAATATTTGGAATATAAAATAAAAAATCCTCTTTGTAAAGGCGAGTGCCGACAACTTTTTTTTTCTGTATTTTAAACGCTGCGGTTCGTTTGTATGGCGGAGGGAAAAATGCCCGGTTGGCCCACGGAAAACTTTTTTGCGGTAAGAAAAGGTTGTACCACTGTGCGTTTGTTCATTTTTTCGTTGTTCTAAAAAAGTGATGGTACCTACATTGGGTCTTTGATGTGAAGGTGGACACTGGAATTTTTCATGAATTTTTCTACGACATTTTTGAGGTCTGCTTTCTAAACTCGATCCCTGAAACCTTCATTTTCATAGTCAGTTAGCAAAAACATAATATCCATCGATTCATGGTCATGTTATTTGTTTTTGTAATCTGCAATTCAACTTTCAAGGAAATAAAGAATCCTTATTTCCATACGCATCGTTGGGTGGTCTCTCGGACCGAAGCCACAGTTCAATCCTAATTTGCCTACCGACTTTTCCATTCCAATTTCATATACATAAATAGATCACCATAACATTCAATGTTGATTTTAAAAACAATGTCCGATCCTTGTTGATAGAGAAAGCATTTTTTTATTACTTGTGTTCCTATTGCAAAGCTCATGCCCTCCAAAGTGCTATCATTCCTAACCCATGTTTTGAAACTACGCAAATCAATCGATGAGTTATATCATACGCGATTCAATACTTATCTTTACAGCCCAGACATGGAAAATTACAAATATTTCCATAATTAGAGTTACTATCGCCTCTTATGACTTTTTACGTCGTTACCTTGGCCGCCCAAATTCATAAGCTTGACGACAAAAAACATCCAAATTGTCATAAAAAATGATTATCTTGAAGAAAAACAAAGATTTAGCGTACCCTCACAAATAGAGCTATCTGTTTAGGATGCGATACATAATAGGATAATTATTCAAGATGTAAGGCTCGGACATAGTGCCGAATAAATTCCAAGTTTGCGAAGTAGAAAAGAATACTTTTTCTTAATGCAATAAATTATCATAATTTGAATTATTGTACTCATGTCAAAAAAAAAACTTATATATTGGATTTAATTACTTTTTACCCATTAAAACTATTGCAACAATGAATGAAATCATAAAAGAAAAGTATGATCCACTCATTAACCAGTCATTTTTTCCTTCTTGAGTTTTTCCAGAATCATTTTAGGCTCTTGGTTGTCTCTACTAATAGGGACTAGCTCCTAAAGGAGACCTTTAAAAATCCATTTAGAATCTGATATTGCTCAGATAAAATGTGAACACTTAGATGTATGATTAGAGTGTTACACAGCATCCAGAAACATTTGCTATTATCAAAGTGCGCACTTGGATACACTGTATCGGAAAACACCTACAGACAGCAAAATGCAACAACAATTTAACCACAATCAAATTATTTATTAGCAACAAAATACCAAAAAGCAATCTAACATCACCCAGCATAACCGAACCCTAAGTCCAGCACAACCATCGCCAATGTATTCCCGAGCACAATGCTAGTCCCTAATTTGAATACCATGCTTATGGGACAATCGGCATACTAAAAAATATGAACAATAAGCATGGTCACGTCAGACCCATGGTTGCCTCTTACTCGTTAAGTTTTATCTTAATTGGTAATCGTCTGTATGGCCTTTACTTTAAAAGGGGAATTTTGGAGTGGGTAAATATGGTTTTGGTGTGGTGACGCACGATTCGAGATGAAGCTAACTGCCAATGTGATTGGTACAGGACAGTTACTACCTACTTAATCTTAAAAAAAAAAATATAAGCGTATTGACTGTTTGAGCCGCAGTAGACATAGACTATCTAACAACTGAAAGCGATAGTTTAAGATTCTCGGATAGACGTTGATATGAATATTATGTATATGTATATGTGTTGAAAATCCGGGTACTAATAGTCACTGTTGCCAATTGATTCGTCAAGAAATATTTCGAAGCAATTTAGACAATTTACCTATGTCGACTTCTGCGGAAAGTGGAATCCAGTTAAGATTTTGTCAAGGTTTAATATGCGTGAAGTTTTGTAGATGATGCCAAGTAACTTTATAATTCAGGAAATATTGAAGGTTTCAGAGGCAGCCCTAAGACAAATGTAATAAATAATGTAGAGGGACAAATATGAAAATAAGTTCTCTACCGCAGGTATCGGCACTCGCACAACTCATTTGCCTACCGTTTGCTGAATGGTCGGCAAAATAATTTGCCAATAACCAATACTTAATCATTAAAGGGGAATAAAATTAATAATTTACTTCAAAGTAAATTACTGGGATGGCTTCAGGGGTTAAAATATGTACGTGCCCCTCAAGAAGGTTTGTCAGGTCAGGAAAGTCCAAATGTACCTTGTTCTATCTTGGGTATAGACTTATGGTGGAGAATTTTTTTTTTAGAATTAAGGCATAGTAATTAACACATATTTCTTCTCTATAATTTGAGAAGAGGCCTGTGCCCAGTTGTACAAAAGAGCCTGATAACAATGAAACTTAGTCAAACAATGCTAGTTTGCAATGACGAGTAAGTAGTAGTAGTAAACTATTACATTATTAAAATCAAAGTCACAATCACAAATTAAAGTCAATAAATTATTAATAGAAAACAGCACTATCATGTTTGGATAGATTTTTTTCTTCACTTATTTTTATATTAAAAATCTAAAGCAAAATACCAACCAAGTCAGGTTGGTATTTTCTGACCGTATCAAACGATTCAATACAATAAACAATCATGGGTAATCTTTTTGCTCATACCCACATTTACAAGCAGTTTCTGCAGTAGCTGACTACTTCCCGATCTCCTCAAACAATCGAATCCACTTTGTATCGATTTTTATTGTCTTAATCTTATATGGTAGCCGTATTATTGTCATTGAGAAAATAAATCACTAATAATGGTGTATCTGGCTCTGTTTCTGTATTCGAATTCAATTTGAATGGAATTCGATTATTTTTGTATCGATTATTGAATCGATTTATGTTTTGTGTTGGTTTTGTTTGGGTATTCGGATGTATTTATAAGTTTTGGTTAATTTTATGCTATAAACTTTTTCTTTTCAATACCTATTGAAAGTTAGTTGGTTATTGAGATTGTTTTGTTATTGATTAGAAGTAAAATAACAGATCTACCTATGGTCTGCATTGGTTGCTGCTGAATATATTCCAATAGGTACCTACTTGATTTTAAAGATTTTTGTAAAATTTTAATTGTGAGTTGTTAAATCCAGATGATTGAAATGGGAGAAATGAATGAAAAGAATGTGAATGAATGCTGGAGTGGAATGGCGACGTGTATGGAAAGGGCAAGAAGCATTCTAGAAATCAAAAGGGAATGGGTGATAGAGAAGGAAACTTGGTGGTGGGTGGAAAAGTGCAGAGTGTATTAAAGGGAAGATGAAATTCAAGGAATGGCAGCGGACGGAAGACAATGATGATGTGAAAAGCTGCTGAATATGATGAATGAATTGTGGCTGTTTCAAGAAAGCGCAAAATGACTCTGTGGTCAAAATGACTTAATTGGTTAAATCTAGGGAGAAAATGACAAGAGATGTATGCCAGATAAGGTGTGTAAAGAATGGAGACGGAACGGTCCTTTCGAATGATGTGGAGATTAAAGGTAGGTGGAAGGAATATTTTGAAAGACTGATGAATGAAGAAAATGAGTGGAGCGGTGTGCTCCATCATAAAGCGGTGAACGAGGGCCTTGTAAGAAATGTATGTGAGGATGAGGTCAGATTAGCAGTGAATGGAATGAAAATGGAAAAGCGATAGGGCCAGATGGAATACCAGTGGAAGTGTGGAAATTATTAAAGATGGATGGATGGAAATGGCTGGCTTTATTCTTCAATAAGTTGTTGCAAGAGGAAACTATACCAGACGAGTGGTGCAATAGTTTCCTGGTGCCCATTTTTAAGAACAAGGGTGATGTGTTGAATTGCAACAACTATAGAGGAATAAAGCTAATGTCACATAGTATGAAAGTGTGGGAGAAAGTTATTGAAAGGAGGCTGAGAGAAGAGAGTGATATCGCACGAAATCAATTCGGTTTTATGCCTGGTCGGAGTACAACGGACGCTATATTCTGTATTCGCCAATTGTGCGAAAAGTACAGGGGTGCACACAAAAACTTGCATATGGTGTTCGTTGACCTCGAGAAGGCATATGACCGGGTGCCTCGTGAGGTTTTGTGGTGGGCTCTTGAGGAGAAAAGTATACCAGGGAAGTATGTGCAGTTGATCCGAGCGATGTACGGCAGATGCCGTACAGAAGTCCGGTCCGCAGCGGGCACTACCACCAGCTTCAGTGTAGGTGTTGGCTTACATCAGGGGTCGGCCCTCAGCCCGTATCTCTTCCTGCTTGTAATGGACGCGCTTACGGCAGATATACGGGAGGAGGCACCCTGGTGTATGCTTTTCGCCGATGACATTGTTCTGGTGGGGGAGAGTGGGCCAGAGGTCCAGAGTAGACTGGAGGCATGGCGGCTGAGACTGGAGACAGTGGGTTTAAAGGTGAGCAGGAGTAAAACCGAATACCTTCATTGTGATTTTGGCGGTATTTCGGGACCCATGACTATAACCCTAGCCGGCATGCCCCTACCAGTTTGCTCCGACTTCCGGTACCTTGGTTCACTCGTCCAAAGTGACGGTGAGGTGAACAAGGACGTTACGCATCGGATCAATACTGGATGGATGAAGTGGCGACAGGTAACTAGCGCTATTTGTGACCCGCGGATGCCCCTCAAACTGAAGGGCAAAATTTACAAATCCGTCATTAGACCTGTCGTCCTGTATGGATCGGAGTGTTGGGCATTGAAAAAGAGGGACGAGAAGAGAGTGCATGTAACAGAAATGAGAATGCTGAGATGGATGTGTGGTGTTACAAGAATGGATAAAGTGAGGAATGATTACATTAGAGGAAGTCTGAAAGTAGCGCCAGTTACAGAAAAGATGAGAAGTAGAAGATTGTCGTGGTATGGACATGTAATGAGGAGGGATGATACGCATGCAACAAAGTGTGTGCTAAGTATGAATGTAGATGGATGGAGAGGAAGAGGAAGACCTAAGAAAAGATGGATGGATTGCCTGAAAGATGATATGAATAGGAAGGGAGTGAGTGAGTATGACGAGTGACAGGGGAAAATGGAAGAAAATGACATATTGCGCCGACCCCAAGTAATATTTGGGAACAGGGCAGGAGAAAGAAGAAAGAAATCCAGTTGGCCTAATATGGCACGACCACCCAGTTATTTTCTAAAATTACAATTTAAATCTTCAGTATCTTTAGGATTGTTCTTCAGTGTCTTTGTTTTGGTCTTATAATTTAACAGTTTATTAGAGGCAGTTATTATCATTTAATTCAACTAAACCTACGATACAAAGCCAATCGCTAAACAAAATCAAAACACTTAAAAGGATCAATTCGATTTATTAATTGAAAACTCCGCAATAATATTTAAATCTCTTACGTGATCGTCACCTGTTCCTTCAACTAATCCCTTAAAGCTATGAACAACAACGCAAATTCCGATTCACAAGAAATTGAATCCTAAATTAGAAACACATAATCCTTTTGATCGACACAAAATTAAAATCGTATCACATGCAAAGAGATCAGAAATCGCCATTTTAATTATAAATAACCACTTCACTCGTCAAACTGATACAAAAAGAATTGAAAGAAATCACAATTCTGAAGAGTAATATCAAACTTGACTTATAATTGGTTGCTCATCTTAGCAAAACGATGGCAATATCAACCTTAATATCTCTCAAACACCAACCGAAAATGCACCCTAATCTACATGTTATAGAGTTGAAATTTCACCAGCATTGTGACAGCTGATAAGGGTTATGGATGTATGGATATAATATTTATAAGACACGGCTGTATCAAAACCGAAGAGCCGTCTTCCAGGCCGATGACGTTTGACGTATATTCTGACATCCCCTTTATAATGTGGTGTAAGAGGAAAATTGGAGCGGAACGGTGGTATCGATTAAAGGTAAAAAGAATAATCTTCAGAAATCAGAAATCGGAAATTTTATTTGCTAAAAACATGGTATGGTGTTGATGTTACAGTAGGTATGTGTTTCACATGTCTCGCCGTTTAACCGGCATGCAAATATTATTATGACCATTATCATAATGTGGAATTACAATTTTAAAAATCTAAAATAATATTGAATATTAAAACAAAGTCATTAGGCATATTTGACAAACCAAATTATATGTACATATATAAATAATAAATAAATGCGATTTAACAAAAGAAATTACAAATAACTTTCTATATTTCTCGGCATTATTCTCGGTATTATTCATTCTTTTCCAAATAAATATTTTTGAGACTCTCCCATTATTACTCTTTTTTGGGGTTTTTACCAACTTATAACGCCAGTGCTTCTTCAATGCAGTCGACTGCAGTCAGTTTTCAAGGGAAACAGTTGTTTGTGCTAACTGATGACCAGAAAGACTGTCAACTGGACCAAAAATGGTTAGACCATAACTGAATTGTTTACTAAAAATATTATAGATTTTTCAAAATCACTACTGCTTAAAAAAGCAAAGTTCGACACATCCTCTGTTTCTTTGCGACAAACTCAACACATACTGTACAGATTTTCAAATGGATTTCACCAAAAGATTGAGTGATTCTTGAACAAGGTCTCGGTATTAATACATACCACAGGTGCACCTAGGGTGATCCGCTAGTCTCTCATACCTTACTCCACCCCCTAGTATCGCAACTCGATGAGCAAATAAAACACATGAAAGTTGAACTGGCACAGCTTTGAATAACTTATAGCCAATATGGAGGATTGTTTTACATGGAACCGGTTATTCATCCAAAGCAGTATTGACTAGGATTTACCTTGCTTTATGGAGATTTGGGCCAGCGAACTGTCTTCTTATGGGAATATAGATGGATTGGTGCGTGGTTGTTGTAGAGGAAAGATGGGTTCAGAACATGACTTAGTTAGTAACAGTTATAGAAATTGATCGATTAGGACACCCCATTGACTGCAAAATTTGGTATTTGTATGTATTTTTTCTTCGGTAATTCGATCTTTGAAGACATTTTTATTAGGTCGACCTGTATGTAACTATGTAATGGAATCTAAGGTAGCAAATTTAACCACCTTCCACGGATCATAGCGACATGAAAGTTGGTAGCTGTATATAGTTTTGATGACAATTTTTCGAACTGATCTGATGATGGAGCTGGAAGATATGAACTGGAACTTCATGATGGAACATCGTAACGTAGCTGTGTTTGGACTCGTTAGAAAATTATTGCAATGATTTTACGAGCATTTATAAAGCGTGCTTTTCTAGTGTTTTTGGACAATAAATGTGTAGGTATTAGGTATATCCCTTACGTTCATCAATTGTTAAAAACCAACAATTCAGTCCACTTGTAAAAAAAACCTTTTTGTAAACTGTTCAACACGTCTGTAACATATGACAAAAGCAATTCAAAAAAGTGTTGGAAAAAACCGTTTTGCGGTATTTTCGATGGCTGTCATTCCGTACCTGTGTTGATCCGATTTGTTTACGGTATTCGTTTTATTGTTACGGTTTTACAACAATGGATTTACGGTACAATGATACTTCGGAACAAGATTATCGCGAGCCAGAGAATAGTTGGGTAAAAAATCGTCAAGTGTGTGAGAAATTGGATCTAAAAAAAATATGGCCAATTATTTGAAGGAGGTAACTTAAATTTTGCACTGAGCATTGATTTGGAGATATTGAATATATTATACATAAAAACATCTCTAAAACATTACGTGGATTTAGATTCTTCATCATCTAAAAAAGCCTAGCCTATTCCCGACAATGCTGGAGCCAGCTTCCAGTCTAACCGGATGCAGCTGAGAACCAGTGTTTTACAAGGAGTGACTGCCTATCTGAATTCCTCAACCCAATAACTCGGGCAACCCAAAACCCCTTGGTAAGACTAGTTGTCAGACTTTCTGGACTACCCGTAGCGACTGCCAATGGTTTTCAAATGACGGCTGGTATCTATAGTTTTTAAACTCTTGATAAATTGTAATACAACTTTTTCAACTTTAATTTATATAACTACGTTACTCTTATTTGAAACGTATACCGACTGCATTTGGACCTCAAAAACCATGCCCTGAGTCCATAACATATTATGGAAATTAATCAATAACCCGTAACCAGTAATTAGCCATGGATTCCGAGCTGCAGTTAATTCTGATTGATGATTTAATAATAACATAACGTTTTGTGTGTAAGTATCGGTCTGTCTGTTCGTCTGTCAGCTGTCAGACGCGTGTCAATGGCGTTTTGATGGTTTTGGAATCGGTTGTGTATTAAAATTATAGATAGTGATTGAGTTTTTTTTATTTTTCAAATAAATAATCATTAAGTTATAAAATATTGATTCAATGCGAATTGACTATTGTTTCGAAAAGAAATAAGTAATGTCAGAAATATTTTCAAAATTAAGTTGCCAATACAAGTGATTTACTGAAATTAGCTTATATTTATACCACTTTTTAATAGCAGAAACAAAGTTGATAACGCAACCTACCTTATTATACTATACTGTTTTCACTTATTTAAGAATATGCACACTTTGAGGATTTTCCAATCACTGACAAAATACCTTAGGAAATACAAATTATATTTTAGAAGTTACCATTAAAAAACAAAAAACCTCAATTAATAATAAACAATAACAACTAACAGACAAAATAAAATCAAAAACGAGTGAAATAATATCAGGCCAGGGCTGTCAAACGGACCCGCGGGCGTGGCCGAAGCGTATGATTGACAACCCCTGACAGCGGTTAAACACAGGTCGAATCGCGAAAGGCTGTTTTTTTTTGTTTTGAAAAAATGTGGCAGGGTTGTGTTGTGGCTTGGGTGGTTGGTTCTGTAGAGGTTTTGATGGTTTTTAAGGTTCTCGAAGTTTTTGAAAAGCCTAGTAATTGTTTTGATCAGTTGTTGTTTAAGGGCATTGAAAGAGGTAGAGTAGAAATGTTTCACTACTCGTGTCAAAATCTCAACTTAATTTAAGGTAGGTGGTACCTTGGATAAGATTGGGAATCTTTACCAATATTATAAAGATGAAAAATGTTTTTGTTTATTTCGGAACTCAGGTTAAACCGCGAAAAACAGCTTGTTACTTACGTGTAAAACAGCTTGTAACCAGCCAAAGTGAGATTTTTACTGTTTGACGCTAAAACGGCTGCACCAATTAACATTAAATTGGCTTCCAATAATTAAGTGTCTGGATACACAGATAGGCTTTTCATGCAATTTTGGAACATTGCCTTCTCTACACACAAACAAGAATATTTTCTTCTTCACTGCATACAGTTTTCACTTCCCCACAACAAAACTGACATTTCAGTTTCTTCCACGGAACCCTAATCACGCATATCAAACTCACAACTTCGATACGTACTCAGCTGGATATGTAACGCTTTATAATTTCATTTTGTTATAAAAAAACATCTAAATATTACACACATCGACTTTTTTCCAATCTTTGATGATTTCGGATCTTGGATTAGAGATTAGTAGAAAAAAACTTGACAGATGTTAGCTTGTGTGAATTTTTGAAAACCGTGCGTGATTTTTTTTTGTGTTTTGATGCGGTTGTCAATAAACATTTTTGGAAAAGATAGGGTTTGGGATTAAGTAATTATATCGCATTTGATCGTATGTTTGTAGGTAAGTAAGTAAGAGGTAAAATAAGTTACTTTAGAAAGTACACAGACTTAGGAACATTGATAAATCTCAATAATCAAAAAACCAAAATCGAAATAAAGTATACTTTTGTTATAAATAATGAAGATCTTGTGGTTGGTTAATTGTTCCTTAGTAATAAACGGCTGAATAAGATATGCTGAGAATTATAACACAATATAGGTATGTATATTAATGCTCAATCCTTCTCCGTGTGAGAGGAGGCCTGTGCCCAGCAGTGGGACGTAAATAGGCTGTAACTAACTAACTAACTATAGGTATGTATAGATTGGGTCTCAACTCAATAGATACTTTTTTCCCAGGTCCGGGAAATAATTCCCTCGCGTCCAACTTTAAACACATGACATTTTTATCTGGATTTAGAAAAAGATCCCTCAACACGCTAGGATATAATATTCTACAAACAGTTCCCTCCAAAATACACCAAAACATACGTAGAGATATTGATCTTAGTATCAACAAAGTAACATTCAAATCGCGACAATATACGCGAAGCTATAAAACAAAAGTGCCTCACTCGCGATACCAAATGATATTCCTTGAAACGTTTCCGACTTGTTTTAGGCAGTGCGATTTTAGTCGTGAAGATGTCGTGATGGTGTCGTATGTCTGTTCAAAAAGTATTATCATAAAGTAAATATTACCTTCGTCTAACATCTATATTATTTAAGTGAAAAATAAAGGAGAAGGGAATGGCTCCATAGGTTCCTGGGCCCAGGTGTTAACTGAATCAAAGTAGCCTTATTTGTAAGAGGATATAATAACAAGGCTTCACTAAAAATTTGGTGAATTTTGGCTACCCAGAAACCAAGTTATCTGAATTATAGTAAAAGTTAGGTTATATTATAACATTGTATTTTTTATGTAATTTGCGAAATACTTCTGAATCACTTCGGTTGTGTAATGGTTTTATGCATGAAGCATGTGAAAGCCTAACCTGTTAGATCTTCGAGACATCACCCTACGCAGCGGCAACCGGCGCGTGCCCTGGACTTTGGCCGCGTTTCCACTGACGCGGAGCTGGGCGGAGAGGAGCGGAGAAGAGCGGTGAAAAGTGGTCAGTGTTTCCACTGAAGCGGAGCTGGGCGGAGAGGAGCGCAGCTGAGCGGAGAGGAGCGATGAAGAGCGGTGAGTGGTCAGTGAGCGGAGCAGAGCGGAGTGGAGCATGCTTTTGGAATCGCGCATTTTTACAGACACACTGCACGCGAGTCACGCACCGCCCCGCTCCGCACCGCTCCGTACCGCCCCGCTGTCCTCCGCTCTGCACCCCAATGCTCGCTGTCCTCCGCTCTGCACCGCCTCGATGTATGAATATTCGCTCAGCTCTGCTCCACCCCGCTCGTACTGTTTCCATTGAAGCGGAGCGGAGATTTCAAGCATAATCATTGGTCAATTTGTGCACCGCTAAGCTCCTCTCCGCCCAGCTCCGCGTCAGTGGAAACGCGGCCTTTCGCTATAGTCGAAGACAAGTTTCTACTTGCAATTTCCTGTAACCTATAAGCAGCAGGAACCAACCTTTTAAAACTAAAAAGGAGAAGGAAGTAAAATAAAACACCAATATACTTAATAATTAAACATGTATTATCATTCATCTTCAATTATTATTAGAATGTCATCTAAAAATTGTGCAGGGGGTACGATATTTTCTTGGAATCTTGCCCAACTGAGATACCATATAATGCACATTACATGGGCACAGCAGCCTACAGTTCTTCTACCTACAATACAATTACAATAATATGATAATATTGAATCTCGTCCTCTTCGACAGCTATCAACTAAAATATAAACAAAATATGTTTTGCGACTTATATGGCGGGATTGTATTCGGCCTCGCAATAACCAAGAAGTATTTGAAGCTGACAGCTGTCGAAGAAGGCTGCTGCTTACCTCCCTGCACACTTCTATTATAAACCCATCATTTCCCGCAAATGTTCACCAAAATAGGACCGTGCCTGCTTTAATTGATATGTACCTAAGCATACAAGAATTAATTCATCATATGACAACTGGGGAAAATCATTTAAATTATCATTATGAATAGTTATTGTTTCAAAATCAGCCCTACGTCTATTATATTGGTTGTTAACAATAAAATCACCTAATATGTTATGTCTATTCATATTTAAATTAATCTGATTAATGATAGCCCCACAGTCTATTCTATCGGTTATGGGAGGGTGAAACCTATTTATGAGAGCAGCAGCCACCTTAAAATCTCTTATTAAACTTCTTGAGGCTGTATTAAAATAACATTGCCTGAATAATTTGAAATCTCTTTTAAACCTACCGTTCACAATCTCAACGACCCAACGGCAAATGGTGACTGCCCTCGATTTGTTTGCGTCAAGTGTTGACAGCTGTGTTTCACCCTGCGCCAAAGTAGCAGGCACGTATGTCCTATATCCACATTGGTTTAACAAAGGTAATGAATCTCGGAAACCCCTATCCAGTATAAATACATCACCATTTTGGAAAAAATCCTGGAGTGGGTTTCCACTTAAAAATTCATGTCTCATTATATCTGAGTCTGACGTGGTAGCTGGATAGGGGCCCAAAACATCAATGATGTAACCATCTGTGCACACCATTAAAAAAGGTTTGGTTAAGTTCCTATATTTATGCAAACTGTATGTTTTTTTTTGATATAAATAATTAGAGCTTTTTCAATATAACAGTAAGTTCCATCAAATATAGCGATGGGCCTAGAATCTCCTTCAAATAAAGCACTAGGAATGGCTAAGTTCCTTTCTTTTATTTGTTCTCTAGTGATGTGTTCTAAACCTAAGTGCCGAGGCACAAAATGTTCAGTTAATATGTCACGGGCTTGACACAGCCACTTGGCTAAAGTTTTCTTAGATGTTTTAAATAATGTTGCTAATCTTTCATTTGAGTCCCCACTTCTTAATTTGATAAGATAGGCTGCTAAAACTGAAGAACTATTACGAATTTCTATCAATTGTGGAACCTCATCAAATAATTGACGGAACTGAACTTTAGTAAACCCGATCCAGGTATGCACAACATGGTCGTCCATATTATCAATATTTTCAAAATTCAAAACCTTTCTTTTGGGGTTTCTTTTAGTGTAAACATATCTTGGATATGTCTTGCAGTAAATGTTTGTAAATAATTACTCCTTAAACTATCAAGGAAGTCCCATGCCTCAATTACTAAATGTATATCACAAAGTCGATTATTTTGTGGTACATAATATTTATGCTCATTAAGCAACATTTTTCTCGTTGCTAGAGGAACTCTATATCGTTCAGTTCTCTGGCAACCTTCTATGAAGCACCGTCGCTCTGTTTCAACTGCCCGCATATAATCTGGCAATACAATTGTTGGTTCAGGGTGCTGTTGTACTGGTTCCACAATTGGGGCACTTGGTGAATGTAGTTCCACTGAGGGTTCATGCACATCATCATTACCTTGGTTTTGTTCTGGTTGAATGGAAACATTCTCAGGTTCGTGTAGAATGTTGTCATGATTTTCATCCAATTGTCCAACAGAAACACCAACTGATGATTGGGCTGGCGGTGGGTTACTTTGTGAGGAAGTCGAAGGACCTGTACTCATATGAACAGCAGCTCTGTCTGCTAATATCCAACAGGAATGGCATATACGACTTGCCTCGTCCACCTTCAAAAATAAAAATTCACTATTATACTATAATACAGTAGTCCAGATAGTAATAAAAAAAAATAACCCTAACCTAACCTGTGTCGGGTGCCCTTGTCTTTCAGTTAAGTGTTTTATTTTTATGATTTAGTGCTAGTTTTAAATCATGTTAGCTTTACAAATAAATGTTTTATTATTTTAACTAGCTGAACCTCACGGTTTCACTAGCATCTTTGTTTACTGCTCCGCTGCTATTGGATGTAGCGTAATGTTATGTAACCATTCTCAATAAATAGGCTATCTAACAGACAAGATTTTTAAAGTCGGACTAGTAGATTCTGAGATTAGTGCGTTGAACGCACCAAACAAACTCTTTCACTTTATAATATTAGTATAGATATAGTTTAAATAATTTAAAATATAATACTAAACTATCTTACCGTTTGTGGTAGAATCCACTCTCTAATCACATTATATATCGCAGATTCACGAGCAGAATCATTACGAAGAAGGTGGTTGAACCGCCGGGCTAAGAGTGAACGACCACAGCGGAGACATACGCTTGAATGGCCAACTTGGGTTGGTGCATCAATCGCACGTCTTCCAAGAACCACATCTTGGGCCAAGTCCCAACATGCTTGGCATACAACGTTCTCACTGGTTACCTGAAATAACATAACCATTTAAATCTTGTTCAACCCCTAGTGCATGTTCAATAATGTCGATGTCACAACCGAGACCGAAATTGATTTATCGGGACTCGAGGGTGACCTTCACTTTTATAAGAGAAATGATCAAACTCCACATTCCACAGATTAAAATATATGTCTATTTAAAGGCACACAGCGGGCGCGGCGCGGCGACGCGACGCTGAGCAGCTGAGTAATGTACTAGATACTATGGACGACTTCACACAGAGCGATAGTTACCGTCGCGACGAGCGGGACGGCTCTGTGTGAAGTCGTAGTCGTCTAGATACTATGGACGACTTCACACAGAGCCGCCCCGCTCGACGCGACGGTAACTGTCGCTCTAGTACATTACAACTGCTCAGCGTCGCGTCGCCGTCCCGTCCCGCCGCGCCACGCCCGCTGTGTGAATAGACCATTACAACTGCTCAGCGTCGCGTCGCCGTCCCGTCCCGCCGCGCCGCGCCGCTGTGTGCAGAGACCTTAAGCTAACTAATTGACTATTGATCTAATATAATACTGTCCAATAAACCGATAGATATGAAGTTAAAATGGCTTGCTAAAAGCACGATTTGAATATGTAAAAAATGGGTAAAAACTTACAGGCTGAGATGCACGCCACTGACGAATAACTGTTAAAATCGCCTCATCCTCCAAGACTTTTCTTCCAATAGAATTACTGCGACCAAGCGCAATCGTACAATTCATACAGCGATCCATGTCGTCGATATCCAATCGATAGGCGTAACAGTTGTCCAAAATCGAGAGCCAGGTAATTCAGAGTAGCAAGATCCGTCGAAAAGCCAAGGTCGTGGGTTTAAATAGTAAAACCAGGAAAATATGTGCGCACTCAGAATGAAAGAAAACAAACGAGTGCATCTGTCAGTCAGTGACAGACGCATGCCACCAACAAGTGTTGCCGGAATAAAAATACAGTAGATTACTAGTAATTCAGGCATTTCAGGCATTATTTAATCGATTATTTAGTCTTATTATCTTAATTTAAGTTTTCTCTCTTCCTGGGTAGAATCCTGGTACCATATTTTGTGATTTTATTTAAAAAAATGTAACGGTTTTTTTAATACATATTTCAGGTAGTTAACTGCTGGGCCCAGAAGTCCCCTTCTCCTTTCTTAGATTTTTTTATTGAAATGTTATCTCGCGGTTCTGCCTAGGAGGCCGTTGACTGCTCAACCGGACAAATATACCTAAATTTCTTTGACGATGAATTTAATTATTTTACTTTTACTTTCACATCACATCTTGTAATTACAGTGTTTCAAAGATTTCATCGATATTTTTTGACAAATTATAATTAAAAGAACCTAATAAAGGTCATTACTGAACTAAAGACTATATTTCCATGCGACACTTTTACCTAAATAAATCCGTGAATTTATCACAAAATCGTATCGCCACATAAAAACAAGACTCCGCAATTTTTGATATTAAAATTTTCAATAATACCTAATGGATGTCTCCGTAAGATCGAGTCGAAAGCCCTCCGTATCGGGGGTGGCCACAATTCTCCTATTTTTAATACAGCCCTTTGTATTCAGTGCTTTGTCTTATTATCTGAGTATTTGATGTCACCCTACTCTTGTGTCATAATTATGTCATTTTCTATAAGATATTAGGATGCATTCCATTTGACGTTTAATTGTTTCTGAATGGGTATTTTGTCGTGAAAAACTTAATGGGAATGATGGGTAATGTATTTCGAGTATTGAATAAGTTTTATGTTCTTTTTAAGTGGTTTTGGGTTTTAATTTCAAATGTCAAACCTTTTTTTAAATAACTTTTTGTTTGACATCTTTAATATCTATTGTTGGACTTAGGCCTCTCGTAACGTCTATATCATCGACCTACCTATATGCAAGTTTAAAAGGTACTCAGAATACACATATGCATTGAAATCTGTCCCCAATCTCCACTCGTTTACAGTTCCACATAAAATAGAAATAAACATAACAAGGCCCTATTACAGCATTATTAAAAAATAAAAATAAAAGAGGAAAGCGATCACCAAAACCAATATGTGTGCTATAAACAAATTCGCGGTCCAGACCAACCCTCAAACGCTGCCCATAAAAATACATACCCAACAACCAAAAAATGGCGGACCGTAATAAAGAAACGCGATAAACCGTGCAAAAAAATTGCGAAACATGAATTCATTGGTATGACATTCGGAACCCCGAATGGTCACGGTTATAGCTCAGAAAATATCCACTAGACATATTTCCTCCTTATAGTTTTATGGGATCGGGCCCCATCTTTTTATTGGTCGCCGGGAATCTTGTCAATCCTATTAACTTGGTCGTTTTTGCCCGCCACCGCTTTTTAGGGTTACGACGTATATTGAAAGTTGGAATTGTTAATTTGTGGCGTTTGATGGCATTGGGGGGTTAGATTAAACATTCCTTATTGAACGATTCTATAAAAGTCGAAACGGGAAATGGAGATGATGTAATGGCATTTCGGCGTCGTATTTCGACGTCTGTCATCTTAATTTTGGTAGTAGTCCTGTTTCGGTATCAATAATGTAGCACTAATCCCTAGAAGAGTTTGTAATTTTTAAGCACAAGTCAAAAACACAAGCAAACTCAAAAACCTTAATTGAAATCAGGCTGATACATCAACACTTTTATTGAAATCAGGTTGATATATCAACACTTTTCGAGCGTCAAAAACAAAAGACAGTCCCCAAAACGCCCACCCTTCACCACTTCCTATGTATTTTTGCTGGGAAGTAGAAGTGGCGCAACAAACTCCCCAGCAACACATGTCTGTCTATTAGGTTTGTAGAACCAAATTGATACAATATACACCTCCAATCACACTTCATTTACACCCAGCTGTACCAAAACAAGCAAGTACAACTATGTATCCTCACGGTACAAAATTCAGCAATACACGGGCTCAATCAAAGGGCGACACAGACAGACAGACAAATGGAATTGTCGCATTACACACGACTGCCGGCAATTAGTAGCATGCTCCATAGTTTCGATATGAAATACAGCCGCTCGAATCAGCTAAGACATATAGATTAGGGGGGATACATACGGGCGATTTGTTTGGGTGTTGTTTTGCTATTTTTAAATATTCAACGGACACATACTTGAGGCAGTATTTATCTAAATGAGTGATAACTCAGTTTTGAAATTAACTTAAATGTTAACACAATTTGTTATTGTGACTGGCTTAAAAATGCAGGATATGGTTTTCTTAATTTGGTAGCGTTTAATTTTAAGAATTGCTTCAGAAAACTAACTTAAATAATAGGTGCAGTTGCAATATTATCTTTTCCCTCTGTTGGGATTAGTTTTCAGTTTAACAAGAGGTATTCAACTACAAATGTTTTACAAGGAGCGACTGACTATCTGACATCTCAACCCAGATACCTATGCAAACCCTTTGGTAAGATGACAGCCGAGAATCACCATTATACAGGCTTATAACGATATCAGTAACTGAAATTTAGTGACATCCTTAATATATTTATGTATTCTATGGCAATCAGGTCTAGATTTTTGCGAAATCAAATAGTAAAGTAATTTTCAGCAATTCGCCAATGAACCGTGTGTCAGACAATAGTTACCACCCTCTAACATATGCCAAATCCATGGTTCAACCGTTTTGCATTCGACTGCCTACTCCCTTTCGGATGACGTCAATATGCAACCTTACATAACCCCATCAAAAGGTCACAACTCTATTGGCAAGCACACACGAAATTAAACTTTAAGTTGAAAAGATAAGGTTGGGAATCGTGTGAGGGGTGGAACTTCATAATCTATCCGCAGATACGATCGGAGATTCAATGTCAGGTTGTACAGCAATGAAATATAGTTTCGCCTTCATTGAACCTGTGATAAATTGATATCGCCCGGGACGGTTATTGAATAACAAGCGGGCTTGTTGATCGCGGGCGCGTCATTTGTGTCGCTTTGTCGCAGCGTGTGTGTGCAGCCTTATTATGCTTGCGGATTGATTATCTAAGTTGTTGTTGGTTTCTGTTTTTGTGTAATGATTATGATGATGTCTCATTTTGTACGTACTTTCTTTTGTCTTAATTTCTTATATGCAACTCTTGTAGGTGATGATAAAGTTGGGAACTTTTTAGTTTGCTCCCCAGATAGGACAGATAATACGGCTGATTTTCGGAAAGACATTCTAACAAGGATTTTGACTCTGGAAAACTAGAAGAGGGAAGAGATGACAATTACGTGTGAATTCATCACCTTAAAAGTTCTAATTTTAGCTTCTAACCTGACACTAAATCCGTGAGTATGTTTTATATGGAAATATAAAACATACTCAAAATACCCCCAAAATGAACCATCAATCAATCCATGCAAATAGGACGCATACATTTCAAAGTAAAGCGTTACCATTAGGCTGGAAGAGCATATAATTCGCTGCTATCTTCCATCTTGTACACCGCACGGCAGTAACAAACTAGCTGGCCGGACATTAGGCAAAAACCTGAGAAATAACCGATTATCGACATCGATTACGAGCAAAATGAAATTTTTAATTTTTGCCTCTAACCTGACACTAAATCATCCATATAAAACAAACTCAAAATGGACCCAAAATGCCCCCAAAATGGGCCATCAATCAATTCATGCAAATAGGACGCAGGACGCATACATATCAAAGTAAAGCGTTACCATTAGGCTGGAAGAGCATATAATTCGCTGCTATCTTCCATCTTGTACACCGCACGGCAGTAACAAACTAGCTGGCCGGACATTAGGCAGAAACCTGCACTTGTGACATCTAAATTTCGGGTAGCCACACGCTATGGTGGGGTCTGGATGTAGCTTTGTTTAGAGAGGGCACGTTTTTGAGCTTGAAGCTGTGTCAAAGTCAAATCATTTTATTTAATTTAGACCCTAATAAGTACCTAAGAACGTCAACAATTTAAATAAGTTTGATTCTAGTTATAGTAGGTTAGTGTTTCTTTGGTTGGTTGTTGCTAGGTTAGTGTTTCTTTGGTTGGTTGTTGAATGATAGCAATTTTCATCAATGACTGTGTAACTGAATTCCATCATACTGTGTAAGTCTATTTTGAGTGACAGTTTCTTTGATTTGGCAAGTCGCGAAGATATTGCTAGCTTGACGTCGACCTCCATCATTGATCATTTTCTTGTACCAGTGTGGAAGAGAATGTAAACAACAAGAAATAACTCACAAACAAGTAAATTGAATGTAAACAGCTAGACAAGATTATCAATCAATTTATGCCAGATCAACCGTATAGAAAGATCAGTGAAGATTTAGAAAATAACTTACTTAACATAAAAAAAAACGATCTCAAACAACTTTTTGAGTCCTCTATTCTTTCCTAACTCTGTGGTCACGCGTCCACAACAGCGCAGCTTCGGCCTCGGACTACAAAACATATCGGCGGTGGAGTCGGTCTAGATAACTACGCGTCGCGATCTGTGAGAGCTACCCCCCGTGGCACGCAGCACAATCTAGATATAATGGATATGTAGCTCTATGGTAATATTGTTGGAATTGTAAAAGCTGGAGGAAGGATGATCGTGGTTTCGTTTGGACTGTACCGAAGGCAAGTTTTTGTTTTAGGTTTAGTGTGATCATGTGAGATGCTGATTTTATTTGTCATTTGTCTTAAATAGATTTACTAACTGTCGCCGGTGGTGTCAGCCGCGTCCCGTGGGAATTGCTTCTCGCCAGTTAAAAACTAGCCTCCAGTGATCCCCTTATCTATTTAACCCTTAAAGAATTTTCGCTTTCCTGAGATTAGCCCGTCCAAACAAAACACTTTTCATCTTTGAAAAATTTGTATATGCACATTGATATATAAAAAAAACTCCTCCCAAAAGATTTTGCTTACCTTCTTATTATCCATAATCATCTAGAATACCATTATCGACCACAGCTTGCTCAACCCAACCACCTCCACTACTCCTTGTTCCATTTCCTCCATCACTCATCACCGTATTTCCTGACGTCACCAATATAATTAGCTGCACAACAATATACTTCTTATGTACATCATAATAGAGGCTCCATTCAAGCCCGCTGATTGATTTACGTTGCCAACTGTCGGGTATGTCCTGCGCTTTGTCGCGAGTACCCCCGTTTCCCTGGCTGTCGCGTGTAATTGCGACTATAATTCATGGCTAATAATCTTGTGTTTATCGGATTGTGCAGGTGTTGTTTTAGTTTTTGGGATATTTGCCTAAGTCATCTGGAGCTTGTCATAGACATTGGCAGTTGAAATTGATTTAAAAGTGGCTCACGAAGAAATTGAATGAATATTTTTAAGGGTTTGTCTTTAATCTTCCTCTTTAAAAAGATACATAATTATGAAGGTTCTACAGCACTAGCAGATGCAATGTAAGTAGTAAAAATAGTCTGTCTAAAAATCTAACTCCTATTCTATTTAGAATCGCACTTGCTAGCACCTTACATGATAATCTTCTGTATTAAAAACATTTATGTGTCTGACAACCAGTCATGGAAAGGCTTGTTCAGGTGACTGATTTCAGCAGGTTAGACAGGCAGTTGCTCCCTGTAAAGTTCTGCATCATTTTTAACTGTAAACCTACCCCAACATATCTAGCAAAAAGGCTAGGCAGATGATAATCATATGACAAAACAAAATACACCCTCTAATGCCACTAATGCTTTAATCCACCATGACAAGACTCCATGTGACATCATAAATCTGACGTCATATCCGCTGAACATAATCAATAAGCTATCGGCATTGAACCTCCATTGTATTGTTGTATCACATAATGATTGTAACTTAACAGATTATTGTAATCAGTTACTGTTTGCTTTGGAACACAGATTGTGGTAGTACATAATTATGTGCCTGGGTTTGAGTTTTGGTAGACTGTGAATTTAAGTGTGCAGCTTTCAAAAAATTCTTTGCTTTTTCAAAAATTTGTTTGAGTATTTTTTTCTACTGCTGCTTAATGCCTAATATTGCTAATGTTTTTGTCCTCCAAACTCAAGGTACAGTATTTTGTCTATGATCCTGATGTTTTTTTCTGTATCTTGATTGACTTTAACTGTAGTTTGAAGCACACAATTTAGTAACTTTAGCCCTCTTATTATAAAACGCGGTATCAAATAAGTATCGGCTTTTGTACTACCTTTAATCCACCTTTAAGTACGACCTTGAAAAAACGCTATTACAAAACGCAGTTTATCGCAAGTCCTATTACTATCTGTAGTACAAAAGATAAACCATCGAGCCCCCTAGTTTAACTGCAGTACTTAGTCGCCAAACGTCAAATTCCGACATTATTTACTTTTGAGGTTATTTGTTTTGTGATGAAAAAAACGAAAGTGGATATAAATATGTGTGATTTGGAATACTTGGATGTGTTAGAATACTATTGAGAGTGTCCGGGGACCCAACAGAATGCGTCATCGACAAAATCTCTTCAAATTACCTGACGACAATTTTCGGTATAAATATCGATTTACGTTTTTCGAAATAATAGTCAATTGAATGCATGATGATAATCCAGGATGAACCAGGATAATGATATAATGCCCAACTGGGCTCGCCATAAAGTAAGTAGCCTTTACAGTGCAAGTAGGTTGCCAAAACCTAATTAATTGTATAAGAGTCAAAGTTTTTATTATGGATGTTTGTTTATGTTCCACGCATAAACTACCACATAGATTTTGGTGAAACTCTGAAAATATATCAGATTATCATACAGTCTATTGTTTATTTACAGATTCAAAACTATTTTGGCGTTTTGCACGCCGTATCTCTGCCAGTAATATGCAATGTTTGCAGAAGACTGGAAGCTTGCTAAAATGTACAAAAATGCCTAGATGAGAAAGGGAACAAGATTGTGTGATGAAGAACAGTGTCCAACATGTATCAGTGCATTTGACTGTATAAATAGACATCGGAATAAAATATAATTTTCTACTTTTATGTTGTTTCAAATGTTTCATTTTCTTTTGGTAATTTAATGCACACGATATTCTGTGTGTAAGTTATTGTGCACCTAATTTTGAAGAGGTTCTAATTAGATGCACAACGTCTTATTTAATCATTTAAATCGGGATGAAAATAATCCAAATTATTTCTAACCTAAAAACAAAACAACTCGGATACGCGCGCTGACGTTCCGTTATACGCGCAAACTCGATAGTTGTTTAAAAGAGAATAATTGGATCATGTATATCGTTAAAAGATAATAGAAATATAAAATTACCTTTAAATAATAAAAAGTAATATTTTCAACTGCAGAGATTTTTTTTTTATTATTATAGTTAATTATTTTTCATCAAAATAGACTTAACAAAATAATGTAAAAAGGAACGGCGCATAGAATTCGGAACGATTGAACGAATGATTTAAATATTTGTTGCTTATAATCTGTGGATATAATTTGAACCATAGACAAATCGAAGTACTAAACAGTCTTCTCTTAGTCTACGTTTTGTAATAAGGATGTCAAGACTATCGTAAGTACCGTAACAAACCAAGACGTCTTCAGTCGGGTTTAAACCACTACTTGCGGCAGTTTTTATAATAAGAGGGTAGAAGTTTTGCATTTTAAAAAATATTAAAGAGTAACGATAGTTTTTCTGAAACATCATCGTCTGTTCCTTCAGTCGAACCCACAATCATTTTATGGGGTTCCTCACTTTTCCCCAAAAACAAGTCAAAACTAATCTAATTAGAAAACAGGTTTACAAAGCCTACGATTGTCGGACGCTAACGCAAATCTGTCATGCGATTATCCTACGTTTGTAAGCTAGACAAGTGGACAGCCAACAGATTTATAGTAGTCGTAAATCACTATTTCAATATTAGAGACGCATGCCACCACGATTGTCGCGATGGTCTTATTACGGCATGTCGTCCGTGTGTAATCAGCCTAATATAATTGATGTGATGTAAGGATTGTATGATTGTTAATTAATGTTGCTTTAGTTAATGATATTCTGGTGTTTCGTAATTAGGTACGTCCGGATAATTGGTGGTGGTGTTAATTTTTGATTGGTTGTTTTATTCAATTTGTATAAGCGCCTTGGTCACAACATTGTCTTGCAGTATCGATATGTGCTTTAGTTTCTTATTCAAATTGGTCAATGATTCAGCATCAACAAATGAACTTGCGTAGTTTTGGTACTATGTCTATTTCTGCCTTGCCTGTGGTCAGAAATTGAATCTCAAGCGGATTTAAGAAAATTCTGTCACTAAGGCTTGTTATATAAACCTGCCTAAGAATAAAATGTCTTCTGAAATCGATACTGGTAACTTCTTAAGGCCGTCAGAGCATTCATAGTAGTTAAGGAACGACTTATGCTATTTATATGCTATGTCTTATACATAACATTATATTTACATTATATCGGCGTGGTTTTTACTCTCAAATTCGCCTACAACAGATATATAAACCATGGTATGACTAGAATAACCAAGACCCATTGTGACTGCTCGAGCAATGTTGTATGCAATTTTATACTCTATAGCATTCTTCAGAAAAGCCAATCAAACCACAGACTCCATTCACTCAAGACATCTAAGACATCAAGATACCAGCTACCCAACACCATCAGAGAGTCGTCAAGTGCGAGTCGTCTCAATCAATAGCTAAGCACAGAGTGTGAGCTTGTAACGTGTCGCTCTATCCGAGTGAAGCCTTCTGCATATTTTACAGCTTCAGGTGACGTGGTGTGGAGACGGATTCTTTTATTTTGCAGGGAAGAAGAAGTTTTTAGGTGAAGTGGGAAGAGATGGGTGCTGATAGTGTCTGCTCTATAACTAACAACACTTGTAGTTTTTTCAGCAGATTTCACAATAGTTTTCTTGAGGAGTGAAACTACTTCATCATCATTACCATTAGCTCAGCCACTCAGTCCACTGTTGAATATAATCCTCCCCATAGATTGTCAAAAGGATCAGTTGGAAGACGTCAGTGTTTAGCACCTACTTGCCACATTCGTGGGATTGTCGTACCATCTCGTTGGTAATCCAACTTGTACTAAACTGCATCCATGCTATCCAAAATAGTTCCCAAACACGTACACAAAAAGATCCAAAAAGTTTGAACGAAAAAATATCCTCTTCCTACCTCCCTTCCCACTCGATCCAATAAAACCGAACACTCACACGTGTTCCCATACCAAAATTTCCCCAATTAATCAATCCCATATTCCATATTAGCCTAGCAGTTAGCACAAACCGCACTATTTATATCACAGCCACGCGCGCCCTGACCAATCACCGGGCTGCGATAGGCGCCCGTTTGAATTTCGAATTGCTGGTCCTGCAAACTTATATCTGCGCCTGCGAAAATGGCAGTTTTAAATTTAGGGGTCTTATGGAGATGGTTTTAAGGTTGAAAATCCTTCAGTTTTTAATGTTTCGACTTGTTTGATATGTTTGGAAGTCTGTATTGCCTTTGATTTATGCATTTGTTCGATGAATTATTTTCGTCTGTGTGTCGTCAGTTCGCACTCTGCGATAACTTAGTTTGTAAGCCTGTGTGGGTCTGTTCGTATGTCACTTGATTTTGGACTTCTGGTTGGTTTCGGTTTTGGGCGAAAAGTGCTCGTCACGAATTCAGAGGTAGTTTTGAATTTGGAATGGATTGACGTGTGTTTGAAGGGTAGTTTTTTGGTGTCTTCTTTTAGGCTTCTGTGTGTGAAAGTGAGTGGGCTGATTGTGGTAATTTTTGAGGCTCACTTAATCTGGTTTGGAGGTTCTTTTGACTGATCATAAGATTCTACATAAAGAAATTGATGAACCTGACCATAGAATTTACGCTGAGTCACATTAAATAGGCAATTTATATCGCATTTTTTGTGACTCTTATTGATATTTAAAAAATGTCTAGAACAGTCAGTTTTTCACATATTCAGCTGCTTTCAAGCCTGAAAATCAAACGTAACGTCTTCAAAAAATTATATCCTATGAACTCAAGCAAAACCAAACAACAGCACAAGCTAACAAAATAAATAAGGCCGTGTGTACACGAGTCGTCTCGTACCGATTCCGCTGTCATTCTCCCGGATTTATGCGTTGATTATTTTAGAAAATGAACATATCTTTGTCACGCGCCCAATGCGAGAGTTTTCGAGATAACAGCTGACAGACAGACTAATGTTGTTCTTGTCTATTTGCAAGCTTGTGTGCTGAGATTGAGTAATTCTTAGCTGGTTTGGGTTAATTTTGAGTTTTGAAGAAAACATGGTTTTAAAGCATTGGTAGGGTGGTGGAATGTATTACTACAAAAAATAACATGCTTGTAGGTTGAGTACCTACTGCGTATAAGCAATATTTCCAAGACTTTTTGTATATAATTAAGAAGATTTCTTATTTGTTCAAAATCATCGCGAATTTAAATTCTATGATGGCCCGGTTATATACTTGACCTTTTTTATATGCGAACCACAATTCATCTTCATACTGATGAACCTGTTCAAGCTACATATTGGCTGATTAAAAATTTGCAGTGTGCGCGTACTCTTATAGATATACTCTTAAATTTATGTAAAAGTCAATTGAGGTAGCACGTCCATGACATCCATCATAATGTATTATATAGCCTAATGTATTATATACCATCAAATAACCAAAATATCGAATACCACCTCCTTGAAAGCGAATCCAACACCAACCCTTAGCCTGCACAAAACGACAGTTTTACCCCAATTCCCATACATACAGCAACTTTAATATTAGCTTTACACACGGGTGTTAAAAGTAGTTAGCGATATAATAAGCTAACACCAGTCATAGTTAAGTATAAGTTAAGTATGTCTTGTCAAAGTCAAATGCTTGATATGAGTACTTAGGGAAAAGTGGTCGCAGAATACACGGGTGATACGTACGGTGGGATAGGGTGCGTTCTTTGAAATTATAAGGAAAAATGAACTACCTAATCCTGCTAATATAATTAATGCTGAAAGCTTCTAAGGATATAATTTATGTGTTTGTTACTATCACACTAAAACTAGTAGATGTATTCTGAAACTTCTCTATTATTTTATATTTTCCACCAAATGTACATTATGGAATGCAATAAATGATATGATATGATATGAACTTAACAGTAATATAGCTTATTTAAATGTGCATTAGAATGAAGACGCCATTTTTTGTCCACGTGCGGGATGCAATAAATGATATGATATGATGTAGTTTCCTTGGGACGCGGCTGAAACCACGATCGGAAGCTAATGCATAATAAGTAGTTTGATAATGCTCTATGGTCAAGGAGGTCAAATTGATTGATTGTACGTAGTACTAGTTGAAGTTCTTATACCTATAATTTTCATTATATCTAAGAATGTTATGTATATCTACTATACTGCCAATAAATGTAAGTTACTTTGAGCAACTTTTCTTAAAATAACATTTTTTTCGAACCTTAATTTCTTCCCAATCACCTTACGAATTGAATAGGCTCAAAACACCGCACCATCTACTCTCGAACATCCTATACCACCGAAAGCCGATACGCCACATGTAAGCGGGTAGACACCCCGAAACTACCCTTATCGCGCCAGCCACTTACACTAGTTTTAATTAGAACTCGCATTTTGTGCCAGTCGAAAATTAATCAAATTATACACGTTTCAGAAGCAGGGATGGTGTCATGTTAGATGGTAGAAGATACCTATAAGTATTCCGATACAAGGTGTAAATAGTAAAGTTTGGTTCGAAGTTTATTTGTACATTACTACAGTAACAAATAATGCAATTAAACAATGAGAAGAAAAAAGAAAAGCACGAAGAGAAAAGTTAAAAAAAATAACTTACTTCAGCTTTTTTTTTAAGTTACGGCAATTTGAGAAGAGACGGCTATTTAATTCAGCCTAATATCGGAAAAAATTTAGGCTAACATTTCAATAATTTGCGACATATTATGTTGGCATAAACCGCTTTCCATTCTTTTCTTACATATTTTTTCAGTTCCTATTGCTATAATGTTTCATTACACATATAAATGAAATGCTCTCTATATATTTTCAACTAAATAGCAAAGACGACTTTCAGAGTACCTACCACACTTCAAAAAAAAAATACCAAATAATTTCCAATACTATCTTCTCAAGCATCGAACCCTAACCCAAGACCCCACTTTCAGCATCCTTCCCACCAAACAAGATGCTTCTCAAGTCCCCATAACTTACCCCCATTAATTAATTAATTAATACAACATTACACCTACCGTTCACAAGGTGTGTAAAAGCCAAGCTATTGGGGGGTAAGATATAACTTTACACCACTACAGAATATGTCAAATTGTTAGTTATCATCTCGACTGCTTTTATGAAACGTATTTGTAAATAAGGTGTGACTGGTTTCAGGTGTTACAGGATATAATAGAAGTCAGTTCGAGAAATACTTTTCTGTGATGTCAAATATGTTTACTTACTTGTATTTTTATTTAAGTTCTGTGTTTAAATAAAAAACAGCCTATGTTACTCTGGGATGGTGAAACTTTCCAACGGTGAAATTATTTTTCAAATCAGTTCTGTACTTTCAGAGCCTGTACAAACAAATAATTAAACTCATCATTGCATTGCTTTAGAACATAATTGTAGAGGCAGATATGAGTTAGCCAAAGAATGCAGAATTAGCGTCTTCTAAACTACACTAAAGTCGTCATATAAAAGGATGAAATCCTTTGAAAAGAAAGTAGTACAAACTAAGACTAAAGGTTTGCTGAAAGTACAATATAAAACTCAGGTATTATCATAGTACCTAATCTATTAACACGAGTCAATTAGTGATGAAATCATTGTCAGGTCCTATTAAAAAAAAACTATCATCCTGAAAAGCAACTTTTCATTTAACTGTAAACTCTTTTCTTCAGTCCCCACGCAGCTTCACAATACCCAGGGTGTTTTGTTTCAAGCTCGCCAAAAAATACAAAACTATGCATCCATAGGTCCTCAAGTGCAGTTAATAACAACTTATCACCCCCTATTTGCCCCCCTCACCCCCTCTCCCCGTCGTCTGTCAAACATATGACAAGCGCAGATTTCGCTTTGTACTTGTCAAAAATATAGCAAACAAAAGATACGCCAGCGCGGGTAAATGAAGTGAGCTGATATATCTCGTAGTGATGGGGTTTATCGATAGATTTTTGGGGGTGTAGTTTTGGGTGTCGATAAGTAGCTGATAATTTGCTGGAAGCACTTGAGTATCACGGCTTAAAATATTGGTTCTTGCAAGCTTTAAATACAAAATAAAGTTAAAAACATGAATTTCGAAATTATACTTATTTAATCATTTTGGACACAGATGAATGACAAATTAAATTTTTCTTGTATTACAGTAAAATATTTCGCAAATAGCAATTATAGATAAAATATAGCGAATCCTCTTTCCGACGCAATTGGTTAAAAAACTAAATTTTTACACAAGAATCAAAATCAAACTACTTCGCTACCAATTAGCAAAGTTTCATAAAAACTATAGACAAAAAAAAACCACTTCTATCGACACCACCCCATCCCTAGCCCAGCAATATGTGTAGGCACACAATATATGTGTCGTATCGCGCACCAACACCCGCCTTCCCGGGAAGTATGCAAAGAAGTTGCCGCTACACCGCCCAACAGTCTTGATACTTGACGCGGCCTGGGGGCATTAAACTTTTGACAGCTCATTTTGACTTGCGAGTTTTAGGTTTTAGGTTCTGTTTTGATTTGTGGTGTGTTGTTGTGTTTTGTGTGTGTGTGGTTATTTTTGTGGGTGAAAGGATTTTTGTATGCAGTTAATATAATCAAAATGCAGAAGTAACTCTCTCTGTTTGTATGTCACACGTTCACACCAAAACTACTGAATCAATTGAAATGAAATCTGTTTTCAGTAAGACCTAGAACTAAACTTTGTTGAAATTATATGCGTACACGCTTATTTCACAGCAAAACGGAACGGACTGAACCAATGAAAAAAAAAGCATATGGATGTTAAGAAAATAACTACAAAAAGGCCAGAGCTTATTACAAATACTTTTCCAATTTGCAGGGAAGTGTAAAAAAACCAAAGCTTCCCAAAAGTCTTGGATATTGCAAGAATTAACACAGTTACCCAGCAAGCATCAACATTTTCCCTCCAACGATCAAGACTGCGCCCACTACACACATATCGACAGTAGCTCCAACAATAATAGTTCCGTATTCCATTTGAATATTAGAACATCCATCTACTGAAGATTTCACTCCCCCCCCCCCTCCCTCACACCTACCACCCTCACTCACACATGCACGTGCATAGAAAGAAGTGTCAATGTGTGCGTGCGTGTGGTTTAATAGATTTTTCTGTATGTGGCTAGGATTGTTTGTGAGTTATGAAGTTATTGAGAAGTGATGAGATGAGATAGTGGTTTGGTGCTTGAGATGCTTGATTTTTGGTTGGTGAGAATGGAGAATGATTTATTAAAAAAGTTGGTTTCTGCAGCTAAAGGTTAAAGGAGTCCCTATTGCTAAGACTTAGCTGTCCGTTCTTTCGTCTGTCGTTAGGCTGTACCTTATGAACCGTAATAGTCAGAAATACAAGTCGCATTTTTAAAATAGTAAGGGTCGTTGTAAACTGAATTGCCAATGTAAACTTTGCTTTGGATTCTTTCATATACCAAGGGATTGATTTGTTTTTGAGTGTGCGATAAGATGCACACTGCAGACTTTTAATCGGCCGATAGTTTGTTTGGGCTCACAAAACAGTATGAAGATGTATTGTAGTACGCTTATTATACCTAAGGAACATGTGTTAAGCCGGTATCAGAGACCGATTGAAATCTATGATTGGAAAAACTGCTTACTCCAATAAAAATATGAAATTCTCATGCATTATTAACAGCACCAAAACAGCCTTCAAACCAAAAATATTTCCCAAAAAAACATACTTCAAACAATGCGCAAAAAACATTGAATATTTCTACCCCTTCTCATCCCCTAAGTGGCAATGCCTTTAAGTTATCGTTATTGTAAACATATTTCACTGATATAACGCTGTATTGCCATATTTGAAGACGTTTATATTCATTCTCCATATTTTACCCGGATAAGTAGGGATTTTCGATTTTTATGCCCGTATGTGTGACTGTTGTGTGGTAGTTTTAAATTGTGAATAAGTTGTGGTGGTATCAAGATGGCAGGTTCCAAAATATGAATATAATATAAATATAAAATATGTTCTGTGAATATTTTATTAAGTTTTGCTTAGTAAAAATATATCAAAAGTGTTGTAATTTTATTATAGCTTTATGTAGAGTCCCTGTTTTTGCGGTATGCAATAACCCCAAAAGACTTCCTAGAAAAGTGGATGTCCTGTTTTTCTATGTAGGTATATTTCACTATGGTACAAAAAAGATATCTACTTAAATGATTAGTCAATACTGTTTGATATGAACTAAGGTCTGAAACACAAACAGCAGAACTAATTGGGATGAAATTCACCGAAAAACAGATGCTTATGCGCATCTGTTTTTCATAATACCCACAACTATGTACTTTGAAAATTATAGCTGTAAATTCGTAAAACGGTCACTATCGGCAAACTTAAGCCTAAGAAACCTCAAGACTTAAAAATCCTTCAACATATCAATACCAAAACACTTAAAAAAAACAACAAGCAAGCCCACAAACAGACACACAAACTGGACTGCAATTCTTCACACTTCTTTGTGGCGCCCTCTTTGCTATCAAACGGGCAACTTGACAAATGGAACGACAGGCGTCGCAATATCCGCTTCCGAGACGGATAAAATATTCCAGACTTCGGTATGGAAGTTTGAGGTTCTAAGGAAAGAAAGGAAAGTTGAATTTTTTATGAGTTTTGATGGTTTTGAAGGGTTTTAAGTATTAAGATGATATTGTAGGATAGTAATTCGTTTAGTAAGTATTATTTAATTTAATAATTTACGGCGTCCAAAAATTGGTCCTCATCGTTGTCACTCGGTGGAGTTCCAAATAGGGTGTCATTGCCACTTTGAATGGTGTTCAATTGTTGGGAAAAATTAAAAAAAACCGCCTTTGGATATAAAGCTACTTTCAAACTAAGGATACCTGAGACGGAAATAACTATCTATAGAAAAACAATTTTTTTTATTTTTTTTTTAAATATATAAATATAAAATATACTTTTAAAAATAAAAGTTTTTTTTTTACGTCATGTAAATATGTATCACTTGTATAATTATCAAAATAAATAATTAATTACATCTATAGAAAAAAAAACATGTTTGTTATACATATTTTCAGTATCTCCAAAACCTTAATTTTTATCTTTACCTATGATGTGCTAACTATGTACCTTTATATAAAAAATAAAATAACTCCTCTTTCTCAAAAAACGGAAAGATTCACACCAAGAATTCACGGATTCACGTTCAAATACGTATAATATTTTCCATCCACCATGTATATATCGACAACACTTTATGAACACCCTTTATTGCTTTTTATGACATATCTCATATTTCCCCGTCAGTAATGGTGGGGTAGAATTTAAATTCGCCGATTTATATTATAATCGATGCTGTAAATGAGATTATGAGTTTTCTGATGGCTTTCCAAATCGGGTTTCGGTATTGTTGACAATGAAATAAAAATGATTTTAAAGTTATGGAAAAAAATAAAGAAAGGCATGGTGATGTCTTTGAAAAAAATATTGAAATTTATTTTCCTCTACAGTGTGTTGATTTGAATATCGGTCTGAAAAATTATTTCCTCAAAATAAGACAATGTTAAAATTCATCAATCCATCGTGTTTTGGAATTTAAGTCGGCCGATAGTTTGATTGCAACTCAGAAACCGAGAGTATACGAGCGAAACATTCCGAGCAGAAAATCCACCAGTGTGAAAGCGCTGCATTGGTCGTCAGCTTAGTTTTCAGTGTGCGACATTATTTCTAGGATTTTTGGGCGACTTTTTTTAGGACGTGGGCTTTGCACTACTGCGATCAGTACGTTTTATTTTTCTCGTACAAAAAAAGCAGCCTTATGTAAACCTTAAATACTTGCATGTTCTAACTTAACGTCTATTCGTCAAAACTGACTCATCACTACCAAATACAACTCCGTCTCTTTTGGCATAACAATAATGGAGACGGACCAAAATTCATGTTGTTGCAAGAAAATTGACTAAACAATGGTTTTCTCCAAATACATATAATAAAGTTGAACAATAATGTATTCATCACAGATCTAGTGGACGAAAAAGTTAATAATTGTCGTTTGTTTTACTGATTTGGTGATGTTTAAATATTTTTGGAAATAGTGGTTCTGCATATCATTTAATCACGTTTTCTATATGTTATTTTATTATAATGTCCGAGCGATTGTTTAGTAATCAGAAGTTTTTTTTTAATTAAAATTTTCTTGAAAGATCATTTTATCAATTATTGCTAATCATATCAGTTTATTACCATATCAATTCAAGAAAGTTACATTAAAGCTTATATGTTATTTATATTAACAATCCTTTTAGTATTTATAGATACTGACACTGTTAAGCTGGTTGTTTGGTTTGCCTGAAGGCGCTAATCTTAGAAAGTGTTGGTCCGATTTGAAAAACTCTTTCACTATTAAATAGCCCAGTTATCGTGTGTAGGCTACCTTTATCTGATTGTGTGGAATAGTTCATACTGGACGTGGGTGAAACCGCTGGTGGAAGCTAATTTAAGATAAAAAGAATTTCAATCCATCTTACAGAACCCTAAAATTACTCATACAGGTTCTACCACTCATCATTCAGGATATAGTACAATTGTGTTTTATGGCTCTTTTCTATAGAAGTCGCTTATTGCTCCGATGGTAGATAAGAAACCACCATTTTCGACTGTGACTACTGACAGACGTCGTAATATTTTCAGATATGGTTAGTAAAGATTTTTAACCACTAGTGTTTTACTATGACTTTACTCGGTACTTCGTAGATAGTTAAAGCATCTGTAGAAAACCCCTTGCTAATACAATAAACGTAAAAGTAACCTTGTCAGTGTGTATCGTCGCGCTTTTATGCCAAAATTGCTTAACCGATTTTAATGAAATCTTGTACAGAAAATCTATAGACTATTGGTGCAGAGCTTAAATATATAGGCTACTTTGTAACCATATGCAAAAATACCCCTTTTTCTAACAAGATAATCATGAGCCTTGAGAGTAAAACAAAGTTAATTCTTTAACTGCACTTAGACTAACCCTCGTACCAGCTTAGTGCTGATACTTGTGTAGGGCTGCTATACCAAAATCATTTTACTTTTTGCTTTCTTTTGTTTATTATTTATTTTAATTAGCTAATCTGACTGTAAAGACCACTGATCATTATTTTTTTTCCCATTTCCCAAAAGTAGAAGTATCTGCAATTTGTTTATATTATACTTCTTTCAATATTGGTACATTTGTAGTACATGTCATTTCATTACGCAAACTGGCATTATTTTAACTACAAGAGAAGATTCCCTTAGCAAATATTTGACTATCCATGATAAAAATAATTTTTAGTATCCTAAATATAAATACATTTAAACGATCGATAGTATAGGTTCTTCGCTGAAAATCAAAGAATCAATGGAAGTTAAAACTATTTATAGAGTTAATTATATACTAATAATAGTTTTACCTTTAAATATTTTTTATTTGTTCTTTGTTCGCCAACCCTATCTCTGAAACGGTGAAACGAAGAATAAATTCATGACGTCATGAATAGTCATAAAATCAGTGATTGAATACGACTGCTACTGATGATCATTAGTAATCATCAGATCAAAGGGATTGTCATTCTTAACTTAACTAGTAAGTACTTGTTTAAAGGGTGGGGAAAATATTCGGGAAAATATTTTGTTGCTGCCTTTTGTCTACTAGGTATCCTAATTTATTATTGTCAAAGGTTTAAGTTTATTTTTTATTAAATTAAAAATAATATATCATTTATGTAAAGCAAATTTTAACCCACGTCAAGATAGTATTTAAATTTTTTTTCACCGATTACTGGAAATGATTACTTCAAAAAATGCATTGTTATGTAGTAGAACTTTTAGCTCTACTTTAAGAGGCCATTATCGAATAAACGAGCATAGAAAATTAGCTCAATATGCCCAAAATCGAGACAGCACAAAACCCATCTTTTAATCCCAATACCCACAAAAAAATGACACAAAATAAAACTTCAATAAGTCCATAAAAACTTGACGCACTCACCGTGCGACCTCGTTCATCCCTCATCCATATTCCATGCGACATCCCTGCGTATGCATCCATGCATATGCATCCGTGCATGCATTGTTTGTCGGGCCGTTCGCCGATACTGCCTTTGATCTCTAAAAGTAGCTTCGAGTACTTTAAGGGCGCCTAATATGTCAATGTATTGTTTTGAAATCCTTTGGTAGTTGATTAAAATGGAAAATTGGCTGGTCAATGCTTTTTTTTAGATTTTCAGATTATGTATTTGTTTATTTTTGCTAACATTTTTGTTATGTTATTTTGATTAGTGCAATATAGTAGCAGTAAGTGAATGAGATTGCTTAGATGCAATTTCTGAGTCTAAATCAGTTTTAAAGCAAGACTGATTTTCTAACTTACATTTCATTTGTTTCAGAGGCCATTAGGCAAGTTGGAAATATTGACATCAGCGTTAGTGAGACCTACGTCTGCAACTTGGTAAGCATGTTTGTGTATTTAATTCTTAAGTTTAACTTTTATGAAAAATCCATTTTGTGATTTTAGTCAGGAAATTGTAGTGGTGTCTGTATGATTACTACTAATATTAGCTCCACGACTACTCTTTGGTAGCTATAGTAACCAAGGATGCCTACTAACAAAATCTTTGACAAATTAAATACTCTCAAAATGTTATATTAAAACAAACCAGAGATTAATTCAAAGCAACATCAATAAGTCTCCAAAAAATTAATAAAAAAAACCTTTTTCGTGAACAAAGCCGATATTTGTTACGCCGATTTTAATTTAAAAAGTTTGTTAATCTAAGTATAAAGAGCACGCCGCAAAGAGACCGGATCAAAACGATGAAAAATTATTGAAAGGGGGTTCCCCTGAAGGGTGGGGGAGGGGGTGCCATCGACTGTTTATAAAATACATCGATAAATTTACTGTTGCCCTAGAAAAAATAACTCTTATTGCAAGCTAGGAAGGTCTATAGTCGCGTGGTGTAAATTTTTTGGCATGTAAAGGGTGTCTTCAAATTCCGCAATGGGGTGGTCGTGTAATAATCGTGATTTTTTAATCAAATTTCATCTGTACAAGGGAAGTGGGGGCTATATTTTTTCATTATTTAATTTTCGGTCGGTCGCGGTTTTTTTGTAAACGCTTCTTTAAGCGACAGCGATGTTTGAACGCGGTTTTAGATGTTTGACTGTCTGTCACACCGTTGAGATGCTTTAGAATGTCTTAATAACAATATTAATCCTTTACTGTATTAGAATCAAAATGGAAAAAAGTAACACTTAATTTTTATCTCATCATGGTACAGTGTCAATTCAGTAAAATATCACATAATATTATTTACGATATTTTTTATTAGTTTTGCATCTAACATCTAGGTTTTTAGTCTTGGAAATTCTATACCTTTAATTAGTAACCTTCCAATTAAATACATGTTTTGTATAAAGTCAAATGTTTGGTAAGATTTTCTAAATAGAAATATACGTTACACTACGGTGTAATAGGCGTCCGCGTATATTTCACCGTTCATTGATATCGCTTTGCGAATTTGCTTGATTGCGTTCATATTACAAAATAAATTGCTATTATTTTGGTAATGTAAAATTATGGCTAAGCATTCTTAGCAAACGTATATTTCTTGTATTCGTTTTATTGAAGAAAGTAAATACAATACCCGTCCAAATTGCTGAAATAAATAATAGTTTCCCAAAAACACATTACAATTTTCAGTATATTTTGTTATATTCACAAATGTTACCACTACGTACCAGGTACTACAGTAGAACACTTATCCATGACGAATATATAAGTATTTTGACATTTTTGCATCTAAACCACAAAAAAAAGAAACTCCAAAAACTTCGATTCCTATAACATATTAATTTTACAAGCCAATATTTCCTACTCGGATTTGTTTATTTCCACAATTTTCCACGTCATTTTCATTTTCCAATCAACACCCAAAGCCAACACCGATTTACCGACAAAAAATAAAATCAACCCTTAAAATGCAGCAGTATTTAAAAATTACAAACTCAACGTAGCATTTGTTAAAAAATCACCAGCAATTCCCGTTTAAAATCCCGGATATCAATTACGGGACACCGGAGAGAATTTAAAATCACTTGTCGATATGCAAATGTGATCCCGGTGTTCAATAGTCCCGTGCGGGACGGCCCTAGTCTCCGGACATCGATAGCTTCCGGGACTGGGACGGCCGAAGGATTCTTTTTTTACGGGGCTTTTGCGTGTTTTTTTCCTGATTGTAGTGATCGGTAAGGTGCTCTGCTTTGATATTTTGTGATACTTTTACTGCTTATTATCGGTGATAGTCCAGTTTGATATGTGGACATTAAAATTGTAGGTTCGTTTAGTATGACGTTTTGCTTATCGTTCCTACATAAAAGTTTAATTAGTAGGTGAATTCCTACTACTTAATAATTAAAATTGCTGTAGGTACCTAATAAAGAATATATCTACCTATCTATCTACTTGCATAATGTGCAGGCATGGATATCTAGTAACTAGCAGAATTTAAGTTTCATAAAAGACTGAACAATTGTCCAGTTCTTTTTATGTGGAAATTTTTGTCATAGATAGCTAAATCCAAAGACAATTTTCACTAAAGTCATTATTAGGTCACAAAGTAATAAGAAAGAAATAACAATATTAGAGTATGTTATACCAGGAAAATTTATTAACTGTAGAGCATTTTCCACACCATCTCATCGACACCAAAGTTCGAACATATATTTATAGGTCCGCTGAAACCATCGGTACGTGTGGGCTCAAGTGGGCCCCTCACACTTGTGCTCTGTCCCACTCGTACCAAGGCCTGGTACAATGTGCTGTCCTTGTTCAGCGTACCATTGAAGGATATCGAAGGTTCGGAGCAACAGGTTGATCGGCTTCGGGAATAGGGTTGGCGGTTTGATTGGTTTTCAATATCGTGTACTTTTTTAGGAAAATTTTCTGTCTTTTTTTTGGGATTCTTTTCGTATTTTTAGTGTTTGAGTGAAGTTCTTTGATTGAACGCATTGGAAGCTTTGTAGCTTTAGAAAAGTTGCCAAACTTTTGTTATTCATGAGTGCAGTTCTTTTCATCAACTGGTTTAAGCTCTAAATTGCCAAGGTGCAGTGTACTAAACATCCTTCCTGTTAGACAACCTTCATACCATAGACAAATTATATGTTACAATTTTATTGCAGTTCACAAAAATGTAAAAGTTTAAATTGTAAACGTGTCAAATTAAACAATTCTCAATAGATTCGAAGTGATAATGCTAATATAAGCATAATTTTAGAAATTCTGCAAAAATAGTCAAAAAATTTAAATAAAATATTTCCTCTTTAGAGACAACCCTACACCGACTTATCGTTTTTCAGCTCAGTGCCGGGGCGTTCGACGGCCCGTACCGGGATATCTGTTATTGATACGTTAACAGGTGCGAACTGAGCGTGGGGGATTTTTGTACCACGCCGCCGTTTGAGGGTTACAATGTACCGACACTTTTTTACGTGTTCTAACAGAAATTATGGGGTTTAGTCCTTGTAGAGTTTAGGGTCAATTTTCAATTGTAACTTTTTTATTATTCTAGTACCTACTTATTACCATGAGGACATATGCAATTTTTTGAAAGCCTGAATGTAGTTTATCTATAACGTAAGTTGGTATTAGTTTAATCAACAAAACACACCTTTTCAAACTCGGAGCATACTTGTATATTGATGAAATCATGTTTTAAACAGAGCAGTAGTTTCAAGGATTTTTTTTACAAAACTCCATCATAGTTCATTAAATCTTTTAAGGGTATGAAAATGATACCAAGGTAGGTATCGTTTGATCTAAGTACTTCATTACTATTGATATTGATATCGTTGCCACAAAAAGAAACAACAGAACATCAAAAAAGCTAAACCAATATCCAAACAGCCATAAATCAAGGTCAAACACCATCCCAAAAAGGCAATAACCCTGTAACAGGCCATCATCGCCTCTCATCCCTCACATCAACGAGTTAACCCTTATCCCAATAAATTCCCACCTCCCATCGATCACGCCAATACCCGTCCCTTTTCACCTTGACCTTCGAAGTGACCTTCGACTCGAAGTTTCGAAGGTTAAGTTTTGTCGAGAGTGTGGTAAGTGAGTAGACTGAGTAGTGTAGGGTTAAAGTTTTGGGATCGTGTGATTTTATGTGATCATAGGTAAGTTTTAAAACTTTTTTGCGATAGGTAGCTAACTATGGGTGGAAATAATTTTATCTTTTTAAATGTATTTTTGGCTATCCTAGTCTAACATAGATAGGTAAGTTACTGTACGTGCAATTAAGTTTTTCATCATAATTATTAACTAAAGTTTTATGTGTAAGTAGTTGCAACGATGACAATATGCAAAACGAAATAAAATGTTTATATATAGAAAGTTGTTTGCTAAAAACTGAGCATAGATAGAACCAATAATGTGACCTGTTCTACATAATTCTTCCCTACTATTACTTCACCCTGAGGCTTCCAAACTCTATAATAAGGCAACCTTATAGATTTCATAGGTAATCAGTGCAAAATAATAATTTCATCAAAATAGTGTAAAATCGATATACTGTGGCCAATTGGTGATGATGTACTATGGCGTAATAGTGCGCTCGTAATGGTATAATATAGAATCATGTTATTACCATGGGAAATCGATGGCTTGAGGCGGTTTGAGGAATACTGTAAAAAAATAAAAATAATAATGTTCATCTGATTTATTTCATTAAATTTTGAAGTCTTATTACCTAATATTAACAAATCATAAGATATTGATAACTAGCTGTTCTTGGTGGAATGAGCTACTTAACCCACCAATATACCTAAAAACTTGCCTATAGATTTGTGTTAAATGTTTACTTACATCAGCTCAGTAGTTTTAGCGTGATAGCCCGACAGACACACGGAGCTTCTTTAGAATATATAATACTAGCGACCCGCCCCGGCTTCGCACGGGATAACAGTATTTTATAGATGTTATTTTATACAAATAAACCTTCCTCTTCAATCACTCTATCTATTAAAAACGTAGAAATTAGGCATATAGGGACAGACAAAAGCGACTTTGTTTCATACTATGTAGTGGTACGGTAGCTACATCAAGCAAATTAAAGAAAAGGTGAAGGTTGTGACGTATAAGGAAGTTCAGGAGTTGGCGCTAGATATAGGCGTCAATGGAAGGAGCTGCGCCGACAAGAGCTGGGCTCTTAAATTAATGATGATGATTAATTAGTAATGATTCACAATAGCATATTATTAAAATAGTTAACTCCTCATTAAAATTACATAGCAATTCCAAAACTAATCAAATAACCCAACTTCAAAAACTTAACCGCAAGTTGAACAGTCAGTTAGAAATCAAAATACACTTTGATCGTACAGTTAACTCTAAACCCTATGTTATTAGT
This sequence comes from Helicoverpa armigera, assembly GCF_030705265.1. Taxonomy (NCBI): domain Eukaryota; kingdom Metazoa; phylum Arthropoda; class Insecta; order Lepidoptera; family Noctuidae; genus Helicoverpa; species Helicoverpa armigera. Next base: position 894,991 of record NC_087141.1, read on the forward strand.
TGTAATAGACTATTGTTTAACTAACCACGAACAGGATAGATAACTTTCAACGATGCTTCTGCCACGTATCGCCTTTGTGCGGACCTTTGCTGAGAAATATGGCCGCGGGGTGGGAATTGTAGAGTTGGGTATGGTGTAGATGTGACCAAGTACATTACTCTTTGCGGTATTATAGGTACATCTGTTTCTCTGATAAAAGGAGCAATGGGCTCGTGGCTAAGGCTGTCCATGTTTCGATCAAATAGTCGTGATTAGGATCTCCGATTTATTGCAGCATTTATTTGCACCCAAATCCTACATAGGTATTCAGAATGTTTATTGGTAGGTTAGTTACATTCGATTTTAATAACACTTGTTGTTTGTCTAACTAAATAAGCACTACTTTCGGAAGTGAAAATCTTTTTAACATGTTTGAGACCTGCTCTAAATTTATTGGAAAGGATTAGAGAGCTATTTAAGTCAATAGTAATAGCATTTCTGGCCCAAAATATCTTGGGAACAAGGCAGAAAGAACAAGTCACAGCTCACCTAAATAACTGAATAGTAATGTATAAACATAAAAAACCTTGCCAAATCTATACATTTCTAAGTCTACACTCGTTTGATCTCAGTATTATGCTAAGTGATGTGTGGCTAAGTTCTTTGTGAGCGGACATCGAGCGATAGTTCGTATTACTTCATCTTATTCATCTTAGTGTATAAGCAGATGTTAAGTTGTGATCATTTAACTTAGCATATTATTGGTAAAAGTGATCCAGAAGATTAACAGAACCAAGGCACTTTTCAATCTATATTTGCTTGATTAAACTTTTTAGTCGGTCTCATACTAGCCGGATATCTTATCGTTGTAATGTACACACTACCATTTACCTGCATACTTACTTGTGAGCCTGAGAACATATAACATCTACTGAATTCTGATTACTTACAATCGGTCACCTAAGTTTGCGGCTCTTATCAGTAGTAACGCGACTGCCCACTCCAGAAACCGTGTCAAACTTTTTGCAACTTTAAATCATCATCTACTGTCGCACTGATCACTCATATTGCCCTGACCACAGCCAGGGTTTACTCAATTCAGTTGTCACCAAAAATAAACACCAGCCAAACACATAACCCATGACAAAATCCCATACCCACATTCGCAGACCAGCATAACCCTCAAAGACTTAGAATTTATCGAGGCTCAGTCCAGATGCATATTAGTTGGAGCCGCATTGCGTTCTACACGAACAATTAGAGCTCTTTGTCCGATATTCAATAGTGAGAGCCGAGTGCCAACCTGTAATAACGCCTCTAGTGTTTTGAATGCTGTGGTCAGGTTAGGGGGGATGAGACTGGGAAAGTTTTTAGTAGGCTTTAGTTGGTATTCAGATGGTAAGTTTGTGGTTATCAAGTATCGTTCAAAATGTGTTTACCTATCATAAAATATATTCTGAATGATCTCTGCATTAGATAAATACATTAATAAGCTGACGATTTACGTCAACTTTTTGCATAATTATGAGAATCGTCATTGAGTAATGGAACTGCTGTGTTTTCTACTATGCGTAATATATAATAGGTACTAATGATAGCCAAAACTGTTAAAAAAAGTTAAGATTACTCTCTCTCTCTTTTCTTTACTCGAGTTACCTTACTAAATATTATTTCACGAATGTATTTTACTATCTTCCCCTAGCAGTTTTACCTGTCCTAAATAAAAAGTAACTTGTATCTTATTCTGATGGATAAGCTATATTACTGCCATAGTTCATTAAAATCCATTCAGTAATTTTTGTTTTTAGAGGATACATTTTTCGTATAGACAAAAAATATAAGCGTTTAAAATATTATATCATTTAACATTTATCTACAAAGGCATATCCATATTAACCCAACACTTCTCACCCAGATGGCCACAGCCCACGGCCACGAATCTAAGCTCGCACAATTTCCTATCGCACTGCAGAGCACCTTTCTAGCTGCCGGGTGGGCCTAGGTACCGCTGGTACAAACTACCCCATGGTGGGGAAAATTGTACCAGCTGCCATTGTTTCAGTGGTACAGCGAGTGTCATTATGTTAACGCTTGAGGCGGATTTTGATTGCATGTGATAGATGGTGACTTAATCCAGTTTTGTTGGTTTGGATAAGGTGAAAAGTGGGTGGTTTCTTTGACCTGTGAACTATAATTTAATGTCCGAACTGTAGGAAAACACATTAATTTAAATAAAATTATTTATGTGCACCTTTGTATAGGTAAATTCTTGAATGGACATAAAATGCATCCTGTTTTTTTTTTTAAACGCAGCCTACGCACGAGGTTTAAGCCTTTTCAATAACGAATATTTCCAACATAGAAATAATATTTATTAAAGACATTAAGAAATACCAAAAGCCTAATTGACAGTTTTTTTTTTATCCAGTCACTTATATTGAAACGGAAGCTTATTTGGAACATACTACTATTACAAAACATCTAGAACTAGGTTCTAAGAGTTCGATACAACTACCCCTTAACCACTTAAGCTCATCCACACAACACAAGACTAACACACAACATTAAGAAAATATGAATTCTTAAAGAAAGCACAAAACAGTTTTCATTTCGTACTCAAATCATCTCGAAAATGATCCTCAAATAAACGGCGACATAAAATATATACACATCGTGTGTGGCCATTAAAACCGCGTATCTGAGGCTCCTGGCGTGGCGTAGCGATTTATTTTAACACATTTTGTTTATAAATGATATAATGCGATACTCGAGCGTTACGCCACAGAAAACCGTCTTTGTAACAAGGCGTTCGGTATTTGTATAGAGCTGTTGAAACTCTTCGGTTATGTTAACAGTAATAAGAATCATGTTTCTAATAACAGCATGTTTGGATAGGTAACTGTATCTAATCAAAATCAAAATCATAATCTTTTTATTTCACATAGGCCTTTGCAGGCACCTATGAAACGTCACATTAGTTGCACGGTTCCGAAAAGTTGGTCTCATTGAGAAGAGCCGGCAAAAAACTCCATAGACACTCTTTTTAAAAAGTAATATAATCACAGTACAATAATTACAGTACAGTGATATAATTCGTCTCATGATTTTCGTCGCTTGAAATACATGTACATTACAATGCATTCACTTGTTACGTGACTAGGTACATCAGCATTTAAGCTAAAAGATGTCGATAAGTTCACAACAAAAACATAAGTTAGCCCTCCTAATTTGGAATTATTTTCTGGTCAGGAAACGCAGTAATAAGTTCCGAATATTCTTTTTAATTAACATTCACGTTCCATTATTCTATTGTAAACTTCAGTAGAGCTTTATAACAGTATTAGGTAATTCTATCTAATGTCATATTTTGGTAATGCAATATCATTCAATAAGGCTTTCATTTACCACATCGAGCCGGAAAAACCACAAAAAAACTAAAACTTTTAAAAGAAAATTCGTCGGTATTACCAGCACCACTCACTTCCCCGCATATGGTGTGCTAAGAACGCTCACGTACATTTTCTAGCACTCCGGTTTATGTAGGGCATTTATTCTTAGAGCACCCCCTCGCACCCGTCACCCCCTGTCCCCGAGGGGGTGTTGTGTGCTTTATCATCATGTATTGATGTTTTATTTGCTATGTTTTCCCTTTTTGTAATTGGCGGGTTTTTCTCTGTTTGGGGGTAGATGGCTGATTTGTATTGATTGGATAAGTTAGGGATTAGGCGACCATTGAGTTTTTTCAGCTCACTTTCATTATGGACTAAATGTTTCTGAAGTTTCACTGTGATGTGTTTAGACAGGAATTTCTTCTGGCACAATTGAAAAAGCTTTAGTCAGATTATAAAAATGCATAGTGACGTTATTTCACTACCAAATGCTGTGTTGCTTGCAACTACATATTTTTACTAATCCTCCTTACTTATAGAAAACAAGTATATCCATCTGTCAATCGCGCTTTCATGTCAAAACTGTTTAAAAACAGGTTCACAAACAATCTAGCTAGAGTCTGATAAAAACATAGACTACTTCTTTACTTTATTTATACAAGTGCAGGATGCAGTTACCTCATCGTAACTATTAAGGAACTCCACTTGATATCCAATTAAAATAATCAAACAAACCCCAATTTATTATAGTAAACACATATAACCCTCCAACTCTGCCTACCCCCAAAAACGAAAACAAAAGAATCCTCCCGCCTGTATATTCACTGATAAGAAACAACGAAACATACCAATTTTCTTCAATAATATCTGTCTCTAATACTACAATATATTTCTTATACACACTCGCAAGTACACGCAGACCATGGAGAACAAAACGACTAGCGGAGATGTCATAACGGAAAATCTCCTTAGAATGTACCGCGCCCAAAATGCGAGTATTCGGGGGACGAAGAACGTTACTAGCTCTGCTCTTATACGCCTTCTGAAACCCACACGTTATTTTATATTAATAAAATCACCGATCAATCAAGACTTTATAAAAGTCGCCGGAAGACGCTGGATGCAGGTCGCCTCCAACAGGTATCTGTGGAGATCTAAGGGGGAGGCCTATGTTCAGCAGTGGACGTCCTATGCCTGAGATGATGATGACGATGAATCAAGACTTACCTTCGACAGATTGGTTTTGATTTGACAAGGAACGAACGTCTCGTTTGTTCTTATAACGTCGCTTGACCTACAAGAAGGCGCCTGGTCTACCTTCCTTATGTCATCTCTGCTCCTTCATTTCTCTGTGAGTCAGAGCAATTTTAACCCTTACAATGCGTGGGGGGGACAAATGTACCCCGGTAAGGTGGTGATTTATCAAAGTATTTCTCACCTAATAAATAACGCACATATTCGCTTTGTATTTGTATGGTAGATGTAATATTTTAACTGGAAGCTTACGGGTGATCGAGAGTCTTATGTTTTGTTTTGAATTTTTGATTATGATTGTGCTAGAGGTACTTTAAGTTAATTGTGTGGTAGTGTTTGTAAGAGTAAGTAATTGGACTATCCTAGTATTACTTATTTTGGTATCAAGAAATAGAGAGAGAGTTTTTATTATATATAAGAATAAATCAATGCTATAAAATAAAGCAGTCAAAAATGATAGTGATTTAATTTAGTATTTTGCGCTACTTATGTATATCTACATTTTTTTCTATGGTCCAAACGAAAATGGATAGAAAATGTTAAAATTAGTCCTGGAAAAAAATAGATACCTATTATAGCTATCAATACTGGAATATGTTTGATTAGATAAAATCCAAGTGCATACAAATATTCTACTTATTTGCATTGTCACGCAAAAATATCAAACATTTCCCTTTTTTTCTTTTACCCTTTTGTGCAGAAAATCCAATAGCACTCCAGTGTATTAAGTCTATTGAAGATTTATATGAACAAAGACTGCTTCCCGCTATTTTAGTATTATCCCGAACGGGGCATATCTACGCGACGTTTTTGCATACCTTAGGGGAGAAAAAATATTTATCTTAATACAAACCAATATAATTAGACCTGTATTTTTGTTCCAAGGTCCCAAAAATAAGGGTCTTCTTAGACCGGTGGTTGCAAATAGTCAGATGCCATTCGGTATTATGTCATAAATCATAATATTGGAATATTTTTTGAGGTATGATATGAAGTTGGTACATTGTACCCTTATTGAAAGTTACTGTGACAAATGATGCGGCGTTTTAGGGTTACTGTTTTGGGGTATTGAATTTTTGGGTATTATTTTTGGATTTATCATTATTTGTTTGATTAAGTTCGATGGCGGTGGAAATGTATTGGTTACCTACCAAATTTTTCTTCGGTAACATAAGTATCAAAATTATATTAATTCCGTATTATCTTAAGTTAAGACTTAAGTAGCCTGCTGTATATTTCTCCTTTATTAATCAACTGGTCAGCAGCAGAAAGCGTATAATTGCAAAGTTTTTCATCCCCTTTTATTTTTAAATGTACATACCTATTGGTTTTTATTATTAGAATCATTTTTGCACTCTCTCTCATTTATTTACTCTTACTACCACATTCAGATAAAAGCAAAAAAAAATATCAACACAATCTCTAGTGGTGTACTATCCAATAAACCATATTATTTATCGATATTTTAATATACTTACAAGAAGATCACCAAAGAAGTTAGTTTACCCTAAAAACTCAGGATTCCCCCATCAGCATAACATGGTAACCATTGTTAGGAAGACAAACGCTTGCAAATTGTGAGCGAGTGTTAAATCAGGCGTATAATTAGCTCAAATATTTGCCGCGGTTCAGACAAAGAAAACATTGGTAAGACTCCCGATTGTCTGAACAAATCGGAGCGCTAAAATGCTGCTGAAGTATTTTTTGGGAAAAAATTGTACAGTTACTGTTTGGGCTGTTAATGAAATTATAATCAAGTTTGATAAGTTCTTAAACATAGATTTAATTCAGGTTTGGATAAAATATTAGATTCGATTAGATGAAAAAAAAGTTCAGAAAACCACTTCAAAATCACTTACTACGGACAGTGTAAAAGTTAATTTATTTAATAACTCTTTACTAAAGATTCAGGATTTCATGCTATTCAGTCTTTAAGCATAAGCTCTTATCTGCGTTCATCAAAACAACTAGCAACGATTTTTTAACTTCACCAATTAAAAAAATTATTATTTAATGCCAAAAAATTTTTATTACCTATCGAAATACAAATTTCAGAAAAAAATAGCAGCTCCGACCATCTTAAGACTACTCAAAATCCCTCCACTCAAAAAAAACGTATTCATTACAAAAGCGGCATCTTAGCGGCCCTAACCTCAAGAGGGGTCGAAGAGACCCCATGTTCTGCGCCGTTTGATCCCACCTCTAACAAGGCGCCGCGATGTTTGTCTAATCATTTGAAACTTAATACACGTGTCTACAGGGGTTTTTTGTTATTGACTCCTTTTGTTTGATTGATTGGTCATTATATTTTTAATTTTCTCTACTTTTTTCATCTGTTTAATAGAGTAGATAGAATTTTCCATCTCTACTATTCAGATGATAGAAAAATTTAAAGAAACTGTAAAGCATTTGCTTATAATTTGTGGCAACTATTGAATGTTACCAATCAGAAGGAATTTCAGATTATGAGAGTCCCTGATTATGTCGTTTCCAATGGCATCCATATTTTATTTTCCATGGTGTGGATTGAGTGATTGATAAGTTCACAAAATAAGACATCTAAGTACATGTCCAAAGTATCAGTTATCACAGGCTAGTTTCAACTGTCATTAATTCCAAAGTTATTTGACAATGTTTTACATAAAAGTAACTATTTATCTTAAACCGGAGAAATGAATCAGTTTTCAATGAAAACTTCCCAAAATCACGTCACACTGATTTCTCCCAAGTGTTGTTACCCAAACAATCGATAGTTTATAATGCATAATATATGCGTGTTGTTAGTTTCGTCAAGCAAAGGGTCCCGAGCTCCTAAAGATTAAACATTTCGCGGGAGCACTATTAATCAGATCGCCGATTGCACTGACTAAACATCGTTTTAGGGATGTCTTTGGGATTAGTTTTATCGATATCTATAAAGTAAAGTTTGGTTTGGCACTTCAAAACAATATATGTGTAAGTAACCTGTATTTTGTTGAATGCTGATTATATCAGCAATGTTTTTGAAAATACTTTCTGTTTGTCTTTTTTATTATTTAAAATAATTTGTGTAATCTTTGAAACAAAACCTAAAAATTAAACAGCCATAGCATTTTGAAATTACCTGTCTATGGTGGTTGCACAAGGTTAAATAAAACAAATATAGGTACTCATATAATTATCACAATCAAGCTTATGCTCATGTATACAAACTATATCAACTTATCGATACAAAACCACAACAGCAAGCCCATCACTACAAAACCCAAAGGGATCACCAGAGCCGCTCGGTTAGTGTGAACTAAATGAATCATTAATAATGCAAACCTAACGCGATCCTGACCGCAGACATCGATGTCGAACGCCCCTCACTAGCGTTTAGTGATGTCCATAATTTATTTGTGTATCGAGCTTGATTGGTAGTGTCGAGTGATGTGTTAACGGTGATGCAAAGTTAATGAGATAGATTCATAAATATTGGGTACTTTTGGGTTGTAATTGTGTGATTGGTATGGTAATCGGGTGTTAATGTATTAATAGTAATGTGATAGATAATGTTGATTCATACTGGTGTATTATTGTTTCATATTTTGGTATATTTTCAGTCAGAGATTCAAGCGTCGATAAATAACACGTAGTCAGGCAGGATCGACTTTGAGTAACATAGGTTTTTTCAAGTGATTTTGTTTATGACTTTTATTCAAGGAAGATTGCGAGTGAAAACGGAATCCTAACTTATACCTAATACATTTTCTAGCTGGCTTATTTACTAAAAGGGCGCAATGGCCACTACCAAGGATACTGCCGAACCAGAGCATCGTTGCTAGCTGGCTTATTTACCAAAAGTGCGATATGGCAACTACCAAGAACACTGCCTAACCAGGGCATCAAACACAACGCCTCAACATCACCCCTCTTTCAACCACAAGACTCACACACACACACACACCTACAAGGAAGCTTCCTACTGTCAAAATTAGTTACCAAACATTTCCATACATAGGTGTTTCAATAAATAATACACAATTTCGCCAACAAAGACGGTCCACGGACCAGTGACCAGCACCCTACGGTTGACAGCCATTTTGAAAAGGGCTCGGACATGACATGCCGACATTCCAGGGTTGCCAACAACAAATATTTATCGGGGAAAATTCTTCGGTACCTTTTTTTGTGGGAAAATAAATTGTTTTTTAAAAGGGTTTTGGATTTGGAATTACGTGGGTCAGGTTTAGTGATGTTGAAATTGGTTGTGGGTTTTCTTAATGGAGTGGTGTTTACGTTAGATTGGTTTGTAGATTGATTAGTCGTCGATTCTTTTGTTTTGGCTGATAAATGTAAGATATCTGAAAGAAAAGCTTCTTGGTTTTAATACGTTCAGCATCTTCTTTTACCTATAGGTAATTATGAAGCTGTCAAACTCTGATTTACCACTTCTTGTCAAGATGTTATTATGTACACGTAAAAATCAAAGTTCCTATCAGAAATTACAACGCATTTTTTACAGGTATAAGCCGAATATTTAACAGTTTCTTTTAAAGTATGCCTTAACTACTGATTATTAAGAAAATATCACCATCATCAGACTTTTTATCGTCCCACAGCTAGACAAAGGCCCTCTCTCACATAGAGAAGGATTGAGCGTTAATCACTACGCTTGCACAATGTAATGAGAAAAATATGTTATACCTAAATAAAAGCTGCCAGCCTTCTGGGTACATTACCCGGTGACAGCGATGAGGAGCAATTTTTTGATGCTATGTATTAGTTTTAAGTTGTATATATAAGTTTATTTTTAATTTTTAAAATTAATGTAAATATTATGTAAATATTAGAAAACGCATTAATAAACAATTCAAAAGACAAAAAAAAAATAAAAAAATATTCATCATTTTAGGTCTATTACAAATACATATTTTAGCATCTTGGATATTACACTATATTGCAAAATATCAGTAGCAGCCCTACCACTCATCAACAGATGACAATCGTTCAAAAACCGGACGCCTCGCGCCGGACCGTGACGTCCAATATCCAGGCTGCCATTACTGAGACACGAGGCTTATCTGATCGAGATGTGGGACATCTACTACCCTTGCTGAGCTGTTATTGTGGCTCATTAACTGTAAGTTTGAGAAATAAGTGACGAAAATCATTAGGCTATAGATCAGTCTAGAAGTGTAGATACATCATAAAAGTCAAGTGAAGAGAGGATTCAGCAATCGACTTTCAAAAAGGAGAAGGTTCTTTATTTTTCAAAGTTTACTTTGGGATTTGATGTCTTTTAAAATGTTCAGCAACTTTTTCTAATGCTATCATTCTCTGACTTTGTGGTCCAGTTTTTTCGAAAAGTTGCAAAAAAATTGCCTTTAGATTTTCTTAAGGTACAATCATACTACAACACAACCTACTAGAAACTAGTTAACTTTACAAATATTACTTTCACCTCATTACCACCTCAAAAAATAAACACCTTAACCTTCAAAAAAACCCTAAAAAAATCAACACTCCAAAACATGATGTAACCACATCCAACCCTCCAATACGAGGGTCTCTCATACCCAAAAAGCTTTGTCAATGACAAATAGTGTTCGCTTCATCCCAGTTGGCATTTTGACAATAAATAAGAGATATCTAGGAAGGAGCCGGAGGATTTGCGAGTTATAAATGACGTACGATGGCCAGTGAAGGGTTGAGCTTCGTATGTGCTTTTGATTGATAGTTGAAGGTATTTTTCGTTGTTGTTTGCTAATTCTGAGTGTTGGGGGGTTGATTGTGTTTGCTTTGGTGTGGCTAAAATTCGTGTCTATGCAAAATAGTTATATAAATATACCCAAAATAAAAGCTTGTAAAAAACACCCACCTTCATGTTTCAGGTAAATTCTTGTAGGAGACTTTAGAGCAAAAATAACTGAAATATTGTCATCCGAAATTTTTAATTGTCTATAGAAAAGTTGTAAAGTGTATCAACACACAATAATTTCAAATGTGCTTATTAGTTTAGCCCAATGGATTGAATCAAGATGTTTCAATTTAGCATATAAGATAGGACTTCACATATATAGTTGTACCCTTTACTTAAAACAAGAGATACATTCAAATATTTGCAATACATCCTTTTTAATCAATCATCTACTAAATCTAATTCACAAACAACACACACAGCTAACCTAACTTGAAACTGCCAGAATCCTAATCGAAATCACGAAGTACCCTAATAGGCTGAATTTCCTCGGCCTATTATTCATATGTGACCCATTAAAGTATGGGGTGTTAATACCGCTTGACTTATTGGTTCCATCGGTCATAGGACCCCCTTGGAAGGAAATGTCAGCCTTTTCGTGTATGGGAAATGCTATTGTTTTGGATTATAGGGACTGGATTTAGTTCGATATTTTTGTGAGAAGTGTCCTGTTTTGAGATAGGTAGTGAGCAAGTATTATTTCACTATGTTTATACTTGAAGTAGAGAATTTGTTGGTTTGAACGCACAAGTCACAGAAACTTCCAAACCATTTTGAGAAATTATTTCTGTGTTCGATAGTCCTATTATCAAAAATGGATACGCCGTCAGTTGCACAAAGCTCTATTAAAGTTAAAGCTTCTTTAAATCCATTGCTGACTCTTTCTTTGTCAACAAGATAAAAAGTGTTAGCCTATTGCTAACAATTTAATGAAGTTTTAATTTTAATGGAGCTTTGAGCAGCTGACGGAATGTCTACCTAAATTAAGTAACTGTGACTGTCTATTTTTTACATTTACCTACACATCAAAATGGACATTTAAAGATGTAGTACCTATCTCTTTACAAAACAAAGATTTTCTTAGTCAAGTACGTTCAGAACCATATTTTAGTAACAACTACCATAAGATTCTCTATAACAAAGTATCATGTGCATAATAACTTCTAAATCAACCAGATTCATCTTTCCCAATTTCCCAATCAATTAACCAGCTAACATCTTAGCCACTAAAATCCTTAATCCTAAAACTTAACCCTACAATTACCACCGTTTACCTAATAAGCCACCTATTAGCCGATCGCCGTTCATTTTTCTTAGCAAATCCTTTGCCCTGACGCAGGCAAGGGTTGGTAATCGGGTGTAATAAATGAAAGGCAACCGTCGGACTTGTGGATAACCGGATAACCGGGTCACTACAGGTTCTCGAGAGATAGCCCGGATTGATGGTTTTTCGTCTGTAATTCCTTTTTTTTGGAGATTAAGTCCTTTTTTTAAGGGTATGCGTGGAAATTGGTGGTAACTTTTTAAGAATCCATGTAGACTTTTTTTTATGTAGAGGTGCTTCATAAAACTTATTAATTGAACCACGAAAAAAAGGAATTCACTTACATAGAAAATCAAGTCGCTTAGTCAATGTGGGTTGGTGATAGCAAATTATTCAAGTGGTTATCAGTTATGTCATTGGGGTGACATTATCAATAAACCTGTGTGTATTCAATTTCCAATAAACATACATATAACACATACTTTATCGTTATCATCACCCTTTTTAATGTCCTGCTGTTGAGCACCTTTGCCATACTTTTCATACTAATAAGGAATGATGCAGTTTGGTAATTTCAGAATTTGAAGTTCAGTTTCCTCAACGATGATTTTCTTTAAAGTTAGTAATTGGTGTCTAAGAAGCACTTGGAAAAACATGTATAACTTATAAAAGTTACATTGGTACTTCACATCATCAGCCTATCGCAGTCCACTGCTGGACATAGGCCTCTCCAAGTGCACGCCACTGAGATCGATTTTCGGCTTCTCGCATCCAGCTCCTGCCAGCCGTCTTGCGCAAGTCATCACTCCACCGTGCCTGAGGACGTCCTACACTACGTTTGCCGAGGCGCGGTCTCCACTCTAGAACTCGTTTACCCCAACGGTTATCGGTTCTTCGGCTAATATGGCCAGCCCACTGCCACTTCAGCTTGCTGATTCGGTAGGCTATGTCGATGACCTTGGTTCTCTGACGGATTACCTCATTTCTGATGCGATCCCTCAGAGAAACGCCGAGCATAGCTCTTTCCATAGCCCGCTGAGCGACTTTAAACTTGTGGACCAGCCGTACCGTCAGTGTCCACGTTTCGGCTCCGTAAGTCATGACAGGTAGGACGCACTGATTGAAGACTTTTGTCTTTAGGCACTGTGGAATCGACGATGTTAGGACTCGACGTAGCTTCCCAAATGCAGCCCAACCCAACTGAATTCTCCTATTCACCTCGTCCTCAAAGTTGTTTCTACCTAACTGCAATGTCTGCCCGAGGTATACATATTTCCGAACAACTTCGAGAACGGCGCCGTGTATCGCAATCGGTTCCGGTAGAACATGTTCATTGAACATGACCTTGGTTTTGTCCAAGTTCATCCGTAGGCCGATGCGTAGAGAAGATTCAGCCAGGTCGTTAAGCATCTGTTGTAGGTCCTGCAGCGTTTCCGCCATGATGACGATATCGTCAGCAAATCTCAAGTGAGAGATGTGTTCGCCATTGATGTTGATGCCGCGTCCTTTCCAGTTCAGCGTCTTGAACATATCCTCCATTGCATTAGTGAACAGTTTCGGGGAAATAACATCCCCTTGTCTCACTCCTCGATGCAACGGTATGGGCCTTGTTTGCTGATTCTGTACTTGGACGGACATTGTAGCGGCTTCGTAGAGACATCTCATCACTTGAATGTATCGCCAATCTACTTGACAACGCTGCAGGGACTCCAGAACAGACCAGATTTCAACCGAGTCAAAGGCCTTCTCATAGTCCACAAATGCTAGACACAGGGGCTGATTATACTCTTCGGTCTTCTGTATAATCTGCCGCACTGTGTGGATGTGGTCTATGGTGCCGTATCCGCTCCGAAACCCAGCCTGCTCCGGTGGTTGGAATTCGTCGAGTCTTCGCGCAAGTCGGTTCGTGATCACTCTTGAGAACAGCTTATAGACGTGGCTTAGGAGGGAAATGGGTCGATAGTTCTTCAACTGGGTTTTGTCTCCCTTTTTGAAGAACAGGACGACAACACTCCTACTCCACGCCTCTGGAGTTCTCCCTTCAAACAGGACGGCATTAAAAAGCTTCTGGAGCTCCCCCAGTACGGGCTTACCTCCTGCTTTTAAAAGCTCTGTTGTAATGCCATCCTCGCCAGGGGCTTTTCCATTTTTGAGCTGTCTCAGAGCGATCTCGATCTCGCCACTGCTGACTTCTGGCAGGTCTTCGGTGAAATGGCGTGTTAATGTGGCTCTAGAATCCTCATTTCCGGGATCAGGTCGAGATGCATGCGATGCGTATAACCGGCCATAGAAATTTTCCACTTCCGAAAGGACTGCCGGCACCGAAGAAACGACTTCTCCACTTGTTGTGGTCAGCTTCGTCAAGTGGCTTCTTCCAAGAGATTGTACGAACACCTTTGACCCCGATTCAGCTCAATTGCTCTTTCAATGGCAAGAGTATTGGAGTACCGGAGGTCGCGTCGTACGTGCTTGTTGATCTCTTGGTTTAGAGCCCGCTTAGCTGACGAAGTGACAGGCGGGTTTTCACGTCGTTTCTTCATAAGCCCTAATGTCTCTTCCGAAAGCTTTGATTTCTTGCCCTTACGCTGCATGTTACAGAATCTCGAACCTTCCTCCCTGAGGATCCGAACCACATATTCGTGGTTCTGGTTAACGTCTGTTGTGGTTTCCACGGCGGCAAATCGGTTCTCCAAATTTGACTGGAACGTTTCGGATCCTGTCATGGTTTGGAGCAGTGTTGGTCGGAGCCTGGCCTTCATCAGACGGAAACGTTCGGCCTTGAAGTTGATATTCAGAGAGCCTCGGACAAGTCGGTGATCGCTACCGGTATTAAACCTATTGATCACGGAGACGTCTCTGAATATGTGCTTCTTGTTCGTCATGATGAAGTCAATCTCATTTTTAGTCATAGTGTCGGGGCTTTGCCACGTCCACTTCCTTTGGGGCTGCTTTTGAAAAGGAGTTCATCAAAAGAGCCCCTCGCGTTCGAGGAAGTTGACGAGCATTTGCCCCCTATGATTCCTGCTTCCAAATCCATGGGATCCTACTGCCGATTCGCCGCAAGTCTGTACTCCCACTTTAGCGTTAAAGTCCCCCATGACAACGGTGTAATGGGTCTTTGTAGTGAAGTGGAGGGCCCTTGATATATCATCAAACATATCCTCCACTTCATCGTCTGAATGTGTCGAGGTCGGTGCGTACACTTGCACTACCTTGAGGCTATACCTGTCGGTGAGCTTTATGATAAGGTACGCTACCCTGTTCGACACACTAGACACCTCCACAACGTTATCAGCTAGGGACTTATTAACCAGAAACCCAACGCCACCTTGGGATTGTTGGTCTCCCTCTCGGAAGTACATTAGGTGACCTGATTCGAGGGTTATGGTGTCCTCCCCCTCTCTTCGAACTTCACATAACCCTAATATGTGCCACCTAATCTTCCCAAGTTCCACCTCGAGTTGCGCCAGATGCGAGTCAAGCCGTAGCGTGCGGCCGTTGTACGTCGCCAGAGTCAGTTTTGTTTGGTGGCCTCCCGTAACCCGGAGATTCTTCGCACCCCCTGCCCCGCCGTAACCACGGTCGCCACCGTGACCGGGAATAGCGGGACTGCCGGGAACTAGGGGCCGTGGCTTTTTTGTGCTGCTCATGGAGGTATTTAGCCTACTGCTATCACGCTGGCCAGACGGGTTGATAGAGGGTTTTTTTCGAGTTTTCCTTCTCTCGCACTGGTGTTCGGTGCAATTGTCTCCATTAGTCGACTTCTACGACACCCACTGGAAGAAGGGGTAGCGACATATGTATTCTTAAGCCGTCGCTACACGGCATATTGGTACTTACCTGACCTGGAATCGAACACGAACCTAAGAACCTGACAGTTTAACCTGCATTTTCACTTTACGCTACCCTAAAAATGCCACGAAAAATGATATCACACCAGAAAATTCACAATAAATAACCTGAGCAAAGACGGGTCACCCCGATTTGCATGGACTCCGAGGGATGTGACGTTAACTATAATTTATTTGCGTCAAGTATTGGAGAATGGAATAACTGTGTCGTGTTGGTATTACTGCTGTTTGAATGATGGACACCCCTAGCTGGTTTTGTATGTTATGTGATTAGAGGGTGGTATGTGATGTAGGGTGGTCAGGTCAAGTTTTGGATGGGTGGCTACTGACTATAGAAATTACTTAGTTGTTTTAAGATGATTTGTGTGCATAATTTTTGTGTTTTAATTAATTTTGTAAAGGGAAATTCCGATTCTATTGGTCACCCCATTCTTGTATGAGCAATGCAATCAATTGGTAACCAGTATGGGATAAATAATAATGCATATCATGTATTTTTGTTTCACCTCGAAGTAAGTGTTGATATGACATAATCATTTATTAAATACAAAGTTTAATTTCACAGTTGTCAGTATATCACATTATATTTTGAAGTTCTAAGTTACATGGTTGTATGTTTCAATCTCATATGACATGCAATAAAAAACTATATTCTATACCTACTAATATCACCTGTACCTACAGCTAATCTCAGAAACTACTGAAAAGTGCTTTCAATGTTAGATAGCCTATTTATCAAGAAGACACTAGACTCTTTTTGTCCGGTGTGCTTTCTGCGGAATGCTAAACCGATAGCGAACGATATTATTTCAAAACATGGTAATTTAGTTCCACATTTATGTTACAATCAAGTACCAACAAATAACGTAGTCCATACTCGACACTACATCAGTACGCGCCAATACGTATTGATAGGAACGAGTGCGATACGCCACATGGCGGATCATTCCGGCCGGCCGGACATCAGCCGCCGGTCCACCGGACAATTGCGATGCCGGTAAACTGTTGTGCACACTAGTGGGGCTTTATCTTTTTTTTACAAAATTAAATTTCATAATTTTAATAAAAAAGAAGAAAGTAGAATCATTTATCGGAAAAAAAACATTTACTTAGTAGCTTCCTCGTCCCATAAGTCTTATGTGATGCACACCAATTGTTTAATTATTGTGTCTGTATCGTGGCCAGTGAAGTGGTTTAGTTTTTTTTAAACGTTAATTACAATAAATTCCATTAAATGGAAACAAAAAAAAATAGCACGTTAAAATTGTAATATTAACTACAAACAAATTGCGAAGTCCACACTCGACACTACATCAGTACGCGCCAATACGTATTGATAGGAATGAGTGCGATACGCCACATATGGCGGATCATTCCGGCCGGCCGGACATCGGCCGCCGGTCCACCGGACAATTGCCATGCCGGTAAACTGTTGTGCACACTAGAGGCTCTTTATCTTTCCCTATAAAGTAGATAAGTACCTGTAAAATTAAATTTCACAATTTTAGTAACATAGAAGAAAGTAGAATCATTTATCGGAAAAAAAAACATTTACATAGTAGCTTCCCTGTCCCATAAGTCTTATGTGATGCACACCAATTGTTTAATTTTTGTGTTTGCATCGTTGACAGTGAAATGGTTTAGTTTTTTTTAGACGTTAATTACAAAAAATTCCATTTAAGGGAAACAAAAAAAGTAGCACGTTAAAATTGAAATATCAATTACTAACAAATTGCGAAGTCCACACTCAACACTACATGAGTACGCGCCAATACGTATTGATAGGAACGAGTGCGATACGCCACATGGCGGATCATTCCGGCCGGCCGGACATCGGCCGCCGGTCCACCGGACAATTGCGATGCCGGTAAACTGTTGTGCACACTATCGTTATCCTCCAGCCCTTATATTAATTTTATTTAGGGTCTTCTACACTCTTCTATCTGCCATAATCTCATAAGTAATATTATTTCTAACTATATCGACTTTCCCACAATCCATCATCGTTTCTTTGGTCATCCTCTTCCACTATATCTATCCACTGAAAGTGTTCCTTCATATCACATACCCATACCATGACAGCCGGTTTTCATGTAGATTTTCTGCTATCACTATTACTTTCGTTTTCTTTTCGCACACTAACGGGTCAATATCTTTTGGTTTCAGGTAAGTTTTTGATGTATTTCTTCGGGTTTTTAAAGCTGAGTAATACGGTTCTGAGCCGGTCAGCATAGTCCAGCATAGATAGAAAAAGGTTAGTAGAAGAAAATTTTTTGTTTATGTTGCCAGTATGCACAATCCTTAACATTATTCGAAATTCGAATTCAAACCAATGAACGGGCAATGCATTTCATGCACAACTATCAATAACACTCTCCCAGACCAATTTCAACCTTAACCCCCATCCATAAGATTCATACTGATAGCAAATAAAGTTGGTTTTAAATACAGGCCTGATACACTGAGGTATTGGGCTGTGACGTCACACATGGTGCTCGTATTAAACTACGATTGAGTGACGTAGTGGTATTTTGACTATTGGAAGCTGGTTTGCTGTTAATTTTGGTATTACAGGGTTATTTTAGGGTGTAAATGACTGATTTTATGGACCATTTGAAATTCAGGCTCATGTTTGTATGTTAAGGTTTTTATATGGACTCTCAGAATTTGGTTATTTTCTGTTAAACCTGAAAGTGTTTGTGACCCATGTAACAAATTTCATGAATTTTTTTGAGCTATGTTAACAAGCAACCATTTGACCTTTAAGCATACAATTTCGTTTAAAAAAAGTAATCTAGAGGACATTGAATGTAATTTAACTGCATACTTATAAGGTAACTTTCAGAACTTTCAAAGGCATGAAAAAAAAATCTTTGTATTTATGGAAGTACTGACACTGAAATATAGACTGATAACTATATCGCATATAAAAAAAACTCAAAACGCGCCCAAGCCAACCAAATTTCAATATGAAAACAAAATTGGCACTCTAATTCAAAAAGTCGCGCATTAATTTAGTAACAAGAACAAAGAACCACGCTCTCTGGAAGTGGCTTAACTGGCGAAGTAATAGCGCGCTTGGCACGCTCGGAGCGCAGTCGATACGATAGCAATAAATAATAAAAGTAAATACGTACAAAGAATTTGGCAGAGTTGTGTCCGGTAGTGTAGATGTAAGGATGCTGGATGTGGTAAGATAGTTGAGGGGTTGACCAGTGAGTTTTTAATTTTTTTATGTGCCTGTATATTTTAATTAGAAAAAAATGTAGGTATTTGAATTCTGATTTTCCTGTTACTATTTAATAAATCATATTTTTTTGTTGCACAAATGGAGCTTCAAAAATATAACGCGAGTTATAAGCAGTATTCTTTTACTATTGTTTTCTTTATTATAAGTGTAAATTTATTGTGTGAAGCAAAAAATAAAAGGCTTTTTTTGCAGTATTAATTACTTATTTGAAAGGCCCCACAGTCACATAATAGGACTTTTCATGGTTTTTATTTAAGTATGCCAAAATCAGTGGAGGTTTTTTCAGCTTATTAATTTTCTGAAACTTTAATATTTTCTAGTATATACAAATAACTTTTTACAATAACTTAATAATAAATATATATACAACATATAACTAACTTATTACCTAATATATACACTTACTATAAATAAAAATATTTAAAAAATTGCATCAAAAAACTCCTCATCGCTGCCCACCGGGAGTGTACCCAAGAGGCTGGCAGCATTGCCACGTTGTATGGCAATGCTTACTTTTTGGCCAAAATAAAAACCAGCCCTTGGGTCACCTGAAGTGTCAGCAAGTCGCTTAGCGATATCCTTATATAGGAGATGAGCACTTGGACCCCACGGCCCGAGGGTTTCAACCCCAAACGGCTCAAAGGTATAGTTACCCACCAGGGTACTATATTTGCGCCGTTTGAGGTCCTCTGCAGCCGCAGCAGCGGAACCAGCACATCGCGCCGAGCTAGGAAGGTGAGATGGTGCAAGAGTATCGACACAGGTCGCGTCCCATACTAAAGACCTACCCATCTTCCACGGGAACAACGACATACCGTCTGGTCTCTTGCCATCGTCGCGTACCAGACCACTGGGTTCTAATATGGCTGGAACGCCGACGGCAACAAGAGCGCGACGGATTATGTCATTGATATTCGCATGCCGTGCAAAACGGCCGGCGCTGCGGCTACATGACAGGCCGTGGTGTCCAAGGCTGCTGACAGCTTCACCACATGGGCAGCGGTGAGGAGAGCAGCACGGAGCACCCAAACGCAAGCAAATAGCTAGCCGGAAAGTGGTGTCATCAAACAAGGTGCCTATGTTTGACGACGGAAGTGCCAGAAGCCATAAACCCGACTCCCATTCGCCCACAGCCAGAAGGCGCGCTCGCTCTGCAGAAGAAATTGACGTATTAATCAGATTATTCCGTGTAGCTCTGCAGAGCGGCTCATCCCACTGTCTCTGAGAGGATGGGTTGACGGGTAGATCAATATTCGGGCAGGTGATTTTCCAAGCCTCTACAGCCTCAGCCAGGCATGGTACCTCGCAATTGACCAGTGTGGAAGGGAGAATTTTCCTGGTCAATTTCTCAGTACCACGGACGGAGGATATAAAGGCCGGTAAACTTATACTAGAAATTTTGCGGACGCCAAGCCCTCCCATGCGAATGGGAAGAGTAGCCTGAACCCAGGCTCGGTCGTCTAGGGCCACATTTAAAATTGATGATAATGTGTGTCTGATAATTTTGTCAAGTTGTTCCAAAAGGTTTGTGTGCTTCCATAGAGTGGAAGCGCGCAAATAGTATGTTAATTTTGGGCCAAAACAACAATATCTAATGATTGTAATGGCTGAGTGCATGTTAATTTGGAGCAGCCTTTCCGAAATATGATTGAAATTTTGTATTTTGTCCTGTATAAAATTCGAAAATGAATTTTCATATATTGGGGAACCAAGGAGACAAAGAGAGTCCTTATCAATTAATTTAATATCCGGGGCTATTGCATTGAATTTTGAAAGTGTGTCTTGTCTGTCAGTATTGTCCGGTACAAAAAGTTCGCATTTGGAGTAATTTAGATTTAGACCTATTTCTTGAAATTTGTTTTGGAGAAAAGAAAAATCACCAAGTACTGTATCTACTTTGCCCCCCAAGGTTCCGTCATCAAGGTACCAAACATTGAATTCCGAATTTAGCTGCCGAATTATTGGGTTTATGGCTAAACTGAAAATCACGGGCCCGAGTGGGTCACCCTGCTGACAGCCAACAGAAGATTCCAGAAGGTTGTCCTGATATAGTAATTTAGATGGATGTCTGTAGCATTGCCAAATAAAACTGTAAATTTGGGGTAACTCTTTTTTCGTTTCTGCCAGCAAGGTGTCCCTATTGACTGAATTAAAGGCATTCTTTATGTCAACCTTCATTATGACCTCTCCTTTGCCACAATTTAAATAGGTCGATAACGCGTGCACGGCAGCCTCGCAGCCCCCTCTTGAGCCGTAACCCAGCTGAAGGGGCTGAAATTTTTCCGAAACACCCTCACTACAAAATTTACAGCAAATCTTGGCTACCGTGCGACGGTAAGTAGTCCCTACGGCAATTGGACGAATGCCGCCATCCCTCTTGCGTAGGGCGCAGAGGTTCGCTCCATACAAGACGTCGATGACGGCCTCGTCCACCTTGCCGGCGAGCATAAGGTTGACCAGGGCTGTAAGCTCCTTCAAGAGCGACTCACCAGCTTCCCGGCGCTTGGGCAGGTAAGGTCCTTAAGGTGTTGCGGACTCAAGCCGTCGAGGCCGCCTGCGGAACCGCTCCTGAAGGAGCCTATTGCCGTGCTCAATTGTCGACCTGTAATAATGAGGGTATGGGTAACCGGATCAGGGGTCGGGAAAAAAAGGTCATCGGATGGGGCAGGGTGTTTGCTCTCCAAAGCGGAAAGTGTTTCTGGAGAACAAGGTGCCACCACATCACTGCTGAAAAGAATCCTCGCTGCACCACTTATGTCACCTTCACTTAACTTGGATTCTACCAGGTGGGGGATGCTCCTCGAATAGGTAGATCCTGTTGTCGGTGATTTAGTGTCGAAATCTCTGGCCGAAACATTACAGTTATCTTTAATTTGGGTCGTTAAGGACTTTTTGGATGCCAAATTTTTTTGAATATGTAAGATTCTATAAGGGAAGGTGAGTAAGTTCTCCCAAGCACGTTGCGAGTTCTCCCGTGCAGCCAGGCGGACACAACCTGCCAAATGTTGAGCTACTAAAGCCCTGGCGCCTCGGGGAACCCGCTTTAGGATTGGAATTGTGTTTTTGAATTTTGAAAGTCTTTTCCAAAACGGTTCCAAAGGTGTGTCGGTATCTGGGTTTGTCGGGGTTAGTGTGGGAGGAACTGCACTTTGGGATTTATGTGTCTTCCCAATGTGCACGTTCAAACCCCGCTTACCTTTTTCTAGTACTCAATAAAACATTCTCAACAGGACAAGAACATAATCTCGACATAATATTTCTCCTGCCTGATTTCATTGCACAAAGGACGTACTACTCTATCAGGCCACTTCCATTCCCCCTAAACCCACAACAGTCCAGTTTGTTAGCCCAAAACTTGTACAATAATCACTAATGGAGCGATGCAGTGGTCACAACTCACGCCACTCCACTTCCACAGTTATTGCCTCAGCCAGGAACGAACCCCGTACTTTGTCGATAATATACGCACTTATAACTGTGCTGTAAATAATGCGAATATATCTTTATTTGTCCATCTCTCGGAAGACGCGCTTTAGGAAGACAGAATTATTGAACCGATTTAAAGTTTAGTACATAATCTAAAGCCTGAAATCGGTTTTTTTGATGACGCCAAAAATCATCAATTTACCCCTCCCGCTGTGGGTTAGCAGCGGTGAGGGAGTGTCAGACTCTTACTGACTAAAAACCGTCGTGTTCCGTCGTAGGCCTTTTATGTACCAGGGCTGCGGTAACTCTTTCGAACAATCCCGCAGCCCCGGCCTACCTGCCTCCAAAATTCACCATATCTCATGTGGTTATCAAACTTGTACAATAATCACTAATGGAGCGATACAGTGGTCACAACTCACGCCACTCCACTTCCACAGTTATTGCCTCAGCCGGGAAAGAACCTCGTGCTTTGTCGATAATGTACGCACTAATAACTGTGCTGTTATGGAACTTTTGTTGTACTTTATTGCTTTGTGATGATAAGTTGGAAGTTTTCTTTAATTGATCGAATGATTAGTTCGGTGGTTAAGATGTTTTGAAGTGAGTAGTTTTTGTTCCTTCTAAGTAAAATTGTAATCTAATCTTCATTAACTAATGAGTATACACTAACAAAATATGGGTTGCTACTTTATATAAAAAAACTAAGAGTTTTTGACATAATATGGTCAATAGGCTTCTTTAAAAAGCTCGTAAAGATTGTTAACTTACTGTAAAAGGTACCATTCTCACTAATTATCTGTCTGTCGTGCCAAAACCAATGAAAACCGATTAAAATTAAGTTAGGTATACAGTCTAAAGCCTAAGAAACAACATAGGCAAATTTTACCCGGTAGCCAGTTTTCCCGGGTGATGAGGAAAACCGCGTGTAACAGTTAGGTACTAATTTAAACGCCTTAACCTTCTAATGCCTTCAGCCTACCTGTCTTCAAAACTCCTACCATATCTCACGTCTCTAAGACTGCAGTGGATGCAACTGCACTTACATGCGTCTTCCTTAGTTGCATCTTTTTAATGCAATGCTGCAATATCTTCGTACACGCCATTGATGCTGCCTTGTTCAGTATTGGAGACTTTTGGTGGGCAGGAGTCTGTAGTAAATTAATTATTGGCAGTTAGAAAAACATTATAAACTAAAGTACATATTTTTACACAGCACCTAAAAGTAAAAAGTTAGATATATGTTATTAATGTCTCATTGTGTACAACTGTAGCAATTTTTTTGTGAGAGATAGATTTGGCTATTCCATTTTTCTAGATATTTAAAAAGCTGTAGTTATTTTTTAAATGTTTAGTGAAATATCATGAAATGATGACTCTGCAAGCAGAACGCTTGCAGAGTCCCAACCTTACCGACTCTATGTACTGAAATAAACTGTTTTTAAGACAGACTTTTCAATAATTACCTACACATCTGTCAGCATCAAGTAAATAATGAAGATTACAAAAATGTAGCTTGCTAAGGAAATTAAAAAATCCCATGAAACTCCTCCAATCATTTATCAGAAACGATATTCACCAAAATTCCAATTATAGAACCTAAAACTTAAACTCAAACTCATAGCACCCGAATACGAACACGCGACGCATAAGGTACTTACACACTGGTGATGCAATCGCCGCACTAAGGCCACCTTACACACCATACTTTATCCGCACTCACAATTAGTTGCCGCGAGATGGCAGGTAAAACTATACCACAGGGAAAGTTGTGGAGTCGATAGGGGTAGAAATTTTAGAATAGGTGATCGGCTTTTAGGAGACTTATTTTTGTGTTAGCGATCAGAAGATTAGGTAGGTTAGAAAGTCTGAAAAACACGCTTATCAAGGGTTATAATGTAGTCGAAGTAACTGGGTTGATGAAGTCAGTTAGGGATTCGTCCCATGCAAAACTCTGGTACTTTCTCTCTCTTTGTTAATCGAACCCTAAATAGCCTTATGGGCTTAGTACATGATTCTTGGATTTTTTTTTTAAAGAAGTGGTTCACGACCTTCTAAGTCGTAATTGCTTCTAAGTCAAAGTCGCTTCTAAGTCAAAGTCACTTCATTTGGGCTTTCAAAAGCATTTATGAATGTCAGGAATATAAAATAATGTTGATTCTAGCTGTCTATTCTAAATAGTTGCTTCTTATAGATACGAAAGACCAATTATCTCACGGTTTCAGCTATTACATCAAGATTTACACATTTGAACAACCTCAAGTATTCCCTGACCCATTTTTTCATCCCAATTCGACTCCACACCTCTGTCCGTCAGCTCTTCGTCTCAGGCAAGTCGTTAGTAACAAACTCCACACATTTGTGTCACCGGATACACA
Organism: Helicoverpa armigera; assembly: GCF_030705265.1. NCBI lineage: Eukaryota > Metazoa > Arthropoda > Insecta > Lepidoptera > Noctuidae > Helicoverpa > Helicoverpa armigera. Next base: position 919,504 of record NC_087141.1, read on the forward strand.
ATCCCATTATAATTTTAAATTTTTACCTCATTTATTTGCGTTTGCAACCGATGCTGGGCTAATCTGTGATGCGTTTTTGATATCTCACTTTTTTAAGTAAGTTGGTGATATTCTTTGAATTTTTTGAGACTTTCAAAGACTTTGGAAGTTTGTCTTTGAGGGCTGTAAAAATTAACGTGTCTGCACGGTGAGTACTATTTTTAATTTCGCATTTCAGAAAGCTGTAGGTTGTGAGTTACCTAAGTAGTGGGTTATAGATGCCAAATGAATTGAATGACAATCAATAAATCTTGCTAGAGTTAATTGGTTCGGGTAACGTAAATTAGACTTCAGAAGAAATGATTTTCTTAAGTTATTTCGAACTAGCTGCTCCCAGCGCTTCAACCTGCGACCCGAGGGAACTACTTCTTCTACTTGGATAAATAGTAGCCTATGTTCCAGGGTCTAGAATCAAACTTATTTATAATTTTGACGTTCATAAGTGCTTGTAAAGGCCTACATGAAAATAAATGATTTGATTTGATTTGATTTGGTCTGAACTCTCTGCATCAGAACTTGACAGAGCTACTATAGCATTTTTAATACTCGTACCTATAAGTAAGGTAGTGTGACCTATGAGTTTAGGTAAAACCTTAAAAAAAAAAAACAAATAATAAATTAACAAACAACATATGCAAATAAGACACATTTAATTACGCGATTTTTACACGTGCACGCGGAAGCGTACGACCTAGTCGCGTCCTCAATCACACCGTAATGTAACACGAAATAAAAACATCATTAGTTCGCGGTCCGTTCTCTCTAAATTATGAAATAATACGCGCGCAGGTGTGACCTGCGCTCCTATTGTGCTTTGACTTTTTTCTCGTATTTTTAGGGTTGCGTGGGCAAATTCTTGAATTTTTTTTTATGAAAATTTTCGTGAATATTATAGAGATGTTTTATAGAATGAATATATGATACCTAACGGATTAGCCAATATTTGCAAAAACAATTAAAAACTATCCTAATAAATTAAAAGGCAAATTGTTTTATAGGACTTACCTGTCTTGTATTTTGTAAACCCCCATTTATCACGGTGAAGTTTATTTAAAAAATTGAAAAATGCCCAATATCATTACTAAGTTATAAGCTCGATAGTTTTCTTTTACATAAAAATGTGTGTTTTTTTATAATTGAAATACGAAAAAGCATGACGAACTTGATTTTATCAGTATACGGAACCAGTATAACATATAAACGCATACACATCCACGGTGCACAGTTTATTTGTAAATTTTCACATTATTTTACATTTTTCTAAAGTTACACGTACGATTCCGTTGTTCCGTCGGGAATTTCAGTAGCTTCACAAATAATAACTGGTGACTCGGAGCTTGCATATCTTCATTTAGTAATGTTTAATTTATATCCGGACAAAGAGAGAGTTGAAATACTTTTTTTTTGAAAAATAAATAATTTTGTAGGTTGATGAAATGTTGTAGGAAGTTGTGTCTGTTACTGAAAATGTGGTTATCAAGGACATTAGTAGATTTATATGCCAAATAATTACAAAATTACCTGATGATCATTGTTGAAGATAAAAAAATCTTAAGTTGTTTGCACTTTTTATTTTGCAAAGATACTCAGCCAATCTTTCTCCAAAAAATACTTACAACACTAAAACTATACACCAAAAATACTACTATATATTTAAAAACTAAATAAATTACAAAACTTTACTACCTCCTCCTAATAAGGTCCAGAACAAAATATAGGTACTTAATTACAGAAAATAATTTATACAAATAAAAAAAATGTTCAGCCAAAGCCGAACCCTTGATACACCTGAGCTAGAGGAGAAAGGGGACGAATGGCACAGAAACACTAATTAAATATAACTGGAAATATTTTAATAAGTTTACGTGGGCACGCTGGCTCTGTTTAAAACAAATATTATGTCCGTTTGCACTGTACGTTAGGTGGGGCTACTAAACTAGCTGTGTGGATGAGCCTTTATTTAAGGAAGTGGATTTTTCAATTTCAATTCAATTTTTCAATCGTCACATTCGTCTAAGAACAAATACATATAGTATCACATTCGTCTAAAAATCGTTTATTAATTAAAATAAATTAAACTTCAAATCTACATATGTTTTGTCTAATGATACACAGATACTGTATTAATCGGCGTCATTACAAGCTGCATTACCAAAAAACATTATTTTTATAGTATTGAAAACAGCTTTTGTAATAAGTAGTCAATGCTAGATGAAAAACTATCATCGATATGTCTCAATCTACATACTTTTAATTTCTAATATATACATAGTCTTCAATTTGATTCCTAAATCCATCGGGAAAACCTAAATAATCTGATCGTTTTTCTTCCTCTAGCTCCCGCTAACTTTATGGCCATAACGCAAGCGTTGAATTTTAATATCATTACTTGTGCTGCGTTTTTAATTTTATAAAAGCCGGGCTTTTCTTTTGTTACAGTTACTTGTATTTGTGTTTGGCGCCCACCTGTTTACGCTGCTTTAGTATATGTCCAATATTTGAATTTATTTTTAATGGGGACTTTCAACTCATTTCACCTAACTGAGTAAGTTAAGAAAGGCTGAGATATTTCCATAAATACTTCTAAAGAATCTGTGGCTATTTTAGCGGTAGGCAAATAATGGTTCACACTTTTAATGGAAATTGACAAAAAAACAAATCAATAAAAATTACAGCTTACCTTTTTATTGACAACCATTAACACTTACATAATTTATAGATGATTCACAAAAATGCATTAACTAAAAATTGCTCTAATAAAAAATGACTCAGAAGCCAATTTAAATAGATAGACATTTCTCCAATCTTTAAAGGCCACCCTTTCGATCACTTCCTTAATTTCCCAACCCCGATGACTAATTAACTCTTTGAAAACTGACAACCTTCCTCCTATCGGTGACATTAGCAATTTTTCCCAATAAACCCGTAATTGCTCCCGAATACTCGTTTCTCACTCAATCAACATCTTTGGTGGTTTATGACTTCCGTGCCCCTGTCACCGGCAGCGCTTTCAGCGAATTTATTCTTATATAACGTCTAACTTTATTAAAAAGGGCTCAGATATTGCAGCGCTTGAAAGTCACGAGCATTCCATTGGAGTTGGAATCAAAAATTTAAATTGCTAACATTCTTCACTCGTCCTGTCTTTATTGGTGTTCCGATGCGCTCATTGGATTGCGGTTCTTAATTTTATACGTGACTCCTGTTAGACTGATTAAAGTCTTCTTATTTGTGTGTTTTTAACTTAAATTGAAGCTCGTAAAGAAAAATATAAAACGTAAAGTGTACCTATAAAATACTCAAAAAAATGTGTTGAAGTATTTTGCAATAAAAAAGAACTCCCCCCAATTAGGCAAGCAGGCAAGTAGAACATTCTAATCTATGGACTGGTTTAAGGGCTATGGATATATCTGAGCATGATCTGAACTCCAGTACCTATTGATTGAGAATTTTTTTTTCTTTTATAGTAAGCAAACAAGGACCACAAAAAACAATATTGCAATCACAATTAAAACCCTACAAAAACACAATTCCATTCACCTGAACTTTCCAACAAAGAGTATATTTAAATTGACTGAATACTTTAATTTGGCCACGTTCACAAATCAAGGGAGGAAAAACTTTTAACAAAGTTTTTAATTTAAAACCTCAGTTCCTTTTTTTCGAATATCGAGGGGATAAAAAGATACATTTGTTCGTAAGGGTAGGAGAGGGTTAAATGGCTATTTTCCCTATTTCTATTGAGACAGATTTACACAATGCCCAGGGCCAATGGGCTTTGTGAGACGATATTTTTATATCTTTATTGGGATCTTGCAATATAATAAAATATGTTTGTGAAAAATAGTGGCAATTTGAATGTCAAGTCGAAGGGTCGGAAAAGGAAGTAATGACCACGAAATATGATGGAATAAACTAGAGATATCTGTAGCAGTATGAACGTTTTTAGTATACCTATTGGATAAACTAGTTTTTATGCTGAAAGGCTCGTATGGTTTTAAACAATTTTAATATGAGCAGTAGAGTGACGCTGTGAATAATATATTTTAATGTCCTTCATTATAGACGTAGAGAAATTGCAAGATGGTTGTTTGTAATTGGATAAATATAATTTATTTCCAATCAAACTAAACCAGGTGGTATGCTACCTATATCACATTATTTAACATAGACTTTAACTAGACATCTGACAATTTATATCAAGAGAAAAATTGTTAAATATTCTCCAAACATTCATACATACACAAATCACCAGATTCTTCCCCGAATTCCCGATACTTTCGAAACAGATAAATAAAGACACCCCATTGAGTATCCGCAAAATAGAGTGGACGGACAGAAAAAATATCCGACCGCTAACAGAGCAACTTCCGAACTCGGATATTTATGGACAGAAGGGGTGTTTTATTGCGCTGTGTTCCATTTTAACCCACTTGCCCCCGGCCATCCACACTTTATAGTGATGTTACACCGTGTGGTAAGGTTTGCTATTTTTTTGGGTATTATAGGTAAAAATAAAATTTTAATTCTTATGTTATTCTTGAGTGTACTAATTGCTTACCTAATGTATTGGTGAGATCATCATTAAAATTACTCACCAATTTGTTGTGTTCCGAAAATCATGTATGGGATGCAACAAAACTGACCTGTTTCAGCAATGAAGCTTAACACGCTTCCACTTTTTTTTAAATTATTACGTTTTTAAGATAAGAGTAAACAGTGTAAGTAACAGTGTATACAGTAATGGCTGCTGCTTACGCCTAGCTTTTTCCTACCTGCGTTAAGTTGGTCGGCTTCCAGTTCAACCGCAAGCAGCTGAGTATCAGTTTTTACAAGGAGCGACTGCCTATCTGACCACCTCAACCAGTTACCCGGGCAACCAAAAAACTGATTGTCAGACTTACTAGCTTCTGACTATCCGTAATGACTGCTAAATATGTTCAAATGACAGTCGAGACTTACAGTTTGTCCTTATGACTTATTGATATAGGTATCTATATTTTTTTAATCGTGGGAACAAAAAAAGATACACTTCGGTGTAACAGAAGGTTGTTTTATTCGATGTTTGGAAAAATAACTTTATTTTTTATCTGTATATTTATTCGTGAGTACCCTTTCCCTCAGGCCGATAAGGTGATCCTCATAGATACAGGCGTATTGTTTCGCTTGAGTTGCATCACTTTTGGCAGGCCATTCCGTTTTATAGTTTTTGTGATTTGTGGAACTATGTTTCCTTGTTATGGTGACGGGATTTTTTATTTTCTTATGTTTAGTTTTTTTTTACGTGTGTGACGTTACTTGTAATCACCTCCATAATGTTAATAACAACCACATTAATACATTTATTGTTAAATAAACGATTCTTATAATTACAAACTATGCCTTACATAAGCGGTATTTAGGATGTTATGATCAAATAATGTCGTAATTAATTTGGTAATAAAATTGCTGGAAACTATTTAATGAGAATTTTAATTTTATATCAGCAGCTGTGGTGGCTGTCCTTGACTGAGAATTGACTTAAACTAAGTACAAACACAAAACAGTTGAATGAAAATGAAATGATAGGGTCTGTATGAAAAAGTACATGTTATTGTGGTTTCAGAATGTGCTCTGTTCTGCAGACTTAGTTGCCACTAAATTCATCTTGTATGTGTATTTAATTGTGATAAATTGTCCATCTCATCAACACTGAAAAAAATATCGAATCGATGCAGCAACACCTGAAATTAACGCATTAAATCCAACAAACAAACTCTTCAGCCTTACAATATCATAATCTCCAAAAAAATCCCCATACATAAATACTTGTACCCAACACAAAAACACTAAAAACAACAACTTTATTTCCAAGATACATGAACACTAATACGGGGGAATAAATCCCCCAATCCCGAAGGGGTTGATAACACTTACTACGTCAATAGCCACCGATTTGCCACTTCTCCCCAAATTGGTATACGTGATCTTTGAGACGGACGAGATGGTCCAAGATAATTATGTATGGGACTCGAGTTTTTATGGTGTTTGTGTATGTCATTTGTTTTGTTTTAATAGATTTGGTAATTTGGATCTTATTGATAGGAAGTTGTGGAGTTGTCTACGAATTAAAAGCTAGGTAAAATAATGGATATACAGAAAGGGTATGATCATGAAAGATGGATTGTTATGTCATACGGCTTGAACTAAAGTTGCTTGTGAAATGATGTCAAATAGAGGAGTATCGCAGAAAACTTGCTGCATTACATTACTTAAATTGAGATAAAAGCAAAAGGCTGATTGTAGGACCTAAATATCTCATGAATCGTTTGTTTATTTTATTTTATAAATAGTGTAGTTAACTGAGATTTTTCTAGACACACAGTGAAACAGTGATAGTAAATGATTGTTTTAGTTTTATTTAAAACAATGACCGCTTGTTCTAAAATCTTCACATCAACCACACATCAACAAAAACCTATAAATACCTCACAATTTTCTTACCAAACAACGTTACAATCCAATTTAAAACTAAAACACCTCAATCAATTTAAACCAATACACTGCATGGCAGAAAAATCGCCCCCATCCTAACCGCATCAATTTGCTACCAACTGGGCACGAGGCTTATAAGTTTTCTACCATCTAATGTTGTTACTCTGACCACGACTCTCCCATGGGCAAGATTTAGCTATAAATTGCCCCAAGTTAAGTGATTTCCCCCTTTCAATCTTTCAATGCCTCTGCGGATATTTTTTACGCGGGTAGCTTCATAATTTAGTGGGTTGGGTTCGATCTTTTTTTGGTACGAGTATTTCTATCTTGTTTAGGTAAATTATCTATTTATTTGGTATATGTCTATTGTTTAGTTAAAAGTACAATTATGATAACTATACCTGCCATCGGAAACTTTCCAATAAAAATATAACGTCATAATTTTACCAATTTTAAGCCAATGTTTTTACTTGGTAACTGAAGTTAGCTTTTAATTACCAAATTCTATTCATATAATCTGGCCCTTTCATGCCACCTTGATCTTCAGGTTACCGTTGTCATACACTCCAAATGTTATAAGACAGTTAATTTCTTGTTTTTAAATTACAAATAGGTACTCTTTTATTGGAAAAGCTTCAACACATTATTTCTTTCACAACACCTACCATTTGACCTTCGAACCTTAACCCATTAATTCTGCAACTACATGTAAAAGTTACTAGGCACGACTTTATCAAACACACTCGTTCAGGAAACATCATTCTACGATCCAGCTGTCACCGCATCAGAGATAGCATTAACTTCCTTCCTGCATTAACATAAGGTCTAAGGTCGCGTGCATGTCTTCAGAAATAGATCGCAGAAATATGAATGACCTTTGTACGTAGGTGATGTGTGGTGTTGTTTTGTTTTTTAGCCGATTGTGTAGAAGGAGGGTTGTGTTTTTAACTCCCTATTAACCTTGATTTTACTCATCTTGAAACGAAAAATATTTAAAATCTTTCTTCATTAATTTATTTCATTGAACTTCTTCCAGGTCATTTCTCTCATAACAAGCATTATTTCCTTCGTGGTAACAAGCTAAAAGCAGTATAATATTTATTCATTTTAGAACATGAGTTATAATGATAAATATAATGACAATATAATGATAAATGACCAGAATTGACTGGGTAACTGGGTTGAGAAGGTCAGATAGGGCAGTCGCTAATTGTAAAGCGCTGGTACTCAGCTACATCCAGTTAGACTGGAAGCCGACCCCATCATACTTGGGAAAAAGGCTCGGAGGATGATGACCAGAATTGATGCAAAGAAAGCATAATATTTCTTCGCATGTCTATAGTACATCATAGTCTTGAAGTTCCTTCAGCAAGCTATCAATTTCATAAATAGGTAGAAAATTTTATTCACACAAACCAAAACTTTTGAACTCAAAAGTAACATGTCACTTCAAACCGCGATAACATTACTTTTGTTCCATCAACCATTATTCTATTTCCCGACCACTGACCCAAATAATAGTAGGTACTCAATTGTAACCCAATCGTGTCTAGATCTTTTGTCCGTTTAACTAAAGGGCTAGCTGAATAAGGGTACCGATGTGTGACCGATGCGGAGAGTGGTCGCTGCCTGTTTTATTGAAAGGACTACAGATTGCTTACCTTATGTATAGGGTGTGCTTTTTTGGGAGTTGTGAAAGATGTGTGATTTGTGGGTTTATTTGCGTTTTGTTATGGGTAAAAAGGGGTTATTTTAAGGTGTGGTTAAGTAGGGTCATGGATTTAAAAAATATTTGCAAAAAAAGTTGCTCTTTCTTTCCAGGAAACCAGCATCGTGTGCTGTGTGCAATTTTGTATCTGAAAATTAGCCCTTCTTTTGCAGAATTTGACAGATATTTTAAAGAAACAAATGGCAATATTAAAAGAAATATTTCAGTGTTCTGAAAATTCGTATGATATTATTTTTCAATACCCAGAAAAAAAACACACAACGATAAACTTTCACTTCTTTGACTCACATTCACAACTCTAAATAAAAACAAGCAAAAACAGTACCCAATGACATTTTTAACAAGAAATTTTCCATAGGCTAGCCAGGTGAAATGGCGGCAAACTTTGCAAAGCGTCATCAACTGTGGGTGTTGCCCTCGTAAGGGGCGTCACTTTTGAAACAAATAACAAAAAAAAGTAAAAAAAAACGTCAAAAGAAGGGGTTGATTTTTCTTCAAGAAGTGTACCTACGCAGAGCTATTGTTTAAGCCTTTGGCTACAGTCAGTGGGCTTCTTTTTGTTAAACAAGGCTTCTTTATGAGTATTGTTTATATTTAATTGTGTTGTTAATGCCATCTTTGACTGTTTAGTGTCGCGTTTTTTTGCCAATCGATGGCATGGTTTTTGAGGGTTTAGTCTGGAAGCTGATAGTAATTTAGGTAAGTGAAGTAGTGCACTATGACGCATACAAATGTCTTCTGGCCTACTCGCTTTAGCAAACAGTAACAAATTGCGTGTAAATATTTCTAAAAATGTCCGCGAAATTGCAACCTTTGTACGCGAACACATACTCGCGTCAAGGAGACACATTTTTTAGGGAATCTTTTACACTAAAAACCATTATCATATCAGCCTATTGCTGTCCACTACTAAAAACAGGCCTCCCCTAGAAAGCACCAATCATCCCGGTCTTCAGCAGCCAACTTACAGTTTCCAGAATTATTTTCAGTTGTCAAATCGCCGAATTCTCACAGCTGCTTATCATTACAGTTTAATGGTGCAACTCCCACTTCTCTACACCTTATAATTTTAAAGTTACAACATTTTTTACAAATATCTCTAAAACAACATACTGTATTCAGTTGTCACGTCTGCGATTGCGTATCTGTCACGCGACACGCCAGCATTGTGTGAGGTCGCCTCTTCGTGTCTTTGTGATCGCCTCGCTTCGCTGGCAGTGTGTCTTATGGTAGCTAGTTCGATTGCGGTTTTTCGTTTAATTGTTTAATTGCTGGTGGTATTGGGTGACTGCGTTGTCTATGAATGTTTCCGTTTGTCTATTCAATAAGACATTTTGTTAAAACCATCTTAATATGAATGGGTACTATTCAAAGTAGGCCGAAAGTTGCCAATCTTATTTAATACACTTACCGTCAGTTGCACAAAGCTCCATTAAAGTTATAGGCTTCATTAAATCTATGTTGACTCTTTCTTTGACAACAAGATAAAAAGTGTCAGCTGTCTACAGCCTGACTAGTGACTACTTCAAAATCAAAATCTTCGCATTAACACAAATAATGAAGCGTTCAATACCTAATTCAATCAACAAACATCCAAACCAAAAATTCAAGACATCTCCCAAAAAAAAAATATCGACGCTCAACAAAATCATCCTTAATAAAAAAAACATGGCCGCCACGGGATTAAAAAGAGAAAAATTAACATTTAAGACAAACAGCAGTTCGACTTGCGATCTCGCTAGCTCCTATCAATAATTAATCAACCATCTCGTCTCGAAATTAGCCACCATTTGAGGGTTAAACAGACTCTTGTACAAAGAGAAAAAAACGTATTTTTTGAGCTAGGGAACCCTGAGGGAAATTTTATATAGGAACTCGGTATCGACTGGGGACACAAGGATTTTTGTTGCTGGATGTGTCTTGAGCGTAGTAGCGTAACAGTAATGCTAGAGTTCAACTAGAGCATTAGGGGATGCGAAATCGTTTTGCTCCTTTACACTTTTTATTCAATTATGGTGGTCATCACCGTTTATTGCTTTAATTATTCGACTTTTGCTGATATGCATGCAAAGATGTTGACTTTTTAATTAATTTCATATACAAAAGCCATATTCTGCCGTATAACTGTCATACAATAGGGTGAACGTGAGTACGCTACAAGCCTGTTTATCTCCCAAAACCTTTCAACTTGCACTATATCTACTAAATTCTATCTCAAATAGATATTCATATTGTTTATTGCATTCCATAATTATACGGTACGGTGACGTTGAAACATAAGTAAGTGATAACAATGTATATATAGCCAGTAGTAATAGTAGTAGAGAATACCTTATACCTCATCTAGTTTCTCTACACCCACGACCGACCCTCCTCGATGAATTAATGAAAAATGAAATCGACTTGGCAAATTTAATTTTTTTCTCAGTCACCGAGTCTGAGGGCAATTTGACTGGTGATCAACCAGTCGACGTAACGATACGATTTCAATGCCTTTTAAATATTGATTACTTGTTTGATCTCACATAATTTTATTAGCTATGCTAATCCGAGTTGAAAATTTTATTCGAAATATCATTTGGAGTGGAGAGATTTTAATTATGATTTTTTTGGCTGTCTGATTTGGGTGTTGTTGATGTTTGTAGAATGGAGATTTTGAAATATTTGATTGGAAACTTTTTGCATGTAAAGTTTTAGTGATTAGAAAATGGTAAAAGTTGCCAATAAAATTAAAGAGTGATTGGCATTGGCATTTGTAATTTTTCTTTCTAGGAACATCTTGGACAGAAATGACCACGTAAAGGTGAGTAGAGAAAGGAAAACATGTTAATGAAACCTGGACTTTCTAAATTTCATTCCGCTTTGAGCACGCGTGGTGGGTGATTAACGATTACTCAATATGAGAAGAGAGACCTGTACCTACCCTTTAATGGGGCAATAACAAAAGACTGATGATAATACCTATCAGTACTTTATTACGTGTGCTATTTATGAACAAAATTATACCTAATCAACGGTTCACTTGAAACTGCATTATACAAGAATATAAACAGCACAGATAGCGCAACTTTTAAATTTAAAATTAACTGAAAAAAAAAAACTACAAAGGCATCCTGCACACGCCCCAAGGCGAAAAACGTCAATCTGTTGATTAGCTACTTTTTATATTTTCGGGGGCGACATTAAACACAGATTAATCGCCCCCCAATCCCATAGGGGGTGGGGGTGAATAATTATGCTCAGAATTAACGAAAGCTTAATTTTTTTTTGTAAGCTTCGGGGCACCGATGTGTAATGCCACTTTTGGTAGAACTTTTAGTTTTTTCGATGCAATTTTGGTAGTTTTTAAAGAATTTTTGAATTTATGATGAACAGTCTATATGTCTTTTATTATTATGCCGGGTCTTTTTTTGGGTATTTATTAATGGAAGAAAAAGTGAAAAAGATTTTCATTGTTATTACCTACTATTGTATTTTTCAATAAGAGCTACATATTTTGCTAACTGTAAATATCACAGTATCAGAAAATACCAGTTTTATTTAAATAAAAAAAAAGTAAGGAAACGTTTTAGTAAATTCTGTAAAATATCGCCAAAATATCAACACTGCTATAAAAATTCTCATTCCAAAATGTCAACTCACACTGGTTGACATCAAAATCGAATATTAGCCGAAATGAATTCGCATAGACACAAAAACTTTCAAATTTCGAACCGCCCCGGTCCCCAGCGTCTTGCATTTTACGAATTTTTATTTATGCCAGTATTTTTTAAACGTTAATTCGTGAGATGGATTTTAAAGGGTGGGGAGCATTCTATATTTGAAAGGTTTGGATTTGGAATACTTTTAAAAAGCGAACGCTGTGATTGCCATTTTGAAATGTTTTGAGTGTTGCAGGTTAAAAATATTTTTGGTAGATTAATATTTTTATTTACTGAGGTGATGAAAAAACAAAACGTTTCAATGAACTAAATAATTTAATGATAGAGTGTTTTAGCTGGCAAACTAAGAACTATCCATAAAGTATCTATGTATTTTCCTCTAACTGTGTCTTATATTTTAAGACCTATGTATACCCATATTTCCAAAATAAAATTCTATTCCACTTAACAGCATTTTATTCATCTACTCAGATAGCAGGAAAAACACAATTAATTCAATTAATTCTAATTTCCCATCATAATTTTTTATCGACAATTCATTCAAGACAGTCTTCCCAAAAAGGGAATTAAGAGGAAGATTTTCATCCAGAGACGCATTATCATTAATACTTAAATGAACGGACGAACGGAATAAATCGAGCATGAAAAAGTACATAAAAATTAACAAAAAAACAATAGAATTAGCATAGAAAACATCTGTGACGAAATTACTACCGAGGTCGGTACTATTGGTTCTTGCGAGTTTTAAAGTGAGGAAAACTCGATAAGAAAAATTGTTCTTTTATGGTTTCTGTGTTACTTTATCCACATACATTTGACAGAGACAAGACATAAATGTAAGTATATATGTGTAATATTTTTTCCTTTACATACATACATCTGTAACATATAGAAACTTTTAAACCAGAAACAATTTTAGTTTAGCTTTCCTTGAGAAAACCATCACGATTCGAAAAAAACAATAACTGAAAAATATTTGCTTTAAGTACCCTAGTTTTGTTTTGCTATTTTACCTGTGTATTATTATAAAACTGTTCTTATAAAAAGGTCCCCAACTCACAGTTTTCTCACACACTTCCCTTCTAGAACCACCAGTACCCCTTCCATCGTCACCGCATTGATTCCTCAGATGTCAGTCCCTTGGGAGGAAGTTTATCTGGTGAGCAATGGACATTAAGAACAAAATGGCGTATCCACCCCACTGTTATATTAGGGTAATGTGAAGAAATATATATTTTGCACTTGGTGGTGTGACTTTGGTCAAGATTTTGTAAGTTGCAGTTGTAAGAGAATAATTAATAGGTTGAATAGTACATACATAATATTAACAAGTATTCGAAATTGCTCATCCGACTTGATAAAGTACAATAGTAGTATTACAAGTATTCTTTTTTTATTGAGTAAGCTGTAACTTTAATGCCTATCAAGCTTTAATGTCAGAATTTTCTTAGGCCTATTACTAATATCCAAGCTAACTGTAAGAAAGATATCCTGCTAGAAGACCATGATATCCTGCTATTTTTTTTGAAGCCAGAGCAAAATAAAAGAAATTTCTTTTATTTTCTTGGACTTAATATTTAAGTGAGTAGCAACATTTTAAATATAAGAATAACGATTTTCAGTTGTCACTAAGTTTTGACCAAGAGGCAATTTCACAGCTGGTTATGGTTTAGTTATAGGTGCAACTCACCATTTAATACAGAAAAATAAATAGTAGTTGAACAGCAACCTTTTGAAAGCTAGTACAGAAAACTACCACACACAGACTTGAAAATCAATCAGGAATTGAACCTCAATACTTCCACTCCGGGTGACAAAGTTACCATCACTTGAAGACATTTCACCGTTACCTCAGAAAGAGGGGTGCCTTTTAATTACGAGTGACTGATATAAGATTTAACGACTGAATTAATGGATTTTTCCCGACTTGGCAGAAGCTAATTGTGCGTTTTACTGCAGCTCATTAGATTTTATCACTTTTGTCATTTATTAAGTAAGTATTGATTATTTTTTGTGGTTAAGTGTTTTTCGGGGTTTGAGTACAATGAAAAATAAATGTAAAAAATATGTGTAATGTATGTAAAATATTTTTAATAGTTAAACACTTCAGTACTTATAATACAGACCGGAATATAAAAGCTGACTAACTAGGCAATTATTATAAATATTTAAACTATTCTAAATATGTATTACATTTTTCAATCAGTGTCTTTCTTACCAGTTTTAACTGTAAAAAGATAAGATAGTCCATACAAATAATAATACTTTCTTACCAACCCTTTTCTGAATCCATTTAAAAATAGTATGTCAGTAGTTTTAGAGTAGCTTTCGTCCCAAGTGCTTCAAAATTACGATGTAGGTAGCTAAATCCAAGCTATTTTCGTGTTTCTGGTCATCTAAGTTTAGATATTTATTCACCAAATTAAAGATCAAACCAGCGTGACCGCATCGTCATCCTCCGAGCCTTTTTCCCATCTATGCTGGGCTTAAAGTCTAACCGGATTCAGCTGAATACAAGTGCTTTACAAGAATCGACTGCCTATCTGACCTCCTCAACCCAGTTACCCGGGCAACCCGATACCCAATATCAAACCAACGTGACCACAATCAGGTGAAAATAACCTCAGCTACGTCCAAAACAAAGCAAGCCCTGAATCCCATAAGATACCTCCCCCCATGGGGTCGTGCCAATATTTCCCAATAACATATAATCGGGCCGTCATTACTGTCTGCACATAAATTAATAGATGGTCTTCCTTAGGGTGTAAATATTCGATTATTGCTGTTTTCGACGTGCTAGTAATATGATTTCTGATCGTGTGGTGAGGTGATGGTGTTTTGTTTTTGTGGCTAATATACTTTGTTTAAGAATTCATTTTAGTTTTTGGCCCATAATTATCGAAAAATTGACAACTGGTTCCTCTATATTTTTGTAATCTATAGGTACTAATATTATAAGAGTTGAGTACGGGTCCCATGTGAAAAAATATTTCGGTGGTAGATAGTCTATTTATCGAGAAAGATTACAGACTGCTTTCTATCCAGGTGCCCGAAGTTGTATCTTTCGGTGCAAAAGCTAGTGGGAGCTAGTTTAATCATATTATGTTTCTTTACAGTAGCACATTCACGCAAACAACACTGTCTGATCTGTTTAATTTCCTTACAGTGATATTGCTCTAATTTTTATTTTCACTTCCATAGCAACACGGGTAAAACCATCACCTAATCACATATTACAGAACATCCCAGTTTATTTACTCCAACAAGGTATCCTTACTGACTGTACAGTAACCATAGATTCGACAAAAACATATAATGCTAACATACTGAGATACTATTGCTAATCCCAACCTCATATTAAGATTAATTAACAGCAAGACTACGAGTCCCATAAAACGGCATCGATGGCAAAGAAATACCATTAGCGAGGCGTGTTGTGAGCTGATAGTAAGCGACAACAGATGTACACAACGTAGCATTTTGTTTGTAGAGTTAGAGGTGCTGGATATGCTTTGAAATTGATTGAACAAAAAGGATCGGAAGAGATGAAATGATTGCTAAAAGGCGTGGTATACGGTCATTTTAGAAATATATATTTTGCTGATTCAGGAGAAAATATATACGTTCATATGTATGATAACTCATAGTGATGTTAGCAACCAAACAATTTACCTAGAGAAGTGTGACTTATGTCTCTTCTTAAATATCAATAATAGTAAACTCTCGTAGGCTCAGGTAAATAATTCAAAATTAAGAGATAAACTCTTACAAAGGTGTGGCAAAAAAATAAAAGGTATTATATTTATCTCATCTTCAGAAAAATCCTTAATAATTATAACCCCTTCATCTTACATTGGGATATCTCATCTTTAAAACCTGAGTTAAAGAACATAACATTACCGACCACGTAGGTTCAGATATGTAATTTTGACACAACCTATTGTGAAAATCGAAAACCGTCTAAAACATACCACATCCAGCAACCCCATATCAACGCAAGTAATAACAACAGCATGCTACATAAACGACGATAACCCTCCAAGGGAATATCACCTCAATTCCCCTTCTACCACCTAAGCAATAAGGGTGAGAATTGCATGTGTTATACCGCAGTAATTTCTAATAAGATAATAGGGCTCTTTCGATATGGGTGTAATGATCAGAATATGAGAATTGATGGGATATTATCTGAGGGTATTTTTTGCTACTTTTAGGGAAACGGGAAATGTGGTCTGTTTGTGTTATCACCGTTAAGATGGGTTCTCTTGCATTCTGTAGGAATTGCATCATGCCGAGTGCTAGTGATCTTAAAGTTATTTACAATTACTTATTTTATATTATAAATAATAGAGAAGTGTCGTCATTGCTGTAGAAGAAAAGATTTACTAATACAGAGACAGACTACGACAATGTTTAAGGTTGATTTAGACTCAAACGATGTTTTTATTCACCGTCTGTCTCATTACTGAAGTACACTACAAAGCACATACAATTTTGAAGAAATATATTGCTACTTGCTATAATTATCTGCCTGCAAACTTTTATTTTGAATGCAGTCTTTAGATGTATTTCAACCAAATCTTCTTTTTTGAGCTTCCTTTGCATTAATCAAACTTACAACGATACCATCCAAATCATTAAAAAACATTATTAAAACCTCCCAAAGAATAATTAAGCTGAGCACACACTACGGACATATTCAATTAAACGTAGTATTTTCAAAGAGTAATGGCGTCCGAATAGAGAAAATCCCACTACGACTGTACGGATTGCGCCTCAGATCCGTTAATGTGTATATAGAAGGATTAGTGTTTGGTTTTAGATACGGCTGAGGGTACACTGATGAGAAACTACTAGGAATTTTCCTAGTGTTGGTAGTAGGAGGATAATGACTAGGTGTTTGGTAAGTCATTTCATGGTAAATTACTTATATCCTAATTTCAATTGGAATTATACATAATTTATATGCATAAATAAATAGGCACATTTCCCAATAACGGCTAACGGCTATGAGAGTAAAGGATTTCGGAAAACTCCCCAACTTGTCTGTGATACTTCAAAAACTTATTTCGATTTACTCAATTAACTTAAACCAATCTTATCAAAATAAAAGAAAATCAGTCATCAAAAGTTAAGAACAGGACCTGCGTGCAATACCACAGTAAAACTTAAAACAATAATCAACAAATGAACTCATAAACCCAAACACTAGCACAAATAAACCTACGCCTACATTTCCTAATTTCCCTCATTAGGAATTTATCGCGAGTGTACACCTAGGCTTACAACGTTCCGTTTCACGTCCACTCGTGAATACGGGAACATTTTTCGTCGGAAGCTTATGGCTTTTAGATTATTCGCTCGCAATGTTTCCTAAATATAAATCATTTGTGCCACTACGTTATTAAAGCTTATATTTGTAGGAATTGTTTTTGTGTGTGTACTCAGCTTAGATTAAACATTCGAGCTGATTTCGTGTTTGAGTGTAGGGAATATTAGTGGCTGGTTTTGATTACAGCATATTTTATGGTAAGTAGTAGCAGCTTTTGAAAAACTGACTGTAACTAGTTTGTTGGTTTGAAGTGTCTTTGGTATCAATAACTCACTAAGGGTGAAGGAAAACATCTATAAGAAACCTGGACTTTATAGACTAAAATTGTCCATGCACCTTGAGCGCCCGTGGTGATTAAGGTTCATTCTTTTCTTTCTCTATATCAGAAGACGCCTGTGCCTTACAGAGGGACAATGAATAAACTGGCGATGGTAGCAAAACCGTAATATCTAAAGATAATTCATTAAAAGGCTTTTCGATCAAACACTCCCAATAACATCAAAACCTGTCCATTACCTTCTACGAAAACTATAAAGAATTCACAAAGGATCAAATCGCCATAACTCCCATTAACCAAGCCATAGCAACCGTTATAAGTCAGAAACTAAGTAACGCCATTACTGGAAAGCTATAAGAAAACCGAGGAATAACGTGTAACCAAACATAATCTTATTTATCGCGAGGGTAGTCGGGTAAATGGGATTCGATGAGCAAAAGGAGCACTTAACGCTTTGATGTCCACCCTGGTTCTACCTCCCCTTTATTCTGGGAGGTAGGGATTACAGTCATAGGAGGTAGCGAGAAAGTGTACTAGTCAACATGGATATCGACGGAAAAGAGTGCTTGAGTGAGACTTCGTTCAACTATTTTCTCTTCCCAGCAAAAACCATAGGAAGTAGTGAAGCAATTATTAAAAGCTGAAAATCAGAAGTAAATATTTAAAGGCAATTTTTACAAGAGACGCTTTTAAATATTTCTGATATTCAGCTTTAGAATAAATAAACTTTGATTTCCGTAATAAAAATTAAGTTGATTTGGTAGGTTTTATTTTTAAGCTTTAAATAAATAAACTTTTATCTTACTGATAGACTACCAAGTATATATTTGTATGCTTTTTTTGCTAATTTAAGAAATATACCAGTCGCCCCTTTCAGTATAACAGTACAATTTATTTTTTAAATAAGTATTTTTTCACCAATTTTACAAACACAATCCCGCTACCGCTTCCACAATGTAACCGCTACCTTACTATCACGTGTGGCCAGCCAGAAATTTCTTTCTTTGATTATAAGTCTCGCATTAGTCTCATTTTGTCGCTAATATATGATTTAGGGTGTAAGCAGAGCCCTTGGTTACCCGGGTATACTTTATTGCGGTCTCTCTGCTGGACATAAGTTCTGTGAAGAAAAACAGGTGGAAATAATTCGATGATTTCATATTCTTAGTGTTGTGTTGTAGTGTTATTTTTGGTATATAACATGATATCATATTATGTACTATGTTATATTGTGTGTAAGTAGCAGTAAATTTTTCTTATATACTATCAGATGTCCCTGATTGCTGCTCAATAGGAGACGTTGTTACAATTGTACATCAGAGGTTGTTAGGCGGATTTGAAAACTGCGATTAGAAAGAGGTCTACGTCATATAGAAAATACATTTAGGACAAGAAAATATATTTTAACTGTGGTGTAGGCATTGATCATTAATTACAAATTATATTTTTAGAATCCACGCATATAGTTGCGACTGCTAATATTTTTATACTTATTTCCATTTAAGGACACAAACATTCCCTTAACGCAAGCTAATATTACCGTTTTCTTAACTATAAGGTATTTCCCTCACCCCTATCCACACAAACCAATCAAACCAGCAATTTTCAATACCAGTCTAAACAAACAAACACACAAGACAAGACGGTCCGTTCTAACAAGAATTCCGATAGCTCGAGGTGTCAGTGAATCGATGTCACTGTTTAATTAAATACTAATCAAATTAGCTGACAAGATGGCTGCCGCAGATGGGGGTGGGTATAGAGTGGGTAGATACCCCTTTGGTTTCAAAGTTTTATTTTGAGGAAATTAAGTAAACGAAGAGTTTGTATGAACACATTAATAAGCATTTAAAATAAAAATCTTTTTGTTGTCATTGTCATGAAATTATTTACTTAGATAATAACATATGATTCTCCTATAAAGTTAAGTGTATTCTAAGGAATGGATGAGGTGGTGTTATTGTAAAAAAAATGAGTATTGTATGTTGAGTTTGGTAATTTAATATCAATTAAAGAAACAATAGGAAAATGTTTAATGCAATGAGTATTTATTTACGAAAATAAATAAAGACATTCTATGATATTTTCAAAAATAATAACGTTAATAATTATAAAAAGTATTTTGTCAATATTCATTGTTATTTTTATTCACAACTACGTATGTAATCATTTGGGAGAATATATAAAATTATCTATTTACTACATATTTTTCTATGCACATTTATTTCCGCTTTCACCAAAACGAAAAACCAGTCGGTATTACCCCCTCTATACATTATCTATCTTCACTTAACCAATAGGGCGGGCTTCAATCAACCGCTGACACCTACTGAACCGTACTGCAACTTCGATTTACACTGCGGAACCCTAAATCACAATAATCAATGCCAAGACAAATGTTTGCAAAACTATTTTGATTTTAGATTCCTTGTTTTCATTGAAAATTGGTTTGTTTGGATATTTCTATAGGTTTATTATTAAAGGTCGTATTTTATTTTTAAGGAAAAATATTTTAAAATAAATAATAGTGTATTTTAACAGAACAATGGTGCTTTGAGTATGGAAAACCTTCGGCCTGACAATAGCCATGGTGAATGAAAAAGTAATTCCGTCTTCTTGATAACACTAAAATAATGGACACATATTTTTTTCTTTTCTCTCACAAACAAATAACAACGAAGATACAACAGCTGAATACTAGTATTTTACATGGCACGACTGCCTATCTGACCTTCTCAACCAAATTACCTGGGCAACTCGATACTCCTTCGTAAGACTGGTTATCACATTTTTTGGCTTCTGAACTATCCGTAACAACTACCAAAGATGTTCAAATGACCAACGGGATCCACCAATTAAACGTGCCTTCCGAAACACAGAGGAACTCGTCATGACAAGATGGTCACCCATCCAGTTACCGACCGTGGTAAGCATCTTCTTAACCTTATGATCGATCGGTCGGCCGTTACTTAAGTACATGTAGTCCCGTATATACTCCAAAAATCCATACATAAAGCTTGCTCAACTACAACAAAAGGTATGCAAAACTGGCATTGCAACGACAACTTCGACTTTCCCAAACTCATAATAAACTCGTATGCAGGTCTGTATTGAAATCGCGAAACGCCGCCAAGAAATTAATTTGAGTACGAGTACCTTTAAAAGAAACCTCATTTACCAACCAAAATTCAACCTTATTTTATAAGCATAAGGTTAATTTTTGCTACTTGTGTGAACTTTTAAGTTCCGTTTGAAATTCCAGTTTTTTTCGGCTAAAATTGTATGCTCGAATTATGTTTAAGTTTTTCGTCTGGTCTTGGGGCTTTGCTAAGACTGAAAAATTGTGGTGGTTCATTTTTTTTGCATATGTGTTTAGAGCTTAAAGTCTGTCTCGGTAATTGTCTGTGCATTTTTAATGCGATTTTACGAGTCCATTTAGTATTCGTTTTTTTGGAAATCTTTGAGCTATTAAATTTATTTTAAAAAATTCATATTCATATCAACCCCCCTATGTAGTAATCGATGAACTACAGTGCCCTGCATAAAACACTAGCTCTCACGAAAATAAATTTCTTTTCTCCCACATTCAAAATAGAAGCAAATACATTTTACGTTCAAGCGACTATTACACAGACTATGCATAAACAGTATACCTACATAAAGCTGAGACTACATCGATGGGTATTAAAGTATATTCTGAAATAGATGTAGAACCGCATTAAGGAGTTAGCCTGGGGCACTGCTTCTTTTTAAATGAAGAGGAAAATTTTAATTTCCTATCGCGTACCAACCCTAAGGATGGGACACTTATCGATACTCCAACATCGATACTTCTGCAAAAATAAAACAAATTTTCAATATCACAGCATTTATTATGTTCGATTCGGCATTAGAAAATTAAAGCTACTGGACTTTTTGAATCGATGGAATCCAACCGAGTTGCAATAACAGCGATAGCGTGAATGACCTTCTCCAAACTTCTTTTCCGTGAAGAATCTCACAAGTCTTTTCACAGAACAAAATCCTCCACTAAAACACAGTAGAAATACGAGGATTAATTTTAAATTCATGATTTTTGGTTTCACATGTAATTATTTTCACCACCGTTTATCACAGAAAATAGTCACTTTAAAAGGCCCATTTAAATGAACGGCGAATAATTCCAGATTTATCACGACCGGTTCGGGTGAGCAATCAATTTGACATAAATATAGAATAATTGAATCACACTTATATATATAAACAGTGCATGGAAGTGGTGATGTCATGTTGAATTGATCCGATACTATTGTGCACATATCAATTTGTATGCATTCGTAATAGGTCATCGAGGACGCACAAATGGAGTACCTATTGGCGATATGTGCTCTGATAATTTTTTTTTTAGTTTTGATCTGTGGGCTAAGAAATAATTTCATTTATAGACTTTTGTTTCTGTAAAAATATAAAACTTTTAATATTTCTTCATCATTTTAGTTAAAGGTATCTAGTGAAATTGCCGAACTCTCCATATGATAAATGTATTCCTAAAAAGTAATTGAAAGAGATATTGTATAGCTTGAATTTTGGCAAATACTGATATGTAAGATTTTGCATTTAGCTGTAAGGTCATAGAGTTATCATATATGCAATACTACCGCCCGTGGCTTCGCCAGCGTAGAGTTCGGGTTCGGGAAAACTATCCTATGTTCTTTCTCAAGGTCAACTCTATCTCTATACTTACCAAATTTTATTAAAATCACTTCAGTGGTTTAGCCGTGAAAGCGTAACAGACAGACAGAGTTACTTTCGCATTTATAATATTAGTAGGGATGTATGTCAAAATAAATTGAACGATTTTATTTGAAAGTTCTCTTCCTCAAGTGTTTTCTTCACATGACTACTCCATTTCTTACTTCATCCTGCACGCTCTATATCGTGCCATCGTTTTATTGGCATTTATTGTTTTTTAATTGTGTGGCGCCGACCGTTCCGTGTTGACATACGGCCAGGTTAACAAATAATTGGGTGATCCTGAATGAATGGCCGATGCAGTCATCGCGTACGTGACTTTCGTTTTTATCGATGAGTAAGATCTTTGATTGAGCAGCTATCAATTGCCGCATTCATGTCATTCATTTCTGATTTCAATTAGATCGGTTGGAGCTCAAACCAGAACTACGTACCAAACCAATGAGGACGGTGCGTAGTTCAAATGTTTTAAGTGTATTTGTGGACAGATATTTTAGGGTAAAAAGGTTTCCCATGTATTAATGGTGAAATTGGCAATATAAATGGTAACATACAAGGATGGAGTATTTTAAGTATATCCTTAAAAGTCTTTTAGGCTGTGGAAGCAACTTACACAGACATTTTTGTAAATAAATGAAAATGAAAAAAAAAAACAATCGAAATTCCCAAAACTTTATCAAATAATAATAGCATAAACATTATTTTAGATCTACAACGACAGTTTAGCAGTAGAATTTTATTTAAAAAAATGCATATCTAAAAAAAATCTATCGATACTTTTCCTCCCTACAGCACATCACTGCACCTAACCTCCGTCGTTAAAAATATTGCTGTTTGAACGCAGAGTTCGCTTAGCGTTTTAATAAATTTGGAAAATTAAAGATTCATATCTGATTCACTTCACTAGCGAAACACCAGGCTCCGCTCGACATGTAAAAATGTTAAGCTCTAATTTAGAACAGAATGTAGCAATAAATGCCTTCTTTTTACTGAGAAAATGTGAAATGTATGTTGGTTATTTTACCTTGCAGAAAAGCTATACTATTTTTGTTGAAAAATACTGTAACGAAGACAATGAAATGGTCACCATGCAGGTCTGCCCAACTGATAGTCCTGGGTAATCGATTCCCGATAAGGTCAACATTTGTGTAATGAGCATGCTTGTTGGCTGTGGTCTAGGTGTCGTTATATGTATTTATTTATAAGTTTATATATGTAAAGTATAGTATATCAGTTGTATCAACACCCATAACACAAGCTAATAGATAGCTTTCCATGGGACTCAGTGTAAAGATGTCACGATAGTCATATTTAATGCTGATTTCTGTCTCAAATTATCAGCCTTTTTATAAGTAACCAAACTTTTCTTCAATCCTACCAATAAATTGACCATCTACCTAATAAGTATTTCGTCAACTTTATTGTGATATTTTGTGCTTTAAATTCATATCTAGGAACAAACATAGGTGGTCTACAGAGAAACTGCATGGTACTTTAAAATTTTACTATACAAAACTTCACAGCTGACAGTAAATACTTACAACATAAAACTATTTACATAGATCAATCATTACGCCAAGTACACAGAAATAAAATTGCAATTATCGAATAGAATAATGAGGCATTACATTTTTTGTTTGCGTGTGAGTATGTATGCTATTGTATAGTTTTGCTTCATCATGGTTTATCAACATAATTGTAAACAATACTCATTTACAAGTATCAAAATGCATTCTAGTATTGAACCTTCACACTTCTGTCTTCTGTTTATCTTTCCAATATTTTTAAGTGACTCCCATAAATTAACAAGTCTGTTTACAGATGAAAATTAAGATAAAAATACAGCATCTCAATCCACCCTAAGTTCGTTAGTATTCTTAATGAAAAATCGATTCAAAATGGCCGCTCGCCTAAGGTGCGATTTTTATTTTTAGGGTACTCTAAACAAAAAAAATGTCCCATTTCGTAGGGGACGCTTATCTAAGTACTTTACTT
Organism: Helicoverpa armigera; assembly: GCF_030705265.1. Lineage (NCBI taxonomy): Eukaryota > Metazoa > Arthropoda > Insecta > Lepidoptera > Noctuidae > Helicoverpa > Helicoverpa armigera. Next base: position 943,743 of record NC_087141.1, read on the forward strand.
TTACGTGGGGGTAGACAGATGTTGAAATAGATGTAGTTAATTTGTAATGATGAGCGAGTATTTTTAAGTACAGTTTAATATGGTGGATGAATATTCAAGTTTTTTAACTCATGACTGTTTCAATATCAATATGTGTTGTGGTCAGTGAATAAGCCTTGACAGTTATCGACGAAATCTAGTGACTGAAAATACTTTAGTATAGCTTTTCAGTGATTTTTTTACAGTCATACTATGTCTTCTAGACCCAAACTAAGCAGAGCCTATACGATCGGAAAGTTTGTCTTTTCTTAATTATTATACACAAGAAAAACAAATACACGTGTTCATGCACACAAAGTCGAGACTTATACCACAATCCAACGTGCGATTTTTCGCGTGATAGGCAGATTTCCTAACTACTACTATACTATCTGCACTAAGCTGTATTTTAGCCAGAAAAATATACAGAACCTCCACAAAAAAAAAACGCTCACTTCCAACAATTTCCAAGAGAATCGAACTCATCCCACTGATTATGTCTTCATTTGATATTTATTTTTAATTAAGAAAAAAGGCGGTCCGCTATCATAGCTAATTATTTTGTTGGTTATCTTAGCAAATGATTTATTCACGGACTCTGCTGAGAGCCTTTTTTTATTTTGGCTTGAGGATATATAACCGAGGGTGGTTCATTAATTAAATAAGTTATTTCTGAACGATAACGGAAAAATATTGGTTAAGTTTTCAAATTAGATGCTGATATTTTCTTATTTGGGTAAAGCTATGCGTGTTTATTTTAGTTGACTAGGTCATCTGCTTGTCTTAGCTTTTTTCAGTCCTATTTGAAGACTTGTGTGATATGTAACTTTATATGTCACAGAATAGATAAATAGGAAGGATCGTAGAATCGATAAATCTCATCATCATCATCATCATCATCCTCCTGCCCTTATACCAATTTTATTTGGGGTCGGCGCAGCATGTTTTCTTCTTCCATACTCTTCTATCTGCCGTCATCTCACAAGTAAGATTCTTTCTTACCATATCTACTTTCACACAATCCATCCATCGTTTCTTTGGTCTTCCTCTTCCACTATATCCGTCCACGTTCATACTCTATTAGGAAGAATTTCCTTACTGGGAATAGTCCTTCCCAGCAAAAATACATATAACTAAAAGGTCGTGTTTGCATTTTTTTTTCGTTCAAAGATTGCTTATTTACAACATAATTTGATTAAATGATTTTGACTATTAATGATGGATGAAATATGTTATTTGTGAAACGATATGTCTGGAAAAACTATCAATTGTGACATGACGTCAGTCAGAGAAGTATGGAAGAGGAAGACATGGGGCGCCGAACACAAATCAAATATGGAAGATAGTAGGACAAAAATTATTATACCTATATGTATACCTTAGGTACCATAGGTTCAAACTACAATACTAACAGTAGTTTAGCTCCACCCTATTCATAGTTATACCCAATACGCGACTAGGCATTAATTAAAACGACAAAACAAAATAGCCGTCGACTTCAGTTGCAGTCAGAATTCACACTATTCCAATGGGAGAATTAATTAAATACTGCCACTGTTTGCAGTTGTATAATCACTGGATGTGACATGGAAAACACATTTTTTGTGCAAACAGTGTCCTGTTGATCGCAGTGATCGCAAGTGCCATTGCCATGCTATTCTTGGGTTCTATTCCTGGGTCGAGCCGATATCCTTTTGATGATTTAAGATGCCATAGAAAGCAGCCAGGAGCCTGGAAGTTAGAACATTCCCTTACGTGGTAAAGCACGATAAGCCGGTGTCTCCGAAAGCTACTAAGTAGCAGTTTTTGTTACTCATCGTTGTTTCAGGTACGGCCAATCCCAATATTCTGTTTATATGTTGTTTTGCTTACGAGAGATAGGAATATGACCTCAATTGTACGGGGCTCTTGTTAAAATCTATCATTAGAAGCAACTCAATAATGGAGACAGCGGTTAGCTAATATCATAATATAGCATACCCATGGCGTAACAGGTAGTACCTATAATCTCCGGAAGAAAAAATAAATCTGAAAAAATGTGAATTCAGCTAGACATCTAAAACATACGTATTTACCTCACAGTTGATCACATATCCATCTCTACACAAAATCTGGTGTTTTTACGATAGGTACTTTCGTTTACTTTTTACGTCATAAGTACCTACAATTCAGGCCACATCCAGCTCCCAGTCCCCATCTAGGCCGGTAGACAGTGGGGCCATAAATTGAGGTGTGCTGTCAATTGCACGCGCTCGCCAATAGTTGCGGTTCGACGCCGGCTCGTACAATGCGGTGGCCGGACAAATTTTACATGACATTTTAGTATTTTTTGTGACCCTTTTTTTCTGTATTTTTGTTTAATGAATTGTTTGGTATTTTGTTTTTCTTTTTTTTGGGGTTTTTGAATTGAGGTTTATTAATAGTCTATGACTGGTAGATAGTTATTAGATTAATTGATGAAAAAAAAATGACAAAATGATTTTTTATAAGTTTGTAAAAATGTTATAACTCAAATTATAAGCAAAATGTTATTTATTCATTATGAAATATTTTTTTAAAAAGAACAACTATAATATACTTAAAGAACAACAAATACCCGTGATAAAAACATATAAATTCATGATAACATTATTATTTTTGCAGCAAACCTACCGATAAAATATTGCAAATATTAACGCGCAAATACATATCGATAATTTCGCTCCCCACTCCCGTAGCCTCGGTAGCGCAGTAGGCAGCGCGTAAGTCTCATAATCTTAAGGTCGTGAGTTCGATCCTCACCCGGGGCATATCCTTTTTGGGTCTGTTATCTGCTTTTTTTGTTTAATTCCTTGAAACTATAAGAAAAATATTCTTTACATTACTAAAAACTAGAATATAAAAAAAACTGTTACTTACCTATAAACCTACATAGGTGGTCCCGGTCATATTAGACTAAAATAAAAACGTGGGGCCCATTACCTAACTATTGCTGTAATACTTTCTTCTAGAGGTTCTACTTACTATATTTCTACTTACTATAATCGTAACTGGAGATTTTGACAATCAATAATCAGCCGTAGCGGCTTCACCAGCGAACGCCGAGCTCACGATCTACCAAAGTATAAAGATATGCTTTGCCATAGGTAGGATTTCAGAGGGCCCCCACGTTTTTATTTTAGTCTAATATGACCGGGACCACCTATGTAGGTTTATAGGTAAGTAACAGTTTTTTTTATATTCTAGTTTTCAGTGCACGTAAGATAAAACCGTTTAACTTAAAAGTTTTTTTACCGATTTTTTATTTTCTAGTTTTTAGTATTTAATGAAAATGCCTACCGAATATTCCTCATTCTATATATGGGTCAGCAGCAGTGAGGGAGTGCCAGACTCTTACTGACTAAAAACCGTTGTGTTTCGTCGTAGGCCTTTTATGTACTAGGACAATCCCGCAGCCCAGGCAGGCCTTGGCCCTGTTGGGCCCCGCTGGGGTTGCTGACAGTATTCTACTTGAGTAGCCCTTTCATTTGATACCCATATTGAGGGGGTTGTGGAAAAAATATGTAATCCGCCATTTTGTACCGGCGGCCATCTTGGATTTATAATGTTATTGATATTAGTATATTGTATTGTCATCGGAATTAAAGGTGTGTACCAAATTTCAGATCAATCTGACAACAGCAAGGTACTTAAATTTGAATTACTAAATTTGACCCAAGAATAAATAATAAAACAAACAGGGTAAGCTAAATAAAACCGTTTAATAAAAATAGTATTTTGGTATGGTATTTGGTAATATTCTTTCTTTATAAGAAGTTGGTTCTCACCTATATTTGCATCTTGCCTACATACTTTTTTTTTTTTTTAACGACGTAAAAAATCATCAAATGACCCCTCCCGCTGCGGGTTAGCAGCGGGGAGGGAGTGTCAGACTCTTACTGACTAAAAGCCGTCGTGTTCCGTCGTAGGCCTTATGTGCTAGGGCCGCGGTACCTCTTTCGAACAACCCGCAGCCCCGGCAGGCCTTGGCCCTGCTGGGCCCCTCTGGGACCTTCTTGCCTACATACTACCTATTTCATTTGAATACATTAAAATTGAAGAATTACAATGGTAAGCATTATTTTCGAATAAAAGTCACATAAAGTTAATTAAAACTGTCAGCAATATTTAGGAACACTAAAATAACATAACAATTCCCAACCAATTTACACTGCTGACCAAAAATACCGACCAAATAAATAAAAATTAAAAGCGATAAAAATTGTTCTAAAACTGTCCTTGAACCGTGGCTCCGTTCCCATACATCCATAGTGGCATCAATCGAATTATTTAGCTCTAAATCAATTGATATGAGTCATTGTCTAAACACAATATAATTGGTGTGTGAACAATTCCATGCTATTTTATATCTGACCTAGTTAGGTTGGTCATTGGCTACTTTTCTGTGTCGTGAAGTGTAATAAAATATATCAGTTTTAAAAAGTATGACTTACTTTCAAGGTAGCTTTCAACTAATCGATTGTAGGTACTGATTTTCGTGAAATAGTGACATTAACTTGTAATGCTTGTAATAATGTGTAGGATAATATCGTTAGTTGCTAATTGCAATGAATTAAATATGTTTAGAAAAACACTTGAACACGTCAATTTTTTAAACTAGATGAGGGTGGCATTTCCTATATTCATCATCATCCTATATCCATTACCTTGAGAAGAAACGCCGAAACAATGTCAATGATTACCAAACCTTTTCTGAAACCTAGATATACATACTTACCTAATAACAATTTTCCCAAGAGAAGTATTTCGGGGCGATAGCGTGATTATACGATAGGCAAGGTACCTACTATTGCATTTACGATATGAGTAAGGATTATAGCTTACAAAGCATTATTCACGTCACGAGACTAGTCCCGGCCATGGAAGTCGACCGTAACAAAGCTCTCTCGGCATGATAAATTCATTATCATCATCAGCCTTTTTATCGTCCCACTGATGGGCATAGGCCTCCTCTAACACAGAGAAGTATTAAGTCCAATGCGGCTTGGTGATTAAAATCCTGGATTATAACTGAGGGTTTCCTCGAGAGGTCTTAATTCACCTTTTAATCAGTCATTATCAGTCATTGGTGTCCAAGATATAATATAAAGGAATCGAACCCACATACTCATACTCGAGAGGGTCCTTTACCCACAAGGCCACCTTGATACTTTACCTCCGTGATCTCACATTCCATTAGTTTTACTACAGTAAACAACAACCAAACAAACTACGTCCCAAATTCCTCTCTCAACAACAGTAAATAGCTCTGATTTACAAGTCACAACCCCATTCGGAGGCATCGATTCATTGAATAATGTCCGTGCGATCACCGCTATATTTAGACCTGGTCAATACCTCGTTGATAGCACATGATCAGCTGAATCTAATAATAGAAAATGCATCAGTGCCACGAGAGTACCGCGTGGCGGGTTTATTGATAGTGGGTATATGGGCTGTTTCGAATTCGGGAGGTTTCTGTTTGGGAATGTTTGAAGAAATCTCAAAAAGGTATAGGTTTCGAAAGTAAATTTATCATTTTTGGACTTTTATTATCTTATTTTATGTTACATTGTAAACTTAAGCTCTAAATCTAAATAGCTAGGCTACAATTTAAATATAGAAAAATAATTTTACCGCCCTTTACTTACTGGGATTATTCAAGCTTCTTAAAACTTTCACAGATTGTATAGCATCGATACAGGCAGCGTAACAAAATAAAAATATTACTATACCAAAATACTCCTTTCCTAATTTTCCATTGAGGTTATTTCTCAAAAGTATCATACCAATATATGCTTACAATTTCCTTAAAGCTTTCACATCTTTCGAACAAAGAAGCAGACCCAATTAAAATTGGTCTAACCAAGAACAGCCCATATGAAATCGATAGCGATCAACTTTAGACTCGTTATAACAATGAAGACACGCATCAAATCATAACTAACTTCTGCACAATTAGCAAACACTACATATTTCACAATACATCGGATCGTCATGTGATTTTCATTTCAAATAGTTTACAAGTCGTTCGTAGGAGTTCAATTACCAATCGCTTGTCTTGAATTGTAATTAGGTGTTTTTATTTAACCCGCGTGATCTGTTATCATCATCATCATTATAAATTGACCTATATGTATAGACCTAGTCCATTGCTGGATAAAGGATAAAATTTTCAGCTTATTGGCATTTTTAAAACCCAAAAATAGCAAAGATAAATCTTTTATTACCCAAAATATAATCATAAAATATGACACCGTTCAGTTTCTGCACATTTTCAAAAACAATTTGCAATCAAAAAATATCATTAAGAAAACATCTCGAAACTGAATTAGTGATCGCTGAGACATACCAGAAAACGACAGAAAAAAAACTGCGCTTTTCCATTTCTTAATTTCCGCTGAAACCTAATTAATAAACGGAAGAGGAATACTTCGCTTTGAAAGATAACTCGGGCATTGAACCAACGACCCGAGCGTAGATATCGCCAAAGGCTATAAATTAGGAAAAAAAATTGCTATCTACATTTTTTTCCCCCATAGTGTAAGAACAATGAATGCTGTCCCTTTAGGGGTTATGAATCCAACTTTTAATGCACTTAAGTGTAATTGGTTATGGTGAAACCCTTCGCCTATTAAAACTAGAAGTACATATACCAAGTATTTTATCTCCCCTTTCCTATTTCATGACTAGTTCCACAAAAACTTTTATAATATCTAAAACTACTGCTTTTCAGGCAAAAATTTAACTTCCTCTTGCAATGCTCGGCTTTTCTTGGTCCCTTTCATCCATTCGGCAATTTCTTGCAATGTCATATCTTTGGTTTCGGGCAAGAATTTGTAAATCAAAAACAAGAATAATGATGTTGATAATCCAAAGAATAGGAAAGCTCCGTGAGTGCCCCATGTTTTGAACAAAAATGGTGACATTTTGACTAAAGTACCTAGTAACACTTTTGAGGATAAATCCATACAGCAAGATGATAATCCTCTAGCTTCTATAGACACTAACTCACCTGTAATGGTCTGTGTCAATATTACTGGACCAAAACATAGTCCCATAGAATACCCTATTAACAAGAATATAGCAAAATAATTATTTTCCACTACAAGCGATAACTTAATTAAAAATGCATATAAAGATATCGATAACAGAAAACCGATTCCTACTAACGATGACCCGATTAGCAATTTCTTTCTTGGTAACACTTTTGCTACTAAGCATCCGATATACATACAAAATACTGTGACACCGTCTAATACTAACATAGCTGTGTAAGGAGAAATATGGTGTCCAGCTGTTATTTTACTTATAATATCTATAGCGTATACACTAAATACTACTTTACCAGAAAATATATACAAGGAATGAACCAACAGACATAAAACGAGAGGCTTATAGAACTGCCTTGATGATACTACTTTCAAATATCCAGTGATATATCCTTTTAGATCAAAGCTCTTCGATTGTGCTTCCAAATTGAGATTCTTTTGGTAATTAATCAACTTTTCTAAATCTGATTCCGATTGCTTGCTGAACCCCATCATCCATCTATGCGTGTCTGCGCATTTATCAAACCTCTGTTTAGTTGCCAGCCAAAATGGTGACTCAGGTAAGACAATTGCTATCAACAAGCCGTAGGCACTGCAAATGATTCCTACCAAGCCAATATTTCTCCAATGGAAAAATGTGCCTATAGCATTGGACATGAAAATACCCCAGAAAAGCGTAGCTGATTTCACAGTCAAGAAAAATCCTCTGTGTTTAGGAGATGTGTACTCGGTGATGATCATGACTGATACAGTGAAGTGTGATCCAGTGTTGATGCCATTTATAACTTGGCTGATGATAATTTGGTTGACTGTGACGCTCAAGTAGAAAACTACGTAGCTGACAAGATTGCTGACACAGACGAACATGAAGGTGTATTTTCGTCCGATGTGTTTCATGAAGACTGGTAGAATGAAGGTCCAAGGTAGGCCGGAGTAGACCATGATGGCAGCTAAAAAATAGAAAGAAACCGTTAAAAGTTAAGCGCACAATGCGAAACAAATCATTGACGTAATATTTAATGTGATGTTCTTTTGTTTTAACGTTTAACTCCTGCTGAAATAAAGCAAGTTTGTTGCAGTTTCTCCATATTGCTTGACATATTTATAGAACTCCTGTTTGCCCAAAGGTAGTTTTGTAATTTGTGTAACTAAATAATTATTGTAGGGAAAGGTATTTTCGTAGTTTAATTTTGGTTAGTTAAAATATTACAGATACTTACGTATCCAAGAAGCAGTTGATTCGCTGATGGCATCAAATGAATTAGCTTCTTTCCTTATCTGAGGAATAAAGACGGTGGAAGATCCGAAGGTCATGCCCATGATGAAGTAGCAGGTCCAGCCACCGCTGCTGATCATCATCTGATGTGTAAGGATAAAGATCAATAACAAGGTAGAGAGGTACTCCTCCTCCGAGCCATTTTCCTAAACTACATATGTTGGGGTCGGCTTCCAGTCTAAGATGAGAGAAGAGACGAGACGTGCTCTCAGTTATTTATTGGTTAGAAATAGAGCTTTAGCTATGAACTCTATCGGTATCTTGTACAGCATTAATGTTATTTACAAAAATTCGTTCGGATCGTTCGAAGGAGTTACCGTGGCCATGATACGATTTCCAAACTTATCCTTTTATTGTTCTGACTACAATGCTTTCACTGATTGGTAGAGAGCAAGGGAAAAAATTGTAATATTTCCAATAAAGTCAGTCCATCTTGGGCAACAGTTTATTACAGTAATGATTCAATTGAAATAATTACTTAAGTGTGCTATTAGCAAGGTGTTTTCGTATCAATGATAGGATTGTGTTTATTACAAATCAGTACTGACAAGGTTATTGTTGGGATTAATACTGATAGTATTAATGATGTTGTTTTGGCAAATAAAGTAAATGATTCTAAACGATTGTTGTAATTAATGAAACACGTGAGTGAAACACGAGAGATAACAAAAGGAAATACGTATTTGTATTATAACTGACACGCCTGTGTCTAGATGCGGCTAGAAGTAAGACTAAACAGTCAGCCAACAGTTGGCAGGATGCGATGGTTGTTTTTTTTTTAAGAAAATCATGAATATAATATAGGAGTGATAATGAAAGAAAGGAAAGGTTTTAAGTACTTTTTTTACAACTAGCACTCCTGTATCTATGTCAGAAAATAATCTAGTTATTATATGAACTTGAAACTTTAAACAGAGATAGATAGTTAAAAGACAATCATGGACTACAGGTGATGATAAGGATGCACTAGAAGTTGTTAGATGCTCGTATACTGCAGACTAAACAGTCGGCCCTCTGGTTGGCATTTAGTGAATTTAATCAATCATCTTCTAAATACCTGATCGTTGTTATCTGTGTACTACTATTCATTTCCATACTAATTTAGACCTCCAACAAACTGTCGACCGACTTCTTAGCCTGCAGGATACCCTTATTGCAAATAAAGTTTACGTCATTGCTGTAAATAATCACTTATAATACCACAAGAGCTTCAAAATTATCGGGTATTTTCCGATAGGTTCGTTGCAAACAAATGAAGGAGTCAAGTTTTTCAGGTTAAAAAATAACGAGCGCGAAGCGCGAGTGATTTTTCCTGAAAAACTTGACGACTTTATTTGTTTGCAGGGAACCTTGAGGGAAATGCCAGATATTATGAAGCTCGTGTGTATTGGGAGATTATTTTTCCGTCCCAAATGTCGGCCACAACCTGTCAGTTTGACGTAGCAACGACCAGAGAAAATATTCAAAAAATTTTCAGTATAATACCATGTAGGTTGTACCACGTGACGTCGAATGGTGCAATTCTATTGGTCGATATTTGGGTCGGAAAAATAATCAAGGTAATTAATGAAAGTATCGTATCGTTTCATCTTTAAAAAGATTGCACGGGCTTTCACGGATTAGATAATACTTACCACACGGGAAGGTGACTTGTAAGATATTGATTTTTCAGCAGCAAATCTTAGATGAATTTAAGTTAAATTCATCTAAGATTTATGGATAACCTTCTCTATTTCTAGACTACTATGTTAGCTCAAGTTTAACTAAACTATGTAATGAACAACTAAAATAATATTTCACTGGATATATAATTATGATGGTAGCAACGTTAGTTTTTCAAAAGAGGTATTCAAAACGTAGGGAAACGTAAAAATATATTTTTCCAAAATTTACTCTGCTCATACAGAAACTTAGAACTTACCGTGAGTAGTGTTAGTTAATTCAAAAATTGTGATGATATTTTTTAATACTAGTTATAGTACACAGTCATATCTATACTAATATTAAAGAGGAAAACTTTGTTTGTTTGTTTGTAATGGATAGACTCAAAAACTACTGGATCGATTTTAAATATTCTTTCACCATTAAAAAACTATATTATCTGCGAGTAAAATAGGCTATATTTTACCCCAGTGAGGGCAGTAGGTAGTAGAAAACGGCTAGTATATCATAAACTTAGAACTTATCGATAAATACATACATACCTGTCTCAGAAAATATTTCCTTTTCTCCCACTTATTTTTAGAGCCTTCATAATCTTGTTTTTCTACCTCATAACCGCCCATTTTGTACAAAATCACTGCACGAATGCAGTTGCAAAAGAATTAACACTATTATAATATGTCATTATATCTTATCATTCCAATTAATGGATAAAATGTGATTTATTTCGGCAATTCGATAAAACTGTCTATTTTTATTATTGCTTTTTGTAGGTTATCAAGTTGTGAAGGAAAATATAAAACAAGGACATAGGTGGTTTGAGTAATATACTAGCATTGTTATTATATCAGGTTAATTTATGATTTTGATTTAATTCTCATACACATTTTTTATACAATATAGTTATTTATTTCATTGTAATTTTATCATTTCAAGATCGCATCGGCTGATCGGCGTTGCACTTTTTATCTTCATTACAACTTATCATACTTGTTTGCTTATTTAACTACTAAGTATACAATCGCTAAACAATATTGAAAAAACTAACTTATCATTATTATAAAAATACTTGTAATAATATTCATTCCTCTTCGTATACCTTTTAATAAAAACAATATTGTTTGAATTTAAAGTTTAAATAATAGAGAGGAGAGGATTGTTGTAACATTTAGAGGAAAAACGTACTTTAAGCTACATCATTATATTAAAAAATAAAATCTCAGTCATTGAATAAGATTTTTTCTACTATTGATTAAACTGACTGAATTGGTTCCTAAATGGAATGGCTTATGGTTGGTTCAACTTTCCGTTCTCTGCCTTCGTGTCCGACTGGTAAAAACTTTACTTCTTCATGTAACACAGGCCTTTTAGATCCTTCCATCCACTCAGCAATTTCTTGCAAACTCTTGTCTTTAGTTTCAGGCAAATAAAGAAAAATCAAAAACAAAAATATTGAAGTACAAACACCATAGAAAAAGAATGCACCATGAGCCCCCCAAGATTTAAACATATATGGAGAAATCTTTATTACAGTACCTAAAAGTATTTTAAGACATAAGTCTATACAACAAGATGAAAGTCCCCTAGATTCTATGGAAACTAATTCCCCTGAAATAGTTTGTGTTAATATCACAGGTCCACAAGATATGCCTATTGAATAACCAACTAACAAAAATATAGCTACATAATTATTCTCTTCTAACAATGATAGTTTTATCAAAAATGCATACAGGGAAATCATGAAAAGAAACGCAATACCTACTAAAGAGGCACCTATTAATAATGTTCTCCTAGATAGTAGTTTTACAAAGAAGCAACCAATGTACATACATAAAACTGTAACGCCATCTAATATTAACATAGCTGTATAAGGTGACATTTTGTATCCTGCGGTTATTTTACTAATAATATCTAAAGCATATACACTAAACACAATTTTACCAGACAACACGTAAAGTGATTGTATTAACAAACACAGAAGTAATGGCTTATAAAATTTCTTTGACGTCATGACATTATAATACTTATTAACGATGCCATTAAGATCACGATTCTTTGAACTCTCTTTAACACTTAAGTTCTTATGGAATAAAATCAGGTTTTCTAGATCTGCTTCGGATTGTTTCTCTTCTCCTCTCAGCCATCTATGAGTCGACGAACATTTTTCAAATCGTTGTTTAGTGGCCAGCCAAAATGGAGACTCTGGTAGTATGTATGCAACTAACATACCATAGATACTGATTAAAATTCCAGCAAGACCGATATTTCTCCAATGGAAAAAGGTACCAATAGCATTGGCCATGAAGATACCCCAAAAAATCGTAGCAGATTTTATTGTTAAGAAAAATCCTCTGTGTTTAGGCGATGTGTATTCCGTGATGATCATGACTGATACAGTGAAGTGTGATCCTGTGTTGATGCCATTGATGACTAAGCTGATGACTATGTGTAAGATGGAGGCACTAAAGTAGAATAATACGAAGCTGATCAGGTTACTGATGAAGACGAAAGTGTAGGTGTATTTTCTTCCAATGTGTTTCATTGTAACTGGCAGGATGAAGACCCAGGGCAAGCCAGAGTACACCGTGATGGCAGCTGAAAATATATTAGTTAATTTATTTTTAAGAAAATACCAACTTATAAAATGGTTTGGAGTAGGTAGGTAACTAGCAGGTAGAAATTATCACAGGTGTGCTCATCGTGGGCTGAACCCCGCCGCGCCCTGATGACAGTGGTCGGGAACGACCTCTCGCTTCCCAGCGTGATTGCCGCCATGCTGGGAAGTGAGGAGGCATGGGAAGCGGTAGCCTCCTTCTGACAGGACATGTCACAGAAGGAAGCGGCGGAGCGCATGCGGGAGAACGACCCTCTCGCGGTGCCGCTTCGCAGACGAAGAAGGGGCAGAAGACGACAAACACGATGTCCGTCCCCATCCGCCCCGGGGGGTGATCAGCGGGCGACAGGCACGGGGGCGCCACCGCCTGCATCACAAGGATCAACCCCTGCGCTCCGGCCATTATAAGGACCCTTCCCTACTAGAGGGAGGTATGGGGGCCTGCCGTAGCGGGCAATCGCCGGTGGGGACTGGACGCCATAGATTCCCAGACCCCTCCACTCAGGCGAGGTCGGAGTGCCGCTGGGCCTTTTTAGTGGGTATACCGGAAACGATTTAACCGGGGAGTCCCACATACCCCTCTCCCGTCCCCCGACGGGAGGGAATGCGTAATGGCATTTTTAGCCCAGCGACAACAAAAAAAAAAAAAAAAAGGTAGAAATTATCAAATTAGGTTGTATTTATCATTTTTAAGTGGGTTCTTATTATTGTTTTATTTAAATACAGGTAATTAACTTATTTTCAACAGCTGTTTATTAAATAAATAAAAAGCAAACTAGAATTTCCTAGTCATCACGCCACGTTTAATGTCGATCAAGGCTCTTGAAACAATGTCATTATTTTCTCACACCTAGCAATTAGGTCAATCATCAATCATTTATTTTCTGATCAAGTCATTATCCATTTCCTCCGACATTTGCTCTCTGGGCGTTTCATCTGCCTAGCTTTTTCCTAACTACTTTGGGTTCAGCTTCCAGGCTAACCGAGTGCAGCTGGGTAGGTACCATTATTTTGCATGGAGCTACTGCCTCTAAACTCTTCAACCCATTTACTCCTGTAACTCAGTACACCTTGATAAAACGGGTGGTCAGACATTGCTGGCTGTATTTTAGGATTCTAAAGTACGTGTTAAACCAGAATAACATTGAATACTTACGAATCCAAGATGCCATCGATTCACTGACTGCATCATCAGAATTGGCCTCCTGTCTTATTTGAGGAATGAAGACTGTTGAGGCTCCAAAAGTCATACCCATGATAAAGTAGCAGGTCCAACCACCGCTGCTGATTAACATCTGAGAACAAAGAAACAAAATTGAGGAGGTTATTGGCACTACCAAAATATTTTTCGGCTAGTTTCCTGTGGTTTCATTTTGGTCTCTCAGATCTTTAAATCTCATCTAAAGTGATTCATTCGTTTTTGGAAAGCTAGGATGATACTAAATGTAGTTTTGTCTTGTAAAACTACATTGTATTATTTTATTACCATTTATTGGTCTTGAAATACGTTGAGAAAGTCCTCGCGATGGCATATTGTCAAACAAGGAAGGAAAAGATCATAAAATCCCATTGAATAATAAGAGTATTGACGTTGTTATTAAAAACTCTTGTAAACAAATACAGACGTCATCAAATTCAATGAACGTTTCGAAAATGGATGTTTACCTATAATATTTAGAACCTCAATAAAAGAGAAAACAATTATGGATTAAAACAATTAAAAATATTACTAAAAAGGAAACACGTGTAGATAGATCGCGTCAAGAATTTGATTTCATTGTGAAGATACAAGACAATCAAATCAAAATTTATAATAGCGGTTTCATCCGCATCCCGCAAGAACTACATCATTCCAGTGCCTGATTAACATCCTTAATAATTGTGCTACCTAAGAAATATTTTTTAAAATCAGTCAAGTAGTTCCTTCCTAATATGAGCATTCAAACAAACTCTTTCAGCTATATAATAGTACTATAGATAAAATAGAACATGTAGAAGGCAAGTCTGACTAGAAGATGAGATTTATGAACAGGAGATTGACCATGCCAAAAACATTGCAAACTTCACATGACAAATATAGTGTCATCGTAGTGACTTCATCATCATCATCAGCCTTTTTACCACCCCACTGCTGGGTGCAGGCCCCCTCTCACACAGAGAAGGATTGAGCGTTGATCAATTGGTGATTTCAGACATTACCTACTTCACCGTCTACGATGCCGATACAATAGTTAAACAATCAGTGTATCACATTATGATTCACGGGACAGTTAAGTTATTAAAGTCCTCCTTGAGATGCTTCCCTTCACCTTTGATTTTATATTCACTTACCTGTCTATAAAAATATTTCCTTTTCTCCCATCCACTTTTAGAGTATTTCTCTGAATCTTCATGTTTATTACTATTTCTTTCTTCCATTTTTCACCAAGTCACTTATCACTCTTAGAGCCGTTTCTTGAAACAGTTCGGAACTAAGTTCGATCACAGATTTATATTTTTTTGTTAATTTTCCTTATCCGTATTGTTATGTAAAGCTGGGATGCAACTGCACTCGGTAAATTGTTGTGACCCTTTAGCTGCCTTTATGCACTTCTTGTTGTATAACCGGATTTGATTAAAATCTTAGGGTCGAGTTAAGTTTTTGTATTTTTTTATTATTCCCATTTTTTATGATACGAATATTACCAGTTTTGGCAGTTAAAAACCACGTTTAAATGCGGCAAAAATGATACTGGAAAATTAGTTTTCACACATTTAACACACATTAGAGTTGTTTGGGAAATGTGAAAATTGTCGTTCCAAAAATATTTAAAGACAATGCTCAATTTGAAAAGGTAAATAAACAAGTATAATACGTATCGTATTGTTCCTATTTTTAAATACTAGTTAGATACTAATACAAAGAATTGCGAAATTTTCAAGAAACGTGGTTTAGTGACGATAATGCTATCTGCTCTAGTTGAAGAGTGAGACGAGACAAAACCAACTGCATCAGCTAATGAAAATAATTAGGACAAAAAAGGTGGTATAAATAGTGCTAACCGCGATTACTTAGAACCAGGTTAACTGATGAATAATAATCCAAAAACAATGGGCGAGTAAGATTATTAACGACAAAATTATTTTAGTTAGTGACGCACCTTGGTTGAGGTGGACAGAAAAATGTGGTAAAAAGATAATCGAACCATTTTGTGTTATTCAGAATGACACTAAACTATTTCATTTCTTTCAAATCGTAGTTAAACTAAGTACTTTAATGTCATTATTGTTCGCCGTTTACTGGTTCTTGTAGTTTTTTTTCCTCGCAGATGTTAGGTGTTATGCAGGCCATTTTTTTGTAACATTTTCGTCAAAATGTTTTATGATCTTCTACATAACTAAAGCTAGTGTTGCTGCCTTTCTTATTTAAATTCAGTTTGACCATCTTTCAACGGGAGCATTTTGTTATTATGACTACTGTCTTGTTTGATAGTACGACGATTTGGTTGCAGATGCTCCATCTTCGCTTGGCTGGAAGTAAGCCATTCACTCTTGAATTGTAGCATCTTACTCTTTTTGACTAAAACTCTTTTATATTACTTTCTACGATTATTGTTTTCCACTTACTCTTTCAAGCAAATCTACGTCCCTTGAATGCTTTACTAAATACAGACGCCTGAACCTACCAGAATCTGTCAAATGTATCCAATCGAACATTATCCTTCCTCTATTGTGATAAGGTTGAAAATCTATTGAAGAAATTTGACAGCTGTTGAGGTAGGTTGATGTGATTAACAAAATGTCTTCTATCACTATCTTAAGAAGTTGCAGTTGTTTTCGCTATGGATTAGTTTCTGTCATATTTCTATCTTTTTAATCCGCAAAATTGACGGTTTATTTATCATTTTTAATTCTTTATACAGCAATAGTAATTAGTTGATAGTGGATATCGTCATTATTGAATGAGCGTGTTTGGCGTCTAGGTGTGGCTGTTTTGTGATTCCTAGGGTTGGGCTATTAATGATATTATCTTTTATATCCTTTACAATTCGCGTCAATTGCAAAGTTAGCCATTTGTCACTTATTGCATTTTCCGTACTGTTTTCTTTATTTTTGTTACTTTTGTCAACTCTCCAAGTTCTTTAATTTGTTCCCTAAGGGTTCATGTTATTGGATTATTAACTACTAGCCATTTTCCCGCGGTTTCACCTGCGTCCCCTGGTAACTCTACCCGTACCGGGATAGCGTATGTTAATCGGGTTCCTAGGTATAAACTAGCTTCCTAACTGTGTAAGATTTTCTTCAAATGGATTTAGTTGTTTCGAAGACTTTAGAGTACAAACAAGGAAACAATCAAAAAAATGTTTCCTATTTAATCATTTATTAGTTTATTGAAAGGAACAGTAACTTTTCCTTATAGTTGATATTGTGGCATCTACATATCGAAGCATACACTAACACAAACTCTAATCGATTGAACTGAACATAGTTTGAAATTTATTTCATAGATGTCGCTGTAGAATAATTAAAATAAACATCTAAAATGTAAAAACGAGATTATTTATGATATAAGAGAATTAGATCAGAAGTTTATATTTTCTTAACTTGACATTTTTCATTATAAAACTAGACAACACATTTTTTTATATCAACGCCATCTGTAAAATTTAATGAGAACTACCAATCGATTGTGTAAAGTTCTTTGGTACATTGGTTGGTAAGATGGCACTGTACACTCAATGAAAAAAGTTTCCGAGCCATTGTGTAATCAGAAATTTTCATCTTTTTAAGATTTTTCAGTATAAGGTATATATACCGTTAGATATTTACACACCTCTCTCGTATACACCAAAGCTGAAGAGTGCGTGTTTTGGACACGTTAATTTCTGAAACTACTATATCCATTCGAAAAATATTTTGCCAGTTTGTTATTTGTTTGGAAGCGTTAATCTCAGAAACGACTTCACGGTCCATTTGAATTCTTTTTAACTAGTTTATTGTACAACTTTATATAGGCTACTTTCTATTGAGATGATGATGATGAGTTGTCAATTGTTTGTTGTACATCATTCATGAACTGATCGATGTAAGGTGATAAGAGGTGTTTTCAGATCTGTGGAAAATCCACGTAAGTAGGTATGTAAAAAGAGTAATAAACTTATTGTTTACACTTTCAACGCATGGGGTTTTAATGACGTATTCTGTTTTTCAAGCTTTCAATACAAATAAACCACGTCAGCTAATAAAAAATACCGTGGGTAACCACTACGAGAAACTTGTTTCTATAGTTTAATTGTTTTTTGCAATATACACGTCATAAGGATAATTATTATGTAGAAAATAAGTTGAGGAAGGTAAATAAATTGACATGGTAATTTATTTCAGTACATTTATTTTCCTTAACTTGTTATGTCATACTTGACTATGTTTTTTACAATATTTACAAACTTATAAAATAAGGTTTAACTTTTTTCTATAATATTCGACATTTTTTTGTTGATCTCTAAGATCTTTTTCAGACAACACACAAGACAGTAACTTGATCAGTTGAATTTGACAATACAATAGTTTTTTTTTTGTCTTTTTTTACGTTCCCAATGCTACTTTTTTTTCATTTTAATATTTTGCTATCAAAGTAGGTTATATTAGTACCTAAACAATTTTCATAATTTCGTACATTAAATAAATTGGACCCAATTAACTATTTACTAATTAGCTATTATCATTTTGTGGTTCAGTGACGTTTGGAAACTACAGTAACACACAAAATTAATAATAACTTAGGTACTTTAATTTATCAACACTATCGTCATTTTAAACGTCATATTTTTTCAGCAAAAGATATTGCAATTTTTACATTTACCTACCACATTTTTTCTATCCATACATTCAAAAAATACACAAATCACTCTCTTGTATATTTAATATAAATTACAAAAAACATTCATAAAACGTCGCTCCCAACTAAAAAGTGGCACAGTCTGAAAAAACTGTTAAATAAAAATCGAGCTTTGGACAAAATTGGGTCTGCAATGTCAGATCTTCCGAGTTTTCCGGGCTCGGAAGTGTCAGACCCAACCCCGCTTGAACCGGTCTGACGTCTGAAGTCTATCACGAGTATTTTCCTTGGCTGTTCTGTCTTCCCCATGTTGAGGAGTTAGGCTTCCCGGTGCCGAAGCTAGGGGCTACTCCGGTTGGTGATTGAGGGGGGGTGAGAGGCATCAAATTCGTGGCTGGATGGTAGACTTTCGCTGACATGCTCACTCCACCTGAAATAGATGAGAGAAGTATTTTTAATATTTTAAATTGTTAAGAGAAATCTCAGACCTTAAACAATCAGCGGTAAGTAGATTATTAGTGTCAATTTTCGGACAATCTGCTAGTCTGCTCCTATACTTATATTTTAGCATCGATATCCAGCCAAATCAGATGTATTTACGTATCAGTTCTTTGTAACTGCCAGCCTGACCTCAATTAACCAGTAACCGAATTTCCCAAAACTCTTTGATCGAACTGGATTTCTGAATTGACAAGTTTAGGTCTTTGTAAAAATATCTGGTTAAAAGAATGGGCCTTTTGGTTACCATAACAACATCTGTATTTTGATTCCACATGAAGCTACCTTTGTATAGATAGATACAATATAAGCGTGAAGGTTACAGGAACAAAGACCTACTTGGCAGTGATCCACCAATCGTCAACAGTTCCTATCTAAATGTCGTAACGCCTGGTTTTTCCAGCCTTATCTAGGTTCACTTTATAAATAAATAAACGAGTGTATTAAATACTAGCTTGTGCCAGCGGTTTCACCCGCATCCCGATGGAATTTCTGCACGAACCCGGATAAAAAGTAGCGTATAGCCTTCCTCAATAAATAGGCTATCTAACTATCTAACACTGAAAGATTTTTTTTAAATCGGATCAGTATTCTGAGATTAGCGTGTGTTCATGACATATAAAACCTCATTCGTAGGATGTATGGTATTTTTTTTTTTTTTTTTCTAAACTGTCAAGAACAAACAAATGAATGTCACATTTGATACAAATTTTTCCCTGTGAGCACTGACTATATATTCTTCTACAATAAAAGTAATTTTTACCTATTTACCACTAAAAAACCTTTTTTCTTTTATGTTCCCAATTAACCACAATCAGCGTGCAATCGAAGAAGTCAATATTTAATTTTGTGGGGAACAGCGTGTTCAAACAAACAAACAAACTTTTAAGCTTTATAATATAAAACTATAGATGTAGATGCGATTACGTTGAGGATAAACCTATTCTTAATTTTTGGTAATTTTATTTATTTACATAACATCACATGGTCTACCTATTAACTGTGATTAGAAACACACTCTTGTCATATCATCTGCCTAGCCTTTTCCCAACTATGTTGGCGTTAACTTCCTGTAAAACCAGAATACAGCTGAGTACTAGTTACATATTATGCAAAGAGTAAAGAGCGACTACTTTCGAGATGCAACCAACCCAGTTGTGTTGTCAGACTTTCTGGTTTCTGTCAAAGGTGTTCTAATGAAAGCTGGGAGGCTTACCAATGACTTAAATGTGATTAAAAATAATCTAAATTTTAATATACTTACTGCCAGAATATGATCTGCCGAAGGTCTGCTTGGTGTTGTAATCCTTGGTGGGAGGCATTTTGAAGGCTGTAACAATAAATAAAAAAACATTAATTAATATGCTCTTACATAAATAATCACAACACAAGCACAAATACTCAAACAACATCTTTGACCATGTGTCTTATTTTGGGTAAGTATGATAGCCATCAGGCAAGAACCTACCTAACTAAACTATAATCAAAAAAGTCGAAAACAAAGTCATTAAAATTGTTTGTAAATCACTTGGTGAATTGCATTATTTGATTATAATGAGAACCGAACTATGCTCAGGCAAGGATAAGGATGGGTGCTGGTTATAGTTTGGTTATCGTAATAGTTACCTAAACGGTGCAAGCAACTCATCCTGAACTTTGACTTTGACATTGTAAAATTAATTTAAAATCAATCGCAGAAACTTCATTTTCCTCTACAGAAGTAAAAACAAAGGGTCTATAACATATCAGTGCATAAATAAATCAGTATCATAACAGGAATATAATCTATACACTAAGATATCTTCGCCATTAATAATAAATGATCATATTTATCTGGTGCAGTCGAAGTGGGGTGAAATATATCCACGTAAACTGATCAAACGTTAAGAACCTTACATATTTGTAGGCTTAGAATAAAATATATTCTTGATTCTACATAATTAGAACAGCTAGAAAAACTTCAACTAATATGAATAAATATTTACCTATGTGTAGAGTATTACTGTCATTTCCTTTTTAAATGTCGGGTTTTCTAAAAGTTAATATTTCATTTATTTAGTTTTGGCTTGAAAGCCAAGTGGACAGACAGAGTTACTTTTGCATTAATAATGCTTATTCAAGCAAGTTAATATTATTTAGGTGGTTACACATACCTAAGTATTTTGCAGGGGGTCATTGCTTGTGAAAATTAAAAGTTAAATATAGGTACGAAAACGTCATTTATAATGATTTTCAATTGTGAGAAAACTAACTTAATAAACGATTGTCCGGTGGGTTAAGAAAGCAGTAAAAGGGACTCGTTTCATTTTTTTTTTAAACGGATTTCAGCTGCATAAAGTAAGATACCAATTATTTTCAATAATTTGACGTCGAATGTTAGACTTTTGTTTTAATTAAATTAAGTAAAAAAATGTAATTAACACCTTACTTCAAAATAATACCTAAAATAATGTACCTACTATAAACGTTATTTCCTCATATAGTATAAAATATTACACCTACTATTTGCACCGATAAAGTATGAATTCAGGGGAATTACCGCAAAACCAAATTGATTATTTCACTATCGTTTATTGACTATCAGTGCTGTCGATAAACTTGAAGATTACTTATGGCTAAAGACATAATAAGTGCATTGTTGATAAAATCGTCGGATATGATAAAAACAGCAACATTAACTTGCATAAAGAAATTCTTACTAATGATACCTCTATCAGGCAATTATGAATTTGCAAAAATTGATAGGTCTGACAGTGACTTGAGATATGGAAAAGTAACTTAAAAGAAAATACAAACATCAAAATTGATAACCTCCTTTTTTGAGAAGTCGGTTAAAAATGGTAAAATATTTGCCTTAAAAATGGGTAATATTAAACAGTGTGTAACTCCCCTAAATAGAACATTTATTAACCAATTTTTCCCTTGAACGGTTCAGTCTTAATACCACGATATAACGATAATGCGAGCGATACAGTATTGATGACGACCACCCAGTTCTAAAACGACGTATCTACCATATACGACATGCGAATATCAACCTTACGGAGAAGATGTAAGGTGGATAATGCCCTATATGCAGTATTAATAAAGTTGAGTTCGATACTTTCACACAGTGTTATCATATTTTGTTGTATCGAGGAATTGTTTGTACGACTCGATATAACTTCAAACGAGTTTAGACCTTATGTGTTTGAGTTTAAAGTTAAATTTTATCTGCAGTTTGATGTGAGATGTGATGTTTAAGTAGTGATACTATCAATCTTCAAGCGTTGTCTGAAAAGATTTATTTCATGGCAAAAGAAAAAGACGTACGTTAGTAGGGGGGGAGGATATTTGTAAAATTGATTATCTTTGACGTTCTTTTTGATAGCATCCCTTTGAATATGGAAGGCGATTGGTTTTAATTTAATTCTTCAGGAGCTTTTGATTTTAGAAGCCTTTTGAACGATTATCCTTTTTTGGTACACAAAATATAAAATGCATAGAGAATACACCGAAGATACCTTTCAGTAATATGGCAATTTAACAGTGAAGCTGACCAAATATTTTTTAGATCAGAATTGATGCTTTTTGGATCAATTTTATTGGGGAAAGAATAACGTGTAGAGTCATCATCTACCTAGCCTTTTCCCAACTATGTTGGGGTCGGCTACTAGTCTAAACAAATGCAGCTGAGTACAAGTCTTACAAGGAGCGACTGCCTATCTGACCTCCTCAACCCAATTGCCCGGGCAACCTGATGCCTTTGTTTAAGACTGGTTGTCAAACCTTCTGGCTTTTTACTAAAGACTGCCAAAGATGTTCAAATAATGTGTAAAGTACTGGCTAAAAGGCAAAAGTATAAGCTATAGGTTATAGGTCAAATTAATCAGTGATCTAATATACCGATATACCAGACTACGTGACAGATTATATGACTCACATTTCGAAAAATAAAGTTCACTGCATTTTACGAGGAAACTCGAGGGTAAACTGGTTCTTTTTCATACATAATTGCTCTGATAGATATTATGGTTTTGCCATACGTTAATAACGTTGTTAGTCAGCTTGCATGTTAATTACTTCCGTCCTCTGATTTGTGAATTGATTTAAAAACAACTTAGGTGTTCTAAAAGCCTTGCGATTATTGTAAATGCGAAAGTATCTCAGTATGTCTGCTCGGCATTCACGCCAAAACTACGTCTAAAGAGATTAGAGAACAAATAGTACAGTGCCTTAGAAATAACAGAGGCTACTTTTTGACCGGGTTCGGGAGGAGCTGAGTTGAACTCTGAAGTTGCTAGATACAAATATTTATACATTTTCTTTGTTTCAAGCTTTATCCTTTGTTTTATCAATATTTCAGAGGTTTTTGTTTAAATTGCTCTTTGCATGTTAAATGTAGATCATCGATTGGATATGCATTGAAAATCAGTTCCAGTACATTATTACAATTGCGTATAGGTACATTATTCTTCTTTTAATTTAATTCCCGGTATGTTTTTATATAAACGAGTTTCAGTTTTTTTTTTCTTTTTAATAAAAACACGTTGTGCATCCGCTCTTTTTGTGAATCAACATCAGAACCTTCTCAGTATGTGTATGAAATAAAAACCTTTGACTTATTAATAGCCTAACAAACTACATATAATGTCAAAGTTTTCCTCAAGACTACAGCCTTTAGCACGAAATAGTTTACCCCTCTAATAAGCAAAATAATCAGTGGTCAATATGTCGTGTTTCGGGAGGCACGATAAATGACAGCTGGGAGCTTCTTTCGCAGGCAGAAGCCAAAAATTTTGATAGCCAGTCTTACCAATGAGTATCTAGTTGCCCTTGTAACTGGGTGAAGTAGGTCAGATAGGTAGTCGCTCCTTGTAAAATACTGCTCAGCTGCATCCGGTTAGACTGGAAGCTAAACCTAACACAGTTGGGAAAAGGCTAGGGAGATGATAGTCAGCAGTCAATATAATAATTTATAACATAAAATACGAAACAGTCAATACACAAAGTCTTCATTCAAAAAACTTTTTTAATACATCTCTAGTCTATGCACTATGCACTACATAACATAAAGGCACCGACACACTGCTAGCTGTATATTTGTGTAAGATACCAACTGTATCGGAACGCCGCTTTCACACGGAGCACAGTGTGTAGAAAGTTCGCCATAGTTTGAGCAACGCGCATCCGTTGGTGTAGTGTGGATGTGCCTTTAGGTATTTTGATGATTTATTTTTTTGTTGATTATGTAAAATAAGTAAAGTTACTTTATACCTACTTAGTCCAAATAGTATAATCTAGAATAAGATATATTGTAAAGTAGCTGTTCTCCGCGGTTCCACTCGCCTCTCTTCATGCATCCAGATAATCTGTGTTCCAAGACTTGTAAACGTTTCAGGAGAGATATGACATGAAATAGAAGTGAAAGACAGACTGGCTTATCTTTGCATTTATAATATTGGCAAGGATAAGTAATTAAACATACGTAAATAGCTTTTAATCACCACTTTTTTCTTCAAGATTATAAACATAATTTTATTGTCAATATGAAAACATATCGTAATCGAGTAATAACCAGAAGTAAAAACCTGATAATAGCGCGAATATTGATAAAAATATATTCAATTCATTTCCACAGATAATTATTATCCAATGTCGGATACATAAATTTATCGGAAACAATACTTATCTTTATAAGTAATTATCACCTATTTTTAGCTTATCTTTAGTCCTACTGCTAGATTACTTAGGAAATAATATTGAATCTTATATGTTTTGGGATTTTACGTTTTTGTTATTTTAAGCTTTAAAATTATGCAGTTTTAATTAGTTTTATTCATATAAAGTAGTTTTTATTTCAAATGAACTACTAATTACTTATTTACCTCTTTAGAACCAAACTTCTTTAATGTACCTATACTTAGTAATAATATAATTTAAGTTTATATGAACGCGCTAATTTCATGAACGGGCAGACCGATTTGAAAAATTCTTTCAGTGCTAGGTAGCCCATTTATCCAGGAAGGTTATAACCTTCCTGGATAAATTCAAATTAAATAATTCCTGGCTACTTTTTATCCAGATGCACGAAGTTGTTCCCAAGATACATGAGTGAAACTGTGAAGAACTGCTCCTAGTAATAAATAGGTAACAACTATTTAGTCTTATCATGAACATCCTTGACAGTCGTTACGGGTAATCAGAAGCCAGTAAGTCTGACACCAGTCTATCCAAGGGGTATTGGGTTGCCCGGGTAACTGGGTTGAGGAGGTCAGATAGGCAGTCGCTCCTTGTAAAGCAGTGGTACTCAGCTGACTCCGGTTAGACTGGAAGCCGACCCCAACATAGTTGAGAAAAGGCTCGGAGGATGATGAACTATTCAGTCTTATCCCCTATATTCCACGTGACAATAGTTGGTCCTATCTGCAGCAGAGTATGTATTTATTTATTTACCTAGCAGCCATCGGTGACAAGCATTTTGTTTAACAACTGACGTTGTGCAGCGTTTGTGCATCGCTACTCACATGTTTGATTGTTGCAGTTTCTAAATGATATTGTTTGGGTTTTAGGTAAATTGGATATTATGGATTAAATACCTAGGTAGATAGGTAAATTAGTTGAATTAATAAATACAATATGGAGGCGACTGTCTAAAAAAAACGGTAGAAATGTAATGATAACGATAATGTTTTTTACGATAATTTTATTATTATTGTTGATTTTTTATGGTTCTTTAAAACTATGCAGACTGACACAAGTTGCTGGGAAGTTTGTTGCACCACTTTGCTTCCCAGTAAAAGCACAGCACCAGCAAGTTTTGGGGACTGTCTTTTGTTTTGATAGAAATCTGTTTCAAACAGTGACAATACCATGTATAGGTTTACTTACTGCCGATTCCTATAACCTATCTAGAGATAGGAATTGACCTAACTTGTATGAGGTTAATGAATGTTGCAATTAGACAAACAAATTAAATACCTTGATAGCTGACTATCGTTTGGTACCTTTGTTTGTTACTAAATATGATTGAATCGTGTTTTGTCATCACAATTGTTATAAGTTGTAATGTTATTGCAAGTTGCATGTGTTATCATTTGATAACAATTGATAATACCAAGTTTCTCCATGTCCTTGATATCATAAAAAATGTTTTATTGATATCATAAAGTCTCTATTTATTGAATAATTTGATTATTTTATTGACTGCACCAACCCGGATTGAGCAAGCGTGGTGATTAACGCTCAATCCTTTTCCGTGTGAGAGGAGGTCGCAGCCCAGCAGTGGGACGGTAAAAAAGGCTGATGATGATAATGATTAACTACACTATTCTGAACAAACAGCTCATAGTTTGTTGCTGGGAAGTTTGTTCTTCACCACTTCTTCTTCACAGTCATAACACTAGGAAGTGATGAAAGGGGGTCGTCTTGGGGGTGCTGTCCTTTTGTAATTTTGACGTGAAAAAGTAAAAACTAGCCTAGTTTCAATAAATGTTTTTGAATTTGACAACATAAACTACAGCTTTGTCTAAATTATTTACTGTGAATTTTCATGTCATCAATGTAAGTAGTTGTACATACTAAGAAAAACTGACGTTTATGTGGTCGATGAACTTGGTTTAAAGCTCTAGCCTTGGCTGGTTTATGATGTAATTCTTTGTAATAATTCGTACTTATATACAGTGAATTTTCCTCTTATTTGTCAGGTTATTAACCCATGGCATAATATTGTAAATTATGGTGCAAATCCTTCACAGTTCTAACGTTTTATCCGCATTGACAAAATGGTATTGACCTCGAGGTATTTTTATTCAGAAGATATCTTGTTGGTCTGTAGATGACGTAGGCATATGACTAGACTCTTATCCTGACTTATATTACAGGTGAAAGTAACTTTGTAGGCATGTTTCTGTAAATTTTCACGGTTACACGGTCAACCAACCTTGGTAAAATATAGACAGGATTTTTTATTTGTTTACATCAAAGAATTGTCGTTATAAACTTCTTTTGCAAAGGAGAAATTAATTAATACTATTGGAATCCTCAAAAGTTATAGGAAAGTCCACTTAATTATCAATAACTTTGAAAACAGATAAAAAAAGTGTAAAGAAACCTTACATAAATTACTAGAAAATTAGTAGTACCAACACATGCAACCAATTATAAAATATCAAATAATAAGTAGCTTTTTTTAAACACCACCCCATTGTTAATCTTGATTAAAAAAATACGAACATCAAACAGAACAGAAAAGGGTTGGACTCGCCCACCTTACAAATATTAAATTACTCAATATTTCATACCGATACTAATTTCGCTATCTTAACCCTCTCCGGCCGCGGAACGACAGAAAATATTACGTAAAAAAAATATTATACTCGCCGAAAGAAAAAAAACGTCGCAGGCTTAATTGACATTCTTTATGAGCGTCAGTCCTTAGACGCGGATATTTTTTAATTAGATATATTTTATGGGCTTTTTTTTCGAAAGGGGTAAGCGCGAATAAAGGGTTAACATTTGTTTGAGCCAATGGGGTGGGGGTCCAATATTAGCCTTTCGTAATCAGGCGGGAAAAAAATGGTCGATTAGGCCCCCTCCAACGTTAATTTAGGATCATTGGGTCTACGTGGAAGGTGGGCCCTTTCTTGGTTGTCTTTTTAATGTTTTGAGCTCGATGCTCGAATTAAAAATGTCTAAGATTTGTATTTATTAAGCTTTCTTTTGTTTTGTATTTTAATTGAAGTTTCTTTTTTTTGTAATTTGCTCTTTAAAGAAACGCTGAAATCCTACTATTTACTCTTTGAAAGAGAGTAGAAAATATTGTATAATGTATAAATACTATCAACGAGTCGATTTACAAGCAGCTTTACAATATAATAATAGATTAAGAAATAATACAAAATATTCGTAGTTTATAATGTAAGTCGCATTACCTTGTTAACAATTTATTACCGATACTGAGATAAGTATACCTAGGTACATAAAAATTATGCAAACATACGAGTGAATTTTTCCTCCAATCAGTATAAACTAAATTGTCGTCTACACAAACATTCGAATAGGAGGGTAAATAAATAATTTTAACGCGTTTTTTTCCATCGAAATGAGGTGCGTTTGTCGTGCACTAATTCAATCTGCGACACGAGAAATATCGTTGAGATTAGTCGCCGGTGAAAAAAGTCGCCGGAAGAAATCGTGAGAGACTTGCAGAATTTGACATGGTCCCGTACGTGGTTATAAATTGTGTACATAGTCTTATTATACGTGTTTTAGATATACTGTTTTTTTATTAGGATTGTTTTGTGTTGAAAATAACTATGTAAATAAAAAGAAGTCTTATATTCTAAACAATTATCTTTCACTTTACTTGTAATTTTTTTCGCAAAAGGTTAACAAGTCCGATTATTTTGATGAATGCGAAAGTATTTAACTGTTGAGAGAGGGTGAGAACATAGAACTATTTCTTTTCTCTATGGCTCTGGGAAATTTCTGCAGCAGCAGTTAGAGCGATTTTAATAATTAGTATTCCCCTTCTTCCCACTTCAAATCTATTTAGGAGACTAGACATAGGTAAAAACCCTTCCCAAACGGAACCCTAAAAACTTCGTCGAAGCCGAGAGAACCCGTGAAAAATCTTTATTAAATCCCTCTTGAGCTAAATAAGTTCATTTGCAGAGTGAAAAAAAAAAATTTTTTTTTTGCCTTTTTTATAAATTAGTAAACATTTTTGGCGATTTGTATGGCTTACTCGGGCGGTAATTAGTGATTCTCAGTGAGGGTGTGTGCGGGGGGCCTATTGGAGAATTAAATTATTTTTTTCCGTCTAACTAATGAAGGGAGAGGAATAAATGTGGATTTAGACAAATTCGTGTTAGTTAAAGTTAAGACACGGTTATAAATCCGTATTTTTTTTATTTCGCCGCCTCTTTTGGCTGTCGGTTTAATTGGGTTTGGAGATAGGCTGTCAGCTAGAATTTAGTGGGCATTGAATTATTTTTTTGCTTGAGTAAATAGATTTTTCAGTAAATAATTATAGTTACAGCCTATTTATCGTCCCACTGCTGGGCACAGGCCTCCTCTCACACGGAGAAGGATTGAGCATTAATCACCACGCTTGCTCAATGCGGGTTGGTGATTTCAGACTATATAGTCCAGGTTTCCTCAAGATGTTTTCCTTCACCTTTTTATCAGCCATTGGTGTCTAAGGTATACTTAGAAAGTACATACAAACTTAGAAAAGTTGCATTGGTACTTGCCTGACCTGGATTCGAACCCGCGCCCTCATACTCGAGAGGTTGGTTCTTTGCCCACTAGGCCACCACGACTTTTTTAGTAAATAATTATACCAACGAAAATAAATGAAGTATAGCGATAGTGTCTTTTATAAACATAAACATGACATTAATAAACCAATTGATATATATTTAAACGTCTGTTATTTGAAAACAGACAGTTATCTAAAAAAATCTGATTATGACGTTGAAATTGAAAAACGGACCTTCCGTTTTGCAGACACTCTTTTTTTAGACAAATGTTCAACATATGGTTTAGTTTTTGTAGTAAGGCTGAAAGAGTTTGTTTATTGGCTTGTTCCAAACCTTTAAATCGGTGCAGTTTTACCCAGTCCATTTTAACCCAGTATATTTTAACTTGCCGTGAGAATGAAGAGGAAAAACTATAATTATTATATTAAATACTTATTTTATTTATTAACATGCTTGAACCTGTATGTACTTGTATGTAATGTGGTTCAAATATAACCACAATGAGGTTGAACTTATACGTATGACAATATTTTTGTTAACATCGCAATAGAAAATATATGACACATGTGTTTTTTGTGGTTTTAAAGGTTAAACGATACGCAATTCTGTTATATTTTATACTTGCTGTTCCCCGCGTCCTTCATCCCAAGCTAAATAATTCCTGCACTCGGATAAAAAATACCCTATCTATATCCTTTCTCAGAATCCGGGGTATCGGTGCACCAAATTTCATTGAAATCGGTTCAATAGTTTAGATTTGAAACCCGAACAAACAGATCTACCTTCGCACCTAGGTACATTCGCACTTGTAATATTAGTAAAGAATTAAAAATATTCACCTTTTTCCTTTTAAAGTTTGGATTAATCAATTTTTCCTTAAAACTTAACCAACCTACCAAGAATGCGGTGTCTGTATTCACCGGAATCTGTTTCACTTATGTGTGTGAATCATTGGGGTCACGGGGTCATTGACACTTGTGTTCGCAGTGTTTTGTTTGCACTAACTAAAGTATTAGATGACTATGTTTAGTGTACCCATTGTTAATATCTGTTAGGTGATTTTGAGTCAAATATTTTGCAGATTGTTTTGGTATTTTTGGCGGTTATAACATAAAAAGCAAAAAGTAAACTTTATAAATCAAACCGGCCAAGTGCGAGTCGGACTCGTGCACGAAGGGTTCCGTAAATTACAGTTAAATCAACCTATCTCAAAAACTATAAGAGATACTTTGATCAAACCAAAAATCGTTGAAAGAGTTAATTAGCATGCATCACCTCTATTTTTTTTAGAATTTTATACCCCGTAGTTATAAAAATAGAGGGGGGGGGGACATACTTTTTACGACTTTGAGAGCTGATATCTCAAAAACCGTTCACTTTAAGAAAAATGTTTTTTAGAAAACTTTATATCATTTTAAAAGACCTTTCCATTGATACCCCACACGGGTATGTACATCGAAAAAAAAAATTTCATCCCTCAGTTACATGTATGGGGGGCCCCACCCCCAATTCTTTTTTTTACTATTTAGTGTCATATTTTTGTAGCGGTTCATACAACACATATTCCCATCAAATTTCATCACTGTAGTACTTATAGTTTCCGAGTAAATCGGCTGTGACAGACGGACAGACGGACAGACGGACAGACGGACATGACGAAACTATAAGGGTTCCGTTTTTGCCATTTTGGCTACGGAACCCTAATAAAACATAAAAAGCAAGTTAAGCATGAGTAAAGGAACTCTGTCGCGCTGTAACGCCAAAACTCCTAAACCGATATAAATAATATTTGATTCAGGGATAGCTGAGAAAGAATATCGGTTATTTTTTATCCGAGGGCGGGAATTAGTCCTCTCAGATAGAGCCACGGGGAACAGCTATACAGAAACGCTAACGTAAAGTTATCTCTATTACACATTAATATTACGAATATACAAGATAAAAATAATCTATCTGTATTTAAAAACAATACAATGTAAAACAAATCACCAAACATTAACTAACGTGAGAAAATTAAAGGAAACAATTAAAAATCAATTATACCAACTATAATTAAACTATTATTAGTTCAAGGTTAGAACCTAGACATTATTTTGTACGATAACTTATCTGTTATTCGGTCAAGTGATTACCTACTGCGCGGAAGTGGCATTTGAGGGTTGACGCATCATACTGTTCTTTTGTTCTTCAAATATCCTGTATGTGTAATTATCGATAGAGGTATGAGGTGATTTTGATTGTAACTAGTTTGAAGCAGTTTTGCAGAAATTGCTTCGCATATTTGGATTAAAAGATTGTAATTATCAGGGATCCTGAATAGCCTTTTGCGTTTGTTGTGATTGGCTTTCAGTCTAAATAGTTGTAGATAAATACCCCGTCATCATCTCTCGAGCCTTTTCCCAACTATGTTGGGGTCGCCTTCCAATTTATATGAATGCACCTGAGAACCATTGTTTTACATGGAGCGACTGCCTATTTGACCTTTTCAGCCTGAGAAGTAGTACAACTGAATAATTTTCGCTTGAACGACTTTTTTGTTTCTAACTAGTCGTAACGTCTGCCAAAAAATGATCACCAGATGATCAAGACAGTGAGGAACCACAATATAACCTGTCTACCTTAAATGAGATCTCACCTATCTCCAACACTAAATGCAATCAAAAAAGAGTAGGTACTGACAAGAGAAAAACTTATCTTTTAAACCGACGTCACTTTGAAACTATAACAAGTTTCTAAGAATTTTAAGGCCAATCGGATAAGTGACGAATCCCGACCAGTACTTCATCAAAACATAACACTTTCTTTTCCTCTGTAGTCGAGTAAAAAAAGGACACATAATATACCGTTTACTAAGACCGTAATGTTCTAGTACAAATCAAATTACCGTTATTTCGTGGGTGTCAACTAAAAACCTAATATTTTTGACAAGCTGTGGGTGGACAGTGACCTTAGTTATTGCTGACCCAGTTTTGATGCGGTTTGTAAGTTCTGCGCAGTTGTAAAGATAGTTGATAGGTCATTAATTACAAGTAGGTACGTTAGTTAATGATAAATTGGTTGATATTGTTAGGTGTTATCAGTATGTATTTTCCCAATATATTTGGTCGGTTTTTACTCGAAGGTGTGTACTTTAATGTTTAGTTAATTATATATAGAAAGGTTCATATTAGTGTGTCATTTTATTGAGATGTCTAGACCCGATATTTATATTCTAGAAACTTTTATGACCGATTAAAAACCGCTACTAATTCATTATAGTAGATTTGGTATTCCAGTTCTAATTTCTCCGATGCAATAAACTTGAATTCTCGTTAATTATATTTTCCGTTCCAAAGGCTGCAAGTAACTTCACGCACGTTAAAATGTACAAACAAATCTCTACTGCGCATGTGCAAAACTTTAAAATAGCTAACTTCAAGAAGGCAAAGATATTTGACAAGAACTATACTCAAGCAAAACATTTTGTCAACAAAGTTCTCATCCACTAAACGACACACCTCTTTACTCAACTGCCCATAAAAGGGCGTTATGTTTTAAACTCGCACTAAAGTAAAATGACTCAACTAATTAACTTGACTTTCTACCTGATACCAATGATTCACTATCAACACTCTTTGTTTTAGTTCTAAGAACGGAAACATGATCCCAAAAGTCCCCGGTTTCGTCCAATTTACAATTTCGTTGAAGGACCCTTTTTTTAAGGAATGCAGTTGACTCATTGATTTGGAATACTTAAGTATTTTATTGCTACATTCCTATTTACAAAAACACTTTTCGTTTGACTTAGTAATTTTTGACGTTCTATGAGGATTATAGACTTATGTAAAAACGGCCCGTTTGTCAATTGTTTTGTATTCTATGAAATTGTTTTTTTGACTGGTTTTCCCGTTTAGATATTGGGTTTTGTGGTTTTGTTGCAGTACACCTATGTACAGTTGAAATCACGTTGAAAGACAGTACACGTGTAAGGATTGGGATTTTTTTTAGACCAATATTTTATAGCCATTATAATCAAAATGCCATAACCCCATATTTAGGGATAATGAATAATATAAACAACAAAAATTATGACTATACAATATTTCTATTTAAAAAATGCCTGAATAGCTCTGTCTGGCTGTCTCTTCCGATTTAAATGAAATTTGATTAACAGGTAATCTGGATCCTGAAAAGGATCAACTAGGCTATATTTTATCCAGGTACGGAAAGTACCTACTTTCCTCGGAATCCAGGGAACAGCTAGTACATTATAATTGGCAGCCACCCAAGACCTATGATACACAATCGATCAAAATCGATACACATATCGAATGTCAAACAAATTACTCAGAAATTCTAATATTGTTTGTTCAATTAAAATACAATGCAGTGCAGAAATATTTGCCCAGTCGACAGTTTCAGTCAACGCACGTACTAATATTACCAATTGTAAATACTTGAGTACTTAGAATTCACATTCTTGAGCTTGAATAATTTACACACGTACGGAGTGTACGGAAAAATGCGATTAGAATAATCTTTGTTAGGAAACTAGATATTTTTGATAGCCTTTATGTCTCTATGTATTTCTTTTCATCGTTTTTCCTATATATTAGATAACTCACGTTTCGATGTGTAAGAACATTTATTAACACGTTTTTAAACCAAATATCTAAAAAAAAGTAATAATAAAAAAACAAAATAAATACACATTGAAAGTTACATAGATTGAGAACTTTTTAGATAGCTTTTTAAGTCAGGTGAATTTCGAAAATTGTTTCGGGTGCCCGGGTAACTGGGTTAAGGAGGTCAGATAGGCAGTCGCTTCTTGTAAAGCACTGGTATTCAGCTGAATCCGGTTAGACTGGAAGCCGACCCCAACATGATTGGGAAAAGGCTCGGAGGATGATGATGACTTTCGAAAATTGTAGGATCGGATGCCTCTTCAGTATGTAGATGTATGGTAGTGCAAAAATTACAATCAATCATGTATTACCTGGCCTCAAAGGTTGAAGAGATCCACAATTCCTTGAACAGCCGGATCTGGTATATAGTTTAGTGAAACTACTTGCTGTCAGTGGGGGGTCAAAGACAGTCAGATCAGACCTAATTTTTGATCCCCCACGTCTGGTTAGTAAGCAAGTTATTCTCAGACTAAAAACAAAAGAGATTATACACAGGACATGGAATGAATCATCAGATAAAATCGGAGAGTATCAAGGAAATAATATTTGCTACCCGTGTTTCGTATTGAAATTTTTATGTGATAAAAACTATGATAATAGATCTAGATCGTATCTGATATAAGATACCGAAAATAAATGCTACTGTTGAATCATTCGCCAAAATATTGCGTGGAACGAAATTTTTTTGCGCAATTTTCGTGTGTGTCATGTCATTACACTTATGAACAAAAAAATTTGGAATAGTTCCAAAATAGTAAAAAAAATATTATAGCTTTTTCCTTGTGAATCATTGATGAAGAAGAAAGTTTGAGTATGTGTCAAATTAATTTTAAAAAGTCATACAAGAAGGTTTTTTTAAACGTTATGAATATGAAGAAAGATTTATAATGAATGACACTGAACTCAAAGAACTTGTTTGTGTACAGTATTTTGTAAAAGCAGTTTAATCCATAAGGAAAAAGGAATTAATAACTGTAGTCATTCGTAATATTCATTTAAATATTATTGTGATTGTGAGTAATACTAGAACAGTCTCTTTTATACTTACGAACCGTGATTCCCGAATTAAGATTTTGAACTACCATTGGTAAATCCAGATCCCAATGTTAGTTTTAGAAATGATGATTTTATGTTAAGGTAAAAACACAGTGATGAAATCATTAATTCACACAATAATTGAGAAATCATATCTCTGTTTAATTTTTTCTATAATATAATTATGTAGTTTGCATACATCCTCCGAGCCTTTTTCCAACTATGTTGGAGTTGGCTTCCAGTTTAACATAGTTTGCACCTATTTGCTTAAATTGTAAGATAAGTTGAAAGATACAGCTGAGTTGGAAGATACACGTGTATCAAAACATGTCATAGACTCATAGACAAATAATCTAAAATAATAGTAGTAATACATGGAATCGAAATATAGGTAGGTATCTAATCTTCAGTTAGTAACAGAAAACTATTTGACAAACAGGAAAAATCTATATTTTTGTGATTCTATCTGTTAGATAAAATGTTAACAGTAGCGATCGAAATCGGTTATCCCAATCTTTTCGCCACGATTAAGAAGTAACGAAAATACCCATTGATGGAGTGTAAGATTACGTAAATGATACTTATATTAAATATGATTATGCAATCTGTAGTATAGTTGTCTAGTAACTGGGTACTTTTAGTACAAGCTCTAGTTAATTGAGGACTATTTAAAATGGGAAATCATCAAATTATGCTGTGGGGTAGCAGCCTGAGGGAGTGTCAGACTCTTACTGATTAAAATCCATCATGTTCCTTCTTTAGCTCTTTATGTACCAGGGTCGCAGTACTCTTTCGAACGATCCCAAAGCCCCAGCACGCTAGATTGTGGTGTCAGGAATGTTTTACCAAAATACTTAATTTCCACATAGCTAATAGTATTTTTGTACCAGTACCCATAGATATAATTAGTATAGTTATTTATACAAATACATAGTTTCTATCAACATAAATATATAATACCTTCTTAAAAAAAGCTACTACTTCAAGTGGCATATTGACCCAAGGACACCAATTCGCGACCAACAAGTTACAACAAAAAAATCAACATGGCGTCTAAACCAAAGAGAAAGTCTACAATGACGTAGTGAAAGGAATTCGGACAATCCACACAGGTTTGAGTCACGGGTGAAATATTAATGATTTAGATAACCTATCGGACTAATGGCATTGCGTACTACCTTCGAAGTCCGGTTACAATTGAATGAAAGGTGAATGTTAAATCTATGAGTCAAAATGGAGGTATCTGTCCAGCTTTTTATGTCTCTCTCAACATAGGCAGCTAAGAGGCGTTAAGTAGTAGTTTTATATTTTTCATTTCAAATAACCAGCCTGAAAGACGACATGAATAGGAAGAGAGTGAGTGACTGAGGAAAATGGAAGAGGATGACATATTGCGACCCCAAATATAATTAGGAACAGGGCAGGAGGAAGAAGAAAAAATAACCAGTGTCTTTCACAGGGTCTTGATTATTTGTACCTTAAATCGCTCAATATATTTGGTGTAAAAGTGCAAGACAGGTATGACAAATGATCAGAGTACTTAGCTGTCGCATTTAAAATTACTAGTCAGGATTACTACGTTTACGTTTATGTTTTTTTTATTGACCATAGGGTCGCGTTTGACCCCTATCTCACCTGATGATAAGCAACGATGCGGTAAACGACCTTTTTCCTTAAATTAACCCATGTTGTTTCCACTATACGTTTTATAACATAAACCAAATCCGAAAGTAGGTATCGAGTTTATGTTTGCAAATAAAACCGTAAAATTCGCAGAATACCGTAACATTGAGACTAGATATGCTATCTATAACCCAGATATAAGTAGGCACACACCTACAGTCGTATTTTCTATAATCTGAACTGTCTAAATGATAACAATGATCTATATTATGTTTTCAACGAGATAATATACCTATCGTGACAGCATCTTGTTTTGAAATTAGGGTTCATTGAACAGTATTGAACACTGAGCTAAGTCATTGTTCGAAAGAGTCACCGCGGCGCTGATACATAAAGGATTTAGGAAGGAACATGGTGGGTTTTAGTCAGTAAGAGTCTGACACTCCCTCATGCTGCTAACCCACAGCGGGAGGGGTCATTTGATGATTTTCCATAAAAAATGGCTTCATTCAAAACCACTACTAGAACATTAGTGGTGACCTAGTGGTTACAGAACCAGCCTCTTAACTACGAGCGAGTTCGATTCCAGATCAGGCAAGTATCAATATAACTTTTCTAGTTATATGTAAGTACTCCAAAGTGTATCTTGGACACCAATGACTGAGTTAAGGTGATGGAAAGCATCTTGATAAATCCTGGACTCAAGGTCTAAGTATATTTACCAACCCGCATTGAGCAACCGTGGTGATTAACGCTCATTCCTTCTCTGTATAAGGAGACTCCAATGAATTAGGACGGGGGCAGATGATGATGATAATGAGCTGTCAATATTTTTTACTTTTGTTTAACACCAGCGGAACCAATCTGCATGTCAATAATTCGGTCATGAATGATGAGATTTACATTTTTGACAGATCAAGAATTTTATCTTAACAGAGTTGTAAATAGCAGTGGAAAAATACATATTTTGCGCAATATTTTATTGGCGAAATGGGCAATCTGAATATTGGTGCTAACGCCACTGAGATAAGTTACTATTATGTACTACAAAGATATCTATGTATTTTCGAGAAATTACGACCAACGTAGTCTTCTTACTTTTTTGACACTGACTAATAATAAATTGATAACTTTTTACCGACTTAAAAAGCAGGAGACTTTCAATTATTTTTATGTGACTATCTCAAGACACTGAAGAACTTTAATTATGGACTATTGCCAATGGTCACAGACCTTGTCAAAACCCCTTCTTATACAAAGAAGCAGAGAGAAGGTAAAGACAGACAAACAAGTCCAATCGAACTTGGAGTCATACTTAGATAACAATTATTACTCTTCCAATATTCTTATTAATAGGGGAATCCCCGAAACATTAAAAAGCCAAGACATGCACTTAATTCAATTCTAAAATGTCAATAACACTATACTTGTGCTTGAATCTAATATTGCTTAAATAGGACAACAGGAAAGACCTATCAAATTGTACAATTTGATACTACAGTGTGATATTCAACTATCATTCACTGGTATTAATATAAATGGGGCAAAGACTCTACTTGTATAAACATAGATGGATATAGAGGCAGGGGAAGATCAGAGAAACGATGGATTTGTGTTAAAAGAATATGGCTGCATTCCTGTCATTTCTAACACGTTATATCATCATCATCATCATCATTAGTCAAGAGGTGTCGGGTTGTCTAGGTAACTGGGTTGATGAGGTTAGATAGGATAGGCGGTCACTGCACCTAAAACACTCGAAGCACCTGGTCAAGTCTGGAAGCCAACCGTTACAAAGTTTGGGAAATGGCTAGTCAGATGATTTGAGAAGTCAGTTAGAGTGTATGGAAGAGTGATGCACCATTATCGAATAGGCATTTACCTATTATGATTCCTCATAATTATATTACACAACCTTAAGATTTCATCTTCTAGCAAGTTCCTATCTCCACGCCAAATTCCATCCAAAACAGTTCAACGATATAAACGCCTAAGCGACAACAGACAGACAAATTTTCGTTGCTATATTATTATTAGATACTAAAGTATAATGCACTTTGTTACAATTTCTGCTTTTAATACTTAGTATAAACTTAAGCACTGACTCATTTATGTTCAAGTTACTTTTAAAGCTATTTACAATGGACACTCATTGTCCATTGTGTGATAAAACAATAATATGTACGCCTAATTAATAACTTAACTGTTATGCTTAGTTCTTTTAGTTTGTTTTGGCTTAAGATAATGTAAACTGCTGGGCTGAAATTGATTGTATAGAGTATACAAAGAAGGGTATGAAAAGGAAGACTAGTAAATAGCTTAGCAGCATGGTTTTAATATCTGAATTTATAGGTTAGTTATCAATGATTTTCCTGTAATTCTATCAGTACTTGAAACTGTTGAAAATGCACTTAAAACTTATGTATTACTATGAAACTATTGAATAACATTTAAGTAACACCATTTTACAAGTCCTTTTAATAGTAAACAATTATAATAAAGAAGAAAACGTATCAAAATAAAACAAAAATAGAAAAAAGCACTCCCGCGCAGTTTAAAAATAAAAACAAAAAAAAAACTTACGAATGAGGTAGCAACAGCAACACAAATCCAAATTCAAAAACAGAACCACACAGTTCTAGAACACCGATTTGAAAAATAAAACATTCGATTTTTAAATGTTTAAAACAATATTCTGTATTCAAAACAGCGTTCGATGGCCAAGTGACAGAGAGCAACTGAACAATTTGCGACCGATATCTGTGTTTACTACGTTAGAAGAGCCATTGAACCCCAAGCGAAATTCAACCTTAGCTCATACAAAATAGAGTCTAAAATGTAATGTTGTCGTGCGTTCAGTACTTTGTGAAACTGTCCAAGCGAGTATTGAGGTCAGTGACGTCTTTTTTCTGATAAATTCGCGGAAGCAAGATAGTTTATTATAATTTACCCAAGTGCGAAAGAGATGGTGTCACAGAGAAATGGTTTGACTGTGGTCAGTCATTAATTGCTATCAATTAAAGTTTTGCTGACGAGATTTCTATGGGAATGTAATTTGTATGTCAAAATACGGTTTTTACCGTATGCATCATTTTTGAAAGTGAAATTACCAAATTATGTACGTATTATGTACACAGAAAAAAAATGTACTTTTCGCACATCCTTATAAGTAGGTAATCAGTTAATGAATTGCAAAAACAACTAATGACGTTTTGGTTTACCGTTACGTATTAATTCAGAAAAGTATATAGGTTCTTCCCAGTTTGAAAACCGTTTAAAACATTCATGCTTAGAGTACATATTAACCCCTACTGTGCCATTTTAACCGACTTAAAAAAATGGGGTTCTCTGTTTTCCTGACCATAGTCAAGAAACTGGGGTCTAATCAAGGGGTATCGGGTTGCCTGGGTAACTGGGTTGAGGAGGTCAGATAGGCAGTCGCTTCTTGTAAAGCACTGGTACTCAGCTGAATCCGGTTAGACTGGAAGCCGACCCCAACATAGTTTGGGAAAAGGCTCGGAGGATGAGTCAAGAAACTGGGATATACTGTAAAGGCTATCAAGTCTCATACGAACCTATACATGTGACGCAAAAGATTTAAAAAATTACATAGTCGCTATGAAACTGAAACCGGCTTCTCTAAACGTCAAAAGGTGACTCAAAAAACTCTTGCAAGAATATGGGTACAACCCGTACAACCAATGGTATGCCTCCAAATCTCTGCCAAGATGATCCTCGATGGCATTTTGACCTAAATGACGTATTTTAGGGTCCCGTACGCAAAAGTATCATATAATTTTTTAGTTTGTTTGAGTTCTATATTTCTGTCATCATCAGCCTAGTCTTTTCCCAACTATGTTGACGTCGGCCTCCAGGCTAGCTGCAGCTGAGTACCTGCTAGTATTTTAGATGGAGCTACTGCCTATCTGACCTCCTCAAACCTGTATTTAGCCCTGCATTTTTCAATAAATTTTTAAATTGTTAATGTATGTGCGTCTCTTCATTCACGTAATTAAAGGTATTTTCTTTCTTTCCAGTTACCCGGGCGACCTGATACTCTTTGGTAAGTCTGACCTTTATTATCGTACAACTCGTGTGGCTAGTAATATGCCACGAGCTCCTTTTCCGTATTTCAGTGTCGTCTAAGTACCTATCTTTACAAATTCTAAGTAGGTAATAGGGTTTTTTTACTTAGTAGATAGCTTCTTACTGGTAGTAGCAATGCTATCCCTAAATGATAAGGAAATAGTGTATTTTGAAGGAACCTGGACTAATATAGTCTCAAATGGCTATCTAACTTAAGCAATCGTCTTGATTAATGCTCCGATTTCTTAGAACGGAATTTCTCCATTGAAGACTTATCATCAATGAACTTAGTACGATGGTACTTAATACGAATACTTACGGCCCAAGATAACATCTATCTGTTGATGAATTACCAGCGATTTTGAACATAAGCCCCAAACAAGTACTTCATCATCAGCCTATCGCAGTCCACTGCTGGACTTAGGCCTCTCCAAGTGCACGCCACTGAGATCGATTTTCGGCTTCTCGCATCCAGCTCCTGCCAGCCGCCTTGCGCAAGTCATCACTCCACCGTGCCTGAGTACGTCCACTATTACGTTTGCCGAGGCGTGGTCTCCAAGTACTTACCTAATATCAAATTCCTATCTTAAGTAACTTTACAAAAACCTAGGTCACAATGATGTACGGGCCCTTTAATTCAAAACCCATTTCAACCATGTCCGGTTATAGGTATAAATTCAGACCATAAGAGAGTACGAATTCGTATAAGTCATACTTTCACTAGCAGAAGACACGTCCTTCATATTCTGACGTCACATAACTGTTACACTGACCTGTCCTTTTTAGGAATCTTACTAATATTAAAAATGCCAGTTAGTAAATATGATGATGACGTATTGACATAAAATAGGTTTGATTATCTTTCACGCTAAAACTATTGGATGGATTTTGATGAAACTTATGACAGTAATATAGCTTATTTTTTAGAATAATATATAAGCCAATTTTTAGGTAGGAGTTAGTTCTCCCGGGATGTTTGTGAAACCGCAGGAGGAAAATAGTTTACGTATCAATTTGTGACGTGTAGCTTGGAAATTAAATACCTAATACTAATTAATGTAATTGAATTTGAATATGTATTTGTAAACTTAGCCATTGGCCTTTTATAAGAACCTTTATGTTTAAGAACTATTGACGCCTTAAACCGAGTCTTTAATAACGTAGGTAAACCCGCAAAATACAGTTAAAAAATAGAGGTGCAATAATTAACAATAGGCTATAATTAATACTTATTGGGTACTGCTGAACTAAGTAAATCATCATCAAACCTTGGATGACTGCATGCCCTTCTAACCACTAAGTCATACGCGGTAGTTTTAGGTAATAATCATTAAACTATTAACTTAATAGGTAAGCCTTGTTAACGTGAGTAGGTAAATTTAATTAATGACTGATTTATCTTTTACCTTGAATACATATTTAGGCCACGGTTTGTTCATCAATCGATAAATAGAATTATACTTAATCTTAATTATACTTAATCTTCTAAGTCCATAAGTCAGTAAGTACTTGGACACCAATGACTGTGTTTCGGATGGCACGTTAAACTGTAGGTCCCGGCTGTCATTGAACATCTTTGGCAGTCGTTACGAGTAGTCAGAAGTCAGAAGGTATATCTGACAACCGGGTAACTGGGTTGAGCAGATCAGATCTTAGGTTGTCGCTCCTTGTAAAACACCGGTACTTTGCTGCATCCAGGTAGACTGAAAGCCAACCCCAACATATAGTAGGGAAAAAGCTAGGCAGATGGTACCAATAATTTCTTTCTAATCCTTATTTTTTAAAGTTTGGTATGTGTCGGTATGTTATTTGTCATGTTGAAAGGGCTCTACTATTTAAGAACAAGTTTTGTTATGGATTTAGACTGAAACCTGAGGAATAAATTATTGTATCTGGGTGCAGTTTCTTTAAAATGGTGGAACTGAGATACAGCAGCAATGTAACATTAAAAGTTAAAATGTAACATTTTTCAAGTAAAAATTAATTATTTCATGATGAGAGCACCAATTTCAGTTTAAAGTTAATCGATTGGCTGCGCCTGCGCACCTGATCATTTCATAAAGCTTAGAAGGATTTTTGACAAAAATAAAATATTATATTTTTTTTTTTAATTTTTATTTTACATTCACCAAAGAAAGGAAGTTCCTACCTAGTTACCTACCTACATCAACAGTACAACACTGCAGACTAGTCCGCCGATAGTTTGATCGAGCGCTTTATGTAAGCACCCTAACTACGGAAATGCATGGCAGTGTGCACATTACAGCGATCAAATATACCTATATTCGGCATCAGACCGACAGAAAACTTTGATTGGAATCACGATTTTCTCAAAAAACAATTGCCATTCATCGAATCGACCGTCGACTGTTTAGGCTGCAGTGTGTGGCCCATAGTTACCTTAAGTACTTAAAAACTAACTTCTTAGTCAATTCAGAGGTCTTTCTTTGATAGTCTTTTCCTGGTCGCCCTTTAACGTGCAACTTTCCCAGGTTTACGTTTACCGCACTTTTCTCGCAAACGCGCAGGAGACACAACACTTAGACATTTTTCACTTAGGATTTTTCTAAAATTATTTGATGACTCGGAGGCGGAAACAGATTCAGTTGGCATCGGAGGGGGCTGAGGGGGGTCGAGAGGAGGCATCAGGTTCGTCGCCTCTTGGTAGACTGTCGCTTCCGGCGACGGCTCTGAAAAGAAGAAGAAGGTTGTAGTATACACGGTATTGCTGGGAAGTTTGTTCTTCACCGCTTCTTCTTCCCAGACATAACACTAGGAAGTGGTGAAAGGCGTTTTGAGGGTGCTGTCCTTTTGTAAAAACTACATAACTACTGCAATAAAAGAATATCCTTTAAGTACAATAAACTGTGATACCCTATTCATAAATCAATTGTTTATTTATTACTGTTTACAAAAACACTTCAAAGAGACAAAATATTTTTTAAAGTATGTAAATAAGGTTCAACATTTTAAGAGTAAAACTCTTAACCAACCCCTAAAACTTTTTTTTTTGATGATGAGAGAAATTTTATTTATATTGAAATTAACACATTCACAAACATATTATTGTAGATCATCATCATCATCAGCCTATCGCAGTCCACTGCTGGACATAGGCCTATCCAAGTGCACGCCACTGAGATCGATTTTCGGCTTCTCGCATCCAGCTCCTGCCAGCCGTCTTGCGCAAGTCATCACTCCACCGTGCCTGAGGACGTCCTACACTACGTTTGCCGATGCGCGGTCTCCACTCTAGAACTCGTTTACCCCAACGGTTATCGGTTCTTCGGCTAATATGGCCAGCCCACTGCCACTTCAGCTTGCTGATTCGGTGGGCTATGTCGATATTATTGTAGATACTTATATTAAAATGTATTTATTATTTGAACGTACCCTTATTCCGTTTCCTTGTCAGCATTTTTCCACCAGGGTCCAAATTATTGAAGAATTCACAACTATTTATGAATCTTACAGAAAAATACTAAAACTGAATCTAACAATCGATATGAATCGATTCTAATCACTCGATTCTTCCTAGGCACGTTTGGTTTCTTCCTTGAGCAAATTGAGACTGAAATAAAATGGCGATGGCAGTACTAATTCATACGTGCTTTAGGTAGATTAAGTACAGTCAACGCAGAAAGTATATAAGTGTTGTTTTTTTTTTAATTTGATCTTTTGTCACGAGATAATATTTTGCTATAATTAAAGGAGTTTTTTTTTCTATTGTTTAGTTAATGGAAGAAGAAAATGAGTACAAACGCTAATTACTTATAGTAATTTATTATTTATATATGTTTTTATATCTTGTATATAGTATTTGATTTTATGTATTGTGTTTAGTATTTTTATTTAGTAACGTAGTTTAATTTTGTAAATAGTGTACATATTCAAGTTTGTAATTACTGAAAATAAACCAGTTACCTATAAGTGTTCTGATTATTATTACATAATTTGATTTACTTCTACTTTCCATTATGATTTAAATTTCAAGATTCTAACTGACAGATAAAACTAACAAAATGCACAAAATAATTATTTTTAAAAACATATCTAAAACTTTTTATTCATTTTGTCGTCATTACACAAAAAA
Organism: Helicoverpa armigera; assembly: GCF_030705265.1. Lineage (NCBI taxonomy): Eukaryota > Metazoa > Arthropoda > Insecta > Lepidoptera > Noctuidae > Helicoverpa > Helicoverpa armigera. Next base: position 988,444 of record NC_087141.1, read on the forward strand.
TGCAACATTTTTACATGAAACATTTTTTTTAATACCGACTGCGACTGTACCTTAAAACAGTTGCGCATTATTAACTCTATCACTAGATAACCTGGTTTTTATCGATCGTCGATAATTATCAGTGTTCGCGACAGACGTATCCGTGCGCCGCGAGTGCAAAATCATAATGCCTAAGTGTTCGTGTATGCGCGTTACTATTTAAAAACCGTCTATAACCGTCGTATAAACCGTCTTCTTGGGCATCACCATAGACTCTAAATTGCAATGGGGTGCCCACATCTCAGCAATGTCAAAAAGGCTGAGTTCCGCAGCTTATGCAGTCAGAAAAATAAGACAGATTACTGACGTTGCTACTGCTAGGCTCGTGTATTTTGCTTACTTCCATAGTATAATGTCCTACGGTATTTTATTGTGGGGGGCAGCGGCGGACGTAAATTCAATATTTGTACTCCAGAAAAGGGCAGTTCGTGCAATTTATGGCCTCGGCCCTCGCGAGTCACTGAGAGAATTATTTAAAGAAATTGAAATACTTACACTTCCTTCTCTTTATATTCTAGAAAATATAATGTTCGTACGCAAAAACATAAATCAGTTTATTGTTAAAAGTGATATACATTCGATTAATACAAGAAACAAGCACAAACTAGTAGTTCCGAGATTCAGATTAACGAAATCGAATAAATCGTTTTTAGGGAATTGTGTCCGTTTTTACAACAAGCTGCCTAAGTGTGTAACCGATCTCTCGGATATAAAATTTAAGAACACTGTAAAATCCACCCTCATTAAAAAAGCTTATTATAAAATTCAAGACTTCGTTGATGATAAAGATATTATATGGCGATAACTCATCTCTCCATGTGTGGCTTCCCTGGCAATTAAACGTCTTTTTCTTTTCTCTTTGGATTGTATTGATTTACTGTTTACCTTTCAATTGCATTGTATAATTTTATCAGCTTACTATTGTTATGTAATAGAATGTTTGTGAAAATATTACTTTTTAAAAGAGTGTCTATGGAGTTTCTTGCCGGCTCTTCTCCATGAGACCAACTTTTTGGAACCGTGCAACTAATTTGACGTTTCATAAGAGCCTGCAAAGGCCTATTTGAAATAAAAACAATTTGATTTTGATTTTGATTTTGATTTATACTCTAACAATTTCGTGATGAGGGTAATGAGCAAAAAGTGCCGTGAGCCGCGCCGAGGTACAGTTACCGGCACGGATGTCGAGCCCTGACCTTCACCTGCGCACAAGCGATTTACTGCCTTATTGCCTTATGCGTACAGGTGCGCAAAGCGATCCCCACTCCTCCGCCGAGAGCCCGACATCCGTGCCGGTAACTGTATGTTTTCACGAGCACCCTCCTTCTAAATAATGAGGGTTTTCTTAAATGGCGTCCACGAGGTGGCAGCACCGAGTCGTCAGGTCCAGGTAACTGTTAAAGTGCTTATCTTTACTATGAATAGTGAACGATTTTAGTGTTTTTTTTTTTATTATTTTATAATTAAAGCACTGCATTATTGTTTTACTATTGAGGTTGAGTAAATAAAAAAAAACTAAATCATATTGTGTTAACAAATTTTTCAACAAGCTTTTCCTTAGTACCAGTGACTTTTGCACCCTCTCTCTTAGCTCAATTTTTAGTTCGGAAACCTTATTCTGACCGTAGTCCATAATAAAATCAATAACACTTCCAATATAACAGAATTTCAATAAACAATAAGTTCGGACCCTACAATTCCATACTATTTGACAGCTGTTTGGACCTGACGCATACGAAGCGCCGCCTGGCGGCAGAAAAAGTATCGAAAACCCTCATTGTAGAATTGTGTTCAGATTTTGATAGTGTTTTAATCTGTAAATTATAGTGTTTTTTCATAGCAAATTGTAATAGTTTTATAGTGGTAGCCTTAACCTACATAGTTGTGTATAATAAACATATAGGTAGTTCTGCCGTTTAAGGCCTGATTTGCCTATGTAAACATTTCTCGATAATAAAAATCCTAGACTTTCATTAGTGAAATAGTGTTTAACTGAAAGCCTAGGTCTCAGTATATAGAAAATAACTTACTTTAAAGGAATATTGTTAATAGTTTAAGTTACAGAACAATAAATAATGTCTGTGTTTTGACTTTCATTTAATTTTTCACATGCAAATTGTCAATACTAGGGCTTAGGTCACATCGATAGGATTACTATCGCCAGATAGCCCATGAAATGCCCTAACACACACTGCCTTCCGTATCGAGATAACCCCCATAGTTTGTTTTATATTTCGAGATAATCTTCATACAAGGACTGATTTCACATAGTTTTCATAGTTTATTCGGTTATAGTGTTTCAGCCCTGAAGATATACAGGGTGTGTATAGCATAGTTCAGTGGCGCACTTCATGGGGGGTCTGACGCTATGTGTCCCATGATGCTCTCATGTACCATGGATTTGTAATATTGCTGTAAAATTGAAAGGTCAATAAAACTGAGGTTGGTCGGAGGGACGAGGAGTCGAGGCGCTCATTACGGTAAAGTACGAGTACGGTACGAGCTCATTCGGCGCGCAAGCGCCGCCGTACAATCGTAGTCATCGGTATAGAATTTTAATAGTGCAAAATAGTAAATAGTGAAATAGTAAACAGTAGTGCGTCGAAGCTCGTCCCTTCAAGACTCCTGAAAAATATATGAAGACTTATTATTTCGCCGGCATTCCTGAACCCACAGTAGCAGAGAGTACTAAAACCAGTCTAAACGTATTCTTGTTTCTGATATTCCTGTTTCTCGCCACATCGTAAATACAGTCCACTCGCCCAGACGTCCACGAACCAGCGACCGACGGGGCGTCAACGTCTCGAAGCCACCCATAGTTCCTGCTTCTGAGCTACGTCCGTCCCGCACAATCAGGATACACTATTTTGTTTTGCATTTTACCTCTATACATATGTACAATGACACATACGTAAGGCTGCCTATTAAGTTCTGTCGTTTGATAACTTCCCGCGATTATAAAAAAACAAATATATATGCCACTTTCATCCTCTTGAATTTAGAATTCGAAAACAAAAGAATGTTTTTAAATTGGTCGAATAGTTTTATTGTATTGTCCATTGCAACGTGGCAGGTCGGTTGTAAAAATGGAAATGTCTAAGGAAAATTTGCGTGCGATCATTTTCTAGAACTTTAAAAGGGGGTTGTCGCGACTTTAGTGCTTTGAAGAGATTAGTTCTGTATTTAGTGATATAGCACCATGCCTTAGGACCGTAGAACGCTAATATTTAGGATTTCAACGTGGCCACTCTATCCAAAAAGCGCCATGACGGAAGATAATATCGACGCCGTGTGTCAGCTAATTCTCGCAGACCGATATGTAACATACTGCGAAATAGAGGCATCCGTGGGCATTTCAGGGACCACTATCCAAAAAATTCTGCACGAAGAACTTGGCGTAAAAAAGTTGATCTCTAGTTGGATGCCCAATAGCTTTGCGACGACTAACAAACAGCCCGTGTAAGTCGGTGTCGCAAAACTCCGCAGCGATTTAACGGAGGAGAGTCAAAGCATGTCTATGATATAGTCATGGGTGATAAGTCTTGGATATATGCTTGCGATCCATATTCCAAGCAGCAGTCAACTGTGTGGGTCTTCCAAGACGACCCAAAACCGACCGGAGCCGTTCGTTCAAGAATCACTTAAAAAAAAAATGGTTGCCTCGTTTGTGGCAAAGAGTAGTCGCGTCCCCACTATTGTACTAGAATATTGCAAAACGGTTACCGCTGACTATTATACCACTATTTGTTTGCCACAATTCATCACCGAATTTAGAAAAAAATATTCAAAACTTCGAATGACACGGTGCTAAAAAGGTTTCATGAAAGTTGCATAATACTTTTATTATGCAAATTCCTATCAACGTTTTTTTTCAGTTTCTTAGATCCAGTTGCATCATCCGTTTTACATGCTGTGATGTAAAAAACTGTAACAATTTTTCAAAGTTATTGTTATGCCTTATTTATTTTTCATGATAAAGAGATATCTTTTTAGGTTACGTGTAAACCAATGAAAGAAATGCTCATTCTATCTTTACGTACCTCATCGTCAGCCTTTTCATTTTTCTACTGCAAGGCACATGTTTCTTCTCATACATAAAACAAATGAGCAGTAGGGTCCGTTCAGATAGACCGGCTCGGAGAGCATCGGCGCGCATTTTTCTTTTCACACAGACCGGAGTCGGCTCCGATCGGCTCCGATGGGCTGCGTGAGACTCAATCCGAGCCAAACGTCTGCGTGACCGAGAAAAAGTACGCGATCGGAGCCGGTCCGCTCCTCGTATTATTTCACACCAAGCGCCTTCGAGCATTCTTAATGTCAAAAGCAGTGCACATGCAAAAATAAACCTTACTACAAATACAAAGCACTCGATTTTCAACGTGTTAAAAATTTGCTCTCCTCTCCGAGCCGGTCTGTCTGAACGGACCCTTAATCATCAGAATCAGAATCAGAATGCTTTATTTGTAAACATAGGTCAAATGACAGCAATGTGAGATGTTACAAGTACGATTTAATGTCTCTATGTTTTACCCAAAGGTGTACAAATATATTTATTTAACATAATTGTCATTCCCCTGCTCTTATCCCAGTCTACATAACATAATATCATAAATTATTACCCCCAAAACTTTCACGTTTGTCATAAGCGCATCATAACAATATAAATTCCATAGAATACAAAAATAAAAAAATAGATAGATGTCATTTAGTGTCAGTACCATAAAAACAGTTAATTGTTTAGCCTTATTCGGAATCGTCAAAACAGTTTAGGATGTATAATAAGATTGTCAGGGGAAGTAATTATTGAATTGTCATCTAAATAGTCCTTAACTGAATAGTAGCATTTTGTTATCAACAATTTGAAAAGCACTTTTTTGAAATTGTCCATGTTTAGCGTTTTCATTTGTTCAGGTTGTTTATTAAATATTTTGACGGCCATTACGAATGTACTTTTATTCATTAGTGCTGTTTTGCCGTAGGTCACTTCGAGTTCTGATTTATTTTTATCCCGTAATTTTCTGTAGTAGCTCGATTTTGTAAAGCGATATATTGGACTTAACGAATACATCTGCTGAACTAAGTAAAGAAGTGAAAAAGTCATACGCGGTAGTTTTAGGTAATAATCATTAAACTATTAACTTAATAGGTAAGCCTTGTTAACGTGAGTAGGTAAATTTAATTTATGACTGATTAATCCTTTACCTTGAATACATATTTAGGCCACGGTTTGTTTATCAATCGATAAATAGAATTATACTTAATCTTGTAAGTCCATAAGTGAGTAAGTACTTGGATACCAATGACTGTGTTTCGGATGGCACGTTAAACTGTAGGTCCCGGCTATCATTGAACATCTTTGGCAGTCGTTACGGGTAGTCAGAAGTCAGTAGGTATATCTGACAACCGGGTAACTGGGTTGAGCAGATCAGATAGGTAGTCGCTCCTTGTAAAACACCGGTACTCTGCTGCATCCAGGTAGACTGAAAGCCAACCCCAACATATACCTAGTAGGGAAAAAGCTAGGCAGATGGTACCAATAATTTCTTTTTAATTCTTATTTTGTAAAGTTTGGTATATGTCGGTATGTTATTTGTCATCTATTTATTTGTTTATTTACATAGATATTTACAATACATATTTACAATAAAAATCAAAAACTATCCTAGAAAAACAAACAACTAAAAAGTGTCAAAAAATTCGTCCCCATCGCTGTCAACTGGGAGCGTGCCCAAGAGGCTGGCAGCATTACCTCGTTGGATCGCCATGCTGATTCTTTGTCCGAGGTAATAGCCAGCCTTCTGGTCACGAGAAGCGTCAACCAGCCGCCTAGAGAGATCTTTAAATCGAATGTGGGCATTCGGACCCCACGACCCGAGGGTTTCAACCCCAAACGGTTCGAAAATATAGTTTTCGACAAGGCCACTATATTGCCGCCGCTTGAGGTTCTCCTTCTCCACAGCCGCAGCGGCAGCAGCAGCACGGCACGCAGAACTTGGAAGGTGTGATGGCGCAAGAGTATCGACACAGGTTGCGTCCCATACTAAAGGCCTACCCATCTTCCAAGGGAATAACGACATGCCGTCTTATCTCTTACCGTCTCGTCGCGTGCCAAGCCGTTTGGTTCTAATACAGCTGGTACCCCGACGGCAATAAGAGCTCGACGTATAATGTCATTGATGTCATGTTGAAAGGGCTCTACTATGTAAGAACAAGTTTTGTTATGTATTTAGACTGAAACCTGAATAATAAATTATTGTATCTGGGTGCAATTTCTTTAAAATGGTGGAACTGAGATACAGCAGCAATGTAACATTAAAAGTTAAAATGTAACATTTTTCAAGTAAAAATTAATTATTTCATGATGAGAACACCAATTTCAGTTTAAAGTTAATCGATTGGCTGCGCCTGCTCACCAGATCATTTCATAAAGCTTAGAAGGATTTTTGACAAAAATAAAATATTTTATTATTTTTTTAAATTTTTATTTTACATTCACCAAAGAAAGGAAGTTCCTACCTAGTTACCTACCTACATCAACAGTACAACACTGCAGACTAGTCCGCCGATAGTTTGATCGAGCGCTTTATGTAAGCACCCTAACTACGGAAATGCATGGCAGTGTGCACATTACAGCGATCAAATATACCTATATTCGGCATCAGACCGACAGAAAACTTTGATTGGAATCACGATTTTCTCAAAAAACAATTGCCATTCATCGAATCGACCGTCGACTGTTTAGGCTGCAGTGTGTGGCCCATAGTTACCTTAAGTACTTAAAAACTAACTTCTTAGTCAATTCAGAGGTCTTTCTTTGATAGTCTTTTCCTGGTCGCCCTTTGACGTGCAACTTTCCCAGCAAATACATACGTGTTACGTTTACCGCGCCTTTCCGTGCGCAAACGCGCAGGAAACACAACACTTAGACATTGGCTTCTTATAAAATTATTTGATGGCTCGGAGGCGGAAACTGATTCAGTTGGCATCGGAGGGGGCTGAGGGGGGTCGAGAGGAGGCATCAGGTTCGTCGCCTCTTGGTAGACTGTCGCTTCCAGCGACAGCTCTGAAAAGAAGAAGAAGGTTGTAGTATACACGGTAATGTCGGGAAGTTTGTTCTTCACCGCTTCTTCTTCCCAGACATAACACTAGGAAGTGGTGAAAGGCGTTTTGAGGGTGCTGTCCTTTTGTGAATATGATGTGAAAAAGTGCTAAAAACTAGCCTACTCTCAATTCGGTATGGAACGTCAAAACCCGTGCATCAGAGTGCACGTAAATGTCGGTCCTGCACCTGATCTCTCTCCGGTCGTATTGGATTACCGTCCCATCGGGTTATGAGAGTGAAGGAATAGTGAGTGCACCTGTGTCTGCGTATATTCTTGTGCACTATAATATTTCCTACGCAGTTGGCTAATCTCCTTATCCGAGAACAGATGCCGTGGCCGATAATCGGCTATGAGGACATCATCATCATCATGAGCGTTCACTTCCATGGCCTAATAGCTAAGGTTGTGGTAAACTCGGAGTGATGAGTTATGTAAATGATAATGGTGTCCTCCAAGCCGAAGCTCGACCACGGTCAGGTAGATCAGCCAGCGACACAGGACATAATATGATAGTGCACGAGCGTTTGCGCAGACACAGGTGTACCTACTCACTTTCCCCTCCCTCTCATAGGGCGTTATGCAACCATGGCGGCTGTTCTCACATAAGATTTAAAATTCTTAACCAACTGCATTAGTATATTATGTGTGGTCACTAGGGAATTTCCTAGACATAACGTTTGAATGATTTGTTCTTCTGTTTGCTGGCATGGGGAAGTACCTAATTTCCTATTGTTCTTTGATACTTCAAGGAAAAGCCTACTGTATTGCATTAAGTGCATTCTTTATTTATCGCAAAGCAATTGTAAAGTTAAATGTAATAAAGTAATAATAAAGTTATTCATTATTAATTAAAACTGGACCAGAAGACTTAATTTTTCTATCCCATCTGTGACAAATGGTAATTAAAATTAATCAATAAAAAATAAAAGGTATGTAAAAATATGCAGAGAAATTTTACTTTTACTTGATATTAATTTAAAACTACATAACTACTGCAATAAAAGAATATCCTTTAAGTACAATAAATTGTGATACCCTACTCATGAAACGATGACGATGACGATCATCATCATGAAAAAGTCAACGTTATCAATTATTTATTTATTACTGTTTACAAAAACACTTCAAAGAGGCAAAATATTTTTAAAAGTAAATAAGGTTCAAAATTTTAAGAGTAAAAGTCTTAACCAACCATAAAAACTATTTTTTTGATGATGAGAGAAATTTTATTAATATAGAAATTAACACATTTACAAACATATTATTGTAAATACTTATATTAAAATGTATTTATTATTTGAACGTACCCTTAAACCGTTTCCTTGTCATCATTGGTCCACCAGGGTCCAAATTATTGAAGAATTCACAACTATTCATAAATCTTACAGAAAAATACTTCTTTCTGTAGAAACTTCGAATAAATTACTTAAACTGAATCTAACAATCGATATGAATCGATTCTAATCACTCGATTCTTCCTAGGCACGTTTGGTTTCTTCCTTGAGCAAATTGAGACTGAAATAAAATGGCGATGGCAGTACTAATTCATACGTGCTTTCGGTAGATTAAGTACAGTCATGACAGAAAGTTTATGATTGTTTATTATATTTTTTTTAATTTGATCTTTTGTCACGAGACAATATTTTGCTATCATTAAAGGAGTTTTTTTTCTATTGTTTAGTTAATGGAAGAAGACAATGAGTACAAACGCTAATTACTCGTTAGTAAATAATTTGTTTTACTTCTAGTTTTCAAAATGATTATTTTTTTTAGAATTCGACTGGCACATAAGAGTGCTTTTAGACTACTCAAAAAAAGGTACTGAATACTACTTTAACTCATGGAAATGATAAGTAAATTAAAACTTTATTTCTCAAGTAAAACTGCATATCATCATCATCATCTCAGCCATAGGACGTCCACTGCTGAACATAGGCCTCCCCCTTTGATCTCCACAGATACCTGTTGGAGGCGACCTGCATCCAACGTCGACGGCGACCTTTATAAGGTCGTCTATAAAACTGCACAAAATAATTATTTTCAAAAATAGATATGAAAATATGTTTTCTTTTTTGCTACGTGTCCAATGTTTTTAATACAAAAATGCAATATTTTTACACGAAACATTTTCTTTCGATACCGACTGCGACTGTACCTTAAAACAGTTGCGCATTATTAACTCTATCAGTAGATAACCTGGTTTTTATCGATCGTCGATAATTATCAGGATACACTATTTTGTTTTGCATTTTACCTGTACAATGACACATACTTGTGTCATTCTTAGACACGTTGGCTCTGTTGTGTTGGCACTTTCCTGGGGCCCGATTCTCCTAAGTGAATAATGTCAAAATTGAATAGCAATCCAATCGCATATGATCGCAATAGCAGTTTTAACCATATCGGGCATTCTGATTCTAATATAAGACCATTAGTATTCCAACGACATTCGATAGGTTTGCGATTGGTCTGCTATTTTGGTGATTTTGGTCTATACGGTAGTTTGCTCTACAATCATATTGCAATCGTAAATTTTCAGACAAAATGATTTATTTTTGAATGACAGAAAAGGAAAAACACGTTTATTTCAAAGAAAAATAGCGGAATGCCACATACGCTTCAATCGTAATCGAGTCGTGATTGGATCGCAGTCGAATGTGAATCGTATGTCGCTTAAGTAAAATTAGGAGAATCGGGCCCCAGGTCATGTTTTGTGACGTATTGTTTAATGACCACAAGACGTTTTCATTCTTCTCATGACCAGTTTCTTAGACGTCGTTATGTTTTATCTACTACGTTCGAAAGAGTTACCGTTGCCGTGGTACATAAAGGGCTCCAAGAGGAACATGGTGGGATTTAGTCAGTAAGAGTCTGACACAACCTGACGCTGTACCTTCAGCGGTTCATTGATAAATTCACGTGATAATGTATCGTTCCTTGTTGTTTATAAAGAAAAACCTCATAGATGTAAGACGTCAATGTAGCTATCAGATTATGTACCTACAACATTAAAGTATGTTAATACTGCAGTTAATATTCAAACTGCAACTTCTTAGAGAAGGTACTCGAATCTATTAGGTACCTATGTCAGTAACACATAGATGACGGGTAAACTTTTTTTTGCAAATTACATTTGTAGATTTTGCTCTAGCTCTAAATAGACAACCGATATGGTATTTTTCTAGTTATATAACTACTAATATACAAAGCTTTTCTTTCATGTATCTAAATCAGATCATATTGCATCCAGTTATTTAAAACTAGACTACTATAATTTGGTGCTAAAAAGGTTTCATGAAAGTTGCATAATACTTTTATTATGCAAATTCCTATCAACGTTTTTTTTTCAGTTTCTTAGATCCAGTTGCATCATCCGTTTTACATGCTGTGATGTAAAAAACTGTAACAATTTTTCAAAGTTATTGTTATGCCTTATTTATTTTTCATGATAAAGAGATATCTTTTTAGGTTACGTGTAAACCAATGAAAGAAATGCTCATTCTATCTTTACGTACCTCATCGTCAGCCTTTTCATTTTTCTACTGCAAGGCACAAGTTTCTTCTCATACATAAAACAAATGAGCAGTAGGGTCCGTTCAGATAGACCGGCTCGGAGAGCATCGGCGCGCATTTTTCTTTTCACACAAACCGGAGTCGGCTCCGATCGGCTCCGATGGGCTGCGTGAGATGCAATCCGAGCCAAATGTCTGCGTGACCGAGAAAAAGTACGCGATCGGAGCCGGTCCGCTCCTCGTATTATTTCACACCAAGCATTCTTAATGTCAAAAGCAGTACACATACAAAAATAAACCTTACTACAAATACAAAACACTCGATTTTCAACGAGTTAATTTCTCCGAGCCGGTCTGTCTGAACGGACCCTTAATCATCATGCTGGCGCAAGGCGTATTGGCGATTTCATACTTTTATATCCAGGGTTCTCAAGATGTTATCCATCAGCTTCAGTCTGTCTATCGTGTCTTAGTATTTAAAAAGTAACTTAGAAAATTGGCGTTTGTTCTTGTCTGTGTTGGGAATACGTCTCTCATTCTCATATAATTGAGAGGCCTGGTGCACTATTTATGCACATTTTTTGACATATATACTTAGGTATAAAAGGCTTGGAGGATGATGATTATATTGAACAGTCTTTGCATTATTTCCATGAATGGCATGGAAATAATCAAGACGTGGGTGTGTCATATAATATGAGGCTACTTTTAATATGATATAATAAGTACTGCTTATCATTTTGCTAAGTAGGTCTGTCGATAAAACGTTAAGAACTAATTTCCTATTGATTCATAATATTGACAAAAATGTTTGTAATAGTACAATAGCTAATTGCATAGTACAATATTTTAATTGGTTTGTTTTTGCACACTAAACAGTTGGCTGACAGTTGACTTGACGGTTAGATTATTTTTCTATGAAAATTTTTATTCTAATCACAGTTTTCCGATACCGGCTTAATACCTTGTCTTTGAAATGTGCTTACTAACATTCATCTTAATATTATTAATTCTTTTCATGATTAAACAATCCGTTTTCAGTGGGAATAACTAACTTCCCTGAAAAAATATCAAAACGCATAGTTTTAAAGGCAATCAAAAACTGCACATTCATTATGCAGTTACGCACTTTAAAACAATGGGTATTTACTATTTTTTTTAAACTAAGAGATTCTTCAAGTACCCACATTTTGGCCTTGGTCAAAGTCCGAAAGGGAATCCCAATATACATTGGTTGTTAATTAATTACGCAAATTAATTATTCAAGGAATGTTTAAACAATAATATTGACTAATTACGGATATTCTGTGTTTGAATATACAGGGTGATATCGTAATGACATTGGAGTAAATTGGTCAAGTTTAATAGAAAAACTATTAATAATCACTTAGTTGTCGAAACTTTGAAATAATAATTTGTTTTTAATTAGTATAAGTAAATGTTATGTCTTTACAAATTCGTGGGAACTAGTTTACCGGAACCAGGTTTTAATTGACATTCCTAATGGTAAATCTCATCACTATCTGTTAAGCTATTTGCTTAGAAAATGTAACAGATCGGAGAATGTAAAAAGTGTATACCTTACTAGCTAACTTCCCGCGGTTTCACCCGTGTCCCGTAGGAACTACTGTTAAACTTTTACCGGGATAAAATATAACCTATGTTACTCAGTAAGAGTGCAGTCAGAATAGTTAGGAGCCTTTAGAATACAAACAAAAAATTATTATATTTGTAAAGAAGTATAGACTATAAAAATATATAAACCTTCGTGCTTGCTTATGCACGTATTAATGTGAACAAAAAAATGCAAGAAATCATACATAGTCAATTTCTGCATACACAGGAATGATATTTTAAAACACATTTACAAAAAAAATGGCTTATATTTAATCGTGATTTTTATCATTTGTTGGATTAATTCAGTCTAGTAATTTTTTTATCGATATCTAAAACCTTTATAATATGTAGTATAGTCACCTTCATATAGTATTTTACGTTTTATTTTTCTTTTGTTTTTTTTTTTCAGAAATAAGTACATCAGATTATTTTCAGACTTTCTTACTTTTGACTGCCTCGTTGGTCTAGTGGTCGCAAGCGCGGCTGCTGTGCTCGAGGTCTCGCTTTGTGGGTTTTTTTAAACTTTCACAAAGCAGCCTGTAGTCTGGAAGTTGGTGATTGATTCACCCGTGCATCGGAGAGCACGTAAATGTCGTTCCTGCGCCGGATCTCTTTCCGGTCGTGTCGGATTGCCGTCCCATCGGGCTATAGGGAGTGCACCTGTGTCTGCGCCAATGCTTGTGCACTATAATATTATATATATCCTGCGCAGCTGGCTTCTCTCCTTAAATGGGAACAGCCGCCGTGGCCGAAATCGGCCGCCATTATTACTTTTGATTATTATAGAACGCCTATTAAGCAAGTAAATAAAAACCTATTAAGTACAATCCCCGACGTAGAGGTGCTCTCTGAGACACTTAGAAGATTTGCTCCAAAATTCATGAATAGTCAAGATCTATTTCTTTTCAATAATTTCTTAGAGAATAATGTATGTAATTTTCTTAATCACAAATAACCCGAGTGAGATGCAAACGAAATACACTAAATTACCAAATACACACCCCACATAATAATTCTCAATAAATCACTGGTTTGCATTGTTCATAACTTCCATTATCAAGAACTTTGCGTGTGTGACAAACTTTCGGCCAAGTTTGGCCAAGTCCGGCCAACTTAAGGGCAAGTTCTCAAGTAGCCGGACCGCGGTTCCGTTCAACAAGATTATGACGCGTCGACGCGTTGGAAACTTCTCCTTAACGCTTTGTCTTGATGGTCAGTTTGGTCATAGTTGTCTATTTGAAACTATGTGTAGTTTAATAGGGAGGTAACTGAGGCTGAAATGTAGGAATGGCAATGGGTATCTGTGTTATGTCATATTGTTTACGAAGTTAAGGGTGTGTATACCTGCTACTTATTGTTGTACTCTATGGAAAATGCTTTAATTGTTCTTTTATCACATTATTTTGAAGCAAAATGTAACATTAACTTTGTTTACTTAGCTAACTCAGTTCAAACCAAAGCTCTACTTTTTTCAAATCTAATTCAGTTTGTTTCTTTCTTTAGCTGAAAACGTAAATCTTAAAAACTACAAGTACGATTTGCAAAATTAATTTGGTGCTGCAAATAGAAATGCATCGAGGAAGATTATCACTTTCCATCCGAGTGCGAAAAGTAGTTCCAGGGTCTACAAAACTTGTTCACCATCTAACAAATTCAACCTGTATACTTCCTCAAACGCCCTTCAACCCCTACCTGTCCAATCTATACCTATGTCAAACAATTAATCATTGCCAATTGTCTCCGAAGGGTTACATTTTTTAACCCTTTCCACGTTCAAGTGGTTCCAGCACAAATTGGGTGTCAAATTGGTCGGCGACGTGACTCCTTGCCATTGGGGGGTTAAATAAATAACTCCTACTTCGTTTTACAATTACTTTGAAGAGAAAAAAGCGGTTAGATTAAGTGAGCGTTTAAAAGGAAAAGTAGAAGAAAAGAAAGTTTGTATTTAAGTAGATATTATTAATATCTAAACAACATATTATGATAGTTTGGTGTGTTCAAGTGGACACATTTGTGGTGAGTTAAGTGTGTCGAGATGACGAATAACCCGATAGTTCCTGCTCAATAGGCGTGACAACGGGGTTAAAAAATGTGATTCTAATTAGTCTGTATTTAAGATTGACAAAAAATATTGGGCTCCTATTTTTTATATTAACAAAAAATTAAATATCTACTAAGATATAATGCAACAAAAGTTGAGAGTGATAAAACGTGAGAAATAAACCTTACCTCAGAACACTTACTACGTCGTCGCAGTTAAATCTTCATCATCTGCCTAGCCTTTTCCCAACTATGTTGGGGTCGGCTTCCAGTCTAGCCGAATGCAGCTGAGTACCAGTGCTTTACAAGGAGCGACTGCCTATCTGACCTCCTCAACCCAGTTACCCAGGCCACCGCTAGGTAAGACTGGTTGTCAGACTTACTGGCTTCTGACTACCCAGTTAAATCTTTACCCTCCGTATAAAGCATAGCGCGGCATAGTTATCGCAAGCACCTAGGACAGCAACAATAGCAAAGTTTCACAATAGTAAAGTTGCTCCATTCATTGAGTAGGCGTTACTAGGTGTACCTTCTATGCAAGATCTGTGGTCAGTTTGAAGATGCATGTAAAGGTTTTTGTTATAATAATATGGCTTGTGTTTAAACACCACCCAAAAAAGTACCTATTTTACTACCAAAAAAATTCTAAACGGTTACCAAAATGGATAAATGGTCACCAAATAATGTTTCCAAAAATATTATTAGATAAAACCATTTTTTCGTATTATTGACTACTAAAAAATTATATGGACGCCTTTAAAATACACTTTAGACCAAATATTATATATTGTCACTACTTAGATGTTACCAATTATGTAATATCATGACTCCTAATTTGGTCATTTTTGTTAGACTAAAAAAGCTAACGATCGCTAGAATACTTCCCAAATACCAATTAATATACTAGGGTTCCCAAACGTACGTCGCTTATTTATTGTTATATGAATTTGTGTCTAACTCAGTGCGTTTAAAATGTAAGCACGCAACATGCAGCAAGCATGGCTTCTGTCACGGCTCCGGCGCTGCAGGGCTCCGGGCGGCGGTCCCATGCGAGCTTATCGTCGCAGATGGTTTTCACGCTCACCACCGCAGCTTCGGCTTGCTGGCCGGCTCTGCCGGCCAGCCTCAGCCGCAGCGGCGAGCCTTACAACTACCTGCGCCTCAGCTCGCAGGCCGCCTCGCCCCTCTGCGCCTACGCGGTTTTGAATTGCACTCTAGGGGTAGGGCAGACAAGACTACGTGGAGTCGGTTTTGCAGCGATTCGTTTTCGTCACTAACTTTGATTTTTGGTAGTAATATTAATATTTTAGTTGGATAGAATTTGGTGACCGTTAATCCATTTTGGGAACCAAAAATAATATTTGTGCGAGATTTGCGATTTTTCTGATGTTATTTTATTTTTTTTGGATCATAATATTATATACTTTAGTGCCCTTTTAATAAAGTCAATTTATTTTTTTTGGAGTTGTTTATTTTATTTGGTGCCTCAGCTTAGAGTCTTAAAAATATTTTTGGTGACCGCCTAAATTATACCCTAATAATATTTATTGATATATGTAGGTAATTATATATACTTACAAACGTAAAAAAAATATAAAAATACCTTATTTTTGGGGTGTAAAAGGCTCCCTATTTTGCAAATATAAAGCTAGTAATTTTTTTTGTTTGTCCATAAAGCTACTCATTTCCATTTTCTACTAGCCTATTCCAAACGATTTCAACCCACGTCCCGTGGGAATTATTGCCCGTATCAGGTAAGTAATAAAAAGCCCGTATAAGTAATAAAAGTTAATAAGGAAGAGTGCAACTTTCGAAAAGTGCAAAAAAAAGAACAAATCTGAAAGTGACAATAGTAGTTTAAGAACCTTTGGGTACAAACAAACAAAACAATTTTTCCTCTTCAACAGTATAGATAACGTCATACATAAAACATAAGTGTTCATTATTTGTTTTATCCAAAATGAAAATTTCGTTTAGCCTGTAAACAGTCTTTCGACATATTTCAAAGTTACATCCATCTTTCAAACACTTTTGATCACTTATAAACACGACACACATCCTAATCTTTTCATTGAAACCAAAAACAAAGTATATGATGACACACACAGCCACAGTTCCACAGTCTAAGTTTTCCATCACCACGACCAAATCACTTCAAGGGTAAAGTTTACGAGAATTTAACAGCCAAACATATTGAGACTGCATTAGTATAACGCCCCTCATTTTATATCTGCTGTCGAACTTTGGATTTTTATGGGGTTTTTATTAGATGAAAGCTAGTAACGGTTTTACTGGGGATCCTACCTGATGTGAGAAAGTCTGAAAGGTAAGAAGTTGATAGACAGATTATATAGCACACTTCGTATTAGGTAACAAAAAAATCTTCCCTAGTCATCATCATTTCCCGTCGATTATATTGGGAAAGGCTTCTGGTCACCATATGCGTGTACGAATCGTATAAACAAATAAATAATTTAAGTTTGAGTTCGAAAAACATAACTCATCTTCTATGTTGGTTTCGGCTTTCTGTCTTAACCCTTTGGTTTTCAGTATTTTACATGGAGCGACTGCCTATCTGACATCCTCAACCTTGTTTTGGGCAATCCGATGCTAAGATTGTTTGGCAGATTTTTTGGCTTCTGCCTACCAGTAACGACTGCCAAGGCTGTTCAAATGATAGCTGGAATCTATCAGTTAAACGAGCCTTTCGAAACACGGGCGAACTCTTATGACAAGATGGTGACCCATTTACGTAGTGATCGCTAAGCCTTGCTTAAACTTATGATCGTTCTTTAGGGTGTTTTTCTAAAAGAAAATATTTACCTACTGATATTTCCAAAACCTTTTCAAAAAATCCCACGTAACCAACAGTACCACACAATGTACCAGGAACGCAGCTCCCATAAGAGATAAAACGTCGCCTCAAACATTCAGTCTCACTTTATGCGACTGTCAATCCGCAGCCGTGTTTGTGGCGGTTTTATGGCCATCACCTCCCGCATATGGGTAGAAGCACTACCTTCAATTATATCATTGTTTACCTTGGAAGAATGAAATTATACTATTATTGGTGGGGGATTTATTTTGTTGTGATATAAATGCGGAAGTAAGTGTGTGTCTTTAGAGATTTTACGGCAAAATGGTTTAATTGATTTTCATCACATTTTGAGATAGTGAAAATTAGCATGGTTTTTATCCATGTGCTGGAAATACTCGGCATAACAAAAGCGGCTATCTATGTCTGTGCGAACTAAGAATAATTTTAGGTAGGTAACTGAAAAATCTTAAAGTATATGTTGCTTTATTTGTGACTTCTTCACCCTTTTTGTACCCTCCTACGGGCTACCTGTAGAATTACAAGAGATCCTATATTCAAAGATATAGTTTAAGTACTTACGCTCCTGTGAAATTAAAGTTAGCAACACACTCAATAACTAATTGCTTTTTACTTGAAGTAGCGAACAAAAAATGTTATTTATTTCATCTGAACATTTCCTAAGTAATGTCAAAATAAACCTGCCACTGAATAATTCAATGAAAAAAAATAATTTTACCAATCATTTAACATGCCGCCAAAACGGTAAGTAAAGTACGGAATAAAAATTTTACTATCCCTATTTTCCGGCAGTAAAGAGTGGTCAATCTAGTTGTCGCATACAGGGGGTGTCCCGTTTTTATATGGCTCATAACTTGGGCACCCTACTTCCTTAAAGGTAGGTATTGCTCACAAATTGTCCATCGTATGTTTTATTGGGTATTCTGTTGAAGCCAAATAAGTTATTAAGGGTTGGTTACAATGCCTTTTTGTAGGGTAAGTAGTAAAATAATAATGTATTATAAGTTTTTAATCAGTGAGGAAGGTGGTAGGTTTTTAATTTTTATTGGAAATGCATGCAGATTTTTTTTTGAGATGAGTAGCAATTAATTCTTGGGAGAAAAAAGTTGTATTATTTTTTTAATTTCCTCAGGAAAAAACCTTCCCTACACCAACATACCTTTACATCAACACTACGCGGTCATTCACAGTTTACCACAGACCACATAACCGCTAGAAGTCGTAAAAAAATCTTTCATTACGCATCGGTGTCCGCGAGTCGGGAGTTCTCGTAAAAATCCGTCACGATCCGTCACAATAAGCCACAGGCCGGGCCCTAGCTGCGAATGTCTTATACGTGATGCGTTGAGCTATTATTGTGGGGACAGACTTAGTAATTTTTAGAGGGGATACGGATAAGTTTTAAATGAAAATAATTGGAGCAATATTGTAAGAAGTTTGGAGAAAATGCTGTCGAGTATGTTTAAATATGTAAATACTTACTTAAGTTTAAATAACTGTTTAAGTAAGCAAGAAAGTAGTAATGTATAAAAGGAAGATAATTCAGTGTCATCTTCATTACAAATCAATGCGTAAACACTCACACAGACTACCTAATTTTATTTTTTGTCACCACTTCATAAAAGTTCAGACAAATTATTGCTAAGCTATTAGTGCCTACCAGCCAGATAAAAAGTAATGACTTTTAAGTCAACTTACTTCAATTGAAAAAACAATTCATAAAATAAGCAATCTCTTTTGTGCAAAATTCAACTATTGTACCAATTTGAATTTCTTCTTTCCTTTCATAACTCTATCTAAACCTTTCTAACTCTACGTATCGGCTTTTACGCGTGCCTAGGTAAATATAAAGGTATAAAAGTGACGAATACGAGCCGCTGTTTGAAGGATAGAGACCTCCACATAGAGATATATTTTGGAGATGTAGAGCTATGACGAATCACGGCTCTACGTGGATAGAATGACGAGTCGGGGTCATTTTGTAGAGATGAAATGTAGATGGATTACAGTTTGAATGGTGTATGGTAATGTAGAGTTATTGATGCTAGTTTTATTTTTGGAAATTGTATGTTTGAACACGTTTGTAAGATTGAGCTTTAGAGATTCTTTTGTTAGCTAAAGTATATGCTGCTTATTGATTTTAACTTAAGTTATTAGTCCTTGGTCATCATCATCTCGGTCATAAGTTACTCTTTTCAGCTGGTTTGGACGATCTCCACGTCTTGAATCCATCTCAGTTCCTTTTACGTGCCTACCTCATCATCTCCTGAACCTTTTTCCAACTATGTTGTGATTTTTTTCCAATCTAACTGGATGTAGCTGAATACCAGTGTTTTACAAGGAGCGACTGCCTATCTGGCCTCGCGTTTTACGTATCTATCTATATTTATTTAAAAACTGTTATAAGTTGCAACTTTAAATTACTACAGACTTACATACGATTAGACATGAAAAGAATCCCCAATCTACATAAAATTCCGCCATCAATACCACATTTATCCTTTTTCAGCCAAACCCACGAATCACTTACTACACACAGGGTGTTGTTAAACCAGGGCGGTTAGATCAAACATGTTGATATCAGAGAGACATCAATAACAAACACCCCTGTTGTCAGGAGATCACATTTGTGTACATCAAGTATTGAACATTAGGTGGAAATATACGGGGTGGGATTTTGAGTTTTGTCGTTTAATGTTTTTTGGGAGATATCTTCTGTGAATTGCAGACAAAAAATATTTTGGCTGAAATCCTAAAAAAAAGTCTAGACCTTTAAAAATGGTTTCAAAATGAGTGCTTAATGCTGTCATTCTTCACAAAGCATTGTACTTAAGCTTACTAGAGATAGAATTTTGACATTTGCTCCATACGATTACCACTAATCTAAAATTCTTATCTCTTGTAAGCAAAGCCGCAGATAGTTAACATATTGGGAACGAAAGTTAACTACATAATCTTAAATTATGCGTCTGAAATTATGGTCTGTCACTAAATGGTTGACCTTAATTATTGGTTTTAATACAGAACAGTTCCAAAACAGTTTAATAATGAACAATTTTCACCACTTTTCTGACAGAAACAGCCTCCGTATATTTTCACCACACACGCAAATATCTTTATCATCACCACCCATTCAAAATTCAACCTTCACTCCAGCACATACAGTTCAAATTACCCTAAAACACACATAAGCCATTACACCACAGAGCTATCGAAAAGAAATTGTAAAATAAAATCAAACGTAATTTCATTCTTTCTTTCTTTCTTTCCCAATTTGGTTAAGATGGTGTCGGTTGCTTCAGGCATTTGTCGTACGTATGGGATTTTCTTTACCAGTAACCTGGCATAAGTGTGATTGAATTGCTATGTTTTTTTTTTTTGCTGTTTTTATCCAATATTTTGGGAAATTGAGCGGGATGTATATTTGTTTGTTTTTGGTTAGAATTGGTTGGGAATGAATTTCCTTAAAGTAAGGGTAAGGAAATGTAGTCGCAGGGTAATGGTAGGTAATAATGTTTTGTTATTTTTCAATTTATACTTAGTTACCTACCTAGAGAGTTATGATTTGAGACAACGTAGTAAAAGTTTCAGCGATTTGCGATATAAACAAATACACACTCACAAAACACACACATACGCATACAAATTAGCACTTACCTTTACCAATAAAAATAATAAAAATCGCTGAAAGTGAGCACCTCCTTTCAAACTCAAAAAAGACATGTAACATTACCAAATAACCCCAATTTCACAATCCAAAATCGATGCAATATCAAACAGATTTTCAAAAAAAAAAACAAACACACCCACAAGACGTATGCGCCAAATCGTTTGGCAAATGCGAAATAATAAATTGTTTAACATAACAAATTCAATATAAATAGTTCGGTCCCTCGCAGCGAGTATCAAAAATCCCTCTCCTGCACTACATTTGTCTACATTAGGGGTGGCTCGGCTATGTAGAAGGTCGCCAAGAAAGGTATTAGTGTATTTTTAAGCTGTTTTTTAAAGTATTTGATAGATAAAAAAGTAGATATCTATCTAATTTATTTTTCTTTGTACTGTAATTTTTCTACTACGCCAAGTTAATCTGCCCTTAACCTTTTTTAGTTCCTACTGTAGCCCCTTACACAGTCGCGGAGTCGTTACTCTTTCAAACAGGCTAGACTTTTCAGGGAATGGACTCCTTGAGGTATCTTTGTAACTTTAGAATAGGAAATAGATACCAACTTACATCTAACTATGTAGTCTATGAGGTAAAGTTGTGAACGATCATTTCATCCATCAATAATTTTCTTTTGTACAAAACTGCTTCCCCAAGCATTTAGCATGCATTGCAGAAATAAAGAATCACGCATGCTCAAAACTATTAGTAATGTCTAGTTCACGTTTTTTAACTTTTCTTACCTGCGGCTTTATCATCCAGCCTCTACTTTGTAATGCACATAATATCGACATTAATACAAAAGTGCGAACTATTCACATTTTTATATTCTTGACTCACTCTATCAATCGCCATCCACAATTTAAAAGAAGCAAATCAATGTCACGTATGACAGCGGTACGCGGTATGTCATATTAATATTCCGTATATACTGGTACTGTAATATATTTCTCCGAAATAATCATAATTTCGCAATATAGGCAGGAATATTTGTAGCTAATAGAATTCCACTCTTAGATTTGATGGTAATTTGCTACCTTACTAGTTACAGGTACAGTTTCAGATGTTATAAATGTCTTCATTGTATTTTGTTGTGAAAAATATACTTTTATGAAGACGGTTTACATTCCAGTATAATCACAGACGGGACAAAGATATAGGTACAGTGGGTTTTATGAGCTTGGTATTAAAAGGTAACGTGCACGATAATCATTTGATTTTTTTTTTTAAATTAAGTCTCCAATAAAATTGTTTCCAGAGGTGCATAATATTATTGCAAAAACTGTCCTAACCCGTTGTATGCCGCAGCGCAGATCCACGCGAGACACAATTGATTTTCTATTGTTTTGCAATTAGTCACTTGAGGATAATGATGTTGTCTTCCTAGCTGATTATCGGCTACGGCGGCTGTTTTCATGAACTCAGGACATATTACAGTGCACAAGCATTTGCGCAGACACAGGTGCACTCACTATTCCTTCACTCTCGTAGCGCGATGGGACGACAATACGTCACGACCGGAGAGAAATCAGGCGCAGGACTGACATTTACGTGCTCTCCGATGCACGGGTGTATTAATTAGCCACTTACAAGCAGTTAAATAACTAATTTCGAACAAGATTTGAATACCTATAATAAATTACAATAACTTAGCTCGTCATCATAAAAAAGAGATATGAACATAAATCCGCCATTCCGTTTAAAAGTTCCATCTCGTAAAATCTTCAAGTTTCCGCTCCGGAAGTAGTCGGAGTTCGGAATTCAAATTCGAAAAATACGCTCCTTTCCGCTTCCGGCGTTTGATTCCTTCAGTGATACGATGTTTCCTCTGAGCTCTGTTTTGGATTAGAATTCTCGTTTTGGACACTGTATATGATGCTCCTAAAATGTATAATCGTTGTTAATTGTAGTTGAAAGAGTGTCTGACATTAACGAAATTGTGTCATCTAAAATCTTTACATAATAACATAGAAAAATGATAAGGCCTATTAAAAGTCTTTTGGTGCAAAGCTTCCAATATTAACAACTGTCGCCCTGCTTCTGAACTACACTGATAAAACAATGTGTATAAAAAAGCTACCACTCGCCAAATGCAACTGCAATTTTATTTGTTTAATTTAACTCTTATCTTAAAAGCGTAACATAAATGTAATGAAAGAAAATTACCTTAAAAATGCGATTTATATATTAACCTTAGTAAAAATAGTATCTAATACAGCGTCAATAACGCGAATACCGCAACACAAAGAGCTTTGCATACACGCCTTTCACAACGAGACATTTGCTTCGAAAATTGGAAAATTATATTGCACATAAATCCACGTTGAAAACAATAACGCTATGTTCACGCTATTTACTATTTGTGTGGGTGACAGAAGTGTGAACTTGATGGGGTACCTAACCATTAGAGAAAGTTTTTTTGGAAAAGTTATTTTTGGTGTCAAAATCGATCAATATTTTGTGATCTCTTTATATACATACAGGCAACGGTTTACAGGTAATCGAATACTAGTTTTTCTTGAAAACTCAAGCGGAGTAATAATAGTTATGAATGGATCTGCCCTAATAGTAACATTTAGTATTTTTAAACAGTTTAATTTGCATTTGACCATAGCTCAGCCTGTCTCAATCAATGGGTTACTGGACTACTAATTCTTAAGATTAGCATATTCAACTAGTATATATTCAAAGTTTAAAATATTGTTTTAAGGCTAAAGAAGCTTCATAATATACATAAGTATTAACGCAATTTAGTTTCATCCTTATTCTAAGTTAATTTGTCTCTCGATCAACCAGTAACTTTCATTTTCCATAGTTTAACTTCCCCAGTAACATTTCGCCAACAGCAAAAACTTGACAAACGAATCCCATACTACCCCACCCCATCGAATCTTCTAGATATGTATCGAAGAAAGAACATTCACAAACACGCATACATTCGGCAAATTGGTTCAATCTCCATCGACAATCGTTTCGGAGATAAAGCTATAAAAAACGTGCTAACAGCCTGTATTCCTCTCAAATTGGATATGGATTTTATTTGATCATAGATAAGAAAGTCGTTTGTATGGAAATTTGTATTTTTTTATCTAGTTTTTGTGTTTTTTGCTGATTTAGAAGTAGGAGTTTCTTATAAACTGAATTACAAAATTGGTTTTGAGACGATAGTAAAAATAGTTCTTCGATTCTATGACCTTATTTTTCATGCCTACGTATGATAAATGAATAATTACATCATATGTATTTAAAAATTATTTAAAAATCATGAAGCACCCCCATACTTCTTCAAAAGAATGTATTTTTCTATACTTTTCAATATTGAAAAACACATTTCCATATTGGAATATAAAAATATCAATCTATACATATAATAAAATGATAGAAAAGTCAAAACTGTACATTGAATATTTTTAAAAAAGAATACTTGGGGGGTGATCTATTATCGATTCTGAACCCAAATATATAGTTTTTAGAATTTTTGTCTGTTTGTCTGTTTGTCTGTATGTCTGTTTGTCTGTATGTTTGGTCTCACTGAACTCCAAAAGTACTGCATAGATTTAAATCAAATTTTGCATGAATATTACCTGAGAGCCGGTTCAACATATAGGATATATATTATCACGCTATCACCTACGGGGGATGAGCAATGAACGATAATTTCTGTTAACGTTTCTGCAACAGCGGGTGCAATAATGACACATATTTGAATGTTGAACTTTGTAAGTTTATCGACCTATTATCAATCTTTACATAGAAAATAACGCTTTTATGAGTAACTTGAGCAAAAAACTGAATTTAAAGAAATGATATCCTAAAATTATAGATGAAGAAAATCATGCAGAAACAGATGTGCCATAAAACTGGTAGTAGGTAAAATATCAATGAAAACAGACTTCACTTTGTCATGGTATGTTCTTACTTTCAAGAAAAAATTATATGACAACGTGTGTATTTCGCTACTATAAAAACACTACAAGAAATATCAGCGCATCATCAGGGACATTTTTATAATTCTTTCACCATTAGAAAGCTACATTATCTGCGAGGTGCAGGCAGTAGTTCCCATGGGAAGCGGCACCCACGTCCCGAAGAAATTATGAACTTCCCCACATTCTTAAAAAGTCTACATATGTTGTTCTGACATAATATAAGCTATACCTCTCATAAACATGAATATCCATTCATTTCATTCAATAACAAACATGCATCACACTGAAAGATAAAGACTAAGATTTTATTATTATAAAAAAAACATTGTAATTAATATTCAAACATCCTTAAAAATAAGTTCCTGGTTTTAATATATTGCATTATTTTGAATTCACTTACATATAAATAGAAGGTCCTTATTAATATACTTTTTGAGTAATGAAGAATGTAGGCAAAATACGACTGAAAACATTGTGTCACTTCTAAAATTAACATCAATGGGAATAACTACCTGTCACAATACGTCAACAAGATGTCAACAGAAGACAAGAGTTCGTTCGTTCTGAAAACGTACAAATTACGCGTCGCAGGCCAGAGACATACTTGCTTTCAACTTCTGATCACAAATCATCGAGCTAAGAATTATATCACAAATACACCGTTTACAATTACGAACAGTCACAGTCAGACCCACGGACAGAGTCTAAAAAAACACCTTTTATATAGCTACGTTTATATCATTTATATTATTCAGTTACAAAGACAGAATTACTAGCAAACGTGTTTTCGCTAAATGTTCTATTAGTTTTTGCAAACATACATTCCCAACTCTGATCTCATGGAGGTGGCGCCCGGGTGTCACCACTGTGCGGACTGTGCGACCTATCGCACCCGGCCTCGGTTTAAACCATGATCTGGAGCGAGAAGAAATGGGATGACAAAGAATGAGGCGGCGGAGCGACTGAAAATTCCCAACTCTCATCCCAGCTACTGCGGTAAGACACCACGAAAGCCGGATGTCGAGAGATGACTCCCGGCCACCGTAGGCGTCAGCGATTAGTTTTGAGTGGGTCATCGACGTTCTGGCTTCTGGGAGACCCGTTATTTCACGCGCCCCTCAAGGAGATTCAGCAAACCCCTGTGAGGCCCACTAGGGCCAAAGCCTGACACTCCCTCAGGCTGCTCAAACTGATGGCTGAGAATTACGTAACTTTCCAGGATGCCATGCAACGTGTTGCAAATGCCCAGGCCTTTGGGAGCTTGGTAATCTTTTTCTCCACCTTAACTTGAGTTTTGTGGTACATGAACAAATTAGAATAGTAATGAATTAGGTCATCTTCATCACGTATTTGCCAACTCTTAATGTTCATCATGCACACCCGCTTCTCTAACTTTATTGAAGGATCACTAAAATTGTTTCAGTTAGTTTAACTACGCTACTATAGCCCGTTGTCAAACCTTTTAATATCAATTCTGTAGAAGTGTGAATATCGAATGTGTAATGTATCGAATTTCTGTTTGTGCATTGCACAAAAACCAACGTTATGATTTTCGAGAAGTCAAAAGAGTCGGCCGGCTAAGAATTATATTCATCGTTGGTTAATTGAATACATTTTCAGAAACCACAATAACAGTAGGAACCAAAGCGAATGATCGCTTCATAGAGCTCTGATTTTCTCGAGGCGATCAAGTCAGTTCTGGTCTGTTCGTTCATCAGATCTTTGAAAGCGGTTCGATGATAATATACTGTTGTCCTGTTTACCTACGTGTGACAAATAATATGGCATTTAAACGTCCTCGGCAAGAGAGCGAACGTTTGTGCTATTTATAAAGACGAAATTTTACCGTTGTGCAGTAGTGACGCACAGTATACACAGCACTTATGTTTCTTCTGATCTGCTGGCTCCACCAAGAAATGACAAATTGCGAGCATACATTTTGAAAATCTTGGAAGAACTGCAGGCTTCAAGTGCCAACACACGAATTGGACTTACTCTCTCGGACGTATACTTTACCTGATCGTGAACTAATGCAAACATTTCGGTGGATTTCCAACATAACATAGTGAGTGAGTGCACAGAAAATCCCCGAAATACAAGTAGTGAAACTATGCGCTTGCCTGATGACTCAGTCATCATCTACCCAGCTATTCCTCAATTGTGTGGGTCTTGGCTTCCAGTCAAACCGAATCTTTTTGAGTACCAATGTTTACTTGGAGTGCATATCTGATCTCTTCAACCCAGTGAACTAGACACCGCGTTATCCATGGTAAGTAAAACTGTTTGACAGACTTTCTGGCTCCGATTTGTCGCAGCTGCTGCAGAAAATGTACAAATGACAACTTTGTCAGACCTTTGTTTTATGTGAGAATTACGTAATAATTTTCCAAATCGGTTGACTAGATCCAGAGATTTCCTCAACGTCACAAACTTAACTTCTTTTGTTTAGATAATTAGTCACACATCGTCGACACCACCTTGATTGATCAACCCGTGCTGCTGCTAAGTGGTAATCCTAATTATATTGTTATGTAAAAGAATACAAATACGCTACGGCATAAGTAGTATTTTGACAATTCCAAATTGCCCACGCAGACGAAGTCGCGGGCAACAGCTAGTTTTCAATATAAAACCGCCAATACCCCTCTCACGCGCCATAGGTTATTATTAAATGTTGCATGTATTAAAATTTATATCGGCTGGCAACCCCAAGCTATTGGTATCGCGATTTTATTGAGGAGTTTTTAGTTCATGGCTTGTAAATTTTTATGTCTGGTATTATTGATCGGTTGTTTTGTAACGACTTTCTTATTGTAAGGTTGAATCCGGTTTTGTTTTTGAATTTTGATATACGTTGCGACTTGACCCAGTTAAATCCGTACTACTATTGTAAAGCTGAAGAGTTCGTTTATTTAAACAAT
The DNA here is from genome assembly GCF_030705265.1 of Helicoverpa armigera. Classification (NCBI taxonomy): domain Eukaryota; kingdom Metazoa; phylum Arthropoda; class Insecta; order Lepidoptera; family Noctuidae; genus Helicoverpa; species Helicoverpa armigera. The sequence continues at coordinate 1,016,105 of NC_087141.1, forward strand.
ATATTCTCTTGAATGACAGGTCCAATTTCAATATTTTCTTTCTATGTTCGGATGTATTACTATACATATAGATGGATACAAGATAATTTTTAGGGGAGAAATCATCAAATCCCGCTAAGTATGCAGTGGAAAACTTCTACTATGGAAGGGTCTTCTGCCAATGGTCTTTTTGAACCCTTTATGTGAGCAGTGACCGCGGCCCTGGTAATTCTTTCGAAATATCCCACGGCACACTAGGCTTCGACCATGAAAGGTGAATAACTAACTTCCATACACATTCAGGACTATATTTTACAACAAAAAACGTTTAGTTTTTTCATAACAAACGTAGCGTTATGTTCTAAACACGATGTCCGAGTGACAGCAGCATGTTGCGTTGACAACCTCACGCCACAAACTTCATTACGTGTCCCGAACGTCAAAGTGAGCTGTGGTCATAGTGGTAGCGAGTAGCGGGTGAAGGAATGAAGAGGTTGCTTTGAAAAAGTGGCTTGTTGGGCTATTACTCCAATTGAGAGACTGCTAGGCTTAGGGTATTGGGTTTTATTGCTGGGTCTGGCCAGAATCGCTTTGTGGGCTTAAAGAAACTTTAAAAAGAAGCCCAGAGTCTGGAAATAAGTGATTGATACATCCGTGCAGCTGAGAGCACGTTAGTGTCGGTCTTGCGCCTGATCTCTCTCTCCCATCATCCCACCGGGATATAAGAGTGAATGGATAGTGAGTGAACGTGTGTCTGCTTGTTTAATAATGTCCTACGCAGTTGGCTGATCTCCTAATATGACAATAGCCACCGTGGCCAATAATCAGCTAGGAGGACATCATCATCATCGTGTAATATATGTCACGCTGTCACATTTTTTCTTATCATCGATGTCAAAAATTAACAGAACTCTAAAAATTACATAATGATCGACCTTTATGCTATACCATCGTGCTGCAAAATTCCCCGCTCGCACAGTGACCTCCCACCTAACCCGTCAAGCGACGAGTGTAGCGGACGCGTTGACGCGCCGACGCGTCCACCTAATTGTTAATTAATGCGCTTTAACTAATGCCGCGATCAGTGATGGATGCGAATCGGATTTGCGCTTAAATTGACACATCGCATCTAATGGCTTATTAATAAGCACTAATATCATTGTGATGCGATATGTTATTCTGTGGTAGAATCTGTTATTTTGTGGCTTTAGTTTTGGTGATGTTTAATTTGGTAATTGATTGGTTGTTATTGTTTGTTAATTTGTGAAGCTAATGGCTGTTTTATTTAGCCGTAACTGTTTTGTCCTTTCTCATTAGTTTCCATGTTACAAACTCATATTACATGCTGGACCAGAGAAATGAAATAATGGATGGATTGTGTGAAAGAAACAATGCTAGGTACTTGTAATATGAAGACAGATAGCAGAATACGGTATTAGTAAAATGACGATAGATAGCAGAATATGGAAAAAGAAAACAAGTTGCACCGACTACAAATTAAAATTGGGTTCAGGGCAGGAAAATAATGATGCTGACTTTACAGTTCCAATATTCGACATATATTTAGTGAAATACATCCATGTTCATGTTTCAGCAGTCCATAAAAAAGTTACATTCTTAAAATCATTTCAACATATTACTTGTTAAAAAAAGTTTTCCTCTCAATAGTAATCGCAATCATTTATTTCAGCAGCTTATACGACATATCGAGACATTGATCGGCTCGGCTCAAATAGATCGTGACAAATTCGCACTCGCACGCTTGACGTTGTTTTATTGCTGTGTTAATACTGCTAGGGTTAAGTTAGAAGCGAATAGCGTGAACGATATAAAAGCAATGTCTCTACTTCTATCATGAATGTTGTTGATGAAAGCTGCATGAAAATCTTTGTAGTAGCTTTTAGGTTAATCGCGAACAGACTGATAGACGTAGAGGTTCAATAGTATTTAATGGTGGTGATTGCAAAATAATGTATGGGGAGTTTTTTCCACCACTTTTTCTTCCCAGAAAATAATGTATGGGGAGTTTATTCCACCACTTCTTCTTCCCAGAAAAAACACATAGGAAGTGGTGAAGGCGTTTTAGGGGCTGTCTTATGTAAATTTGACGTTCAAAAAGCTGATTTTCAGCGTAGTTTGAATAAATGACTTTTGATTTAGATTAGTTTTTTCGATTAATGAACCAATTCCATTGACAAAAAACAAAAATGTATCTACGACCTTATTTTTTCCTTATAATATTGCTGTAATGTTGTATTAAAAAAAAATTGTCGTTTTATCTTCTACATGCTATTGAAATATACTAAACTAATAGACATTATTACCAACCTACTTATAAATAAATTACAAAATTATACTTCACAATAACTATTTTTGGGCAAATGGTTCTAAATCGCTTACGTTATGTTATTGCACCAACCCCTTTATTTTCTTCCTTCTGTCGAAGTTTAAACTCCTTTTTAAAAATGTATTCCGATTGTGTGGGGGAGTTTAATGTCTTTATTTTATCGGATGTGGCATTCCTGGGACAATGCAGAAATAATAGGTATCTAGGTACATACATTGTAAAAATATGTGCCTGTGCTGTCTTATTTGCTTCGTTTATTCTAGGACACTAGACATATTTTGGTGTATATGTATGTGTTTTTTTTATACTTCATGAAATATGCAAACCAATAAGTGTGTATATTTTTGTTGAAAATAAATAAGTGTAAATATAATTGGAATTAAAAGTAAGCAAATAAGAACTCTAAATTAATAAAAAAAAACTATACTGATTTTTTTTTCGAAACTGACTATCTAGTTATTTATATACTTGGTTAATAAACAATTAATTGATATCGTTAAATCTTTGAGAAAGAAACATAAAAAATAACCCTCCACTACCCATACATAAAATTCTTCCTCCGAAACCGCACATGCTATACACCCCAGCTTCGCTTATTGAGAAGCGAACAGATGAAATATTGGACTCAAGCATTACCCGGATCTCTCTGATCTAGGTTTGTTTACAAAATTAATAAGCGTAAATAATATAATTGGTATACTTACTTGGATAACAATTTTTTTGAATGCTTCATCACCTACTCATATCATGATTATTTTTAAATTAAGATATTTCTATTTGCATAATTTGGGATTTTGAAACAATGAATCGATTTCGTAAATGAGACAATTTTTACCGCAGAAACGAAAATTTTTCTTTCTTTCTTCCGAAACCACACATGATATACACCCCAGCTTCGCTTATTGAGACGCGAACAGATGAAATATTGGACTCAAGCATTACCCGGATCTCTGTGATCCAGTGATAAATATGGTGCGAATGTGACGGTCTCAAGTACCCGGCTGTACGTATCGGGAATTTTAAAATGACGCCAGCATTTTAGGGTTGGGTGAGAAATGTATTTTTTTTTTGAATTTGAATGAGGATTGATGTTAGTTTTTTTTTTGGTGTTTTGATAAGTTGATGTTTATGTGACAAAAAGATATGTACAATCTATAGGTAAGTATATGTAGAGTCTTTTAACTTATATAATAAGTGGTGCCAATATACTTATGAACTGTTCACTAATATTACTTTTTTTTGTTATTATGCTTTCAGAACGAGATGAAAGTCGTGATGGAGATACATGGAATTACCTGGAGACCAAAAAATCTCATGTGTCCAGGTAAGTAAACATTTTCTTACTTTTTCAGCTTTTTTATTATTTTTAATGATTTAACTATTTTGTTCGAATTCTGAAGTTTTTCTTGATAAAGGAAGCAAAAAGGCTTTTCTTGACACCCTAATTTTTATGTCAACATTAAGTACTTACCGTCATTACTTTTTTATTATTAAAAGCGTACTTTGCACGTACCATTAACTATGGGAAACAATCCGTGACAATTTAGCGAAGTTACAAAGACATCGATGAATACTTCCATTTTGTAACTGAACTAGGAAAATACTGTGGATTTACTCGTAAACATATGTATATACATGGGAGCATGCATATACATTTTAGATGTTTGTGTTATTTACACAACCTAATTAAAAAAAGAGGAAATTTCAAAAAAAAAAAAGAAAATTGAAAATATGTTTTGTTAATATTAAAGGCATGTGTTAAAGATAGGTCGGTCAGAAAAATAAACACTGAATAAAATATCAAGTACCTTTCCTGAAAGCCTATTAAATCTAGCGCATCAATTTCAAAGATGCGACCACACAAACATGCAGACGTATTCTTAATCTTGTAATGCTATGACAACACTGGGCCCCTCGTTTTTAATATCAGCTGTATAATAAATAGGTTAACATTCCCTTTATGAAGGAAAAACCTATTAACGAACAGCAAATGTATCAGGGACTGTATTTCTGTGGTACTCGATATTTCAACGACTGGTTGATATTTCGATCGATTTTTATGAATTTCATCTAATGACTAGCAAGGTTAAAAATGCCTTGATTTCAACAAACATACATTATGTGTTAATTCACTTTTAGATCACTCACAGTTGTTAAAGATTTAACATTACTATTTTTCATGTTGAATAATGTTAAACACATGCAATTCATTAACAGTTTTTAGCGCCTTCCTAATTGTACTAAAAGTTTAATTCTTCAACTATGACTAACAAACACCAACTTAAAACCAAATACACGATATTTTATCGCCACAAAAATATCGAGCGCCCAAGATATCACCCCCAGAATATTGTGTAAACACCCCAAAGCGAAACGCGACAAAATAAAATATCTATTACTATTAAGGATAATGACGAACCTTCTTAAACATGACTTAATATCAGTTGGGAAAAAAATTACGCTCATCAGTGGCGCTCAGCATTTCTTTTTTTAAAGACGATTTATTTCGCATGCGATATTTTTTTTTTTCGCCGATGTCATTAATCGGTAATGGGGATTGCGAATGGTGTTAATAATAGGACCTGTTTATTTTTTTTGGTTGTTTTTTTTGTGTGAAGCTAATATTCATGTCTTTGGGTTTGTGGTAAAGAAGAATTTGTTTAGTTATTATTTTTTAATATTTAATGCTTCAGTAGTTAATGATTTGAATTAATAAAGCCTATATTGTACCTACTTAAATTATTCCTATATTGTACCTATGTTGTACCTATGTTGTACCTATGTTGTACCTATGTTGTACCTATGTTGTACCTATGTTGTACCTATGTTGTACCTATGTTGTACCTATGTTGTACCTATGTATATTGTATATTGATCCAGATAATTGTGTCAGGATGTCAATGGCATTTGTAACTGAAGACATTTTAATTAGCCTAGTGGCTAATCAATCAGCTAGCCTAGCTTAGTAGTAGTGTAGTTAGACTACAGTAGTCTCACTACGAGTATGTTACTTTTTCATACATGTTCTTCTGATTGTGTCTCTATAGTGCGAGATATTAAAAATACATCATCCTCATATTATAAACCTTAAACCTTCATCTACTATGTAGTCGGAATTTCTAGTATACCTATTCTAATTATTTTAACAGCTCTAGAGAATTTTTGGAAATCGATTGGTAAAGAATTGAGAACCCTCCTTTTTGGGAAGTCGGTTAAACATTATACATATTGATTTCTTACTTTTATACAGTGTATCCTATAGGTACATTTACTAACACAAAACTCGTGATGTGGTTCTCCCAACAGAAATAAGGCACAAAAAACAAAAGTACCCTCTAACGACAATAGTTTGCAAGTATCGTTTATCATCGGCTGTTGCTGGCTGTAGTACGCCTCAATAGTAGCTGTAGTGGTAGCAGAAAAAGAGAATTTAGTTTGGAAGGTAGTTGAGTAATAAAATAATGATTGCCGTTCATTTTATAGTTATTTCCAAGATTTTATGTTACGTTTGAATGATGTAATGAAATTTTCAAATATTAGGGAAGTAGAGTGTCTAAAAAATAGGTCAAAGTCAAAGGTTTTTATTTCATATCTATAGACCTATTTCATTTGCTTAAGATATGTCCATAGCTAGGTGCACGGATCCAAAGAGTGGGTCTTAAAGAGAAGAATCGGCAAGAAACTCCATAGACTATGTGTAGGTGCATAGGTATGGGTTGTTCAATGTTTCGATAACTGCAATTGCCATTCCATCTTTGCATTAAAGTTTTTGCCACAACTGTCTGTCATACTCAGAAATCATATTAATAGATAGTGTAGCAGATCTCATCTTCATCTTCAGTATTTAAAACCTTCTACATAACAACTTCTGTTTGTTACCTATGTATAGCGATAAAAATAGCTTCACTTATAACAGAACCGTTTATTTTTCTTTTTCTTCTAACTATACACACATGGAATTCCCGCGACAAGTAAACTCACATCATTATCGAGTAGTGAACGTATCTTAATCGACGAGGAAAACGTTGTAACTGTAGTTAACTGTATCACCACTACCATCGGCTAAAGTGTGAGAAAAACTCGACAGCGAGAGAATACAATCCACTAGTATTTAATGAGTAAAGTTACCTTTAGGTTATTAAAGTTACCTCCTTGCATAGAAAACAATGTTTCAGTTCATGATTTGTTTCCTAGCAAAGGAAATCATTCAAGTCTCGAACATTTTGTACCCAAAAATGAAAGTTAAAAAATAGTAGATTCTCGTAGAGAATAATGCCCTGTAGATTTTTCACTATTACAAGAATTGTCTACAATTAACCCCCAGACAGACTTTGAAATTACAAAAAAAAAACACAATATTTGAACATCACATTATGTTGTATTATAATGTAGTATTTTTGGTTTTCATTTATATAGAAATAATACATAAAATTATGTTAAAATTAGCTATTTCAAGTAAACTTAAAGACAGCCATTCTGTATACCATTTCTTTTTTTATTGATTAAGTAAGTTCTTAAGCCCATTTGCCATACCTACTCGCTTTTCTATCGCATATTTTCCCTTCGAGTTTCTACAGTATCGCCCCTGTTAACCCCTCACAATCTCGTACATTATTTATAGAGTAAAGTTTGTTATTGTTTTTCGTTATAAGTGGTGTAATATTTTATAATACAATAACAACAGAACTTTGTATCGGACTATCTTCGAAACTTATGGGTATGCTTGATCGCTTGCCCCATGGGGGTTCTATGTAATCGAAAGAAGATTTCGGCAGTAGCTGAAATGTTTTTGACTGATAGCTTTAGTATTTTTCAAAAATATTTACTGTAACTTATTGTTTTTTTTTTTGGTCTTGTATTTAGTGAGAGGTTTGAGGGGAAGAAAGAAAAAATAATGTATCTACCTACAGGTACATTAGTGATTAGAGCAAAGACAACATGTTTATGTTTTTGTTACTTCATAGCAGAGGCAATCTTAAGTAGTCTAGACAACTAGACATAGAATAGTTGAGATTACTAAATATTTTGGCAGTATCACCATTTTTGCCAGCAATATTGCGGTTTATTGAGCAAGGTAATCAGTAAATCGGCCACCAGACATTGCAGAAAGAAAATTACAAAAACCTAACGCATATAATATCCATGTAAAAAAGAATAAAATATTGTTGTACCTAAGAAGAAAATAATATTTTACAACCAAACCACTATCTTTACACCACAGCTAATATACCAAAAAAAATATATCATACGTTCGAAACAACCCTAAAAAGCTGACCAACTCGCAACAAAAGCTAGCATTTAACCCTATAATGTTTTAACAACGACATGTGTGCCAACGAATCAATTTGTAGTTTAACCCTTCGGCTGCACAGGTGTGGCCCGGCTGTCAATTTTAATAAACGATCGCTGGCGTGTGTATTTTTGATTTAATTGCGTGATCAGTGAAGGTTTGGGTTGATTCAGTTTATTATCAGAGTTTGTATTTATGATGACTAATCAAAATGTACCGATGAGCTGTTTTATTTTGAACTTACTTTGGCCAGTGGGATTTTTTGAAAGCATAAGTTAATGTTTAGTAAATTACCTTTAAGAAGACGAAAATGATTTTTAGGCAATATGAGTTTAACATTATAGTAGGAGGATTCCTCTTTCACTCATAGAAAGATGATAGCATTAATTTATTCATTGGTTCTATTGGTATATAATGACAATTTCTTAACCTTGAGTATCCTAAACCCATTAACGTCTTTCATTTGTCTTCTTAGTTCCTTACCCACGGTATTGAAATCACATTCTTGACTGCAGTGTCATGCAATTCAAGTGTGGACTTTGCAACTCAAAGTTCTGGGTCACAATGCATCTGATCATGTCATCATTATCATATAAGGTCAACATCAACGTTGGCTATAAGAAACTGGATCTAAGAAGTCTGTTTTTTTTGCAATTCACCTTCGAGTAGGTTGTAGACTATGGATGCCATGTTCGTTAATTGTGTGTCTTCCGAAAATTAGGGTTAGTGAAAAACTATACATATAAAAGAAAGTCGTGTTATTTACACTGCTTATAACTCAAGAATGGCTGGACCGTTAAGGTGAAAATCAGAGGGAAGGAAGCTTAAGGACACAGGACACATAGTTTTTGTCACCATCTTGCTAATCGGGACGCGAGTGAAACCGCGGGCTAGGTCTTACTGAAATTGTAAACATTTTAACAATTTGATACTATTTCTACCAGTTGGATTATTGAGTTCAGTAGCATGACAACAGCAAAAGCGATTGATAAAGCTTTACCTCCATTACACCTACCTATTAATTTTTTTTAAAAGATATATATCGTTAGATGACGCTGTCAATAAACCCCAGTACATGGAGAGGCCGGGCAAAACAGCAAATAACTATAAAATCTCAATACCCAAAGACTTAATAATCCAAAATAATTACACCCACCACTCACACGCAAGTGATGCATGATCACGGAGCGAAACTCAAGTGTGCCTTTAAAAACATGGGTCAGGTCACTTCTGTCAAAGGAATTACCACCTTACAGACTACGGAATAAGGTTAATTTTATCGTGACAAGAATTAGCCAGAAAGTCCACAAAATGAACATAGTCGCGAGTTTTTACGCGACGCCGTTATTCAGATCTAGCCAATACTTGAATACAGGGTGTGTGAAAGTGGAATACTAAGTTATTTTTATTTAATTTTAGGTACACTATTATTTGATACTATAGATTTAAATTTTTGTTTCCAATTAACGACCACTCCCTTTTTTCCTAAATAGGACAAAACGTAAGGAGAGAAAGAAAAGTAGGTTGTCAGTTAATAACAATTATATTGACTTCCATTTTTTTTCTCGCAAAATGCCCAAAAATTTTATTCACTTATTCCCAACAAGAACCTTAATTGAAATGTCTAACTTAACATACATTATCTACTTACTTCATACTCTACCCAAATAGTAAAGTACCTATAGATAACTCTCTCGTTTTCTTCCTCTTACATCTATCTCAACCAATATGTCCTAAATCCCAAAAAAGCTACAAAATCTTTATTTTCTCTATACAGATCCCATGTTAACATTCCACCATCCTGTAGGGGCATCCGATAGGTATCGCAGCAGTAGATAGTTCGTCTTTTCTTCAAGCCACTTGCACTAACGATGTCATTCGCGTTCCGGCCTGTCGAGTTATTGAGACTTTTTCAAGAGACAAACCTGCCCCCCCTCGCCCCTCGCCCACCCCCGAGCCGCCTAAGGGTGGGTAGAGTTAGAGTTGTGGAAGTGGCATGGAGATAGAATATGAATAGGTACCAATGTCCATTTAATTAAAAAAATAATGATTATGCAAAAATAAAATAACTTAGGACTATTGAATTAATTGCGTCAAAATTATTATGTCTATTTTGTACCAGATGTGCGTTATCATAATAGGAGAAAAAAATACATAATGAAGGCATAAGTATGTTTTTGTAACAGGAGGCATAAGTGATTTTTTTCTTTAAGTCTATTTTTTTGCGCGTTGGTTGGAACTGCGCTCACTATACACTGCCAACTACGTCCACCTCTTCCATTACCACGATATCTACGTGAAACTTGAATGTGGGTATCTGACGATAATTATGTCGGTTCAAAGATTGAATACACTTGAACTGCGCATTTTTTCTCTTCAGTAGGGGAAGAGACGGCTGATTGGCGATGCGGTTTACAATTTTTACTGGTAACTCAGTAATTATTTTTTGAATGAAAAGGAAAATATTTATTTTTGCTAGTTTAATTGAAAAGGGCGTTTTCAACTATCGCATAAACACACACATCTACATAATATGATTTATGGCAACTATAAGTATTTTTCCACGTTGTATTAAAAACAGTGATATTTATACATATCAAACTGGAAATAATGTCTAGGCCTCTATAATATAGACAGGGCATAGGAAAAGTCTTAGTTTATCATATAGCAAATCCATATGACAAGATTAACCGTCAGTTGCACAAAGCTCCATTAAAGTTAAAGCTTCTTTAAATCTATTGCTGACTAAAAGAAGCTTAAACTTTAATGAACCTTTGTGCAACTGATGGTAAGTAACTTAGAAAGTGTTAAACTTGATCTATTTTTGTCACAATTTCACAGAAATTTGTCTTTTAGAAAAATACCTATCCTAATATACAAAGGTATATAAATACCAGTCTAACAAACATGTACAAATGCCGAGACTGGTAGGTACGCGCGGCATCGCCTGTATCTCATTTGTCAGTAATGTGGCTCGCGATAATCATATTTTTGCTCAGAGATCGGCCTCGATAATGTTCTACCTTGTAGCGTTGGTAAAACAGACGAAGGAATATTTTAATTTATTTTACCATTTTTTTTTTGTTGGTAACTGGGTTGATTAGGTCAGATAGGCAGTCGCTCCTTGTAACATACTGGTACTGAGCTACATCCGGTTAGGCTGGAAGCCGACCCCAACATGGTTTGGAAATGGCCTTGACGATTTTTTTTTTTTGTGAAAATTAATAATCACGCTAAGTCTCATCTGTAATCTGAGATCTATCAAGATTTTTAATGTTTGCAGTGCCTGAATAGGAGGCATTAATTACGGATAATCGGAAGCCAGAAAGTCTGACAACCAATATCTGGTTACCAGGTTTGAGGAGCATTGGATTCAGGCGGTCACAGCTACTTCCGCTTAGAGTGGAAGCTATCTCCAACATGGTTGGGAAAAGGCTAGGCGATTTAGGTACTCAAAACCTATCTTCTAAACTGTGTTTATTTCAGCTGGCTTTACCTACCGTAGATGATAATTGAACCCCGTATCATTTAAACTGTATACCTATACTGTAACATTAATCCAATAATATGTTTTTCGTGTCTTTTTATTTTATGTTATCTTTTCCACTTCTTATTTATTCTTTCTTCAATTCTATTCCTCTGCTATCCGTACGTAGTAAGGAATATTGCTCTATTACATTTGAATAATTATTGTTCACGTTGATGTGTCGCGCTCGGAGGCTGTAACTACAAATATATTCAGGCGTTGTCTGAAATTCAGCAGTTTTTTATCAGAACTCTCTCTGTAGGGTCAATAACTTTTAATCTGGTGGAATTGTGTTACTGTATTTTTTACGAATAGGTATACATTATTCTGTTTGTGAATGGCAAATACCAATCGAATCTGCATCTGTTTAGATAAAACCACCAGAGATCATATGCCGTCGAAATGAGACTGATTTACTGGCAATATTTTAATTTACATCATGCGAAATTATTAATTAGAAACATGATAGCAAATAGCAAGATTACATCAAATATCGCGAACAAAAGTGCTCGTTGCGAGTTGACATTTAGCATAATATCTTAGCGCACAAAGATCGTTTGTCCGTGGATACTAATAACTACCCCAAAACCATTACACCAATCGATGTTCCTAATACTCTACAAACCAATACACAGCCGAAACGGCTTCCAACAGACATGCATTTTATGAAAACGTCCTAATTCTAATTGGGCTGTAACGTCCCCTGAAGGGAGTCACGGGCGATTTCACCGGCGGCGGCTACACTATACACCATAGCTTTGTTTAGACTAAGTTGTAGTCATGTTATAGGAACTATAGATTTGTAGATTGTTTGTAATAGTTGCTATTCCAAGAAGAATTATTATTTTTACCTGTTTTTCTTATTAAATAACAAAGAAAAGCGCGTTTTAGGAACGGTTTTGAAACAGGTAGCTGATCGTTGAAAGTAAATTCAAATTACACAACAAACACGAGAATGATAATACTAATTTGGATAACGTTACAAAACTAGGAACAGATAAATGTTTATTTGTAAAGTTCGTTCTTAATTTATTACCTTAACTAATTGCTTCTCAATATAAATTAAATATGCAAGCTACGCATTTTCATATTTATGCCAAACTTAGCTTCCTTTATTTCAATAGAGCAAGAAAAACTTCCCACATCAAAAATACCATGGAAACACGTTAATCCATGGCGTTTAAACTTCATGGCAAATCCACGCCGTGATTGATCAGCGCCAATTACCGCCTGATTGGTAGTTAGCGTGCTCATAGGCAATAGACGGCTACATCGATTGTTTTATATCGATTTCTCGGCAATTAGACACCTATTTAGAAGTTTTGTGGCACCGTGGCAAGAAAAAAATGTTTGGAAACTAAATAGGTAGTGAATTTCAATTACAAGTTAAATTGAAACAGTTTTAGTTACATATGAATGAGTGTGGATGAATGTGCAAAATGAGGAACTGAATATTAATAGAATTTATAATTAAAGGCATTTTAAGTTCACTAAGATCAATGATGATGGTAAAATTAAACATATAATATTCTATTACTCATTTCAAAAACATGGTAACCACCGCCAAAATAAACCTATCACCGCAAAAAAATCAGCAAAAAAAAAATGGCGGACAAAACCACAACAGTACACAAATAAATCTTGATGTAACATAAATTGACGTGTCCTCGTAACAAAAAAAGCAAATCAAAGCTGTCGAAAGGCCGGCTGTCGAAAAGCCCGCCAAAATATGGGAAAAGCCGGTTTTTCACTTAGCGCCCTTGTAATTGGTAGACGTATATCGGCACATTTTTCAGCCGATATGCCGATGTCAGAATCGGGACAAACGATGATATTGTTGTGGATGAAAACGTGGTATTTTCTTTTTTTTTTTCAAAAATGCAAAAAAGAACACCAGAAGTAATTAAATTTTCACATGTGAGCAAGCCTAAATTGATTTCTTAAACTAAATAAAATGTATGTACTAGAATTAATTAGAAAATTAAATTTAATAAATAAATCGTTTACTATTACTTCACTTTGTACAATATTTTGCTTAATTCTAAAAAGTGCTGATATAAGATTTGCGGAGTTTTTCTTTTCGTATTTTACATAAATACGTTTATTATTTTCTTCAATAATTTAAATTAAAATTTAACACAAGAAAGTAGCTTATTTCCGTCCACTTTAAGTCCCTACAAAATAACAAAAAGAAACTACTTTTCGTTTACCAAAAAAAGTGAGTGACCACGTTTTGTCGGTGATCAGACGCGTCCATTAGTATCGAGGATCGGAAAGTGCGTGTGATAGGTAAAAATGTGGCCTCTCACTAATGCTTCATCGGATGCCTGTGAACGTACATACTACGGTACTTTTGGTGATATTTTTTCTTCGTTCATTTTATTTGTGCTGAGTAAGGTGTTGAGTATGTGTTTTTTTGATTTGATCGTAACATTTTTTTTTATCTTACGTATTGTCAATTTATTCATTTTCTTTTTTTACAAAAAATACCATTAAATACTTCATATAAAACACTACACTCAAATACAGGGTACATTTCTAATTACACTTAATTTACTAAAAAAAAAAACAAAACACAATCTACCATTTGCAACCAACCAAAAAATGTTACTTACCAAAACGCCCCACCTCCGTACGTTGCCCCATAAATCCAGATTACTCAAGTGTTTGGGCGTACACCGGACAGTGGCTTGTCGTTCCGTGATTTATTCCAAACATCAATTCTTATGAAGAACCGCCGAGTGTTCTGTGTTCGATTTTCGAGGGGTAGGTAGCTTGATTTAGAGGCTTGCGCCTGTTTTGATTATTGGTAAATGGGGCTGGGTGGTATTAAGACTAATTGGGGCTCGGTGGTACTTTTAAGTACCAAAAAGTGCGGTTAAAATAAAAGGAACTTATGCATCATTAGATACAAAAATAATGGTATTGTGACATGGAATGACTGCCAATCTTTGCTAGAACTGACTGTAAGACTTTGCTGTTTCTCGTACCATCACTTACATCTTAATTCCTAATTAATTTATTTCCTATTATACTATAAATCCTATAATCCTATAATTCCTATGTTTCTATACGGTAAATGATTTTCTAAATTATAACATAAATAAAAAAAAGCACTTTTAGTAATTGCTAGGTATATTTTATTGAATTAAACAGATTTTTTTTATTGTCTTAATTTTTTGACATGTTGCATGGATTTAGTTGTTGACATTTTGTAAATGATTAGTATAATTTTATTTTATGATTTTGTATCCTTTTTAAATGTTTAAATTTTGACTATTTGTATGTTTTAGTTTATAATTTTGTATGTGTTAGTTTTTTCTTTTTTAATAGTGTAAGTAGGTAACTGAGTAACTTACCATTTTTTAATAATTGAGAATTATGCCGTTTCATACCGATAAAATTTGCATGCTGAATATGAGGCGAGATATGAGAAACATAATTGTATTGTAAGACCTATATTGTACCTAACCATATTTCAAGCAAATAAATATATTCTATTCTTCTTCTTCTGATAGTATGATAAATATTTTGGTTTTCTAATTCAAGAACTTAAGTTGACAAAATAGCTTAACTAAGATCATTCAGCCCATTGAGCTACGGTCCAAACAGTTCCAAATTCATCAATGCAATTGAATCATGATACTTTTTAAATAATACATTTGATACAGAAGCTAATAATGATAGTAAATTCATTGTTTTATTAACCTCTATATTAATAACATTGGCGTGTCACCAACACGTTATCGAAACCAACGATCTGTTTGTTTTCAAATTAAAAATTCTTAATAGGTAACTTGGGGCCGCAAAACTAGCTGACTGTCTAGGGACCTCATTGCGATCGACAACGATGTAGATATAATAGATGTGACAAGAATTGTGTATCTTATGAAGAATTTTACAATAAACTGTGTTTCTAAGGAAAGAAGAATACACAAGATTTATTAACAAAATTATAAAAAATGAAAACAATTCTTGAATGTTTTCTGTGATGCAACCGTGTCCTAAAGTAATAACTTCATGATACTCGTAAAAAGTAAATTCTGCAAAATGACATAATAATATTTTTTTTGCTTAGCCCAAGTCAACAAGTTATTCGCGACTTTTACGATGAGTTACCTATGTTTTTCCGCGTTTCTTGTATGCATTTAATTTGACGAGTAGTTCGAATTAGGACTATCAATACGCTTCAAACTACGCTCTATCCCTTTCCATAACCTCTATATCCAAGTTTTCAGCCACGTTCTGAATATTTACAAGGCTGGAGGTCTCTATTGACATAAAGGAAAATAGTAACAACGTCTAATATTGATACAGCTTGTTTATTTTGTCCCATTTTGGAAATAAGTTGCGTGAGTGGACGCTATTTGATATTATATTCGATGTTTAACCGTTTTAGTTTTGATAATTACCTACGTCATTTTAGCTCTTTTATTGACTTCAAGGACTTTTTGAGTAGTAATGTGTAGGTCTGCGCTGTTTTTGAGGTCTGATTCTAGTTTCTGCATGGAAGGAAATGGGCCGATCATCATGTTATTGTGTGTATTAGTTATGATTACTACTCAAGAAATTGTTTCCCGCAACCCGAACTACTTTCCGCATCCAGATAAAAAGTAGCCTTTGTCATTTTTCAGGCTCTTGACATTTCATTTAAATTGGTTTATTTGTTTTAGTATGACAGACAGTGAGATACTTATTTTTGCATTTATAATATTAGTAAAAAATGTTATAGGCTACTTTTTATCAACGTTTTCACATGGTTGAAAATTGTGTATTTAGTTAATCAGAAAGTAATTAGTTTGCTTTTCAAACTATTACCGATAGTTCAAATAACAAAAGCAATTTACCTAATTCGAAGGGCGAGGTTCAATCATACGTTAACCTAACCCTTTGCCATGAAGTAATTATCTATCGCCAGTTAACTTAATGGTTTAACTTAAACTGGGATCACGCGACCGAACCTTTTAAATGCTGTTTAGTTATTGTGATTTTGGTGATTATAGAGTTTAATGGGAATTGTAACTATTGGTTTTAACTGCTTTGTTTGGTTAACTATGTAATGACTTTATTTAGAACGTACTGACTGTATTTAGTTTGACTTGATATCGCAGAAAAATAGTTATTTCAAAATATAATATATTAGGTACTTCACATTCCTTATAAATTAACATTCTGTCATGATTATTGAAAATATAGGTATTTGTCTTTGGAAATTATCTTTTTCCGCATTGACAAGTAAAAGACAGTTAAGAAGAAGACACTTGAGAACCCTACTAGAATATATCCCAATTCTTCAGTCTAAAACTACAAAATGTCCCCTCAAAACTAAAACATTAAACTAAATTCCTATCATAATCGCCCCATTTCAAAGAGTAGGTAATTTTTCATTGAAAGCCTAAGCCAACATATAAATAATGCAATTAACTAAAATTAGCGGCTCGTGTAATAATATCGTGGGGCTCCAAACAATATGCGGATAAATATTTATTAAAGGACCTGAAACTGTCCACTATTGGGTCAAGGCTCGGATGGGGTAAAGTGGAAAGTGCGTGGATGTGGCATTCTTAGAGGTTTTAATTATTTACCGAAGTAACAGTCAGATTTCCTCTATTTATGTAGTATATTTTTATATTACGAAATTAATCTTACAGTGATTAGATTAGTTAGCACAGCAAGCGCAAAAAATACATATTTACCTACCTACGGTAGACGCTTAGCTACAGCAGAAGAAGAACTTACATATGCAGCTAAGCATTTGTTTTAAAAGACCGTAAAATTGCTTCGACATTTTCACAACGAAATCTACGGAATCTATCCATAAAGCTATATTGAGAGAACACTTGACAAGTCATGGCTATTAGCATATTACTTTACAATAAGTGCTACCTTTTAATACTGCACCAGGTCACGTTGCCACATCCAACTCTTCACCCCTCCCTACTCCTCACTGGTCAAGCGGTAACATATGTAGCCCTTGGGGCGTCCCTCCGCCCTGTCATACGTATGTTTTATTATTTATCCTAAGGTTACGCACTACAACGTGTTTGGTTCATGGGAATAACCGTCGCAACTTCATTCCTGAACTAATTAACGTATTATTTGTTAATAATAATTGTGTTTTATGTGTTTTTGAAGGAGAAATTTTGTGTAGGTCTACAATACCGGTTTCCACTTAAAATCATGTGTAGGTTTCTCTATATTTACGAAACATTCATAAAAATCTCATAAACTAGTAGCCCAATGCAGTTTCCATCGATAGTAGATTTTTTATTTATGAGGAATCAAATCTATTGTTTGTCTTTATCTAATAATACATTATTATGACGAGGTTTTATGGCATAGGTAGTAGTGATCTCTGGATTTAAAGTATTTATTTAGTCAAATCTCTTAGGTGCAGTCTACATTACATCATCATCGCCTTTTTATCGTTCTACTGCTGAACATAGGCAGGTATAGGTAAATATCACCCATTTCATAAACTTCGACTTATACTGCAGAATGCAATGATATCAATACCAAATCTACAATTTCCAATTCCCCCTATAAAATGTACTAAAACAAACTGAAAGATTTTGCATGCGATACCAAAACAGTTACAAGAAAATTTATTACTCGAACTAATTCCGATTCTGGTCTGTCATTTGTGTTGACATGAAATATTGATCTAGAATTCTAGACTGAAGATTTATGTCTAGGTAAATAGTGTGTTAGATTAAAATCGAGTTAAATAGGGTCGCAGAATGACCTTCCGTTTTGTTTGATGATTGTACTGTGCTTACAGAGTCGCTCCTTGTAAAACACTGGTACTCAGCTGAATCCGGTTAGACTGGAAGCCGACCCCAACATGGTTGGGGAAAAGGCTCGAATTATGTGACTGTACTTACAGAGTTAGGTACTTTGTATTTTTATTAAAAAATACCATACGTTAGTGCTCGATACTCAATTCCTCTCAAACTATGTATTTTTATTTACATATAGGTATGTATGTATGCTCCAGTCAGGGCTTAAATACAAATAATCGATCTATGAGTGATTCCAATGCTTGTTTCACCTAGATTAATACTAGCCAAAATTACTATCAAAATCTCGGCAAGAGCCAACTCTACCGTAAAATTGCAACAAGCAATCAGACTAATTATATTCTTACTTATAACATAATCAAACTAAAATTCTTCTCTTATAATTAACCCCATCTACAACTTTTTATAGTCCCTTAACCCTGTACTCGCTCCACACTTAAAACAATACGGTATCGGTCCGGTATCGGGTCGGCATCGACGCGGCGAGCACGCGACCGCGCGGTGGCGTGTATTGACTGCATTCGGACGCTGAAATTGATTTACGATGGCATGTTGAGGGTTAAATGGGTAGGTAACGTGGAGATGGCTCTTGTTTTAAAATAAATTATTTAAACATGATTACATGATTGAATTACTGAGAGAAATTGATTTCTAGTTGTAATAGATTTTATGCTGTGATTCGCAATTGGAAGCATTGACTGAGACCTACCGCAAAATAAGAACTTCTATTTAGCATTATTTGCAACATATGGGTACGCAAAGATACGTTAAACGAGGACCTAAATAAAACTTTTTGAAGGACTCAACATAATTTATCCAAAATCAAATTCGTTAATACTATAAATACGTTAAGTCTGTCTGTACGGCTTTAACCAATTCAAATTAAACTTGATACACAGGTAATCTAGAGCCTGAGAAAAGCATAGGCCACTTTTTATCCAGGAGACAATAAAACGTAATATAAAAGAAGCTTTCTCCATTCCGCCCAACGAACAATATCACAACAATGTCACGACAACCTGCATTCATATTGTCTTATCTATTGGAACTTCCTGACCTTCTACCCTCGATTTATTGCTGCTGAACTGGATCCAAAGACGGCACAGCCGAACCCATCGGCAGATCCAACCGATAAGCGAATGCAATTCTGATTGAATGCATTTTTATGCAAATGGTCGGGAATTCACGTGGTGATACCAATCTGGTTTTGGTTTCATGGGTTTGTCATAAAATGTCTGTAGGTATTATATTTTCAGGTTGCTTTTTTAGGGTTCCGTACCCAAAGGGTAAAACCGGACCCTATTGTTTTCGCTCCTCTGTCCGTCCGTCCGTCCGTCACCAGGCTGTATCTCATGAACCGTGATAGTTAGAGAGCTGAAATTTTCACAGATGATGTATTTCTGTTGCCGCTATAACAACAAATACAGAAAACTAGAATAAAATATTTTTTTCGGGGGGCTCCCACACTCATTTTTGCTCGATATCTATAAATATATGTATGTATATAGAATAATAGTTTGGATGGTACGGAACCCTACGTGCGGGAGTCCGACTCGCACTTGGCCGTCTTTTTTGTTTTTGCGCTGTTACTGACTCATGTCGATTAGTACATACAAAGAAAAAAATAAAACACGTGAAAATAAAAAAGAATTAGTCGACCGTCTAAGAGTCAGTCATTACAAACAACAGAAATTCTCCCTTGAAAACTGACAGCTGTCAACTGATCAAAACATTCGATACGATAATGAACAATAGAACCTATACAATAGCACGGCTAATGAGGGTTAATGAGTTATAGATAATTATAGTTTTTTTTCCCACTGCTGGGCACAGGCCTTTTCACACACGGAGAAGGATTGAGCATTAATCACCACGCTTGCTCAATGCGGGTTGGTGATTACAGACTATTTAGTCCAGGATTATTCAAGATGCTTTCTTCACATTTTTATCAGCCATTGGTGTCCAAAATATATGTACTTAGAAACTTAGAAAACTTGGTACTTGCCTGACCTGGAATCGAACCCCTCATACTCATACTCGAGAGGTTTTGTTTAACAAGTTGTGGTGGTTCCACCACAACTTGTTAAACAAAAATTCTTAACCAAATCCAACAATAATTTGGGGGTACAATCAAATTCCCTTCGGTGTATGTTAGGACGAACGTAAGTGGGGTAACAAATGTTTGTAGGGGGTGCAATATTTATCTACCCCCGGATAGTAGTCAAGTTTTATAGGGACTGGACTGGTCACTTCGGAATTTGCGCAATTTATTTATTGTGTCGTGGCTACCCAGTGACATATGTTACGGGTAGGTGGCGACAAAAGTGTTTGGGTTTTTTTTTGGGATAATATTTTTATAAAGTGGAAAACTTTAAGAACTAATTTAATCCGTCTGTTATGGTAGCTAATTTACCAATAGATAGATTACCTATCTACAAAAATATAACATATTTTTTGTTTGATATTTTGGCAGATTTTGTTTCTATTTTTATTTAAAGAAAAATAAATTATATACATAATTAAATGACGCCAACGTATTTTTATGACACTAAAATATAATAAATAATATAATTTATAATATTAATATTAATAAATAAGCAAGTATATAAATTATTTGTAATTATTTTCATCACACAGTCGTCCTGAAGATAATTTTTAGAATCCAAAAATATCCTATTACTTACCCAAAATGACTCCCATTTTACACACATCCAAATGCATTTCTACCATACGCCATGAACACTTCTGTCTTCACCAGTACTAGGAGTATATTAAACGTTGGAGGAGTCGGCCGAGCTCGCCAGCATTTGGTTTTTATACACCAATACTTTGTCGCATTCTTCCCGACTTTTGTATATTGGATGCTACAGATGCGCGAATGGATAGATATGGCGAAATTGTGTAACGGGTGTAATGGTTGGAAGAAGTGTGAGTAATAGTGTGAGATAATCGTTTCGCAAATTTTTGTAAAATTAATGTTGTTTAGAAAGCAATTGAATAATGTAAAAATCTAAAAAAAAAACAAAGGCTATAATGAAATACCAACTTTCTAAGAAATAATGTACATAAAAAATCACTAAGTCGAGTAAGAGTGTCTAATATGCCCTATTAAATAGGTTAATTAGTAAATAACTACATAAGCTGTACCTATTATATGAATAAAAGTAGTAGTGTTTCCACAAAACAATATTTTCCACAGTCATGTGTATACACAGTCATGGCTATAATAAAAATATAGAAAATACCCAAGAACTAGGTACTATAATTTCGATCTTGCATGCTATAACCATATGCCACTTGAGTTTGTAAGCAAAGAAAGATTTTAGTTACCATGAATCTTCAACTTCAGCAGCTCGTCATATCTATCCACTCCTAACCCTACAATGTTTAACGCGAATACGTCCAGTGAACTAATAAGCCTGGACTGCCATAATAAATCTCGCATAATGTCGGCCCAGACTTATTGATTCTCGTCATTTGGGGACGGGTTTGTTTACCACGCTATAACGGCTACTTAAGTGTTGATGCGCCTTTATCTTGCTTTATTTATCATTTAGTAAGAAAACCCTTATTTCTTTTGGAATGCAGGGGTCAAATTGATTTTGACAGTTTTTTCTTCGATATATTTGCAGTCCTATTGCAATCAATTTTCGTGCCCTGAGAAATCATGCAAGGTAGCTTAGGAATGGAACCTAATAGTTCTCATTTAGAGGAATATGAGTTAGACAAATAAAAACCTACTCAACGAAATTTTTAATAGTAAAAAAAAATCCTTTTCCTTTTGAATCATTATTCAACATTCAATCACGAACGAATGAATCATCAATGAAGTAATCATTCAAAATTTAAAAAAATACAGGTGCAATATTACATCTCAATAATTTTAATTGAAACACAAAACAATAAAAGCCAAAACCAATATTCACAAACACCGCTTTGTTATTTCAATTCGCTTTTACATCCAATTTATAAATGACACGGCCGTGATGACGTAATAACGATGACGTAGCGATGGCGTGAATCCAGTGGTGGTTGGCAATGCAATTATAATATTGGTTGAATAATTAACTCGATCGCTGCATCGTATTGCCACAATTGTTCTGTTATGGCTATCGCTTTTTAGTGATGGGGAATGGGGATATTGTTTTTCGATAAAAAATATAAAATGACCGATAAAAAATATTTTTTTTGGTGAAAATTTAAAAAAATCGGTGAATCGGTCTTTATAGAGAGGCTGAGTAAATACCTATTATTGCGATATCTTATGTGAAATCTTTTAGTAGCAGCACTGTTACTTAACTACCTCAGAAACCCTTTGGTAAAACAGGTTGTCAATTTTTAGGCTTCTGACTAATCGCAAAGACTGCCAAACATGTTCAAATGACAGCCAGAAGTCACCAACTGAATGCATCTTCGGAAATACGGAGGAACTCGTTATCACCAAGATGTTCACCCATCCTATCCACGCAAAGACCACGCTTCACGAGTTCTTCATTAATTAGCATTTTCATTATATGGATGATGACATCATTCATGGTGATACAACTAACATAATAGTATCTATACCACAGCATCAAGAACTACTCGTCACCATTTCACCACCAGCTAAAAATCGATAAAAACCACTCGATTAATTCAGTCAACACTGGTTAAATCGAGTGTAGCCCATCCTTTCTATACAGGTTGTTCCAATAACGAGAGCGCATTACCTACGTCGCGAACACGAATTAATGGTGATTTTATTCCGGGCTGTGATCGCCATATTCGCCATTTGTGAAGTTTATCACCGTTTTTGTTTTGTTGTAGCTCTCTTTTTTGATTGAATGGTCGGCTTTTGCACTACGGGAAATGTAGTTTTTTTTTTTTGGGGGTTTGGTAGTTTAATTTTTTGGATGTGTTTGTGTCACTCTTTAAACTAAAAAGTGTTTGTATGGCCATCGTCATCTGCCTAGCCTTTTTCCGAATATGTTGGGGTCGGCTTCGAGGCTAATCTGATGCAGCTGAGTACCAGTGCTTTACATAAGGCAAATGTTGATTTGACCTCCTCAACCCAGTTACCTGAGCAACCCAATGCCCCTTGGTAGGACTGGTTGCCAGTTTTTCTGGCTTTTGAATACCGGTAATAACTACCAAAGATCTTCAAATGACAGCCAGAACCCACCAACTTAAAGTGCCTTCTAAAACACTGAGAAACTCGTCACGACAAGATGGTTACCCTTCCAGCCAAATTATGGATTGCTTAACTCTATGACCGATTGAACTACACGTCTATTAGTTAACCGCAAATTCCCACTTTTATCTGTAAAATAGTAGTAATAATATCTACTTCTGTATCATCATCATCATCAGCCTATAGCAGTCCACTGCTGGACATAGGCCTCTCCAAATGCACGCCACTGAGATCGATTTTCGGCTGCTCGCATCCAGCTCCTGCCAGCCGCCTTGCGCAAGTCATCACTTCTGTATAGCCGTAGTTAAATAGCCAGTCAATATCCCAATATTGAGAAAACAACTTTCCTTCTTTCTTTCTTTCCCAAAACAAGATGCGTACTTACAACAGATCGCCAATACTCGACAACGGCTAATGGTGGCCGTTTCTATTAGTTTTTATTATCGTCCGCCCCCTGTGGCCAACTGTTTTCCTTATGGCCAAGTATTTCGTGTTTCTCTTAGATTTTGGCTATTGATTGCTTGTGTGGGAAAGCGTGTAGGATGTTAATGATGGAGGTTTGTTTTTGTAAGGTAAGAAGACACTTGATATTATACGAAAGTTTTGTTTAAATAAGTTTTGCTACTTAGTTGATAGGTTAATTTATAATAATAAAATTACGCATAAGTTAAAAATGGGTGATAAAAGCAGTTGCTTTTTGTAAAACAATTATACTCAGTCGCATCTTCAGACTGGACCGATTAGTAGGCACAAGTTAAGCAGGTAATTATGTGTCAATTTTAATGACGTATTGTACTGTCTCAAGCTATTTTAATTATTACAAATGTAATGGCATCCAGACCTCGAGGGTAACGCTGGACATATTAGGTACCTCTGCCACCATTCACATATTCTAATGGGTTAGGCGACTGCTCAGGTCTCCTAGCCTCTGTAATTACCTCATAAGAGTACTTGTCAACACAACTCACGACAAAATAGTCGCAGGTCTGCGTCAAATGTCGCAGGTATGCAACTCGGCGACTGTCAACCGTTGTCGTCCCACGTGCATTACAAGAAGTCCGCCTCCAGCGATGCTGGGTACAGTCGCGTGGTAATGTTGTTTACCTGTTTGAGATTATAAAAGAAAATAAAAAATATCATAAATACAGAATATAAAGCAAACATTAACAACTTGTATCAGAAAGTTAAATTATTAATTTTTGATTAGCGAAAAATATCAAAGTAAATAATTTCAGTTAAAACGGGAGAAAGCTGTTTTTTTATATGTAGACCATCATTAAATAGTAAATCAAGCACATGATATGCACGTACATTGTCAACAGAACAATATATACAAAATTATTTTGTCAATTAAAAATATCACCTCAAAAAATTTATTATACCAGTCTTACACACAAAAAAAAACTGAAACACACATGAAAAAAACCCCAAACCGCTTTCCCACCGACTGTCCTCTCCATAATCGAAAAGCCTTACATATACAAAGAAAAATAATAACCTTTGCACACGACTGTACGTAGAGGTACAGTCAAGCACAATGCAAACAATAGAACGAGCCAACGGCGCACAAATCTTAATCTTAGCATTCATTATGGCGGGGAAACGAACCTGAATTTATTCTAGGTAACCTAGCACCGACGCCCGGTGTAATGTAGCTTCACTTTAGGCGTAGGAGAATTTTTTTCCTAGGTTTAAAAAACCTAGTTACTGTCATTGAACGTCTTTTGCAGGCGTTACAAGTAGTCAGAAGCCAGTAAATCTGACGACCAGTCTTATCAAGGGGTACTGGGTTGCCCGGGTATCTGTGTTGAGGAGGACAGATAGGCAGTTGCTCCTTGTAAAACACTGGAACTCGGATGCATCCGGTTAGATGATATTACCTAATAATGCATCGATATTTTTAACAAAATTCTAGATATTTTCTATTTCTATTTCTGATGATTTTGATCAGCATGCTACAACTAGCATGCTAAATGACGATTGGCGATTTAATACCTTGTTCAAATTTTTTTATGATTACCCAATAGCATCACAGTCACCCTTACAATGTACAAACCTTATAAACTGCACATCTACCCTTAAAACATAGGCTTCCACCGGAATTGCACATTTTTCCTTTAGATTTTCCTAAGGTACCTATATATTCCCACCCGAAAATCAAACCCCCAACTTCATCCTACTAACATTTCCACCACATACACACTACACAATTTTTATACAATACACCTGAAATGGCAATCGTTCCCTCTTTTTGTAATGAGGGAGAATATTACCCGATCGCCCTCAAGCGTTTTTAATTTTCCAAGAGATCACCT
This sequence comes from Helicoverpa armigera, assembly GCF_030705265.1. NCBI lineage: Eukaryota > Metazoa > Arthropoda > Insecta > Lepidoptera > Noctuidae > Helicoverpa > Helicoverpa armigera. The sequence goes on from NC_087141.1 coordinate 1,041,532, forward strand.
AGCTTGGTACTTACCCAGCTACTTTTTTTTTGGGAACAATATGGCGTCTAAGTAAGTGAGCGTTTGCAACATCGATAAAGACTTATGATGATTATGATAAAGCTTGTATTTTGTTTTTTTTTTTGGGAAGATAGGTGTCTTATAGCATAGGAGTCTGGGTGTGTTTGGTGATTTTCTCTTTTTTGGTGTAAGTAGATAAACTTGGTTACTTGAGGTTGTTTTAGATAAGGTTCTTTTGATGACGATTTTTTGTAGTGACATGAATTATGATGACGTGAAGGTGAGCTATATCAAAATTAAATTTTATGTAGTTTAGTGTAGGTGATACAATTAATTGGAATGTAAAGATGACAAAATATTTCATAATTAAATTATAGCATTATTTTAATTCAATTTTTGCTATTTTCATGGTAGATATACCTCATCATTTCTCTAGTCTTTTCCCAACTATGTTGTAGTCGGCTTCCAGTCTATCCGGATGCAGCTGAGTGTGTCACTTACCAGTGTTTTGCCCGGTTTCCTGGACCTATTTTCAGAAAAATACTCCTTTTTTAATACACCAAAACAAAACTATTTTTATTTCCTTCCTATCTCCCAATCATTACTTTACCCCATCATCTCACCATATCCCCCATAAAATCAATACATTTACACCCCACTTACACTCTAATGACATCTTAATCCAAATTAGATGGTGACCATCAATATCCGGGACAAGATATAGTCGTAATATTTTTACTATCATATAAAAATAATGGGCTAAGATTTTATGGGCATAACTCGTAATTATTATGAGGTATGGCAACATCCCCTTCCGGTTTATAGGCCCCTTTGATTGGATGCTTGATTTAGGGGTCATTAAGTTTCTTGATTACTGGTAAAGGTTTTGTGGGTTTTTTTGACGAAAAATGCTGCTGGAAAAGGGGTTGGGAATAATTATGATGGCAAGAATATATTTGTAGAAAGCCTTGAACCATTAGAGCAAAACCATTGCAGAAATCGAGGTCGGAGCTGCTAAAACCTAAACACAATTATTGGACTGATTTTTAGATCCTTTTGGGAATAAAGGGGCAGACACTCCTTGTAAAACACTGGTAGGTAAGGTACTCAGCTGAATCCTTTTAGACTGGAAGCCGAACCCAACAAAGTTGGGAAAAGGATCGAGAGATGATGATGGGAACAAATATTTAGGATAGGTATTAAGACCAGTCCTACAGTAACGCGTAACTTTCAGCCACTTTTAAACGAAACCTTATGCGATCAGAGTACATATCTAAGGTGTTTCCTAGTCACTGCGAAAAACAACAATATTAACACCTAAATAGAAAAAGAAACACATGTCCAACTGGCCACAATATCCCCTGATCAATACCCACGGCAGCAAATACCGAGGTACAGTCGAACGCATTCGTTTTTACGATCGTACCCGTGTTTACGTGTTTCGCGAAGATACAGGCAATAGCTTGGAACGGTGAACCTATTGATTTGGTTTGGATGTGGCAAGTTTTTTGAACATTTAGTTTATTTTTGTGTGGTTTATTTTTATTCGATTATAGAAAACTGTGATTATTTTCGTGGTCGTGATAGATTTTTAGCTAACCTTGATCATGCAAGAAGTATGTATACAAATCCATAAATTCATCTCTTTGTCATGTGCTCTCATCTTATTTATTTGCAGCAACTTTTAAGCTAGTTACGACATCAATTATTTTTTATGTAATTTTGTCAAACAAAATCGATCACTTTTCTTTCCACAAACCATTTGCTTTGAGTGCTGAGATATAAAAAACTTCATAAATGCTTGTAAATACCTAGGCATAATATTCTAGAATTCAATTCGAAAATCATCACCCACATTACAATTTCTTGTCAGTTTGATACGTCATCAAGCAAATACTTCAAGATCATTTACCAAAACATATTTAATAGAACCGCATCCAAAAACTACGTCAACACACGTACATCGAAAGTTAATAGCGATCTCGTAATGGCGGTTTGCTAGTTGTAGCCCCATAAAGACATCCCCAGCGTTTATTGGCTCCCCAGTAGACCTCACATCCGCGATTACTGTGGAAAATCAATTTGAGTTTTGTTGGACTTGGACATGCTATACTTTGTTTTGTTGGTCTGACTGTACTTTTAGTAGTATTTCTTAGTATATACTAGAAAATTCTTTGGAGATATGCAGATCTCTTATGATTTGAGATGAGAGGAACTATGAACATCGAATTCAGGCTATTAGTCTCTAACAAGCCTTTGGAGAATCAGACAACCTGAAACAATACATATGTATTTAGCACGAATTGCATCAACAATTAGGGGTAATATAACGAGAGTAGTCTTAAGGAAAAATTAAGATTCTTATGACGTGGTTCCACCAAAGATCATATATTCTTCTATAGGTTTGTAATTTCTCGGAGAGTTTAAAAGGATTCGATCAGAAGAATCATTTTTGCGCCTCCCAGTGCCAAACACCGATGGAGTCTCGCCTTTATAACTGATATAACATCACTCATACAAGATTACCAATCATCTTTAAACAGCTATCCAGAAAAAAATTCTTAAACCAAGATCACACCAAATAATTTCAAATTCCTATAGATTAACATGAAATTCATGGCTAGTGATGAAACTTCAGTAATTAGTAATTAACAAACATCAAGTAGGGTCGTGTCCCGAATATTTTTACTCGCTGTACTAACAATCCGCTTGTGATAAGGAAAGTTGGTAGCGGTGGAGCGCTAAAATGCTGCAGGATAGGTCTCATAGTTTATGTTCATACATCACTTGCTGAGATCTAAAAATTTTTGACAAAAATTTCAATATTGTAGCTGTTTATTGTCCTATAATAAATAAATAAAAAAAAATGATCACCTTTGCATTCAAGACTTTCATAAAATGAACCATAAGTTTTCAATTTTCCTATCGACTGGTCATGGTTTCAGGATAAGTAAAAGATACATGTTTCGAAAAATTGGCATATAATTTGTACCACTTAACGTCAATTCAATTTTGTTTTATTTCATAGATATAATTTAAGTTCTTCCCATAATCTTATATTACAAAACTCTGAAGCTGTTTTAACAGCATTATGTCTAATATCCAAAAATACCTGAGCCACTATCTACAAAGCTACATTTTAGCTACCCTAACGGATGCAACAAGACGACCCTTTGACATCGACTAACGTATTTAAATTCATAGTCTTATGAAGTTAGCCCGGACAGGGGGGGGGCAGGGTGCGGGGTAGATCGGGAGGGGGCGTGAGGCGTGACTGTACACTTTTTGGCTTCGGTTAAGTCGGATCGCCACTGCCGCTGACTTTATAATGGCACAACTACTTTTTTTGAATTTTTGAGCAAGCGAAATACATGACTTAGGAGGTAGGTGAAAATTTTTCAGACACATTCACTGAAAATCTGGTAGAATTGAAAATGATTTATGATTTGTGTTAAACGTTTTAAAATCATTAAGATCCATAATAGCTCAATCTGATCCGCGTTTCGGCAACCTTTCGCATTTCGGGACCGTGGTAACTTTTTGAATCCAATCCCATTTTCATGGCAAGTATCAAAACTGCTGATATTTTTTTCTGACGTATGTAAATTAAATTAAAACCATTTATTAACTTTTAACTATATAATTCAGTTACGCTTTAACATGCTTGGATTTCAAACTTTTTACCTGAAAAATAACAAGAACACCAATTTTTATCTTATCCCATTTCTCTTTTAGCGACTGTCTCCAAAGGAGTTAAAATGCTATAGTTCGTGTTGTAGCATAAATTAACGGTGTAACTCGCAAGAAACCGCGACGCATACTATCAGCATTTCGTTCAAGATTAACGAAATATTTGTCGCTTGTTCGCTGTTCGCTGTTTCGATTAGCGAAACGCTGGTTTGTGATGATGTATGGTTGGACGAAATTGATTAGGTTTGTCTTCGTTTTAGGGTAATGGTTTATTGATTTTTAGCAACTGTAACTACATTAATACCTGTATAAGTTAGGTACTCTGATAGCTTAAAAGCCTGAGACTGTCAGAGTGAGCTGAAAAATTCTGATAGACAGTTAGGTCATGTAAAATACTGGTAGTCAGCTGCAACTACTTAGACTGGAAGCAGACCCCAATATAGTTCGAAAAAAGGCTAGGCAGATGTGTGTTTTTCAGGCAGTTTCGTATCCTACTCTGTTATAGAGATAGATTCCTTTCGAACCAATAGTAATTTCAAACATTTACGAAACCAATATTTATTTATTCCTAACAAACCATATTATTATTCAAAGAATTATCAATCGAATTATACTATTTTTCATCATAAACTTTTGCCATTAATGTGTTTATCCATAAAATGCAACAACCCACAATTACATATTGACTACACATCGCTATACAACCTGTACCACAAAACAGTAGTTACCAATTACAGGGTGCTCGTAAAACTAAACTATCGATATAAAAGCTTCACCTCCCTATCGTTGTTACATTTAATTAGTTGTTACAGGATTAGCTCATTGTTCTAAGGATTAAAGTGGTATGGTCCAATAAAGTATATGTCAGATTCTGAAATATAAAGGTGTCAGAACTAAAGAACAACGCAAACTTAGGCAGAACTGTGGTAAGACTTCCTTACTGGTCTTATCAAGGCATTTAAATAATTTCATCTAGTCCGAATACCATCATCATCTGAAGCCAGAAAGTCCGATAACCCGTCTTACCTAAGAGCATTGGGTGGACGGGGAAACTGGGTTGAGGAGGTCGCTTCTTGTAAAACACCGTACTTAGACTAGGTTAGACTAGAAGCATACCCCAACATAATTGAGAAAAGGCTAGACAGAAATCGAACTAAATTCATAAATAACACCATAGTAACAGAAACATTTATTTGCCTATAGATTTGCTAACCTTTTCACAAACACACCAGAAAAGGCACAAAACAAACATTCACCCAAAGCCGCTCAAACGGCTCTTCACTTCACACAACCCAAATTGATTCCGAACCCATCCCATGGAAAGCCGTTAACATTATCAGGAGTGCTTCATCAAAATGGCACCAGACAAACTATCGGTCCATTGTCCATGGCGCTGGACGACCTTTGGCCGCCCCCTAAACCCAATTGTCCGTGAAATCGGCTAACCAACTGGAAAATATATCCGACCGGAATCGGGTGATGGGGCCTTTTTCGGTAATACGGTGTAGGGTGCACTTGAGATGTTTCAGCTGTCCTAGTTTTTGAATGACATCTTTTTAACAGGGTTAATAAAAAAATCTTCGTGTTATATTTTTTTCTCAAATTAACTAAAATAAAGAAAGTAACTAACATATAGAAGAACCTGAGTTTTAGCTATATTGGTAATCATTTTGTTGTTATATCTCAAAAAAAAAAGACTAAATGAGTAACAGGTATGTGTGATATAGTCTGACAAGGCTTACTGCAATCAATTTATTATTATTTATGTAAACTACCCAAAATTTTAAGCCTTCTTTTATCACTTCTTCACACATACGTTATACTTTTGATCTCTCAACGGTCAATTTATCTGATCACGTTCTTTGCCATAATCATCTGACATATAAATTCATGTAACACCACCAACTTTACCTGAAATATACCAGCCTGGCACACACTTAAACAATTAACATTTAAATGAGAAATAAGCCAAAAATACCAGTATTATTATCACAACACTTCCGTACTATTCGTCATCCTCATGTTATCAACCTTTATCTTGTCTCTGGAGAAAAAAATGCGCGACCACAGACCAAGTTCCTGACCATAAATTCATTAGACACCGACGACGTTTTTTTTAAAAACTCACGTCCGTGTTGGCTATGGTTTTTGCTAGAAGTGGCAGCGGATAATCCTAAATTATTTAAGACTATGGAAAGTTTTTTTTTTATTTTCAATAGTTTTAGAGGATGTTTTCATGTATTACTTACAACAAACCGTACGATAAATAAAAAAAAAATAACAAAAAACCTTTGGACGTTTTAAATATTTTTTTTTGGATCATTAGTCATCGATAGATCATTTGGATATTATAATTTCAGTTACTTTAATTTTGATCAAGACAATATCCGTCACTTATACATTGCAATACCAAAAATCATATCCTGTCACATACAGCTGATTAACATGAACCTAACATAAGCCACTTCTTCTAAATCTAACTCTATGTACACACCGCCACCCCCTCCCCCCACTATATCATAATTTATTTATTCAGATGACCTCGGCCAGAGCGGACCTGCCCGCACCCACCTAATATACACATTATATTATAAAAAATATAAATTTTTATCTCCCCTTATTGTTTCTCTCATTTACAATACGGCGTAATTTTTATCTTTTTAATGTCTTTTTTTTGGTGTAATTAAAATTATTATAGGTATTTATTGCTACTGTAGAACATTTAGCGTGTTTGTTTGCTCTGCTAATCGTTCCATGTTTACATTAATTAGGACTGTTCCCAGTTTTATTGCCGATAATAAATTTTGGGCCGTTCTCAATGTTGTGTTTGGTTTTTTTTCGTTACTTTGCTTAAGTGGCTTTAAGTTGTGGATTGTGTTAACGTAGATTTTTTATTGTAGTAATATGTTTTTAGCTCTAATTAACAAATGCCATTTTGATTTGACACCCAGTCCTAACAAAAAACATAAATAATCAATTTGATATTTTACACCAATTAAAAACATACTTATTTCTATGTTCTTTATAAATAGTTCATCACTAAACCAATATTTATTTAAGTGACACAATGACAAACCTGACATCGCCAACGCACTAACAGTCAGTTAAAAATAAGCTATAAAGGTTAACCCGCCTACGAATTACTACGAAAGTTTCGTAGGCGGCGTAGCACTTAAACCGTTTTGGCGTAGCGAATGTTCGTAGCCCATCATGATTGTCGGTAAATAATCAAAGCATTTATTTAGTACCTAGGATTATTTTATTTAATGCGTTCTTCTTTTGTTTTTTTCCTCTGTGTGCTTCTAAAATGACATAATTCAAAGGCAATCAGTAATTACTGTATTAAAATGTTAATAAGAAGACATATTGAATTTGAGACAATAATTTCAAAAAAATATTTCTGAATAACAGTAAATTGTTACTGTACATTGTTAGTAATCAAAATAATCAACAATAATAGAAATTTTAGCAAAGTTTGACTACGCTGTCGTCATGCATTAGTCAGTGAATACATTTTATTCTCTACATTCAGTCGACTCGCTTTTTGAAACTTACCTATCGAAAATCAAAATTTCAAACTTATAACCTAAAATATCTTAACTGAGTTAGATCCAATATCTTGTAGATATGTAGTAGTTAGCAAGGTGGGCTGTTAATTAATAGCTGGCACATTGACGGCCGCCGGCTGTTATTGGGAACTATCACAACATTTGGGTCATGAGTCTGCATCTAAACGTATAGTGTGGTGGAGTGATTTGATAGTTGAAGTATTTTAGCTATATTCATAGAATACTTTTCAAGTAGTCATTGTAAATGATTTTCTTCTGAAAATCATGGAAATGTTTTAGAACGTTTGGTCTTTTGAATTTTTTAGTTCAGTCTTTAGTTTACCTTCCATAAGATAGAAAATAAGTTGTCAGACCTACTTGGAAGCAAAATACAGCATTTAGAGTTAGGTACACTTTTTTCCAATTTATTGATAAAGTTAGAATCGGTTTTCCAGTGTTTAAAAAAACTGGATTGTTTAAGCTGTAACAACTCCGTATAACATATTTCTGAGCTAAATTATCACATCGTACACTAAACTTAACATCCCGATTTAATAATACCTAAGCAAAAATTTTATTTTTTTATTTATTTTAGAAAATGCGCAGATAAGAAAAGAACTTAGACACTAATAATTCCTCTTCTTCCTGCTCTCCTCCCAATTTTATTCGTTGTACTGAGACATTTAAGGATCAGTTGATTTTCTACCAAGATTTCAGCAAGTACCAAGACTATATGACTACACTACATTCACACGACTGAGCTACTAATAGCCGTTGGGTGCAATCAGGAGCGACCTCCAGTTTTGCAGCTGTTTGTATGTACTGCCAGATCAATTACTCCATTCATTTATAATGAAAACATTGTTGTAACCTTGTCTAGTTGGTTCTTGATGAGTTCGGTTTTTGGTTACTTGTTTTTTAAGTAAAGTTTATCAATCGTTTTGATGATTTTCTTGATTCATGATACCAAAATAAAAAACATGCTAAAACATCTGTCAAATATTACATAAGGCAGACCCTAAAACGCCTAGTCGTATTTACATAATTGAAAAATATAATTAAGATACACACAATCTTTATGAGTCAGTTTTACAATATAGATATGGAGACTAGAAGTTATGACGTAACTTTTCAAGCGTATACTTATTTCATTTCATAAACAAAAGACGATAGATAATTTAGCATGTCCATCCAATACCCAAAATAAAAGCAATTAAAATAACAACTCCAAATAAAAAAATACTATTTTTAAACACAATTATATAAAACATCACCGCTTAAAACCGCATTAAACAATCCAAAAGGCCTAATAAGAAAAAAAGGCGGACTATCTACCCCTTTGGCTCATAAACTGTTGAACATTAATGGAATCAGCCCCAATCGTCTGAGCGAGGGGGTGGCCATTTTTCTAAGATAACATTTTTAATCATTTCTCACGGATCACTTGGTATTTCGCCCACCCTTTACACAGTCGGCTAAGCAGATTACAGATTATTTCTTCTTTTAAAAGCCCTTTTCTGAATGACTTGATTTTTGGTCAGTTAGAGTTAAAAAGTTAAAATTTATTGTCTCCGGTTTTGCTGAATTTTGATCGTAGATAAGTATTGGAGGATTTTTTTTATTTAATTTGGTTGTTGTAAAGTTTTCTTTAAGCCTTTGTTTTTGGAGACAGTGACAAAATGCAGATAAAGATTTTAAGCATCATTTTGTTGCAGGGAAGATTTAAATTCACAATGACGCTCTGTGCATTGTGATGTAAACTTGATAATATAATTATATATCTACTATTGTTGACATTCTGGTATTGGTCTAGTGTAGTACTATAAAAAAAAAACATAGGAAGTGGTAACTACTAATTCATTAGTAAAAATGTGAACCAGGAAAAATACTCAGCGGGTCCAATATTTTGCACAACTTAATTATTATTAAGCAGTCGCCCAATCCATAACTCGAAAGGGTCCAAAAAACAGTCGTAAGTAATATCAAATTATGACCAAAGTAAAGAGTTCATAATTTAAAATATGCACAAAGAGTGTATTAACGTGTAGACATAAATAAAAATTAAAGGGTTCAGGTAGGGGGTGGTCCCTTAACCCCTAAATATAATTAAGTATAACCCAATAAGCCTTTTGCCGCAAACAAAAGCAAAAACCTACGAAATTTTATTATCATTATTTGCATATTAAAATAATTATAATTATGCTGGGTGGGTAAGAATGGGGGCTGTTTTCCACGACGTAAATCCAAGCACGATATATTGTAGCTGTGAATTTGTTTATTAGTTTAAGTAATAGATAGGTTAACAGCTGCTTATTTCGATAATACTGGTTAAGCAGCTCTTGCTAGTAAATTAGTAAAAAAGTCTACCTACTTTTATGATTGAGATTTGCCCAAAACCTCCAAGTTCAATTGAATGTCCAGAAAACTGACAGCTGATCTTGACCTCTTGATTGAAAATCTCATTTTAAGCAAATTAAAAAAAAAAACTATTATAAAAACTATTTCTTGATTTCAGGAGCTATTTAACTACTGAATGTAAACATTGTAATATTTTTGTAATATTAAAACGAGACTGAGATTGATCAATATAACGTCACACCTTAAACTTTATTTCAGTAATTAACCAAAAAAAATATACATAATTATTACTCCTTTCGACCTTTTCTAAATTTTTTCCATACACATTTAATCGTATTTGACAATATTAGCAACCCTTTATCGCGGGGGTAGGTTGTAATTTTTCACAATTTCACGGGCACTGCCCTCCACTGGCCTCAAAGAACTGTATCAAGTAAAAAGACCTTAAAGGAAGACCCGAGCATAAATTACATTATAATATAAATTAATATGGTCACACTATGAAAGAGGTAGGGTTGAGCACTGATTTTTTGTTGAAGTTCCGTATATCTATTTCTTTTATGTTTACATAATTTTAATCAGTGTTCCATGTTTTAATAAGCTCACTACTAAATGGAAGAAAACATGATTTCAGCGTCTTAAATCTTTCCTAAATTTGAAGTAAAAATGGTACTTCTTTCTTCTTTATAACCAAAATAACCTTATATTATGCTTAAATATATTTTATAATGGAAATAATGCACTGGACCAATGTGTAAGAATTCCCATTCTCTTAAGTATTTAAAATCTTCTGTATCCTGACGGATCACCAAAAATAAATTCTTTGATAACATTTTCGCGCGATTTTAAGCCTTATTTTTTATGCTTCAAATTACAATTTTCCTTGTCCCAGAAAAGTCTATGAATTTCAAAGCTAACATCATCCATAGGTCATGTCTATAATGTCCATATTTTGTATGTTTAATGTACAGAAAGTTTGCTGGAATCTGGAACAGATTTAAAAGCCCAGGGATCTACTTCCAGTCCTTCCGAATGCAGCTAAGAACCAGTGCTGTAGTAGAGCGACTGCCTATCTGACATCCTCAACCCAGTTACCGGGGCAAACCAATACTCCTAGGTAAGACTGGTTGTCAGACTTGTTTTGCTCTGACTACCCTTTACGACTGCCAAAGATGTCAAAGTCAAATCATTTATTTCATTTAGGCCTTCACAAGCACTTATGAACGTCAAAAAATATAAATAAAGTTGATTCTAGTTGCCCATTCCAAAAGTATGAGTGATGTTCACATGACAGCCGAGGCCTACGGTTCATCGGACCGGAACACAGCCATTGGTATCCTAGATATACTTAGAAAGTACATACAAACTTAGAAAAGATGCATTGGTACTTGCTGTACCTGGAATCGAACGCACACTCACACTTAAGATGTTGGTTCTTTACCTACTTAGCAACCACGACTTTTCATAAATATAAAATCTACATCAATAAAATACTTCTTATAACATACCACATTACTAAATCTAGCTCGTGTATTCCCTGTCCCCTATGTAGCGTACTTTAGTTTAGTTTAGTGCCGCGGCTTCCCCTGTTTCGGCGGCAGTTTATGGGGAATTAGATCTGTTTCCCGTGTGTCTGGCTGGTAGAATCGATTGGTTGTATAGTTGCAGGTGTAGTAGTTTTTATTTAGCTACCCACTAATAGTTTATTGGTGTTCTATAGACTAGTATGTATGTACATAATAAAGTTGTAGAGTTTACTGGAACACGCTAATCTTAGGAGCTACTGTTTTAATTTGAATAAAATATCTCTACATCAGAATCGAATTTATCGACAAAGGATTATTTTATTGTCCGGGTGCGCGGAGTAGTTCCCACCTAGTGTGCGAATGTAGAGTGTGAATCAGCTGGTTAATCTATGCTAATGTTATAAAGCTAAAGTGGTCTTTTATTTGATCGCGCTAATCTTAAGAACTATAGGATCGATTTAAATAATTATTTCAGTGTTAGATAGCCTAATTATTGAGAAAAGTGATATGCTACTTTTCATCCAGGTTATCTTTACATTCAAAGGTCTGTGATATCGAAATTTCACATGTTACCTTTTGTATCAAAAAACTACACTTCCTTCCCAAAAGAAAGGGAACACAAAACAAATCAAAACAGTTCTTAGTCCCAAGTCGATCGTTTTAGCAAAGGGTAGGCCCCGGTAGTTGGCAATCGGATAATAATATATATATTTTCGCTCCATATTCCGTGAATATGATATAGTACGGATAAATCGGTCGCGACTGCCCCCACGGGGGTGTTTACATCGACAGGGTTAGCTTCAGCCCTTGGAATGTCGGGATGAAGTAGTTTTCGATAGTTTTTTTCTTCTTTTGTAATGTCCATGTTTTTGTTTTGAGACAAATTGACTTTTAAGGAGCTCATGGCAAATACAGAATTACTATTATTTTTCATTAAACTTAGATCAGATTTCATGTTTTAGAAATGTCATGCAATCCATATAATAAATAAGTATAAATTGTATCTAAAATCTTTACTTAACTTTTATGTTCAATATTTACCTATAATTTAACGAAAGCACAAATCAAGATTTACTTATACAATTTATCAAAGTCAAAGCCCACTATTTCCCGAATATTCTATTCCACAATATTTTCCTAAGAAGGCCACTACAATATTCAAATAGCGACGGTAAAATGACACAATCGTTTGCCCACCCTCAGGCAAAGAGGGTACAGATATGCCAAATAAAGTATAAAATATGATCTCTCAATACCGACCGTACACTGTATGTCAATAAAATTTGTAACATAAATCACAGTGGTTTATGGGGAGTGATAGAATGATCCCTTTTGTTTGCACTCGAGTGTATGAGTGTTGCCTTTTTTTTGGTAGGTCATATTTCTTACTTTGAGTTTTTTTCTTTGGTTTGTGTTTCTGAAAGACTTGAAGAAAGAATATATATAGAGCAGTAAACCTCGATAGACGTATTTAATTTGATCAGAATATAGACAGTTTAGATTTTTATAAATGCTTAATTGTAAAGTTATTCAATTGTAATGATCTTATGTGATCACTGAAATTCAGGCTCTATTACTTCAAATTTTAAATCTTGCAAAACGATTTGCAATTTAAAATCTTTACATATCCAACGTCTACTGTCATGCCTGATTTTAAATTAAATGATGTATCAATTTATTAAAGCTTAATATCACAAGCCATACGTAAGCACTTAATGCCAATAATATCGTTTTTATTTCGATAAAAAAATTTAAAACTTCCTTTCTTACTACTAATAAAATTATAAAAGTTAATGACAAACCAACATCAACAGAACCTTCCACACACAATTAAAAGACAATCTAAGACATTAAACATCAAAGTGCTTATATAAAACGTAATAACATAAACACAGGCGTTTATTATATGTTGGTTAATAAACAATAACCTGCATATTACTTGCTGATATTAAATAACTCGATTCGTTTGTAATTTGTCGACAATTGTTCCCGACAAAGGCACGGTTCGAGCGAGTGAGCGCGAGTATGAAGGAAGTCGGTAGCTGGGGTACCTAGGGATGGGGGTGTATCGATAGATGTTTTGAGATGTTATCGAGTTATTTTTTGGCATGTAATAAAAGATAAAATTGTTATGTTTGCTCTAGGAGCTCTAGGAGGTATATTGATTTATTTTATCCATAAAATGATATGAAAAAGTGAGTAAAAATATTTTTTGCATGAAACTTACAAAAGAAACCAATTTAATTTAAGATTGGTCAGTGGCATGACATGTCTCTCACCTCTTATTCATCTCTCATCAGGTCTCTTATTCCCCATAAGAAAATATCATACGATTCAAATTTAAATGAACTTTGTTGCTCATCGCGTGGCCATATGTTATTTGTAATCACTTTTAAGTAACGAATTTTTCTAAGCAATTTAACTTTTAGGTTACAACCAAACCAAACCACTTGACACTTGAAGTGTGTTACAACTTAAATATTAATTGTGGAATAGTGCATCCGATCTAGCTCTACCAACTTAACAGTCCAAAACAGACAAAAAAGTAACAACCTAAAACTATCGACAACACCACTTTCCCATCCCTAACCCAACAAAGCAAACGCCATTGCCACTGGCGTTGTCGGAGCGGTGCGCCGATGCGTTTATAATATTTCATTTATTCGTTATAAATTATAATCGAGAATGAAGATGTGAGACTTAATACTGTTTACGTCTAGTTTAGCCACTTGCCACAGACTTGTCTTCTGTTTAATTACTAATCTTTGTTTTGTTTGAGATTTACTTTATTGTGTTAGTGATGGGAAATGGTGGCTTGGGCTTTGTGTTGTCGTTAACATTGAAGTAATAAATTGGAAAAGAAAATGTTTCACATAGAAAATATTGGTTCAGACCTAAATATTTAAGACCTCATAATAGGCATCATAAAATTGTATTTTTATGTACCCGTGTTTTTGCAAATAAATGATCTTTGTCTTTGAAAAAAATCGCGGTAAAAATGAAATGCTTTAATTTCTTTACATGTAACTTAGCGATATTTTGACAATAACATTATTTTAGGAGTAAAAAAGGTACATAGCAAAAAATATCGACGAGATCGAGTACCAACGCCTTTACAAACTTTTTTATAATTAAAATGATTAGTATATCATCACTTTCACTATATTCAAAAATCAGTACTTACAAACAAACGTAAAACAATGTATCACCAGCTAAAAATCGTCAAACAATACTTGGCAGAGTTATCCGTTCTGCGAGCAATAACTCAGCAGGGTACAAAAGGACTTGGTTTGTACCAACTTTGGTACAGGTTCCTTCAAGGAGTCGAGAACAATACTTAGAGTTATGACCTCCCGTGTCCGGGGGAAACAGGAAACCTTGGAAAAATGGCCGCGGAACTAAGTCGCTTCGATGCAGCGCGGTCTAGTTGGAACCGGTTTTGAGCGGTTTGTGGCGGTTTTAACTGGCTGTGTAGAGTGACGGCTTTTGAAAGCTGATTTGTTCAGAATAGATTGATTTTTGTGATACAATAGCTAACGGTGATTGCCAGTTTAAGCTATTGTGTACTGGTACTTTTTTATAATAATTTGTATGCTAAAAGGTTTTTAATTATCGATATCCATGCTCCGTACCCAATATTAGAACGTAGCAGGTTTTTTTAAGCCGTACCTACTAGAAGTAGTCCCCTAAGAATACGAGTGAGGTTGGAGGGATAGCTAGTTTTAATGTTTTAATATAATGCAAATTGTAACAGGTGACAATGTTTTTCCATGTTGTCGAGGAATGCTAAATGGAGCAATTCTCCAGATTTATCTTGTTCGTTATAATGTTGGCGATGTACTTACATAGTTAGAGTATTAAGATGATACTCCTAGAAATGTGTTAGTGAAAAAATTAAAGATTCGAACGAATTGAGAACTTACTCCTTTTTAGGAAGTCGGTCAAAAAAGTTTAATTTAGATAATAAAAACTTATATTGCTCACCACCACGTTGTGATATTTACTATTTTTTGAAATTGTATCACTATATACTATTTCTAGATTTAGATGTGTTACGACGACGACGGCTTGTTTCCGATTTGGTTTTCTTTTGGCAATTTATGAATCAGCAATTAAAATAACTAGTTTCATAAAATAACTTATTCAAAATTAAATTTTCTAGTATTTGGA
This sequence comes from Helicoverpa armigera, assembly GCF_030705265.1. Classification (NCBI taxonomy): domain Eukaryota; kingdom Metazoa; phylum Arthropoda; class Insecta; order Lepidoptera; family Noctuidae; genus Helicoverpa; species Helicoverpa armigera. Next base: position 1,056,824 of record NC_087141.1, read on the forward strand.
CTTTGACACTAGTAATTTTTTGTACTTTTCAAAAATAACAAAATCTGTTTAATTTTAGCAAAGATCTTCTTGTGTGTACCTGTTCTAAAGAATGGTGATAATTGTTAACTTATGAGAGGACTCATCATCATCAGCCTATCGCAGTCCACTGCTGGACATAGGCCTCTCCAAGTGCACGCCACTGAGATCGATTTTCGGCTACTCGCATCCAGCTCCTGCCAGCCGTCTTGCGCAAGTCATCACTCCACCGTGCCTGAGGACGTCCTACACTACGCTTGCCGAGGCGTGGTCTCCACTCTAGAACTCGTTTACCCCAACGGTTATCGGTTTTTCGGCTAATATGGCCAGCCCACTGCCACTTCAGCTTGCTGATTCGGTGGGCTATGTCGATGACCTTGGTTCTCTGACGGATTACCTCATTTCTGATGCGATCCCTCAGAGAAATGCCAAGCATAGCCCTTTCCATAGCCCGCTGAGCGACTTTAAACTTGTGGACCAGCCGTACCGTCAGTGTCCACGTTTCGGCTCCGTAAGTCATGACAGGTAGGACGCACTGATTGAAGACTTTCGTCTTTAGGCACTGTGGGATCGACGATGTTAGGACTCGACGTAGCTTCCCAAATGCAGCCCAACCCAACTGAATTCTCCTATTCACCTCGTCCTCAAAGTTGTTTCTACCTAACTGCAATGTCTGCCCGAGGTATACATATTTCCGAACAACTTCGAGAACGGCGCCGTGTATCGCAATCGGTTCCGGTAGAACATGTTCATTGAACATGACCTTGGTTTTGTCCAAGTTCATCCGTAGGCCGATGCGTAGAGAAGATTCAGCCAGGTCGTTCAGCATTTGTTGTAGGTCCTGCAGCGTTTCTGCCATGATGACGATATCGTCAGCAAATCGCAAGTGAGAGATGTGTTCGCCATTGATGTTGATGCCACGTCCTTTCCAGTTCAGCGTCTTGAACATATCCTCCATTGCATTAGTGAACAGTTTCGGGAAATAACATCCCCTTGTCTCACTCCTCGATGCAACGGTATGGGCCTTGTTTGCTGATTTTGTACTTGGACGGACATTGTAGCGGCTTCGTAGAGACATCTCATCACTTGGATGTATCGCCAATCTACTTGACAACGCTGCAGGGACTCCAGAACAGACCAGATTTCAACCGAGTCAAAGGCCTTCTCATAGTCCACAAATGCTAGACACAGGGGCTGATTATACTCTTCGGTCTTCTGTATAATCTGCCGCACTGTGTGGATGTGGTCTATGGTGCCGTATCCGCTCGAAACCCAGCCTGCTCCGGTGGTTGGAATTCGTCGAGTCTTCGCGCAAGTCGGTTCGTGATCACTCTTGAGAACAGCTTATAGACGTGGCTTAGGAGGGAAATGGGTCGATAGTTCTTCAACTGGGTTTTGTCTCCCTTTTGAAGAACAGGACGACAACACTCCTACTCCACGCCTCTGGAGTTCTCCCTTCAAACAGGACGGCATTAAAAAGCTTCTGGAGCTCCCCCAGTACGGGCTTTCCTCCTGCTTTTAATAGCTCTGTTGTAATGCCATCCTCGCCAGGGGCTTTTCCATTTTTGAGCTGTCTCAGAGCGATCTCGATTTCGCCACTGCTGACTTCTGGCAGGTCTTCGGTGAAATGGCGCGTTAATGTGGCTCTAGAGTCCTCATTTCCGGGATCAGGTCGAGATGCATGCGATGCGTATAACCGGCCATAGAAATTTTCCACTTCCGAAAGGACTGCCGGCACCGAAGAAACGACTTCTCCACTTGTTGTGGTCAGCTTCGTCAAGTGGCTTCTTCCAAGAGATTGTACGAACACCTTTGACCCCGATTCAGCTCAATTGCTCTTTCAATGTCAAGAGTATTGGAGCACCGGAGGTCGCGTCGTACGTGCTTGTTGATCTCTTGGTTTAGAGCCCGCTTAGCTGACGAAGTGACAGGTGGGTTTTCACGTCGTCTCTTCATAAGCCCTAATGTCTCTTCCGAAAGCTTTGATTTCTTGCCCTTACGCTGCATGTTACAGAATCTCGAACCTTCCTCCCTGAGGATCCGAACCACATTTTCGTGGTTCTGGTTAACGTCTGTTGTGGTTTCCACGGCGGCAAATCGGTTCTCCAAATTTAACTGGAACGTTTCAGATCCTGTCATGGTTTGGAGCAGTGTTGGTCGGAGCCTGGCCTTCATCAGACGGAAACGTTCAGCCTTGAAGTTGATATTCAGAGAGCCTCGGACAAGTCGGTGATCGCTACCGGTATTAAACCTATTGATCACGGAGACGTCTCTGAATATGTGCTTCTTGTTCGTCATGATGAAGTCAATCTCATTTTTAGTCATAGTGTCGGGGCTTTGCCACGTCCACTTCCTTTGGGGCTGCTTTTTGAAAAAAGAGTTCATCAAAAAGAGCCCCTCACGTTCGAGGAAGTTGACGAGCATTTGCCCCCTATGATTCCTGCTTCCAAATCCATGGGATCCTACTGCCGATTCGCCGCAAATCTGTACTCCCACTTTAGCGTTAAAGTCCCCCATGACAACGGTGTAATGGGTCTTTGTAGTGAAGTGGAGGGCCCTTGATATGTCATCAAACATATCCTCCACTTCATCGTCTGAATGTGTCGAGGTCGGTGCGTACACTTGCACTACCTTGAGGCTATACCTGTCGGTGAGCTTTAAGATAAGGTACGCTACCCTGTTCGACACACTAGACACCTCCACAACGTTATCAGCTAGGGACTTATTAACCAGAAACCCAACGCCACCTTGGGATTGTTGGTCTCCCTCTCGGAAGTACATTAGGTGACCTGATTCGAGGGTTATGGTGTCCTCCCCCTCTCTTCGAACTTCACATAACCCTAATATGTGCCACCTAATCTTCCCAAGTTCCACCTCGAGTTGCGCCAGATGCGAGTCAAGCCGTAGCGTGCGGCCGTTGTACGTCGCCAGAGTCAGTTTTGTTTGGTGGCCTCCCGTAACCCGGAGATTCTTCGCACCCCCTGCCCCGCCGTAACCACGGTCGCCACCATGACCGGGAATAGCGGGACTGCCGGGAACTAGGGGCCGTGGCTTTTTTGTGCTGCTCATAGAGGTATTTAGCCTACTGCTATCACGCTGGCCAGACGGGTTGATAGAGGGTTTTTTCCGAGTTTTCCTTCTCTTGCACTGGTGTTTGGTGCATTTTATACTCCATTAGTCGACTTTTACGACACCCACTGGAAGAAGGGGTCTATTAAATGAGAGGACTATTAAACTCAAATTGTTTCGCATTCCGCAGCGTAATGGACATTATATTATTTCACTGTCATGTTTATTGTTAATTATTACTTTTTTACCTGTATTTGTACATGTTATTACACCTATTTAATTCTAAGTATAAGTAAATGGTAACCGTATTTTAGTTATTTTGTAAACAACAATGTTACGCTAGATCAAGTGTAATAAATGGAACCTAATAGCCTAAGTCACAAAATAACTGTTTTTTAAAACAATTCTTTGGAAATCAAAACTGCTCTCGATTTAATTACATATATCAAGGAAAACATCCATAATTTATTCATAAATTACTTTTATGTTTCACATTCAGAATATTTTTTGATACATCGTAGAGAAACTTTTTACAACCTGTCTACTAATTTAGCCTTATTCCTATTTCTTTTCTTTTAACAACCCCCAAAACATGTTATCACACAAAAATACCCGTATTACCTGTATCAATAAATTTCTCGTTTTTTCAGCGTGGAGTGACATTCGCAATGTCCCCTGAATACCGCAAAAAATAATTAATACCACACACATGCATCAAGTTGTCTCACTGTGCACATCTTGACATCTTTATGTATAGGTTTTTACCTTAATTTTTTGGGGTTCCTTAGCTTAGTTAGCTTTAGTTAGATAATTTTTTCACACTAAGGGCCGATTTTTTTATCACCAGATAACTTTTAACTGAAGAATATGTTTGACGTTTTGACAGCTTTTGTATAGAAAATAATGTCAAACCACCATAAGTATTCCTCAGATAGTAAACTGATGATTGAAAAATCAGCCCTTAGAGCAAATAATAAAATAAGTCTCTTTAAAAAATTCTGCATCTGCATTTTTTAGTACATCACTTGATATGCTCCTTAAATACAAATCAAAGAATTCATACGTTCTTAACTAGCGTAATTATTATGCCTTATGATAAAGTTTAGAACTATGATGATGTACCTTACACAAGACACGTGTAGTACATCATTTAGAAGATACCATTATTATCAGACTATTGTGCCAAAACCAATCAACTTGACACTGATGCCCCTTAAATCATCTTTTAAAGATGTAAAAGGCCACTGATGATGATTATTACCATAAAATAAGCTATCCAAAATTGTTAACTCATACAAAATATTCAAGCAAAATTATTCTACGGAACTCCTGAAACTCAAGAAGCTGTAGCACCCTGTATTATTTGGGCAATAAATACGTCTTCTTACCGTATATATCACTCGTTCACGCCAACACATAAATAATCGTGAACCTACAGTTTACGCACTCACAACGCAAGACTTTTGTACAATTAATTTATTTATATTTTACTTGCGTTTATCTTTTGTTTTAGTCGCTTCTTTAATGCGTTTTTTGAGATTAATAGTATCTCTACATAAATAAGAGGTGGTCGTATTAATTGATCATAAAGGTAAGCAAGACTGGGGCCGTCGGTCCGACCATTTATATCTTAAAAAGTTTCTCTGTGTTCAGAAGGACACGCTAAATAGTGGGCCCTGCTTGTTACTCTGGTATAAGTCAAATTCAGTCATTCTTGTTGTATAAAGAGAAGGTATGGTTATTGATGCTGCGTCCTCAAAGTTACATTGATAGGACTCCAAGTGCTTCCGTCGATAGGCTATGGTGTTTTTACATGATTTTAAAAAGTACATATATACAGATTGCAGGGCTCAAATATGCACTCTCGAACTTATGGCCAGAGTTTTTGATCGTTTCAGACATTAGTTTAAGGCCTTTAAAAGAATTTATTTGTTGTGATTTTAAAGTAGGTACTTACCGAAGGTGTGTATTTTTTTGTAACTTTTTTGTCTTAATTCTAGAATTCTTATAAATTTTAACTCATTGAATAATTCTACTCATGTTTTAGAAGTGCAAACTTTTGTTAAAATTGAAATGTATTTACGATCTCCAAATAATATTGTTTAGAGTAGCGTGACGCCATCTAGCGTCGAGTAGCAGGACTAAAAATTGTTCCTGTAAAAGTTTCAGGTACAAAATTAAAAAATGCTCGTTTTATATTTGAAAAAAGTACTTTGTCAGTGTCGATCAATAGCTTTTGTGTTATACTGGTAAAAATATAATATTTTCATTTCATGATTTAATGTTAGTTAACTGCATATTGCAAGTAAATCTAACTCGTTTGAAAAATAATTAAGATATTATCTAATATCCACAATCATCTCCAATTCTAACTAGTACTTGAAGAAAAGCATCAAGATAGTACATTCTTTACTCTTCGTAGTAGCGTAGCCGTAGCCGCTACACGTCTGCTACGCTGCTACGGGCTACGCGGTCCCTTAGAATAAAATGGGCTACTTTATTCACTAATCATTTAAATATGAATAGCTTACTTTTGTGATTTAATCATGTTTCTCTGTACATACAAGTGTGAGGTAAAGAGGAGTTATTTAATTTGTACCTGTTGTCATTTTATTTTAACATTTATGTGTAAAATTAATAAATAATATTTTTGTACACAAGTCCATTGACAGCAATAACTCAAAATTCTTAAAGAAGTAAGTCTTTTCTCTCAGCTTCAAAATATTCATAGAAAATTTCAACTAATGAGTTATAAACAGACCTACAAAACAGTCCTGTTTTTTTTTTTTCAAAAACGTAATTAACCCCACTTCACCCAACTATTTACCTAATTAAACAAAATAACCAATGATAAAACGTGTGTTACCCCTTACCATATCCCATAGCACTCTCATTACCTAATGAGACAGCCTCCAGCTATAAATATCACTTCCTTACTAATTATATACAGCATTTTCATTTTAAGGCCACGACGACTCTTTATTATTATTTATATTATAACAACTTTGTTTTACCCAGTCGCTGTATTAAAATGTTATAATTGAGTCGCGGAAAAATGGGTTAATTTTTTTGTCTCTAAGTTGGGTTAAAAAGGCTTTAAAAAGTTTTTAGAGGCTGACTAAACTATCGGCTGACAGTCTATTTATTTTGATGATAATCATAAATACCAATTTGATACTACCTGTAACTGAGTTGTACAGAACGTTTGTACAGCTCAGATATAAAAACGACTTTCTTACTTAAAAAGCACATATTTGTTGGTACACGAATCAAACTAAAATAATAAGTAGTACCTAATATAGCATTGATTGCATCCTTTAAATTTAAATTTTACGATACGATCAAATTAAAAAAGATAATGAACTGGGACTTGTGTGTTGGTAACTCAACTTGTAAGTTTTGAACGGGTCAAGATGAAAACCGGACGGTTCAATTATAGGCCTATGTAAGGTAAAAAGTCAATATTATAAAAAGCTAATGTCTATTAACAATATTTTGTTCGTCAATTGTTTGATTCTCATTAACAGTAACAATGCAAACCGATTAAGACGAACTGTGTTCGTATAGATGTAAAGATTTTCCCGCAACATCATAGGCAGAAACTAAAGTGTACTATAAAATATAAGTATAACGTTTTCAGGAAAAAATATCGTTCAGTGGGTATGTTCACCGATAACTCCGCCCTCTCACGTATTGGAAACGAGTATCGGTTCGAGTCTGCGCACTGCTCGCTTTGGTTAACCGCAGCTTGTTACGCCTTGTGACTTTGTTTGCTTTTAGAAGAAGATATGAGAATTAATATGGAGTAGGAAATGAGTGTCAAAGTCAAAAGATTTTATTTCATAACTAGCTTTTGCCCGCGGCTTCGCCCCCGTCAACTGACTTCTCTACTTTACCCTATTTTTTTTTCATAAGAACCTTCTCCTGACAATAACAAACACAACAAAAAAAGAATTAGCCAAATTGGTCCAGGCGTTGTTGAGTTATGCGCTTACCAACACATTTTGCGATTCATTTTTATATATAAGATAAGCAATTTCACTGGATAAAATATACCCAATGTACTTGGGTAAGGGTAGCTTTCCGACAGTGAATGAATTTATATAATCAGTTTAGTAGTTTTTGAGCACAAACAAACAAAAAATGCCCTTTTTATTATATTAGTATAGATACACATATCACTGTTCCAAGGAGTGGGTTCTATGGAGAAGAATCTGAAAAAAACACTATAAGCATGACTATCTTAATATGTAAGTCAGCTGTGAGAAAATTATATAATGCGCTAACAAGTTAGATGAAGCAGTGAGTACTAGTAATGGGTAGAAATTTTAGAGGCATACAGCTTGTGGCATTATATGATTATATTACAAGTACCTCCTAACAGTGGATCCGGCGGAACTACTCCGCTTAACTGTATAAAAAACGTCCCGCAGACCGTCATCTCCATAAGTGGGTTATCGACAACTGAAATAATGTTTCAAATCGATCCTATAGTTCCCTCTCGCAGTACATCAGCTTCATAATGTTCGTAAGAGTTAATGTAGCGGTTTTCTTGAATGAATAGACAATCTACTACGGACATATTAGAAAAACGAAGAGGGCTAAGGTTATAGTGGAAAAAAGAAGTAGGCAAACCAAGAGGAACAATTTAGTATAATTTGATAGTATAATTTAGTTTTATTATAGTTGTAGATTGCAAGTTTTAGAATCAGCAGTATTAGTAGGATAACATTACATAAATGCAAAGTCATTATGTTCTACTGTAAAAAGCTGACGAATCTCTTAAATGTGTAATAGTTATAAGTGTACGGATGATGTTCTGAATTAATGAAAGGGTTTCTTTTTAAATAGTATAAAACCATAATGGAGCGTAAACATACCAATTCAAGTTCTATATGCTTACACCAATAACTATAAAATGTCCTTACCAATAAAATGCCCGAAGCCGGGCGTATCACTACCGGGTATATCGAGAGACGAGGCGTGGTTCATCAATATCTGTCCAGCTATCGGAGCCACGCCCCGCTGGAAAAATGCGCCGATACGCGCATGCCTGTCTGATCGGTTCGTGTAATATTCACGTACGTTCGATAAGTATAGATGGGCTTTTTTATGGGCACGGTAATCTGGAGAAAAGTTGGTTTTTTAGAAGTGGTTAAAGATGATGAAATATCGAGCGTTTGGAATAGACAATTGAAGTATTAAAAAGGTGTTTTTGTAACCTAGTTAAAGGATAGTGTTTTATATGAAACTACAAATAAATTGATACGTAGTTTCAGTATTAAACTGCGTAAAAGCTAAGTATGATTTATCAATGTCTCGTCATTGTGTTATTTATAAACGAAGGGAGTCTTCATAGTGATATTAGATCCTAGGGTTAAAACTAGTATGCACTGTAAAAGACAAGTACCTAAAAGTTACCTAAATAGGCTGTCGTTCGGCAAAAGAATAAAATTATAGTTAGGGGTCATTTCCTATCTGATACCATTTGACGTTAACTTTTAATCTTAGAAGGTACTTCAGACATAATCAAATCTGTGTTGCTAAAGCCTTCATATATACTCTTTTTAATGTATATTTGCACTTATAAAGTAAAAAGATTTATTTCATAGTCACACAACACAAAAACAATACAGTTAGACTTTTTTATAGACTCTGAACCTATGTACATAAACTCTATTTATAACAAATCGATTACACTTCACATAAACTTTCTTTCCCACTTTCCACTTTCTTTCCTTCCCCCACATACAGTATAGGCGTGTGTGCGAGGCGTGAGGCTTCGCTGCGGTTGGCTGATCGGAAACCAATCGATAACCAATAACCGCCTAACGCCCGCTTCCGGAGCGCTGGGCGGGCGGGAGTAAAGAAGGCTTTTTATATCGGAGGCTGTATTGAAAGGTTGGCGTTTTTAACGTTGGTTTTAAGAAGGTTTTGGTAGAATTTTCATATAGAGTATTTGAGTATATAGATTTAGGTTTGGTTGTGACGGAAAATGTTTTTTTTTCTTCATGAAGATAAATTTGACTTAATAAGCTCAATTATAATTCGAGAGTTATGATATTAATAATGACGGAGGTATGGTCAATTATACTGTAACTAGGAACTGACTTAACAAAATTACATACGATTTAAACATATACAACTCACCAGTCAGATTCAACTAACAATCTAAACCATATTTTTATGTTATACTTTGTTTTATTGTTTTGCACGTAAAACAAATCAAAATACTACTATGGAAGGTATTGCATATTTAGTATAATCGGGTAAAGGCAATTTTTTTATCCCGGTTTAAATAGTAAAGATAAAGTAATTGTAACCAGCTCTTTATAATTTCAATACCAGATTTCAAAAAAGGTTAACTTGATACCCTGCAGATCCCTTTTTCTAAACAATTGAGTCACGTAGAAGTACCTAAGCATTTACGTTCATTTGTCAGCTTATTATTATTATTGTCTTCTAGCAAAGAATTGTCTCAAAAGGGTTAATTACTATGAACTAAGAATTGAATTAAAACATACCGTTGTGTTAGTGTGGATATGACAAAAAAGGTTTATTTTCTGTTTAAGAATTAAATGGATGCTTTATCATTAGCTACAAGCAAGAAATTACAATATCCAAGTATTTTCATTAGAACAAAAATTACTTTGTGTATGAATATTAAAAATGTTTAAAGCTGATTTGGTACGTGATACCTAAGTTATCTTTTTGCTGTGAGACTTTCAAACGCTCTTTGAGTATTTAACCAACTTCAAAAAAGAAGGTACTCAGTTTGGCCTGTAATTATGTGTGCGTATGTCTATATAAATAGGTTTAAATTATATTTTTTTCGTTGACCTCATCCACACAAATCAAGCAACCGGCCAATGGATAACACAATGAGACGGCGACAGATCGCGTCCCGCCAAAGAAAAAGCGAAAAAAGCGGAAAAAAAAGCGCCTGCTAGGAAATATCTTTCATCTTGTAATTATTTTTATCCTTTAAGCGAAATAAAGATAAAAGGAAAAGACGAACATATAATCAGTTTGTCTAATTCACTCGTTGGACTATTGTTGGGCTATTGTGCTCATTTTTAATGAAATTCTTATTGTTTTTGATTTTTCTATCGCTCATGCTTTTGCCACGTGAAGAGGGGACGATCTTTGTTTGAGATTTTTGATTTTACTTTTAGATATTGGTCACCTTCAAATCCTAAGGCATCTTCATTATAATAAAATAGCATTCAAGATTAGTTTTACATGCATAAGAGAGTTTGCCGTAATTTAAAGATACTATTAATCAATTAAAAAAACCGGCCAAGTGCGAGTCGGACTCGCGCACGAAGGGTTCCAAGAAAAAAATCACGTTTGTTGTATGGGAGCCCCCCGAAATATTTATTTAATTCTAGTTTTCAGTATTTGTTGTTATAGCGGCAACAATAATACATCATCTGTGAAAATTTCAGCTCTCTAACTATCACGGTTCATGAGATATAGCCTGGTGACAGACGGACGGACGGACGGACGGAGAAGCGAAAACAATAGGGTCCCGTTTTACACTTTGGGTACGGAACCCTAAAAAAACAGGCCATACATAATTTCAACTCTACGCTTTTTGAAGAAAACCATATTGGGAAACGGACATCGAAAACTTTTATTATCAAAAAGATAATCAAGCAAGCATGTTAATTCTTCTATCTTACCCATGTGTACGAAAACAGCTAAGTTTTCGTACACATTTTGTATATGAGAGTCTAAAAGCTTACTTTTCTTAGTACCTTCAATTCCAATCATGCAAACCACACACTAGATGCAAACCTCAAACGTACAAAGTCCACAGTAATTATCAGTTGTATAAAAAGACTCCGTTAGTAACATATAGCAGAGTTGCGTTAAGCTCGGAGACAGGTATGGAGCCCGCATTAAACTTGTGTCCTACCCCTTACTTTCTCTGATCATTACTGGTCACGCATAGATTAACGTGTAGATACGACTGTTTGTATGTTTGATAGAATCGAATTATAGGTAGTAGTTTGTAAGGGTTTATAGAAATTTTAGTTATTGAAAGACTTTGTTTGGCACTTGTTAATTCTGATCTAGTTACATAATTATTTGATTACTAGCTCCCCCGCTTGCAGCTTAGTATCAAGTTTCAACGAAATCCATTTAGTAGTTTTTGAGTGAAAGAGCAGCATACTTATCCATTTACATATATACCTCTGCACCTCAAAGTATACGTTTCGATAAAAGTTCTAATGTAAATTCAAAATTGTGATGAAGATTTGAACTGAAAGAACTTTCGTAGTTGAGCGAAGACATCAAGAATTACTTCGAGACATAGGTATTTTTAACGCGTCATGTCTTTTGTTCATTTAGTTAAAGTTTAAATATCTCGCTCCAGTCCCATTCACGTGAATATTAAAAAAAAGACCAAAGAACCGTCGCATCTGTACACCAATCTAGAATCGAAGTCACCCCACCGGTCATCTTAATCAACCCTTCAAAGGACAATCGGTCCGCTTGACCCTCGGGATGTGAACCCAAATCGCCGAACTAATTATTGTTATAAGCCATTATTACTGTATTAACTCAGTTCAATTATTTATGTTTTCATTAGGTAGCTGTGGGTGAATGCTGTTGCTGCGGTATTGGTAGGGTTAAGGTTTGATTGGTGTTTAATCAGTTCGTGTTTTCTTGTGTCCAATTTTACCGATATCCTTAACTATGTTTTACAAGATTTTTAACTTTAATGTGATCTAAATTTTAGAAGGACAAGTAGAAGGGTGTTTTGGCTTTGAATTAATACCTACACAATCAACAAAAAAATCGCGTAGGACGCTTGTCGCTGAATACATTTTCAATATTCTTTGTGTTTTTAATAAATATAAAAAATTAGGAGTGAAAAATAATTGGTAAGCTTTTACAAAATATTTTTTCATGTTTTTTATGACATTTGTACCATCACAACAAATCAAACGACGAATTAATTATCAATATCGGCTCAGGTGGTTGGTATAAATAGTGCCACAGAGGTACACACGCACATTCTCTTACTACTTTCATAACCATTACACAGTTGGGTAAAAACTTCAACAAGGTCAACTTTTTGTCTCATTCTAAGTCGGTTACATTACAACAATAGACATAAGACAATTAGTTCTAAAACGTCTTACCCTCTAAGATTTTATCCCATCCCACATACATAGTATTATAGTTAGGGGCAGGTTTAATGGCGATCGCTAAGCCTGACCCGGTCGATCGTACAGCTCGATTTGTGTTGTACTATTAACTGTTGTAGTTAACTGTGTCTGTGTACAGAGGTGGTTCAGTTGTGAGATACTAAGATAGATTGGGATTTTTTTGTGTGAAGTTAATATGAAGTAACTGGCAAATTATGGAGGTGATGCAAGGTCATAAACCTTATTAATATGTACTATGAATGTGGAAGTAACACTGTTTATCTCGCTATTGCGGTTTCTCGTCAAAAGTATTTATATGCTATAAATGTTTGGTATACAGATAGTCAGGCTTGAGAAAGCACATAGGTTACTATTTATCCGGGTGGGGAAAAACACTACCTCGCCCCTCGGCATCCAGTACTTGGAACAATTTAAAATATAATTTGAGGAATTGTATTCATTATTACAGCGTTTTAATTACGACATAGTGCTTCAACCACAAAAGGATTTATAAACAAATGCACACATATGTATGTGGCAAAAAGGCCGAAGTCTTGAAATTCCGATTTCGAAGTCGATACAGCCAATATGCCCCTTGTATGTACGTACACGCGTGTTGTTCTCGTAAACCGGAGGGTCACCCTTTAGCTTAAGTGTCCGCGCCGATATCTTTACGATATCCGGCCTCTGATGGACTGACCGACTGGGCTGTATTGTGTATTATTTGTTAATATGTATATTGACTTAATACGTTACAAAGTTTCTGAGTAATTTCTTGTAGAATGTAATGCTGAAAGTGTTGGAAACCAAATCTTTTGATTGTATTTCCTAATACTTAAACCATATTATAAACGCTGATAGTAGAGGTATATAGATTATACATTATGTTAATTGCACAAAATATTTTTTTTTAATGCTACTGGCCATCTTCTTCTATTTAAATGTAGAACTTAATCTTTGTATTTTAATTATTCCTTGGTAACGTTGTTCGTTAATTTTATACTTTATTGTTCGTTAATTTTATACTTTATTGTTCGTTAATTTTATACTTTATTGTTCGTTAATTTATTTTCCAATCGTCTGGATGATTTAAAAATCATAATCGTTTTGATAAGCCAAACAATGACACAAAATCAACAATTCCAAAAAACATACGTCACAGTCTTATGGGCCTACAAAATCCGTCCCTGTGCAGCCAATGGGCCGAACGCGACTGAATTTAATTGCGCTCGGACAACTGGCCCGCAGTCGAAACTGTTTAATGTGAAAACTAGCCAGTGACCGCCCTTATACTTATGATGTTAGTTTATTGTGGATGTGGTATTGGTTATTTGTGCTTTTGATTTCGGTAGAAGCGCACTAGGGCCAGTAATAATGCCATTCTTACTGATAAATTATTGAACTTGATATCTTAATTAATTTATGTACCTTCATTCTTTGCAAATAAACGTTGAAACGGCTGAACCGATTGATATGAAGCACGGAGATAGATGGCACTCTGGAGAGGGCTTAAGACTTCAGGTGGCTGTGAGTTACGAAACAAAAAACATTAAAAAAAATAAGAATATTAATAAATCCATGTCTGTATCCCATCCTAATTGATTAGAATTCAGGTTGCCGTTTAATGAATCAATGCATAATAGACAAAGTAACAAAATTTTACTAATAACACTGTGATCATATACGATTCTCTATCAGTATTACCTATCTACTTTTAGACATATAAGTCACTTCATTTGTCTAGCAAATAAATTCCTAGTTTTTAACCGGCTTCCCAAAAAAGAAGAGGTTCTCAGTTCGTATGTTTGTACTTTTTTATATTTCAACTACTTATTTTATCTACGTGATACTACTGTTTTAGTTAAATATGTCCACACAATACTACCATATCGTTAGCCATTACGCACACGGAATTACAGTGGGAACAAATAAGTCTTGCGGAGGGTCACAGGTTCGATCACCGGTTGTTGTATGTTGACTTCTGATTGCTTCTGTGTAATGGGTGTCGGTTGATAATGTTGTGGGTTGGACAATCGATTAGACATTTTATTGTAAAGTACTTGTAAGATATAGTGTACGTTGCTATTTTCTGTTATGCTAAGGTTACTATTTCATCATCATCCGAATAGCCTTTTCCCAACTATGTTGGGGTCGGCTTTAAGTCTAATCGGATGCAGCTGAGTACCAGTGCTTTACAAGGAGCGACTGCTTATATGACCTCCTTAATCAGTTATCCGGGCAAGAGTCGTGTCAGGCTTACTTGCTTCTGACTACCCGTAACGACTGCCAAGGATGTTCAATGACAACCAGGACCTACAGTTTAACGTGCCATCCGAAACACAGTCATGGTGTACAAGATATACGTAGAAAGTACATGCAAACTTAGAACAGTTGCATTGGTACTTGCCTGGCATGGAATCTACTTGTAAACATACTTGAGAGGTTGGTTCTGTACCCATAAGCCACCACAATTTCATCATCATATCATTCACTCAATCATGAACACAGAGCATAAAAACAAAACAGAGTCGACACTAATTACACATTCATTATCGGAGCGCACAATTTGGTACCGTTAATCAACATAGCAGTACAAAGAGATCAAATAAAAAGGGGTTGTTTGTTAAATCAAGTCTTGCAGATAAAAAAAGACAATCAAGTTCCTTCATCCCCCTTTGTGCCTTTTTATTTTTTCTTAATTTCAAGTTGATCCCAATCAGGAGTAAATTATAATGGAGACTTGACTAGAAGAATGTACCGTTGTATTGTCTCTGTGTATTTTCTTTTTCTTTGGTTTTTTGTCATTGGTAATTGTATAGAGCTGTTGTAGAATTTTAGGAGTAGATTTTACTTCTTTTTGGGTTTGAAGTGATGCAGAATTATGAAGGTTATAGAGTTTGTTAATATTTTTATTAATTACGCATAAAATTTCATTAAATGACAAGAAACACTTCTCACAGTGGAGCTTTAAGCATTGTAATATTGTGAAGTGGTCAAACAGGATACTAATTAAAAGTGTGTTGTTTCTCTTAAAATATGTAATCTCCTTTGTACCATTTTTTCAAATGTTTCACGTAATTGAGTTTTTATAAATTTGTCATACCAAAATAATAAAAAATCACACCACATCCAACTCCATAAAAATAAATAAATATCAAAAAAATTCTTCGCAAAGACTTCGTTTCCTAGCTCGAAGTTAAATTAACTTTTTTTTCGCCTTTTTTATCGGCACCCATCTCAACCCTTCCTTTGCTATATCGGCAACTAAATTGTCAAAGATGAGAGCAATGAACGTCGGTTTTAAATTGAATTTGTTATCGAGATGCCAATTTAGGGTTAACGATTCGATTACGCAAAGAAAACTGTTATTTTTGTCAAAACTCGCGCCTCTAATGTTTTGTGGTGAAAACAAGATGGCCGCCGTTTTGGCGCGAATTTCCGTTTTGAGGTTAAGATGACAGGTTATGTGTTTTTTTGATGTAGCTTAAGTGTAAAGAGTTGTTTTTGTTTTAAGTTGATTCCTTTATTTAAGATGAAACTGCTTATTTTTATTTAGCGTGCTTATTATTATTCAGTGGTATATTTTTACGAATTAATGAAATGCTCATCTTTAATCTATGAAAGATAAACTTGCTTTTGGCTATATTTCCCTCTTACAAGTAACAATGTTCGTTCCTCATTCCTTCACATCTATAATCTCCCAATTTCAAAATGATCCATTTTAAAAAACCATCAACCCATCATTTGAAGTGCCCTTTGAAACTCCATCCAGCCAGCTAAAACCTAAATTAAACCAGGTATCCTTTAAAAAAAAACATTGTATTTTCCGCACCATAGAGTCTGAACAACACACACTTGGCTTCATATTAATTAGCTGTGACACACAAGTGACTAGAGGTGCCTACCACAGAGTAATTAAAGAGCGGAGATGCCATAATGCAGGTAGGTCAGGTGCCTTCTTGCAGGTCAAATACTTACGGTGGGTATGACCTATACCAGCAGTTGCGTATTCGGGTTCTTTGAGACATACATATGTTAACGATATTTGATATTACAAAAATTATGTGTGGCAAAGAAGGCTGCACATTGAGGAATTTAGCCGAAAATCGATCTCAGTGGCGTGCACTTGGAGAGGCCTATGTCCAGCAGTGGACTGCGATAGGCTGATGATGATGATGATGATGAAAGAAGGCTAAGACAGTAAAGTTCCTCGTGTATTTTCTTAGTTCGTCTGTGTTTCGGAGGGCACTTTAAACTATAGGTCTTGGCTGTCATGGAACATTCTTGGCAGTCGCTACGGGTAGTCAGAAGCAAGTAACTCTAACAACCAGTTTTACTAAGGGGTACTGGGTAGCCCGGGTAACGGGTTGAAAAGGTCAGACAGGCAGTCGCGCCTTGTTAAACACTCAGCTGCATCCGGTAGGTAAGACTAGACGCCAACTCCAACATGGTTGGAATAAGGCTCGGGAGATGCTGATGATATGACTTTCTCAGGCGGTTTTCCGTTATGGCACTTCTGCTAGTAATTTTGTTCTCCATGGCTTGACACAAGTGACTAGAGGTGCCCCACACTAGAGGGGTAACCGTTGGCTGTTCGTTAATTGAAGTCGTCATCACGTATTGCTAGGAACGACGATTCTAATACAATGTGATTGTTGCAGCTACCTTTTTACAAGTCTGAAAGTGTTGGATGTTTAAGTAGAGTTAAATGGTTAAAAAAAACGTAACAAACACCGTATGTTCATTATTTTTCATTTCCTATATTGTTGAGGTAAAAAAGTTGTGTACAATGTGATATAACAATCTGAAGGTGAAACAAATTGATTTATATGTATATGTACAAGCGTGGTGTATATGTTATAGGTAGGTTATTTTGGAAGTATGTAACTGCATTGCTCCCCAACTTTTTTTAGCTGTGCTCTGGCATGTCCATATTGTACCTAAGGATATGAAATGTTGATAAAGAATGAAAATAAAAACAAATTAAATTTTATTAAAAACATAGATAACAATGAATGGACATACAAATGCAGTATGATAGGAGTTTCCACAAAATATTGAATTGCTAACAACATAAAAGAAAAACAATTGAACACAATAATTTCTCCCCCCAAATCCCCACCTCCAAATAGAAACAAACCAAGATACACACTAAAAGATAAAATTCAAAATTTGTCGCACCAAAAATTATGCTGAAACATTTTCCATCCAAAATAACAGGCTTATTAGTCAAAAACGCCGATCCCCGATCCAGTTTTTGGAAGACGTCAACTATTCGACCGCTGAGCGTCTTATCCGAGGGTATTTGAATAATTTTTACATTTAAAATCATTCCCTACGACAACATCCAAAGGGTAACCACTCTGAATCGCGACCATTGCCACGAGATAAGGAGAAAACTCGATGGAGCGGGTTAAGGTATAAGAAATTCGCGAAAAACTAACTATGTAGGTACTAGTTACAAATAATCATCATCATCATCCTCAGATAGATAAGATAGGATATCCTCAGACAGAGTCAGATAGGGCAGTCGCTCCTTGTAAAGCACTGGTACTCAGCTACATCCGGTTAGACTGGAAGCAGATCCCAACATAGTTGGAAAAAGGGCTCGGAGGATGATGATCATCATCCCCTTGATCCCAATTTTGATTTGGGGTCGGCGCAGCATGTTTCTTCTTCCATACTCCTCTGTCTGCCGTCATCTCACAAGTAACGGTCTTTCTATGTGGCGTAGAAAGGGAGAACTAGGTGTTACAATTGTCACTTGTATATACCTTTTATCAGTAAACATAAGGAGCACCATTGAAATATCTCTGTGCATCTTCTATCTCCGTCTCCAGAGCATATACCATCTATCTGCATAGATACTCTTGGCCATTCTGTGACCGAAAATCATTTAAGAGCTGCAGTACGCTGCAATCTTTTTGGCTTAGAACTAGGGAGAATAACCGACCAATACAAATAGAGTAGGTAATATTTATTCTTTAGTAGTTTAGTTAAAGGTTTCATTACCTACTAAAGACCCCATATTGGCTATGTGCGCGACGGTGGCGACGCGTAGCGTTTACAACATTTGCGGAAGCTGTCAAATAATGACCATGTAAACATTATAATTTTCTTTGCGAACATAAATAAAACCAAAGATTAAAATAGTGTTGTTGACATTATTTAAGTGCAATTTATTCAATAGTTTTACTGTAAAATGAATATAATGATAAAAACCGGGTTTGAAACATCCGCATTTGTTTCCAATTTCTGCCGTGTTGTGCGCTGCGGTCGTTATTGTCCGCCGCTACTCGCTTTGCACATAGCCAATAAATGAGTCTAACAAAACCCGCTCATTTCTCACAACTTGCACTCCATAACAAATAAATTCCGAGTGATTCTTTTAATACGGATTTTAAGCAGATTTTCTGTAGAATAAGTAAAAACGAATCCGTCACTCCGGCTAAAGGTTTAGCTCTGCTCCGTGAATATTTATAAGTTTTTCTATTATTTTATATTAACCGGCTTCGGGGATTCCAACAGCTTTTATTTTAATCGTTCTATAGATTAATTTTAATTTCACTTATTTAAATAAGCCTCTTTCGGAATATTTCCATTTGTTGTAATTAAATTTATTTTGTGTTCTGCTTTTTGTATTTAATAGATGGTTTTGGTACACCAAGAGGATATACAATAAATGAAGACGTTATGAAAATATGTGAAAGTACATTATAATATGACAAGCAAAATATCAGCAAACTTATCTTTATACGTACCGTAGTCGAAGTTCTAATATACGTTTTACTTATGGTCGAGTGGTTTATTTCAGCAAGGGGCATACTATATTTTCATGATTTAACTAACTGAAGTGAAAAATAAATCCATACTGCAACATAATGATATAACAACATTTCATGCATATGGAAACACTAAATCTAAGATCTACCAAAGAAAGAATAATCAATTATTTTATCAGCAAATGTAAAACAAGAAATATAACACCTACACAACCTACCTAATTAATATCAAAATAAAGCGGCCTACAAACGACGCGACCTTATTCCGCAACTAACAAATTCAGCTAGTTGCCGGCCTAACACCGCATTACAAAATCTAATGAACACACAAGATAATGTCGCAACTAGCGCTATTTAGTGTCATACACTGCCTCCGCGGGTACTCGCTGAAAACCTTTTAATATCAAATGAACTCAAAATTGGTACATGTCAAACGGTATTATTAGGCGGAAGTTTAAAGAGCTGTGGATTTGGTGTGTTTGAATTTTAGTAGTATGATTGTGCGTGGGGTCTATATTTATAGTATTTTACTGGTTTCCCGCGGTTTCTCAAAAGATTTTTTTCAAATCGGCCCAGTAGGTTCCAAGTCTCGGGTGTTTGTGCAAACAAATAAAAATCCTCTTTGTCATTAATAGTTTAAATAGTCAATTTATATAAATTGGGGGATAACTACGACTGCACACATTTCATCTAAAACAATGCTTGTTACAGTGCACAAAACTTGGTTGTATAGTTTTTCCTATAATTAAATAATTGAGAAACTATTTTGGAGATTTTGTTTACAGAATATTATTTAGAATAATTTTATTTTTTTGTTTATTTAAAAAAGATGGTATCAACTGCTCTTCAAATATTTTCCACCGCTAAATAATGATAGCTGCGCGCGTATGATTACGTATTAGAGTGGCGCGACTAGTTTCGTTGGTCGCGCTGCAACTTTCATGTATCGACGTGTGTAGGCGGCCTTATGGCGCGCGTTAGCGATGTAGTTCTGCTGAATAGGTAGGCTAATTTTGTGTGTGCTCTCTTAGTGGTAAAATAGGAAGCTAAATTTTGATAACTTCGTTATGTTTAAATTTATTTAAAGTATCTTTCGATATGATTGTATTTCAATCCATACCTTCAGTACTGGGTCATTTAAGGTAAGCAATATAAAAATGGTGTTTTAGAAAAAAAAATATAACATAAAATAATTATAAAATGATAACACATTTTATGAAGAAAATTGCAACCTCAAAAGCAAAAAAACGTGAAAATTGTTTGATTACGCACAACACTAGGAGCATAACCATTTATTTTGTGAAGTATAAAATAAAATTTTAATAAATTGATTTCCATTCTTCAAAACTAAAACCCGGTAACCCAAAAAAATCACTTCTCCACACAATAAATTAAACCAAAGCAACAAAGTAATAATTGCAATTATAATTACAAGAGGCGACGTGACGGCAAAGCGTAATGCGTTACAGTTTTGAAAATTTGATAACTTTACAAATTCGTAGGTCGCGAGCACACGTTGGGGAAATCTCGGGGACTCATTATTGTTTCTAGTGAAACCCGGGGAGGATGCGTTGACGGAACACTAATGCGACCTTTTCGGGTACGAGGTAAGAAGGGTACGATGCGGTACTTTTTTGCGGTGTTGATTTATTTTTTTGAGAGTGTGTGAAAAATAATTAGAAAAGAAAGTTTAGAAAAAAGATGTTTAGAAATGTTTGTACTTGGCAGAGGAAGACAAAAAATTAAACACAATTTTGTATTTTAAAGATAAATATTATTTTCTTCAATGATTTACCAAATTGCAGTAAAGAGAACAGTGCAATATCAATGTAAAATTAATTGACTTCTTTCAAACCGTTATTCTCGAAAATAAAACATTATGAAAGACTGCAATAATTAAAA
Source organism: Helicoverpa armigera (assembly GCF_030705265.1). NCBI lineage: Eukaryota > Metazoa > Arthropoda > Insecta > Lepidoptera > Noctuidae > Helicoverpa > Helicoverpa armigera. The sequence goes on from NC_087141.1 coordinate 1,077,756, forward strand.
AAACTACATATATTTTTTTACTTCATTTTCACGCAAAATCCCAAAATTGCTACGCCGGTATCCAAAATTGCTACGGCATAGCTTTCGTAGCTCGTAGCAAGAACGTAGCGAGTGGTCGAGTTAGGAACTGTAGAGCCCTTAAGTGGAAAGTTTCAGATGGATTTTTGCTGTTAACCGACTGCGCCTAATTTCATAATGTTATCGAGAGTATATGTGTCAGCTTTCAGCAGAGGCTTCAGGGATATTTAAATTCATTAGGCGAACTTCTTATAGTACTTAATGGAACATTATTGCTCCCTAGGACAAATGGTTCTAAAAAGCCTAGAAACTGAAGGGTAATTAGTTGGTTGGTTAATGGGTTGGTGTGTGATGTGGGTTAAAAATTATGTGAGTTATTGTTGCTTGGACTGGCATACAGATTTTTTGGAGTACAGTCACTACACATTTTAGGCAAAGATATTTAATAACTTGACAGAGTAACTGAAAATTATACATAAATTGTTTGATAGTGTTTACTTATAAGATAATGAAAATCAAGAGCGTTTGTCATTTATATAACAAAATAAACAAACAAATTCAAACAACTGCATTAACAACATTCATTCAAACTTAAAAACATAATTCTCATTAAGAAAAAAGCAAAACTCCATCCAAGTATTGCCATAAAAATTGTGAATTATTATCTGAGATAAATAATATTGTATTTTATTGCTCTGGTAACACCTTGTGTCTTTTAAAGAGGCGAAGTTTTAAACATTAATAGGTCTTCCCGACTTTGGAGGGGATTAATAAAATGCGACTGCCACACTTCTTAATTAATAGCACTTTCTAAAGAAAACAATATCATTTTATTAGCATAACCTGTTGAGAGTATGGCACACTTGCAATTTTGAGAACGCAATATTTCCAGTCACAGCATATTTATTTAATCATGTCATATAAATCGTGAGCATTGAGTGTTATGATTTCAAAAGTCAGTTATTCATGCATTTACATTTAGAATTACTGATTAACTTTTTTATCGAAAATACAGTGATGAAAGTATAGAACGACATGAGTTCCTTATTTATTGTTCTTTATACTTCATTGTGCTAAAGTTTTGTCAGCAGATAGAACCTACAACGTCAGAAAGATTTGAGCAAGTTGCTTCGTTATTGGTCAGAAATACAAGCTTATGAAGATTATAATAAACATAAATAAGATGTTTTTTTTTTCATAAAATTATGGTTTCCTAATGCTTAAACTAAAACTTTTTTTTATAATGGAATAATTTTAAACAAATTCACAACCATTCTAAAATAAAACGCAGCGACAACGCACCCCAATCTAAACTCCTCTCAAGACTAGCCTTAAATAAAGTCAGTGATGACAAGTTAAACAAACTGTCTGAGTTCAGCAGTTAACGGCACTTTCATAAACTTTTTTGTTCTGTCGGTGTCTTTGATTTGATACATGACACCATTATTAACACTTGTGCTTTATTTTACCTGCTTATTTTAATTAGGTGATGTTTTGTTAAAGAAGTGAAATGGTAGTTTGAAAATAAATTTGAAGTTTGAAAGAATGTGGTTTGATCATCATCAAAACAGCGAAAAAAAAACAGTAATTTCTAACTCACCGATTTTAGTGATATTTTAACTTGCAAAAAAAAACGAAATCTATTTTTTTAATAACTTAGCATATAGAAAAAGCAGTAAGAAGTAATTAACATTGAAAAAAAAAATACAAAACATCTACAAATAACCTTGCCAAAAAAATCATACATACCTAGCCTTTTCCCAACTATGTTGGAAGTCGGCTTATGGTCTAACCAGATGCAGCTGAGTACGAGTGTCTTACATGGAATAACTGCCTATCTGACCTCGTCAACCCAGTTTTCCAGAAAAACCCGATACCCGTGGTAAAACTGGTCATCAGACTTTCACTTTACCAAAAAATAGAATACAGGATAAAATAAAACAAGCCAACACAATCTCTCAAGTATTTAAATCAACAAAATCAAAGTTTTAGACGTTGATAACTATAATTTCTTATTAACATAAAACAACACTTAGCATGCCCGGCGACTCTGTCTCAAACTTCGGTAGATAATAATATCCCGGGTTATAACTTGGGAGAAATATACAAATAAAATGACAATAGAATAATTACCTAACAAACATTTGAGGGTTGGGGGACGGTTAACCCTTTGTTGCTTTGGCTTTCCAACTGGTAACACTGTGTTTTTGTGTTGCGAAAAGACTGTTGTTTGTGTGTGTCTTTTAAAATATTGTTATGAAGTACCACACTGCAGACTTTTAGTCGGCCGATGTTGGGCTCAGAAATTAGTCCAGAGATTGGTAGCACGCACATAACAAAGACAAGGAAGGTATTTAGCCAGTAGACCAACTAAGAAATTTCAACCAGCTCTTAAAGCTATAACGATAGGTTTATGTCAGTAAAATGCAAAGATTTTTTTATAATTTTGGTGGTAAAACTTTGTTACTTTGTCGGGAACTTGCCTACATATTTTCACTCAATAAGAGTTGTAAATTCCCAGATCATTTGCAAATAAGGCTTCTTCTTCCTTAGAAATGTTTTACCTAATTTGAGCACCAATTCTTCTGTGTTCACATTAAAAAGTAAGAATACAGTGCAAACCAATACCTGCACACCAAAGTCAATTTTAAGTTCTTAAACATAAAGATCACTTTTGCTTGAAGTTACAAATAATGCACAATATTTTGGGGGTTTCTCGAAGGTGGCAATAAAGTCTGGTTATGCAAATAATGATACCGAGGTATCGCCTAGTAATCAATATTTTAATTTCTGTAGATACCCCGTGGAGGCTACCGAATTTTGGTTGTTTTATTCAAGAATTCAGTTAGGTGTGGGTATAGCTGAATTTCTATGTTGTTGGGCATGTATAGTTGAAGGGTTTGCTTTTCATATTCTTTAGAAATTCTATATTAGAGGCATAATGGCCCTTTGATTGATATACTTTCACTTACTCGTATTCGGAGAATCAAACTATAGCATGGTCCATCCAGCTTACAACAACTGTACCTCCACACACACTCGCATTTATTTACCCACTAAAGCAGAGACTTTTTATAATATTCCTATAAGCTTTATATGTATGGAAATCCTGTGACCAACTCTCGTCCTAAACGAAAGCACCATGAGAAAACCCATACTTATAACCAAAATCGCCGGTATGCCTTCAGCAAGCGTGTGATCAATTTTCCCATCTTCTCTGAACTAAAAGGGCTTGTGGACCATTAAAAAGACCTTTAGTGACACATCTATTTTGAATCAAGTCTTCAATCTATAAGCCAGTACTTGAATGGAGTCCATTCAGAGTGGTCACAAGATGTGTGCTGCATGGTCATTCCGCGCTTTGCGGTGCAACACAAATGTTGACCGACTCTGAGTGAATACCAATGGTGGAGCGTTTGAATGGGGTAGTGGACTGGATGTATGAGTAAGTTTGAAGATGAAGGCATTTTTTTCATGGCATTCCACTTTTGCAATATGAAGTCGTAAGGTAGAAATTGACGAGAACAATATGATGCATAGTAATTGATTTGCAATACCTACGTTTTTTGTAACATCACATTATAATTATTGAGAGTTTACTTCATGACATTCTCATTCCAGGAGACCTTTGTTTTTTTTTATTTTTAAGTTGTGAATTTAAATGCATCGATTTGAAAAGTTGTGGGGGTTTAAAAGGAACGTTCCTGCTACCTTATTATTTGGAAATACAATAATGAATTGAGTATTGGGAAATTATAACACGTTATAAAGCCAAGGGTTATAACTTTATGCTCGACAATTTAATTCTTTTTATATACTTTATGACTACTTGCACATCCTTTCCTCACAGACACGTTGCATAATTTTTCTCGTGAAAAGAGCAATTTTTTCACCTAAATCCACAAGCCAGTAACTCGCCCAAGTAACTAGCTTACCTAAACACAGCACCCCCATCCCGCGCATGTAATGATGTCCTATTGACTTGCGGGTCCGAGCTTGGCATTGAAAGAAACGTCTTCCGGTCAGTGTAAACACCGCCTAATAAGGGCGCATTCATACCATTCAACGCTGCGATTGCGACTTTTGGTATCACAGTTGGAAAAGGCCTTAGAATGAGTGGACACCGTTTCTGTAGTGTGTACCGGGATTAACATTATTCAGTATTGAAAGGATTGCTACTGGTTTTGCTTTGAACTATCTTTCATTTGAAATAACAGATTTTTCAGTGATAAATAGAAAGATTTTTAAATTCTTGATCTTAAAACTAAAAAAAGTAGGTGACATAATGAGTGGTCTTCTTGCTAATAGCGATTTATTCCAGACAACCTTAGTATGGATTGAACCGAGAAGGAAAAGACGAAATTGGTATTTGTGGGATCAAAGTATGCTATTGCCTAATTTGAATCTAATGTCGTACATATTGAAAGATCGGGAGGACCAATATTATAAATGTAAAAGTAACTCTATCAGTTTGTTTGTCGTGCTTTTACGCTAGAACTACTAAAGCTACACGGATAGTCTAGCTATAGTCCGAAAAAGTACATAGGGTTACAAGATACTTTTTACCCGATTGCGTAAAGTGGTTCTCCTTTAACGTGGGTGAAACCGTGTGGAACAGCGATTATGTAATAAATATCAAGTATATAAGGATGATATTTACTATCAAAGTCCATTACGTAAGCAGCAGCAACTTGTTCAATATGAGCTCTATGTAACTTAGAGTCAATACAACAACCAACAGATGATGAGCTTCTGGAACACGGATGAAGAAATAAATGGAGTACTCAGTGTAGGTTAGGATATTGGAATTTAACAAATAAATATTAATGAAGAAGTAGTTAAAGTTTTCAATGGATCTTATGGAACCTCAACCTTATTGATCAAAGAGAAAATACACATGCTGGAGACATGTGGCATATATTCTACGGGAATGTTGGAGCAGAAAATTCATATTAATTAATTCTTGCAAAAAGCCGATAAAAAACCTGTCTCAGAAAGGTGTCACTTTGCTACTTCAATACGATCGCGCTTTATATTATTTTTAGTAATACTTTGGCTTATGTAGACTAGACCATGGTACTAGGAATTTGTATTAAAAGCCATGTGTAAGAACTCCTATTTAATTAAAACAAATCCTAATTATCACTATACAAAGACGTTCTGCAGACAGAACGTTTGTGATTTAGGATTCTTTAGGCAACTGCCAAAAAAGTTGAGATGTCTCATAAATATTATTTCAAACTTTACTTAACCATTGTTGCCATACTGTACACTCCATTCGTACATCAATCTGTGTCCATATTACTTCGCAATGATATAGCGAGGGAAACTTTCGATACAGAGCCATTGTAGAACACAAATATTGAAGCTAAGCCTACGAGTCCGACCCGAGTTAGTTGCCCAACTGTTGCGCCACTTTATTGGAAAATGGATACTGAAAGTAAACATATGTGGAAGTTATATGTTGTTACACATATGTGGAGTATTATGTATTTAGTTCAAGTATGATTAATGAAGGTATTCAATTTACTTTTCAGTATTCCGACCACCAATGAAACAATGTCTATCTTTTGAATTATTTGTGCATTATTTAATACTAATCACAAGCTCAGTAATTTAGGTACTTATTACTTACCGTATGTAATTTCACGCCCCATCTTATCGGTTTAATATCTTTACCATGCAATCTTTCTTATCAATTTGATGGCCTGCATCTTGTACCATAAAAACAGGGTACATAATATAACAACTAAATATTTGTTCGTGTCGTGGTTGATCAGGTCGATGATAGCAATCTTTAATTCCGATTTTAATATCTACACAAGACTTATACATCTGAAGAGTTCGTTTCTTTTGTTTTTCTTAAAGGCACTAATCTCAGGAATAAGACGCCTGGTTTTAATAATTCCTTCTGTTTTCGATAGCCTATTTATCGAGGATGGCAAAAAAATAGGCTTGTTATCCGGTTACCGCGTGGGAAATCACTGCCAGAAGCTAGCTACACATCATATTAGTTGTACAAATTAATTGGAACTTACAGATTCAAGTCCCATTCAAGAATATCCCATACCACCCACCATAACCCTTTCCAGTGTAAACAGGAGATTTCTACATAATCCCTAATTAGCGGCACTACAAAGTTCAGCACAGGATTGATTAGAGATCAAACAATAACCCTCGAGGCGACCCGGAGACCAACTATGTCCAAGTTGTACATTTTGAGTTTTGAGTAGGGGGACCGTAATTTGTGTGAACGAGAGATTTTGATTTAAATAAAACACTGGTACTAAGCTACAAGCGGATAAGACAAGAAGCCGACTACATAGTGTAGGAAAAGGCCAGGGAGATGCGGCAATGGAAGAAGATATTTATAAAATGAATATAAAAAATACAACTCCTCTTACTGGGAAGTCACATATATTATTTATTGGTAGGGGCCTCAATAAAGTGCAGCTTTTACGACATATTTTAATTGTATGAAAATAAGATTTAAATTCAACACTTTCTTACGTTATAAAGTTAACGACAACAACGTGGTAACTAGGCAGGAAATTTGCTCCAAAAATCTTTCTAAATACCTGTTCCACCAACAAAATTGACAAATATATTTGAACGAAGACATTTTCTGTCCGATCTGAGAAAACCTACTACAGGATTTCAAGACTGTCTCTCAACACCCCAAAATCATAGCCACCCCACTCCCAAGACAGAACCAAAGGTAGAATATTTGCAAAGCAAGTTCCTGACCGATGTTGACACAAATGATTTGTTCCCCACCATTGCCACACGTTACTGAGTTATTAACACTGCCTAATTTGAGTACCTTCCAACTTGCCCGTGGTGTACTAATGTCGTTATGAACTTCTGAAGTGGTTACAGGTAAATAGATGTGTGGGTCTGTGGTTTTGGTAGGAGAAAAATACAAGTTTAAGCACAGTGATAGAATTAATACGGAATTGCACTGGAAATAGATCGCAATTGGTGGTTAAAAAGATGGTTAGAAGAAAGAATGTTACTTGTGAGATGAAGTTAGACAGATATAAGTTTGGAAGAAGAGGAACAAATAAATGTTTCCGATTCCGATTCTGGCTTAAATGAAAATTGGGGTATGGACGAAAAGCATTATGATGATGATGATGTGATGGTGGAAATAGCTCTTTCTGCAATAAGTTTATAGATGGTACAAGAAAATGTAGTTTTAAAATAGAAGGCAAGGAGTTACTAAGTCAAGTAACCTTATCTTGTTACATAACACTTGTTCTATCTTAATTACCCAAGTTACCAGATCCAAACCGGTAACAACTGAAAAAATCCAGTCTATCTTCTGCCCATCCCCCCCAACAAATGAAGCGTGATAACATATAATACAAAACATAAACCAATGAAGCCAGTAATAACGAAATATTAATCAAATAAAAAGCTTTTATATAAATATGGTGGCTGAATCGCACGTCTATCAAAATCATTAAAACGAACGCGGGGACAGTCGCGGTCGTATTTCGATGGATACGCCCAAATTTCCATCAAATATATGATGTGGGTTAAGGTATAAGCGAAAGCGTTTATTGAAAGAATATTCCAGTAAAGTTAAGTTTGAAAACATTCTCGTTTTAAGGCTATTTAATTTGAGACTGAACGAGAGAGTTCGCTTTTCCTTAGAGTGGGTGAAGTCATTTAATAGTTTCAATTCTCATCCAGAATTATCAGCAATGTAAAAAAGACCTGACCTGACACACCTTTAGTCAATCTTCACAAATCTAGTCGCCAGCTTGACATAAAAAAAGTCTCCAATATCAATAACAACCACTTGACCGATTGGAAAGCACTGCCAGAATGAACAAATTGTTCCTTCTTATTTTTATGTGTTGTGTGCAATCGAGCTTACGGATCGCTCGATGGCAAGCGATTATCACCACCTATGGACATCTACAAGACCAGCGGTTTCGCAAAAATGGGTTGACACCTTTTTTCTGACCAAAGGCATTTTCGAATACCTAAAGACTTAGGTCAGTAGTTCAATATGAGCGTATAATCCTAACTCGCTCCCGCTACATCCTATCCCGTAACCCATACATCGCATGCCTAACACACCCATCCCGTATAGACGAACACGATATGCAAATATGTGCCGTAAAAGTAATATTTCGTGATAGCAATGTACGGTAATTAATAAAATATGTCCTCTTCAGTGGTGGGCGAGGATTATATTAGATTTGATTGTTTGTTAGAATGATTTATTGTTCGTTTGACCTTAATTAGGGGTTTTTTTTGGTGCTAGTTTGTTTTTGGTTTTGCTTGGGAATAAAATGTATGAAATATCATTCAATTTCTTTCCTTCGGATGAAAACTGAGTATCCCAACTTTATCAGCGGCATTTTTTAACTGTAACAGGCAGAAATGTAATAGATATTGGGTTTAATATTTGGTCGATTTTGGTATTTTTTCTTATATCGCTCTCTCTTTCGCTCACTCTCTCTATCTCTCTTCTTGTATCTACTTCAAAATAACAACAAAGATCAGTCACCATGCATGTTCCTTATCATCAATATAAAACTCAATGACAGTTTTTATCAAAAAACTTCACCTATATTCATAATACAGCTCAAAAATGCTCAAAAATATATAACAAAAAAAGATTTATAGTAAAAAAAATTTAGGTACAATCGCGAACACAATTCAATTAACATTAAAATGCCGTGGTATGGGAACAGAAATATATTATTAGTGTGGTAATATGGATAACGTTTAGATTGCATGCGTGTGAGCAACTTTGGTGACATGTTGTGTTTGATTTAAATATCGAGAACGTTGTGTTTGCGAGTGTACTTGTTATGAGAGGCTATGTTTTTAACGCGGAATCTCTCGTAGATTTTGGACAGCCTTTCTGCAATGTGGTTCAAAAATCATTGAACGAATTTGAATGAAGATTGGCGAATTCTTTCCAAGTGTTTTGAAGCTACATAATCAAAAGTACCAACAGAAAGAAATAAGTAACCATACTTACTAAAATTAAAAAAGAAACTCTTGTAGCAGATAGATGTATGTTTCAGCTGTGATTTAGAAAAGTAGTTAAGAAAATAACACATTACAAAACCCTTTATTTGCAAATCGAACATGGCAATTTTCGCATAAATAAACATTGACATTATCGTTACAAACAAGCCTATATGTTTTCACAAATATCAAAAATTATTTCCATTGTGAGGTTTGGAGGTCAATAGATGGGTGCGGTCGGATCATGGCTAATGTGCGATATAACTTGACAACTTCATATAGAGCACTTGAACGATGCATATTAAAACATTTTCAAATAGTTTAATGAAATGACAACATTGAATTGACTTGAATTTTGCTCTCACGGAGAAACAACGTACTCGATTTAGTTGTTTTTTTTTTTTTGTAAGATAGATAAAACTCTGGAAATTTATCCTACTCTGTTAAATTATTGACCAAAGACGTGGTTAAGAACGAATAAAGCCTAGTCTCAGTTTACACTGACAATTAATTATTTTCGGCAGATTTGCCAGTATTGGCAAAATAATTAAGGACAAGGCTATTGATATTAAGATTAGGGATGGGACAGCATGCATAAGATAAAGGAGATCATCCATTTCGTACCCAAAACTGAAAGTGCCGGCCAGAGTAAAAAAATAATATATTCTTGTAGAGAATAATGCCCTGAACATTTTTTACTATTACAAGAATCGTCTACAATTAACCCCCCGGCTGCTATTTGACTTTGAAAATACCAAAAAATTCCACAATGTTTGGAAAATTGCATTACGGCCCCAAACTGGAGAAGGCAGCCGCTGCCTTCAAAGGACTCCTACCTAACCTGGGAAGTCATCAAATGACTCCCCTCTCGCTGTGGGGAAGTCAGACTCCTACTGACTAAAACCCATCATGGGGTAGCCAGAGCCGCGGTAATTCTTTCGACTCATTCGATTCTTTAGACTGCCTCGTTGCTCTAGTGGTTGCAAGCGTGGCTGCTGTGCTCGAGGTCTCGGGTTCGATTCCTGGGTCCTCCTTAAAATGAGAACAGCGCCGTGGCCGAATTTGGCCGTGGACGCCATTATTTATTATTAATTCTTTCGAACAATCCCGCAGCCCCGATAGGCCTTGTCCCCGCAAAAATATCGTACGATTCTTGTCGAGGATACCCTGAAGATTTTTTACTATTATAAGGAACGTCTTCGGTTAACCCCCAGGCTGCTGTTAGAGTTTAAAGGTAGAACCGTGAATAAAAAATCTATACTTGAATGTTACGGCAAATAACTTCCACAGTTTTTTTTTAACTAATCAAACGTCTACGATAAACCCCCCCCCCCTCCTGCTACACCGAGGAGCCTGTTACTGATTGTTGTGTTCCTTCTGACCATGCTGCAGGGCCGCGGTAACTCTTTCGAACCCCGAAGCCCCGCCAGGTTTTGGGGTCGCCTGGGGTTACTGATTCTCTGAGAGGGCGTGAACAATGCACGCCACCGACACCTGCTGTTTCAAGGAGACAGAGGCACTATGAGCCAAAGGAAAATCTATAGGGGCGAGGAGGAATGGGATGCCTTCGTCTCCTTCTGCGCAGCATGCCAGAGAAGGAGGCAGTGCAATAACTGAGAGTTCGCGCCTCTCATCCCATCCGCTGAGGTAGACGTGGAAGTCACCACGCGCGTTGGGTGTCAAGAAGACTCCCGGCACCGTAGACGTCGGTTTGTGGGCGGTGAGTTTAGGGAGGCTTATCGTCCCTTCGTTTCCTTGGAGACAACAGGCCCGTTTCGGCGGCGAGCGTTGACAAGTCAAGCCCTCCTCAGACAGTCAGCAAACCCCAGTGGGGCCCACCAGGGTCAGAACCTGCCAGGGCTGCGGGATTGTTCGAAAGAGTTACCGCGGCCCTGGTACATTATCAGAAGGAAAATGATGGGTTTAAATCAGTAAGTCTACTCGGTGTAGCAGGAGGAGGGGGCGGTATAACGTAGACGTTCGATTAGTTAAAAAAATACTGGACGTTATTTCCCGTAACATTCAAGTATAGATTTTTTATTCACGGTTTTCACACTTTAAACTCAAATAGCAGTCTGGGGGTTAACCGAAGATTTTTCTTATATTAGTAAAATATCTTCAGGACATCCTCGACAAGAATCGTACGATATTTTTAGCGGGGACAAAGCCTATTGAGGCTGCGGGATTGTTCGCAAGAATTACCGCGACCCTGGTTTCTCCATGATGGGTTTTAATCAGTAAGTGTCTGACTTCCCCACAGCCCAAGTCATTTGATTCCCAGGTTGGGCAGGAGTCCTTTGAAGGCAGCGGCTGCCTTTTCCAGTTTGGGGCCGTTATGTAATGCTCCAAACATTGTGAGATTTTTTGGTATTTTCAAAGTCAAATAGCAGCCGGGGGGTTAATTGTAGACGATTCTTGTAATAGTAAAAAATCTTCAGGGCATTATTCTCTACAAGAATCTACTACTTTTTCTTTTGGCCGGCACTTTCATTTTTGGGTACAAATTGTTCGAGACTTGAATGATCTCCTTTACAGATTATGCACTCGACTGTGTACCTACATAGGTTTTTTTTTTTTGTTTTGAAGCCGCAAAGAGCTTGACACTACCAGTGCCACAACTAAAGTTGCCGAATTACACGAACCAAATATCATTTCATACATTTAAATCTATTAGCAAAATTAAAAAATCTACCCCCTCCCGTGTGATAACGATCAGATATTACAATAAAATCCCAGTGACCGCTCCCATACGAAGTGTATGATTTCATACTATTATTAATAATGGTGACAAACCGTTTGTGTATCATTTGTTATTATTTAATAGTGTTTTATTATTACTGTTGGAGTGATTAAAAAGGAGTATTGTGTGGAGTCATTGTTTTTTTGGTAATTGTTTTGTGATTCAGTTTCTATGTGTGGTTAAAAACTGGTGGAGATTTTTTTTGTATTATCATTGCTGAAATGTACCACTTTCCGGCAAAATACTAATGCGATTAGGTTTTAATCTTTATGTACTTTAATATTTTTATGAACAACTCTTGGAAGTCGCAATTGAAGCTTTAGTCAATCATCATCATTTTTATTGTCCCACTGCTGGGCACAGACCTCCTCTCACACAAAGAACGATGCATGGAGTTTTTTGCTCTCCATAGGAAGCTTCTTTTGGATTGGGGATCTAAAATTTAAACCTATTTATAATTTTGACATTCACAAGTGCCTAAGTAAAGGCCTAAGTGAAATAAATGATTTGACTTCGACTTTGCATAGTCAATAGGAGCTTAAGTCAATAAAAAAGATATTATTGCAAAATTAGGAACAACCTAAATACATTTAATAAGTACATAATAAAAAATGTATAAACTGGCCACGGTAGCTCAAAGAACCAAGTACCATACAACAAAATGATATCTATAAGATATACCTATCAGACTTTAGCCATACATCTGAAAGCCACCCCTACATAAATATTAGACTACCCTATTATGAGTCAAAGCGACATACGAAGAAAGAAATCACTCGCCGTCCTCTATCCTGAATATTTCATGTTTCATTACAGGCTTTACCAACTTATTTTTGCATTCATTGAAATGATTTTCAACCTTATTGTAAAGAGAATAAGGTTGGTAGGTAACAATGGGTGGCCCGGATAAATTTGTTGCGAATTTTTCTACCCGTATTCAACTTTCAATACTGAGATGGTTATTTATTAGCATGCTAGCTTCTTCCAGCGGTTTTACCTACATCCCGTGGGACTAACTTCACTCATCTGGATAAAAAGTATAGCCTTCTTCAATATACGGGTTATATAACATTAAGAAAAGTTTTCAAATGGAATCTTCAGTTCTTGAGGTCAGCACGGTTAACTAACTAAACAGTGAAACTCCATAGAAAATAATGCGAACCGAACCTACGTCTTCGTGGATTTATAAGCGTGATAATAACATCCAAAATCAGTCTTGTTTCATAAAAAAAATACATAGGTATATAGACGACTTTATTAACTTTTTGGTGGAAATAGTTCCAGTAATCCGGAATTAAGCCGAAATACGGCGGGTGTGCATCGACGTTCAACTGTGATGCTGAGTGCTGATAATGCATGTTACACTGCTGGAAAATAAATTCAATAATACCTTAACCAAAAAAGAAACGAAAACCTTTTATGAAAATTGTTTCCCAACTATGTTGAAGTCAGCTTCCAGACTAACCAGATGCAGAGCTGAGTACCTACCAGTGTTACATGGCGTGACTGCCTTTTTGACCTCCACAATAGGGGTAATCAAACCGCCTTGGTAATATAGGTTATCAGGCTTCTGACTACCTGTAACAACTGCCAAAGATGTTTACGATTTAACGTGCCTTCCTACTGAAGAACTCATCATGACGAAATGTTGCTGGATCGATCTTTGAGGCTTTTATCTAGCCACGAGCTCCTTCGTACGAAATTTTTAAATTCGAGGCCAGTTGCTCTTAATCAAAATAATTTTAACTTAAAACTACTTATGATATTTTTCAGCCCGTATGTCACATAAGCCCGGTACGTCGTGGTTAGTATTGAAATTTTTGAATATGCCAACACTCGAGATGTTTTTGAGTGTATCCGAAAATATTTCGCCGTAATTATACACGGTGGGGTCTCTCGAAATTTTGTTTGTATGTGTAGTGTTTATTACGCGGAACTGCTTGAACAGTTTTTTTTTTTTTTGTTTTTAATATAGATGTTTGTAGTATTGATGAGTGCGTTATAGGTAATATTTGTAATAAATAACTCTACATAAGGGCCATACGCCGATGGTACTATTCAGCCATGTAAAATCTTAATCTGGTAACTTATACTTAATAAGTCCTTTTTACACTTTCTCCGATATCTGTGGAGATCTAAGGAGGAGGCCTATGTTCAGCTGTGGACGTCCTATGGCTGAGATGATGATGGTGATGACAGCTTCAAAATCAATTATTTAATTATGAATATGATTTCGGAGGGCGATTTTTGGTTAAAATATAATATGATAATAGAATATCAGGAATAAAACAAATTAAAATAAAACCTAAATCAATAATAACAATTTTGGCAACACTACCGGACCAAATTCAATTTCTTTGATAGACAAACGTAATGTTTTTTCGTTTTTGCATGATATGAGTGTAATCCGGGAAATCCAAGGGGAGGCGGCCTTGTCTAGCCACTCGCTGCTGTAATGTGGGAGCTGTGGTAGTAAGGAATGGGTTTGGATAAGGTATCTTGGTGAAAACAGCGCAGGACGGCCAATGACGAAGTGGTTGGACGATATTGATGTATCGAGGACCAGTTTTAACGCAGGTTTAGTAACAAAAGCTGCTTATAAAAGAAATGGTTAAAACAGATGGTGATGAAAGCTTGCTTAAGAGGAACCGCTAGTCTAAGTAACCGGTCGTGTTTATTTTGTTAGTAAAAATGGACCTAACAGTTAAGAAAATATAGTGAGGATACCTATACTTATAGATAATCTAAAATCTGCCATTATCTGTAAAAGAAGACAGGAATTAACCATTTCTACAAACAAGTATAAATCAGCTGAATTCATGTTTTTATAGCAGTCAAAATCAAGTTGAAAAAACCGGCCAAGTGCGAGTCGGACTCGTGCACGAAGGGTTCCGTAAATTACAGTTAAATCAACCTATCTCAAAAACTATAAGAGATACTTTGATCAAACCAAAAATCGTTGAAAGAGTTAATTAGCATGCATCACCTCTATTTTTTTTAGAATTTTATACCCCGTAGTTATAAAAATAGAGGGGGGGGGACATACTTTTTACGACTTTGAGAGCTGATATCTCAAAAACCGTTCACTTTAAGAAAAATGTTTTTTAGAAAACTTTATATCATTTTAAAAGACCTTTCCATTGATACCCCACACGGGTATGTACATCGAAAAAAAAAATTTCATCCCTCAGTTACATGTATGGGGGGCCCCACCCCCAATTCTTTTTTTTACTATTTAGTGTCATATTTTTGTAGCGGTTCATACAACACATATTCCCATCAAATTTCATCACTGTAGTACTTATAGTTTCCGAGTAAATCGGCTGTGACAGACGGACAGACGGACAGACGGACAGACGGACATGACGAAACTATAAGGGTTCCGTTTTTGCCATTTTGGCTACGGAACCCTAAAAAGGCCTTTTTTTATGAAGTTTGTTAGCTTTAAGGAGAGTTGAACGTATGAAAATAGTTTTAGATTTATTAAGATTTGTCAAAATCATTTAATATAAATTCATGGCTAACTGAATACAAGAAATTCATTATTTTTAGCATTTTTCCACCTCCACCATTTCACTCCTCCTCGTCAAAGCTCATCGTTTTGTTTGCACAAGTCTCACCCGTCAAGTTATGCAGTTTTCGTTTCTTTGCAGCCACGCTGTCAGTTCCTCGGGCCATGATGCGGCTTCTAATGCTGATGGATGCAGGTGAGTTGCATGACTTTTATGGATACAAAAATGTATAAATATTACTCCTATTTGTTTGAGGTTATACATATAGGATCAACGACGTTTTCCCATTTAAATATCTGAGGAAAAAAAGTGGTTGGTTGATAGCTATACCTGTTATTAAGCAGTATAATGAAAAATATATAAAACATAATATAATATAGTGAGTTATTGCGCTCTGTTAAATTTTTATTCAAAAAGATGTAAGGAGGTCTTTAAAATAATTAAAGGGAGATATCTAAAACTGTTTCATTGCAAAAGAGATATTGCGCTTGAAAACTGCAATTTATGCTAAGATAACGGGATCTTCTGTGATATCTACTGAAACTGACAGTTTATATCTACCTACATCTCTTCTTCCTACTATATGCTGAAAATTATTATACCTAACAGGAAAAGTCATCCCAAGACAAACCTACAAATAAGATAGAAACAAATACAATTATTCAATGAATCTACAGAACGACAATAACATCAGACACATTTACTGAGAACCTTATTTGCATATTTTAAAATATTTACAAAACATTCTCCGTAAACGGGAGCGCCGCATTCGTACCAACTTATACACAATACAAAAATTACAAATACCGACTTTATGTCTCATGCAATAGAGTGCACGTGAATGGTTAAGGTTAATATTGTGTAAAATACCAATACTATTCGTCCCCCAAACTGTATCTTGCACTGCAAACGCAAAACGTCGCTGATCTGTCAAGTTTTCGCGCCAATACCGACCGTAATGTCAAACAATAAGAATTTGAGGTTAGGAATTTTAGCGGCAAACGTATTTGAGTATTTTATATTTAAAATTCAAAGAAACAATATCGGGTGTGCATACAGTTCTATTTTCGTCGCATCAGTATATTTTACGAGCGCAGTGGGAAATACGACAGTTTTCTTTCACTGAAAAAAAATTGCTCACGAAAATTTATTATGTGTCCTCGGGCGCCATTTTTAATCACGCCTGAGTGTTTCCCGGTCATACAGGTAATTTGTTCTGCATTGTTTTTAATCTTTATTACGGCTGATATTTTATTGGAGAAAAGGAGTGGTCGGCCAATTAATTATGTGGATATGCGTGATGAAATGAATGTGAAAACTTCTATGAATAAAGCTCGTTTATTTCAGTGGGTGTGTACATAACTTTGTAATGTATTGATGGCGTCTACATATTTATTTATTAAATCATTAAAATAGAGAACGGTATTCGTATTTGGAACAACTTTTCCGTCTTGTAACTGTCCATTCTTACCAATCGACCAAACCACACTTCACAACACACAAAAGTCACAAAACGGGAATGCTATAAAAATAACAACGAATCAAAATCAGCATAAAGCCCCCAACACAAGAGGGATGATGGAAACAACCCGATCTCATGTCCAAATCTTTGGAATGTATTCAATAACACACAATATAATGCCGAAAGGGGACTGACCCTACCTCTTAGTGACGGGGAAAACCAATTGAAGATGTTGTAATGTTACTTACACATGTAAGAAATCTTTTGATTTCATTCTTGGGATATCTTGTTTTTATATTTTGGAAAAAAATATGTTTCTTTTCTTTTTTTTTCAATCGATTTTCTGGCTTTCTACAGGGATTGAGATGAAATTATTTATGGTGTTATTTGGGACTATGAAGATGGTTAAAAGCTACTTTATTTCCGAAAGCACATACTCGAGACCCATATGATAATTGTTTTGAAAATTACATTATTCTATCACATCACACGTCTTAAAAATCACACTTCGTAAATAACATGTTTGTTACTTCTTCACGCTTAAATGGCTGAACAGATTTTAATGAAGCTTGACAGTACGTAATAATATGTACCGGTCCTTTTTAAAAACTGAGAATAGTCTGATGTTTAGCTACGGTTACATACGTCCTACGTCTAACAGGATGATGAATTAACATCTACTTATTAATTGAGCTTTTAACACTCAAAATAGATGCATATATTTAACAAGTTCCAGAAAAAAATCTAAAACCAAACATTTTCGAAAAGCAATCCACTTGCCTACAAACTAAAACCATAAACAAAACGAAACGCCCATTTACAACACCGTCACAGATAGCATTTTATTTTCATTTTTCCAATGGCAACATTGGTGGAGTTTTCTTTTACTCACTTACCAACTTAAAACTGCACTTATACCCTACTTTACTACTATGGAAATAAGGTATATTTTTGCCTATTTATTAGTTGAAAAGATGATGTATTAACTGCGCTAGATGCAGGGGAATTGAATGGGTAGTGTTGCCATTGACAGCTGGGAGTATTGTTAAAGAAACGCTTCATGCAGGAATATGAGATTTTTTTATAGTTGCAGTCGACAAATGTTGGGCTTGAGTGGTCTAACGATAATTTATCATGATGGAAATAGGAGAGAAAGTAATTACTTGTAAAGTATTGAGTTGTCAAGAATTGCTTACTGAATAACAACGCCTGCTATATATTTTAGAGCACCATGTTTTATTTATACTTCTCAAATAGAAGCACTGTAATAACTGCAGATTTAAATTAAAATTGACTGTATTAGGAAATAACGAGCATGATATCATTTTATAAGGCATCGTTGAATAATTGATAGTTTAAATCAAATATCAGTTAATATTTTATTTTTTGCAAACGTAGCAGGCAAAAATTATCCAATACTCAGTACTTTATTTCCATCGGATAGAGGAAAGTTCGATTTTTAGTCCTTTTAAGTCCTGCATAAGTTTTTCCATTTTAAGCTTCAATATTCTAATTAATACACAATCTTAATTACATATAACAGTCATTCCCTTTTACCAGGTCAGTTATAAAACAAAATTAAACTAACCGCAGGCCATTTCTACAGCAAAATAGAACAAATTATCGAGGGGGCGACGCAGAATGCAATTTCCTAGCTGGACCGGCCAATATGTCTCCGCGATCCCGGCACAACACAAATGAATAAAAATCAACCACACACACAACACACAGGCAACTATTTGTTATCTCACATGTGTGAGTGTAAATAGGAAATGTGTGTTTGTGTGTACCTTCGTAGTGTGTTTCTTTTGAATAGCTTAGTATCAGCATGGGGTATTGATGAGTTAAGCAACGCTTGTAAGTGCTGGGTTTTGGATTGATCTTCTATCGTAGCGAGACTTTTAAAAAGCTTGTGAAGCCGTTAATCTAAAAGCTATTCCTGTTCTGAAGACATTGCCGTACATTGAAATTCCATTGCTTGTGATATCGATATCAAAAGAAATTAATTTACTAAGAAGCCAATCACTATTGACGTTTCTTAAACACCTGTAAAATGTCCATATGAAATAAAAACCCCTGACTTTGACTTTTTATGCATATTGGTATTCCAATACATCACTTGCAGAAAAACGCATCTCTATCTAGAGTAACAATGCTATCACAAAAATATAGGCAAAAGAAAAGTCCAACCCATACCTCCATCTCCAAAAAAAAATTACTCCAAAACAGTTTTAAACTAATTTCAGCACAGACGGTATTGTGTACACAAGATTACCGTTGAAAGATAACATACAATAATCAAGTTAGGGTCTGCATTGTGCCATCATAAGTAAAGGTCGGCCCAGATTAAATTTATGCTCCCTAAAATAATTAATTCCCTTTAACTTCATTAAGAAACCCGCATAGGTGTAATTACAATGAGCTAAGGAATCTTAATTGTCGAATAGAAACTGTGACACACGGGCTGGGAGAATGGCTAACAAGTATTTCGGTTGGATAATTGTATTTATAATGTAACAAAGCATCTATGTTATCAGTAAGTTTCCTTATGCTGTAAGTATCGATAATCAAACATAATGAATTCTTATGTTTTAACGCCTTATGATTATGTCATAGCAAAATTTTCCAACCACAGTTTGATCGTAAAACCATAATTTTTATTATCTAAGTTTGCTGTTTTTCTGTATTGTCCTTTACCTACACTCAAACTATTACCTCTATAATGAATTTGCCTTCAGATTATTTAATACTAGTCAACTCTTGACCATACTTATTCACGGATTTTATTACTTATTACAAACTTTCCCCAAACTAATGTCATAAAACCTTACCAACAGCTTGATGCTTCTTCTGTCTTGAGCTTTAGCTTGCACTTCTCAAGAGGGATTTCTAGAGATTCTGTCAATTTATCAGCCCCGGATCTTCAATTTTTTTTAGGCGGGGCAAAATCTGCAAAATGCCGCCCCACCTACCTACTTATGTTTATTTTCACTTTTATCATCCATATAATTTTAGCTATCAATATGTAGGCAGGCAGGGCCGTCTCTAGCTCATGTAGCGCCTGGGTGCAATCATCACCCAAGCGCCACCTATGTATTAAAGTACTTAGAATAGTTACAAGGAATATAAATACGAACGTTCGAATGAAGTGCACTATTTGGTAGGTAAAGGACTTTAAAAGAATGTGTCCAATTCATTGTAGGCTCAAACTGTTGGCCAGGTTTAAGTTATGAAAGTCGAGACAGATCAATGCAATTGTAAAAAGTAGCGCGAGTGAAGCGAGCGCGCAAATTTTTTAATTTTGGGACCCAAAAGGTTAATAAGTTTTAAAAAGCGCTGTAAAGTACAAGCAGTCGGAAGCGCAAACTTTTTTGTTTTTGAGGACTCTATAAATATATTTTTTTTACTAAATTTGACTTTAAAAGGTAAGACAGCGTGGACATGACACATGAAGTATGTATAATACTGCGCGAGCGAAGCGAGCGCGAAATTTTTTGAGCCTGCGACCCAAAAGTACCTGATCAAGTTCATTGTAAAGCAACAAGTAGCCGCGAGCGTAGCGAGCGCGAACGTTTTTAAATTATTTGTTTGAAGACTCACAAGTTAAACTGGAAATTTATGTACAAATAAAAAGAAAACGTGATTAGAGACCGAAGCAATCACCGACGACCGAGTCAATAAAAATAATAAACAATCAGAAAAACAGCACACACATTGTCGTGTACATTGTCATTTAGCCGCGAGCGTAGCGAGCGAGAATTTTTTCACCCGAAGGCGACGTTTTTAGGAACTTTGCTTGTCAGTATCGTGATACAATGTGGAACTTCCTTAACCTACGGGTGTAATTTCATCGAAATTTCCTGATGGGGGCGTCCCGCGGCGCCCCTGAGGCCGAGGCGCCCGGGTTGTTCGCACACCCCGCACCATAGGTAGAGATGGCGCTGTAGGTAACTATTACAGAAATCTGTGATGTAGAATTTAAAATAAAAATAAGTATGCGATAAGCGTTCCTGGCTCATAGATCGCAAATAATTTTCAATAAGTTTTAGTTTGCTAAAACTTCGCCTCGTGGATAATAAATGTTCGTGCAGTCGTGCAGCATGTCTCACTCCGCGCTCAGGGTATCGGTCAAGTTGATATGGCTATGAAATTGCTGTACCTTTGCTATTAGGTATTTATTCCGTGGTCAAAGTTAAATAAATGATGAGTTATCCATTGGTCTGTGAAGTGTGAATTTGGCAGCCGCCTGATTTTGCCTCCCCCTGAATTTGCCGCCCGGGGCACAGGCCCCGGCTTGCCCCCCCCTAGATCCGGGGCTGCAATTTATAAACATTATCAAATATACATACTTAGATAACTTTTGTTAAGTAAAATCCTATTTTTCATGGGCGGTATATTATTATAATATACGCCATCGTCGTCACCGCAAAAGAACGTCCACCACTGGACTAAAGTTTTCTCCAAAATATCTCCCATCTTCCCAACTTTTTATTTCACCAACTTACGCACCTGTTCCTCAACCTACCGTACCCTGTGTCCCCCTTAACACAAGGCGCCTTATTCAAGATCACATAATAGGATGAATATATGGGTTACTGTCGGTCAGGCCGTCACGGCTCAACAATAAGCAGTAATATCGCCGTATTGTGCCCCCTGATCCCGAAACAAAAGCCCACAGTGTACGGTTTTCAATAAGACAGCTAAACTGTTTAGGAATTCGGATAATGTTCGTCTTGAAGGTATTATTATGTTTATGGGTAGTTTGGTTAGCTTATAATAGCATATTCGCTAATATTGTAAATGTGGAAGGAAATCTGTCTGCTAGGGCCAACTTTCTTTTAGGAATCGATTTAAATGTATTTTAGTGCACAGATAATTTACAGCCTGAAAAGTACATAGATTCTGTTTATCCGATTGAGGTGAATAGTTCCTAAAAAGACAATCATTTGTAAGAAATTTAAGGATTTTATTTATTTACACCCGCTGCTATGTCCACCCGTGACCGCGGTTGGTGCAATTCGGATGAAACGTCGGGTAAAGGAAAAAGGTATCGTCCCTTTAAATGTCCATTGAATCTCGTTTAAGTCCCGATTGTTTATAAATCTGAGTACACGTACCTACAGACTGTTTAAAACCCTTTTTTGATTTTTTTTTACTATAAGCTATGCAATAAAATAACAAACAAATAAATAAAATCAAAACAGATATTGTAGACGGAATAGCAGCAAAAGCATAGCAATGCAAAAGTCCTTATTAGAAAAAACTTCATCGGAAAGCTGGGAAATAACCACATTACGAAACGCGTTAAAAAAATACACGCACCACACCTATAACCCTTAACTCTATAGAAATAAGGTCTATATTTAACCATTCTCAATTTTTCAGACTGAAAAATGTATGATGGTCGTTCTCTAGTTAATATTGACTCGTCAACAGTGGATTTCGTTGAAACTTTTCTCATTTGGAATCCAGTCAAACCGTGCACTATAGTATAAATGGTAGGATCAGATTTTTTTATGTTCTAGACTCTAGATTTAATAAATCTAGACTTTGACGGAGGAAGCTATAAGGCGTTATTTTTAAGAAATCTCGGAATAAAGTTGAGACTACAAAATAATATGATAGTTTGCTTAAGTATTTAATCTATCGGTACTTTTTCGGGAACGTCCGAACTCGTTTTCTCTTCTCACAGATTCTTTCTTTTTGTATTTTCCATATTGAAACAGAAAAACACCCAGTACCTAAACTTAATACTAAAAAGCCGAAGATTTTGTTTGTTTGATTAAACGCGCTAATCTCAGAACCTGCTGATCCGATTTGAAATTGATGATTATCAGTGTTAAATAGCCGATTAATAGGCTACTTTTTATCCGGGTTCATGCAAAAGTTTCTAAAACTATGGGTAAAACCGTTGACAGAAGCTTGTTCTAACTAAAAACCCCGAATTCTTTACCAAAAGGGGATGACGTATAAACTGCATTATCTACGCTACAATTTATTGATCACCTTTAAACTCGAAACAAGGGGCTCCCGACTATAAATTTAGTGCTCCTGTCACTGTATGTAATTAAGAGCATGCAAGCTATGCTTCTTGTATAGAACAACTTTATAAGTTAATGTCTAACGTCTATCGGTATTAAGAACTATATTACTGGTAGATTTTTCTTATAAAATTGCAGTTATTTTAGAGAAAACTTAGTTCCTTTTTTCCTTAGTCTATACTGTCCCACTGCTGGGTAAAGGTCTCCTCATCTTGTCTCCATACGTCTCGATCTTTTGAACGAGTCCAGCAGTCTCGGTCTCTTCATTATAGGTTTATTACATCACGAACCGATTTCTAACAATCATCAAAATCTGCCTAGCCTTTTCCCATGTATGTTGTGGTCGGCTTCTAGTTCAACCTCATCTTGAGTATCAAGATTTTATATGGACTGTCTATCTAATCTCCTTAACCCAGTTACTTGGGCAACCCGATATCCCTAGGTCAAAACTACTTGTGTACTATCTAGTTTTCTCCTGACTACAAGATTTTCAACAATCAAGCATTTCAACTATACATAAGACCTTGTATACAAGTGATTACTTACTAAATACTTCCGTAATAACATTCTCGATTGGGTATACTTGAGAAGATAACAATAGAAGCGCAATTATTATGCATATTCTTATCTTTTCTATAACATGACTTGCAAGCTATTATGTGAATTCTATGATATCAATCACTTCATAAATAACTACTAGATTTTATTTTAAAAGCAATTTCGAATCATTTTGTAAGGAACTTAGGCACCTTTTGATGATTTTATTTCTTACCTGCACATTTTAAATCAATCAGCCATCGATGGAGTGTTTTATCCACTACTGTAATGCTGTCTCTCCCAAGTTGGGAGGATTTGCTGGCCTTGAGTGTTGGAAAGCGGGACCAATACCTATAAATCCTTATAGGTACAGTATTTTTATGAGTATCATACTATATTTAGAATGTAAGCTTATAGAATGAAGATGAATGCGAATACAACAAAAAAGGTTGATTTTACTTATTCTACATTCAATACTTCTTTGACTCACAAACCTCTGCACCTTGCACATAAAACTGAGTATACACAATCAGTTAATTTTGCAGTAGACAAATAAAAGTACATCCCTACAGAAGACTTTTTAATTGTTTAATCTATAAGTACGAAGTTCAATAGTATCAGTAGTAATTGGCCGATAACATCATGATGAAAAAAGAAACAATTACAGGATTTTTTTTACAAAGTCACAGTCAAAAGTTCACTACGATACCTCAACTTTGGATTATGACGAGATATCGAATCTACACTGATATAATCAAGAGGAAACATATTTTTGTTTTTTTTTAAAGGCTCCGAATTTACTGAACTGATTTGAAAAATTCTTACACCGTTAGAAAGCTACACTCTTTCCGAGTAACACTGCCTATACTTTATCCCGGTACGGCAGTAGTTCCCACGGGATGCGATTGAAACAAAAAACATAATTTTATCACAATAAACTGTCTTTATCTTACACATACAAATACAGTGACACTTAAAAAGTAATACCTAATAAGAAAAACAGTACTGATTTTAAATGATCATGATGTGATGTCATCGTCATTGTAAAGGGTGATTTTTTAAGAGGTATAGGATTTGATTTTCAAAAAAAACACAAAAAAATTGAAAAATTTGATGAAATCTTTATTGGAATCGATAGAACGATCAATATAATTTAATGTTTGAAGATGATTTCATGCAAATGCTGGCCGCGGCTCCGGTTTAGATGGCCCATTCGCAAGGCCCAATTTCGGCACTCTCTCCAACATATCATATCATCTCTCCATCATATTACGAATAAATGCTTCAATATTGGCTCCTCAATTTAAAAAAAAAAAAAAGTGCGTCAAACGTTGCTGGCTCCACAAGAAATAGTCCAAAGGCGTTAAATCACACGATCTAGACGGCCAACTGACGGGCCCAAAACGTGAGATAAACTGTTCACCGAAGACTGCTCTCAATTGGGCCATTGTTTCGCGTGCCGTGTGGCATGTGGTACCGTCTTGTTGATACCACATGTCAGGCATGTCCAATTCTTCGGCAAAAAAAATCGCCAATCATCACACGGTAGCGCTCGCCATTCACAGTAACGTTTCGGCCATTGTCGTCTTTGATAGTAAAATTCAATAATATGCAAGCGTTGTTCGTTCGTAAGTCGATTCATGGTTAAATTATAGACCATACTGAACAAGTTTGACAATGATACAAGACACGATTCACGTGTGATCTGCCAAAAACAGTGTTGCCAAAAAGATACCAGCAAAAAAATCACTCTTTATAAGCGCTCGTCATCATATCGTCATTGACGAAAATGACGAATCATCACTTGAATAACCTGCTTTATAATGTGACGTAACATATTGTTGTCATTCTGTCATAACGCCAGTCATTTACGCAAAAATATCAACAATAGTCATTTTTATATATTTTTTTTTAACATTTATTTTAATATTTAGGCTATTGTGATTAGTTGGTTTTGCAACTCATTAGAATTTACCTGTAAATCGCATAATTTATATAAAAAGTCTTATTCACACAATGATAATCATGTCTTGTTTAAAGTGATTCCAAAAAATTTCGTAAACTCAAAAGGAAAACAATGAGTTTTTCAAAAATGGTAGTTCTGATCACAGGTGGGAGTGCAGGTATTGGTGCCACTACAGCAGAATTATTTGCTAAAGAATGTGCCACAGTAGCTATTGTTGGTAGAAACGAAGCTAACCTTAATAAAGTTGCCAAATGTTGTGAGAGTTTTGGTGCACCCTCACTAGCAATAAAAGCAGACATAGCTACAGATGAAGCAGCTAAAGTAATAGTGAAGAAAACTATCGACAAGTTTGGGAAACTAGATGTGCTAGTCAACAATGCTGGAATATTGAGAGAAGCAGCCTTAGAAGCGGACAATTTCTTAAAAATCTTTGATGACGTGATGAATGTTAACATACGCGGTGCCGCTCGCCTCACGTATTATGCAGCTCCACACATCATCAAAACTAAAGGAAATATAATAAACATATCAAGCATAGCTGGACTTTGTACACAGAGACCGAAAAACATAGCTTATAGGACATCCAAAGCTGCTTTGAACCATTTTTCTAGAAGTGTAGCCTTAGAACTTGCTCCACACGGGGTAAGAGTGAACTCAATATGCCCTGGACCAACTCATACAGGACTTTTTGATGGTCTGGCAGTAACAGCAGATGATTTAAAAAGTAAAGCAGCGTTGAACAGGGTTTTGGATACCATTGAGATTGCTAATATGATTCTTTATCTTGCTAGTGATAAAGCAAAAGGTATTACTGGCTCTAATTTTCTTATCGATAATGGTGTTCTGTTGATGTACAAATGAGCAGGATGTGTTAACAGGAAAGATTTTGCATATGTTTGCTATTGTTGTTTCTTATTCAGTATTACTTCATTGGATGAAGACAGTTGTTTCAGAAGATCGAATAAGAATCAATCGAGCAGGATGTGTTAACAGGAAAGATTTTGCATATGTTTGAAATTGTTGTTTCTTATTCAGTATTACTTCATTGGATGAAGACAGTTGTTTCAGAAGATCGAATAAGAATCAATCGAGCAGGATGTGTTAACAGGAAAGATTTTGCATATGTTTGAAATTGTTGTTTCTTATTCAGTATTACTTCATTGGATGTTTCAGAAGATCGAATAAGAATCAATCAAACAAATACTGCTTTAATAAATTAATGAATTGGAAAGTGAAAAGTGTTACCGCC
This sequence comes from Helicoverpa armigera, assembly GCF_030705265.1. Lineage (NCBI taxonomy): Eukaryota > Metazoa > Arthropoda > Insecta > Lepidoptera > Noctuidae > Helicoverpa > Helicoverpa armigera. The sequence goes on from NC_087141.1 coordinate 1,104,275, forward strand.
ATCTTACGCCAAATTATGTGTATATGTATCGTGTAAAACTATTTTATGCTATTTTTTTATTGTAGCCTTTGATTTTATTCTTTTGTATATAAATATTTTTGCTGTACTGGCAACGACTTGAGCATATACCTGACTACGTCATGATAATGTGACGTTTGATCTGTTTCATCTGTCAGCGTTTTGACATCAAGATCATTGTATTTGAATTATTTTATTATATTTACATTTTAATCATTTGATTTGCTGTTTTTCTTAAACTATCGCTTTACGCATTGTTTTCTACAAAACATGAGTTTTGCGAAAAAAGTAGTTCTAATCACAGGCGGAAGTGCTGGTATAGGTTTTACCACGACAGAGTTTTTCGCTAAAGAAAGTGCTGCTGTAGTCATCGTTGGTAAAAACGAAAAAAAGTTACATGGAATCGCCAATCGTTGTGTACAATTGGGTGCGCCAGTATATGTCATCAAAGCAGACTTGACTGAAAACGATCAAGCAGAAATAGTCGTTAAGAAAACTATCAGAAAATATGGACAATTGGATGTACTAGTCAACAATTCTGGAATAAAGAAAGAGGTCCCCTTTCTGTCAGAAAACTTTCTGCCAACTTACGATGAAGTAATGAACGTAAACCTCAGAAGTGTTGTACGCATCACTCACTTTGCCGTTCCTCATCTAATCAAGACTAAAGGCAATATAATCAATATATCGAGTCAGACTGGGATTAATACTGCAGGACCTGAAAACGTAGCTTACAGAACTTCAAAAGCTGGAATTAAACATTTTACTAAAAGCCTGTCATTAGAACTTGCTCCTTTTGGAATCAGGATCAATACGATCTGTCCAGGGCCTGTGCTGACCAACACATTTGATGGCATTGAGGCAAATCCAGATAAATCGAAAACTGCTCTGTGTAAAATATGTGACCCTGAAGAGATTGCTAACCTGATACTGTACGTAGCTAGTGAAAGGGCAAAAGGGGTCACGGGCTCGAATTTCTTAGTGGATAATGGTGGTTTATTGTTGGACAAATTAATATAGGTTCAAGATATATGTGCATGAAGCTGCAGTAAGCAATTAGGTGATAGATGTAGTGCAGAACTCATTTAAAGAGTAAAGACCAGCTTTATTTCTTGAAATAAATAGTTATTTTAAAACTGTTCGTTTTCTCTTATCTTAGTTTATAAATATCGTGACTTCATTGGGTAACGGTTTGTTGACACATCATCATCATCATTAGCCTATCGCAGTCCACTGCTGGACATAGGCCTCTCCAAGTGCACGCCACTGAGATCGATTTTCGGCTTTTCGCATCCAGCTCCTGCCAGCCGTCTTGCGCAAGTCATCACTCCACCGTGCCTGAGGTCGTCCTACACTACGTTTGTCGAGGCGTGGTCTCCACTCTAGAACATAATGTATGTAATGTAATGTTACATAATGTATTATGTTGACACATAATGTATGTAAATTAATAGCCATTTTACCGCGGTTTCACCCGAGTCTCGTGGGAAGTACTGCTTACTAATGTAAATAGTTCACCTTGGGTACAAAAATGCTGTAAACTACTGTTTCCAATCAATGCTTGTTGATTGTTTATGGCCTTGCTTTGGCGTAACGACTATTAGGTTTCTTATCTAGAACTCAAACAATGTCTTCACTTCCACTGACTATTTATAAATGTGCCGTGTCTTTGAGCAAAATTCTTCTTTAAAATTTTTGAGTTTGGCTAATTTAGTCTAAACTATATATCACATTAAAATGATAGGCAACATGAATCGCAAGTCACTTTTCAAAACAATGATTGTTAGATCAATTAATATCGAAAAGTACTCAATATCATTTTCGTCAAATAATAGTGAAATAACAATCAGATAATATCATATTCAATACACATGATCTTGTGATGAATTGCATGTTGATTTGAGTATCATTTATCTGAATATAAATTGTAAGCTCATGTTATCGCATCAGTACTTGTTAGTTCTAGTTATTGAACGGACGTAACCAAAATGAGTTTTGTTAAGAAAGTGGTTCTCATCACGGGAGGGAGTGCAGGTATCGGTGCTACTACTGCAGAATTCTTCGCTAAAGAAGGTGCTTCAGTAGCTATAGTTGGTAGAAATGAAGCTAAACTAAACGCAGTTGCTCAACGTTGTCAGAAATTGGGAGTTCCTACCCTTTCTATAAAGGCTGATGTAGCCAAAGATGAAGAAGCAGACACTATAGTCAAGAAAACAATTGACAAATTTGGAAGACTTGATGTTCTAGTCAACAATGCAGGTATACTGAGAGAAGCTAATATTCTATCAGACAAATTCTTATCAACATATGATGAAGTTATGAACGTTAATATGCGAGGTACAATTCGTATTACTCACTTCGCTGCTCCTCACCTCATCAAAACGAAAGGGAACATCGTTAATGTATCAAGTATTGCTGGAAAATGCACGGCACGACCAAATAATATAGCATACAGGACTTCCAAAGCTGCTATGACTCACTTCACCCGTTGCGTTGCCTTAGAAATGGCTCCGCACGGAGTAAGAGTCAATTCTGTGAGTCCTGGCCCAGTCAAGACCGATATTTTTGACGGATTGGAAGTAACTGAAGATGCTCTGACGAATATGACTGCACTGCATAGATTGTCGGAGACAAGCGAAATTGCAGATATGATAGTGTATGTAGCAAGTGATAAGGCGAAGGGTACCACTGGTTCTGATTACGTAGTAGATAACGGCTGTTTATTAAGGTAACCTTGGATAACATGCATGTTAAACTGAACAAAATTGTATCTTATTCATTGCACATTGTATCAGTATAATAAAAGAATGATTCAAGATAAAAACATGGTTTATTTATATATCTTCCATTCTTATCTAACTTGGCGTACAGTTTCTGTTTATACTATTAAGTAGGAGTATAAATAAATATGTATGTACATCTGTTAGCACAGTTCGTAGACTCAAGGCAAACGTGTTGTTATGTGCGTGTTTCTGACCTTCTTAATCATTCACTTTATGACTATATTAACGGCAGTCGGCAAGTTACCATTTATCTAGGTACAATGATAACCAAACCTATAGTTAAATAGTGCAACTCATCCTGTGAGTTATCTATTCAAAATATAATATTAGGTAGGTACGTAATTTTCCATAAAAGTAAAACAAACATTCATATTCAAGTAACAAGGATAATATCTAAAGTGCGATAAGTATGATTAAAGAGGTACAGTTTTTTACACCAGATAAATAAGTGAGGAAATAAATAAAGAGTAATTAGCACATCACGTAAAAAAAACTGTTTATTATGAAAACAGTTTACATAACAAGTTATGTAACTATGATAATATAAATAATACAGTACAAATCAGTTATGTCTACAATACAATCACAGTGGCTGACTAATTAACAATCAGAGAGATAATGGTATCAGTATTATTCATATCTATATTTTAAACGACGATAAAACGATTTGAAATACACGTACAGTTAAAATATCTATGTTCACCAGAATCAAATTGACTTATTTCATCAAATAACCATTATCAATAACACTGCAAACACCTGTAATACTTTTAGCCTTCTCACTGGCTAGATACAGAATTATATCTGCCACCTCTTCAGCATCAGAATATCTTCCCAAAGCTGTCATCTGTCCTGCATCCTTACCCTCTAGATCTGAAGGAATGTTAGCATTAGCTATAATCTCAGTAACTACTGGTCCAGGATTGACGCAGTTCACTCTGACACCAAAAGGAGCAAGTTCAACTGCTGCACATCTTGTAAAGTGATCCATACCAGCTTTGGATATACTGTAAGCTGATAACCCTGCTACCTTGTATGAAGTAGAAGCTACACTGGACACGTTTATGATATTACCTTTAGTTTCTTTAAGATGAGGAATAGCTAGGTTGGTAATTTGAACGACAGAACGAAGATTCGTATTCATGACTTCATCGTAATACTTTAATGTATCAGATTGTTCAAGAGTAGCAAAGCGAAGAATGCCAGCGTTATTGACAAGCACGTCGAGTTTCCCAAACTTATCTACCGTCTTTTGAACAACAGTCTTGGTCTGTTCTTCATTTGAGACATCAGCTTTGATGACGAGGGTTGTAGCTCCATATTTTTCGCATTTCTTAGCGACTTCCTGCAGTCGAGTTTCGTTCCTACCGACGATGGCGACTGATGCTCCTTCTTTAGCGAACAGCTCTACAGTAGCCGCGCCAATACCTGAACTTCCCCCGGTCACGATCACCACTTTGTTGGCAAACATATTAAGCAAGTTTACGGTATCGAGTTTGATAGCGTACTATGCCGAAATTACTTATATATACGTTTTATCATAAGATGCGGAACTGATTAGTCTAAAAATAAACGATAATTCTAATGAATAACGTAACATCTGTAAATAAACACACGGCGTAAGAAAACGTCGAGTGGAAACTTGGAGTTCAAAGTCTAAAATCTGGTTTGAGCAAGCATAATGCTGCACTTTAGGTAATACCTATCAGTTGCGTCGTGGGTACAGACTCACAGAGTTAAGCTGAAAAGAAAGTTTAGGCAAAGATAATTATGATAAAACAAGTGAGAACAAGAAAATGTGGTAAAATCTGTTATATTCTCGTATTATCTTCGCCTCTCACTAACTCCTTCTCTTTTTTTTTTCTTTATTTATTTAAGGGACATTTATAATCGCATTGCGTATGTCAACTCCTTCTCTTAGTTTGATATACTTACATACTTGTCATTGACATATTTTTTGATTCTTTTATTATTAACAATAATTCTATAATCAATCGGCAGAAGCCCAATCAAACCCTACGGTTAAAGTGTGAGTCTAGCAGTGTTTCGATTCACAACCATTGCACTACAGCACTGAAGTCGAAGGTCATCCCAGTTTGGAAGAGTTTAGAAAGCTCCTCATAATGTCAAAGTTATAATGTAAATCAAAGTTATTTGAAGACATAGTACTAGCTCATGCAGCAACTGCAATAATATAATAGTGGAAAATTTTGTTTGAAGGTCTGCAAAGGCGTACGATTATTCTGAAGTGTTTCCTCATTATTACATTGTTTGTGCCCATTACTTATCTTTTGATTGCTCACGATAAATAAGTACTTATACGCAATATTATACAATACATGTTTAATTTATCTATTGGAGATAACAATGAAATCCGAGCCAAAATCAGTCGTTATCAATATAATGGCCTTATTAAAATAGATGGACAAAGGTGGTTTATCTTGTGTTCTATCTATCTATTTTTTTGGTCTCAACAAAGTCATTGAAGGAAGAAATCCATATTGATGTAACTGATTTTGTATAGATTGTAATAATAATACCTACGTTGAGCAGTTGGCACTTGACTGGTATGATGATGAAGATGATATATTAATTGATACTGATGAACCCCAAGATGAGCTGGCTGGGTTGATTATTCTACTTACTGCAGCATAGTATAGCTAGTGTATAACGGGCCCACCTTCAGTCAACACCTATCAGGTGTTTAGAAAAACGTTGCTAGTATACCCTTGCTCTGGACAGGTACAGGAAAGTATTACCACACCAGCTTGGTTTTAGCTGTTACAAGTCCAGCCTTGATAAACTACCATCCGATAGAAAAGTGAAGAATAAAAAAAGAAAGAAAACACTGTGAATATGAAAAATTATAATAATTTAAAAATTTAGGAATGTAATTAAATGAAAACTTAAATAATTGTGTTCTATAAATTATACAGAAAAATAAAATACCCATTCAAGTGTTATGGTGCTGTCTCCACGACTTAATAGTGTAGTCGTTGCTAATCGAATGTGAGAAAATATTTTCCGATGACTGTATAAAAAATACCCGATTACTGCGGAAGATTCTTACTAGATAGATAAAGAAAAAACACACGTGTAATTATTATCTGTTTATCTTTTCAAGCCAACGTAAAATATTTAAGACATGATAAAGAAGATTTCCATTATATAAGATATTTATGATCAGATCACATATACATATGGTACGACTAAACCCCTATGAAACATATACTCTATTCAGTTTGTATGTTAGTCGCTCGTATGCATTTTTTAGATAAAAAATCTTCAGACTACTACTACTGCTGTGGGTGCAGTAGAAATCGGATCCAATCAGTCAGTACATCCCAGAACCTGATAAAAAGCATAGCCGAGCATAGCATAGTATATGTCCTTTCCCATGTTTAGAGACTATCTGTGTACCAAATTTAATTTAAATCCTTACAATAGTTTTCGCTTAAAAGCCTAATAGACAGAGATTATTTCGCATTAATTTTCGGAACATTTAAATACATACTTTATGTATTGTTCCGCAAAAGGACAAGACCATCGATTTTGATACGAAAAAGATAAGATCAGTGCATATAATCACAAATAGAGGCTATCACTATCTTCACGTAAAAACCCAAAAAGTGATATTACTAGACAATATTGAGTAACAAGTCATTGGCATCAACGATGACATAGCAAACAGATCAATATTACACAATAACATCATTTACCATGACTGTCCTTTTAACAAATCTAATCAGACTAATCAGAAAATTAAACGTATATTTAAACAGGTTCAGCTTAGTGCACAATCAAACTCAATAGCGTAAAGTCTATCAATATGTTTGCCAACAAAGTGGTGCTTGTGACCGGAGGAAGTTCAGGTATTGGCGCGGCTACTGTAGAGCTGTTCGCTAAAGAAGGAGCATCAGTCGCCATCGTCGGCAGAAACGAAACCCGACTGCAGGAAGTCGCTAAGAAATGCGAACAATATGGAGCTCCAACCCTCGTCATCAAAGCTGATGTCTCTAAAGAAGAAGAAGCAAAAACTGTCGTTCAACAAACTGTAGACAAATTTGGGAAACTCGATGTGCTGGTTAATAACGCTGGCATTCTACGCCATGCGACTGTAACCGACCCCAAATTGTTGGAGAATTTTGACGAAATTATGAACACGAATTTGCGTCCTGTGGTCCTTTTAAGCAGTCTTGCTATTCCTCACCTGATCGCGTCTAAAGGAAACATCGTTAACGTATCCAGTGTTTTGGCTACTTGGATCAAGATTCCTGGGACGATTTCCTACTGCATGTCCAAAGCTGCTATGGACCATTTTACCAGAGGAGCTGCGACAGAGCTAGCTCCTCATGGTGTCAGGGTAAACTCTATCAACCCTGGACCGGTCTTGACAGATATTGCTACAAACGCCGACATGCCTAAAGATTTGAATCAGGACAATATCGTGGAAAAGCTAACTGCTTTAGGCAGATTTTCTGAATCTGAAGAGATTGCTGAATTGATCCTGTACCTAGCAAGGGCTCCCAGTGTTACCGGTTCTTGTTATCTCATTGATAATGGAATGTATCTGAAGTAAACTTATTAATTTAAAGTACAACTTTTTTGAATTAATAATTATGTAAGTGTAATTTTACTTAATGCAATAAAAATCATTTCTTCATTTACCACTGTCACATTTTAATTGCCTGAAGTATAATGAATTTGTAGATGTGAAGTTTGGGTATATTATGGAATTACTTGGAACCGAACCCATCAATGACACCTTTAGGTCCAACTCCCTAACTTCCTCCCTTGCATTTATTTATTCATTATAATTTATATTATAGTCATCTCAATGCAATACAAGGAAATGAATGGAAATAATATTGCACTTCAGGTAATCTTGATTACCTTCATTTAGATAAGAAAGTATTATCTATATAATAGGCCTTCAATTGCTTACCAATCTCAGCAAATTCAAAGTCTTATTGCACACATTAATAGTTTTTCTTCTACTACAAAAATAAACTGAAGATGACTTGAATATAAAATATTTAAACTTTGAAAATAAATATTTATATTGATGAAAATTATATTTCTTATATTGACAATCAAAGACGCGCAAAAAGACTGCAGATATTTTTTCTTATAAAACCTTTCATTTTCTAAACATTAGTGGGGAAATAAAGAATGGTAAATCAAACAATAAACAATTAAGATGCAATAAATATATTTCTCAAAACACAACACAAAATCAATTAGCGACCAAAGAGCCGTTGTCAATGACATAATTAGCACCAGTTATACTCTTCGCTTTATCACTGGCAAGGAACACGATAAGATCACCAATCTCCTGAGGCTCTGATACTCGGTTGATCTTCATAGCTTTACTAGTTTCTTCCCAGGAGACTTGCAAACCTGCAGTTTCTATAATCTCAGTTCTTGTAGGCCCTGGACTGACAGTATTCACTCTGACTCCAGATGAAAGCAGACCCAATGCAGCACTTCGACCAAAGTGATCTAAAGCAGCCTTAGATACACAGTATGACAAAAAGTTGGGATTACCTAACAGTGAAGTTCCATAAGTACTCGATACATTCACTATATTTCCTTTCGTTTTTATAAGATAAGGAGCTACCAAGTGTGATAAATACACAGGAGCACGAAGATTTGTTTGTATTGCTGTGTCAAATCCTTCCATCAGGTGCTCATCAAGGATCGATCCAAAGTTAGCCATCCCAGCGTTGTTGACGAGTACATCGATTTGTCCAAATCGATCTATTGCTTCTGTCACGATTTCTCTTAAATCTTCATCTTTCGTCAAATCAGCTTTAACGATAAGTGTTGGTGCGCAAAGCCTTTCGCATCGTTCAGCCACTTTCTTCAATTTATCTGGATTTCTTCCAACTATTACCACACAAGCTTTTTCTTTAGCAAACAACTCTGCTGTCGCCGCTCCTATGCCGGAGCCACCTCCAGTAACTATGACAACCTTGTCTTTGAAACTCATGTTCACGTTTTCAATAACTGTAGCGATACTGATGTCGTTCTAAACTCTGTTGCCTATATATACTGCAGCATCCAAAATCACTTCGTCACGTTACGTTCAAACTATGGAGTAATTATTTCTAAGTGTATTGCTGTGTCATTTCGTGGTGTCTCGGAATAAATTAACATGGAGCTACCAATGTTCATAATATTCAACTATTCATGTAGTATGTGTCATGGATTATCACATGTATGGTAATAGGTTACAGTGCATTTAAGGTTTTGTAAACAAATGACTTCACACTTCCTGACGAGGTATTTTTAAACCCACATATTTCGGAGATGTGGATGATTTGGATGAATTAGCTACTTGCTGTAGGACATCGCAAGAATTTAAAAAAAAAATCATAACCATAAATTGATACAGTTTGTTTGTAATGGCGCCTCCTTTTAAGCAGATAATGCCTGTGTTAGAAGACGCCGCTCTTTCTAATTAGTACATTTTGGTTTATAAATTTATTTATTGCTATAATTATGTGATGGCATGTGTGCTAGGCGTGTGTGTAGAAGTGGTGTGGTGTGGTGTGGTGTGATGTGGAGTGTGTGGTGTGGTGTGGTGTGATGTGGAGTGTGTGGTGTGGTGTGGTGTGATGTGGATAGTGTGGTGTGATATGTTGCATGATAGTGTGAAAACTTAGATTGAATTGAGTTTTTGTGTATTAGTGAAGTCAGTGATTCGACCGTCGGTCTTCAAACTCTCGTTAACATTTTAGAAATTAGTGCCATGTCTAATTAATATCAAAATATTTAAAATAAGTACAAAAAATGCTAATTTAATTTGGGTAATAAATTCAACTGGACTCTTTTCGAATTTTATTCTTTCTTTATTTAACTAAAGTATACGCTTGTGTGTACAATTTAGCTTAACTATACAATGTTTATGTGACCAACATTTTATGACCATGAGCCATACCATCGATCCTTTTGTGTTCAAAATGACATGCAATAATAACATGAATCAGCAATCAAAGATGTTTCCGTGAAAACGAACAGTAAACGTTACTATGCCGTATTGATAATAATCATAACATAGGACAGAATTCTAATGAGTTACCTGTCCACACAATGCTGAATCATGTGGTAAGGATACTTGTTGTAATCGCATCATCATCTTTCATTGTATTTTGATTTTTATGGCCTATGTAATGCATGTCAAAATCCTCTGACACACTGTTGTGATCTGCGTTGGCTATAAAAATCTTACTGGCCGCTTAGATTCAGTGTCATTTTAGCTACAGTTGTCTACCAGACATCTTGCGACCAGTAGTTTCCCCAGTGTATTATTTTGTTGCCTTATCAATACCACAGCATAGATTTAAAATTGGAACTAAAAATCTGATCGTGTGCGGTCAATGATGTTAGAGGGCATGAAAATAAAAGGTTTTGTATGCTTCTTTGCCCGGGTAACTGGGTTTGGGAGGTCGGACAGACAGGAAGCCACATACACATACACCAACATAGTTGAGAAAAGCTAGGCAGATGATGATGAACTAAAATAAATTAGGAAAAAGTGCTACAAAACAATGAATATTAATTTATTTCTCAAAGACAAAAATACATTTGAGTATATAAACTACACACATATGTACTGTATGTTGTAGGTTAAACCAGTTATACAGGCAAAATGTAGAACACACATTTTTTTCCACTATCAAATGTAAATACCTTATATATTGACTGCTATAAACGTTATAGAACAGATAAACAAACACAATGTGGTTCCTTGACACTGGTAAATGACACAATTTTCCTTATCGATGCATACTTTTAAAAACTTAGAACTTCAACAACACTCCATTGTCTACACGATAATTAGACCCGGTCACACCTTTAGCCTTATCACTTGCCAAAAACATGATAACATCAGCCACTTCTTCAGGCTCCGAAATCCTGTGCAATGCTGTAGCATTCACGTTGTTCTCCCAAACTTTATCTGTCTCCAAGCCCTGGAGCATATCTGTACGAACAGGCCCAGGACTGACGATGTTCACCCTCACACCGTAAGCCGACAACTCTAAGGCAGCTCCAGTGGTAAAATGATTTAGGGCAGCCTTAGAAATACAGTACATCATTAAGCTTGAAGCTTGGACGTATGTCGTAGCTAGAATGCTCGATATATTGATAATGTTCCCTTTCGTCTTCGCTAAGTATGGAGCCGCTAAACTTGTCAGATGAATGATAGCTCGCAAGTTAACGCCGGTCACCTCATCGTAGATTTTCATCACATCAGTGCTTGCTAGCGTAGTATTCTTCAAAATAGCAGCGTTATTAACCAGAACGTCCAGTTTGCCGAACTTTTCAACTGTTTTTTTCACTATAGTTTTTGCTTCTGCATCGTTGGCCACATCTGCTTTGATTATCAGAGTTGGGGCTCCAAGTTGTTCGCAGCGTTGCGCTACTTTTTTCAGATTGGCTTCGTTTCTGCCAACTATAGCGATGGTAGCACCTTCCTTCGCGAATTGGATGGCAGTGGCTGCCCCAATGCCAGCACTACCCCCAGTTATAAGGACCACTTTGTTCTTGAAGCTCATGATGGACAACTGCTTGGTTCGAGGACTGGTGGCGTATTAAAGGATAACTGTCCGTCTACTCAATGATATAGGTACAGAAGTTCTAAAGGAACGCCTCTCAGCTTACGCGGTATATGTCATGTACCTAATTTGAAATGGAAATGCATGCTTATTAGACAGGCATGTCAGTAAAAGAAGTCTGAACGTCTAGTTAATCTGCGAGGTTTGAGGTAACAACATGAATACAAATTATTCAAAATCAGGTACTTAGATGGTCATTTATTTTATTATGCTTAGTTATTTGTAATGGACCTGACTATTTATTTATTTGTGATGAATGTGAAGCCGTTGATATTTGGATATTTGTTTCTAGCGACCATACTCAGCTTCCTCGTGAAACCCATTATCGATCAGAGAAAAGCACATGAAATTCTGTTCTGCAGTTTTTGAGTTTATCACGAAAAGACAGACAATGTATTGATTTAAGTGAATTTTGAATTTCTTTGTAGAACTGCTGTTCACTAACTTTATTATGGCTGTTTTATTAGATGCTATTATATGATTGACGGTCAATTACTCCGACAATTATAGTTCTGTAGAAGTCCATTCATGTTTTATCAGTTGTTTGTATAGAACCCCCATTATGTCGTGTATAAACAGCTTGAAATACGTCTCTAATCATATGGTTAAGTCCTCTTTAAGAGAACAAGGGTAATTGAAATTTTGGCTTATGAAACATTTTTTTTTGTCCAATAATACAAAGAGGAAAACACAGTACTCAAGTCAAATATACCTAGACTAAACAGAAAACAAGAATGAGCGGAATTCTTACTGCAACTGAATAAAAGCTTCCCTTTACTAGTACCTACTTCCCAATATTTAAATCCACCGTTCATTGCTACAAAGGTTTAGACAGACTGTCATATAAATCTATCCATTGCCGTTTGTTCTTAATCAATACGGCTGATTACCGTGATTTGTAAAAAAAGACAGATTGATATGGGAAATCTTCATAAATAAATATTATACAGTTACATAAAGGAGTCGGTCTTGGTATGTGTAATAAGTGACAACCTACATTATGTAAGGGGTCCTGCCAGCTAACGAAATAATCGAGATATAGGAATTTTGAGATGCAACACAGATACACAACATCTTCATACTAAAAACTTACGCACATATGTACGGGGTCCAACTTCTACGTAATAAGTATATATGTAAAGGGTCCTGCTATCCTGACGGAACCAATACAGCTCTTTAGATGCACCACTAAATACTGAGAACCACTACATACAGAGAACTGACTGACCGATTTGAATCAATCTTTCACTGTTATAATAGGAAGCTACACCATCTGCAATGAACATGGGCTAAGTATATTTTATCCAGGTACGGGAAGAAGTTTCCCTGGGAATGCAACCGGGTAGAACAGCTAGTATGTAGCAAGTATATATGTAAAGGGTACTGCTATCCTGACGGAACCAATACAGTCCGCCTATAAATCCGACGGGACGTCCGAACACTTCAGCTGTCTTAACCGCGTGCCCCTACGAGTTTCTATGGATACGCTAAATGTGGATAAGAACTGTATTTTACTGCAATAAAGATATATTGGGCTGACACAGTGCAGGCTAAATACATATATGACATGTCATCGACACGAAAGAAGAAGAACTGCAATAAATAATAATCTAGCCGAAACAAAAATAATGTATTTCAGTCAACGTATAGCTTCTCCAAATTTTCAAATAAACTAACAAAGCACATCACTCAGTACAGTTACTACAACGAAATTTCTAGGCATTATCATTGATAAAAACTTGAATTGGAAGTCACACACAGAGGAACTTACAAAAAGAGTTAGTTCTTCCGCATATGCTCTGTACAAACTCTCAGCTATCATAGACACTGATGCTCTAATTACAGCTTATCATGGCATAGTTCACTCCATCCTAAGATTTGGACTAATATTCTGGGGAAACTCGACCAACAGAGATACAGTATTTAAATCTCAAAAAAAATGCATCAGGGCAATGTTTGGTCTTCAAAATACTGATAGTTGTAAACCGTTTTTCATTAAGTTTAAAATACTTACCTTACCTTCTTTGTTTATATATGAAGTAGTTACATTTGTTAAGAGCAACCCAAAATTATTTAGTCGCCTTGCTGATATAAGTAGCCGTACTCGCAGAGACAAAGACAAACTGTGCATTGTGCCATGCAACACTGCACTGATGCATAAGAGCATATTCTGCCTAGCGCCTATTTTATATAACAAAATACCTAAATGTATAAAGGAGCTACCATTAAATAAATTAAAATTAAAATTAAAAGAGTTCCTGATTACGAAATGTTTTTATACAGTTAATGAATACCTTAATGATGCCTAACTATTGTGACATTTCGCTTTGATATTAGCTACCTACATATACCTGCCTAGTTATGTAAAAAAATTTTCGCGGGTTCGATTCCAGGTCAGGCAAGTACCAATGCAACTTTTCTAAGTTTGTATGTACTTTCTAAGTATATCTTAGACGCCAATGACTGTGTTTCGGATGGCACGTTAAAACTGTAGGTCCCGGCTGTCATTGAACATCCTTGGCAGTCGTTACGGGTAGTCAGAAGCCAGTAAGTCTGACACCAGTCTAACCAAGGGGTATTGGGTTGCCTGGGTAACTGGGTTGAGGAGGTCAGATAGGGCAGTCGCTCCTTGTAAAGCACTGGTACTCAGCTACATCCGGTTAGACTGGAAGCCGACCCCAACGTAGTTTGGGAAAAAGGCTCGGAGGAGGATGTTATGTAAAAAAATTTTGTACGCCAATTACAGGCAAAACATGTATGGCTCTATCCTACCTATTTTTAACACCTCATGTTTAACAATACCTATGTTTTGTAAACATATACCCATGTTTTAACAAAATAAATTATCTTTTATCTTTATCTTTTATCTTTTTATCTTTTTATCTTTTTATCTTTTTATCTTTTTATCTTTTTATCTTTTTATCTTTTTATCTTTTTATCTTTTTATCTTTTATCTTTTTATCTTTTTATCTTTTTATCTTTTTATCTTTTTATCTTTTTATCTTTTTATCTTTTTATCTTTTTTTCTTTTTATCTTTTTATCTTTTTATCTTTTAATAAAGTCTTATTGTATGAAGTCCTATTTCATTGAGAAATTATAAATTAAACTGTCTGAACAAGTACGCTGAATGTAGACGTATGATTTTAGGTCATAAATTCACCTTGTTTTATGGTTTTAGCGATGTATAAAAAGTCCCACAATCACCTACTATTTTAATTGCTTGAACATTAGAATGTTGAAGAGTTTTTTTAATTCGTTCGTTAAACTGCTGAACGCAATATTTACTCTGTAAAAATTGTTTCTTTTCAACACATCATAAAATACGAGTTATTGTAAAATAATATCTTTATCATTCACATTTCTTATCCAGCACTTTCAACAATTTTCAGGTGTACCGGCCATATGTTAGCCAAGAAAGGGTTGAGCAAGTCCTACCTGTGGGGGTTGGGAGGGGGTCGGGAGGGGGTCGGGGGTAGGATTTACACCCCTCATTTGTTTGCAATGACCCCCAAGCACTATCTCCTTAGAGCGTCTTCGTATCGTCTTGGCTTAAGCGCTGCTTACGTTATTAGGTATGTTTTTGGTGAAATTTTCGTTTGAAATGTATTGGTTTGTACGGAATTTTATGTTGCTAAATGCAACTATACTATAATACAAATATACTATATTATAATATAATACTTGAATATATTTAAATC
Organism: Helicoverpa armigera; assembly: GCF_030705265.1. NCBI lineage: Eukaryota > Metazoa > Arthropoda > Insecta > Lepidoptera > Noctuidae > Helicoverpa > Helicoverpa armigera. The sequence continues at coordinate 1,119,396 of NC_087141.1, forward strand.
TTGTTATTATTATTTATTGCACATAATAAATACATTTTGACACACGGAAAACAGAGTTTATGTACATCGGCGAGCTTAATCCTGTGTTTGGGTTCTCTTACAGTCTTACAGACAACCTTGTGCTCTCGCTTTTGTAGCCTGTAATAATACTTTATTAGTGTAGGTAGGTACGTAGTCTATTGTCTTTTAATTTAGTTCTGAAATCAATCCAAATGGCTATTTTTCCATGTACATTCCAATATAATGAAGAATTCTGCTCCATAACAAAATATCTAACTAAATCAGTCTAAATCTACTGAATAACCTAGAACTAGCTACAAACAGACATACTTTGTTACAAAAAAATAACACCAAACTACTTGAATATCCACGTAAACAACGATCATCTCCAAGATTTCCGATAGACTTGCATAAAAATCTTGAAAACTGCACTTAGTAAGGCCATTAAGTGAACTTACAAGACTTGTATAGCCTAAGAGCCTCCAATCTTCATAGCAGGACTTTAGGGTAAGTGCCACTGTTGTCGTCTTCGCTAATAACCGACGTAAATATTGCCAGCGGACTTAATATTAAAACGATTTAAGTGTACGTTAACGAAATGGCGATGGCGATGTTAGTAGACATTTTGATAGGGTTCTTTAGTTAAAGTGTTGTGTTTTATGAAGTGTAAGAAGGTACGTACTTAATTCTTGTGAAAATAACGAACGAACTACTATTATGCTTTTCGCCACAATACTGTAAAACTTCACCTATCGCAACATAAACCAGATTATCGGATTAACATGATGGCTTTTGATAAAATTGAATCTTAATTGGTTTAGCGACTTTGCTGTTGTAATGTTAATACAGACACACAGTTACCTGGTTTCATATTTATTTCTTGTTATTAATAATAGTACATAAACAACAAAGTACCTCTCATATTATATTCCACACCATACCTCAGAAAAATATTGATTATTCCGCTCACACTCACAAACAGCATCTTGTAATCCAATACGCGAACTAAGATCAATCATAGTAATTACTTCACGACGTTTCCCCAACAATGACGACAAATGCGACAGTTACGACAGATCCAACAATTTTTTATCATACATTGTCGTCCCAATTCCCAAGTCGGGAGCCGGGAAAGTAATAGATAGCTGGTGCGAAACAATTCTAACGGTAATTGGGGTAGATGCCTCGTGAGGATCTCTGACACACTTGACATATGACGATATTGTGTAAATTGTATACCCATATTTTGTACGTGACGTCAACTGGGTGTGTTACCCTATTTTGGATTGCTTGGGCTCTTGATAGTTTTTTGTTTGGTGACCAGTTTTGGTGGCTATGGTCTGGACTTCTGTAGCTCTAATACTTACCTAGTTGCACTATACAATGTATTGTTAAAATTTTTTGGTTTAAATGTCTAAATATTTTGACATTTCATAATTCCAAGTCAAGAACGGATGTAGATACCTAGGAATCCTACACTATTTTACATATTTTAATGTAATAACTATTGTAGATAAATCCGTCATCTGTTGGGGTTGCAATGGGGTTGCATTCCAGTGTAACTAGATGCATCAAGAAAATGCAGTTTTGGATAATATTCGTTACTTTTGCTTAACGATAAATTATGACAGCATACTCTTTATGTAGGTAATTGATATACCCAATCACACTTAACACATACTTAAGTACTTACCTTAAGTTATTTATAATTGCAAGGTTAAGCAAATGCGCATTAAAGATCTAAATGAATTAATATTTATACTGCGATATGCTTTGATTGACTGATCCTTCTGTGTACTATAAGATATTATATAAGATTCTGCAATTGCATCATTTTATCTATACTTATAATAAATCTGTAGAGAGGGCAATTCTGTACATTAAATATATTTCCAAAATATCTATCATGGGGTGATTAGTGATCGATACTGATGCCAAAAATGCAATCAGTAAAATGTTTGTCCGTCTTTCTGTCTGTCTGTCTGTATGTATGTTCGTTATGGAAACAAAAACTAGTTGACGGATTTTAATGAAACTTAGCACAAATATTCTTCATACTCCTGGGCAGGTTATAGGATACTTTTCATCACGCTACAATCAATAGGAGCAGAGCAGTGATGAGAAATGTTGGGAAAACGGGAGAAGTTACTCCATTTTTTAAGCTTCCGTCGCGTGTGCAGCCTTACGCGGTGTCCTGCGTGAGCGACGAACGCGACACGATGCGACGCAACACGACGCGACGTAATGCGACGCGATGCTTGTTGGATTATATAAAGCAAAAACTAATACCCCTAACTTTCGATAACATTGTTCTTTGTTCTATCTGAACAATCTACTGTTTATTTAACTCTACACACACTGCGTCACGGGATCTTGTTAGACGGACGTATTGCTTCCAAGTACCATTTAAAGTATAGAATAAATATTTCAATATCAAATTAGTATATTATTTCTTTTAATCCCATACCTCCTATAGGTTATGGGCCCAGTGCGAAAAAGGACATTTAGTAGTGAGAACATTCAGTAGTGCGTAGTGACAGTAAAGTGCATAGTTGTAAATAAAAATAAAGTTGTGACAATGGAAAAAGTGAAAAGAAACATTAAGCCTTTTAATGGAGAAAAGTACAGTGTATGGAAATTTAGAATTCGTACACTGCTTTCAGAGTTAAACTTGCTCAGTGTTATTGACGAAGAAATTCCTGGAACGCGATCCGCTGAGTGGGAAAAGAATAATAAGGCAGCCAAAAGTATTATAGTCGAATATTTGGCGGACTCATATCTTAATTATATTAATGAAAATGGGACTGCTCAAGCAGTTTTTAAACATTTTGACGCGATCTATGAAAGGAAAAGTGTAGCAACTCAATTAGCGCTGAGAAAACAATTATTGGGATTAAAATTAAAAGCCGATATACCCTTGATCAAACACTTCTCAACATTTGACGATCTGCTGACAGAATTATCAGCTGCTGGAGCTAAATTAGAGGAAACGGACAAAGTAGCTCATTTATTACTTACTCTCCCGAATACATATGATGGCGTTATCACTGCAATTGAGACACTATCTGAAGAAAATATCACTCTCGGTTTTGTAAAACTAGACTATTAGATCACGAAGTAAAATTAAAAAACGAGAGTCGTGATACCAGTTTAAAGATACTCCATGTTGAAGAAAAATATAATAAAAACAGATACAATCGCACAAAACAAAACTATTTGAAGAATACAACATTCAAGAAAACAAACAAACAAAAATTTGTGAAATGTCATTACTGTGGACGCAAAGGACACAAGAAACAGGATTGTTTCTATTTCAAAAGACAGACAAATATACAAAACAATGCCCCAGAAAGGACAAGACAAGTCCAAACTATTGCCCTGCAAGAGGAACGACCTCGAATTCTTCTTTTTCAGGATTTGCGTTCATGACAAGCGCATACCATTATGAAAAGACCACTCGACAATTAAATTCCTATTAGATTCAGGAGCGTCTGATCACATCACAAATAGAGATGATCTCTTCACATCGTTTGAATGTTTAAATCCTCCTTTAAAAATTTCAGTAGCTAAAAACAATACATTTATTTCAGCAACTAAAAGGAAACATAAATCTTATCAGTCAAACAGGAGTGCAAGGAATACTTACAAATGTATTGTTCTGTGCCGAAGTACCATATAATTTAATATCGGTATCAAAGATGCAGCAAGCAGGATTCACCATAATATTTGATGACAAAGGCACACAAATTACAAAGGAAGGTAAAATCATCATGAAAGGTAAGACATTGAATAATCTTATAGTTCTAGAGTTTAAAATACCAGTAATAAAAGGAATCCGCTTCCCAAGCATGTTATGTTAATGAAAATAAATATGAATTATGGCATCAACGCCTAGGACATATAAGTAAAACTAAATTCCTGCAGTTAAAATGTCATAATATGATTGATGACTTAGATGAAATAAATACCGTAACTCCAAATGATAAGTTGTGTGAAGCATGCATAAATGGGAAGCAGACTCGCCTGCCTTTTAATAAAGTTAAAGACAAAAGTTACATTAAACGCCCTCTGTTTATTGTGCATTCAGATGTTTGTGGTCCTATAACACCTCCAACAATAGATAACAGAAATTATTTTGTTTTATTTGTTGATGAATACACACATTATTGTGTGGTGTATATGTTAACTTACAAATCAGAAGTGTTTACAGCTTTTAAAGACTATGTCGCTAAAAGTGAGGCTAAATTCAATTTCAAAGTAGTAAATCTTTATAGTGATAACGGTGGTGAATACTTATCCACCGAAATGAAAAACTACTGTAGAGAAAGAGGCATAAGCTATCATTTAACAGTTCCTAGGACCCCACAGTTAAATGGTGTTGCAGAACGTATGGTTCGCACAATAACAGAAAAAGCTCGTGCTATGTTAAATGGCACTAAAGCATCAAAACGTTTTTGGGAAATGCAGTTTTAACTGCAGTTTATTTAATAAATATTACGCCTACGAAAGCTTTAAGTCAATCAAAGACACCATACGAGATGTGGCATGATAGGAAACCAAGCGTTAAAAATCTCAGAGTTTTCGGTTCAACTGTATATGTTCATAATAAAACCAGTAAAACAAATTTGACAATAGGTCGTGGAAAGGAATACTGGTAGGTTATGAACCCAATGGTTATAAAGTTTGGAATACAGAATTCGAAAAATATGAAACTGTAAGGGACGTTGTAATTGATGAGACTAATTTTATCGAATCTAGGCCTTCATTACGACCTGAACGGAGTAATAATACATATTCCCAAGACGAAACTGATAATGACTCCGTAACAAAATCAGTGTCTTATAAGTCTCATAGTTCTGGCCCTAAATCAGATAGCTCTCAATCTGATGAATGCAGTACAAGTAAAATTCGAAAAATCGGTAGTCATGAAATACCGAATGAACCTGAAAATGAATCTGAGAGTAGTTTGAAACACAAAAATCAGGATAAACCTGATGAATTTTTAAATTTACGAAGAAGTGAAAGACTGAAAACATGTTCGCGTAAATCATATAATGAAAATGACTATGATGTCTATAGTGCGTTATCCATCACAAGTAATATACCAAAATCATTAAATGAAATTAAATCTCTGAACGATAGGAATCAGTGGGAAAAAGCAGTCAGAGAAGAACTCAATTCTCTTAAGAAAAATAATACATGGACATTAGTACCAAAACCATTAAATAAAAATATTGTAGACTGTAAATGGATATTCACTATTAAAAATGACGTTTCAGGTCAACCTTCAAGATATAAGGCACGTCTTGTCGCTAGAGGTTTCAGTCAAGAATATCTTAGTGATTATAATGAAACATTTGCACCAGTTGCTAGAATAGCAAGCTTTAGATTCTTAATTAGCTACGCAAATCAATATAATTTACTGATTCATCATATGGATGTAAAAACAGCATTTCTAAATGGTACACTAAAGGAAGAAATCTACATGAAAGTTCCTGAAGGTGTAAAATGTAAAGATAATTACGTATGCAAATTAAACAAAGCTCTTTATGGCTTAAAACAATCAGCTAGATGTTGGTACGAAACATTTGAACAATGTCTCAAAGAAATAGGTTTTCAGAACTCCCAGTAGATAGGTGTATATATATGAAAGGTAAAGGAGACATTTCTAAAATATTTACGTAATCTTGTACGTCGATGATTTAGTTATAGCATGTGCAGATTTGCAAACAATGAATAATTTCAAAGCATATTTAATGACTAAATTCGAAATGACCGACTTACACGATATCAAATTATTTTGGGCATTAAAATAGAGAGACACCATGATAAAATTACTTTAGACCAAAGTGCTTACATTAAAACCGTTTTGAATAAATTTAATATGAGTGATTGCAATCCTATAAACACACCGATGGAGCTTAAATTAAACTATGAAGCTCTTAACGCTGATAAGAAGTGTGACGCACCATGCCGTCACCTGATCGGTTGTTTAATGTACATTATGCTTTGTACGCGTCCGGACTTAAGTACATGCGTAAATATTTTAAGTCGGTACACAAATAAGAACAATAAAGAATTGTGGTTATGCTTAAAGCGAGTTTTAAGATATATCAAAGGCACAATTGATTTGAAGTTAACATATACAAGAAATAATTACAATAACATCCTAAGTGGATATGTCGACTCAGATTGGGGTGGCCACGATTGTAATGATAGGAAAAGCACTACTGGATATGTGTTTAAATTATTTGATCACGTTACAATTACATGGTGTACAAAGAGACAAACATCAGTAGCGGTCTCGTCTACTGAATCCGAATATATGGCTTTATATGAAGCTGTTAAAGAAGCATTATGGCTTAAGTCTCTGGCAGAAAGCATAAACTTAAAAATTAATAAGCCCATTATTTTATATGAAGATAATAACGGATGTATTAGCATAGCTAATAATCCAACAAGTCATAAAAGGTCCAAACACATAGATATAAAATATCATTTCTCTAGAGAACAAGTTGAGAAAAATGTAATAAAATTAAATTATATTTCCACAGGTAACCAGTTGGCAGACTTGTTGACAAAACCTTTACCAGTCGTGTCTTTTATAAGACTGAGAAAAGGATTGGGTATAGAATAAGTTTTAATTTAAGTACAATTTCATTATGAAATGGTCTGATCAGGTTTTCTGGGTTTCCCTGATCCTGTGCAGCAAATGTTGGACCATTATTGTACAGTTGTCCCAGACCTTACTTGGAAGTATAATATGTTACGTCGTATTTATAAGTTGGTATTCACTTTGTAATGTTGAATTGTAGACTAGATACTGTATAGTAAACTAACGAATGACTAAAAGTTAGGGATTAATTTTTGAGGGGGCGTGTTGGATTATATAAAGCAAAAACTAATACCCCTAACTTTCGATAACATTGTTCTTTGTTCTATCTGAACAATCTACTGTTTATTTAACTCTACACACACTGCGTCACGGGATCTTGTTAGACGGACGTATTGCTTCCAAGTACCATTTAAAGTATAGAATAAATATTTCAATATCAAATTAGTATATTATTTCTTTTAATCCCATACCTCCTATAATGCTCTACGCGACAAATGTCCTACGTGATTTTGGTCATTACTTCTCAAATCATGGAGAAGTACAGTACAATTTTGCTTGAAAGTTCATATTTAAAGTACAGACAGCAACATTCTTTCAAGTTCTTTGTACTAATAAACGATTTCTATAATTTTTATGTTTTTTGTCCCACAAGAATCTTTATTCACGCATTGCGGCGATCAGCGCTTCTGAATAGTTCGTGGTGTCGCATCTGGTCGCCCTCAAAACAAGTGCGCGTTACGTCGCGTCTCGCCGCAGACTGTCACATAGGCCACATGTAGGGAATGCCGTTGAGTTGATCGCGTTCGTCGCGTTCGCAGCGTCGCATCGCGTCGCGTTCGTCGCTCACGCAGGACACCGCGTTAGTGGTTAAAGCTAAGTAGTAAAAGGCTAGGTACGCATAGATTTAGATAATTCGAAAAGCTGGTGATTGTTATTTCTTCCTCTCTTTGCACAAACTCCGAATCTAATGCGGACGAAGTCGCTGGCAGAAGCTAGTTTTAACAAAAAAAAAATACTTGGTATGGAATACTTTATGGTAGGTACCTACTCAAGTAAATTCTGTCCACGACATCATTCAAGGTGCTCCCTAGACGTTTAGACACACGTGCAATTTGGCGAATTGTCCAAACAATGGTCTTTTTTGTAATAATTACATAATTTATAAATTAGCATAATCACAATTTATTGGTCGCGGTTTGCAGACAAAATAACTTATCCTTATTCAATGTTGGCGTTTCGCGTGACAGCTTTAAGTGGTAGGTAAATTCTTCAATGTCTAAATAAGTAACTAATAATACCTACTAAGCGATACTTGCTTAGTTATATCAATAGATGTTTGTTAGGGTATATATTTACCAAACGAGTACCTACACCTTTTTTACCCGACTGCCAAAGAAGGAGGGTAATGTTTTTCGAGTGTATGTAAGTATGTATGTATGTATGTATGTATGTATGTCTGTTCCTTTGTGACCTCCTGTAGCCTAAACGGCTTGATGGATTTTGATGTATGAGGTATCGTTAGATTTGTCTTGATTACGGGAGTGTCATAGGATACATTTTATCCTAAAAGTCCCACGGGATATTTTTTCTAAATTTCCCTTTAAAAAAATATGTATGCGGTATCATTAGATTCATTTCAATCACGGGAGTAATTAATATAGGATACGTTTTTTCTCAAAATTCCCACGGGAACATGTTAATTCTGCGTCAACGCAAAGCAACTCATGCGTTAGCAAGCAAAAAGCGATTCTTTTGGCGATACAATCACGTCGTCTTGATCAAATGCATGAACGTCGTCTTGATCGTCTTGAACGTCGCATTGGCGGTAAATTTATGTTGCGGAGTAACATCACTCGTAATCTAAAGCCAAATGTCGTCGAAATAATTTAAAATGGTACTTACATATACATAGTCTTCTACATCTACAACATTTTCGTTAAATAAAACAGCTAAAAGTTATAAATAAAAGAATTATTATTAAAAACAAAATACCCGACTGCACACTAAAAAGTAAAACAAGCCCCACAATAATATTGATCAATACAACTTTACTGAATATAATTTATAAATATTGATGGAAAGCATCGCAGGCGGGGACCACCTTGACCGCCACCAACGAAAATTCTGCTAAATGGTGCACAACCGAAATGACTATAAATAAGCCTCTGTTGGTCCCCGCCTGCGATGCTTTCCATCAATATTTATAAATTATATTCAGTAAAGTTGTATTGATCAATATTATTGTGGGGCTTGTTTTACTCTTTTTTTAGTGTGCAGTCGGGTATTTTTTATGGGAAATTATCAAAATGACCTCTCTGTGGGTTAGCATCGTGAGGGAGTGTCAGACTCTTACTACCAGGGCCGCGGTTCTTTCGAACAATCTCGCAGCCCTCGAAGAATCGTGCAGCCCTCGAACAATCCCTCCAAAAATTCAGTATACCTGACAATAATAATCATAATCTCCTGCGAATCCTACGAAGTGCAACGGTTTAAAAACAGGATAGATGGTTTCTACTTAATAAAAATTAGGTTCAACCAATCAGATACCTCCAAATGTGTTGAGCATTTGGAGGTATATAGAAAGGTAGGTCTTCTATTATAATTTTGTATACTTGATTCCCATTCTGGAATACGGATCTTAGATACGCGAAACAAAGCACGTCCGTCAAGGCTAATGCCCGCACACAACCAAATAAATATTGTTTGTTGGTATCATAAATAAGGGCCGGGACAGACGTCGGGACACGTCACCTTTTGATACATTCCTACTGTCGTTATTAATGACAAGTCATCGGTGTGTCCTCCCGGCGGACTGCAGGGTTGCCAGGAAAATGTAGTGTTGCTACTCTAAATAATATTGGGAATGAAAAGGAGGTTGGGGAATTTGAATGTTAAATTATGGATTCTAATATTGTTAATGTGAAAGTGTGCGTGGCGATACATAGAACAACCTACATAATAACATAGTACCTAAATAGCTTGTTATCTCCCTCTTGGCATGTCGGTTTGCCGTGCCGAATAAAGAGTGCACATGTGTCTGCTCGTACGCTTGTACACTATATAACAGAGTCAACAATCGGCATGTACATAGGTAATGTATTCATACATTTTCATCACTAACTGCCATCACCTTTACAATCTCAAAGAATATAGAACCACAATCTGTACATATAATATGTAACTATGTGAATAGGTGGAATTCAATATTATTTCAACGCCGTAGTTAAAAAGATCTACAAAATTTTCAAAAAACTACTCGTACCTCACAGCCCTATCCCCGAGGCCTGCCCGGCATAATAATAGATCGGAGGGGGGGTATCGCACATTCACCACCCTTTAATATCATGTGAGAGTTTCGCTAAATTTATCAATGGCACTATGCGACCTGCACTCTCCAGCAGTAGGTACATATTACTTATTCAGTAAGCGATGGCGACAACGATCTTTGTTTTGTGAGGAATATGGTTCTGCAGAAATACATGCCGACTGTTTGTCTGATAGCTCAATGGGGTATCCTCAACTGCATATAAAACTCTCTCATGCTTTAATAAGTGCCTAGCTAGGATAATGCTCTTATATGTCACAATAAAAAGGGGTTGATTTTCAGTGGGTCCTATCATCAGGATATAGCTGAGTTGGTAACAGTGTTTTGTTTTTCACAGTTTCCAGGCTTTCTGGTAAGTACATGATAGTCACGTACTACCTACCCGACTTGATTTAGCTTTCCTCGGCAAAACATGGTACCTATACTATACTGACTGACCACTGGTGGTCAGTTTTATCGTTCCACCATGCTACTTAACATGAATTGTTGGTATTCTTTGCTCAAACATTACAAATATGTCTGTTCCCAGTATATAAATAGTTTTCTTAATCATAATATGTACGTTAATACTCAAACTATGTAGGTAGCCGTAACGATACATTGCAATTCGAAATCGCAATCCAACTAACATCGCCCACTCATTCAACGCCAACAACAATCCACAAACCTTTAAACCATACAAAATATTAAATTACAACGAAAATTCACGTACGAAAATCTTGTAGAATGGAATTTATTGCCTCCTATATGTTGTTTTATTTATAAGAAAGCATGGGCCGCTCTGGGAGATGAAATTACGTGATACCATTGCGAATCAAAGTGATATACAGCTTTCTGTGTGGCACAATCAGTTACCTGAGTGTTTGTTGTTTCATTTGGGCCTAGTCGCTCGATTGAGGACGATTATAATAGGATGTATGAGCGCCTGATGTGTTTGAATTAAAAATCTGTCTTGTGAGTTACCTAGTGCGGAAGATATATTACCTGGCGTTTGTATATTAACATTTTTTTTTCAAGGTGTGCATGCTGCACAATCAAAAATTGCACACATATTAGAATCGAGTTATATATGCCTATCTGATAGGTACTATACCTGTGGTATTCCTCAAATTCAACTTATTATTTTTTTTCAAATAAGCTTCTAAAAGATCTTCTTACTAGATATTCATAGATGCACAGTGCATAATCCAATATTACGTGCAATCAAGGGTACCTACGAATTATCTGCCTAGCCTTTTCTTCCAATAATGTTAGGATCGCTATTCAGTCTTACCAGCCAGATGCAGCTAAGTGCCAGTGTTTTATAAGGATCAACTCCACAAATCCGAAAAAATTGATATCGAGTTTATTGAAATATAAATATTATGTAGTACCTACTTAAGTGCGTAGTTATTTTTGTGGATATCTTTACTTATAAATTCTTAGAATCAATTCAATTCAAAGATAAGAAAGTTCTTTGCATAATTAAAAAGTAATTGCACAATATTATGCATGGGTACGGTTCGGTATTTTTTAAACTGTCGGAACTTTTTAATTGGTTGTAACGGGAATCTCAGTACACCTAAACTGTTATGTTAGTAATTGTTGCAGGCAAGTATTAATTCTTTCTAAAATCTAATCTATTACAACAAACTTGTAAAACTTAAATAAAAAATTTCAAATAACTTCACTGTAGGATTTCGAAACGCAAATTCAACGTTTGATCTGCGCTAAACGAAACGTACCAAAATACCGCGACAAGAACTGTCAAAGAGAACTTGCGAAATTGTCGTTATCCAACAAAACAAGAGTTTAATTTAATTATTTCACGATGGATAGCCGCTTGTACGAGACTAAATTACCAAACCATAAAATATTTGAAGATTTAAAAGACAGTTTGGATGAAAATCCTAGTGGAAAGTTGCGAAATCTCATCGATTTGAAGGATGATGTGTTTTATGTTTGGAACTGCAAAGAAAACTGTTTACTGTGCTTAAACTTGAAACATTTGGAGGAAAATGGCGACGAGACTCCTTATCAGGTAATTAAGCACTTATTTACCTGGTAATTTAATTGTATTAGCTAGATATTTGATGCCGGCATGACTTTCTCCGTAGAACATTTTGAGGTTATGTTATCTTGTTATGAAAGCTTCAGAATTTGTTTTGTTTTCATTTTAGGCATATCCAAATATTCTTTACATTATTAAATAATATTTTACACATTGTTGGATTGTAAAATAGCGAAAATAAAGTGGTGTACATGATTTATTCTAATCAAATAGGTGTTGCTAAGATTTTTGTTGTTTAGTTGCATTCACATTGTCATTAGTAAATTCTCCCAGCTTAAATGTTAAATAATCAAATAATGATCATAACAAGACATTAAAATGGCTGTTTATCATCTAAACACAAATTCAAATTTATTTTATTGTAATGCAGGCAAAACTGAACATTTGAGATAAGACGGGTCAGTGAGTCATTTCCCTAAGACGACCCACTGACCATTTCACTGACAATGCTATTGTAAATTTACTTCATTTTAATGTCTAGTATATTTCAAGGTGACCCCACTAGCCGAATATTGGTAATGGTGGCTGTTCTCATGCAAGTTGCTCAGCCAGCTGTATAGGACATATTGTAGTGCACAAAAATTTGTGCAGACACAGATGCACTCACTATTCCCTTGCTCTCTTAGCCCGCTGGGATAGTATTAAGACAAGATCGCCGAGAGACTAGGCGCATGATTAACTTTTACATGCTCATTTACAGTTTAATGGTTATTGATACTTATTTATCTCAGTAAGTAATAGTATTCTGACTTGCAATGCTCAGTGTCATTGTTGGCACCAGAATGTTTAGATTTGTTTGTTTGTATTCCTTTTCTTTTAATTGCCCACAACGGAACGGAGCAGGTATTTTTAAATAATGGTTATCATGTGATAATGATATTTTGTTTTATTTGAATTGTTCTGTATAAATTCTGGTTCTTCCAACCTACTAGACAGACGTGTGTTGCTAGGGAGTTTGTTGCGTCATTTCTTTCCAGCTAAAGCACATAGTAAGTGGTGAACGGTGGGCGTTTTGGGGTCTTGTCTTTTTTGCCTATCAGCCTAATTTGAATAAACGTTTTTGAGTTTGAATAAACAGCTCGACAATCATTTTACCATTTATTGTAATCTGGTAGAAGCAGAAGGTTGTTGACCTGCAATTTTAACTGTGTGAGTTGAGGAGATTTTTTATGGGAATATGATATCCGGTTTCTATAATCAAGAAAAAACTTGTTCTACTTTGATTTATTAATGTAATATCCGCTATGTATATTCTGATAAAGTATTATTTGGCTTTATCAAGATCATTCAAACAAATAACACTTTTTGTTGTCTATACAATCCCAATTATATATAAGATCATTGCAGTTACAGTGCTTTCCAAATTATACCAGGATATTTTCAGGATACATATGTAGAAGGTGTTTTCATAGGTACTACAGCAACTCAGTTTGTTTAACCAATTGTAAAAATAAATATCAATATAATAAATATCTTAATAAAATGTTTATGAGAAACATTAGTAGACAAGAACTAAATTGATATTTTTTGTAATTGAATAATTTCTTTTCCTTTCAGGTATGTTTTATTGTGCTGTAAATGTTCACGGTCATTTTCAACTAAATATAAGTAACAAGTAAGTTTTAAACTGTTAAGCTCTCCAACTTCTTTAAGCTGTGCCCTATAGGGTCCATATTGTCTCTAGACTGTAAAATCTACCATCCGTAGTACATATTGCATGCTAATAAGGACTTGAGTATTGAGTAGCTATTTTTTAATATTAATTTGATATAATGCCTTGCAATGTAGAAACTAGTTGCTCTCAATTTTTTAAAGGTTTTGCTTCACTGTCCAACAAAGAAACAAAAAACTATGATATCACTTACAATAGTAGATAATAATTTCATCCATGTGCAATTTACTTGATTAACACCCAAGTTACGGTAATTTCAGAATTATTTACGGCCGTATAAAAAAAGACCCCTCAAATACCTACTTACCGTAGATCGTTCGTGGCACGTACATAACTTTATAATGTTGAAGTTAGCCATTTGTCTGTACGCATTTATCCGTACAGATATTGTCGAAAAAGTTTGCTTATCCGAAATTCGCTACTATAGACTTCACAATACTCGTATTACCCCCGTATTATGTATTGCCTGTATTTATATACAGAGTCAAACAAGAAAAAAGTCCAATATTTAATATTTTCTGCAGCTCATTCATGATTTTGTTGACACCAAATTAATATAAAATCACGAAGTCAGATTTTTTTTCTTTTTTTCTCGAAATAGCAACAAGGCAACACAGAATCAATTAACCAAATTGATAAATAGCAAAACAAAACAATAAACATGTTAGAGCGGCCATTGAAAAGAGCTTTCGATCCTACCGCCATTAATCTCACTTGAAACGTTACCACGGAATTAATTATCCCCTGACCATACGATTTAATGGGCTTCCTGAGGGACCCTGAGGTTTCCGATTAAATCACTACATCTCATTGGCCGATTTATAGTGGCCAGGGTGGCCAAGATTTAGAGCTGGATGAGGTCCGTTTGAGATGTGAAATATTCTTGTAGCTGACCCTGTGCTTAATAATTAAAGAAAATAGTTTAACGGTATCAGGTTCAAGTATTTTCTTGCGTTAGCAAAAATGTGTTTGTGGCCGGTTTCCATTTATACTTAAAAATGCAGTTCTTACTTAACCCGTTGTATGTCGGAGCGCAGATATGTATACGGGAGACAATTGATTTTCTATTGTTTTATAATTAGAAAGCGATATACTAGCGGTTGATCTAAATAGATTCTTATTTAAGAAGTAAAATAGTAAAACATTTTCTTTCCTTGATTTAATCTCAGAATTGTCCCAAAGCATGTCCCAGCACGCACATAGCTTAACCGTCATGGTCTTTCTAGGCGAATTTATTGTTTCGGATCCGGTCCTCCGGTCTGAGTAGCCCTTTGCCCGGCCCGATTGTTAATCTGAACTTAGGTGTACTTTTCACCTTCGCTGTTTCGGACCAAGTCGGCCTTAAATCGCCGAGAATGTTCACTTACGGGGTGGTCTCTTATACGCGGAAATATTTTTCTGAGAAATATTCAAAAAGGTATAATTTCGGAGAACTTTCATTTGGAAATGGTGCTGAATAGCATTTTTTGACGTTTTCTTGTATCATTCTTGATTCCGCGCAATTTGTTTACGTGAACCAACAAAAGAATAACGGTATTTATTCTCTGGCTTCTTACGCGCAAAAGTTTGAAAAGTATTATTTAAATTACAATACTCTCAACGAGTTGAGTTTCCTTTGTCAATTTCTGGAAAACGTGACTATGGGAAACCTCGTAACCATTTTTTCGCCGACCAATAGAAATGTCACGCACAATAGAGGTGGTCCTAAACTGGTCCACTTAAAGTCCAGACGGTATACATCGTGTAACATTTTAATTAAAACCAACTATAGTGACCCGCTTAGACCTTCGATTTAATCAGTTACTCAATAGGTAATTTCGGTGGCACTACACCTGGGCGGAACAATTAAGTTGACCCGCCTCCCATACATAAATGTGTAAAGCAAATATTGTCACAATTACGCGATAACATCAGCCTGTAAACACACGGACGAAGAGTGGTACCCTTCGGCGTATATCTAAAGGCTCCGGAGGCCCGTGTGGCAATTCTGATACAGGCTCATGTCTTGAGAATCAGCGACATCTAACTATCTTAGAGACGTTTCTAAAGCGAGGCGCCGTCTTGCAAATATATTGAATAGCTCTTGCCAAGAGACTTATGTAAAATTGACTATAAATGTTCCGTCTTGCTCTTCCCATCTATACCCGGAACCAAAGTTTATAGAGTTCCACATCTTTAGCAAAAATTAAAGTAGGGCTCTTCAACGTATGAACGGCTTTTCATAAGGCGTTCGTGACCACTTAATTACATATGAGTTACCATATACACTCACCAAGTCCTCCAAATAGACATGTTTCTCTTACCAAAAACGCTTACAGTGTACAACTTGAAGCTCGCACTCTAAGATATTTTCCTCCGTACCTTAAGATCGTTTTATTACCAACCCGGATGGACTTCTGGGATGGATGGTGGGGAATGTAAATTTACTGTACGGAACCGGACGCGAGGAGGTGAGCATCGGATTGTTTTGTTTTTGGTCGGGCCGCATTAAGGATGGCTGTTTGTTACACCGTCTTGTAACTAGCGATGAGACTGATTGTCTTTTGGCTGTAAATGCTGTATTTGGATATCTTGTTCTTTTTAATTTTAACCATCGGATGCTTGATATGATCAAGGAAAAATAGTTAAATCATTTAGAAAGTTCATTTTGGTATGATCTTGATGACTCACTAAAATCAGTCTTAAAAGAAACATTGAATTTTTAATGTTACTTTATGCTATTGCACCGAGTTACATTTATGATCGAAATAAAATAAAACTGTCTTTTAATTCGCTCGAAATCCATAAATTCTATCCTGAAATGAAAATGTAAGTTCGGTCTAACAGCAGTCCTCCACAAATTCTCACCACCATTTCAACGGACTTTAAACTCAAGTCCCTTTCAACAAGGTCCTTTATCCACCAGCAGATAAAGGCCAAGATTTGGGAGGTGAACTTAAGACAATCGCGTGTTCGGAGGCATTTCGCCGCGGCCTTTGTTTAGACGTGTTAGATCGATGTGCTTAATGTATGTGGATTGAACAGCGCGGGTTTAATTTGCCGCCTGTCCATTTGTTCCGATTGTGGCCTTATTTATTGTGTAGCAAGGATTGGTTTGTAATTAATGGTTTGTGTTGATTTTTGCATGCTCATGAATGCTTGTCGAACGCTTTCGTTGAGTCGATAAAGGGTTACAAATGAAATTCAAAAAGTGTTTGGGTATTAGTAACTACAAATATGGAGAAAAGTTATTAAGAATTGAATATTAATTTAAATTAATGTTTCTTTGGGACAGTTTCTCAATCAAGCAACCTATAAATACAATGAACCTGAAAGTTAAATGTGTAACACAAATTCTACTTAACAAACTCGGACCTCACAGTCCTAAAACTAATCAAACTAAGCCACACAAAATCTATTAAACATAACAGTATCGATAGTCTTGTCCGGATTACACTCGAGTTGCCGGCCCAAGGCACATCGGTTCTTTGTGTAAACCGATTGCTAAGGGCTGCCCCAAGGAGGTATCTTGGGACAGGTGTGTACTTGCAAGGATTTTAATTAATAATGTCTCGATAGTGTGTGGTGTTAGGTAGCTGATTTATCGAGGGTACAATAGAAGGGTGGAACAGTAAACTTTGTTTAGTCTTGGATTTATTTTGTGTGTGGAAGATCTCGGAAAAGATGGCATTTGGTGTTAGAGAGTTTGCTGCCAATGTTTATCTTATGTGTTGATTTGAATACAATAATGTATTACACAAAGTTGCACAAAGTTATTTAATTGCCCATATTGACGATATAGGAACAAAAATCTATTTCACTAACCCTATTACAAAAACCATTAGCATATTAAAATGGAATCGTCTGTCATCATAATGCGAAACCCTACACTTATAGCCATATAAGTTTCACTTAAACCATCGAAATATCGACACAATGGTCTTAATAACTCACCAGAAGATAAACAAGTCCCATAGAGACGATATATCTTGGGGCCCTTCGCTAACGAACATTCTGGAATTAACTGCACATTGCTGACGTCACAAGTTATTAGTTATATCTCATGTGTATTGTCTGATGTGCCAATAGTTGGATTAATTTGTACAGCCAGCGATATTTTGGGGGTTTCGGTTAGGGAAAGTTTCGCGATAAGCTGAGGTCAAAGTAACCGAGTAAGGAGATGAGCATGGTACAATTAGGTTTACTTACCGCAACTTACTGGCGTTGTAATTTATTGACTTAAACATATATATTGCTGTAGTTTGTCATGTTGGCTATTAAAATCTACAGAAAGTGTCGGTGTCGCCGTATTTCGTCTTTCTTAACCAATCTGTGGCACAAGTTCTTCAGAAAAAAATAGTAAAGCAAACAGATTTCTGGTGCTTCAAGACAGGAATTCAAGCCATACAACATTCTCCTTTCCTCACTAAATCTCTATCTAACATATTAATTACTAATAAAACTTTAAAACGTGCACACCCATGCGAGTGTCTCAAGGCTCCCTAAGACGGCTCACCGCCCACCTCCCACTTCCCCCCTACTCTATGTCCGTACATGGTTAGTGTGAATATGTAAGCCCACGGGTGTTCATTAACTCAACATGTTAAGCCGATGATCGTAGATAGTGTTTGTGGCCGCTCCATTGGGCCCGATTGAGAATTTAGAAAAGACGCTTGGGCGGATCGGACGATATTTAATTAATTAATTCTAATAGATATTAAATTGTATAAGGGTATTAAATATTTAAGGATTTTAATCTCGAAGATAGAGTTTAATTTTATCAATTGGAAAGTAATCGCCTTTAAATACAGATCTGATATTCAGATCCTGCCTTCTTGTTATTTCTTTGATGGATTCGTTGAATCAAAGTTATACCTAGCTTTTCTTATAAAAGACTTGAATAAAATAGACCAAAACGCAAACTCTAGACGTTGTCGCGTCCAAACAAACTGATCCGAACATTTAATTACGCCACACAAACTATAAATATTTATTTAAAATCCACCACAGTGGAGCGTAGCAGCGCGTTCACCTTGCCACTCGACATTTACACGAACAAATCTAAAATGGCGTCATGTAAAACGTACATCGCAGTAAGCACTTGAAACTCGTTCTTTTCCCGCCTCGGAGTGTCGTTGCCGACATTAAATCTTAATAAATCCCTTCATGCATCACGATGGCAGGTCCTTTGATTTTTCACTCGGCAAACCACGTCTGCGAGCTATCAAAGAAAATCACAACTCTTTTCAATGCGCGTCGATATAATGTTCACAAAGACCACCTTAATTGATCCCCCTGCGCCCCATTCCACTTGCTAAATATATGTATAAAACCGGTCAGGTGTGAGTTGGACGAACTTTGATGGTTCCAGGGCTATTGAGAAGGAAAAAACGACAGACCGAGGGTGGAATTGCTTCCGTTAATAACTGCACATTGTTGATTGCGTAATGGGACGTCTTTGTGTACCTCTAATTACTGAGTTCGGCATCGAACTGAAGAAACGAGAAAAAACAGTCTCAATATTTTAAACGTTTAGAACATGCATTGTTCTTCCAATTGAAATTTTAAATTACAGTATTGCCTAAATATGTTTGATCGGTAACACAAAAAAGAAACAAAAATCTCACCTATTCACGGTACCCAAAAAGTCAAGCCGAAGGGAGATGAAGAATGCACTGACGGCGCTCTCAATAGGGTGGACAGTGTACCTTCAATTTACTAATACAAATAAGCGCGACTGGGTCCTTTAGACCCCGACAACCGCTATAGGCGACGCTTTTAAAAGGACCTTGCCTATTGTGTTCAACCCTCAATCGTGGTCTCGATTATCGGAAAGAAAACACTCTCATCTATATTTTAAATAATGATCAGGGCACAAGAGACCCTTGGACGGGGGAAACAACGGTTGTGATGGATTGTGCGGGATACGGGCCAATAAAGCCTTTGTGTAGTTGTCGCCTTGTTCCTACAGTATGGGTTTGATGTTTGTGAATTATTGGAGGGAAATATTGTCACGACATGGGATATTATTTATTGGTTGGAGCTTGTTGAAAATAATTACTAAGCTTTTCAGATAGACCGTCGATATTAATGTGTCCTTATCAAGTGCCTCATTTGTTAATTGTAATGTCAGAAGACCATTTCTTTCACAACCGTGAATAGTAATTAAAAAGCGCACAATTAAGCCAAGAAAAAGAACATAATCCCAACAAACAGCAACAATCATCAGATAATCTTTCAAAAATTCTAAAAGCGTGCGAAACAAAACCGTCCGGGTAATGAACCCCCATACATCATTAACTGGTAGTGTAGGAGTGTCACACAAACAATCCCGCTCCAGTTTCGCGAAAGGGACTGCCTGATAGTACGCAGTAGTGGATTCGTTACAGCGAGAACTCTAGTGGAGACCATTGTGAGTCGAGCACGTCTGCGCCGTTGTGTCCGAGATGTGGATAATTGCCCCCGCTGCCTACGGTCGGAGGGAAAAAATCTGGATGCGATTGAGAATTTTTATTCTAATTTTTTTTTGTCGTAGGATTTTTTTGGAGATGTTGCAAAAATTCGAAGGGGTTGCCTTGTTGTTTTTGGACACATAAGTTGCAATTAATCACATGATGCTGATTAAATATGCTGTTATTTTTATGTGAAAAAGTGGGCTCCAAATGTATTTCCCATAATACTATCCTTAGCATATTTATGGGTGAGTATTTAATAAAACAACAATCTGATTTACGGACAGTCATTACCACTTTACGATATGCATTAACGTTTATACAACAGTAATTTATTCTCCAAAGGCCTTGAAGGTCATCTAACTTCAAGATACGGGAGGTCCCATTCATTAATTTTACGCCCTAACCCCTTCCAGAAGCATAAGGATCCCTTAATAAACCGCGACCGATGTCTCGCAGTGTTTATATGCATATAATAGCGTCCCAAATCTTCTTATTGTTCCCGAATATGGTTCGCAGCACCTCATGAACAGGTAATGACATTATTTATTGGCACTAAAGGAGCATCGAGGTTGAAGACAAAGAGTCCGAATAGTTCCCAGCTTCTTGTTATGATAGTTCCCAAACTATGTGAGTTATGACCACCTTCATTGATTCGACCCTCGTACGGAGCACATTCCAGAAATTATGCATCTCATCAAAAGAAACTTCACTTTATATACATTCTAGTTTGTTTTCGGAATGTCTTTGTTGGTATTTGGGGTGGCTTTGGTTTGTAACCTACTCCGTCTACCAGCCATACGTATACTTAAAGCATATTATTAGAGCATTAAAATGTAGGTATAATGAGAATTCCGCATGTGTGATGCAGCGTGTACAAAACTGTCTACTTCCTTTTGCACGATATAATGTTGCCTTTTCTTTATCGATCGGAAATCAAATAAAGGTGGACCCAAAATGATTATAAACCTAATAAAATCAAAGTGGGAGGAGCGGAGTGGCGTCGGGTTTGACGAGGGCCCACCATCTTGAAGTCAACAATGGTTTTCCGACTTGTTCTTTGCGTTGCACCGTTATTAAAATCTCGTGAAACAATCGACTCGAAAGCGCACTTCCGCGGGCTGTGTACAGACTTGTTGACAGGATCGGCAGGATTTCTAGTTAGGAAAGACTTATTTTAGATTCGCAATTAATTTTCTGTCGGTTTAAGCTGGTCTGGTCCTTTGCGGTGCAGTTGCAAGATGTTTTTAGTTGAAGAACAGGTTACTGAATTGCACGTAGGCAAACAAGATTTGTATAATTTTTGTATGATTTCACATTCGTATGATTTTAGTAAAATGTAAAGACTACACATTTCAAAAAGACTATTATTTTTTCATAAATAAAAATTAACCAAACTCCACACTCAAAAAAAAGTACACATCAAATTTTTTTTGATGATCAGTATTAAAATATGAACGAACACCAAATGCATGGAGTATTAATACCAGCTTCGCCGATGGTGACTCCGAACGGATCATTAAAGGATAATTATCATGCCACTTCACAGGAAACTGAAGGGTTCCCACTCGGAAATCTGATTCTTTCTCTATTTCTCCCCGCGAGGCGACTTTTTTCTCGGATAATGATTTTGGCAGCACTGCTTATAGGTGCTAAGACATAATTTTAAGTGAATGAAACAATTATAATAATCTGCTACATATTACCGAATATTTTTGAATTAATTTTAAAACCACATAACAAATTAATTCGGAGCTTTATTTGAAACCCAACAGCCAAGCCCCAATAAATATGAAATCCTAATAAAACATTGATGACGTAACACGACCATCTGACGCCCGATGCGTCGATCCTTCGGCATCCACAAAAGCCCTCGCCTTCGAAGGTCCGGCGCCGAAGCGATGCATCATTAATGAACCACCGGCCACATCTATTGTGCACTATTTAACAACTACACACCCCGACGGGGATTTCGTACCAAATTAAACTCGTCCAACAACGATTGTATAGAAAATAATACTGGGAAAACTCTTT
Organism: Helicoverpa armigera; assembly: GCF_030705265.1. NCBI lineage: Eukaryota > Metazoa > Arthropoda > Insecta > Lepidoptera > Noctuidae > Helicoverpa > Helicoverpa armigera. The sequence continues at coordinate 1,141,524 of NC_087141.1, forward strand.
GTGCGAGCACACGGGCGGACGGTGCAAATAAAACTATTGTTACAAGTAGTATTAATTAATGTGAATGGTAAATTAATCAGCAAGGTTTCGGCTTCAGGACCGATGTGGGTGGTTATTTGACTTGTCCGTATCGAAAGTGACCCGTGTGAGAAGGATTAAAGGGGTTTAACTGACGTTTATGGAGTTCCGTGTTTTGTTAATAAAATAGCTTACTTAAATGGATTCTAATCCTGGACTGTAGCAAGTCGTCTGTATCTGTATCTTCTAGATATTCCTTTTCATTCACCCACAATTTAAATATTAGCTTTGTTTATTTGTTTTGAATTTGCAAATTTTCAAAAAAGAAAAAGTCCGCTGTGGCAAAAAAGGGGATCCACACAGACAGTGTTTTCTTTGGCTACACCTCAACTTATCCCGAGGATATGTACTCGCAGCGAATAAACGAATGCGAATAAACGTAGCACCATGTTATCGTTGGATATTTCTCCATAATTAAAAGTAGGGAATTGCTCGCGACGCTCCCGAGTTGAAATCGGGAGATTTTAATTATGTTAGTGAACCGACGCTTTGTCCTCGCCGGGACTGCGATAGCTTTTTTGCGATACCCCCAGACTTTTTTCTGAGAAGTAAGCACTAACTAGAGATTTCACAAATAAAACATGAAGTAGTGAAAATGTTGAATGTAACAAAGTTAACGATTCGGCTTTGTGATTTTTGCTGTGATCCGAAAATAGTTTTTGGTCCTTTGCGACTGGATTAATGAGCATTGGTGAGATTTTCACGTAATTAAAAGTTATTATTATAATGTATTTGAAGATATAAAGTTTATTCTTGCTGCATGTTATAGACGATGAAAAAGTAAAAGATAAATTATCTCCTGACAAGTAGTAAGCAGGTAAGGACCAAGTACATACCTAGGACGATTAGAAACCGTATATTTTTCTTTTTTCCTGTTCAAAGATAATCGCAGCACTTTATTATAATATAACCTATAAAAATACATACATTGATCCGCGCGGCAATTATTTAAACAAACCTCCAGTCCCATGAGACCCAAAATAGTAGCACAATAACAGTTCTAAAACATAGTTGTTTCATTGTTCCACACGTTAACAAATAAACACCGTCTGATTTCAGTTTAGCAAACCGTACAAAAGTTGTAACAAAATCTCATTTCGCACGAACAAACATTTGAATTTAACATGAGTAACGTGTATTTGATCGTGAGACTTGTTAGTTTTCATTAACAATCACATGTACCGTTTACAGCATCAAACAAACAACGGATTTTGATTGTGAAACATTTCGTTCTATAATGTTGGTGAAAATTTTAGGCATGTCCCGGGCAGCATGTTTGCCATCGTCCAACCTCGGACCTCTCGCGCGTAAAATTACTATCAGCTACACCTTAGGTAAATATGTTGCCAAGAAATTCGCTTTGAACCCTTTCAGCCCTTTGTTGTTCAACTAAAACTATTCTCAGTTAATCCCTGGATAAACAGTGCTTGTTAATAAATTAACGCGTTATTAATATATGTTACTGTGACCCTATGGTTGGCAGGTGTCCCTTCAGGGTACGTTCTCTATTCTGTTTCATTTTACAACAAAGGTTGTGAGTTAAGAAACAGTAATTTCGGGTCAACTGTAAATATTGTAGCCATTCCGCTTTTTGTGTTGTTAATAAATTACGATATGGTTGGGTGACGTGTTTGCTTTGCTCTCATTATGTTGGTATATCTTTGTGAATTTCACTTGTTCAAAGACAAATCTGTTGGGGCTTTGAAAATATGGGCTTTCTTCAGACATGACTGTATCAGATTAAAAGTGGATTTAAAGTTATTATGCTTACGTCTATTTTTCCTTATCTTGTCTTCTACATATCTTCGGCTTCAAAATTATCATTTATTGGATTATGTAAACAACTGTATTTGCATGCAAACTTAGTATATTTGATGACAATCATGAGTCATAATCAGACATACTCATTGATTCCCAACTTATCTAGTAACTTTAATCTCAAACCAAAACAAATCATAGAAACGAAAAATTATTGTCCCAATAACAGCGCACCATAATTAACGACATCACAAACCTTCATATTGCATCTCGGAAAAATAATCCGCAAGATCCTTTCATCCTCAAATGTATCCTAAGCTAATAAATAGAAGGAGAAAAACTCGGTCAGGGGTGGTGAGGGGGTCTAAGTGAGTGCTTTACGTCATATCCGAAATCCCGGTAAAGTGAGTCCGGTAAAGCTTGGCGGTGTTCGATGGTCCGCTCCTCGCGATCTCTGTAATAGCAATAGCTTTGCGTTAAAGCTGCCCGGAGCGAAGTCTTTTTGTTTGGTGCAAGGATCGGCGAGTGTGGCTGCTTTCCTTTTTTGTGGGGTTATAATCTCCTTACTTAGCTTGTTGTAGGTATTGATGGGATGTATTAGTATCTCGACACTAATTTACCTTTAGCCTTTTCAATTTGAATAATTTAACAGGGAAAATAATACAAGATGTTCTTACTATTGACATATGTTGGAAATACGCTGAGCTCATTGAAAAGCAAGTTGACGTGATTCAACAATATTAAATTAACGTTTCCAGTATCACACGACCCAGGTATAATCGTTTTAATTTCCACAAAGTTAAGGAAATTATAGGAATAAAAATGTAATGTTGGATGTATGAAGACACTGTTGCAATATTAACGATGATCTTACGGCTGAAAATACATACTCATATTTTATTTCGATTACAACTTCATGTATTTCGTCGGTAACTTGTCCCAAATGGAGCGTGAACGTCCGCTTATCTCCTATATCTTACGTCACGGCGTTATATCGGCGTGGCTTAGCGCTTTTTCATCAATCCTGCTTTATTACGGCGGATTCGCTTTTGTCTACGGCCGGATGTCGGTCATTTAGCCTGACCGTGCCAGTCTCTATTACACCCATCCGATTTCATTCGTATCTGTCGTCCGGGACCGTCCGGAATCCGTCTTCGGACGTCATCTGCCGTTTACTTTGGACGAATTTCTTTTTTTTTCGTCTCTTTTTAAGGCACTTGATGTATAACCACCCGCCATTGTCAGTTTGTTTTCTGTTTGGCAATTTTTAACGGGATTAGACGCGCCGACCCCTGGTCTGATCACGTCTTTGCAGCTGCCCGTCTATTTATGAGGCAATATTTTAGGGAATATTGAGTAAAGTGGCCTTTAATCTACTAATATAATGGGGTTTAGCGGAAATATTACCACGCGTTCAATTGTGTTTCAGTTTCCTATTGTTGTGACCGAATCTTGTGTTAGTGGTCGTCTTGAGATTATTGTCAACTCAGGGGAAACGCTGGCTATTGATTTATAAATATGAATTGTTTTTCCACGAAAAAAATCATTGTCAAAACGTGATGAACATGGAAACATGTTACCTTATTTTTACTATTAGTCACGTTCCGTCTAAAAAGTTCTTATCGATATATGATTATTTATTTATCCAGACGTAGTTTTCCCTAAAAAATAATAAACGCAATTCTCAACCTGATTTGATCCTCCTCCAAACAGTTCATCCCAAAAATATTGATCAGCTTTTCCCAAACAAAAAAATACACACGCGAACCAGTCTACTATAGTCACCCCGATAGCAATCCCTGGCAGAGTTCCCAATGAAATGGGATTAAATCATGCGACATTAGCGTTGCCTCGTCCACAGCACTAAATAATCTTCCTTTTATTAAAGTCGAGATAAATGATTATACAGTCGACTGTCCCTTGTTTGTCCCTGTGTGTCGTAAATGGGAAAGTGGAATTTTTCTCAGGAATTAGGGGGTGTATTTCGTGTCGATCTCGCAAGAAAAGAATGTCACGAAGGGAAATTCTGGCGTCTGAAGTACTAAATTGGTCTTGTAATTGATGTCTATTGAGATTGTCCCTATTTCTAATATTGAGAATTCCTGTTTGTTTAGTCAGGATAACAAGAGATTCCTTTATCCTCTTACTCAGATTGGTCCTTTAAGACGCGGTCAATAACTTCATTATCATTGTTCTTCATAAGATGTCCGGTTATTATCTAAGTTTATTTCCTGCATCGCGTGCCCATTGTCCATTATATCGGTGACACGGCTTTAGTTTTGAGTAATTGTGTCCCGGACAGGGTAAGACGAAGATCACGTAATATATGGTCCCGGGTGATACTTTCCATTCATTGTTCTATCATTTATCATGCGTTCAATATTTACTTGTGTCTTTAGGTATGTTTTTGTTTGTTGTTGTCGTTTCTTCTACTTTTAGGAGTTTTGTTTTTACTGTCTTTGATTAACGTGGTAGATCTTTTTAATTATGGCAAATAATTTAAATGACAAAAATAGTGTTGAGATTTTTGTGCCATATAATATGTAAGACACGTTACGTTTCTTAATTGATGATATAATCGTAAAATACAAAATCTTTGCAAGCACTTACAATCCTACATTTCTCAAAGTGAAATGAAATTATTGCTACGCGACGTTATAAAACTACTGGGTCGGAAATAACCATCAAGGCACAAGTTACATACGTGTTTCATTTAAATATGTAACCTGGAGCTGAGTTACATACCTGAAAATATACTGATTCATTCTGAAAACATTCAAGATTTTTGTACCATTTTAGTTATTTTTCATAGAGATTAAGAAAACTGTAATAAATGACTAAAGTGTACGATATGCCTACTTTGTAACAATGACAATGTTATTTTCCGCAATACTACCTACGGGGCGTTATCAATAGTAATCGAATGTGTCGTCTGCACCACTAATGGTATTAGCTTTATTAATCATTTGCCATTCGCTCCTCGTACTGCCTGTGGGCTGTGGTACTCAAACTTTTGGGCACCGTAGCCTCCCGGCACGTCTCCAACATTCTGCGTATTTGAGGCTAAGGATCTGTTAACAGTTATTAGGATTATAGTCAGAATATTTTTCGAGTGTTGTGCTTTTTTTTGCTATTAATGAAATTATTGGAAATATCTACGGCACAAAGTACAATGACAACCGGTGCTTCAGTGGGAGTAATTGATTTCTCAAAAATATGACACTTACTTGTTTTGGTAGATACTTGGTAAAATTATAATTTCACTTCTCCCAACACCAAAACCTAAAACCCAATAAAGTCCGAAAGTAGTTTTTTCAAAATCTATTCTATTCTATGTATCTATAGAGCTAAGAAAACTTTGAGAAACATTATTCCATGTCGCGTATTGTCACCTACTTGCGGGCAGGAAAAGATATTTGATTAGCGTCCTCTGTCCGCGTCCCCACGGACCTCGGACATATGTTATTTATCTAGATGTGACCTCCTGCGTGGCTTATCAAGAAATATCGGTTCCTTAGGTGCGCAATTTATATAGGGAGTACAGAAATTGCTGGTCCCTCCATGTTTGTTGTGATGTTTTTGTTTCTATGTGTTCGTTTTATTTGAAGAGATGATGTGACCTATAATTAAACTTTTTGACTCGTCATAAGAAAGGTATATAAGCAAATTATTATTCATCGTCATCATGTCAGCTTATTGCCGTCCACTGATGAACTTAGACCTCCAAACTTAGGCTTCTTCAAATTATCGGGCCACCGAGCATTTGTTTAATAGTTATCCAATTATTAAACTTTTAAAAGTGCAGGCAACGTTATAGAAATAAAACCCTAAAAATAGCTGGATGTCTCCAAAGGCCACATTTTGAACACATTATTGATCTAAAAATTACAATGTATGTTGAGTCAGGTTATCATTCACTTAATACTCATCTAGATTATTTAATTCTTCACGCCCCCTGTAACTAATACTCCCGTAGCCGTGTGTCCAGGGAAATATGTTTAAATAATTCGATACACGTCCATTTGGGGGAGCGCTGTCATCGAGCGTGAATGATACTATTGGTATTATCTAGGTGTCATAAAAAGAAGGAAATAGATTTTTTCTAAGTAAATATGGCCTTAGTTTTTTGGGGTAGCGTAAAGAATCATGTTTAATGGTTACAGAGTAACGTAAAGTATACCTCATTCTTATTTTTAATGAAAGAAACTATATATTTGTATGGTACAAATTTTATGCGATGGAAGAGGCTTCTACCTAGTTAGATTGGCACTGGCTTATGATGATAATTACATTTTAGTTAGTCCTTTCTTTGCAACAGTTTTTAACGCAAGGATACTTTAAATTAGTCTTAAGTACAGCTTTTTAAAAAGCAGTGAATAATGCAGTAATAAATAGTGTACCTACACTGACATGTCAACGATTATGACACTTTATACAAAATTATCAATTTGTTAATACATTTGTGAACACAAACCCATAAAACAAACATTATCTTCATTTCCATTGACATACAATTCAATTACTTACTAATAACTAATATTCATAAAAGAAATCGCATGACGATCGCCGATCGTATCGCATTCGTCACTGTTATTTAACATAATTATAGGCTACGCTCTTATTGATTGAGGAGTTAAATTATGCGTGTTTACGTGGTACGTTCATTAGGCTGGTTTTCCACCAGAGATGTGCTAGGATGCGTTGCAAAAAATGAGTTTTTCAAGAAGCAATAGAATCAGTTCATTTACCTAGCCTCGCTCAGCAGAGCCCAAAGACACCCACTCATTTTCACAGAACAGCTAGACATCCTCCCACGACACATTTACCTTGCACATCTCTGCTGAAAAACCAGCCCTAGTTTGTTTGACAAAATTATTGGTTTAGTGTGTAGCTAATAAAATAAAGCTAAAAAAGCTGTATTAGTAGCATCCTTACTAAAATTAGAAAATGTCTTTGTTTCGCTTTCACACCAAAACAGCTTTTTGAGATGAAATTGAAGATATTCTTAAATTGGCAGTTTTTTAAAGTACACAGCAACAATAACTAATATTCGTGAAAGAAATCCCATGACGATCGCCGATCGTATCGCATTCGTCACCGTTATTAATTGTCTATTACATAATTATAGGCTGCGCCCTTATCGATAGGGAAGTTAAATTATATATTATGTGTTAAATTAAAGTTAGCTTGGTTTCTTTACTTTGTTTGTTGGTTTGATAAAATTATTGGTTCAGTATGAAGGTGATAAAATAAAGCTCGAAAAAGTGACTAGTAGCATTCTTACTAATATTATAAAATTGGTTACTGTTCCTTTCTGTCAAAACAGCTGAAATGATTGAGATAAAATCGGGAGATAGGTGGCTGGATAAAGTTCTTAAGTTGACAGTATATTTAAGTACACAATAGTAAACAATATTCATAAAACACTGAAATCCCATGACGCTTACCGATCGTATCGCATTCGTCACCATTATTAATGGAGTCTATTACATAATTATAGGCTGCACCCTTATCGATAGGAAAGTTCAATTATATATGTGTTAAATTAAGGTTATACTAAGTGATAATTTACGTTGGTTTCTTTAGTTTGTTTGTTGGTTTGATAAAAATATTGGTTTAGTATGAAGGTGATAAAATAAAGCTCGAAAAAGTGACTAGTAGCATCTTTACTAATATTATAAAATTAGTTACTGTTGCTTTCTGTCAAAACAGCTGAACTGATTGAGGTAAAATCGAGAGATAGGTGGCTGGATACATTAAAGTTCTTAAGTTGACAGTATATTTAAGTACACAATAGTAAACAATATTCATAAAAGACCGAAATCCCATGACGATCGGCGATCGTATCGTATTCGTCACTGTTATTAATTGTCTATTACATAATTATAGGCTGCGCCCTTATCGATAGGGAAGTTAAATTACATGTGTATCTAAGTGATGATTTGGGTATGCGCTTTTGTTTGTTTGTTGATTTAATAAAATTATAGGTTTGGTTTGCCCTTTGATAGGCAATAATAGAAATTGTAATGTGTCCAGCTTTTCTTATAAATGTCGAAAAAGTTAGTTTGTTACGCTTTCACGCCATAACGACCGAACCGATTACGGTGAAATTGGGAAATGTGTTATCCTGTATACAGGGTACACAGGGACTGCAGGTCATGCAGATAGAAAAAAACACTTTACTGAATCATTCTTTGTGAATTTCTGGAATATTGTTTGTTCATATAAAAAACTATTAATGTGAACTACTTATAGTCTAACCAATTCTAGAGCAACACTATTTCACAAAGGGACTATTTATAACATAGTTTGATTAATAGACACCATAGTATCGCTATTAGATAATGTCTGGGTGCACCCTAATCGATGCATGGGTGAACATAAAGGCGTGCCCTGAAATATGGATGTCGTTAAGCAAATTATTATTATTTGCATTTTATGTCAGCCTAGTAATTATTGCTTTTATTGTAATAATTCCAAGAATTTTCACGCACGATAAAAAAAATACATCAAAATGTGTCACCGAGAGTCCTATAATCATCAGACTAAATGTAACTACTGAATCACTTTGTTTATTGATGAAAATCGTATAGAAATCTTTTCCGTAATGATTGAATTTATCGCGGAACAAACACCCGTCAGAAGACAGATTTTGTTCTTCATTTGAATACCCATGAATCACTCTCATTTATTGGTGAAAATTACATAGAAAACTGTTCGGGTAAACTTTATAGGGTACAAACACACCCGATTGAAGACTGTCCTATGTAGTCATAGTGTTTGGCGACCAAATTATTTTGCCGTATACTTATGAGTACCTACATTAACAGTAAGTATATTGAACACTTTTCCTTAAACCCCGAGTAAAACCGCTCTACAAACTCAGTATAAACCCAACCACTTAGCCAGTTCAATACAGGCCATTTAATTAGAAAGCGAGCCATCATTTACTATGATATGACGCGTTTGACGGCAAGGCGTGCCATTGGCGATAGTCAGTAATTAGCGATGGCTTTACACTGCCCGACTGACTAATTGACCCCCGTAACGATGTTTACTGAATTTTTGATCTGAATTGAGGAGTGGTTATTGAATGGTGTTTGTCATTAGCGACGCTTTGGCTGTTCGCTCACGTCCGAAAATCGACTGACTTTTTGTAGGAGAAAATAGAACACAATGATAACAATAGTGCAACACACACGTTCTACAAAAAGTCGATCAGAAAATCATAATTACAACGTCCTGTTTTGTTCATTTCTGTTGATCCGAATGATTTTGGTTCCGCTTTCATGGTAAAATGACTGAACTAATTTATAAAGATACAAAAGCCCTTTTGTATATACGTGATTTTTAACTGGATGCAAAAAGTACGAATTGTGAATACATAGGAACATTTACGATAGTCAGTAATTAGCGATGGCTTTACACTGCCCGACTGACTAATTGACCCCCGTAACGATGTTTACTGAATTTTTTATCTGAATTAAGGAGCGTTTATTGAATGGTGTTTGTCATTAGTGATGTTTTTGGGGTATGTTATTAAAAAAGTTAAAGATTGTTTTACGATTCCGTTTTGTTGGTGAATGAAAAGTTCCCATTAAATGACTTTTGATTTCTAGTTCCACTTTCACCATAAAATAACTGAGCCAATTTAGAATGGTACAAAACGGCACTAGACATAATATTTTTACAACAAACAGTAATTTACTTAGTCAATTTAAACAAGGACAGATACGGCTATGTGCGAGTAAAAATTGCCAATACATAGAACTTATTACAATCACTGAATAAACATATTTCCATAACGCGATTGTAGTTACATGAGCCCTTCAACTTAACTATAGCTAAGTTAATCAAAAATCCTTTCACCAGATAACCATATTCATGAAACAATCGCATTACCGGAACTAAAAGCAAGACATAACAGTTATAACTAATTATGATTATTACAGCAAAAAACTGCATGCTACACACACATCGCACATGATTCCGTTGCATATTAGATTTAATGGCGCGCTCCGAATGTTTTAATCACAATTTAAGGGGGGTTCTCACTGTGCGAGTGAGTGTGTATTTTTGTTAGATACCGAATCCTCTCTGGGTAAAAAAGAGCTTGTGTTACTGGCAAATATGACTAATTTAGAGCAGTAGGTATTTGACGTTGCGGGACTGTCCGAAAGAATTGCCGCGTCCCTAGGCCACCAATGGCACCAGAGGAAACAAGGGTTTAATCAGTGAGATTACCTGTCTCAAAAAAGGCAGTAGGTGCTCGACAGCCAAGCAAGAAAGAAAAATAAGTTTAAATCGACATTTATTTTAGAGTATTTATCCTACTATATCGAGACTATAATATACTCGAGATCACAGATTGTCTAAAGTTTAGATTGATTGACAGCTCATGTATCCTTTAAGATTCAGGTGTAATTAGTTATTGTCTAACTACTCTCCTTTTCGCGCAATTGCAAACCCTGCAGCCCTTTCCTACCATGCATCACTGAATGCGAATATTTCATTAATATAGCACAGTGATATTTTTATAACAAAAATAAAGTTCGCAGTATCAAGACCACACCTTAATCAGCGCTCACAGAGCAGGCAGGAGCTCGCTCAAAGCGAATAAAGATATCTATATTCATTAAAATTTAAAACGCGACCGGGTTGTAAGATTCAAAAGGAGGGTGTTGAGGATGCGTGCACACCCTGTATGTAGTTCACATGGGATGCTAATTTATAATATGTGGCTGAAAAATATATTTAAGTTCGGAAATTAATGGGACCTAGCTAATATGGCTAGTAAATGTGGTTAATAAGGAACATGTAGTACATGAGTGTATTTATGAACTTCAGTTTATGGAAGGCATTACCTGGTGTTCCAAAGGGTCATGCTTAGGATGAAGCGTCTGACCAAACTGTTCGATTTTATTTAAATAAACATTGCAAAAGTTCTTTAATTAAAAACCCATTTGAAGCAGACCTCTCAGACCCTATTTAGAGCTCAAAGAAAATTGGTATCGACTTCCAATAATAAAATACCCACTATCCAATTCGGCAGCTTAAATTCAGAGAGCCGCCCCGCAAACCGGCGGCAATAACAATTACGATTCGGAATCACGCAGCCGTCATTACGCGAACATTTTATCTTAAGAAAACGCAACGCCTCCCAAACCCTTTAACGTCTAATCGTGAATTATATACGGTAATAAAATTCTTTAATCAAAGAAAACAACCGAGCGCCCATTAAGGCGTGAACACGTCGCCACCTCGAGTCGTTACAGCGAATATTTACATACATGTGTCATTACCTTACACCACCCACCCCCACCATAATTAAGAGTATAACGGAATCTTAGCGTCTTATTACGCGAACGTAACGATATCCTTTCAGAAAATTGTAACTGTGTCGTTATAACCCCCCACCTTTCCCCTTTTTAAATGATCGCCTCCGTTTGCCACTCAAAAGTTGCGAATATCCGCACGGGGAAGCTAAGAGCACACACGAAACTTAAATGTGAAATATCCTCTAATGAATCAGACAATATTTTAAGGTGTGGGAGGCAATAAAAACACCCTGCCACCCGCTAATGTACACCAACACTTTGTCTCAGTTTAGGGATGGGGTGATTTGGGTAAATAAGTGTCGATGTGGACACCAGATAGCGCTGGTGCGACGCTTTGTATCGATAGTCGGATTAATTTTAATGTTTGTTCGTAAATATTGTATCTTGTTGTTCCTGAAATTATTCGTTGTGGTAATTTTAATTCAATTACATAGATTATTTGTATTTCGTTTTTTTATCAACTTTTTAGGTCATCCTAATCGTCACTAATTGCATACATAATGTTTGACACATAGAAGTTTCGAAGACTTGAATTTTCATTTAATTTTCTTTCACCTATTCCATATAAAAAATATCTATAAACCTTAAACTCGTTATTCCACAACTATTTTAGCAATTCATAAATAAAAATTACCCTACTATAAAATTTTATGGTCAATAAAAACTATCGACTAGCTTACATCACTAATGTTTCGGTCATACTCGGTTTTTGCTACAACGGGGGCGAAATTATGTCAAGATGCCGATGGTGTAACGTCGTCAAACACAATACTGTTCCAACTAAGACACACAGATTTCTGTGTCTTGTATTACTATCCTACTGTAACATATAACATCCTGAATGCGAATGTTAAAATTGTATGTGTGACCAGTTAGTCTTCTTTCACGTATAAACTACTGACACTTGGCAGTAATACAGCTTACAGATCAGAATAACATATGACTTATTTTTATCTGAGTGCTAGAAGTAGGAACGGGTAAAATTGGTGACTTTTGTTTAAAAGTTCCATCTTTCAATTATACGTAGATAAATTTAGAAAAAATATATTTGATACGTTTATCGCATATTCCTTGTACCTTATTTTAGCTCTGAAAATATGCCTGAACCTATGTAAAGATCTATGAAAACCGGAAACTCTTGTAAAAAGTGACCGTTCCTCATTATCCATTGTCCTTTTTAAAACATGTGCAAAATCATCAGTAGAAAAAAATCTTGGTTGGTGGAAGGAGCAGTTCCTACGATGGTCATAAAAGCCATGGCACCATGAGCACAGCGTGGCATCGTATATAACATACGGGATCCCGGGAGGGCGTTTTGTGGCTACACTTGCTCCTGACTTAGGCCTACAAGTGTTTCAATGGAACTTTGTTTCATTAATACTTGTGTGCTTCACTGGTTTTGAATTTGACGAGCTTATATTTTGAAGTTACTCACACACACAGTACATACAGTTTTACTCACATCCCGTAGGCACTACATCGCGCATCCGGATAAAAGTAGCCTTCGCTAATAACTGGGCTATCTAACAACGAAAATATTTTCGTACTCAGTCCAGTAGCCTCTGAGATTATCATAGAGGAATGGCATAAGTATCTTGTGATAAGGAGAAATCTATAGGTAACCTTGTCCACCTAAAGCTCAAATCTTCTTGTTACTTATACATATTATTTTAGTCTATTACACGTACCTACATACATTTGAATGCTTCTCGGAACGGGAGTAGACGCGTACTCTAGTTTTACACATGGGCTATACATAAATAGCTACTGAATCGATGTTCTTCTGTACAAACTTCTTTCATATTCCTTCCCTTTTGTTCAATAGCTTCTTGAACCAGCCACCCGTATGTCTCAAACAAACAACATCCAACATTTTGAGACGAGATGATTTATTGATTCGAGCGACCACCCGGGATCGCGGAGTTTGCTATTACGTTCCGTTTCATTATCATCCGCACTAATTGGGTTTGGGAATATGTGCGTGAACACTGTCTGTGTACATGTGGTGTAGTTTTTTGGTTTGAATTTGTAAATAGTGTGTGACGTATTACAGAATATGTCACGCTATAGATTGGTTCTTGCTTGCTTTGATATTTCAGACTGTCTACTGAAAAATTGCCAACCTTTTGCATAGAGAAGAATTGACCGTTGATCACCACACTCGCTCAATGCAAACTTTACATTTTATATATCTCGAGGCAACCTGGACTAGGTTGCCTCGAGATGTTTTCCTTCACCTGCCTGTCGATGATATGCTTAGAAAGTAGTTAATCCGAAAACACACTCTTTGAAAATTTTAAATCTTATGTGACGGCCTTATTAACCTAACCTATATAACATTTGTCAATAGCTTTTGTTAGGTATTCATTTTGACGGGCTAACATGCAAAGTTACTGATGATAGACTGTCAAAAGCCTGCCTAAAAATCTCAAAAACCCCAACCAAAAATACTAATGAACAGTGTAAAGTGAATGTAGTACGATCAAAGATACCAATTAGGCAGGTGGGAGAGGCGATATGACGCGATCGCGGTCGCTTTTTAACGCGCGCTTACCGCGGATCGTAAAGTACGTTAAGTGTTGTGTGGGGCCAGTGAGTTGGAGGGGCTGGAATGTGACTTAGTTGCTGTCTTTTGTTACAAAGATTTTTTACTCCTTTTATGTAAAGAATAAATTTTTAATCTGAAGGCGCCAGAACTTCACTGTTGGGAAACTACTCTTTCCTCGAGCAACGTAAGCTGGCTAAAGGACAATGGGCGATTCCGGTCCAAATGTCCACCACGAACGAGACCTATATGGCTAGATAGCCCGTTAAATGTAGAACATTTTTTGTTATGAAAGTAAAAAAAATATAATGCCAGAAAAAAGTTATAGCAAAATTAAATACAACATTTTACAGATTTTTTCAATATCATTTTTTCAATAACTTTTCGTGATGTTCGATTTTCGTACTTTCTGTAACTTCTGACAAAATAATTGTTCATTATTAGAGAGAAGACACCACCAGTTACAGCTGGAACCAGGAACCGCTGAGTATATTCAAGCACTTCTGGCGCCTCAATTGGTTAGTGATTAGTTAGTGATTCGTAAGGTGTCTACACACCAAAGCCGCTGATGCCGGCGGCACAGCCCGGCGGCCCAACCCGCCGGCCGTATTTTGTACAATCATGCCGCCGGCTTTCATAGAGTATTTGAGAATTACTAGAACACCACATGCCGCGGCAGTCATGCCGCCGGGCTGTGCCGCCGGGTCAGCGGCTTTGGTGTGTAGACCCCTTTACATCCATCGGGCAAAAATATGGGCTGTTTATATGCAAATGTGTCTTACTCATCTTAGTTTTAAATAAAGTGCGGAAATGGAAGTGGAATAAAATAAAAAATTATAATGATAACATACAAAAACTACCGAAAATTAAGAATACATTTTTGGCTATAACTTTTTTTTGGCATTGTTTTTTTTTTACTTTCTTAGTAAAAGTTACTCTAAACTAAGTGGACTATTTAATTATATAGGTCTCGTTCGTGGTGGACATTTGGACCAGACTTCATACATTCTTGCCCAATCTCCTTTGGTCTAGAGGTCTTGAAACCGCGAGAAACCGCTAGATGCTTAAACAAAAGAATAGCTTAACTCAGTCGTATAAGCGCAGAAAATACATTTTACATATCATCGCCTATCCTTGAGCATGAGGAATTTCGATTTTGTAGCTTGACGTAACCTTTTGGACCACCCTGTTTATAAAAAAAAAACTTATTTTCAGACGCCAAGGCCTATAAAATGTTAGTAACAAAAACAACTTAACCTATGTTAGATAATTCAGTCTATCCATGTACCCCATCGCTTATTTGAAAAAGTGGTCTCCATTTGACTGAAACAAGCACAGCTCGCTGTTTTCACGGCCTCATATCGCCCTTCGCACTTCAGGTACCTCATTAGACTCGACAAAAGTATCAGATCAAAGCATAGTTTTTGTATGTGCATGTTTGATTTCACACAGTTATTGCTAGGTGATTAAAATCATTCGAGGGCGCAATCGTTTTCACCCTTGTGTAAAGAGCGGATTTTTAAATGGTACTTACTAAAGAGCTTGTCTGCGTTTACCTATTTGAAATTTTTGATTAGCAAAACGAGTAAAACGAGTAAACGAGTTTTTGCCAAAACGAGTATTTTCAATTTTTTTGCTATTCCTGTATTTTTTTCTACTGATCCAATCTTTTACGCATGAAACCATTGTTGAATGATTGAAAAAATTAATGATTTCTAAGGATGATTCCCAGAAGTTCTACGACATATAGATGCCTTGCCATCCTCCATATACCACTAAACGAATTCCCCCGGCATACCTATTGTCAGTCACTTCCATCAGCCAAAATCTAAAACCAAAAGCACTTTAAGGGGGTTACACATTATTAGCGCGTCGGAATTTATCGAGCAATATCAGCTAAGTAACAGCGCACAAAATGCCCAATTAAAATATTAATTACACTGAGTTGTGACACTTTGGTGGTCTGGTCGCCTCCTTACGCTTAATAGCGGGGGTGTACGCTTCAACTTTAAGCTTTTATGTACTTATCGCCCCCGAATATTTTCCGCGAATTTTCGCGAAATATGTTATAGGTGTTTTTCTTAGTTTTCAGTGTGTTAGCAATTAGTTTGAGGAAGTTTGAGTGTTGGGGTTACTTTTAAAGTTTTAGGTCGTGAAGTGAGTTTTGTGGCACGTGTGACCGTGTTAGTAATATGTACTTTCAAGATGTGTCGTTAAATACATTGTTAGGTTCTAGGCATACATTTTATGTTTTTTTTGAAAGAAGGGGCACATGAACTGTCTTATGAACGTATCAAAAGACCAAAAGTTTTATGATTACGTGATGCATTATAGTCGAATGCATAGCTGAAAAGGTATAGTCAATTTAATTTTTACCAATGAAAAGTTTATTATTTTTTTATCAACCGCTGAACGTAAACTTCCTCCACATACAAAACGAAATAAAACCCCCAAAAAACAACACACATCCACAAAACAGTGGATTACCGTTAACTAAACACATTTCATCCCCCGCCACTAAATATTAAGTGTTAATAACGCCAGTGACACCCCCATACCCCTTGAGATCAAAAATTCAACGTTCCGTTACGCACAACTAGCGTTGAAGGGGTGCACTCGATTTTAGAACTTCGCTACAAATCGGATATTGGACCGGTATTAATCTTAGGCTTTTTGGGATAAATTTGAGCAAACTGATTTAAATTTGAACCCCAGTTTGCGATAGCTTTTAAGTGAAATTGATTTGTTGAGTTTCAATTTTGATCAGGGGTGAAAGAAGTCTTTCGTTTTGGTGAAGGAAGAAGAACTCAGGTCAATGCATCTTTTAGTATCTAAAATAATTTGGTGCTCTCAGGCTTATAAAACTACACACACTTAACCAAATGCGATCATGCATTATCCACCCACCCAAGTTCTTTCGTTTCTGACATAGTCTTTTTTATTTCAGGTATGTGCCATTAACTTGCTATGAGAGCTGTCAGAACCACGAAAGGTATGTGCTAAATAAGTGCTTTGTTTAAGTATATAAAGGGAAAATAAAAGTACCCGCAAACAAGCTCAAAAACGTACCCTAACTTTTTCAGCTACCTATTTACAAGATGAAAACGTTTCTTGAACAAAACTAAAAAAATCCGGGCAGTTTAATTTATTTCTACTTGAAGCAGGTGAATTTGAAAACTAGAGAAATATCACAAGATCTCACTTAATTTACAGAAACAAATAACCCAACCAATACCCATTTAATAACATACATTTATATTCACCCCCTTCCCCGACATAACGAACGCAATCAATATATAATGCAATCAAAACACGTAATTAAAATAGCTCCCGAGACATTTGCATATGAAAACCTCTTTAATTGATCATCGTCCCCTGTACAAGACAATGATGGGGAGAAGACTAAACAAATTAGGCATCACGAAAGCAAGCGCAGAATAAAATGTACCTTGTTATTATTTGTTAGGAGTACGTTTTTGAAAAATGATTGGATAGATAGGTTTCAGCGTAGGACGTCCAACCAGGTGGACAGACGACCTTATAAAGGTCGCTGGAAGAAACTGGATGCAGGTCGTTTCCGACAGGTATCTGTGGAGATCTAAGGAGGAGGCCTATGTTCAGCAGTAGACGTCCTTTGGCTGAGATGATGATGAGGTAGGTTTTCGGATTTCTGAAGTGATGTTGCCGATAAGGCAGGGCTTTCTGTTAAGTAAGGATTAGGGCTATGTCCAAAAAAACAAATTGCTCTTTAGATACTAGTCCACTGTCCAATGAATATACCTATAAGGTATATTTATTTTTTAGTTTCCACGCTCATATTATTTTGATTGACACTTGTGGAACTACTCAAAAATTAAGCATGAAATAATATAGTGAATGAAAATTCACGTTGATTCCATTTTTCCTCACATTGCTTTACTATATTTATGCGTTCTCCGTAACAAGGCTATAAAAGTAGCGACTTCGAAACCGTGGCGTCCATAAGGAAAACCGACTGAAAATCAAAGTTTAGAACAATATCTCGGTATATTTAAATCAAAGTGTAGTGAGAAATGAAGAATTATAAACATAGATCACACGTAGATACATACGTAGGTAGTATTTTGCTTTATTACATAGGTTCCATACTTTTTGAATAAAATGTATTGAGGTTTAGAGTCAGCTCGTAAGATTCAGAATATAAAAAATCTAATACAGTTACACCTAAGACAGTAACACCAGAAATTATTCAATTAAACCATCACCATCTTATAATACACACGATACCCTAGCGAAATTCCTTATTCGCTTCGCTCTCGCTCCGCTGGTTCCGTAGCTCTCCGGCCAGACATCGCGTCGGCAACACTCGGCGACTGTCTGCGACGCCCGCGGCGACGTTTTCAAGAGCACCACTGCACTCGTTGAAAAATTAATATACCGCACGCATCGTGTCTATGTGTTGTTGCTATGTTTATTTGTATTTGTAGATCTGGTTGTTGAGCTTGAGGTGGGATTTTAAGTTTCTGTTTGGTTAGGTAATATTTTGGAAATGAAATGAAATCGTTTATTTTGCAAGTTGGACATTACATCACTTTTACACGTCATTTTAAGAACGCTGGGGTTGGCATTTCCTAACTGACTGATCCCTGAGAAGAAACGCCGAAACAAACTCAAGGGTCATAGCCTCCTTTAAAGTCCAAACATGTTACAAATCAAATACTATTATGTGCGTGTGTGTCACCATGTGGGTGAGATAAATCGATTTTTAAAGTCCTATATAGATTTCTTCATTTTGAAAATTAACGCTATCAAATCTGGAGTCTATAGCTATAGAATATGAGGAAAATCAAACCTCAGCCTATTATTCGAACCCAAAATTGAGGGATAACTATTAACTCCCCATAAATAGCAGCAAGGGCTACCGATAACACCTTATCGAGTTGTTTAAGGGCGATATCGGGCCGATGATTGTACCCTGCGGGCCGCCGCTAGTTAATCAAACCTATTATAGTTCGCCTCTGATATTGCCCTTAGAATTAAGTTATAATGACGTCGTGATCTTCGTTAATGGCAATTATGATAGCTGATCCTTTGCTATCGAGTCAATAATTTATTTTATTTATTTATTAGAAAAATACAGAGTAAACTTAAGAACTAATTACAATGTAATATATCAATGTTTATAATAGGTATTTTGTCAGTGTATATTCAGTTCAGGTAAATCCAGATTTAAATATAATTAATCAGTTAGCTGTGAGGAAACTCGTTTGGATTTGAAATTAACAATCCCCAAAACATTCACATCAGCTTTTTAATTAATAACACCTAAACAGAACTTAAACTTAATACCAAACATACCTAATATCGAGAAATTCGGACATACAAGCACCCAGAATTAATCTAAACAGGTACCAACAATTCGTACCAATATACGGGTGTTGTACGTTCAACCCTTATCCAAACATCGCCGACGGTGACCAATAAACACGAAACAGAATTTAATATACACCACAACAAACGTACAACACACATACATATTTTCGTCGAAATAATACGACAGTAGTAATTGAATCGGCCTCAGGCATACTCGGGGTGCGTCGTTAACGTTCCTGGGGAGTATTCCGTACTTCTCTACCCTAGATATGCACTAGAATGCTACTACAAAACAAACGCCAGAACGAGACATCACCACCACTTTTGAGAGCCGTGCGAGCAGGATGCAGGTAGGGAAAGTGTTTATTATAAACAAAGGATAGAGTCTTATTGGTAGTAAGGTTTTAATAGACTATTGGACAAACGTGGGTGAAAATTTCACCTCGTATGAAGACACAAATTGTTCGAGGGTCCCTAACGCCGATGCTTAGACGATTTTGCTCTGAGCGTATTTAGATAGCCTTTGATGTTTTGTGGCGTTTGGGTTTGACCGTTAATTAAATGTAGATTGTATCTGCCTGTCCGGTTCAATCGTGTTTTGGGTTGTACTATTCTTTTTGATGTATTGTTATCGGTTGATAGTTAATCCTTTTTGGATGGGGTCTTAATTAAGTTGGAGTTTGTCTTCATTAGAGCTTCAGTGCCAGTGCAATGGTCACGTGTCTGGCTTATCATAATCGTCTTATTTACTTTGCATATCAACATTCCGTATGTTTAACTCTAACTAAACTTTGCATTACGAAATTATCTGTTCTCTTGGATCTTCGATCATATCATACACATATTGCACTTCCTCAAAACACCACTTCGATAATCATCAATCTACCTCCCGCTTTCATTATAACAATACCGGGGTCCTTCTGTGACACAGAAAATAATTGACCCAATCGTTTCTTAGCACTCTCTCCTTGTCAAAGAACGATTGAGCGATGTACCCGTCAAAAGACCATTCGGTCGGCATACAATCCATCATAATACCATTTCGCACAGCCATTGCCATTTTACCAAGACCCTCCACCCTCTTCTAAATGTTCTGAACTCTGTACTGTATGAGAAATTCCCTTAGTGAGATGAGGGTCAAGACATTTTGGACGGTTTCCAGATGAAATTATTTTCACTACTGGTCCAGTCTGACGTTTCGATCTGTTCGTAGATGGATTAATTTGATTATATCGGAACAGATGTTTCTTGGAGGTATTAAGTGCGATGGACTTTCTGCTTGCTGTTGTAGAGTTGTTTGCTGTCAATGAATTGTGATGAAAATGTTGATGATATCAAAATAGAGCAAAATATCATGTTGTTTTGCGAGTAAATGAAAACCATAGATATGTAAACGAAGAGAAATATTCGTCTTAAATTATCTCTTTTGAACCTGCTCAAATCTATCGTTCCACAACATAATCTAGAACAAAAGCAGTAATAAAACAATAAAATCAGATTCACCTGATATCGCAGTTAAGGACTGCCGGGAAAAACGGTCGCCCGTAAGGTAAAACGGACAAATTTAATTATGCTGTTCGGAAATGGACTAGAAAATTGAATGGAAGGTATTCGCGGTAGATATGCAGGTGTATCGGACCGTTTGGTTAATTTAATTAGTTGTACTACATTTTTGGAGGGTCCATTCTTATTTGGAAATGCTGATAATATTAGGTTTTGGGAATAGTATGCATTAATACCCGTACAATTTTTAGGGATCCAGCAGAATACCAGCGTCAGGTATTCTACCTGACACATGCTGAGTTGGACTCCCATTCGGTGCAAACGTAAGACACTGCAGCGCGCCGTTAATCTCTGATTGTATTTCATATTTTATGTTTCTCTTTCTACCCACTTCTTGTTTTGTTTTATTTTTCTTATTGTGTATCTTTGTGGTGTCTTTTTGTTTGTCTGAATAAATGTTTTATCTATCTATCTATCTATCTACAATGTATTGATCAACACTCTTCCAAGCAGGCATGCTTCAGGTTCGATTATATTTTTAATTTTACTCTAGGTGAAAAAGTGGCCAATTTGATAGGCTTCAAATTGGCCACTTTTTCACCTAAAAACAGGTGCTTGAGGTCAGTTAGTGATTTTAGACACATAATTTTCAGAACTTTATGCACTAGCACGATGTTTTTCTTCCACATTTGTTACCGGTGTCTAGTATAGGTACACTTACAATGTGCATCGTTATAAAGATCATTTTCGTACTTAGCTACAAGCGTCTTGCTCTACCTGTCTAAGATCTACAAGATATTTACTAGATTAAATCAAGCTAGGTAATTCTGCAATACCAGGCGAGGTTAGAAGCCGCACGATGCGTTTGATTGCAGCCACTAGCTTGCTCTGCAGTCAATTGAAGCGAATACCTGGGTCATGGCATCGTTATTGAGATGTGGAGGTATTTTGTCTACCTGTTGAGGTGGAGGTTAAGAATTACATGATATATTATTAATAAGGTGAAAGATAGATTTTTTTTATATATTTTCTGACAAGCTAGCCAAACTTCCCCTCTCAGTTCTAAGACCCATTTTTACCGACATCATAAATGAACGCTTTTTTTAAACAACTGTTTACTTAAAAAATTAGATGTGAATGTTCTTAGTAAACAGTTATTTAAAAAATTCTGGCCTTTAAATTATCGATGAAGTTGGTCTGACACATTCGAAGGCTCGTTTTATATCCATATGCGTTTTTACTAATTTCTTCAGTACTTTAATCAACAATATCATCATCATCCTCCTGCCCTTATCCCAATTTTATTTGGGGTCGGATTTATTACTTTAATCAACCAATTTTACTTTAATCAACAATATATAGCTGATTAAATAGTACAGCCATTTAGATTACAGGTAAACCTATAGAAATAACAACTTCACTATCCCAAGCGTGCTCGATAAATAATCATTCTCATTAAAACAGTCATTAACATCAAACTTATCTCACTTTTAACCAACACTTCAAGAGCCCGTGTTCACCAACACGTATTTTCACATCATTCAACGATCTGTTTACAAGTACTCCCACGTTTATCGCTCGATCGCAGCTCACAATAGATTAGGAACTACACTTAGATCTTAGCACGAGCTCGTCTAGTTGATACTGAGACAAATTGTCTACATGCAGGATTAGATGTCTTTGTAGTATCGTTTTCAGTAGCTTTGAGTGTTTCAAGAAAAAGTTGAGCGATTTTACAAGATAACTTTGATGATTGACAAGCCAGGTCTGACTGTTTTTTGGTGCAGTTGACAATTCTATCAGTTAGTACAAAAATTCTATTTGACGTTGAAAATTGACAGCTGTCAACTGCAGAAAACATTCGGTACCCTTTATACTTGAGCATCAAAACATAAAATTACAATGAAAAGTTTTATGATCTGAAGATGGTCCCCATAAATATAGTTTGCATACTCACATTTCAAAGATACTCGTGTGCATCTTGAAATATTATTTTAATTTCACCCAACCATCTCCAAGCTCCCCAA
This sequence comes from Helicoverpa armigera, assembly GCF_030705265.1. Lineage (NCBI taxonomy): Eukaryota > Metazoa > Arthropoda > Insecta > Lepidoptera > Noctuidae > Helicoverpa > Helicoverpa armigera. Next base: position 1,164,125 of record NC_087141.1, read on the forward strand.
AACTTGAGCTAAGACACTGACATCTTAATCAAAACTCAGAAGGAGCCCCTACCGAAAAATACAATAAATCAGAAACATGCAAATCCTGCTAATAACATGCACAAAACCGAAATACCATTTCACGGTGCCGAAGCGGGCCGTGTAGTAATCCGGGAATATTTTATTCTAGTACGCAATGTGGGGGAGACGGACTCTCGGGTGCTATTTCCATGCTGATGTTTAATAATTGATAATACCCCGCGAAAAACGCACGGTACCGCACCCCGCGTATGGTTGTGGAGCTGTTGTTACCGAGCTTTTTAGGAAGGATATTTTTGAGTCCATTGTATTGGGCGAACTATTAATCGATAGAGGAATGATGCGTAACGGAAGGTGTATGACACTGAAAACATTAGTATAAAATTAATATTGATATTAGTTTATATTGCTTTTTTTTCTAACTTACCAAGACATACAAACAGTATCGCCTTCAATATCACAATATTCAATAGTTATTTATATAAATTGACTATTTATAAGGGCGTCATCTTTTTTGAGCCATAGAAACAATGAGCATTCTTGATCAAAGTCAAATAGTTATTTCTTACTTCTTTGAATCTAGATATCACGTATTTTCTCCGAAGACATGAATTCAGTATCGAATTTATCAAAGATAGGTAACACACTGAAATAACCAAACACACATGAACCAACTCTATACAAATCCTACGCTACCTGTTAGGTAGATCCTGGCATCGTATTATCAGACTCCTCGACTTGTAAACTGAGCAACTCAATCGATAATCATCTGTGTACCAACAAAATTTGCCAGAAGAACTCCCAACATTATACATTATACCTAATACATGTATAATTTTGATTGAAACGTATGATACTCGTAAGGGTGATGCGAATAGGGATGAATACTGTATGTTTGTAAAGAATAATATTATGATTGGCAGTGAATGAGGAAGGGTGGAGAAATCTCAATGTGCTTTTTTTTATTTCTTGTGTCGTTAAAGGTTAAGGTTTTTGTTGTGTTTATTGGTTTAAAAATAATTGGTTTGTAATGCTTCGAGTTATACATAGATGTTGATAAGTAGATACTGTTTGTTTTGATACCAAAAAATCTGCTCCCGAAATGAAGCATTTTGCCCTGGCTGTCATTAAGTTATCTCGTAAACATCACACCTGAAATTCCCCATAATTTATCCTGTCCAAGAAAAAAAAAAACAAAATATATTCCCCAACACATAACAGTCTTCTAATTATATTCCAAAATTCTTCACCTAATTCCGGAGATATTTTGACTTGCGCCTCCGAAGGCTTATTATTTTTCCACAGGTAATAAAATAAATGATTTTCCCTTTTTCATCACTAGACAGTAATCCTGCTGAAGAGACCCAACGCCAGTCTTCGCGTTTATTTAACGCCGTCCTCGGTAATAATTCCATCTGCATATATATCGGCCGTGAGAATGGGCCTTACATAGATTATTTGTTGAGGGATAAGAACGGAGTATTTTGTCTTGAAACCCCGCTTTTTGGGCCTTTCTGTGTTAAATTCGGGGTGAATGATACGTCTTTTGGTACTCAGGACCTGACAAAAATGTTTCGCTAAATTATTTTAGCGGTGTATTTCTGTGTAACTTAACATTTTATTGGATTAGGTGAATGTATGCAAAAATTTTAGTAAGATGTTAACATTCTTGGAAACTTTATTTTTGTTAAATTACATTACATTAAATTAAATTACATTTGTAGGGTTTATAAAAATAGTGAAGTTTTTTGTCGGCTTCTCAAAAATTTACCTTAAACGTAGTCGTCAAATCAATGCCCATATAAGTAGCTCAATACCTATTTTTAAACAAAATGACACCAGTTTTAAGAAAACACGCAGCTCCCGAAGGCTCCTCTCCTCTTTTAACATCCCCCTGATCTTCGCTACCAGGATAAGCGTGTCTCACCGCAATTGAAATGTTTATAGATACAATAATGCTCCCGGATCAATCCCCTGGCCCGGTAAGGTGGTTGTTTAATTTATTTTTCCTAGATACCCCTCCCTTGTAACACTGCCGTCTTATTTGCAAGACCTTATTTGTGTATTTTGCTCCTTGTTTGTAATGCGGGCTGGGATGAATATGTTTTGATGGAACTGGTAAACTGGGAGGTAGACATGGATATGGTGTTCCTGTTTCAAAGGTTTTCTTGAACTTAGCACTATCCGCAACTACAAAACGAAAATTTTTGTAATGTCATCCATGTAGATTATGTTGAGGATTTCATATAGTTCACGGTCTGGCAATATTTTTCGCAAATAACGGTAGCGTCGTATTAAAATTTTCTACCTATAAATATCCTGCTAAGTATCTAAAAATTACATCATATTCAATACTTTAACATGAAGCGGGCTCGTTAAAAAAATATTGTATATTAAATATAAATATATGTGCAAATTGGCAACGCGCGTTTTTGCTTGAAGAGTCCTGATGAATAACTAATGAAGCGACCCCGCCTAATGACGATGCATTTATTCTGGCGGTGTGAGAATGTTCGTTTATGGAAGTCGGCTTTTTAAGTGCCCATTTTATTATGTAGTATGATATACTTTACTGTGGAGATTGGTCTTGCTTCGAAGCTACAGTTTTTCTAACTGTCAGTTGCTCAAATGGAACGAGGGTCAATTGAAAGCCATATAAAACCAAAATCGTATTAGTCTTTATAATTATTTGTCTCTTTAAAAAACACGATAACTTTGAGCCAATTTTGATAGCCTGTTTCATCGGAATATTGTCGCACGCTGTAACCCGAAAGTATTCTTAAACCATTTCAGGAACATAATCAAACATAGTTTTGAATCAATTTTTTTCGGTTTAGGTCTGTTTCCTGTATCTGACACAAGCAAAGAAGGAAACTTTAACCTCTTCATCCTAAATGAAAACTTAAAGATAATCCAACATTTATATAAAAACAGACCCACTAATCATGAAGTGGTCTCCAAAGAGGAATAGGAAATCTGCGCCAGCCTCCGAGTGTTAACGGCGTCTAAACACGAGAGCCACTCGTCACTTTGACGACACTTCAACAGCAAATTCTACTACAAAATATTAACGTTTAATGTCATAGTAGAATATTTTATGGGTGGCCAAAAAGGATATGACTTAGTGATAGTGTGAGATGGAAATGCACACTTAGTTGCTTATGAAGAAGTATGTGTAATTACAATCAATAGATTTATAAGTATCTTGAAAGTAAAGGACATTATTAAAGTCGTAAAAGGAATGACAGAATTTACTAGTGGCTTCTGTCAATTTGTTTTAGATATTTGAATCTCCAATCTCATTTACAGACAGCTTAACAATATTGACTATCACTACAACAATAATCTCACCCAAAACATCAAATACTGTCCCAAATTCTTCAAAAAGCGACCCCTTTCAAAACTTGCGAACCACTATCATCCACAAATCCTTTGAGTAGCCAATCGTTACGCTGCTAATTCAAATCCTCTTACATTATAGTTCAGGCAGTGATGCAAAGCGATCTAAGTCAATTATAAGCTTTGATCATAGTTGTGGATGCCATGACATGGGTCCCGCCTGACGGCTGCATGTGAGATCACTAGGTCAGAATATTCTTTGAAATTAACACAAGAATGGGTTAGGATTGTTATTTTAGGGGTAGGCATATTTGAGTTAATTTGGCGTTTCATGGGTCAGTGATTTGCGATAGTGGGCTGCGAAAAACGAAGTTATGTATACGATTGAATCATTAAAGGCATCAAAGGTGTGTAATGAATAGTCAAATAAGCACATTGTATGTTTGTTGTAACACCTTTGGAGACACAAACTTTTCCAAAGACCTACTGTTGAAAAATTCAAAGGGGACATGATGAATGTATAATATCTTCTCGTGCAATAAAACAAACCAAGAAACCATTAGTCACGTACAAATTCGACGTCCCTCAACGATGGCGTGATAACACAACAATTGCAAATTCTAGAATATTCCCACCTTTCCTGAAAGATAGCGACCAAACCCATCCGACCCGAGTCAAGAGCGAACCTACCAATACATCATTCAAGTTCGCCGGGACTTTTTATACCGGCGACATTATCAACTGCGGGGGCTGCCCCCACCCGGGTTTCACCTTAATGAGCATCCCCCACTGTCTCCCAATTTTACAACTGCCGATAACACGGGAACATTGAATAATTGTCGTAATTTAGTCTGCTTGTTACGCAAAAACATGATACTTGGGGTTTTATTACGTATCGTTGCGGTGATAACGTGTATCGGGTATAGGGATAATTGCGAGTGCTTTGGCTTCGTTGTAATCGTGCTCAAGTAATGGAAGCTGTCAGGTGTCCATATTTGCACTAAAAATATAATTATCTTGATCAATTCCACAAGTTCTTTAACTTGAAAAAAATATTAGGACCTATCAGAAAATAACACCACTATACTGTCAATAGGAATTGGTCTAAATAGTTTTAAAGAAATAGCAATAGCAAACAACGACTCAATTCACGTAATACCAACAATGTCTTTCTACGCGTCAGTCGAGACGAACCTTGTAGCTTACTAATGGGAGCGACTCGCGTACCCACCTTTATTATTTACTACCCGACAATTTTTCTGCATTGGACTACCCTCATTTGAAGCATGTTCGTTACTAATAAGCCACTTGTATGTTTTAATAACGCGAATGTTCTGTGTATCATTATAATATCGGAACGCGAATTTTTCAATGCTTTCTGTTTTTTTTTTTTTCGTTGAAAGTGGATCGCTTTTTGCGGTGAGTAATGAGTTCTGTGGAAGGTTACATTGATGATAGTTATTTTGGATATTTTTTAAGGATTTTTCTGTATCTTGTAAGTTTTGGATAGCGTAATCCAATTATTAGAAGATTTACAATAATGTTTTTAGTTAACAGGATCTTAAAAAGTGTGAAAAGGCTGTAAAAGGTGTAATGTCAAATACTCCTTACAAAAACCCCGGTAGCACTTACTTACCAAAACCTTTAAAGCCATCAGCAAAATCGATCAAGAAACCAATTAAGCTACCAATCTAACTTCAATAACTTAATATCGTTAAATACTATAATTTTTTCATCCCCACCTGAGTCCCTTGCGGGCTTAATAAGTTGTTGGCCGTTTGACGCGAATTTTTACGCTACGGTCCTTCGGGCCGCGGAGCCCCACTTTTATGGTTTTCATTAATGAAGATAGCTTCGGGGCTGATCGTTCGAGTCTCTAAACCTTGATCATGGGGTGATGTTTAATGCCTATTATTTTTTAAGATTGCAACTCGCTTGTTTTGCCGTGTAGGTATTGCACTCGTTTTAATGCTCCCCGGGGTATGGAAATCAATTGTTGGGAGCGTCTTTTGTTTTAGTGGGGTTTCGAAAAATTTGATTTCGCGTTAATTATGTGGCAGACGATTTGTTCAGATGACAAACAAAACAGATAAAATGCCAATTAGAGGATAGAAAGATGTATAGTAATGTTTTACTAAATCAACATTAATACAACTTCATGCTAAATCGCAATCAAACATTTTTGGTCCTCGTATCCCAATAAGTTAACAAAAATAAACAGTTGAAAATTCCGCTCGTCTAATTCCAGCCGCATAACAAATTGACCGTCAAAAAAACAAATTCAATATAAAGAAACGGCCTTTCAATTATTCACGAATTCGGAACAAGTCCCTGTCCACGGCAGATCTTTATTCAAATCTGATATAGGCGGCCATCTTAGCAGGTTTGCATCCCAAATCGGTACGCAGTACTTTTTTGAATTCGCACACTTCACCCCCAAAATTGCCAGTTTGATTGCTATTTTAATGCCTTCCCATCTTTTCCTTTGGAGAATTATCTTCCAAATTTTCGGATAATAAGCGATGGACGGGATATTTTTTTGGAATAATGGGAGGCAGCTGACGCGTCCTTTTTTGGACAATGTTAATAAATAAGGATGTTTTGGAAATCATTTGTCGAGATGTTGAATTCGGTTTGATATTACGTCTAACACATGTTTGCGATTTATCAGCTAAACTAATCAGAGTTCTTCGCGTCATTATCGCTGAAACGTTGAGGCAGTTAATGAAAAATATCTTTCTATAAGTAGAAAATAATCCCTACTCTTCCCTGCTAGTGTGAAATTATCTCTAATAACCATAATCTATTTTTTCTTCCATAAAACATTAGATGTCTGTCTAGATGATGAATGCGCAAGCGATTGTTATTTCCGTTTGATCTTGATTAATTAGTGATTGCAAACAGAATGCGATATTACCGCGCTGATGGGGAGCGATTACTCGTCAAATTGCTTGTTCACGTTAATCTAAACATCGATACATCGGTGTTTGGGTGTTAACAATGACTGAGTAATTATGGTGCTTGAGAGTATTGTGATTGTTTTGATATAGTTTGAGATTAAACGATGGGACAATGACGGTTCTATGGTTGGGGAGAAGTGTACTTAGTAATTGTAAATTCAGATAAAAATATAGATATGTGCACAGTATGTTGTAAACAACAAGAATAATATGGAACATCAATTACGTTGTAGAGATTTCCACCAAATGCCGATGGCATTGAGGACAATAGTACATCGATTACAATTGGTATCGATATCCAACAATCGTCGGTCCCACGGACATAATCGCCCGCCGGTCTTTAAGGCGGTCTCCACGAAAGGGGAGGGGGTGATGATGGCATTTTTTTCTTCAAGTCGTCAGATAGATTGGATGACACTCGATCTCCCCAAGAGGGCGAAATTAAAACAGCGGCGATGAGCCAAGCACGAAACGGCCGGGGAATTATTTTCCGTTGAGTGATTCTCGGCCATAAAATTTCTGATTGATCAATTCATCCGGTGTTTCCATTCCGCCTTAATGAAGAGCACGTTGCTGGTCGACATTTTTTTCCTCTATTCGTCCCCCGCCTCTATTTTTCCGCCTGTTTTCGCTTTAGTGGGTGTTTTATTAATTTCCTCTGCGTGTTTTTTCGGTCGTTGTCCCTTAAATTTGCATTGGGCTTTTTTTCGATAGTCGAAAACAGATTTGGGGTATTTGTTCCTTGGTTTTTGTTTGCATCGAATCCGTATTAGCGTTTGTAATATTCCTATTATCTCTCTCCTCTTTATGGCGCAGGTCAAAAGGGAACTTACAATACGTTTAATAATACCAAACTTCATTTAACAATTGTACCTCTATCTACCTAACCTTGTATCACCAGTCCCTTATCCCAAAAACAAACCAATCCTAATAAGAGCGAACATAAAACGCATCACAAACTTTATCTACCACTCTAAAGTTGTCACACGATCAGTTCCACGCAACCTCGTCCGAATAGCGAAGCAAATTTTATTGCGGGTCCTTCAGGATATTAAGAGGGAAAAGGGGGATAATGGACACCGATCCGACGGACAAAGCTTCGGCGGCCATCATTTCGGTCACATTTCATTAAAAACAACAATAAGCACGATAACGACTGTTCGGGTGGTCTGCGGACGATTTTGATCACATTTTCTTGCTTTGTATTTATGCGTGTAGAAGAATTTTATGTCGTCTACTAAGCGGACGGTATTAATGAAATTATGGCTCTGCAAGTTCATAAAATATTTTTGAATTGTTAACATGATTCATTTAAACAGTCTCTCACTATTGGTTTAAGGTAAGCAATATTTCTTAGACTAATTATCACTTCTTACACTTCCATCTACTCGTTTTCCTAACGTAATTGAGCAATATCTTTCGCCCACATTTAGACTTCTTTCAAGTTTATTAAGAAGCTCAAAAATATACCTGATCCGAACACCAATTCCCCCTCATTACAGGGAGCCATTCAATTTTAACGAGATCGTATACGCCGTAAAATGCCTTTGATGTTAATCTATAAGGTGGCTCCTCGATCTACCGATAAATAACGAATAAACAAACAAAAGGAGGAAAAAGTGGAAGATGGGCCGAGGAGCCCCACTCTCCCCTCCCGGCATAATTTCATTATTTGCTAGAAGCACATCACTTTAAAATATTCTCGATCTATACGAGTACGAGGAGTTAGGCCGTTATTGCCCACTAGTGCTTTTTTCACGGTTTCGCTCCTTTTGTTTTCATGGTTTTTCTTGCTGAAATTAAATTTTATGCGTGATGCTTTTGTCTTTTTGTTTTTTTTTTTTTATTTTCTTTTTGATTAAGGTGTCGGTGGTGATTTTTTAAGTGGCTGTCGTTACTGTGGTTTATTGATGTTAAAATAATATTATGGCTAATTTAAGATCAGAATTTTATATCTAACAAGTGCTCAAAATACAAGAAGTGCAATTAACTAAATTACTTGTCGAACTAGTAACCCCTGCCACAACTACAGTCTATAAAAAATGCACATAAGACACAATATAATATACTCTTACTGAAAACTTTGCCTAATTCTAATACTGGGATAAATGACATTAAGTGCAAACCTATAGATCAAAAGTACGCTAAAAATTACAGACTTAAAACTAGATGAATGCCGTTACGTGCGAACCTACTTAAAAAGTGTTCTCAAGTTGACAGACTTTTTTAACAAAATTTCACCGATAGGTGTCCCGACCGAGGGGAGAATCGCCAAGAAAAAGATGTGTTTTTGTCATGTTTTTATTAGTGAAAAACAATGATGAATTAACGGAGGCGCGTTTATTAGTCGCAAGCGATTTTGTGTCGTAAGGGGGGAGGGGGTGGTGGAAATTAGAAACCAATTATATGGAGTGTTTTTAATTTTGGGTAGCTGATTTTTTGTTTTAGGCGATCGGCTATATTTATGTTATGTAGTCTGCATAATCGGAGACAGCCAATTGTTTGTTGAGGGTTCTTAAAACGATCATAAATAGCATCTAAAATTTAGATGCTATTTATGATCGTTTTAGATTCTAAATGATCAATTCCTTCTACAACCAAGATTCAAACAAACATCGGGAAATGTACTAAAATCTCTTCAATCCTTTTGACACCTTATGTTATCAATTAGATTGTGATTGTGATTTTACTAGGTAATGCAGAATTTGTTGTTTTGTATACCTACTGGCCGTCTACCTACTAACACTGACCACAGATTGCAATTAAATAAAAATCGCAAACTCCATTGTTCCCATAAAAAGTTTATCTCCGAAAAAAGCATGCAAGGATTTAATTTATATTTTTACAGTTTCCACCAGACGATGGCCCGTGCAAAATTTATATTAACAAGGCGTGCGATATTGGACTACATCATCGGCAGACTTCGGCTGTTTCCGCCGTTCGCGTTTTAAATTAAATTGTTCGCAAGTCTTCGTAGGACATTGGGATAAATTGGCCGGCTGTTCGTATAGGTGAGAAGGTGGAAGTAGCTATGTCATAGAAGTAGTGGCTATCGTGTTAACGATTGGTCCTTTGGTGTCATGTGATAGCTAATATGGACAAAAAGTATTGCTGAATAATCCAATAAAAGTTAAGCTTACCTTTCAAATTCAGATCTGTGAATCCGTGAAGAAATCTGGTCGTATTATCACTATGCAGAAACACTGTTTCATGCTTCCTGATTACATATAATTACAAAGCTGCTAATGAATTTGATGACTCAAAAACACCTCCCTACATTGGCTCCATTTCCAAAAGTCCCTCCGTTTCCCTAATCAATTAAACTACTCAAATATCAAATTCAAACACTCACTAAACACAATACCTAATACTCCACAAGAAAACTAGCAACATTAATAAACAATAGCTTATTACAAGCGACTCGTATCGTTCGGGACAGGCTAGACACGTTCGTTAATATGAAAATTAGCTGGAATGAGCCGTTGCAGGAAATTGGCTGCACCTCCCGCTTGTACGTGTATGCATCGGTATAGAAACTTCTGGAATATACGTACTTTACGTCTTATTTTTGTTCGGTGTAGTACGATTTTGTATCAAAAGTTCTGGAATATCTTAAGGTCTCATTTTTGTTGTAGATACAGTAAATTATGAGTAGAGTAATTTGATTGATATTTTTAAAGTAATAGAATAAGTTGAGTAAGCTAATTGGAAAAAACGAAGCATGATGAATAAAGAGACATCACTGTTTACCCTCCTATACAGGGTGTTTGGCGCATGGACCGACAAAAATTTTTGGGGGATTCGTGAGGCCATGTACTAGTTTTCACTCATAGACCCAATGTCCTATATGTCACTGTATTCGAGATACGATTTTTTTTGTTTGTTTTTAAAAATTACCGGAACTATCACCTTTAAAACGCTATAACTTTTCAGTCTGTTGTCGAATTTACACCAAATCACTTTCATTGCGTTCTCTGATGTATTATTATTCCAAATAAAACATAAATTCATAGCACTAGATGGAAAAAAAATACTTGTTGAGCTTCCAAACTCTTAAAAATGAAAAAACGTATGAAAAATGTCAAATTCAAAATTAATTATAAAAAAAAGTAAAAGCTTTTATGAACTTCGTTTAATAAAAAAAAATTGCCTACTTAATACCCTTTCCAACGATATGCCACATGGGTGTGAAATCATTAATAATGTCGTCAAAATCAGAGCAGGAACGAACACGCACTCTAACGTCTCTAACAACGAACCCGTTTGATAGAACAATGGTAAGCAGGTAATTGGCAGGTAAACTGCCTGTCTCTTTCTTACGCATGAAAAATATCTCTTGTCTTTGTCTATCATTGGGTTGGAGTTTGTTATGTGATCCTTGTTTAGTCGAGATTTGACTATCTCTGCTATCGGAAGTGTCCGTGTATTTCACGTTTTCCTATTTCGTTGTTTTTTGTTAAAGTTTGTTTTTGTTAAGTTTTGTTTGTTGAACTTTTCTGTTAAACTGTTGGTGTATTCACCGTGCTTGTTACAATGCCTAACTTCAGCAACGAAGAGTATGCTGACATGTTGTTGGCATATGGCAGCGCTAATTGTAACGCTCGTGAAGCGCGTAGAATTTACCAGCAGCGTTATCCTAACCGGCGTATACCACACCACGAGACGTTTGCTACAACCTATCGACGTCTGAGGGAGACTGGAAACATAAATTTCAAGAGCCTCGCGTTAATGTGAGGCAACATAATGTTGTAATTGATGAAAGCATTTTGCAAGCTTTTGATGAGGATCCAACGACAAGTATTCGAGTTGTAGCTGAAAGACTTCACTTGTCGGTTTGGAAAGTTTGGTCAGTTCTTCGGGAAAATGGAAAGCATGCGTATCACTACACTTCTGTTCAAGGTACGTTAAGTACTTTATTTATTTTATCAGGCGAAATCGTAAAACTAAATTTTGAACCAGTTATCTTCGACCTTATTGTGCTGAAATTTTGCACCCAAAAAACTTGTATTTTAAAATGGTTTTAACCATACACTTATTTTAAACGTTTACAAATATCCTTGTAGCTTTACTGGTTCGTTTTTCAAATAAATACCTAGTAACTTTTATTTTTCTAATTTTATCTTTTAAATTTATGTTAGTTTTGCCATTCAAAAGTGAATTTTTACCAGTCTTTAATGGATTGTTCTAGGTCTCATAGATGATGATCACAGGAGACGGCTCGATTTTTGCCGATTTATGATGCATACGGACGTAGATGATACAAATTTTTAAAAGAATTTTGTGGACTGATGAATCCAATTTTAATCACGAGGGAATTGTGAATCTCCACAACCTTCACCATTGGGCGCAAAAGACAAAATCCCCGCAAGAAAAGACAAAGTTCCTTTCAAACTAAGTTTAGTGTAAACGTTTGGGCGGGGTTATTGGAAGACACCTGATCGGTCCACATTTCTTACCAGAGCGCCTGACCGGAGAAAATTATTTGAATTTTTACTCGAAGATTTACCTGAATTGGTATTACCAGTATTAGATGGAGAACCAATTATTTTCCAAAATGATGGCTGTCCAGCACATTACCAGCGAGACGTGCGAGAACATTTGGACAACTGTTTTCCAAATTCATGGATCGGAAGAGGCGGCCCAATTCCTTGGCCTGCACGTTCACCAGACCTGACGCCCTTGGATTTTTATGTCTGGGGCCGTGCAAAGAAATTGTGTATGCGACTGAAGTACCCACAAGAGAAATTTTAATCGAAAGAATAAATTGCGCCTTTGAAATTATGAAAGCAGAAATGCGACTGAGGACGACGACTGTAGAAATTAGAAAAAGATGCCGTGCATGCATTCGCAACAGAGGCAGTCATTTTGAACATAATTTATAACTTAAATTTAATTAAAACATTTTAAAACATTTTTGTGTTTTCATTACCCTGGCACTGGTTAATGTGTACCTTTAGGTTTGTGACGACATTATTAATGATTTCACACCCATGTGGCATATCGTTGGAAAGGGTATTAAGTAGGCATTTTTTTTTTATTAAATGAAGTTCATAAAAGCTTTTACTTTTTTTTATAATTAATTTTGAATTTGACATTTTTCATACGTTTTTTCATTTTTAAGACTTTGGAAGCTCAACAAGTATTTTTTTTCCATCTAGTGCTATGAATTTATGTTTTATTTGGAATAATAATACATCAGAGAACGCAATGAAAGTGATTTGGTGTAAATTCGACAACAGACTGAAAAGTTATAGCGTTTTAAAGGTGATAGTTCCGGTAATTTTTAAAAACAAACAAAAAAAATCGTATCTCGAATACAGTGACATATAGGACATTGGGTCTATGAGTGAAAACTAGTACATGGCCTCACGAATCCCCCAAAAAATTGTGTCGGTCCATGCGCCAAACACCCTGTATATTATTAAACAGACAAACAACCAATACCACTCACTTTAAGGGGAAACCAGACAAATTCATTAAACATTCATTAAAATCCTAAAACAAAAAACTGTAGCCGAACAACCTAAATATATCAAAGTATCTCGTCTCCGAGAGAAAAACGGTTTCCCATAACGTTTACCAAGAAAAATTACATACACGGAACTGAATAGTCGCAAAATGTACGAAGAACAATGCAGTTACGTCGTTTTACTTTTAGACGTGGCACGGAGCGGCCATAATGGCTCGCTTTGACTTACTAGATGGAATTTTTAATGCAATAATTTCGATAATTTATCGCTAGATAGCGCTCCTTTGTGGCAGGGGCGGTTGGGGGTGGGAACGCAAATTGGTTTTCTTTTTATCAGTAAACATTAGAGTGGCCGACTGGATTGACCTCCGGCTGTTGGGATACACGGATGAAGAGATTGTGTAGCTTGTTCTACATCTTTCTACAGGTTTCTAGGTGTTTTCTTAGCTTTTACATATATTTTTTTAATATACAGCACATATTTTTGGCAAAATGAGATCCTCCATTCTTGTTACTCTATCTCATGATTGTCTTGATCGTTATCTATTTAAATAGTAATAATAGCCGTTATTTCAATAAGTCAGACTCACCAATCGGAGCAATTGAAACTGCAAAAGACTATCAAAATGTAGCTACTATTCCACAAAACATATTACTAATGTTTACCTGAGTCTGTGCCCAAATTGGTAGGTATTAAGAAGGACCTTTGTAAACTTCGAACCTGCCCAGTTACCAGAGCTCCCTCACTATGTGTCCCAAACTCTAGCTTTCAATTCAAAAGCGTCACTTTTGAGGCTCCGCGGAGCTCGTAATTAAATACGTGACGTTATTTAGCCCTGGCCTCACCCGGTAATTTGCGGTAATGGAAAGATGGCCGAAACGATTTCGCAAACCGTTCAACGTTTATTTTTTTGATATTAAAAATAATATCCCATGTTCAAGTTGGCGGAAAATTTTGTTTGTCCTGTATTGTTTGGGAGTTAATGGCCTTTTGTTTTGCATGTCTTAAGCTCTTTCCGAATCCAAATTGGTTGGCTTTTCCAGCATCAAGGTTAATTCGCAGAAAATTGTCCTCCTCCATGTGAAATTGGAGGCACGAAAATAACTGTCGATCCACGTTTATAAAGCTTTCCTTATACCTACCTGAATATCGGTAATTTTCCTCATCTTTCCAAAATAATTACATAACTATCACAACAGTATCCTCTTCTACCAAAATGAGACCTCTATCTACCTCATCCCAATTAATCCACCTAAAAAAACTTCAGGCATTACGATACAAAAATTGTAAAAACAGTACATCAGCTTTACGTAAAGGTTGGTACAAGATGGCTTCGTGCCAGGATATTGGGTGGGTCGTGCGCTACTTAGATACCGTCGCATTAGCTCTATGATGAGATAATTTGATACCTCATGTATGGGAGGGAGATAAAAATGTTTCGGCTTAGAGTGTAGGACTTTTTAGCCAAAGCTTGTCGAGAATGCTTGGTTAACTTTAAATTACGTTAAGCCATTCAGGGGAATTAATAGATGCATTATGTTTTTAAAACTTGGTAATCGATTATTATCCATGTGTGTGGAAACAAATGATTCAGCAAACGTCATTTCATCAACTTTAGTTTCTCTACTAAACTTAATATAAACGTGTCTATGTTATAAGATACCAGATGCTTACCTGCAATGCAATTTATTACTCCAAAAATCGTTTAATTCTTGTAGGTTCTTCTCATAGTCCTAAGTCCTTTTCCAAAACCCCGAAATCCTCAAAACAATCCTCAAAAACTGCAAAAATTACCAAACATTTACCATTAGAATAGCTAAATAAGTTTTTAATCCAAGCTAAAGTATTGGTCATAATATTCAGAGGACGCTACCGATAACGTAGCTGGCTTGCTGCCAGGGAAGAACGTGCTGTATTGTGTATTAACATAATATCGCTCATATTTTTGCTTTAGAAGCGAATGATCGGGGTTATGGAAAGAGGATGATGTAGAAATGAAGGTAGTTGTGGTCTTTTGAAGAAAAGCAAAATTATAATACTTTTGTCCGTGCTTAAAAATATAATTAGAATCACATCTTAATCTGCTGTAACGATAACCGCGATTAATAATATACGTGGTACCAGAAGAAGAATTGAATATTTTAAACCGTGAAAGAGGAAATCCTACCGAAAAGCACAAAATTCATTGGAAGAAATACCTAACTGTAAAACTTATTGATTGAGCTACTCTGGTATTGCAAACTTGGTAATCACAGATATCAACACCCAAATTCAAAATATAAAATTCAAAAATTCTTCTTCTAAAAGAAAAAAACACATTTACTGTGCAAAAGTTTTGAAACTCCGCCGATGCCCCGATACGTTAAAAATAGCGAAGTAGCACCGAACGTTTCATTTTCCAAACTTTTAATCTCAAAGTGGCCGTGAAAGAAAAATGGCCGCGCTAAGGAAATCACCAGATCCACCTATTATCAACTCCGATTTGAATAAAGGTGTGTTCATGGGCTTGAGAACTTGATTTTTATTCTATGGCACCCAAAAGACCAACTTTGAGTAAAGGTTTTGAATCCCGTTTTCATATCCGTAATCTGCAACTTCAAGTAACAATGTAACGAAGTAAGATCGTATAAATGTGGCAAAAAGGATCGTATAAAGTATCTATGACAGTTGAATCAATCTCTTTGAGCCCTGGCTCTCCTTTATATCTAATTCATTCACACATTGCAATAACTGTTTATAAATCTTTCGATGAATAGCTTGATGATTTTTTCTATAACTCATAATCACCATAGTTTCACATTTCAAAATCACCGTCTCACACACACCTTAATCCAATCTTAGCCCAAATATTTGTACACTTCACAAATATAGCATAACTTTTGAGCTAAACTGTAAACGCGGCTTAATCCGCGAGCAAATCCACATCCCGCTACCACATCGCCAAGGAACCTTCCTCCTTAAGTCTGGAGAATAGAGTTGAAGTTTGTGTGTGATTGTGAAGGTGGTTATACACCACGATACGAGACGAATTGTTGCAGAAGAGTCATAAAAACTAAGATATTAATGTATCGTGGGAGGCATTAGCCGGTCTCCGGATCGATTCCTATGCATAAAAAATGCTAATGGTCCTGAAGAGAGTACGTTGAGCAGGAGTTGGCTGATTTATGTGTCGAGTTTTCTAACTATTCGCGGTTCGATGTCGTACCCTGGTGTTTTTAGAACAGGTGGACCTTAGAAGTTTTGGAAGAGCCGCTAATGGTGTATGCGACTTTCTTTTGTTAGGTTTTTTTTGAGAGTTTTCGGGTTTGGTCAGGGTTTTTGTATTGATGGGTGTTTTAGCGCCCTTGAAGTGGTGAAAAGTCAGGTAATTTAGGTCGATATGTATGTTAATAATGTACACGGAAATTTTGCACTTCATGTAGAGCATAATTAGGACATGTAGATCGCCCTTCAAAGAAATGAAAGCCTTTAAGTCATGGTAAATGAATGAATGAATCATATTTATCTTCTTATGTAAGTTTTCTTCAAGACATGTCTCTCTATTAACACCTTTTTACTATTGAAAGAAAGTTTAAAGAAGCAATTAAATGACATATTTTCTTTAATAACCTACCAATGGCGGTTAAGATCTTGTACTTACTAAGGTTCTAATTAAATCTATCTGCGCAGCTTTTTCTCCGTAACTCTCCAAAGCCTTGCTTTCAGTAGTCTAATGAGGATTGAAAAACTTAAGATACAAAGTTACTTAAAGCATAGTCCCGTTAGTTTAATGTCAAGGGTCTTTAGTTAGTAGGAAATGTTCACAAAGGATAAGTTTTTCTTGTATTTAATTAGAGGGGAATGAGGTATCGATTGACGAAATATTTAAAGAAGTAAACTTTGAATTGCATGGGCTAATGAATGTGGAATGTATGATACACACACAGATGTACATGTGGTTTTTAGCAAGTCTTATTCTTCCTTTGATATGTCTTATTATTTTAATTAGATTTAGATTCAACGTTTTCTTTATGCTTTATTTCTTTGATACTTGATTCTGGCGCTTTTGTCATATGCGATGTAATTGAAAGTTTTGATTGGCCTGACGGCCAAGTCAACAAGCCAATGCCTCCTTGGTATATCTTTATTAGTTTTTTTCAGTAAAATATTAGCCAGAAAAAATCTGAGGATCTATTAATCAGTTACATTGTTTAACACAAGAAAAGTTTCGTAGCATTTCTTCTGTTGCTACGGCGTAGCATTCGTAGTCTACGTAGCCTACCTACGACAATTTCACTTATCATCGAAACCAAAAAAACTATTTCAAACATTCCAAATTATTTCAAATATCATCTCCAAAACTAAAATTCGTATTTTCAGTACGATACAGTAACTTCGTACTAAAATTCCCTAAGCACAAGTTATTCGACTGCCAGCGCCATCTCTCGTCGAGTAGGGGTACCAACTTTAATAACGTGTCGGCTTACAGTATTTAATTCATAATAAGTAGCTGCACTTAGATCGGTTTATGTGTAAAGTTTAGTTGCAACTTATTTATTTTTTTAAGGATGTAGTTTTCGTAGATTTTTGAAATGACAATGTTTTTTCGGATCGAGTTGTATTTACCAAGCTAATATTGAGAGTTGCTTTTACTGTACAATATTATTATCATATTCCGTGCCGTTTTGATTTTTGGTCGCCATAGTTATGATTCTTTTAGATCCTTAGAACTTTTGAGAATGCCCTTATATCGATGACATTAGTGTTATCTGACAAACTACGTACATTGGTTGATGGTATCTTCATATCGGGATATAATATGATACCTTCATACTGGTTGAAAGTCCATTGTAAAACGTAAGGTATAAACAATGTCGACCCTACATGCTACACGTTAAAATAATATGAATAACTTTGTGCCACAAGCATTTTTCATATTCTACATAAATCGTTCACACAAAATAAAGCGAAAAAACATAAACTAAAAACACGAATCTCGTACCTATAAAAACTGACCGCCGCTCTTAATCCAAAGGCGATTTTCCTTTTTAATCCTGCTGCGAAAATTTTATATAAACGCTTAGCATCGTCCAATCTTTTATACAAACGCATCATTAAAATTCCACCCGTGGAAGAATTAAAATGAAAAAATACAAACAATTATTTGAAAACATGCACCGCACTGGCAATCTTTGCGAGCCTCCTCGGTCACGTAAAACGGAATGGCGAAAAAAAAATTTATACATATCTGGCTGGGACACCGATCGCGATACACGGACCTACGCGGGATGAATAATTTAATTTTTTTTCATAATATTATTATTTTATTAAATATGGCGAATAACCCTGCCCTCCCGGTCCCCTTAGACACCCACCTTCGCTTAATTGTTCGAGGCTCAGCTATGTGTGTACCTATCAGGAATTTTAATACGTAACCACAGTAATCCCCGGCTCTTATTTTTATTGTGCTTTTGTTTATGAATTTGCATATGTGTAATGTATTTTTCAGTGTTAAGGTTTCGTTTATATGGATGTTAAAATTAAGATTGTAAAGCTGAGTAAGGAAACCAAGGAAAATACTCATGAGCTTTTCCTATTACATCATCCCCTTTACAATAAGTTTAATCAATATCATCATCATTTTATTCACAGGATTCCTATATCCCAAAAAATTAACCCTTAAAAAAATCATTTCTTTTTCCCAAAAAAAAAAAGTACTATACAGCCATATTTTAGGCGTGAAATTCGAAGCCATTATCGCGTCGCGTAGGCTACGCTTCGGGACTGTCGGAGGTTTTCGTCGGCTGAATTTATGCCCACCCCGCTGTGACCGCAGCGTGTGAGTTGGTCACACTGTGGGGCGCTATTGAAAGATGGGGTAAGAGTGAAAAAAGTGTTGGAAGTAGTGAAGGGTTGAGATGTGTTGCAGTTTTTGGGGAAGAACTGTTTCTTTTTAACAAGCGTATATTAACTTATAACAATGTATGTAAAAAAAAATTGGAATCTTAATTTGACCCACTTCTCGGTGTTCGATTAAGATGAAATTTTGCCCAAGCTCTGGGTTCTGAAGACAATACATGACAAGCGTGTTTTCTAGTTTTTAGACTATTATTTATTGGTGGTGGTAATGGAAATTGATTAGTAAGAAACTAAAATCAAAGGTTTTGGTATAACCTGTTCTGCCCAATTATGTCATTTCGAAACCTTTCATTATTTTCGTGTAAATTAGACATTTAATAATGCATGTTTGATTGAACAACAAACGTAGCAGTTTTGTGTTAATTGGCATGATTTTTGTTCAATATATTTTCTGGAAAATCCTCCCCGCTGTCTCTTAGACCCCAACTTAATGTTACCGCGTGGGTCAAAACGTTCCGGGTTCCGTTCGGTAGGGTTAACCCACTTTGATTCTTTTCGATAATCACCCGCTAATGCACTGTGGCCGTTTGGGTTTTTCAATGTTTTAAATAATAGCCGAAGAGGGTGAACCTCTATCTATTGTGTTTCGTTTTAGATATATTCCTGTGGGTAGTCTTTGAATGTACCATTCTTTGTTTTATGGTTTTATATTACTTTTCCGGAGTCGATCATGTTAACGGTTATTGTCAAATGCACATTGCATTGTCTATCTACGTTGATGACTTATTTTCGAGATATTCGTCAATTTCAGCATTCAAAACTTTGTTTGGTCTGTTTTAATCTTCTTATTCGTGATTATGAACATCATTAAATTATATGTGTGAGAACCATTTCACAGAGCAACAGAAACCACGCTTCATCAACTTGACAACAAAGATTCAAATTCAATGACAATCCTTTGACCAGCCGAATATTAATAGACCATTATAGTACATTGAACAGTTTGAAACAGGGGCTGTGCTTGGCAAGTTTGTGTAACGTTTAATGTACTGGAAACAGTGCAATAGTTAGTATCGCGATTAGACTATTAATATCTGGTTTGGATGGCGCGCTTCGCTGTGCATTGATTTAGGTTTGTTTTGTTTAAATTGTATTAGAGATTTTTGTGTTGTTACACATAAAGATAAGGGATTTGCCATTTTGTTGGAAGTGCACTACAGGTTACAGAAAGTTATTCTTTTGCAAGATATTTGGAACAGCTTTTCAAGTGGGAGATAGTTGTAGAATGAATGTGATGTAGGAAAGAAACATTGCCAATTTTCTTGCCATGGGTACTGATGGAATATTAATAAGCCAAAATTAACTAAAAATAAAACATCAATGAAAATTGCTATACCAAAAAATGTATGTCAAAAAACAAAAGCAATCAACATGAGAATCCACAACAGCGCCGATAACCTAACTATCTCCCGAGACGAAGGAGAAATATGATTAGGAAAGTTTTTTAATCAATAAAAGGAACAAAAAATAAAGTAGGAAGCGTTGCCGGCTTCCTGGCTTCGTCGGATTTTTTCGCCTTATTTCTCATTACACCGGCGCCTTGGCTCGTTTCCCTGACGTCATAGTTATAATCATTTATCGTTTGACGGCCGCCCGCGGTCCGCACAGCGCTTATTTCTAAAGGAAATTGAAAAAGTTGCCTTGATCGCGGAGTGTGAAATAGAATCGGGATCGAGTCTTAGCGCTCCTTCTTGGCAGTTGATGGGTTTTAGCGCTGCAATGTACATAGCGAAACTATCTTGGTTATGTATGCGGTGGTCTGGTAAACAGACTTTTGAATTTTTTGTGAAACTATTGTCATCTTACAAAACAAAATCTGCCAGTTTTTGGCAGATTTGTTTGACTGTTTACAAATAATCGAGTCCCTTATTAATATTGCACCACTCCCCGTGTAAATAAGAAGATAATGCAGGTGACATGAAACTTACATGTGGTATTTTACTTATGTTACAGCCTTCAGATTAGGTTAGGTCTCATGGATTTCTCAAATACACCTATACTCCATTCAAAATAACATTAGAAATTTAAGTAAATCTTTTTTACTGTTTGTTCAACCGATTTTGACTTCTATTGCGTTAGTAGTATGATTAATGGCGGCTGCAGTAAATACTTGGTATTGTAACCATTATTTTGCTTTCAATTCCGTTCTTTTGTCTACGGAATAGAAGTCAAAATCGATTGAACAAACAGTAAAAAAGGTTTACTTAAATTTCTAATGTTATTTTGAATGGAGTATAACAGCCTTTGAAAATATATATCGTACTATTTACATCACATTGTCACGGTATTTAATTTCGATCTTTTATGTTCTTTCCAGAAACTTCTATTCCTGGTGCCACCATCGTTCCACGTGGAGCGCATCATGACCAGCAGCTGTGGCAGTCGCATCTGCGTGTGGGGGTCTCGAGGAGTGACCATTGCTGAACTGCCTTCAAGATGGGGAAGAGCAGGACTCTTTGATTCCGGCAACCAGTCGGTTTTGTGCAAGTAAGTAGTACTTTATGGACTTTTTTAAATTATTTTGAAGTCCTATCGCTTTTGAGTTACTTTCACATAATATACTTTAATTTTTTATATAAGAAGCAGTCATATTTCGACGTAATTTTGCGAATTCTGGCACAAAATAAATCGGATATCTTAAGATCTATATTTGAGATATGAGAATAATATCTCTAAAATGAAACACCAAAGCAATCTTGCTAACGTGTAAAGCCTTTGTCGACAAAATAAATAAAACCCCACCCCTAACAGCGTTTAATATAATTAATAAATCTGTGGCCAGCAAAGTTTTAAACAAAAGGCCAATGTAGTGCAACAAATTTCAACTATAAAATGAAGGCTTAACCGCGTCTAGTGAAGAAACTATGCACCTGAAATCTAATAAAGCCTGATAAGTTCCCGAGAAAGCTGGCACGTAAGCATCGTGTATTTTCTACTATCACGGTAAATTTTGTAACCTATTAAGCTCCTCGAAGCGGCTATAATGTTAGCCTGAGGTAACGATTAAGGCATAGATTATTGTTTAGGTGACAACTTGTAGATGGGGCTAAGCTTTGAAGAAGATGGGATAGCCAAAATTAGGTAAGGTTCGGAAGTAAACAATCGCTGGAAAGAGATTAACCATTTTAGTTAGTTCATATCTAAGTGTAAATGGCATACATTAAAAAAATACATAGGAAGTTGAAGAAACGCCTAATCATGAAACAGTTTCAGTAGGTATTTATTACTTGTTTGACAAAATAATGATTATCTAAAAGTATATTTAGTCCAACCTCTCAAAGGCTGGCTCAGATTAGGCACAAAGCTACCGCGCAGCACACCACAATATAGTCTAAGTGTTTCGCGCTCGGAGTCACCACTCTTTTGTACATGTTATTAGGCGGCTATATCTCCAAATTTGCATATTTCGGCAGTAAAATTAATTCGAAGATTTGCCCGCATCCACCATCCAGACGGGAGCTTCAAGGGGTGGCTTTTGTAATGTTTTTGGATTTCTGCATTAGAATTTATACGTACCGATACGTATTGTGGCTTCGTCCCTAAGACGAGTATTATACGACTCGATGAGTTTCAATTAAGTGTTTCGATTGAGCGCCGACCAAGTATCAAAATTGTTTCCAAGTTTATGATAAGTAGGTTAGAGGATTGATTTAATTTTTATACGGTTGGGGGCGAAAAAGCAAGTCATTTATCCGGCGGTTAATATTGTTTCTGTTCTTAACTGTCTCAAAAGTTTTAATAAAGTTTGCTATTTATACAAAACAAAGAAGTTAAAAAGTCCTTTTCAATCAACTACTATTTGCAGGTTTATTGAGCCGCTTACAAACTCAAAGTAAATCATGGTACCAGTCTTCCTCCAATCTTCTATCATATAAAAATAATCCCACTTCATTATCCCCTACAAAAAACTTACGAAACAACACCAAATACATTGCTCTTAACTTATGATAATAGCAGTTAGCATTCACAGCACAGCTCAGGACCCGTTGGTATTAATCCGTACAACTAATATTAGCAATAAACGACCCCTTTCGGCTAATTATGCTAAGATGTTCAGTCTTGCCGTCTGCACCCTGGATTTGAGTTTTACACTCTGTTTATATTTACGTCGTGTATATGGATGACTTTTCGAGTGGTTAGCACATTTCTGATAGTTGAAATAAAATTATGGATTCATTTTTCTGCTTTGAGCATAGATATTTTGATTTTTAAATCGACTACCTACGGTAAAATCATGAGCAATGCGTGCCTGTACTGTAATACTTAATAACTTGTCATAAACTTCATTACAGAATTCAAAGCGTGAATTGAACCTAACCTTCAAATTAACTGTATCTAAAAATCTATCCACTAATACACCAGATCTAACATTACCCCAATCTACAAATTCACCTTTTATTACTTCATAATAACGTTAAAACAACACAATATCTTCGTGTAATTTACTCTGTGTCCCAACGTCTTCAGCTCGAGTGGGCTCGTATATTCTTTGATAACCCCTTATCGTCGGCCGTTCGGTGCATTCTCGAGCTTCGGAAGCGAATCTCGCGCTAAATATTATGTCGGTATATTTACTGTGTTTGCTGCTGTTTTTGGTGCTATATTATTTGGGTGTTGGTGTGGGGTGGTTTTTGTTTTGTTTGGTGTTTTAAGAGGTGGGTGGTTTGCTGGTTAATTATTGAGTGTTGAAGGAAGACGAATTGGTTATAGACGGCTACTGTGATATATAGGTATAAAAGAAATAAAAAAAATGAAGCGTGAAACATCATAAGCATAACACCAAAAATATTTCACTGTAATGTATTTCACAAATCACATTATTTATTGATAAAAGTAGTAGTAAGCCATGCTTTAACAAACTCAATAATTAAAGGTAAATCAAAATCTGCAACAACTACGTTTCTACTGGATTCAAGTTTTCTTCACCACTTTTGAATGTAAGAATCCTAAGCAGTCGCTAAACCCTAAAAAGCAGTTAAAACCTAACAAATAATTAAACGTCCATTATTGGCACAGACAGACGTCAAACATTCCGACAGTCGATCCTCTTTAAACACAAACGAAACAAGTAGATCTCGCACGGGAATAGAACCTGCGTCCAAGGAAGTTTGTTTGATGTTAGTTTGAAAGTAAGGGATTGATTCTGTTTGGAATGGAAAAGCTGGAATAAGTTGCAGCCTTATTTTAGCAGCTACATTAACTTAAAACTGATATATTTAGAAGGATGCTAAAGCTAGTGGAAGTATTACAAATCCTCTGATTCAGATTGATTTATTATGTCTCTAAAACCAAACACTAGTTCCAACAAATACCATAATCTCCTACCATAACCATCAAAGACAAATCCCATACATTAACCCAAGATCGATAGATAGCGATACATCGCAACTTAATCCTTCAACCGCGTCGACCTACCCGCAAACCGAACGATCCTGTAAGTCTCAATTACTGGGTAACCCTGATTTACCCGGCGACCGATCCAATTTGTAAACGGGACTTGATCGGAGAAAACTATCCGTGACAGCCACACACAAAATCCAACCTTAGGTTTATAGAACAAGGTCCAATTTTGCAGTTCAGTTTTCAGACATCACCTTCGGAGTCGATATTGTCTAGTCATGCGAGTGATGACCATGGCAAATGTTTTTGCACCAAATTACACTTTGATTGCAGGGGTTAGGGTGCGTTTTGGTGTAGCCTTGTTTGACATCGGTCGGCCCGACCTGAACCCCAATTATAGGCCACAAACTATTTTATCTAACACCCGTGTGACAACACTAATCTTATTAGAATCTATTGGAATCGAAATCGTGATAAGGAAGTATGGAGTAGATGTCCATTTTGAAACCCAACTTCTGCGTGACTTGATTTCTAAATAAATGGGTGCTGTTTTGTAAATATTACCGTATTTAAGCATTTGAAAATTAGTTTTAAATATGTATCTTGAAAATGGCAAAAAGGTCACATCCACTTCACTATCTTTATGTAAATGATGACAAGGATATTATATTTAAGAGGCATAGTTATCTCTAATTTAAATAATTTCTTATAATCTACTGCCATTTTAAGTTACTCACCCCCAACCGTTTCCATGCTTGCCCTCACGTCTCCAGCGATTGGGATTGATTCTCTCGCGGCGTGATCCCGGCTTTTGGCTTAAACCAATTTGCCGGTTAATCCGAGGTACACGTACGGACGCTTCGGGACTCCAATACACCCAGATTATACCTCCTTATTCTTTGTCTTTACGTGTGATTTTATTCTTAGCTGTAATTTGAGGGGGATAAATTTTTGAGGTCGGTTTTGAGCTATTTTTAAACTGGATTATATTATATTTATTTTGGCTATGCATATGATACTGCCGTTGACCGGAATGGAGATCATCTCACAACCTCGATAACTATTTAAATGATGTCTTATTGTATCAAAAACTTCTATTATATTTTCCTGACTGTCTTACGTAACCAACTTTGAAAAGAAAGATATACACCGCTTATGGGAACACCAATATAATCCCCTTCTAAAACTAACTTACCATAAACTATCACACAAATGACCATCACATCTTAGACAAAGTTTATTAACAGCATAATCTAGTGGAGGACTCGATAAACATGTAAGAGACCGATATGCAAATATCTAGCCCCTGTCCAGTTTGTGCGACACTGTTTGAACAAGACTGGACATGGATACCCAGGGCAAACATGTTTGAGGGATGGTGGGGTAGTTATTGAATGTACCGCTTAATATCTTGGTTATATTACCACACTTAATTTTAGGAGATTGTTGTGTAAGAATTTAATGGTCAATAGGCAGAAGATTGGGAGAATGCAGTGCATAATGAAGATAAAAAATTAAAAGCAGCTGGTAAAAATCAGTCGACAAAATTAACAAAAGACACCAAATTAATTAAAAGCAATCCAAGCCACAAAACCGATAAAATCGCAGCTCCCACCCCAAAACCGATCAAACGCCATAAAAACCGAAGAAAAAGAAAATCCCTTTCTCACGTCGAACCTAAGTACCTTAATCGCCCCCTATTGTGTGTACACCGATTTGCGGGTAGATCACAGAAAAAATCCCTTTTTTATCCCTCCAGGGAGTCTGAGCCAGTGGACCGTGTTACCAGTATCGATAACAAATTGGGGATGCCACTCTTAAAGGGTTGAAAAGATTTGGGAGTTTCTTACAAGATAAGGGTTATTGAATCTTTTTGGCAGGTCCCTGTGGATTTGGGTTATGGTAATTTTGGGAGTATGGGGACTTGTTGCTTTTTGAGGTTTTTAGATGTGTGGTTTATTGAAAGCTGTCGTATGTTCGTGGTTTTTTAATTGATCGTGAGTATTGGCTGAAGTAATTTATATTCAGCCATTTCTTTCAAACACCCTTAAGTAACTTTTAATGCTGCAATTCCCAAGCTCACGTATTTTCTGCCAGTTTTAAAGAGTCAAAATTAATGTAGTTTTGATGACAAAGCATACCATGCAATATTACAAGCAAAGATGGGCTTTGATTAACCAGCAAAATGATGCACATAGCTTTAAAAGGGCGGCCAATAAACCACCTGGCCGTAGTTGTGTATAGTAATTAACGGCGGTTGCAATCCGACTGTTTAATTCCGAACAACGCCGCAATAAACGTAACGGTACCGGACCGGTGCCGTGCCCACCCACCGAAACGGAATGCGATGAAAAAGGCACGATGTCCACACACACTTGAGGAGGGAAATTACAAACGGCGGTGGCGTCCGCCGACCGTAATATCATTCCGCACGAGTCTTGAAAACGAAATTAAATTTTGCATGAAATGGTACAATATACAAAGAAAGTGGCCGGACAAAGGCAGAGTGGCGCCCAACGTGGGCCACGGTTGGTTAGCCCGCGAGCTGGACTTATCGTGGCCGCGTGTGTAATTTGTTTCTAATCATATTACATTTTTGTTTCGTCTGTTTCTTTGTGATGCGGCTTCACTAGGTAAGATTTAATTTTAATTAACATTTTTTCGACTCTGTTTGTATTGCGAATTCCGCTGAGGTATTTGGGACAGGATATGTACGAAATACTCGTTTATTTTTTCAACACTATTTTGTAATATTTCAACAGTACATAGGTAATAAACTTCAGTAGAACATATTTCTTCTTAGTAATTATCGCGACATATGTAATGTTCTTGAAATGTAAAAGAAAATACTTATTAGCATAACCCCGAACATCAGATGCCAATAATTTATGCCAAAGGATATCAAAATTATACAGACCCTAGATTTTTACCCACAGCCATCCAACATTAGAACTACGCAGTACCTCTTCCATTATTAACAGCACCCGAACTCGGCCGGTTAATTAGCCCCCTTCATAATGTACAGACGGTTACAGAATACCTCTAGAAAATTTACGCACTCATAAA
Organism: Helicoverpa armigera; assembly: GCF_030705265.1. Classification (NCBI taxonomy): domain Eukaryota; kingdom Metazoa; phylum Arthropoda; class Insecta; order Lepidoptera; family Noctuidae; genus Helicoverpa; species Helicoverpa armigera. The sequence goes on from NC_087141.1 coordinate 1,191,216, forward strand.
TACACACCGTCTGGCACCCGGTGATCTCAGCAATTTTCAGTTTTCGGCAAGCACCTTAATAATTCAGAACGTAGGCGCGGCCGTAGCAAAAATGAATTCTCTAATGTGAATGGAACTTAGACTGCGCCCAACCGGGGCCAACGGCAAAATAATTAAAGCATAGCATTAAAAATTCTTCCAGTGAGCTCCACTGCCCGGATATGTGATAATATTAATACGGCCGGCTCCGGCTTTTTGGTTCGGACGGTCTTAGGTCCGACTCCTGATTATTACAATTATAATTGTGAATAATTTAGCGCTCGGACATGTGTGAATTAATTTTAATTAACACATGTTTGTTGATGAGGACGGCGTTTGAAAAGTGTTTGGTGAGTGCCGTGCCTACTAATAAACACTTACAAAGTCAACATGTTTAGGTGGCTTTAACGGACTTTATGACTCCCCATTTAAGAAGCGTCTGGTGAAAAATGTGTGTTACACCATTGTTCGTCAGTTACTTATCTGCTTAATAACCTAAAAGAACAATGACATTGTTTCCGTCAACTAACGTTTGCTGATACAATTCTTTAGCCTAAACCCCTCTTACTAGCATCTAATGCTAGAACCATTTCTACACAAAGAAAGTTCTAAAATATACAGCCAACACGCGCGAAGTTGGTCTAGATTTAGTGTTATTTCGCTACGGACTAGCTTCTAACTTACATTCGGAATATATCGGTAAGGAACTCTTAGTTGAACTGTTAGCACAATGGATGGAGTTGGTTTTGATGATGCTCCAAGTTTCATGTTCAAAGAAAAGCGAATAAGCTTACCGTGAGAAAATTTTGGAGTAATTCTACGTAGCCCAACTAAGTTAAAGGGGTGTTCAAATTATGTATTCTCTAAAAGACACAACAGAGGCGCTCCGTTTAAAACCCTCTCAAGTCTCTCGACACAAAATACGACTACCCGAAAATTGACCACTCCAATATTTCTCCCTCACCTACGCATTGTCACGGGGCAAGTTGTAAAGCCCGTAAGAAACACGTAACAAGCCGCAACGTCAGTTTGTATGTCACGCCAGGCCCGGCCACAAACCCGCAGCGCCTTGCAGAAATAACCTTTTGCGAGAATCGTATGCATGCGTTAGTCTTGCCTACGTAAGCTCTGGGATTTGAGGACCCTTAGCTTAGTTTCTGATGAATTAAAAAGTTTGGCTTTTGTTTGTACTGGAAACTGTAGCCAGTTTTGTTTGGCTCCGTGAATATGTGTTCTAATGAATTAAGTAAGAAATAGTTGTCCGAAAGCAAATTGCCATTCTTTAACTTGATCACAGAAGAGCGATAGATTCGCTTTTAAATCCATCAAAATCTATTTAAATAAAAGTAGCGGTAACGAGGTTATCACAGACGACTACTATGTACTAAATCAGGTTTTAATTTAGATACTTTTATTGGTAAAAAATGTTATTGCTTTGTACAAGAAGGTATAGTACTGAGTTACTGACTTTGTGTCTGCCCCAAATCAAATAAAGTTACAGCTACCGAGCAATAAATGATAAAAATTTCAATAGCACTGTATTTATCACCCAAAACCAGTAGCTATGTAAAATGACAGCCCAAAGTATCCAATCATCTAAGTTATCGGTTATCAAAAAACAAAAACAAGACTGACCGCAAGTCAAACCAAAAACTTCAACCAACACATTGGAATTTACGAACATCTAATCAAATTCACTATTGCACGGCCAGCTTCGCAAGCCCTGTACCTGTCATTTATCTACCGGATTACCGACCAATTAACGGAATTGGGTGAGAACTCGTTAAATAATCCAGTTAGCCGATCGGCGGTGGCGAGATCAAAGCGGGGGCAATGGGGTGCATCGATAGCTGAATCTTGCACCCTTTGGTTTGTTGTTCTCGGTTTTTTTCGCTTGTATGTAGATGATTTTAGATGCAGGTGGTTTGTGTATTTTTTTTGTATGAATCATCTTATGGTGCACTACTGTGCAAAAATTTCTGTCCTCAGCTCGTTTTAAAAGCAGAAATATTATCTATTACTACTCTTTATATTTCTCTAACTAAAATTCAAAATAATTGTAATAATAAACTTCAAACCATCCCAAATAATTCCTTCTCAATAAACCTTCAACATGAAACAAGCTTCTAAAATAATCATAATCCCCACCTACACCAAAAATACATTACTTAGCGAGAGACTTAATCAATTTTACTCACATAGCCGCTTCACAGGTGACATTAACATATTTTTGCGATAGCCATGTTGTTTCAAAGGGTCTGAATTTCAAAAATACGACTCCAACACATACTCTCATTAAGTTTGGAACACGTAAGGAGAGAGACTGAATACTAATTGAGAGCTAAGAGTGATGAGAATAGAAGCGACAGACGGATAATTGGCAAATAAGTTACAGACGTGCGCTGTTTGTGCCTACAGATTGGTGAGAGCAAAGATTTGTTGGTTGCTGGAATGAATTTTGATGTTATTTTTTAGATTTAAGATGATGTATTTGGACTTGTATGTGTGTTCAATGGCAATTATTGAAACTCAAAAAAGACGACAATTACACAAAAACATAATTAGGTGTTCTTAATTTCCCATCAATCGTCAGCCTATTCAATAAACACGTCTTATTTCATAATTAGCTGTAAACCACTTAAGTACATAATTTCGTTTCCTTTAAGCCTTGAATCTTTAACTCAACTTTTATCACTAATATGGTGATAAAAGTATCCGTTTTATTAGGATGCTGATTTACTTGTATTTCTCTCAGTGCAGTATGACATTTTTGCTGATGGCCAGTAACAAAACAAAATCTTTATCAACATTATCATCTCTTGATACAAGTGTCGTATCTGCAAATCCTAGTCTATAGCTCACCGTCGAAGGTTCTCGCGTGGGGTGTTAGCTCCAGGGGCGAAGCTATGGTGTTAATTATACGATTTTCTTTGAAATAAGTTAATAAATATTGGATAAGGCCCACCCTCGCTGGCCTTTTAATGAACCCGCTCGATACCTGGCTGGATGTTTTGCTGCACCAATCATGGCAGATGAGTTTTCTTACTTATTGCGTTAAAAGCAGCTCCTTTAACTTTATCGGCAAATATTGGAGTGCTATTTCTTTGAGAATTATTTTTGGAACTTTTAAAGTTCCAAAAGTAAAAAAGTGATAACTTACTATGAACAGTGAACAATGAGGCTATCTTATAAGAAAAGTTTAATATAACTTATACACACAATTGAAAATTGTTTGGTTTTCTTATTATAGGTAAATATGAAATATCAAAAAATACGAACTAATTAATGAAACAGAAGCATCATCTATGTAAAACAACATAATCAAGTAAACACTACCAGAAAATCAAAACAAATCCAATTAAAATACATCAGAAGAATACTAATAAAGGCCATATTCATTGAGGTGTGTAATAAATTCGAAGAGAGCCGACATAAAAGGCTTCATACAGACACATCTACATTACAAATCGTCGTCATTCCGCACAATGATCGACAGTGACGGGTTATTAGACCGCCTTATCCCACCGCATCTTGTCATTCGGTTTTTACGATTCATATTCATTGTTTTTGAGAGTGCTCGCTGAGTTAATGTAAAGGGTGAGGCAGGTTATGCAGAAGTACAAGGATGTATTGCGGTAAATAGTTGAGGTCTGGTAGAAAATTCAACATGAAAAGAATATAGAGACATCATGTCATCGTCGATAGATAGACAACGCTCTCAGGCCCCTGTGTCCTACAAAGGACTAATATATGTGTATCATGGCTAGTAGGTACATAGATGATGATGATTATGCCGTAAATTAAACAGAAATTGTAAGAAACAGTTAACAACCTAAATGAAAGAGTATCTTAAACTTAATAACGATTACCGATACGAAGGCAACCATGACTTATGCATATTTTTTTCTATGCCAATTGTCCAGTCTTATAATTTACTGCTTATAACCTTTAGCAACACAGGAAAGTAATTAGACATCCAATCTTCTGAACTTATCCGGCATAGCGAAATTTAAATTTCTGTCCCATACATTTTGCTTATGAGAACACCGATTCGGTTCGACATTTTCGTATAAGAGCCTGTAAAAACTCCATACGTTTGCGCCGCATTTTCACGAGCATTCTCAAACTTTGACCCATTTGATATTCGCCCTTATGTCTGCAACAATAGGGTTCAAGTCTGGATTTAAAAATGAAAAATAGAAATTTGCAAAGCGCTACAGAGACTGAATACACGCTTGAATTATTTAGATAGCAATCGTGGGTCCGTATTCTGATCGTTTTTCTCATCGGTATCGGATAGGAGCACTATGTCTGTCCTCCTCTTTGGGATAGTGATAAAGAGGGATGGTGGTGGATAGGTGGGGCTGCTTTTGTTTCGTTTATTCATAGCATGTGTCATGAAAGTGATGTCTAATACGTTTGGGGTTGAACGTGGCGTTTGAATGTTGCCTCGAATAATGTACCTGAGGAATTCTGAGGTACCTTGCGAAATATTTTTGGTAAATGGCCTGCGGTTTTTAGTTTGTACCATTGAGGGGAATTTAAATAGACTTTTAGATAGTTGAAAGAATGGATTACAATGTAGTTGGGAAAAGCTAGGCAGATAGACAGTGGACAAAATCGGAAAATAACGGAAGAATAGACGATTTCAAACAGTTGTAATGTTTTTGGTTATTTATGTACCTACCTGAATAGGCATATAAGAAGTATTATCACGAGAGCAATGTAACAAATTATAAGAAATTAACGGTTCTAATCTTGTATTGTTTCAGACTTATGGAGATAGATCTTTCGTATCTGGTCGATTCTGTAAACAAAACTGTCCTAATTGATGATATTTATTTTTGCGGTAGAAAAAATATATGCATTTTTGACATTTTCAAATCCATCGTATATCTTAACACTTTACTTATCCATCACATGGTCAATACCTTTCTCTGAATTCCTAAAATCTTCATTAGCATCAACATCAAAAAACACTAATTACCATATTTAAATCATCCATTACATCGTCCACATACTCGTACAACTGTCGAATGATCGCAAGACATTTTCCCCGTTGCGACTGCCCAGTGCCGGGCTTCGTAAATTAAAATGTGAATAATTAACACCGACCTCCCCCCCTCCTCTGAACATGCCACCCCCTCCCCCCCACTCCCAGTCACACGCCACCCAGATGTATTAGTTTTAAGCTCTCGGTTCGTATGAACGCGATTTAGGGTGAATTCAAAAGGCAGATAGTTGACCCCCTCTAGTATTATAATCGTGTGGGGGTTTTTCGCGTTTTTCGTTGATACGGTCTTGAGTGGGCGGGGACTTTGTATGCGATTTTCGACGTTGTTGACACGTAATTGGTGTAATCTTGGATAGGTTTTTTGGATGGTCACACATTTTGTATGATTCTGCGACTAGTCATTTAATTAATTAGACTTGCATTTTTGCTTGCTTATGTTTAACAGTTTTGCTGGTTGATAGTGCTACTAGTATTACGTCCTTACCTTTACCGGTTATGTATGTCTCCGCTTTGTCCTGTATGGGCTGAGTTTGGTAAAGCTATTTCGATGGATACTCAAAACATATTTCAAATAGGCCAATCTGTTGGAATTTATACAATTTGAATTGATTTTAGTACCATTCTAATGGAATCATTCTTGTTTCACTCTCCTAAACCCCACATACATTACCCCATACAACCGATCTTTACCAATCAACACCCAATTTCAAACAACGAACGAACTTATTACGTCATCAACGTACACGCAATCAGTGACGAATAAAACACAGGGCCAATCAGAGGGCATAACTAATTCAATTTACGAACGGGCCCGAAGCGCGGCGGAAACGCACGAGGAGTTCGGCGATCGTTAATATTGATCAGTATTATCCCGGATCGACGATTTACGTGTAACACCGGACTCCCACATCGCTATACATTTAATTATTAAAAGGTTTACAAGGATGTACATGAAATGGAAATGGCAACATATAGAACGATGGCTTAGTGTTTTTTTTTGTTGTGCTTTTCTCAAATGAACCTTATCCACTAGCTTCCGCGCAACCTTTCTTCCGTCTTTAGTAAAGGAATTGTTAATTTGACTGAAGAAAACCAATCCCTTTTCTAATTGAGTAAAAACTGGCCCCGGTTTTCGAGGAATGAAAGATCTATTGGTTAAGCCGATTTTCATAGATTTTCATATATCATTAGCTCAACAGATTTTGAGTTCAGCGTAATTATTTGTTTTCTTATGGTATATGCGGTAAATAGTTCTTGATTGGCCATGGATAAACAACTTGAATCATTATGTCTCTTCCATATCACCAACATCAACGGCATTCACCTCGCGAAAAATGTTTGTTGTTTCCGGCGTAAGGTGAAAAGTCGGGGTTCGGATGCTGAAAGCCATTTTCGCCCCAAAATATTTTATTGTGATCATTCCGTTCGGCGTTGATTACCGGTCGACTTGATAATGTTTGCTTGGCCAACGTGTATTGATGATTTCTGGGGGAACGAAGACGTTGATAAACAATGTGGGTATAAAGATCTTGGGATGTTCAAGTAACATTAGCTGTATGGAGTATTTGACGTTTGGCCTATCAATGAATATCAAACACTGGTTCTGTCGGGTTCTTAGCGATAAACTACAGATAATGAACGAATAGGTACCTGTTTATAAACCTCTATTTAGAAAATATAACTTTCATACATATTTTGATGATGATGATATCTAATGATACCTAATTTAAGCATATGGACAACCCAGTATAGTATCTATTGAAAGTCCTTGAAAGATTGGTTGCCATACTTTCCGTCTTTTGACTACCCTTTACTTTGACAGTTATTATGTTGACCCAGAAAAAAGTTATTGTCTTAACATTTCTTTTGTTTGTTTTTTGAATAATTATGATGTAACTTCGAGATAATAGAAAAAATACCAAAACATTATAAGGCTTCGCATCACCCAAATGTGATACAACAATGATTGAAACAGTAATATTAAAACCCGCCACATATAAATGCTCCATTCCTCATGCATAATTAATAAAAATAGCTTACACACAGTGATCCCTAGTATTAAATACGTTATAAATAATAGAAACCGGACTAACCCGGGAGACTCGTTTCGAACGGCGCATGCATATTAACCATCACGCGCAAAAATAGAATAAATTAATAATTCTATTTTTCTATTCAAAAGCTTCCCCTATTTATTAGTGATGTACTGTTGAAACTCGATTGTTTGACGCGCGAGAATCGTAGTGTTGTCACTATGTTATGTCAGTTACGGAACTATGAAATAGTTGGCGTCAGTAGTCTTGATCTTTTGATGTCTTAAGAATAAATGATAATTTGTTTATTTTATTTTTGTAAGTGGGTAGCCTATTGGTTTTTGATGTGAGTGATCACTAATTTGAAAATAATAATCATAACTTATTATGTTTTTTAAATGTAATTACAAATTGTAACACTGAAATACATCTGTTAAATACTTATAGCAATCACTAATGAATGGGATGCATTTATTTGACCGTTAATCTGACCCAAAAGCCAGTACATCCAATTTTATTTTATACCATAAATATCCAGTATTCCCGTCACATATAAATTTGAACAATAATAAATTAATATGTGCCGACAAATGGTATGTGTTCGCAACTCATCTATAAAGTGCCGTTAGGACCGCCGCACACGTATAAAATTGCCACCGTATATTATATTCGGTTTGTTTAATTAAAACGGGCACGGGAATTGAACCGACGACCCCGTGTTCTACACGATTTTTTATCACATATGCAAATATATCGTAAATTTTGCGTAGGAGTTTTATTGACCTTACGCTTATTGGGTTAGGTATTTTATTTTTAGTTATATTTAAACGATTAAGACATCAAATAATCTATTTGTGAATGCCCTTCGAAAATCTAAATTGAAGCTGCGACAGAAGGTGCCATCCTATAAAAAATCATTTGTTTCGCTATGATCTAAAGGCAACTTAATGATAAGTCAAAGTCAAAGTCAGATTTTATCTAATTCAACCAATCGACTTTTTTGTAGGGAAATATACAAATGACGAGCTGTTTATTTTTTAATCAGTTAATGTAATTTAATTCAAGCATTGTTTTTTGTGTCCTCAATTTTCCGCTTGTTTTACGATTATGATCGAATTTTCACTCCGTAAAATCACAATCCTTTACAACAAAATCAATTCAAATATATTATATTTGCCTTTCAATATTATTCATCGTGCTCCATTACCATAACACACAGACCTTTTGTTCTATCAGCCCCGATATATCGCTCCATGTATTATCGGCGTTAGAAACAGCCAATCGGCCGACCACCGGCCGTTCAAATAATCGTAAATTCACCAACGGACAAAATATAATAAATTGCCGATGAGATCTGTGCGTACACTTCAACAAAAAAACACTGCTGGCACAAAATTCTAACGTGGAACTTAAATCAAGGGTGTAAAGTACAAAATTGAGTGGGAAATTGTTTAGAGACAGAAATGCGGTTACCGATGAGTCTATATTTGCACTCTGAACCCTTTGTTGTCGCCTTTTTTCGGTTGTTTCCGAATAAAGGCTGATAGAACACGTTTTTCAAATCATTAAACAGTTTCGACCGCGGACGCGGTTGCGGCCAAAAAGGAGGTTCGTGGCCAAAAAAAGGAACTCTGAATAAAAATTGCGAAGCGTTGGCCTGGGACGAAGTGATCGTTGTTTCGCCACGATAATAATGTAGTGCGACTGTGTTGTGTTGATGCTGGTGGTTTGATCTGGTTTTGAATTGTAATATTTCATTTACTTCTTTGCACATTCATCTATGAGACTTGTTCTCCTTCTTGTGTTTCGTATACACCGTACATTAGAATTTCATAAAAAAAATGAGACAACAAATTGTGAAACAAATTAAACACAATTTTATCAACATTTTTGTCTTGTTGCTTTAATTCTGCATTGAAGCAAAGTACAAAAATGGCTCGTTGATAAACTTTATCATATTATCTACGAAACTACTGCTACTAATCTAAAACTGCACCAAATTCTCAAATTCATGCAATGTGTGTATGTACATGCAATAGAAATACCTAATTATTAAAAAATTTCAAGTATCAAGACTCCTCCAATACCCAACCAATACTTTACGTCACACATCACATTGACACGGCGTTTTCCCGCTAAACGCGTGCAAACGACACGCTCGTCCAGTAAGCAAACGTTCGGCAAACGTACACCGTGCTGATCAGCTGTTTGTATTAGATAAACACACAGTTTATCGAGTCATCGAGGAATTGTTGATTCGTGTTTTGTACAAGAATCGAGGTTTTACTTTTCAGTATGTGGTCAGCCAATTGGCTGAGATTTGACATGTATTGTACCAAACAGTGTTATTGTAGGTCTAGGGGCCGCCTTATGCAACCAAACTTAAAAACATTATTTAACTGTGTGATTTTTGTAATTAAATTACGTTTACGATCTGGAATGAAAATTACGTTTAAGACCTTATGCTTAGCAGTATTACTTTGACCAACTTTGCCAGCATATTCGGTCGTAAATCAATCGTCATAATGTAAGAAAGCGTTACCAAACTGCATTGTTGGACTTGAAAACGGAAAGCATATTTCAATAAAATAAGCAGTAAGCTTTCTACATAAAATATGTCGTTATAAATTCAAGCTTCAAAATAGCTCTTTTACCCACCACTTGGATTACTTTCCTATAACTTGCAACATAACTCAAAAGACAATACATTACAAACCCACCCCCATTTTAAAAGCCCAAACAAGAAGAACAATATCTTCCGTGACATAAAATTCGAAAAAAAGTTTAATGGGACCAAAATCCTGGCTCCAATAAAACATAAAAATACCCCAATATATTAGGCGAAATTGATATTGTATAGATGATCCCTATTATGACGGTGGTATGAACACAGGACCCTGTTTTGCATATAGAAAAGCGATTGCTCTTTTTGCGGGAACTTTTTGAGGAACGATGGAAAAAGTGCAGTGGACTGCACGCAAGAATTAATGGTGTGAAACTTCGGACCGGGCCTTCGTGGTAGCCGGGTTATACGCCACCTAAATTTATGTACGTTCACGATTCCGTAGCTGGCTGGTTTTGGACGAATTTTTGCTGATCGTTCGCTCGGGTTTAGACATTGATTAAAACAATATGGGGAACCACTGACCGTATCACCGCATATACGGCTGAGACCAAGTGATCCTTAGTTAAAGAAATCAGATGCTTAATTAATTACGAAGATCGATATGTAGTCTACGCGTTATACCATAAAATATTATAACGCCCTAAGTGAAACGAACACAATTTGTCTTCCTTTCTTTCTATTGAGGCTCCACAAAAATCGTAACCTAATTGTAGCCACAAAGGCAGACCATCGATCACGGACAGAACCGTCATCGTATTCAATAAGAATCTGCATCAAACGATTGCTACAATCAATCCTCATTTGCCGAGACGCCGAAAAAATCAGCCGACGAGAAGCCACAGATGGCAGAGCATTTTTAATAGTCGCCAAGAACTCGCCAGTCACCAACAGACAAATCTACTGTAATTAATGACTATAAGGGTATTTTTTTTTTCTCTTCGATACCAATAAAGGAGACATTACTGAAGGGACAAAACAAAACATTGCGCCCGGTGTCGAACGAAAGGAGAATTTATCATCTAGACGGCACCGGCAGTCGGCGCACCCGCCAATGTCCATTTGGATAATGCCCAACGCGATTAAAAATATAAAAATACCCCCACCCGACCCCTGTGGGGAGTGGGGGGATTTGACGGAGGACATCGCGCTGAGGACACAAAAGGATTATAAATGAGAAGGAATTTTAGATAATATTTGTACGTTGGATGTGGATTGTAATGTCGGTAGAGATCGGCCGGCGCGCCACCCCACCGGGGGGAGCCTTCCGCGATCCGCACCTAATGAGTGTTTGTATCAATTTGTTAGTATTGTATTTGAATATTTTTATACGTTCGTTACGATTTTAATCCCTTGTGGTTGTGGCAGACTGGATCGATGCTTTTTTTTAATTCTCGGCCGTTTGATCGCCGGGTGCGTTTGTGTTGATTAAAGGCGTTGTTCGAGGTTTTGGGGACCCATGTCTCGACCGCACTCTCTTTTTATACTTTTTACTTGTGTCCGACAATTTGGATGGGTGTAGAATATTAAAATTGCGATTATGTTGTGCCTGCCGGTTCCACGGTCATTACGAGCGATGAGCCCGTTATGAGAGTAGTTCATTGTTCACATAACGAGCCCTAACTTTAACTAGGCACTGAAAATACCGAAATTTCCAAATTTACCGAGCGTTATAAAAAATTAATTAATTCTAATTACTCTGTAGGCCTTAAAAAATACAATTCGTCCGTGTACGGCCCCACGATAGTATAAAGGGTCAGATAAACATGGAAAAAATATAATTCGTATTCATAATTAATACATTTAAAAATATAATATTTTTCAGGGCGTTTTCAGACTACGAAGGATGAATCCGAATGAGCGAGAAAAGAATAACACAGCACTGAGCGAGCGACACTCGGTGTTTTCAATTCATTATCTCGAAAACAAAAATTTCATTAGCCCCGAGATTTCCTTTTTAAATTTAATTATTCATATTTAAATTAAACAAAATATAATAGAGGTCCGCCAGAGAAAAAAGCGGCTTTATCGTATCATATTTTATTAACCGAATTTATAATTCTACGCCGATTCGAGTAAATCCCCAACAGTGGGTAGACGGAGGGGGTTGCGCGGCCTCTCCCTGGGAAATATTTATGAATGCCAAGCAGAAAAATCCACAATAATATTTCAGGGTGGACGTCGGCCGCGGTCTTTACTTGCCAGCCCCTGATCTATTTAAAAAAAGGCCTCCCGGAAGGACAAAAGGGCTGCGGGGTGCTCGTAAAAAAACTGGACACGTATAGAGGTTACCGGCCATCCGGTCGCTTTGTCTGATTCTTATTTTTTACCGGATCGGATCCTTTTCGCCGTTTTTTATCGGTTTTTGTTCCGGAGACACTACGGACCGGGTCGGATACCCCGTTTGTTCTAATGTCATCCCATTTGTAATTTTTACGTTTCACTGTATGTGTATTTTTTTTAGTTGACCGCCTAATGGTTACCCTTTTCTTTGGTATGTAAAAATTGTTTGATTTATATTTTGGTCTGACCAACGACAGTTTTCTTTACGTCCTATTGTTACTGTTCTGTTCTATTCCATCATAAAGTTACATTGTTCCAGTTATATAAAACTCTGTTTTCTGTATCTATATCTGTCATATCAAAAGTCTAGGCTTCAATTAGAAAATTCCATAAATTATCAAACTCTGATAGTTCCATGGAGAATACCGTTAAAACGCCAGCGAACTAACAATGAATACAAAGTAGTGGCAGCGCTGGTTAAACGTATCCCGAACGTGGTCCGCAATAGGATTAACGTCAAATTGGACATGTAGCATGCGCAGAGCCCCAGTTGCCATCTATTGATACACCTTGTAATTGTGAGATGATGCTTTTTGCATTTTTGGTACATATTGTATCTACAATTCTGCATTTGGACTGAATAATTTTGGAATCTTTGATAAGCTATCACAGCTATAATTAAGTATAGATTATGCTAAGTTACACATTATGTCCGACACGAACACGACGAAAGCACTGGTATTCCGATTAGACTGGAAGCCGACCCCAACATAGTTGGGAAAAAGGCTCGGAGGATGATGATGACACATTATGTCCGACATCTTGATTTTGCCAAATGCTAGAACAGTGTAGTTAACGTCATGCCTCTGACCAAATAAATTATGGAAACGCATGTTAAAAAGATTGTCTAATATTTTCTACCAAGACCAATTCCTGTCTAGACCAATATTGCTCTACGATTTTACTTCTCATTTAGAAAGCTTAAGTAATAACTTCAACAGCCATTCAATATAGCCCCAATTTTGCAATATATAAACCCCAAAAAATGTGGTTCATTTAGCCTTACCTTACCTACAGTTCGAAATCACAGACCCCATTTTAATATTAAACAAGTAAATCCAACAAGAAGGTGAGTTCTAAACGCACGATTAATCCAGACCGCGTTCCCGCCAAAAAAGTGGATGAAAAAAACAAAATGGCCGGCGAATAATCAAATTATTAGAAAGGCCACGTGAGTGTTGCGGTCTTACCGCTTATTTATCATAGATGTTATGGATGGCTACCTTTTTTGAGGCTGTTAATATCGGGTTTTATGTATGCTGGGAAGACGATTTTTCCTTCCTTAAATTATGAAATTACGTGCCCAATTCATTATTTTGGAATTTGGTGTTTTAACATTGTTAAAAACCTTGATTATCATTATATTATTATATAGGCCTTCTTTCAGATATTTCACAATCGGTTAACTTCTTCAGTTGCTTTATTAATTGGCCATATTGCGTGCTATGTTACAGCAAAGGCCCCCTCTTATCCACTCCACTCTCTCTCTCTGGCTGCCAGCCACTTTGATTAGCAAAGGACAATGGGCATATTGGTATACCCCACCAATAGCAATGTCATATATATTATTGGATAGGCCTTTTTATGTAGAACAACATTTACTATGACAGCTTTGCTGAAATATTTGTCCGTTCTGAGATATAGATCAAAAACTGTGCAAAAGTTAGAACTAAGTAATCTATTGATAACTCAAGTTTTTAAAGGAAAATCTAAGTACTACCAAGTGTAAGTCTTGTAAGTGCTACCTGCTGTGCCCGTTAGGGTCCATAATTGTTACTATTATGTAGCATTTCAACCTTTTATTGTATCAACTGGATTTTGGGCGTAATGAGAAACCGCACCAATAGCAAAGTCATATATATCGTTGGATAGGTCTTTTTAATTGGAACAATATTTACTATGACAGCTTTGTTCTATTGTTTGTCCGTTATAAAAGGTTGAAATGCTACATACCTAATAGTAACAATTATGGACCCTAACGGGCACAGCAGGTAGCACTTACAAGACTTACACTTGGTAGTACTTAGATTTTCCTTTAAAAACTTGAGTTATCAATAGATTATTTAGTTCTAACTTTTGCACAGTTTTTGATCTATATCTCAGAACGGACAAACATTTCAACAAAGCTGTCATAGTAAATATTGTTCTACATAAAAAGACCTATCCAATGGTATATATGACATTCCTATTGGCGGGGTATACCAGGTCCCATATATTTGTGCCCATTGTCCTTTGAATTACGTAAATAGCTCCCTGAAGGAAATTCTCATGTCTATATGGTATTGTTTGCAGGAGTTTCTCCCTGGATGAAAGGTTCCTGTACTGCCAGGGTGAAGTTCGACGCGTGCACTGGCATCCTGGGTCATTGTCACATGTTTTTGTGCTTGGATCTGATAATACCATCAGGTAAATAGCTTTATTTTTTGGTTCATTTGAATCTGTCTTCATAATATTGTGTACAATAATTCCCAGTAACACATGACTTGATTTTATCAACGCAGCATAGAATTGTAACTACTTTTACTATAGGAATGATAACTCTTGTGGATAAGAATTGCATGGAGAAAAGTAACTTATTTCTTATTCCAAAAAAAATTAGCAGTCACCAAAACAAGTCGATGTTTTAGCTGTACCTAACTGGTAATTTTTGGTTAAAAATTTCATTTCGATAGAAAACAAATTAGTCGCTACAAGAAATAAAGCTACAATAAAATGAGATCTACAAGTATCTTTTTATAAAACTGATGAACATTATTTATCTTCTTCTATTACAGGCTCTACAACATAGCCCTAAAAAAAGGTCCGAAACTAGTTCAGATCTTCACTATCGGCATCAAGCCATCAGGTCAGCTAGCCGGTAGAGACCTACTGGACAGTCTCGGCGATACGGCTGTGGATTTCACGCCTATACCTGACTCCGAGACCCTGCTGATCTTGAGGGGAAACGGCGACGTTTATATGATGCAGTGCGAATTGGAGCGGAAGAGGTAGGTTAAAAAGTAGATTCTAAGACCTCTTAACGGTAGGTATGGTCAGTTGGCCGGTAGAGACCTACTGGACAGTCTCGGCGATACAGCAGTGGACTTCACGCCTATACCTGACTCCGAAACCCTGTTGATCTTGAGGGGCAACGGCGATGTTTATATGATGCAGTGCGAATTGGAGCGGAAGAGGTAGGTTAATGAAGTTCTAAGACCTTTTAAAGGTATACGAGTAAGGTCAGCTGGCCGGTAGAGACCTACTGGACAGTCTCGGTGATACGGCGGTGGACTTCACGCCTATACCTGACTCCGAGACCCTGTTGATCTTGAGGGGAAACGGCGATGTTTATATGATGCAGTGTGAATTGGAACGGAAGAGGTAGGTGAAAAATAAGATTCTAGGACCTTCTAAAGGTATACGAGTAAGGTCAGTTGGCCGGTAGGGACCTACTGGACAGTCTCGGCGATACGGCGGTGGACTTCACGCCGATACCTGACTCCGAGACCCTGTTGATCTTGAGGGGAAACGGCGATGTTTATATGATGCAGTGTGAATTGGAGCGGAAGAGGTAGGTTACAACTGAGGTTGTAAGACCTTTTGAAGGTATACGAGTAAGGTCAGTTGGCCGGTAGAGACCTACGGGACAGTCTCGGTGATACGGCGGTGGACTTCACGCCTATACCTGACTCCGAGACCCTGTTGATCTTAAGGGGAAACGGCGATGTGTATATGATGCAGTGTGAATTGGAGCGGAAGAGGTAGGTGGTTTGTAATGAGGTTTTTTAATTCTTTCTTTTAAAGGACTAAAGTATTGTTTTTAATAGAAGATTTTGGTTGATTTTGCAGTAGTTGTAACCTTCTTCAGGACCCTATTTATGCAGTTGTTTCGTGTCTCGTTGAAACTGAACTTATAAATTACTAGTTTTTGCCTGTGGTTTCTCTCGCGTCTCGTGTGAACCACTTCCTGAACCTGTATTAGAAAATGTTGCCTATATGTTACTGCCAATTTTCATCGAAATTCTTTCATCCATTTGCGGTTGAAGAAGTCGCACATAGAGCAGTCAGAAACTTATACAAACTCACTCACAAACTATCTCCTTTATGAGTGTAATTAAATCATTATTTTGCGTGGGATCAATATTTTGTGTATCTACATAGATTGTTCAAACTAATTGCATATTATATCTTTCCCTTCCAGCCCCCTACAACCGAAGCTATCAGGT
This sequence comes from Helicoverpa armigera, assembly GCF_030705265.1. Classification (NCBI taxonomy): domain Eukaryota; kingdom Metazoa; phylum Arthropoda; class Insecta; order Lepidoptera; family Noctuidae; genus Helicoverpa; species Helicoverpa armigera. Next base: position 1,207,452 of record NC_087141.1, read on the forward strand.
CCCCTCGCCATGTATCCTCCAGCCGATGACAACTACGGTTCGGAGTCGTGTTCCATCATAGCATTGGGTGGAGGCGACACTCCTCCCATGGTGGTCGTGGCTACCTGTTCTGCAGCTTTGTATCATTGTCTGTTGCTTCCTAACGTGAGTAGTTTTACCTCTAGAATTAAGTTAACACCGTTTGCCTGTTTCCTAAGTATATCTTAGACACCAATGACTGTGTTTCGGATGGCACGTTAAATGTAGGTCCCGGGCGTCATTGAAAATCCTTGGCAGGATTAGGTTAGGTTATTCGAGTATTACTGTCAACTTTTATTGAAATCCATTCAGTGTGTTGTGCGTGAAAGTAGAATACGCGATGCAGCTTCATGTAATGTAGCCTAGCGACTAATCTTAAGCGATATTCCACCCTCGAGCCTGGGAAGCCAGGATAGTAACTTATCTTTCCTATTCAAACATTGTAGCTTAGCAAACCTATAGTCCTTGCGAAAATAACAAGGAATTAAGGTGCACTTCACTCTTCCAAATTGGTTATGATTTTGATGCATAGTTCGATCATGCTAACGAATTTTCTCAACAATTCTTGCAGCCTACTGAAAAGGAAGACGGCGATAGCCACGCCCTCTACGTGGTGGAGGCAGTAGAACTGAACATAGGGCTCAATCCTGATGATGATCTGCAGTACTCTTACCCAGTTCATTTGTACCCGGTAAGTTATTATTTTGGATATATTTGACATTAACATTGCCTCTTGATAGTCAATGTATTTATATATCGGGTGTGTCGTTCATAATCACATTAAATTGAATGTGTTAATATACTGGTTAATATATGTCGATTAACACAAAGATAAAAGAAAAATACGTAAAAATAAAAAAATGCAGTTTTCAAACAAAGTAAATAGAATAAAATTGTGCGAAAATTAGAACACCATATAGAAGTCAGTCATTACAAACAGCTGAAATTCTCGCTTGAAAACTGAGAGCTGTCAACTGATCAAAACATTCGATACTCCTAACTTTATTTCTGCTTTACACATGATGTTGTAAATTATGAAAACGAAAAATGAGTCCTGTGGCTAAACCACTGAATGGATTATGTTATTTTTTTTACAATTCGCTATAGAATATCATGAAGTACATGTGATAGAATTTAATGTGATTATGAACGACACACCCGATATATTGTATCAGCACAGAAGATATTGGTAAACCTTTAATAAATAAACAATAAATAAAATAAGTTAATTAGCAGAACCTGTGGTTACACCCACTTTTTGAGGGAACTCATTCTTGCACCCGGATAAAATGTAGCCTATGTTCTTTTTCAGGCTTTAGGCTATCTGTGGACTTTATTAAATTTACTTTAATCGGTTCTGTAATTTTCGCGTAACAGACAGAGTATAGATTCTCAAAATGTAATGTTTTTCAATTACCAAAGCTTCTTCAGGATAACCGGATTGGAATATGTGCAATCCATTTATGATTCCTCAAATTTGTACTGATTTCAAATCCTACTACTTATATATTCAATCTATTGTATATTCCTTTTCAGTGCACCAACAACACATACGCGTGTATGCATGCAGGTGGCGTACACACCATCACACTGCCTATGCTTGAAAACCTGGTTGACTTCGCGTTAGCTGATGAGAGTAAGATATTTTCCATCATTTTTCAAAGCTTCCTTTTCACTTGGTTTTCTGTTTTGCCTGTGTTTAGCGCAGACTTCTTTTGATAGAATATGCTATAAGGTCAAGAATTTTTAGATTTAAGCAGACCTTTATTATATCGTTTTGCGGAATAAACGGGTGTAGACCGGCCTCTGTTGAGCAGCTATAGAAAGAGAGGAGTAGAAAAAGCAGATGGCCAACCTACAGCAATATAACGGCGTCAAAAGAGGAAGAAGGAGACCCGTTTCCGATATTCTTAAGTTTTTGAGTTTGCTTAAATGTACTTCTATATTGCTTAGAAATCTTTTGTCCAACTGGTTCTTTTCAACATATTCGTTTTATATCTTAATTTTTTTTTGTTCTTCTTTCCAGGTGACATGGAAGCGGTACTATCGGGCATGTTTTCTCGTAGTGGTGTGGCGCGGCACGTGCTGGGCACGGCTCTACGCGATGCAGCACCGCCCGTCGGCCTGGCGCTCACTGCACCACCACTACGGCGCCTGCTTATACTGCCCAACACTGCAACACTAAGGGCCAGGTACTGTAGACTAACTTTATCGTAACTTGCGACTACCTAACAACGATCGCTGTGGGTGCAACGTGAGGAAGTGGCAAACTCATGCTGAATAAAAATCCATCGTGTTCCTTCGTACGCATTTTGTGTACCAGGGGCGCGGTACCGCAGCTCTCGAACAATCCCGCAGCCCAGGTACTGTGAATCAACTTAGTATTAATCGTCTTCTGGATATGGAAGCAATGCTATCGGGCATGTTCTCCCGCTCGGGCGTGGCGCGGCACGTGCTGGGCACAGCTCTACGCGATGCAGCACCGCCCGTCGGACTGGCGCTCACTGCACCACCACTGCGGCGCCTGCTTATACTGCCCAACACTGCAGCACTGAGGGCCAGGTACTGTGAACCAACTTAATGCCATCTAGCAACTAAATAACGAACAACGCTCGCTGTGGATGCAGCGTGAGTAAGTGGCAGACTCTTCCTGACTGAAACCAACCGTGTTCCTTCTGGAGCCCTTTGTGCTTTAAAGCCGCGGTAACTCGTGCAAACAATCCCGCAGCCCAGGTACTGTGAACCAACTTAATATTTTAATCATCTTCTGGAATGGAAGCAGTATTATCAGGTATGTTCTCCCGCTCCGGTGTAGCCCGGCACGTGCTGGGCACGGCGCTACGTGATGCGTCACCGCCCGTCGGGCTGGCACTCACTGCACCGCCACTACACCGCCTGCTTATACTGCCTAACACTGCAGCACTAAGGGCCAGGTACTGTGGGCTAGCCAGTTTAAACTGGTATTGACTGCTCTGTATGTTACGACGACAACGACGACCACGACGGTTTTTAGTCAGTAAGAGTGTGACACTCCCTCACCGCTGCTAACCCACAGCGGGAGGGGTCATTTGATGATTTATAACTTCGTTAAAAAAAATAAAATAATATGCTGTCCCATGGTTAGTTCATAAATAAAACTATAATGATACTATTTTATCTACAATTTTTAAATTATCTTATACAGGTATTCCTCGTAGTATAAATGCAATAAAGTAGCTATCCTCTCTATAACAAGTTATTTGCCAACGTTTTTACCTCAGATTGTAAATGATTTTTACGCACCAAAAATAATAAACAAATTAATCTTTCTGGTTATCTCATCTACTTAGCCTTTTCCCAACTATGTTGGATACGGCTTCCAGTCTTACCGGATGCAACTCAATACCAGTGTTATCTGACAGTTACACGGGCAAACCAATACACGTACGTAAGACTGATTAATAATGGTTAAATTATTTGTTTTTTGTAGAACATTGGAACCGTTCGACTTGGAAGAACAACTGTACAAGGAACTGCAACTCAAGAACCCATCACTTGAACAAGAGGATATCAACAATATCTTGAAAGAGGTAACCAAAACATATTTATTTATTACATGCATAAAAGCGACAAAACCCCATTGCTTGACAGCTATTAAGCCGTGGTTTCACCTGCGTCATGAGGAAACTACATCCAGCACCCGGATAAAAATATTATATGTTTTAAGTTGAACTCCGATCAAGTGTGTCAAAGTTCAACCTTATTTCGTTTGCCGAACATTATTCCTTCCATTATTGTGATAAGGTTGAAAATCAATTGAAGATATTTGTCTGTTGATATGCCTGTAGTCAATACTTTTCCACATTTTTAATGTTATTATAACCTTACATTTCCAGCGTCAGAAGCTATCGTTCACGTCGATAGTGCAGGAGATCTTGACCCGTGACGTGTCGCAGCCGCTGCTCACGCTCAGCACCAAACACGAACCCTCGCCCAAGGAGTGCTTAGAGGTAACCAGTAGTATTACTAATACAGAAAAACTATTAAAATATAGAATGTAAAGAAACTAACATGTCATGGATTTCGGTAAAGTAACGTAAAATTACATAATTTATCTATTAAAATGTCATGTCAAATGTCATGGATTTCCACAAAGTAACGTAAAATTACATAATTTATCTATTAAAATATACATACACATTACATGATTTTGTAAAGTATCAAGATTTTTAGAAGTTTGATTTTGAATATATATTTAGTGTTAAAACTATTGTATTTTGTGTAATGATAAAATTTTTGGTGGTTTATGTGCCAAACGCAGATAAAGAAGGAAATAGATTTTTTTCGGGTGTGTTAACGTGAAGTTTCTTACATATAGTCATACAATTATTTTTATAAACAAAATCAATCCAACAAAGTATTATTCCTGTCGTTATTAAAGAGTTATCCCAAAACTTGACACGAAAAACCGCAACAACAGTGTCTGTTTTAAACTTATTTTTTTCGTTTTGTATTGGTAAACTGATATATTTTTATTATAAATTTTCCAGTTCCTCACACAAGCGACATTAAAGCTCCGTGGCGAGTACATTTCTCGTCAGCAACGCGTATGTGACGCCATCGCCCGCAAACTACAAGCTCTTCGGAACCTCAGCAACAGTCACCAAGACTGGCTCCAAGACCTGCAGGTAACACCCCGTACTTTCACAAATGCGGAGGAACATGTCATTAAAAGTTGTCCCAAGGATCGAAACGCCACGACAACAGTGCACAGGGGAACTCGCCACGGCATGACTAGTCGGTCACACATCTACGGACCGACCGCGCTAAGCATACACAATCTCTTTTTTCAAGGGTATTTCAAGGGTTTTAAATACTATATAACCACTGTTTCAAATATAATACGAGTGTATTGCAAACAGATACTTAATTTTTTTTTTTATATTGGAGCTTGTAATTCGCTTTTGTGTATGTGCTTATGTCCTTCTACTATTTGGCCCATAATTGATAAGTATGTCGGAGACTGTCATTAGTACGGACACTAAACGTCACGCAAGCGCGCCCTCTGGTGGCGTTTCCGGTGAAACAACATTTTGGCGCGCTTGGCAGAGTAGTGGTGGTCGGCGTGGCGTCCGCGGAGCTCAGTCTTGGTCGAGTCGTCGTGCTGCGCACATCTCGATACTGCCTTTCGTTACGTGTAGTGTACCTAGTGTTATTGCCTAGTGTTGTAGTACTGTTGTAGATCCATATTGTAGTGTGTAAAGTGTCTTTTGAAATTAAAGTGTAAAGGTTCTTCTAACCTAACAGACAGACATGTGTTGCTGGGGAGTTTGTTCCGCCACTTCTTCTCCCCAAGCCAAAACACATAGGAAGTGGCGAAGGGCGGGCGTTTTGGGGGCTGTCTTTTGTTCTGACTAATTTGAATAAACGTTTGACTTTTGAGTTCGTTTGAGTTTTGAGTTTCTTTGAGTTATCTCTTTGCTTGATTACCCTAACTGATGTCGGACGATAGTGCCATCCTGATGTTCGCCTCCGACAAGTATATTAATTATTAGAATTGAATCTAAAACTATTTCTATTATACTGTATTTATATTTATGTTTTTTTTATGAATTAATTTCAGAAAGAAATAGATGACGTACAACTGCAGTCGACGGTTCTTAAAGAAAAGTGCATGTTGGCTGAGAAACATCAAGATGATCTCAAATACAGGTATGTGCAAGTTAAATAACATAGCTTGAACGTGACGGTAAATAATCGTTAATCGTTTTATCTTTGTTTTAAATAAATAATACAGAAAATTTTCATAAAAACCTTGAGTTTTGGCTCAAAACAATCACTGCATTTTGACAGGCACATCTTACGTCGTTTTACTCGCTTCTTGTGGGAGTTATTACACGTTTCCAGAAAATAAGTTGCCTTTTAACCTTCCTCGATAAAAGGGCTACCTTACCTTACACAAATATTTTTTTCATATTGGGCTTACAAACATACTCTTCAGCTTTATTATATAAGTATAGATTAATAGTTTATTTTTAATTTCTACTTGGCATCCCATTGGCATTCCGTCTCTACTTCTTTTGTTATATTAAGTTTTTATAACGCCTATTTTATTTATTAATTTTATACTAACAAACCATTCACTTTCTTCAGATGTTCAGCAGTAATCCGCAAGATCAGATGTTCAGCGCCCGCCACCCCGGCGGAGCGAGAACTGCTCTCTGAGCTGGAACGTTACCGACGCTGCGGGGAGAGGCTGAGCGAGCAGATACAGCTGCTCAAGCAACATGCACAGCATAAGTCTAATGAGGTATGTTCATAAACTGAGAATTACTAATCTGGCAGCCTTTTTCTAAAACCATGTTGGGGTAGGTATGCAGTGTAACTGGTTTTGAGAAAAGGATAGTACGGCCTTCTTTGCCCCAGATACTGCTATATTCCAGTGTTTAATATGGAGCTCCACAAACCAGTTATCTGGGCAACCCAATACGCATTAGTAAGACTGGTTGTCAGACTTACTAACTATTAACATTTTATCTTCCAGTTGGAAAAATTCCACTTGGACTACAAGAAGAAAGACATCGCTTTGGGCAAGTCTCACAGTGATACCATCTCTTCTATTCTACAACAACAGTAAGTAAATTTTTGTCTATTTATTATTATGAAACACTATGTTTTGCCACCGATTTTACCGACATCCCGAGGGAATGACTTAGTTACTCTGATATATAAGCTACTGGTTTCACCCGCGACCCAAGAGACTTCCTTCCCGGTTGAAGAGTATTCTAGGAGATATGTGTAAAAAACATGTAGGTACTGCATGTTTTTTGGTGTGAAAGAGTAAAAACATACAGACACATACATACATCTTTACAAATTTTCGTATTTCTTGGATTTCTTACAGTAATATACTTACTTAGTTGTAGACACTGTAATTATTTATTTGCGTTATATTTTATACTAATAATAATACATTTCTCTTAATTTTTCAGAACAAGCCAAATATCAACACTGATTGAAGAGACGAAGCTACTCAAAGACCAACTCAGCATTGTTTAGACTTAAAACTAGTATTAATAGATAAGTAAGTTTGTTTTGTAATATTTCTGTATTTCTTTAGTTTTTCTGTTTAATTTCCAGTTATTTTTTTCACATTTCAATGTTAAATTTGATTATTAGAATAGCAACATTGCATATCTTGATTGATTTGGTTAATCATTTTTGTTAATCGCTTGAATTAATTTTGTTTGTACCACGGAGGAATGAAAGATAGCAGAAATGCATAAGGCAGGTAGATCAGATGCCTTCTTGTAGGTCAAGCAACGTACGGTAGGCGTGATCAAAACGATCAGTTACTAGAACTAACAAGTCGTTTGGGTTCCTTGTCAAATCACGACCAATTTGCCAAAGATTGGTCTTGATTGATTGGTGATTTAATTTGAAAAAAAAGTGGGTGGCTTTTAAGGGTGGAACCAGTAACGTTCCTCGTCCCCCGAACGCCTGTATCGGGTCGCTCTGCTATCTTTACGATATCTCTGCTGGACATTTTCTTCTCCATGGTTTGTACCTACAAGAGTAACTAAATAATTCTGGTGACAATTGAAATTATTTGATTTCTAAATAGTAAATGGTATTTTTGTATAAACTTCTATGTGATTGTTAGAACTGACTTTGATTTAGTTTTGTATTGTTTTTCATTGAATTAAAGATTATTATTCAAATAAGAAAACGTTTTTGGTTCATGTAACTAGGTTGAGGAGGTCAGGAAAAAGTCGTGGTGGCTTAGTGGGCAAAGAACCAACCTCTCGAGTATGAGGGCAAGTGTCAAACCAATGCAACTTTTCTAAGTTTGTATGTACTTTCTATGTATATCTTGGACACCAATAACTGTGTTTCGGATGGCACGTTAAACTGTAGGTCCCGGCTGTCATTGAACATTGTTAGCAGTCGTTACGGGTAGACAGAAGCCAATAAGTCTGACACCAGTCTAACCAAGGGCTATTGGGTTGCCCGGGTAACTGGGTTGAGGGGGTCAGATAGGGCAGTCGCTCCTTGTAAAGCACTGGTACTCGGCTGTATCTGGTTAGACTAGTTCTTAGGCAGGATTTTGCTCTAAAAATTGGCAATTTGACACTGGGCCATTCAACCCGTGTCCGTTTATAATAAAACATATATATTGTTATATAATAAAACAAAACCTATTTTATTTCAAAACTTTATTGAGATTCTATTCAATAATATTTTTAGACATCCATAACATGAATGTTGGTCCGTATATAGGAATGACTTACATTACTATTAATTATTATTTAGCGTCATAAGACCGTAGTTAAATCTAACTAGCCAATAATAGTATAAAATGTTAAAACAGGCGGTTTTAGGATGAGAAGGTTAAGTTTTAACCTTAGTTTTTATTTAAAAATTGAGATTAAAAAAAATAACATAGGTTAGGTACATCTCGCTTTGAAATGACTTAGAAATTCTAAAATTTGTCATATGGCGCCTCATGCATTTTATAACTATTGCGAAGTTGACAACTTTGGACAAGCAAAGCGTATCAATATACCTTTGAATAAAATTAGCAAGAGACCAAATGGCTAATTCAGAATTGCAAAGTTATCTGACGGGAACATTTTTGATTCGGTTTTAGCCTCAAGTGCTCCAATATTTTTAGTCATCAAATACCAAATTCACATACACAATTAACCACTTTTTTATATTCTCAGTTTACATAATAATGTATTTTCATAAGATTATTTAAACTACCTTTAAAAAAAACAGCTGTCTTTCCATAACACATACAATTAGCAATTACCAATTCGTATAAAAACACCTACCTACACATATACTAAATGCTAAATTAAAAACTGCAGTCAATAATGACTCTTAAGTCTTACGAATAAAGTTAATATTTCTATGACTTAGTTTATCAGAGGTCCCCAGAACATCTTTGAAACCCTTTTCTCGTCTTCAGTGCAGAAGAATTCCTTGCCAAGCTTTACGAACTCTTTTAGAGATAACTTGCCATCCTGTGAAATAAAAATAAAATATTAGTTATTGTATAGAACATTTTTTCTAATAGTTTTTGCACATAGGCTAGCCAGATGATATATCGTTTATTTTAATTCAATCAAATCAAAAACCTTTATTTTTAGGGTGCATCAGCCCATAGATATATCTTTAAGGTATTTACCTTAAAGACTAACATACATATTATATAGTACAAAATCTATTGTCATGTTAATTAAACCAATACCTATGAAAAAGTTACATTATTTTTAAGTAAGTTTTCATAAATATAAAAAAGGTTAATCTGCAGAAATATTGGTAAAAATTGGTTTGTAGTTTTTGGAATCAATCAAAAATTGTTTAAAACACATCAAAGGACTAAAAGAAAACAAAAGCATTTGATGATGCTATTATTCATATTCTTTTTAACAATTTTAATATGCGTATGTGTTTCAATTTATCTTTACCAGAAACTAATCATATCTAAAAATGCATATAGCGGTTATATTTCAAAAATAATTTGTAGGTAAGCTTACCCCATTAACATCAATTACAGCGAACGCGACGGCCGCCTTCTCATTGTCAAGTCCTAAGCATTTGAAGAACAACTTGAACTCGTGCACAGATATGTACCCGGACTTGTCTTTGTCTACCGCCTGAAAATGAACATAGTGATAATTAGTTTTCAGTACTTGTTCCTAATATCGGTAACAGAAATAATTAAATAGTCTGTTAAAATTTCGACTGCCTAACTGTAATGGGATAAGATAAGATAATATAGCCTGGTCTGTCACCAGCGTAATGGTCCCGTTTTACCCTTTGGGTATGGATTCCTAAAAACCATCTACTATTACAATTCTAAGTAACTACAAAGAAATAAGAATTTCTACAGGCCAAATTACCGTTATTTCATGTTGAAAATAATTACAATATTATGTTTTTAAGCTGAAGAATTTGTTTGAAAGTGCAACAATATAAGGAACTAGGTACTGGTCCAAATTGAAAAAATATTTTTGTGGTAGATTTAGAGCCCATTTTTCGAAGAAAGGAATAGACTAGTTTTTACTCGAGAATGGGAAGTAGTTCCCTCTGGATCCTTGTGAAACAGCCAATAGAAGCTAGTTTAGTAGTATAAGTTACCTTGAACAAGTAGGGAAGCCAACGATGAGCTTTCTTCTTCAAAGACTTGTCGTTGAGCACGTGATGCATGTCCTCTAGATATTGCTCCACCGTGACGAAGTTGTACGGGTCGATAGCTCCCCACTGCTCTTCCCATGTCAACTGTAAGGGGAATAAGGATTTTCATTATGTGACTAGACAATTATTATTTACTAAGAATATTGTAGATATAGAAGTGATGCAAGACAAAATATGGTTTAGTTTTTTTAGTTTAACATATTTTATTTTCCATTTCATACAAGAATAAACTTAGGCTGTTTTATTGTTTTGACTGGCTTTGTATCTAGTTTTTTAACTTGGAGTTTCTTATAGGTACCTGGCCTATCAAACTTTGCTCTTGGTATTTAAGTTAATATTATAAAGCAAGCTAGCACAGAGTATTATATTCGTATGGACAACTGACCTTAATAATACTGGTGAACTCCTCTGCCTGCTGGTCAGACAGATGCCCCAAAGCCTTGAACCTCTCCGCGAACAGCAGGAAGTCGTTGAACGAGATCAGACCATCCTTGTCCACGTCCAGGATGTTGTGTACCGTGCGCATTTTCCGACGCCAGAACTCTGACTGGAAGGCGAAAGAAAGTTGTGTTATTAATTGCAAAACCGGGGAACTGGTGGTATATAAATGTTCTATAAATGGTAATGACAAGGTCTACTGAATAGTATTTATTTAATTGATTCTATAGCCGATTTTAAGATGTCCCTTTTTGCTATCCTGTTTTGTATCCTTCGAAGGCAGCCTGTTCCTATTTAATTTATAACTGTAAGTTAGATATTGTAAACTTATTATTTTATATTTTTTTTTCCTATAGCGAGGTGGATTTATTTCAAAGGTTAGGACCCATGTCCTGTAATTCATCTTGACGAGTTCAGTAAATTTTATGTAACATGATCCATCAAGCTATTGCTATAAAATAGCCCATGAAGGTATGTTTCAAAAGTTTCTTCTTTTCAAAGAAGACACGAATATTTGCCTCCTTTCCTTAAGATCTATCAGTTATCTATATGAAAATCTAGGTACATAAATAAAGGTTAAACTCACCCTATCATATCCTTTACACTCCGTATCGGAATCAGAGTCAGAGTCGCTGTCAGCTTTCCTCCTGTCCTCCTCCGGGCGGCCATGTTGCTTGCTGTACCGACGGAGGGCGGAGTTCCTCTCGTGTAGGTCCCTGTCGCGGGGGAACTCGCTGAGGTAGCAGATATTGCCGTTGCACGCTGGTTTTGTGTGGAAGAGCTGGGAAAATGGAAAATTGAGTTTGGAATTATGTGGCTGTGGTTATACAGAAGATAGATTTGTACAGAAGCTGTTGAATGTTAAGCTACTTCAATATTTAGGACATAAAAATTGAAAATCTGTTAAAAGTTTGACAGATTATAATAGCTAATAGCTTGATGTGATAATTGTGAAAAGTTTTATTTTATAACTTTTGACCTTAGGTATTAGAATAGATAGATACACCTACTTAACATCAATTATTCGTTGTACACTAATTAGTGTCTATGAGTTACCTACTTGAAATTTTGCGATTAGATTTTAAACTGTGAACTTATCAAGTCAGACATTTAAAAGGGTTAATACAAATTGTATCTAAATCATCGTCAACTCAAACATCTTATTATCCCAAAATAACTATCAAAGCCCTGCTCATTAGCCTAAAGACCACTAAATAAACATACATAAATACATAAGAATAGTACAGAAATACACAACAATGATAATCTTTATCTAAAACTAACCTATGTTAGTCGGACAGTGCACAAATGCAATCGATATTGAGATCATTGACCGCATTATGCACAAGGCGCCGTGCGCGAACGCAAGTTATGAACATTCTCAATAAGCAGTAAATTATAAATGTCAATGACAATCAATTAGTATTAAGCCTTTATTTTGTTAATGCCTAAGGTGTGTAGAACATAAAATTTTGGAATAACTCAATCTTTAGAATTCAAGCTACATCCAAGAAATTGTTTCTAATATGATGGTGTAATATACGGAGTTCAGGAAGTTCAGGAGTTGGCGCTAGATAGGTGTAAATGGAAGGAGCTGCACCGACAAGAGCTGGGCTCTTAAATTAATGATGAATATACGGAGTTGTTGATTGAGTTTTATTTAAAGTAGGATAAACAAAGAGCATTTTAATACCCTCAAGGATGCACCTGGGCAACTGCAGCTACTTATTTACTGTACAAAAATTCACCTCAAGGCTATTGCAACAATTTCGATTTAAATAGGAACTGGTTGAATGAGAAATGCAGTCTGGACAACGTATACAGCATATTATGTACTTTACTATTTACATTTGTATACATAATGCAACTACCTACTGCGTAGCTGTCTAGACAGTATTCATGGGGTCTTATAAATGTGAAGGTTACACCCATACCTAGGTATATACCATTTTACATAAGTAGGTATTATACTCCCCATGTATCTGGGACCCTTCGTGTTCCAGGGCCAAGGTGATTCTTTCTAAAAATTCCACATCACTGAGATATTGGAAAATTCTTCGCCTTCGGAAAAATGATCTTTTCCTGTTTACCTATTCTAATTCCCGCGAAATCTTCAAGACAACAATAAGGTTGGACAATATTTACAAAATATCGTTATCTAGTTAGGAAACTGGGACGAACCCGTTTTCCTGTTGATCGATATTGTTTACTGTATATTTATAACTTTTGATAAATTAGTTTATAGTGGTTTGATTACAAATATTCGGTGTTATCGAACACGTAGGCCCGTATGTGTCAAAACTCGATGAACCTACTTTGGTATCGATCTTTGTGTTACAAATCGTTGTTTTAGCAATTTTCATTTCTGTTGAATGCACCAACCAATGTTTTATTTAGTGAGAGATGGATTTTTCTAGGGACAATATCTAGGACCAGGGTGTCTTCCAATGAGCCTCCGATTTAACCACGTGCAACTTTGCTTGACAACGCTTTGCTTGAAGCAACTGCATCCAGTTAAGGAATTGTGTGGTAAGTGAATTGTGTAACATTATAATGAGAATGGTGGTTGAATCTCGTGGTTTTCAGGCTACCCGTGGGTAGGTGTGTATAAAAGAATCTTCAAGAAGACTTTCCAAAAACCCTCTCCAATTTAGAAGTACTTATCTACTAAAACATTGTTGATATCACCAATTCATCCATATAGGTCACTTAGGTCAGTGACCATACAAATCAAAGCCTGACATATCATCCGGTGACCCCAGCGTCAATTTGCGAATTGGTTCACGACCAGACATCATAACTGATTGATGCTTTAAATAACCATATTGTGATTGCACTGGGGGCTTGGAGTACGTGAGCTGTCGCAGGTCTGAAGAGATTTAAGAGGTCAAATTAATCAGTTGAGTTAAGTTGTAGGTGTAAGTGTTTGTATACTCAGATGTAATAAGCTTAAAAAATTAGCGTTTACCTAGCTTGTACAAAAGTAGGAAGTAGAAATACTTTATGGGTAGAAACCGATGGCTTCAGGATGTTCTGTGTGGCAGTATTTTGTAAAATGGTGGCAATTAACAGCCAGCATTTTATGAAAATATCATAGAATTTTTTTAATTCCCTCCAGTATCTTAAAATATCTAGCAACGAACCTAGGTGGTTGGCATATCGTGTAAAAATCACAATAAACAAACGTAACGAATACTTGTATAATGTAGATATTCAATCCTACAAGCAAACAATTGAACAGGTTTTGTAAGTCGGCATCTCTATCGTCCATCCACTTCATTACCTTATGTTTTTTGTTACTATTTTATCTATTCCCTACCTGTTACCTCTCGCCCTCTTTGAAACTGGTTGGACCGGTATCTAGCCATAGATCCTCCCTTTGATTAAAACGTAAGTTGGAACTTATAACAATGATGTCTATCTACGGAAATGATACCAAAAGTGATATTCTATGAATAAGAACTAAGGCCCAAGTTCACCGACAACTTAAACCTCAGTTTTCACAAAACAACTGTTCGTGTGTTCAAAACAAATGAATTCGACGTTCAATTTTCTAAGTAAACCAAATGGGTAAAAATGGGTTTACGTAGGTAAAGGACAATGGGCGATTCCGGTCCAAATGTCCACCACGAACGAGACCTATATGGCTAGATAGCCCATTAAATATAGAACATTTTTTGTTATGAAAGTAAAAAAAAATATAATGCCAGAAAAAAGATATAGCAAAATCAAATAAAACATTTTATAGATTTTTTCAATTACTTTTCGTGATGTTCGATTTTCGTACTTTCTGTAATTTCTGACAAAATAGAATTATTCATTATTAGAGAGAAGACACCACCAGTTAAATCGAACTTTCCTAGATCCAGGAACCACTGAGTATATTCAAGCACTTCTGGCGCCTCAATTGGTTAGTGATTCGTACATCCATCGGGCTAAAAATATGGGCTGTTTATATGCAAATATGTCTTACTCATCTTAGTTTTAGATAAAGTGCGGAAATGGAAGTGGAATAAAATAAAAAATAATAATGATAACATACAAAAACTACCGAAAATTAAGAATACATTTTTGGCTGTAACTTTTTTTTGTCATTGTTTTTTTTTTACTTTCTTAGTAAAAGTTACTCTAAATCAAGTGGACTATTTAAATATATAGGTCTCGTTCGTGGTGGACATTTGGACCAAACTTCATACATTCTTGCCCAATCTCCTTTCGTTGGTCTACAATACAGCATATTGTATAGTAACCTACGTAAAGGGCCTCAATTTACACATATTTGACTATTCTGATTCTGAACGACAGCACGATTGGTGCCGGGGTCAGTGACCTGCGGTGCGCGTTAAGTAACTCTTACCTAGTTTAGTTATGCAATATGTAGATAGCAGTACTATCCATAGTGAGATATTAAATGGGCATTTCAGAAGTGCCTTTATATGTGAAAATATTTGAGTTTGATCTGAGTCGCTCCAAGTCAAACTTGTACTGAGCTGCTGTCCAGTGAAACTAGAAACCGACCCACACAGAGGGAAAAGGTTAGGGAGCGAGGATGAATCTTTATTTTAACTCCAAGGAGTACTAAAACTAGAGAAAGTCATGTTCTTTTATAGTTTTGTAAAAACTCAGATCAAAGTGTAAAAAGATCATGTAAGTAGCTAACTATATGAAAAGTAGCTTTGATTTGTCATCATCAACACTCACCTACGCAAAGTTTCACGTGTAGGCAGTAACGCGGTATTTTACAAACATAATGACTCATTGTATTCAAGCAGATAGCATTTTTTGGTTATTATTGATCAATGTTACCAACTACTTATAGGTAAGTAGGTACCTAATTATTCAGCCATTTAAATGTTTGGCGTAAAGTAGGTATGTAGAAGTAACTGTCTAAGTACAGTTTGTTGAATAGATTTTGGACACGACTCGTAATCATAAAGTAGATAACTAATACCTAGATATCGAGAAAATCTAGACCCTGAAGATGAAACCTACAAGGACCCAGGATGTTCACTGTTACATAAAAGAAGTTGCAAAATGTCACGACACAATTGCTCCTTCTATTCTCACGATTATAGGTAGGTAAATATTTTTCAAAAAAGATAGTTTGTAGTTACCTATAGCGTTTGGATTTGGTGAAGGCACAGAATGGCGATAAAATGAACAAAAACAATAAAAAATCTATTAAGTATTGATATCTAACTTCCTCTCTAAAATTTCGTCTTTGCAAAGGGCCAACCATAAACCGTTCACAACAAACAAACGTACATAAGTACATACATAATAACATTATGTACAGTGATTGTATATGGCGACCTCGCACGTACGCCACGCTAGTACATAAACAAAGATAGATAACAAATACATAATAGTCAAATTATTTCAAGGCCATGTTTTGTTTTGAAAACAGAAGTGTTTATTAAACCCTTGGTGAATCGAATTATGATTAAGTACACGTAGATGGCCGATCGGGTCGAAAAGTGCTGGAGTGGAGACCACGGACTAGCAAGCGCAGCGTAGGACGTCCACCAACAAGGTGGACAGACGACCTTATAAACGTCGCCGGAAGACGCAGGATGCAGGTCGCCTCCAACAGGTATCTGTGGAGATCTAAGGGGGAGGCCTATGTTCAGCAGTGGACGTTCTATGGCTGAGATGATGATGATGATGACACGTACACTTTTTCCAAGGTCGCTATAAGCAACTTTTTTAGGAAGTGATAGTGGCCTAGTTATTAAGTACATAAATACCTACTCTCAACTTCTCAAGTATAAGTGTGCGAGTTCGATTCCAGGACAAGCAAGTGCTAATTGTTACATACAGTACACTAATGACTGAGTGAAGGTTTCTCAAAACCTAGGCAACAAGAGTCTGAAATCGCACCGGTGGTGGTGGGATCCTAAATCTATGGATATCGCCAATCCTCCTTGATAAAGTGTGATGATCAACGCTAATTCCTTCTCTCTATAAGACCTGGAGGGACTATACAAAGGCTGATGTCTCCTTGCTGGGCCGAATAGACCCTACCAGACTGTGAAACTGCAGGAAACAGCAACCTACTCGTTGACATAAAAAGACAACAATCGTTGCTGATAATTGACCTAATATCAGTTATTCTTTTCATGTAATATGCGACCTTACCACCTTGGTGATAAGCAATATATTTGTAAAACAGAACACAATAAGGGCCACTGAGATAATAGGTTATCCGTTATCAGTAAACAGACAGCTTTGTTACTTAATTGTTATGTTTAAGTTATCTCTAAGTTTTTCGAAATCGCGGTGTATGATGAGGTGCGAAAACTTCAAAAAATATATGCTTTTTTAAGTATTTTAGATCTACGTTAACATAATGTATGATGCGTATATCGTAGCAGAGCTTCGACCAACAATAGCAGAGAGACAAAAAATGAGTTGAGTAGTTTTACACTTACGAAATAATGAAAATTATTCTTATGATATTAGGTATCTTGAAAAATATTCGCAGTTTGATATAATAGCGTAAAGTACCATTACTATCCATTTGAAGTTAATAGCATGTCGATATTTAATTTAACATCATTCTACAATCAGCAAGCTTTCATTGTTTTGTGATAACACTGTAGGATATTGGGGTTTAATCTTTGAACACATTAAATTATGACTGTGCTGGTAACACCATAAACTTTCGACCACTTTATAAGTATTAATTTTACTTTAACTTAAAATCAAACTTATAAAATTAAGACTGTATTATGTAGCTACCTGTTCTAAACGTTTTGATGTAAGTATATAATAGATAGGTACCTACATATAAATTCTTAATCAACAAATCTTAATAAGTAAAAAGTTATTTACTTTGCAAGAACTTCTTATAGGGACATACCTATTAGGTACCTATAGGTACATACCTACATACTTAAACAAAAAAATAATAATAACCATGCAGGTACAAGGTTTTCCAATATATCCATTTTGAAAAAAACCTTTTCCATCTTTTGCTAGATACCTACGTCAATATTTTTTCATCCTAGAAGCGCCAACGCAGTTACGCTCGACGCAACAAGAATGCATCGACCGGCCACGAGAAGTCAATGACATTTCACACATAATCAGACAACCTATTTAATTAATAAACACCATTTATCATTTAATACTTACATTTAACTGTTTTGGTACACAAGTCACACTCAAAACTGCTGCATTTCTTTCAAAGTTTATAACAGATCTCACTCCTAGGCGCACGATTGAAAACGCCATTTTGTTTAAAAAATAATCACAGTTCAGAATTCAAATGTTGACACATAAACTTTCTTTTTTTTCGAACGATTTATTTGAAATATCCGAACGCATGCGATGCAGCTCGATGGCTGTTCGACTGAATTGAATTTGGAACGCGCGCGCGTTTTTATTTGTGGTCGCTGGCCCTTAGAGGAGAAAGGGCGGAGTGTTTATGCCGGTTACATGTGCTTGTTTGTGGTCTATGACCATTAAGCGGGACAGCGCTTTAAGGCCATAAGGGCTTAGGGCTTTATTATTTTGACTTCGCGTAGGTAGCTTACAAGGCAGAGACTATCCCCAAGTTTGAGAGGAGCTTGCTTGAAGCACCAAACAGCATAGAAATAAAGCAATTATTTGAAGGAAAATCATAGTCTTACTTTATTTTTCCAACATCCTCATGTACTTAAAGTATTCAAAGAATCAATTTTCAGTACCTAAAAGGTGTGCTATGTGTTTTTTTTCCGGAAAAGTTTGAAGGAAAATGATCTGCATAGGTATCCTACATAGGATCCTATGTAGGTACAATATAACACCTACATTTAGGTTCAAAACTAAAAGCCTAATCTTCTAAGTAAATACCAATCATCTTTTTTTAAATACCAATTTATTATTGTTAAGCTTTAACAAATAAAATAGACAAATATAACTTAAATTCAGCGGCTTTAAGTGCATAACAGAACCAAAACTCTCATAGTAACAAACACAAACACACCATTTTGAACTCTATCACCTTGTATTACGAGTCATTACTACAATACTTGTAGCTGCACGTGAATCAGTAATCTAATAGATAGGAAGCAGACATTTGAGACAATATTAGGAGATTATAAGCCTGAGTTCAGATGCCATTAGTTTTGAGCAGAGTGATTTTTGGCACGTGATGATGATGATGTCCTCCTAGCCGATTATCGGCTACGGCGGCTGTTCTCATGTAAAGAGATTAGCCAACTACGCAGGACATATTATAGTGCACGAGCATTTGCGCAGACACAAGTGCACTCCCTATTCCTTCACTCTCATAGTCCGATGGGACGGTAATCCGACACGACCGGAGAGAGATCAGGCGCAGGACCGACATTTACGTGCTCTCCGATGCACGGGTGAATCAATCACCAGCTTCCAGGCTCCGGGCTGCTTTGTGAAAGTCTTCTAAAACCCACAAAGCGATTTCGGCCCGACTCGGGAATCGAACCCGAGACCTCGTGCTCAGCAGCCGCACTTGCGACCACTAGTAGGCTTGCTACGAGCTACGCGCTACGGTTTTCGTAGCAATATTTGCAAAGTTTTTAGCTCATTTCACTCGATTTTTTCTATCAAGTTTCGTCTACCAGCATCTTCTTATTTATTTATTTTAGGCATATTACGTGCATTTATGCATAAAATGGAACAGGTTTAAGAAATCAGCACAAGATATTAGCAAGCATATCTTGCAAGTTGCCTAGAATGCATCAGACTAGCAGTACTTTACTTTGGTACCCTATTTATCAAACTAGCAGACATAACAATAAAAAAAATCTTTAAAAAAAAATACAGTTCTTTTTCACAAATTACCAATTTACATTTACACTAATTGCAAAACAAAACGAACCTTGTCAAACTACATTATTAAGCCCTCATTAACTACCTCCGTGTGGACACGACGTTATCACACACTACTGGCCGTACGCAGGGCGCACCACGTAGGCCCAATATTATTGCAATTTAGGTTAATTATAACAACTACTTAACTAATAGTCAATACTTGCTGTTAACGATAACGACAGGATTTAGTTTTTCCTTATTTAATTGTTAAGTAATTAGTTATCACGTGGTGTTTCTCACGTATTAAGGTACCAAAATGTTTTTGTTGTTAGTTTACTATTGTTTATGCTTGGATTGGTACCTATATGATTATTTTTTTATGTTATTTCTACTCAGCACATAGGTACATACCTACTTTACGGTTACATTTTTATCTTAGAGAATATATCTTGCGATAAAGCGCGCAGCGACAGCCGGCGTAGGGTACAAAATAATCCTTTTGCCTATGAGTGCTGTGATAAAACGAAACTAATTTCATTATATTTCAAATTGTCATTTTAATAGGTTCAACCTGGGCTAGGGCACTGCGCAGTCTTAATTCGACATAATTAGTAGCATGAGTTAGGAGCAAAAACACGATGTTATTCCATCTGGATTTGTCAGTTGGAAGCGGAGCCCTATTGCCGTGAAGTCCTAGGCAGCAGAACCTACCGCACCCAAAGAGTATGGGCCATACAGATTTGCACGAAGGTAGATATTATCCAACAGATTTCAAAATCACTTTGTACCGTTAATGTTATTGCTTATGGTGTTTACAAAGTTATCAGCATAATGCTAGCTTGATCAAATAGCAACATTACACAACTCAAAGTCAACGAACTTTAAGCATAGCTTGAACCCTTTCTGAATCACATACCTAATAGGTATGAAGGTCCAAGCTATTTTAAGACTTGTTCGATTATAATATAAAAGTTTTAGGTATTTGGCGCTATTATTATAAGTTGTTTTTATTGTTACGGAAGTATGCCATAAGAAAATATATTGCAACTACCCTCAATAGGTAACATTGTGATAGGATTGTAGGTGGATGATCATTATGTCATCGGTTGTCTAGAGTCCATAATTTGGCGACTTTCACGTGTTTTTTCTCCAAGGAGGGATGCTCAAAAGTCATGATTACTTGTCACTATTTAACCTGGGATTCAAACCCAAGACTACCCGCAATGCTTGTACCAATGATAGGTACCAGTTAAGACAGAGAAAACATTGAGGTAAGAAGACAACGTATTTGGATACAATTTTCATAAAAAAATCTTTCATAAAATGTACTCAGGTGCATTTATTACAATTAAAGAGATATTTATCCATATAAACTTTATACATATAATATGATTACGTAACAATATATTAATTATAACTATTTTACAATTACATTAACAGTTAGGCTTTCTTGTATTCAATTCTTTCCACTTTGACTTCGTCTCCGAGCAGTTTGTAGACGTAGGTGACTACCGTTGAGCTTTGGATGTCCATCAGCACGAATGATGGAGTGGCATTCCTGTGAACAATATAATATTGGAACATGTAGAACTTCCTTAGTGTTGAAATAAAATATATATATTATAGTTTGGTAGTATTTAAGTTATCTACGAGAGAGGGGCGAATTTCATTATGATGTATGCAATTTCTCTATTTACTAGCTCTGCCAACCAGTACATGTCATGTTACTTCATTAATCATCTAAAAATTATTAGCTTTGTTGAGTTTCATGTAAATATATGATGTTAATTATATTTTTAATCAATCTCCTGATAAACCTTTTCCCAACTATGTTGGCGTCATCTTCCAGTCTAACAAGATGCAGCTGAGTACCAGTGTTTTACAAGGAGCAAGGAGGCCATAGATTAAAATGAGTTTTTAAGTGTTTACAAAGCCGAACAAAAAATACCTGAAAAGAGGACTATAAGCCCCAGTAGCAGATCCCGGATTGATATAAAACTTGTTCTCATGTTCGTACGCCTCAAAGCGGTGCGTGTGGCCTGATATCAGGATATCTACGTCCAGCTGCCTTTGTACCAGAGCAAGGGACTCCTCATCACCCCAGGGTACTACTTGGTGGCCGTGGATCAGACCGATGCGGAACTGGCCAACGGTTATCACTTTCTGTTCTGGGTATGTGGAATTCTGAAAATGAAAAAGTGACCTTTGAAGTAATGCCTTGAATTATTTTGATTTTATCTACATACAATTGAATACCACACAACCAATTTGCTTATAGTCCTGGGACTGATCGTAAAAAAAAAAAACTACCTAAAATTCGTTAATTTGGCTCTGATTGCTAAGCAACTTTTGCCAACTTGAATGTTTAGCTACTTTTTGACTTTTAGAATGTGTACTGAATTCTGGACTCCATGTTGTGCAGCAGTTTGCAACTTTGGATGAGTATACTACTAGACTTTAGACCAATCTTACTAAAACAGCATCTTTTAAGAGAAAATAATGACTATATCAATACAAAAAATGTTTATCTATCTGACTAGTTTATTCAGGGTGTAACTTTTTAGCTAAATACAAACCTCATCAAAATCTCCCCTGACAACATGGACATCGCTGGCTAAAGTCTTCAAGTAATCATAGGACTCCTTCGTACAGAGGTTACCGGTACACAGAATATGCTGTATCCGGCCTGGGAGCAGCAGCTTCTTGAACTTGGGCGGCAGGCTACTGCAGCGGTGAGGAATGTGCAGGTCTCCGAGAACTAGGACTAGCTGGAAATGTTGATAATAATTAGGTAAGTCAGGTTTGTCATTGAAATTATTGCAGATGCTCATGTTTTTCTGTTTTTGTCTGCTGAAATTGTGACAATTGAGGTGTTACTCAAGTTTTGTAGCAGGATTGGCAATAAACCTTAAATAATGAAGTCCTGAAAATTAATAAAGTCAAAATTTAAACAATACATGACCAGATTTCACTTATTTGTTTCTTAACTGGTTAGGCTATGATCTATCTTTCTTCTCAAGTGTAAATGTATCAAAAAGATATTCGATTATAAACCAGGCAACTTTAAACTTTGACTGCACAAGCTAGTTAAACATTGTACATCATCATCATCATCATCAGCCTATCGCAGTCCACTGCTGGACATAGGCCTCTCCAAGTGCACGCCACTGAGATCTATTTTCGGCTTCTCGCATCCAGCTCCTGCCAGCCGTCTTGCGCAAGTCATCACTCCACCGTGCCTGAGGACGTCCTACACTACGTTTGCCGAGGCGTGGTCTCCACTCTAGAACACGTTTACCCCAACGGTTATCGGTTCTTCGGCCAGCCCACTGCCACTTCAGCTTGCTGATTCGGTAGGCTATGTCGATGACCTTGGTTCTCTGACGGATTACCTCATTCCTGATGCGATCCCTCAGAGAAACGCCGAGCATAGCTCTTTCCATAGCCCGCTGAGCGACTTTAAACTTGTGGACCAGCCGTACCGTCAGTGTCCACGTTTCGGCTCCGTAAGTCATGACAGGTAGGACGCACTGATTGAAGACTTTTGTCTTTAGGCACTGTGGGATCGACGATGTTAGGACTCGACGTAGCTTCCCAAATGCAGCCCAACCCAACTGAATTCTCCTATTCACCTCGTCCTCAAAGTTGTTTCTACCTAACTGCAATGTCTGCCCGAGGTATACATATTTCCGAACAACTTCGAGAAACATTGTACACCAATTACTATTGAAAAAGTGGGTGTACAAGTTCCGTGATGGTAACAACGTTCACAAAAACTGCTTACCATGATGTTGTTTGAGTACGATATTGTTACAGAAAACCGTTAACTGTAGCACTACAATTATTCCGGTTCTTAGAAAGGCGATTGAGAAGAAATTCAAGCAATTTGTATTGATTACAGCAATTGAAAATTAAATATCGGGACGCCAATACAATCGCCGTGAAACAAATTTGACATTGACAATGACTTAACTGACACTATTTGTTTGTACGTGTGACACGAGGCGAAAAATATTTTTCTAATTATATTTTTATCAATTTTAATATATTCATCATATCTTTATCTACTTGTGAATTATCTTCTTGTTATTTTATTAATTGAACAGAATAATTCTGCCACGTATATCTAAAGCTGCAGCCAGGCATTTATACCGTTAAGAAAATAAGTTTTATAGTCTATGAATAAGTGATGTGATTTAGTGTAATTATTGTATAAATTACTAAAATTATATTTACTTCAGACAATTTATAATTTTTCTCTTAAAATGCAGTGGTAATCAAATGTCCCCAATATATAAGTATACATTTTTATTAATGTATTTACTCACAAAATTTTTAAAACTGTTTACTTTTAGGGATTTTCCACGTAAATTTCGACTACCTATGACCAATTTTCTGTTTTTGATGTATAAATCAGATCATTTTATCGTTATCAGATAATATTGCAAAGCAGTTATATAATTGCAACGTCATTTTTTCATCGTAGTTTGTTTTGGTATTATCAGTATCAATCAGCATCAGCAGTTTTGCACTTCACTTCACTTTTATCTGTAGTCTATGGTTCAGGTGCGGATAGAAAAGAAAAATTTCATGGTGTTGTGGGTGACACATATACGTAGAAAAAATTTAGTTTAAGTTCAACACATTGGCACCAACTGCAGGGAAATGGAATCAATGGAATATGAGCTCGCTAGGAACCTTACTCTGTTGTTCTTCGTGGAACGCCTGCTCGACAAAGGCGAGCCGCGCACGTTGCACGATCTTTCCTGCCAGTTTGGTGCCAAAGGATTCACCAAGGAGATGCGACAGATCGCTGGCGGGTCGCAGTCGGGCCTCAAGAAGTTCCTGGCTCAGTACCCGGCGTTGTTCAGCATAGACGGGGACTATGTTGATATCAACACGTTCCAGAAGCATCTGAGCGGGGCTGGCGCCTCCTCCAACAACGACTACATCGAGGAAGCGAAGGAGTACTTCGCGGGCAAGATGGTGCAGTACGGCGAGGGCACCGAGGTGCCCATCAAGAGCCTGCTCGGGCACAGGAGCCAGGCCTCCCCGCAGGTGCGTCACATCTCCGGTCAGAGGATCAAGGAGTTCAAGGACTTCCTGCTGAAGCATCCGGACACCTTCCAGATCATCGATGACAACGTCGTTCTAGTCAGTGAGAATCATAGGAGAGGTAACGCACACACAAATTCTGAACAATTCCACAATCTACCTGTAGCTAATATAAACACAGACACTGCCCAGCAGTTGCTAGACTATGTTGCACAGTGCATAGAGGCTAAGGGCCCCGTCATGGTCGACCAGCTCTTCCACTTAATAGTGTCCCGTTTTCCACAAGAATACTGGTATCAAATGTTCAAGTCCCCGGCTGATTTGAGCGCATTCTTAAAAATATTTTCAGACTCATTCCATGTTCAGTCGAACCTGGTCACACTAATTAGTAAACCAAAAATACCTGTTATGTATCTTAATGCAAAAGCTAAAGCAAAGACTGATGTACCAAAGCCTGTGGTCGAGGAAAAGCCTGCATCCCCGATTCCCCTCACAGTCGAGAGTCCCACTCCATCAGATGGCAAAAAGAGCCCCGCAAACAGAATACTCAGTCCTATTGAATCTCCCCGAGGACCTCAAGCTAATATTGCGAACCAGACTCTGAAGCAAAGAATCAATTCCATTGTCATAAAGAATTTGGCAGAGAACATGGTACGTGACAGAGTCAATAATCACCTGAATGCGCGAAGTGCTGAAGAAACAAATGGTACTCCGAGCCTAAGGAATAATCTGATGGGTGAGGCGTGGCGTCAGAAGGTGCTCCAGTGCACAACCGTCATAGCTAATGTAAGGGAATGTGCCACGCTCATTGAAAGCATTATGGTGCCTAAACGCAATGCTAAGAATATTGTATCCTTTGACTGCGAAGGAATAAACCTTGGCCTCAAAGGAGTGTTGACGTTGTGTCAAATAGCCACCATGAATGGTGAAGTGTACATATTAGATATAATGGCATGCCCCGGCATGGTTGTGGAGGGTAAAATTAAGGAACTATTAGAGAGCGAAAATGTAGTTAAAATTATACATGACTGCAGGAATGACTCAGTCAATTTACACAATCAGTTCGAGATTGTTTTGAAGAATGTTTTTGATACACAGGCTGCTCATGCTGTGTTGCAGTTGCAACAACAGGGTGTGCCTGTATACAAAGTCAAGAATTTAAGCCTGAATGCCTTATGTGAATTGTATAATGCACCCATGAACCCCATGAAGGAACAGTTGAAGAATGTATACCGCAGGGACCAACGCTATTGGGCAAGAAGACCTCTGACAAAAGATATGATAATCTACTCTGCTTCAGATGTCCTGTCTTTAGTAAATCCAGCAATATATGCATACATGTCCAGCAACATTAAACCAGAGAATCAGCAGCTATTTGAGGAACTGAGCAATGAGCAAGTATTCATGCACATCCAACCAACTGAAGTTAAATTGCGCAAGAGGCAGCGCAAAATAAACACAGAAGTTGGTGAGCTGAAGCAGAAATTGGCTGAAACAACCAAAAACATTGTATTGAGCAACAGGGAAATTAGACTGCTCAGATACATTGAACTCACAGAAGAGGAGAAAGAGAAACTGAAGGGCTGTCACAAAATCTCCAAGAAATTGGAGAAACTTGAAGCTATTGGGCATGACAAGGACTCTGATTCAGATGATGATGAAAGGGAAAATGAAATGGCCAGCTTAGAGTCAAACCCTTCTGATCCCATATCATCCCCACACTCCACACAGCCTCCAAGTCTCACAGAATCGATGCAGATGATGGACGAAATCTTATCAGACACAAACATGGATAAGGTAGAGAAGATTAATCGCTTGGAAGCTATTCTGTCGGCTGTCGCCCCCCTCAGTGGAGAGTTGGAGGATAAATTCTCACAAACAATGGAACAAACACTGCCATTGCTCAAAAACAAGGATTGGTCCAATCTAAGCCAAATTTTGAACTTAGGTGAGCCAGATAGGAAAAGCTGTAGCTGCAGCTGCAGATGCCATAATTCCAATACTTATGATGAAGTTAAGTGCAATGATCTCAATGAAACTAAGAAAACTGAGGTTGGCTCGCAAACTCTTAGCACGGGGGACATTGTCATCACGCGTATTCACTTCAGGGAGGAGGACAAGGCCAACGAGAGGATCCTGGACGCGTCTCCTCTGAGCAAGAGGGTGGGCATCAACAACATGTCTTGATCGACACTCAGGATGTTATTGTACTTCCATTTTCTGAGTGCCACAGTTTAATTTTCGGAACTCTTTATGTATGTGATCATTTTATATATTTTTTAAGTTCGATAGTATTTTGTCAGACCCCCGCGCCTATGAAATCACT
Organism: Helicoverpa armigera; assembly: GCF_030705265.1. Classification (NCBI taxonomy): domain Eukaryota; kingdom Metazoa; phylum Arthropoda; class Insecta; order Lepidoptera; family Noctuidae; genus Helicoverpa; species Helicoverpa armigera. Next base: position 1,234,252 of record NC_087141.1, read on the forward strand.
TATTGCTATGAACTAGTTGCGCGGGGGTATGATAGCGGTGCGACTGTGCGAGATAGAATAAATTAAGCGTGTTGTGAGGTCGTGCATTGCCAAGTGTAAAGACGCCTACGCTATATGTTCATTTGAGCGGAGACGAGCGCGTACACTCGAATAAATGCAACAGTAATTCGCATAATACAACGGCTACTTAATTCCTTCATCTGGAAAGGACAGTATTTGCTGTTTTTACAAGTTTATAGTAATTTATTTTATGTTGGCTATTGCCTGTTAAGTATCCCAAACTTAAATGTGATAGATTTCAAGGCCTTTTTTCTCGATTCACTCTGAATTGTAAATAAGATAAATTTTGATAAGCATGCATAATCTTTTCAAATCTTGCGAATCACGATATGATCGAGTGTCTTTCCGTTATCTTAGTAAGTGTATATACCTATTTATTTATTTATACGCTATGTTTAGTAGCAACGACACTACTGAACTTATATCGAAATGGGCAATAATAGGTGTATACAATAAGTCTTTTTTTATTAGTGTAAAATATTTATAAATCGTTAGATTTACTGGTAGATAATTATAATCACGTTTAAAAAAATATTAAAAAGTGGTATAGGGTTAGTGTTACTGAAAGAGATGTTTTATCGTAGTGTGAGGTGCTTGGAGAAATTGATTTAAACTTTGTTTCACGTAAAATGTTATAGCGACGTACGGTAGATCGCGTTTGTTACGTAGATATGCAAATTAACGTTATAACGAACTTGTGATGAGTAACCACCAAGGTTATATCTCCTAACTTTTGTTTAAAAAATGTGCCTTCGAGTCATATCCGACGAATGCCTTTATAATCAATTAATATATGGATTAGTAGGTTTTTATACATATTTAGTAGTATTTCTGTAACACGATGTTTAGATGAAATTAATTGTTGTTTGTTAATAACACTTGGTATACAAGATTTATATTATGAACTAAACTTACCACTGAAACACTAACTAGATAGGTAGTTCTCAGAATCTATTAATGTTTTCGTCTTCTACCCACATTCGGGGTTAACGAAAAGCTTCGTAATAGAATAAACGAAAATATTTCTAAACATGTTGAATTCATTCGAATAGTTTATTTTTGTGTTATGGTTAAGTAGAAATGTGTTAAATATTAAGTGATACTTTAAATGCTTTTTGCTTTTTTGTATTAGCAAAACTGTTGCTTTGTTGTACCTTACTTTCTACACTGAACAAAAAGCTGTATGCTAGTGTATGCATGCCACTACAATAGTCTTCCTGCTCTCGTATGAAAACGCAATATGGTGTGATAAATAACATAGATAACTAAGTATTATTAGTTAGGAATATACAGAACATATCCATTTCGAAAGAGTTATTGATTTTATCATTGTATGGTACGGTTTAGCTAGATAATGTCCTGGATTTCATGGTACGATGTTTGCGCTATGAATTCAGTATCATGAACTGGCTCGTGGCATGTTTACAGTATAGCATATTATCGTTGTTTACATGAGGCTTAACAATTGGGTTGCGCCATCCGACGGTATGCGATTACGCATATTATAAGTGCAATTTAATACGTGATAATTTGGTAGCTTCATTTGTAATGTGATAATTACCACATTTATTAATTGTTTAAACGACAGATCGCTCTCTCAATGCAATTTGCCAATCCAATATCGCTAGGCCTCATAAATAGGGCCACATATATGAACCGGTGTAGATACTCCCGTCATGTATTATTTCATCAGTATTGTTGTATCCTTTATTTTGAGAAATCAACGCGGTAAATTATTAGCAAATGCAAAGATGTCCATTGTTTGCATTTGCCGTCACTGTTATACTCAAATTACCTCCTTTTTATTTTGTATCAAATTTTTTATTAGGCACTTGTGTAAGCTTAATGAATTGTATTTTTAAAAGTATTTCGGCCATATATTTGTTGTTCGGCGTTTGAAACTTTACCTACATTTTGTGCCTTATATTAGCACAATTTCGAAAATAATTACTTAATCTGTGTTCACACACATTTGTATGGTTTTGTAGAATGTTTATCAGTGCCACTAATATTTTTTGTACTATTTGTAAGGAGCATTTTGTTAGTCAATATAAGCGTAACCACTTTCAGTTATTTTTGTAACTTAAAAAAATTAGAAACTTTTATTTACCCTACTTACTGAGAGTATAATTGCTTACGACGAGAAAGTCGGTAAATATTGTAATGTGGCAAATTGACGGTTAACTAATTTGCGCATTGTTTATGTTTATTATGAAATAAAAAGTTGTAAAATAACTTTGGCCTATTAATTGCACGATTCCCTATAAACAGATTACCTAATGTTAGTATAGTTGTCCCATGCACGCCAAGTTGCGATGAGCCTACCACATGGTCGTGCGTGACTGCAAACGCAGTTTACAAGCTTGCAGTCACTTATACAATGCTTGATTGCTAGCATCGATATTTGCTACAATCTCTTATTTAATTTTCCAAATTAGACTTTTGAAATAAACCGTGCTGCTTCACTGCGAGAATTACGATATTTTTTATTTATGGTCATCACCTTTTTTGACTTCGGTAGCGTACTCAATAGCCTTATCAATACTTTATAACATTAATTTACAGCTACCTACTGGCCTATTAAATACATAGGTGCATTATGCAGTTATGTGGGTGAGTTAAACAATATTTTATGTGACCGGTCATAAATATTTAATCTGGCTTCAACAACTACACGAGTACTATACATAGCAATGCAGTTTGCATAATACGGTATGGAATATCAATGGCGTTACCTAATTAATATTCTTACGTCTTCGTACCTCATCATTATACGGCAAATAGAAAGTTCGACAGAAATAAATACAAGCTAATTGCAATGAATCAGCACGCAATTTCTAGAATTGTGAACATAGTCTTTCTATAAGGTTTATGAGTTTACGTAGTTAAAATAACATAATGAATAAAAATAGCATTTAAAAATTCCGGAAATAAAATATCGTTCGAATGATTGATTCTTATGCACAATAAAATGTGGACTTGTAAGTTATCTTTGTAAAACGGAACGTTATACCTAACGGTTTTAAAATGTCAAAAATGTTCTAAAATACTATCGCGTTCCAGCCTTCAAATTATTTGTTACATAGAGATCACTTTGTACTCTTTTCGTTTTTGAGTGTATGAAAGAGAGAAAATGCTGCCTGCGTTAAATGACATACCGAAATACTTGAATTCGTAATTGAAACGCGGCTTCACACAGTCTTCATCATAATTTGAATTTGAACTTCAAAATAGGCCAAAACTTACAAAGTTTCTTAAATAATGGAGGATTTCGATGTATTTACAAACGAAATAAACTTTACGAAGCCCTTATTCAAGAACATACTAAACAAATACGTGAATGAAGTGCCTTCGACTCCCAACGGACCGAATTATCAGAGTAAGTTTTTGTACTTTATTTCACAATAAAACTGTATTTATATTTAGCTAAACAGGAATTTTAATCGTTTATCTTGCAATAGAAGTCATAAGTGAGGTAATAAATCAATTATTTTCTAGACAAAAGGTCTTTGTAATGTGTGAATAATAACATAACTTATATGATATTCCCAAGGTGGTAGGAAGCTGATGGCTGAAGAATGCTTATCGGACAATGATGACGTTGGTTGTGCATTCCATTTGAGTGAGGCGGCGTCCGCTTCTCTGAGGACTATGGCTGTTTATAGAGATGAACAGTTAAAGACTGCTGGTAAGTATTTGTTTACATACAACTTTATAAATAGCTGTAGATTTATCGATTTTAGATTATCATGCTGATGTCTGTAGGTAGGTATGTGATTCTGTTGTGTGTTTTGTAAACATATATAATACTATTAATGCATTCAAATAAGAGTATCCCTAAGACAACCCACTGACAATACATATTTTAAAATTGAATCCAAGACTAGGATTTAGCAAGGAATTAAGAACTACAAACAAAAAAAATCTCCAACTGACTCCTTTTTAATTCAAATACCAATGTATAAAATATTACATGAATTTATAAATAAGTATTATTTTAAATGTTTCAGAAAATAAACTGCACAAAATCACAAGCTACATAAAACCAATAAAGGATTTGGTTGATTCAAATCCAATGTAAGTATCACTTTGATCATATTATCTGCAAAACTTAGCGCAAAGCAATATAAATAGATAGAAAGAACTTCCCCTGGATAAAAGAAGCCTATATTTGTCTACAGGCCCTGTCTATCTGTAAACCAGATTTTTTATTTTACCCAGAGTGCAGATATGCACGAGACTCAATTGATTTTCTAAAGTCTTATTATTACCTTGAAACAGGCAATGAATCAGTAAGTTCAGTAAGAAGCAAACAAACTTTTGCATCACATATTCTATAATATTCATTCCAATCTTCTGTTTAAAATGTATCTTCCTTTATACAAAGAAAATACCACCTTTTCTAGTGCTATTCATATTACATATTAAAATTATTGTTTAGTTACAATGTTAAAGTTTTTATGTTACAGATCAAAGACTGACAAAAAGTTCCTAGATAAACTATCAGAAGGGACGGATGACATAACAAATGTTTTGGACTCATTTGCCTTAGAAGATGAGATGCCATTCTATAAGAGGTATCTTCACTTCTCCAAGGAAAATAATGTGGACAACTTTCTGAAGATTTTGAAGGAATTGCCTAAAGGTACAATTTATATATTTTTTTAATAATAATTAAGATTTCAATTTCTTAACATGGTTTTGTTGTGAATATACACGCAGCTCACCAATAAAAAGAAAAGAGAAACATATTTAATTTTGGTTTGGTTTCCTGCATCCTGAAGAAGCTGGTGACATGGCCAGATAAAATGTATCCTGTTTTTGTCCATTTTGTAATCTATACCAAAATTATATTAAAATTCTCTGTTTTACAATGAAATAGTAACAAAACCCGTTATATATCTTATTTCTACCCATTGTATCTTTTGTTTACGCCTGAGACACAGGTTTTTACCTAGTTCAGGCAAATCTTACATCAGCACTTTTTAGAATTAAGCAAAATATTGTAAAATTATGTACAAAGTGAAATAATAAACAATTAATTTGATTTGATTTGTTTTGAACTTCAATATTTACAAACATTTTATTTCAGAATGGACCGTGGTACAATTGACTGTACCATACAACCCCAACGAGAATCTGAAGCCTCTTATAGAGTATAGAACAGAGGTGGACTCAATATACTTGAGTTTGCTCACTAATGATTACTTGGATGACACTGCAATGGGGCCTGTGACTGTGCATATACCGGCTAATATTACTAAAGGTAAGTTTTTAATATAAACTTTTTACAAAAAAATTTCCTACTTCAATAATGAACCTTAAAACCTTCTAAGTCTGATGAATACTGTGCTTAATACCACATAAAATACCTTACATGGCTGTCTTCTAGATAATCGTGTATAAACACAAATACAGGTAAAATTTTCATTCAGCTAAATGAAATTTTAGCTGAATGAAAAAAAAATGTTTAGCAATAAGGTTGAAAATGTATAACTGTACAAAAAAACTTCTTTCAATATTTCAGAAGGCGAGAGACCCCTATTCACGGAGCTATACTCGTTACTAGACGAAAACTACAAGACTATAGATAATGCACAGTTTTTGAATAACAAACGACTGGTTCAGAACTATTGGAGCAGAAGGGAGGACATTGATTTACGTATGAAGGTAAGATAAAAAATTATTTACTCAGACAAAACCAGTACAGTAGTTCCTCTTACAAAACTAGGCTGATCAGGAGGAGTTTATTTATTCTTAACTTTGTGGTTTCGGAACTACTCAATAAAATCTAACAAACAGACATGTGTTGCTGGGGAGTCCGCCTCTTCTTCCCCCCAGCCAAAACTCATAGGAAGTGGTGAAGGGCGGGCTTTTTGGGGGCTGTCTTTTGATTTCAAAAAGTGCTGATTTGTCAGCTTAATCTGAATAAACGTTTTTTAATTTGACTTTCTACATTATATATATTATATATTATATAATTAGAGCTTTCAATCATACTAACTCATCAGCTTTATAATATAAGATAGTGATTACTTGGTAATCACTCAAGGGAAACTAACTTTCAGCGATATTGTTCCTTAAATTATGAAGCTCACACATTGTGACTATAGAACAAATGATATCATTACATACAATTGATTCGTCCTCCAATCAGTTCACTGCTCGGCCTATCTAGCTCATTATTATTGCCTTGAGTCTAGATTATAAATATTGTTAGACCTATTTACGTTTTGTAAGGGGATCTCTATGTCTGTTATTTGAACATCTTCGGCAGTCGTCATGGGTGGTCAGAAGCCAGAAAGTCTGCCAACCAGGTAAAGGTAACTGGGTTGAGGAGGTCAGACAGGCAGCTGGTCCATATAACATTTATTACAATGATAGTTATTTGTTTTCAGAGTGTTATCAATGTAATGGATAAAGAATGGCTTGGTGGTTGGGGTAGTTTGCTCACTGGCAAGCTGGTAGACAGCAGTTTGAAGGAAAAAGTGGTCAAATTAGTGGACACCACGATACAGGATTGGGGGTAAGCTGTTATCATTTGTATATTAATGTTAATAAGGAAAATTCCAAGTATACATGTAGTAGTATTTAAAAAATCTTTTAGTAAACCCTTATTGCGTTAAACTGACTATTATTTATATTTATACTGAGTATTTTTCCCAGTAGAAAAGGATCTTTTCAGTGAATATTTTTTTAAATCAAATTTTATTATTTTCAGTTTCATCCGCCTAACACAAAAACAAAAAATCCTGCTATACAACCTCTTAGAAAGCTGCCCAGTGTTGCAATCACAACAAATCAAAACTTGCATCCGAAGAATATTGACCGAGCATGGCAACACTGAAGATGTTCGCCAAGTTTTAAATTTCGAATGTGGCAGTTGTACTAAAGAGTTTAGATTTTTAAACGAACTTTGTTTAAAATGTTTGTCGAAGAGTTTTGAAAAGATACATCATTTTGGTTTGGTTGATGGTATCAGGGCGTTTTCTCAGGCTGCGATGCAAGTGAAAGATAATGATGAATGGGCTGGTTTGAAGAAGGCTAAACGGCATCCTGTTATACTTATTGTTGATGAGGTGAGTTTTGAACCTTATTTTTTGGAAATAGAGTCCTTTTTAACAGGTTTCAACAAAGTATTTTCTTAGTTTAACCTTTATGTATGTAAGTTTGTGCGCGATTATCGCACGTTTGGCTGGAACGACTTTGAAGCGCTTTTCAGCATAGTGTTTGCTAGATTGAAGGCGGTTTTACTTTTGTGAAAAATGTTATCTGTAGCCGATGGCATTGACCCACTATATTCATGATTGACTTTAAAATAAAAGAGCTAGTCTAGACAAATGCGACCAGTGGTCCTAACAATTTCATAAAATAGTTAAGGATCAATGACTTTATTTGCAATTTAATTTCCACCATTCCGTGTTCAAATCTTGGTCTAAAGTCTAAAGAGTGAGAAAATATCGGAATGTTTTTATTTATAAATAATTTACAATATTCACATAATTTCCAGATGCTAGACACATTCCCATGGGAAACATTACCCATATTGAACCAGCACCCCGTCTCCCGTATGGAAAACATTCACTTCTTGTACTACTTGTATAAGATACACGAGAGTAAAATTGTCGACGGATACTTTGCCGCCAAGTGTGATGTCGGCAGATATGTTATAAATCCAGGTAAGTTTGTATTTATTTATTAATTTATGTATACTTAAGAAAAAACTAGAAAGAAATTACGTTTTTTAATAATTTGATTTTATTTAATTCATCTGCCTAGACTTTTCCCAAACTTGGAGTTGGCTTCCAGTCTTAACTGGGTACTAGTGTTTTATATATGGCGACTGCCTATCTGCCTTCTTCAACCCAGTTGCCTAGGCAACCCTATACTCCTTGTTCCTCCAAGAAGTCTGAAAACCCTTAACAAATGCCAAAGGTTTTTTTTTTTTATCTGCCTTAAGGAAAATCGAGGAATTCGTTGTGCTAAGAGCTAAAATGTTTGAAACAGTTATTAAAATAGTAATACAAATCTTTCAAATATGCCAAAGCATTCGTTTCTTCACACTCAAATCCTTTCAAAAGATTTATTCCTATAAGTAACAAAAATATGTAAAAACATAAAGGATTACATAACTGAATTTGTATACAATAAAGATAAATAACATTCATATTTCTTCTTTCAGAGAAGAATTTGGACCGCATGGAGAATCGTATGACGTCATTCGTAGAGTACTGGTGTCCCGAGTGGAAGGGGCACGTTGGAGAACCACCTTCTCCGGCAGACTTCATCGCGCATCTTAGTGAAGCTGATGTGTTCTTGTAAGTGTTATGGCTAGTTTACCAGGAATTTATCTGACAGATAAAATATAACTTAGCTGTGAAACCAAGTCTTGGAAGCAAATAGCAATACTTGGAAGAATTTATAAGCAGTCTTTCTAAATTAGATAGCATTAACTATCAGATAACTAGATGATACTATTGGTAATCAGTGAAGCCGAGCCTAAACAATCGGTCAACAGTTGTATGCAAAGAATTAAGACAATTTGACAATTATGACAAGATCGAAGATAACGGACCGATTGCCCTCTAAGCATGCTTAACCTTATAAACGATCAGCTTTGTCTAAGCCACAAGTTCCGAAGAATAATTAACTTTACGAAAAACAATGACTTATTCAATAGCCATAATTCATTGTATGCAGATACTGCGGTCACGGCGACGGCTGCCAGCTAGCAGCGCGAGGCGGAGGGGCCGGCGTGGAGCAAGCGCGGGGCTCCGCCCTGTGCGTGCTGTCGGGCTGCGGCTCCGTGCGACTGGCGGCGCCAGCGCCTAGGGCTCCGCCCGCCGCTGCACATCATCATTTGCATATTGCTGCTTGGTGAGTGACAATGGGGTTCTATCTGATTGTCGGCCAAGGTGGCTGTCTCATATAAGGAGATCAGCTGCGCAGGACATAATATAGTGCACACAGTTGCATTCTCTATTCGATCACTATCATAGCGCGATGAGAAGGAAATCCGACAGGAGTGAAGAGAGATGATAAACACGACCGACGAAAGAAATCTGTCAGCCCCTCGAATTTGTGCTTCTTTAAAATTCGCCGATGATTCGCCACACATTCAAGTTAGTTAACACACAATTTCTCATAAAGACTTTTATATGTTTCATTCGTCGCGGTCATGTATAATACCGTTTGATCTGATTGTGTTCACCATAAGAAACCTCTGATCTGGTTATAAGAACCCATCTAGTACTGACATAACATATAAATAGAAACTTAAATTTAGTGAGTAAAATTATCCACCATATAACATATCTTTGTTTCTATACCCACAGCCCTATGGTGGTGGGTATGCTATGGGAGGTGACAGACTTGGAAGTGGACAAGGTAGTGAGCACACTGCTGTCGCTGTACGTGCCGTCTGAAGCGCCCTTACCCTGGCACAGCGTGGGAAAAGCCAAGTGGAGTAATAAAATACTAGGTAAATATTATTCTATGTATACTAATATTATAAAGAGGAAAACTTTGTTTGTTTGGTTGTAATGAATAGGCTCAAAAACTACTGGACCGTTTTTAAAATTGTTTTCACCATTCGAAAGCTACATTATCCATGAGTAACATAGGCTATATTTTATCCCGGTACGGGCAGTAGTTACCACGGGATGCGGGTAAAACCGCAGGAAAACGGCTAGTGCTTTATAAAAGTACCATTCCAAATGAGTGGATACGAACTTGAGCGCCATAGAATGATAGATAGATTATTCTTTATTGTACACCAATAAAATTAACAACACAGGACATCACAACACACAAAGAACAGTACAATTGGCGGTCTTATCGCAAAATAGCGATTTCTTCCAGACAACCTTTGGATGAGTTTATCTGTAGAACACAGTATGACATATTCAAGTATTTTCAAGAGCTTCCAAATGACATAGGTTTCATCTCTGATACTTGACTCTGATAAATGACCTTACAGTCTATGCAAGCTGAAACCAACCTTGTTGTTTTTAATGTCACAAACATAACATTTTTTTAATGTCTGGACACATTTTTTCCTACTGTATTCTGCCATCCAAGTTTACTTTTTATGGCAATATAACGTATTTTTTAAATGTAAAGAATTTATAAATCTTATTACAACATGTAAGTTCTTTATTTCAGACACAACATCAGAACAAAAAGGCCAGATAATACAGGAACGGGACATTCTCCGCGCCGTGTGCCGAGCTCGCGGCTCCACCAACTACGTCATGATAGCCAGCAGTGTCGTCGCTAGAGGATTGCCTCTAAGGATACGAGAGTAACACTAATATATACAGGTAAGATTATTCAGACAAACTTAAATTTGTTCAGACACTATGTCAGAACAAAAGGGCCTATTGGTACTATGTCATGATTTGCCAGAGGCTACCTGTTACTACAAAAATATTCAGGTAAACTTATTCAAAATTCAAACAGACAAATATAGGTTAGTCTAAAAACAGCTATGACACGACGTTCCATCATGAAGTTCCAGTTCATATCTTCCGGCTTCATCATCAGATCAGTTTATATATTATCATATTAGTTACCTTCTTCTTCTTTCGTGTCGATGACATGTCTTATAGTGAGACTACAAGAGTAGTATTACTACAATCAGTTACCTTAAATTACATTACAATTACACAGTTATGTCGACCTTATAAAATCGTGTTTAAAAGAAAATATAGTGATGTCGTTATTTATTTAATGTTTGTGTTGTTTCAGGTAGGAATACTCAAAAAATTCTCGAGGCAAATTCAAACGACATTTTATAGTAACTAATTGATGCTTGATTATAAACTTTGTTCCTACGAGAAATGTGTCTTTGTAAATATGTAAATACTGAGAATTAAAGTTATGTTCGAACATAATTTAGTACAAATTAACTTTTATTCTACAACTTTAAAAGAAAAGAATGATTAAGGATATAAAATAAGTTGAATTTTGTAGTCTTACCAAATTAAATGAAAACCAAATGAGTTTATTTTGACTACAAGTTTTATTATTTTTGACCATTTATAAGATATTGATATAAGTATGATAGTTCATTAGCTAAACACTCCTATGCAAGATTCAGGGCTCAGGGTAATCATTCTTAAAACAAACCACCACGTAGCCTGAAAACACTCTCATAAGTGAGTAACGTATAAGTCTTGATTATGAAAAACACGCTTAAACATTGTTAAAATATTGCAGCTATAAGTAAGTAAATGATGTAATATAATTCTAAGTATATTCGTAGGTATACAATAGTAAATAGATCGGCAATCGAGTGATTGGCGTTCGTTTGATACATAACGGGGCCGCTAGAGTGCCCATTTTTTGGACTCATGCCACATATTATTAGTAGATATATGTTATATTATAATTATCTGTCACGCATTGCCGATATATCAAACGCTAGTGGGATCTTAAATCGATGGTCCTAAGCCTGTGCAGCCACGGTGTCGCGTGTGCGTTGCGCGGCGGCGCGGGCGCGGCGGCGACGAGTGGACGGTGGTGTACGCTCCTTGCTTTCTGCTTGACGTTGTAGCAGCTGCGAACATAAGTTTTATTTATTTATTTATAGAATTTAAATTAAAGCACATTGAGTTTGTAATGGTAAATGTATGTGCCTAAATAAATAAAAGTAGGTATAGTAGCAGTAATTTCAATCGGGTTACTGAGCAGAAACAAAAAAAGGTTAACAGTGGAGAGGAAGGAGTATGAGCCACACGTTCTTTGGTTGTGGACCGCCATTGACTATTGCGAGGTTAATTTTAAAAAAAATCTAGAAAAAGTCGTGAATAAAAACATTTTTTTTACATTTTAAGTATTATTTTAGGGGCAAACTGGTGCAAAATATCAAATGGCTTTCTTCAAAATGGTAACTTGATTGCCACGAACAATACAAAGTGGTAAATGTGTTGATACTTACCTCATCAATTCTCACGAGGTCGATGATCTCAATGACCTTCTTCTCCAAGCTCTTGATATACAAACGCGCGTTGGTCACGTTGATGTCAAACGGTTTACCCAACAGCTTCAGAAGAGGCAGAGAGTCGCAGTCTGATGACCTGTGGAGTATTAGAAAATAAGTATAGTATCAAGCATTTTGTAATTTTAATAATGGCGTTAAGCTGATCGGCCACAGCGGCTGTCCTCTTTACATGACAGAATATTCCTTCACTCTCATAGCCCGATGGAACGGCGGCAATCCGACACGACCCGAGAGAGACCACAAGCAAGACTCAGAAGCACGGGTGTATCACTCACCGTTCAGACAAAATATGAAAGTTTTTTCAAAGTAATTTCAGTCCACCACAGGAATCGATTTGTAGCAGTCGGGCTATGCAACAAGGTCAACAGGGCAGGACTTACCATTGTGTACGTAATTTCCATGATTTTGCGGGTTATAATTTAGGTAAAAGACATTAATATACATACTCAGTAGTTTTTTGTTTTAGGTGTTACTGAAGTTTTCAAAAGCTTTTGTTTCAAAGAGCAAAGATGGAACATGTTTCAATCTTCTACAAGCTTACTAAAAACTGCAACGGTCACTTACAGTGCCAACGCATATATCTGCTGCAACAAAGTCTCCAACACTCTCGTGCTTCGCTCGCAAATGGCGCGGGCACTGGCGGTGGCCTGCCGCTTTTCTTCCAGGGTGCTGCGGACGGATTCTATGCTGTCTTGCTGCTGGAATAGCTTCGCTTGGTGCTTCTTCCTATGTTGGGAGGGATATTGGTACTTACAGTGCCAACGCATATATCTGCTGCAACAAAGTCTCCAACACTCTCGTGCTTCGCTCGCACGTCGCGCGGGCACTGGCGTTGGCCTGCCGCTTCTCTTCTAATGTGCTGCGAAGGGATTCTATGCTGTCCTGCTGCTGGAATAGCTTCGCTTGGTGTTTGGCGGTTTCCTCCTCTGTTGGGAAAGTGATATGGGTGATTTAGGGTGGAGTAGATTCAGGAGCGAGTTTTCAAAAAGTCTTCAAATAAGGTTGTGGGCACATCTTTCCGATATGGCTTAAAATTCACATACATTAAATATGATTTAGACATATTAGGGGGTATATAAAGTATAGGGTGCATAAGGGAGTATACTGGAAAAGTGGAGAAGGGGTAAGTAGCACAGAAAGGATCATGTGATCGCGCTCAAAGGTTGCAGTTTCTCGTAAGTACATTTCAGAAATGTTCGCGTGCAATCAATTGTGTTCTCTGACCAGTGAGAGAATGATGGATAAATATTTTTTATTGTAATGTTGAGTGTATAATAAGCCTGGCTGACAACAGATGAATCACTGAAATGTTTGAATGAACGTACCAATGTTAACTCTAAGCAATTTGACATTATCACTCAAGTTCTTGAGCTCGGTGCACACTTCGTTGATGTAGTTGAAGAGTGCGTAGTTCTCCTCCTCGCGACGCGTGAACTCCTGGATTAGCTTGTCCACGTCTTCTTCACCGGCAAACTCCTAAAATATTAAGATACGGCAAAAAATGAAATAAATATGTACTTTCTACTAACATTATGAACGCGAAAGTTTGCTTCTTATTTCACGCAAAAATGATGATAGTTTATAATGGTGAGAAGAATTATGATAATTTTGATGAAACTTGGCAGTAATACTTATATGTAGCTGAGGTACCAGAAACATATGTACCTAAGCTAGTTTTTATCCTGGTGCGGGAAGCAGTTCCCTCGGTAAGCGTTTGAAACCGCTGTGAGAAGCTAGTAATATAATAGTATCTTCAGTTCTCCTTACCTTAAGAGCTTCAAGTATATTAACGTAATTGTTATAGATCCTCATCTCCTCTTCCTGTTGTTCCAACTTCTTGGCCTCAGCCTTAGCGTCAGCAGCCGTCAGTCTGACGGTTCCCTTGGTTCGCAGGAACTCTTCCAGCTTCATGCTGTGGTCTAGTTGGCGCTGGAGTTCACGGACTTCCTGTGGAGTTACATAAAAAAGCCTTATAGTTATACGTTCTGATTCATTAGTTATTATTAGTTATTCATACATATTCATTAATGCTTATTAATTAGTTATACGTTCAGAAGGAATCTAGTCAACCTTTTTGATGATGATTTTATTGTTCAGCCTGAAGCGGAAAGAAATTTCCGTGTAAGATGGTCAGCCCAAACAAGGATTGAAGTTAATGAGTGCAGGTTAACTTAGCTGTTAACATTAGATGCGTTCTAGACTGTACTCAAAATTCTATCTTAGATTCTTAGAAATGATCCAGCATCTACTTATCATCCAATTTAAATAATGACCCCTTGGCTGGTTTGAAAATGTCAAAATCTCAAAAATGATGCCTACCAAATATGTATCAAAGCATCCTAAATGAAGTGGTTGTTAAAAACTTTATTAACTACATAAACGAATCCCGCAATGTAATTATATAGTTATTTCTTCTAATATACATATTTGTTTAAAATAACGATCTATTAGAGTCCTTACCAAGCAATGTTTCCTATAATCAATAGCAGCTTTCTCCTTAAGCGCATCCAACTTGTTACACCACTCTTCGCGCTGGTCATAAGTCGAGATGGCCTGTTCCAGTAGCTCGATGATCATCGCCTTTCCATCCATCAGGCGTTTGAGCTGGTTCTTCCAGTGGGTGTTGAAGAATTGCCTTAAAAGAGGTAAGGGAATGGTACTCAGCTACATCCGGTTAGACTGGAAGCCGACCCCAACATAGTTGGGAAAAAGGCTCGGAGGATGGATGAGGTAAGGGAATGTTAGGGATCTATCAGACAGGGAGCGGTCACGAGGTTAAGGGTCAATTCACACTGAAAGAGCAGCGGCCGGCAGCGGCCGGCAGCGGCCGTAATTGCAAGGGATTGAGCGTGAGCGCGGCGGGCCGCGCGGCGCCGCGCGGCGCCGCATCGCGCCGCGCTCTTACATTTTCCGTGCTCTTACGGCCGCTGCCGGCCGCTGCTCTTTCAGTGTGAATTGACCCTAAGCATTCAAGCGGTTTCCGTTCTTTGTGTCATATTACGTTATTTAGTTATACTCAAAGGAGGCATTCTGACCGCTTTGGTCAAGTAGAAGAAGTAGTAGTAGAGCTAGAACGCAAAACTGACCGCTCTCTGTCTGATAGATCCCTTGAGGTGAGCGGTCTTTTGAACATGAACGTGGGTATTAAACTTTTAGTCGGCCGATAGTTTGTTTGAGCTTATAAATATGAAGATGGCTACTAGGTACATTACAATGATCAGGTATTTAGCCGGTATCAGACAGTTTTCAAAGATTTTCTTTAAAAAAAAGACCCATGACACACCAATGAAATGTCATTGAAATTACGATTGGCCTTATATTAGTAGCAGAATTCCCGGTATGGTTAAAACTGCTATAGAGATTCAATTGTTATCCAATTGTCACATTATTAACTTAGCAGAATTGAGCCCCTGATCAATATTTACCGGTCTCTAAGCAATCTGTCGATATGTAGTCTCATGGAGTAGTTCTCGCTGTTGACGGTGTTGAATTTCTTCATGGCTGTGTCCAGTCGGTTCTCCAGCTGACTGATCAGGGTCTGACCGGTCAGAACATTGGCGTATGCCTAGACAGGAAAAGTTAGCAGTTCAATGGTACAGCATTAAGTCATCTTTACTATAATACTATAAAGAGAAAACATTTGTTTGTTTATTTGCAGCCTATAGGTTCCGTAGCAACTGAACCAATTTGAAAAAATGTTTCACTGTTGGGAAGCTAGACTATCCCTAAGTAACATAGGCTTTAGTTGGTCTGGGTACGTGAAGAAGTTCTCCCGGGACCTGGGTGAAACCGCGTGAAACAGTTACTTAGAATGCTGAAAATTACGCGGGTTAGGTAAAATTATTGCAGTGTTTAACAGACGGAGAGATAGTTTTGCCTTTTCGAAAATGTTAGGCGTTCATTTTTTATTCTGTCTTACGATTAGACTAAAAATATTTGGCACAGAAATGTTTATATTATTACAAAATACGATTTCCGGGGACCAAAATATCAAGTTCAATTTTAAAAATTGAAAAATATTCTTAGGTACTTACAATTTCAAACCCGGTGACTTTCTGCCTTAGCGACTTGATCTCCTTCTGAACTTGTTTCAACAGGAAGTCCAGCTCCTTGATAGTCTCTCGATGTTCCTTCACCTCTGCTGCATACTTCTCGTGGTCTTTCAGTAGAGCTATCAGCTTCTCTCTGTTCCTGGCGCCTTCCATAAGGTTTGAGGTGCTTTTGGTGAACTGTGGAAATTAATACTCCTTGAGTCTAAAATTTTTACTATCAATTTATGGCAGATCATTGTGATAAAAATCTATACTGAAATTGTTGTTCGAATGCGCTAATCTCAGGAACTAATGGACTGATTTGGAAATTATCTGTGTTATACATATAGCTTTTTTTTTTCTGACGTCGAGGGACGGTGAGGGAGTGTCAGACTCTTACTGACTAAAAACCGTCGTGTTCCGTCATAGGCCTTTTATGTACCAGGGCCACGGCATCTCTTTCGAACAACCCGCAGCCCCGGCAGGCCTTGGGTTATACATATAGCTTAAGTTTTTACTAGCTTTTATCCGGGTGGTAGTTCTTTCTGGAATAGAACAGAAGCTAGATTTCAAATCGACTCAAGTGATTAGAATCGACTAGTTATCTCTCTGTTTTGAAAGTGTTACCTTGAGTTCCATCATGATCTTCTCTAGGTCAGCATTGAGCGTGTTTATGATGGTCTTCTGCATCCTGAGGGTGGGTTGCACACTGCTCAACACGTTGGCACGGTCTATCTCCATCACCCTGAACTGAGATTAATTACAAAGAAAAAAATACTAAATTATTGTGAAGTGTTTTTTCAATAGGCAGAACTGGAATAGCCCAGATGTTAAACCAGTGCTATTAAAAAATCATGATCTAAATATACAGCTTAACAATTTGTAAGTAAGAAAAATTACAATAGTTCTGTCTTCTTCGTCTGGGATATTCATGTCCTGCAACAAATATCCAGGTGGTGCTTATATTAAAAATGTAAGTTCGTGTGCTTAGATGTTTGTTCCTCAGTCACTCTTTAACAGCTGAACGGATTGTGATGAAACCTGAAACACCAAATCTACTGAACCGATTTCAATGAGCTACTCTCTATCTGAGTGTAAGAAGTAGTTCCCTCAGGAGCGTGAGAAACCCAGAGCTGAAGCTGAGGTTGTTTAAAACTACCGTAAATAAGCTTACCTGTCTTTGTAACTTGGACAGTTCATCTTCCGCAATCTTCTCCATCTCCATATCATCAGCTGGTGCTATTAGGACGGCCATGGTTATAATTTTTTAATAACTTTCGTAATTATTAGAAACACGACGTTCCTTCTTTATGAGAAGTTATGTTGAATCGATATTGTCGCTTAGATACGAACTTTTATGTTTATGCTGTAGTAAGTAATTTTGTAGCTTCAATTGCATTGTGCGTTTTATTTGAACATAATTAGTGCAGTTATTTTATTTAGTAATTTTATATTGGAAGTTGTTTTATTATTTTTAAAACAACTGAAGCAACTACACATACATGCTATGCATGTATACTTATCCCATGTACCTATTCCCTTATGTTCTTACTCCAAAGACTCCCTTATGTACTTACCCCATATACCCTCTTATTAAGACAGTAGGTACGTCTTCATATACTGCCTTACGTATTTACCCCATTAACTCCCTTATGAGTTTCCCTATATTCACCCTTATGTAATTACCCCATGTACACCCTTATGTACTCACTCCATATACTCCTTTATGTACTCTCTCCATATACTCCCTTATATACTCTCTCCATATACACCCTTATGTACTCTCTCCATATACTCTTTTATGTACTCTCTCCATATACTCCATTATGTACTCTCTCCATATACTCCTTTATGTACTCTCTCCATATACTCCATTATGTACTCTCTCCATATTCTCCCTTATGTACTCTCCCCATAGACTCCCTTATGTACCTACTTACCCCATAAACTGCCTTATGTTCGGTCCTCATATACTCCCTTATGTAATTACCCCATGTACTCCCTTATGTACTCACCCCATGTACTCCCTTATGTACTTACCATATATACACCCTTTTGAACTTACCCCATATACACCCTTATGTAGTCTAAAAATTGTTACATATACATTTTTTCGGACATATTAAATTTTTTTTTCACCGGCCTGGCGATTAAAACTTCACATTTCATTACATACATCCCAACATAACCAAAAAAAAAAAATTAATAAATAACGACCATCAACCAACATTAAAACCATGTTTCTACCATCTTAAACTACACAGTACTTAGTTCCCTACTTCCGGACAAAAGTCCACGCGCGGGGATTGAACTCACGACTTTGCGCTTAGTCGCACGATCTGCGGCATACCCTAAGTAAGTAGTCTATGAATTATGGAATGCGTTTATGAAAGCAGATACAAGATTGAATTAAACATCGTTTAAGAATTAGTGTGTTGTGTGCAATTACAATTTGTAATTTGACCACCTTCAGCTACACGTAATTTATTAAAGTTGAAGAATTTATTTGTTTGCTAGAACGCGCAAATCTCAGGAACTTCAGGATCGATTTAAAAATATTTCTGTGTAACGAGATACCTATTAAAGGTTTTTTTTTATCTAGGTGCGTGGAGTAGTTCCCATTGGAAGCGGGTGAAACCGCTAGCGGGTGCTAGTTGTGCAATAAAGGTCAAAATCTGTTTCCCAAAAAAACACAAAATTACCGCTTTTTGCTTTTGTTTATTTTCAAATTGGTCAAGTGAATCTCCAACTAAAACCTTATCAAATAACACCTAAAAGGTTTAGATATAAGTCAAATCTAAGTTTTAGTGACTAATCCACTAAAATGAGATTACATTGACGTTCGCGCCGTACGTAAAGTCAAGCCGTTTTATGTAAGTCTAGGATTTGTAGGTCTTCGCAATCGGTCTGAAAATTCTGCTAAATATAGACAATAGAAGAGATTATTTGATTTGTAAGTATGTGTGATTGACGCCTATTCATTGATTAAAAAATTGCTTTCATATTAAAGAAAAGATACATTTTTGAAACCCTGAGGCCTACATCAAGGAATAAGGAATTCAAAAATATTTGAAACCACGGTGTTAATAACATTTAAGTAACAGCTTTTGGAAACCACAACTTTTTAAGTGCCTGTTCTCTTAATATTGCCAATGACCTGAATTTCATTTCCTCAATGTTCTGTTAAATATTATTTAAGGATATACAAACATCCTTTATGTCAACATTATAATATCTACTTAATCCGCTTAAAAATCTTAATCTATGGTGTACATTTTCTCAAAGCTAATAAACTCATTTCAAGGTCCGTTTTTACGATAAAAACTGGTTTAATTTAGATGCGATTTTTATAGGATAGCTATGAGATCATTTCCTGATGTTTAACCAACAATAAAAATAAATGTTTCGACATTTTATTTGACCACTCTCTTTGTGTTACCTTGATGAGTATCGCTGTCCTTGTCTGGCGTGAAGGTTTGGCGTTACCCTTCTGTTCGCGTCTCGCTCTGACGCACGTGTTGATTTAGGCCAAAGATTAGATTGCAGAAGCGATTTTTGTGGTCGCGGGTTTTCTGCATACTTGGCGGTGTTTTTTGGGTGTCATTTTTATCGAAATAACTTTCAGATTTATACCTTTTGTATTGTTTACAAGAAAAATGAGTTCAAAAGTTTCACAATGGTATAAAAATTAAAAGGCGAAATAAAACCATTTTCTGTTCTCATCACTAGTTTTTTTTTAATCTCATTATACAATTAGGTATTCAGGTAGGTCTACTAATGTTCTCGCCCTTCTTTTAATACCTTTTCTATTGGTATACGTTTAATCTTTCTTATCGTTATGACTAATTGGATCCGCAATTAGATACTACTTGCATACTACACAAATGATACAATAACGATGTAAAATTACTCACTTTTGTTATCGTTTGATAATGATCTTACGAAAGTTAAATGTTGGTTTAACATTACACCTTATTTATACAACTGTTCAATTTAGGAATAAAACTAAAATATCGAATCAAAATTGACAACCTTTCTCCAATTATACATAGTAAATATTACTAGAATTTGAAGAAAACATTAAATTATTTATTTCTTACTACCTACTCGCCCCTCTCACCGCCGCCATAATCTGTGTCGGTGGCGGGTTGTTCTAGGTGGAAGGTTTCGCAGGCCGACTGTTGTGTCCGATCCGTTGTCGAGGCAACATCTGTGCTGCGCCCGCCGCGAGTGTATCGACAAAACAGTGCAGTGTTGTGAGTGCCAGTGTCACGGAAATGTTACTATTGTGATCCAAAAATACCCTATAATGGCCTTAAAAAAGGATTTCGACATAAACAAGAGCATATTCAAAATAAAACTCCCCAAAACTGTGAAGTTCCAACAAGCTATCGACAAAATATTTAAAAAGAACAACTACACAAAAATAGTGCAAAGTTAGTTCAGTAGTTTGAAACAGACTCGTTTGATTAAATGGCCGGTGAAGTAAGTGCAAATATTAGTAGAAGTAGTAAAGATAACACTGAACCGGAGCCGCCAGATCGCAACAAGTCACCCAACTTTATAACAGACGAAACTCAGTTCGTAGGCAACGGGAACATACGAACATCAACACCTTTGAGCAAGCACAGGCGGAGCAGAAGTAAAAGTGGTACGAGGAAGACTCCTGTACCGCTGAGCTTTTCAGACGAACATTTTTATGAGGATTTGGAAGCGTATGTGAGAGAAATGTCGACCGCAAGGACAACTGCAACCATGGACGCTGGACAGGAGCACGACCTGTGGGCACAGCTCCAGCAGAAGGAGTCAGACCTGCTGCTGGCTGCAGAGCTGGGCAAGGCCCTCCTGGATAAAAACGAGGAGCTGAAGAAAGAACAGGAGCGCGTGACGGAAGAATACTCCAAAAAAGTCGAGGTGAGTCAATCAATTTCACTGTTTGTTACTGAATCAAGCACGCGATGTGCACTGATATTTTTGCGGTCGTTCAACGTTTGGCCACAATGGATTATCAACTTTAATTCTTCGAGATTAAGGTTCTTTTGTATTGTTATTGTAGTTGTTCTATTTTTTAGAAAGACTGGCGGGTCTGCGGTTGTTGAAATTGTGCAATTTATACACTTTGTTTATGTCCTTTCATTTGCTGACGTTGCTAATGTGAATTATATTCTTTCTTCTATTGAAGTATTTTTTGGTGGTGTAAGATCACTTTCTATTTAATTAGCACTTCTCGTTACCTATATACCTATTACCTAGGTATTGTTCTTTTATTGTTATGCACCTGGTACCTATAAGTGCAAACGTAATAAGTTTGTGTATTGCTGCCATCTCTAAGATTTAAACCGTGTTTAAAATCAGTTCAGGTGTTAAATATCAAATGCTTGTTTCATAGTTCTTATCCTGTGATCAAAGATAGCTACTTATTATAGCTAGATAGGTCAGTAGATATACTTATTAGGTAAACTTACTTCTTACTTACGTCTTCATCTATTTAAATATCTAAAACCATAGGTAATAAAGTTGTGGAAGAAGTACAAAGCCACAAAAAGCCTTCTGTCGTGTAATCTAAGACAATAATTTAGGGATTTTCGAAAAACAAAACAAAAAACGAAACACGAAAGATCAATCTGATCATGTTTTTCAACTAACATAATTATGTATGCCTACTTGTATGACGTCATTAAATATGCCTCTAATAATGGATCAAATACAAGTTGATTGAACAAAACGTGCTCAAAACATAATAATCGTGATTTTACTGGCATTTGTGTAAAAAATGTTAATTGTCTGATTCATACGATTCGTTATCTGTATTTATGTAAATATTAATTGAGTAGGAAGCCTATGGTTTAATGAATTTTCTGATTAATGCTAACATTTTAGCTAACTATTAACTAATTTTTAAACGTTTTTTACAAGATTTCTTACGAAATAAAAAGTTAAGTCTAGCTCTAGTTTAACCTTAAGATGTTAACAAGATTGCAACATAATTGAGAAACTAAATATTTAGTCAAAAGACAATAAAGAAACTGTTTAGTCTAAAACCAATTATTACTCAGAGATAAATAAAATTAAATAAGTATTTGGAGAAACCAGAAACAAACGAGATACAGAAAGGAAACTTTTCGCTATTTTAACCAAAATCCTCCAACCTTTGAAACCTCCAACGAATTTTGATTAAATGCAATTCACCCGCGATCCCCAATAAACTCGGCTCTATTTTTTACGGTTTTACGATAAAATGCTAAACCAAATTGGATTTTCTATGGACACAGCATTAACGCCGTACAAGAGAACATAGCTAGGAGCTTTTGATCTGGATAGATGAAAATGCTGCAGGTCTTAAAGAAACTGCTCTAGACATTAGTAAATCTGTAGCAAACAACCAGTTTTCGGAATAACTGGAGCATTGTATATATACATAAAAGCGTATCAAACAAGGCTATGTTTAGTAAGAACACTAAGTAATTATTTTCTCGTTAACCTCTCTTAGGTAATGGTACCAGTGCGTCATGGTGTAACTCAATCGATTCTACTTGATCGTTAAGTACTACATAGTTATGTTTCATTAAAGTAAAATGTGTGTTTTCTTGGGAGTATTATATATAGGTAGATTAAATACTTAGTTGGTAGATATTTGATGAAACAAAGCTATAAAATGCGTAGGTAAGTACGTTCCGAAACTATTATAAAATCTGGGTCTTTTTCCAAGTCCAAGAAAAGCTAAGCAACTTAAGTTCGCGGGACAGATTCTTACAGGAAATTATTTCATCTGTAATGACTGCTCATCACTATTAAGTTCCATAATCCGTTAAAAACATTGCCAATTTAAAGGTTCAATTATAGCTAAAAGTTTAAACATAAAACTACTTCATTTTTCAAAATTTCGTGTTTATTTATTAGTGAAAAATATACAATATGTATTAGACACTATAAAGTACTCAAAAGTACAACCTAAAATTGCAAAATCCCTAGTGGTTGATAAACCTAACGTAATCAGCCAATACTGCATTTCGGTAATACCTCTCAATTCGCCGTAACTTCATCATTTCAGTTTAAACGATTGCCGTATTGTTATCAATTGTATGCACCTATCTTATCTGTATTGATATCTTCACAGTCAGATCAGTACAAAATCCTCAAGGTGATCTCTGAGTTAAGATAGATAGGTATTTGCTAACCATGATCGGTAGAATGGTGCATGATATACAAGTGGTAACATACAAAATATGTCACGATTTAAAGAATAAAGAAGGTCTATGACAGAGTTTACTCTTTCTATTAAATTCATGTTAAAAACCCCATTCATAGGAACCATTTTCTGCTACACAAGTGACACAGTTTATCTCCTAAACATTCCTAATTCGGTAACATTTTAGGTACCTATGTACACAAGTCCATACTTTGTAGACGACTACTTTGGCGCTTATATTTCTAAAATTGCACTTCACATATTAACACTGGGCATCTGAATTTGAAAACAGGCATTTGAAAAGCTGTTTTTGAAGCCATATTTGTCATATTCCTTAGGAAGTTTATGAAACAAAAGATCTAATACTTGCTTATGAGTGCACGACCTGAACGCTAGGCTGAGCAAGAAGACTAAAATCTAGAAACATCCATTAGGCTAGATATTTAAGATAGCGAAGCGTTCTGATGCACTGCCCTGGTAATCTTGTGTACCTACGTACAAGATCGTACAATCTGACAATCTATGTTAATACCAAACTGCTGAACAGATATGTAAAGAGACCAAATTCTCGATGTTTCACACAGTACTTGTACTATACTTATTGTTTCGAAAAAATGGGAATCAGATGAAACTACAGGTGCTTTGATGCCACATAGTAATATCCTACTTATTGAGACCCTCTAATCATTTGTTCCAACTGTACTTTTTAAACAGCGACTGCCTGTTTGACCTCCTCAACCCAGTTACCTGAGGAACCTTATACTCCGCGGCAAGACAGATCGTCAGACTCTTCGGCTTCTGAGTAAATAGCCAAACTATCAGAATTACCCACGAAATGGAGATGCTAAATCCTATTGACAGTAATTTACATAACAATGATGATAGTTCTACAAAAAACCCTTCCTAAGGCCGTCAAAGAGAGAAGCTATAGTTTTTCTACTACCTGCTTAGTTTCATAGTAAGCAGTCTTTTGTTTAGTTTTTGCTACTTTACGGTTGGTAAAGGCTGATGATTCAATTAGTGAAAGAAAGAAAGAAAAAAGCTGTTTGCGGGTATCACTGAACCATTGTTTTTTGGGGATGCCACCCGTAGTTTAGTTACGGGTAGCTATCATAATAGTTAATGGTGTTTTGTGCATGTTGTAACTTGTTCAGCTGATTTGTACCAACTGGCTTTTGACACCAGCGTTGCACTTTAATGTTGTTTGAAAGTAGAGTATTTTGTATTTAACCGGGATTAAAATAATGAAATCCATCTTCTATACTATAAAGTTGAAGAGTTCTTTGCTTGCTTGAAAGCACCAATCTTAGAAACTAGTGTTCCTATTAAATGATTCTTTCAGCTTTTGATAGCCCATTAAATTTGGTAGGCTGTAAGTTACTGTACAAACCGGTGAGCGATTTTATCAATGGGTATAAGGTACTCGAAGCTAGTCATTAATCTTTCAATAAAAAGCATACAAATTATAAAAAACAGAAAGATAAAGCACAAACCTAATTTCACTTTTGATACCACTACTCACAAATAAGGGCATTTCCACAGCAGCTAGCCATTACTAAAATTGATAGTGCCAAAAACCCTAGCCTAGATACACAAACAATATATATCCCTATTCACGCCTATCCAGTCATTGTTCATAATAACCAGGTCAATAGTCGTCGAATCGGGCGCGTCTAGACAGCTATTGTGCGGTTTAACCTGAATACCTGATAATTGTTTAACTGTGCTGATAGTGAGATGGTAATCTTTTAAACTATGTGTTGTATGCTGAAATCTTAGCTTGTGTATGGATTAGAAGTTAAAACTTTAATTTTAGTTTACAGTAGTCTCGTAAAATACAGCTCCAAAGTTGGCTGCTAGTGTCGTCAAGGTAGTTAAAATAAGTGTACTAAACACTCCTTAAAAGTCACGCCACACAACTAATTTTGAAGTTAGCCATTTCAATTCTTGCGTATTATGTTCTTATAGATCTTATCCAGAAGCGATGCGATGCTTGTCCGAAATAAGCTACGATTTATTAGCTTCACAAATTGACAAAAATTTTAACAAAACACTTCTGATACGAAATGTTAGATGGTGCGAACTGCAAGTAACTTTGCCACATTTTGAAGTCATATCATGCCTTGCGCATGTACCTTTAGTTTTTCCATTTTGATTCTTGCGCGACTGGCAAAGTTATATGACGAGAGCAAATAAAGCGATTTTATAACTGCCTGAATTAAATAATTTCACAGCCCACCTCTACATACGTAAAACATTAAATACAGGCAAGTATACGGAGCGTGAGTTTACGTCATTTGGGAGTGGGGATACAACACAATATACTGGCTAGCCGCTAGACTATACAGTCAACCTTGCTGATCACTATCAGCCAATTAATTAAAAATAATTTATAGTTACTGTGCAATAAAGAGGCAATAATTTGTTAGCTATGATAAGATCCCTTGCACGTAAGTTTTACTAGCTCATATAAATATAGATGGTTTTAACATTAACCACTTCACTGTCCACGATGTAGGCACAATAGTTAAACAATCGGTGTCTATTAAATATGACTCATAGGACAGGTGTTTGACTAGGTATAGAGAATATTTTATTTATTTATTTATTTATTTATTTATTTATTTATACAGCATGAAAGACTTACAGCAAGATAAAACACATTGTAATTTTGAATGGTAATCGGATAGCCAATAACAAGTCCTCACGTTTAACACTAGACTATAAAAATAACCATGAACTACAATTTGAAAAAAAAATAAGAATACTAAATTACTAAGGAACAGTACTACTTAGTAATATAATAAAAGCGCATAAAAACTACGTGATTACTCCACATTGTTGTTTTTGAAAAACTCAAGACTCAGACGCCGCCTGGCCGTGACTATACTAGTATTAAACAAATCAATATCATGCTGTTTACTTAACTTATTTAAGTTTCTGCTTGCACGCACAATACAAGAATTTTTCCTATAGTTTGTTGATGCAAATGGCACAGAAATAGGTGGATTATATCGGGTTCTGGATGGGATATTAAAACTAAATTTCGATAAAAGTTCAGGGCAATTAATGTCATTTTTGAAAATTTTTAATAGAAGTATGCAGTCAGAGATCTCACGACGAATTGACAGAGGTAGCAAATGATACTTTTTACAAAGATCAAGGTAATTTTCGGAATTATATGGAACTTTCTGATGGAAACATAAATATTTTAAGAACCTTTTTTGGATATTTTCAATTCTATCAATATATTTTTGGTAACAAGGATTCCAAATTTCTGACGCATACTCTAACTGGCTTCGAACAAAAGTACAATATAATATTTTTATTTATATTGTGTTTAGAAAACCATGCCCTCTTCAACATCAACATCTTTATCCGGTACACATTTTTTTAAACAGTAACAAATTACGTGCGAACTTTTCTATAATGTCCGCAAAATTGCACCCTTTGTGCGCAAACACATGCTAGCATGCGCCGACGCGTACCTATACATTTTTTTCTCTCTGAATCTTGCCATTATAGACCTTTTTGAACGTAACTTCCCCTAGCAGATTTAAGATATATCTGTCGGTATTTAGCTTAACGCATTCCTACCTAAATTCTGTCTACAGCCTGCAGTAGATCATTAGCATATCCTGTTGCACGAGTAATAAAAGTCACAGATATTGGTTCAACAACAATTTTGAGAAACTGCACGCAGATATTTAAGATGTTTTTGAGGCATATTTAAGTGGGCCCACCTCATCCTCCTGCCCTTATGCCAATTTTATTTGGAGTCGGCGCATCATGTTTTCTTCTTGCCGTTATCACACAAGTGATCCCGAAGTATTGTTCTGACTTAACTCCTCCTGAGTGTGACAAATACTACCTACGCTGAAAACCCCATCAAAACATACATCTTCAAACTGAGAACCTTCTTTTTTAAGCTGGCTAAGAATAAGGTCATCAAACAGATCCTATTATAATCAAGTTGGTTCTATTCTCCAAACATTTGATATGACATCACTTTTGAGGTTAAAAACACTAACATACATAAGTAAAAGCCTTTTTAGTTCAAGAGCCGGAATATTTACCGTTGCAATGAATCATCGGCACACAAAATAAGGCTGACGTATGTTTCGTACGAATTTAAGAACGATTGCATTTCTGAAGATGCTTTATTCAGATAGCCGCGTACCCACCTAGCGCACAGGCTCGCGCGGCAGCCTCGGTGTCCGGATCGCGAGCGATGGCTCCCTCGGCAGCCTCAGTAGTTTTGTTCAATTTACACGAGGCCGCCTCGCGAGGCAGGCTGAGCCATCATAAGTCCGAGAGTATTCGTAATGGACAGTCGTGTATTTTCAGCTGCAGCTATTTTCCTAGCTGCTTATTGTTTAAAGAAACGAAAATTTGCCGCCAACTGTCTTCCCGCTGATTTTTGTTTAAATATTTTGGATCTTTGGGGTCCCAAAGCGCATTGTACGTGCTGTACAGTTGTATTAAGCGAATGGACTCCTCCTGACTGCCCATGATATCAAAATAACAGAAGACAAACACGGCAAGAGACAAAACTTGAAGCAGCTTCGCGCGCGAGCCAAAACACATCCGTCCCCACCTAACGTACAGCGCTCACTGAGGCACCTTTGAGCGCGTCAAGTTTACCGACAACAGATGGCTCGGGGCCGAGCCGTGCTCGGTCGAGCAAACGCGCGCCCGAGGCAGGCCGAGGCACGTCCACACCAGCCGAGGCATTTGGCTCGCGAGGCTGCCGCGCGAGCCTGTGCGCTAGGTGGGTACGCGGCTATTCTGTATTATTTTACGGAAGTAATATAATAGATAAAATATATAGAATTGCTTTCGCATTTACGTACTTAACTGATGAACATTGAGAAATATTAAAATATGATTTAAATAGTTCAGATCACACTCCAAAAACAACAGGAGTCAAGAGCATATTGTTCGACACCAAGAACATTGCTAAAATCACAAATTTCTTCTCCCCACAAAATTAGACCTTAAAATCAACACCACAAGTTACATTTCACCTTCTCAAAGCGAATCATGAGGCTTCCTCGCAGAACCGTACAGCAAGTTTAAGTTGCCACAGACTAACGTGACCCATAGACCGGTCAGACCGGTTACTCATTACCACAGCCCTTGTCCGCTCGTCAGAACTTCCTGGAGAAGCCTGCGGATTGTATAACTGGTTATTTTTTGTTGCTATTTTTGTATGCTGTGGTCTTCGTTGTTTGAAGGGTCATTTACCGCATAGAAAGAAATAAAAATCTGGGAAGGATATGGGAGGGTCTATGCGGGTATGGTATAAGCGTTATTACTTCAGGATGTGGTCATACCAAAGGAACCCCATAGACTTTTTTACAATCTCTAAAAGGATCTCCATTAGTACATATACTTCATACAGTTTTAACGAGCTTCGAAAACGCTATATTCTGTTAAGTACATCAAAAGTACTGCAAACCTATTAACACAACGCAATCCCAACAAAGAACATGTATTTAGCAACAATAGTTGCAATGATTACCACGGAAGCTATATAGCTACTAAAATCCACCATAAGTACATATATGACCAAACCATGGTAATTTACTATAGGTTTTTGAGGTCATTCGACCGTCTGGTCCAAATTTATGGCGATTTTGACCTCAAGATACCGCCGACGGCTAATTTGAACGACGTATGTAGTTCGATGTGAAATCTGATGAGATTTTTGTATTGTTTTGGGTGTTATATCATGGGTACGTGAGAATGGAATATGTAATA
Source organism: Helicoverpa armigera (assembly GCF_030705265.1). Taxonomy (NCBI): domain Eukaryota; kingdom Metazoa; phylum Arthropoda; class Insecta; order Lepidoptera; family Noctuidae; genus Helicoverpa; species Helicoverpa armigera. The sequence goes on from NC_087141.1 coordinate 1,263,299, forward strand.
GGCTTTTGAGGTCTTCAACAGCAATGAAGCAACTCAAATAATTTTGGTTTGGAAACAGTTAATTGCTACTAAAGATGAAAAATAAAAAAAAAGTTTTAAAAGAAGTAAAAAAAGGCCAGACCCTTTCCAGCTAGACATTTTGGAAATCAAGGAAGGAGCGGAGGCCTATGTTCAACAATTGACGTTCTATGGCAGGAATGATGATGATTAAAAGAGAATTATGCAAAATCTAACTGGTGATGAAAGCGACTTGAAACTGCATTTTGGTTACTGAAAAGGACCTATTTCTTTCAAATGTATGCACAGACAATAGCTACACATGACATAACATTTTCCTAAAACTGTTATTTCAATATTCCCGTGCAAGCGAACATAATGGTCCTAAATTGGTTGGTTTCATACTCCGAACAAACAGACTTGCGATATCATTTTGTATATATCTGTTATGTACCTCCATTGTTTTGTGCTCAATAGAAAATTTAGAATGCATTGCATTGTCTTGCTCATGTACAAGATCTGGGAATGATTCTTAGACAGGCAGTTGTATGGTCAAATTATTGGGTATTAAGAATTACGCTATTTTGTTGCTGTGAACGTAACTTCTCCAAGACGACTACAGACATATAATAGACAGGCAGAAACTTAATACTTAACTGAAAGTCGACTCTTGCTCAAATGTGATTCATTAATTCAAAAGTGAACTGAAAACTGAAGTAAATACACATCAAACAGGAGACATTGACATTACAATAAAATTATTTACTGCTTCAAATTATGCAAAATAAGTCAGTAGTGTAAATCAAAAACTTACTTTCAAAGGTGACCAACAAAACTTGGCAGACCATTGACCCAAATACAAACTCGAGGAGCTCATTATCCTTAAGCTACATGAGCTAACATCCAACATTAACTCATTAGCATTCAAGAAGGATCAATGCTAAGCAAATGTCGTGACTCATGGTAACGATGTAGTCTGGTCTTGTACTGGTTAAACGATTGATGGATTGAATAAAGGTGAAGATGGATTGGGTGGAAAAGAGACTGGAAAGGTTAGGAGAGGATATTGTGAACATGGAAACTTGGAATGGCCTGTGGTATAAAAAAGGGACTGTAAAAATCAAAGTGAAATCAATAAGAGAGAGGAAGTTTACATTGCAATCAATTTAAATAGTCAGTATTTTAACAAATCATGTCCCAAATTATATTTAGATAATGATAACACAATCCTAAATTTGTTGCTTTGACAAGTTGCTTTTTAAAACAAAAGTTACTTTACTTCTAGCTGCACTACAAATGCTTAAAAAATATACCTACGATTCGTTGCATAGTTTTCATCAAGTACATATTTAACATCCATTGTTTCAATCGTAACCTCTACAGTAAGCTTTCTATAGCCAGACTTATTTTAGCTCGGCACAAAAGATGATTTCGGTCTTCAATCCTAATACCCAACTCTTCGTGTGGTATTAAAGCCACAAAGCAATCCGTCAGTCTGTCTCGACGAAGTGAGAGTGGCGTATTGAGGGCACGACCTTGCGCATTTGGCTCGGCCGACGAATCAAATGCATTTTGGTAATTAACTAGTTTTATTTTTGTTAAATATATTTTAATCGGAAGTGGGGCTTGAGGTTTGGTTAAGATTATAACGTTGAAATATTGTATAGTTTACTAAAAATCAGAATAGATTCCATGATACCGAAGAGATGAGAAGATATAAAATGAAAAAAATTATGAGATGGGTAGAAATAGAAAGCAGCTTGAATGGAAGAGGTTGTTGGTCCAAAAGCAGCAGATAATAAGACAATGATCGTCAAACAATGTGTTATAGCAAACAAGGATTGAAGAGTCTGAAAGAAAGAAAGAAAGAATCGAATTGAACTCAAACAAGTACTGAAAGATGATGACAATATTCCAAAAAAGACGAATTATAATGATGAAACAACTGGCAGTCTACATAAATATTTTGCAACACAATAAAATATCACATGAAATAAATAAAGGAAGAAATATAACCGACCTCACTTCATTGAGTGTTCAACAAGCAAGACTGATGCTTTGTGTAACAAGACCTTACTAACTTATGATTTTGACGAGTTTTTGCATCAATAATGTCACGCTTTTGACAAGACTGTTGCGAGACAAGGTCGGTGGTCAAATGAATGGTTGGTGGTTAACGATGCTTGTTAAAACGGTTTAAAGTTGGAATGATAATTTGGTTAATCCTATTGGTCTTTTTGATCTTTATTAAGTGCTCTTGTTTCAAAATGAAGAGTATATTCATAAGCAAACGTGTTACTTCTATTACATATATCTTCACTTCTATGGCTTTGATCTTACAGCCTTTACGCGTTTGAAATTGTGTAGACAAGCTGTCTATCATGTCTTGGTATGTTTACGTTGATTGCTTATGTTGTCTGCATCTTTTTCATGGTCATTTCCAATATTTATCTATAAACTAAAGCATAGCTTAATTATTTCAAATTATTATTTAAGAATAAGGTTTTGTTTGCCCAAAAACTAGGAACTGCAAAGCATGCTTAGCTGCTAAAAAAATAAATGAAAATTAAATTATGCTTATAATAATTATGTAAACAATGATTATTTAGGTGATTATACTTTACATTTACATGTCAACAAATATCAAGTAAAACCAGTTAACTGTCTGTCTAGACGTTAAAATAAACGAGACTCCAAACACGTGAGATGACACATTAACTGATAAACTTGACATAACGGCAGTTAACGCCGACGTCACAGCTAATGGGTTATTGTCTAACCAAGTTTGTTTTGTAACTGATCTTTTAGAAGTAATTATTGTTCACTGGTACTTGGTTACATACCTGTGATATTAGGTCAGATATGAGTAACCTATTTTTTGCCTGATGACATACAGAGAAGGTATGAGGATTGAGCACAATGCACAATGCAGGTGGGTTGGCTATTTAAGGATTTTTAAGTTGTGAGTCTGATGACCAGTCATGCCAGAGGGTTTCGTGTTTCCGGGGTAACTGTTTTTAGTACCTAGTTTAGATAGACAGACGTTCTATGTAACACACTGGTACTCAGCTTCATTCAGTTAGACTGGAAGGCGATCTCAACATATAATTTTGAAAAAGCTAGGTAGATGATGAGTTCAGGTTATTTAATGACGTTTTTGTCAGAATTGAATAAAGATGAAGTGAATACGGAAGTAGAAATCCATGCATACACTTAAAAAATATACTTACATAAAGACAACCTATGACCTTTCAATTTGCTGCATTTAAAGATAATTCTAGACCAATCAGACAATCTATACGTAACCTAATCTTCGTTATATGTAAATCTAGAAGACTTTCTTTTTTAATCTGCATTAAAATAAATACCTAAACATCCAAATGGCCTGCTCTTTTCTTAACTTTATACAATGCGTATCTTGGCAGGTCTAATCCTATTTTGTTGTGCAGTGTCATTCTTGTGTGCATAGAGCAGTCGATCAGCAATTAAAACACACACACTACGCAAAAATAGAGCATCTTCTGGCTTTATTCAAGTGTCAATTTTACTACTGCAAGCTGCACTAAAAAATCCGTTCCAAAATATCTACAAACTTCATGCCAACGACCTACTTTTTCTTACCAAAGAACTGCTCCACATTTAATACCCTTGGCGTGTCACATCCACATAAAAGTAACGGTTTCACTAACATAAAACTTAAGAGATCAACACTGTTATCCAATTAGGAACTGTTAGGTAATATACACTGCAAACTTTTAGTCGGCCAACTGTTTGTTGGGGCTCATAATTCAACAAAGAGAATATTTGTCAAAATCGTAAGACTCCACAATAAATATGAACGAAAATTGCGCAAAAAAAAACTTTACTTAGGTACCTGATATTAAACAGGAATAGGACATTATCGTTGGTTTAGGGGACAGTACCATATTATAATGCTACTTAATATTTATTTAACAATAACAAATATCCACATATTTACATAAATAAAGTATTGAAGATGAATGGGAGTACGCATATTACAAAAATCTGGTATTTGGCCGGTATTGGACCGACTAAAAACTTTGATTGATTTCATGACTTTCTCAAAAAAAAAATTGTTTTGACAACCATCGGGCCAACTTTCGGTCGACTAAAAGTTTGCAGTGTGTGGATACTGTTAGGTAACACACGCGTAAACGAATGGCTTATACAATATAATCGATTGGTTTTATCGATTCCTAGAGGTATATTGTATTCGTAAAACGGAACGTATTTGTTACGCATCCGAATTTTAGTTAACGGTGATACGCGAAACTGTTTTTTTTTTATTTGATTTCGCGCTGATCTAATTTTGTCTCTTTAAGAGTAAAATAGAATGAGTATGAATGTAAATGCCGTTGTTACTCTTAAAAGCAATTTTTTCCATGCTCATTATCAATGGATGATGATGATGAACCATACAAATCGACTTAGATGATCTATCATTCACTCTCAGGTTTGGCTCGCATCCTATGAAAATTACATTGTGGAGCTGAATAAAAAATAGCCAATAATTTTCTATGATAAATGGCCTATATGACACTGAAAGATTTTTCCAAATCGGACCAGAAACTGAAGATATCCTGCTCAAACAAACAACGTGTCTTTAGCTTTACAATGTTAGTATAGATTCTTAATTCACTTCAATGAACAAAGATACAAAGCTTAACTAAACCATTTAAAAACCATGAATTTGATCACGATTTTCTCAAAAGTTTACCTGTGGAAAATGTGTATGGAAAATCAATAATAACGTGTAAAACATGTTTGTTTAAATGTCACAGCCTTCCCTTGAGTGGGGTCAGACGAAGTCACCGTGGTTCTTGCCTTCACGACCCTTAGGTAATACATAGTTTACTATATGAAGGAGAAAGTTTTGAGTATTTATAGTTACTTGGGGAGTGATTAGTTGATTCAAGTAAGTTAAGATGTGTATAAAAATCCTTTTAATCAGGCTGCGATACTAAATTACGTATCATAATTTGTATTCTTTTAAATTTCATGATTTAGGAGTAATATAGCCCATGATGTCTTACGGTATTGTTTTACTTGCGTAATTTAACAACATTGCTTTTATACATGGCCTTGCCTCAAACTTTCAAAATTATACTTCTAAAATCAGACTTAAATATCGGAAAGGGCTAGTGTTTAGCTCCTGAAAAAAAATAACAGTTTAAAACAACCTCGTGTAAGTAACTAGTCGATTCCCCGCGGATTCATCCGTGTCCCGTGGGAACTTCTGCCCGTACCGAGATAAAATACCGCCTACGTTGCTCGGGAAGATGGTAGCCTTCCAACAGTTTTCAAATCGGTTCAGTAGTTTCGGAGCCTGGTAAAGAAACAAAAAATGTTTCCTCTTCATTATTATTAGTATAGGTTATAGACTATGTAATTTACATGAAAACTTCAAAAACATGTTACACGAACGAACAATTTTATGAAGAACATGTAAAGTATTTTCGTGGAGAAATCGGAAGCGACTAACCAAGTTTACTTTCATATCGTTATCCAACGATTGCACACTTTAATTGTATTTGTGTACAAAAGAAATTACTCATATTATGGTCCGTAGTAGAAAAGTAATCTATTGTTTTCTTAAGAACACATCGGGATTACACTGCAAACTTTTAGTCGTCTGACAGTTTGTTCAGGCTCATAATTCAGTATCGTTCTTAATCTTGTCACATATTTGTGAAATGATTGCATGTAAATGCAATACAAAAAATGCATATTTATGTTGTTAGCTTATCAAGAAAGATACATAAGTAATGATGATGAAAAATGTTTCATAATTAGACTCGATTACAACTTAAAAAAATATATATTAAACTAATTTTTTTTTTTTTTCAAGATAAACAAGTGTAAGAATGGCAGAAGCATGATAGTTACGGAATTTCAGATAAAAACAAAGAATTACGCGAATCTTGCGACAGCTGATAGTGATAAGAGTTATCAGTGCCAAGATGGCTGACATTTCGTGATATCAATCATTGGAGCATTTCAGGAAAATCTTCTGTACATTAGATAGTAATGGTGTTATAGAAATTCCTGAACGGATCGTTTCCTGAAATCGTGATAGATTTCTTAGAAAACGTCCTTTTGTAAATACCAACATTCTGTAATATCAACAAGACATTTATTATCTCAGTCAGTGGCCAGTAGCATATATTATCTACATGTTATATTTAAGGATGCAAATGATATAATCTTTTCGAATAATCTATCATTTTGTTTGACAGATACAATAAAAAGCTTCTGCTATTTTCTTTACGAGTAAAATTGTTTACATTTAATTCGTATCTCCGAAATAAAGTAAACGGCTGTTTTATCTGTCTTTATGTACTTCTTAATATTTGTTACAGAAAATGAATGAAATTTCTCAAACAAATCTTAGTTTTTTAATCCTATGTGTGAAGTAGCTTGCGGGAAACAGTTAATGTTTCAAAAGTATACTAATTATTTTAATATTTTCTACTATTGTACCTACGTATTTATTTCCTTTCTTTTCCTATTTCGTGACAAATTATATAGGTAGTCGACAATTTTAATGACCGTGTCAGATTGAAGGCTTGACAAATATGTTTTAAGAGTTCCGTCATTTTAAATAGGCCGATAGACCGATATGGATTGCTGATATGCTACTATAGTCCTAATTAGGAATACTATGTGGGCTTGCATAGTATGGTTTTATGGGCTGACCGGTTAATCAATTTAGTTTTTTGGGTAACTTACTTAATATTATGTGCTATTTCTCATTGGTGTTTTTTTTGGTCGGAGCCTTGTTTAGGAAGCTGGGAATTGCTGTGTTAAAAGAATACAAATATTTTCGAAGATATATGTAGTCTTTCCAAGTTTTAATGTAAATCATTTTTAGCAATAGATATGATTACATACTATCTACATTTACATCTTCAATTATAAATAAAGAACTGACAGAAATAAATAAACACAGTACAAGTTCTAAAGCACGTCAAAAGCCGTAGTAAAAATATTTCAAATGAAGTTTATCTAATAATACATATGCCAAATAAACAATCAAAATCTCAACACCACCTTGACGCAAAAGATGAAAAGATGTAGGAAGAATATAAACATTTCTAACAATTTGACGCAAATACTTCGGAAGATGATCGCGTGGGTGGACACGGAGTAAGAAATTCCGATGCAAATGCAATGCATCTCTAAACACATAAGATGCATCTACTGGAGTATCGCGACTGTGAGATGAAGATACGTGTTAATTGATTAATAATTACACTAAGATTATCAAAGAGAATGATAGCAATATACAAGGAAATATAGGTGAGATATCGAAGTTTGTTTCTTACATATATTGCATAGAGAAATGAGAAGTATTAGAAGGTTTTTCGGAAAGTACGAACATTTCATGGCTAGGTAGAGGTGTGTACATGTGTTCAATAGTTAGTTGCTTTAGATGGATCCGGATAAAAAAGGGAGGCCAAGTTAACGTAAGAACATATGAAGTCAATAATATGGGTGCAATAATATTGTGTTCCCAATTTTTAACAGACCCGATAACTCACAAAAGTAAAGCCTTTCAAATTTTCAAAACAATACACTTGATTCTATTAATCATACAGCATACGGCCATACTATTAATTGCTATAACGGTTTGTTTTGAAAACATTGAGCAGTTTTTCGACTTACATAACACAATGTATGCGACAATGAACCATCAACTGTATTTTAAACAATCATCGTCTTGCAGTTCGCTTGGGAGATTGAACCTACTTTAATTTCAGAGAAGGTTATTATGGCCTTGTTAATATGAGAAAAAAATCTAAATATATGAATGAAGATACCACAGCTATAGTTGTGTGATATGGATTGCATGAAAGATGATATGATTAATAAGGAAGTAATTATTAGGATCACGGACGAAAAAGAACGAGGTTAGGATGATAGCTGATAGACTGGAATTAACCGAACAAAATGGGAAGAGAGAGAATAAGAACAGAAAAGACGACGTGTCGGGGGAATTTCTAATTGAAAAGTTAAAACTTATTGCGGAACCATGTTGTAATTATGAAAAGGCGCTGAAGATTTTATCCAAGAACTAGGTACTGTTTCCATGCCTATGACATGACTGACTATGGCATGACTGCCATTCTCAAAACTGTTTAAGTAATTATCAACTTGATTGACAGCCCACACAAAAACAGCTCCAAGTTTTGCTTAGCAAAGAGAAAAAGTGTGATTATAATTTGAGAAATTGTGGCGTTTGCTCAATTTTGTTGAAAAAATGAAGTTTTTTTGCTTTTAAAATTAGCATATCTTCGTAAAGTCGCATATCTTCATGCTATAGAAGTAATCACGGTACTGGAAAATCGTTTGAATAAAATTTGAATGAGCAATGGCTTGCAAGTCAGGTAACTGTATGTTAAACAAAGTTGGGTAGAAATTTTATGAGCTGTCCAGCGAAAGTACATTGTATTTAAGGCTATATGGTGCAATAGTTTTAGTATTGGTATGAGTTAACTTATTGTATTAGGTGATGATTTATTTATTTACACCATTCCTATATTGCAATAATTATAAAAAACCTAGGGGCCTAGGTTCAATCTAAATATAATTAATCTCTAGAATCTGAATACAGACTTTATTTATAGTGGTACCTGAAAACAAACCAGAATTTGATGACTAGATTCCGTGGCGAAAACATCTAAAATATTTTTCTGTAAACTCGACTCACTCAAAAGTAAATACGGATTTTGTTCTCAGAAAATCTAGAAGACTACGCTCAAATCCCAAAGAAAGACGTCACACCTTAAGATAAAACTGAAAGATTAAAGGCAAAGATAGTATCTTCGATAGTATTAAGAGTAAGATAAACACTAAACATTTATCTGGACATGAAACCAAACGTGCAATGCATAACACAAGTGCTGTAGATGATGATAATATTGTAGTGACAAAGGCGTGTTAAGAATTTGAAGATAATCTGTAAATATCTGATAAGTTAGAACCAGGAGTGCCAAAGAACGAAATTTCCCACTTCAAAAAATCATCTTTACGTGCTTAACAAATAATAGAGGTATGTGCAGGTCATAAATCAGGCATTGCGTCTTATTATCTAACTCTGAATGCAATATATACGAAGAAATAAGATCCGTATTCTATTAATAGGAAAAAAGAAAGTAACAATGATAATTTTCATTAGCTTAATGTAGAATTAGCAAGTAATGATCAAATAGAATTACATAACTAAACAGTAGTTGATAGCGTGAGGCTAATGACTATAGTTAATCAGGAAAGGCGGTTCGCGTGCTATAGGGATGGGAAATGCTTCATTGGAGACGTAAGAAAATATGCAAGAATATATTGTTTTAATAGAAACATAGAATTATCAATTTAAATACTCTCCTAATAATATAGGAAGTAGCTATAGGAGGTAGGCTGCGAAATTAAGCGTTACTCCAAGATTACAAGACCAATGAAAAGTTATTTTGGTTGACACAACAGTTAAATGAACCAATAGAACAATAGATATAACCTAAAATAACCTAACCTCTAATACTGGAAGGAGAGTCCCTAAAAAAAAGATATTTAACATCCTTCTAGAAAAGAGACTTCTCTTATTTCAATAATTATTACCTAGCATTGTTGTCTATTTATTACATCTTCATATGACTTATGTTATTTAGTCATTAAAGGACACATTTTCAGTTCAATTATTAAATAATCTAAACCTGTCTCGATACTATGATTAACGATCATGAATCATATTACATTTATTAAAGACATATAGTCGATGACCAATACACTGGGCGTGGGTGCTTTAAATGTCACATTAGGAACAAAGCAACCTCTACAAGCTAGAAAACAACTTATTGACATATACCATCATAATATAGATATTATATTGTAGCCTTTTATAGACAGGCCATGACATTAACGTTGATTTTGTTATTATAGATGATGTAACCGCTGGTTTCATTAAAAATACTTCCATATATTGCCTTGGTGGCCTGAATATATGAATAAAAACATTGTATGAACTTTAGATGATTTTATTTGATTCCGTATTTGGAAGCTTGACAATAACATTATTGAAGGTATTTAAGTCAATTATAGATTCTGCTGCTTTGATTAAAATGTTCCCAGATAGTTTAAGCTAGTTGCTTGCGTAAATCAACTTCCACGCTTTAGCAATCATTACCTCTTTAAGTATTTTTGCTAAAACAATCTCAATCAGTTTGCACAATTCAACTGTCAGTAGCTCAGCTGTGTCTGCTATTAAGTTTTGAATCTTAATTATATGCTTATTAGAGTCTATTGTTGGATTATCGTCTTTGCTTGCTACGTCCATCACTATTCGGAACAGAGGCGCTCGCGCAGGTTTCACCGCGTTCCCTACATGGTCGGGGCCGTGAAATCTATTAGTTTACATGTTATCTTACGTTTTAGTTAGAACTCCGATTTTAATAGGGATATTGTTTTCAGTTGTAAGTTTGATGACATTGCAAAGTACATTTATATTCTGGCGAATTTATCTTTGAAAATCGCATTGGAAATATTTAAATGCCATAGAAGTATGAGTATGTATCCAACATTGTTATTCGTTGTCGAAAGATAAGGCATTAATGTTTCATTGTCATTAATGTTTTAAAGCTACATTGTAATTTTATACCGTAACATCACTTAAAGTAATTAAGGTAATCATCAGTAAGGAAATTAATAATGAAGAAGTGTCTGAGGTTCAAGCAATTAAAAAACTTATAATAACAGCTAGTTTGCTTACTAATTATAACGAGTAAAAGATCGTATATCATAAAAATGACGAAGAAAATACTGCAGACACAGTATAGAAAAACATAAGCCACTAAATGATTCAAAATTGTATCAATCCAACTTTCACTTTTTCCCTACAATTTGAAAGTGACTGACGTAGTAGAAAATTGACCTTGAAAATATGGACATATCGTTAGTCTGTGTACATTATGGTCGATAATGTCACATTTATCATACGCATGCCCTTGAACCAGTCGCCATAGATATATCGATTTTCGATGGCAATGGAAAGTTTGTGGAAACAAACGTAATGGCTTTTTCGAAGGACCTATCAATAATGTGGAGTGTTTGTGTGAGTCATGATGATTGTTTTTAATTGAAAGCTGAAATTATTTTGAAGGAATCACTAATTATAGAAGGCGCTATGGTTGAAAAGAAAGTCACTTGTGAAATGACGTCAGATAGATGAGAATGGAAGAAGAAGACTGTGGGTAAAAGGAAGACGAAGGAATGAGACCAATTAATTATTGTGAACTAGCTTCTGTCAGCGGTTTCACCCGCATCCCGTAGGAACCACGGCACGAACCCGGATAAAAAGTAGCCTATAGCCTTCCTCGATAAATGGGCTATCTAACACTGAAAGAATTTTTCAAATCGGTCCAGTAGTTTTTGAGATTAGCGCGTTCAAACAAACAAACAAACTCTTCAGCTTTATAATATTAGTATAGATTTAAAAATAATTCGTAAGACCGTTTTTCTCAACTACAAGAAGAATAGAGACAGTAGCTCCTTGTTATAAACTGGTACTCAGCTGCTCTAGTTAGACTGGAAGCCGACCCCAACAAAGTTGGAAAAAAGGCGAGGAATATGATGACAAGTCAAATAGAGAAGTCTGATTGTGACTCAAATAATCTTCAGTAGGTAATGGAAAAATCGTGTTGTAAAATAAAAAAATGCCCCTATGTCCTTGCCTTGATGATGTTTATTATTAGGTGATCTCATCGTTTTTACCTGCTTTTGGAAAATAGGTAGGTAATTCAATATCTGTATTGTTATACCTACCTACGTCAGGTAAACATCGGAAGATATCATGATTATTATCATTATGACGTTTGTATATTAAAAAAAAATTTTTGCGACTGTTCATCAGACCCTTTATTGACTAATAGTCCAATGGGTCTCCCGCTGTTTCTGAATGAAGCCCACCCACGTTCTTTCGACTTTTTGCACTCCAAGACTTGAATTAGTTTTCAATTGAACAGTCGTGGTCGTTACGGGTAGTCAGAAGCCAGTAAGTCTGACAACCAGAGTTATCTAGAGGTTTTGGGTTCCCCGGGTAACTGGGTTGAGCACTGAGCAGGTCAGATAGGCAATCGCTCTTTGTAAAACACTGGTACTCGGCCGCATTCGGTTAGACTGGAAGCCGAACCCAACATAGTTGGAAAAAGGCAGATGATAACTTTAATTAGTCTTTCAAACTATCCCACAGCCCAACACACTTATAGACCTCCCACAAACAATTCGCAAGCTCCCATAGTCTAAAAAAATACATCATTTTACCAGTAGATAAATCTCGACACATGTTCCTTCCTGTTTCACATGGGTAAGCAGAGTGTCAGAGACCTTCTGTTCATTGTACGAATCACTGTTGGCTACAGTTATAATTGTGTATGTAGGTACCTACATAACTACTGTGTGTGATTTACCTCGCCCGATCTTTGATCTAGTTTTTATTTCCATGTATGTATATGCAGGTATGTATGTGTGTGTGTGGATTTGCTGTTGTGGCATGTAGTTTGGTAATTTGTATCATATTACAGTTGTCCGTAGTCAGAAAGTCTGATACCCAATATTATCAAGAAGTATCGAGTTGCCTGGGTTACTGGAGAAGATTAGATAGGCTAGGCAGTTCCTCCCTGGACCCTAAAACCCTGGTTTTATGGATGTACTTAGGTACTCAGCTGAATTTGGATAGACTGGAATTTACTTGAAAAAAGCTGGGCAAATAATTAATGAAGAATGCTACTGCTCATAAGGCGGATTGACTCTAAGTCAGAAAATCGATTCTCAGGTAGCCACATAACAACCAACTTGCAGGTGGTCTTAAGTTTTCAATGCGATATAATTTGGTGTGAAGTTGAGTTTTTTTATGGCATAAGGTTCCGGGGAATAACTTTAGATTGTACCACAAAGTACTAATCCATGTAATTGGACTTATGTTTGATTCGTCATGCCTTTTTATGGAGATGATATGCAAAAATGACGTATGTATATTTTTTGTGTCAGTATGTTGAAAATACGTAAATGGTAATGTATGCTTAGCAAATTGTAGTGCTTGAATAATTTGCTTGACATTTTTCGACATTTATTATAATAATTTCTAAACGGCCTATAGATGCTAAGTATGACAAAATGGTATATAACGCTGTGATATTTAACTTCTTCATAGTTACGAAATAGTAATTTTAGGCGATAGTCACTTGTCAAAACTTACTGAGAACATTTTATAAGATGCTTGCCATCTCACGCGGTTTCACCTAGGTACCTAGAGAATTTTTTCCAGTCTAATCGGATGCAGCTGAGTGCTAGTGTTTTACACTGCTTATCTGACCTCCTCCTAGTTACCCGGGCAAACCTGAAACCAGTAGCCTTAGGTAGAACTGGCTGTCCGACTTACTGGCTTCTGACGACCCGTAACGCCTGCCAAAGATGTTCAATGACGGCCGGGATCAACAGTTTATAGTAACTTTTGAAAACATAGTAATAAAATAGTTTACTAACCCAAGTAAGGTTGGCAATACGTTATAAATAAGTAAACAAATACATGACAATAATTGCGTGACCGGGTCATATTATATCCTATAGTGTATTGTTTTTGATGAACTTCGCAATTATTTTAATTTATTTTATGGAGAAAGGCGTGGCCTTGTGTATTTTGTTTTTGTTTTTTTGTGTGACCGTGTTGGCACGGGTATTCAGTACCTAATTAAATTGGATATTTATGTAGTTCAGTGAACATCAAGATCAAACTTATTTTTGTAATAATTAATTTACAGTTGGTCAATATTGTTAAAAATATTAAAATTAATGTATCTTAATGTTAATTTTAAGATGCATGAATAAATGTAATTAAATATTTTTACATGTTAGATTAATTACAAAATATAAATCAAAATTTCTTCATTAATTATTACAGAAACTTAAAACTAGAGAATTCACAGTTCATTACATTTTACATAACATTATTTAAAAGAAAAAAAAAAACAATCAAAATTCTTCATAAGTCATCTGCAATTCTTAAAAAAATATTCCCGTAACTAAATGCAAGAACTATTGCGAAAAAGACATTAAAAATCAATTTACGTCCTAAGGTCCACCACATCATAATACTCAAGCATTCTTAAATGCAAAAAATAACAATTTCAAGCTCTTGAAATGCATTAAGTTCATCGCAAAAAGCGCAGTTAAGTTGCATAGAAAAACGTGCGTTTTACACGCATATGTCGGCAACAGATGTCGTGTGTGTGCGGCCGTCCTTAACGGTACACCTGGCGAACAATATGGAACGGTATAACTTTTGAATGAAATAATTTTATTATTAATTGGGTTATAGACTTGGTTTTGAGAAAGAATAATATTGTGTTGCGGATGAGTTGGCACTGTTAGATTGAATGGGTCTCGTAAGAACAGCTGTTTCCTTGGTTATTAGAAAAAATATAGTATTACTCCCAGTTTTCCGGTTTTAATCGCGTTCCGAGGGAACTGTCTTCTCGTATCCGGACAAAATATAGTGCATAGTCGAGCTTCCCTTCTTAGAAACTATTTTAAATCAGCTATGTAGTTTCGGAGCCTTTCGGGTACAAAAAAAGAAATAAAAAATGTTTCCTCTTTAGTACATCACTATAGATGATATTATATGATATGATACTATCTGATTCGTTAGTGTTCAAGTAAAAATAATTTATGTTACCACGTTCGCATTTTTTAATCACTTTTAGTATTAAACTAGGCACGTGTCAAAAGGTTGTCATACCTAAACGTTTGATTGATTTCTATGATTTATTTGATTGTCACAGATTGAACTGAAATTAATTTTACGGGTTAAATGCTTCGCGGTCTTAACAGTTTCATTTCACGACCGTGAGCGTTGAAAATAGTTGAAAAAGTTGAATAATCGGTCAATTAATTTCTACCTATAACTATCTTTTAGTTCAGATAATCTCATGATAAGCTATTTTTTTATTGTTTTACACCTTGTTCTAGGGTTCAATCAATGAATCATCCACTTACTTTACTCTGAAAACGTAACACACAGTGAAAATACATATTTCCTAATAGACCCACGATTTTTAGTTGTAACGAAGAATGTTACTTATGAGATGACGGCGGCAGATAGAAAAGTATGGAAGGAGAAAACATACGTCGACCCCATAAAGGATTGGGATAAAGGCAGAAGGATGATTATATAACTAAGAAGAACATAATGACAAGAAGTATTTACTTCTTTCTCTTAGCCAGTCCTACCTAACTAACTTAGCTTTTTCGATGCACATTGCATAGTATTTTGCCACGAAAACGGCATAAATACTTACTAAAAAATTAGGCAAAATGCCATTTCTTTGTATCAAAAATGACTATTCTATCAACAATAATATTTCCGTACTTATTCCACGATTCAATTCAACAAACCGTTCCCCTCTAACAAAAAAAAATACTGAAGAATAAAGAAAAGGGTTTTTCAAACCTCGTCGGTTGCTTAACTCCAGCTCACGATCAACCAATCTTGCAACATTCTCGCTTGATTTACGACGATGAAAAAATACCAAAAACTGTAAGCTGAACTAATTAGATTATCTGTATTGCAATGTTTTGGCGTCGTAAGATATTGCGGACGTTGGTTCAGCTGAATTTTTAAGTATGTGTGACGGTGGCGCAATTTGTCAACTTTGTGTTTCGATATTTTGGTTGACTTTCAATAAGGAAGGTTTCCAATCATTGTATTCTATAGCTTTTGGTAATTTGGATTTTCAGCGTTTTTGAGAGAAGGCTTTAGTGTTTTGGATAATATTCTATTTGTATAATGCAAGTTTTAGGTATGTGTAGAAGAAAATTCTTAGTCAATTACATACCTAATTATAAAAAAAAGGCTTATGTTTAAACACCACCCTAAAAAGTACCTATTTTACTACCAAAAAAATTCTAAACGGTTACCAAAATGGATAAATGGTCACCAAATAACGTTTCCAAAAATATTATTAGATAAAACCATTTTTTCGTATTATTGACTACTAAAAAAATATATGGACGCCTTTAAAATACACTTTACACCAAATATTATATATTGTCACTACTTAGATGTTACCAATTATGTAATACCATGACTCCTAATTTGGTCATTTTTGTTAGACTAAAAAAGCTAACGATCGCTAGAATATTTCCCAAATACCAATTAATATACTAGGGTTCCCAAACATACGTCGCTTATTTATTGTTATATGAATTTGTGTGTAACTCAGTAGTAAAATGTAAGCACGCAACATGCAGCAAGCATGGCTTCTGTCACGGCTCCGGCGCTGCAGGGCTCCGGCGGTCCCATGCGAGCTTATCGTCGCAGATGGTTTTCACGCTCACCACCGCAGCTTCGGCTTGCTGGCCGGCTCCGCCGGCCAGCCTCAGCCGCAGCGGCGAGCCTTAAAACTACCTGCGCCTCAGCTCGCAGGCCGCGTCGCCCCTCCGCGCCTACGCGGTTTTGAATTGCACTCTAGGGGTAGGGCAGACAAGACTACGTGGAGTCGGTTTTGCAGCGATTCGTTTTCGTCACTAACTTTTTAGGGTTCCGTAGCCAAAATGGCAAAAACGGAACCCTTATAGTTTCGTCATGTCCGTCTGTCCGTCTGTCCGTCTGTCACAGCCGATTTATTCGGAAACTATAAGTACTACAGTGATGAAATTTGATGGGAATATGTGTTGTATGAACCGCTACAAAAATATGACACTAAATAGTAAAAAAAAGAATTGGGGGTGGGGCCCCCCATACATGTAACTGAGGGATGAAATTTTTTTTTTCGATGTACATACCCGTGTGGGGTATCAATGGAAAGGTCTTTTAAAATGATATAAAGTTTTCTAAAAAACATTTTTCTTAAAGTGAACGGTTTTGAGATATCAGCTCTCAAAGTCGTAAAAGTATGTCCCCTCTATTTTTATAACTACGGGGTATAAAATTCTAAAAAAAATAGAGGTGATGCATGCTAATTAACTCTTTCAACGATTTTTGGTTTGATCAAAGTATCTCTTATAGTTTTTGAGATAGGTTGATTTAACTGTAATTTACGGAACCCTTCGTGCACGAGTCCGACTCGCACTTGGCCGGTTTTTGGTAGTAATATTAATCTTTTAGTTGGATAGAATTTGGTGACCATTAATCCATTTTGGGAACCAAAAATAATATTTGTGCGAGATTTGCGATTTTTGTGATGTTATTTTATTTTTTTTGGATCATAGCATTATATACTTTAGTGCCCTTTTAATAAAGTCAATTAAATTTTTTTGGAGTTGTTTATTTTATTTGGTGCCTCAGCTTAGAGTCTTAAAAATATTTTTGATGACCACCTAAATTATACCCTAAAAAAAATAATCTATTTTTCTACTCAAACGTAAAATACACATTCTACCTGACAATTTAGTAGCTGGTCTAGAGGTATATTATAAAAAAGTACTTCAGTACACCTTTTCAATCGTAGTGTCAAGTCTATATTTACAACCTATTTTGGAACGCCATCTAGCAAAACAAAATACAATTGCGACAAAAAACTGATTCGTCCTGGACTAATCAACATTCCATTATCACATACCTTCGAGCTGTTCCCAGGGTAAACCTGTGATTATAGGCATCCTGTCTTTGTTCCTGACAAGTTATACTTGTTAGGGCGCATTCCTGTTGACTAGCATTTAGTGTTCGAAGACTTTTGTTGTCCTGATCATTATTTTTTAGAGTCTTAGTGTCACATAGGCTTTTTCGCTCATTGAAGAGTTTTATAAATGGTCTCCAATTTACGCAAGTGTTTCATCTTGGCATGTTAAATTGGTGGATCCCGGCTGTCATATGAACATCTTTAGCAGTCTGACAACCAATGGTATGGTCAGTTTCAAAGTTTATAAAGTCTTTGATAGCCAAACAGAAACTAAAACTGTTGGGGTATGAGAGCAGAGAGTAAAGCTCATCATACCTCGCACTAAAGGGAGGATGCTCCGACCGGACAGGTGTTTTTGCCCGGTGGGCTACTGCCCGACAGTTGTTGTCGGGGTAATCTATGTGTACTACTGTGCGCGCGAACACTGCATGTGCGATGCAGGATACTTGATGGTAGTTGCAGCTTCGAATGTGTAGATGGCGGTGTTGTAAGTTGTAGTACCGCTACATCACTCCCCTCCGGAGACCGGAGGTCGATGGTACAAGTTCTTGAAGTGCTAGCCAGGCTTGTTGCCAATGCGTTGCCGCGAGGTTCTCGGTGAGTCGGAACTGGCTGCTACGGCGGTGCTGCGAATCCCAGTGAGTCGGGACCGGCGCTGCGAGAGTTGCACAGCGCCGCGCTAGTGGCTAGCGACTGCTTCGGCGAGGGAGATACTCGACCGGCCGAAGTGCAGTGAGCTGGAGCCTAGGTCGCTGGATGTGGCTGAGTGTGCTGACCAGGTATGTGCGTCCGCAACATGCTGGTGGCCAGGGATACCCATTTGAAGCTGGCTGGCTGAAGAACTCGTCGCTCGAAAGCTTGAGGAAGGTCTTGCTGATGACGTCACGTAGTTCGGAGGTTGCGTGTTCATATCACGTCGGGGTCACCACTGTGGGGGTATGAGAGCAGAGAGTAAAGCTCATCATACCTCGCACTAAAGGGAGGATCCTCCGACCGGACAGGTGTTTTTGCCCGGTGGGCTACTGCCCGACAGTTGTTGTCGGGGTAATCTATGTGTACTACTGTGCGCGCGAACACTGCATGTGCGATGCAGGATACTTGATGGTAGTTGCAGCTTCGAATGTGTAGATGGCGGTGTTGTAAGTTGTAGTACCGCTACAAAACTTTTAGGTTTACAGGTCTTGGATCAGATATCTAGACAGAAGCATTAAACCAGATAACTGACACTTTGTAACATAACATAGGCCTCCCCCTTAGATGTCCACATATACCTGTTGGAGGCGACCTGCATCCAGCGTCTTCCGGCGACCTTTAAAAGGTCGTCTATCCACCTTGTTGGTGGACGTCCTACTCTGCGCTTGCTATTCCGTTAGTCCATCCGTCGTTATGTACCAGGGCCGCGGTAACTCTTTCGAACAATCCCGCAGCACCGGGAGTAGTCTTGAAGTCTGCCATGCCTAAGTGAGAATGTGTCCTTCTAAGTTTTTCACAAATGTGGCCTTTATCGGCCTTTGTAATGACCGGCTGTGGTATGTGTCGTGGAAATAAATCGACCCTGTGGTACATCCAAGGACACGGTTCATGGTTGTGTGGACCTTGGTGCTTTTGTTTTGTGGTTCG
The DNA here is from genome assembly GCF_030705265.1 of Helicoverpa armigera. Lineage (NCBI taxonomy): Eukaryota > Metazoa > Arthropoda > Insecta > Lepidoptera > Noctuidae > Helicoverpa > Helicoverpa armigera. The sequence continues at coordinate 1,282,600 of NC_087141.1, forward strand.
TTAATTAAATAGTGGATTTTTATGTGTGTTTTGTGTTGTTTTGCAATATGTGTATAGAATCGTGTTATTTGCTAGTCTGGAATTTATCAAGAATTACACTTGAGGATGCTTATCGAGCGACTCGTACATCAGGAATACTGCTTGGTTTTATTTGGTGTTGCCATTTTAACAAATACAGGAAAAACGGGAGTTAAAAGTGAAGGGATTGCCGTTCATTTCTTCTTGAATTTAACGGTTTTTGTCATTTTTTTTTTTTTTTAAGTTAGTACGATTGTACGATTGGTAGGTTATTCTAACTTTATTAAGAACATATGCACTTAAAACCAGTACCTACTACGCAGAAACAAACCCAAGTTTCCTTCCGATCAGTTAGAATTATTGGAAAATCGCACAAGGCCTTATAACTACACGCACGATCAAATTCTTAACACCAATAACTTAAATGTTATATCAATGCAAATTGCTGATCGATTATCGATCTTAATGTGAGCTAATTAGGTTCAAAATTACTTGTGTAAGGAGTGAGACTTGTGATTATTTGCACGCGAATGTTTTCGGGGTGGTAATTGGTTGTATCCTTTGTAGGAGCCTGATGGCAGGCTTGTGTTACTAATGTAGCATTTTATAATAATTATGTAGTTCCTCGGTAGAGTGAATAAACTTTTATGAAGTAACAGAACCAGGATAAATATTTTCATTATTTTCGGGACAAAAGCGATGGTTTTCAAATGGGATTTTATTCCATAGGCAACTTGTAACTAAATATACTTCTAATTACATCAGCAATTCGTGAATACGTTGGTTACAAGTTCTTCAGAAATGTCCCTATGGTATTTAAAAAACAGATATTATGGTGATTATAAGCCTAAGACCACAGCCAGAGGCTTTGTCCGAACTAGAATGGATGTTTTAATTTTTAGGCAGTCCAGGGCGTTATTATAATAAGTTAAGTACTATTACAAAAAGTTATTGTGTTCGTCCTTTACAGTGCTGTGCCTTTTGCAAATATCTTGACCGGTCATAGTTCAGCGATATTGTTATTAACTAATTAATATGTTATCGTAAAATGGTAAAGTGCCAGTTGTTTGCCACTCCCCGACCTTCAACTTTCACTGACATTATATTATGTTAGACCGATCGATAAACAGACATAGATACTATATTGAAATAATTACTGAATTATCGAACATAGGTATTGCTTTCAGTTGCGCAAAACAACAATCTGACAAGCAAATCTAAAAAAAATATCTATTCATATATAGGGGATGATTTGTACAACGATCTTTATTTATTTATAACGACACAAGTAGATTCACAAATAATCTAATAAAAAAAGAACTCCTGTGATCATTCCAAATAACTGGATCCATAAAATGGGACTTCCATTGATTCAAAACGGAATTCCAGTAATAAGGAGCTACTTTACATAACCTGTGCTCTACAGCATAATGTTCTTTTTTGGAGCTGTTAAAGTAAATAACGTAGTCCAAGTCAAAAACATACATAGTCATCGTTCGAAACAATTAGACAAGGCCAAGGCAATCGAGATGGTATCATAGTAAATTATGGGTCATAAAATTTGCCCAGAAAAAGTCTATTAAAGATTGCCAGCTGTCTATGAAAGAGCTTGCGACCTATAATGACCCACTGCTCATATCATAAGCTAAGTTATATGCAAATGCGTAAAGAATCTATTGCAAGTGTTATAAAAACGTTCTTGATTCTAAATCATTTTGCTATGATTGATGTAAAATTTAATGGTAACCGCCATAAATCTCTCATCTGAGATTGATATAGAAAAATTTATTTCAATCTTGAACTGTTATATGTAAACTCTTTTGCATTGACATACTTACATCCCCACTTCACATTTTAGTTAGGCTACCTATATTTATTACCTTTTACCAAAGATTCGTCTCTATATACAATAAAGACGGGTGTCAGATTGATTGAAACATAACAAAGTATAATGCAAGAATGTCGTTATTACATAAATGTACATGCACCTATACTGTTTGTAAATTTCAATCCATTAGTTGAAAATATATATAACAGTGATTCAGACTTAATTCCTGAAATTTACTCAAAAAACCCAACATTTCAAACCTTAATTTTCGGAAAAATGTGTCACCACACCGCTCCAATTCCTACCACCACAATGCAATCACTACAAAAGAAAACCAAAAACCGGAAACCCAAAACCTCAACAATACATTAACTATGGCTAGACCGTTACTAGGATACCAGAGTCACACACACACCTAATTCCCACAAGTTCATCGACACACACATACACAATGAAAAACTATATAGCACGGTCTATTATGATAGCGCTCGATATTGTGGCATTTCTATTTTATTTTATTTTTTTGTGTCAAATTCATTATCGTGTTTGTGTCAAATTCATTGTATGCCTGGCTTTTCCCAAATTTGTTGGAGCTGGGTTTCAGTCTAACAAAATGCAGCTGAGAGTGACTGTCTGTCTTACCTTATACCTTCTCAAACCAATCAACCGGGCCCCCCCTGGTAAGATTCTTTGTCAGAATTTCAGGCTTCTGCTGACAATCCTTATTGTCAAAGATGTTAAAATGACAGCCGGGACCCACATGCTTAACTTGCCTTCTGAAACACGGAAGAACGCGCCATGACAAAATGTCAAGATGCATGAACCGACCACACTCTAGCCGCTAAACGTAATGACCAATCGAAACGTGTGGATTACTTTAATACATTTTCTTTACTGTACAGTAGGTAAGGTAACCTCACATGGATTTTGTAGTAGTTTTCACATCACATACTCTATAAAAAGGTTTTTTATTCTATTTATTTTATATTTCAAATAGCGAGTACCACCACAATACCCCACTCGACCACTGTTATCATGATTAAGCGTTTCGACAAAAGAGTGCGCCGACCTCGACTGAGGTTTTTCGACCAGAGTTTCTCATGCATTTATCAGCAATCGGTAAAGCTAGCATTGAAGGCTCGCTATTGTTGGCAGTTTGACCTTTTTAAACGAAACTGGCTCTGTTAGGCACGGTGATAAATTCTGTTGAAATGAACCTATAAATCTACGTTCTTATTTAAAATCAGGCTTTTAATATGCTATTATAAAACCTTTTGTAGTAGCCGGCTTACTTAGACTTCCTTACTAATAAGTAAATGCGAAAGTAAATAACTCAGCTTTTGTGTCAAAACTATTGGCGCAATTTAAATCAAGCTCATTTGTAATTATACAATAATAGAGCCCGAGAAAGGAGATTGGCTACCCTTTAACCGGGTGAGGGAAGAAGGAATAAGGTATGGATGGAACCGCGGGGGGCAGCCAGTTATGTATTTTTTTGATGGGAGTAAAGATCTCACTTACTTTTATTTATGTTTTTAAATTTTACTTTTGAATAACATCGAGGACCGAGGTGTTAAATATTACAGTCACGTAGTTTTCATAAGCAGTTACTAAGAAAACCGTCAGCAAATGACGTACTAAGTTATTAACATCACATCGCTAAGTTAAACAAGCTACCTTCATCTCAAGTGTGTTCAATGCAGCTACTGAGTCATCTCATTTTTGGAAATCCCCAAACAGGATGTTTTGTAAGACCTCAAAAAATCAAGAGTAACTTAATATTGTGTTGTAATTTTTTGCCAAATAAGGTCAACGTACCCAGATTCAATTTTAGTGCGAGTATCTGAACATACCTGCATGTAAGAAGGAAGTTCGATATAAAAATGTTGAATTCCATTCCATTCAACCATGTAATCAAATTCTAATCAAAACACTTAATAAGCATGTATGTATGTATATCAGAATAATAGATCCTTCATGACTTATATGTCACTTAAAAAACTTACACATATTTATTTTTCCAAAAAATAAAAAGAAACTCCGAATTGAGGATCACCTTCTCGGAACTAACAAGGACCAAAGCCTGCCGAGGCTGCGGGATTGTTCGAAAGAATTACCGCGGCCCTGGTATATACAGGGCTTAAGAAGGAACACGATGGGTTTTAGTCAGTAAGAGTCTGACACTCCCTCACGCTGCTAACCCACAGCGGGAGGGATTAACATGAGCCACAATTTCACACTTCAAAAAACATTAACCCCTGTAAAAATATTCAGGTCGATATTCGAGTATTTTAGGCTGAAACCTAGATAACCTTTCAGTTAATTTAGGTAGCATGTTCAGGTCAATGCGCTCAATCGCATGCTTCACGCTATTTACGCATATAGAGTGGCCAGGGAGGTATGATTAGGTTAAGATAATATGTATTAGGTTGATTAACTTTAACTTTATTGGTTTAGATAAATGGATAGGGATCAGAAGTATTTTGTTTGATGATTCGATTTTTGAACTTTAAGTGTTGCCGAGTTCTTCAAAGGCAAAGTTAAGTTAGTTCATCAGTATAATTTATCTTTTCACTAGCTTCGGCTAGAGGCTATTACAGTCCTGTGGGAACTATTCCGCGCACCTGGTTAAAAAGTAGACTATATTCCTCGATAAATGTAGTATCTAAAACTGAAAGAATTGTTCGAATATAGCAAGCGTGTCTCTGCCAATAAAGATTCTTACTCTTCTAATATTTCATGAGATTAGCGTGTACCTACAGCTTTTTAAAAGATTGAGAATAAAGTCTCTCCTGTCTTTTTGTGGCACCGAGACTGATAAAAAACTTGTTTATATGTACTTCCCAGCCGATTTCGGCTATGGTGACTGCTTTCAGTTATCATTTAGAGAAGAGCTAGGATGTTCAGCTCTTCTATGTGCCCTTTGATGGCTACCCTATTTTCGCAAAAAAACTTGTATATTGTCTTTAAACCAACAACTCTATACTTAATAATATAATTTTCCAATAGCGAAAGCCACTTTCCTAACCATGACCATGACAGGAAATATCCTTTACTAACCCACCTGCCTCGAATAGTAAGTGCAGTATGCATTGAAATGTTCCCGAGTAAAACAATTGCTAGTTATGCAGTTGTGGGCGCAGTTGCAGTAAGGTCAATAGCCGCGGGTTTGTGCAAGTCATATTATATGTATGTTTGTAAAAGTTGTCTTGTGTTTCTCTATACTTATGATAAAAATGAAAAGTGCATGTGTTTGTAAATATATAGGTAGGGGTAATCTTTGGAACTTCTGAACAGATTAAGAAATTCTTTTAGCAATAGAATTACATTATTTGTGACCGTCATATTTTAGTGGCTGTTTGCCTACCAATAATAATGTTAATGTAAAAGTTTTTAGTTCAGTGCGTATCATTACTGCTTGCAATTTTAAAACGTGTCGTTTGGTATAGTTTTGAGTAATTTCAGAACCAGTTGGAACCATTTTGATAAGACTTATACAGCAGGATAAAGTGGAATCAAAATAAGGGATCCAACGGGAATGCTTCGATCTTATGAGTAGCCTAGAGTCCGTACAAACGCAGTCGATGTCGTAGTAAAAAGATAGTTTAAAAATAATTAACCGTGGTTGTTACATTACATGGTATTATTACTTGGTTTTTCCAAGTATAGAAATGTATTGCATAATTATGTATTGCACGTGGACTTTTAAAAACTGCGGTCAATCGAGGTCAGGCTGTGCTTGCCGCGGTCAGTTTACGGATGGGTGGCCATTAGTAACAGCGGACTATTTTTGATTTTTTTAGTTATTTAATGGGTAAGTTTGGTATAAACTGTCAATAATTCAGATGGAACTATTTTAATTATCCTATCGATCACTTCTGAACTGAAACAAATGACTGAAGTTGTTATAATGAATGATAGTTATTTTATGCGAACTATGTATAGCAATTGTGCTATTTTTGATTCATGTTATTTATGTGGTGTGTTACTAAGTAGTGCTTATGCTTATGTAACTTGAATGGCAAATATATAATCTGAACAGTCTTATGCCCAAGTTTAATGCTCATTTTTGCTTACAACATAAACGTCTGTTTTCATAACTCTTTACCATGAATTTTCATGATTTTTCTAAGTAACCAGTTAATTTAAGACGTCGATACTACTGTCGTACTGTCGATAAACTTAAGCATAAGTAAGCTGAATAATTATCTTCTGAAGTGGGTTTAATTCAATACCGGGCGAATATGGGCTTTGGAATTATAACATTTTGATAGTCAATTAGTCTTTCTGGCTTAGGTTTTTACCATACCAATTAGTCTACTGTAGGTATATATATTTTTTCATCTCAAAGTGCAATAAACTAAGCTAAAATACCACCCACATCAATAACCCGTTGACAATATAAGAGCGGGCGCACAATAGCGATTGCGACACTAACAGCTGCGATTTCAACGAATGAGGAAATACACGACAAAAGCGCGGACACATTTCCCACACTGCAACTAACTGTAAGTAAACTAACAATGGCAGTTGACAAATACGTTGTCGAATTAGTTTTTAGGCTACCCACTAATTGTAGACACGATTAGTAATAGTGCAGCCGCAGACTAAACAATCGGCCGACGGGAGGGATCAGATAAAAAAAATCAGGAATCAAATTTTCAGTCTTTGTGATGGCGTCTAACTACCTGATCTTTGTAATATTCGTGCTGCCATTCATATTTATATTGATTTATGAGCTCAAAAATTTATTGGCCTACTAAAAGTTAAAATTCAAGATGGCTTATATTAATAGTCGTGCTTAGTTATGAATTGTTTGGCTAAACAGTTTTGGCAATATTATTGAGGGCGCCTTTTAACACCAGCCTTTATAAAGGCTGACTAACACACTTATCAATTTAGGAAAACCTTTCAGTTCCATTCACAAATGTTTTTTTGTTCTACACAGACAAATTGTCACACGCAGGGTTTTCCTAACAGTCATTCACAAAAATTCAGTCTGCAATTCATGACTTGCATACTTACTTAAGTAAAGGTATCTGCCGACTTATGGTATGCATGAATCACCCATACAAAAAATATCAGCTTCACAAGAACGAGTGTGCGATTTCGATTCCAGGTGAAGCAAGTGTTACTTTTCTAAGTACTTGATGAGTATTTTCTAAGTATTTCTCAAATACCAATGAAAAAAGAAACCTGAGCATTAAAGTCTGAAATCACATTTCCTTTGAACAAGTGTGGTGGTAAATGCTTATTTTTCTTATGCCTTACAGTGGGCCAATAAAATGCTGATGCTGCTGACCAAATTGCAAAACTTATTTTGCTGCTAAATCATACATAAGTAGTCAGTGAGCGATACATAAAAAACATATGTAAGAGTGTGGTCAGATACTTAATTAAAAAAACGTACAAAAAACTTAAAACCACAATTCAAACACAACAATAAATGTATTACAAAATTACTTATTCAATCGGCCTCCTCAACTTCCTTTTACATAAGCATTTTATTTCGTTTTCCTATTTACAAGAAGTCATTATTTATAGTTTAACTTTTAAAGGATATACCTACATTATATTTTTTGCGATATTCGCTACCATCGGAGGCTATCGAACTATATCGATTACTACAATCGAACGTTCACTCGACCTTGGAAATCGATTGAAAACGATTGTTCTTACTGTCATTTGTATCTAATCCGTCAACTGGAGATTAATGCCGGATTTAGTTTTTGTTCGATTAGTATGTAAATTATCTGTAATGATAGAGTGGAAATTGTTATTTTGTTGTAAAGCTTGTGTAAACACTGCATCACGTTCTTGCTGACAGATATAAATTGATGCAGACTTCCAAAGGGTCTTTTTGGAAATAGATGGAAAGGCCTATGTTAAGCAACGCAAAAGGCCGGTCTTAACGTTAAGATGATGATAGATCAGAAACAAAGTGAGGTCGAAACAATTTTTTTTTAAAATTTTGCTGTTTTAAAACCTTCTAGTTGATATCTCATTTATGCACAATAGTGTTTAGTTCAAGAATTTTGTCTGATTGACAGTAAAATAAAATTGAAAAAATATTTATTAACAGCAAAATTAAAATGGGACTGGGCTGGGCACGTCAGCCGAATGCATTCAGACAGGTGGGCCAATATTGTTGCTCAGTGGATACCACAGGATGGCCACCGCAGACGTGGTAGGCCCCGGAAGAGGTGGCGTGACGATCTGGACGCCTACAACCCTGACTGGTGGGAGCACTCTAAGGATCGAGAGGTGTGGAAACAAAATGGGGAGGCCTTTGCCCAGCAGTGGGACAATAAGGGCTAAGAAAAAAAAAAAAATTATTAACAGACAAAAATTTTACAATGGTTGAGTTGAGGCCCTAGATCCTACTCTAGGATTCCCTTCCTAGTTTGCCAGTTTCTATTTGGACAGCTTGTGAGATTCCCAGCTTATTTATTTTGTTATGTAAGGCTAAGCAATAAATCAGCGAATGTTTGCACGATTCTCTTGTTTGCTGACAGAGCAAAGAACGATTTATTACGAAGAAGAGTTTCGCAAATATCTTGTCGATTGATCTTATTGTAAGTAGAAGTACGGAAAAGACTGCTTGTTTTTGACGGTTTCGCTTGCTTCCTTAAAGCATCTAGAAATACATTTCTTTCTTACTATAATATTGTAATATAAAAGGTATCAACACTCAACAGTAACTGATTGCGGTTGAGGATTTTTCTTTGTGATCACGTTAATCAGGCAACAAAATAGTTTTTAACTTTTGTTTCTGTCTAAAAGAAGAAAAAAAGGATAATACTTGAAACCAAATTACTACAATAGTTTAGTCTTTGAAATCTAAATAAATTACATTTAGAAATAGCTGAAATCACTTGAAAAAACGCTACAAAATGGAAGGTTTTTTTAATTCCTTATTTAAAATTCATATTTCAAATATTGCAGTATTCACAAGAGTTGTACAATCGTAAAACTGAACATAAGAATTAGCTACTGATACAAACAAAAACTAACTCATTTCTTTGAGCAATAAAATCGAAATTACTTGTAGCATGTTGAATTTTAAAAGCCAAATTTATTCGTGGTAAAATATACCTTGTTGAGATAAACTTAAGGTTGATTTTTCTTTGGTTGTTATTTACATGAAAAGTAAAATAATTCAGCAACTGGATGTCACTGTCACAGTTAGAATTTTAATCAGTTTACGCATTCTACGCAATTTGTATTTTTGCATCGGCATGCAATGTTGTTGGCAAATTGTAATCGAAAGATTTTTTATAATATTCTACTGGATTTATTTTTACAGTAAAAATAAAAAAGTTTTTAAAATAAATTCTGAAATATTGTACTTCCGCTACTTGACGTTTGAACTTGGATCTTCGAAGATAACCATTTGATGACTTACGATATACTAGTGCACAACCATTTGCGCAGACACACGTGCACTCTCATAGCACGATGGGACGGCAATCCGAGAAGACCGGAGAGAGATAAGGCGCTCATAGTAGCACATTTTGTCCATCTTGAGATTGTTGTTGCTATTTTCAGTGCGGCAAAGTTATTAGACGTGATCTTTAAACTAACAGTAAGAACTAATTTTCTTTGGTAACACAAATATAACACACAGACCTGTAAAATTGGCGCCATTAAACAATTTTGACACATTCAAAAACGCACTTGACCGCATTTTTGCCTCACCAAAATCTTGTAAGAAAAAGTGCAGTTAAAATAACCACAAGGAATGTCAGTTAGTTATGTCAGGTTTAGCGGCTAACCGCAGTTATTGCGTGTCAACCTGTCTAGATAACTTTATTGGATTACGTTAAATGTGACGGTAACTTGTGATCTTTTTTATCTTTCGGTTTCAGGGGATATGATAATGTTTTATGTATGTGATAAAATATTTTTCCTGGTTCAGCAATTTAGTAGTTGTTTTTGGTTATATTGTATGTCTATAATACAATTGTTTTGGCAATATTTTAACTATTTATTTTCTTTCTTTTTACAGGTAAGGACAATGTTTCTATTCAGACTGTTGCCACAGCATTGTGTAAGTTATTTTTAATTCGTAAAATCTTTACTTTGAGTGAGACTGCCTGTTACGCTCATTTGGCTTTGCGCTAAAATAAATTAATTGTCTGGCCCTATTGATATATTTAGCACAGAAATCTCGAGAGAGTCTTCTTGGAGAGAGTCCTTGGCAACATTTTGATATTTTTGTGATAGAGAGAGTAATTCCTGTCCCATATGAAAATAGGATTTTATAAGGTTGCATCGAGAAGTGCCTTATAAATAAAAACTCTTTATAAAAGTATTCCGTCAAACATAACATAACCATGCAGTTAGTAAAGAGCAAAAAACACTGATATTATGTTTTGTATAACCATTCTGAGAAAACGTTTCTTTCCATGTGACAAAGTAACTGTGAAGTGCTGTTACATCCGCGTGATATTTTTATTATTGCCTGTTAAATCAAATGTACTAATATCTTGGTAGTAAGTAGGTATATAAAAACGTTATAAAGAGGAAAAAAGGTCTTTGTTCGTTCTATAAGGCTAATACTTTTGTAGGACATATAATCGGGCCGAGTTTTCGAGGACTATCTGATCGAGTTTTTTAGACGTGTCGCTGCACTATTGCTATCAGGGTGTTCAATTTTTTTCTCCTAAAAAAAATTGGTTACCGATTTATCGAACGTGGGCGGGCAGCCTATAGGCTCCACTATTGGGAAGTTAATCTATCCCCGATCGACATACTTTAGCTATATATGTAAGTATGAAACCTAGTACCTACCAAAATAAAATAGAAAATTTTCAAACTACAGAGCGGTTTTAAAACCTCGTTATGATGTAGTAACTAATTAAACTTTAAACTACTCATAACTGTGCGTACAATAATTTTCGTTGGAGTTACTAGAGCGTTGCCACTTCAGTATAAATGTATAAATAACTAGAGTTACATGTCAAACTATTTGACGTTTCGCTATTGATACTCGTATGATCCGCCATTTTTTTTCAATGCATTGTATTTTTTATTGCTTCTGTTGTCTGTTTTGTGAAATTATTATAATAGATAGGTTCCAAATAATATTTTATGATAGCGCATTGTAAACATGTAGGTTTATTTCAAGCAAAACAGAAAAACGTTTAACACATTGACATTAAAATTGGCGGGAGTTTTGACGTTTCATAAAACGTCACGTCTTTTTTTCTATCTAAAACAAGCATTGGAAAGAAAGTTAGAATAAATATCTCTTTATTTAAATATTCTATACTTGGTATTTTTGATGATCATTCTAGTCTAAAGGCCTCAGTTTCCAAATCCTCTCATAATAACACAAGAATGTGGCTGCCATGTTGAAACTCGTGACAATCATGAGGAGGAAACGCGTAGTTATGGTCACCATAAGCGATGTGACAGAACTCATTACTACACCATTTAAACTTTCACAATACAATTATAGAAACTATTTTTGTTATGGTTTCTTTCATTCTTGGTAGGTGTTTTTGTATATCTGCCGGGAAAATACCATATAGCGTATATGTTTTTCTGAAGTATAACATATAAGCTAGTTCTCTATCTAAGTATCTATATTTTATAGCCTTAATGTGTTTACGTAATCCGTTTTTGCGTGAAACAGCAATATCGAAACTTTTACACAATTAATAATATCAGTGTGATTTGATTACTATTCAAAAACCCAATCACGTCAATCGTACCTTTACCTGTCTACAATACTTATAAAGTTTTTTGAACTAAGGTATGCAAAATCTTTTATATACCTAAGCCGTAAGACAAGCTTCTCCAAGATAACCTTGATTTCTGCCAGGTCCGGTTACAAACAAGCGTGAATTGGATATAATTTGATCTATTTGATATTGAAATTCGATTATTATTGTCAAGTCCGCGGTTACTTTGACATAGTTTTGACAAGGTATAATATTATATCGTAATATTGACGAGGTTTTAAAAAATAATTATGATTTTAGAGCCTTATTAAGGAAAATACTATCGTGATAAAAATCATCCAGCATCACCATCATGATATTTTTAAACATATTTTTTTCCGACTGTATCGAGCAAGGTTCTTGTAATCAACGCTCATTCTTTCTCAGTCTAAGAAGAAGCCCCGCAGATACATTTTTATCAAAATGCCTAAAACCCATTGAGCATTCAACAGAGTAGAAACTAACTTATTAAAATCCACCGTCGTTTTATATTAGCAATTGACAGTGCAAACCATTATTAGGTGCATTACAAATATTTTCAAAAAACAATACTCAAGGAAAATTAGAAACTGACACTTGATTTTCCCACCGCACAGAATTTGAATACGAAGCCCATAAGAGTATTGAAATATTTTGATCGAAGGGATAGCTGAACATTAGTATTCTTGCTGCTAATTATATTAACATACAATTAGTCTGTTTGTCCTTGATACTAGGCTTGAGGCTGGAATGTTTTGTTGTAGTAATACAGGGCTGGACTTAAATAAAATTATTAACACGTTAAATAAGCCTTAGAGAAAACAGCCTACAGACCTACAGATTTTAAAGGTCGGAAACACACTTGCGATTCTGGCGTAGCGGGTGTCGATTGACGGCGATAATATCTCACCATCAGGTAATTTATAAAAAGCCAAAAAAATATATAAAATACATAACTACTGTTACTGCACTGAATAAACTGGAGGAAATAATCTAGATATAAGAGGACATTTTTGTGTTTAAATTATCTTCCTTCCTCTATTTTTTTTTTGTAATTCAATTGCGTTAGTGCGTTCTCCTTGCTATTTATATCTAAAATATTTTTCACCCTTACATTCAAATTCGTCTCTAAAACGAAACTCATTTGCGTCTATTTTGCTCGTCTGAGAAGACAATAAATTCATAGTAATTTACGACCAATGTCAACTTTAGAAGTCAAGTACCTATGTACTTATATTTTTGATCTTGCATTTGCATGATTTTGTTTAAAATATTCCAATAGGTATGTCTTCATTTTATTACTATTTCGTGACTGAATTATAAATGAATACTTTGAAAATTTATCTCATCTAAATTCAGACATCTGTAACAATCCAAACGTGATTTGTAATTCTAGTTCTTTGGCACTTAATTTTAATAATTAATAAAAAAATAACTACCATCTTCATATTTGTTCCCCGTAAAAATTCAATATAGCCGCCTGTCATTCAAATGTCATCGCAAAACCATCAACAAAGTCCCGTTTGGGCTAATAACATTCTTTCATAACCTTTTACAAGTGAAATGGTTATCCCTTATGGTATTTAGGGCAGCTGCACACTGGATCAAGTACGCACGTCCTTTGTTCAAATGCCAGAAAATGCACCTTGACTCGTGTGCAGCTGTACTTTTTTGTCTAACGACAAGTTTTGCTATAATAGGATTGGTATAAGTAGTAATTGTAGTGTTACGGGATCAGCTGGTGTTGACAGATGATGTTGATGACATTTTTAAAAGTAGATGAGTACGTTTTTCTTAAGGAGATTTTTTTCATTAGTAGGACATACTTGGGTACATAGTAGATCCCGTTAATGGCGAAATGCTGACATTTTCCTTGTACTTAATAGTTATTATTAAGAAATGATGTCGCTATAATGTTTTTATATTCTAAACTTTCGTTGACTTATTATTGAAATTTTTGTTAAAGGCAAAATGGCTGAACCAATATTGATAGAGAAAGGGGGGAAGTAAAAAGAATAATTATAATTATTCTGTAAGAAGAGTAATTGCAACAAACGAACTTAAAATATCAATAATATTAAAAGTCTACGGCGTTAGGGAAGTAACATCGCGTGCAAAACTTAGCAAATAACAACAAAAAACTACGAAAATTTATTATGTAAACTAAACCCCATACACGATTATGAAACCTAACGATCAATAGAAGATGTTCCGAGATGATTCACGATCCATTGTCTTAAACAATAGACAGGAGACTGATTACATTGACAACGCAATTATACTGCCAACATGGAAACTATTGAATCTACGTGTAATTAATACGTCATATTGACAGGTTATAAAGATATACAGATGTATTATCTGTTGTGGGTATTGTGAAGAAATAATATTTTTAAAGTTTGTATTGACAGGTCGTAAAGAATATAGCTGATGTGGGAATTTGTAGGAAAAATATTTTTTTAAGTTAGGGTTAGAAAGCTAGTGAAGAGTTTGTTTACTTGCTACTTTTTAACTAACTTAAAAAGTGGAGGTTCTCACTCTTACCTGTATGTAAGTATGTATATTTTTGTGCAATTATCTCTCGTTTGCCTGAATCGAGTTTTCAGCATAACGTTTTTCAAACTTAGGAGATCGCTTTAGTTCCCTTAACATCTACCGTAGTTCCTTTTTTGTTCACTTAGTACCGTAAGTTCTGAAACAAATGCGTCGATTACAGACAGGTTCTTGATAGAAGCCGATTGTGACATGACATGACATGTTATCTAGTTCGTAAAAGTATAATTAAAATAGGGGTATAATAAAATATACTTGGTACAATGCGTATTGTTGTAGTCGGCATAATATACACAAGGAGAATAAATGGCAGCAGTATGTTCCCTTATCTGCAATCTCGTGTATTTGGGCATATCAATTAAGATAAAAGCTCTTCGCATTTCCGCCCTTCCGAGCTTCCGACACTTGAGCTTCAAGGAGCTTCCGTGGGGCCACTAAAATAGCGTTGTCAAAAATGTACAATACCTATGGAAAATATTTTTTATACTTTTGAATTTCGAGACTGGTGGAATAAGGATTGGGAAGTGTGGAAGCGAGATGGGGAGGCCTTTGCCCAGCAGTTTGATATCATAGTCTAGTACTAAGATTTAAAAAAAATGGCGTAACTTTTTTCTAAAAATAGACTACTATTTTGTATGACTATTGGATGAAATAATGACTTTAAAAAGTGCTCATTTATATACATAGAAAGTTTGAAAGTTGCGTTTCAAAAAGAAACTGATAAAAAGTTTGTTTGATTACGCCTGCTTAAATAAATTGAAGTTGTAAATCAAATTGTATCATATAAGTATTGGTAGATAAGAATTAATGACACTTATTTACAATTTATAACATACATAATTATAATTTGTCACTTGAATCAAAATTAAAAACTAATTTCATTCATATAAAATCGCATAAACAAAAACACAGCTGTTCTCAATATCCTTTATCATTAGCACGTGGCACGCCTCAAGAGGGATCAGAATTCGATTCCCCGGTGGCGCATTGTGGGTTCCACAGCTGATGTCTACAAAATTAAAAAAAAAAACGGAAGGAAGTCCCGTTTTGTCTATGACAAATGGCGAAAAAAGTTAGGGTATGAACATCTGCATCCTTTTGCGGTTTTTATTGCATTGTGCTCTAAATACGACATGAAATTAAATATGTCAAAAAAAATGCTTGAAGTTAGAAGGTCTTTTAATAAACTTGGAGCCAAAAAAACAAAGTTTTCAGCTGCACCTGTCTGTTTGCAATCTGAATGAATGTTCATGTAGGATATCCTATTGATTGAGTGTTGCAGGGAGAGCGCTTACCTATGTCTTATGAATGTAATTTATGCATATAAGATGCATCCCTGATGATGGAAGGCGACCAAGTTGAAGACAAAGAAAATGGTGGAGAGAATATTTAGACAGCTTCCACAAGGACTGGCCACAAATAGCGACCGATAGGGAAAGATGGATGGCTATGGGGGAGGCCTTTGCCCAACAGTAGGACATCATAGGCTAATAAAAAAAAAATAAGATGCTTCATCGGACGCTAGTTGCGCTTAAACTGAGATCTAGCTTTTTAACATCCAGGATATAGGAAAAGACACAGTTAAACCGAAATAACGTAACTAGGTCAGTTGTCAGTTACAAAATTATAAACATAGCTTTACTTAATTGCGTATATAAAGTTAATAAGTTAATGAAGCAAAAAGTATTTATTTTTGGCTTGATTAATTATTATAAATTGCATTAATACATTAAAATATTCAGAATTTCAGTCGCAAATATATTTATTTTGAAACTGACCCAGTTATTTTGATTTCGAGATCAATGATTTATACACTTCTTACATAAATACATATTTATTATTTTGTTAATTAGTATTGAAATCTTTTCAGTTTTTATCGGATAGATTAGATAAAATTAATTAACAACATATAACATCTCTTACTTCAAATTCACATGAAAGATTTTTTAAAATAATTATGTTTTGTTAGGGATATCATCATCATCATCATGTCAGCCGGTGGACGTCCACTGCTGAACATAGGCCTCCCCCTTAGGTATATAAACTTAATTATAAGAAGTTCAATATTCTTAGAAATAGGAAGTTAATATAACAAAGTAAAACACCAGGAAACCGCGAGAAATACAAATCGTACGATAGTAATCGTTTCTGAGTAATCGAATCTAATTCACGCTTTGTAGTTAAGCTAACTATCACTTGGTTTAAGTCGAATTGTATTTACTTAGCTTTCGTTACCTTTATTATTATGTATTTATTAAATTTGGTGTGAAACACCAATATTCTAAATCGTGTTAATCTCCACTAGAATCTGATAAACATCTACCTACCATTTTTTCTATATTCAATAGCGAACGTACTGCGTCTGTTTCTGCATCTTTAAAGATTAATCAGGATAAGCGATTCTTATAAATATGTAGTAGAAATACAGACAGCACCCTTAAACAATGCATACTTCTCTCCAGCCCCTGAGAAAAGTTACCACCAGGACACACCTAAAACATGCACTACTACCGACCTTCTAAACTCACGCACGTGTTTCCACACCTTACTTTTCCTCGATCCCAACAAGCTCATTGTGATTCAAGTCCGACTACAGCCTCCAAGTGACTCATACAGTGACATCATTTGTTACTCATGAGTTTGAGGCTTGCTAGGTTAGGCCGAGAAAGTGACCATAGGAACTTGGTGTACATTGAACATCAATCAACTAACAATAAGTTTTTTTTTTGTCTGCCGTTTCGTGGTAATCAGAAGCCAGAAACTCGGACAATCAGTCTTGCCAAGGGCTATCAGGTTGCCTGGGTATTTTGGTTCAAGAGATTAGATAGGTAGTCGCTTCATCTTAAACACTGGTTCTCAGATGAATACCCATATAAGACTCCCACATAGCTTAGGGAAAAGGCTCGGCAGATGATGATAATAGTAGTAAAACAGACCACTGCTGGGCACAGGCCTCCTCTCACACAAAGAAGGATTGAGCAATTTCTCATTCACTCCTTAGCGATTCTTGTAAAACCATGCTCAGTGTCGAAATTGTTACTTCAATTTGCATAACTATAGATAAGGCATTTCGATTCCATTGACAATAATAATTATTTGAATCCGTTTTTTTATCGACTCTGCTACAACTCTTTGTGTAAGGAGTTGATTGAAAAGCAGCGGAACTAATCGTTGCTAAACTGATATTATTGCTTATTCTATTTCTGGATTGGGAGTGATCAATATTTAGCTTTGTTGGTTGACATTCATAGACTTCCTTTTTTCGTAAAAACAACTGAAATGCATTAAAAAGTTAAATTATATGTCACTAAAGTGACCTAAAGATGAACAAGCCACTCAAAGTGAAGAACATATTGATATTGCAAAAAAATATTCACTAGATAACAAGCTTCCCCCAGCGGTTTCACCCGCATCTCGTAAGAGCGATTTCATGCATCTGGATGAAAATTAGGATAAAGCCTCCTTCGATAAAAGGGCTATCTGACACTGAAATAATTTTTCAAATCAGTCCAATGGTACCTAAGCTTTTAAGCTTTCAAACAAACAGCTTTATAATATTTCTATAGATTATATTTCTAAAAAGCTTCACAACAAAACAGACCTATCACAATCTCAAAATTATGCATTCACTCTGCATCCTCATTCGATGCATTTATTTATAGTCTGTCTGCGTTCATATTCATAGTTCGGCGGTGTTTCTTAATAATCATTATGTATGCTACGAGTGGCTCTTTGAAGTTGCTCATGTTTGACGGTAGTATCACTTTTGATTTTAGCTTTAGCTTTCATTTTATCTTTAGCTTTAGCTATCGTTTTAGCTCTAGCTTTGATTTTAGCGTTAGTTTTGATTTCAGTTTGAGTGTACTGAGTCATGTTTGGACGTTGTTTCTTGTTTAGCGTGTTAATTGATAGATGGTTTTGTGTTACTGTTTTGTTGGTAGTTTACTCAGGTACTTCATTTGCATTGGTAAGATCATCGTTGTTAGTTTTTTATTGTAAAAACGTGGAATTTATTTCATCTACGGACAGTAAAAGTGTTTTTATGTATCCTTTGCCTTACAGGATAAATAAATATGATATCGATTGCCCTAACATGGTCAACCTACACCTCCCTTTAGCCTCTGTAAAACCTTCAGTAAAATTTGAATTATCTTTCAGAGCTAGATAGCGCATTTCTCGAGGAAGGCTAGGTATAAGGTTTTTTATCCCGGTTGTGCGGAGAAGTTTCCACAAGATTCGAGTGGAAGTTGGTACATCTATAAACATCTTCACCCAAAAATTGCAATTAATATTTTTGCATGGCCTTCTTTCATTTCAGTATGTAGAACAACAGCTTCATGCCAGCGATCAGAATTCCGTTCTCCAAACCGGTCTGTTGTCTTGTACACTATCGAAATTACCAGATATCTTTACAATACTGTTACTGGTCTAACTGGTATACACATTTCTTGTAAAATGACTGAATGGATCTTGATGAAACTTGGCGTATAGAGAGAGGTACTTCGTGCTTCAGAATAAAGTTTAGGACACTTTTATCTGCCTATGTACTGTCATGTTGAAGACTAAATTATATGTTCAAAAGGCTATTACGATGATATATCAAGAATGTTATAATGTGT
The DNA here is from genome assembly GCF_030705265.1 of Helicoverpa armigera. Taxonomy (NCBI): domain Eukaryota; kingdom Metazoa; phylum Arthropoda; class Insecta; order Lepidoptera; family Noctuidae; genus Helicoverpa; species Helicoverpa armigera. The sequence goes on from NC_087141.1 coordinate 1,301,325, forward strand.
GTAATTTAAAACTAAGGTTTTTTTTTAATGTCAATTAATGCTTAGACACATACCTACATTCTTTGTTCACATCATCAGGTTACATTATATCCTATTTCCACATCACGACACGAAGAATTTCAAAGTCATCATTAAGTTCCAATTACAATAAAAAATATTTACAGACTGTAAATCAAAACTTTGTAACCTTACGCAAGCAGATTCTTTATTTCATTAATATAATGATTCACTATTGAAAACTCATCTGCCTAGCCTTGTTCCCAACTATGTTGGGGTCGGCTTCCAGTCTAACCGGATACAGCTGAGTACCAGCGTTTTACATGGAGCGACTGCCTATCTGACCTTCTCAACCCAGTTACCTGGGCAATTGAACTGTTAAAAAGTACAGCCTGGTAACTTAGTAGGTACTTCAAGAAATATCAAGTATCTACTTATCTTGTAATTACCACACAAGGATTGCAAAAGTTAATAAATATTCTACCTAATGTGGTTACTGTGACTAATGTTTTTACGTAAAGCATCATTGTAATAATTTTATGTTAAGTGTGCAGTTAGCCTGACATCATTTTTAATTTTCGTGGCACTAAATGACAAGCAAAATGAACAAGAAGTTAAGAATAAAAACAAGCCACAATCATTGTTTAGGATCTTGTATTCTTATTGATATTTTTATCGTAAATTAATTTGAAAGACGAATAAAAAAAAAAGAAATTGATACACGGACAGTCTAAATCCTAAGAAAGGACATGGAGCACCCTTTATCCCAGGGCGGGAAGTATTTCCCTCGAGACGCGGGTGGAACCGCGTGGAATAGTTCTATAATGAATAGGTACAATAGATGGGCTCACTCTAGTATGAAAACAAATGACAGCCATGACAGCAACTCTAACCTATCACGAACAAATAGAAAGTGAGCTCTCAACACGATCTATTGCCATTGAGGACATTAGGACATCAGATTAAGATAATAATATAAGTGAGTGAAGACTAGATTCTACGTTACGGATAGGTTAATTTCACGATGATTTATTAGGGTTAAGTTTTTTATACAGACACACTAGAAGACATGAAAAGGAACTGACTTTGATTGTAAATTAAAAGAACCTGGCATTACAAAATCTAGCATATCATGACACCCATTTTTTTTAACGACCTCAAAAATCATCAAATGACTCCTCCATCTGTGGGTTAGCAGCGGCGAGGGAGTGTCAGACTCTTACTGACTAAAAACCGTCGTGTTCCGTCGTTGGCCTTATATGTACCAGGGCCGCGTTAACTCTTTCGAACAATCCGGCAGCCCCGGCAGATATCATGACCATCACGGATACAAAATAGAACCTATGGAGTTATACCTTCTATGGGATTTCCTTGCCGGTTCTTCTCCACGAGACCCACTTTTTTGGAACTAGCTTGACGTTTCGCAAGAGCTGTTGTAGACCTATTAAAAAAAAATCTTTGCCTTTGATCCAAAAGATAAGGCTTATTTTAACCAACAGAAACAAAGAACATGACAGTTGAACATAAAAAAGCTTGATACAGCACCTATCGATTGACTAGAACAATGTACGTCTGCATTATTAAGTAGCATAAACCCAGCAAGTTATTGTTCTACGCAATATCAGACTTTTCAAGTACAGGTTTATTATGTATACAGGCTTTGAGGATTTTAGCTTCTGTAGTTTTTTTTTTTAGATACAGGCAAGATATTTTGGCTTTACATTATTAATTCTGAAGCTTTGGGTCTTGTATTATACTAATTGATATTTTATTTGACACGTAAACTGTATTAACTTCATTATTTTTAAAGGAATGGATAAGCACTTAGTTAAAACCTATATCATTCACTAGCCGTTCTCCCACGATTTCAACCTTAATTACAGCCCGTACCGGGATAAAATATAGCCTATGTTACTCGGGAAGAGTGTAGCTTTCCAACAGTGCAAGAATTTTCCAAATCTAGTTAGTGGTTTTGGAGTCTTCAGGGTACAAACAAACAGACAAACAAAAAAATGTTTCCTTTTTATTATATTAGATATAGATTAGTAATAATTACGACTAGTGTTGCAGAATGTAAGTAATTCTCTGATTGGCACAGTTATATTATTATACCTTCTATGTAATGTACGCGCAAGGCTTTTAATTTCAAGGTTCGATGACGTAAAGTGTATTAACTTCATTAATTTTAATGGAATGGGCAGAAACTGTTAAAATGTTGGTTTAATTTTTACTGTAAGTAGGTAATATTTTTTGATGTTCTTAATTTTTTGTAAGTGTGTTCACGTGGCCTTGGTTAAATTGGTTTTGCAGACCGAATTGATGTATTTTACCAAAAGTCAAAATAGTCAAAAGCTTTCATTTCATCCCACGGAAAACCTCTCTAACCTCCTCCTTAATAAATAAATAATTTCATGAGCCATAAGCTAAATCTTTGAATTTTCGATCATTAGGGAAATGTCAAAATAGAGCAATGTAAGTGGTAAGATAGGTCTTCGTTTTTAAAATGAATAATTGCGAGTATGTCGTGATAACTAGGTTATCAGACACATCGTCATCATACTAATTATTGATATAAAGCTATCATCATCGTCAGCCTTTGTTGTCCCACTGCAGGACACAGGCCTCTTCTAATACATAGAAGGAATGAGCATTAATCACCACGCTTGCTGAAAGTAGCATTGTCGGACCAGATGTAAAGTCCTTGCTTCAAATACCTTTTTAACCCTCACAAGATATGATGATGTAAATTATTCATACTGTAGGCGTAAAAGCCTCAAAGTATCACGTGTATGACCACAAGTCATGATATATGAGGTCATACGCATCCGTGTAGCATAAAGTCAAGTTGCGGGTGATTCAGACGTATGTAAGTATGTAAGTTGCAGTTAAGTTAACATTTACACAAGTGCGGAAGGAAACTTGAAGAGCCAAGGTTTGAAGTGAAAAAGATAGAAAGGTTGTCTTATTATCGTGTATGAATATTTAAAATTGAAGTTGTTTTGGATATTGAATTTTGTCTGCAGTGACAACTAAGTATGACTAGCGTAGGATTTATATAGTTACATAGCATAGGAGAGCAAAGGTATAGTATAGTATAGGAAAAATGGTTTTAATAAATTAGTTTAAAGAATAAATTGGGAAAAGCGTTCAAATGTGTATATTTTTAATAGAATCAATTGTAAGTTTAAGAAATGTGTTCAAGATCTGAAAATACATCATTTAGCCTTAATTCCTGGTTTAAAAATCAAATTATGCTCAAGAGCATAAAGAGAAAACTACCTTCCAAGATTAAACCATAGTAAAAATAGCCGTTATATCAATTTATTCTACTTTAGACGTTAGACTGGAAACTGACCAATATAGTTGGGAAAAAGGCTCGGAGGATGAGGATGATGATCAATTTATTCTACTTTATTTATTAGCGGAAAAGGTTACATCCAGCTCATAAAAGATGAAGGTAACGAGAAACAGGTTTCACAAACTTATGACTAATCCTATCTTGTGTAAATAAACACGAGTGCAAAAGGATATTGATGGCATAAAACACAGATGATGTCAGCTTTGGAAAATATTCGCATTGGCCAATAAGGTTCGTCCACTGTTATTTTTTATTTATGGTCATTGAGGTGAAGATTTCTGATTTGGAAATCGTTTCTATAACGTTGCTTGATTGTCATCTTTTCTGCCATTTTTGGGTGATTATCATACAAAAAGGTTTGTCATCATCTGCCTAACCTTTTCACAACTATGTTGGAATCGGCTTCCAGTCTGGTAGGATGCAACACTGATTCATATTTCAGTGTTTTACATGGAGCGACTTTTACGATATTTCTAGCTAAGACTGCCTAGTTGTGAGACCTTTTGGCTTATATGTGAAAATATATAATTTGTGAGATGAAGTGGGACAGAGATGTTCAAAATAAAAGAATACTCTGCGTTTGACTCCAGATTTCGGACAAAAGCATGATGATGATGAAGAAAATGTAGAAATAGTGATAGTAATTTTAGAATCCAAAACAACACTGCACAAAACGAATTTTGACAGCACATTTCGCTTCTCGTGCTCACAGAACAATACGAGATAAAAATCGAAAGTTTAATCCTTCATTCTCACGCGATCTTGCACTAGTTTCTTAAACCATTCGTATTCAAGTAAACCGTTTGAAAGATGATAATAATCGAGTAGTTATCTCCTAGTACCGTTCGGTTAAGTCTAGATTAATCGATTAAGGAATTGGATGCGCATGAATCGAATTTTTGGTTGATCGATCAATCGTTCGGATTTTGGATTCGATTTTGGATGATTTTTTGTAATGCGTGAAGCTTTTTATAGTTGACTGACTCTTTAACTAAAGAGTCAGTCAAATAACGGTTTATGTCCAAAGTTAGAATTCTAAATATAACGTATTTAGATTTAATATCTATTGGCTATAAATGGTTGGTTCCATTTTTTTTTAATTTCTTGAACTTTTAGAGTAAGATTGGTCGAAAGTGTCGACGAATCACGTCTGTCCAGCAATGTGACAAAATAACCATTTCAAATTGAATTTACCACAACTTGGCAAAATAAGAAATTCACAGCGTGGACTGTATTAAAATCTAGCTTTGATTTTTTGTCTTCATATCGTAATGCAATGCATAATTTGTTAGTGTTACATTAAGCTAAGTATATAATCTAAAATTCTTATATTAGGCTCAGTTTGCTAAGACCAATAGGCGGTTGGTCTCTATCTGGGTCTCGTTTTTACCAACAATCTCCCTTAAAATAAGGGCTCCCCCAATAATAATGGTTATAAGGGACACTTCAACCTTGGTGAAAACAAAATTCGTATTAAGTGTTCCCTAAATCCTCTTAGGGGATCCCTAAATTTAGATTTTGTTGGTAAACATGGTCATTATAAGTCTAGCAACTTTAGCTTAAAATAAGTAATAAACATGTTAAAATGTTATAATTATTTATTGAATTAAACACACCTAATAAATACCAAAGCCAGGTGTAAATTCAGTAACACTATTAATAACTGTAATGTCGATCGATTGGTTCAACTGACCCCGTTCTCTTGTCTGCGAAACTATGAGTCATGCAGGTTATTTACCCGACTGTGCCGAATATGGTGCTGTTATGTTTTGGTTGATATATGGTGAGTTTGTGGGAAGGGGAAAGGTGTTTTAATCCCTACTAATATTATAAATGCGAAATTAACTCTGTCTGTCTGTCTGTTACGCTTTCACGTCTAAATCAATTAACTGATTTTAATGAAATTTGGTACAGAGATAGAGTTGACCTTGAGAAAGAACATAGGATAGTTTTTATCCCGGACTTTTGAAGAGTTCCCTTGGAAACGCGATATAACCGAACACCATGCGGGCGAAGCCGCGGGTACGAAGCGCGTACCGAAGTACTACTTAATAATAAAGTTTTTAGTATGGTAACTTAGTTACTAGCCCTTATCATCCATAGGTAGCTTAGGTTTCCTACAGAGTTTAAAAAATAAGTATACATAGGGAGGGCAATGCACTACTGAAACCACACGAAATTACATTGTTAAGTAAGAAATATTAAAAGAACGATGAAATCATTTTACTTCTAATATAATAAATTAATGCTGATAAATATTATAGTAATTTATATCTTTCACTATCACTTTCTGCGGTCAGTCTAATGTTACTTTAATGCCGCAATGAGACCGCAACATAATGAATACAGTTGTTTATAAGCTTTTAATAAGCTCGTAGAATTAACTTGATTAAAATACTACTAAACACAGTTAAATTAAAATGGGACTGGGCTGGGCACGTCAGGCGAATGCATCCAGACAGGTGGGCCAATATTGTCACTCAGTGGATACCACAGAATCGCCACCGCAGCGCAGACGGGGTAGGCCTCGGAAGAGATGGCGTGACGATTTGGACGCCTACAACCCTGACTGGTGGGAGCACTCTAAGGATCGAGAGATGTGGAGACGACTTGGGGAGGCCTTTGCCCAGCAGTGGGACAATAAAGGCTAAGAAAAAAAATACTGCTCATTTTCCTATACAATTATAATTCAACTGTGATTCTTGACATCAGCGTATTTAAGCTACCAAACAAACCTTCTCTTCAGCTTTGTAGTCTATCTGCATACAGTCTAATATTATGACGATGATGTCCTCCTAGTCGATTACTTCATATAAAATTGTAAGTGCTCAATAAAATGTTCCCGCTAGTCAAGAGTGCGACATTGGCCATGGTAGTTTATAGCCAGTTTATGTGTGTTTATGTACATCTGATGTAATCCGATATATTGCGTGGCGTATACGACACTAGAAGGTGCAACCTTTCAGAATTAAAAAGGAGTTGGTGGTCGTTTTGACCTCTCCGAAAACTATATTGCGAATTGCGATACTTATAATTTTGGAAAGAGCTTTGGAAGGCACGCTAAATTGGGCCGAAGGATTGTTGTACCCTGGTACACAGAAGGCTTAAGAAAGAACATGGTGTGTGTTAGTCTGTAAGTCTGTCAATCCCTCACGCTGAACCCACAGCTATGCTTTTCTACCACAAAAAAGGCACGAAAATTGAGGGTTCCCGTCTGCGGTTTGAACATCTTTGGCAGTTGTGTCTGGTATTCAGAAGCCAGAACAACCAGTCTTACCAAGGATGATAGTGTTGCCTGGGATGAGGAGGTCAGATAACCGGACTGTCGCTTCATATAAAACACTGGTACTCAGCTGCATTCGCTTAGACTGGAAGCTGACCCCAACATAGTTGAGCAAAGGCTTGGTTAATGATAATTGCGATGCTTATAAGTTTTTATTTTGTTTAGTTACTGGGCTTGTTCATATTTTTAACCCATTCTTTTCGCACGTAATTGCTATTACCTTACGCCCTTCATAGGAAACAAAAAAACATCACACTCTAATTCGTAGCATAGCCTTCGTAAATATGTAGGTCAGTCTGTTCGCCTCAACACTGGCTCATTGGGGCACTATATAGGTATGGTGCAGAAGGACCAAATTGTTGGTCCTTTGGTACGCAGTTGTAATTTTGAAGAGAAACTAGTTTCTGATTCCGACATCTAAAACAGATAGAGTACTGCTTAAATAATATTAATACGCCCAATTCCGACTTCGGCCACGGCGGCTGTACTCATATAAAGAGATCAGCCAGCTGCGCAGGACATATTATAGTGCACGAGCATTTGCGCAGACACAGGTGCACTCCCTACCTATTCCTACACTCTCTAGTCCGATGGGACGGCAATCCGACACCAGATATTTAACCGGTATCAGGTCAACTAAAAACTTTGATTTTCTTTAATAAAAAAAAATGCCATCCATGGGTCAACTTTCGGCTGACTGTTTAATTTGCAGTGTTAACCTTCTGAATTCTATATTGACTGGTGACTATCAAAACCCAGTATTTACAACTGGCCCTAAACCACTTTTATTACCACGGCGCCGTAGTACATAGGATATAGCGTTTCCAACATAGTTGTATATGGCATAGGATACGACAAACTGGACACGTCCATGGAGAACAAAATGACTAGCAGAGGCGCCATAATGGAAAACCTTCTAAGAAAGTAGCGCGCCAAAATGCGTTTGTGTGGAGACGGGGAACGTTACTGTCTCCGCCTTCTTTGGAACCCAACCACTTTTTGAAATACTAAAAATTATTAACAGATGTCCCAAAGAACCCAAACACCTCGCTTGTTCACTCGCAACTGATCGTTTTGGTCATGCCTACCGTAGCTCTTTGACCCAGAACAAGGCGCTTGACGTACCGGTATTATGGCATCTCCGCTCATTTTTCCTTACTCCTTGGATACGACAAACTGTAGACCACGTCCGTTAGCTGTCAGAAGTAATGTGATTCTATTTGTATCTGGTTACCAGGTTTTTGTGATCAGCAGAGAGGAAATACCGATGTGGACGTAATTGTGCAAAAACGTCTCAGATGTTGCTGTATAAGTAGGTTTACTATATTTATGAGAAAAAATGCTTTATTGAATGTTTATCGTACTTTAAACTAAACTTAAAAATTAAATAATATCACCGTAATATTCATTACAAATCTAATGAAAACAGATTTTATTTCAAAACTTTTAATATTATTACAAATTATTAAAAAAATCGGAATATTAAAAGTGTTACAAATAAATGGGTAAAATAATTTTGCAATAAAAACATTCATCTTCCAAAATAAATTAATTTAAGAATCAGCAATAGATAAAAATAACATAATTTTATTCGACAAATTAATCGAGCATTAATAATAAGGTAAATGCCCCAATTATGATACACTAGTCGAACTAGAACCAAGATAAATACCTCAGCAATTATATGTAAAGTGTAATTGGTAGCACATTCCTTGGTAATGCAGTTATAGGGGATAAAGTGAAGGGCTGACATTTGTTGCAACTACCTCAGTGGTCACCTGTTTATGTGACCTATTCTAGAACGTTCTCTTGTGATAAATGGGTTCGGAATCTGAATGTAGAATGTATACGTGTGTGACATTTAAACATGGAATACATTATTGTTGGTAACTGGGTATTTAACTCTATATACTTGAGAACAAATTTTATTAGTTTTAATATTTTTACAAAATCATTTTTCAGAAGTAAATTTTTTTGCCGGTATGTTACGTCAAATGGCTGTGCAGATTTAAAAGAAATAAAAAATAGTATTAACGAAAACTTAAAGGTATTTTTTGTTGAGAGATCGGAAGAATGAGAAGATGCGGATTTCAGCACAATTTTTTTCACCTTTATTGGCTAACACAAACTTTTGACACATACGCACCAAAGACAATCCCACAAAAAACAATACAGCATCATAGACAACTGTTGTTTTTTTCGCCCTAATTACCTAATTTGACCATAAACAATGCTATTTGTTTACACACAAGCCAGAAAGAGAAAACAAATCTTCCCTTTCGTTTGATTGACGGGCTTATTGTTGCAATTTTTCGAGATACAGTCTGTATCTTTAATAACTCTTATTGTTTTGACAATAAGGTTTATATTTGAATGGCAAGATGTGACAGACAGAACAATAAAACGGGGCCAAGCGAAAGTGTCGATGACAAGAAAATTGAAGCAGATTTTCGAAATCGGTTTATTTTTGTATTATTTTTTGGAGGTAATGCAAGGTCGAATATAATATGTGTTATTATACCTTGTTAAGATGCTATTGTGGTACAAAACTGTGTTATTTTGAAGGATGAGTTGAAATTATAGAAATCGTGGGAAGTGACAGATTGGTCGGCATAATCTTGTTTGAGCATGTCATTCTAATATTTGTACGAATAGAACTATGAACTATATACTTACTAGCTTCTGCCCGCGGTTTCACCCGTGTCCCGGATGGTGACAAAATTTTATTGGTGATTGGTGACCAACAATTCTCCCGGGTCAAAGCTATCTCCCCTCTGATTTTCAGCTTAAACGGTTCAGAAATTCTTAAGTTATAAAATGTGTAACTAACACGACTTTCTTTTGTACCTCTAGATATATTTAGATTACATAGGTACATATGCATTCAAATACTTATTTACTTATATTAAAATAAACTTAAATATTGCATTCAAGCATAAATCAAAGTCTAAGGAAATTAACAGGCGTATTGCAATCAATATTGACAAGTAAATTACGGCACTAAACTATGATATACCCTATTTCTTCACTCAACAGTATTGCAATAATACATATTAAAATAAACTAAGCAATATATTGGAATTTTGTTTTGCTCCTGCGGTATTGGGTAAATTAGTTTTATAAACTATTTTTTCCAATAAAATTCAGCCTTTATCGCCCCTAGATAGTGTAGCTAACCAACAGTGAAATAATTTAAAAAAAGGTACAGTAATTTTAAATCTTTTAGGGTACCTACTTGTCTTTATAATACTAGTACGAATATAAGTATCTAAGACGAATTCAAATTGACAAAAATCTGTAAGGATGAAAAAATACGTGAATTTAGATACGCTTTCCGACTTCAAAATTAAGGAAAGCCAGAGGAAATAACTAGATGAAAATAAAGTTATATGTTTGTCTGAACACAGTTAAGGATAAAAGTGCCTTCAGCAGATAACATCAAAAGTCAAATCAGTATTTCCTCTCGTATTTTCACAACCTAATACAGACGTACCGGAATTGAATCTACATCTAAATAAATGAATCTAAAAATAATTTGAAAGTATTCCAACACGTGCTAGGGTAATAAAAACAAACTGTAAAAATAACGTCGATAGCCCAATCAAATGGCTAGTTCATTGAGTACAGTAATGGAATAAAACAAGCCAAATGGCTTGGCTTTGCTTAGAGATTTCCAAAAATAAATATATCTCTGACTGTAAATTTTATTAGATGCAACTAGTGCGATTTTTCATGAGAGCCTGCAAAGGCCTATTTGGGATAAAAATATTGACTTTTTTTCTCCGCTTATAGTTTTGTTTTAAACAGCATGAAAAAGAAGAACAAACGCGAAAAAAATCAGATCAAGAAATTTTAATAGTTCAAAACAATAAGCTGTCCTATGTACTTGTCCTAGAAGTTGTAAAACACAACCAGTTATCAATTAAAAAGTAGGAAAATCCTTTGAAAGCATATTTTTCTCTCATTTTACAGTAGGCAATCTAAGATGGATGACTTGAACTCCCACTTACTGTTCTAAGGTTAATCTCCCGTAACTTCCATTACGCAATATGAAATGACACCTCGTCACGGCTATGCAAACGGTGCATATGCATATATTATGCAGCGATATGCAACACAATCCGCCGCTGACGCCGATGTCCGTAATATAACACCGATTGGTGCATATTGCATAATGCAACGCTACTTAAATGACTTTACGCCTATGTAATATGAGTTGGGTTATGCCTTGGGTGGTGGGCTATGAAATTTATATTGATACTGAGTGTTTCAGTTGGGTTTGTCTGCATCCAGTGCAATTAACTTCAGTCTAACAAAAAATCTCTGTCCTAGGTCCTCTGTCTCGGTCCTCTGTGAACATCTTTACAACTTTACAAACTTGACAGTTAGGCAGTTGACCTTTGTTAAAAATGTTTGGAGAAAAAATCTATTATTAAATTAAAATACGTCAATAAGTCACTTAATGATGCGTTTTGGACATAGGTACATATGCATTAGCTGAAAAGATGTAATATTGAATGGTAGGTATCATTCTCCTTAGCAGTCGGGCAAAACCATGTGGTGTTTCTAGCAAAACTTTTCAGTTAACGCAATATTTCAAGCTTACTAAGCTGTGTTGTGCCATCTACTTATCATTGTGTAACTATATGTTTGGAGTTCCGTCAGTCTGCAAATATGGTTCTATGTGTTACCCAATATATTTATGTGTCACTCAGCTGCATTATGTAGTTTGCAGTCTGTGTTACTTCATAGGTCGACTCACTTCTGCTTCCCTATCAAAAACTATGTGATAAACAAATTTCATTTTTGCAAACTCAGCAATAAAATTACAAGAGAAACGGGAAGCAGATTAGCGGTTCTTCGTCTTACAGAAAGACGAAAATACTACCTATACCTAAGTACGTAACAAAGATGAACCATCAGTAATTATTCTTGAAAACTTAAAGTCTTGTGTGCCCATCAGTATCCATTACTATGTATTAATATGAACTAGCGACTCGAACGAATAGTAAGTAGAATGAAAAACACAGGATAGTCTACATCTGTAGCAAAATCTAACACCACAACAACCAGAACAGTTTTCTCTCATATAACAAGAAGCTTTTATCCAATTACCGCAAAACCTTCACTTACATTTTCACTTTTTTTAACACATTTACTTCTAGAATACAAAGAAACCGCACCGCCTTTACTAACCGCTTTAAGAATGCAGTTAACGAAGCGTTTATCTAGAAACTAGTCATTAACCAGTGATTAGGCGGGTCTCCATATATCAAAGGCTTTCTTATCCGGTGGTTAGCTGTTTCCTTGGATTATTTTATGGTGTAATAGGTTTTTGTAAGGAGTCTTCAGTTTTACAAGAAGCACTATATGTCAGCTCAGTCTACATAAGCGTATTAAAATTCATTAGGTCCAGCGAATAACTCATAATTGCGAAGTAACTCTATTTGTCACGTTTATACGCCAAAACTACTGATACGATTTAAATGGAATTGGTTTAGTTTAGAGATTGAGAAAGGACATAGGCTACTGTTTACTCAATTGCAGCAAGTGGCTATACAGGAATATAGCTGACCAGCTGCCTTTTGAATATTACTCATTTATAGAGATATTTTTGACTCATTACGAACCAAGCTGTGGATAAGAGACAGTCAACCACATTGGTATTTATTGTTTTGTTAGTAAACTACTTTTGGTCAATAACCTTACAAAACATAATGAGCTCACATGCCTGGTATTTACTACTTAATATCTTTGGTATGATAAACAATAACAATTTTAAATAAAAGAACACATAAACATACATGCATCATAATCAAAGTTAAGGAAAACCAATTGTGAGACTACCTATGACAAACTATGAGTCAAATAACAGTCAGAAAAGGCACTATTTGAAGCCAAAAGCATCGTCTGCCTACCTTTAATGCCACGTATATTAGCTTTATCATATCATTAAAATCTTTGGCAGTCGTTACGGTTAGTCAGAAGCCAGAAAGCCCTGATAACCAGCCTTACCAAGCGGTATTAGGTTGCCTGGGTAATTGCGTTCAGGAGGTTAGACAGGCGCTCTATGTAAAACACTAGTTCTTAGCTGAATCCACGTAGACTAGAAACCGACTTCAACAAAGTTCAGAAAGGGCTAGACTAAATGAGATTTTCCCGTACGCTTATCATAGCCCATATAAAATCTTCATTCTCCAGCTGAACACACTACAATAAAACAAAAACACATACAAACGTACAATGGTGTTTGCAGTATTGTGTAGCTCACGATAACATTATCGATTCGAACTGATAGCCACATGTACTTGTAACACGTGCGTTTTTCGTGTAGGCTGTGAAAAACGTAGGTAGGAAAAACTTGTTTAGATTAGCTGTTTTTTTCGCAAATGGAGTGGTTTTCAGTGGGGAAAGTAGTGCTGAAAATCGATCGATATTTCGCACGAGCTCGCTAGTCGCTAACCTTTTATAAAACGTAGGAAAAAACAAAACATACGGCTTAAATCATCATCAGCCCATTTTATCGTCCCCCTGCTGGGCACAGACTTCCTCTAACACAGAGGATTGATTGCAAGTTTGAGGATTAAAATACTATTACTTAGGTAGAAATATACCTCTTCTTTACAATAAACTATTACCTTAAAAGACAGCTCGCCAACAGTTTGTGTAGATGATCATAAAATAAGAATGATAAAAAAATGAAATTTGCATAATCAGGCATCAGTAAGAAAAACCCATATCCAGGAGTAACATTTTCTTTGTGCTAGCCTTAATGGTTCTAAAAAAAGACAAAACACAACAGTAGCATTACAAAACTCCCTATGACATAACAGAATTTCGAAAAACGAACCCATCAACTTGAAGTAACGGCGACCGGCGCACGCGCAGTTAACGCAACGCACAGATAAGCTAGTTCCCAGCACGACTCCAGATTAACTAACTGTTTGTGTGATCGTGACAATCTTAAGATTGATGCTGTGGAGCTTTTATGGACCCTTTTTTCTGTAATTTTAGATTAAAAATGTGAATTTATTGAATGCTGTTTTTTTAGGGAAAGAAATATGATCTCATATTTTCTCATGTGCTTCTTTCTGTGTTTGAAAATAATGGCTAATGCTTATCCGTAGTACTAAGAAGTGGATGGCTATTTAGGTTACCTATAAGTTCTTAGATCAATATTTTTAACATCATACGTCCTCACTGGATTAAGCTTTCAGTTCTCTAATTTGCAGTCATTTTCCGAGCTAAAAATTACCGTTGTCATCTTCCGAGCGTTTTGCCCCAACTATGGGGTGGGCTTCCAGTCTTAGGTACCAGTCCAAACCATTACCCTTACAAGTTAAATCCAAATTACGCAGCGTGCATTAGATTTTCAAAAAAAAAAAAGGAGCAAAACAAAAAAAAGTTGTTAACATCAAATTATTAAAACCAAAAAACATGATTAATACCGTAGTTTATATTAAAAACAATACAATAATACTAAATGATCAGCGCACTTCTTTGTTGTACAAGGACGCTGCTTTGTTCTTGATTCTTTCGCTTTAAGTTTATAGTTCCGCCTCAGAACAATGTAACGTGTAATTACAGATTCAATCTTATAGTGTTCGTGTAATTAGTGGTTAAGCTGCTGATCTTGTTTTATTTAAAGGGGATATTATGTATTAAGAGGTGTCCCAACATGCAAGCCCAGCGCGGTGAGTTTGCGCTAATTCTTCCAGCTTCGGAAACACCTTTGTGCTTCCAAAGATACCTCGTGAAGCAAACTTCTCTTCCTATTAATTTGAGGTGATTATTACAAGACATGATTTTACTAACAAATGAATTTGTTTATTACAGGTAAATCATCAAACTTTGACACCTACGATCAAAAGCAGCAAATACATCCGTAAGTTATTTATCCCTTGGTAAGACGGTTCCTCAGACGTTCTGGCGTGTCACTTACCATAATTACTACCAAAGATGATCCACTGACAACTCGAATGCACCATCAGGCACCAATATTCTTTAAGATACTTATTAAGAAGAAAAATAATACTTGTTAACTGAAAACACGAAATAGGAACAGAAAATTATATAACAATAAAATACATACCCCTTCATTAATGCAAAGCTTTACCATCATTCCCACAACCAGGTTAACAGAAAAATTCCTTTTCCATTTTTTTCCGAAATATTCAAACTACGTGAGAATACACAACGTATAATAGAATTCCTTATTGCGATGTAACACGACAGCGTCAATTAAGGTCGCTCGTGCTGAGAGCTGATCGCTTGCGACATATTACTTTGTTGAAGGGACGTCGAAACTGAGGTAGTGTAATAGATGTAGATTATACTAGGTAATACGTATATAGGAGTAGTTTTTTTTGTGCAAATAAAATAATTAGTCTGGAACATATAAGAATAATTATAGTACCTATATATTATATATAGGTAGATTAAAACTTCGGAAAACCTAGTTTTCAGTTGGGCTGAATCTGATGGCGTTTAACTGACATATTTGATTTTAATGTATTGCTAAGAAGAAAGAACACCTGTATCGATCCTCTTGCCCATTATCATAATTTTTGGCTATTACCTACCGCCTTCAGACATCTAGTAAATGCCAAATATTTTCAGATTCAACACTAACTTTCCTTTTACTTTAATTTGTGGTTAATTAATAGTGAGAAACGTGACATTGAGAATCAATTATACTCATAACACACTAATAATTACAGACTTATAGGTTCTTAGATCTTACTTTCAGTAGATCACTCTGCAGTCACGGCCACTATATACCTCTATATTATGGAAATCAGTCGTTTCTCGACTTTCCCTTAATTACAGCTGCTCTTGAATTTGTACAGCAGTGCGTAAGAATTATATCTTAGTGGTTTCTTAATATAATTATATGTGTGACGTAATTATAATGACGACATGAACACAATGAGTTTTAAAAGTGGTGTTTGGACTTTCTTTATTTTAAAAGTTGATGAAGAAGCAATACTAATATTCCCTGATTTTCAGTAATTCCCGCTTCTTAGGGGTAAACAATAACCTATGTTCATCTTCAGGGTACCAACTATTCCTGTGCCAAACGTCGACAAACGATTCAAAAGTTTTAGCGCGTAATTGCTTATAACTCAGACAATTTTTCGCACAGCACGAATATTAGTAAATACTACTACTCAAATCGTGAATAACTTACCAATCTCTGTCAAAGAGATATATTATTTTTTCACATATTTGCTATGTCAGCGTGATAGCTCAGTAAATTACGACAAATTAGTAACAGATAAATAAATTAAGATCCCATCAAAAAATCATTAACACAAACTCATTAAATTACACACTATTCTATAACAAATTAAACAACGTAACATATTAACATCTGTAGCAAAAGTACCGAGCTACACAAAACTATTTCTATTAAGATCAAGAAAGCGGAAAACGCCTAGTTTTTCACTTTTACTCGTACCAACGTGTGTGTGTGTATTTGTGTACGACGCCGACGCTTCATTAAAACTGATAAATGTCGGTCTTAATTAATGCTCGGATATATGGGAAATTAATTATAATGATTACTTGGTGGAAATTGATATTTTGTATGCTGTTATGGTCATTTTGAAAAGAGATACTCGATAGCTTCTAATGGCTTTATAAATGATGATTGCAGGAAACAAATTTTACCTACCTATTATTTTTTGGCTTAAATGGTCATAGATGAAGAAAATAAAGTGTTCCTGAGATTGAAGAGTTCAATCAATAAACATACACTTCAGGTTCACAATATTAGTGTTGATGAGAACAAAATAATTATGCGGCTTCAGTTCTCGTTAAATAACTTTGTCGCTCTCAAGACAGCAATTTGATTCCTTGCACACGTGCATTAGTCATGCATACATTTTGTCCATCGTGAAATCACTCGCAACAAACTTCACTTTTTGATTGATCTAAATTATCATGATGATCAAACATTATAATATTAACTTATCACAACGTTTACAAGAAGCGCAAATTGTATGTAAGTATGTGTAACTATCGGCGGTGGTTAGCAAAAACCCATGTCTTGTGTATTACAACAGTATTTGGTAACTACATTATCCAATAACGCACTTAGATTATCTTGCACTAAATAGCAAAGGAGGTAAATAAAGGCTTGTAATAAAATGGAAAATTCGACCATTTCATTATGTTGTCTTTACATACAAAATATGTATATAAAACGATGTTTGTGATTTCTGAAAATGGTTTTAGTTATTTTCTTTTTAACTACTACAAGATACGATTTAGGTATATAATAATTTACCTACATAGTTAATATAAACCAATTTGTTTATTTTTGCGAATTTAATTATTGTTCAGATTAGAGCAAAATGTGGTTTTCTAAGGATAATCAAACCTCGTTAATAATGGCCTAAACTAACCATAAAATTCTGAAGTTACTTAATAAAATTCCATAGAAATGAAAACACAAAACAGAAAAATATCTCTCTAACATTAAACTGCAATTATCAACCAGATCTGATAAAAACCTACCTACATTAGAAAAACTCTAAACCAGAAAATAATTACCGGGACTTCATTCCCAGTATATATTTAAAGCCAGGAACACATTACTTGGACAGGTTTGCCCATGAAACACCATTATATTTTATGTAAGACGTGAGAAACGTAATCGGTGCGTACAGTCGGCCATTCAGACAGTCTTGGATTTCACACTAAGATTATAATGATAACGTCTTAGATAATTGAACTAACTGGAGTCGCCATTGTTGTGTTACTTCGTCGTTCGTCATTGTCGTGCTTTCCCTTTGCCAAAACTGAGAGAGTATGAATGTATGTGTTTGTCAAGTTCATGCTTGTGTTTTTCAATTTTGTCGTATGCGTGAGTAACGAAATTCGTCAGTGGTCATAGGCCATCATCATTATACACTCTTTTGCAAAAAAAGCGGGCACCTATGCGAAGTCTCAGTTTTAAGAACTTTACGTGTATTTGAAAGAATTTTAATGACTGTGGGATGTTACTAGCATCAAAAGGGTTAGCCAAGCATGCGTGAGAGTCTGTTCTAAATTTGAATTTTGGAGGAATGTTAAGAAACTCGTTAAACCTTGTTTTGGACTAATTCCTGGTAGAAAGTTCGTCGGCGTTTTGAAAAGTTTTTGACGTGATTTTTAGAAAACTGATAATGCTGTTTTAATTAATGATTAATGGACCTTTCTTTTACATCAATTTTTTTTTAAGAACTATGCGTTTTTGATACAATTTTCACCTGCTCTAAATGGTCTATGCTGATGATTGATGGCAATGTTAAGAGTTTCGGTATTTTTGTGTAAAGCGTTCTATTGTTTAGATATTGTACCCACGCGGTTTAAAATATCCCTTTCTCATAAATAAACACAATTTAGAGTAGTCTCAGTACTTTGGGCTGCGACAAAACCAATTTAAAGTTAGCAGTGCCGATCACAACTCGTCTCTTATCAGACTTTGACATTAAAAAAATACCGAATTTTGTGATAAATGTTAAATTAACCATATGAAAAATAATGAGGAGGGTTAAAGCTATCCAAACAGTCAAATTATTGCCGCGTTGAAGCCCTGGATAACTCCATAAGTGTCGGGTTGCTAGACGATGATTTATCGGAAAGGGAGTCTTAAATTCAAAATTATAGGCCAAAGGTATGTTTCTTAAGAAATGAGCAGGTAGCCAATTATTGTTATGATTTAAGCAGGAAAGTGCTGTAGATACACGAAAACCTCGGCACAGGCAAGTTTATTTAACAAAATGTCGGTTTTATGAAAACACGTTATTTGAACGCTCAGACTCATAGATCTTCAGTGGTCTACGGGGTTTCCCCAGAGGCGAGGTTTTTTAAAAATTTGTGATTACGAGACCTTAAGACCTTATGCTTACAGTCTATCCGTTATTTTCTGTATTTTGTAGAATTTCAAGATTTTTCAAAATGTCAAAGTCTGATAGGAGATCAGTTGTGATCGGCACTGCTAACTTTAAATTGGTTTTGTCGCAGCCCAAAGTACTGAGACTCCTCTAATTTGTGTTTATTTATGGGAAGAGGATATTTTAAACCGCGTGGGTACAATATCTAAACAATAGAACACTTTACACAAAAATACCGAAGCTCTTAACGTTGCCATCAATCATCACTAAAGATCATCTAGAGCAGGTGAAAATTGTATCAAAAACGCATAGTTCTTAGAAAACGTTTTGATGTAAAGGAAAGGTCCATTAATCATTAAATAAAACTGCATTATTAGTTTTCTGAAAATCACGTCAAAAACTTTTCAAAACGCCGACGAACTTTCTACCAGGAACTAGTCCAAAACAAGGTTTAACGAGTTTCTTAACATTCCTCCAAAATTCAAATTTAGAATAGACTCTCACGCATGCTTGTGTAACCCTTTTTATGCTAGTAACATCCTACAGTCATTAAAACCCTTTTAAATGCACGTAAAGTCCTTAAAACCAAGATTTCGCATAGGTGCCCGCTTTTTTTGCAAAAGAGTTTAGTTCAGAATGCGAAGCAACGAAACTAGAACTAAAAACATTTATTCAAATAAGGCTCATAAATCAGCAGTTAAGTATAAGCAGTTAATAAAATTACAGTGATCAGTGCAAACGACGCGAAGATCAGGCTTCACGCCCTTCGCATATTTTTGAGAGAAGGGGAAAACTAGAACCCTGACGCTACCTCAGATTTGTGCTAAAGGCGGTTCCAGTAGGTTAGGTCCTCTAAGGAAAGCGTCTGCAACTTGTGTAGAAGAGTGTACGTGACTCTAAGGCTAATGAAGGCTTTTATGAAATTAGCATGTTTAAACGTCATTAGCTCTCTCTAAGCAGCTGATAATCAGGAGTTGTTAAACTCTTCCGGGCTACTATTCTCCTAGTATCTGCATATGGTGTTTTGAATGAACTGGTAGAGCCAGTATGCTATTTATTACAATTAACTTGAAATAACCTTTGGGTTCAGAATTACAAGTCTGGAGGTCTTTTTCAAGTTCTTAAAAATCCCAAAAAGAAATTGAATGACCACAAACACGTAATTTTGGGTGCTATAAGCTACCAAGCTTGTACTCAGTTGCGTCGAGTGAGACTGGAACCGAGTCGACACCAATTTTTTTTTTCATTTGGGAAAGGATAGGGAGATGATGATGATACGCTAGCCAGCTAAGAAAATTCGCTTATTTGTATATTGGTGAAATATATTTTTTTTACAATGCTTTCGACGAAAACAAGTTTTGAAAGAAAGAGGTACTTCATCAGATAACATTTTCGTGCATAAAACAACTAGTTACACATGTTCATTGTAATGTTTGCGAAACTTTAAAACGAGCAAGTATTACGAGAAACGAAACATTTGCAAAGACAATAAACATTACATGTCTTGCTGAAAGTATAAGAAAACAAAGATTTCTTCTTCCGTATTTTGGTTAGAATATACTTAAATATACAGTATGTACATATATCTGGAAATACACAAAAAGAAAATACAAACATTGATGTATGAAAGCCCTAGGTATATTTTTCAAGGCTCTGGAAATATAAATAAGTAATGATAACGTTAAAATAAAGGAAAAAAAACTGCGACCTGACCAATTTTGGCCGGGGCCTCTGTTCTCGAAAGAGGCGCTAATTGGGTACCTATGCCCTCTGTATTCCCTCACTCCCGTAGCCCTATGGGACGACAATCCGACTTGACTGGAGAGAGATCAGGCGCAGGACCGATAAGCTTTTATGCTCTTTAACTAAGGCACGGAAAAATTATCCAAACTTATGCCTAATGTGCCATTCATAAAAAATATAACAAAAACTGGTGCTGTGCTGTGCTGCTTTTTGCCGCATAACTGTATAATAGTACCCTAGCTAATCTACGACAAAATACATTAAAATTACATAGAACCTTCCATTAGCAAACTTACACATATCCTTACCTTAAGTATAACTTCTCCAACACTTATAACTAAATCAAACATACTAACCACTTCAGCTATTTCAAGATATTTCATTTACATGTTCTCATCTTGTTTGGGAACCTCATGCATGCATGCATACATGCAACACTATGCACCCATTATGTGCAAACTTTATGGCCAATTGTCTGAGGCTGCTATCCTTAAGGAATGGACCTATTGTGCAGTAGGCCACCCTGGGAGGCAACCATGTTTTGGTCACCTGAAGGGCTGACGACCAATACTAGGAAGACTGATTGTTGATGACTTTATTTGGGAGGAGCATTTAAATTAAAGGTTGCAGACAGAAGTGGGTCTTATATCTACCACATGCATACATCGTTTTATTTTAATAACGTAGCGTGGTAAATAACGCTCCGTCCTTCTCTAAATGAAAGAGGCAAGTGAAACGGTACAATTAAAAAGTCCGATGATGATCAATCATGTGATAAGACATCTGTGGTTCTTGGATGACTGTATTTTGTACTTAATATTATGGGTATCTATCATCAGCGGTATTGACTATTATGTAAGCAGAACTTAAATTAATACAGTTTGATACCCAGGCGATATTATAACCAGGGATCTAGATGATGATCAGGGATATATTTCCGACACCTAACTAATATAAAGTAGACATATAATTAAGATAATATACAGTAGGCTTATTCGCAAATAACTTCTGGTGAACTCAAACTACCTGATAACCATAATGATTGATTACACAATTTTCCGACTATCACCCATTAAAATAGTTTTCCAAACCGGTAGATTGTGAGGAACTTATTAACTAGATATAATGTAACCTACCGAGAATCAATTTTAATACTTCCTACTGTACTTAAGATGTTTTTGTGAGAGATTACTTAAGTCATGTTATTCTCATGCAAGTGAGGTAATTATTGCACTTTGTCAAAGTGTTTGTCGTTCGTGGAAGACGGGGAAATCATGGGAAATAATGTCGTGTTGTTCTTAATAGATAGATTATTGTGATAACTACCGTATTTAGTTTGGTATTTGATGAGAAAGCTACGTGATTGTTTATCAACTTTATATAGTACATACTGGAGGTTTCTTTGTGATTTTCTCCGCGTGCCCGCCTAAATACTTTTAGCCTAATGTCATCCGAGGAGAGCCATTTCCCAACAGTGAATTTTTTAAACGGTTTTATTTCAAGTCGAAAAATTATTTTGTGTTCATTGGAGCACAAACATTTCTTTTCATTTCTTTTACATTACATTTCTTCTTTCAAAACACCAAAATATTCATCTTTGTAACAGATTAGCCTAACTTCCTTAAAAAGGGTCTTTTTTTTAAGTTAGTTAACACCAAACATTTTAAGACATTTAAAACGCAGTATTTATCACACATATCCATTACGTAGTTAAAGTCATTCGTTAACTGATTGCCGGCAGTAATCATAGAGTAGCTATATAATAGCTTGAGATAGTAATTAGTTACGATACTGCAGTTAGTAAGATGATAGATCTCGTTGACTTATCTTTTGATTGAATGTGCTAATTTTGTAGGATATACTTAGGATGCATTGAAAAGTTCTCTGATGCGCAAGAGCGATTGCTGTTTAGGTATGGGGTCTGGGGTATCGATTCCTAACTCAGGCACTGAATTAATTTTCAGAAACTTTTCTAAGTCCTTATCCTTCCTAGGTCAGACTGAAATGTTTTCATAAGTTTTCAGAACATTTTCTAAATACTTGTCGGTTTGGTCTAAACGCACAATTCTAAGTAAGTGACTATCTTAATTTGGTATAACATTGTGAAATATTCTCTGTATCTCTATTTGAATGGCAATCTTGCGCAGAAGATTTTTGGAAAAACTTAATAAAGTTTTTCTATGTAACTCTGCATACTCCCAACTCAACAAGAAGCCTGATACTATAATAAAATAGATAAAGTAATTACCCACACTTGATATAACTGCACTTTCATCTAGACAAGTAGGGCGCCTACATTCCTAGCCGTGAATTAGGGACACCACTCATTACAAACCGTGTTGCCATTGCAATTAAAATGTCCACAAGTGATGAGCGATAGCGGGAGCTGTCTTTAACTATAGATCTTGGAAAATAAGTACTTATGTCTTCTATACTTATGTGTCTTACTATTAACAAAACTACAGCTCTAATCTTGCATCTCCAAAATTAACCATTTTGCATCATGGTCTAGGTACCTACAGTATTTTTTCTCAAGCTCATACATTTTGACTGTATCAATTTCCTTACATTGACGAGAAAATATATCTTGCTTCTTTCAAATATTTTAAATTGTTTCATTAAACTATGAAAGAGCGAATTCGTTGTTTTTTGCTGTTGGTGTCATTCACAGTGGGTCGGTTTCGGTTCCCGGGTCAAGTCTTAAAGAGTAGAATTAAGAAAAATTGCTGAACCTTTACGGTTACCCAAAGCGTGAAAAAATACCTTTTAAATAGTTATTTCATGTATATCAGAATTTAACCTGGTTTTTTCAGTAATTGTTTCAGTAGGTTTACATCTCTCACCTTGATTATTTTACTTTTTTTTTCTGATCTCCTATACCTTGCACCACAACCCAAAGGTCACACGTCTGTCTTGGGCAACGCTTCCGCAAAAACTGTGCATTGTTGTATTGCAACACGCGTGAGCTGCGCGTGAGCATACCATTCCGACTTTGTGCTGTGAGAAGCGGATTGGACGCCCATTGTTGGGGTATCGACTGTTGAGACATATGTTAATTAATTTAGGAAAAAGTGAAGTAATTAGTTAATTATGTAGGTAGTTGCTACATAAGCAGCATAATAATAAAACTTCACATTTTACCGCGAACCTATGTTGCCTATGTGCTAACCTAAATGTTGTATTTTGGGGGTTGTAGCAGTAATTTAATCGGTTCGAGTTTTATAGTCTCATTGTAAGCCTGTTAAGTATTTCTTCAATATTGTTGTCTGATGCTTCCATTCTATTCAGATTCAGCCGAGCTCCTTTGTTATCCTATATGATCTCCCCAAACCTACGGAAATACATGGACAACCATGCGAAAAATTACCTTAATCAGTTTTAATTAAGGCCTTCAAACGTATCAATAAATCGAATTTTACCATTAACAACTTACCGCCTATTATACCTATATTAATATGCTTAAGCCTGTCTATCAAAACTATAATTAAAAGAAGGTCAAATATTTATCAATAGTCAATAGAAGAATATATTCACGTTGCAATTTGCACGATTACATTTAATATGATATTAGAGCATGCTCATTTATATGTTCGTGACATACAGATATAAAAATAAAAGGTTTAGCTCATCAAAACATCACGATGTTAATATTGATTTGCAATAGACTATGTTTCTCAAACTAAGATGAATATAAAAAATAGATTGTTAATCGTTCATTTCGCAGCAAAATGCTTGACTGGTCCTGATAAAGTAGTTTTAAAGATAAAGTCGTTCTGAAAGTGCTAATCTCAGGATGGTACCTCCTGGAATGGACCGATTGTTAAAATTATTATTCCGACGTTAGCCAATTTATTGTTTACTAGCCGTTTTCCCGCGGTTTCAGCCGCGTCCCATGGGAGCTACTGCCCGCACCGGGATAAAATATAGCCTATGTTACTCGCAGATAATATAGCATTCTAATGGTGAAAGAATATTGAAAATCGGTCCAGTAGTTTTTGAGTTCATCCATTACAACCAAACAAACAAAGTTTTCCTCTTTACTTATAATATTAGTATAGATTGAAAAGGGCTTAGTATGCAAGTGAAACCGCTGATCGATGTTAGTTGGTACAATAGCAAAACAGACACAAAACTACCAATCTTAAAAATAATTTTATTATGCAAATGCAAAACATGCATTGACATTCAAAACTGTCCAGTTCTTTTATTATTATAATAAGACTCAAACTAGTCAAAAATACGAAAATAAACGTCGGCAATCTAATGGTCTAGCTACTCGTACCATTTCCTAGCCATTTAGTTAGTAGCCTTGACTTTTATGCTAAAAAGATGACTTTGAGATATGGCAGACCAATGCCACTCGCTGTACTGCACACTATACAACTTGGGTCATACAAAATCTGCTACATACTGTGATATAATTTTTATATCGTAAACTAGCTTATGTCCGTGGTTTCGCCTGTATTTTTTAGTTTTAGCTGCGTCCCGGAGAACTATCTCCCGCAATCCGAATTCGTCAGTTTGTTCGATAAGGGTTTAGGTTTAGGGTTTATTTTGAACTGTGAGTTGTGAATAAAAGTTTTCACTCGGTCTAATACCGGCTAAATACCTGATCTTTGTAATGTGCGTACTTGCATTCATCTTCATGCTGATTTATGAGCCTAAACCAAATATCGGTCGAATAAAATTTTTTAGTGTGAGCGTACTCTTACAGTATTGAATTGTATGATTGTAATTTAATTATAAATTGTAATAGACAGCTGTGTTGCTGGGAAGTTTGTTCTTCACCACTTCTTCTTCCCAGCCATAACACTAGGAAGTGGTGAAAGGGTTGCGTTTTGGGGGTGCTGTCCTTTTGTATTATTTGACGTGAAAAAGTGCTAAAAACTAGCCTATTTTCAATAAACGTTTTTGACTTTGACTTTGATTGCGAGAGTCAGACTACACCCATCTTTGAAAAAAAATATAGAAAGAAAATGTAATATCATTTCAATCAAAACACATTTTATAAACCAACGAATCTAACAAAACTAAAATATCGGTGCATCAGTACAGTGAAAGTGTATCAGGACAGACGATTGCGTATGCGCACCGGCGCGGGCGCTGCATTGAATAGCGCGCGTGCGTCCAACAGGGACGGAGTACATTTGATTTAGTGTCGGAATTTATCGACTAGATCCATTTGGACAATGATTTTTTTATAGTATTGTCTATATGAAGAAAGTAGAAAAAATAAAGCGAAATATAAGTATATATCGGATGTCTATCGGATTGGTCAGTAAGACGAATAGTTTATTTATATGCAATATAAAAAAGTGCTTACATACATAGGTCTTATTATTCCTAAAATATTGTACCAATAATAACTATGACTGCATTCTATTGCAATTGAAAAATATACTGTAACTGTAATAAATAAGTTTATTTTAAATTTTATGTAGATATGTGTACATTTAATTTTGCAAATAAATACTTACCTATACTGATATTATAAAGCTGAAAAAAAACTGTAATAACAAGAACTATTTCAATTAAATTCGTATCTGTAACGGGTTTCATATTATGATGTTGACGTGATGACGGACGACTCTTGCGCATGACGCGTCAAGCGCGACGCGTGCGCATCCTAATCGATCGACTAGTATTCCGTGGAGAATTACAAGAAGGTAGGTATAGAACGGATGCAAAATAATATAGAGTGGCTTGAAAATCTTGTTAAAGATATAACCTTTTTTTTTGCCTTCATAAAAATACATAATTTTGAGCCAAGATATCACGATACAGAAATAAGATCCCATCAATATTTGAAATGAAAAATCTAAAATAATCTCACTAGGATTCCACTCCGCAGTACTTATAGCTTCCAAATAACACGTACAAAATTGAATACCTCCATTGACTGATTTCACGCTTTTGAAAAAACAAAATCTTACACAATATAGGTAATCATTCAAATATAAAATACATACTTATAAGTAATAGACATAAGAAAAGAAATATGTATTTAGTGAGTACAATCACGTCTTATTCAATAGGTAGACAATATAATGTCTTCTGTCATTCATGAAGAGAGACAAGAATGATATTGTTGTGGGTAAAAGTTAGAGAGATGTGAAAATGCCCTAGATTATGTACTTATAGTAAATTATACTAAGGTATGGTTCAGGAGTTTGCTTAAGTCCCATGTCCCAAAAAACCACATTCAGTACTTTCCGCAGATATTTGAGAATCATTGAAGAGTTTAGCTCATTGCTAAATAGCAACAGGGTCAACTGATGTCAGGTTAAACAATGATTGGCCCTGATACTCCGTCCATACGTGACCATCTATCTCATAACAATTTTCTCTATATCAATCCAGTCTGCCATTTTTTAAACTTTGACAGTCATTACAGATAGTCAGAAGCTAAGGTCAGATAGGCAAAACTTGTACAAACGGTAAGATTGGCAACCAACCACAACATAAGTGTTTGATAAAAAGGGTAGCTAGATGATGATTGGTACATCATTCCAAGTACAAAAAAATCGTCATTGTTGCAAGTAAAAGTTGTAGAGAGATGTGAAAATGCCCTAGATTATGTACTATAGTAAATTATACTTGTAGTACGGTTCAGGAGTTCACATAAGTTGACAGCATCCGAAGTGGCCCGTTGAGCATCTAACAATGACTTTCGATAACCCTGTTTCCATAATTTTCTAATGTCAAAATGTTTCTTTGTTGTGTTCATTTGTACATTTCATAATTAGTGAAGATCACATTGTCTATTTTTCTTTTTTATGAATTTGTTGTGCTATCTGATGATTTGATTAATAAAAATATCTCCAATGATATAACTATGAATGTTCGATATTTATTAACCGACTTCCCAAAAAGGAGGAGGTTCTGAATTCGGCCGGTATGTTCTTTTTACTAGGTGATAAAACTGGGTGTTAAAATTATTAAGATAGGCCTATTGGCAATAAAAAAAATAATAACAATAGAGAGCAAGGCTTAAACTTGTTTTCGAATTAAACTAGATATCTTATTTAAGTGATACTGATGATGAACAAAAACCTGCTTCCAATAATGTTTTTTTTTTTGTAAATTAAAAGACAATTGTTTACAAAACACAAAGAATGTCAAACCTTATAAAGAATTTTAGTCTATTAAAAGCACTTTCTAGCTCCATTAAAGTCTTTACATGAATGTTCACACAGGATTTAAAGATTAAATCGAACTAATCAGTATTATGGCGGTTTACGTTGGATCCGGTCGTTAGCTAGACAGGCTGATCCGGTGCTAATAGTCTAATGGAAGGGTTTTATAAATTGTCGGTCTTACTACATGTTATTACTACCTATATACCTACAGAATACATATGTATTTTATTCGTTTTATGTACATATCTGAAAATGTATGGTTTGTGTGTAAAAACATTTCGTACATACCAAGTAGGTAATGATTTAATTGGAAATCTGAAAGAAGACTATCCAAAATCCATGATATGTATTGTATAAGTAATCCCAATTTAAATCCTTCTTTTAATGAAGAAGTGTACTGGGTTATGACCAAGTAATACATATTTTGCAATATACTGTACTTATTTCGTATATTTACTACTACATGTATTGTGTTGTGTACAACTTCAAGTTTCATTATAAGAAATGATGGTTTCGAAAACGTTCTATTAAATACAAAGATGTGTCTGTCAGCAACAGCATATTAAGTATTTAATTTCTACATAAGAAATCACTTGACTCTTTTTTGTTTTTTTTTTTATGTTTTTACTTGTACTTATAGCTTCTTTTTAACTTATTCTAAGTATGTAAATATAGATATTTGCTTAAATTTAATAAAAAATAGATACATATCACAACTTCGATTTCAACTAATTCTACACCAATCAAAGCCCAAATACTTGTAATTTCAGTTCCACAACATACCTACCTACACTTGTTTTTATTTCTATGGAGTTTCTTGCCGGCTCTATGGAGTTTCTTGCCGGCTTCTATGGAGTTTCTTGCCGGCTCTTCTCCATGAGACCAACTTTTTGGAACCGTGCAACTAATGTGACGTTTCATAGGTGCCCGCAAAGGCCTATGTGAAATAAAAAGATTTTGATTTTTGATTTTTGATTTTGATTTTCACTCTCCCTATGTGGGTCGTGAAGTTTTTGTCATAGGTACACCCATTAAAAAGATAATACCCATATAGTCTCACTTTCTATATCGGTCGACAATTCAATGATAATATGTATACTCTCACTTGCTAATAAATTAGTAAGACTTTGATAACGAAAGTGAGTTATAGGCGCTGAAATTCAGTCGATTGGTGCGCAGAAATACGTAACAGTAACGCTTAGCTGCTACTATTTCTAGCAGTTTTAATCTTCATTCCTTTTTGCATTATTATAACGTAACATTTGCACATACTGAACTTATAATATATTGTCCAATTTGTTGGAAAAAAAAATACATTAGCATCAATAATAATAAAAGTCGGTAAGGGGATTATCCTTGGGTACATTTCTATAGTGTATATGTTATGGACCAAGTGATAAATTGGGCAGTATACATAATGCCCGGTCATTATGAATAATGCCCAATATGAGAGTGCAATTTGATAATAATTATTCAAACAATCAAATTGACCGGGCACTATACATATTGACCGTGACCTTTTGGGCAAAGTAATACAAACATATTCACACATCCCATATCAATTGACAGAGCCTAGAAGTAAGCATGCAACATGCAGCAAGCATGGCTTCTGTCACGGCTCCGGCGCTGCGGGGCTCCGGCGGTCCCATGCGAGCTTATCGTCGCAGATGGTTTTCATGCTCACCGCCTAAACTACCTGCGCCTCAGCTCGCAGGCCGCCTCGCCCCTCCGTGCCTACGCGGTTTTGAATTGCACTCTAGGGGTAGGGCAGACAAGACTACGTGGAGTCGGTTTTGCAGCGATTCGTTTTCGTCACTAAGTTCAGTTTTTAATACAATGTTTTGAATCCAAATTAAATTCTACCATAAAAAAAAAACGAGCCAAGAAAAATGAGATCCAGATTGTCCAATTAATAATTTTCTGGCTAAACTTATAATTTCCCATTAAAATAGAACATATGATTTAAAACAATAATCATAAAATATGTAGCAAGTAACAGGATTTATTTATTAGAACAATTGCCACCCCCGCACCGCATAAAATATAGCTTTATTATCAAATTGCCCAACTATCATGTAGCAATATAATAATGCCCGTGCCAAGTGATAAATAATGAAGTTAAGATAGTTATTAATCATGTGGCCCGATAAAGCTAGACATTATTCATAATGCTCGGGCATTATAAATAATGCCCGAATTAATCACATGGTCCATAACATATACAGGGATAATCGTCGGTTTGTGTCACAATTTCATTAAAGTTGTCTCAAAAAGGCTTAAGCGTGTTGGCTTCGGCCCCACGTTCGCCTCCCAAAAATCCGGGACTCTATAGTCTCGAGGTCTGATAGAGACATACAAATAATAAAAGTCGATAATTTCTATCGTAAATTTTTGATATGGCAACCCTAGGAATGACAGTTTTAACCTGATTGATTCGGCCGACTGGTTGGCACGATGTTTAAAAAAATGTATATTTGAAAATCGTGAATTCAATCAAAGATTTTAGTCGGTCTGATAGCCGACCAATACTTATTTATTTATTTATTTATTTATTTATTTATTTATTTATACTTCATGCACATTTCGTACAATGGCGGACTTAACGCCTTAGGCGTTTTCTCCCAGTCTACCTTTAGGTGGTGGAGAAATAGCAGTGGTAGGTGCAAGGTTTTTGTTTGGATAGTTAGTTTAAAAGTATACAATATATATATATAGATAATAATACATAATATACATACATACATACATATTATAATTGCCAGGAGAGATAAAGAAATAGATAAAAAAAAAACAATCTACGGTAGCGATTCTGCCAATTTCCTATGGATGTGGTCGCGTAATTTCTTTTTGAATGTATAACGACTATTAACCATCCTGACTTCCAGAGGTAGCTCATTCCAGAGAAGAATAGATTTAACAAAGAAGGAAGAGTGAATGATATCTGACCGGTGAGCAGGGCAGTGAAGAAGACGATTATTAGAGGAGCGGAGATTTTTGCTATGTTGAGAACATATATATTGGAAGTGAGGAGTTAAATAAGAAGGCGTACAGGGAGAGTGTAGAATAGAGAAAAGAGTAGTTAATGCCCTTATCACACGACGTTGTCTTATCGGTAGCCATTTAAGTTGCGCTCGATAGGCTGACACATGATCGTACTTGCGGAGATTAAAAACGAATCGAATGCAATTGTTGAGAAGCCGGTCAAGTTTATTGAGCAGATCTGCATTCAGGTCATAGTAGCAAACATCACCATAGTCGATTATGGGAAAGATTAAAGTTTGCATAAGCGTCGCCTTCACGTTAACTGGGAGAAAATTTTTCAAGCGATAGAGGAACCGCAGCGTGCTGGTCACTTTCTGACTGACAGCTGCAACCTATGATTGCCAATTCAGCGTGGAGTCAAGGTGTAGGCCAAGATTTTTCACAGTGCAGCTGTAAGGAATGTTAACCCCGTTAAACACTAACGTTGGTAAACCAAGACCATCAACTTTGCTCATAGCTCTCGATCCGACTTATCATTGTTCCGAGTAAGCTTCTATTCATCTTCATACTGATTCATGAGCCCAAACAAACTATCGGCCGACTAAAAGTTTGTATAAATGTTGCAGAGATCAAACTATATTAAACGTAAAAAAAGTAAGTAAAAAAAAATTTAAGTAAGTTTAAAAATAATTGCATCAGTGACTAGAAAAATATTTACCCGACTTGGTAGACTAGCTACGTCTACAGTTTACACAAATGCAGGTGTAACAAATATTCAAAGTATGACGATATTTGCTCTTTTGTCTGAAAACACTGTATTTGTTCAATACGTGGAATTGACGTAAAATTAATCATGTTTTATTGTTGCGCAAAACTATTGTTTTTCGATAATAATAGTTTGCTTTTTAAAGTATATTTCTTTGTTTTAAAAATAGTGATTCAAAATGTCTAGTGACTGAATGCAGACAAAATATATACTTACCTATTTATGTAGATATCGGTTAAAAGTTAAAAACAATATATTTATCTGGTAAATGCCTACATAAATCGCATCAGTACTTAATATTCAATTTATAATTCCTTTGCTTAATTAAATTATTCTTATCTGAATTCACAATCATAATCTTTTTACCATCACATCTTTAATCTTTTCCTCAAGTGATTCAAATATTTCCCATAGCCAACACAATTAAGTTTATTTGCGATAACGTGTAAACTATGCTTTCTAATAGCACAGTTTACAGCCATAGACAATAGATGGGAGCTAAGATGGCGTCCGGAAATGCTTCGTTCACATCAAGCTTCCGCCGCGGAAATGATAAAAACCTTTTTTGTTAATTCTTGTCTTTGAATTAAACCGTTGAGCGCTTTTAATTAGATTGTTTACTTATAAGCAAATTATGAGGAAAAAAGTGCAGGAAACTGTGAAGTAAGAGTACGATAGTTTGTTTTGGGTGAAAGAGCAATGGATGCTGTGTAGATCGGTTTAAATTGATGATTTTTAAACGTAACGAAATAACGCAGTTTATTTCCAGAGAAATTCAATCATACTATATGTTCTGGAGACCTCAAAAACTACATAGGTACCTACATAGAAATATTCCATAGCCGACAATACCTAAAGAATACATAGATAGTCAGAAACTCGGACACTCAGTCTTACCAAGGGATATCGGGTTGTCTAGATAAGACCGCTCCGTGTAGACCGACTTCTCAATAAAATACCGGTACTCAGCTACCTCCGGTTATACTGGAAGCCTACGAAAAGCTTCATATTTTCAAGACCTCACTACCTACATCTCCAAAATACCTCAGAAACTAATACCTATTCTATCTTCCTCAGGAACTGGAACAAGAGAAGCACCTCCTCAGACGACGACTGGACACAACACAAGGCGAGTACGAGGCTCGGCTGCTGGAGCTGCAGAATGACATCCGAGAGCTCACAGCCAAGATCGATTCTAGAGATACTTCTGTTAAACAGGTATGTGAAATGTGCCTGGGCTTTTCCTTAACAGCCTGGTCTTTTGGTTGTAGCTTGGAAATCATAAGGGCTTCCGAATTTTGCTGACGAAAAGTCATCTTTGGTACATTAGCAACCCACCGCGGTAACTTTTTTGAATAACTCCGCAGCCTAAATAGAAAGGTCATTAGGATACTTTTGAAATGACTAAATTAAAATATTCACAAGAACTAACTAGTGCCGTTAGACTAGCCAATGATCGATTTGAAGGGAATGCAAGTACCTAACCTTCAAAATTCTGTTGTCGGGTATAAGGATACGTTTAGTGAGACTGACTGTAGATGTTTTGGCATCTAAATACATGTATCCTTTACAAATGACAGTCAGTCTTTATAGCCTATCATGTCTTCCTGGCGTATAGGCATACTCGCACGATTTTCATAAGCCTATAAATAAGCTATGCTCATCATTCTGAATCTAAATTGCTAGAAAATCTTACGACTTACATCCTTGCTGTACATAACTTATTAATGCAAAGGGCAGTATAAATGATTCATTCTCTCTTTACTCACGTTGCAATGAGGTAACAAAGTAACTGTTACAAATAGGCCACATTATCCCATGAATACATAAATAGGTAAATAAATGTATTAGGTAAATACATCTGATGCGCATGAGTCATATATGTAAGATCTAATTTGTATGTTGAAAGCATTGTTCTAACGTAAGTGGACGAGTTTTGATTGTAAATCTATTATTATAAGATAGGTGATAGTTTGATTTGTTTCGTAATCTTTAGTTTAAGCTTCACATATTGATTGATGCTTATGTAGAAAGAGACTTTGTAGAAAGTGAGACATAATGTGGCCTGGTAAACTTACAGTATCACAGTGCAATTGATTGCATCGATAGATGTATATGTTACGGGTAATGCTAGAAGGTGGAGTAAACCTAGGTTTACCCGGGTTGACTTAGTATTACCCAAGCTTCTTGGGTAAAGTCCGAATAATAAGTTAAATAAATATTAATTCGGGGTTTACCCATGCTCACCTAGGGCTACCCAACTCTGACTGGGTAATGTTAGGTGTTGCGTAATTTTCGAGCCCGTGGCGTAATTCTAGGATGAACGTGGTACTATTGAGGAAATGTTCTCAAGGAATCAGTTTTATGTGTGTCATGATAAACTGACTGATATTGAAAATATATCACCAGAAAAAAAGCTTACGAGAGGTTGCAAATAAACAGTCGCTTTCAGGAGGCCAGGGTTATAAAAGGTGTAATTGCAAAACAAAATGTGCCACAAAGAAGTGTTCATGCAAAGCTGCAGGAAAATTGAGAAATTCTAAATGTCACAGCAGTTTATCTTGCTCAAATAAATAATTTCAATTTGAACAACAACGTCCGTTATTAGTTTTTTCTATTAAAGCTATTTAGTTTATCCTCTTCAAGCAACTACGATCGCCTTTGTATGTTTTTTTAAATAATAAATGTTTAAAGTGACCTTGGATTTTCATTTCACTAATTAAGTAGACAAATTTTTTACATTACCCAGTCAGAGTTGGGTAGACCTAGGTGAGCATGGGTAAACCCCGAATTAATATTTATTTAACTTATTATTCGGACTTTACCCAAGAAGCTTGGGTAATACTAAGTCAACCCGGGTAAACCTAGGTTTACTCCACCTTCT
Source organism: Helicoverpa armigera (assembly GCF_030705265.1). Taxonomy (NCBI): domain Eukaryota; kingdom Metazoa; phylum Arthropoda; class Insecta; order Lepidoptera; family Noctuidae; genus Helicoverpa; species Helicoverpa armigera. The sequence goes on from NC_087141.1 coordinate 1,335,359, forward strand.
AGCATTACCCGTAACATATACATATACCTATGTGCTTGAAAATTAATTATTCTTCGTAATAAGTTAGTTAGGAGGAGTACATTCAGCATATAAATGACGTGATATAGTGATGATTATGACGATGATGGATAAGTTAGTTTGAATACTGCCTTTACCAGAACCTAAACCCGTTTTTTACACTTTCTGGCTATGAATCAATACAATCCTCAATTCATTGTCCCTCTTTCTTCAAACGGACAAAATCAGAAACAGAAATATTACCAAAACCACCTGTTTCATACCTCAATTATCATCAAGTTTTGACAAAGGTTTGTAAAGCAAATCAAATGGAGCGTGATGCCCTATCACCTTTATTATTATCTAGTTACTGACAGTTACAACATTTGCCATTTTCAACAATTTCATGGCCAATTTGCGTAGTATTTTTTTCGGTAGAGTGCTTAGTAAATTCTTTGAAGTTCGACCAATGATGAGAACCGTACGGTTTTCATTGTAACACTTTAAACTTATTTTTATAAAAGCTGCAATTTATATTTACTGATACCTAAAACTACATACTTGTTTGAGATTTATTCACAGGAATCTTGAACTTAAGTCGTATAAAATCTAATTTAAATAGCTCAATTTTATATTATAAATGCTAATTTAAACTAGTGGTCCTTTCAATTCGGCTGTAAAGACCAGATTTGAAAGGACGGTTGGTCCTTGTGTCATGATTTATGAAAATTACAAGTTTTGTACTTAGCTCATGAGAATATAGCATGTTAATAACACAAAGAATAAAATATCATTCCATTAATGTTTCTAGCTGGCAGTAAATTTACTACAGTAGTGCAAATGTTTGTAGCTGGCAATATATTTTCTGCAGTAATCCAGTACAATCCAAGGCCTTCAAAAACAGCTTTTCCAGGAAAAACAATCCATAATACAGCTTTAAATATTACTAAGAACATTAATCCACAAGTACAGATTGACATTAACTTGAGTAGATAATAAATAGCGTGGTTTAGCCAGCGATTGTGGACACCTGCCGTAATCTCGGACATTACGCATAATGACTATGTTGCAATCTAATGTTACTAATGTAATGTCATTTGATTATTGTCAACCTCTCGTTAGAATGCTATAATCATTTTACGAGATTAATGTTCTTGTTTTAGTTATTTTAGCATTAGAAGTAGGATGTAAGGAATGAGAAATGTCATTATTGTTAACTAGGTTATATATGCGCTTGTGCTTGAAGAAAGTTAGTGCTAAGCTATTTTACATCAATCATAACATTAATGAAGAGGTATTTGTCTGACCTCGGGAAAATAAAAACAAATAAACACATTTTTCTGATCCAGGAACTGGAATACATAATATATCCAAATAAAGAGGAAAGGTAAAAGTAATTGAATTTATGTTGTTCCCTAGACTCTGTTTGAGTAAGATGAAAACCCATATTTTAGGATAAGCCCTATCATATCATGCTCCACCTGCGCAACACGATAAGAAAGATTTAGTCTTTTTCCTACTCCTAATGGTGCCTTTTTTGTTACTGGAAAATCATCAAATGACCCCTCTCACTGTGGGCATAGTTAAACTTTGACTGACTAAATCCATCTTTGATTCCTGGAAGCCGAAATCCAATCATGTTCCCTTTGTGTACCATGACTGCGGTTACTCTTTCGAACAATCCCGCAGCCCGTGCTCCTAATAGCACCTGTCTTTACCTTTCAGTATCACGGTTACGGCAACCGCCTCCAACTAAACTCTTCTCAGTATTTGCACAATCTCATACACCGTTGTTCGTATCATTACGCCCACATACAGTTTCAGGTTAATACGCAAAGACCTGTAATTAGGTACAGCTGCTGTCGTTAGCTTGATTGCATAATATATGAGGGGTATTGCATCTGCTTATTCATTATAGTCTTCATTATCTCTTAGGAAGTAATGATGCTCGTTATTAGGTGTTTTGTTCAAAGCTTTTTGTGTGGTTTTGAGTGGGCTTTCAATCATCTGGACTGCGTAACTACCGGTCTTAAGTAAGTCTTTAAGCTTCTACCGGTTCTAAGCTAAATAGATCATCAAGTTTACGACATATAGTGTCCTAAGTTGGACCTGTACTTGCCAAATAAACGTAAACTACTTTCTGTAGCATGATGAGCTTAGATTTTGGAGCAATCATTGTTAGATTTTGGACTTTCATTTGGAGCTTCGTAGTTATTTCTGGCACTATCCCTTATATCCTTTTTGACTGAAAATTGAGACTTACTAAACATTATATCAAATCGTGTTTCAACAAAGGGTTATCAATCTAAATATTCAATTAATTCCAGACTACAATTAATGACACTTAAAACAAACTTCACCCATTGTTTTACAGAATACATAATAACAATAATATAAAACAAAATGGCGGCAGTTTCAAACAATGAGCGTTTTCCCTTGACCCTAGATTTGGCATAAAAAGCCTTTGTGTCCAAATTTCGTAGTTTCAATGTAATTAACATTGAAAATGTACATTACCACTATTAGTGAACTGAGTCAAGGCTGTACCGAGGTACCTGTGCTGGCGAATTTAAAAAAGATTAAAAATAAATTCCTGTAAAATCGTGTTAACTAAGTATGTTAATGGAAAGATGGACATTGAAAAATTTGGATAGCACATTGTTTGCTTCAATTTTGAGACAAACATTAACCATTAATCATAAGTCTTTAAAATTGTGAATCGGTGGCATACAGTGCCAACGATTTGCAACGTAGAGATTTTTCGAAAAGTAAGATTTGCCGTGGTAGCTACATACCTAATCTCGATAGGTTTCAGCAGAGTAATATAAAGCGATGCAATTAGACATTTTCATTTAATCTAGTAGGTAATATAAGATATAGGTTTGAAATTTTAAACAAGTCGCAATGTTCATAATTCTCTAAACAAATGAAACGTGAGAGATCTCGTTCAAGTTTGGGATTAAATGTAAAAATATTGTAGCTGTCACGCACGCGTACAATAGGACCACAGCCCAACCGAAACCTTACTTTTGTTCGAAAAACGTGCAGCTTTTCGTACATAGTAATCTTATTATACGAGAGATTAACATTATGTCCTTCAACAGGTTTCGTTAACGTGCATATTGTTAACTAACTTAAGTTATTAAGCGATGTTCTATGTACGACATTCAATAAAGCCGTTTAAAAGTGCTTGATGGGCTGTCAGAAGGTATGATGACCTTTGTGGTTTTGGCTATCAAGCAAGTCTGTTCTATAATGCACTACTATTCGATTAAATAACTCTTAATGACTTCTATTTAATACTATGACCCGTTAATATAAACCACACCATAATATGGTTTTGGTCCTTTTCGGATTGTAGGACCAGCCTTCTTGACATATTGTAACTCATCGCCTTATGTCATGCGATTTTCAAATGTCTTAGGTACTTAAAGATTTGAAATTATATTTCTTTTTAACAGATTTCTCGTATATTCTTTTTCATTTTCAAATCCAACGTGGATCTACCACAAATCAACATCTCCCTCTCTTTTTACAAAACGTACTGAAATGGTCTCGACAAAAACCGGGTCACGCTTGCTTAGCCCAACAACACGTTTCGTGAACGCTCATCCATCACTAAAGGGCATTTTTTTACATTAATCAATTGTCAATGGCCGACGACAAAATTACGAAACTCCGTTAGGATTTTGGATTGAGTAAAAAACTGTACTCGAAGAAATTTCGGATACGTGCTAGGTCGTATCGTGTCAAATTCTCCAAACTTTCGCAATGTTGATGGGAATGTATGTACGTGTAATGTTATGTATAATTTTATTTATTTAGGTCAATGCATGCTTATTGGTGTACGGTTTAAAGATCTTGAAATTGGTATGGATGAGGTAATGAGTGGAAAAGACCTGTCATTTGTTAACGACTTAAAGATAGTGTTGAGAAATCTTGAGAGCATTGCTTATCAACGCATACCAAAACTTAATATAGTGAGTAAACTTAAAAATATTTTAAATCTTCAATTCAAATCTTAAGATAGAGATATTAGTAATACGAGGAAAATAGTCTCTCAAATTCGGAGATAACAAGCTTCTACGACTGATTTTAATTGAGATCACAAACGTCTTAAGTTCGCATTGCACAAACTGATTAAGACTCCAATTCTAAGACAAGATCTATGTTCAACTGTCGTTCTAGAATACTAACCTCATTACTTAGAGAGTAGATAAAGCGAGTGATTGTTACACAACAGTCACTTGACTCACATAATATGTGGATGGGAAGCTGACTCGTATCTAGCTTGCCATCAGCCTTGGTACCAAACAATCTGATCTTGATAACCTCGCTCTTGACGATTTGGTTTTTGAGGCAAAAAGATAGAAAAATAGTGGCGATAAAAGTGTTGCACGTAAGGAAAATTATATTACTTGGGTAATAGGCAAAAGACTAAAAGCTATAACTGAGACTTAGAGTGATATATTGAATCGTGGTATTTAACATTGACAATTGTATACCTCTAAAAGCAAAAGGTATAACAGCAAATACCTACACCTAATTATTTTTGAACTACGCTCTAAATTACCCAAAACAAAAACTGAAAAATTATACCGAAACGGAGTCACTCCTACCAGGAAATACGCAACATATTATCATTATAATAAATGTTCACCAAGGGACATTATGCCAACGAATATCGCCTGAAAGTCAAGGCCACTCTGACATTACACGGTAAAATTACGCAATTCCAGGGAATTTACAGCTATCGGGCTAGCCTGAAAGCTTTCAGGGCCAATTAGCCAATTAGTGGCACGCCTTGGTGAAGCACTTTTCATTTGATTGTCTAGCAGCCATTTGTCATTATGAGCTATCGTTGTTATTTATCACACTTTTAATAAGCTTAGTGAATAGTGATTTATTTTAAGGATTCTTATTAATACCATAGATAAGAAAGTTAATTTGTTTATTCTGAAAGGCTGAATTGATTGACTTATTTCGTTTCGAGGCAGAAGAATTCTGGAGATAGTTATAGACTACTTTTTTTGATGTTGGCGAAACAGCCAGGTACTAATATATTTTTGCACCCAGATCATATTTATTCTATTTTATAATATCTAATTAACATAATTTCAATTACCTGCTACCATATATGACTAATCAGGCATGAAATTACTAATTACCAGTGTTACTTAACAATGTCATTATCTTCACAGTCCCCCTTCTCGCACAACCTCATTATCGTCATCCTCATCATCAGCCTTTTATTGTCTCTTCTCATACAGAGAAGGAATGAGCGTTAATCATCGCACCGTTCAAGGTGAATTTGTAACTCAGTCTCACACAACGACCCTGGTGAATTTGTCATTTTCTCTCCAAACAAAAAACAGTCTTCTAGTTCATGGCTTTGATGGCATTATAGTGAGACCTTCATAGCCTTCCTTCCAGGATGCCATAGCTGGCTTCCGTCCGAACACATCCTCAGCAATTACCTGTTGGAAATTGGTAACCAGCCGTGTAGTTGGGTAACGAGCTAGCAAAAATGATGTTAAGACAATATTGTTCTGCGTTATTACTTGATAAATATCTTTTAGATTGGATGATACTCTGCGCTATGTAGTTTAATTTAAATTGGTATGATTACCTCATTTCCAATAAGCTTGCCAATGCACAGATTTTTTTGGTTAAATCTCAATCATAATAAAAAAATATGAGTAATTATAATCACCATTTTTGCCTTGTGGTTTTTCCAGCGATTATGTATATTGAGGTAAGCAAACTCAAATGAAGGCTAACGATATTTGATCCCTGTTAGTTGTATGATGGAACATACAAAAGGTTACTATCAAATTCCGGATGATCTTCTAATGCCATAAATCTTCTAGTATCATAAAAATAAAGCAAATTCACAACACAAACAAACATCTTTAGCAAGAGACAATGTTGAAACGCGTCACGCCTTTTGATCTGACGTCCTTCCAAATCTACTCGGAAAAAACTCTTTCGCAAACTACATGGATGACATAATGGTCTTTATGGTCAGAGGATGAAAGTTGATATTGCTGTGAATGATTTGATCTATTCTGTTACACCTATTAAGACGATTAACCACGCTTGCTGTTTAAACAATGTAGTTTAGAAGTATGGTTAAATGTTTGATTGTGATATCAGAATGGCTATCTGTGGAGTATGTTATTAGTCATTTTTTGAGCTCGTTCGTATGTTCAGGAACTGCGAGTAAAGTTTTATCTTGATAGTCGCGATTAGATACTGTTTTGCGTTTTATTTCTGGGAATATAGGATCAAATGTATGAGGATAGATTTTTGTAGATAGAAAGCACATATTAGAAATGACTCATGTAAGACCATTGTCATGTGTCAGAGATATGGTTTAATTGATGTTTGTGTGTTTAAGAGGCAATTAGAGATGGGTGTGCTTATCTAGATAAATTGAAAAGTGCTGTTATTATGACCATATAGATAAAAGCCTGCCCACGCAATAATGTACTGAGTGTACCTACTTAAATATGAACAAAACAACAGATCAACATTACAAAGCTAACTTTTGTACAAATGGGCTAATCCTAGGAACTACTGGACCGAATTGAGAAACTTTCAGTATCGTATAGAGATATTGAAGAAATACGAGTATATAAGCTTCTTTTTGTCGGGATGCGAGTGAAACCGCTGGCAGGAGCTAGTTTAATTATAAATGGTGTAGTCTCGAAAACAATATTTCGCCATGGTTATAAATAAAATAACCAAAAATGCTGTTTTACGCTTTTTTATGGTTTCACGATTCATAGCCATGAAATGCTTTGGCCTTGGGCTTTTATGTATCACATGGTACTTCAGAAAATGACTCAACCTTCCTCGTGTACCTGCAGAAGGTTTTGGAACTAATTTTCAATTGTTTCGCTTTCCTTGGTTCAGAAAATTACTACGTGTATGTAGAAAGTGATGACAAATTTTACAATAGGCATATTTCTTATTACGTTTACATTCATAATGTATACTTATACTACTTCTATAAAGCTGAAGAGCTTATTTGTTTGAACGGACTTGTGTCAGAGAGTACTGGTCCTGCTAATTCTTTCAGGACCCCTACAGGCAACTTTTCGATTGGGTGCGTGGAGTTCATAGTATATTTGAAAACTGTGTAGATTACAAGATAATGCTATAATAGGTACAAGAATTGAGACAACCCAAGTTTGCAATACCAACTATTTCGTTCGTTGATCTTTTGCAACTATAAAAACCAGACAGTATTTATATGCATAGCAATTCTATTACCCACTTTATCTAACCTATCTTTATCTATGAAATTGATTAGTTTATGCAAACATGTTTTATTACACTCCTTTAGAATATTCACAATACATTGTTATATTCATTTCATAACGAACACCTCTTTTATTTAGAAATTAAAACCTATACGTTTCTTTAGTTATTGAAATACGCGTTCAAAATGCTCTTTACGAAAGGTCTTTTAAATTAGATCATCCAAATTACCGTGAAAACCAGCCAGACATAAGAAACCTCTGCTCTATATTATCACAAATAAGTCAGAAAGACCTAAACATAAAATAATAATAATAACGTATTCCTTTGTTCACAGCGCGATGAGGAAAAAGCCAGCCTAATAGCAGAGCTGACAGCCCAGAACTCCAGACTGACAGTACAACTGAAAGAGTCATCAGCCACTGAAGCGAACCTACTGGCACAGCTTGAGGGCCTGAAGGACCAGTGTTCCATGAGGAAAACCAGCTTACAGGTAAGATACTGAAAAACACGTTCTTAAAGTCACGTATGCACAAAACTTGAGAATAGATGCATATCTAAAGCTGAGTTGCACCATCTAACTGGAACGATAACCAAAAACTAGGTGACGAATCCTTAATTTATACGGCAATAAGTTAAATCCACTCGAATATGATTCATATTAAAGACAGTAAGAAACCGAATCGTAAGTTTACTTAAGAATTAACTCTAGTACCATTGGGAATTGCGTTAGATTAAATTAGATACAGCTAATTGGAACCAGAGAATTATAACAATGTAATTGTACAAATAAAAATTACTAATCTTACAATTGCAATTTTATGAGTAACAACCTTGAATGCTGAACCATAAAATCCATTTATTTCTCACCAAATGGTGACAATTCTATAATTATACCATGTCCAATGACCATGTAGTAATTGCAAAATTCCTTGACGTCAATATATATTTTTGGTCAACAGGATCATGTACAAAGTCTGGAATCCTTGAAAGCTGAACTGGCGATGGTGACAGACAAGAAGTCAGATTTGGAAAGAAGGCTGACAGGGTCACTTAAGGATAAGGAGAATCTGATGCAGCAACTTGATGAAGCTAACGACAGGATCGTGGCGTTAGAGAGGCAGCTTAAAGAACAGGTAAGGACAGAATTTTATTACGTAAGACGTGTACCTATAAAAATGGAAGTGATCATGGTTATGTGGCTACGTTTGAATAAGCTCTTTTGATGGTAGAATCATCAGCAGTATGTTTACCTGTCCAAACTTGTTTCATCCAATTCCGTTTAATATTTGGTCTAGGAAAAGTCTAGTTTTCAAAATTTTCTTTTACCACATTATGGGTTAGGATATCCGTGTCTCAAGCATTATTTTAATAAAAATCGAAGTCTTTTTAAGTTACAAAAAATACAACTTGGGGTAACAAATATGAGTTATAAATAACTTCTTTGTGTTTCACACCATTCAATATAACCTTCGAAACGTCATGTGATTCAATCAAATCAATGCTGTTTGCTTTATATTGATTAAAATCAGCCGACCTCCAAGTACAATACTTAATACATTATCGTAATATTTCAATATTGAATCGTCTTTCATAATACTAATGATTTCTGCTCAAGATTGTAAGTAATTTGATTCAGATCTGATGGATGCGTGGTTGTGTAATCCACTCGATACAGTTGCTACAAGGACTTCCGTTACTGAAATAAAAATATTGATCATTCCATTTGGAGTAACGTTCACTTGTTATGTTGTAATGTTTGTTTGTGTAAACCGCAGCTTACTTTTCTTACCAGTCTTCACTTGTCTGTCTTCTGAAGGCACAAGTTTAAGGCCTTGTACCGTAAGGCCTACATTGTGGCTTGGTTCAAGATTCAATGTATTTTTCATGCCAAAAATAGCAGTTCAACAATATTTTTTGTATTTATTCCTTTCATTTTATATCTTCAAAGCGTGTCATTGGTTACTACTTGATTTGGTCTGAATTCCATGTCATCTTCAATCCTGCTTCCAAAAAAATCTTTCAGATCTAAACAGTGCTAACATTCCACAATGGTTCACGCAACATGATTTCCTATGGAACCGCCGATATAATTCAATTGTGGGAAATATCATCAGTCTTATGGCTTCGTAAGCAGCTGTATGGGAAGTGCTTTACGTTTGCTTTATTACGTACTAAGCTGCTACTTAGGTTTTGTAGTCGGCAAGTGAATTGATATTGCATTGTTCACTGGGTGTAATGTTTTTATTTGTATACTTGTTTTTTTTCAACAAGTAATTTTATACGTGTGATACTTGGATAGGTCTCTCGGGATCTAAAGCAGTTGTCTGACTAGTCATAATAGTTTTTCTATGATTGTTTATATACAAAACATCAATGGGCATATGGAAAAATCATTCGTGGGAGTGTCTCAGGAAGTCAGGACATCTATTCATCTCAAAATAAACTACTGAGGACTACGAGAGATGGCTTATATAAATATTCATTCAAATAAGTGTTGCTTTTAGGTAACAATAGGTTTCCTTACCAAAGTCTAGACATTCAACTATGAACCTCAAATCATTTGACAAAACGAATGTCGCACATTACCAAATTACCACTATCATTCAATTCTATCCAAACAAAGTGATCCTTTCACCTCGCAATATCCGGCGGATTAGTCAAGAACAATGGACAGTAATTAAAAACTAATCTCGACTCGAAGGTCTTGTTGGGCAACTCTAGGGGCACTGGTCTGACCATAATGGTCCTTTTGTACGGAACCCTTTGTACTGTTGGGTAATGTGTGGTTATCATTTGTAGCAAGGTTGTCTTTTGAGTTTATTGTATCGTTAATTGGAGCAGTATCTAAAGATGCTTTGGTGTTACCAAAGTTATACTCCTACTGGAAAAGTTTAGTTTGTCTCTCAGATTCGTTTTTGCTAATGATTCTCTAGTTATGAATGAATCTGCTTCATCATTTCCAGCAATGAACTCCTGGGTTTTCACTTTAGTTCCCGATTAGTCATTGTAGTTATTAATTTGAAGTAGCTTACTACTAAAGTTTCGTATATAATGCCATTTAATGTTTATAGTCATCCCTTTAATTATTTGGGTCTCAATAAAATTAAGTGTCATTTAAATCAGCATCGAAATTTCGAAATCATTTGTAACTTCACCACTATTTTTATTTAATTTGATAATTTTAACTACCTCACGTTCCTGGTAGTCGTTTTGAAATTCCTTTATCATTCTGTTAGCAGTTAAGTAAAGTCTATATTATTATTCGTATGTACGTGCGTATTTAGTACAGAGTTTAATATTGCACAATGAGTTGGTTGCTCAGGTGGTAAGTTTTCCAAGGCTTACTTGTTTGTTTTTAAAACACCTGGCTTTTAGCACTTACTTGTTATTCTCTACGTTTGCGATATTACCTTCACTGTCGTGGAGTTACGCTTTCAAAATGTCCTTTTTATCTCGTTCGGATTATGCCGTCTGGGTTTTAATTTTTAGCAGTTTTTAAGGTCAAGTTGAAGTATATTTATGTCTTCAGATTGTTATTTTACCTGTTTGACTATTTTTGTCACTTTTTAGACTGAGCTTTTTCAAGTTAACGGTATTGTAATTTGGTGGACTAGCCAAATGCATCTCTGAAACTATATTCCTTATATATATATTATAGGTTGATATAAATTAGGAATCAGGTGATGTTCCATGTGATGTTTGGACTTTAACTTTTGATGCATTATCACCTTATTTATAATAGCGATCCACACCACTAATCCTAAGCTTAACTCAAAGGCTATAACACATTGAATTTCCAACTAACCCTTAAAATTCTTCCAGGAACATCTCTACCAGAACACACTTAAAGAGTTGGAGCGTCTCCAAAGATCCCACGATACCCTCGCCGAGAGGATCGGAGCACCAGATCCCATTGACACCACAGACACTGCCAGGTCTCTTCATGCGGAGATGGAGTCGGAGCCAGAGGACCAGGATGATGGCTGGTTGAGGAGTGAGGCTGTGCAGGTCTATAAGCAGCTGAGAGCGCTGGCGTTGCAGCTTAATACTGGACATGATGATGATTCAGGTTTGTTGGTTTTAAGTGCTTCTTTATGTTTATGAGAGCCTGGTACTTTTGTTGTGAGAGGTCATTTGATGCTTATTTTCACCGAGAACGTAAATGTCCTATTAATTGTGAAAATTGAATGTAAAAATTCATACAGTTGCTTTAAGAAAACTCACGTTTATGTTGTCTATGAACTTGTGCCTTATACCTTTTATACAAACTGAATTAGTAAGTATGACGACTGACGGAGAGGAATCGAAGCGATAAACATATTGGGCTGACCCCAAATAACTTGGGACCAGACAGGAAGAAGAAGAAAAGTAAACTGATTTTCTTGAACTTAAAAAAACAACTAGGAATGGAATCAATTTTTGGTTTAAATAGGTAATATGTAGAAGTAAACTAATGTTTTAGCCTACGTCAAACAAATAACCTCAATAAGTAGTTCTAGCTTGGACAACACGCGACCATAGCGATCGATACAATTCGAGGTATTTGGATAACTGCGTACGAATTATTAATATGGACAAACAAGACGTTTTACGATATTTGAAGAAAATGGTTTTGGGGTCATGCAAAGGTTACCATATCGAGCTCTTCTTTTATTATTGTTACTTATACACACCAGTACTTTAATTGTACAATATGCAAGTTATGAATAAACCTGTGAATACCCGGGTTAATAAAATGATAACGTAATATACCACCTTTCTTCCCATGGCAATTTTTTATCACAATAGATTTAGCCAAATGCGCCTACAAAAATGTAGGCTGAATACTGAAATAAGTTTGAAAACTGAGATCGTGAAATATCCTAGCTCGAAAGGTTCCAGGGTACATTAGCACCGCAATATTATCTTTCAGTCTTGTAAGACCAATAAACCTTAATAAACCTCCTTATTACTCAGTAAGGTAATATTGTATTAGTTTCTCACCTCTTTAAGAAGTGCGTCATACTGAAGGTGGGCCATTAGGAACCACCCTTGTTCTGACGTCATATTTCTACTAGACTTATTTGTTTTCTATAGTTTTATAAGAACTTAAGTGATAGTCAATTATGGAATGACGTTCCGTCACAATAAGTAATAAAAAATTTAGTTTTTTCAAAAGTCTATACCTCATTATGTAAAAGAAAAACAAGACAAAAAGAGACGCATGTTTCTTCTTATACAAAGGCTGTACGCATTCCCACGTTCTTTTTAGGATATGGATGAAACTACAACCAACTTGGCTTGCCTCTAGAGGGTCATAATATTGGGGCCATGAAAACTCCGACGGAGTCGGTTAAAAAGTTTGACATGAACTGCCACCTATTAGATTTGATCCATATTTCAACTAACATCCCGTATAATTAGTAAATGCTTCAAACATTCTGCTATATTCCTAACCTCTTCTCGGTCACCACTGCTTACCTTTAAACACACAAATACCTTTAATTAGAACCGAATCAGCCAACTTTCAGTATTTACTTTTACATAAATAGCTATAGTTGGTGAACGAAATAAATGGTCCACAAGCACACTTCCTGCACGAAACGGCATAAATAACCAGTTAAATGTAGCCTCAGTTCGCGTGACCGTTTTGTAGGGCGATGTCACTATGTGGAGTATTCAGAAGTATCACTTTGAACAGAACTCGAAAATATGGGCCGCCATTTTGTATTTTTTTTTATATATATGTTCGCATAAAACATGATATATAACTGGTACTCAGCTGCATCCGGTTAGACTGGAAGCCGACTTCAACATAGTTGGGAAAAGGCTCGGGAGATGATGATGATAAAACATGATATACAAAGGTGTTACTTTTGGCAAAAGACCATACATGTTCTGCTTATGACTAAAGCGTACGATTGAGCGTGTGCTCATAACATCAGCATTTAAAAAAATAATTCATTTAAATCGCAAAAATTAAATTTAACTGCAAAAGAAAGTTTTTGACTATTCAAGGCATAAAAACTCAAGAACTCTTACAATGACCTTACATACCACTTCTCAGCTAGCTAAGTTGACATAGCTACCTAAGGTAACCCAGTCATCTTCCCGGCCACAAATATTTGAATCTAAAGAAGATGTATATATTATAATTTTCAGTACAACATGAGGTCATGCGATGAACTCACCTGTTGATGTCATGACCGACCTTTCGTATTAGTAAACTGAACGTCAAATCAATCGTGAGATCATTAGTTTAAATAAACAAAGAAGTATACTACATACCAATGATACACAGTAGCAGTTGTTACAATGCTACGTGAGAGGCTGTCAGGGAGCATTGTCAGAAATCTGACAGTAAGGCTAGCTAGGCGATCAAACCTGCAGTTGATAAGAAGAAGACTTCACAATATTAATGATAATGCCATTCTGTGGCTTGGGTAATTGTCAATTAACTAAAATAAGATAACATACACGTTATGCGACAAATCATACTTCACCTCTACTTTGTCCATACTGTACAAATCTCTTACAAGACGTGTAAAAGATATTCCAGTGCAAGAAAGAGATGAAACTTTAAATTTTACCGAAAAATAAGATCTTTTTTTCTGTCCTAAAACAAGACATCTATGCTTATCATAATAAAACTACCCAAAAATGCAAAACATGTTTTTACACACACCTCAAAATTCACTTCAATGAATATCAAAATTTACCTACTGCAACATACCTGCACTGTTACAGCACATCGGCAGTATACGCAATTCTGCAGACAATTGTGTGCGACCTTCGTAATCGGTTCCTGGATCGTTGGCTTACGGAAACATTGTGCACTAGACGATATATCAAAACCATTAAAATTCGATCCAAATCACGATCTTGAAGTTTCGCTTCTTTGTGATTTATTGCAAAATTATGATGACTAATGTAAAGCTGAAGAGTTTTACGTTTGTTTTCTTGAACGTGCTAACCTCAGACACTACTAGTTCCATTAGAAAAATTCTTTCAGTGTTAGATAGTTTATTTATTGAGGAAGGCTATAGTCTACTTTTTATCCAAGTGCGTGGAAGTAGGTAATCCCCACTTGATGCAGCCAAAACCGCTGGCAGAAGTTAGTACAATAATATGTAAACATTGTTATTATAATACTGCTGATGTTGGGGTGCCATCTTGTACCAAGCGCCGGAGTGACGTGACGCATATGACATTATTTGGCAAAGCTATGCGTGATTGTGGCAGTTTCAGGAGCATCACCCATTGAAACTTTTTTTAGAAGGTCATACTTTAGATGCAAAGACATAGACGTATCCCTTATTTTCGTCACATTATGCTGGAGTCATAAAATATAGGATCGTGATTGTTTCGATCTCATCGAAAAATTTAATAACATCTGCCCCAATTCAAGACCCTTTAAACCTTTTTATTTTGATGTGGATGGTGGATCAGATGACCCCTCCTGCTGTGAGTGCAGTGTTAAACTTTTACTGATTCAAACCTTTGTTCCTTTTGGAGCCCATTGTGTACCAGGGCCGCGGTAACTCTTTGGAACAATCGCATAGTATCACCAGCATCCAGGATTCATCCCTGAACTCCCTGAACCCTCATGCTCAGGTTCTATACTTTCATATATCAGAGAGACAGGTTATTCAAATAAATTAGTCAATACTTTCATAAAATATTTTATTTTGAGTCAATATCGATGTCAGTCAGATGTGGTGTAAGTAAATAGCTGGTTGATTTCGTAAGCGTGTCAATTGTTACAAAATCACTGAAATGCACTTGCAGAGACTGCAGTTTTTGCTTCGATTCGATTGATTCATTTTAAAGAGTTCTTCAAAAAATCTGGTTAAGATTTTGTGTTTATTATACGAGTATTTCATCTATGCTAATTGTACCTATTTATTACACAGCTGAATAGTTTGTTTGTTTAATCTAGCTACTGTTTAGAACCACTAGTCCGATTTGAAAAAGTGTTCTGTAGCCCATTTATCGAAGGCTGATGGTCAATGGCTATAGGCTACTTTTTAATCCGGGTGCGCGAAGAAGTTTCTACGGGACGCGAAGCCGTTAGCAGCTATTTCTAATATAATTACCTAGAAAAGCTTCTATGACACCTGTTTCTACAAATGGCAATGACTCCACCACGTCAATGACCGTTTTCCATCACTAAAGACATAATATATCCACCATTAAAAGAGTCTTAGTAACCATCGATCAAGCCTTGATCTCGTTAGACAGTTCCGACAATCTGATGCAGCGTGGATGATACGTGAAATTGTTCAGTTAGCTATGAGAAAGTTTATGGAGAAAGTGGGAATTCGTAATATTGTGTAGTATTGATCTAATAGGCGTCTTTATAATAAATATAATGATTCGGCCATTTAGGACGAAAAATAAGGGCCAATGGGGCCGAAAGGTGCTCGAGTGGATGGCCACCAATGACGTGATCGAACGATCTTACAAAGCGCAGGATGCAGGTTGCTTCCAAGTGGGGCTAGTATATAGTAGAAGTATAGGCTTATGTATATAGTGCTTAAGAGTTAGCTCTGACTGTTTCACTGACTATAAAACCCATCCATGTTCCATCTGGAGCCCATAGCCACCCATTGTTTCCCATAGCTGCGGAAACTGTTTCAAATAAGACCATAATTCAGGTATAACCTCCTAACTTAGATACCTACATAAACAAATAATAAATCGATATTATGATCTAATAAATGGTTCCCCAGTGGGCTCTTCAAGTAAATTAATGCTCAAACAGTTACCCAAGTAGGTCATGGTTATTGGTTGCTATGCGACAATAACATTGAAGTATTGATGCATCCAAAATTATGTAATTTTCGCTCTGTTCTTTCCGCATCGTCTACTGTTACAGCCTTTTTATCGTCCCACTGCTGGACACAGGCCTCCTCTCACACGGAGAAGGATTGAGCATTTAATCACCACCTTTGCTCAATGCGGGTTGGTGATTTCAGACTTAATAGCCCAGGTTTCCTCAAGATGTTTTCCTTCACCTTTTTAGCAGCCATTGATGTCCAAGATATACTTAGAAAGTACATACAAACTTAGAAAACTTGCATTGGTACTTGACTGACCTGGAATCGAACCCACACCCTCATACTGGAGAGGTTGCTTCTTTGTCCACTAGGCCACCACGACTTTTTGTTTTTCTTCACGGAAAGTGTAGCGGGAAAATACGCTTGTACGCGCAACAAAACCGTTTATTTGAAAGAGCTCTTAATCTAGATACGAGAAATATTATGAGTCAAAAACAGGCGGCTTTTAAAAATAAAATAATACTCAACAATTGAATTCGACGAGTTTTAATAATATTTTTATTCCAAACGGTATCATTTTCCACTGCCCGATTGTTTTAATATTTAAAGAGAAATATTGATATTCAATATATTAACGAAGGGATCATATGACATCCGCTTGTGAATAGTTTTTTGTTCATCTTATTGTTTAAGAGTATAACTTTTATTTGTTTAATTATAGGATGGCTGATAACGTTCTCACGGTTTTCTTTTAAATATAACTTAACTTAAAACAAAAGGTTATTTCAGTGATGTTCTCCTACTGATTTCTGCACCTTCTCCGTTCTCGCTATCGTTTCACATTCGATGTTATTTACTAAGTCATATGAAGGGGTATCCTGTTGTAACGATATATGTATACAGATGCATTATAAAATGCAAATACCAAGACAGTTTGGAAAAGGCTATTCCATTAGATAAAACATGTTCCTCAGCTGCATCTCAGTAAATTGGAGACTGATTGACTGCAAACATAGATACGAAAACCCTAAGCAGCAAATACTAACGTAACCCCAAGATTCATATATCATCTAAAAGCGATTCCACCGGTATGCAACACTGTGACAAATGACAAATGATTCTTTTGGTCTTCTCGCTCTAAGAAACAGAACCTAAGAAATTGCTCGCGAACATTTCTATTTTGGTGGAATCTCATCAGAACATCATGTACCACCTATCATCATTACCATTCCTTTTCTTCTTAGAAAGAGAACCTAAGAAATTGCTCGCGAACATTTCTATTTTGGTGGAATCTCACCAAAAGAAAACCACCTATCATCCATTTCTTAGAAAAAATGTGTAACTACAATTCTCTTTTCCAGGACTCCACTCCGACCTATCACTGACATCTCTCGACGGGGATGAAGGTGAGACACTCCGACGCGGCGCGCTCGCTGCCGCCTGCGCCGACGCCGTGGCCGCGTACGCCACGCTCGAGGGCTCAAGAGTACGAGACTCCATAGCTGCTCATGCGCGCCGGGCGTTGGAGAGAGAGCGCCAGATCGATGAGAAGAATGAGATCATTGCTGATTTGTCTTCTAAGGTAGGTTTTTATTTGGTGTCTAATTTTCAGTATAGGATTCAGAAATTCACGTAATAAAATTAACTACTCGTGAGAAGGATAAAGTTGCAGCCCGACATCAGGTAAATTGAAGATATAACATCTCCGTGTGCCTATGTATGCAGACGTTAAGAAATCACCCATTTTACTTCGTGTAGCAATCATTGACGTATTTGAAAAAAAACTTAGTTAATTTTATAGGTAATCAAGTATTTCAATTAAGTAGTTTTTTACAGTTGTGTACCGTACCTTCTACATCACAAATAGCTTAAACGAGGCAATTTAATTATATCTCTAAAATGAAAGGTTTCATTGAATCCACAGAACTATTGATAGAACACAATTTTTCCATTTAAACTAAGTAAAACGTTTTATCGCCAAACGTGTCCTTCACCTATAAAAAATCTATACAAGTCAGAAACACGTGCTGAAATCAATTGGCAGTCAATAAGTAACGGTAGGCGTAGGGCGACAAAAAATATAACAAAGAGTTGGCAGCCATTGACTGATATTGATCGAAACACATCGGTATTTACCGTACAGTTGAGCTGACCAATGATGGGACAGTTTTAAAGGCCATTACACCATTGATATAGCATTGAAATTTAAAGAGGCTGCAGAAAGACGCGGGCTTCAAAGATCGGCATGGTTGGCGCTCATTGAGGAGAGCTACGTTAAGCAATGGACGGCAATAGATGATGTGATGACAAAGTTAAAGGGGATAATGTAATCGGTTAGGATGGTCATGAAATATCGGAACTAAACAGCGGGTAAGGCTTGGAAGACTAGAAGATTTGATTGCTATCGCAACTTCGAAATGCAAAGAGCAAATTATTAAAAAAAACACTTATATGTTAAAGCCATTGAAGTTTAACACTACTTTAACTCAGCCTGCAGCAAATGATGAATGTTATTTGATTCAAACTCTTATCAAAACTTAATTTAACTAAAGCTGCGGTAGATACAGGAAACTTATTTTCCAAGTAAAATCTTTGAAAGTCAGAATCCATCATCCCATAAAGCCTTTTCAATTGCAAAATGACCTCTAAAAACCCACCCCATTCATCCATTACGGTCAAAGCTGGACCAACCACCATATCCACGAAGCCATTAAACCAGACTTAAGAACATAGTGCAACAGCAATCGATTTTATCGATACAGTTAACTTTCGATGGCAATGCATCGGTTACACAGTTACTGCACGTTAGTCCAATTGAAATACCGTTTGTGCTCTAAACCGATTGAAATCGATTTAATGGGAAATCGACTCGGTTAGAACTCGATCGGCGGTTGGTGTTTAACGATTTATTTTTGTTTTTGAGGTAAATAGCTTGTCTGTGGGTGGTGCTAGTCATGTGTTGGGATTTTTGTGGTGACGCGGACCTCTTAGCTAAGGCAGGTGGTCTGTTTAACCTTGCAGGTTGACCTATTTGACTATCGAAGAAGAGTTCATGACTTAACCTGTCTATGTTTTTTTTTACATCCTTAACGCCATTTTGTCTTTGTAATCTGCGTCAATCTCAAAAATAAAGGAAGACATATGAAGAAACCAGCTTTTATGGCCTAAAAAGTTTACTATTCCATTCTTTTTCCAGAAAAATAGGATATTGTTAATGACAGCTTGCATTTTCTCAACACTTTTCTTCTAGTCGAATTCTAAAATATGTGACGATTTTCTTCACAAAAAATCCTCAATGAAACCCAATCAATACGTCAGAACTCAAGGGTACGTAGGAATTAGAAACGTGATCGTCTAACAGTCTTATAAGGATTATCTTGTTGTGAATTTAAGTGGTTTCCTTAGTTAGCAAGTGGACAAGGCGGTGGGCTGTAACGAGGCCCGTGTTTTTTTTTTTTTGACAACTTTAGAATGACCTATTTGATTGTGGTAGTAGGCTGTATGACTGTATATGTGCTGTTAAAAGTAGACCAACCAAATTGATGCTAGTATATCGCTTATTATTTTGAATTTTTAAGAAGTAAATATACTAAAGAGGAACATTTTTTTGTTTGTTCGAAACTATTAAGCTGTTTTGGAAAATTCTTTAACTGTGAGGAAGCTACAAAATTCCCGAGTAACATAGGCTAAATTTTATTGTATGAGCAGTACTTCCCACGGAACATGAGTGAAGAAAACAGCTGATCAGAAACATAATAGATATATTTTGAATTGGGTGAATCTTAACTAGCAATTTTTTTTCCAAACAAGAATATAATATAGAGAATGATAGTACCTAAGGCTGAAAATTAAATGAAAATATAGCATGATACTATTTGTAGGTCTACTAAATAAAAATGCCTCATTAATTACATAAAGAAATGCGTCCAAAAATAGATAACACCAAAACACGGTCACGCAGAACGGATATAAACCTAATAACGACGAGGTTTTCGCACGACACTTGAATTTTAGTTTTTGGAGTTCCGTACTCAAATGGTGAAACGGGTCCCTGTTACTTCTCTAAGACTTTGCTGTCCCGTCCGACCGTCCGTTCGTCTGTCTGTCACCAGACTGTAGCTCATAAACAGTGATAGCTAGATAACTAAAATTTTCACAGGTAAAACACTGAAAACTGAAGTAACTTTTTATAGATAACGGTACGCAGAGGTAACTTTTTATAGATAATGGTAAGGAACATGCTTTCGCTGTTATTCTTCCCAGGAATAACACATAGGAAATTGTAAGTTTGGGCACATAGGAAAGTTTGGGCGTTTTGGGGACTGTCTTTTTGTATTTTTTGTTGACGTTCAAAAATTTTTAGCCTAGTTTGATTTAATTATTTTGAACCTTTCGTGCGCGAGTAAGACTCGCACTTGGCCGGTTTTTGTTCATTTTTACAAATACTCGTTCACTAAAGACCCGGAACGGAGGCTCACTGCTGCACCGCATTGCATTTTGCGTCACCCGCCGTTACGAACGTTAATTTGTTTCATAAGACGTTTAGCTCATTTACTTTATAAATATCTAGTGTTATGTAAACGGTATTTTTCTGTTTGCTGTGCCGCATTTTGGGGTTAATTTCCCATTGATATTAGAGGCATTAATTTAAGCTAAATATTACTTGCATATCTTTGGCCATTTCTTTTTCAATGCTACTTTATTTAGTTAGATACGTTCTAGCCGAATATTTCTTCATACACTAAGTGAAACATAAACTATGACATTCGTTCGGCTGAAAGGATCAACAAAATTTAGAAATATTCCTTAAGTATATCAAATAGTCTCTAGTTCTTTAGTAATTACACTAAACTGACACACCCTACCACATTGTCACGTACATAAACTTGAATCACGTAAAGAGTGTCATTACAATTGTCAATAATAATTGTCAATAAAAATTGTCATTACAATCAGTGCAATCTATGATCTATCTAAAAAGCTTCCAAACCAATTTCGTAACTCCAAGGTTAGACCAAAAACAACAATACTAATCTAGATCACATGAGTAATACGCCCACATCCACGCGTGGGCTCAATCCTATAACGATATGGACAATCCTTACATGTGAGACCATAAGCAACTGGTCCTACTTATGTGGACTGTTTTGGAAAACGGTGAGGTCATTTGAACAATGGACAGGTTGAGCTAGTTTTAGAGATGGCTAGGTTTTTGAGGCGATATGTAAAATATGATAAAAACAAAAACTAGATTTTTTTTTCTTGGAAGTGAAAAATAAAATGGCTGGGTTTTTGATCTTGAAACATTCATAAGACGATAAGCATCACGTATAAAAAGCTCTTTTTATGTTATTTTATTTGTCTCGAAACATGATAAAGTTTCACTATTTTTTTTATCTACACAAAAATTTTTTTTTTCAAAAAAGTCTGGAAGTTGTTTCGAAACGTCAAGCTAGTTGCACGATTCCAGGGAGTCAGGGCTGTGAAAACACAAAGTAAAGACATCAAATCACTAAATCAATTACCTAATCAAGATGTTTATACCTATGTAGTAAAGTGGGTCTTGGTACAGTTTCCGACATTTTCGTTGATCTACCTCTAAACATGAGTACCTACTTAATATATTGTATAACTTCCCTAATTTCCACACAACATCAACTTATGGAGCCAAACTCTAATGCAAATGAAAGTGCGATTAAAGTTTTAATACGTAATTATATTTATTACTATAATTAACCTCAAGAGTACAAGTACATACAAAATATGCGTGAGTATAATATTTTCCCTTTTATGATTATAGTTATTAAGCTAAGGTACCAAAAATTATGTGTTTAGGAATCCGTATCCCAAGAGTAAAACGGGATCCCTATCACTAAGACTTCGCTGACCATCTGGCCAAGAGTCTGTCACCGGTTATTTACTTTATGGTCACCAGACAGTATCTCGAGAACCGTCTCACCCAGACTTTGAATTCATAGATGGTATTGTATTGTTCTTGCCGCTAACAAAACATATTCAAAACCAGAAGAATATTATAATTTTAGTGGTTCCCATACAATAAACGTATTTTTATGGACATTGGTACGGAAACTTTCTTTCACGAGTCCTTCTCGCAGTTGTCCGGTTTTTGTATTTAGCCTTCTGGGGATTAGATTAAGAGCTACTACTTACATTTTTAAACTATTTCTTAAAACTGTAACTAAGCTGATGAAATTCATGAAAAAAGGATTCCTAAAAGGCCTTTTTGTAAGTTGGCAGGCAAGCATAAATTCGTTCGTAGAAAGAAAAGGTAATGACCTTAAGGGACCTTATCAGATCTAGAAAATAATAAGCATTTACCTTCAGTTCTAAATACAGTCTAGAAATTCCTTAATCTAGATCTAGACTGAACTGCAAACTACCCGCATAGCGTGACCCCAGTGACGTAGACCCACGTCAGAGAGGTCATTCACCTTAGCGCGGACGCAGAAGGCAATTCGCGCGTTTTTACACCGACGCCATTTTGATTTGCCATTTAAAATGAGTAATTGATGATTCTTCTCCGTGTGAGAGGAGGCCTGTGCCCAGCAGTGGGACGATAAAAAAAAAAAAGGCTGTAACAGAATTGATGATTACTTGTTTTTGGTATTTAATTGTGTTGTTTTTTGTATAGGGTAGGGTGGTAGCCAATGAACCACCAAAAGTTTGGAGATCTCTAGCGCGCTCGTTTTTACAGTCTAAGAAAATATTTTTGTCTCAAATGATAGGTTATTTAATAAGCTGCCAAATTGTGTTGAAATAAGTGGAAAACATTTGCTGTTGCCTAATTTATACATGTTTTTTTAAAACATGAGAAATGGTTCATAGCGTACTCCTAGGGGTACACAAAGAACCGGGGGGGGTGGTACTAAATGAACCATGTGGTACACAATGAATCACGGTAATATAAAAAAAAACAATATTGTTTGTTTTAAAGAAAAATAAATACACTATTTATAACTTTTTATAATTATTAAGTTTCGGGTTATACATACGTTTAAGAACCAACAAATCAGCCTTAAAACTTAATTTTTAACAATAATTATGAACATCTTAAAAGTTACGCACAAACTCTTTCCGGGAAAAAAGAAAAAACATTTTGTACTTGTATATTTATATTAATTAAAATGCTCTTAGCATTATAAAGTCGACGTGTTTTTATCACATTCAGACTTATGTTTTTTTATTGTCCAAATCACAAATTGTAACAATCAACATTTCTTTATGCTGTCTTCATGTTGGGCAGTAAGAAATTTACTTGCATCATAATGGGGCTCTAGTCTACAAGAGGGATTATTCCTGTAGGTACTTTGTTTGTGACATATCTCCGCACAAACACTCCGTCTTTCGCAATACTGGATAGAGAAGGTTGCAGTTTTTGCTGCTTTTAGAATGCTTATTCCCGACAAGTGTTTTTTCTATACCTCTTTGTGTAGCTTCCGCGGTGTGATACCCTTTTTTACGTGCTTTCCTCCCTACCGTGTTTCGCCCCATGCTGAAATAGACGAATAATGGTAATTAATTATAGGTACTCACATTAACACTTAGAGGTTAACTGTCTAATAATACTTCCCGCCTCATCATATATCATACAAAGCACGAAGATGTGGTACACAATACACAATGAACCGTGGTTCATTGCTTACCCAGTATAAATGGCTCACAGCGTACCCACCCCCTCTTAGGAAATGTTAGGTCATGTTTTATACAAAAACCGTTGAGAATTAATTCCAAAAAATAGTCTCAGATAAGCCTAATGATCTACATTACACATACAATTCACACATAGTTAAGTAAGAGTTAGATTATTAAAGTAACAACAAAAAGAAACTCACCTTTTTTTGTCGTTTTTGCTTGAGTAGAAGACTAAGACGCGGCTCATAGGTGAGTATATCGCGACAGACCCACGGCGAATAGACCAAACTTCTTGACGTGGCAAGGGAGTCTCGACATAATTTTTGCGCGAGCTAACAACGTTAGGTATGGCCGGTAGGTATTATGGTTCATAGTGTACACGCGGTTCATTGGCTACCACCCTACCCTAGTTTAAGTTTGTAGTAATGTTTTTAAATAAGGATAATTTTATTCGAGGTTTATGAACTCCATAACAAAGGTTTAAATTAAAACAATATGTTTCAGAGATTACTTAAATTATAAAATGCACTCGGAATTGAGTCCAAAATCAAAGTCGGAAATGATTCAGACCAATGCTAATGGTGCTAATTGTAATGTGGGAACTAACATTTTTAAGTTGTAAATGAATAGAAGTAAAATGTGTAGGTGTGTAATTCAGGAATGGGTAGATATAAAAGAGAAATCATCTGTAAACAAATAGAATAGAGCATGCCAATTCAACTTATGTAAAATTGGTGATTCAGTACAATCCAGTGACTCAGTAGGTAATACCCATAATAACACTCCTAAGACTGATCATAACATAATCACACGTCTATGGTTTACAAACGACATCATTAACTTCTTGCTTCACAAACCATAGACCGCGTAACCATACCGCTAATGTGTCCCACCTTTCAACAAAAGAGAATTTACACTTTTTCACATACGCTTAATTATGTATTAAGGCTAGTTCTCACATTAGCTATGATCTGCTATAAATGTGTGGGTAACATGCAATGGCCCACTTTCTTTTTTTTATTTGGTCATTTGTTACGAACGCGATTTTTTTTTGTTATTGTTTCTCCAAGGTTGAAAGTGGTAGATAGTTTATGATTTTTATCTAAGTGTGATGTCGTTTCTCGGCTCATAATGTCTGCCGATATAAACCGAATACCAACACTTTCTTGGTTAAAAAAATGGCGGTGTCTTAATTTTTGATGGCAGTTCCTTAATCAAACTAAAGTCTGAAGAAATCTCAGCTATTTTATGTGTTATATTGTAATTAATAAAAAATAGGTGTTTCAAGAATCAATCTAGATCTAATTAAAAAAGATTCCGACGAATCGTTTTTAATCGACGAACCTGTTCCTTTTTGGGAAGTCAAACCGAATTCCCAAATAGATATACATATACCCAATATATCTTTTTTTATATTAAAAATAAACCATTCAATTATTTCCTCGGCAACACACGAAAACAATAGTACCTAATGTTTTACGATGCGCGAACGCAAACAATAGTAGTTGAACTGAGCCCAGGCAATTCGCGGAACGACCGGCTGATGCGGATACATACCGTGGGAGATTCAGAGAAACCCTCGTTATGTGAGAGAAGGTTTATGAAATATCATTGTTGTCAATGAAATGTTGGATATGACGGTTAACTGCCTTCAGAGTTCATGATTCCGCGTTGTTCGTAAAATACTTGACCTGCGAACCTTAAGATTTCGTTATTTAGTTTTTAATTTTCTGGAATTTTTGTTACGCTATAGCTTCCGCCAGCGATTTTGCATAAGACCTACATACCTAACTCAAATATTTTTTGTTGAAGTAGTTTAGGCAGTTCCTGAGATTGGCACCTTCAAAAGCAAAGAAAGAAACTTCAGCATTACATTATTATAATTCTTATACATTTTCATAAACAACTTAATGCTGTTTAAAATTCTGATCTAGAAGTTTAACTTTACTTTCTTTAAAGGAATCAGTCATGGACTAGTTGGCAAACACGCAACTTGCCTTTGTCTAGTATGAGAAAGTCTTTTACTTGAATATATTAAGGTTTGTAGATTTAATAGATAAGAAAGTTTAATTTTGAGTCGTAACCACTAATAATAAATTAGGACTATTTTATATCCGTTTGGAAAATTTACCTTACGGTCTGCCACGTAAAGTGAGAAAACAAAATTTCTTTTTTAAAAATCGGCAAAAAATAATCCGAGGAGAACCTACCTACGAGACAAAAATACCTACATATTCAACTTTTGACTCAACTGCCAAATTGCAGCATGATATTTCAAAATGTTGATCTCCACAATTACGTCCTACCAGAACTTATAGTGGAAAAGTTATTTCTAAGTATTACAAACCCCACAACTACATACGACACTAAGATTCCCCTTCCCCTCTTTCCAGCTATCCGTCGCTGAAGTGGAACTCCGTGCAGCCGCCGAGGAGCGTGACAAGCTCCTCAATGATGCCAACTACAGCAGTCTACAGAACGATGAGGCCGTCACCAAGGCACGCCAGGAGAGGGATGAAGCTATGGAGAGGAAGAAGGCTGCTGAGGTAAGATATACATGATTTTACGAAAAGACGATCTCTTCTAGGTTGTTCGAGAAAGCAATAGAATTCATCGTTAACCTAGCTTTTTTCTGACTATGTTGAGATCGGCTTACAGTCTTAATGGATGCCGATGAGTACCAGTGTTTTACATGGAGCGACTGCCTATCTGACCTCCTCAATCCAGTTAACTAAGCGTTGCTAAGGGAAATGGATGTTAAGGTGTAATTTTTTTTTTACTGTAAAATTAAATGAAATCTTGATGTCAAAGAAAGATACTGAAAATAATTGCTTAAGGATGAACAACAACCAAAACCTGGCCTATTTCTGGCTGTTTCTGTCAGTTGAAAATAATTCTTACGAAGAATATTAACGCCCTAACGTGTCTAATAAATCCAGCCGGTGAAAAATTACAGAAAATAAAATGTGTTTCCCAACTATTCCAGGTGGCTCTAGCGAAGACCCGCGTGGAGCTGATGCAGGCCAACAGTCAGCTGTACGAGGCTGTGCGCCAGAAAGTGGACCTTGGCCAGCAGTTGGAGCAGTGGCAGGTATGTCGATGGAGATCCACTCAATAGTGACAATTCTTAGATTGGAAGATTTTCTTGCAAACTTTTTCTTCGATTTTCTTTACGTTGAAGGTCCTCCATGGCATTTAAGATAGATTGTCATGTGGTTTTCTCCTAAAAGTATCATTTGATGGGTTTAGTGAAGCGGGGATGATTAACGCTCAATAAACCCGAGTGAAGCTGGGGCTAATTAATGCTCAATCCTTTGTGTGATAGAAAGGCTGATGATGATAATAAAATCGAACAACCCGATACCCGATTGATAATGTAGTCAGCAAGCCGTCAGTTAAGATTAAATAAAATATTTATCGAATAGACAAATAATAAAAAAAACCCTGTAAAAAGGAAGCAAAAACGAAGGCAAAAATTAAAAGCTTTTTGCGTAAAATTTCGTTCATCTCATGAATCATAACAAGTCTTTATCATTAAGTGTACTTTCAAAAATCAGACACGCTCTACTTACTACGTAATCTTAAATACTGGATCAGATATTTTAAAGCGTAGTTTTAAAAGGCGTTAATAATTTAAGAACAAATAAATAAGTGTTATTGAAGTTTAAGGTCAGAACTGGCTTCGTGTAATGGATTTTCACAAAATACTTAATTTTAAATTGAAAGGCTCTGCGGTATTACCTGTCTTAAAAACCCTACTACTGTATCAAATTAACTCTTTCCCGTAGTTCCTATCTATTCCGACAAAACTATTTCTCGCACCAGGTTACAAAGTCATAATCCGTGTCCTCTCCGTGGACCAAATAAAATATTTAAATCGGTTCAGAGGTTTTGGAGCTACACTATGTCAGAACGCTCCCGTTTCCTAAAATTACTAACTTTCATACACATGCTTACTAAGACTTTTTAATTCCAGATGGACATGCAGGAACTCATCGACGAGCAGATGAAGCACAAGCTGACCACGCAGGAGAAGCGAAGGAAGCTTCCAGAACAGCCGCCCCCCACCAGAACCTCTCGACTCCTCGGATTTTTTCACCGGTGATCTGTTGTACCCCACTCTTGGTGCGCCTCTATGAAGCCATAGACCACTCGACCATATCAACTCTCTACCTTATCATCATCAAATATTACCATCCATCGACATTACCAGCTGCCTACAGTTTATTTTTAATACTTTTGTACAAAAATCTTACGTTATCAAAATTTCTTGTGGCGACGGCCATCTTGGCTTACCGTACGGACGCGTCCGCGATCACCGAGTTTTTAGGTTATTTTCTAATTTTATTTTATAAACCGTGTGATTTTTACACTATCGCAGTGATAGTTAGTGTCTTAGTTAGATTGTTTATAATTAGTTTACGTTTAATTTTTAATGTTTTATTGTGTCTTTATAGTTTTTTCACTGTAAAATGGCTGGTAAAATTTGGCATTTGGGCATTCCCATAACCTTGTAAGGCGGATTTAGTACAACAGATTATTTTAATTAGTCGGACGAAAATCCAAGAGATATAAGATCTTTGGTCCGGTTTACGACTAACGAAAAAAAAATATCAAAACGATTCGATTTGAAACGAAAATGAATACTAACGTAAAATAAGTCATGTGTAATCCGCCATTTTAATAAGTCAGCCATTTTAATACTTAACTTACCCATTGCTTTATTTGTAAATAACGTTTTAATAATTGAGATTACCTTACTATGTGTATGTATAGTTGGTAAATATACGTAAATCTTCACTTCAAGTGAGATGTTTGGTGCACTTTATGTGTAAAAATTAGTTTTACCGCCTGATTTTACCACACACGATACGAATTAAGTAGTTTCTTAATTATTTTTATCTTCTTTTGTAAAGAGGTTGAGTAGTACATACAAACCTTCTTGTAAGTACTTTAAAAAAAATTGCATGGTCTTGCCCGATAGAAACTCGGCGAAAACAAAATTATAATTGGATTTTTCTATTAGAAAAAATCTTAGTTGATAGTGAGCCAAGAGTTTGAAATGATCGACTGACGGGACAATATATTCTCGTCAATCATTTGTGACGCCATCTTTAAAAAATTAAGATGTCAATTTGAAAAAGACAAGATCCAGTACGCTTAAAAATATTTTAGAACAATTTTTCTTGTACTACCCAATCTTTTGAATTAAGTTATTAAAAAGTGGTAAAACAGGCATTTTAGATAAATATGAATTAGATTGCTAAATAATGAAGAACATTTAATAGCCATATTATTTACATTACTTACTAATACTATACAAAATACTGGTAGGCTCCACTGACGTCTAGTATCCCACATTAACCGGAGAATGTAAGAAATTTGTCAAATTACCTTCGAAATAATACCTTACAAAACCTGTAAGTGGAGTAAACTTATCAAGTATATGAGAATGAAGACATTTTTCACATTGTCCGGCTAATGTCGGTAATAACCAGTTATGTAGACGATGCATGATCTGGTGGATTTTATTAGAATAATTTTGTGTGTAGTAAATTCACGAATATTAGTAAAATGTCACATTATTTAAATAAATGAATTATATACTTAAATATTTGAATTGTTTTGCAATAGTAATTATAGTTGGTACTTAATTGTTCTGTGCCTTAAAAGTACCTGGCCTTGTAAAGTGCCTTTTCTATAGTAAAGTCAATTGTATTTATAGTATTACAATAGTGACAGCCTTAAATACGAATACTCAAACGGCACTTAATTTTATCTCCATCATTCGTACCTACTGAAATTAGTGAAACAGAAAACTTAAGAAAAGTTACAAGTTGAGTATCGTTTGAGTATTTTGAACATAGGAGATTATACATAAACGGTGGATTTTCACACTTAAAACAATGAAAACTTTAACATAATTGCTAAAGAGGCGGGAAAACAAATTGTATTGATTTCTTTTCTGTGGTTTTCGTGTTTTATACGGCAGTAAATCCCGCCAAGACAAACTGCAGATTTTTTTCTAACTTAGCTATTAAAGAGGGCAATGATTTCCATAACAGAATTTGAAAAAACTAAAGGCCTTTAAACCACTCCTGGAAAAAAAATCTTCTTGGTTGCCTAAATTACCAAAACCGTAGTATTACCGGGAAAAATATTTTTTCCGGGTCTTAGCCGGAGATGGTAAACTGGTCATGAAATAAAGCTCTCTTAAAAATGCATTTCTATATGAAATAAATTTTAATATCCGTGGGAAATCTTACCGAATTATTGTACTTAAATAATAGGTTCTCAAGGCTTACAAATAATAATATATAAAAGTACATACTTATAGGTATATATTTTATAAACATGCTCAAGTGTATAAATAGATTGCTCAGATATATAAATACAAATAATTTATTTGTTTCAATATTTTTTTACAAATAATACTTCAAATATTATTTATAATATTCTTCAGAGGCCTTAAAATCATGGTTTAGCCTGAAATAAAATCAAGTTGCCTTATACTATAAAATACTTTTCGAAATGAGCCTTATTTTTTACAAACTACATTCAAATATACAATTTTTGTCAGGGAAACTTTATAAATGTATTAGTTCCAAGTAAATATATCTGTATATTTTTGAAAATTCTGTATTAATTTGAGTCATAGTTCCATTAATATCCACTAGGGGCGCTGGTGTCACTAATACAAAATCATTTTTTTACTTTTTTTCTCAAGTTTGCGTTAATTTTACTTAACAATGCAATAGGATAATGCAAAAGCAATATAAATTACTGTATTTATGTGTACATAGTTGCACGAACAACTTTATTCTTTATGTCATTGCAATAAGGTTAAAAATTACATTAAAAATGTCAACACTAATTCGGAGATATTATTGTACTTACTTAATTTATTTTTAAGACTGAACTAATTATTGTTTTTAAAAATATTGATTTTATAATTTTTGCTGTATCCGAAATAAATTTGCAATTAAATATTGTAAGAATTAATAATTGTATTTGTATTTTTAACTTTTAATTTTCTATTTAGCACAAAACACTGTTATGGCGAGTATAACTTCTTAGTCATTCCATTTTTCTATGAATTCCTTGGATTTATTACATTATTTACTATTTATAAAAACCTATCCACGTTTCCTCTTAAAACAGTATCATTTTTAACTTTAAAAAATGATAGGTGATTTTGATACAGAGACATTTTTATATCTTATCAGACATTATGCTACACTTCAATAAAATAAATTGGTAGGTACTTAATTTCAAACTAGATAATGTAATAAATCCACAATGGATTACTTTATGTAAATGAATACATATTTTACTACCTGATCCAATCCATCGTTTTATTAGTGCAAGTGTACTTACAAACACAACTTCATAAGTACTTACTTAAAATAATCTTAATTTATAAGATCTTAATAGTGACTAGAAATATCATTATAAATAATAATTAATTATGTTTATGGAATTAATAAATAAAGAATGAGTTTAAACTGGAACTACGTTTTTATTTCTGCGTTTCCATTACGTTTTTTTTTAGTTATAGTCGTAACCTCATCGACAGCTGAAACATAACATAAAAACCTTTGATTATATAAAAAAACATTACCAACAGTTGTTAAACGTCATCCATGAAACCAACTTGCAACTACAATCGCACATTTTCAGTCATTCAACTCAACACGTCTTATATAAAATTCTTTCAGAAGATCCTAGTAAGGACGTCCTACAAAAAATCTACCCATTATCTGGCTATCAAGAAGTTATCTTACTGTAAATACAGTCAGTGTTTTGACTGTAAATACAGTCAAAAATAAGATAACTTCGTAGGGAGGTACATAAATAATGTCTTTCTGTGCTCAGCAGCTGTGTAAGCTTAGCACATGCACATTGTATTCGGCGATTTGGTTGCTACTGGCCGTGCAGTGTGTAGTCTTGTGAAAAATAGCTAGCCTTATAATACCACTAACTCTTTTATATAGGTACCTGTGACTTGTCAGCAGAGGTATAATGGAACTCTTAATTCTCACAAAGGCCACTAAGAAACTCAAAAAAAGAAGAAGAAACATTTCAAAAATAACGTCAAAAACACCTGAAATGTCAACGTGAACAGCTATCAGAGTTGTGTATTATAAAAATATTTGTTTACTAGACATTTTGCTATTTTTCTTTTATCGTCATGGCGCCCCCTGGTGAACGGAAGCCGAATCAGGTGGAACAGAAAGTGGTGGACCCTGAGGCTGAGCTCAGCAATGTCCTCAGAACTGTAAGGAGTTTATCTTGGCTTATATTACCTGCTAGATAGCTAGCTCCCCGTGGTTTCGGCCACGTCTCGAAGAAGTTTCTTCGTAGACCTTGACAAAAATTAGCTTATAATCCTACCAAATAAAGGAGCTTTCTAGTGAGAACTAATTATCAAAATCAGTTCTGTAGATCTAGAGATTAGCTCCTACAAAGTGACAATACCTCTTATAGGTACCTCTTAATAATATGATAGTATAAAATCTAGTTTTATGAGAAAACTGTAATTTATTATGATGGTGGACCACATCAATTTAATTTAATTTAATTTAAACCCTTACAATTGCAATCAGCAAAATCTACGTATTTAACGTTCTCAAAAAACACCACATCCATTTCTAGGAAAGCACCTTTGCATCCAAAACCCTTCCTTACAGTATTTGAAGCTCGCGCCAAAATGCAGCGTGGAGAAGCGAGCTGGTGGAGTTCCTCAGCTAGCTCCTCAAGAGAAGCAGCTCAGCATCCTAGCACATGAATTGCACGAGACCCTGCTGTGTATTAATGTTAGTACGAATCTTGAACATTTACATTTAAAAACTCTGTAGTAGACATATCAATTGAAAGAATCGTAGGAAATATTTATCAGATAAAATCCGCAAAAACGGTCTCATAAAGTTGAGTACCTAACATGAAAATCTCTGTTAAGACTACAGCTGTTCTTCTTTTGGAGATCTTCATTCTTCATTTCTGTCTATCCATATCCAACTACTACAGATATAGCCAAGGATTAAAAAGACACTTCCGGACAACTTCTTTTTTTTCATAAAGAAATGTAGTCGGTTATAGGTGCCAGTTTCCAGTGTTATTGGGCTTGAAACGGAATTGCAAGAAAGTCTAGTTTAATTCATTCATCTTTAATTCTTAGGTACGTAGATAGATAGACAGTATATTAGTTACATACATTTTTCCTCACCAGCTCGCCAGAAAAGGCCAGCATGCCGTCCGTGACGCCAACGTGAAGAGTGGAACCCGTTCCTCCATAGTGGAATACGAGCAGCTGGAGTCTGAGCTGAGGGATGAGAGAGCCCAGCAGGCTGAACTGGACTGCCTCAACTATCTCGCGCAGAAGAATGTCATTGAGCTGTCCAAGAAAGTGCCTACTGAAGCCGATGTGAGTAGTTATCGTCGCAAGTAAAGGGAAGAACATAAGGGATTTTTGGTTCTCTTTCTTTCTAAATTCGAAATTTTAATAAAAATTTGAAGGAACTTCATGCAATATACAACAAATAAATTTTTGAATTTTTGGTGTCAATGAAACAAATGATTATATTTTTCAATTTACCCTTTTGGTTTTATTAAGACGACCTTTTTAGTTCTTTTCTCATACGCTAATTGAAAAGGAGAATATACCTGCGAGATAACTTTTTCTACGAAAGTAATCGTTTTCGACGTTACTGAGTACCTTCGCATCTCTAAAGCGTTCCCTTATAAAATTTCTTGATTAGAAGTCTTTTTTTTTAATACTTATTTCTTCCCCTTCTTTCTGCCCTCTTAAAGATTTCTAGATGTAAATATTCCAGGAACTAGGCATGATAGAGAACGCGAACAATCGGCTCCGACGCATGGAGAACAGACTGGATCTGGCCACCAAGAGGTTCTGTGTCGTCAACGCAGACAACAGGAGAGTCAGGGAAGAAATACATCGACTGCTTGTTGAGAGGTTCGTGAGCATACCCTAACCCTGATGATTATTGTAAACATTTATAAGTAGTATCTCTTTTTACACGCGACTCGAGTGACGGAGATTATGTGCGTTTCGGGACGTGGTAACTTTTTTATTATCTTGATAAAGAAACCTGGGCTTCTAGCAAAAATTTATACCTTGCATGAGAGTCTTTCCATAGTGAGTACATATACGCACTTCACATACTTTTTTGGACATAGTGAGGATTCAGTCATCATTGTTCTGCAAACGGGGACCCACCTAATCCTATTAGCGATCGAAAAGTATTGAAAGTATAGTTTAACCAAGATTTTAAAAACTTTGTGTTTGCCCTCTAGAAACGGGTTCAACATCCAATGGAACCGCACCATAGGCAAGCTGGTGAAAGGCAAGATGTACCTCATGGATATCTTCGAAATAGCCTCCATGGCCTTCGCAGACAGAGACGAGTGCTGTCGAAAATTAGAGGCTCTGAAATGGAAGGGACTGTTTCAACTCAATAGGGATATTTCTGTACGTAAGCTCATGTGCTTTTCGTAGTCGTAGTCATAATAAGGTCAAAAGGGTTTTGGAATTTTTGGTCGATGCCCAGCGTTCATAATGCTGGGATTTTTCACAGAGTTGTTAAGGTCTAAAAGCACCTACTTCTTTAGTTCTTGTGAAAAATAATAGAACAAAACTAAGGAACAAGGAGGAATCACGTAAAATTTTGGTTCTTTTAAACTTATCTGCAATATTCAAAGCATTGCAATAAGAGTAGGAATAATTCTCGACAAACTGTGTATTTAACGTCACGGATCATTGCGCGAGTCCTTACGCCGAAACCAATTTACCTAAGTACAAACGGGTGACGGAGATGGTATGGGCGCATAAAGTGTAGTCTTTATAATATATTAGGGGACACATATTTGTATTTGTCATTGATTTTTGCTGTAAATACTTAACTCTTACAGGAGATGCAAGCATTCGAAAGCGAACTTAATCACCTAGCTAAACTAGAAGAGTTCCTACGAGTGAAAGGCTCTCGAAGGATCTGTGAAGCTGATGAGAAAGAGGATATCAAACGCCAAGAGGAAATACAAGCCTGTGAAAAAGATATTGCCAAACATGATGCGCTGCTTGATGAAATATTTGTAAGTGACACATTTCTTAATGAAAATCATCTAGATTACTCGTTTTTATTTAGCTTATCCAGAAAATATTTTAAAGATACTGCGTTTTTGTTAAATAATTTATTTTTTGTAGAAATACGCCGGTTCCGATAGAGTGGCGACGATCATAAACCGCTTTCAAATGACCGAGATTGAGAACTTCTCATGTTTCATCTTGCTCTGCCAAGTGCTCCAAGAGTCTATTATTATCAGAAGAGAACTGGATATACTCAGGCAGAGGATTTGTGAGTACAAACTAAGTAATAAATAGATTCGAAACGTCATCTCGTGCATGATGCATCGTACAATCGCACGTATCTACAGGCTAACCGCATGTGCCACATGACTGAACTTGGTCATCAGTTCTCTTCCTTCCATCTATACATAACATTGCAATTATCCTATGTTTACCACGATAATCAGGCTCAATTTGCTACGTTATACGGCCTCTTATTCTCCTACCTCCTTCTTGCTGGTTCTTCTCCATGAGACCCACTCCTTGGATTCCTGCAACTAGCTTAATGTTCCGAAAGAGCTTTTATAGACTAATTTAAAATAAAAAATATTGTTTGAGTTTGATATCAAATGAAATCTTCCAACAGTTGACCAGCGTGATATAAACGAAGCCAGAGAAGAGAAGCAAGACAAGAGAATAGCAGAAATGACGAAGAAGTTGGAGGAACTTCGTGCGAGTACTCAACTGAAACAGGAGCTGAACAATGCAGCTGATGCCACTACAGCGAGGGTGCTGAAGGGCATCGATGATCTTGTTAGGTAAACGAGAGGTTTTAATATTTCAAATCATGTAGGCTTTAGCATTTTTGTCAATTTATTGTAACTGTAATTCTATTTCGGTCTGTTTGCTGTGTTCGTTACCTACCGTGTGATATTTGAAAGATTTCAATGCCATATGCCGCACAAAGCTGTGCCTGGACCCAATTGATAAGAGGGCTAAAACATGCGCCTTTATTACTTACACACACTACAGTACAGGTCCTAATTACCACAGTATGAACTTAAACATGCAGATTATTTCCAAAAATTAGGCCATCAAGAACATAAGTTTTCTAAATGAATTTCTTAGCTTAATTATTCAGTACAGGAATTATTAATTATCCACATTCCTCACAGATTAGCCAAATGCGACTGCACTCCTCTCCTAGCACTGCTGGGTAACCACAAGGACGTGACCAAATGGAATGTCGCCAAGTTCCTCGGGATTCTGGAGACAGAAGTCAAGGGTCTCATCCAAGTTGTATATGGCGCTGTTAAGGTTTGTCGTGACCATTTATTTTACAGAAGTATTTATTTATCAAAAGGTACATTTTATGTTTTATAAGGTGCATAATGTCCAACAAAACGATGAACATAGTAATCCTCTTTGGTCCTTTTTTTTATCTATAGCTTTTGACGTGCGTCAAATTTTCGTAGTCATCAGAAATAAACAAAGCCATTTGTAATGAACTTTTGTAATAAACATGTCTAATAAATACCTAACAATAATATGTAGATAATAAAAAAAATCGTAGCCATGTGGCTAGAAAGAGAGTGATCGATTAAAATAATATGACCACTGTTAATATTTGGGAAATAAAAGACGTACGTAGTACAAATTTTTCCAAGATTTAATGTTGCCAGACATAAAGGCGGCTTGCGACTAACTTCGCAGCTTCACCGCAGCTGCCATTAAGTTAGCCACGAACAATTCCTATTGATACTCTTTACCTCATCTATAGCCCCCAGCCCCGACGCCAAAAGCCCGCAAAGGTCCACCACCGCCACCCACGAGTAAACTGGTAGCAGATCCATACGTCGAAATTATAAGACCTAACAGGATCGAAAAACTGGTGCCTTACCAGCCTTGTGCATAGTAAGTTTATTAATATCACATTAACATTTAAAAAGACGAGTTTGTTTGTGGATGTTTGTTACTCCTTAATGCAAACGGCTTGTCAAATTTTAGTAGAATTTAAGAAACAGTCACTCTGGATTAACATGCACTTTTTTCCTGGTTCGGGAAGAAGGCAGCATTAAAGGGTTTGTTTGCAAATCAGGAAGACTTTTTTGTTCTCCATGTTGCAAACTTCGAAAATCAAAGACATTTTTTTTTTTGACTTTTCTTTATTAATTTTATTTTAATTCTAGTTGCGTGGAGGACTACATAATGAACTTGGTGTTTGAGACGCCAGCGGTGCCAGCTACTAAAGAATACGTTGAGTCCATTTTCCATCTCGAAGATATTAACACGAAATTCGAGATCTATACCCTGACAATACCTGCGTAAGTTTTATTAAATATGCAGCTTTAGAAAAAAAATATAATTAGAAAAACTACCAGGCAATAAACACTAAATTTTTCCTTTTTCATTTACAGAAAGCGCCATCCGTACCGAGGAAAGAAAGATTAATAATATTTGATATTTTTATTTTCTATTACGTTTATTAAATGAATCAATATTGAATAATAATTTTATTAAATTAATATAATATTACAACTAAGCTATTCTTATATTAAAGTTAAGGTTGTGATATATATTTTGGGCTTACAACTGTATTATTTCTTCTGGAAGCTTTGTGGAAGTACTTCTTGTAAAAAGTGATAAATAAAATAGTGTTCTTCTGAATTTTATTTTTGTTGCATTTTTTTTAAACTTTAACTTAATATTTAATTGTTATAAGTGGCACTTAATAGCCTAAAGGCTGATTTACATTGAGTCAGTAACTGACGTCAGTGTAGGCGCCGAAAACTGACGCGTGCTATTTACACGAAGTCAGTGTAGTGTCAGTGTTTCGTCAGTAGTACTGTACTGACTTCAAATCAATTTACACGATGGCAGTGCCGGGTCAGCACTGACTTGTCAGTGGACTGACGTCAGTTACTGACTCAATGTATTCTATTCTATTCTATTTTTGTATGTGGCAATCCGTGTCGATGTCAACTTCGACGATTCTGCCAATGACAAGTGGGATGAGAAGCAAGAAGTGCTTACAATTAAAAAATATATATATATATTATATATATGTATTGATTTAAGATGGTGCTGTGGCCGATCTTGTGTAACTTAATGTGTTAGTAGGACGACACTGAAACAAACAGAAATACATTTACATATATAAAAACAACAACAAAATGTTAGTAACACATAACATAAAATATATACCACAACCATACAAACTGTGGCCTAAATATAGGCCACAGTTTATAATTTAATATTATTTTGATTAATAAACATCAACAGCATCTGGAGCAGTTCTGGACAGGAGTGGGATAGGAGGGAACGGAAGTTAGTCGGGAGAGGGATTTTAAGTTTTTGGAGACGACCATATAAATCAAAGGATGAGTTGATAGGACAGTCAAAAAATATATGGTCCAGGGTACCTTCATCCAGTCCACACTCGCAGAGGGATGAATCCTGCACCCGAATTTTGCGCAGAAAGACCGGTGTACAGCAGTGACCTAACCGTATTCTGCACATGACTGAAATTACCCGTTTAGGGTATCTTTTGAAATTTGAAAACCACGGTTTTGGTTTTACAACCGGTTGAATGGCGAAATAAGAGCTACCCTTCTTTTTGCCTGAGATGTTCCACCATTCCTGCCACGAGGTCTCAAGACTCAATTTGGGGAGGTTTAGCAGGTCATGCCCTTGAAGGGAGAAGTGTGCAAGGTCAGCGGACTCAGATGAACACGCATCTTTGGCCAATGCATCGGCACATTCATTGCCCGCTATACCGCAGTGGCTAGGGATCCAGACTAAGTGTACTTCTTTCTCTTGCCTAGTGCAGGAGAAAAGGGACTTTTTAATATCCAGGACAATAGGACAGTGGAGTTTAGTTCTAAAGGGATTCTGGGATATGGCTTGGAGACAGCTAAGGGAGTCAGTAAAGATAACTCCACAGCTAATCTCATGGGACTCTATAAAACGACAAGCTTCCAATAGTGCCACACACTCGCCTGTAAATACTGAAGACTCCTTCGGACATCTGAATTTCAAAATTATTTTAGAGTTCTGATAGTAAACCGCGGCTCCAGTACAGCCACCATTTGATTTGGAAGCATCCGTGAAGAACTTTTGAAACCCAATCCATCGTTCACCTAAAACCGCATTAAAGGCCGAATTTGCAGACGGGGAGTTTTTGGATATGCCAATGTTATAAAATATTTTAGGGGTGAAGCAAAGTACTTCATAAGGGTAATTAAATAGAGGAAGTCTGGGATGTGGAGCAATGGGGGATTCTAAATTTTGAAAAAACCGATATGCTTTTAGGAATAAGGGAATCTCTTTGTGTTCCCAATATTTGGAGCTGTGACAAAGAGTGTCAAGCTCTCTGAGTTTTGGGATGAGGGGGTGAGATGACTTGGGTATAACCCTGGATAGGAAACGGGAAGCGAGGTACTGACGTCTTAGGGCTAGGGGGGGTTCAGCGCATTCGACCTGCAAGGCGTTAATAGGCGACGACTTCATGCAACCTGAGATGATTCGAAGGCATTGAGACTGAATCCTATCTAAACCGGCCAAGGCACCCTTGTTGCTTGGAATCACCAGGTGTGACCCATAGTCCAGGATACTACGGACTAAGGCGTTGTAGACCAGTTTCATAGTGAAGGGGTGGGCCCCCCACCAGACACCAGCGAGAGCTTTCAAGATGGAGATTGCTCTTTCGCATCTTTTGATCAAGTAATTAAAGTGGTGAATCCCGGATAATTTTGAGTCTAAGAAAACGCCTAAAAATTTTGTTTTGTTGCCTATGGGGATATCTTGTCCTTGAATGCTAACTGAGACCTGAGGGATCAGTAGTTTTCGGGAAAAAATCACTACCGAGCTTTTTGGGGCGGATAACGAGAGACCATGGTCCAAAAGCCATGTGTGCAGAGAGTCCAGGGAGAGACAGAGATGAGGCAGCGTCCGTAATAGATGGATTTACTACATACAACACTAGATCGTCAGCGTATTGTAAAGGTGGCAGTCAGAATTAAGGCAGGAGCCAATGTCTGCTGTATACAGGTTGTATAGTAGAGGGCTTAGAACTGAGCCTTGGGAAGGCCCTTCCACGTCTGTCTCACCTCAAATACCTCCTGCACTCTGAGCATCAAAGAGCGAGACATGAGGAGTGCGCATATACATTGTACCATCTTACCCGGAATCCTCAGCTGTTGCAATTTTTGCCTGAGAACAGGAAGAAGGACGCTGTCGTATGCGGAAGAGATGTCAAGGAAAGTGGCTACAGCGGATTCATTTTGGAAAAGGCTGTACGGATATCAGTAACCAAAATTGCCACACTGTCCATGGTGCTAAGCCCCTTTCTAAAGCCAAACTGACTACTCGGCAGTAGATCCCTAGACTCCACCAACCACTCAAGTCTATTTTTAATTAAATGTTCCAATATCTTGGCCAACACTGAGGACAAAGCAATTGGTCTAAGGCCATTCGGATCATCAGCAGTCTTGCCGGGCTTCAAAGGGAATTACTATCTGAGCTTTCCACTGTTCAGGAACCCAACCAAATTGATAGCAATAATTTATTATTCCTAAAAAATATTTTTTTGCTTCAAAACCAAAATGAACTGCAAATGAGTACGGTATGCCGTCTATGCCTGGGGCGGAATCCCTAACATGACGTAATACCGCATCAAGTTCCTCCAACGAAAATGGTTCATTCATAGGATCATCCACAATATTTACAGACGGGAGCAGAAGTTCTGAGGAAGAAGGAACATAGGCTGGAGCAATTTTGTCGAAAAAGGATTCAGCAGTTTCTCTCGAGATAGGGGAAGAGATAGATGGGGAGCAGCCTCGCCTGAAACGATTAATGCTCTTCCAAACTGCTGAAATGGGAGTGGAAGGGGATAGAGAAGTGCAAAACTTAACCCAACCGCGACGTTTCTTCTTGCGAAGAAGCCGCCGAGATTGAGCTAACACTCGTCTGTACCGTATAAGATTGTCGCTATTCATCGCATCATTGTACTGTTTTCGGTCTCTTTTCTTTCTTTAATAACCGATGTGCATTCTTGATCCCACCACGGGGGTGACGGGATTTTATTTCTGGCACAGTTACGCAACGGAAATGTAGAGTCTGCGCTTGAGGTAATGGCCGAGATAAAGCCATCGTAACAGCTCTTAGCATGGCAGTGACCAGAAGAATCTTGGAAACTTGAAGTTAAATTTGGAAGCACACTAATTTTCTCCTCCAGTAAAGATGCGAACCTCGACCAATCAGGTTTGGACAAGTTGTACTTCAATAGTGGAGGAGACGTTTTCTCTAAATAAGTTTTATTAATTAAAGTTACAACAATGGGGTAATGGTCGCTACCATGCGTCAGAGTAGTACATTCCCAATGAATTGATGCCGCCAACTCTACTGAACAGAATGTGAGGTCTACACAACTCTTTTGCTGTCCTGGAAGGGATCTACGAGTAGGGCTACCATCATTTAAGATGCAAAGGTCTAAATCATCCAAGATTTCTACTAAACCTTCCCCAAACGAATCACAACGATTGGAGCCCCATCTAAAGTGGTGACAGTTGAAATCACCCATGACGAGCACAGGTCCCACTATGTTATTCAAAATGTCCCTAATGGTGGTTAAAAACCTACGCTGAGGATGGGAAATATACACTGATAAAACAGTGATACCCTCAATTTTACACGCAACTATATTCATATCACCATCCAGAACCGGAAGAGTCAAGGTGGAAAGGGGAACACGATTATTAACAAGGAGAGCCGACCCTCCATAGCCATCAGATCTGTCACATCTGAGAATATTAAATAGTGGCATATTAAAACTGAGACTCGGGGTGAGCCAAGTCTCAGCTACAGAGCAAGCCAGAGGCTTGAATTTGTTGAGGAGGAATATGAGGTCGTGCTTTTTATGCCACACGCTCCTCACATTCCATTGAAGGAATACTTGGCGAGGCGCCATTTCTAATATTTAATAAAAGGTTAGTTAGTTGGTAGGCAACGTTGGACGGTAATTGGGTATTATTGGTGGATAGAATTGTAGATAGAAGTTTAATAAGAATATCTATTATTGAGGAAACATTATTATCAATGAATGGGTTATTCAGAGCGCAGCCATCAGGCTGTGAAGGTGCAGGGAGTTAATAATCTGCTGATGGGCAGCCTTATCATAAGAGGGAGATAGAGGGCATGGGTCTTTGGCTTAAGGAAAACAGTTTTGCGGTATGACTGAGTGGGGGCGGGAATAGCTTTGCAGCATTAGCATAATTGCGAGAAGGAAGTGGGACAGATTTGCTAGCTTCAGCATATGAAAGGGACTTCTCAGCCATAACCGTCTTAATGGCCTTCTGTCTACCCAACTCCGGGCATGATTTGCTATTTGCAAAATGATTCCCTGAGCAGAGCACACAGAATGCCTCCGCCTCAGAAGTGCTGCAACCATCACCAGGGTGATCATGGCCGCACTTACTGCAGCGAGGCTTGGACCGACACACTAGCTCCACATGACCAAACCTGCAGCACTTACGGCACTGGATGGTGGGATAAACATATTGCTGAACTGGAAGGGAGGTGTAACAGCAAAATACTCTTTGAGGTAATACTTGGCCATCAAATGTAAGTACACATGTCTCTGTTGCCTTGAATTCAGTCACTCCATCTATAACTACCTTCCTGCTTATGCGACGAACTTTCAGGATTTCACCACAACCTGAAGGGACCTGTAAGTACTTTTGGGCTTCCTCTTCATTTAAATCAGTGGGAACACCAGTCACAACTCCCATCCGAGTTATATTAAAAGTGGGGATAGAGGCAACATAGCGGTTCTTGTGTAAAATGCTGTTGATAATGAATGAGTTTGCATCCTGAGGGATTTGAACTCTACAGACACACGGTTCCTACCAACTTTTTAACACCATCTCGGACAACGTTAGTAATGCTATGTTTTGTAGGAATATTCCGAATGTAACAGGGTGTAGAGAGGTACCGGCGTTAGGCTGGGGCTCCAATCGAGAGACATGAACGATAAAAGGTGCCTTATCAGTAGCAGAGTACCTGCTGCGGCCAACTAGGTTTCTTTGTTGTTTGGATGGCGGGGTTGACACGCCAATGTTGGCATCATCTCCGGAGCGTTTTCTGGTATTCGAGGTTGATGGGGTCTGGGAGTCCGCGATGCTGCAAGCAACATCAGCGAGTTGGGATAGCGGATAGTTCGGGGAAAGTGGAGCATATGCAGAGATGTCGGGAGGATCGGGATCGGGGGGTTTATTTTGATCCATTATGCTTGTAAAAAAGTTGTTAGTTACCGAAATAACAGTACACCACTGGAGACAAACACAAGGACAACACACAAACACAAAACTAAGTCACAAAAGTTCACCAAAACACTTAAAACAGCTGAAAATTCTAGGCACACGTGCTAACCAAAGA
The DNA here is from genome assembly GCF_030705265.1 of Helicoverpa armigera. NCBI lineage: Eukaryota > Metazoa > Arthropoda > Insecta > Lepidoptera > Noctuidae > Helicoverpa > Helicoverpa armigera. The sequence goes on from NC_087141.1 coordinate 1,378,553, forward strand.
CACTCTGTGGCGAGAATCTGACTCAATGTAAATCAGCCATTACATCAGAAGTCGTTAATTTTAAATTATGGTAGAAATTTAAATCACTAAAGTTGCAACACTAAATTTTTTTGCCGTATGGCAACATTGATTTTATTTTTTTCGATTGGCAACTCTGCAATGTAAAGGTGTTGTCAGCATGAAAAAAAGTGCGAATTACCATGGAAATTCTTCACATTATTGAATAACTGCTTGCTAAACAAAGACAAATAAAAAAAGATATAAATGTTTGTATCAAATACGCTTAAGCTGTTTATTAATTTCTGACTATTTGTCTACATCATTTTTACTTGTGATACTTTAATTATTTGTTCTTATTTCATTAAGTACATGAAATTACAATGGATGTTGAAATTGTATGAAACATTGTTTATTTAAACTTTTTATCGATCGATCCTTGAACTTGTTAGAAAAAAAAACGTATTTCATCTTAGTGCAAGTCGTTTGATCACATTTTTAGTTTTCCTCACTTTTTTGTTGTAACATTTTTGGGGAAATTTGACCCTAAAGCTGGCAACAGTGGTGATGTGTTTCCCTTGTTTGTGTGTGAGTGTGATGTCTCCGCCATTGAAATTCATTTTAGCCGAGAATTGAAATAGGTTGTACCTTTTACAAATCGGCAAATATCTTCATAATCTTTCTTCCTTTGCCTGTTCTATTTAGCTATATTCCGTGCACCACAATTATATCCGATGGCAGACAGAGACACAGATGAGTTAAACATCGATAACGTAATAAAAAAATTATTAAAAGGTAAATGTTGATATTGTTTGAAATAAACAAAGTTACAAGTGTTACGCCCTAAACTCAGTGAAATATCAAAAATATGAATGTGAAAAGTGTAAAATGTGTGAATAAGTTGTGTTTTTTACGTGTTGGTGATATGTTTACGTTTGTTTTCAGTTCGGGGCGAAAAGCCTGGAATGAATGTACAGTTAACGGAAATAGAGATCAAAGGGCTATGCTTGAAATCGCGGGAAATATTCTTGTCACAACCGATATTACTTGAATTGGAAGCGCCGCTAAAAATTTGTGGTGAGTACAAAATTGAATGATCATTTCTAACCACTACAGCTACTTTCCAAAGCAACCTACCACTTTCGAAATGATGAAACTGCATATTTAGCCGTTTATGTCATTGTTGAACTTTATTAAAGGTTAGTGTCGCTCTACATTATTGTTTTGTGAAGGTATTTAATTGAACACCGTCAAAATTACCCTCTTGTTGGTTTTCGAAATTTAAAAGTAGGCTTCTAACCGTTTTCGTTGGACAGGCTTGGGTTTACAATCGTCAATAAAAAGTATATTGTAATCAGCTGAAGAAAATTTTGTTTATTTTGGCGCTTTTTGTACATGTTAATATTAGTTTATGTATTCTGAAGCAAATTTGCAAATTAAAAATGCAAATTTCTTCGCCCATTTTCATAGAAGGCATCTAATCTGTCAATACCTAAACCTCAATTCATGATTCAGACTACTTTTTGTCCACTGCTTAACAGTTTCACAATGAAATTGGTTTCTTTCTACACATGAATCATTATTTACCTACGTATCTACTCTATAGATCAAGGTACTGATTACAAATAGATTAAAATCAAGTTTGATATGGCTTAACAAGCCATATATTATGTAGTAACTAGCTTCTACTAGGGATTTTACTTGTGTCGCGATGTAGCTGCTTCATACACCTGGATAAAAAGTAACCTTTCTTCAATTAAATAAGTGGGCTATCTAGAAACAAATAAATTATTGGGATAGATCCAATGTTTTTATGATAAACACGAGTTAGCAATATTTATAGGGCATTAGTTATAGAGCAGTCACTCCTTGTAAAGCACTGGACTCAGCGACATCGCCCAACATAATTGGGAAAAAGGCTCGGAAGATGATGATGATGAGTTACCAATATTTGTCCCTAAATCTTCACTTAAAATAAATGGATAAATAAATAAATGATTATGGCATAGTAGTACAAATTCATATGTACTTAAAACTATTACAAATCCCTCTCAGACTGAAACAAAGGAGCAGCTATCAATAACATTCCACTACTTAAATATCTTATCTACAATGATAAACTGAATGAAAACAGTCATTTCCTTGATATCCAACATTATTCATTCTTACAAACTGATTTTGTTTTGCTAATCTTAGATTTTCATTATTTTTTATAGTTAAAGTAAGTATGGTAGGAACATTGTCGATTATCTGTACATTGTAATAAGAAAATACTGAATGAAGTTGAAAAATTCTTTCACTGTTGGTAGGTTAGACTATCCCCGAGTAACATAGGCTATATTTTGTTCAGAGGTACAGGAAAAACTTCATTCTCAACCATGGGTGAAACATTTAGTAAACAATAATTTAAATGTGCATAGAATTATGTATTTTACTTTTTACCTCAGCTCTCATACTATTAAGCGAGCATAGAGGGATAACCTAGTTCACTACTAGTGAAACAATTTCTGGAATCAGTCCAGTTATTTTAGAGATTACTCATAACAAATAAACTTACATCTTTATGATACAAGTATGTATTTACCCTAAGTACATAAGAATTATATCTCAAGTACTTTTATCCTCACAAGACAAACATTTTATGTGGCCATTTTCCTTATAATTTGAATAATATTCAGTACCCTTTTGTTTTGCAAAGCTTCTACTAGGCATAGCTATGGAATGCTGTATAGGCATGCAAAAGATTATTAATGAATTGGATGCATGATGAATCAAATGAATTCATGAACAGACTGTTATCCAATTTTTATTTTTTTGCTGTAGGCAATAGCTTTTTAATCCAATAGATAAAACTGCCATCCTTGGACCAGTCGTATAGCTCTGACTTTCCCTGCAGTATCCACAGCCGGAGTCACTCGAGAATCTATTTCACAAAATTTCTGTTTAAAAAGAAACAAGCTGGTTGACATTGTTTTCACACTTGTATCCCAACAATTAACAAAATACTGTTTTGATATAACCATCTTAAGGATGGTCCTACATAATAATCAGTATCACATAATATTTTATTGTTATAGTATTGTTAACAAAATGTCAATATTGTCATGTTATTGAAAATTTTAATGTTTGTACTTTTTGTTATCACAATGCTTGTGTATCGTGTAGCTAGTTGGTTCTCATAATTTTGTTTGTTATTATGAGCAGTAAGAGAGTAAATATTTTTGAGTCTTGATACTTTTAATACCAAGGGCTGATTGCCTAAGTAACTGGGTTGAGGTCAGATAGGCAGTCGCTCTATGTAAGACACTGGTATTGCATTCAAAACACATAGGCTAGCTAGACAGATGAATAGTTTTAGACAAGTAGACAGAAGTCAGAAAGTCTGTCAACCAATCTTCCTTAGTCGATAAAGACTATATGGGCTACTTATTATCTGGGTCCGCCGAGTAGTTTCTAAGGCCCAAATGGAGTTGAATATTCTAGTTTCTAGTGTTATTAGATTACCTTTACAAAATCTAACACCAATATCAGTCACAAGACTCCTAGATAATTACAAAGAAAGATAACATATACCTAATGACATTATGTAATACTAATAATCATGTACAAAATATAGTGTAGTTTAGCTAAGCACGTGCTTATTATATGACGTAACTCTTACTGCTGGTGTGTTGCCAATTTTTAAAACTCCTTGCTGTTAATACTGCACTTTCATTGTTTTATGCTGTGTTTTGCCAAAATACTGATTATAGTAAGTTCAACTCAGTCGTGCGCGCGGCCTTATGTGTGGGTAACCCTTGTACATATACAGTGACTTTGTGTGCGTGACAAGAGGTACAGTCGGGGACAATACAGTTATTTAGGGGTTGTATACGGGTGTTTAAAGAAAAACGGTTACTACGTAATTTAATGTTTATTTATTTTTAATGATTATGAATCGCTGTTTGAAAAATCAAATGATAAATTTTCGGATTTGCTACTCTCCAAGGTGAATTATAAATTCTGTTCCATGTCAAAATGTCTATAGTATTCTTCTTTTTTCTTTTTTACATGTCGACAAGTATTACGCCACATCCCTTCATCAATTTGACTTAAACGTTCATTTATGAGTTTCATTATTTTGTTATGTTGGTCGACATTATGCGAAGCAATATAATTTTTTTTAAATTCCCCACACATTTTGTTTACATTATTATACTAGATTGTACCTCTTTTTACATGCTTAGTCCACACTTTTATTTATTGTCCGCGTACCCCGAGCTAGAAAGTATGTACTTAAGGAGTATTTAATTCTTAGATACTATCAATGTCAATTTGAAAAGACGTATGAGAAAATAATGAAAAACTATATTTAATAATAAAAAGCTTTGAATGTTGTTTTATTTTTTGAAACGCTTTATCTGACTCCTTAATAATTTCTCCGTGAATAACTAGTATTTTCGTAAACGACTGTACCCATAACAAAAAGTGATAAGAACACGTCATGCTCGGACGACGTCACTGTCACACGAATGAAAGTTGTATATTTACAAGCCGACGCACACATAGGGCCGCGCGCAAATCTGAGTTGAACTATCTATAATAGGCTTTTAGTAACTATTAGCTTGTGCACTTAAAACAGGATATTTACTGTGTATTTTAAAGAAAGTATAAAAAATTATCTTAACAATCTGCTAAACTAGTCCACAGGGAAGGCAGAATTAAACATCTTAATGAGAAAATTATCAGTTATGATTTCCAGTCGTCACATGTGCAATTTAATGAAATACCTACTGAATATTGCAATTGCCTTTTCCCATATTGTATGAAAGGTTATAATAATTTTAAAATATGTACTCCCCCTTTACCGATCTGTGTAGACTGTATAGCATACGACATCAAAACGAAATTAAGCTGCAATTACCAGAAGAATCATATTCATATTATTTATTTGCATTCCACAAAGTACCAATAGAGCCTTCTTTTCTCCCCCAGGCGACATTCACGGCCAATACTACGACTTACTAAGGTTGTTCGAATACGGAGGCTTCCCACCAGAGTCGAACTATCTATTTCTCGGGGACTACGTGGACCGCGGCAAGCAGTCGTTGGAGACGATATGTTTGCTCCTCGCCTACAAGATCAAGTACCCAGAGAACTTCTTCCTTTTACGTGGCAACCATGAGTGTGCTAGCATTAATAGGATTTATGGGTGAGTCAATTTTTGTATAATTTTTGTTAGGCCAATTTACATCCACAGCATATACGTCTGTTTTTCGTAAGGAGGAAGGAAGTTTATATCTTATAGTAACCTATAAAAATGTTAGAAATCAAAATTGTATTTTCGGAAAAAAAAAACGAGTCCAGGTACAAGTCTTAAGCTGTGAATTTAAAATGAAATGATTGCCAGCCAGCATGTCTCCCGATAAAAACTGTTAGTTACATAAAAAATCTATTTCACTCGGTTTTGCTTTAGTTTAACTAAACCACCTAACAGTCAAACTTACTGTGCGCTTACTAATTTATTATGATTAAAGATACTTAAGTAGGTACATAAGTATATCTACGTTATAAACTTGCCTCATATTTGAAAGATGACGCATGCGTAAATATGGTCTTTTACTTCGGAAAGGGTCCCCTTTTTACCTGCGAAATTTTGTCGAGGAAATCGACAAACACCATGCCTTTTGTGCCCTGGGGTTAACCCAAAATGTCCCTTACAAATGCCCCATTTTCAATCTCACGTAACACACGTACGAAAATTCTATAAAAATATGTACTTTGATGACACACACAGCGTTTATCGTATAATCAAAATTGATATAGTTTATCACTGCAAAGAGTCAAAGTCAAAAATGTTACGCAAATCATACTTTTTATAACTTCTCATAGTTTATTGAACTCTAGCGTGATACTGCATCATAGACAACAGAAGCCTTTATTGTTGTTTTTTTAAGCCATAGATACAAAAGTTTGTATCGCATTTTAACAGCTGTCTTTTGTGTCATAAATTAGCGTTTTTATGTAAATTAGATTTTAAAAGTTTGAATATTCAAGCGTTGTCTACTCTTGAAGAACGGCCAATGTCATTGTATTTAATGAATTATAAATTAGCAAAAGTATGAGTATTGCTTATCTTTTAGTCTTCAATGTGACATCATAAAGTTAATATTTAGCATGAACTGAGACGTCACAGACGCAGTTTCTGACTTGACAGCTCCGTAAAGTGTCATAATCCAGAACTCCAGAAGTATTCTACATCTTCAAGGAATTAATTTTATCGTCAAAGTTTAATCTACTTTAATTTATTCTTCCTAAGCTCTCCGTGTTATCCTCTTAGGGGAAATGACAAAAGTTAATATTTCTTTATTCAAAGGATTTCAAGTTTTAAAATTAAGATTTTACAAACTATTTTTGCAGGGACTACGTACCATAAAACTTTGTATATTTTGTATGCCGAGGCCTCTTCATTAAATAGGATATCGGGATACCACTGGATTGTTAATAAAAAATGAAATCGAAACATACAAACCACTTTTTCAGAATGTTTAATCTCAAGTACATAGCAACAAAAACTGTAAGAACAACTGACAAAAGTTATGAAACGGTTACGTAAAGAGATTGTGTGTAACGAGATGATATTACCGAAAACAGTAATGAAACCGACTGTCGGTCTCTTGTGTAAATATTTCGGTAACCCACGTAACTTGTTATTTTTGCATGCAACGAAACGTCTTATGCAGTCGTGTTTTATTGCGAAGTGCAATTTTTTTTATTTTCTCTGGCTGTTAAATATATTTCATTTGAGGCCAGCCTCCTAGCACGTTTATGCCACAAACCACTATTTACTGTTGTTCGATCATCGGTGGATTTTTAATTACAATAAATAGCTATTGTACCTGCCATTGTAAATTGTCTTTATTGTCCAAACATCCACATGCTTATTATATTCAGTCTCATTGTTCACGTACACGAAAACACGCCGAATCTCTTACAATCATTTTCGCGTGAAAGTACAACAAGACATCGGGAATTTCGTCTTGTCAACGCTATCATGCTAGGTTTTCGTGACTCAAATGCTAGATTTACAATCTAATTTCAATTACATAGTGAATGTCTAGGCATTTAGAACGTTACTCGATCATAATCTGAGTTTGTAAACCTAATGAGGAGAAATGGACTAGCTAATGTTCTTGTAGATTACGCATGAATCTAGTCACTGGCCAGCTGTTTTCCATTACCATATACGGCTAAACGTAGCTCTCATTATGTCTAGATTTACTTCGTTAGTTTCTTTTTGCATCGTTTTTTATGCTGTCGTAGAGAGTTAGTTCCGCCATTTTTTATCGGGGTGCAAGTAGCAGTGGCGAAGGGTGGTTAAATGAAATAGGGAAGCCGCTGCAAAAAAAAACTGGGGGGGGGGAATAATAAGTTCCTTCTTAAAGTATATAATCTGTCGGAAAACAGTCTAATGCGATAAATGCTATCCTAGTTAAGTTTTAAAAGTAGGTACATTAAAAAGAAACCTGATGCCAACTGTCTACGTATCAAAATATAACTCATTTCAACGTAGGTATCTCTATTTTCACTAAGTACACACACTGTAGTACTGTACTTGTACTGAGTACCAGGTCCCACAGTGCGATCGCGGGGATTAGTTGGGAGTAATGATACTGCCAACTACTTAAACAAAATTATATCAAAAAAATATAAATTCCCAACTAGGGTCATTAAATCGCGGAGAATCTTAACACCGCGATTCAGGATTTGCATAAAAATGCACAACGCCATCTATGTTGACATAATGTAACTAAAACACTTAAACTAACATAAAATATTGTACACACACGAACTTTGTTATTTCCAAATTATACACACACTAATAAATTCAATTAAGTAATACAAAGAACAAATTGTTAATGGTATTATCTAAAACAAAATAAGAACAATGAGAGTGAATTTGTCTGATTTGTTTGTTTACATATTTGAGAGCTCTAAGCGCTGTCACTCGCGCGTAGACAGATATAGCTACTCTACTCTTGACGCGTTCTTTCTCGTTTACTCGCGAGTTTTGATGGCCTGGAAGCCGCTCCGTGAGCCGGCTTACCGCTCGCCTTTATTTTGCGAACATCGCGCGGCGCGGCGTGGATGACGTCACGCAAGCGTAGTTTTGTATGGAGGAGGAAGCCGCGGCTTGTTTAGTAGGAGCAAAATGTTTCAAGTAATTTATAGACAATTTTTTTACGGTGGTAGGCGTTTTGTTATACCTACATATTTAAATTGTGTGGTTTAAATGATTATATTAATTATACCTATACGTATATTATAACTTATACCTATGCTTCTTTCTTGAAATTCGAAAGGGAAGCCGATGGGAATCGGCTTATAAGGACGCCTCGCCACTGGCAAGTAGTGGTAGGGCTAATCATTGCACGATTTGGGAGATGTAATCGGTTCTCTGTTAAAGACCAATGACAACATTCGTTAGCACACGTATGTCGGGCACTGGGTCCAAGGTACCGGTGATAAGGACCACATAGACAGAAAACATCTCAAAATATGCCCCCTAACAAGAAGCAAAGCCTTCTGAATCAGATCCTTGATCTACCCGTCTATCAAGAGCCTGAGTGAAATTATTGTTAGATGTTTCCATCTAGTAATTGTATTTTTATTTATTTGCCAATTAAATAAGTTTAACAAAGTTATATTCTTCGCTGAGCGTCGTCACAGGATGTCTACTCAGTAACTCCAATTGTGTCCTCTTTAATTACATCCTTTCCAAAAATAAATGCTTATTTTTGTATTGTATTGTGAAGCTACAGACAATAACAACTTCCCCTCTTGAGTAGTCTTGTCTATAAAATAAATGGTAGTAAAAGAAATTGTTCCAGAAATACTCCTATAAGCCGGCTTAATAGGAAACTTGTGATGAGTTTTATGATCTTATTCTTGTTAATTTAGCATTTTCCTGATAAAAAAGATATTAAAATGAATTAAACAGAAATACTATATGCCTTTACCCGCGATTCGCCATAACATCTCCAAGTAAAAAGCCAAAAACAAAAGAAATCGGTCGCATATGCATGCAGACAGTCATGGGAAGTGAGCACGCATCCGTTACGCACCGACGACTTTTAAACAAAACCTGATGCCGTCTGTAGTATAGTGTGTGCGTAACCTTATGCGTGTGCTTTAAAAAGTTAAGGGGTAGAGTCAGACGGTACTCCAATTAGTTTTGAACGTATTCCTATAATAGGATTCTGTCAATGTGTGCTTGTAGCTTGATTACATGTGTGTGGTTTTTGCACTCGTATTGATAGTGTCCCTGTTTTTGTACCGCATTATTTTTCGTGTCATTTCCAAGTTGTCATTCATGGATGGATATTATATAAGAGTCTGACCAAAGAAAAGATAGACGGCTTGTGTGAAAGACGATATAGCTGCAAAGAGGGTTACTTCTGAGATGATGTCAGATAGTATGGTATGGAAGAAAAAGACAATAAATTGGATCAGAGCAGTAGAATGATGATTCCAAGTTAATATTACAGCTATGGATATTAGATTTTATTTTCCTTACATGTCATGTAGATTTTTTATCATGCAGTCATACTCTTATCCAGAGATTAAAATTACTGCGAGCGAATTCACGTTTTCGATTTATCATCGAACAATTTTCAAAATATCGTTTAAGACGCCATTACTGGCCTCTGATCGTGACGCATATAAAATGATCACGCACGCCAAAATCCTTATAAGTCCGCTGTCAAAGGATAATGCGTATTAGTAAGCCTGCGTGTTGACATCATCTTTTTATATTTACTTAGTTACGGCCTACTGAAATTCCAGCCTCTACCTAATTTGATATGATTAGTGTGCCTACTTCAAAGAAGTATTATTTATTTAGGGTAATGAATGAAATTTTTAATTTGTCTTTGTATCCAATGTATATCTGTGTCCAGATTATAAATACAGTACACTTAATATATTATTTTAGTTAAGGTTAAAAATTAACATAGTTTGAAAATGCACAGTGCACGCTCAATTTGAATGCCTTTTGGGAGATAAACATGAGATCAAAAATATACATTAACAGCCTTACTTATACAAATCAAGTAATCATCTTCTAAGTATTGTTTTAACTAATTACTACTTAAAGCCTTAAGTAGTGATTAAATTATTTTGACCTATAAAGGTTGCTTAAGCATGTCTTAAGAAATGAACAGATAATGACATAAAAACATACTAATTTCTCAACACTACCTGAATGTTGGTAGCTTAAAAAAATATTTGTCATCAAAACGTTGTGTAATGGCAACAATGGCATCCGTAAAATATAAAATTAAAAAGTTGAGCTGTCAATAAACCGGAAATGAAAAATCAGCTGGTAAGAATCCAGCCATTTTGCTAATTAGCGGGTTAAACAAGGGTGTGAGGCTACTTAATTTGACAACTCATTTAAGACATTGCTAAAAAAATAATTTAGTTAAGCCACGTTTATACGTAAGATTTTTTCTTAAACACCCCTTAAGTATAACTTATTATTTAATTCACGTTTATGAGTAAGACCGTAAATACATATTTCTAAAATCACAAGTCTCATCTGTTACTTTTTATTAAATAAACACTAAGTCAAAAGCTTTTATAATGAAAAGCCTCGGGCTATATAAAAATATACTTTTTGAACTTACACAGCCTCTGGTAATGTTTTCGTTACAAAAGGTCGCTGAACTTTCGGTTTTTGTTGGTTGTTATTCTATTATTATAATAAAGGATGGTACAACGCCTCGTTTCATATTGTACGGGTATTATGAATTCGTAAATATAGGATGTTTCAGATAAAATGTGCTAGTAGTAGGCTTTGGGTTTCCTCGAATTTCCTTTTTAGTTTAGTTTTCAGAACCATGTATTCAAGTTATCTTACTATTTCTTCTTATAAATCAATATGTACCTATTGCTCTTCGTTTGTCTCACTGAACTCGTCTCGTCTGGACCAATTTGATTTATTTTGTTTTTAAAAATGTTGGTTGTTGGGGGTCAGGGAAGGTTTAAAGTTAAAATGATACGAAGTGTTACGAAGTCTGCTGGGTAAAATACGTACTACAAAATTACACCCAAAACAAACCTTCATAATAGTAAATAAGGCTTCAATAAAAAACAAATATGAATGAATCAAACGTCCCTCAACTGATAGTAATCAGTAATCACCCTTCAACTCACGTGAGGGTAAACACGGTGACTCACAACTCTGATTCATTGAGCGGGGTATTCAAGTTTAAGGCGTTTTGAATCGACACTTGATGTCAAAGTCTAGTGACCAACATTTTGAAGCTCAATGACCGGAGAATTGCTTGATTGACGAAAAGATACAAGATATGTGCATTATCATGTTGTCACACTGATCATCCTCCCGCCTTTATTTGGGGTCGGTTTTTTTTCTTCCCTACGCTTCTGACTGACGTCATCTTACAAGCAATATTAATTTCTGGCCTTTTCGCATTTCACACAATACTTCCATCGTTACTTTGGTTGGTTGCAGGTATATGATACTGTCAAAATTAGGTGCGCTTGCATCAACTTTTTCACTCGAATATGTACTGCTTAAAACTATTGTTTTCGTAAACAAGACTGAAATACTCCTATAAAGCGAGAATAGAGCTCAGAGAACACAGATCATAAAACAAAAGGTCACGGCGAATTTAATTAAAAAACGAAGTTATAAAGAATACCTTCTATTCTACCATCTTTATTCACATAAGAGAATTTCTCCTTAAACTTGAAGTGAGATTTAATCAAATTCCTTTTATTATATGAATGATGGTATCGCGAGAAAGGCGCGCGAAAATTACGAGATGTCATGTTCGTTTGATCGAGTACTAGAGGCCTGAGTATAATGATTCTGTATGCAAGTATGTCTGACAAAGATTTAGTACATGATTCAGTTGATCGATGAAGTTATGTGAAGATTTTCTAGCAAAGTAACCATTGGTAGTTGTAAAATATGAACTTGTTGCTGTGTAGAGCCTGAGTGACCAATCAATTGATCGGGACTATTAAGTCCAGTTGATCCTGGTAAGGCACTGAACTATAGTGTTTTCATTTATGATTTCTGGAGGTATGTAATTGGACAAACTGTAGATGTGTAGATCAAGCTAGCCTTGTTTGTACACACTAACGTGTCTTAGGAAATCAGTAGGAAAAATTGCGTTTTCTCAGATGAGAGGGGAAAACCCATTATATTTTGCATATTTACAAAGTATTTTTTTATTATTTCTCAGTTATATGACAATGGATTCCATAAACATTGAATGAACTTGCGATGGTGTAATACCGCCATAACGCGATATTAAACGCAATTTGCTGTAATATTTTCCTATGACGCGCTATATTATCTAGAGCTAACAGATAAAGCTAGCTAACACGATAATACCATTGATTGATAGGGATTATCTTGACGAATTCTGACAACAATGATGTCATTTTGTATCGTTTTGTTTTTATAATAGTTGTTTAACTTTATTATATTTGAGAGTAGACGAAAATAAACCAACAATCATATATAGAGCTAAGTCCTCCCGCCTGTCTGTCTTTTCGATAATTCAGAAACTGCTTAACGTATTTTCATTCTTACCATAGTATTCATGAAGAAGGCTTATTATTTTGTAATTTGTATCCGGGCAAAGCCGTTGACTTGCTAGTTTACAAATAATATTATTTACCACAGAATTTAATATTATTGTAAATTGATGTTCAAAAGCTTTGCTTGGGAGCAAACAATTTTATGTGCTCCAAATACCAATCTGCTCAGAATTCATTGAATATTTCGGTTGACCGAATTGAATCATATTATGATCGGGAAAAGTAACGAGCTTTTATTAGACCCCGGAAATTTCTGTGACGAAATACCATTTATTTTGAGCATCTGAAACTATACATTTTGGGGAAATATTTCGAAACAGTCTAATAAATATGATATGAACTGTATCGATAAATTATTTACAGTCAGATACTCTCCACTATTTTGTGGTTGCCAATATAAATTCAGGTCATATTCGTAGTAAAATAATAACAAAACTATGTTTGATGCAATCAAGAGTTCAGATTACCACCGGGAGATATAACAGTTTGTTTTTTTTTATCAGAACATCTTGATTTCTACTGCACAGTCGTTGGTTTACTCCGAATCTAATAAAAGTCGTCGTATGAATAAAAGCCATTTTGAAAATAGTTTTTCCCAGTCACTCACAAGTCACAACAACGTGATTATTAAAAAGATTGTCTAGGTTCTTCCCCTGAATTGTAATCTAGGCATAAATAACTAATTGCGATGATGTCAAGGTAAATAAAAACTATGAATATGTAGGAAACTGCAAGCTTTGAAAATCTGCTCGAAGCAGGTGAACAAGAACATTTGTGGGTCATGCAACAGCAACACGATTTCCCAATACAACTTGTTAAACTAGGAAGAAGAATTAAGTCTACGTCTACATATTTCAATAATAACATTACAATGAGCAATAACAATAATAAATTCGTTTACAACAATTTCCCGTACGTTGGCACGCTAATATTTGTGTCAATGACTCATGGCCTACAATCTTACTATTGTATAAAAACACTAGCTACTACCACGGTTTCACCCGCGTCCCGTTGGAACTACTGCCCATACCGGGATAAAACATAGCCTATGTTACTCGGGAACGTAGCTTTCCAACAGGGGAAGCCTTTTCCCCAAAACGGTCCAGAATCTCCGGAGCCTTGCGGTACAACCAAACAAAAAAAATGTTTCCTCATTATTATATAAATACTCATAGATGTAATCACGAGCAAATTGCTTGTAGGTAAGGCTTGAGTCGGTAAAAAAATGCGTCCACGTTTGACCAGGTTTCTTGAAAATCTTAGGTAATATGAATGAGTTTTAAAATGCTTATTTGATTAAAATTTGGGTCATGTATGTATGACAGACGTTGTTTGCATAAATATCGTGGTAATATTATTAGTAGTACCTACACGAGATTAATATTATATTTATAACTTGACTAATACCCTGCTTTTAAATTCCAAGCGCTGTAAAAATTGTTCAGAATATTCTAACAATAAGAATTTATAATAATCTGAAATATTTATCTCAAGAACAGCTCTTAGGCATGCAAAGTAAATAGGGAAAAACGTTGATCTTGTACTACGACCTTGTAGACACGTTTCTGAAAATTCACGTTTTCCTCCATTTAATGCTTACTCGTAAAATATTCTTATAATCTTAACTGGCACGGGTAAAGTTCTGTGCAGACGTTCGACTGCGATTTTAATTACCTTACCATATATCATAGTCATCTGTAGGTTTTATCTGATTGTCATTAAAATATCATTAATCAAATCAAAACGTCACGCCCCTTGAAAAAAAAGGTTTATTTGCAATTATATTTCAACATAATCCCATAGGTATGTAAACCATACCACACAAAGTTTAAGAAAATTAACTATCAGGGAAGACTTTTCCAAGCAGTAGAAAAAGTTATTCCATCTCCTTTCCATACTTTCAGATCCTTCGAACGAGCATTCTCAATTTTCTCTTCTTTTTATTAAAACATTGCCCGGTTAAATGAAAAAGGGTGTACTAACTAAACAATGTATGATCCACAGACATTGCTAACACCTTCCAAAAAAAAATCTCTTTATGTCCTACAAGAACAAACGTTGATCAATAACTTCTTTTATTTTTATTTTACTTATTTAACTTCTCACAAATCCTCAGTCGATCAAAAGTCGCAGTCGCGGTTATGCGCCAGCCCTTACAGTCAAATGTTATCTTCCAGTAAACATGTGTCAAACACTAATAAATTATGTATCGATGAGTCACAGTTTGTATGTTTGTAACCAGTAATGAGGTTTATTGCTTTACTGCAAAAGATAATATTTAAAAACTACTGCTCTAAATATGAAAACGTTTGACCAGTTTCATTTAAAAAGTGCTTTTATTTAAATTGTTTTATCCCCTAGTTCAACAACCTTGGTGCATCTGATGTATGTAGGCCATAAATAGTGTGATGTACCAGGAAAATTATAATGAAAATATAATACAATTGTTATTTTGATCATTTTGCACAAGTACAGCATTTAATATGTATTAAGTTTATTTATGGCTAAATAACAACCACACGGGCTGATGGGTCGATCGATCAGACAGCTAAAGAGTCCGTGCATCATGGCCTGTCTTGACATGCCGATTTTCTCTGTGGAAAAGATAACTAAATCCGAATTAATTGTTATTGTTTTGCTAAATAGTAGTCAGATACTTTTTAAATTATGTGTTCACATTGCCTTTTCTTTGTCCAACAGATTCTACGACGAATGCAAAAGGAGGTATAACATCAAGTTATGGAAAACATTCACAGACTGCTTCAACTGCTTACCGGTTGCTGCGATAGGTGAGTCTAGATAATAATTTCATATATCTATTATTTCTACTGATTAATGTATTATTTACCAAACATAAATTTTATGGAACATAATAATTAATTCGCGAAACCGATTTTCCTCTACAACCAGGATTAACCATCCAAACAATACACGATGATCATTCGCATATAAACGTGTCTTGAAAATCGATTACCTACCCTGTATTTAACCTAACTACCTATTGTTTATCATCTAAAAAAAGCGAGAAAATTGCCTGCTCACTGATCGGTTACGAACAAAAAATTCGCGTGCGTTTAAACGCTTAGTTCGCATATTACGATCACCTATTAAACTTCGTCATTGTAAGTTAGAAGTAGCTACTGCGGTTTCTAAGGGATAGCTACATAGCCTTATAGATATCTAGATCGGCCACCGCGCACGTTGTGGCTAGACAACGTTGGTGAAAGCGGCGTAGAAGCGCTTCTTGGGTCGTAATGGCGTATTTATCTGTATTCTACGTTACACAGGTTACACTTCTTAGATGAAAAAGAGGTTGTGAAATTGAGAATGTGATACACGTAAAAATAAATAATTGTTGCATGATTTATGTCATGCTATTGCATCTGTGATCTAACGAACATGCAAAATACTTTTAGCCACAAGGCAATGGCGTCTTCCTTCATCCTTCCTTCATCACAGTCAAAATAACTATAATTTTAAACTATCTTCCTATAATTAAGAACAAGTTTTTTTGCCTCTTGAAATGCCAATACTTGATCCTCTTTTTGTTAAGTATATCAGAAACTTCCCGGATATTTTTTGCCCTAAAATAACTTACATGAGATTCTCGCGAATAATGCCAAAAAAGTATGCAAAGAATCCTGTCGCGTTGCTGAGTCGAAAACCGGAATTTGACGCCTTGCCAACGAAACAGCAAAAACTAGGGAAAGTTTTTACGTCACTTTACTTGATTCTCTTTTAAGTATACTTAAATATAATTACCAGGATTTATGTGTCTGAAAGCTCTAAGTAGCACTGAGATAAAAATAACTTAATGTGTCCTTAATATCTTTCAGACAAACGATATTGGATTTTCTTATTATCTCATGAATTTTACGAACGTTACGTGTTTTCGTATCGATCCTGTTTAGCAATTTCGCACGTTGACGTAATATTTTTATGAAGTCCTAAACTTAGTACATAGTCATTGAATTTGGTATTCAGCAGTCTAGGCTCTCCGACATTTTAATAACGTCGGAACTTTGATTTATTTTTGAAGTCCTTGAAAGCGAGCTAGACGTGTCAGCTCAATGTCAAATAAAAATACCTACATAGTATAAATATCTTAGCAATATCAAATTAATGAATTGTTATAAAAGTTATGATGATGATCTTAAAATCAAAGTTCATCGGAAGTATGGCTGTCCATAGTCTACAAATCGGGAGTTATATATGAATGAACATTTTAAACACAATTGTACAGGAATCCTTTTTCCCCTGATTTTCAACCCCGACCTTAGGGACTCCTTCACAGGCCAAGACAACTTTTACTCAAACTCCTTTGCCTTACTGACGAACCTTTAAACTCTCAATACTGTCCTCATTACCCGACAGAAAAGGTCAAAGGCAGGGTATTATTTTAAACCATTACGTCATACGCCGTACCCCACATGTGGCATAGTACATATTTTTAAGGCCGTCCCGTATTTGCATGCCATGTTCAGTTCGGTGATTGATCTAATTAGCCGCTCAGCTGACTGTGAACTTCGCTCGCGATGGACGCCGGATCCAGCTTAAAATCGTTAGTTGGCCATTGTTGGGGTTTTTGTTTTGTAATATAAAAAGTTTATTCCACCCATGTGCTTTTTGGGTCACATGTTATAGAAAGGAATAATCCTGGGTAGTTTGTAAGGGTTTTGTTTATCGGTATTAGCCTGATGTTTTATTTCTAGCGTTGTTGCGTTGTTGTGATTTTATTAAAAAACTTTGCAATATGTTTTTGTTCGATCTCCAATTACCTACTAAGACGGAATTGAGAAATTTGTGCTCTCATTTTAAAAGGTCAGGCAATTAAACAAAAACTTATTTTGAGTCTTTTCATTTTACCTTTAACAGTTTACATGATTGAGTCTAGAAAACCTATAATTAGAACTGAAAGTAACTACATATACCTTTTCAAACATAAAAATGTGTACCAACTTCTGACATGTTGTAAAGGCACAAAGCTACGTGCTTGAACCAAAAAGTAGATTCTATTGAGAAGACCGAACAAGACGAAACTAATTCCGAATTTCCAACTTCCAGTATCAGATATTTGCTTCAAATTTCGTACCAACTCCCGTATTCCCTGTAACGTATCATCGTTCGTCGTACATGCGTATATCGGTTGACTCGCTCACCGCAACACGAAGGTCGCGTACACTGACGCTATATTTATCAGATCTGTCTACACACTTTTGATTCTACAGTATAAATAGACGGTATAAGTAGGCATATGGATATGTCGCGATTGAGACACCTGTATCTCTTGGCAGCTGATTAAGATGAAGTGTTGTGTTGACGGCTGAGATGGCTGGGTAAAATCTGATGCGGTTCGTGGTGATAGATTATGAAAGACAAATCGGCCAGCGGTTTCACCTTTGTCTCTTGGGACTTGACCCTTGAGTACTCCGCGCACCCCCATAGCAAATTCATGAAATTAGTGTGTGATTTGAACTTTTAGAAAATATAGCTGTTCTTCTTCTTCTTCTTTCGAGTCGATGACATGTCATATGAGACTACACTATGTCAGCCCAATATTCCGCCACAGCGAGATATAGCTGTAAAAAGACAACTATTGAGTGGTTTTATAGTGGTCTGTCTCATGCATAAGATAATCAATGGAATCATTTTAATAACAAAAATATATACGGATCATACTGAAGAAGACACCAGGTTATAGTAATAAAATATAGGTACATGATTAATTGCAACACGTCCCATTTTAAAGTTGGAATCTTTCAACACAATAATGAGGAAAGGGAAACCAGATGAATTAATCACATCTGCCAAAAGATAATGTTTTCAAGCCGCGTAGGTATGTATATCTCACGGCCACTGACGAGAAAGAGTGAATAAATTGGCGACCCCGCGTCGGAACTGGTCATAAATAACAAAAGATTTATGTAACCGAACGTGGTTTAACATAATGCAAGAGCTGCTTTTTGGGTGCAGTCTTCGGTTTATAGTGAGTGGAATATAGAATGATATGGTAGAAGGTTCTAGAATGCTAAATTATGCTATTGGAAGATGTATGATCTTTAAAACTTATGTAGTCTGTTTGTCAAATAACTTCGCCCTTCCGAAGTCTTTTTGGAGCCTTTCTTGCATGAGCAGTCATGCTGGTAGTCGATTTTTGGACATGCAGAGTTATTTGACAAGAACTGAGTAAGAACTGAATATTTATAAAAACGTTAAGGTACTGCAAAAATACATTGTATAAACATGTATTAACACCAAGCCAATAGATATATTTCATGCTTACTGATAATTGTGAAAATTATAATCCCTAAAGTAATTTATCATTCCAATGTTGACCCTATTTCTGAAAACCGATACAACTTTGCAATTTACCTAAAGCCGTTGGTCTGGAAACTGAATTATGACTACAAACAAACAAATAAATGCGATGCTGTTTGTTTGTTAACTTTCTGAATGGATTATTTGTTTAAAATTTCTTTTATCATTTTGTTACTGAAGCGGGGCAAATAATATCTTTATTTCTACTCGATTGGTTAATTCTTGAAGGTCTTTTGAGGACATGGAAATACCATCTAAAGTACCCAATACCACACGTCTTGTCATCAATTTACCAAAAAATATCACTGAATAATCTTCACTAGGGAGTTGCAAAAAAGAATCATATTCCTCGTACAACGGCTGTCACTCCTACATTACCGTTCTACCATTACTTACTTATATTACACAGTATCGTTCCATCTTATTCCACAATTTCCATACTCAAAGAAAAATAGCTAGAAACAGCTAAAAGAAAACTAGATATTGATCGGCAGCATATGTGATGCGAGACTGATGGAATGAATATTTAACAGTTTTCTATGCATTTATTTACATCGCAATAAGGTTTTGCACAAGGGAACTGGTTTGCATTGATACTACAGTTAATTGCGTATAAATCATAGTTAAGAGATGAACGGTCGAACTTTTTGTTAAATAAAATTGATGGAAAAACTGCCAAAGATCAGTGAACTTCAAGTGCCTTTTTTATCTGCTCAATCTTTGATACTGTCGGTCGACCAACTGTCTGGGATTTGCGACAAATATTTTGACTGACAAACTGTAGATATTAGCAAAATGACTGGAAATCGCAATATAGTAACTAAACTGATCTAAAATTTAGTCAAAATCCAAATCTACATTTCGAGTCTTTGTTTGCCCCTCCGGTACCACAGTTCCATCCGTTCTATATTCCCAACAAAAGCCAGTATTTGCTGACAATGCAACAACGACACGGTTGCCATGGCGACAGCCGTATGCAAAACCACTGCAGTGCAAATTATGAGCCGTATTACCGCCGGTCGTTGACCTCTACCCGAGTTCATAACTGGGTGACGTATTATTAAGAATTCTACATGTCTAACATGAGACACGTACAAAACTTTTATTTGGGTTAATTAGATCAGAATATGAAATTCGGGAGATGTTATTTTTAGGCAGACCCGAATTTCGTACGCAGATTCTCGACATTTTAGCTTTGGGATTACTGAGTTTTTAAAATGGACTGTGTGACTGTATAAACTCACTTCTATATGGACGTTATATGGGCTAGAATTTTCTTGTCTGAAGCCAATTTCCGATTTTGATTGCGAGCTCGAACTACGGCAAAGTTGTAATTTGATTGCGAAATTGTTGTCGATTGGTCCGTAGCCTCATGTGCATGTAGATAGGCCATTTTGATTCGTTACCAACTTGAATGTCTCGTTAATGGTATTTGAAGCTTCTGTTGCTCCGAATCCGGTGAAATCGTCACATAACTAATTGTAGATATACGAAAATTGAATATTCTATTCCACGATCGAAATAATATAATGGTAGAAGAGGTAAAATTCGATGGAAAGTGGTCAACAAGTCATCCATTTGTTCCATTCTTAAGAGTTAAGTTTTGGCAAAGGTAAACAACAAAGCTATATTTCAGCTTTATCCTTGAAACTTATTCGGCTTTATCTGTATTTATGAAACTTTTATCGTACAATGTAGGAGGCGTGTTACATATTTTGTAATAAAAACTGTTTTGGATTCTAAAGTAGGACCGCAATATTGCCAAAATAAAAAGCCCCTTTTAAATATATTTTTAACGTCAGCATAAATCACGTACGTGGCTTAATTACATAAGCCATTTGGAAACAGTTGTTACATATATTGTCATCCTAAAATTTTAAGCTCACAGTCGCGTCAAAATACATTAGAATAATCACTTTTTAATAGCTTGTCTGTGACAACGTTTCACACAGTTACCATAGACAGTAACGCTCCAGATGTCATTAGGTTCCAAAGACAAGACTATGATTAATTTATACTCTTTCATAGATAGAGCTGTGTCAGACTTTCGGGGACATTAATTCGGCTCCGCATTTAAATGTAGGTTGTAAGCCGGGATTAATTTTCCACGAACAAAAGATGTTTTGCAAGCCGGGTTTGGCGCGAAAGCTGTCAATTGATGAGGTTGTCGGAACCCCTGGACTGTGAAGCGTTCTATTGAATTTGGCCCTGTTTGATTGGCGTCGGGTGTCTGCAGCCTATTTTCGAAAGTTTGGTGAGATCAATACTGTTTTGTAATAGAAATAAATGGCTTTCAAAGTAACCGAAGATAGACTCTTTTGAGTTTTCGCGAAGTAGGTTAGGACTGAACTGACTCTTAGTAAGAAATATTGAGGAGTTTATAGAACGGTCTAGTAATCACATACAATTACACAATGACCAAAACATAAGACTACGAAATAAGAAGTCAGACTAACACCACCTTTTAGTGAAGTGGGATAAAGCCACCGATATTTTTGGAAACTTTGTTTGCTGTCTTCGAATCGTGTTAAAGGCTCGAGCAGACCGGATGCGTATGCGTAACCACGCGCGTAGTCACGCGCGTAGTTACGGCGTAACCATGAGTTGTAATGTATGGAAATGTATGAGACAGGCCACACCGCTTGCGTAACGTAGACACGCGCGTCGTTACGCAAGCGGTGTGGCCTGTCTCATATTTCCACATTACTCATGGTTACGCCGTAACTACGCGCGTGACTACGCGCGTGGTTACGCATACGCATCCGGTCTGCTCGAGCCTTAAAACATTTTGCTTACACAAACTTTTATTGCATTGTTGATGTAAACATCAACGAGTATCGATTTACAGTTGTTTTCCTTTGAATAGTGTTTTTGTTGAATCGAATCAGTCAATCGAGACGTTTCACTAATTGATGGTATTGCATTACGGAGAATCGATACATGATATGTGATGATGCAAGCGGAAATAACTCGGTATGTCGTAGTATCGATTTCTTTAACAAAATTGCTGCTTTAACTACATGGTAGTGTTAGTATGCTCTATAATCATAAATTCCCACGCGACCTATTCATGATGTGTTGAAGTTTCTGTCTTTCAATAGTCCATACACTTCAACACATTCTCACACCTTAAGGAACTCTTACTAATCCCAAAAATATTCGACACCTGCGCCAGGGCTGGTCACGTGCCTCCCTTTCGATTCCCCTTCGTGGTTCGCATATAAAACGCCTAACGAAGCTCGCAAGTGCTATACAGTAAGCGACCCCAATCTTACGCCAGCCCTGATTGGTCGAAACGATCGTAAATGCCTGGTTCAGGGCACATTTTGGTTTACGGACGTAATTTGAGTGGTCACTTTATCGCTGTTCTCTGGATTAGACATAACTGTTCTTAAAAGCTAAATGGGTCGAGCCACTTAATCCTATAGCTTTGTGATAAATGAGGAATGTGTCAACAAGACTTGTTTTTCCTTTCTTGAGGATATCTGAGGTCTTCCCACGATTTTGTGGTTAAGGTGAAAAATTGTGTTTCTACGTGTTTGTCACCTAAACTCGTCTAAGGTTTTCAAACACAGTAGAAAGGGTAATGCAGTAATGTTCCTAATGGGATAGTAGTATTTTCTTTTATAAAAGACAGCATTGATATCACCCCATTTGATCGATAGTCACGACACGCCCCCGTGCTCATAATGTTTACAATACATAGGAAAAGTGACGTATCACACACAACGCTAGTTCGTGACAGTTTCACTTGCTTCTACTGATAAGGAAGAACCTTCAGTCAATAGGAACACCTATAATAATTAACGAAGAACCGTAGATTTTGCATAACAAAAGATTAAAATAAAATCTCCACGAATTAATATATCAGACAAGATCATATGTTTTTTTTTATATAAAACTGGCCTTGTCTTCTGTACAGTTAACAGAAATATATCAAAGGTCAAACTCTGAATTTTTGTCTTAAGAATTGTTAGCTATGTTGTATTTAGTTTAATGTGTGCTTAAGTGCATAATAATAGTGTATGCACGTGATGGTTGATAAGGAAATAATTTAAAGATAAGATCAAGGAACGTACATATTTGATGCTACTTAGCCTTGCACTGCATCCTTCCGATTGTATGAGTGGAATATTAATTACATGAACATCACGTTGTTTTTTTACAAGTCGTAAAGACAAGAAGAAAACTATCATGGATTAGGTCATAATAATAATAATTCATCAGCATTATTTGTACGACTTGTTTATTCCGCAAAACTGACCAGAACATACTCGGAATAACAGATAATACTATTTTTTCTCTGAACTCCACATAAATTCAGTTAGTCCAGCAGTAATACAAAACATTGTTGCCATTTTATGTTACCGAAAAAACTCGTACAAACTAGCAACGCGCAACAAAGTTGACTCAATTTACAGAATTAATTTTCTTTCTACGAACCCTCCTGGGGTTGAGTAAATTTGCTATTTTCAGTGTCATAACAATTTCTAGGAGCTAATACCTAACAATTTCAACTAGCAATATCCATTACAGAAGAGGGTACTTCAGAGACTGGTCCGATAAATGGTCCTCAGGGATAGTGCTTAATCGCACAACAACCCTACTAAGTCCAAAATAACCCAATAAAGTTAGATAGTTTCCAAACACAATTTACGTTAAAGCCTCTATACAAAATTTCTATATTTAATATCATGCTATGATTAAAAGTCCTCGAGACAGGATTGTTTACAACGAATTTTGCAGAATTTTCAAAGGGCAGCGTTTTCAATATTTGACATTAGAAGTCACTCTTCAAGATCAATAAGGGTCGGTCATGATATTGCCCCATTTTATGTAAATATCTGATCGCTTTATATGTAGATTATATGCTTTATGTAATATGCAATCGCATATTTTACCCTAGAAGCGTAATAAACTAGGTAACGTAATGTGTAATAGGTTCGTTTTGAAGACAGATTTACGGGCCTAGATCATGGCCTACATAACCCACGATATACTTCATAAAGGATACATTAATATTGTCGTTAGACAGGATAATCCCTTTAGATTTACCTGCCTATATCTAGGGATTTAGATGATAACGTCATTACGCCTGTATTCCTAGAGGAATAGACAGCTTAATTAACGATGATTAGAGTCAAAGCGGTCCTAGGAATCTCCTTAGCATTCTAGTCTAGAATATTGTACCTATATGGATCCTAAATAATGAGCAGACTGATTAACTCTACAACGAATAGAAGAGGCGATGGTATTGGTACTTGATTAGGGAAGAATATGGAAATTTTGTCAATTGTACTGGACGCTTGGAAGGAAGAAGTCTATGCCTAGAAAAGGAACAAAGTGCTACAAATGACGCAGCCTGATGATGATCGCCTTATCGTCCTTAGTCAGGACTTTATTACATACGTCTATCTTACAATCCCGAACATTAGGCTTACTCAAGCTTATCACATAAGATTAGTAAATTCACCTGTCAGTATTAGTCTAATTCCAACAGCTACACTAGACAAAGCGTATGATTAGACTGAAACTTAGCCTGGCTTTTAACACGTAATCTAGGTAAAGGCTCGTGGATATAAAACGTGAGTATAGGTTGACACCGCTGGCATGTTTACGACTGTAGTTCAAGGTCTGTTTTCTATTACTATGTCGAACGGTGACGCCTATCTTTAGTGGAACTACTATAGGTTTTATTAATTCGTAGATGAAAGGGTTTTTTTAATGTTAGAGTATAGTGTTTTATACATTGATGGAATCCTTATAAAGAGGATTTTTGATCCTCCTCCTCCTTATCGAGTGAGCTGCAGGTTTAATCACCTAACAAGCCCTAGTGTCAGAGTTTACTTAAATCCGCCTGACGGCCTCTGACGTGGAATATTATATAGGATTTTTGATGTAAACATCAGAAGAGTTTCAGCGAATCTTTGTCCACATGGACTGTTATCCAAGAGTGCATTGGCAGTAGTCTCCTTATTTAATATTCTTATCGCAACAATACTCAAGACTGATATATCTATAGTATAAAATATTTTGATAACACTACCAAAGTTATATAATTTACAAGTTTTATTTATACGCCATTGAGAACCACCCAAACTGGTTTGTTTTGCGCATCCAATTGTTTCTCACAAGTTGCAAACTTGTAATAAATCCGTATCGACTTTGTAGTCACCTCGGTACCCTTCAACTGTACCTAGACTAGATTCCAGACACGCCTGTGGGAACAGACAATCTGACCTAGACTAGCAGACGTTCCCAGAATTTGTTATATAGAAATTAATTTAACCAACGAGTTCTTCATCGCTGTTTGTGGTTTTAGTTCAAAAGCAACGGATGGCTAAATGATTGGTTTTGAAACAGAGTACTAAAATACATACTAATAATTATTAATTGTTAATTTGGTAACCGTCTAAAATATCAAGTCGAAATAATTGAGATCTTGCAAGGGGTTAAAGACGGCATTGGCAGCTTTTAAGCAGGATCAATTTGTTGCCTGGTTACTGTTATTCAAATCATGAAGTTAACCTGAAATAATCGTCAATCTAGAGGAATTCCTCCGAGGTTTATAGTTTTAAATAGTCTCCTCCACCCATGCCATCAACCAAACCTTGATTTGCAGGAATTCTGTTAAACGAATTGTATTATTCCACATCCCACCCAATCCTACCTACAAACAACATTAATTAATCACAAATTGATGTTCTAATATTACCACAACATCTATTTCTAGCAACAACAACACGCTATTTTCATTAGCTAATAGCAATATGAACGATCCGTGTATCAACAAGGGGTGTCGTGTTGATTGCAATAACGTCCCGTTCCACACTTGCGCTAATTGAACGCATCTGTTCCGTGCAGGTTCAAGGCCTCTTAAGGTTAGGACAGGCTATTTCGGTACAGCACGTGGTGAGCAGATGTGACGTAGGCACGTGACCCGCAAGGCTATGCGCTTGTTATTTTTAAGAGAATAGTCTCAGCAATATGTGTTTCTAGGAGGAAGAATGCAGTTAGAGGATTGAGTTACAGCATCGCACGCCGTGATACATTTAAGCATTTTTCTCGTATACTAGGAAAGATTAGTTTTGCTTACGGGTGGTATCTTTGAGGCTTATGTCAAAAAATTATCGACGTTTTTTGTATTAATTGTCGTTTTTTTATAGACAAAAGGTATTTCGCTAGAGTTGTTGTTGTTTAATTAAAGCATTTTCTCTTGAAATTCGACACACCCACGCGTTTTCGCAGCTCATTCTTAAGGCTTCGCAGTAAAACCTTAGGAAAGAAGCAAATACATTTTTAATTTTGCAAACGAAGTTTGTTTACGGTTTTTATTAAAAAAAAACAAAAAAAAACAAAAGGCAACTGTTGCCATAGACAAAGTTTTGGTTGTTTGTGCAGAGTTGGTCATTTTGATAACAAAAACTTAGTGGGGAAATGTTTGCCAGATTTCCTCTGGGGAAATAACAATGCACTGTTTTTATACAGTTTCTCCCTTTGAGTTCTAAAAAAAGTGTTTCGAATAAAAAGGGTTGTGGAAACGCAAATCGTTGTGATCCCATCCTATTTTTAACCCCCGACGCAAAAACGACGGGGTGTTATAAGTTTGACGTGTCTGTGTGTGTATGTGTGTGTGTGTGTGTGTGTGTGTGTGTATGTGGCATCGTAGCTCCCAAACGGATGATCCGATTGTAATGCGGTTTTTTTTGTTTAAAAGGTATGTCAGTCGGGAGTGTTCTTAGCTATGTTTGGTGGAAATCGGTTCAGGTCTTCAAGGTCATCAGCTCGTTTGCTAGATGTGATAGGAATGTTACACGCTCAGTTTACTTGCAAGTATATGTGGGATCTGAAATTTGAAACACTAATGTCTTTTGGAACCACTGAGCTGGTCTGCTGTTAGGGCACGAAGGTAGGAGACGTAACCCTGAACTGCCTTTTAGTAAACCCATCGAGTTTGGGCTCGTTGAATTTGTCTTGACGAGTTCTCTTCATGTTTCTGATTGACGAGAACCTGATGCTGGAAATGGGATGTGGCGGATGAAACCCCGAAATGCCGGAATGAAACGGATAAACCGATTTATATTTTTGCTGAAAATCTAGAATGTCCAAAGGTTTATTATTGTATTTATTGTTTCTCAATCTGTGCAATTCTTCCAGAGCCAGTTTGTCATGAGGATTGTTAAACAGCTTCCTTTGACCGAGATCGCATATAGCGACCCCATCTTAAGATAAAATAAATTAAATGAAAGAAGGAAAAATTAAGGAGCTCCTTTAAAAAGCATGAAATAAAATTAAATTATAAATTTAAAAAAACCCCCGACCCAAAAAAAGTACGTAATTATGACAAAAGGTTAAAAACGCTAAACCCTATAAAAAGCAAAAAAATTACTTTTAACACTACGTAAACTAAATTTTGACGTGTCGGGGGACCGCTTTTTACCTTCATAAATACTTACATAAATCAAATGATACCTACCTAATTACAACATTCGTATAAAAAAACACGTATGTAATGAAACACAACATACAAAAACACGTATGTAATGAACACGTATGTATGTAATGAATTAGAGCGGTCCCCCGACACGACAAAATTTAGTTTACGTAGTGTTAAAAGTTATTTTTTTGCTTTTTATAGGGTTTAGCGTTTTTAACCTTTTGTCATAATTACGTACTTTTTTTAGGTCGGGGGTTTTTTAAAATTTATAATTTAATTTTTAAGATTGATTGTTTTGTTTCGAAATTCGACGGTTATTTCAGAAAGGCTTTTGTCTTTCGTGAGGTTGTTTTAATCGAGGACGGGTTTTTCCCCCCTTTACTTAAAAATTGTCATTGTATGAATTTATATTTTAGCCATGCCCCATAGTCCCCAGGCCGGCGAACAAATTTTTTTTTGATACATATACATTTAAGACTTTGTGAGTGCCTTCCTTACGATGAGTCCGACAAACTTTTCGAATGCGCAAATTTTGGTGCCGCTGCGTTTTTTAATGCTTGACTCCTGAAATTGTCGATATGACGTCACTATGGCTCTTCGTACATACACGCTTCATTTTTTGAGATTCGTTTAATAAAGGTAACTAGAGAATGGTGGTCAACTTGTCCGATAAAGATCGTGCTGCGTTTGGAGTGTCCACCATCCTGAAAATGTCGGTATGACGTCACTACGACTCTTCGTACATACACGTTTCATTTTTTGAGGTTTGTTTAATAAAGTTAACTAGAAAATTGTGGTCAGCTTGTCCGATAAAGATCGTGCTGTGTTTGGAGTGTCCACCATCCGAAACATGTCGATATGACGTCACTGTGTCTCCCCATACATACATGTCGGACAAATACAACAATGATAGATAATACTATTCTTATTGCAAATATCGACTTGTCCGACAAATGTAGTGAGTCAAATAGTCAGTTCGACAAGAAAATGAGAAAAAATATTACAATTGGAAGAAGTTTATTCTTTTTGTCAATTTCTGACTTAAATATTTACGTGCATTATTTAAGTATATTAAATTGGCATACGACTTACCAATTTTAATTACTATTTTAGAAAAAGTAGCCTGACTAAGACGTATTGTTGATAGTTTATATTATGTTAAGGAATAATATCCCACATCTATTAATGGACTATATATCAATCAAAAGGTCTTTTTAAGTGCAACATTTTGTCTCAACATACCAATTATCAATTCTTAGTATTTTAGAAGATATAGCCCAAATAAGGCGTATTATCGATAGGTTTTACTATGATAGGGAATAATGTCCCACCTCTAGGTATGAACCATATGTCAATCGAAAGATCTTTTTAAGCGCTATATTCCGTCTTAACATACCACTTACCGATTCTTAGTATTTTGGAAGACATAACTGACCTAAGGCATATTATTGATACTTTACATTGTGTTAAGGAATAACATCTCACTTGAAGTTATGAGCCATATTTCAATCAAAAGATCTTTTTAAGCGCAAGGTTGTATTAGCATAACTCCGACAAATTGTTAGTACTTTAAAAGCTAGAGCTTTTCTAAGAATATATTATCGGTAGATTCTGTCAAGCTAATCCATTACTTCTTTAGTAACAAATTATATATTATTTGAAAAACCTTTCCAAATGAAACATTTCGTGTTAACATACTTCCGACAAATTGTTAGTAGTTTAGAAGCTAGAGCTTATTTAAAACATAATTATTGATAGATGTTTTCAATTAAATAAATCCCATCTCTAGTAATGAGTTATACATCATTCAAAAGACGTTTTTAAATGCAACATTTCATATTTAAAAACCTTCGGCAAATTGTTAGTATTTCAGAAGCTAGAGCTTATATAAGATTATTTTATCGATAGGTGTTTTCAAGTTAATAAATCCCTCCTGTAGTAATGATACATATATCATTCGAAACTACCTTCTAAATGCAACATTTACTATTAACATACTTCACACCAATTGTCAGTACTTTATACCAAATCTTAAAATATATCTATATTTTCCGGACGGTGGACACTCCATATGCAGCATGATCTTTGTCGGACAAGCTTACCACAATTTTCTAGTTAACTTTATTAAACAAATCTCAAAAAATGAAACAGGTATGTACGAAGAGTCGTAGTGACGTCATACCGACATTTTCAGGATGGTGGACACTCCAAACGCAGCACGATCTTTATCGGACAAGTTGACCACAATTTTCTAGTTAACTTTATTAAACAAACCTCAAAAACTGAAACGTGTATGTACGAAGAGTCGTAGTGACGTCATACCGACATTTTCAGGATGGTGGACACTCCAAACGCAGCACGATCTTTATCGGACAAGTTGACCACCATTCTCTAGTTAACTTTATTAAACGAATCTCAAAAAATGAAACGTGTATGTACGAAGAGCCATAGTGACGTCATATCGACAATTTCAGGAGTCAAGCATTAAAAAACGCAGCGGCACCAAAATTTGCACATTCGAAAAGTTTGTCGGACTCATCGTAAGGAAGGCACTCACAAAGTCTTAAATGTATATGTATCAAAAAAAAATTTGTTCGCCGGCCTGGGGACTACCAGTAATATTCCAGGACAATTAGATAGATCTTTGCCAACATTAAGATAAGCGATATCAAGTTAAGGAATATAAAGTGCCTACTTGTTGGTACAACGCTACGTTTCCTTCCCCCAACCAAATTCGGGATTTATTATGGAGAATTTCCATGAAAATGTGAGAATTAAACAAATTAGTGATTCACCAGCGAGAACCAAGGGTGATACGTTAGTCGAATAGACCCGAAACTTTCCTAATTTTACGTTCTGACCTGAAACTTTTGCGTGGACAATTGGTAGGTACAATAGAATTCCCTATAGCACATCCACTATGTTTTAATCAAAAAGTTCAGCAATTTTTCAAAATTTTAGATGGTTGGTTTAGCTAGTTGTTATCGGTTATTTATTCACTATCTAATCGAGAAAAAGGAACAAAGTACTACATGTCTCTTTATGACAACATGGATAAGTTATGCAGTCGAGTTTATCTCCCAATATTATATGAATATTAAATTCCTTTCTCTGCTAGGAAAACAAAGAAAGCTAAGCTAAGATGGATTTGTAAGATATATTGCTAGAAAAGGAATTACTGTTAGGATAACGTATGATGAAGATGAATGAAAAGAAAACATACTGCTACTTAGTTGAAATATAAGGGTATGTGGGTGAATATAGGTATCCTAAAGGTTTTTTACTACTCTGATGTTTAGGGTCCGGTAGGGACACCGGTAATTGTTTTCCATCAAATCGTCTGCTCCTTTGCAAAGGAAGCACACCCTATCGCGTGATAATACCTCTATATTATAATAAATAAATAAAAACTGATTTGGTTACACAAGTAACATTTCTCTGAGACACAAGCGACGTAACATTTTAATTGAAGTGTACAATGTATAACATTAAAACATACATTTAGTTCTGTCATTATGTCTCGCGTCTGGCGTACGTCCAGATGCAAGCAGGTGTAATTCGTTCGTACATTGTATAAACTGCTCTCAGGTAATATTGGCAGACATCTGTTAAGGATGCTGTTTTTTTTACGGACAGGTGAACATTTTTTATACCGGTATTTTTTACTTGAAACTGGAAATGCAAGTTCTGTTTACTATATTGACTACTCAGCAATTTTCTGTTGATCATTTTGGCACGATTACTAATAAATCATCAACACACTTTAACAAGATTCTTTGTTCTTTCAAACAACGAAGAAACTCCATCGAAAAGTTATCAGCATTAACGTACCTACCTATTGTGTGCCAAAATAGTTTCGTATACCACTCTAGTTGTTTCGCCTGACGTTTCAATTAAGCCAGGATCAGGAAGTTGTTTGGCCCCGTACCAACGTCTTCCGCAACTAACGCCTATATCTGAAACTAATATGGCACCATTGTATACAATCTTAGATCGTTTAACTATCCGGAGCCGACATGTAACAAATATATGCGTAATAAAGTGCAGTGCGATGCGCGCTCGAGAACGGTCGCGTTTTCGCTGCACAGTACGAATATTATATTCGCGTTTTGCGCGGCAATAGCCGCTGCCCGTCTTAGTCGCGATGAGTTCTAAACCGCTCATCGCCAACGAAGTTTTGGCATTCATTAATCATGCCATCGATTACATGGATGAGGTCAGCATCGTGCAGATCTGCAGATCAGCCTACAAAGAGGAGGAGGTTTGCAGTGCAAAGCTGCTGCTCTACAAGTCGCTCGGACAGCTCGAGCAGATGCCATCCCGCCGAAGGGACGGTGGCGACAAGAGCCTGCAGGACATCATATCCCTGCTGAAGAGGACGGATCCTGATGACGTGCCTGAATTCGTGGCGAAGGACTTACATAAGCTGCCTCCCGTCACGTTTGATCACGTCGACGTCACCAGGCTGTTGAAAGACATAACGTGTCTTAAGGCAAGCCTGGAAGACATGAAGTCCAAGATGGAAGCGTCACAGGTTACCATCAATGACCTGCGTGGTGAAGTGGCGTTGTTGCGCAACGCTGTTTCTTTAAGTGGGTCATTAGATAGATTGAATGTGAACACTCGTCGCGGGGCGCAAAATGCGTCCGGGGCGAATTCGAGTGCGTCACCGATTGCCGATGTCGCTGACGACGCACCCCGCCCCGCCGCCGCCGCCGCCGCTGTGTCAACACCTGCGGCCGAACCTTGCGTAGGAACATCGACCCCCAAACGCGCCTACGCAGCAGTAGCAGCCACCAACAAGCCCGCTGTGACGCAATCAAAGCGGACCAAAGCAAAAGGGGGTAAACAAACCCGTGGCACATCACAGCCACAGACTGGTCCTAAGAAGGACACGTGCGACAAGGATGGCTTCATTAAGGTAGAAAGGAGAAAAAAGAGGCCACCTTGTAGGAATCAGTGCGGTACCGCACAAACTGGACCCAACACCCTGCTGCGTCCTGCAGTACCAACGACGCAGCTGTACGTGTCCCGTCTTCATCACACCACGACGGTGGAGCAGATCGTGGAGTATGTTCGATCCAAGACCAACTGGACCTTGAGGGTGGCGAAGTTGGAGTCGCGCCACAATACGAACTTCAATTCGTTCATGGTGCGAGTTCCAACTCATCACATCGACACATTCCTTAAGGAAGAGTTTTGGCCGAAGGGTGTCGTGTACCGGAGGTTCCGAGGATGGCTACGCGACACCTCGCAGCGTAACACGACGCCGACACTTCGTGTGCATTAGTTTTTAAGTTGTTTATATAAAATATGTATTAGTATATTATTTTTAATGTTATAATATTTATGTATAGTGTTTGCTATGGGCCTTGATGCCTGATTTAAATAAATAAATAAAAAGTAATAGTCTGCCAATATTTACGCACACGGGTGCATCGCAACAATGAATAATACCTCAGTGATGTATTTAAGATCACGGCAAAATTGACAAAAGCAATCATACATTTGACGGATACATGTTCGTATGAGTATGATCGGCGCTCCTGTACCATTGGCAGAATGGAAGGCACAGCAATGGCTTTTCCAGTTAGTTAAATTATCTAAAATATAAAACTAAATGTGACGTAATCATCCGTACGAGTTGACTATTCGTGTCAACAGCTGACTACAAAAGCGTCACAGTTCACTGAAGAACCACAAAGGAGTACAACTGTCCAACAATCTGATTATGACACTGGATAGAAATGGACATAAACTAGCCTCTTGCAAACCGCACTTGGACAAGAACTGGGTTAGGCTGCTTGATACAGTTGCAACAAAAAGTAGGTTAGACTGTGGTAGATGAGGAATAGGAGAAAACCTAAGTGGCTTTTAGAGAGTTTCTTGACATACCGAAAATGATAAAAATACATATTATACTTCAGTTGTCTACTGTCTGCTAAGAAATTGTTATTTCTATTTTCGTTGTCTTGAGGTTTCGGGAAGCAATATAACTGCAAATTGTATTTATATCCATTACACAACAGATGAGTTATTAAACTTGATATCGTGCGGTTCCAAGTATGACCTTTAGCGAAGATCGTATCTGAAAACAGGAAATTGAATGTCAACATTTCTCCACATCCCGATAGCGAGATGATAAAAATAATAGCTATGTTCAATAACATGCAGACAACTATTTATGGAGATCTTTATTTGTGACTTTATCAATCGTCTTTTTAACTCACGTATCGATAAATAATTTGCACTCGATTTTAAGTCCAAATCCTGTCATCGTGCCTTAGTCTAGTATCGATTACATTCATCAGACTCGCGGTCGTAAACCCTAAAACCGCGGCCCGGTCATATCGATACATAACTACTCGTAACTACTAATGTGCCGATCGACTCTTGATCATCGACCCACGCTGATTACCGATTCACGTGTTATACCGACGTGCTCCCGTACGAATCGTGGCTGTGACGTAATTAATACACTTTTTTGACGATAGAACAATCAACCTACAGTGGGATGTAGTACTGATATGAAATAATTTAGCTTCGCTGACAGGCGCGTGGGTTTTGTAGATCTGTAGAAGGACGTTGTATAAAAAATATGACTTGATGTTTGCGTGAGGATTGCTATATTATGATATTGTTTACAAACAATCGTATCGGTATAGTGTAGAAATACTTTACGCAGGAATGTATGTTATTACTATTACGTAAGACAGTTCATTAAAACAATGGATTAGTCCTCTATTCACAGTCTGTTATAGAATTCCAAACATTTTATACAGTTAATGAAGGTAAAACGAATGGAAAAATTACCGCTGTTTTCGTAGCTAACCCTGAGTATAAAAATATAGCTGCCTCCGAAAAAGGTCGCGGAGCTTGTTAAAAGTATAAAAAACACCGAATCCTATGTGCTAAACGAGACGAATAAAAATGTGACTGGCCTACTTACGGGGAAAGGTTCCCGAATTTAATAAAGAATTATTAAAATATCGATCACTCCTGAGTTTCGGCGCCCTTATTAATCTCAAAAGCTTTTTGTTTGAGAAGTGTTTTCACGTTTTGATTGGCCCTTCAAGGTAAATCTTCAAATTAAACTTGATATTCGATGCACGAATTTTGTTTTAAACTTTCGGTGCTCTACGCAAACTATGATAGAAAAAGTTAGTCTACTGGCTGAAAATTTTGATCAGCGCGTTATTTTGCTGTCTGAAAAAGCAAGCTTCAAATTTTGTCCTCTTATGCTGAATAAAATGTTCCAAAAAGCGTTTCTTAAAATAGGATACCATTAACAACAACAACGAAAGGTCATCCGATTATCTATTGTATTTTTTAATCTATAAAGAAAATCCCCGCAGTCTTAAAGCGTCGCAATCTGTAAAGCTCGTATCAAACCATCTGAATGAACTTGCGATTTTGAAATCCTTACACTGTCGATAAAGACATGATAGTCGCTTTAAAATATGACGTACCCATATCGACTGGAATAAAACTTCCGGAGCTGAATGGATCCTGCGACTCGCTGAATCATAATGTCTGTCTATTCCCGAAACTGACACTTGAATGAAAATACATATTTATTCTGGTCTTGCAACTACAGCTTCGATAGGCGTCAGACGGTATATTGCAGTGTTGCTCCAACTTGATGCTTTGTAAATAAATAAAGCAAGGTTGATGATGGTATATGTGTATCCTACGAAAATAGTTAAGTTTCTGTGTGGTATCTGGTTCATAGTAACAGATTCTATCATCAATCGATTAAGTATAAAAGAAGACTTCATTGGCTGCCATTACACCATTTGTATAGGTATGCCAACTGACTGGCCAATGATGTCAGTGGCGGTTAATTTATTTGCCTCCAAATAAAAACTAGGCTACATTGTGGTTTATTCGCTAAACAAGAATCTACGTCGTGAAATCGGTTTTATAAGCGAGTTTTCAAAAAATATTTTTGATAACACTCATCCACTCAATATAAAGTCCTCTCGAATCCATATTCGCAGTCTAAAATCTTAAGTACAAGTACATAACGTTGTCTGTAACGTATAGACACTTTAGTATCGAGAGCCCGCCATTGTTTAACGAGGTCGATATCGTTAACAGGAGAAATATTTACACAAACGCTTTAGTATCTACTGTGAGATATTTGAGTTGTGTGGCCTGTGGGTCTTTGTGTAGATTTCTATGCCTCTAACCTAACACACATGAGAATTTTCGTTGATACACTATTTTAGAATGAGAGTTTTTTTTCGTGAGTTTGGACAATGGGTTACGTAATTGTGTGATCCAAAAATACACAAACACAATAGATACAAATAAACTATAAGTGGTTTTTTTTTCTACGTGGGCGGAGTATATTTCGCACGTGTTCTAAAGCAGATTAATTTGACAAAGCCATGAATTTGCATGAACAAGCTTATGATGATAGACTTAAAACATTCACAATCGATATTGAAATCCTAAATCAACCGAATTATCCCAAAACTCTACTAATAGAAGATTCCACAAGGATTGGTCTTTGAATAATTTAGGAGGCAATTCTCGGAAGGTTCGGAAACATACCTACTGTATTATGTACACTCAGTAATTATGCTCATTAATCTTAGAAGCAGGAACCTAAATGGATTGAAAAGGGATACAAAATTTTAGGTAAGTAAGTACAGAAGCTATCAAAATTAAACTTCTTAGAAAATTAAAATCTGGGAATGTGTGAGGAAAAATGCGATACATCTTCATAAAGGTTAAAATATGTCTGTAATGTCTAGAGGTAAAGTTATTACCTTCATCAAACAAGGTTATCCTTCCACAAACTAAAACAAATAGCGACCGTGCTGCATACATAATGTTTTATAACAAACATGTCTAATTATATCCATACATAATCAAATGAAACTACAAATATTAAACATCTCTACTAGAATATTTCAAGGTATAAGCATTAAAGGAATATATTGAGGACATTTTAACTAAATATACACATATTTGAGTAGACGGGCCGTGTCCTTCAATAAGAATTTTCCACCCTAATTCCCACGTGAGTGATATAAAAAGCTGACATGATAAATATGAAATGGGAAATATGTAGCGGCTCACATATTTTTGGGCAAGGGTTGCTTAGAAATATAAGTATTTTCGAAACTATTCAGGTTACTTAACAACATGTAGATATAACGTAACACCGAAAACGTTAAATCCATGGCAAGGTTAGGTTAAAGATCCAACTATATGGAGAAATAGATATGTAATTAAAATTGAAATGAAATTAAAATAAAGCAAACATGCCATAAACATTTTACCTAAACAGAGCACACTTCTAATTGACAAAGAGTCTAGACGACGGAATGGAGCGTCTTCGCACGGTCTTCAGAATCTAGGTCACATGTCTTGAAAACGAGTCGGCTACTGCAAAACACATCGGAAGGAACGGGTGGAGACGCCCACTCCTCGAAAACCTTCCACCAGGCAGTTGGTGTACAGAAGTTAAAGCCTATAAAAATGAAGTAATTTGCTCTCTAGGTCTTCCTGATAGTCATACAGGCACTGCAAGATTTTGCCTTCTTTAATTGCCATGATAACACACTCCCGAAATACAGTAATTGCATGAAACGTGCGCTTAGATTTTATGTTATTTATTGTCTGCCGTTATAAGTGCTGGGCCTTCTGTGATTCTTTTTTGTGGAATCTCTTGAATAGGAATTTACATATCTTGTGTGCCATGACATGGAGTACACCTATGTCTTATTTGCGACAAAGTCTGACACGAAACTTAAAAGAATTTCAGTTTTTATCTCTTCCTACGGATTGAGTAGATCTTGAATTGTATTTTGATTTGCGCAGTAGTAAACATCTATGAATGATGTAAGATCCATTTCAATGCAGACGTAAATATGGCATTATTTTGACTGCAAATAAAACGAGAAGACAGCGTCGTTGCAAAATGTTGAGTAGACAATAGAAAAACTTTTGAAACACCTGTGTAGCAAGTGCTCGCGAGAATTTCTAAGATTCTGCATAAAACAAAAGTAAAAGTTCTTGCCAAAGACATTGCACTGTTTTGTAAGTAGTTTGCATGCCGTTTTACTAAATGAACACAAAAACAACGATCCCAAAGCTTAACTTTTTACATTACTCTCACAAAAACTAATAAAAATGAAAAAGCTAGCAAAGGACTCCAGAATGTAATAAATGCTTATGAAAAAGAAATGCCTTTTTTGTCCTTAAAGTCTTTACAAAAACCTAATATTAAAGAAAGCAGGTAATCAATTATGAGAAAGCTCTTTAGAGCTGTGTCCCTGAAACGGTGACGCAAAAGGATGTTTTCTTAAGCCACCACAGCTATTTTTACTTGCCACACTAATTTAGCCAAGAGTAGTTCGTTAAATATGACAGCCAAGCTTCTACTATTTCGCTAATTATTTTTATATGCCAGATCTTGACATCATTTCTTCTTAGTAATATTATTTACCCACTTGGGTTTTCCTCATCTGTGATGTATGGAATTATATCAAGGTCCAAAGATAATAGAAATGTTTTATGCTGTAATTAAATTCTCCCGAAATTAGGTCTGAGAGCGGCAATAATGTCTTCTATAATAAAACTATTTTTACCTCTCATAATAAAGACGCATCAGCAAAGGGCAAAGTAAATGGTTTGTAACATCTCTTTCTATTCATTCGGTGCTATCTTCAAACCCACGCACGTTTGCCCAGACGAATCAATATCAAAGCAGACATTTTGAACTTTAAGATTTTTCAGTCAAAGGTAAACTTTCTTTGAATTGGAATTTAATGAAATACTAGCAAAACTAATATTGTCTTCTTCATCAAAGGCCTTTTTGAGTTTGATCGAGAATGTCATTGATTTTTTTAAAGTTTACTTAGGGCTGTTTGTTTCTAAATTAGTTACTAGCTGTTCCACGAGGCTTCACCCGCGTCCCGGGAAAATTTCTTCCCGTACCCTGATAAAACATAGCCCACGTTCAGCGCAGATAATGTAGCTTCCCAACAGTGAAAGAGTTATTCAAATCGGTTCAGTAGTTCCGAAGTCTATTCGATTAAAACAATCAGATCTTCTCTATATAATAATATAGTTTCACCGGTGCACATCGTGCTCCCATATCTAATGAAGGTTTTGTTCTGCAATGACCGCCTGACACTATAGTGAAGGAACAAACATTACTCATCTTTGTATATCTCTCGGTAAACATCCGAAGGAAATGGCTTTGCTCTTCGTTAATATAGAACTTGTATTATTGTGATAATTGCAGATATTGTTGTTGTTATAGTATCCACAGTTTCATTTCCTTCGCTGCTGATGTCATCTTAAGGATAAATAACTCGCTTATTTACTGATGGATCATGATTTGTTTACTATTCTCCTGTATCGAAATTCCAAGACAGATTTCATATTCTTCGAACTTTGATCAGGGGAGAGTAGATACAGCTAGTATTATAGACAGATTTAAAACTGTTTCATAGGTTGAATCTACTTTTAATTCCAGTTCCAAGTATGATAGATATCTTAAACTGTGGCCCAAAACCTAATTCTTTGATGATATTCATTCACTTTTCTGAGAAGCGTGCCGGTTTTTTATTTTTGATCTCACATCTCTATAAATCCTTTCGAAGTATTACACAAGATTTCAAAGCAGACCATGCACGTGCGAACTTCTTATAACCAAATGACTCAGCTCCCGAACCATAAATCATACAACTTTAGGGCTGCTTTTAAATTTTCCACAAAACAATAACAGCTGAGCTAGAAATAGCTTCTACGTAGATTTTATATGAGTTTGATCGACCATTTGTCAGGTATCAATCACCACATCTGCTTGGAATCCTGACGTTGATATCTTGTAAACCAATGGGGAGACGATACATGTTAATCACGGAACTGTTTTCTGTAATGAGTTGTAAACAGCTGAAGAGGGATATCTTGCAGTCTTTATATAGGCAACGTCTAAAGCTCTTGAAATTTCACTACTACTTAGGCCCACAAAGTCAAATAGCTTTACCCAAACGCACAGTAGCAAATATCACATTATTTTATATTTTCTCAACACCTACAACCAAAAACATGTCTGAAGGTTACTCAATCATACCTTTAAACGCTCAGTTATCTTGTTTCTTTGTTATAGAATTCTTTAGTTCGTTAACCTTGAAATTAGTGTTTTGGCATGCTCTACATAATTTGTATTGTTAGCGCTACGTAAGCCTTGTTCTTCACTAAACAAATGTGTGTTTTGTAGAAAGGTCGCCCTCGTTGACTGCTATTCACTGAGCAATTAATAACAACGAATCAGAAGCTATTTGGTTCACGGTAATAATTGAAGAGTATTTGGAAATCAATCAACTGTAAACCTTAATCGTCAATATAACTAAATTACCTTCTGAGGAGTTGAATCGAAATTGCTGATGTAACTTTTGGGCTTCATTGTCAAGTTATGCCCTCTTGAGTACCGCCTCAGTGCGTAAATCAGTTTTATTGTCCATAAAATGTTGGCACGGATTCCTATTTTCTTCCTTTAGAAGCATTGGGCACTTAGCACTATTTATCTGAATTGATGTTACCTAGACGTTTAGCAAGCAATTTAACTTCGTCTACTAGTTCGTTACTTAACATCTAGACTTCACAAAGTTTTACTAATATTTCATTTCCAATCAAACTTCTTTCATAAAGCATTTCTAATAAACGACTTAGTCAAACAAATCAAAATTAAGTCCAAGAAGTCCTTGAACTCATAATACCCTGTATTTGAATTCTGAAATTTTCAATGCTGGGACGGATTTCGCAGGGCTTAAATGTTTACCAAGTGATTACTTAGTGATTGGCAATTCATCAAATTCTCTTTGATTTTGAGCTGCTGTTTGTAAGTTTATGCCTGTAGTGGAAATTGTTTTAAATATTCTGTCATTTGTGCTGTTGCCAACTGAACTTCTACGCGTGTAGATATGTTGACTTGTCACCCTGTGTTCATAATTTCCTTACCCCTTCCTGCAGGGGTCGCCGGGTAAACATCCATTTCCTGCGGTTTAGTGTCATGTTGTATGAATGTCAGGGGCGGTAGGCTTCTCTGGCCTTGGACTACATTCGATTTGTGGTTTTATTACTCGTACGTCCAGAAAGTTCCATCGACTTTGGTCACTTTTTGTGGATACGTCGCAATGCAGGGTGAGTTACTGTGTTGTTGACTTTTTTATTTCCCATTGAGATTCGGACTTCTCGGTATGATATATTGCTTGTATGCTGCCCAAATCGTAACTCTGAAATTTTGATTCTATACTTCTTTCTATGTAGTAGTAAAACCTTTGTGTTTCTGTAGGATGCAAATAAATCTGTAGCTTTTCTTTAGTTGGGCTTTCAATTTCTGGTTCCTCGTGTCACAAAGCCAATGTAAAAGGAATGTAACATAAAATTAGGCATATCAGCTGAGACAATATTGTATCTCCAAAGAGCTCGTCTCTCACATTCGCACACATAACACGATAAAATAATAATAACAAAAAATATTGAACATTGTTATCAAACAAAACACGGTCGCGACATGACAACAGCGCCTATCTCTCGAGTGTCATTTTTCAAAGTGCCGGTGAGGGGGCGGTGCCGCTCCATGTGCCATGGAGTCCCACTTCCTCCCCATACCAGTACACGGGTACTGAGCCGGAAATATACTGTAGATTTTAGATGTGAAAGTAGTTTTGGGACGGTGGCTAACAAATTGAAAGAAAATAATGACAAATCATCCAAGAAGATTTTTACCCCTTGAATACTGAAAGAATTTAAAACGTAATTTGCACGGGATGACAAATCCAGTTTTTCTTTTCAGTTTTCAGGGAATTCCCATGTAAAAAAGTCAATAGTAATTCAGAGACTCCCCTTATTCTGCGGAGTAAAATGTTTTACATTCGCATCTGCCACATAGATTTTCTACTACAGCATACATAAAAGAGTTGTGCCAAACAATATGAACAAACTTGTATCGCCGACCGTACTCGTTGAATTACGTCATACGCCAGAGCGTGTATCGTAAATTGATTGATTGCCAATGATCTGAGGCACTGTGGGACAATGTACCATCGTACATTATACGTATTCCATGCTACGAGACGAACTCAGATTTTGCGAATAATTGACAAGTTGATTTTTGGAAAAAAAGTCTCAAGAATCTCGAGTTCCCGTTTGGTAGGATATTTATGTACTCACAAAATGCCGTTCTACACGCTATAACTTAGTAAAGTTCTATCTATGCTAATCTGTTTTCCCGGAGGGAACTCCCGTACGTCTGCCCAAAATCAACGTTATTTTAGTGTATCCCTACATAATACTGTAGAGTAAGTAGTTCATGATGGTAGGCATATCGTGAAACACTCACGTCACGAGATTGCGCAGTTCTGCTACTGTAATTGACTGACAGCCAATGTTCAGAATTATGCTCTGCAGTTCATCGACTCGACGCACAAATAGAACGTCGAGGTCCAAATACAAAGCTTCATTTTCAAGATCGAAAACGACAGATTTGGCCAGAATCGATTCAAGGATATCGATATCCGACATTGCGAAATGATGGGTTCTTATCATGTTTCAATATCTTCTGCTACAATCTTACGTTTATTTTCTGTGGAAAATATTCAGGCGTATTTAATATTCCATGAGGAGAATTGTATTCAGAAGGAAAACAGTGGACCGTTAAATAAATAAACTCGTCTCAGCATGACGTATGTCTCCCGTTTGAAGTTCAGAACCCATTCCGCTAAAGCACTTTCCTTTATATGAAGTTTAACGTTATTGTTACTACAGATGAAGGATTTATGAAGCTGGCTTGCTTGCTTTAGTTATGTACTTCAATGTAGATCTCTGAAAATTATTTTTTGGGAGGATTTCTTGCACTATCATGTTTAGGAGTTATAACACAGTTAAAAGTCAGCTCGATCAAGAGTAGAGTCGGAAGTATTTTCAAAGCACACTCCAGAAATTTAAATAAATTATTTACCACGAAGATTATGTCTAAATTTTCGGAAAACCTCAAAGAATCTAAATTAGTCACAAAATTAAACTTAATTAGTAACTAAGACCCTTAACAGTCCCAGAATACAGAAATAGTAACAGCTTACCTTTACTGTACCACTGTGGCTTATTTCCACCTAACAGCCTTATGAATATGTGAACGTAGACCCCAAATGTGTTTGTGGCTTCATCCGTTTTGTTTCTCACTACGTCAAGGGAGCTTGTTTGAAATGTGTGCCTAAAATAACCTATCTGCCTTCATTTATGCACATGTCCTGTGAATTGAGGACAGGTGGAAACTTAATTAATTTGGCTATAGACTAAAGTTTTAAAGCCAGATGTCTCGTTTCTTACAACTGCTGTTTTGATGTCTGGTTTGCTTTGAGTTTTTACTACAGATAGATAGGTATATTTAATGTTAATCTGGCAGTCATGATTAAGTCACTACACCACACCCACTCATAGTCATCAAAAACGCAAGACAGTATCGTTTTGTTTATTGCAAGTTTATAAAACAAAACAACAAATATCAATCAAGAATCACCAAACACGGATTCTAACAAATTCATTCAAAACAAATAAAAAAGATAACCCAATGATACAGTGACGTATCGTAAAACTACGATAG
The DNA here is from genome assembly GCF_030705265.1 of Helicoverpa armigera. Taxonomy (NCBI): domain Eukaryota; kingdom Metazoa; phylum Arthropoda; class Insecta; order Lepidoptera; family Noctuidae; genus Helicoverpa; species Helicoverpa armigera. The sequence continues at coordinate 1,421,548 of NC_087141.1, forward strand.
ATGCGCGCACGCGGATCGATTGTAGTTCGCGTGCTCCGACACGTGGTCGGCGCCTACGCATTACCATACAATATACACTCCCTGATCAATTGAAGCGCATCTCACATTCAATAGATGTTGACAAAGGGACGAATTCCTCCGCTTTGAAGGATTGTTAAGGCAATTTGATGAGTAAGAAATAGTTGGGAGTATTTTTGTTTTTATTTCAAAATCTTCCAATCTGACATCATCGTATTAAAAGAACTGGGGCTCCTTAAATAACCTTGTCCTTGCTAATTGTTGCGGCTATTAATAAGTGTAGCTCAGTTTAAAAAATGATTCATTTCAGTTGCGCTAAGTAAATATAGCAATTATTTGCGACTAGACATCGTTGTTCACGTGTTGTTTTTACCCACGACGGAACGGAGCAGGTATATGCGTTTAGGGTGAGAGATGTGCGTTTGTGTGTGCGTTTGTGCAAAGTAATGTTCCCACATATCTTCTAAACTAATGATCTGATTTTGATGCGGTTTTCAATAAAGGGTTTGTGTTTGATCAGTTCATGTTCTTAGACAGGTGTCATGGCTGTAACTCACTAGGGGGCGCCACAATATTAGTCCAAACAGCAAAGTAATGTTCCCACGTACCTTCTAAACTAATGATCCGATTTTGATGCGGTTTTCAATAACGTTTTTTACATGTGAGAAGTCAGTTTATGACATAATATAGAGGTCACGCCTGACGCCTCTTTAGCTCCTCAAACGGTCACTTAAGTTAAAGTAACTGTACTTTAATGGGATACTTAAGTGGTATCAAATGTGCTAGAGCCCTCGGGCGCGTAGGTTGAACAACATGTGAGAACTTTAATAAGTACTGAAACGTTTTAGCCTGCTAAAAGCCACTCTGTAATGCGATACATTTTAATGCGAAATATGGAATATTACAGTTCATAAATATGCTAAAATTAAAATGACATGGGTATAAATGAGTCCATTTAAACAAGTAAAAATGCCATTAATTCATCTTGTCTTCAATTAATTTTCTTGACAGTAATATGGTAAAATTAATTCACAACTCAAGTAACAATTAATGCGACTCCAAACTTTTCCAGAACTGTCCAACAGTAATTTGACAGCCAGGACATTGACTCTGTTACTTCGAGACCCATTAATTAACTAGCAAGGAACTAAACCGTACTAACGTTACAGTAATCCGTTATTTACGAGACGAGAACTTCTGACACACGTAAACACGTTTTTATCAAATTCATTTCGCGTGAGCCGCGATGGAAGAGATTTGGCACGTAGCCAGAAAACTGCGATAGCGTAATCGTATTTAAAAGTTGTTGAAGCAGTTTTTTCTTCGTTACTAACAGATACACCAAATCCTAATAAAGACTGATAGAAGACATGCTCTCTTTTAGGAGTTCAAAGCTTCTACACGTGATCATAAAATCTTCTAACATCATCAAACAATGTTTTCTTAAAAAACAAACAGATCTTGCTACCCCTCTTTTCTTAACTTGCCCCATATTACTGTCTTATACGTACATTTACGGTAGAATTTAAGCCGAAATCTGCGTCGAATATCACGCAATTTTCGGGCTCACTATTGATCTTCTGTGTGTAGGTGTGAAACGTGCACGCTCGTACGTGAATCTGCGATAATTACCTTGAACCACTACATCATTCGTTTAGCGTCTGTCGTGTTGTTACTGAATACATAACTTTGTTCCCTTGCCATTGCGTAACGTCATTGACAATGTTGATGCCTTTGATTACGCCTCCAAAAATTCTTCCGTCCCTTTTCACTTTTAATAATCTTATCGCGTTGAGCCCACCCGGAATTTTAAGTGTCTTCAAATCCTTTCAAGACGAGGCCATCAATTTTGTTCACAAAATTATAAATATCATATCCTTATAAACTTCTGAAATGCAATAAACTAAACGCTTTATATCTTATGCAACAAAATTCTCCTACATGTATAGTTTAGCATTCCCTAAAGTGTTATTGTCTACACCCATACAGCTTATATACAAGACCGGCTTCCATCTTCCCACCGTTATATCGTTCCTAATTTATTTAAACTACGCCCTCACTCTAGCAAAATGGATTCTATATTTAGAGCAAACTTTGTATAACAACTCCCAGGTTACATCTTAATGAATTTAGCACTTCTAGGGAGATACACCTAAGTCCTTGGTAATTTTCATGAGTTACACAACATGTTTAAGCTGTGCAGAATCTGAGCAAGTTACCTTTTCCCGTCTAGTTTGAAACTCTACCTACGCTATAAATTGTGCACTGAGTCCTAAAACTTGCAGCAAAATATAACCGAACTTTTCAATAAATCTGTCTTCAGTAGTATGCTTTTCAAACATATGATTCTCATTGCCAATTTTTTATGTAACTTGCAAGTATTAGCCGGTGATTCATGTGTACATTATGCTTTAAAAGCCGTGGCATTGAGGCGGGGGAGGTGATAAATGGCTTACGGTACGTTTTCATGTAGTCTTCCGTCTTCCCCCTATGGTATTAACGTTGCAAGTTGTATGTTACTCGCTACACTTCATACGGCTCAGCCAAATGTCTGAACACAACCTTGTTACGTAACTTCTAGTTACTTTAACTAGGAGCACATTTGAAGGTTAGCAGGGTTTTTGCTGAATCCAGTGTTTATTTAGGCTCGCGAAGCACCCAATCAAGACTCATCCGCTCCAATTTCCCGAAGAGCCTCCCAGCTCCTACGTTATTGCGTACAAAACAATTCGCAGAGCAAACGATCACAAATTGTACATTGATTTTCAATTCTGTACCCAAATTGCAAACTTATTTCCATTTATTACATGTAATGAAATGCTAAGTCTGGGCACGAAACAATTTTTCGTTCCGAATTCAATTTTGTCTCTTCTTTATAATATTTTTCGTATTACGACCTAGTCTTTGTAAATTTCAGCGATTTATTAAGGCCTTTTGTCCAAACATGAAGGTCTGAAAAGGTATTCACCAGCTATTTATTCAAGTGAAAACCATCCCTTATAATCAAAAAGGGCATTTCAAGCAAAACGCTGTTTTCTACAACTAATTGGGTGTCTCTTATTAGGTAAGGTTAATTATCAAGGTGACCTGGGACTGTATTGAATTTTCAACGTCCTTCACTCCGTCTCGGCTTTAAACGAGCAGATAGTCTCGACGTTATAAAAACACTTGAAACTGTTACAAAATTAGAATCAAATAACTCTTTCACCTGGTCAATGTCACAAGTAAAAAAGAAATTTATAAAAAGGTAGACTGGTAGAGAATGTCTTCCTTATTTAAATAAGTAGATGTTAAAATATCCAGATATCGGGCGACCACTTTAATGGCTTCGAGAAATTGCAAAGCACTAGCTAGACAATAGAATTTTTCCAGAAGCTCAGTTGCATAATAAATTAATTAAACATGTATGCATTGTCGTGTGGATGTTTGGCGCCGTCTCGCCAGTCGATACCGATAACCCTTAATTACATACATTATGTTATGTGTATTATTTCTCGATAACTCCTTACTATCGAAATTGTCTAAAGAAACAAATGAATGACGTCAAAATATTGTATCACAGACTGCTTTATCAGCAAAGGTCATGATTTTCGCGAGTCTCAAGAAAATACCGATTTGATGAAAAGGTTAGAATAGATGATTATATAAGGAGAACCTTTAAGAAACTCTGTCCCTTAACAATAGTTTTAACAACGTTCTAAAGTGAACTTTTGCCAAACTGATCCATATTTACGTCAGTACCTCCCAATACGGCAACGGTATCTCCAGAGATGTTATTTATTGAAGAACTTACTTTCAAACTCCGGTGTCGACGCCCTCTCTCCGTCTTCTCATGAATCATAATATTCGCATAATCGATCTTCACGAGCTTCGCGTACAAAGCTTGCAAATATAATATTTGTGTGTTCTTTTTAATAAAAAGTTTTATCTCGCGACTGGTATTTATTGTAAGGTTAAAATGAGAGTTCAGCATAGCACTTTGTATTTTTCAAACTTGCATTTTACTCGTATTTTATGCTAGAAACAAATGTTCTATACTCGGCTACAGATCTTGCTCTGAACAGTGACTTGGATACTCTTTTCCCAACGTATTAGAATTGGCTTCCACTCCAATATGTAGTTTATATGTGGCGCCTGGCCTATCTGACCTCCAGAACCCAGATACGGGGTGACACGATACCCCCTAGCAAGAGTTGTTAGTCTTTCGGATTCGACCTTCATCTATCGACCCGTGCCGCTGTTACCAAGCGACCATCTACATATATCATGTCTCTTGCTTTTAACGTGATTCACCTGCATTCTTCATAACTATTTAACAACATATTTATCTAATGATATTATAGACTAATGATGGAATTTCGGCATTAGCCCATTATACACAAGTACCTTTTGTCAAATGTCTATCTTCAGTAGGAAAATCAACAGATAATACGTTATTGAAATCCGCCGTAATCGTTATGTACTTTTTGTGGAGAAAATGCAAATGACTAAACTTCCTTTATCCGTTGTTCCAGTTGACGAGAAGATATTCTGCTGCCATGGCGGTCTCTCCCCCGACCTGCAGGCGATGGAACAGATCCGGCGGATCATGAGGCCCACTGACGTGCCCGACCAGGGCTTGCTCTGTGACCTGCTGTGGTCAGACCCTGACAAGGACACTGCCGGCTGGGGCGAGAACGATCGTGGTGTCAGCTTTACATTCGGAACTGAGGTGAGAGAAGAATTTGATTTTTGAGCTATAATTACAGAAAGCGTAAGAAACGATGTCATGTTCGTGTAGGAGGGTAGGGTTCCTTGTGTATTCGTTGCTACTAAATGTTATGTGATGTAGCTACACTTATAGCTATATTCTTCTTAGAAAAATGTACATAAGTTTTCCAAAAAGCTCCTTGACCCAGGACAAAGAGAAGCGTCTAAATAACTTCAATATTCAAAATGCTAGTGGTACAGTACGACAGACGAATATTGCAGCGTAGTAACTATTGAAGCTACACGTGCCAAGTAAAATCTTGCTCCGTATTTCGCCCGAGATGGAGTAAACGCTTTGCCAAATTGAGGTAAGCTTAACGTGAGTCACGTCCACGTTTGGCAAGGGAAATGAGTTTTAGTTAATTGCTGAGACTTTAAAAGGTAATGCTCAAAGAGTTGATACGGTTCGGTAGTGCAGTTTTTTGGATACATGTTGCAAAAACATGGACGAATGGATGAGATTTCAATTCTGCTTTTGACGTGACAACGTCTTATAAATCGATGGAGCCGGCTGCACGCACGAAAAAACATGACTCATGCGGCGTTACCTCGCTCTGAGGCGTTCCGTTTAAGGCTTGAAGTGCACGCGAGAGCACGCAGCGAGCGACAAAGAGGCACAATCGGCAGCTACTCACGTTGTCACGTTCAGCTATCGTCAGTAAAACGACTTTACAGACAATGGTTTTTCAAATGTTGGAGACTCGCTGTATGCAAAATAACGCACCAAAAACATTCTAGGGCTTTCGAAGACAAATAAACAAAGTCTTAGCTCCAAAAGTCCTTGTTTTTCTCTCCCACTAATTACTCAGCATTTAAAAGAACAAATAAACAGCTCCATATCTTATTCACACACGAACGAAACAAACAAGCTCAAAAGGTTGATCTCGTGGTACGTTCAGAGCTGACTACTGTTATCATCGTATGCGCTTCGGAACAAACTCGTCCGCGTGGCTGACCTCTGAGCAGTTATCGCGTCTGGCTGATTATAATGTTTGTGCTAGATATGGTAGGAGGCTGGTGTAGCACGTGCTGATACCTGAGATAGGGGATTGTGACGGGTAATATGAAGCTGGGCTTGAAATAAAACTCAACACTTCTTTGGGTGATCAGCAGTAGAATAGGCTAGTCGCTTTTAAACAAAGAATGTGCAGACTTGTTCTATGTTGGATGGTCCGATTATTCTTAATCAAAAATAGGTAAATGTGCATGCTGTGGTCTTCCATAAGTAAAGGAGCACTCAAAAGAGGACCCTGTCATTAATTTGTGAACTGCCTGTGTATTCTTTGTAGGAAGTCCTAAATAAAATCGTAAATACTGGGATATAACATTTCTTAATTTTAAATATTTAAGATACTGATAGAGAGAGGTTTACCATGCAATTATCAAGACCTCTAGAAAAGTAACGTATTCAACATTACCCAGCACCTCACTAGAATTATTCAGGGAGATATTTCCTTTCCTAGGTCTTAATGCCCCCTTTAACATGTTAATAGTATCCCAAAACATATATTAAAGTCTCCTTGTATCTCATCCGCAGGTGGTAGGCAAGTTCCTGTCGAAGCACGAGTTCGACCTGATCTGCCGCGCGCACCAGGTCGTGGAAGACGGCTACGAGTTCTTCGCCAAGAGGCAGCTCGTCACGCTGTTCTCGGCGCCTAACTACTGCGGCGAGTTTGATAACGCAGGTACGTTGGAACTCTTTAATTTACAGAATTAGAAAGTGTGTGGTAGTGTGAAACTTGATGGTGGAAAAGAAGTCAAAATAGGCTGGTTAAGTAAAAGATAGCTGGAAATTTGATAACAGGTTTGTCTTAGCTGAGTTGCCAGTGGACAGTGGTTCGAAGATTTGATGATGTGAAGACCTGTTAATTTGACTAGTGCTGGCTTTCAGCCTTGATTGAATGAATGATTTTGAATTTAAAGAAGTACATGTGGCAAGAAAGTTCGGAGTACGAATGTGGTTTCAAGACAGAAATTATACAGATGTTATGAAAGGATAGCTAACTAGGAAAAGGTGTGATGATCCTAAATAGGGAAGGGATCATACAGGACATTGATGTTTGAGGAGGCCATTTTCACTGGTTTCATTTTTGACCAGTGATACAGGTCATTTCATTTCGTGTACTAAATTAACATTTCTCTTCTCAATTTCCAGGAGCCCTCATGTCAGTGGACGAGACGCTAATGTGCTCGTTCCAAATCCTAAAGCCGGCCGACAAACGCAAGTTGTACTCGGGCCTCAACATGGGCCGGCCCAACACGCCGCCCCGCGCCCAGCCCAAGAACAAAAAGAAGTGAGTCCACACACACACACTGAACTGTTGCACTAACATTGTACACGCACATAGTAGCAAGATCATCATCGTGATCTTTAACCAATCAGCGATCAGATTTATCACGCGACTCTTCTGGTCCTCCAACCAGTGTTCTCTTTTTGGTTCTTGAACACGATATTCTTACTGCTCTGTGTGAACGATGGAAATTATAGGGAATATGATGGGTGTGAGTTTGGTAATAGGGCATGGTAATGGATACGGTTGTTTCGTGAAAGCTCGTCATTGGCAAACGATGCTACGAGACTATGTATATCTATTATTTTCTTATTTCTTGGCTTTTTATGTTTCTTTCAATGGTTTTTGTTCGGTTTGCTAGCCTCTTGATACGTTATTCATAGTTATATCGGATCGTGATATCGATTCGTACGGTCGTCTGCCAACTAGGACAGCACCCTTTTTATCTTGAGGTGGTGAATCAATTTCTACTCGTCAAACATACAATAGTAATGAGTATTGCGTATTTAGAACTTTTTTAATTTAGCTATCCACGCAATGTGCAACTGGTATTGCCAAATTGACTGGTTCACGCTCAGTGTTGCCAGATTTCAAAAATAAAATAAATCTTTATCATTGCTATATTGCCAGACTATGCCAAATTTAGTAATATTGAGAATGAATTGAATTGGTTATAATAATGTGAAATTGTATGCGAATAATAGTTATTAAGTCATGTAATGCTAACAGTTGGGGCTTTAAAAATGTAAGTGTACTATTTAAGTGACATGTAAAAAATAAAGCATTCCCCATTTATTTCGGTAGTTTGAATTTTTTTAATAACCTTAGGAGATTACACAAACCTAGACACAGTATTTTGAATTAAATAGTAATTTAGCGGGACTTGTCATCTGGCAATACAGTCTCAGACACGCACACACAACACACACTTAGTAAATAAATGGAGCACAAATATAATGTAGCTTAAAACTGACAGAAGCTTATAGACTCTTCTACTTTAAATCTGTCTGGCAAAAGTTGCATGCTGGTTTACAATATTGGGGCTTTAAAGTCATTACAACGTACTTTTATTTCTCCACTGTAAACATCAGATATAGTTCAGCATTTACGGTGAAAGTAAAAACGATACAATTTTATTAAGACCGATGATATCAGAATATTACGGGCCCTTTTAAATTAGCAATTTTCTGAAGAGTTCTTACAACAAATACTCATTTTAAACTATGATTTCATGACTAAAACAATCTTGTTTTATAACTTCAGAGATATTATATGAAGCCGCCACACGCAAAGGTACCAAGCTTTTTGTGCCGTTTCCAACGCATTGAAAATACCATTTTTATTAACAACCACACTTTTTTAAGGTTGCCATATACACGACACTAATGTTCTTACAAAGTCGCCTAAATAGAGAAAATTACAGGATTTTGTAGTCCATCCGTTTTTTTTTATGAAATAAGTATTCTTTTGTGTGTTTGAAAATTTTATAGACAGTCTGATTTTTATTGTTTGTGGTGATGTCAAATTGTGATCGTCTTTTTTTTATTGTTTACGATATAATATCTGTGCATGGATTTTTTTTTATATGGCGGCGTGGGGCGTAGGGGTAAGGTATTTATAAAAATGAATAATTGAAAGGGATATGTATGTAGTAAGAAATACCTAGATTTTTTTACATTATATTTTGTCTAGATCTTCATAGATTTCTCGCGCCGCCATTGCTTCATATTTAATTGTATTGTCTGTCCTATGTCATTATCATTATTTTTACCAAGAACGTTGATACACCATTTACCATAGTTTTGTTTGTGTACCTCTATGTAAGATACTTTCATTATATTCAAATGAATTTGCGTTCAAAGTTGGTTTAAGTTACATTATAGAAATTCCAAGTATGAAAATTGTTTGTATGACGTCATCTCACATGTTATTTTGTGTTTGTTCCCGATCGCCAGTTAATCGCCCCTCCCCGCGCCCGCGACGCTCCGCCGCCGCCTCGCATGGACCCACCTACATAATGACTACCTACCGACACATTGCATATTACTTAGACAGCGATAAGGGACTTTGTATACCTGTGTGCTAGTCGATGTTTCCATTGCGCGTTTGAAACCCCCTCTCAGAATCAATACTATCCTAAGCCATCCTCATAGTGTTCTATTGTGAATGATCCCTTTAAAGTTACAAGTCTTCTTTCACTATGAGAACTCACAACTTTGGATCTATGATTGGTTGAGCTAACAGATTTCAAGTATTCGGTGAAGACCTAATATCTATACATATAATAAATCTGTAATGTTAATTAACGCGCAATGGAAAAGTATCAAGATATGTATTCCATACAGTGTACTTGATTTTGTAGTTGACTGACTTGATACTTTTACAGAAGAATTCTTTAAAGACAGTTGAAATTACCACTTTGCAATGCATTTAGAAAGTTTAATCTCCTTTGTTTTACTATCAACGAGAAGGTCAGTTGACTACAAAATTAAATAAATAGACCACTAGCACCATATATTTACAGTAATCGTTGTTTCAAAGAGTATGCGATAATCGTATATTTTTTCAAAAGTATGACACATTGTCTACTGAAAATAGTACTTGTACTGTTTGTATAAAAATAATAATTAATCTAATTCGTAAAGCTTATTGAATAAAGTCTTAAAAAGTAGTGTGAAGTGTCTAAGTGTGTAGTTCGTACAATTAATAGAAAAATTGTCCCTTTCGCTCGTCTAGATTAACTACATTTTGTACAATAGAAACCGGTTTCACTGCTTCCCGATAAAGTTTAATTATCAGATTAATTCATAATTGTAACTTTTGCGTTGTAATTTTCATGAAATTATCTGCCATGGTTAATCGTAACTTATCTAAGAGTAGTGAAACTGGCTAAAGTTAAATTGTATCATCATGAAAAGCTTTGAAACTCAACTAATGTAAAAATGTTTTAAAGAGAGCAAAGTGAGATTGCATTGAGTTTACTTTGTTAAAAAGTAAGATGATTTACTATAGTAAGTAACATCTGGTTTAAAATTAATTGACGGTATGGAAGTTATCTTCCTACTTTAAAAATGTCTTACATCTCTCTTTGTTTTCTATAATGTCAGTAATAAATAGTACTTATATAAGTCTAACGCTCTTTTGAAAAAACATGATTCGAGTGCGTTTTGAACTTTCCAACTTAGCCGTATCTTGTGATTAAAATGTCCTAAATATCAAATAAACTTTGCCTAACTTAAAACGTCACTTTTTTGCATACGGCAATACCAAACCAAGTTACGTATGACAGAATGTAGTGTTGCAAGTAAACACATTGTTATTTTTCTACCATCGCAATTAAATGAGTTTTCAGAAGAGTAGCGAAACTGCGAATGGCTTGTAATATGTTTTTTTATTCTAATATGGCGGTCTATTCGGCTCTGTGGCTCTCTGTGGGCGTTTTACTTGTGGACGGATGCTCCTGTATGCCGCGTAATTATAAATGTCTGTGCAAATGCGTGTACGTATGACTGGCTCCCAGTATGCTTGTGTCCTATTCAATATTCAATAATGTAAGGTTATGCTCGCGACTGCAACTTCGGCGACACACCTGCGACTTTTTTATCGCAAACCCCCATTTTTTTATTATTGAGATTATTTCATTGACCGCAGGACGCGTTTCTTATGTCGAAGTTGTAATCGCTTATGTCGCAGTAAATTCTATGATGACAGAATTCAATGATGGAAATATTGGAAGTAAAATAAGTAGTAAGCATCTAAGCATAAATATCGTAACGAAGCCGTAGTTTGTTGATAAATATAATGAACAAAATTGCGCCCACAGTATTCGAACCGATTTGGTTTAAAGTAACTAAGAATGTACTAACCATATACGTACATTCTCAGGACATAATTTTTACTATAAGGAATGTCCTAGATTTTAAATATAATTAAGTTTCATGTGACTTAAGTAAATAACACGTAGAAAATATTTTATCCCAGTATACGTGATACAACTAGCGTGCATTTACAATATTTTAATTAGCAAAACATTGCTTAATAATTAACACCTGATAATAATAGCGATTGGTAGTTTTCATATCGTCCTGTAGTAGGTTGGGGTTGCCTCAGTAAAAAAATCTGAGGAATTAGTAATTTAATGATTTTCACGTTAGTTTTGAATTAGCCAAGTGGTCAATACGTGGGCGTATTTAGAATTAATGGTAACACCGTCCCTTCAGGTCGGTCGATAGGACTTCGCGTAGCATTGCTTTGTCGCCTTACTTCTTATGCGATCGTAGTTCGCACTGCTTCGCAGAACTGGCGCTTACCTAATGTTAAGATGTCACCCGATGATTTTAACCGTTAATAGAACTTAAAATATTGTCAACTTTCATAATATCAGGATTTCAACTTGAATTGTACCTTGAGAAATCGATATTACGTTCTTACAGATATTCAAATATTAACGGTCAATTTTGTCAGTGTTGCCAATCTCCACCGATAGTTACCATTCGGAAGAAAATAAAGGTCGCATAAGAGTAACGGTTAGCGATAACTGAAGGTTTTCTTTTATTTAATTGCTATTGAATGTGTTAGACTGATACCCGCGGCTGACTGCCGATCAAATTGAATCATTGATCTATGTATGAAAAGAATTGTATATTAATTTCTTAAATAAAATACTTCTGAAAATTTTATGGTTTTTATTGTGCTCTTTACACCTTTCACTTTTTATTGTACTACAGATTTCACTACAGTGCATTAATGTACTGAAAAATATAGTAAGTATCTTCTATTGTTCATTGACGTTGACTAACAACGTGTAGTAAGAAAACGAAGTCTTGATAATCTGCAAAAAGCAATACAATAAAACAATTAAAATAAAATTCATAAGACACATTACATACATCATTATTTTTTTGGCAACTAAAACTGATGTTGCCATAATATAAAATAAACATACCACCACGAAAGTATGTAGATCCATTGGCAGAAAGCGTCCAGCCTTCACTATGACCGGTCGTCTGTTAGCCAGTAAAATGTTGAGCAAAACTCTTCGGGGCCTCACACCCATCGTTTGCCACATGCTTTGATACGCTGCAGTGGATACACGATCGGCCTGATTTAGAGCAAAATGTAGAATTAATAAGATAACTTATTTTACAAGCCCTGCTATTTATCAAGTTCTTACCTGTAAAATGATCTGATTGCCATAATAGCAGTAAACGAAAATATCCAAAGCTACTGCGGCTAAATACTCCACGGTTATCATGTCGAATTTCTGCAAAATAACAATTGTTAAAGAATTTTGCCAATGATTATAGCGGACTGTTCCACAATACCTATTGATTGAGAAAGCGATTGAGCGATTGAGCTCTTGAATATTGAACTAAATAAGGGCCTACTTGGGCTATCATTTTTATCCCTGTTTGTACTTAGTGATATTGATAACCTGCTGTGTACTTCTATGTATAAGTGAGTGTCACACATTCCAGCCCATTTTATCATATTTTTTGTAGATGGACCTAATACAAAGATAATACGAGGACCATTATTTCTTTCTGCAAAAAGGGGCCTCCCCTGTTATTAAAGTAATCGTTACCAAAGTGGCAGCATACAGTAGCGTGCATAAATACAGGGTGACTTGCACGACTCGTAGCGCCAGCAGAGGGGACACGAAGTTCTCAAACATCTCCTTGTATCTGTTGATGACTTGGCAGAGGGAGGCGCAGTCGCGGAGCGCGTTCACTGTTGCGTCGTCGAATTCTGAGCTGTATATGTCTGGAATAAAGGTGAGTTTTGAAGAAAGTATTTAAAAAAATATCCTACATATTATGGTCAATTTCAAAGAGCTTAGTCAGATCAGTATTGCTGATCTCCTTGTATGGTTTCCAAAATAGTGAGCTCTATTTGTTCTCCGCATAGGTAACATACATTCTTAATATTCTTAGAAATCTTCCTTCCTAACCGCTGATGGCTGAATGCTACCTACATGGGATGCCAATCCGACCTCCACAACTTTCTACAGGCCACTTAGATTGCCTTAAAAAATTTAGATAAATAAACCTACCGAACTGCGTCTTCACTTCTGCGTAAAGGTTGCTCTGAAACAGACATTTACACCGATAATATTCTGGATCTAACTACTTATGCATAACAAAAGCAGGTAACTCTTCTTCCATACCACTTTCTTATCATAATGATACACCGATTTCTTCATCTCTGACACATTATAGATGTAGTTATGTTTCTCATCGTCCTGTATCGTCGCGTGTGATACTCGCAACGCTGCATGTTTCACTCCATGTTGTAACAAAGCGGTGTAGCGAGCGTTTCGAAGGCTGCAACATAGTAGGTCCAACTGCCCGCAGATCAAGATTGAGTTTGATGCGAAGAATACTCCTGAGAGAAAACAAATAGATACATGTGTAGGTAATATTGGTAAAAATATTGTAGGGAGTAATGTAATAGTCTAACCAAGGGGTATTGGGTTGCCTAGGTAACTGGGTTGAGGAGGTCAGGCAGGGCAGTCGCTCCTTGTAAAGCACTGGTACTCAGCTACATCCGGTCAGACTGGAAGCCGACCCCAACATAGTTTGGGAAAAAGGCTCGGAGGATATATATAATGTAATAGTAATATGCAATTGTTCCGTTTGATTTTTCAAGGCAGAACCTGATTGCACCGAAGCGTGCTGTAAGAAAAGATTCTTGGTAAGGAAGTTGTGTAGAACCATAGGTATGAGTAATTGGATCTGTAAGGGAAGACTACATTGATCAGCCCGATGGCTCACAGGTACTGGTAATTGGATCAGATCGATGATTACAGGCAGGATTGAATCAGGAAATTCATCTAGATCCGGAAAAACTTGCCAGTCACGGTGCCATGGCTAAACCGAGTGGGTAAGGTCATAATTGTATTATTTACACGCTAATATTCATATGAGTACGATAAGTAGAACCAATTTTTCACATGATAATTTACGCCTCGCTGTTCACACAATACTTTGAGTAAATTATTATATAAATGGCTTACCAAACTGCCCCATGGCTAACCCAACAAACATCTGCGCTAAGCAGGACACTAAGAACACGAACTCGTAGAATGGAGATCTAGTTATGTCCATGTACATCCAACTCTGGATTGGTTCTTTGGTCCATACTGCAAAAAAATATGTTCTGAGAAAATAATAAAATAATGTAATAGGTTTAGTACAGAAAGTACACTTTTTTATGCTAATTATGGATCTCAACTCGACCTTCAAGAGTCGAAAACAACAAAGTAATAGACCTATATATACTAGATACTTCGAAAATTCCTTGTGTCACTTACAATGTATAATAACAGGCATCGTCGCATACATAGTGACACTAAACATTGTACAAGCCGTATAGATCCTCGCAAACCGTTGAGCTGTCTTACAACTCTCTTCCATAGTCATATTCGTTAATCCCCTCGCAGAATGATACTTAAAGTTCTTCTCCATAAACTCCATCAGGTCATATAAATCTTGCCGGTACATGGCATAGTAGGCAACTATAATTAGGGATACAAGAAGTGGCAGGGAGTCGGCAATAGTCCCCAAACTTGACATGATGTCCTGCCATTCTGTGTACAAATGGACAGTCAAACAAGTTGGTATATACGTCAGGACGAAGAGAACTATTCCTAAATATATGTCGTTGATGACAAGGAGCCGTTCGCTGGTAGAATTTGGGAAGAATTCCCAACAGGCTACTAGTTTTAGGGGTATTTCTATATAATGGATGTAACGGCCTGTCTTCTCCGAGTTAAGGGTCGAAGGTTTTGCTTTCGACATTTTAGCGGATTAACTGAATGCTATATGCCTCGGTGGTGGGCTGTAGATAAGTGATTGTTAATTTTCAATCGTTAATTATACATGTATGTGATTTAAAGTGGCATATACAACGGGTAATTATCGGATAGAAAATTTTCAAAGCTCCAAGTAGGTACCTACCTACGAGTGACTGCTCACCTCGATAAACTACACTTTCCTATGCCTTTACGGGGCTTCGAAGCGTATTTACAGAGTGTACATAGCCAAAACGCATCCATAGGAAACTGCTCGCTGATATTTTGTAATGCTGTTTTTTAATTTGTGATTTCAAAGTATACACGAATTTTGCGTACTGCTCGCGTATAATTCGTAGCTTAGACGTGCACATGCATCTTTCCAATTTATACACGGCCAAATTTAACTATACAAAATTAATATTAGGAAAAGCAATAAATAAAAATGGCTTTTGAATCTGAGTTTGTTTATTAAAAATGCTAATTAAACAGGCTTCTTTTTAATATCATTATTCGCCCCCAAAATTGTATGTTACTATCTTAGCCACTAGTTATCTTCTAAGTAAACCACTCTCAATACAACTCAGCATGATGGTTATTTTTTAGCATCTAAATTTGTAGCAGGCATTCTAACAGTAAACTTCTAAAATACTATTAAATGACGTCATAAAATATATTTAATTAGCTTCTTATTTTTTAACTCAGTACGTTTAAAATGTAAGCAAACAACATTCAGCAAGCATCGCTTCTGTCACGGCTCCGGTGCTGCGGGGCTTCGGGGGTTCCATGCGAGCTTATCGTCGCAGATGGTTTTCACGCTCACCACCGCAGCCTCAGCCGCGTCGGCGGGCGTTAAAACTACCTGCTCCTCAGCTCGCAGGCCGCCTCGCCCCTCCGCGCCTACGCGGTTTTGAATTGCACTCTAGGGGTAGGGCAGACAAGACTACGTAGAGTCGGTTTTGCAGCGATTCGTTTTCGTCACTAACTTCAATTTTTAATACAATGTTTTTTAATTGAACGAGAATTATTAATATTTAAATTAAATGCTAGGTCGTGTTTTAATCAAAATGGCGAGCATGCAACTGCTCGCGAATAGATTATAATCGTAAAGTTTTTCGCGCCTATTCCCATGTATACACGATTAGTTTGCATGCGGACTAGCACTGTATATTATGGAACAAAGCAAGTTACTTTGGCTACTACAAAATATATGCGAGTATTTGCGTACTGCTGCTGTATACATCGGAAGACTTTGTATAAAAAGTGAATTCCAATCTATTCGCGACTAGTTTCACACGCTTGCGTACTAGCCATGTATATACTGTAAATACGCGGCTTCGAAAGTTTAGAATTTTACATAGCAAACACAATCAATTCAATGCCAGGATACAAGAATTAAGAACGTATCTACTAAATTCTAAAGTTTTTCCCCATTATGTATTGTATCTGACCCCAAGATGCAGTCTATAGCTTACTTTGGATGCGAAGATGTTTTATTTCAATGTAATTAAACACCTATCTTTGCATTTGATACATTTATTATTTCCACTTCTCTTTTTTCACTTAACCCTTTCAGTATGGATGGTATGAAAGGATCATAATAAAGTTCAATAAGATTAACAAGCATTGTTTCAAACTTAGCTAATTTAAATTCTGTAAAAGCAATTATAATAGCAAAGAGGTCACTTTACTTAGAACAGTTAATTGCCCTTTAGACATTTTGAACTAAGTTCGCAACTTCAAGTTTATAATTATACCTCGACATACATAGTTTTGACCCTTGATTAATTAGATATTCCAGTAAATATGTGAACAATTTAATTTTTTTAATTACCAGAAAATAATACTTATTTTATTATTTTTGAAAACGTATAGGATATATAGGTAATAGTAGGAAATAAGAGGAACTCAATTTTAACGAATTAAACATTTATTCAATAAACAAATTACACAATTAATAATAAATAAATGAAATTTAGATAATAAGTAATAATTAATAACTTGGCATCTCAGAGATCAGTAATGTTTTAAAGGCAGCTTCAAGCCTAATGCGACTGCGAGTGCGTTTCAGCCTCTCCTCTGAAAACGGAAACAAATAAAAATAAATGTAGTTTTACTTGAATCATTGAATAAAGATCTGTGGGGATCATGCTTATTAAATAACTAGCTTTTGCCCGCGACTTCGTTCGCATGGAATAGTGACTTCCGGCATATTTTTGGTTTGAACAATAGATGGCGCTATATGTCCGGAATAAATTTTATTTTTTATTTTTATATTTTTTTTGAAATAAAAACTATCCTATGTCCTTTCTCAAGTTCCAAACTATGTCTGTACCAAATTTCACACAAATCGGTTCAGTAGTTTAGGCGTGAAGAAAAGACAGACAGACAGACAGACAGACAGACAGACAGACAGACAGAGTTACTTTCACATTTATAATATTAGTTATAATAGTTATAATAAATAAATGAAATTTAGATAATAAGTAATAATTAATAACTTGGCATCTCAGAGATCAGTAATGTTTTAAAGGCAGCTTCAAGCCTAATGCGACTGCGAGTGCGTTTCAGCCTCTCCTCTGAAAACGGAAACAAATAAAAATAAATGTAGTTTTACTTGAATCATTGAATAAAGATCTGTGGGGATCATGCTTATTAAATAACTAGCTTTTGCCCGCGACTTCGTTCGCATGGAATAGTGACTTCCGGCATATTTTTGGTTTGAACAATAGATGGCGCTATATGTCCGGAATAAATTTTATTTTTTATTTTTATATTTTTTTTGAAATAAAAACTATCCTATGTCCTTTCTCAAGTTCCAAACTATGTCTGTACCAAATTTCACACAAATCGGTTCAGTAGTTTAGGCGTGAAGAAAAGACAGACAGACAGACAGACAGACAGACAGACAGACAGACAGAGTTACTTTCACATTTATAATATTAGTTAGGATTAGGATTATTCAAAAATAAGTCATGAAACGCTAAAACATTGAAAATTTGAAATGACTTTGATATGACCAAACTAGGCTATTTGGTGACAGCCTCCAGTATCTAGTATCTGACTCCACAATTCCACAATCCATTTACGTGGGTAAATAATAGGACCCTAAATTCGACAGCCGGCCCGTGACTTCTGAGATTCTTTCAGTACAATATGACTGTTTCTAAGCCAGGAGTTTCCTGAAAGTTAAAAAAAAAAAAACTTACTTTTCTTTGGACCTCCTCTGAGCGATTCGGTAAATCCTGCGCAGTTCCAACAGAGCGCGCATTATCACCACAAGCTGCTGCTCGAAGTCATTAGTAGAAACATCGATAGCTAAACCTGGAATATACAAAGAAATTGTATTTAAATTCTTTGTTATGTTGAAAAGGAAAATCTTTTATCAAACAAATGCCAAATATAAATGGCGTTTTTTTTTTGTCGTCGCTTTCGTCGTTTCGGCCGAAAGACATACATTGCTGGACTAAGGCGTTTTTCCTTGTACTTTTGTCACTGAGTTCTCATAAAATAGGTTGATATGAGGTTCCTTTAAGTAGGAAGTTGTTTTTCTCGCCCTAAGTTTCATCATGCAATTGTCACTTGTGAATGTTTATTTAATGACTTGAAGAAATGCCACGGTAATACGGATAATATTATTTCTGCACACATGAGTGGATCAAACCTTTTTGCTTGCAGATTTTGACATACAGGCTCCATATAGCGGCTCGCACATGACAGAGCTCGACGTGTCTCCTCGCCGCCGTCTCCTTGAGGCGGTTCAGAGCGAGCTCCCATTTGATCACGCGGTTACGGATTTTGTCGTGGCGCCACTGAAGACATAGATTTTGGAGTAGGAAAATATTCCTACCGTGAATAATGATACGTATAAATAGAGAATGTACAATATTTGATTGTGAAATTTCGTCTGTGCAGAAAGAAAACGGAGATTGTTCTACATACAATCCAGTGGGTACTCTTGAATTGCGTCTGATATTTTAAAGTAACCCGTTATTTGGAAATCATTAAAGCTTTTGAGTTTATTTGGCTTCTGCACACGACTACACTAACTGTAATGAGCGTTTACCCTAGACCGTGCATAATTTGATCAGTATTCCATACCCTAAGATTAGCCAGTGTATTATTGAGCCCCATGATGAAGAGTTTCTTCTCCTCAGTCAATGAAGCTATCTCCTGGCGAGCGTTCTCCAACATCTCAAGATCTCGTTCCTGTCGTTCTGCTAGGGTTGACTTGGCGGCCGCTGGAAAACGAGGTACTCAACTTTTATGTGAAATCCTCATGAAGTTGGGAAACATAAAGGAAGAAGCGGATAACGAAAATGTTGCATAGTTCTCCAAAGGAGATTAGGTGGACAGAAATTGTTTTTCGTAGTGATTTTATGTTGTGTCATATCAAAAGAATGTTTGCTTACCCAAAGCTTCATACCGGTTGAGGACGTCCAAAGGCTGTTTGAACTCAGGATAGTTGTGCACCACAGACATAAGGTAGTCCTGAACAAGAAATCACGTTTGTTTTAAATCATTATCACCGGCCCTTGTATAGCACTGGATATGGTCCTGTTTCTTATCATACATGCCACATGATTGACCGTCATTCTTATCTACATTAAGTATCTGTTGATTTCCGACCGGGATACACATTCGCGAATAAAATGTTGACCAAGGAGTTCTCCAGTTTTCTTCAAACTCACCTCGTATATGGTGTAGTCCTTAACTTGCTGTTCCATGAGTTTCTTGACCTCTTCCATCTCGATGACTCTCTGCCTCATCGCTTCTGTCTCCTTGGTCTTGCGTTCCAGGACTTCGGTGTCCGCTTGCATCTTGCGTTCAGCTCGATCTCGCTTTTCTTGATTTTCTCTTATGAACTAAACGAAATGGGAAAGACCAAAAAGTCATTTATACAAAGTAGGCTGAAAATTTTTATGTAGGTACTCCCCCTATATACTCTCACCTCGTGTACTTCTATATGTCTTCTCCCTATGTATTCCGTTATTGACCGTTATATATTTCCTGCTACCTACTACCCTCATAAACCCCCGCTATTCCTCCTTATGTACTCACTTGTGTACTTACCTTAATTTCTTATGTACCTACTACCCATATGTAGACTTCGTAAATTACCTTATTAAAGCTAATGAAAGACTCTTTAAGGAGGTTCTCTTTCTTTCTCAAGTCCTCCCACTTGGCGTCCATGATCACTCTGTTTGCTTTCTCTTCTTCCCTCTTCAGCGCCAGCTTCGTGTCCGCCTCCATGAGGTCGCGGCGAGCCTGTTCCATCAGGACTTGAGGAGTAGGCCGCGCGACGTCCCATACTGGATATTTTCTAAGAAAATAGGACGTGATTTAGTATTTACAACAAAGCAGAACCACCTGTTCTATGAAGATCTTCCAGTGAACGAAGATTTGGATGTGACAGGGCCAGGGCTTTCTCCCTCGGCTTCCTTAGACAATTTCGGGTTAGTCCTCGATGTCGAGATGAGATTAGGGACTTACTTGACCATCCTGTCGCTTTCCATCAAGGATTTGAAGTACTCCGAGGTGGACTCCACAGGTGGCCCATGTGGAATGGCTATAGGAGCCAAATCTTTTGTTCTATTCATGATTGTTGAAGATTACACAATATTTCAATCTAAAACAAATAAGTTAAAAAATCTTTGATCTTGTTCAGTGGAGATCACGTTGATCACAAACACGTCAATAATAAACGTTGCCTAGCAATTTGTAACAGTTGCAAAATACAGGTCTTACATAAAAATCTACCAATTAAGTAGAATTTGGTTGACCCTTATTGGCCACACTAGAATCGTTCCATACCTATTATTTCTATATTTATTGCATCTCATTATTTTGCCTCTTTCTAGCTTGCATTGAACTGCTATGGCTCTGTCTCACTCTTTTATATAGTGGACATCCGACATTGACACTTTACTGATTGTCAAAGTTAATGTCAAAGAAGAGGTGCATTGCTGCTGAGTTGATTGAAATTGAATATTTTTTGCAGGAAAATCTGTTCATTTGCTCAATACTGCACAGTACTATTATCAGGAAATAACTGAGAAGTGACACAAAGCTGCTAAGAAACCGTTTAAAGATTATAACGCAACCATTTCATCTAAACAGAAAATGGAACTAAACTTTTCTTTCTTTACCGGCTTAGGCTGTGGATTATGTATCGGAATCTCATTATTTGCACTAAAGAAGTATTTCGGAGCCGTGGCTGATGCTGGCAAAGCTGTGAAGAAGGTGAGTAAAACATATAACACCTTTTATTAACGAATCAAAATAGTCATGTTCTAACCTCAATTTTATTAAGATTATCTGTTTTTATAACTTAAAATGCCCTTGCCTGCCTAAAGAACTATTTCTTCTTGTTATTAAAGAATGTTTTGGTCAGTGGGTCGTCTTAGGGGCGGAGTTGTAGGAGTTGGAGTATACGCTTAGGGGCACTATGAGCAGCAAAGAAAACCAAAAAAAAAAAATTTCGAAAAAAAAATTTTTTGGGACTTAGTAAAATTTTCGTAAATTTTTTTTTTTCAAAAATTTGCCGATTTTTTTGCAGAATCGGATTGACCTTGCCCGCAGCAACCATTTACGATCTGAGAAGCATGGCCCTAGGATGCACCGTTTCCGAGTTATGGGCCATTTTCATTTTTCGTATTTTTAGAAAATGGTTTATATTTCCAAAATGGTAGGTCGGACGAGATTATTTTCGGGAAAGAAATTGTTGCTCCACTCGAAAGCCATGACATCGTGTAAAAAAAATCAGCAAAATTGAGAAAAAAAAACCAACATCAAAAATTTTCTAAGTGTCGGGCGTCGTTTCAGCTTGAGTATGGTTAGGGGCGCAGGACTTAGTAAAATTTTCGGATTTTTTTTTTTTTTGTCGAATTCGACCATTTTTTTTTCAGCAACTGATTTTGTGACTCCTTAGAAAGCGTTTATGATCTGAGAAGCATGGTCCTCCGACGCACCGTTTCCGAGTTATGGGTCATTTTCATTTTCGTATTTTAGAAAATGGTTTATATTTCCAAAAGGTAGGTCGGACGAGATTATTTTCGGGAAAGAAATTGTTGCTCCACTTGAAAGCCATGACATCGTGTAAAAAAAACCAGCAAAATTGAGAAAAAAAAAACCAACATCAAAAATTTTCTAAGTGTCGGGCGTCGTTTCAGCTTGAGTATTGTTAGGGGCGCAGGACTTAGTAAAATTTTCGGAGAGTTTTTTTTTTTCTAAATTTTGCTGGTTTTTTTTACACAATGTCATGGCTTTGAGTGGAGCAACAATTTCTCCTGAAAACAATCTCATCTGAGCTACTATTTTGGAAATATAAAAATTTTCTAAAATACGAAAATGACCGAACCGGGAACGGTCGGGAGGACCATGCTTCTCAGATCATAAACGCTTTCTAAGGAGTCACAAAATTAGTTGCTGAAATAAAATGGTCGAATTCGACAAAAAATTTTCCGAAAATTTTACTAAGTCCTGCGCCCCTAACAATACTCAAGCTGAAACGACACCCGACACTTAGAAAATTTTTGATGTTGGTTTTTTTTTTTCTCAATTTTGCTGGTTTTTTTTACACGATGTCATGGCTTTCAAGTGGAGCAACAATTTCTTTCCCGAAAATAATCTCGTCCGACCTACCTTTTTGGAAATATAAACCATTTTCTAAAAATACGAAAAATGAAAATGACCCATAACTCGGAAACGGTGCGTCGGAGGACCATGCTTCTCAGATCATAAACGCTTTCTAAGGAGTCACAAAATCAGTTGCTGAAAAAAAAATGGTCGAATTCGACAAAAAAAAAAAACCGAAAATTTTACTAAGTCCTGCGCCCCTAACAATACTCAAGCTGAAACGACGCCCGACACTTAGAAAATTTTTGATGTTGGTTTTTTTTTTCTCAATTTTGCTGGTTTTTTTTACACGATGTCGTGGCTTTCGAGTGGAACAACAATTTCTTTCTCGAAAACAATCGCGTCTGAGCTACCATTTTGGAAATATAAACCATTTTCAAAAAATACGAAAATTGAAAATGGCCCATAACTCGGAAACGGTGCATCCTAGGGCCATGCTTCTCAGATCGTAAATGGTTGCTGCAGGCAAGGTCAAACCGATTCTGCAAAAAAATCGGCAAATTTTCGAAAAAAAAAATTTACGAAAATTTTTCTAAGTCCTTGCTCCATAGTGCCCCTAAGGCTACACTCCAACCAATGTTTTAATTAACTAGCGTATCCTTGACATGCCCAATTAATGCAATTATTGCATCAGCCTATTTTTACACATAACCTTACCATAAACATCAATATAATTGTTTTTTCTGTTCTATCTTTTTACAGTATGCCTCAAAACAAGAATACAAACTCGTTCTGGTTGTACGAACAGACCTGAACATGAGCAAAGGGAAAATCGCAGCTCAATGCAGTCACGCGGCAGTAGGTGCATTTGAAAAGGCTCAGAAAAGGGACCCAGAGGGTTTAAAAACATGGCAATATACAGGACAGGCTAAAGTAGCACTTAAAACAGACTCTTTAGATGAAGTTAAACAAATCTGTGATAATGCAAAGAAGATGGGATTGATCACATCATTGATTAGAGATGCTGGCCGAACGCAAATTGCACCTAATTCTATCACAGTATTGGGTGTTGGGCCGGCACCTAAAGATATTATTGATAAAGTGACTGGACATTTGAAACTGTTGTAAATTATTTATTAAGCTTGATATTTTTTATGTAATAAAGTACATACTTTAAGATGATTTATTTCAGTTTTTGTATATTTATCATACCTACTCCCACTTCTAGAGATAGGTTAGACCCTTGAAAATCCAAAAAAGGCTCCAAAATTAGAAAGTAGGAAAAGTGCAAAAAAACACATATTTTGAGCTCCATATTTAATGGTCTTTGTATTCAATTAATCTTAAAAAGGCGGTTAATTTGAAACATACTAGGCACAGCGTCCATAATATATTTTAAATTACATAATATTCAAAACGAAAATTACAAAAATACTAAGAAACAATCAATTCTTAAAAATATTCATTATCATACTAAAATATAAAAATTATTTCTTATTTATCTAACAATACCTGTCGTATTGTACAATGTATTCAAGATATAAATCTCTTAAGGTTTCACCTGGTGTAAGACACTGTATTTTATAATCACCATAATAAAATAATAATGTTACCACATTGTATCTAAAAATAATAAAACCGACTTCAAAAACAAACCTAAAATCTCCAAGTATTCCAAAAACTAGGCTGAAAATCGCAGCAAAAACGGGTCAGCCAAACTTGAGATAGTCGCACACAAACATACATACAGGTCAAAATGAGAACCTCCTTTCTTTGAAGTCGGTTAAATTATGTATTACATTTTTATACATAATATATAAAAACAATGATAGCACCTATATTTAATTGCACAGAATAGAATTTATCATACATTTTTCATCCCATTCCATACAGTTTATTTTTCAATATTCGAAACTGCATTATATTGCAAAATTATTTTGTAGGTCTAATAATTTTTTTGCAGCACTTATATTTTTAAACAAAACTTTTCATATATAATTTTTCCTTTTCCATACACGCCTACACCATTTAATAAAATTTTATCCAAATTCTAATAACATTTACTAAAAAACAATACACATAGCCAAATTCACCACTTCTATAGAACATTTTAACATGAAATTACACTCAAGATGTTCTATGTTTTTTTATAGTTAACTGTTCCTATCTAGAAATGGTGAAAATGGCTTATACACGGAGGAAGGAAAAATAGCAGAGATGCCATAAGGAAGGTAGGCCAGGCACCTTCTTGTAGGTCAAGCAACGTATGGTAGGTGTGATCAGAATGCCTAGTGCGAATTTTGCAAGTTAACTTTCTCGATGCGTAAATTATCATACAATTTAATTACGAAGTTTTCATTTTTGACATGTTTATTTCATAAAGGCTGTCACTTGGTCGTACTATAAACGCGCTCACTTGCGAAATAGTAAACTCCATTATACGGAAAAATGAATGAACGTGCTATATTCTAATCATGTCATGTAGCATACGACTCTTTACTTCAGCCAAGTTATAATTACGTATCGAGCGCGTAAACTTACAAAACTCGGAATCAGCACTCTGTTAATAGAACTAACGACGCGTTTGGGTTCCTTGTCAAATCAAAACCAATCTGTCAAATATTGGTCTTGTTTGATTGGTGATTTTATTTTGAAAATAGAAGGCGTGTAAGGGCGGAGCTAGTAACTTTCCTCGTCCCCTGAACACCCGCATTTTGGCGCGCTACTTTCTTAAGAGATTTTGCGTTATGACATCTCTGCTAGTCATTATCTTTTCCGTGGGCTTATAAGATACAATGTGGTTCAAACATTCTTATTTTCTAGCTTCAACTAACATGATACCTAATCTAAAAACAAAATCATAACTTCAAATTAAGTATAAAGTTACAGTATCTAATTTTTTTTCATTTTTAAGTTTTTTGTTTAACTAATCACTTAACATAAAATGTACAGTCAGCAACAAAAATAAGTGTACACTGAGCAAAACTTAAAAAGTGAATTTGACAATTGCTATCTTGCAGAGCATACATAATTATTTGTTTTAGACGTATAAAAAATCTAATATTCGTCATTGTTTTTTTGTAACATTTTAAGTCCACCACCAAATGTTTTAAAATATTATATCAGTCTTTTTTAAAGCCAATTACAGTGCTATCTGAAGTATTCTTGTGTATATCAACGGCCGTCCCAATACTATCTGTTGATTTGGTTACTACAGATAGAATCCCTACTAACATTATAAATGCGAAAGTAACTCTGTTTGTCTGTTACGCTTTCACGTCTAAACCACTGAACTGATTTGAATGAAATTTGGTACAGTGATGGAGTTGACCTTGAGAAAGAACATAGGATAGTTTTTATCCCGGACTTATGAATTATGACTTCCTATCTTCAGTAACCAAAACTACAGATAGTATATTGGGACGCAAAGCAATTTCCGGATTATCAATCTTTCAGTATCGTTATCAGGAACAGACAGTAATATTTAAGCTTCAGTATCTTTTATTTACGTAAGGAAAATAATGCAAAGTTGTGATGTTATCTCGAATTGATTGGGCAGTTGACATCATTGGGTTTTTATTACTATCCTGTTATCTTTTTGGCAGTAGTATGGCAATGAGTTGCGATTATCACACATGACGTATGGAAGCGAACCTTTTTCATACATTACCTTCATAGATACTGTATTTTTATTTCATCATGATTTTAGTGAATTACCTGTACATATGTTTTTTATCTACACTTATATAATAAACAGGAACTGGTTTTGTTTGTTTGTTAAAGGCTGCGAAACTACTGATTAAATATGAAAAATCCTTTCACTGTTGGAAAGCTACACTCTTCCCGAGTAACAAGGGCTATATTTTATCCCGGTACGAGAACTAGTTCCCCCGGGATCTGAAACCGCGAGTAGACAGCTAGTTTTCCTTAAAATGATAATAATTTCTCAAAATATATCCTTTCTATGAACTTTTTTGTGTCAACTACCCAATATTTACATTTTTTATTGGTTTACCACTAAAAAGGCTTATGTATGGCAGTTGTTTTTTATCAGATTCTAAACAAAATAGCCTTTGGCCGAACTGTTAAGTATGTTTAACACTCGTTTTGTTAAGACTAATGGTGGGTCCACACGATACAAAAAATCTAAAGTGGAAATGAAGTCTATATAAAAATCTGAAATCTGAGTGAAAATATGAGATACAAACAGCCTTACTACAAAAACTTAAACACGCGTTGAACACTTGTCTAAAAAAGTGTGGCTACAAAACGGACCTTATTTCAACGTCATAATCTGTCATTTTTTAGGCAAGTTTTCAACAGACGTTTAAGTTTTTGTGGTACGACGGAAGATGTCCGTGCCGACTTATCATTGGCTCAGACTTTTGTATGCACCGTTTTGTTGCGGAGACAAAATTCTATGAAAGTGTGTGAAGTTGGTATCGTGTGTACCCACCATAAGCAATGCTTAGTTTGAACACTTAGGAATATGTCTTAAGTAAGGGTGGGACGCACTGGTTAAATATTTTTGAGGTAACTTGATGAGCAGTGCCTACAATTATTATGTGCTAGTTAATTATGTAAATTTTATGTACTTTTTTATTGTTTATTAAATTACTTAATTCTTTTATTTGGGTCTATAGCACTAGACAGATGTAAAAAAAGGAAAAGTAATTTTTGGTTTCTCTGCGTAAAGTGTTTTAGCAGATAAAATTATCAGATCAAACATGATAATGCGATAAAACAACAGTACAATTATGTGGCTTTCAACTTGCAGGCACTTTTGCCTGCCTTAGTATGAGTCAGTAAAAA
Organism: Helicoverpa armigera; assembly: GCF_030705265.1. Taxonomy (NCBI): domain Eukaryota; kingdom Metazoa; phylum Arthropoda; class Insecta; order Lepidoptera; family Noctuidae; genus Helicoverpa; species Helicoverpa armigera. The sequence continues at coordinate 1,448,788 of NC_087141.1, forward strand.
GTATGTAGGCATATGGAAAAAGACCCTTCTAAGTTATAAAATCATGTTTTTTTTTAAATTATTATAAAATTATTGGAAAGGCACTGCTTGTACTTGTAAAGATAAAGTCATGATTATATCAAAAATACAAAAATGTCAACTAAAACTGGGTGTTAAAAATCGAAACATAATAAAAAAATGAAAACGTCAAACTTATGTTTAACTAAAAAAAACTACACTAAAAATAAAAAAAAAGGTACAAAAAATATTACTGTGGCGGTTTTTTGGCATTTTCCAATTTTTTGATGGTATCTCTGAGGTCCGAGATAGGTTTTTCGTGTAGGGCCGTGGACTCTGGGTCATTCTTTCGACACTCGACTGCTAGCTCCATCATTTCTAACATCACTTTGAGGCCGCATAGCATCGCTCTGGACCCCACGATTTGCAACTGTGTGAAAAAGTTACTAATTAAATATATAAAATTCTAGGCTTTTAGTATGTTTTTAGATAAATAAATTATTTATGGAAAGTGGCCTTTGCGGTTAAGTAAGATTACCATAATGAGGTCATCTTTTTTATTAGAAAAAGCTACACATAAAAAAATATTTTTTAATTTTGTATGTTTACCAAAATAGCTTTAAAATGAAAAAAAAAATAAACACTGAATTAAATGTTGTAGAAAAAATTTATACCTAAATAGTAAAGACAAAAAAACCTATATTTTCTTGGTTAAATTAACTAATGAAACAAGGTAGAACAGAGAAAATATTTTTTTTAGTCTTGGCTTACCGGAGGCAGCTTATGTACAGCATCATCAAACTCCATGAGATTCTCGACTTTGATCTTCTTAGTTTTAGGCGGTTCAATCTGGTTAGAGGGGATGCGTTTCTTGCCTGTCTTGTACACCCCCTCAGCTGTCTCGTCTTTGAGCATATCTCGACGAGGACAGGCGCAAACCCTCGCTCCTACCTTCTGACGCCCAAAGATTTCACCCCTGGTGAGGAAATGTGAAGATAAGTATGTTTTTTTTTTTTGTATTTATGTGTAATAGTGGACTATATACTACTGCCGGGGCTGCGGGTTGTTCGAAAGAGATACCGCGGCCCTGGTACATAAAAGGCCTATGACGGAACACGACGGTTTTTAGTCAGTAAGAGTCTGACACTCCCTCACCGCTGCTAACCCACAGCATGAGGGGTCATTTGTTGATTTTTGATGTCGTTAAAAAAAAGGACTATATACTAAATATTTGTGTTCTATTTCTTTTTTGCTTACTAGACAGCCATTTATATTCGCAACTAAATCAATGGATAATAAAATAAGCGTATGCTTTAAGGTTGAACGTAAAGGATTTAACTACACTAAACAACAGTTAGGTAAATAAAACTGATATTTTTTTTTTACAATAATAATTACTCAAGATAAAAAATAAAATACTTACATATGATTTTCCAGTGTAAAAATAATAGCAATCGCCCGCCTATTAATGCCGGTTGCACAAGAATTCTTGCAGGAGAACTGGTAAGCATGAGAACAGGAGTCAGGACTGGTCCTCACGAACTCCACCAGGACTGAATACCAGGAGTCTGCCATATCCACCTTCCCGCAGTAGTAGACGCCCTGGGTACCAATCTCCCGGGATGAGTGGAGCACGTTTTTGGCAATTTCTGTTTGAATACCTGTTAAAAAAATAAAAGGGGTATTGTAAAAATAATATGTCCAGGACCGATTTCGGTAACGGCGGCTGTTCTTACATAAAGAGATCGGCCAGCTGCGCAGGACATATTATAGTGCACAAGCATTTTCGTAGAAACAGGTGCATTCACTATTCCTTCACTCTCATAGCCCGTTGGGACGGTAAGCCGACATGACTGGAGAGATTTGTGAAAATATTGATTATTCGATTGGTAAATGGTAAAATAGCTGTATTGTTTATGATGTTTGGTGCAGAAAACTGAAATGATATAGATTTATAATATCAATACTCTATTTGAAAAAGCGCTTAACTAAAAGTAGACAATCTTGATATGGTTTTTATTTAAATCTCAGTTTAAAAATAAAGTATGGTTAAAATTAATGTAAGTAAATACAATAATAACAATTACTTAATCAGCAAACAGAAGTTTATTTGTTTAATATGTATTTTATGTGTAGAGTCCTATACAAATTGTTCACTTTTTTAAATAGCTTCTCAAACACTGTACAGTTACTACAGATACAGATTTGGAATATTTTGTTTTAATATTCAGTGGTAGATGGCCATGGCTGATATGATGTTGATCCGTTATATATTAGTTCTCAGGTCATTAATATATAATCAAGCAAACATTAATTTCCAACATAAGAAACTGGACCGAAAAAATACTGTAAAACTAGTGCAGTCCTAACAAATTATTCAGCCAAGTAGTTATTATTAAGTCCAAATGGGGATTAATTGGATTTTCAATTAATATAACGAAATTATATCATAAATCGTATCTTTTGACGGTAAACAGTTACTTCAGCTTATTTTTTACAAGTTGCCTATCAAATTACTGAATCGTTAAATTTATAATCCGACTATCAGTAATCTATATATTTTTTTACATTATAACGGGGATTGAGATAACATTTGAAATAGAGGTAGATTGTAGATTGAGAAGGAAATAGGACTTGTGCGTTCTTAAAGATTGTCTTTGAAGAAAGAAGACGTGACAAAACTAGTGAGAAACGAAGATTGGTAGTGCTAATGCAAAATTTTCTTATTTTTCACGTTCTACGACTTAACCAATTATTATGAAGTAGACAATGAAATATAACTTGAAACCTGATAAAAAACCAAACCTACAGAGTCCTTATTCAGTCAGAACACAGGTCTATTCACAAAATACCTGTACACTTAAATCTGAAATTCAAAAGCTATGTTTAGTGACTTTAGTAAATCTACGTCAGTTGTGTTTAGTGACTTTAGTGTCATCTACTATGGAAGATTTTGGTAACTTTGATTGTGTTTCTGGACTTTTGTCGCTGGCTTTACATATGTATATTTTTTTACTCACCAGAAGTAGAACTCTCATGGAAATGCTGAACGCATCGTTCAACTCGCTTCTCCGCCTGCGTCTCGTCGGAGAAGACGACTGTAGACCGCACGAACATATGCGGAGCCTTCAAGTAGTCCCAGTTGAATTGCACGCTAAAGTTGCACTTCATATCCACGTAGATGCGGCACAGTTGGTGGGAATACTGGTGACAAGAAAAGACCATATTAAATGAAGAATTGCGAGTTTGCAGGGAGCTTGTTGCGTCACTTCTTCCCAGTCATAATCATCTCTCGAGTCTTTTCTCAACTATGTTGGGGTCGGCTTTGAGTCTAACCGGCCGTAGGTGAGTACCAGTGAGCTGAGCTGACTACTTCTTCTTCCCAGTATTCCTAGTAATAACACATAGGAAGTGGTGTTGGGTGGGCGTTTTTGGGGACCGTCGCAAGTAGTTCTGACGTTTCGCAAGGTGCTGATTTTGAGCCTACTTTGAATAAACACTTTTTGATTTTGATACCTCCTCTTTTTTGGGGAATCGGTTAAAAAATGATGGACATGATGAAATTATGAAGGTCGTCCGGGCTCAATATGTCTCTGAGTGAGAGGAGACCTTTGCCCAGCAGTGGGACGATAGTCCTAGATTGTGATGAGGTAGGCTTCATTGACAGATAATGAGATAAGCAAGGGAATGATATTATAAGGTCCGTTTTTAGTTTAATAAATTCAGTGAATTTTGGTTTTGGCATTGTAAAGGTGTTTTAGTGTATAAAGCAATATTTATCAGAGATCAAAACTAGAAGCATTTTAGACTTCCACAGACAGCTGTGTAAAAACACATTTTACATAAATTTCAGCTAAAAAACTAGGTGTTATAAACCAGATCATTACTTTTTTATGATTTTGATCACACAAGTTTGACTAGTTAGAAATGCGGGTTGACCTCACAAGGCCGTCATATCGCTTTTTTTCTAAATTAGTATTGAATCACATTTCATATGCATATTTATTATTTATCTAAATGTATAACTACATCAGGGTGTACTACGCCCAATCGAATGCCAAATAATCGAATGCCAATTGATCGACCACTATAAATCGAAATTCTAAATACTCGAACATTCATAATATCGAATGGTTATTAAATCGAACATTCAATACATCGCGCAGTCAATACATCGAGTGTTCAAAATATCGAATGTTTGCTTGATCGAGCGTTAAATGCATCGCATACTCATCCTATCGAAAAATCTGTATTTTTTATGATTATAAGAAAAACTCAAAATTTTATAATAAAACAGATTTTAATATAGTTTTTATTATTATTTAATATTTTTTCAATCGCATTATCATCCCTTTTGCCTCTTCTTTGTAAAGTAGGTCTTCCCAAACCCGCGTTTGCCTTTTCAATTCATACAAAAATTTTAAATGTACCTTTAGAAGATAAGAATTAAAGATTAAAATGTGATTTATTATAAAATTTTGAGTTTTTCTTATAATCATAAAAAATACAGATTTTTCGATAGGATGAGTATGCGATGCATTTAACGCTCGATCAAGCAAACATTCGATATTTTGAACACTCGATGTATTGACTGCGCGATGTATTGAATGTTCGATTTAATAACCATTCGATATTATGAATGTTCGAGTATTTAGAATTTCGATTTATAGTGGTCGATCAATTGATATTCGATTATTTGTTATTCGATTCGGCGTAGTACACCCACTACATCATGATCCACCAGCATATTTCTTAAAAGTCCACTATTTTACTTGAACCACCCATTTAACTTAATATACAGACATGTGTTGCTGGGGAGTTTGTTGCGCCACTTCTTCCCAGCAAAAACAGTTATGCCTATATCTTTGTGTAAATAAAATTGTAAATATAAATAATCCTACCATTCTGCAGTGCTAGCCAAAGCTAAAAGTAGCAGTAGGTACCTACAGAAATTATCCCTGAAAATGACACTGGCTAGCTATAGAACACACATATTACATGCATTATCTTATATCCGACCAAATGATATTTTTAGCTGGCTAGTAATAAGTGCTTTGACCTCAACTTTGTACATTTATTTTAATGATGATTTCCTTTATATCTAAGTTAATAACTTAGACCGAAAAACTGCTTCCCAAAACTAAAATGACAATAGGTGCAAGAATAGTTTTTAATAGTTCCCTTTAAATAAAGTTGTTTTTTTTTACTTTAAGGCAATTTTTCTTCTTCCATAAGCTAGCTATATTTTTGAAGAAATTTTTATTAAAAAATCGTGAAAAAAAATAGGCGGACTTTAGGTTCAATGGTTTTTAAGCCACCTAACAGGACAAACTAGTTTCGCCTGAAATCGATTTACTAACGACATTTAATTTATTAATTTATATGTATAATATATGTGGGCTGGAAATATTTTTTTTGCACTATCCACGCAATAAAATATGAAATGAATCAATCCAAATTCAATTTGAGGTGGTGTTACTAAAGTTATAAATTAAGTCAGGTTCATTCACTGTTAAATACTTCTATGGTAATTTCTAAAATGTGTTAGAAATATTTACGAGATAATTATAGCAAAACTTTTTTTATTAGGTTTTATATCCGGACTTAAAAATGTCATAAAATAAAGACGGCGACATGCGTAGAAACTTACAATTTGATGATTATTATTTGGTATGCCTTGTGAATAATAAATAAATAATAATTATTATTGAAATCCTAGCTAAGGACGCCTGTAAGTAAAAAACATAATTATAGGCATTAAGTGGCTTATGTCATATCTTCATTATCAGGTTACCCAGGTTACTAAGTTGAAGAGGTCAGAAAGACGGACTCTCCATTCCAAAACATTGGTACTCAGTTACATCCGTTTAGACTGGAAGCCAACCCCAAAACGTTTCATAAAAAGCTAAGTAGATGATGTCAGGTAGTTAAGTATATTTTTATAATTCTTATCATCATTATGGTACTTACCAAAAATGTCTTCTTGTGTACATCATTGCTGTTCACTTCCACTTGGAAATTAAGTTCACCCGGATAACTCATCCTTTGTGGAGGCCCTCGGGGACAGAACTGGACAGAAATTAATTAAATTATAATAATCATCTTAACTCTTACTAATATTATATTTATTGATTTCAAATATAGGTTATAACGATGTAATTAAATATCTTTTTCCCCAGAGTTTCTTCCATGTCCTAGGGGAACTTCTTCCCGTACCTGGACAAATTATAGCCTTAGTGTACCTACAAACAAATGTATCCCCTTTATTATTTTAGTACAGATATACTCACAGGAAATTCTATTTGTGTAGCTGGGTTTGGTTTGGTGCCCATTTCCATGGTCTCCGAAGCTGGTGATGGAATGAATCCTGATGAAATGCCCTCAAAGTCAAGACCGCAAGAATCAATCTCCCTTAAAAATAAGGTATACAATAATATCATGATCAAAATAAACTGTTTATCTACAACAATCCTTTAATGGAATACTCTGTGGATCTAGCTAAAGCTGCTTAGCTTTCAAGGTTAATCTTTTTCTCCTGGATACGTAGTGTAATTTAGGGAAGAGCATTAAATTTTTTTATCTCAGTCCATGAAGTATTTACTTTCCTAACGTTACGAACATAGCATGGTCAGAGTACTTACTAGATGTAAAAATAACTGAGAGATAAATCTCATTTTTGAAGACAAAATAATTATCTGAATAGTCCTTTTAATAAAACCATGCCAAAGACCTCCGAATTCAAATGATTAATCCCAATATTTTCCGCAGACAGTCACCTACCTTCTATCTTGAACCGAAACATAAAGGGTATTCCAAAAACCGGTTTACCTTCAATCCAGTATCTGAACTGTGAGCTTGTTTTTCTTTTAATTTGTGCAGCATATGTCTGTGTTTGAGTATTAACTTTACAGCAGTCCGAATAAAGTATAAAATACAAAATTATGGGGCTCGGAAACCGGATTGGAGACAAATTACTAAGAAGTATAGATATGATTGGGTGGTGCTTAATGTTAAATACATACAGCAACAGATTTTGATCATTGATGCAGCTATCATAGTCTTCTTCAGAGTACATCTTTCTGAAATCATTCATGATTAATCTGGAACAAATAAATACAACGAATTTTACGTTTTGAACCTCATTTATGACCGATTTACATTTAGGGTGAATGTATTGATCTGTCAATGTATGGTATCATGGCAGTTGATACTTTGTGTACCTACCATATAAATAAATAAATACAAAAAAGGAAACTTAAAAATAGAAATGCAAAATCATCATTATTCTACCGAAATTATTATGAAATTACAGATTATAGTATCAGTATTGGGTCAAAGTTTAAGTTGCTCTTGAATCCTATCTTTGCTAAACAGATTGTATTAACCATCTTTCATAATCTTTGTTAAATCATGTAGGCCTTCATGGTGGATTAAAAAAAATATCCGCGAATTGTCTATTACGTATGTTGATATTATCAGATAGATAAGTGATAACATAGATAAAAACTCGACATGCTTTCTGTTTCTATTTACAGAATTAAATGGTGATATCATTGCATAACCTATCAACTCGTTTCAGGAAAAACCCATTGTGAAATAGTTACGTTCATTCATGAAAGATAGGGTTTTCAAAAATAATTGTCAATTTTTTTATTTTAGGAAATAATTATAGAAATGGTATGGAAACATCGGAGGACTATATAAAATCAAATCAAGGACAATTTTTTTGCAAAAAAGTTCTTATAATATATTATTTACCTATATAGATATAATTCCTAGGATGAAAAGCTGGAATGTTATTGCATTAAAAATAAATGAGATAATATTAGCAGGCCAATGGCCTTCCGCGGCCTTCAGAATGATCGTTTTGTAGTTGAAAAGTAAGTTTTATCTAATAACCTAAAACGTCATAAAGTAATACTGTAAAACCATCGCTAATTCATAAATTACTTTATTTTACTTCATTTCATACAGGAATGTAGCGATTTGATTTATTAATTTCATACTTTTCGGTTATCTATTTCAATTTACGCTGTTGATGTTGCTCGCTGACTTTTTTTGCTCCAATACCGTTGCTGTACTTGATATTCGTAAAACATGAAGAAAACTTGCAAATAGTAACATTGCATTGCTAATTAACTTAGTTTTTGGCATCAAAATAAGGTTTTAAACTGGGTATAAGTAATGCTATCCACTAAAATAACATTTACAAACTTCAGCAAGAAATCTGACGAAATTAATCCGAAGTGAAATAAACTTACCTTAAAATTATTTAATAACAAAATAAATCCAGAAAAAAATGTTTTGTAAGATCCTCACAATGTTTTGTAAGCTAACACTGGACAAATGCAGGTCACAATGGAAAAAAGTTTCAAAAAAAAACAACACAAAACTACAAAATCCGCGAGCGCACAATACAAGACGTTGATGCAAATAGCAAATAGCGGGGTACCATATTAAATGTCTAGGTTTCTACTGATTCTAGTTTAATAACATCGCAAACCCATTTTAATACTTCATTAATAAGACATTTCTCGATCGAACTTTTATCATTCTATTCACAAATAACTTAACAAATAGATATCCATGAATTTCATCACCAACAGTTTTTATTTAAAATTATTCTATGTTAGAAAAAATATCTGAATAATGGCAATTCCCATTTTTTGCTACTGTGATTTTTCTACCATTTTAGGGTTACCAAATTAAAATTTGTGCGTGGTATTTCCTTTCTTTTTCAGTACTACAGCGCGTTCCATACTACTACCTTAGATTTTTAAGCATTTATATAAAAAGATTGTTCAGGAAAACTAAAAAATAAATACACCCAGCAATTTTTACCTAAAAAATTCACGTTCACTGGTATTGAAGAAATGATGATAAAATTACAAAGCTCTTAATTAAAAGCGTTTCAAAACTGTATGATACAGTTCTGAAAAAGAAAAAAAAAATGATTGCCACCATAAAAAATTACTAAAGAATGAGAAAAAAAATATTCGAACTCCGCTTCACTTGTGTTTTTTTTCTAATTTTACTGTCATTAGGCCGATAATTTGATGCATATTTTGTATGCAACAGTTATTTTGACTTGTTATAGTGCTCTATTATGTACCAAATCATTGCAGGGAATGCTCTAAGTGCGTCTATAAACTAAAATCAATAACAATCATTGACCAACAAAGGTACGCTTGTGTTTGCTTTTGCTGAGCATATAACCTGTGTTTTGTGCTGGCGTCCGGTTGGCGTCCGTCACAATTAACGCGAGAATGTTTAATAGGCGTTTTGTTGCGATATCGATGTAGAAATGTGTTTTATTGCGGTCGCGTATTGTGGTATTGAAAGTGGTTTTTGTTTTTAGTTACCAAGATGAATTATGAAGCCGAGAGAGCCATGAATCAGAAGCGATTGCGAATGGAGGGCGAACCGGGCCACGGTGTTGTCCAGGGGAACGGTTTGCCGCTAAATTACATAGGTAAGGTAACTTTGAGCGCGAAATGCATGAAAAATTGTTTATATTGGGAAAGTTTTGACGTTGTTCTTTTTGTCTCAGATAATGGTCATCAAATACCGTACCAGCCGTATGCTGGTGCGTATAACACTCACTATCCGCCGCCGGAAGCGTTCTCGCCGTACGGGCCGCCGCCCCCGGGGGGCTACGCGCCGCAGAACCTGTCGTACGCGCCTCCAGCTCACCAGAACTACCCGCATCACCAGAGTTTCCCGCCACAACAGCCGCCGCAGGCACAACTGCACATGCCTCAGTCCCATATGGGTGAGAAATCTTGTCAAAATTTTCACAATATTTTTACCATAAAAAAATTAGCAAAACATTGCCAGTTTACATACTATAATAGATTTTGTGCAATAGAAAATAGAGGTGATTATTGTTTGAATATATTTGACAGATTTTAAAGATTGTTGACATAAAGTGTTATCTATGGGTGGTTATATTCACACTTTTTTTTGATATGTTGAAAAAGTTTGCTCCTTTTCAAGACTTGTTCTTCTAGTAAACAACAATTCTATTACTTGATAAAATAATAGGTTTAGTAAACTAATGAATTTGGTGAATAAAGTGGACCATAAAATTAATTATAAACCTGTTTTCTCTTTAATGTCTTACAACTTGAAGCTATACTAAGTACAACTCTTTTATATATTTTTTGAATGCTGTAGAAATGTTTATTGTGTGACTTGACTGCACTTTGTCAGTTCAAGGTTACGGAGACGTGGGGGTGCACAAGCCAGCCTGGCCGCCGCAGCCACATCTCCTGCCTCCGTTGGACACTCAGAAGCCCCTTGACGTGAAGCAGCTCAAGTCTGAAATCAAACTTGAACCAACCGATGCTCAGAAACGACCGCATCCAGAGAGCGAGATGATGGTGAGTCTTATAGTAATTCATTAATTCTATTTTTTGGTATATTGTAACTTACATATATAACTAAATAAAATACTGCATGTATGCTTTATATTGTAAAATGAATGTAAAGATGGCTTCAAACTTAACCCTGAATCTGTATTTTTTAGTTTTTAGCTTTGTTTTAAATAACATCAATTTCTATATCTTTTAGAAATTCTAATTAGTTGCTAACACATGTGTACCAACTTTCTTTTTTTTATGGAAGTATTTTTTCACCTGTATCTGGCAACAAAAAATGTTTATGTGTTTCTTTGTTTTTAACTTATGTCTGTTTGAAACTGTTGCTTATATGATTGTGTATTATTTTTCTTGTTTCTGTATGTATTATTATAATAACGTTTATATGTTCAATCTGTACAGGCACGGCAGAGAGAGTACAATGTCCACATTCCCAGTTCTTTGGTTAATATTTAAACATATTATATCTACGGTCGAACTTTGATTATGTGTCTCTTCTAATTAAAACAGTATTTAATTGGTTTACAAATACTATAGTTGTCTTTTATACTTGAGTCTATATCTGCAAGTATATTATGAAGTGACAACACTGAAAGTAATAAACATAATATTATAATCAAAATTTTTATAAAGGCTTCTGTGATATTATTTGTGCAATTTAGTTAAAATTGTCCCTACAAAAGTCACATTATGACCATAAAAAATTGCTAAGTAAATAAATGACAAAAATTTTTGCAAATAATACTTTTGAAGACAGATTGTACAAGTCAGTATATTTTTTTTAACCAACTTCGTAGAGAAGGAGTATTTAGATTACTAATTTTGCAGTAGTACAGGAGCTTTCAGTACCGGTGCCATAGCAGTAAGTTTTAAAGTTCATGTAAACCAATATATGTTTCTTAGATGGAAGTTAACTGATGATTCCTAAATAGGCTCTATGTCATCTGGAAAACAAAATAAAACTTTTTTCACAAATATATCACATAACCAAGGTTCCACTGAATTAATAGCAACACTTGTTATTTTGAACGAATGAATGAATGATATGATCTTGTTTCAGGGCGGGGACTTGGATCAACCCAAAATAAAGATAAAGACAGACATATTTAAACCTGACGATTTGGCGCACAGACAGGACAAACCTATTGGTATGTACTGCAACACAATATCAATAAAAAAATATCGATGTTTTCTTAATAAGGTTATCGATATTCATGGGCGTAGCCAGCTTTGGGCTCAGGGTGGGGCAGCAGTCAACCTATCCCCCGGGGGAGGGCGATTTTTTGTATCTTGAGCCGTTAATTTCAAACTTGTTAATCTCTTAATTTGAGAGGTTTATATTTTCAGGTACAGAAAATGAACAATCACACACAGGACAAAAGCTAAAAGTAAGGGCATATAGTTTCTGAATATGCGAGCAAAGCGAGCGCGTAATTTTTAATAATAATAATAATAATAATAAACTTCTTTATTGCAGATAACTGAGATCCATACATTAGGTACACAAACAATACAATTAATATATAATAGTAAGCAGGGACTTAGTCCTCTGCACTAATTTCCACGTAAGCGGGCAGTCGTGTCTACTTGCTATAGCACTCAAGATGCTGTGGCGACTTCCACGCAACCGACTGATGAAGGATGCGGTCTTTTTACGCCATATTGCTGCAAAGCCATCTGTGTGTGCATCAGCAAACATGGCTGATGCGCTACAGAAACGTGGAAGCCGCAACAGCGCCCTGAACGCGTTATTAAATTGGACCCGCAGAGCATTGTATGTTCTCTGAGTATAGTTGGCCCACAGAGCTCCCGTGTACAGTGAGGTACAGTACGCTTTGAATAATGTAATTTTAACTGCGTCTGTACAACGAAATATTTTTTATCGGACTTAAACCAAATATAACGTAAAATTGTGCCCTAAGTACGTTTGCGCAAAATTTTACGTTATATTTGTTGTACTTTATTTTTGTTGAAAGATGCAAAAATAAGAGCATATAGTTTCTGAATACGCGAGCGAAGCGAGCGCGAAATTTTCATCGGCCTTAAACCAAATATTACGTAAAGCCCTAACGTACTTAACTTTTTGTTTGTTGACAAATGCAAAAATAAGGGCATATAGTTTCTGAATACGCGAGCGAAGCGAGCGCGAAATTTTTATCGGACTTAAACCAAATATTACGTAAATTTAGCCCAAACGTACTTAACTTTTTGTTTGTTGATAAATGCCAAAAAGGGCATATAGTTAATAAGTTTGAATACGCGAGCGAAGCGAGCGTGAAGTTTTTATCGGACTTAAACCAAATATTACGTAAAATTTAGCCCAAACGTACTTAACTTTTTGTTTGTTGATAAATGCAAAAAAAGGGCATATAGTTAATAAGCCTGAATACGCGAGCGAAGCGAGCGTGAAATTTTCATCGGCCTTAAACCAAATATTACGTAAAACCCTAACGTACTTAACTTTTCGTTTGTTGACAAATGCAAAAATAAAGGCATATAGTCTCTGAATACCCGAGCGAGGCGAGCACGAAATTTTTATCGGACTTAAACCAAATATTACGTAAAATTTAGCCGAAACGTCCTTAACTTTTTGTTTGTTGACAAATGCAAAAAAGGGCATACAGTTTCTGAATAAGCGAGCGAAGCGAGCGTAAAATTTTTATCGGACTTTTTTTTAAGACTCAAAACGAAAAACTACGTAAAATGTCCCAAATATACATTTTCATGAATGGGGGGACTAGGTACGACACACCCGATTTACGCCCCTACGAAAACCCCCTCGCTCGCATAGATAAGTCGATAAAAATAAAGTTAGATAACGTATAGCAACGTCGCGCAGCTAAGCTTCGCGGACCACTCGGAATGCCTCCAGGGGCCAACAGTGGTCCGCGGACCACAGGTTAAGGACCACTGTGCTAAACGATCGTTCGATTGTACAGGTCGTACATGGCTGGGCAAGAAAAATAGCGAGCGCGGTTTTTACACTAGGATAAAATTGCATTTCCGAAATTTTGATCACATCTACCAGTTCCATCTCCTTCAATGCATTATTTTTTGGATTAGATGGACGGCTCGGCTCGCTACGCCACATAGCAACTATTCTTTTAGGGAATACGGCTCGCTTTCAAATGACGCGCGCACCGCTCACGTTCGGGAACTCGAGCGTGTATTTTGTTTTGATCGCGCTCTTTTCAAAAGACGACAATTTTTTTGTGCAATAACTTACGGATAGTACATATGTTGTTGATGTTGTTAGTTAGAGTTAGTAAAAAAAACTTGTTTAATCAGACACCTTATAGGTCAGAGCCAACTGGAGAGTCAAAGTCAAAGTCAAAGTCAAAGTATTTATTATTTGTAAAAACATAGGTATAAAAATAAATGAAGATCTTAAAGTTAAAATAGTGCGCTATGTTTTGTCTATGGTGAGACGTACAAATATGGTTTAAACTACTTACTAGAATTAAAATAATCAATTTTTACAATTAAAACAGAATTAAATATCTAAATTAGTCGTTTAAGAACAGGTGCTGCCTTCAAGCGGCTCCTGCCCAACCTGGGAGGCCCAAACGCCCCCTGAGTCTTGCGGTCCATGGCCCTTTACGGGGCCCCGGTATGGGCACGTTCGGTACGGCCGCGAGCTGTACACTACCTGAACGTGCCCCAAAGGGTGATAGCCATTAGGCTAATCCGGGGGTACCGCACGATCTCCCGCGAAGCAGCTGGCCTACTAGCCGGACTACCACCGTGGGATCTGGAGGCGAGAGTCTTCTTGCGCCTGTACGACTGGCGCGAGGAGGCTCTGCGCCGGGGGGAAACCCCGTTGCCGCGACAAGTTGTCGCGCAGCGGGCAGAGCTCCGGCGGGATGTCATGGTGGCCTGGAGGGAGCGACTGTCGCAACCCAGTGCAGGGCACGCCACCATAGTGGCGGTAAGTCCCCTCTTTGAGGAGTGGCTCGGGAGGAGTCACGGCGCCCTCACGTACCGCATGACGCAGGTCCTCACCGGACACGGTTGTTTCGGGAGGTATCTGCATCGAATCGGTCGTGAGGAGGCGCCCGGTGTCACCACTGTGCGGATAGCCCCGAGGACACGGTGGACCACACAGTCCAGGAGTGCCCTGCGTGGGAGGGCACCGCCGGGTCCTCGTCGAGGCTGTGGGCGGCGGCGACCTCGCGTCCGGCCCTGGTTCAAGCCATGGTCCGGGGCGAAAGGGAATGGGATGCCGTCGCCTCCTTCTGCGAAGCAGTCATGCTCGAGAAGGAGGCGGCGGAACGTCAGAGAGTTCGCACCTCTCATCCCGGCCGCCGCGCTGGAGCAGGTAGACACCACGGGCGCCGGGTGTCGCGAGACGACTCCCGGCCACCGTAGGCGTGGGTCTGTGGGCGGTGAGTTCGGGTGGCTCATCGCTCATGTCTGTTTTTAGACAACAGACCCGTGTCGGCGGCGCGCGTTGTTCCACGCGCTCCTCAAAGAAATGTCAGCAACCCCAGAGGGGCCCAGCAGGGCCAAGGCCTGCCGGGGCTGCGGGTTGTTCGAAAGAGGTACCGCGGCCCTAGCACATAAGGCCTACGACGGAACACGACGGCTTTTAGTCAGTAAGAGTCTGACACTCCCTCACCGCTGCTAACCCACAGCGGGAGGGGTCATTTGATGATTTTTTACGTCGTTAAAAAAACAAAAGGGCCCAGGGTGGGGCAAGTGCCCCAGCTTGCCCCAGTGTGGCTACGCCCATGTCGATATTTACGTAAAAATATATCGATTAAGTTTAAAACATTGTTGAAAGGTTCTTTTAATCTACAGACAGACAGACAAGTGTTGCTGGGGAGTTTGTTTCACCACTTCTTCTTCCCAGCAAAAACACACAGAAAATGTTGAAGGGCGGGCGTTTTGGGGGCTGTCTTTTGTAAACTTGATCTTCAAAAGATGGTGGTCAACCGCCTACTTTTATAAACGACTTTATATCTTTAATATTTACGTAAAAATATTTCGATATTTTCTTAAGCAGATAATCGATAGTCTCGAGAAAAAAATATCGATATTTATCTTTCACTCACTGATATTCGTATGAGATTGAAGGGAGTAGTAAAATTGTAATGTTTTTTTCAGATGTTGGACAGAAGCCATTGTCAATAGATGGGCTACATAAGCCAGCTGATATGCAAAGTAAAGGTAAGTTAACATTTATACACAATTCTAGTTATATGTGTTTCGTACTTAGTTATATATAGGTATATCAACTATTTATGATGAGATGTACCGTTTAAATATAACGAAAACCGTACCATAACAAACCTCAAATATTTTATGATAATTTATTATTAAAGAAAATTATTATGAAGTTAAATGTAATAAATATTTTGCAGATGATGGACACCCAATCATTGGAGTTGAAAATAAGTCCATTGATAAACCTGCTGGTACGTACTTTTCTTACACTAATAATAAAAAACGTTATGTATTGTTCCTTTTTGTTAAGAGAAAAAATTACGTAAGATTTTGTACTGTTGGGTGCATGATAGATTATTTGGAATCATAAGTATAAAAAAAAAAAGAATTAAGAAGAAATTTCTCACAAGACTGTGTATTTTCTCAACAACAATGTAATTATTTGAACAATAATGTTTATTTTGATAGAAGCGTGCAAAGCCGAGGCGGCGGCGGAGGGCGCGGGGGATTCGCAACGTGCCGCAGAACCCACCACTCTTAGCGACAAGAGGTAACTATACATAATCATAACAGTTCTCGAAAATCAAAAAGATAAAAAGTGATTTAAAGTATGCTGAAAATCAGCAAGCACGTTTTGAAGGTTAAGTTTACATAACTGTTTTTGCTGGGAAGAACAAATGGTGGAATGAACTCCCCACCAACACAATTCTGTCTTTATGGTTTGAAAACATTGGTTCTATACAAAATATTGAAAACATGATTTTACAAAATAATAAAATGATTTAGTAGCAACTGAATTTCTTACACAATTTACCACTCCCTGATACCTACTTATAATTGTTTTTAGTTCAGCTACTCGCTCAATGTTCACTGAAGAGCAAAAGTTTGGAGGTTCATCCATCTAATAACCCACTTTGCAAGGCACAGACCACATCTCTCATATAGAAAAGATGATCTTCTCGCTCTAGAAAAAAATAATAAATTGCGTGCTAAAAACCCTAAAATTATGTTCGCGAAACCAACATTCGTGCGTGAACACATACTATCTGTGGACGTGCGCCGATGCGTACACATTTTTGGTTGCGAACAAATGTGCATGAGCAATTTTGGGGGGATCCAGAAATAATAGATTGTGTTCCATCTTAAAAATATATCTGTATTTGTTACAGTGAAGAGGATCGGAAACCTTTCAGCAGTCCGGAGCTGCCCAAATCGGGGTCTATACCGGGGAAAGTGCCTACCCCCGGCAGTGAGGTAAACTAGTTTTAGACTAATTTTATTATCAGATTTTATTTCATTTTCATTTCATCTTTTTACGTTTCAATTATTGAGAGTTAGAGACATAATTTTAAGATATTATATATTTTTTAGGTTTTTATGTGCTTGTTGTATTAACTTAGATTCAATTTCTATGAATGTCATAGCGAAATCGACAGTCTTTCCGTGTCATTAAATGTGAAATCTTTTGAAATAATATGTATTCTATTTCTTTGTCTCGTCCATGGATATGGCATCATCATCATCGAAATAATTTCTTGACTTTGCAACTTAAAAACAATAACTACAATAAAAATGGTGAACTCTTAATGAACAACTCAATTTTTTTTTAAATTAATAACTTTGAACTTGTACATACAGGTGTTACAAAAGAAACAAAGTGATTTATTTTTGTTTAGTTAGTATGATTCTTATGTCCATTGTTAATTCCAGCTTTCCATTTTGTAACACCTTGTATAATTCAAATGTCTCTCGAGAAATCACCCAGCTACCCATATCCCCCTGCGCCCGTTAAAATTAGAGAATAAAAAGTACTATCGGCAGCCCAAGAAGAGGGGCCGGCCGAAGGGCTCCACCAACAAGCCGAAGCCGCCCGGGGCCCCGCGCGCGGCCGGGCCCCCCGCGCCGCGGGCCCCGCCGCCGCGGCCCCTGCCGCAGCCGCCAAGACCCAGGGCTACGGGGTACCAGTATGCTATCAGACCGTTCAGGAAGGACTTCTCGGGGATACAGTTTAGAAGGTCAGTATGGTTTGAAAGATGGATCATTGCGTTTAATTTATTTATGAATTTGAGAACTTTGAAACATTGATTTTACTCAATACTCAATACTTTTACTCTAATTGTTATTGAGAACTATCCTTTTGTAGTATAATAAACACATGTTTTTGCAACAAATATTATTTTGAATCGTAAAATTTTAGCAAACCCGTTTTTCAGAAAACTAAGGACATAATTTACAAAATTTCTTCTATTTCTATTATCTTTTTCCCCCACAGGCGATGGAGTGACGACTGCCTAGACTCGTCGCACATCCCGAACGAAGTATACTTCGGAGACGTACCGGTGTCACTTGAAGTGCTGTACAACTACTACGACGCCAACGCCGAGCGCGAGCGCTTGGCCGCTCAGGCCGCACACATCGCCGCGCAGAAGGCCGCGGCCGCCAAGCTAGCGGCTGCCAAGCTGCAGGCGAGGGGACTTGTGCCGCACACTACCGAGGTGAGTGATGTACAACTACTACTACGCTTGGCCGCTCAGGCCGCACACATCGCCGCGCAGAAGGCCGCGGCCGCCAAGCTAGCGGCTGCCAAGCTGCAGGCGAGGGGACTTGTGCCGCACACTACCGAGGTAAATAAAAATATGTATATAAATAAATGACCATAAAATCTGCATTTCTGCTAAAGCCGACAGCTGACAGCAGAACCATTTCCACCAGAATTTCCCCTTTTCTTGACATCGCGTAAAAAGGTTGACGATGATGCCGTCCAGCTCCCTGTTTTGAATAGAGCTGACCCATACCTCAGGACCTGGACCTGTTAGTACATACCATCTAGCACTTTGGGTCAGCCTCTAGGTAAATCACCAACTGGCCCTGCTAATGTTACCAATAATATGCACATTTTAATAAAAATTGCCTGAATGATGGCACGATCGTACAGATAACATATCGAATCCCAAATAACTTGCTAACAGGGTACGAAAAAGTCACGATGATGGCATATATTAACTTATATTTAATTTCTCAGGTACAGACAGTAGACTCGTCATCATCAGACGATTCGTCCGGCTCGTCGGGCAGCGACTCCGAGGAGAGTGACGAGGTAAGTGTCAATACCAATAGCATTATACAGACATGTGCCATTATTCATTTACCATTTAATCATTTTCATTATATCCATGTTTGATATTCGAGTTTCGATATTTGTTGTTTAGAGTCTACCGTATCTTTGTTAGTCACAAAAAAAAAACAAAAAAAAACAATAAGACTAAAAACTAGCGGTCTCTTGCAAGCAAAAATGGACATTATTGTTTTGTGATATAGTAACTTTTACTTTAAAGGCTTTTGTGGTTGACTTTACTTCAAACTCTTGTTGTATAGATAGTCTTTGACTGCGCATTTTCTGCTGACGCCGCGGTCGACACGACCCCAACTTAGATATTTTAGTTCCTTACAAATCAAAGGAATTGAGTCATTAAATAAATATCTTAAATCTCTAATAATATTGAAATGGTGCTACAATTTTTTTAATATCAAATCACCGTCACCCTCATAACTCACAATCAGCCGTGCCGAATGAAATGATCCCCCATCACGTACAGGATACGCCACTGAAGCGGGGCCCGGGCAGGCCGAAGGGCTCCAAGAACAGTCCGCGGGCCCCCGGCACCCCGGGCACGCCGGGTTCCGGGGCCCCTGGAACCCCGGGCTCGGGCCGCCGGGGCCGCCCGCCGGTCCCGCCGGAACTGCGCCAGCCCGGGATCACGGATATGAAGAAGTTCTGCAAAGCTGCTGGTATACGCTTCGATTATAAGAAGCTTGTTGAAGGTGGGTATTCTTTTCTACTGTCTTTTCAATCCATCAATTCATAATAAGAGGTTGCATTGTTAAATAAATAAAACTTATTGTCTTAAGATATCGGAATCTGTCATTATCAAAAAACTTCATAATCCAAAAAAAAAAATTGCGAAAAATGGTGATAAGAGTCCAAAATGGTCCAAAGCCATCAAATAAAAAAAACCTGAAATCTTTTTTTAAATTTATGTTTATCTTATTTTGTCATCTGGTGAATCCAAATAATAGTAGTATTTTGGATTGTATGGACGATACGGTATTCATCCGATCCGTATAATCCAAAATACTACAGTGTACAAATCGCTATTACAGGTTGTACGAAAAACAAGGAACGCGTACAAAAGATGCTGGATCTGCTCACGGCAGCCGGTTTAGAAGGCAAGCCTACGCTGGAGAAGTGCCAAGCGCTGAAGAAGGCCAAGATGGAGAAGAAGGAACAAGAGAAACAGGCCAAGAAAGAGGCTAAAGTTAAGCACAAAGAAGTCGCTGGTGAGTATATTAATTTTGTTGCTTTCCAATGCTTTCCAAGCACTTTTTGTTAAAGAAATCTGATTTTATTAACACGCTCAGGTATATTAGCAACACTTGTAACTATGTATGTAAGAAAGTCTTTGTCCAAAAAGAATTAAGATTTCATAAACGCTCCACGCTTTCTTTTATCAAACTAAATGTTCGAATTATAACCGACTTCCCAAATAGGAGGAGGTTTTCAATTCGGCCGGTTTTTTTTTTTGTCTATGTACATCGGTTACGCCGAGGTTTATAGCCCGATTTACGTGATTCTATTTTTGTTCCTCCGCCCCTTCCTGGGTCTCTCCGGTCATCTTTCCTTAATCCGTGGTTCAATGCCATCGGAGGAACCAAGCGCACCCGCGACGAGAAGATTTTGCAACTTGTTCTGCTAAGAGTGTATCGTCAGCGCTGATGGTATGCGCTCACTGTCGGTCGTGCGCGAGACCTACGTTGGTGTAAGGCTGGACATCCAGCCTTACACCAACCAACCAAGGAACCTTGTGTAACAACTGTCTTATGTTTGTTATTATTGTTGGTACAGCGACCCCAGAAGGTGGTCGTCGCATGACGCGCGGCGCGACGGGCGTGAAGCCGCGCCAGCGCATCGTGATCTCGTCGGACGAGGAGGACGACACGCCCGCCGCCCGACGCACGCTCTCCAAGCTGCGCTCCTCGCTCAACGACGACTCCGACTCCGACTAGGTACGTACTGCGTGTGTAGCTAGTACATGCGCCACAACATCGTGATCTCGTCGGACGAGGAGGACGACACGCCCGCCGCCCGACGCACGCTCTCCAAGCTGCGCTCCTCGCTCAACGACGACTCCGACTCCGACTAGGTACGTACTGCGTGTGTAGCTAGTACATGCGCCACAACATCGTGATCTCGTGCCCAGAAGAGGACGACACTCGCGCGAGATTGAAGTTGGTACTGTATGTATGAGCCTCTGACGCAGAACCACCAGAAGACACGGCCCCTCGAACCGCGTGACAACTCCCTACTGCCTTAATGATCCATTTCAACGGCCCTTGAACCTAGGAAAGTTCAAGTTCAAGTTTTAACAGTCTCCGCTTGTCTACAAGTCCGCGGCAGCCTGCCGTGTTTGTAAAACATAAGAGCGAAGGTAGGATCCTTCGAGTCTAACAATGAAATGCTAAAGTGCGTGAGCAAATAAGTCCACTCCTCAGTTAAAAATGATCTTCCCACTGTAAATATCCACTCAATTCTTTTTGTCGTTCCTGAAAGTAAAATATATTTATTTCTTCCTTCCAGGTAGTCGACAACTCTCTGCCTGGTAAGAGTAAACAATAGACAGTACAATAGTACGACAGTACTTCGGGCAGTGAACACAAGTGACCTCTAGAAAGTGCTTCGACGGAGGTTCGGACTTAGCCGTAGTGACTACTTCCTACTAATATTAGTGTTTGCGTCGAAATTACATAATTAGCGGTGTGGTAGAAACAAAATGGCGGGGTGAAACGATGTTGGATTTGAAAAGCAGAAAATATGAGTATGCAGGCAAGTAAAAATGCAAGCTATTTTGTAACTTGACTGAAGAATGCAATATGTATATTGTCGGTGTACTTATTTCTTTTGCTAGACATACTTTGTATGCACATAAGACCAGCTAAACTGAATGCATCTGTATTTAATAATAATTTACAACAGTTTTGACGGCCCTAATTGAAAGAACATAAAGCTTAATTTCCCTAAATCTACAGTGGCATTGAAATTATACCAAAATATATCGGAATTTCGTTTCACCGCGTCCTCAATATATGCTGAATATAAGAGTGCAATGAAAGCGTAGCCAACGTTAAGTTATCGACAGTGACAATATAGTAAAACAGCATAATTTATCATCACAGTCGTGATTAGCCGTAGAGTAGGGATAGGAGGTGGTAAATATTGCTGGTGTACTAAGATATTCCTTTAAAAATATATCGAAACATGACCCCAAGTTAAAACTAACAAATATTCGTTTAAAACACGAAAGATATATCGCGATGTGAATGTAAAATTATCATAGAAGAGTTCTATCACAACAAAATAAATGCAATATGCCCAAATACAAGCGTAATAGGAAAACAGAAGACCTGAAAGCAAATCAAAGCCCAAAACCAACTCGGGATCAATTTCGAATTACGCCTCTTAGTATAAAACTCCATGCTACTATATGCTACTCCATTCATCAGTTTTATACTAAGAGGCGTAATTCGAAATTGATCCCAAGTTGGTTTTGGGCTTTAATTATTTAGACACCGACAACATAAACGTCACTTTTCTTTAATAACCGTTTACTTTGAATTTTCACTTTCAGTTTTCACTGTAAACAGTTGTTACAAGACGAACGGCCGTTTTTTGGCCTTTAAAGAAATATCTTAGAATACCAGTGTTATTGAAGAACAAAGCTGATATAATAGTTTCAAATGAAAGTATAGAAGAAAGAGTTTTAGGAATATCTAGAATCTCCTTTTGAAAGATTTTAGATACAGTTTCCAACAAAAATAATCTACCATGTCTTACGGTCATTTCCAATATTCTGTAATATATTCTGTTGGTTTACTTACTATGGATAGAATTTTGACATTAGCCACAAACAATTAATTTCAAAATCCTATCTCTGGTAAGCGAAACAGTGGATACTTGGACAAAATATTAGGAACGGCCATTAGAAACGAATATTTCTTTTGAATTTCTTGGTTCTGTGTTCTAGAATCTTTCAATAAGGAGTCAAGTTAAAAGAGTATGTATTAATAATAGTGCTTTATATTTTAATGTCGCAATACAGATCACTATGACGTCATTCCATTATATTGGCGCGGTGTCACGGCTTATTACTAACCCCTTTATATTGTGTTTTTATATCACTGACCAACAGTGGAAACAAGCCTTAAAAAACCTACTTTCTTTTATAAAAAACTACATATTGTAGTATATCAAGGGCCGATTTTTCAATCTCCAAATCACTTTCATCTGTAGAATGAGTTTGACATTTTGACAGCTTTTGTACAGAAGATATGTCAAACCGCCATATTTGTACCACAGATGGCTAAGTGAATTGATGATTGAAAAATCATTGAATCCTATCATTAGGCCCTAAAGCAATCGCGATATCACAAAATATTCGATCTCTCCTAATTTTATATTAAAAAACTGCGATTGGAACACTAGTCATAAATCATATAGAAATTATTGAAAAAAGACAAGTCGGCATATTTTTTTAATCTGGCAGCTTTATTTATTACTTTTTAAAATTGGAAGGGATTGGCTTTAGAGAAATGGTGGCTGAAGGCAAAGGCGTTCCTTAGTGAATATTATATTTGTAGGACTAAAACCCCTCGCCTACTTTAAGTAGTGGTAGAAGCTTAAGGCACTCAATATTGTTCATTTGTGCCTATAATACTATTAAAAAAAACTATATATAATTCTATCTGTGTGAATCTTACATTATAAAGATATAATTTTCATTAAATAGCAGAATACGTTGTATTATGATTGGAGTCAAATTTTATACTCTAGTTTATATAACAAAAAAAGTAATATTAACTATTATTGATATCAATAAATTGGTAACACCAAGACATTTATTAAATTTAGATGTTGTATATATTAAAGAAAAAATACATAATATTGTGTGTCCTGCGTTATTTTTGTACAGGTTTGACGAAATGATGTATGGTATCGGCTTTGTATATACGCTAACGAATGAATGGAGGCAAAAATATGGGTGACTGATACATAGCCGAATGAGGATGTCACTGAGTTTTCTTACTTTAGTTTTTTAAACTGTGGTGCGAGACGACCAATTTTTAAGTACACTGTCATTTGCAAACATCCCCTTAATGTATAAATAGGGGGTGACGCTCGCAAGTTTTTTCAATGTGATGATTTTTATGATTTTATTCCCATACTAACAGCTAGGAGCTAAACTTAGCCGAAGAACGAATTTATATTTTTATTTATTATTTTATCGGATATAAGAATCTCAATGAACGCAATGGGACTTTAATATTTGTGTTCAATCGGGAGTACTAAGAGCAAAATTAAAGATTTTTCATAATAAGTACCATGTATAGTGTATCGGTGTCGTTATTTTGATAATTATATAGTTATATGGTTTAGCAGATGTGTGCGAGCATCGGTTATAATCGCCTTAATCAGACACCAATAATAATGCAATACTTTTTTATAGTTAAAATATTAAGTGCTATTGTGAGAGTTTTTTTGGGGTGACCAACGCTGCGGTTTCTACTAAAACTTTAATTTCACATGATTTTGTATAAGCGTGAAATAATTTGTCTTAAATCTACGACGCTGGCGTTCAAGAGTTTAAATAGTATTTTTAAAACATTAAACAATGCTTATAAAATCTATGGAAAGTGATTTTTAATGAATATGAATGATTTTTAATAAATAATGAATGATAAAGTGTGAAAATGATCACGATATCATTAAAATTATATGAGTTGTACATATTAGACGTAGTTTTAGTTTTAAGTTTTATTATTAATTTTAAGATGTAATAGATATTTGTATTTGTAGGATATATTTAGATGTGTTTCTTTTACCATATTATATAATTGACGGCTACGGTAATTTTGGTAGTAAAAATATTTCCATAGAATAAAAGCATTTCAATTATTGCATTTCTAACTACAATAAATAGTGTCTCTTCAATAACTCGGAATAATTTGAGCAGACTAAATAACTTTTAATACATCGCCTACTATGCCTTCCATCTTTTCTGAAGGCCGATTTACTGCTATATTATAAAAGTTTACCTACTATCGTAGGAAAAATAATGACCCCATGAATCGGCAATCTTTTAAACATAGAACAGTAGTCAACCATTTTTATGTCTTAGCAATAATACAGTAAGCGTAGAATCCAAGTTTGAAATTTTGTTACCATAGACAAGCTTAACAAAAAAGTCTATGAGCAAGAAGGTTAGCTTTCAGTGTTCAGCCTATTTACCGCGGCCGTGTTATATTAGTCACCTATATATAAAAATATATTATATTTAGTATAAGAATATGCTTTTCGCCGGCACACTATGTTTTTTTAAATATTTATAGATAATATTTTCCTTGCCAATACATGAGGCGTATAGATTTTTTCTTATTTACTCAATTTAAAGGCGTTCACAGAATATTTGAAGGGAAGAATACTAAAATCGATTGAACACATTTTGTTCACAAATCATAAGTTTTAAAGAGTGTAAATTGTAATAAATCAATAATTGGAAAGTAATCAACTCATCTGTTTTAAATAAATCAATTGAAGAGTTCAACAAATTGAACATAAACACATTTGCTCATTTATTGTGGACAAAATCATATAAAAAAATATATTTTCTATTAATGGGACTTAAAATCAATTGTATCACCGGCAGCCTAAAATAAATATCAGAATAGTTTTGTCTTCATACAATCGTATTGATATTATGGCTGATTATAATGGCAATAAAACTTACAAAATAAAGTTCCTAGCAGCCTAATCAAAACTATTTTGATTGTATGTGAACAATTTCCCTTTATAAGGAAACCAACAAGTTACGAACGTTTTAGTTCCAACTTTTTGGTGTGGCAATACTAAGGCTGTATTTAAAGAAAGGCACCACTATAAATGACGATAATTATAATTTAAAAGGCTTTCAAAAACATTTGGCCAATATAAAGTCTTCCTTTTTAAAGTATATTTATTGATAGGCAAATAGAAAAAAACATGGTTTTTCTAACGCATTGTTTACTTTGAAGAAAGTGTGGAAGAATACTAAAAGTCTGATACATAAATTAATGTAAAATTCTTACATACAAATACACTCGTATAATTATATTGTATTCAGGACGAATAAACGTTGATAAATATTTTATTTTGCTGTAAATATTAATACACACGTCTAATCTATTTGGCAATACCCAATGTGTCAGAAAACCAATTGAGGTAAATACAATTTATTTAAATAAATAATATTCTGCATTCAGTCATCTTTGAGCATAGTCGCAATTTTCCTTAATTTAAAAGGATCCAAAACAAAACAAAACCTAAAATCAAAGGTCTCGTTATATTTTTTCAAAAATTCTTGTTTTTATTTTTGTATCTGCTATAAAAAGTTGAATATTTTACACACAGGTCTCAAAGGTCAATAATTCCTTCGGGACACGTGTTCAAAACGTCCGAAACCGGTTTTATTCCCGAATAACCGATACCGGTTTTTTGCAAATGTAAGAACTCAAAACCTCTCACGGTGCCGGTTTTTCAAAAGAAAGTAGTCCTGTATACCTAAGATCGTCATTTCGAGTGCTACCTTTCTTCAAGCGGTGACAATGTAAATATAATTGAATTGATAAAAATTGGATTGTGATCGAAAAATAATTTAGCAAACGTTTTTTTTATTGGTATTTGACACCTCCAACCAATGTGCAATCGTTTTTTGAAGTACCTATATATGATTTTCACATAAATATGGAATTAGTTAAATGGCTTTTAACGTAATTTAATTGCAATTTCAACAGTTTTTTTTATGCAGCTAAAAATCTATTATGGATGTAACTGGAAAATTTGTTTTATACAGAAACCACCTTATTATGGAACTTGGTCTTAAAAATACTGGGCTTAGAACAATAACTTGTTTGAGACGATGGTTTATACCTCATACTAAAAAGCCGGTTCTTTTTGTCAGGACCACGTTTTATAATAAGGTGGATAAAGTCTTGAAATAATAATTGGTTGTTGGTGTCAAATATCCCATTTTTGATGTACATATTCGCGTGCGTGCCGGAATAGTATGTTCGCGAACATGTGAAATTGTCGGTGACAGCTAAACGGCTGATGTATATTATTTGCGTAAGATAAACTTTTGTATAAATACATTAATTCGGATGTAGAATGCCATATTGTGATTAGTTTGTTAGCGACACGAAATATTTTTCAAATAAAAATATCTATGTATACATTATTTTTATTGTTTTATTTTAACAATAGGAGCTGTCCATAACACTATATTTTTTTTGTTTTGAAGCTTTTTTTCAAGCTTTTCCTTAATCAACCGTTTGGTTTTTGGTAAAAATATTATGGTACGGTAGGGACCAAAAACTGATTGTTGTAACACCACTAGGGCTTTCAATACCGGTATTACGGGATCCCGTAATACCGTGATCACGGATATATTTTGGTATTTTTTCAATACCGGTATTGAGGAGCCAATACCGTGATTACGGTATTACATCTTTTTATAATTTTAATTATTGTGGTTTGTTGTAACAAGTAACAGGAAGTTGTTTTAAATAAGATAAATAACTACGACTCGTAAGATGTATGTACCAACTCGTAATCTTATTCTCACACTTCACACTTGTGTATTAAGTGCCAACCCGCCCAGCATACTCGCCCGCTGATAGTTCTTCAGCAGGGTTTTGTCTCCCTTTTTGAAGAACAGGACGATAACACTCCTACTCCACGCCTCTGGGGTTCTCCTTCAAACAGGACGGCATTAAAAGCTTCTGGAGCTCCCCAGTATGGGCTTACCTCCTGTTTTAATAGCTCTGTTGTAATGCCATCCTCGCCAGGGGCTTTTCCATTTTTGAGCTGTCTCAGAGCGATCTCGATTTCGCCACTGCTGACTTCTGGCAGGTCTTCGGTGAAATGGCGTGTTAATGTGGCTCTAGAATCCTCATTTCCGGGATAAGGTCGAGATGCATGCGATGCGTATAACCTAACCGGCCATAGAAGTTTTCCACTTCCGAAAAGACTGCCGGCACCGAAGAAATGACTTCTCCACTTGTTGTGGTCAGCTTCGTCAAGTGGCTTCTTCCAAGAGATTGTACGAATACCTTTGACCCCGATTCAGCTCAATTGCTCTTTCAAAGTCAAGAGTATTGGAGCGGAGGTCGCATCGTACGTGCTTGTTGATCTCTTGGTTTAGAGCCCGCTTAGCTGACGAGGCGGGTTTTCACGTCGTTTCTTCATAATCCCTGACGCTGCATGTTACAGAATCTCGAACCTTCCTCCCTGAGGATCCGAACCACATGTCCACCCCACGTCGAACATGTCGAACCACATATTCGTGGTTCTGGTTAACGTCTGTTGTGGTTTCCACGGCGGCAAATCGGTTTTCCAAATTTGACTGGAACTTTTCAGATCCTGTCATGGTTTGGAGCAGTGTTGGTCGGAGCCTGGCCTTCATCAGACGGAAACGTTCGGCCTTGAAGTTGATATTCAGAGAGCCTCGGACAAGTCGGTGATCGCTACCGGTGTTAAACCTATTGATCACGGAGACGTCTCTGACTATGTGCTTCTTGTTCGTCATGATGAAGTCAATCTCATTTTAGTCATAGTGTCGGGGCTCTGATTGGACGCTTTTTGAAACTAAAGGATTGTGTTTTAAAAGTTTTAATCGATCTAAAATTAAACTCCGATTTCGAATTAGACGAATTCGATTTGACAATATTAAAAAATGTTTACAACAGCCTTTCTGTAGTCAAAGTAACTATATTAGTACTGTACTATACGGGATGCCAATTTACTAAAAGCGGATATTGCGCTAAAATTTATGTTGACGAAGTTAGATGGTCAAGCTAATGACTTAAGCCAAAATCTTGCAAAAGCTCTTCGAAGACGCATAAAGGAGCGACAACTTTTAATATCTGGATTATTGCAATATTTGCATGACCGACAATACCGTGATCACGTGATCACGGTATTGAAATTTCTAATACCGGTATTGATACCGGAATTAAAAAAATCCGGTATTTGAAAGCCCTAAACACCACATACTTAAGAATGTGTTTCTCTTAAACACTTTTACAATAACTAGGTTACACCATTTTGCAGTAAAAAAAAATACAAGTTATAACTTAATATTGAAATCTTATTTTGCAAATATATAATGATTATTTGGAAAATACAGGAATAATATTCTGCTACACGTTGACCTACATATTTTCTCTAACAGCGTACTTACCGAATTAAGGAAATCTTTGCTATTATAATATCGACAGTCTATTTCAGTCCGGGTTTTCCATTTTGGCGAAAACAATAATATAATCCATTTTTCGTGAATCATCTGAAATTTCCTTATGACGCTAGTTTCAATAAATCGAATTATGGTTTTCAGATATCTGGTAATGAAGAATTCGCTCATATTTTCTGTGGTTTTATTTGCCAAAGAAATGTTGACTTTACCGCTGTTGTATTAAAGTCGAAATTCGTTAGACTTTGCATCGTTTGATGTTCTCATAGTTTGTGGTTATAATTGATATAATATTTGAACAGTCTTAAAGCTATTAATTAGTCCACCTATATAGGTAATTTCTGTAAAAACATCCTTAATTTGATCATTCTATTACGTCAATTTGTTAGTTCGTCATTTAATACCTGAAAATAAAAGCAGTTGTATTGATAACTAGCTGTTCCCGCGGTTTCACTCGCGTCCCGAGGGAACTACTGCTCGAACCCGAATAAAATACTTACATAACATTACATGAAGATACGTGAAGATAATGTAGCTTCCTACCACTGAAATAATTTATCAAATCTTTTCATTAGTTTCGCAGCCTTAGGGTTAAAAAAAAAAACAAATAGAATGTTTCCTCTTTATCGAAGTAGGTATAGATAATCATCTTGATTCATATTGTCAATCATTTGTTACGAATATGAATGAAAATACCGCTTATCTTATCACTACAGTACAACTAATATTAGGGCTATGATTCAGATTATCGAAAAAGTGGCTCATTGATTAAATAGCTTAAGATTATACCTATGACAAATATTTAGATGTAAACAGTGCAAGGAAAAACCCTATTAGCATTTTATGACATGTTTTGGTACAATGTGATTGTCATTTATTTATGTAAATTCATTCATGTCTGGTTTAGTTAAGGTATCGCCATGGTTGTGTTGGATCAATTCTGTTTCAGATAGATAACTTGTTTGTAGCTAAGTAAAGTTGCTACCGTCGATAAATTATGAGGTTAAGTAACGCTTTTAGCTGTCTAAACATCGGTTATTAGTCGGAGGTTCTAAATATCACGGATGACCCTTGAAACTTCAAGCTTTTTCTTGCAGCCTTGATCCGAATTTTATTAAGAGTCGTCACCATGTTATTCGCTCTTCTTTTCTTTGGTCTTCCTCTCCCTCTACAGTGGTCATTAGTCTACATCAAGCCAAGCCTTCTTATCACACTCTTTGTTTCATCCTTGACTACATGCTTATACCAAGACTAGGTGCATTCAAGTCAACACGCATAGATACCTAAGTTAAATTGTAATATAAAGGCAAAACTACCCTTTGAAGCTTAAGACTGAAACACAGTCTAGACTAGTTCCTCAAAAACTGGCAGAATAGTGACATTTGCCGCATCGCTGCCATTCAATGGCAATGCTAATTGTCTACCAAACTGCCAGCTAGCCCAGTAATAGCATTAGGTTCCCAAGGCAACGGCCGGGGTTTTGAACCCATGACCTATCGATCGACGGTCATACGCCTTTGGGTTTTGCCTAAAGTTACTACAATATCATTTTATTCAGGCTAACGTTAAATTCTGAGCAGTAAACTGACAAATTATACGTCAAATGTGGACTGAAGTGGAGCTATATCCGACACTGGGAGGGACGAGAGAAATAAGTGTTCAAATGAGAGATGATGCCTCCATGAAGAAGCAATACTTCATAGAAATTGATCAGCCCCGGATAGTTCTACCTGGATCAAAAAATAATCATTTGATTAGTAACAATTGTAACATCAAAATATTTGTGACTGTTTTGGGTTTTCTATATTTCGGAAATATGAAATGAGATCACTTATTGCGTTCTAATGAAAGTCACATCCATATCTCAGGAATAATAGTCATGTTTTTACCAATATTAGTAATCTGTGCCAATATTCCAATGTGTAATAGGTCCTATGTGTCATTGTTTTTACCTAATGTACGAGTAAGTACCTACCTCAGTAGGTAGGTACTCGTACATTAGGTAAAAACAATGACACACTACCTACTGAGGTAGGTACTTATATTTTAGAGGAAAAGTCACGAATCACTAGGGTAGGTACCTTATTCCACATAAAAATAAATCATGTTTAGGTACTAACGGTTGCTAATAATGAGATCATACATAAGATCGCATGATGATATTTTTTGTATTACACATAATAATTCTTCTTGTATTGAATGATTGTTTAAACGACTTACGTAGGTACAATTAAGTACGTCCTTTCTTAAGGATAATGCTGAATGCCTTAACATACTTTTACCTTACAAAGTCGGTTTAATGCCATATTTTATTTTGACATTAGGTTAAGTACAAGAGAGACATTGTGTATGTGGCAAAATAAGAATATTCTAAATAATTCGGAAAGCACGATAAACTGCAGGTCCTGGCTGTCATTTGAACATATTTGGTAGTCGTTACGGATAGTCAGAGTCTGACAACCAGTCCTAAAAAGGGGTATTAGGTTGCCCGGGTAACTGGATTGAGGTGGTCAGGGCAGCCGCTCCATGTAAAACACTGGTGCTCAGCTGCATCCTGTTAGACTGGAAGCCGACCTCAACATAGTTGAGAAAAGGCTAGGGAGATGATGATGTTATCATTAACCTTTACGTTTGGTCGTAACAATTTTACAGCTTAACCGTGAATCCACGGTTAAGCTGTAAAATCTGAAACAATTGAACTGATGTAATTAAATCTAGCACGGAGATTAACTCGATCCGAAGTAAGGACGTAGGAAACCTTTTTATTATCCGCATTAATTATCTAGTCTAGGTACCGTATCCGTTGGAGAATAAACTGTCTTTCAATATCTTTTGTCAGGACACAAGGAAAACATTTGTATGGTATGTTCGATTGTTCACGCAAAAACTATTCAATGGATTTTGATTAAACTTGGCAATAATAAAGCTACATACATTAGAATTTTAAATATACGATATTTGGATCGATGTATGGGAAGTGGTTCCCCAGGAATCGGTTGAAAGCTAGTTAGAAGTAAGAGGCCTTATGGGATTTAGCTACATATTTTGCCCAACCCTTTACGTACGAGCATGAGGTCATATTATTTTCAAAGCAGAATCATAGTGGTTAAAAAAAACCGTGTGTAATAAATAAAAGATTCTGACGAACTGAGAACCTTATTTTTTGAAGTCGGTTAAAATCATATTCGATTTTGAAACATTGATTTCCTTGAATATATTGGGACCTTTACCTTCTTAACAAACAAAGCTAATAATTATGTTCTACCAAATGCTATTTAAGTACCGAATGACCTATTTGGATCACAATGAAATAATAATGTTATTCCTAACAACAGGAAGTCGGGTTTTCACCTGACGCAAGCTGAAAATGTAGTCAGCCATCACTCATAATAATTTTGAATCATTGTTTTCAAAACAGTACAATATTTCTAACAAGTCATTCGTTATCATTACCTAGCCTTTTCCATTGCCATGTTGAAGTTACCTTCATAAAAAAAAAACTATTAAAACTGAGATAAAACTTTGTATGTTTCTATGTAGCGGTAATCTCTGGAACGGCTGGTGGGTACAATTCCAAAAACGGTTTCACTTTACACTTAGAAGTTCGCTTAGCTAGTCCAAAATAGGTACACAAAACACTGCTGCGTATGCAATGCGTCAAATGGCTGATTTCAGAGGGGTAAAAGTTGTTTGGTGAGAACTGTAGGATCTAGGTAAATTACGAGAACAGTACCTGCCTTAAGAAAAGATAGGTAAGTATGGGAAAAACGGTATAAATTCGCCATACGAACGGACTGGAGGTGAGTTAATCATGCGCTTCGACTAAATATGCAAATAATGATGGGGTTTTTCTTAACGCTTGCAAAAAGTGTCCTTTGCAAAGCCTAACAGCTTTTAGAAAACGACATTGACGATTAGAGGTTTTATGCTTCTTTTTAAGAATGGAGCAAAAATCATGTTTATCAGATCTCGCATAACGAGGGTTCTATGAACTTGTGGAGTGTAAGTAAAAGTAAAAGTGCTGGAGTGGAGACCACGGACTAGCAAGCGCAGCGTAGGACGTCCACCAACGAGGTGGACAGACGACCTTATAAAGGTCGCCGGAAGACGCTGGATGCAGGTCGCTTCCAACAGGTATCTGTGGAGAACAAAGGGGGAGGCCTATGTTCAGCAGTGGACGTCCTATGGCTGAGATGATGATGATGATGATGATGAACTTGTATTTTTCATATTGGGTAGTCCTGTAGTTTTACAGCTGGACCGTGGCTTTAAATCTTTGTTGACTTTGCTATTGCAGATTTCTTCATATGTACTCCGAAAGCCTGTGGGGGAGCAGAGGTCCTAAGGTAGTACCTATTAGTGGAAGCCGCAGGAGAAATATCATAGAATCTGAGTGTCTCTGATCCACAGATCCTCTTGGAAAATCGAAGTTCACTGTAATAGACAGCTGAGGTAGTGGAGTTATAGTATTTAGATCTGAATATTTGAAGGCTAGCAATTTAATAAAGGAGTTTAACTTTATGGTTGTGTCATGTGGATAAGCGATATGTACCTACTGAATTTTAACTTGAATGTTTCAGGTTTCATCGAACGCCTCATTCGCCGAATAATAATAAAGGTTATGAAAACATAGTAATGAAGCGTGCCAAGCAAGTTTGTATCCCTAATGTCATGAAGCTAGTTGGAGCAGCTTTGAATCTAGTACCAGTCGCTGCAGTCAGATAGCAATAACTGGCGTGACTAATAACTCAAGTACGAGTGCTCGAGTCGCCGGCAGGTCGCCCCGGGTTCTTGAACCCAGCGCCTTACGTAACCTCCCTCGCCCCGGCTAGTTACATAACCCCCATTTTCATTTTTATTGGCGAACTGAAAATTTTGCACGCGATGTCACGTTACGAGAACTGTGATCATGGCGACAGACAGTTTTGCGCAGTTTGCTAACACTGTTAGTGAAGTTAGCGAGATTGCATCAAAGTAGCTGGTTAGCAGTTTGTTGCGCTCTGGTCTGCCCTTGAGTTCCGGTCCTTGAGGTTACCGCACAATGCTTAGTAATGTGTCGCGTCACGGCGGCTTCGCGTGCTGGCCGCCGCCGCCGCCGTCCAATCGCGGCGCCCGTGCAAGACACACCTCCGCGACGCTCCGACGGATTTAAAATTGGATCGGCTGCGCGCGCAGACGACTCGGTATCGAGCGGACGTCAGTGTCAGTTGTCAGTTGTCAGTCGCGGACGACGGGCGCGTGTTGTGTACGTGTAGTATTTCGCGGAGCTCCGAACATGGCTCTGCTCAGACGGCTTGCGGTGAACGCGCCCCGGAGCGTACGTGTGCTGTCCTCCTCGCCACCGTCGCGGGACGACCTCGACCTTAACTTCAACAGCCCCAAAGATGCGTTCAAAAGTAAGAAGACGAGCGAACTCGTGCGGGCGTATTTCGTGTACCAAATATGCTCAGTCAACTGGCTGGTCGAGAACAATGATATGGTGAGTAGATCGATACACCTCAGCTGTAGGCTTACGTAAGATCTGCATAGTAGTGTTTACTCGCCGGCAACGTTTTCCAACTGCTCTAAAATAAGTTCGGTTGGCGTCCTTGCGTCTGACTTACATGCTGCTGATTGATGAGTGTGTAATTAGAATTACGCGGCGTGGTTTCTTGACATGTTTTAGGAAGGTTTTAAAATTGGGAGTGTCGGGGGAATAGAGATCGAGTTTGTCGAGGATAGCATGTGGGTCGGTGAGGGCGAAGCGAAGCGTGTTAGGTAACAGTGAGAGGAATGAATGGGTGGAATGGATTTTTGTTCGGGTTGTAGCGCGCATGCGTGCCGGCGGGCCAGGCCTGCTCGCCGGCCGGCGTGGCGCGCCACTCGTGTGCGTCGCGACGCCCTGCGCGGTATGCACACGTCTGCTGCTCAAATAACTTGGAACTGCACAATGTTACATACCTGGTCTTGACCATGGTTAACGCCGCATTAGTTTGTACTAAAAGAACTTTTGTTGAATTTGAAATTCAAAAGTAACGGACCCATTTGTTAATCTACTGTTTCCTTGAAGCCTTAACTTACTCCTTTTGGGCTTAATGATATAGGTAACTAGGTAGATACTGTTGATAGATAGGTACTTTATAAGCTTATATTGCTGTATTACTTTATAATGTTTTTTTTTTTAAGAAAGTTTCTTGCTGTTCAATACCAATGTTTAATTTTATCTTCCTCCAGAGGGTAGAAGAAAATATTTTACTGTTACAAAATATTTCATTACAATTTTAGCTTATTACTAAGTTACTTATTGTATAAACCAATAGGTTTATTAATAGCCCCAAAACTAGATAAAGGAAGGAAAATAGTGTGCCAAAGTAAATTATGTAAATTTTTCCTCATTGCAAGCAAACTTTGGAGTATTTGACAGGTCTAACGAGTCGCTAAATGTAGGTAATGCCAAGTCATAAAAGATTTATTTTATGCCTTCTGGCAACGGTATAATGTGTAAGGATTTATCAGGCAATTGCTAGTACATAGTTAAAGCAGCCTCTCAAGTACGAGCAAGTGCTAATGTTACTTTTCTTAGTTTATATCTTGTAACCTACACCAATGACTTAGCAAAGGTGAAGAAATAAAAATTGAGGATACCTGGACTTTACAAGTCTGAAATCGCTAATCTAAACGCATGGAGGTGATTAGGGCTCATTCCTTCTGTGTAAGAAGAGTCCTGTGCCCTGCAGTGAGACAGTAAAATTATGACTCAAACTCATTGTGGCTTATCATCAGCCAGAAAAAAATAATCCCAATCCAGCAAACCATCCACTTCCTGCTTCCTCCCTAGTATCGCTGGTCTATCGCCATTACAAAAATGGCGACCTGGCTGATTATCGGCCATGGCGCTAAAAGGCGTAATTTATGAGGACTATAAAGAAAATCTTAATAGAGTTCTCTAGTTTTTGGTCCTAATGCCTTTTTCCTCAATTATAATATTTTTTCAATTTCTCCAAAACCTTTTTACCCAAAAAATCCTCATTTATGCCAGACACTATTTAATTCAACAAAGTACACGGCTTGATAAGCCTTCCGTAATTAAGTTTCAGTAATCGGTCATGGCCGTCAACCTCTAATCTCGCGTAATAAAGAAATCCAGTCCTGAGTAGGAATTCACTAAGCGTTTTACGGCACTCACGATGTTTAGCTGTGATTTCTGTTGCTAACAAGTCTTTTAGGTAATTACCTCCTTGTATTTTAATTGTGTTTGACTTCGAGATAATTCTTCTTGGATTTTTGTCTCTGTCAATATAAGTAGATATAGACTCAATAGCAATTTGTTCAGATCAGCGCTGCTAGCTTAGATTTTTGATCCAGCCATTTGAAGATAACAGAAAAGAACAGGAGTTAAAAGTCAAAGGTATTTTCAATTGAATTTTATACTCTTCAAATTATGATTGATTGAGTTGCGGTGATTGGTGTCAGTCAAACTTTCATTCCTATTTTCACCAACTGCACTGCTGGATCGTTGGGTCTATATATTTATAGGCGGACCAGTAATTCGCACATATTGATTGTGGCTTTAAGTTATCAAGATTTGAGGTACAAAGATGAAAATCCAATCTCAAATGTAACTTTGCCTGTCCCGCAAACTCTAAAGATAAAACGTCTAAACACGATCAGATGAAATAGAAGATAGTTTTCAGCCAAGAAAACACCGAAAAAAAAATCCCCGAGCACATGCAGTTTGCCTTATATTGCAGGTGTACCATGCAAAACACAGTTTATCGTAAAACAGGATTTATTATTATGATTCCAGTAACAGATACGTTTCAGTGTATACTGATTAAATATTAAAAGGTAAACATACAGTCAGGGAAGCCGGTTGTAACCGAACTTAGACTTACGACAGACACGAAGTCGCTGTGTTATCTTTTATTACTGATATCTTTATTCGTATTTACCTTTCTTATCTTTTTGTGATGTGTGTGTGGAGTTGTAAATCAGAGCTTTGCGATGTAATGGTTTGAATTGCACTTGACATTTTGGTTGGGGAAATAGTTTAGGATAAAAGTTTTTTTGATATGATGTAACCAAAACCAGCCAGTACCAACAGTAGATATGATTAAATGTCCTTTTTATTGTTTAGAATGATCTATTACTAAAATACAATAGTGTATTGGCTTCAAATATACAATGTGTGTTTTCATGATTGTCTAACTCAAACATACCTAGATGTTATTTAATGTGTCTAAATATTAATTACAATATAAAGTATCCTTAATCTATATCACCCTCTATTCACGTGACAAATAAACTTGCCTACTGAAGGTGTATCAAACCACAGTCAGGAAAATGTATTGACGTGGTTCAATTTGTCATCTCTTAAACTACATCATAGAAATACCAATACAAGGATAAAATAACTGACAATTGGGAATTTTGTTAATTAAAATAAATCATGTCGTATTTGCAATATTATTGTATTACCTATCTAAACAATAACCACATTGTTTGGTCACCCTTTTTAAATAATTTTTCCTAATGGTGTCAACTTCAGGAAAACCGCGAATGATGAATTGAACTTATGTTTTATCAGTGGCGAAAAACCATACTGTCATTTACCACAACATTTTTTTCAAATTAATGGTCGAAAAACAAGGTAACTGTTTAAAAAGGTGTACTCTCAATCAAATCTTTACAATTCCCTTTTAATGGGGTTTCTTTACAATTCCCTTTTTTATGGGAAAACATCAAATGACCCCGCTGTGGGTGCAGCGTCAGAGAGTGTCAGAGCCTTACCGATTGGAACCCACCATGTTCCTTCTGAAGCCCTTCATATACCACGGCTGTGGTAACTCTTTCGAACAATCCCGCAGCTCTTTGCAATGTCCTGAACTGAGTCATTGAAATGCATATAAAAATTGCATTTATCTTCAATCAATTACTATTTAGTTTTCTGAAAATGTGATCAGCTTTAACTAGCAATAAACCGCGACCTCGCCCACATAGTGCTACATGTTTACGGTTCAAACGGTCCGGTTATTGTTACAATAAAAGAACCGTTAATAACGTTCATTGCTTTCCGAACGGTGCGCCCGCGCTGCATGCGCGAACTTCAAACGCCAGTGATTTAGGAGCATGTTTGCACAACTGAGGATGTGAAGGTCACAGTCACATGTGTGTTAGAAGAAAATAATATGTGTATGGTGGGAGATGTAAAATAAGATGTGTATGAAAAAGAGAGTTTTGAGGCACCAATGTATGTTAAGGATATCCTTAAAGACAAGCAAGTATTGTAGAGAAAATATCTGCTATTTTGAATTGATATGATAAACCCTTTGAGTTGAATTGCTTTTTGGAATTACACCCTGAAATTGATTGTAAGATTTGTAAGCTATTGCTACTGAACGGTACCATAAGAATGATCTAGACGCCAAAAATATGGTGCCCAAAACACAGACTAAAATCAACGAAGTCAAAACGTGAGGAGACTCGAAATAGCATTCGTTATCACAAGACAAAGCCTAGGTTATAAATATGAATAAAATAAGCATCATGTATTAAATCAATAAGCATAAAAAAGGTGTTTATTGAGTAACCATGACGGAGTCTACAGAAACCACGTGAATGCTGTATTGTACGATAATTGAGTGGATTTGATATTGCTGTGGTTGGCGAAATTATATGCTTGTGTATAAAAGTATGACAAGGAACTGGTAATTTGATGGAGATCATTTTCGTGATGGTGAAATATATATCCTGCGAGATCCTGTTTCGGGCTTTGATATGCAAGAATAGAGAGCACCTACTCCTGTGTACTGGACTAATGCTTGAGCAATTGCAAACAACCGCGCCATGGCGAACAATCGGTCTGTATTTAATGGTGCCTCTGTATCTGAAAACCGAATTTCATCTAGTTTTGTAATTCTATGACTCATGGCATTATCGTCATCATCATCATCATGATATGCAATTACTACCTACGTCGACAAGCTTCCGCTAATTACGTTAAAATTGCTTGCGATTTTTTACCCGTACCATTGAAAAATTCAAATATGTAGCTTCATTTTTATGGCTGTGACAGATCTGATGTTGAGAGTTGATTCCCACTCTGTTTTCTTAAGCCTAATCTTAATTAAAGTTAAGCCTTCGTCCTGTTACAAGTATGTGCATTTATAAGACTTGTGATAAGCTAAACAATCAAAATTAAAATGAAATCATGTCTGTCGAACGTGAAACAGGTGGATCCAGTTCTCGCTAGATATTCTTTGACTTTACTGTACTTGAATAGATAAAAACCAGTTGTGGGATTCAGGTTCGTGACTATATTTGTTAGCGCTTGATTAGAATTTTGGTCGTGTAACAATAAGGCCCCATTCATATTGGAGAAGAGATTATTGAAGTAATATTAAGTTTAGAAGAAGAAGAACACCGTACCTAGTGTTTGAGAGCAAAGGAAACTATGTTCGTCAGAACGACGGAAACAAGGAAATATTGATAGCTAGGACTAGAATAAAATCTAAGAATGCAAAAAGCAAAGACTGGAATTGAAAAAGTTTAAGGTAGATTGACCCATCTAAAGTAATCAATAGCTATTGAACAAAAGTAATTTAAACCCGTGAATTTTTGGAAAAGAAACCATTCGGTGCAAAATATTTGTGTTCAGAGTACAAAAACCATTTCTCTAACGTCGTTTTTCCTCCCCATCAATGTGAATGAATCCTGCAGAGTCATTTCCATCGCGTTATTTGTCAGCTGTTTAGACAAATGTCAAGTCCGGCCGAGACGAGCCTTTGGTCTGCTCAAACACATGTCGTTAGTTAGACCACGATGCTTCACACCTTGAACTTGATGTGTTAAAAGCGATTGATTTATTATATTGTTTCACATGGTTTGATTTATTACATGGTTTTCATATGCATTCAAGAGTAATTGTTGTACGATCGTTCTTACTTTCACTGTTTTTAATACTTCTTGTTCATCTACTTTTCTTCTTCCTACGTAACAAATTTTCTTGGCACTTCACTTTCGTTTTGGCTGAGAATGCTCTTGTTTCCTAAAGAATATGATTCTTCCATGGACTGCCCCTTACTTCTAATTCCTATCCAAAATTTCCAAAACCGCTCGATTTTCCCCAGCTCTGCGCTATAATGTTTTATATACATTTATATACTATTTGTATGGCTATTATCACTTTCTGCCAGTTAGCTTAAACTGGCGAATTAACCGGTTCGGCACAATGGAAGCGTGATCGAATGGCGCTTGACTGTGGAATATTTAGATGTCACGGCCCATGTGTTAATAACCTATGAAGGACATTCAATGATTATATCATAAAAACCAAGGTCTGTCTTTGCGAACTTGTGATTTCTTTTTTTATATCGATGGTAATCTGTATCAAAGTCTATATGTACGTCAAAGTTTATACTACGTGTTAGTAAATGGGTTCTGTGTGGCCTTATGAACATTGTATTCAGTGATTTAACAGAACCTGCATGACGTACGTGATTGTGTAGTTCAAAGGAAGAGAATCCATTCTCGATACGTTGATAATAATAGTACGTAGAACTGAATTTCCAGTTAAAATAATAATTTTTGTAATCACAATTTACCGTAGAATGTCAGCCATGTTAAATGTAATGAATAACTACATACAATAAGCCATGCAAATGTAAAAGTACTACACTGCAATACAAAAAGAAAGGTACTAGGAATACAGAAAGAAAAGGGGTCTGTCAGACATCTTACATAACAGGACCCTGTCAATGAACTTCTCATTCAAGATAAAAACTCTAAAACTGGTTTGCAAACGGATGAAGAATGTTCACAATCTAGAAATAAATTGCCAATCGATTATGTAACTTATGGTCCTTTACTGAAAGTTGAAATTGAGTTGCAATGCAATTTTGAAAAACAAGAGGAATGGCATGCGATTTGAGCTGTAAAAAATTGCAGTGTTAAGGTGAATTTAATCTTATGTTTAGAGAATATAGTTCTGATTCGAATGCACCGAGCCCAGGGTTGCCATTGCAAGAAAGTAATACTGTTTTTTTAATTTGTTTGATCCGCGTTTATAGTGTTGCCAGTATCGTCTAGTAATCCTCGTGACCTAGTTAAGAATAGCGGTTAGCGACCTCAATAGTATTGTTTTCTCGGCGTCATAGGCGTTTTTATACATTGTATTAGTTACTTGTATTAATCTAACGGTTTGGTCAGCCGTCGCACTTACTTTATCAATGACTCTTGAAGTGAGGTGGTTTATTGCGTGTAGTATGTCAAATTATAAGGAAAAACATTCATATGTTTCAACACCAACAGGTCTATCGCAATAGGATATGACTATAGCTCTGACGTAGTCCCATACATAGAACCAGTGATATCAAAGCATATAGCATATCCTTGGCCGTGTGTCAAAAAAGTTTTGAATCAGGATAAGTTATAATAGCTAATACAACGGGACACTTACATTCGAACAATGAAAAAGAGGAGAAGAAGCGATGATGAACTAACTTCCCAGCAACACAGCTCTTTATGTTATGATAGTACTTATAAATAGAAAGAACTCTCACACAATAGCTGGTGGCCAAACAATAGAGATAGCAGCATTGATTGCACCTGATGGTTCCCAAGCCGATAGATTGATTATATTGGATTATAATAGATCCCTAAGTGTTAAATACTTGACGTAGGCAGTAAAGGTGATTAGAAAAATGATATGGATGGCTTTGGGGCTTGGCTGTTGTTCTTAGAAGGGATTATAGATTTTTAGAAGTTGTATGTTGTAATTGTAGTCTTAGTTTTCTCTTCAAAACTAATTGATAGATAAATTATGGTCGATGTTTTATTCTTAAAATTCTTTATGGCAAGTCGAAAAAAGCCACTATATGCATAAAATCAAAATGTGTTTTTAATTCGGACAGACATGCAAAAACTATGATCATTGCATCATCAAAACGGGTCTTAATAAACTTTTCCTTTGAATAGTCCAAACATACTGTGGCCCCTTTTGTAACGTCAAAATCCACGTGCGTGTGCGTCAGCTGTCGAGCCGAACTAGTTTGAACCAGTTAAAACTATAATAGAAGCTAAGGAAGCGCCCGAAATATGCAGAAAACCGGTTGAAACTGGTAGAGTATGTTAATTTCTTGTTGCTAGGGACTCGATAGCGAAGGACGCGACGGCAAAAAAACGGCGAACTAACTGTCTAATGACCTCTATGGGCGTAGGATTGGATTTCTTGAAGAGAATAGCAAAAAACTTATACAAAATTTGGACTTTAGTCACTCGGCTTAGGTTACAAGATGCAAAAGTTGCCATCTGAAACTAGTTTTCGACTTCTAGACACGTTAAATATGTATTAACTGATTTTCGCGATCATTTTAATTTTGGGTTCATCTAAAGTGAGTCTAGATAAAAATCAAGTCGTTAACACAATTTGTATTTAGATATAGGTAGTTCATGGCCGAGATACCACTGCGCTTATTTTTAGTGAAGAATGCAGAAGTTTCGAGACGTTTTCCTAGGTCAGGGTAGATAGTGCAGTATTTTTAAATAGACGACAACTGGATGCTTTTGATGATTTTCCCTGTTACTACTATTCTACTCTTCATTTTCAGTTCCATCGTCTGCTTTATTTTGTTTTCCTATCCAGTGTTATATATTGAATTCATTTCGTCATTTGCATAACTGGTACGTTGTTTATCTCCAAGGTGCAACAATTTGTTTGCAGACAATACATAAATGTGGTCGTTATTCCGAGGATGAACGCTTTTCTAAGCTATAAAAATAGACGGTTTAAGAACATTGGATATTATTCATCCTTTGTACGTGTATGAAGAGGTGTTTGCCCTACCGTGGACGTAAATAGCGAACAGCCTTGAAATGAGTATACATTGCCAAATCACTTTCTAGTTTCTAGCTTCCAAATATCACTCAAGTTGACTAATTAATAGGAATGCTGTGATGATGTTTGTGTCAGCATCCTAAAGTTTTGCCCCGTTGCATTTCTTGGCATAAGTTTCTTCTTGAAAGCTGTTTTCCTACATTTTGAAAGCTCTTACATAACGTTTATTTGTTGCATTAATACAATTGTATCTAACATTGTTAGCAACTCTTGGATGCTATTCAAGAACAATTTCGATTTAGGTTTATAGAAAGGTGTAGAATATTCCATTACTATTAAGTTGTTTCAAAATTGCAGTTTGGGTGAAGCGTTATAAAGAGATTTTCTTTAAAGAAAACTCTATTAATCAGCAGCCCAGTTTCAGTCTAATGGACACACCCAGAAATATTTAATGGTAACTTAAGCCATTCCTTAGTGATGGATTTCTTTGACAATCCGTCACTGGGCGTTAGCCTTAATTCTCGTCTCTTTACTTTCTTTAACTGTGGGTGTGTAATCTTTTCCCCCAAGGTCAGGCTTGATGATATCAAATTCATCTTCAAGTTGAATTCAAAGCTTGATTCTATGAGCTTGATTAAAATCTTTCCTTACTTTTGAATGGAACCTTATTTCTGCAAATCCTTTCAAGAAAATCTCAGCACAGCTTAGTTACCTTTGACATTTTTCTTTCAGTTTTTCAAAAGGAATGGCTTCTACTTTTATTTCATGTGTGCCCTGAGCATTTTGTCACGGAATTAGATCGTACTCGAAATGAGGTCCATTGAAGTTTTATGAACTATTTGCGGTTTATTGGTATTAGCTTGTTTGTCGTTACTTTTATGTGTATTCTTTGGGTTAATTGGGTTCTTTAGTTGAGTACCTTTAATTAAGGAAGACGATGAAGGTGTGAAATAAACTTATGCTTGCCTTCATTTTGCCTTATTCTGGTAGAAGCCTACAGTCTTGTTGAAGATCTCATGATCGAATCATGTATGAATAAATAATCAAAGCTGCTTGACTATTTTTATTACATGACAACAACAACAAAAAAATATCGGGACCAAAAGTTTCATATTCTTAGCAGAAGCTCTCGGCAACACGATATTTTCTATAGTCAGTCAGTCTATGGATAAATCTTGGCAAGACTTGAAGAGTTTTTCAATAAAAAAACTCGTCAAAACTCGAGTGGCATGTTCCGTGTTTTAAGCTAATTCGGGAACAAAAGACGCGTTTGGTAGAAGCAGGCATGTTTTTGCTTAAGTTTTAAAGCCAAATTTTTTCGTTGCCACATAAAAAATCTACACCTCTGCAACAAAAGTTTATAGTCATAGTTTCATCGCTAAGCAGCAATTTTCCTATTTTTTCCTATTTCAAATTCCAAAGTCAAGACCAATTCAAACTTATAGGAAATAACGAATACTCTCTTAAATATTCATAGGCAAGCCTTAATTGCAGAATCAGGTCCATATTAATTTTTATACGATTAGTTCACCAGTTTACTGTTAAATATCAACAAGTTATAAATAGCACTATAACAGTCTTGTTAATGTAACAACGTATGTGTTTATTCAGTAACTGAAATACCTACTTAATCTTACTAAAAGTAAATAAACAGATGTAAACGTTGCTTCCAGCCAATTTTCTCTTTCATACAATTATAATTGCGGAGTCAGTAAATCACACCTCGCTATGGAAGAACCTAATTGATTCGCGAATAATTATGTGGCCTTAATTAAGGACATCCGATCCTTAAATAAGAACACTCCCAAATAGTGACAGAACAATAGGTAACACACCTGTGTGCAGTTTCATTATAGACGAACATCGATTTAAAAGTACTATGAGCAGGTATGTTTTAGTGCGATAAAGTTGTAGATAAAAAATGATATTAAAAAACATAAGTGACGTTAAAAGTTTTTATTTATTAAAATAATGATGATAATGATGATGTGTAGGTACCTATGTACGTTTTGTATCTCTCTAGCGCACCTATCAATCTTGCAGTATGGAATTTTGTTTACTATTGCGTAATCCAAGCCGC
Organism: Helicoverpa armigera; assembly: GCF_030705265.1. Taxonomy (NCBI): domain Eukaryota; kingdom Metazoa; phylum Arthropoda; class Insecta; order Lepidoptera; family Noctuidae; genus Helicoverpa; species Helicoverpa armigera. Next base: position 1,493,560 of record NC_087141.1, read on the forward strand.
GGTATACAAACAGTTCGGGTTTAGTAAACTTGGCTTTTTAGCAAATTTTTACGCAATACTCGTTACGTAAAGAACACGTTTTTGGATTATTGTCAAGGCTAATTCTGCAGGTGATAGATCAGTACACGCAGCGTCGCCCGGTTTTACTCGTGTCCTGAGATAAGAATTTGACATGCTTAGTGAAAGAAACTGATTTATCCTACACTGAGATTCAACGAGATTAGGTACATAGACTTTCAACACTATAGGCTCAGCATTGTTATTATTGTAATTATAACAAAAATAATATTCGTAATTGGCATTTGAAAATCCTATTTGTAAGGAGCATTTCTGTTCAAATAAAACCTTCTAAATGTAGCCTGGTTCAATGAACTTCCATGGCCTTTCATAGCCAAGACTTTAATAAGATATCCAGACTAATCCAGCTTAAGGTTTTGATTTCAAACCAATTTGTGTCAGCTGTTACGGTCTTGTTCATTTCAAAAAGGGTATGTCCTCATTCGAGGACAATTACACTTAGTTTTAGGAAAGGTTTATTTTATTGGTTATGAATTATTGCATTTTCTATGTAGGTGGTTGTTAGTATAAAACTGCTAAACTGGTTCATATGTAATTCGTAATGGTAGTGTATATTGTTTTGTCACGTAGGATTTCAACGCTGGAAACAGCCAGTATGTTTCTATATATGTATTATATTATTATGTACATACTATATGTTTCACATATCCGCACAAATCAGGTTTTCGTCAAAGTGACTTTGAGGTTGGTTAAAGGACAGCTCAAATGGATGAGCTAAGTATAATAACTATTGAAGTTTTTATTACATATATTTATATTTCATATCACTATGTTCAAAATCAATTTATGACGCAATACAAAAAGGCAATAAATGCGTCAAGAAAATTTGCATCAATAAATTTTTCTAAATAAATATAAATGTTCTCAATATTTATAAAAATGCAAAAAAAGAAATCCTCCTAATGGGAATTTGTAAAAATACAATTCCCATTCCAAATAAAATTGCAAAAATACATAAAATAAGGAATTAAAGTTCGTTATACATATTAAAATCTCTGTTATAAAAAGAACTACAAACTCCAAAAAATAAGCATAAGTATCTAATTATTTTTAAAATCAAAACACGTGTTAACAACTCGTATTACCAATTCCTCAGCACTTATGACTCCGTACTAAAATCAAATAGGTACCCAAGTAGTAATAAAACGTACTCATACGCTCACAAGATATGACTCATTGTTCTGTAGTGACGAGCTCGTTATGTAGACAGTTCATCCATTGCCAAGGTTGTACGAAACCGGCCTCTGGCATATCCAACACGCTGGTTTCATTTTGCATTTTTTTGGCGACTACGGAAAAATACCGTAGGAGGTGAAAATTCTAGATTGTTCGTGAGTTGGGTGTTACATAAGTTTGTCTAGCAAAGTATGTTTCGGAAGAGTTATCGTGGCCTTGCAATGTAAATGTCAAGGTCAATTTTTATGAACAAATATTAAGCTCTGTAATTGATCGGGTAATCCATGCAAGTACAACAAAACTGCCAGATGGATAGACACAATATATTATTAAACACATGTTAAGATATGACGGCTCGCAATTCGGATTGATTTAGATATTGCAAAGAGCAGTAAGCAATGAAAATGACTGCGAGAAAATCCCCTAGCTGTAGAGCATGAAAAATTCTAAAATGTATCTACACGTGCTAAGCCAACATTAGAGGAAAGTTTGAAATATTGTCGGTCTTTGTTAAATTAAGAATAGCGACGGTATCTTGATTAATGAGGCATTCACTATCACTATCTATTATATAAATTTTCTATAGACGTAACCTCACAAATTGTTTGTTGCTAGCGAAGGCTTGAATGGGTTTCTGAAGTCATATTTTTGCATTAAAATCCATCCCCATTTAACCTATCTAATTCATTGAATAAAGCCACTATTTTAGTTTTGATAAATAAAGTTATTTATTTCTGTACATTAAAGTATTGTCAACAATTGAATTTGCGAATTGAACCCCATTACTTCAAAATGTCAATTGACAATTTGATTACACTAAAGTATTCTACGATGGAATCAAGACAACTCAATCGAGACGGTTTATTTAAACGAGTTGAATGAATCGAGGATTTTAGACAAATGTATAAATAGAATACTTTAGTCACGCGATTCTTACGTGTTGCGTGGGCAGATGAACTGTTGTGATCAGCAGTAAATTAAATAGTATTGTACTTTGTTTGAACAGATGTAAGAACTATTAGTTAAGAGTTTTATGCAAATATATGATTTGTGTCGACGTCATAAGGATTCAATTTGCGATTGATTTGCAGTTTTGGTGAACTAGACTTTCTATAACCTTGTCAATTTCTAGAAAAAATAGATGTTAGGCGCTGGCTTTATCGAATGCTTTTGTTGATTCAACAAATAATTTTACTTATTCCATCATTCTCATATACATATTTCATTCCTTAATTTTATTTTTGTAGCCCATGAAGTTAAAAGAACATTACTTTGTCGTCATAAATACATTACAGACCTTTCAATTTAAGTTATTTATGCGTTAAACTTTGTTACTTGTTTATTCCCTTACATCTAAGTAAGCAACAACTCTGTAAATACCTACATGCTAAAGAAAATACGGGCTTTTATCTAAATTGAAGGAAATAAACAATATTCTTGGAAGTGAAATGAGGAAATAATGAATGGAATATTACTTCCATTTACTGGATACTAATGTCTATATTGTTGGCTAGTTACTATATCCATAAAAATACATACAAATATTCACGTAAATAATAGGGTAGTGTCCAGGGTCGAAATAATGAAATAATATTTAGTCCGCTTTTTAGATAATCAAAAAATATTGGATACGTATTTTTTCTTTTTTTAATTAAACATAAAATGACAAAGATAATACGCTTCAAAAATTAGGAGTGGGGGCCTTTTACGTCACAGTGTCCTGAAAATTGTAGCAACTTGTGACGTCACACTCAACTTTAACACGCTATATCTTAACAAGTTCTGATCCAATTTAAAAAAGAAAAAATACGTATCGCTTAATTTTGGACAATCTACAAGACGGACTAATTATTATTTTTTAGGAAACTAGCCTATTACGCACTTTGCTTTACCTCGATTTAATAGGACTTTCTCTTGTAAAAATAAGTTACTGTTTCCATTCGACACTTTTTCAATGTTCCATCTACGTCTGCCTATCGTTCAAAGGTCCTAATACCTCTTTTTCTTCCATGTCCATAGTTGATGAAGAGGCTTCGCCAGGTGGTGGGCCAGCGAATGTTCGAGTTGATCATGAAGGCCACCTTCTACGGCCAGTTCGTCGCGGGCGAGGACCAGAATACCATCAAACCTACCATCGAGAGGTAACTAAAATTTGGTTATATGGCTTAAACAAGAATTTGGAGTCTCTTGTCAGGACTGGTTAATGAAGAGGCCAGAATAAACCCAATGTCATTCTTGAAAAAAGCTAGCGGGACTTAAGTTAATGGTGCAAATTGGCATGATAGAGAAGTAACTGCAAATATGGACAGCATTTCGGGAAGTACTTAGATATTAGAGTCAGAGTAAATTCCTAGCTTGTTATATCACTTGCTTTAGGAAATTGAAGCTTACATATTTCTTTAGAAGATTCTTTACATGTATCGTACAAAATACACACTCAGATTTTACGATCTGCAATTAGCAATTACGCTCAAATAATGACAGCATAAATTACAACTTCATTGTTTGGTGACGTCAAGCAAGCTATTCTTAATTGATTATTGTGTAGTTTTTCTTTGCTTTTCAATTACTAGGGGGTTTTTCTTATTTCGGAGAATTCTCTTAACGGCTGACACTGATAGTTAAACTATAAGTTAGATGAGTCTAGAAATATCTTGAGTTCTTAGATTATGTAGAAACAGTTTCTGATATTTGGTTGTCATCACCAACTTCTTCAGTTGTCGCTTAAATGTGTGCTGAAGATTTAAAGAAATGTTCTTGCTATTTCAGATTGCGATCCTTTGGAGTGAAGTCAATCCTCGATTACTCCGTGGAAGAGGATCTGTCACAGGAAGAGGCTGAGAAGCGAGAAGTGAGGTAAATAACACATTACAAGTATATAAAAAAAGTGAGTGGGAAGGCGTCTATTTCAGGAACATTGAAACAGTTTATGATCCTAATATCTTTTGTGGAATAGTGATTGATCATAAAAAGTTATAAACTGGGCACTTTATGGGTCCATTTTTCTTTTGATGTGCCCAGCGATATATTCAATATCAAGAGGTCTTGAGAAAAAAAATTAACTAGTTGAAGTACTTTTATATAAAAAAGTTTTAGGTACATATATTTAAGAAATAAAATTGTGTTCTACCTATAAATTAACTCCTACAGACTTCGTGATCGCGTGATGTGAACTTTAACGCAATTAACATTTCGATAAGAGTTTTTCTAGAACATTTAAGAGAGTGGCATGCTACTTTGTAATACGTATAAGAGAAGAAATAATAAAAGGGAGTACTTTAAAAACGACACGTAGGTACGTAATAAAGTCAATTGTTTGCATGAATAACCATTGGCTTCAAAGACAATTCAATTTTCTTTGTGACTATTTTGTATTTAGTCTCAAAAGCATACTAGAACAGAGTCCTTCAAATTAGCTACAAAAAATTGCCCAATTAAAATCATATAAATAAATCTTAACATTTGCTTTTAAAACCGGAGTTAAAACTTATCGCGCATAACGAAATTGCCAATATAATAATATGCATGCAATCTTTCACTAAAACACATAAACGCGAAGTCGTAAATACCAGCTTATTGTAAGAGTAGTACAATTTCATCGCTTCGCGGTTATGGCCTTTTCAATTATGACGTATGTCCACTGAGTAAGAAAAGATGAGCGGAGATGCTCTAATGCAGGTAGGTCAGGCGCCTTTCCTAGGTCAAATTCGTACAGTGGGCTTGACCAAAATTATTAGTTAGTAGTGACTTAAATAGAAGTTCTGGTTCTTTGAGACATCTGTCGTTTTTTGGTATAACAAACATGATCGGGTTCAAAGAAGGCGAAGCACACCCGCATTTTGGCGCGCTACTTTCTTAGGCGATTTTTCGTTCTGGCACCTCCGCTAGTCATTTTGTTCTTTCGCGTATGTCCCACATGGCAACCGTTTTCAAGGCGAAGATCAAGAGTAATCTGAGACGTGGTTGGTGGGGCCAGGACGGGAGAAATGCAGGCTAAAATGAACCTAGATCCGTGTAATGGGAATTGGGAGAAAATGTATCGAGCGAAATACGTGAAATGGGAATTCGGGGTAAATTGTTCTGTGTAATGGGAATGTTTGTGAATGAGGATAGTAATTAAGTGTGGTATTGGGAATTGAGTAAGTTTGTAATATGGGTTAATTGAATTAAAATAACTGATTAATAATTTTCCATTCTCGTAATTATAAATGAAAACCACATCCATTCGTAAATTATATTGATTAGTGCAAATGGTTTAAAAATTACAAAGGGTAAAATGTTTTCAATATTTTTTATGAAAGCCAACGTGTAAAATTCCTTTACAGTTGAATTTACCTCGCTATAACATTCATATCGGTAGCATATACCGCCTCATTCTCAATACGTTTTAGAGGCATAAAACAAACGCCTTGGCTTCGCATGCCTCTTCATGAAAAGCCTATTATGTATATCGAATAGTCTTTGTTGTGATAATGTATAACCTTCCACAACTTTGTTTCTAACCCCATAAAGACATCACGTGTTTAGTTACTATACAGTATTTGTTAAAAAAAATCCATGTACGACATAATTTTCGCTCGTGTAAAATCTTGTAAAAATGAGGTTTTTTGTTTCTTTCGTACTAATTATTACCTACCCATATTATAATGGTGACCTGCTTATCATAATTACTGTAGGTAGTAGAAAGATTAGTGACATTTTTGTACAAAAAAACTTAATAATTCTTTTGTAATTTTGTTTTTTTATCATTTGTATTTTGTATTCTATTTCTATGAAACTAAATCCTGTCCCACTTCATTTCAGTGGCAGTTTGACCAGTGAACGATTGAAGGAATTACTAAAACGTAGCTCAAACAATTTGCAAGAAATTGTCATAGCCGGGTTTTTACTTTTTTTCTTTTTAATCATTCCATTAGTTCGTTTAGCGTGTCGAAAATACCTGTGGCTCAAGGTCTTATTTCTCTTGTCACCGGTACTGGCTGACAAGAGGTATTTTTGACATACTATAGCTGTCATTACGTAACTGTCAGATGACGTCATCTGACGTTTGTGACGTAGAAGCTTCATTATGGCTGACCTTCGCGTTTCGTTTTCACGGTTGTTACATTTTATTTTCTTAATGCATTTTAGTTGGTTCATTTGTTCTTTTTAATTGGTACAACTTTGTTTTAGTAGATTTTATTATCAGTTATTTAAGTAGTCTTTATTTTTACTTTGTTTTTAAAGCAGTTTTGTGGGCCATTAGTCAAGTAGTTACGTTTCTTTTTTATGTTTAGTTAGATTGTTTATAATTCTTTAATTATTTTTACGCCTAAAAAACAAGTTTGTCCCACTGAGAACTCCGAAGGAAGTTCCAAAGTTTTATTAGGTACTACACCCATTATAATTTGTAGACATGTAGGCATGACAACGCTCCTATAATTACACCTACCAGTCCCTAGGTAGGGCTTCTTTCGATTCATGTCGGCAAATTAACTAGTTGCGTACGTCACTATCTAATTTGTGAACGTATTTAAACTAATAGAACTAATTTACTTTCGTATACAGATGGCCATCTTGTGCTGATTCTGAATGTTACTGACAAAATTTTAATTCGTCAGTAACATTCTATCTAGGCCAAAATCAGAGTGACTTCACGCTACTCAAAATATATGAACAAAACACTACTACACATGCGCAAAGCGTCTCATGTCTAACTTCGAAAATATAGAGTTATTTTATGAGAACTGTGTTTCTTATTTAATTAATTTTCTGAAAAAGTATAGCACAACTGCGAGCACAATGTCTACATACACTATGAGTCATAATTAAAAGCTACGTGGAAAGGGTGGTGCAAAATTTTCTCTAATAACCCCTCAATGGTTAAGAGCTAGCATAAAAACTTTAAAATACTTACGGCAAAACATTTTACAAAATCAGATCTAGCTAGCGGACTTTGCCTCGTAGTTTGAAAGCGGTCTAATAGTATACATAGTACTACACACAAGTGGAACATTACAAAAACTGACTTCAATTCACATTCGCTGGCAAGGTGCCGACAAAAAAAGAATGGTTAGAAAAAATCCGCTATAATATAAAACATGTTTGAATCGGAGATAGGCATAGCAAAAAATCTAGTAGCCACGAGGCAGACATGAAACTGGGTCATTTAGAAAAACGGTCGAGAAATTTCGCCCAATTATTTTAGGGTTTTAGCGTCTGTACGTTCATATGGCTATTATTTAAGGTTATAATGAAAAGGCACCGTTTTTTAAGTAAATGGAACGGAGAAACAGTTGATCGCGGTTGGCATTTGTAACCGCAACAGTCGTTCCGGGTATAAAGAAGCCATATTTCTGACAACCAGTCTTATCAAGGGGTTTTGTGTTACCCAAATAACTTGGTTTTGAATGTCACATATGCCTGTAGAACACTGGTATTCAGCTGCATATAGTTAGACTGGTAACTGCAACGCAACTGAGCTGTGTAAATCGGTGATTATCAAATCTGAATCGTGCATAAATATTTACTCGATTGAAAGTAAAGATACGTAGACTATTCAGCCTATTAATTTGTTCAGCTAAATACTTAACAATCTAGATAAAAAAATAATAGAGAAAGCGAACGAAAATAACTTTCAATGAACTATTAAGATGACCTAGATACGTCAACGTGAGTTGAGGATGCAGATATGATTTTTAACGAGATAATTTACACCTTGTTGGCTTAGAAATTAGGTTGAAATTGTGTTGGTTTTATAAGCATGAAGCGTGCCAATGGTTTGATAGTGAAAGTGGATTCTAAGGAGTTTTATTTTTAAATAGGCGTTAGTCATTTGTTTGGAATATGGGTTAATGTACGATGGGAAGATTTGTTACGTAAATAATGGCGTGATATCTTCTGTTTATAAATAGTAGTTTTTTATGGAGCTCATTGATATTTGCGGGCTTCTTACAATAGGAAACAGGTTAAGAACGGGTTCTTTTCTCAAATGCACGTTAAAAAGTTTCCTTATGGCTTTGGCTTTACAAGATGAATAGTTCCAAATTCAGCTCATGACGAAGTCACTAAAACAAGATGTACAGTGATTGATAGACAGCACAGATTGACCATGTAGTCTGTTAGTCACCGCGATGCGTAGTGTTTTATAATAGTAGACAAATGTCAACCGATTGATGAATGACCACTACAGTTGGCACGCTCTGTCTAGTGCGTGAGGCAGTCATTGATAAACTGATACCGTATTAAATTGGCGTAAAACGGTCCCATGGCTGGGTAAAGACCGCTTCAGCAGGTGATGAAGCGATAAAATATGAAAGCGGCAGATGGCTAGCTTACAATTTGTTCTTATTTTTTAATGGATCCACCAGTACGGCTGTTATGTAGTCATTACCCCTCTCTGACAAAATCTTCGTATAGAGGACCAATATTTGAGCTTCATAAGTTGGTGAAGATAGGCCACGATATGGAACTAAATATGAACATCAGCAAACCCTGCCCTCCGTCATCATCATCATCTTCCTGCCCTGTTCCCAAGTCATTTGGGGTCGGCGCAACATGTCTTTTTCTTCCATTCCTCTCTGTCAGACGTCATACTTACATCCACTCCTTTCTGCTTCATGTCTTCTTTCAGGCAATCAATCCATCTTTTCCTCGGTCTACCTCTGCCTCTCCATCCCTCCACATTCATACTTAGCACACTCTTTGTGGCATGCGTTTCACACCGTCTCATCACATGCCCATACCAGGACAAACGCTGACCTCTCATTTTCTCTATCACTGGCGCTACTTTCAGGCTTCCTCTGATACCCCTGGGCCGCACTCATCGCGATAACCCGAATATTCACGTTATCGCGATATGTGTAGCCAAGTATTCGCGAACCCTTCGGCACTTCGGGCGAAGCTTCGGGCTTATCGCTTCGCTGTCGGTAAACTCTCGCAGATCAAAGGGTTTTATTGCGATGAACTTCGCGGTGCGCGGCCACACTTCAGTCGGCCCGTACGCATCGGCCAAGCGGACGTGTTTTCAACGCTAGTATTTTGTCTATAGTTTTCACTACAGTGCTGAACGAACATGGATTGGAGCAACGAAAAAATTTTAGAATTCATTGCGAATTATGAGACTGAGCCGATATTGTGGAACCCATTAGAAACTGGCCATAAAAGAAAAGATCTCTGCTATGACGCTTGGTTGAGGATTAAAAACAACTTAAGCTGGGCATGTACGGTGGAAGATTTGAAGAAAAAACGCGACTCCCTCATGGCATACTATAGGCAACACCTAAACAAGAAAAAAAAATCTTTCAAATCTGGAGCTGGGAGAGACGAAGTTTACCAAGTTAACTGGTTTGCTTTTGATGCCCTTAACAGCTTTCTGCAGCCTATCTATGATTGTAAACAAACGATCCATACACAGGTAAGAAATAACAACTACTTTATGCATGCTTAGATTATTTATTATTAAGTTTAAAGAGATAAATACCTCACCTCGCTATTTTTCAAATTACCAAGTTATAGCTCGGGGTACGCGAACTAATGAATAAAACGTTGGAAATGTGTAAAAAGGACGTATAATGAGTAAAATATATAAGTGTAAACAACAATGGGAGGACAAGACAAAACTTAAACATGGAAAACACTAGCTAAACACGACTTATAGGGTCGGCGCGCGGCAGCGCGCGCGCGTGTTGTTGCTGACGGAGCGGGTCGCGGACTAACTAGACTTTTGGACTGGCGGGCGGCGGGGACGCAGCACCCGCCGCGCGCCGGTTCGAAGCGGATCGTGCGCGTCTCTTGCGCGCCGGGCGTCGACGGTTCGATTGGAGCGCGGGGCGAAACCTATGTTTCGAATTTTGACGCGCTATAAAGTTAACATTAAAACAGTGAATTAATTATAACACGGAATAAAAAAAAAAAAACATTTTCAACGGTTGGCGAGAACTTGAGCAAATTTGTCCCGTATATTTGTTGGTGTAGAAGCATTTTTTCTGGCTATAGCTGTAAAAGAGCGCAAGGCACCGTCAACTGGCTGTTCTTTCCTCCAAGCGCCGGGGATTACCTCATTATTGTCAATCCTATCGAAGAAGTCTGGTGGAGCATAAAAATTATTGGATGTTTCGCTATTCTTTAGGAAGTTATGTAGTAATATGCATGTCATCACAATGTTAGAGGCATGATCCGGTTGTAGTGGTATTGGTTTTCTTAATACTCTAAAAATAGCAGACATTACCCCAAATACATTTTCCACTACAATTCTAGCTTGTGATAATTTCTTATTAAAATTTCTTTTTAAACTTCCTTCTGGGTGTTCACCTGGAAAGGGTTTCATTATATTTGTATGAAGTGGGAATGCATTATCGGCTACAAATACATATGGTATTGCATCGTCGCAACCAGGTAGTGGTGAAGGAGGTGGTAATTTAAGATCATTTCTGTTTAATTTTCGGAATAATACACTATTTTGAAATACCCCTCCATCACTAATTCGTCCCTGACATCCAACGTCTGCAAATATGAATTTGTATTTTTTATCAACTAAAGCTAACAGTACAATGCTGTATGTATGTTTGTAGTTGTAAAATTCACTCCCGCTGTGATGCGGTGCCAATATGACTACATGTTTCCCATCCATTGCTGCTACACAATGTGGAAACACACTATGGAAATCGGCTTCTTTTTCCAACCACTCTTGTTCATTTGTAGGCATCTGAAACAAATGATTATATTATTTTTTGGTTCAACAGGTTACTGAAGGTGAGGAACAGGCTTCAGCTTCTACAACTTCTGCAGTAGCTGAAGAAAATACAAATGGGGCCAGCAGTGATGTAAATACTCAACAAACAAAAAGAGCACGATATGATTTATCTTCTGAAATAAAGACTGCCAGGCAACAAATGAACGAAGCATTTAAATATATAAAAAATACTGAAAATGATGAATATGAATTGTTTGGAAAGTTAATAGCAAGTAAAATAAGGAAAATTCAGAATCCTCATGTAAAGGAAATTTTGATGAATGATATTCATAACATTGTTTTCAAAGCATGCATGATAGATAGACTTAATGAACCGACTGCAGGATTACCTCAATCATTCCTACAAACGAATAATTTACCACATCAGACATCCGAGTCACCTTACAGCCAACAACACCAATCGCCACAGTCCCCATACAGCCAACAACACCAATCGCCACAGTCCTCATACAGCCAGCAACATCAATCGCCCCAGTCTCCATACATCCAGCAACACCAATCGCCACAGTCCCCATACAGCCAACAACACCAATCGCCCCAGTCCCCATACAGCCAACAACACCAATCGCCCCAGTCCCCATACAGCCAACAACACCAATCGCCCCAGTCCCCATACAGCCAACAACACCAATCGCCCCAGTTCCCATACACTCAGCAGCAACAATCATCTTCATCCGTTCAGAACACCGGAGTACTGCCACCGAGAAAAGCTGCACAAATTATAATTTCCGAAACAGGGGAAATAATGTTAGCTGATTCTTAAATTATTTATAAAATCACTCACTTAGATATAAAATAACTTTAATTGAAATAAAACTGAAATATGATCGAACCTAAGGAGTTTTATTTACGTACCTTAACTTGGTCCTCTAAAACCTTTAGGATAGCGTTGCACGTCTCGTGCACTATTTCGGAAATAATTTGGTGAGACATTTTGAATAGAAAATGCAGGCTTCGAAAGCTGTCTCCTGTTGCTAAATACCGAAGTGTTACCGCTAAGCGGACTTTTGCTGGAATTGCTTCTCTAAAATTAGTATTTTTTTTAATGATTATTGGTGCCACTTTCTGTAGCAATATTTCAAAATCGGTTGTAGACATGCGTAGGAAGTTGAAAAATTGGGCTGGCTCAGCAGTAAGATCAGAAAAAAATTTGCGTATGAAGTCTCTGTGAACAAATTAAAAAAAAATGTTATGGTTTCTTTCTATGCAATTACGTATGCATTGACTAACACTTTTTACTCACGGAGTTCTTGATTTGTGAATATTTATCACCCACTTTCTTCTTTTTCTTGCTTTAGATTTGTTTTTTATTTGATATAGATGTAAAAAATAATTATTTGCTGCCATAAAATACAGAGCAACCGCGGCGTCCATGTTGTTTTTGCGTTTGTACATCGCGATAACATTTGAGCGATAAACTTCGTCTATTATATGTGGCCACCAAGATTCGCCGTAGCCCGAAGACGAAGTTTATCGCCCGAATGTTATCGCGATGAGTGCGGCCCTAGCAATATACTCATTCCTCACTTTGTCCATTCTGGTAACCCCACACATCCAAACCCTGCCCTCCGTCATTGCAAATAATATATTATCTCCTTATATCTGAGTTATAGGGCACTATACGTCTTGAAATAGGAAAATACCAAAAATTCTATTTGATTCTAGTGCCAGTGGAGTTGGCAAGCTGCAAAATGTCGGTAGTAAAATCATAATATTGGTCGCTTTTACTATTCTAACATAAATAACTGGCTGAAGTGTATGAAATGAATTCCTTGCATGACAGGTGTATTTTAGCGAACAAAAGAAGTGTTTGTTCTAAAGTTTGAGGAGATTTTCTATGTTCCCTTAGCAAATCAGATTCTAAGATATAATTGTTTTTGACAGGATTTCACTATGTGATAGGACACAAATAAAAAAGGACTTCTGTAAAGAGTAGATAAATGACTACACATATTTTAAAACACATTATGTACCTACACTTTAAAACATGCTGTCTCAGAAGGCCCACATTGATTTTCAAATTCTATAGTCAATCTAGTATTAACCGATCTCAAATTAGATATCTAACCCTAGCAAATAAATTGACAAGATTCTAATGGTTAGAAACTTCGTGCCGTAGGTACATAAAATTGAGCACCTATCCAGATCTCAATCAGAATTATATACTATGTGATAGGGAGCATATTTTCGCCTTGTCACTTCCCATTTCTAATCTACCTTCTCCTCCTCAGTGCTTCAATATCAGCCTGCGGCGACAAGCAAGAGGAAGGTCAGCTGAAGCAATACCACGTGGAGCAGAGGTTCGCTGACCGACGGTACAAGGTCACCAGTGCGAGGACCTACTTCTACCTCAATGAGGCGTCTTGTGAGAAGAACATGGAAGCCTTCTTGAAGAGTATCGATGCTGTTGCTGGTGAGTTGAGAATCTAGAAGTTTCGATAAAAAGTCAATTGGTAGTCAATAAATGCATATCTATGTATTGAAAATATTGAGGCAAAGTTTCAGATGGTATAAGATTTAGATTTGGGATAGGTTATTGAAAGGCTTGCAATTCGCAAACAAATAGAAATTTTATGTGTCACAAATCGGATTAATGATCCTGGTCAATGTTCCTCACTTAAAATAATCCCGTTTGATACTCGTTTGTAATTAAATCTTTTTGTGGAATTTGGATTTGAAGTACACATACGTCTATCCAGGACGTAATACTGTTACATAATACTATTAGTGCAATGTCACGATGTTTGCCATGTCGGATGTTATTGTTAAATTGGTATATCCGCGATGGGTTCTTGTCCTGCCTGATTGATGAAATTATGCTTGTTATGGCCTAGTAGGGATTCATATAACCGCTTTTTATATTCAAACTTTAACCAAAGATTATTCGCAATCCAGAACGGCAATTATCCCTTTGTATGATGGTATATTGATTAATGACTCTGACGTGAGAGTTAAGTCATCAAATTGGTTGTCTTATATAGTTCTTAAAATATCCTCTCTATCTTTCCAGGCATCACCAAAAGCACGGGATTGATGGCCGTCAAGCTAACTGCTCTCGGCAGGCCGCAGTTACTTGTAAGTATTTTCGGAATCTCACTTATCTACCTCTATTTTGAATAAATTAGATCGTAAATTGACGAGTACACGAATGAGAGGAGACAAGAAAGGGCTGTATTAGGTTAGGTGTTGTGCTGAATTTAGTAAATAAACTTTGGAAGATGGGCAGACCAGACCCTGTAGTGTTTAGAGCAGATAAATGAACTAAAACTAAACCCCTGTAATATCATCCAAAAGTTAATTAATTTAAGTTATAAAGTGTATTAACATGGACAATTATCTCTTCCAGCTGCAACTATCAGAAGTGATCATGCGCGCCCGCAACTACATGCAGCAGATTGGCGGCGGGACCGGCAACGTGCTCACCCACCACAAGACCATCGAGGACTTCCAGCGCTACTTCGGAGACCACAGCTCCAAGCCTCAGGTCCAGGAGTTCATGAAGAAGATCACCTCGGATAAGGAGGGGTTGGTATTCTGTTGTTGGATTTGTGGTAGCGGGTTTTGCTTAGAAGGGGATTGTCAAATTTATGGAAACTCACGCGATATGTATGAGAAAGGCATCGAAAGGAAAGGGCTTCAAAAATTGGACTTTGGATCGTTAAAGATTGAAAGTTGCTTATGGTGCTCTTGAATTGAAATTTCTTTTGAAAGATACATTGGTTTCCAGTGAATAGGTTTTTCCAAGGAAGGAATTGGCCTTCAGCTGGCCTAGAATATAATTTGTATACTAATAAGTGTAGATTGCACCATTGAAATATAATTATCCGTACGTTACGGGAATAATGGATCCCTTTTTTTAATATTAATTAGAATTTGGTTTCCAGAGAGGACCTACGTAGTGACACGGTTTCTTGTAATTTTTTCTACTGCATGATGTAGACTCAAAATTCCGCCTTTTGTCACTATATTCGTAGTTTTCTTAGATTTTCTTTTATCTGCACAAAATGGTTGTGTACCGCTGTGCGTATATTGAGGGCTACATTTGGTAATTTCAGTGTGGTCCACATATTCCCGTGGGACCGGTCAGTGGCGACACCTTTTAACGTTTGTAAGCGCTGTCTCGTAAATGTTGCTAGAAATAAAAATACTTGTAGTCTCTCCTAATCCCCTAGTACCTTAGACATTTTTCCAGCGTGATATTGTGTCGTCTTTGATCGCTCATATAATTTTTTACCCAGCAGTGTGGAGCTAAAAATGTGTTGAATCTGGAGTTTTTAGCATAGGCTACATTAAAGCAAATACTGATACATAATTTCCTATAATCATTGTACCTTGATCTTGTAAACTTTCAGCTCTGTTTTATGAATGAGTTTTAATCCATCTCAACGCGTCTTCATATAAATTTTGAAACTCATTCAACATTCTTACATTAGCATTAACATCTGAATCGCTGAACTCCCTATTATGTTTCTTATCCTTACTCGCTATGACAACTCACGAAGACCATTATTGCCGACGCCTACATTAAGCAATTTTGGTTCCAAACTTCCAAAAATCTGACATTCACTCTTCAATTCACAGAATCGTCCACTTGTTCCCCTGGTCGAACATTCTAGATGAAGACATGAATCTATCCGATTCGTTCCGAGTACCGGACCCTAAGACCGGTCAGATGAGACGTCTGATCTCCCAGATATCGCCGAAGGAGGAGGAGATGTTCCGGAACATGCTGAGGAGGTTGAACCACATCATCAAGATCGCTAATGACGCTGATGTGAGGATCATGATCGATGCGGAACAGACCTACTTCCAGCCGGCGATATCTAGGATCTGCTTGGAGATGATGAGGAGATACAATAAAGTGAGTTTTGTATTTTCACTTTTCTTAACTGGCACACCTGAATCGTTCTTTAGGTTAAAATTTTTCTCAAATTCGTTTACCTGTTTATCACAAAAGTGAACCAGACACAGTTTATTTACTATTTATGTGTTAATGCAATTTCACTCGCATTTTGAAAGAGGAATCCCAGCTCCGGTGTAAAGCCATAAGAATTATTTATTTTATCATTGTCCCTCTATTAACCACTCGTTAATTTTCTGCCTCCAGGACAAGTTCCTAGTGTTCAACACGTACCAGACGTACCTGAAGAACACGTACCAGGAGATCCTGACGGACCTGGAGCAGGCGCAGCGGCAGAACTTCTACTGGGGAGCCAAGCTCGTGCGCGGCGCTTATATTGAACAGGTACCTACAGTTGAACGTCTAAGTGTTTCTACTGCAATGGAAACGAAATAAGTGAAATAAAGAGGATTCATACCTACTTCTTATGTATTATCTACTATTTTAATTATGTATATAGTTTAAATGATTGACATACACTTCGGGAGGGTGTAAATGATTGTCATATACATAGGTTGGGAATTTCTTGATAAGTTTTTAAAGAGATTCATCACACATCGGGATGGTTTGTCCTGTTCAACTTTTAAAGCCAGAGGTATTTTGGGTTGAAATTTTCGAACTGTAAGAAATTTTTGTTCATGGTTTTTATTTAACCTCCCGTCATCGATAGTTTTAGCTGCATTTGAAGCCGAGTTTTATTGTCTTTTACTACTTAATTTACAGTAACTAATTTTCCACAAGTCTTTAAAGCAATATAACTATAACTAATATTGTTGTTATATTGCAGGAGCGCGCCCGTGCGGCGGCGATGGGCTACGAGGACCCGACGTGCGAGTCCGTGGACGCCACCACCGTCTCCTTCCACAAGTGCCTCAAGGAGATCCTCAGCAGGGTCAAGGTGCGTTTCATTTCAAAATACTTTCATTCGAATCTAGAGAACAATTTTCTGCACATGGATTTTGGATTACTGTGTCTTCGTCTTTCGCGTCTCATCGTTTTATCTTATTTTGTTTACAATATTAACTGTTAAACAAGAAACTGTAGAACCTTTTTATAAACCCAATTTTTGAAAATCTTAAAAAAATCTTTACATTGCTTTCATATATCAATTATCACAAATACTTTGCGTACTCCCATAATGTCATGTCAGTAAAGATCTAACAAATAATACACACATGTGGAATTTTGAGGTCTCACATAAAATTTTATATACACCCGAAACTTTATCGATCATTCTTTAAAGTCACGCTACAGATCAATTCTAACAATATCTTTGTTTAAACCAGGGCCCCAACAAGGAACGCCTGGGTATCATGGTGGCGTCCCACAACGAGGACACGGTGCGGTACGCCATCCAACTGATGAAGGAACACGACATCAAGCCCGAGGACAAGGTGGTCTGCTTCGGACAACTGCTCGGCATGTGTGATCATATCACCTTCCCCTTGGGTGAGTAGCTGGTTTCTATTTAAATAAGGCCGTTAAGTAAGGCTTCGACATCAAAATTCTATGTCAATCTAATGATTTTTCCCTCTAAGGATGCAGTGGGAGACTGTCAGTGTCACTTTTAGTGACAAAAACCTAGCTGCCCTGAAGTTTTGACCCAAATAGATTTTCCCACAGCACATGCCATTTTCTAAATACGAATAAACATTTGGATTGAATAGCCAACCTTTGTAATCCTCAAATAGAAAAGGCATACATTTTTTAGGAGGCGAGATAGAGGCGACATGCTATTTCGCTTTCTTAAATTTCTGATTATCTACTTCATGTTTTTGTTTCTTAAAGTCAGGAGAGTCCGTTTCCGTTCTAGAGTGGAAAACTAAATATAATTTCTAATATCCGCAGGTCAAGCCGGCTACTCCGCCTACAAATACGTGCCATACGGCCCCGTAGTGGAGGTGCTCCCGTACCTCTCCCGACGCGCCAACGAGAACCGAGGCTTCCTCAAGAAGATCAAGAAGGAGAAGAAACTCATCCTCAAGGAAATCGTCCGCCGGGTCGCCACCGGACAAATGTTCTACAAACCAGTCGGGCACTACACGCCCGTGTAAATATACACCTTAAGTCAACGTGTTATAGTCTAATTTACTTTGCGGGATGTTCGGATGCCAATCTTGTACGCGGTGTGTGTGAGTAGACTTCTAGTCGACAGTTGACGCGTTAGTGAATTGAATGAAAACTCGATGCGATTTATCGATAAAATGATTCGATTATTCGTTCCGTCTCTCGTAAAGAACTCGAGTAGTGTCGTTACTGCGATTCTCATTATTCTTTTATCGATACAATCGTATCGAGTCTCAAACTTGGTAGTAGTCTGACTGTGATTGTTGGTTATTCGGTTGTTTAGGAAGTTTTCCTTAAAACCTATTTCGAATAGATATTTCTAATAAGAACACAATGTTTGTGTAGGTTATTATAAAACTATTATAGGTAATTTAATCGAGTTTGATAAATATAACTCAGGGATCGTAATCTTGTCATTAAAGTTAAAGAAGATGTAATTATTATCATTTAATTAAGTTTATTTATCAGGCTCTTTGAATACCAAATTGTTAAGCTTAGAAATGATCATTTGAAAGAGGTTTTATGAACCGTAGGAGCGAAGGAGGTTGCCAATATGGCGGAAAAGAGAAAAAGTAAAAAAATGTGGCATTACAAATTTCTAATTATCCAAGATTTTGAGCTGTATAGCATGTACATAAGTCACTATACATAATAGCAACAGGTATGCTAAATAAAGCTAATAAATGATTATGGTCGCCGAAATCAAATTGGAAAATACTTACAAAATAATGTTAATACTGTATCCATCACATATGTACTTACTATAATATAGGCTCGATCTTGTATTTGTTTATAAATATAATACCAGAGTTGTAAATATATGTATAATGCTCATTATATTACTTTAACTGTCAGCGTTGCTTGTATAGTTCAATCGATATTGTACACGAGAAAATATCGTACAGATTAGTCGAAGAAAGAAACTCTTACAGAATAGCCCCCTTTATTATAATTATACTAAGCTGGCCTAGTTCGGTGGGCCATGTGATCTCTCGTCTCTTCCTATCGACTATACTCCTCATAATGATATATCTCTCGTGTGTAATATCTACATGCAACCTCTTTATCCGTCAAATACCGCAATAAAAACAAAACTTGTCTATACTTTGACATGTACATGGCAACACTGACAACAATATTCATAAATCGAATGGAATGTAACAAAATGGCGAACAGTATTGATTGTTTATGCTTCTTACAGTATTTTTATTTATTAAAGTATGTATATTATTTATCGACGCTTATATAATTATAGTGTTAAAAATCGAACTTAGATCGCTGTTTAAAAAACGTAGGATTAAAAATATAAAAAAAAAACATTAAAAAATTTGAAGTGCGGTCGTTTGAATTAGGAATGCAATGAAATTATTATTTTATAGGACATGGTTCTACAATAGTAAAGAATGATGATCCGATTTACGTATTAATTTTATTGATGTCAAAAGAAATAATATTAGGACCTCAATTTAAGTAAAGGGCCTGCGGAAAGGCCTTGTAAAATTTCTTGTTCTATGGAGAATATCATACACTTGGCTAGACAACAACATAAAATATGACAGCCCAACAGATCGGGTTTTTTTCTTATAAGTTTATGAAAGAAATTAGCTACGACGAAAAATATAACTACTGAATATGTTAAGGCGTTGAAATAATGCATTTCCATAGTTCCGTGTACTTTTTATTAAGTTATAATTGAGTTTTATGTTATTTATTGTGTAATTAAGATAGCCCCCTGTTTCGTCCGACTTACCGGGTTGTTGCAGTGACCAATCAAATCTATGTGTGTTACGTTTAATTTGAAAAGTAAAATATATGACCTAAATCTTTGAATTTTAGCTGCGGTACTGTATTTAAATTTATAATTACCAAAATAAGTTTTAACGTGTTGAGTTTTAGTAACGAAAAGAACAAAATGGTGTAACAAACGTCGGTTTTTATATCGATAAGATTTTGTGTTTGTTTTGTTAATCATGCCGTAGCTACGCTCAGTTCCTACAAATTAGTTAGGTACTTATAATCCAGTCCTATGTTTATACACTTGCCGACATCTTTGTCAGAAAGTTGCGCAGTGCCAGTAAAAGTTGTGCAGTGTCAGACTAATGTTCTGACATTTCACAACCAAAACAAATATTTTGTTGAATTAGTCTTAGTGTAATCAACGTGTATTCATTTTAAAAATGTAATGCATGTGGATTTTAGTCCTGAAATTGTGTTTTGTTTTTGTAAACGTTTATTTCGTCCATGATTTTATTTATTGATTTGTAAACTGTTTATAAACATTTTCCTTGCGCTAATTAATTATAATTGTGATGCTATTTTTAGATTATTTTACGGATAGACTTTTAATAAAGACAAAACTTGTTTTGATATGTTTCTTTTATTTTTATTTTTCCTAATTTGTCACCTTTTTCTTCCGTTGAAAATTTTCTTGACAGATTGATTTGAGTGGGTGGTTGAAAATGAGATAAAAATTATTGAATTATTGTTTGAAATATATAATAATCAGTAGACGGTAATATGTATAAGAAATTATAATAAAAAGATGCTACAAAAGCACGCGGTGTAGCTGTAATGTCCACGAATGCGTATTGAAAGCTTCTAATTTCTGCAAAACTTATTTAGATGTCAATTAAGTATGTATTAAAATCAATGTTTCTAGAACGTTAATATTCGTCATATTATGTTAAAAAATAACAGCGAATGCTTGCAGAATCGTAAATATGAAACTAGACTGATTTTCTGTTACCGATGTTTAGTTCATATTTATAATAACATTAAAATCATGAAGTTTCAATAAAAAATTGTCCTAAAGGAGATAAAAATAAAATAGGTACTATCGATCATTTTTTTCTGTACGTTTTGTCAGCTAGAAATAAAATCGATTATTGCAGACAATAATAGTATGATATATGTATGTGTTGTTAGTATTTTTATCCTTATACTTATGGTTAATGAATGGCAGAGATGATTTTTACAATCAATTTTTTCACTCGACAACTTAACTGCAAAGTACAAAAATGCTTAGAATATGTACTAACAGAAAAAAAGTGATAAGTAAATAAATATAATACTATGTTCAACTTGACTATACGATATATGAATACTAAAAAAAATACGCCATAAAAGCAAAAAATAGGCCCTTCCAGAAAAAGTTTGTTATGGAATAAAAAAAGCAATATCCTGATTATTTCAATTTGATTGTAGAAATGATTCCTGCCACACTAGTGCTATGTACCACCTATCATATTATAATGAATGTAACGTGCCCTGTTTCGTGGTCGTCGGCAAAAGCATTTATATTAAGTTTTACACATGTTTTACACGTCGTCAAGATGTAAAATTCACGTCAAAATGTCAAATTAAACACACTTTTCAATACAAATTTCTGACGTCAACAATCTTTACTCTGCCTTATTATTTTAGGTTTATTTGAAGCTTTTTGTATGGTTTATGCCAGAATGCTTAGTTGTTCTATAGATATGTATTTTACACAAACGAACAAATTAAGGAGTTGTGAAGTGACGACGATGCGACGGGGTTCCTAGTCTTAGACAAACTTGGAAAAATAAAAATAATGTGTTAATGTTGATAACGTGTGTTTCATTTAACTTGCCTAAATTATAGTCAGTAATATCACAAGTAAAAATATTCCCACGAAAGAAAGGTACCTGTTTATCCAATTTCTGGTCAACGATTAAATTGGCTGCCTATGCTAAAATGTTGGATAGAGTTACTTAAGTCACTTTCAGGCTCTGAAAAGTAGCAGGTGATGAAAATACCATCAAGGCTTTTTGCCATCAAAAAATCATAATTATATTAATCGATCGTAAAAATCGTGGGTTAAAATAAATTATGAATTTTAACTATCTTTGTAAGGAACGGGAGTGAAAAATGCAAAGACAAAATTCAGTCAACAATTATTTATTCTCATATTTTTGTCGTTAACACCACTTTTATCCTAATTCACATCCAACATCTTTATTTTATGTTCATATCCAAATCATATTGCGCGACTAAATACAATATTTCGGCCATTCCTTTTACATTTTATAACCAAAATAACAATTTGACATTTATTTAATTTGTATTTGACAAATTGACGTTGACATCAATTAGTTTACAAAGTCACAAAATTGAAGTTAACATTTTGCTGATAAATTAAATTAGAATTGGCTGTCTTTAGTTATTTTGTCTACTTTAGTTATTATTTTCCGTAGCTTGAATGATTATATTATAATTTTCAGCCTCAGTTTCGTGTCAAAGGTGCAACTTATGTAATTTAATACAAAAAGACAGGGAAAAATGTTCGTTTACATTTTAGATATTGATTGATTATTTTCCCTTATAACAAAGTAAAAATTATAATGTGAATCTCAATTTGAGCCCATAATTGAGATTCAGTTTATTTCAGTTATTTCTAGATTGATTTTCTTTATGTGCTGATTTTGACTTGTTGTCTTAACATAATCATACTCAGTAACTTTGTTTTTTTTTTATTTCAGGCAACGTGTAATGCGACAGTGATGCATTTATAGAAACTCTGTGTTGTCAATCAGGCCCGCCGCTAGCTGTTTGTTCGCCCGCGTGCAAAACTGATTATGCCGCCCTACGTTTTGTCAAAAAATATATAAGGAGGGGGGGGGGCGGATCCAGGGGGTCCGGAATAACATACATTACACATAACTTTTTATTAGCCCATAAGCAAACTAAGCAATTGCTCAATGCAGTGCAATCATTACCCAAGTGGCCCCTATGTATTGAAAGATTGTGATTAACTGAAACTAACGCATTTAAATATCTATAACAATGTTTAAAGTCAGTAAAATATGTTATTTGGTGGGTTTCCCGTTGAAAAGTCAACTTATATAACATATTTGATATTTGGAAGCGAAAATTTTTTAGTTTAAGGACACAAAACAAATAAAAACCACTGTAAATTAACAAAGCAAAGTCAAAAAGTAAGATATGCACAGAAGCGAAGTGCAAAAGCCGCGAGCGAAGCGAGCGCGATTTTTTTCCTTAGAGTTTTCATGAAGTAAACATATCATAAAAAGCCATAACGGACGTGCGCGAAAAATGTTTTTTCGGAATTGAATGCCTCAACAATTAAACATAGATAAAATGCGATATCTGACATGGAGCCGCGAGCGCAGCGAGCGCGAATTTTTTTGGGGATGCAAGGGGTGAAACAGTCAAAATTGATAGGATACGACCAAAGCTAGGGCGGCTTTTTCTGAAATTTTATTGGTTTAATTTTGCCGCCCCCTAAATAGCATTTGCCGCACGCTACGCCACTGGTTAAGAATCTTTAATTTTGAAAATGTCCTTTCAACAGATGTACCTAACTGAAACCGGCAGTGTAAGTAATATTCTTAGCGCTATTGCTGTGTTCGGAAATATTGAAATCAAATCATTAGTAAAAAGGTATTGTATTTTTAAAATTTTACGTAATAACTCGCTAGATTTGCCGCCCCCTAGGACGTGCCGCCCGCGTGCTGTGCACGCGCTGCACGCCCGCTTACGGCGGGCCTGTTGTCAATCCTTTTAACTGCCGCAAAACTTTGCCGAATTCATTCAAACCCGATCAGTCTAAAAACCATTTCAACGACTTTATCCTAAACATTTATAAAACATTGACTTTTAGAGTGAACAGTCAGTCGAGGATAACAGGTAGGTATTAAAATAAAGTATATTTTTTATAAAACAGAATAGAGTTCCTTAGTGTAACACCATGATTTGTACGGTTAGCTATGAATAGTTGGAAGTAAGGAGATTTGGGATTAAAATATTCAGAGACTAGCATACGTCTCTGTCTAGGGTACCACGCAATTAATTCACAGACAGAGTTACTTTTGTAGGTAAGGCCGTTTTTACAGTCACTTTGACTATCCGCAGTGACACCTACGCGTCATTCAGAAACGTTTCATAGAGTTGGCGCTGATGGTCAGCACGTGATCAGCGTGACTGTAAAATCAGCCTAATTTTAATATTGGTAAGGATTGAAGTCAAGAAGAATTACCAATTTTGTCTCTCGAATATTTTAATGGCTTCCCAGTAACTAGGTACCCTTACTTCCACAAGTCATAGATGTACCTATGTATGTCGTGTAATCCAATATTATATAATTATAATGACTATACATTAAAGCTTTCTAGAAATTATGAGATACCATAGTAATGTGCAGTGTGAAGAGGTTCTTATTATAAATTATCACTTTTTCTATGTAAATTGAGTTGAAGAAAATTGTAGGGTGTATAAACTAACTTAATTTGGAAGTATAAAAAACTAAAAATAATGTAAGTAGTTTTGGTGGGCCAAACGCTGAAGTCGGTCTTAAATAATATAATTTGTACATTATGATTTATAAAGCTTGTTATATAATACATAATTCTTTCTACCTTCGACACTTGTCATGACAACCGACGTCAGCGTTTGACAAATCCAGTCATACGCCACAAGAACATTCACAAAATATTTATCAAGTAGTAGTAGAAAGGTAAATAGATCTCACTCGTTTATAGAACAGTTTAGTGCTTTTGAAAAGTAGACAAATTGTCTGTACATTTAACATTGTCTGTGTCACAACACGTTATATTTTGTCAGCGACGTTTCGCGTCATTTGACTGCCAGCGGCATTCGCCGTCATTCGACTGCCACGGACGTTTGCCGTCACTCGACCGCCAGCGACGTATGACGGCCGACGTTGGGCGTCATTCTGCCAGCGACGTTAACTGATGACGTGGCACGCGACGTCAGGAACGTCGTGCTCCTCGACGTCGTCTGAGGTCGGTGCCAGCGCCGCCAGTTGCGTCGCTGTTGGTCTTCGCTAGGATCTTTGGCGGTTCGCGTCTCCTGGAAAACAGAGAACACATTGTTTAACACATGTGTGGTTTTGATCGTCATTTTCTTCACAGCTAGTTAATTCAAGACAAATAAACCGAGCCTAGCAGTTTGTGGTAAGCAGAGGGAAGAAGATGGCCAATTTTTTTGGTGATCGGATTTTACGCTTATATAAAACATAGTTACGTTTTGAACAGAAGTGTCCTTATGTCATTCCTGTACTCCGTTGCTAGCAATAGATTGGAATGGAATGTATTTCTTGCCCTCTAAGGAAACTTGCATAATTATGTACTTTCTGCATTGAACGGCAATTTCCAGTCATCCTAAAATATTAAAAAAAGTTACATTACCTCGTCGCAACCTAAGCTCCAGCATGGTATGCGTGACTAACGCCGCCAGCAACGCGGCAGCCAGCCCCGCTAGCTGTGACCGAACACACAGCATGGTTCGAGCTATGCACGCCAGTGCGAGCCCTAAGTGCCGCGCGGATAGGATCATCGACCATGCTCCCCGCCAGCCGGGGCCGCCGATGCAGATGCCAGCCTGGATAAAATTGAACAAATATGTGAAATTTTTCTGGAGGAGAAGAACCTCGTGGCTCAAATATCTTAGACCATCTTAGTTTAACTTGAGCACCAGATCACTATTCAGCGCTGCAGCGTTCACAGTCAAAGTTCTATTAATGAAAGCCTATCTCCAGTAGGACATAGTACCCTAAGAAGATGAAGGTGGTTGATTAATACGTTTTTAGTAGACGTCTACTAGGTAAAAGTTATTTACTATTTAAATATGTTGTATAAATATGGTGCTAGGTTTATAACATACGATATTCACCATTAATCATGAAACTCATATGCGTTCATGCGTGTTCTCTAACTTTTATCTCTTCGCAGTGAACGCTATAACGTTCGATGTGAATGCGATAACTTTCGATGAAGAACATAATACCTGTAGCACATCCCAAAGCGCAGCACACGCGCCCCAAGCAGCGGCCGCCAACGCAGGCAGCGCTAGATCCGTCTTCGCAGCTCTCCAGCGCAATAAAGCGAGTACTAGCGACGCGTGCGCAGCCCCGCCGCCCGCCGCCAGCGCGCCACGTCTGCCCCGCGCGGCGGCCATGGACAGAGTGCCGGCGGCTAAGCCCTGCAGCACTCCTGTGCCGCAGAGCGAGCGCCATGCACACCACCACCCGTCCACGCATACTCCGTACCACTGGGGGTGATGAAGAAATGTTAAATCAGATGCGTCAAAGTCTAGATGGTTCACTTGCTTCCTGTGGACTGTCGTGATTTTCTTGCGGGAAAGAATATTTCTGTTTTAAATATATCAAAATCTTAGAATGATTTAAAAAGTAATTAGGTGAACACATTACATTGTGTTACGGAAACAAATTGTGACATAGTTTGTGAGTAATGATGTAACATGGGTAAACTACATAATACACACCTTAATATACGATGTATAAATAAATCCCTGTTGGAGTCCTATAAACAGACCCATGGGTACACCCAGCAACGTCCTGGGATCCCCGAACACAGAGCGCGCATCGGGTGGCGGCGCCGGCGCAGAGGACGCGCCGTACACACCCAGTCCTACTGACAGCAGTGCCAGGAATGCCCACATGGCTACCAGTAGCATTCTGCCGTCCGCGTCTAGCACTGTGCCTGATAGCGTCTGCATGTCTGGACAGCCAGCTGACCCGCAAGTGCGCTCCTAGAAAGATGTTGTTAAAAGTAAGTTTCAAGCAGCGTATAAGTAACATATACTGAAATAGAAGAAGTTTGAATCACCTCATAGTCATCTTCTAAAAAGTACTCTTCAGGCGGTGGCCACCTGGGCACCGATATATTTGTTGGTACCGGAGTAGAAGGCCTTGATACCTCCTCAGACCATATCAATAAAGCAAAGCCTAAAAGTAATGACCCACACACTAGGCCCAGGTCCTGAGCTGCTCTTAACGCTCTTAATGCTCTTCTAAGCGCCACTTTTCTTCTCGCTTCATCGCCTGCCGCTTGGGCGAGTGATGTCGCTGATGCTGAGAGGGCTAAAGACATTGGAGATAACGACACGCCGCAGATTCCATACAAAGCAAGTAGAACTGGTAGGGGAGTTTCTACCGTGTGAGCAGTTAACAGCACACAGACTAGAGTATGTGCTATTGCAATTACTAATCTCGTTCCAGTCTTTTGGAGTATGAGGGGGGAGAAGGGAGCGACGACTGCTGCTGCTGTGTGCATGATTGAGAGTGGCATGGCTCCTGCCTCGGCACCTGCGAAGGCTGTGAAGGGCAGGAGAGCAGTCGCACAGAGGCCACTTGATATACAAAGTAGGGTGAATCTGTTGACTAGGGGTTTGGGCAACTTTGGGGGCTGTCGGGCTAGAAGTCGTCGAACTGAAGCGGCCCCGACGGATGACGCAGCCGAGTCTCGTCTGCGGGGCCCGATGCAGGAGCCCGCTACTCGGATAGGAGTTTTCTGTTTCTTCCAAGGCCATTCTTTCTTGTATATTGTGCTCACTGGGATCTGCAAAAATGAAAACCGTAGTTATAATTACGATGATTTAATGAAGGCTTTCTTGGAACTTCGCTGAATGGACTATTTTAAGACCAAGCCTAGAGCAGTTTATTTGCTGGTCTAAATATTCAATACTAGCTGTTTTCCACTGTTTTACCCGCATCCCAAGGGACCATGATGAAATATAGCCTCCCTGAATATATCCTTGCCACCACTCGAAGATTTTTTCAAAGTTTCCTATTTACTATTTTACTGTGTAGTTGTATATAGGCTTACCGGAGTAATAACAGTCCGGTGGCGGTGCGGGTCGGACACGGTCCGCACGGCCGCGCGGACGGGCGTCGGACGGGAGCGCTCCGTCAGGTCCGGTAGGCTGCCCATGCGAGCGCACCGGCTATGCACCGGCTGGCATACTTTCTGTTGTCATACCTGGGGAGAATTAAATATAGCATTGTATACAAAGAAAAAATAATTTATTAAAAAATATTATTTGTATTGTTTCAACAAATGCTTATTTCTTTATTTAACGGCTACTTGTTTTCTATAAAAACACTTGTATTTTGATGAAACTGCTTCATAAGCTCATTAGAGGTCAACACATAATATAGTGGTCCAGATAAACCTCAAATGAATCGCTTCAGGCTACGATTAACCGCGTTAGTAAATAACATCCCATTTTAGCACAAAACTAATTCTTTATAATTCTGTGCCTTAATTCAGCCATAAAAAATCACGTTGGCATTTACATTAGAATTAACCCTATCGAGATACGTTTAAACCAAACATCAAGTTATTTATAAATCCCCAACATTTAAAAAAGGATTCTACCCAATTCCCCTATCATTAAAATCGATTATCGTTTGACATTTAACTCGATATCTCGAGTGATTTACAAGAGCTGAAAATATCGAGGAAATATCGGGACTCGAGCTAACCGGGGCCAATTGGATTTTAGATAGTTCAGTTATTCGGGGTCGACGGCGATGGTGGTAAATCTAGTGCCGGGTTGACGCTTACGGGTCTTTATTTTCTTTTAGTATATTTTGATTGCAGGCCAGCAGTGGGATGATAAAATGGCTGTAACTAACTAACTATATTTTGATTTGTTTTTTTTTTGGTTTATGTTGTTTATTTTTGGATTTATTTGTGACTTCATATTAAAATTAAGAAATGAATATGTTGCACCAAAGGTCACGATTACATTACTATGACACAATTTTTTAAGTATATGTTGTAATAATATGTCTGTGACTTTTTGTATTAAGATATCCGATTTCTATGGGCTACAGTTTATATGATTGACTTGTTCCCTGTGATTTCACCCTCGTTACATGTAGAAATTCTTTTCCTTAGATAAGCACGTTCAAGCAAACAAACGAACCCTTCTGTTTTACAATATGAGTCTATATAGATAAAATAACACAAGGGCAGCACTTCGTACCTAGTACATAAGTGTACAAATTAAGCAATTCCTTGCATATAATCACTTCAAACTAAACCTCAATATAACAAAAAACAATCCACATAACGAACCAAAACCCTAATCTATATACGCCATAAATCTTCATTAAGCAAGACGTCAGAGACAGGTCGATATAACCGGGTACCTGCCTAATCCGCACCCGGTGCAAACAGTTTAGCGGCTCAAGTAAAGTGATTTTTAAAAGAAATTAGTTCCCGCACCCGGACAAAAAGTAGCCTCTGTCCTTTCCCACGCTTTAGGTTGTGTGTATTTTCATTAAGGCGACGAATTGGTAAACAATAATTCTATAACCGGCACGCGCACCTAAGGCGCCAAGAGGGGACGGAGCGTCTGAGCGGAGCGAGGATTACAATACGCGCGCTAGCTTATAACTAAAAGTCGTAAGCGACGAAATGGTTTTGTAATTTTATTATTTAGAAATGATAATTTGATAAAAATTCCTTCTACAATTTTAAAGAGTATATATACTCAACTACTAAAAAAGTTAAGAGGCTTAAATCGGTCCCGTTTGCCCATAATATGTGAGTCTCTTTTTAAAAAGAGGTATGTTTGATATATTTTTCTCTGTTATAAAAGTTACCTAATCATGTTTTGAAGTCTAACAAAATAAGGTTTTTATCATGAACTTTCAGGTAACCAAGTTGTATTTTGATCCGTTTTGTATTTACTGAGAAAAATTTTGTTAATTTAGTCCTCTTAAACTGGTAGTTTTGGTTTGAAAGCATGACTTACATATAAAGAAAAACGTTACTTTTTTAAAACTTTACTTCATATTTATAATATTCATAAGGATCACAATAACGTAAGCAAGTACGTACATTCCTACAACAGTAATCTGTGGTAGAAGTTAATAACTGTACAAATTATGACTAACATCCAAATTATCACTTCACACTTAACCGCAATACAGCAAAAATAAACCTTAATCAATATACGCCATAAATCATCATTAAGCAAGACGTCAGAGACAGGTCGATATAACCCGGACATAGAGAACCAAATGACTAGTGGAGGTGCCATAACGGAAAATTGACTAAGAAAGTAGCGCGCCAAAATGCGGGTGAGCGGGAGACGAGGAACGTCACTGTTTTCGCCGTTTTCGCCCTAATATGCCTTCTTTGGACCCGGCCATCTTTTGTAAAATGTACCAAAAATCGTTGCAGATGTTACAAAGAACCCGATCCCCTCGCTAGTTTACTAGTAACTGATCGTTTTGGTCGTGCCTACTTTACTAATTTGACCTAGAAGAAGGCGCCTTTTTTTTGTTTCAGCTGAGGAAAATGCCTGACGCATACACACACCGCCGCGGGGAGACGCTGAGGTTATGTGGGGCTTGCACCACTAAAAACCTCAGCTTTTGTGCCGTCTTCTGCCTTTTAGAAGAAGGCGCCTGACATAGCTGTGTTATGGTATCTCCGCTCATGTTTCCTTACTCCGTGAACCCGGGTACCTAAGTTACCCGGGTACCTGCTTAATCCGTACCCGGTGCAAACAGTTTAGCGGCTTAGTTAAAGTGATTGCTACGATCCGTTATCGGTTTACATAAGTGGTTCTAACACCACTAAGTTTCATCAAACATTGGTAGTTTGAATGGCTCTTACTTCAAACTATTATTGTAGATGGTAGATGGTAATTTAGTGTGTGAAGTTTGTGTTTTATTAAGCTTTCTTATATTGACATGGTTTTGCTTGTGGTACCTATGTTTTTTTGAAATTGGATATTTTTTTTACCCAGTACAAATGAGGGGGTAAAGTTTTGAATGACATGTGTGTCTGTCTTTGGCATTGTAATTTTTAAACGGATAATGCACTTTTTATCGTTTCTCTATTTTCGAAGTTACAAGGAACAAACAAAAAAATCTTCACTCCTAGTCGGTGACAATAGAGAGGAGTTTTTGTCGCCCTTTATTAATGAGTGTTATTTTCCTTTCAAGTCTCGAGTTTGCAAGATATAATGTAAAACTGCCAAGAACTTCACTAGAATATCATTTAGGAATATGTGACTTCTGACTGGCTATCGAACTGTTGGCAAAAAAAGTTACAAATTACAACCAGGACGAATTCAGTGCACGGGTCAGTTTAGGTATCAAATGGATGGCCAGCCATCACGGGTCGACCCGTACCTTAACCTTCATCAATCGACCCTGTTGAGGTCACCGGGGCTTTTTAGACCTCCTCGGAAGCACTGAGAGAGGGTTATGTAGTTAAACTCTGTATATTATAACAATTACTTTATTATGCCTATTATGTTACTATTTTAAGTGGCAGACGAATAAGGTGTTAATCAATAATAATTATTTTTTGCCCTTCTCCTATGCTCTCGAGTTTAGATGCTTCTCATAAAGCATTTTGCTGAATGCATTTTCCTTTCGTCCTTTCTTTTTATCTTTTTGTTATTTATGCTTTTCTACACAAAATACTTTCACAAATAAATCTTATTCCCCTTTGTTCGCAATTTTTCAAATAAATGTATTGCTTTTGTTGCCAAAAAGCGTTTAATAGCAGTGTATTGTCTCTTTACTATGACATCACCATTTACAAAACTATTGCCTATTTTGCTAGGCTCAGTTTCCAGTCTGACTAGACTGAAGTAAACATCGATATCGTATGTGGAGCATCGGCCGTCTGACCTCGAATACTTATTTAGTTAAGTAGGAGAACACGAGGCGATGAGATGGAATTTTTGGATGCTGAGCTGTGAAGATAGAGTGACGGTTTTTAGGGTATAGGTATTGCTATTGTACTTTAAGCCTATTTTAGTTTCATCTAATAGCCTATTTTTTTATAAAACTAGTTATGTATTATAAAAGATCGATGATCTACCAATACTATTTAGTATTATTGTCGTGAGTATTACAAAGCTGAAGAGTTTATTAGTTTGGACGAGCTAATCTCGAAATCTACTGATAGATTCTTCTATTCTTTATTGCACACAAAAATACATTTGACACATTGCAAACAGAGAGATAATGTACAATGGCGACCTTAACCCAGTGCAGTGCACGTGCAGTGACAGTGAAGTGTGCTAGCAGTGCAGTGCTTCTAATGTTTAGATAGCCCATCGATCGAAATAGGCTTGCTTAAACTTTTGAAAAACAAAAACCGCTCTTGGAAGCGACTATTGTTTATATTCTGTACGCTTAAACCACGCTTAAACTTTATTTTTGATTTAGATGAATGTTTCTATGTGTGAGCAATCACTGTACAGATTTTTTGTAACAAGAATTCACACCAAGGCATTGATTGAATAAAATATCGCACAATCCAATTATCGACACGCCGTGTTCAAACAAAATCGAATCATAAACTTTTGAACACATGTAGGGAACCCGAATTTATGTGGCATACATCCTAATCCAATACAAAACATTTGTTTCTGTTAATGAATTTTACAAAAATAATTTAGAATATCAATATTTGACGACGACAATATTTATATAACGAGATGAGGACGATATTTGGTTACCTTGAAAAGAAACCGAAACAATTCATTTGAAAAAAGTATCATACGAATTTGAGTTGACCTTTTTTTCATTATATTTATTTATTGCTCTAAAAGGTACATTTTAAGTTGTCCAATCAGATGGCAAGGATAGAAGAAGACCAAAACTTCATTTAGATCAACAGTAAAAAAAGTAGAATTTTGTTTGGTCCTGATAGCGACCCTATCGGGCAATGAGAGTGAGGGAATAGAGAGTTCACCTGTGTCTGCGCAAATGATTGTGTGTATTCTTATGTCTGATAAAAAGGTGAAGGGACACAAACATCAAAGTCGGAAATCACCAACCCGCATTGATTATAACTTGGATGTTCACATAAACATATCTACCTAACTTAGTTCGTAACGTTCCGTTCTACACATAATTCGTTGAATAAAGCTCTATAACTAAGATAACGCCCGGACAGTGGCATCTAGAGTAATATTAGTGGCGACTGAACAAGCTTATTGTCAGTGGACCAATGGGAATACGCCACACGATGTGAACTTTCAACAGCGTGCAGTAAGGGGATAATAGTGAAATTCTGTTCAACATTATGTAATTTATTAAACATGTGTAGTTCTTTACTGCAAGTCTTCACTAATATACTTTTATTATACAAATATGAGAAGAACATGGATCAGTTCGCTAATTGCGTTGAAAAATAATTTTAAAAAGGTGTTTTATCCAAATACTTATCTTCAAACTCTGATAGTAGTTTACTGATTACTGATTATTAAATAAGTAATTCAGAACCTATAAGTAAAAAAAAAATACAAACCAGCCAACAACATGTATTGTTAGTGGCAACTACTCAAGTTTATTGTCAGTGGAAAGTTCCATCGAAAAGAGATAAAAAATCCATTCATTATATATTCGTTTTGTCCTAAAATCGGCATGACAATAACAAACTAAGTATATTTTTATTCAACAAATAACATTTCTATAATCACAAAAGCAAATTCAAATTGATGGGCGAAATAACTCGAAAAAGAAATTGAGATAGTCGCGTAGTCACGTAGCTACGGCGTAGCAACTCCGTAGTATTTTCGTAGCACTTTCGTAGACATTTGAAATTGGGTGCGTTTGGAATACAGTGAAGTGCCTTGTGGAATGGTATCATTCAATCAATATGAGTGTTTGTAAAGGTGAATTTGTATGGTTGTTTATCTTCATTTGTATTGCGTAAGTTTATATCATATTTCGCTGTTTATTATAGGTAAAATTGACTCAATGCTGGTATTTTGATGTCGATTTGGAGTGAAGACGATTTTTTCTTGGTTTTAGTTTTAGCTTTAGGTACTTAGCCATCTTGTTTCTTCATTATAAACTCAAAAAAAAACATCGAAACAATGTCGTCATTATCAAATTATCTTTTTTGTAGTCAAACTGACAGATTTTAAGGTTTTAACATGAGGTCTCTGACACTGATAAACAACGTAGTAAAGAATTTTTTATTGTAAACCCAAAAAATTACCTCCTACGACCACACAAACTTTAACTCATTATAATTTTGGCATCTGTAGAAATGTAGATAGGGTGCTATTTCCCTTAAAAAGTAGTGTAGAGTCAATAGAATATTCTAGAATGTAAACTAAAAGCTAAGAAGACTCTCCAGAGCTACATTGACAAGTCAATGCTACTAATAACAATGTACCGCGTGGGTTCACACCCGTGTCCCGTGGGTGTGATGCATTCTCTAATGATAATAAATGGCTAAGCATTGATCATTCAACGGTAAAACAACTAAAATAGTAGTAATATTTGTATGTAGATTGTAGCTTTTAATCTAGCTAAGGAATGTGTCTTTCCTCTAATTATAACTTTTTTTATATTATGTTTTTCAGTGTCTCACCTATCGTAGTACATCTATACCCGGGCGAAATACAACTTTAACACACACAAATAACAATTTAAAGAATTTTCACAATTGTTTCAGTAGAATCAGAAATTACCTCCTACAACTTGACTTTAACTCTCTATAATAAAAGTGTCTCCAGAAATACAGGTATTTTACTTAAAAGTCTGTAGCATCTACAGAATATTTTTAAGAAAACTCTCCAGAGCCACATTGACAAGTCAATGCTACTAATAACAATGTATCGCGTGGGTTCACACCCGCGTCCCGTGGGTGTGATGCATTCTCTAATGGAAATAAATGACCTAACATTTATCATTCGACGGTAAAACAGCTAAAATAATAAGGAATGTGTGTTTTCCCTAGGTATGACTTTAGAAGTCAAACTAAATGTTTTTCAGTGTTTTACTTGGCGCACTACTTTCCGTACCCGAACAAACTATCATAACTTTTGACATTATATAAGGTGTAAAAGAAATATAGTCGTGGTGGCCTAGTGGGTAAAGGACCAACCTCAAGTACGAGGGCGCGGGTTCGATCCCAGGTCAGGCAAGTACCAATGCAACTTTTCTAAGTTTGTATGTACTTTCTAAGTATATCTTAGACACCATTGGCTGTGTTTCGGATGGCACGTTAAACTGTAGGTCCCGGCTGTCATTGAACATCCTTGGCAGTCGTTACGGGTAGTTAGAAGCCAGTAAGTCTGACACCAGTCTAACCAAGGGGTATCGGGTTGCCCGGGTAACTGGGTTGAGGAGGTCAGATAGGCAGTCGCTTCTTGTAAAGCACTGGTACTCAGCTGAATCCGGTTAGACTGGAAGCCGACCCCAACATGATTGGGAAAAGGCTCGGAGGATGATAAGGTGTAAAAGAATTTTCCAAATTGTTTCACTAGATCTAGAAAAAAACAATCAAATATTGACTTTATATAATATTACTTTTTTTTACATATCTGTATTTTACTTAAAAACCAGCTTCCAAACGTAGCTTCTTCATAAGAAAACTCTCTAGAGCTACATTGACATGTCAATGCTACTAATAACAATGTATCGCGTGGGTTCGCACCCGTGTCCCGTGGGTCTGTTGCATTCTCTAATGGAAATAAATGACCTAAACATTGATCGGTATTATCCCTTTCGTAGGTCTTCTTACTAATTACACGTGGCTAATGATTAATTTTTGAGTAATGAAATGAAATGTTTATTTGCTAGAATGTGGGAGTAGGTATATAGTATAGTAGCTTAGTGATAGTTTTTCCGCAAAAGGTATTCTTTCTATTCATGCACACTTCATACATAGGTGAAGAATTTGTTTGAAATCGGGAACCCATCCATGATCCGATTTGAAAAATTCTTTCATAGTTAGAAATCCCATTTATAGAGAAGGGTTCAATGCTTCTTTTTTATGTGGGTATACTAAGTAGTTCGCATGGGACACAGATGAAAAGTGAAGAAAACATTAGTTGAGGAAAACTGAATTTACTGTAGTATGTATAGGCGTATATGTCTATAGCGTTTGCATCCCACGCTCATTGCTGATTTATTCTTCGATTGACAAGATGATTTGACTAAGCATATACGAATAGTAAATTGAAGACGACAAATATCAAGTGGTATTTTAGAATAGAGCTTAGTTTTTGACTGTGAAATCAGTCAGAATATCAGGTATTTGTTGATCTATGTTCCTATTTTGTATTTCATTCTACCGTATATTCTCTTTTCATAAAAACCAATTTTGTTTATATATTTTTGTGTTTCCCTTTAATAGTATCGTTATAAAGGCGTTTCGCTTTCTTTACCACGTAATTTTCTAAAGTTAATAATACGCACCCTCATTTGTGCTACCCTAATTAGAATATAATTATGTTGTTATCCCAATTATATACCTCATTATTATCACCCTTCGTTTAAGTCTAAGTTAATTTTTCACATCCTTTCTAAACATATTATGATGTGGTTGTCTCTCTACTTCGCCTTCACACCAAAACGGTTGAAGTGTATTATTGTACGTACGCTAAATTAAAGTTATATCATAATGGTATTTGAAAATTACCTACAGTGTTCTTATGGTTTTATCCCACAAGATGCGAGTGGAACTTTGGCAGGACAGCTAATTTCTGTGATTCGTCTTAAAGTAACTAGTCTTTTTGGAAAGCTTTATTCTCTTTATCAGTCGTGAATATTGCCGTTAGGTTTCAACTGTTCTAGCATGTTTAATTATTGTTCTAATAAAGGATAATTGCATTAGAACTCTAACCCTTTTTCATTAAAACCAAGCTCCTTTAAGATTAATAATAGCAACAAGTAATCGCACTACGTACAGGCGCCCTAAATGATCGTCTAATGAGTCCGTGGCCTACTGCGGGCTTCTATCGAAGCGAGGCGCACGTGTAAACGCCCACTCAACACTCAATTACTACAATATTGTTGATATTTGTCGCACCTAGTAAATATAGCCTTAATCTAGGGCTTATTAATGAAGTATTTGATGTGGTTTTTGGTATGGTTGTGTCGAAAAAAGGCGTTGAATTAGTGAATTAATTAGAAATGTCGAGCGCCTACCGAAAATTTTATCGATAGGCGTTGGTATTTTTTTTGTAGTTAGCTAAAATCTTTGATGAAGGCACTGAAAACACACACTGAAAAGAGCACAGAAAAACTCACTTTTAAAACACATATGGTTTGAAAAGCTATTTCCATTCACAACACAGTTTTTTCACTTTTTCACATCATCACTTGGGAATAAAAAGGGGGGGTAAATTGGTACAAAATATGGTTGTTTTTCTTCTTAATTTGATACTGATATGATTTTGTGGGGGATATGTTATTGTCTGAAAGCTATATAATGTTTTGTTCGGCCTCCGTTGGTGACGCTCGGACCGCGTCAGAACACTGAGCTCGCGACGTGGAGTGGGATTAGTAGGGTGACCATGAAGTTGGATGCTGGGGGATATGATTGGGAAGTTGGGTAGATATTTTGTTGCAGAGATAATATATGTGAAGTTGTAGCGCCTGAATTTTAAGTTGGTGCAATATTGGCGAATACGCGTTAATGTAGTTAATGAGTAGAGTGTGAAATAATTTCTAAAAAATAACTTATTTTGCTTGACAAATGGCTAGGCTTAAGTTAGTCAATGCTGCTTATTTTGATCTCAGGTGAGCTTGAATTGTTTTTCATAAACATTGTTATTAGTTAGGGAGACCTATAGTAACTTGTTCGGTTGTTGTATCATCAATGAACCTGCCATTTTTTCATTAAATATACGCTGACAGTTTATGAGATATCGGATTTAAATCAATAAATCCCAATTTTATTCACCAAACCCAGCAAAACCAATCAACATGAACACCAACACATAAAATCAGTTTAACAACACCTAAATCTTACATAAACACCACAAAATAAACAATAAAACATTAACTTTATTACTTCAATTAAGAGCCACTCAACCTGTTGATACGGGAATTATCCTTTGTACCACCAATATCATGGTCACCCTACAATATCAGGGTTCTGTAGAAGGGAGCTGGGTTTGCGCATGCGTTCTCCCCGGCCCATCTGTCTGAAGCATGAAAGCACATATTAGTTTATATAGCTACGTTTATCCCATACTAAGAGCTTGGTACAGAAGGCCCATCGCTTTTGGGTCAAGATCATGCATACCGTTTCTTGTACTTGGTGTTTGCCGCGGTTTCACTCGCGTCTTGAAGCGACTTTTTCTCGTGATCGGAGAAAATATAGCCTACGTAGCTTCCCCACAGTGTGTTCAATAGTTTCGGAGCCTTTAGCGTACAAACAAACAATTATGTTTCCTCTTTAAAAAGTTGTCAAATAGTTGTGAGTCTCTCCAGTCTCTGTGCCGTGTCGGATTGCCGCTCCATCGGGTTATGAGAGTGAAGGAATAGCGAGTGCACCTAAGTCTGCGCAAATGCTTCTGCACTATTATATGCCCTGCGCAGTTGGCTAATCACCTTAATATGAGAACAGCCGCCGATAATCGACTAGGAGGACATCATCATCACCATATATGGTTGAGCATGGTCGCGGTGTCATCCTCAGCCTAGACATTTTGTAGTCCAGATGACCTATGATGGTCTACAGTCTACTACGCTAATGTATTATAAAGCTGAAGAATTTGTTTGTTTGATTATTTGAATGCGATAACGGCGAAAAGATCGATTTGTACATTTGTTTATGTGTTGGATAGCCCATTTATCGTGGAAGGCCTCTTATCATATATTGTTTTTATTTAAAGATAAAGATAAATCTTTATCCAAAAGAAATAAATCTACATTATTGTTATCTTTATCTTTTAGATAGAAAGAATATTTTTAAAACATATGATTATAAAACAGATGTATTGTTACATAAGGTGTTAAAAATTACATATTATCACTTAAATAATTAAAATATCACTCAAATAATGAAACAAAACTGTTTAGGTGCCAAACTATTTCTTTGTAGAAAATATTCATCTGTTTGTTGCGATTTTAGACGAAAACTGCAGAGTTGATTTGGTTAAGATGTGACCTGAACCTTGGAAGACATAAAATAGTTTCTATACTGAGTGTGAGAGATAGTTCTTTCAAGAATCATCCTATGAAGACTGAAGGGTGCTGATGTACCTAAATCAAAGTAATGTAGAGTAAAGGGATGTTCAAAAGTATAAAATAACAATGCATTCAGTTTCCACATTGTTTTGAGATTACCTTACCAGGTGAACTGAGATTTTTTCTGACAAATGAATCAGATTTTCTAGCAATTGAATAATCACTCTTATTATAGTGTATTAAGATACGGTGTAATATTTGTATTTCATGTCAATATGAACGTTATTCAGTAAGTACTAGCACTTATAAAATGCTCTCGTCATGTCATAGTAGATAGTCATGTAATGAGGAAGGCGGTATCCTTAAGTATTGTCGTTCGAGAGACAATTTAAACTATTGTCGAATGTTCCCACGTGAAGCCTCTATTTGGTACTTAATTTGTGGTATTTTGTTGAGCCGTTTAGCATCTTAGTATACTAAATATTGAATTATGTCAAGTATTAATGAATAAAAAAATCGTGGTGGCCTAGTGGGTAAAGAACCAGCCTGTCAAGTATGAGTGTGTGGAATTGTGGATTCGATTCTAGATCAGACAAGTATTTTCTTAGTATATCTTGGACACCAATGACTGTGATTCGGAGGGCACGGTAACTGTTAACTTATAAAACATCTTTAGCACTCATTACGGGTAGTCTGAAGCCAGTAAGTCTGTCAACCAGTCTTACCAAGTAGTATTGAGTTGCCTGGGTAATCGGGCCAAATAGGCAGGCGTTCCTTGTAAAGCACTGGTTCTCAGCTGCGGTTAGACTGGAAGCCGACCCTAACATAGTTGGGAAAAGGCTCGGGATATGATGATGAATATCATTTTCTTTCTTTATTTTGTACAGAATGGGTCTTCTGATCTTTCTCCCACAGTGACACCTCTCACGCACATGAATTAAGTACAAAGAAACACTGAATGTTATGGCAAAGTCACGCGACATCGCCCATCACAAGCTTTATTTATATATCTGATTGATTTTCTACACTTTTCAACCGACTGCGACAGTGTCCGAAAGGTGGGTTATGTTTTTAGTAATATCTAGAGGTAATAGGGTTAATGCTTTTAAAAATAATTAATAAATGACTTTACCAAAGAGTCTTATGGAAATGACAAGGGAGATCGACTAAGAAGAGTAAGTAAAATTAGAAAAAGAATCAAGTTATACCAAAGTTTATTAGATTAATGAAATAAATAATTATGTCTAGTCTGTGGTAACAAGTTAATAATATATTGACATATTTCCAACAGTTTCTTTTCTCTAAAATGGTTGTAAATGAATTAATAAACCTACTACTGCACCTTAAAATTAGTAACTTTGTATAAGAACTTATATTACATAAAATAGATTTACTTCGTTTTCATAAACATGATATAAAACAAATCAAGTCGAATATAGTGAGACCATATTTTATTACCTATATCGACCATGTTATCATGTAGCTATATTCTGGCATATAAATAAATTTCATTTCATTACTACTGAAAATTTTCACGGCGTCTTCAAAAGCCGTTCCTTCCAATTTTCTCGTTCCACAAACTTCAGCTTGATTCCACCAATGGGCTGCGTGACGATAGCTCCTGGCTCGAAGACCAGTTCTCTCTTCATGCCTGGAGCAAGTTCCACTCGATACTTCTTCAGCAAGGTTATCAGACCTGCCGCCATTTGCATGCGGGCGAATCTCATTCCTGGGGACAAATAATAATAATAATTTATTTGCAGTTACTTTAAAGTTGTCTCAAAAGGGCTTGAGTGTGTTGGCTTTGGCCCCACGTTCGGTTCCAAGAATTCGGGACTCTATAGTCCTTGTTAAAAGGCATATACAACACAATAATCACAAGACAGTACACAGCAACATTAAATAATAACAAAATACACGGTTCTTATCTGGTAGTAAAAAACCTTTATCAGTTTTATTTCACAAGTGAAGACAAACAAGTCTAGGACGGTCAGATTAATCTTTTAGAAATATTTGTTTACAAAAAAAATAGTATGAGTGTAACGTGAATAAAACTTATCATGAATTACTTTGTTTTATATGGTTAAAAGCATCTAGAATAAAACTCCAAACTTACCTATACAAATTCTAGGACCTTCACCAAACGGCATGTAGGTGTATGGTTTAATATTCTGCTTGTTCTCAGCTAAAAACCTCTCAGGTCGGAACTGCTCAGGGTCCGGGAAGTGCTCTGGGTGATGATGCAAGTGGTACACTGGCAGATGCACCCTCAGACCTTTCTCTACTTCCAGACCAGAAGGGAACGTGTAGTCTTCTGCCACCTCACGAGTCAGTAGCCCTAGTACTGGGTACAGACGCAGAGCCTCATCTACGCAAGCTTCGAGATATGGAGTCCCCGCGACGCACTCATACTTCAACGTGTTGTCATGGCGACGCAGGTACTCGTCCACTTCTGCCAAAGCTTTTTCTTGAGCTTCAGGATTCTTCGCCAACTCATACAGAGCGTAACTCAATGTGGTCGACGAAGTTTCGAATCCTGCAGCAAAAAATAGCACACACTGGGCCACTAACATTTCTTCGTCTACCTCGAGAACCACCTTTTTATCTGCATCAGATTTCATGTTCAACAAACTGTCTCCAGTCATAGTTTTGTTAGTCGACAATTTCAATACGAGATCCACAAAGTCATTTCTATTTGTCGGCTTATATTCTCGTCCTTTGAATATTCCACTCATCAAATTATTGAAGAAATTATCGATTTCTCTTGGAAATGCTCTGAATCCTAGTCCGTAGAATACAGATGGCCAAATAGCCCGAGCAACATTCTTGAAAGCTCTGAACCCCTGAATATCAAAGATAAGGTCAGCAATTTTCCTAAAAATATTGTTTTCTGTCTTCTCCATCACGTTTGTGTCAACTCCAAACGCACAGGATCCAATGCAGTCCATAGTGAAGCCAGCCATAAGGGCCCTCACTTCAATTTCATCACATTTTTGTGTTTCCTTGTCAAGAACTTTCTCAAACACTCGAGAGCACTTCTCAATTAAATGGAACATGTTCTTCATCTTCGCGGAAGAGAACAGCGGAGTCAGATTCTGACGCAGCACCTTCCACCTGTCTCCGTAAGTGAAGAAAAGGTTCTGCGTAAACATTTCTTTATGCGAGTAGTTAGAAACTTCACGGCCGCTGAAGAAGTAGAAATCCTTTGTCATCACGATTTTGATGAGTTCAGGATCTTGGACGATCAGAGCTGGTTCCGTGCCATAATAGGCTCCAATAAATGGTTCGTTGGGGAATTTCTTACATATTTTTTGTGCTACCTGCCCTTGGTAAGTTTTCTGTAATATGTATTCGCCAAAATTACCCAGAATGGGGACTGGTTTCAAATGCGGTATTTTCTTTTTTTCCCAATGTTCATACTTTCTCTTTGATGTGATATATATCGCGAAAAAGACTAAAGGTATAACGAGCGACAGCAGTAGAGTAATCATTTTGAACGTTTAGTCGAATCTGAAGATGCTCGGGCTATTTATACATTTTTCTGGAGATAATAAGCCCAATAGGGTGACAGTACGTTTATAATGTTTTTGGATATTCTCTATATTTTTTGACATACTGAAATATTTTTAAACATATTCTTTATTTTCAACATATAATAAAAATCATAATTGCAAAATCAGTACTCAAAAGCGGCAGTTGCGTAAATAATATGAAAATAATAAGTGATATTATATGTGCCTTGAAAACGATTTAACAAGCAGCCGTAAGTCGCTCAGCTGTGATGACTATGGAATGTTGGGGTTGGTGAAAGGCATCAAAGCTATACTCTATTTGAATAAACACTAAACTAAAGGTCTTATTAATAAAAAGTCTTGATAGAACTTTTTAAAATCAAATAACCTACTGCCTAAAATAATTGCAATTGATTGAGATTATTTTGGCATTTATTGTATTTACATTGATTTTTCACAAGTATATGAAATATTTTTTTTATTTAATTGCGTTCATCAAAATTTTGTAGCAAATAAATAAATACCTTTCAATAAATTAAAAAGATGGAAATAGCCAACGGATGGTCACCGTACAAATAATTTGGTGCAGCGATAAAAAAAAAACAAGTCAGTGTTTTTAATTCGATATATACCTACTTCATATAATAGTAAAAATGGTACAGAGATAAATACTTACTTAATCATTTATTATTACGATTGACATTGTACAAGATGAATTAACAAATAAAAAGAATTACTATCTGCGTTTTGGGAGGTCCTTTACTCCCACCGTTTTAATATAGAGGTAGGGCCTATGCTAGGGAATAGTGTAGCTTTCCAACAGTGAAAGAATTTTTCAAATCGGTTCAGTAAGGGTTTACAGGGCCAGATACAAACAAACAAACATTTTTTTTATCTTATTTTTCTTAGTGTAGACAAGATGAAACCTAATGAATAGAGTTGCGATAGATAAAAACATAGACAAGCTTTAGTTAATTTCTTTCGAGTCTTTTTTCTGCCATTGTAGTATATTAACAATCATGTGATAGAGAACAAAAAAAAATCAATTCTGTCCGTTATCAGAGGTTAGTTTGACATTAATGTCGATGATTATTTATGACAGTTTACTGTTCTTCCTTACTCGTTCTTCCAAAGACTTCATGGAAACTTCCTCCTGTACATAGCCAAAATATAGCCTTTTTACAATGAGTATTCTACACTCACACACACACACACACACATCTGTATAATATATATGTAAACCAAGCAGACTTGGAGCTCTTTCTTTCTAGTTATCTTGCGTAACGTTCTTTCTTCTATCCATATTATATGACTAGTTTATGTATAGTGTACTAATTATTTACTTTCTATAGGTTACACACCATCACACCAGTTTCATCCGGTTAGGCTGGAAGCCGATCCCAACATACATAGTTGGGAAAAAGGCTCGGAGGATGAGGATGATGACACACCAAACAACAGCACAAAACATCTAATATTTTTCAAACTGACTTAACATCACATTTATGAAAAAAGGAGAACCAATAAAAACTTGGATAAAACAGAACAATGATGATGATTATGATTCAAGATGACTTCAGCAATCTTTGCTCCCAATTCTCTCTCTCCACAAACTTAAGCCTGATTCCACCAATAGGCTGTGTGACTACAGATGTTGGCTGGAGGACCACTTCTCTCTTCATCCCTGGAGCCAGTTCCACTCGATACTTCTTCAGTAAGGTGATCAGACCCGCCGCCATTTGCATTCTTGCGAATCTTATACCTGAGGGGAAAAGACCATAGTTCCTTATTCTTATCTATGCTTCAGTTATTGTCATTGAACATCTTTGCCAGTGGGTACAGGTAGTCAGAAGCCAGTAAGTCTGACAACTAGTGTAACATAGGGATATTGGGTTGCCCGGGTAACTGGGTTGAGAAGGTCAGACAGGCAGTCGCTCCTTGTAAAACACTGGAACTCAACTGTATCTGGTAAGGCTGGAAGCAATCCCGACACAGTTGGGAAAAGGCTAGGCAGATGATGTTTCTCCAGTTATTTGCACATTTTTGGCAGCAAAATAGTCCCTATTTACTGGCGATAGTGTATAAAATTAGTCAAGATCAAGATTTACATAGTACTGGAGTTTGATAATTTCATCTAAGTTCTAGACAATGTGACAAACATTAGAAATTACAGCGCTATTTTACGATTAATAAGTTCTAACATTATAACACTTACCAATACAAACTCTTGGACCATCACCAAAAGGGAAGTACGTGTACTGTCTTATATTCTGTTTATTTTCAGGAAGGAATCGTTCTGGCTGAAATTTCTCCGGATCCGGAAAGTACTCCGGACTACGTTGCAAGTGGTACGCTGGGAGATGTATTCGAAGACCTTTCTCAACCTTCAGCCCTGAAGGGAAAGTATAGTCATCCATCACTTCACGAGTCGGTATTGCTAGCACTGGGTACAGCCGAAGAGCTTCATTTGTACAGGCTTCAAGATACGGAGTCTCCGCGACGCATTCATACTTCAACATGTTGTCATTACGACGCAGGTAGTCGTCCACTTCTGCTAAAGCCTTTTCTTGAGCTTCAGGATTCTTGGCCAACTCATACAAGGTATAATTTAATGTGGTGGCTGAGGTTTCATATCCTGCAGCGAAAAACAAAAAGCACTGTGCTATTAAAAGTTCATCATCCACGTCGAGCGTCACTTTCACCGCTGAATCGCTCTTCACGTTATTAAAACTGTCGCCTACCATTGTT
This sequence comes from Helicoverpa armigera, assembly GCF_030705265.1. Classification (NCBI taxonomy): domain Eukaryota; kingdom Metazoa; phylum Arthropoda; class Insecta; order Lepidoptera; family Noctuidae; genus Helicoverpa; species Helicoverpa armigera. The sequence continues at coordinate 1,538,496 of NC_087141.1, forward strand.
TTGTTGTTTTTCAGTTTTAACACGAGATCAACAAAGTCATTTCTGTTTGTCGGCGTGTAATGACGTGCGCTAAAAATACCGGTCATTAAGTTTGTGAAAAAGTTTTTGACTTCTGCGGGTTGTGTGTTAAATCCCAATCCGAAGAATATGGCTGGCCAAATAGACCGAAAAACTAACTTTAACGCTCTGAGTTTGTTGGATTCGAAGATGACATCACCAACATTTTTGAAGGGATTATTCTCTTTCTTCTCCATCACGTTCGTGTCAACACCAAAGACACAGGAGCCAATGCAGTCCATAGTATAGGCAGCCATGAGAGCCCTCACTTCAATCTCATCTCCTTTTTGTGTTTCCTTGTCAAGAATTTTCTCAAACACAAGAGAGCACTTCTCAATCAAATAGAACATGTTCTTCATCTTCGCGGAAGAGAACAGCGGAGTCAGATTCTGACGCAGCACCTTCCATTGGTCTCCGTGTGTAGCGAAGAGGTTACGTGAGAACAATTCTCTATGGGAGTAATCAGAAACTTCACGGCCATTGAAGAAGTAGAAATCCTTTGTCATCACGAGCTTGATGAGTTCGGGATCCAGGACGATCAGCGTTGGTTCTGTGCCATAATAGGCACCGATTAATGGTTCGTTGGGGAATTTCTGGCATATTTCTTTGACAACTTCTCCAATAAACTTCTTCTGTAGAATGTATTCGGAGAAATTCCCGAAGATAGGAACCGGTTTTATATACGGCACTTTCTTTTTCTCCCAATATTGAAATTTTCGCGTGGTTAGGAGATAGAAGGCGTAGAAAATCAAAGGTAACACGATTGATAGTAAGACTATCATGATTGGATGTTTGTTTTGATGTAACGATGCTAATCGTGCGTTGGAGTATTTATAGCTTTGAAGATAAAGAGTGCAGGCCAGAGTGTTTATGTAACAATGTAGTTGATAAGCGGCGAGTCCCGATAATGACTGCACAAATATTGCCACTTAGGAGTTGATTGAGTTACTAAGAATTGGTTATTTACTTCTGAAGGGATTTTATTAGTTTACGTGTTAGGTTTGGAATGAAAAACAACCTCAGAAGACTGCAACATACTTTAAAATGTCGGGTATTTTTTTGCGGAAGCTTTAAGATATGTGTGTTTATCACTATTTGAGCCAAGTACAAAAACGATATGAAGTCCAGTTTTTTTAGAACTACTTACTATGTATGATGTTTTTGAACTTGGACCTTTATTAAATGTCATTTAAATGGATCATGCTGAGTACCAGTGTTTTAAAATGCCTATCTGACCTCCTCAATCCAGCTAACGTTTTATCCAGCTTTCGTTCCGGCTTTGACTTAGCCATAAGCTGTTCATCAGAAATGTCCACAAAATTACAACACACGTTCAGGAATGTCTCAAAATGTACTTCGAGTGCATGCACTACAATGCAAGAATGTATTATGATTATGCACATTTCTTAAGTAGTGGGTATGTAATTGTCAACAAATGAATAATCTTATTATAACTGTTATTGTGCAAAGCAACATTACTAACAATTTCTGTAAAGTGGTAGTCTGACGTCAGACCATGAGAACTAATTTCTTCGATCACTATTTACGTAGCCTTTTCAAAAATGTAATTAACTAGCTGTTTTCACGTTCCATGGGAAGTACTGCCTGTACCGGGATAAAATATAAAAAGTGTTACTCGGAGATAGTCTAGCTTCCTAACAACTGTGTTGCTTGGAAGTTTGTTCTTCACCACTTCTTCTTCCCAGCCATAACAACTCGGAAGTGTTGAAAGCGGGGCTTTGGGGCTGCTGTCCTTTTGTAAACTTGACGTGAAAAAGTGCTAAAAACTAGCCTAGTTTCAATAAACTTTTTTGCCTTTGAACAGTAAAATATTTTTTCAGTAGTTTTGGAGCACAGCGGGTCATCATTATCATCATCTCAGCCGGCGGACGTCCACTGCTGAACATAGGCCTCCCCCTTAGATCTCCACAGATACCTGTTGGAGGCGACCTGCATCCAGCGTCTTCCGGCGACCTTTATAACCTCGTCTATCCTCGTTGGTGGACGTCCTACGCTGCGCTTGCTAGTCCGTGGTCTCCACTCCAGCACTTCTCGACCCCATCGGCTATCTGCTCTGCGAGCAATATGGTATAAACAAACAAAATATTATTCATTTTTATACATAAGTAGTATTTAAGTAAATTACTATACCTACTATAAAGGATCACTAAATAAGTAGATGTGCAAACTAAGGCCGCTGCCTCGAATTTTGCGGGCAGCGGGGCGGCAGCGGCGGCGGCGCGGGCGGTCACCGTTTTGAATGGAGCTCACCGCTCGTTGCCCGCTCCCGTGCCGCTGTATTCGAGAGCCGGTCCATTTGATTATACGCGTAAGATCCTGCCGCTCCCGCGCCGCCGCCGCTGCCGCCCCGCTGCCCGCAAAATTCGAGGCAGCGGCCTAACAGCTAACAGTGACTGTTTACATTCTTAGTCAGAAACCGGTCCCGTGACAATATTTGTTTTTTTTTTATGTTTATAAATATCTCACATTAAAATAAGGTTATGATAACAAGTTAACAAATCGTTGTTTATCTTAATTTACGCCTATACATGATGATGTGCAGTTTTCATTGATCTCTCGAAAATATTTTCTTAATTGCCTTATCAATGATGAATAAGCAATTATTATTATTACATAGTTACTTAATTTGTTTAATGTTACGTTTTATATCATTAATGAGCGTATAATTAACCTAATAACAGCAGGTTTACATTTGAGTATTTTCTTCTACGAAAAACTGTTTAAGCTGGCTGTCATGGTACGGGCAGAAATGAGGATCATGATTGTGGTGACTTTTAGCCGCGTTATATTTAAAAACTGAGAATTTTAGTAAAAATACTAAAATCAGCAATCTTAAAGAAAATGTCCTCTTTTTCCTGTATATGTGCCAGAAGAAATTGCTAAGTACTTGTCGAACGCGAGTTCTGATAAAGAGAGCTTGATACTAGACTAGGAGTGTTAATATTAAAGGTTTCAATTTTTTTCTGAACACTAAAAAAAATTATAGCCATTCATATTTAATAGTACCTCTATGTACAAAAACGAATGTTTGGTTGCAAAGTAGGAAATTGCAGAACATTTATAACCATCTTGGTTATTTCTATAATACCCCTAGTAACTATGTGCCCTGTGATAGGTGCCCTGAAGAAAGTTATCGATTGACTACTTTTTGTGTAGCGGGATATGAACCAATATAGAAAAAGAAATAAACACTTAATTATGTACAATTTTCATTTATTATCAAAAAACAAATTTTATCACAATAATATCACAATGATTAAAGATAACAATATATCACGCATAGCAGTCATGACCAGATTGAAAAACTCATAACACGTTCCTTATTCTACTCCCAAAGAACCCACTCCTATTGGTCCTCATTAAAATCTTCTGACTTTCACTGTCGTTGGAGTGAAAAGTAATGTCAGACTCTTACTGACGAACAGTCGTTCCTACTATTTTTTATTTAATAATGTCGGGACACCTATACCTATCTCTCTAAGCAAAACGACAGATAAATAAAATAATGGGGACGATTGTAAAACTAACCCTTTATACTTCTGGAGCCCTTTGAGGCTTTGGGAAGCGGTTACTATTTTGAAAAAAACCTTAAACCAGCCCTAAGGGATCATACATAGCTCATGTCGATAGACGATATCAATTCACACAAAATCTATAAACACTAATTCTTAATTATACCTTCTCTTCTACGAATCTGGCCAAAGTAAGCAATTAGCAAAAGACCGATAAACATTGTCTGATGTAACTTTAAAAGGTTATTACAAACACTGAAAACATTTGATATCACTAGATAAGTCCTTCCGCTAGATTACCTACGTCTAGAGATAAAAGTATAATTGTAACCAGCCAAACAAGATTATATAACTCAACGTCCAGTTCTAAATATGCCTTTACAGGGTCTTCAAGAGTCTTCCCTCCCAACCTTCTCTCTCAATCATCTTCAGTTTGATTCCTCCCACAACTTGCGACACAAAAGAATTTGGTTCGAACTCAATCTTTGACGACATCCCTGGAGCCAGTTCCAGGCGGTATTTCTTCAGCAACGTTATTATTCCAGCGGCCATTTGCATTTTCGCGAATCTCATTCCTGGGAACAAAGTTTAGTTGATTATTTTTAAAATATTTCAAACAACGCGTATTTTTTTTCAAAGTTAGAGATTTGTGCAAACGGAGAATTAATTAATTTCTTTAATTCTATTTATACCATATTTTAAAACTTCATGTTAAATGTTAAGTAAAAAATTATTAAAATAGTAAAATAAAAGTAATCCACTTTAGTTAACTGGTAAATTGTAATACATTATTTAATAATCAGAAGTAATGAAACATGCTAAGTATTCGGGGCTTGAGCAACGACTCTGATATTGTGTGCTTATTAAGTAACTAGCTTAGCTAACTAAGTATCCACAACGTGTTAAGTAAAAGTGTGCAAAACTTACCTATACAAATTCTGGGGCCGTCACCGAAGGGCATGTACGTGTACGGTTTTATATTATCCTTGTTCTCAGCCAAGAACCGCTCCGGCCGATACTCCTCCGGATCCGGGAAGTACTCCGGGTTATGATGCAAGTGATACAATGGCAAGAATATGCGCAGACCTTTCTCCACCTTCAATCCAGTAGGGAAAGTGTAATCCTCTACCACTTCGCGAGTTAACATACTTAGAACTGGATATATACGAAGGGTTTCGTCAATGCAGGCTTCAATAAATGGCATCTCCGAAAGGCACTCGTACTTCAGCTCATTGTTGTGTCGCCGCAGATAATCGTCCACCTCGGCTATAGCTCTCTTCTGAGCTTCAGGATTTTTCGCCAACTCATACAAAGTGAAACTCAAAGTAGTTGCTGAAGTTTCATATCCAGCAGCGAAAAATATAAAGCACTGTGCCACTAAGAGGTCATCATCGACTTCTAAACTCACTTTCTTCTGTGAATCAGATTTCATGTTAGTCAGACTGTCCCCTGTCATAGTTTTATTTTGTTTGAACTTTATTACGAAATCGACAAAGTCATTCCGAGATGTGGGCGTATAGTTGCGTCCCTTAAAAACTCCAGTCATTAAATTGGAGAAGAATGCATCAACTTCTGGTGGAAGACTTCTGAATCCCAACGCGTAAAACAGTGCAGGATAGATACCTCTCAGAACAAATTTAAATCCTTGGAACCAGCTCATTGTGAAAATACTGTTACCGACTGCTGTAAACGGATTATTTTCCGTCTCGTTCATGGTTTTTGTTTCAACGCCAAATGCACAGGTTCCTATGCAGTCCATCGTGTATCTCGCTATAAGAGCCCTCATTTCGACATCGTCGCTTTTGGCTTCCTTGTCAAGAAAATCTTCAAACACGTGAGAACACTTTTCGATCAAATGAAACATGTTCTTCATCTTCGCGGAGGTAAACACAGGAGTCAGGTTCTGACGTAACACCTTCCATTTGTTTCCGGAAGTGGAGAAGAGGTTCTGAGTAAACCTTTCCTTGTCGACATATTCAGATACCTCACGGCCACTGAAGAAGTAGAAGTCCTTAGTGATGACGAGCTTGATGAGTTCAGGGTCTTGAATGAGTAGGGCGGGTTCTGTGCCAAAGTAAGCACCCACGTATGGTGCTTTGGGGAACTTTTCACATATTTCTTGTAATGTGTAGCCAAGAAATTGCCTCTGCAGAATAAATTTCCCAAAATTTCCCAGGAGAGGAACCGGGGGTAAATGTGGTACTTTCCTTTTCTCCCAGTATTGGAACTTTTTCTTGGACACGAGGTAGATTGTGAAGATTATCACAAAAACTGCCGTTAGTAGCAAAGAAGTGATCATGGTGAAGCTTCGTTGTAACTGTATGTCGCAGGTGCCGTGTTTGGCTTTATATAGTTTTGTCGAAGCTTTAATGATAATGATTTCGGTGGTATGTCCGTTGGCGTGGCCATGCGTTCTAATACCTACGGACTTATCTTGTTATTGAAATGTGGTATATTTTTGTATTCTTTAGTAAATATAATGTTATTATTTATAATAATAAGTATTTTAATTGTTTTTGATGTTTGATGAGAGAAAGAAAACCTAAGCCACCGAGCGATTATTGAAACTAATTAAAAAAAAAATTATATCCTTTAAATAAAAATACATTTACGGATTTTAGCTTTCGTCGGGATTGAATTATATTAATATAACCGCGTTAAAATACGTAAATGTAGTTTTATTTAAACGTCTAATATTCGCGTAAGAAATCAATAATTGTAATGAGAAGAAATGTTTGTATTATTTCTTATACATTATTAGTGTCATCTATACTAATATTATAAAGAGGAAAACTTTGTTTGTTTGGTTGTAATGGATAAACTAAAAAACTACTGACCTGAACCCATTTTAAATATTCTTTCACCATTAGAAAGCTATATTATCTGCGAGTAACATAGGCTATATTTTATCCCGTTGCGGGCAGAAGCTCCCACGGGACGCGGGTGAAACCGCGAGAAAACGGCTAGTTTATTATACACGTACATACTACGTTGTTAGTAGTTTATACATTAATACTTAAATGAAAGTGATTTTTTTTATTAGTATAGAATATTATAGTTAATAGAATATGATAAAGAAAAAACTTGTGTAGCTAAAACTAGTTGTTTTTACACGCTTTTTATTAGCTTCACCTGTATGTTTGTATGTTTGTAGGTTTGTATGTTTGTATGTTTGTTTGTAACCGACTTCTTTGGGCGCGATTTTGACCCACTTTAAACAGCCAGATTTCGTTCAAACTTTGTAGATTTATTGAGGACCGATGACAATACACTAATTTGATAAAATTATTCCATTTTAACCGACTTCCCAAAAAGGAGGAGGTTACACATACACATCGATTACTCCGAGGTTTATAGACCGATTTACGTGATTCTTTTTTTGTTCGACTTGGAATAGCTGCCAGTTGGTCCCATATTCATCAGGTCAGGATCTGATGATGGAAACCCTGAGAAATCGAGGGCAACCTTCAAAACTTGTAGGCATACATAGGGTAAAAACTTGACACTTAGGTGTACGCCTAAAAGCACTATTTAACTGTGAAGATTTGGAGCTGACCTGATGATGGAGACCAGAGAGGGTCGAGGGAACTCGACAACTGAATATGTAAACTACCTCGTGTTTGGGCTTAAATTATTTGTATTGACAAGACCTTTGCAACAGTGAAGGTTTGGAGCTGACCTGATGATGGAGACCAGAGAAAATGGAGGGAACTCGACAACTGAATATGTAAACTACCTCGTGTTTGGGCTTAAATTATTCGTATTGACAAGACCTATGCAACAGTGAAGGTTTGGAGCTGACCTGATGATGGAGACCAGAGAAAGTCAAGGGAACTCGACAACTGAATATGTAAAATACCTCGTTTGGACTTATATTCTTTGTATTGATGAGAACTTCCCACTTGTATGGATAGTGACAACTATTCGTATCACTGAAAAGCTTTAAATAAATAACCTTTTTACAAAAAAAATTAACCGAGTTCCCAAAACACTAAAAAGCAAAAAAAAAACTAATTTTAGGTGCATCGGCCTAGAAGTCGGTGGCAAAATTAACTTAGTAACATCCATTAGACACCGACTTCTAGGCTTTTCAATTTGCAAAATATGATCTTTGTTAATTTATATAATTTTCATCTGTAGTCGATAAGGTAAGAAAATTAATTAAAATTTTCTAGAATTTTTCTCTACAGTCGATAAGGCAGGACTCGATGTTAATTTTTATTTCCAATAATTATCTTTAGCCGTTTTCTCTAATATTGACAAATTTGTGTATACTAAAGAGAATTTTAATTCTACAAAACAAATAATAGTTTGAAAACAAACTAAAAGTAGAAAATAAATAATAGTTTAAAAACTAAAAACACGCTTTTATAGAAAAACGAACTAAAAATAGGAAATAAATTTAAATGAATTTAAATTAAGAAAACAGTGTTAAAAATTTCAATGAATATAAATTAATAATAGTGTGAATACAAAAAAAAATATTTAAAAAAAGCGTGGGGTGCTTTTTAAGATATTATCGAAATGAAAATCACTGTACTCATATCTGTCAATAAAATATTTATAACTATTGACACCATGCACCCCACGCTTTTTTTAAATATTTTTTTTTGTATTCACTCTATTATTAATTTATATTCATTGAAATTTTTAACACTGTTTTCTTAATTTAAATTCATTTAAATTTATTTCCTATTTTTTAGTTCGTTTTTCTATAAAAAGCGTGTTTTTTAGTTTTTTTAAACTATTATTTTTTGTTGGAATGTCCACAGATTTACATGAATTGTTGTCGCGCGATGATTGGCGTTTTTCGAGCGCGTGTTCTCGATGTCAAACAAACGCAGACTATGATAAGATTATGTAGGTATATAACAAAATGATTGTCATTTAAGGAAAACAAGTAGGTATTATTATTGTTTTGTCTTAGATACAATCAAGATAAATAATGGAATTCACTATCAGTAAAGTATCCATAGTAACAGATTTTTCAATTCATCATCATCATCAGCCTATCGCAGTCCACTGCTGGACATAGACCTCTCCAAGTGCACGCCACTTGGCGATTTTTCAATTACGAAAAGAAATTGCTGTTGCCCTTCTGTTTGTGAGTAATAGAGATTTTTATTTTTGCTGTTGCATGTGTGAAGACAGACTTCTTAGTTTCTGTAAGGGAGTGTCAGACCCTTACTGACTCAAGCTATCTTCCTTTTGGAGTCACTCAAGTTCCAGAGTTCTAGAGTAATTTTAATCCACGTAAATATTTAATTTTCGTAGCTGTTTTTTGATGGTAAAACATTAGCGTGCATTAGATAAACTCCCCGCTATGGGTGCAGCGTAAGGGAGTGTCAGACTCTTACTGACTAAAGGGCTTACACTTGACTGAATTCAGTCGTCTAAATGATTCAGTCACAAAATTCAGACAAATGTAGTTGCATTAAGGAAGGTAGGTTTCATTAAATCATTTAAAAACCTAATTAGACGACTGAATTCAGTCAAGTGTAATAAGCCCTTAAACCCTACCATGTTCCTTATGGAGCCCCGGTAACTTTTTCGAGTAATTCCGCAGCCCCTTAACTATGTAATACAATCATATTGATTACCACATACCAATTTAAATAAAATTGTATAAAGATTAGAAGGCAAGTAATGGTTGAATCTTTTTTTTCTGTTGTGTTAATAGATCTGGTTTGCAACTAGCCTGGTAACTGTTATCGGCTTTGTGATGATTTGCTCTTTCAATGAAATTTTCCGTTTTACACTATTCTATTTGTAAAGACCACATGCAAATCCGTCCAGTAAATTTTAATTGCGCATTCTTGCCACTCGTAGCGGACCAAGTTTTATTTTTATTATAAATAGCTTCTAATATGTATCAATTTGTATGTGAGGGTGTATTTCATTTAGCTACTATTTTCTCATAGAAGGTCGACTGTAGGCAATGTCGACATGGTTTATATCCGTTATAATAAAATATAGGATATTCAGGAATACTGCGCACGGAGAACAGCCAGTTTGAACCAGATTAATGTCCGTATTTGTTGCATGGTTTACCGGTTTCTGTGAGAATTTTCAGAACTATTGTGACCCTGGATCATGGGCTTTACTTCGTGTCGGGGCTGCAGGATTGTTCGAAAGAGTTACCGCGGCCGTCGTACACAAAAGGCTCCAGAAGGAACATGGTGGGTTGCAGCCAGTAAGAGTCTGACACTCCCTCACGCTGCACACACAGCGTGTCATTTTATGATTACCCACCAAAATTAGGGCTTTACTCAGTAGAAGTCTGACTTTCAATATATCTACAACATAGCATACAGCTATAGGTACATAGATAGATATGCAAATATTCCTAGTGTTATGTTTATATTACATCATCAAGCTAAGCTTTGAATAATTTAACAAAAACCGTCAACAGATAGGTAGGTACTTGTGTACTCAAATAGCCTTGATTTTATTTGTACATGGATTTATACGGAAGGTGCTAATACCGGTTTGTTCGTACGTACCTTATGATACAAAAACTATTGTTAAGTGCAGGTTTGAACAGTGTTGGGTACCTTAATATGTGATTATTATTTAACATTGTGCTCCCGTAGTTTCACCCTCGTCTCTGAAATTTCAGTACCCAGGCGAAAAATGGCCTGTGTTGCACGGAAATAGTCTTCCCAACAGTGAAAGAGTGTTTCAAACTGGTTGAGTAGTTTTGGATCGGTTCAGTGTCATTAGGGTACAAATAGACAAACCAAAAAATGTGTAAACCCTAAATCCATGACAGTATTTCAACTGTACTCATTATTATATCCTTTAATAGTATAATTGTAATAATTTAAGGAGAACATTATGTTACAATTTAGTTTGAGATGTCCACAAACCATAGTGAGTATAAACGACTTTACGGTTCGACCATCGCTAATCGTTTTGAAATACTTTTACTTGACACGGAATTTGCAATCACTGAATCATTCCGCGTCAGCAAAAAAAAAACAAAATGGCGACATAGTTCTTGTCAAGACAATGGCTTGAAGAAAATAAGTAGGGTAAGAATTGCTTTATAATGCTTTATTTAAAAATAATACAAAACAAAATAGCATCTAAATCTCTCTCTTCATGACATCGAAAGAAAAGAAAATAAACTACTGACTACTTTATTTATACTAGGAAATAAAATCTTGTGACTATGTTCACTGATTTTGCTAACAATATTGTTATTTTTTCAAACATCACTGGCAATTATCTCTTTATAAAATACAAACACAAGCAAAAGCAAAGACATTCTTCATTTGATCACGAGTCTACATCAGTCAGTTAAGAAATCTGTGACGATGTCATAAGAAGATAGTCTTAGAGTTTCTTTAACAATCTTTCTTCCCATCCTTCCCTTTCGATCATTTTCAGCTTGATTCCTCCAATGACCTGCGTAACCATCGACTTGGGCTGGAATTCCACCTTCGTCTTCATCCCAGGAGCCAGTTCCAAACGGTACTTCTTCAGTAAGGTTATTATTCCCGCTGTCATTTGCATTTTGGCGAACCTCATGCCTGGGGGCAAAATTGTGATGGTTAGTTTTAAAGCAAAGTTTTTCTAAAGGCAAAATAAAGACATATATCACACTCAAAGTAAATTGACCACAAGTTGAATCTTTACGCTAGTATGAGATATTTTCGATAAAAACTTACCGATACAGAGCCTTGGGCCGTCACCGAAGGGCATGTAAGTGTACGGCCTGATGTTGTGCTTGTTCTCAGGCAGGAACCGCTCCGGCCGATACTCCTCCGGATCCGGGAAGTACTCCGGGTTATGATGCAAGTGATACAGTGGCAGTAATATACGGAGACCTTTCTCTACCTTCAATCCAGAAGGGAAAGTATAATCTTCTGCCACTTCACGAGCTAGCACACTCAGAACTGGATATTTACGAAGGGTCTCGTCAAAGCACGCTTCTACAAATGGCATCTCCGAAAGGCACTCGTACTTCAGCTCATTGTTATGTCGCCGCAAATAATCGTCCACCTCGGCTATAGCTCTCTTCTGAGCTTCAGGATTTTTCGCCAACTCATACAAAGTGAAACTCAAAGTAGTGGCTGATGTTTCATATCCAGCAGCGAAAAATATAAAACACTGTGCCACTAAGAGATCATCATCGACTTCTAAACTCACTTTCTTCTGTGAATTAGATTTCAAATTTTCTAGACTGTCCCCTGTGATTGTTTTATCGTGTTTCCATTTCAGTACGAAATCTACGAAGTCATTCCGAGATGTGGGCGTATAGTTGCGCCCCTTAAAGACTCCAGTCATTAAGTTGCTGAAGAATGCTTCGACCATTGGTGGAAGTGTTGTATATCTCAGGGCATAGAAAATTGAGGGATAGATGCTTCTCAGTGTGAACTTGAATGATTGGAACCAGTCTAATATAAAAATACTGTTGCCAACTGCTGTAAACGGATTATTCTCCGTCTTGTCCATTGTACTAGTGTCAACTCCAAATGCACAGGTTCCGATGCAGTCCATCGTGTATCTCGCTATAAGAGCCCTCATTTCGATCTCGTTGCTTTTGGCTTCCTTGTCAAGAAAATCTTCGAACACGTGAGAACACTTTTCGATCAAATGAAACATGTTCTTCATCTTCGCGGAGGTAAACACAGGAGTCAGGTTCTGACGTAACACCTTCCATTGATTTCCAGAAGTGGCGAAGAGGTTCTGTGTTAACTTTTCCCGGTTACTGAACTCCGCTACTTCACGGTTACTGAAGAAGTAGAAGTCCTTGGTGATGACGAGCTTGATGAGTTCAGGGTCTTTAACGATCAGAGCCGGTTCTGTGGCGTAGTAAGCACCTATGTACGGTGCGTTCGGGAATTTGTCACATATTTCCCTTACAATATCTCCGAGAAATTCCCTCTGCAGAATATAATTCCCAAAATTTCCCAGAAGAGGAACCGGAGGTGGGTGTGGCACTTTCTTTTTCTCCCAATATTGAAACTTTTTCTTTGATAAGAGGTAAATTGCGGATATAATCGAAAATACCGCGAACAACAGAAGTAAAGTGATCATGATTCACAACTTGTAGTTACTGCATAACGTGGGAGGTGTGACCGTGTTTATATACTTCGAAAGATAAATTCATGTATTACGTAGCGTGCTGTGTCCATGCTTTCGGAGTTATTTAGGATATGTAATTGTAAAATTATCGTCACGATAAAGGAACACATTTAATTATTTACTACTTAGTTTAGATTTTTACGTGTCATTAAAAAGGTGTTTTTTTCATGCTCGTAATTCACTGAGCATTGAGCCAATGTCAATCTTTATTGGGCTTGGTTGGCATGGTTTTACAAACCTAATTGTAGGTAAATACCACGGAGGACAAAATGTAAATACCATCAATATGAATAGGTATTTGATGATACCATTTCAAACATGGGTCAAAAAACAAATCTTTATATGGATAAAGATTTGTATTTTACTACCGTACAAGATTGACGCTGTCCTAACAGTCTTCGGTCACACAGATTACTTGAATGTCCACAAAATTGTGGTCACTGTTTTTACGTGTAGGTATGTACGTATTTTTGACAAGTATGACTGACCGTGATAAGATATTATTATTTATGCTATAAAAAGAATCTGATATCACAAAGTTATTACGTCGTTGGCAAATCCACAATCAGTATTGCTGGAATTTTCAAAAACTTTGACCTTGGTTGCATTGTCTGGGTCAATATTTTAAAGGATGGCCAATATTTAAATGATTCTATGGCATTTTGTATGCAAATGAGGTAGAGGATCGTGTCTCAGGAAGATGTTGGCTTAATGGACACAGAAGAAGAAGATGACCAAAGAAATGATGGGTAGATTTTGTGAAAGTCGATGTGGCTGGAAATACTATTGCTTGTGGGATGATGTCGGATATAGGGTACTAGCCGTTTTCCCGCGGTTTCACCCGCGTCCCGTGGGAGCTACTGCCCGCACCGGGATAAAATATAGCCTATGTTACTTGCAGATAATATAGCTTTCTAATGGTGAAAGAATATTTAAAATCAGTCCAGTAGTTTTTGAGTTTATCCATTACAACCAAACAAACAATCAAACAAAGTTTTCCTCTTTACAATATTAGTAGATATGACTGACCACAAATAATAAAAAGGCATTTGAAGAATGATGAATAATGATGATGATGATCAATTTTGCAAGGAATTTAGAAGCATGGTAACCCAACAAGATAACATGCTAAGCTTGATACTACAAATAGCATTTTTACATCATTGTTGATAAAAAGGATATTTTTAGCTACTTAGTATCTGACTGATAATTTAATATCTCATCCGTTATGATTTGGCTAAATTAGGTTCAAAAATGATATGAATCAAATCGATAAGTCTTGTTCCTAGCTGATGAAATTCAATGAAATGCTTTTAAATTGAGGACTTTTATTACATCAGCTACCAACAGTTATGTTCTTAATTGTTTTTGTTGCTGACGAGATTTAACGAGGGTGGATTGGAAATAAACGCAAAATAGTAAAAGTTTTAAGTGGACTGTATTTGGAGGAGGATGGCTGGTTATCGCCAAGAAGAGAACGAGCGATGTGTAGGCAATTAAGGATATGCACGCGTACCTGGCTCTCCAACGTTGGGCTTCACAAGATGGCGGCAGGCGGCGGTCTTCCCGATCACAACACAATAGTCACGTTCACACCCGCGGGCGGATTTTCACAGTAGTTCGCTATCCTACAGTAGGACATGCGACACGGGAGAAGCACGAGTACTTCTTCTCGGCGATGCGTTTATTTCCAGGCGGTTACAGCAATATAGAGCCACGGAGCGCGAGCGCGTGTCACTCTCACTCGCCAGGCGTGCGGAACAGAACCGGAGCGGGAAACGTCGCTCGTTTGAATTTAGTCAAACGCAGTACTATTATATTATTTGGATGCGTGGACGTAGTCCGTGAGATGATATATAGATGGCGCTACCATTTCCCCCGGCCTTAAAGGGTTGCCTTTAAGAGAAATATAACCTAGCTATGTAAGGTGTACTACCGCATAACCTATACACAGTCTAAAAGAGCGTTATAAAATTTTAAATTAATATGCGTTCGCGGAAGCGGAAAACTATTATAAATTAAACTAAGTACCTAAACCTAAGAGAGAGATCCAACTTCAAGCTAGATCTCACTGAGTCGGCAGCGGACAGAGACGTACAACAGGGCGCACGTAGCTACCCTTCGCGGTTTTCACCGTGACGACACGAGTTGTGCCGTCCTTTGAGGTATGTAACTTTTCAATAATACCAAGTGGCCATGAAAGCGGCGCGGAATTTTCATTTATAATAATGACCAACGTACCCTCCTGTATAGGGGATGCAGGACTATTCCATTTAGATCTAGCCTGAAGTTGGTGAAGGTATTCTGAGCGCCAGCGCCGCCAAAACGACTGCACGAGTTTATCAAGAAGAGTATGTCTCTGAAGCAAGCTAGAAGAGTCTGCTTCAGGCGCGGGAAGTGACGACAATGGCACAGTATTTAAGAAATGCGCAGGAGTTAACGCGGACGGTTCAGCAGGATCACTACTCAAGGCTGTGAGCGGGCGCGAGTTAACTAGTGCCTCGATTTGAGCAAGAATAGTTAAAAGCTCTTCATAAGAAAGGATTTGTTGACCTATAACTCTGAAGAGATGCGTTTTAATTACTTTGACCATGCTTTCCCAACATCCACCGAAATGTGGTGATGCAGGCGGAATAAACTTCCAATCAATGCGATTAATAGAAAGTTCCTGCTGAAGGCGTGAACTATACTCTTTATTAAGAAATTTATAGAGATCGCGTAGATAAGAACTAGCACCCACGAAACAAGTGCCGTTATCCGTGTATAAACACTGTATAGGACCACGTCGCGAAAGAAATCGTTTTAGAGCAGCGAGAAATGAAACTGTGCTTAAATCCGTCGCAACCTCAATGTGCGTAGCGCGCGTTGTTAGGCATGTGAAAATACATAGCCAAGCTTTACGGCTTTTCACCCCTCGACCACGAACTGGTGTATACTGCAACGGTCCTGCGTAATCACAACCGGTGTGTGTAAACGCTTTATTTACCTGATTGACACGTTGAGTAGGAAGATCAGCCATTGGAGGAAAGACGGGACGCGGACGGTATTTAAAACATGTGTTACATTTATGAATTATGTGGCGTATTATTCGCCGTGCAGCAAGTATCCAGTAATTTTGCCTAAGTAAGGACATTAGCAACTCTGGACCTGCGTGGAGATGTTTCTTGTGATAGAAATCAACAAGAAGGTTAACTACGTGATCATGACGCGGCAAGATGCAAGGATGCTTATAGTTGTAAGGTACGTCCGAATTTGACAAACGACCGCCAACACGTAAGATGCCGTGCTCATCGAGAAACGGCTTGAGCTTAAGAACAGCGGGAGAACAAGGTATGTTATTTCTCAAATTATGCACATCTTTGCTAAAATGAACAGCCTGTAAGGCTCGCAATAATGTATACTCTGCGACTTCAAGATCAGAGCTTGAAACACAAGTTCCACGAGGCAATTTCTTAATAAACTTACAGACATAAACGACGACACGTAGTAACTTAGACCACGATGACATGCGTAGTGCGAGTGCATAAATAGGAGATACCGGAACCTCAATAGTCACGGGATGAGATACAGACTTCCGTTCAGGTATGTCTTCGATCTCTGCATTATGTGAGGGCTGTATAGGCCACTCTGATGGGTCACGGGAAATCCAAGAAGGCCCATGATACCACAAAGGATGATGCGGAAGATTAGCTGGAGTAACACCACGAGACAGGCAATCAGCGGGATTCTCAATACCCGCAACGTGATGGAAACAAGCAGCAGGAATAAGTTCTATTATTTTAGTAACGCGATTGGCGACAAAGGTCTGCCAGCGGTGAGGAGAAGAATTAATCCAAGCGAGCACTATTTTGGAGTCCGTAAATGCGTATACTTTATTGATGGAGTATCGGGACGCAATTGTGTCTTGAACCTTGCGAAGCAATCGAGACAGCAACAGAGCCGCACACAGCTCCAGTCTCGCAACTGAAATGGTTTTGACCGGCGAGACTTTAGACTTGGCACAAACTAGCTGCACAGAGTAGTTAGATCCAATGCGGACTTGCAAATATATGACTCCGCCATAAGCACGTTCACTGGCATCAGCGAAACCTATTAAGTTAATAGAACATCCATCGACTAAACCTAGATGGCGCGGCACAGTTATTTGATTGAGTGCAG
The DNA here is from genome assembly GCF_030705265.1 of Helicoverpa armigera. Classification (NCBI taxonomy): domain Eukaryota; kingdom Metazoa; phylum Arthropoda; class Insecta; order Lepidoptera; family Noctuidae; genus Helicoverpa; species Helicoverpa armigera. Next base: position 1,555,337 of record NC_087141.1, read on the forward strand.
AAAGCTCAACACAAAACTGTTTCCAAGCAGCGACGATATGATCCGGAGGAGTGTCATCCCACTCGCACTTTGCTAACCAAAGGTCTTTAATTAAGAGCTTGGCGTACAAAATTGTGGGAGCCACAAACCCCATTATGTCCCATAAGCGAGCCACTGTGGATAGCATAATGCGTTTGGTACACTTACCATCTGGTGATGAAATGTCAAAGCGAAAGTTATCACAATGTCTGTCCCAGCGTAAGCCAAGAACCTTGTGAGGTATGGACTTCTCGAACTCAATGTCCGGAGAAGCCTTATGCGAATCAGGTATGTGCGCGAGAACCTCTTTGGAATTGCTAGTCCATTTGACTAAATCAAATTGGCCTCGTTTGAAAAGCTGAATTAGCTCTTCACAAAGCGAAACTGCTTGCGGGGCGGAGGGGACACTATAGACTATGTCATCCATATAAAGAGCGGAAGCAGCAGCAGCTGCAGCAGCGGGAAAATTATCACCTTCATCAGCAATCAACTGGCGGACAACTCGTAATGCATGATAAGGACTGGACTTGAGTCCAAAACAAACGCGATTAAACTGATACACAGATAAAGGTTCACTATTATCAAAACGATATAAAATTCGTTGAAACTTACGGTCAGATTCACAAACGCTAATATTAAGAAACATTTGACGGCAATCAGCTGACAAAGCAATTTTGAAAAGTCGAAACTTTATTAAAATGTTAAATAAATCACCCTGTAGATCAGGACCGGCATGCAAAATATCATTGATCGACTGACCCGATGTAGTTCGGCAACTAGCATCTAAAACCACACGAAGTTTGGTGGAGGTCTTATCTTCGCGAATCACGCCGTGATGCGGAATATAATACGCGGGAAGAGAATTATTACCCTCGTCGATTACAACCGGGCTTAAAAAACCTTTATTTATGTAATCACGCATGACGTCATTATAAGCGCCGCGTAATTTAAGCGACGCGTCGAGTTTGCGTTCTAAACAGTAAAAACGCCTAAGCGCAGCGGCATACGAGTCGCCTAAAGAATATGGGTCGCCACAAAACGGCAACGCCACAACATATCTACCACTGTCGTCGCGAACAGTGGTAGCGCGGAAATGTTCTTCACACTCGAGATCCTTACGGCTCAGCGAGGGCGGTGCGGAGACCTCTTCAAGCTCCCAAAATAGCTTGAGAAGAGAATTAATATTATTTTCTTGAAGAACAGAACAACAAGACGTAGTGTAATTTGTATTATGCAGCGTAGGTACGGCACCCATAACTACATATCCAAACACCGTCTCAATAGCGGGAGGTATATTATATTGCTTACTACGTACAATATTAGGTAGTAGTAAGTGCGGAAAAACTGAAGCCCCGATCAAGACGTCGATATTACCCGGCTGAGCAAAGTGAGCATCAGCGAGCGGCAACGACTCGAGGTGCGCGAGTAAAGACACGTCCACGTGAGCGTTCGGCAGCGTGTCCGTAATACGTTCCACGATAAGCGAGGAAACGGTGAAATTAACATCTTTATTGAAACGCGAATGTATTTTAATATCTACTGAACCCTTACACGATTTTTCTGAACCACCAATCCCTTTAACTACTAAGTTAGTATTTTTAAAGTTATTAAATAATCCAAGACGTTTAAAACAGTCAGAAGTAATAAAACTACTTTGCGATGCACTATCAAGTAAACAGCGAACCACGCGCGGCGTGTTGTTAACATCATAAATAATAACTTGCGCGGTCGCTAACAATATCGTTGTGGACGCGGTACATTGACGCTCGGCTTCGCGAGTATGATAAGTGCGCGCGCACTGCCTGCGAGCGGGCGCAATGGACGTCGTACACAAAGAAATCTCGGACTGAGACGCGGAGGGAGTGGGCGCAGTGGTACGTGCGGCCTGTGCCTGCGCCGGCGGTAAAGAAGACGAAACAGCTGGACTACGATTTATGTTTACGTTAAGGTCACCGGGGTCACTCAATAGCGGAGACTTTTTCTCAAAATGCAATAACGTATGGTGGTGTTGATTGCATGAACGACATTTAGTTTTACTGGAACAATCGCTTGTTTTATGTTTTATACTCAAGCAATTGACACAACATTTATTTTCTTTAACACAATTAAACCGAGCGGTTGGAGTTAAATTATTAAAAGAGGGACATTTAAATAGGTGATCGTGTACAATGTTATCGCACAGACACTTGTGTGAGTTATAGGTAGATTCCGAACGAGTTACGTAAGATTGCGGGTTAGGTACCGATTTATTGTTATTGTTGTTTCGCGATTTATCAAACTTTTGTTTATTTATGTTATTACTAGACGAGCTAGATGAACTAGGCTGCGTATTTACGAATATCCGACACTGATCTTTGATGAACGAAAGAAAACTATCGAGAGTAGGTATTTTATTATGACGTTCGGTCATTTCGAACGCACGAATAGTTTCCGTGTCAAACTTTTTTAATGCGAGTTGCAATAACATAAAGTCGGCTAGATTTTCTAATTTTAGGTTTTTAAGGGAATTAACTGCGGTAACAAAGTTATCTATAAACAGTTGGAAATTCGAAACTGACGCGGTACCGGACAATTTAAGATTTAAAGCTTGATCAAAGTAAGTAGACGCGAGTACACGAGTATCCTGATATCTATCAAGGAGTGACTGGAATATGACCTGATAATTCTCAGCACTTGGTGTGACACCTGCGAATGTAGACTGCGCTTTCGGCGACAGCTTACCTATTAAATAGTACAATCTGTCAGCATCCGTCAGCGAGGCGTTATCGTGCACTGTAGACTTGAAACTTGCATAAAATAATGGCCAGTTTCGTATATCGCCATCGAATGACACGAGTTCAATACTGGGCAGTTTCGGTGCTCGGACAGCCGGACCGGCAGCGCTGGGCTTGGCGGACTGTCTACCTTCAAACTGCGATTGTATACGTTTTATGATACAATAAAGATCTTCGAATGAGGTGTACGCCTTATAATTTGGTTTAGAATTAGGATTGATAGAAAGTAATTGTGCGTTATAAGCGTCTAATAATTTATGAAAGTCGGTTCGAATATCGTCTACTGTCATACAATAACTAAGAAATGATTCTTTGTTTACTTCGGAAACATGGGCGGTTTTTGAACGCTCGTAAATATCTTGTATACGCTCAAACAAAATATTACGTTTAGCTTCTAAGATTGTCAACTCTGTCTCGGCAGAAGTACACAATGTCTTTGTTTCCGGCATTTTTATTTAATGTATGTAGGTATAAGTAAATAACCTATAATGAAGCGGTAGTTGTTCCTAACAAGGCAACGACTTTAAAGGCGGTGGAACTAAAAGGCGCTTGAAATATGGAATTTACAAAACGACTATGATAGTTCGAATAGGTAGTTATAATTTTAAGTCAGTAGGTAGCTACGTAAGAGTATATTACCTACCGGGGTGCGGGAAATAACCACGTAATGGGTATATTTATGAACTAGGAGTGCAGCTAGGTGCTACAACTGCCTAGGTAGGCACTTCTAAAAGATACCTACGCGAAAAGTCGAGAATACGGATATAGGTATCCGGGTCGACTGGACCAAAAAATGGATTGGAAATAAACGCAAAATAGTAAAAGTTTTAAGTGGACTGTATTTGGAGGAGGATGGCTGGTTATCGCCAAGAAGAGAACGAGCGATGTGTAGGCAATTAAGGATATGCACGCGTACCTGGCTCTCCAACGTTGGGCTTCACAAGATGGCGGCAGGCGGCGGTCTTCCCGATCACAACACAATAGTCACGTTCACACCCGCGGGCGGATTTTCACAGTAGTTCGCTATCCTACAGTAGGACATGCGACACGGGAGAAGCACGAGTACTTCTTCTCGGCGATGCGTTTATTTCCAGGCGGTTACAGCAATATAGAGCCACGGAGCGCGAGCGCGTGTCACTCTCACTCGCCAGGCGTGCGGAACAGAACCGGAGCGGGAAACAGGGGAGGGGGTAGCGTCGCTCGTTTGAATTTAGTCAAACGCAGTACTATTATATTATTTGGATGCGTGGACGTAGTCCGTGAGATGATATATAGATGGCGCTACCAGAGGGGAATGCCCAGAAAAAACTTGTCTTACGAAGTAGACAGGTATATACTCGAAACAAAAAATACATGATACTCAGATAATATCACATGTTTGGGGAACTACCATCATCACCTCCTGGCTTATTTACCGTTTTTTACTTGTCTTTTTCTATAAAGGTATGATGCTATCTCTATGTGACTTCCTAGCCATAAGGTCGTCTTTCATAAAATCCATCAAACCTTTAATTAGTCATCTTTTCTTTCCACTTTCCAGCTGGATAAATGCTCGCTATAGAAGGATGAAATGTTTCCATAAACAAGGGGCAGTTCGTGTTTTTTTATGTAAAGGACATCATCAATTGGCTTCCTAACTTTGGTTTCAGTAGAGAAACCATTTTTTTTTTCTTCTTAGCAACCTTAGTCTTCCAGAGACACCATCATACAACTATTAATCTTTTGTATTATCCTCTTACAATTGTTATAAAAATAGAAAACCATCACAAAATTCACGGCTAGTTTTTCAAATAATTTCGCAGACTTATCTCCGAATCTAAAATTGGTTGTCACACTGGCGCATGATTCAACGTTGTCTTTGACTTGACCTTGACTGCACTTGTACTCATTTGATAGCCAGACTTTCAGAGATGAGGGGCAAGAGAGGGGGGGTCGTGACGTCACACGGTGGGCGTGGCCCCACTGCGCGCGAGTCAGCTGTTTCGCAATGTGACGTCAGCGCACACACCCCCCAATCGCAATGTTTGTATTTTTGCATACGTCAGATGCTGACGTAAACTAAGAAAAAATTATGCAATACAGTATATACATAGGTAACGGTATAATCGTGATGAGCTGAGTTCGATAAATGACGTAGAGAGGTAATTTTAAAAAATCCTTTAACCAGAAACATCGTCTACCTGACCTTATCCCAATTTTATTTGGGGTTGGCGCAGACTATTTTATTTTTCCATTTTCTTCTGCCTGCCGTCATCTCAAAAGTAACATTATTTCTAGCCATGTCGGCTTTCACACAAGCCACCGATCGTTTCTTTGGACATCCTCTTCCTTAGTTCGAATGAAATTACGAAATTATATGCAGATTTATAGGTACATAGATTTCGCGTCGACAAGTACTTTAGAAGGATTAAAATATGGTATATCTATAACATAATATATGTACTACTATTAAAACATGATATGGTATAACTACTGAGTACAGATCAAGGATGAAAAATACGTCACTAAGCAGCAAAACCCGTTACATTATTAAAAATCTATTAACCTCTTGTATACCAGTTATATGACGAAAGAAAATCAACTGTATCTCGCGTATATCTGCGCAGGCATACAACATGCTAAATATGGTCTAATATGGTCCAATGACATTACTTACTTACTTTGATTTTATGAATCACTGGCCGTTGCCAGGTGATGAAACGATCACATATTTTTGATTACGATTACATCAGCTAAGCATTTCGTTTTTATAACTGCAGCATCATTTAACGAATACGCAGTTACAAAAACTGAATTGATATTAATTAGACGGGGATATACCTCGGAGATGTTAACAATACCTGCTCCCTGAGCAGCATACGGACAAAAGAAGCAATCTTTGTGTTAACACAGGGTATCTGTGTTTTCTGCAGACCATCATCATCTCCCGAGCCTTTTTTCCAACTATGTTGAGGTCGGCTTCCAGTCTAACCAGAGGCAGCTGGGTACCAGTCTTTTTCGAGGAGCCACTGCCTATCTGACCTCCTTAACCCAGTTACCCTGGCAACCCGATACCTCTTTGTAATACTAATGTCACTAGTGTAGTGTAAACCTAGTGTCAGACTTACTGGGTTCTGACTGCCTGTGTTTTTGCTAACTGTTTTCTGCACACCAAATTCCACAAAATTTGTTCAGGCGTTTGAGCGCGCAGAAGTAATAAATTTACACACACATGCTTTTAAATATACAGCGTTATAGTTCCGCTAGCCGATTTCATACTAAATGTATGGAATTACTTATTTGTATGTTAATCATCATCGTGTTGCCGTCACGAAGTACGGCGCCTAACTGAGTAATAACAGCAAGTGCCCTCGCCTCTCCGCCCCATCGCCCACATGCCTAAGGCGCGGCCAACCAGTTCCGCGCGGACAAGATTTGGTTTTCTTTTGGAGAAGCAAAAAGGATTAGTTCCCAAGAGGATGATAGATGGCGTTATACCTACTAAGTTACTGGGCCTTTACCAAAATAAAAAACATGCGTCAAGCCCGTATGTGGCTTGGTTCAATAAATTTACAGATTTCTGGACAAATTGTTTCCAAAATCTCTCAGGACATTCGGATAATAATCTGACTGACTTATTTTCTCCTGTTATTCCGTTTTCATTCCATATTTACTATTTTTTTAAATGTTGATGACAAGTAGGTACGTTTCGTTACATGACGTTGATAAGATATAGCTCTTCATTCCTTGTAGTAACGTACCAAGATCAGCGCCATCTAGGCATCAGCTAGGAAAATAATAAAAAAGAAAATACCTCAGTATGATTCTTATTTTAATATATTATACATAGATTAGAATTAATACATCCCGAGATTTATAAAAAAATACTTCAGTCTGAATAGGTAACTTTTTTTGGGGAAACATATCAATTAAGTAGCCGACGTAATACTAAAGTAAATCAGTGGAGACATTAGAATTTCATACATCTTATAGGTTCTTCAGTAGCCTTTGTTCCCATCCTTCCCTTTCTATCATATTTAGTTTGATCCCCCCTATAGCTTGTGTGATAGTAGATTTTGGCGTGAAATCCACTTTTGTTTTCATCCCTGGAGCCAGTTCCAAGCGGTATTTCTTCAGCACAGTAATTATTCCCGCCGTCATCTGCATTTTCGCGAATCTCAAACCTGAGGACAACATTTTTCTAATTAGTTTTCGCACATCAGACTATAACTTGTACATAATTAAATAAATACAGTGTTTTCACGTAACTTTAGGAAAATGGATTCAAGATGCGTTCAAAAAAACCAACTGCCAGCCGCCGAATGTCAGCGTCTATTGATATTACGCATAACGTATCGTCGGTTAAATATGAACGATAAAGTGAATATATTATATGAAAATACTAACATAAAGTCCGCTCACATTCGGCGGTAGCCAGTCAGTTTGATTTGAATACAGCCTACGATAGATCGTTTTTTTCTACAGGGTCAGGCAAAAGAATACGTAATTTATACAATAAACATATGTCTGACACATGACTATGTGTCACACCATGCGATAACTAGATCAACGAGACAGTAAAGAATCAGAATATGAATAATCTTTATTTGCAGCGATACGGTATTAGGTAGTTCATTAATGACTTACCAATACAAATTCTGGGGCCGTCACCGAAAGGCATGTAGGTGTACGGTCTGATATTGTGCTTGTTCTCAGGCAGGAACCGCTCCGGTCGATACTCCTCCGGATCCGGGAAGAACTCCTTGTTATGGTGCAAGTGATACAGCGGCAGGAATATACGGAGACCTTTCTCTACCTTCAATCCAGAAGGGAAAGTGTAATCTTCCATTACTTCACGAGTTAGCAAACCTATAACCGGGTACAGCCGAAGAGTCTCATCAAAGCAAGCTTCTACAAATGGCATTTCAGAAAGACACTCGTACTTCAGCTCATTGTTGTGTCGCCGCAGATAATCGTCCACCTCGGCTATAGCTCTCTTCTGAGCTTCAGGATTTTTTGCCAACTCAAACAAGGTGAAACTCAAAGTGGTGGCCGAAGTTTCGTAACCTGCTGTAAAAAACAAACCACACTGAGCAATCAGCAAATCATCATCCACTTCTAGTTCCACTTTTTTCCCGCCATCCGTCTTCATATTCTGTAAACTGTCTCCAACTAAGGTCTTATTTGCCTTCAGTTTCAACATGAGATCAACGAAGTCATTTCTGCTGGTTGGTTTATAATCGCGTGCTTTAAAAATTCCCGTTAACATATGAGTAAAGAAGTCTTCAGCTTCTGTTGGTACGAATTTGTATCCCAAAGCGTAGAAAATTGAAGGGTAAACAGTTCTCAAAACTAATGTAAAACTTCTAAACCAAGTTTGGAAAAAGAAGGAGCTGCCAACTATCATGAATGGATTATTTTCCACTTGCTCCATCGTATTCGTGTGAACACCAAACGCACAGTTCCCAATGCAATCCATAGTGAATCTCGATATTAATGATCTCATTTCAACTTCTTTTGCTTTATTTGCTTCCCTGTCGAGCAAATCCTCAAACTCGTGGGAACACTTCTCGATCAAATGAAACATGTTCTTCATCTTGGAGGAGGTGAAAATTGGAGTCAAATTCTGTCGCAGCACCTTCCACCTGTCTCCAGAGTTAGAGAAAAGGTTCTTGGCCAACCTTTCCCTATGGCCGAATTCAGATATTTCGCGGCCATTGAAGAAATAGAAGTCCTTGGTGATGACGAGCTTGATGAATTCAGGATCCTGGATGATCAGAGCTGGTTCTGTGGCATAGTAGGCACCCACGACGGGTTCGTTTGGGAATTTGGCACATATTTCCTGTGCAGCATGTCCAAGAAATTCCTTCTGCAGAATATACTTCGAAAAGTTTCCTAGGAGAGGAACCGGGGGTAAATGTGGCACTTTCCTTTTCTCCCAATATTGAAACTTTCTCTTGAACACTAAATATAACGCGGTTATTAATAATGATAACCCGAACAACAATATTGTGGTGATCATGTTTCGAAGTTGTTATTATAAATGTTTGACTCGTTAAGTGTGTTTGCCTTTATATATCTTTACTGATAGCAAAAGTTCAAGGTTTGTTTTTCCATGTAACCATGCGTTTGTAAATCTTTAGGATATTTTTTTATTCTTTATCGTTATTGATTGAACATATTGTACCTAAGTAAAAAATGTACTTTTCTGACAGTCACTGAATTTTATTTGATCTGATTTGTATATGAGTGTTTGGGTATCATTCAATTTTCAATAAAAGATGATGTTTTAAGAACTGCGAATATGTTCAAATCATTATAGACCACACATTTCACTGATAAATTCACACCTCAAAAAAGCAAAAAAAAACATTAGATAAATAATTAAATTAAATGGAACCTTTTGGTTTCGAAATGAACATTTTAAGGAATGTATGACATATGACAGTATAATTTATGATAGTTTATGCAAAAATACACGTAAAGGTCCTCGAGAAAAACTCTATAAATGTTATTTATGTATTTGCTTCAGTAAGTATGGTATTTAATATAACAGTTTTCATGAATATCCGTTTCAGAAAGTGTTGTCACTTGATTATTAATCTATAAGGTGTGCATCGTTTAATTTCATATCTAATCAATTATCATAATTATTACTGTCTATTGTCTTCGGTTGTGTCCTACTTGCGTCACATTCTACACTCGAGTTCTGGGTAACAGTTATTTCGTTTAAAAATATCAATATATTTATCATTTTCCCGGATATTGTTAATTTTTATTTGGACACCCTGGTCTTGCCTTAAGGATGAATTATACAGGAATGAATTTTATTCAGTGCTGATTTAGTACAAGAAAGAATAGTTATTGATAGCGAAAGATGTTTATTTTGTAAAGGATTGTACGGTCACAGTCGTCTTAGTAGGCACGGCGTGGGCGGCAACGCGAAACCGGTTTACTGACGCGAGCACTGCTCGGCGCGCGTAAGAATAGTTAGTATCCATATTTTGCCGATTTTAAGGGGGATGAAAAAATGAAAAAAAGTACTGATGATGCAGATATGTTCTGTTAATGATTCTGGACCTCCAGTATTTTTAATGCAAAAAAATAAAATTAATTCCTGAATTATTAACCATGAACGTTTTGATGGATGTTTTATACAGTTATCACTCGCTTCTTCTCAATTATGTTGGGGTCCGCTTTAGTCTAACAGGATGCAGCTGAGTCGTCGAGTCAGCCGAAAGATGTCGACTGCTGGACAAAGGCTTCCCCGAGGTTCGCCAATTTGCTCTATCTTCAGCACTACTGCGGTTACTTGGCCATGAAAGTAATGACCATTTTCACTGTTCACTGGTCGAGTGTCTAGTAGCCTATCAGGAAATTATCAGATTAATTATATATCCTATAGCAGATAAATTATAACTTTTGGTTTTATAGTTTCGGCCAGCAATATGTGGCAGAAATTATAAGCAGCCTGTATCTGACAGATTTTATCGATCACAAGTGAAACCTCACAGTTATAAACAATGGTAAAACATAATGTGCTGGAAACCGCTTCTTCAGAATGCGGGTGAAGCCGAGAGAAATAGCTAGTGTTTAGCCACAAGACATTTGAATTAGTAATAAAAGTTTTATCTTCACGTCTTTGTCCTAAAAAATAAATAATATTTGGTGTCATTAGTTTCATAAAATTAAATCATTGTGTCAATAATGTTTTGATTGATGATTACCTAATAACATAATACATCAGATTATTTTTGATCTTACCTAAACTGTTACAGAACATTAGGCTTAGGAATGTTTGTTCATTAGGGGGGAAGTTCCACCGGTGCGTAGTACTGTGCCCCAGACAAATCGCACACCTAGTGGTGTCCACCAGGGTTAAATCTGTCAGGGTTGCGGGATTGTTCGAAAGAATGAAGATAATGACAGAAATTACGAAGTTAATTCAATCATTTATTTTACATAAAAAGGTACATAATAACATTAAAAGCATAGTAATTAATAAGCGTTTTGTCACTAAGTGCAATAATACATTTTTTTACTTAAGAATACAACGAGGTCGAAAAAGGGATTAGGAAATATTTTGCAAAGCGATTTTATATGATCTCCAGCAATTACTAAGTTGACTATGGGATTAGGAAAATTGCAATAATGATTTATTACTGCTATTATATTTTTGCATGACGACAACCAGGTTCCGAATATAATACTTAAATTACTTCAGTCTGAATAGGTAAAAGGCACAGACGCAGGCCAAAGCTGCGGTGAAAGAGTGTTGTAAAGGAAGATATTAAAATCTGCGAACTCACAGAAGAAGACTTCCTGGACAGAGCGAAGTGGAATATGAAGATACGGAAAGCGGACCCCATCATGGATGAACAGATCGGATGAACGCCAAGAAGAAGAAAAAGTTTGAATAGATAAAACATTTATTCCATCGACATTTATTCCATTCCATAGACATTCATACGAAAGAATTTCATACAACTTATAGATTCTTCAGTACCCTCTGTTCCCATCCTTCCCTTTCTATCATATTCAGTTTGATCCCGCCTATGGCTTGTGTGACAATAGTCTTCGCCGAGAAGTCTACGGTCGTGTTCATCCCTGGAGCTAGTTCCAGGCGGTATTTCTTCAGCACAGTAATTATTCCGGCCGTCATCTGCATTTTCGCGAATCTCATACCTGAGGAAGAATTTATGTAATTAGTTTTCACATATGTTTATGTAAATGTATTAGGAGTGAACAATATTTTACTTAAGCGTTGCCCAGGTAACTGGGTTGAGGAGGTCAGATAGGCAGTCGCTTCTTGTAAAGCACTGGTACTCAGCTGAATCCGGTTAGACTGGAAGCCCCAACATAGTTGCGAAAAGGCTCGGAGGATGATGATGATGAATATTTTATTTAAGGGTCAGGCAAAAGAATACGTACTTTATAAAATAAAAATATGTCTGGTAGAGGTGGTGGAACTAAATAATAGTATAACCAAAAGCTGACAAAAGCTGACAATTATCATGAATTTTGAGAGTGTCCTCAGTGGCCATAACAGGGGTATTTGTGCACTTTATTTAAAACTTTTGGTACGTGGAAAGTGTTTTGACACCTTTGTGAAAGTAAGTTATAATCTGTGTACAGAATAGGTCTGTGCGACTACTGGACAAGACGAACAAGACAGTTGACTTACCAATACAAATTCTGGGGCCGTCACCGAAAGGCATGTAGGTGTATGGTCTGATGTTATGCTTGTTCTCAGGCAGGAACCGCTCCGGCCGATACTCCTCTGGATCCGGGAAAAACTCCGGGTTATGGTGCAAGTGATACAGTGGCAGGAATATACGGAGACCTTTTTCTACCTTCAATCCAGAAGGGAAAGTGTAATCTTCCATTACTTCACGAGTTAGCAAACCTATAACCGGGTACAGCCGAAGAGTCTCATCAAAGCATGCTTCTACAAATGGCATCTCAGAAAGGCACTCGTACTTCAGCTCATTGTTATGTCGCCGCAGATAATCGTCCACCTCGGCTATAGCTCTCTTCTGAGCTTCAGGATTTTTCGCCAACTCAAACAAGGTGAAACTCAAAGTGGTCGCCGAAGTTTCAAAGCCCGCTGTTAAAAACAAAGCACACTGAGCAATCAGCAAATCATCATCCACTTCTAGTTCTACCTTCTGCCCGACATCCGACCTCATATTCTGTAAACTGTCTCCAACTATGGTCTTATTTGCCTTCAGTTTCAACATGAGATCAACGAAGTCATTTCTGCTGGTTGGCTTATAATCGCGTGCTTTAAAAATTCCAGTTAACATATGAGTAAAGAAGTCTTCAGCTTCTGTTGGTACGAATTTGTATCCCAAAGCGTAGAAAATTGAAGGGTAAACAGTTCTCAAAACTAATGTAAAACTTCTAAACCAATTATGGAAAAAGAAGGAGTTGCCAACTTTTATGAATGGATTATTTTCCGCTTGCTCCATCGTATTCGTGTGAACGCCAAACGCACAGTTTCCAATGCAGTCCATAGTGAATCTCGATATTAATGATCTCATTTCAACTTCTTTTGCCTTCTCTGCTTCCCTGTCGAGCAAATCCTCAAACTCGTGGGAACACTTTTCGATCAAATGAAACATGTTCTTCATCTTTGATGAGGTGAAAATTGGAGTCAGATTCTGTCGTAACACTTTCCACTTGTCTCCGTGGGTAGCGAAAAGGTTCTTGGACATCCTTTCCCTATGGGCGTAATCAGATATTTCGTGGCCATTAAAGAAATAGAAGTCTTTCGTGATGACGAGCTTGATGAGTTCAGGATCCTGGATGATCAGAGCTGGTTCTGTGGCGTAGTAGGCACCCACGACGGGTTCGTTCGGGAATTTCAAACATATTTCCTGTGCAGTCCGCCCAAAATATTCCTTCTGCAAAATATACTTTGAGAAGTTTCCTAGGAGGGGAACCGGAGGTAAATGTGGCACTTTCCTTTTCTCCCAATATTGAAACTTTCTCTTGAACACTGAATATAACGCGGTTATTAATAATGATAACCCGAGCAACAGAATTGTGGTGATCATGTTTCGAATTTTTTGTTACGTCTGTTTAATTTGTTCAGTGTGTTAGTCTTTATATATCTTTACTGATATAAGTTCCAGGTTTGTTTCTCGATATGACCATGCATTTGTATATCATTGGGACATTTTTTTATTTGCTTTTCATACATAATTTTTACGTTTTATTATTTGTATTTCTCTACCAGACCACGGGACTAAAAAGTCCACCATTTTTAGGAGGCGAACGTAAGGCCGAAGCCAGCACGCTGAACGCTTTTGAGAAATTTTAGTGGAGTGGTGACACAAAATCGACGATTATCCCTCTATACACTATAGAAATGTACCCAATAATTTTTACGTTTTATAATTATTGAATTAACGTAAAAATACTGCAGTTATTGTTTTACTTTTTAAGAAACACGAAGATGGTGGTGTTCGAAATAGAAAACATTTATTTGTAAAGAATGTAGGTACACTAAAGATTCCTTAATATAAAATCTACAAAGCAGAGAAAGCAAGGAACAAAATTAATAATTATGAAAAGTTAACGAAACCTAATGGCTTGTTTTTCAACCAGTTGTGAATTATTTCAAACAATTCACGAATATTACAATATACACTATGTTTTTGTCAGCAGTTTTACTGTTTTCTTGAATACCCATTTCAGAAAGTGTGGTCACTTATTATTTTGGTTAATCTCACAGGTGTGCATCAGTTAATTTAATATATCTAATCAATTATCATAATTATCAGTGTCTTTTGTCCTAGTTGAGTCACTCTCGAGTCCTCGAGAGCAGAATATACTTGCACAACTTGGTTAATTGTTTTGCAATATACATGGAAGTAGCCATGGTGGGGCATTTTTCATCAAATGTCCTCTCCCGCTGTGGGTTAGCAGCGGTGAGGGAGTGTCAGACTTTTACTGAATAAAAACCCGTCGTGTTCTTTCGGAGGCCTTTTATGTACCAGGGCCGCGGTAACTTTTTCGTACAATCCCGCAGCCCCGGCGCGGCAGGCCTGCCAATGTATCTACTTCCCGCACCCGGATAAAATAGTAGTCTATGTCCTTTCTCGGGATCTACACTGTCTAATCGGTTCAGTAGTTCTGGTATAAAAGATGGAAAGTTAGACAGACTTTAACACTGCCTACTTTCACGTGGTTGTTTGTTTTACTTTAAATCTTAATATTTGCATAATATTATTGTATTTTATGTAATATTGATAAGTGATAACACTGATATTTACAACGCGATTAATTGGCCTAATCATTTTAGGTACCTAATTGGACTCCAGGCTGATAAAGTTTGAATCATGAAGTAAAAGCAAATCTTTCTCAAACTTTAAACCCACGTTTTATAGATATATCTTAAAGAAACCTAGCCTTTTCCCAAGTATTTTAGAGTCAGTTTTCAGGCTGACGGATGCAGCTGAGAACCAGTGCTTTACATGAAGCGACTGCCTGTCTGACCTACTCAACCCAGTTACCTGGGCAACCCTAACTCCATTATGAGAATGGTTGTCAGACTTTCTGGCTTCTGTATACCCGTAACAACCGCCAAAGATATTGAAAAGACAGTTGAGGTAAAAAAAACGCGCCTTCCAAAATACGCAGGAATACGTCATGACATATCTACGGATATGCATCCGGTTAGACTAGAAGCCGAACCTAACATAGTTGGGAAAAGACTCGGGAGATGATGATGATGGCCAGTAAGAGCACAATCCGTAAGGCCAGATTTGTTACTTATTTGGTCGGTATTTACTTGTGTGTGGGATTGGGTATGGGGTCTGTTAATATGCCTTTATAGACCCTTTGCCTCAGGATTGCGTAATTATTACTGAGGTCCCTCGCAGCTATGAAAAATCTTATTATTGGTAAAAGGTAACAGGAAAAAAATAAAAATAATTATATTTTTACCATGTAATAATTAATTTCAGCTCACTGAAATTTGAAAAATCATCATGACAATTATGGTACTTTGATACCGTTATCTATTCAGTAGGTATCTTTAATATTCATCTTTATCTTATCTTTACAAAAGATTGGGGTTATAACCAAACATATAAATTCCCGTTGGCGTAGTATAATTCCTGTCTTGGGCCAGTTTTCACAGCGATACCATATACCATATACCGTCATCTTCCCTGACCTTTTCAAAATGAGGGCTTTAGTCTCTCATTACTAGGTTATGGGGAATCCTCTTTAGAAAAGCCCAGTAAAACGTACTTTTACAAATATGGATTAACTTGTTATTGTATTGTATAGCTCTTAGTTAGCCACTAGTTCTGCAAACTTATCACTAAATTATATTTTGTAGCTTCTTGGTTTTCTTCTTCAAGTTATTTGGATCCAGCGTAATTAGGTTCCCGCTTCTATTCCTCTCAGTCAGCCGTCTCACTAGCATCCACTCCTTACTTATTGTCATCTTTCAGTCACTGTCCATCCATTTTCCTACCTCTGCCTTTCCATCCATCCAAATTCACACCTTTTATCCTACTTTCGATTCTATTACATAGTTACACACAGATCGACCTAATAAAAGCATATTCAAAAGATAAACAGTGGAATCAAAGAAATTATAAATTGACTTTTCTCTTATCATCTAGTTGAACTGGGGTCAACTAAAATATGTGAACAGTCATGCTGAGTGTTAAGCGAAAAACTGGACTCTCATCGTGATCAATAGTTTTTGCTTATGTCAATATTTTTTTAGTTATGGCACTAATAATATGTAATAACGGGTTTTTATCTATCTTTACTAATACAATGAAGAGCAAACATGATTTTGTTTGTTTATAAATATAGTTGTGGACATCTCTATCGAATTGGTTTGTAAACTGTAATGATTGTGTGTATGTTTTTAAATAAAGAAATAAATAAATAGTAAAGGCTCCGAAGTTACTGAACCGATTTAAAAAAATCCTTCACTGTTGGAAATCTACTCTTCCCGAGTAACATAGGCCGGTTATCCCGGTTAGTAGCAGTAGTAGTCCCGGGGTAGTTACTACGGAACGCCGGTGAAACCACGGGAAAAAGGTCATGAGTACTTATACTAACTGGGTTGTTATATTTCGCTACTTAATATGGCAATTGACATGTATTTTGGAAGCATGGTAAATTATGGGACCCGGCTGCTATTATTGTACCCTAATGAAAGTTGTTAAGGGAAGCCGGAGCAAAAATAGGAAGGCCTAACTGCCAGAGACTGGGTTTAGAAGGATAGATAGGCAGTCGTTTCTTGTAAAGCACCTAGAAGAAAAAATAAACCTAGAAGTTGCTCCCAACATAGCAGGGAAAAGGCTATGCAGAGGATGATGACGTTCGCGAAGTATCAAAAAAAAGTAACAAACTTTATCTCTACCTACGCGTGCCTTAAGTGTAGTTATCGGATAACACAGAAAAACAAATGAAAACATTTAAAGATAATATTAATCTTATATATGAGCATGAGCATGTGTTTATAGATCCTATCGATAATATTCAGTAGGTAATGGGGATGATTATAGTCATAAGCTGTTTAAATATTTATTGTAACTTAAACTTTTTTATTTTTGCGAATATGGGACGGACATCCTGTAATACACCATAGAATTCATAAGTGCGTTAGCAAGCCTTCGAAAGCACGTTTTATTTATTTATTTATTACCAAAGGATCATCAACAGCTTCTGTGTGAAAATTAAAAAAATAGGTTTTGAGAAGAGCTTACACAGTTGCCAATCACAGGTGAACCAACATTCACGAACATATTTGTGGTTACCTAAACTAGAGAATTCTACTTAAATTGAGTGATAAATATATATATATACCAGCTATATATATAAACAACATACTCAACTTAAACAAAAGAAAAAACTAATAAACATGACAAAAAATTAGATCAAAATTAGACTTAACAAAAAAAAAACTAGCATAATTACAAAGCTTGAAAATTGTCAAAATCGTAAATACCTGCAAACCCTACGTACCTATGTCATTGACGAATATTGATAGGTATGCGGCAAAATGATAGGTTTTTATCACTAATTTCGATATCAAACGCAAAACAACTCGTGAGCATGACTTTAACATTTATAATCTTGTAGATAACAGTTATCATTTTTGTTTGTTGACAGGCACGTTAAATGCGTCGTATTCTAATTCAAGGTGATAGGAAAGTTAAGGTGTGATATTATGTACCTATTTCTTTATATGGTTAAAGGTGAATGACCGATAAGATTTATGGCTTAAGTGTTCGAAGGAACCCACGTGCTGAGGTAATAGCTACAAGCTTCAACAATTTGTTATTTGGGGAGGTTTTTTAAGGGGTTCTGAAGGGCAAGATTACTACGATGTCTGCACAGCGACAACATTGCGCAAACGCAAGGATTTTTAGTGGGACTGGGTAACGTTGGCGCTGCGTTCACGTTGAAAAAGCCTCGACGCTCGTAAAATGTTAGAGGGGTAGGGTCAAAGCGAACTTTAGGGGAATAATAGGTAATTGTACCTGTACCTGTAATTATATCTGTTACTGGGGAATTTGTTGTGCCACTTCTTACCAGTAAAAACATATAGGAAGTGGTGAAGGGTGGGTGTTTTGGGGGCATGCTTTTATTTTTGACGTTCGGAAAGTACTGACTTATCAGCCTAATTTGAATAGTTTTTGAGTTCGAGTTTAGTTAGTTAGTTGGTTGAAAAGTGCGCCAAAGAAAATCCTTGCTTGAATACCGATATGTCTAAAGTCTCAGACTGGTCTCAGTCTCAGGGTAGTTTCAGTGCTATAGTTTTGAGGAGAAAGACGAAGTTTTCAATATAATATAAATACGCTTTATTAGTTCCGTCTAGATAACGGTTAATTTATTAATCATTGATTGATATTTGTTGCCTATAATTAGTTATTTAATCTCGATGTGTATAAGCGTAATCTTAATTCTAAGATAGTAACTGGTAGACAGTAGGTAACAGTTAGATAATATTCATAGGTATTTGTCATTTATTTAAACGGTTTGTTATCTGATAATAATATTTTTTAATGATTTGCCTTGTCATTATGATTTTTATGAATATTAAAATTTTGATAAGTTGAGGAATATCGGGGATTTTAATTTTGCAAGGTTAAAGAAATGATTTTTTTTGGATACATTATGACGTATTACAAAGATAGTGAAGGAATGACTGAGAATGTTTAGATATACTCGAAAAGAAAGGACTCAAAAGGTCAGAAATTGGCGACAGATAAGCTAGGGAAATGGATGAGACGTGTAGAAGAACTTGAAAAAAAAACTTCCGACATCGCCGAATCTATGCGCTGCAAAATTTGAATTCGGGGCTGGTTATGCTTTCCTGTAGGATGCTTTCCTTTCCTGATAAGCAGGTGTACTTAGATACTGGAGATAGAAGCAATTTGTTAGGAGCATTTAGCGCGTTAGTCTCGGATAAATGTGCCTTTAAACCTTAAACCCCAGTATCAGAGCTTTCCCCAACGAGTAAGAGAAGATGAACGGAGATGCCATAAGAGAGGCAGGGCCATTTTCTCGTCTTTCTTTCAAATACGAATGGTGACCGTGACCAAATCGATCAGTTACTAGTGAAGTGATGAGGCTTTCGGGTTCCTTGACTCGGCTGTTGACGATTTTTGGTTCTACGAGAAATGATATGATGAATGATAATCATATGAGGCAGGTAAAGGCGAAGACAGTTACGTTCCTCTTTCCCCGAACACCCACATTTTATATAGGACGCTACATAGGAGATTTTCCGTTAAGAAACTTCCGCTCGTCATATTGTTATCCATGGTTTTCCCAAATCGGAATAGCAAATTATTTTTGACCTCTGACATGGAATTAAAAGAACTACATATCATCATTAAACAAAACCACAATACAACAATTAGTTTTTGTAATCCAAATCTGAAATACCCAAATTAATAAAAAAAAGTTGTGTGGACCATGGAGTTAGTCAAGCTTTATTTTATACTTACTTCCGCTCGCGGCTTCGCCCGCGCAGGGTTCGGTTATATCGCGTTTCCAAGAGAATTATTAAAAATTCCGGGATAAAAACTATCTTATTTTTTTTCTCAGGGTCAACTCTATCTCTGTACCAAATTTTATTAAAATCAGTTTAGTGGTTTAGACGTGAAAGCGTAACAGACAGACAGAAAGACAGTTTACTTTCGCATTGATAAATATTAGTAGGGGTTAGTTAGAGAATTTTCTTATTTTTATAACTTATCTTCATTTAAAGTTCCCTCAATGCACACAAAGAAAACTTGTTTTTATTTTTTTCTGCTAAAGTATTTATTCAGACCGAGCTCTGAAACGAGTGAAACGAAATCAAAAAAACATTTAAGTTATATAGCACCTACAACAGCAATTAAATAATGAATGAAAAAGAAACAAATACCTAATATTTTGTTGTTATCGGCCCAAGTTTATTTGATAAGTGAATAACATATGTAACCGTTACTCAGCAGAACCAGAACTATAAATAGATAGGTAATAATTATTATCTAAGAGGAAAATATATTTATCTACGTTTAGCAAGTCATTGTTTATGTTAAGCAGTTTATCAACAGTTTGACGCGCGGTGAAATGTGGAACTAGTGGTCGCCGCCATTTTGAATCGCTATAGTGTGACCAGTTTAGTAGCAGTTACCGCTTTTAATAGAAAATAAAATACCTACATGAGAAAAGTAAACCGTTTCCTTGTTTTTAATATGGTAATTATACCTTAACTAATTTGACAGTGATGAGGAATTTTTTATGACAATTTTAGTGTTAATATGACTTTTACAAGTTTTATCGGGAATTTGCCCGTACCCACTCATAGATGGGCAGACAGTGAGCGCAGTGTGTCCATTTCCGATGAATACATTTAACATCACACGTGGAACTGTGTGGTGGTGGTGGTTATACCATCACCAGTCGGTTGCCACAGCCTAATTCGTATTTCATCAGGCTGCACCACGGGCAAGAGAGGTTCACAATTCTGGCAGGAGTGTTGGTTTGCCCACTTAACCCAAACATTATTATCCTATAATGTTAGGGCATTAGGGTTATGTGATGATTTAGACGGATTAGATTTAAAACCTTAATCTAGGTGCGTGAAGTACCTAGTGCCTTCAGGTCTTGAGCAAAACCAAAACAATTATTGTTACCTACTAAAATCTGGTTTCTCCTCCTCTATTATGGGAAATCCATTTTTATCATGCCGTGCAACGTGTATTACAAGTAAAAACATAATTACCTAAAAACATGTTTTGTTTTAGTTACGAGAAAAAGGGCATAATGATAATGATAATTAATATCCTTTCATATAGTAAGTATACTTGATACTTACAAATTCGCGACCAACCATAGAAATAAGCAGAATCACTCCTGTAGTTTATTTTTTTCTCTATCTCTCTTGACAAATATGATATTTATGTATTCATATAAGTATGTATATAGGTAATGGATATTCAATGTATGTAGAAGACGCTGGATGCAGGTCACCTCCAACAGGTATCTGTGGAGATCAAAGGGGGAGGCCTATGTTCAGCAATGGACGTCCTATGGCTGAGATGATGATGATGATGATGAAATGTATGTAGGTATGTGTTTTCATCAACAACTGTTATTTCTATACCACCCTAAGATAGATTGGTAGAAAAGGCGTTGAGTCCGACAAGTAAAATGTGCAAAAAGTATTAAATAAATGATATTGATTTGTGCGTGGTGTAATTTTATTTAACACCTGGTATCATTAAAAATGGCGTATAGCATTAGTTCTGTTCGTCATTCACGCTCCCTAGAAGTGCAAATATTTATAACAAACAATGACTTTAAGTTATTAAAATTATTTGACTGCGGACATAAAAATGACATGCAATTATAACAAGACTCGATAAAGACAATGTAAGTAATGAGATCAAAGTTTAAAATTAATTGATAAACAATAGGTAGCTAAATTGTATCTTCAATATCCGGATTATTTAAGAAACAATTTAGATAAAAAAATTAAGAAATTATTAACAACTAACTTCCGCCCACGATTTCACCCACGACCCGCGAATACTGTTTCCAATAGCCGCACTAAATCAATCATATTTCCTCCTACCCGGTCTAAGCTACCTCCCCTCTAATTTTCAACTTAAAAGGTTCAGTCATTCTTGAGTTATAGGTAGTCTACTTAACTAATATGACTTTTTATGTATCGCAAACCTACATAAAAGTCAGTCTTTCGTCATTTCAGGAAAAAGTGTTTTTTTTAGGTCTATTTAGATCTAGAAGACGCTGGATGCAGGTCGCTTCCAACTGGTATCTGTGGAGATCAAAGGGGGAGGCCTATGTTCAGCAATGGACGTCCTATGGCTGAGACGATGATGATGATTTAGATCTAGGTGATATACCTACTATAGATTTAGTTTTTTTTTGTGAAATTAATACTTTTAACTACTATGAAAATGTATGTGGTCTACCATAGGTACAGATGCATAAATGTAATCCCTATACAAAATAGTAACACCAGGTAGGAACAAAAGAGAATGGAGGAACAAAACAAAAAGATGCAAAAAAATAGGAAGGTATATTTTTTAACCTTTGTGAATTCGCTCGTTTTTATTGGTAAACTAGTATTGTCCCGGGAGTGTGCTTGAAAATGGTTTATTGCGCTATAAAACATGGTAGCGTTACGAACGTGTACTATATTTTATTACTTTTATTTTGCTATGGCAATTTTTCTCTGGAATGGTAAAAAGTGTTGTTAAAATATTGAGTCTATAAGTATTTTTGATGTTGTGTTTTGATTTTATCCATATACCTCTGCCATCTCCCCTAACTCTTCCCAACTATGTTGGCGTCTGCTCCCAGTTTAACCGCATGTAGCTGAGTACCACTTTTTTAACAATAAAAAAAAATTATACCTGTGTTATATGACAATAGTTCGAAAACCGTATCAATCTCGAAAAATTCTTAATATGAGAAATCTACATAGGTTCATATTTTAAATAAAGTCACTTAATGAAATTATTTTCTATTTTCAAAATAATCATCCATTTATAATAAAGGAGCAAACCGTTGAAGCAACTCTAGTTAATATAAAAAAATCGAGGGTTTTTCCACTGACCTATCGGGACATCGCTTCTATCTACAAAATATGACTGACAACAAAGTCATATGACCATGATTCTGCACTAAATTCGGACAAGTTTCGACTTGATCAAAATCGTTACACGACCACATGTCATGTCAGCATGAATAAACTAGTAGTATGAAAATCACGCAAAAATGCACGCTAATTGTAGTGAAAGTTCGTTACAAGGCTTTTCCAACAGGTACAAACACTGCTATGATAGGTTCGATGTTCCAGCTCATATGTTCCAGCTCCATCATCAGATCAACAGTACCCTTTTATCATATTGTCATCTGTACTACATACAGCTACCAATTTTCATGATGCTACGAGCCCTGAAAGATGTTTAAATGAGTGGATTCCATTACACAGTTCAGGTCAACTTCAGGTTGACGAAATAAAAGCGGATTATGGAATATAAATAGAAGATTATTGAAGAACAAAACATGCAGCGCCGACCAAAAATAATATCGTTACAAAGGCAGGAGGGAGACGATGATGAGTCAGCAATATCTGTTTCCCAAATAAAATTACATAGACTTGGTTTCTGAATCTCATAAAGGCTGTCATTTTGTCTAAAATACTGGTAAGAAGCTGCAGTATGTTAGACTGGAAGTCGACCTTGACCATGACATAGTTGGGAGAGACTACATGAATAAATAATACTCGCTAAACCCATCACCTGAAAAACTATTTTAATTTTATTAAAAGTAAAGTTATTTTTACTTAATCATCGCAATTTGCATACTGCACTCTCATAAATCAGTATGACGATTAATAGTTATACGCACATTATGAAGATCAGGGTGCTAAGACGGTATCAGACCGAGTGAAAAGTTTGATAGGAATCAAAACATACGTTCTTAGGTACTTTAAAAAATTGACAACCATCAGATCAACTGTCGGCCGACTTATAAGTGTCTGCAGTAAGCGGGTACTCTAATGCCCATTTTCACCAACAAATACCTGAGTTAGGGATCCCTTAAGAGCATTTAGGGTACACTTAACACGAATTTTGTTTTCAATGCGCGGGCAATGGTTTCATGAGAATGCGGACAAAACTGAGCGAAATAGCTAAAACATTTTGAAAAGGAATGACTGATGGATATTTAATTAGCTGATCAATCATCGCTCCATTTATTATAATTATTATCAACAAAATTCGCCAAATCGATACATGATATACATGTGTTCTTATCGATTTTTTATCGATAGTGATGATCTTCAATGGTCATCCAATTACTTTATCTTGGGTTTTTTTCGGTTTATTTCCGCATTATCTGTAGAGGAAATAACCTACATTAATGCTAAATAATAGACAGGTTTTGTCAGTTTGTATGTCATGAAAAACTCTGAAATTTTATTTTATTTCACATTTTTAGGAAAACTTACAGCTAGGTAATACAATAGTAACTTTATAAGTAAGATATAGCCAATTACAAGTTTTCACAAATAAGATGAACAATAGATATAATAAAAATTTTAAAATATATATGTATATACAATTAAATGCATGCTAGTTACTACTGAACATGAATGGACCATTCATGTAACTTACTTCTCAAGGTTACGCGGAAGCGTAGAAGTTCGCCGATCAGTTTAGTAGGTAGCTAATAAGTCCATTAAATCTATATGTTTTTATGACAATTTTATGGTTATGATATGAAATGTCAAAATTAATAAAATATATACTTTTTATCTCAGATCAAAATTCAGATCAAAGCTCTTTGATCTGAGCTTTTTATGATAATATATAGGTACTTTAACATAACCACTACAGGTCATTGCCAAATTTTGCATTTTTTCCGTCGACCTTAGAACACAAAATTTAAGCCTTACATAAATAAAGGCCCAATTTTACCACTGACCCAAATCTTAATAAAAGCAAATAATAATTGCGCCCCAGTAAACCCGGAACACATCGCTAGTAAATCAATCACTATCCGCTAAATGACTTGACAGATTCAAAATCACAACACTATAATAAATAACTTGTTATCGTCCAAACTATATAACAGACAAGTCGAAACATGAATCTACAGGGTACCACATGACGGTCAACTTAATTTGGTACTACAGAACTATTATCACAATTCAATATTTAAAATATCGGTAGTGGCAGAAGAAAACACTATTGGCCTTACTACAAAAACTTAAGCATCTGTTTTACACTTGTCTAACAAAATTGTGGCTGCAAAATGAACCGTATGTCAACTTCATAATCTGACATTTTTTTAGACAAGTCTTAAACTGACGTTTAAAAGTTTTTGCGGTAAGACGGTATTTCTCTCGCGTACGTAAATACGCATGAGAGAGAAAGAGAGAGAAGCCTGATGACGCGACGTTCGTAACGTTCGTAACATACATATTTATTAATAACTTTAAAATTAGTTGAGTAATCAAAAATCAAAATTAACCAAGTTCTGTAATTACACATGGACTCTCAAATGTTACAAATATCAATGTACGTTGTTAAGTAGTACAGATATTTCTGTTGGAAGATCATTTTAAAGGTAAGTTTACGATGTTTTTGTATCGAGAAAGGTTTTCGAAAACGTGTTTTGAAATTAACGGGATTCTCAGAAATATGTTCAAGATTAATATATGTATATATTTTTTTCATCGTCAAAAACTGTATAGATTTGTCCAAAAAATTGTTTGAGACAAGACAATTTCGGCATTCAGCACCTTAATAAAAAATTGAGGTAAAACGTAGTTTTTTTACTGACCGTGCTTTTTACGTTTACGTATTGATTCACAACTTCACGAGTGAGAAATAAAAAAATGTTTTAAGCCAGCACGATTGATTTGTAAACAAACTACTGAATACATAACTTATTTGGTTATATAACAGTCAAGTGTTAATAGCGAACGAAATATTCAATGTCAACGAACTATGTCCCGCTACTAAGGCTATCTAAGCTGAATGACGAGCCCCACTATTATTATAAGGGTGCTTCTACACGGTGCATGTTGCTGGAGCAAGTAAAGACCTGAGCCACTAGCAGTACGAAACAAGTGCCTCAATATGCGCATGCTACTTGCACCGTCTAGCAGCGCCGCTATGCATAAAGTCCATTTCACGAAAGAAGTCCCGCGGAACATTGTAGAACTATATATTTTTGTACGTATTTACGAGATCGGAAATGAATTCCTACTACTGCCTAGGTATTGTTAAAATATTTGCCGGTGCAGCTATGAAACCACGAAGCCAGGAGACAACAGAAATAGAATGGGTAGGTAGGAAATTATATCAATATTGCAGAATTAAAAGTACCTACTTAGTTTTCCTTGATTAACTTCAGGATAAAATTTCTATTTTTCCTGCAACTTTAAATACTTAATCTCAATTAATTAACCATAATGACCATCAAAAAAACATATTTTTATATACCTAATGATGACTTGTATTTAAGTTACAAAGTACGCTGGTAAACTCGACTTATGACAGTAACACATAAGAATCATATTTCCGTCTATCAGTCGCGCAGATAAAGGGGCTAGACTTTTCGATACTAACACCTTCTTAAGTAATCTGTATCTCTGTATGCGTGTGTACGCACAATGTTGTAACCATGTGTGCGTGGTAGCAATGATCTACAAAAGATACTGCTTCGGCTCTCAAACGCCAGTTGTATCCAACGCGGTTACCAAAATGAACGCCCTACTCGTTCTCGCGGTCCTAGTGACCGTTATTATTTATTTATTGTACGTATTAACTACCCGAAAGTTTGACTATTGGAAAAAGAGAAATGTGCCGTACCACAAACCTTGGCCACTTTTGGGTAACTATGCAAAGTATATTCTGCAATTAGAATACCCAGGACATACGATACAGAAACTTTGTCATAAATTCAAGGATCAACCATATTTCGGAACCTACTATGGCACAGAACCTGCACTAGTCATCACAAGTCCTGATGTCCTCAAACAAGTTCTGACGAAGGACTTTTACTACGTGAACGGAAGGGAGTCGACAGACTACTGCGGAAGAGAAGTTACTACACATAACGTGTTCTTCAATGCAGGAGACAAATGGAAGATTGTGCGACAGAACCTGACTCCACTCTTCACGTCTGCAAAGATGAGGAATATGTTCCACTTGATAGAAACGCGCGCTCACGTGTTCGAAGACATGATTGACTACGAAACTGGTATGTCCAAAACAATTGAAGCAAGGCGATTCAGTGCGAGATTCACCATGGACTGCATATGTTCTTGTGCCTTCGGAGTGGAAGCTAACACCATGGCACCAATCCACGGAGACGATAACAACCCCTTCAGATTCATGGGCAATCAAATATTTGAAATTTCCTATGCAAGGGGATTAAAAATTGTCTTCAGAGCTATCTGGCCATCTATTTTCTACGGTCTGGGATACCAACTTTTCCCGCCAGCAGTAGACCAATTCTTTGGCAAACTATTGAAAGGAGTGTTAGAAAGTCGCAACTACGAGCCATCGAGTAGGAACGATTTTATTGACTTGATTCTGGGTTTTAAGAAACAGGATGTCATAACTGGTGATAGTATAACCAGCATGAAGACTGGTGAGAGCAAGAAAATTACAATGAAGGTTGACGACGAATTATTATTGTCTCAGTGCATTATGTTCTTTGCTGCGGGTTACGAGACATCCGCAGGTACAACGAGCTACACTTTATTTGAGCTGGCGAAAAATCCTGAAGCTCAGAAGCGAGCTGCTGATGAAGTAGACGCTTTCCTTCGTCGTCATAACAACAAAATCAACTACGATATTGTGCACGAATTGCCTTTCCTTGAAGCTTGTGTTTACGAAGTTCTTCGCATGTACCCGGTCCTAGGCAACTTAACACGTGAAGTTATGGACAATTACGTGTTACCTTCAGGGGTACAGCTAGACAAAGGAGTGAGGATCCACGTCCCAATATACTATCTTCATCACAATCCGGAGTACTTCCCAGACCCATTCTCGTTCCAACCTGAGAGGTTCTTACCAGAGAATAAGGATAAAATCAAGCCAAACACATTTTACCCCTTCGGTGCGGGGCCTAGGTTATGTTTAGGTAAGTTTTATTTTTATTTAAATCAAGAAACTTATCTTCCCAGTTTGTTTCATTAGAATCGGTCTCAACTTTGCCTTGCCTAGTCAATCGTTTTACGAAACCTTTGTAAAAAAAATTGTCTTTAGCATTTTAAAAAAACTGTAATTACCGTCAAGTTTACAAAATATTTTGTATCAGTGTCTACATAGTTTGTGAAAGAAACCGCCCTAACCGTCACTATAATAACGGTAACTTCACTATAGTTTTTTGTCCGTATGATATTTGAACAGTTTTGTGTCAACATAGTTTTTTTTAGTCTTATCGGAATATTTACTATTAGATCACGTTATTTTTGTTTGTAACCTCGAGCAAATGAACTCAACCGATGCAGGGGTTAATAATGGTTAATCTAACATAATGTTACTGTTGATAAAAGGTATCCTCCAATGTAATTTATTACTACATACTTACATTGTAAGATCTTCTATCAAAAGCAAGACAAGCCGTTTTCCATCGGTTTCACCCGCGTCCCGTGGAAACTTGCACGTACCCAGATGAATACATATTTAACATAAAGTGTAATTATTTTCATTTGTCACCGGATGTTTTTGCCAATTGATGCTTTAACCCATTACTTTAATTTTTATTAAAAAATATTTTATCTTGACCTATTAATTTACATATTTCATAACACCATAAAATCTTTTGTCTCCAGGCTTGAGGTTCGCGAAAATGCAAGTGATGGCCGGCCTCGTCACCGTCCTGAAGAAATACAGGATGGAGCTATCAGACAACATGCCCAGAGACTTGATCTTCGATGCCAGAACCTTACTCACGCAGCCCAAAGACCAGGGTATTGATCTAAGGTTCATTGAACGAGAAGGATGGGAAAGTAGGAAATATGTACGAGCGTAAACTAGGGAGCCCATGAATAGCTAATTTATATTGTTGAAAGTTTTGAGTGTGATTTACGGTGGTTTCTATAATTTATCCATCCCTATATTTGCGATTAGAGATTGAATTATAACGTAAGCTCCATCATATGAATAATGTCTATCTCCCGCAAAACAACGGATCGATATATTATGGAAATCGTTTGCTTTTAAGGGACTTAGCACGAATCTCGTTAGTGCTAAGTCCCTGAATTGACGGTTATCGGCAAGCCCAATAAAAATTGACTGATTCCTTACTTAATTTTTAATAAATGATTGATTTACTAGCAAAGTGTATTTTTTTTCTGTTAAAATCCAAGTTTAAGCAAATACGGTCAGCCGTTTGCGCGTGTCAAAGAAACAAACAAAATTGCACACACACACACACACAGTCACTCACACAACTTCAACACACAAAATTAGTTCAGAACAGCCACCGCCTTACAACTTCATCCATCCTCCGAGCCTTTTTCCCAACTATTTTGGGGTCAGCTTCCAGTCTAACCGGATGTAGCTGAGTACCAGTGCTTTACAAGGAGCGACTGCCCTATCTGACATCCTCAACCCAGTTACCCGGGCAACCCAATACCCCTTGGTTAGACTGGTGTCAGACTTACTGGCTTCTGACTACCCTTAACGACTGCCAAGGATGTTCAATAACAGCCGGGACCTACAGTTTAACCGCCTAACAACACTTCACACACTCATTTATAACCCTCTTTATAATATTGTAACGGTAAAGTTACAAGATAAATAATAATTGGCAGGACACAAAAATATTTTCACAATATTACATGTTAGGTTAAAACCAAACACCAGAACTTTCTGAAACCTGTCAGTCCGAAGTGTGAATCAAGGACTCTTTAATATGATCAAAAGATTCACGAGAGGTTGTTAACAGGAGATCTGTAACTCTCAATACCTACAGTTTGTATCATGAGATATTTTAACCGAGGAATTTGTTGGAAGTAAAAGGCTTATTGGTGTAGATAAAAATATACTAATTTAAAATAACCTGGGAAATAGGGTTAGTATTTGTATATTTAAAGATTCTTGGGTACTGTTGGTCTGATTTGAAAAGTTATTTTATTGTCATGAAGCCTATTCATTGAGGGACAGCTACTTAGTATCATACAGTTACAGCTAAAATATAAAACACTAGCCATTTTCCTGCGGTGTCACTCGCGACCCGTTTGAACTAATGCCCGAACCGGGATAAAATATAGCCTACGACACTCAGAAACATTGTATCTACCTGGACAGTACTCGCTGGAGAAGTTGCTGGCGTTACTGCAATCTCCGTTGGAGTCCCGATGAAACCCCGTGATTCCCAATATGATTGGAAAAGACAAACTTACCTAGGAAACAGGGAAGTGGACGGGAAAGAATCTGCCAACGACGGGGCACTCGATGCCGGCCGGCCAGCGGGACACTTTCTCCGCACTTGCTTTAGTATTGTCTTTCCACGAGTCCGGGTGATACAGGCACTAACGGTCAGCACTTCTAGCAAGAGTTTTTCATTAGTTTTTTTTATCGGTTTTGATCGCGCGACGAACCGCGAGCGATACCAATATTTTGACAGACCGAAGTGGAAAAAAAACAAAAGCGAAACCCGTCATGGCAGGAAAAATAAAAAAGATAGAAATGAGGAGATGACCAAGAAGTCTGAATACTACCTATCAGTGAAAGAATTTTGGAAATACGAAGATTGCCCCCTATATACCAACTTACACCTCTTTTATACTATGTAGTGATTGGCATTCCATAAAGTTATTACAATCAGCAATATACTTACCTCTATACGGTTACAATAGATGTTGAAGAGGTAGTTAACTAGGTACAATTATTGATCCTGTTAAGGCACAACTAAAGACGGCATTACAAAATTTGAATAAAAAAAATCCGGCCAAGTGCGAGTCGGAATCGCACACGAAGGGTTCCGTACCATTATTTATAAAACGGACAAAAAAGCACGTTTGTTTTATGAGAGCCCCCCAAAATATTTATTTAATTCTAGTTTTCAGTATTTATTGTTATAGCGGCAACAAAAACACATCTTCTGTGAAAATTTCAGCTCTCTAACTATCACGGTTTATGAAATACAGCCTGGTGACAGTCGGACGGACGAACGGATCGACAGAGGAGCGAAAACAATAGGGGCACGTTTACCCTTTGGGTGCGGAACCTTAAAAAATACAAATTTGCATAAAATGGAATTGATTATCACATACCCAGTTTTTTTATCTAAGTTTAGGAACCACCAAAGTTTTTTCTGAAGACTTAGAGATCGAAGTGAGAGACGAGTAAGAGACTTAGAAACTTACATTGTATTAGTTATTCTGGATGCAAAACCAGTTTCGTTGTATATTTATTTAAATTAGGTTTTTGTGATTTTATTAGGCCTATTTATTACAAGAATTTTAATTATTTTCCTGCAGTACAGACTAAGATAATAAAGCGGAAACATAAAGCAGTCGAATTTTGTGTCGGAAGTTAATAAGAATAAATGTACATAATTGTACTTAGAAAATATAAAATTGCACAAAAAAGATTCGCGAGATAACAAACTTACTTTTGGAATATACTTTATTGTTTGTCAGTTTAACTTTTCTTCGACAATAAAAATGGTCGTTTGCAACAAAAACTTTTCTTTACCATAGTAGATCTGCTAAGTTTGGGACAAGGCGCGGAGTTTCCTCAGAATACGGAAAAAACTGCTCGAAATAAGTAGCTACATATTTATACTGAAAAAAAAAAACACTTGATTGATGTATAATTAATTTATCAAAGTGATCAATCATCATTATTACAAAATCTTTTCTTATCGATTTTTATCGATATTAATGATCTTCAATGGTCATTTCGTTACTTTATCTTGGGTTTTTTTCGTTTATTTCCGTATTATCTTTACCTACCGTACATAGCCTACACTAATCCTACCTTTGAATAGTTTGTATGTTATACAAAACTCAGAACGGAATGGGCCGCTCATAACTTACTTTTCAAGGTCATGCGGAAGTGTTAATGTTTCATCATCATCATCATCAGCCTATCGCAGTCCACTGCTGGACATAGGTCTCTCCAAGTGCACGCCACTGAGATCTATTTTCGGCTTCTCGCATCCAGCTCCTGCCAGCCGTCTTGCGCAAGTCATCACTCCACCGTTAATGTGTCAATGTTTGCCGATGACTTTTCTAATAAGACCATTAAGTCTTTGTGTGATTTTTTGACACATTCTTTGGATGAGGAAATTATCAAAATAAATATTCTACACTGACTTTGAAGTCGTAACCATATTTTACAAAAAAAATATTTCATCTGCCCTAAATAGGGCACAGGATTAAAGAATAAATTAATAAAGCCTCAATTCTACCCCAGACCTAAACTATTTAAAAAATAGTAATTAAAAAATATAGCTAGCAAAGCCGGGACCCATCGCTAGTATATCCAGTAGATAAAAATGACTGTACTAGCTGTCCGTCACATGACTTGAAAAATTCAAAATTACAATACCATAATAAAACTTGTTATCATCCAAACTAGATAACAGACAAGTCGAAACATGAATCTACAGGGTACCACGTGACGGTCAACTTAATTTGGTACTACAGAACCATTATCGCAATTCGTGTTAAAAAAAATATTGGCAGTGGTAGAAAGTTCATTTAAGTTATAAAAAGAGGATTTTTATTTTGTTTGTTTGTAGCCAGTAGTATAGGCTCTAAAACTACTGAACCGATTTGGAAAGCTGTACACTATCGTTGAGTTACATAAGCTTTTTTTATCCAGGTACAGGGTATCGGGTTTTTGAAGCAACAAAGGTAAAAGCACGAACAAAGGTAGCAAAAGTCCAATAAATATTAGTAAAATAATAATATATACAACTATAATAATATTCTTCAAACTTGCTCCTAAAGCTAAAGCTTCTTATGGAATTTCTAAAAAAAATCAAAAGGCCAAAGCATTTTTGCAAACTATAGGTATCATAAATCATACAAAGTAGCTACAACTCATGAATTCAAAATTATAATTAAGGGCGATTGTAGGTAAATAACCTCCGATGTTTTATAATCCAAAAAAAATATTAAGATTAGGTAAGTCTACAAAAAAATAATTGTTTTAAACTCTTTGTAATAAGGTTTTTACGCTTACGTGCCTAGTTTTTCTTCGGGATAGTTTGGCAGATGTATTACAAAAGACTTAATAAAAAATTGAGGTAAATCGTAGTTTTTTTTGGCCGTACTTTTTACGTTTACGTTTTGATTCACAACTTCACGAGTGAGATGCAAAAAAATGTTTGAACCGGAGTTTAAAGCCGGTACGATTGATTGATAACATAATTTGTTTAGCTATTAACATAAGTTAACAGTCAAGTATTAATAGCGAACGAAATATTTAATGTCAAAGAACTATGACAACTAAACCTATCTAAGCTGAAACGGCAAGGGCTGCGGGTTGTTCGAAAGAGTTACCGCGGCCCTGGTACAAAAGGCCTACGACGACGGTGGACGGTTTTTAGTCAGTAAGACGAACACGACGGTTTTTAGTCAGTAAGAGTTTGACTCTCCCTCACCACCGCTAACCCACAGCAGGAGGGGTCATTTGATGAATTTTGACGTCGTTAAAAAAATTGCTGAAATGGCACGCCCCGCTATTACCTATACTTACCGCATTACTCGTATGCATCATACGTTATTTCAGCTTCAACGTATACTTAACTAATGGATTCGATTTTAGTACACAGGTAGACAAACACCACTGAACAGATGTGAAATTCGAAGGAAGATTGAAACCAAATAAAGAATGATTACAAACGTTCATAGGCATTATCATTTATTTTATAAACGAGAAAGGTTCGATACATAACTGATTTTGATAAATGACTAATTTTAATTTACCTAGGTTCGGGAAGTAGCTCAATAGGGACGCGGAGAAAACAACGAGCAAAAGCTTGTGTGTATTCATATTGTATTTTTCTGTGCCCTAAATTCTGACTCCGAAATTACGAAACCGATATGAAAAATCTTTAACTATTGAGCTTAGCCGGGACCGGAATGAAATTCTCCCGAAACGCGGGTGAAACCGCTTGAAACAGCTACTATCTTGTTTACAAACCCAAGATATGTAAAAAATATTTTCGAACTATTCTCGAAGTTTTATTTGACGGTGATGTGAAACGGAATGGTGTGGGTAGGTTAGAAATTATATCAACATAATACAATTAAAAGTAGGTACCTACAAAGTTTTCCTTTATTTACTTCAGGATAAAATTTCTATTTTTCCTACAACTTTAATACTTAATCGTAATTAATCCAAAATAACTTCAAAACCACTTATTTTATATAATGATGACTTGTGTTTACAAAGTACGCTTCTAAACTAGACTCATGTCTGTAACACATAAGAATCATATTACCGTCTATCAGCCGCGCAGATAAAGGGGGTAGACTTTCCGCACATCTAAACCAAAAGAATTATCTACTATTGATAATAACACCTTCTTAAGTGATCAGTGTCTATGTGTGCGTGTGTGCTACAATGTTGCAGTTACGTGTGCGTGGTACCAATGATCTACAAAAGACACTGCTTCGGCCCACCAACGCCAGTTGTATCCAACGCGGTTACCAAAATGAACGCCCTACTCGTCGTCGCGGCCCTAGTGTCAACTATTATCTATTTATTGTACGTACTTACTACCCGAAAGTTCGATTATTGGAAAAAGAAAAATGTGCCGCACCACAAACCTTGGCCGCTTTTGGGCAATTACGCTAAATATATTCTGCAATTAGAATACCCGGGACATACGATACAAAAACTTTGTCATAAATTCAAGGATCAGCCGTATTTTGGATCTTACTATGGAACAGAACCTACCCTTGTTGTCACAAGTCCTGAAATGATCAAACATGTTCTGACGAAGGACTTTTACTACGTGAACGGCAGGGAGTCGTCGGACTACTCTGGAAGTGAGATTACGACTCAAAACGTGTTCTTCAATGCAGGAGACCGATGGAAGATTGTTCGACAGAACCTGACTCCACTCTTCACGTCTGCCAAGATGAGAAACATGTTCCACTTGATAGAAAAGTGCACTCACGTATTCGAAGACATGATAGACTACGAAACTGGTATGTCCAAAACAATTGAAGCAAGGCGATTCAGTGCTAGATTCACCATGGACTGCATATGTACTTGTGCCTTCGGAGTGGAAGCCAACACCATGGCACCGATTCACGGAGACGATACCAACCCCTTCAGATTCATGGGCAACCAAATATTTGAGATTTCCTACGCAAGAGGATTCAAAATTGTCTTCAGAGCTATCTGGCCATCTATTTTCTACCGCCTAGGATACCAGCTTTTCCCGCCAGCAGTAGACCAATTCTTTAACAAACTATTGAAAGGAGTGTTAGAAAGTCGCAACTACGAGCCATCGAGTAGGAACGATTTTATTGACTTAATTCTGGGTTTTAAGAAAGAGGAGATCATAACTGGTGATAGTATAAGCAACATGAAGACTGGTGAGAGCAAGAAAATCACTATGAAGGTTGACGAAGAATTGTTATTGGCTCAGTGCATTGTATTCTTTGCTGCTGGTTACGAGACATCTGCCGGTACAATGAGCTACACTTTATTTGAGCTGGCGAAAAATCCTGAAGCTCAGAAGCAAGCTGCTGATGAAGTAGACGCTTTCCTTCGTCGTCATGGCAACAAAGTGAACTATGATGTTGTGAACGAAATGCCTTTCCTTGAAGCTTGTGTTTACGAAGTTCTTCGCATGTACCCTGTTCTTGGCAACCTGACTCGAGAAGTTATGGACACTTACGTGTTACCTACAGGTTTACAGCTCGACAAAGGAGTGAGGATCCACGTACCAATATACCACATTCATCACAATCCTGAATACTTCCCAGACCCATTTTCGTTCCAACCTGAGAGGTTCTTACCAGAGAATAAGGATAAAATCAAGCCAAACACATTCTTCCCCTTCGGTGCGGGCCCTAGGCTATGTCTAGGTAAGTGTTCTTTTATTTAAATAATAAATAATTTTTATTATATCTCCCCAGTTTGTGTCATTAGAATCGGTCTTAACTTTGACTTGCCAAATCATGATAAGCTGACATTTGTTAAAAATAATATCGTTTGCATTGCAAAAAGTTACGCTCGAAGGTAGATACATATTTTGTACCAGTATCTACACAGTTTGTGAAAGAAATCACCTTAAACTTGACTGTAATAATAATGTAAACTTCACTAAAGTTTTTTGTCCATATACTATTCAACTAGTTTCTATGTCAACATAGTTTTTTATGGTCTTATCGGAATATTTACTCACTAATAGATCACGTTACGTTTGTATGTACCTATGTGTAGGGCAAATGAACTCATGAGACGCAGAGGTCAACGGTAGTACAGCATCTTATGTAAAAGTAACGACTTTTGATAAGAACAACTTACAATGTATGTAATTGCTTCTTACATTGTAAGATCTATCAAAAGCAAGACTAGCCGTTTTCCGCGGTTTTACCCGCGTTTTGTTAGAACTACTGCTGATACCCAGGTAAAACAGATTGTCATGTTACTCGGCGATAGTCTAGCTTCCCAACTAGTGTTAATATTTTCATTTACCACCAGATGTTTATACCAATTAATATTTACTTATCCTACTTCCTACTAATATAATAAATGTGAAAGTTTGTGAGAATGTATGGATGTATGTTTGTTATTCTTTGATGCAAAAACGGCTTTACTGATTTGGTATGTAGATAGGTGATACCCTGGATACTTTTTACCGACACACTACGCGGGCGATGCCGCGGAAGCTAGTTAATTAATATATGTTTTTAACACCAAAAAATCTTTTGTCTCCAGGACTCCGATTCGCTAAAATGCAAGTTCTTGCTGGCCTCGTCACCATATTGAAGAAATACAGAATGGAGCTATCAGACACCATGCCAAGAGACTTGGTCTTCGATGCTAGAACATTCCTCACGCAGCCCAAAGACCAGGGTATTGATCTTAGGTTCATAGAACGCGAAGGATGGGAAAGTAGAAAATATGTACGAGCGTAAACTGAAATATTCTGATTAATAGATAAATTGTTTTGTTGAAAAAGTCTACTCTACAAGTTTGATTAACGGTAGTTTCTATAAGCTATCCATCCTTTATTTGGGATTAAAGATTGAATTTTGACGTAACTTCCACGTAAATGATGTCTTTCTATTTTTAATCGCAAAACAAAAGATAGGTAGGTTATAGAAATCTGTTGCTTTTAAGGGACTTAGCACGAGCCTTCTGATGTAAAGACCTTATATTCATGTAAGTGATTTTCTAATCACTCATTTTTTTCCTGATGTCCGATTCGAAAATCGGCTACATGAAAATAAGCTTACATTGGTCGGTTTGTGTTATGTTCCTGAAATGACGGTAATAGGCAAACCCAATGGAAATTGTCTGATTCCTTATTTAATTTTTAATTAAATGATTGAATTACAAGCAAATCTTGTTTTCTTTATTCCGGTGACACACGACCAAGTTTTATGAAAATTCGTATAGCCTTTTGCAAATATACACACACACTCACACAGACACATACACAATTGCCTTTTTGATATTAGTGTGATGACTGTCACAAATAATTTATTTCTATTGGTAATATAATTTTTTTTTAGTGATTACAACTTTACATCTTTAAAACATTGTAAAAAGATACGAAAAATAAAACGATTTAAGTCGTAGTCCACAACATCACATTTATAGGAACACCGAACACCAGAACATTCTGAACCCTGTCAGTCCGAAGTGTGAATCGAGGACTCTTTAAAATGATCAAAAGATTCACGAGAGGTTGTTAACAGGAGATCTGTAACTCTCAATACAGCCTGTCTGCAGAGGTTTGCATCGTGAGATATTTTAAAGACAAGGGTCACTTATTCTGAAAGGCTTATTTATATAGGATGAGGAAATATTTCGAAAATATATACTTAAAATAACTGATAGTTTGGGTTGGTATTTTTCTGTTTAAAGAAGCTAATATCAGGTCTGATTTGAAAAGTTATTTTATTGTGAAGAAGCCCATTCATTGAGGGAGGCCTACGGATTATCACGTAGTTCCGACGGTACGAGGACTTATTGTGCTAAAACATAAATAATTCTATCTAGGCTATAAAATACAATCCGTAATGCTCCAATAACTCTATCATTGCTGAAAAAAGGGAGAAGATGAGAATAAAAGCAGGGAAGAGAGAAGTCGTTGATCACCACCCTTGCTCAAAGCCCTTCCTAGGTAAGTATACAAAAAAAAGGCTATGGGATTGTTCGAAAGAGTTACCTACTGCGACCCTGGTACTCGAAGGGGTTAAGAAGGAGCATGGTGGGTTCTAGTCAGGAAGTATCTGACACTCCCTCACGCTGCACCCACTGCGGGCGGGGGGTGGATGGGGGGTTGTCATATGATGATTTCCCACCAAAAGAGGTAGATATATAAAACATTTTTCTTTACCTAGCCCATGTCTACCATAAAAGTTTGCCTGAAGATTTAATCAGAGATCGAAGTCAAAGGGTTATCAGTACTGAAAACATTATAAGTAAATCGTATGAGTTATTTTGGTTACAAAACTGGTTTCCTCATGAATATTTATTTATTTAAATTAGGGTTTTGTGATTTTATTAGGGTTATCTTCACGGCGTCGTCCTGTAGGCACTTCATAGGCCTATTCAACAATGTGAAGGAATATTTTTTGTTACTAGAATTTTTATTATTTTCCTGCATTACAGACTAATATAATAAAGCGGAAACATTTTATCGTTTGTTTGTACCCAAGAGTTCCGAAACTACTGAAGCGATTTAAAATAATTTCACTGGTTGGAAGCTTCACTATCCTCGCGTAATATAAGCTATATTTTATCTTGGTATAGGAAGAAGTTACTTTAAAGATAAACAAACAAGAGTATTAGGTACATCTAAATAATAGCCAACTTAACAGCGCTTTCACACTGGCTGAGTTCACGCTCGATTTTCCTTGGCCTAAAAACAATTGACAACTTCTAGTTCAAACTGATATTTTTCATGATTTAATTAGGGAAAATCAAAATGAAACATACGTTGCTTTGTCACGGAACATAGTCAAGAATTTTTTTATTAGATAGACACCAACATGTTTATTAGTGCTGTGGTGTGATCTTAGTGTAGTAATGTGATCTCTCAGTTAATCTACTAAATAAATATTAGTAAGGCTGTGTAATTTACTAAATATACAATACAAACAATGACAGCTGAAACCGCAAGCCAAGCTGCTTGAAATGAATCACACTTCAAAAACCGAGCATAAGAAGCCGCTAGTGTGAAAGCGCTGTACACTGACAATGTTATTTCACGAGAGCTGTAAACAGTATTTAACTAATAAATAAACACATATTAATACTTAAATTACTACATACAAGAAAATTGTAAGAAAAACAGACCGTTTACAAAGTAACGTGACATTTTCTATAATTGTATCATTGTTGCCGCCATTACACTAATTTCATACATAGTACTTATTATAATAATAGGGAATAACTATTAAGTATAACTAGTGATTATCAAAGTCAAAGTCATCTGTTTATTCACTTCTTACGTATAAGTTAAAATGTACTTATTACTTTGTATTTTGTTTATATTCATCTGGGTACTTGATGTACTTAAGTGATAGTGTGTACCTATCATACTTTATATTATTATGAATCTGAAATACTCCAATTATTTAGCTGAAAAGTCTAAAACAAGTTGCAGGATCGCGAACGAGAAACTAGGAACCTCAAGGTTGTACCACAATTAGTTAAAAGTAGCCTTCCTCGGTGGGTAGATACTGAAAGAATTTTCAAAATCGGATAAGTAGTTCCTGAGATTAACATGTACACCCAAGCACATAAACTCTTCAGCGCTATAATATTGGGTAATATAGATAACAATGATTTTATTTGTCTGTAATACAAACACAGATAAAGTGCAGATAACTCAATCTTATCGATATTGTTTAACAATAATTTTTAGACTATATTTA
The DNA here is from genome assembly GCF_030705265.1 of Helicoverpa armigera. Lineage (NCBI taxonomy): Eukaryota > Metazoa > Arthropoda > Insecta > Lepidoptera > Noctuidae > Helicoverpa > Helicoverpa armigera. Next base: position 1,594,730 of record NC_087141.1, read on the forward strand.
CATAGTTATCACCTTAATATAGGTATCTGTTTGATAAGATTAAACCAAAAAATATTAGGTTTGGGAAAACCCGTTCAAGTGGCGATTATCTAAAAGATAATGGAGGACAGGATTTTTTTTTATATCGACACAGATTTAGAAAAAAATGTGAGTGAGTTGCTTTGGAAATTGTAGGTTACCTATCAAACACAACTTGTAGGTAAATTTAATTTGAATAGCAATTTAACTAATGTGGATGTCAATTAAAATTGATTAATTGATAGATAACAACGGCCATTAAACCAATACATTAAGTTACTACATGTGCTAAGAAACAAGCTGAACGTTGGAGTACGTCATATTAGCAGTTTCCCCGCGTCCCGAAGGATATTTTCTTGCCCGGCCATACATAGCCTATGTTACTCAGGAATAGTTAATCTTCACAACTTTGTACCCAATAAAAAAAGCCTTTTTATTATAACAGCATAGATAGACGATACCTCGTCACAACGTAACGTTACGTAGATTTGTTTCTTCTATTATAAAACTACTGAAAACAATAACAACTCAAGAAACTTTACCAATAAGAAGTTATAGTCCTGAAAATAACTTCACTTGAGTGCAAAACTTGTCAGTCGCAATTCATAAGCACGTTGTTTTTTTTTTTGGCGATGTAAAGATTCTAACTATATAGCGCCTCTAGTGTCAAAATTATGAAGCTATCTAAAAGCGATACTTTGACACATATCCATACAATTTGTCAATTTTAATCGTGACATAAATCGTATAGAAAAGGCTGTCAGTCAGTGTCGTTCTTAGACAGCTTCTAAATGTAGCCACTAGAAGCGTCCGCGTAATCACTGCATCGCCAATACCTACTTGTCCAAGAAATACTTTTGGACAGGTCAAAGTCTCGATGTCTATCTTGAAGCTCTCAAGCTATTCTTGCTAGGTCGAGTGCTCAAACTCCTTGACTATAAACGCCAAGCCAAGGTTACAGTTTGCGGAGCCGGAGCCACGAGCCATGACAGGTGACAGCCTCGTTGAATATGTAGAAGTTGTCTGAAGTTGCTGTTCAGAAAGTCAGAAATTGGTGTTAGGTTTAAACGGCTTGGTTGTGTTTAAAAGTTTGTTGAGTAGAAATAGGTTGCGTTGTAAGTCGCAGTTGGTTTTAGAGGAGATTAGTAAAGTACTACATGGTAAACCTCTGTAAGTAGGTTCTGTAAGAAAATGTTATATCTAAGTATTTTTTTCCTTTTCAAAATAAAATAAGATTGGGGTAAGGACGTACCTATGTGTTTTTATGCATCTGGTAAGTTAAAAAAAGAAAGAAAAACCTTACCTAAGTTAAAACAATATCAGGAATCTGATAAATCAATATTGATAGGTAAATAAACCTTTTATCGAACACGGTGATTTGCTGAAAGGTTATAGATATACAGTCACAATTATTGGCTTTTGGAAGTTCAAAACTTTCTTTGAGTTATTTGTTTGGAGGTAAAATTAAATTGATACCCTTTGATAGATAACTTAAACCCGGAATTACATTATTTGATTACTAATATTATTGTAAACTTTCATAGTTAATGTTTGTTGCTTGTTTCCAAGAATGTTGGGGTCGTCTCCAGTTTTGTCTTATCCAATTCAATGAGCAATGTTTAATAACTAAGCTTGCTCGACTATTTTGCTTAGGAGCCGTTTTCTAAAGATAATTCAGATTCCAGTGTAAAGTATTCTGCTACACGGTGAGATAGTCATTCTTTTATAACCTTGATACCAACAACGTTAGGTAGCATTATAAGGTCTTACAAACTTTTTAACCGAGTTCCTAAAAATTACGGTTGTAAATTGTAGTTTCTCTCAAATGATGACGAATACATTTGTGGCTATTATTATGTGGCCCTATAAACCTACTTATTGCAATCCAAGAGGCTCAAACTCAAACTCGCAAAACAGCTAATTTTGAAAATTCCTTCATCACTTCATATGTTATTGCTCAAAAGAAGAAGTTTCGCAACAAACTCCCCAACAGCACACGGCTACCTGCAGACTAATTTAATGACCTACAAAGTACATAACATAATTTGTGTGTAACATAAACAGTATTCACCTACAACAAGCTTATTGAATACCCTATACAACCTACGGACATAACTATATACACACGTGCTCACAATGTCTGTACATCGCATGGAGTAAGAAAATTATGATCGGAGATGTGCAGAATGCAGGTAGGTCTGGCGCCTTCTTCTAGGTCAAATTCGTACGGTGGGCATGACCTAAACGATCAGTTGCGATTGAACTAACGAGGCTTTCGGGTTCTTTGAAGCTTCTGTCAACATTTTTGGTATTACAAAAAATGGTCGCTTCCAAAGAAGGCGTATAAAGACGAAAACAGTAACGTTCTTCGTTCACCAGCATTCTATGTTCTCTTTATTCAAAGGTTACAGAGGTGTTAGTACATTCCTAACATTAAGTATCACTATGTCCTGCTCGTAAAGCGTACTTTGCCTACGTTACGTTTAAGCGTACATTCTTAGGCGATTTTCCATTATGGCACCTCCGCTATTCATTTTCTTCTCTGTTCATCGTCACACGGGCTATTTCCACAGAGGAGCAAGTTTCCTGGAACGGAACGGAAGCAGACGACAGGTTCTTTGATAATGGCATCGCTTGTGTACTACCCTCAACAATGTGGTACAGTGTAGATGCTGCTTTGTTTGGTTTTATGGAGAGCTGTGATGAAGGTTTGATAAAACAAGAAATATAGATCGTTTCTTGTTTATGGGACCAGGATTACGCATATGTTGTGTAGTATTGAAAGAAAAGAATTACAAACTATTCTCCGGGACTGCGAGATTAGGCCACATCCCTTACATTTATCTGATAATATAAAATGAGTTTCCTTCCAAGCCCATTTCAATTGGTCAAAAAAATAATCATAGTTAAAATGTTTATTTTTGGTCTCTTACCAATAAGTGAACCCTAAGTTAATGTGGTGATGTAGCGGCGTAATGGGGGGGGCGGAGGGGTGGGGGCGGTCCACCCCGGGTACCACGTCTCGGGGGGTGCCATCTCGGTCGGCACATATCTGCACGACCAGGATGGCAGGGGCAGAAGGGACAAGTCACTGAGGGTGCCATTCTAATCTGCAAAGCCTAAGTTCACTACCAGTCACTGCACGCTATTCAAATAAGCAAAACTACAACAGTGCTTGCGCAAGACGTCGAGGAAATTCGTCGTTATTTTTGTTTCACCCGATCACTTAAATTAATTCCTCAAAATTATAAAAAAAAAATTAACTGCTTCGCTCGCGGTTTTTTCATATTTCTGATTTATTCTGCGCTCTTTGAGTCCTCAATCTAACAAAAAGTTAAAGCATCGAAGTAGCAAAAACTACTGACGCTTTACGCTGACGATTTCCTAGCTGTTTAGGTAATGGAGGACTTTTGTGTCTCAAAACTGAAAAAAATTCGCGCTTGCGGCGCTCGCACCATTTTGTCTTTCCACTGGTTTTTTTCAAACTTGTTTGACTATTTTTGTGTTCCATGACTCAAAAATTTCGCGCTTGCTGCGCTCGCGCCTTTTACTTAACAGTGGCTTTTTTTATAATTTCTTTAGATACTATTGCGTCCCAAAAATAAAAAAATTTCGCGCTCGCTACGCTCGTGACTTTTTCACTTTACGGCGGTTTTTTTTTAACTCGTTTTGATACTTTACTGTCCCAAAACTCAAAAATGTTGCGCTCGCAGCTATTCCACTTGACACTGGTTTTTATGCATAAACATGTTTGGGTTCTTTTATGTCCCAAAGCTCAAAAATCACGGGCTCGCTTCGCTGGCGGTTTATTAGTTTGCAGTGATCTGTCTCCGGTTTCTTTATACACGACTAGCCGTTTTCCCTCGGTTTCACCCGCGTCCCGTGGGAGCTACTGCCCGTACCGGGATAAAATATAGCCTCTGTTACTCGCAGATAATATAGCTTTTTATTGGTGAAAGAATATTTAAAATCGGTTCAGTAGTTTTTGGGTATAATTTAGACGGCCACCAAAAATATTTTTAAAACTTTAGCTTTAGCTTAGGCACCAAATAAAATAAACAACTCCAATAAAAATCAATTGACTTTATTATGACCCTAAACTATATAATATTATGATCCAAAATAAATGAAATAACATCAGAAAAATCACAAACCTTGCACAAATATTATTTTTGGTTACTAAAATGGATCAACGGCCACCAAATTCTATCCAACTCAAAGATTAATATTACTACCAAAAATCAAAGTTAGTGACGAAAACGAATCGCTGCAAAACCGACTCCACGTAGTCTTGTCTGCCCTACCCCTAGAGTGCAATTCAAAACCGCGTAGGCGCAGAGGGGCGAGGCGGCCTGCGAGCTGAGGCGCAGGTAGTTTCAGCGATCGCCGTGGTGAGCGTGAAAACCATCTGCGACGATATGCTCGCATGGGACCGCCGGAGCCCCGCAGCGCCGGAGCCGTGACAGAAGCCATGCTTGCTGCATATTGCATGCTTACATTTTAAACGTACTGAGTTACACCCAAATTCATATAACAATAAATAAGCGACGTATGTTTGGGAACCCCAGTATATTAATAAGTATTTGGGAAATATTCTAGCTATCGTTAGCTTTTTTAGCCTAGTAAAAATTACCAAATTATAACTCATGGTAACAGCTAAGTAGTGACAATATATAATATTTAGTCTAAAGTGTATTTTTAAGGCGTCCATATATTTTTATGACAGACATAATAATAGGAAAAAATGGATTCATCCTTACTAATATTATAAATCGGAAAGTGAGTTTGTTTGTTTGTTCCGCTTTCACGCCGTAACTACTGAACCGATTGCTTTGAAATTTTGCAGACGTAAAGTTAGAAGTCTGGATTAAATAATAGGGTACTTTTTATCCCGAAAAAAATAGATATTCCCGAGGGAAAACAAAAATATTGTTTGCTTGATGGATGGATTGTAGATGGCGCTGTGTGTCGTTTAAAACAAGGTAATATATTGCAAACGAATAAAAACATGTAAATGTAGAAGCTAAATGATACGACAATGAATCCCCGAAAATGAGGAATTCCCGAGGGATGATGTACAATTTGTTTAATCGTCTAAACTGTTTTTTTTTACATCTACTTATATATTGCAAACGAATATGAACATATAAATTTAGAAGCTAAATGATACGATAATGAATCCTCGATAATGAGGAACTCCCGAGGGATGACGTACAATTTGTTTTATCGTCTTAACTGTTTTTTTTACATCTACTTATCCTGAAATAACTATAATTCAACGAATTACTGAGGTATGCGATAGATGGCGCTGGGTGTTTTTAAAACGTGGTAACGATGTGTTTTTAAAATACGTAAGAAGTGGAATGATAGCTTTTTAAAACGTGGTGACGTTGTTTTTTTAACATACGTAAGAAGTGCAATGATATCTCGCGCTTTAACCTGTAGCTCATTGTTCAATCGCGAGCTTCCCGATAGCTCGATAGATGGCGTTGTGCTTTTCTGTATCGCGGTGTTAAGGTTTGCTGCGAATTAGTCTTAAGGTGTTTTGAAATCAGTGGAGCCCAGTAGCGCCAGGGCCAGCCGCGGCTGCGGGTTGTTCGAAAGAGGTACCGCGGCCCTGGTATATAAAAGGCCTAGGACGGAACACGACGATTTTAGTCAGTAAGAGTCTGACACTCCCTCACCGCTGCTAACCCACAGCGGGAGGGGTGAACTGAATTCCACGCGGGCGAAGCCGCGGGCGGAAAGCTAGTTATATAATATTTTAGGAAACGTTATTTGGTGACCATTAATCCATTTTGGTAACCGTTTAGAATTTTTTTGGTTGCGAAATAGGTACTTTTTTGGGCGGCGTTTAAACACATGCCGTAGTTTTTGATTTTATCCATTACAACCAAACAAACAAACAAAGTTTTCCTCTTATTCTCTTCTCCTATAATATTAGTATATATTTTTAAGTAGGTACTTTAATTTAGAATTTTAGTCCGTGATTATATTTCGTCGTGTTTTTTTTTTGGGACGCTCAATAGGTAGTCCGCTCTGGGTGCCACCCGATGCTACGCCGCCACTATTGTGGTGACCGCTGTAATTACAACTGGATTACTAATATGGCCATAGCATTAAATATAATTAATTAAAATATATTTAATTTAATAAATTAGTCGTCCAGGAAATAGACGACAGCGCATTAATGTTAATGTAAAAATGCCTTTGGGTTTAACAATAAACTTTGTTGCGCATGATGTTTTGGAGTAGCTACACGAACAGTAAAAATAAACATATTGATTGTTAAAGTGTCAAAAACTGAATATATTCCTTTTTCTTCACCTTTGAAATGTAGTTTACAAATAAACGTAGATTTTTTTTTATTAAATTTGAGGTGTAAGAGCCTGTGTAAGACCATTTACAGCACTTATTAGTCGAGTAAGAGCATTCTATCTGCTGTAATAGAACTAAAATGGCGAATAAAAGCAATCCGGCTGCTATTAAAGCACTATTTATCTGTATAATAGCAAATCGATTGCGTTTATTGAACTAAATATTATTATCTTATATTACGCATTTTGGTTGCTCTTAAAACACTCCTAGTGTTTTCTACCACTTTTACACAAATCTTACAGCACGTTTTAGTTGCTTACTCAGCGCTTATTCCACTTTAGACTTTAGTCTGAATAATTTGCTCCAGTTTTAAGAATACCGGCCGTTTATGTTGTTGGTGAAGACCTTCGTTGTTTACAAACTACAGAGACAGCATAAAAAAAGGTAAAGTAAAGTACCTACTTCCAAACAAAAGGGGTTACAGCTTTGTCTTTACATAGCTGAAAAATCTGTAACTATGGATACCCTACTGATAGTAAATTTATTATTCATTTCATTATTCATTATTTATGTTGATTGTATCTAAAAAAACAATAATAATACCTACTTGTTTTACTTAAATGATAATCATTTGTAATATACCTACATAATCTTATCATAGTCTGCGTTTATTTTACATCGAGTACACGCGCCCAAAAAACGCCAATCATAGCGTGACAACAATTCATGTAAAACTGTGGACATCCCAACCAAAAACAACTAGTTTTACACAAGTTTTTTTCTGTATCATATTCTATTAATTATATCGAAATCGCGGTGGCCTAGTGGGTAAAGAACCAACCTCTCAAGTTTGAGGGCGCGGGTTCAATTCCAGGTCGGGCTAGTACCAATGCCACTTTTCTAAGTTTGTATGTACTTTCTGAGTATATCTTAGACACCAATGACTGTGTTTCGGATGGCACGTTAAACTGTAGGTCCCGGCTGTCATTTAACATCCTTGACAGTCGTTACGGGTAGTCAGAAGCCAGTAAGTCTGACACCAGTCTAACCAAGGGGTATTGGGTTGCTGCGGGTTGTTCGAAAGAGATACCGCGGCCCTGGTACTAAAAGGCCTATGTATGACGGAACACGACGGTTTTTAGTCAGTAAGAGTCTGACACTCCCTTACCGCTGCTAACCCACAGCGGGAGGGGTCATTTGATGATTTTTGACGTCGGAAAAAAAAGGGGTATTGGGTTGCCATTACAATTATTGATTTCTGATACTTACGCGAATATTTTATTATTTTACATTTAAATAAAACTACTGTTACGGATTTTATCGCGGTTATATTAATATAATTAAATCCCGACGATAGTTAAAATCCGTAAATGTAGTTTTATTTAAACGATATCAATATTATTGTTTTCTTAACATAAGTTTTACTAAATAAAATAAAATGCTTATTAAAATAATAATCACATCACATATATATTTACTAAACAATATAAAAATAAACCACATTGCAGTAACAAGATAAGTCCTCATGAATTAGAACGCGTGGCCACGCTAACGGACATACCACCGAAATCATTATGATTAAATCTTCGACAAAACTGTATAAAGCCAAACACGGTACCTGCGACATACAGTTACAACGAAGCTTCACCATGATCACTTCATTGTTACTAACGGCAGTTTTTGTGATAATCTTCACAATCTACCTCGTGTCCAAGAAAAAGTTCCAATACTGGGAGAAAAGGAAAGTACCACATTTACCTCCGGTTCCTCTCCTGGGAAATTTTGGGAACTTTATCCTGCAGAGGCAATTTCTTGGCTACACATTACAACAAATATGTGGAAAGTTTCCCAACGTACCATACGTGGGTGCCTATTTTGGCACAGAACCTGCCCTGATCGTCCAAGACCCTGAACTCATCAAGCTCGTCATGACTAAGGACTTCTACTTCTTCAGTTCCCGTGAGATATCTGAATATGCCGACAGGGAAAGGTTTACTCAGAACCTCTTCTCCACTTCCGGAAACAAATGGAAGGTGTTACGTCAGAACCTGACTCCTGTGTTTACCTCCGCGAAGATGAAGAACATGTTCCATTTGATCGAAAAGTGTTCTCACGTGTTCGAAGATTTTCTCGATAAGGAAGCCAAAAGCAACGAGGTCGAAATGAGGGCTCTTGTAGCGAGATACACTATGGACTGCATAGGAACCTGTGCATTTGGCGTTGAAACAAAAACCATGAATGTGACGGAAAATAATCCGTTTACAGCAGTAGGTAACAGCATTTTCATGTTAAGCCGGGTCCAAGGATTTAAATTTGTTTTGAGAGGTATCTACCCTTCACTTTTCTACTTGTTGGGATTCAGAACTCTTCCACCAGAAGTTAATGCATTCTTCTCCAATTTAATGACTGGAGTTTTTAAGGGACGCAACTATACGCCCACATCTCGGAATGACTTTGTCGATTTCGTATTGAAGTGGAAACAAAATAAAACTATGACAGGGGACAGTCTGACTAACATGAAATATGATTCACAGAAAAAAGTGACTTTAGAAGTCGACGATGATCTCTTAGTGGCACAGTGCTTTATATTTTTTGCTGCTGGATATGAAACTTCGGCCACCACTTTGAGTTTTACTTTGTATGAGTTGGCGAAACACCCAGAAGCTCAGAAGAGAGCTATAGCCGAGGTGGACGATTATCTGCGGCGGCACAACAATGAGCTGAAGTACGAGTGCCTTTCGGAGATGCCATTTGTAGAAGCATGCTTTGATGAGACTCTTCGTAAATATCCAGTTTTAAGTTTGTTAACTCGCGAAGTGGTAGAGGATTACACTTTCCCTTCGGGATTGAAGGTAGAGAAAGGTCTCCGTATATTCCTGCCTCTGTATCACTTGCACCATAACCCGGAGTTCTTCCCGGATCCGGAGGAGTATAGGCCTGAGCGGTTCCTGCCTGAGAACAAGGATAAAATAAAGCCGTACACGTACATGCCCTTCGGTGAAGGCCCGAGACTTTGTATTGGTAAGTTTTTCACACTTTCAATATACAAGCACACAATATTAGGGTAGTTACTCGAGCCCTAAATACTTAGCATGTTTCACTGCTCCTGATTATTAAATAATGGATTACAATTTACCATGTAACTGCTGTGATTTACTGTTTCAAATAAGCTTTCATTTAACTTCAAGCCTGAAGTTTGTAAATATGGTATTCATATAGGGCTGCCATCTCCAATTTCGCCAAACCCGGACAAACATTAAAAAAACCCGGACATTTGGCATAAATCGCATTTTTTCCCCGAACGAGTACGATTTTTTTAAACAAAATAATACCTAATTTGTAATCCATTTACTATTAACATAAACTTAAATTCAATGAGGTGCTTGATTACATGAAAAGTGTCCGGGTTTTCCCCGGACGCTTCTTGAAACCCCGCCCGGACGGTCCCCGGACAGCCTCCAAACGAGGACAAATCCGGGGAAACCCGGACGGATGGCAGCCCTATATTCATAGAATTAGGAGATGTGTACAAAAACTTTCGAAAATAATATACTCATTGTTTGAAATAATATAAAAATAATCAACTAAACTTTGTTCCCAGGAATGAGATTCGCGAAAATGCAAATGACCGCTGGAATAATAACTTTGCTGAAAAAATACCGTTTGGAACTGGCTCCAGGGATGCCCCAGAATATTGAATTTGAACCTAATTCTTTTGTCTCGCAAGTTGCGGGAGGAATCAATCTGAAGATGATAAAAAGAGAAAGTTGGGAGGGAAGACTACTGAAGAACCTCGAAAAGGCATATTAAAAAATTTGACGTTCAGTTATATAATCTTGTATGACTAATCATAATTACGCTTTATGTCTGGACTATCATCACGTAGCACTTATCACGCGATAGCAAATTATAAATAGCAAATGTTGTGATTGATTACATGATTGATTTTTTTTTTAATTAATATTTAGATTGATTAGCTTTTAAAAATTGTGTCAAATATGTTAAATTTGAAATGTCGTTATAAGTTGACAGTAAAGTAGCAGCAAAAGATTTTTTTTTTTAGCGCATTTAAATAAAAGCTTGTTTTTAAAGATTTTTTTGCCTCAATTTATTTTATACTTTTTAGTTTTCACCTGGTAAGTTCCTAAGTCTAAATTTTCATCGCCGTATAAAATTCATCTTAGATTTTGATTAGGTAAAGTGCACTTTATTCTACTTGTCATTGAATACCCATATGGATGGGATTGAAAAAAATAGGTTACTCAACATTTTGTAGCGGCGGCCATCTTGGATTTTTGCAATGTGTTCTACTTGTCAATCCCTTTCATTTGATACCCATATTGTATAGGTACCATAAATATAACTAGTCCGCTATCTACCTAGTATATTTAGCCATGTTGGGTTTAGGATGACGTCACATAGCTTAACATACATTGTCATCCAAACTAAACATGTATGCAAAATTTCAGCTCAATCGGTTGAGGGCAAGTGCCTTAAAATTGGGTTGTAAAATTCCACCCGAACACACATACCTAGTTACATACGTACATTGCAAGTTAAATAAAAGCTTGTAATAATAAAACGCTTGTAATAATAATCAAAGGTTGCCAATATTCTATATGTATATGTGTCGATTCGCTTAATAGAGAAATTTTGACGTGAGCCCCATACAACTTACCTAATGTCAAATTCCCATCTTTATTTTTAACAACAGATAATAAAAATATTGGTAATGGCCGTTTGTGAGTAGAAGTCTTATTTTTTAACGATGACAAAAATCATCAAATGACCCCTCCCGCTATGGGTTAGCGGCGGTGAGGGAGTGTCAGACTTTTACTGACTAAAAATTCATCGTGTTCCTTCGTAGCTTTTCTGTACCAGGGCCGCGGTAACTCTTTCGAACAATCCCGCAGAACCGGGTCAGTACGGCCCTTTCACACGGCAGTATAGTTATTTGCAGGATACCGTTTTTTGCAGAATCCTTTTTGATCGCTAAAGATATTATATGATAGTGTTCACACGAGCAAACCATATGCAGGATCCTGCAAAATGCTGTTCCCGTCGATTTGAAACTGGAACGTTCGTCCAGTAAAAAGCGGGAAGCCTGCAAAAACGGACGCTGTGTTCACACGTAGTTCAGTTTTGCAGGATACAGTAAAATGCCGGTCCCGCAAAACTGGACTGCCGTGTGAAAGGGCTGTTCTGACATCGCCTTTCACTCCAACCACACTGAAAGGCAGTACTCAATACTCAATTGTGACAAAATGTTTTTGTTGATAATAAATAAAAATTGTACTTAATTAACTGTTTTTTTTTTCGTATCTATTAGTTCATTGTATGAACTATGAACCAAAAAAAGTAAGATTGTAAATAGATATTGACTGTGTTTCGGAGGGCACGTTAAACTGTAGGTCCCGACTGTCATTGAACATCCTTACGGGTAGTCAGAAGCCTGTAAGTCTGACGCCTGCCAGTCTAACCAAGGTATCGGGTTCGGGTATCGGGTTGCCCGGGTAACTGGGTTGAGGAGGTCAGATAGGCAGTCGCTGCTTGTAAAACACTGGTACTCAGCTGAATCCGGTTACAATGGAAGCTGACCCAAACATAGTTGGGATAAGGCTCGGGAGACGATGACAACCACTACACAAAATTTAGCCCTGGTACACAAAGGGCACCAGAAGGAACAAAGGTGGATTTTAGTTTCAAGTACAAATCTTCCCAGTTACTCAGTACAGCGAGTCCCACTATGGCCGCGACTTTATTTACATAAATAAAATAAATATCTAACTTGTTGTTCAAAAAAATATATACAAGAATCAATCAATAGTATCAAGTCATAAACATTCATCAATATTCCCACAAAAATAACATTAAACAAAAACCCACAAAATTATCTCGGCCATCATTAAACTTAGAAAAACTTTTCTAATTTTCGAAGCGCCTGATAATCGTTGAATTTCCGACGTGTCGCTCAAACGCTTGCTCTAAAAATTCAATGAGGCGCACGGATGTGAGTTCAAAGGTATCTATTGTTTACATTAGCATTTTAAAACAAAAGAATACTCCAATTAAGCTGAAGCTACGGGATCGAGTATTTAGCATTTGTAAACAAACAATGGAATGGAAATAATTAGGTAGGTATCGGAATTCCGATCGATTTTGTTAGGCAGCTGGGAATTGTTGAGAAATGTTTTGGATTATCGTTTTAAAAAGCTTGTTGTTATGTTGGCTATTTAATTATGTTCAGTAAATACAACATTAATAATATCAAAAACACCCAGTTGTTTAAAAATATATTATCGATTTTTAACTTACCTATGTTATAGATAAGTAAATTCATACGCATTTTCGCGTTTAGGTAAAGGATTTCCCCGAGTACTTCCGAAAAATAATTACTTAAATAGTCATATTTCTTTAAAATTAAATAGTTACAATTTATAAATTACTATCGAACTATTTGTTGAACCAGTTTTAATTTACCTGAACAAAATACCTTACTAAACATATTGAAAATGAAACCCGATCCTCTGAAAGTTGGTAAGCAAACAGGGGTAGGAAATACTCCAAACTTCTCTAAATTATCTTGGCTCTATGGCTTGATGGCTTCATGCTTCAAACTTTCGTATTTTGATCAGGTAGAAAAAGGTTTCACACACCTGTACGACATCTGCCATGTATTGTATAAGTTTGTAGTAACTAAAACTTCCCGAATAAACGGTTAAAAATTATTTTTGCGAAATCCATCTTTGCGAAAAGAGTTATTTACAAAAAACAGTTTTCCCGTGGTGTAGATAGATTATAATACCTACAATTCGTAAGATCTATCTGGATGAAATCTCTGTTAAGTATAAGTATCTACTTAGTACCTAAGTGTGGCGAACCTTTATCCTCACCAACCAGCTTACAGTTAGTTTTCATGCTTATAAACTTGATGTTATATCAAACCCATTTGCAGCCTACGGTTATTGATAACTTCTGAAGTTTCGAGCTTACCTTAGTCTAGCCACACCTGATCTCTTCCTAAGTTATATCTTCAAGTTTATAGAACACAACAGATATATTATACTCTCATGGGCATATTAAATCACTAGCTTCCGCCAACAGTTTCATCCACCACCTTAGGGAACTCCTTCTCGCAGTGGGATTAAAAATAGTCCAGTAGTGAGTAGTCTCCTTTCCTAGGCTCTAGACTATCTGTGTACCATTTATATGGATGCAGTAAACTTGTCATGAAGGCCGGATAGACAGAAACTGAGAAAGTATAAGAAGATAATTTTTATTTGACTGCCGGAATTAGTTCTCCCAGTACAGTGTAGGTTGAACCACGGGAAACAAGTAATCATAATAATTCTTTATTCGCAGAAACATGGTAAAAACAAGATGTAAAAACAAGCTTAGTTATTTCGCCATCAGTATATTTCGATTACATAGTAGTTGTCTCATAAAAAAATGCTCACAACATGCTACAGAAATAAATACCAACAATTAAAGAATTCACGTCCACTGGTCCGTCAAATGCGATTGATTTGGCGAGCCCTCGTAAATGTCAGTATGTCATACAAGGGAGATATAGGTCAACCGGCCGCGCGGAAATGGGTCACGACTCGCGTTCTGTCTGACCTGGAGGCATTTTAAGTTCATGTTTATTATTATTTTTGTGGTAGTATACGTATTTTATTGAGCGTATTGCAATATGTTGCGCTTTGAGGAAATGTACTGAAGAACTGCCTTGAAATAAACCACAAAGAGTACCAAAACAACGCCGAAGGTAAGGGCTGACAATACATTCTACAAACCGTTGGCTGAAGGCACTTAGGCATATTAGAACCACTAGAACTGTGACAAACAACAGGTTGCTCATCTTAAGTGTTTTTTCACGGAAACAGTAATCATAATGTTATTATTATATTATCCTTGGGCATTTTATACCTATATTTCTTGAAGGCTTTTTGCTATACCAAACAAAGCAGGCGTTAATTATCCAACTCGTACTTATTTGTTTTTACCTAAGTACTACTACATAGACGGGTTTTAGTTTAATTGATTAAGTAGCAAGTTTGTTACACATTCGCAAGCCACCACCAACTTTTCCAGCCAATTCAGCCACTAGTAATGAATACTGCATTCTCCAACATTATTCATGCAAAAAGTTGTAAATGAACAAACAAAACAAAAAACTTGGGAACAATAAAAAGTCACTCCCGCCCGCGGTAACGAGGAATACGGAACCTTCTGCAAAACTACCACTGGCTTTGATTAAAATTTTGTGGAACATGGTATTATTTTTGTAGGATTTCGTACGGGTGATAGAAGAGTTAGTTGCTAACTACGGATTATAATAACCGATCCGTCTGTTGTTTTTTGATTAAAGATTGAATTTTGAAATGAGCTTCATATAAACTATGTCAAGCAATAGCCGTTTTCACACGGTTTCACCCGCGTCTCGTGGTAACTACCGCACGTATACCTGGATAAAATATATATAGCATATATGATTATGTGATATTATGTGTAAGATTTTTTCAAATCGGTTCAGCATTTTCGGAGCCTTTAGAGTAAATACCTACATGCAAACAAACCAAAAATCTTTATCTTTATTAAATTAGTATAGCTGAAACTGTGCGAAAAACTTCGTCCTTAAAAATGTTGGCTATCATAAAGAACGAGTCCTAAACAAACAAAACTTAATAATGTAATATAGCGAGAACTGAATTATCCAAATGAACCTCTAAGAAAAAAAGTTGTTTCCTCAAAATTCTTGTCATCAAACTTCCCTTCAACTCGTTGATTATACCTTTGAGCTTTGACCTTGACAAATCAAGATATTTCATGCAACATTTTAAGGGAGAAAAACATAGAGGAGAAATAAAATAAAGGGTATAATTTAGGTGGTCACCAAAAATATTTTTAAGACTCTAGGCTGAGGCACCAAATAAAATAAACAACTCCAAAAAAAATAAATTGACTTTATTAAAAGGGCACTAAAGTATATAATATTATGATCCAAAAAAAATAAAATAACATCAGAAAAATCGCAAATCTCGCACAAATATTATTTTTGGTTCCCAAAATGGATTAATGGTCACCAAATTCTATCCAACTAAAAGATTAATATTACTACCAAAAATCAAAGTTAGTGACGAAAACGAATCGCTGCAAAACCGACTCCACGTAGTCTTGTCTGCCCTACCCCTAGAGTGCAATTCAAAACCGGGTAGGCGCGGAGGGGCGAGGCGGCCTGCGAGCTGAGGCGCAGGTAGTTTTAAGGCTCGCCGCCGCGGCTGAGGCTGGCCGGCAGTGCCGGCCAGCAAGCCGAAGCTGCGGTGGTGAGCGTGAAAACCATCTGCGACGATAAGCTCGCATGGGACCGCCGGAGCCCGCAGCGCCGGAGCCGTGACAGAAGCCATGCTTGCTGCATGTTGCGTGCTTACATTTTGAACGTACTGAGTTACACACAAATTCATATAACAATAAATAAGCGACGTACGTTTGGGAACCCCAGTATATTAATTGGTATTTGGGAAATATTCTAGCGATCGTTAGCTTTTTTAGTCTAACAAAAATGACCAAATTAGGAGTCATGGTATTACATAATTGGTAACATCTAAGTAGTGACAATATATAATATTTGGTCTAAAGTGTATTTTAAAGGCGTCCATATATTTTTTTAGTAGTCAATAATACGAAAAAATGGTTTTACCTAATAATATTTTTGGAAACGTTATTTGGTGACCATTTATCCATTTTGGTAACCGTTTAGAATTTTTTTGGTAGTAAAATAGGTACTTTTTTGGGTGGCGTTTAAACACAAGCCTAAAATAAATATTTACCCACATTTTATCACTCTTCAGAAGATAAAAGATCGTGGATTCGTGGCCTAGTGGGTAAAGAACCAACCTCTCAAGTATGAGCATGTCGGTTCGATTCCAGGTCAGGCAAGTATCAATGCAAGTTTTCTAAGTTTGTATATACTTTCTAAGTACCTATATCTTGGACACCAATTGCTGTTTCCTAGGGCACGTTAAACTGTCTGTCATCAAACACCTTTGGCATTCGTTATGTGTAGTCTGGCACCAGTCTAAACAAGGGGTATTGTATTGCCCGGGTAATTGGGTTGAGGAGTCAGAGTTAGGTAGTTGCTCCTTGTAAAACACTAGTCTAGTAATCAGCTGTATCCCGTTAGATTGGAAGCCGACCCCAACGAAGTTGCGAAAAAGGCTCTTAAGATGATGAGCTTTTATTACTACTCATTTCTTTTCCATTTAACAAATTAAACACAAGACAAAAAGCACAAAATAAAAATTAATGCAAAGAGTGCTAATTATCTGAAAGTTTCAGCTGAATGAAAGCCACTGTGTACCGTAGCTAGTGGGGTGACACGCGTGGGGTGTTCAGCTCACTGGGCGCCGTTCCGAGCCACTGCGCTCGCCTGCTCGTGGCTATTTGTGGCTATAGCCTAGCCACTCTATTACACTATTCAATTAATTGATACGGTGAAAACTGAATTGTTTCGAAGTTTTCATAGTGTTTTTTATGTATTAAGCATTTTTTTCTTAAACTTGTTTTTTTCAAGAATTGTTATATAAAAATTGTGTACCTACTAAAATCAAATTAATTTAATTTAATAATTTAGCTATTTTGTCAAAAACAAACTTTTTGTATCCACTATGGATTTTGATTTACAGTTTCAGAAAAAAAAGTATCTTGAGATATTGAAAGTTTTATTACGTGTATTTTCAACCCAAAGGAAGTAGTTTGTACCAGTACTTTAGTAACATTAGTATCGCATCTCAGTCTTTTCTTAAGTTTTAAAGTCCGTGCCAATTTCATTAAAATCTTAACAAACAAAGGGCAATGATAGCTCAAGGCAGCGACGCTAGTTAAAGACTATTTTTTTCCATTGTTCAATATACTGAACATACATACTTTCAAGTAGAAGTATGAACATTGATATAAAATCCTAAAAAAATAAAGAATGTTAAGGGACAGCCCCAAGGCATGGTTTTTATGAGATCTTTCACTCAATATAAACTTAAGTGTACCTACTTACTTTAACCTTTTTTCCTATCGTTGAGAGAAATTGGAATAAATGCCTTTTGGTCCTCTTTTATGAAATAAGGGATCAATTGTTTCAAAGAAAATACTTTCAGGACAAGTTTACGTGTGGAAACTTTTAGAAGAAATGTTTTTCCTTTTCCTTATTGTACCTTTTATGTAAAACACTTGCGTGAACGTGGCGAACTTCGATCTTATGGAAAATAAGCAGATAATAATCACCTCTTATCAATTTTACTTCTTAATTTCATGTTAAATCAGTTAAGCCAACTTAGCCGTGAAAGCAAACAGAGTAACAGTGAATAAGTCTGAAACAAACGAATGAAGCGACGAAGAACTGAGTCAAATAAAAACAAAACGCATATCTAAAAATATACAAACATCCGAATTAAGATTTCATTTTTGAGAAGTCGATTAAAAATACAACCAAATAACCTACAACTAAATTACAAACCTAAAATGATCTAACCAAACGAAAACTTTCCAGTTTAGACAAACGCGACCGCGGGCCAAAGTTAGCGGGCAATAAATCACTGCTCGGCTTAGCTGGGCTCGTCAACTTTGTTTGTGTAAGTACTTAGTGAAAAGGGTCCTTCGATACGTGTACGTACTTGTGTGGAATAAACAGATGCCTCCGGTCTTTTTGTACGTAAGTATACTTATGTGGAAGAATCTACCTTTCGCATTGCTATAATATAAAAACTACTATGTATTCCTATTTGGGTGTAAAGGTTGGGTCCGTTTTTTGAAGGGTTAATTTCTTTTTATTTAAATGTGGTATTTCTTGTACGTGTTGTCTTAAGAAATGGTTTTGAATTAAGATGTCTCGATAGGTTTTCTCTTTGAAGTTCATTTCTGAAAATATGCGTAAGTAAAACTCAGAAGAAATACGACGAAATATTTATGCACATAATAGTACCTTGATAGGCATCTTGTGTAGGGGAACACGGAGGAATTGGCACCACATAAGAAAAAACTCTTAATACTTTGACAAACATCACATTTTATTCTAGTTTTTGTTCGTTTCTTATGGTACAACTAATCAGCTTTATCATAACAACAAATCAATTAAGAAATGAATCAAACAAAGACATTTATATCCCATTTATTAACATTATCACGACGTGGCAAAACATTCATTAAAAAATTATGATATGTAATATATATGTATAACTAGCCTTGCACCTTCAATCCATTACCTAATACTTATTTCTCGGAAGCACGACATACATATCCATACAAATATGATTAGGTTAAACATACATACCTACCCATATAATTAAGCATGTTCAAAAAAACATTTACAACTGCGTCATAATTTCTGGGTCAATCAATCAAATTCTTAGTAAAGTCATTGACCTTTATAAGCTACTTACTCCATCCTTGCAGTAGCATTGAAACAAATGAATGAAGCTTCAAGGAAAAAACAATTAAATTCAATATTATGTTTTTCTTAGTAGAGCATCTTGCAACATGTTTCTTAATGTTTTTGAAAGGTGTGCGCAGATTTATTCAAACCGAATGCGATGAGTGATTTGAATGAAAATAATTTTAGAATTATTTTTTAATTTAAATGAATGTCAAAAATTTTCGAAAAGGGCTCTAAAATTATAGACCAATTCGGATGATGTTGTCAAATTCGGGTCGTTTGGCAATTGCTTAAATTGTCAATGTAAATGAATAGAATAGAATATTTTTATTTGTAAAACATAGGTACTGACAAAATATAGATCTTATGTGTGTTTAATTAGAACACTATGTTTTGTCATTAAGACGTACAAATGTAGTAGAGAGAGAAAAAACTTAACATTAAATTGACAAAAAAAAATAGTAATTAAAAAGGGTCAATGAAAAAGTGTCAATTTATTCTACCTGTAGGTACGGTAAATTCTTTCGACTGTGTTAGGGAATGCGTGTGTTGCCTCGGACAAATGTGCGTCCTCCTTACCTATACCTACCTACGTAACATGAACGAAAAAATAACCTTGAAATTACCATAAATGATTTGTTGATTGATTTAGTTAATTTATCTAATGCCGCCTATGACGATAGTTACTAGATGAATTCTTTTGATATATGCGTTTATTACCATTTTACATCTTTCTTGCAGTTTAGCATGAATAATCTTTGAATGTATGAATAAATGAAAATTATTTCTACGGATCATCTCATTAACGGGGCAATATAAAAATCATAATTATTGATGAATAAAAAATATTTTTTTTAAATAACATTTATTTGCAAATTAATCAACATGTATAATATTTCAATATAAAAACTGAAATTAAGGAAAATATAACTAGTTTTAGGCTTAAAAAAATGTTAGAATCCGACCTGCACGTCGATTCTATAAAATTCAGACAACAACTCGCATTTCACTTCGCTATTTACTCTCACTTCACATTCGGTTCAAAACGTTTTAAAAGTCATCTCATACTTTATCTGTCAAAATCTCGAGTTTAATTTACACGCTCGCAAGAGTAGCGCTTGTGTAGTAACTCACGGCGGATTCAGATGCGAAGTTTAGAGTGAAGTCTTATAGAATCACACTGTAAATAAATATAAGAAAATTATTAACCAGGCAATATTACTCCACTTAAATTTGTACCTGTCCGACCAAAATTTTCCACGCCTTTTCAACGACCAAATTCAAATTCATCAAACGGCTATGGTACTTATAACAAAATTAAACTCTTGCGCAATTGTATATCATCTACACGTGACGTGGGTCATACAGCCAAGTTCAAAAACTACGTAGTTTTGTTAATTATACATTAAGAAGCTAAATTCGCTTCAAGGAAGCTATAAAACTTTACGAATACTAACTATGACCAAAAATACCATTGAATATGTAAACCAATGGTCCTGTACTTTGAGCATTGATTAACTGGATACGCCGCTCGTTGACATACCAAATTCTGCCAAAGGTATGTATGTACGAGTCTGCCAGGCGTACTTGTATCAATGATATACTGTATGACCCTCTTTTTCAAAAAATCGTCTATGTCCAATGTCAACCTTATTGTATCTGATCGTCTCTTTGAAAACTTGCTTAGTCGTCATACATTTCATTGATTGATTTGTAAAGTGGTTAAGGCACCAGAGTGCTGATTTCGAGTTTTGTGGGCGTTCGCAACTCGATACGTAATTATAAGTCAATTGATATAAGAGTCGTATGCTACGTCACATGATTTAGATATTACATGTTCATTCATTTTGCCGGTTAATAATGCTTACACTCGCAAAAGTGAGCTGGAGTGTTATACGACCAAGTACCGATGACAGACTTTATTAAATAAACAATTCTATGATAAGTGCTACGTGATTCAATGGTATGATAATCTTCGCATCGAAAAAAATTACTTGCAAAACTCGCACTAGACACTCAGGTGTTATATGGTTGGACTATAGTATATTTTTTTTATTTTTTGCGTAAATGCATGAGTGAGCTATCACTACGTTTAAAGTGACAGACTTTTTGTCACATACATTACCTACTGCTCAAGGTATCTCCAGTTAGTTGAACGCTCTAAGATCCTTTACAATAGTAATTTAGTTATTTTATACAATCTACGTCATTCGCACATCTATGGCCACGATTAATATGGTAGTAATAATTTATTATATGGAGTGCGGACTAAATTGTCTTAGGTGAACTTTAAATTGTATAAATTAATAAATGCATGTATTCATTTTAGTAATTTTTATTATATTAATATATCCCCTATTTGGAATAATAGAGTAATTTTCCTGGTTCCTTGTTATTTTGTCTTATTAATGTCACTGAAAGTTTAAACATAAATTCGTACTTGCCATCACAGAAAAATGAATTAAGTAACAGAAGAAACCGTCTTTTTAGGGTTCCGTAGCCAAAATGGCAAAAACGGAACCCTTATAGTTTCGTCATGTCCGTCTGTCCGTCTGTCCGTCTGTCCGTCTGTCACAGCCGATTTACTCGGAAACTATAAGTACTACAGTGATGAAATTTGATGGGAATATGTGTTGTATGAACCGCTACAAAAATATGACACTAAATAGTAAAAAAAAGAATTGGGGGTGGGGCCCCCCATACATGTAACTGAGGGATGAAATTTTTTTTTTCGATGTACATACCCGTGTGGGGTATCAATGGAAAGGTCTTTTAAAATGATATAAAGTTTTCTAAAAAACATTTTTCTTAAAGTGAACGGTTTTTGAGATATCAGCTCTCAAAGTCGTAAAAGTATGTCCCCTCTATATAACTACGGGGTATAAAATTCTAAAAAATAGAGGTGATGCATGCTAATTAACTCTTTCAACGATTTTTGGTTTGATCAAAGTATCTCTTATAGTTTTTGAGATAGGTTGATTTAACTGTAATTTACGGAACCCTTCGTGCACGAGTCCGACTCGCACTTGGCCGGTTTTTCTAATTGCCATCAATTTTTGTACTATGAATAAAAAACTTTTTATTACACGCCCGAATTTATTACACGTGCAAAATTATGTAACTCATAATGTCATGAAAACTATACCTAAAGCTACAGACACACTTGACAAAACCTTCCGTATCTATTTTCTGTCATACATAACTTACGTTTAGCGTACGTGCGGGTTTCGCAACATTAACCTATGCACATGATATGTGTTACTACCGGTAATCAAACTTACTATGTAGCTACAGTCGAGAGCAATCTATACAAAAATTTTAAAGCTGAAGAGTTTGTCTCCATGTGAGAGGAGGCCTGTGCCCAGCAGTGGGACGATAAAAAGGCTGTAACAGTAACAGTAAGAGTTTGTTTGTACGTGTTTGTGAACGCGCTAATCTCAGGAACTACTGGTCCCATTTCAAAAATCTTTCAGTGTTTGTGTGAACCAATTTATCGAGGAAGACTATAGGTTACTTTTTATCCGGGTTCGTGCGGAGGTTCCACGGGATGCGGGTGAAACCGCTAGCAGGAGCTAGTACCTAATATGTTTAAGTGTACTGAGCAAAATTCAATAGCAGTTTTCTCCTGCTGTTAACTTTCAACGTTTTCATCATCATCATCATCAGCCTTTTGACCGTCCCACTGATAGACACAGGCCTCCTGTCACACGGAGAATTGAGGAGAAGGATTGAGGATTAATCACCACGCTTGCTCAGTGCGAGTTGGTGATTTCTGAATTTATAGTCCAGGCTTCAGTCCAGCCATTTTTCAACGTTTTCACTGGAATCATATTTTTGAAGCCACAATTTTGCAAAATAGCTTTAATCTTAAACTATATACCAACATTTCACGATACCTACATATTCTTGCACGTGTCTCTTGCGGCTCCGCCAACCATATATTGAGAAAATTATGTTGTCATAAACAACATATTGGGTTATAGAATTTCATCTATCCAATAAAATAATTTCATTTTCAACGTTTTGATTGTCATTCTATGAGGTTTGCATGTCTGCATATTTGGCAGTCTTGTCGCCTATCAAAAATAATTATGGAAACAAAACTATTGAATACAAAATGAACAGCCAAACAAAAAACACGTATTCTTAATAAATCTAAATGATAACAAAATATACGGGCGCAAAGTATGTAAGCAGGTAGGTACTCGTATTTTCAGTTCGTATGGAAAAATTCAATAATATTTCAATTTTAAATTAAGTACAGGGTAATAGATACGCAAATTCGCTACCTGAAATTGTAACCCAATATAATATAACCTGAATTCTAAAATCGGTAACTAGGTTATTTATTTATCTAAACACAAATAAGAGTGTTCCTATTATTTTCTCAAAATTGTAACGCGAAAATAAATTAAATATTACTTAAGTAGTTATCCTTGACTAATTTACACTTAAGCTAGTTAATAAATAAGCAGTAAAATGCCAAATTGTTTTATTACTTTAACCATGTAACAATGAGTTGATTGATAACATCCACTACTAGTAAAGCTGTCTAGTCGAGGCGTGGTACATTGTAAACTAGACCACAACTGTACCGACCTTGGTAAAGAAATGTTCGTGACATAGACTCACGAACTAAATAGATAGCGCAAGTAGACGCCAGCAGGTCAAACTACTCGAAACTATCAAATTTTGCCAAGCGAAAACATTAATCTTCCACTATTGTGATAAGGTTGAAAATCTATTGAAGAAAGACAGATTAAGGTAGTTTGATGTGCTGCCGTCTGTACATTTATGCTAAGAACGCTTCCTCTTAGTACGCTGTTGTGTAAGTTAGCGTTCTACATATTTATCGGAAAATACTTATTACAAATGCAAAAAGAAATTATTTTTGTTACATTTATTACGGTTAAACTTTTGAGCCGATTGCAATAACATAGAGGTAGTTGGTATTGGTACTCTGGAGACGAAAATATCCCAATTTTTATCTGCTGCGGAACGTAGTTCCCTCGGGAAATCAAACAAAAGATAACAATAATATTTTATTTTGATACATTGATACCTGTCTACGAAGCGATAACTATATTGTTTGCTAGGATCAAATCCCTAAAAAGCCCTTGCAACTCGTACAAATGACAGAACTTCCTCATTTCCCGATCCTTATCCCAACAATAAATTAGGGTCGGCTTCCAGTCTAACAGAATGCAGCTAAGTACCTACCAGTGTTTTACAAGGAGCGACTATCTGACCTCCTCTACCCAGTGACCCGGGTAACCCCTTGGTAAGACCCACTGTCTTCCGATTAGCCGTTATGACTGCTAAGAATGTTAAATGACATCCGGGACCCACACACTCATACTTGAGAGGTTGGTCCTTTACCCACTAGGCTATCACGACTTTTTTCTAACTTGCCCTATCTATTTGGACGTAAGTCTGTGGTCGTGACATATGCACGTGTGACCCGCGACCTAGGCCTCTAGGCTTCATGAATAAACTACTTATATGTTTTATAACTTGCCTGAAGCGAAATAGATTGCCATCGAGACCATTACAATATTTATTTGTTGCTTGCAGTGTCATATTCTACTACATGCACTATGTTCTATGACACTCATTTTGAACCTGACCTATATGAAGTATGTCATGGGGAGATATTAACTTAATATATATGTAGGTACATAGTTTTTTGGTGTAACTACATAGGTATATGATAGTCTCATTGTACCTGCCCTATATCTTATGTATCATGTAAAGATATAAACATAATATGGTTTTTGGATGATTTTTGGATTAATTGCCCTATTATTGTGAAACACTGTTTCTCACTAATCATTTAAATTAATCTTTGAAAACTAAATTCTATTTCCCTATGTAGATACGAACATGAGGTAAAACGTAGGACTGAAAAGTGTAAAAAATCTTCTCTTTCGTTATTCTTTCTGTATTTCTTTGCTTTTCTTGAATTTAAATGGGAAACATTAGGTCACCAATATAAACCCTTAGATCTTATTCCAAATACTGTCTTGGTTTAGTATAGGTAGCTACGATATAGGTTTTTTTTTTCGACGTCAAAAATTATCAAATGACCCCTCACGCTGTGGGTTAGCAGCGGCGAGGGAGTGTCAGACTCTTACTGACTAAAAACCGTCGTGTTCCGTCATAGGCCTTTTATGTACCAGGACCGCGGTAACTCTTTCGAACAAACCGCAGCCCCCGAACAACCCGCAGCCCCACGATATAGGTACTTACACGGGTCTCTACAGTTTTATTGTAGGTAATCATTAAGACTACGACGGTTTTCACTTATCCTAGACGTTGTTTCTGAGAAAATTATCAAAAGTTTAAATCAGAAATTGTCAACGGGAGGAACATTTGTATTCCGCGGTAAAGGGTTGAGTTCGCCAAGGGTAACTTTATTTCTAACGGGGTACACTCACGGACAAAAACGTTTGAAATAACATATTTAAATTATATATTTGTATGCCATAATTTAGTATGTATGGGTTCTCAAATGACGTCTTTTATTATTTTAATAATTATAAAATTGTGTCACATTTGACTATGATGACTTGCCGATATAAATTAGTGTCGATTTTTAATCAAGTTCAAGTTTTTAATATATTACCGCAAACGTAAAATTAGATTAATTGGCACGTGATTAGCCAATACCTATGCATCAATTTTAATTTCTGCTTAATTCTAACTTATGTTCGTGACTGTACAGAAAAGTGTAGAATGCGACATCAAGTTTGTTCAAAAGAAAATGCTAAACTAGAAGAGTTGGTTTGCATTTTATTTATCTACGAGTCAGCACTAATATTAGCAGGCTAATATAACTCATTTATGTATGTACCTTTGTAGAAGCCTATGACCAGCTATGACAAGATCCCACCATTTTAAATAGGTAAGAATGTGTATGGTCGGCTACAGTTCGTATGGTGGTGGTCGCCTTGTTAGACGAAAGACGTCCTCTGCTGCACAAAGGTATCCCCCAAGGTTCGCCACTTTGCTCACACTTTACGACTCTTTTGTTAATTTTAAAGTTACGTTGTTTGTTCCGAATCCTAAAATAAAGACACTCAAAAAAAGGCGCCCAGCTCAAAATAAGTTTAGCAGTTTTTATAACAGGTAAACCGTAAAAATATATATTATGTCAACTCAACCCATACATAACAAAACGTATTCCTATAGCTTGAAGATCAAGGCCTCAATCAAATATGAAAAATAAGGAAAAATAATTTAAGTCTGGCCGCAAGTAAAATAACACTCTTACGGCGGACTTCAATAACTTATCGATCTATTACTAGAGATAGAATTTTAGCAACGAAACTCCTATCTCTAGCAACAGATAGCTTGTTTATTGAAATGCGATTTTAATGGTAATGTCATATTAAAACCAAGGATAGTGATAGTTAAAATATTTCGAAGGTTTTATCGAATCCTTGCACATCTAAGATGTTGGTTAAACCAGTTTTAATCAGCCTAATATTATGTACTTACGTCGTTATGTTAATTCTGTCATTTACATTAAAAATTAATTAACTTCAAGATTAAAGTTATGTTTTAATTAGATGTATTGCGTATTTAAGTTATATTTAAGTTGGCTGTATGACATACACGTGATAGATCTGGCTTACCAAAATTTTAATAAACTAGTGGCTCCTCGTGGTTCCAGCCGCGTCCCGAAGAAACTGGTTTCTGCACCTGGATGAAGCCTTCCTCAATAAATGCGTTATTCCCATGATAAAGAAACCACTCTTCAGCTTTATTAAATTAGTATAGATATTTATACTATGAACGGCTGAACATAAATTCCTTTGTAAATTATTTATTTCCTGTCGTCTTTCTTTATTGTAAGTACAAAAATTTTAAAATAAATATTTACCTAAATGAAATTGTCGAATGAATTCAGGTAAATAAATGGTTCCCTAAATAAATAGTAAATGAAGTCAAAGTCAAATCATTTATTTCATTTAGGCCTTTACAAGCACTTATGAATGACAAAAATATAAGTAACTAAGTTTAATTCTAGGTGTCATTCGAACAGCTGGCTACATTTACAAAGATTTCTTTGAACTTCAAGTAACTGCAATTGCACGGTTATAGGTGCATCAGAACCTTGATAAATATTAATCGAATCAATTTATTCAGAGAACAATTTATTCTTGCAATCGGCTATAAATGTTAACTATTATTGCGTAATGATTGTTCATTCATTTCTGTCAATAAAATAATAGTATTTGCTGGATAATAAATATCCTATCCCATTTACCAGACTAATATCATTTTATATGAGTCTGTAAGTAATTCTGCCTAGGTATATATAGCATTGTTTTGACACCATTGAGATAGGCCGGGAACACATTGTTTGGTTTGTAGGGTGTTTTCACATTGTAAGAAGATAATTGAAGTGATTAAGTTAAAGTTTATCCCCAGTTTTATTGGACACCTTACAGTATTAGTTAATGTTTGAAAAAAAAGCTAATTTTGAGTGTTTGGCACACATTAAACAGTTATAGATTAAGATTAGTAGCCCGAAGATCAATCCTCGAGACGGTAGCGTTGTGTTGCGGGTGGCTCTGTTGTCACTAAAATCACTCCAATTGCCTGTCTATCTACTAAGTATTCTATATCTGTAGTTTAAAAGTTACGATTATCAGAACACTTTTTCCCATTATTTCTGTGAACTCCATTAAGTCCACCACTGGAATATTCTTGGAACCAACCCACGGCGACAAGGCTTGTCAATATTATTTTTATTATTTAAAGTTCCCGTAGATACTATTTTTACTCAGAATCAAAAAACAATATCGGTCCCAAAAACAAACAACAACAAAAAACAAATAAGGTCCCCTTCCTAGAATAAATTGAGCCAAAGGTCAATTTACCTTCGTTCGGAAGAAAATAAGGTTAATGAGATGTTTCCTTGAATATCTGAACAATGGTAATGTAAGAAAAAAAGTATCTGAAAACTTATTACAAACTTCCTTTACACGTACTTCAAAAATATTTGAAAAAAATATTGTTAACCGGTGTCTACCAAGAATGTTTTTATCTATCGGCCTGTTGATGAAAGAAGAAAATATTATTTCTTCAATATTTTTCTTAGAAAGAAGTCTTGGTAATTTTCGTTGAAGTTTTACTTAAGGAAAGTTTTTGAAAGCTGGTGGTCGTATTTCTTTGTTTTTGTGATAGAGGTCATTATTTGACCTCTATTATTATTAAAAAATTGAAGAATTTATTGTATTCTACCCAGTATTAATTTTATTCTAAACTTTCTTACTTCGATTAACGACGAAATACGAATCACTCCCTCGTGACAAGCTTCGCCGCATCAAATTACCTGTTTTTTTGCCAGACAAATCGAATGCCAAATTAAAATAAAACTCCAACTTAGGTTGTGACCAAAACCACAAGACTCATAAAATCATCCAACAAAAAACCCATGCTAAAATTCAAGGTCGAAACTCGGAAACCCAATCAAAGACAAATCTTTCTCCGACCTTCTAACCTTCAAATACCACACACTTTTATTTATTTATTTACCCATTTGATTGCCGTGCGTAAAGTTTTTTTTAACTAATTGTACTTAATGAGAATCGAAACAAAAACTTCAGGAAGTGTTACATAGCGAAAGTTCGTTATAATTTGACCTTGGGTTTGTAGGAACGTGACACTTGATTGTTGGGTATAGCCATAGATATTTTGCGGTTAATTATTTATTGTTTTGTACTGTCTGTGACAAGAATGGTTCCGAGTACGTTATACTTAACAAAACTTTAATTAAAGCAAGTCCAAATAAAATGACAAATAAGAATTATTAGCAATGGAGTGAAAAGGAAATAAAAATTAATAGATTTGTTGCTATCCAGTATTAATTTTCCTGACCTTAAATCTTTTCTCGGTATCAAGCGATGATTTGTTGATTGATTGATAGTCTCAGGTTGGAAAATAATTGACATTTTAAAAAGGCCAAGACAATAAATGAATCCTTTTCAACTCCTATTGTTGTCAACTCCTCTGTTTTTTTTATTTACAAAACTATGATCTAAATTATGAGTTTGCAGGTAGTCTAGGTAGACCCAGAGACGCCATTATTTATTTTATATTTCGAAGGCTGGCTAGCAATTCAATCAATTTTAAAAAAGGAATCCAATAATTGTATTCCCATTTGGCGCGGATATCCCCACTGATTTGTTAGAGTGGGGGAAAGGTCGAGTATCGATACATAGTCTGGTCACGTCCCTATTTTATCGAGCGCCGTGTTATTCCGATCCCTGGGTCAAAGCGAATCTGTGAGAGAAAATAACAACTCTTAGTAATAAGTTTTGGTTGACATTGGTATTTATTGACTTCTAATTGCATGTCAGTCAGGCTTGCAAGACAAGGAAGGGAAAGTTTTGTTAATGATTTGTTGATGAGGGTTGATAAGATGGGAGTTTTTCCTATCTCTCTTTTGTCGCTACTTAACAAATAAATATCCAACTATCGGGACAAACAACGCAATTGCATATTTTTCAAGAGATTTAGTAGTAAAAAAAATATATTTTGACAATGAACTTTCATTAGCGTTAATTCGTTTTTCACAAACAACATCGTCCAACGTGGCTATTGATTGCCAATAAAAAGTATGCGAATTTTTTTAAAATACTTTCGCTACATTTAAATGTATTTTCAAGGTCAAAACAACTTTGAATTTTGGGATTAAGATGGAAGAAGCTCTTTCGGTTTGGATATCATTTCTATTACCTTTGTTACTATACTACTGGACAATGGACATAGATAACTAAACTATGTCAATATGACAATATGACAAAAGGTCAATCCTATTCTGATTTGTTCCTTTTGTAAAAGTGGACGACATTCAGGTGCCGAGTCACGACTCAGCTGTGTTACGTTCTCTAAACAGCTGTAGCTTTGTATGGCTAATATTTTTAATACTTAAGTCCAAAAGGAGTTACCTACATAGTCGCTGTGTGGTAGGACGTGAATTGAGCTAAATATCACATGATTTTCTATAGTAAAAATGACATAAGATTACTAATTGGGATCTCGCTAATTACGCCGCATCATTCGGAATCGTTTTTAGCCGACTTCGCAAAAAGGAATCTCAATATGGATGTTTTTGTATATTTTTTTCTTTATCGGTACATATACCTATTGTTGTTTTCCTCTTCTAGTTATGTATAAAGCGGAAGAGTGCGTTTGTTTGTTTTTGTTTGAACTTGCAAATTTCGGAAACTATGGGACCGATTTGACTAATAAGTACATACATCCAGTGTTAGATGGTTCAGGAAGGCCAAAGGCTACTTTAAACCGGGTGCGCGGAATAGATCCTACGTGACATAACTTTCCTACGCTTACAACAGCTAGTAATAAATATTACTAGATCAAACTCACTTGAAATGTTAACCGGTCACTACAATTTTGCCCAAAAGGAACTTATCCTAATAAATTCGTACTCTCGATTAGAATACTAGATTGTTTATGTGCAATGCAAATGCAGGTTCAAATCTAGTCGTAACAGGAACTCAATCTTACTAACTGGCTTGTGGAACCACTTGAATTGTTTACAAATATAACTCCACAGATACTTATAGTGCGTAAGTTTTCGTGCCCATTGTTTTTACCAGTCGGATAATTCGAGACACGAGTACCTTTGTACAGTGTTAGTATTTTTGTGCAAAACTATAGCTAATATTATAATGGAAATCACCTTTAAGTATGTTACCCATGTTCACCGCCATTTACAAGTTTGGAGCGTTTTCTTCATGCATTTATACAAATGCTTTTCTATCTCCTATAGCCTTTTTTCTCTATAGTCTTTAGTACATCTATTCATGATGATCCAGCTACCAAAAAGATAATTTAAGAAAAATATCATTTTTTTTTCTTCATTTCAATTTACTTACAATACTTTAAGGTCTAAAACAATCTCAGAGTAAATTAAATAAAAAAGTGTCAATATCCATAGAGGAATGGAAGAAAAAGACATGTTGCGCCGACCCCAAATGACTTGGGAACAGGGCAGGAAGATGAAGGTAATGATCCATACAATTTACAGTCATTGCTACCTCATAACCGACATAATTAACTTACCTATATTGTCTTATCAACAACACGTGACCTCTAGGTCAGCAACAAAGCCAATCAGATAAGGATCTCAAACTAATAAATATAATACAGTATCATTGATATGTGACAAGTTAAGTTCCGGTCGCCAAACGTGACCGACTTGGCCGAAGGAGTATGTAGGTGGCAGGTTGCATGATATCATGCACTTGGTTTTACCATTGATATGTCTGGTGTAATATGTTGTTCTATGTAACTTAGTCACTTATATGTAACTTATAATACTAGCTTCCTCAGCGGTTTCACCCGAGTCCCGGAGGAACTACATCGCGCTCTTAAATAAAAAGTACCTAACCTTTAGGTAACCCTCCTCGATAAATTGGATAACATTTGGTCAACATAAATTTTCAAGTCCACCCGTTGTTATAAACCTGGAAAGTCTATTTGTTTTAAAGTGTCATAACCTAGGAACTATTGACCCGATTTGATTTAGGTTTTTTTACCTCGGTGTGTGAATCAGTTTTCATGGGATGCGAGTGAAATCATTGACGGAAGCTAGTAAATTACATAAAATCCTACTGCCATAGGTTTTCAGTAAAACTGCGCTAGAAATGGCTGACAAAATTAACGGCGTGGAAAAATAACGAACATCTTATGAATAGACTTTTCACGACGGACGTAAATTATACGGGTTTATGGACGTTAGGGTATCGTCATTACCTTTACATATAGAGTCACAAAATGGAACACATTATCGAGGAAATGATGACCTAATAGCTCTATAATATTTTTAAAATATAGCTGTAGTAGTGTAGTATAGCGGTGGACAAAATTACTAGATATGGAACTTATCTAAACTAACATAATAAAGAAGGATGTTTGTTTGATTGCAGGTGCCAATGACTGCGAAATTGCCGAACCTATTTTGAAAATCCTGTCACTGCCAAGGTTGCCTATATCTCCAAGATAGGCTAGATTTTATCTAGGTATATGGAGAGAAGATGTCGCTTCTTGTGGCACACTGGTACTCAGCTACACCCGCTAAGACTGGAAGCCGACCCGAACACACTTGGGAAAAAAGACTCGGAGGATGTGATGGAGAAAAGAAGTTTTCCCGGGACGTGAGGAAACCCCAATCATGAATAAGAAGACTAAAATTCAATGCCGTAATTTT
The DNA here is from genome assembly GCF_030705265.1 of Helicoverpa armigera. Taxonomy (NCBI): domain Eukaryota; kingdom Metazoa; phylum Arthropoda; class Insecta; order Lepidoptera; family Noctuidae; genus Helicoverpa; species Helicoverpa armigera. Next base: position 1,626,736 of record NC_087141.1, read on the forward strand.
ACAAAAACTTCTAGTACCTATTAACACTTTCTATTCAAACTAAGCAAAAGGGTTGCCGTACAATTGCACTACAAAATAATCGAAATAGTTCGAGGCAATAAACTTAGCTAAGTTGGCGACCTCGCCTGATTCATGTTACTACACAGAATTAAGATAACTTAGTGGCCTCTATTTCATTCTAATTCCTTTTATTTAACACTTGTCAATTTAGTTTATTAGCTGCATAACTTACATTTAAATAAATTGACATGATTTTTATACTTTATATACGTACTTAAGGAACTAAATGCTACAATAAGTTAAAAACTATGCTATAATTAAAATTGGATTTGCAAACCAAATATTATTTCGATACAATTGTTTTGTATTAATCAATCATTAGGTGCTTATGTCATAAACTACGAATGTAACCGTGTTACGCAATCACGTTAAACGATTGAACTGATTTAGATGAGAGGCTTAAAAATAAAATTCTACCCTGGAGACGGACTACGTTTTATCTGGGTGATGAGAGACTTTCCTCTGGTAAGTAAAGTGTATTAAAATCATCTCTCTATTTAATATTAATCAACTAACAACAAAACTTAATTTTGCAAGCATACAGTTAGACAGACTGACGGAAATATTTTACATTTATCATATCATGATAACAATCGGAAGCAATGAAACATTTCCTATATCCGTTTGGTTTAGCAAAGGTAGCAATGTTCCTTACATGTAAAGGTATTGTAATAAGTTATGTTCTTAATCGGACAATTAATAACTCATATTATCAGTTATTTCATTGTCCCTTATAAGGGTTATTGGAGCAATCAAGAAAAACTGAGCGATAGAGTTGCCAGTATTTTATTTTAAAGTTTTCACTATTTGCCTAGCCTTTTCTTTGACTATTTAGGGGTCAGCTTTTCAGTTTACCTGGATGCAGCTTCAGCTTGGCGCGGCCAGTCCGTGGATGGGTATCCAAGAACAAATAAGCGATAAAGTTGCCACTATTTTATTTTAAAGTATTCATTATATGCCTAGCCTTTTCTTCAACTATTTAGTGGTCAGCTTTTCAGTTTATCTGGATGCAGCTTCAGCTTGGCGCCGCGCCAAGCATTGCTTAGACCTTATGAGTGATCGACACGTCCCGTTGTTTCCCAAGGTGGATCCTGACAAAACCAGACGTTTTGACATGTTGATGATCAAGATGACACATTCATTTTGCGCCGTATGCAACATCAGGATTCACCTCTAGCCACAAAAAAAAAGAAAAAAATATCGTTGTAACTTTCCTGTTCCCTTCCACGTAGGACTCAAGCTTACAGATAAACATCGTAGGTCGTAGGTATTATTTGCATCTAAAAATATCAAGTTAACAATAACAAGTTTTGCTTTATTTTGAGTAAAACCGCGGATCGACGTCATACCGATTAAAGAATTAATCGATGCGTTAAAAGGACGCAGGGCTTGCGTAAATACGCATGTACTTTAATTATAACAATAGGTAAATGAAGGTTAACTAGAAACAACAACAAAAAATATTTTATTTAGCAAAAACAATCGAATCAAAAGTAACCGTACCGGAGCTCTGGAGTACAAAAGACCTCAGAAGAAATATGGCTACCTTTGAGACAGTACTTAAAAATCGAACCAAGTGTATCGAGACGCTTGGTTTCACTCCACACACAGCATGAGGGGTCCATATAATTACGATGAGTTCCCACCCACAAGGAGTACCTACTCCCGTTCCGGAACCCAAAGTTTTATCGACATCGTTTCTCCAACTATTCCTGTTTCAGTCCCAGTAAGCATCTTACATTGGTGGTAAAACAGAAACCAAATATTCATTCAAAAGATTCAGCACCTACGCTATAGTTCCTATAGACGGATTTTAGGCAAAACTTATCTGCTTATATGGCTATATGGTTGGTTATATTGTTTTGTTAAAGTAGGATACTATCATATAGTAGTTATCTTGGCACAATATTGCTCTTAAACAAATAAACATTAAATAAAAAATCATAAAACAATTCTACAGTTTTTTATATCCGACAGGGTGTTGTCTATTCCGGAATATAGTGTTGACAAGTTGCAACGATTCTTAGAATATTTTCTGTCGTTGATTGATTCTGACAGCCGAGGTAAAACCGCAGGATTTTCCTATATTATAAAACAACCTTATGTTTCTATTAGCCAGAATTGGGCCATTGTATGTAGTAGTATATTTTTCTTCTAATTTGTAGGTTATATTTGCATCAAATTAGAAATGACATTGACATACTTAACGATATTTGTTTAATTCTAACTAATAATTTGTTCTTTCTTATTTTATTTTAGAGTTCTAACTAAACTATTTTATTTCACTAGAAAATGATTACATGCAAAACAATTACACAATTGATAATGTAGTTTGGCTGAGGGACCTTCTGTCCCAAAAGAAACAACTTATATTTCAAAACTTTTGATATAAGTAAACCATAGTATCGAGCTAACGGCAAAGTTTTTAAAGTTCTTGAAAATGCTGATTTGGCACTTATTTTTTTCAATCACATTCGCTTTTTCTTATCACATTTATGTAGCCAAATTATTTTATTAATCTTTATATTACAATACGGAGTTAATTAATTTATTAATACTTAGATGTCATTACGGATCTATACCTGCATCAAATTAAAATCACCCAGCAATACTCTACGTAGGTATTTTACAGACCAAGGTGAGCCCTGGGTTTCCCAATGCCACAGTTGTCAGAGTGCCACCGTATAGCCGGTTGACACATTTACGAACAATCGGCACGGGTTAGTTCCGGTATTTATACCGCATGTAGTTTTTGTAGTTTTTTTGCTACATTTGAGTACGCTGATGGTGGTAATTGATATTGTGTAGGTAGTGTTTTATGATGAGGTTATTTTACTTAGTGGATAATTAGCGTTATCCGTACTTATGTATTGTAAATACGAAAGTCTGTCTGTCGCACTTTCACGATCTACTAAACCTATGTATTTAAATATCTGACATAGCATATCTATAGGCAAATTTATATCTGGCTGGCCTAGGGACGTGGGGAGCTAGGAGCTAGTAATTGAATAAGGAATCCTAATTTCTTAGGTATAATCTAGATTTTAATTCTGTTTTTATAGGTAAACATCTTTTGGAATTTATTTCTACAATGTACACACTATACATATATACAAACTTAAACTACTTATCTTTATACAAAACTAAAAATAAAATACTATATACAAAATATATATAAACATAAAATATAAAAGAGCATCGATCAGGCGTCGAAGTATTCCTCCGCATCACTGTCCTCCGGAAACGTGCCCAGAAGACTGGCTGCATTGCCACGTTGAATGGCAATGCTAATTCTTTGTCCGAAGAATAAGCCAGCCCTCTGGTCACGCGAAGCGTCGACAAGCCTTTTCGCGATGTCCTTATAAAGTAACCGCGAACTCGGGCCCCATGGATAATATAATCTAGATTGTGTTGTGTGCGCTAGAATATTTCAGGTACAGAATTACCTGAGAACAATCCTCAATCTTTACCAAATTATAAAATCGAAGAAAATCACAAAGAAATTGCCACACGAAGAATGTCCAATCCTCAACAAAAAAAGTACATAAAATCAAAAAAGTTGCATTCAATTTTTTACAGAGTAAAGTATAAAAGCTGTGGATAAAAATATAATGCGTCTTCTTCGTCATTAAACCATGATGGGTCGGTAGAAGATAAGCGGCTATAGATATAAAACGCCAGTTTTTCCCCTCATCAACAGCGATTGAAGAACGTGGTTAATGCGCCTTTTATACAATGGGGAACGCTATGTGCCGGTTATGGAATATCGTAGTAAGAAACTGAGACTAGGGGAAAATATTGTTTTAAAGTAATAATGATATCGCACTAAGTAACTAGGTGAAGAGACTAGGTAACATTTTTTTTTTAAAGTAATATGGATAAATGACATAATGTCGCTTGAAAATATTTAAAGTATCTATTTACAAAAAGTATTTAAAATGCAGGTATGTCGGGTGCGGCCAAAGAAAAATATGAAGAATTCAATGAGTATTTCTGGGTGAAACCAATTTTTTAGGTATGTACCTAAGTTTGCCTTTTAATTATGAAAAGTATGAACCGCAGGTACTCGCGTACCTACTTGTGCTCGGAATTTAATTTGTGTACTGCGATTGATTTTGCGAATATTTTAATTATATGCATGGTAAAACAAAATTAACGATTTATACGATCACATAACGCGACTACTACGCAATAATAAAACATGTATAAACTATTCAAGTATTGTAGAACTTTAATAGTTGTCAGGTGTATAATCAGAAGTTTTTATTTATTATTGATTGTTAACTATGACACGTCCCGGCGTCGCTCAGTCGCAATATAATTTTAACTATAAAACTGAGACGCGGGCAGTGCTGAGATGTGGGAATTTCATGTCATTTGGAATAACCAGTCAACTTGTATTGCAGATATGATATTATGATATTACGATGAATATTGTATGTGTATTTGTTACTCTATACTGCTACAAAGAAGACTTGGAAGATGTCAGATAGGAAGGTATAGATGAAGAAGATTCAGCCAACCATAAATTTACTAACTTAATAGGTACAAAGATAGAGAATGATAATGGTGATTTAAATTCCAAATTGATTTCTTATACTGCTGCAATGTGGTGCTAACGATTTCTTGCCTCAGAGAGCACGCTGTTGGTTCTAAGTCAGCTAGCACCCCCTCAATATAGCTTGATTGCCGTCGCATCGGACTATGAGAGTGAGAGAACAGACAGTGAATAGAAGTTCTATACCTCTTCCTAGTTGAAGGGACGCTTTATTGATAGTAAGTATATTATTTAGACACCCAGACAGACAAATATCGATCAAGTACTAAAATATATTTATTCCAATACTATATTGTTAGATGCATAATCCTGAGCATCAATTATACTATGCAGATATGCATCAGTCGCGGAATAATGTTATGACCGGTATTTTAATATATTCCTGTAGTAAGTAAATATTGTCAAGTCACGATCAGTTTCCTTGTTTCCAAAACGAGATAAATTGATAAACTGATGATTTGCGTGTATTTTTGTAATTTTCTGACGTGTTTGACCGACACAACTCGATGACTTAAAATTTAAGTAGTCGTTTTTGAATTTACCGCCCTTACACATAGATAGACGCAGCCGTGGACATTGTTTGTTTATAATATAATTAATTGATAGGTAAAGATAAAGATAAGATAGGTTGTAGGTAAAGTAGATATAATAATATAATAGGTTGAAACTACAAAGTTTTACCTACGTTGCAAAATTTTTGTCAGAAAGTTTTTTTACAATTTAGAATGTTTCTCGTTGTGATAGTTCAGTTATTTTATTTCAGGGTTATATAGTGTCTTCCTAGTAAAGTAATTGTAAAGATTTTCTTAAATATTTTATTTCTTTGCGGTAGTTACGTGACACGACACAGAGCCGTCATGAAATATCCGATTAAGTTTTTTGGCTGAAATACTTTTTGCATCGTTTATATTATGCAGTCAACTATTTAATGGACAAACAAAAAAAACTGAAAAGACATGCAATTCTAAATATTTTATCCGTCATTTTTTTCTTCCAAAAAAAATGTGCAAGATAAAGTACACACTAATAAAGAAAAGGAAAAAAAATCCTAGTCGCTGTCACTCGATAATGTGACAAACATACGAGATAGGTACTTGAGAAATGACGAACACAACTTCAAATTAAAAATTTACGTTTTACCTTTCCATAAATAATAAAATCGAGGTTATAAAAGTAGGCCATGTAGAAAAGAAGCTCAAAGTTAACAAGACTATGAATCTTTAAATTGTTTTAGTGTTGAAATTGGGTCGATCAATCACTCTTGCCCTTTAGATATTCCATTTTTGGCTTGTTTTTGTATTTTTTGAGTTTCCACTAAAACGTTTTTTGCTAATAATTGCATAAATCTGGAGTCGATTTTGACAGTCAATGATCTTTGCAGCCTAATTACTACTTATACTTACTAATGTCATAATGAGGATTTATTGTTTCAAACCGATTTGAAAAATTATTTCACTTTTGGGAAGCTAGTCTATCCCCCATTGACATAGGCTGTATTTCGTGCGGGTACGGAAGAAGTTCCCTCGGGACTCGGGTGAAACCGTGGAGAAACAGCTATACTTAGATACTTATAAAAAGACACATTTTGGCCAGCTAATAACTTGGTATCAAATCCATATCAAAGTAAATAAACTCAGTCACCTAGCGACTTACAATTCAATATTTTATCTTACAAAACAAGTATCTAAGACAAGGCTTTTAAAGCAACAATTAATTGCATCGATATGCACTATCAGTACCGGTGTACAGGAAGTTTAAAACGTGAATATTAATATCTACAATAGGCACAAAATGTACCTATGTTCTTTGTTCAATATCTAGATTAATTAATTCATAACTAAACGCAAGTTTCCGGTAGCTAGGTCACCTTAGAACTGATTAATGGCACCCTATTGTCTCATATAACTTAGTATCAGCCAATGACCTCTAGTTAACACCTATAATTAACAACTTCAAACTTAACATAGTTCTGTAAAACCCGCCATTTTTCCTCTAACCCAGCCTTGGCAAAGTTGACATCGATTCTGTAATGGCCGATCACTGAATCACATTGACGACCCTATTTTTTGCCTATCTGAACAAAGCCGCACGAAGGACCATATTACTAAGACATTGGATTAATTGAATTGTTACCAAGAATGCTAGGCGGGCGGGGCTTTCAGTAGCTTTCAAGGTTCGTAAGGAAACCAGCCTGGTTTAGTAGTCGACGCGCACCAAACCACGGCGCACGCGCCAATGTTACCGCTACAACCTATTTGGTTAACATAGAGGTTGTATAGGAACATCTTATATAAAAAATAAAAAGTAAAAAAAAATCAAGCTGTCGAGTTCGATTTTAAATTTCGAAGCGAACGTGTTTGTATTTTTTTTCGAATTCCGCGCGTTTATTTTGGCGGGATTTCGTAGTGTTGCAATTTGAAAAAAATTGAGGTGACAATTTCCAAGTGTTTTGCAGTCTTTGGTAAGTTCATATTTTTTATAATGATAGATATAAAATTATCTTTTTTAGTTTTAGGTTACATCATGTTAGATGAGTAATCTGACAGCAATTATAGTTTTTGTGCATCTTAAATATAAATGGGTGTTAAAAGATATTCACGATCATCAAAAATAATACAAGCATCAATCTGCTAAAACAGGCTATAATCTTCGTTTCTTATACTGTCAAAATATTATATTTTTAAGGCATGCTTAGAGACTTCTTGTACGCATATGTTGCGTGTGCGCATGTTTGAATAAAGAGTTGATAAAATGTTCAGCTGATGAAGCAAACGTGCAGAAAAATATTTTTCTTGTTAATTTTTTAATGGATTATATTTTTCTTTTTTTCTTACCTAGCGGCAGCATCATAAAACATTTTTTAATTGCATCTTAAAAATTGCAATATTGTATGCAAATATAAGAAAAGGCATTGCATTGTACGATTAGAACAACAGGCTAATTTACTTATTACTCACGAGACTTAATTAACAGCTTTTAATATTTTTTTTAGCTTCGTAAAACAATGGCTGTGTTAAGAGGTTGTTAATTTTAATTTATGGCCTTATAATTAGAGTTAACTATCTATAGTCTGCGTCTTTGCTGACGTATATTCATAACAAAAAAAATATTTATAAGAAGTTAATAAAAAAATATTATCAGGGAATTCTACGACAAAATATATCCTGAGGGAACGGTTAATTTTCTCGTTTCATTTCTGAGCTTTCAAGTAGCATAAAAAAATATATTCCTACTTAAAAAAAGTACCAGTAAAATCATTACTAGTTTTATAAATACGGTTAGAGGACCAAAAATAAAAAATACTAATTTCTTTAAATGCAATTAAATCCTCGGGAAAAGGCTAGTCATTTCATAGACTTACAATCTATGATTAAAACTTCAGCACAATTTTTTTTATCGCTCATTTTAAAATAAGGTCATTCACACAGTAAATTGTATCTTATTTAATTTATTTCAAACTTTTTGCAACAAAAGTATACATGTTATTTCAGCATGATGATGATATTATTATGTTCAAAAGTCGTAAATAACTGTAATTTATGCATATCAGGAAGAACTTTAATAGTAATGTGGGTTGGATAGCTTTTAGCTGTATGAATGTAGATCAATTGCCTATTATATTGCAGCGTAGTCTTTTGGCTCTTGTTTTTGGAAGCTGACCCCAACATAGTTGGGAAAAGGCTCGGGAGATGATAATGACTTTTGGCTCTTTGCTAATGAGTCACAAAAACTAATCTAAGATTGTGGAGAGAAATGAAAAAAGGTTATTTTTATTCCATTATAATAACAACTGTCAATTAATGTCAAAAATTAAATATTTTCGGTTATATAAAAAACTTCCTTCGCTAATGTGTCGAATAGGTGTAAGAAGCCCTAAGCAAAATTTTTTGCTTAAAACATACTTAATATTTTAAACGTAAAATATGACCCAAGCACCTTTTTAATTACCATTTAGCTCGCTCGTTAACTATTATATATTACTTGCGTGCTTAGATAAAATATTATGTAACTGAGAAATAACCAAAAAATTGTAAGCATCAAGGTCAGATAGCGATGATTGTTTTTTCTTACGCATGTTTGTTATAAATACGAAAGTAATATGTCCGTCCTTATTTTTTTTTTAATAAAACCGCTTGGTAAGACTGGTTATCGAACTTTCTGGGTTCTGACTACTCGTAACGACTCCCAAAGATGTTCAAATGACAGCCGGGATCCAGCAGTTTATCGTGCTTTCCAAAACACGGACTTTTTCTCGAACAAAACTAAGAATAACAAAATCTATCTATCTATCCAATAAAGGATAGTTAAAGGCTTGTTATCCATACACAGCTGGCTGGCTAGGCTTGCAGGTCACAAAGTATCCGTAACAAAGTTATTCTAAAGGACGGCTTTACGCAACAACGCAGCAGGAATTTATTTAAAAAATATGCACGCATTTTTTTCTGTATTTTTTTTTTCAAGGATTATGCACTTTTTATTATCAGCTAGAATGTCTCAACATTAAATAATAATAGGCGTATATCTAACTACATTATTTTTAGATTTCAATAACATGTACAACTTCCGTATTTAAATAATTAAAAACTGCATAATTTATGACAAATTAAGTTTTTTCCAAAAATGTGCAGTTTTATATATATTTTTTATATAAAATATATGCAATAACATGTTCTAAGGTGACGTTAATTTGCAATTACAATGAACGTATGCATAATAAACCTGATACTTATGCATCTTATTCAACTACAATATTATATGCAAAAACTTGTAATCATGATATATGTATTATGTTATTAATAATATTGGAATTCTTAGTGGTAGTATTATCCGCTGTAATAATAAATATCTTCATCAGGCTTAGATCAAAAAGAATTATTCTTTAAAATATATAAGACATTAGTATAAATAAATCATTGAACTTCCAGGTATCTGTGTCCGTATCTATAAAGTAAACTCATGTGGGATATATTAATTATTTATTTATAACAACAATATTAGCTCACACCTTCAGACCAAAATACTCATAATTCTAAACTTATAATTATTAATTAAGAGCCCTTAAACAGTTAATTTTATAAGGTAAGTAACTATTTCTCAGCTACAGCTCCTAGGGGAGAAATATTTCAAACTCCAGTCTTCGCGTAAAATAATATCCTCCAGCATGCAAATTGCCTTTAAAGCGCGTCCAATTAAAATCATTAATTTTATATTAAATAATTAAAGTCAAGATTCTAAAAATCACAATAGAATAGGTAAAAGATCAGGAGAATTACAAGTAATGATGCTTTTTAATTGTTGTGAAGATATTTTTAATTAAAAATAATCAATAATGGCTGGTTATATTTGTGTTAATGAGTAGGTGGTTTTATAATGATCACCTTAGCCTTATTTAGAGTAATTACGTCTATGCGCCCTTAGCCTAAAATCAAGAAGACATGACATGTTATGACTGCATTATCCAAGTTTTACCTTCAACAATGAAGTAACTACGATATAAAAATAAACCTTAATTACCTACATTTCTTGTGGCACAATTTACATAGCTATAATTTTATTTACTTCTTGAATTCAAGAATTTAGATACCTATTTTTGAAAATTAAGGATAATCGCATTTTGTTTAAATAGATTGCTTACATTTACATAAAAATAACATTATTTATGTCCGCGTCTTCAAAAACATTCATTTCAAACCATTTAGAGTAATCGGTCAAGTAATTCTCATTTACGGATTTTTGTTGTTTTTTCAAAATTATAGACTTTTACATTTAGTATATTGAATTTTATTTGGATAACTTTATAATACAGTAATTTATTGAGAACATTTAAAATATTTATTCTTTATTGCATAACAGCACCCATCCCTTTCACTAATTTGCAAACTCGAAGTTCATGGTTACCCTTTGTTTTATTGGTTTTGTATTATTTATACAAACGTATATCTATGCTTACGTGATAAAGAGATAACTTTTTTGTACCCTAAAAGCTCCGAAACTAAAACATTATTTCACTATTGGAAGACTGCACTACCCCGAGTTACATAGGCTACATTTTATCTAGGTACGGGCACAAATTCCCCAGGGACGCGGGTGAGACTGCAGGAAAACAGCTAGTTTTTATAAACCTATACACAACTTTATCTTGAGGTCTGTATTAGGTATTATGACAAGACAAAATGACGCATTGCAAGTAGGTACAACAAAAACTTCCGAGCTTCTTATTCAGTTCAATAAATTGAGAATTAATTTATTCCTTCGTGGAATTTTTGTAGAGCTCTTATTGGTAATGTACCTATTAGTGCATGATTTGCTGTTTAGAATTAAAAGGTGTTGATGTCATTACTGGGAAAACATTAATTGGGGAATTTCAGTAGCTTCTGCGTTTTTTTTTTTGCAATTAGTTTTAAACATCATCATCACATCAGCCAATTACCGTCCATTGCTAAACGTAGGCCTCCCTCTTTTAACATGAAGTATCGAAATATGCAGGAAAGTTTAATAATCAGTCTAGCTAAGGAGTATTGGGTTGCCCGGGTTACTGGGTTGAGGAGGTCAGATAGGCAGTCGCTCCACGTTGAAGACTGGTACTCAGCTGCATTCGGTTAGACTTTAAGTCGACCTCGACATAGTCGAATATGGTTAGGCAGATGATGATGCATTATTATTGAAATATGCATATAAGTAGATTGTTCTTATTTCAAAACAAAATAAGTAGAATGTTATTGAATCAATTCCATATACATCAAAGGACAGAAAAAAGGAACAATCAGTGTACACTAAAGGACAGAAAAAAGGGAGCAACACCATCTAGTAGGTAATTGATGACACAATCGTGTTCCCCTCTGTAATCCAAGCACGTGTCTAGACAAATCCGTTTCCTAATGATATTGATTACCATAATACCAGCTTTAGATCCTTTATTTATTTTTAGATTTAGGTTAGTATAAATTGCTGGGTTTTCTGAAGACGAGATTTAAATAAATCATTAACCAGTAGTAATCGATCATAAAGTTAAGCACGCGTGGTCGATCCATGCATACCATGGATGACTAACTTGGCTTAACAAGTTCATATAAGGAAGGCACATGTGGTAACCTAACCCAAAAATATTTTTAATGGGTAGGTATTTGACATAATATTAACATGTTAAATGAGTCACCAAAAAAACAACGCGTAGGTATTTTATTGAAAAAAATATGCGGAAGCTAAAAACTAACGATTTACCAAATCGTGTGACACTATTAACTTCTAATTAACATAAAACTAAGATTGGATTTACATAGGTATTAAGTGTAACTTTGCCTACGCACCTCGTCCTTGATCGGGTAACCGCAAGACACCTATCCGGTAAAAACTGGTTTGGTACTTATAAATAGTTAAATATTGCATTGTATTGTTTTTAATGAATAGGCCTTTTCTGTTGTTTTGTGTCATTTGAAAAATGAATTATAAAACAAAGTCTATCTGTTTACGATAGCTTCTAAATCTGCCTACTGCACTGTCTGCTGCACACATCTTCAGATGGTGGTGACCAGTAGATAGTAGATTGAAAAGGAATGTATAAGTATATGTGTCCAATAAAAACTGTAGCAATTGACATACTAATTTCACCACTTCATTGATGACACAAAAAGGCTTCAGCGAATCGGCTCCATATCCACGTAGGCCTTTCAAAAAAGTGGGACTCTGCAGTCCCGTGGCACTTATATCAGAAACATACTACTAAAATCTATCAAATAAACCATTTAACTATTCACGTAACTTCCTTCACTCGGCTTTTTCCTTCGAATGACAGTTCAAATAACTTATGCCATAAGTTATTCCATCGCTGTTATCGACACCTGGCTATGACAAGACCTCACATAATCTTTGACCCGTTTCATGTTCGATATTTCACGCAACAACAGTTCAGGAGTACTCGGGTGTAAATGGAATGAAGAAAAGATTTCTTATTCCTACAATAAAAAGTACTATTGATATGTTCCCCAGGATGGATAGGATATCTGGTTAGTAGTTGCTTTTTCTTAGTACCTACACAATCAATGCTTATACTATAGAGAGGAAAACTTTGAATTTTTGATTGTTTGTTTGTACCTAATGGATAAACTCAAAAAATAATGGACGAAAGATAAACTGGACGTCGCTGATGCTATATCCAAATACAGTGTCCAGTAGAAGGCAAGATTTCAGTGAGCACATAGGAATCATATTGGTAATCTTCTCTGGTAGATTCCTCAACGTATATTGGTCTCAGTCATAAGTATTTATGCAACAACATTACAATGAACTCTCAAGAGTAGAATGCAGTTGCTATGTCGAAAAACAGCTTTCTTTTTTAGCATACATAAACAAGTTTACATTGTGAGTTACATAATGCAGATGATCGTATGTTTGTTTACTAAAGGGTCATTGACACTAATTTGAAAGGTTGCTCTTGCGTATAATACACCAAAATATACAGTGCAATTTAATTCAGATAAAAATGGACGGATTTTCTTTACATTTTGAAAAGATTTATTTTCATAAGTTAAGGTGACCCGATTTCATTTCTGCAAAGGTTACAGTTTAAAAACCTTTAAACTGTGCTATTCGTACACATATTTTTATGGTATCGCGTTTAAGCACCAATTGTTTATAAATTGTATACGTACTATCATGTACACTTTACGTAGGTACTATCATGTACTACTTACGTACATTTCCATCAAATACTATGTATTTCTCTAACATTATATTTCGTCTAAAACCTTTTACTATAATCATTGTAGACATGATCGTATTTACAGACAGACTCACGTTAAAACAAATAAAGAGACAGCTGATAAATTGTATTTGTAAATACAGAGAGAATCTGAAAGGCTGATCAGAACCAATTTCTAAAAGGTGGTCGTCATGTTAAAGATTTATAGATTTTTTCCAAATAAATTATGCTTAAAATTAGACCTAGTTCTTACGGAAACCGTAACTATAAAGTCTGAAATCACCAACACACATTGAGTAAGCGTGGTGATAACGCTCAATCCTTCTCAGTGTGAGAGGAGGCCTGTGCCCAGCAGTGGCACGATAAAAATTATGCTTAAGGAAGTCATGGCCCAATGGACCTTTTTTTTGAGAAAATGAATGATCAATTTTATTTTTCTTGTGTTACTAATACCAACCAGTAGTCTCAAGATATAATTTTAGATATTTCTATTAGTCAAATCACCTTCATAGTTCTGAAGTATAGTGCATTAGTTCATAATTTTGCACTTACTAATGAAACGGTCAAGAACGATTGTCGACCTCGATCGATTGTCGTGTGCGGAAGTCGATCGATTCTGATATATTGCATTGTTATTACAGGGATCGATTTATCTAATGTGAACGTAATTGCTACCTGATTTATTTTGTAAGAGGCTGTTAATTGTTTTTTTTTTTTTTGTAAGATATATGAGTGACACTTGTATAATTGAGTGACATTGTTTTGTACTTGGAGTAATTAAAATACGCATTTAATAAGGAAATTTGTAACTACTACATGTGAAAACAAAAAAAAATACGATGTCGAAGTCAAGATGCCTGCGAAGTGTCATACTTAAGAGTTCAAGAAGCTAATATACAATATTTGATCTCATAATACATTACATAAACTCCCTATTGTACCCAAGTTTTTTAAACAAATCCAAAACTATCAACTTCGGGATAAACGATTTGTCAAAGCCAAGATGCCTGCGACGTATCAAACTTAAGAGTTCAAGAAGCCAATATATTATATTCACTGTAACTTATTACGACTATGATCTCATAATACATCACATAAACTCCCTATTATACCCAAGTTTTTTAAACAAACCCAATTCTCTCAACTCTTAAACCAAAACATGAAAACCCTGACTAAAACCACACCTCTCAAATTGATCGATCAAGCTTGCTCGACTGCAGAACAAAAGAGTAACAATTGCAGCGTGCACTCGAACAAGGAAATAGTGCATTCGTGACCAGCCCCCGGCTGTACTGCCCTAACCTACTTCGGTACCTATAGGTAAGGTGGATCACACACTAGCACAGGGATCCGGCGTGAAATTGCAAGGGACGGGACGAAAGACTGTATACTTTATGAAAGGGACTGAGGCCCTGTAGGATAATGTTGTAAACAGCCGAGATTTATAATGTGTAAGATATGTTTTGGCACGATTTGTAATGATTGTGGTAATAGTAGTACAAATAACAAATCAATAAAATAAATAGTACAAATTGCGTAATTGCGTTTATTGCAATATCAGTGACCACGTCCAGTGAAGTTTCACGAATGGGAGACAGTATTGTTATTTCAGGTTCTAAATTGATGCATTTTTTTTCATATTCCATATTGATGTTTCCCTTTTTCTATAATTCAATAATTTATTTTTTTATCAACAAGAAAAAATCTTATTATCCCACCCAAAACAAAAATGTGAAAGACTGCCAAGTTCGATAATATGGGAATGCTTCGCCTATAAAAGAAGTGAGATCTGAATAAGTACCAAGTTCCATACACATACCTCAGTTAAAAATAATTACTTTTTAATGATGTTACTTGGCAAGTTTTCATACACCTTGTTATAAACCTACTAAACGCAATGAATCAAGTATTTAATTTTCTATTAAAACTTGCCAAGAAACATCATTAAAAAGTAATTATTTTACAGGCTAATCTTATGCCAAGACCTTGATGTGTCACTCATAGTCAATCATCCGTATCCAGACTGTAACACGCAAATACATATTACCGATGCTGATTCATCATCTCTTAGAAAAGAGCTGATTTCTTCCAGCTCCCTCCTGAGGAGCTTGGTTCAGCCTTGCCCTATTTATCATTAGCTCACTATCGAATTACTGCCCCTCTTCTGTAATGGGAAGTCATCACTTGGCCCTTCCCGCTATAGGTACTCCGGGAATACTGTCAGACTTCCAATGAGTAAAACCCCTCTCTAGTTTCTTCTGGAGCCATTGCACAGCCCCTGTTAGATTTAACCCTAAGGAGCGAAATTTAGTGACTGCTCTTTGAGAAGAATCACCTCCCATGGAATTTATACTTCTTGAAGAAGATCATTTAACCTGGTGATAGCAGAAAGAAAATACATACATAAAATGAAATAATATTCATACCTGAACAAAACGTTACCATGATCACGAGCAGTAATAAGTAGGTAATAACATATTGCATGTGTGTTCATCCGTTATGTCAGTCACCGGTGGACGTAACCTAATAATGTTTCAGACCCATCCATTGTCTGCCGTGAAGGTTTCACGCGATGTAGGTATAGTGTATAAGGCTTGCTGTGTTACTATAAAACTACAAACTATTATTAGAATGCCAGTTTGTTTGGTTTTCGTAAACGAAAGAAAACGCAGACAACGTCTGCATCAGATATCAGTTGCAGTTTTAACGGAATGTTAGGTACATGGGGTGAATTGTAACCTAATTTACCGAAACAAAAGCCAAGCAAAGCAAAGTTTTTGGAATGCCACTAGCCACAATTTTCATGCGTTCACAAACCAGAAGCAAAAGTTCCCTAATAAACTCTTTGCTTTAATTAAGTAGACTTTACAAGTTCTGGATACAAAGTTTACACGAATAATTTAAAATTAGACAACAAACCAAGCAACCAACAGTTTACGCACATGGTACCTACCACAGTTATATTAGAGCTTAAAACCCCATTGTTTCAAGGTCAGATACGTAAAATACTCAGGTGTCTTCTAGAGTAGATTCTGCTTTACATTTTTCACCCTCAATGTGCTAATTTTCAACATCAAATTGTACTTCTGTACAACTGTACACTGTGGTACAAACTACGTGTGTACCACGGTCATTATCAGCCGGATCGCCCTTGACATAGTTACGTGATAATGCAAGAATGATACTGTTTTATTAGGCCTTATGTAATAACTATGAAATAATAGCTTTTTCTTGTAAACCCTCGTTATCACAGCAATCATCGGTGTTAAGATGGACATCGGAATGTGTGATATTTTTCTATGCTAAATTACTAATATGATGAAGTGGAAAATATTGTATTTTTGTTTGTTATAGATAAACTCAAAAACGATTTGACCGATTTTACAAATTCTTTCACTGTTGGAAAGCTACTCTCTTCCCGAGTAACATAGGCTATACTTTATCCCGGTACGGGTTGTAGTTTCCACGGGACGCGGGTGAAACCGCGGGAAAACGGCTAGTCTATTATACGCAGAAATTGTATGGTATGCGATGCTCATTTATTTTTTCTTTATTTTGTAGAATCGCGGGATATCTGCGCAATTATTCGCTCGTTTAATTATTTCTGATAAATCTATCAAGGTTTTATAATGAATTTAATTAATGTAGATTTCAATATTCAAAGAGATTTTAATTATTGAAGATTTTATAGCTATGGTAGACCGGTAAAACTATTTGATTCTTAAGCATCTCTTACTCATGGACTGGACTCTAGAGCAATTTGATTGATTGAAATTATTAACTAAAAATCTATTCAACCAGTTTTGTTTTTATTCCGATATTACTTTTTTATGAAGAGCCTTACTCGCCCAAGGACATACTAACATGACACGAGATAGGCGTTAAGTATGATACTACTTATGTGTGTGATACATACATATTTTTTGCTCCTGTTTTTATCTTATACAAAGTAGGATGTCTGATATGAACTAATTCAAATATAAGTTTGATAATAATCTTAGTTCCGTAATAATAATCCGTTTGATCTATATCCTGCATTCTGTTCGTGACAATCTTACCAATTGCGACCATAAAAATAAATCCGGTTTTAAAGACTTGAGCCGCTGTGGTACATACGAAATTGAGGTTTTTTGTAGAGTTCCGTTTTATTCTCGCTTATTTTGTTTAAGTTCTTATATGGAACATTTGTGTTGTTTAAGTCTAGAATCTCATCATCAGCATCGTCCCACTGCTGGGCTGCGGCCTCCTCTCATACGCAGAAGGATTGACCGTTAATCACCACGCCTGCTCAATGCGGGTTGGTGATTTCAGTTTTATAGTCCAGGTGTCTTGGAGATGTTTTTTTTTTACCATTCAGTCAGTCTAATCATTACTAATATTATAAAGTCACGCACTAAAATAAAATGCCTATTTTTTGACGTTTTACATAATTTTATTAAGTAACACGTGCGAATATACTTCTCTGGCAGTTAGATCTACCATATGATGTTCCTTCGAGAAAAATCGTATGAAGCTTTTTTTAACATAGAAAGATCAACAAAAAACGATCACAAAAAGTTCAACAGATCACGAATTCGTGACTCGAACGCGGAAGTACGACAATAGTAGAAATATTTTATCGATTTCATCTTGATACTATCGATTGTTTTTATTTATTATCGATTTGCATATCGAGTTTTTATATGTCAAAACTTGTTTTGGCTGGGCTTAGTCTTAGATTTGTCCTTGAGATAGAATGCGTTTTGTAAGGGAATAAGTAGTGATTGCAACAGTGTTCTGCTATCTAAGTAGCTGTTTCCCTGCGGTTTCACTTGCGTCCCGTGGAAACTACTTCCCGTACCCGTTTAAAATACAGCCTATAGCTAGCCGGGGATAGTACTGCTTCTCAACGTTGATACTAGTTTCGGATCCTTTAGGGCACAAACCGTGGTACAGACAAATACAAAATCATAACTTTTTATTAAAGTAGTATGGATAAATTCCATAGAGTTATAGTTCGGCCGTTCAGAGAATGCGTTCCTGACACCTATCAGTTAGTCAGGACTAGTGATGGGCACAACATAACACTGAGTTCGTTACCGTTCCCCCAAAATAAACCGCCGCATTATTTTAAGATTATTTTCGTTTTAAATTGGCGGAATCATTTAAAATTTATATTTTAGTTATTTAAGTGGAAACCAAAAAAAGGTAATATTCATATAATAAAATCGTTTTATTTATTCTTTGTTACAAAGTTACAATCTGTATTTCTATGCAATAAAGTAAGTACATTGAATTGAATGTGCGTACAGAATGTTAATCAGACTCCGATTCGCTTGAGGAGGTGGTGTCTTCATCATCATCTTCGCCTACATGTATATTACGTGTATATTAGGTATTATCAATAACAGAATCAATCCTGATATCTCGGTCAAAATCTTCCAAAATCAGGTTTTTAGAGCTCTACCTCACTGGGACGCCATGGCGACGTCGCCAGCGGCACAGGTCTGGCTACTTCTGGCATCCAAATGTCGCCAAGTCGAGTGGCCATGGCGGCGTCTCGACAGTCAATTGTTTACGTCGTCGCTCAAGAAATTGCAAGCTGACTGGCGACCACATTGGCGACTGTGTGAGGGAGGTGCGCTTTACCGTGTACATTATAGTGGCTACTGTGGCCACGTCGCCAAGTTGCCACGGTAGCCAGAAGCCACATAGGGAACTGTAGCTCGTGGCCACGCCTCCAATTTGGCGACGTTACCAAACCGTCGCCAAGTGAGTTAGGTTCCATACATTTCAATACTAACTGCTTGGATACGTAGCCGGCGACGTCGCCATTGGCGTCCTAATGAGGCACTGCACTAAGTCTTAGCGCACGAAACGACAACAAATGACTATTTAGCGTCACAAAATGACGGCCCATGATGCCATTTGGGGTTACCATTTTCAACCTAAATATAAAAATGCTACTTTCTTTCGCGCGTTCAGTTTGATCATAGTTTTATTTTTATATTTCATAAAAGTTATCCTATAGTCCATTATTTTCAAATTCTTAAAAAGAAAAACAAAACGTATTATTTTATATTATAAGTATAACTGTATAAGAACCATCAACCAGAACAGATTACGATACTTGCCTGTTATTTTTAGCACAGCACTACAAATATAAAGCGCTGACATAACCTTGTAATAGCGCAGTATAGATTTAGAAAAATATTGTTTACCAAGTTATTTGACACTCAATTTGGCACAAAATTACAACATTCATTGATTATTATTGATATAATAATGTTGTTTTAATGCTCAACAATTGTTAAAACGATAAACAACCAGCAAAAAATATTTGTATCGTACTGCAACGCCATTACAAAGTTACGTCGTCAGTTCAATCGCGATGTGTCAGAAACGCATTCTCTGAGCGGCCGAACTTATAATGCATTATATGTTACGATGGTGGTTAAAACAAAGTGAGAATTGGCTTTTTAAATAATATCAACGTAATATAAACGTAGTCATTGGTGTTGAAGCGTGATAATAGCATAGTTAATACACTTGATATCTTGACCACATTCCTTGTACCCAGTGACCGATATGAGCACTCAAGTCATCTAATTAGTGCAGGTTGCTCCGATCATCTGACTAACAGAAGTACCAAGCATGGGCTGCGGTGTATTTCTAAATCAGCAAATGACTGTTATCTTTATTCATATCTATATTTTCAGTCAAAATCAAACCATCAAATCGTGAACTCGTTACGTAAAAGTAACCGAACTTACACGCAGCGATATTTTGGTATTGTATAAATCTCCAACCTAATTTAATATAGGGTCGTAAAAATCTTTACAGATACTTAATGAAAATTTCCTGTTTAATAATACCAAAGTTATATGATTAGTTATCCGCGTTGAAGCGAGATAATACACTTGGTAGTCAAGACAGGCCTCATTCCTTGCACTCAGTGACCGATATGAGCACTCAAGTCATCTAATTAGTGCAGGTTGCTCCGATCATCTGACTAACAGAAGTACCAAGCATGGGCTGCGGTGTATTTCTAAATCAGCAAATGACTGTTATCTTTATTCATATCTATATTTTCAGTCAAAATCAAACCATCAAATCGTGAACTCGTTACGTAAAAGTAACCGAACTTACACGCAGCGATATTTTGGTATTGTATAAATCTCCAACCTAATTTAATATAGGGTCGTAAAAATCTTTACAGATACTTAATGAAAATTTCCTATTTAATAATACCAAAGTTATATGATTAGTTATCCGCGTTGAAGCGAGATAATACACTTGGTAGTCAAGACAGGCCTCATTCCTTGCACTCAGTGACCGATATGAGCACTCAAGTCAGCTAATTAGTGCAGGTTGCTCAGATGATCATTTGACTGATCTGACTGACAGAATCACCAAGTGTAAGCTGCGGTTTAATTACCTGTGTGCTTATTAAGTTAGAGTTTTAGGTATGTGCATTTATGCATAAACATTAAATTAATAAATTTTTGTATATCGTAACAGATATTGAATTTATGGTGTTATTGTTGGAAAAGTGTTTAAAAAAATAAATTTATATATAGGTATATTTAATTGTTTTCGAAGTAAATATAATTCGGCGCTGTTTTCGAAATTATTTTTTTTAATTAGTTTTAAATATTACTTGAAAATAAGTTATTAGCATTTCCTCTTCAATAATAATTTCCAATAAAATACAATGTGTAATCAATAAGAGTATTACATAGGAAATATACAAGGCAATTAAATGTTTTATTGACCACAATACAAACGATGAAGCAACAAAACTATATAAATGATGTTTAATGGAGTTGTAACATAAAATAATAAGATGTAATTGCTTCATTGAGAAACATCAATGAATAAAATCAAATGGGATTTATATATAAGAAACAAGGATGATTCATAGCTTAGTTTTCATCAGCGGTTTCCCCCGGAAGTGCTCTGCGCAACCACATAAAAGGTAACCTATAACCTTAATTGATAAACGGACTATGTAACACTGAAATAATTTTTCAAATCGATCCAGTAGTTCCTGAGATAAATGTGTCCAAATGAAGTATTCAGCTTTATTATACAGGAGATTGATTTTCTTATCACTACAACACACATTATGTGTCACATTTTATTTATAAGAATCATTAGGTATAATATTGTATACGTATAAGATTACAAAAGGACCAAGAGGTTGTCACGGAACTAATTTCCTACTAATAATTAATTTGCAATGAGAAAATTAATGAATTGTCCGTCATATGTGACGAGTAGTCAAGGCAATACTTAGTGCTTATGTAAATAAGTTTAATAGTATATTGTCATTATTATCATTAAGTAGCTCCTTGTCATTAGTGGTCACACTCCGTGGAAATAATTTACCTAGGTAAATGAGTGATTATTAGAATATAAATAATGTAGTATTATTTTATAGTATATTGATATTTAGGTACCGTATTTTCCGACATATATGAGGTCTGGCTATGCGCAAAACTTAAATAAACACAAAAATTTACGCACATGTGCGCGAAGATTACAAATAATCCATTCATAAACTTTACATACTATTCGGAAACTAAAAATCGAATACTTAAATAAACGCAATTTTTTTATCTGAACACTTTTATACGTATCTGTCGTAATAAAAGTTATACTTAGGTAAATAATGAAAGCGAATCATTTTTCCTTGCCCGACTTTTCCACATAGATACTTACATTTCATTATACGCATGCATAAAACCTCTTTAAAACCTAATCAATAAACAGAAAAAAAAACTGCAACTCACGCCTCAAACAACAATGAAACCAAAGGAAGCTGAAACCATGATCGAGACATATAAATAGCTTCAGATAGTCAGTGTGACGAATTGGCACAGCCTCCAACCCGACACAAGGCTGATTCGTCATTGATCAGCAGGATGACTTTCACTTCTAGGCGATAGGCAAAAAACGCAAATTACTTAGGTATGTTGGGTAGCGCAAAAAATCTTGATAAACAGTCCACGTACTGGGAATTTGTCCTAGGTATTTTAGCTGGAGGACAATTTTAGTTGGAAGTACGCAACCCAGAAATATAGTTAGAAACCGGAAAATCGAACAAAATGGCGAATCTTGGGAGAAGCCTTTGTTCAGGAGTGCACGTCTTTCTTCGGCTAACGGCTAATCGACCTATGTTTTATAATGTGACCTAACTTTTATTAATTTAAATATTAGTTAAGATTTTTATTCAATAGGTCATTTGAAAAACACCCCTTCGTTAATTTTATAGAATCGGAAATTTTCAACAGTTGACTGCAGACAATATAAACTTCGGACTAGTCATTAATATCAGTGTTCGAAATGCACAATTATTAAAAACACTCCATTAATCGTGCCCCTAGTCCTATCAAGTCTGTAGATACATATTCCGACACTTACAAAACATTTTCTCAAAACATTTCACACACATTTACACCAAACTTATAAACATTACAGTTTCCCGGATACTCCTAACTTCATATCAGATCGTACGTTTAATATTTCGTCGTTTCACAGACGTGACTGGAATACATTCGTTCATTCATTCACTCAATGACAATAAGAACGATATTCCCCAACGTTACATCACTATTTATAAGATGTAGTTGTCATGTAAGGATCCGCATAGTTCAGATGGTTTCGTCACTATCGTCATCTGTTTCTAGTCTACACGGATGCAGCTAAGTATAAGTGTTTTATATGGAGCGACTGCCTGTCTGACCTCCTCAATCTATGTTACTCTGGCAACCCGATACCCCTTGTGAAGACTGGTTGTCAGACTTTCTGTCTTCTAAGTACTCATAACGACTGCCAATGATGTTCAAATGACACCCGGGAACCACCATTCTATTGTGCCCTCCGAAACACGTAAAAACTTTTGCTGTTATAAACATCTATTTTACTTTTTGATCAACATAAGTGGCTTTTACCTAGCCACGAGCCCCCGTTTTGGTCACTATCCGGAACTATTAACGTGTCCTTTACAAACCTTCAACTCGAAACATATTATACATGCACCTGTCAATTATATAAGAATATATTATGTAGGTAATACATTATATGTACTTCCATTAATATATTCCGACTCCGTTGATATAACATACTCGTGTAATCTACACGTAATGTTTCAATAAGTACTTATTAAGTCACTTCACATAGCAACTACAGATGGTTAAATTAGGTGCTTATTGCAAACTGACTTATATACTATAGGCATTGTGTGGCCCAAAATCTAACACCATGTAACCATGACTTCTTTAACTTTTTTGTGAGAAATCATCAAATGATTTTCAGTCGTGGTGGCCTAGTGGGCAAAGAACCAACCTCTCGAGTATGAGGGCGCGGGTTCGAATCCAGGTCAGGCAAGTACCAATGCAACTTTTCTAAGTTTGTATGTACTTTCTAAGTATATCTTAGACACCAATGGCTGATAAAAAGGTGAAGGAAAACATCTTGAGGAAACCTGGACTATATAGTCTGAAATCACCAACCCGCATTGAGCAAGCGTGGTGATTAATGCTCAATCCTTCTCCGTGTGAGAGGAGGCCTGTGCCCAGCAGTGGGACGATAAATAGGCTGTAACAACATCAAATGATTTCAGCTGCTTGTAGGTTGGAGAGAGTTTCAGACTTCTGCTGACAAACCCAATAGAATATAACATACATTGAATACAACATAAACCAAATAGAATATAAATTAAAATAACCACCAAAAACTATGAGTAGACCCAAAGAGCGCGAACTATCACAGACTTGGGCAGACTCCCGCCCAAATTATTTACTTTATGCTCCCGCCACACACCAGCCATATAAATACGTCAAATACAACGCTCCCATTATTATTTAACCACAAATAAAACCTTCCTCATTAAGCAGAAAGAATCCCTAAAATGTAACATAACCTCAACAACATAGCAAACAATTAGCAAAGTATCATGTTAATTACCAACACATCGTTTGTATGTTTTCGCCACGGAGTAAGCAACGATGAGCAGAGATGCCATAGTACAGGTAGGTCAGGCGCCTTCTTGTAGGTCCAATTCGTACGGTGGGCATGACCAAAATGATCAGTTACGAGTGAACTAACAGACAGTTGAGGTATGGACGATTTTTGGCATTACAATAAAAGGTCGTGTCCAAAGAAAGCGTATAGCAGCGAAAATAGTAATTTTTCTCGTCCCACGTATTTATATTTTTTTTTGTAGGGAAATCATCAAATAATGACCCCTCCCGTGGATTAGCAGCGTGAGGGAGTGTCAGACTCTCACTGCCTAAAACCCATCATGTTCCTTCTTAAACTCTTTATGTACCAGGGCCGCGGTAACTCTTTCGAACAATCCCACAACTCCGGCGGCGTTTAGCTCCGTTAGTCATTTGTTTCTCCATGGTTTTCGCGCACCCATTACCTTGTTTAACTGTTGAACAATAGTATCGGTGACTGTAACCTGATGCTTTATTGAGTGGAAAACAAGCTGTATAGTATAAAATGTATTATGTTCGTAGCAGGTTTATTTGGGCAAGGTTTTATGTGTCCGGTGGTTAGGAGAGTTATTTATGAGAAATTTTCTTCCTCGGAACAAAATTCAACTCTATTATCGATCTATAGTAGTTTTTTTTTACTTCCATTGAACAGTGATTATGATCGATTTCTGAGTACTTTTGACTGCATTGTTCCGATTCCTTAAAACCTACTCGGAAACCGCTTGTTACTGCCTTCATACGCAGCAACATACATACCTCTATTGCGGATGCTATGCGTCAAAATTCAGTAGAATTTAATTTAAAAGAAAAACTAAAGACACGTGGCACCTTTTGTTTAATTAAAAAAAAGGAAAAAGAATGACCCTTTCGCAGATTTTAATAAAGTGTTTCATTACTACAATGTTTCTTGGAGTAATATTACCGTTTACAAGATCCTTTACTTGAAAACAGACGGTCATGAAATTGGCAAAACCTCGCTCCAGTGCTTTTTAAGGTTTTATAAAAAACTAGAAGAAAATATGTTTAATTCCTTGAAGTATCACATAGGGCACTGATTCGATATTTTGTCGGTTATAATTAATTTTAACAAAATTTCAATCGGAGTTTTAAGTAAAAACTGCAGTTAAATAATATAAAATCCCACACATAACTTGTTACGATTAATATCCATTGAACATTAATTTAATCTTTACGAGTACATGCCCATAAAAAACACAAAACAAATTCCTTAAACCATAAAAGTAGGTAACTTAAACTGAAATGGAAAGAACGTGAAGGAACTCATTCTACTTAGATATTAATCCTACTATAATATTATAAACGCGAAAGTTTGTATGTATGGATGTATGGATGTTTGTTACTCTTTCACGCAAAAACTACTGAATGGATTTTAATGAAACTTTACAATAATATAGCTTATACATCAGAATAACACATAGGCTACAATTTGTAAACATATTGTTCGAAATACTAAACCTGCGCAGACGAAGTCGCGGGCACCAGCTAGTATAAGAATATTAAAATATTCTATCTAGATACTAGAGCAAGGTCAATATTGTTAGAAGACAAGTACACATTTTTACATAAGTCGACATTGTTTGTGATACGGACAGACAAGGGGAACTTGATATACTTATCAATATTTAATATAGAGCTTTATAAGTACCTTATCTTATAGAGAAAACGATATGAGACTGAAAAGGTTTTATAATTTATCTGGTATTGATTAGCCTCATTATAAGATTTCTTTAAGTGTTCGACACGTTTCCAAGTTATATTATTCATAAAAAACTTAGAATATTAGCTGAATGTGTGTCTGCTTTCATCCCGTACCTCTTAAAAACGGATCAAATTCAAACATGATCGAAGCATGGATGTGACTTTTTGTCGACTTACGAAAGTAATTTTATTTTTTCTATTCTATTTTTATAATCTTGTTAATAAGTGTGTATATTTTTACTGCAAATAAAGTATCTCCATTCAAAAAAATATTATTTAAATCAAAACTAACACAGCCATTCTTATCATTTATTTTGCATAGCTGTTTTTAAATACCTGCATTACAGTCTAGCATATAATTGTTAAGGTCAAATATACGTTTGCATAATCACGGCCGCGAAGTTTTCGGAAATCTCAATAATTGTCGGAAATTGTACCAGTCTGTGTTTGCACAAAAATTATATAGCTTACAACATTATTAACATACGAGCTTGACTTAGCAAAAAAGTTAACGTAGAATTAAGTCCTTTGATGACTTGTGATTTTACTTACTGCTTTCAAAAATTGTACAATTCTTTCTATACAAATCTTGAGAAATAAGTCAATTCTTGAGACAAAAAATAATAAAAATTATAGCTAGGTACGGGCATTAAGAAGCTATTTAAAGATTTTCTATGTCATCAAATCTTAACTAATTTTATGTACATAATTTCTCCGAATGTAAAAAAAATACTACCAACGAAGTCTTTCCAAATTGAGTCCCGTATGTTTCCATCCATTGTTGTTCCATAGCCTGCAGGGAGTCTAATTATCGCCACCCTTCTAATAGCCTACAGCCTTATACAGCCTTAATAACAACCCACGCCAGTTTATTCCTCGTTACGACTATTGGCTATTCACGCTAATTTCAATATTAATTAGCTGTAAAAACTGTCCTCAAGATTCACTATTGTTACCGATAATTTCTTTTGAATAATTAGTTAAAAATGCTAATTGAATTGCCTTGTTTGATTTTGATGAAGGATTAAGAGGAAATCCAATTACGTTTTAATTAATTACGACAGCTATGGTTGTAGTTGTACTAAGATTACAATGAAATACTTTACTTATCTAAGAGTAGGTAGCTAATGTCAAAAATCTATTTCTATAAGGCAAATCAATAGATAGGTAGTGGGTTATAGAAATCCATCCACAGGCCAAATAGGTTAGATCAAACCTTGCAATCGAAACGAATCCCAAAAATGTATTTTTGAGTTTAAGTAAAAATTACCTAGATTGGGATTCTAGGTACAAAAACCATCCAGACACCTTGTTAAACTAACACTTAAGAAAGTGTGTACAAACATCTCCCAATAATTTACCAAGAAACGTCGAGAGTGACCTTAAACTACCTAAAAACAAACAACCAATTCAGGCACGCGGACACGATCCTACACATAAACATTCTCAAAATCTACATAACGACGAATATCTACTATCTTACCCGTATGTGTAAACAGCACTATTTCCGCATAAACTTGGTAATTGTACGTGCATAATAAATGGGCGTGGGAGCGTGGCCTTGGTAATTAGACCTTAAGATACCATGTATTTTGACGAAATTCTGACTAAGCAGCATTGAAGGTTAATGTGACACCCTTGCTGTGAGTCAGCAAAAAATTCTCTGGTAGAAGACTGTTTTCTGAGAGTTATAATCTGGGCGTCTTCAAGTCAAGAGTGTATTGATGATGATGTTACTGAAGAGGATGGATGATGTTCTTATGGCAAAACTGGAAAATAAGTACTTTATACAATGCTTGATCGGGAGAAAGAAAAATGGGACCAAATTAGTAAATACTGGTACTCAGCTGCATACGGTAAGACTTCAAGCCGAACCCAACACAGTTGAGAAACGGCTAGGCAGATGATGAAGTAAAAATACGAGCTGACAAAAGTTTTAGTGAAAAATAGTTTCCGCTAAAAGCAGACGATTTAATTATAAAAAATATTTTGCTCTCAAATACGCAGTGAGCAAGCCAGATTTAATTAGTCAATTTACATTTCAACGTAATGAGAAAAACCCGGTATTAAAGGGAAAGATAGGTCTTATTAAATATTTGGTTCCTTTATACTATTAAATATATATTTCTATAAAAAGTACAAAATCCATTGACAAACCTACTTGATCAATTCAAATACTATAAATACCTAACGCTACGCTCTATCTACTAGACATTATTACAAAAACCTTGATAACAAACAGCAATCTTCGCAAAAAACAAAACTATTTGACACTCCATTTAATTGTGAATGCGTGACATTTTTTCAGGCGTGAAATTATGAACGATACACTTTACCTAATCATGCGATAATCAAAGGACAGGTACCTAATAAAACAGTTGTAGGATCGTAGAATAAGGCAGTAAAAAACGTTGAGGTCGACAATTATTTGGTTGAACACACAAGTACAATGGAGATACAAGTAGATGGTACTGAGAATGATAAAAATATCGAAGAAGAAACAAAAAATGATAATGCAACACTTCAGTGACTTACAATCGATGGACAGACGGAATTTCGCATTCAATTATGCGTTTATGACCTAAAGAATTCAACTTTGACATTGTAAGTGTTCTAAATATACGCGAGGCTGTTTTAAGATTAAAATGATATGATTAACGCAATCAAATGCCTTGGTTAAATTTACGTCGTAACTTGCGACATCTTACATTTTTGTAGCAAATACCTTAACTTGATGTTAAGGTCAAAACAAATCTGAGTTCGAAAGAGTAACCTCAAAGGGGCAAAGCCTACCAGGGCTGCGGGATTGTTCAAAAGAGTTACCACGGCCCTGGTAGAGAAAGGGCTAAAGAACGAACACTGTGGGCTTCGTGTTGCATCATAAAAAAGTATGAAAGGGAAGAACGAAGTAGCGAATATATTATAAAAAGAAAGAATATTCAGGTTCCTATAAAATGATTCCTCTTAGTTACCACAAAAATGCAGTATTAACACTAGGTGACCTAGAAGACATGCTCAGAATAAAACGAAATGCTAATTCTAATTAAGGATTCCTCAAACGTATTTTTGCGATCACTTTGATGACATTCGGCCGACATTGTGATCAGAAATTTCATCACTTCACTTGATTCTATTTTGTAATCATTGGAGTACTTGGATGATGTAATAATGTTTATCAAAAATATGATAAGTCCTTGCCACTGTCCAATAGTGTCCAACCAAAGAAATAATGAGAAAACCAGAGAGATTTCACAAAGATTGCATTACGAATCTCGAAGAGCTTCTTATGATCACAAAAAGAACAAAAAACACGACAGGAAACATTTCTTATAATTTGATACAAAATCCGAATGAAAGTAGGAATTACTTGTAGAATTCATTACCATAGTAAAAATATCATTGTAGAGAGTTTCACAAAAGAACGTTAAACCAAAACTCGTATTCTAACCATGTCGATGCAATCTCATATGCATTACCTAAAGTTATAAAATGTTAACAACAAGTCGTGCTGACCAATAAACACATATGTAGGCCAATTAAAATAATAATTCTTACCTAATCCGTTATAATGGGGACAAAGACGCCCTCTATATTACATGTAGTACCTTGAACTAGACAAGTTTATGACAAAACTGAATTAAAACTCAATATCAATTAAAATGGAACTTTAACTGCATACGTGAGTAATTATTATTGTGTATGATCATTGCTTGCTAATGTGTTTTATTCAAGTATTTTTATTATGAAGTTGTTATGGAGGAAACGAATAATTATTCTCCTTATATTTGTTTGCTAGTTATAAGGAGTTGCTAGGCACGAGATCTCCTTGGAACCATCTCATCCATTTGGAGTACAGGTCCAGATAAATAACCTAGCAATTCTGAAGTTAGGCGTTCACGTTTCAAACAAAGTTCCTCGACAATATTTGCCATCCATGCCTAGCCATCATGCATCTTTATTTTCATACTCTGCATTGTGTGAACCGAACACAATCATCAAGTTTAGAAACATTGCAAATTTCGAAATGCATCCATCATCATTTTAAAAGAGCAATCTCTTTCGTGTCTAAACAGTTTGCGTGTAATCATAATGTAAGCAAGACAATTATAAACTGTCCAAATCTATGTTGCATCAAGTGATGAAAATAACATCAAATTGTACACTTGGAAAAAAAAAATTGGGTCGTTCATAAAGTCAGTAGGTATGTCTTCGAAATACTGACGGGCGCTTGAATGTGTACAAACTTATAAGCCCTGTAAATAAATTAAATTAGTCTTCAAAAATCCTAAAACTAGAAATACCATTACCACTTAAATTAGCATGTTGAAGTGTCATTCTTGTGTTTGTGTGAAAATGTCATTCTTTTTATCAACTTATTGCTTAAAAGTAGGACTGATATTAATTTATATAATAAGTACTCACCACTTTTTGCTGCTTCGAACTGTACCTACATAAATTAAAAGATAACTTTCAAATGATCTTGCAGAACATTATGCAACATTATGGTGCATCGTGTAAACCTTGATGATTGTGCATTCCCAAGTCTTACGAGATAGTTAATGAAAGCAAAAACATCAGAAGGCTAGATGACGGATCGCGTTACATCTCCATTAAGGCGAGTAAAAACTAGCTCTCGGTTGCCTTTCTCAACTGTTTGTGTTTGTGTAGACTATTTTGTTACATTGGTTGTTTTGTAAATATCATCCTCCGAGCCTTTTTCCCAAACTATGTTGGGGTCGGCTTCCAGTCTAACCGGATTCAGCTGAGTACCAGTGCTTTACAAGAAGCGACTGCCTATCTGACCTCCTCAACCCAGTTACCCGGGCAACCCGATACCCCTTGGTTAGACTGGTGTCAGACTTACTGGCTTCTGACTACCCGTAACGACTGCCAAGGATGTTCAATGACAGCCGGGACCTACAGTTTAACGTGCCATCCGAAACACAGTCGTTGGTGTCTAAAATATACTTAGAAAGTACATACAAACTTAGAAAAGTTGCATTGGTACTTGCCTGACCTGGAATCGAACCCGCGCCCTCATACTCGAGAGGTTGGTTCTTTGTTTTGTAAATACTTGTGAAATAAATGGGTGCTTCTTTAGGTTATTTTAAACGCTGAAATCGTTGCCTCAATTAATTGTTACCTTATCCACACCCTTCGTCAATCTACCTCTATATTGATCATAAAGTTGAGGGGTTTGTTTATTTTTAAAACGTGGTAAGGAACCGCTATACCGATTTGAAAAAGTCTAGCAATGAAAGATAGCCTAATTAACATTAACATAAATTTTTGCATTGATCTTTGGAACTCACTTTTGCAACAAGAGTCAATAAAATACGCAAATAAATTGGAATTTCTACAGAAGCCGAATTTCTCAAAATGATCATAACCATCACATGACCGATGGCCCACTTTCCAAAACAGCTCGATTCTCTCTTATTTCAATAATGCTGAGTCATGCATCACGTGCATTTGTGTACATACGACAGTACACCAACCTACCTCAATCTGCCATATGTCTTCAACAGATTTTCAACCTTATCACAATAGTGAAAGATTAATTTTCGATTGATAGAATTTGACAGTGGCGTCTGTTACATATGTAACCTCGGTCATAACTGGTATGTTACCATGGATATGCTAATCACGGGAAGTGAAATGTGGTCATTCGTGTAATCCTATGATTTCGACCCGCCCTAAGAGTCGTGTGAATTTGATTGCAAAGTCATTCGGATGTTCATATCCTGTGATTACAAGATCTTTAATGATTTATATGACTTGAATCTGATTGCTTATGTTGATATCTGTTGCTTAGGGTAATATCTAGACCTTTGTAAAACTGAATCACTATATTATCTGACTACAACATAATGTCTTTTTTATCGTTTAAGATTCAAAACTTGCAACAAAATTCAGTTTCATCATTGCTAAGAGACAATCATTCTTAAAACAGCGTGAAATTGATGCGAAATGAGGAAGTTTATTTATATTCTTCTTTTAATTAACATTTGCGAAGTTTATTCTTCAAGTGCAAGGTCATAGTTGAAGGTCGAACGAACCGTTCTTAGAAGATTAACTTTCAATTCGGCAACAAAAACAAGTGAGAGATAAATCGTTCGTCAATTGTTTGTTTTTTGTGCAAAAAGGCTTAAGATAAAATGGCATTGAGCTAAGAAGCGTGTGTATTGTTTCATTAAATGAACAATTGTCAAGCTGTTCAATATTGCTAAGTTTATTTGGTACACCAAAAACAATAATAAAAATGTCAAAAATCGAATATTCTTTTAGGTAGATCAGAATTACATAAATAAGAAAAATCGAACCTCCTAGTTATTGGTCGTAACATATTCTGAAGAAATCTCAATTCAACACTCACTATTACCCGTTTTCAATCAGCCACAGTCAAATAAAAACAAAGAACCAAAAGCAATCCTCCTAATCTCAAACAGAACTAAAAGCCAGATCCCAGCATTATCTATAATTAGTTTCCAAGAGTTCATTACTTAACAGTCTGTAAGCCCGTAACACAATGGCGACACGCGACGTCAAATTCACTTAATTTACGTCATTGTAACAAAGCGGGTCATTGTTGTGTTTTTATTAGTCAAAAATAGGACTCTTTGACAGCGTAATGGGTGCACCCGAAATGTGTGTTGTAGCTGTTTGTTGCTATTTTTAGAATGGACAATTATTTGGTTAGGTTTCGTGATATGGCTGTCAAAATGTTATGGGGATTTTCCATTTAACTACATCAATTATGTTAGCTATTTGTAGAGCTATTTGGTCGATTCCTGTTAGGTTTGATTCAAACCGTTTGAAATCATTTTATAACCCCATTAGCTATTTTCCTTTGACCCACCTATGTTCCTTTTGGAGCCCTTCGTGTTTTAGGGCCTCGGAAATCATTAAATAACCCTTTCAGGTACGTTTCTTTAACTCAGCTATGTTCCTTCCGGAGCCCTTCGTGTTCTAAGGCTCTGGTAACTCTTTCGAACGATACGCGGGCTTAGACCTCTCGCTTGCTATGTAGATATTAGAATACATATCTATCTACTGTGAGGTTTTCTTTATTACCTTATCGTTTTATTAATTATTTTTCCCCATGACGATAATCCGTAATCACATGAATAATCATGCAATCCGCATTCCAATAGTTTTCAAAGAATGCTAATCTATGCTACACTGTCATAAGTCTTCAAATGGTATCTCCATACAAAGTCACACACTTTAATGGGTTAATTGCCTTCATTTTATAAAGTAATTGCGTTTAATTGCTCACTGATTGTGGTCAAACTATATCATTGAAAGATATTGTTAGTTGATAATCTACAGTAAATTAAAAGAAAAACTTAAGGCTCAAGTTCACCGACAAAATAAACGTCAGTTTTTCTTAACACAAAACTGTTTTCTTTGAAGACTGAACGTGAAAATGTATAGTAAACTAAACAATTGTTTTAAGAAAACTACAATTTATGTTGTTGATAAACTAGGGCTTTAGAAGGTTTTAAGAACAAAATATTCTCATAATTAAGTGCACATAAAGGTTTGCTTGTAAGAAACCTAAAAAACAAATGACTATTAACACTGACAGTGGTAAGGTCGACATCTGCGGGTCCTTAGCCTGTCACATGCCACATAATTCAAGCGTTTCCGCTGACACCACACGACAAAAGCGTAAAGCTTTGGTCATACCGATCACGGAGCGAGAGCGAAGTAGGTATGAAGGCTTTTTGAAGAGGAAAAGCGTATAAAATATTTGGTTTGAAAAAGAATTATGATTGTTTGGCGGCTTCTATAAACTTTTGAATAAGAACCAAAAACAAACTTATTCATCAGATTAGATGAGATTAAAATAAAAGAGATTAAGAGAAAAGATTTTGCTATCTAAAAACAAAATATTCCAACGAATTGAGAAGCTTCTCCTGTTATGGAAGTCGGTTAAAATATGTAATGGTCATTGCTTATTGAATGAATATAAGACAATTAGGGAATCTTCGGAAAAATAAACGAATGTGTCTGAAAAACATAGTTTTATTTTAACATAAATTATCACTTTTTTAAGCACTATAACAATAGAAATTACAAATTACTTGAAAAACATAGAAACGACATTAAAAGTTTATTGTTCACTGCCGATTCCTCTTCCTATTATATTACTTACTTTAAATTATTTACGTTACGTTTACTTAGTCTCGCCATATTTCCAAACCACCCGTCTGCTTTATCCACAGTACCGCCATCTAAAGATAATGTAGGTAACCCACAGACATAGCTTAAAGAAGTTTTAATTTCTTTACATGAATACTAAAATGGATCACAATACCAGCGTGTACTTCTATTGTCCTCTTCAGCACCTTAGTCCGCTACTCGCTCTTCTTATAACCATTGCTTTATGTACAAGAACTTACGCGTACTACCTAACAGTTACAATCTGCAGGGCGTATTGAAGTTTTTCTTTCAAAATGAGTTCAAACTATGTCACGAACGTGATACACTTACACCTATATGGTCTAATTATTATAATTTGAGGCCACTTACACATGGTGATCATTAAAATCGCTACACTTGCTTGTATGTTATTGATTTCATCCGGTTGTTAAAGTAATTAACGATATGTGTGATGTTTTGGGCGTGGAGCTAAAGGTTTATTTAGTAAAGGAAGTATTGAGTATTTTGCTTGTTACTAGTTTGATATGGTGTTGGAAACTTTGCCTGTAAAATAATTTTTGCCTTAACTCTTGAGTGAGCTTGTATGTAGTTTCTAAGTAGATTTATTTTGGAAACCAATGACTGTTTAAAGTTGAAGGAAAACATCCCGAAGAAACCTGGACTATAAAGTCTGAAATCACCAACCCGCATTGAGCAAGCGTGGTAATTAACGCTCTATCCTTCTCCGTGTGAGAGGAAGCCTGTGCCTAGCAGTAGGACGATACAAAGACCTTCTGTGAAAGTGACCTTTATTTCTCGGAATTGCATTACAGAAATGTAAAGTTGAATTTACAGTCTTTATATAAGATTTAGTTAATCCAACGTCATAAAGTAAAAGCGAAATCAGCTGCAGATTTAGCCGATGTAATCTGTATCAGATAAAAAATTAAGTACTTTATGATGAAAAGATCTCTTAGTAACTACATCGCGAATTCTTTCAGTTAACACAATTGCAACTCAAAAGTCACTCACAAGTTTACATAGATAAGTAGATGGATACTTGTTGCTCTTTTGCGAAAATTGTACTCAACGGATTTTCATGTAACTTTAGGATAATATACGTAACTGAAGATGTTGTTGTTTATAAAATTTACTAAAGTATTATTTGTTTTGTTCACAGAATAATCAAAAATGTTTCACGGAGGCATTTGGACGAAGCTGCAAGGCTTTTACAAGTGGTATGTGCTGGGGCTGGTGTCGATCGGCTACATCTTAGGAGAACTCGGACATTATCTTATTGGTAAGTCTATAACTCACTTCCTAAAAACTCTTCTCTAAAGTCTGACAAATACTAAGAAAAAACCTTATCAAAAGCTGTTCAGGTCAAACTGAGAACTTCGTTGTGGGGTTAAAAATTACTTACCCATTTGAAGAAACGCCATCTAAAACTTTTTGAAATAATAATGTTGGGACACCTTTTTGCACACACGGTCGGTTAGCCCCATGGTAAGTTATTTATTAACTTGTGTTATGGGTGCTAACACAACGGATAAACTACATATAGCTACATATATACATATTTATAAATACTTATTGTAACACCCAGACCACGGCCAACAAGCATGCTCATCACACAAATGTCGACCGAACCGGGAATCGAACCCAATACACTTGGGAAACGGCTAGCCAAACGATGATGATAGTTTTCCAAGAAACCTCATAAATTAAGACGGTCCTTGTTCTATAGATAATCACGTTCGCCATTCGTTGAAGCTGATTATTATACTGAGTGAAAACCTCTCTTCGAAGTCATGACCGCCTGGTATCATTCACATCACACGATTTTCATACAAAAAATAAAATAAAACTATATTAAAAAAATAAAATAACTCTTACACTTTATTACAAAAAAAATAGTTACCTAAATAAAATATGTAGGAAATAAATAACTCTTACACATTTTTGTATGGAAAACAAAGCCATACAAATGAGGGATGTATGAATACATATTTTATTTCCCCCGGGACTCGATAGCGATACCTTTTGATCCGGTTGAATTGCCTTCTATAGTTAGAAATAGAGGGAACACTGGTATTCATATGATATTGGTCGTGTTATGGAACAAAGAATAGCAAGTTCTATTTTTATTATTAGAGGTACCTACCTATGTTTCTCATAATTTTACTCGCGGTTCGAATGAACTCGTAGAAAGACCCGGTTGTTCCGATTATTACTACGGAGTTTCATCAAAATTGTATCATGATTTAAGATGGATTTTAGTAAGAGTAAATTGCTTGTCTGACCTTCATAGCCCAGTTACCTACTGGGTAACACGATACCCCTTGCTCGGATTAGCAGTCTGACTTTCATGATCATGTTATTATTATAGTCGTAGACTTCAGAAATACCTAGTTATATTTTTTTTTTTTTAACAGGGGGAAAATCCTCATGGACTACCCTCCACCTGGGGTCGGTGGAGGGGGTGTGCCGGACTCTTACCGGCTAAAAACCCACCCAGTGTTGCCACCAATTACCTTGTGTCGAGGGCACGGGTATCGCCTAAGCATTCTTCCGCACCCCCGACAGGTATTGGCCCGCCAGATGTTTGAAGGCGGGCCCCGTCACCGTAAGTGGCCATCAGCCAGCGGCCACAGTGAACTCAACTAGGAGAGGCGCGCGCAACACTACGCCACCGTCTCGAGGCCTGTTTCTGTTCGGACGACAGACGCCCCTAGTCTGTCGCCCGCAGGCCGCGCCCTATGGTGGCCGGAGATCGGCCACCCTGCGACGCCCACTACGTCTACTGCGGGCGGGGAGAGTGGTACTAGTTCTCCCTTTCCGCCGTCTCCTTTGCGACCATCACATCCTCGCAAAAGGAGGCGACGGCGTTCCACCCTTCTTCGCTGCCGACCATGCAGGACACGACAGCCGGCAGCGAAAGACTACCCGCAGCATCTACTGCTGCTGCCAGGTCACGGCGCTGCGTTGCCCATGCTGGGCACTCCACCAACGTGTGCAGCGAGGAGTCTTCGCTGCAGATGCCACAGTGGTGGCATTCGGGCGTAGGCTCCCGGCCTATGCGACACAGGAACTTTCCGAAACACCCGTGTCCGGTAAGAACCTGCGTCAGCCGGAAGCTGAGGGCGCCGTGGCGTCTCTCCAGCCACTCCTTTAGGATGGGCCTTACCGCTGCGATAGTGGCGTGCCCTGCCGTGGGTTGCGCAAGTCGCTGCTCCCATTCCGCAATTACCTCTTGCCGGAGCTCTGCCCTGCGCGCCTCAACTTGCCGAGGCGCGAGGCGCTCACCCCGCCCCACCGCTTCCTCGCGCCATGTATAGAGTGACGCGAGGGCTTTCCCGTCCAGGTCCCATGGTGGGGATCCGGCTAGGAGGCAAGCCGCTTCGAAGGAGATCGTGCGGTATCCCCTTATGGCTCTGATGGCCATCGCTCGCTGAGGTCTTCTTAGCACTGCAAGGTTGCGGGCCGTCAGGGTGTTCGCCCACACTGGCGCGGCGTACAGCGCCATCGCCCGCACGACCCCCATATAGAGCCTCCGGCAGGAGGAGTTGGGCCCCCTTAGGTTGGGCAGCAAGCGGGAGAGCGCCGAGGCCGCGGCCAACAACCGAGGAGCTAGCCGCTGGAAGTGCGCCCCGAAGTCCCATCGACTGTCGAGAACGAGTCCGAGGTATTTCATCGTCGACTCTACAGTGATGGTGACCCCTCCTACCACGATGTTGGACCCCGGAGGTGGCTTCTTCCTCGGCCCATGGAAGCAGAGGGCCTCAGACTTGTGCAAGGCCACCTCGAGGCCAAGACGCCGGATCCTACCCACGACCTGCGCAACACTGGCTGTGGCCCGAATGGCCGCCTGCCGGTACGTCTTCCCACGTGCTGTAACTAGCGTGTCGTCAGCGTAGCATGTCACGCTGACGCCGTGGAGAAGCGCACCGCGCAGGACCCAATCGTAACCAATGTTCCACAGGAGAGGGCCAAGAACCGACCCCTGAGGAACACCGCACGTCATCTCTCGCCGCCCCCAACCTTCTCGACCTGGGTATATGACAGCTCTATCCGATAAATAGGCCCCGATGATGCGAAGGAGGTACCCTGGCACTCCATGATACCGGAGCGCCTCTATGATGGTATTCCAGGGCAGGGTGTTAAACGCGTTGGCGATGTCGAGCGACACCGCCAAGACCACCTCGCCCCGGGCGACTGCTTCCTCCGCCAGGACCCTCACGCGCATGATAGCGTCAACCGTTGAACGCCCCTTTCGGAAACCATACTGGTTCTCCGCCAGATCCGGCCCCTCTCCGGTCATGTGCTGAATAAGGCGGTCGGCAATGATTCGCTCAAAGATTTTGCCCACCTCATTCAGCAACACAATGGGCCTGTAGGCAGATGGTGAGTCTGCGGGGCGTCCCTCCTTCCTGAGCAGGATCAGCTTTCCGATCTTCCACAGGCGGGGAAACTGACCCTGCTCCAGACATGCGCTCAAGAGTCCTGCAAGTCGGGGCCCAAGAGCCTTTATGGCCAGAGCCCATACTCGGCCTGGAATGCCGTCGGGCCCTGGGGCGGTGTTTTTGATGCGAGCGACCGCCACTCTCATCTCTACCCGGGTAACCTCAGGGACGTTGTCGTCGTCGATCTCTGCGTTGCGCATTATCCAAGGCGGAACCATAGCCGGTGGGTTGTGCTCTGGCCTTAGGGGGAAAAGAGCGCCAACCACCTCCTCCAAAAGTTGTGGCTGCAGAGTCTGGGACAGAGGGGGAGCCCACTGGCGCAACTTACCCCTTACCATACGGTAGGGGCGACCCCACGGGTCGCGGTCTAGTGTCGCCAGCAGTTCCCTTTGGGCCTCTGCTTTGGCCTTCCCGATGGCCAGCTGGAGAGCGCTCTTTGCCTCCCTGTAGGCCTCGTAGAGTTCCGCTTCTTCGGCCGTCGCTGTAAAGGGGCGACGGCGTCTTCTTCGGTACCTGGCATACTGGCGTCTCACTTCCACGCACGTGATGCGCAGCTGTGCGATCTCCTGTGACCACCAGTACACCTGGCGTCTGGGTGGTATCGGCTGAACTCGGGGCATGGCACTATCGCAAATTTGCGACATACTCTCCTTAAGCCACTCCGCTTCCTCTTCGATGTTAGCAGGCCTGTCCGGGTGATCCAGCCAGGCCTGTACGATAGCGGCTTCCACGAGAGCGTCTCGGTCCATACGTTTAAGTGCCCAGCGCGGGCCCTCTCCAACGCCTACCGGGTCCGCTTGAACCAGCCCGTTCGAGGTATGAGTGGACATACTGAAACGAATGTACCTATGGTCCGACAGCGTCTCCACCCCCTCCAATACGTGCCAGCCCTGGACACGGCATGCGAGCACAGGACTTGCGAAAGTAAGGTCCACTATTGACCCACCTAACTGTCGCACGCACGTCTGCACGCAGCCCCGGTTCAGGAGTAGTAGGCCTTGTTCGACCGCCCACTCCTCCACTAACTCGCCCCGCACATTAGTAGTCGGGGAGCCCCATGCGGTAGACTTTGCATTGAAGTCCCCAAAAACGAGAGCGGGGCGAGGATGGCTACGGCTTACAATCGTGCCCAACTCTAACATAATCACCTCGAGGTCGGCGAGAGAGAGACTGGGGGCAAAGTAGACCCCTGCAATCAATAATTCGCCCCACACTGCTGTGACATAGCCCCGCCCACGGGTAACGTCTTCAAAGGGCGGGGTGTCCACTGCTACTCTTGTTATGAGCGCCACCGAACCATTGCAGTCACACACCCAGTCATCCCTGGGTGGCACATAATACGGCTCGGAGACGACTGTGACGTCGATCATCCACTCCGCCATGCTCTGGAGCAATAGATCCTGAGCCCTGGCGCAGTGGTTGATATTTGCTTGGAGAAAACTGTGACTGGCCATTATTATGTATCCATGGCAGTTGTGTCCTCCTCAGTAGCCGATGGATCTACCTGCACAGCCGGTGGATGAACCGGCTGTGTTGTAGTTCCTCCTTTCCTTGATTTGGGCCTCGCACACCGCTTAGCTCCAGTCTGATGGTCGGCTGGTTTTCCGGATGCCGCGCAGAGTACGCAGTGCGGATTAGCAATGCAGGAGGCCGCTTTGTGTTCAGGCTGACCGCAGCGGAAGCACAGTTGGCTGCGATCAACCTCCGAGGTACATTGGACACTCACGTGTCCTTCTTCCAGACATCGGTAGCAACGGAAGGGCTTAGGTGCCAGGAGTGACACCTGCGCCGATGTCCATCCAACAAGTAGTCGCCTTCCATTATTGATTCTGTTTGCCACAGCAACAGGACATCTGACTACGACCTTCCCGAGACCGGATGGGCCTCTTCGTATCATGCCCGCTTTTATCTGATCCGGTGGGCAGTTTCCAGCCTTTGCTATCGCAGTGGCGACTTCGTCCAGGGTAACTGAGTCATCCAGGCCCAAAATGCGCAGATCTGCGCACTTGGTGGGCCTGGACACTTTAATAATATCTGTGCCTAGTGACGCCCTTAGTTTCTCAGCTAGGGCGTCAGCTCTGGGGCCACTGGTGGCCCCCGAGATTTCCAATTTTCGAGCACCGGTGACCGTTGTTTTACACCGAATGCCCGAGATGCCGAGGTCACTAAGCGAGATGTTTTCTTTTGCTTTCGTGAGGACTTCGGCATAAGTTAAACCCCGCTCTGCCGCTCCAGGCTGGAGAGTAATGACCACAGCCGTGGAACGGGGAGCACGAGGCCTTGCAGCCTTCTTTTTGGCGGCACCTTTGCGCTCTTTCTTTTTGCCGCCTTTGGGTCCCACCACCGTCCATTCCGCATCCTTTTGCGAGCCCGAATCCTTTTGCGAGCTGCTCGCCGGGTGAATGGCTTGCTTTGGCGGTACTTTTGAGGCACCCGCAACACCCGACTGTTTAGTCTTCTTTGGTTTTCCTTTTGATGTATAGGAAGGTCCACCAGGGTTTGCAGCAGCTGCCTGTGCCTGTTTACCGGCACGGGGCGCTGCGGCTTTTTCCGCGTACGCAGATACTGGAGCTGTTAGCGTGTGTTGGTCAGCAGCAAGGGGAGGACGTAATATCCTGCCTTCCAATACCGAGAACCGTGCATTGAGACCAGCCATCTCTCGCTGCACGATGCGGGTCAACGTCGTCTCATGTGGTAGCGATTGTGATTGCGGCTGCAGCTCTGGTAAGCCTACCTCCCGTCTGAGGTGCTCGCGGCGGAAGGACACCATCTCCGCTTTGAGCTCCTCATGTTCCTTGCGCAGCTGGTCCATCTGCGCTGCCAATTTCGCATTCTGCTTGCGCAGCAGTGCTGTTTCTTCTGTGGTGGTGCGAGACAACAGGACCTCGGCGCTTTCCAGTATCGAGGCCGCAGCCTCTTTGAGTGCCTTCTTGCACACACCGTTGAGGCCCTTGGAGACTGAGCCAACCCGTTGTATGGCTGCAACTGCGTCAACCATTTTCTGATTTAAATTGGAGGCAGGTAGATCCTCGACTCCTGTAATCAGTTCCGAAGCGGCAGACGCTGACTCCATGAGTCGTGTGACTCTTGCTTCTGACACTTTTTTCATATATTTCCATATAACACTTTCATGATGTCTCTCTAAAAAAAATTATAACTTCGACCATGAAAAGCCTGGAAAATCCTATTAGTTTTTCAATTAATAAATTCGATAATAAAACAATGGGCACGGCCATATTTCATAATAACAATACAATTGATTGAATCGAATGACAAAAATTACTATGCCATAACGATCGTGGGAACTAGAATCACTTCTTTCATTCATAAAAGTACTAGGCTATCATGACTTCGAAGAGTGTTAACGATGATTGATTCTTAGAAATGTTTATAATCAGCTGTATTTAATGGCGACGGACGGTCTCAAGATTCTCTTTATTATCGTAGGTCAAGATCTTGTTACGGCCAGTTTCTTCATCAAAAGTTAAAGTTAAAGTAATGTCTAAAGTAAAAGTAACGGTCAAATACGTTTTTTCAAGGCTAAAGTGACAGCAAAACATAGAAAAATTGAATTTGACCGTTACTTTTACTTTAGACATTACTTTGACTTTTACTTTGGCTTTAACTTTTGATGAAGAAACTGGCTGTTAGTGAATCTATGCCATAATTATCCTTTTCATGAGTCCTTTTTAGTCCACTGGTATTAGGCGATCATAATTTCGAGGAGTCTTATCGATAATTTACTGCCTGCAGTGTTTCACAAGACGTCATTCAATCTTTCTGGATTCCACTCCTACAGTTTATGTAGCCTTGGTTCCCACTCAAAACCCGTTTGGCTGAGCTGGGGTTCTCAAATTGCATTACCTGAGCTACGTCCTTGGAATATAACCAAAGAAAGGGTTAGCAATCATGATTCTGATTATGTAGGTAATCTTTTTGGCTTCGTAATAAAAGAGAGTGCATTCCATGACATGATTTTCGTACTTTCTCTCAAGGGCCTAATTATACCAAGCGAGTCAAATACGTGACTTCATATGTTGATTTCAGCATTCCAGAACTTTCCACAATCTTATTGAAATTGTTTTATCTTCATCAAGTTATTGTTTGTGTTTTGTTTTAAACTTGAAAGTACTACAG
Source organism: Helicoverpa armigera (assembly GCF_030705265.1). Lineage (NCBI taxonomy): Eukaryota > Metazoa > Arthropoda > Insecta > Lepidoptera > Noctuidae > Helicoverpa > Helicoverpa armigera. Next base: position 1,669,504 of record NC_087141.1, read on the forward strand.
ACGTCCCTTTACTTATTCATGAACAGTTATAAATACTTTGTATTGGACCTGATGTGAGTGTCCCACTGACCTAGCCTTCAGACTGTCACTTGTTAAATGTCAGTGCGGAGTACAAGTTTGTTTGTATTTAGGACGATCATTCAAATGAGTACCTAAGCATGTAGAATTGTGAGTTTTTCAAGAGAACCTTTTAATATTAGCCGAGAAAACCTGCTAAATATGAAATTCCTGGCTATTAGTTACACACACAAACACAAATAAACACAATATCAATTTATTTATAATTATGCATTTTTATCCGACTGCCATGAAGGGCTGTGTTTTATTGAGAATCACTTGTTTCAATCATAGAAGTACCAAGCTATCATGACTTGGAGGAGACCTTTGAATAATATTCGTATAAAAAATCGCACTTTTAATTGTCCTAGTAAAAAGGTAACATCATCAAAATGAATAACATAATCTTACAAGACCTTTTAAGGCATCAAACACTTAAATAAAGTTTAATCACTCCAATCAAAATATTTCAACTGAAATACAAACATTATGCAATAGTTGCCTCAGCAAAAAAAAACATAAGGCTTACCTACTAAAAATAAGAATTTAATCGATATGCTTAATTGTCGATATGTACAAAAAATCGCGTTGCGAATTGATCAATATAGTTTAATTATCTGTATGACAAGTCATTATCGAGGCCGTTCAAAGTCAGTGTCATTGACAAAACCTACGGCGTAGTTCACATGGAATAAGAATTTAAGCAAGTGGGAAGTTGTGTAAATGTTTTAGGTAAGTACTCGGTATTTTTATTGATGCAACATCCTACAGTTGCTCGTATCGTATGAAAGCTAGGTTATTGTCTCAAAGGCCTCTTCTCATATAGAGAAGGATCACCAGTCTTGCTTCATTGGCCAGACAGTAACTTCCAAGATCCTTAAAATGTTTCCCTTCACCATTATTCAGTTATTGGTGTCCAAGATATCCTGGAACTAAGAAAGTATCTCCATAAATAGGCTGAAATAATAGGGTTCGATAAAAAAAATTGGTAAAAAAATAAATTCAGTTATACTAAGTAACCAGATATAATTTTCTGCTTTTTATTTTGTACCACAAAAGTCCGAAACCCTGCCATATATTACAGCTGTTTCGTGCTCTCTTAAATCGTGAGAAAGAGCACCTGTTATTTTGCCTCTGCAATATTTAATACGAAAGAGTCCAGTCCAGACATAATTCTTCTTGCTAAACAAAACCTCATTTTTGTATATGAACGAAAGAGGCAGAAGATTTATGCAAACGGACAGATTTTCTTTTCACTTTTTGAAACGATAGATAGTAAAAAATATGGAGTAAGTCTTCTGTTGCGTGCAGCGTATTTGAATCAAATTGTTTTTTAAACACATAAATGATTCAATTCCAAAACTGCTCACGTTTTTAAATATCAAACAAATAAACATTCAAGTATCTGGCTATGTCGCATATGTCAGATGGGGATAGTGTACCTTCCCAACAATCAATGATTTTACAAATCAGCTAAGTAACTTTGGAGCCTTTAGCATGCAAGCAGACATCAAATCAAATAAACAAATCCTCTTTATTTAGATAAATTAACATATCAACTTTTCTCGTATTACAAAGCCATTGATTTCTCAATTCAATATTGCACAACTGGACTGGAACGCTCACTCGCGCGTCCGAACAGCGAGCGATATCATTCTTCATTGCTTAATTAATGATACAATTGATCTGCCAATAACCATATTGTGATATAAAATAGTATGTACTATATGTACAGATACGTATAGTTTATTATATAATGGTTCTGATTTTTTACAGAACTCGATCAACTTTATGTTGAAGAGGAAGTAGGACATTTTGATTTAGAAGTTGTTAATAGGTATAATATTTGTCGCATATTGATGCGTTGTTAAAACATAAATGAATAATGAAAGATATTTTTGAAGACACACACATTTTTAATCCTAAGGAAAATAATGTAGCACTACGATTAACTGTGTACCGACTTCCTAAACTAATTTAAAAATCTATGGATCTCTTTCCAATATTACTTACATTTAGGTCAGGCTGCCTGAAGTCGATCAGTGTAAAATATGTATGTTTATCCGCATTTGGTTACTAGACACGAGCGCAATCTTGTTGGGAAAAGGAAAATGAATAAATAGACGACTATCTGTCATCCCTAAAAAAAATCATGCTAGCTGTTGCAAGTAAATGTGAATGATGTTTCTCAATAAACGATTATCGGAACGCACATGATTATACGGAATACAACATGTAAATCAATAGTAATAAACAATCTCAATGATGACAATAAAACCCATTAGCTTTATTTATGCACGTTTATAACTAAATTGTAACGTGGGAAGATACTCTATGTACTCGTATAAACTGGAATATTAAAGTTATGATCACGATTCGACCATATCATAATATATTTAGTTTTAGAAGATACATATAATTATGTATTAATTTATGTTAATTCGTAATATAAAAATATTACGCGTTTAAGATCCACGGTCGCATCATTTGATGATTGCGTGATATGCAGTTAACATCGACAGATGGTTCGAATTTTGAAATATTTGAACTACCCATAGATTTGGAATCCCACTACCGTCTAATAAATTGGAAATACGTGACAGATACGAGTATATGTGATAATAATCCAAAAACGGACACTCTAGAGGCTTGTAGCGGCCCACGAATATTAAACAACAAATAACCCGCAATATTTTAATGTTTTATGATCGACAGCAGAAAACAAAATAGTTAAAGAAAACTGCACATATTTACTTACACATGAAAAAGTCACGCAGCTGATGTATTTCATTTTTGCCTTTTCTAAAATCACTCGATTGCCGATCTATCTACTTTTTTATAAATAGGGTTTCGATAACCAAAAATTTTATTAGATGATTTAAACATACAACATATCCTTTGCTCCTCAGGTACAACATCGAAAGTGACGGCAGATGATCTTCATTACGGAGACAAATCGTGCATGCTGAACCTGACTGACGTCCATCTAGTTGACCTGCCCGTTGTCTGCGAGAAGGTTAACTCTAGTGAAATGTAAGTGGCTCTTTTATTTATTAAATATTATGTAAGTACATTACACTATCGGGGCAAGTAAAAAAACTACTACAAAACTCTTGATAATGATCACCATCACCAATTTGTAATAAAAAAATTGTCTAAGTTATGGAGTTGAGTAAGAGTGGAGCACACTTCAAACTTGTAGTTAGTCGATAGTTTGTTTGGGTTCATAAATCAGTATGATGAGGAATGGTAGTTAGCCTTAGCCTTATTTATTTATTTATTTATTTATTTAAGCTTTATGCAACAAAAATATTACATAGGCGGACTTAATGCCATAGGCATTCTTTCCAGTCAACCTTAGGGTGATGCAGAGAAAAACATGGTAGGTGCATTAGAAAGTAAAACGAAGTCTTAGTATGTAGCCGCTATCGGACTGACTGAAAACTTTGTTTGAAATAAAGATTTTCATTAAAAAAACATTTTGCCAACCATTGGATCAACTGTCGGTCGACTTTCAGTCTTCAGTTTGCGAATACACCTGATTGCCATTAACAAGGCTCAGATTCATAATTTCTTAGAAGAGTATAAACAATTTACCAAATACGTTTAGAAAATTAGCAAGAACATCCAAGCTTCAACCTTACCATTTCGATAATAATCTACAAGATTGAGACTCAGATAACTTTTATCAATATGACATTAAAGCCAGCTAATTACAGCGCTCAATAGAGATATATCTTAAAAGGAACGTATCTGGTCCTTTCATACCAATTCTTGGTCCTTTTATATATGATCCTTTAATTAATCTATCACTCCTGTTAATTTCTTTTAACTTAATTGATACTTTAAAGGGAGGTAGGGCAAACATGTCACAAGTTTTATTCATCCTTCGAGCCTTTTCCCAAACTATGTTGGCTTCCAGTATAACCGGATGTAGCTGAGTACCAGTGCTTTACAAGGACCAACTGCCCTATCTGACCCCCTCAACCCAGTTACCCGGGCAACCCAATACCCCTTGGTTAGACTGGTGTCAGACTTACTGGGTTAATATTCTGACTACCCGTAATGACTGCCAAGGATGTTCAATGACAGCCGGGACCTAGAGTTTAACGTGCCGTACAAGGTTATATTTTAAACAAATATTTAATAATGTGAATTAGTGTTTAGGAAGTTAAAAATGGTCGTAAATCTAGAACATCGTGCGTAGTCTTGTTAAATAATATTTAATTTAAATTATTTATGAGTCACAAAGTATGTTGTTATAATTACGAAGGTCGCTCATTAGATCTTAGAGCGGAATATTAATTGTATGACAAATTGTTACGGCCAGGTGGTCAGGAAACTAGTACATCTGTGTAATTGCATACAGAATCAGAGTAAGATCTTAGAACTCATTAATTTGTTTCTACGTTCCTTATTTATTTACCTAGTAAGGCTAATAACTATAATTGGCAGTTTTATCGGCAACTACTGAAGTAATCTGGTCACGTCATCATCCTCCTGCCCTTTTCCCAATTTTATTTGTAATCGGCGCAGCATGTCTTCTTCTTCCATACCCTTCTATCTTAACTAATACTCAAAATTTAAAAGCTCACTGAATTGCAATAAAAGGTTTCTAGTCTACAATAGGTATAGTATAAAGAGTCATATATGCCAGTAACAGTATGTAAAAAAAAAACAATATCCTACAAATGGACCTACCTCAAGATTAAATTTTCCATCAACTTTGCTTCGGCATGTTGAGGAAAAAACTAAATTATGATAATTAATTCCATTAGTTACGATATTTTTTTGCATCCATGCCTGTCATATCAATATAACTAATTATTAAGCTATATTATTTCACAGAAAAAACGTGATACGATAAACTTGATTCCATCAATGGTTGACTTGGACTTGAAAATTAAATATTTAAATCGATGAAATAGGTCAAGACATAGTTTTAAATTATTCAAACCAATTTAAAATATCAATCGTGTCCGACAAATGAAGATCGGTACTTAGTTCCAACCATCGTTGTAATGGTGAATTTGTGACTCATTTCGGACAATTTAACCGAACCTCCCGTCTGTCCCTATTATTAAATAAATGAACGATAAGGAAGCAAAAAAATATATACAATAAATTTTTGCTTATACAAAGATATGACAGAAATAATTTCAAAATCAAAAAATGAATCAAAGTGGAAACCAAAGATCGAAGTCTTTAGCAGTTCTAGAGGTACAATCACTGCGTATAGTAGCCAAACGCACTTTTTATACCCACTTAATTCCGACTGGAGTTTACATCCACCAGCAGAAAGGGTCCTATTCAGAATAAATCAAAAGAATAAAGCTTACAAAACTCAATTCAAGCATTCCTCTCATTCATACCAATAATAATTGTGCACAATTAAATGCATCTTCCTTTTTCATGCGCATGCGATCATTATATGCGCTTACGTCATCTTAGAGAGCGTCGCAGACTACAATCTTTTAATCAGCCGAGAATTGATTTGGGCTCATAAATCAGTATGAAGAAGATTGGAAATACACACGTAACAACAATCAGATATTTGTTCTATATGAGACAAACTAATTGAATTCACGATTTTCTACAAAAAATATTTTTTTCCTACCAACGAACGTCGACCGACTAAAAGTTTTGTAGTATGCGCGCGCTCTTACTGCGATCGGTCTCTTAGAGTTCTTATTTTAGTCAATTGATCTCAATTACACAGCTGTGTTAAGATAAGTATCTATCAGATAGCGTGACAAGCATTTCAGTTAATTATTTCAATTAACATTGATATTAGACTTGTATTATTTTATATACCTTTACTAATGGGTATGATTTTTTAAACGACTGTTTCGTCCCCTTTAAAACTATATAAAAGTACTAAGACACGAGGATTGTTATCCTAAAAGCATTCTAAGATTCAGGTAACCTTAGGAAAGTTTGTTTATTAGTTTACCCTTACCACTTACATTATTCCCCACTGCACCGTTATTTCTGTAAAACTACAAAACTGACCCGAAACCCTGACTTCAAGCTGTTAAAACACTATAAAACCAGACTGCATAATAATTCCTTTACTAAGAAACGCATCTTAAATACTTACATCATAAATATGATATATTAAATGCAAATAATACAAAACTGGATGACTTTTATTACTAAACTACATTATTATATGTATGTGAGAACTCGTGTCTTCCGATATAATATTTCAATACGATGACATAATGTGTTGTAGCAAATGATGCTACAAAACAAAACGAGTTCGTAATATGTACCTATATGGAAAAACATAATAATAAAAACTTCATAGTTTTGTAATCATTGGCTGAGTATGTCTATGAATGATTGATTGATTTGCTAGTCAGTTTTTATTGTTCCAAGCTCATTATGTTGGCAGTAATTGGTACTTGATTCGCTAATTAGCGGATGTGGTAAAATATCTTGCTCAGTATCAGTGTTAAAAAGTTTGACGGACTAAGATTTTAGTTGGGCTTCCAGATGAAAACTTCTATTTCAAAACTCTTAAGGATCTATAAATACTATAATATCAATAACTAGCTCAATCTTAGGTATTATGTGTGTGTTGCGGGCGCACAAAATATTCTGTATTAAATTCCAGTACAGACCTACGTTTTGGATAATAATTAAACTTAGTCCCATTTCTATAGAGTCTATAAAATAAACTTTTATCCTTCCATGGCCATAAAAAATTATACCTGCTATACTTTACACGCAACTTTAAAATAAATCCTTTGAAACAAGTCCACATAAACCAAAGGATAATGTAGCCAAATGACTGTAATTTGGCAGCCAGAGGCGTGGCTAGTCCTGCCAGCAAAAAGCTTTAAACCATAGTCAAGCGAATTCTCTTGTCTATAAGGACATATACGTCGTTTTATACGAACGTATGAACCAAAATTTTAATTAAATACGTTCTATATGATACTTTTATGAGTACAAACAGTGTTAATTAAAAGAGGGAAACCTTTTGATGTAAGTATTTTTAGAACAATGTATGTAATATGATCGCGATCCATGTTTGTAATTAAGGAACCATAGACTCGGATCGAAGAACCAGTGAGTTTATTCAAAAAAGTTTGAATACCTTTCGTTTTACCTAACAATGGAAACTGTGTTTATTCATAGCAGCATTGTCGAGAAGACACCCAATGTATTTATCAATTCAAAACAAACTATTTAAGTACTTTTTAAGGTCTTACAAGAAGAGAACTAACTAAGTAGGTACCTACTTTTATGAACTGTAGGAAATTTACAAACCACTTGAGATACAAGAACAAAATAATACTTGAGCAAGTTTTTAAGCTCGGTTTTCTGTGTCAACAGATTCTAGGGAAGTCCCAAGCAAATATTTCCATGGACCTTTTCTTTGAATCGATCGAAGAATGAATGCAACTTATTTCATTACCTATAAGCCAATACCACTAATTGTGCAATTATTTGAAATTAATGGGTTTAAGTAATTGTGGGTTTAGTGAGCGTAGGCCGCAAATTATGTTGATACCCAATATTTTGGACACTAATTTATTCGAGGCAAAGTATACTTAAGAATTTGGTGGGTTATAGGTACCTACATACTACAGTTTCTAGTACCCTAGTCCCTTTAAAATTAGTTTTCATAAATATGTAGTTAGTTTAACAAATAGGTACAAAATACATACACTTCGCCTCCATAAATAAAACAAAGATAAGCGATCGATCAACCAATAGAAAATCGATAAACATAAATCGAATACATTAACGACAATCATACGATAAACGAGTGGCCAACCAATTACGTAGGCAAATCGGAACTCGTAATTATAGACCAATAGACAAATGCCAATAATATATGAGCCATGAGCCATGAGCCACCCACCATAGTTTATGGTCACTCTGTGCCAAGGCCAAGGTATTTTACCTCAGTATTAATAATCAGGAAACGTTTAAGCAATAAATTTTAATTAAACAAGTTCCTATTTACCCAAGTATATTGTTTTTAATAAATATCTTACTGGACAATAGGTACTTAAGTTTTTTTTCTGGTTGGTAATAATAATGTATTATGTTATTATCTGTCTATGAATGGCAACATTAACACATGATTAAAAATAAGCGTGGTTAAAATATAAATGCTATTAAAATGGACAGAAAAGGATAGACAATTAAAAACGAATGATCTAAACGTACAGATAATAATAATAGTGCGAAACTTTATATTAAAAGGACTGAAAATTAATACACGTATCTTAACTCTCAAATTGAAAAAATAGGTTATTCTAAGCATAAAAAAAAAACTAGAAAAAATGCCGTACATAAATTGTAATCAAAATTAAACACCTACTTCGACAAATTAAAAAGTCACGACTGAAACTTGCTAACACAACTTAAGAAAGAACGAAAGCTTATCATTCATGCCGGAAAACTTTACAAACAACCTTCAATTTCGCATTACATACATAATCTAGCTACTACATAATAATACTACAACACAATAACAAGGCTAGGCTACCTAGGTTCTTATCATAATAATAAAAAGGAACTATTAAGTCCACTACGCAACTTTTTGCTGCTACGCGGAAATTAAAAAAAGATTAGAAAACATTATGGTAGGTACAATCAGGATCTAGGTATTTGTCACTCTATTGCTCCTGTTGTTACCTTTTTTCTGGGAGTTTGCCGCCATTTTTATTGGTGAATCGTGACTTAGCAAATGTTTTTTTCGAAATTAGATGGCTTTTGGTTTTGTGGTAGGTATTCGGCTCGCGTATTTTGCACGATTGAGGAATTTTCTGCGTATTTGATGATTGTATGTTGTTGTCCAAGAAACGTGAAGTTGTAGTGTCAGCAGGGTCAAAATAAGGCTATACTTTTTTTCTTTTGTAGTGTATGAGTCAATTCTTTTTTCAAACACTTTGTTACTACAATAGTACCTCTGTAGTAAATGTATTTATTAACTTTATGTTTTATAGTTTGGATATCTATTATAATGAAGAGAACCATTGTTTGTTTGTAAGTTTGTACTCAAAAGCTCCGAAAGCTCTTACCGCGAACAAGTTTCCACGACACGCGGGTGAAACTGAAACGGAAAACGGCTATTCGTGAATATAAATAAAGGTGATCATGTAGTTTTTTTAACCTATTGCCTGAAGCGTTTCCACATAAGGTTTTAATGACAAAACTATTATTTAATAAATCGGTCATAGCAACAACCAGTTTTTCTTATTACAAAATAATTGTTATAAAAACGCGCAGTATGTTTAATAAATTCCAGCATTTTTTGTGATCTGTTGGATAATACTTACTAACATGATCACGCGATACTTTTTTTGGATTGTAAATTAAATCAGATTGGCACCTATTGTTTTTATAACAAAATCTAAGAGAATAGAGAAGATATTAATGGCATTATTTTATGAATCTCGGAGATAACCTAATGAAGAAAAGACTTACCTTACTTTTGGCTTGCAGAACTTACCTACTCCAGTGGGTCTTATAGCCTGGCTTTCTTCATATCCAAGTTTTACCTAGGTACATATTATTACGAGGAGATCCGTAGACGAACCAAAGTCACCGATATAGCCCACCGGATTAGCAAGTCGAAGTGGCAATGGGCAGGCCATATTGCTCGCAGAGCAGATGGCAGATGGGGCCGAAAAGTGCTGGAGTGGAGACCACGGTCTAGCAAGCGCAGCGTAGGACGTCCACCAACGAGGTGGACAGACGACCTAATAAAGGTCGCCGGAAGACGCTGGATGCAGATCGCCTCCAACAGGTATCTGTGGAGATCAAAGGGGGAGACCTATGTTCAGCAGTGGACGTCCTATGGCTGAGATGATGATGATGATGACATATTATTATGTCGATAGACACTCATTGATTACAGTCATGTTAGGTCGAAAACGTAGCAAAGAGACAGTATTACTTTAGATCACGGGAAATCAAAAGCTTTATTAACTACTATATCGTGCTATCATGTAAGTAGTTAAATAAATTAAATGTGACCACAAAATAGTATCACAGTCAAAGTCATATCACTTATTTCAATTAAAACCCTCGGGCACTTGTAATGACAGTTTTTGTTGTAAGGCAACTAAATAGGAAAGATATAGTAAGATATATACAGTCTGCTATCAAGTTGAACAAAACAATAGCTATTAGTTACAAACATACAAAGTCTTTCCCGGGCATTCCCGACTAATCCTTAAGTACATATCTGCCTATCTACTCAGTGTCTGTCTATGTCTCTGTCTTTTAAGTTTATATTATGTTTGGTACCTACAGTAGAGCCTCCTAAAAGATATATTCACTATTTATCCACGTGCCGAAAGCGCAGATAAGTCATTGTCAAAAGCTAGCAAGCTACATAGTGTTAACCCTAAAACATTGTATCCAGTTAACTTAAAATAAATACTGAATGCACTTCGTACATGCACTTGCATATTGCAGGAGGCCAATAAAGTTAAACAAGTTAACTAGTTATATTAACAAGTTGGCTAGACCGCACCCGCGCCATATTAAATTCATACTGTTTTGATAACTTACACCATGAATTTGAGTTAAGGTTAGTTGCAGACGAGCGGTTTTTTCTCATCTATATTTTTTTATTTATTTATCAGACCATGGATCCATAATAACAACTTAAAATATAAACTTTAATACTAAATTAAATAAATTAAACTAAATTAAATCTACGTTTACGACACTGTATAATATTTTAAAACTACAAGTGCAGTGACGAGTTCCTCCGTGTCTCGGAAAAAACATTCAGGTGGGACCAGGTTGTCATTCGAACATCTTTTTTGACGGTCCTTACGGGTAGTAAAAAGACAAAGTCTGAGAACCTATCTTTACCAAGCCGTACCGGGAAGCATTGTTAAAAAAAGTACAAGGATTTTATTCTATCTACTTTTCTCTTCATAAAAAATACGTTTACCGTAAAAGTTGCAACGAAACAATGGTAACCATTAAATAAAAGCTTTAAATCGTTCGTCTGAATAAGACTTTAGTACCTTTCATATTATAGAAGCTACGGTGAATGAACTAGACACTGAAATGGCTGTAAAATATCGAATTAAGATATTTTTCTTCTATGTATATAGCCAAAGTATATAGATTGAAAACTTTAGTGAACATCTGTACCGCGTCTGTTTTCATTGCTGCGACAAAAAGACTTTTGCAGATAACAAGCCTATTCTGATTCCAGCCTTGGATTAAGTGATTTAATGAGAAAATCTCAATATACTTAAATGTTTGAACATTGGACACCTGGCACTTGATCCTTAATCATCAAAATCTAATTGAATTCTAAACATAAAAAACAGTCTTACTTATAAACGTGAATTAAATAATAAGTTGTACTTAAGGGATGTTTAAGAAAAAATCTTGCTTATAAACGTGGCTTAACTAAATCATTTTCTTAGCAATGTCTTAAATGAGCTGTCAAATTAAGTAGCCTCACATCCTTGTTTAACCCGCTAATTAGTAAAATGGCTGGATTCCCACCAGCTGATTTTTCATTTCCGGTTTATTGACAGCTCAACTTTTTAATTTTATATTTTACGGATGCCATTGTTGCCATTACACAACGTTTTGATGACAAATATTTTTTTAACCTACCAACATTCCGGTAGTGTTGAGAAATTAGTATGTTTTTATGTCATTATCTGTTCATTACTTAAGACATGCTTAAACAACGTTTATAGGTCAAAATAATTTAATCACTACTTAAGGCTTTAAGTAGTAATTAGTTAAAACAATGCTTAGAAGATGATTAGTTGATTTTTATAAGTAAGGCTGAAATTGTTTAATTTCATCTAATCGGAATTAACAATGTTCTCCCATTTTCATAGACACTTCTTAATTGTAATTGTATACGGCGATATTCAAATGTCCCTTTTCACTTTCTAAACCTTTGTTATTATTTTTTTATAGCAACAGTTATTTTGCATCTTTGTTCATTTACTTAATGCTAGTCATTATTAACCTGCCCATTTAAAGTTGGTGCAGCATGTCTTCTTCAAAATTCTTCTGTCTGCTGATAAGTAAACTTTTTTCCAGCCACATTATCTTTTACAGAGCCCATTCATTGTCACTTTGGTCATTCCCTTTCCCCTTTCATTAAGTTTTCGTGTATAATTTATTTTAAAAAGTCATCTTATAACTCCTGTTTATATTTTGCTATTAAGTACCTTGGCTACACAGTCGTCTAGTGCAACATATTATTCGCTAATATCCAAGTCTTATATTATTGAAACGAAATCGCCTATAATTTATCTGCTTACATTATTACCATTATTAGACCTCGTAAATCAAAGGGCACATACCTACTGCTGTTTATATTGAGCATAAATCATCGTAAGTCCTAGATTATAAGCTGCTTACTCGCCTGAATAAAAGGTGTATTATTATCCCGTTCATAAATTCTTCTAAGCTTTGGAACTTGGAATTAAAAAAGGAACGACAAAGGAATGAATTGTTAGCCATTTTATGACTGTGTTAATTCTTTTTTATTTAATAAACGTGAATGTAAAGGTAGAAAAGAAAAACAAAGGATTCAGACAATTTTTTTTAAAGCTCTTAATGTCACCTACTGAAAATAAAGCTTACAACTGTGTGTGGAATTTTAAAACATGAGTGGTAAATCTAAAGTTTAATATCATTGCTGTGAAGCTCACATACACACCGACACATACTTAATTTGCGAAGGGACTCAATTTATTCTTCAGTCCGATAAAGAACCAACATCACTTTTAGTTATCTACTGGGCTAGCTGGACCCATTCCAAAAGCGAGAGAAAGTAGGATAATTGAAAGAATCTTTTTCAGCCCCCTCAAAAATACTATGGTCCAAACCAATCCTAAATAGAATTCATCAAAAAACTCTTGACTTATATCAGTCAACCTTAACTACCATAAGCAAGCATAACCAACCTCATTTCTCCAACAGATGCGAGACCCTCGTCCTGAACGGTACGCGGTACTGCGAGTGGGGCTACAACGGCCTGGGCATAGACTACCAGGTGTTAGCTGGACCCGCCTTCATGGCAGTCTTCACTGTCGTCGGAGTTATCCTGGGCGTGGTCGCTGACAAGTAAGTTTTAATGTTACAGTCCTCTGAACTACCAGAGAAACTTCTTCTGATATAGGTAAAGAAGTAGTGACCGTTAATCACACCACTCTTATTCAAGGCAGATAGGATATTTCAGACTAAGAAGTACAGGTTTCCTCAAGATGTTTCCTTTCATCATTACACAGTCTTCGGTGTCCAAAATATACTTAGAAAACAACATTGAAAAGTTACATTGATACTTGTCTGATATGGAATTTAATCCGCACAGTCGTTCTTGGGGCGCAAGTGCTTTAACCACTAGACTAGACTATTCCATCCATAGAAGTCTAAAACGCAGGACATAGTAGTAATTTAGGTATATGCTGTAGTCCCATTATCTTTCTCAGGTTTCAATAAAAGAGTGTAACAAAAAAATCTAATACAAAATCTCCTTACAGATTCAACAGAGCGCGAATCCTATCATTCTGCACCCTCGTCTTCGTCATCGCCATCTTGCTTATGGGAACTGTCAAGGAATACTGGCATCTCGTCGTCCTCCGTATGATAATGGCTGCAGGAGAATCCGGGTGCAACCCCCTAGCTACGGGCATCCTGACAGACTTGTTCCCTGAGAAACAGAGGGCGTTGGCGCTGTCGATCTTCAACTGGGGTATTTATGGGGGGTATGGTATTGCTTTCCCTGTGGGAAGGTATATACCTGAGGTTAATGCTTGGGGATTGGTGAGTTTTATCCTCTTTTCATCTCTGTTCAATTTTCATGAGCCTGAAATAAATTATTTGCCATAGATATGCCAAAGATTTTGAGTTTACTTTTTGAAGTATTTATACTTAAAAAAGATAAACGAAAGGAAAGCTTTAGAGACTTTGAAAGTAGCATTTCCATTTAGCTTTAACTCGTAGCTTATGTACTTCTATAATCTAATATATACTTATCCTTTACTCGACAACCACAATAAGAACAACAAGAAGATAAGAAACCAACAATAAGAAACTTCAATAAAGACAACTCTCCTGTAGCTGTAGGACCCACCAAGAGATGATAATGATGAATTGTGTTCTTACAGAGCTGGCGAGTGTGTTACTACGGAGCGGGTATCGTCGGACTGGTCATCACTCTGTTCACCTTCCTCACTCTTCGCGAACCTTCCAGAACTACTATTGGAGAAGAAGGTAAGACCACTTTACTGTTTTTTCATAATACTTACAATTAATTAGGGCATTTAATATGACCTTTATCTTGGTCTACAAAATCTACAAATCTGCATTCTAAATCTACGAAGTGAATTCTACAAAATCTGACTAACAATGCCTTTACGTCACATCATTGTTCTCGAAATTAATTTGAACATCGTTGTGACTGGCTCAGTACATTCAATGACAAAGAAATGCCAAATTATGTCTACGTATTTTAAGCTACATCTTTTACACCAACATCGTTCTTTCCAACACATTCGTTGCATCAACATAATCTAGTGCAAGTCAAAGTACTTATTAGTTCTTCATTCTGATTCATGAAGGAACAAGATGTGCAGTTTAATCCTCTACTTTCATCTAACTTTGCTCACGCTAGAGCTAGACCCTCAGATTAAGCTTATTATCTTCACATACATAATAATTTATCTTTATTCAGGCACCAACAAAGCCGGCGACAGTTCCCTCGAATCAGCCGGCAAGAAGATGCCTCAAGTGACCATCTGGCACGTGATCGCTCAGCCCAGAATCATTCTGTTGTGCCTCGCTGCCTCTATCAGACATTGTGGTATGTATTACTTTAACATTATTCATATTCATACCATTTATTTGCGTTCCAGAATTTTTTGGCAACGTGTTACAGTAGGCTTATAGCTAAGATCTACATGTATGTACCCATATTCGTAAAATAAATAAATTTTAATTTGAAGGAAAGTTGTGGGCCCTGTTAGGACACAGCAATATTGGGCGTTTGGTGCCATATATTAAGCGCTCCCACACACCGACGACAAAATAGTCGGCCAATAGTTGATTCGATGATCAGCAATTTCGACGAAGCGCGTTGTTCCACGCGCTCCTCAAGGAGAGTCAGCGAACCCTAGCGGGGTCAGGGCCAAGGCCTGTCGGGGCTGCGGGATCGTTCGAAAGAGTTACTTCGGCCCTGGTACATAAAGGGCTTAAGAAGGAAAATGATGGGTTTTAGCCAGTAAGAGTCTGACACTCCCTCACGCTGCTAGCTCACAGCGGGTGCAGATTTGATGACATCACATAAAAAAAAACTAATCAAAGTTTTCAGTCCGTCGGATAAATAGCTAAATAGCCGGTATCCGACGACGGATACACCACCATTCATGTTCATACACATTACACATTATAAGTCCAAACAAACTATCGGCCGACTAAAAGTTTGCAGTTTGCGGGTACTGCAAAGGTATGCCACAGCCAATTGGTTTAAATAGTCATTTAATCAAAGAGCAGTTGACATTGATTACAAAATAAAGGAGCCGTGGTGATGAACTAGGTACTTACTTCAATTATTTATACGGTGGTTTCCAGTCAAATGTAATGTTGAAAACTTTGAGAACTTCAATAATTCAACTGTAAAAGTAGATGAGTGATTGATTGGCGTTGTTTAGGAAAAGGGCTAGCTACGATAGATATACGATCATAGAATTTAGTTCCACCACTTTGAAAATGTTGATTGAAATGTCCTAATTAAGTAGGTATAATAACGTTTTCATTCATAGGAGTCTCTGGTAACTTATTTATGTAAGAAGTGATGATATAATATAATAAGTTCTGTATCTACTTATCGTAGTTTGATATTGTCCTTCCTATTCCACTTTCTTACAGATTTTTTTCAATAAATATAATGTCCAAAAGTAAAAAAATGTTTTCAGATCATAGTAAGAGAGACTTAATAAACCATTTATAATCAACTCAAGTTATCTGTTCATGCAAATTAAGCGATAAATTGCAGCAATTTAAACACAATAACTGTCGTTACAGCGCTATTATTGTAATAATTTGTACTATTATTTATATTGAACCAATAAACATTATTTAGTCCATTAAATAATAACAATAGATATAAATAAGTGTGTACGAGTATTATTCGTCATCCAATGATTTAATCAATCTTTTAATTGAATATTAATAACTATTATTAATAAATAGATACCTGATACGTTATTGTACACCTACCTACATAGGACCTTAATCACGACAAGAACTTTTAACAACTTTATAAAGAACTTAAAAAATCCCTTCTCTTTTTATATACCTTACGTCTTCGCAATAAGGTTTAATTTGCTATGTGTCTATGTTACGAAGGAGGTTTGAAACGCAAATGTAAGTTTGTAATCAGTATCCTGCCAGTCACGGCTGTGGAGTTGTCAAGTCGCAAAATCCAAGGTCGTAATAGAATTAAAAGTGCTTTTATAAGTACAGCTCATATACTTTATTATTATGTCACTGTTATTTCTTCCGCGAATCCGGCCGTAATATAATATGATTACCTACATGAAAACACCTAGTTTTAACGCCTCTGACGTTTTCCCAAACTATATTTGGGAGGACTTCCAGTCTTAATTGGACAGCTGAGTATGCAGGTACCTAAGTGAAGCGACTGCCTATCTGACCTCCAGTCTGGGCCCTCCTCAAACCACCTACAACACCACAAACCCTTCCACAGTACTTCTCCAATCCAAAACCAGTCAGGGGAAAGGCGCAGACATACCACTAGTGTTACCCTTTCTCCCCAAAGTAAATATTGTAAAAAAAGAAACCCTCAGTGGCGGATTTACCAATAGGCCAAGTAGGCCAGTGCCTAGAGCGGCAGATTTAGAGGGGCGGCAAATTTCGCATTTTTTTACAGGTTTTTTTTATAACTTATTATATGAGTACACAATCCATATATAAATAAACGATTAATTAACGCAAGTTAATAAACTGTAATATATACTTAGGTACTTACGTGATCATGAATTTTAAAATATTCTAATAGCGTTTCAATAAAAATAAAATAAAAAATCATTCATCATCATTCCTGGTTTGTTCTGCGCTCTTTGAGTCCTCAATCTAACAAAAAGTTAAAGCACCGAAGTAGCAAAAACAACTGACGCTCTACAACTTTACACTGACGATTTCTAAGCTGTTTATGAGGTGGAGGACTTTTGTGTCCCAAAACTCGAAAAATTTCGCGCTCGCTGCGCTCTCAGCTTTTTCACTCTACACTGGTTTTTTTTCAAACTTGTTTGAGTATTTTTGTGTTCCAAGACTCAAAAAATTTCGCGCTCGCTGCGCTCGCGCCTTTCACTTGACCGTGCCTATTTTCTGATTTCTTTAGGTATTATTGCGTCCCAAGCATTTTTTTACTCGTTTTGGTACAAAATTATTGAGCTTTGGAACAGAAAAGTTTTTACATTTGTCTTTTTTTTTGGGGGGCTGCTCAATAGGTAGTCCGCCCCGGGTGCCACCCGATGCTACGCTGCCACTGAATCATAGCACCCGAACGACTGAACCGATTTCAATTTAGTTTTTTTTTGTACTACAGGTGTTTTACGAGCGAGTGTTCTTAGACATGTTTGATGAAAATCGATTGAGCCGTTTAAAAGTTACAGAGGTTTTACGCTTCAAAGTCGCTGTCATATAAACTTGTTAACATTAAACTCTTCGGTACATAGAGGCTTGCAAAAATAATCTAGTAACTGACAGAAATATCATTAAGTTCACAATCATTAGAGGCGGCAAAAATTTAATGGCCTACTAGCGGCAAGTTTGTAAATCCGCCACTGGAAACCCTCCTGTCTGGGCAACCTGTAACACCTTTGTGAAAGTGGTGTTTGGACTTTTGGGCTTCTGTCTGACCATCCATTACAACTGCCAAATTTAAGGAACACATAGAGCAGGTCATATCAAGATTGGGTCTGTGTCAAGTCTTACTTCTACGTGTAGCAATGGATCTCATAATATCGGAGATGATAATGATGAACTTTAGAAGGGGTGAAAAGTCAGTCAGTATTACAACTTTTTGTGAGTAGTGATCAAATGACCCCTCCCGCTTTAGGTGCAGTGAGAGAAACGGTCAGACTTGTGACTAAGTTAAAAGACTGCCTTACCCTTTACCTACTAGGTTTTAAGTAAACAGCATGTCGATTCTATAAAATATCACAACTCACTTCGACATCACTCTCACTTCGACTTCGATCTAAAGGTAGAATTCCGTGGACGCGACAATAGTCAACCTATGAAAATGTATGGCACCGGTGCCGAGGCCCATGACAGTCGCGCGCGGCCGACGAATTTCGTAAGCTGCTCGCGGCATTGTCAACAATTTAATTCTGGTTTTACTAAAATTCTATAGATGTTATTAAGCGCTAGACCATGTTGAGAAGCGTACGGCCGCGAGCGGCTCACGAAATTCGTCGTCCGCGCGCGACTGTCGCGGCCCTCGGCAGCGGTGCCATACATTTTCATAGGTTGACTTTTGTCGCGCGCGGCTGCGACAATCGCGACCCACGGAATTCTACCTTAAAGTTTCGTGATTGACATTGTCAAACTACACTAGCGCTACACTATCGAGCGTGTTGACAAGTTGAACTAAATTAAACTCGAGATTTTGACAGATCTGCCAAAATCTGTCTATCTATAGGGGAGGTAGGGGAGAGATGGGCAGTTAGACATGATCAAATCAGAAAAGGGGGTCCTTTTATTCTGATTTGATCATAGTTTTTTTTTATTGGGTAGTTTACGTTACCGACTGGTAACGGTGTTCATCCATAGACTATCTGTCATTTCTGTGAGTTGTCAAGAACAAACACTCTATTCTATTCTATTTTTAACCCCCGACGCAAAAACGACGGGGTGTTATAAGTTTGACGTGTCTGTGTGTGTGTGTGTGTGTGTGTGTGTGTATGTGGCATCGTAGCTCCCAAACGGATGATCCGATTGTAATGCGGTTTTTTTTGTTTAAAAGGTATGTTTCTTTATGGCAAATTGGTCAAGAACAAACACTCGTAAAAGTACTATGTATATTTTCTATTATTAATGATTGATTGTCAAAATCTCCAGTTACGATTATAGTAAGTCGATGCAATCCACACCTATTATACCTCTAGAAGAGGTACTACAGCAATAGTTTATGGGCCCCACGTTTTTATTTTAGTCTAATATGACCGGGACCACCTACGTAGGTTGACAGGTAAGTAAATATTTTTTATTTTCTAGTTTTCAGTGCACATAAGATAAAACCGTTTTACTTAAGTTTTTTACCGATTTTTTTTTATAAACTAAGTCAAAAGTGTCCTATGCTCCCTATGGTAGGGAGGCTTGGACATACCATGTAATGTATATTTTGTAAATTTTTGTTCTTCTTCTTCTTCAGTGAAAATTTGTGAGGTTATAAATCTGCGCTAAAAATCCTTTATAGAATCTTGTTTCAGGTACCGTTACCAACTTGATCTAGGGACTCCATATTTATCAGCTGTTAATTTTATTTTTTAACCTTTTGATACCTCTTGTATTGCTCGTTATATTAAATCTTTAGGAATTTCCCGTCGCAAACCATTTTTAACCCCGACGCAAAACGACGGGTGTTATAAGTTTGACGTGTCTGTGTGTGTGTGTGTATGTGGCATCGTAGCTCCCAAACGGATGATCCGATTGCAATGCGGTTTTTTTTGTTTAAAAGGAATGTCATTCGGGAGTGTTCTTAGCTATGTTTGGTGGAAATCGGTTCAGGTCTTCAAGGTCATCAGCTCGTTTGTTAGGTGTGATAGGAATGTTACACGCTCAGTTTACTTGCAAGCATATGTATGTGGGATCTAAAATTTGAAATACTAATGTCTTCTGGAACCACTGAGCTGGTCTGCTGTTAGGACACGAAGATAGGAGACGTAACCCTGAACTGCCTTTTAGTAAACCCATCGAGTTTGGGCTCGTTTAATTTGTCTTGACTAGTTTTCTTCATGTTTCTAATTGACGAGAACCTAATGCTGGAAATGGGATGTGGCGGATGAAACCCTAGAATGGTATATAACCCTGGATCAACAAAGGTCCATCTTTATTGTTTCTCAATCTGTGCAATTCTCCCAGAGCCAGTTTGTCATGAGGATTGTTAAACAGCTTCCTTTGGCTGAGATCGCATATTATAGCGAACCCATCATAAAAGAAGGAAAAATTAAGGAGCTCCTTTAAAAAACCATAAAATAAAATAAAATTATAAATTTAAAAAAACCCCCGACCCAAAAAAGTACGCAATTATTATGACAAAATGTTATAAACGATAAACCCTATAAAAAGCAAAAAATAACTTTAAACACTACGTAAGTACCAACTAAAGCATGTCAGACTAAACAAAATTTTGACGTGTCGACGGTTTTATTTAAACCGTTTAAATATCTCGTAATGTTGAAACTGATTGTAATTTTTAGGATAGCTCTTTGATTTTATCTAGCCAAACATAAGAAATGGCAATAAAAGTTGATTATCTGTAAAATCTGATTTTTTATGCAATAAATGTGAAAAAGTGCCCATCCCTCCCCTACCTCCCCTAAAGTATGAAATGACATTACGAATCGAAGTGAAATGCGAGTTGTTGATCGAATTTTATAGAATCGCAGGACAGGTATTTTAAAGGGAAAAATAAAATAATTGTTGTTGTTTGTTTCATAATGAATGTAATTGAAATTAACAGTTGTTCCCAAGAGTTTCTTGCCCTCCATAATGTCTAAAGTTTTGAGAGCTTAATTTATTAATCAAGAACAAAGAAACTTTTACTTAAACACAATTTTCACAATTAAATAAACTTTCCTATTTAGTATTTCTACCAAAGGTGACGAACACGCTGTTTACCACTTTGTGAGGTAGTCTGCAACTGCAGTGCGTAGCAATCGCTGAACTGCTTTTTTATAAATTGCAGACTCGTAAATAACTCCGATATTGCTGCATTCCTAATGCGTACCTAATTGATATATCTAATACCCCTAATTCAATTACCTATTGATAATAATAGAAAACCACTGAAAAATAAAGCAAAATAACCAGACTTACCAGAGTTTAGTTTTGACATGACCCGGTAACTGCTTAAATTGTGGAATTCTGCCGACTACCTGGGCATTTGCATGTCTTTTAAAATTACTAGTTTGAAGTGCAGATTAGAAGCCGATCTCACCACCTCAGTAACAAGCTTAGCAAATGGAGAACTAAATAATAAAACAAAATGGAAATTACGATAATGTTGTCTCTAGAAAATGACGGCCGACCCATCAAGGGACTAGAACTTAGATTATGTAACAAACCGGAGACGCCAATACCATACCTTCTCTTCGTATGCATATGTAGAGTGCGTCAAAATGCTTGCGTATGTTTGTCGTATATATGTGCGTAACTATTTGATCGGAAATGGGTAAAGACTCAGAGAAAACTTCGTGTTAAAGACATCCACCTACTTATTAGCAACCTAACGTTTTGAGAGAAAGATATAGGATGCACTTTACGATGTTATCTTTCTTGAAACGCTTACCTAAATAAGCTTAAGCTAAATGCATTTCCGAGGTTCGACTGTAGGATGACGATAGTAGGGCTACCTATGATAATTTGTTGCGTTTGCCTTGCCACCAGCGCGTCATTTGGCAGACTTTGTCACTTAGATATTTGTCCTCTTGGCGGTTCCGTCTGGTTAAGTGATCCAAGTACGAGGCTCGAGAGGGAACCACTTCGCATAACCCAACAAACAAGCTACTCTTATAAAATTATATGTTTAAGGTCTAATTTCTTATAGTTGCTTTAAAATCGCTTTCATTATGTCAATGTTCCTTATTATGGCACAATATAAGAAGATTTGCCTAATATTACCTTTACTCTTATAATTTGGTTGGGTTAACCATAACAAGTCCAAATTACATGATTATAATAAGGATTGAAAATGTGTTATTCTCATAAGCGCATTTACAATGCTTTTAAGCCTTATAATATTCAAAACCCTATAAAAGCTTTTCATTTGGCTAACTGTTCTTATAATAGTAATGCATAAGCTAACTATGATGCTTTTAAACTCATAGGAGCATTTCATAAGATGTCTACCCAACAAACAATATTCTGCATTTTATATGGTCTTTACAAGAATGAACGCAATCCATAATCACTTACATAGTCATTAAATACTTATAGTCATAAACCCGATACCAACAAATCACTTGAGGGTTCCGTCAATGATTTTATGGAAGATGACAATGAAGTACAGGAAATCAGTCAAGAAGAATATAACGGTGGTGGTAGTGAAGAAGACATAAATTTTCAACTAAATTTGAGTTGAATAAGATGGATATCGGTGGTGATGTCAAAAACTGAGCAGTAAAAAATAATATTTCACAATGGCTTTGAGTGATCTATTAAAAATATTACAATCTATTTATTAAAATATCTATTTATTTACACTTTTTTTTTTAATTAGCGTATGCTGTCCCACTGCATACACTGACCTAGTAATAATTATTTTTCATTGCCTAGGTATTGAAATTTTTTATTACTATTGAGAAATGTGTAATAAAATTATGGATTACAATATTCACATTCATCTTCAATAAAGGTCATAAATCAAATACTCTTTACAATTTTGACAAAACAAGAAAGTGAATTAGCAAAACTTCTATTTTTTCACGCCCAATCACAAAGTGTGAAGGTATGCTTGACAAAGTCTGATATTTGCAATGAAAACATTTTCTTCGTACGATAAAATGTGTCAAATTCCATGGCCATCTCTTGTTTTGGACAGTGAGATCTTCTCCGTAAATACGACCATTGTGATAATACCTGAAATGTATTATAGCTAATATTAATACAGCTACGGAATTATGAAAGGAACCCTAACGGTAGATAAAATGGCGATAGCAGATGGAATAAATGTTGCCATTACAGAGCTTATAATCTTATAGATTTCTAATAGACGTTGTGAGAATGATATTACCCTTGTAAAAGCGTTATAAAAAACACGCCTTAATAATTATTCACATTTTAACGTGAAAACTACCCAAATTCAAGGGCGCGTTGATATAATTACACTTTTTGTACCACATTTTATCATACGTTTGAATTCCCACACAGTTTTCTCAATAAACAAACACAATATACTCTCGGATTCAGGTACACTAAAAAGAATGAAATTAATCATGGTTCTTGTTTTCTTTGAAATACTCGTTGACGCTGCCAAACTGTGAAAAATTACTCAACAAAACACTTCTTGCAGAAACTCAAACACTGATTTTAAGGCGAATAGCTTTAAAATAGAATTTGTCCTGCCGCTATAAGTTTTACTCCCTTGTTGCTCGCCGTTATAAAACATGTATAAGGTTGGTTGGCTTTTTAAGAGCAAATCCTTTTGCTTTTATTAGTTTGACTCCCTTATCGCTTGCTATAATAAAGTACATATAAGAAAAAGAAGCTGTCAATAAAGCAAATATAAGGGGGGTTTGAGGTTATTGTTCTTGTAATTTGTGCCCAAACGCACCCTTATTAGCGTTAATACGGCTGTTATAAGATATGTATTTTTGGCATTATTAGCCACTATGAGAGGATTTTTTGTTTGTTGGGAATAGACTGTCACATCCAATCCTTTGTAGTTAGTTGTTACAAGATGTCTTTGTTTGTTACTCTATTTAACGATGAAGCTGATGTTTTATCGTAATTGTGTTGGGAAAGGCAGAAGCTTTTTGAGATGTCAATTTTGTGATAGGTTAAAAGTACCTAAGTTCCTAATTGTTTTCAAAATATTTTGTGAATGTGAGATCAAATATTTTGGGTAGGTATATTATTTGACAGCTAAACGAAATTAGGTCAAGCTTGGCACCTACTTAACTTAGGTACCTATTATTTATTTGTAGGTTTTATACCTACATGTAGCCGTGAAATCTAGGGCCTGATTACGATGTAGCCGAAAAAAGCCTATCGTAACTAAGATTCCCAAATATCCCATGGCACTTGCAAGCATGTAGTATAAATAACTGAGTACCTATACATATAGGTATACTTAGCTATTCATCTCACTCTAAAAATGAACGATACGTCACCAAACCATTGCCCTGGGAAAATAGCAATAGAGATTCTCTTATTCCCTTTGTAACGTTTACTTACATAAGATAATATTGACACAAGCAAATTAAAACGCTTCTGTATCAAGATTTACCCGAGTTACGCACAATTTGTACACAAGAGCGAATCAGAGTCTAAATCATAAAGTAATATTATACTAAGCCGACGATAGACCGGGCCACGGATAAGTTCAAAATGAAATAGGTCCTCGGTTTAAGTATTTAGATTTACATATCTGTATAATTTTCCTGCCCAAGAACTGAAATGGTTTCCTTTGAAAGTTCTTATTGAAAATGTTTGCGAACTGTTAAAATGTTTCTTGTAAATGGAGCGTCTATCATATATGCACATAACATTATACTTATTTATAAGTGTCTAAAGATAAACTAGAATTTAATTCATTCCTAATGATCAAGCGCTTATCTTAGGAATTACGTGTAATTCCTATTTGTTGGGAAACGAATAGCCTATTTGTTGGGAAACTTACTTACTTATGATCTATGTAGGTAGTGCCCACGGTACACAGGCAAAATCAGAAAGCCGGACACTAGTTGCTAAACGCATTAAAATACTTCACAATTCACATTGAGCGCTCCATTTACACCAAATCCGTGTATCAACGTCTCATAGTAAAGCGTGCTCGTGTAAGATAATCCAGACACATTTATATCTCCCTTTTGACCTTATCTAGGCTACCAAGGAAATTCATTTAATAAAGCCATTGGAAAAGGCATTAACTGCCAACTTATCTCTATCATTTTCTTTACACAGACGACTACCATTTTCCATTACTACTAAGCAGTGGAAATGGGAGGATTTTGTACTGCGTTGATTCCTATTTACTGGATTTTGGTGTCGTAATGGGTGGACTTACTTTGATATGGATATGACTACTATTTAAATAGGCGTTAGGCCGTGGTTCGTGGTTATGATCGGTATGGATTCTGTATTTAAATAAGTGGTAGGATATCCTTCCTCGAAATACATAGAGTAATAGTCGTATATGCAGAGTAGAACTGGTCCAAGCTCTGCATATATCATGCCACCGGCAATACGCAGAAATTCAAAGAAACCCAAAAAGCTATTTAGTCCCGACACGAAAATAGAACCTGAGAACCTATGCACAGCAGTCGCGCTATCTGACTACTAGACAATGCAGACCATTTGCAGACCAACTGTTTACCTACGGCCTACCAATATTAGGACCATGATTCATCACTTTCTTTCTCCTTAAGCCTAAAGCTCCTTCAACGAGGCATTAACCTGATCTTTAAGATGATAAACTAAACATTCCTTAACATTCCAGGTGGTATGTGCTTCGCTTACAACGCAGACCTGTACTACCGTGACTACTTCCCTGATGTGGACCTAGGCTGGTGGCTGTTTGCTGTCACCGTCGGTATCGGATCCATTGGCGTCGTGGCTGGAGGAGTTATTTCTGACAAGTAAGAGTTGATCTGGTTGTTTTAGCTTGCGAGGGCTCTGGTTTCTTCTGTGGGGCCTGAGAGCTGCTGAGTTTTCGGGATTGTTTGAAAGAGTTATCGCAGCGTTGGAGCACAAAGGGCTCTAGAAGGAACGTGGTGCTCTTAATTGGTAAAATTCGGGCATCCCTCTCATTGCAACTACAGCAGGAGGGGTCATCTGATGACTAACCGAATAAAGTCAGGTTCCTTTGTATTCCAAATATGCCTTAAAATTACAGTCTATCTGGGTTTGAGCCCATAAAGTTAGAAGCATGATTAGACCTTTAAGTACTACCTATGTAGATGAGTACGAAATCATATTCCGATATTAAAATATTTACACATTGAACTGGGTTATGGAAAAAATATTGCTATTTCAGTGCTTTTATTTCATTTTATGAGCTTAACCTAAATTGGCACAAATTTTGTTTATCTTCGTTAATTGGAGTTCGCGCGTGAAAATGCAATAAAGGCCCATATGTTATTTTTCAGCACAAACATTCAATTTCAATATTTTTAATATTGTCGCTTTTAGGGTTCTATCCGAACACTAATAGGTAGAAATATGGATCTAATTCTAGATTTAAAGATTACTGTTATAACGTCGATGTAGTCTTATGTATCCTAAAGAATAAAGACCTATTTCCTATTTGTAAGACCCTAAAGGCAAAATTTGGTTCCTTATTTCAAAATCTACATAGGTACTTATCACATAACGTAATTGTAATGCCTTTTTACTTACCCAGGTACGTAGAGAAGATGGGTGTTCGTTCCCGCGTGTTGGTGCTGGCTTTATCTCAGCTCATCGCCACTCTGCCCGCGTTCGGCTCTGTGGTGTTCGGGCCTCTGTGGGCCATGATCACTCTTGCTATTTCTTACTTCTTTGGTAAGTGAACTTCACTATTGTCGATATTTGACAATTTGATGTGATTTAGGTACCCTGCAGCTCTTGAGAAGGTACCAAGAGGGTAGAAACCTGATAATAAATAAAAAACTATTGCGACAATGTCGACTTCATGCAGTGCAGTTCCGCTTAGTGCGTTCGCTCCTTTATTCAACTGTTTCTATAGCATTGTCACCATATACTAACGGCGACAGAAATTATTGAAAAATGTATACCTACACTACAAATTCTCATACGGGATCACCTCTTGAGCTCCTATTTTACCTTTTTCATGAGAGGAACCCTACATTCCAAGTGAATTGGTTATTGGCCTGCTAAGGATATTATATTTACTATTTTGCTAATAATACCTAAAAATATTCATGTGTTCCTTTCAATTTTTCAGCTGAGATGTGGTTCGGCATCGTGTTCGCGATCTTAGTAGAAATAGTTCCGCTGTCAGTCCGCTCAACAACTGTGGGAGTGTTCCTCTTCGTGATGAACAACGTTGGAGGAAACCTGCCCATCCTGGTGGACCCCGTGTCCAAGATCATCGGCTACAGGGAGGCTATCATGATCTTTTATGCAGGATTTTATGGCATCAGTAAGTTCTTTGTTATTTAGATTTGGATACGTTTAAAGATTGGGTAGGTACTTTAACCACCCAATAAGGATTAGTATCAGCTATGACGAAGTTCGAAAGTTTCTTTAAGAAACCAGAAGATAACACCTTTGAGTTCTGAGGACCTAAATTGTTCCAATTGTAAAAAGTTGACTATTGTTGAGTCATATTCTTTTTCGTGATTAACCAGTGATTGTCCCTTATACATAGTCACATAATTTCACTTATTTCCTCCGGGCTAGGCTATGCTAGAGGTAACTTTACAACTTCTAAACTAAACCAAACCTTTCTCCCCGCAGGTAGCATAATGTTCTTCCTAACAATGTTCCTGATGGACGGTCCTATCGAGAAGCCAGAAGTTACAGAAGAATCCAACAAACCCAGTGGACTGGACAACAGAGCGTTCACTCAAGATGAACTCCCGCCTAGAAGGGGAACAAGACCCGTGTCTAACGCAGCTAGTGAAAGACTGTAGGTCTTATAGGTTTTAAACGAATTTTACAAGCAATGCTGTGGTGATACGGTCATGTTGTGAATGATGAATGGTCAAACGCTGGGATTTAAGCACCTTAGAAGGCTACATCTACTGGTCTGTGGTAAGGTCTTTCAGAAAGACCAAAGACCCTTTCCAATTTGTTAAGATTGCTTAGAAGGCATCTTTTAGAGTCGGATTTTTGTTACACCGTTTTAACTATGAATTTGTTGTGGTAGACAGGGACAGGGATACATTTCGTATAAATAGTATTCCAGGTAAGTTTGTGAAAAAAGAAAAGATAGCAGTAGACAAGCATACCACAATGTCTTTTCATAAAAGGGGTGCTTAACCCAAAACGGCGTGTAAGACAAGTTATGAATGTGAATGAATCAAAAGAAGTATGGAATATTTTTCTATAGGATCTTCTGTGGGAATATGGCGTTTACATGTAAAGACAATAACAAAGATATGGTTTTTGGAAAGCAAGGCCGTAATAGGATATAAAGTACAAATGGGTGTGCAATATTTGATACGAAATGGCCTAACGACAACTCGATTATGGAAAAGTTAAATATGACAAATTATGCGTTCTTTCCAAAGTTGATAATTATTTTTAATAATAATTAGGATAAAATGTTTTTTATTTCTTAATAATTATTTTCTGGTAAAAATCTTTCAAATATCCCATTATTAAATAATACATACTTCTATGAAAATATCTCAGGAAGTATTTTTTAATACTTTTTCAATTTGAAAAGTCCGCCTAACCGCAAAAATACATTCATGAGCGGCTGTGACTTGTGTTTTGATACAATTACAATATTTATAACTTTATTGAAAAGCCCAAACATGACTCTTGCGAAAGCATGTTCCTTTAGCGTTAGAAAACGACCCATTTTTTGTACTAACAGTGTTTTAAAAAAGTCTTATGACTGCTAGTATCAAGATTTTGGGTCCCGAATTAGTAGTCTACAGATTATACCCATCAAAGCATAGATTTCAATCGATTTTGTCTTTATGACATTATTGTGTCGTATGTTTGAGAATCTCAAATTGTGTTGGATAATTTGTAGGCTATTAATATTCTTTATAATATGCGTTGTTAGTACCAATAAGATATGTCTGAGTGTTAAGTTTTAGTATTAGTTGTTTTTAGTCTTAGCCCAGTGTCATTATTTGAATACGCTCGGTAGCAAAAAATCGGATCATAAGCTTCGCAAGTATCAAAAAATTTGAACTACTTAAAACAGTTCTTCATTTCAAATACTTGCCTTCAAGATATTAATTTGTCTGTTTTTTCGCTGCCAAGGGTATATTTTATTTATTTTAAAACTACTGTTTCAAAACTCTGTCTGTATCATAGACAGTTAATTACAAAAAATCACAGAACTATTGAGTTAATTTGCATTTATTTCTTTCATTAGATAAATGTTTTTTCCTTAGCCATTGGTAGAAAACTGATTCTAGTAAATAGGATCATGTTTATGACAAAATAAGTACACCAAAGTTTTTAAAATATGAAATAACAAACCATAACTGTATAAGTTGGCGCCAGGATCAGCCGAAGTAACTAATAAAGGAGGGAAACATCTAATAAAAACTTAACATTCTAATTTGATGTCTCTGGGTAAAAAAAATGAAATGACTTTACTGATTTGCTGTTTTTGGCGCCAAATTATAACTCTCTCATGTTCAAAAACCCACTGATTGTTCTACAAAAGTAATAAAAAATGAAAGCAGTTATTATGTGATAATGATCTTTTGTACATATTTATTTCGTAGTTATGCGATTATTGTAAATAAATGTTTAATGTTTTATATGTGTTTTTATTTTCTCAAATGGAACAAGAAGAAGCTACCTACTTCCAAAAAAAAACAACTTCAACAATTATAATACACCAAGACCCTTTTTCTAAGTCTGACAAATATGATACACTAAACGTGACAGCTAAACTAAACGTGAGGCAATCGCCCACAAACATACACTCCGGTCAAACTGAGAACCTCGATTTTTAAGTCACGACAATAGATGCACTTTTCATGCAAAGTTACAGGATGCAGTGAAAATTAAAGCAGATAACTATTTTTGAGTATCAATCTGGCCTTTTTATTGAAATAAATCCAAAATATAACAAGAAATGCTTCAAGTATATAGAAGTATTAGTTCTACTATACCACAGCTGTCAAAACTTTACTGTTCTTCTGTCCTTTATATTTGAAAAGCTTCTCTTTTCTTCTAGATTTCCATAATTTTGTCTCTTCTTTACCCAAAACATAATCTCCACTTACTGCAACAGCACTCACTTTATCTAGAAAAAAATGTTCAATTAGGTATTTATATTTTTTGCTCAGGCAATCCATTTTGGTATTACCAGTATTTTTCTTTAACAAAGTGTTATCAAATCTTTATGAGGGTGTATAACAGTATCAGTAATGTTTTATTTACTACAATTTGTTTTTTGCTTATTTCAATTAGCAGTATTGCCTTAAAATTGCACATGTTCGTGCCCTGACCTGGCCTTTTTAATTCTTAAAACATTGTTACCATAAAAGAATCCTCACCATCTTCGTTTATACTCTCTTCTGCATCAATTTGCCTTCTTTTCGTTTTGAGTTTTTTAGATTTCTCATTGTGGCCCTCAGTGTAGGTATCCTTAGCTTCTTCACATGTCAAAAACCCTTCTGATTCCTTGAATAGTTTTACTCCACCTTTGATCTTCCTTTTTCTAAAAACATCATTATTTATTAATTGGTTACTTGTTGTCCACTTCTAAGTTAAAACTTAAAAAGTTATTGAAGACAGTTCTCAAGACATAACATATGTTGAAAGCATTGAACATGTTTTTTTGTACATTGTAAACTCTCCTCAATAAGTTACATGTAAAGTATTTATTCTGATATACGTTAGACACACAAACAATATGCACCGATTGGTATAACTCTATGCTATGCTAATGGGCAGAATATTGAATAGATTTTACATTTCTAAAGTTCTTCTATAGACTTACTTTATATGATTTTCCATGTCAACAAATTCAATTTTCTTCTGTATAATTGCAGATACTTTGGCACCAATCCGCTTTTGCATCTCTTCTGGAACCTTCACATCATTATAATGGGATGCTTCTTCTAAATATCTTTCAGATTTCGGTTTTTCTTTTTCTGAAAATTTGTGCCAGATTTTTTTGCAATTGAGTGTTTTATTTATGAGCAGTAAACCTCAGTTTGATCTTATGTTCCTACTTAGTTGTGTAACAGATGAACCAAAAAATGAGAATTGCAGAAAATGTTGAGCTGATAAGGCAAGCTTATAAAGTGTGATACAAAAAGTAGGTAGCGACTTTAAGAGCGAAGTTAATAAGGACCACATAAAAGTGAGGTTACGTAGTTATAAAAACAAACAAGAATTGAGCTGCGGCTTCAATCTTAAACAGCTAGTGAACACGGATGATGCAGTTTTTCTTATCATACGGATTTGTTATAGTTAAAAGAAATGAAATACAAGAAACTTACTGCTCTCATGTGTCTGACTTGTCGTTTGTCCTCGAGATTCGTTTATCAGTTTAGTGAAAGATGTGTCCACAACTTCTCTGAATCGAGAAAGATCCTCTTCTTCCGAAGAATCTGACATGCTGGTGTAATTTGTAAAATGTAAATAAATATAGGTACCTAGGTAAATAATTACTGCATTAAGCGCTACCTCAAAATGATAACGATTTGTTTATAATCGTTCACAGAGACAGATACAGGGGGTTATAATGATAATGAGAATTGCAGAAAATGTTGAGCTGATAAGGCAAGCTTATAAACTGTGATACAAAAAGTGTGCGGTTAACGCTACGGCTATAAGATGAGATTTAATTTTGTAATTCTGAAGTAAACTGATTTAAATAATTAGTAAATAAATGGTGGCTTTAGATAAACGTTTTTTGCTTTTTTTGTGTTATTTATCTGATTGTATTTCATAATTTTTATTTAAAACAGATTTCATAAACTGAAATAATCACCTGTCAGCTGTTGTCATTGTCAATGTCCGAGAGAGGTTAGGAGCGTCCAGCTAATCTTGACCCGCGGAAACCTTTAAGACTAAATCAAAATGTATGGAATTTGGCACTCAAAAGGCAAATTTGTCGCAACATGCAGCGCCTCCGACTTGCCATGAAAGTGTCAACTTATAATAGCGATATAGTCTCAAATTATCAATGTCGAGCTCACATTTCTTCGGTCGAATTATTAATTTAAAATATTTATAGTTACAAAACTGCATATATGTACACTACAAATACCAGCAGATAATTTGTAGGTTACAAAATTCAATATTGTTTTTTGGCAATAAATAACTAAAATAAGTGTTCTATGTTTCTGCACAAGTTAGAGGTTTCTTGAGTAATCAGTGTTCACAATGTCTTTAATATTTCGACCGCCGACAGACCCGAATTTGTCTAAATTTGTGGAAAACAACGACTATGACTCCCTCGCTAAGTACCTTGTGGGTAACAACTACAGATTTCGCGAGAATATTATAATACCGAGGATCCTTGGGCCAGTGATTATTAAAACGAATGAGGAAAAGATGATTGAAGCCACTATTGAAAGCTGCCCCTTTAAATCCATCACTAGTTGCATTATTGGTAAGTTTTATCAGACTATTTGATAATAATGAATGAAAACCCGAGTGTAGATCCTGGTGGGTAACTTAAAAAGTATTGTTTAATGAAAACAAGTATAAATAAATAATAATACAATAATTACAAGTTATATTCAATAACACAACAATTAAATGATATAATAGCAGAAGCCATAAAAATGGTAAACAACTGCAACTGTAATTTACTTGGCTTTCAATTGAGTGCTGTGATAGTTATGGTCTATTAGGCTTGATTTCTAGAAAATTACATTAAGATTGTCTTCGCCAACTTCTTTCTATAAAATGATTAAAGGAAGCTCAACTTTACCAATTTTTTTTTTTCATTTATTCCAGGCTACGGTCTTGGCGCAGCAGTGGGTCTATTTACATCTTCGCTAATGCCAAACGTATCAGTGACAGACCCCAATGCAATGCAGACACAATCCGCACGAGAGATATTACGAGAAATGAGGACATCTATGCTAAGTTACGCAAAGAATTTTGCTATCCTCGGTGCTGTGTTCTCCGGCGTGGAATGTTGTATAGAGTCTGCGAGAGGCAAAACGGATTGGAAAAATGGAACGTATGCTGGTGGAGTTACTGGTGGCCTAATAGGATTAAGAGGTATGAATGAAAATGATTCCTAAAGTTTAGACATTAGGCATGAGAAAAATTAAGTAAATTAATGTATCAGACTGTATTGTGAATATCATTTGTTTCATCAAATATGTTGATAATATGACTTAATTAATTATTTAAATAGGATCAATCCTTGTACAATTCATAAAGCTATTGTTCCTTAATGTTCAGAACGAAAATAATATATTTTTGGGTGTGTTTCAGGTGGCTTAAGGGCAGGTATATTTGGCGCCGCGGGCTTCGCAGCATTTTCGACAGTTATTGATTATTACATGCATCAACGTTGATAAAGAGTTGCAACATTTAATTTATATTAGTAATTGTTAGCAATAAACCAAATAGATACCTATTTTGTTTTCTTTTCATTTTGCATGCCGCTTGCAATATACCTGTTCCTATATAACGAATTTCGTCTCGAGATACGTTTTTTCTCTTTAGCCTATGTCATCCCACTGCGTGCACACTTGCACAGTCAGCAAGAAAGGTGTTCATTCAACCCACCAGCAGCTCCGAACCTCTAGGCCGTTTTCCATCCTCATATCCTGGTTACAATTACGCTAGTTATCCATTCACTTGTGTAATAAAATTGCTTACACAATTATTGCAAAGAAACATTGTTATACTAAACTTTAGTTTCTAAAAAAACATAGTAAAGTTACTAAATGCATGCTAAAGGTGTATGCTGCCCGCTGTAACTGGAACGCTGTCTCAAAAGACCTGTATTCCAAGAAACAAAAGAGAGAAGTTTCCGTTTAAAAAAAGCAACAAAAGCAACGGTCTTTGTCGTGTTTCGCGTGATTGATTTTTTACATTGATATTTAACTGAAAATGTGTATCGAAGTGTGAGTTTTCGATAGATTTCTAGAAAGATATTCTAATAAATAGTTTTCTAGTGTACTTATATTGTTAGTGCGACCAACACATTACTCAAAATGAAGGATCCTTTTGTTAAGGATTCGGTTATCGATTCGCCGGCTAGGGAGAGCCTCAGAAATGTAGAAGGCTGCTACAATAAGAATATATTCAAGACTAGTTCTTTTGCGAACTCCCGACGTGCATTGCAGTCTGGGGCAGACAAGATTTCAAGAACATTTCGAAGTGTAAGAAACACCTTCGGGAATCTGTCACAGGTAATTTTGCCATCTCACGTTTTGCGATATAAAATACACAAAACAGCCTATTTTGTATCGAAAAGTGTTTCTAAATTAAGTATAATACTATTGAATACGACTTAATACGTATAAAATATCTTTTCTATAATAAATTCAGTAGGTTTGGCCAATAAAGCCATGGCAACCGAAATCGATAATTTCTAGACTTTCTAATACCTATGTTCTGGATTTGGGACAGCCTTGATAAGAATGAGGAAGGGTGAATTCCTTATATATAGATAAAACTTAAGTTTTAGTAATGAGTCCAATATATTCAAAGAAAATAACAAACACTTTAAGAGAACATTGTGATATTAAATCGAATTTCTATTACCTATGTGCCCATAAATGTTAATTTTTAATGATCTAAACCTAATTCTTTCCTGAAATCCTTACACTTACTTTTCATCTAACTTTTTGTAGATGTCTACTTAAGTCAATGCCCTAACATGACCTTTCCTATTCTAGGGTCCCAATCCTTTCCTACTAGGTTAATACTAGGTTGTGGTTTTGATTATTTTGTTAACCTTTACTATCACATTAAACATATGCTAATAGGTACTAATCTAAACCTCTAAAGTATCCTAATAAAAAGAAGTCTATTTGTATGTTTGATCCGAAAGTACAGAACTAATTTTGAAAAGTTCACTGTTGGGAACCTATATCTTTGGGACATGTATTCTATATTTTAGGTACGGGTAGAAGATCCACCAGAACAGAAATTGAACTGTGAAAAATCGCCAACTGACAATAAAAATACAATTCAGTTACAGTACAAGTACATAATAGACTCATAGAAATGTTTTGCTGTAGCATTTCAGATTGGGAGGCAGGCGTCGTCACCGGCTGACAGAGCCTGTATCTCCTTGCAGGGCTCCAACAACACCCGTTATGAAGAAGAAGCAGGTAAACTTTTAATACTGCTACTAATATAAACGTGAATGTTTGTAGGCTTAGAGTTTTGTACTGCATACTTTAATGACTGAGCAAATTGACCTAAAGTTTTGGTTTATAGATTGGGGTCCAACTTAAAACATGGTATGCTGTTTAGCCAGTCTGTTGGCTGTCATTGAACATCCTTGGCAGTCGTTACGGGTAGTCAGAAGCCAGTAAGTCTGACACCAGTCTAACCAAGGGGTATCGGGTTGCCCGGGTAACTGGGTTAAGGAGGTCAGATAGGCAGTCGCTTCTTGTAAAGCACTGGTACTCAGCTGAAACTGGTTAGACTGGAAGCCAACCCCAACATGATTGGGAAAAGGCTCGGAGGATGATGATGCTGTTTAGCCAGTGGTAGGAACTGGTTTGCTTGGGATGTGACCAGAGATTTTAAATTAGGAGAAACAATCCCAAGGATATTTCAATTCCAAACAGTAGTTCCTGAAATGAGTGTTTTCTAACACTCAAAACAACTCAACTTTACACTAAGATAACAAATAAAAATAGTTAATTTCTTCAACTAGTTTGTACAATGTGTAATATGTCCCAGGAAACATGTAGAACATTCAAACAAACATGCAAATACTAATATAAGCTTCCTAAAGTGTTATACCAATAACAGCTAAATAAAAAATATTATTTGCTTGACTTTCCAGATACTAGGCAGGAGTCCTACAAAGCTGTACAGCCCGTTTGGCATAGAGACGCCTCACAGCCGGGACTTCAGGATGTCACCATACATGCCTGACACACCAGACCATGGGTAAGAACACTAAATATATATTGCTGACGGTAGAATAGGGTCAAGTTTTTAATTCACAAAAAACTAAGCATTTCATAAAATTCACTTTATTATTCAACACTTTTTTAGGCAAAAAGTAAATTACATTATAAATAATATAGCCTATTTAGAATAGACTCGAATAAGAATTTTGTGAAAGAGAATTTTTTTTTACCTAGGTATGCCTACCTCTTTTACATCCAAGTATATTTAAAGTGAAATCATTTATTTTATTCAGGCCTTAACAAGCACTGACTGACAAAAATATCAATAGGTTTGATTCTAGTTGCCCATTTTAAAATTCGGTTCCTATGGAGAAGAACAGGCAAGAAAGTCCCAAAGAATTTTCAGTGAGATATTACAGAGAACTAGACTTGGCCATTTTTTATCAAAATATTAAAGTTATGGTTAGTTAGACAAGTGATTTCAGAACTGTGTATTCACATTGTAACATATTACTTTCCAGTTTGTCACCGAAGCGACGCAAGGGCGTCACCCACTCGTGGCATATCTTGGCCAAGAAGAGACCTCGAGCGCTCTTCCATTGAATATCTTACCACATAACATGTATACATGTATTAACTCAACGCACAAATGTATCCCACCGCTTAATGTAAGACTAGCTTCTAAGGCCCTTGGAGATTGTTTAATGTGATGAAAATTTAGTGAGTTATGTAATGAATTCTCAGTTACTGTATATTGTAACTAACAATTAAAAATCTGAGGAAGTTTAAAATAAGGATCCAGTTGTACTTATTTTGGGCAGCTATCTCCTATTTAAAGTTGTCGCTTTGAAAAAATAATCAAACTATCATTTAGAATTTTAGATAGACTAACTTTCATGTTGAGAAAATCCTTGTCGATGCTCATTTACCTAAGCATAAAAGTTGTAATTGACTTTTGCATTAAACAATCTCTAGGCGCCTATCGATATTTTGTATGCAATTGGTGCTATATACATAGTATTTTCTTATTATTGTATTACATACGCGATTGGCTTGTATCCGTCGAAATAACTTGTATTTGTGGCAAGTTACTGATATAAGTACATAAAAATGGTTTAATATTGAGGCTTATCTATTTTGTAATTCGACTGAGAAAAAAGAGAAATCAAAAATAGTGACAAAAAAAATGATCAAAAAACGTACTCAACTAAAAAACTAAACTTTTATGTACTAATATTAAAAACTTTCCCAATAAAATATGTATTTTTAAGAGTTTATCACTACACTATTCATTTGAATTAAGTTGTAGGGCAACTATTCGGTGATTTTAATATGTACTTACACCCAATTGTATTTAGGAAATGAGTATTATCGCATATTCAGTATTATAAAGCCAAATTATATAGCTTACAGTACAATTCATGTGGTTTACGGACGAATGGGGTAGCAAAACATAAAATGACTAAATAACATGGGTGGCAAAAAGAAATTGCACTAACGGCCAGTTTCTTCATCAAAAGTAAAAGTCAAAGTAATGTCTAAAGTAAAAGTAATGGTCAAATTCGTTTTTTCAAGGCTAAAGTGACAGAAAAACGAATAGAAAAAATGAATTTGACCGTTACTTTTACTATAGACATTACTTTGAATCTATTGAATCTTTGAATTGATATTTTACTCAATTTTAAGTGTTGCTCAAATATCGCTCTGTCACTTACGTAGGTATATTACTACGACAGAAAGTCTTCAAGTTAAGTAATTTTTCAGTATTTCGGGGTAAATCGCTATACCTGATTTTGTTTGGTTAAATCGTATGCTTCAGAAAATGATAGCTTTGAATGTTACATTATGTAAAAAACTTAGAACTATCAATATTCTTTACATTACTAACTAGTTTAGATATTAAAGAAGTTATTTGATAGTTAGCTGAACTACTTTGAAACTGTTTTGCAAAAGTCCATTGCTGAGCATGGTACTTAGTGCTACCCCATTTCGAGTCTAACCACGCACAAGTTTTTTACACGCTTCGCAAAGACAATATTGTAGTCGCCTATTTATATTTATACCTAGATTAAGACTGTGTGTTTTTTTTCTTCAAGTCTCAGTAGTATTTATTGTCGAATACAGTCAGCGTCACGAAAGAGTGTGATTTTTGGAAAATTATATGAAAAATTTTAGTAGATGGCAACTTTTTGACAAGTGTTTAATGGCGTTGACTGTACTGTTAAGACTGATTGTCTTCTAGTTGTATATTTTTTTTTTACTTTTAGTTTCTTATTCGAGGCTCAATCGTACCTATTTTTAGTACAATGGTATCTAGTATTATTTTTAATGTATTTTCATTTGTATGTAATGCATTACTGTGTCGATTTAATTAAATTTGGTTTTCTACAAAATTGAGTTTTGTTACTAAACTATATGTTTCCCGCAATTTTACTGGGTTAATTGAGAGGTGTGTTTGTTGTAACCTCCCTAGCTATAGTCAACTTTGCTGTACATATTTTTTTTATTTTTGGGCATCATCCTTTCAAAGAAAACCACAGATTATTATTATTTTTTAATTATAAAAATATCTTCACAGCTCAAACTTATAACAATCAGATAGCTATCGTAATACTAAACTATACAGGATAGTGTACTTCTCATATATTATAAGATACATTGATTAACAATCAAGTCAACATGTAGGTATTTATGTCATAGCTTAATCAAGATATGTCTAATATTAGACTGAACTTACAAAAATATACTTTACAAAATCTGCGACAGAAAAAAAATTGAGAACATACTCCGTTTAGGAACATCAGTTAAAAATTAAAATAGTTTTAATTTCAATAAGAGTGGACACTGGCTTTTTGTGAACTTGAATTTCTTTAACAATTTATATATTTTTAGTTGAACTAATAGGTTTAGACGAAAAATATTTTTTATTTATTTATGAGTCTTCTTTTATCTTCAAAAATTCAATTCAAATATGAATTTACAGCTTACAGCGACTAATTAGAATTTGTACTATTAAGGCTTTTACAATCGCTATATAACTCTTAACTGAAGAATATGTTTGTACCTAAAGAAAATAAGTCTCAAATAAAAGTTAACTGATAGTTGAAAAAAGGCCATTAGTTAACTTTCTGATTCAACAATTTGTAAATTTTTCTTTCTACATAGCCAAAACATAAAAATCTTACGATCAGTTGCACCATTTAACTTTAACGATAACCGAACCATTTTCAGTTCAGTTTCAGTCAAATCGCCGATTCAACCAATGAGCGACAAGTATACGACTAGTTATGGTTTGGTTAGGGATATTATAAATTGCATATCAAATAAATAATCGCCTATCAATAAATACTCATCATTTATATTCTTTTTTACATCAAATAACTTACTTCACTACAAATAAACTAAATGTTTAACAAAACTCAAACTGCAGATAATTCGAAATTATACATCAATATGACATTACTTTTTTTCTTATAATGCAATACAGTTAAATTTATTCTTGTACAAAAATACTACATACAAGCATTAAATACTGACTGCACAGCAAATTTTCCATATTTCATAGCAAAATAACTATCCCAGTCGCATATTAACCAGTAAGAACAACAAAACCTGTTCATCATATTTGTCTTAATTTTCAAGAAGCCATGCTCGGCAAATTTAATGATTATTATAACAAAAAAAATCCTGTCACATTGCGTTATTTCTAAAAGCAGAACAAATTAACTGAAATCTCATTCAGTGTACTATGAAGATGGTAGAATTTTATTTAGATTCAATTTATTTAGCAAATTGCCTCCAATTAAAAAACATTGTTTTAAAAATTGAAGCTAGTAACGAAAACGAATCGCTGCAAAACCGACTCCACGTAGTCTTGTTTGCCCTACCCCTAGAGTGCAATTCAAAACCGCGTAGGCGCGGAGGGGCGAGGCGGCCTGCGAGCTGAGGCGCAGGTAGTTTTAACGCTCGCCGACGCGGCTGAGGCTGGCCGGCTGGGCCGGCCAGTAAGCCGAAGCTGCGGTGGTGAGCGTGAAAACCATCTGCGACGATAAGCTCGCATGGGACCGCCGGAGCCGTGACAGAAGCCATGCTTGCTGCATGTTTCATGCTTACTTCCATTGCATGCCTGCTTGCATGCTTAGGATTGTTTGCATGCTTCTTACAGGAATATAAAAATTCCAAAACTATGCCAAAAGATCGGACTTGCGATCCGACTCAAGTACCTACGTGGCGCCACCTGTAGAAGTTAAAAATGTGCCTATTGGGCAAAAAATTTAATAAATTACTGGCTTTAAAAATTCAATAAATTACAATTTTGTATTTAATTTTTATATTTTTTTGCTGATCTCATTATGTGGTAATTAATAAATAATAAGATGACTATGACTAATAAAATGTTGTTTTATTCAGAAAAACTGCTGTAAATAATATAAAAATAGAAGCTATATTTAAAAGAAAAAGAGTTAACATGTATAATGTGCATTAAGATTGTTAGCTGTGCATTGATGAAAAAGCTTTTGCTTAAGGAAAAATCGCTGTACGCTGCGAAAATAAATTGTAGTGTGTTTAGTGATATTTTGAGTTGAATATTTTGCTGTGCAATCAGTAATTTTGATGGGAATTCGGAATCTTATTGCATAGAAAAAGGATATTTTTTGATTTGCGTTTAAATACTACCCGTTTGGTTATCGTTATAGTTAAATGTGCAACTGGGTATCAAAGTAAAACTACATATTTACATAGTTTACAAAGTTATTTGACTACATACTCACAATGTAGTTTTTTAGTCAACAATTGTGCAACTTATTTATTACCTATATAAAGTAAACATAATATTTTCTGATTGCAACAAACAAAACAATAATAACCCATTTATCACATGGTAGCAAACACGCTTGTTTTATTAATATAAGTTCTTATATTATTATTTACATAGACATAGAATAGAAGATAAATCGACAATTATAGAGTGATTTTTTGTGAAGCCAAAAATGAAATACGTCAATGGAGTTGACTTTATTAATAAGCTCTGCTGTCCTCAATTTAAAAATCGGTTTTTAATTATTTTATTTTTTTCAGTTTGATCATAGAACGTTAAAAACATTTTCCAATATATAGTGTTTTGTTGTCCACATTTGCGTTTTTTACCGCTACAGTCTAAAAGAATGTCCGGTTTTTCGACATAAAGTTCAATATCTATCACGCATTGCCGATCTATCAAAACAAAATCTATGATTATTTACAAAACAAGAAATAAAACGATTAGGTGGGCACATCGTATAATGTTAAACGAAAAAAAAAAAACAGTATCTAAGCCTATCATAATTACCTATGGAGTAAATATTCGTCATAAGTTAAATGTACCTAAATGATGAAAGTACACAACGCAGATCACTCAAGATCCAGTTGACAAAATTATTGTTTCCTATGCTATGCTATTGCATTTTACTACAGCACCATTTTATAACTAAGATCGATCTTTGCTAGTACATATTCCGAAATTTCTTAAAAATAACGAAGTAATTGTTTTTTTAAGACTTCAACAAAGAATCAAGAAAATTGTTTGTGAAAACTAATTACTAACTGGCTAGCTTTTCTACGGGTCAAACGAATTAAAACAGAACTAAACTGCGCCTATCTATCCTAATGCAATAAACTCCCAAACTACTGATTGGATTTTCATGCTGTTTTCAACAAGGGATAGGATAGGACTGATTCAGAGAAAGATTTAGATAGGTACGCACCTTTGCAAAACTTACGGAGTCACTAGTTTGATAAAATTGGAAAGCTCCATATCATAGGTATTAAAATAATAGGTACTCTAAAAGCATATTACGTTCCAAGACAAACATGTCTATTTATGCATTATGATTTTAAATTATAGAATTTTTGCAAATAAGAAATTGATTGAATGAATATGTCAAACGAAATGAAAACTATTTATTAAACAGATACTTTTATTTTTGGCTTATTCGAAATTTGCATTAAATAGTAGTTCTGAATTGAAATTACTGCATATTTATTTGTCAAACGAAATATAATTTATTATATTATACCAGTTTTACGTACGCATTTGCTTTCTGAAGCTTTTTTTTTTTAGTAGCGGACATACCTAGGTAATCGTAATATTTCGTAATCGTTATATTCATGTACCTAACTATAACGTTAACTTTTGAACGCCAATGTCGGCTATAGCCGACATGAGCAAGCGTGCCCTGTGCGCCAACGACGGCTATACTCGACAAAAAACAGGTCGCAAAAAAATACAAAATAAACCTATTAAATCATTATTTTATGTATTTTTTAGTAGATATTTAATTAAGATTTTCGGGCTTGGCGTACAGGGCATAGGAATACCGATATGGCGTGGCGGTGAAAAGGTTAACC
Organism: Helicoverpa armigera; assembly: GCF_030705265.1. NCBI lineage: Eukaryota > Metazoa > Arthropoda > Insecta > Lepidoptera > Noctuidae > Helicoverpa > Helicoverpa armigera. Next base: position 1,711,596 of record NC_087141.1, read on the forward strand.
GAACCATTTTCAGTTGTCAAATTGCCGATTTAACCAATGGCGGCAAGTATGCGGTTGGTTATGGTTTGGTTATCGTTAAAGTTAAATGGTACAACCGGGTCTTAGTGTCAATACCGGTCCGTACTTTGATGATTGCGACCAATTGAAATATTTTAGTGTTAATAAAAGTATATTTAGAGACAAAAGTACTATGAAACCTGCCTACCTACCTACTGCAGTCTATGGTGTAAAAGACGGACGGATATTTCGCTTCACAGAAAATTAAATAAGCTTAGTAGAACAGTCATACAAGTCCAAAAGGCCTTGTTAATAATCTTTACAATATCAACAATTCTTTTTAAATTCTGAAATTGAGCAACACCTTAATATTTAAACTTGAATGCGTTGTTCAACTGCAGAAAATGTTTGAAACATACATAATAAGGAAACTGAGATTTTTTTCGGGTCAGTTTGGCTTACACCCCCAGTGGTCGAAGCAGCTGTGGCCGACGCCCCCAAATCGGTAAACTAAAAGTATACTCGGGGGCGATGGCCACGAGTGCTTCGGCAATTGGGGACCTTAGCCACTGACCCGGTTTTTTACAACTATGTAATATAGGGCAACTATAATAAAGTTATAATACCACTAAGGTAAAGCTAAACTTTTTACCGACAATTATAACATTGAAGGTATTTTTACAATTTACTAACTAGTTTAATTTAAGAGTCTTTCACCAACATTTAATTATTGTTGCCCATTAGAATAGTTGTTTGTTACGCTTTCACGATAAAACGGCTGAAGCGATTGAGATAAAATTTTGCACATATATAGGTAGCACCTTTTTTACTTGGAAAACCATCACTGTTGATTTGATGGTTTTCCACGTAAAAACTTACCATGTTTCTTCTGAACTTATTTTTGTGCCAGAGCCGCGGTAACTCTTTCGGACAATCCCGCAGAACCATTGAAATATCGAAGTGATAGACAGCATCGGTTTACTTTTATCCAGGTGCAGTAAGTTCCCTCGGTACGCAGACGAAACCGAAATTTAGTTAAATAAATGAATAATTATAGGTTGGTGAAAGCCTCTTACTAACTTACTTAAATTCTTGAAGATCTTCAGTATTTCGGCCCCGGCCGCCGAACGATGTTCTGAAAACAGATTTATTTGTATTAGTAGACAGTAACATAAATATTGGAACAAAGATCATAAGATATTAGAACAGTCTGTATAAATGTTATACAAAAATAAATAGGTAAATTTGCTATTATGCTAATTTTCTAAAGATTATCAAGATACATATTTTCTTTATTTAGAAACGAAGTCTCCCATTTATCCTGTAGTTACAAAATCAGGTATACATACAGAAGGGGTCCTGAAAGTCACCAGGCGTTGATTAAAGGGCCTCCTGAACGGTAGTCTCATACGAGGCCTCATAGGGGTCCAAGAGGGGGCTCGCATCACGGGCTGATCTATCCTAGGAAGTGGCAGTCGGGGGAATATGGACCGGTTCCTCCACGTCCCGTAGTTAACTGCCACTGTGTCGTCACTGGTGAACATATGCGATCTTGAGGGGCTCTCGTGCGTGGCGTCAGAGGCCTCGTGAACTTGCGAGGTCCCTGTACTCGTAGGCACTCGGCTAAACACGATTGGGGGGTTCATCCCTATAGTTCTAGTTATGATAGGCGCTGCAGGCTCGTCGAGTGATTTGTTCTGTTAAAATCAAACCGTTATTAGGTTCTACATTTTTGAGCTATGAGAGCTTTACAAAAGAGTCAAAGGTAGCTAGTAGTACCGGGATGCAAGCCAAGCCGTGGCTTGGATCGACATTGATCACGTTTCAAAGCTGATGAGATACAAAATTTAAAATACTGTGCCATTATTTTCATATGCACGGAAGGTGTATAAGGTTGAAAAATAAGATGACAACTACCATGAATGTTGTGTAAAATAAATAAAAAAATGTGTAAGAACTTTAATTTAGTCGAGAAATAATGAGATTTTAATGTATATTTTGCATACAATATTACTACAGCAGTATTACAAAGACTCACCATCTTATCCAAATTGGTGGTGTCTGGCGACGGCGCCGGCGGCTGTCCGTCACTATTGTCGGACTGAACTGATGGCGGTCCGTCATCCAAATCAGACCGCGCCGCACACTGTCCGACACCCCTCTCGACCCCTGTCGCCCTTTGATCATCACTCTTATCGAGTGCTGACACTTGCCCATCACCTCTATCGGAATGGGCTGCTGACATTTCATCACCCATGTCAGACCGCCCCGATAGCGCCAGATCTTCTAGCAAAGAAGGGCTTTCCACTACCGACGAAGCGAGCATCGCTGTAAACGCGCACCGATTCTTCAACAAGGTATACTCCTCATAAACATCCTTGTTCACTGATATCTGCTTCTCAAAGAGTCTGATCATCGAATTGTTGAATATATCAGCGTTCGTGAGCCGCATCATTTGTATGAGGGCCCGCGCTACCGACTCCTCAAACGCCAATATACACACTCGCTCCAAAATATGTTCGACAACGTCCTTGTTAAAAGTCCTGTCGTTTTTCACCATGAAGTGGATGAGATTTAAAAACACTATTTTGAACCTTGAAAAGTTCTGCGTTATAGACATGGTCGCCATGAAAACGTCACACAGTAGCGTCCTGTTCGTCTTATCAGTAGCTACCACTAGTTTCAACAGATCTTCACAAATACTCAAGTCTACATTGTTCAAGTGCAGCAGAGTAATCTCTATCGTATTGACTCTCAATCGCGTATCTTCTTCAGAATCGCACCTCGCTTTCACGATGAAATCGTAAGCCATTTCTACAAGTATCCTAGTGAGGCCTCGTCGCGCACACTCCTCTACGAAACACATGCCGTACCTTCTCCTAAGTTCCACCCAGTTCCTCACCAACAAATACTCCTTTATCAACATCATTTCGTCCAGTAACGTTAACTTAGCTTTAATTTGTTCACAGCTGGGTATCATATGAATAAACATACACTGTCCATAGAATACTTTACGGCAAGCGTTCAGCAGGTTGTAAAAACATACGTTGCCAAACACGACGCTTCGGGCTTTAGGCATCCCTTCAAAGAATGATTCCATCAGACGCGGTGTCCTCATCGTATCTGGAGCAACTGGTCTTGTATCTAAATCAATATTTTCAGCAAAGTCTTGGTCACTCTCGGCACCATCGGTACTGTTACTTTGCTTATAAATGGAAGTTGAATCAGCGTTTTGTTTCTCGCAAATGGTTTTAGATGTTACAGTTTCTGAAGTTTCTCTTATTTTTGTTGGACAGTAGACGGGTTTCTCTATGTTGAACACGATATTTTTGTTCACCGGCCTCGGAACGTACTCTTCGACCGGGCGTGAAACTGGGGCCGAAACTACGGACGGACGAATAGATTCGAAGCCGGAGATACTTTCAGCGAAGAGAGAAAGGGCGTCGTCATCATCGTGGTGATCATAATACGAGTTGCCGCCGCCGTCTGCGGGCTCGTCATCGGAACTATCATCGTCTCTGGAAGCCCTAGGGCTCGTATTTGAAACTTTAGAACTACTAGATAATCTCCTAACTGGTTGGGGTTTCACAAATTCCGGTTCCGGTTGTTCTTCTTGAGTAATTTCTTTAACTGGGGCGTCATTATCTTTATTTGTTACTGTGTTAGTATCTTTTGTGACTATTTCATTATCTGTTGTATTGTTCTCTTTATCCGAAACCGTTTCAACAACATGAGATTCATCATCAACTTTAGCTGAATTGATTACTGAGTCCATATCTTCACAGACAGATATCATTTCTAATTCGTCATTTAAGAAATTTAACTGTACATCATTCCTCTTAACGAAGTTCACGTTAACGGCGCCATTGTGCGAGTTGATCCAATTTATCATTTCCATGTCTAACTTCTTTATTAACGCAATAAGTTTATCAATTGCCTTAACAAATTCTGGAGAATCACTAAGATCTAAGGAGTTTCTATTGATAAGTTCTTGCTCCGACATGTCATCACTGTCTTCAGAATCAGATGACTGTGATTCAGAATCAGTCGAGTCTGAAGACTCTTCAACTTCCCGGGCATCATTAGATACAGTATTTTTTTGGGCATCTATTTGACGTTTCTTCACTTCGTTATCAATATTGGTCAGTACAAGAACAGGAACCTTTTTATTCAAATGGACAAAGTCAGTGGGTGACACAGTAACGCAGGTTGTGGTACATGACCAATTGGAATTACTACTAACAGAAGACCTATTAGAATTGACTCGTGCCGATGCGCCTGGTTTTGGTCCTATTTTGATTTCAACATTAGGTTTTTTAGGCTTTCTCAGTTGGTCGACTATTGAAGGATTACTATCAACTGTTACAGTTTCTTGCTTACCTTGGGGCGTTTGCTTCTTACGGCCTACCGAGCGTTTTGTGGTTGTCGGTTTTTTAGATGCGGGCCGTGGTCGCTTTATTGGACATTTTTTATTGTTAGCTACAGGTAATGTCTTTCCCTCTGAAGTCAGTGGTTCTTCATCAGCTGGTTGGGTAACAAAGTGACTGTTAGTTTCTACTTCGTCTTCAGGACCTTGAATATTTTCTACTTTTATGTTGACATTTAAAGGAGCCATCTCTGTATCAGTGTCTTCTCTAGGTTGCTTCGCATCCAACTGTGCTGTGGAATCGGCTAATCTTTTTCTGGTAACTGTAATTTAAATTCATATGTTTAATAGCTTATTGATTGTTATGTAAAAGGTAATAATATTTTTCTTGTTTTTACCAATTCTTCTCGGTCTTTCACTAACTTTCGGTGCATCTTTGACTGGTGTTTTGGTTGCTGTAGAAGTTACAGTTTCTTCTGCAAAGTAAGTCAAAAAACCATTACTATATTATGTACTAAAACTAGAATCACTTAAAGAAAAAAGCTCAAGTCTATTGGATGATTATATCAAGACTTTACTTATTTACTGCTCATTACAGATATAATTATTACAACAATGTTAAAATGTTGGTACTAGCTAAACATTAAGGAACGTAGTGTATTGTATCGTGAACTAGCTTTTGCCTCATGGTTTTATCAGAGTCACATGGGAACAACTGGCTGCACCAAGGTGAAATATAGCCTATGTTACTTAGGAACAGTCTAGCTTCCAAAGAATGAAAGATTTTCGGACAGTAGTTTCAGAGCATTTACAGTACATACCAAAAATTCCTCTAAATATATTAAATATAGGTTAAGTATGTCCCTTATAATAAATTTTAATACATTATATTTTATTTATAAATAAAAAATACAACAAACCTGATTTTTTTTCCAGTACAATACGTTTTTCAAAGAAATCTGATATAACCTTATTTTTGAACGTTCTTCTTCTTACTTTAGGAGCTTGAATATAAACTACATTATCCGGTTCAAAAACAGGATGAGCTACGTCGTTTTTTGACAACTGCTGTCTAGCCACTGGAAGAAAGGTAAACAATCTTGGTAAGATGTTTGTCTGTGTTTCGGATGGCATGTTAAACTGTAGGTCCCGGCTGTCATTGAACATCCTTGGCAGTCATTACGGGTAGTCAGAAGCCAGTTAGTCTGACACCAGTCTAACCAAGGGGTATTGGGTTGCCTGGGTAAATGGGTTGGTAGGAGGTCAGATAGGCAGTCGCTTCTTGTAAAGCACTGATACTCAGTTCAATCCGGTTAGCCTGGAAGCCGACCCCTACATAGTTGGGAAAAAGCTCAGAGAATGGAATCTTGGTAAGTTGTATAGAAATTATCTATCTCATAGTAATGAAATCTTTACCTGAATTAGCTAGTTCAACCTTAGTATTCACGTCTAAGTTCTTCTTAAATTGTGGAGGACGACGGCCTTTCACAACTGGTACAAAAACTCCATCGTCTGTAAATGGATTTTTTTTTTTTTTATAAATGTCAAATCATCACAGGCTAAGAGTTAGTGTGATTGAACAAGTTTCTCTCGGGAAATGCTGGTTCAATTTGAAATGTTCTTTTAGTATGAGATAGCCCATTTACTGAGGAAGGCTATAGGCCAGTTTATGCAGGTATATGAAGTAGTTCTCATGTAATGGGGATGAAACTACTGTTCTGCCGGTATTGAGATATTTTTGAGGCTATTAGATTTAGGTAGGTTAAAAAAAAATATTAGACATTAAAGTTGTGAGAAAAAATGGAATAACTGAACTTGAGATTTACTGTCATCTATTTGTCAAGTCAACTGATTGACCCTTTAACAAAATATATATTGAGAACTACTACTGGCATTTTTTATTATTTGAATGGTTATTGAATTTGGTATAACATAATATTCTATTGGAAATATCCTTTGAAGAAAAAGCCGTTTATTTATGTTCTCGGAATACAGTTGTGTTCATGAAATCCGAACCTAGTAAATAGGTACCTAAGATTTTTACTGAGTCTGCAAAACTCTTACCTGTAGTTTCTGCAAGCGGTATGCTGACTTTGAAGTTTACAGGCTGATTTGACTTCAATGTCCTTTTCCTAATAGTCTGTTTCGGCGTCGCCTTCTCAGCATTCTTCCTTTTTAAATTAGGTTTTTGAACAGTTTTCTTTGGCGACATTTTAGGTAAATATTTTCAATAATATTAGGTTAACAGGCACTCAGACAAAGAGCTGAAGACTATTCATTATAACAAAATTATAATCTAAGTATGTATTTCTTATATTCAAAATATATTTATTTTCGCAAACAAAAACTTAAGGTTATTGCTTTAAGTCACTTTCGTTTCGTCGCGGAAGACTTTCAATTTTTTAACTTTAGTGTTGCGCTATAGTGTCTAGTGTTTACGGTAACATTTTTAGTCGATTATTGGTAACAATATTTTGACAGTACAAACATCGATTATTACATCGCTTATTCGATTTTTTATCTGTTCTTCTTCAAGAACAAGTAGAGGTCACTTAGGTTATTTACGTCAAAAGGAAAATTGAACAGAAATCGGCTTCAATATCGCCGGTTGAGTAAATAAAATTAACGAAAATGCCTGCGAAATACAAGATTGTTATGATTCGCCACGGCGAAAGTGAGTGGAACCAGAAAAACCTTTTCTGTGGATGGTTTGATGCCGACCTGAGCGATAAAGGTAAGTTTTAAAGTACCTACCTGCTAGATGTAGTTTCTATCCCGATAATTGTCATCATATAATATCATTTTTTACTTCTAGGACGCGAGGAAGCCGTTGCTGCAGGCAAGGCTTTGAAATCCGAAGGATATGAATTCGACGTTGCCCACACCTCAGTGCTGAAACGCGCTCAAATCACCCTGAACACCATCTTGAATGAAATTGGGAAACCTGATCTGCCCGTAGAGAAGACCTGGCGACTAAACGAGAGGCACTATGGTGGTCTCACTGGTCTTAACAAAGCGGAGACTGCTGCCAAGTACGGTGAAGCCCAAGTATGTATATTTCGTGCTTTTCTAATATACCTATTTTGTCCAATTTACTGTTGTATCAATCAACATTCAAGAATTGCATTAAAGTGGAAAAGAATACCTATGCTAATATTAATAAAGAGTTAACATTTTTCTGTAAACCTAAAGGCTCTAAAACTATTGAACCAATTAGATTTTTTTATTTCACTGTTGGAAAGCTACACTTTTCCTGAGTAACACAGGCTATATTTTATCTCGATACGGGAAGTAGGTAGTTCCCACGGGAAAACGGCTAGTATTATGTATGATAAAACCATAAACTATTGCTATCATTCCGTAATCTGACTGATGTCTGATCAGAAGCCAAAATAACTCCAGTCAGCTATCAGCACAGATCTTTTTGGCAGACCTTTATTTGACCTCATTAGTTATACTGTTGCTACCTACCTATTACGTATGATAGATTTATTGCACACAAAATGTTCTTTTCAATTTTGATTGAAAAAATGGAATCAATGTAATCCATAAGTATTTTCAAAGTCACCTTCGTATGAAAGTTGTGAGTGTTGATATCTAATAATAATCTCCACAATAATAGTTCCTGTATTCACTGGATTTCCGTAATCTCGACTAGATACCTATCTATTTACGCTATCTGTCTATTGACTCACATAATACTGCTTAGTTCTGTAGCTTATTAGTAAATAATAATTTCCGCAGGTTCAAATCTGGCGTCGTAGCTTCGACGTTCCTCCCCCACCGATGGAGAAGGACCATCCTTATTACGATACCATCGTAAAGGACCCCCGCTATGCTAGCGACCCAAAACCTGAAGAGTTTCCCATGTTCGAGAGCTTGAAGCTCACTATTGAGAGGACACTGCCTTACTGGAACAATGTTATTGTTCCCCAGGTAAGAGTTTCACCAAGTATACAATATCCTCTTTCGTACAAAAAAGATTTCTCTATGTTATGATTATAATCCTTGTTCATAAGGTAGACTCCTTTTCCCAAAATATTTCAAATTATTAGATGCCACTAGTTTCATAATTTATCAAGCTTGCCATAACAGTAAGAATTGATAAGAACTTTATATTTTACCAAATATTGATAATATCATCGTATAGCAGTTATTGATACATACAATATTTATATTACAGATTAAAGCTGGAAAGAGAATTATTATCGCTGCCCACGGCAATAGCCTTCGGGGTATTGTTAAGCATTTAGATGGTATGTATCATGATTACAAATGGTTTACGTAACTTTGATTACGATCATAAATTCGTTAAAAACATATTTTTTACCGCGCTCGCTAATGCTATCCACAGCGGGGCAACCTTTCGCCAAAAACTATAGGACACTTCAGAGGTCAAATGGAACTATAGAAATAATATTTTCCAATATTTCCAGGTCTGAGCGACAGCGCCATCATGGAACTGAACCTGCCAACTGGCATTCCATTCGTATACGAGTTAGATGAGGACATGAAACCAGTCGATTCCATGGTCTTCCTTGGTGACGAAGAAACTGTAAAGAAAGCGATGGAAGCCGTTGCTTCCCAAGGCAAGGCCAAGTAAATATTAAGTCAAATCTATAATTTATTTTATTGTAGTCGTTGAAATTGTAACGGTTGACATTATTGTAAAGGATCTAAGTAAGTGTAATGTATAAATGTGAAATATCGTTCAGCGTGTAGTATACAGCAAAAAGTTGGCTAAGGAATCTCTACAAAATGTTTGGATTGATATTCAAAATTAGCTGCTATATCTGAGAGATTTTCTATTGGGTGTATGCCAAGACATACTTTGAAGATGTTACCACAAGAGTTTAAATATGTTTATTTATGTAGAGAGCTTGAGGATAACGAATAAAATCTGATTGAAAATTCTAAATTCTTCTTTTTATTCTGGCAAACTCTCCTTCAAATCTGCCATCACTTCGTCCATATTAACATCTTTTGAGGGTTTGTTAGCATCAGATTTCGTGAATTTTCTGCCGCTGTATTTGGCGAATGTCTTTTGTTTGCTTGTAGCTAAGACTAATTTGTTTTTCACTTCGCTTGTGCTTTCGTTATCAAGTTCCATGCACATCGCGTTCTCATCGGTTTTTTGTTTGGTTTTGGTTTTTTTCTTTGACTTTTTCGGTTTCGTTTCGAACCGGAATTCTTTTGGTAAGTTGTGTTCCTCTACACAGTGCTGCAGTCGGTCATTAGCATTCATGAACTTGTGTTTGCATTCTTCTATGTAGCAGCTGTACTGTAAGATGATCGCAAAACATAAGTACAGAGTATTTTGAAAAATCACTCACATTTGAAGTTTCAAGTATCTTACCGAGGGCCTCTTTTCTGCTAAAACTGCGAAAAACGAGTCATGATTTTCTTGTATGTGCAAATCTAGCAAATGGGGCGAGGGTAGAACCTTTTTGCACTGTGCACAGGAGTATCTATGTGAAGAGTTGTAGTGATTCTCAAATTCTAGCAAAGATTCTGTTGTAAAATCACATCCAGGAATGTTGCAAGTTGATTGTATTCTAAAACAGTAGAAAACAATCAGCTGAATCCTACTGTACCTCTCTAGGCAGTTGATTTATCTAGAACATCTTGATTGATGAAATCAAAGCCAGTCTAAGTAAAGATTCTAAAAGCTATTTAACGAGCAATAATGTGTTTGTTGAAAAGCTGGATTTGTAACTAATTACTCACACTTCATGGCAGAGATTTTCTTCGTCAAAATCGTAAACACCCAGCCTGGGAGGCGGTTTGTCATTTATAAAAAGAATGTCACCAAGCTTCCGACGGCCAACGCCATAAGTTTTCAATTTTTCAAGGATTTGGCTGGACTCCATCCTGAAAAATAATATTAAAGAGGACATCAAGCATTTTAATGTAAAATAGCAATTCAATAACTATGTACGCGATGTCAAAAACAACCTAACTAACCCTTATGCAAGATAGTTTCGCTTGACTTGATATTTTCTATAGATGCTTAGATATTTTCGTTACACGGTCTTAAAATTGTATAATTAAAACTAGAATAACAGCAACTATTCTAGTTTTAATTATACAATGGATGACTGAATGACTAAAACAAAATTTTATCAAGAAACAAATGAATACTTTACTTCGTAACATTTTTAAATGAGTTTGTTATCTTGATAATAACTTTGTGTCCTTGTACTTCGTAATTTAAACAATCTTCAAGAATACTTTATTACTGTATCATAATTGTCAAGAATGTAATGTTTATCCAGATGTCTCTTTAAACGACTGCTACCGTTCGATGGATAACCGAATATAACGATTACGTTGCAATTACTTAGGTTTCAAATGGATTTAGGCAAGCAAGCAATCTGCAGGCGATTAAGGGTAGAAGGGAGGAAGAAATTAGGATTCCGATTTCTTTTGTTGGACTGCGTTTTTAGAGAGTGGTAAGCTCTGTCTCTAGAAGGAAATCCGCTGATTTAGAAATTTTGGAAAGCACTACTGCAAACTTCAGCAGACGTTGACTGTGTTGTTATCAAACGCTACGTAAGTACTATTTTCATTTAGAAATTTATCCAATAATATACATTTGCAGATAAAAGCAAATGTTTGATTAGTAGGTACCGATACTTTTCTCTTATGATTACAATATCTTTACAAACGTAACGTTAGGATTGCATCATTTGCATCAGCTATAGAAATAAGATTTATTAGCATTGATTACCCATGCTAGTAAACTATAGTGGTAAATATGCCTTGGAAACTGCTTTATCATCTTAACTGTCTGATCTAAATGTATGTGTAAACCAAAATACCTGACATAAAATTAGAGAAATGAATAGTGAAAAGGAAATACTAAGAGAATTAACATAATGATCGCATACTCTAGATGTGGCTTATCAGTTCAATAGCCACTTAATTAAACATCTAATTATAACTCAACTGGCTACGTTAGCCGTAGCCAAATATTTGATTAGATACCGGATTTTATTCGGTGACAAACTACACCAAACACTGTATTTAAATATATACCTATTCTGTTTTATGATGTAATAATATCTCTACTTACATCATTTGTCTAGCCTTTTCCCAACTCTCTGGGGGTCTTAATCCAGTTACCCGAGCAACCGAATGAATACCTCTTCGTAAGGCTGGTTGTCAGACTTTATATGGCCTGACTACCCGTAACGACTACCAAAGATAAAGTATAATACCTAAATAGTACGTATTGCCCGTATTTTATCATGACGAAACTCCTATTAGTCTCCCCCTGATCTAGGAATATATTCGAGCTATATTACCCAGTGCATAACCATTCGTCTCAAACTGATTCGGAAGGTCATATCCATTTTACAATCAGTCGTTTATACATATATCTCCCGGGACGGCTTATCGTTATCATGGTCAGAACGTCACTGAAACGGCTACTACAACGTGGTAACCGCGAAACTAGTAACAGAATACGGAGTCATGATAAATCAACGATAAGTGCCCCTGATAAAAAAATGGTCTCAATGATGCTCAGTCATCATTACTAGTCTCAATAGTAACGTTGTTTAAATCTTGTTGTCTAGTTGTATAGTCTGTGGTGCTATCTGAAGCGCACGTCTATTAACTCCGGTATATACTTGTATAAATACATTATAAATACCTACCTACGTAATTTATTATCAAGGCCAAGATAATTACTTGACACATGTAATATGTAAGTTAGTTTACGTTCGGCAAGTATTCAATAAGGTTTCTAAATTAAACAGATGCCTTTCATATGAAAACAATATTTAGAAACCAATTCGGAAATTGAAATTATTTGTTAGGTATTTATTTTGTGGTTAATTGAGGAAGTGATATTTGAATAAAAATGCAAATACGGCAAAGAAAGGTAAGTGTCTAACTATATCAATTATCAACATTTATTCTTAATTCATTATTTATCTATTTCAAAAAAGTTCTCTAATGTTTTGTCACATAGAGGTTATGTTTATAGTCAGGTAAATACTCTAAGCGTAAATATTTCATGTTTTCACATCTCATAAGCTAAATCTTTCATGTTGCAAGAAAAATACTCGATAATAACATAAATTGGAGAAAGTACTTACCTTATTCACTTTTATATTGTAGTTTTGTTTAGTAGACTGTGAAAATACTGTGGAATGTAATGTTTTTAGTGCTTCAAAGTATCATTTAAATCCCCTATTTCGTATACGTGTAATTATTCATTAATAACGCAAATGAAGATGCACTTATTTTAATAAATGGGACTTGCAACTTGTAGGTACATTATGTATGTACGGTAACCATTTTTGTTTGATTGGGCGGGACTGTCTGTGTGCTTTTGATCATGTTTTTAGTTGAAAATAAAATAGAGGCCTGTGATAACATCCCAGACGATTTCTTAAATATTTAGTGGCTTTAATTTAAAAACATGATATAAATATAGAAAAATATGTTAAATTCGTTAAGCATTGTAAAGATTAGTCGATTTCTAACGTCCATTTTTAACTCGCGGAACAAGATTGAGGTAACTCACATGATAGCATCACTAACTGACATTTGACTGTCGCCTTTTTTGACATTAACGTGACATTCAATTTAATGACCAAAAATAAAATATTGCCGTCGAGTGACGTTGTGTGTGTTTCGAATTCATTTCGCCAAAAATAAATTGAAAAAATGTCTACGTACCGCTTATTGTATTCCAATTAGAATTAATATATAACCTATTTATTGGTTGTGATGTTTATTTTAAGTCAACATGGGAAAGTTCAGCACGTACAGGTACTTAGAGGTGCGTATGTCGAAAAATGCAATTAATGTTTTTGTTTTTATTATTCGACGTTTTTTGCTAATAAAAACCTGCCTTTAAACAACTTCCTTCAAGAGTATAATCGTTTGGAGACGTAGTATGTAGGCCTGCGATTTTAAATACAGAAAAACTTAAAAACCGAATTTTCCTCAACGATACCACAATAATTTTCCCTGTTGGTTGAAAATAAATATTTGCAAATAATTTTCAAGGAATACAATGAAGATTTGTTGAAAGGCATTCATCAAATATGATGTATAAAAAACGTAATTTTCCGCGTTGTTTTGAGTTAACAACGTAATACAAGAAATCGTAATTAATTAAGAAAACTCATTATATTTTATAGTTTCATGCAGAACATGGCAGAATTATGTTTTGTCGGAAAAAAAAAATACATGAAGACTACCGTCTTTCATAGGTTGTATTGTAAAATGGTCCGTTTTGTTTTACAGTTAAAAGATGATACCTCAGCGCCACATATCAATGTTAGAAGTAGGACCATTAAGCACCCCAGGAGATTGAAGAAAGTATTTATCTTCCTCATCATATTAGCATTATGTATTACATACTTTTTGGGTGAGTACCTATTCTTTATTTAATTTTTTTAATAGCTTCTTTTGTCAGTCACACTTAGAATGGTCCTATGCATAAAGAAAGGAAAGATAGATGCCATAAGGCAGAAAGGTCAGGTGCCTTCTTGTAGGTCAAGCAATGTACATAGTTGTGTGATCAGGTACTGGACCTAACAAGACGTTCTGGTTCCTCGTCAAATCAAAGCTACTCTGTCAGAGATTGACTTAGATTCTTAGATTGATTTTAGATTTCATTTTGAGAATATTTGTCGGGTTCCATACAACGTTTGTAAGGGCAGGGCAAATGCTTGTGCACTATAATATGTCCTGCGCAGCTGGCTGATCTCCTTATATGAGAATACCCTTCATGGACACCATTAGTAAGGACAATGGTAGTAACATTCCTTGTCCTCTTCTTTGGAGGTTTTGCATTATGACATCTCCGCTAGTCATTTTGATCTCGTTAACATCTGAATAAACTTAGGCATACGTAGAATAAAAGGATTTTATTACAAACATACTTAAAACCTAATTACATAAAAGATTAAAATCATATGATAAAAAAGTAATTAGATAAGATGCTTATCAACTAACATAAATGATATAGCTAACAGTTGTTTTAACACAAAAGGTAAATTAGAGTAAGTCTTTTAGGAAATGTGGTTTCATCCGCATCCCGTGGGAACCTCTGCACGAACCCGGATAAAAAGTAGCCTATAGCCTTCCTCGATAAATGGGGTATCTAAAACCGAAAGAATTGTTCAAATCGGACAAGTAGTTCCTGAGATTAGCGCGTTCAAACAAACAAACAAACTCTTCAGCTTTATAATATTAGAATAGATAAAGCATAATAATAAGGAAACATTTTTCACTTTTTTGTACTTAAAAGGCTTTGGAACTACTGAACTGATTTGTATAATTATTTCACTGTTGGTAAGCTAGACGTAGTAGCGTAGACTATATTAATGATCCAGTTATGGGAAATCCCTTATATTATATTTAAGAAATAAATAGATTTTTTAAATATGTGTACATGAATTGTTTACAAGTTTCTATAGAAAAAAGTACTTGTGTGTTATGTATATGTATAAGCAATATCTATTGGGTATGAAGGGCTGTCCAAAAAGTTATTTTCGTTCTCAGCTCATTTAGTACTCTGTCACCTTCAGTGGCCCTTTTCTATTTTTAATTATCTACTGACGTAACTTGGCTAGTGGCATTTATTTTGGAGCTCTTTGGGCATAATCAATATAATAATAAGATTGTATTGTGTTGTTATATATCTTTAACCTAAACAATGAAGTTTAAATTCAAAGATTTGTACTAATTTGTAACATCCACAGTAATCTTGAATTAATCACTAGCTTTTTTCTCGCATCTCAGGGAACCTCTGTCCTTACCTGGATAAAATATTGCCTCTTCGATGATAGTGTAGCTTTCCAACGGCCTAAGAATGTTAAAATCAGTTCTAGGCCACCACTACTTTTTCACTGCGAACGAATAAACAGTTTTGTATGTATCGGATACAAAACTGTTTATTCGTTAACAAAAATCATACAATAATATCGTGAATGGAGCCTTCTTTTAAGCAGATAAGAGCCTGTTGTAGCAGACTCTGCTCTAAGGAAAGAATACATATTTACTCAATGTAATACAAATATTTACTTGTTCTGTAATAGCAAAACAGTGTTATCTGAACAATGCTACTTATATACACATCTATGGGTTGTAATTAAATAGAGACAAAAAAAGTCCTTTGACATAAGTTGTCTGTTTCATTATTTATTTTCTTTAATTGGTATAAATATAATAAGGGAACAATTTCCTGAAATAAATGGTTGGGTATATAATTTAAAACAACTTAAGAAGTATATACTTAGGTATTTATTTCATGATTTTTTTCTAAAGAAATTGTATTTTTTACGGCATCGAAGGCATGGCATGTCTATAATTTATTTAACTAGTTGTGATAAAATATTTAAGTATTACCAGGCATGTATGTTTAATTGTAATTTTACTCCACAATTTACATAGGTAATCGTCAGTTTCGTGACAAACCTTAATACCGCATGCATGAGTCTATAAAGTCATGTTTTATTACATCAATGTTGGCATGGATACCTACTACCATTACCTATCACAAAAGCATCAAAAATATTCGGGAATAGTTTTTTGTGTGAAAGTTAAATAATCTTATTTCATTTAGACCTTTACAAGCACAACAATCAAAAATCTAAATAAAGATTCTAGTTACCAATTCCGAAAGTAGCCGCCTATGGTATGGTAGGGTAAGACTCCAACTATGGGGTCATTGGGGGTCACGTGGTTGAAAATAATCTACCCCACAATATTGAGGGGTTTTCGAATTATGACGAATCAACCCCCGATATGTTGGTGCTATATAGCAATACCAAAGATTTGTCATACTCTCATTAATTACAGTGATCTAAGCTAATTTTCTGAACTTATCATTTATCATTAGCAAATATTGCCATCTCACTTCATTCTTCTACATTTATCAGTTATACGTGACAGTGACAAGTTAAATCAATAATCATATTTTCGTTCCACCAATCGATAATCTAAAGTAAGTCATCATGAAAAATTTACAATCTAATCAGGCCATAATAACGTTAATAAGGGGTCCAAATTGGTTATGATTGAAAAGCAATGTGAGACGAATTTGAAAAAGTATTTTATTTACTTTCTCCTTCGTAATAGTTCTCCAAAAGAGTTGGCACAGGTAATATATCTCGTTTATGAGACTAACATTGAAGATTCAAGTGAAGTGTCTCCCTCTCTCAAGTTGTGCGACTTCTCATTGCAGGAAGTTCCTGTCCACCTAGAATCTAAGGGCTGTAAGATTATTCTAAAAGTACCTAATCGTAATTCTGAAAAGCAAACGGTTTTTCTCACAAACCAAACAATTAGTACTGTTACAGTTCTCGTAAAACTCGATTCCGAGTACCTACTTCACGCGCATATGGCCCATACCTTTCCCCCACGTCCGTCACTCGCTGATACCTTTTTTGTTTCTGATGGGAAATCATCAAACGACTCCTCCTGCTGTGGGTAAGCAGCGTGAGGGAGTGTCGAGACTTACTGACTAAAACCCGCGGTAATTATTTCGGACAATCCCGCAGCTCAAGCACTCGCTCGACCCGTGCAATTTTCCGCGATGGCAAAAAGTTTGGCGAACTTTATTTCTAAACTACATATGCATGGTCTCCAATTTTTCTTGTAAATACCAGTACCGTACGCCTCGTGTTACGTTCCCGTTCACACAAACATTGAGTTGTTATGTTAAACAATCTGTGATTGGAAGACATAAAAACGATTCATTTCACGTTAATTAAAACTGGGTAAATGAAACACGTTGTATGGAAGGAATCGCGGAACTTAAAAATAATGTAAGCCGTTGAAAATGATGTAAGCTGTGGAAATTCTGTAAGAATGGTTCCACCCGCGTCCTGTGGGAACTACTGCATGTACCGTAATAGAATATAGCCTATATGTTACTCGGTAAGAGTGTAGGTTTTTAAAATTGAAATCTATGCTGGGGCTGTCAGATCGTTTGAAGGATCGTTTTAGTCCTTCCCGCGGCAGCCACAGTGGGAGGGGTCATCTGATAATTGCCTACGAGGTATTGATGACCTACTTATTCATATGGGCAGAAGCTTAACTTGGGGTGTAAATATTTTAACAGGCATATATGGACTATTTCAGTTGTGTCGGTGTGGTACCAGAATGTCAAAAATATGTTCTTAGTCATCAGATGGGCATTAATCACCATTAATTGGATCATTCTCTAAAAATAGACGTTATCGCTTGAGGGATAAATAATGTTATCATACAAAACATAAAATTAAAATCTAAACAGAGACTTAGATAATCGTGATAGTGGCATCTCACCGTGACTTTGCTTTTGTTGCATCATTGCAATCAATCAATTTTGTGACTCAAAGAAAAATCTCTTTTAGCCCTTTTTTTACCGAAAAGACAAACGAGCGATTATGGAAAACGGGTGTTTATAATTAATAACACCAACATTTTGAATGATACAATTTATTAAGGAATTGAAAACAAGCATTTATTCACATAATTAAACCCACATGAATAAAACTGATAAATGAAATTACAACTAAATCTGCCGCTTCCGATGGATAAACGAATGTTTGCATATTTTTCCTGTTAGTAATCTAGCTTCCGTTACTAAATCGGTAGTATTTTGTTATCTGGTTAGTAATTTAAAATAGTATCTAAACACCACTTTTCGAACCTCGGTACAAAAGATAGTTCCCTAAACGCCCACCCTTCATCACTTCCCATCTGTTTTGCTGGGAAGAAGACATACAAACAAACTTCCCAGCAACACATGGCCATCTGGCGTCTGTACCTATTCATATCATTTATCTTTACCTACATGAAGGGCTGCTTTCCGTACGGGGTTCCCCGGATTTGTCCTGGTTTGAAGAAGTTACCGGGGAAAACCCGGACACTGCACAAGGAAGCGCCTACTTTTTTCGGCCAAATGAAAATAATATATGAAAATAATGTATTATGTAGTCTTTTTTTTAGCACATTATTTTCGGAAAAATGAGAATTAAGTAAGATGTCAAATGTCCGGGTTTGGCTTCGAGATGGCAGTTCTGCCTACATCTAGAAACTACTTATATAGGACCTTATTACATGAACTTGCATATGTATGACGTGACAAGCAATGATGCAGTCTCTTGTTGATGCCTTATAATTTGCGTAACAAATGCTTTGAATAACGTCATGTTACGGAAAATCCTTTCGTTCATGTAATATGAAAACTGGGTTATGTAATATAGCAATATTGGTACCGTCTTAGTAGTGGGTTTGTTTCTGAACATATTTTTTTGGTATCATAGGACATTAAATGAATGACCTTTACATTATAAGTAGAGGGAGAATATCACGTTTGACCGACAAAAATCAGTGTTTCAGGGCCGTATTAAAACAAAAAGTCATAAAATTCAATAAGACAGTAAGCAAACTAAGTAGGCAACAGACACTCACCAAACTAAAATCTTATTTTAATATTAAGTTTTTGGTTTTATTTTACCACATTTCCCACTTCTGTTGTGGTTAGAAGTAACACAGAAAATGCACGATATTATTTCGATTTATCGTGCAAATAAAATAAACATAATTTAATATTTAAAGTATAGAATCAGAGTTTTACTGTTCAAGTTTAACTGATTTTTATTCAAGTTCGTAAAATGGATTTTATTAATGACGAAATGAGACTAAAAATAATTACTTATTAAATATTTAAATTATCTACTGATTTTTATAACTTTTTTGAAAATGGTTTTGCTTTGGGGGCATTTTGTCATTGGCCCCAGAAAAGTTATGTTAAATACTTATCTCTAATAAGAAAATCAGTAAGTAGATAATATATGGTTTACTGAAATCCGCCACTAATGTTTTCCACAGATAGATATATAACAACTATCTATGCGGAACCTCACAAAATGGAAATTAATGAATGGCATAATAACATAAGTGCGTACAGATTTACCTTTATTAATACGTATTTAGGTTTCATTACGTATATATTTACTAAACACTTGTAACGAAAAGGGTAGGTTGCACCATTTAACTATCATATCGTCCCACTGCTGGGCTGCGGCCTCCTCTCACACAGAAAAAGATTGAGCGTTAATCACCACGCTTGCTCAATGCGGGTAGGTGATTTCGGACTTAATAATTCAGGTTTCCTCAAGATGTTTTAATTCACCTTTTAATCAGTCATTGTTCTCCAAGATATGTATATTTAGAGAGTACATACAAACTTAAAAAGTTGCATTGGTATTTGCCTCACCTGGAATCGAATCCATACTCACACTTGAGAAGTTGGTTCCTTACCAGCCGTAAAATCACCGATTTGACCTATGTATGGCAATTTCACGGCTGGTAATGGTTTGGTTATCGCTATAACTAAATGGTGCAACCCACCCTTAATATGACATAAGCATCGTCCTGTCACTGTCTACTTAAAACAATGGAATGAGACAGTATGATGTTTTAAATATGTATAATATTCAACGTTAAATATGTTTAGTCAGTAAATTAACCAGCTTAGTTAGAGTACGTTATCTAGGAGTAAATAATAGTACCTGATAGACTAGAATAGAAAGTTTATGTAAATTAAACAGTTGTTGTAGTCTATTGTTGTTATCAGTTACACCAATACAGGGTTAGCAGCGGAGAGGGAGTGTCAGACTCTTACTGACTAAAAACCGTCGTGTTCCGTCATAGGCCTTTTATGTACCAGGGCCACGGTATCTCTTTCGAACAACCCGCAGCCCAAGCCAGTAAGTCTGACACCAGTCTAACCAAAGGGTATCGGGTTGCCCGGATAACTGGGTTGAAGAGGTCAGATAGGCAGTCGCTTCTTGTAAAGCACTAGTACTTAGCTGAATCCGGTTAGACTGGAAGCCGACCCCAACATGATTGGGAAAAGGCTCGGAGGATGACCAAATGTTTTGGGGTATACCAGTTTTTGTAAGGCCTCTTTAGGAGATTCAAAAACATTTTTTTGATATTTTTACATAACGTGTTAGGTCGGCTTGTTTTAGTCTTTATTACCTATAACATCATGGGTCGTTGACAAATTATGTACGGTCAATATCTCTTTAATTCTCTTACCGGAATAATAACCCATAATATAATTATTCCGATCGAGCCGTCGTCACGCTGTTATTATAAGATTTATATTATAATTATAAGTAGCTTTAGTCTTATAACTTCGATGTTAGTGCGCGTGCGTTTCAACGGTTTTCAGATCGTTTATATAAAATATTATATGAAGCAACGGAGCCATGGATAATAATATTTTCAAGGTGTTATTTTGTATGTATACCTACCTATATATTTTTTATGCGCTTATGATATAATTTTATGTTATCCCATTAAACGCTAATGAAAATGTCACGTATCGTGAAATTACGTAGTGATTAAAAAAGAAATAGGTACATAATATGTACTTATGTATGTATTTCATAGGTACTCGATTTGGTTAGTTCTAAAAGTTAAAAAATATTGGGGGGACAATAATTTCCAGTATTTAAAGCTAAAATGTTTCAGTTTATATATATAGGTACCTAGTAAGTTTTTAGTAGTTCAGAAATACGTAATCGGATTGTAAATATACAGTACCTAGGTTATATAGAATACCATATTTTTATACTCGTATCATAGTCTAATGCAAATTATACCTACATAGACTAGAAGTATCTCATTGTGCAAAGGTACCTAGTAAGTTTTTAGTCGTTTAGAAATACGTAATCATATTGTAAATATACAGTATCTAGGTTATATAGAATACCATATTTTTATACTCGTATCATAGTCTAATGCAAATTATACCTACATAGACTAGAAGTATCTCATTGTGCAAAGTTCAATCCAGGTCAGATCTTATAATAAACTATGTTTAACTTATCCCCTCTAACGTTGAACTGGAAATATCTTTGTTCAAACATAAATATTAATTAGTTCAAGACTGCCCTATTCATGTGACTGACAAGTGACAACTATTACCGTGCAATTTGTGTCACAAAAAATAATTTGACAGAAGAAAGCGCGGGAAGATTTGACAGTTCTTTTTTTTTCTTGCCAGCCATGTTGGCAAGGGTAGCGTCAGTGTTAGTCCGGTTCAGCATGAGGTTTTATGTGGCAGGGTTGTTCGCGGGCCAGTCGCAGTGGCTGGACGGCCTGGCGAAGAGTTTGGGCTACGAGAGCGTGTACCATCACGCGGTGATCATCGATGCCGGCTCTTCGGGCTCCAGGGTGCTTGCTTATAAGTTTAGAGTACCTTTTACAGGTGAGTTTTTCCTTATATTTGTTTTATGTAATAGGTCCCTACTTAAGTGGTCTATAGCAATATGGAGTTCAACATGACCAGATCACGGTTATGATCCAAAAAACATTGAAGTAGACTACAAAACATGATGAATGAAGATGTATTTCAGATAATATTAGAAAATATTTCAGTTACTTGAAAGCTGAAGACAGAAACATCAAAAGTCATCACGAATATTAATTTATCATAATCTATATGTTGATTAACTAATACCTATTTTTCAATCCAATATTAGCTTGTTACTAGGACTGCATATTTTGTTAGAGCGTGGTCAATCGGGAAGTAACTCGTTTTAAACGTATCTACAATAACTGTTGTAGCCGATCTGTTTTGATAACGTTTTATATTCAGGAGATAAGATTAACCAAAATGTTATTTTAATGTTATATTAGCTGATAACATTATGGGGAATAGAAATACATTACAGAAAACAAACGAAAACTCAACGTACTAGATCTTTCCCTCGACCTAACGAATTTGGCTACAATCCTACAAGGTAAAAACAGTAAACATTTGTTGATTGTTGCCTAGCAACGAAAATGTTTGAAGAATTGGAACTCGACAAATTGTTACTATTTCTAATTTGTATGCGCACCTTTTCCTATACTGCACAGTTTTATCAGTCCATTGCAATCGTAACGGAAAACTATTAAACGGTGTTATGTAACCCCTTCGATACGAGTATAAATCGTGTAACTAGTGTAGCAACAAATGTTCTCTATGGTTAACGTATTGTTTACTTTGTTAGTTAATAAACTTAATTGCAAAGAAACACCTATGAGTCATAGAAGTGGTCGTGGCTAATTCAAAGCCGCGCGAATGGATCGGTCATAAGGTTAAGCAACGCTTTACGCGATCGGTTCGTGGACGGGTGACCATCTTGTCATAATGAGTTCTTCCGTGTTTCATCTGTCACTCCCGGCTGTCATTTGAACATCTTTGGCAGTCGTTACAGTAAGTCTACCAGTCTTACTTTAGGGGGATTGGATTGTCCGGGTAACCAGGTTGGATGAGGTCAGATATGCAGGCGCTCCTTGTAAAACACTGGTACTCAGCTACACCCGGTTAGCCTGGAAGCCTACCCCAACATAGTTGGGAAGTGGCTAGGCAGATGATGATGTCTTTTAAATGAATTTAGTCGTGTGCCTAAAATCGACAGGCAATAAGAAATACTGAATTTTAAGTGAGTCTATTATTTGAATATTTAGACAGGTTTTTTATCAAATTGATGTTAATTACTCAGTAGGTTGCGTCATACATAACAAATACTTTTAAAATAATCCAGAAAGAGTAATTCTCCTTTATTTCCATCCTTTTGGGTGGCGACATAAAAAAAAACTTCTGTACCTAATGCATGTTTTTTAATAGTGCAACATAATTTTATACTAGCTTCCGCTAGCAGCTTTGCCCGCGTGGTGTGTTGATAAAAAGTAGCCTATGTGTTAATCCAGGGTATCACCTATCTATACCAAATCTCAAAAGAAGAAATATCATATAATCTCAAGAAAAAATAACAAACATACATCCATACATTCTCACAAACTTTCACATTTATAATATTAGTAGGATATTGATAGGATTAGTAATGACGTTTTTTCTCCACGATTCCACGATGACGTACTAGTTTATAACAAGAAGTACTACAAACATTCGTTTGTTTTGCAACTCGTGTCAATATTTGATGAATGCACGGCATACAGGCCGGTGCTCATCGATTTTTGTCGGCCTAAGGGTTAAATATGTATGTGATATTGGTCGCTGCTAAGTCATGTCTTTTTGAGTCTTTCACAAATTAAAAAACATCGTGAGGAAATTGGGACTTAAAAGGTTGCTAATCTAGTTTGAGCAAAGATAATCTTATAATTCGTGATGATTCGTATCGTCTCTTTATGGGAAGCATTTCAACAGCTATAGGCTATTAAAGAGGCCAATCGTGAACCGTTAGTAGAAATTCATATAATACACTAGCCGTTTTCCCGCGGTTTCACCCGCGTCCCGTGGGAGCTACTGCCCGCACCGGGATAAAATATAGTCTATGTTACTCGCAGATAATATAGCTTTCTAATGGTGAAAGAATATTTAAAATCGGTCCAGTAGTTTTTGAGTTTATCCATTAAGACCAAAAAAACAAACAAACAAAGTTTTCCTCTCTATAATATTAGTATAGTGATCATTCTCAACATGTACTAGAATTTCGTGGCTCAGTTACAGCCATGCGGGCTAGTCAACTAATAACAATATCTTTGCATCTTAATTGCGTACAATGCGTTCATGTATACTGTTGTATACATGAACGCATTGTTACAACAATATAACATGTGTGCTTGGCAAGGATAAATATTTAAATACTAACTAGTAACTACCGTCAGCGGTAAATAGCGGTAATACTGCAAGAAATATTCTAATCGGTCTCAGATAAAGAAACTGTTTAGCTTTAAAATCCCTACTAATATTATAATTGCGAAAGTAACTCTGTCTGTCACTGAACCGATTTTAATGTTTGGTACAGAGATAGAGTTGACCTTGAGAGAGAACATAGGGCAGTTTTTATCCCGGACTTTTGAAGAATTCTCTTGGACACGCGATCTAACCGAACTCTAACTGGGCGAAGCCGCGGGCGGAAGCTAGTATTAATATAAATACCACAACTCTGGTCTGCTTTTGTCACTCTTCCAGTATATTAGCTGTATGAAAAGAATAATAAAACATGTAATTAATGAAGTATATAATATTGTTTCAGTATTCGGCCAAGCCAACTTGGACTTAGTAGATGAATATTTTGAGCAATCCAAACCTGGATTGTCTTCGTATGCCGATGACCCTGAGAAGGTAAGTTAAGAGACGAGGTAGAATTTTCAGATTAAGAAAAGTTATCTTCTTTCATATAAGTAGGTAAACTTGAGGTGGGTTGCAACATTTAACTTTAACAATAAACGAACCATTCTCAGTTATAAAATCGCCGACTTGACCAATGGACCGCAAGTACACTATCGGTTTGGTTATCGTTATAATTAGAGGTAAATGGTGCAGTACACTGTTAAAATATTATTTTATCTTTTATATAATACTAGTTACAAAGACAAATTTTGTATTATTTAGGGCGCGCACACAATAGTGCAGCTAATAAAAAAGGCGGAGTTCCTAACGCCGCCGGAGAAGCGCAAGGCGACGCCTCTCATAGTGCGAGCGACCGCCGGCCTCAGGCTGCTGCCCGCTGACAAGGCGCAGAGCCTCATAGATGCTGTCTCTGAGGCTATCTCCAAGTAAGTTGATCTTATCCAACTAGAGATCTGGGATTTCTAGACTTTAGAGTGATTCAACGCCATTTCTTATGAAAAACTGGGAAAGTTGTTATGACATTATACAAATTAAACCTCTATGGCGCAATGGTCACCAAGCCGGACTGCCGAATCTGAGGTCCCGGGTTCGATTCCCGGTTCGGTCGACATTTGTGTGATGAGCATGCTTGTTGGCCGTGGTCTGGGTGTTACAATATGTATTTATAAATATGTATATGTGTGGCTATATGTAGTTTATCAGTTGTGTTAGCACCCATAACACAAGTTAATTAATAACTTACCATGGGGCTATCCAACCGTGTGTAAAAAGGTGTCCCGACAATATTATAATTTCTGCTCAAATAACTCTCTTTCCCGCAAGGCATAAAATGCTGCCATACAAAAAGTTTAGTAAGTAGAAATTAAGTGAAGTGTGCTTAGGGGATTCCATATTCTAAAACAGACAACAATAAACAAGATAGTTGAAAGATGGTCTGATGAATGGGACTTGAACTTAATAATTATTTTGTTTTGCAGACTAGAGTATGATGTAGGCTCCGATGGTGTGAAGATCATGGACGGCTCAGACGAGGGTATCTTCATCTGGTACACCATCAATCTACTGCACAGTAAGTTCAAATTGTAATACTCTTTTTGGAAAGAAAATTAAAAAAACATGTTGTTAAAAAAGACCTACTTATAGTTTGTCACCATTTTAGTTCTACCACGTCAAATCATATATTATGATTAACTGAAAAGATTTTGACCCTAAAATTAATTGAATGCAAAATAGACGCAATAAACTGTGCCTCGCAATGTCCAAATGGTTACAGATGAACCTTTTGAGAACTCAGTTTCAGCCCAATATTATTCTTTTTAGCCTAAGCGGTCCCACTACTAACCGTAGGTCTTTTAACCTACACTTATATTTGCAGATCTAATAGAGGGCAACACAATGGCAGCGCTAGACTTAGGCGGCGGTTCGACACAGATCACGTACCAACTGAGTGACGGCGACAAGCCCGCCTACCCTGCCGCCGACCAGTATGTCGTGCCTGCTGGTGACAACATCACCTTATATACGCACAGGTATTGTACTAAAATAAGTTTATTTTGTATCATAATGAAGAAATAAAATTGTTGTTTCGTAGCGTTCCGTAGAGGTTGCGTAGTGTTTTGTCACTATTTCGTAGCGATCCGTAGAGGTATCGTAGTTCCGTCGTAGCATTATCGCACTATTTCGTAGCAGTTTCGTAGCGTCGCGTAGTAGTTTCGTAGTGTTCCGTCACTTTTTCGTAGCGATCCGTAGAGATATCGTAGTATTTTCGCACTATTTCGTAGCAGTTTCGTAGCGTCGCGTAGTAATTTCGTAGCGTCACGTAGTAGTTTAATAGAAGGCAACACAATGGCAGCGCTGGACTTAGGCGGCGGTTCGACACAGATCACGTACCAACTGAGTGACGGCGACAAGCCCGCCTACCCTGCCGCCGACCAGTATGTCGTGCCCGCTGGTGACAACATCACGCTATATACGCACAGGTATTGTACTAAAATAAGTTTATTTTAAAAATTAGAGAAATAAAAATGTTGTTTCGTAGCGTTCCATAGAGGTTGCGTAGTGTTTTGTCACTATTTCGTAGCGATCCGTAGAGGTATCGTAGTTCCGTCGTAGCTTTATCGCATTTGTTCAGAGGATTTCGTAGCAGTTTCGTAGCGTCGCGTAGTAATTTCGTAGCGTTACGTAGTAGTTTAATAGAAGGCAACACAATGGCAGCGCTAGACTTAAGCGGCGGTTCGACACAGATCACGTACCAACTGAGTGACGGCGACAAGCCCGCCTACCCTGCCGCCGACCAGTATGTCGTGCCTGCTGGTGACAACATCACGCTATATACGCACAGGTATTATACTAAAATAAGTTTATTTTGTATCATAATGAAGAAATAAAGTCGTTTTGTAGCGTTCCGTAGAGGTTGCGTAGTGTTTTGTCACTATTTCGTAGCGTTCCGTAGATGTTGCGTAGTTCCGTCGTAGCATTATCGCACTATTTCGTAGCAGTTTCGTAGCGTCGCGTAGTAATTTCGTAGCGTCACGTAGTAGCTTAATAGAAGGCAACACAATGGCAGCGCTGGACTTGGGCGGCGGTTCGACACAGATCACGTACCAACTGAGTGACGGCGACAAGCCCGCCTACCCTGCCGCCGACCAGTACGTCGTGCCTGCTGGGGACAACATCACGCTATATACGCACAGGTATAGTACTCAAAGAAGTTTATTTTAAAAAATAGAGAAATAAAAATGTTGTTTCGTAGCGTTCCGTTAGAGGCTGCGTAGTGTTTTGTCACTATTTCGTAGCGATCCGTAGAGGTATCGTAGTTCCGTCGTAGCATTATCGCACTATTTCGTAGTAATTTCGTAGCGTCGCGTAGTAATTTCGTAGCGTTACGTAGTAGTCTAATAGAAGGCAACACAATGGCAGCGCTGGACTTGGGCGGCGGTTCGACACAGATCACGTACCAACTGAGTGACGGCGACAAGCCCGCCTACCCTGCCGCCGACCAGTATGTCGTGCCTGCTGGGGACAACATCACGCTATATACGCACAGGTATTGTACTAACGCACTTTTTAAACTAATGTGGATTAGGAACGACGTGTAAAAATGGGCTTATTACGGAAAAGAATAAGGAAATAAAAGTGGTTCCGTAGCGTTCCGTAGCAGTTTTGCAGTGTTCCGTAACTAGTTCGTAGCGGTCCGTAGCAGTTTCGTAGTGGCTCGTCACAATTTCGCGGCGTTCCGTAGCAGTTTCGTAGTGTCTTGTCACAATTTCGCGGCGTTCCGTAACATTTTCGTAGTGTCTCGTCACAATTTATGTAGCCTTCCAAAGTATATATTTTTGTAAACTTTTCCTCATTGTTCTAATAATAGTAATAACCATATTTATCATAAACTAGCTGATCCCGCGAACTTCGTATCGTTTAAACCTTCCCTGGATCTCTATAAACATTTTAAAACCAAAATAAGCCAAATCGGTCCAGCCATTCTAGAGTTTTAGTGAGACTAACGAACAGCAATTCATTTTTATATATATCATAAATAAATACTTTTAGCAATCAGAAGCGGATTTAATAAAAAAAAGTACAACTTTATAACCTAAAAACTAACATTACAATTTCTTAAACCAATTGTTAAAATAAATCACAATTTACAACAATAAATATGAATCACGCACTAA
This sequence comes from Helicoverpa armigera, assembly GCF_030705265.1. Lineage (NCBI taxonomy): Eukaryota > Metazoa > Arthropoda > Insecta > Lepidoptera > Noctuidae > Helicoverpa > Helicoverpa armigera. The sequence continues at coordinate 1,739,749 of NC_087141.1, forward strand.
CTCTTAACAAAATAACAATCTTTCTATAGGTAAATAACCTCAAAATACGTCTTACACGCACGCCGGACGATGAACGAATGGGGGAGGCACCGGTACTCGGCTGCTTATATAGCAACTTATCGTCCTACCCTCCTCCCAACTTATCAAATATCTAATACGGCCTCTCCTGACATCCTGACGTCCTCGGCAGGTAATCTGGCTTCAAATTAGGTCGGGCGTGTGAAGTCCTCGGGGAGATTCTAGCTCCGGATGGTCGGGTTTGACGAGGGCCCCGGTACTGGTTCTGATGCAAGCACCGGCCGTGGCTGGGCTGGCTGGTCTTCAATCGAAATATCTTCATCATCATCGTCATTATCTGCGGGTGAAAAATATGTGCACCAACACATGCCATCCTCATGCAGATCAATGTGAAAGTAACTAATAAATTATAAGGTTTGAACTTCAAAGTTTAGTAACTTAGTCAAGTTTCAATAAACAGCTCCAGTCAACGTAAACAAAAACGTTCAAACAATTTAATTACTAAAGTAACTGACTACCATGCTTAATAAAGAACACTATGAGCGCACGTCCCATAGCGACTGGTCAGTTTGCAAAGCCGACCAGCTTCCAGAGGCCGTGGGTGCACCCGATAGGTACACCACACCGACAAGAGGACCCACAGGGTCAAGAGGCCGTGGGTGCACCAACTAGGTACACCACACCGACAAGAGGACCCACAGGGTCAAGAGGCCGTGGGTGCACCAACTAGGTACACCACACCGACAAGAGGACCCACAGGGTCAAGAGGCCGTGGGTGCACCAACTAGGTACACCACACCGACAAAAGGCCCAAAAGGCAACATTGCCCCAGAGCAACAATTCTTCGAGGAGAGCACCGGCTCAGCAGCGCTCGTGCCGCAACCAGCAGCACCGGCTCAGCAGCGCTCGTGCCGCAACCAGCAGCACCGGCTCAGCAGCGCTCGTGCCGCAACCAGCAGCGCTTGCTTACGACACAGCCGCCTTGCCGTAACATATTCTCGTGTACAACTCTGCGAACAATTCTCACAGCATAAATTACGCTCGGCCACTTCTGACCATCAAAATCTGAAAAGCTTTTCGCTTTCAAAGAAATAAATTCGAGGCATAGCTTTGACAAACAAACTCAACTTTGCAACTATGTCTCAAAGAAATCATCATTACTAATCACGTGGCAGCAATACTTAAAACACAACTACCATTACATTTTGATAACTTACGTGTAGTTAACTTCACTTCAGCTTTTGCTACACAGAGTACTCATAAGTGGCAATACCAATGGTTGGTACATTATTACACATTTTTCCACTTAATACAGCTAAGAGCATAATTACTTCCGATGTGTACCTAATCACAAAAAAAAACAGATCACCTGACCTCAATGCTTGATATACCATGTATCCACTGGCTTTCATTTCCGGAGCTCATTTTGTATAACACCTTGTTCAAGCTTTTCAACATTTATCTAACATTTTGTATTTAAAAAACGACCTGTTGGTCATTATCAATGGCACCTGAGAATCTAACTCAAGTTCTCATACACTTTCAGTATGTTTTTAATCAATAAACCACCAAGACGGATTACAAACCGGATTGATCTCACCATTTACGTAGAGATAAGTACGTTACAGGATACTTCCCGTAACATCTCGAGCATTGTAGGAGCGAGGCATGTTGTTCGCGGACATCACAGCAATACATAGGCAGAAACTCATTCCACCCGAAGCACGTGAGAGTCCCAACAGCATCAGCGTACTAAGCTCAAGCACATGAAAACCAAAAACAAATACAAAATTAAAATAAATTCGTTACGGAATCCATTACAAAATTAAAATAGAACAGTAAAACTTCAGTTGGCGTCGTACTTAAGAAAACGCCAATGAATCTAAACTGAAATAAAAAAAAAAATATAGTGGGAGTGAGACTATCCCACTTCTGATTTTAGCAATCAGAAGCGGATTTAATAAAAAAAAGTACAACTTTATAACCTAAAAACTAACATTACAATTTCTTAAACCAATTGTTAAAATAAATCACAATTTACAACAATAAATATGAATCACGCACTAACTCTTAACAAAATAACAATCTTTCTATAGGTAAATAACCTCAAAATACGTCTTACACGCACGCCGGACGATGAACGAATGGGGGAGGCACCGGTACTCGGCTGCTTATATAGCAACTTATCGTCCTACCCTCCTCCCAACTTATCAAATATCCAAGGGCGGATCCAGCTCCGGCGCCAGGGGGGGGTCACACAGTCGTGGTCAAGTCACAAAAAATATAATATTGTAGCGTATACTTCTTTTAATATTAAAAGTAGTAGTATAAATACAATAAGCGCGATCGTAGCGAGCTCGAAATTTTTACGAATGTTAAGAAAAGTGTTTTCATGTAGAAAATGGCCCGTGCAGAGTGAGCGCAATTTCTCGTACGTAGTAATACTACACACACGTGCCAAAAAAAAAAGCGCGAGCGAAGCGAGCGCGAAAATGTTTGTTCAGGTCGAGGACTAAGGTTAAAAAAAGTGTTTTTATGTAGGAAATGGTCCTAGCTGAGTGAACGCGATTTCTTGGACATAATCACAGACGCGAAATTGAAAAAGGCGCGAGCGAAGCGAGCGCGAAAATTTTTATTCAGTTCGAGGACTAAAAGTAGATGAAAAGAAAATGCTTTCTTGCTGTATAACAAATATACAACACAAATACAAGAAAGCGCGATCATAGCAAGCGCAAGAATTTTTTCTGGTTGAAGACTAAACGTTTGAAAAGTATTGTGTACGCAGAAAAGGGCGCGTACGTTTTTTATTGCAGCAACAGTAAAACATTTTCTATGAAAACTTCAATTGTCTTTCTATTTGTAAGGGTTCATGAGATCAGGGCCGTGTCTAACTCATGTAGCGCCTGGGTGCAATCATCACCCACCTATGTATCTATTGAAAGATGTTGAGTAGTACATATTGATGGAAGTTCTTTACAAGGAATATAAATAAGAGCGTTCGAACGAAAGTAACTTTTTTGGTAGGTAAAGGACTTAAAAAAATGTTTCCAAATCATTGTAGGGTCAAACTGTTGGCCATATTTAAGTTATGAAAGTCGAGACAGGACAACGTAATTGCAAAAATTTGCGCGAGCGAAGCGAGCGCTCAAATTTTTTAATTTTGGGACACAAAAAGTTCATAAGTTTTAAAACGCGCTGTAAAGTAACAAGCAGTCGGAAGCGCAAACTATTTTGTTTTTGAGGACTCCATTAGCATATTTTTTTTGCTATATTTGACTTATGAGGTTATCAAGGCAAGGTATATATAATATTGCGCGAGCGAAGCGAGCGCGAAATTTTTAGAGCCTACGACACAAAAGCACTTGATTAAGTACATTGTAAAGCAACAAGTAGCCGCGAGCGCAGCGAGCGCGATCTTTTTAAAATTATTTGTTTGAAGACTCACAAATCAGACTGGGAATTACGTACAAATAAAAAGGAACCGTGATTAGAGCGAGTGCCATTTGAGTGAATAAACAATTAGAAATACAGTACAGACATAGTACAGACTAGAATTTTTCCACTTAGTTGGAGGATGTTAAAAGTTAAAAATAATCAAAATGATCAATCCAACAAAGCGAAGGCGACTTTTTTGTCAGTATCATGATACAATGTGGAACTTCCTTATTGAACGGGTGTAATTTCTTCGAAATTTCCCGGTGGTGGGGCGTCACGCGGCGCCCCTGATATCGAGGTGCCCGGGTTATTCGCACACCTTGCACCCTAGGTTAAGACGGCCCTGCATGAGATACAGCATGCAATGTAGACAACCCGGACAGCGGATTCTTAATAACAGGGTCCGTTTCCTCCTTTTGTTTACGGATAAAGAGTAAATAAAGAATAGAGAGCGAGCGTTGCGAGCACGAATTCTTCTGCAAAACTACTCTACCTGTAACTATGTAGGTATCTACCTATTCACTCGGAATAAAAATTGTCTCATACTTATAACAAAAACATAAAACATCGTGTTTAACCATTTCAATTATTGGTCCTCTTAGGTCCTGAACCTGGCCCAGGGGGGGGTCATGACCTTGTGACCTACCCCCTGGATCCGCCGTTGCAAATATCTAATAATACATATTTGTTTCAGTTACTTAAACCTAGGTCTCCTAGCGGCTCGCTACGGCGTATTCCGCAGCGAGGCGAGCGACAACACCACGCGCGATTTCCGCTCCGTGTGTGTCGACCCTATCATACAGCGGGAGCCGTGGACGTACGCTAACAAGGAGTACTTTATTAGGTAAGTTACTGTTTTCCGTATACTGTGTTATATTTGGGGTATAGCATCTAAAATGTGAATATAAAATTGATGGGTTTGGTACTGAAAACGTGGTGGCCTAGTGGGTAAAGGACCAACCTCAAGTATGAGGGCGCGGGTTCGATCCCAGGTCAGGCAAGTACCAATGCAACTTTTCTAAGTTTGTATGTACTTTCTAAGTATATCTTAGACACCATTGACTGTGTTTCGGATGGCACGTTAAACTGTAGGTCCCGGCTGTCAGTGAACATCCTTGGCAGTCGTTACGGGTAGTCAGAAGCCAGAAAGTCTGACACCAGTCTAACCAAGGGGTATCGGGTTGCCCGGGTTACTGGGTTGAGGAGGTCAGATAGGCAGTCGCTTCTTGTAAAGCACTGGTACTCAGCTGAATCCGGTTAGACTGGAAGCCGACCCCAACGTGATTGGGAAAAAGGCTCGGAGGATGTGGTACTGAAAACGTGCGCTGATTTGTGATCGTCACCGAACCTTAGTACAAATAATTATTTTTTATTTATAGGTAGGGTGATAAATTATACAGGGTGTCAGCCTTTTTTTATCTTGTCCAGTAAAACATAGATCGCCCTTTTATGTTGTTGACAAATACACATAATCATCCTTTTTTTGTAAAATTAACCGTATATTTTCTTCATTCCCAGTGGCGAGTTCCGCGCCCACGGCACGAAGCGGTCTGCCGCATACGAGGCATGTCACGCGGTGGTACGTCGCTACGTGCTGGCCACACTGGACTGGGAGCCGAAGCGGCCGCCGCTCGGCAGCGTGGCCGCCATGAGCTACTTCTACGACGTGGCTGCTGATGCTGGTATTATTGGTGAGTGTTACAGATGATATTGGATCTACTGTTAAGTCAGTTTGACAGCTGTCTCGTAATATTTTAGTCACCCCGTTATATTTTAGCCACCCCGTTACATTTGAGCCATTCCGTTATATTTAAGCCGCCCCGTAAAATTTTATCCATCCCGTTGAAATTTTGCCATCCCGTTAAGTTTTACTCTTCCCCTTATATTTAAGCCTTTTAGTTTCCTCTGTCCTATTATTTCTTACCTCAAGGAAGTGCCTGACTATGGAGGAAAGATGGATGACTATGGACTATGAAGGAATATAGTCTAGGGTCCATATTCCTTCTAGAACCTTCTTGCCACCATCTTACAACTTCTAGAGTACTTATATCGGGTGTTTCGTTCATAATCACATTAAATGAAATGCGTTAATATACTGGTTAATATATATCGATTAACACAAAGATAAAAGAAAAATACGTAAAAATAAAAAAATGATTTTTTCTAACAAAGTAAATGGAATAAAAATGTGCAAAAATTAGAACACCATATAAAAGTCAGTCATTACAAACAACTGAAATTCTCCCTTGAAAACTGACAGCTGTCAACTGATCAAAACATACGATACTCCTAACTTTATCTCTGCTTTACACATGATGTTGTAAATTATAAAAACGAAAAATGACTCCTGTGGTTAAACCACTGAATGGATTAGGTTATTTTTTTTACAATTCGCCATAGAATATCATAAAGTATATGCGATATGATTTAATGTGATTGTGAACGACACACCCGATATATCAACACATTAAACGCCATTAATATTAAACCTATATTCCTCCTCCCAGACGTGATGTCAGGCGGCGAGGTGTCGGTATCAGAGTACCGCGGCGCCGCACTCCGCGCCTGCAGCGCCGCCAACGTCGACCAGCCGTACGCATGCATAGACCTCGTGTACATCGTTACGTTGTTGCAAGATGCTTATAAGATTGAGGATAATAAGCCTATTTCGGTGAGTTCACAAGTCGAAGTTAGTTTGAGCACGCTAATCTCAGGAAATACAAGTTCGGTATAAAAAATATTTCAGTTTTATTGAGCCTTTTTATTAAGGAAGGTTATAGGATACTTTTTAACTGGTTGAATTCAGGTTGTACCCACTGGATGCGGGTGAAACCTTGATAAAACCCGCTAGTGTAAGTCAGCATTGCGCACTACCGTTCTTAAATAATTACGAAATAAAAGACGGCAAAAAAACACATTTTTACTGTATATAAGGTCCCCTCAATAGTCTTATTCTGTTTCTTAGTCTAATTTCAACTGTCTACCTATCACAGTTCATGAGATACAACTCAACTTTTGAAGCCGATTTCGATGTCGTTTTATTAATTTTTTCCATAAAATATTTTTACTTTGTAACCGTTTTTCACCTTCTTGTTTAAACTTCATTCATTATACCAGCCACATACTAATTGATTGTATTTATAATCCCCAGCTATTCAAGAAAGTGCACGGTCACGAGGTATCGTGGGCGCTGGGGCTCGCATACACAACCGTCATGAACAAGATAGCCATCACCGTCTAGTGACGTCACCACCGTTACGTCATCGACCAGTTAAGGCGAGTAACTCAACTATGTTCTTTTTAACCTTCACGTGATATTAGATTATGTTACAGTGATATAATTTAAATTCGCATTTTATACCTTTGTCATATTATTTTTTTTTTGTATTTTTTATACAATATCTCCGTGGTCATGTGAGGGTTAAGTAATTTTGAATTCAATGTAAGGACTGGGTTGGTAAACATGTTTAAATTTTGTAAAAAAAATATTCGTCTTGTCTCCCACTGATATGCTAATGGCTGTTTAAAAACTTCTTTGCTCGCTGGACCTTACTGTCCGGCTTTGTGAAAACTTACATTATTAATGTTTTTTAAAATGAACAACTCTTGCATTATTAAAATCCTCGAAATTTTTTATTATTACAAAAACCTCGACCCAGTATCTTCAAGCCTTAACTATAAAGTGATTTGACCTGAAACTATTACCTCTTCGGTACTATGTGATATAAATAATATGTATTTATTAAGTATTTTATTTGTTCTATTCCACTTGTACATAATATTCGCTGAAAGCTGATATAAATATGTATTTTCAATAAGCAATAGTCCGCTTTGTATTGGACGATGCAATATTTTTGCCAATTAGAAAATGTTCGAATTTAATGTCTTATGACTGAACCGTGTTATGCATTGAAACAACAGTAATTTCTTTAAAATAACTTTTACATACCAATCTTCTGATTTTCTTATATTTTTTGCCTTACTTAAAATTATAACCGTCGTGCCATAAAAACTTTTAAACGTCAGTTTAACACTTGTCTAAAAAAATATGTCGTTGAAATAAGGTCCACTTTTGCAGCCACACTTTTTTTAGACAAGGGTTTGACAGATGTTTAAGTTTTTGTAGTAAGACCATAATAGTCTTGAAATCACTCAGCATAGTTTTCCTATGTCTTGTGGCCTTTTTACCTTTAACTAATTGGTATTTTGAAATATTATTTTACTTTTGACGTCAAAAAATGTGGTTTCATTGCCTAATGCGTTTAGAATCGATTCAAAGATATGTATGACAGCTCTTTATACATATACTTGAAGATTTTCTACTTATCTAGCGTCTAGCTATATTATATAAAAACGTTTTAGATCCAATAATAATTGAAAAATAATTACAACTTACACAAAGAAAAAGTATGAACATAATTTCAAGTTTTTAATGTTTTGCTAGCATGTTTTGTTATAATTTTTTCCATATACGGCTGAATTAAGAGACTTTTTTTTATTCTCATATCCGGACGAAAAATCTCACGTAAGACACCAATCCCCTATTACTTTATTTCGCGTTTATACTTAATAATTCTTTGTGTAAGTTCCCATGGATATTATTATCTGCTAGACAAGCTGTTTGCACACATTTATTAAATTATATTATCACAATAATTTATAATTATGCACAAAATAATAATTACGTATATCAATATTGCTCATTTATTTATCTCTATTAGAAGTTATTGAATTTTCTTTAATGTGGGATACAGGAATAATAGTAATAATTTATATTATTTCATAAATAGCTTGTTACTATTATTCATAAAAGTCGTGTAAATAAATATCCAAATCTCATTTAGGTTTTGGTATTTGTTAATTAGCTTTTAATTATAAAAGCTATGGGTATATTCTGTTCAAGGCCTGATTTTTCAATCATCAGTGAACTTCTATGTTAGGACTGAATACATATTTTGTATATGTTATGGACCAAGTGATAAATTGGGCAGTATACATAATGCCCGGTCATTATGAATAATGCCCAATATGAGAGTGCAATTTGATAATAATTATTCAAACAATCAAATTGACCGGGCACTATACATATTGCCCGTGACCTTTTGGGCAAAGTAATACAAACATCTTTAATTTCATTTTTTTTATTGTTATTGACATTTAACTTAAAATAAACTAAATATAACACATCCCATATCAATTGACAGAGCAGAGAAGTAAGCATGCAACATGCAGCAAGCATAGCTTCTGTCACGGCTCCGGCGCTGCGGGGCTCCGGCGGTCCCATGCGAGCTTATCGTCGCAGATGGTTTTCACGCTCACCACCGCAGCTTCGGCTTGCTGGCCGGCACGAGCCGGCCAGCCTCAGCCGCGTCGGCGAGCGTTAAAACTACCTGCGCCTCAGCTCGCAGGCCGCCTCGCCCCTCCGCGCCTACGCGGTTTTGAATTGCACTCTAGGGGTAGGGCAGACAAGACTACGTGGAGTCGGTTTTGCAGCGATTCGCTTTCGTCACTAAGTTCAGTTTTTAATACAATGTTTTGAATCCAAATTAAATTCTACCATAAAAAAACGAGCCAAGAAAAATGAGATCAAGAAAAACGAGGCCGAGTTAGTAAATTAGATGACAATTGTCCAATTAATAATTTTGTGGCTAGACTTATAATTTCCCATTAAAATAGAACATATAATTTAAAACAATAATCATTGTAGCAAGTAACAGGATTTATTTATTAGAACAACTGCCACCCTCGCACCGCATAAAATATAGCTTTATTATCAAATTGCCCAACTATCATGTAGCAATATAATAATGCCCGTGCAATGTGATAAATAATGAAGTTAAGATAGTTATTAATCACTTGGCCCGATAAAGCTAGACATTATTCATAATGCTCGGGCATTATAAATAATGCCCGAATTAATCACATGGTCCATAACATATACAAAAGTTGTCAAAACGTCAAAAATCATCTTCGGATAAAGTTATCAGGTGATTGAAAAGTCGGCCTTATAGGTGCGTTTTGAATTCTAGCTGTCGACTGCTACTGGTAAATATTTGACGGCGACTGCACTTACAGCTGTCGCTTCGATCCAAACGGTTTCATGTCAATACATACAAACCAGTAGTGCAGTCATGGCATGTGCGGTCGGCAGTTGGCATTTAAAAAGTACCTTAATTTAGAAGAAAGCATTTTGTAAAACGTTACTTTCGTTCTCTTTTGAGACGATGCACTTATATTAATGTACATGAGATATTTGAATTTAAAGACACTATTGTGACGTGCGAACGATATTGGTTTAGGAATAGTATTTTAACATTAATGATAATAGTTCAATTTTTATGTTATCTGTGAACAGAGAGAATTTATGTTCGTGTAGATTTAATTTACAGTTCAGTTCAATGAAGGCATTATTATTTTATGTTCCAACAATATTATTGTGAATGAAGGTTGTATGCGTTTAAGTTATTTAATGACTTATTATGTAAATGTAAGGTTTTTTACGATAAGCACTTTCAAATATAAAAGTATATTCAAATGCTATTTTTATGAAGACTTTGTTTTCCATTTTCTAAGCAATATATGAAAGATTTTGTAGCTTTCTGTGCACTGTATAGGTAGCGATACCTAGCCGACGTGTCTAATTGGTGTTATGTGTAAATTGTACAAATTTAATAAATGTTGGATCTTAACTCACACTTCTTATTTCAAATATAATTGTATAATAGTTCGTCACACACAATTTAAAGCTCGCCAACAGTAGTATCTAGTTGACCGTTCATTTTAAAATGCCTTTTTCGAGTATGGCTAACTAAAGCTGGATTTTTCTAATCGGTCCAATAGTTCAAGTCGGTCCAGTAGTTGTAATAACAATCATACCTCATTTTAAAACTACCCAAATAAGGACAATGTAATAAATAATACACCATATTTACTGAATTTTCATACTTTATTAAGAACCATTTAATAGGTACAATAAAAATGTTAGTCTAACGCTTCAATCAGATAACGCTGCGTTCAGTCTCGTCTAAAATGATTAGTTTTAAAATCTATTGTTTCCGAGATTACACAGTAAGTATATAATAACTAGAATTACAATAGATACCGAGTTTATGGAAATATTGTATAGTACAAAATATATATGTACTGTGCTGGTTTCGATTTGAAACACGGTATGGAAACTATAAATTTGTATGTAATAAGTATTTTCTATAAGAAATTACTTTTACATAATCTTCTGTTCTTTAGTTTATCCAGTATGTCTTGCCATTCGCATGTAATTGATCTTGCTGAACTGAACTCCTGTATCTTTCATATCTAGCAGGTAAAATACCGTCATACAGTGAGCTTTTTGAAATTTTCATTTTCTCTAGAAAGTACCAGAACATTATCTCCCATAAACTCGATATGTTTTATTAAAAATGTTTTAAATTGAGAATCGCTTACGTTAACACGAATCTTACTACATTGATCTAAATGCTATCTTACATGCCAACTAATGCATGCTAGGTAATCGCTGATAAAAAGTCATATTCATAATATTATGTGAAGGAAACAGAAAGTAGACGATTGATTTTACAGTATTCTGACGACTTTATTGATAAGTTACATATAACGGAATGTTTAATTATTATGTGTTTAGTCAGTAAAATACTTGTATAAATTACATTCAAAAGTTGCAGTTGAAAGTTTACAATTAGCAGAAAATTGCGAATTCCAAGGTGGGGCGAAAGGTATTTTCCAAGGGTCTATCATTGGACCTACACATTTTATTGTTAGCAAATAAGATACAAATGTGTAGTTTCATAGGTATTGAATGCTAAAACAACATAAATATTTACATCAAAACGCCTTTTAAGCGTGGAATGGAAACTTCTCATCTTTGGTATCATTCACAGCAAACATTTTGACACTAACAAAGTGTGATGTTAAAAACTTTCTCTAGTATAACGAGAGAATTGATCACAGCTACATAATGCGTCAGGAAAGATGAAATATTCAACTTTAACTCACTATTATACGATTGCTTGATAAATATGTTCCTACACTAATAATTCTATTAAAATACATACGATAACATGACTGCAAAATCTTATATCTAAGTTCTTCGAAAAAATAGGGTTTTAAATAAAAGTCGTGGTTTTGAAAATGGTTAACTGGATGATAGGAGGAATATAATTCAAATGTAACGGTGATGGTGACTGATGGTGGCAGAATTACAGCTTCTTGTACCAAAACAGGTAATGCTCCCCGTCTTCAACTAGTAAGTCGTCCACACCTGGAAACAGAGGATTAAAGATGTCAGAACTTATTGACAGACTAGCTGTTCTCCGTGGTACATAGTAGCCTATGTCCTTTCTAGGTACCCAATTTTATTTAAATCGGTTCAGTACCCTAGGCGCGAAAGCACGACATACAGAGTCTTAGGCACGCAGCAGGCAAGAGAGGTGATACAACGTTCGTAATTGTTTTCAAGGGTTTTTTATCGTTTTTTATGTAAGGTCGTGGTGGCCTCGTGGATCAAACCTCTCAATTACGAGTGGGTTCATTTCCATGTACTGATGATAGCAAAAAGGCTTAATAAGAATGTGCAATATTCTCTTACCGACGGGCGCGACGAGCTGGTTGCCGGGCGGGCTGGCAGGGTCAGGGATCTCGGGCAGACGGTACAGCAGCCAGTAGTGGTAGCCCATGGGCTCTTCCTTGTGCCCAGCGATGGTGTGCACGTAGTGACCGTTGGGCCACTCGCTAGCTTCGAACTTGAACTTAGGGTGCATCTCCGCTGCGATTTGCATCACGTGGAAGAATGATACATTCCTGTGGAGAAAATACATTGGTAAATTCCGTGGCCTATTTATCTATGAGTTCTTTTTGTGGGTCACGGTAACTCTTCCAAACAATTATGCAATTTCGGCGAACTTTGTACCAGACAATCCATCTGATTATGCTGACATCTTTATTTGGCGCCCAGTCTAAATGGACCTTTCGTTTTTTGGGTCATCAGATGGAAATACCCACTATCGATGATTGTCACTTTTGCGCAAACGTTACACTACCAACATCGCATCGCTAGCAAAATTCCTTCATAGATGGAGGTAGAAGTCATTTCTTCCCATTCCCTTTTACCCTTTTACTTGGTATCACTAACTGGTCTAATATACTTCTTCCCGATCCTGTGAGCCTCAAGCCTTACCTCGGAGCGACCATGTGCAGCGTATAGTTCTCAGTGACATTGGTGCCGACCCACAGCGTCAGCCCCGGATCTAGGGGGGGGCAAGTCGGGGCCCATGCCCCGGGCGGCAAATTCAGGGGGCGGCAAAATCAGGCGGCTGCGTGATTTTAAATCCTACATCACAGATTACCATAATAGTTATCTACAGGGCCGTCTTAACCTACGGTGCAGAGTGTGCGAATAACCGGCCGCCTCGGTCTCAGGGGCGCCGCGGGGCGCCCCACCACCAGAAAATGTCGATGAAATTACACCCGTTTGATAAGTGTCATGATACTGACAAGCAAAGTTTCTACAAAAGTGGCCTTCGCTTTGTTTAATTGATCATTTTGATTATTTTTCACTTTTAACATCCTCCAACTAAGTGAAGAAATTCTCGCTCGCTACGCTCGCGACTAAATGACAATGTACGCGCTCTTTTTCTGATGGTTTATTATTTTTATTGACGCACCGAATCAACGAACACAAATTTTAATGACACTCGCTCTAATCACGGTTTCTTTTTATTTGTACATAATTCCCAGTTTAATTTGTGAGTAAATGTCTGGACACATTTTCACACACGGTCGGTTAGCCCCATGGTAAGTTATTAATTAACTTGTGTTATGGGTGCTAACACAACTGATAAACTGCATATAGCTACATATATACATATTGATAAATTATACATATTGTAACACCCAGACCACGGCCAACAAAAATGCTCATCACACACATGTCGACCGAACCGGGAATCGAACCCGGGACCTCAGGTTCGGCAGTCCGGCATGGTGACCATTGCGCCATCGAGGCCAATAACTAAAAAAATTCGCGCTCGCTTCGCTCGCGGCTACTTGTTGCTTGACCATGCACTTAATCAGGTACTTTTGTGTCATAGGCACAAAAAATTTCGCGCTCGCTTCGCTCGCGGCTTTTTGTTGCTTGACAATGTACTTAATCAGGTACTTTTGTGTCGTAGGCACAAAAAATTTCGCGCTCGCTGCGCTCGCGCAATATTATACAGACGTTCCTTTGTTATCTTCATAAGTCAAATCTACGCTGTCTTACCTTCTATAAGTCAAATGTAGCAAAAATAACTTTTTGTGTACATTAATCTGTCTCGACTCACATTACTTAAACCTGGCCAACAGTTTGAGCCTACAATGATTTGAACACTTTTTTATAGTCATTTACCTACCAAAAAAGTTACAATCGTTGGTGAAAATAAACATAAGTAGGTAGGTAGGCGGGGCGGCATTTTTCAGTTTTTGCCCCGCCTAAAATAAATTGAAGATCCGGGGCTGCACAGCGTGTACGTGAAGGACACGTTACGTGCCTCCGAGTCGTTGCTGGTGCTATCCTGTACTTCTTGCTAATCCTGCAAGCCTAGTACTCAATCCTTACCTCGGAGCGACCATGTGCAGCGTGTAGTTCTCAGTAACGTTGGTGCCGACCCACAGCGTGTAAGTGAAGGACACGTTACGTGCCTCCGAGTCGTTGCTGGTGCTGCCAGACTGGTAGGCAAGCTTCAGGGTGCCGTCGCCGCCGTTGCTGTCTGGAATGTAAGGATACTGATTAGTAAGGATAAGTTACTGTTACAGTACGGATCGTATGACTTTGAAGTGGCAATTTTGCTGCCAACCTTGTTTCTATTTTAAAACGGACTAGCTTTGACCATCATAAAGTGTTAATCAGAGTTTATATGAGTAGGAAGAGCATAGAATGTTGAAGAAACAGGAGCTTAGTATCCTACTAGACCAGTTGATAGTGCTGTAGGTGCAGCGCTTATTTTTAATCCTGCATTTTTTTATGAAGAGGCAGAGTACCTAGTAATTGTAGTGCCAACAACGTGTGTGTAAGTTTTTCGAAGATATCTTGAGATGAGGACCCCGACCTTCCCCCTCAGACTCTGGCCAATTCAGACGTGTTGAAAGAAATCCTTTCGCAATTTTATTTCTTCACATTTATTCACCAAGTGTGTGGAGAAAATAAACGAATTATTATTAGGTACCTAAAGGCTCATGTCGGTTATCAAGCAGCTTATCAGAGCAATGCGGGGGCCTGACAGCAGCCAATGAGGCTGGTGTGAGGGCAGCCACAGCGGCCGCAGTGTCAGCCACTCCGCCCCAGCCCCCGTCGGCGCGCTGCCGAGCCACGAGCCACTTGCGAGCCGCGGGGAAGCTCCAGTGCTGGTGCGCGCCGGGGCCTGATTCTGAGTCTTCGAGAGCCTGAAGAAATATAAAAAAATCTTATTACTTATCACAATTAGACAAAATGGATATTTCATAGTAACCAAATACTTATCTGGTTTTGATACAAGGTGGAAAATTCTACTCGTACAAATTTCAATATACCAAAATACTTCAAATACCTAAGAATCGCAAATATTTATGCAACTAGCAGGAGACATTTCATGTGGTAATTAAGGACGCAGTGTAAGATATGTTGGGTTTAATAAGTCTACATAATTATTATGAATACGTTTGAACATTGACTTCTATAAATATTTCCACCTTCAATATTCTATTCAAGCCTAAGATCTCCGTACCTGTATAGCAAGCGCAGTGGTGGTGAGCGTGCCGAAGCTGCCGTCGGAGTGCTGCTGGCGCGCGAGCCCGGCCATGGGGCGGCGCACGAAGTGGATGAGGCTGCGGTGCCGGTGGTCCTGCACCACGCAGCGCAGCGCCAGGATCACCATCGAGATCGTGTCTGGAAGAGAATTTGTATGGTTATTTGGCGGATGGACTAGAAAGACGTGCTACTACCCGTTGGTAGCAAGATGTCATGTAGTACAACTTATTCAAGAGGGTCAATATAATTATATGATGGTTGGATCAGATGAACGGATTTGGAAGTAAGGTTTCAATGGTATCAAACTACAGATCTTCATACTTGTTCGGAATTATTGAATAGAACAGTCTCTTCATCAATTTGATTTCTAAGATCTGAGCTGCAAAGTTGAACTTATTTACTACTTTTCTTCATGCGGTTCAGGATATGCAACGTATTTTTCATTCCAGTTTAAGTGGCAAAGTAATAAAAACAAGGGTTTCAAAAGTGAAAAATAATTATACACTTACCAAGACTATGATCAGAGGCAGCATTAGCGATATCCAATAGCCTCCTGATATGGCGGCGTCTAACATGAGCAGCCGAGGAGCAGGCAGCCAGGGTAGCGTACGCAAACTCCAGGTCATGAGGCGGCTCCCGGTGCAAGAGTGCGGCCACCAGGTCTCGGCCGTGGAAGGACCGAGGGTCCTTGCAGAGAGCGCCGAGGGCAAGCGTGTAGGCGGCCAGGCGTCCCAGGGGGGGAGGAGACTCGTGGTGTCTGTGGAAGATGTGAATATGGATTTTAAATGAAACTGACAACTTACAACACCATGTTGTTAAATAGAAGGCGGAGAAATACATATATTCATTGACTTTACACTACAGGTATTTCCCCTATGTCTCTAATCTACCTAAATTCGTTATGTGCTACCCCTATTTACTCACTGGTGTTCCTTTATGTTCTCCCTCATACATGTATTTGCATTTAATGAATGAGAATTTTCAACCATATCGGGTGAATGTGCCCACATTTTTTTTAGGACGGAAGCCTACCCTATTTTAAGGTTTGCATCCACTTCTGGTGGCTTAGAAACATATTGGAGGACTCACTTGGACATCATGAGCAGTATCTCTATCTCCATCTGTTTGGCTGACAGCTGCATCTCCAGCCCTTGCTGCTCGATCTCCTTGCCCGTGTTGTTGGCCAACTGAAATCACAATAAACTCATTATTACCCATTTTCGAATAGCCAGTAAGTATACCCCAACATCTGTACAGAGCCTCCTTTAAGCTCGATTGCCATTAACTCGCCAAGAAGAAGAAGATTACCACAGGGTATTACCACAGGTTATACATTACCTTCTATAAGGATGCTATATTTACGTTATGAATTGCCGAGTCTGGCCTGCCACGTAGTACCTGCCTATTAGGTACTGTATCCGAAAAAAAAGCATATGGATTGTGAGTTTATACAAATTAGCTCCACTAGACTGGCACTAGATTGGACACTTTGGTCATCCATATTGAGTATAATTAGCAGATCTCTAGTCTATAATCCACATGCCAAGCACCCATGTAGAACATATCGACAATCGTACTGGCAGTGTAATCCTAAGATTAACAGAGGTGCCAATACGCGGTATTGCGATATATCGGAGTTTGGCGCTGACAGGTTACCTGCCAGAATGGCACCCCACTTGGTTATATGCCAAATATTATCAGGGATTATGTTCAAGGATATAATATAAAATTATAATGTATGTAAGTAAAAATATTTGCATGACAAGTTAGGCAGAATATAGCTAGAACTTTTAATCTCTGTAAAAACTGGTACCACCTATGTTCTATGCAAATTAATGTTTCGGCTTGTGTTTAAACACCACCCAAAAAAGTACCTATTTTACTACCAAAAAAATTCTAAACGGTTACCAAAATGGATAAATGGTCACCAAATAACGTTTCCAAAAATATTATTAGAGAAAACCATTTTTTCGTATTATTGACTACTAAAAAAATATTTGGACGCCTTTAAAATACACTTTAGACCAAATATTATATATTGTCACTACTTAGATGTTACCAATTATGTAATACCATGACTCCTAATCTGGTCATTTTTGTTAGACTAAAAAAGCTAACGATCGCCAGAATATTTCCCAAATACCAATTAATATACTGGGGTTCCCAAACGTACGTCGCTTATTTATGGTTATATGAATTTGTCTGTAACTCAGTACGTTTAAAACGTAAGCACGCAACATGCAGCAAGCATGGCTTCTGTCACGGCTCCAGCGCTGCAGGGCTCCGGCGGTCCCATGCGAGCTTATCGTCGCAGATGGTTTTCACGCTCACCACCGCAGCTTCGGCTTGCTGGCCGGCTCTGAGCCGGCCAGCCTCAGCCGCAGCGGCGAGCCTTAAAACTACCTGCGCCTCAGCTCGCAGGCCGCCTCGCCCCTCCGCGCCTACGCGGTTTTGAATTGCACTCTAGGGGTAGGGCAGACAAGATTACGTGGAGTCGGTTTTGCAGCGATTCGTTTTCGTCACTAACTTTGATTTTTGGTAGTAATATTAATCTTTTAGTTGGATAGAATTTGGTGACCATTAATCCATTTTGGGAACCAAAAATAATATTTGTGCGAGATTTGCGATTTTTCTGATGTTATTTAATTTTTTTTGGATCGTAATATTATATACTTTAGTGCCCTTTTAATAAAGTCAATTTATTTTTTTTGGAGTTGTTTATTTTATTTGGTGCCTCAGCCTAGAGTCTTAAAAATATTTTTGGTGACCACCTAAATTATACCCTAATGTTTCTTTCTTTCAAGGTGTATAATATAAATTCCGTTAATTTACCTATAGGATTAGATTGGACAATGTATGTAAGTCAATTTGTTAGAGGATGATACTTTGTCTGAAATTACATGCGAAGTTTAACAAGTTTCCAACTTGATTCAATGTTTGTTATAACTTCTAAACACTAGAGATACTTACATTGTTGCTTTACTAGATCAATAGTTTTGAAGCTTTATTGCTAAAACTATGGTTCAGGAATAATTACCAACTAAGCTATCTGTGTGAGTGATGAGTTTGTAAAAACTGTAGAATTGTTGATATTTTCGAAGTCAGCCAGACTTCCCGAATGGCGTGTTCTTGATACTGTATCCTATACGGCGTGTATCGTGGCTGTATCGTGTATTCTGTACGGCGTGGTGCTGCTACTGCCGCGTGCTGCTACCGTCCCTCACCTGCAGGGTCAGCATGACGTGGTGCGTGTCGTTGCCCCAGCCCCAGTCGGGCTGGCGGTGCTGCAGGAGGTACTGCAGCGCCTTCTGGATGGCCTGGCCCTCGTTCAGCGTCTCCTCCCAGGCTGTTGTTGTGGAGGTGACGGCCGTTGTTGTTGTTGGAGCCTTGGTTGTTACCGTTGTTGGCGGCTCCGTTTCTGCACACATAATTTTAACGTCACAATGTCATCTGAAATATTATCCGCTAAAAACAGGTTTGTGTGGTGTGAGTAGTCAGATTTTTTATAGGTACAACATGGTATTCAGGTGTACCTATCTGGCTCAATGAGGGTTTTCTAAAATGGCAATCCACGAGGTGGCAGCACCGAGTCGTCAGGTCCAATAACTGTCAAAGTGCTTATCTTTACTATGAATAGTGAACGATTTTAGTGTTTTTTTTATTTTATAATTAAAGCACTGCATTATTGTTTTACTATTGCGGTTGAGTAAATAAAAAAAACTAAATCATATTGTGTTAACAAATTTTTCAACAAGCTTTTCCTTAGTACCAGTGACTTTTGCACCTTCTCTCTTAGCTCAATTTTTAGTTCGGAAACCTTATTCTGACCGTAGTCCATAATAAAATCAATAACACTTCCAATATAACAGAATTTCAATAAACAATAAGTTCGGCACCTACAATTCCATACTATTTGACAGCTGTTTGGACCAGACGCATACGTGGCGCCACCCGGTGGCAGAAAAAATTTCAAAAACCCTCATTGAAAGTGGTTAAATTGAATTTACTGTTGTTATGATAATCATCATCAAATGTGAAGTTTAATGGTATGACTTACAAAATATAAAATTTGATTTGGTGTGTTCCAAGTATTTCTAATAGAAATATACATATTGTGTAAACCACAAAAACATACAAAACGAATTAATTCGTTAGCTTATATTAATTAATTAGTGAGTGCACTCACCAGTCTGACAGTAGCCCGTCGTGACGAAGATCAGGGCACAAAAAGTTATTAAGTATCGCTGGCCCATGGTGATCTGTAACGAGGAGAAAAACACCATTAACTTAATGAACTAAGTTACATTACTATTTGCAACGTTACTGACTATGTCGGTTATTATGTAGGTACAATTTACTTATGTAGACCTAACCAAACAACCAAAATAGTAAATATAACCTAAGTAAATCTTTGTGTATATACGATTATATAGATCATTTAGGGCTAATGAGGCCTGGCTTGGATTTTTTGGCCTTGATTAGCCTGGCTTTGATTTAGATAAGTACAAAATGTAGAGACGAATTGTTCGAAACCTGCTTTTCGGAAGTTTGTTAAAACTCGAAAAAACGACCTTAAAACTTATGTATTTGACCATTTCACTATTTAGGTTGCAAGTGCTGAGCCACTACCTTGGTTGCAGGAAAAACTTAGGAAATACTCTGCTATTTCATATAAAAATCTCATCATGAAAAATGTTGCTCAAGAATTTAATGTTCTTCGCACGCAAATAGGCTTAGAGTGGAGTATCGAGAGCCACTTTAGATGGCAGCACTGTAGCCCGATACGACACGTTGTCAATCTGTAAGCGATAGATAACGCAGTCTACAGGCGACACTTTGATGAAATAAAGGTGAATGAGGTGATTAAAAATATTAAATATAATATGTAACAAAAAATTATGATTACTTTTTACCCGACTGCGAAGAAGAGTTATATTTTTGCTACGTCCTAAAAGGATAGTGGCATCTGTAAGCGTGTATTATACAACACCTTTTGTAATTTGTAACATCATGGAATGCAAATAAAAAAATAAATTAGAAAAATACTAGCCACTTTCGTGTAGTAATTAGTGTCGTAGTAATTATAAACAGAAAGATTTTTTACATTTCCGTACTACTTAGATGAAATTTTAACTCATTCATAATTTAGAATATGAGTGTAAATAGTACGTAATTTGGTAATATACGCGACATACCATTCTACTGGGTGATGGGTTCGACACCCAGACAGCGTAATCTCGAGAGAAGCGTAGACTTGCTACGCCGCTACGTGTCTACGCGCCGCTACGAGATTCAAGCTTAGCTACGAACGCTTGTCGTAATCTACAAACACGCCGCCGACACGTAACGTCGGGGATTATTTTGAATAATGTATTTTTATTTTTTACTTATTTACAGTAGGTTTTAATTTGAAAAATATTTTGTATAAGTTAAACTTTGAAGGTAAAATGAATTTGCATGTATGAAATTAACTAAAAGATGAACACAGCCTTCTGAAAAATAAATTAAATTAAACTAAAACAAAAAAAACTATTCTAGTACAAAAAGGTAACAGTAAAGTATACGATGATATTTAGTTATATCGGGTTTGTCGTACCTAATCACAATATTTTTTTTTGTGTTTTTTGAGAACTCAAAACAAAAATTACGTAAAATTCTGCTCAAACATAGGTACATAACTTTTTGATGGCCGGCAAAGAGACCATAAGAGAGTATATAAGAGAGGACACAAGAGAGTATATAAGAGAGTATATAAGAGAGGACACAAGAGAGTATATAAAAGAGTACATAAGAGAGTATATAAGAGAGTACATAAGAGAGTATATAAGATAGTTCATAAAAGAGTACATAAGAGGGTACATAAGAGAGTACATAAGAGAGTATATAAGAGAGTATATAAGAGAGGACATAAGAGAGTACATAAGAGAGTATATAAGAGAGTACATAAGCGCGTATATAAGAGAGTATAATAGAGTACATAAGAGAGTAAAAAAGAGAGAACATAACAGTACATGTTTCGTGTACACGTAACGTATTTAATTTAATGTGATTAGGTACGACACACCTGTTATGTATTATAAGTGAAAATTTGCACCTTACTACGAATGAAAAAGCTTCAATATTAACATGTAAATTCTCAAAATTCACGTGTAAATTCTAGATTTTTCAAAGGAAAACCAATAGATCTATTAGAATTCACATTGGCAGTCCAGCTCGGTTTGACCGAGCTAGCGTTTCGCTGGCTGTTATTGAATTCGGAAACTTTATGAAATCATAACTTGTATAAATGAATAGCTTAGCAGATGCTGTACTATGTGTATTTTGAAACTGGAGGTACTTTTTCATATCATGGAATTTAGTTAGCCAAATTAAAAAAGTGTCACAAGACCTATAATTTTCAAAACATAAAAAAAATTGTGCTACTAATAAAACTGATGGATGTATATCATTAATTGAACTTTAAACCTTCTCCCAAACCTGACAAATACGATGCTGAAAACCGCATCAAAATCGTTTCAGCCAACCGTGAGACAATCGCGCACAACATACACACCTCCTTTTTTAAAGTCGATTAAAAAAACAGGTTAATCTACTAGTTAACCATAAAAGTACCAACTGCTAATTTTAATTCCATTCTTTATTTTTAACATTTCCTCCATTTCACCGTAAAATTCTCCTCTCAAAACGAATATATTTAAAATCGATCGCAACTCTCTCTCACCGTCTCGATTCTCGATACATAAAGTAGAAACACAAACACAGCGGGATGACCGTGCGAAATTCCCCGGCGCTGCCTACGTTTAACAAATTGTTATTTCCTTGCATGATTTATTCGACAAAGCTTATTTCACCAGGATAATATGAAATCAATACGGCTTGTCTTTGTCGAAACGTGGAGAGATAAATAAGGTTTGTACGGCAAATCGAAAGAGAAGAGTAATTACGAAATGTTATAGAATCTATACAGATACCAAATACGGTTAGGATGAACTTTCAAAAAACTGTACTTAATACGTGGGAATATTTGGGCATCTTTTAAGCAAAAACTACTGAAAGGATTTTGATGATACTTGACAGTAATGTAGCGTAATATCAGAATAACATATAGGCAAAATTGTATCCGGGCAGGCCCGCCGTAAGCGGGCGTGCAGCGCGTGCACCGCACGCGGGCGGCACGTCCTAGGGGGCGGCAAATCGAGCGACCTATCACGTACTATTAAAAAATACAATATCTTTTTACCAATTATTTGATTTCAATATTTCCGAACACAGCAATAGCGCTAAGAATATTACTTACACTGCCGGTTTCAGTTACATTTGTTGATCATTTTCAAAATTAAAAATGATTAAAAACGATTTAAGAACAACAATTGGCGTAGCGTGGGGGGAGAGAGCATTGGGGCAAATGCCCTGGGCGGCACTATTTAGGGGGCGCAAAATTAACCCATACGGCAAAATTAAACCATAATTACGTAATAAAAATATTTTTACTAAAAATAGATGAGTAGATTAGCAATAAAATTTCGCTTTGGTCGTCCCCTATCAATTTTGACGGGTTCATCCTTTGCATCCCCAAAAAAATTCGCGCTAGCTGCGCTCGCGCCTCCATGTCAGATATCTCAGTCAGTAGCGGTTTTAGGGTAGGGCGCGGTTGGGCGACGGCCCAGGGCGCCGGATATAAGGGGCGCCGCAGGCGCCCCAACCAATCCTTGATCAGAATGTTACTCCTATTTTTGTTTTAAACATCGAAGATTGCAAACTTACAAGAACTGTATCCAAATGAATGGATAGCATCAGGGCCATCTTAACCTATGGTGCAGCGTGTGTGAATAACCCGGGCGCCGCGGGCTCAGGGGCGCCCAAGGCGAATTTGTGTTTAATTCCGCGTTAAATTTGAGAAATTCTCGAAGAAACACTACTTTTATGTCCCAAAACTCAAACATTTTCGCGCTCGCTTCGCTCGCGGTTTCCTTGCTTTACGCTTCGGTTTTTTATCACATATAGCTACTTTTAATGTCCCAATACTCAAAAAAAATCGCGCTCGCTTCGCTCGCAGCTTCTTCACTTCACAGTCGCTTTTTATTATACACTCGGCGTCACAAAAATCGCACCTCTTTATAAATTCCCTTCAAAGTCATTTTAACCCTATTAATCAATGGTAGACATATGATTATGAGGTGTCATTGGAAAGGCAATTTATTTAAATTTCAGAATAAATCAATGGATGTGGTTATTTGTTTACATGGATATGAAAAAAAGGCAAGCTAATGCAAATGATTAAAAAGGAAAATTTTATTTTATCAGTAAAAATTACAACAAAGTCCTTTAAAACCTAGTGTTACCCTCCCTGGCCCTTATTACTGCTTCCATGCGTTCTCTCATGGACCTGATTAACGTGACAACAGTCTCTTGCAGAATGTTGTCCCATTCTACAACCACGGCATCTACGAGGTCATGAAGAGTGGTAGGGGCGGGATCACGTGCCCGTACTCACCGTTTCAGTTTATCCCAAAGATGCTCAGTAGGGTTCAGGTCTGGACTTCGCGCCGGCCAGATCATAACAGGGATTCCAACTTCTTGCAGGTAGTCTCTTACAATTAAAGCGGTGTGACAGCGGGCGTTATTGTGCATTAACGTGAACCTACTGCCAACAAAACCCGCATAATGGACAACCTGCTCCTCTAAGATCTCTGTTATGTCCCGAGCAGCAGTCAGCGACCCTTGCCTGCGAGCACTTGCAGTCCGAGAAACACACACAAGGTTCGTTTTGCCGTCGATTGACATGCCGCCCCAGAACATACACGAGCCACCTCCATATTCCATTGTCTCTTGAATACAGGCTTATGTGCGAATCATTCCCCTTGCCTAGTATACACTCTTCGACGCCTGTCGTTGCAGAAAAGACACACCCTCGTCTCTTCCAAGAAGAGCACAGCCCTCCATTGATTTATTGTCCAATCCACATGGTCACGGGCAAATTGCAACCGGTCTCTCCTATGCTGTGCAGTCAATTTTGGCCCTGTAGCAGCCCTATGAGCTCCAAGTTTCTTCTCCTGCAGCCTTCTTCTAATCGTGGAGACGCTTACAGAAGTTCTGCGAGCTGATCGCAGTTGTTGTTGCAGCTCAACAGCATTGGAGAACCGATTACGTAAAGACGTCCTAAAAATGAAGTGATCGTCTCTTTCGGATGTGCACCGTTATCTTCCAGATCCACGTCTTCGGATATAGCCACCAGTCTCCTGGAAGCATTGGAATACACGTCGAACGGCAAAACGACTCAAGTTCAGCTGCCGAGCAACATCACACTGCCGCATCCCTGATTGCAGTAGTGCAATGACTTGAGAGGCTTCAGCTGCAGTAGTATCCATCTTCTTGGGTATTTTTCTTGATGTAACTGTTCACGTGGGTTCACTTCAAAGGCTGAATAGCGAATGACCCACATTTAACCTGGGTCGCTTCACGTACATTTGCACTTCAGTTCTGTGTATATCTTACTTTCTGACTTTGCTTTGTTAATTTACAGTGGTTTTTATTTGTTTTGTGTCCTATGACTAAATAAACTTCGCGCTCGCTTCGCTCGCGCTTCCTTACACATAAAATATGTCTCATGCATTGACTTTTTCAACGGGAAACCCACCAAAAACCGTTAATAACATATTTTACTGAAATTAAACATTGCTATAGATATTTAAGTTCGTTAGTTTAAGTTACCCATAATCTGTTCTAAGCACTTTGATATACATTATGTTGGTACCTACCCATTAATCACAATCTTTCAATACATAGGGGCCACTTGGGTAATGATTGCACTGCATTCATGCCCTAAGCAATTGCTTAGTCTGCTTATGGGCTAACCCAGGACTTCTTAGGTTACTCTAAGACTTGAGCATTTCAAGTAAATAAAAAATTATGTGTAATATATGTTATGTACCTATTGCAATATTTATGTATCCAAAAGGAAGTGCGTTTTCTGCAATCAGAGCGGTCCATGTACATTGTACATATTTTTTTCTGTTGGACAAGTAAAATGGATATCAATGGCCGGGTGGGTCTGGACCGCCCCCCCCCTTATATATTTTTTGACAATAATACATATGTAGTCGTAGGGCGGCATAATCGGTTTTGCACGCGGGCGAACAAACAGCTAGCGGCGGGCCTGTATCCGGGTGCGTGGAGTGGTTCTCGCAGGGCGCGGATGAAACTACTGACAGAAACTAGTATGCAATAGAAGCGTATTATAACGCTAATATATATATATATACCTACCTACGGGACATACGGGATATACCTACTGTTTACACTTCACGTACGCTTTTAAGGAAGCCTCCTGCAAATTCATGTCCGCCTATTACTCCACACTCACACATAGAAATCAATGTGTTATAAATATACTCTTACACACGTATATAATGTGTGAAAATAAACAAGATAAAAGTTGAGATGGCGTCGCCGGGCGTAAGTGAGAGCGCTGAATATGTATGAGCACGCACGTCATTTACTTGTTCTTACGTGAGACCTACAGGATGGTCTTCGATGTGTGACTTTATTGGTTCAAAAGATATTTTAGAGCGAAGGAATTAAAAAAAAAACCCTTAAGAAAATTATTCATAGTTAATTTTCCATCGCATACAATACCTGGAAGTAAAATATCAAGCTGTCATGACACCCCGTTTGGGAACTTATATGCAAACAATTTTTTAAAGTTGAAACTGGTTGAAAGTGATCTTAAGCTACTGAACGTTAACTCTGTCTTTTAGTCCGTCTCGCTTTCACGTCAAAACTACTGGACTAAATGAAACTTGGTACGCCGATAGTTCAGAGCCTGAAGAAAGACAAAGAAGTTTGGTCGAAACGCGCATAAAACTGCGGGGAACGAATAGGTAGAAAATAATATATTCTGAGTGGTTATAATTATTCCCTGAAAGTAATGTGTATTTGTAGTAGGTATAAGATATTAGCCCGTACAGAATTATCGTAATCCTCTCCCACACACTACGAATTTTCCTCTACCGTAGGCGTTTTACTTAGCATAATGAGAGTTCCAAAATAGTTCCCTAATGTATTTCCTTATAGTACTTAACATTTAATACAGTAACATGGCCTAAAAATCGAGGCTCCAAGCAACACCTTGTATGTCTTAAATGTCGTATAATATCATAAGTAAACGTTCATACTTCCCCAACACATCAAGAATCAAAGTGAAATCGTTTGTTTCAAGCGCTGAAGCTCATATAACTCACCTCGGTAATATTTGTGTATGTAACTGAGACAATTTATCTACGGCGCGCAACGATCCGTGTCTGATCTGACGCGAGATTGATGGAGCTCTTCAGGAGTGCTGCGATCCTGGTACCTTCAGAGATGAAGAATTGATTCTGTAGATATTTTTCCATATACGGAAGAAAAGTATGTAAGTGAGAATGAGTCTACGCTCTAGTTTAAAATAATAATTACTTCACTTGCTTAGAAATCCCCAGACAACTTCACAATAGATGAAATTGAATAAGTTTAGACAAGCGGAAGAACAATACATATTGATGAGCCCCAAGAAAATACCTCTGGGTGTTAATTACATTACCTAAGAAACAAGAAAAAGAAACATCCTCACGTAACACAATTAACGTATAACTTAGACAGCTCCTTAATTTTTTCCGAGCTTCAGCGCGAGTTAGAACTTTGTCGGAAATGTGAGCTAAATTTTTTATGAGGAAACAAAATAGGTGCTTCGTTTGTTCTATTAGTCGGTATATCAAAGGTTGTTTATTTCGGTTAGTCGCGCATAAGCGTCGCAGGTGTGCATTTAGGTGACGAGAGTTAATTTTCCGTCTACTGAGCTAATTGAAGAGGCGTCCACGCAGTCGCCCGTGAAACGCTTGGAACACCCATTTACGTGCTTGCTATGTGTTGCTATATTTATGTGCTTAATTTTATGCTCGACGGCCGTTTCGGCGTTAAAAGTCGCGGAAAATCGACTAAAGGGCCTCGCTCTTAGGCGATTTAGTGTTTTTTTTTTTCACATTTTCGTTTTGGAGTTTGGTTTGCGATTCCCCCCGTTTTCCTCGGGGGAAATTATGTAAAAGTGGATAATGTAAGGTAGAAGTTGAGTCAGATATTTTCGATAACATCTCTAATAACATTTTTTACCTGTACGAACAAGATCTAAGATAAGAGACGGATTTCTTTTTTTGTAAACACGGCAAGAAATGTAATAGTTGATGTTACTTATTCAGATTTCCACGAAATACTGATAAGACTGAATAATGCCAAGGTGAGTACTAAGACCTTTATGAATAACAAAATGAATCGGAGGCCGTTCTTGTGCCAAATTCAAAAGCCGCCACGTGTTACGGAATTAGTTGATTCTATCATCATAAAAAAAAAAAAAAACAGTTGAACCAATCAAGTTTTTCATTTATCGATTGTTAGAAGAGCGAAGCATAGGCCTAAAGAAATAATAAAATAAATATCTACTGTAATAATAGCTATGTACCACTTTTTTGAAATTTTTATAAAAAAGCAATCTTAATGAACCCAGAAAGTATCATTCTGTACTTAATAATCTCAGATCTCATTCCTCACTTACTTTGCAAAAGATGGATCACGTAAATTCACATATTGTGCTATTACTTAACACCCACGCAGCGACGGTAGCAAATGTTATATAGAACGTTTCTTTAATATAGATCAACGAGATTTTGTTAATTTTCTGGATTTTAGGATATAGGCCAAAGGTTCATAAGGTACAAATTAGTCGACTCTTTGAGGCAGGGATAATAAATGCTTACGTCGGCACTGGTGCCACGAAAATATGTTGAACTATTTTCAAACTTTTGCTTTGTCAAACACATCGCTTGGTGGTGTGAAAACTAATAAACTGCGAAGTGTAGAATTAATGTTATATGTTGTTAGTTGATTTAATAGCTCATAGAGGTCTGTTGTGAATTTCCACTATCTATATTTCATCAGACTATATCTTAAGGCTTTGTTTAGATGGCAAACAATGGCATTATTAGTACCTCTTGAGGCATAACGAACCCTTTACCTATATTATTAGGTCTCTCTAGGCTAGACTGGAGTAAAATTGAAATTATTTTTAACAATAACAATCGATCTATCATGGTCTAATTACCACCACTTACTCAGTTTGTATGGAAAATTCTCTTTACCATCGTATATTTCAAAACGTCCACGTCACAAAGTACTAGGGTCACAGCAAATAGCAGAGCTCAAAAGGTAACGAAATCTACGTGCATCCATCGTGAAGCTAAGAAGCCGTGGCGTCCCCGATTTAAAAATAGCCCAACCCGTGATACGAGTCACAAGAAAGGACTAAAGGATTACCTACATCAAGGGATTGGTATTCACCTGTATTATTATTTATTAGTGACGTTACCTTTGAAATGTCTGCTACCCTAGTAATAGGGATGGTTATATTGAAGGGGATTTAGTTATAAGTTTTAAATTATTATAATTTTCCCCGAAGGCTTTTCAGTAACACTATTAGCAGAAGTGCTAACAAAGATTGTAAATTTTCAATTTGTTTAGGTTTATTTCCTGAAAACTCCCGCTTGTGTTTAATTAGTTCAATACTATAAACAGTTGAAATCAATCTTGAATATAATAGGGTCATGACAAGTCACTTGACTTGAACTTGGCAAAATAATTATAATAGACGTAAAGATAGAAGCTAAAAACTTCGTCGCTTGAATTTTGTTTCAGGCACTCAAAAGTTCATAGCCTAGCCATTAGACTTCCAACGTTAATTTACGTGATTTTAAGGGAAGAATTTCATCAAAACTAATAGCACTCAAAGTGGCTATTAAAATGAGAAATGTGTACCATTTACAACTTTCCTTAGGGACTATACACTGGGCGGATGCTTGAGCTTAACTTAAATATTTAGGCTTATTGAATAAAAGGTTCAAAAAGTCATCCTTTTTCGAAATCATAGCCGGGTTGAAAATGTTTTATTTAAATTGCGTATTTACCTAATTACTGTCGAAAACAAAAGAAAGTATACACAAGAAAGAACTTTTCTAATTTCCCGAACGTTAAATTTCTACCAGGCGTCCATAAAGATAAAGATATTTCCCCCGACGTTAACACATGCAAATATGCTTATCGACATGATATGATATGTAAAATATGCATTAGAGCTGCGTCGACCGCGCTTTCAAATGCGCGGAACAATTTACATTTTTACCTCGCCTCCTACCATTGTTGGCAACATTCATGGCGAGCCTCTAATCCGTAATATGAAAGAAAATATAAAACTCCTTTCCCATATTTCCTTTTAAAGTGTGGGAAATCCGCTTATCCTGTATGGAAAGTACTATGGGA
Organism: Helicoverpa armigera; assembly: GCF_030705265.1. Classification (NCBI taxonomy): domain Eukaryota; kingdom Metazoa; phylum Arthropoda; class Insecta; order Lepidoptera; family Noctuidae; genus Helicoverpa; species Helicoverpa armigera. The sequence continues at coordinate 1,769,318 of NC_087141.1, forward strand.
AACTCTATGGATGTAAGAAACTGGTTAAAAAGAGGTTTTAAGATTACTCGTGTTAGTAGTATTTACTCTTGTTCTTATTTATTGAAAGAATAATTTATGCCTGCAATACAGTTTCGAAAACTTAGGTATTTTACCTATAAACTTATTGTCGTCAACAACCACTTCGTTTATCTTGTTTTGTCGCGTAATTTTTGTGACTTATAGTTTTTTCTTGGTATTATAGTTTTTGGTCTTACCTACTACTTTGTGTATCTATCTACATTTTCTCTTATTAAATTACCCAATTATAGTTAGCGCCACTGAATGCTAAGTTATACATAGTATAATCAATTATTCAATTGTTACGGATATGAGCTTATACTAACTTTTGTTTATAGAAACATACATACATACATATGATGATCATAATCTAATCTAAACAGCGACTGTCCTCAATATAACTATTACTTGAGAATAGCGCACATAACTAAAACAATTTGACAGTTGAGTGAATTAATATAAATAACTTTACCATGTACCAGGAGTTCAGATTTATGAAGTGGCACTACAGATTGAATTTTGTGATTAAACTTAAGACAGGGCTACACTGACTGACGGAATTGGCACGGGTCGATTGAAAAATATATTATTTATTTAGTTCGAATGGTAATTAGCTCTTAAGTGGAAACTTTTATTTTTTTATTAGCTCTTAGTTAAAATGTGGCGATATTTTCTAGTATCTCTTTAAAAACGCATGAGGTCGTTCAAAACACAAACTGTTCTTATCTAAATCCTAATGTCCTCAACATACTTCTAACAGTAAGTTTTATCCCTTAACCCATTAAAAACTACGACTTTCGGTAAAACTAGGACTATCGGCCATTTTATTGGTTAGATTGCACTCAATAGGTCCGTCATTAGAATGCTAAGTGGTTCTGTTTCCATTGACTAGATAAAAACCTTGTGGAAAAGATGCCATTCTATTTAATGAGGTTTAACATACAGTACCTAACTATAAACTAGATCTGCTTTATCTAATTTTTTCCCACTTTTAATTGCATACACCTACATATAAATAGGTATTACGTATAAAACTTCTAAAGAGACCACTCAAACCTTATAAAATTGTTTCCAAAAAATAAAAACCCTAATATTACCTAACAAAATATTAAATCAATACTAAAACGCTTTTATGAAATTACATTTTCCCTCGCTCGAGGTGAGTAATGTGCGAATTTGCATGGTATCACTTCTGCGGTATTGCCTGATATTACGTAGGAAATACGTCGCGGGCAAGCCCGGGGGAAATGCCTAGCTAGCGACAATGAGTTTCGACGCTGACACCTTTAATGAAAATTGGCTATAGCCGGCTTTTTACTCCCGTGTGGACGCAGCTTTATGTTTGCACGATGACAGGGAAATGTTGCTAGTGCTAATATTTTATAGTGTGTTCTATATTATCTGTAATTTCGAGTTTCTTATTTATGGACTGAAAAGAATACAGTTTTAAAAGAAGACTCAGCAATTCATATACCTAATATAGTATAAAAATAGGATTGCCTATGAATATGTTATGGTCTGATCCATGTTTTTCGGTGCAGCCAGTATTGTCAGTCAGACAACAAAAATACTATTTTCTCTTGAAAATTGACAACTGCCGGCTGCACAAACGGTTCGGTAACCCTTTAAAAACATGATTGCAGTTTGACAAATAATCTGAATGTTACTTTCTCATCGAGCTTGAATTTTATTTACAGAAAAAAAATGTATCATGGCGTTTTTGTATATCAATGATCATGGCTCTTCTTTTTCTTGCGCCACCGTAAAACTTAATGTAATTCCGTCCCTAAAACCAGACTAAATATTACTAAAACTTTAAACAAACTGCTTACACTTTAGCTTAAACGTCCTAATATGTAACTCAAACAAGGTGCGAGGCGGTCAATAAACCGGCGCGTGTGTCATACTAGCACCTCGCTAGGGGAATTCAAGTGACTCATTATAGACCATGTAGGTACTAGGGTAGCAGCGTCCTGTAGGAGTAAAAATACGTATGCAGATTGCTTATGTGTTCCTGGTAGGTATAAGTCTGTTTTGCAATTCAAATTATTTTATCGACTTAACTGAGAGAGGAATGGAAAATTACTCAAGTGTAAGAAGATTAAAATGGTTTAAATTGTGTGTTTCCATATTTACTTAGTTAAGTTTTAAAATACCGAACCTTTTTCTTCAGTTCGATGTTAAGTTTGTTTTCTTACAAGTTGAAATGTAATTAAAATTATGCATCATCATATTTTATTTTTGCCTTGAAAAATAAGTAACAGTATTTCAGCTTATGAAGGCTTTCACATTGTGTTATTCCACCCGAGTTGGAAAATAAGTACTGTTATATATTATTATTTTATAAGATATTCTAGAACGCTATGTGACTATGTCAACCAGTATTAATATTTATTTCTCAACTTCTTCCGTATAACCGGTTTAATAATCACAATTTCTGAAAGTAGGCTATTTTGTTCATACATCTTTCACTTTAATATTATGTACCGGTTAAATAGCATAGCAATTTCACCACGCAACTTGGGATCTAAACCATGTATCCGGATAAATAACCTATAATTTTCCTTGATAAATGCTCAATCTTTCTTTCTGTGAGAGGGGGCCTGTGCCCAGCAGTGGAACGATATAAAGGCTGTAACTGACTGACTTTCCTTGATAATTGAGCAATTTGACACTGAAATCGTCATCAACAAATTCAGCTCAGTCGTAGTAGATAGTAGTTATATGTATATAATTCCACTAAAACTATAAGTTTACACTATTTAGGCCACATATTCGACTTTAGATCTAGCGAATCTGAGAATTATTTATCACTTGGAAGCGAGGCTATTACTCGAGCTGTCTGTACCTACTCGATTGAATTTCGGGAAATTGATAAAATATTAATATTGGAGCGGACGCAGACGTATTTTAGATTACTTTTAGTCACTTTACTATTTCAGTATTTGAACGAGATTTATAATACATTTTTATAGCTTGAAGTAGTTTTTTCAGTAAGTTTATAAGTAAATAGAAATTCTTAGAGGTACAAACAATTACGTCATTAACAGTTAAAATACTATTTTCTGTCTTCGTGCATGAGTAAGATTTCAGTCGGTGAATCCAACGTAGTAGGTAGAGTAAAAACCAAATTACACCGAATTAACAATTACAGAGAAAAGTAAGTCATAAAGGAATCAAAAAGTAAGGAAGAAAATTAATCCCAACTAGAAATCCACAACAAAAATAAAATTCCATGCATTCGTATAACACAGCCCTGTTTCAAATATGGCGGAATAGTGATGTCCCGGCTTATCTGCTGTCGTCGTAAAATTTCCCGCGCAAAAAGGGTTGTTAAGGCATCCTGTCCAATAGACCCCCCGCTCTCGGACAAAAAATAATCGAGAAAAAAGGTTGCATGTCCGCACGACTTTTCATTTGAAAACTCCTTGGTTATGTGTTTGACGTCATCATTTTTTTGTATTTGGAATCCAGCATTCATTTGATGAGTATCGCTGTCCAGTAATTAGTTCTCTTTGAAATTCTGTTTTAAAAGAGACGAAAGAGAATGTAATATCGGGTAATATCGGGCTTGTATGAAAATTCGTGGTTAGTGATTCGGTTCTAGATTTCTCTATGTTATTGTAAACTAGAGTTTTGAATACGCTGTGTTATTAATACAATAGCACGATAAAAAGATTAACAGTCACTAATATTGTGCAATAATACAACACATACATTTTTCAATTGTCAGATTATGATAGCACTTTTCATTGTTTCGTGCAAACGTTATTCTAAAAAGCGTTTTAGATATGCATACGTATTTACATATTCATAGTGTTTACGTCTACCAATTTTGATAAGCAAACAAGGGCGTTATTTTACAGCTTCTATCTCAAAAAGGCAAAAAATATCTGGAGATAAGCCTGCGGGTTCCTGCGAGATTTTTTGCGTATTTTATCTTGTTATTGCAGTGTGTCGGGACCTCAGGAATTGTGGCGGGAAACGAAATGAAATGTCATCAACTGAGAGTGGACACTATTGTCTTTTGTTTATGTATTTTAGGCTAGTTGGATATTTTACTGCGGTGCTGTGGAGTATGAATTTTAGGCATTATAGCTGGATATTTTTGCTGTGGTCAAGTTGGCGCGAGAAGTTTTTACTACACCAATGAATATTAGATGGCCAGGTTGTTTTGCTTATTTTCCAATTACTTGCTTTCACCCGGGGTTTTTCACTTAGAAAGAACATTTTCTCGTTTCCGCATAGGGGCGAGATTCTAAGCTCCTTTCTACAAATGTTCAGCTATTCTTGTGTTATAAATACATACTGTAACTAACACTTTATACAGATTTACATAAACATTATCAACTGTTAACCCGATTATTTAATAAGACAAGAACTTCCATATTGGCCTTTCTCACTATTTACTGCAAACTTCGAGGTAGGTATAGCTTAGAAATACGGGGTCTAGTTTACCTGAAACTTCATAAATAGATTATCTTACGGTTCTACGTGAGACGTTAATACCTCACGTTGTGTCTTATCTACAAGGTTTATGTTCTTAATCTATGGTATATAGTGTGGATATGTAGTAAGGAGGTTGGACACCTGAGGTACGGTCCCGGTGAAATTCATTTGTCATACCCATACTGTTTTGAAGCTGAGGAGTTTGTTTGATAATCGAGGAAGGCTACTGACTGTAGGTACTGTCTTTACAGCAGGGAGCGTGAAGTATGTAGTTACCGTAGGCAGAACTATTGCGAAATGATGTTGATTTGTATGACAGGTACATACATCATCATCCTCCGAGCCTTTTTCCCAACCATGTTGAGAGGTCGGCTTCCAGTCTACCCGGACTCAGCTGAGTACCAGTGCTTTACAAGAAGCGATTGCCCATCTGACCTCCTCAACCCAGATACCCGGGCAACCCGATAATAATAATACGAGTAATATGTAGTAATGTACGTATATGTATGTAGGTGATAGTGATACGGGATCTTGGAAGTTGGTTTACTAAATATAAAAAAAAACTTTTGCTTAATTTGCAATCGGAAACCAACTGTATGATTTTAAATATTGTAAAGTATGGTTTCGTTTTATTTATTCCAAACATAAATCATTGAACACGAAATCGACCAAACATAATAAAAACAACTTTGTAACAAACAAGGTGAATAAAAAACTTCAATACTGTGAACTTAGAGCACCTAACCAACCGGAGACGACATTACCGTGCTTTTTCCTTCCGCAGTAAGAGGAGTATCGTTCATGTAACCTAAGCTGAAATGCTGTAAGCTTTTACGGTACAGGGTGCACTTAACATTCGCATCATTTCAGATTACACAAGCTATACCTACATACATGTGTGTGACAAGTTATTTTATGCTTGAGTATGTAAATTTTTCTTGTGATCGAAAATGCAAGAGTGAGCTGTCATCACTATGTATTGCGTTACCTCACTCATCGCCCTTATGTTAGGCGTCATTGTCTCATAGAGATTTATGGTTACGGCAGTTCTAATAGGTTGAATGCTCTAAGACCGTGAACAAACGAATCGTTTCTTTCCGAACGAATACAAACTTGTGAGGTACGCAAAAAGTTTTGCACATCAATAATATGGTAACTTACACTCTCTTGTTTGTTTGATGGAAAATGAAATTTTGTTTAGTAGCTGTTTCCTGCGGTTTCACTAGCATCTTGGGGAAAGCTTGAATTTTCCAGTACAGGTGGCTTTATATAATATATTATTGGCTTTATCTATTGTTCCTCTGATCAGGGATGTATTTTTGAACTGGGCGTGTAACGACAGGCGAGGCTAATTGTGTGCACTAAGCATGAACTTGTTTTCACCATTTTTCTCTTGTGAAAGGTAAATATTTGTAAAGGTTGTATGCAGCTTGAGCGACTGCTTCGGTATGAGACGAGGCTTGTGGCCACAATGGGAAAATGGCTTATGATGATAATGACGCCTAAATAAAAATATAGGTTTAGATTTGTTCATGTCGTTGCACCAAGTTGATAGTACTAGGCAGGCCCTTTAAACTTCATGTAACTTAACTATAAAGGCATTTGCCGACAAACACATTCAAAAGAGCACGAGCAATGATTACATCACCATCAAGCTTTGCACATACAAAGTTCAAGCGAATTAAGACGCTTGAAAAGCCAGTTGCCTGCAAAAGGATCTACATTCTACACACACACATGTACACGTGAACAAAACACTATCACATAGCTCAAAGAATGACAAAGAAGTGTACATATGTGTGCGTGTGTGACATGGAGGAAGGAATGATTAGAGATGCTTTAAGGCAGGTAGGTCAGGCGCCTTATTGTAGGTCAAGTAGCTTACGGTAGGTGTGATCAGTTACTAGAACTGTCGAGGCATTCGGTTTCCTTTTCAAATCAAGACGAGCCTGTCAAAGATTGGTAATTTTATTTAAACAAATTTGCAGGTTTTAAAGAAGGCGTATGGAGGTGGAGCTAGTAAAGTTACTCGTTCCCCGAACACCGTTATGACACATCCGCTAGTGATTTTGTTCTCCGTGGTGTGTGAGCTAGTCAACTTTTAATGGAGTTCCCTAAGAAAAGTTTATATGTCGCCCGTTACGTACCGGTGTGTACCTACCTTAAACAATTGTTACGAACTCGGAAACTTGCATGTTTTGTTTGAATAACGTTTTTAATTGGATGAAGTGGTACTCTCTTGATTTATGATCCCATTTTTACAGGAAATCAAGTTGTCAAAGATAATGTATTACTTACCTAAATCTGGAGCTTAAAAAATATGTGCTACTATTATGAAGTAAGAAAAATTCAGATAGATTATCGACCCCTAATAATACGACAATTCTTCGTCATGGGCTCTCACTAGCGCACAATCAGGGATAGCTTTATTTTGTGGGAAAATATCAGCTGACCCTTCTCGCTGTGGATGCAACGCTAATGAGTGTCAGACTCTTACTTACTGAAACCATGTTGCTTCTTGAGCCGTTTATGTACCAAGACCGAAATAACTATTTAGAAGAATCCCACAGCCATGGCAGATTATCAGGGGTAGCATAAAAACAAAATGCCATCACGAATAAACTAAGCCCATGTGGCTGAACATTGAATTTGGAACAGATTGCTATAATCTGTCCAGTGTGATGGATGCCTACATCCCATTACTTGTGTGTTTGTCTTAACTGTGATATCGCGATAGCCCAGCCACGAACGTAAACTAACATAGCTGACTGATCTCTTCAAGTCTGGGAAAAACAAGACAATTTTTTGGATACGAAGAACGAAGTCTTAATTTCAGTTTTTTTTTTGCAAAGTACCAAATAAAGTAAAGGTATGACTTTCTGAGCACTTAATGAAGTAGCAGATGATTTCATTTTTGTGATTATTTTGAAAGTAATTGAACATTGAATTGTTTACACTTCTAATATCTAAGGCTAAGCAATCTGTCCACTGTGATGGATCTCCACATCCCATTACTTGTGTGTTTGTCTTCACGGTGATATCGCGATGGTCCAGCCACAAACTAAACATAGTTGACTGATCTATCCAATTCTTGGAGAGGAAATATTGAAGAATATTGTTTTTATAAGGGTGTGAGGAACGAACTTTTTCTTGTATCTATTTCAGTTTTGGCTTGGTAAAGAATATATTACTTACTTTCAGAGTAAATAATTAATTTGAATGAAATGAAGCGTTCAATTCATAAACCAAACAAATTGACTAAAAACGTGAAACCGGAAAAAGAATAATAATCTTCAAATATTAAGTTGGTTAGTACCTACATACGTATCTACTTACGTATATACTAAGTATAATTCTTCAATACTTATCTCTCATAGAAATGAAAAAAAAAAGCTGGTCAGAAATAATAAATGAAATACCAAAAATCGTCCCTGAAATATTTACTTTGAAAGCAATAAAAATGCGTTCAAAAGATTCTTTAACGGGCAACAATTCGGAAAAGGAATCAATTCACCATGACCGATTATAAAAGAATCCATTCGCGCGCCGATCAATCAACGTCCTTCGACAAACAGGACGTCAAAAAAAAACAAACTCTTTATACGTTATATCCATGGAGACCAAATTACTAGCGGAGGTGCCATAACGGAAAATCTCCTAAGAAAGTAGCGAGTGAGCGGGCGACGAGGAACCTTACTGTCTTCGCCTTCATACGCCTTCCTTGGGCCCGATCATTTTTGTAATACCAAAAGTCTTTGAGAGGTGTATTAAAAAACCCAAACGCCTCGTTAGTGCACTCGTAACTGATCGTTTTGGTTATGCCTACCGCACGAATTTGACCTAGAAGAAGGCGCCTGATCTATTTGCGTTATAACAACTCCGCTCATCTTTCCTTACTCCATGGTTATACCGTTATACGCATTTAATTTCCAATTTCAGATGTTAAAATGGCGGAAAAATCGATGATGGACATGTAAAGAAATTATTTTCGAAATTCTAAACACGGTATTAAATAAGGAACGAAAGTCGTGACGAGGATTTTTTTTCTATTGGGTTATTGAACAAGAGGTATCTTTAATTTTGGGCTCTGATTTACGTAAAATGGAACTGAAAAGGTCTTTCGATTTGAAGGGACTCTTTTGAGGATGACCTTTTTAACCCCCGACGCGGAAAGAGGGCTGTTTGTCTGGCGCTGTATCTCTAAACAAATGAACCAATTAGGATGCAGTATTTATAGTTGAAAGGTACACCTTTCATTAAAGTCGGCTGAGTCGATTTAGTCATTTAAATTAATTGTTGAATTTTTTTTTTTAATATCGTTTAAATATAATTTACTTGAAATCAATGAATATCATCTTTACTCAAGCAAACTTTTTATAAGATTATTGCATAAAGTATACAAGTCTTGTCTATGAAACTATCGCATATTTCCAGTCGCGCGTACAATAAACATATCGGGCTTTAACATGCTAAAGTTGGCTTGTTTATATTTAAAACCGCCTCGGGAATATGTGCTCCTAGTACCAATATCATGACTCTATGATATTTCTCGAGAAATAAGGTTGAAATAATATTTCAACGGTCGCGTTTGGGGACTTTTGCAAGATTGGGATCGTTTTAAAAATATGCTTCTTGTGTTAAGTGTATTTTTGATATAAATGCATGTAAACTTTTGCTGCAGTTTTGTTGAATAAATCAACGTCCTGTCTTAAAAAAAATACTGGAGTCGCTCTTTCAAATTGTACTTGCAAGCAAATAAAAACAAAAGATTAAAGAAGTACACGAAGATAAAAATCGATAGCCAGATAATCTATTCATACCACTATTGATTGGGTCAAGGCGACGTGAAAAATAAACTGAGGCGCATTATCTATGAAAATGTTCTTCAAAGTCTTATAAAATCGAAACTAGTACCTATGGATAAAATTAGATTGAACGACAGCTTCGAACATTTATATGATGAGAAAATACCAGAATAATCTTCTCCTCAATGAAATATGAGTGACCAAAATCAATATTCTATCACAAATCGTCTAGCCCGGGCGAGCCTGCGACACGTTATTTAATATTTATGCCTTCGGAGAGTTAAATATCCCCCAGTCTTTTCCAAACTACGCTTGAATTGGTTTCTAGACAGTAAATATTTTAGGTGAAAAGACTTCAAATATGGAAAATAGTAGTTTTAAGAAAATAAATTAATAAATGTGCCGCATTTTAAAACCTATTGAGATTTTCGAGATTCAATTGTCGAGACACAAAATTGTCCTAAAAATAATCAAACTATTTTCTAGGACAAAGAATACGCCTGCACGAAAACGCTCAATTTATGAGCGGAAAAGGCAGAAAAAATACCTGACTAATAAACTAATTAATTAATTACTTAGTAAATAAGTATATCGGGTGTGTCGTTCATAATCACATTAAATTAAATGCGTTAATATACTGGTTAATATATGTCGATTAACACAAAGATAAAAGTAAAATAAGTAAAAATAAAAAAATGATGTTTTCAAACAAAATAAATGGAATAAAAATGTGCAAAAATTAGAACACCATATAAAAGTCAGTCATTACAAACAACTGAAATTCTCCCTTGAAAACTGACAGCTGTCAACTGATCAAAACATACGATACTCCTAACTTTATCTCTGATATACACATGATGTTGTAAATTATAAAAACGAAAAATGACTCCTGTGGCTAAACCATTGAATTGATTAGGTTATTTTTTTTACAATTCGCCATAGAATATCATAAAGTAGGTATATGTGATATGATTTAATGTGATTGTGAACGACACACCCGATATAATAAGTAAAGAGTAAAGGCAAAATGTCTAGACTCATTCAAGTGTTGGTTTACGCGCCAAACTGCTAATCAACTTATCGAATTCTCTGAATAATTTTACCAAAACGCTCTAGCCGAACTATGTTGCCCTAGTACTCGGCGAACGAATAGTTAATAGTTATTCTACACTACCTACATTATTGAATGTGTGCTAGTGTGTGGTTAGTACTCAAACTTCAACGGTTGAGTCGAGTGTTTACTTAGCACTGGGGCTTGATCATGCTTCACGGGAGTCCGGAATTTAAACTATTTATTTTTGCTGTGAAAGAACTTGAGCAAAACTTGAATAGTGAAATTAGCTACGTAGCACTTGGGGTTTATTTTTAGCTGTATACATTAATAACTTATCAAAGAACTAGAATTTTGGACATATTTACAGGCCTACAAATTAATGTTGGAAATAATTCTGACGTTCTTTGTTCAGTAACATAAAACAATAAGCGCTTGGCAGTAAACAACACATCTACCGTACCTATTGTTTATAGTTCACAGGGCTTAGGCTACCAGACTGGTCTTAAGCTTATGTAATCCTAGTACCTACACACGAGCTTAATACAAAATATTTGTAGTTAGGCAGAAATTGAACGTAGCAAATAAAACTTTATTATAATTTTAAGACAGGAAAATTCCAAAAATAAGTTTAAGAATTCCTTTTACTTGGAAGGGATTCAGAGCCATGTTTTCTTTGAGTGTAAAAGCAGATTTATGCTAGAAAAAAATATTTATTGAAACTGTTATTTACTTGTAGTCACTATTTTAAAAAGTCCTTAATTTACTCATTCTCACATATCAAATAAGCTATAGCAGCAAAATGCATTTTCTTTTAACCCTAACACAATAGCGTGCAAAGATCTTTCCATAGACAGCAGAGTAATAGCAAAAGTGCAATTTCCTGGCGTAGTGTTGGTCTGTGTATTTCAGTATTTCAGCGTCTACTGGGCCGCTGAGAGCAATGTCCGGGCTGGCCGGATGACCGGACGACCGGACGAAACTACCCTCTGCATTTAGTTAGATGCACGCAGTTGTTTTAAATTTTATGTTAGGTTTGATTTGTTTTTCTGTTTAGTTTGATTCTTAAGGGTAGAATAGTGTTAGGTTAGGTTAGGTTAGCAAGACCAAAAGTCTTTATATATGGCACATAATATTCTAAGAAACGTTTTGAAAAATAAAGGAAACGAAAACAGCTTATAATCGCGAGTTTACTCAAACGAAGAGGAACCTCTTTGCATAAAATCAACTCACTGGCCTGAAATAATATAAAATTAAAAACATCCTTGTTCTCCGTTCTAAAATTCAAAAAAATATGGCGGTTGCAAAAAACGCGGGAACAAAGCTGCGCACTCTTTGGTCGGCCATTCGAATAGTATCGCTGCTCGAGAGCGGTGGGGAACGGTACGAGTGGAGGCCCACTCGACATAGATTCAGTTGGCCTACCATTGTAAGCCGACTCGGGGAATACTCACTGAAAAAAGGAAATTCTAAAATGTTACTCATTTCTGCTCTACCATTCGTAAAGTATGATGTTGCATGAAGTGCAGTAGAATACTTTAATAAATAATGAAATAAAATTGCAATAGAAAATACCTACACAGATCTTTTTGTACCATGGCATTAATGTGGCTCTAAACATCATCCACTCCATAGTAGAAATAAACAGCGAAATTATATAATTTGCTTGCATAACATGAGGCGTAAAGTTTTCAGCGTTACCCCATCATAGCATAAACATTTTCCTTCAAAATTTGCATAATATCTATACACGTGGCACGGTTTTCAACGTATTCATTGGTAGCTATAACATGACACTTAAGAGCCATTTGTTGAAGGAGGATTCGGTAGAGGTGTTTCGAGCACCTACGCGAAGTTAGTTGTATTTAAGACTCTAAGTAAGGATCGCGTCTAAGTATCAACCAGGTGAAAAAATATTTTTTTAACCGAAATCGAACCTAAAAAAGTCTCGAGGAAAAAGAACTCTTGCGTCGAGGCATTTTAGTGGTTTTCATGTATCATTTAAATGTGATAACATATACCTGCTACGTAAGCAGGTATATTATGTGCCAAAAATCTTCTGGCTTTGCTACAAAGTCACAAAGTTCCCACCTCTTTAACTTCGAAGCGAGTTTCTGTCGACTTCTTGTCAATTAGTAACACACCTCGTTATGGCGGCAAAATGTTACAGATGCAACACAGAACTGCAATGCTCGTAAATTTATGGACGATTGTTCTGCATAGCAAGCCAGTCCACAGATAGTTTATTTTTCAATTGCTTCTGTTTTTAAATAACTAGGAATTGTAATTAAAGGCTGGTTGTTATTTATTGTCTGCTGCTGTTTTATGTTCGCCTGGTATTTTGGGGCCGTGTTGTTTGTGATATTTGGATGTAGTTTTGATAAAAATGTTTAAAAAAGCTACAAATACTTAAAGTTACACAAAGTATGTACATAAAAGAAGAACTTTTTGTTTGTTACAATGTTTCAACATATTTTTCAACTCTGAATATACCCACTATCTACCAACTTAATGTTTTATGAAGAAAACAGACGAAAAAATAAGTCTGATAAAAAATTGATCATGATAGATGGCGAGATGGAAAATAATCTTACTTTAAAATAAATTGTTCGCTAGTTCGAACACTGACAGCTTCTGACGTCCACACTAATTTGATATTTTTCATCATTTATCTTATTTCTTCTTGAAATATTACATGTAGGTATGGATCGTGCTTATTTATTTCCGTTCAATAAGATACGGTATTTTCCACTACTCATAGATTTTTCAATCCCATGATAGAATCTTATCGACCAGTGATTAGTTCTGATATTATGTCTAGGAACTGTAAATACAAGCTTCATTTTAATAGTTTTCGTCAAATGACTTTCCGTTTCGGAAGTGACAATGAGCGAAGAAAACTCACACTGAAAATGCGAGAGGTATCATAATGGCGGACTTCGTAGCAGTAAAATTATTGTAAATCCTTTAACTTTGTCCACTTATAAAATCCTTATTACATGTCACATTAAGTTAAATCTAATGAACAACGACCGGTTAAATCATTTAACCTCTCCGTTGTCAAGTAATTTCTTAAGAAAGCTAAGTAAATCACAGTTTAACTTACGTTACAAAGTACATACGGCTGCATACGGCATCCAAAGTTCGCAAGTTAAACCAATTTCAACAATAATGTTTGTGCACTTGCAACTAAATTAGACGCTTGAACTAATTATGTACGAGTGTTTCAGAAACATTCGCATTTACTTCCTCAAACGACTGGAGGCCTGGTACTATTACTTGAAATGTCTCTTGCGGTGCTTGTACTTAGCTAACTTGTTTCTTATGACATTTATGTATTTTGTTTACGTATTTGTTCTAGGAATTTAACGTTTATTAATATGACATAATAGGTACGGTAATATTGTAACTTGTTTATAGAAGGCATTTATGACAATCAATATTAAGGTTTCAAAGAGAAGTCGTGGTGGGCTAGTGGGCAAAGAATCAACCTCTCGAGTATGAGGGCGCGGGTTCGATTCCAGGTCAGGCAAGTACCAATGCAACTTTTCTAAGTTTGTATGTACTTTCTAAGTATATCTTAGACACCAATGACTGTGTTTCGGATGGCACGTTAAACTGTAGGTCCCGGCTGTCATTGAACATCCTTGGCAGTCGTTACGGGTAGTCAGAAGCCAGTAAGTCTGACACCAGTCTAATCAAGGGGTATCGGGTTGCCCGGGTAACTGGGTTGAGGAGGTCAGATAGGCAGTTGCTTCTTGTAAAGCACTGGTACTCAGCTGAATCCGGTTAGACTGGAAGCCGACTCCTATATAGTTTGGGAAAAGGCTAGGAGGATGATGATGAGGATGAATATTAAGGTTTCAAAGTTACCGTCCGTAAGTAAAACAAAGAACCGAGCATTGTAATTAATTAGTCCTGTACACTTGAAATAGAATACGACTTTCATGATTTTTTGACTTCAAAATCCGTCATAATAAAAATGGATTAAAGGATTTCATAAACATTGAACCGAAGCCATTTTCTACACGACCTAGATTACGGTAGTTTCCAACGAGTCAAATTCATTACTTTTATTTAACTGTCAAAAACTGTCACTTTCTTTGCAATATGTATGTAAGCGCAACATATGACGTCACAGATTTTTCACATCAAACTGGATTCTTATTTAGCTTATATTATCAATAAAAAAATTTAATCAATTATTCCATCAAAACGATAAATGGAAGTGACATTATTTTTAGATGCTTCACTAAATGAATATGACAACGTAATTTATTTTTGACCTAGTCATCCACCCATTTCCAGTTCATATACCTAATCTGGTAAACGTTAAACGGTACACTTTGATAGCTCAGTGGCCCTCTGATAAACTACTATTACCTAGTTAAGCAGTGTTGCGTGTGTAACGGGTATGAGGCCACGTAATATTGAGTACTAGGGTGACATAAAACCAAGTATGTGTGAAGTAGGGACAGTGAACTTCGAAGTTGAGTGCAGGGTGAATTCACGAGGAAGCGACGTCAATTTTCACCACAGAACGTTTTCGCTGGAAAAGCAAAAAGCTTTGAGGATTTCTTTGCTTCTTTCCTGATGTAATTTTGTATCTTTTATACCGGACTGACTATTAATTAAGATGAAGGTTCTTAGTAAGCTTAGACTAATTTCAAAATGTTAGTAGACAAAGGACATTATTTCTGAGAAATACTAATACCATCCCTCAAAAACCCTTGGAAAAATCTCTTTAATCCTTTTAAAATGTTTATTTACATGATACACAGCAATATACAGTAAGCTTACTCTTTTTATTCACCATCCAAAGCCTCAGTATTTTTCGCCAACCCGTTGGCTAACCGCCGAAAGGGTGCGTTACCGCGCAATGCCGCCGATTTCATTTCCGCTGGGAAATGCCGGAGATAGCGGCGTGCCGGTTCGTCTCTCATTATGTTTGTGACGAAAAAATTCGCCCAACAAACACCCAAAATATTTTATGGTTTCAGCTTTTACTTCCATTGACCTTGCATGTTACCGGACGCTGTGGAAGGGTTATGAATTAACTTTTTTTTGTTTAAAAAACATGGTGCTTCGTTACGGGTCGTTTAAGCTTTTTTTTGTTTGAATAATTTATTTTTAAATTATTTTACGATGAATTTCCATAAATTATTACAACGGTCAAGGATTAGCAGCTACCAGGCAATCAGAAACGTAATCGGGTGGATTGTTCGATACACGCTAGCACATGCGAGCCATAAATAAGGCTTGTTGACCAAGCCGAAACAACAGCCGATACGGACAATCCTGCGTGTTTGCTTGGTAGTTACTGTAATGTAAATGTGTGTAGACCTGACTAACAAAGTGCTTACGGTAACTCCGAATACTGTCTATGAGAAGACAATACACTTCTAAAGAAATGCTTCCTACCTTTACCTATTACTACCTAATCTGAGGAAACACCGCAAAACAAACTTCGGAGCAAATAAGACGGTCTTTGAACTGGCACTGCAGAATTAATTATGATGGTAACACAGGAAACAATGGCCTGAGTACTAAGGCAACATGACCACTTGAGAAAAATGTACGCATTTGTCTTATAGTCAGCTCACTGAGAGAGGCACTCTGAGTGATTAATGAGCCCAGATGGAAAAGCTACAATTTTATTTATGTCTTATGTTCGAATACGCGAAAGATCTGGATATAATATTTTATGGAGATCATTCTTGTCGGTTGATGTCTGGCGGAATGTGAATCAAGCCATAAAACCAGTGGTGAATATCTCTGAGTAACGATAACAGACTTTCAATTTTATTGAAGTTTGAGAGTATTTAATGTAAGATAAGATTTATATTGATTACTTATTCATTTAATAAATGAACATAAATGTACTCACAAGTCTCTCAAGATTTTTAAATAAAAGAAAAAATAAGCACTTCTTCCAGCGAAAATTTGAGAACAAAATGAGCATAATTTTCATAGTTTATGATTGTTTAACTTAAGAAGCAGTGGTCCATTCCATAGTAGGAGGGCCTCTGGGATTCCTAGGTCCCTTATAAAATTACGTAGGTAGATAACTGCTACCAAGTCTCTTAAGTAAATATGTACCTACATTTAGCCAGTTTCCACTGTAATTAATCACACAAAAATGTTACAAAAAGTAAATGTATCCAAATACTGTGCAGTAAAGATTGAAAGACTTAATTTACTTGACAATAATAAAATGAAAAAAATATCATCAAATTCTACTTTTCACCAGCACCTTTTACGAATGTGAGTAGAAAATGGAAAGAAGAACAGAAAAAAAATACAAAAGGTTTCTCCCATGATTGTTAAACCGTTAATTACGCCTGCTGTTTGTTCGTTAAACACCGCTAATTACAAAGCGTATGCGGGTCCCGGTTTTACGAAAAAAGGGAACAATACAAAAACGATTTTTGGAAAAACTGATTGTCCTTTATGAAAACATTTTCGAAATTTTGCTTGTATGTACTTTCTTATGAAATCTTGATCACTTATGACTGTGCTTCGGAGGGCACCATATCTTTAGCAGTCGTTACGGGAAGTCAGATCATCAGATGCCAGTAAATCTGACATCTAATCTTACCAAGTTCTATTGGGTTGACCGGGTAACTGGTGGTCAGAGAGGCAGTCGCTCCTTGTTAAACCCTGGTACTCAGCTGCACCTGGTTAGACTGAAAGCCAACCCCAACATAGTTGGGAAAAGGCTAGGCATATGATGATGACTTACCAAGAGAACCACACGTTGGACAGTTGTGGTACCAGGGCAGCAGATTTTAAAAGGTATGTACGAAACGAATGCAATGCAAAAGGTAGGTTGTATTGACTTGCCTAATTGGGCATGTTTGATTGTTAATTAGCCAGTTAAGTGCAGTCAGTGCTGTGATCGATATAGTCCGCATTGCGACTACTGATGATAATTGTACGAATGTACGTATGATGCGTTATTTTGTAATTGTCATTTATGTCCACATTTTGTGGAGTGCACTTGAGATATGTGACGTCAAAGAGTGATATGTGGTGATTAAATATTTTGTGTAAACATTGAATTAAAATTTTAGGTACTCAATTTTAAAAAGGGCGTAATTACAGAAAAAGCTTGTAAGATAATTTTTAGTTTGACTTTTATAAATGTCAATACAATAAGTACACTGTCTTTACAATGTCTTGATACCATATAAAATTGAAAAGGGTTTAACTTTTGCATTCTTTAAGATTAATGTTTGCTCAAACAGAACGTGTTTTTATGAAACTTCAATCATAAAAAGTAGGTACTTAATGACATTTAGAACGATGATTTGCTAAAATCGCAGTACTGATATAAAAATCATCAACTCGGTAAGAATCGATATAAAAAATATGTGTGAAAAAGCAATGAAAAGCGAATAAAAACGTTATCGTTTTATGGCCAATGATTCGGAAATCGCATCGATGGCAACGTGGCCGAATGTGATCAATTCTACTACTTATCGAGATTCTCTGATGGCTGCATTTTTTGGACACTGTCACGGTAAAAAAGTAACGTAAAATACATAAACTTTATTATGTTTAGATTAGGGATTAAACTTACTGAACTTTTACTTATATAACAAGACCAAAGGCGCCAATATAGAAGATATTGACATTATATGAGGCAAATTCCATAAAAAATATGTATTCTTCTTTCTCCATCTTTAAATACACTAGGTACTTTAATTTGTAAAGGTTTATTTGGTTTATAATTATCACATAGACCAAACGATTTTCTATACGTCTAAACTAAAGAAAAAAAGAAAAAATTATTTGTCAGAATGTAGTCCTACAATTATAGGTGTTCTAATATTATAGAGAGGAATGGATAAACTCAAAAACTATTGGACCGATTTTAAATATTCTTTCACAATTAGAAAGCTATATTATATGCTAGATGCATAGACTATATTTTATCCCGGTGCGGGCAGTAGCTCCCACGGGACGCGGGTGAAAGCGCGGGAGAACGGCTAGTTACTATATATTTCTATGTATGTCATCATTTGAATATTTGGAGTTAGAACAACATTTCTTTTACACTCTATCTGAAGTCAAAAACATAGCACCTACACTGGTTTAAGCTAGTGCAACCAAGGCCCGTATCAAGTGATACATAAATAAAAACTCCACGGTCCGTGTAGTGTGATTCCCAGTGGGCCCAGTCTGTCTGTAGTTACATGTGAAATGTATGTGCGTCTGTCTGGGAACGCACGAGTAATACTGGGGGTTGCAGTGAGGGAGTGGTTTAGATGCAGATAGGTTATTTAATAGATGTAACACTGGTAGGGTGTTGATTGTGTGTATACTTGTTGTATGTGACCTATGGTAAAATAAAATATATTTAAAAAACCAACCTATGCATGCGCAAGACGTACTTTCAAATAAGATTGCCGATTTAGTTTTAGTGGGTAAAAGTCAAGAACGAAAGTTTTTCACACGACTGCCAAATGATAATATTAATATTAAATCGTATTCGATAGCTTACATACATAAGATTCCTATAAATTGTTACGTAGTAATTTTTTTATAAGTACAGTACAGATTTACCGACCCTAGCCGTTGCCCAGCCTTAATCGGGAACTGGACAATATAGCATGGGCTGTATTTTATACCCTACATAAAAGCTAGCGATTTATTTATTCTCCAGATATATTTTCTCCAAAAAAATAATGTTCATACACTCCAGATTTATTCGGTAGCGCGCTCTGTTAAATATATACGGTATTTGTACTCGACATGAAACCTAAAACATATTTTTAAGTATTCCGTCCATACATGGTTTTAGCTCGATCCAGTGTACCTGTACCGAATGTGTAATTTAGTACTTTTTTATTACACCTGTGTACATTTGCGGTCGTATACCAGGGCGACATGACTTTACAGTGATAATCTGAATGACAACATAGAAAGAGCAGCATTGTCTGTCTAGCTTATACGACCGATCAAATTGTTTACTGAGTTAACAAAAAAACAAATGATGACGAGAAAAAGAAGTTCGCTACGTTGCAAATGTTGCGATAATGTTGCAATTAAAAGATAAAGAAAAAAGTTGTTTCATGAAATAAATAGATAAAAGTTCTGTAAAAATGGCTACTGTACTATCGTCGAACTGTAGGGAATTTTGGTATTTTTCTTTCATGATAAGAATATCAGCTGGACGCAGTATAAATACAGTCAGCACTTTCTAAGCGTCGACGATCGCATGGAGCGACGAACGAACATGTGGACGAACATATTAAAATGTCTGCTATCTATCCAATGAACGATTTGAAAACTTTGTACTTGTGAAAAAATCAATGATCAATTTGGTGTTATTTTGGGTTAAGATAAAGTTTTTGATTGTTACCGTATCAATTTTTCAGCTTACCAAATTACAAACAGCTCAAATCTCCACTTACCTGTAAAAACAAAGAACACATTATTAAAAGCCGAAGCTATTAACCTAAAACAACATTCCTTCCTACATCATATTATGTAAAACATGTTTCAGTCGTACAAGATCTACAAATAAACGTAAGTACTAGGAAATCATAATTATGAAGAGTGGAAACTCAGTTGCATGTTACATAGGTAAGCTCTCAGGCGGTAGCGAGTGCAATTCTGAATCTGCACATATTAGCATAATAAAGGTATCTCTGACTGTAGTAAGAAACTTCACGGAAATTGTTATGTTAGTGGGAATGTATAAATCTCATTGGTATTTATAGCGATGTTCTTCAAACACCTGACACTTTTAAGTTTGAATGGAGAATCATAAGAAATATCCTTTCTCAGGCACTCTAAGCAATATTGGGAATTGGGGACGAACTTTTTGATGCTTTTTATTTTTTTGTAATAGAATAGTTTTTAATTGAAATGATTAATAAAATATATAAAGACTCTATAAACGATAAAAAGTATTTAATTTAAGAAACATACTGAAAAGAAACATATTTCAAAAATGGAAGAAGCTCCATCATCAGGAAAGTTTTTCTTTGTGAACTTTTGCCATGGTCGGCAGTATGAATCAACTGAAAACGAAGTGCAATGCACTGAGAATTTCTTACGCTTACTAGATTTAACTTTTGAGGGAAGTTTTTCGTTGATCGTAGATGCAGAAAATATGGATGTTTTTATTTTAAAGATAGTTCTTGATCACTCCTTGATAGATATGTAATATATGAAAACATAATTATATCAGGTTAATTTCAGGAATATTTTACCGAATAAACAAAGAAACATTATGAACACAATTGCATGTAAATTAGTCGTATTTTCATTGTTTGTTATCCAGGTAACAGAATGTGTCATGTAATACGGAATGATAGAATTACCAGAGTGACATGAAAACGGACTGGTACTCATTTGCATTGCTAACGTATAAATTTCATGAACGGTCGGACACGCTTTCACATTGTTGCGCTCCTAGTACATTTTGAACAAATTACCATTACAATAAAATAAAAACATTGCGTTAAAAATGTGTGATTTTTATCTATGTGCTAGATTAACTTCGACAACAAAATTCTGTGTTCGAATGTGTTAAATAAAAATTGCATCATTTTGCAATACAAAATTTTGTCATTGAACTAATTTATGACGAAGAAAATGACCATAAAATCACAGAAAAGTAATACATATCATAAAGTTAATACAATACCTTTGAGCCAGGAGAACAGTTAAAATATTTATCTTCACTTCAAGAGAACAGTACACTAATTGATTTAAATTGTTTACACACACTATCTTTCATAATCACATGCACATTTATTTATATACTAATAATTTTGAAAATATTTTAATCTGATATTGATAATGAAGTCATTAGCATATCGAAGTGACAGGGACTTTAGATTTCTTTGTTATGATAGCAATTTTAATTTTGAAATAGGCATGTAAAACATAAATACAGCTCTTTTTATCAATGCTATCCTGGTTTTTAGGTATTATAAAATGTAGGTAAACTCCCGGATTTAATGAGATAAGATGCAATAAATATTTGTTGTTTTGTTAAAAAAGTGTACCTAAAAATTAACTGATGAATGTACATATTTACTTAATAATCAACTTAAAAGATTCTGCTTCATATTTTATTTTGCTTTCAAGATACTCCACAGTATGTAAAATTGATGAGATTCGAAATTGCGTCGTCGAGTGTCGCTAAGCACGAAAAGCAATCATTTTAAAACCTTTGACTGCATAAATTAAATTCCAGATCTATTTTGAAGCCTTTCGCATAGTATTACGAAGACCGATGTTGATATTTATACCATGACATTTATAAGTAAAGAAACTGATTTTGTTCTTATTATTCAACTTGCGTCACGACATAATATTTTTCCTGACATGAAAAGCGATACTCATTAAATCTCAAAGGAGAAAAACCGTGCATACATTTTTCTACTAGCTAATTACGTAACTCAAACAAAAACTTGGTAGTCTTTGAAACAACGTGCAAAAAAAAAAAACAAAACTCTAACTAAAGGCGTGTGCACATTAAAAAGCGATGACGATGTATGCTCGGTGAGGTGTCCCGTCTACGCTCCGGCAGATAATCGCGTTTGATCAGCGCTCATGCGTGATAACCGCTCGGTGAGCGCATGCCTTTATACCTCGGGTTATTTTTGTACCGTGCGTATGGTAATGTACATGTTTGAACGAGGAAATTAAAAGGTTTTGGTATAGAATGGCGTGTTTTGTGAAATTGGAAGGTAGTGGTAAGTGCTATATTCATATTAAAGTATTGTGGGCCTGAAATTTACCAGAGAAATGTTCCGAAGTCCTCCTAAACTAAAGCACCAAGGTTCAATACTCTCAGATCACAAGCCAGAGCCAGCCGAGTGACGTCATCAAAGCTAGTGGAGTTGCCAGAATTGTCTAGTTCCATCTAACATATTAGACAAGACTGTCCGGCAGAATTCAGCACGCAGGCCACCCGTGCGCTTAATTGACAGCCGATTGACGTTTGACTCAAAGCCCCAACGCTTTTGAAACCTCTGCTCTGTTAACGCTAGCATTCCAACACCCTTTAACAGCTTTCAGAACTTCAGAGAACGTTTTAAGCCTGTTTCATAGTCACAGAAACAAATAACAAAAATTCACAAACGTAGCTAATAAATCAACCGACCAAGTAGGTACTAGGATAACATATATTGGCACAGGTGTTCAGGCCAACCAATATAACCTCACCTGGACAGACCGCGTTCCGAAAAGGGTCTGCAAACAGGGGAATACAAAAATATTTGTCCAAATATTCGCGTGTCATCAATGTAATTAAATTGTCACCTCTCTTGCTGTCGACAGCTGTTTTAGGATAATTGAAGTGGCTCCTTTGATTTCTAAACGCCTAGTACGTGTGGATAGATAACTCTTGAATTGAGGTTAGAAATTGTAAGAAGTTACTTTATAAAAAAACCGGCCAAGTGCGAGTCGGACTCGTGCACGAAGGGTTCCGTAAATTACAGTTAAATCAACCTATCTCAAAAACTATAAGAGATACTTTGATCAAACCAAAAATCGTTGAAAGAGTTAATTAGCATGCATCACCTCTATTTTTTTTAGAATTTTATACCCCGTAGTTATAAAAATAGAGGGGGGGGGGACATACTTTTTACGACTTTGAGAGCTGATATCTCAAAAACCGTTCACTTTAAGAAAAATGTTTTTTAGAAAACTTTATATCATTTTAAAAGACCTTTCCATTGATACCCCACACGGGTATGTACATCGAAAAAAAAAATTTCATCCCTCAGTTACATGTATGGGGGGCCCCACCCCCAATTCTTTTTTTTACTATTTAGTGTCATATTTTTGTAGCGGTTCATACAACACATATTCCCATCAAATTTCATCACTGTAGTACTTATAGTTTCCGAGTAAATCGGCTGTGACAGACGGACAGACGGACAGACGGACAGACGGACATGACGAAACTATAAGGGTTCCGTTTTTGCCATTTTGGCTACGGAACCCTAAAAAGAGTAGCAAAAATCTAGAATTCTAGATTAACATTATCTCATTTTAATATTCATTCAAATCAAACAAATCTGATATCGATACTTCGCTAAAGTTATCATCAATCAGAAAAATGTCATCAATCAAAAATTCACGAGCTTGCAATCCGTAGCTATTGGATATTAATTTACATATCCATTTTATAGAGAGAAATGTCGTCATCATCAAAACGATATTTAGATTTATTTTGTACCCATTGTCAGCTGATAAGCATTTTATAATGCCAGATGATAGGAATAAAGCAAGAGCTATTTACAAAAAGGAATTTAAAAACCCAGCTGCATCGTCAAACTTGCATGTTATCATTTAACTTAACCATGCAGATATAAAGTTTTAAGTACAAGCAAGACATACAAATTGCAAGACTCGACTTTTAAGTCAGACCAAGCGAGCAAGTCGGTAGTAAAAATACCACGACAGTTTTGTAGGGTACGCCGTTAGTCGTATTGTTGTCGTATTACTACGAAGTTTAGGTGTTTCAGAAACGCTTCATGTCTTTTAAAGTTTCATACGGCGTAGTCTTTGAATAATTTAAAATCTACAACTTTGTATTTGTGGGCAAAGTTTGTACAAGACTTTATGTTATGTTTCTGTATTAATAAGTATATGTTTTAGCAAAGACGGTAACGTTTAGTTACTTTATAATTTTCTTTTAAACATGAAGGTTATGAGAGGTAAATTAAAATCTTGATAAAGACTATGTAAACATTTGCTACGCTCACATTATATTAATTTGGTGCACTTTACCTAAATTACTTAGCTATCTTAATATATACCAACTTTTTAAATCATAAAATGTATACCTCTTAAATGCAGATTGGTAAATCCCTGACAACAGCCTATAAAATATTCATTTAAAATACTATAAGTATTTTCAGCTAATTAAAACATCCACTTTAAAAATTAACATTCGGACATAAGCAAACTGCACATAAAATAAAATAGGCCACATTTTTCATCCGCAAATATCAGTGATATTAATTGGCAAACCGATAAAGATAGAACGAGATTGCTTGATATGCATTTGCATTCATGACGAATGCAAATTTCAATCAGTTCGGTTGATTGGCAATAATCTGACGATGTGGGTGATTCGTACCCGTCTTGATATCAATTAATATTTCGGTTATATTGGCGTATCAGTTTATTTACAGAATTAATCTATAATAGGGAAATATGAAAAACTAGGTATCAAAATATTCATCCGCATCGCTGTCAGCTGGGATCGTGCCCAAAAGGCTGGCTGCATTGCCACGCTGGATGGCAATGCATATCCTTTGACCGAAGTATAGGCCAGCCCTTTGGTCACGAGTGGACTCCACTAATCGCTTACTAATTTCTCGAAATAGTCTGTGGGCACTTGGGCCCCATGGTCCCAGGGTTTCAACCCCAAACGGCTCAAAAATGCAATTGCCGGTGAGGTTTACATATTTGTGCCGCTTGAGGTTTTCCGCGGCCGCAGCAGCTGCACCGACACAGCTCGCCGTACTGGGAAGGTGGGAAGGTGCAAGGGTGTCGACGCAGGTTGCGTCCCACACCAAAGACCTTCCCATCTTCCAAGGCATTATAGACATCCCGTCTGGTCTCTTGCCATCGTCGCGTGCCAAGCCTCTGGGTTCTAAAATGGCTGGCACTCCGGCGGTGACAAGAGCACGACGGATAATGTCATTTATGCTGGCGTGTCGTGCCATGCGACCAGCACTTTTGCTACAGGAAAGACCATGGTGCCCAAGGCGGTCCACAGATTCACCGCACTGGCAGCGATGCGGAGCCGCAGTGGGAGCGCCGAGGCGTAGGCATGTAGCGAGCCGGAATGTAGTGTCACCCAGCATGGTCCCAACGCTGGGTGACGGCAGTGCGTGAAGCCATAGCCCTGACTCCCACTCTCCCACAGCCAGTAGGCGGGCACGCTCAGCAGTATTGACAGATGTTTCAATTAGTTTATTTCTCGTCAATCTGCAGAGCGGCTCGTCCCACTGTCTCTGGGAAGCCGGGTTTTCAGGGAAGGCTGTGTTTGGGCAAGCCACTTTCCAGGCGTTCATGCCATCAGTCAGACACGGCACCTCAGAATCGACCAGTGAAGGGGCTAAAATTTTTCTGGTCAACTCCTTAGTGCCGCAGACCGAGGATAGGAACGCCGGTAGACTTAAACTGGAAATTTTGCGGACACCGAGGCCACCGAATCTGATCGGAAGGGTGGCTTGAAGCCACGCTCGGTCGTCCAAGGCCAAATTAAAAACAGATGTAAGAGTAGTACGGATAATTTGGTCAATTCTGTCTAAAAGATGTGGCTGCTTCCATAAGGGAGAGGAGCGAAGGTTGTATATAAATTTTGGGCCAAAACAACAGTATTTTACTAAGGTAAAAGCCGAATGAAGATTAATTTTAAAAAGTCTATCCGAAATGTCATTAAAATTTGAAATTTTGTTATCTATGAATGTTGTGAAACTTTCTTCCAAAATAGGTGAACCTAGGAGGTGCAATGATGTTTCGTCCAGAATTTTAATTTGAGGTGCTATGACATTAAATTTTGATATGATTGTCTGTCTGTCCGGGATGTCAGGAACAAAAATTTCACATTTTGATAAATTTAGATCCAGTCCAATCGAATGAAATTTTTCTTTTAGGAATATGAGGTCTTGGTAAACAGTTTCACTATCTCCTCCTAGGGTCCCGTCATCCAAATACCAGGCGTTAAATTTTGAATTTAGTTTCTCTATTATGGGGTGAATAGCCAAGCTGAAAATGACCGGCCCAAGGGGGTCACCCTGTTGGCATCCAAATATTTCGGAAAGGCTGCTCCAAATTAACATGCACTCAGCCATTACAATCATTAGATATTGTTGTTTTGGCCCAAAATTAACATACTATTTGCGCGCTTCCACTCTATGGAAGCACACAAACCTTTTGGAACAACTTGACAAAATTATTAGACACACATTAACATCAATTTTAAATGTGGCCTTGGACGACCGAGCCTGGATTCAGGCTACTCTTCCCGTTCGCATGGGAGGGCTTGGCGTCCGCAAAATTTCAAGTATTAGCCTACCGGCCTTTATATCCTCCGTCCATGGTACTGAGCAATTGACCAGGAAAATTCTTCCTATCACACTGGCCAATTGCGAGGTACCATGTCTGACTGAGGCTGTAGAGGCCTGGAAAATCACCTGCCCGAATACTGATCCACCCGTCAACCCGTCCTCCCAGAGACAGTGGGATGAGCCGCTCTGCAGAGTTATACGGAATAATCTGCTAAATACGTCAATTTCTTCTGCAGAGCGAGCGCGCCTTCTGGCTGTGGGCAAATGGGAGTCGGGTCTATGGCTTCTGGCACTTCCGTCGTCAAACATAGGCACATTGTTTGACGACACCACTTTCCGGCTTGCTGTTTGCTTGCGTTTGGGTGCTCCGTGCTGCTCTCCTCACCGCTGCCACTGTGGCGAAGCTGTCAGCAGCCTTGGACACCACGGCTTGTCGTGCAGCCGCAGCGCGGGACGATTTGCACGGCATGCGAATATCAATGACATAATCCGTCGCGCTCTTGTTGCCGTAGGCGTTCCAGCCATATTAGAACCCAGTGGTCTGGCAGACGATGGCAAGAGACCAGACGGTATGTCGTTGTTCCCGTGGAAGATGGGTAGGTCTTTAGTATGGGACGCGACTTGTGTCGATACTCTTGCACCATCTCACCTTCCTAGCTCGGCGCGATGTGCTGGTTCCGCTGCTGCGGCTGCAGAGAACCTCAAACGGCGCAAATATAGCACCCTGGTTGGTAACTATACCTTTGAGCCGTTTGGGGTTGAAACCCTCGGGCCGTGGGGTCCAAGTGCTCATCTGCTTTTTAAAGATCTGGCAAAGCGACTTGCTGACACTTCAAGTGACCCAAAGGCTGGTTTTTATTTTGGTCAAAAATTAAGCATTGCCATCCAACGTGGCAATGCTGCCAGCCTCTTGGGTACACTCCCGGTGGGCAGCGATGAGGA
Organism: Helicoverpa armigera; assembly: GCF_030705265.1. Classification (NCBI taxonomy): domain Eukaryota; kingdom Metazoa; phylum Arthropoda; class Insecta; order Lepidoptera; family Noctuidae; genus Helicoverpa; species Helicoverpa armigera. Next base: position 1,796,659 of record NC_087141.1, read on the forward strand.
GTTTTTTGATGCCATTTTTTAGTTGTATATATGTATAAATAAGGCTTTTTTTTACGTCATGTAAATATGTACATAAACTGAACCCAACAATAAATAATTTATTGAAACTGCAGATTCCAAAACATGGTCCTTGTATAGTAATTTAGAAGGGTGCCTGTAACATTGCCAAAGGTAACTATAAATTTCGGGTAATTCTTTTTTGGCCTCGGCCAACAAGGTGTCCCTGTTAACAGAATTAAAAGCGTTCTTTATGTCAACCTTAAGGATGACCTCACCTATTTTTGAGTCTAAAAATGTGGAGAAAGCATGTATAGCAGCCTCACAGCCCCCTTTCGAACCAAATCCGAGTTGCAGGGGCTGAAATTTGTTAGCAAGCACGTCATGATAGTGCTTGCAACAAATCTTGGCTGCCATACGCCTGTATGTACACCCTTCGGCAATGGGACGAATGCCGCCGTCCTTTTTACGGAGCGCACATAAGTTCGCTCCGTAAAGCACGTCCACGACGGCATTGTTCACACCGCCGGAGAGCATAAGATTAACTAGAGCCGTAAGTTCCCTCAGAAGCGACTCACCAGCTTCCCCAGCGCCCGAGCCTACAAGATCCTTCAGATGTTGAGGGCTCAGGCCGTCGAGGCCGCCGGCAGAGCCGGTCCTGAAAGAAGCCACGGCTCCAGCTACTTGTTGGGCTGTAACGGTGAGGTGGTCGGAATTTAGATCTGGAGGGTCGGGGAAAGTGAGGTCATCCGAGGGAGCCGGGTGTTTACTCTCCAGAGCGGCAAGTGTTTCTGGAGAGTACGGCGCCACCACATCGCTGCTGAAAAGGATCCTAGCAGCACCCCTTATGTCACCCTCGCTTAATTTATCCTCTACATGTTGACACAAGTCCTTGGAGGTGAATTTGGAATTTACTGAAGTGTCTGGGACGAAAATGGAGGTCGAAAGGCAATTTAGTTTAATTTGTTTGGTTAATGATTTTTTATTTATCTGAGTTTTGTCAACATGTAGGATGCGGTAGGGAAGGGTGAGCAACTGTTCCCAGGCGCTTTCTGAATTTTCCAGGGTTGCGAGGCGGACGCATTGGGCCAGACTTGACGCAACAGTCCGCCTTGCACCCTGGGCACTCTTTTGAGTATGGGGTGTTACTTTTAATTTTGAAAGTGAGATCCAGAGGAGATGGTTTGTCGGAGGTGTAGTAACTTGAGGGGTCAAGGGGCACTGAGATACACTCTGCATCTTGTGGACTTTGCCTAAGTGTATCTTCAGGCCCCTTTCTCCTTTAAAAAATCTTGCCTGGGAACAGAAGGGGCATCTTACTGAGGTCTCAGCCGATGTGGAAGGTTGACACACGCTGCTTCCGGCGTCGCTACTGCCATCGTTCATTGAAACAGTAAAAATTTAAAAGCTTTAATCAAAATAATACACTATGGTCTTCACAAATGTCTTCAAAAAATTATACACTGTAGTCTTCACAGATTTTCAATATGATCGGCCAGGGGGCTACCGCCCCCCGGCGTCTACACGGTCCGATGTTGCCTGATGCTTCTGGAAGCTGGGGCGAACGGAGGTTGTGTTTCTGTTGTTCTTCTTGGATTTGTATTCTGGTTATTGACATATAACTTTTGGAATAATTTTTGGATAACTTTTGGAATAATTTTAAAATACACCAACGGTTTGACAAATTCAGATATGAATCACAGTTTTAATGTGTTTTTATTTCCAAAATCCAATAAAATTTTCAATCGTGCGGAATTTCATGTCTTGTCAGCTGACAGCTTGTTGACGTTTTTTTCGACGTATCAGTTGTAATTTGTGAATCGTGTAATACCATTGCTACACACACATACATACATAGGTACATACGTAAATGTTTTAATTATGAAATTGGTATATTTTCAGTTCGTTCTCTCAGAAAGAGCAATCTTTTTAACAGACTGGAATTTACTGTGAGTATATGATTGACATTTTATTATGTTAATTGCTATTTAATGGCGATTTTGGTATTATCTATACATATAATAAATCTGTAGAAAAGTAATTTTTGTACATTGAAGAAATTGACAAAAAAAATAGCCAGCATGTTAAAGGATAACTAACAGAACCCATTTCCATCATTTTTGTCATTTTTGTCTGTTTGTCTGTTTGTCTGTTTGTCTGTTTGTCTGTTTGTCTGTTTATCTGTTTATCTGTTTGTTCGTTCGGGATTCACGTAAAATCTGCGAATTCAATGCAGACAATGCTTATATACAAAAATTCTACGTAACTTGGGGTATTACTTAGTTTTTGTTTCATCGAAATCGATTCACTCTATCAAAAGATATGATTAATTTTGTGAATTCAAGATGTAAAATATTACGACACGCAATCTGTTTGTCAAAACTGTACATTTGAATGTTGTACTTATATTAGTTGATCGGCCTATTATTAATCTTTACACAGAAAATCACACCTTTATAAGTAACTTCGGAAGAAAAAAAAAAATGAAAATTTTGTTTAGCCAAGGTTAAAGTAGCTCCATCTGTGGTAATCTGTGTTAAATAAAATACATAAAATTTGTCAAAGGAGCGAGGTGGTAAATGACAATAAATTACCATACATTCTTTATAGAGGATTATTATTTCAACAGATGGAGTTGTGTATTTTCCGTAATTCACCATATTTTAACACGTAGTGTAATTTTTTGATAGACATTTCAATAGTGTTTGTCAGTTTGCCGTGCCACATCAAAATCCAATTATAATTATTACCTTGATGAAAGGAAAATTAATAGTTCTCAGCCAAATTTAAAACGGTGCCATCTAAATTATTTTTTGAACATTATGTCAAAAATGACGTTAGTATAACAATTAATTATCATTTAGGGTCAATTCACACTGAAAGAGCAGCGGCCGGCAGCGGCCGTAATTGCAAGGGATTGAGCGTGAGCGCGGCGGGCCGCGCGGCGCCGCATCGCGCCGCGCTCTTACATTTTCCGTGCTCTTACGGCCGCTGCCGGCCGCTGCTCTTTCAGTGTGAATTGACCCAAAGTTACAGATGGAGTTCATATCAGGATTTTTTTATAAACATAGTTTAGCTTATCTTCCACTAATGTGGTGGCCTTAAAACAAATTACTTTGAGTGAGTAGTATTAAGTAGACCTTAATTATTTTTTCTGATGCAAAATATGTAAACTTAATCCTAGAAGAAAGGAGGATCTGTCTCTCGCAAGCGCTGCTAAGAGTGAGGTAGGTAGGTAATGTAGGATTCTGTAGCTTTAAGAACAAGCCCAGATACAAAGTGCAGATAAGAAATGGGAGCTTTCTCGATTTAATACCATACACACGTAAAATGCTTTATGCGTCTGAAAACGTACAAATAGCGCGTCGCATACCAGAGACATGCTTACTTTCAACTTCTGATCGCAAATACACTGGTCAAAGTCAAGTTTAAAAAACACCTTTTATATAAAACTACGTTTGATGTCATTCAATCACAAAGACAGAATTGTTTTCTGTTGCAAATCCTATCCACCTGTATCCTATCCTAATCCAGCATGCATTGCAGGTGTGCATTGCACAAAAACCAATGGTATCCTATTCGAGAAGTCAAAAGAGTCGACCTGCCAACGTCAGCTTCTGCGCTAAGCAAGTGTTCTTAATAGTACCATCAGAATTACATTCATCGTTGAATGAGGTGAATAAATTTTCAGAAGCCACAATAACAGTAGGAGCCAAAGCATATGATCGCTTCATAGAGCTCTGATTGGCCCCAGGTGACCAAGTCAGGTCTGATTTGTTCGTTCATCAGATCTTTGAAAGTGTTTCGGTGGATACTTACTGTCGTCCTGTGTGACAAAAAATATGGTATATAAACGTCCTCCGCAAGAGCGAAATTTTCCCGGTGTGCGGTAGTGACGCACAGTATACAACACTTATGTTTCTTTCGATTTGCTGGCTCCACCAAGAAATGACAAATTGCAAGCGTACATTTTGAAAATCTTGGCAGAACTGCAGGTTTCAAGTACGAATACATGAAGTGGACTCTCACAGATACGTACATTTTGCCTATTCGTGAACTAATGCAAACATTTCGGTGGAGTCCCGGCTTAAGCCTCCCCCACATTAGGCGTGCGCGATCCTCGGGCGTGTGAGTAGCGCGGGCGCCGCGCGTGCGTCGCGAGCGCGCTGCGTGAGCGTCGCGTTTTGCTGCCCTGCGGCATTTACCTACAGCGTTTAACTGCTAAGGCGTTTAGCGGGCGGCGGGGATAGCGGGCGGCGGGGATAGCGGGCGAAGGGGTAAGAACGCAACTCGAGCGCCGCGTGCTCGCCGCGAGCGCCTCGCTTGCACTCTTCACACATGCCGCAGGGCAGCAAAATGCGACGTTCATGCAGCGTGCTCGCGACGCCCGCGCTACTCACACGCCCGAGGATCGCGCACGCCTAATGTGGGGTCAGCCTTACCATAGTGAGTAAGTGCACAGAAAATTCCCGTCATACAAGTGTTTCTCCGCAGTAGTGAAACTATCCTACCCTATGCGCCTGCTGATGATGATGACTCATTTTATCATCCATCCAGCTATTCCCCAACTATGTTGGTGTTGCCTTCCAGTCACCGAATCTGTTTGAGTACCAATATTTTGTTTGGAGCGACTACCTATCTACCTATCTTCAATCCAGTCTCACTACACAAGACGATATCCATGGTGAAACTGACAGACTTTCTGGCTTCTGGTTAGTCGCAGCAGCTGCAGAAAATGTACAAATGACAGCTTTGTCAGACTCAAAGCATATAGACATAGATTATAACTGTTTCCTGTGAAAATTACTTACGCACCATACGTAATAATTTTCCAAATTGGCTGACTAGATCCAGAGATATTACTAATTATACTGTCACGTGAAAGAATGCACCTACGGGATAAGTAGTATTTTGACTATTCTATATTGCCCACGCAGACGAAGTTGCGGGCAACAGCTAGTTTATTAATAAGTAGTTTCGAAGAAAATAATTTTGTCTGCAGTTTTTATTATAATATTATTATTGCATTAATATTTTTTTAAAGTATTTTAAGATGGGATATTTTTTCCAGTATCCAAACCCAATTTATTTGTCAGAGCAGAAGTTAGATGTCAATGCCAATGTCTAGTAATGGGCAAATACTTAGTGTTTTCGCTATTTACAAGTTTACGCGTGAAAAATAGGCTCCATCCCTTTTCTCAACCATTTAGTAATGTCAGGCTGTTTGAAAAGGGTTTACAATTTAACCTGTAACTATTTTAAAATGCTTTTAAGGGATAGACGTGTTTTCAGTACTATGTTAATGGGAAAGTTACGACAGTGTTTTACTAGACAGTTAAAGTTTGTCAGTTAAGTATCTAATATAGTTTGTGGCAAATAAAAGTCTACAAAATTACTTGTTACTGAAATTACCTTTTAAGTAACGACACGATACCTGAATTAACAACAGTGGCAAACTACTGTAATTAAACAATTATTTTTCAGAATATGACGTTAAAATCGACTTTTACAGTTATTACTTGGGACCCTCTAAGTCACCCTAAAAAAACATTAAAATATAAACATTCTCTTTTGAAAACAACAATAATTTCTCGAGTTTTTTCGTTGCTATAAAAACTAAACACTATAATTAGTTGATATCAATCCTTTTTCACCTCTATTAATATTCTTATCCTGGTAATATCCAAAGGCGTGCAATTCCCCCGGTCTGTCTCCTGGCTAGCTGTCACGAACAGATGGCACGTCTAGTTATAAATCCAGCTGTGAGGCGTTACGTTCATACCTTATGTAGGCTTTCTTCGGTACTAATATTATTTAGTGGGAATTTGTGTTTATTTATAAAGATGACGAAGACGTTGTTTATGTGTTACTTTTAAACGTTATGGTTTTTAGATGGATGATTGCAGTAGTTTGTTTCAGGACGTGAGTTATATGTTAACGGGAAAAGAAAGCAGATACTGATAGAACTCGGAACTCAGATCACAGAGGACTTGATAAAATTTAAGACAGACAGACAGATGACAGATTCTCGAACTGCATTCATCTAGACAGGCAGCCAATACCAAAAAGTGTAGAAAAAGGTCCTATAAACGATAATTTAGGTACCCACGAATCTTTAGCACCTAATCTCATTAAAACCCGGCCTTCATAAAGATAAAGATAAATTTATTTGTTAAAAACATATGTTATAAAGGTGTTACATTTATTTACAGTGTCAATATGTTTTGCCATGTCAGGCGTACAAATTTATTAAACTAAAAATTTAAAATCTAAAATCTATATTTAAACAAAATAAGTACTTACTATAAACAGAACTTAGTAGGTATTTTAAATGTTATCTTTTAAGAAATCACCTATCTTATAGTACGCTCTTTTACATAAAAGTTTTTTTTAATTTATTTTTAAATAGGTTAATATTTAATGACTTATATTTATCGGGTACTTTGTTAAAAATTTTGGGAGCTATACAGAATAGACTTCTCCACATGAGGGTAGTTTTGGCGCTGTGCAAGCATAGTCTATTATTATTACGCCTATTGCGTTGAGATATACTCGACTGAAGAGGAAACAGTTGCGGATTCTTTTTGACAAAAAGACAAATTTCTAAAATATACAAAGATTCATACCACAATAACAACCTACAAACCATAAAACAATACTTCGAACACAATTCACTCGCTTATCGAAATTGCAACACCACATTAAATAAATTAATTCATAAGCAACGGTCATTGAATCGAACAGTATTCAAATATGAATTCACCTTTATTTAGCCAACATGGCTGCCGTATCACAATAGCAATCCCATTAGCCATTAATTTGTCAGTCGTGTTACCAGTCAGCAAATATCGAGTGAATTCAAAACGATTATTTGATCGATTGAAAAGTTTATTATGCCTATTGGATTGTAGGTGGGACTCTTGTGTTGAGCAGAAAAGTGTAATGAATGGGCTAAAGTAAAAGTACTTTAATTTGCCTTTTTTATTGTTAAACTTTCAATAGTAACGGGTGATTTTTTAAGAGGTATAGGATTTGATTTTCAAAAAAAACACAAAAAATTTTAAAAATTGGATGAAATCTTTATTGGAATCGATAGAACGATCAATATAATTTAATGTTTGAAGATGATTTCATGCAAATGCTGGCCGCGCTCCGGTTTAGATGGCCCATTCGCAAGGCCCAATTTCGGCACACTCTCTCCAACATATCAGCCGGTATATTACGAATAAATGCTTCAATATTGGCTCCCAGTGCGTCAATCGACATGAGCCTTAACATGGCTCCACAAGAAATAGTCCAAAGGCGTTAGATCACACGATCTAGGCGGCCAGTCGACGGGCCCAAAACGTGAGAAAAACTGTTCACTGAAGGCGGCTCTCAATTGGGCCATTGTTTCGCGTGCCGTGTGGCATGTGGCGCCGTTTTGTTGAAACCACATGTCAGGCATGTCCAAATCTTCCATTCTGGGCAAAAAAAAAATCATAAATTGGAAGTGCGCGATGCACTCTCTTAACCGAGCATGCATTTTGATAGTAAAATTCAATAATTTGCAAGCATTGTTCGTTCGCATGTCTATTCATGGTTAAATTATAGACCAAACTGAACAAGGTGGACAATGACACAAGACACGATTCACGCGTGATCAGTCAAAAACAGCGTTGCCAAAAAGATACCAGCAAAAAAATCACCCGTTACATGCCGAATACACTTTCAATTGCTATCTTAATATACAGGTCAGTTATCTTTAAAAACCGCAGCTGCTCCGAATATCAACAATCGATGTACGATTTTCATCGGACGAAAAACTTGAATAATAGTACGAAGCTAAGTAAAATATACACCCTCTTATTATAAACCAAGACGTTTTAAGTCTGGTTTAAACCGTTTACTCATAGCAGTTTTTATAATAAAGTGGACAGTGTTTAATAAACCTTATGCACTACTTTTATTTAAACAAATCTTAGTGATGACGTAACATTTAAAAACCAATTTGAATTTTCAGTTAATTTACTTAAAGTAATCAAGAGCGATCTAAAAGAGGTACAGTTGAGTTGGTCGTGGAAGACTAATAAAAAACCTCACCACTCGACTCTTCTACTTTATTATACTGGCCGATAATGAGCTTTCCGACTATATTGGACTAGGAAAAACGGGGAAAAACCTCTCTCCCACTTGAAAGCGTCTGTTTAAGTTATAAGATAGAGCACTAATTAAAAACGTTATTCTTTCTTCTTGTAGATAGATTTTTTTTTGTGTGCTGTATTTTGTTAGAATTGAACTTCACTTCTTTCAGTCAATGATGGACACAGCTTAAAACATATTAATTAATCGTAAAAAAAGAAAATAAGGGTATTCGCCCTTATTTTCTGCTAAAGAACAGATTATCATAAAACTAGCTTTCCCTCCGGTTTCCCAGAGAATTACTTCCCGCATCCCAATCTGTGTACCAAACATTTTAATCGGTGCAATAGTTTTGACGTGAAAACGCGACGGACATACAGATTTACTTTCGCATGTACACTATTAGCAAGGATTATGCAACCAAAACCTTCCCTAGTGATACGTCTGATTATACCACGCGGAGTGCATAATCAACAAACAGTGACAGCTATCTAAATACAGGACAATATACTTTAAAACACACATCAAACAAAACAGTCATAATGCATCTCCGTTATCTTAATTTGATAACACGTTTATTATGTAACATTAAGTATAAATAACTCGACTCTTCACAACTGAAGAAACATTGTATTTTGAATCCTTCACAAATGAGTTTCGATAGCAAAGTTGTGTTGGTGACCGGCGGGAGTTCAGGCATCGGTGCAGCCACTGCAATATCATTTGCCAAGGAAGGTGCAAAACTAGCCATCGTAGGCAGAAATGAAGCCAGACTAAATAAAGTTAAGGAAGAATGCCTGAAACATGGAGCCGAGACCCTCGTCATCAAAGCAGATGTGGCTAAAGATGAAGAAGCAAGTAATATTGTTAAGAAAACCGTTGATCATTATGGAAAACTGGATGTGTTAATCAACAATGCAGGTATTGTAGTAGCTGGTGGGCTAATTGGAGGTGAAGTCATGAAGACTTATGATGCAGTGATGAATGTTAACCTAAGAGCCGTTGTGAACATCACCACTTGTGCTGTGCCATATCTAGTAAGTTCCAAAGGCAATATCATCAATATTTCGAGTACATCAGCAACTATTTTCGATACATCGATGTTGGCTTATTCCACATCAAAAGCTGGACTGGAACACTTTTCTAAAATTGCTGCTTTGGAATTGGGGCCTTCTGGAGTTCGAGTGAACATCGTTAGTCCTGGACCGGTACCAACTGATATTTTGGAAAGTGCTGGAATGCCTGATTTATTTGATGAATGGGCTAAGGATTGCCCACTACGGAAAGTGGCGTACCCAGAGGAAGTGGCTGACGTGATTCTGTTCTTAGCCAGTAGTAAGGCCAAGAGTATTACAGGTGCTAACTTCACTATTGATAATGGTGAAGAGGTGAAAGGTTATTCGTAACAGGAATATTTTTTAATAGGTACTGCCGGTAGTTTATAATTTTTGTTTGTTTTGAAAAATGTTAAGAAAAAAAGTGTTAAGAATTATCAAAGCATAGTCGGTCAATTGCTAATCCTTTTAAAGTTCATAACGATTTTAATGGTGTTATATTCTATTTTAAAACAACACTAAATAGATTCGACAAGACTTAATTGGTATATAGAGAGTTTTATTAACACTTATCTACTTTCACTGTGTTTGTATCTGTTATGTTATCATTTTACAGCATGTGCCAAAACACTAATAAACTAATTATAATCTTATAATGAACGTATGTAGTGTTAACTTTGTAAATATTGGGATAGCTTTATGTATAAATTCAAAATATTTCTTGTTTCTTCCATTTATTAGATTACTCAGTAGTATAACGACAAACTGTCAGTTTTTACTTTAGCGCTTCAGCGAAACTGTCTATAACGATAGCATTCACATAATTAGCTATTTAATTTCTATGTAGACGAAAACAGAAACATTTTGTGAAAAAATCACAGAGTTCAATTTGTATTCATAAAAGTTTAATTAAGTCACACTCAGTTAACGGGGACAACTTTAAAATTTAAATAAATTCAGTAGTAAAGTACTAGGAGGGCATAGAAACGAAGGAATAGATTAACTCGACCGCTCGTTGGATATTTCGCTTCGGTACTTGGTAACCGTTTTGATGCTCCAACAATTTATTCTGTGGCAATGCTAATGAGGTGTTTTAAACCTCTTACAGTTTTGTCATTCCTGGTACCTACCAATTTGCAACGTACTAATTTGGAGGTAAAAAGTTGTCTTGTTTTAAGAAAAAACCACTGTTGGATTTTAAGCATTATTTGTCTGAGCTTTTTATGTATGTCCCTAGTCTGATATTTTTTGTTTAACTCATTTTATTGATCACTTGTAATTACAATAAATGAAAGGTCCACTGTGAGAGATCCGTAGAAGGCACCATAAACAATGGTGAGTTAAAAATAAATAACAACTCAATACTAACTCGACATAGGTATGTACAGTAACACAAAGAGTATAAAAATGAAATTAACGGCCGAATTGTGGGCACTCACAAAAATGTTTGGAGTCATGCTCAACTAAAAGGGTAGGCCGAGAGAGGTCTGTGCAAAAATTACAAACGAAATATTTCGGACGTCGAAGGCATGACGAAAAAGTTTCCACAATGGAAAATTGGGACGAAACGAACTGGCAACCATCAAGATATTCTTTTTGTGAAACCGCCCATGATTATTTGGAACTTTTGGCGCTACTGTCAAAATACAATTTAAAAATAGAATGAAATAAATATTTTGCAAAAAAAGTGTAGGTATATTTTGTAGTCGCTTCTTCTACATAGAAAATATGTATCTATTTTCCCAGTACATATTCTCAGCATACGCACATAGCCAGGTACATAGTCGTAGAATGATGCACACCCAATAAGTTCCAAGTCGTTAATTAAGGACCTTACAGAGTTTGTAACTTGCTCCATTCCAGCAAAGTCGATCTCTCTCTAGTACTTAATAGTACACGAACCAGCGTAGTTTAAATTCCGCACTGATTTCACGGCAGAACAAAGAAACTAATATATAGTAGAAAAGAGCTTTTGTTAGACTATAATAGAATGCTTGTTAGTTGATTTAATAAGTAGCGTAGCTTTGCCCAAATGGTGTAACAAGTTCTTAGTTAACGGTAAGGTTTTATTTTTCATACTTGCATTTATTTTCATATATACATACATTCATACTATATATCTTTCTAGATAGTAATTGAGTAATCCGTTACTAAAGAAATGTATATTCGGTATTCGGTATTGACTCATTTTGTTATACGATTTCATATTTCATTAGTTTCCACAGAAATATATAAATAAGCATTTTTTAAATCGACCATTCATGTAGGCATTGAAATCAAGCTCCGAAACCGCACTTTGTTTACATAGGCTAAAAGTATTTCGCGCAAATAAATACGTTCAACAGTCCGTATCCAAACAGACAGGATAACTTTTTTTTAGTTTTTTTTCGTCGTTTTTGTGCGCACATGTCCGGAATGCTATAACAGACAGACAGACTGACAGGAATGACAATTCACTACAGGACAATGGCTGTCTGAATCGCGTCCGCCATTTTACGGGAGTCAACTTTTATGCACATACCAGGGTGGCATAACGCTTTAGAGCTAGACTGACAGAATGCTGAATGATTTTTCGAAAGAAGTGTTGCGGTTCCGAAAATGTGTGGCTTGCATTGATGATTCAAATCATGATCATAAAGGATTGCCTAAAACATGTAGTTGGAACGTGGACAACGTTCGTATTGAGTAGTATTCCTTGTCCCCTTAGCAAGTCGCGAAAACAGTCATACATTACACAAAATGAATACTTAACAAAGCTCAAAGAAACGAACAACATACATTACGAGCCAATTCAACCAAAAATAAAGCGTCACACCATTTTTCTCCCGATAAAAATAGAACTTAAAAAATAAAACTTCGCTCGTAAAAATAAAAAAGTGCCCAACGTAATTTAAAATGGCGAAGGACCGTCGCCGCCATCCATAACCTTAAAATATTCTTCCTTGTGTACCACACATACATAAATCTTCATGAGACGCCGTCTTGAAAGTGCATTTACCACGTACGTAGGTAATTTCGACGCGTTGTTGGCAACATTTATCATCATTCGCACTGGCAACACCAAGGAAGATGTATCATGTTGCAACTATGTGTGGTGAAGGCTTCTTATCTTTTTAGCCAGGTGTTTGTTTACAATTAGCCGCAGTCGGCTAGAAAAATGATAAATGAGACTTGCTTCTAAGAACAATGGTGGCAATATGGGCGGAGATAGAACGTAAGTTATTATTTTCTATGTAGCAACCCAGAAGTATGTACCTGTATGTAAGCGACAATTTATGGATGAAAAAAAGATTTTTGTTGATATTATAAATACTTAATTGTATGAATTGTTTTACCTCCCATTGAAATCGTAATTTAAATCCACATTATAATATTTGTGGTTGAAAGCTTTTTCCACATCAAACATATTAAATGACGTATTTTACAAGCAAAATATTTTATACATTAAATAAAATTAATGAAATTATGTTTATTTATACCTATTATCAAATGTGTCATCGGCTGTCCGCAAATTATTTTGTGGTTTACGTTTATCATTTTACTTTGTTTTTATAATAGATGCATAATTAATAATATTTTTTTTGTTATGCTTCCCCGCTCTCTTTAAAAACAAACCTTTTTCATTCAGTTGACTTACCTTCACCTCAATAACAGGATCAAAACACCTCCTTAACTTCATATTCTCCTGATAGCAATTTAAATTTACGATATTACAATAAAATTTTAATCTGACCTTAAAAGGTGGCTCATAATATATTCTTTCCCGTAATTACACTTCCAAAATTAATAACCTGGGATATTTTGTACCCGCGGTCTTTTGTACGTGAACTTTGTGGCCGGGAAGTATAAGATAAAGTATAATAAGAGGGGCCTATACGACCCAGGTAAGAGGGGAATTACTTACCGAAACGGTGCCTCCTCGACTGGTTTTATTACTCTGTAAAAAATACAGACAGGTTAAATATAAAGCATATTGGATTTGGTGGCACATGTTATCTTAACATAAGCAATTTCGGCTCGGTTAAGGTATTGATAAGGTATTTTCGTCGCTAACAATTTTGCGTTGTGGGTTTATAACTCAAAATATTTACAACGTGGCGCCATCAAAATCACGAACGTCGCGGAACGAATTAAGTTAATAAATTGAGATACAGTTCGTCGCAGCCGGTACCAGGAGTAAAACTCTACCAGAGCAACATTACAATTAATCCAACTCTCAGCCGCGGATTAACGTGACACGAGCCTTAAATCCCCGAGCGCCGTTCGTAAATTAACCCTGAAATTGTACAATACATTTCGCCATCCAGTATTAATACAATTTCAACACGTTTTCAATTTTCGAACTCGTGTGAAATATTACTTGAAGCTCCTCTTTGTTCTGCTGTCTTGGTATGTGTACTATATGAATTAAAGTGATTTTTTATCTCAGTTTTAAGTAGAATCTCTTTTTTTTCATATCTTATAAGCAACTTTTCGTAAATAATTTTATGTAATAAACTTTGTAGGTAAGTAAATGACGTTGAAAATTAATTAATTGGAATGAATCACATTCAAAAGAAGAGTTGGAAAGATGAACGTGAATTTAAATTTCGGTTGTAAGACAGTGATATGTACAATAGGTTGAACAATGCTGAAAACACCGCAAATACATGGAATTCCTACATTTCACAACACAATATTATACTATTCATGATCGCATTAACCCCTTTTTGTTCTAAATATAAAAGACAATACCTGTGGTCTGAATGGTAAGTTTGCATTGTCGACCTCTCAAACACAACATCTTATAACTCATGCTACCCTAGTACAATATACGCCGCTACCATCAAATATTTTACGAATAAAAACTTCGGGACTTTGCCAACAAATCGTGTTAAAGTGCTCATGAAAAATATGGCTACTTCTGTAATGAGGTGGAAGGCTATTGTAGATAACTCGCAGTTGTAAAGCGGTAGAATATGAATTATGCTAGAACATGCCCGCACAGTTTGGCTAGTTAAGCTCACATGTGTTTCTAGTGTGACACACTGCTTCATAAATTAGCTAGCAGTTTGGTGCGCCAGTAAAATTATTGGTGTTCATTTTATGGTCAAAATTTTCCTAAACGAAAAAGTAAAAATTGCTGAAAAAGTGGAATGGTAAGCATGGCTTATTCAATTTTGATTTTCTATAAACCTGAGTAAGAAATATTCTTGCTTCATTTATCAAGATATAATATTTCCTACATAATATATACATTTCCGTATATTAAATTAAGTTACATACAGCCGTGTATTGAAGAGCGATACAAACGATTCTCAGAATCTATTATGAATTATGAGGCTTCATTAATGTAACGTGAATGGGAACGTAAACACAGCTCGGCTACGGGAGCCGCTACGAAATTCGTAGCAACGCATCGCGTAGCAATTATGCTACGAGTAATGATCATAATTATTTGCTTTATGTGGCTCGGGTTGATTTATTTAATATTTATTAACGTTGTATATTGAATATTTTTATATGTGATCGTAATTCTACATTGCTTTTATAAGTTAAAACTTATAATTACGAAAATTTCATAAAATTGACTTGCTATACTAACAAATGCAAGGATTGATTTCAAAGAGTCTTTAACCAATATTTATTTCTTAGAATCGGTCTTGTTGCTGACATTGGGACTGTTTCAACTTTCAATATTTCTTTAATTTCTTGCGGCTACTGTCACTACCTACTACAACCTGTTTTACCTACTTTTGGTGTGTGACAAAATTGAAATAAACACAATGAATGTTTCCTGACTTACGAGCTCGTGTGTGTCACCTTTTCTCAATTAATGACGTCACACGCGCGCGCCGCAATAAATATTGATAACGCAGTTCCGTTCGGACAACATGCTGCTCTGACGTTTGGTGATGTAACTCTAGCGGTCTTATGCCCCCCTGGTACTGTGAATGTTAAAGTACCGTGGGTTTTGACTAGTGCAAGGTATAATAATCGCAGTTTAAAATCGTTTTTAACCGACTTCCCAAAAAGAGATTCTTAAGAACTTAGTTGGAATCTTTTTTTCCTAATTATGTAGTAAATGTCCTATTCATTATTATTCACCATGATTTTTTATCCAAAACACTACTTTGTTAGTGTACTTTGTTACTCAGTAACTAAATATCAAACTGGACTAAATTGCAATACCTAATCAGTGATTTTGCCGGAATATCAGTCTACTAAATTCCATTACACACTTCCATTACATTGGAACATAGTCCAGGTAATTCGATTAAAACTTGATTTGGTATCAGCCAGCTAACTACACATACAATGAAAATAACAAAATAGTTCATAAACTGTGCAAACAAAAATCTAAATAAGAATTTCACAGCGAAATCGTCAGCGGGCGCGACAGAAACTATCATAAATATTATTCTCACACTCGTTTACTGGCAACACTGGCGTTAAATCCTGCGATAACGCTGGCAACAGCGGCCATATTTTATGGCGGGAAAAAATTAAAATGTGTCAAAATGACTCGGCCGCACCTACACGACACCAAAGGTATAAAAAAGATATAAAAAATGCATTAGTTTTTCGCAATACCGTCTCATCTGACACACCGTGTGTTATTTGTTATATAACAAAGAAAGTTGTTCTGTTCTGATGGCTGACAAGCGAAAAGTTATGTTTTTATTCTCGCTTCTCGTTTAAATATTTTGTTCCGTGAATTTATGATGATGACTTGACAGGCCGACATTGTTTTGCAAAGCTCATGTAGAATGGTTTGTGAAAATAAAATGAGTTCTAACCACAGATTTAAATAGATGAGCGGTGCGTTTTTGTTTTTTTCATACTCTGTGAGTTTATCTCATCATATTTATGGGCTGACCGTTTTTGGTGCATTCTTTCGGCCAGCACAAACAGTGCTATTTTCCATTAAAAAATTGACAGCTGTCAACTGCATAAAAGACTCGGTACCCGTTTAGAGATGAATGCCAAAAAAAAATTACGCGTTCTAACAAATTGGTAAACCAAGAGCTATTTTTATCCGTGGTTTCGTTCTAAAAAGGTTTTCCTTTAGTACAAAGACTGACAAACTTAGATTCCCAACAGCCAAGGGTTTGAGCGGTATTAAATACCTTTCTACTTCGCTTACGTCAACACTAACTTGGTGTCTCTTCACCCGTCTACTCCAACTCTTGAAGACTTTACCTGAGAATTTAAAGGGCCCTCCCACATTATCGAGTGTTTCAAATATTCGATTGGTCAAACGATCACAAGTATGGATATTTGCTTCGGAATTTTTGTAAAACCCTTAGTAAGTAATATTAGAATTCCTAAGTATTTTTGACTTTCCATTTTTGCAGAGAACGACCCTAAATTTTGTGTAAAATTAACTACAATTAGTTAAATAAATCTAAAAATAAGCACTTATGTAGTTTTTATTCATCAAAGTATTCATAAATGTACGTTCAAAACTAAAATAGCTTCATAACGATAACTAGTGTGGCCAAGACACAAGAAATCGATCGAAAAGCAGTTTCCCTACCCTTGGGACGTTACCCGTCCGTAGAACAACACAGGCCATCAAATATTCCCTTTGAAATAGGATATAGGGATTTAGGCTATCGCGACTTCCAACATATATCGATAACGGCCCAGTTTGACTTGCCTAATTAATTGCTATTCATTAAAGCGGCCGAAACCCGATCATTTCGACATAAAACAAGCAAGACCTACCTGTCGATATTCCCCTCACACTTAAAACTCGAAATGCCCGAACCTACGAAAATAGAATATAAAATGTACGGATATACTGCCAGACGAATATAGACTGAACAGTTTTATACCTTTGCGTAAAAAAGAGGTAAGGGCGGTGCTACACACGTTTGTTAGAGTCAATACCGCGTACGATTTATGTCGCAGTCATTCGTGCAGTGTGCCTTAGCTCTAATATTTTAAAAGAAATGATTTGGGTGTGGTGTTACGTACGTTGAAGGAGTTTTAGTCATTTTAAAAAGAGGGATCCGTTAAAAGCTAACCTGATAAGTTACATTTTAGGTAATATTCTATAGTCTGTGTGTATGTCTTATGTAATAATATCTTAGGATGAAACTATTACTACAATAACTAACGTCAGAATAGCTTCTCTAAATAAATATCAAAACTGAACATTGAATTACAAAGGCAGCCTTCATTTGTATCTATTCTAAATACGAAATATCCAACAGCAATTTTGAAATAAACGTCAGTCAAGATAACCACATTCTAAATTCAAATATTTGACGTATGATACGTGGCTCCAATCAACCGTAAAACGAGGCTTCGAGGCAGCCAATAATTTGTACACATTTTGCCGCATCCCATCTCCATATTAACTCAATAGTGTTTTGAACGTCAAAATGGAATTTAAGATAAATTGTACGAGCAAAATAGAGATATTTTAATTTCTAAATAAGGTTTTGTAAAATTTAAATAGGCTTAGCCAGTGACCCCATGACCCTTTGTTGTGCTTATTTCCGTAAAATCCGGGCCCGTGCTGTCTGTATTATGTATTACCCCTAATCTTCTTAGAGGTTTGATATCCCTCTAGTTTTGAACAAAAACAAATAACCTTTGGCCTTGTTACGAATATAGAGTTACTTTCGCTAGACTTTGATTGGGAGTATAAAAGTTTTTATAAGGCGTTATTGGATTTAGCATAAAACTTATTTACCTGAATACTTTGGGTTCGTTTCGAGTTCGCTTTTGACTATTATTTCGTGAAAGGGTTTTTATAAGGTTTTCTAAAGCCTGATTCTGATTAAAGTTCAAAAAAACGTAATATATTGGTTGTCAGTATTTTTAACTGATTTCAAATTCACCTAAGGCTGGGAGAGATTTAGAAAGTACCAGGCAACCATGGCCCCTGAAGAGCACGCGATTAATAAAACAGCAGAGAATATGAAAGCAAAATGTAAACAAACAATATTCCCGCGAGAGTGCAGTAGCTGTAGTTGTATGTAGTGCAACCGACAGACGGAGTAGCGATTTATCTATTAGCGAATCAGAGATACGGGACGCTTGGCACAATGCCAGCGACTTATGCATTCATGGGGTGACTAAACAGGTAGCGTTGGTAGAAAAAAAAACCTTTTTAGAAGCACTGGAAATGGAAAATTGCCTACCGGTACTTTCTCAGGACGTGCAGAAAATTAGGCTTCAAATGCTTCATAAACTTTCAATTCGCGCATATTTCTATGAAATTTATTAATAAAACAATCTTCAGGTACCAGTAGAATACTAAAGAGTGAGACAAAAAGGTGAATTTGCGGTAACAGGATAAAATTGCCGGTAAGATGGCGGCGGGGACGATTTTGCCGCTCGACACAATTGGCGTCTCGTGAGCTCCATTGCGCCGCGCTGCTAAAATCACGTATATCCTCAACGAGCGTATTTAGTTTTTTATTTAAGGACAAATTGGCTTTTGTACTGCCATTGTTATTTATTAAAGCAATAGTAATCATGTTCTTGAATTATTGAATGTTGGAGCAGACCTTTATTTACTGAGTCAATAACACAATAGACGTTCTATTGTGTTATGCTCTCCTAGTACTCAGTTAATGTGGATACAATGTCGACTCATTTATTTAATGTTGTAGTATTTTTCAAACTAATTTATTGGTGTTTTCTATTTCTAACTAACCTAGGTCGAACTTCAGTGGAAACCACATAAACCCATGTAGGTTTATAACTAAACTGCATGCAGTTAGGTCAGCAGGCTATTGACCCATTGTACCACAGTTGAGTAAATCGATATCTTTACCCTCCACATACAACACGTTATTTAAAATTATGCAAATGAAACCTTTTTCGAGACCCAAGCTACGTTTAAAGGGTGTGATAGCCAGAATCATATTTAATTATCTCGGAAAGGTTGCGTATGAAATTAAAGAAACTAAATTAATTAAGGTCAAAAATTCGCTGTCCAATCTAAATATTGTGGTTCCAGTAAAAATTAAATGAAAACGTGGGTTTAGCTTAATAATTTTGGGATAAGGTAAAATGGACCTAAAATCTATTTTTGGTGGTACTTTTCAATGATGTAAAGTTTAATAGAATCTGTGTGATTCGGACAGCGGTGTCTAACCACAGCGTCGATTAATGGCCGCGGCAACAGACATATAGAGCCTTACTCAATTACGGGCACACTCTAACTCACTTAATGTTGCTGATTACCTGCAAATGGACTTAAATGACAGCGGGATATACCTTCCACCTTGTGTACTGGACTGGCGCAGATTAGTGCAACATCTCGCTGTGATTCTCTAAGTGGCAGATAGGATTAAGCTGCGTAATGCTAGTAGACAGACTCTGTCACAATACCTTAATACCCTATAGACACTAAATCTTAGCCTTCTGTCGTGGATTATAGGATTGATTTAGTGCAATCATCTACTAAGTAGCAGGTTGAAAGTTGGACTTCAGAAACTTTCACACAACTACAATATAACACTTATGACCATTTGATAAACTGCTGGTAACATTTGATTATTTGATCTTAACCCTTAAATGATTGACAGTAGGTAACTCCGACCTTAATGAATTTCTAACTTTAGCCTACTGCTGAGCAGTAGGCCACGTGGGTAAAATTTTGACAAGCCGATTTAATTAACATGTAATTAAAACTTCGCGTTTCCCGAACTTATAGGTATTTGGCAACTGTTACCTGTAGAGGTGTGTTGTGTTATATCGAACTCGTGATTACAAATGTGTATAACAAAGGTTTTCTTCTATCTGTACCCACACGGAGTACGTCTGGAGTGGTTTAAACAATGGATTGTTCACAATAAGCGCTGCGCGGCACGAAACGACTTCTAAACTCCGCCATCTTTATTCAATACCGCTCAAATATTTTAAACACACCCATTTCTCCCGTACAATTTAACCAACCTCTAAAATAGAGACCTGAAAACTTTTATTTCGAAAGTTTGAAATATCGTAGTTATTTTATCGTTTCGAAACGGAAAAATTAAAAAAGTTGGACAGGGTTGTCCCTGTCTTTGGTCGCCTGTTAACATTTTTCGTGGACGTGAACTGTTTTTAATGCAAATTGGACGTTTTGTAGTCGCGAAGGCGGTGGGCGGGTATTTTTTTTAATTATAATTATTTTTAGCTTCGTACGTAATTTTGGGATAACGATGGTGGTTGTACCTTGCGTATTTTCCTCCTATAATTAATTTAACAATCTAAGAAAATTCTCCGTAATTGCTTCTTCGGAGTTTCCTTACATGACACTCGGACTTGAAGTTTGAATATGCTCGCAAATTGCATTTCTCTACCACTAGAAAGTTGGGAAATAATAATTCATAGAGTTATTAAGTTAATTCAGCGGTGAATAAGTTGGCTAAGTTGCATAATGTTCTCAAAGTGGAGCCTGGAGCAAATGAATGGAGTATCGCGTATAATTTTACAAAGCCATTGCAGCCGTAACTAAGATTCCCTGTAGGCGACTGGCATCGGATACAAACTAGGAGCGGCGGCGTTCTGGAATTAAATTAATTAACTATCGATTTATTGTCTGTGAAATATTAAGTTTATGCCACCGGTAACGTCTAAACAATAGACGTAGTTTTTAGTACTTGGTATTTGTTTTTTAACAATTTAATAAAGCACTCGATACATATGGTAGGACTCGCAATTTAAAAGTTTTAGTAGTTACAGTTGCAGTTGCTTGCACATCACTTAGTTCGAGCATTACGTACGTAGGGACACCAAAAAGAAAGAACTTATTTTTAACCTACTCCCCAAAAAGAGAAGGTTCTTTACTTTACGTTTTCTTGCCGATGAATACCTACCGATACCTAGATATGGACAGAAACAGACCTGAATTTTAACATAAGTGTATTTCCCGCTATAAGTTTACAAATTGCACGGTCGACAAGCGCAGTGGACAATGGCGTAGTGCCGGTGAGATAAACAGCTAATCCGGCGTGAGCTGCCGGCAGTCATGCTGCCCTATGATGAGCTCGTTATTATCAGCTTTGTTGCAGTCTAGCTGCAGTTACTCTACTTTGTACTAGGGTAGCAGAGGGATATGGTGGTTAATTGAGTTTGATCAGAAAAAGAAAAGAAAAATATTACACGAATTATTTGAAGTTGGTTAGGAATACGTACTTTAAGGTACATTCATCGGTTTGACTTAACCCGCTCTTACTCAATTCTTTTTTCAGGAATTGTAACAATAAATGCCGTTCACGGGTAAGGCTCTAGTTGGGCGGCTGGATCAAGGGACTGATTCAGAAGGCAGTACTCCTTGATACGGCACGTATTGTGAGGAGGTTTCTGTCTCTGGGACCCTAACCACCGGTACCTTGGACCCTGTGCCCGATATCGGTGGCAACCTATTTTTTATATTTTTAAATGTTTTTTATTTTTATATTTAATATTTAAAAATGTAAATTATATGTTCTAAGTAAATAAATGACAAACCAAAATGCCGTTCACGGGTAAAAAAATAGTACACAAGCTTCGAAGAGTTTAGTAAAAATTTGTAAGTGGAACATCTCAGAAAATATTTTAAGTAAGACGATGGGAGAGTCCAGAAGTGAAAGTTTTGGTGTGACAAATA
Source organism: Helicoverpa armigera (assembly GCF_030705265.1). NCBI lineage: Eukaryota > Metazoa > Arthropoda > Insecta > Lepidoptera > Noctuidae > Helicoverpa > Helicoverpa armigera. Next base: position 1,818,412 of record NC_087141.1, read on the forward strand.
AAATTCATGCCACCCAACTACCAGGCTTGCAGAAAGTTGTAGCATGTTCACACAGAGTAAGCGGTTTAACGCCGCTTTAGTGGGATTAGGTGTTTATCTGAACGGGTAAACACTGTGGACCAGTGGTCTTATAGTTATAGCCATAACTAAGTCAAAATCGATGTATATCTCTGGTATAACGTCGAAAAGGATTTTTCCTGATCCTGAAGTCGATTTATGTAAATTAACATTTTTTGTTACAACCGAATTCGTATATTAACTTATAGTTCAGAGATCTATTATAATTTTATTCAACTAACCAACACTATAACAATTTTTAATTCTTATCTCTAAAACCTCATTATTAAGAAGAGACGATTCCACGATAGCATTATTTTCTAAATTAAAAAAAGTACTCGCTAAATTCTATTTTGTACTTATCAACACATTTTGTAAAAGAAAATGTATAACGAGCGACCCAAGATAACGCATTTAATTAACAATGTTTTAGCTATTTTAATAAAAAGGCGTCAGAAAATATAAGGCATGAGATATTTTCTAAAATTATTATTAACTTTTTGTTTAATAATCTGCTTTAAATAATTTGGTGTTTATAAATAAACTGAAAAAATGTTTTTTTCGTAAATGTACTTACTTCTCGAAAACGTAAATTCATTAGGTTTGCTTTATTTTTTTATTCCTGATACCAAAAATAATTAAACCCTACTGAAATGCCATTTGTAGTACTAGGGTAACAGGATTGGTCTGTAGTTATTACTACCTACGGTGAAGCTCAAAAAACTCCGTAGTCTACCGTGCACTATTTTAATGCGCAAACAATTTTTAATGGAACCTACCGTTAACGTCACCAGGCAAAGCCAACGTGTATAATTTAATTAGAGGAATACCTCCTTTTTGTACAAAGCGATCCCAGAGTACCGTCAACTGGAATGGAATTTATGTAAAAAAATTACAAAGAAAAGAACTATGTAGATATATACGTACATACCGACATCTACATAGTCTAGCTAAGAGGATGACCAAGTTAAATTAAAATGAATGTTCGCAAAAAGTCGCACTATTCAGTTCCAGTCCATTTCATATCTTACTGTAGGTTCTATTTTTCAGAAAATTTATCTAAAAGTTAGATAATAATTAATCTTCGCAACCCTTGAGACGTTTTCAATATGGTTACAGTACCTACATAATTACGTAGAAATAAATCATGTAAAAAACAAGCCTAATTTGTATAGAACGGTATACAAAAGGCAGGTCCTTTCACAAATGATGCCTAAATACCTAAACCTAACTGTAGCCTAATCGTGCAAAAGCCTCAACATTTTGAAACGCGATTAAATTATGTAAAACGTAATTAAATACAACCCGTCACGTGCTATCAGTGTACAGCTTAACCCTGCAAAGGCTTACACATAATAAATGTTATCTCCCTCATTCATAAGACATTTATTACTGACACAACCCAGCTCATGCATGTCCATGTTAAAACGTCAATTAATGCTACCAGGGCATCATACAACTTAAATAGTAAACAAGGATTGGATTAAGACGAGACGTAATCTAATGTTTTCCAAATTTCTCAGCCGCTCTTATTAAGATGTAATTAGGTTAAAATTCGCATAGCAAATTGAATAATACATAATTTGTAACGACTGAGGGCAGGGTCAGATAAATGGTTAATCTCATGAATAGTGCGCTTCACGGGATTATATTTTGTCGGTGGCCGCTGTGGTTTTTAATTTAAACGTTTGAAATCTGAGAGTATACTTTACGCTTTTGTAACCAGACCACCGAACCTGGCGGGCCATTTATTTACTTTTATGACAAATAATATGTAAAATATAGAAGGAAATAAGTGGAAAAACAGCGATGTTTCAACTTACAGCAGAATGCCTTGCTACTCTATTTGCAACCTCTCAACATGTCTATCTAAATAACTTGTTTCATCAATAATATTGTTTCCCCTTTAAAAACAAACTCGTCTTTCATATAAACACATTCATTAAGGACGCCTCGAGCTACGTTCAAGTGACGCGCTTTGATCAGATTCGACGCAAACTGGTGTAAGAAATTTTATTTACGCATAACCTAATATTATGCCAATTTCGAATAAGGTGTCATAAGTCACCCTGAATGTCAAGTTTCACAAGTTTTCAGAGTTGCCCTCAATCTCTCAGGGTTAATTGATTTTATATCATTAGATCCTGGGCACTGATTAATGGAACCATTTAGGAAATATTTTAAAACAAAAAAGGAATTGAAACGTCATGTTTCGGGAATGTATGTATATCATTTGGCATATTACGAAAAGGCAGACTTTTAGAACTCATATACTACCAAGCACAGTGGTTAGTTTGGTGCCATATTAACTTAATGCCATATTCATTATGTCGAATGTGTTCTATAAGAGTATAGCATTTTTTTATTGGCACTCTAGATTTTGGAATAAAATGGATGACGTCCTTTATAATTTTGTTTAAATCATAAAACCTACATATAAAGAACGGGTCTCTCCGTAAACAGATTCCCCGTATGTCATCAGAATTGCAAACAGTCAAAATATTTAGAGTCCACACGTTGAATGCATTAATAATAATTGCCCGATTAATAGTACCAGGGCATCATACCACACTAGCTAATGCCATTACACATTCATTAAACTGAGTCAAATTAGGAATATTTTATACTAATCACTAGGGTTGCTGAATTTACTATGATTAGCTTTAGCTTTTATTGTATTTAGCTTTTCAATTGAGTTACAACTCGAAAATTGTACTATTTACTACTATAAATCATCTACACCAATTTTGTATTTTATTTAAGTATCAAAAACTGTCGGTTTCACTGAAACTTTGTTCATAATTACTGAATACTCTCCCTCTGGAAGTAAGCCAAAGATTTTAATTTCAAACTGCAGTTGTCGGAATAGGTATTGGACGAGTCTTGATATGGCTCAATATATTAACTATATTTAGGCAATCGGCTCTTTTAGTTTTAGTAAGAATTTATTTTTATGACATATTTGTAATTCACATATAGAGCTAAATCAGCAGTGAGAGATTTTAGCATGTCAGTGAACAATTAAATTGTAGTTAGGGAGACAGTGTCTCATGGATTCACCATATAATCTTACCTATAAGATGATGATGATGATGTCCTCCTAGCCGATTATCGGCTACGGCGGCTGTTCTCATGTAAGGAGATTAGCCAACTGCGCAGGACATATTATAGTGCACAAGCATTTGCGCAGACACAGGTGCACTCCCTATTCCTTCACTCTCATAGCCCGATGGGACGACAATTCGACACGACCGGAGAAGAGATCAGGCGCAGGACCGACATTTACGTGCTCTCCGATGCACGGGTGTATCAATCACCAACTTCCAGGCTCCGGGCTGCTTTGTGAAAGTCTTCTAAAACCCACAAAGCGATTTCGGCCCGACTCGGGAATCGAACCCGAGACCTCGTGCTCAGCAGCCGCACTTGCGACAGCTAGACCAACGAGGCAGTTACCTATAAGATACGCATGGGTTTTCCATAACGTGTATGAGATATAGCAACGTTAGATCAATACTGTGATGTTGTTTATCCGGCTCTAATCCCTGGAGTGTGGTAACCCTCTCGGGAGGACGGAGTGCCATATTAACTGAGACGTGGCTGGGACATACAGATGGTTGCAACGTATTTTCCTATGCATATTGTACATAGGTACTAGTTATAAAGATTATATATAGCATAGATTTTTGAAGAAAAGGAAAAGCCATAAATAAACAGACGCTATTTATACAAAATCCGTGATTTTATCCTTGGTTTACGCGAGTTTTATGACTGAATTATCATTTAATTAGGTACTTACTTGATATTAGTTACCTTGCACGTACGAAAAAAAACAATATTACTAAATTATCAAAAATACTCTTTTTTAAACCGATTTTTACTTTCTGCCGCGAAAAATCTTGAAAACTCGCAGAAAAATACAAAAAATAAATCCCCCGCTACCAGGCTAACATAAAATTCAAGAGGTACGCTGACAAATCGCGCTAGTAACAATAACCATTCGTCGTGGGTGGACACATAATAGCTATCAAGTGCACTCGCAAAGAATATAAGGTAATGTGTTGGACTAATGTGCCCCCGCTAGGGAACCGCGTGATTCACGATTTGCGCTTGCGTGCCAACTGCATGGAACATGGTCGGTTTGGAATACCGTCTTCTTTAGACTTACAGTATCTGTCACGGTCTAAATACGATATGAGAAACAAGGCCCAAGTTCACCTTCAACATAAATGTCCGTTTTTCTTAGGACAACCGTTCACTTTGAAAATTGAACTTGAAAAGTCATAGTTCACGCCTATGTATATGAGCCTATGTAATAGCCTATGTAAATGAGTAACTGAATATGCTCCGCTACGAAATTATAAATGTTGATATTTTTTCATAAATTTTAGTACATTTGAACCACTGACTACTCTAGGGAACCCGTTACATATCCAATATTGAAATAGTAACAAATAAAAAAACAATGCAAAATCAAAAAAACACCCACACTATGACACGATTCTCCTACATCCTAAAAAAACGCAATCAACAAAATTACATACGATCAATTACCTACGTAAATCGGCACGTAATCGGTAAATCACTGACCATCTCCGATGTTGGGCCGATCACAAGTCCCCAATACTCGGTCAAGCCATGGAAGACAAATGACTGAGCCCCCGACCATCTATTAGTATATACCGTCTACAAGACGAGATTGATAAATTATTGTTACAAGTAGGTACTTTATTTTCGGTATTTCGTGTTAGGTAATTATTTGTTTTTAAACGATACTGGATTCTGTGTTCTTGTATTTAAGATTGTAAGTAAGTGTCGTAATAAATAAATGGCACAACGACAGAACTAACTGAAAATAAAATTAACGTTCGGCGATTCAACGCAATATTAACAGCCTTCCTAGCGAATTAAAGTGAGAGTAATTGAGTTAAAGAAAACCTATCGTCATCTTTCAGTTGCGTAGAGAGACACTCTTGTGTACACTGCTTCCCTGGTATGCGAACGTCTTTAAGTAAACCCCTTTGTAAGAGGTAACAAAAAGCTAAATTAACCCAACTAACCTCTTTAAATGAATAACCTATGTATATTGTTCCATTTTCATATTTTAAAACTAAAAATATAAATGCATCAAACCAGCAATCGAACACCGTGAGCAATCGATCAGCAAGTGATTACAACCACTAAACCGAAACAGCGGTTATCATATAGGCTGATAACTCACTTATACGCGCTTTTATCACAAAATGGATGTTTAATACTTTAAAAGCTTTTTTATTTGATGTGCGAACAAAATAAAATATGATGGTAGATCAGCTAGGTGCTTTCTATTCCACTTAGGTAATCCATATTTTTACGGTGATTAATGTCATTTATTTACATACGAGTACATCATCTGCTCAGCCTTTTCCTAAGTATGTTGGGGTCGGTTTCCATTCCAGCCGGATGTAGCTGAGTACTGTTGTTTCACAAGGAGCGATTGCCTATCTGACTAAAACTGGTTGACTTCTGTTACGAAATGCGAAGGACGCGAGCAGCGCCATCTTTTGGTTGGATTATGTAAACGTTCTCTGTGAGGTTATCTAGCATGACGGACGTTTTGTCATTGTGTAAATTGTGTTGTGTGCTCTCTCAAGAATAAAATAAGATAATCCCAATAGCTGTTTTCTTTGGCCATACCCTTCAGGTTATGGGCCCAGATAGAGTCACGTAGTCAGTGAGTGAAAAACTCGTAATATAAATGCACAATGCAGTTATTTGAAAAACAATAAAATTGTCAAACGGAAAAATTTTGAAGTTTGTTCGAGGCTTCGAGAAGTTGAAAAAACTTCGCCATGGCTACTATCAAAATTGATCGTCTCACTGGCGATAATTACGATACCTGGAAAATCCACATGCGTGCCATACTAATCAAGAATGATTTATGGGATTTTGTTTCGGGATCGTCGCCCAAACCGCCGATAAGTGATTCCAAATATGCAGAATGGTCGAAATTGGATAAAAAGGCAGAAGCCGACATATTGTTAGCGGTAAGTCCAAGCGAATTGGCCGCATTGGATGGTCTAGAAAGTTCCAAAGCTATATGGGATAAACTCAAGTCGATGTACCAATCGAGTGGTCCGGCTAGAAAAGCATCGCTGTTGAAGAGACTGGTATTGACCCGTATGCAGGAAGACGATGATTTGAAGAAACACATCGCAGATTTTTTTGATGCAGTCAAGAAATTGAAAGAAATCGGATTGATAGTGATAGATGAATTACTAGCTATATTATTGCTGCATAGTCTACCCGATTCATTCGCCATGTTCAGAACAGCAATGGAATCACGAGATGATTTACCGTCTACAGAAACCCTAAAGGTTAAAATTATTGAAGACTATGAGGCTCGTAAATCAAAGACTACGACTGATGAGGGAGCTATGTTCGTAAAACGCATCAACAAAAATTATAGACGTTTCAATGTGAAGAACAATGAACAAACAACCCACACTCATAGTCATAGAAATAATATTGTATCAAGTGTAGATTGTCATCGTTGCGGGCGTCGTGGACACCTCGCAAAAGACTGCAGAACCAAAACCAAGTTTATAAAACATAGACAGAGTGCACAGAATATAGAAAATAGAGGAGACGACAGAGAATCAACAACATTATTGACCGAAGAGGCTTTATTGGGAAGAAAAAATAATGCTATTTGGTGCATTGACAGTGGATGCACGGCTCATATGTGTAATGAAAGAACATTTATACAAGATTTTACAGAAGTAAATTCAGAGCTAAACTTAGCAAATAGCGAAAGAACTCAAATCACAGGTACCGGAAAGGTTAAGCTCTCCGTGGATACTGGCAGTGAAGAACGAAAAATAAATATTGAAAAAGTATTTTATGTTCCTGATTTAAGAACGAACTTAATGTCAGTTGCCATCATGACAGATCATGGTTTTGAAGTTCGGTTTAGAAAAAATGACGCAATTGTCGTTGACGAAAATAACAAAATTCATATGCGTGCAGATAGAATAGGAAATCTGTATCATGTTCGGATGAGTGATAATTATGTGTGTAATATTGAAACCGTGAATAATTCAATGGACATGTGGCATCAAAGGCTCGGGCACCTAAATGAACGAGACCTTAAAAGTATGGTAAACAATGGGTTAGTACATGGAATAACATTTAAGGATGGCGAAAAGTTATCTCAATGTGAGGTTTGTATTAGCGAGAAGCAAACTTGCACACCTTTTCCTAAGAAAAGAGAAAGCAGTACCACAGAACTACTAGAAATAGTTCATAGTGATGTTTGTGGCCCTATGAATCATAAATCATACAGCGGTAAAAGATATTTTGTCACATTTATTGACGATAAGTCGAGATGGTGCGAAGTTTATTTCATTGCGAATAAGAGTGATGTATTTAGCGTGTTTAAAATTTATAAAGCCTATGCTGAGAACTTAACAGGGAAGAAAATAAAAAACCTTCAGTCCGACAATGGTAAGGAGTATGTGAATAATGAATTTAATGACTATTTACAGAATGCTGGCATAAGGAGAAGGTTGACGGCACCATATACACCTCAACAGAATGGTGTAGCCGAAAGAAAGAATAGGACATTGGTTGAAATGGCACGGTGCATGATGCGACAAGCTGAGAGCCCTCCCACATTTTGGGCTGAAGCTATAAATACCGCCAATTACATAAGAAATAGATGCCCAACCACAGCCTTAAATGGTGAAATACCGTTTACACTATGGAAAGGCAAGAAACCTACGGTAATATACATGCACGTGTTCGGTTCGAAGGTATATTATAAAGAAAAGGGAAAACCTAAAGGAAAGTTTGACTCACGTTCGAAGCTAGGAATATTTGTGGGCTATGACATACAGTCCAAAGCATATAGGATACATGATCCTACAACCAAGAAAATTATTATAACTAGAGATGTGAAATTCATGAATGAGACAGCATTCAGACATGAATACAAAGAAATCCTTGACGAAGAAGAAGGTATTGATGAAGAAGAAGTGCAAATAGAATTGAATACGAACAATAAAAGGAAGGAAACATTTGAAAATAGGAAAAATGATGCTACTCCAGGAAGTTCATATGATAAAAGTGATGAATCTGAAGAAGATGACGATAAAAGTCCACCACGTCCGGTAAAGTCTACTATATCATGGGAACACTTAATAGAACCTAAAAGAGGAAGAGGAAGACCTCGCATGATACGTACTGGTCAAGCGGGTAGACCACGGAAAGAATATCATACAGTAGAGGAGACGGATAAGGAATCAGATGAATGGTTGAGTGCTGGAATAGCAACAGTAGAACAAGTAACGTGGAAAGATATACAAAAAGGAAATGATGTGCATTTGTGGAGATCTGCCATGGAAAACGAATATTTGTCCCAAATCAAAAATAAAACCTGGGAAATTGTAAAAAGACCAAAACAACGCAAGGTAATCGGTAGCAGATTTGTTTTTACCACCAAGAGTACTGGAAAGAAGGTGCGCCTCGTCGCAAAAGGATGCTCACAACAGCCAGGGGAGGATTTCCACGAGATTTCTTCGCCCGTTGTGAGATCCTCATCAATAAGAATTATAGCTGCTTTGGCAGCTGAAATGGGTTTGAAAATCCATCAAATGGATGTAGTCACAGCATACCTAAACGGTTACCTAGATGAGGAGATATATATGGAGATTCCAGAAGAGTTAAGCAACACTCTAAAGAGAATTATTGCCAAAGAAGAGATTGGTTCACAGAAGAATATAGTAACAGACACAGATATACTACAGACGGCTAAACGTTGGTATGAAATGATTCATGAATGTGAGGATAGTGTGTGTTTGCTAAAGAAATCTTTGTATGGCTTGCGACAGTCTGGTTTACAATGGTATAAAAGGTTATCGGGATTTTTTATTGATATTGGTTTTGAATCTTTGCCACAAGAACCTTGTGTATTTGTTGCACGTAAGGGTGAACGAATAATGATAATTGGTATATATGTTGATGATATGATTTTAGCAACTAACGATAATGCATGGATGGAACATGTAAAGAAGCAGTTAGGAAGTGAATTTGAGATGAAAGATATGGGTAAGATATCTAGTTGTTTAGGTATTGAGTTTAGCCGTGATGATGAAAGTAGAGTTTATTTAAATCAAAAATCTTATATTGATAAAGTGTTAGAACGCTTTGGCATGAGTGAGTGTAAAGCTGCAATTACGCCTATAGATGTGAATGTGAGATTGGAGAAGCCTGAGTGTATTAATAATGATGTTATGAGAGATTATCCTTATCAGAATTTGATAGGAGCTTTAATGCATTTAGCAGTGTCAACGAGGCCAGACGTTGCATACGCTGTTAATTATTTAAGTCAATTTAATACAAACTATGGTATTGCGCATTGGAAGGCTGCTAAGCGTGTATTGAGATATTTGAAAGGTACGTCAAATTATGGACTTGTTTATGAAAGAACAGGCTTGCCTCTGTTTGGTGTAGTAGATGCAGACTGGGCAGGAAACACAGTTGATCGTAGGTCTTATTCAGGTTTTGCATTTATTCTTGCAGGCGCTCCAGTTAGCTGGGAAGCGAGGAAGCAACGAACTATTGCTTTGTCTAGTACCGAAGCAGAATATTTGGCTATATCAGAATGCACGAAAGAAGCGATGTATTTGCGTGAGATACTAAATAGAATTGGCGTGCAGTGTGAGTGTGTGACACTTTTTAACGATAATCAGGGTGCGATCAAACTTGCTCAGAGCAAGAACTTTCATCCTCGCACTAAGCACATTGATGTGCGGCATCATTTCTTCCCAACAGACACCCTATATAAAGAATTTGCAGTTCTACGTGTCCGCCAACTATTTATTCTTAATGCATACCTACACACACACAAAACCTTGAAAAAAAGAACAGACTACAATACACTCACCTCAAAACGTTTATTCAAAATCCCAATACCACGCACGACTTCCCTCTTAACCAGACGATGCCCTACCTATCTCCACACAACTGTCTTTAATAACGTTCACAGCAGGTTACCGCACGACACAAATGAGCTGACACTTTCCTCGTGTAAGAAGATAATCAAAAAATGGCTAACAGGACTCTCATACGAAGAGACAGAAAATCTTCTCACAACACAATCTACACTCGAAAGGATGCATTAGCATACTTCGCACGCATGTGCACACACACACACACACACACACACACACATACACACACACACACACACACACACACACACACAAACACACACACACAAACACACACATACACACGCGCACTCACTCTTTTGAGACTGATAAGCTAAGTTCGATTTAAATTAAGCATTTTGTTATAATTTTAATTTTTTTACTAACATATTTTATTTTACTTTTAATGTCTAGAACGAGACAATTTTATTTTTTAGAAGATGCTCCAATTAGTTATAACTTTCTTAGTTTTCTTTTACGTCTTGTTTAAATTTTTATATTCTATTTTTGTCCACATAAACAACGACCTATAATTCGACAAAAGTACTCATTGTAACCGCAACTCGGGCTCCCAAGATACAGGCCTAGCCTAGTTTGGGGACCGCCGATCCAAAAAACCAATGTCTGCTACTACATATAGTTACACCAAATCAATGTACCTAAGTTAATTTTAAGGCAAACTATGTAACTGTGGATAAATAAAAACTTTATTATTATTATTATTACCTTGTATGTCTCTACCAGACCTCGGGACTATAGAGTCCCGGATTTTTGGGAGGCGAACGTGGGGCCGAAGCCAACACGCTGAAGCCCTTTTGAGACAACTTTAATGATATTATTATTATTATTTCATTCGGGATAAATGTGAACAAGGTGTGATTGAACTAAAATATATGAGTACTGATAAAATGCCTGCAGATGTGTTGACCAAAGGTTTGAATGGATCAAAGCATCTTGAATGTGTACGTAATTTAGGTATGTTTGCTGATGAATGAATTTAATTATAAAATTGTATATTATATTAGCACTGCTCACGACTTCGAGGGGAGGTGTTACGAAATGCGAAGGACGCGAGCAGCGCCATCTTTTGGTTGGATTATGTAAACGTTCTCTGTGAGGTTATCTAGCATGACGGACGTTTTGTCATTGTGTAAATTGTGTTGTGTGCTCTCTCAAGAATAAAATAAGATAATCCCAATAGCTGTTTTCTTTGGCCATACCCTTCAACTTCTGACAACCCGTAACTACTTAAAATTCATATAAAAAGAAATGGTGAAAATATCAACTTTCCCAGTTGGCAGCGATACCTTAAAACTTTTTTACTTTTACTCACTCTCAGCTCAGCATGCTTTTCTCATTTACAGCCACAAAACATCCGTAAACAAAGAAAGTGCATAATTCATAATCTCTGATCTCCCGGTAGCGAGGGTACAAAGTACCGGTTGGAAGTGGTGTACCGGTTTCAAACAGGATGCCACCCGCTAGAGGGCGCAATATCCGCTTCCTAAGAAGCTACGGGGAAGTTCTGTTTATAATAAACTTCGTTGAGCTATGAGCGCCTGGTAACTGGTGCACAGTTACCCGTATTAATGTGGTGGTGAATACAGTCAAAGTCAAAGAAAGTCATCATATTCATTGCTTCGTTTTCCTCACATTTTCTTGCTGTTTTAAATAATTCTGTAAGAACTACATTCATTATACAAAAGAAAACTTAAGAATGAAAAGCTCAAAAAGAGAGAGAGGGGGGTAAATTCTGCCACGTAAATAAATTGTTCACTATTTTTTCCCTTACATTTACGTTTTCTTACATATTAATGTGAACCTCACACATTTACATAGGTTCGTTTTCTTACTGAAAAACTAAAAATAATTGCACACGTCTAATAGAAAAGGCAGAATAGAATAAAACGAGCATGGCGAGGTGTAAAACGATTATACGAACCGCATCGCGCCAACTCTTCGCTCTGACAAAAGGAAGAAAGTTAGTAAGTGCTACACTATTACGGAAATAGGGGAGTAATTTTAACAGTCTACCATGAAAATCAATTTATTTAGTTTACACAATACTTATGCATTATTCAAGTCTAATTATTTGCATAGTTCATTTAATAGACTAATAGAGTTATATTTTTTTCTTGGTGGCTTAGTGCTTGTAAAGGCCTAAATGAAATAGATAATTTGACTTTGATCTTAGCAAAACCGTTCCTGACAAGAAGCCAGTCAAAAATTATAAATTAATTCAAAGTTTTTTACCATTCGAACGCTATTAAAAAACGATCACCATTTTTCTTACACTGCGCGATATTCATTCAAATGTAATTAAATGGTAACAGCCATAAAATAGAGCCAGCGAAGACCTCAAAATAACTTCAAACAGCCAAGTAAATAATCTTTTTTTGCATGTCTGAGACATAATGAACCACTGCCAACCATTGAGCGTCTCTTCCCAATATTCCCTGTACCGTCACTGCATACGACACCAAACTGTTTTATAGCGAATAACATTAAACTGCGCGTCCAATTTATGTGTTTTGTCGAATTAATGACTATTGCATTTTAAACTAGGATTTTGTGGACATTGGATTTGTTTATTCAGAGCTTTATTTGCCGTAATACGGTGATATATTGCATTGCGTTTTAAACTAATATTTATTTTTAAATGATATTACTCTCTGCAATACAGCCTGCGGTGTTAACTGTAGTTTTAATTTATTAAAATTCTCGGAAAAAATTATTTTAAAATACAGTCTGGCAATTTGATGGACAATACAAACAAGTTTGTATTAACTTTCTTAATTAACTTAGGCTACAGTGTTATTTAGTGGATTAGTTTTATCGTTTGAAACATTTAAATTTTGGTGCTTATTAGATTTCTTAAGAAAGTCTAAGCCTTTTGATTTTTCGTTCTCCTACGCAGTTAAGAAAACGTTTTGAGCTCAAACATTAATATATATGTATTAAATTTTATAATCTAAAAAAGAGATGAAACAGATGACTGGATTTTCGAGAAAAAGTTACGAAACAACTCGACAACACAACCTCTTGATAAATCTTTTAATTTCTTCTGAGATTGGCAATGCTGTAGTTTTGTTAAACGGTCACCAATTCCAGTCCAATTTCTGTAAGCAATTAAAAAACTACAAAACCTAATACCACGTTCTTCTTGCCAAATGACCTTTAAAATGCTGCAATAAACCAGCGTCTAATGCGACTTCCGTTATAAGACTGCACACAACGAAAGAAGTCTGAGGGTCTTAACAATTGGAGTCGGGCCAGCGGTTTCTGACCTCGTCTGATGACCGACGACCGACGATATTTGACAATGTTATTGCAGACCACTCGATGAATATTGAGAACACATATATGTGTGAGTTGGTCTGACTAGATTTGTTTGGCTTGTAAGCACGGCTTGGTCCTGCCTCAAGTTCTGCGCAATGTATGGTGCCCTGGTAGAAGAAGTCTGAGGGTCTTAACAATTGGAGTCGGGCCAGCGGTTTCTGACCCCGTCTGATGACCGACGACCGACGATATTTGACAATGTTATTGCAGACCACTCGATGAATATTGAGAACACATATATGTGTGAGTTGGTCTGACTAGATTTGTTTGGCTTGTAAGCACGGCTTGGTCCTGCCTCAAGTTCTGCGCAATGTATGGTGCCCTGGTAGAAGAAGTCTGAGGGTCTTAACAATTGGAGTCGGGCCAGCGGTTTCTGACCCCGTCTGATGACCGACGATATTTGATAATGTTATTGCAGACCACTCGATGAATATGTGTGAGTTGTGAGTGTAAGGTACCTACAGTCCTTCTTGCCTGACTAGACACAAAACTCTTAAATATTTCAAACTCTGCACAATATATGGCGCCCTGGAAGTAAACTCCCTTCACGAATGAGTGACCAGGGGCTGGACTGCAAGATACGATCAAGTTTAGTAGCATACCATGGGGAAAAGTTTCAGGACAACCTAACATAAGCTAATTATGGTGTGTTATCAAACGTAACTCTGTTCAATATTAAGTACCCCAACAGCTATAGAAAAAAAAAAACTTTCTCTCAAATTAATAATAACCAATCCACTTACCGCATTACCATAACAATTTCAACTCTCCCAACACAAACATCGTCCAACTACATAAATATTCCAGCCATTTAAACTATTAAGATGCAATCATAGTCTGCCGATCAACATTTAATTAAAAGAGGTTTAATAATTAAACAAGTCGTGCTGGCAACACCGAGTGTTGCCAGAGTAAAGCCTAGATCTCTATCTCGCAGACTTAATTTAATAAAATTGAAACAGACTCCAGTATATTTACTTTTTTATTAATCCTTAAATCTGCCGACTGGCAAAGTTATTCGGGCTTGGGATTAAGAAATGGTTCCGCCCTGAAACATTTCGAAGCTGAATTTATATTAGTTTCTATTTGTCTGCTAGATTGTTTTGGAGGGAAAAGTAGTTTCTTCTGATAGATTAAATTATTTAAATAAACCTCGTTGTATGTATTCAAGGTGTATTTTTATTGGAGGGTTCAGATCCTATTTTTTTCTTAGAGATAAAAGAACGCTTGCCTTTTCAAATGTTAAAGTATTTTTCTTTTCTTGATTTTTTGCTGTACAGGCGAGATAAGACTAGTGCTTTAAATGGACCAAAAATGATTGAATGAAATGTACATAGTACCAAACTGATTATTGAGGAAAACTATAGCGTAAGCTAATCTCTGCTCTGTAGGCAAAAAGTTGGAATAATAACTAACCATAACTAACCCCATCTCGTGTAATAAAAAATGCCATATTTCAAAAAAACACTCCTCACACATGTATTACACGTATTAGTGAATGTACTAGACTCACAAGATACTTAAGAAAAACGACGAATAAAAATCCTAAAATATTTTGACAGCAACCCCAAATAAAAACCTAGCAAAGAAAACGCGATATAATCAAAGAATTGAACCGTATGTCGTTGGCAATAGCTTATAAATTCGCATAACAATTTTATGCTCGATTTAGCTCACCAGCTCACCACGAAATGAATACCTACGCGAATTTTAATGCGGTGAAAAGGGAAAACTTTGGCTTGCGTATGTAGGCACTTGTATACTTTATATTTATATTTTTATTCGCCATTTTTGAATACGACTTTACTTTGTTCGTGCGGTTTATTCGTGGCATTGTTTGAGCACGCGTTATGTTTTATGCTGTTGTATTTTGAACTTTATTTTGTGGGCTTAAAGTGATTTTTTGGTACTGGTTAGATTGTATTGTAGTTTGGGTAGATAATCTGGCTTTGATTTTAGGGGAGACAGGGATAAAATATGGGATTTAAAAGATTAATTGTTGTCAAAAAGTGCCTACCTGAAAATTTTATCAATCAAACAATTTTCATTTTACAAGTTTTTTTAAGGAACTGTCTTAAAACTTGCTACTACGTTAAGAGAATTTTGGTATAAAATCACTTCTAAAAACTTCGTTTTTCCATAGGAGCTAGCAATAGGCATTAAAAAATGCCACATAGTGTAAACGTAAAACACGCAGCATAAACGAACATTTACAACAGCCGTGCGTTGCCATACGTTCGCGTGAATTAAACACGCCATATATTCCGTGCGGCATTAAGGCTGGTTGTAAACGCTACGACTTTTTACCTCGACATCACTTTTATGACGCACAGTCGCAACCAAAGACTAGGCTACATACTACGTAATCACGTCTGATCGTTAGTGAACGGCTGTTTGTCAGTCGCTCGGCTGAAACCGAATTTCCGACACGCCTCTATTATTGTCTTACACCCGTATTTATAAAGAAGTAATTACTTGTTGCTAAGTAATTTCTTAATTAAGTCATTACTTATGGTTAGAATTCTTAAATACAAAATCTCATTCTATAGTTGAGTAACACACGTTACTTACTTGAGCAAATGCTTAAGTAATAGTCGAAAATAGATTATGTTGATTTTAGAGATTATTTACTTAAAGGACCATAAAAAATAAAGTATATTAACATTATACATGCCAATAGTAATATCACCATAGTTACAGAGTTTGCCTGGTTATTAAAAGGTCTTGAGTTTGACCCCCACCCATTGCACTATTGACATGAACCACTCCAGATACGATTAAGTACCGACCTTACCTACTTGAAGAGGTTTCCCTATTATATGTAACAGTCTGAACTGGCAAAGGTTAATAAAAAAAAAAAAATGTATTTTTTTTTAGCTTTTTAGACACTATTCGCATTAGTGAAAAGTTCTCCTCAATACGAATAATATAAGCCCAAACACGAGGTAGTTGATATTTACCATTGCCGAGTTCCCTTGACCTCTCTCTCCATCATCAGGTCAGCTCTAAACCTTCACTCTTGTATAGTGCTAACAGACACACACCTGAGTGTTAAGTTTTTACCCTATGCACAACTTCTAATGAACAGCAATCAGAAAAGTTAAGCTTTTTATATACTAAAATCGTCATCGAAAAAACCTTGTAAAAAGAGAACCCCATGGTTTTTAGATGGTAAAATAACATGTCTCACAACACTTTTGGTGAAAGGAAATCTCTTTTTAAAACAATCTTCCGAATAGTCATGAAATGGATCCACATCACGAAAGTAAACTTTGGGATTTCTAGGTTCAGCAACTTCTATCTCCTCTAATATATTATCATCTATATTGTCTACAACAGCAAAAACCGCTTCGATACTATCCAAAGTGTCCATTTTTTATTCAAATAACGTCAAAGTAGTGCTTTAGTAAAGGAAATGGTGACTATTACTTGGCTGAGAATTCTAACTTTTGACAGTTCTAAGTTTGAGCAATTACTTAACTATAGAAGACAAATCGTTACTTAAGTAATTACTTTTACTCAAGTACTTACTTTTACTTCTTTATAAATACGGGTGTTAGTGTGCAGGTAAATAAGTGACAATGAGGTAATTTGCATCGTTCGTAGACCGCGATGCAGCCACTGTAAGCCGTGGTGGTTTACCGAGACTGTTGAGGTATAATCTGGATTTTGTACTTGGATAAAATTTTTAGAGGCATTGGTTGGATCTACTTAAACTCACTGATGTATTTATGAAGGCATAGTTCAAGCCAAACTCAATGGTGGTTGCAAATTAATTCCGATTAGAAGTAAAAATAGGTTCTTCGCAGCCACGGAATTTGTAAACATCTGAACCAAAGAACAAAGATCCTTGGGTTTTTTTTAATATGAATTTACGAAGTACCTAACATCTCTGTCTCTACCCGTACCAGGCAGACATGGGTAAACAAGAGGTAATAAAAAAAGTAAAATTAACGCGTTCGAAAAACGAGCACTCAGAAAAATGCGCGTCGTCACGCGCGGTTTAAAGAACAGGTCAGAAGTAAAACGGAAGGGCCATGTGGGTCGGATATGCGGATAGAATGTAGTAGGATAACATAATGAGCGAGGAGATTACAATCCAAAGGGTAAACAGAACTGACGGCTCGCATCAGTATTCAGGAGAAAGAAAACCAAAAGGGACAAAAGATATTTGCTGATATCCGAATACGGGGAAAACGGGCTGAAAACTGAAATTAAGTGTATGTTCTCAATATATTGATTTCCCATTGGAATTTAAAGATATTTCTTGAGTTTTAACGACTTCATAAATCCGAAATATTGAGTTCTCATTTTAGATAACTAAAGTACCTAAGTTTAGCAAATGTAGCTCACAGACATCGTTAACCATCAGCATTTCAATTCTTATACCAATATAAGTGAAATAACAGAAAAGTTCGCATTAGTAAGAATAAACATACTTCACTGAAAGATAATGATCTCAAGAATATTCTGCAAAAAGGCAGAATATGCTAAAGAAACGAATACCTACTGAACATTATGTGTGCCTAGTATCGCTTTGTCACGCAAATGCTTAGGACCTACATATTTAAGCATTTATGTAACTTTAAGAAACTTGGGAAATATTAATTTGGAATAGAACTCAACCGCACTGGAAATATCACGATCGTAAATATTGGTTTTTAGGCTGTCACGCTAAGGTTACGCATGTTTCTACGTACAGATTTTCTTTGTCAGAACCTACTTATTATTTTCGTGCATGAAAAGCTCCTAGGAGGTAAAATACGCCTACTAAAGTAGGTAACGTATTTTATATGGTAGCCAGCAAAAAAGGGAAAGAATTTAGGATTCATTCAAAATAATTCATGAAGCTGTTTCCCGGTCAAAAGCACGCGAATTTCAAAGAATTAAATATGAACATTCATAAACCTCATTCAACACAAAATATGAACACGAGCCCCGTACATCCGTGGACGAGTTTTTCGTGGATGTATTAAAAAAATCCTTTTAACATAATAATAAACATGTGCCGGCCGTTTGCGGGGTTTTATCTTTTTACACTATTGTCCTGAGCAAAAAAACACTCAACTCGGCACCTTTATACGGGTAATACTCACCCGTTTACATGAAAAATGCCTCTGAAACTATGTGCGCCTAGTACAGAGAGTGTTAAACGTGCTGTTGTGAGATTTATACGCATACAACAGTTTTTTTTTACTTCGTACTTTCAGCATGAATTACAAAACAATAAAATTAAGATATTACGTTGAATTAGTCGAAAGCAAATCCTTTAGTTACAAGTGTTCTTCATTATTGAATTTAAAAAACAGAACACGTACTATTCAATATTTCAAAAAGCAGAAAAAAACGCTACGCTATACGTAGGTTTGTTCTAAATAAAACCTTTCAATTTAATAACAAAAAATATCAAAATTAAACTTTTATCCGAAAAACCTCAAATGTTGATTACAGTGGAGCTTAGCGAGCTGCAGAGAAGAATAACGAAGGCTCGATGCGGGCCCAAAGACAATAAGCGGTAGACAATACGCCTCGATATTATCGGATTTTCTCTTCTCACTTATATTTCCCTGGTACCTCGATAGAGACGGGTGAAACTTTTTTGTATTCATGTCGATTGTTAGAAAGAATAAACGAACACGAAAAGAAATAATTGCGTAATGAATACGCCGAGAACTTTTCCTCTCTATGAGTCTAATTAAAACATTCCTTTGTTTTCATAGGATCTCTGAAAATAAGAATGTATTAACCGAAATCCTTCTGAATCTAGCTCATTTCTAAAGTATTTTTAATCAAATTCGATATGAACAAAAACATACAAGAAACTACGTACTCACATGTTATATAAAATTAATCTAGTCTTTACAATAACAATATGAATGTAGAACATGAAAATCGTATCCCCAATAAAACTATTTTTCACGCGAACACGATAGTATTTCAAACTCGTTTGATTACGAATATTTATGGTTTGCGAGACAAGTTTCCTTTGATATCTGTATAGCATATTGGATATAGTCATAAATCACATATGATTGTGGTCGCTAGTCCGTATAGTTATGTCACGCGATTCCAAATAGCTATAGATAGCAATAGCCCATCTCTATTTGATACACTTGAATTATTTACATGTATAGAAACGCTTTTGGAAATATTAAAAGGGTCTTGAAGTTTGTTTGCTGTCCTATTTGTCTTGGTATTCAAACCTTTTCCAAATCTAGAACCCGGAGTGCTACGCTAGCTAGATAACTATACATAGAAACGCAAATATAAAGCGATTTTTTTATTAGTATAGCATTTATGGAAGTAACTTAAATTTCCTGAATAGTGAATACCCAAAATTCGTATGAATATCAAAGTTCACAGTTTTAAATAGCCTTCAAACTTAATTCATTCATCATTTTGACAGTTTATTAAAAGAAAAGAAACAACTGCTGTCGATAAACTTTCGATTGATCCTTTTTTCACAACCACTTTTTTACAATTTCCAATTATGTATTCTGATTAATTTGTTTAGTTTCTAAACATGTTTATTCTTTTTATAAATTGGGTTTATCCAACCCTGTGTTGCTAGAAAATTAATTTAGCTTTTTTTACTTTTCATATAAGTACCTACAAAATACAACAACTGATTACTTTTTTCAATATCTCTCGTGTTCTCAAACCATCTTCTATATTAAACGGCATAATGTTCAGTCATCTACAAGCAAACCAAA
Organism: Helicoverpa armigera; assembly: GCF_030705265.1. Lineage (NCBI taxonomy): Eukaryota > Metazoa > Arthropoda > Insecta > Lepidoptera > Noctuidae > Helicoverpa > Helicoverpa armigera. Next base: position 1,838,489 of record NC_087141.1, read on the forward strand.
ATTACTTGAGAGCCACGGAACTTGCTACATTATTGATTCAGCAAAGTACGGATTGACTAACAATGAGAGTTTCATACCGGTCTGAATACATATTCATCCATTGTTCGAGCGAGACAACTTGGTACACAAACGTAGACAGTTAGACACAGATCCATTTATTACATTTCAGTTTTATTCAAACACCTGGGACCGGTATCAATTAAAGAAACGGTGCGCGGCTACAAGCAGCTGAGTCTACCTCGCTGTGTCACGTAATTAAATGCGAGACTTCCTATCCATCACAGTGCTCAGGTACCAGGACCATATAACAGAATAGGAGCGTTCTATTAATGGAATTGGGGCATGCACGACCACACAAGTATTTTCGCTCAACATCTCCACGAATACACTCCTCGTACAAAGACCACATCCTCGTACAAAAGCCTCATTGTGTTTGCTTTGAAAATATTATTTTCGGCGATCCCTAACATAGATTGTAGTTAACACGTACGAGAAGGGAAATAAGGTTTTCGGGTTTCAATGTGACATAATATCGTATTTTTCCTGACCCTACTGGTGGGTTGTTTGTGCTTATGTTCATAGGTAATAGTATACTGTATTTTATTTGCAACCCACGGAATCCATCTAGTTTTTGGGGAAAAGCCACAACAAAGAGTTTTCACGATATTTCAGAATAATGTAACGTTATCGCAGTTGCGAACTAGCACATGCGAAGTCGTAGGTAAGTTAAACTTGTTTTACACAAACGAGTCTCAACTTCGTGCCACTATAAAAGAATAAACATTCAAAAGAATTTGTATCCGTCTCGTGGAGATTATTCTTTAGAAAAAACGGCGACGGGCGTTTTGTAAAAAATATTTTTCTTGTGAAAATGCGATGCTACGGAACCATTTAACGCTCGGGTGCAATTTGCTTTGAGTTTAAGCGTTCCGTCGGCGAGCTTTCATTTAATACAACATACTCCATGTCCTATATTATTAAAATACGTGAATTTGTAGAGCTGTCAATAAATCATTAAATTGTATATCGAATTTCAATTTACGTTGAAAACAATTAATCAATACGGCTTATGAAATTGCCTATGCAGATAATGCCAATAATATTTTACCAATAAATTATCAACTTTGGTTTTGTATTCTCAATTTTAGTGTTTTAATAAACTATCGTAAATCATATTATCTGTAGTTTGTTTTCACTTGACAGACATACAGCATTCGATTTATCAAAAACATTTAATTTATTGAATTAAATTCAAGAAATACCAGGGCTACATAAACCTAAACAGTATAAAGGAGCTAATTATTCAAATTCACGTAGTTCGAAGCGAGGGAAACCCTAAAATGGTCCATAACTGTTTATCACTGAATAAAAGTGACTATTAAAGTGTCTGATACGACCGAAGCCGATATCTTCCCGGTAAACGAGTCTGCGAATCTTCGATATAGCTGTGAATCCGGCCGCCATATCTTGCGATCTACAATAAATTGAACGTATCTTTTTTTTTTTAATATCGGACTATATTTTGTGCCTCCAAAGGGCTATTAGTACGGTATGGCCAAAAAGATTGTCTTAAGCGTTAAGAGTTAAGATATTATCGGACGTAAAGATAATTTGTTGGTATGGCAGGGGATCTTTCAAGAACATCAACATTTTTGAAAGTACATCGAGCCTTTAATGGGCAAGAAGAAGACTGGTACATAATATTGTTTTAGTTTATTTTCATCTTTGCTATGTTATGCATTGTTGTTAGTGTCTCATAAATAAATAAAATGCCCAAAGTTTTTGCAAGAAACCAGCAAAACTTATAGCAACATTGACTAAAAAAAACCTACAAAATGCGAAAGATTCTCGAACAAGATGTCAGCTACGTTGTAATGAACAAATGACCGACGGCAATGAGATAACGAGCGGTACAGTCAACTTCAGGTCAGTGGTAACAGTTTTATAGGAAAATCGTACTTATTACTATTGAGTTAAGGTGCATGACAGTTACCACTGATGTGCAGTCTACTGTACAATGTACACTTTGTTCACCTACAGGACATTGTAGTCATTACCGAAGCCGGGTTAATGATGTCTCCACGAGACTGGACGCTGAGGACGGTGGCTGAGAAAATATGCCTTTTAACTTGCGGGGTGTTTTTAATTGTTATAATTTAAGTGTTAGTGACATAGTTTTAAGGTTGATTTTTGGTTGGTGTAGCTGGATTTATTAAGGTTTTTTTCTAGGCTATAAAAAATGTTGAAAACTTGTCGTTTTCTATCGTGGTTTGATGTAACTATTACAACGGTTAACATGATCATTTTCTTTTCCTAAAAAACTATGAAAAAGTGTTGTAAAAAAATAAATTGTACTGGTACTTTTGACACTACGTACCAGGATAACATAACTCTGCAAGCAATTAGACGAAATATCTGATACCGATTCCTCCCTTTCTTCAAATTATATCATTCGATAATGCATGATACACCTACTCATTCAGCTGCTTTCCTGGTCGTTCACAAAAGTATTATAACTCTTGGCAGTCGGGTAAAAACACTATTATATACGGGGAGTGCAGTCCTTTGTTACAGAGACTTTATGCACGAAAAATCGCGCAAACGTACGCAGAGAGGCAATTGTTGAACTTTCGAATGGGCATTCGATTCACATCGTATGGCTTTGAACAAATAGAATGCTTACTTTGTATTTGAAATACTGGATTTGAATATAGAACTAAAAAATATACCCGCATGTATGTACAGTCCTTTTTATGTGAAATGTCTGGCATGCCACTTTCATTATTTTCTTCTTAAAGTGGAAGTTTTACTACAAATCAGGTTTAAACAGATACATTTTGTAAATCCGTTCAATAAAATTAGCAATAAAACAGTTTACGTGCTACCCCTAACCAAAATACCTTTACGGCACACGCGCTAATGACCAAAGCCCCTATTCAGCCGCACTGATTAGCCACCATACATTCCTACACAACGTGAAAACATCCTCAACCTCCATACATCGTTCCCTTCGAAGACATTAAGTACCGGCGTTTTGCCAACCCGTCTGCCCCGACCCTTATCACTTATTGTTACGATCTATGGAAGATAAACAGCTGATACCTTCTATTGTTTCTGATTCCCTGGTACATGGGGTTCTACGCGTATATTGTTGGTTCATCATTTATTTAGTATGTAGTATTTATTTAGTTGGGTGTTTTATGTTTCCACAGATTTGCTTACCTCCCCACTCAGAGACGTTTAATGGTTACTTAAGCCTTTCCTTAGTGAAGGATTTGTATGACATTTCGTCACTAAGGAGTGACTTAAGTAATCATTAAATGTCTCTGAGTGGGGAGGTTAGTGCCAATTTATTCCAAGCTAAATAGTTATTCTTGAATTCAAGAGTTTATTCAAAGTTTTATAGCTTATGAAAAACAATACGAGAGACATTATAAATTAAAATTGATTTTACGTTTACTTTATTTTGTCTAGCTGTTAAAACCATTTTTTTACTTAGGAGTTTTAGAAAACACCTATATTTTTTTGCTTTCACCGTGGCAAAAACCTAAATTCCAGCTACTAAGAATTTCATTGCATTTTATACTAGGCAATGGTACCTATTCCTTGTCAGAACAGGTGCAACAATTACAGTAATTATGAAACTTGTTAGCTCGAAGGTGCTCAGTTCGTACAATTCAGAGCGGAATAACACGTGTGCTAATTGGTGCCAGCTCCTTCCAGAAAACGGTCAACGACAAACAATATTCAAGATATCTTCAAATTATGTAATTTTTTTGGGTGATACACGTAAAATAACTTATTTAGCCACTTATTTTTGAGTTCATAACATAACCATTCTTCCAACGTTGTCAGGTAGGCATACTTAAACATACATAATTTTGGACATAGTGAACTTTTCAATCCGAAAAAAAACTGTTCTAGATACGATAATGTCTATAAAAAAAACAACTAAGCTTTTACCTTTAATTTTAAACATAATCGAGATACGTAATTTAAATCGATATTGTATTTAATAAGCCGAACATTGCACGTTTAATATTCAGGAGCTTACCCGACCTCCGGATAAAATAGAGGATAGATAAAAGTTGAATTTATAATTATTTAATTATAATCACGTATTATAGGAGTTCCGAAAAGAGCTGATGTGAATACCAAATACGTTGTTGATTCTCCTATGTACTATTTACGCAAAGCAATTTTTAACAAAATTATTCTATCAAATAGGATTGCACGAAGATTATTAAATTCATATACGTAATAATGTAGCACAAAATTTGTACAAAAGTATATTATCGGCTTCAACAATTACGTTTCAACTTCAAAAGTTAACAGTTTGATAATACAAGCATACTGCATAGTTTCTTATCGAGAAAATGCCATAATTCCTATTCTATTGTCACATCATTAGACACTTTTTACAGACAAAATCAGGAGCTAGATTCCTGTGTTCTAAGAATAACGTCTTTATCATAAATATCACGTAAATCTGAGGAAGGGATCGTAATAGCGGATAACCGGTTTATCTGTCTAGCTTTCATCCTTAACTAAATTATATCTTGCTTTTTGGCGCAAAAAATGTCCTGAAAGATCTTGATTTCGTGTAATCAGCCTGGTCCTGTGATATTGGAATTTTGATACTGAAGTCCTGTTTTTAAGATGGCGGAAAGCAGGTAAAAAACGACGGAGTTTCAAGTTTTACCTGCTTGATATACCCACCCTAACACAAAAAATTACAAAAAATTGAGACGCTCATCTTGATGGAAGTCAGTCTCAATTTACCTTGCTCAATTTACCTACCGTTAAAAAACTAGTTTAATTTTATTTAGATTTTTCTGTTAATTGTGTGTTGGCTTAAATAAAAATAAGTCATAGCTATGAAGTAGTGCTTTATCCTCTTTAGAGTGTCTTGGACTATTGTCAAAATTAATAACGTGAACTACTTACCTATCCATTTTATACTCACGTTTTGGACTATTATACCATTGTCAAAATTAATAATGCACATGCAACGTATTTAAGGACGCTGACTCACCATTGCACTACAAAGGCCGCATAAACAGCCAGCTGGTCTCCGCCTAACAAGACCTCCTTTGGGGATATCCACCAAGCGTGACAGGGAATACAGACAAGGCTAAAGACTAGCTTACGTTTCTGCGCTCCTAGTACAACAGCCTTAGATATACCTTAAATATTAGGGGTTAAAGTATGAAATTGCCGTTTTATTCTAGTAGGTTTTTGAATTGCCATAGAGTCTTCATGGTTTGAGGTTTTCGAATGGAACTTTTTTCACGTGGTTTCTGTGATGTTCTTCTTTTAAAAAATGTGAAACATTTGATTATCGATGTTCAATTGTTTTTGTTATTCAACTTAAACAAGAAAGATGGATACTGCGAAAATTTGAGTAATTTTTGAATATGAGTTCCGACGCGGGATTGAACGGCAGAAACAGCCCGCAATATCAATGCTGCATTTGAAGAGGTGTCTGCTAAAGAACGCGCCGTGCGATTTTGGATTAAACGCTTTCGTGGTGGAAACTTCGACTTGAAGAACGAGCCATGAGAAAGACCGCCTGACAGGTGATTAACGAGAAATTAAGAGAGACGGTGAACGCCGATCCTAGTCAAACTACCCAGATACCCAGCCGAACACCGAATAATGTTGAAAAATTAGCAGTAAAACAGCCACGACTCATGAATCGACCTTCACCGCTATTGCTCCATGACAACGCGAGGCCTCATACAGCAAAATAAACCGTTTTAACTCTTCAGGAACTGCAGTTGGAAACTATTCGTCTTCCTCCATATTCGCCAGACCTTGCTCTAACGGACGACCATTTTTTTTTGTGATTTGGACAATTATCTACGTCACAAGAAGTTTCTTCCCAGGAGGCAGAACAAAATTCTTTCACACTGTTTGTGCAGTCTAGATCCTCAGAGTTCTATCGTAAAGGCATAAATGACCTTCTTATTAGATGACCGCAATGTATAGATAATAATGGCAACTATTTTGATTAAATAAGTTTGTTAAAAATTTAAAAAAAATACAATTTTGGTTTTCAGTACAAATCGGCAATTTCATACTTTAACCCCTATTATAATGAGGTATGTTTATTCAATGTGTTTGTTGGTTGTTTTAATTTGCGTTTGGGTTATGTTTGAGTTCCAGTCTTTTGCATTTATTTATTGACCAAGCAATCGTGTGTTACTAAAAGACTTTCGGGTCAATTAGGCATAGGTATACCTTACTTGTGTGAAATCTTACAATATTCTTACCCAAATGCATTAATTGTATTATTTCACAGGTTACAAAAAGCAACAAAGGCCACTCACTATATCTGTTTGTGTTGAGAGCTTACCTATTTTTGGCAAAAAAGCTAAGAATTCGCTTATGAATTTATATCTACGATTAGATCATTATTTCAAATTTATTTAACGGAATTTATCTATTTTGTGATCTTGCCCACATAAAAGACATGGGACACGTTATTATCGATAAACAGAGTCGATAAACGACTGTCCCTATTTACGATAACTGGCCGGTAAGTCTAGTGTGTCTGCACCGAGAGCTAGAATATTGACAAATTGCTCACCAGATGACTACACTCGCGTCGAGACCACCTGATAAACTGAGATGTCCTTTTACAGTGTGTATGTATGTTATGTATGTAGATTCAATTTGGACCCTTTAGTCTTTAGATAATAGGTAGGAGGGAGCGGAGCTAAATATGAAAGTTATAAATTGCGAGTGAAATTCTAATATAAAAGAAAGTCAAGTTACATATATTCATATAGTTACCTACAACACTAGAACAGCTGAACTTATTTGGCGAAAATTGGTGATCTTACTTGATACTTTTTTTATTCCTATCCACGGAAAAAGAGATCTACGGAAAGTAATTTCACGACATGACGGTAAAACCGCTGGCGGAAGCTAGTTTATGACCATATTTTATTCGTGTTAGTATTATTTAGCGTTCATGATGTTCGCGTTTGGTTTCAATTTACAAAAAAAAAAACACATTTTTTTACATATTATATTTCGTTACCTAATTATCATAAAGCCAAAATCTCGATATCTATCTACCAGCCATTCCCTTCAAAGTTAAAAAGAAAGGGAATTAACCTGTTCCTTAAGGGTTTCCACGTGAAGGATTCCTTTGGTCCGATCGACTACCCGCGATTAAATAACCCTCATGATCTGCCTCAGGTAGCGATGGTCTGACCTATTTTTGACTTTGAAGGTGTAATACACACTGTTTTGTAGATTTTTTGTTGTAAAAGTCTTTGTTATTTCGTTATTTAGTCTCCGTGTGCTAAGTTTTTTAACACACATTAATCTTGGAAAGCTAGAAAGGAGAATATTAAGACCCAAATCACCTAACTACTAAACTAGCTGTATACTTGAACCTCATTGCTCAAATCGGCTATAGACACAACTAAAAATGGTTCGGTCGTTTCGTTAAAGCTAAATGGTGCAATTCACCGTAAAACTTACAAGTAATTCAAGTCAATTAGAATGCAATTAAAATGAAATTAGTTCAAGTAAAAAGTCCATAATTGTTATTGTGTTTCATTACATACAATGCTATTTTTGCAAACAGATATGATACATAGTCATTACAGACTAAATAAAATCGTATACATACCATTGGGAGTCCCCCAAGGGTTTCATAATGCAAAATGCAAATTCATGTGTACCAGTTACCGTATTCCACCTAAAACGTCTAAAGCCCAGAACGATTTGGTATGCATATCGTATCGTTAGTATTCTGCAACCGGGATAGCATTTGATTCTATTCAGAGCACCCCACTAACGAAGAAAATCAATGCTTTGGTGAGAGCAAAAATGGATTTGCAACAATCTTGCAACAGGTATTCGGTAACATACATATAAAAACAGGAAAATCAAATAAATAAGACGATGTATCGTATCTAACCCTTATTCCTAATTTCTCTGACAATTTTTTTTACAATCATCGCCAGATATTTTAGGCATTACCTAGCTACTTTACTTTCTTATGTAATCTTAAGTATCAGAACTTACGGGACCCTCACTATAATTTAAACAATACAAATAAATACCTCCTATACATATTTTTAATCTGAAACACATACTCTACCATTTCAGTACTTCCAAACCCATTTTCTCTCAACAACCTTCATATAAAGTTATTCTCCCAAATCTAACTCGAAGTCAAACACCACAGTCACGCAATATGTCTGCCGATCTCCACAATTTCCTTGCATATGATACACACACGAATTCAGTGACCCGAGCGATTCGACCTCAAGCGACTCGTGAATTACCAATTACAGTATTTTGCGCCGTTTGAGACTGACAGATGAGAAGCTGTGAGGCTAACTGGCAGAATCATACAGATGTTTGAGAAAAAACTGCGTTAATAAAACACCGTTTTTGGGTAAAAATGATACCTACGGTAAGCTAATAGTCTTTATTTAATAGTTACATAGTGCACAGTGAAGTGCTACTAACATAGATAAAGTTTTTTATTTCATCATCATCATCATCTCAGTCATAGGACGTCCACTGCTGAACATAGGCCTCCCCCTTAGATCTCCACAGATACCTGTTGGTTTTAGTTTTTTATTTACTAACAGATTTTGTATATAGCATATGTATGCTAGTTTTTTAAAGTATTTATCTATGGGCCATTGATGCCTGAAAATAAAGATGATTTCATTTTGATTTGAATAGTTTAGCGTAAACAAAACTATTCGAAAGAATAGACTTGTTTTGGATTAAAAACCTGTGTAAAATGCAATACATAAACTACAAAATGTAATTTATGTTATTCAATTGATCTTATTATTTCCATTATATTTGAAAGGCATGTCATCATTACAAGTACTATGACATCATCGAGCCGATCTCACAATTCTTTGCAAATAAAGTTAGGCCTCAGCCGTTTAGAAAATCATGCCGCTAAAATTCCTGAAATCTACCTGAGTAAATCCGCTGTCAAACTAGTAGGATATAATAAAACCAAGTTATTATGACAAGTCGCCTTGAATGGATCGACTAAACCTGATTTTTGCTCTAGAATAAAAAACGAAGGCATAGAATCTAGCTGTATTTTTATAGTACCCACTAGCTTTCCTCCTGCGGTTTGACCCGCGTCTCGAGATGACTGCTTACCGTAGCCGGATGGTGACAAACTATCCTATGTCCTTCTCCTGGCTCTAAACTACCACCCTGCCATTTTCAGCTAATTCGGTTCAGCCGTTATTGAGTTATAAGTGGAGTAACTAACACTTACTTTTTTAAATATAAAAAAATCGGTATAATACACAAAAACCTGATCTATTAGTATACCATACTTCATCTAATCGATTCAGCTATAACATTAAAACATACATATATATAACAGGCAGGTGGACATAATTACTTTCGTACCTAATACTAATTGCCTCAATTACAGTATTTTAAACTAATTTTAGACATATCATGTACCACTATGAAGTACCTACATACATAATAAACTATATAGTACGTAGGTGAGAGAAAATTACTTTCATACCTACTTTGGAATAAGTCTAATCTTAGTACAGACAAAACTAATTTTAGATACCACAATTTAGTTCTCAAACAGATATAATATGTATGTATGTTTGTTAGCTAGAGGTGTTAATTTCAGGCTTATCTGCAGGCAATATTTCAGGCTGCTGTGTGCCGTCAGATTTCCACGTTATAAGGGCGCGATATACAATTACCGCGTGCCTATATAAGGCCGTTATTTCATTTATATGCTGGGGTAATATTTACGTTACCCAGTATAAAGCTTATAACGTATATTTTAGTAGTAATACCCCAAGTTTTTATACAACCATATTAATATTATCTACTGATTTCAACATTATTAAAAATCTCCAACGATTTTTTATGCCTTACTTTTGTGAATGTGCTTAAAATATATACAGTTTGAAATATAAAATTTCATGTACCTTAAGCACAATTATAAATTAAAGTTAAAGTAGAAAATAAATTAATGAAACCAACTTTTAATTTGTCCAACAAGACAAATGAAAAGCTATTAATTATAAAGAAAGTCAAACGTAAAACAATACTGCCAAATTAGATCCCCTGAATGTTTAATGTAGCCAAACCATAAAATTAAGAATTCTCCTGCCCAAAACGTTTTAAATACTCTCCGATGACTTTTTGAACACGCCCCGCCTAAACTTCAACTTTTTTAATAAGCTCTCCCGGCGGAAAACCTTTGGATTAACTACCGAAGTTTAATCGTAAAACACAAAAAACCGAATCGTTTAATTAGCCGAACACATTTTCCTTCGGGAATTATGAATATTTAACTGCACTTACCTCAGAGCCGGTGTCGATCGTCCTCCGAATAAAAAAGTAAAAATAAAAAACACTGATTCAAATATGGAATGTAAAGTTCGGGAAATTCGTGAGCGCGCGCGTAGCGTCCGTCCTGCCCCCCGGACTGGCGTAGACTGAACAATTTTCGGAGGAACTCGGAGGGTTGTTTCAACCCCCCGATGCAACGCGTCTGCATACTCCTCTCGCTGGCAATAAAGACCTATTCTTCTAATTTCCGTCGCAGTTTTGACCTTCTTCGTCTTGATTCGTTAGTTATTTAGTAGATTGGAGTTGGTTTGTTGGAATTGTTACTTATTGCTGTGCATCATAAGGTGTATTTTTGTTTGGTGTGCTTGCATCTAGTCTGACTAACGTATGATATAAGCGGCCGCTGATTCACTGGGGTCTATCATTTTGCTCGGCGCTATTGTAAATGTAATCGTGCCTATGTATGGACCAGGGTTCATATATATGCTGGTGTAAGACGATTAGGTAAATTTAGGTACTTGAACATGGCTGGACTATGGACTTATATAATTTTGTGAATAGGTTGAGTCAAATAGGCTTATTTCCTTATATAGTATTCAGTACTATGTCTTTTATTTACTAATTTATTAACTTAAAATCTTTACATGTAAGACAGCATGTTCAACAGTCTGTTCGCTATCAACACAAAAACTACACCAATAAATAGATGGTGATAATTAGAAGAAGGTAAAAGGTATTTTGATTTAAACTATGATACTGCTATTATGCGCGTAACTTTATAAAAAATAGATCCTCTCTATAAAAGGAGTAAAAACATATTTTTGCAAGAAAAACAAAATACTTTTTTAAGCACACAAAGTTAATTAAAATACAAATATGTGTAGTGTAGAAAGCATTACATCTAAATTACAGACAAACACACAGGCAAACAGAATTCACCCGTAAGTGCTTGTAACAAGTTTGAAGTACATAATAAAGTTATGCTGCGACTGTCAATCGGCTGGCAAACGTTCGTCACAGCAATTTATAGGGGCGCCGGTAAGCCCAATTTTGGGAAAATCGTTTCTGGGTGTGCTATGTAAAAGGAAATATTGTTGTTAGAAATAACTTCTAAGGTAAGCGGATTTAAGAATACTTTCATTACCTACTTACTAGTAGTTATAAACATCCTACTACGGTATTAACTACAAAACATTGCCAGTGAGAATTTTCTCACTTGCGTGAAAAATAGAATTGTCATATATAGAAAGCAGACCTATGCACGCTTCCTGAAAACATTTTTACTCAGCTGCATCCGATAAACTAAACATTGACCTCAACATAGTTTGAAAAGGGCCAGGAAGATCATTCTGGGAGTATTTGTTAAAAAACCACTATCCGTTAGCAAAATGATTCTTATTTGTATACCAGACATAAACCTGTTTAAAGATATTCATTCATTCCGTAGCGGACAGTCAAAGGTGGTGTACAGATTTAATTAAAAAATAATGAAACATCGAGCGTTTAACGTTTAATGAGCGAAAAACTTTGGGCTCTGACACTGAAATGTTTTTATAGTAAAAAGCCATTACTTCCGCCCGTCTGACCACCGACTGTAAGGGCTGGTTCAGACATCGTCTACAGAAGTGGAGGTTTCATTTCAAAATATTTTATAAAAAAGCTGACTGAACAATAGTCTAAATATTGGAATGATAAATAAAAATAGGTACATTGGATTTCATATTTTTACTAGCTGTTCCCCGTGGTCCACTCGCGTTTCGAGAGAACTTGCCGCATCCAGATATAGCAGCTTTAGTCAGCAGTCCTTTTCTAGGCCCTGTGTACTTTTCATTTAAATCGGTTCAGTAATTTTGACGCAAAAGTGCGACCGACAGGGTTACTTTTACATTTAAATATTTGTGAGGATAACACTTTTTAAAATCTTTCAGTCGAGCAGAGCATATTTCTGAAATATCTAGATTTTAGCTGTACAGTATTTTTGTTTTTCAGTTTTTCCGCCAAAATAAATAAAAATAAACCTCAACTTAACTTAAAACTCTGTCCTAAAAAAACAATACGACTCGATACACAGTCAGCCCTTATCAGACAGCAAGTAGCTGTTTTTCCAGGTCAACGAGCTAGCCACTTTGAAAATAAATTTCCTTAACATTGGGGACTAATTACATTTTTTGTTGCTTTCTATTTGTTTAGGAATAAATTAAAGAAACTGAAGAGACTGGTGTATTGTGTTTTATTTCTTAGAGCTATTTACTACTTCCCTTATCGGGGTAAATTTAGCCAAACCAAATATAACGTGCCATTCTATGGGAAAATAATTGTTATAATCGGTTCAGGCATCTTAAACTATGCAAACTATGTATTTTTCAGTTGTTAGTGAGCTCAAAGTTGAATATTTGATTGAGTGCGATAGTTACGTATATTCATTTGAATGTTGTGTAACAAATTGAAAAAAACTGGCCATCTTTCTTCACAAAAATACTCTATTAACATCATCACTTTCTGCAAGCCTAGTACCACTTCCCAAGAACACCACCTTAACAGCTGTTATAGGGACCCCTAAGATCGCTCACACAATTAAACTGAGTTTAATCTAGTGATTAAACCCCGGAGGCCTGCTGACCCGACCAGTAACATTAAATCTGTATTAGTTAACTTTGATTAATAAAGTTCGTTTCTTTAGTTGAACGTTGCCGCAAGTTTTGGGCGAACGGCCATAGGGGGCGCACCTATCGTCTCTAATGTAATGAATTAAAAGTTTGTTCTCAGTTTGAGATACCACTGGTATTAAGTCTTTTGGGCTGCGATTAAGTTTTTGATTGTTAGGGATTTGGGTGGTTGATAACACAGCCCATTTTATTCCTAGAGAACCTTTTTCTCTGGGGCTTATAACCAACTTTAGGGACAAGGATACCTAAAAATAGCCAGTAATCCCCAGAATTCCCTTTTAATTTCGTCAAAAATCAGTTAGACTTTTACGTTTACACCTGTCACCATTAGCCGTGTTTAAAATTTTATCTAAACCCCTTCAGGTATGTTCTCCTAGTAACGTTAGCTAAACAGTGCCAATACAGATCGTCAGTATTCCAGTCACGTGCTGAAGATATACTGGATTTACAAAATCGCAGCCTGCGCTCTACACAGCAGAGTAATTGCTTGCTTTAGTTTTATCATCGCGAAGGAAAGAGTTATATCGGAGTTTAGAATATTCTTTAAGGGAAGAACAAGCTAAAATAAAGACAGGGAAGATAGTCGAACATCATGTTAAAAATAGCAAAACAAGATTTAGATGTAGAAAGACCTTTTTATCCAAAGTGAATTTTAAACTAAGTAGGTATGATATGAATGTGGTATTAATGTATTTTTATACTGTGAGTAAATATGGGTGGGTTATCTCAATGGAATAACTACAAACTCGTGATATTAAATGTTTGATAATATTCCATTCATTGTAAGTTTAGGATGGTACAAGTTATAGAAGATATTGAAAGACACGTACCCTGCAGATTTTTATCCGGATGCAGAAAATATGCATTCCTTTGACAGCGACTTTTTCAATATACCCGGCAAACATGCAGCCAATAGAACCTCCCAATAAATAGTCAAGTACTAGGGCACCATAACTCGGAAAGGCTATCCCTTACGCCACAGACTTACAAGCTCACAGACAGTGGACACGCCACAAGTCAGGCTATGTCCCCCGGGACGCAAGCTAACGACTTTACTCTCTTATTCGTTAAACCCCGAGACTCGCTTGAGGATCTTTTTATCAAACTTCGACGGTCTAACTAAAGATTCATGTGTCTGCAATATGTGCTTTCATTATGTTGGAGTCTGCGTTTGGATATCGAAGGCGTGCAGACGAAAGTTGAAAGATTTTTCTAAAGAACGATAATGCAGTAGAGCGCCTTCGAATTTTTATTCAGTGACTCCAGTTTTTCTCTAATTGTTTTTTTTTATATTAGCATGTAACTTCACTGGATATATCTGGATTATCTACACTCTACAGGTACCTATATTAGAGAACATCTTGGCTTGGCTTGGATAGCTTCATTGATGCAAATCAAGCATCCGATGTTATCTTAATATCTTATATTAGCTAGTTAAAGTATTCCAATAAATTACACAGCTACAGGTGTCAGCTACTTATGTGCTCACCCCTTCGAGGTACGAGTCGTAACGCCGCCATTTTGTCAATATCAACATAGGTGAACACTTTACTAGTGATGAGACTTGTGAGAAATATCGATAAATATAATATACAGTCGATAAATGTGAGTGCAGTTTGATAGTTGCGTAGTAAAATATAGGTACATTACTTAAGTTATGTTTGTAATTTAATAGATTGGATATAAAAAGGTGAGTGAACTTATGGGTGAGTGATGAAGATATGACTGCAATAGATGAAATAGTTTATGAGTAAAAAAATATATATTAGGTATCTATGTACTAGCCGCTTGCTCGCGGTTTCCGAGTCCCGTGGAACTACAACCCGTACCGGGATAAAATACAGCCTATGTTAATCGGGAAGAGTGTAGCTAACAGTAAAAAAATACTTTTTTTAGAGTTCTTGGGGTAAAAACAAACAAACAAAAAAAAATTCCTCTTTATTATATTATAGTATTGACTTTTTACCGCAATACTTTATTTAACCTTTAAAAACCACTATATTTATCTAAATTTACGATCCCAGCGACACCTATCAACGATCTATTATATTTACAAAGACAATAGGTATACCTTCAGACAACGTCTAGACATCACTATTGTCTATTATTACATTATTTAATAAACAAAAGGTTTCAGACAAGATAGTGGACGTTTGATGGTAATTTGACAGCGTTATACCTCGTTAATGTAGATTGTAGGTATTTTTATAAAGCTTATTTGGTTACTTTTCATAAGGTAAAATGGTACTTTTGATCCTAAAGTTTTCTTTGAATTTTTTCATGTTTTAAACCAAAATAATAAAATCGTAGGAAGCAGGCTACGTTCGTAGCGGTGCTACGCGTTCTCGTAGCAAACGAAACTTGTAGATTTTCAAAAATTATGTTACAGAAGGGTAGTCACAAGCGATAAAAAAATCTAGATAGAAATTAAGTTTCCTTACTTTAAAGACCAAGTAACTTATAGGAAAAGTTCTGAAATGCATTCCATCCAATACTAATCATTTTTATCCATGTTTTTTGTTATCAGGTAGCAGCCCCGAATATGCAAATGTGTGTGTCACATATTTCCTTCTCGAAAATTTCAAGAAGACGGTCACCCATCCATCCATAAATTGTCCGTAGCTAATGTACCTTAACCTGTCTTAAATCAGATAATAGGCCAAATTATTACCACAACAACTCCTAACCCATATATCACGCAGAATAATCCCCGCTATCTTCTAATCCTAGCAATGTATAGGATTAGTGAACATGTTTAATTATTGTTAAGTAATTAACACTACTGATTACTGACGAAGATTTATGAGCATTGTAGAATAGGACAGAGCTGGGGAATGTTTTAGACAAGAATGGAATCTATGAAAATGGAGGTATACTGACTAATTAGACTTTCCCGTTTAGGGGTTTTATTCTAGACAAGATGTACATGATTCTTATGACATAACTTAAAAAAAAAAACATATTTAGCTTTCCTTTTTTTCAGCGTTGTAAGAATGCTGCTTCCAACTATACATAGAAAGTATTGACGTTCATATTTACAATTTATTTATCAAAATGTTGATTTCAACAATAGGCGGTAAGTATATGGCTTGTTATGGTTTGGTTATCGTTGTAAATAGATAAATGGTGCAACCCTTCAAGTCTAACTTTTAAAATAAACGATGATAAGAGTTTAAACATCTTATTTTCCTATTTCTACCAACATACTCTTTCCAAAACACGGATTATGGAATCTACGTCTCCAACCCCAGTTTGCATAAGGATTTTACGATGTAAGTAAAGTATGTGTGCCTAAGATTTGTAATACGAGTGAGTAGGCTCGCGTGCGACGCTTCGATTTTTAGCGCCTACTAGTAATATAGGAGCAAATAGCAACGCGCATGTGTTAGCCTTAACGTGTGATTTTTATTATCAGGCACGTTCAATGTTCGTGTGTGCTCGCATTATTCCTTTTTCCTGATAAGCTTTTTGCAGTTGCAGTATAGAGAAAGGTTTCTTGCTTCTTTTGCTGTGTGGTAAAGAATATTTACCTACTTTTAAAATAATAATAAAACCTACTAAAAAAAAAGTTTTATTACCAGAATACCCGTACTTCCACACACTGAAAATCTTACAAATTTTCACCGCTTAATCCTTCAGTTCCTGAAGTATAAGCGCAGGTACATTACTGAACAAGTTCTATTGTAAAACACTTAGTAAGAGTTTAATGCGGCGTAGTTTAACTGATCCTCGTCTTAAACGCAGCGAACAGTACAACTCAAGAGTGCATTACATGCGCTACTTTACTGCACCGAATGGGAGATGCATTGCTTGCGGATACATACTGGGAGGTAGGTTGGGGAACCATGTTGAGGATGGCACGTTGAGTAGGTGGTGTTTTGAATGTCTTTTGCAGTTGTTATGGGTAGGCATAAGGAGGATAGTGTGATAATCAGTCTTACCGAGGGGTATCAGGTTGCCCAATAAGGTTGAAGAGAGATCAGATAGGCAGACGCTCCATGTAATCCTTGTTCCTAATCTAGACTATCGGTTTAGTTATAATATTGCTAAAGAGTTTGTTGCTCACTTCTTCTCAACAAACACACAGGTCGTGGTAAAAGGTAGGCATCTTTTGACGGTTGTCTCATCTAATATTTGACGTTCTAAAAGTGTGCTTCGTCAGCGTTTAATCATCAACGATTTTAAAAGACCCATGCTTTAGCATCGTTTTTTTGGGAGGGGGAAATCCTCATGGACTTCCTCCGCCTGAGGAGAGGCGTAGGGGCGTGCCGGACTCTTACCGGCTTAAACCCCCCTGTGTCCTCCTTGGATTTGGGCGCGGGGCTGCGGGAATCCAAATTCTTCCGTCCCCTAACATCTAAGAAGAAGAAGTGGTAACTGTCGGGATATATACTTATGTATACATATAATATACGCCTTTTATATACTTTTGGTATGTCAATTAATACAACAGTATGTCACGCGCATTAAACTTGCATCGAGAGGCAGTGCAAGTTTGAAAGCCGGCGGCCGCCTTTGTTTGCTGCCTACTAATTTATATCCATTACCAATTGTTCGTAAACACCGTATTATGTGAACAATATTTATTGATAATATCTTAGCCACGAAATATTGTGTGGGAGGGCTTCTTACTAGCTTCAACAAACTCCTTATTAAACATAGTTTCTGGAAAAACTGAGTAATAAAGGATCACACCAAAAGTATCACCACCTTTTGTTTGAAACCGTTAATTCAATAAAGACTCTTACGTAATGGGGATTATTAAATAGATAAGGATTGAGGATTCCTTTGGGAGTGACGCCATTAAACTATATAATAAATGCATATAACTTACACAAAAACAATAGAAAATATTGGGTTCTTGTGGTAATTTAGGGTGTTAAAATTTAAATATTTTCCTGTGCTTACTTAATATAAAAAATAAACCCTATAATATATTAACAATACGACTTCGAGAAGGTACACTTTTTTCAGTGTTCTCGGGCTACACAGTACGTTCCATTAGTAGTTAGACTTAAAAACAAATGTAAGTAGTAGTAAGCCGAACGGTTCGCTCGGCAAAACGTACCGAATTCACTTGTTTCAATTTGTACGAGTGCAGTACACTATCCAATTGCTTGTTACCTAAATATATGTTATGGACCAAGTGATTAATTCGGGCATTATTTATAATGCCCGAGCATTATGAATAATGTCTAGCTTTATCGGGCCAAGTGATTAATAACTATCTTAACTTCATTATTTATCACATTGCACGGGCATTATTATATTGCTACATGACAGTTGGGCAATTTGATAATAAAGCTATATTTTATGCGGTGCGAGGGTGGCAGTTGTTCTAATAAATAAATTCTGTTACTTGCTACATATTTTATGATTATTGTTTCGAAAATTATATGTTCTTTTTTAATGGGAAATTATAAGTCTAACCACAAAATTATTTATTGGACAATTGTCATCTAATTTACTTACTCGGCAACGTTTTTCTTGATCTAATTTTTCTTGGCTCGTTTTTTTTTATGGTAGAATTTAATTTGGATTCAAAACATTGTATTAAAAATGTCAGTGACGAAAACGAATCGCTGCAGACCCGACTCCACGTAGTCTTGTCTGCCCTACCCCTAGAGTGCAATTCAAAACCGCGTCGGCGCGGCTGAGGCTGGCTGGCGGAGCCGGCCAGCAAGCCGAAGCTGCGGTGGTGAGCGTGAAAACCATCTGCGACGATAAGCTCGCATGGGACCGCCGGAGACCCGCAGCGTCGGAGCCGTGACAGAAGCCATGCTTGCTGCATGTTGCATGCTTAATTCCATGCTAGCTGATTCTTTAAGTGGTTTAATATTTAGTTTAAGTTAAATGAAATTAAATATGTTTATATTACTTTGCCCAAAAGGTCACGGGCAATATGTATAGTGCCCGGTCGATTTGATTATTTGTATAATTATTATCAAATTGCACTCTCATATTGGGCATTTTTCATAATGACCGGGCATTATGTATACTGCCCAATTTATCACTTGGTCCATAACATATACACTACTTCTAGAGTTTCTGAAACTTTTAAATGTACTAAAAAATAAATACACTAGATATAAATTAAATCAATTGATCGACACTCAAAGCAACACGTTTTGTCACTGGCGATTATTAAATTTTTATAACTTTGTGGGAAATCTATATGTTTTATTATAAATCAAAGTCCTTGTGGACATGACGTGTCCCATGTAACCTACCAGGACATCGTAAGACCACAAGACATTTTAAGTTATTCTTTCTCATACTACACAGCAAAAATAAATGGTTCATCTTCGTATCCAACATAAAATATTTACCATCACACGAAACGAAAAACAAAAGGTTTTCATTGAAATACCAACAAGTGTTCTACCAGGAGAACATAAAAGCGTAGTTGTAACACAAAAGTTTCGACTCAGCATTTACATCTGCATTGAGGAGCACATGCTTTATGCCAATCGTGTGCATTCGCGTTATTAAAAAAGTTAGTGAATACGGTGCAGTTTTTGGCGCTTACATTAAAATTGCAATTGTAAATGTAAAACATTGTTGAATCACAGTAGGTTAATTTTTCACATAACATACAAAAAGGCATGGTATGTATAATATATGTTGTTGAACTCGGCTGATAAAAACTAAATAATGGCGTCCAAGACCGATTTCATCTGAGATCAGCCAGCTGCAGCCTTCACTCTCATAACCCGATTGAATGGCAAGCCGACACGACCCGGAAAAAATTATTATTTTATTCTTAAACTAAACTAAAACTAAACTGCAAAAACACATACGAAGTGGTGAAGGGTGGGCGTTTTGGGGGCTGTCTTATGACATTCGAAAAGTGCTGTTTTGCAGCCAAGTTTGAATAAATGAGTTTTGATTTTGATTTTTACTATTTTTTTTTATTTATTTATTTATTTGATTTACACGACTTCAAAAGTCACTTACATAAATCAGAACTATGACTTCAAGACTATGAAAGACATTGTGGCTTACGCTACTTTTTCTTACATACGCAGTCTTCTAAAAAAATATGGCTTATTGACGTCTATACTAACAGCGTTCTACTAACTGACACTTTTTTAGAAATAATCAGCTTCAAGAGGAGCCAGATGTTTATCAGCTACAAACTTAGTATCACAATACAGTTTCGGAGCCAATTGTCAGCGATACGGCGTGAAACTTATTGAGCTTAGAGATAACGTGCTGCAACTTCGTCAGCTGTTCCAATGATATCATAGTTTATATTGTTACCTGGTATATTATATTATCAGTATAAAGTTTAGCCTCAAACTACCTAAAGCATTTTATTACTGACTGCTGACTTTTTCTTAAAACATCTGCCTAGGTTTTTTTTTTTTTGAACCTTGAAGTGAAAATTCGTAGAAAATGATTGTTTTTAGCAAAACTTCATATTTTTACTGCCAACGTGAACGTCCGATATTCTTAAATCAAAAGTTTTTTGAAACTTGAACCTGAAAATTCATAATAAACTGGTGTTTAAGGAAACTCACATTTTATCGTGGGTGAACACTTTCACAGATTTTCTAGCTTTACCATTATTAGGTTACCTGAAATAGACTGCAAAAATAACAGAGTTAAATTATCTAGCGAAAAAAATAGATAACAAATGATCTGCTCGGATTAAAAATCACTCTGCCTCTAAAATATGCAAAACATCGCAAATCCCAAAGTTCTCTCTGTAGAATGATCTACACTACAAAACTGTGCTCGTAGTGAGAATAAAAGCATAACGCTACTATTTAGTAGCCGTTGTTACAACCATACGCTGTATGAGGTCCTGGTCACTCTGCAGGCGGATAGCGGGTATTTGGTATGAAGAAATTACTCAACGTTCTATTATTTCTTGTCTTTCGATGGTGGCCAGTCATCCATGGCGTACTGGCTATTATGGATGTTAATGTTTAAAATCATTTTTTCATGGTAATTATTCTGCCAGCATCCGCTCGTCTGTACCGCATACCGCGTACCGCATTGCCTGTCTCTTCCAGCTTTTCTCAATTTTGGCAGCCATTTCAGCGTGATTGCAATGGTAATACACAGATACATCATTTTCGAATTATGATATTAGTAGGGATTCTTAATCAGTTCGTATCGTGGTTCAGTAAAGGCCAATTTCTTACCAAGCAAGATATCTGTATTAACAATCAATAAGATCGATACCTATGTAGAATTGTATGTTACAAGTTTTACTTTGGTTAAAGTTTGGTTTATTCCTTTAGCTTAAAGCGTTTCTAACCCGTTATCAGTATAGCCTGACCCTTACACTAAAGTTAAGATGCAGCTCAGAGTAAGTTTTAATGTATGTTCAACGCTAAATGGAAAGCTATGTCGCTCGTTCATTCGTTCACGAACGAACGTTGTGGCAAGGTGAGCGAGAAGAGATTGAATTAACTTAACAAATCGAGAAATTGTTCGGCGGTCAGTTTGGTTTGTAGTTTGAGAAGTTAAAACGGTCTGTTTAATGTGGAACCTGTTATTTTAGAACAATTAGGCATTTCGAGGTGGAAATTTTTACATATTTTTTTCTTTTGTCACACCATACATTATTTCCTAATTACTGTCCTTGTAAGAATTTATCATGCCCACGAAATGAAATTGCCTATAACCTTTTCCATGTATTTCCTAAACCAAATTCGGTTAGAATCAGTTCAGCTGTTTTTCCGTGAAAGCGTAAAAAACATGCTTCATTATTTATAAAATTAATCAGAATTTTGTCAAAATCCTTCTTAAACCCGCCATCTTGCTATCTAAGGCTTAAAACACAATGCATTTGAGTTTTATCTCAAAGTTTAATATTCGCCGTATTCGTGCAATATGCAACATGTTTTCATATGTTGCGCCCACAAAGTGTTTCCGTCGCGGTTGCTCAAGCTATTTTACTAGAATGCTGTTTTCAAGGAAATTCAACACGTATTTCGCACATTTTGAGAGGAAAATTTCGTAGTCGTTTGTGGTGTAAAATTTTGAATATTTTGCTTGTTTTCAAATTTTGAAAGTCAACTTATAAATCAACATTTCTATAGAGGAACAGTCCTCAATCACGTTTTCAAAGTCTGGAGGGATTTTAATGAAACTTAAAAGATACGTGTAGGTAAAGATTAAAACAAAACATGCAATTATCAATATTTTATTTTTATAATATTTTGTACTTAAAACATACGCAATATTTTCTATAATTATTATTATTTACACCTTTCTCCGTAACTTGCCTCTTATAAAATCATTATCATCATCATCATCAGCCTATCGCAGTCCACTGCTGGACATAGGCCTCTCCAAGTGCACGCCACTGAGATCGATTTTCGGCTACTTATAAAATGTTTCATGTAAAATGTAATAATACTAGGAACCCATACATGACTAGAGCCGTTTCAGTTGTCGTATCTTTGGAATTGTATGAGGATCACCAGGTACGTCGTCACCGCTCCTATTACCTGTAAAATAAACGATACACTTAAAACTACGCCCAAAAATAAATGATTTTATTTTAAGCTAAAAATGGAGAAGTTTTTTTATCTGCAGTAAACAATTTTCGTGTATCGTTTACGTTAACAAACATTGATTTGCATAGTACGCGTAAATACGTAAACGCAGTAGTATATTATGTTTCAATATACGTATGAAACCCACAACACGCATGGCTCTGCTTACTAAAATTATATTTTAAAATACTAGATAAGTCGTGGTGGCCTAGTGGGTAAAGAGCCAACCTCTCAAGTATGAGGGCGTGGGTTCGATTCCAGGTCAGGCAAGTACCAATGCAACTTTTCTAAGTTTGTATGTACTTTCAAAGCATATACATATCTTGGACTCCAATGACTGTGTTTCAGGTGGCACGTTAAATTGTAGGTCCCGGCTGTTATTGAACATCCTTGGCAGTCGTTTGCCCTGGTAGGATATATAAGATAATATACTTACAGAAGCGATAAGCGGTCGATGCAGAGTACACATGCCCATGGGCGCATAGCTGACGGATTGGAGCATCAGTTGCCGCGAGAATATCTCCAGGCGCGACGGCAGCACGCCGGTAGACGGCGCTGACGTCATCAGCCGACATACCAGCCCCTCGGTTCTTTTGCCCTGGTAGCAAAATGTATTTAATTTATTGAAAAGTATATATATATATATATAAAGTATAATAAATAATGGAATGGACGGGTATAAATAATAAAATGAGCATGTTGTTACTTGCATCTTACGATTTTGGGGCATTATTTCACCTGTCTTCGAAGGCCAACATTAAAAAAGAGAATTTTAACGAATTTCATCAATTATTATTGTGTTTTGGTCTAATTGAGGTCTAATCTCACACATAAAATAATCTCTATACCGAAATCTAGGTAGCTAGATAGGTTTGTTTGTAAAGGCTCCGATATTACTCAACGGATTTAAAAAATTCTTTCACTGTGGGAAAGGTACACTCTTCCTCAGTCCTGAGTAACATAGGAGATATTTTATCCCGGTACGGGGTAGTAGTTTCCACGTGTTGTGGGTGAAACCGCTGGAAACCTATAATGAACTAGTGAAACCAACCTCTGCTATAGTATAATGTCCTGGTTCTACGACGACGATCATCCGCAGCATGTGCGTCACACACCACAGAAACTGCAGCACCAGGAAGTGGATGCGATTCGTGGATACAACTGAAATAAAGAGAGATACATAAATTGTAACAAAAATAGTTTTACAAAGTTTTTGGAGTAGACTTTTAAATGATGCTGTTTATCAAGATCAGCTTACAGAAATAATCTTTTCAGATGATTGTGAAAGATGTACTGTCTACTCGTAACATAAAATGACTACGTTTTAGGACTGACTTTGATATTGATATATCAAGTACGGAAGCCAAGCTAAAACGAGCTTATTCTCCCTCTAAAATACTCTAAATAATGTGATGGAGTTGAAATTTTAATAGCGTGACTGCTTTCTGCTAGATACTTTTAAGGTTCTGTTTCTCGTTGACTTGTTGATTGATTAAAGACTTCTTTAAATCAACAAACTACGAATAAAACAAAATAACTCACTTATCTCCATAATAAGGAAGTATGGCGTGACAATCAGATGGAGCAGAGTAGAAATGAGGATCACGACGAGAGGCAGGCCGTAGCTGTCATCGATACTGTTCACGACGTCACACAACGTGCCGTGCAGTGCCGCTAGACGTCGCACCGCGTCGCACGGGGACACCACCAGGCGAGGCTCTCCGCTTGCTGAAAGCAGGGATACTATTGAGGGTAAGATTGCGGATCAATCCCTTCATTTCTTCTATAGATAATAGATAGACTTCGACAAAAGTAAGTTCTTGGTGCTTTGAATGCTTTTGAAGGTAAGTTTTTGGTTCTTTGGTAGCTTTTGTTGTTGTGTGAATCAGCTTGCAAGGGTTTTTATTTGTTTATCTGCTTCTTTAGTAGTATTCGTATAGTTTGAGAAAACACCTGTAAGATATGTACAGATACTTTTGAGTGTTTTATTTTTCTGGGGAGCATCTCATGTATTAGGTGTATGTTTAGTCTATGATAAACTATAATCTTCTTTTACTAACATTGAATCACCTTCCATATACCTTTTTTACAGTAGCTACATTAAGTGAGATACATATCTCAACCTAGCAAAATCTGAGTTCATTAACCAAATATTGCAAATAGCCTATCTTACCAGTTCTCTTGATGATGACGATATGCTCCCTGCCGGTCATGGTGTCCACCAGCAGGCTGACGTTAGCGGAGCGCTGCGAGTCCACTGGAGCTACCCGGATAGCATAAACGCAAGACATCTTACCAGTTCTCTTGATGATGACGACATGCTCCCTGCCGGTCATGGTGTCCACCAGCAGGCTGACGTTAGCGGAGCGCTGCGAGTCCACTGGAGCTACCCGGATAGCATAAACGCAAGACATCTTACCAGTTCTCTTGATGATGACGACATGCTCCCTGCCGGTCATGGTGTCCACCAGCAGGCTCACGTTAGCGGAGCGCTGCGAGTCCACTGGAGCTACCCGGATAGCATAAACGCAAGACATCTTACCAGTTCTCTTGATGATGACGACATGCTTCCTGCCGGTCATGGTGTCCACCAGCAGGCTCACGTTAGCGGAGCGCTGCGAGTCCACTGGAGCTACCCGGATAGCATAAACGCAAGACATCTTACCAGTTCTCTTGATGATGACGACATGCTCCCTGCCGGTCATGGTGTCCACCAGCAGGCTGACGTTAGCGGAGCGCTGCGAGTCCACTGGAGCTACCCGGATAGCATAAACGCAAGACATCTTACCAGTTCTCTTGATGATGACGACATGCTTCCTGCCGGTCATGGTGTCCACCAGCAGGCTCACGTTAGCGGAGCGCTGCGAGTCCACTGGAGCTACCCGGATAGCATAAACGCAAGACATCTTACCAGTTCTCTTGATGATGACGACATGCTCCCTGCCGGTCATGGTGTCCACCAGCAGGCTGACGTTAGCGGAGCGCTGCGAGTCCACTGGAGCTACCCGGATAGCATAAATGTTCAGAGGTGAGGAGCTTTTTGGTTTCTCCACTGAAAAGTATAGGTTTTAGATTTTTATAAACTTGATACGCCTACCTATATCTGAGTTTTACACAACTTATTGCCAGCTAGTAGAAATTACCACTAAGATTTTCTTATGCATGCAACATTATCAGAGTGGTCTTCATAGTGAGTTTAGTGTTGTTCTATTAAAAAGAAAAACAGACTATGTTAGGATTATAACCCGAAGTAAGGCTACACCTAACCGTTTATAGCTAGATGAAAACGGCCATTTGCGGCTAAACTTAGTTGTATCCCTTAGTTATCAACGCATCGGATAAAACTAAGTAAAGCTATATAATGGTAGTAGGTAAAACATAAGATAGTTTATAAGATTTGTACATAATAAAGATTATATACAGACTACATAGTAGCTACAAATGGTTGGCTACACCTAGCTCTCAGTAGCTCTAGCTTAACCTATGTGTAGCCTTACTTCGGGCTTTGGCCGTAACAACTAATAAATCCAAAAAATAAACAGTAAAAATGAATCTATATCAATCAAGTAACCGTCTCAAACATACCAGGAATGGAGACTTGTCGAGCAGTAAGCGCGAGTGCGTCATTGACAGCTGAGAAGCGCGCGCGCACCGACAGCGCCGTGAACGCAAACTGAAGCTCCAAGATTAGTACCACAAACCATAGGAGGTAAAAGCCCAAGTAGTTCGTCACCACGTCCCCTGGAATCACAAAATACAAAAAATATTAGGAAACGATATATAAGG
Source organism: Helicoverpa armigera (assembly GCF_030705265.1). Taxonomy (NCBI): domain Eukaryota; kingdom Metazoa; phylum Arthropoda; class Insecta; order Lepidoptera; family Noctuidae; genus Helicoverpa; species Helicoverpa armigera. The sequence continues at coordinate 1,864,788 of NC_087141.1, forward strand.
AATTTCAAATTACTAAAGATTGCTCCGTGACTCGAAAAGCAAGTAAAGCAGTCATGATTACTGGCTTTCATTTAAAAGTCGGTGGTCAGAAAGATGAAGTCGATACAGTTATAAAGTAGGGTGTCTGACTATCATTTCTTAGAATGGAAACCGACAATAACATAAGAAAAGGTTAAACACATGATCATGTTCAGTCGTCGTGAGGCAACGCCAAGGTAAGTTTTCACCTTTTATGTTTAGGTTACTTTCATTGAAGAAGAATCAAAACCAAGAACAACTAATACCAGCTTTTATATTATAAATAATCTTTTTAACTTACATTCCCTGTCCAGCTTCTTAGCTTGCAGCGCATAGAATGTGAAGTCATCAGCGATGAGGATGGAGAAGAAGATGAGTATCGCCAGTATGATGCCGCACAGCTTGCGCTCCGTCACCAGCGAGTACTGGCCGCCTATACTGGTGTCCACCTGAAAACGACGAAGTTTCATCAATTATAACTTTTCTAGAGGAAAGTTCTATGTTTAATGAAGAACGTCCTTTGACAGACTTGTCGTGCTAGGGTCTGTAAATCTTGGACACAAGTGGACTGAGTAAAGGTGATGGTAAATATGTTGAGCATATCCTTGGCAGTGATGATTTAGCTATATGAGGCCTGTGCCCTAAAAATTTTGTCGGTGCTTTAAAAATGCAATGATGATGATGTTAATGAAAGAACAACTGCAAAAAAGTTTGCGAAAATTTAGGCACCTAATGCTTAAACGGCCACTGATAAAAAATGGCTTACCGAAGCAATATTTTCCATAAACTTGAGCATATTCCTCATCCGCCTAGGTGCGCCGTAGACCCCGGCACCAGCTGTCGCTACTACCACTAAAACGTCGCATGTAGACACCACCTGAAAAACAGTAAAAACAAACAAATGAGGACAACATAAACATAGGTATTGTCGATACTACTTCTTTCACACCAGTGGATATTCCATTTCGATTTTTTACATAAAAGCCTGTCGCGATTGTTTGCTAATGTCGAGTTGGAAAAACTGAGTGGAAAATCTGCTAGTGTGAAACTCTCCTACATGACGTATTAGGTACCTGTGACATTCGAGAGGACATGCGCACTGACAGTTCCACGCCTACGTTGATCTCCGCTACCAGACCGAAGATCGTGCATATCACTGGAAAGAAGAAACAGGCAATAAATAAATAAATAATAATAAAATTTATTACGTAAAACATTATTTACACAGAATTTTCTTATATAGCACAGAAAGTTGGTACATAGTATATTCTTATATAAAGGTAAAAAAAGGTATCTTAAATAATGGTACACAGGTGACATAGGTAACCATCTGAATTGGATTGTAAAATTACATAATTTCATTAAAAAAAACTGAGGATAAACACGATTACTTTAGATTGTGTTTTGAAAGATCACCAGTAACTTACCACTCCTCATCTATTTTTCTCTACTGTTTATTTTGCTTTCTCTCTCTAGGTGTAATTGAGATGATCAATCATTCGGTGTCTTATACTACCAAGCAAGGTATGTCGAATAGATCTTTTTCTTTGCTATTTTACAGTTTGTTTTTATAAATAATACAAAGTATAGCTTATAAGTTAGTCGAGGTTACTCTAGCTTTTGAAAGCGGTTCAATATTTCCGGAGCCTTTAGGTATAACAAAAATCCTCTTTATTGTATAGAAGTAAGATGCATAAACACACAATATACTTACCAAGTACTGTGACTAGAATATAGCTATAGACACACATAGCTCCCGATATGCTGACCGTGAAGCCATTGCTGCGGGACTCGAACCGCAGCGGGGCTAGCCCGAAGAAACTTGAGATCTAGTAGAAACGGAGGGTTTTTGATGAAATTTTACAAAAACTGGGATTGGTAAAATAACATACGATTTCTGCTCTTGAGGAGATACATAATGAGCCACGAAAACCAGGCACGTTGAATTGTGGTTACCGGCTGTCATTTCAACATCAGGGGCAGTAGCCAGCCAGAAAGTCTTACGAAGGGGAAGTAACTGGTGAGCTAGATAACTGCTGTCCTGAGAAGTAAAGATAGGCAGTCTTCCCATGTAAAACACTGGTACTCAGTTACGTTATGTTATACAGGAAACCGAAAAAGCTAGGCAGAAAGAAGAATGATACGTCAAGAAGTGAGTGAATTCCCTCACCCTAAGTATAAAAGCATGAGCTCCGCCGACGACGCAGTGTGTAGGCCTGCTGGGCCGCGCGCCCGACTCGCTCGGCACCGGCGCCGCCGTCACTTCCTCCACCTTCGCTGACTCCACACCTGACGACAAGAAATGGAATCCATCAGTATATTATACGTACACACAGAATTTTATCGTCCCACTGCTGGGCTGGTATCAGTATAGTATAGCACAAATATGACCAAGAACAACGTTATTTTCACTCTTTTCTTCTTAAGTGAAATAAGTTCCAGTAAACAATAAAAAATGGTGACCACGATTGCAAATATGACTTAGGTATATCAAGGCATCATACGAATGCAAGTATCCTGATTGAGCCACTAATCAGTGATACGAAAACAGAGAAAATATATTTTGGAAATATAAATTCCTATTACATTTATTTATGTTTGGCACGTTAAAAGTAAAACAATTTTGTTTCGTTTCTATTCAAATTATAAGTTTGGTTGCACCGGTTTTGGGAGCTGTTGTACTACCTTTCTTGCGAGGAATGCCGTGAGCAATATTTGCGAAATTCATCATTAAAAAACAAAAAACTACTGAAACACTACACTTCTACTACTTTATCTATCACTAAAAAGTCCTTATAAACTTTTTTGTCCTAAGAAGTCCTGAAACCTAGTATTAGCAGTATGATCTCTGCTAAGTCTTAAGTACTAAGACTCCAGACTTGTGTAGGGGCTTTTTCCTCGATTTAAAACAAACTAGTTGAAGCTCTCTGTCAGAGTGCCGGCAGCTCATTAAACTGTCTTATCTATTACTTTACAACCGTCGATAGAACAACTTTTTAATTATCTCTTGAAAACACTTCAAGTGGTTGTAATATAAAATGCACTGTACGTCAATACTGATAAGAGTTTTATTCAGTTGAGGTAAGTTGCAGTTGGTAGGTTTATGTGGATAACGCTCTAGTTTATTTGATTCACTGTTATTTGCAAAACTAACAAATTCGTTAAAAACCATACATAACTTTAGTATATACTCAAAGTATACAGTAATCTCTCACTTTTACTAGTAAATACTGCACGCACCTGGATAAAAAGTATCATATAGTCCTCTTCGATAAATTAACTATCTACCCCTGAAAGAATTTTTCAAACCAGTAATTCCTGAGAGATTAGCACGCTTCAGCAAACAAACTCATCAGCTTTATAACATTAGTGCATAACAATAACAAAATTTTGCAACTCATTTTCACACATAACATGCCTCCTTAATTATCTCCTGACATTTAATAACCCATTCAATACTCATACAGGAAAATATATCAAGGATAACACCTGATGTACTAAAGATATATGATCGCGGGAGGCTATTTATCAATAAATCTAATAACCTATATATGTTACCTATACCTATGTGTATATATGTTATACGCCGACACAAACACTCAACGTCGCAGATAATATTCGGAAAACATCATAAACTTTCCGTGTGTATTCATAAACAGGTATAATGATGAAAGTCTTGTTACCATAGTGCCAGATTAAATTTGAGCTACCGAATCTGGAAAAATCTGTGGTGCATCCTTGCATAATAACGTACTTAGGTATACTATAGAACAGCGAGGCCCAGTTGGGCCAAGGCCTGCCGGGGCTGCGGGTTATTCGAAAGACATACCGCGGCCCTGGTACATAAAAGGCCTACGACGGAACACGACTGTTTTTAGTCAGTAAGAGTCTGACACTCCCTCGCCGCTGCTAACCCACAGCGGAAGGGGTCATTTGATGATTTTTGACGTCGTTAAAAAAAAAGTATACTACAGAAACAAAGAACTAACCTGAAAGATGTGCATAATAATATTTCGATAAACCTAGAATTATTTTATACAGAAGGTTAAAATTGAAAAGTCAAAAGAGAAAATTGGGTCAATTCAATTATTGATGAAAAAGTCCAGGTACAAAAAAATACAGACAGAAAATGGGATGGACGTGAACTTTTACATTTTCACTTTTTTATTATTTACTTTTGTTGAATTAATATGATCTATATCAGTCATCAACAAAAATAATAATGTCTTTGAAAACCTGATTATTAATGAAATGTAGTGGATAAGTAACAACAGCACGTGTTTATCGACCATAAGGTATAGTATAGCATCACGAGAGAGGGTTTTGTCTCATTAAATCGGTGGACTCCAATTTCAATAATTTTAGTAGTCGTTTCGGGTAGTGAAAAGCCTGAATTCAGGCAATCATTTTTTGCTACCGGCTATCCAGGTACTCGGGTTGAGGAGGTCAGATAGGCAACTTCATCAGATTAGAGCGGAAGTCGACATAGTTGGCAAAAGGGCTAGAGAATATGATATCACTACGAGAAAAAGACTGGAATGTCATGAGATAATCTGAATAATTCGGAAAATGTGATAGAATTTTCTCTATATATTTTTCTTAAAAGCGTTCCTTTTACTCCATAATAAAAACATATGGCCTACATTATTATGGAATCAGAAGGCGTATATGACATGTTTTACTTAACCAAATTCCGACGCGTAAATGGGACTGTGCTTTCATCTTGTGAAGCTGCATCTCGTAGTCGTGAGGAAGATGGCTAAGTAAGGTTTTATGTAAACAGCAAAGTAAGTTTGAGGATTTTAAGTTGTCACTTCCAACTTCGTATGTATGACAAAAACATATACACAAGATAACACAGCAAAAGAAAAATGAATACAAACAAAAAGAAAATTAGAATACCTAAACACAAAAAAAAATACCAGGGCATCATATTCACGAGAGGTTATCTGGCAGGATTTGAGAAAATCCTGGACTTGTAAGCATTGAAGACCGTCCAGTTACGTGGATCCATCCACCATCTGATTGAATAAAATGAACAGGCCAAAAATCTGATTCGAATTGAGTTATGCAAAATGTACAGTAGGTAGGTAGCTACAGACGTGAGGATAACAATGTTAAAGCCACATTATTTTCGTTTTCAGCATGTTTTCTATTTACGTAAAACAGTTGTTTACAAAATCACAGTTCAGACTGTTTAACCTTTTGATTTCTGATTACAATGAGTCCCGCCTACTTTTAATGATTCATAAAATAGAATATTTACATGTGTGTCTACGACCTATGCGATGATTGATACCAATGAAAAATTTCCTTTCATAATATTAATACGTCATTCCAACTTTCTACAAGAGTGGTAAATATTTGAGAAGGTAATGCCATAAAATTTTGTCAATAGCCCCTGACGTCAGTAGACACACCTCAATTTACATAAAAAGTGAATAAAGACCTTATTTGTTGGGTGCTTGAGCTTAAATTCGAGTGGTAGTATCGACACGTAAATTCGATTGAACGTAGTATGAATCCGACCATCCCCTTTATCGTTTATCTTTAGTTTAAGTGGAAAAGAACTGCGTATTAGAGGATCACTATACTTACTTTTTCCCAAATTACTCAATTACTAGCAGTGTTTTTAGGATTGAACATTCTCTAAATTAACCAAAATATGAAAGATTTATTATTTTGAGGTCCATTGGGGGCCGTTAGTTAAATCATAACCTTGGCCTTGAAGTCAAGTAAAATGAAAATATTTTTTTCAGGATGAGTCCCAGGTGGACCCTCAGAAAACAGTAGTCTTATAAAGATTAATCTTCCTATTCTACCTGACCCCAATTCAATCTTAAAAGATAAAATCCCCAGCATTATCCATTAGATTTCGCTCAATGTTTGATCCTATACGAACGAATGTATCCGGTCTGCAATGCAAACATGGCTCATGAATGATTAATATTAGAGCTATGTCGAAGCAGAGCTTAGACCATTCAACCAACTAGAAATGTCATTATCGTGTCTTTATCGTGTCATTTATTCCCCTTTGAAAAAAATATAGAGTTCATACACTGGCCGCTCATACTGGTATGTGTGTACAATTTATGCCTGTTTGTCATTTTTTTCGTGTGCATCATCATCTTTTACAGACTATGATGGGGTCGGCTTCCAGTCTAACCGGATGCTGCTGAGTACCCGTTTTTTTCATACAGGCTTTCGCTCCATGATTCCTCCATCATCATTCCTCAACCCAGTTATTTGGACAGACTCTTGTATTTTGTCATGTGCGTGTGTAGGTAACGATATGATCGGAAATGTATGAGTGAGCTGACTCTATAATACATATGTTGTGTAGCCTCTTTCTAAGATATTTTGCATAGAGATTTGTGTTCATAACATGTCCGGTTGGTTACATGGTCTAAGATGCAGATAGAATCGTTGACAGCAACTGTCGAGCTGCAAATGTAGCGTATTTTAGTGATGTTAGCGACTAAATGAATGCTATTGTTTAGCTTTGGTTCACTATTAATGAATTCCCGGAAATTGTTAAGGTGTTTTCATGAGGATGAGGAAATGTTTGCAAGATGTGGATGTATCTTTATATCCTTGAACCTATTTACACTTTTAAAGTATCTAAGTAGACTACGGTAATGGTCAAGGATGCGTCCTGAGTAGGCAAAATTCAAACGCGAACGTGAAGCGATCCGATGCGAATTGACAAATGTACGATGCACCGTGATCCACGGAGCGTTAAAATTCAAATTTGGGAAATTCAAAGGAAATCGCACCGCACCGCTTCGCGTTCACATTCAGATCGCTTGCTGAGGACACATCGTATGAAACGCGATTCTTTTCAAAAATGGCATTAGGTCATAAGTTATGTTATATTTTTTACAATAAATGGTATTTGCAGTCTCGCTGTGGTTGAGGGTTCAATAGATCAATTGACAATTGAATGACTGGTGCCCTTATATACAGAGTCCTTCAGGTGTGAATTATATTGTGAACATAATCACTAATTAATCAGTCTATTCAGCTGCGTCTATTGGGTTGCCTAACTGTAGTGTTGTATTGTATGTTGGACAATCAATGCTTCTGGTATAGTCTATTTGTATTACGCGTGATCTTGGAAACTGTTAGACTACTTATATCAAAGAGAATTATTTTGCAGATGACAAATATTTTCAATAATAACTCAGGGTAGCTTTTGTTTCGGAAAAAGAACTCTAAAATGGAAAACTAACAAAATACCTCTTATGAACCAATTTATACTACCATTATAAACAGGAAAAAAAACATTTTTGTTTGTTTGTAATAAACTCGAAAGTATTGGTCCTATTAATTAAATATTGGTAGAAATATTTAATTAATGGGACAATACTAAACAAACAAAATGTTATTTCCCTGTTTAAACCAGTATAAATTGGTTCATAGAGGTATTTTGTTAGTTTTCCAAGAGTTCTTTCCGAAACAAAAGCCCCTGAGTATTTTGATAAATTTGTCTGCAAATAACCTTAATAAGTAGTCTAACAGATTCCAAGATCGCATTACAAATCAGACGCTACCAGAAGCATTGATTGTCCAACATACAATACAACACTACTGTTGAGCACCCAATGAACAGGCTGAACCAGTGATTATTGTTATTTGTTCCTATACCACCTGAATGTATAAAGGGCACAGTCATCAATGTCAATGATCTATTGAACCCTCAACCACAGCAACTGCAAATACCATTGTATATTGACTTCCTAATGCCATTTTTGAAAAGAATCGCGTTTCATACGATGTGTCCGATCTCGGCAACGTCGAACGCGGTGCGATTTGCTGAATTTCATTTCGCTGGTCACGCGCATGTACATTTGTCAATGCGTCGAATCGCTTCATTTTGCGTTTGATTTTGTATCGACCACCTGACTTACCGAGAACTGTGTAAATAGTTCGGGATATGAAGATACATCACATCTTGCAAACATTTCACCTCATGAAAACACCAACTTTCCGGAATTCATTTAGTGAACAAAGCTAAACAATAGCATTCATTTAGTCGCTAACATCAAATACGCTTTTGCGTGCTGTCGCTGAACGATTCTATCTGCATCTTAGACCATAACCAACCGGACATGTTATGAACACAAATCTCTATGAAGAGGCTACACAACATATGTATTATAGAGTCGGCTCACTCATACTTTCCGATCATCGTTATACACACGTGACAAAATACAAGAGTCTGTCCAAATAACTGAAGGATGAATGGAGCGAATGTATGAAAACGGTGCAGCATCGGCAGACGGAAGCCGACCCCGACATAGTCTGTAAAGATGATGATGCGCACGAAAAAATGACGAACGGCATAAAGTATGCGCACCCAGTGTATGAACTCTATATTTTTCGAAAGGGGAATAAATGACACTAAAGACACGATTGACATTTTGCTGGTTGAATGGTAAGCTCTGCTTGCATAGCTCTAATATTAATCATTCATGCCATGTTTGCATTGCAGACCGGATACGTTCGTATAGGATCAAACATTGAGCGAAATCTAATGGATAATGCTGAGGGATTTTATCTTTAATTTGAGTCAGGTGAATAGGAAGATTAATCTTTATAAACTACTTTTCTGAGGGTCCACCTGGGACTCATCTGAAAAAATTTTCATTTTACTTGACTTAACTAAGGTTATTTAATGGCCCCAATGGACTCAAAATAATAAATCTTTCATATTTTGTTAATTTAGAGAATGTTCAATCTAAAACACTGCTAGTAATTGAGTAATTTGAAAAAGTAAGTGATCTCTAATACGCAGTTCTTTCCACTTAAACTAAAGATAAAGATGGTCGGATTCATACTACGTTCAATCGAATTTACGTACTACCACTCGAATTTAAGCTCAAGCACCCAACAAATAGGTCTTTATTCACTTTTATGTAATTGAGGTGTGTCTACTGACGTCAGGGCTATTGACAAAATTTTATGGCATTACCTTCAATATTTACCACTTTGTAGAAAGTTGAATGACGTATTAATATTATGGTAAATCATTGGTATCAATCATCGCATAGGTCGTAGACACACATGTAAATATTCTATTTTATGAATCATTAAAAGGGCGGGACTCATTGTAATCGAAATCAAAAGGTTAAACAGTCTGAACTGTGATTTTGTAAACAACTGTTTTACGTAAATAGAAAACATGCTGAAAACGAAAATAATGTGGCTTTACTTGTTATCCTCACGTCTGTAGCATTTGCATTTTGTAACTCAATTCGAATCAGATTTTTGCCTGTTCATTTTATTCAATCAGATGGTGGATGGATCCACGTAACTGGACGGTCTTCAATGCTTACAAGTCCAGGATTTTCTCAAATCCTGCCAGATAACCTCTCGTGAAATGATGCCCTGGTATTTTTTGTTTTAGGTATTCTAATTTTCTTTTTGTTGTATTCATTTTTCTTTGCTGTGTTATCTTGTGTATGTTTTGTCATACATACGAAGTTGAAGTGACAACTTAAACTTCTTTTTGCTGTTTACATAAAACCTTACTTAGCCATCTTCCTCACGATCACGCAGCTTCACAAGATGAAAGCACAGTTTTACGCGTCGGAATTTGTTAAGTAAACATGTCATATACGCCTTCTGATTCCATAATGTAGCCCATATGTTTTATTTATGGAGTAAAAGGAACGCTTTTAAGAAAATATATAGAAAATTCTATCACATTTTCCGAATTATTCAGATTATCATCATGACATTCCAGTCTTTTCTCGTAGTGATATTATTCTCTAGCAACTATGTCGACTTCCGAATCTTGCCTATCTGACCTCCTCAACCCGAGTACCTGGATAGCCGGGCAAAAATGATTGCCTGAATTCAGGCTTTCACTACCCGAAACGACTACTAAAATTATTGAAATGAGTCCACCGATTTAATGAGACAAAACCCTCTCTCGTGATGCTATACTATACCTTATGGTCGATAAACACGTGCTGTTGTTACTTATCCACTACATTTCATTAATAATCAGGTTTTCAAAGACATTATTATTTTTGTTGATGACTGATATAGATCATATTAATATGCCACAAGCAAGGCATTCATTGGAATTCAAAAGAAATTCTTACAATGAAAATCATCTTTCTTCGAGACATTTAAGTTTTATCAGTCTACATCATTGGTCTACATCGATCAATTGATAACATTCTTTATTGATAACTATTTCTGATGATTATCAGTTATTTAGTAAGTACTTTCAAATGTGAATTCTCTGTTTTACTATTACACTACAATACAAATAATTACTCAATTAATTACAAATTACTAGCCGCCTGCGGTTTCACCGCTGGTGAAACTAGCAGAGTAAGATGAAGATTTTTTCATTTTCTATAATAATATGTTAATATCCCACATAGATAGTAATCTATGCTAGATAACAAGATGTGTTATATAATACATTTTCCTCAACCATATTGCGGAACCTCACTTTGATGCATAAGCCTGCGTCTTTCATGTAAATGGATTCAGATTAAAATCTTTTCAATTTTATCTTCAGGTTATTGACATCAGATCTTTCTCTATAAGTTCACACAAATTTATATCCAAGCATTAGCTGTTAGGTTTAACATCATCATCATCTGTCTAGCCTATTCCCAACCATGTTGGGGTCGGCTTCCAGTCTAACCGGATGCAGTTGTGTGCCAGTCTATCCGACCTTCGCAAACCAGTGACCCAGACAACCAGATACCCCTTGGTAAAACTGGTTGCTAGGCTTAAAGGCTGTTTGGCATAGCAAATAGTTAAAAAGCTAATGTTTTTCAGACGACGAAAATATAAAAAATAAACTGTGCTACTAAATAACGTAGAAATGCTATATTAATTTCAGTTGTGAAATGAATCTTCTTTTTAATAACTTATTAAAAGTTGTTTACCGCTTTTTGAAAGGTCAAGTTTTACACAGCTTCTTTGTAGGGGATTATTAATTTAGTTTGATCGTATTTAATCTTTCTTTATCTTTATTAAAGTAATGGTTTTACGTAAACAATACCCTGTTTTTGTTCAGTTTTTTGTGCAAATTAGTTTTTAAACTTAGAACGTTGTTCTTATAATTCGTGATTAGAAAAGTAGCCCGGAGAAATTGTATTATTTTTTTTTAGCCTATGTATTCTTATTCTTCATGTGTTGGAGAAATAAATATACAAACAAACATGTGCTCGAAAATAGAAATACTTTTTTGTGAAAAGTCGTGAAAAAAACGTGTATTTCAAAAGTACGTCCTAGATTTTCAATACATGTGCCTGGCACATAAACATACGTGATACTAGGGTTGCATAGGTAAACAGAAGCTTAAAGTTTGTAACACGTACCGACGTAGTGATGAGTTTGTATCCACAACATGGCGAATATCACCGTTCAGTTTAATTTTACATTACACGAGGCAATTTCAATATAAACTCAAAATTTTCACGGCATTTTTACTGCAACAAAGAATTTTTAACCACATTAAACACAAAGAAAATTAAGATATTCAAGGAAACCATATCACTCATTTTGAAATTCAACGTATTTTAAATTAATTTAATTGGGTCCTTTCATACGAGCACAATAAACCTCTTTTCACGGATAAAAGTTATGCACTAAAACAGAGCCTGCATTTTTACATTTGTTCACGTGCCTCAAGCAATTAAAATAGCTCAACTTGTGTCAAACGTAACTATAGCTATATGTACTATATTAGGAGTTAGTAAATAATATCACAAAATATGTGCATGCTTGCATGTCATTTTGTTTGTAATCGGGGCACGGGCTTGTTAATTAAACAATTTATGTCATTATCGGCTGTCAATACCAGCGTTTTATTCAGCTACTGCCTCTCTGAACTTTTCAACCCAGTTGTTTTGGTAACCCGCGAAATTACTATACGTATAAAATCTAAATCACCGTCGTTCTAAAATATTACACCTCGTGCTTTTGAAATTTGGTAAAATAATAATTTGGCAATAACTTTAAAAAGTGGGTTGCAATATTTAGCAGCTACCTTGGTCCTTATTTTCATTTCCTCTTCGTTCAATCAAATGGGCAACATTCGTCTGCATGCAAGACCAATGAATACTTGAGTATTGGAATGCACTACTCTAATCGAATCTAGATAATCTCGTTGCATTTCTTATCAATTTTCAATCTAGCGAGATTCTTCTACCGGATTTCTAATCCCGATCTACCTATCGTACTAGGAGAACAGCAAAGGCAAGGAGGTAAACAGAGACTACTTATTCTGAGACCAAAGAAGTCACAGCTATCTTTACGTGACAAAAATCGAATTACCGGATATCAAACATAACATTTTAAGCTAATTTTCTATGTATCAAAAAACAAGGAAAATCCATTCAAGCTTTGAGAAATTGTCTCTGAAGGATATAAAATAAAATGCTCATGTTTTTAAATTAGGTGCTTAGAGCTAAATCCAAAATATATTTACAGAGCCATGACGAACGATGCATAACCCTCTTTTATATAAAACAATAGGGTCAAGAAGTAAATATTAGTTTGTAGTAGATAATCTTATATGTACTTTCTAAGTATGTCTTGAACCCAATGGATGAATAAACACGTAAGAAAACATGAATTTTAAAGTCTGAAACGGTCCACCCGCCTAGAAGGAGGCGTGGTGATTAAAGGAAATTACTTCTCTGCATGAGAAGAGGCCGCAGCCCTGAGGAACAGTAAAAACCGGCCAAGTGCGAGTCGGACTCGTGCACGAAGGGTTCCGTAAATTACAGTTAAATCAACCTATCTCAAAAACTATAAGAGATACTTTGATCAAACCAAAAATCGTTGAAAGAGTTAATTAGCATGCATCACCTCTATTTTTTTTAGAATTTTATACCCCGTAGTTATAAAAATAGAGGGGGGGGGACATACTTTTTACGACTTTGAGAGCTGATATCTCAAAAACCGTTCACTTTAAGAAAAATGTTTTTTAGAAAACTTTATATCATTTTAAAAGACCTTTCCATTGATACCCCACACGGGTATGTACATCGAAAAAAAAAATTTCATCCCTCAGTTACATGTATGGGGGGCCCCACCCCCAATTCTTTTTTTTACTATTTAGGGTCATATTTTTGTAGCGGTTCATACAACACATATTCCCATCAAATTTCATCACTGTAGTACTTATAGTTTCCGAGTAAATCGGCTGTGACAGACGGACAGACGGACAGACGGACAGACGGACAGACGGACAGACGGACATGACGAAACTATAAGGGTTCCGTTTTTGCCATTTTGGCTACGGAACCCTAAAAAGCTGATCATAAGTAGATAATCTTTGAAACTACCGTTTGCAACATCTTTTCATAAATCGGAAGCTATCATAGAGCTAAAAGGAATAAAGCTTAAAGGGAATAAAGCTATGTGTCTAAAAATATCAAACAACGGCGCTTATTTTCATTACTAAAGTTATTGTGAAAACATATTTCATGAAGATACTATGATAGTCTTTATTGTAATAAACACGCTATAAAGATATGAGATTGGTGAAGATCTATTACAAAGCACTTACATCGATATTTCATTATAATGTGGGCACACTCTTGTTTTTAAAGCTTTTAGTCTTTTTCAATGACGTATGATTTCTAAAACAGTAACATGGCATAATTTTGTTGATTGATTCTTGATTTTGCATTTTCAATCGCGCGATTTGAAAATGTGGGTGTGTATAAAATGAAATGGCAAACATTTTTCAAAAAGTAAACAAGTTCAAAAGACCAATAGATAAATGTAAACAATATTAATGTGACTGGCGATTGGCAGTGTCAATATCAGAAGGCTTTTAATATCCATTAGAACACAATGTATTTCTATTTGATAACATAAACATTACGTCTGTTATATTCGTGTTGTTCAATGATACTAATACGAGGATATAATGTTATTTGCGATACAAGAGAAAATGTAATTTAGTTTGCTGGAAATGCTGGTGTAATTTGCATATTTGATTTCGTTGCATTGACCATATCATGTAGTTAAAAAACTGCTATTTTCTCACCGTATTTTGAAAATAACCAACAAATTAACAACATACCCATCGATAACAAAGTCCACTAAATTATTCACCCATTTACATTTTTCACCAACACCATTATTTTCAAACTTTTTGTAAAAACTTTGTAACCGCCATGTAAAATATCGCAAACAAGTACTAGGGTGCCAGCAACGCGTGGAGATGTTGGGCGGGCGGGCCGAGAACTAAACTGAATCATAGCTTGAGAGCCGGCGTTTTAGTGGGTTACACTGTGATTCTATCCTGTAAAACTTTTTACATTGCGCTTTATGTTTCACTTGAGCTCTGTAACGATAGTACAAAAACTGCAATGGATGTGGAATGAGTTTAATCGTATTGTTCTTAAAGTGCTGTTTATGTGATAAGACTTTCCACGTGCCTGTCTAACCGAATATCAACTAATTAATTTACAAGTTTCTCTCACAAGAAAATATTTTATTGTTATTTGCGTAGAGACATTAAGGTGCCACAGATATCGACAATAGTTATAGAAAGAAAAAAAAACTGTAATTTAACAAGGATTCAGTAAGATCTTTTGCTTTCTATTTAGAATTTCTAAATTAAAGGTTTCTTTAAATATCGTTGCAGTCTCCATAGATACTGAACTCATTTTCATACTATTATACTGGATCAAACCCATGACAATTAGTACCAAAACCTTTTTGAATTGGTACCGCTGCACCTAACTCATATCTTCCATGTTACTACCCGATGTTATCACGTAACACCGTTTAACACTACCGCCCTAAATAAACTACAACTAGCTACAGACCTTTATCAGATTATAAATATTCATGAACGTCATACCTTTCAACAATACTATACTTTGCTAAAACATTGAAGTGACAATGGGTCTATATTCCCTCCTTTTCTTCTCTCTAATCATTATTTTTAAAGTAGAATCTATTCCAGTCAAAGTCTTACAAATTAATAAACAAGAAACGAAAGATTTCGAAATCTTTAAAGACATTCTGATACAAAATCTAATTGTGACAACTGACAATCTGAAACTTATTTTGAATTGGGAACGTGAAAACAGTATTTACCGAATACAAGATGAAGAAGAAATAAACTCTAAGCTAATCAGTTATAATCCTGATTTTCAATATAAGAAGGAAGACAAAAATGTAAAAAAAGCTAATACTGATGATGCAACAACGAAAAAACCTATAAATGTGTATGACTTTGATCTATCAAAATACTTAAGAAAAAGATCATCAAATGAAGAAAATAAACCAGCTGACAATGAATTGGAGCATCAAGAAACAGCAGAAAATACTGAAGCTATAAAAACAGTAAATAAAAGAGAAGAAAACGAGAATTCCCCACAAGTTCTAGGCGAAGAATTTCTACTTAATTACGGTAACAGCAATTCACTGGAAATGGATAATAATTCAGATACATATCATGTGATAGATAAAAGGCAGGCCGCATCGGAAGATAATCCTATATCATTACCAACTGGAGATGGTGACACTCAAATGTTCATGGGAACATTTCAAGCTGTGATGAGGCCTATGAAACTGCCTAGCTTGGGATGAATTTAAAACAACAGTTTTGTTTGTCTTTTTCGTTATTATTATAATGGTGTTTGGTTTTCTGGTAAAAATATATAAAATAAGAACTGTGGTTTTATTGAATCAATTAAATCATGTAAAAGTATTCATCTGGCTTGATTGACGGTAGTTAAATCGTGTCTCTACTCGATCCTCTAAATGAGCCCACCTGTCGAAATGCTAAATGTCTAGGTCACGCCCCATCTCTTCCGAGACCTATCCCGACGATCTATCGTTTGGGTTGGAATATTTTGGACCCGTAAAGGCACATAACATATATATCGTCTATATAAGATTTTTATATGTACCTATAAACGAAGTCACCCAGCAACCATCATGGGCGAAATTGGCGACGTACAAAAAGCAATAAAGGATACCCATTTATCCCAATTTGTTTATCTAATACCCGTAATCAATTACGTATTGGAAAATTTCACGGGCCTACCAAACATTGTGAGGCACGTAAACAAGTGGCTAGAAATTATATAGATGTTAATATTGTCGATGTCGTCGTATGTCGTTATTGAAAACAAACATATTAAGTATGTCTTAAAGAGCTGTTTCCAGCGGTTAAGCTCACATCCCTTGTGGTCTATTTACTGCAGCCGGATAAACGGCCTATGTTCTCAGTGGCGGCGTAGCATCAGATGACACCCGGGGCGGCTACCTATTGAGCACCCCAAAATTTCTTTTATGTATTATTTTTAAACGCATACTACATATACCTGCCATCAGTACCATGTGCATTTGTTTTTTAGTTTTTGGGACACAAAAATACCCAATTAAATCCAAAGAAACTTGCGTAAAGCTGCGAGCGCAGCGAGCGCGAAATTTTTTTAGTTTAGGGGCACAAAAGTACCCAAAGCAGTAAAAAGACACCACTGTAAATTCTTCAAAAGCCGCGAGCGTAGCGACCGCGAAATTTTAGAGTTTAGGGATACAAAAGTACCATAAGGCAGTTAAAAGAAAGCACTGCAAAGTTTTGTAAAGCCGCGAGCGTAGCGAGCGCGAAATTTTTAAAGTTTTGGGTCTCAAAAGTACCCAAAGCAGTTAAAAGAAAGCACTGCAAATCTTGGAAAACCCGCGAGCGTACCTAGCTTGCGCGAAATTTTTTAAGTTACAGGACACAAAAGTACCCAAACCAGTTAAAAGAAAATAGTGCAAATTGGAATGGCCGCGAGCGTAGCGAGCGCGAAATATTTTGAGTTATGGGACACAAAAGTACTCGAAGTAGTTAAAAGAATGCAGTGTAAAGTGGAAAACCCGCGAGCGTAGCGAGCGCGAAATTTTTTGAGTTTTGGGTCACAAAAGTAAGCGCAGAATAAATTGAATGGTCCCTTTTGCCCGCGCCATCCTGGTCGTGCAGATATGTGCCGACCGAGATGGCACCCCCTTAGACGTGGTACCCGGGGCGGACCGCCCCCTCCGCCCCCCCCTTACGCCGCTACTGTATGTTCTCTTTCAGGCTCAGTACTATGTATTCCATAATATACTGTTTTTAAATTATTAAAGATTTGAGTTTAATTATTAAAGAGATTTTTTTAATTTTGCATTTTTAAAACAATGGCCGTTTATGTCATTGCTATAACTTGGTATTTGAGCATAGTTATATAACACCTTTTTTTTTTTCGACGTCAAAAATCGTCAAATGACCCCTCCCGCTGTGGGTTAGCAACGGTGAGGGAGTGTCAGACTCTTACTGACTAAAAACCGTCGTGTTCCGTCATAGGCCTTTTATGTACCAGGGCCGCGGTATCTCTTTCGAACAACCCGCAGCCCTAGTTATATAACACCTCACCCCTACTACTAAGTAGGTACACAACAGAATTAAGAAATGATTACCTCATGATATAAAAATGTCCTTTATGTAGGACTAATTTAGTTCAATTAATTTAACGTATCCTTATATCCTTAAGTTATTATTATATGAGTGTGTCTGCCACACCCCCTTTAACACAAGTGAGCAATATGACAATTCATCATTAATGACAACAAATTATTTTCGTTCAAATAATAGCACTAAACAAACAATTTAATTGTCACCTCACTAAATAATTAAGTTTAATTAATGATCTTTCATTTCCAAGAAAATTTTGTTAGCGGATAGTTAAAAGTATTCAATCCTATTGTTTTTTTTTATTATTAACAGTTAAGTATAATTCTCGCCAAACATTTTGGCGTAATGGAACATTGCGCGGATCGTTAGCCAGTTTTAGGAGGAAAGATGTAGGCTATATGCGTGTACTTGAAATATTGAGGACCCCTAATTTCCATAAACTCTACACGAATAAATATGTTCGTACTACACAACTTATCCTGGCTAGTCAATAAAAATCCTATTTCTTATCCTTCGCTTTCGAATCTTCGTCTTTGGTAAATAAAGACGAGTCTTTTGATCAGACTTAAGATTACATAACTTGATTAATTATGTGACAATATTTTCTATTACTTAAGTTCTGTAACTGTAGCTGAGCAGATCCTTTTGAAGCAACCAGTAAGGTAACTATTAGGTGCTTTATAAACCACATCAAACTATCGGACGACAGTCTGCAGTATACGTAGACCTTTCTATTACTTTTTGATGAAAAATCTTGAAATGACCCCACCCGCTGCGTGCGGGTGAGCGTGAGGGTCAGACTTACTGACTAAAACCCATCAAGTTCATTCTTAAGCCCATTATGAACAAGGACCGTATATTACGTTTAGAAAGGAAACTACACATTATTCCCTAGGTCCTCGAGATGAGTGCCTTCCCCGACACGGAGTGCGTAGTAACGGGCACTCTGAGCATGATGCTAAGGATGTCTCAGATTGCTGGAGTGGCTCCCCTCAGCTTCAGGAGAACGCACGGCGGCTGGTACATACGTACCTCACGAGCTGCCAACTGCTACGGGAAGGCGCTGTCTTTCTGTTTGTGTGAGTTATGTGCTCTTCAGGCTTCTTTTGAATTCTGAGTTTTATATACTGTGTGTCAAACGTGCGGCTTGTCGAGCACTTACCGTCGCCGCACAGTTGCCACGGCTCTCGTTTTATTTGTGGTTTAGTAAATGCGTCGTTGCCACACTGCAGCCGCATTGACACGGACTGTGCAATTTCAAAGAATCCTGAAACAAGGAAATACATAATAATTCACACATCACCAGAAGCAGAAGTGTTCACAACTACGAATACGTTTTTATAAAATTAGATACCATTACTTGGGCTTACTTGTTTATATGCCTTTTAAATTGGTGTTATTAGATAATGTTCTAAAGCTTTTGACTAAAGTAATCCAGTCTTTGATTTACTTAATTAGCTTCCAAGATTTTTCGCTTTCCCAAAAAGACCGTTATATAACTCGGAAACTTTCCACTATAGAAATATAAGTTGTTGCAATTCTTCCCATAAGTGCCTCTTTCTTATATACTATGTGTATCTTAGCCACCAATGACTGAGTAAAAGTAAAGGAAAACATTTTGAGAAAACTTATGTCAGAAATCGGCAATCCGCCTTGAACAAGCGTGATGATTTACGCTCAGTCCTCTTCTGTACGAGAAGAGAGCCTGTCCTGGGCAGTGCCATTGATCGTGATGAATTTTCCAGGGTTCCTATCATCATTCACGATAGCGATCGACATATTAATCCAGCCGGAGCGCTCGTTCCGCACTCGGACCAACTCCACACGCATCGTGTGGCTAGCTGATGTGGCTACCGTGGCCATCGTCGTCTGCGCGGCTGCCTTCACCGGCATCAGCCGCATGAGGTGTCTCACGGTGTACGCGCTCAAGTTGGAGGAGGTGGGGATAAAGTGTATAAGATAAGTGTTCAGTTTTGAGTGTTCTAAATGTGTGTTTGGGTGTGTGTGAGTCAAACTCATTGTTGCGTCAATTATATTCAGGTTGCTAAAGAGAGTACGTAACGCCATTATGTCATAGAAAAATAAATATTTTTTCCTACAAGTCCATCTGAAGCTGCTCGCCCGTAAACGCCTGCCTAAATAAAAGAGACTATTTAGGGAAACTGAGGATACAAACATGTATTTGCTTTTGAACTAGCCAGATTTTACTGCAATTATTGTCCTGGTATCGTACTCAATCAAACTGTTTTCAGATAAACTTACGATTATCCTTGTTTCACGAAGAGCCCTCAAACGAGGCCAATCGCAGGCTGATCGCCGTGAGTTCCATGATCTTCGTAGTCTCCACCATTCTGGTGGACTACAGCATATTTATATACCAAGTCATCACTGAACACGGGAAAAGTAAGTACCTACATAGCAGAAAGCAGTTAGTGTTGCAGTGGAACGTCCATATACCAAAAGAACTTCTTCTTTCTGCCCTGTTCCCAAATCATTTGAAGTCGGTGCAATATGTTTTACTGTTTCATTGTTCTCTGTCAGCCGTCATACTAACATCCACAACTTCATCATCATGTCATCTTTCGAGTAACCTAACATTACTCTGGGTATGTGTGTGTGTGATATAGTTGTATTTAACTTTACCATATGTCATGTATACTAGGAGGCTTATGGGTTTTATGAATGTTTTTTTCAGTTGTAACATCATGCATGTACATATTCTACAACATATCGACAATAGTACAACAAGTCATTCTGGTGACATTCTCGGAGACCGTGACCTCTGTCCTCACCTCGTTGCAGATGTTGAACAACTGCTTGAAGAACCTGCTGCAAGAAATTTTAGACAGCTGTAAGTGAAAACATCTTTAATAGTTAGACCTGAAGTTGTATATCTTTGGCTTATCAACAAGAATTGACAAGAAGAACTCCACATGGTAGTGTAAAAATAATTCAACGCTATTTGTATGTTATCTCTTACCATAGCATTTGATATATTTGTAAGTTTTGAGCCCTTGCAGACTGCGGACTGACAGCCATTAGTGGATCCTATCGTTGATTGACAGTATTTATGAGCCCGACAAACTATACGCCGGCAAAAAGTTTGCAGTTTGCAGGAGCTCTACTTCAAACCTTATAATTATTATGTCAATTTGCAGCTGAGTTGACAAACTGTGCGCTAAACTACGACAGCTACATCAACATGCACCCCAACAGGTCAGCCATTCCTAACAAATCCATCAACAGCGTTGTTGATACCATGGCCGTATACAAAGGTATCTTCTTGGATTACTGGACTATTTTAGGTTATTAATTTATGATAGACAGCAATTTTCCTTTATCTTTTTGATGAAAACATTCCTAGAGCAAAATTCAAGCGACGGCAGGTGGTATTCGTCTGAATGGATCTTAAAAAATCAGAATGAGTTCATTAATTAGTGTGAACGAACACAGAAATATGTTCCCTATCTTTGCAGAGGACATCCTTTTCTGCATTTATAATATTCCCGTCAATTTACAGGTTATAGAAAAAGTTCAATAAAAGCAGTTCCAAGCACAATTCGACGTCTGGCATTGCTATATTGCTCTATTTGTGACGTTATACGCCTAGTAAATGATAGCCACGGATTAATCCTCGTGGCACTCATGCTATGCCTTCTACTGCATCTGGTCATCACTCCGTACCATGTCATCACTAACATCTGTGAGTTCAGTAGGCTCTTCGGGTTTATTACCACCTGGTACTTTGGCAACAATTGATTGATTTAGTTAGCTTATTTTAATTTAGACCCACGACTATTTTGTTTTTTTTTTTTCATATTTGTGTGTTTTGTTTTTCAAAAACTTCTTATCGGGTTTTATAGTTTTTAAGTCACATCTGAACGCCATCTAACTGAAGGTTTTTCTTTCATTCCTTATCATTTCAGTCAACAAAGAAAGGTCTGATCGGTCGAGTCCCCTGCTGCAATTGAACTGGGCTGTTCTTCATTTTGTCAACTTATTGCTCATTGTAGAACCGTGCCATCGAACACATGAAGAGGTATTTAACAACATCAAACAGGTATACCTTGACTGAATGCAAGTGCAACAATCGCCTGCGCTTTTCACAAATTAACCTAGCTAGCTACAAGTAATTGAATATCTAATTTTAAAGCATCTTACTATAAGTTCCCAATTAAACGTTATTATAGTTAGTTATAATTTTCGCCACCAGTAATAGTTCAATTATATCAATTATAATCTAGAGATTCGCTTATTGAAGATATAATTTTGATATAAGGCTCACACGAATAAAATCAAATTCTCCAGTAAGAAAATCAACAGATAGGTTATTCTGTAATCCACCGTTAATCTAGTCTCCCAACTTTGTGGGAGCTCTAAGCTTTATGGAATCTTCTAGATGGAGCAAACACGTCACCTGATCAGCCAGATGATCCGCTACACGCCATCAGAGCACGGCGTTCTGCTGACCGAGCTGCAGATGTTCTACCAGCACCTGATCCTCAACGAGGTGTCCTACGCACCGCTCAAGATGTTCTCATTGAATAGGTCGCTCATTGTCACGGTAAGCTGATTCTATAAGTTACTATTACAAAGCTGAAGTTTATTTGAACTAATCTCAGGTACTCCTGGTCGGAATTGATTATTTTTTTAAATTGTCCATTTATTGATAGACTTTTTTAGCAAGCTAACTTTTTTAATTATTAAAAGTGATATCTATATAAAATCGATGTACAAAAAACCTATTAAAACTTTAAAGAGTTTCGTTAAATACGTGCTGGAATGTGGGCTTGATGTTTCATGGCTGATTAAAGTTTTTTTTTTATCTGAACGTGAAATAAAATGATTCCGACGAATTGAGAATCTCCTCTTTATATTTATTTGAAGTTGGTTGATAATACAATTTTTTCTTTTACAGATTCTAGGCAGTATCACAACGTACTTGGTTGTCGTTGTTCAGCTGTAAACAACGACGTGGTAATTTTGAAACCCGAAGAAACTTATGAACAAAAATCCAAATAACCTTCTAAGCAGTCGAGCAAATATTGTATCTATTGCCAATGTGGTTGTCGGCATTACCATAGATACGGCAATCTATGATAATTTGTTATACTTACAATAAATTATGATAACACAAAAAGTTGTGTGGTTTCTGTTATTATATGAGCTTACGTGTGTATTATTTATGTATTCTCCTGTATGTGTTATAACATAATCACGATCTCCATAAAAGTCAATACAAGTTTTAACGGATTTTTCTATAAGTATGCCTAGATTTCTAGGGTCTGCCTAACACAAAACATACCTAAGCAAAATAAACACATTTCTTTCATTCAGTTTATTTCGTAACAATCAACAGTTAGGTATATGTATGTATATGTATCTGCCACTCATAATTTCGACCCAAAATTTAAGAAGATCCTTAATATAAAAGCAACTATTGACTTATAAAGGAACGTATTACCAAGCTTTAAGCTCTTCATTTTTCTTACTGTTGTGTTCTTCCAAAAGCTTTTCAGCCTCAAGTATGCGTTCTTCTATTTCTTCAGGCTTCAAATCCAAGCCAAATAAATGTTCAAATCCAAAAAATCCTTCACCGTAAGTCCTGAATAGATCAGTACTGTCATCATCTAGCTTAGAAAGAACATCTCTTTTGAAACGACCTTTTAGTCTGTTTTCATTTGTTTTTATTTTATTTTTCTTAACACCTACTTCCTTGCTGTTAAAGTCATTGTCTACAAGCCTTCTAGTAACTTTTAGTACTTTACTGCTGTCTATTTCATCCAAACCTGTCGTGACAACGTTACTATTGCCATATTCGTAAGTTACAGTCGATTCTTTTACCTCATCGGAACCCTCTGTATCTCTCTTATTCATGTTATTGAAACTATTGTCATTGACACCACATTTGGCATTTCGTTTGTCAATTTCCTTGTCATCTTCAGAATTTTCACATTCTTCTGAATTATCAAGGTCAAGGTCAAGGTTTCTGTTAAACATAGTTACGTCATTCTTCTCCAATATTTCTGGTCTTTCTTCTAATGCATCAAGTAGATATTCAAAGAGTGCTGGTATACTTTTAAATATTTGTACGTATTCGTAAGCTGGCTGTGCTTCTTCGTCGGTTTCTGAAAATATATTCAGATTTAAGAAAAGTCATATAACCTAGGTAAATATTTAAATAGATAAATAATGTCATCATTATGAGCTGCTTGAGCCCCGCAAATACGGCTAAAAGAATTGAGTCCACAAGAATAATTTATAGTACTATATACTCTTATGGTTTAGGTTCGGTTTTCCCTAATCTATGATGACTGCTTGAATACTAAAATAAACAAACTTTCAGATATTTTACCACAATGAACTCCCAATATATGAAAATAAAACACAACCACCCCTAATATCGTTTGCAATGGTTTAGGCCTCATTATTTATACCAAGACCACTAGCTGTGAACCATTCGTATGAATAACTGAACAAAAAACTATGGCATTCCGAACTGAGTCGCAATTTGTCAGGATAAGATAAAGGACTGCTTAGAAATTCAACAGTGCACTAGAGAAGGGACCTTTCTTGTAGGAGCTGTAACGGCACTAGTAAATAGTGACTGTATTTCAAGGGCTGAACTGGTGTGCCATAATACATCTTTAATTAAAGAAATTTACATTATTTTTGAGACATTTGGCCTAAATCAAAGTCCTTCATTTTATTAGCGAGAAACTCCTCTTCTAGGAACCTTCATCAGGGCGAATTCATTTTGGCGAACACCAGAATCAAGAAAAGTGTACGCTTCAGCTGAAAGCCGCCCAAATAAAGTTGAGAACGCTAATCAGATATAAGTAGGCGATTCAAGGAGATGAATATTATAATCTTCTCTTGGAAAGATAGCCTGATTCAGAATTTAGCGCCAAAAACTATTTGCTAATAATTACTTCACCAATTAAAGCAAACATTATCTGGAATTTTAATCCGTAGGCTTAACTTGATTTTCCGGAGTTATACGTATATTTTCGCATGCTCTTTGATTTATGCAGAAATAATAACCATGACCAGTTCATACATTTTGACCGATTCTCAGTAACTCGTAGCCAACCTCACTAATTTGAATACAACTGTTCTGTTAGAAATTTCTGACTTACCTATATCAAAGTTGAAATAGTATTTCTGCTCAAATTAATAAATCCCCCTTTGAATAGACAAAGTGCAACAGAACTGCAGCATGTAACGGTTAACATCGTTACATCGGTGATAAAAGTGAACATGACTCATAATTACTTAATTACGGATGAACGTTTCTTCCTAAAGTTTATTTTAGGAACTCAGAATTTTAAACTCAGTTTTAGGAAATCAGATAGGTTAGTCTCTGTGTGACTAGATCTTTTGAATTCAATTTAGATTTATAAGTAAACAGCTTTTTTTTCTTTTTTTATGGCTCCAATGAGATAGTAAAATAGTCAAATCTAATAAAACCTATTTCTTACATATTTAGACAATAGATAATGCATTTAGTATGCGCAAACTAAACCATATTAAAGTCACTACTTAGTTATGAAAGTTCTGGATATATTCTACATGTAAAATCAATATAAAAAATTGGCACAACATCCAATTTCTTTAATTTTATCATAAAAGAAATCTTCTAGTCTTTTCTTCTGATTTGATTTATTATCATATTGTTTATAGCGCTACATATCAATAATTCATATGGAATCAATTATACCGTTTCAATCACAAATACAAACAGTTCTCTGAATCATTACTGATTCGTGTATTTTAAGCAAATATAGTTGTTTTTATTTCTATAATGCCTGAATAATGCCTGAATAATGCAGGCTTTTTTCATTTGCTGTCTATTTTGAAATGTTTTTTAACTCTTTTACAGTAAAAGTGACAAATATTTGCATTTCAGTGTGTAAATTTTATCTTGTTAACTTACCAAATATTTGTTTTTAAATATGTTTTGAATTATTATTAAACACAATGTAGATTGGATGCTGAATATGTGAAAGAATTGAAAAGGATATAAATATATGAATTATTATTGTAATGCTGAAGAATAGCTTGCTTGCTTGAACGCAATAATCTCAGGGATCAGTGGTCCAATTTGAAAAAATCTTTCATTGTTTAAATATTTAATATCTATAATTTATTAATGTTTATATTTATGTTTATTGCTACATCAATTCGTTTCAAAAACCATTTATTTAATTTGATATTTAAAATTTTAATTTTATATTTAATTTTGAGATAAACCAAAAACCCGACTGTAACAACAATTTTTGTGGGAAAACGACTAAACCTTGTAACGTAGTACTTCTATAGTGAAATCGTAAGGGCAATGGCATTTCCATGTACACGTCTGTCAATATGAGAGCTATAAATTAATATTACATTATTTGTTTAGCTAAAACTGTTTACTCGAACAAGATTTAGAGGCGTCTGACTTGACGCGTTTGTAGCGGGCGGCCGAATATACATACAACTGTTGTTTTTCTTAAGAGAAATGAGCGTTCTTCGAACAATTAGTTTGGTATTAATTGTTTTTGAAAAGGAGGGTTTATTAGTAACAAACAATATATTTGTTTTTGAGATTTTGTGTGAATGAGAAGTGTTTTAGCTATGACATACTTACACTTAGACACACCCTTTTTCTACTCCCCTGGCAATATTGGAAGAGCGATTTGTATGAAAGAACAGGCAATATGAACTACATTACGACTTACTTTAATCTTACCACAGATATAGTCACTCCAAAAACCAAAGCGACAGTATGTCGACAACTTCAATTATATTATTTGTCGTATAAAAAAACGTTAATCTTTCCAAATGCAGCTGAGAATGAAACTCATCGAAACTAAACTTCATCATCAGCCTATCGCAGTCCACTGCTGGACATAGGCCTCTCCAAGTGCACGCCACTGACATCGATTTTCGGCTGCTCGCATCCAGCTCCTGCCAAAACTAACCTTACCTATATCTTAAAGTAGGTATACTTATAACTCATTTACTGCTACGTAATATCGAATCATCGTATTGCAATATTGTATGTTTGTGACGCTTTTAGTAAATCGTGTGAGTGATCGCATATGTTTTATGAGCAATGCAACGGGAACGCATTCAAATGCACCGTCGAGGAATTGTAATGAAAGAGTGCACCAGTTGATTCATCTATACCTACTAATATTATAAAGAGGAAAACTTTGTTTGTTTGTGTGTTTGGTTGTAATGGATAAACTCAAAAACTACTGGACCGATTTTAAATATTCTTCACCATTAGAAAGCTATATTATCTGCGAGTAACATAGGCTATATTTTATCCAGGTGCGGGCAGTAGCTCCCACGGGACGCGGCTGAAACCGCGGGAAAACGGCTAGTCTTGAATAAAATGTAAAATCTGACTAAGCTATTGCAAACCATACCTGGTAATTGTTATTTTATTGGATCCAAAAATAAAGAATAAGCAATATATTTTCGCAGCACATAGCATACCATTTTCTCAGCTATGTTTTCGTCGGCTTCTAGACTAACCTTAAACAGCTGTGAAGCAGTGTGCCACATGCAGCGACTGCCTATCTGACCTCCTCAATTCAGTTACCCTTAGTTAAGACTGGTTCTCAGACTTTCTGGCTTCTGACTACCCATACGAATGAACTTGAACTAAGGGCATGCAATGGCTTTGAAAATAAGTAAGGATAATGAGTACAGGAAGCGTTCTCATATTTAGTAAACAGATTTAGAATCCACAATCACAACAATTTGCGTCGATTACAAATGATAGCACATTATGTGCCGACCAGTGACCACATACAATTTGTGACAATTAAGTACCTAAGTTGCTGCGATTTTCAGCATTATTCCGATCGTTAGGTATCTATAGTAATATACTAAATGTTCCACGTGGTTTCACCTGCGCCCCGATATACGTATTTTAAATCTTGTAACTTTTACTTTATTTAAATTGTAAGTGTAATGAGTAAATAAATGAATGAATAAAGATGTACCGAAATAAGTTACGAACTAAACGTTGAAATGATAGTTTTTGTGAAATTGTGACAGAAGGACAGACAAGGAACTACATGATACACATATGGATCAAAGCGGAACAGCCTTAAATAGTCAACTAATTAATTTGATCATACATAACTATTTTATTAACAGCTCTATCTAGCTATGATAGTAGATATTATAATATGATTAGGTATAATATAATAGAAGCAGCAATTGTAAACAATTTTTAAATCACACTGCATGTAGCATAATTACCAGTTATTTTTTTCAAAACTAGAACAAAAATGTAAGTAAGTACACTTCTGTAAGTAGTTAGTGGTTATTCCTGTATTATTTATTTTCCATTTCAAATGAAGCTAATTTTAGGTTCTTTAAATTTTACATGTGGTATAAATACTTAACTGAATATACTAATGACAAAAAAATAGAAAATTATCATTTATGTATTATTCGTTATTGAAAAACTTCATCAATATACATTACTGAAAAACACGTGTTCGAAACAAAAACTACTTGATGAAAAATTAATAGGTACGTTACCAGGTGTAGTGTGTGACTAGGGAAGCAGTAGTCACGTGGAGTCTATTCTGCCCAAACTGATATCACACTCACGAGACTTTAGGCATGAAAAACACTATATTACTTATGCTTGATCAAAACTCTTCTAGCTATAGTTTTCCATGCGCTTAATATAGATCCATGAATTTGATCCATGAAATGTTTGCTGCCTCTGTACCAATCAAAAACTCGCTCCACATAAATAGCAGATTGACCATATTCAATGTCAGTGTATTATATTTCCATCAAAATGACGAGAGTACTACTTGCCATCGGTTTAACCGTCATCACATTTGCCTTGACGCAGTCGGCAAATACTAAAACGAGTGCAATGCCTAAGGAAGCCATGACGACCACCACTGTGGATGACCAGGATAGCAGCATTGATAACAACGCCGATGTAGATGTAATTGCTGTTATGAATGCTTGCAATGAGAGCTATCGGATTGAAATGGGTAAGCTGCCTTAGAATTATGTTGTCCTGATAACCTAATTTCACACCGTAGAGCCTCATTCTTTTTTTTATAATTTCCTTATTTACTCGACTGCCAAAGAAGGGCTGCTTTTCGCTTGAATCTTGAATGTATATAGGTAGGCATGTAATATTCGTTCTACAATAATTATTTCATTCTCATTTCAGCTTACTTGGAATCTCTTAACGAAAGTGGCAGCTTCATAGACGAAAATGATAAAACGCCTAAGGTAAGTTGGAAACTGTTTATGTACTGAACTTGGGCAAACAGATGTTTATGATTTAAATATTTATCATAGGAATAAATTATACTAAATCTGTTTCCAATAGATTGTGTAGTCGGACCAAATAACTTTGCATTTATGAAGTTAGCTAATTGATTCCTTACGCATTTGTTCAAACAAATCCTTTCGAGAAGCTTTGCTTGTCCAAAGTTGGTTGCTATCGACTTTATTATAGTCAAAACGCTACTTTCCATCCTGGATCGTTAAATGGCTAACTTCAAAAACGCAAAGTTATTTGGCGCATGTTTGGCAAAGACTGCAATTTTTTTGTTTTACTCTAGTGTTTCATCCGTTGTGTCTTCGAGAATGTTGGGATAGTATCAGAAGACGGTATGCAGCTGAATCCAGCGAGGGCAGCCGTCATATTCGCGGGACAACGGAATGGCAAGCCTATGGACGATATCGGAGACATGACTGCTCTTTGCGCAGCTGACCGACGTAAGTTTATGATACCCTAGTCTTGCAATAGCTGGTTTAAAACTAGCGTAGGCTGTTTAATTGATATGGAGTGACTTTACTAACCTGTCTATCAAAATTACAACAAAGAAAAACATAGTTAAGAAATCCTAAAAGTCTGAAGTTGCCGATCCGTTGCCGTGATAATTCATTCTTTTATTCCTTCTCCGTATGAGAAGAGGCCTGTGACTTGCAGTGGAACAAAATGCAATAGGAAGAATGATTAAAATGACCATTATCTTTTTACGAAATGTGTCAATTCGATTTTATGGAACAAACTTTTTTTGTTTTTTTTCAGAGGAAACCTGCCCCTGCGACAGAGCCTACAAGTTTATCAGATGTTTGATGTCGATGGAGATAGAGAGATATGAAAAGTCCTAATACAAAAGTTTGATACCTCCTCAAGACTTATACCGGCCTAGTAACATTTAATGATTGTGAAACTTAATAATCTTCTAGATATTAGTCGATCTGATTAAAACAAGTTATAAGTAACTTAATTTGTTATTTTATTAATTCTCTTACTTCTTGTAAAAACAATTTCAAATTCTTGTAAATATTGTACTTATCACCATTCCATTAGGCCTCGAAGATGGACTTTAATCAATTGAATAATATACAGGTATGTTAACAAAATGTAATAAAGGAGGGGTGAAGAAATCAGTAAGTATTAAAAGACAAAAATAAATAATAAACTCTTTAATTCATACAAACATGAAGACTAGAACACTTACAACTATCAGATCTTTGTGATTTAAATACGGATAAGTGATAAATAATAATAAATTAACGCGATTTAGCTCCGAACCAGTTCTGGAAAACTCCTCCCAGCCAACCGTTTTGTGGCTCTCTGGAAATTAAAGTTGACCAATTAATTAACACTCTGGCATTATATTCTATGGCAACACTCGTTTTACCCCGCGGTTTTGAAAATGGTTTAATGTAAACCCCTATCAAACTAATAAAAAGGTACCTGATAGCAATATTTTTAAATCAAGCCAAACGCTTAGTGCAGTTAGGCAAACAAGCAAACCGATTAACTTAGGTATTAATTAATATTTGTGTAGATAGATGAAGCCAAATGTGTACGAATATATTTAATTGAGGCAATTTGCTTATTCATTTGCAAATTGAGAGATAAGCAGATACTATTAACTAGCTAATTGCCAGTGCCTATCGTTTTATAATTTGATATCATTAAACCCTCGGTGAGTTCATTTATAATAATGAACATTTTTTCTTATTTATATCTTCAATACTTAACTTGGTAAAGGTGCAACTTAACTACGTATAAGGTGCAATTAGTGCAACTTAAGTACTTGTGCAGGTTTAAGTATTTATCAATCTGTTTTATATACCTGGCTCTTAGTTCCACTTACTCTTTCTTACAGTTGTACATAAGGTTGACTTTCTTAACGTCACCGCGACTTAGTCCCTCTCGCTGTCCGAGTTTCACGCCTCCAACCTGGAAATATCCGAAGAAAAAATTACTCTTCGGAAATAGACACTTAGTTAGCAAACTATTACCAAAATATTTTAAAGTGATGTGCTGTAGTACGTCTGTCTGTCTGTTGGCAAAAAACTAAACAAACAAACACTGCTTGCATTTTAATCTCGTCATCGTCACAACCTGACTGCGTCCACTGGACAAAGGCCTCCCTAAGCTGAGGGGATTTGCCCATACTCACGGGCGGATTTTTAAGCGGATTTTTTTATATACAGCTTGATCCTCGAAGAAGACCGTATAATGACTGCAAAACCTCGGAACATTACTATACATAATATTACCAAAACCACCAAAACGTAATGTTCCGAGCAACGAACTCTCATTTATGCTATGGTTAGGTGCAGGGCACTCAAAAGGTATGTGGTATTTCGTACACCATACCCTGGGCTCGATGGTCTTCTGCTGGTTCTTGGAGAAGGCGTACTCGGAGTAGTGCATCACGCTGTTGTAGTCGTACGGCACGCTGAAGTCATTCGTCTGCTTCTTGGTCGCCTTCCTGAAGTTGCTCTCAGAACCTGCAAGATTAAGAATAATGAAGAATCATTTAATACTGTTTCTTGTGGCTGTAAAAGTATCCTATATGATGATGATGTCCTCCTAGCCGATTATCGGCTACGGCAGCTGTTCTCATGTAAGGAGATTAGCCAACTACGCAGGACATATTCCTTAACTCTCATAACCCGATGGGACGGTAATCCGACACGACCGGAGAGAGATCAGGCGCAGGACCGACATTGACATCCTATATGAAATTGTAAAGCAACATGTTGGCAAACGTTGATAACGCCACTACCGTACCCTGAGTACCGGATTCAGGCTGAAATTGGTAGAAGATGACGGTGTTTCTCGTAAAGCCGGCGTACCCGAATATAATGGTACTCAGTACATATCGTTGTTATAATTGCACGTAAAACACAGTCGGTGGTTGTGGAAAAAGAAATGACCTGATGCTAGGGCTTCTTCGACACGCAGCCTGGAGCCTGCAGGTTCACTCACCAGGTTTGATGTTATTGTAGCGAACAGTAACGAAGTCGTCGCGCTCGGGGCGGCTCTGCTCGTGCATGAAGCCGACGGCGTGCAGCAGCTCGTGCAGCACCGTGCCCTTCTTCGACACGCAGCCTGGAGACTGCAGGTTCACTCACCAGGCTTGATGTTATTGTAGCGCACAGTAACGAAGTCGTCGCGCTCGGGGCGGCTCTGCTCGTGCATGAAGCCGACGGCGTGCAGCAGCTCGTGCAGCACCGTGCCCTTCTTCGACACGCAGCCGGGAGACTGCAGGTTCACTTCTTGACGACCACCTAGGAAGAAAGTCTTCTCTTAATCATCGTCATCTTTTGCCTAGCCTTTTGCTGGACTATGTTAGGGTCGGCTTCCAGTCTTAACCGGATGCCTCAGTTGTCTAACCAATTGATTTTTTGCCATAAAAAAATACGTTTCTTTAAAACGACGTCAGGATTAATTGTGTAACCTCTTTTTTGTAAGATTCACTATATGCATGAATTAGTTGTTCATTATATTTGAATGTTCCTAGTATAATAAGAAGTCTCTACACATGTAATAATTACTCCCTATTGTATTGAGCAACTGTGATAATAAAAGCTTACGTACCAATTCTACCAACACTAGACCAGCAGCCAGTGTTCTTGCTCTGTATGGTGATGTAGTCCTTCTGTCCGTTGTAGGGCACGAAGCGTAGGCAAGTCAGTCTGTGGTAGTCAGCTATCGCCCTCAGAATGGTCTCACGCTGTTCCGAGCCTGGGAAAATATAAAATAACTATCTAACTGTTTATCTAAGTTTTACCTACGTCCTGAGGGAGCGGATACAAAAAAGCCTCTAATCTAAATCTTCATATCAAAATGTTCTATCCAGTTGCGTTTACAGAACCCGTGAAAGGTAAACGGTGAGAAGTCGAAAGATATACCACAAATAATCTTTAAAATGCCTTCACACAGAGACATATTCACGATTGTTTGTACCAATTTAGTTATTCTAGAAATTGTAATACGTACTGAAATATCCCTCAATGACATAAGGGATGTGTCCCTGCGGCCAGCGTAACACCTCCTCCCTGACGCCGTTCCTCCCTTGTGGAGGAGGCATGAGGATGTCCCCCTCCGCGTAATCCCCAACCTCCTCCGGGTTCATGAGAGAGGACTCCGACCAGTTGGCTAGTGCGTAACCTGGAAATTGTGGAGACGTGATAATGATAACATTTAATTTTGGGAACCACCTACCTAATCAATACTACGATGTGCAATTCTTTGCGACGAATGAAAGTTGGAAAACAAATACATTTATTTCTTTATCTTTTATTCCTGTGGTTTTGTCTCAAAGCTCCAACATAATTATAATTATGTTAAATAAATTAAAAATCTTGTAATTTTCTTATCGAAGTTACTACTTCATCAAGTATTTGAAATACAGTGAAAAAAAAGCATTAACGATAAGGAAAAAAGTTGACGAAATAGTTTGGCAATACCGTGGTACATTAACACGATTAGGATATCATGAATGTAAGGAAGTGTGCTGTCAGCCTGGTTACTTTTCGTCAAGTTTATTATCGAAGCTTGACACGACGTGTCATGTTTATCGGGAAACATGACAGCCGATGCATCTCGTCCTGTATCGAGTTGCATTCATTAATTATTTATTATTTCCTCGCATTTTCCTTTATTTTTGTACTTTGTTTGAAAGTGTGCTCTATGTGGAGTTGTGCAATGTTTCAGTTATAAGTTTAAGATAAGGTAAGATTTATTATAAGAATAAGAAATAATATTTACATAATATTTACATTAATTTTAAAAATTAAAAATAAACTTATATATACAACTTAAAACTAATACATAGCATCAAAAAATTGCTCCTCATCGCTGTCACCGGGTAATGTACCCAGAAAGCTGGCAGCATTGCCGATACGATTACAGATAAGGTAAGATAAAGCTACTTTTAATAAATGAATGTTAATTTGTTTTATATTCAAAACCCGAAGCTACGTTCCTTAAGCTCAAATAATTAACACACCAATAAATAAACACAATGCAATAAACTTTTAAGATTAATAAAACTTCCAAGTGAGCTGAGAATCGTGAAAATTGCAGTTTCGAAACATTATAATAATTGATGGAACTTCATAAGAATGCGTTTTCCACCCCTTTAATTAGAGTAGGTAGTGGTAACTATACATTGTATGGAAAATGAAAAAGTAACGTTGATGTAATAATTGAAAAAATTAAAATGAATTACTGTGATGCATAAATATAAGTAAAGAAAAATATTTGAATATGATAAGTATTTTTTATGCAAGAATTAAAATTAATTACTCACCGCTTTCATTCTTCGGTAGTCCGTAAGCTTCGGGTCCCAAACTGGACACGTCTATCGTTTGACTTCCATAAATACTGTTTTCTTCTATATCGTCATATAAAAAATCTATTAAATTATAATATCCCCCGCCTGCTCGTTGGGGCAGAGCATTATTTCTACTAATTAAAGTTATAAATAAAATGTAAAGTAAAGAATTCATTTTTACTATTTTTTGGCAAAAACCCCTAAGTTAACTTTATTTTAAGTATATTTTAAGTAACTTATTTATATTTTAGTTTTATTTTTAAATATTTCCCTTTTATTTTTCCAAAGTCTTGTTTAAGTAAAAGGACTAGGCGATCAGAAGCCAGCAGTAGGTATGTGAAGAGAATTCGTGAGCCGCGCGTTTTATAAAGGTGTCGCGAAGACCAGTCATAGGGTAAACACAAGCGAACAAGGTTCATTACTCCGAACTTCCTGATAAAGGATGTATACGAAAATATGTAGCTAATCGATAAGAAAAGCCTTGAATGCTATTTGATTTCCATTTTAAGTTTATTTTGGTAGTTTTTATTATGAAATTTATTATCTTCCGCTGCTTCCTGACATTGTTATGTAAATATTTTGTAGGAACTACGATTGCTATGTTATAAAATAATTTGCTCACGATGAATCTGATTAGACGAGAAACAAACCAATTGTTTAAAAGAAAAAATAACATGATCCAAGAAAAAGATTTTCAGAACCGGTTTTACGTTTTACTGTTACAATTAACAAGTAATTCAGTTGATGGTTGTAATATTTTTTATCTACAACATCCGTTTCCGTTACACTGAGGAAATGACATGAAGAACTGAAAACATGGATGACGAAGCGGACAGCTCCTCATGAATTTTTTTTCTTGCTCTTACATATTTGAGCAAGATTTTTACTTGCTCGTCTGATAGATAGTACCTATATGCATCAAATAGAGAAAGGTAAATTTTATTCTGGTTAACAAAATGACTTAAGAGAAATAGAGCTCATACAGATGGGCAAGAAATATCCTAGATGATGTTTTGTAGTCACATGTTTAGGGTCCTTTTCGAATGATACAGGTAGCGAAAGAGATCTTACAATATCTCTAACAATTAATTCATTACATCCCCTTTTTTAAAGGTTACCATACAGTGAAGTTGTTATGTTTATGTGTATCTTGTTGTCTTAATCTCGAGTAAGTAGGAAGAGACCTATACTGTCTCCGGCACATTTTAAACATGACTTTTCAAAGACGTCTCATGTTCGATTCGAATAACCGAATGTCAATTAGAAAATAAAGAAAGATATTCACAGCTAGCTCGGTGAAGAACTCAATATCACATATGATCGGCATTGGAAAATAGGGTCACCCCTGTGTAATCAAATCTTGCAATTATGTAGAGATATCTGGAGTACTACAAGTGTATTTTCTAGTTGATATTCTTAACTAATATCTCATGGTTGGGACATTTTTGTGGCATTAAGGAATGATCTTCGTATTCTACATGCCAACTTTAGGCAAAGGCTTTTAACGCAAATACAAATAAAGACCAAACCGCTACTGCATCTATCATTTAATATGTCAATATAGACCTCGAAATGTAAAATAAACCGATAAACATACAAACATTATATCCCAAAACCGCAGACAAAATGGAAAGTTTTGAGCATCTCCGATTCATGACTCAAAAGCTGACCTCTAGCATTATCAGAATGTGTATGATTCCGATTAACTACGATCAACGTACAGCATCTACCTTGACATAGCCATTGGCCTAGAGATCTGCGCTTGATTCGCGTCAGCAAATGTGTCAGGTTTGTTAGCCATCAGTTCGTTGACACACGAGGACTTCTTTAACTTCTTATCTCCTGGTAGGCGGAAGGATTTCTTCAGACACGAGTAACCTCCACATTAAGGAAACATCATATTTTCCATAAACATGTCATTTGTTTTTTGAGTCATATCGCATCACAATTGTTTAACATTTCGTATCTTAATAAAAAATGACATAAGTTATTTGTTTTTCCTTGTTAACTTAATCCATAATAGCTTTGAGGTGCGAAATATGAATAAATATTACAATATTATCCGCTTATTTGTCTAGATATGATTTATTGGCGCGAAGTTGCATCGAAACGACCTTATTTATTGGACATCTAATAAATTTTGTTTGTTTGTTATGCGTAATTTGTGGACCCGTGGAATCCCTTGACCCATTCTAGATTTTTCTACTGCTTGAATAAAACATGGATGCGAACATCAACCCTATTTTATCAGCAACAATTGTAAAAGTGCACTTCAGAATTTTATTCGAACGTTTCCATAACTTTATTGTTAGGCTTTATAAGGCTTTATTAACAATCAAATGAATCGACCTAAGAAGTTTAGATAAAATGGTTTGAAAATTCAGTTTCAAGTCTTTTAGATTGGTCAATCACATTATCGTCAGGGTATTTACTGGGCACTGTTGTAGTAGGATTTTTTTAATGAATTTTCAACTTCTGATGTTACTCATTCGCTGATCATCTCCACGTAGCTAAACACTTCAACTAGGAATACCAAATTATAAGCTACTTCCTCTAGCAGATTGTATAAATAAATTTTCAAAGCTGCGTCAACCATTTCCCGAATCAGGCGCCGACCAAACCGCAATCGGAAACTAATCTGTCGATAATGTATTTCCAAACTTGAAATAAAGTAAACACAATATAAACAATACAAAGAAAAAAACAAATGACATATCCAAAACCGCAGGGAGCCGAGAGATCGGAACTGAGTGCGGAAATGTCGTCTTAATAGACGCATTTGTTATACTGGATACTCCTAAAATGGCATCTGATTCATAACACCAAGGCCCAAGTTCACCGACAACCTAAACGTCAGTTTTCTTAAAACATCTGCTTACTAAGAATTTTCCCGTTCAATTTTAACACGCTTATAGTAGCTTCACTTCTAACTATGTATGTAAGAAAATCTTGGAATCTTAATTTGATCCACTTCCCGGTCTTGGCTTAGGATGAAATTTTGCACACGCTCTGAGTTCTGGTCACAATACATGACTAGCTTGTTTTTTTTTTCAAACTAAACGGTTGTTTTAAGGAATCTGAAGTTTATATTGTCTGTGGATTTGGGCCATATAGTGTCCTTCGTGAGGTCGGCTCGGTTCGTGGAAGTGCGGGGGCGGGGAGGAAGTGATCGGGGGGTGATGCGGAAGATGGTTCTCGTTCTTAATTTTTTTAAACAAATAGTAGTTTGTAGCGGGGTTGTGTGGTTGACGGTCTTGTGCGAACTTTGAACTTGACGTGGAAGCAATTTTACCTGTAAGAGATCGCTTCTAGCGATAAGACCGCCCATTGTGTCACCGACTTTAAAGTCTTTAGGTTAGTTTTTTTGTTGTATTTTAATTGGTGTAGGTACATAATAAAGAGTATATTATTATCTATCTATCCACTAAGAAGCATGCAATTTTATCTGTAATTTTCTACTCATTTTATCCGTCGGCTTAAATCGAAAGATGTTGTTAAGTACGTCTAGTTAGGTAACATTTTGTTTTAAAACTGGTATAAAAATAAGTAAGAAGTAACAAGAAGTTG
This sequence comes from Helicoverpa armigera, assembly GCF_030705265.1. Classification (NCBI taxonomy): domain Eukaryota; kingdom Metazoa; phylum Arthropoda; class Insecta; order Lepidoptera; family Noctuidae; genus Helicoverpa; species Helicoverpa armigera. The sequence continues at coordinate 1,902,450 of NC_087141.1, forward strand.
TGTTATTGTCCGTGGATAATTGAGGCCTAGAAATGAACTTCCTTGAGGTCCAAATATTATTATATTCTATGTAAATCTTGAACCTAATTTCAATTCATAACTTTTGCCTATTTACCTAATAGATAAATGCAAAACAACATTCCTAAATTAGTCTTAGAACTGTAAAGTTAATCAGGCATTAAAATAGAGGCGGGTCAAACAACTTTTAATTGTTCTTCTTTAATGTGTTTTGCTATAAAACAAACTAATTACGACTTCTGTTCATTAGAACTATGCTACTTGAGGAACTATTAGAAGGCATAGGGGACCCGTATCTATGAGGTAAGGTACCTCGATTTTGGAAGAAATCAATAGAATTAGAAAAGTGATTAGTTAGTCAATAAACTTAATTGAGTAGGTGTGTACCCGTCACTAGGTGTGCTAGCCACATGATAACTACATTTCCTTCATTTGCCAACCGCAATTTTTCTTTTAAAACTCAGTAGCAACCAAAGAAGTGGATTTGAACATTTGTAATAGCACTTTGTACTGATAACTTCAAGTATAACACTTAAAAAAAAAAGAAAATTCAGAGTTACCTAGGTGTTTGTCTATCTTTCATTAAGTTTCATTCCGAATACTTATATTTATTCACTAGTTTATTCATATCTATTCCTTTTTAGTTTGATACTTACATACATACACGTCATTAATTGCTCTCAATTTTAAAGGGACACGCTAGTAGCGCCATCTGGCCACTACAAACGAGAACCTTAAGTTAAATGGGATGCAAAAAAATGTATCACTTTTTATGTTGTTGACAAAGAAAAAGTCGGCAATAGATTTAAAGAAGCTTTAACTTTAATGGAGCTTTGTGCAACTGACGGTTTGCTACCATCTCTCTCGTAGGTAGGTATTATGATAAACTTAGAAGTGCTCCCGAATATTTTATTCGCATCTTCTCATAACCCATGTTGTGTGTGTGTGTGTGTGTGTGAGTATTGAGACTTGAGCACACTGATAAATATGAAATTTCATTATTTCTGGCATGTTCTGAAATAGCACGAGTCATGTGAAGACTGAACACAAGCAAGTTAATTTTTGCCTGCATGTGTAAAAGGTATGCTTTTTAGCATATCATGAACCATTTCAAAACCTCAGATAGTTCCAGGTTAAAGACATCGTTAAGCAAAGGAAACAATAAAACAAAGCATTTTATATGTAATTTCCTGTGTATTTCTAACATATTAGTTTTATACACTACTTCTTTATTTACATGAGCATTATCGCTTCACAATATTTTTAAAATTAAAATATTTTTCTCTCTTTATTTATATTATTTATACATTTTTTATTTCACCTATTCTTAGGCAAAGTGACAAAACTTCTCGCATATCAAAAAGCATTAGAAAAAAATACTGTTTTTTTTTAATATTTTAAAAATAGAATCTACATAGGAGCGGGCCCTGGTTTACAGTTGAGCGACATAGATGGCGCTTGAAAGGCATACGCGAGATAGAGAACAGATAACAAATCACGAGATATCGTTTTATAGAGCTTACAGTATTATGAATAATGTTTATGCCAAGACTAGCGAAAACTGTCCGAAACATATTGAGGGTAAAGACATCACAGCCAATCATAACAATTTCCGAAATGGTTTTAAAATATTATATCTCCTTTATCATGTCAATATAAGAATTTACACCTATTGCCCCCTTTTCCAATATTATGTAATAGATAGGTAAAGAACAATATAATTTTGTTTAAAGTTTTAATCGATAAGGAAATTGCGTTAAGTTATTCTTACATGTATCATTAATTTAGTTCAAAGGAAGATCTTAATTTTTTATAACTACAGATTAAAAGAATTGGCCCAGTTTTTGTTAAGTATTTCCAAAGGTCGACATGTACAGTCAAGAAATAAAATTGTCCATGCAAAAATATCTCAATTAGCAAATTTTGATATTGCACTATAAGTAATTGGGTTTTTAAAGCTCGATTCGTGATAACAAGTATGTATTTTACAAAACAGTTTCTTATAACTTACATTTTTATCTTAGGGGCGTAAATAACCTTGTCGACAAAAAAAGTTTGAAAAATTAAATGCTTTTTAATTAAATTAATTAAATATGAACGCTAAAGTTTAAAAGGCATTCATAAATTAAAATAACGGATTCGAAACTGCACAGTTTAAAAGCAGAAATGTATTACACTCTTTCCCTAATTACGCCCTCGTCAATCTTTTAACATATTATGCTGTCCTAGTGACAATAAATAAATAAACTGCATCTACAGTTGTTTAACAATAACAGCTAATGTTGGCACAGGTCAAGGATAATCGTGAACCATCTACCACCAACCATCGACTCTTATTTTATCCCTTTAGTAAAAGTAAACATTGTATACAGTAACAATTGTATGCTATTCGCGATCTCAATACGTCTTAATATTAAAACTTATGTCGAATTTACCAAATAATGTATTTTTAAAACTAAATATTGCAATTATTATTATTTTGTTATTTAAAGTCTGCCATGGAAAGCTGGAACTTCGATGGTTCTGCAAGATATTGAGACCGCGAATGTATCTAGCTGTCAACATTATCTGTAGTAACAAAGGGTTGAATTTAGTACATAACATTGAGTAGAACAGACTTATAAGTTCACTTTGCGACTCGACAATTTACTATAACAATTCTCCCTTACATCAGTTAGTAGGCACACTGTGAGGACGGCCGCGAGGCCCGCGCAACCCTGGGAGACCCTCGTCCAGGTACCAGGAACACATAATAAACAAGAGCTCCAATAGTCGCACACCTAAATAAACTAAAATGAAGTAACAAATAGTGCTATTTCATCACACGGTACTGTAAATTAAAACGTTTGAGCAGGACAGCACGATAACCTAAGTGTTCCACAAGTTGGTCTGAACTTTGGGTCCCCGGGTGCAATGCCCAGTTTTATCACAAAAGGTGTTAAAGTACATATTGCATTACGCGACAAATATAAGCCACATATTTATTTATTAGCTAATTAATTCCAATATGTCCATTATTGACATTATACACAACTGTTAGAAATTGACAACACCTAAAGAGGTCTTTGTACAGAGTTTCATAACTACAGTACCTAACTGCACACATCACAGATATAGAAAAAATAAACTTTATTCCTGTTAGTTCTATACATAACAAGTACACTTTAGCCTAATTCTATATTTCACAAAGAGGGAATCTTTATATCGTATATTGAACCAGATTGACTCACTATCGTATAGCCTGGGGTTATTGCCATGACGTGATAAGCGCAGCGCTCCGACACCCAGAACGTACAGTAAATATATTCCTATATGTATACGTAATAAGACATGATTAACAACACATGGACGCATTTCGCTAAGCTAAATTATATAAAACGTGCACTTTCTCGAAGGCATCCGCTCCATTTCATATCTCGATTCTACACAAACTTGCTTCTTATATTGACTTTAAACAATAAATAAAAGTTAATAAATAATTTTTACATCCATTCAAGTTATTGTTCAATTCGATCACAATGTGAAAACTTTAACTAGTAGAAAAATATGCCGCGGATCATTGTGTTGCCGGTATCCACTATTGTCCATCACTATTTGTCACTTTGCTATCACCGTCTCTGAACTAACGACCACTATAGAATAGCAGGCATCGCATAAATACATTTTATACATTCGCGCGCTCTTAACATAAGACGCACGGTCCGCGCTCTGACACACATCGGCGGCTACTCATCTCTTTCGCACACAGCATTACAACTCGTAGTGTGATAAGGACGTCACTTTCGACGTGCCTCCGTCCACCCGTGTTATGTTTCACAAGGAATGGTTCATGGTCACATCCAGGTGAGGTAGACGTACTGTCACTGTACTTACATCGCGTTCCAAAGCTCGGTGATCATCCCGTGGCCGTCCAATGAGGTATACGTATTACTGATTTATTGCTCGAATATTTGGCAGTGTGTGGCAGTCCTGGCCATCGGTAGCACAGACTAGCAGAAGAGTTCAACTCTGAAATTCGCACGGGACACCGTGACTGCAGCTATCCGTGAGAGAAGATTGTGGAGAGCGTGTGACATCGGCTTGATGCAGCACAGCTCAAGCGCTAACCACTCGTTGACATGTTCGCACGAGAGTGTAGTGTCAAGGTACCAGGCGGGCATAGCGGGCAGGAGGCCTCACGAGGAGGGCTGGTGCGGGCGCGGCGCGGCGCCGGCGGCCGACACCACCACCACGGGCTTCACGATGGTGGTGGCGCTCAGGTACTGCGCGCTCACCGTCAGCGGCGCCACCGTGCCCTTCACCATCTGCGTCTCCACCATCTGCAAGTACATTACCAATGTGCAACTTACTGACAATAATCCGCCACATAAATTGACGGTACGATTTAGGAACGTTACCTACATTATATCGTCTTTGTTAAACAACTGCAAACCTTTCAAGCTCTGGTAAATAACTTTAATTCGACAAGAGACTTAACAGAAGTGGCTTGACCCATCATATTAGCGAATGTATGTTACGTATGCAGGCAGTCCGCCATAGAATCACACATATTTATTGCGACATTTGTCTCCGAGACATGGGCCAATACATATAACATCGACGTAAAATTGTGACTAATTTCTTCAGAATTCCGAAAAAGATGTTTCGGCCAAATCCAATCAACTTTTATTTAGATCAGAAAGAAATTGGAAACTCAAGGATGAAAGCTGAAGTATCCACAGCTCAAGGGACGTCACCAGGGGCGAACCTCACAGTGTTAGAAGAGCAAACCCTATTTACAGGCGGTTATGAAAAATATTTGAAATGAATTCGCTATTTACCTCTAGGAAATTAATATACGAGTTATCAACGTGTCTCGGCGACGCCGCGTGCAGCGTGGGCTGCGCCGGGAGCGTGGGGCCCGGAGGTGCGGGGCCCGAGGGCGCGGAGCCCGCGGGTGTGGGGCCCGTGGGCCCAGCGGGGCGCGCGGGCCGCACGTACGGGCCCCCGCGCGGCGCCCGCAGCACGCGGGATTCTTTACACGTCTTCTCCTTTTTAACAATACGCCAATTTTCAGACACGCTATTAAGTGATACTGCATTTTTGCGTAATCACAGCTTTTTAAAAACAAGAACTCTACTGAGGAAAGCAAATAAATCGCAATTTTGTTGCAGTACCACTAAAGGTTTGCAGTAGTTTATCAAAAACCGAGTAACAAGGGTAAAGTCAGACTAACCATCTTTTAAAAGATTAACGATGAAAATGTTTAATTTGTCCGAAATATTTCAAAGCTGCCGTTTAGAGCCCAGCTCTTCACCGATTTGTTTTTGCAAGACAACGCACGTCACGCCGTTACCGATTGCAATGCTATTTTGCATATCCATTCGTCGGGCTGTTACCCGTTGTCGCTGTTATGCTCAAGACTAATAAATAAAAACATTTTTACAGGCTTACCTTATGCGTGAGTGTGTGCGTTTGTAACAAATGCGTGGCGGGTTGCGATACAACTAGGGGAGTCAGTCCGCTCACTACCACGCTGCCATCTGCGAAGATATTCATTCAATTATGAATTATCTTGTAGTATTTTATTAATCCCATTTTGACAGTGTAATTAAGGTAAAAATGTTGCTATCTAGGGGATACCAAATAGCATAATGTTAATCCCCACTTCGATTCTTTCAAAAGGATACACTAAAAGATGCATGGTAGGAAGAAATAATTTTATAAAATGAATGTAATGTTACCTGCAGTCGTGGAAACAGGCGTCGGAGAGATAATTCCGTTTTCTTTAGTTATCCTACTTTCAACGGTGGTTGTTGTTACACCTGTGAATAAGATACGATTGGAGCTTGAGTTTATATGCTTTCGGACTAACATTGAAATTCTATTCTATAATGATGATTCGTTTGGGAAATTAATTAAAAATGATGGACAAAAAACACTGCCCTGTGGCATTCAGCCTTAGTGGTGAGTAACACAGATTTTATCTTTTAATATTTACTGAAATCACTCACTCAGATTATATGGACAAAGTTTACTCATTGGAAAACTATTTCAATCACAAATATAGGACATATAACAAAAATTGCTATTTTCCTTATTCCGTTTAAATAAACTAACAATGAAATTATAAATAAAGAAATAGCTCGAAATACTAGGGCAGCATAACTTACCGTTGGTATGTACAGGCGCCTGCAGCACTCGCAGGCCGCTACTAGTTGACAACAGCTGCAGCGCCGCTGACCCTACCACTAAACCACTGCTACCGACCACCTGAAGAAAACGAACAATTTAAGTAAGAGAACTACCGGAGTAAAAAACTCTCATCAGTAGGCAAAACTAATCATTTCTTGGTTATAGAAATCGGTTATTTAAAGAGGGTGCAACAGTGACGGTCCTTACATAGTTGTAAGTTAAAGACATAGATATTATGTTCTAACCAGACAAGAAGAAGTAAGAACGATTTTCAATGCTGAAATTAGGTCCTAACAAATAACACTTTTATAATATGAATTCACAAATAAAGGTTTATATTATGTAGTAAATAACAAAGAACTATCTCACCTGCGATATGGGAAGATGTATTTGAGCTGGATGTACTAAAGTACTGAGGGCATTCGTCACGCCGTTTTCTACCGTCTGCCCATTCTGAAACAATGAGAACTTATTTAAGGTATTGCAATAGCATAAGTCTTAAAACTATATTAAGTTTATAGTCTCAATTTAACTGATAGAGTAATTAAAAAAGCAAGAGCAATAATCAAAATCAAAAGAGCACCTGTCAAAGAGTTACGCTCCCTTTTCGACGATAAAAAAATATTGTTTTTGAATCCAAATCAAAAAATAAAACTTGACCATAATTTTTTGAACTATGCTATGCTTCACAACTAAGATGATAAACCAAGATGCTGAAGTTTGAACTAGACTATAATATGTAACTATAGCGGCATTTAACAAGGTTATCGGTAGACCTAGGCTTAAATTGTCCTACAATGTAATTGAACAAATATTTTTGACCGAATAACACGCGCCATTTATATGTGCGTCATGTGCATATATTATAACGATGACGTCATCTAAACTTCGTGAACTTTCATAAGATTGCCCAGATAACGACAAGGTGATATTAAATCATACCGACTTATAACCATGACATATATTTATAAAAAATAGAGGCTAGAAGGTAAAATAAATGACAGAACTATTTTACCTTCTAACCAAAAAACATTGTATTGTTAAAACAATACTAATACAATTTTGTTTGTTCCATATTCTGTTTCTAAAAATACTTTATACTTGATTGTTTTTTAACAGATATCGTTCACAAAGACTTTATATCGGCACCCATGTATGCCGTAATACCTGACTCATTCATTTGACATTTGAAACGTGTGAAATTTGCTTCTATAATTAAAACGCATTTTCTATTCGCAATTAGCGCTAAATGCGCATTTCGTTTCGTTTATCAGCAATTTAGATTCAATATTATTTAAACATAGCATTAATTGTTATGTAATGCAAAATATTTGGGTTCAAAATCCAATTACGCCATCGTGATCGTCAAAACATCATTGGTTTGGTCGTGTCTTAGGCTTTTGACAACATAGCACCATGGGTTGATACTGCCCAAGCTGACATTCAAGTAAATAAGAATGAATCAGTGACCTAATAGATTCTGTACGATTATGATTCCAAGATCTGCACGAAGTTATGACTGTCTAAAGTACATGACATTATTTAAACACCGAGCGTTCCTCAGGGATCAAACCTGAGACCCGTTTCCTTTAACTTAGTCAATGACACAAAAAAAAAACAAAATTGTCTAGACAATTGAATTCAAATAGAATATTAAACGTGCTTAAGTTTATTCTGACTAGTAGAATTGAAACAATCAACAAATTGGCGCTTATACTTAACAAAAATAAAAAACAGGAAGTATGACTTAATAGCAGTTAATATAACAAACAATTAACAAAACCGCCAAAAAAATACTAACTTGAGTAGCAGGTTCTGCCGGCGCAAGCGTAGTGAGCGTCAACGTACTCGGCCTCGTGCCGTACGATGTCCGCACAACCTGAAACATTAATTAACAAAAACATCTAATTAACACCATCGCAATTATCTAAAACATCATACTTAAGTTTCGGATTAACAATTTGATGAACAACCAATCCTAATCCAAGATTAGGTCAGCTCTAATTTCTAACATTGTACCAGGCGATCATACCTGCGAGGTGGTGGGAGTGATTTGTATAGGCAGCGTACGCAACTTCGTGCTTAGGTTTAGAGTGCGGGGAGGAGACGTCTCCATTCGCGCGATGGAACGCGGCGGCGACGCTGATATCTGAAATTAGGACAATTTATTCACTTCACCTTGTCTGTTATTATTTTATTTTTGTTTTAAGTATTTATTCTTCTTGATTTATTTATTTTAGGGCTGATTTTTCAATCATCAGTTAACTTCTATCTGAGGAATAAATATGGCGGTTTGACATTTTTTCCACACAAAAGCTGTCAAAACGTCAAACATATTCCTCAGATAACAGTTATCTGGCGATTGAAAAATCAGCCCTTATTGGAATTAGAATAAATAATATATTTTAAAAATATTATAATACTTACACTTATAGGAGGGATTCCTAAAACTTGGCCGTTCACGGGATCTTCTATGACTTTATCTTCGGTGACGGCATCTGTTAAAAAGTAATTAATTAATAGAAAAAATATACTATATTCCAAAACAAAAAAAAAGTAATATTAGACATGATAAAAAACAATATGACCTTATTTCTCAGCGTAATATTTTCGATAAACAATAAATTAAAATAATTGTTGTTTCTCTCTTGATAAACGTGTCAATCAATAATATACGTTTATTATTTTCATAATTAAATTATTATACAAAATGCATTGTACGCGAAATATTAAATAATTTCGACCAAAAGTACCAGGCGCGCACAACCAGATAGGAGGTTAACGTACCTATACTTCGAGGGCGAACAGTTGTTCGGACCGAGATCTCTCTTTTCAAGGCGGAAAGCCTCTGTTGCGCCGCGATCTTCTCACGCGCCAACCGTTCCATTTCGTGCTCACAATCGCGCTCCTTACGACGTAAAACCTGCAGACAACATTAAAATTAGAGTACAAAACTTTGACTTCAAGTTTTTTAAATATAACTTAACTTTTCCTGATAAGTCAATAAATTATTTTGTAAGAAAATACTTGTACCTATTTATGAAAAACTTTAGGAGTTCAAAAAATATAAATCGAGCCTCTATTGAAAAGCAACAGAGAATAGAGAATCCTAATCAATTCTCAAATTTTCAAGCCTATTCAAAAAGTTTTGAACTCGATCTTTTTTTACAAAAGTTGGAAACAATTTGCAAATAGAAGCGAAGCCGTAGTTTTTAATTGAATTTACGAAATCTAGCCGCTCGTTTAGCTGGCTATTGACGTGGTTCCAAGGTACATTTAGCGCAAAAGGTAAAGGAAAATATTATTATTTCAAAAACTGAAACTGAGAATGTTTTACGTACACGAGTAGGACGTGGGAGGTATTGATATTGTTAATTAATTCTCACTAGTTCATACGTGTTTGTTATAATAACATTAGTTGATATAATCCGAAGTATTTATTTACATATACGGTAACCTATTTAATTTACCTAACGTTTACCTAAAACAGTTACTCATAAATCATGATGATTGCGTCAAAAGCTTGTCCTTGGACCTCCGTTGTCAAGCGTGATCTATTCTATATGTAAGATTAGAAATTATGAATCAAGGCGATGCATATCTTACATAGATGCATGCATACATGGACGCATAAATACGACATGCATGTATAATGAAAACGTACGTATCAACGAGATTGAACCAGTACTATCTAGATTTATTTGGATAAAATAAGAATTTAATTTTTCAACTCAAATTGAGGTCACTGTGCCACCAGTACTTTTGATGACATGATACATTAATTAGCAAAAGAAAAATATTCATGTAAGTTTTCCAAGAATTAAAACCCAGTATAATTTTTCCAATTTGACAGAGTTACAAAGTCGATGTTTTATCAGTCTGAAAATGACAGATGTAATTATAGGCAGACACATTTCGCGACCTTTCAATTAAGATAATTTATCTCTCTGTTGTACAAAATTGATAGACGGCTAACAAAGAGTTTAAAATATTGGGATCTTACTTTTTACATACCTAGTTACAGTAAATAATTATGAATTTAATTAATTTATTTACATGATAAAGTTTAAAACCCTTATTATTTTGAACAATTGATTTGACAAAGTTTTTCAAAAACGCTAGCTAATTAGGGAAGCATGAAGGCCATCGACGTTCGTTTGAAAGGCGATAGCTACCAGGAAAGCAGAACTGCAGAATGGTAGATACTAACCTGAATATATCTAATAGCGGAGCCCAGTATAGAAAGGTTGGATGTTTTCTTGTCATCTGGTGTTGTGGGGAGCTGTCTTTTGAGGAGTTCGAAGCACTCCTTGAGGTGTGCCCGTCGGTTCTTCTCCAGTTTGTTGTGGACTTCCCTCGTGCCGGCTCGGGGGGCACTGCCGTTGCTGCCCCCGCTGCCGCTGCCATTGCTGCAACCGCTGCCACTGCCGTTACTGCTTACCGATGGAGGGGAGGGGATGGGGGGTGGCCTGTTGACAATATCATAAACACTGTTCATTTTGACGTCATCATGGCAAAAAATGTTTTTTGCTGTTAATTATTAGGTAGAATTTGCAATTTTCAAATCTAGCGATATCGTCACCTGCATTGTGTTGTAATGCATTCATAACATAATTCTGTTTGTATTTCATGTAACCATTTGTGCGCAATACTACTAACTAATCACGAGGTTGATTTGCGCAATAACCCTTGTTATTCTTTATTTCATTGTTTATATTGATAATTTTGTGGAGGTATGAGAGAAAATTGGCACATATGATGCTTGGATATCATCTTCTTCCTGCCTTTTGGCACAAACTATTTGGATCAGAGAAATGTTTTTCCCTTTCATCCTTTATCTACTTGTTACGATTATAATTTACTATTTACTATATGTTTCACATTCTATTATAGTTCAATTACTAGACGACATTTACGCGTGTCAGCGTTTGTTGATAATAGCCAGTTATTATGATTAACTCAGACATAACTATGTCTGGATTATTCCATTATTTCATAACGTATACTATACTCATTGAATATAATTGCATTAGCTTAGCTTCTACAATAACATACATTTCAGACATTAACATAGGTGACCATATGTAAACTAAGATTTAAAATGTTAAAAGATTCAAACTAAACAGTTTATTAGCCAACGGCAACGGTCACCGAGAAACGAGTCCCAACGCTTGTAGTAATAAAGCAAAACCGATCACGAATTTACATACAAAAACTACAGGTGTATAAAAACTAAAAATAATTCTTGCACAATACTTTTACTAGTGTGTGATTCCTAAGATAAAACAATAAAACATTTGTACATTCTACTCCCGGATACAGACTCCAGTATCCATAGATAAACATTTTCCTTAATTAGCGAGACAAAAATAGATATTACAACCTTAATTTGAAAACAGTCTCGTACTACAGTACCTTCAGATGAATGATGCATACTGATAGTGACAAGGACGTATTCCCTGATGCATACAAAACCCTAGCTAATAAATTAGGTATTCAATTCATGGTTGTTAATATCCAAACCTTGACAGCAATCGACTGAAAAAATAGCATCACATGCGCTCCTACCAGAACTACATAACGTAGGGGAGGTAGCAAGGATGAAATTACAATTTCCATTAAGACCTGTTTACATTTTATTGTATTCCTCTGACGCGAAACGTCCTAGATCCACTTTATTAATTCACCAATGCATTGTAAATAACTCGAGTAAGTGTAAATACTAAGAGATAGAGCATTATCAGGTGGCCCCATTTTTTAATAAATTGTTAACACTGGAGAGCTTGATGTCGTGTATATTGTAATAACAAATGGAATAACAACAGTTTTCCTCGAGCGGTTTGTGTGTCATTGCTGCATGTCATTTGTCTTTTTATCAACTCAATATACGACATCAATCATTTTGGAAGCCTGATGAATAATGATTTGACTCGTCTTTATTTTTTTGTAAATTGAATACAATCCGATGTCATGTTTAACCAATGTTTCCAGAAATGTTTCTCCGCCGAATTCTCTGCAGTTTTGGAGAGAAAAACTCTTTCCTTGCTTTTGGAAATTCTTTATCAGGTCTGGTTTTGTGGAAGATGTTAAATTCTTAAAAATAAATCTTTACATTTATTTGCCTCTACTATTTTTATATTTACAAACGGTGTATCTCTTAATCTACCTCACTTTTCACCAAACTAGGATTTAGTCTATCCATCTAAATCATGCCGTTTATAATGAAGCTGTTATCCATATAGAAGAATGAAATGAAACGAAATTGTTCTGAACTTGTATGCAACTTCTTATGCAAAAATTATAGTTCAAGTATAAGTGCAGTTGTGCAGTTTATTGCATCTTAATAATTAAAAACCTATGAACAGGTTTTTCCACCATTTATAACAAAGAAGATATGTATGGATTATGCTTAAGTAAAGCATTTATTTCTACAAGATTATTTTATATTATTGTGTTTTCTACAAGCAAGATTTACACACATACCAAAAGTTTTATTGACAAACAACAATGACCGTCGCGAGTGGCTCGTCGTGCGAATCTCCAGCTGTTTTAGACACCAATGTTACTAGGAGAACATACCCATGACTGATACTCGTCGTCCGCGGCCTGGAATGTTCTTGTGCGAAGTCGAGGAGGGGCGCAGGAGGAGGTGCGGTGGCCGCGGGGACCGGCTCGAGCGCAACGACGACGGGTGAGGGCACGGGCGGGCAGGGGGGAGCCACCGGCACCGGCGACGTCGGCCGGACAACACCGTTGCTGCGCGGCTTCACCGGCAGCTCTGTCACCATTCGCACCGACACCGGCGGCGACTTCGGCTCCTCCTCTGTAAACAAACATGTCACGTCAGAACAAGATACATACGCAAATACTATCTTAGAACTAATTACGATTATGAAAATGTTATCATCAGTTCACTGAGGTCCTATTAGAAAATGAACGAACCGTCCTAGGTCGGTCAACACTTGTCAAACCCGTGTCAACCGCTCGTCGACGGCTGCAGTCCGTGGCGGTAAACTACCAGGCGAACATATTTAGCAAGCGTTCAATACAGCTGCGCAAATGAAACAGCCATATTAGAGCGAGTGAGACAGCATCAGGCCACTTTACTTTCAAATAGTAACGGTACGCAATAGTAAACTTTACGCACATGCAATACCGTCCATAGTAGTCTGAACGTAAGGAAAATCAGTCACGCTGCAATGGCGAGTGAGACAGACGATCCGGTTGAGTGTAGTGAAAGAGACGGAAGCGGGGGCGTGGTCTGACGATAAAATTACGTCAGCACATGTGGTTGCGCGCGTGTTCGGTTTGTTTGGCGTTAACAGTTGCCACGCCGAAAATCAGCTGCTCAACCAAGTGCCAGAAAAAACAAGCCGCGACGTAACCGGCCCGTAAAATGACTGGCGTCTGCTAGTGCTACTACTAGATTGGGCCGGGCTTGTTTTTGTTGAGCGCCGAACCGAATGTACCATTTTATAATATCGCGTTCGCTTAGGTAAAACACGTATCTTATAAGATAAACAATTTATTATCAAGAGGTTCGGCGAAGCACTATTAATAACAGAAAGATACAACGAACGTTTATTTTATCACGTCCGAAAGATATAGGTACATAACAGTGTTGTTTTCGTTAGCTGAAGTCTAAATGTCATCCAGTATACCTATTAAACGTGGTGGTAAAAATACTTTACGTAATGATGTATCGTCTGTATGAAGCGTGCTATTTATATGTTTAAGACCTGGATTTTTATGTCGGCTAGACGCAGCAGCGCAGGCTGAACAATGATTGGATTGTTATCTTACAGGAACTACGCAGCTCTGCCACGCTACACGTACACTACGCCTCGTCATGAGCTCTTTGCGTTATAGAATGTCGATTGGATGAGTAATTGCGACCTGCATAACAAGTGCCGTCACCTTTTAGATTATTTTTATTAGTCACTTTAATTACAATTGCTTCTTCCAATGTTGGAAACTGCTCACAGTCCATCACTTCATTCATTAACACGTGCATTTATGAAATTAGAATTCCATTAATGGATAATAGAATGTCTTCGACGTTAGTTGTAGAGGCCGCGGTATAATAGAATATAGACTCATAATTATACAATGAATTCAACGTAGTTCTATAGTAGAAGTTTGCTTGATCTTTGTCAACTTATTACTGTGAAGTTTATTTATAGAAATCAGTACACGTGTAATAAACCTAAGTGCCACCAACGTTCATGCAGTAAATGGATTTAGTTAAGATAGTTTTAGACCAAAATGGCTCTTAATTTTGAAAGCAGTGAAAATTGCAGAACGTAGTAATTGTTGCAGACAGGCGTAGATTAAAATAATGAACACAAACTCACAAAGATGAGCAAACAATTCAATTTCTACAATCTACACGAGCGTCGGGCACTATAATAGGAAAACATAAAAGCTAGGTGGTTATTGACCGACATATTGAATCGTGTTCAATATGAATAAGAATTGTTTAAGCGTGTCCTAGACGTGGCCTAGGAGTTTGCACTGGTGACTTTGACAAACATCCCGACTTTATAGAGCTGCTTTGAGACAATAAACTTAGATCAATGAGCCTCACATTTGTAGTACTTTACAAATATGGGGTTGTTAACACGAACACGATAATCTTAGGGAGTAATGGCAATCATTGAGATTTTAAGTCAAAGTCAAAGAAATCTCTTTATGGGTCAGGCAGCAATTTTTTTTGATTTGCTATGTAGACAATTCAATTGGGATACACTTTATACGATATTTACATGGAAAAATTTAACATAGGTGCCAAGTATGCCAAAAGGTCTTATTCCTTCCAAACATCTGCATCGTCATCCCATTGATTTCCCTATTTCAAAACATTTCGTTAAATCATTCAAAGCTTAAACCTTCTAAAGCAGGTAGACTACGCTGATAAATCAAATGCAAATAAGGAAAAGTAAACAAAATCAGAGCAATGAAAAACAGACACAAGACACGAATTTACAGACACAAACACAGCGTTCTAAAAATCAACCGAATAGTGGTCCCCAATCTTGCCCCAATAGAGAATTTAAAAAGTAGAAAATGGAAAATAGGCGCCGACAAAAACAGCGAAAATGTTAATGCGAACTCTTGTAACTTAATCTCATATTCATGGAATATCTAATTGTATTTGAAACTATCGGTTCAGATGTCCTCATCTTAAAAAGGAGAACTGGAAAGTATGAATAAAAAAATCTTCAATGTTCTAGAAAAAACTTTACAAGTAGCTTTTTCAATCTTAGTAGAACAGGGTGAAGGGTCACTAACTCTCAAAGCATTTTAACACGTCTACGACAAACAATTCTAATTCTCGATAAATCCATCAATGGCCATTTCTTGGCATTACCCACGCATAATTTGACCCCATTAAGTCTGTCGAACTCAGCTAAGTCTCTTTTGAGAAATATTCTTTGAACTGACCTGTATGTATGCCGAATATTTGCTGAGCAATAATGGATGCCATATATGAATTGAAGTCTAAAACTTCAAACTTGAAAGCTAGTTGGACCAAAAGGACATTGACCAACGATTTAGATAGAACAAATACCGATATATACGGAATTGCACTATAAATATGTAATAGAATTGGTTACACGTCTCTTGAACTTGAAAATTTCAATACTTTTAAGAAAAATAGCATTCAATTATTCAGTATTCTAATAGAAGTTGGTTTCATTGCATTTGAAGCAGAACAAAAGGCTGAAAACAATATTTTTTATATTGAACACATACTTATTCATTCACGTCAATATTTTCAGATTTTAAAGCGTAGCATATGTGCGTTTGACAGAGAATTACATAATATTTTATCTAATAGATAAACAATCGTTTAAACTGACAAGCTGTCCAGTGTCTGAATAAAAAAATGATGTAGGCTTATTGGCTGTCAAGTGCAGGCAGTACCAGGGTACAATAAGAGCGTAGGTAGTGCCCGGGGAGGGGCAGCAGTAACGTGCGTCATTGGCCTTCTGGCAACCTCACAGGGGGTTGTTATGTAGACGCTGGGATTCGTCCTTGAGAACCTTTGAAAAGTGGACAGAAAGCAAGGTTGTATACGCATGATGACGTAAAACAGGAACGGTAACATTATTGCTTTGTTATAACAAAACTATAATATCACGTAAACATATTACGCAATGCGTTAAAAAGTTTGGTAATAAGTGGGGTAGTTAAAATCAAAGTCGCGTTTGAAAACTCGCACCTAGCCATGAAGTCAAAATACGAAAAATTACCCTAACTTAGATGCAATTTAAAATGTTTTGAGCAACTTTTAAAAGAAACATACCAACGCCTACAATTCACGTAAAATTCCTTCTAGCGTAAGCATTTCCACGAGAAAACACTAATCCACAGGTACTCAAGTCCGCAGACACTAAAGGCCTCCTGTTGGATTATGTTCGCCTGGTAGAATTGCGCATGGCGGGCGCGCACCTACAAGCGGCGAGCACGCAAACACCGACCATCTCCCACGTCGGGACACCCACACGTGCAAGTGAAACTGTGATTCCAGACACTAGTGAACCGGTATCGATGTTATGGGCATCTGTTGCTGATCCAAGACCGGTATTTAAAATACCAGCACTGAATAGGCGTTCGTTGTAAGCTGTTGCTTGCAAAATTATTGTCAATTTGTATGATTTATTACTGATTTATTTGTTTTTCTATGTTTGCTGTCTTTGATGTGTCATTAATCATTAAGTTAGACATCAACTAAATCAAATTCTTTATTTTATCAGTAGTCGTAACCGCTTAGTGTCTTGTCGTCTAATCCAATGCACTATATGCCAATCGTTGTCTTAGGTTCGTCTTCAAGTTTTCTTTTATTCAGTGTGTTATGTTTTAATTTACATTGTTTCTTAAACAAAACACGTGATTTTTGAGTAACATCGTTGCACAACCTCTTTGTAGTAACAGGCACTTTTGCCATTTTCAACGAAGTTGTAAAAACAAAACTGCTAACTTCGACTGCGGGAAAAATTGCAGGTTAGATTTCATTTTTTGTTTAACTTTTTTCAGAATGTTATGAGAGTAACTTTGAAATAATACCTCAATGGTTTCTCAGCTCGAATCGCTGGATTTCTCAGTCGTACAAATTTTTCTTTTGTTTAAAAGTTTTGAATGTTCCATAAAATGAGGTTTTGTTAGGTCATTTTGTGAGTTGTTTCTATTCGCTACTTTACAGGTTCCTAAGGATTTATACCTATTTATGAACCTGAGCGAATTTTCCTGATGACATCAGAGACTTGGATCTCATCAGGAAAATTCAGCTATTAATACAGAAAAGTATTTTAATGAAGACTTAGATATTTCCTCACAACCGTTGTAAAAAAGAACAATTGACAGCTAATTTAAATCCAGTATGAGCCGGATTTAAAGACGTAAGAGAACCTATTTATCTGTAACCCGATGGTAGTTATCACGGTGTACCCGGGTGTTCACACATTTACACATAACACTTATGTATAAGTATGTAGCTACACCTAGATAAGGTTTGTTACCGAACAAAAGCGTTACGTGTAATAAATTGAATATGGAGTAGTGAGAGGGCCACTAGTTCAGTCGAGAGGGACTGCAGTGGGGGCTGAGGGAGCCTCCGGGTCTGGAAGTGATAAGCGGGGCGGTGGGCCTGCGCGGGTGGGCCGCGGGGAGGGCTCGCGAGGGGGGGGAGGTGCTCGGCATCGGCACGTGACAAGCCGTCACGCGGCACGAACTCACCCGAACGCATCGCCGCTGCAACGCGCTCTCCACTGAGAGGGGGGGTACACTGTCTACCTAACTAGCACATATACGTACTGATACTGACACCTTGCCTTCAAGTACACTGGACTGGGACAATAAAATTAACTCTCGTAATTTTGCCACTTTGCCGAATGATTAACATGCAATGTTCAACTTGTTTGTAGGGCGCTGAGTCATTTCAAATATTGCGGTTTTGCTGTAAAATAAGCTTACGTCTGGCACGCTCGATGCGTCTACCTGTATTATAAACCTGATACTTGTGACTTGTAAAAAGGTCACAAGGACCAGAAATCAGGGAGCAAGGACCAGATATGAAAGACTGCCGCGCGAGAAGAGCACTAAAGACGCAAGCGCTTCTCATACGATGTAATAAAATGTTACGATTTCGGGGTGTGATATTTTTTATCTCAATGTCAATAACCTCGCCAATACGTGGCGGGCCGCTCTACATTTTTACAACGCTTCATTACGCGACAACCGCTCGACACGTGTAGCGCACTCGATAACAATTAGATTTGCTTTGCCAATCTCAACTGAACATTACCAGTTATAAGACAATGAAAGACCGTGATACTCTTGAGGACGTGTTAAAAAGGAACAAAAAATCCTGCCTGTATGAAAAAACGAAACCCGACTGATTTGGTTTTGAGCGCAGAATCCCAGCCATTTGATTGATTGACACCTATTTTGAGTGAGGTTGAAGTATTCAGTCACTTTTTGATATACGGACGTTGTTAAACTGGTCTTTTTATATTAAGGGAACTAGGAAATGACATAAAGCCACAGTCGCAGCCGCAGCACGCAGAATTTAAATCGATAAACCATCAGTAGTAGAGGTCACCCCGTAATAAAGTTAGTTCTAGAACAAAGATAGGTAGCGTCGAGCGCATATCTCGTTAACGATAAAGTTTGCCGACAGGGAATACAGATGACCACAATATAAACGTTATTACAAAACCCAAAGAGCACACAATCAAATGAAATGTTACTCATTACGTGCGTGTGACGTGCGAACCAGAGCTAACCGTATTGAAAGAGTGAAACAAAAGAAACGCCGATAAGATAATGTTTATGAAAACAAATATGGTTACGATGAGGTTAGCGACAGAATAACAATACTGAAACATGGTTTCATTATCATAACTGCGAAACAGTAAGAAGCCTTAAAACAAGATAGTGACAACAACGAAATTGTAACGTTTTACGAGTAGAAGATACTAGAAGCTCTATTTAGGGAGTTGGTGTGAAGCGAAGAAGCCTTGACACAAAGCGCGGTGGTTGTGTCGCGAACCTGTGCATGTAGTTGTTCGAGGAGTTAATCTCATAAAACTATGTAATTATGTCCGTTACGCAACCGTGCGCCGTCCACGTCACGCTGACACACGCCGGCCATCTTTATTGGATTACAACTTTCATTGTGTGCGACATCCGCCTGTTATTACGTAAAAATATTGCTATTATTTTGCTCTGCAATTGTTAGCTTATTGCCAATACACACGTTATTGTGGCTATTTAGTTGTTCAGCACTTGCACTGAAATGTCGATAATGCTCTCCTGTATTGACAAAAATATTTGGACATTCAATTTGCAAAAAAATACAAATGAAGCCACATAACCGTCTTATCTGTAGTCAAGTTCGTACTACTTGACCGTTGAAAATGTCTCAGCTGCAGTGCGTCGTTTCAAATACCTATCTGAACGCTATTTACATAAGATTCGCAAAGCGTCACCATGACTGAATGAAGCAAAAACTGCAACTTTAACAATTATTATAATAATTAAACTATCAGGTACTTGGCAATGTCCTACTTTGCTGACCGAAGCAATAACTTATTTAGTGTCTACTCAATTTCTTTCTAATACAGCAGTACTTTGGATATTGACCCTCTTAAGGATAACTATGTATTTTTAGAACATTTCACAGACACAGGTACATAAGGTCACAAAGGAAAGCGAGTATGGAACACGCATGCCAATACAATACGGACAACATCGCATACGCTACAATATTTACGACCTTGCAAAGAAGAACGCCTTGACGGCTACACACCGACTTCTAGTACGCACGCAAAGCCTCTCTGTTTTGGTTTGTTGGTTTTCTTCCTCGTATATTATGCTGCCCTAATACAATACCGCTAACATTGTATCCTTTAAAGAATTAGATCCTTTACACAATGTAAGAATTTTATTTATTTAGCCTATGTAGGTATGTTATAATCTTCATATTTCATTATTTGTTCTCAAACAGAAAATTTGATGATAATTATTATGAAAGCATCTTTCAATCCAAAGAATTTCGTGAAGACCCGAAGAAACAGCAATTGCCAGTAGATAAATGAACTCTGAGTAATTCTCTCTATTTGCAGAATGTTTTAAAACAGGAGGGCCAGTTAATTGAAATTATTCGATGTTCTCAGAAATATAACTATGCATAGGCAATTTGCAGAATTCTTGCTAAGGTCACATGTGGACGGAAAAAAGAAACAAGACTTTGTGAGCAAAAAAAAAGCTTTGCAATGTACACAATCATTGTTCGCGGTTTCACTTACTACAATCTGAAATCTAAGCAGCTTAAATTGAAACAATGTAGAATAGTAGACATAGTTGCTAGGTCATACCTTACTGGTGTGACCCGTTTTCAACGCAACAATGTTTCTTCTTATAGTACTACAGAATCTTGAACATCACAACTCTTCTGAAGCATACATTGTATTTCTAACAATCTCCTGACAAACTGCTCTGATACCTCTGTACCTTATTCAAATGAATGTACCATCTCAAGATGTAAATTCTGAATGATTCAAATTCTGATAATAATAACAATAGGAACGCTTATTCCGCAGAGTTCTATCTAACAATATCTACTGGTGGAAATAGATATGAAGACGCTTTTGGAAAAACGCAACCTGAGCCTAAATTAGATTTAGAAGATAGACTTCCAGCTACAAAAGAATAAGAAAATCAATGAGTAATTATAGAAGTAACGTAAACTAAGAAACTAATAATATTTATGAACAATACTTAATGCAATAACGTTACAATAATTATGCGTATTAGTCGTGCTCTTGGATTTCGTTGAGCAAAAACTAGACGAGGTTACGCGGCAAGGTCAAATAATGCACTCGTGTGGACAATTCGTGTTGACCTATTGAATCATTTACTTGGAAATATCGCATTACAATTGAATTGTTGCGAGTTTCTGACTTCGCAAGTTTGCCAGCGTTTTGGGAGAAGACCTATAAAGAGACCGTTCTATTGTCTCAGCGCAAACAACGGTTTCAATATTAGCGTTGTCAAATATAATAATTTATTTTGTCTCACTGATTTTCGGTGATTCTATCGTGTAAACAAGCCATAAAAATGTAAGAAGTTCGTTCACCCAGCGATTTCATAGAACTACTTTTCATACAGAAAAATTCAATATGCCTAACTGTACTCTCGGAATATTGGAAAACTTATCTCCAATAAAAACTACAAGTTTTGAGAAGTTTCTAGGGTCGCTATTTATTTATAGACTCACCTAGATACTCTTTAATCCACTTCTTCTTGGGGGGTGGGCGGGTGATCTTTTGAGTATCTTTCACTTCCTCCTTGATGGGGCTCGGCATAAAGGTCTGGCTTGTGGAGGGCCTCTCAATTTCCGCGACTCGAGAAGCAGCGACCAGAGATGTGATCATTTGTTGCTGCGGGAACCCATAGCCGTTAATAGGATGGCCTTGTGCTTGCAGCTGTTTGTACGCCTTGAGCGTGATCGGTATCGGCTCGACGATGCTGCCGAATTCAGTCTCCCTGGTGTTGATGGCGATGGTGTGCAGTGTGTCGGTGTAGTACTCGCCGGGGGCTGCCATCGCGCCGAACAGTTCTGGCTGCACGCGACGTCTCCGGTAACCGGCAGTGCCCAGTTTCGCTTCGGTGGTTTCCATAAGTATACCCATTCTACAATGGGCTACTACATTAACTAACTACTACTATTAGTCCTCATTGTCATAGACTCACTTTTGTCCTATTCATTTTAAAGTTCACTTATTGTACAGTCTTGATAACTTAAGTCTATATTTTATGTTTTTCACTTATTCATTGCTTGAATTCCGCTGAAGTTTTCTAAAGAAACCAATGAAAACTTTTACGATAGGTTCGCAAACTTGAAAGGATTGTATAAGTCAATTGACGTTCAGAGCATATTGTTTTAAGTTTGTGAAACGATTAACAAGTCCGTGGCTATTGTACAGAAAGTTAACTGACTAGAAACGTGGGGCTTCTTTTTCAGAGTTCAGAGGCAGGGCAACCGTTTGCGCAACAATTTCTTGAAAAATTTGAAGAAAAACAAACAAGAAAACTTTTTGAAAGAAGAAACACAATAAGTATAAAACTTTTTGTTGTTATGTAAAATGTCATCCACATGTACAACTTTGGAGGGACAAAGTTCTTTTTTTACATGGCTTCATTACAAAGAGTTTCTTCTTAGGGATCATTTACCTAGACAGCCCAGTCAAAGTAAATATTAAAAAGATTTAAAAAATGATGTCCCAATAATACAGAACAAGGAAAACAGACTCAAAGGAAGAAGAACGTAGATTTCACAAGATCTTGTCATGTGCGAAATAATTGTCGAGAATGAGACGGAGCATGCATGAGCTAGTGTCAGAATGGGTGTTGTAAATGCGACGAGCTAGGAGGTTGTGCTGCCGCCACCAGCGGAGTGCGCGCCAGCGATCAACAAGTGCGGGGAGGGCGTCGAACGCATGGCACGACCCGCGCCGGCACGTGCACTCGCCCCCCGCGCCCCGCGCACCGCGCCTGCCACCGACAGACATTGACAGCTAGTTGTGCCTCCTCCCACACCATGCGGCCCTGGTACTGCGGCCGACCGAATTGGCAGACATAGTGGATTTTCCGACGGCAAACAAAAGAACGTGCGGAAATGTGTTTCAGTGCGGATACAATACAAATGAAAAGTTTAGTTTTTCTTTTTATACGTATGTAACAAAATTGGTTTTGCAAAATGCACATTGAAGTCTTTTAAGTTTTTTATACACCATTCTGTAACTACATTTGTTTAGGAATTCAATTTCGAATGTATGCAATAATGCAAGTAGTGTTATTGGAGTTTTTTGCAGTATTGCTGCTGAAATCAATGACGATTTGCCAGAGGACACAGAAAAAACTTATAAAAGTAAAGAGTCATTCTAGCATGACAGCAATTATAAAGAAAAGCGAACAGGTGTTGGTCTGTTCGCAAAATGAGCAGGGCAACGTTATCGGTTTGGTCACAACGCTAGATGTACACGTGCCTACAAAGCATTACTGTTATCGTGGAAAACCAATAACAAACCAGAGTTTATTCAACAACAAACGCCGCTTCAGAAAACTCCAGATCGCGAAAATGTAGAGGGGATAGATAAAAATTGTTGTTTTCAGAAGCGTTATCAAAATTAATGCAAGTGTTTGAGATAACAGTAATGAAGTTAGTTACGAGTTGTAACAGAATCAGAAGACGCAGAATGGATAGAAGCTACAGAATTGATCATGGATATAATAAACTAGACGTAGGTTAATAATAATTTGCAGACAATTTGGAGTAAGGCCTCAGTCATAGCGAGTGGAACGTAAGCGAGCGTACACACGCGCGAGTTATATAAGCGATACAAACGACGACACGTGTCCGTGTTTATATTATGTAACTCTACTTACCTACCGGCGCAATGCTGCGCTATACATGCCTAATCTACGTGTACTATTATTTCTATTAGACGTACTAGTCGCACTATATGTAGCTAGCTAGGTACTACTGCTTTTAATCTTTTAATCATGTTTTTGCTCCGATGATTATTTGGATACGGAATCTGATTGAATTCTCTTTAACCGATGACCTGAACTCTCAGATTTCTATAAAGGTTATGGCTATTGTTTAAATTATCTATAGACGCTAAGCCATACGAACGAGGAAAATTCGTAAATAATCCACGCAATAAATGACGTCAGGATCGTCTCACCGACAATCGGGCGCTTGATTATTGGCCGCGGAAAAATAAGACAGGAGCTCAATAAAAGCAAAACAAACTCTGACGGTATATGTGGTTTTGGATCAGAACAGGTTAAAGATATAGCAGAATCAAACTTCTATGAAAACGATTATAAAGAGAAACATCCAGTCAGCAAAAATGTGGCATAGCTACCACCTGACATGACATGTAGGACAGACGATGCCAAGCGTGCATTTTTTACAAATTGCGCAACTGCAAACAGCCCATAGCATAAAACCGTTTATACCTTGCGCAATATCAATAAATGAATAATTTAATTAAACACCGTAATCAAGAGTTGAAGACTCCTCGTAAGCGATGGTCTAATAACGCCATCACAAATATGAAAGCCTAGTATTTGTATAAGTTGAACACACAAAGGAGATCTGCTCTTGAAGTTGGTTTGTTCGAGCAAATGTGTGCTATTTCATTAACATTATTGATTCAATACATTTTCTCGTTATCGTGTAATCAGATTGCTAGTAAACTTTCTTATTGATCCCATTAACTTGTGACTGTAATATTATTAGTTCCTGAGTTACGTTTTCGCTTACTACGCATTGTACGTATTGATTCGTTCTCAACAAATGACGTGTTACAACTTCTGATGGACTGAGAATGGAACAAAAGAACTCACAAATATAATTAAATTACATTGGAAGTTTTGTTTGTAACGACCAAATTTTTGGAATCATATTTTATACAATGGTCATCAAGTCATCAGTCTATAACTACGACAATTCCTGCCGTAAACTCGGGACCCTAATCTGAGCGGTTACAACTTTATTTTTTTATTGCATGACATTTATTACGGGCAATCAAAAGTATAGCAATCCGCGTTTCATAAAAAAGCGGAAAATGTCGTTTTGGGTGTGGATTCTATGATATGGAGTAAGAAAACGCCTTTCGTATGAAAATTATCCTACAAAGATTCTGCAGGCTGATTGTTGTTAAAAACTTTTGATGGAGAAAACAATAAAAGATCGAAAGGACAACAGGGAAACCCAAAAGCGAGAAGATGGTGAAAGATGACCCAATTCCAAAAACGTTCCCTGAAGTAATCAAAACTACAATAACAACATTCGGTCGGATTGCAAAAATAATTTGGACATCAATAATACATAATTAAGGTTTTCACACCGAATTTACATGTTGAATTGACTGCAAATAAGTCAGTGAGACAAGAGTTACAGACACAAAGACAAGCCTCTAAACATTTGCCAACTATTGACCAAATTGAAAATTTTTACTACTGATATTATCCGGAATATGTGCCGAGCTGCTTGATCCTACCACGTAGCGATAAAGATACCATTGTAATGTATGTACATATCGATAATATTGTTACTAAGTTACGTAAGGCATTATTACAATAACATTACAATTAATTACACATATTACTAATCGTCGTTACTTATAAAGATAGTCTAAGAATTCAGTTAACTTCATAATTGCCTGATTTAGATTTCTCAGGTGAGATCACCCACGTCTCAAGTCAGTTCGATGGTGTTCCGGATAGCCTCCCAGGCAGTTGAGGAAAGATGGATGTGGTTTAGATATCTCCGAACGTCAATTGCAAAAATCCAATGATGGCGAGCGAGCGCAGACGAGAGAGCGCGAGGGTGGCGAGCGGGCGACAGTGTGCCAGGGTGTCGCGGCTGCTGCCGGCAGTGGGCTGCAGCTCGTGGTGGCGGGCACGTGGGGCGCGGCGCGGCGCAGGTGCCGCCGACCTCGCGCTATCTCGTCTCGCCGTTCGAGGTCGCGATGATAACGCACGCTATTTTCAACACGACGTCGTCAGCTCGACGATCGCGGTCGTGACCGTCGCAAACGCAGCCGCAAAATCACGAAAGACTCCCGAAACGGAAGCGCGACCGGTGCTAAACTGCAAACGCGACGTCGCGGGCGGTGCGATTCACTCGAGTTGTGTCAGCGTCGGCATGTCGCGATAGCGGGTCATCAGACTAGACAGCGACAGGCGAGGCGCGGAGCCGACCGCCGCCGACGCAATCCGCTCGACGACTGAGTGGCCGCTGCGGACCGCGGACCGGCTCCGTCTCCGAGGAGGGCGAGGAGGCGGGAGGTGCGCGACCTCCGGAACCCCGCGCCGCCGATCGCGGCGAGTGAAACCGACGGCGAACGAAATCGCGAGGAGGAGAGGCACGCGGGGGGCGCGCACGCGGTCGAGCGCAACGCTCACCGCTGCACCGCTCTCAACTTTACATAACGCTGCATGGACGGCGCGCGACGCATTCGCTTGTCGCACGCGAAAAGAGGTCGCCCCGACGGCCGCGCCGCGGGACACCTACAGAATTTAAACAACTTTGTGGCGATCGGCCGTAGGTGATGAAACAGCGGCGGCATTAGCACGCAGATGACGTGTTCGAGGAGTTAGTCGGTCGGCGTCGGAGTCACTGAACCTCGTCGCCGACGAATAAGGTGAATGGAACATTGCAACCGAATCGAGCGGCGCAACTGTGCGAACTAACGTAGGAGTCGGCTGTCGTGTAGCTGCGACGAGCCGCTCCTTATGCACGAGCCACAATGGCGAATAGCTTTCTAATGATACGTGGCCGACGCAGCCAGCATTGTCAGACTTCCCCCTTACACACAAACATACTTTAGCAGAAAACTACAACCTTACAAGTTTGACCCAGATGAAGCTAGAATTACTGTAAACTCAGGACAGTTATGAGCATCCGGCACCAAGGACTGGTCTTTATATCGAACATGTCAATCAACTGTACGCGAATAAATTAAACCCTGAAATATGAGTTTAGAGGTAGCATATGAGGAGTAGTACGCATTAACTGGTAAATTAAGCGTTCTTACGTCAGTAGTACTAATCTTCATAATAGGATTTCTCCGAGTTTACGACAGAACGTTCAGTATTTGGCCGCGTTACGTAGGAGCGGGGCGCGACTGGCACGTGTTATCTCGGTTACACCTACCTATATGTACTATGTTTATTTTTCTAACAATCGAGTCTCGCTATCGACGATCACGCCGAGAATAGTCAAATACATATAAGTGTTGCGGAACCATGAACTCTGATCGACTTGCGGAAGCGGAAAAACAAGACAAGCCATTTTATTGCAAGCCTGAAATGTTAAATCTCCTGCGGAAATTGATGAAACCACAAACAAATTATTTATATTTTAGTAACTAACATTGCAAAAATTATAGCACCCCCAAAATCAGACCAGATTATGAATAAAGGTGCTACGGGTGTGTCAGATTTTCGCGAATTTCTGTAAAACTGTAGACTATCTGTAGTTTCATTTCGTTTTTGAGCAGAAAATTCCATGTCTCAGTCTATATCTGAACAGCATTCTAGTACATCCATTTTGCACAAAGCTCTTACGTCTAACCCTTCCTTTTCCTCAGTAATACAGACTTGAAGTTTCGCTACTTGTGTGCGGCGGCGACGGTGCGGACATTATTTGGAGTGCAACTCACAGGAACGCATAAGTGGCACGGGTGCAGGTTCCGAGTTCCGATAAGGTGGCAGGTAGGGGGAGGGACGCGCATGCGTGCGGCGGCTGACCTTGGTGCGGTGCAGCGTGCAGCCCGGGCCGCCGCGCCGCCGCCCCCGCTACCCGCGCCCGGGGAACACCACGCCGCACAAATACCTCCCTCACTCTTCTTATACCTTTTGCAACCACACCTGCCGGTTTAGCAGGTTGTTGCGATGCGACCTAGCACCGTGCCTAGATTCTATTTCTGGAAGCTAGAGTCCCATTAAATCAAGTGCTCCACGCATCAAGCAACCACTGGGTTCAATAAAGAAACAGATAACAATGGTATTCTCACCAGTCAATCGACACTCGACAAAAACTGACCTCATGTGTGCCCATGTCAATTCACAAGCCGTCTTCAAATTTAAACACGGCTGTGTGTGTAACTTGGCAACATGCAATTAGCACCAGTAAACATTCCTGTCGCTGTTCTCATAAAAAAGAAAGAGCTCATATTTGAACAATCAATAACAACATTAATGACAGTAACGACATGTGAGTCGAAGTGGAAACACTGGGAAAGGGGGAGCCACCCGCCGGATGTCGAGATATGAGCCGTCTGCCTCGTGCGAAAGCTCCCTGATTTATGCAATTGATTTCGCCGATAAGCCAACTGCTGAAGCATTCAATAGGCATCTATTCTCTAAGGCCCAAAATACGAGTACCCATAGCACAAATAGAAAAGATACATATTTTAGCAAATAAACTGAGACAAGACACGAAATGATTAATGATTGCCATGAATCAAGTGGTAGATTAGTTTTTTCGCGAGCTCTGTCAAGGAGGACCGCAAAATGATTGTATTCCGTCTCAATATTGTTCGTGTTTTTGCAATTAATTAAATCGCAACACCTAAATAAATATCCCACACGTAGAACTTTGTACCTCGACAGATATCACTTTATATTATGTATTCCAAATCATTGAAAATTTTAGAAGCTAACGGTAGTTGGCTCAAGTTACCGTTGTCGAATTCTAATACATAAGCATTATTTGGATAATGTGATACACTCTCTATTCAGTTTCCTGGCTAAATATTAACAATTCTAATGGATATTTAACAGGGAACGAAGAGAAAAGCTAGTATTGAATCTCCGAGAGATTTTATTCGAAGTCTTTCATTTATTTGAGCGAGCAATGCGACGGTTACTAAGTATTGGAACGTAAAGACATTTCCACGAGTAGAGGCACTCGGATTATCTTATCGGCTTTCTGCAAGTAGAAACAGCCGCTCGTTTGTGTGACTAATGGCTGCAACGCTGTGCGTCGCATCGCGGGCTGCGGCAGCGCGACGTTTCCTCCGAAGTTCAATATACGAACGTACGCGTCCTCACAGACCAGTCGCAGATGGCGAGGTCACGCGATCCCTTTCACCATTCTGCTCGCCCGGTACCGTCGCGGCGTCGACCTTACACGAGCCTTAATGATACGATTGTTTGCCGCGCCTACTTACCGCCAGTACCGAGGGGCCCACTAATTACAAGCGGTGTAAAAGTATTATTAACAGAATATCGCCGACCAACCGTGACTTCACTGCAGATACGCTAGATTTGGCTACATGTTTTGACACACAGCTTTTGAAGTTGTACAACCATATTTCTCGGGTAATGTTTCTGACTCGTTTAGATCTAAGAACAGTAATTGTTCTTTATTGTTAATACTTAGCAGACAAAACGCTTTTTTTGCAATCCCTTTTGAGAAAGCAGTTATTCAGTGGCACAGCCATGGGACCCTTAAGAAACAACAATAAAGCATAAAGTTGCATAATACGAAGGTACGCCGATAAGTGTCTATTACATGACGGAATAGATTACAAACGTTACAAACAGCTCGAAACCTACATGATGCAACGACACGACCATACCAATCTGGAACCTATAGAAGCATTTTACTCGTCGGTAAACGTTAAGACGCAATAACAAACTGATATAAAACAATACATATTAATAGAATGCGATGATAATTTTAAAGCATGTTGAAATTAAAACGGCTGGTGTGAAATGAAAGTCTGAAGTAGCGTCATTAGAATAATGCTGCGATAGGTTTGATTTGAGATAGGGTATCGTGATCGGGCTGTAGTCACGTCGGCGGTCGCTACTCTGCGCTAAAGACCGCTATACATAGGTATTGGCTCGCGGCGGCCACTGATAAGTGTGAAGCAAACATGATAACGCGGCTTGCAGACCAACATTACCTTGTGACCAAGCTGAACTGCTTTACTCCCGGGCAAACGTGTTACATTGTTACATACTACATTCTTATCGTAGATTTTTTTTTATGTCTAGAAGTCCTAGGAATTTTATTATCGGTGCATCCACAGTATGTTAACTTTCAAATAGTCTGCCTACATTTATGATACCATAAGCAAAATGTTTCATATCTTTAGAAACGCTCAATTTACAGCAGTCGTTTGGTACTAAATAGAAAGTTCTAGTATATTTTCTCCACTTTCAATTAGGACAGTTCTTTGTTTCTAGTCTATTTTCTGATCGAAGTTTTGACACTTTTTGTACTGGCAAAAGCAGCTGCTCAGAAGATTTATGTACTTTCAAATTCTATTTGGGTTGCGTTGATATACAAGATTGATAATACCTATTTAGAAAGTACTTTTTAGAAGTATTATTCGAGGGTTAAACCTTAGTTATGTAGTACAAAAGTTATGACAGCAAAATAGTCTACCCATCATAGGTACTTAACTCATGTCCAATTTAAAAGACCCAGATTGATTTTTAAACACTTTTGACATCAAATCTTTATTCTCGCGATTCTTTTTTAGTAACCTTTCTTTAGGGACCATACAAAAAAAGAGATTCGAAAGTTTTTGACCAATGCAAAAGTATTTCCGACCCTAGTGCCTCTATTTACGGTCGAGCAGTGTAGTTGTGCATTCAAGATTTTTTGCTTAGCATCACAAAGCATCGCGGAAGCCCTGCGACGTAACTTTGCTAAGCTTCGCTACAAAGAAATATTCTGACGCTTACAAACAGCATTATTGCGGTTATTTAATCACTGCGAACCACGTTAATTAGCGCGATAAGATAATAATTGTTTGTTTACAAAATGGTATTAGCAACGCATTCGGATAATGATTTTGGTGTGACAACTTTTAGAATTTCTGTGGAAATATTAAAGAGACACAAATGCATAGAACTGCTCATATGATTAGTGCTAGAAGCGGCACATGTGAGAGCTGTCTGCGGGTGTACGTACGAAGGCGTGAGCCACCAGATTCGATAATGCACAATAAGACAATGCGTTCATCGAGTAGTAAGAACAATAGGTGTCTATGAGGTAGATACTAACGCACGCACCGTTACGCAACCGTGCCTTGTGCTAGTTTTTCTTGAGGTAAACATTTGAAAACCTATGTGTCTACACACTTCGAGAGGATGTGGAGTTAAAATTACTTTAAAATGCATATAGTGAAGCGCATTGGCCGTGCCTCGCGATGCGTGTGCACACGTCGCCCCCGCGCCCCGCTCCCCGCCGCGGCCGGCACACGCGTCGATCAGCTGACCGAACTCTCGAGCGCCCCCTGCCTGCCTCGGCCAAAGCAATGCGTCATGCGTTATGTTGACTAACCCGCTCCACGTATACATTGCACAGACCGCGTACCTAACGCCCACTCTAACTAGGAAAATACGTTATGAGAGATTGTTTGGAACGCGTGGCTTTTTCTGTCTTGTTTTTGCATGCGCGGATAAAAACATTCTAGAGCGCGTGCACTCGTACGATATTACGAACACAGCCGAACACGACAGATAACGGCGGGGAGCAAGGGATCGTATCGTAAACGAACTGGCAGTAATCGTAAACGGAGTGGACGTGCGGCGTGCGGTGCGTGGCGTCAGCGGCGACGAGTAAATTTCAGGCTTCCTTTGTTTACGTGGGGCGAGGCCGGGAGCGCGTGGGGGGAGGGGGCGGTGCGGCTGCGTGCTGTTCAAGGTCAAGAGCGTCGGGCGTCGGCTCGCTGCACCGGCGCGCCGGCGACTGGACGCTCGCGAATCGGCGCACGCCCAGGGACCGGTTTCACTCGTGACGCGTGCCGGCGAGAGCGGCGGCGGCGGCGGCCGGGGCACTGCTGGACACTCGCTACTCACCGGCCTGGCGGCGCCGCTCCTGCAGCTCGATGAAGCGCGCCGCCTCGAGCAGCGTGTCGAGGAGGCTCATGTCGACACGGGCGGCACGGCCGCGCGGTACAGGCGCGCCCGCTGTCACGCCGCGACTGCCACGCGCGCCGCGGCCGCTCACGTGGCCGCCGCCGCCGCGCCAATGGGCGGCCGGCGCGGCGGTCACGTGACGCGCGGCGCCGACCAATGGGCGCGCGGCCCGCGGCCGGCGGCACGGGGCGTGCGCGATCGATGCCATTGCAGCGATCGAATGCATGCCCCCGCCCGCTAGCCGGTGACGCGGCACACTCTAGCTTTGTTTATCTAATACTTTTCCTGTGTATTCGTCGCTAGTTCCTGATAAAAATTGTCCTGAACGTTATTTGCACAAAATAAAGTAGTGCCTGCATTACTGCGTCACCTACTTAGAGCGCTCTCCGAGTGGCGCACGTGCGTAACTCCGGCAGACTTTCACTTCCTCAGTTATCGCGGACTTAACAACTTGTTAGGTTCATTGTATTTTTATGGACTATCTTTGGGCACTAAGGTTTTCCGACTTGTATGATTGCGTATACTTGTAACTTTGACAACGTTTTTATTGAAGTTGAAAAAGGTGCATTTATTATTGAAAGTGTTGTCGGAAGGGACGGAACCCATTCATTCACAATTTCGGCTAACAAAGGATTTTTACGCAGAGAGGTGAAATGAACTCTATATTGTTTGCGGTGGATCTAAAATGGTCTTCATAAAAGTTAGTGAGTTGTAAACAAGCGCACAATTACGTGGCTTGCGCGAACGTTACGTTTACACTAAAGGGAGAAATTATGACGACGCGCTAAAGGAAAATGTTCGGCATTTTTTGGAACAATTCCAGGAAAGTCGTTGTATTTTTATAATACGTATTACATAAATTATTATGTGTCGTGTTGTAAGTACAGCAATATTATTTTGTACGTGGGATCATTTATTTTAAATAAAAATACATTATGAAAGTATAACTTTTTCCACCAAATTATCATAGATCATTGCCAGTTCTGAATAGGCATCGTAGAATGAGGTGAGACACCGGCGTGATAACTAGCAAAATGGTTGGTAGTAGGACAGAGTAAAAAAACTTCAAAAGAGATAGTTTTAAATAAATTTATTCTTCTAAAATGGATAAAACATGTAGGTATTGTGATAACTAATTGAGAAGCTGTCTTTGATGAAGACCTGTGGAACTACGACTCATCACAGAATAACATACTAATTCCACATTTTATTTCATAAGTGTAAAGGAAATTATTTTCCTTAGTGGAGAAAAAGCACAATCAAAAACGCAGAAAAAGACTTTTTACATTTTAAAGTTCAATAAATATTTCACTCTACTTGCGGAAAAAGGTTTTCAGTACAAAAAATATATATTTTTAATTTCTAATATCTAGCTACAATCATTTAGTTACTTACATAGTATAAATAGATCAAAACTATTTTT
The DNA here is from genome assembly GCF_030705265.1 of Helicoverpa armigera. Lineage (NCBI taxonomy): Eukaryota > Metazoa > Arthropoda > Insecta > Lepidoptera > Noctuidae > Helicoverpa > Helicoverpa armigera. The sequence goes on from NC_087141.1 coordinate 1,935,529, forward strand.
GGTGATCGGATCTTATAAGTATTGCGGCTAAGTATGATAGAAATACAAATAAAATGACTATTACTTATACACATAAATAAATAAATACACATTATATAATATAGGTAATAATTTAAATACAACATTCCTTCCACGGAGATAATAAGCAGAATCCTATTTGGACATACATACAAAAAAGTCAGACAGATAAAAAAAAAACTAGTTTATTTTCGAGTTTTTTGATGCGAACGTCCATTTTGTATATCCAAAGGTAAATTAAATACATATTGGATTTTTATTGCCGGTTTAAAACAACGAATGATGACTTAATATTAATTGTAGAGTTACTGAGTCGAAAGCAATAATTCAAATGAATAAAATATCGTATAAAAGACAAGAAATTACTAGAATTTTGAATACAAATACATATAATTTGGACATGTGTGTCATTGAATTATTGAATTACAATACATAAAAACTTTTGCTAGTCTTAGACGTTGCAGAGTCAAAAACACCGCACCCCTATTTCAATGGGAGTACTAAAACTCATTCTCGTCATAATTATCTATTCGTCAATTTCATATTTTTCTATGTCTTTTATCGTCCTTCTCCGTGTGAGAGGAGGCCTGTGCCCAGCAGTGGGACGATAAATAGGCTGTAACTAACTTATCGTCAATTTCCAATATAAAAATATCCCATAAAGTTATCGATAGAACGCTCGCTCGTGGATACTAATTATGAGCTATTCGTTACGTTCACACTTTCAAATTAAATATATTAAACGATATAAAATTTCGCACCAAGAACTCAGAAGGCACCTTATTGTGATATTTTTATAGACTAAACATCTGTGTCGCTAGAACATAACGTACGGACACAATATTGCTATATTTCATACGAATTACATCGTATGGTTTCGTCTATGAAAAATTCAGTGTCTATTATCATTTATTAAAAACATAACGTGAACTAATTTGATCATTACAATATTTATACAGGACTTTAATAATACTAAATTAATGCTAATGTGGACCTTAACATAGTGAGAAAAAATTAACGTCTAACACAAGAAATAATTAATTCGTCATCACAGCAACGATTATTGCTATACATTAAATTCTTGTACTATTATAATTTCCAAATGTAATTTATAATTTACACTATTGACTACGTGAATCGGTAGTCGATGGCCATACAATAATACAGGTAGACAATTAAACTAGTGTACCGATGTAGTTCGATACTACATACTGTGACTACGACTAACCTACGTCACTCGCTGGCACGTGGCTTCAGCTTGTTTGAAGAACACGTCTTCCAATATTCTGCTACCCTGGTACGTGAAGTGCTTCTGGGGAAGGAGGAGAAAATTATGAATTAAACATAGTTCTGTCTATTCTAATAAACAAGCTTGTGAATTTTATTTTATTTCTGAACTTTATAATAATAGTTGACATTTTCTCTCAACTCTCTATAATCGAAATATTTTTTTTATAGAAAAAAAAGAAAACTTCTAGGCCAGAATTTTGACTTATTTGCATTTTCCAGAAAATAATAATTTTTTGACTGTACGAGCATCGGACATCGAATACGAGCAATTTTCTAACGCTCAAAGTTTTCAGGTAAAATGAAAAGCTCACCAATATACCAGGATCGCAGCAACGGCAAGGATGTCTCCCGACATAGCGGTCGGGGCGGCTATCGGCTGAGGTTGCTGACGTACAAACTCTTCAGTTCGGTCTTAGGCGTGTTCTCGAACAGGGCGGCTCGGTTCTGACCCTCGCCCTTCTTCACCCAGTGGCCGTATACTCGGAACGCGCAGCCGTCTATCACCTGAAATCAATTTAATGTAGATTTTAGTTCAAGAAAGTACGTATAAAGATTGTGTAATCAATGCTAGCCCACTTGAAATGAATAGTGGGCTTAATTATCAGCAAGGGAAAAACTGCCACACGCCCCAGCTTCTCAGGTTATTATTTAGATAAGACCTTAACTTTCCTCTTGAGATAGAGGAGACGTTCCCCCTTTGCGAAAAACTACCTAGAAAGAAAGTATTTTTTCGAAACTGCGAAATTTCATGTGTTCTTCAATTATTCAAAGTCTCCTCTACGATCTCCTACCTCTTTACGATCTTAGAACTTATCTTTTCAATTTTTTGAAGTACTGAATATAGTTTTTCAAATAAACATTACAAAAGCCTGTGAATTTGACAGTAATAAATTAGAAATTTGACAGTTTTGCAAAATATGCGGACTGGTTCAATTACCAGGAGTGCATAAGTGCGTTGTGGTTACCTTCCTGAGCATGCGCATGGTGTAGGGGTCGCGCAGCGCGTCGGCGAGCGGCAGCGCGCGCGCCGCGGTGTGCGGCAGGCGGCGCAGGCGCACGGCCGCGCGGACACACGCTAATGCCACGCGCAACTTCGCGCGGGCGTTGAACCCGCTGCTCTTTATAGCCTGCACATATACATTTTTTATACATAACCAATAAGAGGGTAGTGGGTCTCCGAAACTATGATACAGATGTAAGTAGACGGACTCTCAATTTTGCAAAATCGTAGTGACTGCAAAAAAAACTGGTTACTAAAATTGCGCATGAAAAATAAAGTAGACATTATTTGACAATTCGCTACCGTTTCAACACGGTGGCTGAAATTAGGGCGCATTAAAAATTTTTCATGAAAATCGTCATACGTCATCATCGGTAGACATTGTCAAGGAGCTTAAGAGCGTGTACGTCAACCGCGCGCCATTTGGCCTAAAATGGTACTTTTCAAACCACTGTTTCTCAGTAACTACTTATCCTATAACTATGTTATTTTTTAATAACGCAAGGTAATTTCACTATCTATATAGTTAATTTGGATGGGCCTCGCTGGAGAAATTGCTGGCTTTACTGCAAACTCCGTTGAAGTCCCCGTTGAAACCCCGTGACCCTCAATGTAGGTGAAAAAGGCAAACTTACCCGGGAAACAGGGAAGTGGACAGGAAGGCGTCTGCCGACGACGGGGCGCTCGAATGCCGGCCGGCCAGCGGGACACTTTCTCTGCACTTGCTTTGTATTGTCCTTTTCACGAGTCCGGGTTGTCGAGGCACTAACGAACAGCACTTCTAGCGAGGCTTTTATGAGTTTTTCTTATTTTTATCGCGCGACGAACCGCGGGCGATACCAATTTTTTGACTTTCCCAAAGAGAAGTGAAAACAAAAGCGAAACCCGTCATGGCAGGAAGAAAAATAAAAATAGAAAAGAGGATATGACCATGAAGTCTGAACATTTCCCCCCACTTGAAAGCCACATGGGTTTCACGGATAAGTCGAACGCAACGAAAGCTATGCTCGAAAAATATATGTATGTTAAACTAAAACTTAACTTCTAAGAATGAGCAATACGATATAAATTACTGAGATCGATATTGCTCGAATTATATCTAACATAAATTAATGAATTGGTAAAAGGCAGACCCTGACGATAGGTCGTCGAAGCGTCTTGCCATTAGCAGCTCGGAGAGTAACAACTCTAACAATATTATCAGCACCTGGGTGCACTTGTTCTATAAGAGCCGATCTCCAGAGCAAAGGTGGAAGATTTGGTTCGTTGACGATGACTAAATCGTTAACTTTTAAATTAGGCGCGGTTTGAAACCATTTGTTCTTTTGTTGAAGTGTGTGACGATAATCACGTTGCCAAGCTCGCCAAAAGACGATTTGATGACAAGCTAAGCCATCGTATACTATAGCAGATTTATTTTTATAAAGTTCATTAACGAACTCTTTGAGACATTTATTCGCGCCTACGAAATTTGTACGACAATCGGTTAGAACATAATAAGACATATCGCGACGAGGAACAAATCCGATTATCCAGAAATTATGTTGAATCAACGATCGCAACGTTCTAGGACCGCAGTGAAAATACTTTAAATGAAAATGTCCAACTATCATTCGAAATAGTGGACTTAGTTTAGGTAAAAGAAGAGGGTGTAACGTAGCTGTGAGTAAGTTAGCCTTATCAATGCGTCCCCCCACTCGCAACAAACCTTCCTCATCTATAAACGATGAAAACTTTTGAATAGATTTGGAACATTGTTGCTTATCAAGAACTTGATTAAATTCTGTTGTCAGATATTGACATTGAGTATACTGCACCAAAGTTCTCAACGACTCATTAAGTTCAGTGCTAGAAAGAGGAAAAGTGTCCCAATTTTGTTTGGGACGTTTAAAATTCGATATAATATGAAACCACCAGACTAAGGTTCCTTGAAGTTTTATATAATTGGAATATCTAGAAATTAAAGTTGCAATTACATCTTGAACTTGACGAGAATGTAAGTTATCTGTGATAACGATTTCACGATTAGCTACATGCATTTTTTGTAAATGAGGATCAGTATTAATCCAAGAGAGCGTACTACTGCTATAAGAATGAGCACGATTAGTTTGAATAGGAATTTTATCCTTAAACAGATTATACATGTGAGATAGCACACGCGCTAGAAGCACCGCAGCGCTTAGCTCGAGCCTATTCACTGTAGTCGGCTTCAAAGGAGCCACTCTAGACTTTTCTATCAATAGATGCGTTACAGTAGAATTCATACATGTAACAGCGCATGAATACATGCAGCACCTATATCCATTTAACGAACCGACACAAAATCCTACTAAATAGATATCAATAAGATCTGGAGGTATCACAAGCCGCGGTAAGACTATATTTTTTAAACTTAATAAATTCGCGGCAGGCAAATGCCATTGTTTGGCTAAATGTTGAGAAATAGCATCATCCCAAGATAAATAAGGCGAACTAGTTACTTTATAAGCAACTATGTTGAGCTCATATTCTACGAGAGCTTCGGTAGGACTGTCTCGCCATAGGATATGTTGATAGCACCTCTCTTCAGGCCTGATCAGAATCTGCCTGTCCATTTTACAAACAGGAGAAACATCAGCTGTAAGAACAATTTTATAAAGGCGAAACTTTGTAACTAAATCGACTTTATCGACTTGAAGTTTAGGTCCTGTATGAACAATATTGTTCAGCGAGTAATTATTCGTAGTCCGACTACTGGCGTCGAAGACTACACGCAGTCGTGTCGTAGTCCTTTCTGGACGCACGACGCAGTGATGCGGAATAAGATACTGAGCAGTAGACAAAGAATCAATAGGCTGCATACGTCCCAAGTCTTTGTACTGCTCCATGGAATCCTGATATTCCGTTTTAAACTCAGGTCGAGTACATAAACGTTTCTCTAGGTTGAGAAATCGCTTTAAAGCGTGGCGAGAAGAATCGCCAAGGGAAGGGGCATTATCCTTTAACATCAAAGGAACTAAATACCTATCCTCCGGAGCATGATGTGTACCGGATTTCTGTTCACAAACTTCGTGAACTTCGTCTTTAGGGCCGGAAATTTTACATTTCGACGGCTCCTCAGACTCCCAGAACCGTTGAACGGTATCGTCGAGCGCACTGGATAACGCGACGAGTGACGTAACGGAGTGATCTGGTGTACGAGTTGACGTGTCATGAAGAAACTGACCTGTTATCACCCAGCCGAATACACTCGATAACGCGCAAGGTAACCCGGGACCGGGAGTGTAACGAGAGCCAGTATATATCTGGTCAAAACACTCAACACCTAATAGTAGATCGATCGGACCCGATTTATAGAAATCGCAGTCGGCGAGATCTAAGTGTGCGAAATGATCCTTGACGTACATCGGCAGCGATGACGAAGGCATCATTCCCGCAATCTTTGGTAAAACTACCAAAGAAATGTCAAACTGTGGTGACTCACTCAACCGAGGTATTATCGAACCAACAGTGTGACCCTTGATATTAACGAAATTTTGACCAAGCCCAGACACGGTTAAGTTACATTTTCTAATCCGCAAACCTAATCTGCGTGCGCACTCATTTGTGATCAACGAATCCATCGACCCGCTGTCGATGAGCGCACGAGCATACTGCATAGAACCATCTGAGTGACGCAACCGCACTACAGCAGTGCCTAATATCTTCATACCCTTAGATGGGTCAGCTGACTTAGAGGCGCAGGTAAGCGTAGTGCTTGAACCCGCTTCGTCAGTCACGTTGGAATCACCCGAATCTGTTACTGAATTTTGACGTTCGATATGCAACAGCGTATTATGGTTTTGGTTACAAATGTAGCAAAACGACTTCGATTTGCAATTATCATTATCGTGACCAGGACGCAAACAGTTAGAACACAGACGCAAATCTTTGACTAATGTTCTGCGTTGATCAACCGACATTGAATGCATTTTTCCGCAACGGTACACAGAATGACTTTCATTGCAACAAACACATATTATCTGGTCTGACTTGGTATTATTTGAGGTAGGTTGCTTAATATTTAAGGAAATTAATGACGTTCGCGGACGATCATGATTTTCGACCTTATTAATCCGAACGATAGATTTATTAAAATTAGAAGAGCAAGCTAACGCGGGTGGCTGACTTACTTCCAGAACTTTTATATAATTTTGTAAATAAGCCAGAAAGTTATTGAACGTGGGAAGTTCGTCCTTATTCTCTAACTCGAACCTTCGCCTAGTGTCAAAGTCAAGAGGTCGAGACGCAATGTAAAATAAAATAAATTCACTTAGATCATTAATATTTAGAGCACGAAGAGCATTGACACTTTCATACAGTGTATTGGTTAATTCGGATAGATTCGATAACGATGGTTTCTGAATTGGGGATACTGTAAATAATTTCTCTAAATAAGTTGTCGCGAGAATGCGCTTGCTGTCGAACCTATCGATGAGCGCGTTATATACGACAGCGTAATTCGCTGATGTAATAGGAACGCCTTTCGTGAGCGACAACGCACTGCCGGACAAGCACGGAATTAGATAATGAAATTTTTCGATATCGGATAACGAGGCGTTATTATGCACTAATGGCTCGTAGCTATCTTTAAACGTCTGCCAGTTTTCAATCTGGCCATCGAATTTTGGAATTTGCAACTTAGGTAGCTTTACAGCAGCAATCGATGATTGTGTACCAGATGCTACTGCCAATGGCGCACACGTACTAGAGTCAAGCGAATCGGCAAACTCAACGGCCGCGTAATATAACTCGTCAAACGACAACAACACGTGATCATCAATTACGAACTGCGGATTAATTTTTAATTGTATTTTATTAATTTGTTTACAGACTTCAACATAAGTATCGCGAATTTTTTCTATTGACTTATATCTGGCCTTGAAAGTAGATATTTTTGCTTTACTTTCTTGGCAACTTTTAACTAAGTCGTAAATAATTTGCATGTTTTTGAACGCATACTCGCGTTCTTTAATCAACGATTTCAATTCTACTTCCATCTTGCTCAGAGACTACTGAATGAAGAAAGAAAAGGTTAACTGATTGGTTTATAAGTAAAATAAAATCCTTCGAGCACAACTGTCACTACGAACTACTTATAAGAGATCAACGGCGAATGCAGCAACAATACTCTTAGGTATAAGAAGTTTTGCGAGTGGAACAGATCGAAAACTCGATAGGAAATATTATTTTGAGAAAATATTACTAAGAAATATTAGTATTTACGAGGATTTGTGAGGAAATTCGTCCTCACAGGAGGCACCAAAAGATGAATGGATGGGCCTCGCTGGAGAAATTGCTGGCTTTACTGCAAACTCCGTTGAAGTCCCCGTTGAAACCCCGTGACCCTCAATGTAGGTGAAAAAGGCAAACTTACCCGGGAAACAGGGAAGTGGACAGGAAGGCGTCTGCCGACGACGGGGCGCTCGAATGCCGGCCGGCCAGCGGGACACTTTCTCTGCACTTGCTTTGTATTGTCCTTTTCACGAGTCCGGGTTGTCGAGGCACTAACGAACAGCACTTCTAGCGAGGCTTTTATGAGTTTTTCTTATTTTTATCGCGCGACGAACCGCGGGCGATACCAATTTTTTGACTTTCCCAAAGAGAAGTGAAAACAAAAGCGAAACCCGTCATGGCAGGAAGAAAAATAAAAATAGAAAAGAGGATATGACCATGAAGTCTGAACATAATTGAACATAAATTTCAATTTGTGTAGTTTAAATACTTAAAACCCCTATAACGTAACAGATGTTTTATAAAATTCCCGTTCAGCGTCTATTTCGAAGCTTAAATTCATGTGAAAACAGTGGCAAATCTAATCATATTTATTTTTTTACTCATAGACGAAATCCCCATGCCTATAGTTAGTTGAAAACATTTTTTGATTTAGGTCTCTATCTTTCAGAAAAAAATATTTTAACAATGTGAAAAATTGTGAATTTCAAATGCTTTTTTTACCTATCTATCTTACTTAATTTAATATAACAATTATTTACTATAGTAATATAACTCTTTCTTTAAAACATAAACTTTATATTATAATTTAATCTCTCGTTTTTATTTTTTTATAAATTATTTAAAAACTACTATAAAACGCTGCACGCGAGTCAACTCAAACCAGACCGCCGCAAGGCTTCACAGAGAGAGGACGTGTCGCTCCGTCACATCGCGTAGGGTGAATAACCTCTGCCGTGGATACCGAATATAGAGTACATTTCAAGCGCGACCAACAAATCTTGATACATTACTATTTTATTTAAAGCTCAATTTTGAAGGATATTTTTTTTTATCGATTGAGTTGAAATTTTGTTTGAATGTTCAGTTTTAATGACAATGTATGATTCTATATCCAATATGGCGGTATACCCAAGATGGAGAAAAAATGTTTTAATGCATTCCTACGATATGGGTATCAAATGAAAGGGCTTGCTATGAATAACTCGAAAAAATGTGTCGCGAGTCTAAATCCATATGGCGGACTCCTTAGGCTAGAAATCACTTATTGCAGATGTCTGTTACCAATCGAGCTATAATTTTTTTTTTTTTTCATTTTGGATGTACCCAAATTTTGACTTTTGATCTCGAATAACTTTTGAAGCATATAGGATAGATAACTTAAAACTTTATTTGCAATGGTAAACCCAAGCTCTTCACCAATATTTGGCTTTCCGGCAATTGTTGTTATTTGACCACAATTTTTCGGTCTGGATGGACTGGACCATTCATATAAACAATCAATTTTTCAAATCGGTCCAGGCGTCTTTGAGAAATCGAGAACAATCAAATTGAGAACAATCACAAAACAATCTAATTGAAACCTCCTCCTTTCTTTTTTTGAAATCGGTTAAAATACAGAAACTCTTAACATTGTCATTAATCATCAGTCGACTATTTAGTACTGTTGAAAATTGTATGTATAATATACAGAAAGTCCTCAAAACCAAGGTTTTCATAGGTGCCCGATTTTTTTGCAAAAGAGTGTAAGTATTAACGACTTATTTTCATGCTTTTATATTTTAGACATCCATAGACTTACACTATTTTCCCGCTATTAACTATTTACTAAATAATATATTTTTTGTTCTACCAATTTCACTCGAAAGGATCAAAATGGTTTGTGTGACTATACGTGAAGTATGATAGGCACGCACACAGCCGCGACGCTAGTCTGCGCGGTTTTTTGCGTTGAATTACCTAAAGTTGACATCGCGCGCCGAGCGTACACGCTCTTAACTATTTATTTAAAGTAAGTATTCATAGTTTCGGAGATTTACTATTTTACGAATAACCCAGGCTACCATGTTCATTTTTTTTCGACATACAAACTCGGACATTCAAACAGAAGTGCAAGAACATTTCAACCAGATATTGCAACAGACATGCAAACATGCGAAATAAAAAGTAAGGCCATAGAAGCATTGTTTTGTGTTTGTGTGTGTGTGTGTGTGTGGTGAGTGCAAATAGGTACCCCCAAGCTTCAAAAATTTAGGACCTCACAAACAATTCCCATTGTACACAAACAGTAAAATTATTTTACATACCGACATCTAATGTTAATAGACCACTTTCTATGTTAAATACATACTAAAGGACCTGTCTGACTAACTTGCTTCTTAATTATTGTAATAGATAGTTACAATATGTGGTATTTACATGTTTCAATGTTGCAACAAATAATGGATGACGGTATAATAGCTTTGTAGAACGATTTTGTGGAATTTTAGTTAATTACATCATCCGGTTTTGGCAATAGTAATTACTACTTAACATCCTTTTTGATATAGGTATAAGATACGTTCAAATCTCACAAAAAACTAGACGTATAAGAGTAATTTTACACCATAACAAAAACGTAGTTGTTATAATTTAAAAAGACAGACATATTTACTAAAACAATACAAAAGCATGCGTATTTCACCCATCTAAAGTTCACACGGGAAACATAAGTTTCAAAGACATACATACATATTTATTTCAACCGTAATCCCATATTAAAAAGTTAGTTACAACAAAATTACCATAGTCAATTGCTCGATCCTAGACATCCGACGGCTGGTGCTGGACAAGGATTTCTTGAGCGGCATCATGTCTTGATCCCATAACTACCAGGGACGCAGAAATATGTACTAGTTGTATTGTGTATCAACATAATCGCTTTGGCTTTATGTGTTCCTAGTTGTTGGAGATTTATCCCCATATTTTGTTTTGTTTAATTTCATTTTTTCCAGATGATGAATAAAAAACATATTGATTACCCTTCTTGGCAGTAGGGTAAATAGTGTTCACGGTTTAAAAAATCATTCTTATCGTGGGTTATCAACTAGGAACACATAAAAAAGAAGCAAAAAAATAAAAGAATTAAAGCTTTACAGTGCGTCATGCACTGTTTTGGTGCACATAGAAGTAAATTGTAAAATTAGTAATAACAACTGCTGTACTTCTTCTGATGATTTATTAGTCAAATAAGCTTATTTCAAATAAAGTAGTAAAGCAAAAGAAATCAGAAATAGTCGATTAAATTATAACAAAATCGACTTTTAAGAAGTATTTTGTATATATAGTAAGTTAAGGCGTTTTAAAAGATTTTTTATTCAATATACCAATAAGTACTAGGGCAACATAAATTGAAAGAGCACTCACCATAGTGTTGAAGAAGGGATGGTTGAGCGCCTGGATAATATCAAGCCTTTCGCTTGGTTCCACCACCAGAAGTCGCCTAATAAGGTCTTTTGGGTCGTCTGTAATCGGTATGCGATTGAATTACTAATTGTTTTAAATGAAGAGCTATAAAAAATGGGTTCTAAGTTATTCGTTGACGTAATATGAGAACATCAAATGGAAGTTGTTAATTATATGAGAAATGACCACAAAACACATTTGTGAAAAATTATTTTTATGCCATTTACACTGTGAGCACTTACAGAATGTGTAATGGGAGGGATAGAAATGCTAAGAGTAAAAACAATTCTGAAATATCAAAGTAAGTTCATGTCACAGAAGAAATGAAACTCATATTTTTACGTTTATATTAAAATTGCGATATGAATAGAAACTCTGTGCCTTAAAATTTAAGTCCATATTCCTCGGGCCATTTCCACCTAAGATTTAACATAAAATAAACAGCTGCTAATATAATGTAGCATACCTGAGATGTCCGCCCACTCGGGACTGGTGAAGGAATACTTTCCCTCCATGATGTTCCGTAGCATCACCATCTGCTTGCGATGCCAGAACGGAGGACAACCAACTAGTCTGAAATATTGTTCAAATTAACAATTTATTTGGGTATTTATTGCTGTACATATTAAAATATAAGTGTCTTGTGTATTAGGCACACTGGTAATATTGTAAATTAAAATTATGTTTTGGAAAACGATGTTCAAGATCAAAAATCATAAAAAAATATTATGAGAGTTAACTGGATGTCATCATCATCAACATGTCAAAGTTATTTAATCGCAAGAGAAGAACAAGATTTGGAAAGACCCACTTTTCTTTTGTCACTAATTTAAGTGTTCTAGATTTAACTTGAGGAAGAGGATCTAAATTCTAGGTTATAAAACAAATAAGTTTATCTAGGTATTGTTGTATCAAATTATGTCAGTTTCCAGCTAATCAAAATAAAACTTACAATGTAAACATGATGACTCCACACGCCCATCTGAAATGATAACACGAATTTCTTGTTAAACTGTTGTAAACAAGATTATATATTAAGTAAGTAAATAGTAAACATGGGTAATTTGGTATTATGTTGACATCATCAATAGTTACTATGTCACAGAAAATAAATATGCATTAAGTCATACGAAAGAATTAAGATTAAAAACAGATTTAAGGAGAAAGTGGAGAAACAAAAAAAACTTTCATGGAGTATTTACAAAATACTCCGAGTTTCGTACTAAATGGGAACCATGGAACCCTATTTTGCTCTATTATTGTCCGTCAGTGACCAGGATGTATATGAGATACCGACAACAGTGATAGCTAAATAGTTGGACTTTTCACAGATGATGAAAGTATTATTTTGTATTTAGACAATAATAATTACGCAAATAAGTGGGTGTGTACGATAAACTTTAGTCTACTGAAAGATACTTTGTAATAATTTGTATTATTGTCTCTGAACATAATCGCTTATGCGTTTAACTCATCATTCAGATATCAGTTTGCGCAATTTCAAGTTATTATATAAGAAGGTCAAACGATTAAAGATCATTTTGACGGAACTGATTGGTATTTTACCAACATTTAAATATACATAAGATGAAAAACAGATTCAAAAGGAACGGCGAAATGACAGTTATACTAAATCAGTCTTTAAATTATAACTGCAATATTTTTGGCAAAATGTATATTCGATATTTTTGCAGATGTAATAAAACACGCGTGTGAGTATTAGAGCGGAACGTCTAGGTCAAATTGCCCAATAAAGGAATTTGTACCATTCATTTAAATGCATTTTTTCAATCAAGATGAAAAAAAATGTGCACCATTGAGCCAGTCGAGAGGACAACCCAATTGAAAATCGGTATTTTCAGCACATAAAATGTTGGCCTGCCTCCACTCACTTTCATGAATTTAGATCTATAGCTGATTTTTAAGATTTAAATAGAAATTGTCAAATATTTAATCTTCTTTGAGTATGCCAACAAAACATACACACACATCCTTACAAACTCTCGCTTTTATAATATTATTAGGATTATTTAATATTAGTAGGATTTGTTTAGTGTACTTACATATCAACTTCCTTGCCGTAGCCAGGTGCATCGTCAAACATATTCGCCTTCAGTGTCTCCGGGGCCAAGTAGCCTGGAGTACCGCAAAGCTCTGAAATCATACACAGAACATTCTACAATACTAAACTATAGTTTCACAGCAATATTCTCCTAATAATGCTATTTACAGCCATAGACCCACCCAGAAGGGTCTGATTTTCTAATCAGGGGCGGAACTACTTATGGGTGCGCTTTTTCGGGCTGCAGCTAAGGTTATAAGGGCCCAACAGACCATTATCAATTAAATACATAATGTAAATAGATCTTATATCTCAAATGATTTGCGATTGAACCCATAATAACCCGATATACAGCAAAAGATATTGAGTAGATTTTATACCACAGTACCAGGGCAGCATAAAACAACAATGGCTTTTGTTCCCGAGGTGAAACTACTGGGTATTGTCTTAGAACCAGATGTAAGACTAGATGCGACGAGCGTAGTTGTGTCGTAGACCGTGACTGCGTAGCACCGGCCCTGTCTATGTCGCAATATGCAGTTGGTATATGCGTTACTTTCTGTTTATTTCCTGTCATTTGTATGTAGTAAAATTAAGACAGGACTCAGAAGAAATAAATAAATGGCACACTTAGGAATTATTTTTTGGTATTATTAATACCACAATATTATGAAGTTCAAGTACGAGAACTCTTTCAAGTTGCAACAAAAGCACCAGGCAATCATGACGTTGGCAGAAGTAAGCCGTCGCAGAGCCTGCCCACAAAACCCCTGAACCCAGTTTTTTAATACGAGTCCTTACCAAATAATTTCTCCCCATCCTTCAGCACCTTAGCGAAGCCAAAGTCGGTGATCTTGACGTTGAGCTGGTCATCCAGCAGGATGTTCTCAGGCTTCAGATCTCTGTGCACGATGCACTTGCTATGCACGTGCCGGACGCCTTCGAGGACTTGTCTGCAATCAATTTCGAGCACGTTTGAGCTTATGATTTCCTGGTAATTGTCTACTATGCAGTGTTTGATATATGTATAGAGAGAGAGTTAAGACCGGTATATCTAATATGACGTGTAACACATACGAAGAAACATATACATTTTTTGAATAAGCAATCCCAGATCCCCCCATAATCTGAAAACTTTCGCAGTTTTATTTTCATATTCATAGATTTATGCTAAGAAACATCTCAATTAGAGTAAAAAGCTAGTCAAAGCCAAAAAAATGCGCCATTCAAACAGGTTCATCCGTTTGGGTGTTACGAGGCCACGGACGGACAAAACTCGTCTTCATATAAACTAATATTACACACCAAACAAAGAGATTACAGACGTTAGGAAAGTAGGTAGCCTATTAGTAAATACTAAAAATATGGTAAGAACAAAATGTAGGTATCCCAGATAAAATAGTAAAAAATTTGGAAAACATTGTTTACCTCAAATATTTACTAAACAAAGCGTCTACAACTACTTTGTAATAATTAATTACAAACTCAACACACGCGATAAATTCCTTTTGTTTCAAGCATTTCTCCTCAATGTCTATTTTGTAGCACACACTTAATGCCATTTTCGAAAAGCACAGAATTTATTATTTAAAAAATAATGATTCACACTGTGACTGAAAGTACCAGGAGAATATGACAGCGCAGAAGTTAAGTCAACACTGGGTTATCCGTGCAACGAATAATTTACGCGAATCCCAGTGGTTATCTGTGCACACGCCTCACACACACAGATAAAATAATTAGAATGACGATGTATATGCGTGTTATTTACATATAGTTGTGTATGTTAGTAAATGCTCTGCCGGACTTTACTTGAGGGTCAACGTTTGCTTGTTATGCAGGATGTAAAAGGCTAACCGCAGCCGAAATATTCGTCTGAAATAATCCTTGCTAGTTTTATACTACAAAAACATCATCGATATCGTATATCCGATACAATTTTGGAATTAGAAGAATATTAATTATCTTATTGTAAATAACGGTTATCGCGACCAGCCCCCTTCCTGGGCATCCAAGTACCTACTTAATACAAACCAACAACAAATGACACTACACATCGATTTCCTAGTTTACTTTATAAGTAACGGTAAGAGATAAGAATAATTTGGCAATGAACCTCGACCCGGTTCTGATAAATTCGGCATGTCGTTAAGGGGCGTGTTTTTTTTACATACGCTCAAGAAAATATACACATAATTAAATGAGTAGGTAATTCGTCCAGTCTTTGAAGCATTTTATTTTCAAAGCTGGGCAAAAGTTCTCTTCTCTTTCAAAGAGTTGCGGGTCCTGAGGATTAATGTTACATTGTGGTCCAAGGAAAGAGAGGAAGGGTGAAGGTTGCGACGTATAAGGAAGTTCAGGAGTTGGCGCTAGATAAGGCGTAAATGGAAGGAGCTGCACCGACAAGAGCTGGGCTCTTAAATGAATGTTGATGTGGTCCAAGATCCCACATAATAACATCAAACTAAGACATAACAAACAGCAAATATAGTTCCTAACAGTCGTAAAAAATCTCAGCTATAGGCAATTGAAGAGCTATTTCGCGAAGTAGGTCACACTCATTACCCCCGCATACCACCTACAAACACCGGCTTGCTATAATTATCCGCTTTGTGTCGCTTGCGATAAAGTCGCCTTCGCGAAATGATAAAAAATTACGCAGGAACCACAAAGGAACCTCTTGTTGTAATGTTCTAAAATGTAAGATAATATTCACAAAAGTTGAAATTATGGAGAATACAATTTTGTACACGAAAAACTGTACATACAAAAAAATCTACGAAATAAATAGTGATGCTTTATCAACATTGCGGAAGTTAAAATGCGAATGCAACCTGCATAGTTCCCACCTAGTCTATTCTTAGCTATTTTAACGTCTGATTTAATAAACAATACGGAAATAATATAACTTGAAATCAGGATTTACATACAAAATTATACATTCAATCACGAATTTTAATTCCGTAATTATTGTTTAACTGCATACAGATTGATAGTAGCAAGATTAAAGTATAAAGCTAGTTAATAATTATGTAGGTAGTATCACGTGTTTTAAATCCAGAATCGACACTTGACATATGGCAACCCCATAAACTTTGTGATAAGCGAAGCCGATGCCCAATGACCCGTACTTTAAGCCACGATGCACAATACGCCGCCCTTGAAATAAGCCAACCAAGTGTGCCGAGTAAATATCACGGCTAATTTTAATACAATTTCAAATGGCCTATTTAAAGTATTATCTAAAACCCACATACGGGTGTAACAATGAGAGAATAGCGCGTAGTTTTGCGTCAGTCTTCAAATAAATATTGAACGGCAATTTATAGTAGATGCGGCAAATTAATTTAGATAAGTGCATTCTACGAACAGTTCTCTAAGATACGAGTTGCATTTGCTTTGATAACATATAAACGTTTGTAGCAAAGACAATAGACTAATAAATGTTTGTATTTGCATGTTTAAGCTTTTCTAATATTGCTTCCTTATTGTGATATGCACGTGATAGCTATCACGACATTGTTTTATTTGAACTCTTATAATTATAGGAAAATTACAGTTGTGTGAACTTTATACTCATAGTTGCTAGAATTTATTATATTTTTTAGAAAATGTATGCAGCCCGCATACATTTTTGTACTTAAATTCATGATATTGAGCAACACACAATTTTGCAATATTTAAAGGCATTAAGTAGAAAATTGAAATAGGTATAAATATTGTATGCGTTTTGTTTCAGATTTAATGTTATTTTAACATGTTATTAAATAAGTAATAAAAACAGTATACCTCATAATATATCTAGTCTTCTTCTCGGACAGCGTGACCACGGACGTGAGGTAGTCAAACAGCTCTCCATTCTTGCACAGCTCAAACACTAAGAATATGAACGTCTCTGACTCAAACACGTCCTGCAGCTCGACTGTAACCAATAGCAGTACTTCAGGTCATTTGTTCTGGTACTCAATTAAAGTGCGGATTAAGTTTTTATTGTTTTTATTAGTAGCTAGCTTTTTCTTACAGTTTCACCTGTGTGCTTGAACTTCTGCCTGTATAGTGAATGAAATAGCTTATGGTACTTGGGGATAGTGTAGCTTCCTAACAGTGAAAACATTTTTCAAAGAGGTTCAATAGTTTGAGAACAGACAGCAGAGTATACAAACACACAAAAATAGTTTCAAAGTTATGATATATGTTTTGATTAAATAACTATTCAAATATTTTAAGACCCATAGCTTAGCTAATATAATAAAACTTTTAAAGTAATGTTTAGGTATTAGGGCAATGTTTTTCTTTCTTGAATTGCTTTTATTATTTGCTGAGATGACAAGAATAATTGAGTCATTTGTGTGGTAAAGAGCCAGCAACTCACTCACTAATATAAGGGTGTCCGGCAACCATCCGCAGTATGTGTATCTCTTGCCGCGTGGCATCTCTCATGGTATGCGTGTCTACTCCATCCTGGGACTCCTGACTCAAGTCTATGATCTTGGCTGCATACTCCCGCCCTGTCTCCTTCTCTATACATCTTCTTACTGTTGAACTTATACCCCTGGGAGATTACCACATTGTTAGTATTTATCATGACAGTAGGAGTAAAATATTAAATTAAAAAATACATTTTAGCACTTATTGGCTGTTCACTGAAACTAATTTATTTAGTTTATATTTAGTTAAATAATTTAATTAAGTAATTTGTTTACCAAAATAAACAAGTTTTGGAGGCCAATTAAAGAGGTCAAGACTCTATTTGATACAGAATCGAGTTTTTCAACTGTAACAGTTCAATGTACTGCACTGTAAAATATAAAATTGTCAAAGGAAGTCAACGGTTTGATCCCAAGGTCATCCAGAAGACTTATGAGTAACAACACTTGTAATGATGGCCAAACTCTTTAAATAATTCCCTAGTTCCTTAAAAATTGGCACTAGCGCAAGTGATCAAACATCACAATAGACAATAGGAGCGCCGCAATTAATTCCTCACCTGCCTATTATTTCTTTCGGTTCGTATCTCGCGTAGAATTCTTTAGCCGCATCTTTGTCGGGCAAATTGTCGTCGTCTTCCTCCTTAGCCATCGCGTTCACTGTCGCTGTTATGATGTTTTCGTGTACTAATTATACGTAATTAGCCTATCCACAATGACGAAAGGTTATTGTTGTGAAGTGAACAACTGACGGAACACTTCTTCCAATTTCACTTAATCTTAAAACTAAAAACTTGGAATAGCAATATTTTTAATAGAAATATATGAAACCTTTTCGCCGAAGGTTAGGACCGATGCCGATAAACTTAGATAAATCATCAATTATCAAAAATTAAGCGTAACCAAAATCACAGAATTGTGAACTCCGTCTGTCACAAAATTAAAATGACATAATGACATTGACTTTTGACAGTAACAAGTTTAGTTTGTCTATGCTAAAATGAAAGTATGAACCACAGAGACATCTACCTTCTATAACATTTTTTTGTTTGTTCGTTTGCGCCATAAAGGCTCCGAAATTATTGAACCGATTTGAACAATCATGCATGTGCTAACAATCGAAGTCGGATATTATTCGAACCCTGTCTACTCGACTATATACCCTACGCCATAAACAGAAAGAAACGACTTATATTCAAAAGCTTTGAACAAAAAATATGCAAAATATAAAAAAAAATGGAATACTGCTCCCGAAGTCGATGTCTTGACTAAAGTTAAGTGCTATTACTATAATATATTGATTTTGCAACCGATATTTGTAACAAATAAATAATTTAATCTTCGGGAAAAAAACTATTTTATGTATTCTTAGACGTCGTTTTAATATTAACACCCCTTTTTCACGTCTGGAGTTAACACAGAGTATTTTATCCTCTTCATTTCGTTAACTCTTTAAGAAAAAGATATTAAAATAATTGACCTCATTTTGAAAATACCTCTTTCTCTCACTCTTGACAACAGCTGATTTTACTCTATGTCGCGCAGTTCAATGAGATCGTTCACTTATTTTTTGTCCCTCTCTCGCTTGGCGCAGCGTACGTAACTTAATTCGATTCTGGTCGTTCTTTTTCTCTTTTATTTGTATTGAAAAAGATAGAGTTAAAGAATAATTTAGGCTCAAACTGTAGCGTTGTTCGTATTGACATGACAATCTGGCTGTCCTTGTTTTACGTTTCTCTGATCGTTCGCTATGTTTTCGGTGTTCGCTTGTTGTTCCGTCCCGATGGTCTTGCATTTTTCAGTGTTATGCAGATTATCCTTATCAGTAGTTATATTCCGTGATTAGTTTACGTGGACTGTAATTAAAGCTTGGATTTCGGTGTTTAGTTCCTAGCTACGAGATTTTTTGACCCAGGTAAGTAAACTACGCACAATTTTTCTTGCTGATGACAATCTTGTTATACTGTTGGTACTTGGAATATGTTTTTGACAACCTTGAAGCAGTAAAATACCAGTTTGGTGCTATTTCTTTGTTCGAGTTTTTAATGTGAAATCAATTGATTTCATAATGGTATGAACCTCGTTTGTTTCCATCCTAATTAACGTTCAAACGTTGCATAAAATTGCTCCTTTTACTTACTACTATTATTCAGTCCAAGATATTTAACAATAAACTCTACCCCCTATGCTATATTTATTTCATTTGATCTAAGGAGATTGAATATAAAATGTAATACAGCATTTACTTGTACTATTATATAAAAGTAGCTACCTACTTCTAACATTATACCTTAACACAACCACATTTGGGAATACATCTTATAGCTGTTTCTGTAAATGTGTACCTTCAATACCATAATAGCAAATATCTCTAAAGCGAACTCCTTATAAAACTTCATTTTCAAACATGCATCAAATGACTCTATCAGACCATTCTACACTTGTACTAACATTGTGTTTTTTATCTAAAACATATTTTGGAATGTTTTTTGTCTTCACATGGGTCATATTACAATGTCAACCGATGATAGGCGACTGCTGATATCAATACTTGATTGATGTGAAGTATTGTGAAGCATAGCTGGTCCTTTTAATATTTATATGAACAACAAAATAAACATATAAATGGTTGTGCAATAATTTTATTTGAAAAGGCAAATATTTTCAGTTACAAAATCAAAACAATGAATTGGTCTTGATTATGTAACAGGAAGTCATAAGCTAGGAGCTGTCAAACTTCTTTGGTTACTAAACAGTGCTCCAAATGTTTATGAGACCTTGGTAGTATGAAGCAATATTACTGTGTTGGATATTGCTTATTAGCAAAGACTAGAATGAAGACTTATTAATATAAGGCAGTATTTTAACCAACTTTTATAAGGACTGAAGGTCTCAAGTTGTTTTACTTGACAGTATTTTAAAAAAATATAAGCTTCCCTCTCCCTAACAATTTGATATAATAACAAATCTCAAATGTTCGGGAACAACACTTTAACATTAATGCTTTTTGCGACATCACCTGCCCTAAGTATATAATTCCAACCAGGAAAATAAATAGGTAATAACTATCTCCAGGATGGTAAAACCTTTATTACACCATAAATCTTTTGTACATGTTACTGCTGTTTTAAGTATTTCTGCCGGCTTTTTAATTAAGAATTACACATAAATTATAATTATAACCACTGCTGCCACTTCCATATTGCTATTAAAAATTATTATTTCCTTACTTAGTGTGATAAAAAGTATTATATGTATGTTCTTCTTTAATTCAAGATGAGGTACTATAATTCCATGATAAGCAAATGTCCACATTTTATTTTTAACTTTTGAAAATACTCTCTCACAGATATAAGTTATATTAAATAACATTGTAATGTATTTATAAATACCTCCATGGCCTCTTGAACATTGCACCTGATGGCCTGACCATATAATTTGACCTTTTTGATAATGCTGTACTAATATTGTTCTTAGTTGTCGCGTTATTGCATAGATGGCGCTACCGGTCGTCATACATGTTTCGTTCATAAATATTATTTTCTGTTACCACCATTGATTTGCTACTATTCCCACTATTCTATATATCTTTTGATTTGACTACCAGAGATAGAGTTTTGAAATTAGTCCCATATAAGTTATGTCCGATTCCTATCTCCAAACAAAACAATAAATAGGTAGAATATTGGGAAAGACTGTTAGAGTAGCTTTTTCTTTTGGGAAAGTTACATTGCTTAGGACTTGTCACTTAGGGGAGGGTGAAGGCTACCTTATTAATATTTTCACCACCATATACCAAAACTTCTCATAAAGTCTTGTCACAGTATCTAAGTACATAGATGCCAAAAATTCGCTCAACCTTCAGCCATTAAAGTGAGATTATCATCTAAATTCAGTTTGCAAACATCCAAACTTTCACATTAGGAATTAGGATGTAGGTACCGGCAATCAGTAGACCGTGAAGAATTGCTATAGTGAAGAGTGGGCGGGGCACAAAGTGGTCAAGTGGTGACGGCATACTAGGGGGCGTAGCGTGGGTATGCCTGCCAGCTGGTGGACTCGCCAGATGACGTCGGCTGTGGGAATCCAATGGGGCATAACAGAAGTAGAAGTTAATTGTTGTTTTGTATTTTTCTATAGGTAAATGGTGGTTAGGTTTTAGACTGACTTATGGAATGATCAATAGCGAGGAATCAGAATTTCCGATGTCAAAGTCAAAGTCAAAATCATTTATTAAAGTAGGCTAATACGATTAGCACTTTTTAACGTCAAAATTTTGCAAGAATGACAGCACCCCCAAAACGCCCTTTCACCACTTCCTAGTGTTATGGCTGGAAAGAAGAAGCGGTGAAGAACAAACTACCCAGCAACACAGCTGTCTATTACAATTTAATTATTATTAATTTATTTTACAATTATACAATTCAATTTCATCAATTATTAATTTAAAACACCGAAAAATACAAAATAAAATAAAGCACTTTTGTTCCACTTCAGAGCTGATGATATGTTCGATGTTGACGAAAAGATATTGTACAGCATTAATTCCCGATAGAAATACTGATTAGTATGAACCTTTACCTGGCTTACTTGCACTGGTCTGTGTAAAGGTATTCCGCAGTATTTTGGGTCTCACCCGGTATAGCCATCAGTTTTATCAGATATCCTCATCGTATTTCACCTTCGATCATTCCATTTATTCATCCTGAAAATCAGAGACGAATTAAAATTCTTTGGGACATCGGAATGCTTGAAAACCAAACTACTTTTTTAAAGCAAAATTATAAGATTAGCCGAAGCAGACATATGCATTAGGAACTGAATAGGAACTCATTAAGTGACGCCGACTCGATAGACATATTACATCCGAAATATACATAGTCAATGCTCAAAGGAGCCATCTAAGCCCACGCTGTGTAATCCCGACGTTACAGCGTTGGCGCTATGTAGACGAGGACAAGGGCGCAAATTAAGGACGTCTGGAACCCCCTCTTCCTCCCTTTCCCACCCGCTCCCCCTCAATGCTCCACTGACTACGATATTCCCCCTTTCCCGAACAGTTCTGAGAAAATAGTGAATGTTATTGAAGCAGATTGTACGAAGTTACTATAAGCTCTTCTCTGAAACCTGAGTAAACTTCACCTTTGCCAGTTTGTTTATGAGTTGAATTAATTTTAATTTATTTGGGAAATGTTCTTCTTGCGATTTCAATATTTTAGGATAGAGCAGGAATAGAGGAGGCAGCCATTCCTTATTACAGCGCTAAACCAATTCTATTTCAATTTCATCATATCGATATCATTTTAGTTATTGGATTGAGAGGGGATAGGAACTGCATCGGAAATGAATTTGGAGCTTGATAAGTCCAAATTCAATTATCTTGTCTTTGAAATACTATTACACGTTCAATTTTAACTATAGATGTAATAAATAACACACACATAAGTGCAGATTGTCCGATAAACTGTCGTATCGAATGATTGCTGAACCAGAGATTGTTACGATTACAAATCACGGAAGTTTCATATCACAACATGTAGGACAATACTGGACATGGCATGTGTGATGCGTATGTTTAGAAATAAAGTGTTTTTATCAACATTTTAGACCTTGAGGATACCGATAATGACACGAGACTTGGCTCTGAGAAACTACTAGAAGCCATTTTTGACGTGTATTGAAGTGTACAAATGTTTGTTTCTCATGTTTAGTTTGTGGAAATTAAACGGGTAAATATTGAAGTCACTTGAGTCTGTTAGAAGGAAAAATAACAAGATGATATTCAGGGTCTGTAAAGGCATCCCAATCCGGCTTGGTCGTGATCATTATGGCTTAATAAAAAAACTTAATGAGAACAAAACCACATCAAAATCCGTGTGGGTCTCGCCATGTAATTTAGAAGTAATAAGCAATTCACTGCAAATCATAAAAGTTATAAATAACAAAGATTATTATACATCGAAGATCGTATAAAATGATGGCGTTGTGTTATGGCAAGGGAAGGATTACAATGTTGGTTGAAGTTAAGATTCTGTAGTAGGCTTTTACGTAGTCGCTCCTGAGAGCTTGGTCCCTTCGAAAACTTGGCTTTATAAGCCGATTATGTGTAGAGGAGTATACGCATTAGCTTCGCCAAGTATGATGAATGATCATATCACCCCAGCTCCACTACCTAAATACAAATGGACAGAATGAATGATTGCTCTTAATCATAAAGAATTATAAATATATCCATAGTCTCTACGTACCTAATTCATTATTTCTAAAGGTCACATTTAAATGTCAAAGTAATTGATATGCAGGACAATAATAAAATCGATCTATTTTGGCGATACTGCTGATTCGATTAGACATTTAGATAAAAATATTAATTTCAATCTGTGAGTACGTACTGGGTGGTATTGAATCAATCTATGTTATATCTATAAGTTACAAAATATCTTTGTGTTACTTAATAGAAGCTCTTAAGTGGGCTTTGTTCATTTTACTAGGTTTTGGATCTTTATTTCTTTGAAAAATTCAGCCTTATCCATTTGTTCCTTTTCCCATCTTAGCAAGCCTCTTCTCTTACAAAGATTCTTTGATGCGTCCCTAAGAAGGTTTTTAATGATTTTAACAAAGAGATCTCACTATTATTTCACTTTTTTGTAGCCCCTGGCAAATATACCTGAAACAATACTAAGAACATACCTCATGTCTTTGAAGTTTTCAGACTTTCTATACTTCCTACAGCCTACCTACTGATGACTTTATCGTTCTTAAAAAAACAAATGCAATCTTTCAAGTACATTGTCCTTACTTTGTCAGTAACTGTATCTACGCTTTTAATAGGAGACTCTGACCATACTTGTCCCTGGCATGGCATAATTTTCTACTCAATTTATAAGGAATGTTACTAATCCGTGATCTGGTTTTCGCTGTGAAACCTACAATAATAATTATGAGCGTTCTTCCAAGTCTGTTCGTAATGCCACGGCTTGCATTACCTAATTAGTGTGTTCATACGGTGTAAAGATAGATCACGTTACTATCAAATTACATACTGCAGTTACACTTATCTTGGAAAAATGCTTTCTTGATCCTCTCGTGCAATTTTGTTCCAACTACAATGTAAAGCGAAAAGGTGATTAAAATAATTGAGAATCGAAAGAGGTAACCAATATGGAACCTGACTTAAATAATGGAGGTTCTTTTGCAGAATTTGATTTAATTCTGCTCATGAATATTTTAGCTATCCACAACTTCCAAGTTGACGTTGACTAGGGTAATATAAAATGCAAGAAGAGTTGTTTGTTTTGTTCATCCAAGTTTTGTAGACATTAAAGGACATAATAAGGCCACTTTCAAGTTAAAAATAAACCAAGGTTGACAAGGCGGAGCTGCTACTGAAGCCCGAGGACAAGATTAGAGGGGTTTGAAATTGGGCACCCGAATTTGTGTTGTTGAATTAATGTCAACCTTGTTGTCACGGTTCAGTACTAGGGTATCAGAAGTAACTAAGAGATATATAGGTCCTAAAGATCTCTTCATATTTGCATTTTTTATAATTGTGCGTTTTTTGAAGAAGCTATTTAATTATTAGCAATTTATGTACGCCTTGTGAAGTTGTGCTAGCAAGTCTGATTGCTATTCATTTTGATCAGGGGCTACACAATTCTAAGAACGATCCGAAGATATAATTTCCTCTACAACCAACTTTCAATACAAACTGTATTAAGATATTATCAGGTAACCATCGCTGTTTTCTTTAAGAGCGAATCACCATAAAAGCCGGTAGATTTATTGTCTTCATCGCCATTCTTTATAGCCTGTGAGAGATCTGAAACCCCGGCAGCTATTACGGCTTATGATTATGGTCCATCTAGATCAGGCCGTGGACCGCAGTTACAGCCGTGAAATGATCCTGCTATAAATTCCGTCGTTATCGACGAGTTCTCTCTAGCGGAAAATGAATCAAACGCTAATATTTATATAGGCACGTAATCGTTACGATTTGAACGAATTATTCCTAGGTTTTTTTCAAACGCTGGATAACTCGCAAAAGATTTCATCAGAGTTTTACTGAGGTTACATGACATTATTGGAGAACCATGCTTTTTTACGGAGCATAATTCAGAGTTAATCTATGGGATTTTATTGTTAATTTAGAATTAATGTGTAGTAAGGGCTTTGAAAAGAAAGGTAGAAATATTTAATACTGTAGATAGCCACGAACGTATTTCTAAAAGAAAATAAAAATGTAGTAGCAAGCAAAAAAGAAAAGCACGATACGTGTTTTTTTTTTGTCCTTGTAAGTAAATTTAATATGCATGAGATTTGTCATAGCGATAATAAGTACCGAGATAAATCAGTGATTCAGATGCAGAATTTTAATGAAGGTGCAATTTCGATTATCATATAATAGAAACATGATCCTTCCACAACAAAATTCTCATGACGATGACGTCGGTTTGTTCAAAGTTATTTACTTATTACGTACTTGAAGTCCTCAAACAAATTGCAAGAATTCTCAATGAGGAGATCTTATCAAAGTTGGTTCGTTAGTACAACTCGAGTAATGCTATCATCGTTGCATACAAGGATAACATTCTACTGCTTATATTTGAGTCATTCGATAAGAATTCAAATTAAACGTGCATTTCTGTTAATTAATTAACCGGTTTTGGTGCAACAATGTTAATGGACGGATTAAGTGCACCTATAGGCAATTCAGGACTGGTGCTTAGTGGGAGGTTGTACCAATTCTTGTTGAAATTGAAAGCTAATAAAATCTTATTTTGCGCTGTTAACTGTTGGAGCTTGGTGTTTGGTAACAATATTTAATTGATACTACACTATAGTTGTAAGTTTATTGCCAGAATGCTGTTTGGAATTGTTTGTAGTGTTTTGGTTAGTTAAGAAAATAGTAAGTGCGAGTACGGTGTCTGATTTAATTATTTATTCCTGATTTATTGCTTAGATGTAAGAATACTCTTTTTACTATAATTTTCTTAGTAACGAGCATCTATACCATCATAGTTTCGGTTATAGAACATTTTGATACATTTGCAAAAGCAGGCTTGTGGCCCAGGAACCTTTGAAACAATTAAGTTTCTGAGTCACAATTTAAAAAGCACCTCAACTAGACCTATCTGACCGGCCGAATTCACTACAACTGCAGCAATCTACACATAAGTTAAAGCTAATTAGCATGAAAGTTGCGTTGTTTTATCTTTTCCGTAAATCTCAACGAGAATGAAGCAATCAGAATAAGAATAAGAATAAGAACCATTTATTTGCCAAATGTAGGTATACAAATTAGCTGGAAATAATATTTTACAACAGTCCCGATACATTTTGCCTTACGGCGTGCAAATTTGTTTACATAGTAGGTACAATTCTAAACATACAAAATTGCTCAAACAATACAAAAAAACAAATAATTAAAACAAAAATTAGACTATAGGTACATATTTCAACAAAACAAACAAATTAAATCCTATACGAATGTTAACAAGATTATACATATTAAGAATTCTATTACTATAAACAAAAAGAAAATATATAAGTATTGCAAAATTTAAACATTATAATATATTATTACAATAAATCTTTGTCACTAAAAAAATCTTTAATTGAGTAGTAACACTTATCTAGGAGTAGTTTTGTCAACTTTTTTTTAAATACTGAGGTAGGTAAATCTTTTAAATACAAAGGTAGTTTATTATATACAAGAGGACCCATGGTTAAAATATTATTTTTAAGTAAAGACGTTTGGTAACCACCTGTGTACAGTTGTTTTTTATATTGAGACCTAATGGGTCCTGAACGTTGTCTTTTATCAACTAGTGATGGGAACAAGCGCTGGTTTGTCTTTACAAATAGGGCAACTTCTAGTAGATATAACGATGGTAATGTCAGTATCTTAAGTGATTTAAAAACAGGTTGACAACTTTCTGTAGATTTAAGTCCTGTCATTGATCGAAGACAGCGTTTTTGGGCTCTAAATATTCTTTCCTTCTCACTACAGTTTCCCCAAAATATAACACCATATCTAAGTGAGGAAGCAACTAAGCCGTGATATGCTGTCACCAATGTGTTAATATTAACTTTTTTTGAAAGGCTGTAGAGCACATATGCAGATTTACTTAATTTATTGCATACGTTTTCTGCATGATGTTTCCATGTCAGTTTACTGTCTATGTGAACACCTAGGAATTTTGTTATTGTAGTTGTATCGACACATTGTTCATGGTATTTAACAGTTATATTATCTGGCTCTAGCCTCTGGTAGAAATGCATGACTTGTGTCTTAGTTAGGTTTATCTCTAGATTATTTTTATTAAGCCAGTTTATTATAGTTTTAAGTGTGTTGTTAATGTCTTTTTTGTATTCCGTTTTATTTAAGCATTCAATTATAACTGTGCTGTCATCCGCGAATAATGTCATCGGGTGATGAATTTGCCGCGGTAGGTCATTAATATAGAGCAGGAATAATAAAGGTCCGAGTACGCTGCCTTGCGGAACCCCAAATTTAGTTATTCTACTCGAAGATAAATATTTGTATTCATGTTTAGTTTTGGTACATACCCTAGAAATTTCTGTATACTGTTTTCGATCAGTGAGATAAGATTTTATTAGGTTTAGTACGTTGCCTCTTATGCCATAGTTTTCCAGTTTGTTTAACAGGGTATGATGTTCTACACGATCGAAAGCTTTTGACATGTCTGTGAAAATTGCGCACACAGGATTTTTCTTGTCTACATTTTCCATGATGACTTTTAAGAGATCAAATACCGCCATGTTGTTTGCCATTGTTGCCTATCAGCTAACAACACAACGTTTATAAACACCGTGTTGCTGTGGTTACTATTTAAAATATGTTAGCGCAGTTCCTGGGAGGGCGTTGAACCGCCCCCACCCCCCGGTCTATTTTCTAACTCGAGGAACGAGTTCTTACGAGGACACAGCCGCACCGTCAATTGTGATTGCCCATGTTACGTGTATTTGTCATAATTTCTGAGTAAGCGCCTTAGATTAAAGTCCTGCTGACTGACTCAGCTTTGCACTTTCGTCGGCTGCGTCAATTACGTACAAAGGACTTGTCCCCCCTTGTACGTTTATTTCATCTATTTTTATCTTGAACTTACAAGGATTGAATCATTCAACTCGTGTACTAACTAAATTAATTCTGCTGTAACGTCTGACTACAAACATTAAGTCCTACTGTTTATATTTAGATGTAAAAATAGCGCAATGAGATAAAAAGCCGAGAGCGTAATCGTCTGCTTTAATTGTATGCATTTACTACAGAATACATTTAATATAATGACAAATAAACGCGCCAAGGACAGGTATAAACTTAATACCGCAAAACAATTTTTTTTTCACTGTTTTTATCACAAAACCCTTGACTTGTTGACTTTGTAATGAACACAAGTTTGTTAGGTGTAGATTTTAGTATGCTATTCAAAAGCACTCCTTTGTTTTAAAACATGCATTGTATAAAAATAGGTGTGAAATAAAAATACAAAGCTGCCTTTGATCCAGTCAAATATCAAATTCTATGTCCTTTCACTGTCCTCTATTTGAATCTCGAAAGTGGTAACATTCACCGAAATTCACGCTGGCCTTAAGGCCATATCATATTCATTTCATATCAAATGAATTAAGCCCAGCTTACAACTAAAATTGTGGAAGGAAAAAAAAGAAAAGAAAATAGTATTTTGACACGGAAAAACAAAACAAAACCTACTTGAAGACAGAATGCATTACCATCATAAACATAGAGGAAGGATAAAGTTGACGAAAAACAACAAGGTGTTTTTTTGCAAAGCTAATTTGCCGTCTTTGGTGGGTACTATATTTTTTCTGAACTGCGCCGGGTCAAAGTCCAGTATACGCCTGACCGCACCATTTGATTGAGCGTAATGTGCATAGATTTCCTTTGGATCGCTAACAGATTACAGAATAGCCTATTTCATGCTTCAATTGTAATTTAATATTTTACTAAACGTAATACCGTACATTATGGACGTACATTTGAAGCCTATATAGCTTTTTCATCGAGTTTTGTCTTCGTAGTACATATTTAATGAATCGAACCAAGCTATTTATATTTCATAACTATGATGTAATTGAGTATTTATCTCCTCAGTATGTTTTTATTCTTATCTTTCAATCTTATCTACAGAAGCATAATACGCGCAAAATTTTATTTTGGTATCAAAATGATAACATAAAATCATCCATGTAGATTGTAGTTAATAATATGATTAAAGTATTTCATTCGCTAAAGAATTCCTTAGATATAATCATGGTGTGATTTGATTACTACTGCCTTATTTATAGCATTCAATTTCCGCGTTATGTTCCTTGTCTAGATTATGTAGCTGATTTTCCAACGTATGACTTCAATCTGCTAATAGCACATAACCAGCTCTAGCCCTTGATCGAGGATAACCGCATTCACACACAACCGCCTTGTTAACGTTTTAACCGACACCTTTATACAATTAAACGATTAACTAAGTTGTCCGTATGTTTATCTCTTATTCACATCGGCATCACGCCTCCCAGTCACGATCGCTATTTACGAGTATTTACACGCAGTATGTAAATACCTCACGTGCATTGTGCATCAACAAGACTAGCGTATCCGTCGTACATCCTTAGCACATCGTGCATCATGAAAAAAGACCATTGTTTGCCAGACACGTCATTAATAAAGAGAGTTCTGTACGAGCTTCCGCCCCATTGCCCAGTTTGTAACAGTATTGTACAGTCTATCTGTGACCTAAGACAGATATCAACGCTAAAAACAACGGTCAATTTTCAGAAACAAAATATAACTACCGCGACTTTGTTAAACTTAAATCATCACAGAGAACATAAAAAACTTGTCCATGAATTAAAGTTGCTTGTGAAGATAATAACAATCATGAGTTGAGGTGTATAGAAAGTTTGGATATTAAAATGAGCATCGGCATCTCCCAGAGAGTAATAAAACTTTTTTGTACACAAATAACATATTGGGATGGCCTCGGTGCGTGCACGCAGGCCCGCAGATGCACGGCTGGCCTTGACTCAGCGTGCATGCGCGTGAGTCGAGGTGCAAGGGACTGGCGGCCAGCGACGTACAGTTGATTGCGTAAATCATGACCACCGCCCTATTGGAAATCAACTACTTTCCTTGTTTATTGAACGTTGCCGAGTTCTTAAAATTCCTACAAGCCTGAAGCGTCTGGCATTGTTTGGATCGCAGGTGTGATGTCCATGTCATTGTTTGATTGGCACCACTTTCGATTTTATTGTTGGCACTAGATTTACATCGAATTTTAGCCTTCATCGTGATGAATTATTTTGTATATTTCCTATACTTGCACCCCGCCCAAACGCATGCGCCGCGCGGCAGTATCAAAATGCCGTATCGTACTGATGCAAGCTATTTTTGTCGAGTCTCGTCGCGTCGCCAATCGTGTTTTTCCATGCACAGAGCATTTTGAAGTGGAAAAAATATATTCAATTTGTTATTACCCAAGTCTTACAGTTGTACGCATACTTGTTGGCAATTTCGTCCCAAAACAGGTAAAGTAATTCTTCTGTTGAAACATTTGGTCATATGCCAAGTCCTTCTGTAAATTGAAGCTATCGCCAGATTTGTCGGCTCGTGTTCAAATTCAAATATGGCACTGACTTTTTATATTACGTTTGACCCAGTTGTGGACGTAAACGAGCCTACTTTGGGAAAGATTACATCACTGACTGCTTGCTTATGATTCATCTCTATCATCGATTGCATAACAATGAACTATTGCAGTCGTTCAACGCGTAGCAAGCGCGTAACTTGAATTGCCTCTCATACGCGTGCTGATGATTTCATTGCAACAAACATTTTGAAAACAAAAAACTGTTATTGATTTATGGTTCATTCTTTCCCAAATGTTTTGAAAGCTGATCATCACAGTTATGCATTAATCAAACAACCAGATCTCATGTTTTGAACCACCATCTATCCATCTCTCTTTCTCGTTTGGCATTGCATGCACATCATCTATAACTTTATTTATTCTATTAATCATTGCATCGTTGGCGCTGACATTTAGATTAAAACCGAGCGCGTAAATATCTAGATGTTGTTTGCGATTAAAACCTAAAGTCGCGAGTTATTTTTAGTTAACCTGTCTGCTGCCATAACTGCGCTCTAAACAAGTTATTAAACTTTGAGATAACTTCTCAGGTACGTGGTTCGGTTACGCGTTAACTAAGCTGCATTTAATCGAATAAAAAATTGTGCTGATAAACTACGCTACTATTTACATTTTCCTTAAATAAATATTTACATACCGTATCACGAACTTAGCAGCGAAATTATTCTGCAAATGAGTAGATAAGGGATATTAAATTTTATCTACAATTTAAACATAAATACTTTTGACCTTCGCGCTTGAAGGGCATATTGTTATGCTACTATGTACTTACTTTGCTTACATAACTCATTTGATTTCTGAATGAAGCTTGAAATATTTGAATAGCAATTATACGAGCTAAGATAAAGTTTAAAGTTTTATTACTCAATATTTATAACTAAGAATTTATTCATTTATCCATCTAAAAAGATTAGTTGTATGTATGTAAAAAGATTACTTATACAAGTGGTCGTTGTTTTGTAATCCAGCATTATCTCAGGTGCATATAAAATAACAATTAAAAATCAACGTTTGTTTAAACCATTCTAAAAGGTCAATTACGTACTCAAAAATAGTGGCGATAAAAAGCCAGGTGTATTTACTGCAGTATTAATTAAGATGTTATCCTCAAACCGGTGGTGTCCAACTATAAACGCACTCAATGATGAGTCAATCGAACATTTTACGAATACTGTTTGCAATTGCTATTAAAAACAATTATTATTGAGCACGGAGAGTTACAGTTGATCTTTCATAACCGACACTTGACTTTTAAACATCGTCTATGGTTTCAAAAGAAACGTTGTCAAGCATACAATAACTTTGATGAGTCTCTTTGAGGAGTTCGACAAATTATTTTCCTTTGTCGTTTGTAACGTGGGTAAATAATACAGCCATTTAATTGAGTAGATTCTAAATAAAATTTTCCCTTGAACTACTTTTAATTTCAGGTTATTGGTAACTTTCCGAGATTCGCAAAACCTAGGAAGACCTAAAAGGCGATCTTGAATTTAATTGAGTTTTTTCCTGCTTTCCAAGAAATGATTCTTAGTTGCTGTGTTTAATAAGTTGGTTTCCTAGAATAAGTTTTCCAAGTTTATTTAAAAATACAGCTATACTATTTCTGGATTGTAACAGTAGGTAATAGTCATGATCATATTGTCATTTATCAGCCTGTAATCGTTGACTGATGATTGTGAGGCTTCTGATACCGCTACAACAAACGGTTGAGCTTGGAGCACTATTGCCATCACATCATCTTGCTAGACAGATCGTTGAGCTTGACTAGTACATTTCTTTTGTCTTCAAAGTTATACATGCTGAGTATTAGCTTCTTTTGTTTTATGTTCCCCTAGTACTCCCTGCTGTAAGCCCATGACCTCGTCTATAAGTAAATGTCTCCACAATATTTTCCTGGTTCTCAATACTCTGTAAAAATATCCTGTCTACGTGATCTACACCACATACTATACATTGTATATTTATGTTTAACAGCTGTTTTAAATTAATTCAGTGTAATCAAATCGTACCTCAGCTGGAAGAATACGAGGCGCAAGGACATTCCGAATTTAACGTTTTAATATTATTTACAGTACCTTCACAATGTACAACCTTGAATTTTAAAGGCAGACTTGTTTATCGCTCGCAGAAAGTGCGTCGACCTTTTAGAAATCAACTTAATTTATTGACGCCCACGTGTGTTCAGTATTTTTTTGCTCTTCTTATTTATAACAAAAATCGACCCAATTTTGGGAATAAAGAAAATGAAGACTACGTAAATTCAGCGTTGTTCTATTTATCTCCGACAGTTTTGCCCTGAAACTCTCGTTTACTCGGCTTGTTTATTCAGCTCTCCACCTGGCAACTATAAATTCTTAATGTTTTAATCAAGTTTTAACTCGTGTTTGAAAGTTTCCTTTCGCAAATTGGTCTTGTAGAACTAATTGAATCTTGATTTAATTGTTCCATTTTGTTTCTATTGGGTAGATAAAATGTAACTTGATCTCTGTAATCGTTTCGTTATCCATGTTCAGTGAATGTTCAATTATAAGAAATGTGTAGTTTAGCGTTCCGTGTGGTCTCTATCCTTGTCCACTGTAGATAAGTCTAATGTATCGCCAACAGTGATATAATACCTTTGGATTAAGAATTAATTGGCTCGGGACCATAATCGCTTTGGCTTAGAAGTATAAATATCCCATCGTTTTCATTCCCTTTTCGATAAAGCTCCGTAAATCCTTATTTAATTGCCGACTTGAAACAAAAATGGTGAACCCATTTGCTTTTCTTGTCGTAAAAGTTTTTGTTTGCAATTTTTAAAAACAAACAACTGAATAAAATATGTAAGCAATAAAACTTTAAGTGGGTTAATTAACAATTTGTATTTTTGGCAGACAGCTTATGCAGTTGTGTAAATTTAATTGTAGTGTGTCATTGCAATGTGTCTTGCACAAAATATTTTAAATAAAACATAATTTATCCACAGTTTCTCCAATCTTTGGGAGCATGGGAGCATGTGAGTTAAAAATTCTGAATAAAGAAAGTAGAACATAAACCGAGCTTAACTAAATCTTTTTACTTTTTATGGTTCTATAAAATATCTTCCAAATCCAAATGGCCTGTCTGTCAAAGCTGACCTTTTTTCAACACACTGCCCACTTAGGAGCGTTATTATACTAACTATGCATAGTCAACTGTTTTAAACTAGTAATTGCATTTTAAATTATAGTTATTAAGTAATCACGTTTGGCGCCATAAAATGTACTGAGCTATTCAACAGTTTATTTTAAACGCATTTTTTGCGGTCTGATGTCATTCGTCTTGTGAACGAAAAACTTCTAGTGCTTTATTAACTTATTTATCAGTATATTCCCAAACGTGTACGCTGCCAATAAATATTTCGTGACTCTAGTAATAACTCAATTTATTAAAATAATAATATCACTTATTTCTACATGTAACACTGCCATAAATTGATTACCTGCTACGACAACGATACGCCTTCCCAAAATGAAGCCCGAAATTCGATTACACCTGCTCCTAACTCAATAACATCCATATAGAGTTGTTTCTTGTAACACACATACAAGGCCGATCCTAATCGCATATTGTATCAATGTTTTTTTTTTCAGGTAAGCCCACTGACACACTCGTCGTGGTGAGTCATAGATTAAAAAAAGGTATCCCCTGCCCTTGTTTTTTTTTCCAGAAGCTTTATCATCAGATGCTCCGTCCTGTGTTCTCCTATATTTACATTTTTATTATGTTGATGATATTTATTCCGACCTTGTGCTTTTGTTGCCACTTAATACAATGAATTGAAGATTGATATCTAAATAATTCATAACTAATAATGTTATTAAAACTTTTCTAATAAATTAATAATTATGATATTGATTGTAGACTAATGTTTGATTGAAAGAAAAAAATACATACTTACGTAATAAGATACCACATATCACATAACATAACACGTATGACGAAGTTATTCTTGTCTTGTTTTTTTTGGTAGGCGACCGATTCTTAAATCAGGTATTTGCCAAATAAACAAACAAAAGTTGCGGAATGGTTTAAGAATGTTAATTTTAGTCATAGAGAAACCTGTTCACATAATCCAATAATGTCTTTAATTTATTCGTTATAAGTTAATGCGTGTTATGTTCGACCGTTATGTAATTTAGCTAATTAAATTTTGACAAAGTATTCAATAACATTGAGGATTCCTGCTTGTCATTAAAGTCTTATATCTTTTATCCAATCTTGTTCGTTTAAATATCATCTATCTTTTCTAGAAGCCTTTATATCTTCACTGATTATTATTATCTGTTAGGAATGACCATCGACAGAGATAAAATAAATTGATAACTCTTCATAGAAATCATATGAAATCGTACATTCTGGGGCGTGTATGCACCACGTGATTGTATTATCCAACATGCGTATTTTCGACCTTACCAAAGCCAGTGAATTCATGAATCATCCTAACTGCGTCTAACAAAATTATTTTACGTACTTCAGTTTTAAAGTTGTCTTCTAAAATATATCCTAGAACAACACACATTATATCCAAGTCCGTAAACTGATCATACACAATGGTCAACAGTGATAAACAGAGCAAGACGACTGGCGTCTCCCGGGGAAGCGAATTAGGACCGGTTACGAAATTATTCAGATGTTGTTGCGAATGTTTTATGTAAATGAACTCGATATACCTTCTTGACTCAAGCTTTATCGTTGGTATTTTATCAATAAAAATACCTGATACCTACAATTCCGAGAACAGATAGCAATTGTCCCGCCCCCATAAAGTGCATGCCACCGGGTGAAAGTAGCAGCGCGCAACACATGCGTAAAATCGATACAATTTTAATCTGATCCAGACAGTCCCCATGCCCGTAGTACTATTCAAGGTCACGTTCGCCGCCATTTTGGTTGGCTCGACGGGTTTATGACGTAGACATGTACCCAACGGTGAACCCTCGTTAAAAGGGTGGCTGTCTGCCGAGTTTGAAACTTTAAAAGGTTTTTTGGACTTCATTAACATATTAAACAAAGTAGACACTTTTTGTCTTCATAATGCATCTGGTTTGTTTTTTGGATATTTGGCGTCGGTGATTTCTAATTCTTTAGTTTTTAAACCTTCTTGAATAGATGCTTTAGAATAATGTACATGTAAAGTAAAATAAGTACAGCAAATCTTTAAGGTAGCTATAGAGTTCACAGTTGAATAAACATGGTTTTCTGGTAAGTTACATCACCACAATAGAAGATAATTGGCATAACGACGGGGCTCGTTCAACAAATTTATTTGTTGATCTCAACCGTAGTGCATAATAAATTCATATTATACTTGTATTCATTCCCAATGATGACATAATATTGATGATTCATCCGCTACTATATTTTCTTTATCAAAATCTTTGAGAGGACAAATGTTTAATGTTCGGGAGTTCAAACAAAGCTATAAATTCTCAGTGAAGATGTGCTTCAACAACAAAAGGATGTGACCAGCAATAAAAATACTTCACGGCGCCCTAAGCACAACCGTAAAAGGCGCTGAGCTTACAATCTTTTATTTACTCGATACTTTGATATTTTTTACTGTTCGGATTTTCTTACCGTCTGAGTTTTGCTCTCAGGAAAAGTAATCTTGATAAGTAGAGCCTTTTTCTTCAACTAGATGTTACCTCGTGATTTTCTTTTGAAACATAGGAATTTACTAAGACGAGAAAACTAATGCTTCCATGTACATAATTGTTTTCTAATGCACTAGAGCTGGTTTCGCCCACGTAATTAATCATGGCAGATGATTGAAAAGAGAAAGCTACATTAAGATTGCAACAATTTTCTTATTCAATATTGCTACCATCGTTTATCATATGTTATAAATGCATATGTTCTTATCTTTATGAAAATGTACAGTGCAGCTTATACTGACTTGTTATTTCAAACAACTGACCTAAATAAACAAAAATACACAGCATTCGTTCTGGAAATACAATGTGGTGGGAAGGCACAATTTTAAAATTGCAGAGAAGAGTATACCACGTACATTGTTACAGACATCGGTCGCCAATCGCCGATATAAAACACACAATAGGTGCTAAATACCGTAAAGTAGGTAGTGAGTAAATCAACGCATGAATAGACACGCGATGGTAACGAAGCCGTACAAATCGTAATTCCCTGGAACTGTTACATTAAATATACCTTGTACTCGAATGCTATTAGCTAACAATGATGCACTCGCTAGAACGTCGCTTTTAGTTTGACCTCCATTCTAATGCTGTTTTTAAAGATATTTAGCAGCTAGTACGTGTGGGCAAAATATAAAATTCTTGTGATTATTTTAAAAATTAACATTGTTCCAAAAATCTGGAATGACTTTTTTGTAAACAACTGAAATTATTCCTATACCTTTCCTTTATGGTGCCCTAGTATACCTGTTAAAACTCACGTACACAAACAAAACAGTTTTAAAATACATAGTTACGCGTCGCTCGCCATGACTTCGCCTTCAGACATCAAAGTGACCCAATTGCCACATACGATGTGTCAACCAGATAACAAACCAGTAAGCAAATAAACAACATTAAAAAAGATAGTAAAAATTCAGCCATGTCATTAAGTTATCCCGATTTGTCCGAACGAGAAACTGCAAACGTTCACAAAAGGAAAACTTGTACCAAGGTAAACTTTCGCCTTTAACATTTAAATGTTGCAAAACTTGCTGCTCCGTGGATGTCAGATTTTAAAAGTTTTCTTCTAGTGTAAAATTCGTTTTGGACAACTGAAATAACTTATGAGACGTGTCAGAGGGCTCTTAGGGGGCGTGAGCCTTGTGGCAGCTGTACAATTTAAAATATTTGATCTCGTGCTCTCTTGGGAGTGAATTGTAAGATTTCAGTTAACGTTGTTCCTTTTATTTCTTACTTTTCATATTTGAATACGAATTGGAACCTTAAAAATATCTAAAAACATTTGAGAGTTCTACAGAAAACTTCAGCTATTCAAACATGGTAACAATGCCATTTCTATAATGACTGTAATTGACATTCGTACAAATATGTTTACTTCCTTACTAAGTAAGGACATGTGCATACGCAACCTCAACGTACTGTTAACAAAATCATCAACAAAATTCCATTGACGACCTTGCCCTACTGCTACGGTGTCGCTTGCCTACGTGACGCCCTTCACGCACTTTTCTATTCCTCTAGCCGTCCCTTTCTAGAATTTTCTCGCGTGTTTTTTAGGTCAATCAGCTGCTGTGGGAGTCACTCGAGTCGTTCCGCCGTTGATTGATACTACTGAGTTCTTTGAACTTCGGCTTGCCCATGTTCTTCTGGTTACGTCATACGATTGAATGTTATGGTGACTAATAAAAACAAGCGAAAGCGTTCGTTTTTATGGCTATTTTATTTATAGTTATGACTATTTAAATGATAGAGGTATTTATAGTAATATTTTCATTTAAGTTATTCGATTGGTATCTATAAACCAGCTACTCACTCGGAATGTATGTCTTTCAGAATATTTATATTGTTGCTTTGGATTGTCTATGTGCATTGATGTCCCGGATGAAAATAACGCTAGCAGTACTTGAACTTTTGTCTATATGGCCAATCTATGCAAATTCTTTGCTAATGAGCGAGAATATTTTCACGTAGCTTTTTGATACATGGCATGTCACGGCTCGCTCTTGTGAAACACAAAAACATGTTACTTCAGTTATTTAAACTTTATATTGTGTAAAATTTCTTAAACAATGCCTTTATGCAAAACATTGCGTGTGACTGGGAATTTGCCTCACATGACAGAAATACTATCAAATCTATGTTGGGCATCCTTATTGCTGTAACATAAGAGCCAAAATGTAATATGAATAATAAATCGGATACTGCTGTTGTAATGTTGTATCGTATTTCCTACGAAATGAGCGGCTAAGCTAACTTGATATCCGTTTAGTTTGTTAAGCGTTGTAACACGTATTTATGTGTGTGGGAAATTGGAAAGTTGATGGCCGCACAAGTACGTACTCGAGGAACTTAACATATTCATTAATCACCGTGAGTACTTACTGCCCTATTACTTATAGAATTTCTACATTCAATCGTTGCCACCCAGTAACATGACCTACTTAAGACAAAGCTAACATTTTAAAAGTGTACAATTATGTTTTTAAACTTCACTCTGTTTACGGTTATATGAAACAATGTGTAT
This sequence comes from Helicoverpa armigera, assembly GCF_030705265.1. Classification (NCBI taxonomy): domain Eukaryota; kingdom Metazoa; phylum Arthropoda; class Insecta; order Lepidoptera; family Noctuidae; genus Helicoverpa; species Helicoverpa armigera. The sequence goes on from NC_087141.1 coordinate 1,974,913, forward strand.
CTTACAAATAAACTTAGCAGTTCTTAATAAATAGAAACGAAATCAACAATAGCACAGCCACACAATGTTACAGATTCACACTCCGCTGACATGCGACTTGGCACGTCACGCGTTGCCTGATAGATGTCATAAAAGTTAATCTTACTAAAATACAAGTCATCGATGGCCACCTCCACCTAAGCGTCTAGACCGGTCTTAAGCGGCTTAGTGCCAAGCCATAGAGTTTGATCGTGATGGCGTAGACAAGGATGTGAATCACGTTTTTCCCATTTATGCGAGGCTGTGTTTGTGTTGTTTACGGAAGTTTAGCGGAAATGACGAGCGACTCACCGAATGCAGTTGCGTTCAAGTGGCCTTTGAGATCTGCACCTGCTTTGCGTTAGTCTTACAACTATAAGTACAGGCTCGAAGCTCATTAGTATGCAACGCATGCAACCGATAGTAATCATAATCGCAAACGTTTTATTGTCTGATTGAAGATCAGCCATGTGTGAATTTATGAGTTCACCATCCTAGCAGACAATGCTAATAACAAGATTGCTAGGTTTTATAGCTTCATTTCTCTTCTTTGAGAATAAGACGTAACGCAATCTGAGTAAAAGTCATCAGATGTTCTCAACATGTGCAGCGGAACCAGTTGTTGAGATAGATCAAAGAAAAAAGAGACCAAGGACATTAATGTGAAAACAGAGACTTATAAATAAAAAAATATCAAAAGAATCTTCTCTCGAAAGATTTTGTCATCGTATTGCAAATGTCAAGTAAAGACAACAAGTCCCCGTAGATGGCATGAGATAAGCAAACGTTGGTTATAAGGTTATTAAGTGATATTCTTAACAAAACAAGTATTGTGATAGATAATTCTCTAGCAGAGAGAATGTTCTAATTTGCTATTAATTATGGTTCTATAGAAGCAATAAGTACTAAAGAAACGTATGTTCGTTCAGGCGAACTTAGACACTTAAAAGCTATTATAGGTACAATTAAAAGATTCCAATAAGGTAATTAGCATTAATTTTAATACAGAAGATGAGAAGCGTGACGACAATCATAATGGTATTCAGCGGCAGACCACAGGAAATGTCTCAGAGTGCATTTTTTCAAATCAGAATAAAGTATACGATAAGATTAGGTCACATTACAATCCTATTTATTTATGTAAATACACATGTAAAGCCTTTGAGTGCTCTTCCCTCAATAGTATTTGTTTTAACGTTAAAAAATAAACTTACTACGAGTGTAACGTGAAACACTTAATGGATTCTGGATCTATTGATTTTCTTGTCCTAATTCTCTGCCGACTATATCTAGACTAGTTTGGGCGTGTTGGATTTGCGATTGCCGTAGTTTTAATGAAATTGAGTTAGCTAAATTGCTGGTAGCACGGAAACTTGTCGCTTCAGCAATTTTCCTAATTAGGGTATGTGGTTATTTCTGGCCACCACCTACATTAGGCGCTGTTAGGTCACTTCCACATAGTTTGTTCTATTTGCTTCTTGGGTCAATGCCATTGCTACGTCAGCTAATTTTGTTAAGACTTTCACACATTCAGACAGAAATACGGATCATAACATAGATGGGAATACTATCACATACAAAGTGCATAATTTGTATCTCGATAGAAATACGTAAACTATACTATCAACATAGGATTATTTATTTGAACAAACTTAATCACATCACCAGATAACCTCGTGTCATATTCTGCAAAAACATCATTATCCACAGAATTATTGTTGGAAATATACCTACCACTTGAAACTGTTTATATTCGATCTTGATTCAAAATAACTTTGAGCCGCCTATAACGGTTTTTGAGCTTACACGTGAAATTTCGTAGAGGCCAAGGACAGATTGAAAACAGAGTCTGAATTTCAAATTGATTTTCATCTGAGAATTCGTCTTTCGGCATTGACGCACTTCCGCAATCAAGGAATCGATTTTTCTACCGTGAATAATGTGGTCACTGTCATCTATTAACAAAACTGGATTCTCAGAGGTCAATTCTGAACGCACAAATAATCGATTTTTATGCAACAAAATATATTTATTCGCGGCTTCGTCGGAAAATTTTCTTTGCAAAACTAGTTTCCATTGAAAACGAGGTCACCTAAAATAGTACGAGTCGGCATTATCAAATGTAAACGTCACAATATATTTCAGTGTTGTCCGACTGTGGGCGAATACGTGGGCGGGGAATTGCACCACCGCCCACCACGCCTACAACACTAGGAACACTCAATGCTCCACCTTTAGCATCTTCTGCTAGTCTCAAACCCTCTTGACTAGCATTGGATCCTGTAGTAAGCGTATCATCGACTCGTGATCCTGACTCTAGTATGAAATTCTATCATGTAGTTACTGAAAACACAGTTGTTCCATTATTGTTGGCGTCTGTTTTGTAGCTTTGTGTACAAGGTACTGGTTTGTCCGGTGTTTTTACCGCCACTAACGAACCTAAGCTCGGATTGGGTCATTTTAACTAAAAACTTGTTCAGCAACTTCGCAAGGCTTTCGGCGTATCTTCTTTAATTAATTTGGTGTTGTTTTATATTAGTTTTACTTGCAAATTGGTATTTTAATAGATTGTTTTGTTCGTTATTTTATTCTTATTTATTATCCTTTAAATTTTCTACGATAAGCTCTGACATTGTTCTACATTACATGGTTAAAGAATTAAAAGTACAAATTGGGAACATTCAGTTCGTATTACAAGCAGTAGTGAAACCGTGTGAGCAGAAAGCAATAAAAATATTTTCGTTATCGCTTTCATTGTACTATGCAACTGCAATAACTAGTCACCATAGCGACTGAGATTTCCACGTGTATCCCTCGACCTTCTGTAACCGTGATAACGAGTAACATAGCCATAATTTTTCTCGACTTGTGTGCTTGAGTTGGAACTAATTCGTTTATAACTGACCGGTTAATCTAAATTGTATAGTAACCCAAGTTTGCAAGTTGGCAGGTGCATGCGGATTAAGACCAACTGGGGAATTGTATCTGGTATGTCACTGGTATATCACTTAAATTATTGATTGGTTTGCTTGAGGTTTACCATCAAATTCTTATAGATTTTAGAATATAAGATTCAGGGGAAAGGATTGCTATTGTCTTCCGAATAACATCTGCTTGAACAGCCTGCCAAGAGAAAATAATCCAAGAATAAAGGCTTGTAAATTACATGAAATGCTAATCTGGAGACCAGTAAATTCCAAATCATTGTTTTAACTACCTCGATGATATAGAAGTTTCTTTACCAGCTACAAAGTAACTGCAAGTAATGAAAGCTATGATACGGTATAATTGACAATAAACCAGCAGAGTAGTATATCCACAATCGCAGGAAATGTCCGCCATTGATTTTTCTTCACGCTAATTCTTATCGTCGTTTCTAATTGTATTAACATTCTTTTGGTGTTGTGTAACTTCACCTTGGCACCCTGCGTTTGTTTGGTAACACTGTATTACTCTCCAATTGATTATTTTTACTTTATATAAACTTACCGGAGATAATTGAAAGTTTGCTCCTTGTAAACTGTTGACAATGTTGAATCACGTTTGTATAATAAATATTTGACTTTGGAAGAATCTGGAAAGAAATATGATCGCGTGACTTATTAAGAGCCGTTGTTAACCCTATATGATGGCAAATGACAATTTCATGAAAAACAAATAGTCTTTGAAGATTATCATTGGGCTTAAACACCGCACATGTTACATGTGAATTCGTGGTCATAAACAGCACTTAAAATCGTGTGTTTGCCATAAAATTCCATAATTTTAATTGCTTAGTGATAAATCTTAAATTTTCCACTAGTTACAAGGTTCATGTTGATTCGGTCATCCACAAACTGCTTTTGTATTCCTACAAGTACGTTTTATGACCGGAAATATTCGTATGTCTAAAAGCGAAACTTGGTCTTCATTCATTGAATTGAAATGTTTTGCTTGTGAATTAGTACCATCTTTTAAACTCATTTACTGATAGTAAATTGATTCTGAGTTAGAAGCATAGTCCGTTTGAAACAAAATTAACTATGTTATTTTCTAACCTCTTTATGTATTTCAATATTATTTTCCGTGGTCTCTGACTTCGTGAAAATTACCACTTGTAATATTTACTTGCTTGACTAGTTGTATATTGACATCTTGTATGCAGAATTCATGTCATTGGCAAAGAGTTTTTATTAGTTCTGCTTATTTTATCTAGTCATGTTTTGCGACGTTCATATTTGTTTTGACTTCGTCGTGCATCTCTTCTATAGCATCACGTCATCCTATCAGCGCAGTCGTAATGTCATCCTTCGACATGTAAACACGAAATCTTTTATTTGAGTCTGCAGTTTTGTTTACCTTTTTCCTTCAAACGATTAGATCATCTATTCAAATCGCCCATTGAAATGAGCGGTTCCTTGAAATGATTTAAGTACCTACATCACTATTCAGTCTAGAGTGGATGTCTTTGCCTATTGAGATTAAGAAAATACGTGATCCATACATGAAGAATTCATCTATTCCAGAACCTTAACTTAATCTTGTGTAATTTTGGTTCTCCCATATTTGCAGTATTTTTTTTTTGAATCTCTAATTCTCTGACTGTCAGCCTCCCAGCCTGTCAGCCTGACCAGATGAATACTGATTTTAGGGACATCCCCTTAAGAACCCTAGAAACTTGTGTTATTATTGGGGCAGATTCAGTTTCAGTGAATTGTACTTTCATTGCTGCTTCCTTATTTTTGTTCTCTAAGATTTTCAAGCCGAATACTTTAAAAAATGTGTTTATATGATCGTGCAATGCGTTTACAAGACAATATCAGCCAATCATGAATACGATAAAAACAACTCCAGCCTTGACTGGAGTAACTAAAAAACGCTTAATGGAAGCGAGTCGCATCCCACGATAATTATAAAGTAACATCGGCCCGTCGCCGTCGGTCGGGGTGTAGTATAACGAGTTTGTGTGAAAACTTGATGCTCGCATAATCGCCGACGCAAGTGTTGTATCGAGGTTTTTGTTGCGAAGTCGTGTACGGCTGTACGCACGCGCCTGCTGACGTTGCACAATTCACGGCGGGCCTCTACTAGCGAACTAGAGACGCGGTTCAGACGCCGCCTGCCCTCCCCCCGCGCCCCGCGAGCCGGCACGCCGCTCCCCCCTCTCCCTCGGCACCACACCCGTCAGCGCGCCTTAGTTGCCCCGCAGCTGCCGCGCGCGTCCGTCGCATACTCAATGCGACCCCGCTATCCCTCTACCGTAATATGGATATACAGCAAATACGCGTTCTTATCAACATCCAGTTCGCTTATTTGTGGTTCTGCGAAGTCTTTGACAAATATAAATGGATTATATTGTAAAGTGCCACAAGAAACTATTAGTTTTATAAGGTCCGCATTGGAATTTCTAATATGGCAAACCGTAGCGCGCCGACGTGTTCGGCACATGGCTTCATAATAATATGGTGCTTGCGGAAATTACGTCAGGATTTACAACTGTCTGTGTGGCGGTAAAGCGAGAGTGTAAATATTGTGTCTGATAAACTCAGAAATACTTATTTCAATTACATTCAAGGATCGGTTGCGTCGCAGCATGGCGTAGGTACTCGTGGCGTCCACGTTACATTATGGCGGGTTTTCGCTTTCAGACAATGTTGTACGTATACTATTTCATCGTTTTGTTTTAAGGATCTCACCGTGCAGTTTTCTCAAATGAAAATTGCTGGAATGGAATGATTTTGATTCGGTTTGATGTTTTGAAATACCCTGACAATATATTGCAAAAACTGTTAGTGGTTTTTGTAATGATCATTTAGAATTCTAAGAGCAAGAAGAACATTATTTATTGCTTTGTTCAGACTTCAAAGTACGATTTCGTACGAGGTCACTAGCTCAAGAAAACGTTGGCCAATCATTTCGCACCACTGAATGAATCTCACGAATCTAATACATTAGTCAATAAAGCCAATATCGAACTTCTTCTGCTGATTTTACATTAACAACCTGAAGTGTATCCAGTTTTATACCCATATCCTGAGAAGTAGTTTCTCAGTATCCTACAACACAACAATAAATTGCCCTGGTAACCGCATAACACTTCAGAAAAATTCAATAAAACCCAAAGTTAGATTTTTAAGCTGTCTTAAAATGGCGGGCGAATTCCGCAGTCATTCTGCATAACTTGCACCTGTGTGGGTCTTAAAATTGTGCATGTGTGCGCCTGCTTACAGCGGTGCAACGTGGCTGCAACATGCCATAGTACTACTACTAATAGGGTACTGTAGGCGTAGACGGAGACATTCTCCGATTGCTGGCTTCCTGGTACCTGAACTCGTTTCAGATTGAACAAATAAATGCTAGAATTATTTGGAATATTATATTGATGAATAAAACACCGGTCCGAAATCGGTGCAAACACGATTCTAATCTAGTTAGCATAATTTGAAGTATGGGACAGCCCACTTATTGAATAGAAGCTAAACAAACTTGGGTTCATTTACCCGCAATAACGTTCATATGCTAATTATTCATGACACGCGAAACATTCTAATTAACTTAATTAGAATAGATACGACTAGCGTGACACTTCGTGGACTGTCAGCTGAAGCAAGTGACATGTTAAACCATCCATTTCTTCTGATTTCAATTGGAATTTCTTAAGACTGAAGTTTTACGCCGGAGCGTTCTGAAATAACGGGTTTCGCATGCAAAAATGTAGCCTGTAGCAAATTTCGTGTCAGCATTCCAGTTTTCGAATAATTCTGAGTTGGCTAGACATAACCGCAATATGGGAAAGGTTATGCAACGGGAGATTGCCACGTGGCACTACCCTACGTTCTGCGCATGCCTGGAGGATAGATCCATGACATTGCAACTATATTCCAGACATTGACTATAGGTACTAAGTCCTGTAAGTCCTGCTTTTTTTTGTTTTTCAAACCTTTTTCATAAGGCGTTGTATTGATTCGGAATGCGTCTACTCATTTTCTTCTTATATTTCAACATTACTTAGGTTTTAACTTAGCAAAAAAATTATTTCTTCTGGACATCGTCACCGTCGTCGAAATCTGGTCACAGCTTGTTTATTAATTTATACGAATTCCTATTAGAAAATTATTCTCCATTTTTCTATCCAAGTAGTTCAAGAATTCAATTTAAAATGTTAGTGTAGCCACGTGGATGTGGGCCCTAGTGCGCAAGTCCACTACCTCGTCTCAGCTGTGTTCTGAGAAAATCGTTACCATCGTCCAACGCACCCACTCTTCGTCACGTGGTATGTCGAAAAATCTCGCAGTTTTTAAAACGATTTTCATTTCTATTCTCCCACATGCTTCTATCATCATAGTTCTGTATTTATGTTATGGTGTCAACTCACTGTTATTGTTATATTTCGTTTGTTATACTTCTCTAAGTAGTTCTGTTGATTAGATTACAAAATAATTTATTATGTATACAAAGTATTCACAATCTTAATCAGCCTTATCAATCCCAACCCATGTATGCTCCAATTAAGCTTGTGATTATTGTTATTGTAATCTCTGATAGCGATAGCACTTTTGAAAATAAATGTTCGGATACGCTTTGCACATCTTTCATGATAGGAACAATATCCTTCTCTAATTCAGCATTATCAACGCATCACAAGAGGAAACAATTTTTTACCTATAAAGTTCCAATATTTATGCTTTTCTATAACATTGCGAACGTCATTTAAGAGCATCCTCAAGGCAAGTCACTTGAAGGTATTCTGAGGCATAAATTAATATTTTTAATTACTCTCAGTATCGCCTGCAAGTTGGTCTCCATCTTCAATCGTAAAGTTCATCGTTTTATCGTTATGTTTTTAGGTCGTGGTCGCCACGAACACATCGCGTGCTTTACTTCAGGGATGTTCATTACCATCTTTCTCTTACGTTTAGGCAATCATTAAATTGTTTAATGATTCTTGAAGTTTTTTTCGATCGATGCCAACAAATGGTGTTCAAGCATGATCCTTTTGTATTCATGAGACTTTGTTATTAAACTGTTTAAGTACCAGTGCCAAGACGTGTTCAACCCGACCTTTATCAAGTTTCACGTGACTTATTTCCATTTCAGTCCGTGCATCGTGCATTTGCTTTTCGCTTGTGATCTTTGTGTCTGCCAAGTCTACTTTCTCTCCCGATATATCTGAAGCAATAAATTTTCCATAGATATAAATCAATTGTAAACACACTAAGCTGGGAACATGTTTTCAGTTCGTTCTAGGAAAATCCAAAAGTCTGGCATACATACCAGCATCGCACTATACAGATAAGTGTATCCGGGGAATCCCCAATTGGTGACGTAATGAGCAGCACAAAAGAATAACAATCAGCAGTAATGACTACTATGCGTGATTTAATATTCAATATGAATACTATTACACGATTGATCTAAATATAGACGGGAATCTCAAGAAGAAAGGTTTGGCAACACAAAGGATTTTCAAAATATACATTTCAATGCGATGTTTTCGCGTGCACACTAGATAATGCAAACATACATAACGCTCTGGGGCACTGTTTGTTCTCATTCTATTTATATTTAGATTAAAGTTTGTCTTGTTTTGAGAGTCCGACCTTGATCGGTCATGTCTAGACGACCTTGCCGTTAGTGGAGAATGTCAGTTCTACGTCCGCTTCAATTAATGCCGCATGTATTAACTCGTTTAATGACATTTACAGGGAGTCAACTTTCACAGTCTCTAACTCGGTAAGAAGTTATCTGCAATCTTGTTGCATCACGGAAGCGTTTGCATCTAACGCGGAAGCCACGTCTCGACTCTATAGGTGTACTGTAGATACCTACGTAGAACGTTCAGCCGCATCTCAGTTTTACGTTCATAATTAAGTTGATTTATGTTTGCCCTCTGCATCATCATAATCTCAAAGTTATCATCTCATTAAATCTTCTTAGGCTAAGTTTAAAGACCTTGTGTTATCATTTGCCATTCACAAACATTTGAATTCGTGCTTTCCTCATAATGTACTTGAAATGATGAGTCTATTTGCAAATTGAAATACGGCCGGAACGTCATTGGTCTCATTGTCTGAAGATTTAAACTTCCGTTCAATACATTGTGCAAATTGCACCGTAATGCCGACGGGATCTCTTATTTTTTCTTTCGTTTTATTTATAGCCCTTTGTTGGGTTTTACTAGTGTTCGGTTTGTGTGTAGTAATTGCGTTTACTGCGATTCATCGACGTGCACAGGTGAAGGTCATGGTCGAGCTCGCGACGGCGCCTGGACGCGGCGGCCGGCGCTCACATGACTCGTTGTTTGTATGTGGCGCGCTCACGACACGATGGCGGGCGTGTTCGAACGCCATTGGTCGGCTTTCACGAACCTCGTTACATAAAATGCTCGTATCTCCGCTCCTAGTGCGAGTGACAAGCTATATGCACTTTGTTGTACCTTAATTTAGTCATTCCTTTGTAACCGCCTGCCATACCAAAATATCTTCATTGTTTGTTTATGCGGTGTAAGAAATTGTGTAGTAGAATCGATAACATGTTTTAAACTTCATTGAGCAGTACTGTTCTATTCCTAGAATCCGCACAGTGCTTACTCATTGATAAGTCTTCAGCGATAATAGGACAAGTCGATGCTAAAAATAGACTACCAAGAAACGTTAGCGTGCTTAACGACCTATACGGTGTTTTCATAACATCTGATAAGCCTAAGATTTCCTTACCCAGATGTTTTGTCAGCTGTCGTTACTTTGGAATCGGGCAAGTGTATCACAAGGCCGTGTTTATAGGCCGCATGGGAAAGACCTTGCTCTTATAACTTGAGTCATATGGTTGGAGCTACATTTGGGCCGATCACAATACACAATGTTTGTGGCCCGGCTTTTTCAACGATGACTAATCTTTAATTTGATGTTTGTAAATTATGTTTTACTCATCGTAATTATTCTCCATGTTTACTTCATTAATATTGGTTTCTTCATTATGTATTCCATCCACGGGTGGATCCTGATCGTTACTCGTTTCGTTTTCAATTAGAATATAAATGGATTTATTGCACTTATTAAAGTCATGCACGTTCTTGGACCTCTTTAAAGGTTCAGGGCGGTTAAACTGAACTGATGCTTTATGAAAGGAAAGCTTGGCTTGAGTCACGTCTTTTCTTGTTCTATTAGCATTGGGGTCAGGTTTACTTAACGAAACTTTTCCAATAGGTCATCTGTCAATTTGTTTTTTCTTCAAATTTTTCATTACCTTAGATTTCACAGCTCATGTTATTTGGAATTTCCTATAAAAGCAAAACTTTAACCGAGTGGTTCTAACTTTCTAACAACCTACTCTGCCTAACCTATTTTTGTGATCTACCGATCTATGTTTACGGGCACGGTAGATCTAATCATTAAAAATATTGCTGCCATTTAACGTATACTGATTATCAACATGAGACATCAACAAATCATCATCGAAGATACAAATCCTTCGTTTGGACAATGTGTAGTAAACTTTAATATTGTCATAAAAATACTGAGGAAATCTCTACTGTCAGTTTCTGATATAATTTATATAGTTGTTACTGGTTATGGTGCAATAAACCATAAATAACTATTTTACGGTTCGCCTGTGTTGTATCGAGACTAGATTTCTAGCCGTAAGCACTTGGGGAAAGGTGAATAATATAGCCTCATTGAATAAGGTCCGTGCTTTGTCCTTAGACAGATTAAGGTGAAAATTGACTTGATTTATTCTCCTTGTATCGTATTCGATAACGGTAGTTTATATTACTGTCGTTCTAGCCGACAACTTTCTGTTGATATTGAACGCGATATTGATATCATTTACATTTACACCTCGGCCTGCAACTGTTGCTTAAGCCGTAATTGCACAGGTAACTAGTAAAGTGCCAGTTCTTTTGTCCTTAATGAGCATACGTAATCATTCTGTATTTCACGTGAATGTTTACTTTAAATCACTGTATATTGAACAACTGAAACCAGCTGAATAAATATTTTGATCCGAACGATGCCGATGTACTCTTTGTTTGGAAGAAAGAGTGTTTTTCTGTGAAAACCAAATTGAAAACAGTTTCATGTTTTTGCCCTTTCTAGATGTACTGGAGGCTACCTTCGCTTTCTCTATGTGAAAGGTTCTCTTGACAAATGTTTACTTTACAACAGTATTTAGCAGTTATGGTGTAGGCTTATGACGCTTTATGACGAATATTTAAAATAATGGTTACTGACAAGTTGGCAGTTTGCTGGAATTATAGCATCATCCATCTTTTACGGCGTAGGGAAATTTAAAAGACCGGCCTGCAAAATGGAAACCACATCTCTAGCTGCAAATAATATCAAATAATGAATACCTTTTACTTGAAAGAACCCTACTGCGAGAGAAATTACATGACGATTACGGATGCTATGGTGATAATTCACCATCAAATGGGCCATACGTCTAGACTATTCACCGAGGAAAATTAATTGCCTAGATAATGCATTTAAATACAACAGCACCGGAACGATCTCATGTTTCATTCCATTTACGCCTAGTGTTAACACTTGACACTTATATTTCTTATTCGCAAACCAATAGAATAACATTATCTTTTATAGCTTTTGATATATTGACTACTTATTATATGAATTTCTCATTAAAACTGACGTCAATTCAATGAAGGTGAATCTAGCAATAGGTCATTGTAACATTCTTGGTACCCTCGCTGTTATTGAAGTCATAATTCCTCTTGAAAGTGACACGTAATGACTAAGTAATAGCATTTTTATGTTCAGATAAATAGAATTGATGTAATATATTGTGCCATAATTGCTAAATCGACGTTCTTATCCTTTTACTTAATACTAACAAGTCCATTTACCATCGTAAACAACTGTCAAGGATGTTTATCATTTTTCTAACGACCGGCTCGACTCGATTTAGCCAATAATAACGGTTTGTTTGTCTTGCCGTCGTGCTTGATTGGACGGAGTTGACACTTGATTGAAATTTAACACTTATGCACGCGATACTTGGCTTTTGGAGCCATTGGAATGGAAACATTGCGCAAACACAGCGGCGTATGTCGCCAGAATCATTGCATGTACCGGGTTCACGCACAATTTGAAATGAATCTAAATATAGTATTTGCAAGTCATTTTCCGAATAAGCTTGTGTACAAATACAAAGACTGAATGTTTGCCATCACAGTTCGTGAGTTCCGACCGACGAACGGTGCGTATCTAATGAAAGGCCCAATCAATTTGATCATCCATCAGCGGACTGTGTGAATGTGCGAGAAGGCCGTCAACGAGCCATATAAACACCGTCCAATGTCCAACTGCTCTGTACTTTTGTTTGTTTGTTTTGTTTGTATTTATGGCTATGCCGTACCTGGAAAATGCTCCTTGTTCAAGTATTCTAGTCACATCGCATGGTTTTCACTTGAGCGTTGACGCGTTTTCCACATCGGTAAGTACCGTGGTTTGGCGGAAGCAGACCTTGGCCCACTAACGACGAATAATTATGACTCTGACGATCTGACTAGCGATAAATATTTACACTTATCATTCCGCATCGTGTACTTGTCGTGCTATTTCCTTGTTTTCTTCCTCGTTTTCTTATCTTTCGCTTTAATTATATTTACTTTTCTTCTCACTAATACATAAATATTCATGGTTCCCACTATCTTCTGTTTCGGATATTCGATCTTAGGAAATATGTTATTCTCTCTATTTGTATTTCCTGGTTGCAAAAATATTCATGTTACGCAGTTACGTGAGTACAAAACTGCATGTCAATTCGAACGTAGTGGATCATGTTACATCCAACCGTAAAACAAACCGCAACAAAAATAACTTTGCACGCTTCCAGCCAAGTTTTCTAATTCATGATACCGTGTTTTCTAAGTCCTAAGAGTGGATTTCGAGCGAAAATTTAATTTGTTGGATGTAAAACATGTTTGTCGTATGTAACATGAGAATGCTGGCGAGCGGCGACAACTACGCTAGTTTGCGGTCCAAGAATGTGATACGCGACCGCTTTGCTCGCGTCTTTCTATTGATTTCATTATAATAATGCTCTCGGTAAATCTCTGCATTTCCTTTTATAAATCTTTGATTTCCGAAATGGAAGGGAGCCCTTTCCCCACACAAACTTCAACAATTACGCAAGAAGTTTAACTGCAGCCACGAACATGAAGTTTATTGTTTAATTACCACATACGGAAAGTGTCGATAAATGTTTTTACTGACCTCACTTAGTGTTTTGTAATCACTGACAGCGCAAGCTTACTTCTTCATTGGAATTATTCACGCAATTTGATGTTGTAATTCGCGCAAGAAAATCGTATCGTTCTGTGAAAAAACTAATCTTGGAATAATTGCTGTTAGTCTTTCAAAAGGCCTTGCAGAACTAGGTAGGTACATTTAATTGAATTCAAGTAGATCTATTATCTTCGATTCGTGTCGTTCGGCGTGATTTACATTTTCATTGATATCTTTTTACGTTTTTTTGCTCTTTATACAATTGCCATTGTTATCGGATACTTCAGACATTTTTAATGTTTGCGATACAAGTTGGTTAGTGGTTGGTTTTAGTGTGTATCAGTCAGTAGGCGCCGGTGACCGCATTCTTTACGTCGTCTCGTACCGTATTGAAAGTAGAGCAGGCATCCGTTCAACGTTCATAAAGATTTGCAATACTATAGTTCTTCTTATCAGCTGGGATCCCAGTACATTTTATTTCAAAGAGCCTTATATGCAAGGGAAGTTCGATATTATGCAGTTTTCAATTTAAATGATAATCTCCTTCGTTGGCATTCATCAGATTTACTTCACAACAATAGATGTGAAGGAAAGGTGACGAATGTCTTCATTGAATGGTAATCGCGTGCCCAGTGTATTATTTTGTAATGCATATTGATGTACTCGTATTTACCAAAATCTAGTTACATAACAAATACACGATGATAGTTGTTTATACGGTGACTTCTTTGTAAAGGGCACTTTTAATGTCTGGTGTAGGTACTACTCCATATTGTTTTGGTACAGAGCTATAGCCATTAATTATACATGCTTGATAGATGGTGGTTTTAATTATGAGGAAAATGTTAATTCCAGAATAAACATAAATACACGTTTGAATGGATGATCCTATATCCGGGGGGTCAATGAACCCATTCGACTTTGAATTGTGTCCCTAAGGCATGCGTTATTTGCTTGCGATAACACGTTGAATGACAATAAACAATGATACTTGTGTAACAATAAGAAAACCAAGTGTTTTGCTTTGAGATAATCGTACAACTGTCTGCATCCGATACACTCGGCGTAGTAGATTTTTAAATTGTTCATGATTTGTTACGAGTGGTTTATTGTCTCCTTGAAATAATGGTTTATTTCACCTTTTGTTAATTTTGAAATAAATGGCATCTACTATGTTAATTCACCTTGGGTAACTATAGTTACGTGGCACCCTAGGTTCGTGAAAACTTTGTTTAGGAACAACAATTATTTTTTTCAGGAAAATACTCGCTTAAGATAAAATATCAAAAGACCTCGTTATAGGAAAAGTTCTTGAGTGGGGTTGAATTTCATTATAATAATATTATTTTGCCTCGACCTAATAACAATCTCGCATTACAGCACAGACAGTTTTCTATAAACAAGCACCCTATTATTATGAATGACGTCAATTAAACCTTCGTGCCCGCACGATCGGACGCATGACCTAAAATATGTGCCTATCGTACAGTTATTAATTACCAAGTGTGTATTGTCACTACTATTAGCGGTAAACAAGGCCTGTTCGGAGTTGGACACCAGCTGAACGGTTATGAAATCCTGGTACCTCAATAAGTTTTGAAATATTGTTTCTGTAGTGTTATTTTGGTTTTCTGAAAACGAAAATATGATGAGGATGATTTTCTTTTTATCGTTAAAGTCAAGAACCCAATATACTCACAACTTTATGAAAACAAAGATTTTCTGAGCCTTTCCGAACTTTCCACTATACAATAATTTGTTTCATTATCAACTTGTCATTATAGTATTTGTTATTTATAGATGCAATAAACATTTTAATGAAGTGAAAATACTAGGGTCAGTAAATTTCCGTGGTTCTGTACTATCACTGACCTTCCAATATCACACTAGTGTCATTACTCATTACATAAAGTGCACTTCGTGCGTATTCAAATGATTGCATATTTATCAAAAGAACATAGATATTCTCCATTTTATTTTTAAAATTTATTATTGTATTACATCTTCGAGCCGATGAATTGCGAATGTTATGTACGCCATTATTGTCACATGCATCAGGCCATAAACTAAAATAGTAGTTTAAGTTATCGAATGTTACATGTTTGTGATGTGGCAGTACTTTTTTAAATAAATAAATAAATAAATAAACATTTCGTTACTATGTCGTTTTATCTCCAAAGTAATTAAATTATCATCCGCTTTTAACGTAATCATCGTCAGTATTACATTGAATTACTCGAGTAATAACACGTATAGAGTTGTGACTGTGAAATGTATATTTTTTTAAATTATACCGTGATTTACAAAATGAATTACTATAACTGCTATCAAAATAAGTAAGGTAGCGATGTTGTATCAGAAAATTATCCTCTAAGATATAATTTTTTGACAAGTTTTCAATGATAAGCAATGTTCACGCCCCTACATTTGCTGGTGGCCTTTAAACAGCTGTATCGTCACCGATAAGCGAACGAAAAGGCCTCGTTTCAGTTGCGATAACAACCATAATAGTAGTGTCAAATACGATGACAACACAATTTATAACACAAGTTTTTTCTCGCTAGTTAAGTGTGCGGTTGAACGGTGCAAATGTGAATTTATATTTATATACAGTGTAGTGAATGTATTAACTTATTTATTATTTAACATATCCAGATTAATGAGGACCCAAATCATGGAACGTTACAAACCCGATGCGTTACGATGGCGTGCTTCCTACAACAGTGATTTAAATTTAAACTAGTGCATAGTGGTCGTAAAGTCTGATCTGTTAGACTGCGTTAAATTATTTATTAGTTAGTGTTTATATCGTGTGGATATGCTGATCAATACGTTTTTGGACACGGAGGATTTCGTGCACTTGTATTATCCGGAGGATGAGCCTGCGGCCGTGCAGGGCTGTGGAGCCGGCGCGCGCATGGCGTCCAAGTACCCGCCCAGACCACCCTCGCCAGAATACTCACAGGTTTGTTTACATTATATCTACACCTGTTGTTTATGAAAGCCCGGTATTGTTATACCCCAGCCACGTCACCAAAAAAAAAGGGACAAGTTAGGAACGGCTTATGTTTAACTGATCACCAGAAATAGTAACAAATAGCAGACAAAAATAGTAAATGATCACCAAAATGAAACTCGCATTTTAATGTAAAATGATAACCAAAGTTTTAACACTTTGCTATCCCATTTAAGTGAAATTACTCCAAAATAAATCATGCGCAAGCCAAAAATAGTAAATGATCACCAAAATTAAACCACCATTTTAAAGTAAAATGATAACCAAAGTTTTTACATTCTGCTATCCTATTTAAGCAAAATGAGTCCAAATAAATCATTGTTATCCCAAAAGTAGTAAATGATCACCAAAAGTAGTGAATGATCATCAAAATTATACCAGCGTTTTAATATAAAATGATAATCAAAGTTTTTACATCTTGCTATCCTGTTTAAGTAAACTGACTCCAAAAAAATAAGTTCGGCCTGATACAATAAATGTAATAACATTATGGGGACCCTTTTCCTGCAGTAGGGTGGAAAATTGTCTATTGCATGCCTCTAAACAGTGCGATAAGAGTGTGTTTTCGAGGGAGTGTATTGAGAAACACATTCTTTATTTATACTTTATTGCACACTTAACAACAAATATATAAAAATAATACAGACAGTTTATGTACAATGGCGAGCTTAACCCAGAATTGGGTTCTCTTACAGCCAACCTTAAAGCCATAGAGAGATTCGATAGTGGTAGGGTAGATTCAAAAAAGTGCACAACAAACATTAATAACTAAAGAAAAAAAAATATACATACATATATAAAATAACAATATACTAAACATATACAACATGTAACTTAATTAACGCACATCCTGAAACTAGTTTGTTCAGAATCGTTTACTGAATCGATTTATATCATTTTTAATATAGGTAATTTTTTTTCCCAAAAATAATTAAAACTACGGAAATTATTGTCATATTAACCCTGTACAGTCAAAACAAATTCAAATAGACCGTAACTCAAAGTAATAAGACTTCGTGTATTGTCGGCTTTTTCCGTAGTTTCGTTATGTTGTGTCGAGTCGAGCGGCGCGCGGCGCGATATTTGCGTGCGTAGTAGTATGACCAAAAAGTTCTCCAAGAATTGGTATAACTAATTTAGTAAATAACAATGAATATACATGTTAAATTAAAAATTCAGTGTATGTATTATGATTATAACATGATATTCCAATTGGGGTGTCTGAGGGTGTGCGTTAATTACGTTACATGTTGTATATGTAGTAAAACTACACAATACATAAACATAATACACATAAAAATATATATATATATATATATAATTTCATTCTTCTTCTTCTTTCTCCTGCCCTGTTCCCAATTTTACTTGGGGTCGGCGCAATATGTCATTTTCTTCCATTTTCCCCTGTCACTCGTCATACTGACACTCACGCATGCATTGCAAGCCGGACACATAACTTAATATGGCATCATAATACTTTATTTGATAATAAGCCTACATTTTATGGCAATCACAGTGACTTATTTAGGCAAAAATAATACATTAATTTGGTCGTCAAGAGTTGGTGATCATTTACTAAATTTGGTGGTCGAATACAATTTAAAGTGAAGTCGTGACTAAAATAGCTGGTACTATTACATTTTTAGACTTTATTTTTCTGGTGTTCAGTAGATTTTTCTGGTTGCAAAACTAAGGGTATCAAAGCATTTTATGGTGGTCATTATATTTGTTCCCGTTAGGAACTTCCTCTCTAGTAAATTAAGTTTTCAACTAGAGTCGCTTGAATGAATTTAATCTATTATCAAAATATCTCCACTATAAATTATATTCCCAGGCGTAATCGATACTTTACTAGCTGTAAAAACGTATTATTGACCAGACAGTTACAAAAGAATATAGAAATAAATACACAAAATGAAATATCATTGCGATATCGTCTTGCAATAACACGATACTTCCTACTCGTGTCACGGTTAATGGGGAAGGGAAAAAATACGCAAACAAAGTTTGTGATGTAAAGCAGGTAGCTAAATATGGATGAAGTGAGGAAAAGTAACGGTAACTCGAGTCCTTCACCTTGGGACTAATAATTGTGTGTACGGTGACGCCCCTCCACCCCCTCGCTCGTCCATTCAGCGGGGGGAAGGACGAAAGTACTACTATGATTACTCTTGTAGGGCTTCTCTTGAGTAATTGGAACTTTTCAACGTAATGAACTTCCGTAGTAAGAAGTACGAGGCCTTTGAAGTCTATTTATGGTTTTTCCTGTGAGCACTTCATTAATTTGAGTCGGTCCTTGGATTTAGAAGTAAAAAATGGAAGTGGAAGTAACGTGAAAGTTTTAGATATTTTTTTCCTGGTTTTCGTTACGAACGAGGAATGAAGTCACTACAAAATATTCAGTGAATTTGAATAATCATGAGCTAATGATGACAAATAACTATGACAAATATGCATTTACATTGAAAACAATCACTTATTTACAATCAACAAAATCTTGACTCACTCTAACTAAATGTTCCAAATTATGTTTACGTTGTGAACAAATAAACACCCACTGTGCTCCATTGTGAGGACAGTAATTTTTATTGACAGCCCATCAGCCTGCGTTAAAAGCTTCCCTTTGACGCATAAGACGCAGTCAAATTCGTTGTTTATCAATTGACGCTAATGGTAGGGTACTGAGCATAATCGTGGGGACAATGTCAGATGCACCGTAATGAGCCAGTCTCCGTGACTCATTACAGAATTATGCGCCGACGCTTCTGTCATTGTTGAACACATGTCGCCTTATGTTTTTAAATCCTCATTTACACTGGTTAATTACTTTTTGACAGCATACCGTCTGGCTTAGAAATAATTATGCTTTTTGGGAGTTCTAATCCCTGTGAGAAAAACTGCGTTTAAAAATTTGAACAGATACCGATAAAAATCTAGATGAATCTATTACGAAACGTGCAACTAATTTTAGATCTACATAACTTTCAATGTTAAACAGACAGCATTGTGCCAAGCAATTTGTCATTACGTCGTTGACGTCACAGTCACAGATGCATTCAACCAGGATCACATGAGCACTAGCAGATAATACTGCCCATAGTTGCACACGCCGGAAGTTTTTTAATCCATTGTTGTTGACGATGAAGAGTGACACACAAAAGGTACCAGATCGCCTCTCAGCCTATGGCCACTACGCATCATCTCTCTCCTCCTCATGTAGTAACAGTTAGTATTTTGTATCAGGAATTCATACATACCTATAAAATGTCAGTACTAAACCTTGAATGGGCCTTTCAATGCAACACGCGGCCTCGGGCAGGGTTGAATGACATGAATGATTGAGTGAATGGATAATGAACGCTCCTTTCATTCATTCACTATCTGTATTACTATCAAAACCTATTTCAACGTGCTTGTGAAGTTGGGAGTACGTTTAGAACAAAGAAACATGAAAACGTAGTTTTACTTGCCTCTATGCATTTGGTAATAAATATTTATTTTTTATTCCGTCTCTTTATGAGTCTTTGTGCTTCGCCTTTGTTTGATACACTTACTGGTCGGGCTACAGCCCATTATGATATAATTGCCTGCAAGACATATACGTATGTATTATTTCCCAAGATAGATAAACCTGTTTGATAATAATTGTATAGTTCTGCAACACGCGGACGCTTGCTGATGATGTCTACACAGTAACCTCAAACGACCTTATTCTATCTATCGATCTCCTACGCACACAACAGTTGCATTAGTCATGCTTTACGTTAGGCAAGCGGCTTGCCCCTTCCGCAGATGCTGTTGCCTAATGCCACGCTTTGATAGCGTACACGTCTGTTGCAGAACTGACGCAGATGTACGAGCACTTCACAACCTCTTACTATATCATGCAAGCCTGGTATGCGTACGTCGATGTCTATAAAAAATATAAGACAGATAGACCGTTCTTGTTGTGTTGTTAAAATACAACAAGTATTTGTATGAGAATCTTTCTTTATCTTCGCTTTGTTTCATGAATTCAGACAAATAAAGGACACGTTGCTTAAAATATCCACAAAGAGTGGAAGATAAACGATAAAATCTGTAAACTCATCATCCAAAGAGATGAAACAAAAATCGTCTAAATGATTAAATCGCGATTGGAATGATATCAGAACCACGTAGTCTCAAAGTCTTACACCGTTTAGTACTTAGGAAATGAACGACTCAGCAGTAGTTCATTCATAAGTTTCGCACCACCTCATTGTTATGCTGCTCTGGTATTTTAAAGCTCCTACTTAAGTAGCGTGTGAAATTCTCTCAGCTGCCACGCTCTCACACCGTAGAAAAACTATAGACAACGCAACTTGTTTTCCTTCCATAGGTATAAATAAGTTATTTCCTAAAAGCTTCGATAGTATAGGCCAAATACAATTCTGTAATCCTTCCTACAAAAGAAAATCTAAGCCAACGACCTCGCTACTACGTTGTTAGATTTTGTACAAACGCGATTTCTTCAAGGACACTATAAAAACTTTTAAGCAAGATCCTGTTTTGTTTCAATTAAAGGTGTAATGTACCTGTGTGAAACGTTCTCGAATATATTGAGGAGCTCCTCAAAGTCGGCGAGTTTTTTTTTATGTTTACCATCCATCGACACACGAGGTGAACGACCCACGCTTCAAATTCAACTATTAACCCAACCACATGTATGGTATCCTCGTTCAATGGGTGTGTGTAATAACCAGTGGGGCATTCCTATTTGGCTGGTTAGTCATTCGGTAGTAGTCAGCTCTAGGCGCCCACCCGCACGGATTTCATGACTGTTTTAATGATTACGACGGTGCTTTAGTACAGCAGTTTCTGTTTTGAACAGTGGGCTTTGTTTGTTTATAGTACCCAAAGTATATAAAAAGTATCCAAGCTCTCGTTTTAGTATATTGCCGATCTTTGTTTTGATCCAAATTGGTTATACCTACAGCGCCTTGTGAGTGTAAGCAACAATAAACCCGTATACAATTACGTTTTATTCAACAAAAAACACAGCTCCGATTTCGATCCATTTTTTGTGACACTCTTGATTATCTCATCTACCAAGAATGTACGCTATTTTCTTTCTTATGTAACGAAACGCCAGTCTGTAATGGCGTAGTTAGTCACGTTTGGTAAATGCTAACAAAAAAGCTTTTTAGTTTTTTGGACGTCTGGGTCCGTTTGTTGCGCAAAACTTGGTGTTCATTGAACTGCAGGGGTGAATGCGCTAAAAGAACCGTGGGCGGAGACACCCACGATCGCCTAATATTTTAATGTCAACATTTCTCATTAGGTAACATTTCATTACTCATTGTATTTGCATAGCTGCCTTTATAAAGGCATGTCCTATGTCACTTAAACTATGCACATCAATAGTAACAAAATAATTAACTTGATTAATGAATTGTTTGTCTTTTGTGAAGGACTTAATGGCGCTTTAACAGATGACCTAAGTGGAAAAAACTGCACGTGACTAAAAACGTTAGTTGTCCATGACCTGGATTTGGAAACATTCAAGTCTTTATAAAGGAAGACCCGTGACACTGGAAAGTAAACAAACACACTTGAGATAAGTAAGTCATCCACATAAACGACATGAGATGCGAAGCTAAAATGATAGCCCACGCACTATAATAAGCAATTGGTTGTAATGATTCTTAGTCATACGCCATGTAAGAACATATTCAGTGCTGGGCGCTTGTGAACCGCTGCGGGTGATTACATCATTACTATGGAATGTGCACCAGTTGCATCTGATGGAAAGTAGTGCGTGGATCTAGCGAAGTAAAAATTTGTTTGTGATGGTACGGATAATAAAATAAAACAGTTTTTATTTCAGGTAAGTGGCATCCATAGTAAGTCACTACTACATAATGGAATGTCACTGAACATTAAGTTCTTTAATTCTTATGCTGCCCTAGTCACTTTAATATGTGTTACCCTACAGAGAAAGTTTAAAAAATGCTTTATGCGCCATACATTTTAAGAAAGTAAAGTAAAAAACTTCAGTAGAATCGTCAATTTCATTTTTTAATGAAAGAAAAATATTCGAAATGCATGTATGTAAATAAAGATCGTTGAAACAGATTAGATGTTATGTAAAAGCGACTGTTATGACATGACACGACTGTAGAAAATTTAAAGCAATCAGTGCAGAAATAACTACTGATATGTTGATGTTATAATTTTTACATTTATGTAAAGGCTTATAAATAAATTAAATGTAGACTTGTTTGGTCTGTAATTTAATAACAAACAAAAATAGTTGTGGTCTAATTAGGTCAATTACCGCGGTAGCTATCGCTGTCATAGCAACATTATCAATTAACCACTAATTGCCTTTCGTTATTATTTCCTTTTATACAACTAAATGTTCTTTATTAATTAGGTGTTATTAAATATTAAAGCAAGTAATGCTAATATCCCGTATAATGTATCTGAATTATTCAATTTTAATTATTTAAATTTTGCCTTTCATTGTAAGAGGTCTTTGCACTTCAGGTAAATACAGTCTGATATTATTTTAAATAATAAATCTTTTTTATTTGCTTGGTTAAGGTAAAAAAAGTATAAACAGGCAGCTTCATACATAATTTAGATTTTTATAAGCAGTTGGTGTAGAGTTAACAATGAAACGTATTATTACATACCAACGTCCTTAATAAAATCCAAAGGTTTGTGGTGATAACCTATATCATTACAATACGTCAGTAATTTACAAAACTTCATTAAGCAGCATATTTAAAAATACCAAACAATACTTTAGTTGCAAAACTTGGCAGAAACTTGACACTTCTTACAAAATTGTTTTGTAACTTTAGTTAGTTTATTATGCTTTCCTAGTACTTGCGAAGCATTAGCCAATGGTTTAAGTACAATGTGTTATGTACTTCTAGATGACTAAACAAATAGGTATTGTACATGCTTTTAAAATGTCAATGGGTACAACATTTCAGATTTCTAACATTCCTTGCAACTTATTTACATCTTGGGGCA
Organism: Helicoverpa armigera; assembly: GCF_030705265.1. Lineage (NCBI taxonomy): Eukaryota > Metazoa > Arthropoda > Insecta > Lepidoptera > Noctuidae > Helicoverpa > Helicoverpa armigera. The sequence goes on from NC_087141.1 coordinate 1,998,178, forward strand.
CGAAAGTTTGTAAAAAATTGCAAAAATTCAATGCTTTCTCTGTTTAAAGAATTTAATGTGCAACGAACCAATCGCCTTCTTCTTATTCGAAAATTTTGTTCAATGTTCAGCAATTATACCACCATGTACGTGTTTTGCAATGGTTTCCAAAACGGATTTATTTATTATTTCACTAGGTTTCAAACGGGCATCGTTAACTAATCGGATCTCCCACATCCCAATCATAGTTACAATAGCCAATATGGGCTACCCGCATAGGTGATCAAAGATTGGAGTACGGTTCCTTTCATTGCTGTGGTCCAAATAATGAGAGAGTCAAGTATAGCGGAACGATCCCAAATCAAGCACGAAGCGCAAACATTTTTAACTGAGACTTCTTTCGTGCTTAGTCTTGCAAAACAAGTACTAAAAGTACTTACTACAGGTACGTGTGAGCATGTAATGCGCATGAGTGGTAAGTGAGGTAACGCAAGGTCGCTTTCTAACGTGTTCTGTAGTATCCAGCGAGGGACAGGCATGCAGTTTGGGCGTGAGTCGACTGTGAATTGGCTTAGTATGCTCACTCACTGGAAACCTCAGGTTTTTTTTTATTTTATTATTTGTAACACGTTTGAGCACTTACACGGTTTTATGTGCCTTGGTTTTTATAGGTCGTTTCTTTTAAAGAAACTTTTTTTTTAATTCCAAAAGTATAGAAGAAGATTTAGGAGTATATGCGGGTTATGTCCTAAATTGTTTTGTTTACCTAAATAAAGTTGAATGAAAATTAAAACGACCCCAATGACACGATGATGATTCAAATAGATACGGATATTAATCAGAGTGCATTTGGTGCACTGCGAAGTAGCTACGATATTGAACTAACAAATTGTTGTTAGACTGGCTGTGTGCGTTCGTCTGGAATGTATAAAAGGTAATTTTCATCATTCATCCTAGTTTGAAAGTATAATCTTTGGTCTATTATCTACACTTATATCACTTCATCAATCATCGTTTCGTTTCTCACGAGCTTACACCAATTAGTTGGCAGCAAGTTCAGTTATGCATGTTATTAAAATTGAACCCCACAGAAGTACAACCACATTCCAACGAGAAGTTCGAAGCGCCACCACTGAATCATAAGCACGCAACATCATTATTTACGATTCGAGACGGCTGGTTACTAAGCGTTTTGATTATTATATACCGCCGATAAACTACCAGGGCTGCATAACTACACGTAGCTTTTACATAACACCAATGTACTGTTGATAGGCAAACAACTGCATCGCAATAGTGCATGTCTTTAGTTGTATAAGTAATTTTGCGTAACTATTTGGTTTTAATTACAATTAACTTTTGTTATATCTTCGTTTAATAGTATTTGATGCAAGCGACGAAGGAAAAAATAGTCACAATTCACAAAGGAATTCCTGACATATTCCTAAGTAGATCTTCTACAAATGTGCATCAAAAACCTCAGTATTTTTCCTCTATATTTGGACCTACAGCTTCTGATAAGGAATAAGGTTATTTCGGTCAGTATAATTCCGGCAAAACTAAAATAGAACTTGACTGATTGAAATACATAGTCCGATTATAGTTACCGGGGAACGTTTCTAGGCTTTATCTTCTTCACAAAATTGCTAAAACTGGATAAAAGAGTAACTAAGAAATTCTCCCAACTATGTAGCTCATTTCTCGATAACGTACATACTGTTCTGGGACATAAAAGAGTCCCTGTTGGCACTTTGGTAGATACGGTATCAATACACAAACAGAAAGAGAAATTGTGTTGCTCTCCTGCTTACACTTGAGGTATCTTTGGGACAATTTTGCTGGAAGGAGCTGTTATCAAATTATAGTAACAGTAAGACAATAACCTAATACAAAAGTGAACGCGTTACGATCAATACATTATTAGTAAATAACAGTTTGTTCAATTTAGTTTTCGTGTTGAATTTTAATTCGACCTTGTGTTTCAATTTGTAATCGATTGTTTATTTTCCCAATAGACTCGTTATTTCTGAAGTATTAGCATTCTGCGTGATAATGTACGTGTCTATGTCGGATGTGACGTGCCTCAATATCTCTGGCCTACTCGAGGTATTATGCGGATGGAGAGTAAATAGATGTTCCTTATTTTTCATCAAAATTCATCCACCAGAGATCAGTTAAACATTTTATTGCTAGGATCTTAAAACTATGTTAATGGCTCATTAGTAGTCGGTTCAATAGGAAGCATCTTAATTGACCAGAACAACCTAGTTGGCACATGAATGCGATAGAAATGTCACTAGTCATACCTCATACCTACACGCATGTACGATTTTCGCGACTTTCCGTCAACTTTCTATAAGAAATCGAAGTGTACTGTTAACTGTTTGCAATGCTGACCGGAACTTTTTGGCACCATTCCATAATATTTTCCCTCTCTTATGTCTTTTATTGTCATCTTTATTAACCAGTTCTTTTTCTTTGTTCCCAGGTGGTAGTACCGTCAACCAGCGAGATGGGTGACCGAGAGCGGTACCGCGCGCCCCCCCAACCTGAACCGCCACCACACAGGGTCCGGGCTGCAGACCTGTATCCTCGGCTGAGGACGCACTATGATGAACCAGGCCTCGATGCTGGCTTCACGCCTATCTGCGGGGAGTTTGTGCAGGTGAGGTACTAGGAGTGCATGGGGTTGAAGAGGTTTATTATTCTTTTGAGTAGTTTTAGTATTTGCAGCTCGATGAAAGGAAGAACTTTCAAATGAGTAAGGCTCAGTGTGCATTGTCTGATGATAATGTGACCATGTACTGCACATAATTTCTACAAATGTATTTATTTTATTATTAGTACATTTATCTACAGGGAAAATTGCAAGGTTTTGTAATGTTTATTTATACAGAAAATTATGTTTAATCGTCTCGACTGCAGGCAGACATGCACATGACGGCAATTCCACAATCAAACCACAATTTGTTTTTGTAGGTATTTTCGGTAATAACAACAAAACTACAAGTTTACGGGAAACTACGAATTAAGCAATTTGAAATGAAAATTGTTGTAATCGTACTTTAATAGTACGTTTAGTTTACCTTCATAAACAGCAAATACATGGTGTACGGTATTGTTACCCAACATAATTACACAGTCGTCGCAACCTTTTCAATAGACATGACGTCTTAATGATTCCTTGACAAATGTGCTTACAAACACACGTAAACAGTTGTATTTCCTCGTACAAAGTCCGAGTTAATAATTAATTAGCAAAATAGCAACAAACAGATATGGCACGCACATGATATTAAGTAACTAATACGCCTAGTGGCCTGAAAGGTCAGCGGGTCGAATGCATCGGGTTGAACGAACCGCAATGACGTTCCGATAGTGTTTAGCTCCGTTCTAGTTCTGCATTCCTGGTAGGTCGTTGACTGCGCGTTATCAGCCCAAAGCGTGCACTTATGACGGTGATATGAAAATTGCAGCTTTGCGAAACTAGACTAGCTATACATGTGCTTATGTCAAGTGGGGCATGACTCGGGAAAATGTTATCGCGCCGTAGCACGTGATAAATACTATCATGAATGCTACTTTGTAAGACTGAAAATACTTCTTTATTTCTTGTAAATTAAAGAATAGCTTTGATTACCTATTTTAAATTTTATAAAACACTATTTAGATGTTCCTTGCATTCTTTTGACGTCATACACTCAAACAAAAAATCAGGACCATGATCCAAAAACCATCTTCATCATCATCCTCCGAGCCTTTTTCCCAACTATATTGGGATCAAATATCCAAAAACCGTCTTCCTAGAGCCAATATTGGGACCATCTTGTAGCTTCATGTGCATTAAACAGATTTTATCATTTGATTTTTTTCTATCCCACTAGGTAATACAATCTTTTGTTGGCAGTGGGTTGGTCGCACGGCGGACGGTGGTACTATCGCCATGTCGAACTATCGATTGCATGTGCAACCGCGCCGACGCAACGGGCCCGGTGCATCCATTCCCTTGCGGCTCATCGATGCGCTGGAGATCAGGGATCTGCTGCACTTGATCGTGCTGTGTAAAAATGGAAGACAACTCAAGTAAGTGTGGCTTGAATAGCTGTATTTTTGAGCTGGTCGAAGTGGGCCTACCAATGATGTAGTATGACTAGGAGCGGTGTAAATGCCACCTCTTCGCCTTGCTGTAGTCAGCATCGTTCGTTGCTAGTATTTCTTTTTCTCCTCTTAATATTGCCTTTAAACTAATTAATACTCCCGAGGCCTATGGGCAATTCAATTGAGATGACAATCACAATTGAATTGCCCATGGACACTTATGTACAAGTTAAAACACGGTTTAACACAAGTACTGATTAGATTACTTCTCAAAAGTATTTTATAATTTGTACTCACTTATCTAGTGTTTACATACAAAGTGACATTCATAACACGGTGGTAAAAACATGTTAAAATTATCTTGTTTGGCCATAAAATGTGCTAAGTGTTCTTCAATGTTTAAGATTCACACTTATCTCGATAATTTTATGAATTCATGGACTATCTTGGCCTAGTGACTGCAAGCTACATAAGCATCATTATTTTCATGAATTTAAATCTTACGTTCTTGCAAACGATGTTCCTGTCAAGAAAATACTAAATATTCCGATCTCTTCTTCTGCAAATTATAAGCAGGCACAGCTCTGATTTACATTTCGAGGAAAATAAGGCTGGTGATAATTTTATATCTCATTTGAAAAACAATATATGTATTTGTATATAAACTATCATCGGACACGGAATGTATGTCGATTATTGATTTAGTCCCGATTACACCAAAACTAGTGTAACAATCGATAAACAAACATAGCGACTAAAGAAAGCGGACATGTAAAATTTTCCTTCAATAATAAGATAAAGATGTTTAAACTAATGTTTATTATCTACTTGTTGCCACCTATATGTAAACTAGTACATACAATTTTATAACATGATACGGTTATTACATTATTTTTGGGAATGCCCGATGTAGTTCAGAGTTCACGCCAAATATGTCATCATACCTCTTCGTATTTACTGGGACTCTAGTCAGTAAATAACCATATATATTTTGTTCTAGATGCTCATTCAACACTGGGGATCAATGTATTGAATGGTGGAGGCGGCTGAATACCGCTCTCGCCCCCATAGGATCTGTTCAGGAAACCTTCGCTGCAGCATACGCAGCGTGGGCGAAAGAACAGCCACCAACGTCTGTGCATAGAGAATTAATGAGGGCATCACAATCTCCTCAAAGGCACTGGTTCGGCCCTGAAGTGAGTATCTCTTCCCTACTTCTGAACGCCTAGTACTTTGTTGCGAGACGACTTTCTCTTTCATTGTTGTGATTTCATACTTGTCAACAAAGTAGTCTTTGTGATTTCTGATTGCCTAGTACTACTTTCATTCAAATATGCTACAACTCATTCCTTAATTGGGCAACGAATACTTTTCCCGGTGAAGGTTGTTTGTTTTATTTGTTCGTAATGGACCTGTTGCGTCCCACAGGTGGAGCGTCTCGGCTTCACTTCTAAGGGCGCGTGGCGGGTGACGGCAGCTAACGCGGAGTACAAGTTGTGCCCCTCGTACCCACCTCTCATCGTGGTGCCCGCCTCTATCTGTGATGAAGACCTCGACTCTGTAGCTCGGTATGTTAAACTTATTTTCGTAGCCATTTTATATAACCGCAGCGTTTTTCCGCGAAGGAAGTGTGCAAATACATTTTATAGTATTATTTTGGCTGACGCACAGAAATCAACAAAATCGTCTGCACAGTTCACTTTATGAGCTCCCGTGACCTTCTATGTTTTTATTAATTTATCGATCAATACGCGTATTTGAAAAAAGAAAGTGCAGAAAGAAAGCAATTCACTTGAGAACAGTCATGTCGTTCGTTTATTTCTTCACCATCTATGTACCCCAAACTCCTCAAACCACTTACTTGTGTAAACATATAGTATTTCAATGTCAATTTTTTCCCAGGTTCCGAGCAATGCGTCGCATCCCGGCAGTGGTATGGCGGCACCGTGCTAACGGCGCCGTGATTGCGCGCTCGTCGCAGCCCGAAGTGGGCTGGCTCGGCTGGCGCTCTAGCGAAGATGAGCGTCTACTGGCCGCCTTCGTCAGCGCCTGCAATGCCGACCGGGGAATGCAGCCGCCTAACAACAATAAGGTAACTACTTGCTACTTCTGCTGCCCTAGTACTTTTTGTGGGAAATTGGTAGCGTCTGCCGATTTTAAGAAGTTTTTTACCGAGAGGATAGGTATTAAAACGTATTTACCACCTCCCTACAAATAATTTTAATAATGTCTCTCTTCTAAGTTCATGTATAGGAATTCAAAATTACATACTTTATAGCTATCATAAATACTTAATCGTAAAGAAAACAGCTTACCACAATAATGCAGCCCTAGTACAACATCAATATTAATTGACACATGCCATTAGTTCCGATAGTAATATAAATAGAACTGTGATGTCAGGAAGTACGTGCTTATTAATATTTTATTGCTTATTTACTTATTACTTAGAAGCAATAAGTGTCGAAGTAACCCACGCACGTCAATAAACGTAATTTACTATCCAGGAAATTTTATTGAACGCGTTAATAATATTAACTTTGTAAGTGCTTACGCCAAGCAATCATCGAAGTAAAAGTATTTTACTAAAATCAATACTATACAATAAGTTTATGTTGTTCTAAATTGCTGCCAATTCATATATGGTTGGCTCAATTTATTCTCATACATAATATGATTCACTTTATCCGTCCTCATCTCAGTCCCTTTTTAGTAAGCCTCTTTTTTACTTAGCCATAAAAATGTGCAGAGTAATAAGACGCGCTTTCACGTGATGCCATACCTAAAACGGAATTCATAAAGAATCCCTATTTGTCCACCTGTTAAGGCAATCGCCATAGCATTTTTATTTTTATTGTCAAATTCAGCAACGTATTTTAACAAAGTTACTTCGTTTCTTATACTTTTTTCTTTCCACTTGGCCATATTTTCTTCCTCAAAATAACATCAATAACTGCTTCTCGCGATTTCACCCGCATTCCGGAGAAACTTCTTCCTTCACCCAAATAAAATTTACAGCCTGACACCCGAAGATAGTAGCTTTCAAACATTGAGAGAACTAACAAATTGTTACAGTAGCGTTTAAGCAAACAAATGCTACTGCCATCCCCAATCTTGTCCTCTTTAGATTTAAAAACTAACTTTTTTGTTCCAGCAACTAAAACTCCTTATCGTGGACGCTCGTTCGTACGCGTCTGCCGTGACGAACCGCGCCCGCGGCGGCGGCTGCGAATGTCAACAGTACTATCCGGCTGCTGATATCCAGTTCATGTGCCTGCCCAACATCCATCACGTGAGGAGGAGCTTCCAGCAGATGAGGGCGCTGGCTGCCGAGCCGAGTGATCAGGCCAAGTGAGTATTATATAAATCAGCGCTATTTGTTAGTAGGTGGTATGGTTCATATAAAAAAAACTGTCTTCATCAACCAATTTAGAATTCTTCATCTTGTCCTTATACCAATTTTATTTGTGGCGTATGTTTTCTTTTTCAATACTCTTATTCCTTCTGTCATTTCACTAGAAACATAAGTTAGGTTAAAGAAAGCTTTTTGGGTAAGCCAACTTTTAGGCAAAACTCTCCCGTAATGTATACTTATACCATATCTCCCGGGCCTTTTCTGTTTGATCTAGTTTCTATGTTCCTACAGGTTTCTCCTATTTTTGCACCATTTTTATTAGCTTTATATTATTTAGGTACAGTTAGGTCCCATAGAATCGCAAAATATTTAGTTAATGTAGGTACGTAATTAGTTGTCAGAGTAATCGATAACAGGATGCCGTGGGATGTGGGTGGCGCTATTAAGGCGAGCCGCTAATGCAGTCGCGAGGACATAGCTTATCTCGAGCACGTCGGTTTTGGTGAACAGTAGAATGCGGGACATTATCAGTTTCAGAGTGATAGTTAATTAATGAATAGCGAATTTACTCACATTTTATTCAATTCCCCACAAACAGTGGAGATATTGTGATAGGTGCTGTTCAAAGTCATCCTATGCCGGTCATCTAAACGAGACCGATTTGAGAATGCTACCAACTGACTACATATACATAATATGTACTTCTATTACAATATTATAAAGTGGATTTACTTTTTATTTATCTGCATTGAATAGGGTGCCGAAACTACTGAACCGATGTATTATTTCACTGTTGAAAAGCTACATCAACCCCAGCCAATAATTAAGAATTTTCACGAAAAACAGCCGATTTCCTACATAAGTTAATCACACGTACATTAAAACTCTAGAATCTACAAAATAGGTAATGTTTACGTTACGCGAATCTAGGTAGTATTACAATAGTTTTCGGTGTCAGTTGGCGCGGTGCCCGGCCGAGCTCATTGTTGGAAAGCTCGCAATATCTCTTCCGCAAACATTGCGCCGTCAAACGTATTTCATGAGGCCCATTTTACTTTTAAATGTACGTATTTTAAGAAGCTTTAGTAAGAGTAAAATATATTCTGATTTAATCCGATTTTATTTTTGAGTGTACCTACAGCAGATGAAGGGCATTTTTTTTGGCAACGAAACCGACAGTATATTTTTTGATCAAGCTAATTAAAGTGGGTGTGTTCTCTAACTAATGTAGATCACACACAGCGGACGATTTATTAGCCGAGATATTTAGAAAATAAAATCCACTCGTTTTTTTTGTCTGAGAAAACTTTCAATTTAATTATTCTTGTGTATGTGGACTTAACACTTTTGATTCTTACATACATTAATCAGATATACTCGTACATTCTTGGATATTACTTGAAAACGACTTGTGCCACTATTTCTTACACAATTTTCTTGCATTCTTTTTTATAAACCTGTTCGAAGTGTGGAACAGTTATTCACCAAAAAAAGTATTACTATACACTACTACTGAGTACAAATAAGAACTGCTACTAATGTAAACTACAAAAAGCTACTTTCATATCATCCCCCGAACCTTAGATACTTTGACCTAGAATCGAACCCACACACTCATATTTGAGAGGTTGGTTCATATTATCAATGAAAATATAACACCATTCTCCCTTCCAGCTGGCACAGCAACCTAGAACGCACACTATGGCTGCAATACGTCTCCGGCGTGGTCCGAGCAGCCAGCGTGGTGGCCCGAGCGGCTGCGGCGGCGCGGCCCGTGCTGGTCCACTGTTCTGATGGCTGGGACCGCACGCCGCAGATCGTGGCCGCCGCACAGTTGATATTGGACCCTTACTATAGGACTTTGGAGGTCAGTATGATATCACATTTCGTTTAGATACCTTTCTGAATGGTCAAAAATTCATCGCCAACGAAAACACTTTTGGCCAGTTTCACCAGTTACTGATAGTCTCGGATAGCCTATTAGGAACTTATCTATCGGATAAATTATAACTTTTTATTTCTTATTTGGCAAAAATGATACACAGCCTTTATCTGGTAGAGAGCCACTTTTTGGGCAACGAGTAATTTCCCACCTTTCATAGGAATCCCCCTACTTATACCAGGAGAGCATACCACGCGAGGAGTACTTACATAACTTTGTTGGCGATCACATAATTTTCTCCACAACTTATAACACCCACACTGCTCTTTAGACGTATGAACTCCTAGTACCTTTGATGCAAATTTCTATCTATTCCTCAGGGTTTCCGCATCCTAATCGAGCGCGAATGGCTGGACTTCGGCCACAAGTTCGCAGACCGGTGTGGACATCAGTTCGGTCCTGAAGATCCTAACGAACGCTCGCCTATATTCCTTCAGTGGCTCGATGTCGTACACCAGATGATGTTGCAGTTTCCCTGCAGTTTTGAGTTCAATGAGGCTTATTTGGTAAGTAGGAGAATTTTTTGTACTAATTAATTGGTAGAATGACAAAGGAACTTCAAACTTATCTTGAACACGACAAAATTTCATATTGGCAAAGGATTTATTGAGAATTGCATTAGAGACTGAAATTTGGGATCCCTTCGCGGGATACCGTAGCATGTCGCAACATGACTAGGAAAACAGAAGAGAAAGAGAGAGAAACAAAAGTATCTATGTAAGAGGCACATGTGCACTGACTGGTAGTAAAATCCTCTGCCATCCCCAGTGCTTGCTAAAATTCGTTTCTAAGATTACATAAATCTTTCTTCCACACAGATAAAGCTAGGCACACACGTGCACTCGTGCATGTTCGGCACGTTCCTGTGCAACACGGGGCGCGAGCGCGCGGACTGTCGCACGGGTGACGTCACGCCGCACGTCTGGCATTTGCTGCAAGCGCCCGCCTATAGGAACCATCTGTACTCGCCGCATCAGCTTGATCAGGTATGTTGTCCTAGTACTTCGTGCACTCGTGTATGTTCGGCACGTTCCTGTGCAACACGGGGCGCGAGCGCGCGGACTGCCGCACGGGTGACGTCACGCCGCACGTCTGGCATCTGCTGCAAGCGCCCGCCTACAGGAACCATCTGTACTCGCCGCATCAGCTTGATCAGGTATGTTGTCCTAGTACTTCTGTACGGTAACGACGAAGGGAATTTTCCATTTTTATTTGTTTGTGTTACCTAAAGAAGTGCAAAGGGTCAAAGCAAGCGTAGTTGTCTAATCTCCTGGAAAATGCTAATGTCCTGGTAATTGCAAGTCCTACGAATGAAAGTTACACAGGCTTGTAATTTCAATTTTAAAAGTTTTTTGATGCTTTTTGATTCCACGTGATTTCCGCTCAGACAGCTTGTGTACAGAGACCTATTTGTTATTCTGATGTATAAGCTACAGTACTGCCAAGTTTCAGCATTCATATCGAGTCACAAACTTCGCCTTTATAAATATAAGTGTGAAAATCCTTACATTATCTAACCAGCCCATGTTCCCCACAGCAAGCGATCTGGCCGGAGTACTCGGTGCGGTCGATGTGCGTGTGGAGCGGCATGTTCTGCGCGTCCAGCCCGCGCGACGAGCCCAGGCACGACCAGCGACCAGACCTGCCGGCCGCTAGACCTAATCAGAACGGTAAGAGAGTTTTATACATCAGTGCCGAATAATTGTAGTACGTGATTACACTTTAGTGCAAAAAAATAGGGTTACCTAAGCAATTATGACTTTTGAGTTTGGTTCGCTTGCACAACAAACTGATGATTTTTGTTTCATACGTATCTATGTCCAAGAAAATGTTTAAAAAAAGATTAAGAAGTTCTCTCAGAGACGTCATCGAATAACAGCATTTTGTTTCCATAACGGCAAGAGAATGCGTTTTTTTATCTTCAAATATTCTTCCTTATACTAAGGCCCAAGTTCATAAAATTATTAAAAGATTTTTTGCGTTTAATTTCCAAAGTAAACAGTTGTTGATGGGAAAAGGCTTAAATCATCAAGTTATCATAATCTATTTATTTCAGGCATGATGACAAAAACGAGATCATGTGACAACCTACTGAATGAAGGCGAGAAGCGTACAGCCCAGCGTCGATGTAGCGACCCGAGCCTAGCACCCGATGTTATGTAAGCCAAGCCTTTCTAAACCTTAACCCCTTTCTATAACCTATCCACCATTTAAAATGCGATCACAGATTCAATTTTGACAAAAACTCCATACAATTGATGTCAATCTTTAATCTCTGATACTGGAATGAATGGATAGGTTATAGAAATCTGCCGTTAGTAAATAAGTTAGTTAATGAAATAGATATTATTAGTGTCTTAACCATGTGAACGTTGCAATAATATAGTTTTAAGGCGAGGAAGTGGTCAACAATAATTCCATAACCGGCACGCGCATCTAAGGCGCCAAAAGGGGTCGGAGCGTCTGAGCGGGGCGAGGATAACAATACGCGCGCTAGCTTATAACTAAAAGTCGTAAGCGACAAAATGGTTTTGTAATTTTAATATTTAGAAATGATAATTTAATAAAAATTCCTACTACCATTTTAAAGAGTATGTATATACTCAACTACTAAAAAAGTTAAGAGGCTTAAATCGGTCCCGTTTGCCCATAATATGTGAATCTCTTTTTAAAAAGAGGTATGTTTGATATATTTTTCTCTGTTATAAAAGTTACCTAATCATGTTTCTACAACTAACAAAATAAGGCTTATATCATGAACTTTCAGGTAACCAAGTTGTATTTTGATCCGTTTTGTATTTACTGAGAAAAATTGACATCCTTGGCGCCAAAAATTCCAATTCGTCCTCTTAACATCCATTTGGGCCTTTTAATTTATCATCCTCATCCCGAAATATTCATTTTTAATTTACTTACCCTTTTCGTGGTTAAAGTGTGAATTGCATGTGAAAGTTGGTGTGGGGTTGTGGCAAAATGACTTGCTTATTTTAAAAGACTAAATAAATACCCATGGAAATCAGTTTCTTCTACATAGTTTGATGCACGGTAGGTGTATACTTTTTTTAAGTTATTTTATTTAGCACACGAAGAAAAGCCATGAAAAGTATTTTCGGGGCTGTCTTTTTGTAAAATGTATCTTAAAAAGTGCAATCAGATCTTTAGAACTGTTTTCTTAATACTTTCTTCAAGATACTTCTACCTTTTATAATTAATTTAAAGTGAAAAAAATGCAATTGAAACCACATTATTTCCCATGTTAATGTCGATAACTAAGGTTGATTGTACTGGGGTTGCAGGAAGCTATCGATGGTAGTGAACAGCGAGTGCGAGAAGCGCGAGTGCCGCGCCGCGCTCACCGACAGCTGCGTCGACGACCTGCCCGTGCTGCCGCTCAACAGCGACAACTCTAGTGATACTGTGAGTTTACACTGTTAATTTTTAGATTATTAACATGTATATTGGGACCTGTACCACTGATGGCAACCTTCGTCCACACTAAAGAAAATGAAAATTGGCAATTTGCTAGCTGGAGAGCCAGGCAGTCTGCCCAAAGGGTAACTGGGGTGAGGAGGTCAGATAGGCAGTCGCTCCTTGTAACTTACTTGGGCGCATCCGGTTAGACTGGAAGCCGACCCCAACATAGTTGGGAAAAGGCTCGGGAGATCTAGAGACATCCAGACTGCTGTTGTATTGTTGCTGTCGTATATCAGAGGAAAACGGAATTACAAAAATAACTACCAAACTTCATATACTTCTTGCCTATAACGCCTATAACAATAGGTTATCGTGCAGAAAAAAAAACAGTAAATAATTTGCCATCAAACCTTAACAGCAAAATCAATTATTTTAAGCCACATTTCTCTATTCCAGGTGGACGGCCTCCATCCAGACCATTTCGAAAACAGCACCCGTCTTCCCCGCGACATCGCAAGCGGTTCCTCCTCATTAGAACGAGAACTAGGCGGCCCCATCACCGACAAACTCATACCCGACCAGGTCATTGACCATGTGACGTCACATAATGGTGACCTGGATGCTGGCGACCTGGTTGCAGGTGACCAGGTCGCCAGTGTCGCTGGGGTTGCATCCCCAGATGTGGACACGCCTGAAGAACCGCCCGTGTTCGTCTGTGATACTTATACCGATGTTATTGGAATGGCTGAGGTGAGCTCCTTTGGTTCATGGTAGCCTAGTACTCTTGATATACTTAAGTAAAAAATAAAATTGCCTATTTCGAAATTTTCTTCGCTTTTAAAAATAAAAAGTAAATATTTTTTTTAATAAATATTGTCGATACTATATATATTTTTTTTGTATTTTTCAAAAAAGTTAAAAAAAATACCTTTGAATATTCTTTTAACTTGATACCAAGGCCATGTTACAACACGTTTTTGCATAATAAATTCCACAGTTATCAAAACACATAATATACGTTTTTTTATGACGTATGTATTTAATTAAATATTTTTCTTTTATTACAGGCCGCTCGAGAATCCGCCCGCACTCGCAACATAAGCATAACATGGCGCTCCATATCCGAATCCAGCAACCAATCTTCCACCGGCTTCGAAATTAACGAGCCGAGAGTCGAACCCCCGGCTTCCAGGAACACCTCCCATGACTCCTCGCCCCTGGACAACCATACTTCAGAAGACAGGACCAACCATAACGTGGTTACTCCCATCAACCATACGAGAGAGAATGGAGTTAGTAACGGAACTATGAACGGAATAGATGACGTAGCTACTAAGTTTCTTGAAGTTGACTTGAATGGTGAGTATTCATTTTGTAATGTATAATATGAATACTGAATAGGTATTTCTTTTTTTTTATATCTGACTGTGGTTTTCATGAATTGAAATTGATGATCTCGAAGGTAGTTTTATGGCTATTCAAATATATATTCTTTTCACGAAAAGGTAAACATGATGTCCTCCTAGCCGATTATCAGCCACGGCGGCTGTTCTCATGTAAGGAGATTAGCCAACTGCGCGGGACATAATATAGTGCACAAGCATTTGTGCAGACACAGGTGTGCACTCCCTATTCCTTCACTCTCATAGCCCGATGGGACGGCAATCTGACACGACCGGAGAGAGATTAGGCGCAGGACCGACATTTACCTGCTCTCCAAAATGTTCTCTAACAAAATGTTTCGATTATTGCAGGCGGCGCAACATCAAGCAGCATAAGCTCCGAGAGCGAGGGCGAGGCGGCGACGGTCCCGCGCCGCGCCGCGCATGCGCACTCGCGTGCCCGGCAGGCGAGTCAACTCACGCTGTGCCCCGCGTCCCCGCGCCGCCTCGCCTGCTGCCACTGCGAGCGCCGCGCCAGCGCTACCAGTCAGTACTTATCATACCCTAGTACTTTCACGCAGAGAACCCGATCTGATAATTATTTTAATTGCTGTTTTTACCATCATTTAATTATCTCTGATTCTTCTTGATGAATTATTAGTTATTTATTTATTTATTAAGGCTTACCAACTAAGATACATACATACATACAGACAATCTAAAAAACATGGAAAACAACAGTTAGGGCCAGGCCACAACAGTGCGTTGCGGCGTCGCATCGCAAAAACAACATTGCACAGCTATGCGATTAATATGATATGCGTCGTTGATTTTTGCGATGCGACGCCGCAACGCACTGTTGTGGCCTGGCTCTTAGTGTATGCTCCTAAATTAAAGGCAGGCTCAACATAATTTTTAGACTGTTCAAGTAAAAAATATAATTAAGGAGTCAAACATTAAAAGCAATTAAAAAAATAAAGAAATTAAGTACAAATATAATCGCAAATAAATCCATGTCGCGTTTCTTGTAAATGTCATTACATTTTCTGAGAATATAAGTTATGCAATTAGTGTAAATAATTTGTTTTGTGCGCAGGTGGTATCGAAACCTCAGGTTCGTCCGGTGGCAGTTCCGAAGTGTGGTGGTGTCCTACGTGCGGCGGCGTGCGCTGCGTGTGCGGCGTGCGCTGCGTGTGCGGCGCGCCCGCGCCCGGCGCCGGCCCCGCGCTGCCCCGCGCCGACCCGCTCGACGGCCTGCCGCCCGCGCTCGACCCGCTGCAGGCGCGCCTGCATCAGATCATACTCTACCAGAAGGTACCGAGCGTTTATGCTAGCCTAGTACTCGCAGCGTAATTGCCGTCTTGTAAAATTGTCACCGCATGCCGATGATATGCTATTAGATTTTATTTTATTACTACCAATCGGTACACAAATCCAAAATGCATAAATAAATTGGGCTTTTCATACTGACGTTCATTCGTTGTTTCAGAAAGTAGTGGAGGAGCTGAGCGGACAACTGCGCGAGGCGCGGGAGGCGCTGCGCCTGTCCTCCCCGCCTGCGCCCGCCCCGCCCTCCGCGCCGCATGCAGCCACACCCACGCAAGTACGACACGCTTCTGTACACACGCTTCTGTACACCTTACAACTTTATGTTCGCCTAGTACATTTTGACGTGACAACGTCTTATAAATCGATGAAGCCGGCTGCACGCACGAAAAAACATGACTCATGCGGCGTTACGACGACCTCGATGGCGCAATGGTCACCATGCCGAACTGCCGAACCTGAGGTCCCGGGTTCGATTCCCGGCTCGGTCGACATTTGTGTGATGAGCATGCTTGTTGGCCGTGGTCTGGGTGTTACAATATGTATTTATAAATATGTATGTCGGAGGCAAACATCAGGATGGCACTATCGTCCGACATCAGTTAGGGTAATGAAGCAAAGAGATAACTCAAAGAAACTCAAAACTCAAACGAACTCAAAACTCAAACGTTTATTCAAATTAGTCAGAACAAAAGACAGCCCCCAAAACGCCCGCCCTTCGCCACTTCCTATGTGTTTTGGCTTGAGGAGAAGAAGTGGCGGAACAAACTCCCCAGCAACACATGTCTGTCTGTTAGGTTAGAAGAACCTTTACACTTTAATTTCAAAAGACACTTTACACACTTTACAATATGGATCTACAACGGTACTACAACACTAGGCAATAACACTAGACGTGACGTAGGGCAGTTTCGAGATGTGCGCAGCACGACGACTCGACCAAGACTGAGCTCCGCGGACGCCACGCCGACCACCACTACTCTGCCAAGCGCGCCAAAATGTTGTTTCACCGGAAACGCCACCAGAGGGCGCGCTTGCGTGACGTTTAGTGTCCGTACTATTGACAGTCTCCGACATGTATATATGTAGCTATATGTAGTTTATCAGTTGTGTTAGCACCCATAACACAAGTTAATTAATAACTTACCATGGGGCTAACCGACCGTGTGTGAAAAGGTGTCCCGACATTACTTACTACAATTCACCACGCTCTGAGGCGTTCCGTTTAAGGCTTGAAGTGCAAGCGAGAGCACGCAACGAGCGACAAAGAGGCACGATCGGCCTCCGCGTCCGGCTGCGTTCGACATCTGACGATCACTTTCTTATGACGTTGTCACGTTCGACTATCGTCAGTAAACCGACTTTACAGACAACCGTTTTTTTACACAACCCATTCATTGCAGGGTTGCTTATCATCATGATATTTCTTAAATCACACGTTTTCATAGTCACATTTTTATATGTAAGACAATTTTTCATATTGTTGTTTCTGTTCTACAGAAAACAAGCAGTGGCAGTGGGTCAGTGCGCGGCAGCGGCAGTAGCAGCGGCAGCGCGTCCGAGGTGGAGGTCGGCGAGGAGGCGCGAGGCGTGGTGTGGCTGCCCGACAGCGCCGCGCCGCGCTGCCAGTACTGCAGGAACCACTTCTGGCTGGCCCGGAGGCGGCACCACTGCAGGTCAGCTACCAGGCCGACATACGTGCACAGAGCTGTTACTGCACACAGTGGACGACGACACTAACGAGCGTGCTCCACAGACGGTGCGGCGGTATATTCTGCGGCTCGTGCTCGGAGATGAGCTCGTGGGGCGACTGCGGCAGCATGCGCGTGTGCCGGCGCTGCCGCGCGCTGCGGTGACCCGCCCCGGCCCCGCCCCCGCGCCCGGCTCCGCCCCCGGCCCCGCCCCCGCGCCGCCCCGCCCCGCCCCCGCTCGCCCGCGCCACTGTTTAGACCGACACCCGCTTGTCCCGCCCGATCTACCTAGATTAGCGTTCCTATAAAATTATAAAGCAATAGTAAACTATAGTTACATCTAAACAGTTTTACGTTTAAAAACTAGTCATGCCGCTTCGATAACTAGCTTGTGAAACGTTTTCAAAACGCTATTTATCTACGAATTATGTATGAGAGTTACAAATTGATTGTCATCTTTATTTTCATTAATATCACCATGACATTATTGTTTGATTGATTTTGTCCAAATGTTATCGTGCTAACGACATGTGACCGCAGTCCGAGCAGTGAGTGTGCAGTGAGGAGCAGGATCTAGTCGAGTGGAGCAAGGCGTTGGATGCCCGGTCGCGGTAATGTAGTTAGGAAAATGGTATAGTGAATTGTTACGCGAAGGCTGACTTTCTACGATAAATATTTAAACTTTTTTCTACGACTGTTTTTTCGGTCTCTATAAATAAATTCACTAAATGATGTATTTTTTCGATTTGTTTTTCCTTCTGTTTCGTTAGTAGAGAGCGATGATTGTAACTGGCCCCAACTGGTGTGAACAGACACGTAACACTTTGTATAAACTTGTTTTTTTTTCTTTTTATTTTGTATTATAGTGTTTGATTGTTCTATTATTATTTTTGTACAGTAAGGTTTTGTTTCACAGTTGGTCAGAGTGAGTCGGTCAACTGTCGGCCGACTCGCTCGGAGACACATAACCTTATATAAGACTTAATTTGTATATTCGACATTTTCCATTAATTTCAAATGTATAAAATACATTTCTTTGTACTATTAAATATTCGACTGAATTTGCTTATGGATAAGAATAGATGTCTATATTGGGCATATTGATTTATAAAATCCGTACTAAGCTTTATAATTACGTTGATACATTTATATTGTGTACTAAATTTTCACACCGTAATAATTTCGTAGACTAGAGCGTCAGAGTTCTGTATTTTATTTGTGATATTGTGATGATAATTTTGTATAATGATTAAGAGTTTAATAACATGTTGTTAGAAGTTAAATTTTACAGGTGATTATTTTAAACCCTCGCGGTGCGTTGATTTAGCTGTTGTTGCGACGTCGAATACTTCGAGCGAACTGTCCATATTGTGTCAACCGTTATATAGAGCGCGTCGACGCCGCCGGGCCCACTGTCGCGACCAACTGTACTGTGCACTGTACACTTGGAACATAACCACAGGATATATACTAGACTTACAATCAGACAAACGACTACTACAATAGGTGTTATTTTAATACATTTTTTATACATGGATAAAGAAACGGTCGGTTAGTCGCTGTGGGCCCGCGACAACGTATCTGCTTCGTATATAAATATAAATGATTTTGTAATTTATTCGTAAACTGAGGGGATTGTTGTTAACTGCATATATTTTATATTGTAAACGAAAAGCTCGGAGTAACGTGTAAGTATTGTCGAAGTGCAAAACTTGTTTGTGACCAATGAATATTGACACGATGTGAAATAAAGCATATTTAGTTTTATGAGCTCTCGCTTTTTATTTGTGCCATAAATCCCTGAAAATTACCATTATGTGACAAACTCCCAATCCTATCCAAAAAGCTGCTGTAAGGACAGTATAGAGGACCTCATGGCTAGCTAACAGTTGTACTGATCAATAAAGGTTATCGAAAGATTCAGTAAATAGGTGGAATTCCTAGCCTATCCAAAGTTTATTGGGTTGCCCGGGTTACTAGGTTGAGGAGGTCAACACTGGAAGCCGACCCCAACATACGAGAGATGAGACTAAGCAGATGATGCCAAGAAAAAAATGGTCGTCAATTTATATAATTATTAAATTTAAAAGTTTTTAGACCAAAATTCGTGCACAGCATAGGCGTGTAGTGGCCTTGCAGTAGTCTTGTGGGCGGTATGGTAGGATCTCGGACGAAAACAAATATTTCAATTTAGAAATTCATTTATTCTCAGCATCCATTAACATCAATCTCAGTAGTGCTTACAACTAATCAACATTGACGATAAATAAATAAACAGTCAGCTAATGATTCTTGACAGATGACTAGTAAAGGAAAGCTAAACTATTAAATAATATAAAAAATATACTTAAAGTAATTTAAATAAAATAAACATGATATATCTCTTACAGTTATAAAGCTGAACAGTTTGGTGAACAAAGGAAATACATGTACGATATGAAAAAATCTATGTTTAATATGGTATGTATTGAAAAAGGTTGCATTTATTTCCCCACAAGACGCGACTGGAACCGCTAGCAAAAGCTACTTAAAAGTAAAGTTTACAAGGAATGGCATTTGTTTATGTAAAGAATCTTCATATTTTAGTTCAAAACAAAGTTATATATTTTGGCTTCCATGCATCACTACTCATCATCTTCATACACCTTAACAGTTTTGACTACTTTTACACATAATATTATGCATCTCTACTTTCCTAAAACACACTGTGGAAATATAAATTTACATATTATATGTAGATGTGAATAATGATGCAAGCTTGCCTTAACAATGCATTTGGATTAATTAAATCAAGGACAAATTAATCTGTATGCAGTTCACACAATTTGTTTTTGAGGTAAAATATATGCATTTTATAACAAAAAATTTCTAACTTATAAAGTATATGAAACATATTGGTACAATTCAAAAAGAGCTAAGCTAGAACAGGTGTAAACATTTCATCAGGTAGATATTTTTATAAAAATAAAGTGTTCTTATTTGCTATGTGGTAACTAACATTATAATAATTATAATAAAAGCTTCATGATAAAACAAATCTACCTCTATGCTAAAATATTATTGTTCTTTTAATTTCAACAACAATCTCAGAAAGACTAAAGGAATTCGTTACAATAAGTACTAGGGTATCATAAATTAAGAGTAGTGCATATATTAACCAAGTGCAACATTAATTAGGCTTTTTGAACTTTTAATTTGTGAATTTCGTTGAATTATACTTTTCACTCAAAATGCCTGTGAGGCCTCCTTACGTTTCATAAGATCCTAGTATATAATTATTTAAAACACAGTGCTAATTAACTTGACTAAACGTTGACTAGCTAATTAATTATTATTAACTCAAAAAGAATAAAAAATAGGCCTTAAATTAGGAACAATTAAGTACCTATTTAGATATAAAGCTAAGCAAATTGTACAATAGAGGTATAAGTAATTTAATTACGTATTAAAAGTATCTTTTATGCAGATCTGATTGGAACCCGTATTGCATTGATAAAAAAATTGTCTGAATATGTGATAAAGTTGACATGTGATGTTGAGACCAGATTTACTAACTATGGAGCTAAGTCGTAGTAAATGATTGAGAATTCTCACATTAATGTTTGTGTTCATTTAAAGAAGATTTTCCACGTGAAACAAAGTCAAAGGTTTCTATAACATTACTAACATTGTCATTACACTGGTAACTAATTAAACCAAGCACCTATGAGCGATGAGGTAGGATGAAGCATCTTAATGTTATTAGTAATGCATATAATAATGTTACATAAATGAAGGTATCCGATTGGTATACGACCTCTTACCAAAAGTACTTGTGATCAATCACCCCTTGCTACTTAAGTTCTCATCATATTTTATTACGTACTTGTATACTTGGGTCAAACAAATTTTCCAACGCAATTCTAGATCCCCACTGTGAAACGATGTTTTATATTATTACATGTCAACACAATATCATGATAACATCGATATAATTTGTGTTGATGTCACATCACTATGTCTGTGTATTATACCATCAAGAATTACTTATTACTCTGCGATAAAAAAATAAAACTATCGATAAAAAAAGCAAAAAGTGCAGCACAACACTGGAAATAATGAGTAAACTCATAGACCGTTCTAGATGACACATAAGTTAACATTCAATCACATTACAACATGTAAACGAAAGAGTTTGTACATTTTGTTAATATTAAACCTACATTGGCTCGATTTTGTTTATTTACTACATATTTATTTACTTACACGGTTACCTAAAAGCTTCGATATTAAGTTTTGAGCCGTTCCGTTAACGAATCTTATCGATTCAACTAGAGGGACAACACAACATTATAATTTAATACTTTTGCATTTTTTCTACACAAATCTGATCTATATTATAAAAATACTGATATTTTTGTCAAGTGTCGAAAAAGCATAGGTACAAAAAGTATATCTTACTGAACATTACACCAAATACACAAGAATTTGATACATAAACTGCTTTTTTACCTTTTTGTACCCACCTTTTTGACGTTACAATAATAATCTATGTCCATTATCCTACCGTCATAGGTTCGTGATGTTTCTTCTTATAGTCCATGACCATACTGAGCACTTTGTTCCTCACCTGGTCTAATGCTTTGTACATATCTGCTGTGAAAGGCTCGAAGTCCTGGTGCTTCTTCTTGCGTCTGTATATGCCTTCTTTGTTAGCCATCGCGCAATTCATGTCCGCCTGGTAGTATATATAGATAGAGTTTTATTTATTTATAGTTTTATCTCAAATATAAATAAATTTTGGAAAGGAAATATAAGATACTAGCCGTTTTCTCTCCTTTTTATAATATTAGTATAGATGTATTTAATTTATAGGATAAAAAAAATGTATTCCGATCTGATGCAGCATAAATCTATTTTTAAAAATGCGTGCTATCTTGATATTGTTTATTTATGTATATAGTATCTAATTTATGTCAATGAAACAATTGATTTTTCCTTTACAAAAATAATATTGGCGATTCCACAATATTTGTTGCATAAAAGTGTATTTTTACTTTGTTTGCATCTTTGCATTCAAGTTATCCTCATATGTAATACCAATAAAGCATTTCAAAATAACTTAACTAACTTTTGATTTATTTATTCATAATAATCAATATTAATCTATAATAGGGAAATATTAAAAAACTAGGTATCAAAATATTCATCCGCATCGCTGTCAGCTGGGATCGTGCCCAAAAGGCTGGCTGCATTGCCACGCTGGATGGCAATGCATATCCTTTGACCGAAGTATAGGCCAGCCCTTTGGTCACGAGTGGACTCCACTAATCGCTTACTAATTTCTCGAAATAGTCTGTGGGCACTTGGGCCCCATGGTCCCAGGGTTTCAACCCCAAACGGCTCAAAAATGCAATTGCCGGTGAGGTTTACATATTTGTGCCGCTTGAGGTTTTCCGCGGCCGCAGCAGCTGCACCGACACAGCTCGCCGTACTGGGAAGGTGGGAAGGTGCAAGGGTGTCGACGCAGGATGCGTCCCACACCAAAGACCTTCCCATCTTCCAAGGCATTAAAAAACTAACTTTTTAAAGTACTACTTTTTTAAAAATGGTTCTGCTATCCACATACCTCAGTGACATTAAAGTTCAAGAAATCCAGTATCCCTTGCAGCGAGTTCCTGGTGTCTCGTACCAGAACTTCATAGAACACAATGTGCAGCGGCCCCGGGAACCTCGTCAGCCACATCTCGTGTAGTGTCTCCCAGGCCGTCAGCTGCGTTGATACGTATGTCGCCCAATCTTAAAGTAGAAAAATCTATTGTTGATTTATAATAATCTTGCATGGAGCAACTCAATAGCTGTATATCCATTTATTAATCCTCAAAAATGGACAGATGATTCGCATATAAAACATGACTTAAAGAAATTGTAACTGGATAACTTGAGTACTGAAGTGACCTTTTACAAGTTTGTAAAAATCTCAGTGGCATTTTTAACAATTACTAAGAAAAAACAACAAATTTATGCTGGTTAAGGACCAATTATTTAACTAACCATATTTTATGTATAGTAGTACGTATTTGATAATAAATAGCAAAGGTTCGTGTATTTATGTTTTTGGGAAAAATCTAATTTATATTAACCTACCAGTACCTGATTTCTTATTTTCGTGTGATTTCTTTTTAAATGCAGATTTTGGTGCTGTTCCTATGTGCCCTCTGTGGAGTCTGTGAAAGTCAGCCTGAAAAACAGTAACATCATTTAATTGGAAGGTCATAAACTACCAAATGCTTATATAAACACTTACAAAAAAATGTAGTAAATTAATAACTATTATGAACACATAATATCAATCATTATTATTTACAGAAATCATAAATTAATAAAGAAAAAAATTAATGACTGAAATCAAAAGCCTGTACCAATTACAAGCTTTTGATTTCACTCACTAATAATTTTAATGCATAATTTAAAAGCTGAACTGGTACATTCAGAATAAAGGTAGGTTGGTACCTTATAAAAAACGAAGCAAATAATAGTTACCATTACAAATAATTTCTTCAACAGTCCTGTCGCCCTGGTAAGAGCACATGAAGCTATTTGTGTGAGTGAGTGAGTGACAGTGCAAATAAATTGTTAAAAACAAGGCATTTCATTCATACAGCAGCGAACATAAACTGAAATGTACACAAAACAATAAAAAGCTTTATTGATACAATAGTCAGAACATAACATTGAAAGTGAGTATAAATTAAAATTGATAATATCTGTTTTTAAAAATCTATAAAAATCATAACTTCAGGCATTTTTTCAGTAAAAAAATCAGTAAAAACATTGTCATTGTCAAAGGCATAATATATTTCTTCTAAAACTGCAACAAATTGTAAAAGCTACATACTCAAGGACAAAATATTTCAACTCTATTAATCCTCTAATAAAAATAACTTTGAGTTAGGTAAATAAAGGTCATTATCATTTATGAAAAACGTTTTTTACTTTATTGTGATCATTGTTAAATACGATTTACATGATAAATAATATGTACAAAAGTAGATAATAGGCTCATTCCCTCATCAATTAAATTAAGAGAAGTATAACATAACTATTACTATAACATGTATGAAATGATACTTTTTTTGAAACAATATTTCTCTACATATACAGGAAAAGCCTTCTAATAATAAAATGTGCATATTTTCTCACCAATATGGCATCCCTTGGATTCCTTATCAGAAGTATAGCAGATTTAAATTTATCAGATTCCGTTGGCACTGCGTGAGTCTTCACAACTAGTACTGAACCGTCAGTTACGTTCTCAGCGGGAAAGCCGTGCACTCTTAACCCATAGTCCATGTATATTGAGCCAGTTAGTATACCTAGAAAGGTTTATAACCATGTAGGAAATATTTAAAACATAGCTTAATGTTGCCATTGATAGACAAAGCAACACCAGGAACTCAGAATTAATTAGGTATTCAATACTGTTATTGACATAAAACGCATTGAGTATCTGCTAAAGGTCATGTGACATAATAAATATATTCACCTGTAGCTTGTTGTAATAGATATCTGAGCCATGTGTTACCACTGCCAGGGTACGACACCAGTGCGACCACATCAGGCGAGGGCGGAGACCGCCAGCGGAGCTCGCTGCACCAGTTCACAGGAGGCTCGTGGCGATAAGCGAAGTTACTCATATACCCTCCGCCTCCATAGTAACCACCCCTCGACCCGTGCAGCGGATTCAACATAAACAATATTATCGAGAAATACAACATCACCACCGCGGCCGCCAGCAAAAATATAGATCTTCGCGACATTACTGCTAATGTTATTTCAATTTTGTTTAGTATAAACATATTTTTGTTTCATGATTTCTCTAATATTGTGAGACCACTCATTTTGTGTTTTGATTTCGTTATCATGTTGTTTCCACTTAGAAACCGACGTCACGTCACTGATATTTAATTACTACACAAATTTTGTGCATATTTAGAGCGATTGCAGTTTTCATTAGATTAACGTTCAAATAAAAATAAATAAATCGTTACTTTTTAATGTGGCACACAGACTCAAGATTTTGACAGCACTTGACAATCCCATCAAGTTCGCTCGATTGACTGAATGAAATGAATGACAAACAAATAAATCGGCAGCTTGGCTTCCGTTTTGTTGCCAATATCTTTATTTACATTTTGGGGTAAAATCAGTGTGAATTAATTATATAAATCGTAGCATTTCATACGAGTGTCATTTCTTAAGATGCACTCTTGATTAGAACTAATTGATCCTTGTTTCATAAAATTATTACCTATAATATTGGTAAAATAAAAAAGCAGACAAAAATCTTTTGGAGTATAAATGTTTTATTATAAAACAAACAATTCATTGTGATAAGTTAGTAAATCGAAGTTTCCTTAGTAATGTATGACAATTCTCTATGTTCCCTGTACATATCTCTAAATACATCTGCAATGGCAATACTCGAGGCGAATTTATTTGCAAAAGTATTTTTCTGGCTGTGACTAAATCGCCTCTTAAAATATGACAGACTGCTGCCTTCGCCCAAACACTGACTGCAATCATGTCTCTCATCTGATATGGCAACACTGACACTAGGTCGTGGATCATAGGTGGGTGTAAGTGTTCCACTGCATCTGCTATCCGGTCCAAGTTTATGAGAGCTTCTGCTGCATATATGTGTGCCCAAGCCTTGTGGCTGCTAGAGGCCTCTGGCTGACTCAATAACTCGTTAGCACTCATCAAGGCAGACAGTGGGTCCTGTAGATGTAGTAACACATAACTCTGGAGCACAAATGTGGAGTTCTTGAGTTCACACCTCTGTTTCCAGTTGATTGGTGGCCCGGGAGGTGCCTGGATGATAGGTGTGGTGGCATCAGGGGGGGCTTCCTGATTTGGCAGTAAAGTTATTGCATTCCTTAAACATAATGCAGCAAATTCTAAAGATAAAGATGGGATAGCAAATGATTCTCCTGAGGTTGAATATTTGTCTTTTCCTTCCTTTGACAATAAGATGCGTGTGTGTGGACCACTGCCAAGTTTCTTTACTGTATACTGTTGAGCTTC
Organism: Helicoverpa armigera; assembly: GCF_030705265.1. Taxonomy (NCBI): domain Eukaryota; kingdom Metazoa; phylum Arthropoda; class Insecta; order Lepidoptera; family Noctuidae; genus Helicoverpa; species Helicoverpa armigera. Next base: position 2,024,431 of record NC_087141.1, read on the forward strand.
ATCACTGCAACATTTCTTTACACAACATTCTGCCAAGTGGAGCCAAATACGAGGGTTGTTGGGGTAGTGGCGAGCTGCTTCTACCAGACACTCAAATGCACCTTCTGAGTTGTTGGCAGCCAGTAACGCCAGGCCCAGGTTGAACACATACAGGGGTCTGTCTCTACATGCTATTAACTTTTCACTGTCCTCACATTCCATTGCCTTGAAGTGCTCTTTGACTGCATGCTGGAAGTATTTTGATGCTAAAAATGGTTTCTTAATTGATAAATATATAACACCAAGGTTATTATTGATGGCTGCCCAGATGTCTTCGCCCTGAGTTTTCAAATCATAATTATACTTAAGTGTTTTGTATTGGCCTAGTGTCGTAGCTGCTTCTTTCACATCACCATTCAGATATTGCTGTTGAGCTATAATAAATACATTTTCTATGGAGTCTGGCTTTAGATTTAACTTAATTTTCTGTCCTAATAGTAACTGAGCTCTACTAACAAGTCTTTCAAACAGGTCACTGACTTCGTTATTTGATTTAAGAGGGTCACCGTGAGTCTTTGCTATTTCCAAAGTTTTTTCGTAAGTTCTTCTGCAGAGAGTAGATTCAAGCAATAGTAAGACAATTTGCTGAAATAATTTGTTGTCTTTGACATTCTTACAAGCGAGTAATCTTTCCAATAAGACAGTACACTGATAGTAGTACCTCGAGTGGTATAATAAAACAGCATAATTGTACAACAAGAACGGCGAGCTTAGGTCTTTTGTTTCGATGTCCGGAAACGTGAGTCCAGTTAACTGTGCGATGGCTTTCTTTAACTTATCCACGTTTTTCATATCACTGATCATGAACTCCACCACGGCTTTGTTATGCTGCACCCGTTTATTGCTGGTTCCAACCAGATTTTCCAACTCATTGAGGTGTTGTAACGCTCCTGTGTAATCCTTTTTTACATAACACTCGTGGGCGAGAATGACTGGCTCGTCCTTTGTTTTATCCATGGCTTTTTAAAGAAAATTAACTGTTATATTTATAAAAAGATGATTTAAATTATTTGTTTATACGAATAGGTCGATTATTTAGTTTTTTCGGACGTACGTAAGCTGATTACAATTAGAACGCCGAATGACATCTCACATCAGACATTTCGAGCGACATTTGTCATAACTGTCATTGTCAGTTTCACTTTTTTATTGTGAATCCTGACCTTTTGGCTTACAATTTCAATACCAAATTCAATTTAATGACAAATAATTTGCAATAGTATTTAATACATATTGCATTAATTCTTTATTGTCTCAGTCATCTGCAGATGATAGAGACGCAGATTAACATGCATCACATCACATGCGGAAATAAGTTAAAGTTCTTGTATGTATACATACAAAACTATAATATCGACTTTTAACTAGAACAAAATAAGTTATATTTTTTAGAAATAGTTTATGTATAAACGACATAATGTAATGAATTTTTGCCCAGAACTTCATGACATCTCTCTCCTATTGATACTGATGTCAGTTATTAGTTGTTCTGGTTAAATAAACAAATTAAGACTGAAATAGAAAATAATGTTGATGTTATAGTGTAAAGGATAATTCAAATTAAAACAATGATTTTATAAGTCTGGATGAATATGACCCTTTATTTTCTTTGTTGATCTCTCAGCAGGGCGCACACACAAGTGTTTACCGAACAGTGTAACTTTCTGTGTACCCAGATGCATTTCAAAAACACAGTCTCTCTTGGGAATAGTAGTTGTTATGTTATCTTTAGAAACAATTTTGAAAGTGTTTCTTGTATCCATAATACAAATACCACATTTACCAACATAACTTGGACATTTTGATCTGACTACATTTAAAATGCTTCCATGAAAATCTGCTTTGAATAGAGTTTGAGTGAACGTTTCCCAGGCTTTGCTCGTATAATCTGGTACTGGTTTGTCTAACTCTAGCAAATCTTTCATATAGTTTTGCCAGATTTCATTCAGTGGCACAACATCGTTGTATTTCACTTCATTTCGTGGTATATTGTAGAAACCTAATGATCTCTTCTCTACCCTTGTAAGGCACCGGACTTTCTTCTTGTTAGGTTTTCTTTTTTGAGATTTTCCTCGCTTTTTCGCAAGAACAAAAACTTTTTTTAATTCAGCGTCCAAATTCTGTTGCCCTGATTTCGACACATTGGATTTAAGAAATCCTACTATTGCTTCAGCGGCACTTTTATTAAAAGACTCTTCTGCAGACATATTGATTGATATTTATCTCATGAAATTAATATTAAATTCTTCCTTCGGTTTCTCAATCACTTTTTGTTATTGTGAATTTTATGACAGCGAGTGAATTTGACACTGACAAACAACACACGTGCCGGCTAGGGATTGCGTGATCACAATCATTTAGTCGATTTCTAATGAAACTTTAAATGATATTCTCGACAGGTCTTTTGAATATTTTGATTATTCTTCAACTTCAATACTTTTGTTTTGACGTTTTCAAGTTGAACTTGAACTTTCTTTGAATGATAATTTGATAAGATTACGAAATAAACTTATAATTTGCACAATAATTCGAGACCACATAGCTAATTTCCAGCGGAAAACTATAATAAACACATTGTAAAAATGGGTTCAAAGGTTCTTAATGTTAAATTCACAAATGAGAAGGAAATGCCCATGGTTGGACTTGGTACCTATGCTGTAAGTATTCACCGGTATATATAATTAATTAACCTAGACCCTAAACCTCCACCTAAGCCCTCCAGAATAAATTAAGGACCGTGGGGATACTAGGTTTCTTTAGCATTAATGAATAATACATTTTGATTAAGAACTGAACTGTTTATAATAAAAATATTCATTTCCATTTATTTTAAATGATAACTGTAAAAAAACAGCACAGGCTCTTAGGTACTGGTGGTTAGAGCCCCAGAGACAGAAACCCCCTCACAATATGTGCGTATCAAGGGGTACTGCCTTCTGAATCAGTCCCTGGATCCAGCCGGCTAACGAAAGCCTCATGAGGTGTTTGTTGAAGCTCTTGGTTATTAGACCATTGGCCGTGATGACAAACTGCTTAAAATCTTGATTATAGAGGCAGGCCGACCCCGGGCAGTTTAGACAAGCTGTAGAGTGGGGCATAGAGGCTGGCTACCGGCACATAGACACCGCTTCTTGCTACAAAAATGAAGAGGAAGTTGGTGAAGGAATCAATAACAAGATCAATGCAGGTTTAGTTACGAGAGATCAACTGTTTGTTACTACTAAGGTAGGTTATTAAGTAAATTGCTCAAAAATTATCATCTATAAATATTAACTTGCCTATTCCTTATCAGTATACATTGTTGTGTGTGTATTGTTGCCTTATGAGTGTACCTCTAAATTAATTAATCATTGACCTTTATGACCCTAAAAAACCTTTACCACACATTTTACACATAGTTTCCCATTTGCAAAAGTAAGGATTATAAAAACCCTGTCACCTATTTCAAATTTATTAGTATATTTCAAAAGCAATATTGTTTATTTCAGGTTTGGAATGATTGCCATGCTGAAGAGCAAGTAGTGCCGGCATTGAAGGAATCACTGGCAAGGTTGAAGCTGGACTATGTTGATCTATATCTTGTGCATTGGCCATTTTCTGCTAATGTAAGACTTACTATTGTACCTTAACTTCAATTTCTACACAATTTTTCACCAACTACTCAAAAAAGAGGTGGTTCTCAATTTGTTGGAATTTTTTATATTGACCATTGCAAAAGAAGACATAAAAACTAATAAAGAAATTAAAAAAAATCTATTAAAACAAAAATTGTTGGTTAAAAAAAATATGTATGTAATCAGAAATGCAGCATGAGTAATAATCATCAATGTTCGAAATTATTTTTCTAGGGAAAGGGTGAAGATTTGGGTATTGACTACTTGGAAACCTGGAAGGGCATGGAACAGACTGTGAAACTGGGGCTGGCCAAGTCCATAGGAGTGTCGAACTTCAATGAGGAGCAGCTAGAGAGGCTGATCAATAATTCCACTATCAAGCCTGTTGTTAACCAGTTTGAGGTAGCTATAAAAAATTATGCACACATTAAGTAAGTAAGATTGATTTATGTCAAGATACAAATTATTTTGGAAAGGAAACTGATGGGCTCTTCACACTTCATTTCATCTATATTTTGCCTTACAAAGGGGGTGCCTTGCACTAGCATCAAGTATGTTTGCAAAGGCCAATATGGAGTGCTCTGGAGTGACAAAGCTCAAGAGAGTGACTTATCTGGTGCAACACCAAAAATCAACGTAGTCAAATATCATTATTATAGTCTTATTGCGTTGCACTGGCATAAACAAAGTGCTAGTTTCCCTTTTTTATATCAAAATAGGTTCAATTTATTTGGTCTTTTATATGTATATAAATTACGAATATTTACAGATCAACCCAACACTAACACAGCAGAAACTAGTGGACTTCTGCAAGAAACATTCAGTGGTACCGGTAGCATACACACCTCTGGGTCTCATTTCTGAAGCCCGGCCGGAGTTTGCTGGAAAGGATGCCATCAAAACTGACCCTAAGCTTGGTGCTCTAGCTGAGAAGTACGGGAAAACACGGGCACAAATCGCCTTGAGATATTTGGTAAGGAAATATCGCTTATGTAATGAGATTCCAAAAGTATAAAACTTTTTTAACCGACTTCCCAAAAAGGAGGAGGTTATCAATTCGGCCGGTATGTTTTTTTTTTTTCTATGTATGTACATCGATTACTCCGAGGTTTATGGACCGATTTACGTGATTCTTTTTTTGTTCGACTCGGAATAGCTGCCAGTTGGTCCCATAGTCATCAGGTCAGGATCTGATGATGGAAACCCTGAGAAATCGAGGGCAACCTTCGAAAGTTGTAGGCATACATAGGGTAAAAACTTGATACTCAGGTGTACGCCTAAAAGCACTATTCAACAGTGAAGATTTGGAGCTGATCTGATGATGGAAACCAGAGAAGGTCGAGGGAACTCGATAACTGAATATGTAAACTACCTCGTGTTTGGGCTTAAATTATTTGTATTGACAAGACCTTTGCAACAGTGAAGGTTTGAAGCTGACCTGATGATGGAGACCAGAGAAAGTCGAGGGAACTCGACAACTGAATATGTAAAATACCTCGTATTTGGACTTATATTCTTTGTATTGATGAGAACTTCCCACTTGTATGGATAGTGACAACTATACGTATCACTGAAAAGCTTTAAATAAAAAACTTTTTTACAAAAAAATTAAACCGACTTCCCAAAACACTAAAAAGCAAAAAAAAAAACTATTTTTAGGTGCATCGGCCTAGAAGTCGGTGGCAGAATTAACTTAGTAACATCCATTAGACACCGAATTCTAGGCCGATGCACCTAAAAATAGTTTTTTTTTTTGCTTTTTAGTGTTTTGGGAAGTCGGTTTAATTTTTGTTGATTAAAGAAAATTACGTTTTTCTTCTCACAAAAAAACACCTAATACAAGACATTCATACTTTACGCTATTACATAATTACCATCTTCTAAAATACTAACTTCCGACCGCGGTTTCGCTACGTACCCCGTACTACATGCCATAGCCCAATGGGATTATAAACTATGTCTTGTGGTGCTAAGCTACCTCCCAGCAAATTTTCAGACAAATCGGAACTGACACGACTTTCTTTTATACCTACCTGAATTTATATTGACTTTTCATTTATTTCAGGTACAACGCGGTATTCCAGTGATTCCAAAATCGTTCACAAAATCTCGAATTGCAGAGAACCTGAATCTCTTTGATTTCGAATTGTCAGACAGTGAGATGGCGTTAGTGGATAGCTTCAATATCGATCATAGATGTGTACCGGCCACACCTTTTAAATCATTGAAAAACTATCCATTTTAATTTATATTTTTCTACAGTACCCCTAGTAAAGTACAGAGAACATCAACTTACTTCTATCTGTCGAATTTCTTACATAGATTTTCAACCTTATCACAATAGTGGAAGGTTAGTATTAGATTGGTCAAATTTGACAGATTCGTTTAGGTTGGCCTGCTGGCGTAAATGGTCTACGTGATATACTGGGTCATAATGTGATGTTGATAAATCAGGGTTTTGTAGCTATTAGTATTGTCGCAAAAGACTAGAAAATGTTAAGTACAATGAAAATTGATGTAACAATGAACATATAGCCTTAATTGTGATAGTAGTAACATTTACAACTGTTGTAAACAATGTAAACGTAAGTGAGTTTTATATTTCCTGTTAAATTATATATTTTTCATTACAATTATTAGTCTCATTAAATTAACTTGCTTTTTCAGTTGATTGGTTAGTGATTAACAATCCAAACTAATAGAAAAAGGTTTTTGTAACTATTATAAATTCAATACATAACAGTATACTATAGGAATAGTCGGGTAAAATAAATATCAATCCCATTTAAATTGTCTGACAATTTTATTAAAAGAAAAAAATATAAATAAATAAACATGTCAACGTCAACAAGAACTGAAATGATACAAAATAACAAAATCATATTTAGCGTCAATGTGGAAGTTCTGGAATGTCCTTTTAAGATATCTTAAGGTAATGCAAGACACCATAGACAAGCTTGCTTGATATAAAACCTTAAATGTGATTCTTAAAAAGAGTTATTGAAATGCATATTTGGAACAAACCTTTGTGGACTCGATTCCCGTTAAAACCCAGATCTTCAATATAAAAAAGGCTGAAGACATTTTATTCTTACGTTTGGCAATTTATAACACTCGGGAATCGAGTTTGAGACAAAATAGTACTATATTAGTATTATTTTCTAGTTTTTATACATGTTAGACTGTCTAGCTTTCAGCAAGTTGATGTGCACAATCACACGAAAGTTACAGAAAAATATGAAAACCATAAACCAGCACATTTCATAGAAAATTCATACAAACATTGGTTTAATCAGGTATATAAAAATATTGTAGAAAATCTACTTTGTACAGTAACAATCTATAAAACTTTTGGAACCTACTTCATAACAACTAGAAAGAGTCGATCATACGGTACATTGCAAAACGCATAAAAATATAATATAATAAATCATCCATAAATGAATAAACAATATTAAATAATACAGCCATATAAAACCCGGTAAATAAAATCACGTACATAATTCCCGCTTCGTTGAAAATCATCAAATATTATATAATCAATATACATAAAAAAACCCTGGTTCATGTCAACAACTACACTATTTTAATACATCCCTTATGGGGGGAAGCTTTGGCCAATGTGTTTGTAGTAACAGTTTTTTCATTTACATCACCCAAGGATATAAGACCCCTATTAAATTTTAAAATTTAGCACAATCGATAACAAATTAATGAAAAATACCTAGTACCAAACACACATAAATAGTAAAAATACGTAATAAAATTTAGAGCCATATAAAAGTGATTTCAAAACTACTACTACACACACATGATGCCTTAGTACCGCATACACAATTAGCCAATTCAATATATCCTACAAATGCTCGACGCAAAGGTCAGTGACCTCAGAGGCTGCGCCTGCGATCACTAACCAACACATTATATTAACAACACAAAAACAATAGCCTACTTCAAAGTAAGTCCTATGAAAATATATTTTTGATTTCTCTGAAGACCGTCAAAGACAAAAATACATGTTCTTTTATCATCCGACTGCAAAAAAGCAGGCTCTGATTTAAGATAAATATTGTTTCAGTAATGATGGAAAAATCTGCTTATAACTGAAGGGTAAAATAGTGCCCTCTTATAGAAAAGAAGATTTATATATTTTTTATTTCATTACGTATTTTTTCTTTATGTATGTAAATCTGTGATCTGTGTCTTCAGATGATAAGCTTAAAAATAAAATACACTTAAAACTAAAATATAGATCGCAAGCGCAGCCCCCGTATATTTTGTACAGCTACATTAAATAAACGAGTCTAACAACATAGGTTTTATGTGACGGCGTTCTACACTCTATGGTTCCGTAGGTTTATCAACTCCGTGAATCTATTACAAAATGTAATTTATAAACGCGAAGATTAACTTTCTATAAAAATGCATTTTGGAAAACCACAACAACCGAATATTGATTGATATATTGTCAATTCGATACTAAAAATTACAGTCAGTGATCGCTTTAGGAAATTCATTTCGATTTTATTCTCAGCTTCAGACCAATAAGTCAAAAATAAATATCGTAACGATATGCGAGGCATTATTTTAAGACATAGACTTAAAAAATGTTCTAAATATACCGCCACATAACCTACTATAATGTTAAGAATCGGTTCTCAATACGTCGTGGTGATAATACATTTGAATTTAAACTCTCTACAGATATGATCGCCTGGTACTCTAATCACGGGACGACGTACCAAAAACCGACTCTATTCATCGAAGCCTACTGGCCAAGATGGCTGACTCTAAATAAATATTCTACTTCCAAACGTAGTTAAAAAGATCCATGATTGAATCGTATATAGTGAAAGTTATAGCTACGTCAAACACTACTCTACTTAGCCTGGGGACCGTTCCTTTGTAGAAGGCGAAGGGACCTTCGGACTTCCAGGTTTTGATGAAACAATCCCATGTGTTCTTGTATTTGGAAGCTTCGAGTCCTTGCATTCGAGTTTTGACCACGTCAATCGGTGTGTTACCGAATACTGACGCCGCTCCTGTAAAATGGGAAAGAAAGGTATGTTAAAATGTCCTGAATAACAAGTTGAGCGATAAAAATAGAAGGTTTACGAGTTTTGTTTAATTATTTATAGCTGTACAAACTACGATGAAATGTCGATTCAAGTAAGAGCTGTTTGTGAACCATTTTCACTAGCTTGATTGAGACAAAGAAATTGATAGCAAAGTTAACGTAGAAAGAAATAACCTCGAAACACCGACTTCTAGAGCCATAATAATTATTTTTTGGGCGATTTTTGCTACAATATAAATTCTAAAATTAAATAAACTCTGCGACATTTCGAATGTTTAAAAAAAATGTTTCTCACCAGCCACGCCACCGAACAGCGCGACCATGTACTTGGGCACATGCTTGTCCCTATCTCCGCCCTTGTACCAGTCTCGGAGCGACTCCATCACGAAGAACCTGATGGCCTGGTTGCTGCCTTGCTTCATCACCGTCGCTGTCACACCCTTGTATAGACCTCCGATACCTGAGAGGGAAAGAATGATAACCATTAAGAAAGAAGGTTTGGTTGAGATGGACAAATTGACAAGAATTTTTGCTTCTATGTGCAAAATATCCATTGTAATCATTTGAACGATAAATAATTTTATCTTTAGCAGCCAATTGTCATATCAATAATGTCTTATGTCGCCGAGACCTATAGTCGGCCATGGCGAATGTTCTTAAGAGACCAGCCAGCTGCACAGGACATTAAATAAGTGTATACTCTCAAACATGAACCTTCTATTAAATATGGTCCGATGCAATGGCTATCCGAAACGACCGGCAGTGTAGAGCTACTTTTGAGTTGGTCTACAGCTAAGAGCGTATAAATAATAATCGTTTAATAAATAATACGTACCGTCTTCCCTCACAATACATCTGACGCCATGGAAGAATCCTCGGTACTTGGGCTTCTCAAGCCTCAAGTCGTTAATGAACTTGACCTTGACGGTCTCCATAGGGGTGACGGCGAAGATAGCCTCGGACACACCAGCGGCCAGACCACAAGCCAGCTTGCCTGTCGTGGAGAGAGTGCCATCTTCTGTCACCATGTACAGACGAGCTTGTTCGAATACACCGAATCTGGGAATACAAGGAGACAATTAAGTCTTCATCCAAAAGTATGAAAGAGAAAGGTCCCTGACCCGATCAGTCATCACGAAATCCTCAGAAACTACCATTGTTAATCTCAAATTCATACTCCCTTTTGGGGGTGTCGTATAAAGACGAGATTTTTTTTAAACAATGACCTCTTCAATGGCATTGATATACAAAAGGGAAGCAAAAAAAGTGACAAAGTTTGTATAGTAGTTCAAAGATTTAGTAGATATGGTCCCGGGTAATTTATTCAGCATAAAAGTAACCAGCTTTTGCGAATCATGACAACAAGCTTGAAAACAATATCAACCGGACATAACACAACGATATGTTATGTAACACGAGGCATTGAACAGAATTGCACCGATTCTTTATACCCAAGCAAGAGTTTTGTCACGTGTGAACTGTGAAGTAAATTTTTACGCAAGCTATGTCGAGTATGAATGCTAATGAAAACTGGACGTTGTTGTTATGTCTGTGCCGACAGACTAATTATTATCGTTTACTTCGACGTGTTAAGTTGCAGTAAGTGAATTTTGACACCAATGACTGACAAAGGTGGAAAGGGAAAGGAAACATCTTGAAGAAACCTGGACTTCTCGTCAATCCGCCCAGAGCAAACGTGGTGATCAACACTCATTTCGTCTCTGTATAAGAAGCGGCTTAAGCGCTACAATGGGACAGTCAAAAGGCTGATGATGATAATATTATTCTTATATTACCGCATTGTATGATACGATCATCAGAAACATAATTTGATCGATATTACTCAATGATAACAAAAATACGAAAACAAGGTCAGCAACAAAAATAAATTCCGCCTTTTTCAATTAAGGAAACCCCGCCGATGTCAGTTTATTGGGGTCATAGCTCCCTAAAATAGGGTCGAGCTAAATTGTATTTGGTATAGCTTTAAGAAGATTTTTTCACCAAATGACTATTGTTATTGAAAGAAAATTTTCCATTGGTTTAAAGAAAAATACGTTCGACGCCGTATAGTTCTAAATATAGCAATTGCTACCCAAACACTTGAATATGATAATTTTTCCATCTGACCGGTTTTATCGGTCGTGTTTGTGATCTCTGCGTAGTTTGGACACCTTCCACGTGCAAATTACTTGTTTACCTCCCACGACTTTATGCTTGCTTGGTACATTTTTGGTATCACTAGATTGGGCGGTTGAGTGATGTTATCATAATAATCAAAAATTTGTTGTTGTGAAGTTGGTCAAAGTCAAAGTCTAAGTCAAATCATTTATTTCATTTAGGCCTTTACAAGCACTTATGAACGTCAAAATTATAACTAAGTTTGATTCTAGTTGCCCATTCCAAAAGTAGCTTCCTATGGAGAAGAACGGGCAAGAAACTCCATGGTTACTCTTTTTAAAAATAATATAGTATTACAATTTGTATGTATTGATACATACAGTAAAAGCATGCGAAGATCATGTAGAATCGCAAAGACAAATGAGGATAAAGTGACAATTAAAATGCTACATGGTGTTCACATTTACAAATTGGTTTATATTTTGGTACAAAGTTACAAACAAATAATCAAAAGATGAATACAATTTTATTTGCCGGTGTAATTTTAATTTGTTAATTAATTAGATATTGTCAGTATGTCCTATGGAGCAGGACCAGCATGTTTCCAAGCATTTTTATCTTGAATGTAATCTTCTAATTTATAATATGCTTGCTTACAAAGTGTGGCTTTTATATGAGTTTTAAACCGCATGTCATTTAGTTCCAGAATGTTGTCTGGTATTTTATTATAACATTTGACACAATATCCCATGAAAGATGTTGGGAGATAGTTTTAGATTTTGGCCCTGGTTTTATGTATCATACATACCTACATCAGGCATCAAGTAACTTTGCCTTGCCTGGAATTTCGCTCTGTGAAGTCGGAACGGCAAAGTAAGTTTCCGTGAAAATACCTTGTCGTAACTCAATGCCCTGTATGTCATTGAGTATGTTTATCTTATGCAACCTTCGGCTAAGTGACACAATGAACTGTTGTTATCAGTCATTAATGCTCCACTTTGCGGTAACGTGAGATATACGTGTCGGCTGCGGATAGATTAGAGAAATGCGACTACTGTGGACTTATGTAAGCCTGGTACTTGACATTATTATACATAGTTGGATGGACTCCGAAGTGCAAGTTTTTAAATGGTCCTAGCTTTTTTATAATATTTTGGAGTCGGCTTGCAGTCTAACTGGATGCAACTCAAAACTCAGGTGCTCAAATGGCAGCGGGGACCCACCAATTTAACGTGCTTTCCGACACTGAGGAACTTGTCATGATATGATCATCTAAGGACCATCATTGATTTGTTACACAGGTTATCTCAAATTCAGTTTAACCTTTTGATAGAGTCAAAGGCTAGGTCAGACCAAGAAGTCGCATATGATAACTACTGAACTGCTGAACAGACTAATAACTTGTTGCACCGTTTCTATTATTGCTATGGAAATATGAATTATCATGTGGCATAAATAGCACTCATAGCAAAGTCAATAAGAGGTCAAGGTGAAAAATTTATATCAATATCAGCAGCAATTTGATATCTAGATAAAACGTAGGTAATTGCTTAGCATAGCAGCTGTTGGCGAATAAATATGATAAAACGAATACAATAATAGTACTCGTAATTTACAAAAGTTTTTGGACACTATTGGCAAAATTGTAGCAGGTCTGCAAATTAAGGATGCAAAGATACCGCTCTATCCTTGATAATTAAAAAAAAAAACGAAAACATTGTTGTTAATTTTTTTTCCGTTAAATGAAATAGTTTCTAACAATTTCGTAGTTAACATATCATGATAAGGTTCTACGGGCTATCTTACAGAGGATAGGTTACAAACGCAATATTGTTTAATTATTAAATAGATGCCTAACTTTTTAACGTCAAATTAAGGTGATGCAACTTGCCCCAACTCAATTTACATAGTTGTTGCCCGAGTCTCGTTAATCATCAAGACGATAAAAATATCACAGTGCATACGAGTATATCAGTATGCAAACAGACAGATAACGTTGATGCATCCTTATCCGTGGTGGAAATATGACAGTTTTCGTAAAAAAAAAAAAACTATTTTTAATATTAGAATCATTCTGTTTCATGAACGTCCAGGTTTCCTGATATATTTTTCTTAACATTATTCAATGGCGAGCAAATTATGTTAAAAACCGATGACACTGGTCTTCCAAACTTTTATTTTGTCACAATACATAACATCTTGTAGATTATTGATATCTTTTGGGTTTGTATACCCAGATTAACCTCCGGACGATAACAAAATGACTGCAGTCTCTTCATATGCAAATCCTTTCATAGAGCATTGTATATTAATTTGCCTATCATCAACTGCTTTCAAACTGCCTTGTAGAAGTACCATTATTCCTAATTTACTCTAACGGCATATTGTACTATCATAATAGTTCCCTATCGGTCTAATTAGTGATTATGTTTTCTCCGATACGTAAAGTGTAACGATGTTATACCAAATTTTTTGGTCATCATTATTTGATCACAGATACGTAACGGTACAATATGTCCACAATTCATGATAAGATAAGAATTGCTGATAATGTTGAAACGAAAATGCGGTATCGTTGAAAGTACCGAATTATTTGTTTGGAATGAAAGCAGAAAAATATACCATCAAATACAGTTCTACTACGCTATAATAAGCGAAGGAAATTTTGAGATAATTACGCACATATCTTAATAAAGTCTACATACAATAAAGTTGCAAAAATACGTAATCATTATAATCAGACAGCGCGGTTTAAAGTTTATTATCCATTTAAGCCTGTAGTTATCATTTTATTACAGACCTTTGTAATTCTTAACTTTTGTTTAAAATACGTAGTTGGATCATTTACAGCCAGTTTCTTCATCAAAAGTTAAAGCCAAAGTAAAAGTCAAAGTAATGTCTTAAGTTAAAGTAACGGTCAAATTAAATTTTTCTATTAGTTTTGCTGTCACTTTAGCTTTGAAAAAACGAATTTGACCGTTACTTTTACTTTAGACATTACTTTAACTTTTACTTTTGATGAAGAAACTGGCCGTTAATAGTTAAGGAACACCGGCTTGTCCGTCTTACCGACACCATTTCCCCCCTTTCTAATTAAATAATTAGCTTAACAATTTACCTGACGGCAGATTTCGGAATCGATCCATAGATGAGTACGCTGAGTCCTCTGTATAGGCCGAAGACTCCATGTGACTTCACAGTCTTCTTCACACAGTCTGCTATACCCGTATACTTCTTGGCACCTCCTAGAAGAAAGAGCATTTGGTCATGTATCATAGGTTCACTTTGACGGAGGACTGAGACGATGAAAAAGACTCGGAATAATCTACTAATTCTGTCGCAGTTTATGTTAGGGTGACAGAGATACAATCTTGTTTGAGCAATTCATAAAATTAAGCGTCCTTTGAGTATTCGGCAGTTAGTTGTTTGAGGGTTTATCTCATCTCCGCTGTTTCTGACACGAATTTCTACGTGTGAAGAATTTTGTTATAGAACTATTAGAAAATATAATTCAGTATGTAGCATCAAGTTAGAGAGACGCCAGCAAATTTTTCCGACACCTAAAAAAAGGTGTCAGTAATATTATGTTGTTTACAACACATTTCGGAGATGTATGCCAAATATACAGGATGTTACGTGCATTATGGACTATGGGCACATAAATCTATCGAAATGATACCTGCCCAACGCAGCTGCATGCATAAAAATAATTCCGGCTTAGCCACTGAGAAGTGGTGTTTTTAAAAATAATCTCGCGTAGGAAGTTTCGCAAGAGAAATGTTTTTTAGATGTGGTTACTGGCTGCATAATATGCAAACTGTTAACCTTGGGATTCTGTAAAGACTACACATTTTTAACAGCTTCAAACAGTGAAAGTGGAGTGAGGAAGTCATATTTTCCATTATTAGATTTGTATAAATCTATATATAGATACTCTATTTTCATTACTTTTGCGCTCATCAGGAATAAAATGTTTCTATCAACTAGATTTTGTGCGTGAACTTGAATGAATATAGAAGATGGATGTAGCCTATCAGTACGGCTATGAATGAAAAAAGTTGACTAATTATACGAAGTCGTTTACTGAAGACATCGGGAACAGAAAAAGCTGGATGAGTCAACTGTATATTATCGAAGTCAAAGGGAGGTCCGTTCGATCAATCAAATATGCGAATGAAAATTACTCAAGTTGTCATTTTAGGAAAGTAGGTGCCTTTTATGAGATAGGCTATCGAGATATACCTATCAGTTGATAGCAAAATAACATGAGTAGATGAAAGTAGGATGTATTTGATAACCTGTGCGGCAATAGATTAAATAGGGGAACAATTTTTTTTAAAATATCAGGTGTGGTTTGAAATATATATTTTTTCACTACAATAAAGACTGAGCCGTAACGCCAGTCATCAAGATACTCAATAGAGATAATACCTTAGGCAAAATTTATCAGCAATGACCCGCGTAATAGGCATTTGACAAAAAACGTAACATTACCTACAATTTGCAAAAACGTGATAATACTCGTAATGTAGAATAAAATCACGTGATATCTCGTTAAAATGACCTTGAACTGATTAGGTCAAGTTGTACTACAGTAGCTTAAGGTTGTTAGCCTTACTGTCAGTCAGTTAACAGCTGGCTTCAATGATCTGAATGCGTGATTATGTGTCTGTGACACGGCGTCGCTTTTATAGCGCATTGTTTTTATGCGCATTGGCCATGTCTATGTCGGTATAAGTCAATGGTCCCTTTGTTTTTCTGGTGAAAATGGGACCAGAGAAAGTATTGGCAGAGCAAGTGGAAGATTTCAGACTCTTTGCAAAAATTAAGTGACGAATGAAAGATTTTTTTGGTCTTTTTTATTAAAGAAAATTATAAGACTTATTTGCAAAAACTCTGTTAAAATTAATATTAACATAACTCATTGTAAAGAACTTGCATTTACTTTGTTTGTTAGGATTTTGTCCTTTGCCCTGTCGGTCAAATACAAACAGATAAGCCGCTTTATACCAGGATCATGTTATATCAGATTGATATAACTGGCAACTTGACAACAACCGATAAGAGTATTCAATATGACGTTAGAAAAACAAACATATGTATCATAATCTATGTTCACAAAAATTTTTGTCTTCAAAGTTGATATTAAATTCATAGAAAAAAAAAACATTAAAATACTTAAGTGTTTTGTCATCTTTAAAAAACACAAACACGTTTTTTTTTTTAAGAGTTGTTTTAATAAGAACTAGGAATTGGTAAAATGTCATACAAATAGATTTATTAGATCATTTAACACCATCTAACTTGTTGCTAAGTAGAACTGGCTGGAATAAGATTACTTCTATGGAATGTCAAAAACTTTTGTAAACATTGTTTTGACAAGTGAATGATAATTGACAGCTCTAAGTAAGACAAATTGTTCTGTTTCCATTATTCTATCATCTTTTGCTAACCAGAGATATAATTTTGACATTTAGCCCCATACTAGTAATATCAAATTCCTACATCTAAGCTACAAATGGTTAGAGATAGAATATTGAGAATGGATGCCAGTAGGTAAAATAATTTGAAGAAAAGAATGCTTAGGGCTCATTTTGGACCCTATTACTTGTCTCATAGAGTTTATATTACAATACTAAGTTAAAGACACTACTTGAACAGGTTCTTGCATAATTTAATGGTAGTTAAACAATTGCCTATTTTCTAATTGGAATCTTTTACCTATTTCATTGTTACTTGAAGCTTTTGTTTTTATGCCGATTATTATTTCTTTTAAGATACTTAAGTGCTAACTGTTTCATGTGCATTATTATGTTCAAAATAAGGAAAAAATATTCCGAAAACTATAGGATGAAGTAGCATTAATTAAATGAATGTGTGAAGGAAACAATGTTTAGGACAATGTAATATTTAGCAGAGTATATTATCATAAACGAAAGCTTTACTATCCTAGAAATAAATATGCAATAAGCAATCGTTCAGTCACGTAAGATAGTCAATTGTCGCGCCGAAGGAAAAGACCTTGAATAATACTATTTTATTTAAATGTTCTGACATAACTCTAGTCGCGGACCAAAGTCCATTGCTTGGACAAAACAACATTTTTCACCGAGCGCTTGGAGCAGAGATATCGAGCGAAAAGTTCTTCCCTACAACCCAAGGTTATCTAACCTAGAATTATTTATTAACTTTACACTCCAATCAGAATCTAACAAGACTTCTATTGAGAAAAACAAATGAATATCGAAGAGATAACAGAACGAAAATAATTGTGACTGACGTCCGAAAAGTTGGAACATTATTTTTAGCGAAGTTTTTTCTATTCTACATCTGTGATGTTTACAAATAAGAATCCATGTTATAACACGGAAATATCGATTGGTGAATGAAACTGAGCGTATGTTTGAGACATTAACTAAGTAAACTAACCTTTTTCGTCTAACTGCAGTTGTGTTTTCACGTATTCCGTCGGGAATGTTATACAAATTTCAATGCCACCAGTGATACCGCCGGCCACAACACCTTTCAAACCCTTCGCCTTTTCGCCAGCCGCAGCCGCTGCGCCCGTTTCCGACATCCATGGCCTAGAAAATGGATTTTTGAATGCTACTGGTCTGTTAGACATTATTATTTCTATAAAAGGCACTTGTCGATTACGACAGCGGCTGCGTCGACTTCCCTCTTGGACTATGATTTGGAAACTAATGAATTGAATGAATGGATTTGGTAGTCTGGTTGGTTCTCGGGAAATAGGAAAATTTTTGGTACTGGGACCAGTGTTGCCAATTAGACATTCATTTTACCCAAAAAATAAACTATGGATAAAAATATCGAAGGAAAAGTTTTCGATGATATCACCGACCCCAGCCGGGGCGCCTCTTTCGCCTTGTCTGGGGACAGCACTATCAGGGGTCATCGGGGAACTTCGTAGACAGGGGCGAAAGGTGTTATGTAGGTACTCTCTTATATGCTAACCTTATTTAATCCCCTACGGTTAGTTATGTACTTCCTTTTTATTTAATTTTACTGATGTTTAAATCCCTTTATGTATCCCGATGTATGTAGTAAAAGTCACAATACGTGCTACAAAATAAGTGCCATTTCAAACTGTACATTTCACGAAAGTCAATACATATAATGTATTCTATGTACTAGATCCACACCTAGATCCAAGTTCATAACATGTCAGGAATAGGAATCAAAGGTTCAGAAATTAATGTTGTGAAAAACAACAAATCTTTTAGCAAAAAAAAACGCAATGCGCTGACTTCGGCATGTCGCTATCGCAAATCGGTTTTTTTACTGTGGCAACATTATGTTGACAGCTTTTCGGTCATGCACTCGCCGTCTGTCGACTTGTTTGTAGTTCATTTCATTCATTCAAGTGTTGATTTTCGTTCAATTTGGCGAATTTGTGGATAACGCTGGCAAAGACTTTACAATTTTCGTGATAATAAACAGTGTTACTTAATTTTATTTGTTAGAAGTTACGAAAAACAGAGAAAATGGCGTTGAGAACTTACGGCGATAAGCCGATAAGCTTTCAGATAGAGGAGGGTGGAGAATTCTACTGTGTCGGCTCAGAGGTTGGTTGGCTTTCATTTTGTTTATTGACGCTTACAATATGATTTACTTCTATTATACTTATATTACTTCTACATCACACTTTTTATTGCTTTATATTCCTTTCCTGGAGCCAGTCTAAAGTACGGAAACATATTTTGCGAATCCAGCAGTTATGACAACGTTAAACAATCCAAATCAATGATGCATGCTATCTATTTCATGACTACTTACCACTGTAATTTCATATCGAAATCTTTAATAACTATCCAAATTTTACTCTAACATCAATTTGTATATGATCACAACACATTTATAATTGAAACCTCTCTTTTGCAGGTCGGCAATTACCTACGGTTATTCCGTGGGTCTCTCTACAAGAAGTACCCGGGTATGGCCCGGCGTACTCTTACCAACGAGGAGAGGAAACGTCTCATTGACAATGGTCTAGGAGCCCATGTGCTGTCCAGCTCGGTATCCCTCCTCAAAGCTTCTGAGGTTGAAGATATTATTGAGGGCAACGATGATAAGTATGTGTACGTTTTGTGATTATTATTTCTCTTTTAGGTAATGAGTTTGAGTATGATTTGAACTCAATGATACGTTGGTGAGTTGTTAAATGGTTTTCGGTGATCATCATCACTCATCGTTTAAAGCTTTACTCTACTAAGTTGCAACACATCTTGGGAAACACTGGAATACTTGGGAACCTCATTATTATCTTATTTTCATCATTATAAATTATCATTCTCGGTTGTGGATCTATAGCAATTATTGTTTTGGTTGTTTGGTTTTTCATAATAAAATCTCCTTTATTAACCCTGGTAATGGCCATAAACAATTTTTATTTTTCTTTAGTTTCATAACAGCACCTGTACAGGGTGCGTTTTTTTAGCCTAACCATCTTTTTCATTGTACATAGCTTCCACTAACTGTACCAGATTTAACGGACTTGCTAATTTAACAGTAACTGTGTATGATTAGGTACAAAGCGGTGTCAGTCAGCCAGGAGTTGGCAACTCCTAGGGAGAGCAAGAGTAAGAAGCCACACAACCAGTCTTGGCTGCCGGTTATGCCCAACTCTTCACACTTGGATGCTGTACCACAAGCCACTCAGATAAGCAGGACTAGGGTGCATAATAAGAAGGTATAAAACTTGCTCTTTGTTCTAATAATCACAGCATTTTTGTTACATCTTCAACAAGTTGCTATATGGCAAATGTTTGATGCACATCTTTTAGTAGATTTAATTTTAATTTTCATAGTACATAAAAAGGCTGATAAAGGTAGGTAATGAAAACCTCAAAATGTATATCATACTATTTATTCATTTTAATGCTACATTCTACATTGAGTGATATTGGTTCTTTGAGTACCTTTTCAATAAATTGTATTGTTTTAGGTGCGTACATTCCCCCTGTGTTTTGATGACACAGACATGACTGCAATGTTGGAGAACTCCTCACAGAAGCAGATTCTTGTGCCCATCAGACTGGACATGGAGATAGAAGGACAGAAACTGAGGGACACATTTACTTGGAACAAAAATGGTATGCATTTGCTTCATTGACTTCTTCTAATCATTACAGTGTACTACAAACCGTCAAAACTTACTATTCATTATTATTAGGATGTCCATAATAACAACAAATAACCAACGCCCATTTAGTTTGAGAGTTGTACACTACTGTATTCTTATTTAAAAAATAATGGCCTGTGATACATATAACCCTAGACAAAAGGTAAAAATAATTTCTCCTTATTCAACATTCTTTACATGTTTTGTTTATATTTCAGAATCAATAATAACACCGGAACAATTTGCGGAAGTGTTATGCGATGACCTTGAACTGAACACAAGCACATTCATCCCAGCAATAGCTTCGTCTATCAGACAGCAAATAGATGCGTTCCCGAGTGAACCTCCCGCTATACTAGAGGAGCAGCCTGACCAGAGAGTTGTTATTAAGCTGAACATACATGTGGGCAATACTTCGCTAGTTGATCAGGTTAGTTCTTCCATCCATCCATTTTGTTGGATCATAATGTTTACTAGGTATGGCAAAAATTTGCCGAGCTGTTCCGGGAGTAGTCAATTGTGACGAACTCATAGTAGGACTGTTGTACCTAATTTTAAACAGTGAGTGAGTTGCACCTTCTGATTATACCCAAGCCATAACCAGCCGTGAAATTGCTGCCCATTGGTTAAACTGGCGATTTGACAACTGGAAACACAGGAAATGGTGGTTTTGGAGGCTTTTTTAAACCTTGATGTCCAAAAAGTCTGTTTTGCAGCCAAGTTTGAATAAATGATTTTGAGTTGGGTTGAGAAGGATCAGTTACAATTAAAACTTATAATCATAATTCCAGGTGGAATGGGACATGTCGGAGAAAGAGAACAACCCGGAACAGTTTGCTATGAAGCTGTGTGCTGAGCTGGGGTTAGGCGGGGAGTTCGTCACCGGCATCGCTTACAGTGTGCGGGGACAGCTGAGCTGGCATCAGAGGACTTATGCTTTTAGTGAGGCACCGCTGCCTGTTGTTGAGGTATGAGATTTTTACTTTTATTATTTTGTTGAGAAATATAAGTGTACTTTCTATGTGAAAATTGCCAAGATATTACACTTGTATTTAGACTGATATGTTAATGTATAGGACGCTCTTTTGACGGTATTATTACGTATTTTGGAGATTTTGTGCATATAATGCGTTCTATATCATTGTTTATAAGAGAATATATAACCAGTACCTTGCCCAATTTGAACAAGCACTGGACCGTTATTTGAAGTCCTCATAATGTTTCCAGTCACTCTTAGTAAGTGGCCTCTAAATTAAAATTGAAATCTGGTGGATCACTCATTGGATCATTTCTTTTTTTACACGTAAATCGTACAGACCTCCAAAAAACCATAGCATCGTAATCTTTGTACCACTAGGCACTTCCTTCCCACAAATCGATATACATACTTCACATTACTTATTACCATTACTATATTTACTTACAGACGCCATACCGCCAGCCATCGGAGGCGGAGCAATGGGCGCCGCACCTGGAGACGCTCACCAACGCGGAGATGGAGAAGAAGATCCGCGACCAGGACCGCAACACGCGACGCATGCGCCGCCTCGCCAACACTACGCCCGGTTGGTAGACACACATACACACAGACATGCAGACACACAAAGTATACTGATTAGAGATGTTAATACTGATAAATGTCTTTAAAAAAGCAGTAGCCGCATACACAGACTTGTTAACATCACACCCGGTTGGTAGACACATATACATGCAGACAGACACACACAAAGTATACTGATTAGAGATGCAAATAATGATGTAAATGTCTTTAAAAAAGTCGCAGGATCGCTAACACAAAGTATACTGATTTCAGTAAGGTGTAGTCACGGACAACAAAATGACTAGCGGAGATGTCATAATGCAAAACTTCCTAAGCAAGTAACGCTATGTACCGTTGGTTACTTGACCTACAAGAAAGCGCCTGACCTACCCATCTTATGGCATCTCCGCTCATCTTTTCTTCCTCCTTGGTAGACACACACAAAGTATACTTTACACTTAGAGATGCTACACCATATTCGGTTGGTAGACATACATATAAAGACACAAAGTATACTGATTTGAGTTAGGTGAAGTAATTTTGCAATGCAATTTTTGATTTTCACAATTCTATAGTTGATTACTCTTTCAAACTCTTTAGTATACGATTATACTATTTATTAAAGGTGGTTAAATACACATAAATTACACAAAAATCTTCTTAAGCAAATCAAGATCAATTTATTTTGGTTTATTCAGTCTGTATTATATTAATTTTTTTAACAAAGTCAAAGGTTTTTATTTCTGAAATAGACCTTACACATTAGGCTTAGTTTCTATTAAATATTTATATGGAATGGGTTGGTAGGTATTTGTATGAAACGATAAAACAATAAAACTGCATCAGTATACTAGTAGGGAAGTCATTTATTTTCGAATAACGTAGAATAAACTACACATACGAGTAGGCGAGATACAACTTTGGTATGAGGATATCATCACACGGAAACAAAACTTAGATCAGTATAGTTCTCGCAAAACTCATTGGCGGTCCGTAACTAACTTCAGGGCGCAAGTACGCGTATTTGTTCTATACCCACCTCCGTCACCCGCCGACACCTAAAATTGGTTTATGCGCATCGACTCACGCAACGGTTCCGTGACGATATAAAGTTTTGCGAGAGCTATACATACTCATACACTTCACACAATTTTTACCGATACATAATATTACTTTTACAAACATGTTGTTATTTTTATTTTAATCAATTATTATTTTGTGTATGTACTTAATAACATTACTATATTTAGCAAAACTGGTCGCTCATTACAGATTTTGGTCGTAAAGTAATTCATTGAATAGACGCAGAGGCTTTATTTATTTATTTCAAGCTGAATTATACTCGGTGGATATGCGTCTTTCAATAATTTATTTACTCATATATAATCGAAGTTTAAGGCACGATTGCACAACTATCCACTGAATTCATTTATCGCTAAATTTCTGTCAATAAACTGTCTATAAAGGCATTAAAAAGCTGGAAATAAATCGTGCTAACTTATTTTATCACTTGAAGTTGACAATGTCAGTCTAAATAATATTTAGCTTTAATTGCATTTAGTGGACAGTAGAGCAATAGTTCAAAATCTGTAATTGGCGACATCAATGTGCTTATAGAAGATATTTTACAAAATCGATTAATAGTTACTCGAGTACTATTTTACATCACAAAATCGTGAATCTATAAGCATAGATATTTAGTAGTATAAGACATTGGTAAACAAAGCTGCCTCCATAGTCAATAAATACCACATAAGACATTGGTCTTCCAAAATAGAGCAATGTTGTAATATAACACGAATAATCGATTTAAAGGTATCGAAAGATCGATAAACTCTCGAATGATTGAATCGGAACGTCTGTTTATGCCACTGGAAAAACTGCAATAATGGATTACAAAATAGTCATTTAAATTAGGTGCATTAAATATATTGAATGGGTTGGTTTTTGAAATATATGCGATTTGAATCGATATAAATAGCTAATCAAGTAGAATATATTAAATCACAATAAATATTTATACAAACGAGGAGTGCGCTTTTTGAGGCTAACTTTGTTTGCAGTTACAGTCAAATCAGTTTTAAAATAATATTTAATTATTTATAAGTATTAATATAATGTTACAATTATGGACTGAGGTATTTAATTAATTGATACATATTCTTGACTGCTTAAAAATGGTAATTTAATGATAAACTCTTTCAGTCTTCCGAAACACAAAATGATATAAATAAAACCTGAGGAACAAGATAACTTAATATTGTATTTTTTCTTGTTGTGTTAGTCAACATTTTTTAAGACTGATGGCCATTTTTGAGCAGTGAAAATATTGAAGCATAATCAACAAGTCGCGGTGACAGTTTATCTCGAGTATTTTCTAGTTAATTTTACAATTTACAATAAATGAATTAATACAGTAAAACATTAATTAAACATTAAAAGTAAAACATTAATAAAATGAAAAACGTATTGATGCCTTTCATGAGTACAATTTCATAATAGATGCAATATAGTTAAGGTTTTAGTAAAATCAGCACGAAAAAATTACGAACCAAGTTCAGTCACTGCCAAAAAATCAAAGTGAATAATTAATTTAATAATATTTATATGTTCGATAGTTTTTTCGTGCATATTTTACACGTTCATGTAATGTATTAAGAAAGTAAGTGGACTGTTAAAATTCTATCACATTAAAGAGGAATTTTCCAAAAATTGTTCCTTTTTGTTTCATTTTTAACCTCATTTTGTTTAACTAACCTAATATTTGGCTCGCAAAGGGTGATTCAATTGACACAATCTGCTTACCATTACAATTTTGAATTACATGGCAATTATAATGTTAGCACTAAATTGTTTAGTCTTCAAGACCACGAAAAAGTGATTTAATTTTGTACATTTTTACAGTTAAACAATTAATTTTGGTGACATTTATCATGTTAATTATAATTATTGTGAATGAAGACTTGACAATTTCGTTACACTAGCAACACTCGAACATAATATTGCCATACTTAAAATTTATAATAAAAAAAACTAAATTAGAATTCGACTAAACGAGTTGTTTTTGGTGACAGATGTGTCCTTGAGTCGCGCCGTCAACCGGCTGATTCGAGCCGACGAGGCCCTCTTCCAAACTACCCCAGAAAAGAGGAGGAAAAAGATATAAACTTGCAACACTTGGAAAAAATGCTGTGTCCTCCTTACTATAGAAAAATATTTCGTTTACATACCTACATTATAAACTCCTTAGGCCCATTTTCGTCGACATCATAAACGTCAGGTTTCTGAAAATAACTAATTAGGTTCTATGAATATTCCCATTCAATTTTAAAAGTAAACAGATGTTTTAAGAAAACCTGAAGTTTATGTTGTCGCTAATAATGGGCCTTAACGTTGTCATACATCTGGTTTGCTGCTAACCACTTCGACTTCATACACCCCTGGTACTTTCAACTGTAAAGTTATACGTAAGTAATTTCTATTTTAACGTTTTACATACGCCTGATACGAATTATTAAATAAGTAAGCTTTTTTATAGATTCTACTTTTATTTTTTTTCATATATTGCTTTAGTTTTAGATGTCTGAAACGGGTATATGTTTCATATTCAATGATAATTTTGCCATATTGTGATAGATATCATCTTGCCAATACGACATTCAATGGTGGGACACAGCAACTTAATTTTTTATTCCATATTATTATAAATCTTGATGTAATCGTAAATTTCAATACGTAGTTCTTTACATTTAGGGAATTTAAAGCGCTTGGTCTGTGAGAGATCAGTTTCTTAATAAACTGTTGCCTACAGAAAAAAAATCGACAAGTCATTTAGATCGTGAAAATTTTAGTTAGCGGGTATGCGCTGGCCGCATTTCAAATTTTTTTGTTTCATTTATTAATCTGTTTTCAACCGAGTTTCATAAAAAGAGGAGGTTCTCAATTTTCATTTACCGTTACTTTTTAAGTAGTTTTAACTGCTCTCTCAAGGACGAAGCAAGTATGACGGCCTAAGGCGTATATTCCTAGGATTGTATGTGAAGCCTGAAAGGCTGTTTAAATCTTAGTATCTGTAGTGTTATTTCTATTCGTATACAGTATATATTAGTTCACTTGTTTACACCATGGTGGAAGGAAAGATGATCTCCACTCATCTTCTCACGCACCTTCACGCACCTTCTTCTGGGTCAACTACGTACAGTGGGCGTGATCAAAACGATCAGTTTCGAGTGTACTAATGAGGCGGGGTTCTTCAGACATCTGTCAAAGATTTCTATATTATAGTATATTGTTTTGAACTTAAAGAAAGCGTATGGGGCGTAGCTAGTAACGTTCCTCGTCCCCGAGCAGCCAAATTTTGGCTCGCCATTTTCTTAGGAGAGTTTCCATAATGACATCTCCGCTCTTCATTTTTTCTCCATGTTTGACACATTCACACAATTTGTCGCAAGTAGTGTGCGAGCAAGAAGCGAATAGACGGGCTGTCATTTCTAATCCCATTCTTTATACACTATACATACTTTATAGACGGGTAGTATACAACTTATGCTAACAAGATTAAATATGTGTTTATCGATGAACTCACCATATAATCGTATTTGATGTGTTCAAGTCAACAGAAAAATAGTATCATTCATCTAATGTTTTAACAAATCTATTGAGATTATATCGAAATTATTAATGTGCATTTATCATTTTCCAGTTTCGTGTTGTGACTCTAAATATAATGTTGATAATAGTTTGTTTGGTTCTTACAGAGATTCGATTTAGTAAGTAATATTAGTCGACTTTCAGAAATTATTGGTTGTAATTTCAGTTAGTGCTGGTTGTAAGTAAGGCCTAGTTTTGGAATAGTTAAGGATATAAATAGTATTTCATAGTATGTGACTTGGGATTAAATAATCGTGTCATTATATTAAATAGATCTGATTTATTTTAAGAACGACACAAGCAGATTCAGCTCTCTGAAAAATATTTCTTATCAATTTTCTTATTAATGTGCTATTCTAACGTTCGATTTATTCATAGGCACAAGTTCACCGAAAACATAAACGGCCGTTTTTCTTTAACCGACAGTTTACTTTGAAAATGGGACGTGAAACAATAGAAAACAGTTATTTTAAGAAAACGGACGCTCATGTTGTTGGTGAACGTTGGCCTATGTTGATTAGTAAGTTTTAGTGCTGAGATATAAACAGGCCTCATATCTGTGGTTAGTGTTTAAGATAAATAAAGACATACGTATTAAAGAGTTGTTTTATTATGTATCTAAATACTTTTCAAGACTTCAGTAGAACGTGTATTGTTACAATATCCAACGAAATATGATTATAAAAAAGAACAGTAAATTATTATTACCATAGCCAGTTCCGCAGATAAGAACCTAAATGCTAAAGTCCAGACCCTAAAAAGGACACTTTAACCGATAGTGAAAAGCGTATTTGCCGTGAATTGGGTGAAACCGCGAGAACTAAAACGTCTGGGCATGGTTCGAATGCATAATAAATTATGAACATACCTACATATAATTTCTGTGACAAACCCTACATTTTCGTTCTTTACAAATAAATAGTCATCATACATATATTTCTATCCTTGATTGCAATCCCCTAACATGAATAGAGACGTCACAAATCCTCATCTTATCTTGGAAATCCCCTACGAAAGCAAATTCTCAGCGGATCGGAATAATATTCACCTTTGTGCGCTCCAATAGGTGCCATCAATCACTTAGCGTATAGCCGACGACGTATAATGGAGAAGAAATTATGAGCAACGACATATTCGTGGGACGTAGCTACCAGGAGCGCAGAAATTAGAGGATGTAGGATTTGGTGATTGTTAAGAAGTCTAATATTTATTAGTAGTTGTTTAAAGTAGGCAGGTAAGAGGGGTAAAAATATTTTCAACGAGTTAAACTATCAGGAAACTATAGACTTGTTGAAACTAATTTGAGAATTACTTAACCAAAGAGATTAGTATTTTTTTTACTGACAAAATAAGGCTGTATTGGTTGAGCTAGAAAGGTGACCTTAAAGATTGAAATGAATGAAACGGGGAGATTACGTAGGTAATGAAATTACGAGCTTGAGGAGTTTTACCTATGATGCGTAAGCGAGAGCCGTTTAGAGTCACGGTATATGAGTTAGGTACTTGCTTTATGAAAAGGTAAGGTTGCAAAAAAACACGTTTCATTCAAGTTTACAAATGTTGGTCGGTAAATCACGCAGATACGAATATTCAAAACTAGGAATTCTCCGTTCCTTATTACTGTATGTAAATTTTAGGAGATAAATTCACGTACTATGGAACATTTTGAATTCTTTCCCTTTTACCAGATTCGTAGGAAGTGATAAGCTAAGTGAATTATAATGTTTCGCGAGATAACTGCGTAGGCGGCGGCGCGTAGATCTGCTACGTGCTACGCGGCTACGAGGCTACGCTGCTACGAGTTCTGGAACTTTTTCGTTAACGTGCGGTAGGTAACAGAAATGCTTACAGAAATGTTTTTCTTATTATTTGAAAACATTTGACTGTGATAAAAATAGCATATACTATTTTTGCATATTTATTATATTATATGATTTATGGATTTATTAAATGTTTTTAAGGAATATAGAACAATGTTTTGGGTATTTAAATTTCCATTCTAGCAATTCGAATCGAAGTCGAAAACTGCGAGACCTAAGGATACAGTGAGCTCGTTTTGCGTGAATCGGATTGTCAATAATAATCAACAAAATGTAGGGTAGCTGTTTGTAACTAATATATCAAGACGACCAACATCTTAGTCAGCCCGCGACCATGGATGCTGTAAAGGATCTGAAACGTCGGGATTAAATAATATTAATATAACCGCGATAAAATCCGTAAAAGTAGTTTTACTTAAATGTCTAATGTTCACGCACTTAAGTGTCAGAAATCAATAAAGTAATTGGTAATTTTGTTCAATTAATAGTTATGGGTATTTTTTTCTGGTTTTTAATTCTGAC
This sequence comes from Helicoverpa armigera, assembly GCF_030705265.1. NCBI lineage: Eukaryota > Metazoa > Arthropoda > Insecta > Lepidoptera > Noctuidae > Helicoverpa > Helicoverpa armigera. The sequence continues at coordinate 2,052,956 of NC_087141.1, forward strand.
TTTAAATCGTTTGTAGGTATTACTTCTTTACTGTATTTTTTATACTGACGTAAGTATATGCGGCTAATAAGTATAATTTAGTGCAAGTGCAAACAAACTATATATCAAGGTCATTTTGAAGAGGCAAGTATTTACTGCAAACTACAGAATACATTTAATACAAAAAGCAAACCTACTACTAACCCCAATCTTTTCAATACCCATTAAAACTTCTACCCAAAAAAAAAACACGCATTAATTACCATCCCATTGAAAGAACCACAATGTCAGGGGCGGTCAACTTATGTAGATGCTTACTAAAACCTGTGATAGTCTCAAATGGGCCGCCTCGTCTCGACCCAAAGATTTATAGGCCCAGTATAGACGATCCGAGTCGAGAAAAACATCTAGAGCGCATGCGCGAACTCGACCAATGTTGTTCCTGAGCATGGACAGTGCGTGACGGGCGCTCGAGACGAACTAGTGAGGGGTAGTGTGTCGATAGTAGCTAGTCGATGAGTGATAAGATTATTTGTTTTTTTGTTTAGTGAACTTAGATTATTTTTATTTTAGTTTTTTGGAAGTTGTCTAGAGTTTATGGGATCTTGTTTGGTTTCTGAATGTAATATTTTTTATTGCTGTGAAAATAGCAAAAGATCATCCTTTCAGACTTTTGCTACGATCCGAATTACAACTTTGGATTTACCACAAGGCAAGTTCATATTTTTTTTTGCCAAGAAAAATGTGTTCAAATTAGGCTCAAAAAAATCGTGATTCATGAAAATTGAACATGAGGTCTAACTTATGATAAGATTCAGTGACTTCTTAATAAAGCCCTTCCTTACCAACATACTTTTTTAAGCAATAAAACTCACAACATCCAATAAAAAAGACTGCAAGGCGTTTATTGCAGTGTTTATTTGTTCCGCGCGACCGTGTGATATTGTTTTCGATAGCGAACATTATTGCGAACAATAAAAGTCGAGATCTCGGTACGTCCCTAATGGCAGATTTCACCAATGTTCAGTGTGATAAAATGTTTGGGACAGGCGGAGTGAAGCGCGCGCTCCGCGACCCGAGCCCGCCAACGGAAAATTCAAATTTCAATCTCTTAAAAAAAAATTACACTGTGCCAGTAACAAAAATGTGTGACTCCAATTTTAAAATTTAAAACTTTTTTTTTTAATTTCGTGTTAATGCTGTGTAAGTTTTGAGAACTGAAACTCCTTGGTGATTGGTTAGTTTTTTTTTGTATGTTAGAAAAACAAAATAAATATGTGAAAGTTACTGTTTTCGAACTGTATTGTGTTTCCGGCAGTAATGGAAGTTTCTGATAAGGTAAGTGAGATTTATTTTTAGGTGCGATTTCTTCCTGCTTTGGAAAAGTTATGAAACTTTCTTACTTCCTGTTTCTGATAAATTCTTGTTAAAGGTTTTCGTTTGAATGGTTTCACACGAAATATTTTTATCTTCGTTCTTCTTTATTATTATTCATTGTTCTGTACATAGGTACCTACTGTTTTTTTTTATTCTACTATATAAGATTATCAAAAATTTCGTTATACCTACGTGTGAAGGGCCAAACATTCAGTATAAACTACTCAAAACAAAATAGGGCCCACCTTAATTTATGTTACTTTTTTGTTTAAAAATTACTCAATGGGCAATGATTAGTAAAATTAAGTATTGATTTGTGAAGTAGACATGTTTACGAGTCATTATTTATGATTCGAGCAACAATTTATGCGTTTGATTCAAGTGGTCAGGCAGAAAAAGTGAAGTGCTTGAAAAAACACAAAATGCACTCATTTCGTCACTTATGTTCTCAGTGTGACTCTAAGTTTTGTGGTTAGACGTTGCTTTCTTAAACTGTTTTGTTTGATTTCTGTCATAATCGTGGTCACTATGGCTAGTTCTCGACGTCATATGGACCTGGAAACTGCTGCAAGAGCAGTTGCACTGCTTCAGGAGGGACAGTCCCAGAGATCAGTAGCAATACATATCGGAGTGTCGCGAAGAGCTATCAGAAACGTGTGGGAGCGCTACCAGGAGACCGGGAGTGTAGCTAGGAGACCTGGAACGGGAAGAACTAGAGCCACAACTGCACATGAAGACCGGTATATACGGTTAACTGCACGTCGGGAGCGAACTTTGACCGCCCGGGCCGTACAAACCCGACTGCGGCAATCGACAGGTACCCAAGTCAGTGACCAAACTATCCGAAATCGACTCCACGAAGATGGTCAACGTTCCAGAGTACGAGCAGTTCGACTCAAACTGACTAGGGCTCATCGTGCAGCACGTTTAAGGTTCGCTCGGGAACATTTGGTCTGGACCATGGAGAACTGGAGCTCGGTTCTTTTTACAGACGAATGTAAGGTCAAGTTTTACAGTGACGACAAACGAATACGCGTGTGGAGAAAACAAGGCGAACGATTTTCAGAACCTTGCATCCATGGAACAGATCGTTTTGGGGGTCCAAGTGTTATGGTGTGGGGTGGGATTAGCATGATGGGCAAAACAGAGCTTGTCATTCTGGAGGAAGGTTCTGTAACAGCCTCCAGGTACGTTGAGCGAGTCATCCAACCTCACGTCATCCCATTTTCACAAAGAGTGGGTGCTGGTTTCGTGTTAATGCAGGATAATGCTCGTCCTCATACGGCTCGCATCACACAAAGAGCACTTTCTGAAGCCAACATTTCTGTTTTGCCATGGCCTGCAATGAGCCCCGACCTCAATCCCATTGAACATTTATGGGATCAACTGAAAAGAAGCCTCAAGGAGAACCATAGCCAGTTGAATAGTCAACAGGAGCTCATAAACGCGCTGAAACTCTGTTGGGAACGAATACCAGAGCAAAATGTTACCCACCTGATCGAAAGTGTACCAGATAGGCTCAGAGAGTGCATTCGGAGTAGAGGAGGCCCTACTCGTTACTAACAAAAACATTGCTCAAGCATTATTTGCAAAAAAAAAATGTTAGGTTGAGTTTACTGTGCTCATTATTTTATTGCAATTTCCCTAAAAAGTGATTTTTGTGTGTATTTTTTAAGAAAATAAACATTTTGATGAATGATTATGCTGAAACAGTTTATTTATACCTAGCCTAAGCGCATCTATCCAAAAATAACAAATAAGTATGACTACTTTGTAACCACAGCCTACACATGTAGTGGGCCCTATTTTGTTTTGAGTAGTTTATTTTTAAACCTTAATAACTAAATTAGATATATCTCTTAAGTGTTACCAATGCTATTTAACAACCACATAAGTAATTAAAAGATTAAATAATCCTATCAATTTAAACCGACACTCTTCCATTTCATTTAACCGAGCAATTTTCTTTAAACAGCCGATAATTAAACTTAATTAGTAAGGCAAATAATTAATGAAACCACGAAACGGGCACTTCATTTAAATTGAGGCTATTTGGAAATATTCCTGGTTGTAATAGCCAGTTAATTGCGTCTGAACACAAATGTTCAAAATGTTCTCAGAATTTCATAAAACGATTTCGGACCAACTTAACCTAGCGGCATATCTGTCTTAATCAACCGCTTAAGAGGATTACACTCTCTGAATGATAACCATGAACTTTTATCAACATCTTTATTAACTAATTTAATTAAGTAAGCGGCTTATGTACTTACTTACATAGGTTTTATGAAAAACCTTTCTGTAAGTGATCGGACCTTTTTGATGTTACGTCATACGTTACACTCGTGAATGGAACGATTGAATGAACTTGTGAAGTGAAGGGTTCGTTCACCAATTATAATACTAATTACTTTTGAAAGGGTTTTATCTTTAGATTGGGTTTCAAGTAATAATGAGGAGTTTAGGTATGTTTGATGCAAGATAGGTTACATTTTAATTTACATATACCATCACACTACCTAGTTGTGCCTAACACTTTGATATTTAAGATAACCAAATAATTTTAGGGACTAGAAAAATACGCTTTACTTTACGATTAACTTACTATTAAAATAAACCCCAACTGAGGTTTTTATTAATAAAGAAGATACGATATTTATAGTGCATGCGAACATTTGCGTGACGTATTCCATATCAATCAGAAAACCCCAATAAATATCACACCAAAATCAATTCCTAGTTATTCCTGAATATTCACGTATTCTATTACCGAACTCTCGAAGTTTACCGATCGAGAACAAGAAGTTACCACAAGTACCTAGCAACTGTTCGATGGTAGGAAACGTACAAGTTAACGGTGCCCTAGGGGGAAATTCTACTATGACTAGCTCTTCGAGGCAAAATCACCGTTTCTGTAAGCCTAGCCTTACAAAGGAGCTCACGAAACTTCAGCCTTTTCAAGCATCTATGAATAATTCAATGTTTCCAAACGTTTTTATTATTACTTCAATTTACATCTTACTACAGTTAACATTTATTCTATTTCAATTCCAAATGTCTTTTAAGAAATTAGTTTTTCGTCTGTCAAAATAATAGGTATTGTTTTTTCATTGGAAATTTATTTTCGTTTTATTATTTGGAAATTTCAATTTTATTTATTTATAGGCTAACGAATTTCTAAAAACAACAGATAAATAACATAATTAACCAGTAAAACGCTTTGTTAAAATCATTTGTTGTTAGCTAGAATCTCAGTCAAGTGGGTGTCTGAAACGGCGTGGGATATAATACCTACCCATACATACTAACATCAATTTATACTGCCAACGATATTATCAAGGATTCTAAGTAAAAGGTTGGAGGGGTATAAATTGGTTGTCGCAAGGAGATATTCTTGTTCATTTTATTTTTGCACTGACTGTCGGTACATAAGTACTTTGGTTTTGTATGAAGAAACCCACAGTATCCTTTGGCGGCAGATTACAATCTACCTTCGATTTCTTGTAGGTGTGAGTATAAAAGGAGTATTTTTGGCATAACAAGCATTTTTATTTGTTATGGGACTTATTTTGCCAATTCAAATAATTGGGCGATGCAGAGGAGACATATTATTATAGGTATATCTGTATATATACTTAAGTTTGAATAAAAATAATCATATCAAAATTCACCAGCAGTAATGAAAATGAATAATTAAATTATTTCTTTCACGACTGAAACCTTTTTTCAATAGCTAGGAATAAGCAATTTTCTTTTAATACCTCATTAAGGTCCTGGGTTCGATTCCCACGTGTTGTTAGTGCTATTATGTTTTCCCATGATTTTTTTAGTAGCTGCTCGTAGTCCTGTTAATGGCTTAAGGGTCACTCTATTGGGTCTTAAACGTAATTCACGAAATGTTCTATAAACTTTGTACCTATATTTTTTTCAACATCTAGAGATAAAGCTGCGCTTGTTACGTAGTTTCATCTACCTATGCAATACTCAGGGTGAGTTGCACCATTTAACTATAACGATAACCAAACTATAATCAGCCAAAAACTGGCTGTCCATTGGTCAAACTGGGTATTGGTCAACTGAACTGGTTCCAGTTAAATGGTGCAGGTACCCACTGCAATATTATGAAGCTGAAAAGTTTGTTTGATTGTTTGCTTGAACACGCTAATATCTGAAACTTCTGGTCCGAAAAATATTTCACAGTTAGATAGCCCATTTATCGAAGACGCCTGTAGACTGCTTTTCATCTACATGCGCGAAGGAATCGCCATCGGGCGCTGGTGGAACCGCTGTGCTAGCTGATGAAGCTAGTATGAAGCTTTTAATTAGATATTTTTCAGTAAGTACATACATATGTATGTTATTGTAAAAATTCCTTTTCAATTATGTTTCAACAAACAATTTAACTGTTCATTTACTGTTTTCAAGGGCACATACCTAATGTGAATGAGATTCCATTGAAACTATGAATAGTTTCTGTTTATCATTAATTGCGCGTTTGTTGCGGTATCACGTACAAATAGACTGATGAATATAGTTCATGCCATGCATTTTCAGTTTTGGGGAGGTATTCTGTTATTTTATCGTGGGTGGTTACTAATAATGTAGTGTTCTATACTCCTATGCTTCCTATACTCCTAGTGTTCTATACTTCTAAACTAATCTGTAGTTCCTAGTATACTGTTACTGTTACAGCCTTTTTATCGACCCACTGCTGGGCACAGGCCTCCTCTCACACGGAGAAGGATTGAGCATTAATCACCACGCTTGCTTAATGCGGGTTGGTGATTTCAGACTTAACAGTCCAGGTTTCCTCAAGATGTTTTCCTTCACCTTTTTGTCAGCCAGTGGTGTCCAAGATATACTTAGAAAGTACATACAATCTCATAAAAATTTGCATTGGTACTTGCCTGACCTGGAATCGAACCCACAACCTCATACTCGAGAGGTCGGTTCTTTAACCACTAGGCCACCACGACTATAAGGTCCTAGTATAATGAAAGGGAAAAAATATTGTGTTTGTTTGCAAAAAAAGTCATTAAAAATAACTGTCAGGATTTGAAAAATGCTTTCACTGTTCTGAAGCTAAACGATCCCCAAGATATAGGCTATACTTATCCGGTTGCCCCGGGATGTGGGTGAAGCCGCGGGAAAACATTAGTACTAGTATTGTATATTCTATCGTAGGAGTTTCTAGTAATGTAGTCTTCTGTAATATTCTGATTAATAATTAAGACCTCGACCTGGCGGTCAAAAGGTTGCGAGTTCCCAACCCATCTCCATATCTATTGACTTGAACCTACCCGTTCCAGATATAAAGTCATTTTAGCGTAGTTGCAAATTATCATTTTTTTTAAATCAATATTACAAGTACTGTCCTTATTTATTTATAAAATAGTTAAATTATAAATATGTATAAAATAAACTTTACTTTTCTTGGTAAGCATAGAAAACATTTCATTGATTCACAGTTAGTATAACAAGAATTAAACCACCTTTTTTCTTCAACGCAGTCGGATAAAATTACAAACAAACGTCGAAGCCTCAAATCGATACCAGGAAGACAGAAAATAGCAGACAGTTACATTATTCATAACAATGCTTCTACGTTACGTTTCACGCTAGCGTTCCATTTCATCAAAACAAGAGCACAAACAGGGCCTGTGATTGATCAGTGTATTTTGTCAAATGTGCACGCTTCATTGTGGTGGGATAGTCTCTGGGGGAGCCTGTCATGAACGCATCACTTTGTAAATGTTGACTAAAGCAGGCCATGACTGAAATGGACCAGGAGTGAGAACAATTTAATCTATTTTTTTCGTGTTTGTACATATTTCAGCACAAAATTTTACAGTAGCTTACTGTTCTTAATGCTCGTGTTTACCACACATATTCAAATATATAAATCATTAAGCATGTTTTATTTAATGTATTTGATCTACTTGAGATAAGGCATGCATGTAGATAGACTGCAAAAAATACTAGGGGATCATGAACACTCAAGAGGTAGTTTTGATCACAGATGAGTACCAAAAATGTATGTGTTCAAAACTTAAAATGCACATTGATGCGAATTATTTCATGTTACGCGTTAATTTAAATAACTCTACACACATCAAAATACATCAAAACCCTTGTGTAAAACCGAAATAACTTTAAAATTCGCCATATTCAAAGTGGGAAATGCAATATTCCACTCAGACACATGATAATCAACGTCATGGAGTTTCTCTCGGTTGCGGAAACTCGTTATATAAACTCTTTGTAGGAGTGACGAGTATGTGTGTGTGAAATTAATGTTTGTATGTAGGTTTTGTTGTTGTTGCTATGTGGAAATAGGTACATCCGGATTGAGAACTTCATTCTATGTGTGATAGTTATAATTTCTAGAAATTAAATTACGTTTTTTTAGAAACAAGGCCCTATTTTTGGGACTGTCAGACTTTAATCCACGTCTAACCGGCTAACTAGATTGAGAAGGTCAGATAAGCCGTCGCTCCTTGTAAAACACTGGTTCTCAGCTGCGTCTAGTTAGACTGGAAGACCCCAACATAGTTGGGAAAAGGCTAGGCAGATAATGACTTTAATCCACCCTTTCGCCCTGCCCTTTGCCCTTTCAATAAATCGTTATTCAGTTTTTAAATCGATTTTTTCTTAACTCCTGAATTAAGTAATCGCCTGTGGTTTAGATTCGACTTATAGTAAATGCGAAAGGTTGCCTTTTCAAGTTAATTATAAAAGTGATCCTTTTAAAATAAATTGTGAAAGTCGTGTAGGTTTTGACGGATCGCATACATATGTAAGTTACATATTACTATATACCTATATACCTACAACAATATGTACTATGTATCATACATAATAATGAAAACACCACCCACTTCATGACTTACAAAGATAAATGGTTTTAAAACTATTAATTAATGGATGGAAAATGCATGGTATTACCATGACCAGCTGAATTAAGTGTTTGGTCGAGTTAATGGTGCGACAGTAATTTGTAGGCAGAACAACAGCTGTTTAACTAGTTGACTATCTGCATAATTATGGTGCCCTGGTAGTTTGTTAGCTGATGCTGATGATAATATTAATTGAACAGGAGTAAAATATGCTTAGGGTTTTTAGACTACATTACTATGAAGAGGTTTGAAATAAATATGAAGAAAGTGTTTGATTAAACTTTAATAAAGGTCACCGGAAGACGCTGGATGCAGGTCGCCTCCAACAGGAATCTGTGGAGATCTAAGGGGGAGGTCTATGTTCAGCAGTGGACGTCCTATGGCTGAGATGATGAAAGATTAAGATTAGAACGTTAGTCAAGTACATACCTACAGTTTCTGTGTTTCAGTGGTTACACTATTGCTGGGGGCCTTCCGTGTCTGCAGAAATGTTCAGCCGGATTCGCTTGCTAATCGAAATTCTCCAATAGGCATTGGACCGAAAGCTCTATTCGTTGACCGCTTTTCTATAATATGTAAAATTTACAGTGCTATTGCAAAAGAAGAGGTTTAAAAAAGTTAAAAAATCTACAAAAATATTTATTTAAAAGACATGTCAAAGTATTTTTTTTTATAATAACACGCTTAAGGTTTTAATTTTATTACAGGTGGCCGAGTTTTAATGCTCATAATATATTTACGTACAACTCTATGTACAGTCCGTAGTTCAAATTAAATGTATTGATGCCGAATACACACAGTAATGTATTGATTTTAACTGTACTTATTTGCATTTTCATGATATCTACCTACATTCAACATAATTATTTACTTTAAAGATACCGTACTATATGGTTGATGGTTTGTGTACAATCTATTTTTTTAAAAGCTTACTAGCAATGTAGGTTGCACTGATAGACTTGTTTACGCCTCCATCTAAGCTAAATATACTTCTAAGTAATTATGAGTGGGTTCACTTTTTACTCAAACCCTTTTAATTCTAGATACCAATCTCTTCGAATATGAATCTTTCACATTAATCACTCGATTTAGTGGTGGAAACAGCAAGAAGATCATGCAGCTTTTCAGACTATGGCGACTATACATCGTCGTCCTCCAGCCTTTTTCCCAACTATGTTGGGGTGGGCTTCCAGTCTAACCGGATGTAGCTGAGTACCAGTGCTTTACAAGGAGCGACTGCTCTATCTGACCCCCTCAACCCAGTTACCCAGGCAACCCCATATACATGGCGAATATACATAGTGGCAATATGTATTAGTAGCTTAATTTGAAAAGCGGTTGAATGCGGTTACATTTTAATTTCTGAAACCAATGTATAGATTTCCCCTACGTGAAATACAAGTACCTTCTCGGCAAATTAAATTAACAGAAGAATCAGAGTAACCAATATGCCCTGAGGAATTGGGAGAATTTCGAGCTCGTTTACTCTAGACCATTTCGATATCGGGGTAGATTTCATATTTTTTGGGAATCTGTCCATAGATACTTACTTGACAATATAAAGACGATGCCAATTGTATATAACTATATGTACAAGTTCCTAAACTTTAAAAATCTTAACATCATAAAAATCACCACACACTGCATAGTTTTTAGTCAGTTTTTAGTTCGATCGGGCTTATAATTCAGTAGGGGATGAATGGTACGCATAATTATAATGATCAGGTATCCGAACAGTATCAGACCGACTAAAAAGTTCGATTGGATTCGTGCAGCAGCCAAACAACCAGTTTTAAAGACGATTTTTTTGTACCTTGAACAGTTACAGTACACTTCTAATCTACTTGTAGTGGACGACAAGATAACCAGAAGCCATACATAAGTATAATTCAAGTACCAGGGCAGCATATAACTGCAGTTGTATAACAAAACACGATCTATTCAGACTCTTGAGAAAATCCCCGGCGCAGTAACTCATGTTGACAGACATTTGTTATGTAGGTCAAGTGAAATTGAACCTCATGGGAGTAAGCTGTCGGAAATTGAAGAACAACAAAACTTCTTAAAGTCCCACTTATCTGCGGACTTTATTATGCAATTATTCTGTTGAGTTATCTTCCCTGTAGATTTGTGTTTAATTTTGTTGGTTAAGTCTCAACTGCACACTGAACTTTGCAGTCCACCGATGTTTGTAAATTGGTACTTTATATCATCATCATCATCATCTCAGCCATAAGACGTCCACTGCTGAACATAGGCCTCCCCCTTAGATCTCCACAGATACCTGTTGGAGGCGACCTGCATCCAGCGTCTTCCGGTGATCTTTATAAGGTACTTTATATAGGAGGAAAAAAACACACCTCTTCTTAGCTTTCTAATAAAAAATGCCGTGACATTTTTCTCTTCATACATTTACCTACCTTTAAAATTCGCGCAAGACTTTTCGCGCCTTGATCCTCATACGTCACTGCTTTGTAAATACGCTTCGTAGCACCTGCGTGTTCGAGAAACTTCCACGTATGCATGTTATTCTCACTTGTACTCTTAGAAGGGGAGGGATTGTACACAAATGTTAAGCTAATGACGATTTTGTCACGGAATTGTACTTAATTACCTACCCATTTGTTGAAGTATGGTAAATACTCTTTATATGCGACTAGCCGTTGTCCAGTGGTTAATCCGCGCATCGTGGTACTGCTCGTTCCAGAATAAAATAGCCTATGTTACTCGAGAAGAGTGTAGCTTCCCCACAGTGAAAGAATTTTTAAAATCGGTTTAGTAGTTTCGGAGGATTTAGGGTACAAACAATCAAACAAAAAAATGTTTCCTCTTTATTATATTAATACAGATTTTTCTGGTTTGTAGAAATTAGATTTTCTCTTATTGCGCATTGAAACATTAATATTTCAGTTAATACACAATGCTTTGTTTACATGTTTCCATAAATAAATGCACAATTTCAGAAACGTTATTCCAGGGACTTCGTCTCCAAACAATCTAGATTCTAGGAATAGTCTAATAAACAAAAGCCATTAACGGCATTCTACGTCGAACTTAAATACTCAGAAACTCGCAGTGCACTATTATTGTATTAACTTAATAACAGTCGCACCCAGTTTCTGGTATCCTAGTACAATATATAAAATTATTTTGTTAATTTGTGCATTTTTTTTATAACTAGGTGAATAAAAAGTGATTTTTTTGACTTCAAAAGAAAGAACAGTTTTATAATTTGGATGTAGTTATTATTAAAACAATTATATCATGGAATTAATAATACTGTGGCCTCAGAAACCTCAATAAAAATAAATTAGTTTTCGAGAAGAATAAACAAGATATGACTGCTTGTGAATGAATGAAAATTCTCGTAAAATTGACCGAGTTTATTCCGTATTTACAGAATAAACATAAACAGGTAACCTAAATACGATCTTCCCAAGATAAACTCGGCTAATAAACTTTCTATATCAAAAGAAGGCCGAGTAATACCTACGTAACTTTTCTAAGTTTCACCCTTCTTTCACGTTGTACGCCGTATTTAGCACCCTTCACGGGTCGGCTGTCTTATGGATTAAGAACTCAGTCGTGCTGTATCATTCATTCATTCGTTCATTACGGGCCGGGTAATGAAAACAATGGATTGTTTGACTTGTAAACAGTTTTGCAATTTGTTTACAGAAGGCTTACCGACCTTGCTTAGAAACGATGTTAAATGTCCGTAAAAGGTTTGTTATCATAAAAAAGGATGGAAAGCTGACAGATGATGATATTTTTGTTTCCGTAGCTTTTCGATCAATTATATTATTTATTCTCAATAATAGCTTAACAAAACTACGGTGGTTGAGTGTCGTAAAGAAAGACATGGAAATCTGCGAACTCAAAGAGGAAGATGTCCAGGATAGAGCGAAGTGGAAGAAGAAGATACGGAAAGCGGACCCCGTCACAAGACGGGATAAACGCTAAGAAGAAGAAGAAGATTCTCAATAATAGCTTAAGTTGGAAAGTACACAAAATATATTTTACGTGAATTTTTAGCAACCGATCGTAACAAGTTTGAACATAATATAAGATTTATGTCTGTGAACGCACCCACAACACAAACATAATTGCTAAAGGTTTTTTTATAGGCTAATAAATAAGATAGTAAGGTAATATATTGCCAATCAATTACTTGATATAAATCTTGAAAGATTGCACCTTTACAAACAAAAAATAAATATAACTTAAGATCCACGCAGACGGTTCTATTTCAAAGCAGTCTTGACGATGTTTTCCATGAATAGACGCCAGTTTAGTATAAAACTTTTGCAATAACGTGTCATACAGTGTTTTATGACTAACTAGTTTAGTATCGTGTGTACATAGCTTAACTCTGCAGTAGCTCTTAGCTATCTTTGTACGATAATTGGTCCTTTGAAAACGCCTTGAAAGGAAAGCAATTTAACATGTAAACGCATATTAAGATCAAAGGGTGTCTTGTCTATATTAAGGCATGGGAGAACAGTTAGATGAAAATATCATTAGTTTGTCTTATGTAATTTCCCGTTTATCTTGAGTGCTGTAGAAAATGTATGAACTCATCCTACTAATATTTATTTTTCGAGCGGCAAAAAATTGTCGTGCGGATTTTAACGCCATGTCAATTGTTTGCCGTCCGTAGGAACCGGGAGATTTCGCTCAGAAAATCTACTGGTGTGAAAACGCTTAACCTTTTGAGAAATTATACTATGTATATATGTGGAAGTACGCGAGTATATTATGAAATTGGTATTTACTATGTCAAACTATCCTTCCGGGAATACAGGCTGGATGTCGATTGCATATGTTACAGTATGCTAATGCTGTCACCAACTTTAAAATTAGATTAGCAGTTGCGTTGAGTTACATACATTGGCAGGAGAGGAACCTATTTCGAAAATGATAAAGTACTGTTTATAGGGAATATTTTGGGTTGTGTGTTTATTTTTTTATTTTTTCTTCTAAAAGGATGATACTTGACAGTTATATCCTTTTTATCTTTTTGTGGGAAGTAGGTCCCTCGTTCTTTTGGAAAGTGAGCGAAACCGTGAGTTTGGTCGGAAATCCATAAATCTGTGACACTGAATTCTGTATCATTTTTAACATTTTAAACCTACATGGTAATAGAGCGAATCAAAAGTTAAACCAGAAATAGTTCGCGTGTTACTAGGGCATCATAAATCCTAGCAGTTTGCTGTATTTGAATTGCATCACGTATTATGCAAAGATAAACAGAACAAAAATGTGGACACATTCGTGTGACGGACACTTAGAAGATATACTACAACGAAAATATCTATTTGAATACTGAAACTGATATGAAAAATCTTACAGTTTTCATATAATATGTCTTTATAGTGGCTTTTGTTTTTTTACTTAATTTTTTAAACTTTATAAATTAGGTTACGACACAATAAGCTTACGTGAGGAAACTGTACATTTTCTACATAATTTAGTTTTATTTTTAATCGTCTGTAAGCCTGAGATTTTGGGTAAGTCAAAATAAAAGATTTAGTGAAAAAATGGTATATTCTAAAAATAAATCTTCCCCGTAAATCTCATTATAATTACTTACCTGACAATCATTTTGTTAAGTTAGGAGAGTATAATTTTTGAATTTGCTAAGAGGCTAGAGGGCGGTTTCTGGAAAGTAGAGCAGAACACGCCTGGGGCTTCTTTCATATAACGATGTATTTATACACCTCTTAAGTGCATTACAATATTAGTGTAAGTAGATAATCAAAAGAAGCATTTACCTACATTTTACAAATAACATTTATATTGTTAAATTTAACAAATATTTTTCATAAATTTTCCGTAAAATATAATATGCCTGGCTACAGCTCTGCTAGTCTCAGAACTGGATGGTGTTACTAGGATACTTATCCACATAGAAACTGTCATTAACGATACTACTTAGGCTCGGTTTATTTATCTGTCAAATATCTTATCTTATATCAAATATCTATATTATGGAAAGAAAATATGTTATTTATGGTTCTTAATTTCAAAGAGGAATAAGATAATGGGTTGCATTTCATCGCAATGCCTTTATTTGCTAGCTCGTCCGCGATAACTGCCCTCTTCTAGTTGGATCTAGAGTGTGTACACAATGGTCCATGTTGGTACTTCTGACAGACGCTCAATTGTGAATATATCGACATAATACACCATTAAATGAATGTGACAAAATCTCAAAATATCTTGTAATTTTTTTTTGTTAACATCAGTTAGTTCCTTTAGATATATACTTATAAAAACAATCTTATTTGTAACTTGAATCGTGTGAACAGGTATCGTTCGTGAGTATTTTATGTAAAAGATACAAATGTCAAGCTTTCAAATCCAGGATGAAACGGTTGCCATCAGAAACGTATCGGATTCCAGTAGCGAACACAAATTGTATCGTGTTTTATCGTATCACGCGATCGCCGACGTGCGTTATTGGCTGAGCTCACATCTACGTGGTTTATGATATCCTAGTATCTTGGATTTAGATCTGTCCCCATTAAAAAACTAGAAACATATTTTTTAGATTCTAGAGCGTTTCTGAAACAACTATGTTAGGAAAAATAAAATTGCGTTAATATTAAGATCTAATTCTCTTCTGAAGTCCTGGTATTTGTTGGTGAATTTCACCTCAGTTTCCTTTTACGAGACGAAGTGACCCGTCGAATTAGCAAGTTTTAAACTTGTATAGTAAGTTCAACTCAGTCGTGCGCGCGGCCTTATGTGTGGGTAACCCTTGTACATATACAGTGACTTTGTGTGCGTGACAAGAGGTACAGTCGGGTACAATACAGTTATGTAGGGGTTGTATACGGGTGTTTGAAGAAAAACAGTTATTACGTAATTTAATGTTTATTTATTTATAATGATTATGAATCGCTATTTGAAAAATCAAATGATGAATTTTCGGATTCGCTACTCTCCAAGGTGAATTATACATTCTGACTCCATGTCAAATATCTATAGTATTCTTCTTTTTTCTTTTGTACATGTCGACAAGTATTACGCCACATCCCATCATCAATTTGACTTAAACGTTCATTTATGAGTTTCATTATTTTGTTATTTTGGTCGACATTATGCGAAGCAATATAATTTTTTAAAATTCCCTACATATTTTGTTTACATTATTATACTAGGTTATACCTCTTTTTACATTCTTAGTCCACACTTTTATTTATTGTCGGCGTACCCCGAGCTAGAAAATATGTAAGGAGTATTTAATTCTCAGATACTGTCAATGTCAATTTGAAAAGACTTATGAGAAAATAATGAAAAACTATATTTAATAATAAAAAGCTTTGAATGTTGTTTTTTTTTTGAAACGCTTTATCTGACTCCTTAATAATTTCTCCGTGAATAACTAGTATTTTCGTAAACGACTGTACCCATAAGAAAAAGTGATAAGAACACATCATGCTCGGACGACGTCACTGTCACACGAATGAAAGTTGTATATTTACAAGCCGACGCACACATAGGGCCGCGCGCAAATCTGAGTTGAACTATCTATAACACCGTTGCTTTTCAATAGGAGGATACTCTGTAAATCCACAAGAACTTGTGAATTTAATTACCTATGTCAAATGAATTACGTGTTGTCTTTTCGTATTTTTTCTGTGCTAAATAATACTGATGTCGAAATGATCTCAGTACGAGTAAGTTTGACTATTCCAGAATAGCGAGACGCGGTTGAAATCAGGGAAAATAAAAATTTCAACTTTGATGAATTTTATTACTCGTTATTTAAGAATTTTCGTACCAGCTTTAAAACCAATGTCGGTGATTAATATGTATTATGCGTTACTTTTAGAACTAGCACTAACATCTTAATAAAAATCACCACCAAAAATAGATATTTCTATAAAATCGTTCCAAAAAACCGAGCTAACGTAGCAGTGCATTCAAGCGCATCATTCAATCCGACAGTCGTATTGCGGCCGTGTCAGGCAATCCGGCGCGCCGACGGTGCGGTATCGTCGGCCCTAACCGCCGTGCACCGACTTACTCTCACCTTAAAGTGGTTGCAGCTAGGAATTCCAAGAGATACTACTACTAGATAATACTCGTCTTTGATGTTAATTGAATCTGTTTGCTTATATACTTGGTTCTGAGGTCTTCATTTCAGGAATTCCAATGGCACCTATAAAATCACTAAAAAACTAGTTCTAAAAAACTTGTGTTACTTTTTCAATTAAAGGGCATTTGACGATGAATCTTAGATGAGATTATTTGACATATAAAAAATTCTACGAAAGGAATGAAAAAGTTAATCTGTTTGGCTAAGAATTTTCTTTCTGTAAAGAAATTAATATTGATTGTGTAGCTTCATAGAACAAAAATATACTTTACAATATCATGAATACTATGTTATGGCAGTAGTCCAAGGCACTTCTTATAACTATACCGTTCTCCAATCTGGAAGGTCGAACTTGATCACAATCTTAAGCCTAAAAACACAGTTCCCTTGTTCGGGAGATTGAATCCCCCACTCTTGCGCCATAAAGGGGGCTTAATTAAGCCCTCGCAACGACCTGAGGGGGAAAGTCCCGCACTAAATCAGCCACTGATATAAAAATTGAGAATGTTCTTTTTTCTTACTATCAAGTTTATCTGTGTTCTTATAAAGGAGAAAGTACCAGACTTTTCGTTAATAATAGTTGTAGAAATTCGTGTTGTTGCTTCGTGGGTTTGTCTCGTTACAACAGAACAGAGAACTTCGGGATTTTCTTAGCTAAAAAGTCAGAATAAAAATGTATAAATTCAAAAATGTTTCTGGAAATGTGGCAGCCATATTTTGTCGTTGAATTCAGTGATGTTAAATTGGTAAAGTCCTTAGCATTTAAATACTAGGATCTCATGAAGAATAAGAACCATTTGAATAGCAAGAGGAATAATATCTATTGTTCCCTCAGCTCCGCATTATTTCCGCGGCCCATATATTTCTTCTCGCGATTAGAATTTGTTTCGCTAAAGTTATTTTTTACTGTCAACTTTTTGGTTTTTGAACGCGGAACAAAGTCGCAATAATTTTGTTTGTTGCTTAACTTTGTTCAGAGGTTATCTCAACATTAAAATTATATGATGCGATAAAGTTTCACGTTTCTTTTTAATTTTATTTAATTTATAGCTTTTTAAAATTCATCATTTATACTTTTACTGTTCCTTACAGTTTTACCCGCGTCTCAAGCAGAAGTAGCCTTTGCCATGTCTCAGATAGGCGACAGAGTTACTTTCGCATTATTATGCTATAAGTTATCCAATAGTACGCAGGTCAGGTATTATTCCAGTATCACAGCCTTTTGTTTCCACCATTTTCAATACCTACAGTCAATTAACGAACATAATTATTGACCGAAAAACACGACCCACGTTACGCGGTTTGAACTTTACAATAAAATCCATTGAATTAATTCAATAATGTAGTTTAAAAACAATAAGTTGAATTCGTAATCACGAACAGTGATTGTGTGCGCGTCACAATGTACTCGTAAACCGCGTTACAAATTTTGTTTATGCCTGTTTTACTACCTACAATTTATAGTACGTTTCAAAAGCCACAGAGTAAAAAGAACAGTGGTACAAATAACATATACATATACTTTAATAACTGGATGTTTATGACGTTCGAAGATCAATATTGTGTTGATTTTATGCCCATTTTTTACTCATCACTTACCTATAGACTTTAAGCGCTTTCATACTAGTAGATTTTCCACTACGTTTTTCCTCGCTATATGTACCTACTTGTATACGCGTGTTAGTAAACAGTTGACCACTACTGGCACTATTCCTACAAGAGATGACTATAATCGAGCGACAGTTTTTTTGTCGCTTGGAGAAATATCGAGCGATAACTCGGAACAAAACCAACTAGTGTAGAAACTGTTGTTCACCATACATTTTTTGTCGCTTGAAGTATGTATATTGGTCGTGGAAAAACCGAATGTAGATATATCATCATCAGCTCTTGTCGGTGCAGCTTCTTCCATTTACCTACGCCTATCTAGCGCCAACTCCAGAACTTCCTTATATTCAGGAATGTAGACATACGGGCGACAAAATTCACTTGTGTGAAAGCATTAATCTCCAAAATAGATCCACTTTTCAGTTGACAGAAGCGACTTAACACAAGTATTCCTCACTTCCTTAGTCCGTATTTTCTTTAACATTATCAGATACAAGCGTCGAAGAAAAATAGTCTTCCTCGCGATGCAGGAACATAAATAAAAAGGACATTAGTATTCCCGAGGGTAGAATCACGTTATATTCAGGTGAAGTTTCGCTCTAATGAGCTCTCTATGTACAAGTATGGTATATGATTATTTATAAGATTAACTTGTCTGATTGAAGCTGTGTTTGAATTAGTTTTGGTAAATAAATGTCATTATAATATTATGAATGTGAAACTTTCAATATGTGAATGTTTGCTACATGTTTACTTAAAAATACTGAACTGTTGATGAAAATTTACGGTAGTTAATCGACCTTTAAAAAAATCTGAATTGAGAAACTCCTTCTTTTTAGGAAGTCGGTTAAAAATACTATAAAAGCCACTTTTTATCCGAGCCATGAGTGAATCCGCTTCAAAAAGCTAGTTGTACATTTTATTTGTAAGAACTAGCTTCTGCCAGCGACTTCGTCCGCGTTAGAGTCGGACTTCGTGCAAAGAGAGAAAGAAATAATAAACACCAGCCCCTCCAATTATCTAAATCTATGCGTACCTACTACTACTTTAAGAAATAAAATGTAAACTATTAATAATTTGTAATTTGAACGAATATTTAAACACTACCAAAATAACTAATAGGTACCAACCTATTTTATAAAATAACAACAAAAGAAAGTTAAAAATATTTTAAAACCTAAAAGTCGCGCAATAAGGTTGAACACTCTGAACGCCTATTCGCATCAATCGCACCAAGAGCCAAATATTGTATGAAACTCGCGCAGCCACCGCGCCGCGAGCCGCGTCGAGCGCGGCGACAGATGCACAAAAATGATCCTTATAGCGTGATTCAGTATTCACGCGCGATGGCTTATCCGTTTTTCGTGAATAACTTTGGTGTTTCTTCACCGATTTATATGAATCTTTTTTTAATGAATAGGTAATACTATTAACTATTTTTAATTCGTGTGAGTGAGAGTGTTATAAACGTAATAGTAGACAAATATAATCAGAAAACTCCGAACTGCTAAGCTACCGAGAGAGTTTTACGTGTTATTGTGAGTCAACCATAAAAGATAGATATATACTGTCATGGGACATTTTTTACATAATTTTATGAAGAACATTTCCGTCATACATGGTTTCTGTGTAGCTGTAACCATTAGGGCTGCACACGCGACGGAATCTTAAAAAATGGAGTAACTTCTCCCGTTTTCCCAACATTTACCTTCACTGCTCTGCTCCTATTGATCGTAGCGTGATGCAAAGTATCCTATAACCTGCCCAGGAGTATGGAGAATCATTGTACCAAGTTTCATTGAAATCCGTCAAGTAGTTTTTGTTTCCATAACGAACATACAGACTGACAGACAGACAGACAGACAGACAAAAATTTTTCTGATTGCATTTTTGGCATCAGTATCGATCACTAATCACCCCCTAATAGTTATTTTGGAAATATATTCAATGTACAGAATTGACCTCTCTACAGATTTATTATAAGTATAGATTCGTCTTGTGTCTACTGCAAATTTTTACACTGTACACTCATAACGTTTGTGAAGTTGGATCATTCGTTTTATTGAAAATGTTTATCAAGTCCTTGATATAAACAGGCCTATAGGTGATCCGGGAATTTACGATGCTTTAAAAATAAGTTGATCTGTTTTTGTTAAGAGGATATTTGGCTCTGTTGAGTTTCAGACTTTATTTAGGCATCTAATTTTCTAAGAAATTGTGATATCTTTTATTTTCATTGGATCATTAACGAGGATATTCTGCAAAGTAGGGTTTTAAAGGTTCCACACAGGTAAATGCTAAGCTGTATCTACACTGCCATACTAGGAATACATAAGTACATAGCAAATAGTAAGATAAGACATTTGCCAAGCAAGTGTAGCAGTTTCTATCCACTTTTATTGGATGAAAGTGCTTCTTTAAAACCGATTAAATTATTCAAATTGTTGTCATAAAAATGCTTTTATATAAAAATGCACTTACATAAATTAAATTACAAAAAATGTTCGCATTTTTATAAAATAGTAAAAAAACTAACCACCTTCTCTGCTTTTAAAGCCCAACAACGTTTTACTTAAAAATTTTTCGTTTTCATATTTTTTACAAAGAAATTCATTTTAAGAAAATTGGTTGTGTATCTACGAAGTTGTAAAGATTGGACGTGATGTTCTAAGTTTATCTTGTTTTTCTTACTTATAAATAAATGTACAAATTATATGATGGAGAAGATAATACGGGCTTTCGTGTTATTTTTTACGTTGAAGTCGCCGAAATGTGAAATTTATGGTTCTTAAAGTTTTTAGAACATTTTAAGAAGATACAATTACTTTCAAAAGGTTTTTGTAAAGATTTGAAGATTTTTACTATCATTGAGGACTCTCAAGCATGGTAGCAATGTCAGACTTAATTATTCCAAGAGTTTCTTGCATAAATTGCCTTGGATATCTTACCTTACAAGAAACAAACATGATTCCATGATCGATAGTACAAACTCGTGTCTAAGGAACCACCTGCCGATAATTGTCGCCATGTATGGCTTCAGCCTAATCGTGTTACTACCAGACTGCGTCTACAGGCCTCTAATTACGACCATTCACCTAACGGCACTGCTATAGCCCTGGTAATCTGTTACATGGTGTTAGAGTTACAACCTCTTGCGTAATATGTGCTCCTGGTGATTGAGTGTGATTGCCTGCTGCTGTTGTGATGCCAGATTTCGTATTGGTTTTACTTTACTTAACGAGAGCCGTTCATACATTTCGATACCTTCATACCTAGATGTTTATTTGTCAATTCTTATGATGAGACAATATAAAAATATAAACCGTTACCAATTAAGTAAATTGTGAACAATAAGCAAAAAGTAGTTAAAGTTTGCAGCAGTGAACATTTTGAATTCTATAAGCAGAGGTAAAAACTCAAAAACTAACTAACAGAGGTGAAACTAAAAAATAAATACACATCATCTGTGCCTAAAAGCCCAGGCTTATCAAAAGAGTTTATCTAAAGTGAAAAGATGTTTATGAAGATCACGATATCCAATATCGCATAACGTAGAAAGGTAATAAAACAAAAAATAACTAAAGTAACTTTCTACACCTATAAAATAAAACCTCCCGTGGCCGAAACCACGTTTGTTATCTACCAGGATATCATATTCATAAAGCAGATTGTTCTGTTGTGTACGCACAAAAGTTTGTTTATTGTGTATCGGCCTCTCTATCGGATATGTCAAAGTTTTAGTTGGAGCCCGCACGCGGTGGTTTGTTCAACTTTGATTCATTTGCACTTTGCAGCTGTGGGTAGTAAATGGACATTGCGTTTTTGATATAACGAATGTTGGCTTTTTTATTACTTTTTAAATTATAATATGTATTTTATCTTCAGTTTCTATGTGTTAACTTCGCACAACAGAGAAATACGGGTTAACCCAAAGGAGCTTTGATCAGTATCATATTCTATTTGCAACAATATTTTTTTAAGAGAAGAGTAAAAGTAAATAAAAATCTATTTCCCAATCAATCATTTGCTTTAAAGCACCGGGAGCGCATAGCTCGCAATAGTTCGGTGATAGCTCGGTGGATTTTCTCATTTTCCGACGTCCCCCTGAGATTGCCTCGACGACTGCACCACGGAAATAGATTATTTGCTATTGATTGAATTGACGACTTGCTTCTCTCTTGACGTAAACAACGGCCGAGTTTCTACAGCTCTTAGACATTTCTGTTGACCTAGTACTTTAATTTTGAAGAGTTCGAGATATGGACTCAATTTGGGAGACAATCGTATCAGACAGCAAAAGTCACAATTAGTTTTATAACATTTTTTTTAAGTTATTTATTTTACTATCCTTATACTCATACCAGTTCTAAAAGCAACTAACTTGATTTCTAATTTAATTTGTGCAAATAAGCAAAGCGCTAGTTTTATTTCATCACTTGAAGTTTTCTTTCAGTAAAAACACTTTTAAATAAACAATATTCCCGGAAAAACAATGAACAAGCTCGATGGTCAAGTAAAGGCGTAGGATATTATAAATTACGTGAAGCAAAGTGGCTCCGTATAGAATTTTTATTACCACTATCGACGCATGTGAATGGTTTAATTTAGCTGGAAAACATCCTTATATGTGAAATAGTAAATCGTCTATTACGTGAGGTTAAACGACCCGCCCTGTAGGGTTCCGTAATAGGATTTGTAACTTGTTTTAGTATGTTTTTATACAATGTAATAAAGCAAACGAGCGTGTGAGTGCCTCGAAGCGACAGTACACAATGTACCTACGGTTTCTACCTACGCGATGTGTATGCTTATCTTATATGTTATGTTCTCCTAGTACATATTATTTTTACTACGTGAAAATGGAAGATTTATTTATGTTTAGAGGTGTTTTCTCACAAATAAGCAAAAAGGGATTTATGGGTCTTGTTGGCTGTCTTGTATTTTCCGACCTTTGTTTTTTGCGAATTTCATGCTTTCAGTGGTACTTCCTTAATGTTAGCTTCTATTTGATGAGACAGAAGTTAGATTAATTTTGCCAAATGATTCAAAGTAAATAATATCAGTATTCCTAGTTACAAAATTCGCTGCATGCGAATAACTTTATTATATTTCAAATACCTACATGATACCAGAGATTCCTCGCTCGTAAATCTAACTAATTTCCTGTATCATGTAACTCCGTATGCATACAAAACTATCTATAAAATTGGATTTGTGGAAAATGTGCAGTAAGATATTGGGGAAAAGGCTCGGAAGATGATGATATCCATTAACGGTTTTCTTAATAGAATTCTGAAATTATTTAAAAATGATCTATGTAGTGGAAAATATATCAATGTATAGATACTTATAGACAGTTTCTTGGCTTCAACGTAGCACTATGGTAATCACCAAAAGTACGGATACTGACACTAGATACAAACAAAAAAGAACATAGTGTTTGTATTTTATACTTGTCAGAGAAATATAAATATTTCCAAATTCTTGGCAACTATTCAATTTTGTTGTGCCGGTTACTTTATCTTCAAGAGCGTCCAGTAATTTGAATACGGGCACAAAAAACTCAAATGATTAATGATACAAACATGTATTGTTGTATCATTTATTCTGAGATTTTAAGACTTCTTTAATCTTCCGATACTTAAAAGAATTTCCTTATTGAAATAGAAATAGGACATGGATAAAGTGAATAAGTAAACAATGTATATGCTAGATCTACGTAGGTATACCTAATACCAAGTACCTACATATTATTAAAAATCTAGCATACCAAGCGTTTAATAAAAGGATTACCTTTCCTTTCATTGAAGGTTTTATTCTACTTTAGATATAGATAAACCTATCTAACGCTTTGTTGTCTTGTCTCCAACAAAACGGGTCGTATTTGGCAATGGTCCTTTGAAAATACCGTAAAAGCAATTTAACTTTCTATCAGAAAAACGACCCGATATTGGCATATATTTTGGGGAGCTAGGTTTACCAATAAAAGGGGAGTATCGCATCAATGTAAATACTTTGCGAAATAGACCTCAATTTCCCATAACCATCCTATATCGGTCGATCTCATTTCACAAAGTTCATCAAAGCTAGAAAACCAATATGATCCTTTCCGTTGTGATGTTTACCAAGGCGACAGCGTCATCAAGAGCTATCTATATAAGGTCCATCCCTTATAAGTGTGATGTAAGAATTCGCGGGCCGTCACGTTCGCACGATAAATTAGAGAAGTTCTCGACTTGGCCCATTACTCATCGCCCCATCCGGCACATACTTCGTATCGGCGTTTAATTACTAAACTGATTAACTAGAACCACTGGGACTGGGATAAATTTTATTAAGAATTTAGGCTTAATTGGTTATGAAATTGATGATTTATTTTAAACTGTGTTAGACTGAAAATACTGAGCTAACTGTATGTCGGAGGGCAGAGCACATTTTTCTTAAACAATTAAGCAGTCTGTTCGAGTCTTATTAATTGGAGCTTCATAAAGCAAACATAAGCTATCTAGGTCCGACAAACAGAAATTAAATTAAAAGACTCCTGCTTAAAAAACAAAAAAAAAGGAAAGCGGGAAATCACGTAATTCCGTTCCTTCATAAGCTGATTAGGCGGGAAATGGGTTGCCAAGCTGTAAGCGCTGCTCGTATAAATAGACTAGTTATTCCCCAAGCAATGTATTCAATATAGATTTGTAACCCTGATATGTTTATGCAGCCCTGGTATCATTTTCATTAAGTTTCTTTGATTGTGAAAATTATTGGTATTGAACATGTATTTGAAAGCAATCAAATAAATAAAACATGCCCATAAAATTACACCCATTGTTAATAATATTTTGAACAAAACAAAATTGTTATGTTAAAATTCAAAGCTGATATATGTATTTAAATAATATTTATCCTAAACAATTAACCAATGAATGCACATTATATTATAGTGATAGTCCATAATATTGTGTATTATACTTTCCAGGAATTAATAATATTTATTAACTAAATCTCTCCAAACATATGCATATTGATTGGCATACCAAAATAATTAAACATGCGCTTTGATAATAATCACGTATAAAATCACTTCAAAGGTTTTTTGATTGATAATGAATAATTATAAAATTGTTTGACCGCTGGTCAGCGATGTTTAGCCAGCAAAAATTGTAATTTAGCACAAAAAATATTGAGAAGAACATTTTTTAATGATGCCGAGCAGTTTTTTTTTCGTTTCTATGTTGTTGTAAAAAATGTTTTCTTTTGTAGCAATTAACCTGTTTAAAGATAAGCTTATTTGGCGTTCGATTAAATACATATTACTTTTTAAAAAGATCTTCTAAATAAAGAGTACCTATATATAATTCATGAATATTTAGGTAGGTTATACCTAAAAATACTACGTTGAGCCAATTTAAATGAAAAAGCTTTACATAGGTATATTACACAAAAAACTTTACCTATTTGTTTTACATAACAAAATCGGTCAACAATCAGTGAGCCCGATCACTCGTAATTCGTAACTATGTAGATACAGTCAGTTCGTTAAACGCTAATGTTTTTAAACAAGATTCTGTCGCGTTTTGAATGCCAATCGGCCGCAGTGGTGACATCTGCCCTGAATCCGCAAAAGTGAACAATGTCTATATTACCACTGTGACATACGGGTGCATGGGACTACCAGCTAGTTTGTAATATTTATAACTAAATTACCATTACCACTACCATTGTTGTAATATAAGCAACATGTACTAATTAAGGCTAATCTGTGTTCATTTCATACCTGCTCTTCTATATCGGTTCAGAAGTTTAAACATGTCATGTCATGTATAGTAATTTATTGGGTCCCTTTTGTGGTATGAAGTGAGGCGCGGGGGCGGGCTAAAGCGGTGATTGGCCCGCAGTGCATCGCGTCATAGCCGACACTCGGGATTGGTTCTTTGCTAATAAATCACTTCTGCACAGATGTAGGTCAGAGCTCAAGATTCGTGCCGATAACTATAGGTAATCGAAACGTCCAGAGCGGCATTTATTATTGCTTTAGGTAACTTTTATTCAGTTTATTTAACTAAAGTTTATAAAATTGTATAAAAATATTGTTAGGTATATCCTGCTAAATAAGGAACAAGTATCCCTAAGGATATCCGTATTATCTAAAAGCAAACAAAGTTTAATTAATAAAAGAAGTTGTTAGAATTACTTGCACGTGTGTGCTCCTGTTTCTAGTTGAATCCCACGCGATACTTCCACGAGGTGCGTGAGGTATAACGTCATATCATATTTATGATATTAGTTGATAACTTTCTGTCCATTTAACTTGTGTTTATGATGTTTGTGTTGAAGAACTCAGAGCAACTTGATTAGAACACTGTATTAATAGAATTGTAGAAGTACCTACACCAGCTTTCAAAGTTTACGTGTAGCTTGTGTTTAAGTTATCTTTTTTAATATATTTCGATTATTATTTGCTCTAATTATGTCATTGTTTGTTGAATAAAAAAAGTATGAATGTGGTCTTACTGCTTATGTTATCCTGGTGTTTAAGATGGGATATCATAGCGAAAGATTTCATACAGTATAATACGAAAATGTTCTTATAACAGTGGTTTTTAATACTTATTATCGACAGTTTATAAATACTTACCGCATACATTTATTAGTACTGGTGCTCAACATAAAGTCTCACAAACATCCATTTGATCACAAAGCAAACATAGCAATCAATCTTTGAATGAAGCACAGTCGACTCCCCTAGGAAGATTACAAAGACTAATTTGTCCTGATGAATATCTACAAAGGTATTCGTTTAAAGGAAAAACTTCGACTTTTTATGGGCTCAAAACCTCAGGAATTGACAAATTAGTTAGTAATTTATTCCTGGATTGTGTAGTATTTTGAGGAAATTCGAATATTTTAAATTATAAGTTAGGTATTAAATATAATAAACTGGGAAAAATCTACCTTTCAAGGCAATCTTTAATGAAGTTCATTCTTCAGGGAAGCCTTAAGAATGAAAAATGAAAAAAAAAGGAACGCCTACAAAATTCAGGGTTCGAGGAATTTTTAACTAGGTTGATTTGAAATATTGATCGACGAAAACACCCAATGAGATACTAGGATTGTAGAATAAAGGTAGATGATTAAAATTTATTGATAAAGTCAAAGGCAAATTCTTCAAGATAAATTAAAAGATAGGACATTGATTTATTTTTATTGAAATTGAAAAGTGAGATTGTAATTTGAAGATAATTTTAGTATTAGGTACCAGGATCGCATGAAGACTAGGCGATTTATTGAACATGGTGAGGTGCATGAAGCTACAAAAAGCGCGGGCAGGTCTGGAGGTATCTGATCAGTATTGTGGAGCGATGACGAGCCGCTATTGTGAGGCATACAAAGCGCTCGTTTAATGAAATACTTTGGTGGACAACTACCTGTGACGTCACCGTAGGTACTACAACTATTAAAAAGTTGGCGCTTTAAAATTTAATTACGTCAAATATTTTAGTAGTGAGCGTGAGCTTTTCACAGACTTAAGCGTTTACGTTCTTTGATGCGAAAACAGGTGAAAAACCGATTAATCTGCGCATGTTTTTAAGTGGATAACTTTTTTAAGTCCACAGGGGTATTTTCGTTGTATAAAACAACCGTAGAGTACATATTTATTTAGGGTGGACTGGACTCGAACGAATTATCTTCTCAATAAAATGTGCCACCGTCTCATAAAGTCCTAGTACAATCTATCCATACATACTAGAGCTTTTGTACAAAGATCTTATGGCGACAGACCACAATGGACGATGTTGATCACACTTCACCGTCCATTGATAGATTGCTGCTACTGTAATGGATCGCTCGTATATGCATACAGCGATGGATACCGAAGTCAGTTTACATAAGCCTCTGTCGTGTACATTGTACACAATGGCCCAAAATGGAGATCATAAATATCATGTACTACATGTGTAAATTTTTGTGATAAATGTTATGTAGTTTTGCGTGGTTATACTAGTTGCCAAGATCAAGGAGTTGCCAAAAACATGTTGAAATTAAGCTGCCAACACATATGTATAAAAAAATTGTACACTGATTACGGATACACGTGGAACATTAACTAAGTTTATTTAATTAAATTCTGACGCTCCGCCATTGTTTGTTCTTAGCTTATTAGAGCAGCTTACCTGAGTATAGATAAGTAACTAAACGAATAAAAACTGTCTCTATTATTACTTCTTTTAGTTTTGTATTCAGAACGAACGCTATAATTTGAAAATGGAATGAAAACAGAGCGTATCAAAAGAAATTTTAAATTAAGAACAAGACGCTTGACGCATATAGTGACGTACCTTCTCAGTGAAATGGTAAGATGAGAAAAGAGATAGAAATCTGGAAAACGTCAAAGTTGGTATATGAATTGTAATTTGAATAAACACAATTTCATGAGACATGCGTGGGAATGTAAATACACGCCTGAATATCACTAATGGCGAATTTTCCTTGAAATCAAATTATAAAATGTCGCAACCTTCTTGGTTGTACATGCTTCAGCTAAATTCGATTTTCAAAATTGGAATGATACTACACTATTAATTTTTCAAATTAATATAACAAGTTGTTATTAGACAGACAACTGTCTCAAACGTATTATTTCGTTCTTACTCAACAATTTGAAAGACAGCGACGATAGAACTTGTTTTGAATTCAAGTTTTAAAATCGATACTTATAATGAATTGTTAATTGCCCTTCAACCTCAGTCCACATTTAGGTCATAAATAAATAAAGCCCGTCAACACGGTTGGAAATCCACTTCATCACTGTTGAATATGAATTTATGTGGTAACTTAAAAGCTTATACAATAATTTTCAGATCTCTTTTAAATGTTAATATTTTTAAAGAAGATGTATGTACATACATTAGTACATATATTTTTAGTTTCACCTAAAATGTTAACAATCTCATGTAAGAAATAAAAGTTCTACTAAGCTCCAATAGAAACTCGAACTTATAAAATAATGTGACGCCGAAAAATTCCGCCGTATTCACCCTTCGCGGGTTAAACGACGCAGTTCCTTATTCAAACAATGCGTGCGATTTCCATTGTACTTTGTCCCAAATGGTTCTTAAGTTTTCTGTCTCCCTGGTACTTTGTTTACTTGGGCTTGCTGAGGTACTTGTGTTTTGCTCCTTTGGACCTCATATTGTTAAGTAAGTTTAGTACCCTGAAGCGATGACCTACTGACATAGATTCTTATTTACTATCAAATAGCGTTTAATAGCTGCGAGGTGGCTATTATTGAACCATGAGCCCCCTTTTATTATAATAACCTTAAAACTTCGAAGTTCTTATAAAAACTTATCATTGCTCAAAAAAATGTCTATCAAATAAAAAATAAAGATCATAGATATATCAGAACCAATCAGTTATTTTTAGCGTCTCAATATAATTCCATGAGTTCTCGAGATGACAAAAGTTTCAGTCTATTTTCGGAGCAAAGAGTTTACCAATCATCGTTTGACATCGAATGACTTCACAGTATTAATAAGACGTAGAACGTGTACGCGGATATAATTAGACAAAATGTATGAAATGAAATTTTTTTCTAATACTTCTACTGTTCATTCATTTAAAAGTCATCGTCTCCCGAGCCTTTTCCCGAATATGTGGGGGTGGGCTTCCAGTCTGACCTGCCGGATGCAGCTGAGTACCAGTGCTTTACATAAAGCGACTGCCTATCATTCTGACCTCCACAACCCTGTTAGGTACTCTATCTTTTAATCTTTGTCTTATTAATACGCCTATGTCACAGTTTAATACTTCTGGCTTCTTCTAACTTTTAATAGGTAATATGAGTTATGAAATATTTACAGAACGAAATTCAGTGTGCTTATTTAATCGAGTGTACTTTGATTATCTCCTTTGAATTGTAATTGGTTTAGTATTTGCTTTTTACCGGGCTGTGTCTGATGTATTCATATTTGTTTATAATTTTAAGGTGCGATTTGATACGGTATTTAATTATTCTTTGAGTGTTTTATTTGTTATGTTCTCCGCTCCCGAAAACATGAAAGAACATAATTTTTATTTACCTACTAGACCATTTAGCTGAACGTCAAAGTTACGCCTAATAATTACACCATTGAAATTGCATAGCAAAGTTCCAGCTAATTAATTACATACATTTTATAGCTACAATTGTCAACAAACCGTCGTAATTGACTTTAAGGCCAATAATTATGGCAATACTTTTTCCAGTAAACTTAGTGTCAGCTTAATTACAAAGACACGACTTTTACATCGTTACCCGTTACTGATGTTATACATTTTCAAGGGAGTGTAAGGGGGTGTGTTATCTATCTCCCATGGAGTATGCTCTCCTGGTATCTCCCATGCGTGATAATGGCTGATTAACGTGGTGCTGATGAAGAAGGGTCACAGATAAGGGAGGGATGAGCTTTTTGGATCAGTAACCAACAAAATAAATTATGTACTGTGTGATTTGTGATTAGCCTGGATAACTTATTCAGAACCGTTGGCTCCGAAAGTTCCTATGGCTCAGAAAGTAGTTGAAAGTCCATACCTGCAATGCAAGACACGTTGTAGCTTTTTCAGTTATAGGTTGCTTGGTATGAAAATAATCATCGAAAGGAAATCTAAATGGTAAAAAGGAACACAAATACTACTTAAATAAAGCAGATGAATTCTCATCAACTCAATTTTTAAAATAAAGTTAGATATTTTTTAAGGTCTTACGAAAAGTCCTGAGAAATAGTCCGCATCAGATTCCTAATGACTCATTCCACTTATAAAGCCTCTTGCCAATTGGGGTAGATAATAATATCGACTTTTTCGTCCCGGAAAGAGCGCTTTAATTTGGTCCCCACATTCATTTCGGCGTCGTGTCGCTCCTAAATTGAGTATGTGCCCTAATACCGCTCCACTTTGAGAGCCCATTATTTGCGACTCAATATAAAAAAGAGTACGTATTATGTTTACCATCAGCGTTCGCTGTGCGCCTGGTATATATGGTCAAATATTGAAATAAATAACGATGAATAAAGATATACTCTGATGGAACATCATAATTAATCTCTAGCAAAAATTTTTCATTCACTGATTCCAGTGGTTCTTTTCCAAAAAGATTTCTGAAAATGGAGTGAAAAGTTCTTTCCTCTTTTGATTAATCTCAAACCCCATAAATCTGTGTTGAGCCGAAATAAACGAGACCTTTTATAAACAGGTGAAATACGACTACACAGTGAGACAGGTATAAATTGTAGGAAAATTCGGCAACACCTAAGTTCGGCACATTGCTGTAGCAAAATTAATTGCCGTAGGGCGAAACGGTTCTCAAAGTACCTAATTTAGTGATGCGTAAAAATCCCCGGGGGGATTGCTTAAAAATTCCGGAGATACGGTCAGTTAATTGATCGTGAGGTACTTTGATGTGTGTCCGATGTAATCGGTGGTTATTGGCATATTTGAATACGCGATAACTTTGGGCTTGGCCTTGTTAGAGTTACGTTCCACTGATTTATTGGTTGTGAAATGACCCATTAAGTAGTTCACTTCTCGACTGAGAATCTTCAGGGACAAATAACCCTTCAACCTTTGTACTAGTATCTCAAGGAGTAATAAAAATGCTTTACCAATAACATACAACGACTATGAATAATATATTTTTCCTAGGTGAAAAAAAATTACCATGTTCATTCACCGAAAGCAAAGAAAAACTTCCAGGAATTCGATAATCGGGAAAATATGATGAAACGTTAGTAATAATATCGTTACTTGGAAATTACCAAAATACCCAAATGGGTCTGTCAATAAAGAGATAATTATTCAGAAACTGAAAGTTACAATATAACAACTTGAAAATAGGTAGATAGGTATAATACATGCTACAACATTTTCTCATTTGTAACAATAATATTATGTGGAATCAAACATCTACATCTGTTGCGCAGTGATATGATATGAGTTTGACGAATTTGGAAAAAAAAATGAAATTGGTAAAAAATAAACTAGCTTGGAATAAATTAAAATACCTAACTAATGAATAAGCTATAATTCAGCTGCTATTTTAATCACATTTAGCATGACTGGTGGTACACAATGCACTACAAATATGTATACCAACTATTGTCTGGTACACAATGCACTAAATATACCAAGATATACATACATACATACTTACGTACACTTCAACAATATACCCATACGAAGACGTGGCGATTGACGCCTTAAAGAGCTTAGACGGAGCACTAATAGTTCCAGTAATTGCTCTCGCTGCAAAATACGCGACTCGTTCGTGATCGAAGTTAAACAGCTTTCTTACTCCTGATTGTAGCTGTGCAACGCTTACTTGGAATTTGATTAAGTACTAGGGTAACATGACAGTGAAGATGTGGGAAGTAATTGCTGTTTGATGAAAATTGACTATCGAACTGTAAAGTGAAGATGGTATTCAAGTAAGTAGAATTTGTCCTACGTCCTTTATTAGTGTTACGATTTTTATCTTTTTAATATAAACATAGGTTCGGTTTTAATTAAATAATAACTCTTAAATATGAAATTAATGAACAGCAATAAACTTATATATATTTTATGCAAAAAAGACAACAATTTTTTTCTTTATAATTGAGACACGTCAATAAAAAATCTATAAATATTGCGCAAGTACGCGCTTGTTTCGGCTTGACGTGAACATAATCATTTTGCGGATCAATCGTTCGCACGTTAGCGGCACTTGACAGCTAACGTGGACGGTAATGACGCGGAAATGTCTGCGAAATATTTACCTGCCCTTTATTATGTACAATCAATAAATATTTGGAAATGACAGGCTTTATTTATTTACGGATATTCTTGGAAGTTATTTTGAAGATGGCAATTTCCTGAGCTTTCTATAAAGTCAAATCTTGCCAAAATTCTGCTGATTTGTGACAGCCGCTTATCAATTCTGGAACCCTGGTATATATCAATACACATACCTCGGTCGACAGCACTAAACCAAACCGCAGCAGCGCTGCAGCGCTCTGGGCAGCTGCCAGCGATCACGATTGCCAATATGAACACAAACTGTAACCTCCTCATACCTATGCATCACTGGTAAGACGAGACTAGGAACAGTTGCAAGTAAATGGAGCGAAGACAATTCACTAATGTTTTCCACAATTTATTGAGTCAATTTTTGCTGGAAAGCAGCTCAATAGATTTGCATGCAGCTTGATTTTTATAACCTCGGCCAATTTATGAGCTACTGTTACTTTAGAAAATATCTCCTTATGACTTTCAGAATAAAATTCTCTCTCAAAAGAATTTGTTAAAACGTTTTGAGAATGCATCGCAAGTATCCGCAAGCTGCAGTTTTTACTAACAAGCTTAATCTGTTTTAAATGCTGTGTTAGACATGTTCAAAGCTAGGCAAGTGACTAATTGATCAAGGTGATGTTTTTTATTTACATACAGATTTACGTTCTAAATGATAATTCAACTCACAAAAAAGCTCATGCTTTAAACGCGCTATCTCGTTTCACGAAATGCTTTTTTACTTATTATACATTTATGCATGGAAGGCTTCAACAACGTGAAAAACGCACGTCGTCGCTATGCTAAAATGTATCTCTATCTAAAGAGATTCAATTACGCTTATTTGTACCTCCCTTTTGCCCATTGTTTCTAAGTATACCATTGCACAACCCTAATTTTACCGCCTCACTCAATGTTTTATCTCTCTCTCCGAAATTTACGATTTCGCTCTTAACTCATTAGGTAGGTTAGGTAGTAATTGCAGACTGTGAAACTAAATCTTCCATTGGAAATAGTTCGCCTCTCTTTGTGATAAAACTAGAACCAGAGATAAAATTGGTTTAATCATTGCTTAAAACTATGATCGAATAAATTCAAAACTATTCTCGAACACGTTTGAAACTACAAGAATTTCGAAAATGGAACCAATTATGCCTCACTCTTTGCAACCGAAGCAACTTTTTTGTCGTTAATGATAGCACTTTTTCATTTTGAAAGGCGAATGAAATACTGGCTGGTTATAATTTGTTCTGGAGATCCATTGTCTATTTGTTGTACCCTAAGGCGTCGGTTAATTGTGTGTGCAGAACCCGCATGTGTTAAAACAAAGATAGACGGAATTAATAAGAGATGCTATCGGGGCCAGGTGTCTGCTTTGTTGTTATGTTCTCCTGGTGTTATTATAAAAGGTGATTAGAATTAGATCAACGATTGTGTAATTGAGGCTAAATGTAGGTTAATTTAAGGCTTACCTTTTTGAAATGATATTTATGCTGATAGACGTACGGACAAAAAAAAGAAAGTTTTTGGTATTTGAAAACATACACTGCTCTGAAAAACTGGTCCCGACTTTTTTCAACTTATTTGGCAGCCGTTACGTGTAGTTAGAAAGTCTGAGAACCAGTCTTACCCTAGGGTAGCACGGGTAAGTGGGTTGAGGAGGTCAGACAGGCCAGTCGCAACACTGGTACTCAGCTATATTCGATTAAACTTTAAGCCGACCAAAATAGAGGTATAGTTGGGAAAAGGCTAGGCAGATGTTAACAAGCATCTCTAAGGTACTAATAATTTGTATATAGACATCTGTATACAGCAAATAGAATTTTCAGTAAGTAATGCCATACACTAAGTTTGCACATTACTTATTCTATCTTTTATCCATCAAGTAAGATGTGCGGTGAAGTTTCACCGCTTTTGTTTGACTTTCATATGCTTATTAGCTTCGTGAAGTAAACTCCAAGTTTTCCTTTAAGAATATGCCGTTGTACAGGGTGGAACCACAGTGGAACTCGCTTGTATTGAGTAATTTAAAGTTCTTTATTAAGTGCTGCTAAAGCCTATGCTGCCCTGGTATGTGAAGTGGTCGTGAATTTCCCATCAGTGGATAAATGCAGGCTGAGTGGAATTCTGTGTATTCTGAACCACACCAAGAAAGCTCACTTCTATCTTTCTTGGACACTAGAAATTGCTAAATGATGATGGATGAGATATGAAACTGGATAAAGTGCAAACTAGAGTACTGTAACGTACCGAGCTTATCACTACAATATTAGATAGAAATCGGTCCGTATCTGTATTGAAGAATCAATGTATCTTGTGCAAAGTCGGTATTATCCTTGTAAAGCAAAAAAAGGACTTCTTACTTTTTGCCCTCAGTCAAGAGAATAAAAAATATTAGCAAAATAAGTTCGGTTTATCTCTTTGAAATATAGTAAGTACTTACCGTACAAAAACCTTTCTCTCTGTACTGTCTTAAAACCCATTATTCAAACAAGAATCGGTCACTATAATCCAATACGGGTACCAGGATAACAGAAAAGCGAAGTAATGTGATTACGCACTACGCGTCGGGATCAGCCCCGGATTACGAGATGACGTAGTACATCACTCAAAGAAATAGGGATGCGACTCAGAAGTCGTTCGTCGAGAGTACACGCTTCGTTTAATATTATCTTGAGGGATGCACTCGCGTTCTTGTTGTTACTGCAAAATGTGAAGCTTTCTCGAGGGTCTGTAGCACTAGATTAGGTACTGTATAATGTAGCTAAGAATAGTTGATGTTGCTAAGAAAAACATTAATCTTGAGGTATGTTTGTGCTGGATATGAGACTCTTGGGTCGCTACTTGGTTAGTATTAAATCAGACATTGAAATTATAGTAGTTCTATGCAGCATTCCATTTATTAATAATTGGAAAATATGTATCTCTTTACGTACTCTTTAAGGAAAACAGTTGCAATGTTATGCCAAAGACCTTTCACTCATCATAGTAAAAAAATATGAGGGTTATCAAGAGCATCATTTGGGCTTATGTGGGTCCGACTTCCTACAGCGTAATGTCTAAATCCCTGCTTAGCATTCAACTGACCGAATGTCCTCAAACATCCTATATTTTATAGTAAGTTGGTAAGTTATAGTAAATGGTTTGTGTTTTTAGCTTGGAATAGTGTGATTAGGAGCACATGAATGTTTGGAAGTAGATTACTAGATTATAACTGTTCGTGAAAATAAAACTAGATAGCTCTAGATTTTTATGTGGTCCTGGTGATTTGAAATAGGAATTTTTTAATTTGAAATCACCACAAATAATTATAACAAATATTATTTCAGCTTGAAATCATTAATTTATAAGTAAAGCGATTAATAAAAATCGAAATTAAAAAATGTAATATTTTTTTTACTGTAAAAGTTTTGTACATGTTTCTGAAATAAACATTTTTATTTTTTATTTTATTTTAATAAAAAGCCTTCTGAAAGAACTGGTTTCTTTACCAAGTTTCATTCTATCTCCCTGCAAAATGTTATCTGATCAGTTCAGCCGTTTTCAAGTTTCTGCCTATTAAATTAATCCCCAACTATGTCTACAGTCAACAACTATGTGCTCTCACGCATGACAAACTAAATTGTCCGCATTAATTGGATGTGTGAAATTATGCAGTAATTATAACGTTTCAGGTAGTGACGGCGTGTCGCGTGACACCGCGTGTTACCCGGGATCAACCAGGTATTGTTTGATTCAATTGCTTTATATTATTATACATTCATACGATAATAGGATACTAGAAACTATGCAATATCAAAATATATCATTTGAATAGGCTATACCTAGCTCTGTATTATCATAAGTCTTTTTTTATCGTACTGCTGGACACAAGCCTCCTCTCACACGGAAAAGGATTGAGCGTCAATCACCACGCTTGCTCAATGCGGGTTAGTTAGCACTCTAGCTCTCTATAAATAGGTATATCTTTGCGGCCGTTTATAAATTCTTACCAAATAATCCTGGTACTTGGATCATCATCATCATCTTATTCAGTCCATAGCCGGTGCTTTCTCGTAGCACATTCTGACATCCATCGTAGAGCTGCTAAAATGACTTAGCAGTTGAGAATAGAAGTAAATCTTTTAGAAACTAGCTTGCAACTAGATATTAAAAGAACCACATCGGCAGATTTTATAATACTCTTTTAACAAACCCGACGTCAAAAGTCTACAGTCGACCTTAAGAAAATCCAAATAATCCTTAGACAATCCCATTCAGTGGGCCGTAATTACTTCAATATTACTTCGTTCTAATTCCATCACAGGCTGTGGTGAATGGGCTAGATAAGATGCGTTATCGTGCCTGACCTACTTAACCCAGAATATCTTGAAGACACGGTTTAATCGATTGCGAAACTAAACGTTTTTTTTCGAATCGAGTTGACTACATGAATCGTAGAAGGATATGTACGTTTCGTTGCTTGAAAGGTTTATAGATTGCGAATCTGAATATTTTTTTTTGTATCGAGTTGACTACACGAATTGAGAAAGAAGGATATGTTCATTCGGATTGAAAAGTTTATCGAATTCATTACGATTGTATATTTTGTTGCTGGCCACTTTTCTGGTGAATTTGAAGCTTTTGAAAAGTTCTAAACTTCTAAATAAAAATACTGGTTGGTAATAAAATATTTCCAAATGCAAATATGTGAACCAATTGGTCAACCAACATTCTAATTACTTACACGGATTTTTCCGTTTGAATAGAGTTTACCTGAATTTATATCTGGCTACATTTTTTACTTTAAAAATATAATATTTACTGTAACGAATTTAACTGTCAGAGATATTTTAAGCTGGCAGAATACAGCGTTCTGTAATAAATTTTTTCACAAAAAATATTGAAAAGATATTACGAAGTGAAAATTAATTCTATTTACTTGCAGGAAGTGTTCGAAAAACTGGCAAATTCTATCGGAAGTCGCTGTCAAATCAAATCAAATTAAGGATACGGTCCATTACAAAGGATGCCTTATAAAATTCGTGCTAAGATTCTAACAAAGAAGGCGATGAAGGTATCGATATATCCACGGTTTATTGATATTTTTCAGTTCTTCATAAAGTATGTATGTGTATTTGTCACAGAAATCTTGCTTGATTGAGGTTTATGTGGTATTTATAGTGGAAAAGTGTGTAGTTCTGCGATTTCCAATGATTGGTTAAAACAACTAAGAGGAACCACATGTTGCCGCTTTATATGAGATAGGTACCATTAGTTCCTTGTGGAACCATTCACGGCCCGAAAGAACTGCTTTCCCCATCCGGATAAACAGAAGACGTCCTATGTCCTTTCTCAGGGTCTAGACTATCTGTGTTATCTATGCACCAAACTTTGAAATCGTTTCAGTAGTTTCAGCGTGAAAGCCGGTCAGGCGTAGACAGATAAGGAACGTGGCCCCTAATCCATTAAATAATGTAGCCACCGTAATATAAAAAACATTTGAACTATTAGAACGACCAAACATTATATTTCTCACCAACACTCACACACCCAAAAACAAATGACAACCCCCATTATTGACCAGAAAACAAAAGCATAAACTTGAATATTGAACAATTCTACGTCACTAGTGGAGCGTGACGTTATTATTCCCAATCGAATAGTCCCAATACACATTGTCCCAGCCATGGAGAATAAAAAGACGAGCGGAGATGGCAGAACGGAAAATCTCTTAAAAAAGTAGCGCGCCAAAATGCGGGTGTGTGGAAAGTTACTTTCTCCACCCTTGCAGGCTTCTTTGAAACCCGCCCATATTTGTCAAAACTAAAAATCATTGACAAATGTCTAGCTACGGATTACAATAACCAATCCATGCGTTGTTTTTCGATTAGGGATTGGAATATGACATTAGCTTCATATTAATTATGTCTTTCAATCTCTAATGTAAAAACAACGAATAGATGAGTTATTTTGATAAGCAGTAAAGATCTGAAGGCCTCTTTATTTCAGTCATAACTGATCATTTTGGTCTCGCCCATCTTACCTATTTGACCTATAAGAAGACCTAAGTACCTGTTGGCATCTCCTTATCTTACCTTCCTCCGTGGTCCCAATACCTAGTCCCATTTGGGACTTTTGCCGAAACTTGTGTGAAGTTATGCGGACTATATGACGCGTATGATCGCCCATAAGGGAACCTTTGACAACAAATCCAATAAGCTGAAGGTTTGGCCAGTTTTGAAATCAATGAGTTATGTCCTGATTGATCTGTATTCTTTGCGTATACACAATAGGTGTTCTGTGAAGTACGAATTTTGATTAAACGTTGTTTTAAGCTATTTTTGTAGATATCATGGATTCTCAAACGATACGCGAGTTATGTATTCAGTATATTTTATACTGGAATAATAAACTACTTTTACTCAGTTTAAAAAACCACTACTTGAGTAACAATTAATTCAACCAGTACTGTTAAACTTTCCTAACTCCCATAAATGAGTTACAGAATTCTTCAGAAATACGACTTTTTGTTAATAGACTGGCCTCGAGAGCTTCGTCTTATTAATCACTAACAACGGATTTCTATAACCTATCTATGAATTGAATCTTGAATACTCAATACTTTTATTGCTTTCCACATGTATTCTTAGGTGGTAATACTTAAAAATAGTTCATATGGGGGTCCATATGAACTATTTTTAAGTATTTCGGGCACAGCAAAATAAGTAAGTTAGAGAGAGGAATCTCTTATTGGCTATGTAACTTACCTATTTATTATTGCCATCTCCATAAAAAAGTTATGTTGAATAGCAAAACGACAATAGACAGCTTTATATAAATAAATCAATTCACAAATAAAACCACGTGTAAATAAATCCCAGTATAGATAGAACTATACGAAACAACTAATTGTCACCCAATAGTTGTCAGCGTGTAATTAATAGTGCGTGTTATTTAGCTGTGTAGTTAATTCCAAGTTCATTTACTCGTGATTAGGCGTATTAACTTGCGGAATAATTGCATTGGCCAAGTTTTCATTGAGTTATAATCAGTTTACATCAGTAATGTACTGGTAATTTGTTGAAATGTACGGCTATGTTTCAAAAGTTCTAAAAACTATGAATCGTATGTATTCAAATTTTTTGTATCTCTTCCTTAATGCCATAGTTTTCCCAGTAATAATGAAAAAAATTGCAATACGTTCACGTATCCATGAATCTCCCGAGCCTTTTCCCAACTACGAAATGTTGAGGTCGGCTTCCAGTCTAACATGATTCAGCTGAGTATCAGTTAATTCCATATTACCTTCATACACATAACCACAAAAATACAATTTAAAAATAATCTCATTAACATAAATTCAAAGGAAATAAACTTACGAACAACAAAAACGCCTATAACAACGTTTTCCAAACAACTAGAAACTCATTTAACGCGATCAAAGAATTAAAATATTCAGTTTCATATTTCGCCATCGAATCGCGAGCCTCCTCCAAAGTTCGTTATTAAAAATTCAATATAAAAGTTGGATTGAGTTCGCGTATTATAACGTTGAAGTCGACACTCGGTGACGATTGATGCTCGACGAATCGTACTGTACTTATTAAAAAATATTTCGCGAAAATAGCGTGGTATTTCCAGACTTGAGTACTTCTGTGTAGCTTTGTGGGAAGGAAAGAGCGGAGATGCCATAAGGAAGGTAGGTCAGGCGCCTTCTTGTAGGTCAAGCAACTTATGGTAAGCGTAATCAGTTACTAGAACTAAGGAGACGTTCGGGTTCCTTGTCAAAGGAACTAGTAACAACCGCATTTTGGCGCGCTACTTTCTTAAAAGATTTTGCGCTACGACACCTCTGCTAGTCATTTTGTTCTCCATACTTTTCCTTCATTGGGGACGCCTACAGCTAGTACAGTTAGGTCGAAAGTGACAGATTGTTGCAAAGACGCATGGCCCTCGAAAGGGCAATTAAAGGAAACTTCTGCCTACTGATGGGCGCGTGTTTTAGTAATTACCCGAGTTTAAAAATGAGGGCGATCATCAATCTGACCTCCGAAAAGCTGTGTAATACGGTACCCCTGGTTAAGACAGGTTTTTAGACTTTTCGGCCTCTAAAGAGTTTCAAATGCATTTAAAATTGTTTTTTTCTACGTACTGTTACGGGGTGGGTCTGGATAGGCTTTTTAAAAAAAGAAAACTTTAAATAGAACTAGGAAAAACTTTAATTAAGAAAAAGGTCTACAAAAGAAAAGCCTATGTCCGCGACGACGTTCAATACCACACTGACTAAACCCGGTATAATTCCTAAGTTATTCCAATACGCTGAGTCAGTGGAAAACATGGGAAACAAGTGCTGCAGCGTCAGCTGTTTATTACTGTATTCTTATTAGTGTTATTTAATATATAACAGCCCCCCGGATAAAATGGAGCATCTAGGAGAAAAAGATGCGAAATTGAAATTCACGAGATAATATCGAACGTCGTTTCAGATTAACAACCATTACTTAATAATTATACGATAGAACATAATGCATATAGTCTTAATACAATCTATTAATTCTAGATAAACATAAACAATAACATAAGCATATTATTAGTAGTTAAAAGGAGAATTAAGAACATTATAAGTCCTAGTTTATCTTAGACACTAAAAGGTTACGTTTAATAGGCGTGGGCCTTGACATTGATGAGTAAGTATCATCAGCCACGCTGTTTTCATTCATAACAGATAATTCAACAGAAGGTTGACGAGTTTCAGTAACTTTCTTAGTATTACATTGATTGAATATCTGTATACAATAATGATCCTTTGATTTTGGACAAAAATATCTTCTGATTCTATAAAGTAGGTATACAAAGAATGCAATGAAAAGTACATAAGAAAGAGACATGTAATGAATGCCATATTTTTGGAAATGATTAGGACTCTCAAGGCTATCTAATTCCTTTTCGAATGAATCTAAATGTAAACTAGCTTGTAATAGAGAATCCAAATTATTTACATCGTTTAATTTTGAATAAGGCAACCTGGTAAGTGTCTTGTTGACTCTATTTTTATTACAACAGTCATCGTCTACTAGATTAAAGTTAGAAATAATCTGTGAACTTATATTGAGAACAGCGTTTGACTGTGGCACGAACTGTAAGGTTTTAAAGAAAGCTTTACAGGTTTTAGGTATTGACAATAAGCCCGTGCCAAACAGAGTTTCATCAAAATTGTTACCGTCATTATTACAGGAAATATGACACTTGCCTGGCTCAGATAAAACAAAAATCCAATTATTATTATTTATTTTATGAAATACTTGTACTGAGCCCTTTAATAGCTTAATTTCACAAGAACTAGGTAACTTACTTACTACTTCCGTAATTAAGATAGTCTCACAAATTGGGTTAACGACACTTGAAAAAACACTTTCTAACTCACACACATGGAATTTATCCGGAATCACTTTGCACTGATTTACACTACGCAACAGTGAATAGAACATATGATCGACTGTTATTGCTAAGTAAGGATGAGCGGGAGCAATAAGTGCAAACGTATCAGGTTGCGATACGTCATATGGGACAGGCATTGGAATCACGCGGTACAAAGTATATGTTTGCGGAAGTACGAGCGGGATTTTAATAACGATAATTATTTTGTTATTATGAAAATAAGAAATAATTCTAGAAATATCGATTAGTTCATGAACGTTTTGTAACGACAGGGATACCGGGAGTTCGTAATACCTGGCATATTATTCCTATTTTGTTCAAGTTCGTTATATAATTGATGTGGACTAAGTATAGTTGGATGCAGTACATTCATTTTGCTGAATAAAATCGCATTATTGATATCTTCTATATCGAATGATAGTGAAATAATAATACTTTCAAGAGCACTTAATAGTGAGTTAATGTTAGACTTAATTTCCAGCTTATCATTAGAGTTGGAAATAAGTTGAAGTCCTTTATCAATGACCTCGAGATTTTTATTTAAACGTTGCTCATTTTCGTTTAATTTAGAGATAGAGTTATTGAATGTAGTAATAGTTGACTTAATGACGTGAATATTATCTCTCATTAAATGCGCTAGTTGTTTTCATCTGTTTCTACTTGATCAATTGCATTAGAGAACTTGAGAGCATCCTCTGCATCCAGAGTGCCGAAAAAGTTTTAGTAACGATCCGCCAGCGTCTATGAGACCGCGTTTGTATCTTTATTACTATTAACTAAATACGAGACAGAGGAATACTTTTAACATTGTTATCATGTTGATTTTGTAATGCTGACAACGCATTTAAACAATCTTGTTGGATTTTGAAGAACTAAAATCTTTGCAATAAGTATTTACTCTAGAAAATAATGATTCTACAATAGTAAAATGAGAATGTATTCTACTAATGTCTAGATAGGTTATGACGTTCCAGTTATCATTAGTGAATTTTAGATTATTAATTTTGTCGAAGTATAGGCCTGGACTCGTAGTTATTGGCGTGACAATTTGATGACACGAAGTTGATGGACCAAAGTGCCTGTAAAGATAAGTTCAGGTTATACCTTCGTCTGTCGCCAGCTTTATTTCGTCATAATGATGACGCACGTGTCTCCGATTTATCAATAAAGTGACGGTGTGATTACCGTTTATCTTAACGATTTTAAAGGGCCTTTCCACAGGGGATAAGGCTTTGTTTTGCTTGTGGTGACACTTAAGATAGACTGAGTCACCAACGTTATACGTAACAGGCTTAGCATGAGAATCGTAAAGGCGTTTAGACCTTTCTTTAGATAACTGAATATTTTGTAGTGCTTTTTGCCTACTGTAGTATAATCTATGATTTAGTAATCTGACGTAATCCGTGTAAGTGTTATTCTCTAGAGTATCAATAGATTTAGGAATATGCGGCTTGAAACCAAATAGCAATTCGAATGGTGAATAATTGGTAGTCGAATGAACATTGGAATTGTAAGAGAACATAGCTGTATTGAGATATAAGTCCCAGGTATGGGCATTTTCGTTCACAAATGGCCTTAAATATTCTTTAAGGGTGGCGTGACTCCTCTCTAGAGCGCCACAAGTTTGAGGATGATAAGGCGAAGCTAGAATGTGTTTTATTCCGAATAATTTTGTTAGCTGTTTGATGACCTCGGAAGTAAAATTAGTGCCTTGGTCAGTGATGATCATTTTAGGAATTCCGAGATGAGATATAAAATGAACTAATTTTTTAGCGGTTTCATCCGCTGAGCAAGTTAACAAGGGATAGGCTTGCGAGTATTTTGTAAGATCATCTTGAATGGTAAGAATGAATTTGTATTTAAATTCGTAGGTCTCTGGAAGAGGACCAACAATGTCAAGGAATATTTTTTCGAGTGGTTTTGTTGCGGTCGAAGTAATGATCATAGGCGCGCGATTAATTTGACGTAAGGGTTTATTAATCTGACAGGATTTGCAGTTTTTAACGTAATCTTCGATGTCCTGCCGCATATTTTTCCACCAGTACATGGACTTTATCCTTTCGAACATACGTGATACGCCAGGATGACCAGCCGTCGGTAAATCGTGATTGTCACGGAGTATCTTTTTGACTTCCTCAGGTGTAGGAAATAGAATAGAGTTCCTATAAATATTAACTTTGATGCCAGTGTCATGGAATACGTAGCCTATCATGTTGTAGATTTTTGTATAAGAAAGTTTAGTGAATGGGTCAGAGAAATCTGAAATGGCAACTTCCTTCTCCTCTAAATACCAATATTTAACCATATCTCTATATTCGACTAATAGTCTGTAAATATCCTTATACGACATTTCATCATAGTGCTGAACGCGCACAAATAAATGTGTGAACAAATGCTTATCATTGGAAGTGCTGTATAAGGTATAAAGTTCACGTTCAATGTCACGAACGTTAGGTTGACTTGTAGATAAGTCTATAATGTCCTTGCAATAAGGGACAGAATCATCTAAATCGATTGAAGTAGGATATGCAATTAATTTGCATTTGGCTTTCAACAATGATTCGTTGTATTCTTGTATAGTCGTATCAAAGCCAAAGTTAGGCTGTTTAGATAGTTTTAAGTATTTTTCATAAGTATCTGACGAGCATGGCGAAGGA
This sequence comes from Helicoverpa armigera, assembly GCF_030705265.1. NCBI lineage: Eukaryota > Metazoa > Arthropoda > Insecta > Lepidoptera > Noctuidae > Helicoverpa > Helicoverpa armigera. The sequence continues at coordinate 2,097,799 of NC_087141.1, forward strand.
TTATCAAATGGCGACCTTGGAGAGTTAGAATCTGGAGGATTCGGAACATTTGAGTTCGGTGACTCATCCTCGATAGCGCACACCGGGCGATTTGAATTGTCAGTATCTTGTAATGGGAAACGCGACAGAGCGTCTGCGTTGCAATTTAATTTGCCCTGTTTGTGAACTATTTCATAATCATACTCTTCTAATTTTAGGCGCCAGCGTATTAATCTAGAACCAGGGTCTTTAACATTGAATAGCCAAACTAAGGGCTTGTGATCAGTGACGATTTTGAACCTATAGCCGAATAGATAGGGACGAAACGTTTTAACACCGAAAAGGATGGCTAAGAGTTCTTTCTCGGTTGTCGAGTAGTTGCCCTCAGCTTTGTTTAATGTTCGCGATGCGTATGCGATAGGCTTATCCTTGCCTATTTCACCTTGAGATAATATGGCGCCTACAGCGTAGTTAGAAGCATCGGTAGTCAGCAGAAACGGTCGCGAGAAATCTGGATATTGTAATAGGGGCGCCGTTGTTAATTTTTGTTTTAGTATATTAAAAGCATTTTCTTGCTCTGATGACCATATAAAAGAAACATCCTTTTTTAAAAGCGAAGTTAAAGGTTTAGTTATTTTGGAAAAGTTCTCGATGAATCGCCTATAATAGCCGACTAGGCCTAGGAAAGATTTTATATCTTTCGGGTTTTTAGGAGTTGGAAATTGAGTGACGGCCTTGATTTTATCTGGATTAGGACACACACCTTTATCAGTAATTATATGACCTAAATAGGCTACTTCGCGTCGTAAGAATTCGCATTTTGCGGGCTGTAATTTGAGATTGTATTCACGAAACCTATCAAAGATTAGTTTGAGCTTATCAATATGGGATTGGAGATTTTGGCTGTAGATGATACAATCGTCTAGGTAGACATAACAGTGAAGGCCTTGAAGGCCAGATAGCACTGTGTTCATCAGTTTTTGGAACGTAGCCGGTGCATTTTTTAATCCGAAGGGCATTCGTGTGAATTCGTAATGCCCGGATACTTCGTTGCCCACAACGGTGAAGCCGGTTTTAGATGCGTCCTTGGAATTTAGTTTAATTTGGTGGAAGCCGCTGACGAGGTCTAACGTGCTAAAATATTTCGAGTGGCCCAACTGATCCAAGATATCTGTGATCAAAGGGATAGGATAAACTTCGGTGACTGTCACGTCATTTAGTTTCCTATAGTCAATGACCAGCCTCCATTTCTGTTTACCCGTGGCGTCTACTTTCTTGGGCACTACCCAGATTGGGGCGCTCCAAGGTGACTTGGAAGGACGAATGATATTTTGGTCTATCATATTTTTTATTTGGGACTCGACTTCACCTTTGTGACACTCGGGGAAACGATATGACTTTACATGAACCGGAGCAGCGTTACCGGTGTTTATAGAATGCTCAATGGCAGTGGTATGTGTCAAAGGCTCGCCCTCGAGGTAAAAAATATCAGTATATTCTGAACAACACTCTAAGAGCATCTTTGTCTCTTCAGGATTGAGGTGTTCAGTTCGAATGAGATCTAGGACTTGTTGCGATCTATCATTAGAGATATTGAAAAGATTATTTATGTTTTGATAATCGACATTACTAAGAGACGCGGACGAAACGATTTCGGGCTCGTATGGAAGTAAATGTACATAATAGTCTTTAAATACGATTTCCGACTCGGTAGTATTGAGCACCGAAATATTGATACAGTGATTAGGCTTAACTGTAACTATACAGTTTGCTAAGTAGACTCCCTCTGAGTATATATGATCGAGGACTAGAGCATCTTTCATGTGCTCTAGTTCATCTAAGGAATTCGAAATAGGACATTCAACTATTATCTCCGAGCGAGGTGGAATGACGTAGACTGGACGATTGAAGTTTAGAGGTATGAGATGGCCTCGAATTAGTAAAGAATTTTGGGAGTATTTGACATCGCAATCGAGTTTCCTCAAGAAATCGTTGCCTAGAATACCATCGTAGTTAAGTCTAACTCTATCACTAACAGCGTTAAGTGTATAGCTAAAATAAAGTTTAGAATTAGTAGGAAAAGTATACTCAAAATCGATTTTGAATGATCCCAATGTTTCGTAGTGAGAGTCGTCTTCACTCAGACCCTTGAGTTTGATTTTATCGTTTGATAAGTGTGGGGTTATGGTAAAGTTTTGTAACTTCACAATGCTAACACTAGCTCCAGTGTCAATTAAGAAGCAGAGAGGCTTATTCGCGTAATTTGTATTTAGAAATATGTAAGGCAATGCTACATTGTAAGTTTTAATTTCATGAATCGGAATGCTCTCAGGCTCTTCCGATTGACTCAACGAAGCAGAGATTCCTTTCGGAATGTGTTGAGATGAATCTAGTTTGTGTTGGCCTTCGTTTCGGGGCTGGTTACCCTGTTGCATGACCACACGAGTTTGTAACGACCGACTTTCGGTTTGGGGCTGGCTACCCTGCTGCATAGTCGGATATAAAGGGAAGTAGAAAGGTCTCCGTTTCGGGGCTGGCTACCCTGTTGTATGACCTGAGGAAATTGTAATGACCGACCTTCATTTTGGGGCTGGTTACCCTGTCGCATGATCGGATGTAAATGAGAAGTAGAAAGGTCTCCGTTTTGGGGCTGGCTACCCTGTTGTATGACCCGTGGAAATTGTAATGACCGACCTTCATTTTGGGGCTGGCTACCCTGTCGCATGATCGGGTTTAAATTCGATTTTGTAGATTTAGTAAAAGAATTTGTAGAGTTAGTAATTAATGATTTTGTATTACGAAATTGCAAAGTGCCTTTCTCACGGTCGGGCGTTGTGCGGCACGGAAACGACACCCGACTTTTTAGTTTAAATCAGCATTTTCCGCTCCGTCCCACGGTTCGACAGAATCGGGTAACGTTGCGACATTATGTTGAGTTGCAGAATTATTGGAATCGGATTGTTTATTTAAGTTGTTATGTTTTCGTTTGTAACATTGTGAAATATCATGCCCCGGGTATTTGCAATATCTGCATATTATGACGCCCGGTGGCTTACTAACTTGGTGAGGTCCATTTCTTGAGAATTGAGATTGAGGCTGTGAAAAACGTTTTTTATTTAGGCATTCACTCTCTAAGTGGCCTGATTTTTTACAAAATTTGCAATGTTTAGAAATTTTTACAGAGACGTTAAAGGTAAAATTGCGTATCTTTTCTTCTTCAAGTGCAATGTTTATAGCCTCATTAAGGTTCTTAGGGTTACGACACCTCACCATGTTGCTAAGCCCCGGATTTAAGCCGAAGTTGAATGTGTAAAGGGCAAGATCCTCTGTCATAGCAATCCTTCCTGGTAGATCTTTCTTAGTAGTCATAGAGTTATGTATCTCTGTTTGCATGTCTGTTAGACAAGTTTCTAAACGTAACGCGAATTGCGATACTGATTCGTTGGGCTGCTGTTTACACGACTGCAGCTCAAAGAATATGTGGCTATAATGCTTCCTTTCTCCAAAGTTCTGACGCAGGAATGATTGCAATGATTCAAAATCATCAAAGATTTTATTTGAACAAGCTATTTGGGCCTTGTCTCGTAATTTAGACAAAATGTATTTTAAGATTAACTTCTTTTGGCTCTCTGAGGCAAGATTTAGCGCATTTTGGCAATTTGTTAAGAATGCCGGTAAAGTTTCACGATCTCCTCGGTATATATCAATAAAGTCGCATAAAATCTTAAGAGGGTATTGTTCACTGAGAGACACTTCGGGCTTGGACATTTTGAAAAATAGCTTAATCTAGGATTATATAGAAATCACAAATAGAGGTTGTAAGATATTGAACTTTAAAAGAATAAGATTTGGTAAGTTTGTTTAAGAGATTTGAAATAAAATAAATGTTTAGAAATTGTAGGATTTGGTATTATCTGAAATAGAAGTAGGATTAGCAATAACAAGCGATAAGATATTCTACTCACAGCAGCACGGCGAGTAGGAGTGTGGAGTACATCGCAGACTTCGTAGAGATGACCAGGTAAGTTGAACACACCAAACACCAAGCACCAGCGACGGCAGCAAGACCAGATAGTAGCGGAGCTTTTGTGGTAAGTAGCTCTAAGCCAGGACGCGCCGCAGCACGTCAGCGAGAGCAGAGAAGGCGTCGGTGACGTGGTAAGTCAGCAATGACGAGCTGACAAGACTCAACTTCCAGGATGGATAAATTCAAGACGCCAGAGTTCAACGTGAAGGAGTCTCTATACGGTTAGCGCTAGAGTTTCAGAGACAGCGCTGTCGATATAATAATCACTTCACACAAAAGGGGTTGTAGACGCAGGGTCTGACGCACAGAGTTTGTAGATACAGAGTTTGTAGACACAGAGTTTGTAAACACAGAGCTTGTAGACACAGACACAGAGTTTATAGTAGACACATAGTCCAGACTATCACTCGCGTAACGCGTAATGGAATACCAGCACGATCGATACTGGTATCCCACTTCTGACACCACTGTTACGGGGTGGGTCTGGATAGGCTTTTTAAAAAAAGAAAACTTTAAATAGAACTAGGAAAAACTTTAATTAAGAAAAAGGTCTACAAAAGAAAAGCCTATGTCCGCGACGACGTTCAATACCACACTGACTAAACCCGGTATAATTCCTAAGTTATTCCAATACGCTGAGTCAGTGGAAAACATGGGAAACAAGTGCTGCAGCGTCAGCTGTTTATTACTGTATTCTTATTAGTGTTATTTAATATATAACAGTACCTACCTTAATTATGTATAATGCTTTGCAAAGATTTTCTGACTGTTATTGAGATATACGGAGTGGACTTAATGTTGTTTTACATATAGAATCTTTTTTATTTTACATACAAAACGTTTTAAAGTACAGAACGCGTGATAAAACGTGTTCTATATTTAGCGATTGAAAGTCTTTTTCGCTGTTGAGATGTTAGTTAAGACATGCTTAAGCAACGTTTATAAGTAAGAATTTTCTTAAACAGCCCTTAAGTATTACTTATATTTAATTCCCGTTTATAAGTAAGGCTGATAGTTTTTCTTATATCATTAACCAATCAGTAAGTTTTTCCAAAAATACTTTTTAGTATATATAAAAAGTATATAATAATATGTAAAGGTATGCTTGGTTTAACTTTGAGAGTTATTTTGGTTCCAAGAAAACTTTACAAAGAAATAAATAGCCGTAACAGCTAGAGGCGTTCCAAACAATGACTAGGAGTAAAGAAACTTCAGGAGATATATTTTAATCCAAACTTTTCGGCAGCGGTAACAGTTTTGAGTGTGTTCCGCTTAAGAAACAAAATGCGATTTGGCACGCCTGGAAAGTGTTTTAAATCTTTTTAACTCAGAATTTACCTTGTTCGTAGTTTACAGTGATAGTTGATTGTTTAACGTAGCCAATTTAGCCATTGTCCTGTTTTTATAAATGAGAAAATAGCTCTGAATATTTGCCAATCATGCTAAAACTGCTGAATCCATTAGGATGACATTTTAGCACTCAGATTATGGAGTAACGTGTGAAGGCAGACCTAATTCATAAGTCTAATGTCTAATGTTTTGTAACTACATATAGATTCATTTTATATCATAGACTTAAATCCATAGTTCATCTCAAAAAATAAAAATAGAAGAATTCAAAATCAGGATCCCTCCATCAAACATCTAAGGACAGTTTATCCAATTTCGCTACCAAGTACCAGGGCGTCATATGTCCTTGACACTGCGATCGAGTCTCTGGAGACATTATCAATATTTTTTCGTCGGGAAAACCGGCGAGTGCTGTCCTTACCATGATGGATGTCTTGGGGTCGGCCTTACGTAACGTTCCATGTTACGCTGTGAACACAAACACATGTATTACGCTGGATTGAGAATGTCGAAATTGCATAAAGCCTAGTTTGTTCTTGACAGTCACTTTTGCGATTTGAAGTTAAGCTCCGTTTAATAAATGTGATCAGATAAAAATTTGCGTTATCAAAGTTTAAGGGATAGGAAAATTTACCATTTAATATTTTACGTGTATTTCCTTAGTTTTAAGCATAAATACTTGCTCGAGATTTTTTTTTAGTACAAGAATATACGACTCATTTTTAGATTGTCGTGTCAGCACGCGTTAGTTAGACAATTTATCCCTACGCATTACATGACTTCAGACATAATCACTCTTTTGAATAGCAGTAAAATAAATTACAACACCGAGATAATTTTGAATTAGTTTCTTTTTATAGCTTTCTGTGTAACAGCTAAAAGTTTTATTGTTACGTCACTCATAAATGTAATTTGTGGAGAATAATGTGCAGACATTTCTCATTCACGTCGGACGGGAAAATGTTTTACTAGGGTGTCAGAAGTTATTGGGAGTCGGCGTTGAAAATATCACTGGCCTGAACAGCCTCTGAGTGTTTTAAGAGGAAGATCAGTTAACATAAAAAATGCTTTGCAATATATAATAATCACGCGATTTTATATAGGCACTTTGTGACATATTTGGCGCGTGTCCCTTGTAAAAAATATATTCTATACAAATGGGTTAATCTGTGAATTAAATTATAAATCAGAGTGAACAAGCGTGTTAACAACATTCTATGTGACTAACACCAGTTGCAAAGTAAAGAGACCATTACAAACGTTAATATTCACATAAAACTAATCACTCTATAACACTCTGGTACAGCTTTAACGCAGGCTTTTACGAGCACATATCTTATCTACCTAGTAGCAAGCAAATAACTAATGTTGCCACTAATTTATAGCAAGTAATACAACAAGTCGTAATGTATGGCAACACTGAATGATAGCGTCGTCACAAAAACTCGTGAATTCCTCTAGAAACAGTAGGAACATTGCCAAGAGAACAAAGATTAAGCCCCCTCATTAGGCACCAGGGACAATCAAGTTGGCACTGGGATCTTATAAAACAGAGGAGGTGCAGAAAAACCACTTCACAAAGTTATCTTTCATCCATACTTCTTGCGGAACGGACATGAAAGAGTAATGTATGAAAATCAATTCGCATTTTTTATGGGTAAGAGCCGAATTTTGAAATGACACTCCATTTTGAGTGGTGCTTTATATTTTTTTCAATATCACACCTTTATCTTTATTGAGATTTTGAGGAACCTTCCTTGATTCGGGTCAATATCGAGTTTGAATTTGTATTGAAGCGACAGTTATTTTGATACATACCTACATACATAAGTTAAGATTATAACATTATATAAAGTGCTAGTATATAAAACATTATAGAGCTAGTATATAAATATTATAATGGATATTCTGCTTAATATATTTAACGTTACTTTGCATGCCTCGCTAATAGGATTAGGAATGTAATTTAATAGTGTTTGAAAAAAATACCGGCTGAAGATTGCGGATGTAGTCAGGATAAGTCTAAGGGATTTTACAGCTTGCAATTTATGTCGTCCTGGTATAATTGAAATAAGTAACATAGGATATAAGAAAAACTTACGTGTTTTATTGGAAATCCTGCCTGATTTCTGGGCTAATAAAATATTTCAAGAAAATTGAGTGCATGTTAGATTTAATGAAAATCTAGGCGCTACTCTATCAAAAAGAATATTTATTACTAGCTGTTGCCCGCGACTTCGTACGCGGATCCTGTCCCTTATGCCAGCGACTACGAGGTCAGCAAAATCAAAGATCTGAATAGTCTGATATTAAATTTTAAGGGACCGAAGAGAAACGTTCTATATACTTAATTTTTGTACTTTAACAGCAAAAGCACAGCAGACTAAACAAAACGCTGAGAACTGAACCGCAATAGACGTGACCATAGGGATAAAAGTAGTGATTCTAATTAGTCCGCATTTGTGTGTGGCAAAAATATTACACAAGTATTATTACGTAAAAAAACATTAAATAGATGACAAAGTCGTGGTGACTTAGTGGAAGTCGTGGTGGTTTAGTGGGTAGAGAACCAATCTCTCAAGTATGAGCGTGCGTCTTTGATTCCAGGTCTGGCAAGTGCCTACCAATGCAACTTTTCTAAGTTCATATGTACTTTCTACGTATATTTTGGATACCAATGACCGTCATTTGGAGGGGATGTTAAACTGTAGGTTCCGGCTGTCATTGAACATTCTTGGCTGTCGTTATGGGTAGTCAGAAGCCAGTACGTCTTACCAAGGGGTGTTGGGTTGAACGGGTAACCGGGTCGTGGAGGTCAGATAGGCAGTCGCTCCTTGTAAAACACTGGTACTCAGTTGCATCGTGACTGGAAGTCGACCCTAACATAATTGGGACAAAGGCTCTTGAGATAATAACGACAATAATAATGAGATATAGGTACCGCAGGACATCTGAGGCTGGGAGACGGGGAGTAGCGACCCCACGGGGCTATATATACTGAGTTCTCCAGGGAGAGTATACTGTCCCCCAACTCCGGCCGGTCGGAGTGAATCATGACGGGGGTAGGTCTCACGCCTCTGGCTTGGCTTGGCCGTCCAGAGTGGAGTCGCTAGAGCAGGATTAGTAGCCCTACTCGGAGGGTAGGTGCCTCATGGTAAGCACAGGGAGCGCGTAATCTGCGTTTAAAGTCCACCGAGGTATCCTCACCCTTCAGCCGCTCATGTCCCTGTTGCCCTCTTGTTGCTATTCAGTGACTGGTTCCCGGGGGCCCAGTAAGTGAGGTGGCGAGTCTCCACCTGCCATTTTTAGATGTACCTAATAGGTACATTGTCATCCACTAACATCCCATCACAATAGCCCAAGTAGTTTTCCTCCATAGTTAGCAATATTTTAGCACAAAACCGGGGATTGTCTTTTTTTAACGACGTCTACCGGGGATTGTCCTTGGGTTCATTTCTATAGTGTATAAAGGGATAATCGTCGGTTTTGTGTCACCATTTCATTAAAGTTGTCTCAAAAGGGCTTCAGCGAGTTGGCTTCGGCCCCACGTTTGCCTCCCAAAAATTCGGAACTCTATAGTCCCGAGGTCTGGAAGAGACATACAATATAATAATGAGATATAACGCAACAAAGTCGGAGAGTGGGGGCTCGTGACGCCACGTCTAGGTATGTAAAATTTGTACTAAGCAGTGAATTCAAGCGTTGTTGTATCTTCGTTATTATTTGTTTGTGAGAGAGAGATACGTGAGAAAGAAAAATACGTGTCTTAAAGACGGACTAATTACTTTTTTGATTCACCATACCTATTTCATAACATTCATTTCTATACATTTCAAGTGTAGTATTGCTCCTGAAGTTCCACATCAGGTGTTCCAGATTTTCGATGTTTATAGATACGTCAATAGAGAGTGCATCAGATTGAACCACTTTTGCTAAAACGTCATATCTTCATATGCTGTAGTCTAGCTGGGCTCCTGGAGTTCCACATCAGGTGTAGGTGTGGTTCAATTTTTATAAGTCAACAGAGAGTGCTTATCAGATTGAACTACTTTTGCTAAAACGTCATACCTCTATATGCTATAGTCTAGCTGGGCCCCTGGAGTTCCACATCAGGTGTTTTAGATCTTCAATTTGTGTAAGTCAATAGAAAGTGCTTATCAAATTGAACAACTTTTGCTAAAACGTCATACCTGTATATGGTATAGAGAAGCTGGGCTCTTGGGGTTCCACATCAGGTGTTCCAGATCTTAAAATTTATTATCTCAGCTGAAAATGCTCATCACATGAAACAATTTTTGCCATGGCACCATTTTTGTATATCTTATAGTTTTGTTGGTCTGTTGGAGTTCTGCATCAGGTCTTCAAGTTTCGAAGATAAATTATAGCCTATATATTGACCAGGCTTAATACTGATACAACAAAGAAAAAATCATTGAAATCCGTTCAGTAGTTCGGAAGATTAGCGTGTACAAATCTAAGAAGATGTATACAAACTTTCATCCCCTTAGGGATGGAATTTATCAAAATCCTTTCTCAAGGGTTGCCTACGCCATAGTAGCTTTATGCATGCAAAGTCTCAGTCCGATCGGTTTAAAATTGACAAAGTTTCATACAAACTTTCATCCCCTATTTTATCCCTTTGGGGGTAGAATTGATCAAAATCCTTTCTTAGCGGATGCATACGTCGTAACATCTACCTGCATGCCAAATTTCAGCCCGATCCGTCCAGTGGTTTCAGCTGTGCGTTGATAGATCACTATGTCAGTCAGTCACCTTTGAGTTTTATATATTTAGATAGCTTTTTTCGAAGAAAGTATGTTTAAAGCACATAATATGAGTGGGGAAAGGCTGTCAATACGATATTAAAATTTCAATTTCCTCATTTTTAAACAGAGGTATTTTTGATTAAATTATAAACTTAATGTATTCCTATTTATACACATTTAACCGACGTATCATTGGCGTACAACCGAAACGGCAGAACCAATTTAGACAAATTGAAACCATTAGACGGTAATGGTATCCCATCCATTGAAGTTCCAAATCCATTGATTTTTTTATAAAAAATATTTCAAATAGATGTGGCTTCATTTCAATTAAAGTAAGCTCTTTTAATATGTAATTTAATTTAAGTAAATTGCAACTTGCAAAGAAGATTGATTGGTTAATTTGTGTTGCTGTATAAATCCCTATTGCCTGAGCGAAACATCAAATACACCAACTTAGTTGTATTTTTTAACGAAAAACTGGTAAAGATTTATTTGAAACATATTTTTTCTTTAGATTGAAGACCGAAGTCGTAGAAATTGCTATAGCAAAGCCACCGTATTTAATTTGAAAACCTAGTAAGGTACTTTTTAACCATATCTTCTCAAAATGCATGTCATTGTGTTATGGGTGAAATATGGGTGAAATTTTAAATATGAGGAAGCCTCATATTTAAAATTACTAGACACTTTGTTGTTTAGTATGTTTATTAGAAGGTGACACATTATATTAATTTGAGGAGTTACGTTTACATAAACTTATTTTGTGGAACTCTAGCAGATGATAGTTACTGTTACTGTTACAGCCCTGTTATCGTCCCACTGCTGGGCACAGGCCTCCTCTCACACGGAGAGGGATTGAGCATTAATCACCACGCTTGCTCAAAGCGGGTTGGTGATTTCAGACTATATAGTCCAGGTTTCCTCAAGATGTTTTCCTTCACCTTTTTATCCGCTATTGGTGTCTAAGTTATACTTAGAAAGTACATACAAACTTAGAAAAGTTGCATTGGTACTTGCCTGACCTGGAATCGAACCCACACCTTCATACTCGAGAGGTTGGTTCTTTATCCACTAGGCCACCACGACTTAGATGATAGTTAACTCATGTTAAATTGTTTAGTTGAATAAACAAAATACAAGCATCCGAATTGAGAACCTTCTTTTTTGGAAAGTCGGTTAAAAAACAGCTACAAAACAAATGAAAAAGGGGGAAAAAAATTAGTAGGACAGGATATAGCAATGAGTGTTACATAACAGTTCCCAGTAAGTAGTATCATATCAATAGCTAAGACAAAGGCACTCAAGTTTCCACCACATTGAAGCATTAGATTATCGTTTAGAAGCTCAATGCTCTTATACATAGTCTTAGTAAAGTTTAACTATTTCCCTCAAGAAAACATTTTACTGATAGGGTTAATGTCCCTCTTGTACATACAATGAAATTCATATTCTAGAAAACTATTTAAAAATTATTTATAGTTTTTGTGTTTTTAAAGACTTTTAGGTTCCCAATTTACCAGGGCACCATAAAACGATAACAAGCTAAACCTACTTAAAATATAACATTCAATTATATCCACGATTTTATCCCTAACATTCCAAATTCAAATTGTATTCCTAATTCGAATCTCATGTTAATCCGCGATCCTTTGAGAACTTTTTTGCTCGCTACCCAGTACCCACATATGTCTTTGGCGGGTATTATTCAAAGATTTAACGTAAGTGCACACTGCAAACTTTTAGTCGGCCGATAATATGTTTGGGCTCATAAATCAGTACGAAGATGAATTGCAGTACCTACCAAATTAGAAAGATCAGGTATTTAGCCGGTAAAAATTCGACTGAAAACTGGTACTCAGCTGCAGCCGGTTAGACTGGAAGCCAATCCCAACAGGTCGGAAAAAGGCTAGACAGATGATGACATAGGTTGACTAGCATCTGTTAAAATTCCGCAAAGTGAGTCAATGTAAACGTAACAAATTGGTTTCAAACTCAAAGTCAAATACGTTTATTAGTAGGCTAATTAGATTAGCTCTTTTTATCGCCAAAAACAGGCGTTTTAGAGATACTGTCTTGCCCTTTCATTTTTTGTTATGAATAAGCTCGGGAGATGCATCTGGTCAACTGTAGGCCAACTTTTTAGTCTTCAATCTGCGGGTACTATAGTACCTTGCAGACGACATGGAGACAAATGTGTGTGATCCTAGGATAAACAATGGCGGGATAACGTGTACGTGTTACTGTTACTGGTACCACTGTTACTGTTACTTATAACGGTTACTTGCTTTGTTTCTTTGTGAGTGAGTTATAGTGAGGTGACATGTTTTTATGTATGTTTGAGACAGGGTTATGGAGATAATGATGTGGTCGCGTTTGTTTTTGTGTTATTGAAATGGAATTATACTAACGTTTATTTCAATAGTTCCATTAATCAACCACCAACTGCCTAGCCTTTTCCCAACTATGTTGGGGTCGGCTTATTCTAACCGGGTGCAGCTGAGTATCTGACCTACAAAACCCGTTTAGCCGGATGAACAAAGATGTTCAATGAGAATCACGTCTTCGTGTTTATTAGAATTATATTGTGCTTTCACAATACACGTAAACGTATGAAGTTATACTTATGTACTTGCAGTTAATAAATAAAAAAATGTTGCGATACTTTTAGTACATAACTTTTGTTATGATAAATCGTTTTATAGAGTTTTTTGCGCAAAAGTAATTGTTATTTCAGAATTGTAAAAGTTTTTGAACATAAAATATTTCTGGTTTTTATTAAGTTTTTCAAGGTGAGGCACGGGGCACTTTTTATTTGACCTTTGAACAATAACTGGAATACAAAAATTTCACCAGCAGTTTCATCCGCGCCTCATGGGAACTACTCCGCTAACCCAGATAGAAAATAGCCTACCTCACTAAATAGCCTATCTTATATTTAAAAATAATCTAATACTTAAACTAAGACTTTTCAAATCACTCTAATAGCTCCTGAGATTATCGCATTCAAGAAAACATACGAGCTCTTCAGTTGTGTATTATTAGTACAGATGATCCACTAGCATCAATTCAATTGACAGGTGTCAATATAATCGATAATAGATTGAATACGCTATGATATCGATAGTGTCCCATCACTAGTTAGTTGCTCGGAAGCTTGTGTAATTCAACGTCCGCTCTCAAGGGAGGGGATAGGACGTAACTGATTGTCGACCAATGGAAACTACCGACAGTTAGTTTTATTTCTGATCGATTTTATTGTTTTAGAATTGTAGTGGTCTAGATTTTATTTTTTAAGGTCAGTATATAAATCTTGTTTCTGATCTCTTTTGATCAAACTGCATAGAAATAGGAAATGGACTTCAGTTATTTTTTGTGTACACTGTTTTGTTTACTAACAAAGTACTAACACCTTATCATTAGGCTTTATTTTTGTGTATACCTACTAACAACCCTACTAACGTTTTTTGTGTAAAAAGCTATGGACTAAATGTCTGAAATAAAGATAATTTAATTTAATATAGGCGTTGTGAATACTGTCTAAGCCATAATAATAAGGGAGGCTCGCATATTTTTCGGGATTTATTCTATAGTAGAACGCTAGAGTTTTATCAGCACTTTTCTAACATCAAAATTAAAGACAGCCCTCAAAACACCCACCCTTCACCACTTCCAATCTGTTTTTGCCCGGAAGAAGCATTGAAATGTGTCACAGAGAAGGCATGAGCGTTAATCTTGCTGCAAAGCAAAGGCTTGTTAAAGGCTCTGTACTTGAGGTAGAAAAACTAAAACTAAGTTCTAAATAATGATAATGTCCTAAATACAGTAATGCATACAATGTTTTAAACCGTTGTTCAACTACGTGCCGTTACTGAAATGCTGACAGAGTCTCCGAGCTGCAGAAAATTACCTCGGCGACACTGTTGACATACTGTTTGAGAAAATGCACTACTTTGTACACATGAAGAATGTTAGACAATTTGGAAGACAGACTGAATTTTGTAAGTTAATAGTCCCCTCAGACTGTAAGTTAAACTGTCGGACGGCAGTTTAGTCTTAGTAGTTTATTTATAAAGGTCTCCTAGAATCTCATTAAACTGTTTATCCGGCCAATACCTGATCGTATATCTTCTATAGTAATCTTTACTTATATATGTATTTATCTACACTAATGTAATAAAGAAGAAACAAAAGGCTTTGACACTACTGGGTTGATTTGAAAAATATAAAATTATTTCGCTGTTGGGTAGCCAGACTATTCACGAGTAACGTAGGCTATATTTTATCCGGGTACAATTAGTAGTTACCACGGAAAGCGGATGAAACCACGGGAAAACAATACCTGATATAATGTGCAAACTCCCGTCACTTATAACTTAGTTCTTTTCATTTCAACGGTAATTTTATTTTGCGATTTATAATTTATTTTAGAAACGTGGTGTAAAAATTACTACCTACTTATTTTTCTACACACATAATCAAAACTAGATTCTTTCGACCACTGTCCAACCATTTACAAAGATCAACTTATGACAACTGAACCATAGGAACAGAGCATTACATCTTTATCAGTTTATAAGGGTTCCGTATACGTGACAACCCGTGGGAGCAACCATCGAGGAACCCATGTCCTGTGGGAGTGACGGAGTGCCAATACGAAAATTACATTTAAACTTCTAATGTGGGTAATATAATGTCAATATTGATGGCATAATGGCATGATAAGTGTAGGTTGTGTCATTATGCTAAATATATATGATACGCCTACATGGCATCAATAACTTTGATAGCGCATTTACAAAAGGTTACCGTTCAAATGAGATTAGTTTTCAATAAATATTATATAGGTTAAGTAATAGTACTGACTTTTATGTTAAAATTCATTTCAGGATACATATTTCTACCAACCTTGCATACAGCCTACAGGTCATGTTAATTAACTTTTCACGAATTAAAGGCAAATATAAAGGGCATATTTTTTTCAACTTCTTAGATTATACTTATATTGATGGATAGATATCTTTTAAAAAGCCGAAAAATAAAAACCAAAATGAAGTAACAATCTTTATTAACCCTTTCGAAAGTTATTTTCCGCCGTCGAATTGAAAAATTATTTCCTCACTGACGTAGAAACGTTCAAGGCGTAATTTTCTGAGGTCGAGAGCTCGACTGACCGTAACGAGCCTAATTACCAACAATTAACTTCGTGAACTCCATCATTTTACATTCACTTGACTTTTTCTTTAGAATTTCGGAACGGTAATGATGTAACATGATATTTTACAATTTAGAATTTGGTTAAAATTTATAATGTTTTTCAATTACCTACTGTTTCCCAAGGCTACATCAGGGTCCTGAGAGAATTTCTCAACACGCAGATAAAAATAAATCAGTCTCAGGTACTTAATACATATCTCAGGTTCTAAATCGCTTCAATAACTTTGTCATTCACTCGTAAGAGACAAACGAGAGTTACTGTCACTTTTATGATACTAGTAGTAATGGTTCCATCACCGAGCGTTTTTCCCAATCATGTTGGGTCGGCTATGCAATGGTTATGCATGCGAAAAATGTTCGTGTCAAGAATATTTGACAATGACCCACAGTGCCTATTATAAAAGATGGATGGTAAGTAGGTTCCTGTAACAGTATATGCCTTCCCGAATAGGTGACATTGTGTAGCACTCATAACTCTTGACCTGATTTGTGTCTGGGAACGCCTTAAGTAATGAAATGTCTGGTTTGAACATTGCCCAAGTTGCTACGAACATAGTTTGGCAAATAAGTAACTAGTTTTTTTGTGAAAACTTTTCGTCATTTATTTTCTTTTTGCAAGATTTGATAAATGAGATTAATCTAATCCATGTTTAACTTGTTAACTGTGTAACTTATCAGAAGTATAAAAAAATTGGAACACTGCTCTATAATTCACTTTTTTAATGAATCTTGATAAGAATATTTTTTTTTTAAGTTATTCTGGAGTTTTCCATTAATTTGCCTTTTTCTTTGAACAAATACCTCTTAATTCACATCTCCGTGCGAAAGTACCAGGAATTCATACGCGAGAAGAGCTCTCAAGACGGTGCTCAGGGAACAACTGAAGGATGCAATTATAGAGCTCGCAGAAAACAAAGAGATGCTACAGCGTGTGTAGCTACTTGTCTTGTATAGCGCCGGCCAGAAAATAGTACCAGGCAAGCACAATTTATGAGAGCTAATACTTAAAAGGTGTTGGAGACTTTGTAATGTACACTCTCTTCAATTGTGAAACTGCAATTTAAACGTTTCCTAGGAGATAAAAAGAGGAGAAGCATTATTTAAAAATGACTGATCGTCTTTTGATTAACTCGATTTTAAGAACACTGTTGTTTCAAAGAAGTTTAATCGCGCTGCTAGTAATTTACCAGGGTATTATGAGAAAGGTAGAGGTTAAAAGGGGTGAGCGCGTTTTGTTTTAACACCTCTTCCTCAAGATTTTGTTTAAGCGTTGTTGGTACTTTATAAGTAATTGTTGACACTGAACTTTTATATAACAATATTTTACAGTTTGATATGAGATTTACATAACGAGTATTTCTATTACATCACACCTAAAGAAGGTGAAACTTTGTAGAATTTGGTATGTAGGTAAATAAAGTACAAAACATACGCGGCGTAAACTTTTTTCATCGAGATCAAATATAAAGCGAGTTTGTGAGATGTTTTATCGATACACGTTCTACGACATACGATGTTTACGTTTTTACGATACGCACTTAATCGTATGTGGGGAGTTTGATTGCAGTCACTCACAACTTTTTCCCCCAAATGTGGGAAGTTGGGAACACAGTGCGAACATTTATCAACGCTCCGCGCTCCCCCGATCTTTTTTGAAGAAAACAGGACTGTAGGGGTAATTTGTATAGTAAATTGGGATCTATTGTAACTTCTACTTAGAAAAGAATGCGAGTTTGTTTCTTTGTCACGATAGATTGTTTTTATTAAGAAACTGCTGAAACAATTTTGACATTATTTTGGTCAATTGAGACTCTCGAGGACAATGCATATAGGCAAGACCGTTTGCTATGCAGGGGACAACTAGATGTTATTCTTATAAAGCCTAGTTTTATCCATGTAAGTCAAGTCAAGTAAGGTGAACCAGATAGAGAGAAAAAGACATCTTGCGGCGACCACAAATTCAATTGGGATAAAGGCAGTAAGGTGATGATGAGTGGTGAAACGTGGGTGAAACCGCAGAAAAAACGAATTATTCAATAAACCAATTTCAGAACAATAACTTTTGACAATAGCAGTGGCTGGTTTGAACTAGTTATAGCAAAAACTTAGTTCTAAACGTTTGGGTAGCAAAACAAACGATTTGTTAATGTGGACAGACTAATTTGATTCTATTGTGTCTAGTTTCAGTTGAACGGTAATAAAAAGTGAGATTATTAAATATTCAACTATTGTATATTGTATCAAAAAATGTTTTAGATATTTTTTTTTTATAATTCTTAGGAATTATTATTGTTTTGGGCATTGATATTAAAGGCTGGACATAATTATTATAAAATAATGATCTATGTTCTACACCTTTGAGACCCCATCATATAACCGTAGTCACGTCATGATGGGGCCCAACATTTCAAACTTTGCTGGTACATTTTTTAATGTATTATGTATAACTTGAGGATCTTCCAGTGACATATTATACAACTTATACGTTTACAAAAACGTCATTATATTGCTGTAGTACACAACATTGTCACTCAACAGCCGTATAAAATTAGTATAACAACACGGATCCCATAAACCAACCTCAGTAGCCCATTCATCATCATTTATATTTGGCAAACAACCCAGAAGGCACAGTTTATTATGTAGATATTTTTTCAAAATTAAAATCTCCGTGCTGTTATGTGACCCTGGTAAACCTTTGTGACCGCGGAGGGACGATACCATATGAGTAATGGCGTATAGGTTGAAAGCGGCGGATGGATATTTTTTATTCCTGATGTTTGCATTTTTAATTAAAATTGGCACCGTTTTATGAATCTCTGGTGCAATGTTTGGTAAACGACAATATTGTTGTTTTAAAATCCATTTCTTTTGTGCGATTTGACAGCATCTGAATTGTATTTGATAGTAGCGTGATTTTTTCTTGCTTTTTAATTCCTAAACCACACAAATAAGTACTTTTTGGATTTTTTATCTTTTAGTAGTAAGTGCCGCTACCTCTTATAACTTATACTATCCTGATATGACGGACCCTTTATGGTTTAGGACCCTTGATGTCGTGCCCTCGCATCAACAGATTAAATTATTAATTGGAATTTGACATAATTACACACATGACCTAGTTTTTATATTTAAAGAATTAGGTGAAGACGTCTTCCGTATATTCATTTTAATTAAGTTTATCCTATTTTACGTTACTATGGTAGGTATTATTTGATTAAGTAGGTACATAGATTTAATTTTATATCTTTCTATAGGAAAATAACAGCTAAGAAAAATACAAGTTAAGATTAAAGGAATTTCAAGCAATATTCACTATTGAGATACAGATATAAAGCTACCTAATCAAAACTATCACGCGACACTGAATTCTAAGCTCGCTAGAAGTAACTACAGCAATAATCCGACTAGTGGCCATCAAGCGAGATATCTGCAACTCGTGTTGGATTCAATTACAACTTTACGACTTACTTTATAAGACTTAAGTTCGCTTTTATGTGTTCCTAGTGAATATTCCTAAGTTTTCTCTGGAGAAATTATTCTTTTTACTGTCGAATATTATTTGACTTTATAGTATAACACTGGTAAAATTTTGTTTTGCACTTTTATAAAAATCTGTGTGTTTTCTTATTCTCCAGATTCTCGGATCTTCTCCATAATTCCCTGAAGTTCTCCGCTAGTATGATGCGAATGTTGTGATGTATCGTGTTTCAGAACTAACATAGCAAAACTTTGTTGCATTCAGTTCATTGTTTGTGATGTTTTATAGTTCCGAGATCTTTATCAATTAAGTATCCGTAGAAAAATAACAGTTTACGAAGAAAAAATTGTTTTTGTGGTATAAATGATTATGTTGTTATTGTTTTTTCTTGGGTAACGTTAAAAAGTCATTAAAAATGCCATTTCATGTTATTATTTATTCTTTTCTATCCTTTAAAAACAAAACACTTACATTATGCTGCTTACCAGGAGAGCAGAAATTGAAAGAGGATAATTTATTATTAACTGGGATTTGACGGAGAATTGCTCAACATATTCCAATGCATGAGTTTGTTCATCATGTATAGTTTACCATATCAATTTCCTAATACCTTAAACAACTATAGTCAAATTAAATTACCGAGTCAACACTTCAAATTATTACCTATCGCGTATATTAATTATGTTAGGTTACTTCCGAAACGCGTCGTGTTTACAATGGATTTGTTTGTCGAACAAATTATTATGAACCGTGTATTATATTGTTTAATACCCTTAGTCAAATGTTTACGTTGAAAGACGAGGGTGTTTGATTTGTCATTTGATCAGTAGTTACAATTCAAAATGGGCTAAACGGGTTATCCTCATAATATCCACCTATAGGTAAATTTATATGTAATTAGCCCAGAGTCTGGAAGCTGGTGGTGAAAACCCCGTGCATCGGAGAGCACGTAAATGTCGGTCCTGCGCCTGATCTCTCTCCGGTCATGTCGGATTGCCGTCCCATCTTGCTATGAGAGTGAAAGAATAGTGAGTGCACCTGTGTTTGCGCAAATGCTTGTGCACTATAATATGTTCTGCGCAGCTGGCTGATCTCCTTAGAAGCTTAGAGAGAACAGCTAAGGTGACCGATAATATAATTTATCTAATCGGTGTGTTTTCTTTTTTTTATTGTAATATCAATTGGTACATACCTACTTTAGGTTATGAATAGAGATCCAAATTAATTCCCAGCGTAATGAAAACAAAGTTTCATAGCAATTCGCAAAGTTCGTCGTGAAGAGTTTGACAATCTGAACTTTAATGTTTTCCGTTCAGCCAACATTTTGTAAATTACTCCGATAACAACTTCTTACAAGTGCTTGGCAAAAGATTAAGTCAAAATTGTTTTGAATAGCAGTTTTTAAATAATAAATGAAGAGTTATTTTGTGTACTTATTGGTTTACTTTAACGCTTTAATCTCCGGAATAATTTACTGGTTCGATAACAAGAAATCTTTGAGTGTAAAGGGGTCTACACACAGCCCGGCGGCTTAGTGCCGGCGGGTTAACCCTGCTTCAGAATGTCCAAGCCGAACGACTGCCGCGGCATGTGGTGTTCTAGTACTTGTCAAATGCTCTATGAAAGCCGGCGGGCAACTGACTGAGTGAGAGGAGAGGGATGCCGTCAGCATCGGCATGCTGCCCCGCTTGCCCGCGCGGGCGCGAGCCGGCGGCATGATTGTACAAAATACGGCCGGCGGGTTGGGCCGCCGGGCTGTGCCGCTGGCGTCAGCGGCTTTGGTGTGTAGACACCTTTAGATAGGCGTTTTAATTCTTTTTTTTCGGGTGCATGATTAATTCCTATGAAAACCGAGTGAATCCACTGGAGTAAGCTGATATTATTTATTTACTGTTTTTGAGTTTTTTTTGTGTAGGGTATTATCATTTTTCTCTGAAAGTTTCCAATACAAATAAAAATCTCCGCAAAAAAGCGAATAAGTAGTGATGCATTTCTTGTTAAAACAAAATCTAATAACTCGTGTAAACCTTGGAATCCTCCAGAGAAAACACTGATATGACCTCTAAAGTCCTTTCAACTTACTTTATTAAACCAGTTGTACTGCACGGTCAACGGCCTCACTGCCAATGCATTAAGAACTTTGTTACAATAGCGATAGAGTCCACAATAGTGTGGATTTTGAAAAAGTATAACATCCAATATTTTCTAAGTCAGTGAACAGATGAATGTAGTGAGCATTATCGGTGTATGATCCAATGAAAGGTATTTTATTTTGTTCGAAGTTTTTTATAAAGTACCAAATGATAGAAGGTGGCCACTGTAGTTTTCTACTATCCCTACTAATATTATAAATGCGAAAGTAACTCTGTCAGTCTGTTGTCACGCTTTCACGTCTAAACCATTGAACTGATTTTTATAAAATTTGGTACAGAGATAGAGTTGACCTTGAGAAAAAACATAGGATAGTTTTTATCCCGGACTTTTGAAGAGTTCTCTTGGAAATGCGATATAACCGAACTCGACGCGGGCGAAGCCGCGAGCTTAAGCTAGTAACAAATAAGAGCAGTTTATATAGCTAGCTGTTCCCACCTGCGTCTTGATTGGACTACTTCTCACACTCGGATTAGTATCCTGCTGACCTTTCTCAGGCTATCAGACTATCTGTGTACCAAAGATTGAATCTTTTCAATGGTTTTGGCGAGAACAGAGTCCTAATCTTCCCTCCCGTAGCCATGGTTATTATAACAATTGAAATTGAAGTTGTACATACATCATACATATTAGGATTCTGGTTATTCAATACTAATTATTCTCCTTCGTACCAAGCAAGACATCTTGTATAATAAGTAATAAGCTCTTGTTAATGCCAAATTACTTTTCCTCGTGCTTACGCAAATACGCCAAAATATTATTTCCTACTTTATTGTCTATTTCGGTGTCTGTAACGTTTTCAGCACAAATCTCAGAAGTGAAATCAAAATTGCAAGAGTTCTTCTTGGTATGGTATAATTTTCATCTGTGAAAAGTTACGAGTAAGCTAACATCACGTCATAAAAAAACTTATTGCCGGATTTTGGGCTCAAAAGCTTCCGAGTACAAGTCGACAATATATTCATGTTATTCAGGTCAAAATGTGTATATAAATACATGTAGCAATACATCCACATATAGTAATAAATCATATCGTATAGCCGCAAGGACCATTACTCTGGCCACAAATTTGCTGTTTCCTTTAAATTGCTTCCATAACTTATGGGAGATGATAGGCAGAAAAAATGTGTTTTATTCTTTTTGTGGGATACAGTATAAGTATCTTCGTCATCTTGATGACTTGGAATATGATAATTTTGATGTCACTTGCCAAAAATCGGCTCCTTAATGACCGTGATGCGAAAATTTTGGACCTCATTAGCATGTTTCAGAAGCTTATTTTTGGAAATTAAACATTCCTTTTCTTCTTAGAATTGAAATTTATCGGGTCGAAAATCTTAATTCTGTAACGACTCATCATCATATCAGGTAGTTAAACCTGAAATAGGTTACATAAACAATCCATACAGTCTCGTGGCCAAAAGAACTATATAAATAAAAGGGTAAAAACAGATTTGTATCCCGAAACCAAAAAGGAAAAGCTCAAAAAACAATTCCATTGACCAAAATCCAGATCAGCCTGATTTATTAAAAAAAGCGGTCCAAAGTCCCTCATTATACCAAAACAAAACATCGGCTTATCATAATTATCCGTTTCTCCCTACCACTTGACTTTTAATATTCACTCACTTACCAAAATGGCCGCTATAAATTATTTCGAACCGCGCGCTCTTTTAAACGCTCTATTGTCATTTTTTATCTGTGACTTCTTTTTTCGTATTTATGAACGTTTTCGTCGTTAAGTTGGTAGTTAAAATGGTAATGGCGGAAAATGGCTGATAGTTATGTGTACCTATAAGAACATATTTCTGCATTAATGCGGTAATTACCAAGATATCTACTAACTTATCGTTTTATATGTGTAAGCCTTTAGGTACACATATAGTGGTTATGAGGTCTTTAGGACTTTACAATGTTTCATAGATCCGCTGTTGGGAAAAAACGTTTTCGAATTTTTGAAAACCAACATTTGGCTTCACAAGTGTCAGGTGGTTGAATGTTGTCTTTCCTGTGGTATTGTTACTAATAGAAACTTCCTTTAATTTTTATTCATTTAATTGTTTGCATACCGAGCATTTTGTTCTGAGTGGCTCTGTACTTATCATGTTTTTTCGCGGCATTAGGTAAGATTATAGCAGGAAGTTATGATTAGAAGGATCAGGAAATGAAAACTACCGTAATGAAAATTGAAGCTTTTCCTTAGTTCATGATTTATTAATTCTGCTCATTTGAGAACGCTTTTCTCATTAGCAATTCTAATAGCTCCTAAAATGGTATATTAACATTTAATAAACAAACTGTAATATTGACATGATTTTAATTTAGAAACACAATATTTCCTCCGCGCTCATTACTTAAGCTCGACTAAGCATTTTGCACAAATCTATAGCATATAAATAGCCTTCCGGACTTTCTTTAACCAATAAATTCTAAAAAGTTGCTGAACCATATAATTGTCGATAATAATAGATTACCGGGAAAGGTTCCATATTTTGACCATGTAAATCCGGGATGTGTCGCAAGTTTCTATTTACAATATTAATACGATTTAACTTCATGACGTGTCCCAAAACATTTATATAAAAATGTGGTACCTAACAAAAACAACAAACATGCGAATTGAGAGCCTCCTCCTATTTGAGAAGTTTTTGAAAACCATTTTGATGCCTTACACATAGAAGTACAATACAAAATCATACGAACACTATCACCCACATGTCGAAAGAAGAGGCGATAAAAAGCTTCTACAATCAATTTGGCGGGCACCTCCATCTGACTCCGTGTTATAGACGTGACTGACAGGATCGTTCCAATGATAAATGATGCCAGATCCACTGGTTTTTGTGTTCTATTCCCTTGTGTGTGTTTCTTACTAGCTACTGTCAGTGGTTTCACCCGTTTTTCGGGGGAACTTCTCTAGCACCATAACAAAAAGTAGCCCAGGTATAATCATTGGCACGAATCTTGAGCGCTGACCTTCACCTGAGCAGAAGTGATTTATTAGGAAAGAACCAATCCCGAGTGACGGCTATGACGCGATGCGCTGCGGATCAATCACCGCTTTAGCCCGCCCCCGCGCCTCACTTCATACCACAAAAGGGACCCAATAATCACTTCTGCGCAGGTGAAGGTCAGCGCTCAAGATTTGTGCCGTGCTATTTTGACAATCTAAGCTTAAGGAGACGTTTCATCAAAATACATCCGGTAGTTTTTGTGTGAGAGGAACGAACATCCACACATACAGACTTTCGCATTAAAATATAAGTATGGATTTTTGATATACAGTCTCAAGTGTGTATGCTTTCTTGTTGTTATAACGTAAGCTCCAAGTTTTACAATGAAATCGATATGGTTGATTTCCAAGATTTTCAAGACAAGTACGTGACTACCTGCTAGAAGTTTTTGTAGTGTTTATAATGAACGCATAAGTATGAGACTATATTTATACATTCGTTATTTACTATTTAAATAAAATTATTATGTACTGGTCGTTTTGCCGCGATTTCATCCGTACCTACTAGCTAGTCGGGAAGAGTGTTGCTTTCCAACAGTGAAAGAAGTTTCGGAGCTATTAGGGTACCAGAAGGCAAAAAAATGTTTCCTCTTTAATATAGTACAGATGAAAGCAATACGGTAGTTTCCAACGAGTCAAATTCATTACTTTTATTTAACTGTCAAAAACTGTCACTTTCTTTGCAATATGTATGTAAGCGCAACTTATGACGTCACAGATTTTTCACATCAAACTGTATTCTTATTTAGCTTATATTATCAATAAAAAAATTTAATCAATTATTCCATCAAAACGATAAATGGAAGTGACATTATTTTTAGATGCTTCACTAAATGAATATGACAACGTAATTTATTTTTGACCTAGTCATCCACCCAATTGTAAATAATATGAAAGGGATTATTTTGTTGTTTTCCGAAACACTCCATTTTTAATCCCCAAAAAAAAGCTTGCTTGTTTATTATTGATGTTTACTCAACAGAAAACGAAAATATAGTGGTATTTTCATAGTGATCTTATTCGTGTTTTCACAAAGCTGACTAACAAAAAATATCGATGGCAATATTCGGAAATACATACAAATACAAAAAGAAAACAAATTGTACAAACAACACTAGGAATTGCGAACGTTTGTTCGGATAAAAAGAATAGGTACTACATGTATGAGAATGTTCTTTTAATTTGTAGGAAACAAAAATCTTTGGGGAATTGAGAACATGCTGTTTTAAGCTTCTGTTGTCCTGGTGTACGTACATATGCTTTTCAAACTAAACAGCCTTACTTATAAACGTGAATTAAATAATAAGTAATATTTAAGGGCTGTTTAAGAAAAATCTTACTTATAAACGTTGCTTAAGCACTTAACTAACATTTAATCACTACTTAAGACTTTAAGTGGTGATTAGTTAAAACGTTGCTTAGAAGGTGATTAGAGATATTTATAAGTAAGGCTGTAAATGTTTAAAAATAATTCGTAATTTTTTAAATAGGTAAAAGCGCCTAATTTTTCACAGCTTTTTTGGGCTACTAAAATAATGCTGTAATTTTCAGAAAGATGTGTGAGTCTAAAAAAGTCAACAGGAGGCGAAGAAAACATTAGCTTTGTTAGTTACTTATTTTAATTCACAGCCCAAATGTACAAAAAATCTTACGAAAAACGAACCTAAGATCTTAGCAGGCCTATGAGTAACTCCTGGTAACTCTATTTTAGTCATGCAAAGAAATTATAGTCATCAAAATGTAAATTATTAGGTATAATTTATTGCCATCGTACCTTCCCAAAACCATTTAGAAACAAATGGAATAGGTGTTCCATAAAGGCTCGAGCAGACCGGATGCGTATGCGTAACACCACACCGCTTGCGTAACGTAGACACGCGCGTCGTTACGCAAGCGGTGTGGCCTGTCTCATACATTTCCATACATTACAACTCATGGTTACGCCGTAACTACGCGCGTGACTACGCGCGTGGTTACGCATACGCATCCGGTCTGCTCGAGCCTAATCACAGTTTGGAATAGTTGAATATCGAAAGTCGGTAACAATTTCTAATATCGGCGACAGTTGAACATATGATATGAGCGTAGTCGCCGTCAATTCCGATATAAACTCCAATTTCTGCGTCAACGTCACATTTTCCTGTCGTTAAGTAAGAAATAGGTTGTTTCTAAGCATACTGCGATTTAGTTTAAATAGGATATGTTAAAATTCTAGGTATTAAAGGTTTCGAAACATTTTGCGAGTGCATCACTGTTAGTTATCAATGGGCATAGCTAGGTGTGGTTGGTATATATTGCATGCTGTATCGGTGCTCAAAAGTTAGTTGCGAGCCGCCAATAAGTTTGGCGTATACTATAATATATGCCTAAATGAGTTTGATTTGTTATACTTTCACTGTAACAAATATTGAGAAGATATTTTACATATATACAAACTTAAACTACTTATTTTTATACAAAACTAAAAATAAAATACTATGTACAAAATATATATAAACATAAGACATAATATAAAAGTGCATCGATCGGGCGTCGAAGTATTCCTCCGCATCACTGTCCTCCGGAAACGTGCCCAGAAGACTGGCTGCATTGCCACGTTGAATGGCAATGCTAATTCTTTGATATTTGGTATCAAAGCAGGTGGTAACGGTTAGGTAGAAGTTTATCTTATCCAGTTGCAGAAAGTACTTCCCTTTGGACTCAGTAAGCATCTAGTGTGAAAGCAAAAGATTCCTAGAACTTTATCTATCTTAAAATCTCAATTTTAATATTCACCCGATTTACAGCGAAGTAAACAACTTAATTGCGAGTTTGTGCAATAAGAAGAAAATTATACAATATCCATATTATATGTACATAGTTATGACCTCTTTAGCCTCCTTTATCCAGCAAAAGGTTGTTCCCGGAAGGCTCAATCACAATCGACAGACGCACGTGTAATCCGACATCCTATTTGACACGTTTTGACGTCCGTTCTTCCTTATTTGTCGTGCTTATTTGATTACCAATGTGAAGCGTTCTTGTTATATCAATGATCGTAGATATTGGTATATTTTACGATTTTTGGGGTAAAAATAGTCTTGTCATAGTTGTAGAAAGGTTAATTTATGAAAATGGAAAGGAATCAAAACACGTTTCATTAAAGGGAGATTCTCTACTACCCAGAATTTAAATTAAGCAGCACTTTCACAAAACTCAAAAAAGTTTGTTATTCTTTATTTTTCGTAATAAAAGCAAAATATTTTATTAATTTTCCCAACCCATCCATAGAATATAGATAAGATCGATGTACCAGGATAGCAGCTATTCAAGAAGGTATTAACCGTTCTACAACACTATAATAGCAAATTAACCAGTAAATTGGAATAGTATTTCTAATGTTTTATGAAGGACACCTGTTTCTCTCAGCTGCTCGATCCAATTGTCTTTTATCTTCAGCCAGAGTTTAATAACCAGCAGAACATTGTTGATAGTTATAGACTAGCTAAGAAACAATTACTTTAAATTCGTCTGCTAACTGTATAATTATATTATTTTCGGTCTAAGATAGTGAAGTGGTCGATTAAGTGAATTTACTTTCAGCGACGAAATTACTTTATTTTACGGACTAAGCAATTTAGTGTGTTTTCAATAATGAAATAATAATAAAAAGGTACTACTCTATTTATTAAAGTATTAAAAAGTCTGTCAATTTAATTTTAAAAAAGTGAACTTTATTTTGTGGAAAAGCGCTATTAAAGCTCAACTTTTTCCAACAGGTCTTTTAACTGCATAAAATTAAAATTCACTTATAGCTAACAATTTTATCAGCTTTAAATTTTCTGCTCGGCGAGAATCTAAGTTCCTACAATATTACTCAGAATTTCTTCTGCAATGAGAAGGGGAAAAATACTGCTTTCCGATACACTTTATGTAAAGGTAAATTTGTTCATCTAACGGGTACTTTTATGTAAATTATTCAAGTACTCGTATTTACAATTCAATGGTTTCTTTTTCTTTCAAGTGCACAGCGGTACTCTGTATTATAAGAGCTATTGACTGAGAGATTTTATTCCTATTTGAATATATGGTTCCTTCAACTCGTGTTGTGGTCGTTGACCTTGGAGAATATACTAGAAATATCACAACAATATTATAGAGAAGCAAGTTTGTGCGTTTGTGTGTAATTATATATGTTACTTCTTTACATGCAAATGGTTATAAGGATTCTGGGGAAAGGTAACAGTAATGATGTCCTCTTAGAAGACATATAACAAATAAAAAACATACATATATAGTTTATAAATTAGAAATTTTAATCTAGGTATGTGAAACTGGCAAAAATACTATATCGATAAATCTTATGGCTGAAAATTTGTTCTAGAGAGTTTATTCTATTCGATGGAAAACAATCTTTAAGAAAATAAAGTTATGGAGAGCACAAATTCACATTTTCACCCCGCTTAAAGTCTTGCATTTTTCCAAACTAAATCTAATTAAAACTCGATATAAAAGTTGCAATAACTTTTTTCAACTGAACTAAATTCCTGATTTTATTTGCTGCCCAGTTGAATTGCATTAAAGCAGTTTTTTCCAGAATTTTCCGGCACGTTAGCTCGAGTGGTACAATTTGTTCGTAGAGTATAAAAATATACAGTCATGGGCACATAATTAAAGACACCCCCCGACTCGAAGTGAAATAAATAGTTATGGTACTGACATGAGCTTAAGCACGGTATAAACTGTAGTGTAATAATTATTAAAACAAACATTACATTGTGTTCTTCAAATTAAGGACAAAAAATATTTTCATTTTTTAATACTTTAGATATAAAGCTCTATGGGAAATGAACACTAACTTTTGTAGCTGATACTTGACTGGTCAGCTAATTAAAGACAGTTAAAGCCCAGTTAAGAAAAAAAAACGAAAGATACAAATAGTTGCCATACTTTTTTTTAGAAGTGAGTAAAATACTTATGAAAACACGAATTAGGTAATAATTTAGGTTTATTTCATTAAAAATTTTCATTTAAGTCCTTTCAATAAGACTAAAACAAAAATTCTGGTAAGTAAAATGTTTTAGGCTTTTTAAAATTAAGTTTTGACATGCGGATTTATTCATACCACTTGATCTGTAGTAAGAACATGGTAATAAATTCATTATTAAAGATTCCTTATCAATGGCACTAAAAAAGGCAAGGTTTGAGACAACTGAAAACCGAACCCAATGAAAACTTGTCCGCAAACAGACTTTAAGGCGGTGCTATAGGCAAATAGTGAACCATTTACATGATTCGGTACTGTTTTTTTTGGGAGTCATCTGATGCTAAATGGACGACAATTGTGTCTGCAGAACTTTTAGACTACAACCGGGTCGGGAAAAGCTGTAAGGCATGGGTATCGGAAGATGTTGCTTTTGGAAAAGCACCGCGTGTCCATACTGTAGTTGGCTATTTCTATCAAATGTGAAAGGTGCAGTTAACAAGTGTTCGAAAATGTATTTTTTTTCTCATTAAACAAAGGGATACGAATAATTCTAAAATAATGTATCGAAATTAGTCGCCTCCAAAACATGATATGGAACCAAAATACACTAAGAAAGTTCTCAAACATAGGAGGCGAAAAAGTAATAGTGTGGGGCTTCTCTCCACTACCTGGTGTGGTGATCTTTTAGAAAGATATTATTAAAAATAGGCGAATTCAAGTACTATAATATTTTAGAAATAGTATTTTGTTATATGCTAAGCATAATTCACCGGTCCTTAGCGCTTTCCAAATTAGAAAAGTTCTGAAAAACACTGTAAGAGTAGTAAAAAGGACTCTTTGATCGAGCAACTTATGATGGTTTTGGTTTGGCCCATCGCAAATTTAATAGAAAAAAAAAACTGGTGATCGGCCAGAAAACACAATGAAGACAAGTCATATATGAAACATTGATCAATTTTGCACAGATTTTTATGAAGCATGGAAGAAAATTCCCGTAGCGACTTAAAACAAAACTGACCGCTTGCACGCTTAGGGATGTCGTGCTGTCATTGAGGTAAAAGGAAATAAACCAAATATTAGTACTCATTAGTATGCTTAGTTACAGTGTAGGGAATGTTGTTATAGAAAAGTACCATCAATAATATTAATAATTTGCATTTCTTCCTCTGAGCAAATGGAGTGTCTTTAATTATATGGCCAGGCCACGTTATGGTTCATACCGCTCGAGATTCGGATAAAGCGAAAAAAAACTTGTCGCGAAGGATCACTGAAGATAGTCTTTAGTTTAATATTTCACAATGCCCTCTTAAATATTTTAAAATAGAAAATAAAGTTCCAGTAGCAATCAGAAAAAAGAAATACAGATTGTCCAAAAAAGAAAAACAGTGTCTTTAATTATGTGTCCATGACTGTATGTCTTTTTCTCCTTGTTCGAGACAGTTTGGATAAAAAAGTTAATGTTGATTCATTGCTGTTATTAAACTGTCGAATATATATTCCGAGCTCATTTTCTTTCTTCCAATTGAGCTGTATTTTTATGGGCTATTAGTTTTCTAGATTGCGCGAAAAGGTGTAGGATTTTAAATGGGTTTTAAATTAGGTTGATCCAATTAAGTGGTGGTAAATTGGTTAGTTTTGTAAATTAAATTGTAGAACCTAAACCGTCGAATCTAGATTCAATTATGTAAATAACACAATTACAGAAGCATGGATTGTTTCTTTTGTGTATTATAGGATAACAATATCATCATTCATTACATATGTTTCCCGATAATGATTTCCGGAAAGCACAAAAAATATGTAATACATTATTGTGAAGGTGAAAAGAATAGAATTCTATTCGGAGTGTAGTTCATTATTCGTTGGTACATGATACGTTAATGTCTCAATTGTTCTTTGTGTAAAAAACATAGATTAAATAAATTTATAGAGACTACATTTTATGACATGGAATTTAAATATAAAACAATTTTTTTCTTGAGATTCCAATGCGAATTTGAGGATGTTATTGGCGAGTAGACCAAAACAAAATTTTTTAAGTCATAAACTTCTCTTATAATAGACAAAACGACTGAACATAAAATAACTACCTATAAGATGTGCGACATAAATATCACAGAAAATGAAACCTATCTTCTAATACAAATACAAGTACAAAGCTACACCGTTCTATTTGCTCAATCTGTATGTACTCGCCCTTAAACAGTACAACTGAAGAGAACACAATAAAGGCACAGGTCAATGACTTGCACGTGACCGTACTTTGTAAAGATACCTTTAGAATTGGTCACACGAGTTGGCTCAAATGTTGGTGACCAATGTGTTGGATCAATTTTGGCATAGTCTTGCTCGATTAATGGGCTATCTGATACTAAGAGAATTTTTCGAATTATCCCAGTAGTTCCTGAGATTAGAGAGATTACTTTTCGGCTTTATATTATGGGTATAATTTTTTCTTCCATATTCCGTGAAAGTTCTTAAATTAATTCAGAATTTTATTTGTTTGTTTACAGGTAAATCATTATTTATTTCAAGGCGGATGTTGAAAATAGTGTGGTGACCCTTGTGAATATTTTTAATGTGAGTGTATTTTTTTTATTTGTAGTTTAAGTATGTAATAAGTTCATAAATATAAGACCGATGAGGTTGTCGCAGTTAGTGTATTAATATTATTTTTGTCATGTCATGTTCACGTTGTGTGTAGGTGTCCAGTTTTTCTATGTCTAGTCTAGAAAAATATGAGGGCGTGTCTAGAACCCTTATTACCTTTAAAAAAAAAGTATGATGCAGACTTTTTTTTACTGACTAAAATCAACCTCCGCTCTTTCTGAAGCCCTAGTACCTTAAGTAGCTTCTTAATAACTAAGAGATATCTAGGTTTTTCATTACACGAATAAGGCAGATTATAATTAGTTTTATTTGCGTAAAGCTTCATGACTGGAAAATTATGTAAATTACATTACATATACGCTTATTATTTACTTAGGTACTGAGGTATTTAACAAAGCACTTGAAAATGAGGACAATTAATTAACCTAATCTACGTTTAATTTAGCGTCTCGAAATTACGAGGACGTTAGTATCTTACGAGTCTGTTATCCTGGTACCTTAGAACAGTATTTAGTATGTATTTGTTATACCGTTTATACCTACTTTATTAAACTGGTTATTATGAGTCTTACAATTAAATAATAAATAGGATACCTAAATATTCTGTTTAAATAATTAAATTGAAGAATATCGATACATCACCTAACTTTTCCCTCTACACAAATATCTAAGAATTCTATCTCGATCTTCGATAAGAACTTAGCACAAACTTCCTGTCTTCGGATATAAATAAATAGTGTCAATTAATTAGTGCTTCGACTCTTTGCAAGTTTTAGCTAACTCTGGATTAGTTCCGATGGGAGATACTAGGGTACTACGAAAAGTAAAAGGTGGAAGTTTATACGCAGTAGCTAAGGCTGAACGCCCACGCCAGACGTTTTGTAGGACAGATCAGATGTTCTTACCTACAAGGATTTTCTGACTGACTTTTTATAGGATGCCTACGTTGCTCTCATCTCTCAATGTTCATCATCTTTCAAGTCTTATATTTTCCTACTCTATCACCTATTATTTTATATATATTATCAGACATGGGCAGGCCTTAGCGATGTTAAAAAATAAGTTAGTAGCTTTGGCATGTCAGATACTCATAGATTCTTCTAGTCTAGATAGTAGTGACTTCAACCTTTCCACGTTATCTGCACCAAATCACAATACAGAATCGAACGTCAATATTATTTCCCTCAACATCTGCTGAGAAGATTGCTCTGTATTTCTATTGATATAAATATAAACAGAGGTATTTCAATACTGGTGTTTGTGCATAATACTGAGATGGTTTCCGATGGCACGCTTAAAGAAGCACGTTCCAATCTATTCGTCAAAAGTGTTGTGTTTCAGTGTTCGTAGACTCAATTTGTTTGTTTGTGAGTTGTTGAATGATTTAAAGTAAATATAAAGAATTAAAAGTCTATGATAATTCATTCGGCTCCAAAGAAATGAGTTTTACGTTATATGGATATTAAAAAAAACACGCTTTTAAAATTGTATTTTCAAAGAACACCAGGAAATATTTGGGTGTTAAAAAATTGCAATTTACCAGAAAAACTGTCAATCCAATTATTTAAATTGTACGAACAATGTATGAAAATAATAAAATCACTAGGAAAACACGTTGTGATGTGTTGTTTCCAATTTACAAAGCGCCATTGTTTGCTGTACCGGATCGATACTGCATCGATACCGTTGGACAATTACGAGAGCTGCGTGCTTTTATGTCATCCTGGTACTTGAATGCCGTTTTGTGGTAGTTTTAATAATGGAAAATTAATAAAATAATTTTCACAAACAAAGCATGCCATTGTTAAAATCAATTCATTAGTGAGCTTCAAGTATTTATATTACCCTGGTACTTTTACATTTTATAACGATAAAACCGACTGCTGTAGAGTGCAAAGCAAATAACAAAATACCCATTGAATTATGTTTCCCGGGGAATTCGTTCTAAAAGTAATTATCTGTATATCAATCAGTTGTACCCGGAAGACGGTCGGACATTCAAATCAGATAGGGGTCTGCACCTTTTCAATCAAGATCCTCCCGAAATCATGCGTCAAGTGGTGTCTGAATCATTAATATACGTTTAGTAGGAAATCGTGTCAAGGAGAGGGTGTGAAAGTATTCTGAAAATGGTGACAAAATTAGATTGGAATCATTCGCACAAAAACGTAAATCCAAAATAAGTCTGTCTGTCTGTGTCTTTCTTGCTTAAACTATTGAACTGATTTAAAGGAAGATATCACAGATAGTCTAGAGCCTGAGAAATTACATAGTTTACATTTTATTCAGATGCGAAAAATAGTTCCTTCGGGTAATAGACACCCACTCGAAAAGTGGCATCACGTGGAAAACCTAGTAGGTAAAAAAAGGAAATTTATAAATATAGAAAGATTAAATCAGTTGATTTTATGCTATAAATACCTGAAAAAACTTCCGTAACATCGTGGGAGCGTTTAAAAACAGCTTCGTAATATCATCGTAACAAATTGTGTTACGCCTTTAACAACCTACAGGTTATTTTCATACACTTTTGACGTCACAGTATGTCATTTAACCAATAAAGAGATTTATTTTTGTTCCAATGTAAGCTTTAAAGACATCAGTCATTAAGTCTAAATTCAATTCAGCCAGCAATATGACGTCAAAAGTTGCTAACCCATATATGCTGTCATTTTGCTCAGCTTTATTTTTATTGAAATAGCAACCTTATCACATTTAACTTTAAGTTGCAATTAATTAATCAGACGAATCACTTCTTAGTGACGTCACATGCCATGTCAAGTATCAAGACTTGCATTTTGCTCCCAATCTTCATTCTAATTTAAACCTTAAAGATAGTTCTACTAAGGTTCAAATTCCAAGACAATGTTCTTAGGCTCAAGATAGGCACAGCTGGTGGTTTTAGCAATAAATCAGGAGTTGGCAAGTTGGTATCTGAGGCAGATGTTCTGTCGCCACTGCCGCTGTCATGACTTACGGCCGGAGTTCCGAAATGTAGGCGGTTTTAAGTTTACGTTGAAATTAAGTGGGTATCGATCACTTTTGGAGGTAGTAAATTTTAGGGAGAAATTGTAGTACTTATATGTATTTGACTACTACTATTTTATTGTCTACTACCTAATACTTATGTAAATACATATATGTATAACTAAACTTTTATTTATGCGTATGAACTTCAACGTTTCTGTCTAAGAAAGAAAATTTGATATCTCAATTGGGTGGTACCTCCTATCATTGACTTTTTTTCCACTAGAAGCAGTAACAAAACTAGTCTGAATTTCGCTGTGGCTCAGTAAAAATGTTAAACTTTTAGGTTAAGGATATAAAGAACATAAACATTGTGAGATAAAACTTCACATTACCAAAACAGTCAACTTAAAAAATAAAAATAACCCCAAAAAAGTTTCTTCAAATTCAATTCGTATCCAAAACGTGCGCTTTTACCTTAACACCTTAAATTCTGCTGAAGTTTTCCTAACTGCGGTTCGGACACCACCCGGATAGCCGGACAGACACCCGGACACCCGATAGCAAAGGGGGCGGCCGGATTCACGAGCGCTCGGTTTACTTGCTAAGCTTTTAACCACGGAAGAAGGAAAGGAAGCGGAGATACCATAGGGGAGGTAGGTCAGGCGCCTTCTTGTAGGTCAAGTACGGTAGGCGTGATCTGTTATTAGTACTAATCAGGCAGATTCCTCCTTGATTGATTGGTGATTTTGTTTTGAAAATAATTGGTGGGTTCCTTAAAGGTGTGTAAAGGCAGGAGCTAGTAACGTTTCTCTCCCTAACATGCGTAGTTTGGCGCGCCACTTTCTTAAGAGATTTTGTGTTATGACATCTCCGCTCGTAATTTTTGTTCTCGATGTTTTTAACTGTCGTTTTTCTTTTACCCGGATTTAGGAGCCTGATATCCGCCTGAGTGAACTTAGGGTACTAGGGAAGCAGAAGTTTCCAGAATGTGTTTAGTTTCGATGTCAGCTATTGAAAAGAAATGTATCGAATCGTTATCAATCATTCGAAGCCCTTTGTAGCCGCTTGGTAGCCTCTGTCGCCATTTATCGTTGGGAAAAACGAAACTTTGACAAGAGAACGTCTGTAATAAAACATTTTTTGAGACCAAGTTTTTATATTTGTATGTAATTTATGGCAATATATATGTTTGTTTGTACACCCTAGAGACTCCGAAACTACTAAACTGATTTGAAAAATTTTTTCACTGTTGGAAAGCTACAATCTCACCGAGTAACATAGGCTTTACTTTATCCCGATACTAGCAGTAATTTCCCCCGGACGCGAGAGCGAGAAAAACCGTGAGAAAACAGCTAGTGACTTATAATATTCTATTTTGATAAAAATAAGTAAATTTAAAAAGGCTCCTAATTTTTTTAAAAAACTTTATATCTTTAAAAGGTAAATATTGAAATATTTACTTTTCTCAAAAAAGGTCCCATAATTGATAAAATCTTTTTCCTCATCACCTCAGCCGTACGTTGTCGGGAATGACATGTGCACGCACGTCAGTAACCTACTCGTAATTATTTCACGGCTCGTCGAATCCGCCCTTTACTTGGGTAAATGTTTAACCTTATGTTTTCTTACTGTTTCTGTTTTAGAAACCGAAAATATTCGATCTGCTGTGATCAGAATTTGTGAATTCAAAAATCTGTTGCTCATTACCAAGAGAGGGACTTAAAGGGTTTTATAAATACTGAGAATTGTTTTCACAGAGAAAACTAACCGTTTGGTAACCTTTTACTTGCTATAAAGCTCAAGGAACTATTAAAATAATACCCAGAGGAACTTCAAAGCCCAGAAGCAAAAACTATCATCGACAAACTTATTCAATAAACTAAAAAAGAAAAAAAGTTGCAATCCAACCTTATGTCATCGATTAAAAAATAATCAGCCAGCCACTGTGGGCGTATTAAAACTTGGGCTAAGCTGGCACAAGTTTGTAATGGAGTTAGAAACTACACGGGCCCGGGAAGCATCTCAAATTGCATTAAGACCCTCTCGGGACATCAGAGAATGAATGTTTGACAAATACTACACTGTTATGACGTTTGTACAACTGTAATCGCAGTTTTGTAGGGTTGGCTGCGCCTGTTTTGGGTTAGTTTGAATTTTGGAAATGACATAACTTTGAATTCGTGTTTCGAACGTCATTTGAGGTGACTGGTTGGATTGAGAATTGGGAATGAATACTTTTTCGTAACTTTAAAAAAATATATTATAATTTTTCTAGTCGGCGTGTTACCGTGGTAAAATTACTGACTGCTTTAAAAACTAGAATAATAACTGAATTATTAATTCTTGTAGCTTTATTTGTACGAAGCGTCCGTGTTTTTAAAAGGGTTTCGTACAAAGTTCAAAACATTATACTTACAACTTTTAATTATAAAACACTTGTCCATTCACGAACAGATTATCTATGCCCAAACTAAACGCACCCAAAAGTTTATGAACTCAACTAAAAATGGACAAACCCAAACTTTTAACTCGTTTTAATAAAATATTAAATTCACTTAATTTATAAATGTCCACACGTTGGGGTTAAATATGAGTTTGTTTGAACTTGTTATATCAGGAACTACAGAACCGATTTGAAAAATTCTTCCAACATTATATACCTAACTCATTTATAGTAGAAGGCTCAGGGTGCACGATATATGTAGTTTCCAAGGGAAGCATATGATATCGTTGTCGGAAGATACTACCTGTACCTACCTATAGATATAAGTAAATATGTATTATATTTACGGACATATTACCAAAATGGTTTGTGATAACTCAAATTATAAATAACCCAAAGAAGAATTATTTTGGCGCAGTGAAGGGCGCAAAAACTAACGAGCGAGACATAAAAAGGCCTAGATAAGATCTGTGTGTCAAATGATAAACGTAAGATATTTAGGGGTGGTAAATAATAATACGCATTTGTCGAGTTATGAAAGGATAGAAAACGAATACTAGAGTATACTAAATATAAGCTGTTATTTGTAAAAGGTTGGCATCTCCGAATAATTTTATTAATATTTTATACACGAAATTAAGCCATTTTGTTGAGTGATATTAGTCAGAAGTAACAATTTTACTAACCACGTATATAATCCAACGTGCCTAGCATAACACAACAATATATTTGCTCATAAAATAGCAAGAGCCCACACACCCACATATTTAGAATTCTGCACATCAAATCGTATTTTCTGTAATCTCTAAATTTTTTCAACTTGACATTACTTAAATGTCAAGCTGGCAACCCTAGACATGTTGACACTTGTGACACGCGACACTGGTGTTGCCAGACGAAATTTTGCCTTTAATAATGTAGACCATGTCGCTCAAATGTCTCGCGATTTTTATATCGCCGCTTACACTGAGAAGGGTTAAACAAAAAGGCTGTTAGAAACTTTTTTCAATTAAATAGGATAATTCTGTAGTTTGCTGACGCTTGCGTTACGTATCGACATATCTGTTTGATATGCCTTTAATTTAGAGGAGATTTCCTTTAGTTGCTGTTGTCCTAGTAATCAATTAAATATTGAATTGAAGAAAATGTTTCTTTTTAAAAAGAAGTCATATGTTTTACAGAACCTGTGTACATATGTAATCTACTAATTCGCTTGTTAAAGAGATTACCAAACCAATGTCCTGTTATTATGGATATTTTTCCGATAACAGAATCTATTACATTCTATCTAGAAACTTCCAGGAACCACATGTTATTGCCATTGACTTCTTAAGATCAAGATTATACGATGCTTGACAAAGTTCCTACTATGTACGAGTATTAGCTTTACATAAGCACCTCAGCGTTATGTCGCCCTAGTACTTTGACACTTGACACCGCCTGTCAGTGTCAGCCCTTGTAACTGGATATCCGGGTCCGTCTTTGATAATGTACCAGCGTTTCTTGTATGTCGGATATATCAAATGAACGGTATACTAAAAGTCCCTTACTTTGTTGCGGAAGTTACTTATAATTTTTGGCCACTCTCGTGCAAGAAATAAATAAGTATTAGGTGTCTGTTTTTCGCGCAGTTTTTCAGTGCTTTTGCCAATTTACTAACACTGCAAAAAAACTTCCGATTTCGTGCAGTTGCTCGAAAGTTATGCCCATACATTTTACCGTTTCATTTTGGGTGGGTCACAAAAAAAAATGATTTATGTATCATGATACCTCCGCATAAAAAATAAGGAAGTAAAAATTGTCGGTCAAACAACATAATACGCTTGAATGAAATGAACGGAAAAGCTGAGTTTGTCGATATCGATATTTCAACATCGCTGAAAGCTCCGTATGCAGCTCACGTTTCAGATTAACTATATCGATATAATTAGAGCTGCTATTTTGGTAGTTGCTTCTCAATATACTGCAGTGAATGTATGTAGTCCTAGTACAGTTTAGCACAAAGGATTTTGGAAGACTTGGTACAAAGCAGGTTGCTATTGTAGCTTGCATTGTGCATAAATCATTGCGATACAGTTTCCAGTGGGAGTGAGAATGATGGAGTAGCAGACAGTTAGGCTAAAATTACTATAGGATAAAGGCCTGTCTCAATTCACTTTCTGAATCTGCATCACAATTACTGTACCTGTAGGTTTACTTCGGACAGAATCAGTTTAAAAGAATGCAGGAATCATTTGACAAAAAAGTTACGATAGCATATTCTTACTTAAGTTTATATGACAATTTCGTCTTAGAATCAGCGTTTCTACACTCGTATATTAGGACATCCTTACAATCAGAGACAAGAGCTGGAAATATCAGAACCCTTCTCAAGTCTACAGAGGAAAGGAAATAAAATATCTTACTAAATGATATCTCTTTTAAATCGCGGATGTTTTTATTATCCGTGCCGGATATCGTCACACGTTCTTATTGGAGAGCTCTTTGAACGTTTCTTAGTTCCTTTAGAAATATTTTTACTGCTTTTTGTGTCTACTAGTTGCAAAGCTCGATATCTGTGCACGGTGCTTGCGTTCGATTCCCATGTTGAACCGAGTCGATTAGGATTATTATTAAGGAAATTTCTTAAGCCAGCTCGGATTTTGGAAATTGCTGCCTTTGCCCTAACTATAGGACTCGGGATTGCAGTCCTAGGTCTGTGTTTTGGCGTTCGCTAGTACGTAATAATTATGATCAGCTGGCCGAAGCAATCAAGAACGGCCATCATGGCCGATAAAACGACTGGGCACCATCATTACTACATTTAAGAATTTCTTTACTGAAATGTAGATATATTCCTTAGATATCTGAAAACTAGAATATCAACTCACTCGTTCTAGACAGATCGCTCCAATATTTTATGGCATTTTAATAAAATAAAAGTGCGGACCATTTGACCTGGCTTAGGGTATCCGTCGGATATCTAGAACTCGACGGATATCAAATAATATTTCTGAGCCGTAACTGAAGGAATTCCGACTACTTTCTATGATTGCACTTGGATACTCAATTTTTGTATAGAAACGAAATGTTTACATACACTTTTGATCAATGATACGAGCAGTTTCGAAAGCATTTTTGAAATTAAAGTTGACTGAGTAGATATCTTTTGGTTAGATAAATGATATTTCTTCTTTAGGAGTTTTTACTTATAGCTATTTTATTACTTTACTTAAAACTGACCCAAATTTTGGGATAAGGGTAGGACGATGACGATAACTTGACTGAATTCAAAATATTTTGATTGTAACTAATAACGTCCATTATCACCCTTCTATCCCATTAAAATTACAACAGCACGATCTTCACTTGTCATCCCCTAAACAAGAGTTTCAGGGGTCGTCAATGCAGCCTCTGACTGCCTAATTAAGATAACGGGCTCAGAATAACGGCCTAATTGCGACCGACGGGTTTCAAACCCCTGACTGTACAAGTACGTCACAATAGCACGCAAATGTTGAACTTTATGCAAAGACTTGACAGGGAATGCTAAAATGAGAATTAGTTGAAGGTTTTTGGTGGTAGTAAATGCGAAAACGTGTTAACAGTTGAAAGTTGAATAATACGTTGTTTTTGTTAGCTGTTATTACTGCATGTTTTCCGAATGTAATACAATAAATAAAAGTTTATTTGTAAATGTAAAATAAATGTCTTTGTTTGACATCCGTCAATTCATGAATAAAACTACTGAAATTTGTTTTTCGTGGAAGCGTGAGTTAAGTTACTTTATTACTATGCTTAGCTTTTTATATCAGTAAGCTAACTTAAGTATATTTTGCAATTGAAAATGCTTTTTACCTATTCCTTTATGTTTATGAAGAAATATATGGGTAATATTTAGCTGTAATAATTCTTGATATCATTTAATCGTATTTCACTAAAATATTTTTGGTCATACACATCTCAACACATCAGTATCCCTAAAACAACCAACCTAACACGAAAAACAAAAACCAGATTGATCTACATTCATTACTCCTAACTTAGGCTGAGTCACAACCAAGAAGAAAGGAGAAAAATACGTAGTAATAAATCATTTGGGATATGATTGCTTTACCGATAATATTGTCCTAGAAATTTTCGTCACGGCACACCGTTTAATATGTTCGATTTGCGGCAATAATCTCCTTGGGGACGAGTAATGTCTGGTACATGGAGTGTGGAGAAAATTGAGCGCTTAGATGCATCCTTATCGATAAAAAAACATACGAAGGTGGTATAATTCTGTTTAAATATCAAAGGAAGAGTTTAAAGATTTGCTGTTGTTAATGTATACTTATGTACATAATAAACAGGAAAACCTTTTTTTTGTTTGTTTGTTTGAACTCTATAGGCTCCAAAACTACTAAATCGATTTGAAAAATTATTATTTCATTTTTGGAACGCTACACTAATTTTGAGTAACATAAGTCTATTATTTAGGTACGAGCAGAAATTCTCCCGAGACGCGAGTGCAACCACGGGAAACTAGCTAGTATATAAAAATACATGAAAGCGATTCAATTATATGTCGGCTATTGCTGGCTATGAAACTTTAAGTGAAAGTAGGCTGTAGATAAATAATGAATTTAAACTTTTTCTTCCAAAGCCAATTCGAAAATAAACAGATTCTCACAAAAACAATATCCAAAATCATGAGAAATATTCAAGAGTTTAGTTGTGAAATCTAACATCTAGAGGTAACGAATCGAAATAATATATTGAACAAGATATCGCTATCGAAAATATTCCTCTTGCAGCGAAAACTGATTTCAAACTGAGCGTCTGGTATTGACTTTTTTATTCTCTGCTACCCTGGTGTTATGTGAATTTTGCATATAGGAAAACTTTTACTTCCAGAATAAAATTGTGTGATATGATTTGTGTTTCGTTTCTTTCGTTATTTTATTATTCTTAAAAAGGCCGAAAGTAACACTATAGAGGTATACATACTTAAGTACGAATATCATCGTGAAAGAATATAAAACAATTAATAAGTATAATTAAATAAATAAGTTTCACCTATAAGCACTCAGTCCAACCAGAAAATGTATAAAAGTTTCGCAACAAATTAGGTAAACAAGATTGTGAGTAATCAGACGTACGGACCCATATCAACGTCTGCACGTGCTCACGTATATACCTATGTATACATAGTATACTAAGCTAACAGTACGTCTATACATAATGCCTTAGAGACAACGCATCAGTAGATTAATGAGTTTCGATGAACATCTCCTTTCTTTCATGGAATTCTGGTATTTTCAAGTTAGTTGGTCCAAAATTTATTCAAGCAAGTTACTTAGGACTTATAAGTTGATTACTTAAATATCAAATGAATAAATGCAGTAGTAAAATAATCTGATTAACTATCTACTTTTAAGAACGTAAATGAAAATCGATATAAATGTCTTTTGTCCCGTTTCAAGCCAAGAATATTTAGAATAGGCTTCTTATAGTGGATAACGTACATACCTTTTAAAAGCACTGTTGCCCCCAAAAAACTGATTCGGTTCATCATTTTCCTACGAATTTAACAGACCGAATTAATTTCACATTCATAACAATATCGGTGAAATCCGATGGAATTAATTTAAGAGCTGCCGGAACTCTCAATGATTTGTGAGTAATTTTAATAATCACAGCTTTTCACGAACATGCTGTCCTGGTACCTCGGAATGGTTTCAATACAATTTTGTTTGGTAGAATCATATCTGGGGGTGACAGTGTGACAATGGCTGGTATCAGAACCATGAGAAAACATCTTCGTCGATTAATCGTAGAGGCAATTAATCAGGGTCCCTGCCTGTCTACGCATCAACAAGATTGATGATACGCTACAGTCGAAAAGTGTCTCGTATTGTGAATGTATGATGATTTTTTCGGAATATTTCAATGTGCTTTTATTGGAGTTTGTTTTTTTTGTGATTTATTTCAGTGATTCTATTTAAAAAATGTGTTCAAGTTTTCACTAAGCACATTTTTATGTTTCTGTTGGAGCTAATTGAACTTTTTGCTAATGGAAAATAAGCTAAGGCTGCATATGCAATTGAAATATTAACCAATGGTATCTAATTTACAGGTTCTAAGTATAAATAACACAAATGCCCCTTAAATAAGAGTACGTAAAGCAAAGATCACACTGCAAAATTCTTGCGTAACAAAAGTCAAGTACACACGGACGGAAAAAAAATCCTTATCCCACGAAATCGTCACATAAGCAAGGCAGCCACTCTTGGTGAAGCGTTCTCGGTAGCAGGGTTCATTAGTGCTAAGGCACCTGAGATGCCTCGAGCCTCGTCTGTAGTGTCTCTTGTACTCGTGTAGGCCCGCCCTAACGTGAGGCGTAAACAAACCTTTAAAGTTGGCTTCTTATGTGTTTTTTGGTGCTTTTTAATTAGTAGTATAGGTACATGTTGTGTAAGAATAAGAAAAATATTCTATTTGCTCCATATTGACCACCAAAATTCACCACTTGCTCATGAGTCTTCCTGCTGATCTTTATAAGTATAAAATCCTTCTATAATTTTTGTAAGCTTGATTTTTATGTAAACAATTTTTCA
Source organism: Helicoverpa armigera (assembly GCF_030705265.1). Classification (NCBI taxonomy): domain Eukaryota; kingdom Metazoa; phylum Arthropoda; class Insecta; order Lepidoptera; family Noctuidae; genus Helicoverpa; species Helicoverpa armigera. The sequence goes on from NC_087141.1 coordinate 2,141,353, forward strand.
ATTTTCTTTTCAACCTGAAAACCACTGAGAAATGTGAAAACAAATCCTTAACCATAAAATCGGACCGTCTAAAACGATTTGCAATTCCCCATCTAGCTTTAACATATGCAATTTGAAAGGGAGGAGAGCAATGTCATTCAATGTTCGACACTTTCGGCTTTGTAATCGATCTTGGACACAATTGGTTGAGCTATGATGCATGGGAATTCAATGGGTTTAGAACACCATAATAGTTATTGTATCTGGCTTAGACTGTATGTATAGCCTTTATTCGATAAAAGCGTTATTAAATGGGCTAAAGATAACTAAAGATAAACCCATAATACGCAATAGCCTTGCCCGTAGGCATAATACAACCTTGCAAACTTGAAAGCGAAGACAGATTGATAGATCTTTGTGTTTATAGTTTTCCTAAAGTAAAAAACTAAAAGATACCTGAGTTTATAAGATTGTTATTTTTTTATACCCAGTTTAATATTTTAATCATTAAGATAAAAAGCTAAAAACAAAGTTTTCTTATCTAAAAAGCTTTTCAAATTGATGTCTTTAAACCTACAGTTATTTTCAGAAGCAATAAAAATTACAGTTTATGTAACTCTCATTTTAAAATACCAACCAGCTGGATACCAACCAACTAGGATGAGAAAATTACATCAATTTTTAGAGTATATATCATACGGTAATAGTAAATGAGATGCATTATTGTAGGTGTATAATGCTACAAGCTAGCTAAAAGTAAGTGCATAAAATATGTGGTACATGGTTTCATTGAAAATTATATGCTTGTTTAAAATAATTGGATTGTGAATAAAACTCCAAAAATAACTTGGGTCATGTTTTTTGGATACAAAAGCCTACTCATACAAACGTGCTAGACATGTCAATAAGGTCGTGCAGGCGTAATAACAACCTTATGTAACTATAAATAAAGGCTAAAACCAAACAAAAATACCTCATTATTATCACATAATTTTCTTCGAGAGAATGTTGACGTTTTGCGTGGAATCCTCACGGTATGTCAATGCTATTACCCGTGACCGCCATTGTCAATGTACCAGGACAGCATAAATTGACAGCGTTCACCGAAACACATCAGTACTCAACTATGTGGGTTTGTGGTGGGTAAACAATGGACGAGAATTTATTTTTAGGTTGTTTATTCGGCATTTTGGTGGTAATTTGATTGTTTTGTTTGCAGAAAACCGCGCAAAAACTTGATTTTATTTACGAATCAATTTTTGAATAAATTACGTCTTTGCAATACGTTAAATATCGATAGATATAATAGGCCAAGTGCCCGTGACTGTCCGCGTAACTGGAATCAGGAGGTCAGATAGCAGATAGGCAGTAGCTCTTTGTAAAACAGTGGTATTCAAGCTAGGGGCATAGACTAATAAAACTGGGTGAAAATATTTTCTTACTAGGTATACTCCGTACAAAACATTTTTGAACACGTCTATCAAGCAATCAGTCATGCTGACCTAGTCTAGGAGCACCCATTATTATCTGTCATTACGTCAATACGTCATTATTGACGCAATAAATTGACGTAAGGCTGACACGCGCGTATTGTGCGCACTGACTTTAAAAGATTTATGACCATACCGCCATCTTTCAAATACGATTCTTTTTCAATTTCTTTCAAGAATGAAAAATGTTCTCCGACTAGTTTTATAAATCGTTAAATATTTATTATTATTTTTATATGATTGATGAAGTGGTTGAAAGATGAATGATTGGAAATAAAATAAATATTTTTCTTAGATTTAAGTTCAATTTCGTTGAAAAATCTTCATTGAAAATAGAAATGTTAAATATACCAGATTCAATTCATGAATTATGCCCATTTTTGCTCTCATTTTCAACCCTTAGAGCCAAGGAAATAAATATAGGCAATGCGAATCGTTACATCTCGAAGCACGGGCGGGCAAATGCACGGCGTAGTTACAAAAATAAAACTTCTCAGCTAAAAATCTCCATTCCCCGCATGCTAAATCATTTCTGCCCCATTAAAGAATACCGTAGCTGATAAGAAAATGCCGTAGAACGTGGTTAATACATCTTTTTTACAATCTACCATTCATTCATTCATTGCGATGCCTATATATAAATCTGGTGCAGCGAGATTTATTGCTGGAATGCGTGATTTTGTTCTCAATATCAATGTGGGTTATGTGTATGCTGCCAAGCCGATAGGTATGTTAAAAGTAGCATACTGTTTGTTCTGCTCCATCGTAAGCTAAAATTGGTGCCCCCACAATAAAGAAAACAGATTATAATTATTAACTAATGATTTACGTGTGAAAATGAGATAAACAGTCACCTTCACGCCAAACCGATTGAATCAATGAGATTTTAGCATGGAAATAGATCATCCCTGAAAACGGAGATCTTTTTTTCATGGGTTTGTACAAGGCTTGATCCCCCGAGATGCGGACAATGTCGCTGTAAAAAGCTAATACCTATGTAAGTTGACAATATTTTCTATGAGCCACAAAGGAGACATGTGGTTAAATAATAGAAATACGGATCGATCGATCAAGGTTAAGCCTCACTTTCATCGGTTGCCTCGCTTTTGGTAACCATGTTTTTGGTACTGTGACTATTAATTAAAACTTAAATAATATATTGGTCTGATTGGTCCCCCTGGCCTGCTTGGCCTTGGGCTTTGAAAAGTACTGGCTTTTTTCTCAATATTTATTTTCTGCTTGGCTTTAAAAATAACTATTTCGTATGTAGTCAGAAACAAATACCAATAGGTTAAAAAAATTGTTTGTACTAGGAGCGCATAAGCTGGTAGGCGGGAGCGCCACTTCATCAATTAGGCGAGCTGGCGAGTAAAATAGCCAGTGGTTTAGTAATAATGTCCGTTTAGCTGGCACTTAATGCCTCGTTTGTATAACTAGCGCTTTGACATCGCCTATGATTATGATGTCCTAGTAGATAATGATGATGTTAAAAAGTTCTTTTGCGTACAATTTTGTGTTTTAAAATTATAAGCGAAAAATAGTAGGAGCATGTATGTAGTCATAAGTTTAATTTGAAGAAAAAAAGTACGTAGGTGTATTTAGCGCTTATAGATATAATCGCTTTTTTCATTTGACAGTATAGCAAATGGTATTAACCCGTTTCGTTACGTCTCTTTTTTATCCGCTCTATTTTCATACTAAACTTCTAAAATAAACACAGTCGCAATTGTATTTTTTAGCTTTGGCAACATAAATCCTGTTTGTTATTTAAAAATTCAGATTTCAAAATATGTTTGAACATAAAATAAACCGGCTTAGTTTAGAAACAAAGCAATTTCATGCGTATGACCCTCGGACAGATAAAATACTTTTTATAGCATAAATCACGATGGATAGACTTACTTTTGTTTTTGTTTAGTTGTTTGACTATAAGTAAATTACTTTTGATGTTTTCTAAATGCAGTTTGCAGATAATAATATCAAAAGCAATTAAGCAAATCATCCACGATAGTAAATGATTTTTTTTAACTTAAAAAGTGTTCCCAAGTTACCTCATTTAAGAAATTAGCACTGATTTTAAGATCTGTTAACAAATAATAATTAAACTCCTACACAACTGACCTATTACACAGAGTATTTACGGAAACTGAAAACTTAGATAAACACTAGTTCAAAAGTTGTTAACCTTGAGAATCCACTTTAATTACTCCTAAGAATCAATACTAGGGGATAATGTAGTACGAGGAAATATCTGTTACCATGGCAACGGGTTAGTTTTCTGCTACAATGCGTTTTATTAGGGTGAGAAGATCACGATTACGAATTTTCCACTATGAATGAATGAATACCACGGAGGACAGAAGACTAGCGGAGGTGCCCTAACGTAAAATCTCCTAACAAAGCAGCGCGCCAAAATTCGGGTGAGCGGGGGACGAGGAACGTTACTGGCTCCACCCGTGCTCCACCCTTATACGCCTTTTATGGGAAGCCACCCATTTTTTGTAAATCCATCTAGCGTGGAATAGGACAATTAAGGTCTAACCCTAAACTAACACCGACCACTAAAAAGTGAAGTAAATACTCAAACTTAATAATTCTTTACAAATAGTAATTGAATTAGAAAGTTTGAAGAAGCATTCATTTGAAAAGACCAAAGAAAAAGAGAGAGATAAAAAAAGTTAGAAAAATAATACTTATACAAGTATTATCGGGTGCAGAGAACTTGCCCCACAACAATTCATTTACCCGCTCAGAAATGAAATAGGTATGATTCTACTAGGAACCATTAAACGGAGACTCGATTAAAAATCATTTTTATTCACCACGGGTCTAAAATACCCCCATGGTGTTACTTAAGTATCAACTTATGTCATTGTGTTAGTTCGTCTACTAGCCACTATGGCGTCACAAGCACGAAAATTTGTTCTTTTTGTTCTAGAACCTTACTGATGATGACTGATGTTCTTTTCGATGTTGCCATATTATGAAATTCACCAAGAACAATGGAAATTTTATTAAACATTTTAGGGACAGCGTTATTCAAATTAGAATTTTCACAACTATATCATATTGACGCATCCACTAGTTGAGGTATTTTATGTGCGTCGAATGTTATCCTGAGTAAAAGTACAGTCAAAAAGTGTGTAAGGGAAGAGAGATATAGGTTAAATATTGCTGAGGATCAAGATAAATAAATGTGTAAAAATTTTCGTAAAAAGTTTTATTTAAAATAACACAGTAGGTATTAACAGAAAAATATTCTATAAAGCTATAGACAGGAACATCCTTGTTCATCCATCATAACAAAGATATTCATATTCACTTATCGAGTAATCTTCAACAAAAACATGTTTTTTAGATAAAAAAATAAAAGTTGTGATAATTTTTAAAATAATTGTAGCTTTCAAATAAAACCTCTTTTAAGTATGGGTGATTGAATTTTCTACGACTGGTAACACTGATAAAACTACATCTGTAGTTTTGAACGCATAACCATCAAGGTGGCTGAACCACTTGTAAAGGTAAAAAATAATAGTTTTTAAACTATTATTTTTATTTTTCATACCGAATTCATAGGGCTGCATTTTATTAGCCAATCCGCCACTTTGGGACGGCCGCCATATTGGATTTAGGTTACGTGATTATTATTTTTCGTAAAATAATAAGTCTCCACCTGCCATTTTTACGTGTGCAAATATTGTTATCGGCAGGTGTCATAGTACCATAATTATCCCTATTCCCAGTCCATTAGCATCCCATCCCAATAGCCCTAGTAGTTTTATTCCATAATTAGCAATAGTTTAACACAGAACCGGGGATTGTCCTTGGGTACATTTCTATAGTGTATACAGGGATAATCGTCGGTTTTGTGTTGCCATTTCATTAAAGTTGTCTCTAAAGGGCTTCAGCGTGTTGGCTTTAACCCCACGTTCGCCTTCCAAAAATCAGTTTGTTTCATAGAAATCAGTTTCTTCAAAATGTATGGAACATATTTTGGAATATTTCGTAGGTATCCAGTTTGGTTTATTTATGATGCGTATCCATGTGTTTCTTATATCATGGTTAACGGGAAATCTAAAAAAGGAAATAATAATTAATTTATGAAATAATATTTTCAAAGAAAAGTGGGCAAAGAACCAACCTCTCGAGTATGAGGGCGCGGGTTCGATTCCAGGTCAGGCAAGTACCAATGCAACTCTTCTAAGTTTGTATGTACTTTCTAAGTATATCTTAGATACCAATGACTGTGTTTCGGATGGCACGTTAAACTGTAGGTCCCGGCTGTCATTGAACATCCTTGGCAGTCGTTACGGGTAGTCAGAAGCCAGTAAGTCTGACACCAGTCTAACCAAGGGGTATTGGGTTGCCTAGGTAACTGGGTTGAGGAGGTCAGGCAGGGCAGTCGCTCCTTGTAAAGCACTGGTACTCAGCTACATCCGGTTAGACTGGAAGCCGACCCCAACATAGTTTGGGAAAAAGGCTCGGAGGATGATGATTTTCATAAATTAATACTTATTATTATTGCAACGTGGTCTATCTGGCCTGACGAACGCAATTTTACTTCAAATATTAAGTCAACTACTTACCGAAAGATGGCGTATTTTAGAAATTTTTAAATTTCATGTTTTTTTATTTGTTTTGGTTGGTAAATAAGGTATAAAAAAGCTTTTAGCATGCAAGTAAAAATGAAGCTGCTATTTTAGCCAAAATTGGTACTAATAGTATGCATTGATACGAAAATAATACAAATTCACTAAAAACTTCTAAAAATTCAGCTATTCGACGACAGATGTCTCTAGCAAAAAATATGTTTTAGAGTTAAAATATTACTTACACGTGAAATGTTATCCTGTCAGTATGTTTGAGTTTGGATCCTGATCAATTTCTACAATTTATAACAGCACACTTCATCGTTTTTATCAAATAAAAAATAAAATATATTCAAATTGTGGTAAAATACGACTAGATGACAAGATGTCAATTTGAAGTGAAGGACGGTATGTGGGCGTTGTCCATCCACGCCTGCCGTGACGTAGTCGTGACGTATTTGACCTACCTGAAGGCGCGTGACCTACCTGCTTTAGGGCATCTCCGCTAGTCTTCTGTCCTCCGTGATGAATACATACAAAAAAAATATTTTTTCTTTGTAAGTCATTTTGTATCAGTTAATCCATATTATGCGTTAGTTTTGGTAAAAATGATAATTTAATTTATTTCTTTATTTTGTGAACAATTAAAACGGTTTTGTAACACTATGTACTAAGGTAACAGAAACATAAAGAGCTTCCACGTGAACATGTCGCTTTTGTGACTGTCACGCATCTATCTTTCCCAACCCTCATGACCGTTAAGTACCATTGTGGGTACTAGTGGGTAAGGTATTATCCACAATTTACGACAACATTCTCAAACGCTGTTTATTTATTTCAAGTATTATTTAAGTTAGGTTAAGTTCACATTTTGAATATTTTTTTATATGAAAAGAGAATTTGTAAACGATGCTCTATTGTAAATAGAAACAAAAGGACCTTTATCAGTATTGCACGTTGAGCGCACCCGGTTGTAATAGTGAACCGGGTAAATAGGGCACTTAGCATATTAGATATCATTGGCCTTTCCTGTGTTGTGGTCGGACATATGCAGTTAAATATCATCTATAGCTGAATTACTAGGCAATCATAATTTAAGAGGTATATAAACTGATTACTTGCACAACACGTCATAGAAAATTCGAATTAATTCTTGATTTTGTAAATCAACGCAATAATTTAACATTTTTGAGACAAATAATTCACAAAATATTACTGATTTAATAATACATCAGGTAAGCCTCAAAACTTTTCTTGAGAAACTCTGTTATTTAAGCGACGTATCTCTAACAAACTTATTTGCATATGAACATATGCTACTGAATTAGAAATGGCATTCGTTTATTCAAACGTGTACCCACGTAAATTAACATAGAATAAACTCTCAGTTTTGTTAGCATAATTATTAGCTCAGAATATTTAAGGAATTTGTTTATAATGTATCTTCAGAGTGATACTCTAACCGAGTATGCTAGCCTAGTACTGATCTGATTTTTTGGAAGGTTAATTAATCGATCAATTATCTATTATTACTAACGGCCAGTTTCTTCATCAAAAGTTAAAGTTAAAGTTATGGCTAAAGTAATGTCTAAAGTAAAAGTAATGGTTAAATTAAATTTTTCTATTAGTTTTGCTGTCACTTTAGCCTTGAAAAAACGAATTTGACCGTTACTTTTACTTTAGACATTACTTTAACTTTAACTTTTGATGAAGAAACTGGCCGTAAATCAATCAATGTTTTGTTGTATTTAGCTACATTATTAAAATTTCTAAATAAAGCCACATAAGGCTTATTTTACGTAAGCAACGAAGTGATCGGAAGCTAATCTTACATAAAATATGAGCACAATGACCTACAATGAAGCCATAGAAAATAACACGATAGATAGCCTTCCGGCAAAAATATAATATTTTCAGACACAATGGAAAATGTATTGAATCGTACGATAATACCATTCGTCCGCTCTCACGGAATCCGTATAAGAATATATCTTTAGATGCGTGAGTGTAGAGCTAAAGATGTTTTATGTCCTTCTGAGATATCAATTAGGTAATCAAACGTGGTTCAAACTATACCTAAATATATACCTGAAGGCCAAATTCGTAATTCAATTATTTAAATATGAAAAATCCCGTTGAATATCATTCGTCCCTGTTTTATACAGTTGTGAAAAAAAAATACTTCGTTGTTGTACAGTCAACTCGCTCATTATCATTCCCACAAAACAAATGATTACTGAAACGGTAACATAACAATCTGTAGGCCATATGTTACCAAAACGAGTCCCAACTTCATTGTACCCAAGTATTACGGCCAACACCTGAATAAATAAAACAGCGCGGTCGACATTTCACTCCGAATTCTTCGAGAACTTTCCATTACTCCGTTTGTAGCATTGTTATTTTAACGTTATTTCTTGTTGCCATAGAGACGAGGCAATGGACTGACAAATAGGGCTTTGGATTGTTCGGAGACAATCTTCTTTAGAAAGTGTTCGGAAGGTCACAAGATGTAAGTACAGTTTGTTTCGAATCCAAATATACTTGGAGTACAGAAGGTACGAGAGTTCTTACTTAGGGGAAACTTTTGAGGGATAAAACAGTCTTTGCTGAGCCGAATTAGTTTTCAAACCTTTTGTTGTTTAGTGAAAAATGGTTTTTGGGGAAGGTTAAACTGATGATAATTAGCGAGAGAATACAAAGGGTTAATTTTGTAGCTAATTTGAATGAAATGGGTGTTAACTTTAAACTGCTTTGTAAAATTGCTAATTATTTTATGAAACTAAGATGTAGTGTAGTTGAGTGTTATTCGAAATGGTGTGGGCGTAGAACTACGTTATTTTTAAAACATCAAAATGAAGTATCGGAGAGAATAGAATTCTATTTCAATGTTGATTGGTTCTGAAACTAGTGTTTCATAGAATTTTATTGAGCTGTAAGCCTAAACGTGCCCCGGCATGATTGAAAGAGATAAAAATGAACACTTTCGTCTGTTTCCGTACAAAACTATTCTATGAAAATGTGTGGTTACATAAATTTTGTTTGTGAAGTTTCAACATAACTTTACGTTGTCTTTTTTACCAGACAGTGATTTTCAATAGTGTGCAATAGTATCCATAACAATTTCAAAATAATTTTGTCCTTGGACATTTAATTTCATAGCTCACAGGTAACAATACAAATCTTCACGCCATTTAAAGTAATTCTTAAAGCGCTTTTTTCCCGTAAATCTCAAAGAATCAACTAAACAGGAAAACCGTTAAAATAATCGACTAACTGAGGATTCGTTTGCATTAATGTGTCGATAGCTAGCTATTACTGCCACCATTGATCGTTACAACAATTTGTTTCAGTAATCGACTACTTTTTCTCGGGATTTAGTCGACTTACCGACGCTTAATGCTTCAGTCTGAATAAAGCTTAGTCGATTTTGAACGGTAATCTTTCCGAGTTAATCGTAAATCGAATTTATTTGCGGATCTATTCGAGTATTTTGTTAACGGAATGCATATTGGAAATCTAAATTTATTTTGTGACATGTGTAAAAAAATACCTAAAATACCTGTCGTGGTGGCCTAGTGGGTAAAGGACCAACCTCTCAAGTATGAGGGCGCGGGTTCGATCCCAGGTCAGGCAAGTACCAATGCAACTTTTCTAAGTTTGTATGTACTTTCTAAGTATATCTTAGACACCATTGACTGTGTTTCGGATGGCACGTTAAACTGTAGGTCCCGGCTGTCATTGAACATCCTTGGCAGTCGTTACGGGTAGTCAGAAGCCAGTAAGTCTGACACCAGTCTAACCAAGGGGTATCGGGTTGCCCAGGCAACTGGGTTGAGGAGGTCAGATAGGCAGTCGCTTCTTGTAAAGCACTGGTACTCAGCTGAATCCGGTTAGACTGGAAGCCGACCCCAACATGATTGGGAAAAAGGCTCGGAGGATGTGTAAAAAAATACCTATGACTAATATTTAAACAATTGATTGGGATACGCGAGATTTTTCGTCTGCCGCATCATTTTTTGGGTGAACTATTTGTGTTTGTTATATTTATATGGTACGTAAAAATGCTTATGTGTATATGTAATGTGTAGTTAAAACATTTTTATGTTGGTTATGAATAATAGCTGTTATAAACAAGTTTCGGTCACGGCCGATCAACTTACCTAATTTAAAAAGCTGTCAACATATTAATGGCGTCCACGGCCGATTTCGGCCACGGCGGCTGTTCTCATTTAAGGAGATCAGCCAGCTGCGCGGGACATATTATAGTGCACGAGCATTTGCGCAGACACAGGTGCTTTCCCTATTCCTTCACTCTCATAGCCCGATGGGACGGCACGACCGGAAAGAGATCAGGCGCAGGACCGACATTTACGTGCTCTCCGATGCACGGGTGAATCAATCACCAACTTCCAGACGACGGGCTGCTTTGTGAAAGTTTGAGAAAACCCACAAATCGATTTCAACATATATATACCATATTAGTACCTATTTAACTATAGGTATAACCAAGTGATCTCATGATATGACAGGTTCATTTTGCATCCTAATTAATAACGTTATCAGTGACTAATCTCAGGAGATTAGGCTGACATTAAGCTCTCAAGCTGAGCAGCCGACAATCTCATCTTATCTATTTAATTGATCGATTGCTTCGAAAAGTCTATCCTATAAGTATAAGTATGAGAGCTAATTTAAATTTGAGTATTTAGCAAAGAAAAAGAACTTCATAAACATTTTTTTTTGGTTTTATATATCTCATAACAGATTTTTTCAAAATTGGATTATACGGGATTCAAAAGGAAATACATGTTTTTTGGCGGTTCCAATATGAGGTCAAAAGATTACCATCGGTAAGCAAAGGTAATTGTTTCTTTATGATAGGAACCAGACATCGGTGCTTTTACCATGAAATTGTGACAAACTTATACAAACAAATTTTATTATTATAAAACAATATTTTATTTTGCATATACATATATTGATATACGTAATTCATAATTGTTATGTTATCAGTAACACTTAAGCTATGCAGTTTTAATGTATGTTAAGCTCGCAATGTTAGTGATATGCAGATTAAACAATGTCTTGCAAGTGGACGTGTAAGTCCCGGGATTAATTCAGTATGTGGTGTCCGCATAGCTTTGTTCTATAAGTACCTAGCGTTTAGCATTGTTAATATGCAGGCCATGTATGTTTATTTAAATAAAATAAAATATGTGCCTAGTCTTTTCTCAACTATATTGGGGTCGGCTTCCAGTCTAACAGGTAGCAGCTGAGTAGCACAAGGAGCGATGGCGTATTTAACCTCCTCAACCAAATACCCCTTGTTAAGACTGATTTGTCAGACTTTATGGCTTCTGACTAACCATAACGACTGCTAAATTCTAATGACAGAAAATAAATAATATTCAATATACCAAGAAAAGTTGTTTTCACCTCTCGGCAAAGCTATAGATCTATCTATGTTTGGGATTATAAATTTTCTAAATCGAGTCAGCAAAAAAAACTGTATTTCATTTCGTATAACAATACAAAAAATACATTGCTATAAAGTTACGTAATATATGCATTGGATCAACGTACCACCTATTGCGGTGTAGTAAATTGACTGGCAGCTCGCCAGACTACCAGGAAACCAGACATTCAAAAGCGGTTACGTTTTAGACTAATTCTTCGGATACGATGGCAATTTTCTGTATCAAAATTGTGCTATTATTTTTTGAAATGTTGCTTTTTTGAAGATTTCGTATTTATCTTGTGGCGAAGAGGATTTGTATATTTTTTAATACTTGATCTATCTCGTGCCGTTGCTTGCTTGTTTCTGTAGGTTACTTTACAATTCCGTTACTAAGATTTTGTCTGTTATAATAAATATGTAGAATAGGGTAGTGTCCAGGGTCGAAATAATGAAATAATATTTAGTCCGCTTTTTAGATAATAAAAAAATATTGGATACGTATTTTTTCTTTTTTTAATTAAACATAAAATGACAAAGATAATACGCTTCAAAAATTAGGAGTGGGGGCCTTTTACGTCACAGTGTCCTGAAAATTGTAGCAACTTGTGACGTCACACTCAACTTTAACACGCTATATCTTAACAAGTTCTGATCCAATTTAAAAAAGAAAAAATACGTATCGCTTAATTTTGGACAATCTACAAGACGGACTAATTATTATTTTTTAGGAAACTAGCCTATTGTCAAAAGCACATAATTTTGTGAGAATATTTCTGTACGCGTAGGCAATTAAACTGAATATAGGCATGGTCATTTTAAGTTGACTACTATAAGTAACTGTCAAAATATAAGAACACTACCTACTAATTTATTTTTTCATTCTTTACCACACTAAAACATTCGAGACAGGGGAGGCTTAAAAATCTAGAGCAACGTTACAAAATTAAAGTACCAGAGATTGTGCAGACAGTACAATTTATTGCGGAACATTTCATAAGAATTGTACGGAACTATGAATCTTGGAAGATAAACCTCTCTAGACAGATAAAGAAATTGTTTGAAATATAATGTTTGTGTACTTTTGTTAAGTTTAAGATGCCATGTATCATCGTCTATCTATTCTTTTCACAGCTTCCAGTGTATCGTTAAGATACTATGTACAATTCTGTGATAGGCTTTGTTAATCATACGTATGAAATGTAAAAAAAATGTTTGACTTGAAAGCTAGGAATATAGGCCACATTCAGAGTAAAATCTGTCCGTAAAACATTTTCTTTGAATTCTTTAGTAGCTGAGCGTGAAGCATGTCAAACAAACAAAAGAAATCACTTTCGCATTTATGTTTATTATTAAGAAAGATTTACGTATTTATAACAATCTCAAATTCATTCTTAGATATTTCAACATCAAATTGTCGCTCGAAGCTTTCAAATAGTATTTTACGATGTCAATTTATATAAAATTCACATTTTACACCTTCACATAAAATTATGTCCATTCAGCTATTTGATACTATGTAGTGCCTACCTAGAAAACATGTTACGTACTTTGTACGTATTTTTACGAGGCAGGTAACAATTGTTTTTGATTTCGATGCTTTAGAAACGATTTCAAAGGTTAAAAGTTGTTATAAAATCTGAGAAGAATAACAAAAATATTGGATGAAAAGGCGTTTTAGTTTTATGTGCTGTTTCAAGTATCCACGTGAGTATTAGGATAACATAAGTTCAAGGAGAGACTGTGTAAACATTACCACTAGAAAATATACACATAGGCACCCAGTATGTAGTAGGTAATGTAAAAACTTACGTCTTATAAAAGTATCCATATGCAGCAATAATATAAATTTGCATATTTATTATATATCACGATGCCTTAACCAAAAACCTTTTACAATCCTAATCCAGACTCATTCAGTGCAAAAAAAAATGGATATTTTCTAAAACCGTTTACCGAAGCACTTTTCCCTAAATTTTCAGAAGCTTAGTCCTAACGATTATGAATCTTAGGATTAGGATAAGCTAAGTCGGTAAACTTAATGATGCCTTTGTACCGTAATGTGGAATTTTCTTAAGTTTTATTTTATACAAGACATTACAGAAAAATAACAAAATTCGTACATGACTGTTTCGGTCGTTCAAAACGAAAGATCTTATTGTAAGCCTATTTATAGAACTTATGTAGGCTTGGAGTTGTTACTGTCTTTCCAAAGCCCTTTTTCTTGACTTGAGACAACTGAATATCTAAAGTGCTTTCTCGCCAGTGGATTTTTTGCATGTTTTCCGAGCGGCATCGCTTGGTTCGCAGTGTCTAGCAAACAATTTACGAGAAAAATGCCATTTAATTTGGCGTGCGTTTAATTCGTTAGTGACAAAGCGCTGTTACGCTCAGCGAAAGGGTTTGCAATAATTTATCTAATTAAGTCGTCAAAAAGTGTACAATAGTTTGAAAGTTTGTTTAGATATTAAATGTAAGTTAGTCTACCCATGGGTTTCCTAGCATCTCTTTACTTAGCTCACTTGATTTCAAAAGCGACTTTCTTTCCAACCATACCATTTTCATATGGTATGATTCCTATTTATGCTAACAAAATATATGTCCCATTTGTAACTGAGATCCCTCCTCTTAGTAATTGTGCGCAACTTTATGATTACCATAAGTTGGTCTTTTCACTAATCTCTGTATAACCTCAGAGTGTAACTGTGAGCACCAATTTGTAAGGGCTTTTCATCCCTTTGAGATTTATTACACAGATTTCGTACGTGTTTCTAGAATTGCTTACAATTTCTTCGCAATGATAAAAATTTGCATGAATATTTATTTTTGATTCGGTTTTTCGTACGGGTTTGCTTGAGTTTTGTTCTTATTTTTTTTATTATACATACATATTTTTTTATACCTACTTATAATACCGTACCGTATCTTAGAAGAAATCGTTTTTAAAGAGTGCATCAATTTTATAATTAATTTTAAAAAGTTGCAAAATATGTAGTGAAGCTGTAAAAAAATACATGTAATAGCGGTACCTAAATATATTATCTATGTAAAATAAAGTGATGTGTGTTGTTGTTTCAAAAAGTTTTGAGATATTATTTGTACGTAATAATATTATGTTCAAATATAATTAAGATTTAAGATCCATCTGTTAAGTCTGAGTGCAGAGCATAAACGTATAAGTTTTAAGAGCTATTTGTGGATAGTTCATCTCCATACCCGTCATAATCCCCTGGTGTTTGAAAGTTCTTGAGATAATTTGTTTCAAGCATTACGAGATAATTTAATGCTAAAAATATACATAAAAAGAATCCATGGGTTTGATATGACTTTTAATCTGTAAATTCCTTTGTGCTTATGTATAATGTATTTGAAAATTAGTATTACATAATAATCATTAAATGAGTCCGAATACCTCCGCTGTGTTCACAAGCGTTTATTTTAACAACGTTTATATTTACATTAATTGTGCATTCAAAACTCTGCCACTCAGTCTCTAATTAGCCTGGTTAAATTAATTCACCCTCAACGTGTAATTGTTTTAGTTTACAAATATTATATTTTCATTGCTTTATGTTCTCCTGGTACCATTTAGCGGTTGAAATAATTGTTTTTGTAGTTGTGTTAAGGAAAATATCTTTCACTACTAAATTATAATCGTCTCATTTTCTATGAATCTAAATTATTTACTTATAAATGCTAAGGTTTTCAATTAATTTTCAAAGAGTTTTCGCTGAGTTTTACCTTGAACCTCTTCAAGAAGTAAGTAGCTAATTTTATTTCATTTCATACTTTAAACAGAGATATAAAAAACATCTTACTTTGTATTGTTTAATAACCATAAATAAATCGAGGCGTATTCTGTAAAATGTGAAAATTGCCCTCGAAACTGGCGATGTTATAAAAAGTAATAGCATTTTTATTTAAACACGCTTCAAGTGGAGATGGAGAATTTTTTAGCGCCTACAATTTGTACTGTCGGTGGGTTGTTTGCATTTTATTGCGTCAAGATTTAGAGGTGATGGAAGTGGTTTCTGTACTAGGAGTGCAGATATGCTGAACAGGTCATATGTGAACAGGAGTGTGAGAATAGTGGTGCATGCAATAAATAATGGATATTCTATTTATACTTAGTTCTTTATTGTTCCTAATTTTGGGTATTTATTCAAGTTTATAAGTTTTTATACGATTCATTTTTTTTAATACTTATTGCTCCTATAATACTAGCCGTTTTCCCGCGGTTTCACCCGCGTCCCCTGGGAGCTACTGCCCGCACCGGGATAAAATATAGCCTATGTTACTCGCAGATAATATAGCTTTCTAATGGTGAAAGAATATTTAAAATCGGTCCAGCAGTTTTTGAGTTTATCCATTACAGCCAAACAAACAAAGTTTTCCTCTATATAATATTAGTATAGACTTTTAGCTTTAAAACCAAGATCTGATTCGATATTGACCTCAAAGTTGTTAAAACGAAAAAACACGCTTTAGTTATGTTTATTTTATCTCAATTTTTGTATAAATATGTAGTTTCATAAGTTAGTAACCCATCTAGTATATCTGTTTGCTCGTTATTTTGTTTGTGAGCGCGTTCATTCGGTGAGTGTATGTTTTATTCAGGAGTTTCTTCCGCTGATGTCCCGAGATGGAGTGTTAACTATTTGCAAACTTACTGCAGAATTATCACTTTAAATGTATGTCGTTTTTAAGAGCTGTTTGCGAACTAAAAAACATATTTTTTCTTGTAATGAAAAGATTAAAAAATAATAATTATTAAAAAACCGTAGGAAATGAAATTATTGAAGTGCCAAAAAACAATCATTTTTAACAACTCCTTTTTAACAAATCCTTGTACGCAAAAGGTTTTTTAATTGAATAATACCTTCTGTATTGTCGCTATTTGAGAGGGCTTACGTTTAACGGGGAACGTCAATTGGCTGATATGATGATGACCTTCTGTGAATAAAAAACAACAACAGGGTATCAATGGATATCATTAAGATTTAGCTGGAGTTAGTTATCTACCCGACTATTCCATCCTGTAGTTCAAAATAATATTGCACTGCAAGGTCCTCCATGATCAAAACAGTTACCGCGGCCCTGGTACATAAAAGGCCTACGACGGAACACGAGGGTTTATACTCAGTAAGAGTCTGACACTCCCTCACCGCTGCTAACCCACAGCGGGAGGGGGGTCATTTGATGATTTTTGACGTCGTTAAAAAAAAGGCCTCCAAGTTAAAACAAAAAAAAAAATATAGAACAGTTTACGAATAGAAAAAAAAGTGTTTGGCTATCTGAGGGTTCACATCACTATCTAGAGTAGGGTTGGCAGTATGCCACGATACTTATCTAGGATTTACACCTGACACGATGCTGTATCTCTGTGCTTTAACTTTTGCTGAGAAATCCTTCGAGGATTTAAGAAGTGATGAGAGAAGAATATGTAATTTTTATGAGATTGTATTGCTTTTTTAGAGTTCGTAAGATTTTTTATAGGTATATACTTGCATTTCTCATTCCACATCCTTCTAGGTCTTCCCGCTGTCAGTGTCAGACTTTTACTGGGTTACTGAATCTCTAGTTCTGGGTTGTTTACCTGTTCAACTTACCTGTTTCTTTATAAGTAAGTGAATAGGATTGTATTGAAATATTATACCTGCACTGGTCGGTACCTACTCGTACAGGTTTGTCTGTACCGGAAACCTGTTTCTTTATGTAAGCACCCTAAAGCAAGTTCTGTTCTTAATTTGTCTTTTAGACTCTACAGTCAAAGGCGACTCAAAATGACCAATTTTAAACTTTGTCGACTGGCACTTTCTTGTTATAATAGCATTTGATTTAATTCACTTTTAATTGTTTTTTTAATGAAGTACATTAATAGTGCCTAGCTTTTTCTCAACTATGTATGTTGGGGCGAGCTTTCAGTCAACCTAGAAACAAATCGTTCGCTGAAAACCAATAGCCTCACGTACCCCTTCACTCGTAAAATAGACATTTCAATGTAAAACTGCAGATCATGCTGTAAAGTGTTCCTTCTGATTTATTGGTCTTCTCGAATGTTCTACAGTTGCAAGTGGTACAATATTGCACACAGTTTTAGGAATAAACGATGGTAGTGCAAAGATACTTTCGACTATTAAAAGTTTGAGAAATTGATTTTTGTGTTTCTTTTCCTCGTCTTTAAAACTCATATAAAAACTGATTTATAGCGTATAAGTAATTCATATAAAATAACATATAAAACTATTACAAGTCTTAACAAATATAAAATTCCATTTTATTCCTCTATTAGTCAAGTTTATACAACGTTATTTTTTGTTTATGCGAAACCTGATACACCTATCCAGTATTTTTATGTAAAGAATCTATGTACGAAATTTCAAAACCGTATCATGAAAAACCTCGAAATTATAAGCTTGTTAAGTTACGGGACTGTCCGTAAAAATACATAATCACCACAAAACGCACACATGCCGCGCAACGCGATAGCACTGTGCGCTCGCGCCCGCTATGAACTCGCCGTGACCGCCGTTGTGCGAGAATAAATGACTATTTGTGGTGTCCAACATTCAAAGTTTTTTAGATAATTTTGGGAAAAAATATAACATGGTGTAAAAACTATTGGAATCGATTCAGTTACTGATCCTGAACAAACTATATTCAGGTTTCGCACAAACAAAAAACAACGTTGTATAAGTTGTACCAAATAAATGTTCAACCAAATAAAAGCAAAGACTTAAGTTTAGTTCTTAAAATGGTCTTATATCAGGAACATACCTCATTAGAACCCAGCAGGAACCATTTTACGAGTATTATCGCGGTAATAAATAATACTGCATTCAGTTGAAAAAGAACAATAAACTAGATATTTTCAAGCGATTACACTCACGTAAAAACTTTAATTTATCGCTTCCAAGGGACCTATATATTTTATAGGAATATTTGAACCCGAGTTTTACGCCTGTCTATAAGAATCTGAATGAAAAATAATACATGCAGCGACTGTGATTGCTACGCCGTAGTCACGTAGTATGAGATGACGTCACGGCTACGATGCTACGGCGTAGCAGATTGTCATGTTAACAGTCTGTGGTGTCGTGAGAGGAATTGGGAATTATTTCAGTATATGATCTTTTACAGATCTTTTGAATTCTGACTGTGTTCCACCCACTCGCTTATAAAATAAGGTTTACAATTAGAGCTACGTTTCACTGCTGTTCTATGTGGTCTACTTCATCTATATTTATGTTACCCTAGTAATTCGTTTTGAGTGTTACTAAAAAACAATTAAGATGATTTCCCGGCATTATAACTTCTTGGAAAACAAGTACACAAACAAAGCTTTAAAATAATTTCAGAACATGCTTCACTTTTCTTACATAGTTACAATTTTTAATTCTTTAAAACAAAATATCTTTAAACCCCATCTATTCCACTTCATTTAACTTCCAATCCTTTTTCCTTTATTTAGCTAATTAATTGACAATATTCCTTAACAAAACTGACCCAGTCCCGGGACATAATGTGCCCATTCTTGGAAGCAGCCTCTTATTTCCACTACTTCCCTGGTATGGAAATTGAGAACGATTACGTAAATAAACCAATTTTCCGGATTGCTTTTAAGGATACCGTGAAAACCTTTTAGGGATGGCCGACTTTGTTTTTGTTTATTTTAAATCGATAAGATAAATAATAATTTGTATTTTTTTGTTATTGGGTAGAATTCTGTATTTATTTTACAAGTAAATAAGTTAAATTGACAAAAAAATCTTTAAATCTCTCTCCTTACTGTAGAGACAATATTTTTAAACATGGTTTTGTACTTCCCTTCATTATTAATTTAAACCGTTTCTGTTGTAAATAGAATGTTGTAAATAAGTCTGAATAATAATATCCCTGAATATCTGTCCATGCTCTGCCAAATAATACCCTTTCCTGGAATCGAACCCTGAATCATGGAAATATAAGCGATAAAAAGAGAAAAAAAGAGAAATAAAAAAAGCTTTTCCCATATTCAATAAACCACCACCGGAGTACCAGGGTGTAAGCAACGCGAGGATGTATCTAAAATATCCTATAACAGTGTAAAATAAAAACGTTCTATTCACTTTTATTTTCTCACATTTTCGCAACGAACAATTTGGAACAATTTGCTGGCAGTGCGTACATTTTTGTGGGTATCAGTTTCACGAGGTAATTTAGGCAGAGCGTATTTTGTACGGATTTCGGGTATATATGTTATGGACCAAGTGATAAATTGGGCAGTATACATAATGCCCGGTCATTATGAATAATGCCCAATATGAGAGTGCAATTTGATAATAATTATTCAAACAATCAAATTGACCGGGCACTATACATATTGCCCGTGACCTTTTGGGCAAAGTAATACAAACATATTCACACATCCCATATCAATTGACAGAGCATAGAAGTAAGCATGCAACATGCAGCAAGCATGGCTTCTGGTATGGCTCCGGCGCTGCGGGGCTCCGGCGGTCCCATGCGAGCTTATCGTCGCAGATGGTTTTCACGCTCACCGCCGCAGCTTCGGCTTGCTGGCCGGCTCCGCCGGCCAGCCTCAGCCGCGGCGGCGAGCGCTTCAACTACCTGCGCCTCAGCTCGCAGGCCGCCTCGCCCCTCCGCGCCTACGCGGTTTTGAATTGCACTCTAGGGGTAGGGCAGACAAGACTACGTGGAGTCGGTTTTGCAGCGATTCGTTTTCGTCACTAAGTTCAGTTTTTAATACAATGTTTTGAATCCAAATTAAATTCTACCATAAAAAAAACGAGCCAAGAAAAATGAGATCAAGCAAAACGAGGCTGAGTTAGTAAATTAGATGACAATTGTCCAAAATTTTCTGGCTAGACTTATAATTTCCCATTAAAATAGAACATATAATTTAAAACAATAATCATAAAATATGTAGCAAGTAACAGGATTTATTTATTAGAACAATTGCCACCCTCGCACCGCATAAAATATAGCTTTATTATCAAATTGCCCAACTATCATGTAGCAATATAATAATGCCCGTGCCAAGTGATAAATAATGAAGTTAAGATAGTTATTAATCATGTGGCCCGATAAAGCTAGACATTATTCATAATGCTCGGGCATTATAAATAATGCCCGAATTAATCACATGGTCCATAACATATATTTTTGGTTGAACGCGATTGGTGTTGATTGATTGGGATTGAATCGGAGCTATTGTGATTGACGTACTGAAAGTGGGTTGATGCTTTCTTGGTTTCATAGGCCTTAAGTTAAGTACCTATCAATGTACCTCCAATACCTTAGTAGTCAAGTTGTACTAAATTCATTCTTCAGTTATATTTTAAAAATAAGAGATTGTGATTTAATTCACAGAAGAATTGCGTGGACCGTCTTGCCAACTTCTGTAGGCTTACAGCCAGTTTCTTCATCAAAAGTAAAAACCAAAGTAAAAGCCAAAGTAATGTCATAAAGTAAAAGTAACGGTCAAATTCATTTTATCTATTAGTTCTGCTGTTACTTTAGCCTTGAAAAAACGAATTTGACCGTTACTTTTACTTTATGACATTACTTTGGCTTTTACTTTTGATGAAGAAACTGGCCGTTAGTAGTTAATTTGTCAACTCAAATAAAATTACCTATTTCTTTATTATGTTCTAAAAATGTAATAACTCCACATTCCTATCTTTTCTGAAATAAAAATAATTTTCTTCGAAATAAAATACGGGCTTTGTGACAGCAAACAAGCTTTATATATCGGTGACCAAGCGTAGAAGTAATATGTACATGAATTAGGCCGACCGTGTTTATTGAACAGCGAAGACATTCGTGAACGAAAACCACTGAAGCGACGCCACAGTTGTAATGTTTACTTCAGTAAGTAAAGAAATGATTTATATGGATATTTATCGGTGTTCAAAAATAGATCTTAGTGTTATAAATGTTATAATGCTTAAAGTTGTTAATTACATTTTAAACTCTGATTTTTAGCTTAAATATAATAAAAAATGAGCAGTTTTTAAATTAACTGCAAAATCTTTGGAAACATCTTTGATACATCACTAGCTATTTTCCCGCGTTTTTACCCGCTTCTTGTGGAAACTACCGCCCGTACCGGGATAAAATACAGCCTATGTGACTCGGGAAGAGTGTAGCTTTCCAACAGTAAAAAAATAAAATCGATAATAAGTAGAATCGGAATTGTTAGTACGAACCAACAAATGTTTTATCTATGTAGTATTTTGTATATAGTATGGATAACATAAGGGCAACTCAACTAATCCGGTTTCGACCCTAACGTGTACATAGCCCAAACATAAGTTAAATACATAAGGATTACAGTAGACTATGTCAACTCGTTAGACTTGTTACGCCCAGCTTTTGTTAGGCAATTCAATTGTACGTCAAAAAGGGTTATATAAACTCACGTGGACTCTGGAATATTCGATGTTCAGAAAAATATGCATGGATTCCATAGCCGTTTTTTTCATATATCACCCACCCCTTAAAAACCGACCGATTTTACACGAAAACTTATTTTTAAATTAATTAATTAGTCATAGCAATGAACTACCAGGTCATCATAAAAGACAGAGACATCAACGGTACAACGGTCGTCGAAGTTGGTTTCTATCCCACAAGGTTTCGCCCAACCACAATTAGGTCAAGCCACAGTCCCTTCAACCAGGGATACGTACAGTCCAACCATTTTAACTGATTTACACAATTTGCCTCACATGTATCGTAACTAAAACCAGTTTTAGGTCTAGTTCCAGAGGGCAAAGTTCGAAGTGTAATTAGTACCAATATAGTGGGACTAGAATAAGTAAAGTCTAGAAATGTAATCTTTACGGTATTTCATGTCACAACTTTCAGTGTGAAATAAAATAGGACACTAGATTCATAAAGTAAAATGATCGGTAGTGGGTCCGTCCAACTTATGACGTCATCAATTCTTACCAGAAAATCCCATAGCTCAGTAATGCAACCCATCATACATCACCAATGATGTACTAGGGTAACATAAACTAGAGGAACATCAATCACTAGTCCTGCAAGTGGCGCGTCCCCACATAATAGATAGTGCGGCTAGCCGGTGACACTTCATAATATCCTATGTTGTTGATCGACCGTTCTAACACCTAACTGCATTGTTGCTGCTTCATATCACTTGTGAGTTTAGTCTGTTTACACGTCACTGTCACGTGTATCATCTGTGCAACTCACCTAGATTTTGCGGCTATGTAACTGACTGAAATACTCGTAAATTCTCTCATTTGTAAACAAACAAACATAATTCTCATCCTTGTCTAATATTAAAAAAAATGGAATGTGATGAATAAAGCATATATCTTAGAAATATAAAATCCCTTTACTATTCTTATAATCATTTGAAAAAAGAATGGGTTTTCGCTATATGGGTTTTAAATGTAATAAATTATGCATCTTACAAGAGGATAGCTTCATGCATCACAGCATAAAGTTACTAGGATAGTATAACCATTAGAGAGTTCTTAAAAAACCGTGCACTGTTTCGAAGCTAAGTTTGCTGAACAAAACGTCAGGAACAGGGAAATTATGTGCGATCCCTCGGGGCATCTCTCTATTGGTGGTGGCTGCTCTTTATACGTAGGGCAAATAGATATTCTTAACAGTTTAATTTTTAACCTTTTTAATTTTTTTTATTATCAAAACATAAAAACATACAATTTTCTGTTACAATAGCACAAATAAACCACTGAGGTTTGTCCTTATGCTACGGAAATCGGATCTCAATACAATTGTTGACGAATTATACAATAAAGAATTACAGCACAATCAATAGTAAGTGTGTGAGAATTGAATAGACAAGTACATCACCACGTTCCAATCCCCATGTCATCCAACAGATGTTTTTTGAGAACAGATTTATAATTATTTTTTGTTATTTTATTTCGCAAATCAGAGGGTAGTTGATTAATTAACCGGGGAACCATATAGCAAGTAGTTCTTTCTCCGAACGTATTATCGGCTCGCACTGTACATAACTTGTTTTGAGCGATGCTTCTTGTGTATACAGAATGTTCTTTTTTTGTGAATAAGTATGAATTAAAAAACTGTTCCTTTAATAAATTTAATTTGAATTGGAGGTGGACTGGTAAAGTATTACAATGTTTAAAAAGGCCTAATTCATTATCTTTGTATCGTAATTTAGTTTTTGGTGACACTATTCTCTTTAATATTCGTAACTGAATTTTATAAATTTTGTTGAGGTGTGTGTTATAGGTACGACCATAACTGCTGAGGCAGTATTGAACATGTGACTCCGCCAATGAGTTGTATAGCATTAGTTTAACCTTATATGGAATACGTCTGGTAAGTATGGTGATATTTGCAAGGAACTGTCTCAATTTATTACAGACATGTTCAATATGGTTGGTCCAATTTATCTTGTCATCAATGTTAAGTCCCAGGTAGGTATGTGAGTCAGTTAGTTTAATAACAGGGCAACAACAAGATGAGACAGTGTGTAGGCAACTGTGTTCGTGAGCTGTTATATGACAGGTTAACGACTGTTTAAGGTAAGGCGACCTGATATGCATGAGTTTCGTTTTGTTGGGGTTAAGCACTAAACCATTGTCATGACACCACTTACTTAGTGTATTGAAGTCGGACTGTAGTAGCTTGCATGCTTTATTTGGGTCTTTGTCGGCCACCAATAAGCATGTGTCATCAGCAAACTGATAACAAGTACAATGTTCTAAGTAACTGTTCATGTCATTTACGTACGTCAAGAAGTGTAAAGGGCCGATTACTGATCCCTGTGCCGTTCCTTCAGTAGTGATAATAGTGTCACTACGTGTATTTTCGATTTTGACTTGAAAGCTACGGTCGCTAATGTAACTGTTACACCATTCTAGTAGAGGACCGCGTATACCACTAGTCTCAAGCTTGTTTAGGAGTTGTGTGTGGTTGAGGGTGTCAAACGCGCGAGAAAAATCTATGAATAGGGCTAGCACGTGATTTTTATTATTCATGTGTTCATTGACTTGATCGGTAAAGGTAGATAGCAATTCAGTAGTACCTTTACCACGTTGAAAGCCAAACTGATTACGGTGTATAACACCATGGTCACTATAAAACTTGTGGATTTGTTGACACACGTACTTTTCAACGATTTTATCTATTGTTGACAGAATAGTTATTGGTCGGTAATTGTTGAAGTCGTTGCGTTTACCTTTCTTGAAAATAGGTCTGACACAACCCTTTTTCAAAGATTTAGGGTACATACCTGTTCTAACACTAATGTTAACAAGGTTCGCTACTGCTACTGATATTTCTTTATTAATTACTTTTAGATCTGAGACTTTAATAGCGTCGTCGCCAGGAGCTTTATTGGAGTCAAGGTTTTTAATAATTTTCTGTATTTTATCAGTTGTGGCTTTCTGAAACATTATAGATGAATTTACGGGCTTACAGTCGTTCAATGGGTCTAATAATTTCAAATTACAATGCGGAATTATTTCTTTAACTGCTTTATCAAAACCCCGTGCAAAGCCATTTGTGATTGTCTTAATGCTTAATCCTTGTGCATCGAAAGCTTTCAATATCGCTTCATCGACTGATAACGTTACCCGGCCAAGCATTTGGTTTACAATTTGGTAGACTTTTTTTGTATTTTTAAAATTATGTTCTATGCTTTTTGTATAATATAAATTTCTACTTTTCTCCAATAACCTATGAACTTTATTTCTAGTTTTATTGTAATTTAATCTTATATGAACGTTTGTTGGATTGTTTTTCCACAATTGGAATAGTTCATCACGCTTGTCACAAAGGTTTTAATATTTTTATTCATCCAAGGTACTCGAAATATTTTACGACGTTTCTTGCAAATACTCTCCGTATATGATTGGTTGCGTGCAAAGGTAAAAGATTTGCAAATAAAATTATAAATTTCATTTGAGGACTGCATATCATTTGTTAGAGTCCAATTAACCTTACTTAACTCGTTATAGAATTTATTATAGTCGATGCTGACTTTCGAAACATGCTGTATCTGTTTTAGAGCAGTATTATCTACGCAGGTAAGTATTACCGCACGATGATCGGCCAGTACGATGTTTAGCGCTGCCGAGTACGGGTCTAATGTGGGGAGACGAGCAAATATATGGTCAATACAAGTTTTCGTGATAAGATCTTGCTTTGTCTCAATTCTCGTGTAATCCGTGATTCCACACATCAATCCGCGCCCGTGCAGTGTTTCTAAATACGAGTTTTTATGAGATGACATGGATTTTAGGTCGATGTTTGTGTCCCCTACCAAAATAAGATTAGTTTTTGAATCAAACTGAGAGATGTACCTGCCTAATTCATTTACAAAGGTTGTTTTATTCGAAACTGGTGGTTTGTATATGGAACACAATACAATGTCTTGATTACGTCCTATTTTCAAAATTCCTGTTAAATGTTCAAAAGTAAAACTTTTGTATTGGATCGGAGTAAACTTTAAATAATCTTTTACGTACACAATTATTCCGCCACCTTTTTTATTCGCTCGAAGTTGTGAATATGTATTGTAGGTAGGTATATTATACAACTGAACAATGTTATCAGATATTCCAGCCTCCGTGAGTACAATGATATCTATAGGAATTGGGCAGTTATGAATGATTTGCAGTAGTTTTACAAAGTTTTTAATTAATGATCGGATATTTATATGTATACAAGAGAAATTTAGATTTTTTGTGGAAGGTAACTGTTTAAAAAAAGAGTCTAACGAATTACAATCAATAATTTCTTTAATATGAAGTTCTTCCATAGAGAGTACTAAAATGTAGTTTGCAAAGGGAGGGATATAGAAAACTTAAATGCTAATGGGGCTGATTATTATGATTACTTACGATTTATTTTCTTTTTTAATTTGATCGATATCTTGTACAGACTGGATAACATATGTTTTACTATTATCGTTTTTTTTTACATATACTTTTCCGTCTTTACACCATATATACTGAAATGATTCACGTAGTTGTTGCTTAGTATTGTATAGAAGAGTCTTGAAATGCTTTGAGAGTGCTTCTCTAATGTAGATACGTTTATGAGCTCTGTCTTCGGCGACGTCTTGGAATATTTGTCCCACCGTCATGTTCTTTTTTTTGCTAGCAGCGATCCATTGATTTCGTGCGTTCTTCGATTTCATTTCGGCAACGATTGTACAGGGTTTGTCTTTGTTGCCGGGGATTCGATACGAGAACTGAATGTCTTGAACATCTAATTCAAGTTTTGTGCCAACAGTTGCTAGTACATCAGGAACATCGGGTGGTGAAATTTCAGGTAAGCCAGCTACTTCTAGTGTTAACGAGAGCGTATTCTGTTCAATTTGTTTTATATCCTGTTCTAGTACAGCAACTCGGAGTTCCAAGTTCTTGTTTTTGTTGTGAAGGTCTTTGTTTTTATTTTCAAGTTCTTTGATTCGAGTGTCTTGGTGTTTAACGGACTTTTCCATAGAATCTATTTGCTCACTTAGGAATTGTAGTGAGGACTGTAGGCCACTTATCTCTTCGCGAAAGGTTTTCTTTAGTTCTCGCGATATGTCTTGTGCCAGTTTGCGAGGGTCAAAAGTGGCCTTCGCATTAACGACGTGGTCAGAATCAGAATCCTCTTCGCCTTCGTCATCGGGAACGAGAAAAGATGACCTACGTGACAAGTTTAGCATGCAGTCTTCACAGCTCCATTCTATACCTGTAGAGTTGCGTAGGGTGTTCAGCTGCTTGTTGGACAACTTTGCGCAAGCTGAGTCAGCATGGACTGTTTTGTTGCATCTACTGCACTCTAATCCTGGCGCCTTTTTCGTAATATTCTTCTTACACACAGCACATTTACTTAAAACCATATTGTAAGTAGGTGGGTAGATTGATTATTATAATTACGAGAGTGACACACAACCGTTCGTAACAACTGCTCGAGCCGGATTTTTTGTTGAGTACTGAGCAAAGCATACTTTTATGCATTTTGATCAAATTGCATTTGGGATTGATAAGGATCAAAAGGTACTTTGGAGACGGTTATAAGCTGATTAGACCTTTTTAAATAAAAAAATCCTTTATATAGTGGTTCAAATCGCAGGAATCGGCTAGTCTCACATGTTTTACATATCTACTCACACTCAAAACACCATAACATACTTGAAAAATGTTCTAAAAAGGAGCGGTGCGCATCAAGATCGTGAACTTCTCATCATTTTTAAGGAAATACGAGTACTACTTGTATATTTCACTCGTAGACCGTTCTCACGCCCTTATTCAGATTGGCAGTCCCTACCATGATAATAACATTCGATATTGAAAACGATTTATCTACTTGAACCGAAGGGATTACTCGCTTTCGTTCATTGTGGAAATTCACTCTTTTCTGGGCATATTCGTTTCTTTTTAGGTCCAGTTTGTTGTCAAAATAATATGTTCAGAGCAAATCAATTATACCCCTATTTATTGATATTATTGTAACAAAATATAACATAAAATTATTTGCGTAACATAATATGGGGCCAAGAATTTCACTAACAAAATAAATCCTTTCAGATTTTTGTTTTCGATTCGAGAAAAAATCGAGAACTTATATTTGGGTCATCGCGATCGTACCGAAGAGCTTTTCGACATTAATCATTTTCACCAAGATGAGGCATCCGAATTCAGCATAAGATATCATATAAATATAGATATATTTCTTATTCAGATTCTTACGATAGCTCTCAAGATATATTGTAACGAAAATCTTATCAATTTCCCGGAACACTCTAGAGTTCAGGTATATTTTTGTTAGAATAAATTGGGTTAGGATATTTTTATTTCACTACAAAAAACTGGCAAAAGATTACTTAGTATTTTGTATTTTTCTAACATTTATTTTCTTTCTAAACATTTAAAGTTGCGTAACTCATCTATATGTACTAGGATAACATAACCGTATACGAATACAACTTTCGAATTCTTAACTGACGCTGACAGACTGTTGTGACAAATTTATCCATTAAGAAAATAAATGCAATTCTTGGTAGGCGCACTTTATTTATTAAACGCTAGTGACTTTTATGGTCGTGGGCTTGGCCATAAAACGTTCCCTTTCTGATACCCTTATAATCGCGTTACGTCCATACATCCACCCTTTCACATCTGGGAGTTTATCTTTTCAAATTTATTTATTGGGAACTGTGCTGGCGAGTAGAAAATTCTGTTTACGTTGAAGATTTTCCCTTTATATTATACCTATTTGCCATTAATCAAATTACTTTTTATACATGGTAGATTCACAATGTGTTTCTTCAAATTATTTATTTACGTGTAACTAACTAATCTGGTTCACGTGATTTTAGTAATTGTTTTATTGAATAACTTAAATAGTAGCGATTATTTAGTGGCAATTTTTTATTCCAATTACTAGGCTTGTTTCTATATTGATATAATCAGTTCCAAAAATAAGAAATAATAGTCTAGTGGGCACTATTTCCCTTGGGAAATTAAGTAGGTGTGCCCTAAAATTGTGACTGAAACGGCCGCTCATTTATTAGATTACCAGGCTGACAGAATGGCTAGGGGCTATCTGGATGACCGAGTGACGTGAATAGAGGCTATCATCGTAGTTCAATGTGAAATCGAATCGTGATATTATACCATTTTGGGATAGTTTATTTAGTTACGGTTGATTTGCAATACTGGTCACTATAATGTGAACAGAATACTTATTGGAAACATTTTTTATCTTTGTTTAACTGAAAAAATTGACATAGGTGTGAGAAAGAAAGAAATAACGAACTTACTTTGATTTACTATATTGAATAGTTTATTTTATAATGTTTTTTACGAACACATCTTTCATAATATCTAAGTTTTAAACCAAGTTTTGTGCCAACTCTGACATAATTTGGTAAAATGTTTGACAGTTTATCAATGCGTCCGCAACATCAGAGCTAGTTGGAAAACTTACATTCTATATTCATGCTTACATCGCTATAGATAAACTTTTGGCTTTTCTAAAGTTCTGAACCAACTCTAACCACTTCTTGCGCTGCTTTATTGACTGTTATTATATATTTACAAAGCCCAGTTACAGTAGATAAATGCCAAATAACTTTGCCCTTAAGAATGACAATATATCTGACAATGCACCGTTCTATTTTGTTAGTTAATCTTGACTATTTCGTGAAGTACCATCTGTTACCTCCGAAATGAAAATAATATTTGAAGAAAACTGGTAGACATATTGCATGATTTTCAAGGAGGAGTTTTAAAATACAATTTTCGACCTATTCGAAGATAGACCGTGGCAGGCATAGCTCAACCTTCATAGATCAAATAGTGCTACCTTTTCTAATCTCTCAGCTCAACCTACAGCCTTATCTCATTATCTTTATCTCCAAAAAAATCCTTACATGGAACACGAATTTTTCACTCACATTACATTATCCAGTCTCAATGGTGGGTATATTAATTCTCATTCGTCGCCTGGCTGTGAGCCAAATCCTGCCACAATGGGTCAGCCATGTTTAAATGTTTTGATTCATGCTTTTTAAACCAGTTACGTAAGCAAGCTTTGTGTTAGGTTAGATTTTTTTGGGTAAAAAATGCAAGTACAATAAGAGCTACTTTTTTTATTTTTTACACAAAGCGTTGGACGAAGAATTTGTGAATTAAGATTTGAAATACGATAAGTAAATCAGATTTGATTGTATGATTAACTTTTAGGATAAATAATAGTTTATTATGAGAAAGTTTACAAGTAGTTGGTTTTGCTTTACTAATGACCTAGGATGACCTATACATACAGCTAGCTGACATGGCTTTTATTTAAAAGATATTTTTTGCTCCAAAAATTACTGGTACACAAATTATTTTCTCTATGCTAGTTGCCTCGCAAGAAAATGATATATTGTCACTAAAATTCTTGTAATCTGTTATATGAAGGCTGTTGCCTATTTATACCTCTTTTTATTAGCCTGGATAGGATGTTCTTATGAGTAAGGGTTATTAATCATGCTAGATAAAATTTAATAGTAATTCCTTCAGAGGTAGCTCGCCCGCAGTTTTTATAAATAGCATGTAGTGATAATGTTGGATAACTCTTACTATTATTACACCCTACTTGTTTTTGGATGCTTGCTTGTCACCGTTTCAATGACCAAATGTTAAGGTATAGTTTCTGTTAGCGGTTTTAATCGAGGAACTTCTTCGCACACCCAATAAGTACAAAACCTATAAGCCTTCCTCGACAAATGGGCTATTTAAAATCAAAAGAAATACGAAAAGTACTTTCTGAGATTACCGCGTAAAACAAACAAACTTGTCATCATAATATTGGTGAGATGTATCAGCGTATTTACCAGGACAGCATAACATACAAAAACACTTTCTCATTTTAATATCAATAAGGTAAGTGATGGTAAAAGCTATTTTACGAGAAGTAAAATCTCACGGTAAACTTGATAGATAACATTTTCTACTGAGTGAACATAAACATAGTTTATCCTTCATCTCCGCCTTTAATCTAACCTCCTTGAAAATTCATAAAAGAATATACTTTCTTATAAAGTTAACGTTGCACAAAGGGATATTTACCATTACCCATTTTTCTTCGTACTTAAGTGTATTATGAAACCATAAAAGAAAGGGCTTCTTTATATATATACATATGTGTGTACAACCGGTTTTGTTTGCGGTTACATCCGAATCTTTCGTGAAGGAACTGAGTCAAGTAGCTGTATAAAGAACTGGCTGTTTCTCGTATTTCTACTCGCGTTCCGACAGACCTACTTCGCGCACTTGGATAAAAAGTAGCCATATTATATTTTTTCTATGTCATCATTCTCCGAGCCTTTTTCCCAACCATTTTGGGGTCGGCGTCCAGTCTAACCGGATGTAGCTGAGTACCAGTGCTTTACAAGGAGCCAATGGGCCCCAACCCATTGGTTGGAACGCGAGTGGAAATACGAGAAACAACCCGGGCAACCCAATACCCCTGATATTTTAATATTTTTTCAATTATATAATATGTATTTATTATAAAACATTAAACAATCTACAGATAAACAGATGGACATAGTTACTTTCGCATTTATAATTCCAGTGAGGATTGTAGTAATTGCAAAATTAGTGGGTACCACAGTCAGATTATGTAGGTCAGATGAGAAACATTATTAAATGAAAATAAATTGAAATTCAGCTGCATGTCCGTGGAAAGCTAAGCGGATAACACAGTGGACAGCTTTAAGTACCTAGGTCACATAGTTTCAGCAAACCTGAAAGATGACGCTGACTTGGAGCGAGAGTGCAGGGCGTTGGCGGTTAGGGGGAATATGATCGCTCGCAGGTTCGCGAAGTGCTCGATGGAAGTTAAGATAACTCTTTTTAAATCTTACTGTCAGTCTTTTTATTCAAGCGGCCTGTGGGTATGTCATACCCGTCGAGCCGCCAATACCTTGCGCGTTCAATACAACAACATATTCAGGATGCTATTGCGGCTCCCTCGAGATTGCAGTGCGTCTAGAATGTTCGCAGAAGCGCATACAGATGGCTATCATGCGATAATACGTAAGAAAGTAGCATCGATCTCCAAACGCATAAGAGAGAGTAGCAATGGCATTCTGAAGATGATTGCTTCAAGGTTCGATTGCCCCATTCAGAACAGATGGATGAAGACAATGTTAGGAATAATATCCTAATATTGTTAAGAATTTTAGATTTAAATTGACTTAAATGACACTTATATATATATCTATTTAATTTTTTTCCTTAATGTATATGAATTTTATTGATTTATTGATGTTGACTCTGTATTATTAATTTTTGTGTGTATGTTCTTGTAAATCTCGTGACAATTTTTTTTTTTTTTTATCTTTCGTTGATCAAATTTATTGTAATAAGTATGGACTGTGTCTGAAATAAATGATTTATTATTATAATCTGCTTATAGAAATGAGGTTTTATTTTTATGTAGTTTTATTTTATTTTAATTAGTTAATTATTCTTTTTCTCCTTTAATGCAATTAGGTTTCCGAGGTTCTCACAACGATATTATGGTTTAGATATTTTTTTTTGTTTCCTTGGTAGACGCAGTGCATTTGTAGGTCGAATTTAGCAATGCATGTAGAAATAATATATAAAAAAAATACAAAATATTAAAGGTACTTTTTAATAACATCAACGTTGTGCCAAATACATACTCCAAAACTCCATTATATGATTTCAAAAACGCATCGCGAAAAATGTTTAGAATCACTAATTTGTTCCTTGAGTAGTACGGAGGCGTTGTGCCAAGTAACACGAATAAAAACGGGTCATGCATGCCAAGAAGATTGTATTCTAGTGATGTGCTCGATACGGTAGGAGCTACGGGATTTGGAGCGGAAACCGGGACACCGGGATGTTGAGTATGATTTTGGTTTAGTGGCCTAAATGTTGATGTGTTGTAGGGAACATTTCTATTTATTTATTTATTTATGTAATGTAGTGTATTAGTCAAATGAATATTATAGTCGCACAGTCTTGCTTACTAAAATAAAAAAACTTAATTTGAGGTGCATCGGCCTAGAAGTCGGTGGCAAAATCAACTTAGTAACATCCATTAGACACCGACTTCTAGGCCGATGCACCTCAAATTAGGTTATTTTTTTGCTTTTTAGTGTTTTTGGAAGTCGGTTTAATTTTTTTGTAAAAAAGTTTTTTATTTACAGCTTTTCAGTAACACGAATAGTTGTCACTATCCATATTAGTGGAAAGTTCTCTTCAAGACAAATAATATGAGCCCAAACACGAGGTACTTTACACATTCTGTTGGCGAGTTCCCTCGACCCTCTCTGGTCTCCAGCATCAGATCAACTCCAAACCACTTCCTTCACTGTTGAATAGTGTTTTCAGGCATACACCTGAGTTTCAAGTTTTTACCCTATGTATGCCTACAACTTTCGAAGGTTGCCCTCGATTTCTCAGGGTTTCCATCATCAGATCCTGACCTGATGACTATGGGACCAACTGGCAGCAATTCCGCGTCGCACAAAAAAAGAATCACGTAAATCGGTCTATAAACCTCGGAGTAATCGATGTACATACATAGAAAAAAAAAACATACCGGCCGAATTGAGAACCTCCTCCTTTTTGGGAAGTCGGTTAAAAACTTGATAAAAAGAGCGCACAATAAATATTTTCATTGTAGGTGCACCTCTCACTAAAGCTACGAGTATCTGACACTTAACAAATCGTCAACCATGAGCGCTATTCGATAATGGATCAAGCGCAGAAGCCACATTTTAACGTCCCAGGTGTCCGGACAGCGGGACATAAATCTCGGGAAATTGGCGCGTCCCGCAGACACTTCACATCACTAGTTGGTATCGAACGTCAGAAAGGATTGAGGCAAAGCAAATGGGGCGATACAGTTGTGTTCAAACGTGTTTTCTTTTCTCTTAGATTGTTTGTTTGAGATTGATAGAAAACGATTTGATAGTCTTCTGTTATGTAGTGTACTGAACTCAAGGGAATGTACGTATTTTTTGTGGCAAGACTTTTTGCTAAAACATTCGGGCGATTTTGGGGATTACAAATCCATTCTGAACGGATGGGATTGCTAAGGCTTTTATAAAAAGATCCTAGAAAACTGGTTTGCGTGTTTTTTGGTAGTTTGTCTTGAGTGGGTTAGGTACAAATGCAAAATTTATATTGTTAAGACGTATGTATTTTTGACAAAAGATGGCATCTTAGCGGACATGAAATAGTTGGATTTTGAAGCATAAAATCGTGGCTAGTTTTGAACTCAGGAACATTCAAAATAATATTTAAGGTCACTATTCACTTTGATTACATTAACGTAATTTACGCAAAGTTATCTCATTATATACACCGTCTTATTATGCTATATATAGGTATCTTCCCTTTCTTAACCCTTGCAACATCTACCTTTATCTATCGACCTTAGAAGACCATCTTTTCTGTAAGCAGTGAACCGAAATTAACTGATAGTGAGGGTTGAATGAATGAGTGAACGATGAATGAACGAATAGCGGTCATTACTCTGATGGGTCTTATATTTATTAAGGTTTTAGCACTGTGCCAGGAAATAGTTGAGTAGCCAATAATGAATACAGTAAGATTCTCTTCGATTTATTTGTTTTAAGGTACATTCCAAAATAAGTCTGTGTAAAAGTACCTGGTATACATTTTCTGCCACTGGTAACACATACCGAAAAAAAGTATGCAAGATGCTCGTTTAAACTGTCAGAAAGGAAATTAAAATCCTTACAATTAATTGTTCACACCATGGGGTATCATGGTTCATGGGGTAGGTAAGCCCAGGTTACTAGGTTGAGGAGGTCAGATAGGCAGTCGCTCCATGTACAACACTGGTACTCTACTGCATCTAGTTAGACTGGAAACCAACCCCAATAATCAACATATTTGGGAACAATATCGAGTGGAATTACGAACAATTCCTATTCAGGTAGGATTTAACATTTATCCGTGAACCTATGTAAGTGGCGGTCAAATAACGATGTAGCCTAAATCCGACGTAACTATTAGCTAGATAGTATTACTAGAGGCCGGCCAGATTACATTTACATTTTATTACGAAACCTGAAGGTTTTGCGAAGCTGGGGCCTGTTTTTCGGCTTTTCAATTTCCTTGAACAAGAGTTTGGAGAACCTATGGTACTGTTAAGTTAATTACTTATGTTAAGTTTGTAAGGAAGATTTTAAAAGAGTATTCTAGATGTTAGGTAGATGATTGGAGAACGGAGTAAGTAGAGCTTATTTTCATAAAATAATAAGGCCTTATAAAAACTCAACAAAGAACATGTTCTGAGAAAAAATCGTCCACCTCTTTGAAAAGTCGGTTAGCAAAATCACTGTTCACTGTTCGAGTTATGTTTCTGCCACAGGTGTACAAATCATAAAAAGTATACTCATAAAAGAACAGTAAATATTTTCAAGGCACCCTGTGGAGGTGACTTAGATAGATATATTGATTTATATCCAAAACTTCTCAAATTCAAAGTTAAGTCTCAAGTCGGATGCAGCAGCTTCCAGTATTTTACATGGCTACTCAGCTCAACCCAGTTATCCGGGCAATAAGATACTCCTTGGTAGACTAGTTGTCAGACTTTCTAACCACTCGAAATGACTGCCAAAGATGTACAGAGAATCTGTATCTTGAATAGATTTTCACCTTATCACAATAGTGGAAGGATAATGTTCGATTGGCCTGTACTAATGACTGTCGATACCCACCGATTTCACGTGCCTTCCGAAATGCGGAAGAACTCGTTATGATGAAGTATTAAGATTACCAATCTGTATTATTAGTAATTGCTTAACCTTAAGATAGATCGACCAATGCGGTGCCTTCGTTACTTAGCCTGGGTTTTCAGGTAAAAATTTATAGTTACCGTTACGTAACAACATTACACAAGCATTGTGATATAAACTTTAGTTATTACGTTATTACTATGTAATCCTGGTATAACTTATGCATTCATTCTGTGCCTCAGCCAAAATATAGTCATTACGCTTAATTGAATGGCTGCTGGCGTAATTCTAAAGAGATAGCGGAAAATTGCTTAAAATAATTAATTGTAAGAGGTAAACTTTGTTAAGAGGTAAACCTTGCTAAATCATGTATTAAAGCTTATTTTAAATATCTTCTTGTTTTTAACTGCAAAATTTTAAGGTAGGATTCGACTATATAAATCTTAATTTATGAATGCATAAGAATATATGAGAGTTGCACCATTTAAGAGGACGAATTGGAATTTTTGGCGCCAAGGATGTCAATTTTTCTCAGTAAATACAAAACGGATCAAAATACAACTTGGTTACCTGAAAGTTCATGATATAAGCCTTATTTTGTTAGTTGTAGAAACATGATTAGGTAACTTTTACAACAGAGAAAAATATATCAAACATACCTCTTTTTAAAAAGAGATTCACATATTATGGGCAAACGGGACCGATTTAAGCCTCTTAACTTTTTTAGTAGTTGAGTATATACATACTCTTTAAAATGGTAGTAGGAATTTTTATTAAATTATCATTTCTAAATATTAAAATTACAAAACCATTTTGTCGCTTACGACTTTTAGTTATAAGCTAGCGCGCGTATTGTTATCCTCGCCCCGCTCAGACGCTCCGACCCCTTTTGGCGCCTTAGATGCGCGTGCCGGTTATGGAATTATTGTTGACCACTGCCTCGCCTTAACTATAACGATAACCGAACAATAACCATCCGTGTACTTACCGCCTATTGGTCAAATCGGCGATCTGACTGAAAATGGTCTGGTTATTGTTATAGTTAAATGGAGCAACCCACCGTAATCTTGCTTGTCAAAAGGTTAAACTCTGTGTGATGAAAACCGCAAAAACGACAGTAAGCCTGGTTACCCACTGTTGCCGTGAATTGTGGTCAGAAAACAGTACAGTCTATGTCACTCAGGAGTGTGTTAACTGTATACTTAATAGTATCATTGTTTGTTTGAAAAATACTTAAGCAATGTGAATCTATACTAATATTATAAAGAGGAAAACTTTGTTTGTTTGTTTGGTTGTAATGTATAAACTCAAAAACTACTGGATCGATTTTAAATATTCTTTCACCATTAGAAAGCTATATTATCTGCGAGTAACATATTTTATCCCGGTGCGGGCAATAGCTACTACGGGACGCGGGTGAAACCGCGGGAAAACGGCTAGTGAGACATAAAGTTGAGCCCGTAAAGATTTTGTAATAAAAGTTTTATAATAAAAAAAGTTAAGAGAGCAAAACATAGTCATGATTTCTTAAAACTAGGAACAGAAAGTTATTTTTCTTTCAAAGTTAACAAATTTTACAAAAAAATGCCTTGTTAAAAAAAGCCTCATCATCCTATCCTTTGCTACTCTCCCCTCTTACGTCATACATCCCATACGTCTTTATCAGCAACCAAGCAATGATTAATGACAACTATAGGTTCAGGATCACCGATGCCGATTACACCCGAACATTACCGAAGTCACCCGAATGTCTCCGAAGTCACCCGAACATTACCGAAATCCCCCGAACGTTTGACTTATCAAAATTATTGATAGCTGAATTTATATTCAGTTGAGCCTCATGTAATTAATTTTGTCGTGGAATATATTAATTTTGATACAGTTCCGCTTAAAATATTAGAGGCAAATGTTTGTTTAGTACCTATGCCATCACTGTAATGATCTCATAATTTTCGAACTTGATAGTTTAATACGTTACGTGGAAGCTGACTCCTCATGTGGTTATATCAGTATATACCAAGTACATTGTACATAATTATGTTGCTTTCTAGAGATAATTATATTTTTCGTACGTTACATGGTTATTTATATTTGCTATCGATTTTTTTTGTTATGATTTCTACATTTCAATGCATAAATCAAATATCTTCAATCTTGAGGGATTTTTAATTAAACATTTTTGAGGGTGTCAATAGGTAAAACAATTTCTGATTATTTCACTTTTTGTATGAAGCGTTTTCAACCAACATTCTCTTCAATTTTACATCGAAATAACATCGGAATTAACTGGTTTTTGAGCAATACTCGTAATTGAAATTAAATGCAATGCCAGCAAGGTTCAAGCCAAACATAATATAGAGCTTAGGAGCGGGTCTGCCATTGTAAGCGGATTAATGTTGAAGCTCCGAAACTAGCGAGTTACTGTTGCTATTTCATGTTGGAAATGACCTCAGCCAGCAACCAAAAATATTTCCACAATATTTTACCTATATACTTAGATTTTTTTATTATTTGATAATTTAATTTCTAAATTTAGTAATATAAAATTATTAAGTACAATCTTAGGCCTGGGCCACATCGCTTATGTTTAACTTTTTTATACTTCTCGTCACATTACTTTGCCATCCTGAAGTTGGTTAAATGGAGGTTTCAATTGGATGCAACAGACTTCATTACAGCAAAATTACTTTTGTACTTACATATTGATCTTAATTAAGTCACTACCTACTCTAGGCCTAGGCCAACTTATTCTAATCAATACAAAGCGAGTATTTCGAGGTAGTAAAACAAAGCGGAAAATCACTAGTGTGACAGTGATCCTAGCGATATTCGGAGTGACAACATTATTTTCCAAGAACTGTAAATGCTAATCTCCTCGTTTTTCCTCGAACTCTGAGACCCAACCTTACAGTCACTAGATAGGATATGGTATACACACATACCTGTACCTATAGCTATGGCGATTGATGACAGGTATCACCCCTGACCCAATTCCTGTGTAAGGACCCGCAAATGAAATGGGTAGACGGATGCTGTTTTTTTTTCAAAATTGACCTTGCTGTAACATGGCTACTAATGGGGTTTTGGTACTTATATATAATATATTTTTTTAAATAAACTTGATAAGTACACGATTTATTGCTCAGGTTGTTTATATATATATATATATATACCTATTATATATATATATATATTTCCAGCAGAGGATATATATATATATATATATATCATAGGTAAAATTAATACAGAAAATACATTGTTATGAAGGGTAATTTTTCGAAAACAACATGTGTATAATGTAAAATCTCTTTAATTTAAGAATTCTTTATAAAACTGTGCAAATATGGAACAATTTTTTTTTTTCAAAAAAATCTAAATATATAACTATCTCCTTCAATTTCTTCAAGTAGAGTATCCAAAAACATCACGTTATTTGGCATCATCACAACCCAAAACACTAGTTTAATCAACCACTTAATATGCGCGCCCATTAAAAAAGATGAAACTCGCCTCATTCGATTTATGGAACATTCTCGATTTATCCGTATGCAGGTTAAAAAGCCA
Organism: Helicoverpa armigera; assembly: GCF_030705265.1. Classification (NCBI taxonomy): domain Eukaryota; kingdom Metazoa; phylum Arthropoda; class Insecta; order Lepidoptera; family Noctuidae; genus Helicoverpa; species Helicoverpa armigera. The sequence goes on from NC_087141.1 coordinate 2,180,701, forward strand.
CTTCATTGTGTTTTAATCTCGTTAAAATGCACCGGTGCCGAGTGGAAGTCGCGAGCCAACTCGGAATCGTTTATTTGTATCGATAAACTGTAAACCTATCGATACCTGATATTATGAGTGTGGATTTTTTGGGTTACAAATGGTTTAGACTTACTGGTTGGGTCTTCAACCTCTACATTATTGTTTGGAAAAGTTGTCATGGAATGTCTTTTGAACCAGATATGAGTAAGCTTTTAGGCTTGTAAAGAACTTTAGGCTACAATGAATTCCCTTTATTCATATAGGAGCAAATCTCGATAATCTACGTTATGAAGTAATTATAAATACAGGGTAGGTAAATTAAATAAGACAATTATTCTTAATTATTTACCTTTAATCATTAAAATTAAATCTATTTACTTCCCTTATAAACATAGCTCTTATTTACCGCAAAACATTTGTACGTATAGATCTATATCTCCCACAAAATTGAAGTATACTTGAAATGTGGCAAAACGAATTACCATCTAACATCGCGCAAATTTAAATTTACATTTCGTAAACTGATTATTAGGCAGTTTTCGTTCGAATTTAGGCTTTATGTCAATGGTGTTAAAGTTTGTGTAAGATTGGCGGTTGACAAATGTGGGTGTTTAGTAAATTTGTTATGTTTATTCGGCGAGCGATGTCATTTTCATTTGTCGGGGAGATGGAAATGGGATGGTAATAGTGGCAATGTTTCATGTTGTGGTTACAGGGATATTGTTTGATGTATACCAGTTATTTATAAGTTCAAATCATTTTATAATAAAATAGTTTAGTAATTTTTTATGGGTAGTGCTATAAAGCGGGAGAATTTGAGATATAACCAAACTTTTAAACTAATATTGTATAGAGGATTATTTAGGACTCCAAAACTACTGAACTAATTTGGAACATTCTTTCTTTGTCGGGAAGCATCACTTTCTCCGGGAAACATAGGCTTTATTTTAAGAAGTTCGTCCGGGACATGGGAAAAGCAATGTATAACGAATAATGTAATAATGTCGATTTTATAATTATAACGCATTGTTTTTTAAAACAATATTTATGATTACAATAAAAGCTTTCCTGAAACAAATTAAAATAAATTATTATATGACTCACACATGGTTTTATGCAACGTCCCGTCAGAGTCACGTTGCTGTTGTAAATTATGGCGCGAAACGTAAAAATCTCTGCTGATAAATGGTGAATTTATTCAGCGAACAGCTTTAGCTAAAATTTTAAAACACATTTTAAGGCTTATACGGTACGTTTAATCTCTACATAGGTACATAAATAGAACCATACACAGAATTGCTGTACGTCTAGTTACTGCTGGGCACGAGGTGTTCGAAGCCTAGCGCCAAAATCGCTTTCTGGGTGATCAGAAACTTTCACATAGCAACCAGGGATCTGGAAGTTGATGGTCGCTTGATGGTAGCCAATTATCGCTACCCAAAGATACCCTAAGAGCTAGGTAACACAAGAGGAGTAGCTAGTGCGTTACCGACCTTTCAAAAAGGAGTAGGATCTCTTCTTGATCGCTTTTCTAATAGTTTAAAACAGTTTCTTGGTACCTCAAAAGTCAAAACAATACCTACAATCTATATAATCTGTTTACTTCTCCCAAATCCTTCATCAAAAGGTTGTCCAAAATTATTCTAATTGATCAATAGATAATGAGAGGGACTAAAACAATTTCCTCGGAGTATTTATTTCAAAGAAAACAATTTTAACACTTAATAATGTCGGGTTTGTTTATATTGTTCGTTGTCAAATACCCCGAGGCCATTAGAGATTGTTTTGACAAAGCTTTTATTTCTATTAACGGAACTCAATTAATCGTGGTTTTTCTTTTAAATAAACGAGTTGTTTATTTCTCTCGTTTGTTCTTGTTATAAGATGTTTTTAGTTTTGCTCGCTTTTGTTATTGGGTTTCAAGTTTGGAGTTATTTTAGTTTGTTTAATTGCAGGTGTACGTTTACGGCTTAAATCTTTTAATCCTTAAGTTAGATCCTACTAATATTATAAACGCGAAAGTTTGTATGTATGGATGTATGGATGTTTGTTACTCTTTCACGCAAAAACTACTGGATTTTAATGAAACTTTACAATAATATAGCTTATACATCAGAATAACACATAGGCTACAATTTGTAAACATATTGTTCGAAATACTAAACCTGCGCAGACGAAGTCGCGGGCACCAGCTAGTTAATTATAAAACTAAGCAGAAAACTGTAGTAAAAATAAAAATCCTGTATAGACAACGATTTTATTGTGACGGAGATCTTATAAGAACAACGAACAACACAACATTGAATCAAACTAAGACCTTTTTAAGTAAAATATTATTAGAAACATCTTCATCATGAGAAAAAATCATAGCTACAAAATATCAGTCTTCCAAGGACCAAAAATAACTAAACGATTCTTTCTCCCGTTAATTAATTCTACAAAAATCCAATTTACAAAGTATAGCGTGCCAATGAGCAATACTTTATCGTTTTATATTAACTTTGAAAACAAAACAATTCTTTCAACCTTCGACTTCGACTTTCAGTTTTTAGGGTTCCTTACTCGAAGGGTAAAACGGGGACCCTTTTGTATCGCTCCCGTGTCCGTCCGTCCGTCTGTCACCAGGCTGTATCTCACGGACCGTGATAGTAAGACAGTTGAAATTTTCGCAGATGATGCATTTTTGTTGCCACTATAACAACAAATACCTATTGAAAACTAGAATAAAATAAATATTTGGGGGGGCTCCCATACAACAAATGTGATTTTTTTGCTCATATTCTAAATAATGGCACGGACGGAACACTTCGTGCGCGAGTCCAACTCACACTAAGCCGGTTTTTTCCTTTTAAACAAAGTTTCAAAAGTTACGTTTCACTTCTTACTTGAGCTCTTGAACTGTTGAGATTTCTCTAAAGTGGTCGTGAATTAGTTGGCGAGTCTAAACTGTCGGTCTTATTTAGGCTCTCACTGACAACTGACAATTACTGAGTGAAGTAATTCTACCTGATTTTAGCTGAAAACTTAGTATTTTAAAGGATTTTTTGGCTGGAATTTGATGTAGGCTATTATTTGGTTGTGTGAAAGCGGCCTTTAAGGACTAGGTTTACGATCAAGATAAACAGTTCAAATTATGAAAAATCAGTCTTTATCATTACAGACACCTATTATAGTCAAAGATAAACCATTTGTTCGAGAATTCTGTTCCTAAAACGATTGACTACCAAAGCAAAGCTGGATCAGAATTAGGTTATAGAAAAGGTTGTTTAACCGATCCATTATATAAACTACTGACCATGCTATGTGCTTTAAGTACATATAAAAGGTTATTACGTACGTACTAAGTAAGTTATAAAACCTAGATTGAACCAAACCTCCAAACTTGCATCTCACTAGCTTTACACTGAATGTGGGTGGGTACAAGAAGTGCACCGATGAAAACCCTGATTTTATGCACGTCGCAGTACTTACAAGTTACTGCAAGTTTTAATAGAAAAAACTTCACCAACGTATGTGACTTTGGAACATTTTAATAGGGAATATTGGCTGGATACCTGCGTAGGAGCTCGGCTATAGAAAATGTACATGTAAGTATACATATGTAATTGAATCGTTACGTGATAATTCGTATTATTATGTTTGCTTTGCTTTTACATAAAAACGGCTCATCCGATTTTGATAGAGATAAATATGACCCATTCATAGATTTTTTTTATAAAGTACACATAGTTTATTAAAAGTGGTTTGTTGTGAAAACTTATGAAACAGCTGTATTAAATGTTTATAAAAAATATAAATGCTAGAGCAAATAGACGCTTATAACATTACAACATTTTTCTTTTGCATTATTATTATATTTTCTTACAATTTATTGTTGTTGATTTACAAAAGCGAAAAATCAAGAAAACATATACATAGTCATCGTTTAGTGAGCTACATATTTTATTCGTTCTGCGTACGCCTCGGGTGTTTGTCAAAAATAATAATATTTATATCGTGCCTATTCCACTTTGCCCGATATATTGCCTAGAAAATTACTTCGATTGGATACCATGTTTTTTTCAAAGATATTTTTTACGAGTGCTATGAAGAAATTGAGATTGTTTGTTGTATGTTTTTATTTATTGAAGTTGTAATCAGAAAGTTTGATTTCATATTTATTTCTTATATTAGGTTCTTTGCAAATGATTACGAGTTTGAATATGGCACGTGCCTCCAATTGAATCCAGATCTTTATACTGTAACCTACTAATAAACTAAAGTAAACACGAAAGTTTGTGAGGTGGATGAGTATCTTTGTTATTTTTATCCCTTTAGGCGAAAACGTCTGAACAGTTTTTGATAAACTTGGCAGACCTATTGATAGTTAGGTATCAGAGTAACAAATCAGCTTTTTATCTGGGTATCGAGGGTGAAAGCTAGATAATATGTATTATGTAATTAAAGCTGACTCAATAGGCTATTCCGTAACAATAAGCAACAATACAATCCACAAATTCTACCTAACACAAAGTCACTCAGGTTTAAAAACTCGACCATTCCTTCTCGCTTAGACTAAAACCTTCCGAGTTAGTTTCGAAGTAATTTTGTTCACAACAAAGACGCCGCAATGTATTTACTTTTAAAACTACTCCTTTCTAGAACAGTTTTTATGTTCGCCCAGCAAACCGCTTGGAAAAGGAATGATGAAAGGATGATGATGAAAGGAATCTAGAAGGCACGGTAGTTTGTGCTCGAGTTAATATTGTGAGATCTTTACTGTATGTAAAAGGATATATGGTTGAATAATTTTGAGGTTACTGGGATAGTTCGTCATTTAGTTTAATAACATTTCTTGTCTTTTGTGCAGCTTGTTTCGGCGAGTTCATTATTTCCTATTGCTTATGGAATCCTGGTAATAGTCCGAAACTAGAGGGGTCGATTACCTATGAGTATCTAAATAACTCAGTGCGCCATGCGTAGACGTCAGGATTCTCTAAAACACCAGCAGAAAAGAGTTGAATGTTGATAACAACGAATGTATTTTGCATGCAGAAGCGAATAAATAAACTGTAACAACTAGTTTTACCATAAAGTTGAATTACACTTCACACTAATATTATTAATGGATGTTATGGGGTTGTGTATGTTTGTTACTTCTTCTCGAGAAACTGCTGGACAGGTTTTGATGAGACTCGGCAGTAGTAGCTTATACATAAAAACGAATATGCTACTTTTTACCCGGCTATAGGAAGCAGTATCCCTCAAGAAGCGGGTGAACCCGCTGTTTTAAGTTAGTATAAGATAAGAATCGGTGATCGTGTTTTATCTAGCATCACGGAAGAGAGCGTGTCAGCACTGATTGGCTCTAAGCTTTGTCAAACAAACTCATTAAATTGTGTCTTTGTTGATAGTAATTAAGTTGAATTACTTTAAGTTTTCATAGCTTACGCTGCAATGAGTAAATATAGAATTATTCTATAAATTATTTAGTCCTATAATAAATGGCTGTACGTTATGATACGTGAAAAGAATATTTCAACGGTACCTATAGTAACAGAGCAGGCAGCCTGTAAGTACATGCATATTGATAGTCCAGATGATTCGTAAGTTACATTTATTAAAATACTTATCGAACCTTGTAGTAGGTAATTATATTTTACACACAATACTTTGGCTTCCTTTTCATTAGCTTACAATCTAAGCCTTACATGTTCATTATTCTACATAGTTGTGGCGAAAATAATTTTAAAATTTAAGACCCCGACTGCCATGATAATTTTGCGGCATGGGGTAACCAAATTTTGGCGACCAACTCTTTTGTGAAGACTTGTGTTGGCACGAGTTACCAGGATATTATATATAGCAGTAATAAGGTTTACCAAACTGGAATCGGTGACAAAAATAATTGCTGGTTTTCTTTATTATCGCTATTGAAAAGGACGAACATGTGAATGAAAGTAGGAATAAGAAAAAATATAGGAAAGTTGCTATTTATCGAAACACATTGTCGCTTTTTCTTGCAGTAAATCGAAAAATTAGTAAAACTCGGGTATGATTTTATCAGCCCTTTCACACTGGAAGATTTTCCGCTGGTGTTTTTTCCAACAGATGGATGATTTGACGCCAGTATAGCTACACAACTGACAGTAATTAATGGACAACTACATGTTTAAACGATAACATATAAAGCCACGGGGCAGTTTTGTTGTCGATCAGAAAGCGTCGCGCATAAAAAATCCTAGTGAAAATCTGTTGGCGAAAACGCTTCAGAAAAATATTTGAATGTGAACCAAAATTCTCTAACTTATAGTGGCAACGAGATAACCAAACTTACAAGTACCCACAGAATGTCTTTCTTAACCACAAGTTTATATCTCAATGCTGGCTGACTGCTTAGTATTCTCTTGCCACGATCACACACAAATAACACGCCGCGCTGTCAACGTGCTTGTATGTAGATAGTGTGTGATATGTGTACGTACTTAGTATTTGTGTTATTTTTATAACACTGTAAAGAGAATGTGTTATGACATTAGCATTTATAAACTTGACTGCAAGGTTAAGAAATTGTGAATCTGTATTTACAGAATAGCTTTTATGTTTCAACTCTCTATTGAAAGCCTATTTTATAGACATCCTGTTGGTTCGATAGATGAGGCAAAATACTACAAAAGTTACTGAAAAAAATCCTAGGAAAACCTGCAACATTTTTGTAATTCAAACTTTCGGTATTACCCGACGATTTAATAATTTTTATTTTTAAAATTCACTAGACAATAATGAAATGATGAACTCAATTTTTGTTCCAAATTTAAACTAATTGGTGAAATAGCTTAAAATAGACACTCTTTCATGTTTCTTACTAGAGTTAAAAAAAAAACACAGTTTTTTCTCAAAAATACTTTTTCACTTTAACATTTCTGAGGTATGCTTTCTTTTTAGTACGTTCAGCAAATGGAGCGTGCGGTGTGAACTCCTCGAGTGGTGAGTGAAACCTCGTTGCTAGAGGCGATTCGTCCTATTGGTGTTGGGTTTTATAGATTTTTGCTCGGGCACGTTTTTCTTTCGAATGATGAATGTTTTGGTGTTGGTTTCTTGTTAGTTTAGGAGGCTTTAGTTTATATACGGGAAGGTACTAATATTATTAAGTGGAGATTTTTATTGTTTCAACTTTTTGAAAAATTCTGTGTATGCATCTTTCTTACCGGAAGCGACAAGTTGTCCTCTCGAAACAAGGGTTTGTTTAATTTTCATAGTAAAACGTAATTGTAGACAGTAAAAAAGTTCCGAATTCTCTATCATTCAGATCAATTCTTGAAAATAGTATTATTAAGTTACATTTCAATGAAATACAGATCACTACAGAGTATTCCTAGAAGAGAACAGCGTATCCTCCCGTTGGTAATCTGATCATACCTGCACTTACAGCAGTCAGTTTGTTGTTTGATCCTAGTAACTTATGCTCTCCTGGTACATGGTGCAGCGATGTTCACGGTATAATGTAGTTAAACCGAGTTACTTTAACTTTGGGACTATGCCACTAGCCTACCGAAATATTGGAAAACCTGAACTTATAATTTTATTCTATTCTGTTCTTGAGAATACTTATATCAGTAAAATGTATATTAAGTATTATCAGATACATATATTTTAATATAAGATACTAGCAGTTTTTCCGCGGTTTCACCCGCGCCCCGTGGGAACTTTTCCGGATAAAATATAGCCTATATAATTGCTACTCAAGAATGTTGTAGATTCCTATTACTGAAAAAAAAACCAAATCGGTTTAGTAGTTTCACAGCCTTTTAGATACAAACAAACAACCAAAAAAAGTTTCCTTATCATTATATTAGTATACACATAATTTTCTAGAAAAATATATCTAAGCCTTTTATTAAATAAGACCTTTGGTTATTTGTTATTTCTATGTAAAATCCGCAAAAAAGTTCGCGATACATTTAAAAAGTAACCAAGCTACATAAATAAATACTAATGGCTTCTGTATTCGGAACTTGACCTACTTTATGTGAGAAGTGATTCCTCACATTGCGAGCTGCTTAAATAAACAAATGATTATTGAAAAAATCTAGAGGCGTAAACTTCGTTTCCCTACTCGGTTTAGTGATGTTATACATATAACGAATAGTACAAATATCGACATTATTTATTGGGCTTATGTGTATAACTGATACTATTTAAAAGGGTTTATTCGTATAATTTTTCATTTGCATATTCATATGACTTTATTGGATTATGGAATTTGAAAAACTCACGATCTTATAATTGTACAAGTTCGCTCTAATACGTCTCAAATGTGTAGATTGAGACAGTAGAGATATTTTAGTATTTCGCAAGGATTTTTTTCCAATCAGGTATTTTTTACGCATACAAAGACTATGTAGGAAAGTTACAAGAAATGTCTGTACTTATTGCCTATTCTTTACAAGACCAAAATAAAATCACTCGCAAACATTTTCCAAAATATCGATAGAATTTTGGCAGCATCCCTATCTGGCGCCAACATGTCGTCAGGAGCCGTAGACGGCGAGCGATCCCATCTCAACGGAACACGGTATTGATCACAACGTGCTCCTTTATAACTTTATTTGTTTTGTTTCAAAGACCTTAGTCGTGTTTTAACGGAATAGTATAGAACTATAGAAGCAAGGGAATTAATACAAATAAATATAATTAGTTAAGACCATGGTCGATAAAAGTTTTGATTATAGAAATAAAATAAAATCAAGTATAAAAAATCTGTTTTGGTAGAAAAAGTTCAAAACATGATTTGTCATTCTGAATCGAAGTACCAGGCGCCCAAAACCTTACAGGAGGTATTATCTGATCCATCAGATCCAATATTTAAGTTTCAAATGTGCGGCGCAGTGTGAGAGAATCTGTTATATTAGTTCAAGACTGAATGAAACTCTTCTGGGACTGAAAATATCTCAACGGGCTGCTTTATCTCTTTCTTAATAAATTATATTACCTATCAATAGTGGCTAACTTGACCTACAGCTATACCTTTACAAAACGACTCTTATGCCATCGGAGTAACGTTCAAATTCCCACAACATTGAATGATCTTTGTGGTAGCACATTAAGCGTTATAGAATTTATGATTAAGATCTTGGGTTTTTCAAGGTGTTTTCCTCAACGTTTTGCAGTTAAAAGAAGATCCTCATAATATATTCTGAACTTATGTAACTCTGAGGACTGAGGCAGGTGTCTATGTTAATGCGTTTGCCTCGGGGCTTCGCATTATTCCGGACCAGGGAAGGGACGGTTTCCTGTTTAACTAGATGTGGCTAAATATGTCAAAGGTGGAGTGGGCTATTTTGTTTTTTTGTATGTGGAATCAGCAATTGACACTTCGGGAGAGTTAGTCTTGACCAATGTTCGTTTTTGGACTTTTTCTTAGGATCATTCAGTTCAGCGGTCGCTTATTAAATTAATAAGTTCTGGTATGTAAAAAACTACTTAGAGACTACCAACATTCGTCATACAAAATTTTCTTAAACACGTGTCGAACGTCTGTTTAATTTTTTTGTAGTTATATCATTCATTTTACAGACAAGTTCTTCTTTTCTAAACAACCCCATAAGAAGCTCCTTAAGTACACATAAATACACATAAATTAATCAGCAGTACACAGCACTAAGTACACAATTAACACCAGACACAAGATTTAAGCTTATAATTAAATTCTGAATAAATTTATTTCCGCAATAACCGTAGAACGCTCTTATAATTTTGGCCATTAAAATTTATGTAGTCTCAGTGGTGTCATTGACCTTTGTAAATGAGTGGTTATGAAGAAATGAGGTGCTTGTTTTTAGTTATGGCTTAATTTAGTGGTTTTGATGTAATTAACGGTAGAAAGTATTGATGAACACAAATTAAGGTTATATTCATACATCTTAAGTGTATTATTATGTACGTATGATTTGATATAAAAAGAACTTGTAGCATACACATTGTAAGTTCCGTCTATGTTTCTGATACTCGCAATTGTAATTGCGAAATTCAAAATAACAATCATCATATCATAAAAATCCTAATGATCTCATCACAATTACGTTTAGAGTTGGCACAGCATGTTTTCTCCTTTCACACTCTACTGTATGTCGTTATCTCACAAATAAAATTAATAATAACCGTATTCTTTTGTTTTTTAATCGAACTATCATCACACAACACTACCTACATCATTAAAAAACAACACCAAACTAGATTCCTATATCACTGAATTCCATTTCCAAACTTTCTACTCGGCCAGCAACAAAATCGAGAGAGAATATATAAAACCTACATAGTAACCGAGCAAAAATAAAACAGGATCGAGTCGAGATGTACTTTTCGCACAATCACTCTAGCGAGAAAATCTAAGGGAAATGAGCTAGCGAAATAAAGTAGATTGAAGCCGTACACTGATTGTAAAGTGTTGGGTTACATCTAACAAATGCTGGCCTTATTTATAGACTAGATTGGGTGCGGAGCTGTTAATTCGAAGAGTATTGTTGATTTGCTTTAATCGATTTGATTGTCGTAGTGGATGTTATGATATGATATCGAGATGTTATGATATCGAGAGGCGTGTGTCAACTAGATCGGAGGTGATTGAATGTGGAATCCTTAGTAATTTAAGATTCTTTATTGATTTTTTTTTTCATAAAATTCAGATTTTGAAGTCTTTGAAAGTTGAAAGCGCTAGGTGATTGATCATTATGAGTTTATGACGTGTACATAATCTTATATATTATATATAAAAATGAATTGCTGTTCGTTAGTCTCACTAAAACTCCGGAATGGCTGGACCGATTTGGCTTATTTTGGTTTTAAAATGTTTGTAGAGTTCCAGGGAAGGTTTAAACGATACGAAGTTCGCGGGATCAGCTAATGTCATATAAATATAGCAGACTCGCTAATTCACTGAAATATCGCATAGGTACTTCTTTCCCGGGTGGTTTAAAAAGCGAGTATATTAGAGTCTGGTTGCCAAGAAAAAAGACTGTTTATCTAACCAAAAATTACATATGAAAATGCTAATATTAAAAATCTTAAACCACTGTCCTTTGATTTACCAACATCTCTTCACCATTAATTCAGCAATTTATTCATAACAGGTTCTCAGAACTAAAACTAAGATGGCTAACATTACAACAACGACTTCAAGATGGAGAGACGTCAAAAATAAACTTCTTTACGACTCAAGATCTCAGTAATAAGAATAATAAGAAGTACCAGGATCAGTCGTTTGTCCCAGTAGGCATTTTGTGTTTTATATCGTCTGCGATGTTAGGCTCGATAGTAAAACTGGAATTGAAATTTTTGGAAAGGGTCACGAAATGAAATGGGTTGTGGATATTGGGTTCATAAGAATGTACATAAGTATATATTTTTTATAGTCGTTGACCACTACTTCCGCTTATGGTTTGGTACTGCAAAGATGTGTTCAAAAGATGAGTATGCTTGCTTGAAGCTTGCTTATAGGCACGTTTTGAATTCTAGCAACTGCCGACTGCCTATGCCGTGACTGCATGAAAACATTTTCTATCTAAAGGCGACTGCACGTGCTGCTGCCGATCCGATCTAAACCGGTTTCATATAAATAGATACAAACCAGTAGTCAAAACGTACCTTTAAGATTATGGCTACCACAAATCACAGATTCTAGCAGAGTTCAACTCGTCGTGTGTTTAACTTTATTAGTTGATTAAACAATTCAAAGTCAAATCATTTATTTCATTTAGGCCTTTACAAATTATAAATAGGTTTGATTCTAGTTGCCCATTCCAAAAGTAGCTTCCAATGGAGAAGAACGGGCAAGAAACTCCATCGTTACTCTTTTAAAAATAATAGGTATTACAAGCATATGCAATCATAAAACATATAGGAAATAGGTCTTTTAGAGTTACGTTTAGATAAAAAGTATTTCTTGTACAAAGATAAGATTGAAGCAAACAAGTTTCATATCCAATTAAACAAGGCTTTGTACTGACCTAATGGTCGGATAAGGCCGACTTTTTTACCTGAAATAACTATTTGTTTTTCTTTGTTTCAGATGGGAACACGGACAAATTACATAGATCGGTTGTGTGCAGACAAACATAAAGAATTATATTTGTTATACAATAAAATGCGCGAGTGACTGTGCTCTTTAATATTATGAAGAAATATTGTAGTAAAAGAAAATACAATTCAAAATTAACCTTAATATCAAAGTGTTGAAGTTTAAAATTGCTTGTGTGAAACGTGAATAATGAAATTGAGTGTGAGTGCGTATCGCGCGCATGCGTCTGCGCACAAGAAGATTCTGACGTCATCGTATCAGCAACACTATGGGAGTACCGCGGCGCCGCCCATTTGCAGCCCTTTGCAACCGCCCAACTTCACGCCACAGGTTAGTGGGTAGTGTGGAAAAAATATTATGTCTAGTGCATATTACGTGTATGTGAATTTATTTTCAAGAAGAAAGCTTTAAAAATGATGTAGGCTAAGAAAGTTTTGGATAGTTTTGACGGATCACAAAAAAATAAGCTTTTTCCTACAAAACTTTATTATTGTATCTTTCAAATCTCATTAAGTAAGCTGACTCAAACTTGAATAGAAAGGAAGATAAAACATCGTAAAATAGCAGCACAATAAAACAGGCTTCCAAAATGAGCGAAATAACACAAAATCCCTGACATTTCAAACGTAACGTACTTATTGACTTAAGAAACGCTTATTTTCAGCACCTTAACTAAAATCCTACTGAATAAATCAGTGCTACTTTATAAGTCAGGGATCGTCCACTATTTAGCATCTGAATATAACGAAAAGCTTCCATTTGAATATTTAATTTAATCTGTCAGTAGAGTTTTCTCGCGGAAAATCAAGATTTTTCTTCCTTAATTTTTTCCCTCTATTCGGTCCGCCGGGCCTGCGAATGACATTACATTTCGAACATGGACTAAATGAAACACATTTTCTGCAACTTTTTTTAGGTGTAATGTTGCTGTTAGGTTTGTAATCTTTTTGTATATCTACTGAGTTGATATTGGTCGCAAAAGCGGTCGATTAAGATTCAAAACAAGACTGTACTGTTTTAACTGATATAAAAACGAAAGCAATTCTCTGACCATCGACGCTTTCGCCCCAAAACAGACTGTCGCTGTCGAAAATAGACTGTATGTCACCAAATCGGTATGCATATATCGGTATCGGTAAACCGGTAATCAAAGTAGGCTATAGAGTCTAGAGCCTGAGAAAGAAAATAGGCTACTTATTATCCAATATGGGAAGTAGTGATAATACCAAACCATTTTTCTAACACAGTGATTTGGGTAAAAAATCACCATAATCTCTCACAGAAGAAAATATAAAATACTGACCAAATAATCCTTACATAATACGATATGGAAATTCAATATCGCAGCACTTGTGAAGAACAAAACATATAAAACTGGAGTCCATGTCACAAGTTACGAGTGCTAGTCACTTGGCAACTTGACTGGGAACTGATAAGTTTTGTACCAGTCGTTTTGTATGACTGGGACGAATATGGAAGAGTTTTAAGATGTCCTCTTGAAGTGTGTTGCACGATTTTTTTTTTGCGGGTGCTCATGGAATTTTTTTATTTATATTTTTTATATGCTACCAAGGCTGTTCAAAATCCAGTTGGCATTTACTGGCCTTTAGCAGTGAACATCAGATGGCTAATGACAAAAATGAATCACATTGATGATCTTAGCAGCCCTGTTAGGTGGAGATTTGTGAATTTGATCCTTCGTAAACAGTTTTTTTTAGTAAATAGAATATGTGATATATTGCAAAACAAATTCATTAAAAAATATATTATTATTATAGATAACCAGCTGTTTTATGCTACATCAAGAACACTTGTATAAGTAAACTTCAATAGTTGAGAATCATTTATTTTTACAGTAATATACAATATGCTTGTTGCCAGAAATATGATGATTATAACATTTGATTTTCGACAGCCTAAGATTCTTCTCAAACATCGTTTACCGTATAACCACAAAGCGTTTTTGAGAGCAAAAGGCCCCGATATCTCAGCGGTATTGAATGGTAGGCTTTCAGGAGAGCACTTAGGCACCGAATTTGATTGATTGCTGACACTCAAATTTCCTATGTAGCACTTAAGACGACTTTACTTAAAGTAACTTAATTATGTATTTATTTGTCACACATTTCACCGCTTAGTTTAAAAAAAAATGTGAAAGGAAAATTGTTTTTTTCGTAGAATTTGTTAAAAAGTAAAAGCAAAATCTGTTTATTCTATTTTGTAGTAAATAAGATTAATTTAAATTAGTATACTTTCCAAAAAAAAAACTTCAGTGCTTGTTTAAAAAGAAGACTTTAAAGAATCTAGTTCTAAAAAAGCCTGACAAGCTAAAATAGTTGTTGATGGTAATCTTCCTTTATCTATACATATAATAAATCTGTAGAAAAGTAATTTTTGTACATTGAAGAAATTGACAAAAAAAAATAGCCAGCATGTTAAAGAATAACTAACAGAACCCATTTCCATCATTTTTGTAATTTTTGTCTGTTTGTCTGTTTGTTCGTTCGGGATTCACGTAAAATCTACGAATTAAATGCAGACAATGCTTATATACAAAAATTCTACGTAACTTGGGGTATTACTTAGTTTTTGTTTCATCGAAATCGATTTACTTTATCAAAAGATATGATAAATGTTGTGAATTCAAGATGTAAAATATTACGACACGCAATCTATTTGTCAAAACTGTACATTTGAATGTTGTACTTATATTAGTTGATCGGCCTATGATTAATCTATACACAGAAAATCACACCTTTATAAGTAACTTCGGAAGAAAAAAAAATATGAAAATTTTGTTTAGCCAAGGTTAAAGTAGCTCCATCTGTGCTAAATCTGTGGTAAATAAAATACATCAAATTAGTCAAAGGAGCGAGATGGTAAATGACAATATTACCATACATTCTTTATAGAGGATTATTATTTCAACAGATGGAGTTGTGTATTTCCCGTAATTCACCATATTTTAACACGTGGTGTAATTTTTCGATAGAAATTTCAATAGTGTTTGTCAGTTTGCCGTGCCACATCAAAATCCAACTATAATTATTACCTTGATGAAAAGAAAATTAATAGTTCTCAGCCAAATTTAAAACGGTGCCATCTAAATTATTTTTTGAACATTATGTCAAAAATGATGACTTTAGTGGAACAATTAATTATCGTTTAAAGTTACAGATGGAGTTCATATCAGGATTTTTTCATAAACATAGTTTAGCTTATCTTCCACTAATGTGCTGGCCTTAAAACAAATTACTTTGAGTGAGTAGTATTAAGTAGACCTTAATTATTTTTTCTGATGCAAAATATGTAAACTTAATCCTAGAAGAAATGAGGATCTATCTCTCGCAAGCGCTGCTAAGCGTGAGGTAGGTAATGTAGGATTCTGTAGCTTTAAAAACAAGAACAGATACAAATGCAGATAAGAAATGGGAGCTTTCTCTATTTAATACCATACACACGTAAAATGCTTTATGCGTCTGAAAACTTACAAATTACGCGTCGCATACCACAGACATGCTTACTTTCAACTTCTGATCGCAAATACACTGTTCACGATTACGAACAGTCTCAGTACGACCCGAGCCAAGTCTAAAAAAATACCTTTTATATAAAACTACGTTTGATGTCATTTAATCACAAATCTAAAGACAGAATTGTTCTCTGTTGCAAATCCTATGCACCTATATCCTATCCTAATCCAGAATGCATTGCAGGTGTGCATAGCACAAAAACCAATGGTATCCTATTCGAGAAGTCAAAAGAGTTGATCAGCCAACGTCGCCAGAATTACATTCATCGTTGAATGAGGTGAATAAATTTTCAGAAACCACAATAACAGTAGGAGCCAAAGCGTATTATCGCTTCATAGAGCTCTGATTGGCCCCAGGTGACCAAGTCAGGTCTGATTTGTTCGTTCATCAGATCTTTGAAAGTGTTTCGGTGGATACTTACTGTCGTCCTGTTTACGTGTGACACAAAATATACGTCCTCCGCAAGAGCGAAATTTTCCCGGTGTGCGGTAGTGACGCACAGTATACAACACTAATGTTTCTTTTGATTTGCTGGCTCCACCAAGAAATGACAAATTGCGAGCGCACATTTTTAAAATCTTGGCAAAACTGCAGGTTTCAAGTACGAACACATGAAGTGGACTCTCACAGATACGTACATTTTGCCTATTCGTGAACTAATGCAAACATTTCGGTGGAGTCCCGGCTTAGGCCACCACATTAGGCGTGCGCGATCCTCGGGCGTGTGAGTAGCGCGGGCGTCGCGAGCGCGTTGCATGAGCGTCGCGTTTTGCTGCCCTGCGGCGTTTGCAGGGCGCTCGCGGCGCGCACGCGCCGCTCTCCTTGACGTTTAACTGCTAAGGCGTTTAGCGAGCGGCGGGGATAGCGGGCGAAGGGGTAATTACGCAACTCGAGCGCCGCGTGCTCGCCGCGAGCGCGTCGCTTGCACTCTTCACACATGCCGCAGGGCAGCAAAACGCGACGTTCACGCAGCGCACTCGCGACGCCCGCGCTACTCACACGCCCGAGGATCGCGCACGCCTAATGTGGGGTCAGCCTTACCATAGTGAGTAAGTGAAACTATCCTACCCTATGCGCCTGCTGATGATGATGACTCATTTTATCATCCATCCAGCTATTCCCCAACTATGTTGGTGTTGCCTTCCAGTCACCGAATCTGTTTGAGTACCAATATTTTGCTTGGAGCGACTACCTATCTACCTATCTTCAGTCCAGTCAACTACACAAGACGATATCCATGGTAAGACTGACAGACTTTCTGGCTTCTGATTAGTCGCAGCAGCTGCAGAAAATTTATAAATGACAGCTTTCTCAGACTCAAAGCATATAGACATAGATTATAGCTGTTTCCTGTGAAAATTACTTACGCACCATACGTAATAATTTTCCAAATTGGCTGACTAGATCCAGAGATATTCACAACGTCACAAAATTTACTTCTTTCGTTTAGATAAATGGTCACATCCACAACACAACCTTGATCAATGAATCTATGCTACTGCTAAGTCATCATCCTCCGAGCCTTTTTCCCAATCATGTTGGGGTCGGCTTCCAGTCTAACCGGATTCAGCTGAGTACCAGTGCTTTACAAGAAGCGACTGCCTATCTGACCTCCTCAACCCAGTAACCCGGGCAACCCGATACCCCTTGGTTAGACTGGTGTCAGACTTACTGGCTTCTGACTACCCGTAACGACTGCCAATGATGTTCAATGACACCTATGACATCTATGCTACTGCTAAGTGCTAATCCTAATTATACTGTCACGTGAAAGAATGCACCTACGGGATAAGTAGTATTTTGACTATTCTATATTGCCCACGCAGACGAAGTTGCGGGCAACAGCTAGTTTTAAATAAATTACAATGGTATTTGATATTAGTTTTTGAACGTACCTTTAAATTCTATTTTTCAAAGAAAATCTAAAAACCAGTGTCGAGGTAAAATAACGTTTTTCTAAGAATAACAGATTACGTAATGATATGTATCGCTTTGTAACACTTTTTCTTTCTTCACGATATCAGCCGAGATAAATCTATTGTAAGAGGGAGAATAAATTGTCGTACAATCTAAACAAAAACAATTTCAGATAATATCACAAGTGATATTTGAAACTGACGATATCTAGTAAATCTGTCTAGCTTTTTGGCTATTTTAGCATCTTCTATCTAGCTTTTTGGGGTCGGCTTCCAGTCTAACTGGATGCAGCTGAATATCAGTGTTTTACAAGGAGCGCCTGTCTATCTGATCTCCTCAACCTAGTTGCCCGGGCAACCTAATACCCCTAGGTAAGACTGGTGATCCGATTTACTGCCTTATCACTACCCGCAATGACTGTCAAATATGTTCAAAAATGACAGCCGGGACTTACAGCTTATCGTACCTTCCGAAACACGGTATAACTCTTTATGACACTTATATAGTAAATATTAGAGGCTATTTTCCATCAACAACGTTATAAAATAATGATATCACAATAATTAAAATATGCTACATAAGAAAATATACTACGGCGTAGCACTTTGCTACGGCGTAGCTCGTAGTCTTGCTACGCGGTCGTAGACTGGTTAATTTCATTTCCACATCGGCGAGGATTTTTTTCTTTTATAATTTTAAACGAGTTCATTTTAATCTTATTATGTTTTTCTTGTTTTTACCACAACATACTTTACTGGGTCATATCTCAACATAAGTACATGACTTACTGTTTCTCTCTGTTGTAAGCATGATTGCAAAGCATTCAAGCTTTGGTTTCATTCACAGATTGACCAAAGATTTTTATTAATGACACGCTTTTAGCCCTAAAACCACATTATATACTTTTTAGAAAATATATCCTATACACGAAAGTTTAACCATAACTAACAAATTGAATAAATCCTACAAGCAGTATCTGGACTGGAAAAATAAGCAGAAAATGCTATGAAAATTAAAGAAAAATAAAAGCAAGTTCATCTAGAAGATATGGCGCGCTAGTGTAGGTATGAACGGAGCGCGAAACAATGCAATCTGAAGGCTTTTTGAAGGGAAAACGAGTGCATTTTATGAAATGACGCTAAATTGCTCCAATTCCGAGCGAGTTCAAAGCGAAGAGTTTTTAACTGAAGCCACTAACTGGTATTTTTTGGTCATTTTCTTTGGCAACTGGTCGGTTTAATTTGAAAACTGATGCTTTACCAAAATCTGTTCGAATTTTCGATAGTTTGTTCTAGGGATGTGTTACGTGAAGTGAATCTGGAAATGAGAAATCTAGGAATGAAATCATTTTTGAAAAGGAAATGAATTACGTGCAGTGAAATACCGAACTAAATAAGTTCACTTTGACTGTACCTAACTATGTACTATAACAAACTGTATTACACACGAACCTGAGAGGCTTAAGTAGTATTATATCAAAATAAGCATGTCAACATTAAAAATATGTACCTATAATAGTTTAAAAAAAACATACTATTATTGTCATCAGAACTCAGAGCATGTGCAAAATTTCATACTAATCGAAGACCGGGAAGTGGGTTAAATTGAGATTCTAAGATTTTCTTACATACGTAGTTACAAGTGAAGCTAACGTGTTAAAAAAAGAACTTTAACTGTAGCTATATTTCTAGACGCAAACCGCTTACAAAGATGGAATTCAATTTAAACTGTGTTTAAATTCACTCATTTTAAGAAAGTTTTCTGCAAATAGGCTTTCAAGTCTCGACCCCAAAGTTTACTCTTCCCACAAAATAAATATTTGTTAAATAAATAAACCTTTGAATATTGTTAAGGCAAGTGCGTGTCGAGTTAGGTCACATTATTTATTTGACGAAGGTTCGAAATATTCAATATCGTAAGCAAATAATAACATAACTTTCAGATGAAAAAAGGTATTTTGTTTTTAAGGAAAAGCTTTTTTATGTTTAGTTAAAACTTGCGATATAGTAAGGAACTTAAGTGCGTATGTTGATTTTTAACAACACTCCTCATGAGGACTGCTGCGCTCTCGGCTAAAAAGTAGCCTATGACATTTTACGATGAATGTTTTAACTAGCAACAGCTACATATTTTTACTTCGTGTTTAAATTGGTTGAAACTCAAAAAGAAAGTTGTTCCACTGTAAAGTGGAAACAACTAGTTTATCATAAATCGCCGCCTGAGTTGAGATTTTTCGAAACCAGTTAAAATAAGTCTTCTATTCATTGGTCATTTTTTTTCAGTATTGGAGACTGCTTTCAGTGACAAAGCTGAACTTTGTAACTTCGTTCAGTCATCAAAGTTAGTAAAATGCACTACACTGGTTAAAAGACTTCGAAATATCCTGTACATACATACATACATACACAGTGATTCATATAGTTACTTAATTTAACACAGCCATGGATTTTTTTGCTTATTAGAATTTTAAATAAAACTTCATCTGCCTAAATGCCTTCCCAATTATCACTGTTTAAAACAAAACTAAATCATTTACTTATGACGTTTCCCGTCTACCAGGACAACATAGTAAGAACAACTTATCATTACAAAGAGGTGAAATTTTAAATAGGTAGCTGTTTTGGGAACGTTTTGTTAGTGAGCAAAGGCTCTGGGTTTCGAGGATAAACGATCAATTCAAAGAACACAATGGGTGTTCAACGAAGCTCTTCAGCGATTTCGAAGGCTTCCACTCTGAATAGGCTGTAATACCTGTTCTATGGACATTAATATTTATTTCCTGGTGTACTTGGTTTGTTTGTTATCTGATTTAGTTGAAAAAAATATGGCTAAGTGGGAGTTGGATTCGTTTACCCACTTACTTGCCTAGTTTAGTATGACTAGTTAAAAGGAACGTAAATATTGTTTATCTAAAAAAAATGTTAAACAATGTTGTAATACTGCAAAATAATTTCCTTAAAATGTTCAATTTCAAATAAGCTACTAGATTTAATATTTGTTTCTATGAAAACATTAATCTTTACTTATTATTTTGCTTCCCCATTGCACAATAATAGGCTACGCAATTTACAGTTATTAAGGCTTATTGTTGAAAGCTTAAAAAAATACATATAGAAAGCAAACCCACATTCACACCCACAAGCAAAATCATAATGCTCTCAAACCGAATCCCACTGGAATATTACAAATCCTAAAAATAAAACCTCCTCAAACAATTTTCCCTTCAAAGAACTTTGCGCCGAACAATGCATAGTGACGTCACAATTCATGCCGCCGAATATAAGATCTCCCTTCTTGTAATATTAAGAAAATAAATTGCAATAAGCTTTAGTTCCTTATGTGGGCTGGGATTCATATTTTTATCAGCATGGTTCACGGAGTGTAAGGGTACTTGTAATGTAGTGATGTGGTTTGAGTGTCGATGTTCAAATTTGAAACTAAACATTATTGTAATTCATGTAAAAAATGTTGTTTCTACATGTAACTCATTTCATTGACAGCTGTACATTACTTTCGAATTAGTTTTTTTTTCCAATTTTTCTTCACAAGCTCATAAAACATTCATCTTATCGTAAACCTCAACAACAAACTCCTCACAAAAACGAACCAAACATCGATACATAATCCATCGACACACCCCACCACTAGCACAAAGGGTGCTCACAGTGCACGACTGCGGTAACAAGTCACTCGGCCACCATCTTTGTTTGCCAGGTCCGTTTGACAGCGATGGCATTAGCATAGCGATTGCATCGACAGCGAACTCATTGGCTATCGATTGGACGAGGCGTAAGGTTTAAGTTCGTTGATTTGGTGATTATTTGATGTTTTTACCGTTAGAAATGTTTTTGAGTTTATATGAAACAAAAGTATTTAAGTTTGGGTGTGTTATATGTTAATTGTTTCGTAAGAATTGTTTGGTTTACCAAAAATAATGCATTTCAACCATTTTTTTCTTCCATGCGGTCCTTCACCCATCTTTTCATTGGGTCACCCTTTCCATCCATGTACTTTATCTATAGCATGTGCAACACACGTTATCACAGTCCAATCACATCAGACTAACACTATAAAGACAAAAGTTTATGTGTGTTTGTATTTTTGTTATTTCTTCACGCACAAACCGCAAAACGATAAATAAGCATATAGGCTACTTTTAACCAGGTGCGTAAAATAATTCTCTCAGGAACCGATAAAAACTACTAGCAGAAGCACGACAAATACAAAACTGAGCCATCATTATTAAAACGTTATCTTAAAGACAACCAACAAAACGAACTCTAATTTCATCTATCTGAGATCTCATGAAACACAGCATAGTGTCAATGATATTCAGTACTTAGCACCCCGACATCGCACAATGAACTTAGTTCACTACACTTACACTACAGTCACTCAGTGATTAGTTAAATGTTTAATTACTAACTTGAGCACTACAATGAGTTAGTGTTTTAGCGGTCACGATAATTAATTGTAGTTCTAATGGTGATGGAATGTGATTTATTAGTCGATGTCTGGGTGGTTTTCTATGTTGAGATATCATTTGTGAGTGGGCAAAATAATGAACGAAACAATTTTATACAATTCAATAAAAATGTGTTTAAGCATTGCCAAGTTTTAAGACACATATTCAAAGTGCATATGTATTAAGTATGTATAATACATTATGTACAACAAGCAAACTCAGCTTTTATATGAATTATAATTGTATATATATTATAATTGTTTTTATATGGTAATAGCATAATAATTGATCATATAATTTACAATCTGTAGAATAGAAGATGCTACTGCAAAAATAACACACAAACATTTGAATGGAGAACCTCATCCTTATTGAAAAGTCGGTCAAAAAACATGAATATAATTGTACCTTTGTTCTGATGCTCAATCTTAAGAGCAACAATCACCGTTGATTCCAAATCCAAAAAGAACGCTATCCCAATAAATAAATGACGATCTCATCGCTAAACATGTCCACAGATTAGCTACTCGTAGAGATGTACTCAGCAGCACAAACAAGTGGTCCTAAAGTGGAATTACAAGTGAAAGTCAAACATGTTCGGCACAAAGCCTCTTAGTGGACCACCACGTATAGATATAGGCTCAGTGATTGGCACTGTGGCTGTATTTGTTAAGGTGAATATGTTAAAAACAAGGTTTTTTGTTTGATGGTAGTGCTCTTCGCCTTCAGGTTAGGACGACCAATAGGCAAACAAAATGTGTATTCAAAATGATTGTTGAAGTAACATGGTGATGACGATTTCAGATCAATTTTTTTTTGTTCCCAATCAAGTATTTTTTTTTCTAAAATACCAGTTTTCAGCATCTTTAAGATATTATTGCCCAATTTTTTAAGTACCTTCAGACTGTTTTAGCTGGTACGAGCATTTAAAATAGGCGTTTTGAAACTCAATACTTTATTGCATTCCATAATATAGTTTACAATGGTTGCTATGTTTTAAAAATATAGAAACAATCATACAAAAGGCTTGAGTAAATACTTATTAGAACTCCATTAACAATACAAAAAACTAAAATATACAGACACAAACCATAATAAAAAAAAAATTAATACTACTTAACATAACGTAATTTAAGAGTTAATCTTAAGCTAGTTACACACAAAAGAACAGTCTGTACCACATCCTCGCCCCGGGTCAAGGAAGCCTGTCCTGTGTTCGTCCTTTGCATGTTAATATATAGCGCTGTGCACACAGACAACCGGATGAGAGTGGTGTCTATATATGTAATTGTGTATTGGTGGAGTTTAAGGTTTACCATTGTGTACGTTTATACACGTTAGCATTATCTTTGAAAAAATTGATAGATTTGTAATCCTGTTTTGGAAAAGTGTCCTGAGATGTGTTCCATGTCTGTGGGTACATTGAGTGTCAGAACCCTACTGACTAAAACCTCACCATGCTGCTTCTGGAGGCCGTTGAGTATCTACTGGGACCGTGGTAACTCTTTAAAACAATCCCGTAGACCCTGAGACTGTGGACTCTCTGATAAACTTTTTTATTGCCTATCTTTTTCTATAAATCAATCACACTTACCTACAGGACAATATCAACCAAAACCCAAAAACACAGGATCACGTCATGAACAATAAAAAACTGAACACTAAACAAACCGGTGTAATCCTGCCCTTACGTGACATTAACGTCAGCAAAATGCCTCATTGTGTCCTCAATTAAAACTGAGTCTACGCGCTCGTGTACACTACACTTTATGAACTATTCTGTGAGATTGAATCATGGAGAACAAAATGTCTAGGAGAGATGTCATAACGCAAAATCTCCTAAGAAAGTAGCGCGCCAAAATGTGGGTGTTCGAGGGACGGGAAACGTTAATAGCTCCGCCCTTATTTTCAAAATAAAACAACAATTAATGAATACCTGTCTTTGACAGATTGGTTTGGATTTGACAAGGATCCCCAACGTCTCATTAGCTCTAGTCCTAGTAGATAGCTGAACACGCCTACAGCACGTTGCTTGACGTACAAGTAGGCGCTTGACCTACCTTCCGTATGGCATCTCCGCTATCTTTCCTTCCTCCGTGGATTGAATTTATTTCGACTTTATGTTTCGCTTTATTTAAAGTTTGTGGTAATTGCTCGGGTTTTGCTGAATGAACAGTCGTCTAGGCTTTAGTGTTTATAGTAAGGTTGTCGTAAAAATAAAATTGAAGGCTATTTTTGGAGTTTTGTTTAGAACTTTAAGGCCCAGTAATAAAGTGGGGTAAGTATTTAGAAATTTAATTGTGTAGACAAATGAACCGTAGGCCAGACTATAACGATCCTATTTATTTAACGAAGTAAAGTACCCTTCTTTCACTATAAATGTAGACATCTTTACTTTGCTAAAAAATGTTACCGCAGACTTAAAATGAAAGAAAGTAAATCCAAATATTCTACTATTTAATTCTAAAATATTTTTATGATAAAATTAAGTTCTCAACGTTATACACCTACCTATTATCCTGTGAACGTCGCTTGGAGAATAATAATGTCTATGAACTAAAGCCGTCTCAAGAAATATAGCTCCTTATTAAATTAAATCTTACCCGCAAAGATTTTAAAATAACATAGGTACTCCATAATTTTCATGTAGGTAGATAATTTACTAAAAACATAGCAATGTATTGTTTTTTTTTTTGTGTAATGAGATCTAAATTAGGTACGCTTTTCAAATGCCTCGTAATTTTTTTTTGTCTTTTATGTCTACCTTAAAAAAATTGACTGAAATCTTGAAAAAAAAATCTCGTAACACAACAAATTAATAACCCTAAATTGTGACATTACTGCTACAAAACTACGAAATAAAGAAAATCTTATAAAAGAAAATCTAGGGCCGTATTACGTATGCATCGCATAATCTCTAAAAAGAGAATAATTTATATTAAATGTACGTGATATTTTGTTTCTCATAACTACTGTTTTTATAGCAAAAAGGAAAAATCTAGCCTACCTTTTCTTATGTAAACTTCTTCGTTCAGATTATTCGGAAGATGTTTCAAAACATTTGGTTAGCTGAGTGGATTTTAATAAAACATATCTAAACACTAGCCTTCATCTTAAAATCCCATCCAAATCGGTTCATCCGTTCAAGAACCACGGTGCCAGAGACAGACACTCATAGCAGTCAAACTCGTAACTTTCGCGTCAGGATTTAAATATTTCCTGTCCAACTAAGATCTATGAGAAAATTAAAGAATTGCCTTTAAATCAGTTATCGGAAAATATTAACATATTTACAATTAAAATAAAAAACTAAAATTAAAAAAAATGTCTAGACAATATTAATTAACACAAAATATAATCTGACAGACTTTATATCTTATACTATCTATATTTTTTCCTTATAAACACTTGTACTAATTGGCGCTTCCATACGCTTGTAATGGGGTGTTGCTATGGTTATAAAGCTCTATAACAGTGCTTCAAGCGATAATACTTGCTCAGACTAAAAACACAATGTTAAAACAATGTTTTTTGCCCTGTTCATTTGTTAATTATTTTGTAATATATTTTCTTATTTAGGACAGTGTTTTTAATGACTAATTATCTTATATTTTTTATGACAGTTATTTTAAATAACTTTTTAATTTTTTATCAAATATATAATGAATAAATAAATAACATAGTTGGTGTTGTTAAAAATTTAGTAATGTAGATAACTTTAAAATCATGACTCTTAAGTGGCAACCAAAATCATGTTGTACATAAGTATGTAGGTAAATAAGTATTTACCTATGTAAAGTCCTAATACCTAATACCTTTTAGTTTAGTTCATAAAAAGACCAATTTTTTTGTACTAAAGAAAATCATAATCTTAGGTACTAGAAAAATGTTTAGACTGGACTATATAACGTACCTCGATTGATATACTGCTCGACTGATATTGTCACAACGGACACCAGTTTGCTTACTACAATTTCTTATAAATGTTCACAGACTCAAACACCGCTGTAAATGAAAGCTCATTTTCCGAAGGGTTAAGCACTAACAGTATTAAAAGCAAGGCGACTTAACACCCCTATCGCTGACGTTCCAGGAACCGTAATCCTTGGTCTCATTGACCCAACCCTACCGTTATTGAGTTGTGTACGTACAGTCGGCTTCAGAATTATAAATTAAATTTATAATTTTATTTCTGAGAACATTTATGTGATTTATTTACAAATAACTTTTTACATAATCTTAATAATGAATATATTATTATATACAACTTACATTATTAAGATTATGTAAAAGGTTATTTGTAAATTAAATAAAATCAATTGATCCCCATTTACATTTAAAATCTTACATAAGAGTAAAGCAATTCCAAGTAGAAAACACTCTGTAACTATTCTATGGGGGTTTTTTTAAAGTTCTGTGGTCCCCAAATTAGTCACTGCCTGTGTCTTGGGGACTTGGGTAGTCGGCTTTAATAAAATTAAGGTAATACGTTAAGTTTATGGTTAGGTAAGATGATTTTATTGTTTTGTTATGTATGCAGTGGGCAATTAAGGACATATACAACTATATTAACTGATCTAAAGAGTAAAATGTAAATAAAAGAACAAATCAAAAACTTTCGTCATCAGAGTATTCATCTACTTATTTTTAAGTAAATTTTAGCGTGTTTATTGTTAAGAAGTGATGACCCTTTACGTTGTTAGGAATTTTTGAAAATGTTAACTTGTTCAGCTACTTTTGATGCTGATTGTACCCCAAGCAGGGCCGGGGGATAAGCATTGCTTTGTAAATGTTATCTGATGGGCCGAACATTATTACGTTTTAATAACTTCGTTGAGTTATGATTTGGGAATCTCTGTGTTCTAATTAAAGTTGGTTTTCTTTTGTTGGGACTGTTTTTCCTTTATTATATTCTTAAAACATGCCTTACGAAACGCGGAGGTACTCATTATGACATAGATGGTCAGCCATCCACAGACCGACCGTGAAAAGTGTTGCTTAACCTTATGATTGATCGACCTGTAGCACATACACACGAAAATTGATGTTCGCTTTTCCTTTACTCGTAATACAATTATTTCATTTACTGACAGCTTTATCGACGATTTGTTTTTCTCCGTAACACTCCCACATATAACAGAAATTATTTTCCTAAGCATTTCACCCCGATAGCTTATACCAATCAATTTCAATACTAGCAATTATACCCACTCAAGTCGGCTCCGAAGCAATTACTAAAATAAATTTCTTGGCGCATACCCGAATAATCGAATCGTAGGAATCGAATCGGACTCGATCACGGAGTAAGGAAAGATGATCAGAGATGCAGGTAGGTCAGGCGTCTTCTTCTAGTTCAAATACGTACGGTGAACATGACCAAAACGATGAGTTACAAGTGAACTAACCAAACACTCTAGTTCTTTGAGATATCTGTCAACGATTTTTGGTATAACAAAATAATATTCGGTCCAAAGAAGGCGTGTAAGAGCGTTGACAGTATCGTTCCTCGTCCCTTGCACGCCCGCATTTTGGCGCAACACTTTCTTAGGAGATTTCCCGTGGTGTGAAATGCTTGGAAAGACTTAAGCACTCTGTGTAAGAGTAGGTTACGTCAATTTCTACGTGATAAAATGCAACATAATATAACAGATTTCTAAGCAAAAAAAAATATTATTTATGTATTCGTTATTTAATTGATTTCTATGTAACTACTAAATAATATTTGTGATTATAAATAGTGTTAATGCTTACATGGTAAAATGTGTCTGACCTTCATATTTTAAGACCTTTATACCCATATTTGAAAAATAAAATTCTATTCTATGGCAAGTCCGCTAGTCATTTTGTTATCCATGGTCTCGATACAAATAAACACTGATGTTATCGCTAGTTTCATGGCCCTTGGAATTGCGTTTATATTCGGAAGGCTTAGAGTTGTGCCTTCGCATTAATATTGGTTAGTGTTGTGTGGTTGGCAGAACGATTGTGATTTGCGTATAATCGGCGCGATTATCCGTTAAGATTAGTAATATTATTTATATTATGAAGAGGTCACCTTTCTTTTATGACAGCCCATCTGTCCTCTTATTTTTTCTTTAGTCTGAAATCAACACCCATAAAAAAGCAAATGCAATTATTTCACGAAAAAAGACACAGTCATTTAAAACAAACGTCCTCATCAAACAAAAGCGAAATTAAATAATAATAAAAACGTCAAAATATTTTGAATACCGAAGCTGCGTTGTTCGGCAATCAAGTTAACAACGACTCGCCGAGTTAACATCAGAACATGGAGAACAAAATGACTAGCGGAGGTGCCATTACGAAAAATCTCTTAAGAAAGTAGCGCTCCAAAATACGAGTGAGCGGGATAGGAGGAACTTTACTGTCTCCACTCTTATACACCTCCGTTGGACTGGATCATTTTTTGTAATACTTAAAATTATTCACAGATGTCTGAAAGAACTAGAATGTCTCGTTAGTTAACTCGTAACTGATCGTTTTGGTCATGCCCACTGCACGAATTTGACCTAGAAGAAGGCGCCTGACCTACCCGCATTATAGCATCTCTTATACGCGTTCTTTGGGCGACCATTTTTAGCAATACCAGAAATCGTTGACAGGTTTCTCAAAAAACCCGAACACCTCCTTAGTACACTCGTAACTTAACATTTAGTCATACCTATCCGTCGTATGAATTTGACCTAGGCGAAGGCGCCTGACCTACCTACATTCTGTCATCTCCTCTCACCTTTCCTTACTCCGTGCATCAGAAAAACAACTGGCGTCGAACTACAAAAAGTTTTTAACAACATTACTTGCCGTGAACTCGTACTGCTGAAATTCAGGATAAATGTTGTCGGTAAATAAGGTTAATGAGTCGCGTAATTGTGTAATTACAGTCTCGAGTACTGTATGAATTACTGATTGCTTTGTTTTTAAGGATGGTTACAGAGTTTTTATGCATTGTGTAATTTATTTATTTAAATCAATTTTTTTAAAAGAATAAATACAGAAAATCGATATTCATGAAAGCTTTCAAATAGGTCTGTTCTGTCTGTTTCTGTCTTAAATTGTATATAATTGTGTATAAACATAGTAGATTTAGTATATTATAGGTATACTTCCTGTATATAATGTATTAAAATAAATATGTTGATTCAATATAATTAATGTATAAAATAATTTTCAATACTTATCAGATTTAGAAAAAGGTTTTTTTAACGGTTTGGTATGTATTTGTTTTTTCTAGTAACAGTACCCAGTTGCATTGTTAGTCTTCACCGCAAGCTATTAAGTTAAAAAAATACTAGATAAACAAAATCAAATAAAAAATATAAAGTGTATAAGCTTATATTTACATAGCAAAGGTTTATCACTTATTTCCACCCTAACACAGAAAGCAAAGCCATTTATTCTAGTTGCCAAATATTAGGGCGACGGTCCAAAGGGTTAATAGATACGGTATTTGAACATTGTAATCACTGTTCACAAATTGTTCGGTTTTCTAACGTCGGAACAAAATCTTTGCCTCTTGTTGGTGAATAAGTTTGTAATGGGAAATGTTTTAAAAGTCTTTAAGGTCCTTGGAGGTTTTATGTATATATTGGAGGATGATTTTTGAAGTGAGGATTGTTAATAGTAAGTAATTTCAGGTATCATTTAAATTATGAATATTTTTATAGATAGGGCTTGGTTAGGTTACAAAATAACTTCAATGCGATTATATACATTACATCGTTTTCATACTAGCGGAGTTGCCGCCCAGAAAATCGAAATGAGTTAGACGTGAAAAAACCGAGTGGTAAATCTGAAAGCGATGTCAAGTCTTTCTATTTTCAATTATAATGTTGTAGAAAAGTTTCCCTATCTGATTATTTGTAAATTCTACGTCTTAGCAAAACTTTTATACCACTGGCCTACAGATTAGGGCATACTCTCTGAAGACCTACACAGCACAATCCTCAGCTCAATTTAGCATTCAACCCCCAAATACCACCGTCGAATTTAGTCACTAAGCAAATATTTGGGATATTCGCTTAGTGACTAAATTCCTTAGGTATTAAAAAGTCCCAGAGCAATCTCATACATGTGTTGTAATCTAGTTTTGCGGACGAGACTAATTCGTAACTGGGTGAGCTGGGTATCTTGTGCAATAATCTAGTGGGTTTGCTCCTTCCGCAGTAACGCTGGTTCGACTGTAAATACCATAGTGTAGGGCTGTACAGTAGGCCAAGATTTTTTTTTTTTCCACGGGGTTAGCCCAAGTTCACCATCAAAATAAACCTTAGTTAAACGAATAGTTTACTGAGAATTCTACATAAACTGCTGTTTTTAGAAAAACGGCCGTTATGCTGTTAAGGAATTTATGCTTTCCATGTTTCTTCCACTGAATAAAGAACGTTTAACATTAACCAATACAAGAATGTACAATCTTATAATATGTCTGGTATATAATGAGAAAAAAACGTTTAATAAAATACATTAATACACTCACTTACCATCTGTCAACAAACTATACACCAAAACTAGCAACAACACGCTTTTGTTCAACCCATAAAGCCTAGTTCCCAACAAATCTAGTTGCAAAACCACTTCACCTTTAATATCCTCAAGCTTGCCTAAAATGGTGTTCATTAGTCCATCTTACAATTTAGTGGCTACCGTGGTCTGACCGTTATTCAAACCAGACTTCTACGTCACAGTGTAACGGTGTTGAGAGGGGAAATTTGAATTTACAATTTCTGGAGTGTTTAAATTTTAAGAGATGCTCGTTGTATTTTTTGTAAAATGAAGTTTGTTTGTTTGTGTTGGATGTTGAATTGGGAGTGAAATTGTGAGTTTTTAAATACCTACGTTTATTTTTTTTATAAAGTTATTCTAGAAAATATCTAAGACTGATATGAATGTATTTGCTGTTATACTGTAATCTTCATGTGTATACCATACAATATGATGATTACAGTATAACAGTAAATTATTCATCAAAGTTCCTTATGTATTCATGTTTAGCGTTTACATTAATTGACGGTTTTTTCCATATGGGTTAGGAACCTACTTTTAATATGGAAACGTTTGTGTTATTTATGATACAAACTTTACACCCTACGTCGTTATATCGTTGAAGAATAACTTCCATACTCACAAACATTATTTTTCCCTTAATTTTCAAAGACTCCATGAAGTGGATTTACTGTATTACATGCCCTGTGGTTCCGGATGGCAGCCGTCGGCGGAAGCGAGCATTGGCAAGTGGTCTCTGCTTGCTGCTAGGTTTAACGTGATGCTGCAAACCACGGAGGAGAAAAGACTAGCGGAGATGCCCTAACGCAGGTAGGTCACGCGCCTTCAGGTAGGTCAAATACGTCACGACTACGTCACAGCAGGCGTGGCTCGGCACCGCCCATATACCGTCCTTCACATCTAACTGACATCTTGTCATAGTTGTATTTTTACCACAATTTCAATAGATTTTATTTGTTACTCGATTAAAACGATGAAATGCGCTATCATTAATTGTAGAAATTGCTCAGGATCCAAACTTAAACATACCATAGGATAACATTTCACGTGTAATTAATATTTTAACTTTAAAACATATTTTTTGCTAGAGACATCTGTCGTCGAATAGCTGCATTTCTAGAACCTCTAAGTGAATTTGTATTATTTTCGTGTGAATCTTGAATCAATGTAATTATTGGTACCAATTTTTGCCTTAAAAAGCAGCTTCATTTTTCCTTGCATCCTACAAGTTTTTTAATAGATTATTTACAAACCAAAACATATGATATATTATCATGAAAAATTAAAATTATAAAAACACCATCTTTCGGTAAGTAGTCGACTTACGTATATTTCATCAAGACAGAGACCCGTTACAAAATTAAGTGCTACCAGACATCGAAAATTCAATCACCCATAAAAAAGGTCTTATTTAAAAAAGCTGCAATTATCTTAAAATTAATTATAACTCTAACTATGTATTTCTTTTAGTAACCAGTCAGCGTCGTTGTGGTCAGGTACATGCAATAAGATCTAAGACTAAGGCTCCAAAAATTTATAAGAATATAAGATGTGACGAAAATTAGCGTAGATTTATTTATATTCATCATCAGTAATGTTTAATATAGGTATATCTCTCTTGCCGTACATACTTTTTGTACCTTTACTTGAGCAATATCCGACTCACATAAAGTCTGCTATTTAGTGGATACGCCGTTGTGATACAGTTGTGAGAACCTTAATTTGATAAACACTGTCCCTATAATTTTAATTCCCATTTTTCTTGGTGAATTTCGTAATATGGCAACATCGAAAATAACAACAGTTATCGCAGCACGGTTCTAGAACAAATAGAACGCATTTTCGTGCTTGTGATGCCATAGTGGCTAGTAGATGAACTAACACAATGACATAAGTTGATACTGAAATTACACCATGGGGGTATTTTAGACCCATGGTGAATAAAAATGATTTTTCATCGAGTCTCCGTTTAATGATTCCTAGTAGAAAGAATTATACCTATTTCATTTCTGGGGGAGTAAATAAATTGTTGTGGGGCAAGTTCTGTGCACAAAATAATACTTATATAACAATTAATTTGTAACTTTTTTATCTCTCTCTTTTTCTCCGTTCATTTCAAATGAATGCTTCTTCAAGCTTTCTAATTCAATTACTATTTTTAAAGAATCATTAATTTTGAGTATTTACTTTACTTTTGAGTATGCCACTAGTGGTCGATGTTAGTTTAGGGTTAAATTTTAATTATCCTATTCCACGCTAGATGGATTTACAAAAAATGGGTGGTTTCCCATAAAAGGTGTATAAGGGTGTAGCACGGGTGGAGCCAGTAACGTTCCTCGTCCCCCGCTCACCCGAATTTTGGCGCGCTGCTTTGTTAGGAGATTTTACGTTAGGGCACCTCCGCTAGTCTTTTCTCCTCCGTGCTGCAAACTATTGCCTTAGGATTCTGTTTATTTATATAATAATATAGTAGGGTTTTTGTTTAATAAATGTTTCGTGAATTAAAGAGAAGACAAGTCTTGTGAACAATTTTGTCTAACACTTTAAAGCATTCAATTTATGTTATTGGTACTTAAGTGTACCAAAGATTTTAGAAACGTTTTCAATCAAATAATATTTTTACAATGTTTTCGAAATTGATTTAGACAGGATTATTTAATGAAATGCTGTAAAAATAAATAATACTTCCAACTTTTGCACAGAGAGACTGTATTTTACCAAATAGTAATACACTTTCATGTAATGTGTAGGTAAACCTTAAATCATAAACGAAAGATATATGTAGAGAAGTAATTTAATATAATTTCATCGTTACCATTACTTGAGGAAATGATAAATCATACATTAATTAATTTTGTTCCCAACTTTCTTACTAACGTTTTGGTAGAACTGAAATAATTGGAAAGCTCGTTCGGGAAACTTCGGGTGTTTCCGCCATCCTTCGGAGATACCAAAGTTATTCAATGACAGTTGATGTATCTATGGGAAAGATAAAAACTTTGGCTCGGATTATAAGTGCTATATAATAAAACTTATGTGGTAGGTAGGTAATCTAGGTCTTTATGTGCGTGGAAAATAATTTTAGTTTCAGTTACAAGAATTGAAAGAATCCTGGACGCAATCTATCGAACCAAAAATGAACCTAAATACAGGAAATATCAAAACACATAGAGGACGTTTTGAAGGGCGGCCGTTTTTGGGGGCTGTCTTTTGTAAACTCGACCTTCAAAAAGTGATGATTTTGAATTCAGTATAAATTACTTCTTATCTTTGACTTTGTCTATGTGAGGTTAGCTGATAGTAGCTGGCAACAGTGAAAATAACACACTCACTCTTGAAGGGCTCTTGTTGATCGTAATTAAAATAATTAGCTAAGACAATTTAATAACCAACTTAAATCTAAAGTCTTAAATAAGATTCATAAACTCAAATCTGAAACCAATGTGGCATACAACATATCTCGCGAAGTCTGCGTAAAATGAAACGTTCCATGTCTGAGAGACGGGCGCGTTGTCGCGCTTCGTAACTGGGACATGTGAATATTGCTTTTAAGAACAGTCGTTTTAAGGAATAACTAGGCTCTAGTTAGATTTGAGCTTGTTGAAATTAGGTTCTTAATAATTGTAAGCTATCAAAAATTGATTAAGTATCACAATTAATGACTTCGTTTCTCTATTTACTTTAATCAGATAAAACAAAAGAGCAAAATGTTACAATTGAACTACTATTATGGTTCATAACATACAGGGGCCCGATTCTCCTAAGTTAATAATGTCAAATCGAATAGAAATCGAACCGCAATATGATCAAAATAGCAGTTTTAACCATATCGAGCATTCTGCTACTAATAAAAGACCAATCGTATTCGATTGACATTTGATTGGTGTGCGATTGGTCTGCTATTTTGGTGATTTTGATCTATACGATAGTTTGCTGTACAATCATTTTGCAATCGTAAATCATTTACAGACAAAATAATTCATTATTGAATGACAGAAAAGGATAAAAACGTTTATTTCAAAGAAAAAATAGCGGAATGCCACATACGCTTCAATCGTAATCGAGTCGGGATTGGATCGGAGTCGAACGTGAATCGTACGTTTCTTAAGTAAAATTAGGAGAATCGTGCCCCAGGCTTTTGGCAGAGCGGAGAGTCCTTATTAAGTTACAAATCCCAAAAAGTGGTACGAATGTCCCAAAAAGATTAATACTTTTAGTTTCATACAAAAAGCTGTGCCAATAGAGCTCAAACCATAATACTTCAAAATAACACGAGGGAACTAACCGGCTTCCTGAATGCGTGCTATCGTAGCGTGAAACGAAACGTACCGTGCGGACGAGGCGTGGCGCTCGCATCTCTGACTTGTGACGGATGATGAGTCGCGCTGTCGGGAACAGAGAACTGACTGGATGTGACGTGTTTGCGATTTATGTCACTTTTGTAATTACTTGAACTGATGTTGTGTCTACATAAGGACAAGTAAATAATTGATAGATACCAAAATCAATTTAAACCGTACACAAAATAGTTTTTTTTTCTAATCATTCCAATCGTACACAACAAGATTTCAAAATAAAACGAGATAACTAATTCTAGTATCTTAGAACAGTTGCATTCGGTAACCTTTAAGATATGTACTAGCTACTTTAAAATCCATGTAGGATAGTAAATAATGTTAAGAAATATTTAAAAAAAAAGCATAGGAGGCAATAACAAAAAAACATCAAACTAATTAACTTCATCTAAGAAAAATATCTTCATCGTCTAAACTCTAAAATATAATTGGATACCTATCTCTCAACACCAATGAAAACACAATGTCGTTTTAATTGAAATCTCATCCAATTAGAAAGAGTCTAGTGGCGGAAGTGACAAATTGCAGGAAACGCAAGTACGTCGCCGCCATTGTGCAGGCTGCGATGAGACTGAATGTGTTCGTACGCGCGTCTTGGATTTTAGTTGATTAAAATTTTATATTACGCGGGTTTGAATGTGGGACGAAATTGTGAGAATATGCTTTTTGAAAAGATATTCTTTTATGGCATACTCACTATAATAAACACTATTTTAGACTGCTGTTTTTTTTTCAAGGCATTCTTATGTTCATTTTGTAGAAAATTCTTATATAGATTTTCAACGACACAATCTCCGAACTCCTCTCACCATTGGACTGTCATTTCAAAATTCCTCAACAAGCACCCCAATAGAAAGCATCTAAAAATTTACCTTTAGTTAGGGTTAGTAATCTGTGAGCATGTCATCTTCCTTATAGATAGTCTTTATTCCTTAGTAAGTACTATTCATGTGAAAGTAAGTCTAATTATGTCTTTCAAAATCACGCTAAAACAGCTGAACCAATTGAAATGAAAGGCACAAACAGTACCTAGGAAAGTAGTACTAAGCAA
Organism: Helicoverpa armigera; assembly: GCF_030705265.1. NCBI lineage: Eukaryota > Metazoa > Arthropoda > Insecta > Lepidoptera > Noctuidae > Helicoverpa > Helicoverpa armigera. The sequence continues at coordinate 2,216,621 of NC_087141.1, forward strand.
GTAGTACCTAGGAAATGTACATAATAGCCCACTTTTTATCAAGATGATTAAATTATTTCCTCTGGGACGCAGTTTTAACACAGACAGAAGCTAGGAAATAACCCAGCATCGTTGCAGATAGCAAACTCAAGTGAGGTGACATTATTTAAGTATGTACTTACTCGAGCACACTAATTACGTTCTCCAGCATCCGTATCAAAACAATCTACATCTCTTCTGGGATTCTAGGAAGATAAAGGCGTGTTCTCACTGAGTTGGGACGATAATTTATCGTACGACTTCTATAATCGTCTCTACACTACATTGCTCCTACTGCCTTAACTAGACAACAAAAATAATAATTAAGAAAAATGATTCACATTGATATGGATGTTTAAAAAATAGTATATTTTCATGATTAAAGTGTGTATTACAGAAGACTCGCGTGTAAATAAAAAACATAACAACTGCCTCATTTATGAGAACGTTTAAAATTCCCTTTGTGGCTTCACTCTCCAGCCATACCCAGTTTTCATGATCATTGATTTTAACTTCTCATGCTTTGTGTCTCAAAGGTGTAAACATATGCTGTAGTTATATGTTCCTGTAGTCTCAAGTATAAACATACCTTAACTGTCCACCGCTATAAATAACAGGAGTTAGTTCAAACTTATCCAGCGTAAAATGTACTACCTACCGCTGTTTTTTGGCTAAGTTTAATTAGCCATTCTGCTTTGAATTCAAAACGTTTGTGTAATAAGTTGGTGCTTTCCACTGAAATTTCATTCTGAATTATTTATGTTCTAACAGAATAGAGAAAATATTATCTTTATAACATTTGTTGGTTTTGTAACGATTGCTCGTTTGTGGAGATTTTGGGTCTGTTAGGATTGTGTGTTGATGCGAAAGTATGTGTGTTTGTTTGTCTATAACCCTTTCAAGGGTACAGCTGCACGTATAAGGCCTTGAACCATTAGAAATACTGCAAAAAAGTATCCTGGCGACATCTGTTTAAGGCCTTGAACCATTGGAAATACTGTAAATTAAAATCCGGGCGACACTAAGGAGTTTCCTTACGGTGGTTGTCGGCCAACTACTGCAAGGTCCCTCAATTTTAAGGAGCTCCTCAAACATCAATCTATCTCTTACAAGCTTTAGTAAATTGCTGCCATAAAAAGACTTAAGGTTTAGTAACGTTACAGTATTACGAGGTATACGTCTCTTTAAAACTGTGTCACGCTTGACAGTATCATAAAAAGTACATAGAACACTTTTTTATTAACATTCATAGTATTCGTGTACCTATAGGCTAATACATAAGTCCTATAGGCCTGCATATAGCAACACTAATGCATGTTGTTTGTTCCGCTCGCTGGGGGTAACCACTAAACGGATTTTAACGGGATATTAAACTCAGTTTAAATTCTAATCCTCAATGAGATTTTCTGTTCAAATGTTTCGGATATGTGCTTTGAAACTTGGGCTTTTTGTAATATGAAGTATTTCTTTAATTTGGTATTCAATAGAGAGAGTCGAATCTAAAATGAGAATCGAATATTGTCAATAGACAATTGAATTCCCATTTTTCTTCTCATATTTCACTGTATTGGTAAGCTTTGGAGAAGCAGTCCATTAAGTATTATAAGTACCTATAGAAATAAATAGTTATTTATAATGAGTTTTCAGAAGTAACCAAAAGACATTTAATATTTCGATACCACGAAAACGTGGAAAATCTTCAAAATAACAAAATAATTCCAGCAATCTGAATAAAACCTACATAACAATATACCTACTGACGTAGCCTTTAGTACATGAAAACAAACACAGTAGTGTGTTTGTTCTGGACATAATTATCCACTCTGCATTGATTGGTTCACCGAAACCTCTACACTAGAAACTGAGTTGAATTTCATAATAAAATGGACAATATGCAAGTTTGCGGAATTTCGTCGGGTTAAACACTCTTGTTAGTTTTCACTAAAATTAAGTGCTTCTGCCGTAATGGTAAGTTTTATGGTGAAAAAAGCTTAGCCGTTAATAGTTGGCTTAGATTTGGCATTTATAAGCTGCACCATTACTAGATTAAAATCATTAGATAAACACGCTTTTTAAAAATGCAAAACTTAATAGTGATCAAAGTTCATTACAAGGCACTCGTGTTTATACAAATAAAGAATATATGTATCTTGGAAAAGACCTTTGTCAAATCAAGTCTAAAAACAGCTATTATGAAGTTTCAGTTCCTTTCTCCCGGTTCCATCATTAGATCAGTTCAACAGTACCACATTATTGGCTTGTCATCAGAACTACTTACAGTTGCCAATTTTCGCAACAAATGTACACTTCGAGTAATATAAACTTAATTAATACTTAGAGCTCTAATAGCTACTACACTGTATATTAAACCTCAGATTCCAATCCGTACCTACAATCAGTAGTTGATGTAATCGCGTGCCAATACAAGGGGATACCTTAGAACAATTACTCATGGTGATAAATGTTCCTCCTTACAGTCTACCACGGAGGAATAAAATATAGCAGAGGTGCTATAGGGAAGGTAGGTCAGACGCCTTCTTGTAGGTCAATGTAAAGTACGGTAGGTGAGATCAGGTACTGGAACTAACAAAACGTTCTTGTTCCTTGTCAAATCAAAACTAATCTGTCAAAGATCTGTCAAAGAGGTCTTGGTTGCTTAGTGATTTTATTTTGAAAATATTGGCCGCTTTTTAACATGCTATTTTCTCTGGAGATTTTGCGTTATAACATCTCTGCTAGTCATTTTGTTCTCTATGGTCTGTACAGAGATCGTGTAGTTTACTATTTACTACTTGTAAGACGTGTTGAGGTACTCCTTTGAGAATATTCGCCTGTAAAGTTACGAATTTCAGGATTATTAGCCAAAATGTGCAGCCTGGCTTTGTAAGTTAGTTAATTTGAAGAAACGTTTATTTTTGGTTCATTTAATTGATTATTCTTTCATAAAATAACAGATAAAACTAAAAAGAAATGATTATGAAAAAGTATTGATAAGAACCTGAGAGATGACAGATGAAGACAGATGACACACATCCCCGTATTAATATTGAGCACATTAATCCGAAAACATAAATTAGAAACAGCTAAATATACTTTGAGAAGAACCAACAGTTTAATAGCTGAAAGAACAATGATGCTACAATGCTGTGAACTCCTTAACAATTTTTCAAGCCAACAAGCGTTACTGGTAACGATTTAAGTAATAAAATATGTATAGAAACCTCGTTTCCGAACGATTAAATATACAAAGTCAATTACGATTTTGAATATTAAGTCGAACCCGACCATTGATTTTCTTTTCTCGAGCTATTTTCTTGTGGAAGCAGTTAATTTATAATGCTTCCTTTTGTGGTTTAACTAATTGTCTTGAAAAGTGTAAAAAAGTAGACTTCCGTGTCATAGAAAACAATTAAGTATTTTTTCCTGAAAATATGTAGTTCAAATATATCTATTTAGAAGGCTATATTATCTACTTACTAATACAGTGTCAATTCTAATATGAAAAATAACATAAAAGCTGCTTGTTTACATAATTTACTAATTAAACTCAAGTTATATCTAAATATAACCTAATCTTTAAGAAACGATAAACATCTCCCAAAATAGAATAATCTCCCCATCAAAATTTAAATTTCTAAATGCAACAAACACCAAACATTACTTGGCTTTAATTCATCCTTGTAATCGCTCACACAATCCCTAAGTCACGTTACTGAAAGAAAAGTAAATGAGTTTGTATGAGCGAAGATCCCCAAACCCGTGCTTAGCTTGATTAGCGAATTATGCGGAAAACGCCCCTAAGGGGGGCGAAACGGGGCGAATCGGACCATTTCTTTGGGGACTTAGATAAAATTACGGAGGAAGGAAAAATAGCGGAGATGCCATAAGGTAGGTCAGGCGCTTTCTTGTAGGTCAATGTAACGTACGACAGTCGTTATCAGTTACTGGAACTTACGAGGCGTTCGGATTCCCTGTCAAATCAAAACCAATCTGTCAAAGATTGGTCTTGATTGATTGGTAATTTTATTTCAAAAATAATGTTAAAGTTATAAACTATATACTAACGTTCCTAATGCCCCAAAGACCGTGCGGCGCGGCGGGCGTGCTACTTTCTAGATGTTGTATTATGACGTCTCCACTAGTCATTTTGTTCTCCATGCACAAGACCTTATATCGAGGATTTTGTAAAGATACACATCCACTTGTTTTAGAATGGGATGTTGGCATAAGATTTATGGATAAGAACGGAGTTTATGCTGCAAGAAGTTATCAAGCTTATCCAGTGTTTAGAGGATAAGTGATAAGGGTTATTTTGTAAGCTTTGAAGAAGAATGATGAATAATAAGTTGTGTACGCGGGTTTCGTTGTTTGTATTTATCTTCCTGAAGTATTGCACGCAAAGGTTTAACAAAAATACAAATATTTTTGTTACCTAGATTAAATAAAAATTCAGAACTAAGCAGTAAATTGTATTTTATCTTTTTTCAATAATTTTTAATTTTATTCCCATTCATTTTTATGGACCACATTTTAAATCACTTCTTCTGTAACCAGGACATCATAAACTAGTTCCGATTACATTGGCAGCCAAAATATAATGAGTTACGATCATGGTTACGATCCCCATAGATTCATAAAGCTGCGTTGCCAATGTTGGCAGCCTGCCACTTGACTCCGATTTGATATAATGTTATTCAAATGACTGTGACTCATATTTATACTTCCTTGCCATTCATGTTGTCCTGGTACTTATAGTAAGGGTAGCTGGAGAAAGATGATTTTTATTTCTTCTTTATTTTTTATTCATGGTTATTTTTGGTATGGTGTTTATTTGCTATTTATCATTGATAACTAATAATTTAGAATTAAATATAAATTGAGCATCTAAATACCCAGATTTTTTCCATCTTAATAAATGAGGCATGTCACACCAAGAGGCCATTGAGAATAAGTTATTTAGAAACAAGTTATAGCTACTTATGAATGAGTTATGGTTAATTTTAATAAAACTGTTTTTGTTTAGCATGTATAAGTTAAGGTTCCTATACTCTAAAACATTAGTGTTAAGGCAAAACAGACCTTATTCCCTACACAACAAAGTCGAAGACAGCGGCGCAGTGCAGCGTTGCTCTGCTCCTCAGGCCATGCAGGCGAAGGAATATGTGCATCCCACCGTGTACTCTCTCGCCTCCATGACCTGAGGAACTGAGCATATTCTTCTGAAGAGCCCTACGGCGAAGACTGTAAGTTAAAATAGTAAGGTTGTATAGAAAAAGTAAAGGAAATTTAGTGATAAATTAACTATTTTCTATTATATAAAAATTTTACTCAAAAGGGTTCAAATGTCACGAATGTGAACTGCTACACACTGCTCACCATGTACCAGGATAGCATAAAATAGATGGAGTCCTCCGGGTGAAACCGCGTAAAACAGACAGTATGTAAAGTATTCGTGTTTAATGTAATAATTTAATGTAATGTAATAATTTAGCATATGGCGCACTTTTCATTTATTTTTTATGTAAGTAAATTAAACTCAGTATTAAAGTGTAAGTAAGTAAGTTTTAATCACCTAACCGTCAATAATGTTAATCTCGGTTCAAAGCGAAGTTTCGTTCAATTTTGGTTACGACATTAAACTTTAAATGAAGTAACTGGATCGTTCGGTAACTTTGTTCCAACTGCGGTTGCGGCTTGAGATGACAAAGATTATTTTATTTTTAAAACATCTATAAAAAAATAAAAATATAATTTGTTGTTTGAATGGAAACTTTGGGTATTTTTAAGTAACTTACTAAGTCTTGATCCTTAATCCTTAATAAGATATTGGTTTAGTGCCTTATTACATTCTAATTTAATCAAAATGTTGACTAATTTTAAAACTAAATGTAACATTCAAATTATAAAAACAAACACTTTTGTAGAATATATAGTTAACCTAATTTTAATTGATAATTGGGATTTATATGAGGTTGCTAAAAATATCCCTGTTACCATACCAGGATACCATAGCAACACAAGAGTTCTCCTCCTATGTTCCCGGATAGATTTTATGACTGTTATCTTACTAGGAAGTAGATGTGCGCTGACTCAGGTCTGCATAACATTGAACAGCTGTAACAATGTAGGTGCGGTTTAGAAGTATCATATTGCTTTATAATAAATATCAATGTGCTATTAAGAAAGGCCAATAAAATTAGCGACACTAAAACGTTTTCTATCGCAGCCTATGATGACAGATGAACCCTGCTCGGACATTCTAGCTAGGTTGTCAGCTTCATAATAACTATCTCTTTCATGATGCTGCTGCCCTAGTACTAAGTAGTAAAAACCATGCTACTTACTTCGTGCAGAAAGAAGCTTAACTATTTCAAATACAAAAAAATCCAATTCACTATCACGCCCAAAAATTCCTCCCATTTTAATTAAAATAATTTCGCAGTCATCAAAAAGTCACATTGTTCCAACTTACCCTTCGGTCCTAATTCTAGCAGTGACGTAGTAAAAGTTCGCATATCCGCCGCAGGATTCAACTCGTAAAAATAGTTCATGTGTGTTACTATCGTAAAAACGTCCGACTTTTTGTCACAAGTTACGGGCGAAAGCGGTTACTACTCACGTTATATGAGTTTGGGTGTAAACTTTTATTAAAAGTTGTAAACTGACAATTTTGCACGGCTATAAAGAAATTGTTGAGGTAATGTCTGTATTATGCAGTTTGCACTTTACTGTCGTAGCTGCATTCTAAAAACGAACGTGCGTTTGTAGATATAAGGTATAAAGTACGTTATTGGTAGCAGTTACTTATGTCACATGGTAAATAGCTGGGTTTTAGCACTTCAGCAGCTTGTACCAGAATTTGCACTTATGAGATTTATACTTGCACTGTAATTTATTTGACTAGCAATTTAAGTCAGATATGTTAATGTATTTTGTTTTATGAAATAATCTCATTATAATTATCACATATATATGAGATAAGTTTTAGACCTCCGCAGACTGCGAACCGATGTCCATCAACCGATATTTTTATTGGGCTCATAAACAGTATGGCGCTATATATATAGGTACATAATAAATAGGTAAGGGGATTATTTTAAAAGGTTTTTCGTTCACAAGTTGCTTATAACTTGTGCCATTCGTGTCAACACGGTCTGCTATTTTATAGAGAAGCGTACAAGGCTTTATTATTGTTTTTCTTATTTCCGATAGAGGAGACGCGACAACCGAACGTTTTCATTTTCCTCAACAGTTCTGTGGAGGCCCTAAAACGTTTTTTCGTTCATGTAAGTAGGTACCTAGGTACTTACCTACTCAATGTATTATACTTAAGTACTTTATGTGCGTGCAGAAATCAATTGTTACTGTATACTTTTGTAATTGTTAAATATGTTTAAATTGTTTTATATCATTGTGAGACTATTTATAGTTACGATTATTAACTTTTTATGTAATGTACCAATTTCATAAACAAAAATTAATTAAGTTCAAAATACTTTTTTCCGTTTTTCCAGGAAATTTGTATGAACGCTAAAAATACTATGTAAAGCAATTGTGTACATCGCTTATAACTAACTATCTTGTATGTATTTACTTTGTGTGCTCACCCTAATTACGTTATTGTTACAGACTGATCACGTATCCAAATACTAGCAATCTTGTTAATGTAAATTATTATTTCTAGGAATAATATCTACGAGTAGAACGTGAGATTATTTCATAGACCTTCAATTATTATGATTCTGAGAATGTATTTGATTTGAACATTCTAGAATGGAGTTCGGAGTTCGCAACTAAAATTGAGTAACCTCTTTTTATATCTGTGTCCCTGGTACTTTTTGTGTAATGGCTAAGAAATTATTCCATAATTTTATTGTATTATTTAGATTTTATACTCCACATCGGAACGTAATTATATCAAAGTTAAACAAAATTTTATGATAAACTTAGTTTTTGTATTATTCGCTAAAATTTTATGAAAGAGATATGTATTTCAAATCCAGCCCATGACCAAATGACAACCTATTCAAAACACATGTAACTTAACAATGTTTGGTTTCAGCCGATAAATAATTTCCCCAAAACAATACCATCCTGGTTTCTACCAAACCGCAGTCTCCGGAATTCGGTAGTAGATCATTGCAACAGTTTGGCCTAATTCTACCATTTCCTTTACCAGAGCACACAAATATTTATCTATTCATTTAGCCGGAAACTTGCGTTTGACCACAACAGCACATTGTGGTTAGAATCGGTTTGTCAAACCATATTAGACACGTTTTATTTATAAGGTTTTAACTAGGAGACCGATTTATTGACCAAGTTTTAAAATAAGCAATAGGTAAGTGCAACAAAACAGTTGAAAAGTTGTATTTATGTAAAAGTGGCAGTCCTTTTCAAAAACTATACCTATAGGACTCAATGAGGATCAGAAAATTAAAATTGTCAAAAAAGTTCGTTAAGTACGACAAAATAATATATACGCACAAATTTACATAAATACGCACACTAATACAAAGGCTTTTCATACAAATAGTCTACGAAAAAAATATACATTTATAAGAGCTGCAAATTGATTCCAATCTTTATGTCTTTGAAATACCAGTTTCAGTATCATTATGAAAGAAAGATAATTTGCATTTTTACGGCTTCGAGATGAAAGGGCCAATTTTTACCAAGGATCTTGTGGGCAATTTTAATAAATTATGCTAAGTAGTCCCTCTTTTTTTGCTAATAAGACTTTGCTTGTAATTATTGCGAATTAGTCTTTGTTGTGTTGAGTTAAAGTCTAATTTGCTTTGTGCTGTTTTGTACTTTTAAAAGGTTTCGTTGATAGACAATGGCGATGCTTTTCTCTGTAGATTGGTAAGACTAATCTTGTCACCATCAATGTATAGATTGCTAAAAGAAAAATTAAGTAACAAAGCGAAAAAGTAAAATTGTAATGTTACCGGCAATTTTTAAAAAGTGTAATTGGTAATAATGACTGGGTTTTAATGCTATATAGACATGTACATTAGGCTGATTAAAATTAACATTTTATTCTATGTTATCACGTATTCATTTAAAAAACTGCAGAATCTAAGTTTCCTCCAGCAAGTATCGTAGATTTTGATAATAAAAATAAAAACAAGGAAATATCGTTCCTGGATCGGAGCCAAACGGAAAAATTACGAAGTCGCAGCTGTGTCTGTCTGTCTGTGCATATTATCGCGTGTATGTATGTGTACTAAGCTGAGATAAATTGTCTTCAAGACGTTTATAATATTTTTTACTTATAACGTTCCTGGAAAGTTGGGGTCAACATCTGCGGAGTATGTGCGCCTAGTACTTCATCAACGTTATAATGTATTTTTAAAAAAATAACTTAGCTACTGATTCAGTTATCATTAGCATAACAAATATTTTCGTATTTCTAGAAATATTAAAAATCAAAGATTGAAAATGCATTGTATTTCTTTCTACTCAGATATATCGAATGCGAAGGAATAAGCTTGTTTGTCACACAACAAATACCTAGAAATATTTCAACGGCCACAGTATTCTCACAATCATATTTCACAGAAACTACATGCAAAATACAATTCTATGAAACATGAAATTTCATGCAATCAATCTGTTTTACTAAGCAATTCTCCTAAAACATTTTCAGCGTCAACACTTTAATTTCTCAACAGTCCGGTGAGAATGTGTGACCATGCATATTAATGAGACCTCCTCGATACTCCTGGTCGCCTAGTCTCTTAAGTCTTAGTTAATTGACACTCGGCCATTATGCCTCTTAAATATCACTTAAGTTAATTAATGACTTGGCTGTTTGGTAAAGTTTTACATGTGATTTTTATTTAAGTAATTTTCAGCCTTTTTATTGTTCTAATGCGGGGCTGAGGCTTCTTCTTATATAAAGAGGGATTATTATAAGCGTTATTTACCAATAGTGTGTGTCAGCATAAAATATGTCTGATTATGACCCAATATGTGGTTTCATTTGAGCCGAAAGACGTCCGTTGCTGGACAAAGGCCTACCCCAAAATTCTTTCTGCAACTGCTGTTCTTACTTTCAACGTTTATTCTATTCTATTCTGGAGCTATTTTCAAGCTTCAGATCGACTCACAACTATAAACTCAATGTTTCTCAAACAAGCTTAAAGTTTTATTTTGTATAATATTTCTGATTGCCATCGAATCTTCTAAAAGCTATCAGTTCAAGGTGGTATGATGGTATTTTTCATCATCTTTCGATATCTTCAGTTTCGAGAGGACTTTCGGAAGAATGTCGTAAAAGCGTAACTTGATAATCTTCCAACTTCTGGTGACATGCTCTGTAACGTGTGTGGTACAAGTTATAAGCGATTGGAGATTAAATTCATATATGTGTATTGGTTCTATCTTATATCTGTGCTTAATCCAAGCGGAGAAAAGTAATTTGTATACAGTTGAAAATTAACAATATAATGTAATTGTTATTTATAAATTATCGATAGAATCACTATCTAGTCCCATAATGAGAGGTTTTCTTTAATAAGCGTGTTAAAAACAACCTAGTTTCTATAAGAAATGTAGATATATTGAAACCAGAACCCGCTTTCGCTTATGACTTGAACTCACTCAATAAAACTTGGTTTTATTGTCACATTCACATTTTTGGGTTTACGACGCAATCGTCGAACAACTGTATTTATTATATATTAGTAGTAAAATATTATACATTTTTGGACAATTTGTAACCCCTTTAGATCATAACTCGCGACGTTCGTTTAGTTGAGCCAAAAATAGTTGAACTGTTTTTATTGCTTTGTTTCATATGAGCAATAAACATGTCTATTATCATAATTTTATTGTTCTCATTTTAAAGAGACGCTTTAGGGACACTAAATTTGCCATCTGATATTTTCTTCAAAGAAAACAAGAGTCAATCTAGGTACGGATTATATTTTGTGTTTACCACATTACAATGCAGGCAACATGCAAAAAAAAGCCTATCCTTAAAACCCATTAAGTAAAAAATGTTTATAGGCGTCAATGGTAATATATTTCCCAAACCTTCAAATTCCATACTTCTCGAAAATTCCAGTTGAAGTACCTCTCAGCATCGTTAATATAAAAACGCTTCTGGCATTGCAAAACGGGTGGGGCTCCCAAATCCGCGAGCATTCGCCTCGCTACACGCCATTAGACGCAATAAGGCCGCAACCAGTTCAGAACAAACTGTAGGCCATTAAACTAGCGGGTTTTGAGAGTAAAACAATGTAACTTGATTTACGATCATTGTTACCATATTTTTTGAATTATCAGCACAAAGGTGTCCTTTGAAGAAGCGTAAATTGGGAGGTTTTACGTGAAGCAGAAATTCAAACTCGAGGCTACTACTAAGAAATTCCACATAGCGACATACTTCGCCCATACCAAGAATTTTGCTTTCACTAGACTATCAACAATGTATCGACATTTCTACAGAAACGGATTTCATTTGAGCACTTTGTCACTTTCGGGAAATTATTTACAGGCACTCAATACACGTAATTATCAACCCAAGTGGAAGAATCCATATAACACTGTGGTGTTTTTTATGTGGTGTTATTTGGTGTGCCAAACAAAACACGCTATAAAAACAAGTTTATTTATCATCATACTTAACTTCCAAGCCGCTGTTTTCACAGCCCCACCCTTTTCGCGTCATCGCTCATCAATTTAATGAGTGACGGCTGGCAGCGGTGGCCATTAATCTCGCGGAAGCCACCGCTGCACATTGTTGTGGTAATTACCGCCTTTCACTTCTGCTATCCGGGTTTTGAAGTTCAACCTTCATTCACTATTTGAAAGCTTTGAGAAAAATCTGGAAAAGGTTTTCGGGGAAGATTTTTCATTTCTTTTTGGTTTTGGTTGTTCTGGTGATGAGATAAGACTGGAGTACCAGAACAGCATGAATCAGCTGAGTATTCTAATCTCCAGATGCAACTAACTGCTCACCAAGTACCAGGATAGCATAAGTTACATGAGCTTACCAATCTCGCCATCGCTGCACATTGTTGTGGTAATTACCGCCTTTCGCTTCTGCTATCCGGGTATGAAGTTCAACTTTCACTATTTGAAAGCTTTGAGAAAAATCTGGAAAAAGTTTTGTTGAATCTTTCTTGGTTGTTACGGTGATAAGGGGATGAGGTAAGACTGGTATTAACCAATATGTTATAATACTGCAGTATGTTATGCATTACATATTCCATATCACGTTTAAGTATATAACAGAACGGCTGTAAGCAAGGACTTTCTATGCTATAGCTAAACTACTCTCGTCAATTTCTTATCTAACTATTAAGTTCGTTAATTTATTTACTGTGCTCAAAGCAACTTAACACGGATTACTTAGTTAAATTAAAGTAACTTTAAAAAAAATATATACCTTCGTTTACTATCTTTAATTCCATTACCTCACACGTATCTGTGTATATCTTTATTTAATACCAATTCTATTTTGACACAACTTCCCACTACAATAACAATTTGATAGACAGCTTTCCGACAAAGGAAAGAATCAATTAGTCGTTTCTAACTCGGAATCACCAACGAATCGGATAGGATGGTCGGCTGTGTAAAATTCATTAGGTTAGCTAGACAAACTGCCGTTATGCTGCCGTCGTCGGGGCAATTTAATTATATTGTGGCAGTAAGAACAATGCTTTTTATTTTTAAAAGATTTTTTGTTAAAAAGTTTTGAGAAAATTGTTGTTATTTTAGTTGCAACCGTAACACCTATAGGGTCAATTAATGTGGCAATTGTTTACTAAGTTCGCATTACCTATGTGTATGTGGAAACGGAAAAACTATATTGCGTTTAGGATTAATGTTTATCTAACACTAGGAAGGATCGTTAAATAATATATTTACGGGCTAATCTCAGAAACTGGACCGATTTGAAAAACTAAGGCTACCGAAACACTTCTTATCCGATGTGTGAAACAGTTCTCAGGAGGAACAACTGCCGAAAACAAATTGAATAAAATATAAGTGCTTCTATCTTCTTTTATAGTAAAAATATAAATACCGTATAAACCAGTGATACTGAAGTTACATCTGAAATTCCGTTCATCCGTGACTCCGAAATACGGGACACAAAGTCGTGTCCGTTTTATGCAAACTAGCTTGATCCCACAGCAAACACTTAGATATTCGTATTTACTATTTACATAAACATCATCACGACTATATTTATTCCATTTGGGTAAGCAGAGCTGTATTGATTCTTTGATATGTTTCTACCGTTAAGTAAAAGTTTCTTTAGAACTACAAAAATTATAGGTATTGGTACACTTTTATCTGGCAAACCCTTAATCCGTAAGGGCCTAGTAATTTTGTTCCACATGGTATGGGCGTTGTCGCGCCTTTATGTTCGATGTAAAAGATGACACCTGAATCTGCCTGAATCTTTTTTGCAACACCTAAAAGTAAACGCCAATAGGTATGCATTTTTACCCGTTATCTATCCATCTAAGAACGTTAGCGTTATCACTAAAGGTGTATTTCTAAAACCCATCTCTCAGTTAATTTGAGATTAGTGAACGAATTTTGTCATCACCTTCTTATAAAATCTAGATACAATCGAATCGCAAAACAACAGATAGGTAGGTAGATATGTAAGATATGTTATAGAAATCCTCAATAAGCCGCTAGCACAGAACAGCAGTTACTATCCATAACAATTTGATGACGTTTCGAGCAGTAGACAATAAAGATTAGTGCCCACTTGTACTTTTGATTGCGCGACAGTGTTGCCAACTGTCGAAGAGTGTGTCTGCTACTTTATATTGAGATGAGTGCGAGATGTGTGTGTTGGTAGTTTTGTTTATTTTATGGGTTGTTCGTATTTGTGTTTATGTTAGATTGTGTTAAGTATTGAAACCTAATTGATGAGTGTGGTGTTAATGTGTTTGTTTTCTTATCTATATCTTAATATTACTAACTTGGATAGTTATGCTTGGTTGATTAGTTGAACCCGGATAATTTTTGGAATTGGTAGGTATAGAAGAGAAGACATTGGCAGAGAATCTATAGAATCTTCTGCTACCCTAGTGCGTGGAGTTGTTCTTTTGGTACGCAGACAAAACCATGACAAGAACGTTTGGTGTGAAAACATAAGCTGAAATTACGAATTACGAGCACCGAATTTACGCTTTACAAAATGAAAGCAAAATACTCTAGTGGGGCGTATCATTTCAAGCTCTAAGCCTCTATTCGTACTAACGATAGTTATAACTCAATATTAATATCAGCATTAAATTAACATTAGATACGTATTATGCTTCAGCAAATTGTTTACAAGCACTATAATTTATGAGCAAAATGTAAATACAAATAGTTTTCCCAAGCTTCAATAAATTTTGAAATGAAAACTATTTATTGAGGTTACTAATACATAAATGTTTCTAATTTTATTATAAGTACTAAACATATTTATATTACATACAAGCATATAAATTTAATATCAATTGAGTTACTTTCTCGTAAGAAAAATAAATCTTTCGATGTACTAGTCAACTTTTTATTCTGACATAAGGTTCAGTGACCTACCAAAATCATTCTCTTTCCTAAGCTTAAAATTAACTCTTACAAGAACTACTCTCCTGGTACCTAATTGAAGATAAGCCGGTAATCCAATAAATCAATTGTTTTTGGGTGTCAAATTATATTGTTTAAAAGTTTTCAGCCAGGGTTTAAATTGTGTAAGAACAGGCTGATTTTGAATTTGGAAGACGCTCCAAAAAGTTTTGTTGGCATCATTCGAGATTTTTTCGAACTTTTTTCGATCTTAGGAACCTGAAGTTTATTTGTTGGAATCGCTTAATCATTTGTTTTTGATTGACCTCAACAAAATGGGGCATAGTTTCTTTAAAACAGATACAGGTCCTTTTCTGTTCCTAAGCCAAATTTAATCGAAAGCATTAAATTATTTGGCCTATGTACGGTAGCTCAATACTGTCTTGAATACTTTGAAATTAATCAATTCCACATTATCGACCACACGCCAAGTACACGACCACTACATACACCAAAAGGTCCTTTACAAACAACGCCGGGTGTCAAACTTAGTGCTCCATGTGAAACTTATAATTGCTTGCCACAACTTTACCCTTGTTCCCCTTTTTCCTAGAATTTAGTTCAAACATGTTTTGAAAATTGTTATCTTTTAAATTATCAGTGTACAATGCAACTTTAATTTGTAAGTTAGTAAATATACGTAATACTAGGTTTTTCTCTGCGGTTCACTCACGTCCCGAGAGAACTACATACTTCCCGCATCTAGATAAGATCTATCTGTTCTCCGCTGTCTAACTGTGAAGTACCAGGAGAGCATAAGTTACGTGGATGTTCTTACGTATTTTTAAAGTGATTTATGTGCCGTGCCTACTTATACAATACTTGAAGAAAAACATAATATCATGGTTACATACTTAACGATATTAGCTAAACCAAAGCAATTAAGTAAGTACAATGAGATCACCACTCACTAGCCATTCTTACAAAAAAAAAGAAGAAAAAATACAAAATACGAACATGAAAATATGAAGATATCAATACAAAAAAATAAACAAGACATGATTGGTGTATTTTTATTGTGTCTTTGGCAGCATTCCAGTGGAAATATCGCCACAACTCTTAATGTCAGATACAAAGATATATATTTTAAGGTTCTTTTGTAAACAACTAGAAGGAACAACCTATATTAAGGCTTAAGGCGCCTGAATGTATAAGGAGGTGAATAATTTGACAATATGTCGAGTTTTGGTAGGCTTATTTTGTTATGAAGAAATTATTTTAACAACATAGTAAAAGACTTCTATATTGTAGGCAGAATAAGATTTTTCATTGTTTTGATACTATTTTGTAAAAGATCCTAATAAACCTAAAGAGTTATTGACAAAAATACAGTAAACTAACATTTTTAACCAATACCAAAATAATAAATTAAAAAAAAAAAACATTTCTTTCTTTCATCATCTTCAAATGACAGTAAACACAAATACAAATTATACACGATACCTTGCTGCTTTTGTAACCATTTATTAAAACTAACAGCAGTCAGAACACGCCGCCTATTGAAAACTAAGAGATACACACGAACCCTAGCGCTGAAGCCTGCAACTGTGATAGTACACTTTCAGAAACAGAGATGGCGCTGTTTTCAGTTACGCGTCACTGAAAGTTTCCTCAAAATTAATGAATGGATTATATTATAATAAAGTGGATCTAAGTAATTAAGTACTTTTGTGATAATCATATTTATTCAAATGTAATGAAGTTTTTTCATTCGATGGAAATTACACTTTTTATTTTGCTTACAACATAGGTGCTTGGCTTCTGCTAAGTTAGTATTTTTTTTGAGTGGACTTGCTAAGTACTTACTTATTTTTTAGTAAACACCACTTATGTATAAGGTATTGTACATCAACTACAGCTTTTTTACTGGTAGTGTTACAAAGCCGGTTTATGAAAGTAAGCGTATTAAATCTTAAAAATTATAGTGAAGGTCTCAACTTTTTCATATTTCAATTTTACCAAAAATCATAGAGAAAAATTGTTTTAGTATAGTAAAAAAAATAGCAATCCATAACACTATTCTATCACATTTGTCACACTGCATTTCTGAAGCGAAGCTTTTACGCACGGCGGATATATCCGGCGCGATCCGGTCCAATCCGGTCCGGCACGGCACGCTCCGGATGATCGCATTAAGAGATTAACACTTTTGGAACATGGACCGAATTATTCTTGGTACCGGTATCATCGGTATTCGTTTCGTTTTCTTTTTAAATTGGTGTGAAATTTTTGATCCGGGGGTGACGTGAACTGAGGATGAAAGTAACGGGAATTCTGTATATAGATAGATTGCGAGTTTTTCCGCGGTGAGTTTTCGTGATGTAAGGCAACTTTTGTCCATCGGTTTTATGAATTTCTTTTTACAAGTATAATCGTAAATTATATGTATTGCTTTTAGACGGAATGGACGGTATTTGGAAATATTGTGCGTTTATCTACTAAATAATTTTAGGAACAACATTATGAAATAGCTGCACTATTACTTTATTAAAAACCACTAATTTCGGAGAGCCACATACTGTGTCAACTTATAAACTTGCCTCGAAATCCGCGTACCTAACGAAGACGTCATTCCTATCGAACCGTAGTCACTAACAGCTATAATAAAATAAAGCAAGCTATATTACATTACCTTATACAGTGTACCTACATTAACATTATCGTAAACACCACAGATCATTTCACCAACCGGAACCGCTGCGCCACACAAACTATCCAAAAAAGCCTGCCAAACGGTGGAAGAGGCAAAGCAACAAATAGTGATAGCTCACTTATGCATTTTTAATATCTTCATAACGTAGTCAGAATACGGCAATTGTCACACACGAGCATAAGCTTGACTTACACATACATATACAACTATGAGAAAGAAAGAAAGGGTGCTCTTATAACGTTGATGGAGGAAGAGGCACGGCAATGGCATCTCCAGTTGTTTAAATAATCCACGGTTAACACAGAGTGATTAATAACAAGACTGTCGTGTTGAGGGCACTTTATACTCAACAATTTCACTAATTAAACAATATGGTACTTAAATTGTTTCAGACATGTTCGGAATTAGTTTAATAGGTTAGTTTAATTTATTAGTAAGGTAACGTAGTTGAAGGAAGTTTGGCTATCTATCTGCTACTTGGCATAGGTATGTAATACTTGTGCTTTGCTCACGTTTCCATCTTATATGCGGTACTTACTTACTAAATGCATGTGCTTAAGTAAGGAGATGATGCTGCCCAAGACTTAGTACGCCAGTATTTTTATTTACCACCCTAATTGTTTAATTATGCAAACTTCCATCTTAGTGAATCTACGCCTTAAAAGGAAATTGAAACTCGCAGTTTTAAGTCAGCCAGTGACCTTTTGCTTTAATTGATTATGACACTAATACTACCTTCAGATAGCAGTTTCACACGCTTTCCGGTTGGTTTTACTTGTCGCACCCGGGGAAAAAATGAATACATATTACCCTATCTATATTCCTATATAATATCTGTACACCAAACCACCAAATATGTGACTATCTGTGCACCAAACTTTAAAATCGATTTTAAGCGTACAAAGTTACTTTAATACGCTAAGAATGCATTTTCTGGGGAATAAAAAAGGGCTACCATTATGAACCATTTTGTACTGAAAAGGGAAAAGATAAGACATTAGAAGGTGTGAATATAAATGATAAAAAATCAAATCTCATTTACATATTTCATTTGAAATATAGACCGTGAATTTCTCGTCACTGAAAGGTGAAATAAATGTCATATTGAAGCTTCTTTCAAGAATTCCCCAAAACGTATTTTAATGTATTTGTATAGGACCAGAGCTGATGATATGAACAACATTTTTGAACAAAATAGAAATTAATTTTAAAATTCATGTTTACTTTTTTGAGAAAATCAGAGTTTGTTTGAAGAGGTCTCAGAATTGTAAAAGTTTAGACCACGTTAAATTAAAAAAAATATTTGGTCCACTTATTGTAAGTATTTTCACAGCACTCTGGTGTTTTCATTTCTTCTTTCTAGCATTAAATGCATTCAATCTAAAAGATAATTAAGTAAACAGAAACAAAAATAAAAAAGGCGAAAAAAGTCTGCCTGAATAAGTAACAAATAATTAAAATGATTAATCGAACTCAATGAACAGAGCTACCAACTTTCGCAGACCATTTATTACTTGCATTAACTCTGGAGTTCACTAACAGATGGCGCTGTCCGCAATTTTAATTGCCGCTCAAAGTTTGCCCATAAAATAGTCCAGACTCCGCGAGACATCAATCAGGAAGAGGTCAGAACATTGTTTTAGCGAAAACTAAGTAATTGGACTTTAGAATTAGATGGGAAGACTAAATTTACTTAGTGACTGGGTTATAGGTTAGAATATAACCTCCAAATTGTTGACCGTTAGTTTGAAAATGCCTTTTTATATTTTTGTCAACTTTGGTCTATAAAGTAGACCAATAGTCCAGTTTCAATTCTTTATTTATGGTATTCCTAATATTGTGCTTGTTACTGGTGATATTTTCATCAATAATACCTAAATGCCTGGGAATTTACTTTCAGCAGATGATTAAGACCATCAGGCTATAAAAGCAATCATTACCTTGAAAAAAACACATATATAAAAACCACAATATACGTATTACATTCCCTTGAAAAAACACACATTAGGTACAAGTTTCACAATAGACTACAATTCATGTTCAACTTTATCAATTTGCACATGGGTTAAAACTCTCCCGTTTGCCGCGAACGTGTATGTAGAGTGACAGAGTGACAAATTAACTTGCCGACGGTTAGTTAGTAACTAGTAACGAGTGGTTACAGTTACCAGTTACTATGTTCTAGTGGTTTTACCTTTATTTGATTTTGTTTGTATGAGCTGTTGAACTGTCGTGCGGTTTGGCTTTACGCTGCATTGAAGGTTGTTGGTCGGTTATGCGATCCTGGTAGTTTCATTTCGTTTTGCGGGGTGAAAATAAAAGCATTTGCTTGCTTTTTGGCAATTAATTTTTATTTTGACTTAATATTATTTTTCTTCTTCATAGGTACTTTTCTTTATAGGGGATGATTTTCTCTCACAAAGATTGATCTCTATACGAATGATTTTCCTAGCTACTACCTTTTATACGCCATCATAGTTATTCTATCGGCTAGCTTTTAGTTTAGACAAACTAGTTGGTATGTAGGCAGGCAAGCCAACGTGGTTGTTAACATGGCCTCGGCTGAATACATCAATCAGGGTCGCTGTGATCGATACATCTAGCATAGAAGTTTACAATTTTACATGATACGAGGTGTATTCTTTAACACGGTAACTTTAGCTAGACTAGTAATAAAAGTAATAGTACATGTTAAGACATACAACACTACATGTACAAACCTTATTTATACCTGGAAAATCCTATTATAAAATCTAAAAAATACGTCTACAAAAAGCCTCCTTACAGAAAACAGCCGCTTAAAAAGCGTGTAAAAATAATTCAATTCAGGTTTAACTGAATAAATAGACCTTATGTTCGTAAGCTTACCGTCTACAATCTTCACTACCATCTAAATGTACCAAGTTGAACGATCCCAATTATTTACTCTCAGAAAAATAAACAATAGTTGCTCCTTCGCGCCAAAATGAACCCATAGGGGCGAGGGCACGGAGGAAGGATAGATGAGCGGAGATGCCATAATGCAGGTAGGTCAGGCGCCTTCTTGGTCAAAAACGTATGGAGGATTTAATCAAAACGATCAGTTACGAGTGAACTTGAAAGTGAAAAATGGTCGGTCCAAAAAAGGCGTTATACGCCTTTAGGGAGAAAACAGTAACGGCGTTCCTCGTCCATCGTTCACTTGCATTTGGCGCGCTACTTTCTTAGGCGATTTTCAGTTATGGCACCTCCTCCAGTTCTTTTGTTCTCCATAGACGAGGGTCATTAACCTAACAGCCAAAGAACTCCAAATAGTTCCAATCTCAACAGCACTTGTCCAGGAATTTATGATTTTAGTTCGGAAACGATATCGTGCCGTTATCTCACAAAATATTGGTTCTATCTCTGGATAATGTCTGTGTTTTATACTTAAAGTGGCACTTCTGTTTAATTAGTAGATAAGTTTTGTTCTTTCTTGATATTATAGTGTTTGTTGTTAAGATTTCTGATTAGCTTTTTTGATAAAATTGCAAAGTTTTACAATTTCTTCCTGCGCCAGTTGCATTGAAACATCGTACAAAGGATTGTTCCCAGAAAAGATATTTGCGTGAAACTTGCTTTGTTCACTAGTGTTATTAATTCTGATGTCTACACAGATATCTGATAGTTTCCTTGAACATGCTGTATCTCAGAAACTACTACACCAATTTGTTTTTTTAGTGTTATAGCCCTTTCATCGAAAAGACTTATCGGGAAGCAAGTGAAACAACTAGCGGAAAGTAGTCTCTAATGAATATCTTTTGGCTTCAAAAACAACAATACTCTACATATATTGATGAATTCCTACTTATCCTTTTCACGCTTTAATTCAACCAGGTGAACTTCCCATAAACTTCCATGGCCAGATTTGACTCAGTCGCAGACTAAGCGTCTAGACATTAGACCCAGACAACCCTGATGGATGGGTCACATCTACTATGATTATAGACGTGAGTAACACGTTCGCTTTGGGATCAACTACCGGCAGATAAACGACGCTTTTAGATAAATTATTGTTCTTAACTTTGTAGACTTGGAACGGGATTTTTCTTTTGTTTAAAAAAAATATCAACGGTGTCCGAATTTGAATTTAGTCGTTCTTATGTACATTCAATAAACACTAACCTTGTTGCATGGTTGGTTCCATATAAATGCATCTTGATAGATATTTATACTAGGCTAGAAAGAAAATTACTTATGGGATGATGGCAGACTAAAGAGTATGGAATTTGAAACCACGCTGCTCCGACCCGAAATAAAAAATTGGGATAAGGATAATAGAGATATTCATTACTTAAGCTTTTTATTGATTTTAAAACTGAACTACTTATTGACTCTCATTTTTCAATCACATAGCTCTTGTAAACTTCTACAAAAAATATCATCAAACCATAACTTTCAAGTAATGAGAGGTACGGTAAACTGCACATCAGTGGTAACTGTCATGCACCATAACGCAATAGTAATAAGCACGATTTTCCTATAAAACTGTTACTACTGACCTGAAGTTGACTGTACACAATTTCTAAATGAAAACAAATGACGATTGCCACGAGCACACTATAAAGAATGAACTAGTGTACTATTGTGTATTGTCGGCCATTTTATTAGCATCCCATTAGCCGAATTAATTATTAATAAGATGGCCATTTAACGACCTAGGAGAGGCCTTATTTTATATTGTTTTAAAGCAGGTATAAAAACAAATAACGTAGTTTGTATTGTATGCTCTTGAGAGTCCCTTAAGGGCCTCGAATGGTCTTTACTTAATTTTGTTTATTTGGGGCTATCTAGACACACGGCAGTGTGTCCGCCAAGTTCGAGCAAAAAAAGCGACACACCGGCCGTGGGTTATATTACACGAACCATTTCGGGCCAAATTCGACCCCCCTGTAACTCAAAATCTATTTTATTTACGCATATCAAATTTCTAGTATCTGTTGAGACCCCCTCACTTATCTAAAATACAAAATTTCATTAATATACCTATTGTAGGTCTTGAGATATTGACGTCAGAAAATTGCTATTTTTACTATACACTTATTCACTTATTCACTTATTCACTTATTCACTTATTCACTGACTCACTCATCAAAAACCTAGACCACTTCCAATGGTCGTATTGACTTGAAATTTGGCATGGAGGTAGGTCTTTATGTCAAGGTAAAGGAAAAAATCTGAAAATGGCCAAGTGTGAGTCGGTTTCAAAATAATGAAGGTGTTTTATACCCGGTGTAAATTTATACCCCTAAGGAACTAAAACGAACTAAATTTATCTATATTTATGTAATATATCTTCGAATGGTACAAAGGTTTGTATTTAGTCAAAGTAAAGTAAAAATCTGAAAACGGCCAAGTGTGAATCACTTTCGAAAATAACGAATGTGTAACTTTGATCCACGAACATAATATATGATAACATGTCATGTCAGTCAGTTGGTAAATCTAGTCCATTTAGTTAATCTAGTTCATTTCTTTGTAAGAAACATAGTGCATATTAAAAAATCTAAAAAATAGTATAAATGAGACATTTCTTTGACTAACTTCATCATAAGAAAAAAATAAAATAAACAGCCTTACAAAAATAAATGAAATCCCACCCAAAACAAAAATGTGAAAGACTGCCAAGTTCGATAATATGGGAATGCTTCGCCTATAAAAGAAGTGAGATCTGAATAAGTACCAAGTTCCATACACATACCTCAGTTAAAAATAGTTACTTTTTAATGATGATTACTTGGCAAGTTTTAATAGAAAATTAAATACTTGATTCATTGCGTTTAGTAGGTTTATAACAAGGTGTATGAAAACTTGCCAAGTAACATCATTAAAAAGTAACTATTTTTAACTGAGGTATGTGTATGGAACTTGGTACTTATTCAGATCTCACTTCTTTTATAGGCGAAGCATTCCCATATTATCGAACTTGGCAGTCTTTCACATTTTTGTTTTGGGTGGGTTATGTTTACTGTTCTATTAACAGCCATATAATGGTCTCTGCATACAGCGGGCGCGGCGCGGCGGGACGGGACGGCGACGTGACACAATGTACTAGATCGTCGCGTCGCGTCGCGTCGAGCGGGACGGGTCTGTGTGGCGGCCTCCGTAGTATCTAGTACATTATAACTGCTCAGCGTCGCGTCGCCGTCCCGTCCCGCCGTGCCGCGCCCGCTGTGTGCAGAGACCTTTATTAAGTAAATTAAACGCAATAATTTACGCGATATACTTCGTTTCAGATGGGAAATCCAGGTTTTAATTTAGTACCTACCTACACATTTGTAAAGAAAGACAAAAATGATCTGTAAATTATATTCAGTTTCTAAAAATATAGTAATAAATAGAGTTACATGGAATGAATAAGCCAGTTTACTCTAACTTTAAGCCTTAAATATAGCCCGAAAACAAAAACTTTTTCACAAAACTAAGAAACAAAATGTGTCATATTTATGTATCTTGCTGTTAGAATACAATTCCCTGGAGTCGAGCCAAAATACTGAAGTTTCTATTATGAAAGGATTCTAAAGGAGCCGTATATTCTCTGCAAATGAGTGCAGGTTTATTGCAGTTACATTCCCTAACGAAAATTATGATACAACAGAGTATAATACGGTACTTAGTTTATTTTCATCACAGCAGCCTTTTTACCGTCCCACTGCTGGGCTGGGCACAGGCCTCCTCTCACACGGAGAAGGATTGAGCGATAATCACCACGCTTGCTCAATACGGGTAGGTGATTTCAGACTGTGTAGTCCAGGTTTTCTTGAAATGTTTTCTTTTATCTTTTAATCAGTCAATGGTATCTAACACTTTTTAGAAAATACATACAAACTTAGAAAAGTTGCATTGGTACTTGGTTGACCTGGAACTAAACCACTCTTACTTGAGAGTTTATTGCTTTTTCTAGTAGGCCACCGCGACTTATAGTTTATTTTACGATAAGATTATACCTTACATTAAAACCTTATTTCTAAAAACGCTTCAGCAAACAAAAGTCTATAAAGCCAAGTGCAGAAAAAAAAAGAATTTTGAATTAGGAATATTTTACTTTAACAGCGTCGGTTCTTGGCGTGTTTATGGCCAGTACGCAATTGATGTTTACGATAAATTATAGTTCGGCCGCTCAGAGAATGCGTTTCTGACACATCGCGATTGAACTGACGACGTAACTTTGTAATGGCGTTGCAGTACGATAAAAATATTTTTGCTGGTTGTTTATCGTTTTAACAATTGTTGAGCATTAAAACAACATTATTATATCAATAATAATCAATGAATGTTGTAATTTTGTGCCAAATTGAGTGTCAAATAACTTGGTAAACAATATTTTTCTAAATCTATACTGCGCTATTACAAGGTTATGTCAGCGCTTTATATTTGTAGTGCTGTGCTAAAAATAACAGGCAAGTATCGTAATCTGTTCTGGTTGATTATTATAGTTATACTTATAATATAAAATAATACGTTTTGTTTTTCTTTTTAAGAATTTGAAAATAATGGACTATAGGATAACTTTTATGAAATATAAAAATAAAACTATGATCAAACTGAACGCACGAAAGAAAGTAGCATTTTTATATTTAGGTTGAAAATGGTAACCCCAAATGGCATCATGGGCCGTCATTTTGTGACGCTAAATAGTCATTTGTTGTCGTTTCGTGCGCTAAGACTAAACCTGATTTTGGAAGATTTTGACCGAGATATCAGGATTGAATCTGTTATTGATAATACCTAATATACACGTAATATACACGTAGGCGAAGATGATGATGAAGACACCACCTGTACGCACATTCAATTCAATGTACTTACTTTATTGCATAGAAATACAGATTGTAACTTTGTAACAAAGAATAAATAAATCAATTTTATTATATGAATATTACCTTTTTTTGGTTTCCACTTAAATAACTAAAATATAAATTTTAAATGATTCCGCCAATTTAAAACGAAAATAATCTTAAAATAATGCGGCGGTTTATTTTGGGGGAACGGTAACGAACTCAGTGTTATGTTGTGCCCATCACTAGTCCTGACTAACTGATAGGTGTCAGGAACGCATTCTCTGAACGGCCGAACTATAATTAAATAGGAGGTCCCGAGCGCTTGCGCGTTTTGTTGGAACTTTACGATTAAACCATTACTTTTATTTCTTTTTCTTTTTGAGCATATGCTGCTTTTTTTATAGGGAACTAGCGGTTTTCACGCGGTTTCATCCGCGTACTGTAGGAACTACTGCCCGTAGCTGGAAAAAATATAGCCATTGTTACTCGAGAATAATGTAGCTAAATAACACTGAAAGAATTTCTTAAATCGGTTCAGTAGTTTCAGAGCTTTTGAGGCACAAAACAGGCAACAAAAAAATGCTTCCTCTTTATTATATATGTTGTATAATATTTCAAACTCATCCAAGTTTGATCCATCATATATCAAGTCGCATGACCTCTTCTCATTACGTCCATGGCTTGCATACATACCCATATAAAACGAACCTTCCTAACCCACGACCTTTGCCTCTCCCGAAATAGAAATGTAACCCCGTTCCGCGGTCCCCACATTCGAGTTTCAAATACTTCGCTTATTCCATGCGATAGATTTGTTCGATTACTTCTTGGAATATATGTGGCCCTGGTACTTATAGATACGTTGTTGGTACCATTTCTGTTTTTTTGGTTCTTTCGCTTTCGATAATTATTTTATTAAACTAATGATTATGCTTTTCTGTCTTCTAAAAAATACAAATATTGGTAACAAATGAATACATGAAGAACGTTTAAAATTTTCTGGCGATTTAATTTAAAAACGGAGGAGAAAAAGTATTTCTAACAGTAACCTAAACTTTTTAGTTAAAACCATGAACTGTGTTTTAAGAAAACTGCGAACGAAAAAAGACCAATCTTTCGATTTCCTTAATATTTTGATTGCTTCTCTATATACTTAACCTTTTCGTTTTTGCCATGACCTATCTTAACATAAGATAACAAAAATACCAAAGGGGTTCTTTTAAAAGGCTCAAACAAACTCGATTAGAAGTCTTATCCCTTTTAGATAGCTTAATGAGTATTACCAGCTGTCAATTAAAGAAAAGGCCGTTTTGGTGTGAAAAATGTGCTCTGATCCCAATTTATTGGTTTCCAATGTTAAGTGTAATGTTTCCAAATAATATTGATTTGGGTAAAGTACCTAAATAAAATACGGCTAAATAATTAAAATGTAGAAAAGATTAATGAAGAAATTAAAATGTGGTTTACTCTTTTCTTTCTGTATGAATGGAATTAATTAAGACTGGTCTAGTAATTGTTTCTAAGAAAGTATTCCTTACTTGTAAAAAGCCTACAATCGTCTCTAGTTGGCCACTTATCTCTAGACTTTATCTTAATCGGAGTCGCCCTTTCGTCGTATGGACTTTGCTTTCTCAATCGGCTTCGCCATGTCGTCGTATTAGGACTTTGATTCAGCCAACCAAAAAAAGTACCTACTAGCAATGAAAAAATCCACGAAAACGAACTAAGTATACTGTCATATGTATATTTTCTTTCAACCGTGCAGTGCCATCAATTTGAACGTCGCCTGACACATTACAGGGATCAAGGAACCCATATTGACATCTTTATAGTAGGCCTTATTTCAAGATTTCTATCTATTCCGAGAGCTTTAGAGATAGTTTTGTTCACTACTGTTCTGACCCTGAATTTTTTTTTGTACATTGTCACCTGCCGAGCCTTTTCCCAGCTATGTTGGGGTCGGCTTCTAGTCTAATCGGATGCTACTGAGTACTAGTGTTTTAAAAGAAGCCGCCTATCTGTATATGTATATCATACTATATATATAGATCAGAAAATGCTTTATTTTCTTGTTCAAAATTTACCATCCAACTACAAAAAGCTATACTGTTAAACGACATTCGTGCGAAACGACAGAAAAAAGGGTTGACGTGATATCCAATCTACGATGACCACTGAGATTCGAGCAAATGATCTATTTATTTCAGCGTTAATCAAACTAAGTACTTCGACTTAGAGTTAAAAGGCTACAAGCTATCCAAATAAATTAGGTGTTATAAGAAAAAAAATGAATTCAGCCACTTATCATTTACAAGCAATTTGCTGCGTCTCAGAAAAATGTGTGGGCCTTACAATGGCCTGGAGGGTATATTTTATGATCTGGGAAGGCTATTTTTGATAAATATTCATTAGATTTATTATAGCCTAAGCTCAAAGGTTACGTTACATAAAATACTTTAAATATGTTCACTTTTTCTTTCTAAGTATAATATGATACTTAGGTACATGAAAACATGAAACGTTACAAAAATATAAATGTATACAACTACGTACCGGATCATAAGGACTAAAGTAAATAGTTCCATCACGTGTACCCTTAGTTACTTATACATCAACGACAAAACTTTATTAATCCTTGCCATCTTTTTTAAACTGTGTTGTACCTACAGAAACTCTCTTTTTATCGCCCCACTCAGGAAGAAAAAAACTTTATAGCAACGAAACTATTTTTATAATCCACCTATATTGTTACTAAATATAAACTTACAAACAATATTTTCAAACATAGCACAACACTAGATAGAAACACACAATCTCACTCAAAGTTTACTCAAACCATTATTTTACTTCTACGTCGAGTAAAGTAACGCCATCTATGAGTTTTCACACAAACCACAAGGGAAGTTAGGCTTCAATTATTCACGTTGTTAAGGAGGTCTCCATGTAAGAGTTAGGAGTCGGGACGGATGGTAAATTTTGTATGTGTGTGCCCGCCTTTATTGTGTTGGCGGTGATTTAGGGAGCGTGATATTTGTCATAGAGATATTTAGGTGATTCTCGTTTTTTATGTGTGTTTATTTTTTCGTAAAAAAAAATTGGTAAAATTATTCTTTGTGATAGATATTGAGTATATGTTTACTAGATCAACTTAACTGCTATTTATAACGAATCTGTCTGAAAGTCTGGAAATTATTTCGAAAAAAAAAATTGTAAGTATCAAAAGTTACAAGAAACACAAAAATATTAAGTTCCTTGTAACGTTCCGTTTATTTTTATACAACGTCATAAAATATTCGCTAACAACGTCTGGAAAAAGACATCTAATACCCTTGATCTATTGTTGAAAATGATACTGTTTTTACTATTTTCTTTCTTTGGGACACACACCTACGTAACGTACGTTTGGCCGGAAAAACTAAATGTTATATAAAGATTAGTTAATAAAGAAATAGTCTATCATCTACGGCCCTTGGTTTCACCCGCGGCCCGTCGGAACTACTATGCGCAATCGGATAAAAAGCCTTGAGTCTCCCTTTACCTTATTGTTATAGATGTAAAAAATATGAAGCAATGTTACGTACTTTTCTATACATACCTATTCCTTGTATAATTGTCATTTTCACTTCGAGTCAATTTCAAATAACTGTTCATGAGTCCACCATCCCCAAATTGTTAGGAACCTTTTCCAACTTATTCAATAATTCATTTCTTCTGAGCGAACAAAACTTGTGACCCAAATTCATTGGCATTAAGTGTAATTACAAAACAAAAGCCGCAAGACAGTGAATTCCTGATTTTAATTCCGTATTTCTAATTCCGTTCATGTTACGTTCATAGGCAGGCGACAAACGAAATGTCGGGGCAACTTAAATATTTGATTCTGGTTGCCAGTTTGTTTTGTACTGTAATTAAGAGTGACGCTAGCCTAAGAATGTTAAATGGATATTTAGATCTACAGTTTTCTGAAAGGTTTTGTTGAGGAACTAGGTTTGCTTGGAAATTGCTAAGAATTTATTATACTTACCCTTATTTAAAAAAATGCTGCGTATTATCTGAACAGTTGGATTACTTTAGCATCTATTTCATGTTTTCAAGTAAAGAAAAATATTGACACCTGATTTTTCAAATTTTACTCGACTGTTCCTGTTTTAATTTATGAACTAACCAAAAAGGATCTTTATAAATTAAATACAAAGCCAAATACCAATCTCGAGAAATCCGCAATAAAGTGTTTGACACTTCTGATGTGTGTTTACATAACATATCAATCACCCACAACAATCAATCCCACACCCACATTCACCAACAATATCCAACATTAATAGTAACAAAATGACGAACAAGTAATTACAGCAATATCCTACATGTGCCCAGCTGTGAGGCGTAATGACGAGACGCCCCGACGTCACGCCGTGCGTGTATACAACGCCTTACTGTTAGGCCGGGCCTTTAGGGTAGCGTGGATAAATTAACGACAGATTTTCAAAAATAATACTGAAAAAAAAAATTACAAACAAACAATATTAGTAACAAAATGACGAACAAGTAATTACAAGCAATATCCTACATCTGCCCAGCTGTGAGGCGTAATGAAGAGACGCCCCGCCGTCACGGCCGTGCGTGTATACAACTCCTTACTGTTAGGTTGGGGCCGTTACAGTAGCGTTTGGCGGGCTTTTTTTAAAGTTAAAAAACAGTTTCCAAGTACTCGATAGATGGCGTTGTATCTACTACTGGGTTACAACTCCGTACTGCTAGGACGGATAGGACAGCGGGGATAAATTGATAATGGTATCTGAAAAAAAACAAAGCTGGTTGATGAGGAGGAATTTTTTGACAATGCGAAATTCCACCGGTGCGGCGCTGTGCATTTCTTCTGGTATAGCCTTTACCTGCTAGATTGTAATCTGGATTTACAGAATTAAAAGCGTCCGTAAAGTTACAAATGATTAAAATTTGTTGTCCTATAAATGTAAAGTGTATGTGTAGCAAATAAATGGTTTAAATGGTAAATGGTAAAAAACTCAAATGTTAAAATGAAAGAATCTTGTAAACAATTAATTGTCCTTAGCCTTCTTAAAATACATGAGAGATTTAAAATCCTTTGACAATAAATTCTCAACCCAAATTAAAAACAAACAAAAAAACAACACACAATTCTTTTCATTCAAACCAACGATCACAATTCCCATAAGCTGTCACTCTCTTACTTCGTAGCCACACACAGTGCAGTCTAAGCGTCTGCTGATAATTATCTGTAGGGAGCCGTGCTGATAATAAACTGCAGTTGTTTCTCTACAAACATGTATGTATGGCTGTCTGTCCGTCGTTTGTACGGTAAAGATTGCTTTGGTTAAAGACGTTGGGTACAAGTAAATTAGTCTTGATGTTTACTTGTAGATGATTTTTATTTAAAACGTAGAGAGAAAGTATTTAGAAATGTTCAGGGTATGTTAGACCCATAACTAAAATTATTAAGTAAGGTTTTTTAACGGATTTTGTGCAAGGCATCGCTTAGCCGCGTACATACGCGCGACAGTAAACAATTGATAATAGCTGCTGTGAAAAATGACGTTTCAAACCCGCTGGTGTGAAATGAAAAATCGGGCGGAAAATCCTCTAACATGAAAGCTGAACACTTCAGAAGGCGTCTTATTTCGAGAAGCGAATGCCTAAATATAGCTTACTAGAACAATAAACCCAAATGAAAAGCAGGTTATATTATATAGGTATATATTCCTTCCAATTCAGTTCCTTCTCACACCCAAAACAAACCTTACATAAAACATTAGCTATTTTTCCTCAAACTATTCGTATTCATTGGAACAAAATTACGGTACTAAATCCAATAAGGGGTAATATCGGCCATTTTGTCCTGCATTATATTTAAGTATGATGAGTATTATGTCATAAAAATTGAGTCACCAGCGCAATGCTGGTCGTAAATACTTTTACAACGTCTAGAATGTTAAGTTATATTGAGACCAGTTCTTAAATCGAGAAGATCTATAAGTGTTCGCAATGGCAATCTTTTGAAATAGATTCTTTACTCAGATAAGTAGTTATTTTATCCTGTTTTTAGTGTAAGTTTAACTGATTTGAAACAATTTAAGATTGAAATGACATCGAATAATTTTGATATGAGTGCTTAGCTCTGATTTAAGACGCGATTTATTGATACTCAGGGTACCCAGTTGCATCTTGTAAAAGTGGTTATTGAAGATTAAATTTGTCGTGAAAAACCGACTGCTCACATTGAGATTTTAAAAGATAAAAAAAGTTTATGACTTTGCAATTTTCCCACTACCTCTTGTAGTGGGAAAATTCTGTATCTCACAGTCTAAGTTATTATTGCTATCATTCTTCCACTATCCTCATAAACATAAAAACAGCTTGCTACAACAACCTACACAATAAATTCGCTGGTCAAATGAATGCAGTGGACCTCACTTACATCGCCATATCGTCCGCACACGCTTCCTACGTGACGAGCATTAGAAACGTGAATCAATGGAGAACAAAATGACTAGAAGAGATGTCATAACGCAATAACTACGTCAGAGGCCGTCAGGCGAATTTGAGAAAACTCTGGTGGCTTGCTAGGTGATTAAACCTGCGGCTCACTCGATAAGAAGAAGATCTACTAAGAAAGTAGCGAGCCAATATGCGGGTGTTTGGGATACGAGGAACGTTACTAGCTCCGCTCCTACACGCCTTTTGGGTCCAAATTTTCAAAATCAAATCACCAACCTATCAAAAACAATCTTAGACGGATTGGCTTTGTTTTGTTAAGGAACCCGAACGTCTCGTTAGTTCTAGTAACTGATGCCTACCGTATGTTGCTTGACCTACAAGAAGCCGCGTGACATACCTTCCTTATGGCATCTCCGCTATCTTTTCTTCCTCCATGCGTGACCCCTTCCCCTTCAGGTCAGTCTATGTATGGAGCATAGATTTATGAGTAGACAAAAGATGGAAGATAGTGTTGTAATTAGGACGAGTAGGTTTTGGTTTTAATTGAGATATTTGCTTTTTATGTTTGTTTGTATTATTGTCCTTGAAACTGTTGCTTATTTAAATGTTAAATATAGTATGTTGTAAAAATGGTATAATTCAGATAAAATAATAACGTTTTAGACCTGAATCATCATCCTCCGAGCCTTTTTCCCAATTATGTTGAGGTCAGTTTCCAGTCTAACCAGATTCAGCAGAGACCGCTTTCTTCAAGCAAACGTGAGACATACAAAGTCACAAACTATGTATCATCACTTTATTTTCTATAGGAACATTAGTGGGAAAAATTCAAATGCAGCATAATATGAAGGCAAAAATGCAACTGATTAGTGTAATTTGTCACTTAGGTGCAAAAGGTTCCTGAGAAAACCCACTAGTTTGAATAATAAATACAAAACGCTTTGCAATTGTTCGTGAGAGGCAACAGCTGTCGAATTGCTTCCTACTGCCTCACTCGAGCATGGTTCAAATTGCATGAAAATATCTTTATTCTGAAAATTGCACAAATAACCTATTGAGGTTATTTTCTGAATAAAGTTATCTTTGGTAAGAGCCAAAGTATTGTTATCTATACAAGTACAAAAACACTTATTTAAATCTTTTTTTCTAAGTTTTCTTAAAATAGTGTGTCTGTCACTGTAAACTATGATTATGAAATGTTACTGTTAATGTGTTATGTCAACTGACATAAACAGACACGACTATTTTAGACACAGCAATAATACAAAAGAACTTAATTTATAGTCACGTTTTGTCGGAGTTTCTTTATTATGGTTCTATTTAACAGCTTTTATCCAACGATATCAATGTAGTATGGACTTAAAGCTCTCAAATAAATTAATATTTCTTTCCTAATAAATGAACTCCTACTACTACTGATAACTTATAAACTTACCCCATTCATAATATTACTAAACAGAACTACTGTCTTGTCCAAGTTTGGATTACATTTGTTTTAAAATAGGAACCAGGTCATACCTTTCTACCGTACATATCGACCATCGTAAAACCCTATAACTTAGGTATTCTTTATTTAAATTGAAACGCCATAGAGAACCCTTTTATTCAAATTGAAAATGTATTTCTGTGTACTCAACAAAGTTTCTCTATCTCTTTATTTTGTCTATGGTTTAAATAAACACATTGAAATGGTTTTTCGTGCAAATAAATTCAAATTTTATGGAAATCCTGTTTTTGTTCTTATTTTTTACTTTTCGTTTAAGTAAATAGAAATGTAATTGTTTTGTGGTGTTTGTTTAAGAGTGGTTTTAGTTCAATAAAACAATAATTTAGAAGTGTATGCATATTAATGTATTTTTTGTGTAGGTGCCTATATTCAGTGTCTAAGAAATAAATAAATTATTCTTCAATGACATACTTTGAAAGTAAAAGTATGTTATTGAGGACAATTTATGTATTTTTGAGAAAAAGAGGAATAAGCAAGAGAACACACGAATAATCTTTATATGTTCTGTTTGATTTCACAAGATAATCTTGGGAATTACTGAACCGATTTTAAAATTTCAGTGTCGACCGAGAAAGGCTATAGGCTACTTTTTATCCTGGTGCGCCGAGTTGTTCTCACGAGACAAATGTACCCCGATGGGAGCTAATATAATATATCAATTTTTTCTATTACATTATTTAATCTATAGCTTTGCACATGACCATTTATGGTTAATAAATGCACTTAGGATCATTAAAAAAGTGATGTCACTTCGAAATAAGTTTAGCTAAGTCAAGTTATTTGTGTGGAGAGGTCGAAAGTGGGTGAAAGGTGAAAGTTCAGACATTTTACTATTCGCCATGTTATTGTTCTTAGTTTCAGAAGGTTATCTTACAACTTAAACATAACTTTTAATAATGTTAACTTAAGGTTATTCGTAGTGAAATATTATTTTTCTTAATATTATATAATATCTATGAGCGCATTATATTGTAAAATATGTAAAAAAGGGAATTGGCAGAGGTTGTCCTCAAAAAAAGCCGACCCCAACATAGTTGGGAAAAGGCTCGGAGGATGATGACATCAAAAAAATATAACAAAATAGTAAAGAGTCTACCAGTTTTTACAAAATGTTGCAATAACACAAAAACCTGAAATCGACAATCCATCTTAGGCAAGTGTGGTGATTAATGCTCATTCCTTCTCTGTATGAGAAGAAGCCTGCCTTGCAGTGGGATGCTGAAAAAATCGCTGATTATGAAAGCCATGACAAAGATGATAATGCGATTCCAGACCAACCGCGATAAGCGCAGTCAAACCAAAACATTTGTGCCATATAATTAAGTTATAACCTACAATAATTACGTTATATCCAAGAAAATAACTTATTCGAGCTTCAACAACTATGATCAAAATAATCCATTCATAGCTAAACTTCAAATAAACGTAATGAATTAGTTATTCTTTGCGAAACTAATTCCTAATTCTGGAACTTCTATCGAGGGTATGTATTCAAAGTGTTCGCGAACTATCCAGAACTTAGTTCTACTGAAATACACGAAAATATGTTACATTATGGTTACTGATATAATTGAACTTAGGAAAACACCTTTTGACCTTGGAGGATTAGAAAAAGAAAACTGAGCTAAATTAATCAGTCCGAGTTTTTTAAATGACTTCAAAAAGGTGGTTCTCATTTTGATTTGTATGTATGTATGTTGGTGCGCGATAATCTTACGTTTGGATGAACAGATTTTGATGCAGATTTCATCTTGGTATTTGTCACACTTAGGAGTAGGTTTAAGGTATATTATTGAAGTCAGTTAAATTATGTTTGGAATAAGATTTGTTATTAAGATACAAGATACTTTATTTGTAAAAAACATGGGTGTACATAAAGTTATTTAAATTAATAGTTATTTAAAACAAATGCTTTTACGTTTATTTTTAAAAGTTGTTTTAGAGAAATACGGAATTTTCAATATCCGTCAACTCGGGCCTAAATTGTTTTCTTCAAACGCATTTGCAAATGTGGGATAAAAGAGATTCTAATATCTTCTTACTTACACATATCTGATACAGATTTCACAAAATCTAATTCAATTTCAAACAAATAAAAGGGAAAAGGAAATTGCTTTTCTGTAATAGACGATATGTATGAAACGCCCGAAGCTTCAAGCGAAACACAAGCAATGAAAACGTAATGTGATTTGTTAAACAAAATATTCTAAGAAAACACTCTGACGGATATATTTCCTTCTATGTGTTTTCCCAACTATGTTGGGGTCGACTTCCAGTCTAACTGGATGCAGCTGAGTACCAGTGTTTTACATGGAGCGACTGCCTATCTGACCTGCTCAACCCAGCCAACCAGGCAACCCGATAGCCCTTCATAACGCTGGTTATTAAACTATCTGGCTTGTTGACCACCCGTAAGGACAGACGGTATGTTCAAATAACAGTCAGGACCCACTAAAATATGGTGCCATCCAGAATACGGAAAAACTGGTCATAGTGGTCACCCATCCACGGACCAGCCACGCCGAGCTTCGCTTAACCTTGGTTGCTTATGATTGGTCGTTCTGTGTCGCTTTCACTTAGCTATGAGCTCTATCATATTTCTAACGTATACGCAACTTTTAATTTCATTCGTAGCACAATGCCTACGTAACTGGCTACGGCGTAGCGGAGCGTAGCACCGTAGCACTTTGCGTTATAATTAATTTTGTGGTTGTAACTTTCACAATAAAGTTTGTAAATAAGAATAGTTTATTAAGACTTAATTAAACTTTTTATTGACTTACTGCAATTAGGTTTTCAGTATTTCATTTACAGAAAATTATTT
Organism: Helicoverpa armigera; assembly: GCF_030705265.1. NCBI lineage: Eukaryota > Metazoa > Arthropoda > Insecta > Lepidoptera > Noctuidae > Helicoverpa > Helicoverpa armigera. Next base: position 2,252,488 of record NC_087141.1, read on the forward strand.
ATTTTGACTGAAATTACCTACATTTAATAAAACACTGGTAAAATTTATTCAAATCATTTCACACAAGAAAAATACATATTTTTTATGGATAAAACGGAAAATATGGAATTTAAAATAGCCACACAGCTGTGCTACCAAATGAAAACTCAATTACGTAGAGTGGAGTCAAGTGCATATCAGGTTCGGACCAATGAGTTTTTATATCGACCTTGTGGAATTTATTGTGTATGAAAACAGACTTATTTTAAAATTTGATTATTATACGGTTATTATTCGTTATTTATTAGCAGTATTCAGTTTCATGCGGTTATTCTTAAAAGCGTGGAATTATGAGTTTTAAATGGATAGAGTGGATAGTTCGAAAGTCTGACCGCGGCCCTGGTACATAAAAGGCTTGAGAAGGGACATGGCGGGTTTTAGTCAGTAGGAGTCTGACACTCCCTCTCGCTGCACCCATAGTGGGAGGGGTCATTTGATGATTTCCTATAAAAAAGTATTTTCATTTTAATATAATGTATTCCCTTAAATAATGTAAATATTATATTAAAACCTATTTCACTTGCAAATAGCTTTGAATAAATATATTCGAAAAAAAGATTAATATTTAACTCAATACAATAGCGTTGCAAAAGCTAACATTTGTTCGTTTTATCCTATTATAGCAGTTATTGTGTTTTAAAGATAAAGTTTTATTTGCATAAAGCATAGATAAAATAATAATGTTGTAATATTATAAAAAGGTCTAACAGAAAATGATTGATGAAGATTTGAACGATCTTTGAACTGATTTACTTTGATCTATAGACCTTTAGACAGTTTAGTGTTAGGGTCAAAAATGTGATAGAAAGGATTTTCTAAGATAAACTTTCTATCTAACTGGATTAGTAAGAATGATTTTTATTCGCTGATTCGTCGATTTTACACTAATATAATAAACGGAACCTTATTTTGTTTGTTTATGAGTTGAAGTTTCTCAACTACTGTACCGATTTGAAAAATTCTTGCACTGTTGTGGGAAGCTACGTTATACCCGAGTAACATAGTCAGTAGTTTCCACGAAACGCGAGGGAAACTGAGGAAAACCAGCTAGTAGGTAATATAGTGAAAAAGCAAAATCAATGTAATTGATTGCTTGGTTCATTTCTCACATAAAAAATAAAATGTTTTGCATATACATATTATTACTATTCAAATTAAAGCTAGTTATATGGGGCGAAGAAAATACCATCTTCAACGTAAATAATCGTAACAACAATATTGTTATTTAGTTCACAAGATGTCATGGGGTTATGCCTTAAGGTCAGATAGGTCAAAAGAGGTCAGATTTCGTTCAAAACTAGTCTAAACTGTCATTACTTTGAAGGTACCTTTACTTTTGTTATGTCAACTTTGAGATAGATTCTAGTCTTAATAAAACAGGTACAAATCAATACTAGTTGCTATTGTCCTGATAGAGCTATTTGCTGAAATTGGATGAAAAGTAGCCTTATTCCTTTTTCATAATCTGTTCAGTAGCTGTGACATGAAAGCGCGGCTGAGCTATATTCACAATATAAATATGTGTAAGGATTTTTATCTTATTACGATCGATTAAAATTACCTGTCACATGCCTTTCTAACGTCCACAAAGTTTTATCTAATGCAGATAGGCGGTGACGATAGTTTGACGTATAAAAAACTATATGTGATAATAACTTGACATTTAAGTTAATTAATGCCGGGACACCTTTTCGCACACGGTCGGTTAGCCCCATGGTAAGTTATTAATTAACTTGTGTTATGGGTGCTAACACAACTGATAAACTACATATAGCTACATATATACATATTTATAAATACATATTTTAACACCCAGACCACGGCCAACAAGCATGCTCATCACACAAATGTCGACCGAACCGGGAATCGAACCCGGGACCTCAGGTTCCGCTGTCCGGCATGGTGACCATTGCGCCATCGAGGTCGTCAAGGTCAATTACAAGGAGCTTTTTATTTTATCAACATGAATATAATATAGGATATATAAAACAATACCTACTCACAAACTTATTCAATAATATAAATTGCTTACTTTTCAATCACAACCTACACTTTTCACCTTCCTACTCTATTCCTAAATCTAGTTATGGATCACTTCTACTCTTTTATCAACATACCTAGACCATACTCATCAATCTCCACGAACTTTTCACCTTAAACCAACACACTACACACCCACGGCATAAAAAAACAAAATCAATTTAGCCACCCGATAAACAAAGTCCAGCAAAACAAAGTTAACCAACACATAATATCATTCAGCAATTTGATCAGCCCCAATTAATTTTGTTAACAACTGTACCGCTATACATCGTTGTCAATTCGGTACAGGTGAGTACAAAAGTGTGACAGTTAAAAATTTGGTGATTTTTTTTTAACGATGTGCTATTGTTTTTGTTTATACGTGGAGGTTTTATGCATAAATGAGTGGTTAGCGTGCACTGTTTTTTAATGTGATTGACGGTGATTGTTGGTTAAAGCACCAGCTTTTTCTTTAGAGTAACTGAAATTGATCACATTGTTATTTCGGATTCACTACAAAGATTATTATATTAACATGATCCCGGGCCAGTGACTCCTGTGACAAAACGATTGTTTATATTATATTATGTCAGCGACGGCAACCACTTAAATCTACATTTAAGTAATTGACTCACTTAAATTGCTTTAAAGTTGAAATGCTTTTTTTGTTTCACGAACGAACGTTACACCTACTCTCAGTTTCTTTAAAAATTGACAACAACCAAAATCATTTTATTTTTCCCTCTATTAACATAATTTCTCTCAAAATATAATTCCATTATCTTTACCAACCCACATAATTATAATGACCAATACCATTAATCAACCTGCCTCTCATCCCTCTCAGCGTAACGCTTACGCCGACACGTTTGGCCGACAAACGCCGACACCGGCACATTTGGCCGACAAGCATCCTTTGAGATAACACTCAGGAGGTTCCTGCCCATTGTATCGATCCGCTTTGATGGCGCCCTTGGGAAATAAAAGGGTGACCTATTGATTGCTTATACGCAGATTTTTTATGTTATTTTTCCGTGTGTCATGAAATTCTCGTGGCCTAGTGGCCTCTCAAGTATGAATAGGTTTGATTTCAGATCAAGCGGGACCATTCTAACTTTTTGGACACCAAAGATTGAAAAAGGTGAAAGAAGAAAACTTGAGGAAACCTGGACTTTTAAGTCTCAATTCACCAATCCGTCTTTCTGTATGAGAAGAGGCCTGCGCCCCGCAGTGGGAAAATAAAAAGGCTGCTGAAGATCTATTTAATAAAATAATCATATCAACAACGCAATCATACCCTCTACGCAAAGCAACATATTAAGCATCAGTTTAACCTTCGACAAGCAATAACCATTACATGAAGAATCATACTAACTCCCACTTCGGGCCACTTCGGAAGTTTTCGTCAACATTCGGCCAACCGACTTCTAATGTAGGTATTATTGTCAATTACATGCCTCCGAGACCGCTTTTATCGAGAGACAAAGAATAATCCAACCGCAGAAACTCCAAAAGTTCTCTTTCGGGGAAAATGGGACCCACATTCAATATTAAAACGTTAAATATTAATTTGGTATCGACCTTATTACAGAGAGAACAAAAAGGTCGTATGTACACAAAACTATTGACTTGGTAACAATTGTTTCAAATCAAAGTTCTGAAAAATTATCTTTTTTGTATTCGCTGTTTCGCTGTTTAAGTACAAAAGTATTTTTATTTTTAACCAGTCTAATTACTGTATTTTGAAATATAAGAAAATTTTATTCAAAGTGATCGGTACAATAAAATGTAACTCGTCCTAATGTAGTACCTAACTGTGAAAAAACCCGTTCTAATATAGTAGCTGTGAATATTAATTAATATTAAAAAGAAAAACTAATTGCCAAAAGTCTAGACTTAATACCACAGAATTTAATTTTACCTATAAAAATTAAACACACTTCACGTCGTCACAACATTTTTAAACACCTCTATTTTTAGGACTTTTGAGGTGGACTCTTAAAAGCGACGGCCATAACGCTTATAGCCAATGTTCTAAAATGATTATAAAAAATATGATTGAAGCCAAAATTAATCCAAATTGAAATGCCTACACATTCAAAGCTCGACAAACCTCAGTAGCTAATTAAAACATCAAAAGATAAATCACTTCACCGTTCGTCTGTACAGTTTATAGGTGGTCCCAACTCAGTCTAACGTCGGCGACGATACGAGAGGGTCTTCCGTCACGAGCGCGCGCCCACGAAAACAACGCGACATACAAACTCCGACAAACAAAACAATTACAACAAAAAAAGTGCCAACCCTAGTGTCAACAACAAAATAAAAAAAAAACAAATTCAAAAACGAACGTCAAAAAAAACGCGCGTGTTTTGTTTTCTTTTACCAATAATGTGACAGTGTGACAAAAAAATTGCCAATTCAAAAATAGAATTAATGCTGCCTTAGTGGCAACTAAAAAAAATAATGTAGTCCGTTTGCCGTCTGTGGTAAGATTTTGCAAAATTTTTGGAAATGCACAGGATGCAATGAAAGTGTTTTACATAGTGGCATGTTTACAGGTTTTTACATGATTCGAACGTAGTTTGGCTTGTTATGTTGTTTATATAATTTTGCTCGATCTCTTTTATGTAGCTTTTTATCTGCAAAGTTATTTTGTTCAGTGAAACGTTAATAACGGTCTCGGTTTATTGAAAAAGTTATTGTTGCAGTGTTACTGTTATAAATATTTATCAAAATGTTTTTTCGGCAAGAATCTTTTTCTTTTTGAAGGTCGTCTGGTTATTATTGACGATAATATTAATTTCATAAACAAAGTAAGTATGATTTATAGTTTCAGATTATAAATTCATGGGATAATTTTACAAATCTGTCCATTTCCTAGCCCTTAAACCCAAACAATTAGACCAAGCAATAGCTTTTATATACATTAACTAGCATAATACCTATACGACTGTAAAAAAATAACGTAAATACTCTTCTTTTCAGCATTCAAAGTTCCTAACTACCCAAAAATTCGCTTGACCATTCCTAAACGATATTTCCAAAGACAAGCTACTAAAAAAAAAACACAGGTGACCCAAATAGGTATGCTAAAAGAGTATTAAGTGATCAAGGGCATCCCTGGCACAGTCTAATCGTATTAACCTTTCGTAACACGTAATCTAAATGGTTTCGTGCCTATGTTTCTGGCGGACATATTGAAAAATATCTGACGAATATTGAGAGCCTCCACCTTTTTGGTGCTTTGGTAGTTGTTTTGTTTATGGGCGTTGTGTTTTTTGTAAGGAGATTGGTAAAGGATTTGGTCTTGTGGATGGAAAACAAATAGTTTTTGTTGGTTTTTAAAGGTACATAACCTAAAGGTGAAGCGAGAGATTTGAGGCGTTCATTAAAATAAGAATCATTAAAGGTTTTCAAGAGTTAACATAACTTAAAAAAAAAATAAACATTGCTAATTTCAAATCATGCCTAATTTTGTCGACTGTGTCACCTTTATCTAATAATCTGAGAGATAATAAAATCTAATCACATTTTAAATACAATTTTATTCCTTTAGACAATGACTACACATTTTACCCCTAAGCATTACTTACATACATACGTACAAAAGAAAGAATTGAACACGACATATGCATACTAATAACGTACTTAAGTATAAGCAGCACTTAGTAGGCACGCAAACCTATCTATTGAGGATAAAGGAAAATTCGATTAAAATGAAGGCATAAGATATTAAGTTTAAGTGTAAAACCATGATTGATATATTAACACATTAGTTGCTGATAGCGGTTTGACTTGCTTGAAGAGGGTACTAGGTACTTTCCACATATGGATAAAAAGTAGCATATATTTTATTCTGATGTGAAAGCTACATTACTACAATTACCTACCTATTCAGTAGTTTTAAAGTGAAAGAGGAGCAAACAATATGTACATGTATGTACATCCAAAATATTCCTGTTTATAACATTAGGTAGTAAGAGTGAAACAAAACCTTTAGATTCCTGCATTCATGTTCCTGAATTCAGGCCAAAATGTAAGGTTTTTTCACAAAAAAAAAAAATGCTGAAAATACATACAAAAAAGGCTGTGTTAATTGTCATTTTTTTCTGTATAAATAAAATACGTACCTAAATGAGAAAGTCAAGTAAGTAATAATTAACTATAACAAATAAATGAACAATGGCTGTAAGCTCAGTAGAACTGTAGTAATTGAATTGTCTACTATTTTCATTCATTAATAATGTTAATTTATACAACGAAGTCTTATTTATTATTTACATAGTTACAATTTACTTTCTCATGATTCTTATTTAGTTACTTTATAGAAGCTTATTTTTCAACGAATAGTCCAGAAATACATTTCTATTGTAAAATGCGTATTATAACCAAATACGAGCCATATAAATGGCTATGCTAATTATAATGTCCCAAATATTACCTAGTATTTATCAATGGACGGCAAAAATCTATACAAGATGTAAACCTGAACATGAATGTCAATGGTTTTCAATGGAAGCAGCATCAATACCAAACCGTGTTTCACTTATATTGCCTACCTAAACTGGTGTTCGCTATGAGGGAGAAACACCGCTATATGCCTAGAATACATAGTTTTTTTGCTCTTTAAGTTTATGTCTAATCAGTTGTAAACTTTTTTTTATTATTGGAAATCATCAAATAACCCCTCCCGCTATGGGTTAGCAGAACGAGGGTGTGTCAGATCCTTACTGACTTATAACCCATCATGTTCCTTCTTAAGTCTTTTATGTACCAGGGTCGCGGTAACTCTTGCGACCCAGGGGGGCCTAGCTAGAGGGCATCTAGATCTCAAAATAGATGGTAATTTTCCTCTATAACACACATATTAAGGAGCAAAATCACAGCTTCACCTAACTAATTGGGTTTCCAAACTAAAGCGGGTATATTCCGTAATCACGGGGGTTATTAAAATTGTAATTTATTCATACGGAGAGGGCAGTAGACCGTTCTACTCAGTACTCTGACAGGTGTGTTTGGCATACGGCTAAAAATAGACTGATGTTCGTGATCGGAGATAGGAATTTGGTAATAAAGTTGTATGATCGTGTGAGATGAAATACTGGTAAATTGAAGGTTTTTTGATTGGGAGGTATTTTGTTTAGAAATCTATTTTTATTGCCCCTGATTCCACTCATCTTGGGAGTACAACTTTCCGCAACCAGATTAAAAGTAGCCTCTGCTATTTCTCAAACTTAATCTATGTACCTCCTAAAAAAATATTTGATTGAGAAATTTTGTCTTGAAAACATGATAACCAGAGTTACTTTCTCATTTACAATATCATTAGTAAGGTTCAGAGAAGAGAAGTGGAGATAGGAGCTCACCTAAGGCTCAGTAACAGACTCGTCGAAAGAAAAACAATATGATCTAAAATTGTGACCTAAAATCGTTAGCTATCTTAGTTTTTTATTCTGCTACATGAAAGGGGAATAAAATACTACCGATACTGTCTGTCTGGGTCAATTCGGACAGCCGATTTAACAAAGTAAATATAAAAATTCCAGATAAACAACCAATGGGGTCAATGACCTCTTAGACAGTTCTGACGCTGAATAAAAACACCTTCATATTCCTAGAGTAAATTAAATAAAAGAAAATCAAATCATGATTCCAGAATCATGTTTTTTTATCACCTTACGGACTCCTCAACAACATTTATTAGTCCATTCAAAGAAAATCCAGCCCACTTAAGTGTCTGCGAAATTGCTTAGTGAAGAAAAGCTGGGTATTTAATACTGTCAGACAGTGTAATAATGAAAGTATTCGGTGCCGATAAATCAGTCGTAATTGCAACTTGTACACCTAATAACGAGGAGTTTCGACTTACTTAACCATATTTGAAGAAAAGGAGTAAGGAAATATAGGTGTAAACGAAGTTTTGATAACTAATTTAAAGTTGACGTTGGTTTTTATGTGAATATTTTAATGTACAAGAATTATAGGATTATGTGATTTTGTACTATATCCATACCAAAATAAACTAATACCTATTATGAAGCTCAAAAGTTTGTATGTTTTTGCCAATAAACAAAAAAATATTTGCAGACTGTTTACTACGAATTTTTACATCTATTTTCAACTAAACAGTTTTTTTAAGAAAAAAACTGACGTTTATGTTGGCGGTGAACTTGAGTCTTGAGAATATTTGAAGGAAAGAAACGAAAGGTATCTGGACTGGAGTTGTGAAACTAATTTAAAGTTGATGTTTGTTTTTATTATGTGTATTTACTGTACAAGGATTCTAGATGTAAAGTTAAATGATGACTTATGGAAGTAAATGCTTGTGTATCTGTAATGTAACGCATATACGTACAAGAGCCATATTTTCCTTTTTTATTGACGTTAACTTAATTTCCACCGAATTCTTCTTCGTAGTTTTGCACAGTTAATAATGGTACAGCCAAGCAATCTACAGTTGACATATCGAAATAACTTAGATCTCACAACACAGTGCATCCATTTAGCGAAACGATCCTGGATGTTGCGTATTATCGCACCTCCTAACACGTCCCTCCAGCTCCGACATAAGCTGCGTGTCCGTCAGGCTTACCACAGAGTTGGGAACATCGAGAAGATAGCGAATGAATTATTCACAGACACATCTATAAGAAAACATAATATTTTCTTCGTCAATTCCACCTAATCTACCGAGATGTTGTAATAACTCCCAGACTCACAACACAGTTCATCCATTTAGCGAAACGATCCTGGATGTTGCGTATTATCGCACCTCCTAACACGTCCCCCGGACATAAGCCCTGTGTCCGTCAGGCTTATCACAGAGTTGAGGACATAGAGGAGGTAGCGAATGGATCGTTCGTCATCGAGATAAAAGAATCCCTTCGCGTAGCATATTGAACTTACATAGGTTGTAGTTAAACAGTCAAACAGTCATCACGGCCGTTAACCATCGCTGAAAGAAATAAAAATATACTTTAAAACTTTTACGTTCAAAAATAATGTTCGAAAGAAGCACCCATTGATTTTATTAGCAAAAACCAATCCCGAGGGACGGCTATGACACGATGCGATGCCGGCCAATCACCGCTTTATCCCGCCCCTGCGCCGCACTCCACCACAAAAGGGACCCAATAAATTACTTCTGCGTAGGTGAAGGTCAGCGCTCAAGATTCGTGCCGATGATTATAAAAACCGTGAGTACACGATATGTGCACACGACTTTTCTTTCCTAGAACCTTAAATATCCATTTATAATTTACTCTGTGGTCAGCCCGTATATTTTTTCTTCTAAATAACATTGCGATCCCTTCTTGACAGGAGCATTATCTCAGGCTCCTACGGGATATTTAACACAATTTGTTACCATAACCAGTTAATGTATGGGGCGCGAGCCAGTCTTAAATGGTTAATTTTAACAGTGAATGAACTTAATTTTCCCGGCTGTATATGGAGCGACTACCTATTTGGCCTCATCAATCCAGCTACCTGGGCAACCCGATACCCCTTAACAAAACTGGCTGGCACCCGTAACTACGGCCAAAGATTTTCAAACTAATGACAGCCGGGACCCGCCAATTTAACGTGCTTTCTAAAGCATGAAGGAACTCGTCATGACAAGATCACCCATCCGATCGCACCAAGCATTGCTTAACCTTTTAATCGATGAACCGTGCTGTAACTTAGCGACGAGTTTCTACGAGAAATTGAATATTACAGTCTATATTTAGACGTAGATATGTAATACATATTGTTATATACATATATTAGTCCAATTAGTCAGTTTAATGCAATTCCCTTACGTCGCCTTACGAGGTACAATTAGTAAGGTCGAGAACAAGCATGTTTACACTCGGTTGCATAACAAACGAGCTAGCTTGGCTAAGGAAAACTTCTAACTGCCTTTACACTTGCTAGCAGTGAATCCGGGTCGTGAAAAATTGTATCTTTAGTACTATTTTATAGCTTTTGTATTGCTATTTAAGATGTGGTAGATTTGAACTAGATTTATTTTATAGTTTAATAAAAATAAATATGACAGCTGATAAGTATGTTAAAAATTAATGTTTTTTTATCTTTCTATTGTCTTTCTGTAAATAAGTAGAAAGTATTCTGCGGTGTGGTATTCAAATTTTTACAATATCACGCTTGAAATATCAGTGAATATTTTAACTAGAAAATTCTCAATATTATCTTATTTGTCACAACTAGTTCAAATAAAATGCTCGCGAGTGTAGCTTTAACATATCTTTTGTTCGGCTGTCGCTTCGTATAAGATATAAAACTACATGATGTATAAGAATTCAGTTACAACACAGTTTGTGGCTACGTTTACTATTGTGGGTAAACATTTCTGTTCGTCACAGTTTACAAGATTTACAAGTTGAGTCACGAATTTCATTTTCCGTGTTTTTTGAGGAAAAAGTATTTTTTTCTGCGCGTCATCGCCTCTTCTTAGGGATAGGGTCACCTCATTTTGTAAAATATATAAAAACGTTCTCTGATAAACCTACCTAGAATGTATTTTTAAAATTATATAGCTGATGAAAAAAAAACGTGATAAAAAAAATATCGTATATTCAATGATAATCAACTTTTTTGACAAAGGTATCTTCCATCTTATTTATCCCTGAAATATCATGTAAATATGCTAGGTAAAACCTAGGTAGATTGTTTTAAATGCATTATTTACATACATACATGTTAGATAAATATACTGATCTTCCATTTGAAAATGGCTGAGATTACAAATACTTGTTGACATATAATAAATTATAGGGTCACCCTCGTATGAATTAAATTAATAATTCAAATATTTGCTCAAAAGCGTAATAACTCGCTAAAATATTATCACCGTACTCCATCATTAAAGAACAAATACCGTTCCACAGAATTAAACATACATAAAGCGCTCTGTCAAAACGTTAGCATATAATTCGTCGCAAGGAATTTATTGTGAGAAACTCAGGCGTATGCTTGCAGCTGCTGGCTCCCTTTGTCGTTTCTAGTTGTATGTGTGTCTATGGCATGTATGTGTACCTTGAACTGTCGACTGGTCTTAATGGCTTTTAGTGTAGTGTTTTATACTTTTTTATTTGGTGAGGACAATTTTTGTTTCAATTTTGAACGGGTTGAAGTATATGATAGTCTGGTGTCTAGAATTGTGATGGTGTCAGATAGGTGAATGAGAAGGGTAGAATCGTGAAAAATGTTTCATGGAAATTCTTTGGCATTTTCAGTAGCCTGGATTTAGGCAGTAGTCTCTGATTAACAGTAGGTGATAGGTGGTCTACGAACGAGACAAGACGAACATTACGATATCTTATAAGTGCAATTAGAAAAAATAAAACACAAAACACATAAAACACAACAAAAAAAAACGATATTTAACGTAATCAGGGTTCGTCTTTATTCGCACTAAACAATACATTTGAGGCTTTAATTTCAAAACAGAAACTATTTTCTCATCCCCGACAACCCTATTCTGTCTACTAACAATAGTCAATAAAACCCCTGTTTGTTGCAGCCGATGGTTTGGGGGCCATCTTTACGAGGCAATATCCCCCAAAATGTCCCCCAATGTCCCCCACTCCATTCATTGTTCTTACTTTAATATTGACTGGCTGCTTGCTTTCTGTAAGTTAACGTTGACTGTATTTAGGACTTGTTTACGTTAATCGTTTTGGTGGGTCATTTATTTTGAAATTGAGTGTAAACTTTCGTGTTTTTCTTCTGCGTTTTGGTAAATTAAGATGTAAATATTCTGAATATTCAAACAAATTCTATATGCAGATTCAAAATTTAATAAGTAAATACGAAGACTGAACTAATTTGGAATAGCAAGATTCCGCTGTAATTATTATTGTTTGCTAAAAAGAAACCTTTGTGGGTGTCACAATACCATATTGGTGAAATTTCACCGTACCATAGTTCAGATCTCTAGTACCAACGGACTCTGAGATGAACCGGGGACGGACAGACGGACATGGTGAAGTACACGGGTTCCTAGTTTACTACGGAAACCTAAAAATGTTTCCTAACATGTGTTTTGACAAAGAAACTTCATGTGTAATGATGATACACGAGTCGCGATGCCAGATTGAGTACAGACTAAATATAGAAAGCGGTCCAGGCGTATAGGTAGGCTTCGATCGATCTGACATAAAATTAGATACTTCGAGTGACGACTTGATACAGACTTGGACAACATATTTGTGCTAAGAGAAGCTTGTAGTTAAATAACGTTAGTAAATACCTAAAGATCTACAGAGTGGTGTGTGTGGTGACCTTTCATGCCATATTAGCTTTACCCTGTGATTTGAAATGCAAGTTAAGTCTTAAGCCGAGCATCCATCGCTGGATCAATCCAGTGGAGCACACAAATGTTTCTTCTGGTTTACTCGCGTTAGCAAAGAGCAAATTGCATGCGAACATTTCCAAAATGCTGGTGAAATTGCAATCTTTATTCCCGAACACATGCAATCTATGAACTCGCACTACACTCGCACTAAACTCGCTATTACATCTTTGATGGTCATTAGTCGGAAGTCAAGTAAACAGAAAAACTACAAAATAAGGTTAAAAAAATCTGTCACTACATTTAGCACACTAACTGATGGATTTCCATTCGACGGTCGAAGAAAATAGCATACCCATTTGGCCTGACAGCACAACGTGCACCAAGACACAAAGTGGTCTTAATTTACTAACAGTATCATCTAAGATCTGACCTTAAATATCGATCAAATCTCCAACAGACATGCTCATATCTTATTCAAATAACAGACTAAGAAACAGTATTACTAGCCGCCACTTTTGTACGTTACAATTGAATATTATTTTTCTAAGAAATAAAACGTTAGTGACCTGTCTTGCTCCACTTGGAGAAAAATATTGGACCTCTATTACTTACTTTGTCCTAATATTTTTTGAAACTAGCTTTTGCTCATGGTTTCGTCTACCTCTGGAAGAATCGACTTAGAATACTAAAAAAGTAGGCTTCCCCTTGCAGATAAATTGATTCATTTATTGAAAATCGAACGCTGGAAGAACTTATCAAATCGGACTAGTATTTTCCAAGATTGGCGCGATCAACCAACCATACTACAATACAAATTTTTCAACTTATAAAATGAGTTCATCTGAAAAAGCTAAGTGTATGAGATATTCAAACATTCCAACATGTACTCTACAAAAACGAACTAAAAAATAGGAAATAAATTTTAATGAATTTAAATTAAGAAAACAGTGTTAAAAATTTCAATGAATATAAATTAATAATAGTGTGAATACAATAAAAATATTAAAAAAAAGCGTGGGGTGCATGGTGTCAATAGTTATAAATATTTTATTGACAGATATGAGTACAGTGATTTTCATTTCGATAATATCTTAAAAAGCACCCCACGCTTTTTTTAAATATTTTTTTTGTATTCACACTATTATTAATTTATATTCATTGAAATTTTTAACACTGTTTTCTTAATTTAAATTTATTAAAATTTATTTCCTATTTTTTAGTTCGTTTTTCTATAAAAAGCGTGTTTTTTTAGTTTTTTTAAACTATTATTTATTTTCTACTTTTTAGTTTGTTTTCAAACTATTATTTGTTTTGTAGAATTAAAATTCTCTTTAGTATACAAAAATTTGTCAATATTAGAGAAAACGGCTAAAGATAATTATTGGAAATAAAAATTAACATCGAGTCCTGCCTTATCGACTGTAGAGAAAAATTCTAGAAAATTTTAATTAATTTTCTTACCTTATCGACTTAGATGAAAATTATATAAATTAACAAAGATCATATTTTGCAAATTGAAAAGCCTAGAAGTCGGTGTCTAATGGATGTTACTAAGTTAATTTTGCCACCGACTTCTAGGCCGATGCACCTAAAATTATTTTTTTTTTTGCTTTTTAGTGTTTTGGGAACTCTGTTTAATTTTTTTGTAAAAAGGTTATTTATTTAAAGCTTTTCAGTGATACGAATAGTTGTCACTATCCATACAAGTGAGAAGTTCTCATCAATACAAAGAATATAAGTCCAAACGAGGTATTTTACATATTCAGTTGTCGAGTTCCCTTGACTTTCTCTGGTCTCCATCATCAGGTCAGCTCCAAACCTTCACTGTTGCATAGGTCTTTTCAATACGAATAATTTAAGCCCAAACACGAGGTAGTTTACATATTCAGTTGTCGAGTTCCCTCCATTTTCTCTGGTCTCCATCATCAGGTCAGCTCCAAACCTTCACTGTTGCAAAGGTCTTGTCAATACAAATAATTTAAGCCCAAACACGAGATAGTTTGCATATTCAGTTGTCGAGTTCCCTCGACCCTCTCTGGTCTCCATCATCAGGTCTGCTCCAAATCTTCACAGTTGAATAGTGCTTTTAGGCGTACACCTAAGTGTCAAGTTTTTACTCTATGTATGCCTACAAGTTTTGAAGGTTGCCCTCGATTTCTCAGGGTTTCCATCATCAGATCCTGACCTGATGAATATGGGACCAACTGGCAGCTATTCCAATATTATTCCCAATATCTAGAAAATTCCATGAATCTTTAGTATCTGAAGTCGTTTGACAGTACCAGGAACACAGTAATTGACAGAGGTGTCCATCGCCTGACCTTTGGCGTACATACATTGATTACCTCTTCACATTCCTTTTCTCCTAGTGTCAATAAACTTATTCGCTATATCAATATGGAGTGACCTCGAACGTTCTATGATTTGCCTTATTCTTATCCTTTCAGATTTACTTACTTATTTGGTCAGTAAAGTATGGGGAAATAGATAAGTCTACCTATTCTTACGTTTGTTTTATGAATTTTTTATTCTCTCTGATGTTTCAGGTATAAATCTCATTGATATAAAAGTTCCTGACACTAGCACATCCAAACAAACAAAATCTTCAGCTTTACAATAAAAGCTTGTAATTGTAAATATTCCAAATGCTATTTTTTTAATTTCAATATTTTCGCGCAATACAAAGGCATGATACATTTAAATGGTTTATTTCGTAATACATGCACATTGAAAATTTTGTATACAAATGGTATAATCACAGATGCGTATTTATTCATTGAATTTGTGAATTCAACGTTATTTCACAATGTACAACAAACGTACATACGGAAGGCAGGTGGAAATTAACTAGTTAAATAAACCTAATATATATTTTTTTCTTATCCGGTATTGTCCCACTGCTGGGCTAAGGCCTCCCTATTTTGTCCCCACACCTCTCGATCTTTTGAGTCTCCTCACCAATCAGGGTTGTAGGCAATAAAGACGATTTTTTTGCGAAAAATCCTAATGTAGGTACCTGGTACAGTTAGGTAGCTGAACTCTTTCTGAGTAACATCTACAGGACATATTTTATCCCGCTGCAGGAAGAATTACGCTCGAGACGCGGGAAAAACACGGTGAACAGCCTGTTAAATTACCTATAAATAATCTTTTGAACTGCCATCAAAAGCATTACCATCTAATTAAATATTGAGCACGTAATGTGTATTACTGATGTAAATGCACAGGTAATCGTTTAATCGTAGCGTAATCGAAATGTACCTACATTTAAATGCCAGTAATCATAGGATTTAGGATATCAAACGCGGATCTGTTTTTGGGTTACATTAGAGAAAGTGTGGGAGCAATGTTTAATGATGTATTAGAGTGGAACAAATAGGATTTGTTCGGTTACTTTCGTTAATTAAATAAAATGTTATCTAATGTATTATTTTGAGATGTAAATAAACTTGTAGGTACAGCAATCTTAGGTTTTAAAACAATAAGTACCTACTTAAGTACTGATTTTTTTTTTCTAATCATACTCCACAGTTTCAATCAATTTCAATCAGAACTTCAACAAAGGTTAAAACATTAAAATCGGTTAAGTTATTTCGGCGGTAGCCCTACAGACAAACAGAGATTAACTTTAAAATTAATATAAGTGAGAATTTCTCGTTTAGTATCTCACTAGCTTCATAAGGCTAATCTGACAAAAAATCTAAAATAATACTAGAAGAAACATAGAGAAAGAATCCATAAATACAGTTTCTGTAGCTTACTACTGAATTTCCAAACTCGAATTTGTCTCAAGACTTGCTGACGCATGGTTGCATATTGAATATACTAAGGTACTAGAAAATTTGAAATCATTTTATGGTATGAATTCTTTTCACGAATACGTTTGCAGATTACCTCTTTGGGTTCAATCGGAGCGCGTAAAAAGATTTCGTTTTGCGCTCGAATATTTTCGTACAGTATTTTCAAGAAGTCTATTTGCATTTTTGGAAAATATTTTGGTACTTACTAGCTACTGGCGCAGCTGTCAGATATGTTTTGCTGTAAAAGAAATATTTTTGAAGAGAAGATTTTCAGTACGAGCGACATAATATGTAAATGATAAAATCGTCGCAAATTTTTAAACCCTAGTATGAGCCAGTGTAAACTGAGATACATAAAAAAATAATGATAAGAAGCTTCTTTAAAAAAAAATTCTCCCAACCATACAAATAATTGAAAAACTACTAAAATAAAATAAAAGGGGTCAACAAAAGCTAGGAGCTAGGTCCTAGACATTCCTTTTTATTCTGCCCTCGAACGGAACAAAAGGTATTGCGTTCTTCCCAAGAGGCCAGTCAATAAAGACTCGATAACAAGTCCCATAAATAATAACTTTCAAGGATATTAAGGATAGGATTTTCAAGAATCCAATTTATTTTTTATAAGATTTTTTCTCTGATGATTATCATCATAAACAAGGAACTCGAGGCTAAGTAAAAGCTACTCGGGTCAATTAATCATTAGAGAATATTGGTCGCTATTGATGCAAGGATGGTTGACCATGACCATATTGCCTCCCAACACGGATATAAAAAGGCTAGTAATATGATGATTAACATCTATAATGATTAAGGGCTAACAGCCAGTTTTTTCATCAAAAGTTAAAGCCAAAGTAAAAGTCAAAGTAATGTCTAAAGTAAAAGTAACGGTTAAATTAAATTTTTCTATGAATTTTGCTGTCACTTTAGCCTTGAAAAAACGAATTTGACCGTTACTTTAACTTTAACTTTTGATGAAGAAACTGGCCGTAAGGGAGAAAGCTCAATACATAAATTGTTCCCCCACGATTGTAAATCCAGAGATAGTATATCATAACAAGTCAATTTTGTAAACAATTTAATGTCACACAGATAACAAGCCGACTGATTTATTACAGAGAAATATTACTTAACTTAGGAAAATTGGGCTCTTCGATCGCAGATAATTCTCTCTTCATAGATACGGCATAACTACTCATATTATGAAACTAAATACGTCTAGGAATCTGTTCACGAAAAAATTACTAGTAGTTAATATTTCATACTATATATATTCTTGATGATATATTATATTGATGAATGCTCAATCCTTCTTCGCGTGAGAGGAGGCCTGTTCCCAGCAGTGGGACGATAAAAAGGCTGTAACAGTAACAGTATATATTCTATTTAATTTTCCTACGATTTTCGCCAGCAAATAGAGGTGCTCATGAGTAAAGATTAGTTGTAGTGAGGTATATACCTGTGTGAAGCCGGGGTCAGTGGGTATTGACCTCAAAATATCCTATACTTTAAACATAATCATAGAAAATACTTCATGAGACCCATTACTTCCACAGCTGCTCATAAAAAATCGTCATAAGCCAGTAGACACAGTAAAATCATCATTGTTATTTCATTGGCGATGTTTCTGACGGCGGATAATATCCGAGTAACGATCGGCTTAGAACTGCCCTAGCAGTTTATTGTTACGCTCAGAGCTAGTGTTGTGACTTATCGCGGATATATCGTGGTAGGTGGAACATCACTAGTGAAATGGGTAAGATTTTTGGGGGTTTTAATATAAATGGTGATAAAAGTTTGCCTGTTTGTAAAAGATAGGCAGATTTAAATGTAGCAATATGAATAAAAAAATAAACTTTTATATAAGATTTTCTGGCCATATCCAAGCATATATAACGGGTGATTTTTTAAGAGGTATAGGATTTGATTTTCAAAAAAAACACAAAAAAATTGAAAAAATTGATGAAATCTTTATTGGAATCGATAGAATGGTCAATATAATTTAATGTTTGAAGATGATTTCATGCAAATGCTGGCCGCGGCTCCGGTTTAGATGGCCCATTCGCAAGGCCCAATTTCGGCACACTCTCTCCAACATATCAGCCGGTATTTTACGAATAAATGCTTCAATATTGGCTCCCAGTGCGTCAATCGTTGCTGGGTTCTCCCTGTAGACATGAGCCTTAACATGGCTCCACAAGAAATAGTCCAAAGGCGTTAGATCACACGATCTAGGCGGCCAATTGACGGGCCCAAAACGTGAGATAAACTGTTCACCGAAGGCGGCTCTCAATTGGACCATTGTTTCGCGTGCCGTGTGGCATGTGGCACCGTCTTGTTGAAACCACATGTCAGGCATGTCCAATTCTTCCATTTTGGGCAAAAAAAAAATCGCCAATCATCACACGGTAGCGCTCGCCATTCACAGTAGTTTCGGCCATTGTCGTCTTTGATAGTAAAATTTAATCATTTGCAAGCGTTGTTTGTTCGTAAGTCGATTCATGGTTAAATTATAGACCATACTGAACAAGTTTGACAATGACACAAGACACGATTCACGCGTGATCTGTCCAAAACAGTGTTGCCAAAAAGATACCAGCAAAAAAATCACCCTTTAGTAAAACATCATCATAATATCAGCATATCTACACCCACGCAATCTGTATTTGTTGCTGGAAAATACTCTCATAAGCATAGAATATCTCTAACATTATGATAAGTCATGAAAATCCAACATAATGTTACGTGCAACTTTCATGCACAACATTCTTACAAAAGTGTTAGCAAAGAACTTGACTAGGTACAAAATATTATACGTATACTCATAATGTTTGCCAAGAAATATTCGGCGGGGCAGATGTCACGCCGTACGATTGGCCGACACTTTGCAACTGCTACTTTCCGTATTTTGGAAACTGAAAATAAGTATTTAGTATCTTCAAAATTCAAATATTAACATGATGTAAAGAAGAGAAGAAATTCTTTTGTTGGAATGGGAAGATCAGATGGGCAGTCGCTTTATGTAAAACACTGGTTCAATCCGGTTAGACTGGAAGTCAACTCCAACATAGTAATAGGCTAGGCAAATGATGATATTTGTTGCATTCCATACATCTTTCTCCCATCCTTCATCTGACGGCTTCTACCAAGTAACATTCCTTCCAACCTTATAGTTTTTCACATAATCCACCCACCATTTTTCTTCGAATTCTTTCTTTACTCCAGGCTTAAAAAACATAGCATTAGCTACCAGGCTCGCAGACGTTAAAAAAGGTCAATCTAAAAAGCTCACGATCCTTTTAAGAAATCACTTTCAATCTGAACCGAAAACCACTCAAATCAATTTGAATTAGGAACAAAACTGAATCAGCCTGAATGGCCAGTATTGCTCAAATGTCGATTCAAACCCACTCCTTGAGAGCATACTGCAAACTTTTAGTCGGCCGATAGTTTGTTTGAGCTCATAAATCAGTATGAAGATGAATGGTATTACGCACTTTACAAAGAACAAGGTCTTTAGCTGGTATTAGAATGACTGAAAACTTTGGCCGACTATTTAGTCTGCAGTATGCCAAATATTCATGTTAATTAAAACCTAGTTTTGGTTAAGCTACAGTTTGAACTCTGCTTTAACTTAACAATTGAATAGAAATCGAAAATCCAATACGTCTGGGAATTTATTTCAGCTGTGTCAGATTATCGTGATCTCTCAGTATTTTGGCAACTTGTTTTTTGTATGGTTAAAAATGATAACAGTAAGTTGTTATTTCGAGCAACCGATGGAAATGAAAAAAAAAAAACACCATGGATAGTAATATTTTTTCTTAAATCTTACAGTTACACTAATGATGTATAAGTATAAATATACCAGTAAACACATGTTGAATGATCATACATTTTCTTGAAACCTTAAGAAGTGTACAATTGGATTAGCTGAGTCCACCTCACACAAACACATCCGTATGAACGTGTACAACAGTCGTAGTTAACTACATATAACATAGAACCTGTGATATGACTTTTCTTTTACCTTGTAGTACAATTTTCTTAAAAGTGTATGAGAAAACAAGTGACAGCTACCGGTTCAAACTATGACGGCGCCACCTATGTGAGGGATCTGGATCCAAATGCGAAAACAAAAAACAATCGATATCTTTTCAAGTGCCTTGCCTTATGTTACGTGGCTTGATACATCCTTCGATTCGTTTCGCACTCGCGTTGATTCGACCACGCAGGACGCATCGTGACACTTGGTACCACGCAACTGTTTTTTTTCCGCAGGACATTTATAGAGCGTGAAGCTCGCTAGTGCAAGAGCGCTATGAAACAAGTAGTAAAACATTTTTTTAATAACCAGTAAATAAATAAAAGTAGGTAATCACACAGCATACAGATGATTAAATCATTTCGCAATAATGGTTGCGTTCTATAAAAATACCAGTGACAATCCTTGGTATTGATTATGAAACGACCCTTTCGGTCAGCCGGTTTACGTTCAATGTGACTGAATATAGGCCGGAGCCGAGATGTTATTTATATCAATTATATTGAGCTCATGGTTACATTGTTATATAGGGAATTAGATACAAACGTTGTGACGATCTGTGAAAGGATGCAGTAGAAATGGCTACAGAAGGACGGGCAATATGGCGGTCGTTAGGGGAGGGCCGGGCTCTGGTCAACAGTGGTCCAATATTCAATACACTGATAAGTGATGTTAGTAGATTATGCCCGTACTGGCTAAAAGAGGAGAACATATTTTCAATACTTTGATCGTGTTTCTAATCTCTTCACCATATAAGTTCCGCCATATTACTTCTGGCTTGTATCAAATACTTATGTACTTAAGGCTGATGCCGTCTAATAGTGCGACCCGACACGGTATTTTTAGACCAAAATATAACTTAATTACCTAACATACCGAGGACTGAAAATATTGTCCAGCAGTGGACGTCTTTAGCCTGTAACAACGAACGACGGGGACGATTATAGACCAAATTGCGGGTGAGATCGTGGACAAAAAATATCGGACGGTGCAATGAAGGCGGGCGGGGTGATTCTGCAAATCTGTCGCACCATCTGTCATTTTATACACTCTTTTGCAAAAAAAACGGGCACTTATGCGAAATCTTAGTTTTAAGGACTTTACGTGTATTTCAAAGGGTTTTAATGATTGTAGTATGTTTCTAGCACCAAAAGAATTAGTCGAGCATGCGTGAGAGTGTATTCTAAATTTGAATTTTGTACAATTGCTAAGGAATTGGTTAAACCTTGTTTTGGACTAATTGCTGGCAGAAAGTTCGACGGTGTTTTGAAAAGTTTTTGAAGTGATTTTCAGGAAAATGATAATGCAGTTTTATTTAATGATTAATGTACTTTTTTGTTAGATCAAAACATTTTTGATAAACTATGCGTATTTGATAAAATCTTCACCTGCTCTAAATGGGCTGTACTGATGATTGATGGCAATGTTAAGAGTTTCGGTATTTTAGTGTAAAGCGTTCTATTGTTTAGATATTGTACCCACGTGTTTTAAAATATCGCTTTTTCATAAATAAACACTATTTAGAAGAGTATCAGTACTTTGAGCTACGACAAAACCAATTTAAAGTAAGCAGTGCCCATCACAACTCGTCTCCTATCGGACTTTGACATTTTTAAAAGTCTTGAAATTCTACAAAATACAGAAAATAGCACAAAGACTGTGAGCACGAGGTCTTAAGGTCTCGTAATCACTGATTTTTAAACAACCTCGTCTCTTGGGAAACTCCGTAGACCTCTGAAGATCTATGAGTCTGAGCGTTCGAATAGCGTGTTTTCATCCCACGGACATTTTATTAAATAAACTTGCCTTCACCGAGATTTTCTGGCATCTGCAGCACTTTCCTGCTTAAATCATAACAATAATTGGCTATCTGCTCATTTCTTAAGAAACATACGTTTGGTCAATAATTTTGAATTCTTGACACCCTTTCAGCTAAATCGTCGTTTAGTAACCCGATACCTATGGAGTTATCGAGAGCTTCAACGAGGCAATAATTTGACTTTTTAGATAGCTTTAATCCTCCTCATCATTTTTCATGTGGTTAATTTGAACATTTATCCCAAAATTTGGTATTTTTTAAATGTCAAAGTCCGATAAGAGACGGGTTGTGATCGGCACTGCTTACTTTAAATTGGCTTTGTCGTAGCCAAAGGTACTGATACTCTTCTAAATAGTGTTTATTTATGAAAAAGCGATATTTTAAAACACGTGGGTACAATATCTAAACAATAGAACGCTTTACACTAAAATACCGAAACTCTTAACATTGCCATCAATCATCAGTACAGCCCATTTAGAGCAGGTGAAGATTTTATCAAATACGCATAGTTTATCAAAAATGTTTTGATCTAACAAAAAAGTACATTAATCATTAAATAAAACTGCATTATCATTTTCCTGAAAATCACTTCAAAAACTTTTCAAAACACCGACGAACTTTCTGCCAGCAATTAGTCCGAAACAAGGTTTAACCAATTTCTTAGCAATCGTACAAAATTCGAATTTAGAATACACTCTCGCGCATGCTCGGCTAACTCTTTTGATGCTAGAAACATACTACAATCATTAAAACCCTTTGAAATACACGTAAACTCCTTAAAACTAAGATTTCGCATAGGTGCCCGTTTTTTTTGCAAATGAGTTTATTAGTTACATAATGAATCCTCTTAGACGGGTGGGTACATTTTTGATGTAAGGAACTCAAATCTTGATGGAATTTTGAGATACGTAGCAACAGAAGTTTGTACCCAGTTGTCCTGAATGCTAAGGCAATTATTGTATCAATTACATACTCATCTTATCAACATACGTATATCGACACAGTCAATTTGTGCTGGTATCTATTTTTTGAGTTTTAAGCAAAATATTGTGACTTAACAAAAGTTCTCGTACTAAAATCCCAAAAAAATTGTCGCAACCAACTGTTGCCACTAAATACTCAGCTCTATATTTTCAAATATTTCCCCTCACAATACATAACTGAAAAGGCCGACATACTAGCCAGTCTAGCCACCACTTAATCAACATGGGTGGCACGCAGCGTCACCGCAGCGTTACCGCAGCGACCACTCAGCGTAAACGCCTCGTTGTCAATGCGGTGAGCGTACGCGTACAACGTCATTTTATCATGTATTGTAGTGTAGTACATATTTCATTGGTTTCTACCACCTATGGTTGGCTAATTGGCGTTCTATTGGTGATACGCTTTTGTACATTATTTTGATTGCGTGGTGTCCATATGAAACAGAATACATACACACATACATAGTGTATAAAGGCATCAAACTTATAACAGACAGACCATTATCAACCACTGAGAAACTGGCTCTGAACATGCTATAGAGCTGAAAAAAAACTTTAAGGGTCCGGTGCATTCGTTGGAACTTCAACAAACACAGAAAAGCCAGTTTTATGTTTTCAACTATTGATAATATAATAGCTCATCTGAAAGGTAAATTGGATAAAACCAAATAATGGGGTAGTCAAAAATCTTCAGTATTACAAAGTAGAGGAAAGAAAAACATATCCTTTTAGTAGAGTATCAAATCTTAAAATAAGAGTATATGCATAAAACCCCTCAATTTTCTTTATAGCAACATAATATGACACATCTTCGTCCAAACTACCATATATTAAATCTCTCAAAAAGACCTGTTCGTCCTCCAAATTCAAAAATGTCGTAACTCTTTCAAAAAGTTAGTGAACTTACATCTTTTTCTCTTTAAACCCCAGAATTCAATACCTAATATTGAAAATGATATCGCAGCAAGGGTCTTCGTTATTTATTGGTTCCATATTGTATTGAACGGGTTCAGTACATTTTTCCTTCGCTCTTTTTATCTTGGGATTTATCAAGTTTCGTCTGATCAACTTATGCTTCAAATGTCAAAATATTTACAGGATGTTATGGTAGTAAGGGTCGTTGGTAGCTATTTGATTTTGGACTTGTATGAGTACAAATGATATTTTATGTACATTTAAAAATGTGTAAGGAGATAGATTGTCGAAAGCTTGACTAAAGTTTTATAAACCATTTTGAGTTTAAAATTGAAGTTGATTTCTCAAAACTCCTAACATGTCAATAATAAACAAATTTTGATTCATAAAAATATGATATTGCACATAAAAATATGGTATTGTACATGAAAAAAAAAACAAATTAATCAAAATAACATGCACATTTTATCAAAATCTTTAACTTTAGAAGTTCCCAAAGAGCTTCCAGCTATTTTCTTGCACGCACTCAAAAGAGTGTTTATCATAAACAAAGACAACAATAATATTTTGTAAAACAACATAATGTCGCTGATACAACAAAAACTTTTGTTTATGTCACGGAGACAAGTTGTTTTTCTTTGAGACTTATGCGACAGAGTAGGTGGGTGTAGTAAGTCTACCTTTATGGTATATGGTTGAGTGAAAAACGTACCATAATCTGGCCGCATGTACCATAATCTTTTCTTTTCTGGTACATTTCTGTGAAATGCCTTAAAAATTTACAGCTGTCAGCTGCATAAAACATTAAACATTAGGTACCCCTATTAGTAAGTTTTACAAGCTACGTAGGTATCGTTGTTAACCCACTCAATGTTTCATTTCTGTGTTATGTTAGGTATCATAAAGTGAAATTCGTGAATTAATTAATTTAACCCACTCACTTGCACAAATTTTCAGCTACACAGGTTTCTGACAACTTGTCTATATCAATAATATAATAGATATCGGCTTACCTAAAGATCGTAAAGGCCGATTGATAGCAAAGTATTTCTACAAATGAAATACCAGGGCAGCAGCAAGTGGAAGAGCTAAAAATAGCTAGAATCCATTCGATCTCAAACGACAAGCATCGTAACATGTTGGGTGGATACACCGCGACTCAAGTACGCATTCACTACGATGATTGGCACTACACTATGATAGTTCGCGTTGAGAGTCTTCTTCGTGACTTATGTTTGCCTAGTAACTGTGAACCTAATAGAACCAATTCAATCTGTATTTTTTATGAAGTTTGAAATATAATTTTAAATTTGTATTTTCTCTTGTAATAAAGCTCTTTGGGGTCTGTCTCAATATTAGATGTACATACAAAATAATACTTCTGAATCGTGGAAATCCTAAGGCAAAGTAACTTAACTGAAAAACTTTTTCAAACCCATTAAATGAACATGTACAAATACTCAACTTTCATATGACATAGAAATACATTTAGGACCCAAAACTTTCTCAACATTTATAATTTACTAGCTTCTGCCCGCGACTTCGTACGCGGATCCTGTCCCTTATGCCAGCGACTACGGGGTCAGCAAAATCAAAGATCTGAATAGTCTGATATTGAATTTTAAGGGACCGAAGAGAAACGTTCTATATACTTAATTTTTGTACTTTAACAGCAAAAGCACAGCAGATTAAACAAAACGCTGAGAACTGAACCGCAATAGACGTGACCATAGGGATAAAAGTAGTGATTCTAATTAGTCCGCATTTCTGTGTGGCAAAAATATTACACAAGTATTATTACGTAAAAAAACATTAAATAGATGACAAAGTCGTGTTGACTTAGTGGAAGTCGTGGTGGTTTAGTGGGTAGAGAACCAATCTCTCAAGTATGAGCTGAAGGGTGAGGATACCTCGGTGGACTTTAAACGCAGATTACGCGCTCCCTGTGCTTACCATGAGGCACCTACCCTCCGAGCAGGGCTACTAATCCTGCTCTAGCGACTCCACTCTGGACGGCCAAGCCAAACCAGAGGCGTGAGACCTACCCCCGTCATGGTTCTAGCTGGGCTCCTGGAGTTCCACATCAGGTGTAGGTGTGGTTCAATTTTTATAAGTCAACAGAGAGTGCTTATCAGATTGAACAACTTTTTCTAAAACGTCATACCTCTATATGCTATAGTCTAGCTGGGCCCCTGGAGTTCCACATCAGGTGTTTTAGATCTTCAATTTGTGTAAGTCAATAGAAAGTGCTTATCAAATTGAACAACTTTTGCTAAAACGTCATATATATATATATACTTCCCTGCCGATTTCGGCTATGGTGACTGCTTTCAGTTATCATTGAGAGAAGAACTAGGATGATCAGCTCTTCTATGCGCCCTTTGATGGCTGCAGTACCCTATTTTATGTGTAAACGTGCGCGAGCATTGGCTGCACGTTAGGATACCGTCCACGTAGTTATAATGAATGGCTACTGGTGTTTTAGCCTTAAGAGCATCACGCTTCGCATCCAGTGCGGATTTCCTTTGCTCTTCAAAATCTTTTATCGCATTTTTAAGTAGGCCTCTCCATTCAGGGCGGCAAATGGCTTTTGTCTCCCAGTTCTGAGGATCAATGTTGCACCTTTTCATGTGTCTTTTCTGAACATCCTTGAAGCGTAAGAACTGGCCACCTTGTTTCCGTCTGCCGTTCTGGAGTTCAGAAAAGAAGATGCGCTTGGCCACCCTATCATCATCCATGCGTAAAACATGACCGCACCATCTGAGCTGTCGCCGCATCAGGTACGCTTCTATACCGCAGACATTCGCGCGTCGTAGCACTTCGGTATTTCTAATCCGATCCGACCATTTGATTTTCAGAATGTCTCTTATGCACTTTAGATGAAATCGGTCCAGCGCCCGTATATGTTTCCGATAGAGGACCCATGTTTCAGCCGAGTATAAAAGATTTGGGAGGACTATGGCCTTGTAAACGGAGATTTTTGTCGAAAGCTTCAAATCATGTGTGTGTAAGACCTTGGCTCGTAATTTACCGAAAGCAGCTGATGCAGCGCCAATGCGATGGTTTATTTCGGCATCAAGGTCACACTTGGATGTAATTGTGCTGCCCAGATATTTGAAGGTATTCACTTGCTTCAGTTCAGTATCGCCAATGTTTACCTTGATAGGTTCTGTAGCTCCTTGAGAGTCGCTTGCCATTACCTCAGTTTTCTTAACACTGATTTTTAGACCGAAGCGACAACAGACTTCCTGAAGGTTAGTCATCAGGTTCTGGAGCTCTTGTGCAGAGTTGGTAACAAAACACAGATCATCAGCGTACATGATCTCCGTTATAAGAGCATGAGATACTTTAGTATATGCTTTTAATCTGGCCAGGTTGAAAAGTCCCCCATCAGTCCTGAAACGTATTTTGATTCCAGCAGAAGTTTGTTTGAGTGCTTCACTGACAACGACAGAAAAGTAGAGAGCAAACAGTGTTGGCGCAAGCACACAACCTTGTTTGACCCCACAGGTGACAGGAAAGAACTCTGACTGGTCACCATTATAGGTAACACAGCAGGTCATCTCGTCGTGCAGAAGGCGAATCATTCTCACAAACTTCTCAGGACAACCTAATTTTGCCAGTAAAGTCCAGAGGGCTTCCCTCGGCACGCAGTCAAAAGCTTTTTCTAAGTCCACGAAGCACATACACAAAGGTTGGCCTTGTTCTCGGCTTTTTTCCTGGAGTTGCCTGATGGAAAAGATGGCTTCGCCGGTGCCCCTGTTAGGTCGAAATCCAAACTGAGTTTCTGGCAATATGGCTTCGGAGACTGGTAAAAGCCGGTTGAGAAGAACTCTGGCAAATATCTTCCCAGGGACAGAGAGGAGCGATATACCCCGGTAGGAGTTGCAGTCGGAACGGTCTCCTTTGTTTTTATACAGTGTCTGTATACGGGATATTTTAAATTCAGGTGGTATTGTTTCCTCGTTCCAAATGCGATCAAAAATTTGCCAGATGTAAGTATGAAGTTGCTCCCCTCCGTATTTCAGCAGTTCTCCGGCGATGTTGTCAACGCCAACTGCTTTTTTATTTTTCTGCTCTTTGATGGCTTGAACAACTTCAGCAAAAGTTAGTGGTTCAGCAAGCGACTCATTCGGCGGCAGAGGATGGATACGCCTTATATGCTCAAGATCTGCTGATCGATCTACATTGAGCAGGTGGTTAAAGTGCTCTGCCCAACGATCAAGTATATCCTGCTTAGCAGTGAGCTTTTGGGAACCATCTAGGGATCTTAACGGAGTGCAGTTTTTTATGGAAACCAATCAACTTACGTATTTCTTCATAGAAAGCGCCTAGTTGGTGGGTATCTGCAAGCCACTGTATCTTTTTTGCCTTTTCAAGCCACCATCTATCTTTAAAACGTCATACCTGTATATGGTATAGAGAAGCTGGGCTCTTGGGGTTCCACATCAGGTGTTCCAGATCTTAAAATTTATTATCTCAGCTGAAAATGCTCATCACATGAAACAATTTTTGCCATGGCACCATTTTTGTATCTCTTATAGTTTTGTTGGTCTGTTGGAGTTCTGCATCAGGTCTTCAAGTTTCGAAGATAAATTATAGCCTATATGTTGACCAGGCTTAATACTGATACAACAAAGAAAAAATCATTGAAATCCGTTCAGTAGTTCGGAAGATTAGCGTGTACAAATCTAAGAAGATGTATACAAACTTTCATCCCCTATTTTATCCCCTTAGGGATGGAATTTATCAAAATCCTTTCTTAAGAGTTGCCTACGCCATAGTAGCTTTATGCATGCAAAGTCTCAGTCCGATCGGTTTAAAATTGACAAAGTTTCATACAAACTTTCATCCCATATTTTATCCCCTTGGGGGAAGAATTGATCAAAATCCTTTCTTAGCGGATGCCTACGTCATAACATCTACCTGCATGCCAAATTTCAGCCCGATCCGTCCAGTGGTTTCAGCTGTGCGTTGATAGATCACTATGTCAGTCAGTCAGTCAGTCAGTCACCTTTGAGTTTTATATATTTAGATTATGAAATAGAATTTAGAAGTTCGACTGACGGCTTAAATGGGGTCGAACACTTTAATTCACAACGGGAACTACAGACACAAAGTACAGTATTAGACAAACACACTGACAGAAAATACTTTTTATACTGTTATACATCATCCTCCGAGCCTTTTTCCCAACTATGTTGGGGTCGGCTTCCAGTCTAACCGGATGTAGCTGAGTACCAGTGCTTTACAAGAAGCGACTGCCCTGCCTGACCTCCTCAACCCCGTTATCCGGGCAACGAGATACCCCTTGGTTAGACTGGTCTTGGTGGAGGATGATGATCTATTGTTATTTCATTAAAAAATTATATCTTTGAAGCAACATTTCCTAAGTATATACTTGTTATTATTCTAAGTTACGCATACAGTATAATAATATTCATCCATAACTTAAGTATAATCCATTTTCACAACAACGTGTCTCCAGAATTTATGACGCGGAAGCGAGTATCGATTGCTTAATGCGCGGAAGATCTCGCTAAAGTTAGTGTCCGGCCGCCCAAATGTCATACAATATACA
The DNA here is from genome assembly GCF_030705265.1 of Helicoverpa armigera. Taxonomy (NCBI): domain Eukaryota; kingdom Metazoa; phylum Arthropoda; class Insecta; order Lepidoptera; family Noctuidae; genus Helicoverpa; species Helicoverpa armigera. The sequence goes on from NC_087141.1 coordinate 2,281,992, forward strand.
AGATAATATATGACATTTGATATGTAACACGTTTTGATCTTATCCTACCCGAGATAAGATGAAGGAGATGAAAGTTGTCAAAACATTCTCAGATAAATAAACATTTTTGCCCAATACATTGCAAATGCTTAAAGGTACCTAAATATGAAAAGTCACTGCCGATTTTGAGAGACGGTCTACCAAAAGTAATCTAAAGATACTTGTACCTCCACATGTTGGTATAAGAGAAACTAGATCATGAACCAATCAATGTTTAGAAGTTTAGAATTAGATTTAACAAATCGAATTGCTCCAAATAAAAGATCGATATAGAGCTAAAATCTATTATTGACGTTCAGTCTATAAAATAAGTGTTTGTACAAAAATTTTGAATAAGTTTATTTCTCTCTAAATGTTTCAAAATTTTCGCTATTTAAACGATTTATAATATATTGTAATAAAGAATGAAAATAAGCTACATTACGCATGCATTCCATTGAATTTATGGATAAGCCAGCCAACTCAGAAACTTGCAAAAGACTTATAAAATCAGTTTTAATATTCTCTTCTCCCGTATCAAGACATCAATCAAATTCGTAGAAAGTTTTTCAAACTGTCGCTTCACACGACATCATCTTTTAATTAAACGTTGAGGAGAATTTTATATTAATGGTGTTTTTATTCTTATTGCTGTTTCTGAGCTCGTTACTCAGGAAATTGCCTGTTACTGCCGGTACTAATCGCAGTTTATTACTGTAGGATTAAACTTTTAAGTTTTTCTTAAACGATTATTTTTATGCTGGCTAATAATTATTTCTAATAGGCAATTTAGGAATATTTTTTCAATCACCTTAATATTTGACTTTTGAAAAGTAATTTCTTGTGACTTATTTAGAAAATGTAGAGATGAAGCGGTAGGTTGTTTCTTTTTCAAAATAAGTACACTATTTTTTGGTGTTAGTTAAAGAAGAATGTACCTATGATACTTTTTATAACATAGTTAAGCTTTTAACTAAAAAAAACCTTTGTCTCTTAAAAGTTTGTTCTACATTTAAATATTTATCTAATAACTCTTACCCCAACTTTACTTTCGTGCGACACCTACACCCCATACTCAATAAACCACCAAGCAATAAATAACCTCAATATCCAAAGTAAATACCGCTCCAATAAGCCGAATAAACCCAATAAGCATGAAGAAAGTTACAGCCTACAACCTTGGTAATAAAAACAAATTATTACAAGGAAAAACAAATCATATAACGTTAATTAGAAGGCGTTGCTAAGATGTTTCATTTCGCACTTCACTTGTTCCCAACTTGTGTATTTTTATTTATTTCGTTGCCTTGGTAACGAAGTTTTGCCTATAAGACTAATAAATCGTTATTTAACTTTTTCTTTGGATAAGTTTTTCGGGGATTATTATTGGAGTTTTGTTGGAAATTGAGTTTTTCTTATCAAATATTATTTATTTGGTTCGTCTTCATAGATCAGTAGCAGTCGTTATTACAATTCCACGTTAGAAACCGTCAGGCAGGTTAGAAAAAACTCTGACAGTAGGGCTTGTTAGGTGATTAAATATGCAGCTTACTCGTTAAGAACAATCCATGAGAAAAGTTTAGTTACATTGCTCAGTATTATCAGTATCTGTGTCTAGCTAAAAATAAGAGGATCATATTATGTTTACAAAAGTATTGTGTAGCGTGGTCTGCTATCTATTAACTCAATAGTGAGTCTTGATCCTCCAAAAAACCGTGTTTTATTTTACAAAACAACCAAACACAGAAATCGACCATGTAAACCAGCACAGGTAAGATTGACAAAGGCCTAATTGCAATCAATAACTGGCGATCAATATCGGACGGGCGGCCTCCCTGACGGGCTCAACTTTGATGCAGTTATGTAGCATTTTACCAGTTAAGCAAACCTTATCTACGTGACCTAATTGACTAAAAGGTTGAGTTAAGAGCTGATATGTTAGGGTCACCATAGTGTAAGTTGCAACGTTTTTACATAGGCATTTTAGGTAGTTTGAATAGATTTCTTCCGAGTGCATGTAGATTGTGTGGCCTACGCCTAATCTCTTCTAGATTCCCAGATCGTGTCGGATTGCAGATCCATCGGATTTTTTTGAGTAGGTAAGGGAGAGAGCTGGATTCTACATATACACTCTTGTGCTTTGCACGTGCGAACGGCACCGGCAAACGCGCCTGATAGGTGTAAAAATATCCTTGCTAAGACTCTAAGCTGTCTTTAAACCCATTCAAATTAATTCAGTTGAGTTGGCGTGAAAGCGCAATATTTTCACATACAGACAGATTTACTTTTGCATCTGTAATTAGTAAGTAAAAGATTTCTATGTAACATGTAACATTTTATTTACTTTAACATTTACTTTTCGACAACACATCAAAATAATAATAATTCACACACAAAATACACACTAACATACCAAAATACTCCTATATTGCCAAAGTATTAGCAGGATGTTCCGTAATAAACTAAGTTTCCTCATACAAATGGTACAAATATTATTTTTATACGTCATGTACGTAGGGGTGGGTTCACGTTATAATTTATCGCTGTTACCAAACGGTGATGTTATGGGAAGTTTGTAGGTACGGCAGATAACGAAGATTGATAACGATATTTTGTGTTGAACTTGTTGGGAGATCATGTTGGTTACAGGTATATATGTTTTATCTTATGTGTGAGCGATACTTACCTATGTGTAAGTGTATCATATTGTGTTTGTATTACAGAGAATTCTCCAGTTTACCTATATAGAGACACTGTGCATATTTACACATATAACTATGGCTCACCCGCTTTCTTGATAATATATTAAACCTCTGTTTTGGGTGAACAAATTGTGTAGGATAAACTAATATGAATAACAATTTTTGAAGTCATAATGTATCAGTTATATGAAAGATACAGAAAAGTCGTGTAGACAGCTGTGGTTACATACGTACCTAGACAAGGATGAATATACTTATGTATTTAAGTAAAGATGGTATAACAAACTTACCATAAGACAAAAAATTTCACCAAGAAGCAGCAGCATTTTCCAAATGGAACCCGATCTCGCTTTCCAGAGTATTCCTTACCTAAAGCAATATATTAATATAAGGTAGTGCACCAGCACTTTACAGTACACACTGGAAGGTACGTGTGAGCTTTATAAGGGAACGTTCACTATACTGTACCGTACACTATACTGTACGTACATTATACTGTACCGTACATTATAATGTACGCTGAACGTGAGAATGTTGTAACTAATGGAGAGTATTGGCGAAAAACGGAGAGGAAAAACCTTTTAAGTGCTCGCTAAGTTTTTAAATGGTACACGAGATATTTTTGTTGTTTTGTTTCATAGGAAAGTTGGTAAGAAATAGATTGTATTGAAATGTTGCGGAATTAATTTACAATTCGAAAACAGTTTCAACGATTCGAATTGTATTAATGGAATAATGACTACCTACTCTATGTCTAATTAAGCACATCTAACTCACTTACTTAGATAAGCACTTTTAAAGTTAACGTCAGATGTCAACAAATAGCAGACTGTAGTTTCTATGGTCAACCACTTTATAGTCACTTTCTGCAAAAAAAAACAGAATCACGAACACAGCTCTGACAAACAATTATAACAATAATAAACCGAAAACCAGTTATTATTATTAATCACTAAACGCAAATAAAGTATCGTGTTTTACATCAAAATATTTAACGAAACCCGTTGGCATAACAGCCAAGTTCCTTTGCCGAAGTATTGTAGCACTTAATTAAGAAGCTTGTTAATGACATAAATTGTTCCTTGTCATAATGTTTTGTAACAAGGAATACTGATGCTTTTAAATGTAAATTGAATTATTTTTGACACATTCATTTAATGTTATTCAGTTTGTTAAGAAGTAAAAAGTTTGAAATATGAAGGTTGCTAACTCTTCGTATCAATAGAGACTTTTTGCTATTTATTCAATCCATCCCACGGTTGTCTCGAAGGGATCGCTCTTAGCGATAAGACCGCCCATTACCTCATACTCATCCTCCGAGCCTTTTTCCCAACTATGTTGGGGTCGGCTTCCAGTCTAACCGGATGTAGCTGAGTACCAGTGCTTTACAAGAAGCGACTGCCCTGCCTGACCTACCTACCCATTACCTACTGTACTATACTTCGTTATAAGATCAAAATGAAAAAAATGGTGTACTTAATAAAGCATATACATATCTGTCTATCTATCCCAGAAATCCAGCGTTGATTATTCTCAGCAAAATACCCCATTTGTGCCACATAAGCACTTCTTCCTCTTCGCAAAAATATTACACAACTCAGCAAAAAATCGTGGGCACTTCGAATGATAGAGGGCGACAGTTTGAGTGAACCGACGCGTCCACTGAATGCCGGGAGATGTAATATGTATGTCGTGTAAGTAAATAGTAATATGGTGTTATGTGACAGTATTAATCTTTCTGACGGACAGTTGAAATTTGTAAGAAAATGACCCCTTTAGTCGTACCACATAATAATAAGAAAATATTTGAAACTAGTTTTCAGGTACAAAGTTATTTATCACAATATACCTATAATTATATTCAATTAACATTGTCAATTAACCGACGAGTATAATAATTAAGATAAGTCAAAATAATTGCATTAGAACTAGTAACTTCAATGTGTTGTATGTACCTAAAAAGATTTTTGAAGTAGGTAATTTTGTAGTACGAAAGTATACATAATTGAATATTTCCAATAATAAAACAATTTAAAAGTAATGCCCGACATTACATTTACTGAAAAAAATACAGATATCGGAATTAAATATCTGCATTTTGAGAAGTTGGTTAAGAACAGTACATATCTTTTACAGAAAATCATTAAACGCTCGTTTCTCACATTTCTGTAAAAGGCGAAAGAGAATAAAGTTTTGACAAACAATTTTAACAATGTCGACTCAATTAAAAAGGCATTATGAAGTTGGGTAAAAATATCTTACGGAAGTTCAGTTTGATAGTATTTTGTCCACAAAGGCAGCGGTACTCTAGAAGCCATTTATTTTTAGTTGAAAAATGTAAGCTTTCTTTTGCAGGCAGGTAAAAAGAGACGAAGACGATGAATACAACTATTCTTACAGAAGTTATTACTGCGAAAGTAAGTAACTTGTCTCTCCGACTTTGATGCCGTAACTACTGAACCGGTTTAAATATTTAGAACACGAATAGACCCTGATAAATGATAAAGGCAATTTTTTATCCAGGTGCGGCAAAGAACACCTACCTGTGTATATCTTTTTATTGAAACTTCCATGAATTTGTTAAGAAAAAGTAAAACTAAAGTAAAGGTTTTTTTTTTAAATTTCAAACATCTGCTTATCTTTTTTGTAATAGCACTGCGAATTTTCTGAGACGACAAAACGTTTGGCGAGATCCGTACTTTCAACTGAAGCGAGCACGTGTAAACCAAAAAGTCTATAAACCCAGATTGATTTGTATTGTGTTATTGTGTTACAAATACAAAGGGGCCTAAATCCTACACTTTCCTATAGAAAACACCTTGAAAAGAGGAACATTTCATTTGGCCAAATATAAAAGAAATACAATCAAAAGGGTGCTAAGAGAAAATCCTCCTATGGAATAGGTCTCAATCCATAAACACGTGTTTCAGTGTTTATTCAGAAAAAATATAAAGAGTTCTCGACGTTCAGATAAAAATCATTATATTTTTTCATCTTCATCATCATTAGCTTTTTATCGTCCTACTGCTGGCTGGGCACAAGAGAAAGATTGAGCGTTAATCACCACGCTTGCTCAATGTGACTTGGTGTTTTCGATCTAATCCAGAATTCCTCGAGATATTTTCCTTCACCTTTAAACAGTCATTGGCATCCAAGATATACTTAGTAAGTACATACAAACTTTGAAAAGTTGCATTTGTACTTGCTTGACCTGGAATCGAACTTGAGAGCTGAGCTGAGAACAAATTCTCATACTTGAGAGCTTTACCCACTAAACCACGACTGTATTACATTTTTTACCCCGAGAAAATTATAAGTCAAATAGCTCATTTCATTGCCAAACATTTTAAATGAAAAATTATTTGCAAAGTGACTTTTTGGAAGTTTAACAAGTTGACTTTCTATTTCACCCTTTTTTAATTAATTTTCTTGACTTTAAATGTCATGACATTTGTTTTATTCTTCACTGGACTATGTCAAGTAATGAATTTGCCCTTTATCAAGTTATAACTTCACTAACATCACTGTCTATTATTTTATTATTTTTTCTTCCACTTATCGAAAAATATAATGCTTTTTTTTATTTTTGAACTCGTTCACTTTTATTTTATATGGGTTTTCTTGCGAGACTGTACAAGATGTTTACTTCGCTTAACCTTACTAATAGCATAAATGCAAAAGTAACTCTGTCTGTGTGTCTGTCTGTTATGCTTTCACGTGTAAACCACTGAACTGATTTTAATAAAATTTGTTACACAAATAGAGCGGACCTTGAACATGGGATAGTTTTTATCCCGGACTTTTGAAGAATTCTCTTGAAAAACTCCACGTGGGCGGAGCCGCGGGTGGCAGCTAGTTAGACATATTTCAGACGTTATTAAAGCTTAAGGAGTTTTGGCGCCCAACGTGGGACTCAAAATTAATAATTCATAATCTTTCAGAAATTCAGCATTTACACACTAAATTAAAAACTTGAAAGGTTACACTTAATGAAATAAGAGTAGAGCCCATTTACAGATGGCTTACCTCTAAATAGCCTTATTAATTACAGTCTAAAATAATTACATTATTAAAATAAGTTACGGACGAAAGAAAATTGGCAAATAAGTGTATACTTTCGTAATAATTACAAAAGCTTCTTCAACTCTTAACGTGTTTCTTCCCTTTGAAGGTAAAAGAGCTATTTTGAGTCTATTGTGAGAGAAACTCCAATGTTCTGTTTCCGAATACGATTTATATTCGCATTAAGCGTTTAATGATTGTTAACACTGTGAATGAAATAGAATTTACCGTTTTGGTGAGACTAATTTAGGCTTTATGGAAGAAAAGGTAAAGAGCTTAGAAATGTAAAATAGTCTAAATATTTTATTTAAAATCAGCTCGAATACTTCGCATTTCCTTGTCTTATTGGAATAGGTATTTTCTTGAACACAAGTATTTTACAGCTTTGTAATTTTATACACCGCTCCGCCAATTTTAGTTTATCTTGTCTTGTAGGGTCTTAATGCTATATGCCAACAATATTTTATAACGTGCATAAACAAAAAAATATTGATCGAAACTTTTCTTCTCTATTATTGTCCTTTACTGCACAAACTATTTATAAACATACACATTTTGGAGAAGATGATTTACAAATACAGTATATCTCAGTCATTATATCTATGTTATAATACACAGGATAATATTCAACATACTCGTAAAAGCAGCGTAAAACTCCTGTATATTCCTTTATCCTCCATTTATTCTGTTCACAGCTCAGAGCCATTGTCCGTCGTCTATTCATTATTCAGTAGGCTCGCCACCACTGTGATTACACACCAATTATTGGATTCCAACAGATCGAAATAGCCTTTTAGCCTGTGCTTTTAGCCATATAACCTTTTAGCAAGGAAAAGGAAAAATAGCAAAGATCTCATAAGGAAAGTAGGTCAGGCGCCTTCTTGTAGGTCAAGAAACGTACTGATCAGTTACTCCAACTAATGTGACGTTAGGGTTCCTTGTCAAATCAAAACCAATCTGCCAAATGTGACAAAGATTGGTCGTGATTGATTGGTGATTTCATTTATGGAGGAATAAAGATATATAGAGGTAGTAACGTTCCTTGTCCCCGAAAGTCCGCATATTTCCCGACGCCTCCTTTTTTTTTACGACGTCAAAAATCATCAAATGACCCCGCTGTGGGTTAGCAGCGGTGAGGGGTGTCAGACTCTTACTGACTCAAAACCGTCGTGTTCCGTCGTAGGCCTTTTATGTACCAGGGCCGCGGTAACTGTTTCGAACAATCCCACAGCCCCGGCAGACCTTGGCCCTGCTGGGTTCCCGACGCCTCCGCTAGTCATTTTGTTCACCATGCCTTTTGCGCTATTTTAGTTGCATAAACGAAAGCTATTTCGTAGTGAAGATATATATTTATAACTCTGCAGGGCCGCTGGGAAGTCTGAGTGAGATACCGATTTGAATAGACGTCTGATCTAGGGTAGCCTCTAGGGAGGCCTGATGTTGCATCGATAGATTTGGGTTAAATGCTTAAGTTAATAATATTACTACATTTTCGAATACGTTTAAGAACACTCTAGAAATAGGGTGCAGTAGTTCTTTCGATATGAAGAAGACTAAATTATAGTTGATTTAGTTATTTTATTGTCTGACAACTTGTTTATTTTCTGATCTTGTTAAAAATCAAGCTATAGAAATGCGTTAACTATTTTTTTTACAATAAATCAGTCAAAAAACTTGAGGCAATCTATCAATATTCGTAATATCGCGCAAGCCACTTTTATGGAGATGAACAAAGTTTTGATCACCCACTTCAATGAAAGTAGGTATTATGGCTAGAAATTGTGCCTAAAGCTCTGAAGTTTTGAGAACGTTTTGACCTACGCTATTCAAAGTGTAGGGATAGGCTGTTGGGTCATGATGTAGCTAAAAAGGTTCCATTTATTTAGAAGTTTTTTGACATTGCTCTGCAAACTATATTGTAGGTACAAACCAAAGCAATGTTTCAAATATGATCATAATCTATTTAGGATAGATAGAGAAAAGTCTGGAGTGCAGCCATTCGCAGTTTTTTTTAATCTTTAGAAAGTAAAAATATCTTACAACAACGAAACAGGTACTTAGAAGAAATTAAACAAGTAAAGGCAAAATAATAAGCATTTTTATAAGGGACAAATAAAAGCTATCATTATCTGAAAGTACCAGGAGAGCATCAAACACATAGAGCTTTACGTGATGCGACTTAAAACGTGTCTAAGACAGCTTGGCTTAGAGCAGTTCTGTGTCCGTCCCGTCTTACTTTAAAGAATGACTGATTACTTGTGACGTTTTAACACTTTTTATCTTTCAAAGTTACTTGTGAGAGTACCGTGCACTAGCTTGCACCTCTATCCGTTTAATTTTGTTTAGTTTTTACTTACTTTTTATGTTTTAAAGTCATGAAAAGTGTGTTCGTTAAACTGCTGTTCTGATGCGATAAAAGTTGTCAAAAAGGTAGGTGGGACAGACTCTGTGACATAGTGACTGGCTTATTTTAATCCGCGGGCTTGAAAAAAAAATATATGGGGTAAAAAACTGTTTCAGACTACTATAAAAAAGTTACACAATTTTTACCTGAAGTGAGGACAATTAGCTAACACGGAAAGTAAGTAACTAGTTAATTAGTGGAAAGCAATTCACAACTCTATTTTCTGTTAATTCCTTAGTTTTACGCAGAAACAGGTAATTACTTGTAATCGTTAAACTTGATGCATGTAACAGAATTGCCACTCGTCACGACTTTTAACTGCTCTATAAAAAAATCTTACAAGGTGCTTTCATTTCAATTTATATCTTATTTATACCTGCTTAGATATCAAAATTGAATGTCTTGTTTATTACTGAATACGATAAGTACTACCACCGTATACAGAACCATAAAATTTCCTAAAGGAATTTTTAAGATCTTGCTTCAGTAACTGAGTTTATTTCAATTAGCAAAACAATGTCTATGATAAACATCTTTGAGGGTTCGTCTTTGATTTCGCTAATTTCATAATATAAGGCTTCCACATTTATCCTTCTTTGAACAATTTTGGTTATAATACTAGAGATATTAATGCTTAAGTGGTCCTTATCTGTCTTTTACAATTTTTCGCAAAACTTCTCAAGGGATTACACAAATTAAAATAACTGTAGCTGTCTCGCATAAACATAGTTGGCTACTGTCAATGGATTCATATATATTTAGCTTACAATACCCAATTGAAACCTTAACTTATTACATAAATGCCTAACACTTCGATAACTATTTCATCAAGTAATTAAACTTGAACAACGAGAGAAACAAACATTAATAATCCAAAAGGCTCATCACTAAACTGAAACCCACAACTATTGGAATGTTAACCAAACCTTATTTAAAACTTAAAGCAAGATTTCAAAGCAATCGACAAGTTTAAATCGTTAAATGATTTATTACTTCTCAAAGCAGTTTTCTAACAAACTTTGTTCTCGAAAGTTCTATCTTTAACACGTCCTTCTAAGGATTTCTAAGTCTTGGATTTGTCGGAAGTTATGACGAGAAATCTATACTAAGTGGGCTTAAAAAATATTTAAAATTATAACCAACTTATATGAGACTAATTTTGTAAATAGTTGAGTCGGTTTCACCACGCCATTGTCAGGAATTTATTTCATTCTTTATTCTTACTAGACTCATAAAAAAAACTATGCAATTTGGCCCATTTATCGAGAAAAGCTATAGGTACCTATAGGCAACATTTTATCCACCTGCAAGTAGTAGTTCCTACGGCATATACTTACCTAGATGTTCACTGCGTATTGAACTTTTATTTACATAATCCTACAAAATAGTACCTACTTACTGAATTTTAAATCAATTTTGATTCACGTGTAGCAGCTCAGTGCTTTATATTCAGTATTCCTTACAAACACAATAGGGGTTCCACAGCAAATGTTATTATTTGTAAACAGCTTATCGTATTTTAGTTCCGCAGTCATTAGCCTGCTATTGGTTCCGCATACACGACAGCTAACGACATAGTAAATTACTATGTCATTCATAGAAACATAATTATGTATGCCTGTCTACTCGTAAGTTATTACCGTCAATTGCTTGTTTAATAGGACAAAATGGTTCGTGAAATTAGTTTTCTAGTAAGTACCTAAATAGAATTAACAGATCTTTCACGCTAGCGGATTTGACAATTGGAATTTTTACGTGCGACACTTTTTGAGCGACAAAGAACTTGTCGCACGATTTTTTATGTCATAATTTAAGTTGATAGTTATCAATTTTTTGATGTCGTGCGTATGTACCATGCGCTCGAGAAATGGCAAAAACGGCATGGAAATCCGCTAACGTAAAACTGTGGTATATTATTAATTTACTTTAACAACAATCGATTTCATTTATGACTTGTCTCAATAACCAGTTCTTGTTTACTCCCATTATGAATCAACAAGCAAAGAAGCTATCTAACTAAAGAGACACGATGTAACACAAACAAAATCAACGAATATACTTAGCAAAGACAGTATCTACTGAAATCAAATTATTCCACCTGTCATATCCTTTCAGCCGTTTCAAGTACTGGTCAAAGCAAATCGTTTACTTTAATTCTAACGTAAATATAACCTGGAGCAACCCCAAATAGGCTTTGAAGTGGTTACAAGGTACGTATTCAGATTCAGAATTAAAGATGGCGCCCAATTATATTGCAAAAAGGTGTAAACTTGAAGGGAAAATACGATTAGCCTTTGGCGAAGAATTTGTGGAATTACCAATGTGGATAAAAATGTTATCCCAATGTTTGTATGCTGGCTACGCTAAGCTCAGGTCAGGACTGACAGAAAAAATCTTTCAGTGTTAAATATCCTTTTTTACACGCTTATATTAGTTTTACTGGTAACTAACTGTGCATGTAAGAAAATCTTGGAATCTTAATTTAACCCACTTCCCGGTCTTCGATGAGGATGAAATTTTGCACACGCTCTGATTTCTGATGACAATAATGACTAGCGTATTTTTAGTTTTGTAAACTACTCAATTATTATTTAAGGCTATAAGGCTACTTTTTATCAGAGTTCGCAGAGTAGTTCCTACAGGACGCTGGTGAACTGCTAATGAAAGTTAGACTAGAGTAAGTACGAGTATACACTAACTAAGGTAACAAGTGTCTAAAGATTAATAAAAATATTTTCGACTTACTATGAAGCGATGAAGCGTAAATAACAAAAACCGAATAAAATCAAACGAAAGTCTACGTTACACAAAACCAGAAAATCAAATAGCAGCCGAAACAAATACCTTTGGGCTTCAACGTAAACAGAACAACCGAAATTCACTGACAACTTGATATACAATCGAAAGCTTAGATCTTCTAACCATCTGGATACGACAATGCATACCTTTAAATTCGTCTGCCAATGGTAAGAGTCCACTGAGAACGAGACTGGCTAGGCATGTGTACGTCAAGTATATGCTTGTTATTCAATTTTAGAGTACCTACTTATGTGAGCGTAAAATGTGATCAAAAATATCTGAGTCAGCTACCACGACCTATTTGTTGTCTTGCCTCGCCCGCGTGTAAATTGACGGGTTTTCGATTACAAATTGGTGCTCCTCGCAGATTCAGTAGGTTGAATGCTCTAAGTTGGAAAGGGTTGATACGAGTACACATTGTCACGGAGTGCGCACGGAAATAGATTCACCTGTATAAAGAATACATGTACAGATATTTATATGTTTACCTACATGCGAACGATGCCGCGATGGTGCGTTCTGGCTGGTTGGGAAAGTAATGCCATCATTTTATGGTGTTAAAAGACGTGTAAAGAAAAATTTACATTATTATTTTGTATTTGATATTCTAAGAAAAAATATTCTTAAGCCTTACACAACCATCTATAAAATTAACTCAACACAATAAATATACCTAAATATATGGACCTAGGTATGTATATGGAGCATTGAAATACAAAATACGAAGGCAAGAGAAGTCATTGTCAAAACTTGAGAAGCTCTTTTCACCCACTCTTACAGTTGTTTTGTAAGAAACAGCTTGTTTCTGGCACTTCTTGAGTCGAGGGGATGATCGTTTTGAACCCATTTTAGAAAAGGGAACGAGTTAAGACGTAGGTATGTAGTGTTGAAATACAGTGACTTGAAATTTTGCCTAAATCGGTTGAGCCATTGCCGAATGGAATTGTACTAATTACCTATAAAATAGATCACGACACGTAGGAATTACTTGACGCACTTTTACCATTTCTAGTATAAATAATCTAACCCTGGAATATTTGTTCATATCAGATCAAGAGAAGATTGGCGTGTTCAACCAAACAAATATGTACACTCTTTAGCTTTATACTGTTAGTATAGTTGTAATAAAGTACCTATTTAAAATTATTTTCATACTGTTTCCTACTGATAAAATAGGGAAGTTTAACCATACGCTAGCGTGTTGTAACCAGCCCATCGATGTAGCAAATGATGCGGTTACCAAGCAAACAAAACTCTTGGGTTTCAACTCAAACTAAACCAACATTCATGGGTTAGCTTTCAATTACGTAACTAAATAAACGATGATACAAAGTTTTTAGCAATTGAAAAACAAAAAACAACTTTTCGAAATTTGAAAGTTGTGGGACTAAAGTTGATGCTGAGGGGGCAATTTTTCTTGCTTCTTTAAAAAAAAAACAGAATTAGTTCTCAAAAATTCATAGCTCATGTGATTTGTTTACAGTACACAAGCATACATGTCCATCTTATCTGCTGCCTACAAAAAGGGATTTTTTATGGAAGAACTTAATTTGAACTTAAGTAACTGCAATTTTAAAAATATGATCTGTGTTCACGTGATACGTCAATCTGCTCACATTTTGTACAAATATATCATACAACTAACGATAACTATATATAGGCATTCCATATCTAAAATAAGAAATAATACCATACATAGACAGTCCAAATTAAGACACCAAAAAGCATTTTTTCACTTAACAACCTACAAAAGATCACGTAGGTCCACTTATCTTTTCCTCTATAAATAAGCCCTCTATTTCCTGAAAAAAAGTCACGAATGGTAAAGACTTCGGTAAACGAAGGGGAAGCCAATCTTTTATATATACTATGAAGAGGGTTATAAAGAATAATCTATTTCCATTACTTACGATGGAAAATACTATTTGGTACAAAATCTACAGCCATGGGAATTGAATAGGAGTAATGTAGCTATAGAAAAGTAAAGATAATAAATTATACTATTATAGTGTTATAATATTGGTAGTGGGTTATCTTTTGTTTTTTTTTTATGTTACTTTTTTAGAAGGGTAACTAAAATCTCGTTTTTAGGTCTAGGTTAGACTGACCCCAGTGTAGTTGGGAAAAGGCTAGGCAGATCGTGAACTAGCATCTCGTATGGTTAGTACCTAGGTTTTTACCCATGGAATAGAAATATAAAGCTAATACAAAATCCTGTTTCATGTATTTTTACGATGTATTATGTGAATTTTATTTTTTATCGGATCCGAAGTTCCTAAAATGAGCACGTTCAACTAAAACAAATCCTCTGCTTATAATATTAGTATGGCTAACAAAATTCCCTAACATACCAGACTAGAAATGCTAACCAAATGATAAAATTCAGCACAACATTTGTATATCAGTTGTCATCACGTTGTTTTCCAATCCCGAGCGTTTTGATTCCGTTCCTATCTGCTGAATAAACAATTACACTGTCAACGTGGAATGTGCGTTGATTACTTGTGCAAAGTTTACGCTTATTTACTCGACTGCGGATAGAGAGGTAGGTGGATTACAGATTTTTTATAGGTACTTGTATAGAATGAATTTAAATAAGGTGTTCTAAGATTGCTGAGGATCGGATATTTTACAGTACCTACTGCGTGAATTTCGATAAAAATGTGTCAAATTTTGTAAGTACGTCTACCTAGAACTGTTTCCATTAATAACACTTAGCCAGTGGGTATTTGTTCTAAATACATTAAAAATAACTGCAGTGTAAATGTTGTTTTCCATACTTAGGTATCTCTACTAATAATAATGTTCTTATTTATTTTCTTATCTTCAATATATTGCAATGATTATGCAACTACCAAATTAATCACACCATGGCGATTCTTGGCAGAAATGGACGCGTCAACGAGACAACTGTCAATAAAGCAATAACTCCCAGTTCAAGTGTGAATTCTAAATTCGAATCACAAATTCGATTCCACAAGGGAACACCCGATTTGTAACAAATATTTGACGTGTAGTTGAGTGCAAATGTTTTGGTTCGAAGTTTGAAATTGATTTTTGAAACTATGAGATTGACAGTTCTGAAAAATCTTTGACCAATAATGACCAAAATGGCCGACGTAAGAGATGACATAAAATACTTAATGCCAGCCTCTTGGGTACACTCCCGGTGGGCAGCGATGAGGAGTTTTTTGATGCCATTTTATAATTGTTTTTAGTTGTATATTATGTATAAAGAAGTTTATTTTTACGTCATGTAAATATGTACTATAATTCCTAAATAAAAAACCAGATACTTAATGCGTAAGTTTTGAAAATATTACAAGTTAATTAAAAAAATAATATGTAAGGAATTTATAAAAGGTGTAAAAACTAACAATTTCTACAAATAATATAGAGATGAAAATTTCATGTTAACGAGTTTCAAGTAGTTTGAAGAGTACTCACAGCCAACATCGTTAGCTAGTAATTAAACTCATAAGTGGTTGCCACTTCATATAAATGTTATGCTAGGTAATTATCAAGCAAACAGCTTTCAGAGCAATCTAGTTTTTCCATTCGCTTTTCAGCTAACTAATTGTGGCTTAGTTTAATTTGAAATTATATGGGGAAAGTTTACACCTGCATCCGGTCAGACTGGACCGACCTCAATATTGTTGGGGAACTTCTAGCTAGACGAATAACTATATCTGATTATGGCTCACCCGGCTGTGTCTGGAGTATGTATGTAGGTATATATATATATGAACCTAGCTGAACCTTCCTCATAAATCGCTGTATCTATTTTTGAAAACCCCAGTCTATGTATTTATGCATTGAGTTTATCGTTAACACATAGACAATACAGACGCGACGATGGACATTGTTTTATAATTAGTAATAAATAATCTTACACGACCTTACCTAAAGTAAAAAAAAACAGTATTGAACTAGCCTAACAAAAGCCTACCACTGTAGGTAAATATTTTACCCAATTAAAACGCCATTTCGAATCAACAAAAAAAAACACAATCAACAAATTCAGCCAGCAACCGGTCAACTGTTATTAAAAAAAAAAACTACAAACCAAAAAGCAAGGAGTTTGTAATATCGCAGCGGAGCAGGCTGGGTGCTCATCGACAAGTGCTGACGGGCCGAGCACCGCTCATTATGACCCAGATCTGTACTGTAGCTTCATTTTATCGTTTACAAAGTTATCGAGCTTTTTCGATGGAACGATAAGGTCAAACAGTCTGTTTTTTGTTTTTATGAAACTATGCTATGTCACTGTATTTTGTGAAGAATTGAGTAGATTTAGTTGTGGTAGTACAGCATGCTATTCTGAGACAGCTCTCAAACAAAGTCGAAATATAAGAAAATACTTAAATAATGATGTTTAGAAAGTTCATAGCCTTTCTTAGTATGAAAAACTAATTGCTAGAATAACTTACTTTTGACTTTATAATATAAGTATTTATGAAATAAGCATAACTTAAAAAACATAAACTTATCTATGCAAAAAATCTCATCATAACAACCCCATATACCCAGAGACATATAACAAGTCTATTGTCCCCCATCCTAGTCCTATCCATTGTTAATCCAAGCTTCAGTTTAACGAAGCAGTCGCTAGTTAGTAGCTCACAATTACTCTCTCTAAGAAGTGCTCTTGACAACAGCCAAGTGCTTATTCGGTTCGAAAATATAATTGCTGATAAGGCCACTATATTTCCACCGGTTGAGGTTCTCCGCAGCCGCAGCGGCAGCAGCAACACAGCACGCAGAACTTGCAAGGTGGAATGGCGCAAGAGTATCGACACAATTTGCGGCCCATCAAATTTTGGGCTAACTTACAATACACCTAAATGTGTATTAAATAAGAAAAACTTTTAAAAGCCTAAACTAACAAAACTTTAAAATCAAAATAATAATAATTTAAACCACAAAAATACACGCTTTTTGATTTCAAACAGCCAGTCCACCATCTTGAAGAGGCCGCCATATTGGATTTGCAATGATGTTTCTTACATACATAGTTACAAGTGAAGCTAATATAAGCGTGTTAATAAAAAAAATACTCACCACGACAACCCCATTTATTTAGAAGAACGTTATAACACGCCTATTGTCCCCCATGCTAGTCCTATCCATTGTTAATCCAAGCTTCAGTTTAACGAAGCAGTCGCTAGTTAGTAGCTCACAATTACTCTCTCTAAGAAGTGCTCTTGACAACCAGCCAAGTGCCTGTCAGGCAAGCGTCATGTTATTGTTTAGTTTATCTGTTTACTAATCTTGGTAGAATATCCTTACTGATGTTTAAAGTAAATTTGTGGCGATGCCAAAACTACTGAATTGATTTACATTAAACTTACCTAAAATTACCTGTGAAAACTAAGCTTCCGTAAGCTACTTTTTAAGCCTTTATAACTTTCCTATATCGAATGTCATAAACAAAAAACGGCAGTTTCACTATGTTACACTTTCTCTTAAGTTTGGTGTCATAGAAACTCATAATACATTCCTGAAAGCGCCTATTAAAAATTGCATATTGGTCGGGTCAATTTTTCAGGCATTATCGTAAGCCATTTAACACTCTGCTATCAGGATTACAAGCCTGAAGAAAAATAACAATAGTACCCACGCGTGTGTAAATCAGAGCGTAAATGTAGTGAACCACAGCCGTGGCTGGAAGATAATTTATTTTATAAACACAACAGAAAATTCACGCTTACTTTACCAGAGAATAAGGTAAAGATGTATTTCTGCCGGGGCTGCGGATTGTTCGAAAGAGATACCGCGGCCCTGGCACATGAAAGGCCTATGACGGAACACGACGGTTTTTAGTCAGTAAGAGTCTGACACTCCCTCATCGCTGCTAACCCCCAGCGGGAGGGGTCATTTGATGATTTCTGACGTTGTTAAAAAAAAGGTAAAGATTTTGTAATACCCACATTCTCCTCTAGTCCCACGTAGGAAGTGATGCTTTTACCCAAATCAGTTGTACGCATTTCTGCGGTTTACACGTAAAAGCCTTACGAAGTAACTTCCTCTTGTGATAGTGTTGTGGAGGCTTGATACAAAATCATTACGAGGTAAATAGGCTTTACAACTTCATAAGTGTTTATCATATAAGCAAGGAAGTGTTACTATATTTTATGTTATACCATTTTGAAACTAATATTATGTCAAAGTTGGATGTGTTTTTGAGTTACCTATATCGGGTAATGTCTGGGACTACTGAACAGATTTTCATAAAACAAACTTACCAGTACTTAAGTAGAAATCCACGTTAATATTTTTTTAGTGTCATTTACTATATTTTATCGGGGTATGAGATGTAGTACTTTAAACAAAAAAAAAATGCCGAAAGTTTATTTATTATTAAATCAACTGCCAAAACTCCTACGACCAGAGTTCATATTTACAAACATCTTTACAAAATAAAATCAAAAATTCTCGTGCCACACCCCCTAAAAGGAAAGTAAGCCCCTAATTATAGGATGATGTCATCCCCTCTTATCCTGATTGGCTGTCAAGAACTTGAGTTAATAAAGAGGCTTGAGAAGTGTCAGCAGATTTATAACGACTGCCTTACACTTCGGTAAACAACGAATATAATGATGGATTTCTGGGAAACCCTTGTAAGCTTGCAATCTATCAGATTTCAGCAATGAAAAATCTGTTGGTTAACTAATGTTATCATTCTGTACCTACTGTGTTTTAAAGTTATTTTATAATGACATTTTATTAACTATTATGTTTAAATTGATCTTCATGAAACTCGGTAGTATGTAATTACAAATGCAGATTAGCATATTGGCTACTTCTTATCTGTTAGCAGTACCTAAATACTACCCTTGAATCATGAGTCAAAGCACAGGGAACTAATAATTTTTAAGAACCGTTATTTACAAATCTGAAACTTCAAAACAAAATTATCAATTACCTACATAATACGACTTATAAAACTCAAACCATAAACCAATACAACAACAATAAACAAACCCACTTTCTAAATCCTAAAACATTTTATTCCGTCAATCATTTGTACGAAGTGTCAATCAAACACGGTCAGCCAGTAGAGTTTCATAAGAGATAAACAAAAAACTGTCGATACTGTTCAATATATCCGACGTTTGGCGATCAACGTAAAAGAGTATGAAATCTGTCAGCATTCGGATTGCAGTTATCCGGTCTGTTTGCTGGATCACGTAGGGCTGCCAACGTTTTATTTTTTTTATAGAAAAGAAGTAAATAAAAATATTTTTATTTTTGTTAGTGAGAGCTTTGTTAGGTAGGTCTTTGTCCCCGCGTGTGAAAAGAGTGCAGAGGTACCTAAAATATTTATACGGCCCTATTAATCTATACTTAATATTATACAGCTGAAGAGTTTGTTTGTTTGTTTGTTTGAACGCGCTAATCTCAGGAACTACTGGTCCGATTTGAAAATTTATTTCAGTGATAGATAGCCCATTTATCGAGGAAGGCTATAGGCTAGCTTTTTATCCCGGTACGGGAAGTAGTTCCCACGGGATGCGGTTGAAACCGCCGGCAGAAGCTAGTGTTAAATAAAATAGCCCTTTTTTTTTTTTTTTTTAGCGACGTAAAATCATCAAATGACCCCTCCCGCTGTGGGTTAGCAGCGGTGAGGGAGTGTCAGACTCTTACTGACTAAAATCGTCGTGTTCCGTCATAGGCCTTTTATGTACCAGGGCCGCGGTATCTCTTTCGAACAACCCGCAGCCCCGGCTGGGCCCCGCTGGGCCCCGCTGGGGTTGCTGACTTCTCTTTGAGGAACGCGTGGAACAACGCGCGCCGTCGACACGGGTCTGTCGTCTAGAAATAAAATAGCCCTGGACTGCAGTTACAAACAAGCTTAGGATTTATATGTATTCTCGGCTCACAGCATTTAAAAAAACTAGGGAGCCACACAGTATCACTACCAGTCTATAAAATCAAACGCTATTTGTTTTCCATTTACCTATGAACACAACACGACAGTAACCTTCGCTTTTCAAAAAAAAATATTCGTCAATCCGATGTGGCAACACCGGTCGGTAGCCGTCAGCTGTCAACGTCCCCTTCAAACAGATCCAATCGGATTACGTTTTTCATCGGCCTTTGGAACAAAACATGGCCGACACTAGTGGCTGTATCATGGAGAACAACATTACTAGCGGAGGTGCCATAACGGGAAATCTCCTAAGATAGTAGTCGGAATGTGGCGGATGACGGGAAACGTTACTGGCTTCACTTTTATACGCCTTCTTTAGGCACGATCGTGGTTTGTAGTAGTACCAAAAATCGTTGACAGATGTCTCAAGGAAGCCGAACTCATCGTTAGGTCACTCTTGGTCATGCCCACCGTACATATTTGAAGGCGCCCAACCTACGGGCGTTATAGCATCTCCGCTCATTTTTCCTTGCTCTGTGGGTAATATCCTATATCGCTCGGCTTTAGGCGGGAAATGGACAGATGACCGTAAAATTGGGTCAAGGCCCTTGTTTTTCTCTATAATGTTTTTTTCTTCAAACACGTAATGGATCAAGGATTTTGAAATAAAGAAATAATATCAATAGGTACGTATATTTCTAGGTGATGTTTTAATTTCTCGTAAAGAAAGGATCGTGAAACATAATTTGGTGATCGAAGTTATTTTTTCGAATAAATATTTTTAAAGCTTTCTTCAAGTAGTTTGTGTATTTATTATGTGTAAGATTTTTTAAATACATATGATAGTGTACATAATTTTACCATATTTTCTATTAATGCACGTTTTTTGTATGCACTTTATAAAGGTAAGATACATATTAAGGTCGTTTTTCCTCAAATTATCTCTTCACTTTAATTTTGTTTTGCACCGCATGCTTTTTATCAATATCGCTAATTCCTTACGTATTCACTCACATTTTCAATCTTAAACTTATTTTACAACTTGGGTAAGTAATTAAGTAGCATTTGGTAACTATTTTTTTTCTTTAATTTGAAAATATTTTAAAATAATTTAAAAATATATGTACCTACACATGTAGGTACATATTTTGTTTTAAATCCTGAATTTAAAATTACTTACTCCTAGGGGATTTTATAGGAAAATACTATAGGTATAATATGTATACATAGGTACATATTTTATTTCATAAACCTAATTTTAACATTACCTGCAATCCCATTTCGCATTACAGTGTAAATTCTATAGACCATTCACAAGGTCTTATCTCCAACAATTGTAAGACGTTCAATTGTTTTTCAATTACTAGAACCCACATGTTTTCTCTCCGTCTTACTGTATTCATTATATTTCCAGTAGCAGAGTACATCTGAACGTCTTATTCAAATTCAATTTCTACATTTGCATACTCGCCCGAGGTATCCAGTCTTTAGAAATAATATTTTAGTACGCGTGAAACAGCTCACAGTTCCAGTTATTATGTTACTGTATCTTGGTTTTATGTGCTGTTATTATTGACTTTACTATAGAACATCAGTTAAGTTTGGTGGTCATAAATGTCTTCGGGTTATGTAAGTTTAATAGCTACAAGTAATCCATCAAAGTGTAGATTGAAAAGGTCAACGACCGATTTATGTTGAAGCCTTATGGAGGAAAGAATCCGTTTCGGGTATCTTAAAATTACATAGTATATATGTTGTATAAGGTAAGTAAGTTCAGGTACACTTACATCGCCCCTCACAGGCATTCCCGTCACGGAACAGGAGTTCAATGACATTTAACATTGCACCGTGCAGTAGGTATTTATTACCTAAGTACCAGTCAAGTATAGCATTGTTCAACTACTGAATATATATATTCAATGTAATTAAAAATCTTAAGTGTATATTATTTCGCAAAGTAACGCCTGATACGCAATATTTACCATTCTGATAGACAAAAGTAGCTATACATAACTGATTGAACTATTGATATTGCTGAAAATAAAAACAGTTATTGAACTCCTGTGCTTACCTATGTTTACAAACTCAGCTTCCATACATAAATCTAGCGTCGTAAACCAAAAACATCACATGATCATAACACAACATTACCTAGACATTTTAGAAACATGACACAATTATGTAAATTCCTGTAAAATATACAATATTGAGGCGGCTTGCACCACTGTTTACTAAATATGTTTTCCGCTAAATATACTTAAAGTTGACGGCAGAAAACAAGCCATACATTGTTGTAAAATTCTTTAAAATAGCCCCCCTCAAATCAGAGTGCGAAATTCAATGTAGTTAATTTTCAAAACCTCAATTTGTTTACCTTCATGCAGAAAAAAAAATGAAACGTATTTAGCGGTAAACATATTTAATGAATAGTGGCATTCGCCAGCCAAATACTTACATACATATAATTTAATAAAGAAACCAAGTGATTTTAACTCTGAAACACAAATATTATGTACAAAGAGGAGACTATACCACTTATAAGGATCCAGGTAAGTTCCCAAACTTGTAGAATTCAGCTGAAGAATTAAGTTTAATTGGTTAAATTTAAGCGCTCTCGGAAAACTTTTGGCGACATTCGGAAATTATTGAAGAGGCCTTCGAATAGTTATTTTCTCGTTAAAAGTTTTTGGAATGTTTATATTTTGTTGATATTCAAGTATTTTGATGTTTTTTTTTAATATTTTCATAATGTCTTGCACTGGTTTGTATGTTCAACGTATCGATCGTTCTTATTGCATTAGGTATCTCGAACAAAAAACTGAAAGCAAAATAAAACCAAGTGGGAGGTACATGGAGAGAATAAAACTACTCAATTAACTTTTCAATTAATAAAAAATAGGTTTTTCTTCATCTGATACAATATTATTTTATATTTAACAGTTTCACAATTTAATTTCAACATTAGATCCTAAAGTTAACAACTTGAATAAATTGATTTTAGATTCCATTGAACATTTTAAAATAATAGATTTCAACTTATTATTCAGAATGAAAAACTAATCTTTCAGCTTTCGCTTTGTGGTGAAATTAAATAAGTACCTACGCACTTTCTCTCGTTTTTAAATCATTATTTTTTTGAGGATTTATGTGCTTTTTGAATAAAATAAATTGCCATCACATCCCTATTCTGATGTCTGAACATGGAATTGTTAATTGCTAAGCGAATTGAAATTAAATTGAAAAAGTTTTGAGAGTCATAATTTCTGAACAATGTAGGTACAAGTACCTACATTCAAAAATAATTTGAGATTTGAGAAAATTAAGTCTACCATATAACCTCGAATTAGATAATTTATGTAAGAAAAGAAAGACTTTTGAATGAAAAGACGGGTTTATTTTGTGAATTTATAACGGACTAGCGACCAGCTCCGGCTTCGCACGGGATAACAGTATTTCCCCACTACTTAATGTATGTTGTATGTACATATAAACCTTCCTCTTTAATCAGTCTACCTATTAAAAGAAACCGCATGAAAATCGGTTGCGTCATTTCGACGATTTAAGCGTACAAAGGGACATAGGGACAGAAAAAGCGACTTTGTTTTATACTATGTAGTGATGACCTTTCATCGAACTCAATAATTTTACAAGAGTCGTTCAATATGGCGGAATGATGGCGAAAGTATACACTCAGTATCGTTGTGTAATTTGCCATAACCTTGACCGAACGTCTCGACAGCACTCAATCAATAGTATTTACTTATCTATGGTTTGAAAGACCAATGTCTTATCTATGTAGGTATACCTCGTTTAAAATATAAACAAAGTTTTTTGTCTACAAAAGAATTTCTAATTTGTAGGAATCAATTATTAGGTACCTGTCTGATAGCATTATCCTTCTACCGGCCCTTATTCCAATTATATGCCTATACCATGACAGTCGGTTTCCACATAATTTTTCGGTCATCGGTACTGCTTTCAAACTCCCTCTTATATAGTCATTCCTATCAGGTATTTAAAATATATGAAACTATTCTCTTAAATAAAAAAAATGTCTCTCCTGTACGAGATTTATTACGTACTTATTATCTATAAATATTTGTGTTTACATACACAAGTGTGGACGAAAACCATCCTATATATTCCATGTTATTTCTAAGAAAAATGACTTCATTCTAACGAGTATTGATGAACATTACACGAATACTTAGCAGTAAAATGTAATTAGAGTCCACCTGTCGTCTAATGGGCAAACATTCACAAAATGGCGGACTTAAATAACGTTTACTCCTCTATCAATTACCATTAGGAGATAGGTTACCGCAGTTCGGTTAACTATCAAACAATTAGACGGCCATATTGAATGAGTTCATTTGTTTAGATAGGTATTTCTTAATTTAGGAACGTCTGTTATTCTTGTAAAGGCTGTAGAATATCCTTCATGAAATTTTTGATTATTATTTTTAAAAATATTACAGAGTGCTGATTCCGAGTTTTGTAAGTTTACGCGCTCGATACGTAATTATAACTTGGCTGAAGTAAAGAGTCGCATGCTACATGACATGATTAGAATATAGCACGTTCATTCATTTTTCCGGATAATGACGTTTACTACTTCGCAAGTGAGCGCGTTTATAGTACGACCAAGTGCCGATGACAGCCTTTATTAAATAGACAGTTCTAAAATGAATACTACGTAATTAAGTTTTATGAAAATTTACGCATCGAGAAAGTTAACTTGCAAAACTCGCACTAGGCCCTCAGTTCTATCTAGTCGGTTAATCGCGGTCATAAAATTAGGTTGTCCTTTTCATATTTTTCTGAACAATTCTATCAAGTTATTACTAATATTCTGGCACAAAAAATTAAAGCATTAATTTGACAATAAGAGTCAAAACAAAATGAAATAAAATTACCTGATTGTAATGGAAGCATGCCTATCAAAATCAAGTAAATAAAATAAATAAACAAAAATGTCACGCTCGTCAGCTTCATATTATTTTAATTTATCATTTCCTTTCCTCATTTGGAAGTTTTTTCATGTTCTTTTGAAATGATTATTTCTATTAGACGGTCAGGTAGCGATGGAGGATAACGCCCGGCCGGAAATTATTCGATTTTGCTTATTTCCGCGAGCCCTGATAATACTTAGCTGTAAGTAATGGATTTTATATTTTATCAAGATTGTATTAGTTCATAAAAGGAGGGCCTTTTTAGGATGCATTTCGATTAATTAAAATTAAGAGGTCGTGTTACAGAGGGTACCTACAGATGTTTCTGTTACGGAAATGAGAAATGCTTTCGTTTGTTCGTAATTTAATTTTAGATTATCGCAACGAATAGAACCTACTTTAACAAGAATCTTCATTGTAAAAGAATAATTATGTAGGTACTTTGTTCTATTACCTGTTAATAAATACCAGAAAAGTTTTCGAGCCAGACTCTTCCTTTTAACTTGAATGAAATATTCGAAGCCTCTCATTTTAATTTTTATAACACACAAAGAATACAAATAGCAACACACTAAAAACTAAAAAAAAAAACATCTAACAATTTGCATGAGCGCATGGTCAAAACTTTTTCACAGATTTTAAAACTAAATCCAAATTCAAAAATAGAACTTTCGAACGATCTTCAAAACGCACAGCCACAGACTAAAATTCATTATTTTTTTCTTTATTCGGCAGGCAGAAGAAGGCACAAACCGTACATCCGAAGGTGAGGACAATGATGGGAGTGAGGTTAACGCTGGATCCTCTCGAGTACTCTCGGCGGCCACCTCCAGGGAAGAAGACGATGACTCCAGTAATAATGCCAGCAGTGAAAGCAAGAGCCCTGGGCAGAGGTACGTTCAAAAGAGTTTTGATGACTGTTGGAATAAGTAGGTTTAAGACCAAGAAGTTTGCTTCGATGATACGAAATAGAAGTGTGCTATTTTTTCAAAGTTTTAAAAGAAAATTAATCTGGGGCATTTTTGTAGATCGGTCGAATTTACATGGACTTTTATGAAAAATAAATGAATCTACCTAATGGTAAATTACATTTTGAACAAAAACAGTTCAGTAATGCTTGAACTAAAAGTTCACTAAAGACAAAATTAAGTATTTGTAAAATTAAACTTGCGCTTATAGGATTATTTAACAGTAAATTTATTTTTATGTCAACCTATTTTCATATTGTAAACAAGTCTAAACTGTTTCGTATCACCGAAGTGAATTTAAACCTAATATAAATAATTCCAAAAAACCTAATAATAGCTGAAAGATGCCATTATTACCTTGTTATAACCATTCTACTGTCTATAAGTCCCAAATACTGAATCAGTATCAGAAATCAAATGTTTGCGATGTCCCTGGTCCCTTTTCTGAGTAGGTAGACTAAGTTTGATAATTTATTTTTTATTTTTTAACCATTCATTCATCAGGTTCAGCATTTTATCATCGTCAACAAATTATTTGAGGTTTTCAGTATTTTTAAAAAGAATTCTACGTGTCAGGTAATTATCAGAATTGTGAGTTTTCGGTTTGAAAGCTAAAGAGCTATTTCTATGACAGATGTGGCCGAAAAGTTCGTTGTAATTCGGCAGTGTAGTTGTAAAATATGAGCTAAATTCTTTAATTGAAATATATCTTGTTTATGTATCTATTGTTCCAATTAAAAACTTAAAATCGATTCCAAGATTTATTATCTAAATATAATTCCTGTAACTATGTTACTATATATTTATGTGTATGATTTATAATTATGTTATAAATGTAAAATATGTACAATATAATACAGTTTTATTATAAAACACACGTTTATTGGCACTTAAGGCTTATCAATGCTGTTCATAAAATGTGAAATGGGGTTTATCATTTCATTGTAAAAATTACTACACTATCACAATTCAATCGAATGGGTGCAGCGAAGCAAGTAGGTAGGTATATATTTTAAGCAATAAGATTTACTAAAGTACCGTATTTCAATAATCTATAGACAATAAATTATAGTTTGTCAGATACAGTAAAATTAGGATCATTACCAAATAGGGTAGTGAGTGTCCAGGTTCGAAATAATGATATAATATTTAGTCCGCTTTTTAGATAATCAAAAAATATCGGATACGTATTTTTTCTTATTTTAATCAAACATAAAATGACAAAGACACAACGCTCCAAAAATTAGGATTGGGGGGCAGTTACGTCACAGAGTCCTGAAAATTGTAGCAATTTGTGACGTCACACTCAACTTTAATACGCTATATCTTAATAAGTTCTGATCCAATTTAAAAAAGAAAAAATAATTATCGCTTAATTTTGGACAATCTACAAGCCGGACTAATTATTATTTTTTAGGAAACTAGCCTATTACAAGTTTCGGAATCCTACACTTGAAACTCGGGATCTTAATTTATTATCAAGAAATGTCTACGACACTTAAATGAATAGGCATATATGTAGATGCCTAAATATCTTCAATATTTGTAAAGCATTAATTTTGTTTTAAATTAAATAACTGTCTTGATTAGAACCATTCTAATACCTCGATAATTTTGCTTTCAAAAGTAAAATATTCTTTCAGTTAAAAGTATGTCGATCTAGTAGAACTTTTATTTCTCCAAAAACCATACAATGCAATGCTTTAGAATGTTTTAAAGGTTATAAAGATTCTTCTACAAAAAAGTCCACTTAGTGTACTTTTTTATTATGCTTAGAAATACAATTCATTACAATAGTAAAGAAGCAAGGTAATGACAAAATTAAAATTTTCTTGCGGAATAGACTTCGTCTGAGGGAGACGTTAAAAGTCTGAAGGATGGTAAAGTGACCTCTTGCACTTTTATGAGCTCCTGGTACTCGCTCAAAGAGTCGGAGTTGTTTTAGAGACCAGAGGTGACTCGATAAAAGTTCCTCTTTCGACTCAAAATCATTTTGAAACATCCTATAAAAATAAACGAATTTCAAACAATTTGTATTATTCTGTTCAAGACGTTAAGTCAGGAAATTCAGTTACTTAGTTTAGTTACAGCCTATTTATCGTCCCACTGCTGGGCACAGGCCTCCTCTCACACGGAGAAGGATTGAGCATTAATCACCACGCTTGCTCAATGCGGGTTGGTGATTTCAGACTATATAGTCCAGGTTTCCTCAAGATGTTTTCCTTCACCTTTTTATCAGCCATTGGTGTCTAAGATATACTTAGAAAGTACATACAAACTTAGAAAAGTTGCATTGGTACTTGCCTGACCTGGATTCGAACCCGCGCCCTCATACTCGAGAGGTTGGTTCTTTGCCCACTAGGCCACCACGACTTTTTTACTTAGATTTTGAATAAGTATAAAATAATCGTAGAAAATATACACATTATATGTACAGGCAATATGTATCTACCTATATGTAGGTTACTATTTTTTATGTATATTATAAACTTAATAGGTATGATGGCCCAGGACTACCCTATATCACCTAATCTCCTATAGTTAATCATTTTACGCGTGACCAAACTGACCTAATCAAAGTTCAAAGATCAACTAGGTACATTATCAGCCCCAGTTTCCAGATGGCAGCCACTCAGCAACCAGTGGTCCATCATCGAGATATTATACTTCAATGTTAGTAAGCGCCCCATATACAGGCGAATACAACTAATCGATAAGTTGACTCGATTCCTAACTCGATTATAGACGGCGGCGCTCGGTGGCTTATGCGGTAACCCGCGGTAGGATATAGGTTATTTCGATGTCATCAAATCGGTATCGGTAATGCATTTAAGACATTCAACTTTGTAACCATTATTTTTGACATAAAAAAACTTTAGGTATTTATTTTTTATTCATGAGTTAATTTTGCACTAAAGAAAAACTTGGCCGGCTATAAAGATACCAACTAGCCGTTTTCCCCGCGGTGTCACCCGCGTCCCGTTGGAATAAAATATAGCCGAATAAAATATGGGCGCAATTATATAGCCAACTGTTACTTAAGAAGAATCTACCTTTTTAACAGTGAAATAATTTTCAAATCGGTTCAGTAGAATCGTTAAAGTACAAACAAAATGTTTCCTCTTTATAATATTAGTATAGATTTCTTCATGTACATATTTTACTCGAAAACAGCATAACAAAACCATTTTAGTCATTGAACTTAGGGATATAAAAACCTCTGACTCTACGACTAAATTCTTAAATCAAAATCGCCTAGCTACTTTTAACAACTCAATCGCTTAAGCCTACAACTTGACCCCTATTTAACCATTTATCTACTTTAAATAGAACCGACACTCGGATAATAGCGGGGCATTACCAACCCTTAACTAATTCAACACTAGCAAACTTTCTTACGCCCAAAAGTAATTAATTGCTCGGGTTAATCCAATTACCTGGTTCAATTAAATTCATTTTAACGGAAAATTCAATTTAAGTCTACAGGTTTTTATTGGTCGTCTTTTACGGTATTTGAAAAGAGGAGTTAGTTTAGTAAGGACTTGTAAAATAGTCAGACT
Organism: Helicoverpa armigera; assembly: GCF_030705265.1. Taxonomy (NCBI): domain Eukaryota; kingdom Metazoa; phylum Arthropoda; class Insecta; order Lepidoptera; family Noctuidae; genus Helicoverpa; species Helicoverpa armigera. Next base: position 2,311,330 of record NC_087141.1, read on the forward strand.
CTGAGGTTTTGAAGTGCTAAATTATTGAACACTAATAAACCTAAAAAAATATAATAATCTAACTATCCATGTTATGCTGACTATACCTATAGTATTACAATTTATGTATTAATTGAGATATATTAATGCTGACATTCATTTAAATATTACCCGTATACTCTTTGGAGAAGAATATATACCTACTCGATTTTCATTTGCATAAGTCAAAAAGGCTTACCCATACACAATTATTTCAAAATTGATGTAAGGTTACCTCACAGCGCTTTCACACTAGTCGATTTTTCGCACAGTGTTATTATGCACCACACATTACGGGCGACAATATACTGTCGCGCGATTTCACGTGCGTTGTTTGAACCGGTAGTTGTCAATTGTTTGCTGTCGCTTAAAAATACCCCTAGTGTGAAAGCTCTGAAACTGTATGGATCCATTTCCAATTCTCTATAGAACATCTGACAAGATGTTCTTAAGGGTGTTAATCGTTAATACATTAGTTGGTTTATATTGTTATTTCACTAACAATCCTCTGAACACCATTAGCAGCATACCACGGGTGGTAATTATGGGAGAATTGCCCCAAATGGCCAAGATTAAACGGACAACGACATTTTTATGTCGGATCTCTCCATAGAATGCCATAAAGACTGATGTATGGTCAAATTAGGAAGATATATTAATATGAACAATATCCCATAATGTTTTGAAGGACGCTTATATTTTTTCAGTCTATGTAAATAACAGTATTTAAAAAAAAAACTCTGTTTTAACAATATTTTATACGATGTATATTTAATTTATGTATAAACTTGTACCTACTATAATTAACTTATAACTCATCATGAATTATTTTTTATTTATTTTCTTTAAAGTCATTTAAGTATAAGTATAATATCAAATTATACATAATATAACCCTATCTTTAAGATATGTAAATTTTAAGCCAAATATAATTTGCAATACACCTGAAATCGTGCGTTAAATATTTACATAATTTCTACATTAATTTACCTACCTACTGAGTATGCATAACATATTAAAGTACATATTTTACTAAACATCACATCTTATAAAGATGATTTATTACTTTCATGCATACAAAATATAACTTAAAGCATCTCTATAAATCTGAGGCTTAAAAGGCTTTAATTCCATGTCATAGAAATTACGATAGAAATGTTATAGAAATTGATGATAAGCAATTTTCCCAACCTGTTCAGGCTGTTGAGCAAGTTATCTCCATTCACTCCAAATGCGAGGCCTGATGATATGTAAGTGGCCCGATGTAAGCACCGTACGCTTTGGATACGCTTAGCTGCGACCCTAGCAACGAGCACGATCCAATACCAATGCTGATTGATTACGTATGCCCGATAGATCAACTGCTGGCTATCAGTGACGTTTGCAATGGCTTACGTGCACAGACAATCAATTTCTACCCTCGACAAACTTTCTAATATCTATCCTCAACGTGAACCGGAAAAATTGGCCGAATTGCGTGTCGAATTGTTATTGAAAGACATTACATACGTCACTTGATAGCCAGATTAAATCGTCGACTATACGTACGACTGATACGTAATTGGTGCCCTAAGCCTACACGATAATTGTGCATAATGCAATAGTATAACTGTTGAAGTTAGTTCACGACCTTGCACAGCTGGCCGTGTAGACGACACCTAATGCTAAAATATTGTATAAACACTTATTAAATTGTACTGTCCGTTGACGAGATGTAGGCATTATGCATGTGATACTTTGTGAAGTCTCGTCGACAATGTATCGTGTCCTGTGACGTGTTGTCCGCTTTGGTGGAACGAACTACCTCTTTTTTACTTTTTAAATCTTAATGTCTGCTACTGCTTCTATAGATTTTATTAGATTTTAGTTCCGAATGATCAGTAGACTCATAGAACTTTAGCTCTAGATGGCACGTGAGGGCCGCCGTTCGGGCCCACCAAAGCGCGCAACGGTCACAGCAGGCTTCCACCAACATTGCACACACTACACCACTGTCTCCGTATAACACGATACATCCCTTTATAGGCGACCGATCATTGCATCGAGTTCGTCAAGCTCTCGCAAGTCCATGCAGGACACTGAGAGGGCGGGGTCAGACACAGACAAACGCGGCCATAAATGGAGACACGTCCAAGCTGTCATGGCATACTACCAGGCACTCAGGAAAATAAAGAGGTTCGAACACTATCGGACCACCGGTAAAGCCGCATCGTTGTCGATTGTTATTATATTTCATTGTTTGTTTATGATTTCCCACTAATGTGCTACCTTCGTCAGTGTATAGGAACTTCGGGAATGGTACTTTACTCACTGGATTATGTGTGTTTTTCTTGTGAATATTGTGTCTTACTAGTTCACCAAGTGATTCTACTTTCCTACTGTACTTGAGACAATAAAAACGTGTTCAATGTTATTTCATTGTTTAACTGCATTTTTAATGTTTCAATAGACGAATAGTTTCGAGCTCCTAACTTTAGATGCCTAGTTACTAGTTTAGAACTGATAGATTCAATTCACTGATATCTCACTCTACAAACTATCATATTATTATATTCGAGTTGGACTTTTTGTTTCTCTAGTGTGAGTTGCCATGCCGCATGTCGAAATAGAGTAATTTATTTGCACGTGTTTGAGATTTTTCTGTTCACGAAGTTCTAGTGCATCACCGCACATAACAAAGTAACAATAGAGATTTGTATATTCCAATGTCAATAACACTTTCCTTGAAAATAAATGAACAGAATCTTCCAGAAATCTGTGCTTAAGAGAGTAATTGAAGTAATCCTGTCATTTCTTGTCTATCTAATATACTTGACTATCTGAAAGCATGGCTACTTTTGCTTACTAAACTCCCTACTGTAGTGTGGCGAGTTGACTTGATACTGACGAGCTTGTATGACTGCAGAACAAAATCGAATCAAAGATGGATGAAGCTGCGGACGACCGTGCAGCTCAGCTCTGCGATACAGAAGAAACCGCCGCTCAAGAGAGAAGATTCCTTCTTGAAGAGATTTTCCACTAGACAAACACCGTTAACGCAAGAAACTGTGAGTACTCCGGGTTAACATTACCTAAATATCCTTTCTCTCGTAAGGTCTTCCCTCTACCATTATTCCCTCTGCCTTATTCTTTTCAATAGGGAGTTCAATTCATTATCTCTCTCAGGTAGCCATCATGCGTGTTCAGTGCACCTGCAATAAATAAAAAGTAGATTTGAATAACAATCTAATTAGGTACTTCAATCATCTTTAATATGTAAAAATCCTTATTCGTCATTAATCCTATATATCGTTCTTACATGTATTAATTTTAGTAGATACAATTTTACCAACAATATGAAATACAAAATACCATGTCAATACCCTCTGAATTTCACCACCATCCCTTGGACCCAAACAAGCTAGCAATTATTCAGCTAGTTACGCGTTAATTCCCGTTCCCTGTAATGTTACACCATGAAGCGTAACATTACACCATCGATCACGTTACGTATACTGCCACTGGGTCATGCATCTGAATAAAGGTACGTTTTCAATGTCACCTGTCGACTGCAACTGCCGACCGCACATGCCGCGACTGCATTATTACACGAAGCCGTTTTGAATTGAAGCGGCAGCAGCACGTCCAGTTGCCCTTTATTTTTTGTTTTTTATGGCAAATCATCAAATGACTCCTCCCGCTGTGTATTGGCAGCGTGAGGGAGTGTCACACTCTTAATAACTAAAAACCATAATGTTCAGCATTTTACTGACTAAAACCCATCTTGTTCCTTCTTAAGCCCTTCATGTACCAGGGTGGTAACTTTTTCGAACAATCCCGCAGCCCACGTGCAGTCGCCCTTAAATATCAACAGCCGTACTACAACATTTTAAACATCTGTTTAACACTTGTTTAAAAAAAGTGACTGCAAAACGGACATCATTTCAATGTCGTAATCTGAGATTTTTTTGACAAATGTTCAACAGACGTTTTTGTGGTACGACGGCAATTGTTTTCATGGAGTCACGGCATGTGCGATCGGCAGTTCCAGTCGCTGGCATTCAAAACATACCTTAAACGATATTGAATTTAGAAGCCTCAGTACAGATTAAGATTACAGACTGTATGGAAGTAGTTCGAGTCACTTTATATTAGCGTGGTAACGCGTGTCCCCAAACTTTTGGGGCACGTAAATTGAAATGACACTTCCGATTTTGGGTGCTTTTATGATGTAGTCGTAAAACTTGTTTCGTATTATATGCTGTAATAAATAAAGCATATTATATGCGAAAATTTAACATTCATAAAATGCGAGTGTAGAATATCAAATTTTGAAAATAATGCAATGAAAACTTTGCACTGAATTTCGATTATGTCGCACCGTAAATGTCCTAGTAATACCCTTATCGGATATGCAGTGAGACAAAATTGAATTACCGTGAGCCCAATGTGTATTTATTAGATTTAAATTGAGTGATGGATCACGTTATGGACATTACAACTACTAAATGGATTAAGGTATTTTCGGAAGAGGCTTTTATGCTGATTAATTGATTGTAATTTTTTGCCTCGTTGATATCAACCTACTTCCGTCTATCTACCTACGTCTACTATTCTACTACACCTTTCGAATATATAGTAAGTGAAAAAGCATAGAAACACATTTTAAAGGAAAATATTAATCTTATTTTTCACCTCTGTTTTTTACAGATAATGTTGTTCTTTACTATATAGGTATAACTCTAATCAAATATACATTTTTTTTTATGCGAAATCATCAAATGACCCTTTCCACAGTGGATTCAGCATGAGAGAGTGTCGGACCCTTACTGACAAAAACCCGCCATATTCTTTCTTAAGTCCTTTATGTACTAGGGCCACGGTAACTCTTTCAAACAATCCCGCAGCCCTGGCAGGCACACACATATCATCAATAGGAAATAGTTTGAACAAATCCGAAGGCGTCGACCTTAAATTATTCCACATATTTCCTATCTTCTAAGTTCCAAAACAATTTTATCTCCATGTTGAGTTTCCTATGTTCTAATTTCCATCCAAAAAATATAATTCACATTACTTCAACATAGGTAGAAGACACCGGATCAGAGGGCGCGGCAGGCGAGCACAGATCAACGAACCGACAGAGGCGGCGCAAGATTCGAGCGCCGCGCACAGTTGTCAACCCGGACGAGAACTTCTTCTTCTATTGGCTGTGGCTCATCACCGTCTTCGTGCTGTATAATCTTTGGACCCTCATCGTTAGGCAAAGCTTTCCTGAGTTACAAGTAAGTTTTTTTAATTATTTTTGTCTTAGGAACCTTGTGAGATTTTATGAAATGCCTAGTTGAAGGTGGACAGGTCTGAGTCAGTTTATTAGCAGAAAAAGCAATAAAAAAGTAAAAATTACATTCTACCGACTTATACATATATAAAGAGAAACTTTATATGAACTCGTTTTGCGGTCATATTAAAATTCAAATCGAAATTGTTCGATAACCTTTTAAAAGAGGTCAATGTAAGTTAAGTAAACTTCTAAACCATAAAATCAAAGCTAAACAATAACAGCTAATAATAATTTATGAATAAGACTAATGTATTCTTTCCCACGCTACTAACGAAAACTATCAAAAAGCTTATACATAATTAAACAGTTGGTTCGCCCAACAATAGTAGGTAATATCGTGTCATGAAAATACAGCAGTTCAATGTAACGTCGCGTCTTTCTATTGGATAATCCATTATTCAGGTCAAACTCGCGGTCCAATTACAAAAGAATATGAACCTTAAACCTAGGGATTAAGTTTTAGAATTGCTTGTGGTGGTACGTGAAATGGTCCGAGTTAAAAATATTCTTTTCGTGCCAGTTTGAAAAGAAGGCAGTAGTGCAATGTATTTTTTAATACTTGGAGTAATTATCTGTGGTAATTGATTTTATTTTGAACAAAACGCTTAGGTATAGCTAAAACCTAAATAAGAGCTGATAAGGCCATACTTATTTATTCTTTATAACCCCCAGCAATTTATTTAGACATTATCCTATATCCTATAAACTCAATAGAAATTGTAGATCCGAATATTTTTAACGATGCAATCACAGATACTGGCAGTTTACTGTATCGGAAGCCTGTTATTGCGCGCCATTGGCTGTTCGAGGACGATTTTACTTTTAAATTGAGAATAAAAATGCATCGAAGGAAACTATTGTTCAGTCTAGCTTCGGTCGGTTTGAGTCGTCAAAGCTTCGGCGTTCTGTTTTCAAATAAAATATGTATTCGAAATTTGAATGTAAGCTAATGTAGACAAATAGAGGAATATTTTGTGTCTCATTTGCGATTTTGTTTTGTTTTTATCTGTTGTTCATTCTAACCACAGCTTTGGCTTAACAAGTTAAGTTATATAAAAACCAGTCGTACAAAAAAAATTACACGATTGATTCGAGTGACCTGCCGGTTTAATCACCTAACAAGCCCTAGTGACGGAGTTGTCTCAAATCAGCCTGATGACCAGCCAGCCTCTAAGTAGAGTCTTAATAACGACTGCTACTGAGCAGCATTCGAGGGAACTGGCTTTGCGCCTCACAGCCCTCCTAGACACAAGGGTCTTAAACAACCAACTTTCAAGCTCTGACTCTTGTTTTATAAAAGTTCGTATAAACCCCAAAGTGATTTAAGCCCTACTTAAGAATCAAACCAGTGCACGGCAGTTCCGCTTATGACTACTGCAACCGAGGGACCTATTAAAACAAACAACAAAAACAAAAGACAACTTTTCTATCCATCGCTTTCACAGTCTTTTCAATATCTACAGGGCAGTCAACCCTTTCGTCTCTTGGGAATGGTCACGTAAACAGGGGTAGCGAGAGTGTCAACTTTCCCTTAAGGGCGTAACCCCAAGGAAAGCCATAAAACGTCTATCGATTTCATTCGTAACCCACTTGTCATCTCTTATTTAGATGTTACAAACTCTGGATTACATTTTTTTAAGAAAGGAGGTTTCATGTTGGAGGTAGAAATCTTTTTTTTTTTTGGTATTTTGTGTTGATATTTTGAGGTTCTTAACAATTGTACAAAAAATAAGCTGTGCAAAGAGTATCTATTTAATTTATTGCCTACAAAGCAAAAAAGACTCTCACGCCTCTTTTGGTAATTCCTCCTCATCCGCCTCTTTTGGCCTATTCTGTAAAAATGTTTTATTGAAAATAATCATTTAACAAGCATGCTAGATAAGATACATAGTTGTGACATTTTACGATGACACTGTTGGTCTCAAATATAAGGAAGTATTAAGAATACTGACACCACAATATATTTGATATTATCATGACAATAATCCCACAAGACACCATTACATCAAGGATTATGATATGAATATCACTGAACAAAAAGGGAGCAATTCACATCTACATAAACACAGCAGTTAGAGTGTGAAAAAGAAAAATGCCTACATTATCCCTGAACTGAGAGAGTTCCACAATAAATATTTCTGTTAATAACGCCGACGAACGTATAAAATGAAAAATTGCTAAACTTTACGCACCAAGACTTATGCGAAGTCGTAAAGCGAAGTTATTTTAGGTATTATTCCTACTCCATACATTTAATTTAATTCCGAAAGTCGGAGGTTGTGAACAAAAACGTTTTTAATATTGTGCCTATAATGTTTACCTCTTTTTTTATTAACATTTCTTTTTGGAAAATAAACATTCTTAACACAATAATAACACATAGGTAGATAAGCCTTTACATTTTTTTTCTAAACACAAAAATACCAACAATATTTAAAAAATGTTCCAATAAAAAAAAAACAAAAAATATTTGAAAAACTTTTTAAGAATGTAAATAATAGGTATGTGAAAAACTTTTTCACCATTTTTCAGAATGTATAGGATCTTATTACCTACAATATATAAGACTAGTCGGTTTTATAAATAACCTCTAACGTATATAAAGTAGACATATAAAAGATTTTACTGTCTACTAAACTTTCTTTTGATCCTTTTTATATTCTTCATTGTTATTATATCCAGATTCTTACTAACAAACTTAACGAATGTATTCTTTTGTAATATGTTTATACATATAGGCATATCCATGGTTGGTATTAAGATTGTAAATGATTGATGATGCCTTGTAATAAAATCATGCAATGTTAAAAGGTGCATAATTGATTGATATTGTAGGTTTTTCGACCAATACTTATTTGATGTAATTTTGTTATACGAACGCTGGTTATCATCATAAGTCCCTATATTTTTATGATGTTTGTATTACGAAAGAAAATGTTTTTTTTTTCAAAGAATTGTATTTTTCGTTTTTGAGCTGAATGATCTGCTCTGAACAGTTTTTATTACTTTAAATAGCAGTTCGTACGTGGCATAATTATTATATATACCATCCCATCCTGAGATTCCATATAATTTGTGAAAACTTTGTACAAATAAAAATAATAAAATTCTCTTCATTGGAATTAAGATTGACAGGTGAAATAAGTTTGGAAATACTAATATTACTATTTAATTTGACGAGAATATCTAAGTTTATTGAGTTTTCAAAGAAAAGTAATAAAAGTTTTATTAAACTGTGTTTATACAAGTCTCTAGTGATTACATACTTATTTGAAATTTCTTTTTTGTAATATTTTTTTTCTGCTAACTTCTGCCCGCGGTTTTCACGTTCCTTTGGGGAATACTTTCAAAAAAATAAAATCAGACTATATTATAGCCTGATGTGGGTATAAGCTTCATTTTGTCCATCATAATTCTTTAAGTCATTAGGTAAAGCCCGATAGGGCAGTCGCTCCTTGTAGAGCACTGGTACTCAGCTACATCCGGTTAGACTGGAAGCCGACTCCAACATAGTTGGGAAAAAGGCTCGGAGGAAAAAACATAAAGCCCGATTAAGGAACAAACATCCAAACCCACAAACCTTCATATTATAACTTTATTAATATTAAAAAGTACCCTTAAGATTGAAGATTATCCTTCTGTCCACAGATAATGTGCCATTTCTTCTGGCTGACGGTGGACGGTATAAGCGATGTGGTCTTCGCTCTGGACCTCGTTGTGCAGCTAAGAACTGGCTACCTGGAGCAAGGACTGATGGTGAGCATATATATACTTTTTTTGATGACCTTACTTAGTTTTGAGCCCCGACGCAATACGGTGATATTTTAACGGTCGTGTGTCCGTTTGTGGCACTGTATAGCTCTTGAGCGGATGAACTAATTTAAAAGTTGGTATTTTGGTGAAAGCTGGTTTTTCAGCAGTAATTCAAGACAGGATTCATCAAAATGAGCTCAGTCGTTTTAAAGTTATTAGCCATTTTGTCAACAACAGAGAGGATATCAGATACAAAATAGCGCAGCGATGTCGCAAAAAGCACGTAAATAATGTAAATCCTGCTCTAACATTATGTTAAGGATAGTTTTAGTAGGTTATTATTAATATTGCATTTATTAACCAAATACATAATTTTTGTTCACAGGTATACGACTCGAAGAAACTAGCGAAACATTACTTGAAGTCGCGCAACTTCCTCCTCGACATAGTGTCACTAGCGCCCCTAGATTTACTGCAGCTCCACATCGGAACCAACCCCATCATTCGCTTCCCTAGGTTCTGTAAGGTAAGCACATCATATTATGTTATTACTTAGATCCGGCGCCTATCCGTGGTATGTTATAGCAAAGCATTTTAGGGGATGAATACCAGTGTAGTTTTAGGGTCGATTTTTCAATCATCAACTTCTATCTGAGGAATAAATATGGTGGTTTGATATACCTATATCTACACAAGAGCTGGTAACATGTCAAACGTATTCTTTAAGGGTCCTTAAGGAACGATTTTCAAGCGCCAAATGACTTAACAGAATAAAGTTTTAAGTTTTGATAGCTTTTGTTGCTATAGAAAATATGTCAAATCGCTACATTTATTCCTCAATTTAATCACAATCGTATGGAAATAGAATTCACACAAAATTATAAAAGGAAAATTACAAATTAAACTTGGTAACAGCCAAGAACGTAATCAAATTAATAAACAAAAACAAAACATTGCTTAAGGGCAATACTCCGTGTAATGGTACTTACTTAAACAAATGAAAGACATCGTCAATTCAGTACTGAATGCTACATAAACTCTTAATTTAGACATAAAATGTAACAGTCGTAATTAAGACCTCCTTCAAAATCGTTTCACGACGAACAAGCATAAAGCTGAGTTCACATCTGAGACAAAATCTGCTGGTATTTCATTGAATTATATTATGAAATGATTGTTCAAAATCCAAACTTAATCAACTCCTTTCAGAAGCTGTATTAAGTACCTTTGACCTACCGTTTTTCGACGTTCATAACATAACACTTAATACATCTAAGGCCGGATTTTGTAATCATCAGTTAACTTTTTAACCTCTGGAATAAAAAATTGGCGATTTGAAATATTTTCTACACAAAAGCTGTTAAAATGTCAAACTTACGCTTCGGAATAAAGTCATCTGGAGATTAAAAAATCGGCCCTTGTATGTGATCCTATAATTTAAATTAACGAAACCCATCATAGACCGTCTGTCTTTTCTTAAGTTGGTTAGGTATATTGAGAGGGCCAGTGACACAAGCAGCATAACATTGCGTTCCAAATGTGAACCAACCTTTACGAATGAAATATTTGCAATCAAAACGGTTTTACACTCGCTTTGAATGGCTTTAATTTCAATAAATATTTGTAAGATTGGGACTTTGTTCATTATGTTACGGTTTCCGAACGTTTGGATTTCCGACAGTAATCATTGTCTTCGATGTTGTTTATTGAAATTCTTTTACGTTGCTTCGTTGAGTTAACTTTAAGATTGTAGAACTTTGTGGTTGAAGGACAATAGAATGTGGATATTACCAGTACAAGTGTGGTCTGTTTTAATTTTGGTTATTACACTTATAGAATACTAGCTTCCGCCCACGACTTCGCCCGCGTTTCCAAGAGAACTCTTCAAAAGTCCGGGATAAAAACTATCATACGTTTTTTCTCAAGGTCAACTCTATCTCTGCATCAAATTTTATTAAAATCGGTTCAGTGGTTTAGACGTGAAAGCGTAACAGACAGACAGACAGATAGAGTTACTTTAGCATTTATAATACATATTAGTAGGGATTGACAATCCCTTTCTTTTCTTTTACTACGCTTATGTAACATGCAAATGATTTTATAGAAGAATAAATCCTGACTGAAATCTACTAGAAACTGTTCTACCGTATATTGACACAGAATAGAAAATAAGGCAACAGAGCCTACGGCACTGGGTTCATGTTTCGATAAAAGCTTTCGATCAAGGACGCTCAATCACTGCATATCTAGGCTAGAAGATAGGCTAAGAATAAAAAATCTGCCAAATGGAGTTTGATTTGCGCATTCCATCTATAAGTCTATTCTAATAATATAGAAAGGAAAAAAATTGTTTGTTTCCAATAAATAAACTCAAAAACTACTGGACCGATTTTAAAAACTATTTCACTATTAAAAACCTACATTACCAGTACGAGTAACGTAGGCCCTGTTTTATCCCAGTACGGGCATTAGCTCCCACGAAATGCGTGTGAAACCGGGGGAAAACAGCTGGTATATAATAAAGAAGATTTTTTTTTGCCTACTGATTCGAATTAAAAAATCATTTCAACAAGGAAGGTACAGTGTCCCGGCTATAGTTATAAGTAATACCCGGGTGCGCGCAGTAAGTAGTTTAAACGGGATGCGAGTGAAACTGCAGTAAAAAGCTAGAATATAATATTTATATATGGTATTAATGTAAATGACATGCATCCTCCAGATCATACTTTATGCCATAAAACTCCTTTCTAAGACCATAACTTTCACATTAAAGGTGAAAATGGTGTGCCATGATAAATCCTTGATAGTTATAGCATGGCCTTATTATAGGTGCAATAGCTTCCTTGAACGGACTATTATCAGGCCTCTGTCACTCGACGTACTTGCGCGCGATAAATGCCTACCGCTCGCTGGGTTACCGGTAGCCCCACGCGGCTCAGGGCGCACAACAGTCACACGCGCCGCGCGCGCTCCAATATTATTATTTTTATTTCGCGGCATGTTATGCTGTTGGTTTTTATTAGGTTTTTTTAAGCTACCTCACAAACTGATGGATTATTTTGAGTTGTGTTGGTTTATATGCGACTATTGTACGATTTAGAAACATTTTATATGTATGAGCTTATCTAGTAATTCTATTTTTTTTTTTATAAATTAATACTTATCTACTTTATGATTTTAACAACAGAGATCATTAGGTACTTATTTTACTTTAGATACATACTTAGTTATATGAACTGTATTGTGAGTTTTTTAGCTCAAAACACATCTCGAGTGTAAGTAGGTATAGTTCTGGTCCAATTTAATGACGACTCGGAACATTACGCGTGTCGCTACGCAGAAACCAATTTTAGGTATGTATCAACACTCGACGGAGTTGTACCATATGGGGTATGGCACTTGTGCTCGAAAAATAGTTGGAAACCGCCTTTGATTTTGACGAAAGCTTTACTTAAGTACCTATGCTTACGTATTAGGTAATATTTAGTAATATGTACCCATACTCCATTTTAGTTGGCAATACAATAGTTAACTAAAGAAAAATATTCTTGATATTACGTAACTTTGTTTTCCTACGTAAATATTAATAAATTGTAAGTAGCAACCCTAAGCACGGCCACGGCACGGTTGCGGTCACTGAACTGTGCGCTATCGCATTCGAATAACAATCAAGCGCTCGAGCTTTTAAGGTTCATTTTATAACGCAGCTAGGAATTTGTAGGTAGTTGGGGAACTTGTAGGTGCTTATAACAGTAGGTATGGACTTTTTTGTATGGAGTGATTTATCTGTTACGTAGTAACTATTATATAATCTGTGCTATTATGGTCTCTAAGCACACATTATCGGTTTCCTATTAATACTACAAGATAGAACAGTAACGTAAAACGAGACTCGTTATTATAAAATTTTAAAAGGAGGTTCTAAAGTAGCACATCTTTATATTCCACATTCACACTGTTGAATGTCTGAATAAATTGGACTTGAAATTATTGTTATCAAATTGTTTGCCTACTCAAAATAAATGCTCCATCTCCAAATGATTCAGTCTCTGTAGAACTATTAACGGTAATGTTTGATTTTAAAAAAGGGAGCCTATAAACATGATATGGGCACAAATCCTGAGTCAGTATCTTCAATTATTTATTAAAGAAAGTCAATAGGTATTTCCCGACCTAAAATAACGTAACTACAAAACTGAACGCTCACCAACATGCATTCCTAGCGTGGTGAGTATGGGTAAATCCGATCAGCTTGAGAAGGCCTTTCTCCAGCAGTGGACATTTTTAAGACTGTGACGACGTAAACCACTGCGAGTCTTTAGCCCATTCTATTTTCCGAAATTAACAAAACCTATCTTCCAGGTGTACAGAGCAGTGGACTTCTACTACATAGTGGAGTCCAGGACGGTGTACCCGAACTTCTGGCGGGTCATCAACCTCATCCATATCTTGCTGATCCTGGCGCACTGGTTCGGCTGCTTCTACTTCTTGTTGTCAGAAGCTGAGGGGTTCCAGGTTAGTAGTTACTTCTGTCTCACTTATGTAATTGGTGCAAAGCTGTATTGACTTTTTTTTATAGTCTGAAGATGCCAATATTTTTTTTATAATTTTGAATTAGCATTATTGCTGTAAAACTTATTCATGATGTGACCCAATTTTTTATACGTATTTTCTTCACCATATCACACAAGAGGCTTGGGCCTGGAATATAAGACCTATCTCAATTGCTACCTACAATAAGATTTAACTAATGAAATTTCCCTAAATGTATTATTATTAAAAAATATGCAAATTTCAAGTAGGAAGGTAGTCCCAAATTTTGAGCTAGGTTCGGTAAAACCGGCCTAAGACCTAAAGGGAAGACGTGGCAAGACCTCTGCAGGGAAGAGATAAAGTCTAGATCAATATTTCTAATGACCTAAGGCTCTTTCACAAAACTAGTGCTAAGCTTGAGATTCTTATTAAAATCACGCGCACTTAAATATAATTACTAACTTCAATCTCGTAAATTATATCAATTACTGATATAATTTACGAGATTGAAGTTTTCTTACTACAAAAGATTGACCTGAGATTATACGAAGGTTGATGCACCTAGATGATAGGTACCTTTTTTTTTAACGACGTCAAAAATCATCAAATGACCCCTCCCGCTGTGGGTTAGCAGCGGTGAGGGAGTGTCAGACTCTTACTGACTAAAATCGTCGTGTTCCTTCATAGGCCTTTTATATACCAGGGCCGCGGTATCTCTTTCGAATAGGTACCTTCCTACAACTTATCTCCGCATTTCGAGACAACCTACATATTATATTAAGACACATATTTACTATACTAATACATTACATAAACACTGAAATTATTTAGAAGTTATCCTCCCTTGATTTCTTAAGCACACAATTCTATGATGAGATTTGCAAAGGGCGTAGGTAAAGCATATCATATTCACGGTTACAGTCAATTTGCTTTTGAATTTCAAATTATTAGGGTACTCCTACGACTATCCAGGGATTAAATTATTTGGGTTTAGACACAATATCTATGTAAATATAACGTTATGTTTGAAATACACTGATTGAAAAAATATTTGACTGTACCCTTGAGGTAATTTTTTAGACTTTACTTACTACAATAAATAAACTTTTATTTCTTGGAGAAGTTACTGAACTTAGAATCATCGGGTAACTGAGTTCATCCGAATATGTGATTTAAAATGCGTAGAAATACATAAAATTATTTCCACAAACCGTACTACCAATAAATGTTATATGGTTAATAAAGAATTCCTGGAATAATTCCTATCTTACTGGGTTATTAATTCATTATCTACTCAGAGACTTCATTATCACTTTATCCTCATGATTAAGTGTAGGGTTATAGGTCTAGTCTACGTTCTAAGACTTGTCTTTAAATCTCACTAATGCCATAATCACTTATATCACATAAGATACTTATCTATTGAATTCAGATTAGGAATTCAATTTGAATTTGTAGCAGAGCCATTTAATGTCCTTCCACGTTTGAGTGTCCTAAAAACTTTTATATTGAATACAGGACATTGAATTCCTTTGACAAGGGTTATATACGGATTTGACCGAGATATCAGATAGGCCGGATCTCGCGCCGCGGTTAACCAACGTAATGAAAATGCCTGTCGATATGGTTCGGGACGTAAATCTTTTAGAGTGATTTATTCATTTAGCGTGTGACGTTAATAGGTGGGTGTAACTTCTATCACTTCTTGGGTTTGTGCTTATTGCAGGTTTTGGAAGTATTCATAGGTTGGAAAGTTGATGATAACGTTAGAATGGGGGCGAAATTAGGATGAGTATTACTTTAGGCTAAAGAAAACTGTAGGGTTTGGACTTCTGGAGTGAGGTAGGTACCTGCATAGAGATAAAAATGAAGCTGAGAGTGATGATGAAGTTAGAAAGAGACGGAGATACAAGCGGAATGGGAAAGTAGTTTTAATAACAACAAAAAGTATTCCGGATTCATAAATATAATGCACTTAGGCAGTACTCAAATATGAAAACCAGTAAATCTATACCTAAAACCCAGACAAGCCATTTTATATAGAAATACTAGGTATAGAAATACTATACTAATACTAATCAGTAGCAACAAAACAGTCAATATAAACAGAACACTTGAAAACTTCAGAATACGTATCCTTTAACCACTACACTACAAACGGGTTCTTAGTACAGCCAAGACATAAACCCTAGGTCACGGAACTGAGCATCGTTAATTTGTAGCCGACAGTTCTCATTACGACACGTTGGACGTAAAGTACGGTACTTACACTCGGTTAATGCCGCGAACAAACCTAATGTTTTACTTTCTTTTGAAGATTTTGTTAAGAGATTGTGTGCGATTTTGAAGTTAAATGAAGTGCATTTGGTCCTCCCAGAATACACGGGAGTACTCAAAAGTCCTCGAAAATCATGGACGTATGATTTCAGTGTTGAAAATCCGAAACTCAGGACCAAACACAATTAGTAGTTATCGATCATATTCGTTTATTGCGTTACATACAAGACATAAGGTGTAAATATAAAACTGGTGATGAAGATTGATCATTCCACCCGTGAGATGTAGGAAACACAGTCCGACCCGCTCGTCGAAATAATAATGCGAAAAAGATTTTGATACTTTGTTAGACACGCTTTTACGCTAATCAGATGAATCGATTAAAACATTCGGCGTATATGGTGATAGGTGGTAACACAGCGATGGTAGAAGCTACTTTTTATCCGGGTGCGGGACATATGACCGAATCCACGTGT
Source organism: Helicoverpa armigera (assembly GCF_030705265.1). NCBI lineage: Eukaryota > Metazoa > Arthropoda > Insecta > Lepidoptera > Noctuidae > Helicoverpa > Helicoverpa armigera. The sequence continues at coordinate 2,327,710 of NC_087141.1, forward strand.
GAAACCCAGTCTCAAAATAACTATCATTGCTTTAATTATAATGCTGAAAGAAGTTTTCAAGAAAGTAGAACAAACAATGTATGAACTTTGGTACAACAGACCGTAGTTTAAACTATATTCTCTGGTACATTATGACGCAATTTCAGTTTCAAATTAAACTTTACTCTTTCATACTGAAGAATATAAGTTTAAAGACCACGGTCTTTTTAATAGTGCTGTTATATGTACTGGTTTTATTCCACAACCATAAAGTTATTGTTTCGGATATTATTTATACAAAATACAAGATCAAAGGTGAATTTATGATACTCCTACACACGGTAAAAACCTACACGGCGAGGAAAAACACTTTATGAAAATAATATGTAAATGGTACATTTCCATGGAACTTTGGAATTGACCAAATTATAAATCTTGTGAAAGAAAACATATTTAAATGTACCTAGGTGTAATCTGTTTGCATGTACGAGGTACCTATGCCTAAAATTCCTTGAATAGGTAATTGTTCATGAAAATGAGATAAGTAGTTCCCTATTGCTATTTTTTTAGGAAAGTTACTGCTCATCGTCCGTAGAGTTTAAATAGAAAACTACCTAAAACAAAAGTTCCGCCGACACCTCTTTCGTAACTAAATTATTAACACACATAAGTGATCGGTTTACCCTATTAGAAGTTTAAAACAGTCACACGCTTTCAATGGCCCTGTAGCGCACCATTCTTCTATCCCATTTAAGATACGTCACTCGTAAACAATTGAGTTTAAACGGAGAAAGAAAAGAGAACGGAGACGCCATAAGGAAGGTAGGTCAGGCGCCCCCTTGTAGGTCAAGCGACGTACGGTAGGCGTGATCAGTTACCAGAACTAAGGAGACGTTCGGGTTCCTAGTCAAATCAAAACTACTCTGTCAAAGATTGGTCATATGTTTTTCCAAATAATGGGCAGGTTCTATAGAAAGCGTGTAAAGGCGGAGCTAATTAAGTTCCTCGCTATCCAAACATGCGATAAACTATTGCGTTATGATATCTCCGCTAGTAATTTTGTTCTCCATGGTTTAAACTTGCCACTCTCTACCAAACAAATGTACAGTCAGGGTAGAAAACTAAGTTTACAGCCGTCCTCTAATGACGAGGCCCCATTGTTGGATCCTTGCTAAGCTGATTTGCAAACCCTCAAAAGGTTTTTGCGGAGTAGCCCTCATTTCGTATTAGTCGGCCGAGATAAATTAAGGATTACTTTTTATCTCACTGGTAGGTCCAAATGATGTATCGTTTGGCTTGTATTGATAGAATTTGGCACATATAGAAACCGTGCAAAAAATCTGACGTTCAATTTATAGCATCTAGACACACGGCAGTGTGTCCGCCAAGTTCGAGCAAAAAAAGCGGCACACCGGCCGTCCGTTACACGAACCATTTCGGGCCAAATTCGACCCCCCTATAACTCAAAATCTATGTTATTTACACATTTCAAATTTCTAGTATCTGTTGAGACCTATTGTAGGTCTTGAGATATTGACGTCAGAAAATCGCTATTTTTACTATACACTCACTGACTGGCTGACTGATTCACTGACTCACTCATCAAAAACCTAGACCACTTCCAATGGTCGTATTGACTTGAAATTTGGCATGGAGGTCTTTATGTCAAGGTAAAGGGAAAAATCTGAAAATGGCCAAGTGTGAGTCGGTTTCAAAATAATGAAGGTGTAAAATACCCAGTGTAAAATACCCCTAAGGAACTAAAACGAACTAAATTTATCTATATTTATATAATATCCCACCCAAAACAAAAATGTGAAAGGCTGCCAAGTTCGATAATATGGAAATCCTTCGCCTATAAAAGAAGTGAGATCTGAATAAGTACCAAGTTCCATACACATACCTCAGTTAAAAATAGTTACTTTTTAATGATGTTACGAGTACTTGGCAAGTTTTCACACACCTTCTTATAAACCTACTAAACGCAATGAATCAAGTATTTAATTTTCTATTAAAACTTGCCAAGTAACATTATTAAAAAGTAACTATTTTTAACTGAGGTATGTGTATGGAACTTGGTACTTATTCAGATCTCACTTCTTTTATAGGCGAAGGATTTCCATATTATCGAACTTGGCAGCCTTTCACATTTTTGTTTTGGGTGGGATTCTTTTTTTTTGAAGCAAGGAAAATTATATCATTTGAAATTACTTGCACCGTGAGATTGCTATAATTTATTCACGACTTATGTCGAGATACCTTTGCTCGTTATGTTGTAAAAATCTCGCGACATACCTCACTACAAGATGTCTTATTTATATTCATGAACTGTCACAGAACGAGAGGTAACACTCAGAAAATGTTAAGCATGAGATGTACTCAGTGGTTTATATTATATACTTACTAGACATTAGGACTCACTTCGTAGTACATTGCTCTCACACTTGACTATTGAGTTTGGATCACACTATGTTCGATGCCCGTGAATTAATTTGACTATCCATGTAGAATTTCACAATGGCCTCAAGAGTAACCTACTCTGTCTGTATGTCCGGATGAATCATAGTGAACCATGATATCGACGGGCACGGAATTTCTCTCAATGGGTTTCAATCGATATATAGTCAATTCTGTACCACTCTGTGTACCATTTAGGTTCAGTACTATCAAATCGGAACAAAACCTGCACTCGTCATTTGTTTTACATACCAGCAACAGTACATTAAACAAATCTTCTTTCAGGGCGACTGGGTATACCCCCACCGGCCGGGAGACTACGCCACTCTCACGAGAAAGTACCTCGGCTCCTTATACTGGTCTACCCTCACTCTGACCACCATAGGAGATCTGCCGACTCCTGAAACCAACGCCGAGTGAGTACATGCATGTTTCTTTTCTCTCTAAACAATTTTTCGCTGGTTACTCACTGTTGAAGGGTGCTATAGCGTAAACTTTCTACGCTATCTGCTGTTGAGTTGGGCAATTAATATACTAACTATTTAGTTGTGAGCAGGGTTTTAATGCTTACTCTTTAACGCTACCACGGTTAATCTTTTAACTTTAAAGATCGGCATTAACTATTTTGCACTGCAGAGCAGGTGCACTAATAATTATATACCTAAATTATTCATTCAGTAGTAAGTAAACTTTAAAAGGTTAAAGGAACTGTCGAAATAACTAAATAGGACTCGATGAAAAAATATTGACTCAAATGGACTGTCGTACAAAAACGCCATAGAAACTTAAAATTATATACCTACCTACATATCATTCGTACAGGTATCGATAGAATAACAATATTAATTTTGTCTATGGAGCGCGTATACTTTCTTAAGGTTTCTTGAAATGTATGTGGAGGGTTAAGACAGCAGTCTCGCTCTTATTCGAATGAAATATTATGAAAGGTTTTATGTATTCAACGTACGAGTAGACATTTCAGTGAAACAAGAGTAAAACGAACACCCTTGACCTTAAAAGCGATTTCCACATTCCCCCAAAACTCATGACCTATTCTGTTAATATCACTCCACTCGTACCAAGTGCCAACCTTCAGAAACTCCGACCAAGTACCAACATTACAGACTCAAGTAGGTGACAGTTTCTAAAAAAAGGCTCTTCACGACTTTTGTTGAAACTTTTTTTATTCTTTTTCGTCGAGAAAAAATGGGACCGAGGCGTCCCCTTGTTTATATAATTTCAATTACCCTGCCACTTGCTTTTTTATTTTGTAACGTTATGACATTTTCGAAAAGATAATAGGACCTCATTTTGTTTATTTTTTTAGTATTTCCGTCACGTTTACAACAAAAACATAATCATTATCATGGTAATCCTTTTCTTGTGAATGGTTAACTTTCATGGTCATTGTTTATTAATTTGTAGTACTTATTGAATGATCTAATATCACTAAGTGACATCAAAGTTTTCCACAACATAATTTTTTCGTCATTAACATTAACAAAATTAGTTTTACGTCATTTGTATTAATAGCAACGGCACGGGTTAACAACGAAACGAGGGTATGTTGTACCCCAGTAGGCCCTTAAAAACAGCCTCATTAAGCGTCGGGTTGAATTCCAATTTCGGTTTCCCCCAATCATTAGTACGGTCCCGGATCATTAAAAACTGGAATGTCGAACTTAAGAATACAGCAGAACTCTCCAAGAATTTACGCAAGTAATTAAAAGTAGAAGCTAAAATTGTTATCAAGTATTAATGATTTTAAGAAGCGATTAGTGAATGAAGGTTATAATTAAAAAATATTTGCTGTCATGAATTTTTTCTAAAATAGAAGCAGTAAATCTGCCTATATACGTTTTGCATCGACAAGTTTACTAACATAATTAAAAATCTCGATTGTTCGATTTTCTTTAAACATTCAATTGTTTCTTCTTTTACCAGTGGCGGAAAATATGATATCCTTTTATACTTATAACTGGGATTCATTATTGCCGTAACATTATTTGGTACATTGCTCACGACATTTAGGTCTTGTCTGTACATCACACCTTCATAAACTCAAGAATGACATTATAATGGTTATTATGATATGGTATTAATGGTCATTAAATCTCCGTATAAAGAAAATAACGTACCACTTTTTTATATCATCGCACGTAGATATAACCCTTATAATGTATTGAAAAGCAATAACTCTAAATGCTATGAATAGATCCAGGATCGGTAGCCTATAAAAATAACAATTTCCTGCTCTTATCTCTATAAAAAAAAGTCTAAAAATACCTTGATAACATAATTTTCTGGTCCGGTTTTTATACTGGATATAACGTTCATATAATGTCATAAAGAAAGTTCTAAATGCTTTTATGGTTATCATAATATTTTACACACTCATTTTTCATTTTATTTTATATTTGACCATATGTTTTTATATAATCTAGCTAGAGCATTCATTTTTTTTCCACACAAATATTTACTTCGGAATTAACATTCATTTAATTTGTAGTTAATAGAAACGCAAATCATATGAATGAAGAAATTCATTAATATTTGACTGTCTAGGATATCTCAAACAACTAGTTACTTGATCGTGCTCTCAGCCAGAGAATCGAATAAAATATTCTATCACATTAGGACACAGTCCAATTTGAGTGAAAGTGCAAATAGAAATTAGAACTAGGCTCGAATAACGTCGAATATCGATCAAAAATTAATCACTAAGAAGCTGATTATGAAAAAAGGTTGTTTTTGTTCGTAAAACTTTGACTCCCATACATCACTTTTCACCATTTATAATGTTTTTCCAACAGTTTTTCTTAAAGCCTGAAAACTACTCGACTAAAACCTTCGGCTGAAAACTTCATAGAATCTATTTCTTTGTGTTTCTTATCTAACTAAAAACGAGTTTCCTGGAAACTCGGACCAAAACTTTTTTCATCAAATACGTTTAACTGTATTAAGGTTACGTAGGCATTTATCTACTGTCAATTCTTTTTTACCAAAACTAGAAAAGGTATAAGAAACATATTGAGGAATTTAAGAGAGATACATGGTACGTAATGCGTTTCTTAGAGAAAAAGTCTTGCAACTAATGAAATAATAAAAGTACGACTAACAAATACTTAAGCCGGGTATTACAATCTGTAATTCAATTAAGAAAGGCGATACTGCTGTGATTAACCCTCTTCACGTACGCACTTTACCTCAGAAAAGTAACTGTTTTGTTCCGAGCACAGCTCTTGTAAAAATACAATTACTCGAGATTGCTTTCCGAGGGGTTTTCTCGTCCAATCTTTCCCGCGGTAAAGAGCGGGTAGCATTGTAGGGTTAGGCTTTGAAACAAGCGACTGTCGAGCCAATGGATTTACATGGAGTGTTGTACAGCTAAAATGGGGATGGAAACTATTGAATCCTTAACATAACTTGTCTAAAAGCTTATTTTTCAATCGCCAGATAACTTTTATCTGAAGAATATGTTTGAAGTTTAGACAGATTTTATCTAGAAAATATGTAAAACCGCCATATTTACTGCTGAGGTAAAAGTTATTTGACGATTGCAAAATCGGCCTTAAAATTAATATAGGTATTCTAAGCTTGTATCACATTTTCGCAGTCACTTGTTTCAATAAGCCTCGTTGTATCGTGTATCGTCGGTAGTAACAGTATCTAACTGAAACTAACAGAATTAACAGAGGTTGTATGTGTGGTAGCACGCAAGGAGGCCCCAAATTTCTGCCGCGCCGCGGGCTCAAATCCCGCCTGCTGCAGTTCAGGTCCAATAAAGGGTATGTCTCATTGCGCAAGCGATTGGTCAGATCATTGTCAAATAAACGGTTCTATTTTTCCACATATTTAAACAATTCGAATTTTTAATAAAGATTGTTCGAATTTTAAATAAAGATTGTTCAAATTTTAAATAAGGATTGTTCCAATTTTAAATAAACATAGTTCGATTTTAAATCAACATCGATCGAATTTTAAATAAACATTGTTCAAATTTTAAATAGATGAATTATTCCATTTGAGAATTTTAAAAGTTAGATACAGAACACACGTTCAGAATACTCGAGTGTTGTAAGATTTTAGATAATCCTACAACGTTCTGCGGTAGGATCCATACAAAGTCCGCCTGGCTAGCGTCTACGTGTACTCTAAAGCCGACGAGTTTACCGTGCTCCATCACTCGCATGTAAAGCCAGAGGGGAGTTTACTTCCTCTATATCCTTGTACAACTTACATTTACGTACTCCAACTTACATCTCGTCAGAGATTCACCGAGAAACACGAATAAATCACACAATAAATAACATTTGTATATTTATTTGAGAGTTTAATTTATGGAAAACAATTGTCTGAATTTCTGAAGTTGCCTTAATTAAGTCAAGGCCGCGGGAATAAAATGTATTGTTTACTCACTTAAGATTCGCGTTTTAAGAAGAAAGACACAAATATCAACAGTCAAATCGAATTAGCTGTCCTAAAACTTTTTTCTGTGGACATTTTGTCGACGACATAAATAATTTTAAATCGTCATCGATCGATTGAGATTGATTTAAGTATTTTAAAAAGAGTAAAACACGTGAAAACGACAGAAGAAAGAAAACGCTTTTACCCCATGATTTTGATGTTATGGTGTTCTTAAATCAGCAAAGTTAAAGCTGGGCTAAAATTCCTGGCATGATACGCAAAGTTCAAAATATTGGCTAACTTCGGAAATTGCATGAAATGACAAACACTGTCACTCATCTACAGGGGATTATCCTTAAAACCAAGTTATTAGATATTCTACCTTTCATGTCGTTTTGTGTACTTTATGTACATTGTACGGTAGGCCTATTTTTTCGCAAAATTTTAAATTTAACGTCCTCCTAAGCCTTTGATAATCAAAAGTTTTAAACAAATATCTCTGTAAAGTAGTCATCTCCGTTAAGTAGTAAAAATTAGGGTTTCCTCAAAACTTTTGCTTCTTTGAAAGCTCATCACATTGTCAAAACTTTGATAAACACAATTTGTGTCTTGCCTCGTAAAGTATGTAACGTTACTCACTTAGTGCCATCAAATTATCTGACAAACAAGACATTTTTAGAAGTTAGCATCTCGTACAGTAATAAGATTTAAAAGTTTAATATAAGAACACTGAAGGTGGCCTAGTGGGTAAAGGACCAACCTCTCAAGTATGAGGGCGCGGGTTCGATCCCAGATCAGGCAAGTACCAATGCAACTTTTCTAAGTTTGTATGTACTTTCTAAGCATATCTTAGACACCGTTGACTGTGTTTCGGATGGCACGTTAAACTGTAGGTCCCGGCTGTCATTGAACATCCTTGGCAGTCGTTACGGGTAGTCAGAAGCCAGTAAGTCTGACGCCAGTCTAACCAAGGGGTATCGGGTTGCCCGGGTAACTGGGTTGAGGAGGTCAGATAGGCAGTCGCTTCTTGTAAAGCTCTGGTACTCAGCTGAATCCGGTTAGACTGGAAGCCGACCCCAACATGATTGGGAAAAAGGCTCGGAGGATGATGATGATAAGAACACTGAACAATACGAACAGAATTTCCATAACTAAAACAAAATACTAACCTAACCTTTTTTATTCGTTCAAAGATATTATTTACCAAAGCCAAAGGGCATTCCTCACTTTCTTCAGTTACAAAAGAAAACATTTAATATAAAATCTCCAACACCACTTGGGTTTACGTTCCCGCCATCTTGTTTTCACACAAAAACCTTTGCTGAGTGACAGGCTCCCATTACCAATAAAAGCACCCTGTATATATCGTATTTCTGCACTCTCATCACATCACTTCCACATTGCGCACCCGCTGTATAAACCTTTTCTATTTCCACAAAACGTGCGATTTATTCGGATCGGAAATATGGAAGGACATTTGAATGATAAGCAGTCAAATATTCGTTATACTAGACTAGCCTCCGCTTGTGATTTCACCCGCGTCCCGAGAAAACTGATTACCGGGGCTGACTAAAAGCCGTCGTGTTCCGTCGTAGGCCTTCTTATGTGCTACAAAAAATATCACATGTCCTTCTCCCGGGTGTAAGCAATCTCCCCTCTAATTGTCAGCTTAAATGGTTCAGCCATTCTTGTAGTTATATATAAGTAGTGTAACTAACACGACTTTCTTTTATACAAATAGAGATATTGATTTGGTAGAATTTAATCCAGGATAACAATTGAGGCAAAAACATTTGAATTCATAAATTCAAAGTACATTACTCCTAATGAAATGCTTAGAATTATCCAGTTAGATACAATTGTATATTGTTCTAGACCTCGTAAGAAAACGCTGCACGAACCAAGCAAAATAAATAAGATAAACAAGACAATTTAGTCTTTATGACGTTAACTAATTGCGTCTATTTTTCTTTGCGAGTTGAGGCGACGATGTTGCTAGATACACAAAATGGACATAGCATTGTAGACACACTAACTACCTACTAGTATTTCTTCTGTCTTACAAGTCTTTAACACGTATCTAATTTACACATTACATTTGATATTTAATGAATTTTATTTTAATTTAAAAATGTCGTCAAAAACGCAACATACTCGCTGCTCTGAAAATTATTTTCATATTTCTACTGTTAACGTCAAAAAGGATATCCAAAATATAAAAATAGGAAGTCTCATAAGTATATTAAGTAATAATATGCTCGTAAAAGGTTCGCCTTTTAAATGGCACCTTAATTTCAGTCAATATAGCAAAATATGATTGAGCATGTCGCAGAAAAGACATATTAATGTGATCAGCGAGAGTATGAATACATGTTTATTTCGGTACGGTAATAAATTGATAAAGTGCCTACAGTCAGGACTTAAAGTAAATAAACGTGGCTTTTACGTAATACGTGTATAAATTGTGACAAAATATTCGATACATTGTTTTTCGGCCTTCGAAGGACCTTGTATTACTTTCTCATTTTGAGAAACTCTTTCTATTTTTCTTCTTCCTCGAAAACTAAAGGGAGTTCAAAAAACCGTTATATTATTTCTAGAGCTACCGCACATTGCAAACTCTTAGTCGGCCAAACAAACTTTCGGCCTCATGAAACAGTACCTATGAAGATGAATAATAGTACGCACATTATAAAGACTAGGTATGTAGTCGTTCTAAACGACTAAAACTTTGATTGGAATCAAGATTTTATTTAAAAAAAATAAAGTTTTGCCAACCGTCGCCGGGTCAACTGACGGCCGACTGCAGTTTGCTGTAAGTTACTGCAGTTTGTTTCTAAGAGGTTAAATACCTTTACAAATAACAGTTCTTTCACATGTAGTGACAAATATGAACACAGCACATTTTATGTAAGGAGGTTCCTCTCTCCAAATTTCACAGTGGAGTAAACATTTCTAACGGGATTACGCTAAACCGAATGAGATAAGGAAAGCACTCGAATTTATAGCGTCTATACATGTTTTTATTTACCCATACTTTTTGCCCTGTGTTACTTTAAACGATGTTAGAAAATATTTTATGGATACCATTTTTTTAGAATTGTTTTTTCTTGACGATTTTTTAAGAGTATTTAGTAGGTATACGAAACATACCTTTGTTGATATAAGAGTACCTATGTTTTTTTACATTAACACCAAAGCCACATATATTGTATCTAATAACACCCAAAAGCTTTTACAACCTGCACAAAATCTACTAAGAATGCATTTCGCACAATGCACATCTTCCATTTAGTTAAAAGGAAAAATCCTCTTACATTACCAGCACGTGCAAATATTGATATAACTATACTTGAAAAATATAACAAAATCTTGCAGAGTTCTCGTCCCATTTCATTGGCTCTCTAATGCACTGGGTTCCACTCAGTTCCACAGACAAATCGATTTACATCACATGTCTGATATCAAGCCGAGTGACAAGTCTATCTGTGCAAGGTTTCGAGGAGCCAATCGACAATGCTGGGTGGATATGAACGATTACACAAATCGATTTAAAAAAGAATCGAATGATAGTTCAATAATCGAATCTTAAACTGTTTCGTAGCGTTGTATGCTACGCAGGCCTACGAGTTGCTACGGATCGCTACAATGTATTGCTACGATGTTTCATATCGTTAGGTTCATTCCTCCTTTATCTTAATGAGTTATTCAAGAGCATATCCACAATGAAAAATTCTCCATTGTTCTGAACTGTCTAAGGATATTGTGATTAATTACCACGACATTACTTAGCACTAAAAACTTTAACCTAGATCGTCTTCCACCACGTTTTTATCTCAAATGAAAAACGATGTTATTAAAACTATGCAAACAATTTATAATTTGTTCTAAAGTTACTTTGCTTTCCAAAACACAAGTTTGTTAATCTCATTTTAATTTAATATTGTGGTTATTGCTAACGACTGAGCAATTATCAACGTTCCTGAACACTAAAATAATAAAGCTTATTTTCTTAAGAGCTTCACGTAAACCTAGCTCAACAACACTCGGTGGCTTTGCACCCGAAAATCTTGTCGGAAAGGTCAAAAAAATTAATGGCGGTCCCCAAAATTGGCGGGTATAATATGGGTGGACTTCAATAAATCTGTCGTAGAAAATGAAGAGGCTCACGATAAATAACCAGCGGTCAAACACTGCCCATGTCTGATTTATGATGGCCCAAAACTACCCTTAGATCTAGCGATAAACCACCCCCTTGAGAAAGGTTAAACGTCATTGCTAAGGTCAAGGAATTACGCGACTTCTCGATTTAGTTTCATAATCTTTTGATACTGGAAATTGCCGTTCCGCTTTACGGAAGGGTTTATGAAAGTGGCCTTTTCGAACGAACTGGAAAAGAAATGGTATGGATGATAACATAACTCGTTCCAACCTCTACGGTTTTTTTTTATTTTGTACTGTTATAAAAGCTTAGTGATAGAAAATTAACTAATTCATTACTATTACACTTAATTCATTCATCTTTCAAAAAAATAACAATCGTTCTGAAACTTACTCCAGTATTACCTCTTAGATGACGTTGAAGTTCTGACTTTGCTGTTAAACTGACAAAAAGTTCTCTAAGTTTAAATCAAACATCACAAAGTTTAACCACTTTCTTACTTCAAAATCTCTTTGTCACACCGGGGGACTGTGAGTTTAGTGAAATTCTATTCAATTATCTCTAAGCTTTAGTTCAGAGAAGCTTAAATGCACATTTTGTTCCATGTGCACGAGTATATAGAAAAGGGAGGTGCAAATCTATATCGGATGTGTCGTTCACAATCACATTAAATCCTATCGCATATACTTTATGATATTCTATGACGAATTGTAAAAAAAATAACCTAATCCATTCAGTGGTTTAACCGCAGGAGTCATTTTTCGTTTTTATAATTTACAACATCATGTGTAAAGCAGAGATAAAGTTAGGAGTATCAAACGTTTTGACCAGTTGACAGATGTCAGTTTTCAATGGAGAATTTCAGTTGTTTGTAATGACTGGCTTTTATATGGTGTTCTAATTTTCACACATTTTTATTCTATTTACTTTGTTTGAAAAAATCATTTTTTTATTTTTACGTATTTTTCTTTTTTGTTTGTATTAATCGACATATATTAACCAGTATATTAACGCATTTCATTTAATGTGATTGTGAACGACACACCCGATATAAAAGAAAGTCGTGTTAGTTACACTACTTATAACTTGAGAATTGCTGAACCGTTTAAGGCTCGAGCAGACCGGATGCGTATGCGTAACCACGTCGTAGTCACGCGCGTAGTTACGGCGTAACCATGAGTTGTAATGTATGGAAATGTATGAGACAGGCCACACCGCTTGCGTAACGTAGACGTGCGCGTCGTTAAGCAAGCGGTGTGGCCTGTCTCATACATTTCCATACATTACAACTCATGGTACGTGCACGTCTACGTGCACGTCTACGCTTACGTCTACGCATACGCATCCGGTCTGCTGGAGCCTTTAGCCTGGCAGTTTGAAGGGAGGTAGCCGGGCGAGAACATAGGATAGTTTTTGTCATCATTCGGCTGTGGGAAGCAATTATCTCGGGACTCATGTGAAACCGCGGGAAAATAGGTAGTGAAAATAAAAATCTAATCATCTAATAGACACATAAGCAGTTGCTTATAGCACGCGTTTATAAAAGACTAGCTTCTGTCAGCAGTTTCACCCGCATCCCGTAGGAACCACGGCACGAACCCGGATAAAAAGCATATAGCCTATAGCCTTCCTCGATAAATGGGCTATCCAACACTGAAAGAATTTTTCAAATCAGTCCAGTAATTCTTGAGATTAGCGCGTTCAAACAAACAAACAAGTAAACAAACTCTTCAGCTTTATAATATTAGTATAGATACTTCGCCAATATGAATGTATGACATTTAGAACCCACGTGTAAGGTGTCTTAAAAGAGAAAATTTATTAAATTCTTAATGCTCTTTAAAAGACGAGAGTGCCGTTTGAATGAGCCAGGTGAAATGGATATTATAGCTGATACTTCTAGCTTTCAAATGGTTGAGATCTGCACTGAATTACTTTTCTCACTCATTTAATGCGGGATTTATGAGCCATATTTTTGCTGTATTGTTAAGCTTTCAAATAGAAGTAATGTTATTTTAATTCTAAGCTTAAAAATGGTAGTAGGTGGCTGACATTTTTATGTGTGGTAAAATGGTTACGTCATATTTTAATTCACAATACCTTATTAGAAATGAGTGAATTAAAAACATGAAAACTTTTGTCATCAATGTCAAAAAAGTTATTCAAAAGTAAATAAAATATTTCATCTGTTAATTCCAACTGCAGCTTATTGCTTAATGGGATAAAAAGTATAATAAAACACAGGTACAGTTGAACTCAGAAGTTCATTTGTACACAAGTACACAACTAACGGTTGATACACATTTCGGTACAAGTTTGAATTAGTTCATTTCACGAGTCGGTGTACTGGAAAATTGTTTTGTCCAATGAAATTCTAGATTATGCGTTCTGAAGGCATGATGTTTGACTTGTGTGTTAAAATACTGCATTTATATTTAACTGCTATGGTTTTTTTTATATAATAACATATTAATTATCTATTTGTACGCTTTTACCGGTGTGCCTAAAATCAATGACATAATAATGCTTATGGCTTTAAGCATCACAATCATGTGGTTTTAAAGTCAACATTTGTGCAACTTTTAAATTAAAGTAGTTTAACTCAAAATTCAATCTTTTTTTAACTACCATGATCAAGCAAAGTAACCACATCGATAAAACGTCCAATTGCACTAACCTTACTAAATGTCTAAAACAGAATTCCGTAGAAAGTCGTAAGTGGAAGTCTTTAAAAACAAAACACGAGCCAGCCCGGTGTTTCCCTGTCTCGTTAGAAAGCGAGTTTTAATTACAACCATACCTTTCTCGACTAACGTTAGAACCGACAGCCTAACGGTTGACATACCACAAACATTGGGGCCAAGCTTTGAGGAAAATTCTAAGTAGAATTTTTAATGTTGGATGTATAAAACATTGGCCCCAAATGTTGGTTGAAAAATGACAAATATTGTTAGTCTCTGGCGCGTTTCGTTTTCCATAGAGGTTTAACGTCAAATTCAAACCATTCGGTAAACTTTCGTGTGAAGCTGTTTTAATTTGAATTTGGAATAGTCAGCCGTTTTATGTTTTGTTTGAATTTTGACATGCATACATACAACATAATTTAAACTTGATGCTAAACCAATGGGTGCCTCGTAGGTAAAAGAATAATTACAATAAAGACATTTTTTTCTCTTTTTCTATTTCAAACGTCAATTTTCAATTGAAATAAATAGGTATACCTAAGGTTGGCACTCTTTTTTTTCTTAAACTACCACTCAACCAAATTTTATAAGGTTCGCTGTCTTCATAATGTTGTCTCATTTTCTTTCTAAAGTGAATTTCCCTTTGCAAGTGCGACTGAGCCGCGACTTAGATTAAGCTTCCAATTAATTTTGTGTTTCGAAATATCTCAGTACCCTTCGTAATCTGTGAAGAAAGCGAAGGATAACACTTCGGGATAAAAAGAGGCGTACATTTCTTTCAGAGAAACATGCTGACTGTTTCTTTTTCATTAGATATAAGGTCATTGAACTACACCAAAGTAACATATTACCTACGTGAACTTTATTAAGGCTGATATGCTAAGTGACCTCAAAAAAACGTTTCAGGATATATGAAAGTACTTTGACTACCTAATTCCCTTCAATAAGAGCCCGCATAACAAGGCAGTTATGATAATTTTATGGAACAAACACTTTTAGAACATCGTTATGATCTGACCAATCGCAGGCTTCCGTAAAACGTAAACACCTTATATAAATTACACCACCATTCTCATATAATATAAATTATTATAACGTTTCAAATGTTTTCTTACGACATGTGTTTTGTGGACAGTGTTTACTGCATGCGAATATAAACACTATTTAGTGGTAATAAGGACGGAATTAAAATGTTAGAGTGACTCATATTGCACATATAAAGATACGCAATAACGTGTTTTATTGCACGGAAAGGATTTTACAGCTTTGCCACTACGTGCAAAAAGACTGCTGAAGTTTTCGCACAATTATTTGCAAAGCACATAAAAATAGCAGGATTGTAATATTTATTAGAGCTTTACTAGAACAAACAAATATTTAAATATTAGTCTCAGAAATATGGCGGCAATCGTGCGAGACATTTGAGCAACACACTACAACACACAATGGTTTGTAATACCGTGTATTTTATACGGTACAACGTATAAATTTCTCCGTTCATGAATTCGACATAAACACTGTCTCAAACATTTTGTTGGAGGGAAACAGCCAGTGTGGAGCGTAATAAAAATAAAAATGGCGGCGGCAGAAATTTGGAGGCTGTTCGCTTCGCAGCGACTAACTTCGGACGACTATAAATGTGACTAGTTACTCCATCATAAACTGTATTTCTTTTATTTGTTACTTTTATTTATTAAATCACTCATCGATGTCGTACAACGAGTTTTAGAAAGTTTTCGAACAGCCTTCACTGATTCCGCCATTTTGTCAAACGTATCGCTTATTTTGTCCGTTATTATTGCTTTTGGGGTGTTTTGTATTATCGCAACTGTTCGAAAACTTTGCACTATTTATATTTTGTTTGTTGTTTTAGTTGTTAAACTTCATTGTAGATGGTTGTTGAATAGTTTTTGGTTTCCGTAATCTGTCTCTTATTATTTGAATGTAGCAACACTGTTTTTGGTTTTTCAACACCTCAGTTTATTTTTAAACGTTTTAAAAATATAGAGATTAATTCTTTTAATAATGATGCAATTTATTTATTCAGCTTTGGCCTTATATGTTGTCGTTTTCAGGTACGTTTTCACAATAGTGAGCTATCTGATTGGCGTGTTCATATTCGCCACTATAGTGGGACAAGTCGGCAATGTCATCACCAATAGGAACGCCAACAGGCTCGAGTTTGAGAGATTGCTGGATGGCGCTAAAACTTATATGAGACACCATAAGGTAAGTGGAACCAAGAGGACAATGTCAGGAGCAAAAATACTTTAGGGGTGTCATACCCAAACTCACAAAAACGAGTCGAAAGCTGAGTAGACAGGAAAGATTAATTGGTCCTTATTTATTTGATAAATTGCCGCTAAAAAGCTGATAGATAAAATTACATCTATCTATTTATTTTTTCACTATCTTCATTTGATACTAAGACTTAGGTTACAGTGGTTTAAGACCCTTTTCAAAATGTACAATCATCAAGAATTTAAATTGCAACACTCCAAATGTTCAATGTAGCTTCTAAATAAAACTGTCCTGAGCAATAGGTACGTAAGGAAACTCAAAGAGCACTGGAGCAAAAAATTCCCGCGCCATACAAACGAGGTGATATATTTAACAGGTGCCAGGTGGCATGAAGCGACGCGTGCTGCGCTGGTACGATTACTCCTGGTCCAGGGGTCGGATACAGGGGGGAGGGGACATCAACACCGCACTGGGACTGTTACCCGATAAGCTGAAGACCGAACTCGCTTTGCACGTCAATCTCAGCGTGCTCAAGAAGGTATGTAAAAGGCAAAAAAGGTTTCATTATGATTCGCATTTCAATGGGATTTGGGAATGATGATAAAATTACGACATGGCAAATCTGATAAGGAAAATGTCTGAAATTTTGAAGGCTTCGTAATCCACCGTAAATCATTAAATGAGACTGATAAAAGAGGACTTCGAAATAGTCCGTTTACGGTGTAAAAGTAGTAGGTAAGAGTTGCGAGTTTGAAAAGCGGACTCCTTTATTAGAGCAGCGAGACATGAAAAAAGGGTACTTAATTACAGAGACTAGTCTACTAGTAGTTAGCTACCGAACACCGGGGTGACCTATATCCCTCAGTTGTCTACGAGACGTCTGAAGGTCAACAAACATTCTACGGTTCTTTAATTTCTAGTTCACTATGGAATAGTTTCTCATAAAACTTTACTAGTCGTAAATGTCTCTTTGAAGTAAGGGTGTCAAGTTGGACCTCTTGAATATTTAAATTAAACCCAGTTTAAGTTCTATTTCACTTCCGTCCGTCGTAATTATTGTGACTGCATATTGGACACTTAACAACCTATTTCTAGCACTAAGTGCACTGTTAAACGACTATTTGCCACTAGCTTTTATTTGGAAACTTGAAGAAATTTAAAAACGACAACAGTTTGCCTTTGAAACGTAAATTTAAAGGTATTCTGCTTTCATTAAGCTCCAAAAGTGTAAAAAATAAAACAAACCATAGTCCATTAAAAGCGATAAAATGAACTTTTGAACAATTAATTACGTTTTCACAGGTGACAATATTCCAAGAGTGCCAGCCGGAATTCCTGCACGACCTCGTGTTGAAAATGAAAGCATACATATTCACTCCCGGTGATTCCATTTGTAGAAAAGGTAAGTCGTGAAATCGTGTTACGTGCTCAGGGAAAGCTATTCCAATCATTTCTCTTTTGATAGAAACGAATCATGGAAATCAAAGGGTGTTTCAGGCGTTGGGAGTGCCCTTTGGAAGTTTGACAAGTTTGAGATATTAAAATGTCATCAATGTAAAACTAATTTGGGATTTTGTCGGTTTCAATTAGAGAAACCAACTTAAGTGGCTGAATTTGTTTGACATTTACAGCAAAATAAGAGTAGCTTACAAAAAGTCAATAACAAGGACTTAGATTTAGTCAATAACACAAAGACTTAATATTGAGATACATAACATGCTTTGCCTGAACATATACAACAAAGCAACACAAGAATTAGTTGCAAGACTAGCTTCATTGTGACATAATTTTCCACTTTGATGCAGGTGAAGTCGCCCGTGAAATGTTCATAATAGCCGACGGTATACTTGAAGTGATATCGGAACAAGGACGGGTGCTAACTACCATGAAAGCAGGGGACTTCTTTGGAGAAATCGGGATTTTAAACCTCGATGGACTGAACAAGTAAGATTTGAATTCCTATTTCGAAAAGCCATTTAATATTGGTCCTTTAACGTAATTATGCAGAAAAGTATGCGATAAATGGTATAACTTAAATATTAAATTGAATATTTAATCGTTTGTCTACAGTTTAAAATTTAAATTCTCGTGAATCTTTAACTGCAATTCTGGGATTGTGGATTCCTGAATATTTATTCGCTCTGAATTAAAATTTATTTATTGTACTTTCGTTTCAATCTTTTAAGTGCTGTATAATTTACCACTTTCTACTTTATTTCAATTTATAAAAAAGTATTTTTGACACGTATTCCCAACTTTGTTTCATTTTTTTATTTTAGACGCACAGCAGACGTAAGATCGGTTGGGTACTCCGAACTCTTCTCGCTGTCTCGGGAAGATGTTTTGGCAGCAATGAAGGACTACCCCGAGGCCCAGGAAATTTTGCAGACTTTAGGAAGGAAGCGTCTGCAAGAAGCTAAAAATATGTCGAAGAAATGCAAAGGTAAAGCCAATCGCAATCATATTCTACATTTTGAAGCTAGGAAGGGTAAGCTAATTTCTAGTGCTAAAATCTATTTCTGGCAGCTCATTAATTATTTCTCGATAGGAGAAATGAAATTAATGCTTATAAATACCCCTCCCTATTCCTTAAACTCAAATAAAAGTATAATATAAAGTAGAGTCTGTAAATAAGGAACCTATTAAAAACTTTAGGAAGGAAGCCCCGTCAAGAAGCTAAAACAGTATCGAAGAAAGTCAAAGGTGAGAACAATAAAATAGGTAGGTAATTATTAGATTTTTTATTTACTGTTCACCTTGAAACTACAAGGGCACGCTTGTAATATGGAAAGGCAAGATATTGTAGTATACAGAAGTAAACAGGAACTTTTTAATAAAGAGACCGATAAGTAGAAGCCATTTTCTGCTATCCCTAAAATTAATTACGAGTGGGAGGATGCTTGAAATAAAATTACCCAGCAAAAAGGTCAGACATTCGGAGTTAATCACAAACCTACATTAATATTCCCGAAACCAATAAGAGCGCAAAATAAATGTAAATACTTATTCATAATGCCTTACAATTTGCTAATGAGAAATCTAATTTCCGATATTGACGGAGCAAATATTAATGAAATGTCTTTTCTAGGCGAGATCAGTCCGGATAAGATGTCTGGGGACGACAGTACGTCGAAACGGATAGTGCATAAGTTACGAAGTGATGTTAAGGTAAGTTGGGTTATAAAACCCAAAAAAGTTTGTAAAATAGAAGCTATTATTTGATATTGGAATTTTAATATCATGCATCGTTGATGAAGTGGTTGTAGTGCTTCATCTATTTTCTCAATCAGCAAAAGTGTCTGAGGATCTTATAATGAAAAAGAAACAGACCAATCTGAGAGTGAATGTATGTATAAGAATATGTAGGTAGGTAGCCCATCACCAATTTTATGTCTAGTAAAGAAAATTCGACGTAATAAAGCCGTTATCTGTTGCTGTATTCTGTACCCCTCAGGGAAAACATGCGTACGATGTTATATAGAATTTAATATCAATTTTCACACATTGAACAACTTGTTAGCGTATGAATAAAATAACATCAGCAAAATGAATGAACCAAAGCTCAATTTATACGAGTAGATATTTCAAGCTATTAGAATTTGAATGTGAAAATTTTGAAGCAAACATGTTCGTGTAATGAATGGTTTTAATAAACCACTGTGATAGCAGAGCAGTGGAACTTCATTTCTGTTTAATTTAATGTCATGTTTGCGTGTACTGTTAAAATTGTTAGGTTTCAATTCATTTATCACAACTATGACAGATTTTAGCTAACGAAGCGTGCTGATGATTTTAAGTGTATTTTCAAGTCATGTATATTATGAATCCACTTTCCAGGGTATACGGAACGCTATTCGCAGTAGATCTCGAGCAGGGCGTAGGTCTGGAGAATCATTAGAGCTACAGACTTTGGCTGGAGCTGAAAGAGCTGGCACTACAGAAGGAAAGATGTTGAGAAGAATGCCGAGAGTAGAAAGCGATGATTCTGCACATCCACAGAATCAAGAAGTAAGTTTTTTTTTGTGTTGTAAATATCATAGAAGTAAGTTATCATATATCAGAAGATATAAATGATATTGAGCAAGTACTGGTGTTTATTGATATTTTATTTCAGGATAATAATGGCGAAACAACTTCTGGTAGCAAAGATGGTGAGAAATGCATATCGCCTATCGGAGCTGGTCTACCACTTCTTTCGCGATTAAAACTACTTAAAGAAAAACAGGTACAGTACAATGCAACAATAACATAAACAGATAAACTAGGAATTATTATTACAATGAAAATGATTTCTCTTCTTCCAGGATCGTGAAGAAAAAGTAGCCAAGCAAAGGCATTCCACATCATCGGTACTCTCGCTAACACCACAACCCACTCCTTCAACAAGTTCAGCTCCAGATATAGAACCAGAGGTGATAGGAGCTGGTCTGCCGCTTATTCAGAGGTTACTCTTACTAAAAGCAAAGGAAGAGAGAGATAAAAACCAGCTTACTCCGACTATGAGCAATCAACCTTCCAGCTCTGATACTATAAGCCCTAGTTCAATTAAAAGTCCTTTAAGTCCAACGATAAAAACTCTTAGCCCAATTAGGAAAGGTTCCGAGTCTAGCTCCCCAGGTAAACTCCAAAGCCCAACAACTAAAACATCTAGGAAAAATTCATCTGGGTCAAGTGACGGTACGTCTCGCCCCAAAGTTAGTTTTAGAGATAAAATATTACAAGTGCAGAGTGACGGCACAGCAGTATGTCAACCACTCAATAAGGATATAAGTGAGAAACCAGCGGCGGTCGTCGAGCCCACACCAAAGTCAGAAAGCAACTTAATTTCAATACCACATTCCGTTGTTAGCAAAATCAAGTCTCCAGCGAAAGCCGTAGGCTCAACATTTCGAGATAAACTAAAACTATTACAAAGTGGACCAAAAGATACTGATAGTTCAGCCGCAGAAAAACCAAAATCTTCATCAATAGACAAAACTCCAGCAGAAGTTAGTCCTATGCCGCCGCCTGCCACGGAAATTAAGGAAGAACCTAAAAGTAAAAAACCTTGGACTAAACTTAAAAAGGCAGCTATATTAGGGGAATCGAAAAGCCAAAGCAAAACTAGTTTAGAAGAAAAAAGAGATGAAAGTGTGAGTTCGAATAGTGAGAAAAAAGAAGAAGGTATAGCAGAGGCAGTTGTAAATATATGTGTGCCTATAGTTACCACGGCGGAGCTTGTTAAAATAGACAATAATAATGTTGAAGTTGCTAGTGATAATGATAAAGATAAACCTAAGCTTTGCTTAACAGGCCCTTTGGAACCCGTCCAAGAGAAATCAGTAGATTTATTAACTTTATCTCCAAAGAAGAATGTTACTAACGCCTCAAAGCCGGCGGAAACTAAAACTAATATGTCACCGGGAATGTTATTGCCCAGAGTAAAAAAATATAGGTCAATTGATGATTTGTCACCAGAATACGGTGGGCTCCCGTTTGTCAAAAAGCTAAAGATTCTGAATGAAAGGCAAAAATTAGCAGAATTAGAAAAAGTTGTAAAAATACGCAGTTCAAGCTTAGATTGTACGAGCTCGTCAGAAGATTTACTATGTGATACTTTAACTAGAAGTCATTCAGAAGGTAGCACTATGGATAAAAGAAAATTCAAACGGAAATCCATTGATTCTTGTAGAAGTCACGAATCTAACGAAACACTAGAAAGAAGGGAACTAAAATCTATATTAAAGAAACTGTCAGAGGACGTCACTCCCGCTGAAAGTCCTGAACGCAGTAATGAATTAAAAAGGTTAATTCGAGCACCAACATTAGAAGGATATGCGGCAAGACATTCAAAATTTGCCAAAAGTGTTACCTTCCATCGCCACACATTACCCTCTCCTCCAGGAAGTGCACCAGCTGATATCCAAAATGACGATGTATTCACGATGCCAGAAGTTAGCGTTGATTTGATACCACAAATATCTCCCCCATTGCCTCCTGACGTTGAAGTAACAGCGCCGGAATGCCCAAATAACCAAATTGCAAGATCAGCAGAGGAAAACGTAACTCAGGACTATGGATTAAATATAAGAGCTGAATATGAACTGCAGCAAAATATTGATCCCATGCTAGATTTAAAATCATTAAGACCTGAAGAAATAAAAGTGCCTTCAGACAAACCTAAGCTGACGTTAATATCAGCGGTGGCCAACCAAAGAAAATTATTGCGAGGTAAATATTAACTCTAACTTAATATTTTCTTTATTCAGTTGCAAAAAAAGACAATTAATAAATGACTAAGGTTTGTATTCATTGACAGGCTCATTAGAAGAACAGGAATATTTTGGAGAAGTGCTATTAGGAATCAAGCAAGTTATTCAAGGACATCTACACGATGTGCAAGGAAAATTTCAAGAAAGGTATGTACACATACTTCCTAAAATATCCCACTATTCAACAACTTATATGTAGATGTACCTATTGTCAAAACTTCTGACTCTGAATTAAAAACATAATTATGAAATGTTCATTTTAGGTTCAATAGTTTAGAAAACGAAGTTCGAAAACGGGACGAAATAATTAGTCAACTACAAAAGCGTATTCAAGAGTTGGAAAAACTAGGGCTGGCTGGTATGAGCCCCACTTCACAACAACCTGGTGAGGAGCCTACTGTAACGATGGGGTCAATAGAAACAACATCATCTAGTCAACCTGTTTCCAAGAGTGGCAGCTCAGGAAGTGAAGATGCTTCGGCTGCCGAAGAAGGATTTATGGTAAGAAAATCATGAAATAAATATTCATTTAAACAAACTTTCAATTTAACCATATGAATAACTTTACATAAACGTTTCAGAGAGGCGACTCGCTTGATACAGTGTTCGCAACATCCCCACCAACAGCCAGTGCTGATGAAGCAGAAAAAGACAGATCACCAGAAAGAGAAAATGCAGAAGCAAGAGAAACATTATCAGCTGAAGACCTCACGGAAGAAAATCTAAGAGAATTGACTGAAGGAATTGAACTGTCGAAGTTATCTTACGCAGAATTGCAAAGCTTAGCCGTATCTCTTTCAAAAGCTGATAAAACTTCATCTAGTAAAGAACAGTGGACTGTGAGCAAATCGAAAAGGTTAGATCTGAACCTAGATGGGAAAGCTGGGACGTATTCGAGAAAACGAGCGGCTAAGTTAAGGCAGAGGAAATCTTGGGAAGATCAGAGTGACCAAGAAAGCATGGAGATGCAAGATTTAACAAGGTAACAGATTTAAAAAATATGTGTTTCTAAATCTCCAGAAATATTCTCCATTTAATAATTGCCCACATTAATAAGTTTATTTTATCTTAATCAAGGGTATTTATTAGTGATTTGATTACATTAATTCGGTCTTATTTTTTTCCAAATTATTTAACTTCGACTTTGTTAGAAACAAAAAAGAGTTCACCTACAGACCGCAGAAGCGCTCCCTCTTTCAGGCCGTTGTCTCCGCACACCACGTCGGAAGACCGCTCACTCCTGAGCCCCGAGCAGTCCAGTCTTCGCTCCGGTCGACGAACCTTTCACTTCTTCGGCTCACACCTCGACAACACCAAGTCGAAGATTAAGAAGACCCTTTCCGTGGATACCGGGATGCATCACACTGGCAAAAATGAAAGGAGTTAGTTTTGCGTCACTTTTTAACTCTATCGTGTAGTCTTTTGTTCTGATTGGCGTTCTAACGTGATTTGTTTTAGATGAAAATGCACGATACTCTTTTGACCTAAAAAGATGCTTACTGTTTGTCTCTAATGCTATATTTTTCTCGTTATCAAAATTGCATGCAATATCACAATGTTCACAAAGGCTACACGTTACAATGGATCGTTTTGTGATACCTTGATTACTATTAAAATGTTCAGGCATTTGTTTTCCAGAAGGTCGTCCGCGGCAGCACCGCAAGTTCAGTTTGGGCTCGCTCTTCCATCGGACGGCGACTCACAAACCTACCAACAACTGCAATGATGTCGTTCTTGATATGGGCAGTGATTGCAGCTGGAGTGACGCGTAAGTGGATCCTTACTTGGCTAGGCTACTTAACTACAGCAACACATTTAATAGTTAGCATCGTTACCTGTCTTGGGGTCGGCTTGCAATTTAACGGAATGTAATAGAGTACCAGCATTTTACAAGAAGCGACTACCTATCTGAAGCCTCAACCCAGTTAACTGTAAAAACCTATAGCAAGACTGGCTGTTAGAAATTCTGGCTTCTGACGACCCTTCATAGTTAGCGTATTGTATTTTTTTAGTTCTAGTTTCCAAAGATAAGGGAATTAATACTTATAATTATGATGTACCTTCCAGGGCTTCAACATCATCTAGCAGCGATTCAGAGTCATTACCTCGGACGCCTATGTTTGAAGAGTTTGTGGAGAACAACTCCCGGAGAGGGCGCGCCAGCAGCTCTAGTCACGGTAGCTCGTCACCAATTAGAGGTAAATTCTTTGCAGAATCATTTGTTCTATGTAACTTTCTGAAATAATGCTAGAATATAATTGATACAACCTATCTTAGAAACCTTAGATTTTTTGGTGCGAATTCCCTCCAAAAAAAGATCTAGCAAATATTCACATTTTCTATAAAAATAAATTACTAAAAAAGTGATTATTTCATTACAGCATTACCTGGTAGCGGAGGTGATTGGGAGGTCATGATGTTAGCAGATGAGCTCGAAAAAAGGGAAAGAGAAAAGGAGAGAGAAGACGCCAGGCGACACCTATACCCAACCACCCTTCGAGATTTAGAAGAGGTATGTTAGTTTTTTCAACTTCAGTAGACTATGTAAGAACCTACTCATTATCAGAATAGTTGATTTATCCTTTTACCTTACTATTATAGGAGTCAGACACCCCCCAGCGAGATGACAGTCCAGACGAGTACTCGAACATCGAAGACTCGAACTCGTCATCGACCACCCACCTTCTCTCCCAGTCTATCAGTGATGCTTCACAGAGGTCTTTGGAAACCTCCTTCACTGAGCAGACCAGCAGAACTGGTAGGGAGCCGAGGCAAAGGCGTGTTGCATCTGTGGGAGAACCGGTATGTACCGATAACTTAGATTTTGCCACATATAGGAGGCATATAATACTACATAACCGCCTTGATAACCTTTCAGGAAGGACTTGACAAAACCTTGGTATCCAATGTTTTTATTTCCGCTCACATATAACAGTTTAACAGATTTGGGTTTGAAAAAAGGACATGGGATCCTTTAATTCTGATGCAAATTCCTTAAGAACCCCGTGGAAGCTAAAGCTTATCGCCTTTCCTCTTTCCAGGTGCGACCAGAATCATCCCTCCGTCAGTCGCGCGGGCTGATCCTGCGCGCGGCGAGCTTGGACCGCGACAGCGCGCCCACCACCTCACAGGCGCGCCGCTTCGGCTCCCTCAAGAGCGCCAGCACCGACTCGCACAAGAGACTCTGATCCGCTTGGCCGAGCGGACGCGCTCAGTCCCACGCCTTCCCAAGAGGTCCAAATCAAACATATGTGATACGCGATACGGCTCAAAGTTCTCAGGTAAATGCAAAGCAGGACGTTGTAAGAAAAACTCATGAACCAAAGGGTAAAGATCGAGATAGGGGTAAATGTGATCAAAATGCGGGTAAAGTTAATAGTGGAGATAAACGTGAAAATGATAGTGTAGGTAATAATGATGTAGGACAAGGAGCGCAAGCGGGGAATGGAGGCCAAAATGATAGAGAGATTAGTCATAAAGATAATAACGAACGAGAGAATGTGAATCCGAACATATTCGATCAGCTGTCAGTCAGCGGTCAGTTACTGATCGTCATTATTTTGTTTGATGATGATTTTGGCTATGTAATTTTCTTAGTACTACAATAAGTGATATGTGATGTGTTATGAATGGGAAATAATGTGCGACTGTTTTTCTGTTTGGCGCTGGATAATTTTGGGGATATTTTTTTGAATTCGGACCATTTCAAAAATGGTATTACAGCTCGTTAAAAATATGCCACTCCAGTGTCGTTAAATCGTATAATCGAAAGGACACTTCTTAAACATCCCTAAATTATTAAGTGCCACACAAGGAGTATCTATACTGTTTCTATTTCATCTACTCTTGTCGTAGTTCTATCTATCTAGAAGTCTATTGTAGATACTTTAGACCTTAGCACATAGATAATAGAGTCTAATATCTGTTAAGTTATAAATATCTGTTCATATTCTAGTCTTGTTGTTTTATGGTGCACAAATAAAATCAACAATTGATATTATATTTGAATAACGTTTTAAAAAACGTATTATTGTTCCTTCTAATTATCTTAATTTTAGCTTAAAAAGTTCTCTTGGCGAACTTTCCGGCAAAACTTTGAATAATCTAGTCGTTATTTTACCAATATATGTATATTATTAAATACGGTTATAAGGTATCTGTTATAATATATAATTTATTGGAGTTTTATGAATCAATAAATGCGATGTTATTGTTATCTTGAGTTTTGCATTTTGAATTGAAATGTTACTGAGCTTAAGCAAGAAATATGTATCTGCCATTTAATGGTTATTTACTAAATAAATTATATTTATTTTCGCGTAAAGATTATCTACTGTTATAACATAATATTGATGCGTTGTATTAATGCAACACTTTATTTTAATGTTAACGAATATTAAAACAAAGACATTTCCTTTGCTGTGTACCTACCTAACAAAAATGAGCACAACATTAAATTATATTATTAATATTTAACATTTAATAAAAAATCCTATTAATTTACGAACTCTTGATACTAAGTAGATAGGTAGCTAGTTGTAAAAAATATATAATTTAAAGTCCGTTTGTTTTAATATTAGTGCCAAATAACTATTTATAGTAGAATCTTTTTAAATTAAATAATTTATGTAGATGTTACTATTATTGTAAATAATGTAATAAATAAATCGTTTATTCGAATGTAACTATTAATTAGAGAATTATTATAAACAACAAAGATTTTAGATAATCACTGAAATTAGATTATTATAGGTATCAATTATGCTTAACTGAAAGATAGTAATTGATAATAAATAAATCATAATTTTTAATCCCTTAATATTTAAGAAACTAGAGAGATTAATAAATATATCGGTACAGAGTAAGTTTCTCAACTTAGATCTTGGAGATTAAATAATATAATAATTAATACATAGATATACCTACCTACCACTATAACACGCCTCTGAAAAAGAAGAGCGGAGGATACAATTATAGCCTTTAAATTCTGACACAAAAATGAATTCACTTCCTACTTGGGTACCTATTAAAAACATTTAATTCAAGGAGCTAAATTGCTTCCATTTATTAAAAATCCCTAGCCAAACCCATAATAAATAGGACCGATAGCAAAATCAGAAACTAGTAGATTAAAAAGGTAGATTGAAAGAAGTTTTAATGGGTATTCCAAATGCAAAAACAAATGACTGTACCAAAAATTGGAATGAGAAAAAAATAGAATATGTGGCCCAACCTTCTTTTCCTTATCTTATAAAAATATTATTTTGATAATTCTGACCTTATAAAAACCTATTTTTTTTTACTTATTTATTTTGACCTATTTTACCTACTTATTTTGTCTACTGATTTTGTTGTCAGTATCTCAGTATCTAAGATTATTAACTCAAAATAGTATTGCTTGTCCTTAAATCCTTACCCTGAATTTGCACCAAACAAAGAAATCCGAATTTTAATATTACATAATCTAAAATAAACTGAACCTAAACAACTGGGTACAATTTTACACTTTATTACTAATAGGTGTATTATTGTTTTTTACCGTAGCACAAGCTTTGATCAGTTCCAGAAAAAATATGTACCTAACTATTACCTTCTAACAATTTATAAATTAATATACGAGTTTGTATGGTTGAACAAAACTAATTATTTTTTAGTGAAATTAAAAGTTATTCAACTGTACTAAATTGAGGTCCCAGTTCTTATTCTTTTACATAATACATAGGTACTAATTCTACAAAAAAACAAATGTGCATTTCGTTTTAATTCAAACAGCATATGAGATATAATTATTCTTTATTCTCAAAGATCTGTTATACAAACTCGTATTAAACACCGACATATTTTAATTTAAAGAAAACCAGACTTTATTTCGTGAGATCTATTTATTATGAAGAATGTATATTTTTAATTAATCATTAATTATTAGTTTTAGGTGTAATCTCATACGAAAAAAATGGAAATAAAAATAAAATGTTAAAAATTAACTTGTCTTTTTTATTACTTACCTGCTTAATAAACCAACCAGTTCTACAATACTTTATTAGGTAGGTAGGTACCTATTTAGCACAAAACTTGAATACATAGTAACTAGTCTAACTAGGTACCTGGTTAAGAATTAAATGTTACCGGTAATTATTTAAGTCAGGTAAGTACTTAGTGGTCTTGCCAGACCACTGTTTTTGGCCGTATTTGGTTCGCTATTCGTAGATCTGGCCAGAGGTATCGCGTCATACCTACTAATCGCGTAACACTGATGAGGGAATTCTTCGATGCACAATACTTTACAAAGACCCGAGCCGACGCGCGCGACGCCCGGAAGCAACAGTGCGCAAAACCTATAAGGGTCAATTCCCACTGAAAGAGCAGCGGCCGGCGGCGGCCGTAAGAGCACGGACAATGTACGAGAGCGGCGCCGCGCGGCCCGCCGCGCTCGCGCTCAATCCCTTGCATTTACGGCCGCTGCCGGCCGCTGCTCTTTCAGTGGGGATTGACCCTAAAGCATGAAATAACTTTTTTTTACCCGACGCGACGGTGGAATGCAATGAGGGCAATGAGCCCGTCGCACACATTGGATAACTCATTAGTTACACCACAGATTACTACAGATACTTCACTCAGTAGAAAACTTCCAATACCTATTACGATAATTGCCTACTCCTTCGCGTCAGCAACCACTGTATGCTAAAATGCGCCTAAATGCTCAAGCGTACAGCAGTGATTGCTTCGCACCGCGCGATTCCACAGTAATCGCAGGGCTGCCTCCAGCCCCGGATCTTCAATTTATTTTAGGTGGGGCAAAAACTGAAAAATGCCGCCCCGCTTACCTACCTACTTATGTTTATTTTCACCAACGATTGTAACTTTTTTGGTAGGACTATAAAAAAGTGTTCAAATCATTGTAGGCTCAAACTGTTGGCCAGGTTTAAGTAATGAGAGTCGAGACAGATTAATGTACCTACACAAAAAGTTATTTTTGCTACATTTGACTTATAGAAGGTATGGTATGGATTTGACTTATGAAGTTAACAAAGGAACGTTTGTATAATATTGCGCAAGCGAAGCGAGCGCGAAATTTTTGCCTACGACACAAAAGTACCTACCTGATTAAGTACATTGTCAAGCAACAAGTAGCCCGCGAGCGAAGCGAGCGCGAAATTTTTTGTGCCTACGACACAAAAGTACCTGATTAAGTACATTGTCAAGCAACAAGTAGCCGCGAGCGAAGCGAGCGCGAATTTTTTTAGTTAAGTATTTGTTTGAAGACTCTCAAATTAACTGGGAATTATGTACAAATAAAAAGAAACCGTGATTAAAGCGAGTGTCATTAAAATTTGTGTTCGTTGATTCGGTGCGTCAATAAAAATAATAAACCATCAGAAAAAGAGCGCGTACATTGTCATTTAGTCGCGAGCGTAGCGAGCGAGAATTTTTTCACTTAGTTGGAGGATGTTAAAAGTGAAAAATAATCAAAATGATCAATTAAACAAAGCGAAGGCGACTTTTTTAGAAACTTTGCTTTTCAGTATTATGACACAATGTGGAACTTCCTTATCAAACGGGTGTAATTTCATCGACATTTTCTGGTGGTGGGGCGCCCCGCGGCGCCCCTGAGACCGAGGCGGTCGGGTTATTCGCACACCCACACCATAGGTTAAGACGGCCCTGTAGGTAACTATTATGGTAATCTGTGATGTAAGATTTAAAATCACGCAGCCGAATGATTTTGCCGCCCCCTGAATTTGCCGCCCGGGGCATGGGCCCCGGCTTGCCCCCCCCTAGATCCGTGGCTGAAGTTTGTTTTATTATTTTTGTAAGCTTGTTTTGTTTTATATACCTTTTGGTGCTGACTGTAGAAGAAACCTAGATAAAACATAATTATATACATCAGTGTGTAGGTAAAATAAAAAAATCTTTAAAGTTACAGCACATAAGGCACCACACGGCATCGTAATGCGCGTACGAACGAACAGCACTATTAGAAGTCGGTTAAAAATTGAACGGCGTGCGCGCGCTTCGCTTGTGAAAACCGCAACTGAATTTGATCCGCCGGCGGACCGAGACCGCTCGGCTGGGCGGTAGGCACTTATAGCGCGCAAGTACATGGAGTGACGGAGGCCTGGTTACACTCCCAATCTTCAGGATAGTCTTCTCATGTCCATCTCATTACCTACAAAACAAATATTTTTTATAATCTGTTCGTAATGCTACTGCTCCATCTGCGTTAGCGTTAACGTTAATGTCAATGGCCAACTACACGTTACTTAGGACATAAAAAATGCGTGTTGGCTACACTAAGGTTACAATGCCGCAAAGAGTTAATCCCTCATGAAGTAACGCGTTAACACACTAATGTGTGTTAAGAGGTTAAACTTAGACACACAAAATAATTCTAAAAACTAAAGCTTTCCCATTTGACCATTCCGCAGTTACCGCTTAAACAAAGTATCTACATACACTCGTATTTGCATGCGTGCAATGAGATGGCATTAATGTAGCCAACATCACTTAGCGCGCTAAGCTACGCACTAAAACCCTTTGATGTGTCCAAAAAACCGACACCCGAGTTATCGCTTAACGTTTAATGCTATTAATAATGCCATTTGTATAAAATGCCATTAAAACGTTGGCCACATCTGCGTAACGCCAAAATTTTACGCGTTAAGACGCAGGTGGAGCAGGAGCATAATGAATGAAAGAACGACATTCTGACAGTACATCTCTAGGGCCATGGGTATCTGTGGCTTACAAACCTGTCAAACTGGATCAGATAACTGTCAAAAATAAGAATCAATAGATGGCAAAATATTGTTCACAATAAATAACAAAGTAAAGTAGAAATTAGTTTGATTAGTAAATGTTAAAAATAATTCAGTTGTTCGATGTAATAAACTCAGTTATCATACTCATACAGTACAATACAAGTTAACTTGCCATAGAATCGCTTTGGGCGTCGAGATGTCGCCTCCAAAGCAGCCCTGTAGTCTTTTTCAGTTGTGTGTTAAAAGTTCCATTAGTCTTATTAATTCAGCTTGTTATGTTATTGAAAAGACGTATCCCGAGAATAAATTCCACGAGTGTGAGAGGGAGGCGTTTGATTTAAAATGCCAATTAATGTTGATGCTGCCAGCCAGGTACATTCTTTGTTTATTCTTATCTATACTTTTGTATTAAAATCCAGTTCTGTTTGAAATACGACCGTCATGATTTGTGATAACAAAATAGATTTAAACGATATGATAATGTTATGTACTCAAAGGACAATGCCAGGGTGTGGGCTCAAAGTTTGCCCAGCAGTGGGAGTAGTTCCAGGGGGTTCCATAGTGCACTTTGAACACGTAATGCAAATATTTTTGAAATCGCTCCCTGGAGTCCCGAGGAAAACTGGTTCAAATATTCCACATGAACAGTCGCTTTACAAAGCTTGAGCCATTTGTCCAGTAGTGGGAGTGGTCAAAACATGTTCTTGACTTCACTCTTAACACGAAATTAAAATATTTTTGAAATCGGTCCCAGGGGTCCCGAGGAAAACCGGTTCAAATGTTCTCCATAGTTAGTCACTTAACAAAGCCTGAGCCATTTGCCCAGTTGTGAAAGTGGTCGAAATAGGTTCTTTACTGCACTGTTAACACGAAATCCAAATATTTTGGAAATCGGTCCCAGAGGTCCCGAGAAAACCGGTTCTAATGTCAAACTCGAACAGTCACTTTATAAAGCTCAAGCCATTTGCCCAGTTGTGGGAATGGTTAGAATAGGTTCTTTACTTCACTGTTAATACGAAATCCAAATATTTTATAAATCGGTCCCAGAGGTCCCGAGAAAAACCGGTTCTAATGTTCAACTTGAACAGTCACTTTATAAAGCCCAAGCCATTTGCCCAGTAGTGGGAATGGTTAGAATAGGTTTTTTGCTTCACTGTTAATACGAAATCCAAATATTTTAGAAATCGGTCCCAGAGGTCCCGAGAAAAACCGGTTCTAATGTTCTCCTTAGATAGTCACTTAAAAAGTCTTTGGCATTTGTCCAGTAGTGGGAGTGGTCAAAATAGGTTCTTTGCTTCACTCTTAACATGAAATTAAAATATTTTTGAAATCGGTCCCAGGGGTCCCGAGGAAAACCGGTTTAAATGTTCCACGTGAACAGTCTGTTTACAAAGCCTGTGCCATTTGTCCAGTAGTGGGAGTGGTTGGAATAGGTTCTTTAATTCACTTTTAACAAGAAATCAAAATATTTTTGAAATCGGTCCCAGGGGTCCCGAGGAAAACCAGTTCAAATGTTCTCCTTAGATAGTTACTTTACAAAGTCTTACGCATTTGCCCAGTAGTGGGAGTGGTCAAAATAAATTCTTTATTTTACTCTTAAACTAAATTAAAATTTTTTGGAATCGGTTTAAATGTTTTCCATAGTAATCAATCTTAGGCACCCAGT
Organism: Helicoverpa armigera; assembly: GCF_030705265.1. NCBI lineage: Eukaryota > Metazoa > Arthropoda > Insecta > Lepidoptera > Noctuidae > Helicoverpa > Helicoverpa armigera. The sequence continues at coordinate 2,360,319 of NC_087141.1, forward strand.
AGTGGGAGTGGTTATAATATGTTATTTACTTCACTCTTAATACGAAACCCAAATATTTTTGAAATCGGTCCCAGGGCTCCCGCGAAATTAACCTGACAAGACTTTTCTTCCAATTAGGTCTCATACATACATTGTCAATCTCAACGCTCAGTATGTGGCGGTCTATCCAGTAGTGGAAAATGTTGGAATGGCTTATTTTTTTTACTTACTGTGATTTTAAAATAAATTCTAAAAGCATTGGATTCTAATAAGAACTGACCCTGATTTCCCGAAAAAAGGCAATTACCGCAGTACAAAATCTAGAAGATCAAGACTCCTACGCTATGAGCTATCTACTAGAAAAATCTTATCAAGACGAATAAAATAAGCTCAAGCACAAGGTAGTTAGTAGATACCGTTGAGGAGTTCCCTCGTCTCTCTGTCGCCTTCATCGTCAGGTCAGATCTTAACCTCCACTGTTTTATGGTGTCGGAGACATTTACCCAAATGACAAGTTTTTACTTGATATGTGCCTACAATTTTTGAGAGTTGCACCCGATTTTTTAGGGTTTCCATCATCGGACCCTGGACCGGATGATAAAGGAACCATTTGGGAAGTAAGCCCTTTGGAAAATGAAATAATTGTTTAAATCGTTTGGTAATCGGCGGAGTTATGCTCGTACAAACGTAAAAAGAATATAAACGAACTGAGAACCTCCTCCAGTTTTGGAAGTTGGTTAAAAAAAAGTTGTCGTATACAACCCCTCGTGTTTGTCAATTAATATAATTAATTTCAATTAAGGTAATAAAAGTGGAATATTAAGAGTTCGTAAGCATATTTTTCGTAATATTGAATAAGAGTCAAACCAGTTTTTCTCAGGACTCCTGGGATAGATTTCGAAATATTTCGGTCTGGGACCTATTATAAGCCTATGGAACATAATACACTATGCAGTTACTGTGGGCAACTCTTGAGCCCAACTTCCATACAAAGAATAGCATTGTCCTTTCAAGTCTGTTGTCTTTGATTCATTTAAATCTTGCTGACTTATACACACAAAAATTATAAAAGTGTGAAGTATCACTTATCTAATATATTGCATCATGTACTATTAATGTTAATTATTCTGTATTATCTATTCAACATAATTTTTAAACAAAGACTGACATGTTAGCCTTTTTTATCTAGCTAAACACTGCTAGTAGAAAATACATAAGTATTTAATATTAATTAAATATAAATATTTAAAGATTAGTTCTTTACTAATTAACTGAATGGGCTGTGGTGCAAAACAATTAATTGATGGCACTTCAAATTTAGATACTTTCACTGCCAGATTTAAAGTATTTACAGAAATGCAAATATCTAAAATTTTTGTTGATAACTATTATGTACCTACTTATCTTTTTCATAAAGTAAATTAGGCATATATTAATTAAATAATAATAAGTTAATTGTGCAAGTAGGTCATTAATGTATTAAAAACCTGTTTCTTGTGTTTCAAACAATTTGAACATTGGCTAAGTTCCAAACAGCATATGACTACAAATTCAGTGAATTAAACGGAAATATCTTATGAAATCACACATAAATATAGTGAAATAAAAGTCCATGAACAGAACGTACTTTCATACTTTAATTATGACAAACTGTCTTAGTATATGCACACACCATTCTAAATTCTTGGCAAAGAATCTATTTTACCTAAAGTAAATGGCATGCAAATGGTGAAAGCTGAGAGAATTATTAAATAAAATTATGTTCTACCCACCGACACATTGTAACCTTTAGTCACCTTGACGGTGCCAAATAGTTTTTGTTTCCGAGTCACTCATAAACAAGGATAATATGATAAATTCGGACATTCTAACTGATTTTTTAGAGTTTTATATCTGTTTTGGTTGGACAAATGTTTTTTTGACAATAATTATTAATATCATTATAATTAGAAAGTAGTAGCTTAGCTTCCTACCCCATCTTTTCCTAGTTAAGAATTTACGATAAATAAGAGGTGAATACATTGTATTCAGAAAAAATGTTATATTACAGACTCAATTATATTTGTGATATACTGACACAGGAGGCAGGTTTTTAAAAACCAAAAGTAATTAGTCATGTTAGCCATTAAGAAACTAATAAATAAAAATATTTACTTGTTATTGCTTTTTTCAGGTTATTCGATGTCCTCTGTTCTGAAAGAACATGCTGCCAGTATCGCGGCGACCCTCGCATTCAGCTGCAAGTCCTGACGCACCCCAACATGACCGTCTTCCGCAAATGCGACCTCGATAACAGCATACCCCAGCGGTTCTGGATCGCCACACTCTCCACCTTCAGCCGCTTAGTCGTTCTCGATCTCAAATTCATTTGCACCGACGAGATACTCGAGGTCATCGGTGAAAGTTGTCCCTTACTTGAAGAAATCAATATTGTCTCTAGAGTAGACATCTGCAAATCCCTCTTTAATGCTTCCGTTTTGATTAGGAACGTCTCAGATGCTGGGCTTTGTTTCGTCACGAATTTAAAACATTTGAGAATCTTGGCAATGGACCCTCCCAGAAATGAACGCGCGAATCGTATCGGGCGTTGTGTCTCGCAAGCTGGTATCACCCTATTGGTCAACGAGCTTCCTTACCTGGAGGAGCTACGGATTGAGTCCTGCGACATCGGGTCTACGTTGATCAGTAGTGTCTTGGATATAGGGCCCTTAAGTCTCAGAAAAATGAATTGTCATTTCGCATCAGCAGCGGGTATTAGGAAATTAATTAAAATATGTCCATTCTTAAGGGAATTGTCAGTAACACATTTATCAGAACATAATAAAGATGCGATTTTAGAACAGATTTCAGTGAGTGACTTGAGATTGAATAGGCTGGATCTTTCTTTCTTTTCGTACTCGGATTCTATGCAGCAGCTTCTTTCAGTGAAGGGCAGCTACCTCACACACTTCTCCCTGTGGGAGATAGATCACTCGTTAACTCTGGACGCGGTCATCTCGCTCGGACGGTGTTGCCCGAACTTGAATACCCTCTGTTTAATGACTCAGTCGAAGTGTTTGGTCATTCCCAGGTATTTTCGGCGACCAAACAAAATATTCTCAGAACTCAGGAATTTGACAATAGGTAATGAAAATTTTTCTATAGATCAAATGTTGACCTTTTTCGTAGAATGTACAGATAATTTGCAAAAACTAGTTTTGAAATATCAAACTAAGACTAATATAGATGACACATTATTGCATTTAATAGAAAAAGGACATTTGAAGAATATTAGCTATTTGTGGTTGGACTGCACTTTGGAAGTTTCAAAGAATGTGGTAAAAAGAGTAATACAAATGTGTGAAAGGCTTCAAATGTTCACAGTTGACTTTTCAGAGGAGATGACAGACATTCACAAGTACATAAACGAAAACAATTTGGATTTGAAGCTCGGTAGTTATTAGAAATTTGATTCTAATTGTATTTATTGTAATTAATTAGTAATTCAATACATATTATTTTTACAGCTTCCTTGTTTCATTTTTCTCCCAAGCAACTAAAACGAGAAATATAAATGAAAACCAAAAATGATGATTTCAAATAATTATTATTTCATTGGGCATTTTTACAATATTTACAACTTATCAAACAATGCCAAATTACCATAAGTAAATAAACCTAGAAAAACATAATAACTTATCATGTTTTTGGATTGAACCCTTCGTAACTTAAACCTATACCTTCCTAGTTTCAAAATATGAAATTAATACAATCAATAACATAGTGTAAAGTATTTTACAATTCATTTTCATTTTAGAAAAACGAATAGTAATACATATAAAACATTACTAAACAAAAGAGAATATCAAAAAAAAGTAGGAATGATTTTCACTGTAGACACCATAATTTAATTTTATAGGAGCATGACAAATGGCCAATGTGGATCCACATGAATAGTGCTGAAATATATTATGGGAAGACTATGGATGAAGTGTCTTGGATTCATTTTGTGCATATCCCATACTACAGCGGCATAAGCTGAGAGAGTTTATACTCAAAAACAAATCACTATTTTGGAATACTGCCTTTTTCGATCACCTGCCTGCTCTTTTTTTTATACTTTCCATGATCAATATTGTTTTACAGATTTCAACCAACCTTAAATCCTTTATAATAAGGTTGAAATTTGACCAATTACACAATATTTTTATTTTGCAATTGCATGCTTATTCTATTGGACAGTGATTGCTTACAGAAAAGCAGTCTTATCTATGTTACAAAATTATACATTCACAAACAATAAATAATTATTTTATTGTACAATCTTTCAGCCTAGGATGGTAGGCATAAAATATCATTCATAATGTTTAGGCGCAAAATATAAAAATATATATATTTATTTATTTTTCCTAAGACTAAATGATGAATAATTACAGAAATATAAAAAAAATCATCAACCCTTCCTTTACTGCAGCTTTTACATTACAGATTTTAATAAACGCGAAATAATATTTTGTCATGTATTTGTAAGTACCTACAAATTAAAGCCTACACTTGCATTGTTTTTTTTATAATGCCACCTCTTTTATGAAACAGCCGTAAAAGAATGGTTAAACCAGCACTTAAAAAATCACAAGCAAAATAACTTAAAATACCACACAGTCACAATAAAATGTTAAAATAAGCGCACTATCAGTCACTCAGTCGCACTCATTCACAGAAACTTTTTTCTGTATCTTCGGTAACCCTTTTCGTGTCAAATGGCCAGCGGGTCAGTCAGGCCATTCGTATGCTATGGCTCCTTGTTCTCGACTGGTGGTTCCTTATCATTGTCCTTCTCGTCTTCATAGAATTCGTTCTTGGGTTCTACTATCTTGTCAGCCTCCTCTTGGCTGATTCTCACGTCTGGGTCCGGTTCTTCTTTTATTCTGTATTCCTCAGGGAAGAAGTCGCCTGTAAAAGAGTAAGTAGTTAATTATCGTATGAAGAAAACGTGGGAACCACTCCTCACACCTGGGTAAAATGTAGCATATAACCTGCCTCAGCAAATCGCTTAGCTAACTCCGCAAGAATTTTTCGAACCGAAGCAGTAGTTCTTGCGATCAGCACGATAAAAAAAATCTTCAGCTTTATAATAGTAGGAAAGAAGTATTAAGTTAGATAATTATATTACCTGGGACATGTGTCATCTGCACGGCGGGCGAGTGCTGACACATCTTGAGATTGTCGTACACATGTTTTGAAATAGCTTCCAGGTACTGCTTGCTGTTTGCATTGTTTGTGCTGAAAAATATGCAAGAAAATATATTTTATACAACCTGTGCTCTACTACCACTGGTTTAATAAATACAGAGGAACAGAGAGAAGAGACAATAACTTTTTCAGTCAGGTAGTTATCGGCACGGATAATGAGCTCTCGGCGGAAGAGTGGGAATCGCTTTGCGCACTGTACACTTGTGGCAATAAACCAATAAATCCTCTGCGCAGGTGAAGGTCAGGGCTCAATATCCTTGCCGATGATTATAACACTCACTAATTTGCGTTTATGAATCTCATTCTATTATGAACATTATTCGAGAATTCAATATTTTTTCTACAGCATATTAGTAGTATGGTTGTTACAAGAATATCTTTTTTTTACCTGTTAATTTCTGGATGCAATTGGAAGTCGGGCGCGAAGAACTCCAGGTATTCTGTGTAGGGCAGTTCATTGGATATGTTCTCGTCCACCAGAAGAGACGTCTCGTACGTCCAACACCGCGCCACGTTTCTTAATGTGTAGCTGAAAAAATAAAATGTAAGGCTTAAATAAATGGAGAATTATATAAAGGACTTAAAGGAAAATTATTTCAGGCTGTGGTTATGTTTAATACAATCAATCACAAACACTATCTATATATTTCAGTTCTGTGCCTTCGGCTTGACCTTTCGGAGATTACCTACCTTACCTAGAGTACACACATGCTTGCTACTTACGTCCATTCATGATAGTGTGAGCTGCGGGCGGGCACAGCGACGACCGCGCGGGGAGAGAGGCGGCGGCAGGCGCGCGATTGTAACTCGAACGCGCTCTCGTCAGTACGCTATCTTTATTCTAGCGTGCGCACGTATTGCTACAGTGTAACCGTTATATTGTGGTGTAACGTTGTTGTAACGTTTGTGTAAGAAAATATATATAACGGTAAGTTATTCATTATTTTGTTTTGTGTGAATTGTGTGTTTTAGGTGCGGGCCAACTGTAAACAAGAATGCTGAGGTCTAAGTGCTTAATTTTGCATCTGCAATTTTATTAGAGCCAATAAAATGTTTGTCGGACATACCATCCACAAACTGCGACCGATATAAGCGATACGTTGGCAAGCCAGCCACTATCGTACCTACGGGTCGCGCTGCGAGTTGCATGTTTTGTTTACATAAACATTGCGGCCCAAAACTTGGGCGGCGCGGCTCAACTTTTGGTCGGCGCGGCTCACCATTTGAGCGGCGCGGCTCACCATTTGAGCGGCGCGGCTCACTATTTGAGCGGCGCGCGGCTCACCATTTGAGCGGTGCGGCTCGATATTTGACCGGCGCGGCTCAAGGTTCGAGCCGCGCGGCCCTTAATCTAGGCGACGCCGCCCAACATTTGGATGGCGCGGCTCGATATTTGAGCGGCGCGCCCCGCGCCTTGAACCGCTCCCCAACTTGTGAGCACTCAGTGAACTTTTTCACTTTGCTTCAGATGACCCAGCTTGGAGGAGTGGTGACTCTGGGTGAACTTTTGGACGAGCATGCCGAAGCGGAGGAAGAGAACGTGATCTTGGAACGGGTGAAAGTTTTGGCTCAAGAGCATCTCCCCGATGGTTGGACGAACTGGGAGGTGACCACGGCAACGAAAGAGGAAGTCTTTGGGGAGAAAGTCGACCCAAATATACTAAACAAACTCGTAGTTGCTTTGCCTACCGTAGGGTTAGTTCGTGCCTTTATACCGGAGGCGGATCACCTGTCCGAAAAAAGGTATAGGGAAATTCGGCACAAGATACTAGACTGGGCATTTACACGTGCCCTTATTATAGGACCTCCTGCCATCTCCAACCGCATCCGCGGATCTGCGGCGCGCACGGAATACGTGAAACAGTCGGTTGCTGCGCTTATGCCTCTTCTCCACACAAGAGCGGAGACAGATAAAATACTCTCAGGCTGTCTTTCGGAGACAGAAGAGACCAGTCAAAAGAGGAGGTCGACGTCTCGGGTCAAAGAGCCCGCGACACGTCGACCTAGGCTTGAGTCTCCGCCGTTCTCTACTGGGACGTCACTTCAGGAAGAAAGGTTTTGTGCATTAGAGCAGAAAATGGAAATGCTCCTGGAGATGGTCACTCAAAGCAGAGGCAGAAACAAAGATTCGGACTCTGATTCTGACAAGGAAAACGATTTTTCCGATGGCGAGGAAGAAGTAAGTTCGGACGCCTCGGACGCCCCATCGTGGAAAGCCCCTACCTGGGGCCCATATCCAAACGAGCAACACGAGCGAAACGAAAAGGAGCTTGAGTTTCGACCCACGACTAAAGAAGCAGATCCTCTTGTTCCGGAGCCGTCGTCGCAAGCCAAAAAGGAAGGCATTGAATGTCAAAGACTGGGCACTGATAGCTGGAATCGCATCAGATACAAGGACGTAGAGAAGCACTTACACGCCGCTTCGCCATTTAGCCCGCTAAAAGTAAATACAGAACTGGGTACTTTAGCCTCGCGGCTCTCTCCGTGGGTGACGAGGCAAGAAGGAATTCTAGGCACAATCACACACGGATTGTTGCTCCAGCGCAAGGCGCTAGCAGACGGGCTCAATGCCATAATTAAAAAATGCCCAGACATCAGCACGGACTTGAGACGGTTGGTGGAGGCAGAGGGCTCTAAGTTCAAATTAGTGTCAGATCAACTGCTACAATATGTTTGCGCTAATAGGGCTGAAACCATTGAGGTTCGTAGAAAAACTTTCAGGCCTAAAAATGACGTCCTCACCAGCGCCCTCAACAACATACCTCCTTCGCCAACCCACCTGTTTGATGAAAAACTATTTAGCGCGTTTATTAAAGACAACGGTGGCACATCGGGAATTATTGCCTCATCTAATTTAAATAAAAAAGAAACTATTCATTCGTTTCGGAAGAACTCATTTCGCAAAGCATCTTCGCATGCTTCCAAAAGCAAACAACCGACTGGTCGCGGTCACTCTTCAGCAGCGACCACCACCACGTCTACTCGCAGTGCAAACTACCGCCGAAGCGGAAACTCTAAGGCACCAAATAAGCATCCCGATCGACACGGAAAGGATAAGAAATTACAAAGAGGTCGTAAGTACTGACAATTTTCACGGGGGACAGTTGGAGAAATTTCAAGCTCGGTGGCAGGAGTTAGGAGCTCCAAAGAAGATTTTAAAATTATTACAGGCTATACAATACCCTTTGCAGCAAAACCACCTTCGATTCCATTGCGCGAAAATTTAGGAAGGTTTTCCACAAACCTGTCCCCTGCTATGTCCAAGGAGATAGAGATATTGCTCAAGTCAGGTGTGGTAGAGAATTGCGAGGTTGCGAACGGGTTCCTATCAAGAATATTTCTAATACCCAAGAGAAACGGAAAGCTACGGCAAATCTTCGATTTACGACGCTTGAACCAATTTCTCAAACCCCCGAAATTTCGTCTGATAAATCAAAGTCAAGTTCCAAATTTTATGCAAGAAGGAGATTATCTCGGAAAGCTAGATATCAGCCAAGCCTATTTTCATATCCCAGTGAAAAAGAGTCATCGAAGATTCCTTGCGTTCGCTTACGCGAATCGGGTTTATCAAATGACATCTTTACCTTTCGGCCTGTCCACTGCACCAATAGCCTTTTCCAGTGTCAGCAAGTGGGTAGCAAGTTTTCTGAGAGAAAAGGGTCTTCGCGTTCTAGTCTACTTGGACGACTTCCTATTTGCACACAAAACCCAAACACGCTGGAGAGGCACATGCGTTATGCAGTAGAAATTTTACAGAGCATGGGTTGGTGTGTCAATCTAGAAAATCCGTGCTAAGGGCCACACAGGAAATAAAATTTCTGGGAATTATTTGGAATGTATCGACAAACCAAAAGACGCTTCCAAAGACAAGATCGACCGGATCTCAAGAGATCTCAATCAAGTCTTAGAAACAAAGCAGTGGTCATGGGAATCCGACACGGCATTGATCGGAAGGCTAGGGTTCGCATCACTTGTGACCCCTCTAGGAAGACTTTACACCAGGCATATGCAAAGAGCGGCAAGAAAACTGTCACAAGACCGGCCCGGGAAGAGGGTGGCAGTGAGTTCACAGGCTATTCAGGAAGCTCGTTGGTGGGCTCAAAATATCAGAAATCCCGGAAGGATCTTTGTACCGGAACCGACGATGTTTGTGAGCACAGATGCCTCCAACGACGGCTGGGGCATTCAGATGAGCGACCACCTCCTTTCAGGTCTGTGGACAGAAGAGCAATTAAAATGGCATATCAACAGAAAGGAACTTTACACAGTCTTAGTAGCTTTGCAGGAGTTCCAAGAGGTAGTTCTAGGTCAATCAATAATGGTTCAGTCAGACAACAGGACAGTGGTGTCGTATTTGCGAAACCAGGGTGGAACCAAGTCTATCGCACTGCTAGAAATGACAAAAGAAATCTTGGTCTTAGCTCAGAGTTTAAATGCAACCATTCACTCGTTTTACCTGCCCGGCCGCTACAATTCAATCGCCGACTGCTTATCCAGAGGAAAAGCCCTACCCGATTGGCACATCAAAAGCGAGATCACACAGAAGATATTTCGAAAATGGGGAGTTCCTCAGATAGATCTCTTCGCCTCAGACCAATCGAAAGTAGTACCGGTCTATGTCTCGATAGATGCAAAGGACACACAAGCTCTCTTCGTGAATGCGTTCAGCCGAACTTGGAACTACGAACTGGCGTGGATTTTCCCCCCTCCACCACTTGTACCTCGGGTACTCCAACATCTGAACAAGTCCTCCGGAACATTTCTGATCGTGGTACCTCGATGGGAGACAGTGTTTTGGAGAAGCGACCTCAAACACAGAGCCCTGGGTGCCCCGTACCTGATACCGAACTTAATAGAGAACCTAATCGACTTATCCACGAACCTTCCTCCGCCGAAGGTAGAAAATCTCTATTTGGAGGTCTGGAAGATACGGGTGGGCGGATTTAGTAGCTGGTTTAGACCAAGCTGACGTTAACCTGATACAGTCAGCATGGCGCGATTCGACTTGGTGTACCTACGAGTCCGCATGGAAGCAATGGGTCTCGTGGTGTAGACAAAATGGGAGAAAACCTAATAGTCCTCGACCTCTTGATGTTGCTGCTTACCTGGGTTCCCTTTCACGAGTACGGAAATTAGCCCCATCAACAATTATGGTTCACAAGTCTGTAATCCTTACTTTTGCCGACCCTACTCAAGAAAAACAACTAGGAAATCATCCTGTAGTGGCTGCAATGCTCAAAGCCATAAAAATTCAAAAATGTATGTCAGCAGTACCAAAGACTCAGATCTGGAACATTCAAGACTTATTTCAGTGGCTAAAATCGAATATACCTGATAAGGAAAGTATTTTTCAAGTATCTCGTCACGTGGCGCTTCTTCTATTGCTAGCTTCAGGTCGACGTATACATGACCTCACCCTCCTTATGATAGACGACCAGCATTGTGAGAGATCAGATTCCTCAATAACGTTTTGGCCAAGATTTGGCTCAAAAACAGATAATGACAGGAACCGTCAATCCGGATGGCATCTAACATGCTCAGGTGACATGGATTTGAGTTTAGTAAAATGGATAAATTGCTTAATAGACGTGACTAACAGTAGAAGGAGGGCACGAGAGGGCTTAAATAATTTGTTTATTACAACGCGAGGGAAGGTTAAAGCAGCTTCCAGAACCGTTATTGCGGGCTGGTTGAAGGCACCCTTTAAGGATATTGGCATAGACTGCAGCCCAGGCTCGGTTCGATCAGCTGTAGCTTCTAATGACTTCCAGAACAACGTACCGCTGGATGATATCTTGAAACGAGGGAACTGGAGAGGCTCGACAAATTTTTTCAAACACTCCTGTAAATCAGTAGAGCAGCCTCGAGGTAGAAATGTTAATGTTCTTAATAATTCCTTTAATGCAGTGTAAGACTGAACATTTGATCTCATTAAAGATCTCAATCTTTACCTAATGTTTATTTATTAGATATAAGAAAGGGTCAGGACCCTGTTATGTTTAAAATGATAAGGTTTAAGAGTCAGTTCATATTTGCTAAATTGTTAAACTATGATGAAGAATAAAGATTTTATGTTTGATAAAGAAGAATTAGTTATGAAACTGTATTAATAGCATTTTATCGTTAAAAGATACGTTTGCTGTGATCTTACAAGACTTGAACTGATTTTGTACTTACTTGTATAACAGCCATTGATTCTAATTTTAATAAAACAGCTTGATTTTGAAGATGAGAACCTAAGGTTTTATTTCTCACCTTTATCACAGTACGCTTAATAGCACCGGCAGATGATAGACACGTCTCCGAAAGGTCAAGCCGAAGGCACAGAACTGAAATATCACCGTTTTCCACACCGAAGGGAAGAAAACGATTATTTCAGGTCTTGCCGAGGCTTGACCTGAGCAAGCTCTTGCCGGCTTTCGGAGATAGGTACTGACGAGAGCGCGTTCGAGTTACAATCGCGCGCCTGCCGCCGCCTCTCTCCCCGCGCGGTCGTCGCTGTGCCCGCCCGCAGCTCACACTATCATGAATGGACGTAAGTAGCAAGCATGTGTGTACTCTAGGTAAGGTAGGTAATCTCCGAAAGGTCAAGCCTCGGCAAGACCTGAAATAATCGTTTTCTTCCCTTCGGTGTGGAAAACGGTGATATAAAAAAATGAAACCCGCTTTCCGTTGTCACGACATAACATGAAAACGGCTTGACCGATTTGGCTGAAAATTAGAGGGGAGGTAACTTAGACCCGGGAGAAGGTTTTGTCACCTACGTGTCATCTACGTCATCTGGCTACGGGACGCGGGCGAAAGCTAGTTCATAATATTTTAAAGGGGTAATATAAAACTGTACTGTTTAAAAGTTTGCTGTTTTTAGTATTTTTTAAGAAATGGGCCGGGCCATATGCATATTTACTTGCTTGTGCTGTGAGAAATTAGTTGCGAGCCGCCATAAAGTTTGACTACAACTATACCAATACAATATAACAAATGTCAAGATATGCATACCCTCCTCCTCCCACAACCAAAGTGGGCACATTCAAGTTCTTAACAAACTTAACACACTCGCCATGCCCTCGTGTTGATAGGGAGAAGCACCCCAGTCTGTCTCCAGCTAACGAGTCGGCACCGCATTGTAGCACTATGGCTGTCGGCCGGTAGAACTCCATCACGTTCGATATTACTGGTTTGAATACCTGGAATCATAGAATTGAATATGGTAAGCTAGAATAGAACTAATAAATCTGGGGCAAATCTAGCCCTGACAAAGGCGGGGATATCCATCAATATGGCTAAACACAGGGGGGAGTACATAAATGTAGTAAACAGGGGGATGCATAGAAGTTCATGAGGTAGTTCATAAGCGGTTGTACATTAGGGAGTACACACAGGATTTTCTTAAATAAGGGAGTATTTTAGATCATTGTGGACACAAATTGGTGCTGAGGTATGGTCATTGAAGTTCCTTTCTTCTCCATTGAGGAAAAGCAAGTGCCCAGTATTGCGAAAATTAAAAATTTTGATGATGATAAATCTCACCTGCACATAACTTTGGTCATCAATTCCTTCTTTCAACGGTACATTAACCGAGTAATATCTCCCACTTTCAGCTCCAATTTCATACATATCCCCAGTCCCAGGGAAGAAGTAGTTGCCGTACTTGTGGAAGCTCACTGTCATGACTCTGTCCGTCAGGTAGAACGCTTCCTGAACACCGTCACCGTGGTGAACGTCAATGTCTATGTATAGCACTCGAGGATGGTACTTTAGCAGCTCTAGAATAGCTATGACTATGTCATTTACGTAGCAGAAACCTGTAAGAATTAAGATAAATATTTAGACATTAAGAACTGTAACATCATTGTATCAAAGCTATGTAAGATGTGTTAAAGCACCTCTTACAACATTTTTAGTTCACATTATTTTGTTGTTAAGACTAGCAACAAGGTCCACATGGGATTTGTGTCTGATTGTTCACAAATTCACAATACATTGCAGACAAACTAAATAAATACACTACAAAACTTCTAGCTACAATATCATTAATTCTAATTTCAACTTTAAACTCTCACCTGAAGGTTCAAACTTCTTAGCATGATGTAGCCCTCCAGACCAGTTGATAGCAATATCGCAGGCATTGTTGTTGAGCTTCATGGCTCCTTCCAGAGAGGCTCCCGTGTACATTGAACAGAAGTCAAACAGACCTTCGAAGACTGGACAATCGTCTCCAACATTGTAGTGAAGAAGGTCTTTAGAGTAACCTGGAATATGTACCAATGTTGTAATTAGGGTCAGCGGGTCATCTAAGGGGTGTATTTTTAAGACTTGGGGTATACGCTCAAGGTCACTATGTGAAACAAAAACAAAGAAAATGGTTACCTGACCCTGACTCTTTGCACAATCGTCACATAAGTACATAAACATTATCTACCGAACCCATAACCCCTAGAACTCTCATGCCATTCACTTTTTTGTTGCCAAACAACATTTGTTATTGTTTACTTACTTTGTATATTCTGAGGTGTCACATTTTGCAAGAACTCTATATAATCCTCGCTGTGGAAGCGACACATATCATGAGCACTGGCTCTATAAGGTTTGTATATCTGCATCTTTTTATGAAGCCCATAGTTAAGCACCAAGCTATGCGTCACAGAAAGCCTGTGGGGTTTCATCGGGTGTCCAGGCCCGTAGTGGAAGTTCCCCACGTCGGCATTGTAAAAATAAGCTACTTTATGTTGAGTCATAGTGGATAAACAAATACGTATTCCTTCAAAACCAAAATAATGCCAAGAACAACAGCTATAACCAATAAGCGTTTGGTTAACTCGATGTCACCGAGCAGCATTTTACACTGATTACAACATTGTAACGGCGAAATTATTACATTTCAGATTGTGGTGTACTTTTTAGAATATGAAATGCTTCTCTTTTATCTACGAAAATAAATTATTAAACGAAAGAAATTAAAATATCGTCTCTCGACCAATGACAACTGCACTGACATTTCAATAGATGACGTTTTTGTACATGGAGACATGGAGTGTAGAGATTAGAGACAAATAAAAATATCTCCATATTTAAAATCAGAGACGGAATCGACCATGCAATAAGTTTGATAAATAATTTGAAGGATTTAAGCTGTGTAAATGGTTGAGAGTTTACACACAGCTAATTCACTTGAATTGATTGGACTGGGAGTGGATGATATCATAATGGTTCCATAGAAATCAACTGTTTATTGGTAGCTTTTACCTTTTAGATTTTAGACGATCGATAAAATTACGCAAACTATGCTTAAATCATCTTTTATAGATGTAAAAGGCCACTGATGATGATGTGCAATTCGTAAATGACTAAAAGATGGTAGATGCTTAAAAATTACAGACAATATTGCAAGGGGTTGTTCCAATCATATTTTTCTTGTGTTTTAAGAGCATGACAGCACAAAACTTCACTTATGTTACCTCGTAGTTGGTTAACTTTAACCATATGTCTATATTCACGCTATTGTGTATAATTTTCAGGTAAATTATAATAAGCATCCTCTGTACTAAAACAACATCCACAAGTACACACACTGTACAAGTTCTCCACTCTCCATCAACTTTTCTAAGTTCCTTGGTGCTCAAATTGACATTGCGATTTTGTAATCAACTGTCAAAGTTTATTTAATTATTTATTCGTTTTATCTAGCAGATTACGTATGCAGTCGGCTTATTGAACTTTGTTGATTTTTATTATTATAAGTACAACAAGCAGACAGGTAAGACGTGCATCAACTTATTTATGTTATTTACTTTCCTATAATGTACTTGTTGTGGCTACAAAGTTCCATCTATCGAGTTTTGTAATGTCATTGAACTCGATTGCATACCACCGCACCGGCAGTCGAGAGTACATTATTTTGATTATATGTTTGATTTATTCCATTACGTAATACGTATCGTATTGTAAACCGGCTATTGCAGTTCTGGGTACAAGTACTAAGTATTCTGGAACTTTACGAAAGGTAGTCTTATAAGAAACTCGGTACATTGCCATTCACCCACCACATGCTAACCAATTATAATCAATTTACTGTCAAGAATACGCTTCAACAAGCTGGGTAGGTGACTATATAATTTTTTAGAGTTAAATAATCGCAAATTAATCTATTCAATAGTATTAAAAGTATTAGTCAACTTTAAAGGGGTTAACCAATTATCTAATTAATCTACCCACTTAAAATCTAATTTGTGCAACATATAAACAATTTAAAAACTCTTATTTGATATCATTTTGCACATTCACTTGCTGCATCTTCAATGTTTTTAATAAAGCTATCAGAATCGTAGTTAAGTATTCTAATCATAATCAGGATACACTTATTCTAAATTGCTATCATGAATCCAAAACTTAACTAATCTAATACTGTTCTTACCTTCAAATTTCTTAAACCAAAATGCACAAAAAAATATCCAAAAATAATATAATATGTTTAAAACACACATTAAATTAAGTTAGTTTTTGCCTAAAAATAAATCAGGCAGCCAAGCGTCAACAAAAAAAGTAAACCATTCAAAGTTTCCATTAATTTATGATAATTGCTTAAAAATAACAACCATAAAGGTTTAATATAATATTGTGGAAATAAGGAAAGATGAGTGACTTGATCTGTTGAATTCTGAGAGTGATACACAATGATGTTGATGTCAAACGGAGAGGGAAACTGACTCCCACTCACCGCTAACAGCAATTACCCATGTTTGTCAACTGCAGTATGTACAGTTACGGGCAAAAGTGCTTGCTCTCTTAAGAAAATAGTGTAAAAAAAATATTAACCTTTGTTGTGTTTGTATGCCAGACTGCAGATATGCATTAGACACTATTGATTTTCTACTGTTTTATAATTCTAGGTATTTTTTAATATGCATTGCAGCTGCTGACCTACAAATTAATGAATAAACTAAATAAGTAGGTTATTATCTGCTTTGAATTGCAATTTAACTTACTTAAGTTTTAAATTCTCATTTAAATTGCAATCAACATTTAACTAAATTGTGAATTTGCAATATGCAGTCAAGTAAAAAGGATATCTAATCTATTTTAGTAATCGAAATGAATTTTAAAAACTTTATATTATAGAATATCTTACTATTTTAAATTACAGACTAAATAAAACATTAAAAATGTAATAATCATTTTGTGTCATGGACAGCAGAAATGGCTTTTAAAACACACGTTTTTTTGCGATAATTTGCCAAATTAAAAAAATAACTCAAACATTTAAAATTCGAATATCCAAACAGTTGTATTCACAAATGTACCCCACCATCATTATAATGAAACCTAGCGTCAGAGTAAGTTTATATAACCACGACACGGCTAAGGCCAGTCACTTTCCGAACGCAGCCCCTGACCGCCGTCACATAAGAAAAAAAAAACATTTGTTTATGTCAGCAAAATGGCGCGAATATTGAGATGTGCCTTTATTTTTTTAATAGCAACCAGCACTATGGTCAATTTTAGGGTGTTTGCGAGAAGTATGTCGTCGATTATAAGGAGTTTCGAAGCCCAGTCCGTGGTACCCGATGTCGTGTCCAAGGCGCCCTCCGCTGTGCTTAGTGTGAGTATTACCAACTTTTTTTATTAAAAACTTTTTAGTGTTAATTTCTCGTAACTAATCATTTCAGACGGGAGTTAATATTGGGATGTTAAATGATTTGTGAAATGTTTTTGAGAAAGTTTTGTTGTGCAGACAAACTAGGCGTGACCTAGTTTCTCTTCTTCAACTTTTCTAAAAAAGAAATTCAACCATCAATGACTTGATGGCCCGTGGTACTTGAACTGAAGATCAAATGGTATTCCTCTATGTGATCGACAGTTCAACTTGTTATTAGTTAGTGATGATATGATGGGACAATTATTCCATCCAACCATTCCATTCCACCACCTTCTGAATGACCAATTTTCTCAACGGTTTTCCATAAAAATCAATTGATTGGCCATATTTTTGGCCGTTAATTAAATTCACCTTTATCGAATAATCAATTAACGAGTATTTTTATTACCTCACCATCGTTTCATGGTATGCCACAATTTTTCACACTACGCATTTTTACTACTACTGTGAAAAATTGTATGTTACCATTCAATCAGGTGTATTAACCTACTTACTGGATCGATATCCACATAAGAAAATATTATTGTTCCACTGAACAAAACCCGTCCAATACCGGTTTTAAATGTCGGCAGACAATCAAGCTTTGTTCTTGTCACAAATCTCATATTTCGCGGGGCTGTGGGATTGTTCGAAAGAGTAACCGCGACCCTGGTTAGACCCCTCGAAGGGCTCCAGAAGAAACATGGTTAGTTGGATAAATAAGAGGACAGTCTGACACTCCCTTCTGCTTCATCCACTTCGGAAAGGGTCACATCATAATTTGCCACTTGCCAACAAACTTGTTATTCAAACCGATATTTTTAAAATGTTTAGTGAAACTCACGTTTTTTCACACTTATTTTCGTCTTGAACGAGCCATTGCCATCATGAAATATACAAATCTAGGCGAAATGAAATAAACTGGTGTGACCTAGGCTAATAAAAAAGTCGTTATGGTCGTAAGTGTTGCGAGAACACAGGAAAAAGATTTTTTGACTTCCATACTTTTTGTTTCTGAGATTAGAGAGAGATTTAGAAGATTTTGCTAGAAAAGGTCTAAAACAGGAATTGTTTTTCACAATCTTTCTTCCTAAAAAACCGGCCAAGTGCGAGTCGGACTCGTGCACGAAGGGTTCCGTAAATTACAGTTAAATCAACCTATCTCAAAAACTATAAGAGATACTTTGATCAAACCAAAAATCGTTGAAAGAGTTAATTAGCATGCATCACCTCTATTTTTTTTAGAATTTTATACCCCGTAGTTATAAAAATAGAGGGGGGGGGACATACTTTTTACGACTTTGAGAGCTGATATCTCAAAAACCGTTCACTTTAAGAAAAATGTTTTTTAGAAAACTTTATATCATTTTAAAAGACCTTTCCATTGATACCCCACACGGGTATGTACATCGAAAAAAAAAATTTCATCCCTCAGTTACATGTATGGGGGGCCCCACCCCCAATTCTTTTTTTTACTATTTTGTGTCATATTTTTGTAGCGGTTCATACAACACATATTCCCATCAAATTTCATCACTGTAGTACTTATAGTTTCCGAGTAAATCGGCTGTGACAGACGGACAGACGGACAGACGGACAGACGGACAGACGGACAGACGGACATGACGAAACTATAAGGGTTCCGTTTTTGCCATTTTGGCTACGGAACCCTAAAAAGGGTCCTGAAAATCTGTTTCCCCATTGCTTTAATAGAAATGGGCAGATAGAATCACTGCTCTAGACAGGATCTACGTAACGCATGTTCGTATTAACCGTTTGAAACTGGATACGCGTCCGATTGATGTTACAGCTAATTCAATTAAGGTGGACTCTTAACAGGACAGGAAAACAGCTGTTTTGTTAAATCTTCCGCAAGCTTGCGGCGTTAACACATTCAGATTATAATGCGAAAAGAAAATTAGGGTTAACAGTCTCGAGCAAGGTTTACATCGATGACTTAGTGTTGAGAAATCGAATAATTAAAATCAATCTTTCGATACAAAAATAAGGAATATCATAGGAAATGTTGCAAAGTCCTGAAACAGTTTTTTTTTTTTTTTTATAGAAGAGGATTGATATAATAACAAAATTCTCTTGCACACTATTATGGAAAACTCGGTTTAATATTTGTCATACCAAACCATAACAATTTCTACATCGATGATATCATATGCAGAGCAGCATGAAACCCTTTTAATGTAGGTATTACTATTTGCACTTCAGTTATCTCTTTGACCACTTAACCAATCATTTGTTAAATGTATAATCAAGAGTGTTATGATATGACAATTGCATTAGAATCCATATACATATACCAGTATACCTACATATTTGTACCTTAACAATGGCGTTATAAGCATGATGTAGTAATAATATTACATTAAGGGAATAATAACATGTAGTTAACTCGGTGATGGATTGAATAGCTAAGTTATTTGTGAAGGCAAACATGCTAAACAAGGAGGTTGTAATAATATGTTATGTCATTAGTTCACATTACTGTTTCCCGGATATGACGTTCTACTTCTAGATCTGTGATCTGCACATTTAATGACCTAAACTATAACTTGAAAACTTTTTATTTTACAAATTAGGTAATTCAGAAAGGCAATGAATGCAGAAACAAAATAATGAGGCGATCAACAATAAATGAAAACTATTATGTGTTTCCAATTTGTTGATAATCAAAACAATGTAAGTCCATAAAAGAACAAGAACGAACATGTCTTAACAAAATTGGGTTTTCCAGATGATATAACAAATGCGATCATATCTCTCTATCTGACTAAAAATAAACAGATCAATCAAAATATTTTATATTTTAGCTGACATAATGATGATACATACTAAAATAGCTTTTGTAGGTAGTTACTTATTATCAAAGATGACAATTAGTTCCTCGATGTCTATAATTATCAATTTTGCCACAGTTATTAGTTTTTTCCAGATCATTGCTGTCTTGTATCTTGCATACTTTGATTGATAAAGTGATGGATTAACCATGCGGGAAGAACAAGTTTGAACTTGCAATTACCCTGTTTCCATTGATTCTATTTGTCAGTTCAATCGTCATTTCGGCAACTTCTTCTTCATCGTTCTCTTCATTTCTGAAGGTCGTTTCTTTCTTGATAATGCTGTAACCGAGTCGATGGCAATGTTGTTCTACCCCGGTCTATCTTCGGCTTGTCTAAGGCAGTCGATATAGTGGGTCCCGTCACGTCTATAATTTGCTCTGACACACAAATAGGTCAAGTTCCCTGTCATCTTTTGCCATCAATTTTATCTAAAGCAAGTATTATTTATATATGTTGTCGGGCTCCGGGGAATAAGACCAAAGTACATAACTTATTACTTATTCTGTTCAACTAAACAGATCTAAATGAATCATTCAGTTCTTTTGTCGCGAGTGTCATATTATTTTGGTTCCCCGCGCGCGCCCGTGTGAGTCAGACGGTTGTTTCCGTGTGCTTGTGCTTATAAATTCGTAAAGTTGGTTAAATCTGCATTAATTTGTGTGTGCTATATACATATCTGTAGACGAAAACCTATACCTTAAAACTGTGCCAAAAATAAATAAATTGATACCTAGTGAACAACGTGTAATCACAAAATAAACAAAATAGGAAGAAAGAAAAACGTGCAGTGTTTGTGTCCGTGACATTGACATACAATGCAAGGACATTAGTCACAGCGTCGAACCAGTCGAACGAACATTGTTTATCTACAGAACAGGTTTTTCGTCTTACATTCTAACGCTCGCCTGGTCTAGCGGTATCGCAAGACTATTACCGTGGGAGTGGTTGGGGGTTCGGACCCAGCTTTGCAGGCAACCACTTTTGTATTTTTCTCATTTTATTCTCGTTTTTGCTTCATTATATACTAAAACATGTCAAAGAGAACATCTTCAAATAAGCCAAGAGAAATGCATTACGATTCTGACCCGGAAGTAAATTCAGCCATAACACCACTATCACCATTACAAAATCTCTCTAATATCACACAGAGATTCAAACGCAAGTATCAACAGGATGATGACATAAGCGACCTCTTGGGAGAGATTAGAAAACTGATGTCGGATTTTACTGACAATCAAGATAAGAAGTATAAAGCATTAATGAGTGCTGTAAATGATATAAAGAACCAAAATACTGAGATTCAGAAGACTACCCAATTCTTATCAGACAAATATGATGAATTACTACTTAAGATGAATCAGCTGGAGAAGGAAAACAAAGAAAAACTAGCTTACATACAAATTCTTGAAGAGAAAATAGAAAATTTAGAAACTTTTTATAAATCTTCTAGCCTGGAAATTAGAAATTTACCCTTAGACAAATCTGAGAGCAAAATTAACCTATGTGAGACCTTAATAAACACAGGTAAGGTTCTGAACGTCCCACTACAAAAGTCAGAGATACGAGATATTTACCGCCTGAAGTCCAAATCTGGGAAGTCTAGTGGTACCATAGTGGTTGACTTGTCCTCAGTTATTGCTAAAGATAATCTCCTGCAAGCCTTTAAAATGTATAACAAGAAAAATGCTGCAAACAAACTATCCTCAAAAGATATACTGTTGGACGGTCCAATACAACCTATCTACATGTCTGAGAATTTGACAGCCAAAAAGAGGCGACTATTTTATCTCGCACGAGAGAAAGCGAAAACACTAGAATATACGTACTGCTGGGTCTCACACGGAAGGATCTTTCTGAGAAAAAAGGAGGGTATACCCGCAATACGTATCGACTCCGAAAAGGATCTCGGCAAGTTACAACTAAATAAAGAATGACTAAGTACCAACAGTAGTCATGTTTTCCTTCCTGTTACAATCTATTTTTGCATGCCCTTTTCTTATAAAAATCCAATATTAATTGTCAGAATAATTACTGAAATCTTCTTACATTGTAAATTTAATCCGGTGGCTACTTTTTATAATAACATACAAACATACATACATATGCACACATACCTATTATGTTACCAAATATACACATACACTCATTACATAAAACCAACACATACAGGTCTGAACACAATTACGATACTATTAAACAGAAGCAAACTACCCTTTATGAGCCCACAGCCTCAATACAAATTCAGAACTCCGGAACAGATGAAATTAAGCAGGCCGGACACTGGCACCACTAGCATCTATATTACATTAAAAGATCTATTGCACCGGGACATATACTCCTTAAGCAAGCTAAATGATGAACTTTGATTCTATATCTAATGAAATAGATGCTATTGGCACGGCTCCGTGCTATATTTGTAAACCCGGCCGGTGTGATAATATTTTAAATGTAACTAGTAATTCAATAAAAATACTTCATATCAACATACGCAGCGTAAACCGAAACTTTGATGAACTCAATGTGTTTTTACAGAACACAAACATATTACCAGAAATATTAGTTCTATCCGAGTGCTGGTTAAGTAAAACACCAACCATTCCATCACTTGAGGGCTATGCAAGCTATTATACAACAAATAATATAAATCAAAATGATGGTATTATTGTCTATGTCAGATTGTCGCTACCACATATTATTATTGAACCGCTTGTTCTAGACGCAAACTGTTTAATTTGCAAAGTGGATACCGCAAATCTCGTGATAATTGCCTTGTATCGCCCTCCGTGTAACCGCAACATTAATAACTTTCTTAATGGTTTGGATAGCACCCTTTCATCCATATCAAACTATAAAAACATGGTTCTCATTGGTGATATTAATATTAATATTATTCCAACCGATTTGAATCAACAGGCAAACGAATATCTTAATTTGACGTCATTGCACGGTCTTTTACCTACCCACAATTTGCCCACCCGTGGTAAGAGTTGCCTAGACCATATTTTACTAAAATCAGATTTGAAAACTGTCACATTGGTATTTGAAACTTTTATAACCGATCATGCGCCTGTTTTAATTAGTATTGAAAACACATTAAAAAGACCCAAACACAATAATAGTATCGTGAAAGTGGACTATTCATCGGTTTTTGCAGCTGTACTGGACACTGATTTCAGCCCAGTAAAGAATATGTGTGATGCGGAGGTTGCGGCTGATGTGTTAGTCTCAATGATTAGGTCAATAATCCTTAGTCATTCAATTACACAGCGAATTCCTTCAAAGCTTCGGATCATTAAGCCATGGATAACCAACGGTCTTCTACGATGTATTCGCAATCGTGACTCAATGTGTCGAAAGTTGCAGAACGAACCTGACAACCATATCTTGAAACTGACATATATCAGATACCGGAATTTCTGCAACAAACTTCTTAAAAGGCTGAAACACGCATACGAAAAAATTGAATTTCGGAAAGCTCAAAACAATCCTAAAAAAACATGGAAGCTGATTAAAAATATCACAAACTCTGAGTGCTCAAAAAGTTCTTCTAACGAACTTCTTAACATAGAGACTGATAAAATTGCATCTGTTAATAAGGTTAACGAATATTTTTCTAGCATAGGTAGTAAACTAGCACAAAAATTCGGTGTTTCTTCCGGCTATACACCAGACGAAAACACTATTGTCAACTCTTTCGTACTTATGCCGACCGACGAATGTGAGGTTGAAGCAATTGTCCGTGGCTTACGTGCGGATACAGCTATTGGCTGGGACACCATTCCAACAAAATTACTACAGGAGTGTTCAAGCACCCTAGTCCCGGTAATAACACATATTTGTAACATCTCAATGTCGAGTGGTACTTTCCTAAACCATTTAAAAGGGCTATTGTCCACCCTATCTTCAAGAGTGGGAACAGAGACAGTGTAAATAATTATAGACCAATATCTGTATTGCCCGCCATGTCCAAAGTTTTGGAAAAATTATTAAATACGCGTCTTATAAATTTCTTAGAGAAAAACAATATTCTAGCATCAAACCAATTCGGTTTCAGACATGGTAAATCAACGGAGGATGCTGTGGCTTATCTGGTCGATCGAGTAGTTGACTGTCTCGATAACAGACAGAAATGCCTAGGCATCTTCCTTGATCTTACAAAAGCATTTGACACTGTCTCTGTTCCACTCCTCTTGATAAAGATGGAAATGATGGGAATCCGAGGATATGCTCCGGATTTTCAGTGACTATCTTTCTGGGAGGACTCAGTCAGTAAAAATAGACCGTTTTATTAGTGAAAGTGCCTCTCTAAATTTCGGCGTACCGCAGGGCTCGGTCCTGGGCCCCACCCTCTTCCTTCTCTACATTAACTCCTTATGTAAACTTAACATCCCTAATTGCGCCATCTGTAGCTATGCTGATGACACGGCTTTGCTTATACGTGGAAATGATTGGGTTGAGGTGTTTGCTAGAGCCGAGCACACTTTAAGTCGTGTAATGCACTGGCTGTCCAAGAACCTCTTAACCCTGAACCTTGACAAAACCACCTACCTAACCTTTTCGCTGACAACATCCACTCAACCAACCGCAGATTCATTCGTCCTAAAAGCACATTCTTGCGAGCCAAGTAATTTACCTACACCCTGTAGCTGTACCACCTTAGCTAGATCGTCCCAAATTAAATATCTAGGTGTACATATTGATGACTTACTCAGTTGGAGATGTCATCTAACTAGTCTTACCTCTCGTGTCCGTAAGGTGATATACATTTTTAAAAAACTGCGCCATTCTACTGACTTTAACACCTTAAAAACTGTATACTGCGCTCTGTGTCAGTCTATTCTGAGCTATTGTATATCCGTTTGGGGAGGCTGCTAAGACGCACTTATTGGCCCTGGAGCGGGCACAAAGAGCTGTACTCAAAGTAATGACTTTTAAACCTTTTAGGTACCCGACATCTCAACTCTATGATAACTGTCAAATTCTTACTGTGAGACAGCTCTTTGTGCTTGCAACAATTGCAAGAAAGCATATTTCTTTGGAATATAACGCAAACGTTATCAAAACGTCGGTCACATAAGGTATGTCATACTCCGGCTTTTAGAGCTCCCTGGCTGCACGGCACCATAATGTAATCAGCGGACATTTATATAACATCCTAAACGAACACTGCAAAATTTATCCATTGTCTAGATCTGAATGCAAAAGGAAAGTATCTCAATGGCTATTAACTAAAACCTATGCTGAAACTGAAGACCTAGTAAAATTAACAATACTATAATAGGATTTATGTCATACATTATTACGTATCTCACTCACACCACACATTCACTCTAGAAACGACACATCACCTACACGCCACACTTTACACTCGCTCCTCTCCCGCAACACACACACGCGCACACACACCCTGACACACCCTCTCACACACCCTCACACACACACACACAAAGCTAGCATCCGTAAGCCACCAAAATGCATGCACTTTACCTTATTAATAATATAGAATACTTATATAAAATTTGTTAAATCTTTAGACTTTTTCACGCCAACTCACATGAACTGTAACTAATACTACTGAATCATTTGTATTGCGAGGGCCCTGGTACTCAAAACTCAAGTTAAATCTTACCTTGAGTACCAGAGTTCAACAAAAAAATTTTGTGTACCTGTATTAGTGTATAGTGTTTTGTTTGTAATGTGTACTTTTATATGGAAAATAAAATATTATTATTATTATTATTATTATTAAAATGTAGTTACCTGCTCATTTTCTCACTTCCAGCAAATTAGTTTAAACTTGTATTGTACAGATGTGGTAGAGCTATTAACTTCATTATCACAATTATTTGATTCATACCGGATGCGATATTATAGGAAGTGTGATCTAATAAGCAAACGTAATCTCACCAAACCGGACAAAACCTATGGTAGATTAACTAATTTGAGTCTTTCTTAGGGTTTCTAAACAAGTTAACTTGCCGTTATGTGAAATGATAGCACTTACATAACGACTGATTGGGACATTTCCACACTTGCATGGTCCTCTAAGCGAACATTCGGACATGATTTTATACATACGTATAATTCGTCCATCGAACAAACACCACACAAAATATGTCATTATGTGACCATATTTCTCGGCCCCTCGCTATCTAAAATCTAAACTCATCAATTCTTCAATTAATTATAACACAATTTCTTTTTTTTCGTTTCAGGTGAAATACCCCAGTGGTGTAGAAGTAAATGAAGGCAATGTGCTGACTCCCACGGAGGTGAAGGACATCCCCGACGTGAAATGGAATGCCTCCGCAGATGAGTTTTACACTCTTGCGATGACAGGTTAGTAATGTATCGAGTTGCAAGTACAGTGTACTTTGGGACTTATACCTAGCTTTGGGATTTTGGGAATACACCCTATGTAACCTAGTAAGAGTTATTTTCACTTACTACATCTATCCAAAAGCCGGGATTTTTTCGGGCACGAGCTTTTTAAGTATATTTGCCACGGCACGCCACGATTTTCAATGATAGTTACTTACGTTTGTTCTTTATTCTATATCCTAAATCATCCGGGTACGGGAAAAACAAACTGAAGAGCAAGTTAATATTTCTGCCATAGTCATGGTTTCGTACAGGTCCTATAGCAGCATAGGAAAAAATAAAAAAAAACTGATACTGAAAAAATTAAACATATTTGATGCGGTCATGACCGTTAAATATTTAAAATCAACATTTTACTTGTAAAAATGACGGTTCTCATGTTATGTCAATACGTTTTCGTTATGCACGTGAACGTGGGAAGTTTGTAAATAGGCCCTATATATTTTAAACTCTCTTTAGTGATTGTATTTATTTTGATCTCGTTTTCTTTAATTACTTACATATTTTAACATTGCTTTTTTTTTATATAGAGTCAATTTTAATATCTTAAGCTAGCTTAAGAACCATTTGAAATTTTGTACGCCATCATAAGGCAAAACATGAGTTGATACTACTTATAACACCTATGCATTTGTACCATGTTTTACAAAATAAAGTATCTTTATCTTTATCCTATGTCTTAAACCATAACTATATAAAACAATGCTTTACTTTAAATAAAACATTAACCTGGTATTTTATAATATTGACATAACATTCTTATGAGTTGCTGTATTTATGAAATAACACTCGTTTACCTATTCAATTATTTTGATAATTCTTCATGAAGTCAATACAACATTACAATGAATGTACCTACCCAAGAATACATTATTTTGGAAATAAAAGTCTTCCTCAAAGGTTTTTTCTACCAGTTACCGTAGCATACCAAGATAATATTTTATCAATCATTAGTTCTACACCAATTTTTACATTACAGACCCCGACGCGCCTTCCCGCAAAGACCCGAAGTTCCGTGAATGGCACCACTGGCTGGTCGGCAATATTCCCGGGAACAACATCTGTGCGGGCGAGACCTTGTCCCAGTACGTCGGCTCCGGCCCTCCTCCCGGCACTGGTCTCCACAGATACGTGTTCCTGGTCTACCAGCAGCCCGCCAAACTGGAGTTCGATGAGCCCAGGCTAACTAACAGGTCAGTGGCTTTAAAGTTCTCTCTAAAAAGTTTTAATTATTTTTAGAACATTTAAAAACTTCGTGAAAAGTTTGGGAAAAAAGGTCGACGTGATTTCGTTAATCGCAATAAAAATATTGAGGAAAAATTTAAATAGCCTGAAGAAGTATAAGTTACCTTTTCTCATAGCGCACAGTCTCTTGCTGTTTTCAAGAGTATGGTGAAGAGCTATTATATGAAACTTTAACACTCTCTCTACTTTCTTTATATTTTTTTTTTCTCCCATCAAACTTTCCTTATACAAGCTGTTGATTTGCATCCGTGCCATAGTCAAGGAGGTTAAAATTAAATACGTAAATAATCGATTTGAATTACGGTAGGTGGGAAAAAGCTAATATGCGCTGCTTTTTTTGATGTTGTAATTTCATGGTATTTCAGAATTTAGCCCACGGTTAAACACAAATCGTAACAGAATTCCCCCGCGGCCACAGTGTGTGCGTGATGGCAGCTATGTGTGCGTAGACAGAGAAAACTAATGTCTACGTGTGTGCGTGAGTGTCGATGTGTGAGTGTCTTATCTACGACATGACAGCGCGAGCGCGCGAGCGAGCGAGACCGAGTGATACGCGATAGCAATCATTTTACCTAAAGTTTCGAAAATCACCTTCATTATTGTCATTAACTTCGTTTTACTTTACTTAGGTACTAATTTTTGAGCATAAATTTAACACAGATATCTTATTAACTACAGTAATAAGCAATACTAGTGCGCGAAAGAAAGTTCACTAACATGTTAACAGCTGATTGATAAAATGTTCGTTTTGCTTTATCTTTCAGCATAAAGTTTTCGCAGTGATTTAGTTTTATTTTTGAATTAAATTGGTTAATAATTAGAAATTTTGCTTCCTTCTTAACGGTCTTAGGACCTTGGAACACGGAAATCTTATTAATGACGTAATACTAGTGCGCTAAAGAAAGTTCACTGACCTGTTAACAGCTGATTGATAACATTTTCGGTTTGCTTTAACATTCAGCGTAAAGATTTCGTAGTAATTTTGTTTTACTTTTCGATTAAATTGGTGAAAGATGTGTTAGTTAAGTGTAGGCACGAGGTGATTCTTTCGGCTCGTAGGTATTATTGGCGTGGTTAAGAAATCAACTTATTTACACTAATAAAATTGATTAAGCTGACTACGTATTTACAAAATGTACAAATAAATAAATTACCTAGTTTAGTTACCCGGAGGTACTGTTCAAAGCTGTCACCTTCACACTCTTGGCACAATCGAGCACGACGAAGTAGCTGGTTGTCCTTCAGCTAACATAACACTATCACATTCGTTTTTAATGTGTCGAAAGCACTAAGTTAACGGTCCTAGCACATAAGTCTGTCACATGACCAGCATGACCCTCCGTGATGAGGGTTCCCGGTCGGTAAACATTTCCCGGAACATAGGTATGTACGGCTGTCATTGCACATCCTTGGCAGTCGTAACGGGTAGTCAGAAGCCAGTAAGTCTGACACCAGTCTAACCAAGGGGTATCGGGTTGCCCGGGTAACTGGGTTGAGGAGGTCAGATAGGCAGTCGCTTCTTGTAAAGCACTGGTACTCAGCTGAATCCGGTTAGACTGGAAGCCGACCCCAGCATGATTGGGAAAAGGCTCGGAGGATGAATGGCTGTTAGTACACTGTTGTCACTGATGGCATACAGGCGGACCATCGCCACCAACTCGTGTTCGTGTAGTTTTCCGTCATCTCGCACTTTGTACCTACACGTCGCGGAATTCAAAGCGCACGTACGCAGCAGCGGCGGCGACATCAAACACACCTTGCCGTCGGCGCTTGTTTGTTCCGGCTTCAAGGGCACGCGGGGAGCGGCGAGGCGAGTGTGGGGAGTACTCGCACTGTGATTGGGTGAATTTGGGTAGGCTGGATGATCTACGATTTTTATTGAACGATCGTTGCGTATGCTTTGTGCATGTATCGTTTGCGTTTGTGTGAGTGCGCAGCGCGGTAGTAAGGCTAGTAACACACGCGCCGAATTAAAGTACGGCTGGGTTACACTGACGGATATACGTAAATAAGAAAAAAACATGAAAAAATTACCTACCCATTTTTTCGTTGATTTGGGTCGAGAATCATTAGCATATTAACGTCCTTGACTATGGCACGGATGCAAATCAACAGCTTGTATATGTGTATGTATTGTTTATTTGCTTATACTTGTATATATACCTTTTTAATCATTATTTGTACGCCTACTACCCGTAATATATCTATTTAAAATCGACTCCATCCAAAGGTTGTCTGTAAGAGATTGCTTTTGAGCGATAAGACCGCCTATTGTACTTACACGTATTTTTTTTTTGTAATGTCCTTTTCTGTTTATTTTGGTGTACAATAAAGAATATTCTATTCTATTCTATTCTATAGTAATTTTAAATAGAAAACAGCCTGAGATGATCTCATCTCCCGAGCCTTTTCCCAACTATGTAGGAGTCGCCTTAGAGTCCAATCGGTTGCAGCTGAGTACGAGTGTTTTACAAGGAGCGACTGCCTATCTGTCCCCCTCAACCCACTTACCCGGGCAACCCTTTCCTTGCTTAGGCTGGTTATCAGACTAACTGACTTCCTGACTACCCGTAACGACTACCAAAGATGTTCAATAACAGCCTGTGACGGTCTATGCATAGAAATGAAAAATCCAACTACAGTACTAACACCAATAAATCCATCTCTTTCCAGGTCTGGTGACAACCGTGGAATGTTCTCGATTTCTAAGTTCGCCAAGAAGTACAAACTGGGCGACCCCATCGCGGGCAACTTCTACCAAGCAGAGTACGATGACTACGTGCCTATCCTGTACCAACAACTCGGCGCTTAAACGAAACACAAAGATTTTAGTACCACCTGTCTGTATCACTGAGGAGATAATAAATGGAGTAAATAAACGATTTTTTTAAGACTACCTTTTGTTTGAAGTTTTACTTAAGTAAGTAGCTTGAGTAGCAAAGAGCAGCAACCGTGTTGTAGTAACTCAAACAACTATCATTAACTTTTGCGTGATTCGGTATTAGTTATTCCATTTATTCACTTCTCGTTGTAAGCCTATATCCAACATGGAACGCTTGTGGCCAATGTTACGCTAAGACAATACAATTGTATGAATAATTTGCCTTCCAATGGTGTAGGAATTTTATAAATATAAGCAGCTGTCGCTGTATGGATAAATGTTAAAAGATAAAAGCGCGTGCAATTTTATTTGTGTAATTTATCGATAATTGTAATAACACCCGCCGCCGCCGTGCGCTTGACTCCGTCGGAAAAAAATATGCTTTGTCACATATAATCTTTGTTTATATCACAAAGTGCAGTTTATATGTTATCTTTACCTTTGTTTATGTCCCCTTTGCATTATATAAAGATATCGGATACAACTAGTGCATTTAATGAGTATAATAAGAGAAGTTTTGTAAGTGGATGATTCGAAATTGTCTTGTACTTTATGATATAGTGGTATGCACTGTAATTTGTGTTTTATTTCAAACTTCCATAATTAAGACCAGTATTCTTTGCCCGGTAACTGGGTTGAGGAGGTCAGATAGGGCAGTCGCTCCTTGTAAAGCACTGGTACTCAGCTACATCCGGTTAGACTGGAAGCCGACCCCAACATAGTTGGGAAAAAGGTTCATAGAATGAATGATATATTCTAAAATTTTGAGTAAATAATTGATCTGTATAGAAAACCTACGAACATGGATTTCTTATGTAGATCTTAATAGTCACGTGCCTACTGTCTGCACAAGGCCAGTTTTCCCAAAATTTCACCATGCATCGCAATGGTGCAGAACCAATCATTATCAATGTGACATTATCTGATATTCTGTAACGGTTATCTTTATCAGGCAATAGGAAGAAATAAAATATCATAAATACCACAAGATATAATATAATCTACTCAGTATTGCGGTAGGTAAGTAAGTATACTTCGGCTAACATGACGGGCCTGTGGTTCTTCGCGATATATTTTTGTGTAAATAATTTTGTTCCTGTCCAATTGGAGAAGACGCTGGAATATCATTTTCTAGAACACGAAGTGGTTCCAGATGTCTTATCTACTGCGCCTGCAGAATATTTGTATGTAAGTAATACACACTTTTTTAATAAGTATACTTAGGTGCACCTTTTTTTTGGCAGGGGGAAAATCCTCATGGACTTCCCTCGACCTGGGGTCGGCCGGACTCTTACCGGCAAAACACCCACCTAGTGTTGCCTTCTATTACCTATTGTCGAGGGCACGGGTATCGCCAAAGCATTCTTCCGCACCCCCGACAGGTATTGGCCCGCCAGATGTTCGAAGGCGGGCCCCGTCACCCTCTGTGGCCGTCACCCAGCGGCCACAGCAAACTCCACTAAGAGAGGCGCGCGCAACACAACGCCACCGTCTCGAGGCCTGTTTCTGATCGGACGACAGACGCCCCTAGTCTGTCGCCCGCAGGCCGCGCCCTATGGTAGCCGGAGATCAGCCACCCTGCGACGACCACCACGTCTGCTGCGGGCGGGGAGAGAGGAAGCAGTTTCTCTCTCCCTTTCCGCCGCTTCCTTTAAAACCATCACATCCTCACAAAAGGAGTGCACCTTCCCGTTTCTTTATAATTTCGAGATGAGACCATTCCAATAGTTGCAGGTAGACTTCAATAATACAATAGGTAATGAAGCAAAAATTGTGTCTTTTCTTCGATTTATTTTATGGGTTCAGTTAAAAATAAATAACTTACATCATTTTGACTGAATAGTTGGTTTGAGTGAAAGGTTGGTCACCTAAAAGTTTTTGAATTTTAGGTGAATTTCCAAAGTGGTGCTGTGGTGAATACTGGCAACGAGTTGACTCCCACGCTGGTCAAGGACATTCCACATGTCTGGTGGGATTCTGCTGACCCTCAGAAGCTATACACTGTTGCCTTTGTTGGTAAGTTATGATTTAGCACCTATCACGTTTAGCTCGAAATTTGGATTATTTCTTGATACGTAAGATAATGCTAGCCTGGCCAATGCAACGTATAAAACAAAGTCGCTTTTTCTGTCCCTTTGTCCCTATGCCCATATATCCCTTTGTCCCTTTGTACGCTTAAATCTTCAAAACTACGCAACCTATTTTTATGCGTTTTTTTAATAGACAGGGTGATTGTATGTATTATAACATAGTTTAGGTAAATCGTGTGGAAATACGGTTATCCCATGCGAAGCCAGAGCGAGTCGCTAGTACACAACATAATTTCTTTGCACATCCTCCATTAGCTATTGTCATCAATTTCAGACCCCGACGCACCATCCCGCATTTCGCCAACATCCCGCGCGTTTCTACACTGGTTAGTCGGCAACGTTCCCGGGAATGACGTCATGGCAGGTGACGTCATCGCGGAGTACATTGGTTCTGGTCCAGGAGAGGGGTCTGGTCTTCATAGATACGTCTTCCTGGTCTATGAACAACCCTCCGAACTGGTTTTTATGGAGACCAGAGTTAATAACACGTTAGTATAAATACTTGTGCAAGTACCTACCTATTTTTTTATTAGGTTCTTAAATTCTATTTTCAGTCATAAATAGGCACGTAAGAAGTCCGAGTATGATTATCAGACAGTCTTTTTTACATGTAGGTACCTACCTATTCCAATATGAAAACTTAGCATTCTTCGTCCTGTTTTAATCGTGTCTCTTTAAAGAAAATAAATATTCAAGAAATATACCTAATCATGATTTTCTCTTTTCAGCTCTACTGAAAACCGGGCATCATTTTCAATCTCAGCGTTTGCCGAGAAGTACGACTTGACTCTAATCGCTGGTAACTTTTACCAAGCAGAGTATGACGACTACGTGCCCATTCTACACGAACAACTTGGTTTATCGTAAAATATGATCATCATCTTCCGAGCCTTTTTCCCAACCATGTTGGTATCGGCTTCCAGTCTCACCGGATGTAGCTAAGTATCTACCTACCAGTGTATCACAAAGAGCGACTGCCTATCCGACCTCCTCAACC
Organism: Helicoverpa armigera; assembly: GCF_030705265.1. Taxonomy (NCBI): domain Eukaryota; kingdom Metazoa; phylum Arthropoda; class Insecta; order Lepidoptera; family Noctuidae; genus Helicoverpa; species Helicoverpa armigera. Next base: position 2,393,614 of record NC_087141.1, read on the forward strand.
CAGCTACCTGGGCAATCCAGTACCCCTTGGGGAGACTGGTTTAACACATAATACAGTCGAGTGATAGGTAGGTGCCTAGGTACTAGAGTCCTATACTTATCGTATCATTTAAGTGCAAAGTTATTTGGACTGAATTTTTTTTCAAAACAGTTAAAAAATTAATTTGTGAAGGTTCATGTTTATGACTAGATAAAGTGTCATTTATTTGTTTGTACATATTGCAAGATTGCGTAATCATAGGAAATAAATAAACATTGAGTTGTTACCTTTCGTTTTAATCATCCAACACTTATCAGAAACTGGATTTTTATTTTAGTCTCCCATAGAACAATAAAGACGGTTTTTTTGTATGGGAAAGATTTTCTAGTTAGGTAGGTACCCATGTAGGTGATCCATTAAAATTCTTGTTAATCTGGTTTCAACGTCTAAACATTGAAAGAACTTATGGTTGCTTGATATACCTAGTCGTGAATGGAAGCTAAATAAGGGCTCCAAGGTTTCCACGTGTAAGCAGATGTCCCTATTCGAGAGATAAATAAAATAGCAGTGTAAATCACAGAACCGTGATTTATCTACTGAAATAAATAATTATCTACATATATTTATCTCCGTATAAGAATAAACAAGTTTCTGCGAAGTAGTTCATATATATTTTGCTAACAAGATGGCTCGGTTGTGTTGTGTAGTTTTAATTATTTGCGTGAATAGTTTCGTGGTCAGTCGAGTTTCGGGGACTGTGGCACAATCGTTTTTTCATAATGATATAGTTCCTGATGTGTTGTCTGTTTCACCAACAGGATATATGACTGTAAGTAACTACCTATTTACTTATACTTACGTCCTGAAATATCGTAATGCTGTAAGTCATTGTGGAAAATGTGTTTACAAATTAATGATTTTTATTTAAATTCCTTTCTGTGTTATAAATAGGTACCTAGTCTTTGTGTCGTTCTGATGATATTAATTACGAAGTTAATTAAAATTATGGATCAGATGGTAGTTTTTAACCGTCTTTCCTATAAAGAAGAGGTTCTCAATTCGGATGTTTGCATTTTTTTGTTCGCTTATAGTTTACTGATCGATTTGATGAAATCTGTTTGAAAGAGATAGTCCCATTGTCATCAGGTCCAGGATCTGATGATGGGCACCATGAGAATTCGAGTGCGATTTTCGAGGGTTGTAGGCATGCTAGGGTAGAAACTTAACACTCAGCTGTGTGTCTGATAACATTACAAAACGGTGAAGAAGAAACACTGAAAAGCTGTACCTAGATAGGTACCTACATAAATACCTAAGTCACTTTTTACAAAAAAAAAATATTTTTAGTGAAAAGAGTAAAATCCTTATAATAAAATCATCGCAATGGATATCATAAATATTGAGTAGGTGTTGAGAAGCTATTAGGTATATTTAGAATTCAGGAAGTACAAAATTGGCATTTTTTATAAAGTTAAGGTCAGAAAGAAATGGAAATAGCATCCATACTAGGTATATCGAGTGTGTCGTACCTAATCACATTAAATCCTGTCACTTTTCGTTTTCATAATTTACAACTTCATGTGCAAAGCAGAGATAATGTTAGGAGTATCGAATGTTTTGACCAGTTGACAGCTATCAGTTTTCAAGGGAGAATTTCCGTTGTTAGAAATGACTGACTCTTATATTGTGTTCTAATTCTTGCACATTTTGATTCTATTTATCTACTTTGTTTGAAAGATTCATTTTTTATTTTTACGTATTTTTTTGTGCTAATCCACATATTGACCAGTATACCAGCAGTCGTAGTAGTACTAGTAGTACCAGTAGTAGTAGTAGACCAGGGCCCCGATTCTCCTAAGTTAATAATGTCAAAATCGAATCGCAATATGATCGTAATAGCAGTTTTAACCATATCGGGCATTCTGCTACTAATAAAAGACCAATCGTATTCGATTGACATTTGATTGGTGTGCGATTGGTCTGCTATTTTGATGATTTTGGTCTATACGGTAGTTTGCTGTACAATCATTTTGCAATCGTAAATCATTTGCAGACAAAATGATTCATTATTGAATGACAGCAAAGGATAAAAACGTTTATTTCAAAGAAAAAATAGCGGAATGCCACATACGCTTCAATAGTAATCGAGTCGGGATTGGATCTCAGTCGAATCGAGTCGAACGTCAATCGAAGGTCGCTTAAGTAAAATTAGGAGAATCGGGCCCCAGTATATTAACGTTAATTTAATGTGATTAGGTACGACACACTTTGTATAATAGTTTTACAATTACATTTAGTTTGTTTATTTGTTTGTTTTGACGCTCTTATCTTATGAATTAGATAGCAGAGATAATGACCTTCTCCTAGTTCAATGAAAATACTGATAATGTTGTTATTTGACGAATTCGAATCGGGGTTAAATAGGGAACTAGTAGGTAGTTTCCCTCACCGAAGTCACCCGCGTCCCGTGGAAACTAATCCACGCACCCAGATAATAAGTAATTAACTTAAAGCCATTCCAGTAAAAAAACGGACCAGAAGCTTTTGAGACTGGCACGTTCAAACAAACGAACTCTAAAGCTTTATATTATTACTAGCTTCTGCCAGCGGTTTCACCCGCATCCCGTGGGAACCTCTCCACGAACCCGGATAAAAAATAGCCTATAGCCTTCCTCGATAAATGGGCTATCTAACACCGAAAGAATTGTTCAAATCGGATCAGTAGTTCCTGAGATTAGCGCGTTCAAACAAACAAACAAACTCTTCAGCTTTATAATATTAAGTATAGATTAAGTACATATAGGTACGTACATAACATATGTAGATGAGAGTATATAACACAAATTGGTATTTGCCTTAATTTGTAATCAAAACAGTGCGAACTCATTAATAGGGACCTTGAAATCAGTGTTTACGTAGATTCTTTTACTAAACCTGATACTTATGAATGTTAAGTAAATAGCACGAAATCTATTTTAAACTCGGACTATTAAACTGGTCCACATTATTACGTAGGTAGGTAGGTACTGATTCGTTCTACAGAACAAAAGCCGTTACATGATGTTTTCCCATTGCAAAAGGGTGTATGAGTGTCCATATTTATGTAGGTAAGTTTGTGCCTGATTTTTTTTTAATTACAAAAATTTTAATAAGTACATGAAGTCGGGTGAAAAATAAACAGCACTTACCTACTTATTTTATAATCAACTGTACGATACAAAGTGCAGTGTCAATTAGTTATTTAACACTGGAGGATCGAGATAACCTTTTTTTAATTTTATAACAATGCAGCCAGCTTATGGCATTACATTGTTTGTATTGATAAACCTGAGGGTTAAAAAAATTATCATCACCCAAATACATAGAAATAGGTACCTAACACCTGTAAGTATCTACCTATGCTGTTCATTGAAAAAAATGATACTTCACATTTTTTTGAGATTTTTAGTAATGGGGTCTAATTAATTTATTGCATCTTAAAATATTGCGCAGCGTAGGACGTCCACCAACGAGGTGGACAGACGACCTTATAAAGGTCGCCGGAAGACGCTGGATGCAGGTCGCTTCCAACAGGTATGTTCAGCAGTGGACGTCCTATGGCTGAGATGATGATGATGATGATGATGATGATCTTGAAATATTTATTTTTTGTTAGACATTTTGTTGAGCCACTTTTTCCCTACGTTTTGTGAGTTGTCTTTTATTTTGACGTTCGAAATACACCAATTTATCAGCCTTTGAATTTGTAGAAGGGAATAAATAAATAAATAATAGTAAAAGAAATACTAACTTGACAAGGTGGTGTACCCCGATGGCGTGGAAGTGAAGGAAGGCAACGTGCTGACTCCTAGCCAGGTGAAGGACATCCCTACAGTGTCGTGGGACATCACGCTCGGCAGAATGTACACTGTCGTCATGATTGGTTTGTATTCTCACTTTTTAGGTGTATTGTTTGATGTATAAAACAAAAAGAAAAAATTGTTTCAACTATCCTCGGTCTCCACTATCACTGAAATATTTAGCTTTAGAAATAGTGGGAAAAAACTTTATTCTCGCTCTTCTTTTTTATTGTAGGGTACATATCTTTAATTAATAGTAAAGCATCGGTCTAAATTTGCAGATTTTCGACTTAACAACCAATAACATCAAACTTACATTACAGATACCTATGTACTTTTAAATCTCTTTTTACTAATGGTCCTAACACTACCTTACCCTATGTAATGTATGTAGGTATGGTGCCTTACTCGAGGTAAATTCGTTACCTGAACTTCAGTATTCAAAGTGCCAACAAAGGATCTTAATCAAATCAGTGCCATTATTTGTCTCTTGTTTTGATCCCATTAATTGCAACCAGTACTTACCTTATAAAAAAACTTCGTCTTCCCATTGCAGACCCCGACGCGCCTTCCCGCTTGGAGCCAACAGACCGCGAGTACCTCCACTGGCTCATGGTGAATGTTCCTGGAGACAACTTGAAGTATGCTGACACTATAGCGGAGTATGTTGGCGCTGGTCCTCCACAGGACACCGGGTTACATCGATATGTGTTCCTGGTCTACCAGCAGCCGTTTAGAGCTGTGTTTAATGAGACTGTGCTTAGTAATAGGTGAGGATTGAACCTTGGTGAATGGATATTTTTTATCACCCAAATAATTTACTTGGAATATTTTTCCCCAATTATTATTGCTCAGGAGATACTTAGGAACAACGTAGGATTTTTACATTGATTGTTTTTTGAGAGTTAAGTATGCTATGATCGAAAAGCAATGCAGCAAAAGACCTACATACATATTTATCATCTACTTGAGAATCATCCGCGCAAGTGTATAATTATAATTCACCTTAACCTTTCTTATAGCTCCTTCTATTTTCCTATTTGTGGTCATCGCATAAATATCCTTTCAGAATATTTACTTTATCAAAACAGACGAACCAACGCAATGGAGGACGTTTTACATTAATGAGCAAACACTTTTCTCTTTTTATTACCCACTGCTGGGACACAGGCCTCCTCCCAGAAGACAAATTCGAGCATTAGTCGCCACGCTTGCTCAATGCATTCTAATTTATCCTTAAAATAATTTCCAGATCCTCAGCCAACCGTACATCGTTCTCAGTGAGCGATTTCGCCGAGAAGTACCACCTTGGCGACCCAGTAGCCGGCAACTTCTTCCAAGCAGAGTATGATGACTACGTGCCCGTTCTGCAGGAGCAATTGAGAAGTGCACAGGCGTCTTTGGGATCAAATATGGCGTTATGTATTTGTTTTTTGATGTGCTTTTTAAGGCTAATGAAGTAAGAAGCAAGTACTTAATTAGAATTAAGTGTTTTTAGGACTCAGATCAGGTCATTTAGATCTTTGCTAACTGTGTAAGTAAACCGAGAGGTTTTCGTTGTATGACTAGATATAATGTAAATAAAATATGCAAGTGTCTTGGAAATTAACTAAACATAAGTACTTAAAATAAAATTTACATACTAACTTATCTTTAAAGTGTATAATAATATTGAAGTGGATAAAAAGTGCTTTTGATTATTGATTAGGGACTCAAATAAATTCTTCAAATTATCGATTCAGAGCTTAACAGCAATTTAATGTAAATATGTAGGATGTGTGAACGTGCTAATGTTTACGTAGTTTTAAGTGATTTAAATGTCTGACGATACACATTATTAAAATCAACATAAAGTACATACAGTCTTTAATAATATAATCAGCGTTCAATAAGTTTATAAGCATACAGTTTATTACTTACTAGCTTTCCGCCCGCGGCTTCGCCCGCGTGGAATTCGGTTATATTGCGGTAAAAATATATGTAAAATGGTATGGTGGTGTAATGGTAACCCCTCCCGCTGTGGGTTAGCAGCGGTGAGGGAGTGTCAGACTCTTACTGACTAAAATCGTCGTGTTCCGTCGTCCTAGGCCTTTTATATACCAGGGCCGCGGTATCTCTTTCGAACAACCCGCAGCCCCGGCTGGCCCTGGTCCTACTGGGCCCCACTGATTTCAAAACACCTTAAGACTAATTCCGCGAACCTTAACACCGCGATACAGAAAAGCACAACGCCATCTATCGAGCTATCGGGAAGCTCGCGATTGAACAATGAGCTACAGGTTAAAGCGCGAGATATCATTGCACTTCTTACGTATCTTAAAAAAAACAACGTCACCACGTTTTAAAAAGCTATCATTCCACTTCTTACGTATTTTAAAAACACATCGTCACCACGTTTTAAAAACACCCAGCGCCATCTATCGTATACCTCAAGAACTAAATAACTTAACTAATACTTATACCAATTAGTAATTCGTTGAATTATAGTTATTTCAGGATAAGTAGATGTAAAAAAAACAGTTAAGACGATAAAACAAATTGTACGTCATCCCTCGGGTTTTAAACGACACACAGCGCCATCTACAATCCATCCATCAAGCAAACAATATTTTTGTTTTCCCTCGGGAATATCTATTTTTTTCGGGATAAAAAGTACCCTATTATTTAATCCGGACTTCTAACTTTACGTCTGCAAAATTTCAAAGCAATCGGTTCAGTAGTTACGGCGTGAAAGCGGAACAAACAAACAAACAAACAAACAAACAAACAAACTCACTTTCCGATTTATAATATTAGTAAGGATACACGTAGTTTGTTCTAGAACAGTTAAAAAACAGATCGCTTATAAATTATAACGTTAATTAGCATTTATTGTTAATTTAGAAACCGGTCGGATATATTTTGCTATTTTAAAACACATAATTTAATGGTTTATTTAAAATAGGAACTTATTCGACTTTAGAGATATGTTTTTCGGCTAATTAATTGAAACACAAATAGGTACTTATTTGTGTTTCGCGAAACTTTAAGCGTGAGAGAAAAACTGTGGCGCTTTGTATGGCCACATATTGTGATGAAATACAAATAAAATTGATAAATTGATGACATTGTATTTTTCATTATCTGCCTAGTCACTTCCCATTTATTTTGTTAGCTTTAAGTTTTATCGGATGGAGCTGAATATCGAGTGTTTATATATCAGCAGTTCGGATGGAGCTGAATGTCGAATGCTTAGGTATATACCAGCAGTTGGCACAATAAGTACATACTTTTTGCTCATATCCAAGGACCGATTGTGACAAGCGTTGCTTTATCATTTATAGTCTCTTGGCATGCAGCTGTTCGAGTCACGAGGTTCCTCTCTTAATCTAAAGTATACTCTTTATATAATTCTTCTCTTACTTCTCTTAATTTTTAATACTTTTTTATGTAGTAAATAAAAATAGTACAAAAGGATGCTATACTTGCCACATATGTATTTCCTTGCGGTTTCACACAAAACTACCGATTGAATTCAAACAAAAGATAAGTACAACTTTACAGCACTTAAGTTTTAGCAAACAATGGTCGAATAAAATAAATATTGTCCTTAAGAAGTCTGCACATAAATTATTTCCTTAAAAATAGACAATCGAAACGGGCATAGGTACCACATATTTTCTCAATATCAAATTTTGTTCAGATAACCAATGTTAATAATTTGATACTATTAAGTAAAATAAGATTAAATCGTTGATTCATACAAAATAACCTACAATAAGCAAACAATTTTTACCAAAAAAAATGTATAAGTATTGAGCATGTTTCCACTAAGCGCCTTTTACAAAAGTGGTGATAGCGGTCGATCTGCGCGCGTTAGAAGTTATCCGAAATAGGCGCTTCTAACTTGTACTTCTCTATGGAGAAGACCGAGCAAGAGAACTACAGGGTCTATATAAACATCTACATTGTTAAGCTGAATATTGCGTTTCTTTGTTTGCTAGAACGCGCCAATGTCAGGAACAACCGGATTTATAAAACAAAAAAAAAACAGTTTTAGATGGCCTATGTATTTATCAAAGCAAGCAGTTTAGGCATTTTTTCTGGGGGTGGGAGCTACTTCCTTCAGGAAACTTGTAATGAATTAAATCCCAGCCACATGATTAACAAAACATTTAATTATAATATAACATAGCAATAATAAATAACTCTAAACGCCTAGACTCTTGTATAGCAGCGGCACGTAGTCGTCGAACTGCGCGCGGTAGAAGTTGCCCGCTACAGGCGCTCCTAGGTTGTACTTCTCCGCAAACTTCTTCGTGGAGAAGGCGGCGCGACCGTCAATGGACCTGACAAGGAAGGAAACACAATTATTAATTTTAGGGCGGATTTTATCATCATCTTCTGATCTAGCGACCATCACCATAAGACAAGGTATCTGCCTAGCCTTTTAGCAACTATGACAAGATAGTAAAAAATATTAATATAAAGAACGACTCATCTAGACATGTTCAAGTATCAAGCCGTCTCCGTATTTAACTTCCTATTAGTAATGACACAGATGACTATATAAACTCTTGGACTGTTAGAGTAGGTATTCAACATGGATTTTAAATACGATAAAAGTTTTGCAAGATACGATACTTTTTGAGATCTCACTCGATGACTCATATCACATCAACCTATCTACGCTACTTCATAACAATCTATGGTTACTCACTTGTTAGTCAGCCTCTTTTCATCAAACTCCAGCTTGCCTGGCTGTTTGTACGCAATGTACACGTATCTATGGATGCCAGTGCCTGCTGGGGGGCCGGAGCCGATGTAGCCGGACAGGACCTCGCCCTTGCTGACATCACTGCCGGGGATGTTCACCACCAGCCAGTGGTGCCACTCGCGGTAGACGGGCTCAGGACCGTCATAGTTGTCGGGGTCTGGGGGAAAATGGAAAAGTGATCATGGTGGTTATAAAGCTGTAGGTGTGATGAGCATTAGCTTGTGTCAGTCCACTATTATTAGCATTTCCCAGTGACATTTATGCTAGAGTCTAATTCCTTCGATATTCCAGTGTTACCTGGTTTACTGTAAGGGTGCAACTAAAACTTTAATTATGATATGTAAGTACAATCTACTTAGGAAGCATGCTGCATGCTATGCCTATGTAGGATAGGTAAGGGGGTAGGTATCTAAGCAACATAAATATTGAAGATAAAGAGCATATTGAAGCTCTATACAAAAGGAATCTTTCAGATGTTAACTTCATGACAAGAATCGCACTCCGGACGTCTTTCAACAACCACTACCGAACAAGTCTCTATGCTACAATTTGTCATGGCGAACTGCTAATTATTTAGAATACTTAGTTATTAGGTTATCTTCAAGCATACCAGTGAAGACGAGTGTGTAGAAGGAGTTGGGGTCAGCGTTGAAGGAGACGCTGGGCTGCTCCTTCACCTGCGTGGGAGTCAGCTCATTGCCCTGAGACGCGATTGCACCGCTCGGGTATTTCAACTGGAATTAATGCAACAAGTTCAGTTAAATCTACACTTACTAATATTGTTAAGCTGAAGAGTTATGGGTTTTTGATAGAAGGTGCTCCTTTCCTAACCTACTGATCCGATTTAGAGAATAGCTCACATATCGAGAAAATTTTATCTGTGTGCTCTCGCGGGGCGTGAGGGAAACTCCTGTCATACAGGATACAGGAGTCAGTTTCTTCTCTAGTACCTGTACATTTTAATAAAATTTTTGAATTAAGTATTATATTTATTTCACCCATTATAATGATCTACTTACTACACCTCATCATCTACTTTAGTACCTATTCAAAAAGAACAATAAGTTGTCGGTAGTTACTCTATAACTGATTATCGTAATAGGTAGGTATTTGATTGATTACATAATTAGGCACAGTACTGATTATTCCCAACTTGATTTGGCTAGTTAAGAACAGAAGTGATCCAAGTAACATTTTTGACAAAATGGAACTAAGTCGATTTTTGGGACTTTTGAGTATGAAGTGAGGTTCTGCAAAAGTTATCCAAGTGCTATTCAGTACTTTTTCAAACAAACTCTTTTATGTTACGTTTCTGTATTTCAACAAATATTTAAATATAAACACAATTATATCAATATTTTTATCAAAATTGCATTTACTAAAGAAAAACAGCTATGAAAGTTTGAGTTATGTTTATATCTATCAAATAACAAACATATTTTAAATGAGCACATCTCAACATAATTATGATATTCATAAAAACGCATTTCTATGAATATCTCAACTTTTAAAAAATGCTACTTGGATTACTTCTGTTCTTACCTAGCCATTTATAAATAGTACGCAGGTATGTACGATAGATTTGCTTTCGCCTAATCGTTATGAATGAATGATTGATGACTTACTGATTATATTAGCACGTGTTTTCACACTATTTATCGGTACACCTGTTATCTATTAAATAATAATGTAATTAAATGGTACTTACTTAATCGAGGAATTCGTGTACGATAACCAACGTCTGGAGATTTGCACTTATCTTTTTTGGGTGAAATTGAGGTCAAATAATTATAAGAATCTTACGTAGGCAGGTAAGTAACATAACTTGAACATCATACCCTTTACGTGTAGTCAGAAGCCAGAAAGTCTGACAACTTATCTTTCCAAGGGTCACCAGGTTGACCATGACCATGTTACTAGATTGACGAGGTCAGATAGACAGTCGCTCCACGTAAATCATTAGTTTTCAGCTGCATCCGGAGAGACTGGAAGCCGACCCCAACATATTTGGGAAAAGACTAGGCCGATAATGTTATTAAGAAAATTAAGTTTAATTATTAAAATGTAAGTAAATTATTGTAATCTCACCTCGATGGTGTCGGTTGGCGGTGTCGGGATGACATCGGGTACGATCTTGCTCGACTCAAATGCTTGCGCTACCAGGGACATGATGACTGTATACAAACAATTATAATTAATATTAATAGTATTGCTGGTTAAATACTAATTAAATAAGCAAGGAAAATATTCTAGAGATTTTAATTTCTATAGAAATTTTTCACATTCAAAACATTGTAGATTTGTTGAGGCACTGTTAAGTTTAATGTATACATAGTCTAGACTGAAATTAGCTTTACTTAACAACATTGTCCAACTTAAAATACATCTCAATAAGTAAAGTGTTAATTTTATCTAAAAACACACTAAGTAAAATAAGCTGTTAATTTTGCCAACCTACCTTTTTCCACGACTGCTTCAAAAACACTGAACAATTTAAAACTTCATGAAAACACGGCACATTTACGATTTCATACACTATCGGCCTTACGTGAACCACACAATATCCATCTCTTTCTAAACTACAAGAAAAGAGGAAGACAGAAACATATGGTACTCTTTCATCTATGTATGTATGCTAATATAATAAAGAGGAACTATTCTTGTGTTTGTTTGTTTAAACCCTAAAAGGTTCCGAAACTACAGAACCGATTCGAAAAATTCTTTCACTGTTGGAAAGCTGCACTCTTCCCGAGTAAAAAAGGCTATATTTTATCCAGTTACGGGCAGTTGTTCCCACGGGATGCGGGTGAAACCGCTTGAAAACGGCTAGTTGCAAATAAAAGTGACCATTTCGTACAAGATTAATGACTTGATAAAATTACGATAACCCTGACATTGTACTAAAAGTGATAACTCTTTGGAATAAAAAGCTGTTATTTACACAATAATGACAGTTTTTTATACATAAGATAAGAGGCAATTAAGTGCAATAAAAATTAGGTATTCACACTGTGTATTATGAAATCTTCAAATGTCATGTTGGTTACTTATGAATAAACAGTACCTACTATTCAAATTACATTCTTGAATCGATTTAAGTACCTAATCGTTTTTAGAAGTCAGTTCTGCCTAAATATTCTCTGGTTGAAGTAGACTGTAGAGTACGCTGTCAGCATTTTATTAATTCGAATTGAAAAGAATCCCGCTTCGGGTGCAACAGAAAGAAATATCAGAGGTTTAAAACCACGCATTGTTCCACTTTTTTCCCTGTTAGTATCGAGTCTTTGATGGCGCGTTTTCTCAAAAAAGTATTGACTTTGGAAAACCTCTATTTTGTAAAATTGTGGATTTTTTTCTAATACCATGATTAATATCCAGTTATAAGATGTAGTAGTAGACAGCAATTTTATGGCATATGATGTGAGAATTCTGAAAATATCAACTTGACAGCTAAGCTAAGGTAAGTATTCAAAAAGCAATACTAAGCTAGGTCATTTTGGGAATAAATAAGACAACGTGAATATTTTTGATAAACAAACATTTTATTATTTTTCAAAACAAAATCTAAAGAAACAAAGTAGTAACAACAAAATAAATCAAACAGCGTTATTATGAATGCACACAATAATTATTATTAATACAAACAAAACCTACGCGAAACATAATTCTATGCGAATAATTATTATGCCAAACTAATTATGACTTTTATTTATATAATAATACTTACAGTAGTTACAATTTTACAAATATTCTTTATATTAATATTCTGATATAACTATAGAAATATTTAAAAGACTAATTCTTAGATTCTAATTATATTTCAGTTTAATCTAAATGGCATTATACCTTACGATATAATTTCCATTTTTGGATAGCTACCTACATAGACAATCTTATAAACAAATATTTCTTTATGCTTCTGCTTAGCTAGAAAGCATAATCAAATCACAAGAAGAAAGATATGCTTTACAAGCGTAGAAAAGTTCGCAAAATAGTGATCGAAAATTGTATCGACTAGGATTCCACATTTCTTACTTAATCATTTCATACTCAACCTTTTCTTAGAGTAGGTATACAATTTTGTTAACTTTATTTTTGCTTAGATGTGTAAAAGCAGGTATATGGGATAGATATTAAGGAATTTTAATAAATGTCGGTTATTATTTGTCACACAAATGGCTTATGATGACTGAAACATCGTGACACGTCCCCTGCTAATTAAACACTGATGATAAACAAAGGAACATTATTATGAAATTAAAATAATCTTAGTAATGTAGTAGTGAGATTGGAAAACACAGATAAAGCAAATTGCGAACGTGATCGATAAAATATGGGTTTTAAAACATTTGATAATTGTAGTTAAAATAAATATTGATTGATTGGTACACAATGAATTAGCAATAATATAACAGATGATTTCGAGTCTTTTTCTACATAAATAGATTGTTTTACTCAAAAATTTTATATTGAAATTAAACATTTTGTAAAGGATTCTAGCTCATGGTTTCAAAGAGAAAATACCTAGTGTTTGGAATATTCTTGAAAATTTCAGAAGGATCAGTGAACTAAATATAGACGTACTCGGACAAAAATCATCGATCAAAATATTGAAGCCTATATTGTCGTTACTGTCTATAATATATATTCGTAAAGAATAAATAAATAACAATAAATATTTTTGTCGAATAACCACGATTTGCCTGAAACTGACCGACAGCAATCTCTCGAAAGATTGGTGGCATTTCATGATATCAGTAAGGATCGTGTTGCAACCACACAATACTACAAGGCTAAATCATACATGTAAAATCACGACAAAATTGATAAAAACTTGAAAAACTATTGTACTGAATTAAATCAACATGCAAGAAATAAAATTTAAGACAACTTTATGATTGATATCGACCTCATTTCAATTTGTGTAACATTTTAAAAGGATTACAAAATTATATCAGTTAATGCACAAGTTTCGTCAACTTTGTCGTCATTGAAAATTTATGATACCTCATCAGAACATAGATTTGGTTAAATCTTTTTCAACTGTCAGATCAGAATCAAATATGTTTAATTACAATTGATAAATTACTTCATATACTTAGGTGGAATAAATATAGTTACAAGACCAATATAAATACTAGATGATGAAATTCGCATTTTAGATGATATATTTGAAGAAATTAAAATTGCAGAAGCTTTAAACCCACTAGAAGGAACTGAAGAACAAGTAATCAATGCAGGGCTTTGAAATGAAGATTAAACTCTTAATAGAGACTAAACTAAATTACATGCTCATGACTTCAAACGCCATTTTAAATTATATTTACACAGAGTTCCCGGCCTGACCTCCTCTCTAGTTAGTTAAACTTTACAAATTAACGTGACCGACGATATCTACAATCTATTGTTAAGTTGGATAATATTCTTATAATCAGTCAGTCCTTGGATTAATATGTTAGATACAATCGATGAACTGCGTCTGATCTCACTAATACCGATGAAATTAGCTGCAATAACAACATCGCTATTGGATATATTCTAATTATTCGCAACGTTGTATAGTGTAGCTCTATCAAGATTCTTAGGTAAATCAGACCAGTTTCCACTAATCAATATCTCAAATAACATTCACACAACTTGAACGGTGGCAAATGCGCTGAATGTTACTTTCTTTGGTGGTTCCGCACTGCAGGTCCTGACTACCGACCGCTTGGCTCCGTCCTGACCGTTCATCTTCAAAACTGGCTTCAGATTAGCAACGTCACCGTGCGACTGAGCCTTAAATCTACCGATCGTGTTGCTAGGGTTACCTAAGTCTCTTAATTTATTCGTCAAGCCGGTTATTCTGTGGGAAATATTCGAATAGTTATTTTTCTTAGGGTCAATCTGCTGCTTCTTCGGTTCGCTTAACTTCTTAGGTATTTCCAAGCTCTGTAGGGAGGTGAATTTCCTGTGGTCTGTGCTCAACAGGTTCCTTTTCATGTCTGTATTCGGTCGCGGTAGCCGAGGCGGTCGCTGGAGGAAGTTGTTCGGTCTGAACGGCATAGGCGTAAGTTTTGGTTTCTGCTCGCTTGGCATGCGGTAATACTGGGGTACTGGTTCCAATCTTTGGGGTTTCCGTAGCGTGAGGGCCATCGCCATCTTGGTCGGCCTGGCGAGGCTGTCGAACGCTGTCGTTGAGAACTGGGATCGGCTGCTCTTCCACTCCTCGCGGTCAGACTCGTAGCCGGTCACTGAAAACGAGAAACAACAGACTATTTATAAGATATTCATACAAAGGATTCGCAGTCTTAATTTCATCATCATTATCATTACAGAGATCCGGCAGCGAGTAAAAAACCAGAATCAAACAAATTCCGTATTGGACATAACTGTTTGCTACCGACCAAGGTGGCTCTTTATCAATATTTAACTTAAAGCACTTATTTAAATAAGTCGTGCTTATTTCGCAGTCTGGCCAAGACAGACCTTCACTTCCTATATACAAAAATAAACGAATAAATTAGAGTTATCTTAAGATTTAATGGATACGAATATTAATGAGATTTTTGGAACGTAATTATAAATTGTAAGGCCTGTTATTTGTGGGTACGTAAATAACTCCGAATTGGATGCAAGCGTTACATCAGCTGTTGGTTTGGATTCGGAGCACGCGCGCGTTTCCGTGCTCCCGCGCATACGAATCGGCTGCGAGCTACAAGACATGACTGACGGAGATGACCTAGCTGATCGGACTGCAAGGATGCCGCTGTTTACAGGAAAATGTACAATTTTGACGTTAATTTAGTAGGTAGTATATTTCTTTGTTTCTATCAAGATAGTAGGAACTCTAGATGTTTGCTTAGATTCTAAAGATGTCGTGTTTTGTATGAGTTCGTGCGTTGTCTAGCCGACTTCCTCACTTTCTATTCGCATCTGAAAGACGTTTCCAAGCTCGGAGCTCGTTAGACGTGAGTCCTATTCATAATTATAGTAAAAACTGTATGCGGATATATCGCTTAATCTATGCAGCTTAAGGAGGCTTTTGATTGGGTAAAATACAGAAACCAGATTATAATATATTAGTCCTATTAGATTATCTATCACACGATACGAAATCTTAGGACTGATTTGAAAATTTATTTCGGAATAATTTATGTGAACCCCTTTATAATGAAGAACATGGGCCGACATTTAAACATCTATCAGAACCAGAGCTGAACAAAACGTTTGAATAATCAGACAATGTAAAAGTTAGATCAGAGATAAGGTTTTTGATTCTAAAGGACAAGGTGATATTTTGTTTTAATGTTTTGATGCAACAGATAACGAAAGCTACAAGCGTTTTTGAAAATTTATCTGGTACTACATTTTCGGTTTATTGTCAATTAAAATTAATTTTAATTTTTTAACTGACTTCCCAAAAGGGGAGGAGGTTCTCAATTCGGAGGTTTGTATATCTTTTATGTTTGTTTGTTTTTATATCTCTATCGTTAACCAAGAGATTTTTTTTTCGTAATTTTTAAAACTAAGAAATAAGGTGTACCACAGGGGATTGTACTAGGCTCGCATCAATAGACCTTCAATATTATACGTCAATTATCATGTTATTAAAATATGAAAAGTTCATTTATTTCGCAAGCCTGAACTCGGCCGGTAATGCGACCTTCATTTTAAACATTGTATTTCAATATGGCCGATGTGATGAGCATCGAAATTCAATTCGGTTACATACAGATTACATTTAAATAAAGCCTTGATATTTTGGTTAGAATTAGCAAAAATGCGATAGATAGAGTTCATGCTGAAGAAATTAAAAAATACAAATAATGTTTCGTTGTGTTGAAAACTTTTCATCATAATCAACCATTTTATTGTCCCACAGGTGACACACCATGAGACATATGGTGGCGATGCCCTATTGGTTATTTTTTATCTATGCGCTTCCAGATTAGGAAAGTCTCAATGTAAGGTACCTACATATCTAAGTTACCTATAATTTGGAACACCAATGACGAGTATCTAAAGGTGAAGAAAAATATTTTTAGGAAATCTATATTCTCTATGAGCATCAATCACCATGCTTGCTTACGAAGAAAGATCAGTTTGTAATACATAAATCATCACTCACAGAGACTTGTAACAGGAGATCAGGGTTACAGTAATCATATATGTTACATTATCCGAGCATGAAGGGCAGGTTCGATTCCCGCGCGTGTCACTTTACTGCTCGCTTCCGTAACTTTTGACTACTGTTGCATGACATTCTGTGTCACTGGAATTATTTATTACAGGCTTGAGATTGCAAGTTTTCTCACATAGCTAAAAACGTCATACTTTGTGGGATTCCTCTTTTAAAGACTAATAAAATGTTAGGAAGCAAAAGGTTAAAAGAGGTAGGTAATGAAAAACTGTGTGAGGTAGTGAACAGAGTATCCGGAGTTAGTCTATTTTTTGAGGAAAGCTATAAACCTACTTTTATCCAGGTGCGGGCATAAAATCCCTCGATGTGTGGCGTGGCTAGAACTATGGGGAACTGCTAGATTTCTTTTAGTATGTACTCAATACAACATCCGTCTTCCAAATGCTTGAGATTATTACGAAATTAGTGAACGCAAAATGTATTTCCAAATCCCATATTGATTCTAACGGCAATACCTAAATGAATCATAATATTACAAGGAATGGTTTTAACCCCTTTCACTTTTCGCCAATGTGGCTGACTAATAATTTTGACACTACACTGTTTGAAATTCGGATATCCGTATTTGTGTCATTATTATCCAATATGGACTTAAGATTCGTCACATTCATATACTGTGGGGCTTTTATTTGACCATCCTTGACAGTCGTTACGAGTAGTCAGAATCCATAAAGTCTGACAACCAGTCTTGCCAAGAGGGTATTGGGTTACCCGGGTAACTGGATTGAGGAGGTCGGATAGGCAGTCGCTTCTTGTAAATCACTGGTGTTTAGCTGGATCGGTTATACTGGAAGCCGATTTCAACATGATTGGGAAAAGGCTAGGCAGATACTGTGGGGCTCAGTTCACAAAATGAACGGAAAGTTGGTATTTAATGGGCAAATCTTTAGATCCTTTTGAATTTTATGATTGTGCGCACAGATTCTGCATCATTATTAAATGATGGCTAAAAGGGACGATTCTAATAAAGATTCTTATTCAGAAGAAACCACGTATTAATTTATTACATCATAAAACGTTATGACTATTCTACTATTCGTAGTAAAATCCATTCTTTATTGGTACTTCAATTAATTTCATTCTGTCTACTATTTTGGACCTTATATAGTAGACAATAGAGATTACAATACAAGCACTTGATGTGACATTTGCAGTACCTACCTTCAGCCTATTGTGGTGTAGACCAATAGGTAAGATACAGTTATGCAAGATGGATTACCTCTTATATTTTGGGACATCAACGTGTAATAGTAAACGCAGTTTTTACGTAAACATCATATTTAGGATTTTATACATATTTTCTGAGTGTGTTTGGGATAGGTACCAATAGCTAACGAGTTACTTACTTCTGATTATACCTCTCTGTTTTGTCACCCATCTGTTAGACAATGAGATGGCTGATGATCATGCAAAATTGCATACTTGATAACTGGTATTATGACTTTACATGGGATACTCCAAAGATATCATATTGTATCCTGTCCTAAGAAAGCCAAGTCACTGTTCTATAACAACCTGCATCCAAATTTCCCAATACCGGTACTATTAGAATCTTCATCGTCACTCATAAAGTGTTTGTCTTAACGCAATCCACTTTTACGAGCTTGTCCTCAGTTGCACAAACGGCTCGAGATGACATGCTGCCATCTTTGACACGGATGCGAGTGGTTACGACTCTTTGTGGCTGTCCCGGATCAGTAGTTTGTACTAGTATGTGTGTATTATGAGACCATTGTAATGGAACTTTTTGAGAAAATTGGTGGTGGTCAGGAGATATCTATTAAGGGGTTCAATTTGAAAACAGTTTAACTGGTTTAACTAAAGAATGCAATTAATAACTTATAGGTTAGATTTAGCGCAGAATTAAAAAAAAAGTCTGCCAATGAAGAACATTTTCGAAGACAATAGCTATAGATCCAAATTCAGGAAAAAGAACTACCTCATCCCAGAAAAATACAATAAAATAGGTACTTCACAGAAAGTATTCCAAAACAAACTGATATAGAGTACAAGTTCTTATTAAACAAAATTATAATTTCATAATCTGGAATCGGTCCCTAGTTCCGAATAAGGCTTATCGTTACAGCTTCACATCTCACAGTCACGTGCTTGAACATACCGTAGCTAATCATAGTTTACAATCAGCGTATGCGCAACTCACCTAACCCTTATTGTTAATTTTGCTATGAAGATTTTATGTTTAATAAGCTGAGGTTTTAGTCCTATCCCAATAGATGTAGGGAAACCTTTCGCAGGCTCTGTCCCATCCCTTTCTCAATATTTTTTTCTTCTTCAGCTCCCGTCGTGGTGCAGCGTGAGGAAGTGTCAGACTCTTTCTGTTAAACCCTTTATGTACCAGGGCTGTGGAAGCTCTTCCGAACAATCCCACAGCCCCGGCAGAGCGGCTAGACTCATGCCAAAACACTAATCGTGAATGTGACAGGTTTTTCAAAGTCAACGTCGTATGTTTTTCACGCTCTTGTCTTTTTTGTCCGACCTTTGCCTAAGATACTTTTAGATGAGAGGTTTCACGTGACTGAGCCGAATAAAAAATCAAACCTTAGTTAAATCCATTCTATATTAATTAATGATATCACTTCTTCAAAAATTAAAATAGCTAGAACATCCAAATGGCGATCGAAATTCTATACCACCAAAATTAATTCACGTACATAAGAAATGTAAATAATATTTTCCATAATCGAATGTACCGTGTTAATTGAGGCTAAACTAATATTATATAGACCCTACATTATTGGCTTTGTATAAACACAGCTATTTGCTTAGACTGGCCTTAAATAATATAATGCTTTTGAGTTTGCATACCATTGCTCAATTTCACTAGCGGGGAAGATTTTGAGGACATGGTAACTTGAACCATATTGAAACAGAAAATATGTAAGTTTTGACTAAAGTCTCTTTTTTTGGTTTGGCCGTTTTTTAGTTTTACCGTACGGACATGTTACCACCAATGAAGGTTGGTACATCTGAATGATCGTCAAATTAGATCAGGTTGACGAATCCTGGCTTACCTCGAGGCGACTGACCCCCATTGATTTTGACTGATCACCATTTGATCATAGATGGTAGTTATCTATGCTAGGTATATACATTGAAGACGTTTTCCAAATCTGTGAAACGACAGGACCGATTCATGAAATAATTTAAGCAAGAAATAGAAGGATATTGTCCTTTATATTATTCAACTACGGGAAACAATTCCATATAATACAATGTTTATTTACTTATCATAAAAGGTCGTTATATTGTAATGGTCGTCAGACTAATTTGCAATAATCGTGTGTCCGACAAGAATCTAAGCTCGAGTGACTGCGGGGACAATACAGCACGACTTGTACATATACTTGTACTACAACGACGCGGGCGCAGGTTTCATGTCGTCCTCTTTCACTTATTGTTATGTTTTAATTATAAGTAGCTAGCAATTAAATTGTGTTAATTGAAAAATTATTTTAATATATAAAAATTGATACTTAGAAATTGAAACGAAAATATAGGGTTTTTTTTGTATATCAATGTACTTAGAAACGTCGTCATCTTATTTAAGCCTTATGTGAGTGACGAGGGACCTTTAGCATTTTCAAATTTAAGCCTATGTACCTAAATTTGTCTGGAAGTCTGATACATATATGTGCAGTGAAGTAAACAAGATGGAGATTGAGAGGTCCAACTAAACTTAAATCTAGTCAGAAAATCTGGCTTGATAGAAAATCCCAATATGATCAGTAGTCGTGCTTACAACTACATTGACAATGAAGTTTTTTCGCAATTTATGAATTTCAAATAGTATCGTTACTGACCCAAATTGTTAGCTCTCAAGTGTATTCATTATTGCCGAAGACGACAAGCATTTGCAAACTGTTGCTTAGAATAATCAATACAGTGATTTCATGTTGTAACTTCTGAATTTTTATAGGAATTTCTATACATATTTTTGCTTTTAAGCATTGTCAACTAGTATTTGATTTTAAATGCTGCCTAATTTGGCTGTGGAGTTTGACTCGCCGCTTCTTCCCAGCAGAAGCACATAAGAAGTGGTGAAGGATAGGCGTTTTGGGGGCTATTTTTTGAAAATTATTGACGTTCAAAAAGTTTTGCAGCTAAGTTTGAATAAATGATTTTGAGTTAGAGTTTAAAGCTTGTCATAACCTTCAGGCCATTAAAGTCTATAACTAATATATTTAGCATATTGCTCATGTTAGGTAAATGCTTAATAATTAGCTAATTGACTTCCATAGAGCGTTCAATATTAATTAACCTTGTAATAAGATTTTGTATCTCTCTTTTATGACTCTTTAGGTTAATAGGTCAGATCCTTATGTGTATGCGCATAGAACCTAAGACAATGTTATGCGCCGTGTCACATTTAAGCTTTTGTTCAAAATCAATTACACTTCTCTTAATGGTCGACCCCTAACACACTAATAGTTAAATTTCAAATTATTGTGGAAGAATATTTTTACCAGGCCGCTAAAGTCCCCACTTAAAGGAATCTAGTAATCAATAGCCAAAACATTGGTTTGCCAAAAAAATTGTTAATAGACATTTTTATATTTACATCTTAGTAGGCCATTATATAAGTAAGAATCAAGTGTGTGCTAAGTATGAATGTAGATGGATGGAGAGGAAGAAAAGATGGTTGGATTGCCTGAAAGATGATATGAATAGGAAGGGAGTGAGTGTGAGTATGACGAGTGACAGGGGAAAATGGAAGAGAATGACATATTGCGCCCACCCCAAATAAAATTGGAAGCTTGAAACAGGGCAGGAGGAAAAAGAAGTAGGCCATTATATAGGCATTAAACATGTGCTCATAATATGTGTTCAATGCTTCCCAGGTAGATGAGACATCGCAATTATTTTTAGAACTCAATATATTCAAGTTACGATACTTTAAGGCCTAGACAACACGTAACACGCTGTATGGTAAATAGGAATACATAATCATCATGTGTTTAAGCATCTGTGTCGTGCCTAAAGTGTGGAAATAGTGAGATCACTGGCTGTTGTTGATAAATCGGTTCCGCCAATCACGGCGCGCGTTTGATTAGCCCTACGTGACTGATTTTAGCGTAATGAGAGTTTGGGGATTTTCTTTACTTTTTTGTTACTGGGATTATATAGCAAACGCTATGGAGTTTTGGACTTTCTTTGCCAGTTTGACTTTCTTGCGTTTATTCGATAATACAAAGGTCTACAGTTTTCTTAGAATTTGGTAAAAATAGATATGGCTGACTTGAATGATCATCTGATTATTTATTTCTATAACGCTACTGACAATGCCGAATGCGTAGCGAAATATTGGGCCTCCAAAATTTAAGTTGCCATTGACTCGCCAAGAAGAAGAAAATTTCTATAAGTCAATAGTAATCCGTACTAAAAGCCCAATGACATTAGGTTGCTAAAAGCACTTGAATCTCAATCACATAATTACCCCTAATTAAAGCCTGCACAATCGACCTGTGCACCGGCGCCATTATTTTTTATCAACCATAGGCCTGAGTGGGTCGATCGTGCCGCGGCTTCTAAACAAACTCATGCGCAATGTTGTCTCTACGGATAGTGCAACGTTATGACTCGAACAGTGCCTAAGTGCCCATACCAAATAGATGCATAGCAACACGTAGGACTCTGTAATATGTTGCCAATCTAGGATTTACGTGGAACACGAATAACAAGCACAGGATTTTTTTAACGGAGTAAAGGTAGGGCTAAATTGTCTATTGAGTTTTGAGAGAGGTTTACAAAACAAATGTACTAAAGGTTTATGTACTGCACCTGTAGCCTGTGTAGATAAATCTCATACTACAAGACTAGACAACAGAATATTTATTTTATTGTCAAATGTTATAGTGCAAGATATGATTGTTGAAGCATCAGCAATGTTAAAGTTTGATTGACAGCTACAAATAATTTCGTAATTAGCAAACAAAACTTAAACCTATCTTAGACAGCACATCAAAAACTTCGCAACGGCTATATTACATGTTTTAAAGATGAACAGAGTCTTACTCTGCCCATACAAATGGTTTACAGTGACACAGTCGGAGAAGTTGCTGCAAGTGAATGACCGGTTACGCAAACGATGGGTCGGCAGTGGCCTTGGCTTGTTTACGTGTTAATGCCTAACAACAACCGTGTCTAAGATAGGCTGATGAAATAGATCAAACAGCTGATATTGGTGAAGATCTGAGAGATAAGGTAAATGAAGAAGGGGAAGACAAGACTAGCTGAAATGACAGTGAAAAGAGGTTTGATTGAAATTAAATAATGTTCGATCAAAAAATATGCATTGCCATCTATCATGGCAATGCAGACAGCCTTTTGGGTACAATCCCCGCTGATAGCGATGCGGATTAATTTTTTTGATACACAGTTATAATTTCTCGTTTTTTATTTGTAAACAGATTAAATATGGAATGCAAATAAATAAAAAATTACATGGAATCTCAAATAAAATAATATATAGGTAAGTATAAACTTGCAACAATAACAGACTATCAGGAACAGCCAGTCCGTTACCTAACTAATCGCTCTATCTTTTAGCTTTAGGATGGGAAAGTGTTTATAGGAAGTCATAAGGTAAATCAAAGAGATCTTCATATTTTCCTGGTAAAAACCATGAAACTTAACGATCATGATGAAGGTTCTAACAAAGACAAGGGTGAATTTTGAAATAAGGAAAGAGGTTTTATAAAGTACCAGGAAATTATATTGATGATGATATCAAAGAGGTGACTGTAGTTTTTACTTCTATGATTAATGAACAATCATAAGAAGTTAAACTTGGGTCATTAGATACTATAATCAACAGCCTATACAATAGATTAGCTTTGGATGATAGAAATTTGTACGTAGCGATTAACGTAGTACGTAACAACTGACATCAGAATTTCCTAGGAGTTATATAACAATATTGGCTGCACCATGTTGTCTATTGATTCCTCTATAATGATGACATGAACTGTGGTATTTTTAGACCTTAACTGCAGGTTTATTCAATGTGGCAAAAATCACTGCGGTGCACGGGAGTTAAAATGACTCATAGTATTTCGTGTAACTGTGGCTTTTAGATGGTTCGATATAATTAGAAAAAAAAAGATTATACAGAACAAGAAATGGTCGAGATTATATCTTTTAGATCCTACTGAAGTAAAAACCAATAGGAGCAAAAAAGTTAAGCCTCAATTGTTTTTAAGTGCTTACTTTTATGAAAAACAATATGATGTAGATACGATTGAAAACTAAAGAACTCACCTTTATTACTTGCTGGCCAGATGTTGTTCGTCGCGTTCTTTTTGTTGGTTTTGTTCTCTCTGAACATGAGAATATCCGGTACCTTGTTCAGCTTATTGTCCTTCGGTATTATGTCCGGCGCTCGATCAACGTTCACTCGCACAAATTCACCCTTCAACACTTTCGGCTGATTATCTTTTAACATAGGAGGCTGAGGAGCTTTGGGCTTCTTGTGAAACAACCTCTTCCTGTCTGGTTTTGATGGGATCTCTATATCAGTGTATATTATGCTGTCTATTTCACCAGTCTCATTCAAATCATTCCTTATTCCAATCAGACTCATAGGCTGTTCGTATCGATTATTTACATTATTCTTCTGCTGCACC
The DNA here is from genome assembly GCF_030705265.1 of Helicoverpa armigera. Lineage (NCBI taxonomy): Eukaryota > Metazoa > Arthropoda > Insecta > Lepidoptera > Noctuidae > Helicoverpa > Helicoverpa armigera. The sequence goes on from NC_087141.1 coordinate 2,418,013, forward strand.
GATATGTGTGTTACGCCATCATTATCTATTGTTTGCAGTAAGTCGTAATCATTGCGTCCCTTATCGAATAAACTGTAGTCATCCATACTATTCTTTCTGCTTTTGAAAATGTCATAAGTTTTCTTTTTAGAAAACAAGTTTTCACTGCTCGAATAGTTGTTCGTGTTTTTCGTCAGTCGGTTCCGCATTTTGAAGTATTTGTACGTGAAGTATATTCTCTTGAAGTCCTGTTCGTTCTCGAACTTGAGCGCTATGGCTTCTTTGTTCATGTTTTTGGCTATGTAAAAGACTAGAGTGTTGTCACAATTGGGATAGTTCTCGATGTTGACACAATTTGAGATGTCGTCTATCGAGATGTTTTCACATTTGGTAGGTTTAAGTTCTGTGTAGTCTTTGATAAGTTTTTTGTCTTCGTCTGTGATGTCGTCTTTAGTGAGTAACTGTAGTTGGTCCTTCTCGTTGAAGCCGACGACGATGTTGTAGGCCTGCAGGGAGGTGGGCTTGCTGATGGTCAGGATGTCGAGCTGTTGGCTGGCGGAGTGCATCTTCTGCCGCGCGACCATGGCCGCGAAGCCACCGGTCCGGGCTGTTTTCTTTACGGTCATTGTTCTGTGAACAATGAAAATATTCGTATTAATAACATCGTCGACCGATCGGTTGTATTGACAACTTAGTTACCCACTTGTTTTAGGACCCTAGTGTAGAGGTCACCTACTGAACTTATTTAAACTAGAATAAAGTATGGACACTATTCTTTATATTCAAATTAAACATTCATTTTTATGATTATTACATAAAAAGTGTAGTTAGAAAGTACTTTTAAATATGCACTTTTCTTTTATTACCTGTAACATAGTTAAATCATGGCCCTTCTCAAAAACAATATAAAATGAAAGGGCAAAAAGCGCTACGAATTTTATCGACTCTAAACTTTTCTGATTAATCGAACACCCATATGATATTTTTATCGATACCAAATCGATATTTCTGTATGACGATCTATCACGAATCGATTTTAACTACCAATATTGTTCAAATGCCTTAGCGTTTTTAATTGAAAAGTAAACGTAATTATGGCTCGCACCTTTGCTTTCACTTGCTTTCTTTCAATGCATCTGTGTTCTAAAATAGAATAATTGGCTAATTTTATGGCAAACGAAATTGTAAAAATATTATTAGGTAAGTAGAACATTATATGATTAGGTAGAAAAGGTTATCTTTTTCCTAAGAAGTCTATTGATTTGGGCTTGAAAGTGAAACTTGTCTTTCCTTCAACAGATTTCTTGAGAAACCTTACGTTTATGTTAGCTTATAAACTTCAGCCGTTGCATTAACGCTAACAGCTTTTAATTCACTCACTTACGTCGCTCCATCAATCTTCTTGTTAAATACTTTTTCATCAATTACGTCTTTCACATTTTACGTAACATAATTTTTCCTCATCTCGCCAGCACCGACATTAAAATTCTCAAATGAAACAAGTATGTGTTGGAGAAAGCGTAATATGAAAAAAATAAAGAAAAGACAATAGTTTGTCGCAAGCGTGCGACATTTTGCGCAAAAACTACACTTCCTAGTGATGAGCAATGAATTAGAGAAGATAATTATGATGGTAGAAGTCATAAGCGATGTTATCCAACCTCTTTGGTGCGAGGTTATGTAAAGAGTTTCAAAATAAGCCTGACATGTCAGCCTATGTCAAGAAGGCAAGGATTTTGTTATATACGGCGCTTCACCTACTTTCTTCATTTTAGCAAATATCTTTATTTATCGATGTTATTTCTATTAATAATGGGTTTTTTGAATAGGTGTTTTATTTTGCAATATTTTGTTTCGAATATCGATAAATCAAACAATTACGTAGGTGTCTGCGTAATATTAGGCTCTGATGATGTTTATAGGCTTTGAAATAATATGAATAACAGCCATTCAGGTTTTCTTTGCTCCCTATTATAACTTAACGTAACGTTCCTAAGGTTTATTTTAGTATCTTTAAAATATATTTTCATGGTTTAATTTTCTTTGCTACTTGATAAACGTTGATCAATGTTCTGAGGAAAACCATTTACGACGTATATGATACTAAATAGGCTAACGAAATAACCATGTAGTTACAGATACTTACATACACCATTTAGGAAAGTTGAGTAATAACTCAACGCTTAGTTTTGAGAATTAATATACACAGCAATCCAACAACTTTAATTAACAATTTGCCTTAATAACTATTCTTGCTTTTGAGAATTGACACGGCCTAAGTATGTTTCTAACAATACGTTCATAAACTGATTGCCAACTCTAGTTCGCTGTTCTCTGTGTCTCGAACCACTTCTAGACGTTTCTACAACAATAGTAGGTCTGTGGGAGATCACTTTACATAATATGTAGTGTATTTCCGACTTTACAGGCAAAACTGGGTGAACTTTTGTAATTCGAGATTGCCTTATCAAGATCACAGAGTTATTGTTGGTCACAATTTTTTAATTTTAATTATGTACCATCAGCAATGGGCCTTACTTAATTTAGTTGTTTGTTACGAAAATCCAGTGTTTTTAGGTTGATTCGTTGCGGAATTGTTACGTGTATAAATTTGGCAAACGCGCTTTTGAAGCAAGCCTAGAAGCGTGGGATAATAGGATTGCTTATTAGATAATTTTTAATTAATTTGTGAATTACATCAGAACAGATATTTGAGGAAAACGATATCAAATAATACCATAACTAATACGCTTAGAAACTTTTATAAGGCGCGATCTAAACATGAGCTGTGGTGTCAAAATAAATGTGATTCCATTTTTAAATGTGACATTCAAAAGTTAAGTCCAAAGATCCTTAGCGAGTCTTTAAAACTATAATCAAATAAGACACGATGTTATTATTCTATATCATCCCCTGGGAACTACTCCACGCACTCGGCTGAAAAATAAATGGGCTATCTAACACTGAAAGATTTTTTCTAATCGGTCCAGTAGCTCCTGAGATTTTCACGTTCAGCCGACTTACTTTTTTATATAAGTGGTCACGAAATTTTAATTAGTATTAAACTTTTAAATAAATACCCATAAACTAAATATTCATATCACCCGGAAAATAAATTTTTCGTCGTGAACAAACATGAACAGTAGGCGTACAATTTACATTATTAAGAGCTTATTTACATAATAGCGATTTCCTTGTTGTAATGTGACAAGAGAATGGTGTTGAATAATAATTTATAGGTTATTGAGTCCAGTATGGAACGTGGTTTAATTAAATAGACCTAGGTATTATTGAGTTTGTCTATGGTAAAGTGCCATGCTTTTTACACGTGGTCACTGCACTGTGTAAATCGCAAAGTACCATTACAAAAGGTACTATTAGGTGGTAAGAGGCATATTAGTCTCCTTCGATTTTTGTTTCGTCTAGATGTGTTTCTGAATCAATTAATGATTAGCCATTAATGAAATGTTAATAGATTGACCAAACCCGTGATTACCCACGTGAACTAAAAATGTTTGTGTGTCCCTTGAAAAATGCGAAAATTAGCTTATTTGTAAAACTAGCTTTTTGCCACAGTGCCAGCGTCCTGTGAAAATTACTTCCCGCGTCCAGATAAAATACAATCTATGTCACTTGGGGATTGTATAGATTCCCAAAAGTATTTTTTTTTTTCAAACTGATTCGAGTTTTTAGGCACAACGAAAAAAGACATTTTCATAATACCTATTCCAATAGATTGACGTAATGTTAAAAGAATGCAACCAATTTAGATAAAATTTCTACACATGAAGGGCAAGACCAAACAATTTAGCTTTCCTAGAACATAAAAATTAATTGTAATAATAACGGAGAGACGGAAATAATTTCCACAGAGTATCGTTATAATCGCAGGAGTTCTCATAGACAATGTGTTTTCACTGTCACAATGGCTTTTCACATAATTATACAGTTTGATATCACGCCAGTATTAAAATACAGAAGCCACCTGTTTGTTTGTCCCATGTTATTATTGTTAGTTGATTGCTTTTGTGTGATTTAGAGTTTGAAGTTTTCTTAAAATTAATTATTTTTGTTTTACTATATTCAAGCGCTTTAATGAAGTCTAGACAGGCGAGCAAAAAGAATCCATAACAGAGCTTTAATTCCCATAAGCGGATTTTTCGCTCAGTTTTTCGCAATCTTCGCGATTTCCTGAAAATTGAGAGGAAAAATCGCTTCCGTAAAATCACTATAATGAAAATTGTACATTTCTTGAATTGGACTCTTAATTTATTTCGAATAATGTTGATATCCTATGCATAGATATAATATTACTAAACAAGATTGCGCACGCTCAAAATATATATTTACGAAAATGAACTCTATTCTAACGCAATAAGGTACTAAATTGGTTGCATAATACACAGAGGCAAATCCGAGCCGAGAGGGATAGTTCGAACGGAGGCTGTTTGTCTCTTTCTAACACCTTGCCAGCATAAAAAAATGTTGTGATCAAAAGTTTTGTCTTCCCAAAAAACAATTGAATCACTTATATTTTTATCTTATTTTAACAATTGTAAGTCAACAAATTAATAACAATCGCATTAATTTATTCGTATTTATTATTAAAACATAAACAACATAAATTTTTATTTTGCTTTTTTTTATTTTCTAGCGGTAACCCTGAACATTCTTGGCGCGTAATCAGCATTTAAAATTTTGTTTATGTTTTTTTGTATCAAATCAATTTAAACTATTAAAATGGTGAAAAAGTGTTGCGTTTCTACTTGCAAAAGTGAATCCTATGGTGGTTGCAATATATCGTTCCACAGGTTAGCTAATAATAACATTTTCGTAAACCAAACAACTAGGGTGCCCATGAATTCTTGTAACGAGTCAAAATATGGGTGATGGATTTTAAAACTGTTGTACTATTGTTATAGCTTCCCAAAAAATGAAGAAAGGCGACATAAATGGCTCAGCAGTCTATATATGAAGTAGAAATACAAAAAAAAACAGTCTTCACTTCGAATCTTCCTGCTTTTATACTGCTAATTTCCGGTAATTATTAAAAGCCTCTATAAGTATCTTAAGGTCACAAACTGCGTAAGTTAAAACTTCAATACTAATCTGTGTTTAATAATCTTAGCAAATTCGGATTTGTCTCACATAGCTTAATCTCATAGTCACCCTATTAGAAAGGGACAGACAGCCTCCGTACTAACTGTTTCACTCGGCTCGTTTTTTGGGTTTATATGCGCAGTCCTGTTTACTAATATTATGTCTATGATCCTATGTTACACATAGAAATAAAGAAAATATTCTAAATTCAAATCAAACCTACATTCCAATTGTACAACATAACCAGCCAGCATTTACCACTAACATCACTAATTGGATCTCCTTTCAGAAAGCAGGGCGATATTCTCGACATTGTCGGGACATGGCCATTTAAGGCGTAGCTATAAATAGCTTGTCCTTTACACTAGGCCAATGGCTATAATAGCCAACGTATGGAAGTGGCCTTACACCTCTTCCGAGATATAAAAGGGCAAATGAAGTTGTAGGCCTCGCTGAAAAGAGATCGAATGACCCCTCTAGGGTTGAGCGTCATATTTTTTTATATGGAAAAATAAGGTTGTATACCTCGACCTTTAAACAGAAATGGAGCGCTATGAATCATTGTTTTTATTTAATTTGACCTACAGATGTTCATAGAACATTAATAACAAAATTTCCTCTTTTATTTCTTACAGTTTTCTGTAAGTTTATCCAGCAAGATTTCTTAAGGTTTATTGTCTAGCAAGCAGTTTTCCGTATAATTCGATAAGTACAAACACAATGGAAGGTACATAATGCAATTATTAGCACGACTGTTCACGCCTAAATCTGTAGTTTATCCAACCGTCACTAACTAGCTAAGTTAACAAAAAGTTTATTCATAGTTTAATATTATGAAGCTTAAGTTTGTTTAAAAAACGGTATTAGACAGCTTATCTATGAAGTACAGCTGCATGCTACTTTTTGTTAGAAAAATGTTGTTTAAAAAATTCGCAACTTTTGAAGGAAATAATTCAATAAAAGTCATATATTTAAAGGCATCATAATAAATAAAAATACCAAAAAAACCCCGATTCTCTTAACGTGGTATTTCAATAAGAAATGTATTGGCAACCCTGTACATTTGTAAGGACGAGGACAGGTCATGCGGAAGCGATGCAGCCGGATTGCAATGAACTGTAAAATTAATTCGTCGCTGCTAAATTGCACTGGAGTAAAGTGCATCATAACCATGATTCGATATTATATACCCAGTCGTGTGCTCTTGATGTTCAAAGGTGAATCGAATCTCCTTTTGACTTTTTGAGTGAGTTCATCGATCAAAAAATGTTACCTAGTTTAAAGTTCAATTTATTCAAAAAATAAAGCAAAAACCTCGGTAATTAAGGTAAAATATACTTAACTTAGGTTAGGTATTTATTTAACATACAGGATCCATCAACATCATTTTCCTGACCTTATGCCAACTTTATTTGGGGTCGGCGCAGTACCCATGTTTTCTCCTACCATATCTGCCGTAATCTCACAAGTAACATCATGCCTATCTAATATCATTTTTTTCCTGTGCAGAATACGTATAACTAATAAAAAAACAGGACTGTATATTTTCCGGCTATTTTAAGCCGGAAAATATACAGTCCCGAGTTCATGATTGAAAATTGAATGACAGGAAAATTGGCGCCAAAACTAATGTCACGCCATTGTTTTTTTTTTACTTTTTTAATATTCCTCACAAAAGAGATGTCATGCCTGGAATAAAAACGAATCAATAACCTTGTTTTTTTTTACTTTATGCTTTTGAGTAGGTAGCAAAAATAGGGGTGTGCCCTGATTGTGGCCAATGTGGAACTATCAGCACAAACACTTTTGTTTGTTCAAAAACTGTGTTGTACTAGTGTCTTGAGGATAAATAAATTGTTAACATTCAAACTCTATTGCAAATTACGAACATTACAAAGCGAAAATTACAAAAAAATACAAACTCTTAATTGCATGCCACAATTTATTTACAATCTGATGAGGAAGCAATCTCTTTAGCAATTCTTGGCTAATTGTGTCTAATCTTGTACTACAATTAAATAGACAGCCAGCATCTACATCTGAGATCTTCACAAGAAAGACGACTTTCTCGGTCTTCTCTGGAAACCGCGATATCTCCCTGGGAATACCATACAATAAGGGTATTGTGTATTTTACAACTTTATTTTAGCACCAACTTCTTAATACATAAACCTTATGTCAATCACATAAGGTCGGTTTTATGATGCACGATGTGAAAGTGTAAGATTGTGTAAATGCTTTGTTTGGTGTCACGTCGTTAGAGCAATGGCATATGTGACACTTTTAAGGTTTTATTCCGGTTTAATATAAGTTTTGTGGTCTTAATTGGAAACTGAATGAAACATCATCATCAACAATAATATTGTTGTGTAAATAATATAAACTTGACCTTTACAAAAAAAAACAGACCAACTTCAAAGAGTGCTACGCAATAATGCGCTGACTTGCATTTGCACGAATTGCAATTTATAGTACTATGAATGAAAAAATTATGAAATGCACACCCAATCCTTGTTTTTAACCGAATTCTCAAAAAGAAGTTAACAATTCGAACTTGTACATTTTTCATGAAATATGAACTCTCTAAAACATGAGAAGATAAATAAACTTTATTTTTTCTTACTCTATAAACCATCTAAGTTATTTATTTTCTTTGTATATGGAACTCTATCAAGATAGATGCTCCAATTTCAAATTCATAAAAAAACTTTTCCTTTATAAAATCTATTTACCTACACTCGACACTTTTCTACAAAAACTGGACACTGGATGCATTGAAAAGTGTATCAAACCACAGATTATAATGCAACTGCCTCGTTGGTCTAGCTGTCGCAAGTGCGGCTGCTGAGCACGAGGTCTCGGGTTCGATTCCCGAGTCGGGCCGAAATCGCTTTGTGGGTTTTAGAAGACTTTCACAAAGCAGCCCGGAGCCTGGAAGCTGGTGATTGATACACCCGTGCATCGGAGAGCACGTAAATGTCGGTCCTGCGCCTGATCTCTCTCCGGTCGTGTCGGATTACCGTCCCATCGGGCTATGAGAGTTAAGGAATAGTGAGTGCACCTGTGTCTGCGCAAATGCTCGTGCACTATAATATGTCCTGCGTAGTTGGCTAATCTCCTTACATGAGAACAGCCGCCGTAGCCGATAATCGGCTAGGAGGAGGACATCATAATGTATGCAGATGTATTCATTAACAAAAGTGAAAACTGCTGCACTGACGAGTTTCTCATTATGAAGATAAGAGGTTATACATATATCTATCTTCTTTCTTATAGATGACTTTGATTGCATTTCTCAGAAGTGCACTTGAGTTTAATTTCGCTTGCAAATGAGCGCTCGTTTCCTAGTTATAGGTACTGGAATTAGAAGGGAATGCTTCTAGGAATAAATTGGGTGTTGTGTTTTTCTTGTTGAATGTTACCTACTCATAATTAGATAAAGAAGATATAAAGAGTTTAATTTGTTATTGAAGTCATATCAGAGTATCTGTTTAAAGATTATTTCATAACATTTAACAAATCAATCTGGCTACGACATTTTGAGATGTATTATTTTCAAATTAAAACTTAAGTAGGTATCTAATATTTTCCGCTGTTAACATATCAGAAACTCATCAGTGAGTAATAGTGAGATCCATAAAAGTTCATTGACTTACGTTAAGTTTTAGAAATCACGACATTTGTGCACAAGAAGACATGTTAATTATACATATGTTATATGTATTATAATGAATACTAGCTACTCATAGTGTCAAAAATGAAACATTTTTACACAAATGCATGAAAAGAATCCAATGTCCTAAGTTTTTCCCCGTTTTATAGACATGAAATATGTGTACCTAAGTATGGCCAAAAGTCAATGATCTTTTATCACTCGACCTGTGTAATTTCCAAACGTCATTCTAAGCTCATATTAGCCTGCACGTGTTACACCTGTAACTGGGTTAATATAAGGTCAGTATATAACAGTAGTCAGTTATTTATTTTATGTACATAGGTAAGTGGGTTTTAACACCTGCCTACTACAATTTTATTTTACTTAATAATTATTATTTCATAAGAAATAAAACGAAATAATACTGGGTAAGGGCAGGGCAAAACGACTTTGAACTTCATCGGTCCCACACTAATTGAAAACCAATTGTTTATAGAGTAGGTATGTAGCGTTCATCGTGATTCGTGAAGTTTATTATTTTAAATTTAAGTCAATTTATTATATTAATTACAAAGAAACTACCCGGATCTGTAATTAAATAAAAACTACATAATGACAGGTTTAACTTCTTTCTATTAATCGTAAAGTAATAGGAAACAAATAATTAACAACATTTCTAAACACATAATTTATGCTCACGAACATTCCGGCTATAAATAAATGTCGTTAAACACTAAAGTAATTAAGGATTTATTGAATAAGTTTTGACAAGTTGATAAAAAACTATTAGAAATCAATAGAAAGCGACAGAACATAATTCGGAGATAATTAGCCAATCTCGTTTTAACGCGTTACACACAGTCGCGCATGCGCATTCCGACTGATTAACGCCGAAATGGACGCTTTTACACCGCACTGTAACAGGAAAATCATAGACAGCAAGTTTTCCTAGACCGCTGTCACACCCTAAGGATAGTCTGTTAGACTTATATAACAACCCCAATCTATCCTGATAGGAAATACCTATGCGTTAAATATACTTAGTCATTAAACGTTCTATCAGGAATTGATTGACATGCTTTTCGACCATAAGTACTGGGAGAAGTTTTGATGGCTTAGGGACTAGTCATTAGTCTTTTAATTTTCTGATTTGTAAACCGCTTAGTATTTTCTATTCCTTGATATGGTTTTACTGAAATTCCTACTTATAAATAAGTGTGTATGAAAAGCAATAACAGCCAATTGATAAATGATAACACACAGTTACAGCACGATGTGACGGACACCGGCGCGGGCGCAGGCGTCACAGACGCGGCAAGTTCTTCTACTTTTACTTTATATCATGTCGAGAAAGTAGTGGCTGATAAACGTTCACGCGGCACCCATGTTTCATACACAAACATCACACATATTTACAACTCTATATCTGTAGTAACAAAGATCAAAATCACGTGGCAAGCAGTCATAGTATCCTTAAATATTGCAATCAGACAGGTCGATGGCTGTTTCTTACCAGATTAATGGCTAACAAAATTGATGGCAATGCCCGACTCTGAGTTTTATTATGTCGTTATTATGCAAGAATCGAATAAACAAATAGGTTCGCGGTGGCTAACCACCGTAGTTAAGTACCAGCCTACTTATTTAATGGACGTGTATTTATTTGTTGTGTAAAACTAGCGGTGGAATAAGACTAAATTGATAAGTTAAAGATGGCTTCCTATACAATCAGTTTTAATATCTCCACTTCCCGCTGTGTGCGAACAATCCGATGATAATAAAAGGCGGATACCGAATTAATGGCTAGTTCAAATAAATATAAAATTTATTGTTTAATAAACAACGCTACCAGGAAGCTAGGACTCTCTGACTGGGCACTTGCGTGAGATTGCGCGCGAGCCGCTCCCACGGGCACCAGATGCCCGCGTCCGATGTTACACGATTATTTACGATGCAACCCGAACAGAATGCACTTGCTTGTTTATTGGCAGATTTGAATTTAGAATTCTATTTATTGGTTAAGTTCAAACGGGTCAGATGGTGAAAACGTATTGAAAATTGCAACGGCTAATGACGTGTAAATCTGTGGATACATTGATATACGAGGTTCCTTACTTCTACGAAGTGATTTAATACTCACGCTGAAATATTTATAAACACACCTCGGTATGCTAAATAAAAAGAACTTGCAGCAGGCCTTAAATAAATTAAAAGAATTAATATTCAAAAAAGGTTTGCTTCGAATAAATAATTCGTAATTTACATACAGGACGGTTACATAAATGTAGGTAACACTGTCAGTCATTACACACAGGTATTATATAACGAACCACGTTATCTAAGACAAACAATAATTAAGCTTTTTCGCGCCAAGCAATTAACGGTCTATGGTCATTAGAAGCATTTCTTTCATAATGGAATGTAGCGCACTATTTATTGCTAAACAGGTTAGATATCCATAGACTAATCTTTTTTATACAATACCAGTCATTTTAAAAGGAATTAAGTAACTCTTTAAAATATGTATTTCTTTTTTCATAAATTATCACAAACTGATGCGAGAAGCCGAAAATCCTATGTCCAGCAGTGGACTGCGATAGGCTGATGATGATGATGATGAATGCAAACTTATTCTAGACTTTCACAATTATCTACAGAGGTCTAGGTTGCATACCATAATTAGAAGCTAAAAACAGATTTTTCTTGTTAGAACAGAAAAAGTAGGACAAACCGCGACACCTATATGCTAATCCGTGATAAGTGAGCGAATTTATGCCAAAAAGAAAGCATAAATTAGAAAACAAAACCGTCTGCCACCTGGTCTAATGTGTCATCTTCGAATAAAATGCATTTCTTTACGTATGCTAATGGTTAAGGCCTACTTATGAATGATCTATGAATAAAAAAATGCAGGTGCATCTTGATCTTTGAAAAATAAACAAATATAAAATTACAAAAACAACTCTTTTCCCCATTGCTGAATAAATTATATTCTGACGATGACATGAGCATTTTTAATTATTTTCGTCCACCAATATTATCAGCGTCAAAAACAGAGTGCATAGCGAAATACTGGACCCTTAAAAGCTCGATTGCTATTGACTATCCAAGAAGAAGAAGGATATAAGATGAGTACATTCACACACCCGCGACCCCAAGGCAAGACATCGTATTTATTCAACCCTTCATTGTTTCATAAGAGACTTCAAAATCAATTCCAAAAAGCACACATTCATGAATCATAAAACCCATTTACTATAATAACCGAAACCTTCGTTTGATCTTACCATCAGATATCAATGTAGCGATCATAAATAACACATTGACAATTTGATGACCGGCTAAGTATCGGAACACATCACGATATGCTCACATTAGATACACGACTTCATGGTTGGATGGCAATTATTGTATGTAGACTCTTTGGTGACAAGTTATAGCTTTATTTGTGGCATGGCTTCGCGCCATGCCACAAATAAAGCTATAACTTGTGATAACATGATGAGTTGGGAGTAATAGACAAAGAAGCCAGTAAGTTTGACACCAGTCTAACCAAGGGGTATCGGGTTGCCCGGGTAACTGGGTTGAGGAGGTCAGATAGGCAGTCGCTTCTTGTAAAGCACTGGTACTCAGCTGAATCCGGTTAGACTGGAAGCCGACCCCAACATAGTTTGGGAAAAGGCTCGGAGGATGATGATGGGAGTAATAGACAAAATAAGCAGTTCTTTTCTAAACAGAGAATAGAAAAGGAATAGTGTTAAGAATTTAAATGGACTGGAACATAACCTTTAAGGTTATAATCGAACCTCAAAATTTCTTGCAAGTCAATTTGTACTTTAATAAGCTTCGTGTAATACCATTAAAAGTAAGGAAGTGTAAACGCACATAGATACTCGCATTACTGATCTGCTACTTAAGTATTATGATAATCAAAAGCTCAAAGGGCTGCTAATAAAACTCAGAAACTTCTATCAGCACTAATGTCCACACTACCGCGACCAATGGCGTCGACGCAAACAATAAATCACTGCGCATCTCAAAATGTAAATAAACGGCAGGCGATTACTTCAGTGTCCAGTTCCCGCTACACGATAACCGTAAGTGAATGATAGATACGCTCAAGGAAGTGTCAGGGCGTAGGCAAATGAGAAATAAGTAGAAAATGGCAGGTACGCGGGTACGTGTGGTCCCGGCTCCCGAGGTGCCACCTAATGCAGTGATAAGGTGCGTTTTTGTACGCAAATGCGCGGGAGACGCTGATGCGATGATGCGAAGTTGATTTTGATATTTCACGGCGTTGAGGAAGCGCTCGTTTAACTGATTGTCTATAAACTTGGGAATGGTGAGGAATGCACATGTCTGTACCTGATGTTTTGAATCGATTGTTGAACTTTCAACAAAGAGGGAATAAAAGATAAAATTTTCCTCAACATATAACAGTTATGTACAATCCTGAAATGCCTGAGGAATTAAGGTTTTTGAGTATAGCAACTCGGAATAACAGCAATTTAATTAAACACTTCCCAGACAGCATCGGAAACTAAGCCAACGATATCCGAACGTCTCGACTTACATAATACAAATACGAGTTTATATGATTCAATTTAAAACCAAATGATACTACACGTTGCATAATCAATTTATAGAATGAGCCGTATAATTGGCCATCGTATAAAAACAAAACTGTAATTGGCTTAAAGGCATCGCCCTCAATGCAGATTGGCTTAAGCGAAAACGTTGTAGTACTAACATTATGTAAGGAGCATTAGGAAGAGAAGTTCAGATGATGTCTACGTGGGAAAGTGGTGAATTCCAAAGCTACTCAGTTACCACTTAAGCTTTGGAAGATACGCCAACATGCGCGAGGAGCATTCTTGAAATTGTGGAATGCAGAATCGAAGACGATGTTTACTTTAGTTTAAGGAAATGCTGCTGAGATCCAGTCGAGTATAATTGTACTTTACGTGTCCATTGTGGTCAAGATTTTGTTAAAAGGAGGATTTATTCATAGCCCTTCTTTCCGGCTTCAGATTAAAATCACTTGACAGGATCTCGTGAAGTTTTGTCGGTTTTCTGAAATCCCTATTGAGGGCAATCACATCAAGATGTTTGTGACGAGTCACTTAAGTACGCACATGTTCTGTTAATGTTCATTAGTTTTCTAATCCTTTTAAAAGATAAACGATTAATCTAAGATAAACGCTAGTTCATCAGACCTATTCAAGTCCTCTTTCGATCATCGCACGACCAGCCTATTGAAATCCTCGCAAATCTAATTCAATGCGTGCTGGACCATTGTAAATGACGGCACATAATTACAGATAACACAAATGAATAGGCCAAGTGCGCCACAGATTAGCCATGTCGAATTAATGACGCAACCAATTAACAATAGGTCACTGACACTTCAAACCGTCACGATTCACGCAGAATCGGTAAATTGGTGGCAATGTTTTTGATTTCTCGCGGCTTCTTATTGAGTTGTTTTCTGCACAATCTAGGAAGTAATTGGAACACAATATTCAGCTATCAAGCATTTGTTTGCAATCGTGTCGAGTCCAGCAACCCATTGCTTTCGAGACGGTCAATGACTGTTGTTGGTTGTGCAAAAATGTTTACATTCTGATAGCAACAATGAGACGACAAAAAGTTCTTTATTGTTAAGTGATGAGAATGTTATCCTCGCTACTGTTAAATTGCCTCATGAAGTTGGTCAAGGTATTGGTTTACAATTTACTAAATAAAGTGGACACGGAACACGTTTTGTAAGTTATCAATTTTCAAAATCGGTTGTCTGAAATTGCTGTAATCTAGACTGATAAAGAACCGTGTCTGGTTTGCAAAAAAGTTACAAGAGCAGTAATGTTCAGATTTTAAAAGAAAACTGAATAGAATATCAATGAAAACGTGACCAAAACTTGGTCATTTAAAGAAACAGATTAAAAAAAAAAAATTTGAAAATAGAATTGCTTAAGCAGCAATCAGCCAGCACGCGCATTACTCTGGCACAATGGTCTGATTTCTTTGCCTCTTTTCACGTTCCCGCGCACAGATGATAAAGATTACTTTTTTTAACGGTACAACTCTAGCGCGTACAATAAGATGAAAATGAAAGTTTCGATTAGTTTTTGCTATAGTTCACTTTCGTTGGGTGCCATAGACATAATAGACAGCTGATAATGAGATGGCGGACTGTTATTATGATGCCTCGTGATATATCGAGGGACTGATTTGATGACTCATTGAAATGTAGGTTCACATTGAACGGGTCGGAGAAAATATAGAAAATATACTTGTGTGTACAACTATGATTTCGTTAGTTGCGGCTCTTCAGTTTATGATGACAGCTATTGTTGGCTATACTTTAGACGTGTTTCTACATAACTTCATGCGATAAAAAAATATTTTAAAAATCACCAACATTTCAAAGATATTTTCCTGTACATTTTAAAGTTTTCCATAGACAGGATTTTTCAGCCAAAACTCGTGTTGCTTTATTCTAAGATTACAAGAGCCTGGGCCTCGATATGCAGATGCGAGTGACCCATACACGCATAAACAATGGCCCACAGACCATCAATACTTATAACAATTTGCTATAAAATAGAATGATTCACGTCCCATTGTCTATGCGCCGCGCGTCAATCATCAACGGAATTCAAGGGCACGATGACAACATGCAAGCTTGCAATGTTTAAAATACTTATATTATTTGGCAATAAAAATAAATTGCTGATGTATAAAATGATGCACAAAATGTATTGGTAAAATCTTATGTAGCAATTTTTAATTCATTGCTGAAAAATTTTGTATTTTATTTCTGGGCAAATCTGGAAAATATTTTTTTAATAAATATAAAATATCTTAAATTAAGGTACAATGGGTATTTCAGGCAAGGCTGTATTTTTGTCAAAATCATCATTATTTTCTTCACTTTCAGCATTTTAAACTTTAATAAAGTATGGCGAGGTACGTACAATAAAGATCTGTCATAAATCTTTATTTATCACTTAGATCCTTAAAATGATTTTTAATGGTAAACAAGTATTATGTAATAAGTCAATACCTTCTAATCATAATTCTATGTAGTCTGAGAGCTCTCTATCAATTTGCATTGAGCAAAAGTCACGATATTCAAATTGAACCGAAGAAACTGATAAAAGCTTGCACAAAGACCACCTTTCTATGTAACTGTTGATTCAAATTTAGGTACGTATGTTTGCTTTGCGAAATTTCACATTACTTATGTAATTTTAAAGAAAGTATGAAAATAGTCTAAGCTTATGTGTAGGTAGGTGCTAAAGTATTGTAGGTGTACCTAAAGAGCGTTCTGCAAAAACGATCAAAGCTTCTTCATAAGGGTTTAATATGTTCCCAATGTCATGTATAAAGTCATCATCTGTCTAGCCTTTTCCCAATGGTTAATGCTATGTTGCGGTCTGCTTCGAGACTAACCGGATGAAACTGAGTACCGATGTTTTACAAGAAGCGACTGCCTATCTGACCTCCTCAACCCAGTTACCCGGACAATTTCATGTATAGAGAATATAGATAAGCTTCATCAAGCAACACCTTTACCGTACTCTCTTCACAATAAAACAAATGCAATACCCGAACAAATTCACATGACATAACCAAATTAGAAAGGTTAGTCGCAAAATAAAGACCGTCAAAACGCCAAAACTTCACAGATACAAGATAACACTAATGAATGTTTCTCCAACGAAACAATATGACGTTACCTGATTTAATTACGAGTGTGTAAATGAAAGAAAGTGTGAGACGCTTAATACAATTTAATATCATTAACGTAAACGTATCGTGTGAACTCGGTTTTACAATGCAGATTTTTTTTTTCAAATGTCAGCTTAAGCTATAAGTCCATTCATTATCGTCACGATCATAGATAATAATAAATCGTTTAAAGATGGCTCCTCTTACGTAAAGATTTTAATAAAAAAATGACTAGACTCATGGAGAACAAAATGACTAGCGGAGGTGCCATAAGTAGCGGAAAATCTCCTAAGAAAGTAACGCACCAAAATGTGGATGTGCGGGAGACGAGGAACGTTACTGTCTCCGCTCTTATATGCCTTTTTTGGAACCGCCATTTCTTTGTAATACCAAAAATCGTTGATAGATGTCCCAAAAAACCAGAACTCAATTACTAATTATTAGTTAATTCACTCGTAACTGATCGTTTCGGTCATGCCCATCGTACGTTTTTGACCTAGATGATGCGTTATGGCATCTCCGCTCATTTTTCCTTACTCAGTGACTAGACTAGATAAAAGAAATGGCTTATATAGATAGATCACGAGCGTGTTCTATGAATCAATTTAATTTAAACGAAATTATAGTAAGGTCTAGATTCGGTTGGCGTGAAACCTTTTCATGTAATGTTGGTAACACTTCTTGGCAGACAAATTGTTGGGTTGCGGCAACTGAGTTTAATTAGAACATTATGATAATTGAATGTTGTAGCCGCTAGTAGCTACTTATCTACCAAAACGGCAATTACTCGTACTAACACGTTTAACTTGATAATTGTCCGAAAAATCACAATTTCACACGATTATACAAATCAATTGTTATTGCAAAATACTTGTGATTAATTACAACTTCTCGCTAAATGATTATTATTTAATCCGAGATCACGACGGAACCTTGAAGGAAATAAACAAAAGGTTGTTCTGGTCAAAATACGAACCTTTGTTTATCTATACTTTTGTTTGTTTGTACCTTTAAGGCTCCGAAACTACTGAACTGATTTGAAAAATTATTTACTTTAGGAAAGTTACCTACTCTCTTCCTGAGTAACATAGGCTGTATTTTATCCCGGTACAAGCAGTAGTTGCCACGGAACGCGGCCGAAACCGCGAGAAAACGGCTAGTATATAAGTACAAGGCAAACACACAATCTCTTGAAAATTAAACACTTCTCCGTATATTAATTACAAAACAATTCGCATTTCACAATTTTCCACATTCACCGCCATGTTGCAATAGGCCGAATTTTATGCGACCTTGAGTCGATTAAAAAATCGTTACCGGCCAAACAAAACGTGCGTTCGGACATCCTGATCGATTATTTGTATCGATATAATACCTAATCGATTGAAGACGTGATGATAACGATAGCGTATTCACATCACGCACGATTGACGAATAATTGACAATCGTAAAAGTGTATTATTTCATAATAGCTATTGTGTTTGCTGCTATTATACTATGTAATATACGTTAAATCACTCATGACCCGACGTGTGAGGGTGCAAGCCATTGCAATACGGTAATTTGTCAATAATTGTCGGCTCTTATCGTACGCAAATAATTGCTTGGGTTGATAGCGAATGGTAATCGTCTTTATAATCATTGGAATCACGAAACTGTCCTTTTGCAATTCTGTGGAAAATGGGATGATGAAAAAATCGTATCTAAGATTTCTTTGTACATCATAGATTTCGTTACGAAGATTGTATTTTCTCGCTAACTGTTTTTGATTAGATCGAGGAATTGGTATCGAATCTTGATAAAAATAGAAATGAGGTATTGACATTCAGTCTTAAATTAATTCATTAATTCTGACGGATGTGCAGATACTTAAATGGGTGAAATGAAATCGCCTTGTGCTGGCAACCTCCTTACTGTCACTACTCATAGCTTAAACTTGCCAAGTTGTAAGTACAACTAATTAGAAAGACTTGATATTGCTTTCTTTTTCGTATATTAACTAGCAATAGAGCATAATTTTGTCAAAATCGTATTTTAGAAAATTCTTACTTAATTGGGTTGGTTCGTTACGCTTTAGCTCTGAAACGGATGATCCAATTTAGATGAAAATTGGTACGAATACGAAGATAAGCGATACCCTGAGGATGAAGATAGGTAGGCCACATTTTGTTGGCATGGAGATAGGAGATACCCTGAACTGAAAACAGAGTTAGACATTTTTTTATCCAGGTGCGGGACGTCTTCGAGACTCAGGCGCAGTTACGAGTGAAATCAAGTTAAATACTAACCGGGATAGAGAGAGGCTGTTATTGGATACTTATGTTAATATATTGTTAAATACCTCAGCTTTAAACGCTAGTGTTTATATGTTGTCTGACATAGTGCCTACACAATGAACGGTACATTTTACGAGAGGTAAGTAGTGGACACCTACGGGTGACGGACGTAGGATTTAATAACTATTTTATTACTAAAAGCCATTAAAATATTACAGGCTATAAATACCTAGTCCTACTGATGGGACTGAAATATCTAGTGTTTTCCCATCAGTAAACTAAAATTAGAAACGGACAGAGATATACAATGAATAGAACTGTCCTTTTTTATTGTTTGACACAATTCTAAGATTCCTGACTTCATCGGCCTTATCCCAACTACGTTGGGGTCGTCTTCCAGTCTATCCGGATGCAGTTGAGTACCAGTGTTTTACAAGAAGCGACTGCTCTATCTGACCTCCTGAACGCAATAAGCTTGGCAATTCGATAACCCTTGGTAAGATTGGTTTCTGAACTCTTTAAGGCTCCTGAAATGGTAACTAGGAATATATAGTGAAAGTGTTTAGAAAACCATATTATTGTACTGTTTAGAAGATAATGTTCGTCTCTATTTAAGGTGTGAATACAACGTCGTGCAGTTTCCACACGATCCGTAATTTACATACACGAGTAGCGAGAATGAATATGTGGAGGCAAAAATAAAGCAAAGACTATCGGGAAAATTTCAGGCTAATTATGTAAAACTCCTTAATTTGATTTCAACTGATGAGGAAAATTTTCTTAAGTAACGACACATTTTGAATTAACTTATTCATTCATTGTAACTTGTAGGCAAGTGGCTAGATAATATGTGGTCATTTTCAAAAAAGATAAAACTTACAATTATCAATGTCCTTTCCAGATTTGACCTGTAACAAAACAAAATAATAATTATTTATGATGCTAGAACACATGCAATATAAACGTTATAAAAATATCAATAAATTTAAAAAAAAATACCGCAATCAACAATAACATTATTGAAATAAACAATTAGCCTCTAGTATTTATAACGCACACATAGATTCAATAGCAGTATTATATCACAGATTATATAATTCCACCACATATTAGACGCGTCAGAACAAATAGCGGAAACTCTTTGCCAAAGTTGTACGTACAACAGTACAAAGTTCCCACATTTTTACCACACGCCGGAGAAAGTCTGATCGCAGATAACTGATTGATGATATCATTATTAAATTGTATTATTATCGTCTTCCATGACAGATTGGTTCATTAGAATTGACATTTTATTATCTGTGACGCCGATTGAAACGTCAAAGTTGACGCATTGTCTATTCAGCCGTTGCAATCTTTGTTTCTTTTATAGCTCCGTGATGTTATTCACTGAGGAATAACAACAAATGCAAAATTTATTATTTTCTAGAAAAACTGTAAAGTTGATCGCTTGCATTTCCATTTATATGTACCATTGTCTCACAAGCAATAAGTCTGTTGTTTATACGCAAAACATATATTCAGTTTAAAACTGTATCATTTATTCTAAACCGCAGAAACGCCATTAAATTCAAGCCGCAGACTTAAAAATAAAAAAAGAACGTTCAAAATTCGAATGCTAACAAATCTAATTCACACATGTCGGACTTTCATGCGGTTGTGACGTCACATGTCACAAGGAAGAGTTCTCCCGTCAGGCGTTGGCGCGTGACTACACGATTTCTATGATACATCGTGTCTTTGTATGCAATCGTATGCATTCAACTACATATCACAGATTATAATGTAAATCCCATTTCTCTGACGCAGAACGGTAATGTCAGTTCGCATTGAGAGGCTGAATAATGGCTTCGATAAAAATATTCATATCGTGATAGACTTATGAAGGTGTCAGTATCGTATGTTTGCTGTTGAAAGCAAATTACAATATTTACTTTATAACGGTACTTGCACAGCCGAGGATTTGGTATATTATACCTTTGTCAGCTTTTACAACATTACCTACTAGAAGTTTTACAGGAGTCCTGTTAGAGTAAAAGCTGAAAGATTCTCTTAGGATATAAAACTCCTTCGTTATACTACAAAGGAGGATGAATGTCTCTAAGTGAATACTGGCTAGTTATAAACAATTTATAGTTAATTTGATGGTCGTAGGGCAATTAACTAGTAAAGTGCGCGTGGAATACCATTTCCTAGTTTCCGATTCATTTGACTGATTTCTTTCCTTCTCTCTGTTTATCACGCGAGTAGTTTACTATATTTTATACATTGTTAACGGAAGTGTATTTTAACTATTAACAATCATGCCGCTGAGACTAAATATATACTTAAAATACGAAAAGAAAACTGTTTGGGTCTATGTACCCCAAACTTAGGTTTTTTCAGGACTGAATATAGAAGGACGTATTTCGAATCAGTCAGGCGCAGTTTCTTTTTACCAAACATAGTCGAACATATTTTTTTAATTGCCGTGAAATCTTACGAAGATCATAATTATTACGTAAGCCAATTAAGAACAAATATTTGTTCTAGAATTCTTTAATTAATTTTAAAGACTTATGTTCTAGAAATTCAACGTGGTTTAGCTTAATTATCCTTGAATATTTTGAAAAATTCCTTGTTTGTCTCATTTTGATAATTTTAAAAATTCTTAATGTAGTTTAATAACTGGATGGATTAATTCTAAAAGTGTCTATTTAAAAAATTCTGCGACTGCTAGAAAATCGACCGCTCTATGGAAAGCAATTATCAGCGCACATCGACCCGCAACACAGACTTCTATTATATCTTCGCTAAAGGTTAATAGCAAACGACAGTCATTTGAATTTGATATCAAGAACTTTGGAATACGCTACAAAATGGAACTGCCAATAAACACAACATAAATTACACATTTCACGAAATCTCTGCATCTCGCCTGCCCTTCCAAATTCAATCGTTTTACATAACACGTAATTATCGATTACTTTCACATTGAAAGTTCTCCAAAGGCAACAACCATAAAGTATGTAAAAAACAAACGAGCAATTATTCTTAAAGTTCCGATAATCGATTATGAGCTTTATGTCCTTTCCGTATCGAGTGCAGATCTCGATTGAAAAGGCAATGTGTAGGAGATATTAAAGGAAAGGTGGTGACCACACGCATTCTACATTGAGTAGGTATATGAAACCAATAGGTACCTACAAATATGTATGGATATTTTCCATACAAAGGTTCACGAAATAAATCGTGTTAATATCGAGTTCACTTATTTAAGTGGAGATCGTTTTTTAAAAAAGATAAGTAAACAACATAAAACACTAATTAACAAATTATATCAACCGATACAATGACATGAACCAATTTACGGTTCCGATTACGTAACAAGCCAATCATGGCTGCCGTGTTTTGGCGCCATTTAGCACAAGCCCCACTACATTCCAATTTTAAAAGTTGTATGTAAACAAATCGTAAGTGGCCAGTGTTGTGTTGTCTGCAGTTCCGTGTGGAGCGGAAGCGGCGTCGGGTGCGATTTACCAACTACATAGGAGTGGTGCGATTCTACGTGCATCAGCTTTCATTTCTCCGAAGAGCCTCGGGCCGCAAAAAGTTGCGGAACAACCGTCCATCGTGGCGGGTCGGACCGCCTTGTGGGAGTGACGAGTTTGCAGTGCGAAGTCGATACGATACGAAAGTTTACATGCTCAAAGTTCAATGCCCGTCAATCCGGATTTTACCATTAAAGCCTAAATTGGTGTTCTGAACATAGGAGACCAATAATTATGTGCCTACGTTTAGATTTATCGATAGAACAACAGTTTTTTCATTAGGTCAAGCGAAACACTAATCCGGCATTATACTATATTAAAACTTAAAACAATGCATCACAAACTGAGGGTCATTAAATTTAATGATATAGTAGGTATGCGCTACAAAATATGAATTGTTTATTTTGATAGACATCAAAATAACAGATCATTAATCTTTTTCTGACCCCTTCATTATGTAATGCCATGGTCACTCTGTGATTAAAATGGAGGTGAATTATAAAACAAGAATATAGTTTAAAACTCTTGTCGTGGAACAATGGGCCCGCGCCACGGGAAAGTGAAAGGGCACGGATTCACCGGCGGAGTGGTTATAGCATCGGCGGCCGGCGAGGCCTTTGATCGCGGACGCACGCGCGCACCGTGCGAACCAACCTCATTGGGTCACCGCGGGTAATACACTTGACACCTGTCAAATAAACCTGTCAAAGTGACAGCTGGCATGGATAATCAGTAGTCACGTGGTCGCGGTGAACTTTGTCACCCAATGAGGCTGTGTGGAAAGTCAGAGATGGTGTAAGCCACCCAAAAGTGTAATATCATACCTTTCAGTACATACTTATGTATGTTGTGTTTGGCTACTTGGGAAACATACCTATTATAGTTTCTCCTTTGGCTGTATCTTGGGATAAGCGCTATGTATTCCAACCAGTCATGCTCTAATCTAATGTAATCTTCGCAAGATTTAAGGAGCGATTGTAGCGTAGTAACTCTACAAAAAGGTTTTACTATGAGGACTGTCTGATACACACGTAGCATAAAAAATAATGTTAACTATAGGTATATCTGTCTCCATTTGTCATTCGTAATTAAGTTGAACGTTATACAATAGTGGACTGATGCCATAACACACCACTTGTCAAAATCGCTAATTACCGACCACACTACTACTCGCCTGTCAAACTGTGTTATGTCATTTCCTTTAGAAAGGTTCCGTTAGAGACAAATTAAATTGATTAATAGATTTGTTTTTAATACGTTAATCGTCGATTTTGTGTCACCATTCCATTAAAGTTGTCTCAAAAGGGCTTCGTCGTGTTGGCTTCGGTCCCTCGTCCGTCGTCCAAAACTCCGGGACTCTATAGTCCCGTGGTCTGGTGCAGACATACAAAAAGGTTGATAGATCCTTACAACGATTTGACGGTTGGTTATGGTTTGGTTATCGTAATAAGGTATAAGTAGTTAAATGGTGTAATCCACCCTTAATTTGCAATCCGTTACGATTCTACTAATAGTACCTAATCATGAAAATGAAACAGCAGCCAATATATTTTTCTATAAAAACAGATTCCATAACCTTTACGTACATTTAATAATCCATGATGATTCTTTAATTAAAATCGCATGAACAACCGAATTACAACACCGACCTTGACAATATGAGAAGCAATTTGAAATGGTTAAGGAAATTAAAATAACAACGTTTTTGCTATAATACATAGTTAAATTGAGGATATGAATTAGGAGCCGGTGTGTGAAGATGGTTAGTTCATTCATTATTTTGTCTTCTTGGTGCTGAACTTTTGCATCTCTAGTACCTATGCAAAACCACAGATAGATAGAATATTAGGAATGTCCGTAAGGGAATCTATAGTCATAGAGTCTACCTGATTTTATATGAAATTCGAGCAAAGAACACTTGAAAATCACAACAGCGGATTATTCATATACCAGACTTATTTCAAATTACGAAGTAAATCCATAGGATATAAGATCATCTTGTATTTTTTTATACTCTCCAAAAAATATCAAATTGCATTGAATCCCACGTCACAAAAACGTTTCAAAATTATTCTTAATTGAGTCTAAGTAATATAAATTCTAGCCACAGGAAAAAAACGCATAACATATTTACAAGTAATTGAATATTTCCGCCGCATCTTCAAAACTATAAATATTAACAATATTATTTAACTCTTTTACCACGAAATTTAAGAAATCCTACGCGGTACACTCTCTCTTGATAATAGCCAGGCAAACATAGAAACTAGAGATCATCTCCTAACGAGAATAGCAAACGTGACACCACGTACTTATCAGTTTGCCGTCAGTTCGACGCAATAAAGATATTGTGAGGAAAAATATTATGGTAGAAGATGGATTTAGAAAATATTATGGTAGAGAGTCAGAGAAGATGGATGCAAGTTTATCATCGACCATTTGTCATTGAGTCTATCAATTAGCATCAATTATGAAGAAGAATCGACTTGTCTTTGAAGTTTCTTATGTATGAAGTACATATTACGTAATAAAACTTCTTTTCTTTTGAACTTATTATCCGGCTAGTTATCGTTAGCAATCTGGCATGAAAAAAAAACCTTTTCAATTTAAGAAACAAATGAGATTCCATATTCAAATTACTTTTTTATGTTAATTGTTACAATTTATCTTGCGCTATGGTGTAAAACAAAAAAGTTTAATTAACAAGCCATTAAAAAGAAAAAAAAAACTTAAAACCACGTTTTTCTTAATTTAAAACAAAACGATTCTGAAGTAATTTATTTTTTGCAAATCACGTTCTAATGACCAATTATAATATTAATAATAATTTTGGTAAATCTAGAAGTAACGAGTGCTATTTTTTCAGTAGGAAATTATCTTAATAATACTAAGTTTTATTGTTATAATTAGATGTAAACTGCACGAACAGGAATGAGGAATTATGAGTTATAAGCTAACAGAACCATGAAACGTTGACGCATCAAGAAACCAAGGTTTATTCATTATTTGTACTGCTGAAAGTTAAGATTCCCAATGCGTTAGATTTTAATGGACAGTGAAAGATCCGCTGATCACACAGTAGAATTGAGCGTTAATCATTTACTAACAAATCATTATAAAGTAGAATCATGAAAAAGTTAATCTAAAGACGGTCGAGTAGATTTAAAAAACTTAGGTATATCTTATAATTAGACTTCTATCTTCCTTAATAGTGACGACTTTTTTCTTTTACACTGTAATAAAAAAAAACCCGCAATAAACAATACCAACACAACTCGACATTGAACTACGAAGTTGCATGTAATTTCTACATTCATTACTTTTATTTTTATGATCTAGACACACGGCAGTGTGTCCGCCAAGTTCGAGCAAAAAAAGCGACACACCGGCCGTGGGTTATATTACACGAACCATTTCGGGCCAAATTCGACCCCCCTATAACTCAAAATCTATTTTATTCACGCATATCAAATTTCTAGTATCTGTTGAGACCCCCTCACTTATCTAAAATACAAAATTTCATTAATATACCTATTGTAGGTCTTGAGATATTGACGTCAGAAAATCGCTATTTTTACTATACACTCACTGACTGACTGACTGACTCACTCATCAAAAACCTAGACCACTTCCAATGGTCGTATTGACTTGAAATTTGGCATGGAGGTAGGTCTTTATGTCAAGGTAAAGGAAAAAATCTGAAAATGGCCAAGTGTGAGTTGGTTTCAAAATAATGAAGGTGTAAAATAGTCAGTGTAAATTTATACCCCTAAGGAACTAAAACGAACTAAATTTATCTATATTAATATATAATATATCTTCGAATGGTCGTACCGATCTGAAATTCGTTACAAAGGTTTGTATTTAGTCAAAGTAAAAATCTGAAAACGGCCAAGTGTGAGTCACTTTCGAAAATAACGAATGTGTAACTTTGATCCACGAACATAATATATGATAACATGTCATGCCAGTCAATTGGTAAATCTAGTCCATCTAGTTAATCTAGTTCATTTCTTTGTAAGAAGCATAGTGCATATTCAAAAATCTGAAAGATAGTATAAATGAGACATTTCCTTAACTAACTTAATCATAAGAAAAAAATAAAATAAACAACCTTACAAAAATAAATGAAATCCCACCCAAAACAAAAATGTGAAAGGCTGCCAAGTTCGATAATATGGAAATCCTTCGCCTACAAAAGAAGTGAGATCTGAATAAGTACCAAGTTCCATACACATACCTCAGTTAAAAATAGTTACTTTTTAATAATATTACTTGGCAAGTTTTAATAGAAAATTAAATACTTGATTCATTGCGTTTAGTAGGTTTATAACAAGGTTTGTGAAAACTTGCCAAGTAACATTATTAAAAAGTAACTATTTTTAACTGAGGTATGTGTATGGAACTTGGTACTTATTCAGATCTCACTTCTTTTGTAGGCGAAGGATTTCCATATTATCGAACTTGGCAGCCTTTCACATTTTTGTTTTGGGTGGGATAATAAACAACAGAAATATTGTACTCGAACAAACATGCATATTGCACTAATAAATATGACAGAACTTAGTAAATAATTCACATTCGTACTATATAGTAGCTGTCGTATGTGAATTATGTACTAAAGTATCGTGTAGCGAAGGCGCCCCACTTGCAAGGAGTTTGAACTACAAAATTAGTCGGTAATGCCTAATCTAAAGCTGCAAAGTAGTAGTACGTGTGTACGGCAAAACGACAATTTTGTGGTGGTAAAGTATGGCTAGCGATGCCATGCCTGTTTCCTTTGCGACTGCGCCAACAAATAAGACAAGCTTGTAGCTAATGCCACTGGCATATTATGCACCTCGACCAAACAGGGTTGACGAAAAATAGGTACCTCTCCATGGGTAGTTGAAAACTTCAAAAATCTTTTGAATCTTTTATGGTTAATGCCGACTTTACCCTTGCAATCTGATCAAAAATAAATAGAACTCCGATGATATACCTAATACTTTCGATAGGAAGAAGTAGAAAGCCTGAAACCGTGAGCCAGTAACTTCAACTAAATCTATAATGTATTATTTCTATAGCAAGACTATGTATAACAAACTTAACGTTGATTTGTGTTGGAATAAGCCAACTTCAGTATAAACCGTTTAAATTTTCGACATCGCGTGTGAACTGATAGTGTTGCCAGCACTCGATCGTTTTAGCGCAATTATTATTCATAGGGGATATTTTCAGTTAATGTGTTGCCATGTTTAGCAAAAAACATAGTGATTTTAGCTAGGAAGTATTCGTGGCTTGTTGAGTTGTAAATATCTCGACATGCGTTATATGAGAGTTGAGTAAAAGGTATAATTTTCGTACTCTAGCTGTCTTATACACGTGTTTTCAAACGTCAAAGTGATAACTGAGATTACAAAATAATACATTAGTTGTTTTCCGCGGCTTACACAACAATACACCGTACCTATTCTATTTAAACATGCCTAAACAAGCACAATCGCGAAACTAATCGGATTCTATTTAAAATTAAATGACTTTGACAAAGTTTTAAGCCGATATGGTAGTGGTGTCTAAGCATGGCGTCAAACTTAGAATAACCCATACACTCTACAAACTTTTGTTTCTTCGTGTTCATAAATTAGTATGAAGACGAATAGAAGCACGCACATTACAAAGATCTGGCATTTAGCCGATGTCAGATCCACTGAAAACTTTGATTGGAATCAAGATTTTCTTAAAAAAAGTTTTTTCCAACCATCAACTGTTGGCCCACTATTTAGTCTGAAGTATGGTGGTACAAGTTTTTAAACGATTTGGTGTCACCTAACCATAGCGTCAAACTAACTTGAAGAAAACTTGACATTGAAGGGAAACTTTTCAGTGTTAGTCACGTGACAGCCGCTCGTAAAGCGAAGTGCTATGTGATACTAGATGTTTGAGGGCGACAACCATCACCTTGAATTCTTGTATAGAAATAATTCGGTTATGTCATCGTCGAGACTATGGTTGACATCACCTTTTAAATAATAGGTACTTTTTCTATTAGATCTCCAGTCAAGTTTCGTTGTATTTAAGGCGCGCTGTTCGGAAAAAAGTGTTCCCGTGAAATATCAGGATATAGTGATTTAGAAAAAACATTTAAAATATCCTGAAATTTTACAAGAAACCTAAGGTCTGAATTAGGTTTAAGTTATTAAAAGTAAGTATAATAAAAAGGGAGGAAATTCTTTACGAATTCAGGTAACCGCTTATTATAATTGGCCCCTCTTAGATATTTGATATTAATAAACTAAGTAATTACAGAGACTCTCGGGAATGGATTGGAATCTAGGTAAAGTTTACTAGTATTTTTTTAAAAACTCAGCTTAAATAACCTGAAACTCCCGAAACATTCCAATTGCAGGACCAACATTTTTGAACCAATCGTTTCAAATCGGTGCTGAAAGTGGAATAACATCGTTACTGTAATTGGAATGCTCCAAACACCCTGTTTATTACTCTTCTACTACAAATCAAATAATTGATTGAACAAGAATACAGCTCGCCTAGACATTGATACATAATACCTACACGAGCTGACGTAATCTAGAATGAGATCAATGAACTAAGCCTTTGTACCGGATGCTTCTAACAGCCTCCAGTTATTTACATAATATATTAATTAGTGTAGAATAATTAAGCCATCAGAAACAATAGTATGCGGATCACACACTGATGACTGAATGCGAATAAAAAAATGCAGAGTTTGCAATTTAGCAATTACCTTTTCAATAATTAAGTAATGATCAATTTTTATTATAGTTTGAGATGTGTTAAATCAATCCCCAATTTCCTTGTTAAAAGCGATCGCATTGTTATCTGAATTCATAATAATATCATAATGCAAAAGTAACCCTGGCTAGCTCTTCTGCCTGAATTCCACTCGTTATAAATTCACTCAAAAAGACTGAACAACACTTACCTATAACCAAAACCACTAAAAACCAAAACTACTCGTTCGTCCTCCTGCAGAAAAAAGAACAAAGCTAAAAACTTGAATTTCGAATCTGCAATCGTAGACTACAGACAAATAAGTAACTTTTTCCATCGACAAAGTAAAATGAATAGCGCTATTAAAAAGGTTGAATTGAATCGTTTTGTTACTGGTTACTGCATTATCAGAAGGGCCCGACTTTTTGTACCGGTCATGCCTTCCGATCATTCTGTTATTTCTGGAACATTCGTGATCGTATTGTATAACAATTTATTTACAAAATATCTTGTTGCCAGAAATAAAAGTCGTCGGTGTAATAAGTTATTCATAAATCGCTAAGTATTTTTAGAAATACAAAGTAGCAGCATTTGTAGGTAATGTTTTCTTGGCATATGAACTAGTGCGTGTTAGGCAGCCAGTAAAATCTAGGTTTTAGTGCGTTCACGACTGTTCTGAAAGCCTGAAGCTAAATTTAGAACAACCAAGTGAACCTTTTACTCGTTCCAGAACGAATAACTTATTTGCATAGCCCAAAAGGCAGTATTTAATTTACCAATGTTTATGATGAGCTGTTCCCTACATGTAAAAAATCTTGTCCTATTCTAGTTAAACATTTCTTTGGATTTTGCACAAAATATATTTCTTTTACGCATTCTTCTATTTTTACTAGCCATCTCACCTGTTACCTCTGTTTTTTATACTTTTTTTTTAGTTTCTCTATTTAACCCTGGTTCACACGACTTTAGGGTGACTGAACTTATTAAATAGAAAGATTTGGATATTTTCCGCAAAATACTCAAGTAGTTTAATTATAGTTAACCAAATCGCAATAACTGTGTTCTGTGAGAATAACACGTTGTTTGTGAGGCCTTTGACCTTAACCTTAGTAATTGACAAAACTTAATTGCTGCGGTATAGTTTTAAAGTATTTTTCCAACATTTTTATGTCTGCAGCCTAGCAGCCTTTTCACATTTATAAAAAGGTCTTGCTAATATTTAAAATCTGCAAATAGCGGATAGAGAAAACTGTATAAAGGTAGGTATTATGCAGGTAATCAACTTATTTTCAGGAGTCAAAACTATAGTTCTATTTACAATTGTTTGGGTGTGTGACGCACTTGTTTTCAGATGAACCACATGAAAGAGCTTGTTCGAAGTATAATACATAAGGCAATTATAAGGATAAAAGTATAGCATTTCAATTATGTTTTATCTAGAAAATACCCATGTACATAAGTAGTTATATTTTGCAACACCATGTGGGCAAAACGATTACCTACATGTAGGTATGTCTCTGCTTGTAGGTAACCTACGTATGAGGTTGACCTTTCATGTCAGCGAACGAAAGTGATTATTGTACCTACATATAGCTGTACCAGTAAAATAACCTAAGGCATAGAAGGTTCTAGTACTATTGAGAGAAGGTTTTAATAACATAGATACTTATGTACCTATTTGTTTTTCATTGTTACAAAAGCAAATTGCTCTCGTCGCGATTTTATAAATAAAATATCCTGCCAATTAGTGCACAAAGCAACGAAAAGAGCCGCTACTCTATAAATTTAAGACTTGTTACCAATCAATCTAATAAAACTTAACTTTTATATATTATTATAGTTGTTAACACATTCATTGTGCGTGCCGTAAACCTTCGTTAACGACTAACCAAATAAAATAAATAAATAAAAAGTAAAAAGCAAACGTTATCGCTTTCTCCGACAGCTTAGATTAAAACCTGTTTCGACGGAACCATGTTATACATTATTGTCATAGGTTATGTGTACACTTTTATTTTATTGTACCTTCAGTGTCAACAAACCCTATAAAAAGGTTCTAATAAAACCTTCCAGAAGCTATAAATCATAGACACTCGAATATCATAAATTCTGCGAGTTGAGCGTTTTCAAACTGGCTGGAAAAACTATTGAAGTGTTTCAATAGTTTTTCCAGCCAGTTTGAAAAATAGACGAGTGTATTTGGTATTTCTTTGAACGATGAAGGTCGTATATTATATTAACAGCCAGATCGGAACTTGATTCAGAATCGGAACTCGGAAGTTCTATTTTTGTCATCGAAGGTAAGTAACAGGTCTACGCACACACTTATGTTCAGTACATTTATCTTCTAGAGCTATCTTTATACATATGTGCATCGTTTCCAGACAAATCTAGATTAAATTCGAACAGTTGAAATCACTGAACAGTTGTAATTTTATAAAAAAAAATATTCAATAATACAATATGATTAAAACGTGTTTTGGGAGCACCAGAACCATCATTTATATAAAGAAATCAAAACATCGACTAAATCAAATAAACAACGACTTAAAAACAGCATTCTTCATTAATTAAAACGATAAACAAACAAAATTAGCAAATGGTGTCGATCGCTTGTAGAATTTTTAGGCAACCATAGACAAATAAATGGTGAATAAAAGACTGTTTGGTTAATTGATAAGAGAAAGAAGCAATCGTTTATGGCAATCGGTGTCACTCTGTGTTGTAAAAGTGGCGGGAACTGGTCTTGACATTTTCTAACAACACACAAGTATAATATGATGGCATGAAGATGTGTGCGCATTTTCTAATCACCACTAAGGTTACTTACATAAACTATTAGAAAATAAATAGTAGGTAACTATGAAGAGATTTTGGACAGATTTTTTTTCAGGAATAGGTACTTGATCAGACTTATTAATAAACAAGGATTAAAGTTACACCAAGAATAAAAGTGCAATAACCATAGGCACTATAATAACACCGTTTAAAATAGGAAGATCTTTACTCCTAATTTATTTATTAGGGTAACGTTCTAAAAATACCATTTACCTAAGTTTGATCGTGAAATGTTACACTCAGACAAACTCTTTCCATTTTGATATTACTTTGTATTGTTTATTATCTAATACCACACCAATAAAAAAATCTAAAAATATAGATAGTAAGCCACATAAACTGTCGTTCCACGGTCCCATTTCTGAAAAAAGTACACCGCAACATGAAAATCAGAATTGATTCACAATAATGACGCAATTTGACTCCTATTCTTCTATTTTTAGTCCAAAACAAATATAAAATGGCAATAACAATAAAAATAAGTTACATAGAAACTATTTTTGCAAAAAAAAATATACAAGTTCGATATTCAACGGTATTAAATCAAAAGTCGAGTCATTTTGAGGTTCTATTTTGTCGAAACTTTTTCAGGTCAATGACCTATGACGTGCTATGAAAGGGTGGAAACTTTTCAATGGTGTGAAGTCATGTCTATCACCTCACTACAATTTATTAGTTCTGAGTTGGTTCGAACTTATACCCATGTCATGAAAGCTTTCAAAAGCGAGTTTATTTATAGTTCGAAACAAATGAATTTCAGAAAATTGCCTTTTGTTTATAAATTGTTCTGCAAACACGTTACTTTATTTTAATTCGTAAGAGAAATGTTTTTTATTTATATTTTTCTACGCACTGGAGATGAAATGTGTACCTACCGCTGAATTTCGAATCATGGAGCGGAAAATTCACTTATGTTCAGTAATTGACAGAAGGGATTACCTATAAATGGACCAATAAGTTGTTTTGTTATACTAAGAACATTAACTTTGGGAAATACAAATGTGAAATTCTATAGACACTCCTACATATTAAACTACTCCTACATACAAACAACCAAGAAAGCACCTTACAAACTTTGAAACAACGCGTCATTCTGATACGTCAAACATCATGGGAAGTCGAAAGCAATTACTTAACTGTCGATCATTTAAGTAGGGTGAGTCGGCAGTTTGCTCAATGAAGGTAATTTTAGCCTATTGTCAGGAAATATTGGCTGAAAGTCATTAAATAGAAAGAAAGACAAACTATTGTTGCTATGGAGAGAATTGAGGTCAGGATGCAAAAAAATGGTAAATTTGTATGTCTAATATTTCCAACGTATGGTATCTAAGGGCTGGTTTCGGAGCCCCTTTATCAGTATGATACATAATTTACTGCACAGTTTCATAACGACGTCATTTAACTTTAAAAATGAATAAAACAATTAAGGTCGTTACTGCTGTTTATTAATTAAGAGATCAATACTTTTAAAAGCTATGCTTTCTAAAATTATCTGTGTTTTTGTCTTCTTTCAAGTCAAGTCATACAACACGAACCTCCTTCCCAACTGTTATCTATGACTATACAACCTCCTTTAGAAATAAAACGGCAGAAATGTAAAGCACAAACAAAGAGGTAAGTATATTGCAAATACTAAGCGTTCTTATTTCAAAACCATTTATAGCATCTAAATAAACATACTGGCTGATGAGAACCCCTAGCAAATAGACCGTTTCTCCAAACAAAGCCCCATAGAGGTACATATATTTATAGAGTATTGTATGAACACGTCCCAACTGTTTATATCTTCTGCGAACGCATCGGCTTTCTCCCTGTTCACACGGCACAATGCAATGTACACCGTATGTGGAAGAACAAAAGGTTTATTTGTCATAAGAAGTTGCTTAAAATTAACGAGCAAAGAACTGTGTCACTGAATAGTAGAAAAATTTCACATGAAAATCCTGAAAATATCGAGAGCGTTAAAAGCGCTCAGGGATACGACTTACATGAGCGACACCTTGAGTAGCATTTTTAAACGCATATAACAATAATCTTGCATTGAACATAGGAATTAAGCCATAGAAAAATAAGTATTATGTAGTAACAAAAAGAGCTAGCCCCAACTGCAATTCACAGGTGTAAGAAATTGAATGCTAACGTTATACTTAAACAATACCGAAATAAAAAAGTATAGGGCTATTAGACCAAGAAACCCTTTATTTTCACTACAATTACGAACTACAACAGTGGTCCTTCTGCAGTTCTCTGCTCACGCGACAAGCGTGACACTTGCGCCCGCGCACAGCCGCTGTCGCGATTAATTAATAAAATTATTTCACGTGTCAGTGAAATTATGCACGTTAATTAATTACCTTCAGTGGGACGCCTCTATGATGGGAATTCGAAAGCTACGTAGGTTACTCCCTTGTACGTGAATGAGCATGGGTAATTTTATGAAAGCAGAAGTGCATTACTTTATACGACATTCATTAGTGAGTTCACTTTAAACGTTTAATTTACCTAGGCAAGTGCGATCTAATTTGACAGCTACAATTTACCTATACTAACACATTTTCATACTGGTGGATTTTCCGCTTAGTTTTTCCGAGCGATACCGCCTCGGCGCATAAAGGCAGCGTCGCGCTGTTTTTTAGGTCGGAAAATCCTCTATGTAAAACG
Organism: Helicoverpa armigera; assembly: GCF_030705265.1. NCBI lineage: Eukaryota > Metazoa > Arthropoda > Insecta > Lepidoptera > Noctuidae > Helicoverpa > Helicoverpa armigera. Next base: position 2,452,521 of record NC_087141.1, read on the forward strand.
TGTGGATTTTGTAAAAAGTCTTAGAAATAGATTTTAGTGGTAATGTGAAACTAAGTGTGCAACCCGTTTAGAAGAACATTATTTCTGTTCCTAACAAAGGAATTTAATCGAATGCCAATCATTTAAGCAAAAAAATATCCTTAAAATGCTATTTTTACAATCACTCTCACCGCCATAATCAATTCGTCAATCATATCAAAATGAGGTTTTTGAAACGTGTGTTAACCAAATTGAATATCTCAATGGATATCTAAAGATAGCTAGAGATGAAAGTTTTCTGATAATAAATCCAATCTGTTTCTATAATCCGTCTTAATAATAAGAAGATTTCATACTCTTGATATTGGTGAAAACGTACCAATTTATCGACTGCACTAATTTATCGAAAAATTCAAATTTTGTTGGGTAGCTTCATTTTCTTTACTGGGTTACCAATCATCAGCAACGATACATAATAATATTCACATTCATACGGCCGTCTCAATATTCTATCTATCTTTTAATTTGCCTATTAGAGATAGAATTTCGATATTAGCTCCATACAAGTAACGTCTCATTTGTATCTCTAGTCAAAACCGATGGATAGATAGAAACGGCGGTTAACCATTAAACTTTATATTGCCGTTTACGCGCGCGAAAAATGTATTGAAAAACTCTTTGATATTTTCAGCGAACGCCGACGTATCGAACGCAAAAGAAAGCCGATATACACTTGGCCTTGAATTCAGCTGCAATGAAAAATAAAGCAATGAACGTCTATTGAGTTCACTACTTTGTTTACAAAACAAAGTAGACTCGGAAACTGCGAAGTCGTAATTTATACTGCTTGGTAAATTGGCCGTTTCGTAGGTTATTTTTAGACTTACATTTTCAGCGTACTATTGTTGATTTTTAGAGTATTTGAAATTTCAAATACCTACACTATATTTTTTCTGTAACTATAAGTACTTATGTAGGTATCGTGTAGATGGCTTGCCTCGAAGGCTTACCTAATAATATTATTATAGCGTGCCCTTCTTCAAATTCCAAATTCAAATTCTTTAATTTCAAATTCTTCTGGAAGCCTACGATATACAAACATAGGTATATCGTATATATAGAATGACAATTAGACTCTTAACCAAACAGTGTCGATCGTTTCAGGGGTCCTACCAGTAAGTTTATTTTAGACTAGTGGATTACCACAGGGACCTCCATTAAAGAATAAGTCTCAATCCTTTCAAGACTCCTATCAGTAGGCAAGTTTGCTCTAACCTGGTTAAAAGTTATACATAATAAACCTAAATCGATCAGATTTGCAGCAACACATTTACGTCAGCACCATTCGACATGACCCATTGTTATGACAAGCTCGCATTGTGCTGACACACAACAATATGTCGCCGAGAGGTCACTGTCACGCTTCAATGCACTAAGGTTAAGGTTTACATACGAGGATACGACAATGTTGGTCTGATCACGTTATTTGCATCATTGTTCATTTTATTGGTCTAAATGTCAATAAAAGAAGGAAGTTCGTGATTGGTGTAAATCGTTTAACGTTTTCAATAGGTTTTCGGTTTCGTATTATTATATAATAGTGACCAGTATTCAAGGATCAGTTAGCAGACTTCATTGAAAACTCCAGAACTCACTGTCAAATACTTCGACCCTGTCTTATGTTCCATGCAATACTGCAGAGAGTTGAATGATCAAAAAAGGATCAAAATGTATCCATATTCGTTTCTTTCTTCAAATACAAAGCGATCTAATGTTTACCAAACCAAAAGTCCATTTCTTTTCGCAGTAAAACAAATGCCTCATTTATTTTGCTTTGGTGCCTACCTACCCCTTCGGGAAAACGAGCATGGTGTTAACGTAGTAAATATTATAAACACAAGTCTGTAGGCCAAAGTTTTACATAAGAGAAATGTTCTATACGAGCTTACGAGTAACCGGCGGCATACACTTAGTAACAACTTGTCGTTATATGTGATTATAGTAATAATCTATTCTAATATATCTTGTCTACGACACGCCCTGTGACGAAATACTCGACATGTCTGACAACTATTTTAAATACCTGAGTTTCATATCCTTAATAGCAGCAAATATCGTGCTTGGGAAAAGGTAGACCAACTCTTAAAATTCTTGGATAATTCAGAATTTTAGAAAAGTATGTTGAGTATTTTATAAAGTCAGGTGATAATATTAACTAAGCTATGGGCTTAACCTGTGAGCTTATAGGACTAAGTAATTATGTAGTTCAAGCTATTATCACACGCCCTTCGAGACCTCGAGAGAAAATTATGTGCTTTATCGAGATTACATGTGACAAATTAAGTATTTAGCACCTATAGGTACTTAGAGGTATTTTTGGTAATCAATTAAGCTAACCTCCTCAGAATTTGAACTTACATATTTTTTTTTTAATTGGAAAAGAAAATCAAACTTGACAACTCACTATCTGATACAACTTTTCTTCGAAAGCATTACACTTCACGCCACAAAAAATGACCGCACAAAATTCATCGAACCATGACGTATCATCAGCGGAATAGACGCACCCTACTCATTTCCTAATGCACTGGATTGCACACAAACATGTACAGTGCAGTGTAAAAGGAGTGCAGAACATTCGGCGCGGGCGACTGGCGTCGGACGCATGCCCGGAATGCGGTCAGCCAGTGTAAACATTTCGCTTGGATTGCCGTCGCTTAAGTAAGTGAGACCTTTAGACTTAATGCTGGTTTCTAGGTACTAAGGTTTTAGGGACTATTTAGATGGTATAGGTTTGTCTTGACCCTACTAATTTTAAAAACCATTCATCGAATGGTTTAAAGTCTTAAAAAAGTTAAGTTTGACTCCTAATTTCTTAAAGTTTGCAGAGTGCGAGAGCTCTGAGGGTCTATTTAAATCTAGATATCAACAAATTAAATTAATAAATGTTAATGTGATGTTACAGTAATTTAACATTTTGTTTGTTAAGCAACTGTAATGTACTACTGTTTGTTTTCCCAAATATAAAATTAATAAAGCTTCGCTCTAATCAATCCACTTTTACTTAAAAATAACTTGACTAACCAAACTATTTTATGAGCCATAAAACTATTAGGTATAATAAAAAACACACACAAAACAATTACCTACATATGTAAATTAAAATTGACACCGAACTACTGTGCCAATTTTAGTACAGGAAGTGTAAATCGATTTCTCTCGATGTCGCCGAGAGATCTAAGCAAAATCAATCGATCAATCAATCAGAGCGGACGGCCATCCGTAAAAGATAACATTTATATGGATGTTCGTAATTTTCTCTTAAGCCCTTCGTTCTTTTAGACATGTATGGCTTTATTGCCTATTATCGTGAACTCGCATGTTTTTTGTGGTAATAAAACGTTTAATAATGTGTTGGTATGTTTTTTTGCACGGATGTTTATAATTATAATAATTATGGGATTCTGACTTAATTGTAGCTTTATCAGACTGGTGTTGATAATTCTATAATTAGCTTATTGATGTTTTTAACAGAAGAAGCAAGTGTAAATAGATACTACCTAACTTAGAAGATAATATATCTACCGTATTTATCATACACCTGATTACAGAGTACTAGATAAGAAGCCTAGGGTTTGAGTGTAGGAAGCTCACGTTGCATTTGGGGTAGGTACCTACTCCTATTTTTCTAGATTGGAAATGTGAAAGAACGACGACGCAGCTGGTACCATAGATTGATTTGAAGTGTTACCTGCAACAAAAGAAATACGTTATTAGTAAAAAAAAATATTGATGTGACAAATATAGTACCTACCTACATTTAATTTCAGTGTTTTCTACATTCGCAATACATAGTCTAAACAAGATCAATTGTAGGCCTAACACGAAGGGACCTTTAGGTACTTATTTACATTTAACACTTAAACTCAAGAAAGTATAGAACACCTTTGTTTTCGTCAACTCTCACTTCACAGTCCCATCTCCTAAATTCTAAGCCATTTGCATTAACTAAGTTCCTTAAGCAAAATATCAAAGAGCAGCTACTTAAGTCCGTAACCCTTAGAGCCGAGTGCATCCGTGTGCATCGCATATGCAAGCGACTTTAAATTGCACTGCAGTGATTAGTCAGAATCGGAGAATCCTAATCACGCATGCGCACTGCTAATTTAAGTGCATTTCGACTAAGTAGGTGCGTTTCTAAGCAATTCCAATGTTAAAAATATACTTGACACTTTCAATGGCAAGAATCATTATCTGTCGAGCCTTTTCCCAAATATGTTGGGGTCGACTTCCAGTTTAACTGGATGCAGCTGAGTACCAGTGCTTTACTAGGAGCGACTGCCTATCCGACCTCCTCAAAACAGTGACCCGGGCAACCCAATGAAACAGTTTTAATCACAAAAATGTGATTATTTATTAATTTGTTTGTGTTTTGTTTTTCAGGTCAACCCTATAGGGTCCATATTGTCACTAATCTAAATGTACCACCTGTTATAACATATGGAATGCTAATAAAGAATTGAGAATTGAATTGAATTATTGGTAAATAAGTGTTGTTATTTTTTATAGCTTATTATTGAAATGTCGTGCGATAAAATGTCATATGGCGTGGTATCATATTTAAAATCAACAAACAAATACCAATGTTTTCTCATATTCCACAATATGAAAAATAACAAACACTGGCATAGTCCAGTCATGGCTCATCAATGACCTTTCAGACCTTGTATTCTAGTTACATGAAGATGAGTTAACAGAGCTACAATCGTAGGGACAGACAATAGAACATTCCTCCTATTAATTTGCATCTACGCATCAATACAGAGTTATAAAAGACGCAAACAAAAACAACAGAAAACCTATCCTATAAAAACGTTTACAATCTATAAAATTGTTTGATATGTAACTTCTATACAGCTATGTAGTAGTAAAAATAATGATGAGAACGTAACAAAAGACAATCGGAAGAGTTTGCGGAAATGATTGTTGCGTGAACGTAAACAAAGTAGGCGTTAGTACTTAGTAACTTATATGTGGGGGAAGATGGGTTCGATACATGCAAAAATTGATAAAGTTAGTGGATTTGAGTCTATTGGTGTTCATTTTTGGAGAATTACGGACATATAGTAGAAGATAGTTGAAGGCTCGCTGGAAGTGGTTCGATTGATATATGTAATTTGACTGATTCGAGTAGGTTGACCTGCTGGTACAACACTTTTTGGATACCATGAAAATACTTCCAAAATGGCCTGCTCAATGTGACGCTAACTGCTTAGAAACAGGAGTGTAGTACAACGAATGATCCTAAGGGATAATGCTATAATCACGGCGCGCCAAGAACGCGAGACGCATCTTAGATTACACCAGGACGCATTAGCAGTTGACGCTACTCTCCGTGATATTTATAATCTCCTGGTACCTTCTGACGATGCCGAAGAAACAAGGCGGATACATCGTAGAAACAAAAAAAAATAATATAAATACAAAAGTTGTATTGAACCCTAATAAATGGTATCAGAAACATCGATGCGCATTAAACGCAGTTCACATCACACGTTGCGCAAAGTGTTTGCGCATAAATTGCGCAAAAAAAGGAGCATGATGCGAAACTTTGTTGCCCAGACGTCAATCGCGCTAAAAGTAATATTTGTAAGCGATCCGAAGCACTTTAAAGGATATAATTTTCATGGAAATTGTTGTAAGGCACGCAGAAGCAACACTTAGGTTCTAAATGTGCATTAAACGTGAATCCGTAAGTATAGTTTATCTAGAATTAATAACACCGGCGTGGCATTGACCGATGACTTTTAAAGTTCTTCCAACTCTGCGAATCTCAAGTGCTATTGAAATATTTGCACTTAACACCTAATAAGTATGAATACTTCTAAAGTAAACGGGATATATTTTTTATGATTTTTAGGCATTGAACTATAGAGTAGGTATAGACCGTGATCTTCGAAGCTAAAAAAGCAAAGTAACACAAACTCTACGAAGTTAGGAACAATGACGAAATGGAATAACAAACTCAACTCAAGACATTGGTCAAAAGTATGTAAGTGAATTATAATTATAAACTCAACAATCCCAACTAAAATAAAATCAACCAATCACGACAAGGCAGCCATCTTTATCATTTCGATCATTAAATTCAACAGCTCGCGGACCAACTAAACGCTCGCAGATATCGTCAGTAATATGCAAACTGGCAATAATTTACGAGACATTTGAGGCAGTTACCACACGCAGCTAGATCTGGGAATGTTTAAGCTTCCTGCGTTGCCGGACTGGGCACAGATTGCAAAGGTATGCACCTGTTTCGGTATTTTCTATCTAGATTTTATTAAATGTGAACGATACTTCCTATAGAATTTTAATCAGTTATAAGTTGTCGGTTGTATTTGCTAATATTCAAATGGTCTTTAAAGGAACAATTTCTAAAACAAATAACTTAGTGCCTACACTACAGGATACAATATCTAACGTCGCATTTATTTTAAACATTAATTAATAATTGTTAAGTATTATCACAGATTACTATAATAGTTACTAACAAGAAAAGCCATAAAATATATGACCAAGAAAACAATATTGTGAAGTCATATTATTTGTTTGAAACTGTAAATAATTACAAACATGCTAAGTACGTCAGAAAAACAACTTTTTAAACACAATAATTATAATTTGTAATAACAAAACGTCAATTCTTAATTTTGACATTGTTTTGAGCAAAAGCGTTGTAGTGACGTAACTATGTTTAATATCGACAAAATATCTACAGTTTGAACAGGTGTACAAATATTGCAAGTTGTTCACGCTTTGCTTAGAATAGACCGGTACAATGCTTGCGAGCATAATTTGTAAAGAACTCGCCCTTCGACCTAAATTCTCATTTATATTGCTACCGATAGAAATAGTTTAAGAATAGCTTTTTTATATTTCGTATAAGTATGCATATTTTTTTATGGAAACTTTTTTAAGTTAGGTACAGGAAAAGGATTTAAAAAATTAATTCATCGCAAACAATTTATAATTGAATTTAGCGCAGACTATTGACATTTTTACGTCTTTTCAGCTAAATAAAAAACATGGTCTAAAGCTCGTTGGATAAACCATAGTTCCAAATATAAACTTAAAAAAAAAGTGTTGTGCTGACGTTGGTGTCAAAGATGAACTTGTTATTAAAACACGATAAAAACTTATTTACGTTTTCTTTTCACATCTTTTATTGACATTGCAAAAAAGACAAATGAATTAAGTGTCCACCAGACTATCTATATTATATTATTCTGATTGTGGTCTATTGTGTGTGGTCTATGGTAATGAAATATCCAGTTCTGTTAATATTATTACCTCTTTCTTGATAGTAACAATGATGTCACTGAATCAACGTCTATTTTTATAATAATCGAACGTTTACTTAATGTTATTTAGTTGTTTTTTCTTGCTTTTTTAAGCCCTAAGTTTATTTTTACTTTGAACACACGCAGCTTTATTGAAACAATTAATTATTTCTTCTTTCCTTTAAATACAAAATTTTACCAGTCATCAGTCCTCATTCAAGTAATTTGTCACTTTTGGCTGAATGCCCGAATCACTGGAATCGACAGCTCATTACCACAGAGGAGCGTATCATCAAATTTCACTGTATGTACTGCATTGTTACACAATTATATCGACCACCAAGTGCAACACAGTTGCGTCATGCATTCCTGTGTTGCAGGGCTGAACATATAAACATGGTAACATCGCAACTTTGTCTGAGGATAGGGAAAGGGATTTGAAAAACTTTGACAAATTAAGAGACACGAAATAATTCAATTGCTTTTTTATATTTTGTCGCGAAATACCATCATGAAAACTAGGAATTTTCAACATGCTGTATTTTTTTTTCAACAAAATTAAATTCCATGTAAATATAATTTTGACCCCCCCTAGTCATACACAAAACGACGACGCACTTGTTCTTTTACTAGCTTAAACTTTATTATCAGACATTACATAAAGTTAACTACTATTTGATCTAGCCCTATTATTCAAATACTTACATAAGAACCTAATAATAGGCTATTGTAGTTTCTAATTTCAAATCGATATTCAGTATTCGAATTGAATTAATTTCTATCGATAGATATTAATCACGGCGTTGGCCAACCCTACGGCGGAGTTTATTGTGAAGGAGTCACGCCTTTCCTCGGTTCGACATAAACGTACACGACAATGTATATTTTGACAATTGAAGCAATCGACTGGATTCAGGCCATCGTCATACAAATGTTATTTGCTTATTTGTTCAGTTGGCAAGCTTGTGGCGTAGATGGTTCGTGTTCGATTTAGAAACTTAGCGTCATTTGTTTCATTGGCTGCATCAGTATAACAATGTTGGTAAATTGTAACAAGAGGTTTGTCTATGCCAAAAGTGTAATGAATGGCAGAATCTTTTATGAGTAGGTAGGTACTAAGTCTTAAACAGAAATATGAGTAGGTACTTAATCGGCAAGATCCTCTTCTAGAGCCATACATGTAGGTAACTATTATAATTATCTGTGGCCATACTAACTTCTAAACAGGCTAAATATAGACATCAATTTTCTCTTTCGCCACATATGAAAGTGAATTTCCAAACAATATTTCGAAACTAATTCAATCACACTTAAATCATGCGACACATAGAACATAATTACATACTATCTACAATATTATGTAAAACGTCCGTAATCTATCGATTATATGTTATTTATATTGAAGTAATGATACAGTAACATAATTCAGAAATTATTTCATAAATCGCATCAATATCACGTAGTGTTTTATCATGTCTCTGTGACTAGATGGCTATCGAATTGATTTTATTTTGTAATTTATGATTCTTCAATTTAATTCACGTAGAGTAAATTTTTCCAACGCTATGGAATATTTTCTTCAAGTTTACTTTTTTGTACACTCAGAGCAGTATTACGGCTGAGTTTATTGCTACCGTTTATTTTATCAATCAATACAGACATTATAAACCTACAGAAATATGTAATTGACCTAACGGAAAGTAAAGCCTGGCTGATACACACATTGTGTGTATTACATTTGTGACGTGGCATAGTAATAAATGTTTGCTGAGATAACAATATACATATTGGGTCCGGCATTATTTAATTTAGTTCCTCTTGGGCTTACAATAACCAAACACTGATTGAATTTCCTGTATTACATAACATGATTGACATAACATTATCTTCTAGCATTCAAAACTTTAAAAATAGAACACAACAATGTTTATGCCACATTTTTTTTTCTTTTTTGGCGACACACTTGCTAATTACACAAGCGTTTGAAAAAGTTTTTATTCAAATGTTAATTGGATAAATGCATCTATTATCGCTATTGTGATTAATGTACGTAATTATTAGGCGTCCTAATAACTCTGCGATTGTATTGTGCGCACGCGACTCTCTTAAAAATAGTGGACAACCGCATACCGCTCAGTGTTAGTTGTACATCACTTTATTGTACTTTAGGACAAACGTTATCCTAAACTGGCCTCTGTATATTGCTGAAAAGTTCGCTAAACAATGCAGAATTATAAACAGAACAATAATATGCAGAGGTGCGATAGCAACTTTTGCTTTTAAAATTCGTCTTTCACGTAGGTAATTTCAGTTGTAGAGTCATCTATACTCAACAGTCTATATTTTCTTCCGAAATATGTATGTTTCTTAACCAAGGCCAAGATTTAAAACGTGGAACGCGCATTTATGAAGCCGCCTTTACGTCAAGCATGAGTGCACCACGGAGCATTCACAAAGACATTGTGCAAATTATTATATTTTCCTTCCACTGATGCATTTGTTGTATGTATTATTACGAAACAATTAACAATAAACAAAATAGATGTACAATGTTTTTCATGCTTTCTAAACAGCTTTTTTATTTTATTTGACAGATATTTGCAAGCTTGATGCGTGATCTGATCACTTAGAAAGTTCCCTGATTTGATGTCTGATCATTTAATTGTTGATACATCAGGTTTTCTTTGGGGATATGTCACGCTTAGTTAGTGGGTGTCAAACAGGATTTGTGTAATAGCCATTGATTGTTTTAATTTTGTGGGACATCTGTGTTTTTGTCGAATAGTTTCATATGACCTACCCATTCACATGCGTTTTGGTGCTTTGTCCATGTTTTGATGTTGAGAATAATTACTGGCTGTATGGGTAATCAGATGTAAAAATGTTTGTGGTAGCAGACTCTTTCTGACAAAACCCATCGATGTTCCTTCTGGAATCCTTTGTCTTCCAGAGCTATGGAGCCCTCTCAAACGGTATCTCAGTCCTGACTTACGGAGATACCCTGATGATATACATTTGCCTGACTTATGCAAGCTGTTGTTGTTATACTTTCCATAACAACTCCATACTTAAGAACTGCCGGCATCACCTTACCAAACAAGCCATGAAACAAAACAATTCTATTACTCCACATAACATTAGGCTGCCAATCAAAATTAAGTGCTAGGTCCCTTACATCATAACGATGATACCTTACATAACCATGGAACACCATCAGCTCAATCCATCATGTGAGCACACACGATTTGCAACGTTACACCCATAGTCTTAAGGTAATTAATTGCGTAACACGGAAGAATTTGGATGTTGGGTCTTCATGAGAATGATTAATTGAACTGAAATGTAGTAATAGCACTTTGAGGATCGTTAGAAGTAGGTAATGTTGTGATTTTCGTAACTTTTTGTAGGTTACTTTTCCTATATTATCTTTACAATTCGGTCATAGAGGTAATACTAATGTGGGTGCGTACGTAAGCTCCATTTTAGGAAGGATATTCATAGTCATATGAGAAAATAGTTGGTTTTGGTACGATGATCTCATTACAGATCGTAAAGAATTGATTAAGCTTTTAACCATTAAATACCTACTGCCTCACATTTCCGAAAACCATTATGTGCGTGCTATATTTATATAATTATTATAATGGTATGATGATTATCTTCCTATGTAATGAACATACATTTCAAACCTTTAAAACACGCAATTAAATACTTATTAAACCTCAAAACTTTAGAAAAGTATTAGAACCTCATTTCGTCTGACCTGTCTATTCAACCTATATTGTGAATATTTCTCACTTTCGAAATTCGAACTGCGAATTTCTCAAACAAACATGGCGGAATGTTAAGGAGCAGCAATAGCGAATTGGACGCATGCCTGACATACCGCGGCGCATCGCGTGTCATCGACTAATTACTGACAGAACACTGCGCTTTATTCCAACGTTACCATCCATTGCTGTGTCAGTCTTAAGATTAAATATATCGCTTTATAATTGTACGAGTTAATCAACGCGCTGCACTAAATAACGATTGTGTAGGGCTTTGCTAACTATTATTACAACACAAGATTACAAGCATGTCAAAAAATGTGGTTCTTCCACGTAACGTAGACTGTCAAAGATAGACATGCGGCTATTAAATACACGCTATTTTGCGTTAAAAAATATGCATGCTTTAGGTAAAAAGCGATGGCAAAAACATCTTATGGCAACTACTAACTACTTATAATACAGATGTAAAGCGTTTTCGCTAAAATTACGTAGCCATCTCAACTGACAAGCTAAACGGATTTAACCGACATATAGTATAATAGCGTGCGATTTTTTGCTAATCGTAGTTTTAATGCAATATTCCAGTTGACGGCACACGCCCCCAAATTATTCCAACCTACTTTCACTAAGACTTACAGACGTATCGTATCATGTTCAATAAAACAACTAACATTTGACAATTTGATATCGTACTGTCGTATACATTTCGTAACGTTTCGAGTTACAAATTATATGTTTCGAATTCTTACGTGATTTTCGAAGGATTGGAACGTTGTGTTCGAATTGGCGAACGATCAAGTGTAATCACTGCTTTAGACTGTCACAGATAACTTACTTCCCTAATTGAAGTACTATTACAGCTAAAGATAGTAACTTAGTTCTCGAAAATCCAATGCTTTTGGCGTCTCGCAGCTAACTTCCGAGCACATATTAATCGTGCACCTCCATATACCACAGATACCTAAAAATGGTTTCAGCGCAAAGACTCGCGCAATTTTTCAAGCCGCCAAAAGTTTGGCGCGAACTATCCATACCTTCATTATAATAATAATAATAATAAACGTTTATTTCGGAGACATGCTCCATAGTTTGTTAGCGATACAACTTACGTAACTATGTTAGTACTTACTTTTAATAGAAACACAACAAAATTACAGAATAAAACCTACAACTAATTCATGTATTTTCCTGCAGCGTCAGACCCGTAGGTATGCATACGGGTCCAATACTCCAGGAAAACGCCATCCAGCCTCTCCCCAATCACCCTCAGGATGCCATTGGCACTCCCACGAATCCTGCGTAACAATGATGCCGTTCTTTTCCTCATGATTGCTGAAAAACTATCGGTAGAAGATTCAGCAAAACATGGCTGACGCGCTACAGAATCGCGGCAGCCCCAACAGCACCCGGAAGGCGTTGTTGTACTGAACCCGAAGAGCGTTGTAGGCCCTCTGCGTATGCCCGACCCACAGGCTGCATGTGTAGAACGACTGACAGTAAGCCTTAAAAAGGGTGATCTTGACCGGTCTCGTACATTTTGCAAACCTACGGGCCAACATATTGCATCGGACCGACAACGCCCTCCGTTCACGTTCTATGTCCTGGTCATCATTAAGATCCTCGACTAGAATGTGTCCAAGGTATCTAAAACAAGGCACTCTGGCTCTCATTATCTACCTACATTTTCTCATAAACTACAAACATACCATGGTCACTGACCTTAATTGAATTAAAAACTCTTACACATCCACCAATCAAATTCGCGGTCATAAAAAGCTTTTGTTTTTCGTTCAAAAGCATATTAAGCCACGCGCTCTCTGTATCATTAAGTCAAATGTTTCTGGTCTAATTTCCTCGCTGATCTAGAAAACAAAAAAAGTGAGAGTGGTTTGTGTGCTCATCATCCCGTGCAGCTGTAAGAGTTAATTGAGGGAGACGAATTACTGACGGCGCTGGTAGCCTTAACTATCGATTGTTTTATTACGCGAAACTTTTACTATATCGATTAATCAGTCGAACCTCTATTGCTGTTTGTTCACGAGCTATTTATAGTGCTAACAATCAGGAGGATTTCCACGCCTTTTATTGTTCTTTTCCGCTTCTTCTTTACCCTTCAATGGCGTAGATAGTAAAGAATTTATGACGAGGACTCAAAGGCAATTTTATGATGGCACAGACCGCGCTCAATGATGCGAAGCGCATACCTCCTCAATACCCATGGGAAGATTATCAAAGAAACGTAAAAATTAAATATTCACGGCGTCTATTGTTACAAACACTTCCATGTATATTCATGTCCGTGTAATTAATGGGTTAATTAATATTCGTTTATTATTAGACGCAATCGTCCGATGCGTTCCCAATGCGTCGTAGCGTTGCGTGCAATAGATCGCCTCTTTGATTAACGTTACGTAGTTGCAATACTCATATTTAGTGTACCGTGTGTCTAATCAATATATTTGTTCCAACCTACTGTTGTATATAAACGTTTACGTGTGAAATATCAAGTAATTCGTTCCATTGAGTTCTCATTTCTCAATTTTGGGAGATGGGTACGGTTAGGTAATGTGAAACAATTGGAAAGAATGTCTGGTTGTCACGGTTGCGATAAACCCGCGTCTGAGCAGGTCTTTTCAAATTAAGAAACAATTTTTATATTGTTACGTATCAAGTATGAAATAACTATGAGAACCAGTGAATGAACTCACTACTTCTAAATTCAAGGATGTTTTAGTGCCTTAATCGTTGTTTGAAGGAAATAGGTTTCCGATACCGTAATCTACATATCGAACTTAAGTTAAGGAGAAGTGTAAAGTTACTTGTAAAATTATTCACCCTTCATTATTGGTATCGTAATGAAGAACAAATATTTTTAGAGGTATTGGGTTGCCCGGGTAACTGGGTTGAAGAGGTAAGATATATGCGGTCGCTCCTTGTAAAAGACTGGAGCTTAGCTGCACCCACCCGGTCAGACTTTAAGCCGACCCCAACATAGTTGGAAAAAAGCTAGGCAGATGATTATCCTAGCGTAATTATTTAAGAGAGAACATCACCAAAGTACCAAGTACCAGGGTGTCAGAATTATAAAGGAGGTTTAACCATACATTTTGTTTTTACATAGCTTTTTAAGGCTCAGCCTTCATCTAATATTTTCTCTTGCCAGCTAAAGATTACTTAAATTCAGGTTTCTGGGAAAACAGCATTATTTTAATAGCGTAGCAGAGTATATTAGGTACTTTAATTTATAGCGAAGTTGTCAAATAGCTCGGTACTATTTTGGTATTTAGGACTTAGAGCAGCTTTTACTTACCATGCAGGTTTTAAGTTCCCTTCAAAACTCCTTAGATTCTTTACTGGCGTCTAAAATAAACGCAGAAATAGTTTATTTAATTCAAATGATAATGGTTTTGTAGAGGCGTTGCGAGGCCAACACCTTAGTAAGTAGGTACCTACATATTTGAATTTGGTAGTAAGTATTTCATAAGAGTAATCCAATGTCCGTTTAGGGGAATCCGCACTTATTAAGGCGAGGAAGTGGTCAACAATAATTCCATAACCGGCACGCGCATCTAAGGCGCCAAAAGGGGTCGGAGCGTCTGAGCGGGGCGAGGATAACAATACGCGCGCTAGCTTATAACTAAAAGTCGTAAGCGACAAAATGGTTTTGTAATTTTAATATTTAGAAATGATAATTTAATAAAAATTCCTACTACCATTTTAAAGAGTATGTATATACTCAACTACTAAAAAAGTTAAGAGGCTTAAATCGGTCCCGTTTGCCCATAATATGTGAATCTCTTTTTAAAAAGAGGTATGTTTGATATATTTTTCTCTGTTATAAAAGTTACGGTAGTCGTGGTGGCCTAGTGGGTAAAGGACCAACCTCAAGTATGAGGGCGCGGGGTCGATCCCAGGTCAGGCAAGTACCAATGCAACTTTTCTAAGTTTGTATGTACTTTCTAAGTATATCTTAGACACCATTGACTGTGTTTCGGATGGCACGTTAAACTGTAGGTCCCGGCTGTCAGTGAACATCCTTGGCAGTCGTTACGGGTAGTCAGAAGCCAGAAAGTCTGACACCAGTCTAACCAAGGGGTATCGGGTTGCCCGGGTTACTGGGTTGAGGAGGTCAGATAGGCAGTCGCTTCTTGTAAAGCACTGGTACTCAGCTGAATCCGGTTAGACTGGAAGCCGACCCCAACGTGATTGGGAAAAGGATCTCGGAGGATGATGTTATAAAAGTTACCTAATCATGTTTCTACAACTAACAAAATAAGGCTTATATCATGAACTTTCAGGTAACCAAGTTGTATTTTGATCCGTTTTGTATTTACTGAGAAAAATTGACATCCTTGGCGCCAAAAATTCCAATTCGTCGTCTTAATGAACTTAGGTACGTATACTTACGTCCAACAAAATCGTAACTATCACCCTCACAATTTCTTCTAAATATATTTTTTTTCTATTTAGCAGAACTTCTTACAACAAAATTCTCTTGTCATTGAATTGCAGAGCATATCAAAAAAAATATATGTTGGTAAATACTTTGGTTTTAATATAAGGCAAATAAAAATTGCGATATCTTTGGTATGTTTACAAAAAAAAGTCCCAAGTAATCAAACGTGAAAAAAATTAAAAATGCGGTACAAGCAACACTGGTTGTTTTGTATGTTATTTTTTAAAGTCATCGTTTTGTCGCCAAGCTTCGCATTGTAGGAGTCCATTCGGACGCTACGGATGTCAATTCTCAACTCTCATCGATTACGATTCAATGTAACCGAAAATCGATTCAACAATCGAATTCAAGGGCGTGTCATCGGTTCCCATGATGAATTTCGACATAATGTTTCCGGCTGAACGGACTTCCGTTTTTTAGAATGTAAGTAAACATGAAAAAAACACGGCAAACGAGTTAAGTTACGTAAACACGTGAACCAGATACATAAACGATTTTAAATACGTTATTTTATACGCGGAACACGAATGTTTACCTCGTCCAAAAACATAGGCAGACGGAGATTTTATAGTTTTTTATTAACTACCTATTAATTAATTCGCAAATGTTCCCACACGAAGGTCAAAAATCTACACGCCTTACTGATTAATTTTCTTCCTTTTTCAATAACGCTTAGGTACATATTTTTATTTAAATTTGCACGTCATAAAATTATCTATGATACACCCACAAAAAATACTAGTTGGTTGACCATCGAATTTAATTCACGAACATTTAGCTCTTGGCAAGTAAAGGTGAGAAGATTTCACTAAGTACCTACAAATAAAAGACGAGCATTGGATTATAGTTCTTATTGCAATAGAAATAAGAGTCAATAATTGACAAGTTCCTTGAATATAAATGTCGATGATGATGCTCATTAGATATTATGTCATCTTTGACACTGGACACACCTGTGATGATGGTTCGTTTAAAAATAATAATCGGTAAAGTGCTGTACCCATCACTAGCCAAGACTTTTATTTAAGCGTATAGGTATCTTGCTTAAAATCATTTAATTTTCTTAAACATATAAATAGCTTTACGCTGACGTACCAAATAAGGTATTATTTAAAAAAAATCTTACACAATTCGTATTTACCTAAATGTTTTCTTTTTTTATGAGCCTTGAGCTTTTTTCAACATAACAGATTTCAATATGGCTGAAAGGAATTTGCGCGCCAAAATAGCAGAAAGACTCGATAAAAAAAAAACAACATAGACTACGCAGACTTCTCTAATAAGTTTCTAATTCTTTAGATTAAATTAACTTTGGAACTTTAATTATTGAGTAACCGAACTTGACAAATACATCAATAGATAGATATAATTAGTGTTATTGACCAAATTGTATTTATAGTCGCAAACGAAATTCCGAAGTGGCTGTTTATTTTACAAATGCCAGACTTGAGACTAAGGTCAAATAACTAAAACACTGGCGATCACTTGCAATACGAATACATTAATAACTTAACGAAACTTGTTTTCGAGACCTACGCACGCATTGACAAAACTTACTTTTGGATTAGAACTTCGATATCAAGCCATATACAAGGTAATTGTAAGTAGGTACCTTGAAGACTCTTTGCAATGTTCAATTTTGACATAGGTATAACAAAAATGCAAAAATAAGAAAAGTAAAATATTAATATAGGAAGTAAGATTCAGTGAATGATGATGAGTTGAATTCTGTTATTGGCAACCGTATATTCTGAAGCAAGTAGATTCTTTATACATGGTAGATACCTAACCAAATGAAACATTCTTTATAATATGAAAACCACAACAATATCTAGTCTTCACTTCTACATAAAACATAAATAGAATAAACAAAACATAAATAAAACGATTAACGATAAACAATAACGATATTATTAATTAGCTTCGCGGTAACATCAAATTACTCATCCATCTTATACGGTACAATGGGTCATCTCATTGTTCACAAACACCTACACACATGTGCATACAAAACATTAATGATTTCATGACAAGCGGAATATTACTGAATATTATGGATATAAACAGAATTAAATCACAAAGTGTGTAATCTACTAAATAAGATCTAAACATGTACGCAAAATCACAAGCTTCTACTGTTGACACGACCTAAAAGTAGATAGATTTTGAATTTGAAGTTTTTTAGCACGCTTTCGGCAATTTTATAATGCAATATCACTTTAAACCTATTTGGAAACTTGTCTTTGGACTATCTTTATAATTTTGGCGGCTTGAACATCATTAAAACGAAGAGGTGTCCAACTAAATATGAACTATGTGTAAATCATTAGCACTTTAGTGACAAATGGTCATTGGGCAGACGCGATGACGCAGTCAACCATGAAAAGTTCGTTATACTTCAATTTAAGACCTTCGTCATTCCAATTTTGGCTAGAATGTGCGTATTTAAATATGAATATCTGGTTTTTAATATGATTTATTCGGTTTTATAGAGCAACGTCTTGTTTTGGGTGGCCGTCCTTGTTTTGATATGCAACTGCCTATTTTTTACGAGCCTACTTTGGGCGTAATTAGGAATCAACTCCCAGCAAATCTTACAAAGAATAGAAATAACATCAGCCTCTACAATATCTGGGAACAATAAATCAAAATCTAATAACATTTTCTAATTGATCACATAGGTAGTAAGTAGGTATGTCGTCTTCTGCTTAGTTTTAGGCAAGGGCATACAGTGTCAAATCAATCAATTAACGAACATTTTAAAGCTTTTTTATCGGTTCTTAAACAACTAAAGCCAGATTAGAGACTTTTTGACGCAAAAAAAAAAACATGTTGGACATGTTACGCTATCGATACTTTTTACTTTACTTGCGCTAAATCTTTCTTCTCAGCATGTACAAAGTATTATACCCTGTACCTAATTACAGTGAATTGTTATCATTTATAAAGTTGCACATTAACGGTCCACAATAACTCTGTAATGATAAAAATCTAGTTTTTCGCTCCAAATTTCACGGCCGTGATCGTTTGTTGAGCATAGACGACATATGGCCGACCTTGTTAGCCACTGCGGGGAAATTGTAAATAATAGCTTTTTGTATTAAACCGATAAATAAGATCGCGTTAGATTGTGTTATGAATGGCTTTTTAATTATCAGAGATAATGGTGAATTTAACCGGGATATTTCGATTTGCTCTGATGATTCTTGAAGCATAGAGTTTATAGACAAGAAGGTGCGTTATTTCTTTGTGAGGTGAATAAATCACAATCCTTGGCCGAAAACTTATAAAAATAAATCATACTAAGGAAAACAATTTTCAATGTTATTTGTTGGTTGTAATAGCATTGAAAAGTACGTGATGTGGCAATTTTGCATTGAGGAAAGTCTAAGAATTTGACTTCGAAGGGCGTATTATAATTTATAATGTCCTTATTTTATTTTTTTAGCAATACAAATGACTATATATTTTTTATAGCGAGCATTTGGGAACACTATACAAGTATGCATACATAATTGAAAATAAAAATGACATCACAGAATACTTTTTTCGAAACTGGTCTTGTATCCAAGTCTTGAACATAAACATAGGGACGGGCCACGTTGATTATACCGCTACATCAGACGAAAGTGAAAAGATATACAACCTTGTTTCTTTTTACTTTTTTCTTCGCTCACCGGTCTTAGCATACGTGCTTGACACGCTTAACGAACATACATATTTCAGCTAATTTTATAACCAAAATCTGGTTAATTTTAACACTTAGTTATTCCCACCTACTTCTCTTTATGTTAATTATATTTTCTCAAGGTTTTTATCTCAGTCATTAAATCTAAAAAATATTAATTCAACCTTGACAAAAAAGTAGTTTAATTAGTAGCTATTGCACCTATTTAGAGTAATCATGAACATTATCACGTATAACCATTGACAATTAAGAAAAAAATTATCAAGACTAGCAACCACAGACAAACATGTAGGAGTAAGTGACTGGCCGCAAAACAAAAAAGTCCGCATTACACATTACTTGCGTACGATATTAAGAAGATCACCACTTAAGATTAATATCATTGCAATCACTGAAATAACAACAAAGCGGTCAGTGACCCCGCTTGAGCAATACTCGTGTGCCTCAAGCAACACAATTGTATTGCAGATACGATTTTATTAATATTGAAATTAGATTGCAAGTTGGGGTTATCGGAAATGCTTTGTTTCTTGCTGACTTTGAAAAATTATCGACTTGTAACCGATTCTAATAACATAAAGCATTTTATACTTCTTACACTTCTGGGAAAAGGCAAGGAACAAATTATTCTTGATTACATTTTGATATCAACTAGGCAGGTTTGTTTACTTAAAATTCTATCAATTTATACTTAGTAATTGAAAATGTTAGTTGAACAATATTCTCTAAAATAGCGCTTTTAAGAATGCAATAAGGTAATACTGGCTGGCAGACATTAATTAAGTTTTTATACGTATTAAATCTCGCTCCAATTCACTTCATAAAAATGCTTTTAAATAATTAAGAATACAGCAACTACTTACTCAATTTGCATTTATGTATCTCTTAAATTGGTGCTATTGAAAACATTATTTTCAAAAACAAAATGCTGTTTAATAAACCTTGTCATCAATTTTATTGCCTTTCTAAATTGCCTTGCTTCATTATTTTAATTCTAATAAATGTAATGAACTAATTCGTGATTAATTCCGTCGAATAGTCGTGAATCTTCGTAGCTGTGCGCCGATTACCACATCGATCGACAAATATTTCACTTGAACGCGAAATCTTTCGTTTGGGATCGACGTTGCTCAACTGTTTACTTATTCAGCCAACGTGAAGTAGCGACAGTTAGAGTAACCGCACACTGCAGAATAAACAGTCGGCCGACAGTTGGCAAACATTTTTTTAAGGAAAATTTTGAATCCTTTCAATGTTTGTCGGTCTGAAGCCAACTTAATAACTGAGGCCGACTGTGAGTATACTCACAGTCAGCGGCGGACAATACGTTTGGTGTGAACAATCCCAGTTGTAATGTGCGTTCTACCATCCATCTCTACACTGATTTATAAAGCCAAACAAATTATTTATCAGCCGACTAAAAGTTTGCAGTACGCCGGTAGGTACTCTTAAGCAACACACACAAAAGGTTTTATACCAATCCTTTCAAAAAAGTTATGATTTTTCCTTCCTTTATTTACTTCAAAACGCTCGAGATCGAAGTTCAAATCTTGTTTATGTAATTTTATAAGATTTTCGATTGCATATTTACACCCAACTTAGCGAGTTTTTGGAGCGAAACCCTTTTTTTAATATTGCAGCATTTTATTATATTTTAATAGAGGTGAAAGGTTAGTTGCATGTACCAGAGATTTAAATTTCCTTGTAATTTGTGTAACCTTAATCTGGATAACGGGGTTAGTAGATGCTCTATGCTATTGTAGTAACCTACCCTTCTATTAACTAAATATCTTATGTATGCTCTACTTTGTACATATCTATCGTAGCGGAACTTTCGAGCATTAAATATGGGCTTGAGGAAAGTTGACAAAAGTAACTATGTACTTCTTGAGATTGCTCCTTTAGTACCTAAGTATATTCAGTATATAATTCAATATAGGTTTAAAGTACCTATGTACTAAAACGTATGGAGAATGAAACTGAAATGTATACGTAACGAGTTTTAATATCTACCTAATTAAAAAACGATTTTTAACATTTTTAACATTGTACACCGGTACTTTACTTTTATCAATTAAACGCTTACATAATATAGCATAATTATTATTTTTACATAAAACGTAATGCGTCCTTTCACATTACTGAAGGCAAAAGATTGTAGCTTTTTATAAAACCAACAAGCAAAAGTTAATAAACCAAAAGTAGAGTCTATAAAAGTAAAAAAACAACGACAGAAGCGCTATCACTATTCAGTTATATTTACACTTTGAAAACCTTATCTATTCTAAAGCGGTTCGTAACACGTAAGGAGGCTATTGCTAAAGTCGTGCGATAAACTTGTTATAGTATTCAACCTTTTTTGTCGATACTCTTCAAGAGTGTTGAAAAAAGAAGAAGAAAACTACTCCACTATTAAAACTTTTTGGTTTAACGGTTTCAAAATTCCAGTTTTTGAACTTTAGAAAAATGGAGCCTTATGTTGCATACTTGGACGTCACATTTAGTTGGGCCAAATTCAAAAACGTTGAAACCAATATCTGCACTGACCGGCGTGTCTAAACAAAGTGCTAAATTGCAAACACTGTTTATCACCAAGTTAGCTTTTGTAACCTTTGCGAAAGGTGAAGCCAACTTTCTGATCTTAATTGAACATTTCAAATAGCCATGCTAACCAGTTTAATCGATAAACTAGGCGAAAACAATACATTGTTGCAACCGCTATCGTTAATCTCCAAATAAAGATCGAGTGATTTGGTAAAAGGCCCCCTATTCGTAAATAAAGATCGAGTGATTTGGTAAAAGGCCCCCCGTTCGTGTGAAGTCTCTCTATCAGCTATATCGTTCAGCGGCCATTATTTTTATGACTCCATTTATGATGCAACTGCGCGCCTTGAACTTGCTTGCTGTTTGCACATCAAGTCGCCAAACAATGAACTGACGAAAGTTCAAACTGCAGTCAAAGGTATTGGTTAGTTTAGATTTTAGATTCTCCGTTTGAAATGCCGAATAGAAAAGATTTATCTTTAATGTCACCTATCTGCTTTCCATTTTTTGCATTTTAGAGTGCCTTATTGTTATTGGCAAACAAAAGGTTACTAGATATTCTAGTTACGTAAGTATTTAAACAAGTGATCAACTGCCATGACATCTCAAAATACGTTTCTAAAGGTAAGAAAATTCTGTGCAAACAACGTTAAACTATAAGGTAAAAACCCATACGTGACGATAAAATTATCACCTGTTAAGCAATGTTTATTAAAACAACGTACAAAAATATCAAGTATCTTACAATATTGTACCTAGCGAATAAAATAATACATTATTAAACGAATTAAAAGAGGATTCGCACTGTCGGACACGTTAAACTTAAATGTCAAGGTGACACGCAAGATGGCGCTTGAAAACAAAAATGGACGACGAATGCGGAGACGATACGTTTAATTATTTGGTCTTGATCAATCCTGATATTCTCTTTCCATTGTGCTTTTGGCCTCATAATGCTCAGGACTCTAAATTTTGCTTTTCAGGTTTCATGAATTCTTCACCACTATTACCACTCCTCTGAACATGTCACTCTTTTGTTTTATTTAAAACGGTTAGGAGAGTTTTGTTTCTATAAATTCTTTCAATTAGGAACTAGGCATCACCGGCTCAGCATATAGAAATACTTAACCCTTACAATTTAACCTAACATACATTGCAATTTTTTCCGTGAACACTATAAAGGAGCTGATCAAAATTATACTTTTTGTAGGTATCCATAAACACAAGAGATAATATAATACCTAAATAATAATATTGAAACAAAAAATTGCCCTTTTCCAGTAAAAGCCAACCGACACTAAATAATAGCATGAACTTTAACCTCTACCATCTCTATCGTCTAAATCTTTTATTAACATAACAAGATAAATTCGGCAAATTATCTTCTTGTTAAAAAATAGGTAGTAATTTACGAAACACGATTTTTGTTTACCATGTAAACTAAACATTCGGGTTAAGGCTTTGACCACACGTAAGCAAGAAGGTAAGTTTGGTATCAAGTATGGCAATTGTCCTTGCTTCCTAATCAGCAGTATTTGACAATCATTTGAATACTCTGTTTGTTTATGCTACTCTGGTATTGACTTATTTGGTGACCATAGCGTAGGGTGCTGAAGGACAAGAAATAAACTGGCTCCAAGTTTATTTATCTAAACATGTGATGAGCGAAATTAGTCCCAGTGAAAAGAGTCCAAATAGACAGACAATTCCAAATATTCAAGAAATATGCCTAAGTTCGATAAACGTTTTAATCCTGCCGGATCTCCGAGTTCTAATTTCAAAACCAAATAAAGATGGCGTTTACAAGTCAGTCAACGTCGCACTTGACCATTTATTGATTTAAATAATCGTCAAATAACTGGAAATTCGAGGTTTACCTTTGCATCGGATTTATTATCATATTGCGGAGGCCGCGAGGCGAGTAGCCTACCACGTGTGCTCAGAAACATAACACTGACGGTAATTATATACTAGAACACGTTCATAATCATGTTTTAAAATAGGATTTCCTTGACAGCTGCGTTCGGTGTTCAAATTAATCGGTCTTCAATTGTTATCAGGATCATTGCCGAGGTTCAAACGTTTAGGTTACTAAACCTACTTACATGGAATCAGTTTATATTTCTTACACGTCTCAGAAAACATCGACAGCAAATTCTCGTTAATTTAAATATTATCTACCAATTATTTAGAAAATTGCGTTCCAAAGATAACGAAACTATAGAACATAGCACTTTTCTAGAATTCCAAAGCCTTATCGCAAAGTGCATACTTCAACACCAACTTATAGATAGCTAACTACTGGTGCATAATTGTACTAAAAAAAAAACGTTTAGAAGATAATTTACAAAACATAGGTAGATAGGCTAAATGCTACTTCAATCTGACGGACAAATGTTGTAGATAGACTTCACTCAAAAATGAATTACCTACAAAGTTAAAAATAAATGGTTTTTTTACAGTCCACGTTTGAGCATCGCAATGGACTAATGAATGTGGACAAAGCTAGCTTTTGAGGTATGCAAGGACGAAGTAAATTTTGTAGCCCTTCTCTCGACTCTAAGCTCTGTGAAGATCTGTGTTCGAATTCTAAGTTACGACAAATAGAGCTTACAGTATATAACTTAATACGTACCTACTTGAAAACGAATGTGATTCGAATCATTGCTAGGGAGTTTGTTGCGTCATATGTTCTACCCAGCTAAAACATGGCAGGTGCTTCGGTGATGAATGTTAAACAGTTTATCTTTTGATTTTACTCTAACTAAACGAACATGTTTGATGAATTATTGCAATGATCCGAAGACTAAAGTAGAAAAAATCTTTCAGGTGTGTCTGCAGCACTCTGTATGTCCTACCTTTTTTTCAGTTGGATATCCTTTCTTATCTCTTTCAAAACATCAATTGTTATACGATTGACCGCCACAATTGGCTGCCGATATTCCTTTTTTAAAGACTGAACCTAATTTTTTTTTATAATTCTTTTGAACCTCATAGATTCTATCCGTCTTTCCTTTCGTCACGAGATTAGCCAATAAATCCTGCTCAATACCCGATAAGGATAAAAGGCGAAATGAAATGTCAAATAAGTCATAGTCTAGCAAAGTTTATTCACACATAAAGTGTATATTACAACATATTGTGGATGGGAAACCCTCGACTAGCGAGCCGGTTTTCAAGGGGTCACCACTTTCACAGACCATCCGCGAACATTTTCGTCTCAATATATTCTCTAACATAAGTATGAGATGTATAAGTATAAGTAAGTTAGTCAGAGGCCGTCAAGCGGATTTGAGAAAACTGACATTAGGGCTTGTTAGGTGATTAAACCGACAGTGACAATTAGTTATCCGATAGAATGCTTTTTATTGTCAGATAAATGCTTCCTTATAATTTCTGTTTATCCGTGACCTGGGAAACGAAAAGTTATCGTTTATCTGTCAGATAAGATCCTGATAGGTTGTCTGAGACTTTATCAGTAACCGGTGAACCTGGCGGAACAGGTAAACGTAGTTTGTCTTGTCTTGAAATGGTGACATCCATGTTTTCTATTCATCTCGTTTGTGCAGTTCATATGTCAAAGAACGTTCGTCTTGTCCTACAATTTAATTGAACGATGATGAAATGTTTTATGTTGAGAATGCTGGCATTTTAAAGGAAATATAAGTATTAGAAGTTTTTTTGTAATTTGAATAGTTGCAATTGAGATGCTGTTTAAGTATGTGCTAACGTCGCGAAGGTATTTGTAGATCAACTTAACTAACTAGGTACTGTATCACACCCAGGTACTACCTAGTTACTTGCCTACCAGCGGTAAGTTTTAAAGTTAAAGCTCAGTATTTTAAGCATATTAAGGTCTTTAAAATTAAACACCGTCGCCATATAAATTCGGTTTTAAAACATGTTTCTTATTCGATTTTAATGCACTATTAAACTATCAGTGTACCGGCTTATATCATGTAAGTTTCAGAACAGGTTTGCCTACTTATATAAATATATTTTTGACTGAACCTACCGGTTGACAAAAACTGGCCGAAACACATGATATAAAATTCATGCGGCTATTATTTTTCTGCACGAGCAAATAAATACTTGTAACAAGTCTTAACCGTCGATTTGCAATTAATTGCCAACCAATGCTGACCACAACGCGCTGGCAATTTGTTGAAAAAAATGTAGTTATGAGGTTTACAGAGCAATGCAATTAATTCTAACAATAGATAAGTACTTCGCGTATAGATTCTAAGAACTTGAAATGCTTAGCCTTCACTAGCTGACCCAAGACAATATTTTTTTCCAGCGAACTGCAGTTTAAGATGCGGCTGTAAAGAGAACGTCTGCATTTCTACGGAGCGAGGAAAATCTTTAAAGATATGGAGGGAAAGAGCGGTAGGGACCGGTTTTCACCTCTCTACTTGATTGTACCTTAGCAATATTTTAGATTTTTTTATTTTAATACTAGAAGTACATAGATATTAAAAACATAGTTATATTTCTACCCACTAAAGCTCAAGTTTAATTGTAAGTTATAAAATTTTAAAACCCACGTAGCAAATACATGATTTTCTACTAAACTGGGTAAATATGTCTAGAAGCATAAACGTCATGCATTTCAATCAGAATTTAACTCCTAACTGGTATTATGGTATGTAATTAATAGAAAGTTGCTGGTGTTGGCAAAAACTGCGAACAGTTTTCAATATAAATGCTGCGAAATATTACTGGAAAATCCTGATCCTGTGTGACAATCCGCTCTCCAATTAGTGGCGATAGCAGACTTAAAGTTTAATTAAAAGATAATATCTGCTATCGACAACGTAAACAATTTTCCACCATCACCAAATGAGGTTTAATTAAAACATACCTGTCGCGGAAGCGCGAAGGTAGAGCCGACCCGTCCTTCCGGGCCTATTCCAATTTTCACATTCACTCCCTCAACACTTTCAGGATGCAATCCCAAATAAAAATAATTAACAAAACACTCAATTATTAAAAATAAAGCAGTCACACAGTTCAAAGTTCATGATTGTCGAATTACGAATTTTGAATGCACTTTTATTCGCAAACGAAAAGGGTTGCGTTCGTAATTTGAAAACAAAATTTACGTCACTAGAGGTGCGATCAAAAACCGGTAGCGGTGAGGCGTGGAGCGTGCTCGCGGTAAAGAGGTTGGTTATCAACTGCAGGTGAGTGAAGCGTCGGTGCCGGCGAGAGGCTGGGTGCGGGCGTGTGAATGTAAACTTGTAAAGGTTCTTCGATTCGAGCTTTAGCTCTCGGCCGGTTTGAGCCGGACGTCTAGGGACAAAACCAGGATGGTTGAAGAGAAACTTCCTCTCCTTCCTTCCGTATTTAGGAAAAATGGTTGTTGTAATTTCTGTGATAATTTCTTTTTTTTATGAGATCGAAAAAGATGATTTGATGAAAAGTAGGTACCTACCATAATTATGTATCAGTAGATACCTACTCAAATGTAGGTAGGTACAGACTGGATATTCACAGGTTTAATAACTGTTTTAAATAATAAATGAAAGGGTATGTTCTGCATAATTCACAAACCTATTTATTTTCTTGGAATGTTAGAACGTTCCTTCAAACGTATGCAAATGCAGTTACTGAGTTCTAGTAATATCGTCCAGTTTTCGGAGTACAATCTCAGGTATATAGGTATTATAATATCACGTCAAGTACCCATTATTAGCCAGCAATCTCACTAAAATTGTGTCAAATACACTCAAACAATTGATACTGTAGTAAGCAACATCTCTGCTTACCCCGTTTAGATGACAGTTTTAATCGTAACGGATGACAGTGACATCTATATGGAACATTTTATAATTCAAAACTTTTGAAGTAATGTTATGTGTAAACTAGATGTCGCTGATGTTCTGGGTATGATATTTAATACAACTCCATCTCTTTTATTTAAATGACACAACTGAGTATTTTAATAATTATTTATTAATTTATTCACTGAACTTTTCACTCGTCAGTGGCAGAATCGTCGACATAGGCATCGACAATTTGCCATAAAGAAAAACAGAATAGAATAGAACACTTTTTGCTCATTGTACAAAGGCGGACTCAAAGTCTTATGCGTTTATTTTTCTTAACAGCAGAGGTAAACTAAAAGTCATCATATTTCAGAAAACTTTATTTAGGTACACAATTATTTACAACAATAATAAAACAAAGTAGAATTTTCTTAGCTCTTATCCTAAGATAGATTTCTAACCAAATCGGTAATACTTAGCTAAACAAGGTCCTTGAATGGAATACTTCAACCAATCAAATAGTTCAAAAACATGACAAGCATGAAAATTTTGCTTTAATGAACCTTCATTGCTTGTATTTAGCTAATTATAATACAATAGAAAATCAGTTGTGTATTGCATATACCTGCACTCATGCATGCCCACGACATTTTCATACAATCAGGTTAAGTCTATATCTGATACTTAGCACTACCTAAATTTAAAAAAAAATCAATGCATTCTCTTTCATCTACTTTTCACTATCTGTTTTCCACAGCTTGCAAGGTGAAATGACGTCATTGAGTCAAGTCTGCAAAGTTAGTTGAGTTAGCCTTTGTAGATTTTGAACGCAATGAAAATACTCCTGTTAATCATCAAACAGAAACCATAAAACTCATAATGGTATAACTATTTGTCCATATCAGATCATCACTGACGGTAACAACCACCGTATTTACTTGAACCCTATAACTGAGGCTTTACATCCTTGTTGAGGATCAGCGCTGGGTTCTGCATGTCTAGTTGACATTGAGCAATGTCACTTAGCGCTCCTTGGATCTTCTCCAGAAGGATCTCTCCTTGGCGAACCACCTGAAGCAGTATTTTGAATATTATGGTACTGTGTCTATTATGAATAGTTTTATAAATCTATGCAACAAAACATAATATTCTGAATTGAATTTTAAAAGAGATAGTTTAGCAAGTTTAAATAAACCATCATACAACAACGAATTTAATAAAGATACAATTTTATAAATGGAGATTTTATAATCAAAAAAGTTGCAAAAGTTCGAAATATGTTTGGAACACCATACCTCCTCGAGTTGTTCAGCAGCCTCTTTATTTTCAGCCTCCAAACGCCTCAAGCTTTGCACCTGAAGCTCAGTCGAGCTCTCCTCGCTTGGCAACGACTCAATCAGCGTATCAATATCTTTGGCACATCGTGATATCAACGTAGCAAATAGCATAGCATAGTCCTCCTGGTTTTGTTGCTGTTGCGGCGTCTGCGAACCGCTGCGGTCGAAACCAGGGAACTTACTAGGTGTTGAAAACTGCTGCAATATGCCTATGCTGTTGCAGAAATGCTCAGCTTGCTGAAAAAGTAGTAAATAGACGTGTAAATATACGGCTGGATGTACGGTATACAAAAGCCTTTTCATATTGTTTTACCTGGTTTATGGTATCTTGCAACTGCGTAAGACGATCTGCCATGATTGAATTGTAAGATATGCACGTTCTATTGGTGATATGAGGTCGAAAAGCAAGATTTATGAAATGAAAGTAGAAACATAAACTGCTGTTACGGGTAGCTCTAAACTGAAGTGAAGTCAGGGGGGAGACACTCCGTACATTTTGACAGCTAAGTGAAT
Organism: Helicoverpa armigera; assembly: GCF_030705265.1. Lineage (NCBI taxonomy): Eukaryota > Metazoa > Arthropoda > Insecta > Lepidoptera > Noctuidae > Helicoverpa > Helicoverpa armigera. Next base: position 2,481,922 of record NC_087141.1, read on the forward strand.
GAAGAGTCGCCACCTTTTATTTGGCCCGGAAACTATTTACTATCTAAAAGATACTTTAAATTACCAACAGATGGCACTACGCTATAATCGTTTTTGTTTGTCAATATAAAATTATTTATGCAATATTAATTAGAGAAAAGTATGAAGAAAATATTAGACACTTAAAAAAAAGATAAAATAGGCGAATAAATTAAATACGGTTTGAAAAAGCACAAATATCAATTTTAATCTAAAAAGGCCTGGTGTCAGTATTCCAAGTAACTTGACAAAAGCGATCATCGATCATAACAAAATATCAATATGGCGGTTTTTGCATTCTGCGTACACGCGTATAAAAAGTAATAATACATAATAATTATTTGTTTTCCTTCGACCTTTTACTATATTAACGATGACATTTTCTATTAGGGTAAGTAGCATAATGTAACTATAACGATAACCAATGTTATAGTTACATGGTGCTATTTACCCTAATAGAAAATGTTATGAATATGATGCATATATATTTTTATAGCTATAGCTATGTAGGTAGTTCGGGGCCAATTTAGAGAGAGATGGCGCATTGACAAATAGGTTTGCATGATTATCACGCAAGAGGGCTCTCTTTTCCCTATATATTACTTTACTCTTTGAGTGAAGTTAGCCGCAGGCAGACAACAGATAACTGTCAAATGTCAATGCCACAAAATATTACACAGATTATAATACCAACAGTGTTGCCACTTACAATATACAAAAAAATACGATCGTTAGGAATTTTATTGATTTCGCAATAGTGGAGCTTTGTGTGGTTACTGCAAAATTCTGACTATAATACAATTTATCTTAAGACATCTCGGTTTTCGTACAGCCACTACAGCTATAGAAAGTAGTCTCCGATTCGGAACCGACCTGGGAATCGAACTCTGCGAAAATAGATATTACCGAGCTTACTAACTAGCTCTAACCATCATTAAATAAACGATATCTAGAAAGCAATGAAAAGTAATGGTCATGCATTAATAATTCCATATATTGAACATTATATTTATTAAATTAAGCAGTGTACATAGTATTTATGACTAGAAGTAAAAATATCACAATCCAATCAATTTATGTACAGTCAACAACACCAATTTTGCCATTAAACATTTTTTAAAGTATCTTTATGCATACATTCAACAAACTATAAAAAGCTTGGCATTAAAACCATTATAAACTGATGTTTTTCAGATGTGTTGATTGTACCTACCTATTACCTACATTTAGGTACATGTGAACAAACATTCCATGGATTTATTCATAAATTATTTTAACAAACTATGCTTCACTATTGTGCCATATCTATAATATTAAAGACTAGTTTAACTTTTGAATTAAGTTTAAACACAAGAAAGTTGTTAACTAACTACCTGATTACAGAATATGAGAGATATTACAGAAAATAATCAGATGCATTTGATTTTATAAAAATATCAGTTTTTATTCTACATATTAACAAAACATAATTATCTAGATTAAAATGACTAGTACTTACACATGACTAGATGATAATGAGAATAAATATCTAATTTAATTCTTCACAAAATAATACTGTGATAGTTCAAAATTGTAAATGGACTTCTTCTATTAAAATAAGAGTACATTTTAATGAACATAAATAACTTTGGGTGATATGTAACTGTGAAATGTAGACATTTAGAGATCATATGAGAGTGATAACAATAGGCACACTATAGGTAACAAATAAATATGTATAAGCAGAGTATGATTAAATATGAAGCTTTTTAGTAACAATGATATTTGAACAACGAATCACAGTAATAATAAATATAAGGACTAAATTATTAAAGCCGATGAAGAACACAATGACTAGACAAATCGATAAATAGAGGCCAATGCACACAACACAAGTTCGAGTGGACTTAATTAAACAGTCTTTTAGGGTGAAAAGGTTATACTTAAATATTACAATTTATAATAGTTATTGTTTCTGTCCATTCTTATACCATACTTAAAGCACTTAAGCAAAACTCACTACTGTTTGTAGACTGTTAAGGTGTGTGTTAACAAAATGGCTCTTACACACTTGAAAATCAGATATACAGAACTGGATGAAACAGTGATACGAGTGAATATGAACATAGGAATATATGTGTATGTTTGTAGTTGCAGTTGTGCAAAGAGAATAAGTATACTAAAATAATAAATAGTACCTACATTCAAAAAGAACATACTGTACTATAGTCAAAGGTTGTCTGTTGAGGGAGAGACATTTTATGGACTGATTTAATTTCCAAAATACATGCACTCAAGTGCTTCTGAGCCATTCAGAACTGAAAAACAAGTTATTACCCAATGATAATTAATATGTCAATAAAAAGTATGCAAGTGAAAGTCAATAGAGTATTATTTATCGTGCAAGTGCACCAAGCTTACTTCTCAATTGTGAGTCTGTGGGCAGAGCAAGTGCCCACTTACGTAGACCAACTAACATCACTGAACTTAAAACTAAAATGGCTCCACAAACAGAAAACTTGCTTGGTATCTCATTGAAGAACATGACTTGCCAGAGAAACGCAAATACAATGTCAGCAGATCGAGCAATAGCCACTGGGCCAGCTTGCTCCATTTGCAGAGACATAGTCAACAATATCTGTCCCAAATAACTAAACAGTGCCAAACACACAACTAGGAATCTTTCAGTGCCACAAATAGGCATACACAACACGCCAAACACATAAGAGTAAAACAAGGTCTGTAAAATAGCGATAGCACCAAAGTTTGTCATTATTACTGAGAAATGCAACCCTTTGAGCACTCGAAGCAAAACATAAGCATTAGCCCCAAATATAGTTGAAATGAAGGCAGCCACTGCACCTCTAAGACTATTGTAATTCTGGTTATGCTCTGCTCCTGGGTCATCACCAAACAAAAATGGGGGATGTGTAATTAATATCACTCCAATAAGAGTTAGTATAATGGATATTGTGTTCCAAATACCACATGGTTCTTTTAGGAACACTCGAGCAAACAATGCAACAAAGACAGGAACTGAAAATACTATAACTGATGCATCAGCTAATGGCATGTTCCGAAAAGCATAAAAACTTAACATTAAGCCTACTGTGCCCACAATAGACCGTAATAGTAGTAGGACTCTTTTCCCTTGAGGAAATACAGGTTGTTCTGTGTATATCACTATAGGTATAGTTGGTAGTAGGACACCAATGAAGCGAAACATAGCTAGCTGCATGGGATCGATGTTGACCAGGCTCTTAACGATAACCGAGCACAGTGAGAAAAACAAAGATGATAACGTCGCGAGTATTAGCCCGAGGTACGGACATCTTTTTATCAGTGGTCGCTTGTTTTCAAGGAGATTTGGCAGTGTCTCGTCGCCGCTTCCCGCCGACAAGTCCACAAGGTGTTGAAGTTCCAAATGCTCCGGCATAGTTCCTCATAAGCCACCTGAAACCGCACCCCGCGATATTATTTCAAGTTAAAATAATAACAATTTAATGATATTCTTATAATATTCACGAACCTTTCGGGAAGCCTGGTCCAAAGTCAATTTTATTATTATTTATGTCGCAATTAAATTGTCAGTAATCCCATTCTAATAAACACTAGCGATAAAAATAACACTTGAGTTAGGATTTTCGCAATTTCCCAAGATTTTCCAATTTGACTTTGACTGACTGACTTTTCCACTCAACATGACATTGACAAAGTGAGTACAGTCTAAAAATGAAAATCTGCAAACAAGTTATTAAGGTACGATTTCTCTGTCTGACTGAAAAATTAGCACAATACAATTAACAATAGGTGGAACACATTTGTATAATATGTATGTACATTGTACAATTTGTATGTAATTGTACAATATGTATTTAGGTACATTGTACAATAATGGTCGTTAAAGTTCTCCACTCTCCATGGCCTGGGACAACCTGGTTAATTTCATTCATTTCGTTCATTCGTTTTGAAACTTTCAAAATGTTTGTTGTCATTTTTTTTGGAAGTTGTGCAAAATAAAACTTTTCAAGCAAAGTTATTTGTTATTTCTTATAAAACAATACACTTTTTTGTCAACTATAAAACAATAACATCGTATGGCGAAGAAAGATAATGAATTATGAGCAGTTCTTCATCGTCCAAAATACCGGCTTTAGCTGAATGTGTTCTTCTGCAAGTGGAAAATCGCATTAAAGAATCGGAAAACAAACAACGTAAGTTGGTTAAGATAAAGAAGTCATTCTAAAATGTTCTATTTTGCGTCTATCACTATCAAAAATGTGTATTTCCTGTTTTGACAGTGCTAGACGAGGATTTGCTGTCTCTACATTCAGTTTTCGGAGCAGTACTTGAACGCGCCCTAGACATATTGGAAAAATATCCTACTTTTGTAGCGTACACAACCGCTAATAAAACTAGAACTTTGATAGAGATTCAAGGTGAAAACGACCGCTGTTACAGGGTTTTCCCGCGCATAAATTTCTGCCCTTGCCGATCGTTTAAACATCAAGTTATTGAAAGGAAGGCTCAGATTCTCTGTAAGCACGTATTGGCGGCGAGAATAGCACAAATATTGGGCAGGACTACTGACCACGAGGTAACTGGAGACCAGTACCTGATGCTATTGCGTTCTATGTACAATATTGAAGAGAATCATGGATGAAGGAACTTCACAATACTATTTCACAGCTTCTATGGACTCCGGGAAAACATTATGCAGCTTGTTGAAGGCAATACAGTTTCAAGAGGTAATATTCACTTACATTTTACAAGCGCTTCCCATGAAAATTGCGGCTCAGCTTTTTTCATATTTGTGGAAATGTAAATAAAACCTCTCCATATTTATTTTTTAAATGTTTCAGAATGCAGTATTCTGTGCCTTACCAGAGGGCCTCAAACTGACCGTGGAAGAAGGCAAGTGTGTGCAAGCATCTGCCTATGTCCCCTCAGATAACTTCACTGAGTATCATGTTAGAGATGATGTGGATGTCATGTTCAAGGTGGGTCAACACATGACTGCTCCTTTGCAAAAACTTGTTTATCTGTTTTTTGTATGGGTACTGTAGTGACCTACCTTATTTATATATGTATTTATTTTATATATATTGTGATTTGTCCAGTCAATTTAAATTTACTATTTAGAAATTATATTTATTTTCATTATTTAATTATTTTTGTGTTGTATAAATTCAACGGACACGGACAAACACATTTGTTTTATTAGTAGCGACCAGCGAGCGACCGGCCGGTTCGACAGCTACGTCACAGCGGCGCGAGAGCGAGACCGCACTAGGCGGCGTTGCACTCGCGCACGCGGGACAAGGCCCGTTGCACCAGTCGGCTTTCGTTCGCTGCGCTAACGCCCACATTTTTAAAACTATCAACCGTTGTGCTTTTCGCTTTGGTCTGCCTAGATCTAGACTAGACTGTATGTTCTTTTCTGTATTCCGTGCTTGTGACTTTCTGTGCTTTTCTCCTTCTGACTTTCTCTTCTGTGTGTGTACAAACTGTACGTGTACCTACTTGCGTGCTGTGCATAATAAACTTTTCTGTATTGTGCCCCTGGACTGCGTTATTTATCTCCGATACACGTCACCCTACACACCTACAGTACCAAGAATACCAAGGAACACAGGAAATAAACTTTTATCACTAAAAGTATGATTAATTAGTGTAACTATTCCCTAATAATGATTGTGTTGTTTAATTCCAGATCAGTATAGCAGTCTTATCAGAATGTCTGAACATATTTGGTTCTGGTGAAGAGTCCAGTTTGAAGATGTATTACAGAGGTGAAGGATCACCTTTACTATTAGTGTAAGTAATATCTGGGGGCCATAGCATCTTGTTATATTTTATTCATGCCTTCAGTTTCATAATAATGTACTCTTTCCTCCTCACAAAAAAAAAAAAATTAATTGCTGCCTTCAACAAGGAACAAATAAAAGGTTTACAGCCAGATTATTACTAGCAGATCCCACTGAAGAAAAACCTGCAATTAAATTGAAATAGCACCTATAGATTATGCCATGCTTTTTTCTACATTACCAGTTTTGTAGGGCAGAATTCATTTCTGTAATTTATATTATTGTTTTTTCAGGTTACAACCCCAATCTGTCCACAATGTGATGACGGACTGTGAGATATCCACACAAACTGCAGACTCTGTCCTAGAGCTTCGAGATGAGGATGCTGAAGAAGTCGCTAAGCTTGTGCTGAAGGCCCCTGCCTTTTTATGTCTGCTGGCTGACTTGGAGAGATCCTGTGAAGTATTTGAGCTGAACCTGTCACCTGACCATCCTAATGTCAGCATTGTTACTTATGGCATGCAGGTAATATTCATATAGAATTATTCATAGGTACATTCAATAATGATTTTAACCTTCATAATAGTTTAATTGAGCCTTTTCGCATGTTAGGTAGTTGACATACCACATTGCCATCTGTGGAGATCAAAGGGGGAGGCCTATGTTCAGCAGTGGACGTTCTATGGCTGAGATGATGATGATGATGATTGCCTTTTGGCTAAGGATGGTTGAAATTACACAGTAAACGTCTAACTTTCACTCACGATTAAAGTTACCACCAGGGCTCTAGTGAGAAATAAACATTTCTAGGACAGGAGCTAAATGAATGTCCTTAAGGCATATTTTTTCTAAACCCTATAAATCGTCTTTCAGGACAGATCATGCATTGACATGCCGAAGTCCTCGGACATGGTCCAGAGTTTTACCTGTGAATCACCTGTCACGTTGAGGTATCAGCTCAATCACATAAGAACCATTATGAAGGCACTCGCAATATCTACCAAGGTTTGTACACTGTGATAATTTCTCAGAAAATAATTTTATCTACTTTCAATTAGAGTTGTTTTTGTTTGTTTTCAACTGTTTCACAGTTTCACTCTAGCTTTGTGTTTGTTTGCAGGTTGTATTAAGATGCAGCTCAAATGGCCTTATGCTCCTCCAATTAAAATTAGAAAAAGAAGACCAAAGGCAAATGTTTTCCGAATTTTATATTGTTCCATTACTTGATGATTAGCATTGTTCTTTAGGTTCTAAGGATAATTTTATAAATAAAAAACAAATTGCAAAATATATGACTATATTTCGTTCTCCAAAAATTACATACAACTTAGAGGAATGTTTGTTAAGTTTACACTGGTTGAACTGTTATGAGTACATACAATAAATTGTCAATACGACTTAGCTTGGCTTTTTCACGTACAATTTAAGCCTATATAAGTCTAGTTACATCGTTTCCAAGATAAATTTAATTTAGCGTGACGCACTTTTCAAAAACCAACAAACATGTTATATAATTTTTGTTAATGAGTTAATATCTTATAATGATCGTTATCAATTCCAACAACATTAAATTTTACACAATAATGATATACTAATTTTATTCTAAACATTAGGTGCTTGACTCGAAGGACCGAACGATAAATAATATAACCGGTCGTAAAGTTCGTCACTCCGCGAATATCGATATACAAATTACACATTCAGTTAACATTTACGACTTGTATTAGTTGTCAATTTAAAAATTGACTATGCCATGCTGGTTATAAACATCTAGCATTTTTTTTATTATTATCTCTAAACAATATATTTTTCGATACGATCATTCTTTACATACACACTTATATGATCAATATTATAATAGACGATTCTATTAGTCCTCATCCGTTGATTATATTTCGTTACATCGCATCGGAAAACAGATTTACTACGACTTTACATACAAGACCTCTTTACAATACCAAAGTACAAAACGATTCAGCTTGCTGCCAATTTTTTTCCAAAAACCCTTATTTTCTAATCTAGCTAGGTATGTACTTAGTTTTCGATCTGTCACATTTCTTAGATTTCAATCGGTCGTTGGCAATACCTATTTGACTAGACAAATGGAAATTTTATAATACGATATATTCCACCTATCTATTTATTATTACAATCAGACTATCCCCTGTATTCATAGATTCTTGGTTTAGTTTTTAAAGCCTCTTGAATGTGCTAAATATGCAGATACAAAATCAGCCGAATATTATTTTACAAGATATTGCTCAAGTATTTGGCGTCTCAAAGCGCAGCAACAATCTTTTCTAAAATTGCATTGTTGATAATTCGCCTAGTAAGGGGCAGTTTGGCAGTGTAGGATACATTCGTACTTAACATCTAAAACATTAATTTAAGTACATTAAATATGTAACATAGATTTGGCTAAGCCTTATAATGACGTACAAAGAAATTAATTCTATAATAAATATACTAAACCTATTGCACAAATAAATAATTGCGGAATATTCAGGTCGCATACAGTTATGTCAGATTCCTTTATCAAATAAATTGCACAACTCCTTATACGAACTTATAATACAATCCAGTAGCAAAAATCTCTTCCTTTATGACACAGGAACTGACCTACATAACTACGGCCCGAGTTGGCTGGTACTAAGTTTGCTTTAAACTAACACATAGCTACATTCATGATGGACTGCAAAGTTATGTTATACAAACTATACAAGCTGTTGATTTGCATCCGTGCCATAGTCAAGGACGTAAATATGCTAATGATTCTCGACCCAAATCAACGAAAAAATGGGTAGGTAATTTTTTCATGTTTTTTTCTTATTTACGTATATCCGTCAGTGTAACCCAGCCGTACTTTAATTCGGCGCGTGTGTTACTAGCCTTACTACCGCGCTGCGCACTCACACAAACGCAAACGATACATGCACAAAGCATACGCAACGATCGTTCAATAAAAATCGTAGATCATCCAGCCTACCCAAATTCACCCAATCACAGTGCGAGTACTCCCACACACTCGCCTCGCCGCTCCCCGCGTGCCCTCGAAGCCGGAAAGCCATCTACACACTCGCGCGCGAATCACGGCGCCAATCGCGACGCGAATCGCGGCGCGAATTGGAGCAAGAACTGCCAACTGTCCACACTGGCAGAGGTTCGCGCCGGGCTCTCAGTATAGTTCGCGCACTTGACGCGTATGCACGCCAAGCATTTAATCAATATAGTTTATTTGTAGTCGGTATGGACAGTGAAACCACTACAGCAGCTGCGGGGCTACTTTGCGCTTTAGCAATTTATAGTTACGCCATAAAGAAAAAACAAACAATTCAAAAGAAGCAAAGAAAACGGAGATGGTGGATTACCACCATTCACCGAAACAGAACCAGGTAAGTACCAATTTATTATGCTTTCTCATAGAGTTTAGGATATAGTAAGTACGTAGTACAAGATGGGTGAAATAAATATATATTCACTTTTAGCTATATTACAGTTTTAATAACAGTTAAAATGTAATACGCCGCTGTAACATATCTTGTGATGTGGGATCTGATACTTGATAACTTTGTATTTTGTTACAGTGCAACCATGGAGGAGCAGTTGAATGAACTAGTTGCAGAACCTACAGATGAATTCAAAAAGTTTTCCCGGATGTCATTAAATGATTTTGAATATTTGCTTAGTCAAATTTCAACACGAATTTCAAAACAAGACACCCAATTACGAAAAGCTATTCCTGCCCAGATACGTCTCGCTATAACACTGAGATACTTAGCAACAGGAGATGACTTTGAAAGCCTTCATTTTTTGTTCAAAGTTTCACCACAAATAATATCAAAAATTATACCCGAAGTTTGCCATGCCCTATGTGAAGTGTTAGAGGATGAAATAAAAGTAAGGACATCAATTTAATACTTTTATTATGCATATACAGAACTACTTAGAATCTAGAATATAACTTTGCAAAATCAACCAAATATAATAACAAAATTCAATAGACAATAAAAACAAAATTCGGTAATTTCAGTAGGTATTTAACTTAAGTCAAAAGCTGTCTGAACTATATCATTATTATGATCAGATGTGTTTGCATCTTGGTTCTCTGGTAAATGAAGGACAGGATAATCTGGTGTACGAATTAGCCGGTTCGATTGAATAATGATATTAGAAGGTGGGGCTGATATTACTTGTCTATTTTGGTAATAAGTATTTTGATTCGCCTGCCCGTAATGAAATGGAGGCTCTGAATGCGTAGATGATGATGTGCCTGTTCTTGGTTCATAAAAATGAGGTGGCGATGGAGTCATCACTAAAGGGTCATCAAATTGGTATTGTAAATACATCCCATCAATGTCGTGCATCAACTTCAATCTATTCTTTTCAGATAATTTTCGCAACTTATTTGCTAATAGTTTTCCGTATAAATCGCAATCATCGTCTTGCTGAATAGGCTGTAATGGGTTCCTTTTTAGCGTGGATTTGAAGGTGATAAGAGCGTCTTTAACGACATTTCCTGCGTCAACCACTTCTGAAGAGATTTTGCGTCGGTGGATTGTCTGGTCACTGTCTTTTTGGGTGTTAATAGACTGACTTCGATTTTCATTCATTTCTTCAACATTCTCTTTAATAGCTTCGAGATTTACTTCTTTAGGCTCCTTTATTCCACGTTCCTAAAAACACACATACATTTAGGCACTTAAATACTGTTTTTTACATGAAGGTTTTATATATGTTATGTTTTTTGCAGATACCATCTTGTCCAGAAGAGTGGCTGCGTATTGAAAGAGGATTTGCAAGGAAGTTTCCTCGAGCGGTTGGATCTATTGACGGCAAACATATTGTTCTCGACTGTCCATTCAATTCTGGTTCTGTATACTATAATTATAAAAGAACCTACAGTATAGTATTACTAGCATTAGTTGATAGTCAATACAATTTCATGTTTGCTGACATTGGTTGCCAAGGCAGAATAAGTGACGGTGGAGTTTTACAAATAGTATTTTATGGAACAAGATGTGTACAAACAGCTTAAATTTACCACCACCGCATCCATTACCAGGTTCGAACATTGATGTGCCCTACGTTTTTTTGGGGGATGGAGCCTTTGCACTGTCAGAACATTTAATGAAGCCCTATCCTGATCAGCACAACATAGGATCTGCAAAACGTGAATTCAACAAAGATTATCTTCAGCTCGGGTAGTGGTAGAAAATACTTTTGGTATATTGGCGGCCAGATTTAGAGTGTTTAGAAAACCAATCCCATTACAACCACAAAAGGCTCGCCTTATAACATATACTTGTATACTACTACATAACTTCTTGAGACGAAGTTCTACTTCTTTACATATCTATACACCACCCGGATCTATTGATATGTTTGATGATGATGGAGTACTTATACAACCTGGATCATGGAGGACAGATCAAGAAAATACATCCGCTTTTCGTAACTTGAGAAGAGTACCTCGGCGATCAGCAAATAACGCCACAGAAATAAGAAACGAATTCACAAAATATTTAAGTAATATTTAAGTACCTAACTATTAAAAAATAAAGTTATCTACTAACCGTATTCATACTTTTTACACTTTAGAGTATCTCCCAAAAGCATCCATTGCTTCATAAGCGAACCAAATGGGCTGATATATCTCATCGGCACCAGCTCCCGATTGAACGGACTTCTTAACTTTTCCCTTGTAGCTCCTATAGCTTGACATGAGAGAATCTTTTTCTTTTCAATTCATCAATTGGTATTTCCATCACCGTACTTATCCGCATCCAAGCATCATGGGTTTTCAGTTTATTTTTATAATCTTTCAAATTAATGTCCCATAATACCGGCTCAGCACGAAAACATTCTATAAATGTTAGTTCTAATTCATTGCTCCACACGTTACTCATTTTGCAAGCAAAATCGTAGCATATACCTAAAAAAAAACTAAAACACAACCATCCGTGTCAATTGCTACTGAGCGACTGAGCTGCCCGAGGCGCGAATGTATAGTCTTGTCGCGTTCACGTCGCGCTTCGCGCCTGCGAGCGCTTTGTCGCGGGACAAAAAACCGACAATTTTCGGGGAACACAGCGCGAACGAGCCGCGAAGCCGCGAAGAATATGCGAATCGGATCTACACTCATGTTACGCGGGTGTTTCGCGCCTTCGCGCGCGGTTCGCGCGCGAGTGTGTAGACGGCTGAACAAACAAGCGCCGACGGCAAGCAGTGTGTTTGATGTCGCCGCCGCTGCTGCGTACGTGCGCTTTGAATTCCGCGACGTGTAGGTACAAAGTGCGAGATGACGGAAAACTACACGAACACGAGTTGGTGGCGATGGTCCGCCTGTATGCCATCAGTGACAACAGTGTACTAACAGCCATCCATCCTCCGAGCCTTTTCCCAATCATGTTGGGGTCGGCTTCCAGTCTAACCGGATTCAGCTGAGTACCAGTGCTTTACAAGAAGCGACTGCCTATCTGACCTCCTCAACCCAGTTACCCGGGCAACCCGATACCCCTTGGTTAGACTGGTGTCAGACTTACTGGCTTCTGACTACCCGTTACGACTGCCAAGGTTGTGCAATGACAGCCGTACATACCTATGTTCCGGGAAATGTTTACCGACCGGGAACCCTCATCACGGAGGGTCATGCTGGTCATGTGACAGACTTATGAGCTAGGACCGTTAACTTAGTGCTTTCGACACATTTAAAACGAATGTGATAGTGTTATGTTAGCTGAAGGACAACCAGCTACTTCGTCGTGCTCGATTGTGCCAAGAGTGTGAAGGTGACAGCTTTGAACAGTACCTCCGGGTAACTAAACTAGGTAATTTATTTATTTGTACATTTTGTAAATACGTAGTCAGCTTAATCAATTTTATTAGTGTAAATAAGTTGATTTCTTAACCACGCCAATAATACCTACGAGCCGAAAGAATCACCTCGTGCCTACACTTAACTAACACATCTTTCACCAATTTAATCGAAAAGTAAAAACAAAATTACTACGAAATCTTTACGCTGAATGTTAAAGCAAACCGAAAATGTTATCAATCAGCTGTTAACAGGTCAGTGAACTTTCCTTAGTATTACGTCATTAATAAGATTTCCGTGTTCCAAGGTCCTAAGACCGTTAAGAAGGAAGCAAAATTTCTAATTATTAACCAATTTAATTCAAAAATAAAAACTAAATCACTGCGAAAACTTTATGCTGAAAGATAAAGCAAAACGAACATTTTATCAATCAGCTGTTAACATGTTAGTGAACTTTCTTTCGCGCACTAGTATTGCTTATTACTGTAGTTAATAAGATATCTGTGTTAAATTTATGCTCAAAAATTAGTAAGTAAAGTAAAACGAAGTTAATGACAATAATGAAGGTGATTTTCGAAACTTTAGGTAAAATGATTGCTATCGCGTATCACTCGGTCTCGCTCGCTCGCGCGCGCGCTCTGTCCTGTCGTAGATAAGACACTCGCACATCGACACTCACGCACACACGTAGACAGAGTAGTTTTCTCTGTCTACGCACACATAGCTGCCATCACGCACACACTGTGGCCGCGGGGCAATTCTGTTATGATTTGTGTTGAACCGTGGGCTGAATTCTGAAATGCCATAAAATTACAACATCGAAAAAAGCAGCGCATATTAGGTTTTTCCCATCTACCGTAATTTAAATCGATTATTTACGTATTTAATGTCAACCTCCTGATCTATGGCACGGATGCAAAACAACAGCTTGTATTTACAGTCCACAAATTATACACTACTTTCGTCAGACACTGACAATGAACTACATCGGCTAAACAGAATTAATATTATATTTCCTATATTCATACTGTGGAGTAAACCAGCATTCGTAATACAACCTAACTACCCGGTTTCACTTTGTGCTTATAAATACCTAAATAAGGTATATATACTAGGTAGAAATAAGTGTGTTAGATAAATACACATACTTATACTTTCTAATAGAGCAGAGTTAGGGACGATACCTCCTATAGGGCTTATTTATATGTTTCCAGTCATCCGTTTGTAAGTCTTTAGTCCATTAATTTTGTGACAAACACCACAGGAAAGGTAATTTCACATGGTTTAAGTCACAAAAATGTATTTACCACAAACATACAAAAAAGTTCTTATAGGTCAATAAACACTTGTGAGAACATAGCCTTCTCATGTCCTTGCATTGAACCTTTTTCAAAAACTGACTGCGGAGTTGTGATCAGTCCCTTACTCTGTCCAAACATAATGACAATCTTAAACCATCAGTCTCGATATACTGTACCAATTAGGTAGTTGATATCAAAAACAGTAGATCAATGTATGAGTTGATGTCAAAATAAATGTGACAAAGTCATGACGTCGCTTACATGAACACCATTGATTTTAATGCAACAATAGGTATAATATGAACTCTTTGGAGGTAGAAATAAATTCCAATTTGCATTGCTACTGCTCCGCCTACGTTTATGGCCAACTGCGTGCTGATTAAAAATAAATCGATTCATATTTCGTCACATCTACGTAACATCCTTATTTTGTGTTAACTGACGATTTAAGATTAAGACGCACGTTGAAGCACGCGTTACGTAGACTTTATCGTCATACAATTTATTGTATCAACATTGATATCAACTACCCAAAACAACTGCATACAAAATAGTTGAAAACCTAAATTCACCGACGTCATAAACTTCAGTTCTCTTAAAACAGCTGTTTACTATGAATTTTCACGTGCATTTTCCGAAGTAAACAGTTGAAAGAAAAACTGACTTTTATGTGGTTAATGAAGTTAGGGCTTTTTCATACAAAATGAGGTACAGTACCGAAGTATTGGTTGCAGCAGAGAGCCCCGGCCAGCAGCCCCCTAGCCCCCGCTCCACAGTAGCGCGCGTGTTACACGAAGGTGTACTGGTTGTCGACGGCGCGGATGTCGTGGTGCGCGCCGCTCGCCACCAGCAGCGCCTCCAGCTCCGCGCGACGCATGCGCACGTCGCTGCCGTGCGTCACCTCCAACTGCACCGTGGAGCTCGCATCAGTATTGGATAAAGAGGATTTATTTCATAGAGGTTGGTCATAGTAGAACTGGCCATAGATGCTGTTATGGTCATCGAAAAGGTTCGTCTCCGTAGCAAATGATTAGTTCGAAAGCACTACTGAATTCTATTGTATGTACATCAACAGCTACGCGGCCAACGAATACAATTAAAAGCAATACATAAAAGCATAAATTTTATTATATATAAAAAAAAACTTACCATAAATGAGTATGCTTGCAACACAACACACAGACAAAAACGAAGAAAAAAACACAGCAAAATAAAAAACAAAGCCATTCCATAGAATAAAGTTTAATAATAAAAATTTACAACCAAGAAATTAAAATTAAAGCTCGGAAGAACATGATTTTGTACAAATTATAAACAATATAAATTATAATTCTAAGTTCCATTGTTAGTACATTATATTAACAGTCATTTTGATCAAACTCGAGTTATGACGATAAATAAATTCTTCAACAATAAAGGAATAATTCGGCCCTAGCGTAAAACTATTTGTTTAAATAACATTGTCTCCTCACATACTTTTTTTACTGCCATGATTTCACAAACGAATACTTTTTTTGCTGCAATTTCTAGTAAGTATTTATAAATAAGAGTATCTTATTAAATTACTAGGAACATTTAATGTAAAGTTAAACTGCTGGCAGGCGATAAGGGCTCAGGACCATTTATTTTATAAAATAAGAAAAATAATGTGCCATCTACTCTTGGAACTAGAACCAAAGTATTCCTTTTAAAGCCCTAGAAAGGGCATACTATGAGATACCTACATAATTGGCATTTTTGTTAGCTTCATAACGAAACCAATGAAAATGCAAACGATATTGTTTCAAACTACATATACAATAAGAACTAAGTTTAAATGCGATTATTCAATAGAACATTGTGATTCCTTTACACCTATATCTATATAGGCACTTAAGTATACACCTAATAATATGATAATTTTATTTACTTTTTAAATATGACATAAATAAATTTACATTTATTGTCATCAATAAATAAAATGCACGTACAGGAATCGCGGTTTGATACAGACGTAAATAAACCTAAACTTGTTCGTTATAATCATGTTCAAAATCTTTTACGTACATAAGAGCTACTCGTTAAAGCTATAAGACGTAGCCATCTTAAATTAAAGCATGGTCACCATGTATTTATTGGCAAAGATTGGCGAACTCATTTAATAGATTATCTATTCTATTTTAATATTGTTTTCTAATGCGTACAAGTGATTCACTGACAAGCCCGCGTCTCATAAAATTATCATTAAAATATATCAAATATTTTAAAATAAATAGGTGATTTAATATCATTATTTCTTTTAGAAAGTAATTGGCTAATAAATCGAGATTCAATTTCTTTAAAGTTCATCTAGCCAGGGCATGGCTAAATTAATATAATAATCAATATTATAAGACGTGGGCCGTTAATGAGCATGAGAACAAACAATGCTGAGCAAATAAAACTACAAGCTACATACTAACAACATCAATAGCAACAAAATATGAACAAACGCTACTTGAAGGCGAAACATTACAAAAACATTTCGATGCATAAATATAACTTCATGCTTCAAAGTTAGCATGGTACTGAATAAACTACCCACACTGGGTACGATGCCATAGAGCTTCAGTTGCTAAGCTTAAAGGGCATAGAGCAATATTGAGCCTCATTTTCCTTAAACCAAAAGTAGGCCTTATGTAAAGAGTTTAGAACACATTTTAAAACAAATCTCAGTTCCAATGGCCTATTGATTTAAGTTGCAGAAATAGTATGTTGCCAAATATAATTACATTATAAAATTGGCTTGTGAACCTTATTAATTGTTCTTTGTGTATTTAAAGCTTATAGCGGTAAGGTTCGGTGGGTCAATATGCCTCTTTATTAAATCTGTGTGATTGTTTGTGATCGACTTTGATAACCAAGTGAAGATCAGTGAATAGATTTGTGTGACGATTCTCGATTGTTTACAAACAACATCGCATCTCGGTATTCATCGGCTGAACATTCAGACACTGTACTGCCAATGTTTATTTTGTTGCGAGCTCAAGAATTTGTACTATTTAAGATTAGTCAAAGCAGGGCAGCTGTGTCAAAAATATTATATCACTGGTAAAAAATTACTGGCCAACTTATTCATAGTTGATCCATTTACTGATTTGTTTGGTATATTTTCAGATTCATCGAGTTTATTTACGAATTCATTAGCTGCTTCATTTGGTGGGCAATTTTTATACCCAGATTAAAAAACTGTCCATTCCTGCAACGCTATTCATAAACAATCGAGAATACACTAAAAAGCTAGTTAAGGCGCTTTGCACATGGAGCAACTGTTGCAGCAACTGGCGACTATCTTTTTGTCAAACGAGATTGCACAGTCATAGCAACTTTACCATAACATTTTAAAAAGTTGATATACCTAGTAATATTTTTCGGTTGATGCAAAGTCGGTATAAAATATTACTATAACTTTTTCATATCATCAAATAGTTATCTTAATAATTTTGCCATAAAAGTCGACAGCTGCTTCAACAAAAGTTGCTATACGTGCAAAGGGCCTAAGAAACCATCTGTGCATGGCTCACTTGTGTGCGGTTGTCCTGGCAGACGACGTACTCGGTGAGCGTGACGTCAGCGGCGCCGCCCGACTCCAGAGGGATGGGGTTGGCGCGGAAGTGTTCCAGCATGTCGTGGACGTTGGGGAACCAGAGGTGCTGGACTCGACACTGGCCCGTTTCGCTTAGTGTCATGCGAAGGTGTTTGGCGCGACCCTGGAGTGAGATATAAGAGTTTATATAAGGCTTTCAAAATATAAATTGTTTGCTGAAATGGGTGGCATGTGAACTGAGAAAGATAGTTTGGTTTGCTTTCTTCTTAAAATAATTCTATGAGCTGATATTGGATCAGCCCTCAAGTCAGAAATATGTGAATTGTCTGCAACATTATCTCACTGCCTAAATAGGACTTAGACCAATTTATTTCGCAGCTGTCTCTGACTTTTCACAGTTTCGTCTTTTATTCAGGCTTCCAAAGTACCTATTGCAGATACAATCGTATGTCCAGCTGAATGCTGGTCAACTATCACTATTACTTTTTTCTAAGTTACACATTATAGATACTTAAAGACAAAATATCCTGCTACAACTTACCTGGAAATTAAACGTGAGCACATACTCCCCCCGCCGGGTCTCGCTCTGCCTCACGAGATAGCAGCCGTGTCCCGAGGCGCCGCCCGCCAGCACGCAGGCCGCCGCCGCCGCGCGAGCTAGCGTGCCGTGGAACCACGGCCATTCCGCCAGCGACACGCGAGAGGATGACTCGCATGCTTCTTCTGCTATTGAACCTAGGTAACGAGAAAAGGATAATGAGAGTTACGTTTTTTCAGGTGGAGTTCCTGGGTACGGGATTGTTCGAAAGAATTGCCGTGGTCCTGGTACTCAGAGGGCTCCAGAAGGAACAGAAATGTGTTTTTTGATGATTTCCCATTCAAAAAAGGGGTGATAGATGAGGATTGGTCGACGACGAAAAAGTGAAAATTATTTACAGAAGTAAATATTATGTAACACCCCAAAACACGTACTTAACATTTTTACAAACTGTTGTGTTCCTCGTAAATTGGTAACACGACATATAACAAAACGTAAACTATAGTATCCCGTGCCGTAGTTTACAATAGACTGATCGTTAAGAAGTGACTATATGATCAATGACTAGGCCTGTGACTCGGCGTATGTTTTCAACTGTATATTGTAAATAAATTCAGCCAGTTATTTGCTCACAAGTTGATTAATTCGGTAGAGAAGTGGGTAAGAGATTTTTAAATATAGGTAGTTATTATTTTAATAGACCACGATCATCGTCAAATCTACTATCCAGTCCCATTAAATTTATCATGATGGGACATTATTGCAGCATGCTAATTATTTCATCTAGTGTTTTACTGCAATTACGCACAGTATGTGTAAATTATATTAATATAGTCCATTAACAGCAGAAGATGTAATTTATTCAGCTAAACTGGTCTTAAGTCCCATGTAAAAATAATAGCCTTTTGACAAACTAATAAAATTTCACCCAAAACTTGATGTTTCAGTCGTTTTAGCAGAGGCTCAAGGTAATATAAGCAACAAAATACCTAATTCAGCCTCTTCAGGGGTATCGGTAGCCAAGTCCACATTGCTGGTGCTGGGTGGCAGATCTCTCCTGGGCGGCAGGTCGGGCGGCGCCGGCTCGGGCATCCCCGGCAGCGCGTCTGGCGGCGGCTGCGTGGTCGGAGGCGACCGCATACAGTACTTGATCGTAGCCAGCCATGCTTTCATATCGTCTACGTCTGCTGCCTCTATTACGTATTCCATATTGTTGTCTGCCTGGAATTTTAAAAGGATAATTCAAGTGTTGTTATAAGAAGAACTAATTGGGTGATATGAAGGTTGAATCACTTAACAGGGCCTACTGTAAACCTAGGTATTAGACACTTGACCTCCTTGGTATGTTTATTGTTTTAGAAATAAATTATATTGTTATATGACAGTAAATAATGACAGTGACAGCTGTATAAAAGATTGTGTGAATACAGCATCCTATAATAATTATAATTGATTTTTTAAGACTAGCAGGTGCCTTGCGGTTCCACCCAAGTCATAAAGTACTCCTTCCTTCATCATCAGTCAGTTCTTTTAGGGTGAAAGCAGCACAGTCATACAAATGGAGAGAGTTCCCATATGCAATATAAATAAGCAAGGATTTCTAGGAATATTTAAATTAAATTATCTTGTTTATGTACATGCCACAATAATTTATTTAATAAAACTTAGAAAATCTGATGTAACAAAAATTGAAATTATTTTAATCCAGATAATGACAAGAACCTGTTGTAATGTATTTTAATAGAGGTAAACCCCAACTGGGTTGAGGAGGTTAGATAGGCAGTCGCTCCTTTTAAACACACTGGTACTCAGTTGCATCCGGATAGACTGGAAGCCAAGCCCAACGTAGTTGGAAAAGGGCTCAGAAGAGAACTGTACATATTTTTAATAGAAATACTATATGTATTAACTTAAATGTGTGATAGCAAGAAAGCAGTGAATAAACTATTGAAGGGTAATGTCATAGACGAATATTAAATTAATACCTATACATATGTTTGAGGAAAATCATCAAAATTATAAAATCATTCATATTTACCTATGAATGACACTAAAATAAATCCAATTAATTGGATTGTTATCACAAAATATTATTGATCATTGAATGTAAAAGGAGGACAAATATTATACAACTAAATAATAAAGACATACCTTCAATACAAATGTATTTTCATGGTCAGGCATCTCCAGCGCTGTAGTTTCCCGAGCCTCTGATATGAGGAAACAGAAAACTCCACTGCGGGGCTTCTGAGCCTTAGGAGGGGAATAGAACTCCAGCATGTAACCCCCGACAGTCTTCACCAGCGCTAGCCTGCATCTCTCCCACTTCTGCGGCCCTCCAGGCTGCTCCAAACTCTCAGGAGTTAAATAATTTACCAAACCTTCTTTCCTACACTCTACAACTATCTTAGCTAATTTAGTCTTGTTGTGCTTGTTCAGAGTAGAGGAGAGCTCCACCTCGTCTGAATGTTGCTTGTGAAATAACCCCTTTCCGCGTCTCAGTCCTTTAAATGATAACCTTCGGAAAAATGGTTTGTGCTGCGTTTTTGGCGAGTCCGTGTCCTCGGAATAGTCACTCTCATCGTGTCCCGTGTGGGTGCCGTTAGGGAGTTTGTGCAGAGCTTTCAGCTTGCCGATTTCATACTCGAATTGTTCCGAGAAACATTCAACGAATTTCTTCAGCAGGTCCTTGTGCGAGGCTTGCGGCCGGGACGCGGCGTCGCTGGTACCTGTCTGTACGTACTGCAGGCAAGCGTTGGCGAAGTCCTGAGCGGCGGCTTTGGCCTGACGCTCGCAGAACTCGACCCATCCGTCGGGATCGCCGTCGGACGGGCCCGCCATGGCAAGCAATTTCTTTAGCAGCTCCACTTGGAAGGCGGATATTTAATAGACCACATTAAACACAATTACTTTGTAATGATGATTCACTATTTTTCACCTTATTATCGAATTTCATACCAATTTTGTAATCAAAATAAAATTCACGATGCTATCACAAGTTTTCTCGCGAAAACAAGTTTTGTTGCCATGTACAAAAAATACATTTGTTGCTATAGATTTTTTAACACTGATTAGCAATTTAAATAAAAAAAAAAACATATGTAATATTATTAACATTCCTGTAATTACAGTAAATGAAATTTTAGCACCTAATTGATTTTTCTGCAAAACAAATAATTTTAGATTTATTACACTAATACTGCGAATGAAGCTAGATGTCAGCTCTATTGAAGCATAGGTTTTTACGTACTAACACTAGATGGCGCTGTTATATTATTAGCTCTTTCCTAATACAAAATATAGATGGCGCATAAATATAGATAATTCCAGTCAACTTGAGAACACGTTTGAGAACTTTTTTTTTTGGCTTGAAGTCACTCACTACACTACAGAAAAGTGGAGATGATGTTACTTCATCTGTATCTCATATCATCAGTTATAACTGGTTCTGAAACAGGGGTTTTTTCACAGAATTTCTCTGAGCGATCAAAGAACAAATCGGTCAAGAACAAGGATCATCGACATAATGACAATGGCAATGGATCTCCCATACTTAAAAGCATAAAGAACCAATGGTGATGGGGCTGAAAGGTTCTCGAGTACTAAGGAGACCATAGTGGTTCCTGATCTGTAAATAGCATAGCCAGCGAAGGACGACCACCAACGAGTGGGTATAATGATCTGACAAAGAGGTCACAAACAGGCGCTGAACGCAGGCTACTGAATGAGGGGAGGCTTTTGGTCAGCTGTGGGCCTTTTACGACAGAGATGATGATTGATGATGCATGTATTGTTTTCCATTGAAGAGAAACAAAATTGTGTTCTCTCCGTCCGTTGGTTGGTTGTCTCTTATTCTGTTGCTGGTAAAAAGTGGGTGCAGGGGCTGTGGGTTTGTCCGAAAGAGTTACCGTATGATGGTTTTTTCCAGCGGACCAGCGGAGGAGTCTGGCACTCTCTCACGCTGCATTTTTTTTTCATTACGCGGTTTCATATTTTGATGATTTCCCATAAATAAAGGCAGCGAGTGGGTAAAATTCGGTCGAGGTCCGACTAAAAGATCAAACTTCATTGATCAAAGCTACTGCCAATGTTCCTCTAACTATAAATAAGAAAGTATTGTTTCCAACAAGTTCATGGCAGAGGGAATAAGCTAGGTGCCCTCAGAAATTAATAAAAATATTCAGCGTCCAGAAATACCCAAGGACCACTTACATGCGTCATCGGCATCAGATCTTTTCTCATAAACCCCGTCTAGCGTCGATCGTAAAGTGCGCGCGCTCGTCTCTGTCAAATTTCCAATAATCTTATTTTGGCGCGCATCAGGCACCCCGATGACGGATATATGGGAGCCATCTTGCGAACGAGGCGCATGCGCGCGGCCGTTCACCTGAACCGCGACGATAGTTTTACGACATCCCTCTATATTTTGCGATGATAAAAATAATAGTAACACCTTGACCACGGAGTGTATATCGGTCAAATTGTTACGTTTTCGTGTTAGGACAAAGAGCGAAGTTGTATAACTGTCAGCTTCGGGAGACCGCTTCATTTGGTTACAGTTTGACGAAATACAATTTCATAAAGTGGGTTTAAAAGGCTGAAACGTAGGGGCTGATTGTTATTTATATGCGATGTACATACAGACCTAAATCAAAATTTTATTTGGTTCCTAAATTGAGTAGACACAATAAATGTTGCTTAGCATTGCAGCAGGATGCTGAAAGTTGTAATTCATGGGAATCTGATTAGTTTCAAGTCGACATTGACTGAATTCATTTTAATTTAGGTATTTAGTCTGTAACAAAATAATTTCTTCAACACATTACGCTAATCACTTTCTTTCCGAGAATTTTTCTTTTGAAGAGGCTGTTTTTGAAACCAAATTAGCTCCGAGCGCGCTCTTACGTTTACGAGCTCTTCCAGTAAACAAACGCTACTGTTTCGTGTTTACAGAGAAAGTTTTGTTACAATAGGGTCACCATGTCTTCGAGAGAGAAAAATGCATCTTAGAAAACTTTTTTACAAGACAAGGCTCTTCTTTTTCGTGTGATATAGAAGTAATAAATTATATAACCTCCTTATAACATAGATGTAACTAAGAGGGCTACTTCAGCATCAGTACCTATTCTTTAATTCATCTCATCCATCAAAAAACGGTTTAGATAGAGCATCAAAGTAAAAAGCAAGGAACTAGCACAAAAAGTCCATAAACTTTGGTCTTTTAAGACACTATTGTTGTATCATCAAAGTCTGGCGATCTATATATTGCCAAATAACAATGAATTCATTTTTCTTTGTCTATAAAATGTCCTAACTTTCCAACGCGCCACAGTGTCAGTAGTGAACCGTTTTTCTGTGGATGCATCCGGCGCAGGAGTGGCCGCCGACAGACAAATGCTTGCAGGAAGACCGCGTCGTTAGCGCTGTCGTCGCCTGCGCACGGAGAAACTTAAATAAAACCGTACAGTTCGCTCAGGATTTTTCATGGCGGAGCGTAGTTGGTACTTTATGTTGTGTTGAAATATTTTTGAAACTTCAATAGGGTATAGGCATAGGGTAACAGGATTTTGAATTGGTAACTTGCGTAATAAGTAGTAGCAGGAAGTGTCTAAGATATTGTTCAGTTTTTGTAAGCAGGGTAACTTCCTGATTTGCTATTGATATCAGTACTCTAAGTGGCATCGGCCTGCTTATCGAGATCATTATTTGTGTCACATTGCGCATTGGGTCATCCACCAGCATGACAATATAAATATTTTATTTTGCATTATCTAAATAACACTTCTTTAAATTATTAATCATAGTTTGCTCTTAGAACAAATTAAAATACTTAGGTTAATTTTGCCTTCATGAAGGTGCGTCTCCTAGACAAGCACAGATTTAAACGTAGCGTAGGTTCAACGACTAGGCTCAGTACAGCTTGACAAATGACCTGTTGCCACAGCACACATTAATTCTTTGCATTCAATACTCAAATAGACTGCTACATTAAACAACCTATTAACTGGTGATTTGTTTTATTTTTTAACCGAACTGTTCGTTCTGAAACATGCGTGGGATGATCTTTGTGCACGGCGAAACTCCTCCTATTGTAAACCCATCTCCTTCACTCTCGAACACATGACTCATGCGAGAGTGAGAAAACATCACACAAGTCACGCCTACGGTTTAAAAAAGCTTTTCTCCCGACTGAAAATATGAACAGAATATCAAATGTTAAAGATAATAGAATAAAATATTATGAATTATTATGTTGTTATGTTCCGTTCGGATATCATTCGGCAGGGTTGTTTCGAATAAAAAATAATGTGTTGATAAAAATAAATTGGGTTCGGAAAATATTTTCATAATATCAGACAGTTACATGGTTTATTTTTTTATGGATGATGTTCCGATGTAATCGTAACTGCTATTATTAAATTGTATGTCAATATTTCTTTTTATTCAACTTTTTTCTCAACTTTTGAAAGAAATATTCACCTTTCGGTCTTGCCAACGGGTGTTAAAGCTTTTTCACGCAATATAACATGCAATTTATTAATATTATTCGCAAAATAAAGGATATTAAACAAAATATATGTAATACAAGTTAATTTAACGTGGTTTCTCTGCGATTAGAATGACGCGGCAAAATATTTATGTTAAAACATATATTTAAGAAAAAAAAAACATATTTCAATGCATTCTAAAAAATATCAGAATTTTGTTCCTAACAAAAATACTTGTTCCAGTGTGCAGAAGAGTTAGATAAGTGTAAGATAAATAATAGTTTTTAATAAATAATACAAAATAATTACCCTTTGGATATCGATTAAATTTTAATGCTAAGGCAGAGGTCCCTTGATAATGCTTGCTACGAAATGTCGTAGCCGCGTAGGTCTCGCAGCGGTCAATTTTAATAAATTGTACTTGTTTATAGGAATATTATAATTTAGTTACATTTAAATATTA
Source organism: Helicoverpa armigera (assembly GCF_030705265.1). NCBI lineage: Eukaryota > Metazoa > Arthropoda > Insecta > Lepidoptera > Noctuidae > Helicoverpa > Helicoverpa armigera. The sequence continues at coordinate 2,506,895 of NC_087141.1, forward strand.
TAAATGAAACTAAGAACAACAGGATAGATTACATTGATTTGAATTCAGAAATAATAGGTTATTTACAATAATCTTGCCTACAATAGTAGTATAATATAGTATGCTATTAACACTTTAGTGGATTGCCACAAGTGGTTAACCCTTACAGTTACCTACTTAAGTAGCACAAACATTCCATCACGCATATTTTGCTAGCTGACCTGTTTCAAAAGACTTTCTTAAGGACTACCTCTATGAACTCTCAATTAAGAACATTCGTCTATAGGTAGTTCATTTGCTGTTATTACAACACAAACATTTTATTTATTAGATTTCGTTACATATTTTTTATTAGCAATGTCCATAACTTAAAACCGTATCATTAACATTCATCTGGCTGCAACGTTTCTCTGATCTTAACACCATATTGGCGTTATAAAGATTTTTGTTTCGTCACTGCGCAGTCACCTTAGGCTGTTATTCGAAAAAACATGATTAGCTTAGACATGATAAGCTGAGGAGTTTCTGGTGAGGAGTTCATTTGCTTGATCTCAAGAACTGCTGCTGCTTTGGGTGTTAGATGGCCCATTTATTGACGAAGGCTTCTTTTAAGCCGGGTGCGCGAAGGAAAGCGAGTGAATCAATAGCTGAAGCTAGTAAATATAGCATGCGTCACCTACCTACTTTTGGGTACTTAAACTACTTAAAACATAAAGTTGTTTACAATAGGAATTCCTACCTGTGATTCAGTACATCAGTAGCTGCATACAAGTGGTCTGTGTTTACTGCACGAATTGATCAACGATCTTCGCGCAGATAAACACGCTTAAGTGTCGAGTGATACGACGAAAGAAAAAACTATAGACTTCTAAAGCTGGCGATGCACTGACTTTATTAGCTAGAAAAAAAATGATCGAAGGAATTTGGTAATTGTTAAATAGATATAGTTCTGAATAATTTGTTAATTAGCTACCCAAATAGGACATGTTTTAAAACAAAGCGTTCTGCGCATCCGATCAACTATTATTAGGCGCACGCATCGGATAAGGAAAAGAGACTTAGGTTTTCAGAAATTGGTTGATCTTGTTGGATAAAATTATTTGAAAGATGAAAAAATATAGGTAGGTACTTGTACAACTTATATTCAAGTAAAAAAAAACTTTTGCTCAATGCTGGGTTTTTTCAATGTTAAATCCGAACGATAGTTAAAAATGGTCACGGTCCTAATCACTGATCAGACGAGGTTTGTTAGTACTTATCTGATAAGAGATGTTTCTGTTTAAATACTTAAAAAATAAAAGAGCGCTTATCGTAGAGCAAAAAACCAAATTATTAATTTCCATTTCTTTTTTTCTTAATCATTATTAATTGCTTTTCATGCAGTCAATTTCAATTTTTCAGGAGTTCTCAAATGTAGGTACGTTAGTAATATTGCTGACTGGCTTTTTATACAGCCATCTGTTAGGTGTATGCCTTTTTCCATCCAACGGTTTTTCTTAGAGTTTTTCCTGCATTTATGGCTGAGTTTTTTTAAAGATTTGTGTAAACTTGGTAGGTGTTGATAAAATGTAAATAAGCAAGCAATCTCCGAAAACAACGCCTCTATGTTTTCCATGTAGCTGCATAATTAATGTAGTCTGGAGGTAGTTAACAGGTAAAATACGGCCAGTATGCAACACTGTGTTGTGTTCATTTTAAATATAACTTAGACTCAACAAACACCTCTGGATAATTTCACATGGCGAGTGGGCGACTTGAATAGGTACATAACTTTAGAGTTAAATCAAAACGTACATCGTCGATAACATTCGTCTAGCGGCGCACGGCAGGTAAAGCCGAAGCAACAAACACTGCAGTACATAATTCAGATGAAAATAAATAAAGCGCCTGAACTGCTGTGGGAATAAAAGCTCTCGCGATTGGGCGGTGGGCGGGCCAGGGCGGGCTCGACTCTGGCGACGTACGCCGACGACAGAAGCGTTCTCCTCGCGCCGCCGTCTGCGCGCGCGCCGCATAACTTGATTAACGCACAGAAAACTGATTTATTGTGTCGCGTTGAAAAAATAATCGGCCGCCGGTGAAGAAATGTGATGGAGGGACAGGAGTGGCGGGGCGAGTGGCAGCAGCCGCGCCAACTCGATGGTCAGTCAGCTGAGCTAGTGATGCGTCTGTCTGCATGTCTTTGTGCCGATTGATGGAGATCCAATAAGACAACTCCTGTCGCTTCGCACGGTAAAATGCATTTGTTTTGTCCAAGTTCTGCTCGAGCGGAAAGGGTAAAGTTCAGCTCACTACAGTGAAAGATATATTTTGATGATCGTGAAAAAAGTTAAGTCCCTATATTTTATTTATTGTTCTATCTTATTCTGTGTAAATCTACTATCTTAATTCGACGACCCGTGAAAAGTCACTTAATTTTCAAATATCTTGTGTAAACCTCGTAAATGGGTAATCAGTGTAGTGCAAATAGTGAAGTATCCTTTTATTCGCCAAGAAAAGGCCTTAGTCGGTAATATATTTTTTGTTATATTGAAAAAGTGAAAGACTCTCGATTGGACCCTCCAAGACGTCGGCACAAAAGACTTGCTACAGTTTTTATATAATGTATGACTTGCATGAATTTAACCACCTACGAAGAGGGCATATGCACGCATGTGAAATTTTACATTTTCAGCATTCCTTACGACAAAAAAATTGTCGTATTTTTTACTTTCCAGTCATGTACTAATTTGTATCTATTTGTCACATTATGTAGCCCAATTTATTATGTTGAAAGCACCAAATATAAACTTTAAAATTGATTTCCATAATAATATTCAGTTAATTGACAGAACCTTGTTTATTCTCAAAAAATCTCCCATATCAATATTAAATTGCCAAATCATTAAGCTGGGTGTCACTGATAAAAGCTACAATAGTACCGTCAGAAAAAACTTTATTAGGGAAGAAGTTAGTTAACACGTTATCGTCAATAATAAAAAAACGAAAACTAATGCAAAAAATCCCAAGATAAATCCTAGCACAAAGAATATCTTCAGTCTTATAAGGCGATACTGAAGCTCGTGAACAATTCGCGAGTCGGGCGCGCATGACTCAGATTCCTGGCGTTCCCACCGCTCTTCTTTGATAGTGTTCATTCATCTATCCGTCAGCAGCAGCCGCGGGCGCATACGACACGACGAGTGACACCCAGCCACGTCGCAACACCAGCTTTCAGATCTTTAAGCCCCAACTTTTTGTTCACCAGTTTAAAACTCTGGATTTCAAACCAGTCGCAACATCAAAAGTTTCCTCTCGCATGATTGAACGACTGCTGAGTGAGATCTGTTACTGAAAAATAGTAGGTACGCTAGTAAATGTTTTTGAGGTAAACTTTTGTGTATGCAAAATGAGTAATACGCGATGTGTCGATAGTACGTACTGTTGCTGTTATTTCTTTATTTAACGATCATTTTGATGGCAGACATAATGTTGCGATGAAAAAACAATTGAAAGTCGCAGAATGAGGTTATACTTTCAGAGTTACAACCTACTTTATAGACATCACAGATGGTCGATAATGTTTTTTCCCTTTATATTTGAATACAAAACTATTAATGATTGTGAAACAATAAAGCGAGTAACATGGTCCAAAACATGTCAATGTGGATTGATGACCCGACAGGGGTGGCCAACATTTTTTGTGGTAATTAACCGTCGCCCGGCGGACGTGAAAAAAATTCAATGCTACTTGACTTGAACACTTCCAATTCGTCCGTTTTGTTATTTTAAATGTTACTAATTACTCTGAGTTTATTTTTAGAATTTATGTTTTATTTTTTGGCTTTTATGATTGATATTGCTTTGACATTCATGTATTTAGTGTTTGACAGAAAATTAAGCTGCCGAGTACATACATATTATTATGTATGTATTGAATATTAAACTAAATGCCAAGTAACATTGTTTGTAGCACATTTGAGAATAGATCTCCAACGATTAGGCAATCTAATATCTGCCCACCTCTCGCTTGAACATTAATAAAATGAATCAACCAGGTTAGATAAATGGTTTCCCTAATAAATATCGTATAAAAGAATTTAAAACGATTCAGATTTACCGGGTGCGTCGTAAACGTTTATGCGTGTGTCGAAAAAAATATAATATTCTGTTAGAAATATAGACTGCAGATTCTTTTTTCACGCTACCTATTGGTTTTAGTTAAGATAAACTCCAATCTCCCTAAGCGCTAGTATATTGTTATATTATCAAGTAGGTATAGAGCACGGATGGTGCCTATGTTGGAGAAAATCCATAATTAATGAGAATAACTTTCATTATGTCTTGCATTTCTCCGCGACATTTGTTTGTAAATTAAATGAGTTATTCATAAATAATATCACTTGCTAAATATATTTTTACGGCAGAAAAGACCTCTACTTACCTCGCGCCTATTACCTAAACCTGAAAAGCACGTAATCTTACGTGATTAACGCATATATTATTTCAAAATTCACGATTTCACCCAACCCTACCTCAATAGTCAAGAGTACCATAGATCATTTAAAAAAGTCGAGTTATTTTTTTCTTGAAGGACCGATCGCTCCACTAGAGTCTGTCACACGTGGTCGCGTTGATAAACGAATTGATTATTATTGCAAAAACTTTAACGTAAACTAAAAATTAAGTGCTTCTAGGAATATACATATTGTGGCTGTATAATCTTGTGGATTAATTACATCCGGGTCTCTTAGCTTATTTTGATTTTAAAGCGGTTTGTTACTATGTGACATTCATTGTTGAATTTTTACAAAAAATGCATCAGGGCATTATGTGCATTATTTAAGAATAAAAATAAACAAGAGTTGGCGCAACAAATAACCTAGCTTTTTTGCGTGCAAAGCATTATTCGTAAAAGAAATGCATGCATTATTAGTACCTACATCATATTTATTGCTAAAAGACATTTTATTAAATATCCGTTACACAATACAAAGGAATAAGTAGACACCTATATCTGTTTTCATCTGCTCTATCATTACCTCTTCGAGACTTCGGAGTTTCGGAATTTAGGCGTTGACATTTTACACCGATTACCTATTACAAACATTTAATTAATCTTTAATGTTATTAAATAAATAATCTGTGCCTTAACCTTAAGTACTTATATGCAACAAATTATAAAACGCAGACAGGATTATGACCGTCTAACTGTAAACTTTTACAAGGGTGGAAAAAACTTAACACATTGCAGACTCGACGCCATCACGTGGGCTTTATCTTATCTTTCGTAATGTTTTACAACCCTTACATACATCATTACCTTTTGCCCAAAATTGACGTTTCACATCTTATGCAATTTGTCGTCCAGAAATAGATTGAGACGTATTTTTGTTCGCGAACGACATTTTTTTCTGTTCAAAACTTTCAAGTTTATGGGTTGTAAAACTTTAGTTTTATGTGACTGTTCGATAGTGTATCTTCTTATCTTGACGTTATTTTGTGTTTTTATGTTCGCATTGTAACAAGAAAAGATCTTATGACTATAATGTTAAGATTTGCAGCCGAGGAAATCTGTCTTGATTCAAAAGTTTGTCCTGAGAATTCTTTGAATAAATTCTAACTAATATTATAAATGCAAAAGTTACTCAACTTCAAGACAAAACTGCGGAATTCATGTAAATGTTTGGTACATATAATAGTCCCGATCCTGAGAAAGGATGTAGGGTACTTATTATCTGGGTGCGAGGAGTAGTTCCATTAGGACGCGGGTGGAACTCAGTGGAGCGAGTTACCTATAAAAATAAGTTTACTTTAACAAAACGACACCATCGAAATAAATACATAAAAGAGTTAAATCGTTTTAACACCTCAATCGGACCACCTACGTCTCAATGTCAATCACTAATCCACCGATGACATGCCCTTTCAAATTCTCACGGCTCACAAACAAACCATCTATTTTGAGTGTTCGAGAAAAAATATGAAACAAAAAATATACAGGATTACGAGAGGTCGTAATGAAAACAAACAATTGGGGCATAAAGTCATGATGCGACGGACGGCGCTCACGCAGCTGGGACGATATTCTCGATCGGTGGAATAAAGTTGCGAGACGATTGAAATGTGGATGGCGTTTAGTTTCTGTGTGCAGAGAATGAATAAAATAAAGGAATTCAAAAATTGCTGTCATGCTAATTTTATAGATTCTGATTTAGTTGATCTCTCTTTTTTGCAAGTACCTAAGAGTGATTTCAAGCAATCTAAGTCTCATATACCGTGATGAGTTCTTTAAGTTAATACAGACTTAATTCATAAACATCCACTACTGAAAATGAGATTATATTTTCTTAGTCAGTCATTCAAGTTTTTGCAATGTACTCTAGCTCTATAGCTCTAGCTCGGCCGCATAGTCATAATAATTTAGCTAGAGTACTTTGGATCACACATTCCATTTTAAAATTAATTGCTCCCATAACAAGAATACATTCTTTTGTTTCCATAACGTGTTTCATATCCAACAACGAATCGTATAATTACAATAAAACATAAATAACAAAGGAAATCACGGTTATATCCATAATTTCTCATAAAACTATTTGTTTTCACTATCAATAATAAAAACAGTGTGAAGAAATTTATTAATTTTTGTTTGTTTTGCTAGTTTGTAGGAAACGCGATTAAAATCACAATGGAATGGCGTTATAATGTATGGGTGCGCTGAAACCGCGTTCGTCTTCGGTGTGGCGCGATATAGCATCGTAAGTCAAATAAACAGTAGCTCCGTCCTTTGTTTGTTTTCGTAATATTTTAATTTTGAACGCGTTTGTTATAAGCACCGCGTCTTGACGCTTTGAAGTATCTATATTCGATGTTTGTTTGATTTCACTTATACTATCATTTTGATTTTAATTTACGTTTCGATGATGGTGTTGATCTAGATATCCATTTTTTATTGATTTTATTGGACAGCTTTATCTTTTGTGCAACTGCTTTTTGTATATTTTTCGTTTTTGATAATGGTCGAAACTATGCTTTTGTTTACGAACAAAAAAACAATGGAAACTCGTAAAAATCAAGCTGTCCTATTATAAAATAACCATACATATTTTAGCGTCTCAAATAGTTATCATAAGTGTGTAATTTTGTGTCGTCACATACGGAACAGCATTTGGGTTTGTTTATGGTACGTATATTGTTCTCACAAGGAACGCGTCGCGCGTAAAGTATTGATATTGTAAACACGTGTGAGATTGCAGTACCTGCGGAATTAGGCGCCACATCGTTATGAAAGGCAAGGAGGAGCGTTTCAGGATTGAGATACAAAATTAAATGCATTGCAAAGATGGTTACCTGTATTAATATTTTTTCCCAGTTCTGTTTTGGTCTATTTGCAAAGAAAGAAAGAAAGAAACATTTATTAGTCGGAAATCATAGAACCTAATATGATTACCTAACCTTTCGTTTATTTAATAGCAAAAAGTATGTAGGTATTCTAAATTGATATGACAAGAACCCTTTCACTCAAAATAACATCAACTCCTAATAGGATTTCCCAAGCAATTACAGTCGAACATTGTAAGAAACAAATCACCGATCTCCACAGTTATCCAAGCTATGCGAGCTAGCATACCTCGTACATTACCGTTTACGTCACGAAGCCGTCCCGTCGCCGTATCGTCCCGGTCCCGTCCCGTTCTTCTGGATATATTAGCCCAATTAGTTCCGATGTCGAAACGTTGCGTGCGCGCATACGTTCCTTTTTCAAAAAGATAGGGTTGCTGTTACTGCGGTTATTTATTGGCTGACATTTTTCACAGTGAGTGATGTAATTTACTTGAGGTTGGTATTTATACATGGCTGTCTACTACGGAGTGATGTCGATACTGAAGTATGCTTTATTATGATCCCTGTACTTTTGTAACAAATTAATTAGGAAGAATATTTTTTAGATAAAGACGTCCAATAATGTGAATGCTAGCCATCAAATTCATATTATCTTCATGAAATATAACTTAGCTGGAAACCTGAAGTACCTAGTAGGTATAGATACTTAATAGTTGGACATACGTACCTTCTTTCCTTGTAATCAAACTGATGGTTTGTAATGGAGCCTTCATAAAATTAAAGCAATTAGTGCTTGTAAAATGTCTACTGACGGAAGTGCTATTAGTTATCACAAACAATTGTCTTAACTGTAACAATACTAATGAAGATACATTCCGATACACCAACTATTTTTCTCACAAGCTCACAACACCCTTTCTCAAAGACCAGAAATTCAAAACTGGACTCTTTGCTGCTTAATTTAAGGTTGGCTTCAGCTTGGTGTGGTGTAGTAAGTTGTTCAAACAATCGTGTGTGGTAGCTATCATGTCCTGAAGGTTTGATTTACGCGTCGCTCAGGTCTTCGCTTCCCGCCCAGCGTCATAATTTTAATCTGTGGCATCGCATCAATTATGGCGCGTATTGTTTGACGTTTCTCGTATTTGCGTGTAAAGTATGCTCTTTATTGCTGGTTTGATCGTTTAGCTAATATGCGTATTGGTTTAGCTGGAGGTATGTGCAAATATTTCTGTCAATACCTGCTGGTCGGGAGGATAGAAGGACCGATTTGGAAGACGTATCTTTGGAAGGCGAAGTCTTATATGTAAATAATGGTATTTGCTTTTTTGTTCCTGACTTAAATTCGGAAAGCTTAATAAAAAATATATCTAGTTTAATTGCTGTAAAGCAGTTGGATGATTTCAATGTTTCTTAATATTGAAATAAATAACTTTAATAAAGGTTAAAAACCTCTTCGTTTGGCAGCCGGGCTAAGTACCTACTCAATAATGTTTTAAGTTATCAAACAAATAATTTTACACGTAAACTAAGTCTCGCATAAAGTTAACCTTCTTGTAATTTATTTTCCGTACGTACGAACAAACTTATCCTTTGGTAGTAATTAAACGTTTCGAAATACTTCAGTTTTTCTGTAGGACGCACACGATTTATTTGTTTGACATTTAGTCGGATTCCTGAGAATAAATAAACAAAATGCGACAATAAATAACTGTGCGATCGGGTTTCTGAACTTACATTATTTTTCATTTGATATTCTTGAGGCAGTTTTGTAATTACAGTCGTATTCTGAAGATGTGATTAATAAGACTTTCCTTTCGTATTATAAAAAAGAACTGATAGTTTTTGGAGAAATTATAAAGTAAGCAGACGAAGATCCTAAAACCGTACCTACTTATGTCATTTTGTTCTTAAAAATATTTTTGCGTTCAAAAAATACACTTTCGACAATGTCGAACATGTTCTGAAAGTTTATTGCTAAATGCTAATTTAAAAGTTGTTTTTTTTCATGAGTGGTACAAAAATTAATTCTGATTATACAGTATTCCACCATCACCAACAAAACGAAGCATGTGATAAATGAGCCCTCAAATCAAAATCCATGCAATTTGTTAAAAAATTCAGATTTTAAAAAAGCAAACGACGTCTTTGTCACAGTAGCGGTGTAATATTTAAAAAGCGCGGCTAATGACGAGGTGTGGGATCAGTTAACGACTAACGAGGCTTGGGACACAAATCACCATTAGCGTTGGTGATGGACCGTGAGCGGGACAAGTGAGCCTGAAGACGGTAGCACCTCGAATGTGATCGGCTTTATTTTGTGAAATTTGTGAAGATTTTACTTAAGTATTTTGTGTGAAATTCTAGAGAACATTTTCATTGCTTTTCAACTATGTAGGAATTAAAGTCTTCTTCACAATCGAGGAATAATTTTTGTCAATACAAAATGTTTGTGAATATTTTTAAGCATCTTAACAATTAGGAGTATAGCGATTTGCACAACTTGCCGACGGCAACGAATACATATCTACCTACTTGGTAAACAACACATAACTACCAATTCTCTTAGTTTAATTATTTTAGATAAAATTATAAAATTAACAATAAAATTTTACTTATTTTTCTTGCCTCAACATTCTCCCCGTGGTCAGACAAAAGCCGTCGCTCTATCAGGGAGCCAAAGCGGTTATTTTAGCCAACAGGCGACAAACGAGGCCAGTCTCATTTAAAGTACCTAATTAATAAAACTTATAATGGCTGATAGGATCAGTTAACAGCTAATGAAGCCTGCGACACAAATCACTATTGTCTATTAGTAATGGCAGCAGACCGTGTTACTGGCTGCCAGAATACTTGGAGGCGACAGCCTAGGAGTTCATTATTCTTAATTAGAATTAACGGCCATTAAAATTGATTTTGAAATTGGAAAATGGCGATTCGCGATTAGCAGTTGTTCATATAATACAATAGCTTTTGTTTTTCTGGAAATAATAAATTCTTCAATCAGTTCCTACCATACATAAATAAGTGGGTTTTACATCTAAATTAAGCGGCATAATCTCATGTTAGTGTAAGTGTTTTGACAATCACAATCGAATAGATTATATTGCTTTTTTGTTTTCTCAATAAATACTACCTTTCAAATACCTTACACATAGTTTAACTTTACTGGCATACGGCAGAATACTAAAAATATAATGATTACGGGTTTATACGCTCCATTAGAAAGGTGAGGAACATTGGATGCTTGATGTAGCTGATTTTAAGCGTGAAGCATTTATGTTACCAAACGTGAAAAAGATCGACGTTTAGTTTGTTCTCTGGTTGATGGCAAAAATATTATATAATAATATAATCCCACCCAAAACAAAAATGTGAAAGACTGCCAAGTTCGATAATATGGGAATGCTTCGCCTATAAAAGAAGTGAGATCTGAATAAGTACCAAGTTCCATACACATACCTCAGTTAAAAATAGTTACTTTTTAATGATGTTACTTGGCAAGTTTTCATACACCTTGTTATAAACCTACTAAACGCAATGAATCAAGTATTTAATTTTCTATTAAAACTTGCCAAGTAATCATCATTAAAAAGTAACTATTTTTAACTGAGGTATGTGTATGGAACTTGGTACTTATTCAGATCTCACTTCTTTTATAGGCGAAGCATTCCCATATTATCGAACTTGGCAGTCTTTCACATTTTTGTTTTGGGTGGGATTTCATTTATTTTTGTAAGGTTGTTTATTTTATTTTTTCTTATGATGAAGTTAGTTAAAGAAATGTCTCATTTATACTATTTTTTGATTTTTAATATGGACTATGTTTCTTACAAAGAAATGAACTAGATTAACTAAATGGACTAGATTTACCAACTGACTGACATGACATGTTATCATATATTATGTTCGTGGATCAAAGTTACACATTCGTTATTTTCGAAAGTGATTCACACTTGGCCGTTTTCAGATTTTTACTTTACTTTGACTAAATACAAACCTTTGTACCAATCGAAGATATATTATATAAATATAGATAAATTTAGTTCGTTTTAGTTCCTTAGGGGTATAAATTTACACCGGGTATAAAACACCTTCATTATTTTGAAACCGACTCACACTTGGCCATTTTCAGATTTTTCCCTTTACCTTGACATAAAGACCTACCTCCATGCCAAATTTCAAGTCAATACGACCATTGGAAGTGGTCTAGGTTTTTGATGAGTGAGTCAGTGAATCAGTCAGTGAGTGTATAGTAAAAATAGCGATTTTCTGACGTCAATATCTCAAGACCTACAATAGGTATATTAATGAAATTTTGTATTTTAGATAAGTGAGGGGGTCTCAACAGATACTAGAAATTTGATATGCGTAAATAAAACAGATTTTGAGTTACAGGGGGGTCGAATTTGGCCCGAAATGGTTCGTGTAATATAACCCACGGCCGGTGTGTCGCTTTTTTTGCTCGAACTTGGCGGACACACTGCCGTGTGTCTAGATACATAAAATGCTCATAAAGTTTTTAAAAATATTATATTTACACCTTTACACCTACTAGTCGTTACATAATACCTACTCCATACTTTATCCATTCGAACTCTTCGAGAAATCCCACCAAAGTGGCCAAAAATTGACTGTCTAAAATCAATCTATCTTTGCAAAATAAACGATTTTATATGGAGTCGAAAAAGGCATTTTAAATAACTTATCAAAATCCATTTCACTTTTCCTTCTACAGTATAATTATATATGTACTTACGCTGAAAGTTTTCTTCGTCAATACTTACTGATCACCGACCGGTTTAAATACACCTTGATAATGCCAGGAGCATGGCAGCCGACCGCAAGCCTCGTCTCAGAATAGAAGTTGGCACCTCTCTGTCAGCAGTCACAACATGCACGATACCTGGCATTCTTATGTTTAAGACTATTGGCGGGAAATGTTACCAATGATGACAGATCTCTTCTGATCGCTATTAGTGATACAAATTATGGCATTGGTACAGGTAGAGGAATAGATATTTGGTGTTGTTAAGACAAAGATTTCAAAGAAAACTTTTAGCACAGAATAGCCCAGTTAGATGTTAATAACTTCAAAGATATCACAATAGTGACGTAACTAAGCCAAAATTTCATCAAGCCATTTCATCTTACAATAGTTTGTGATTCTCCCAGAGCAAACACAAAGACAGATCTTATAACTTCACCATCATCCATCATAAAACAGTTACCGTAATCAAAGAACAAATCGGCAACATCGCAGAATCACGTGCACATTACGATTAGCGAATATAGAAACGCAGCAATGTAAACATTGATAGTATCAAACGCAGGCATATTTGTTCGCGTCCGAGAATAGCGTGCATCGGATTAGTTGGCAGCGTCAGTCAATCAGCAGTCACAACAGTGGCGACACCTCGCTTACACAACGTCTTCCTAGAACACATCTGCTGAACCCACTGTTTCAGACCAGACCGTTCCTTTTGTTTAGCGATGGCTACGTTTTTCGCTTACATTTTGTGCAGACGATTCTGTATGCATGTCTGCTACGGTTACTATTAGCAGTAGGTAACTATCATTAATTGATTTCCAGAATTTTATCGTAATCTTGATAAAGGTATACAAATGTTGCCTTGCCTTTGACGTGATTAGTATCGTTAACGAAAAAAATAACGATTTACACGCAGCAATTGCGTACAATGACAGGAAGGCTAGCAGATTTCCTGATAGAATCCAATAAAAATTGCACGCAAATCAGCATCGTGTTCCTGTATCATTGGTCACGAAGTAATAACTACCGTAACATAATCATTTTGCGATTGAACAAGGAAAAATATTTGTAGGTAGAGATACAGTCTGCATGTGTATCAATGGGTGCAACATTTCACGCGAATTCACTCTTATTTTAACCGGTACTCCATACCAGTGCATGCATTTTAAGAATTCGCCGGAGTGACGTCCGTCGATCGGCTTGTTAATGAGGCCCGCAAGAAATGTTGACACCAGTCCGTGATCAAAGTGCTCACTCACTTGCTGCTAATTCGTTAGTACTTCCTCCGAGCATTGTCTATTTGTAAGCAAAACGGATTTCAACCCGCGAGCCCAATGATTCACTGACATCGTTTTTCTTTGAGTCTCTTTTGTAGCGTAAACAGTGTTGCCAGTTATTTGTTTATCGCACGTTTCATGGGATTTTCGATATTTGTTTCGAATAACTTCTAACTTCTTATACGGATAAAGATGTTTAAAATAGTAAATTACAGAAGATTGTTTATTGCTTTCAACGTTTTCTATTTTTGTGGCCCGTTCATAATTTTCCGGAGTCCTTCGCTCCCCACATTTTCATAAACAAAGTTCGCTGTGGCGTAGCGTTTTAGATATAACGTAAACATAACAACAGATTAAATGTTTTGACAGGTGGACTACAAACATGCTGCTACATTGTTTTTCCTTTAGATACTTATCATATGAGCCCGATGTTAAGGCCATTTCCTATCTAGATAATGGGTACTATATTTTAAACATTATTAAGATCAGATTAGGAAAAGTTGTGTCCAACGCCTTATTTTGTACATCGTTTAAGTGTCTGATAGTAAACCCAAATATCCAAATTGGTTAAACAAATATATAAAAAAAATATATTTCTAGTAGAAAATCCCTGCTATGTACATAAGTACCAGGTGTATTTAAAAATATTTCCACAGCGTTCAATGTGCGGAATTGCGAATGACATTATTATCTCCTTATGATCAGCACACGCCTACACAATCCAATTATTAAAATATCTAATGCCGACTTGATCTAGGTTGTTAGTCACATCTATGGCAATAACTGCGTGTATTATAAGATGTATGTATGTTAAATAAGATATCTTTGTACCTACTTATCAGCTTCAGTTGATTTGAAGTGTGAGAAAAGAAAAATTACCACAAAGATGAGTCAAATTAATACAAAACAGCTCTGATATTATAAAACAATACTCATGATATTGGTGTATGATAATAACGCGTTTGTTTGCGGTATGAGCGGCAATTTGTAGCGGCCTGGGGGCGCGTAAATCAAACGTGTCTCCCGACTGCGCCTGCGCGGCTACACACGTGTTGCCACTGCGCAGGGCTGTACTACATCATAAATACGAAATTAATTACACTGGTCTAAAAATTATTATATTTTTTCTATATAATATAATGCTTTAGTTAGAAATTAAAAATTTTGCTGTACCAAAAAAATTAACACAAATGTCGATAAAATCGCGTTTTTAGTACTTTAGGAGAGGTATATCATCAAATCAAGACGTGCTGGTGCAACTTTATGTTCTGAACTTCGATTGCGTATCAAATATTCTACAACAAATTATATATTTCACCTTTGGGACAAAAATGCTCTAGACCAGTGTTATCGAACCTATGAGAAACTCATTGGAATTTTAATGTAGGCAGACAAGGCCTTTGAACTTTGATCCTGGTAGGTGTTAAATGGATTATTAGGTAATATAACCTGTTTACTTCATTATGTGGGTTTTATATGACTTATGGATAAAAATAATACAAGGATATACATTTTTAGATATGTTGTGTCATACTACTAATTAGATGACAGGTTCTAAATGATAGGATTAAGTGACTTTTGACTGGGCATAACAATATGTGAGACCTTTATCTATTGTTAGTGTATCATTCTTCTTTACATATTGTTAGTTAGCATGTCATTGCTCCACCTCACTACCAATTTAAAAAAAAATCTTTATCATCTACACAAAAGGCTTACTAGTCTGCTCAGCTACAATAAATATCGCAATGAATTTGTCTAATTGATAATTATCAAGTTAACCGTATTGACAGAATGACTAGAGATGTACAAGATGAGCGGATTGCACTTGAGATAATTCGTTTATTGAGCAATGCAGTATTTACTTTGGTCGTTTTAGCGAAATGATTGAAGGTTTGTGTTCAATGGCGTCACACGAACAGTTTGACCTTTAAATGTTACTCAAGATACTTGGAAGCGCACCAGGTACTGGCAGTTGGTAATAAAAGTATGATGACTCTTTTTTTTCCTTATTAATTTTTTGACTATTTTTATCGAGTCTAAAATAAATACTGTTTACAATCCGATTTGAACTGTGGTTTTGAAGTAAGTCTTAAGAACCACTTATCTCATAAGTTGAGTCAATATTTGTGTGATTTACTTTTGCAATAAAAATAACTGATATTTTTTTTGTATTAGTAGTAGTTGTAGTATTTCACTAAATAAAGCAAACGTCAATCCTAGATTCAGTTAAAGATTTAGTGGTAGTAAAAGAAATGTAACGTAGCAACCCTACAAGGTGTAACCGATGCGACGGCGCGGGCGCACAGTAGATTTATAGCGCTCAATCAATGCGGATTTATTGCTGAGGAAGCGGCCAGCTCTCGGCTTTTGTTGCACCGTATATATAGCACCGGCGAGATGTAATTGGCTCTATAATTTACCTTAATTACTTCGTACGTGATGTCATTATTATTGAATAGGTAGAAGCGTGACAATTGGCTAATATTGTGTGACGGGACGTGACAAGTCTCGCTTTTTTACGGCAAAAAATCCTGAATCTGTAAGCACGGCGGGCAAAGAGGCGCAAGAGCACTCTGTAATTGAATTGCTGCGTCGTTATTTTTGATTCTAGGAAAAACTTAGAAAAATATATGCGGTAGTTCCGCTTCGCTAATTATATTGATCCCAGATCGAAGACCATTCTAAAAACTGTGAGCAACTTCACCTTTTAAAGTTTCGTTTAAAAATACACAGTAGGTAACTTCTACAATCTAGATTTTTTTATTTTCCTTGACTTCATGTCATCTTGGGATAACAAAAAACTATCGAATAATTCTTAAAGATAATTCTAAAATGTCTCAACAGCATCTTTGTTTACATAAGTTTAGTTTTGAAAAGGTCGAGCACGGTCACGATATTTTGACTTCCTCATATTTTAGGTATATTGTTTTGTGTTGACAAGATCTACCAATATCAAGGTGAATTTAAGTTTGTTTAAAGGCTTAGGTTAGGTTAACCTCTGATCAGCCCATGATAATGATAGTGACCTCGCCGTATTTGGCTACAAGTTGAAGAACATGCTTATTCTAAATGGATCGATTTATCTTTAGGTACGAGTCTATACTGATATAATAAAGAGAAAAGGAGGTTCCGAAAGTGCTGAACTGATTAGAAAAAATATTTCACTGTTGGAAACCTGCATTATCCCCGATACGGGAAAAAGTTGCAAAAAAAAATCTCTTCCGTGCGGAAATCGAATGCGGCGCTCTAGGCAATGCTGCATAATTATTGAGCCGATGTTAATTATTAAAAACAATAACACGTGTGAACATCAAAATAAAAGATAAAATAATAACCAATGAAACACGTATTTCCGAATCATCGATCAAAGTGCCGAATTAATTCAAGGTGTCACTATAAATTATTTCTTCTTAAGTAGAACCTATGCTTAAAACTAGGATTGATTGCAACTGTCAAGTGTTCGTAAGTACTTAATAGGATTGATGTCACAGCTTATTATGATCATAATGCTGGTTAAGCTTATTACAAAATCCTTAATATTGACTAAGCATGTTATATGTGAACCCTTTCGCTTAAAATTTCGAATTTTACGGTTTTAGAAATTTTGAGAAACAAGTAATTCTATTTTGAATTTGATAATATTCAGGGCTTAATAAATAGACATGATAATTCATAACTTATTCAAATATTAATAATAAAAATTATTAAATATTATAATAGTAATGACTGCCTGGTCTCCTCAAAAGTTTTCACCTCTTATCTTTGTACAATATAAGACAAATAATATAATAATAATTTAAATAATAGAGTAACACAAGTAGGTACTTCCCACGTTTCACGAAAACTTGTACTAGAGTAGAGGGCCTCATGGCCCCGGCGAAAAATATTTTTTATGTTAATTTCCATTAGATATTTATAGATGTTTGTATCGAAATTAACATTTTATTATCTCCACTCAAGTTTTACGCCGACCACATTTTAAGGTAAACAGCTGGCTTATCGCTTATATATTAAAATATTAGATATCTACTTACCTCATCAGGTAATATCATCCTCAGTATCAGGATCTATAAATATTTTAGTAATTAATAATAGATACCTATGGTTGTAGGCATTGCCGGGTAAAATTTTTTACAGCGCGAATAGTTATTAAAATAAAGAAAGGAATAAAAAATCTGCAAATAAGCCTCAGTCGCCTTCCGAAAGAAAACTTAAAGTTCAAGAAGCATTTAATTTTCTGTAATATCTAGCCCACTGTATGTACGCTGAAAACCGCTGAGGGAATTAACCCTTCGATAATACTTCAAACACACTTTTCCACAGGATATCTAGAGCAAATATTTACACCACACAATGTTAGGGAAGGGGCAATGAAGACACAGGGTTCCTTAAAAGTCACTATTTATTATCTATTACTGATCAATCATCACACAATTGTTGCCTGCTCTAACGGTGCCACTCGGGCAGTTATTACCCGAGAGCGCTGCACCAGGTGGCCCTTCAGTTGTTCGCCCAGGGAACGGCCTCCGAGCTGGTTGCCTCGTCACATTGTCCATGACTACAGGTGGCTCATCAATTTCTTCCTCACACACACAGTCTTCACCGATACAACTGGCGTACGCCTCGCCTGGGTAGTGGGGATGAGTCCTCCGTGGCGAGGCTCCTGCCACACAGCACACGACACTACATAGCACCAACAGCACAGTCACATTCATCCTGGCTCACAGAACAACAATGAATGATGACTGTACTTCTAATAACCAAACTTATGTACGTTACGTTTTCAACTTCGTCATTTACATAAAAACCTTGGACGAGGTTAAGGCGACAGAGGTTCCGTACGAGTATTTAACGCGTCTTAAGCAATGAGGTTTGCACTAAGCTAACAAATGATCGAGGCTGTGATCAAATACAAACTTATTATTAAAGTCTGTTGGTTTAATTTAGCTTAAAATTTTATATTTTAGCTTTAAAGTTGCTACAGGGCGACCAGTTATTAAAATAAAGAAATCAGCAAATAAGCCTCAGCCGCCTTCCGAAAGAAAACTTAAAGTTCGAGATGTATTTACTTTCCAGTAATATCAAGCCTACTAACCATGTACGCTGAAAACGCTGAGGGAAATTCCCTCAGGGAATTAACCCCTCGATAATACTTCAAAGACACATTTATACTCACAGAATAGACCAAACATTTTATACCACACAATATCAGAGGAAGGGCAATGAAGACACATGGTTCCTTAAAAGTCACTAGTATTTATTATCTATTACTGATCAATCATCACACAATTGTTGCCTGCTCTAACGGTGCCACTCGGGCAGCGATCACCCGAGAGGACTACACCAGGTGCCCTTTCAGTTGTTGTTTGCGCAGGGAACAGCCTCCGAGCTGGCTGCCTCGTCACATTGTCCATGACTACAGGTGGCTCATCAATTTCTTCCTCACACACACAGTCTTCACCGACACAACTGGCGTATGCCTCGCCTGGGTAGTGAGAATGAGTCCTCCGTGGCGAGGCTCCTGCCACACAGCACACGACACCACACAGAACTAACAGCACAGTCACATTCATCCTGGCCCACAGAACAACAATGAATGATGACTGTACTTCTAATAACCAAACTTATGTACGTTACGTTTTCAACTTCGTCATTTACATAAAAACCTTGGACGAGGTTAAGGCGACAGAGGTTCCGTACGAGTATTTAAAGCGTCTTAAGCAACGAGGTTTGCGCTAAGATAACAAATGGTCGAGGCTGTGATCAAATACTTATTAAAGTCTGAGTTGTTAAAAATACATTACCAATAGTCTTTTAATAATAAATAGTTTGGATTATAAATCGTTTTTATATGGACGACGTTTGCGAAATTAATTTGTACAGAGTTTAATTTTAATGAGGCCGAATCGAGTGAATTTTATTCGTAACTTTTAATATTAGCTTAGATGTGGTCCCACAAGAAGGTTTTTTGGTTAATGGAACCCTAAATATTAAAGTTGTTAGGACTTTATTATACAAGGTTTAATTCGTTGAAATATTTGACTATTCTCCAAATCATGATAACAATCTGTAACTTATTAAGTAGAACAATAATTTAATGCCAGTTGTAGGACATGTTTGTTTGTTGTTCCACATACAATTATTACTTTCTTGAACATTTATTACATCATTTAATTTACTTCTCTCAATTCTAATTAAAATCTCACAACTTTAGTAAATGACCAATATCATCATCCTAAAGTTATTTAAGAAGTACCTATATCTACAGCTCATTTTAGTCCATTTTGGTCCATGTGTAACCTGCCAGGCTGACCTACTAGGCTTCAATATAATTATCTAAACAGACAAGATAACGATTATCTATTAAACACCCACAAAAAACCGTAGGCTGTATTGGTAGTCAATCAATTTCATGATGAATTAGTGGGCATATCCGCGGGAGGTATATACTCATTATTTGAAAGTTGTAGGCCTTGGCGGCTGTCTTTGTCGTGTGACACAGGTATGTAGGTACTTGGTACCTGTAATAAACTATTGTCTGATTTATTTTTTATAGTAATGGGTTCTTGTGGTTTTGTGATTCAGTGAACAGATTATTGATTCATTTTGGAAAATTCGTCCTTTCATGAAAGGGAATTAGAAAAATAAGAATACTTATCTTCTCAGTTGTAACTCTCATCCATACTGAAGTATACATATAAATATTTGAATTTATATGTATACTTCAGAGTTCTAATTCTGTTTTAATGATGCCTAAAAGAAAATTACAATATGAAACGTATATTTAATTTAAATAGGTATGATCTATAACTGTAACTATATTCTACCGAGTTGTTCAAAGCACACATGCATAATCTTGGCAAGTGCATCGAATATTAGTGCAACTGGAGTGGAACAAACGCGACACCTTGTCTTGCTGTCCATGCCATCAATATTTATTGTCCAACACACTATCGACCCACATTTAATCGATTTATCTAATTATACCGACTGAATGAATGGGTCTCAGCTATTTGCCATTCAGTTATGTGATTTAGAGCCGGTCATCCATATTGTCAGTTTTAATTCGCCGAAATGACATCCGAAAATATTTTTTCTGTTCTCCGCAGTTGTGGGTTTAGTAATTTGTAAGCGGTTTAGGAATATTTATCTAAGGTGCGTGAATGTGGCAAGACTATACACATGAAAGTTTATTATCTACAAATATGTACAGTTCATTGCCAACTTTGTTTTAACATAGTAATGCTAAACCATTCACATAAGGGTGCCATAATACCATGTTATTTATCAACACAAAACGATCCATTGTCAAATATAACAGCATCAGTGAGGAAATGTGAGCAGAATTCTTTAGTTAAACATATCTTGTTGATTTACTCACAAATGCCACATTAGCGCCAGTGGCACCACACAAATAACTCATAACGTGACAATTATGCGTTTTTCAACGCGTATGCGAAAAATTTATCGTTTCCGATTACATGCACCGGGACTCCTCGCGGTTATTAAGATTCCAATAAAAATGTCACGCATTATTATGATATTGTTGCCTGATCATATTTTGTGCGGAAAATGAGACTGAGTTGACAGATTGTTTCTCCTTTCTCTTTAGTTGTTTACAAAATTCTAGGTTAACACGTGTTACCACATTAAGTATTGTTCTGAAACAATTCCTGTACTTAGTTGATCCGTAACTGTATGAATCAGTTTAATAATAGTGCGGTGTAGAACAAAAATAAAACCCGATTGCTCACTAAAATAAAACTAAGATCATTGTCGTTTCTACGTAAGTATAGTTTTCATCACCCGTCTTATTTATAATCCTCGCTTTGACACCTCGCGATGAAATTATTGCAGCCATTTTGGACGCGTTTTGAGTTTTCCCGCCATTACACCAATTAGTTGAGTGAGATGTCCGCCGGCGGGTGGACGCTTTACGGTTTTTATGTGACTGTTTGTTATTTTTTTTTTGTTTCTGTGCAAGTTTTAATGTTTCCAAATGTGGCAGTGGTTAGTGTGTGCTCCTGAAGACTTTTCTTATGTTCGTTTTCCACAACTGAAAGTTTTAAGTACCATGCAGCTATGAATGAGGTGCGATACATTTTTTATTCTTTGTCGACACGTAAATATTTTCCAACATTCTGTCTAACTGCTGATTTGCACAGTAGTGATAGAATTTTGACATAAGCCCCACACAAGTAATGTCAAATTCCTATATTCCTAGAGATTCAAAGATATCAAGAGATAGATAGAGATATCTATTGAGAAACCTGTCATAACTTTAAAGAAGTAGTGTACATTTTGTATCACAATGTAATTAAAACAGGGTACATTTTGGCACAGGTATCATATCTTTGAGCATTTCTTGCAAATTGACTCATAACGTTATTAAAATATGATCCATTTTGTCACAGGTATCGTATCTTCGAGCGGATGTCCTCGCGGCGGGTTTGCCCTGTCGCAGTCCCTGGTGGAGCGGCTCGGTCGGGATCACGAGCAGTTGCCAGTGCTGCCGCCGTTGCATCATCCCATCAGAGATGTGAGTACCACTGGGTCGTCATCATGAATATTATGTTAGTCTATCTATAGACATACATAAGTCTCCCTTGTGATATTATATCTACATCTAATAATAAATAATACATACGCTAAATGAGCTCGAACTTTTCACTTTTCATCCTCTAACTAATCAGTATAAAAGAAAATAGCCTACGTCAGTATCTAATTATCTGCTCATCTTTAAGTTGGCTTGGGTACCTAAGAGTTGGACAGGGATTGGTCAAAGAATAACGTTATTGCTACTACGAGGGTTGACCATAGGTACCTTCTTTTATAAGCATTAGGAGTTTTCAAGCTATATGCCATTTTGATAATTGCGATATTTGTTGTTAGAATTCAGTATGCGCGCGCAGTACGTACTCCCCACTGCAGGCGCTCAGCGAAAGCACGTGCCGGGACCCCGGCGTGTCCGCGCCGCCGCCGCAGCCGCCGCCTAGAGTACAGGTAATAAATAGTCAATAGATTCTGCATCCTTGCCCATCATATGCTTGAGCAAGCATGTTACTTACGTAGTGCTGTAATCTATTCAAAATACCCTGTCTCCTGGATCTCCTAGATGCCTTGACACCTCACTCAAATGTAACTGATAGGTTGCATTGCTCCACTGCCAGACACATGCTCTTGTCATGCGGATAATCTGTCGGTCAGACCTGTGAGTTTTCGGGTTGATTATCCCATCCGGTCTTTTATTTGACTTTTTGTAAAAGCCGTGTTTGAAGCCCTCACCGAGTTCCACTGAAATCCTCTCAAACCTAACTTCGCTCCACAGGCGTCGAACCAAAACGTGACAGTGCACCCGGCAGTCGCACGATGCACGGCCACTCTCGAGCTGGCGGCACTATGGCGCAGCTTCCACGAGCTGGGCACGGAGATGATCGTGACGAAGGCGGGGCGCCGCATGTTCCCGGCGCTGCAGGCAAGGCTCGCGGGGCTGCTGCCTAATGCTGACTATCTGCTGCTCGTCGACTTCGTGCCGCTGGATGATAAGAGATACCGATATGCTTTCCACAGGTAATGTACTGATTGAAAAAGCCACTTACATATAACATATACCTTCCGTTTTCACTGCTGTCTTCAATATAGGCAAAACAAAGTTTCTCTGCCAAGACAAGTGGGTACCTATCCATTTAATCAATTGGCTCCTTAAGAAAATTATTGGCATTTCACTTTCAGGCATCTAACATTTACTTAATGTCTTACTAATAGGTATTATAATCTAATTAAAATTTACATAATACTAGAAATCTCTCTAGAAATATATAATATAGAATAAATGTATAGATAGATCAGTTATAGCTAATATTTCAGCTCAAGTTGGGTGGTGGCGGGTAAAGCGGACCCGGTGTCGCCGCCGCGCATCCACGTGCACCCGGACTCGCCCGCGCCCGGCTCCAACTGGATGCGCCAGCTCGTCTCCTTCGACAAACTCAAGCTCACCAACAACCAACTTGATGATAATGGACACGTTAGTAACACGACTGTTCAATGTTTATTTATGCATAAGAAATTATTATGGCTTAGAAAACAAACAACTATAAATCTCCTTAGATAGGTATTGTTTTTTTTTCATCATACAGTACTCTGTTACATGCCTGGCATGGAACAGAGCGACAGAACCGTTTGGATTTTCATTTATTCCTAAAATAAGCTAAGAATCTTTTATGAAGTTGACTGATGCGTAGGTGCTTATACAAGGACTAGCTGTTGCCCGCAACTTCGTCTGCGTGGGCAATATAGAATAGACAAAATACTACTTATCCCGTAGGTGCATTCTTTCACGTGACAGTATAATTAGAATTAGCACTTAGCAGTCGCATAGATTCATTGATCAAGGTTGTGTTGTGGATGTGACCATTTATCTAAACAAAAGAAGTAAAGCTTGTGATGTTGTGAATATCTCTGGATCTAGTCAGCCAATTTGGAAAATGTTATTAAATTTATGTTTAATATGTCAGTGAGGAAGGCAATCCGCAGCAACCAAACAAACAGATTACCTACAGTTCAGTTCGAAGGTAATTAACTGGCGGAGAATCTTAACACCGCGATTCAGAAATGAGACGAAAATGCACAGCGCCATCTAATAGCGGTAGGCAGAACTTCTCAACATTTAGAACTAAACATTCGTTCCATTACGTACTGATAGGTTCAAACTAATACATTTTACATCCTTCATCATCCCTTATTTTATCACCCGTGGGGGTTGAATTAATCAAAATCGTATTTAAGCGAACGTCATCATAAAATTCTGATTCGTCATCAGGACTTCTTCATAAAATCTAAGAAGATGTATACAAACTTTCATCCCCTATTTTATCCCCTTAGGGATGGAATTTATCAAAATCCTTTCTTAAGGGTTGCCTACGCCATAGTAGCTTTATGCATGCAAAGTCTCAGTCCGATCGGTTTAAAATTGACAAAGTTTCATACAAACTTTCAACCCCTATTTTATCCCCTTGGGGGTAGAATTGATCAAAATCCTTTCTTAGCGGATGCCTACGTCATAACATCTACCTGCATGCCAAATTTCAGCCCGATCCGTCCAGTGGTTTCAGCTGTGCGTTGATAGATCACTATGTCAGTCAGTCAGTCAGTCAGTCAGTCACCTTTATATATTTATATATTTAGATAACGTAGAATTCAGAATATGGGATGAATCATTTACACAATTCGACAACTAAATTACTTTATGTCCTATTGCGGAGCCATTTGTGATGAAACATGAGTGAAGTTGCATGAAGTTGGCTCTCTATCAAAAGCTGTCTTCCCTACAGATAATCCTGAACTCGATGCACCGCTACCAGCCGCGGCTGCACGTGGTGTACCTGCCGGGCGAGGGGCAGGCGGCGGCGCCCGGCACCGTGCCCTACCGCACCTTCGTGTTCCCGGAGACCGGCTTCACCGCTGTCACCGCTTACCAGAACCATAGGGTGAGTACCACTTCGATACTATGGCACTATGACTTGCCTACAGTATGTTCCGAACTCCTTACTGTTGCACCTTAACTTCCCTACAGACGATACGATGTTCTATTGTCTTTATAACAGTCGTAGTATGAATGATTGAAAGCGCTGTATGCTCTGGAATGCTTGAAGTGTGAGCTAATCACACATTATTGTCTGGGTGACAAAGCTTCTCTAAGTAGTGTGCACTAATAAGATATCTTCAGGTATCTAATGCTTTCTTATTGCCCTTACAGATAACGCAATTGAAAATAGCGAGCAATCCCTTTGCGAAAGGATTCAGAGACTGCGACCCCGATGATTGGTGAGTTTCATTACGTGTCTCATAACTCAGTCACGCTCGTAACTTACGTTCGCATCCTACTTACAAATGTTTACAGAACAAAAACAAATATTTACATTACGACTTCAGGACCGTTTCCACAATTTATTTCCGCACCATATTTTGACATGAGACCATTCTAAGGAATTAACGAGACATTAACGATCGGGTAAACGTAACCACATTTCCAGTCTCCCCATAGCACGGCTATGAATCAATTTATTTACAAAGTTTTCATGCGACGCCTCGAACTCATTTCAACAGCCGGTGACAATTTACTTTTACGACGTGGCCATAGAGTAAAGAGTTACGCACGACAGTTATGGCGGACACGGCTCGTTTCCCGTTCCCGCCAAAATAAAAAAATATTTCTTACCTTAAAATTTATAGTTTTAGAGTTTCCAGTAAATTAGTTTGATGTGCGCTGTTGGAAAGAATTTAAGTTTTTATTGTTTACATAGTTGCATTAATGGAGAATGCATCCGTTTCTCAATTTTAATTAATGTTGTGACAAACGAATTAGAACATTTATGGATAAATCTTCGGTTATTAGTGATACTAAAAGTAGCAATACAGTTAAAAGTATTTTTAGTAATTAGTGGTTACCTTTTGCAGAAATAAAACACCTCAAATGAAAAGAGAAAATAAATATTCGAAGATAATGTTTGGTAAAATCTAACTTTAGGTACAGTAAAGCAGCGAATTAAAAGTAAATAAGAGGCGTGTAGGTAAAGGTGCATCTGTTTTGTGTCAGACGCCGGGAGGCGGCGCGTACCTGAAAGAGAAATTCTTTTGTAAACATTCAGTGTTTGTCTACCTACCGGCTGACGATATATTGCATCTTATTTTAATTTGTACATTAGGTGCAAAAGTTTTATAAGTAATTTGAGGAGATAAATAGATTTTTTTTAATGACCACTTACATCATTTGGGGGTCAAATGAAATGCCTTTCGGTCGATTTTGAAACGGAAAAAATCTTTAACGATGACAAGTAATTGTTATTAAAATTCTTTCTATAAAAATCATTTCCTATAACAATTTTTAATAAACTTAACGAAATTCACGGGTCTACATACAAAATCGTGTAACCTGTAAGTAGTTAGGATTTACATTTAGGTACTTAAGCAACTGAAACCCACCCAAACCAAAATTATAAACAAAACTTAATTTCCAATTAAAACAAAGAACATTTGTTTACATTCCACATTAAAATCCACTTACTAAGCCATAAAAGTCCGCAGTGCGCTATTACCGACTGTACAGTGTAAACACTAAACAGTCTGCGCGCGCGCATACGATCTCCTTGTTTACGGATCGGCCGGTTACTACCGTTGCGGCCGCTGTATTGGCTACCATTGAAGCAATAAATCTACACTGTCAGCCGTAATTCTCTTCGTACTGTAAACTGCAAGCGTTTATGTACAGATTATCGTAAATGCGCTGGTATAGTCCGCCAATCGTAAAGGAATTCTGTTTCAGGTAAATTGATCGGATTTTGATTGGCCAATGGTAGAGAGAATTTATAATTTAGGTTAAACAGATACACTTTTTCCATGTTAAAACGTGGCATAATAATTTAGAAATGAATATGAAACGCGTATGGCAGTAAATAAATAATGTCGTGACAAAAACGTCATCAAGCAATCAGGTGATTAATATCCCCATTTCTCTGAAAACTGTATCGTTTGTGCATATGAATAAACACAGTTAGAGGGGGACAAAAAATATCATAAACTTGTCTAACTTCCTGGTAACAACGATTAATAACCCCGGGAGGAACGTATGATTGCCATTTGTCGTGCGCTGTCAAAATAAAGAGTCAACACGGAGCCAGTAATACGACTCCGCCTACTGGGCGGGCGAGGCCATTATTATTGTTTTTTTTTCATGTGTATCATATGTTGATAGTTGCCACTCATTAATTTGAACGGACACTAAAGATGATTAGTTGGGAGACAACTCCATTTATATGTTTTCACTCGGAGCCCGTTTAAGCTTATTATGATCCCGAGGAATATTTTACATCTAGGAGATTTTTAAAGATTAATGAAAGAAAGAAAGCGTCAAAATAATTAATGTCGAAGAACTTGGCATTTATATACAACAATATTTATGCTTAACTATAACCAGCGGCGGCCCTAGCCATTGCGAGGCTACGTGCGGCAGGTCTATGCGAGGCCCTTTGTCCTACGTGATAAGTCTGTGTTGCGAGAGTAAGCTGATGTTTTGATTTAGCTAAACGTCATGTTTGAGGAGAAATGCTCAAGTTAAACAAATCAATAGAATCACAAAATTAACAAATATTTAAATGATCTGATGCTTTCGTATTTTCTTAAGACTAAAATCTTTAATTAAAGCAGAATAATCAAATGAATGAGGAGCGTCATTTTCGATCGAAAGAATAGCAAGGGCTGAAAGTCGATCTTGTGTCATCGAATTCCTTAGATATGTTTTAATAATTTTAAGCCTCGAAAAACTGCTTTTTCTATATTATTATTTTATTATTCGAATTCTCAAGACTATTTCGGTAGTGGGATAAATTTCAGTTAAATTCTTTTCTAATATATATTTCAGCTCTTCATATAACTGATTTAGGACCGTCTCTAGCTCATGTAGCGCCCGGGTGCAATCTTGATCCAAGCACCACCTATGTTTTGAAAGATTGTGACTTGAGTAGTTCGAACGTCGTAAATAAGGAAGTTCATATGGAAGCTAGGAGTTATTTTCTTGTTAATAAAAGGACTTAAAAGCGGCGCTACCACAAAAAAACAAGTGGAAAGTGAAGCACCTGCGAGCGTAGCGAGCGCAAAAATTTTTGAGCTCTGGGTCACTAAAGCACCTAAACACAAGTCTTAAAATTATACAAATAATAAATAACATTGCAAGGTGAATTCGCGAGCGTAGCGAGCGCGAATATTTTTGCGTTTTAAGCACCTAAACTTGTACAACAAACAACAGTGGAAGGTGAACTCGCGAGCGCAGCGAGCGCGAAAATTTTTGAGTTTTGGGTCATTAAAGTACCTAAATTTGTACAATAAACAACAGGGGAAAATGAATTTGCGAGCGTAGCGAGCGCGAAAATTTTTGCGTTTTGGGACATAAAAGTATTCTAATCAAGTTAGAAGGAAAGGCAGTGTCAAGTGAACAACCGCGAGCGTAGCGAGCGCGAATTTTTTTATTGTTTCTTTAAGGACTCTCAAATTAAACAAATAAAAAGAATCCGTGACTGGATCGAGAGCCAGTTGTTTTTGTTACTTTGGTGTTCCAACATTTTGTTAAATTGAGGACTCAAAAAGTAAACGCAGAATAAATTAGAAATAAGGAAAAAAAACACTTTTTTTCTTGGACCAGATATATATTTTTTAAATACCTATATTTTTTTATATTAGTGTGGGTTGTAGCGCGAGGCCCCCATAAGCGCGAGGCCCTGTGCGATGGCACAGTTCGCACACCCCTAGGGCCGCCACTGACTATAACAACATTTTAGTATCTACTCAAGAAGCAAATCGTATAATTGTGAGCCTCGAAGGATCAACGTTCCTATACCGAGATTTTTCAGGATTGTGTTTTTTTTTCTAAGCCCTTACTGTTTCACTGCTGGGCAAAGGCCTCTCCAGTTGGAGACAACTGGGGAGGCCTTTGCCTCTCACACCTCTCGATCCTTCAATTAGAGTTAAGGATTGTGTCGCTTAATATACACCGTTAGGAGCCTAAAACTTTATAATACATAGATGTATTCAAACATATCATCATGTAACTGCTTAAGTATGCAAAATGTTTCCTCAAATAAATGTACCTATGTTCGTGTCCCCAGTCCCCCCGAACAGAGTCAGCGCGGCGGCGGCGCGCGGCGGCGCGAGTCGGCGGCGGCGGAGGCGTGCCCTCAGCTGGCGCAGCCGTACGCCGCCGAGCCCAGCGCCTGCGGCCCGCTCTACCCGCCGCACGCGCATCCCGTGCGGTCAGTATGATTAAATACCTTTTGCGACTGCATTGGATTTCTTTTACTCAGATTAAGAAAACTTTTGCACCGTCTTGTGATCCATTGGACCATTGGAGCATTTGGAGCCTGAGGAGTCCTTTTTTGTTGCTAGTCTTTGCGACACCCAGGCGTAGCTCTATTTAAATAACCACATACCATGACCAAAAACCATGATTTGAATTTGAATTGGACACTAGATCTCTTTTTTCAGCACTCAGGCTCCCCAAGAGGGTGAAAAGGCTTAAAAATAGTAATACTTTTCCAGCTTGCAGAAACCACCTGTAAATGTTGATGGGATAAGATTGGAAGCTGTACTATTACATTTTGCAAAACCCGTGTCTTATTGGCTAGCTAGATAATGATTTGTGCTCCCCTTGACATAGGTGGTCTCTCATGATGAGTTCTTAGACACTCATTCTCACTTTGAACGTGAGCTAGCTGTTAAACCTATGATTCAGTTCTGCTTACTCTTATTCTATAGCAATATTATATTACCTGTTCCAGTTACCAACCGCACGCAGGCCACAACAGCGCCTACAGTGCTTACTACGCTCACAGATAGCTGGCCACGTACCGCGAGCGATAGTGTAGTGAATGTAAAGACAACGCCCGCTGACGACCGCGATCCGACAGAGTGAGCGACCGCGTCGCTGGAACGCGCACCATCTGTCAATGTTACCGCCTTATGGGGAATTTGAAAAAAGAACTCGTTTTGAGGCTCTGGGGATGTTCTTAAGTCTATGTTGGGTTCTAAAGCTCTTCTAAATTCAAAAATGTTTCGTTGGACATAAAAGTTGTCTATGTTCTATAACGTTTCGGATCGTTTGTGATTTTGAAAGTAAGAATTCGTATTTTGATGTAAAATTATTGTATAAATAAATTATGAAATTGATTAGTTTGTAATTTTGGTAGTGTAGGGCGAAATTTTAGAATTTTGATTTAATTTTTGGCGTTAGTTTAAAGGATGTTGGTAGCGGTTATTTGCCAGATGGTGCTAAGGCATTGTAAAAAGTTGGTTGAAATCGAAATAAAACTTATATTTTATATTGTAATACACACCTAATGTAATGTTATAATTTGGTTTAATGAGAGAAAGATATCATAGAGAAATATAGTTACCTTGTATAGTAACCAAAGGAAAAGTTTTAAATAAGTAATACCGAAGAATGAGCCAAATATTTTACCTGTATCAATTATTTTACTAACCATTTGTGTAATCTCGAATATTGCATATTATTGGTAATGCACTGTCTACGCCTACGCAATAAATGTGCCTTTTCTGTGACCTTATATCGAAATATAAACATAATTGAAAACTATTTTGTTACCAAACATAATGTATTTATTAATATAGCCTAATATAATTTTAGTGATTACCAAAAACTAGCGCATTCTTCTTCATTTTATTAGAAAATGAAGGGAAATGAATGCACCAGTCAAAACGCCAAGTGCCAAAAAAACCCAAAGGATTATAAACTAGCTTATGTTAAGATAGATTAAGATTTAGTAAATATGTTTGGATATTTATTTAAATCTATTAAAGTTGACGCAAGTCGATAAGGCGTTTTATTTTTCTATATCAAACTAATTTTCTACGTGTAACCCCCCTTATTCAAGGAGGCGTATTTACAGTATATACATGGCTAGTACGCAAGCGTGTGAAACTAGTCGCGAATAGATTGGAATTCACTTTTTATACAAAGTCTTCCGATGTATACAGCAGCAGTACGCAAATACTCGCATATATTTTGTAGTGGCCAAAGTAACTTGCTTTGTTCCATAATATACAGTGCTAGTCCGCATGCAAACTAATCGTGTATACATGGGAATAGGCGCGAAAAACTTCACGATTCCAATCTATTCGCGAGCAGTTGCATGCTCGCCATTTTGATTAAAACACGACCTAGCATTTAATTTAAATATTAATAATTCTCGTTCAGTTAAAAAACGTTGTATTAAAAATTGAAGTTAGTGACGAAAACGAATCGCTGCAAAACCGACTCTACGTAGTCTTGTCTGCCCTACCCCTAGAGTGCAATTCAAAACCGCGGAGGGGCGGAGGAGCGAAGCGGCCTGCGAGCCGAGGCGCAGGTAGTTTTAACGCCCGCCGACGCGGCTGAGGCTGGTCGGCAGAGCCGGCCAGCAAGCCGAAGCTGCGGTGGTGAGCGTGAAAACCATCTGCGACGATAAGCTCGCATGGGACCGCCGGAGCCCCGCAGCACCGGAGCCGTGACAGAAGCGATGCTAATTAAATATATTTTATGATGTCATTTAATAGTATTTTAGAAGTTTACTGTTAGAATGCCTGCTACAAATTTAGATGCTAAAAAATAACCATCATGCTGAGTTGTATTTAGAGTGGTTTACTTAGAAGATAACTAGTGGCTAAGATAGTATTATTTAGATGCTCGTTAATTGCTGTATAAATAAATAAATAAATTGTGGCTGACTTAATAATTTAGAGGGCAACATACATTTTTGGGGGCGAATAATGATATTAAAAAGAAGCGTGTTTAATTAGCATTTTTAATAAATAAACTCAGATTCAAAAGCCATTTTTATTTATTGCTTTACCTAATATTAATTTTGTATAGTTAAATTTGACCGTGTATAAATTGGAAAGATGCATGGGCACGTCTAAGCTACGAATTATACGCGAGCAGTACGCAAAATTCCTGTATACTTTGAAATCACAAATTAAAAAACAGCATTACAAAATATCAGCGAGCAGTTTCCTATGGATGCGTTTTGGCTATGTACACTCTGTAAATACGCATTCAAGGAGCTCGGCTTTTAGATACGGCCCGTTCAATATGGACAAGCGGGTATAAAACGGCTAAAATAAACAATATAATAATCTCACAGTATTTATTATTATTTGTTTATGGCATTTAAATACGTGATTTTTAGATGTAATAATAATACAATAGGCTTATTTACAGGTAATAATTAACTAATCTAAGTTGAACTTTACATCAGGAAGAAGCAGTACTGCATTTGCTGCGGTAACCTCTCAATCGCCGGGGTCCTGAAATGTGACTTCTCACCGACCGTGTAAGTCATGACATGGCTGACAGTTGCTGACCCTGGTTCGTCCCCACGGTCCACGTAAACCTTAGAAGAAACCGTCTCTTCTAACTCTTCGCCTACTAACTCTGGCTCAGGTTCCAAAATCTCTTCGAGGGGCATGATGATAGTCGATGCAGATGCAATAGGCTCCATGGAACAATATGAGTATTCCTGAGGGATGTAAGACACGGTGTCGTAGAAGTCTGGCCGCTTGCTTACGGGAGGACTGCTGTAGTAGCTCTGTGTTGGTGGAGCAGGGATCTGAGTCTCAGGGTAGTTGTAGTAATAGTTGTAGCTCGGGTACGAGTCCGCGTGATGGTGGTGGTTCACAGCTGGTTGAACAGCTGGCTGTTCAGGATACTGAATAGTGAACGAAAAGTAACCGTCGTTATCTTGAGCTTTGTTTGTTGATGGTGCCTCCACTTTAGCAGCTTCAGCTTTACGGGTGACGTTCTTCATCTCTAATGACTCTTGCAATAGGGAGTTCATTTCCTCAGCCTGGTGGTTGGCAGCCATAGCGAGGTCAGAAAGGATTTCTGTGTCGGGGCTGAATTCAATTCCGTACTTGTCGGCGATTTCTTGAGCAGTCATCATTTTGTCGATGGCAATGTTTTGGTATTCGTTGTTTGATTTGATATGTTTAAGCAATCTTGTCACCAATTCAGTGCTAGCCATGGGGCTTTCCATTGATCTCCTCTTACGCAAATGGTTGTCTTCTACTTCTCCTTTTCCTTCTTCTTCTTCACCTTTCTCTTTGTCACAGGAATTGATGGCATAAGTGAGGAGATTTGCCATTTCGCTCTGAATGGCGAGGGTTATCTTCTGCGCAATTTCCTTAATTTCTTCTAATTGTTCTTCAACTGACTTGTCAGAGTTAGTTGCTTGACTCATCATCGCAACTGAGGATGTTGGATATAAGTGCGCGTCAGGAAGGAGGAAGAAATCGATCCAATCCTTTTGGCCGGCGGAGTAGTCTTTGACGACTTGATCGTCACCTTCGGTTTTATAATAAACATCTGGGATATCGTTTTTGATCTCACCACTGTTGACGCATTCCTCACTGTCAGTTACGTTGGCGTAAGTGAATGACCCCTAAGAAAATAAACAAATTAAGTTGATAAACAGCTTCAATGAAGATTTTATTCGGCAAGTAGTAATTGATGTACATTGAATGAAATTCATTTTATGAATGAGGAATCTTTAAACCGAGTCTTAGATTTCAGGAAAGTAATATAAGGATCAATCAAAAACAGAGTTATAAAAGGAGACAAAAGAAATAAGGACAAATTAAATAAAGAAGTAAATATTTACCTGGATAGCCAAGGCGACGATTATGTATAAGAAAGCCATGGTTCAAGTTGTGCCTGTTCACCTGTCGCACATACATTTATATGTAACGCTATCAAGAAATTAGGAAATTGTTTAGACATTTTCGAAGTAACCATTTTAACATTAGATAGGACATGTTTTCGAACTTGAGCAATATTGCGGTGCTGTGTTTTTACAACATGTGTTCATTTCCTTTCTGATGATGATTAACATGTAAGACTTCTGTTTTATTTTCTTCCACTTTCATGTGATTAATTCTCTATTTTATTGGATGGTTACATTCTTATGAATATGCTTAAATTATTTCTTTGTTAACGATCAAAGAATAAAATACCAGAAAGACTTATTCCAGTATATTATTCTTTGATCTGAAATGATTTCGCAGATTGATTTATCAAACTACCAACTCGTATTCTATCTCTATGTGATCGAAATACATAAATATAGAAACTTTGAGAGTCTGATAAAACATGTTGTAAAATAAAAGGACGATTCCCTTTATCCTTAACCGATTCCAAACTCACTTATGCATTTGTGATAATACCTAGAAGAATTGAAATTGTATAAATATACGTATCTATAAATCCACATTGGTTTTCATCGTTTGTTTAAATTAGCATACGTTCTCATTGCAAAGTGGTGATTTAAATATCTTTATAGTAAATACCCAAAGGTCATAGATCAAGCAGGTAATTCGATGCATTGTAACTGTCAGCACTTGCTGCATAAAAACATTGACATTGATACATTATGGGGCACTTAATTAATACCTATTATAAACAACAGCGAGTATTAATTATGTGGAAGAAGAAATAAAATACAAAGGTACAAATAAATCGCAAACTTTATTAAATAATAAATTAGGGTCATCTAATAATATCTAGACACTGTTTATTATTATTAATGACTACAATTTTATTTACAACTGATATCTTAATTTGATTATCCGTATCGAGGTTGGTCGTATCGTTTAGCGTAATGTGTAGAGTAAGCTGGAGTGGCTGGTCTAGGTGAAGGGTATCCTTGTGGATACTGGGGTGCGTAAGGGGATGGGCTCTGTGGGTAAGGGGATGGAGTTTGTGGGTAAGAGGATGGTATCTGTGGATACGGAGATGGTGGAGTTAAGCAAGGAGGTGGTGGCGGTGGGTAGGGAGATGGCGCCGTTGGGTAAGCAGTAGGTACTGGTGGATAAGGCATATGAGCTGGATACGAAGTAGCTGGAGGATATCCTGGAGATGGTGGGTAATTAGCAACCGGTGGGTATGATGATACAGGCGGGTACACAGGAGCTGAAACGTTCGGAGGAGGAACTGATTTATATGGAGCCGGTTTTGGCTCAGTATGATAGTAATCCTGATGTGCTGGTGGATAAGGATGGGGATAAGGAACGCAAGGTGGAGGATAAGGAGGAGGGGCGTATTGCGGGTAAGGATACTCATAGCCATACGGCCAAGGCTGAGGAGGCGGCGAAGTAGTTGGCGCTGGTTGTTCCGGCGGTGTACTGGTATAATACGGGCTTGGAGCTACAGCGGGAGGTGCGGGCACAGCTGGGGGACTTGAAGATGGAGACGGTGGTGTATGTGACACGTATACCACTTGCCCTTGAGGGTATACATAGCTGTAAGTCGGGGGTTCGTATGTAGTTGTCGTTGGCGTCGCAGGTGACTCGGTAGATGGCGCTTCTGGTGCTTCATTGCTTGCTAAAGATGTTGTGGGCGGCTGCAGTTTTGATAGAAGTGGTGCTGAAAAGTAATGGGGGATATTCATTATAGTAATTGTTACAAGGGTCAGTCAGTATTTCTATGAGACAGGGCTAAAATTGATCATACTGGTAAAAAAAAAACATTTGCATGCTTTCATTTGTTTATTAATTAATAAGTTCAAGCTATAATTAAGTAGATATTAACTGGCGGAGTGAACCTTTGATCAAAACGATAATATTAATTAATTGCATTCCACAAAATGCGCTGTCAGCTCACACTAAGCAGCTACTTTTATAACAATAACAAAGTCATAATAAGGCTAGTAACACACGATATGCGATTAAAGTATTAGTAGTAGAACAAATTGGATCTGAAGAGTTTCTGCTTTTATTGATTGTTCTGCAAAACGAGGCGAGTCTCTTGCTTAAACTGGTTGGACATTTCAAAACCAAGGTAAGGATAGATCCGTAAATACGCGTGTTTGTTATTGTCTTCAAAAATATGTCACAGAAAAAATTCTTGCAAACTTTTGTGTAGTTCATGGGTACAATCAGAAGCAGGTTTAAGATTATTATAAAATGAGTAAGAATCATATGTACTAGGCATTATATTGTTCATTGAAACAGCAAGTAAGCAGAAATACTTACACGATGAGTAGAGCGCGCTAATCATTTGATTCATTCTGTCTGTCAGAGCCGCCATCTGTGTTCATACATTTGTAGAAAAAAGATTAATACAGATAAATAATATTAGAATTTCGTTAGACTTTCACACTATTCTTTTTGATTACATTTACGTCTACAAAGGCAACAGCATGTCGATTCTATAAAATATCACAACTCACTTCGACATCACTCTCACTTCGACTTCGATCTAAAGGTGGAATTCCGTGGACGCGACAATAGTCAACCTATGAAAATGTATGGCACCGTTGTCGAGGCCCGTGATAGTCGCGCGCGGCCGACGAATTTCGTAAGCTGCTCGCGGCATTGTCAAAAATTTAATTCTGGTTTTACTAAAATTCTATAGATGTTATTAAGCGCTAGACCATGTTGAGAAGCGTACGGCCGCGAGCGGCTCACGAAATTCGTCGTCCGCGCGCGACTGTCGCAGCCCTCGGCAGCGGTGCCATACATTTTCATAGGTTGACTTTTGTCGCGCGCGGCTGCGACAATCGCGACCCACGGAATTCTACCTTAAAGTTTCGTGATTGACATTGTCAAACTACACTAGCGCTACACTATCGAGCGTGTTGACAAGTTGAACTAAATCAAAGTCGAGATTTTGACAGATCTGTCAAAATCTGTCTATCTATAGGGAGGTAGGGAGAGATGGGCAGTTGGGAGACATGATCAAATCAGAATAAAAGGGGTCCTTTTATTCTGATTTCTGATCATAGTTTTGTTTTTTTTTATTGGGTAGTTTACGTTACCGACTGGTAACGGTGTTCATCCATAGACTATTTGTCATTTCTGTGAGTTGTCAAGAACAAACACTCGTAAAAGTACTTAAATATTTTGTTGCGGTTTCGGATCGTTATAAAGAGAAAACTAATGAAAGGTATGTGTATTTTCTATTATTAATTATTGATTGTCAAAATCTCCAGTTACAATTATAGTAAGTCGATGCAATCCACACCTATTATACCTTTAGAAGATAGTACTACATCTTTTGTTTTTATGTTTCGAACAAATTGCAGCTTAACTTGTAATATGGTGTACTGTGCATAATCACTTAATGTCAAATTATTATTTTTTGATGTCAATTATTTTTTCCACTACGTTCCTTCGGGAGCCCTTCATGTATCTGTCAGGGCTAACTTTAACTATTTTAAACAACCCCACAGCCTCAATTGTCTACACACCTTGTTAAGTCGTGTAAAACATCTCACCATTATTATAACATGCATAAAAGAGATCATCCTATATACTACTAAACTGATTGTAATTTTTAGGAAAGCTCTTTCATTATATCTAGCCGAATATAAGAAATGGCAATAAAAGTTGATAATGATCTGTAAAATCTGATTTTTTATGCAATAAATTGTGAAAAAGTGCCCATCCCTCCCCTACCTCCCCTAAAGTATGAAATGACATTACGAATCGAAGTGAAATGCGAGTTGTTGATCGAGTTTTATAGAATCGCAGTACTGTTAACTTTAAACAATACCAATGTCTTATAGATAGTTACAAAATTATTCAACTCACCTGCGACTGCTGCAGAGTTTGACAATTGCTAGAAGTGGCATAACTTAGCCCTATCGACAACGCGCTCAATTTTATTATTAACCCCAGCATATCTGCTGCTTAACCAAACTATTTTCTAGAACTTTCGACCAGCAGTCTCCAGCTGCCTTCCACATTACTTCGCACTGATACAAAACAATGATATTTAAATAGACTTTGTATTGTAATCTGATGGCAGACGTGATGATCTTCGCAGAAACATCTGATAGTCGATAAGGACTATTGTGATAAGTATGTTCTCGGAGCGTGAGGATAATGACTACAGATACGTTATTGGGAAATTGCTTGGTTCTCGTGTAGTGGCCTGTTTCCGTGACATGGTGAATAATTTTTAAGATAGACTATTTCAACATCTCCAACTAACTCGATTTCGTAACCATCGTACATATATTTCTTTGAAACAGCGCCGATTGAATGTTTTTCATTTTAGGTGAAAATATTTTTAGTACAGCATAATATTGGGAAGCTTCTAGCTGTGGTTAATAAAACACAAATTGTGATTCTTTGTGCTGTAAATTGAAACTACTTACATAAAAAGTGTACACTACTTCTATACTACTAAGATACTTTAA
This sequence comes from Helicoverpa armigera, assembly GCF_030705265.1. Taxonomy (NCBI): domain Eukaryota; kingdom Metazoa; phylum Arthropoda; class Insecta; order Lepidoptera; family Noctuidae; genus Helicoverpa; species Helicoverpa armigera. The sequence continues at coordinate 2,544,988 of NC_087141.1, forward strand.
GTTACAATAACGATAACTTTCTACACACGTACATGTCTCCAACTTTACATGAAATCAAGATGAACAGACAATCTAATCTAAGCTAAATAATTGTAAACAACATCTGTGACTTCAGAACTATCATCATTATCTTCTAAAGCATGTTTTGCGTCCCCTTCTTGCAATTTTCTCCCTTTAGCCTTAGCATACATAATCTCAATTCCCAGTAGCACGACAGACAGTATGGCTCCAAGCATAGTCAAGGCTAGTAAGGGAGCAATGTCCCCTAGTTTAACCCTCTCAGCGAGTAGGGAAGCTCTGCAAGGTGGCTGAGGGATCCGTAGGCGGTTGACGAGGCGTTTTCGTAAGCCGGTCTCCTGTAACCAACTCCCCGCTATGCGTAAGACTTCTGTCCACTGCCCGTGTTTGGTTGTAGTTACCCATGTTAGTATCTGTACCAAGAAGATAATGCCCAGATTAAATATCTCATATCTTGTTTATAGCATTTATTACAAAGCTAAACATAACCTAATATGTAATTTTTCTTGATTTTAAATAAAGCATATGTCACAACTTACTTCAGGAATAGTATCAATGTGCTGAAGTTTGCAGATGTGGTCGTCGCTGAAGGTCTTGAAGTGCGGGTAGATCTGATTGTACTCGCTATGGAAGGCGGTGTTACCCTGCTGGATCAGTTCCACGCCGCGCTCCAACTCTTGGTAGAATTTTGAAGTCTTCTTTTTCTTTTTCAAATATTCGAGATCATCCCATGTGGTTTCTACCTGCAAGATCACCCTAGCTTTCGATAGTACTATAATCTCATTCAGGATACTTACATAAAATGTAACAGATTGTTTTTTTAGTTAATTCATCACAAAGGTGAATGAAACTCACATCAAAGAACAAATAACGCATATAATCGTAGTCCTCCGACGCGATGGCGTACTTGGAGTCTCCGAGAGCCTTCAGCGTCTCAGGCCCACCACGGCCGGTGCTCATTAGGGCTGACACTATGGCGGACGTATAGTAGGCGTGAACAAGCATTGCGCTTATTGACAGTACGGTGAATGCCCAGCGGCCTGATGCACCCTCGGGTACGGCACTAGCGTCTGAAGGAAAATGGTAATAAATGATAGCATAAATAGAGTCGTTTTAAAGATATGGAAGCCTAGGAAAGAAAAAGATGATATCGAAGTTTATATTACAAGGAACTTAATATTCTTTTTGAGATCGTATGATGTACCTTGCTGTAGCCACGTAGTAAGCACAGTATACAATGCGCCCTCTTTCTCTTTGGGTGTTTTAGCAGTGATCCACTCCACCATCGCGAGGATTGCCATTATGCCTAGACAAGACCACCAGACACCAGGAGAGAATGGCTCCAAGTACATGTTGCTGCTGCTCTCTCGCTCCGCTAAGTACGTGAAACCAACCCTGTGGACGTTAAATAAGTTGCTTAAGAAGAGCGAGAACCGATAACCCTGCATAATTTAATGAGGTTTCGGTGACAAGAGTGTTAATACTTGCGTTTATATTTTATTACTGTAATGTTCACTAAACACACTCTCTCGTAAGTCAAAAATATGGTGATCAAAGCAAGAATATTGAGTTAAGAAATATAACTAAAAATTACCTGAAAGGCCAAAGTGGCGTTACGTAGTCAAGTTTAAAAGATCTATCCAAGAGAAGTCTCAAAACTCCTCCCGAGAGGTCCGCCTGACCATTTGACACCATCAAGAACATACTGTTGTTGTTGACCACGGTCGCCCATAGTTCGTTCTCTATTAGGATATCTCTGAAACATGAGAAGTTACGTCACTTTATGAAATAAACGAAGGTGGCCTGACCAATAGTGGTTGATGGAATTTCTCTTCGAGGGTCGGGGCTTGATATGCGGCAATAACGCAATGTGGCAGACTTAATTCACCTTAATGAGCATTCTGTTCTTAGGTGACTTACAGCCAGTTTCTTCATCAAAAGTTAAAGCCAAAGTAAAAGTCAAAGTAATTTCTAAAGTAAAAGTAATTAGCCTTGAAAAAACGAATTTGACCGTTACTTTAACTTTAACTTTTGATGAAGAAACTGGCCGTTAGTGGGTATCAATTACTCTATTAAATGAAATCACATATGTATACTTACTGAGCATTAACCGCTTCAGTGAGAAGCATAGATGCACTGTGTGCGCTGCGGATACCAGGGTCCTGGTCTAACATAGTCTCATCTTTCAAGTAGTCTACGAACGTACCATCGTATTTATCACTGGAATAGTGGCCAACCTGGGACAGTAAATAAAATTATGTATGAGTCATTTCATTTTCTCGAATATGAAAGTTTAATTCAGAATCATGGTAACTTCGCAAACATAAACAAAATTAAATACTTGAACATAATTTAGGTAAATAATTTATCGCACAGGAGTTGCAATTCTCAGAGGATATCTCTGCAAGTCCAATCTTCGTAGTATCTTTTCTCGATCATGCGTTACGACAAAACCGGATTCCTTGGTCCAGTGAGCCCAGTAATGTATGGATATTCCTTCTCTGGGATGGACGTACACGTCGTAAAAATAGGTTGGAGAAGTTGGTGGCTCCGGTACTAAAGCTAGAATGATAGTCAAAATCAGGTGTATTCTTTTCTTTATGTATTTTTGTAGAACAATTCTGATACACAACTAAACCTTCATTATTATCAAGTAGTGTTACTACTGACCCAGGTTTGTAGATTTCTTGGTCTCGTTACTGTTGTTACGACCCGACTTGAGGAAAGTGACATCGGAGTCGTATCTTATGTCTCTCAACGCCTCAGGAACATGGTCACCAAGAAGCAGCCACTTGTACTTCATTTTGAAATGTACGCGTTTTACCTGGAGTTAATTTTTAATGTTAGGATTTTTTAAAAGATTTTTAAATAGTAGAAGTTTTCTTTTTATTAAGGATAATTATTGTAGTCTTTGTGAAAGAACTCAATTTAATATTCCGTTCAAATAAGTCTGATGTCGTCCTATCTAATATTTCTTCATTACTCTATAGCCATCCGTAGGTAACCAATATTTTTATTTTCTTTCCTAATCCCATAGTAAAGGTTTAACTTGATCTCAACCTTTTTAAAGAAAGCCAGGTTGTCATCTTCACGGACCATGTACAGAACACCCTGTAAATACTGAGGATGTATGTTGTCAAGAATAGCTGGCTCGCAGGAAAAGGTAGCGCTCATACCATACTGAGAAAGCTGACGGGTGAATTTCATTCGATCTGAAACAATTTATGATTGACTATTAATAGTGGAAACGTATCAATATTTAAAAAGGTTCCTCATCCTCAATTTTGTATATTTGTCAGTCCTAACGAGGCTGACATAGCACACCAGTGATCAAAGCGTCAAAAAATCGAAATATAAAAACACAAATCTTTTAAATTAACTAGGTACTTATTAAGCCACGTTTTTCAATAGTAAACAGTCATAACATAACATTTTTGTCCTTTTATATTTTTTCTCTGTGGTTAGTTATTTTCTGCATCGGAGATCGCAACCTTATTTGTTTAAGACATACATAGATTACTGGCTTAAATCATTCAAAAAAATTGTAGAATGCCATTTGTCATTTACTTTTAAAATATTTTTTCTTAAAAGTAGCAACTACATATTAAGGCATTCTAAGTGACCAGTTTGTAGAAAAAAAAAATTGTTGTACACAAACTTTTTAGAAAAGTATCTATAAGTATAGTAATGGTTTATAGTATTGTATTGAAGTGTTTTATTAGTGTTGTTATTGGAGCCGGTAATTCATATTTTTTATATCCCGGATGTTGTACCTATTACTTATTTTGTCGCTAGAAAATATAAATAATTACAATAATATTCCAGTAAAATAATTTATACCCAAAAAGTAATTTCACATCATTACCTATGGCCGGCCAACATGCCAGTACAATAATACTGCTCACAACTTTGTGCTTGAAAAATTCTACAACTGCCTGAGCCAACATGTTGTCAACCCAGTTTACTTGTGGGACTAACAAATCTTACCCCTGTATTTGTGCAATTTATGTCGAATTCAAATATTTTCCAAAGGTAAACTGTACACTCAAGAACATAATTCATATTTTATTGTGTTTCTGAAATTGTAGTATCCATTCACGTTTATCTGTGTGCAGGTTTTTAATAACAATTGAAAGTGCACCCGCATTACATCAAGCCCATTTACGCTAGTAATTTTCGAATACAAATTAATATGATATTTATATACTTTGATATGAATATGAATTTACTTTACCAGTGCTAAAGGATGAATAAATTATTTCTGTTTGTTTATCGCATCGCCTGTACTGCTTGCATACGAAATGCAACGATTTGGGCGTATACTCGCGAAATTACAGGGTTCTGGCAAATAGCCACGCTGTAACGACCACCTTTGTGACTCACTGAATAAAACAAGCGTTTGTTTGAGCCGGTATATTTATTTATATGTGGAATAAATAAAAAATAACTATACTACTTAGGGTACATTAATAATATTTGTATGAACACGGACAGGGTGGAGGAGGCAGTTCTAATGGCTTAGGCTCCAGTGTAATAGGTACCGGGGGAGCCACCATGTAGGCTGTCATAGGGAATCCGGGGGGAGGTGGTGGAGCGCAGCACGGACAGACAGGTGGGGGCAGTGGATGGTGGAGGAGCAGTGGAAGGGTGGAGGGTGGAGGGGGAGGTACACTGGTGGGAAGGCAGCAGCATGGTGGTGGAGCTGGCAGCATGTACGGCGGTGGCGGCGCAGCTAGCACCATTGGGGGAGGCGCTGGCAGGCATAGAGGAGCCGGTGGCGGAGCTGGCAATACTAAGGGCGCTGGTGGTGGTGGCGCAGGCAGGCAGACCGGTGCAGGTGCCGGCGCTGGTAGATACAAAGGTGCCGGAGGGGGAGCTGGGAGTACGAGCGGCGGTGCGGGGGGAGGTGCCAGCAGAATCGGCGGCAGTGCCGGAGCGCAGGGTGGCAGGGCTGGCGCGCACGGTGGTGGGGCGGCCGGCATCAGCATTATCGTAGGAGGCGGTGGAGGTGGCAGCTCCTTACAGCATGGCTTCTTATCCTTATCTGTAATTAAAAAATATAGTTAGTAAAAGTAAACATGTTTATCATACCTCCAATTATTATCATAGTACTCAACAAAATGCTTACCAAGCAATTTGGCAGTAAGTAGAGGCTTCAGCAACCTGCAAAATTAAATTTCAGCTATAGATTATGGACATTATGCGAAAAGTTTCACAATATCTAGTGGGGAACTTACGAAGCCAGCACTGCTTTCTTACACTCTTTCATTTCCTTCAACGCCTCCAGCTGTAAGTAAAATAAATAAGATAATGAATCAAAAACACATTTTTAGATGATTTCATTTAGACACTTTATTAGCAGAGTAGTTCTTCATATCACAATCCACAGCAGTCGTTATGCATAGTAAAAAAAGCATACCAGGCACAGTCCTTTCTCGTCACACGCCATGACGTAACACGAGGAGATCAGCAGGATCCCTATGGAGGACCAAAACACCTTCTGACCCCCCATGTTCACAGTTCACAGACCAATCGTTCACAAATTGTGCTTCCGAAAATTTCATTCTATTCGTATTTAAACAAACGCTTTTGACATCCAATTTCTTTACGTGATTATCGTAGTATGTTTTATCTAGAATTTACGTAATTAGTTAGATTGTTGGGAAAAGTTTAGGAATATATGAAACCTTTGTACTGATAAGATCAAACGTGTTGATATCAAGGTATGAGTCCGTTGTCCTTATCTCCACTATTGATATAAACGTAAGTATTGGTCAATTGAAGATGTAATTATTACGTTGTTACTGACTAAAAATAAGTTTTATGCAATCTTAATATGTAACTGTTATAGGTACATACTTTGATAGCTTTAATTAAATAGTGATGACAATGGTAACCCTATTATGTGTTTGTAATTCAATTAATAGGTAATAATTAGTAGGTAATAATTTTTGCGAAAAATCGTAATGGTCCCAAATTGATGCGAAATAGACACTTTTGATAATAACATTAAGAGGTACTTTTAGAGCCGTATAATATGCCTACTGGTCGCACTCATTTGCAAACACACTGATGTACCCACACAGCATAGGTATTGTATTGTATTTTTTAAAAGTTAGCGGCTCTGAGAACCACAAAACGATGTCTTTGTAATTTTTGACCAATGACTGACCAATGACTGAGCTATGACTTCGTTCATTAGGTTCCATAGGAACCAGCTAGCTGACTGACTGCTGACTAGCTGACTGACTTCGTTCATTAGGTTCCATAGGAACCATAGCTCAGTACCATCCAAAAGGGGACATTCTTGAGTACTAAACTATATGTACAGCAGGTACAACGGTTAATCAGTGGATTAGGTCATTAATATAGTGAGACGCCTTTGTGGGTTAGTTTTAGCCCTTAGTGTTTGCAGTTCCTTCTATCATTGACATTTCCTTTGAAAAGCATGACAAACAATGTTTTCAGGGGATGTTTTGTGTTGAACGGTATTATGGTCTACGAAGATCGTCCCTCTATAATGCTGGTAGTGATGTCGATGCTAATTTCTGTACTTGTTTAGATAGTAGAGGTAGATGATGATTATCTAGATAGATGCTGGTGCTGACTGGGTTCAGCATGTATATTGTAACATTGTAAACCATTGTATTCAGAACTTAAAGCATAGTAGTTTTACAAGAATAATTATGGTTTATATCTAAAATACAATGTAAGCTCCTAAGTGTTGCGATATCCGGTGATACGATAGTGTAAGAGAAATTCCAATTTACGTACTATTATTTTTGTTATGTATTGTTGATTATTGTTTGTCAACACAATTGACAATATGAGACGTGATTAATCTAATCGAAGATTGTGATATATCGGGACAATGATGCTTTCTGAGCAGTTGTCTTTATATACGGCGATGCCATAATATCCGCGCTGCTTTAGCAACACAGCTATCCAACAAACATGACAGAAATCAAAGTGAATAGTGGGAGAAAAATTGTGGTCTTTCTCATTTTAGTGATATGCGTGAGTATTAAGTTTTTGTTTAGAACTAGTTTTGTTTTTCTTAAATTTAGAAGAGTGTTTTTTTTTTAATTTAAAATGACACTCAGATTGAGAATTCACAACCGCCTATTTACATATTCCTAAAAGTAGCTGTTAAATAATTTGCTGCAGAGAAGAATCTATATTATGTGCATAAACGATTCCTGGTTTGGTTATAAATTATAAGCAGTAGGCTGATTCTATTTTCAGTTAAAGCTCTGCTTTCCAAATAGAAACTTTAATTGCGTCGTTGCTATTATTATGTTAGTAATTAATTTAATTACATATTTGTTACATTTATTAATAAGTTTCATATTTTATTAAAAAATAACAACATTGACCAAACTCCCGGTAACCGGGGTCTAAGAGAAACCTACTCACTATAGGTACGCGCCGTTTTAAAGAGTAACTACCGCCTTCTGAATCAAGTCCCTTGACCAATCCCAGCCACCCAATGATAGCTTATTATTCATATTCATTTTTGTATTACCAGATTATGATTCTATCTCAAATGTTTGCAGATATCTTCATGCTGCAGTATACAATTTAGAATGAAGGACAAACGTCTGAACCGTAAGGTTATCAAGAAGTATTCACAAAACTCACCAGTAATCTTCAACATCAAGGCGGACAAAGCCGAGTCATTTAAGAAGTTACCAGCCAAACCTCCGCCAGTGAAACGGTCTATACCAAAGTTGGTACCCCTGAATAGGTTGCCTAGATCTATATTTACTGTGCCGAAGCTGCCTCTGGTGCCATTCTTTCTGCCTTTAATCCCTAGAACACCCCTCCTTCCACTGTTCCCTAATTGGGTGCCGCCTCCAACTGCGCCTACATCGCCCATACTCCCGCCTGTATCCAGGCTGAGTCGCCTGCTCGGCTGGGAGAAACACGACAAGATCATTGATAAACTTTGGGAGCTCAGGCATAATAAGGGTATGACGACAGCCGAGCACCTTAGATATAAGAAATTCTTGTTCAAATAGATTCAATTCAATGCTTGACATAATATGTAGATGTATTGACAGATTTTATCTTGGTTAATGTTTTTTTTATGTTTTCTAATAAATATTATTTTTACAGCTTGAAATAGTTTTTCTCATACTATTAAATAACCTTTCTGGTAGAATTGCACCGCAATTCGTCGTTTTGCAATATACGTATCAATATAAGCAAGGACATCACAAGGGTACAGAAAAAAAACTAAAATAAAGAACAAAATACAAAAAAACTTTAATCCAAACTTACAAAAGAAATAACAATAACATATAATATATTAAAAGGTTCTACTTGAGCTGGCTTTTCTTAGAGTTGGCCACGAGTGTATTGAGTCCTCTGACGAACATATCCTTGACTTTAGAGAGGTAGCTGATGAGCGGGTAGGCGAAGGGCCGGTCTTCTGCGCGGCACGAGAAGCATGGCTCCGGCAGACGAGGTCGCACCAGTGAGTTCTTTAGCAGCAGACTGCTCTGCAAGACCAAAATATAATCATTAATGTTACTTCTTGCTTCATAATTGTTACTGTTGCATCTTGGTGAATTGTTGGTCAGCAGGTCTTTTCGGGAGAAATTCGAAAATAGAAGAGACAAATTGCATAAAAAATAATTTTAAGTAGTCTTGTCTGAAATTGTGTTCACCACATTGTAACTTTATAGAACGTGCCTATTTGCACGACTTTAGCGTCATATTACAACATACCCTAGCATTCGAAAGATAATTTTATATTCAAATAGTTTCATTCACACATTAGAGAAGATAAGGAAAATATAGAAAAAAATATTTTTATTTTTGGCTTCAAATGAAAATTATAGCAAACAAATCTAAAAGCTACTGTTTCAAAACAGTTTTGATAAGTATTTTCATGCTAAAAAAGTTGTAGGAAATGAGAAGTCTAAAAATAACGATACTTAGTAAGTAAAAAGATATCGAACCTCCACAACAGTAAGAGCAGTCACAGCGATCACCGTCCACATGAGAAATCTTTCTAACTTCATTTTCGTAGTAGAACTTAGCAGCTAGGTACAACACTATGCTGAAGGCATAAGAACTGCCGTAGAGCCACTGCATACTGCTGCCTTATACACGGCCTATCTTCTGACACTCCGCGAATCTGTGAATGGACACGTAAGTCTGATAAGATCTGACTGACATCTCGCTTCATTGTGATTATCCGTCCAGTGGCCTTGTTGGAAACGGAACTTAAATGTAATGTAGGTTGACCAATATTTTGATATGTAGAGGAATTTAATATTGAAACTCACAAGTGGTCCATGTTGTTGTAATTACTTACGCTGCTGTTTTCAGTGGTGACTGGTTGCAGAAAAGACTAGTTTAAAATACAGGTAGGTTTGTATGTATAGTATGCCATGATTAATTTGTTTGCCATATTCGAGTTACTTCAGAAGAGATACTTAATTTGTGCTTGTTTTGGGCCTTCACAAAATTCAAGTTTAAAATACATATAAGACGATAAATTGAAACTGTAATTACCATTATTGTCCCACAATCTCTTTTAACACATGGAGCCTCTACTATCAACCCAAGTTTTGCTGACTTAGCTCAAACGGCAAGAGTGGACGTTAAACGTGATGTATGGCAGTTTCGTTGAGACGCTAACAATGTCGTGAGTGTGCGCAAGAGACGATATGTGTCGGTACGTGGCGGTGGCTCTCATGCTGGTTCGTATTCAATGCTTGATAATGACAACAACTTAGGTGTGGGAAGTGAATTTTGTAATCATTTGTGTGATTGATCTGTTATTGTACAATTTTACTTGATTTGATAAGTTATCATGTATCCGAGATCGAGGTTTGGAAGAATAATGTTAATTGACCAAAACGGCTAACGACTACTTTTGTGATTGTAAAGTCAACTGTTTTTGTAGTTCTCTAATGTGACTTACTAAAGAAATACTAGCCTATAAACCTTTCTAATTAAGATTCTCATATGGCATGTTACTACGATATGACAAATACTGAATCTTGAAATCTAGAAAATCTTTGTGATCCACTGCTAAAATTCAATAACAGACATTTCATTATGAATATTTTATGCAGTTCAGGAGAATTTGTGTGCAAATAATTTAGTATTGCCGTCAATAATTTCAGGTAAATTACATAGCCGGCGCTCCACCACCCCTTCGTTTGACGATCGACTGCTCCGATGAAAGGGTAAGGTAAAATACACCACAATTCTGTTAGTAATATTAATTATATGTTTTACATTTTGGTTAAACAGACACTTAAAAAGGCCTATGTTCAGCAGTGGACGTCCTATGGCTGAGATGATGATGATGAGACACTTAAATATTCCATGACAAGTGTAAGACATTATTGGGCCCTACGATCATAATTTTTTGTTACCTATATTCACCATACACATATTTAGAGAACTATTTTTCTAAACTGGCTAAAATATGTAGTGGTGTCGTTTTCAATAAATTGCATTGTATGTTTCAGATCCCCTATAACTCGGCGTTCAGATCGTCCGACTACAACAGGAACTCGGGATTGGACGTGAACTCCTTCTGCAACCTCATCCACAATGCATTACCCAGCTCTATACAAGACGGCAAGTTCATTCTCATCGAGCCTGAAGACCAGACGGGGTACAGTGATACACAGGTCCCCATAGCTATTGCACCACCAGCTGGATTCATACCAGGGTTGGGAATACCGAAGCTTAAGATCCCGCAGCTGCGATTACCTGCATTGGATATTCCGAAGCTAAAAGAACATTCTGGAAGCCGGTACAAGCCACCAAGAGTAGGATCACCAATGATATCCACTTCGGTAATGAGAGTGCCAGAAGATTCCAGTGCAGAAAGAATGGAGAAGTTCAAGAAAGGCGTGCAGAAGATGCTTCGCGTTGTCAAAGTGTTGGGCCAGATTGACCAGTATTTGTCGGAGAGAACACGGATCATAGTTGATAAACTGACTAAGACTTTTGCTGAATAATAAAGTAAATGTATTCTTTTGTTTTATTTACATCTCAATTCAATGACTCGAACACAGTCATTGCAAGCTAATGTTTATAAAATTATACGTGCAAACTCCGGATTATAGTCGCACAACACTAGTAGAACTAAAATGACTAACTGAATACTTTATGAGATGTAATTGTTGAGTTGAGTTAAAAAATAGGAACTGATACCTATGTCTTAGTAGAGTATTTATTTACCTACGTCACGATAACGGATTTTACAGGGACAAACATAATTATATCAAACTTCTATTTACCAACGGAAAAACTAGCCATTCATTTACCTAGTAAAATGATAACAATAGGATTTATAAATTATGTAGTTTATTGCATGCTTTGCAATGATTGAAAATAAGAATTAAAACTATTTATTTTATTAATTAATTGTTCTATACTGTCCAGCTATTCTATATTGACAAGCAAGAAGTAGACCAAACACATCTCCACACACACTACAAAAACACACACTCTCCTAAGTACCAAATGACACACAAAATCTGTCCAGGCAATTAGTAAGGTCAGGGCAATTAATAATGAATACTCTTAATTAAATCAGGTTATTGACTATGCCGAATGCATAATTTTATTATGCTAATAAATTGCATCACAGTATATAAGTTTCGGGAAATGCGCCCGCTTACACTGCACTTTGTGAGTTCCAAGAATATTTTTGGCAGATTATTGATCAAACCTTATTATTTGTGATTTTGTAACGTAAGTAGATATTTAAAAAATTTTTGTTTCCTTATAATTCCATTTATTATAAAACTTTATTGGCTGTAAAAAGTTTCCTCTACCATTTTATACCAACCTTCATGTTATCGGCACCTAAAAAATTTCATTTTGTAGATGGCTGGCGATAAAATTATGTTCTTATTTCATTTTTTTAAAATTGTTCCTGCTTTTTCATTCATCCTTTTGTTTTTTACAATGGTTATTTTTAACATAATAATATGTTTTGTTTTTATTTGTAACTAACTTTTATGATAGAAAGGCTGTGTGTGTTTAATTTGATAATTAATGTAAAGTTGAATAATCATCTTAGTTCATGATTGTACGTGAATGCAATCACAAAACGTGGCTTCGCGGTACGTAGATGATCTTTAATAGTGAATTATGCATTTTTCGGTAATGTTAATTTGCTTCTTAGTTTTGTTAAAGTGGGTAAATAATTGTATAAAACAGTATTTTCTAGCAAACACATACATTTTCAAATAAATGAAATCTTGTGTCCAGCATGGCGTCGACTTCTGATGAACCCAGTTCGAAGTCTGAGGAGTGCGCTGCAGCTACGACTCCGGACGACAGTATTGTGATATCTGGCATGTCTGCGCTCATGCCTGGCTGTCGTGGTCTTGATGAATTCACGGAGAAGCTCTATAACATGGTAAGTTTCATCAGTGACCTAGGAATATGTCTGATAGCTGAGCAAAATATTTCGTTTAAAATAGATTGAAGACATTTAAATTATTTCTTAACGAAACAGGTTCCTTTGCCATGCTTTCATATTATTTTATTAAAACCTTCTCGCGTGACAGGAAAACTTGGTGTCTGCCCCTGAGCCACGTTGGAAGTGCAACCACCCGGAGGCGGAGGCGCCGCGTCACGGCCTCATCCCTGACATCGAGCGCTTCGACGCGCAGTTCTTCATGATTCACTACCGACTTGCTAATTCTACTGATACTATGTCTAGGAAGCTGCTTGAGCAAGCTTATCAGGCGATTATTGATGCAGGTAAGATTTTCAACACTAAAAGCTACAACTTGATTGTAGAAAAAAAGGTGGCATCGAGGAAAATTTTTATAAAGGAGTAATTCTCTTACAGGTGTGTCCCCAACTGAGCTATCGGGAAAGCGTGTTGGTGTATTCATTGCAACTGGCATCACTGAGTCATGCAAATTGTTCTTTTCAACTCGCCCGCGTGGTTTTGGACTCATGGGGTAAGTTTTTGATAAAAAAATCTCTATTAGGAGAACAATTATATTACTAATGTTTGGGATTGTAGTGGAAGTAGATCGATGGCCGCGAACCGCATCTCGTACTGGTTGAACGCGAAGGGTCCGTCGTACACACTGGACGCGTCCTGCTCCGGCTCGCTCGTGGCGCTCGAGATGGCAACTGACGCTATCCGACACGGGCACTGCGACGCAGCAATCGTCAGCGGCGCGCGACTCATGCTGCATCCCACTAACTTAATACATTACAGAAGGTAAAGCCAAAGATTATACTTAAATATTTCAATAGACGGGATAAACGCTAAGAAGAAGAAGATTTCAATAGACGCATTTCGTTCATTAAATATGTATTGGGTAACTTTATTCCTTCCAGATTAGTACCATTGAGTCCTGATAGTAAAACTAAATGCTACGACGAAAATGCAGACGGTCAGACCATGACCGAAGCTATAACTACAGTTTTTGTACAGAAATATAAAGACGCAAGAAGGTAAACTGACATGGACGCACAGGTTATCTGTTGATGTTATTGTTGATTCTTAGTAAAGATAATACCTACTATTGCAGAGTTTACGCTGAAATATATCACATTAAATCAAACTTCGTTTACGAACAAGGCAATGAAAGCAAGGAAAAGTTTGGGCATCATCGGAATCCTTCAATATTGTCCAAGTTTTTGTGCGAATTCTATGCAGAGGTGGGTGTGGCGCCTTCTTCTGTGGAGTATGTTGAAGGATTTGGAGCAGGTAAAGCAGAAACTTCATTCAAAAGCAAAATGCTAGTAATTCAGTCATTTTAATTTTGATGATCATTCCTATACGACATATGAAATGCCACGTCAAGTACGTGATGTAAAGTAACTTGTAAGACAAAGTAATAATTCTCGTGATATTATTTGGCTTCCCCAGCTATACCCGACGTTGACAAAGCTGAACTGCAAACACTAGAAGAGGTATTCTGCAGTGATCGCCAAAAGCCATTACTGGTTGGAAGTGTTACATCCAACATGGGGTTTGCGGGAGAAGCTTCTGGCCTGTGTGGTATTGTAAAGGTAGTTTCTTATTTAATATTATAGCTATAAGAGCACAATTATAAGCTAGATGTAATATTAGTTTTCGTGAAGTAAATATTAGACTTACAACCATAAAATTAGCAGATTCTATTTATATTTTGGTTTCGTTTATTTTCTTTATATAATAGATCAAGTTTTGATTTATGTGCAGCTATTACTCGCTTACCAAAGAGGTGAATTGGCAGCCAACTTGCACTGCGATAATCCGAGGCTTGACATTCCGGCGCTCCAAGATGGCAGGATGAGAATAGTGACCAAACATGAGCCCTTCAATCGTACATTTACTGCCCTTAACAGCTTTTCCTTCACCGGCCCTAACGTCCATTTACTTTTGAAAGGACATTACAAACCTAAGGTGAGTGAGTAACTAAACATACGGTGAAAATTCTAGCTAAACATTGTAAAGTAAGCACTTTAACTACTTTTTACTTTACTAATTTAAGCAAATTAACACCTCTTCTGGAATGTCTTACCCCAGTGACAGCACCATGTTAAAATTAACATACTCTACATACAGTCACAGTCTAACATACAGTCTAACAATAATTTTTGTTTATTACAAGAGGAGTATAAAGCACTTAAAATATTTAAAGAATTATAGGACGCGACCTGTTATCACAGTAGGATCCCATATTTGGTGACACTGTCTGGAAGACAGGAGACTGCAGTACAGAAAGTAATGGACAGCATCAGAGCAAAGGAGCTGGATCCTGAGGAGATAGCACTGTACCACGCCAACCATAAGAGAGGTATACAGAAACATATGGCGAGAGGATACGGCATATACGGTAAGCTACCTGAAATATAAAATTGAGTTTTAACAATTCCGACTTTATCAAGAAGACTTAACGAGACTAAATATTTGTAGAAACTGTAAATCATAAAACAAGGACCCATTGTGAGAAGGTTGAATACTTCGACGACGCTCGCAGGCCGCTGTGGTTCGTGTACAGCGGGATGGGCTCGCAGTGGCCCGGCATGGGAAAAGAACTCATGCGTATACCTATCTTTGCTGCCGCCATAGATCGGTAAGGATTAAGCTATCAAGTGGATTTGCATCATTGCTGATTTCCTGCCTTTAATATCAACCTGTTTTGCATTTCAGATGCGACAAAATTTTAAAACCAAAAGGTCTCGACATAGTGAACATTATCACAAATCCCGATGATACCATATTGGAAAATATTCTGTACTGCTTTGTGGGTATTGCTGCTATACAAATCGGCCTGACTGACATTCTGCGTGCCGTTGGCCTGGTTCCTGACCACATCATCGGTACTTTAGATTTCTTTTCTTGCTCTTTGATTAAAACGTTATGATCAATAAAAAAAGTTTAAAATTTTTAGGTCACAGTGTTGGAGAGCTGGGTTGTGCTTATGCGGACGGCTGTTGTACCGCTGAAGAAGTGATCCAGATGTCCTACAGTCGAGGTCTTATTTCAACGGAGATGACTTTCATCAAGGGCTCCATGGCCGCTGTAGGCTTGGGATATAAACAGGTACCTATAAGAATTTTCAGCAGACATTTTTTAAGCGTATGGTTTGATAAAGAACAATGTTTTGTAGGGTGCTACAATGGAAAGAAGATTTAAAATTTGTGTAAATAAGCTTATGCATCCGTCTAGGTCCAGTTTTAAATTTTGCAGATTTCTAAGATATGTCCATCAGAGATAGATATAGCCTGTCACAACGGACCCGACTCCTGCACAATCTCTGGTCCAGTCGAAGCAGTGCATAAGTTTGTGTCGCAGCTGACTGAACAAGGCATCTTCGCTAAAGAAGTCAAGTGCTCGAATATCGCTTACCATTCACGATATGTTGCCAAGGCTGGTAAGTCAATCTTTGACATCCCTAGGAATAATATTTCATTCTTATTTGATTCATGGTTTTGGACACCTTTAATAGTAAAACTAATAGTTACTCATTAAAATAAAAAAGTTTAGTCCCTGGTTCATTATAGGTCCTAAGCTACTGCAATACACTAAGCAAGTTTACAAGGAACCAAAACTTCGAAGTGAGCGCTGGTTGTCGACATCTGTGGAGCGTGATAAATGGCATGAAGCTGCTGCGAAATATTCTTCAGCAGAATATCACACTAATAACTTACTGGTAAGATGCACTCCATGAACCACACGAGTATTCTTATCAAAAGGGATAACTTGACAGGATAGTTGCAATGTCTGTCGCAGCGTCCGGTGCTGTTCGAGGAGACATCCCGATTGATCCCCAACAACGCGGTGCTGGTGGAGGTGGCGCCGCACGGGCTGCTGCAGGCCATCCTCAAGCGCTCGCTGCCGCGCGCGTGCCGCCACGTGCCGCTCACGCGCCGCGCGCACCCCCAGCCCGCGCGCCTGCTGCTCGACGCGCTCGGCACGTGAGTCAAGCCGCAATCAGACTCTCCTCACAGGTACCGCGACAATAACACATTCTTGCTTCACAGGCTCTACATGGCAGGCTACGACATGGACGTTAGCGCTCTGTATCCGAAAATCGACTTTCCAGTAGCAACTCAAACACGACAGCTGTCGCATTTAGTTGAGTGGGCTCACACGGAGAAATGGTACCTATCTAATTAATCAAGTCTGGAGTTATAAATCATTATGATCATTAAGGATCATTAAGAGTTGACATTTATACTTTTAGGAGCGTATCGCTGTATGAGGTTACTGATCAGAAGTATACAGCAGTATACAGACCAAAGTTGACAATCCATGAAGAGGAATATCAGTTTTTAGAAGGTTCAGTTATTGGAGGTATTAAAACTTTAGTATTCTAATATATATTTGTGGCGGTTCTTCATTCAATGTTCTTTTTTATAACTGATTTGCATAACACTCTGTTTATAGGGAAAATAGTATTCCCGGTCTCGGGAGCTCTCGTATTTGTTTGGGATACTCTGACGATGATATCAGAGATGCCATTGCGCGACACGTCAATAGAGTTCCACAACCTGACGGTCCACAAACAGCCGCTGTTGAACGATACTCAAATGTTAAGGCTAGTGGTCATGCTCCAGCGAGGAAGTGGACAGTTTGAAGTAATATACTCTAACTTAATCATTTTCGAAATGTTAAAGGTGGTAAATTATTCCAATGATTATATTTTAGGTCACATGTGAAGGTAGTCCGGTGGTCGAAGGGAAAATCGTGGCAGTCAAAACAAATTACAAAGCTCCCTCAATTGAAATAGAAGATGAGATGATGCTGAATAGCTCGGATATCTACAAACTTCTCTTTGAAAGAGGGTTTGAATGCAGGTGAGCAACATAAGGAGATAACGAGTTTTGGTATAACAATAAATTACGTTATACATTCAAAAAGAAATTACGCGACCACATCCACAGGAAATTGGCAGAGTCGCTACCGTAGATTATTATTTTTTTAATTTATTTTGTCTCTCTTGGCAATTGTAATATGTATGTATTAAGTATGTATGTATAGTATGTTTATGTATAATATATATTAGTATTTATTTTTTTTACACTAAATGTCATAACATATAATCTTTGCACCTACCACTGCTATTTCTCCACCACCCAAAGGTAGACTGGTAGAAAACGCCTAAGGCGTTAAGTCCGCCCTTGTACAAAATGTGCAGAAATATTAAATAAATAAATAAATTGACAAACTATTTCACCTTATCCTGAAATATTTCAGAAACCAGTTTCGCTCCATACACAGTTCAAACTTTCCCATAACGAGAGCTCGGTTGATATGGAGAAACAACTGGATTACTTTCATCGACGGAGCTCTTCAGTTATATACTCTGAGACATGATCACGACGCATCGTTAACATCATGCTCATACATACAGCGTATGAGCATTGATGTTAACGCTCATTTATTTACTCTGATACATTTGGGAGCAAATATCAATGATACGTTAGTTGACGCTGTATTTTTCGAAGATCAGAATATGCTCAGGTGAAATGTCACAAAATTTTTGTTTTACGCCATACCTAGTTTAGACTAACTAGAAAACCTCAGCTACTAAAACTATCTGATATTTCAGTTGCGGCGGTCTCTCGATCAAAAATATGTTGTTTAAAGATACACCTTGTCATCGACCAGCTATTTCAATGCAAATTCTGAAGTTTGTACCTTTCTATCAAGACGCTAATTTAGACGTAAGTATTTCATAACGTATTCTGTTGTCGATGCAAAACTAGCTCGACGAGTAGGTAAATTAAGTTTAATGTTTCTAGGCCCCGACTACAATTTATGTATTCCTGCAAATTGTCGCTGAATATGTCGGCAAAAAGAAGTTGGTTGTTATAAATATTCATGGCTCAAACGACACTTATGTACTGGACGAAGTATGCTCAATGATAACTGGTCCTTCACTTGAACAAATTGACATCAACGTTTTCAAAGAAGAAGACGTAACAAGAATAAATATAGAAGATCCAGATGTAATTATTTTAAACGAGACATTTAACGCAAATGTAAGTACTCGAAATAATTCATAAGTTGTTTAAATCATGACATAAAATGACCAATTCCTTTAATTAAAACATTGTTTCAGGTTT
This sequence comes from Helicoverpa armigera, assembly GCF_030705265.1. Classification (NCBI taxonomy): domain Eukaryota; kingdom Metazoa; phylum Arthropoda; class Insecta; order Lepidoptera; family Noctuidae; genus Helicoverpa; species Helicoverpa armigera. The sequence goes on from NC_087141.1 coordinate 2,563,576, forward strand.
TTGACAGTCTGCATCATCTATATCCTGACGTTTTCCTTATTACTATTGGTGTTAGTGTGTCTTCTCATCATGTTTTGTCTCCATACCTAGAAATTTCGGCTGTTGGCATGGGAGATTCAAGGCTAGCGCTATTGCGTAGGAAGACAAAACCTTTGTCAGCCGTTGCAGTGACTGTGGCCAGACCTGAGGACTTGCAGTGCTTGGCCGTGGCTAGGTCCAACTTAAAAACTCACCAAAAACTGGTAGCATTCACCTCGTACCCTGCACCGGGCGATTTGAAACAACTTGTGAAGCAATGGAGAAGTCAACAGGACCGTAACCAAGTGTTCCTAGCGATGGTGAACGACAAGTATAAAGTGGATTTGAAGCAACTTCCTAGTTTTGAGCTGCCGTTTAACATATTCTATGAGGTAAGATATCTGATCTTGTTTCTTATTAGGAGTATGAAAATAGTTTTATATATTAACAGGTATTTATGTGATTCATAGAATACTTGGGGTGGTGAATTTTACTTGCCACTCAATAGAAACTATGCGAGTGATGATGTCGCAGCACTTCGCTGCTCTCAACTGGGTGATCTGAATTCTTTGTACTGGCTGCGAATACCAAATGTGAATCAACAACCAGCTGATATTAATGTTCAGGTATGTGTATAGGTAAATTATAATAAATCGATGCCGTTGCGATATTAATGTGTCTTCTCAAAATAAATGTATTTTTTATCAATAAGCTCTAGGTTAGGCTAGGTACCTAATAATATTAGGTACTTATTTCTTGTATTTTAACGTTATTAAAGTTTCTCTGCTAGAGATTCAGTATGAGTTTAAAAACTGTTTATACATACAACTCAGGTACACTACGCTGAACTAAATAGCTACGATGCTTGGCGAGCTCTGGCTCAGGTACCAACTAATGTTGCTGAAGATCAAGGCTTTGGAATCAGTTTTAGCGGAATTTCTGACAGGTATTTTTTAAATACTCATTTTGACACAGTACAACCAGTTTAATATATGATTTTTTGCTTGCTATCCACTCATATTAATTTTATATTCACTTTACGTTTCTTGCAGAGGGGAACGTGTGATGGGTATAACGCCTACATCAGGCAGCGTGTCGGCCAAGATCCGGTCGCCCGTTCAATACCTGTGGCCAGTTCCATCTCACTGGAGCCTAGAAGATGCGGCCACAGTGCCGCTTGCCTACACAATCGTGTTCTATTGTCTGGTATTTATTAAGAAATTAATTCTTGAAAAATGGTTAAGGAAGTAACTGGATAGTCAGACTTTGCATATAAGATTAGGAGTTATTTGGATCGAGGTAAACTAGACCCTTACCAACTAGGCTTTAAAAAACATTAGTTGGGCCCAAACATAAATATTTAAACAATATTTGGGAATCATACGTCATGCTTATCAGTCGAGTTGGTCACCGCTTAGCTTAAAGAGGAAGTCCAATAAAAAGTTTTTATAATGTCGTGGTCATCAGGGTATCAAGAGCCGGCTAGTGCCGGGCACGTGTGTGCTGGTGCACGGCGGCGCGGGCGCGGTGGGACAGGCCGCCATCGCTGTCGCGCTCGCCGTCGGCTGCCGAGTCTTCACCACCGTCAGTGACCACCACAAGAAAACATTCCTGACGAAGCTCTTCCCTGACTTACTAGGTGCAGTGTTCAACGATGCATGTGGTGCTATTCACTAAATATTTTGGCAGTTGCAACCACTACGAATGATAATTACCCATTCCAAATTTCAGCTGACCACATTGGGAATTCTCGGGACGATTCTTTCAAAGAGATGGTTATGTACAAAACCAAAGGGTGCGGTTGTGATATCGTCCTCTCATGTTTGAAAGGAAGTCTGAAATCTGTAATATATTACAATAATGTTTGTTTGTTTTTTTTATCTTTGAGATAGAACGTTTTAACTGTAACGAAAATGTTTTTAGGTTTCGTTATCATGTTGCAGCGAAAAAGGAACGACTTTCGATATAAATCAACTTCATGACGAAGTGAACTCCGAGTTCGGAATGAATTGTCTTAATTTCGGAAGAACATATTCAATTATTGACATATCTTCCATATATGGTGATCAGAATATAGAGGAATTCCGAGTGAGTATTCACTTACATCGTACGATAATAATAAGATAAGGAAGAATTTCCTTTGAACCATTCGAGTGGAAGACTGATTTCAAATAGGTATCATAAAGTCATCGAATAATATTTATTATGATATGGTTTTGACTAGAAAATCAAGTTGATGATAAGTGATGGTATCCGCTTGGGCTACGTGCGTCCGCTGTCGCGCGTGACGTACGCGCCGCACGACACCGCGCGCGCGTTCCGTCTGCTGGCCGCCAGCCGACACCGCGGCAGGGTGCTGCTCAGGATGCACGAACAACTGCCGCCAGCACAACCTAGGTATTTGCTTCTCTCCAACTCTTTTAGCCATTGATTTTAAACATTAAATTGCACCACTTTCAATTTTTATTTTCCAGATTGTCTCTCTCAAATAAATTGTGCCATGTGATTGTGTGTGACCAGGATGGATTTAGTTTTAAAGTTGCAGACAGATTTGTCGAACGTGGAGCTAAAAAATTGTTCCTAAATGTTCCAAATATTTCAAGTTATTCATTGTTCAAAAAAGAGTAAGTTTGACCATTACATCAGGATTTAGACAATACTTATTGTTTAAAACGTACATATTTTTAGAGCGTGTTTGATTAATATCAAACAACATTGTAGGTTATGGAAGAAACTCGGGATCGAAGTCAGGATATCTTCCAATGCTCTAGATTCCATTGAAACTGTGCGCAATATGTTTAACGAAGCCAATGCTATGGGGCATATTGAAGGCGTTCACATTGTAGCCACTGTCTCAGATGATAAGGAAAATGTTCACGCGACAATGTATGACGTGGATATCGTATCTAGAGAAGTTTGTCCAGAACTCAGGTATTTGTACTGATATTGATAATTTTTGTCATGTATAATAGAAATAACGCATTGAACTTGTCAAATTAGTGGGTTAAGTTTTATGTTTTAGGTTCTTTACCGTGATAAGTGAAGATGATGCTGTAGGTCGAAACGTAAGCATGATGAGAAGACAGCATAATCTCAACTCTGTATCCATACATCTCAAACTAGACAAGGTAAGTAGTGAATTATTTTCTTTGAAGATAAGAACAATAGTAATTGAAAACTGACTGGTACGATACCATATTTCATAACAGTTTGAAGATGTAAGAGTGGAAGAAGATAACAGGTTGTCGTGGCGCAGCGCTGTTGACGCTGTAGAAGATGCCCTGCTCAGTGGCGACGCTGTTGTCGTAGTAGGCCAGTAAGTTCTTTTAAATGTTTTTCCTGTGTAGAATATATAAAAAATAAGTAACTATCTTACCACACCCATTAATTTCAGTCCCAAAAATCGAAAAAGACCATTGGATGAAAACAAAGCAGCAGCAGGTTTTAGTGGATACTTGTCCCACATTGATAGCGATGAAGTTTTAGCGACTTCAGAGTTCGTGTTTATGTCAACACTTACACACTCGGCACATAATATGGTATATACCGTAATATTTTATAAATAAATCAATAGGCATGGTTGCTGATCGTATCTGTAAGAAAATAAAATGCAGTTGAGTTCATCTTGTAGCTCGTTACCAACTTTTATAATGTTTCAGAAAACTTTTGAGAGTGGAGATGATGACACTTTCTTATACATTGTCCCTGGTTTAGAGGACAGTCACAAGAGATTCCAAGAGATGTGCGAACTTCTGAAGCTTCCTGCAGTAGTTTTACATTTGGGCATGGACGAATACAAAGAGAATTTACAGGAAATAGCTCAACGACTAGTAGAGGTAACTTACCTTAAAAAGTAAGCTGAATAAATTAATGGACGAATAATTAAATACGTTTAATTTTCAGGTACTAATAAAAAAGTTGAAACTTAAGGATCAATTCCAGCTCTTGGGATATGAATTTGGCGTACCTGTTGTAATGGAAATGGCAGCAATATTGGAAAGTTATGGTCAGCATTGAGATTGATAAATGTTGCCTAAATGAGATGGGCATATTGTTTTATTTAAATCTCTTTTGTTCATTGTCAGGGCTAACGGGCACGGTGTACTGCCTCGGCGGCACAGCGTCCGACATCCAAGCCGACCTAGAGCACAAGCTGCGCGGCATGTCGGAGCAGTCGCTGCAGGTGTCGCTGCTGCAGCACGTGCAGCGCCTGCTGCTGGGTGAGACGCGCCCGGCGCTGCAGCACGAGCTGCGCGCGCTGCCGCAGTTCCGCGACAAGGTGCGGCGCGTGGTGCGCGCGCTGCGCGGCCGCGTGCCGCACTCGCGCCAGTACGTCGCCGCGCTGCTGCGCGCCGTGCACGCGCGCACGCGCCTGCTGCGCGACTGCCGCACGAGCTTCACGCCGCTCAACGCTCAGGTGATCATCCTGCGCGCCAGGCTACACGACACGTCACCGCGGGAATGTTCGGAGCTCTCGCATCAGGATGTCGTTGTTCATCAACTGGATGCTACACTTGAGCATGCGCCGCGTGATCTACGATGTTCTTCTTTAGTTAATAAGTATTTAGGCAGTGACATATTGTCCAAATTTTATAAAAGAAATCGTTGTGAAATGCATGCTATAAATTCAGAGGCTGTTTAGTTAATTATACAAATACAAAATTACGGTTGCTGTTTTTCTTCAATGATACTTACCTAAATAAATATGTTTCATTATACTGCATTTTTGTTGTTGTCGTTATTGTGTCTTCTTAGTTTATACATAACTAGCTGGTGCCCGCGACTTCGTCTGCGCAGGTTTAGTATTTCGAACAATATGTTTACAAATTTTAGCCTATATGTTATTCTGATGTATAAGCTATATTATTGTAAAGTTTCATTAAAATCCATTCAGTAGTTTTTGCGTGAAAGAGTAACAAACATCCATACATCCATACATACAAACTTTCGCGTTTATAATATTAGTAGGATTAATGTACATTAAGCCAGTGTTGAAGGATTCATTTCCACAAGTACCTATCTATATAAAAAATTTGATCAATCGGATCCTTATCACCCGAAAACTATTAGCGAGAAACAAAAGAGTCAGATAGTGCGGTATCTTCTGTGCTGACAAATATGTTCCAACTTCTCTACAATTTACCCCTGACGCCACTGACCATGAAGTCATACTTCTTGCACTGCCTATTGTGAATTCGAGATCGACAGGTTGAAGCCTTCGATGATCTGCCTAATCATTAGAGAAGAAAGTGGAGACACTTCAGTCATGTTGAAGCATGCGACCAAGATAAATATGTCCTTAGGAAGAGCACAGAGATGTAATCTATGGTGTTATTCATAAGGGATTATGCGTACATATAAGGATGTACATAAGATAAAGGATGTGCATAAGGGAGTACATAGTGAAGTCCATCTCAGTACTCTTATACACTACGGGCCGAGCTAAGGTGGAGAAAACTCACCTACCCCCCATAGTCTGCAACACTACTCGCTAACAGACTCCCATATACTACATATATCTATATACTTTCTCATAATAACACATAGGAAGTAGTGAATGATGGGTTTTTAGGGATGTCTCTTGCAATTGTGGCATTCCAGTAGTGCTGTTTTCGGACCAACTACTTTGAATAAAAGATTTTTGAATTTATTGATTTCGATTTTGTATAGGACCCTATGTAGTGCCCTTATAAACCCGTTCATGCTGTCTCTCATTTACTCCTCCTATGTACCAAGTTCTCCAAAATTAAACAAATGAAAGCGGCGAAAATAGTAAATTCTGATAGTACCTACTTATACATTACTTACAAAAATTCGTAAAGTTAGAAGGGTCCATAACGCCCATCCTAACGTCATTTAACCGATAACGCGACTTTTTACAAAGCTTAGGTAAAACTGTACTGTTATTTGGTAACTGAAACAACGGATGGAAGGTACATACATAAAACATTATACTATAAGTACTGCTCCAGGACCCAATTATACATCAACTTTTAATAACTATCAAATGGCATTGTATTGTAATATTCCAATAGTGAATATAATATCTTGCCATTTTGAATGTAAAATTTACCTGGTGACCCATTACATGTAAATCAAGCGCACCAGCTTGAATAAATTCATTACTGACCTTCCGTAATATACAATGCCCTATAACTGCTTATCAACTTATTAGCATCTGTTTTTATGCGTTCATAAGTCAAGTAAATAGGCCTCGAGTCGAGAAAGTGCTTCTAACGACAGAGCTCTTGAAACGGTGAACATATTCCAGACAAAACTGTATGACATCATGTAGACAGAATACAAATGGCTGTTAAAATAATTTATATGGCACAGTTTCCATAAAGCTAAGGACGAGAAGTTCAATTTCCCTTAGCATGCTTCGAAAACCGCGAGTAAAAGCTAGTATATTAAAAAGCTTAAAACCGACTATTTATTAATAAAGCAACTGATACCCAATTAATAATGCGGAATCTATTAATAATTTAATAACTTACATAGTTATTACGGTACATAAGTACGGTAGGTATATAAGTTTCGAGAAATGTTTTCAGCCACAGTGCGCTCAATTTTCTTCAAGAACTAATATTATTATTCTTTGTTGATTTCAAAATGTGAGTATTGAATAAAAAATATTGTATTTAATTAAGTAGGTGATTCTCACAATTAAAGACAACATTTCATAATTTTATAATTTACTTTAAACTTTAGACTGAAAAGAGATCCTACTTTCAGATTTTTCTGTTATGAAGTTTCTAAATGATGTATCAAAAAAAAGTTTTATATCACCCTCAGTTCTAAAACCAAAAAGTTTTTAGGTTAAGTATACAACCTACTAGGTATCAACACTTTACCTTCACGGAATAATGCTGGCTGGAAATAAAGTTTGACGACATATTTTTTTTATTCGTTCGCGCTCTTCTATGTGTAGGCTTTTGTTTTTCTTTATTAAATGTTAATTTAGAAAAATAATTCGTTTAGTTATATTATTAACCGTTTTAATGAAAAATATGTTAATTTTATGTGCTCTTGTACATATATTTTATATTTGTAATGAATAATGAAGTGAAAAGCGGATTTTGTTTTAACAGTAAGTGTTTTCATATTTTTATGTTCAAATAAGTTGAAAAACATCGCCTCAATGTTTGTCCGCATTTTTGAGATTGTAAAGTAATAAAATTGTTATGATGAACGTGTATCCAACTTTGTAGATTGTTTTGCCTGTCTCAGTGTTTATTTCCGGAGACAGCGTTTTCCAATCTATTTATTTAATACCATTAAAAACCCTTTTCTTTTTAAATTGATTGAATAGAGACGATACGTAATTAGAGATTGTTATGAACTTATTATCCTCTTTTATACGAGTATGAGAATCAAAGTAGATACTAATAAAGTGTTGACAATATTTCATGATAATCAAGTTATTATTTTCGCTTTTTTCAGCATGGCGCCGACTCCCAATGAAGGCAGTCCGATACCAACGGAGCCCGCTGCGCCTGCGTCACTGGACGACAGTATAGTCATATCTGGCATGTCGGCGCTCATGCCTGGTTGCCATGGACTCGACGAGTTCACTGAAAAGTTGTATAATATGGTAAGTAGGCAAATGCAATTAATATTGTTTAAGACTAGAGGTTTTCCGTGTTTCTTTTTTTGCGGTTTTTGCCATTAGAGCAAGATGGTTAATTAGGTTTATTTACCGGGCATGGGTATTGCCACTTTTATCTTGCGAAAATATTTTGCTCACCATAAAAATTACCCTTGTTTTAAAGGTAGTTAGTTGGTAATAAGGTTCTTGTTACGTAATATTGAATTAGTACCTATTGATTTTTTTTTAAAAGACCTTATTAAAAATAAAATATTTTTCACATGACAGGAAAACTTGGTGTCTGCCCCTGAGCCTCGCTGGAAGTGCAACCACCCAGAGGCGGAGGCGCCGCGTCATGGTCTCATCCCAGACATCGAGCGCTTCGACGCGCAGTTCTTCATGATCAACTACCGTCTCGTCAATTCCACTGACACCATGTACAGGAAGCTGTGTGAACAAGCCTATCAAGCAATTATAGATGCTGGTTAGTATAATAATCTATCTATTCATCTGTTAACTTCTTTACGACCAACTTATTATTTCAACACACAATCACACACAATGCACAACTTTGTGTGCATAATTTTACTGATCAAAGAACTAAAGTTAGCGAGAACAGTCAAGATACTACACTGTTGTGAATCCGCGAGTCATCAAATGGCTGATGTATTTGACAAAGTTATTTTATAAGACCTACAAAATCTTTATCATAACCAAAAACCATACCATATTTAGGCATCTCATTCTTTCACCCACTTATAAGTAGGGAAAGATAAAATTTTACTTTCACTGATTTTCAGGAGTGTGTCCAACCGAGCTATCGGGAAAACGCGTGGGAGTGTTCATTGCAACCGGAGTCACTGAGACTTGCCGAATGTTGAGCACGCAACGCTCTCGTGGAAGTGCATTATTGGGGTAAGTATTACAATGTCTTCTTTGCGGAATTCTACGGAATTTCACACACATTTTTCTTCCCCAACAGCATTCTTTCATAAAGCACTGTAAACAACAAGTATGCAGTTATACTTTTATTTTTATATTGTGAAGTCAATTGTGCCAGCTCCAGACAAATAAAGCTTTTCGACAACATCTGTTGGAAAAGGAGTCAAATGGTTATCAACTTCACAATTCTATAACATGCTTATATTATGTAATTCTATTTTTCCATCTAGCGGTAGTACAAACATGGCCGCGAACCGCATCTCGTACTGGCTGAACGCGAAGGGTCCGTCGTACACACTGGACGCGTCTTGCTCCGGCTCGCTCGTGGCGCTCGAGATGGCCTGCAGAGCCATCCAGCACGGGTGCTGCGACGCTGCGCTTGTCGGCGGGGCGAGGTTAAGCCTACACCCTGCCTACTCTATACATTACGGCAGGTAAGATTACACCTAGCTAAAAATATACTTACTATACTTGAAACCCACCCTGGTTTCCCCATGTAACTATAATGATAAGCAAATCATAACCAGTCGTCAAATCGGCGATTCGAACAATTGCTTAACTGCTAGACGTCCTGTGGGTTGCGTTACTTACCTTACAGACCTATTGAAGGAAGAAAGTTCTGTCATGTAACACAATCTGTTTAGCTTTAACCTTTTTTATTTCAGATCTGTTCCTATCAGTCCTGATAGTAAGACGAAATGTTATGACGCGGACGCTAACGGCCAGACTATATCGGAAGCAATCACTGCTGTCTTTCTGCAGAAATATAAAGATGCAAGAAGGTACTACATTCATTAAATTTAGTTCTAAATAGTTACAAATAATACTCGAAATGCAATCATCTAAAAACGCTATTTTAGAGTTTATGCTGAAATATATCACGTTAAGTCCAACTACGGACTGGACGACGATGGCAGTGGAAAATTGGGACATTACCGGAACCCTGAAAAGCTATGCAAGTTTCTTCGTGAATTCTATGAAGAAGCTGGTGTATCACCCTCTTCTGTGGAGTATGTTGAAGGGTTTGGAGCAGGTAAGCAGCACAAAGGAACAGGACATTGCCATTTATACAAATTGTTTGCTCATTGAAGTAATACATAAGCAAATTCGTATAAAAATGCAAGAATGGTCTTATTTTTTAGCCGTGTCAGAAATTGACAAAGCTGAACTGCAAGCAATAGAAGAGGTTTTCTGCAAAGATCGAAAGGAACCATTGCTTGTTGGAAGTGTCTCGTCCAATATGGGGTATTCTCGGGAGCCATCGGGACTGTGTGGTGTTATTAAGGTAATGTGGTTTGCGTATTGTGAATGAATTGATGTCAAAAAAAATAACAACAGACAATGCAAGTAAACTAAGACCATTAAAATGATTGGTAACTAAATTTAATGAACGAAAAGACTTTAATAAAACATGGAAGTTTGTGATAACAGTTCAGTTAAAGGATAACAAGGGTACTTCACATAGTTCATCCATTCAGTCATACTAGCATGAATATTAAAGAGCTTAATAAAAATCTTATATGATTATGCCATTATATTAAGGTTCGAGATATACTTTCAGTTATTACTCGCTTACCAAAGAGGAAAATTGGCAGCAAACTTGCACTGCGAAAACCCGAGGCTTGACATTCCGGCGCTCCAAGATGGCAGGATGAAAATTGTAACCAAACATGAGCCCTTTCATCGTACATTTACAGCGCTTAATAACTTTTCAGTATTGGGTGTAAATGTGCATTTACTATTGAAAGGACACTATAAACATAAGGTCAGTTAAAAATACCAAATTGTTTCCATTTTAGCCTTATTAAAACCACTCAAACATGTTTTCAAGTATTGGTCAATGTTTCAATATATTCAAGAGCAAACAAGTAAAACTAAGGTAATAAATAATACATATTTTAGGACGTGTCCCGTTACCACAGTAAAATCCCGTATTTGGTGACACTATCCGGAAGACAGGAGACTGCAGTACAGAAAATAATGGAAAGCATCAAAGCAAACGAGCTGGATCCTGAGGAGATAGCCCTGTATCATTCCATGCACAAGAAGGGTATACAGAAGCATATGGCTAGAGGATATGGCATATATGGTAAGTTCAACCCAAATACAAAAAAAAATGTGTGTTTGAATTTAAAATAAATCTGACTTCACATTTTGTAGAAACAATGGATGAGAAAACAGTGATGCACTGTGAGAAGGCTGAGTACTTCGACGACGCTCGCAGACCGCTGTGGTTCGTGTACAGCGGGATGGGGTCACAGTGGCCTGGAATGGGAATAGAACTCATGCGCATACCTGTCTTTGCTGCCGCCATAGAGCGGTAAGTAAATACTCAGTTTTGTGGTTTTACATTCTTCCGGTAAATAAAAAGTAATTCTATATTATATTATATTTCAGATGTGACAAAGTTCTAAAGCCTAAAGGAGTAGACATAGTGAACATTATCACAAGCACCGATAAATTAGTTTTGGACAACATACTCAATTGCTTTGTTGGTATCGCCGCCATACAGATTGGTCTGACTGATATTCTACGTGCTGTGGGTCTCGTTCCAGATTACATAATCGGTAATCATATGATTCATTATTCAACTGTGGCCGTCGTGAAATGCAATACGTACAATGAGAGGAATTCCTCTGGTGAAAAATGAATGGGAAAAATTTGGAAAACTCGATTTTCGTCGTGATTAGTTCGATTGCGTTAAGGGTCCAAAGTATTGCTCTATTTTGTTTGCTCTTGAATACTTGTTAGTTTGATCTATGATTGAAGTTTTTTCTTAATGCTCATAGAATCATAAAAAAAAAACTTAATATCTTCAGGACATAGCGTTGGAGAGCTAGGTTGCGCGTATGCAGACGGCTGTTGTACTGCAGAGGAGATGATACTCATGGCTTACAGTCGTGGTCTCGTTTCAATAGAGACGACCTTTATTCGGGGTGCGATGGCTGCTGTAGGTCTTGGATATCAGCAGGTACTGTCAACAGTCTTAACTCGTACTATGTCACAATCCTCTTTTGTCCATCATCGTAATCTCCATCATCATCATCATCTCAGCCATAGGACGTCCACTGCTGAACATAGGCCTCCCCCTCAATCCCCATAATGTCTGGATTCTAGCTTTTTGCAGTTTCTCGTGTCTAGAATAAATTGCAAAGACAATAAATTGCAGGAACTTTATATTTAGGTTAGTGGGATAGTATAATGATTTTTCGTCACGCCCCGTCGCCATTCACACCGATTTAGCACATATCTTGTTTCCAACATTTATGATAATTCACACGGTGTCTATGTTTAATTAATAATATTTCAGATCTCAAAAATTTGTCCACCGGAGATAGATGTAGCATGTCACAACGGGCCCGACTCGTGCACAATCTCTGGTCCGGAGGATGTGGTACATAAGTTTGTGTCGCAACTGACTGAACAAGGCATCTTCGCTAAAGCAGTCAAGTGCTCGAACATTGCCTACCATTCACGTTACATTAGCAAAGCTGGTATGTCCACTAATGCAAGACAGCTTACAAATCCCTTTATGCTCTGTATTAATTTTCCTATTAAGCTTTTTTTATGAAGTGATTATTTTCATACATTACATGACTTATTTCAGGTACTAAGTTACAGCAATATTTGAGTGAAATTGTAGAACCCAAATTGAGAAGCGAGCGCTGGTTGTCCACATCTGTGGACCGTGATAGGTGGCATGAAGCTGCTGCGAAATATTCTTCAGCAGAATATCACACTAATAACTTGCTGGTAAGATGCACTCCATGAACCACACGAGTATTCTTATCAAAAGAGAAACCTTGACAGAATGGTTGTAATATCTGTCGCAGCGTCCGGTGTTGTTCGAGGAGACATCCCGACTGATTCCCAACAACGCGGTGCTGGTGGAGGTGGCGCCGCACGGGCTGCTGCAGGCCATCCTCAAGCGCTCGCTGCCGCGCGCGTGCCGCCACGTGCCGCTCACGCGCCGCGCGCACCCCCAGCCCGCGCGCCTGCTGCTCGACGCGCTCGGCACGTGAGTCACGCCGCTAACACACTCTCCTCACAGGTAACCCAATACTAACACATTCTTAATTTACAGGCTCTACATGGCAGGCTTCGACTTGGACGTTAGCGCTCTGTATCCGAAAATCGACTTTCCAGTCGCAACACAAACACGACAGCTTTCTCATTTAGTCGAATGGGTTCACACGGAGGAATGGAACGTACTACTCTATGAGGCAATTGATCAAACCTATACAGCAATATACCAACCAAAACTGACGGTCAATGAAGACGACTTCAAATTCTTAGAAGGATCGATCATTGAAGGTGATAAATAAATGTTATATTTGAATAAAAAAAAAGCATAGTGACTTATTGGGGGCTTATGATTGCAGGCAAGAAAGTATTCCCATTGGCTGGAGCGCTAGTATTTGTCTGGGACACTCTGACGATGATAACAGAGATGCCATTGCGTGAAACGTCAATAGAGTTCCACAACCTGACAGTCCATAAGCAGCCGCTGTTGAACGATACACGAATGCTAAGGCTGGTGGTCATGCTGCAACGAGGAAGTGGACAGTTTGAAGTAATATAATTTAACGTTTTCATAACTAAAATGCCACTTGACCTGTAGATTCTACAGATTGAGAACTAAAGAAGGTACTACGTTTTAGGTCACACATGAAGGAAATCCGGTGGTCGAAGGAAAAATCGTGGCAGTCAAAACAAACTACAGAGCTCCTTCGATTGACATCGTAGATGAAATGACGCTGAACAGTACGGATATCTACAAACTTCTTTATGAAAGAGGTTTTGAATACAGGTAAGCAACGTAAGCAGCAGGTGAGGAGTTTTGATGACACAAGAAGTTGATGGTTTATTCTATGATATCCTGAAATATTTCAGAAACGAGTTTCGCTCCATACACAGTTCAAACTTCCCTATGACGAGAACTCGGTTGATATGGAGAAACAACTGGATTACTTTCATCGACGGTGCTCTTCAGTTGTGTACTCTGAGAAATGATCACAACGCAGTGTCTCAGCCGCGGTACATACAACGTATGAGTATTGACGTTAACGCTCATTTATTTACTCTGATACATACGGGAGCAAATATCAAAGATACGTTAGTTGATGCTGTAGTTGCCGAAAATGACAATATACTCAGGTGAATTGTTACTTTATGTTAGTTTCAAGCCATTTTTTTAAAATAAATAAGATACTTGATGCACTTCCTAATATTTCAGTTGCGGAGGTCTGTCTATAGAAAAGATTTCATTTAAAGACAAACCTATTCAACGACAACCTATTGTAATGCAAACGCTAAACTTTGTACCTTTCTATCAAGATGCGAGTGAAGATGTGAGTATATCATGGCATTCCATGTAGTTATTGAAAGACCAGCTTAAAGTTCATGCAAATTGTTGTGCTTACAGGTGTCAACGGCAATTTATGTGTTCCTGCAAATTGTTGCTGAATATTTTGGAAAAAATAAATTATCAATTTTAAATATTGATAACTTGGACCGACCATGCGTTATGAACGAAATATCTTCAATGATAAACGGTTCCTCAATTGAGCAAATCAAAATTATTAATGTTAAGCAAGAAGATATAGGAAACACGGAAACAAAAGATGTAGACATTGTTATTTTGAACGAGACAATTGAAGTAAATGTATGTGACCCGGACTAATTAGTAGAAAATAAATAAATAAATAATAGTAAATCAAGTCTCCATAAATTCACCTTATAATAAAATTCGTTTCAGATGTTGGATACCCTACTACAACTGTATCCTGAGGTTTTCCTGGTAACTGTAGGTGGCAACATGCTCTCTGAAAACATTTCGTCATCGTATGTTCAAGTCTCGGCGGTTGGCAAGGAAGCATCAAGGTTGTCGTTGTTACGTAAGAAGTCGAAACCTCTGTCAGCCGTTGCAGTGACTGTGGCCAGACCTGAGGATCTGCAATGCTTGGTAGTGGCTAGGGCTAACTTACAACCTCACCAAAAACTGGTAGCGTTCACCTCGTACCCTCCACCTGGTGATTTGAAACAACTTGTGAAGCAATGGAGAAGTCAACAGGACCGTAACCAAGTGTTCCTAGCGATGGTGAACGATAAGTATAAAGTAGATTTGAAGCAACTTCCGAGTTTTGAGCTGCCGTTTAACATATTTTATGAGGTAGGAACCCTGCGCCTTTACAGCAACAGTACGACAGTTAGACTTTTTAAGTTTTTTTGTCTAAGTTAATGTATGTTTGTTTTACAGAATACTTGGGGTGGAGAATATTACACGCCATCAAATAACTGTTCATATGATTGTGCCGCAGCTCTTCAGTGTCGTCAACTTGGTGATATTAATTCTTTATACTGGTTGCAAATTCCCAACGCTCGTAAACAGGAGGCTGACGACATTGATATACAGGTACACATTATTGAATGTTGAACTTTCTCTTTTAAATATTGATCACCGTTTCCATCTGAGATTTTATCAACCCCTTTTTATTTGTTGGTTGGTAGTACTTCAGTAGGATCACTAACAGATTTTCCATTGATGCAGGTGCACTACGCCGAACTGAACAGCTACGACGCTCAGCGTTTGTTGGCTCGGTTACCAGTAAATAAAGATGAACAAAAGGGTTTTGGAATGAGTTTCAGCGGCATCACTGAAAGGTTTCTGTTACCTTATTTATACATGCTTGAGGTACACATTAATGTTGTTCAGATTTGTGTTATTCTTGCATTGTTTTTTTCAGAGGAGATTATGTAATGGGCATAACGCCTACATCAGGCAGTGTGTCGGCCAAGATCCGGTCGCCCGTTCAATACCTGTGGCCAGTTCCATCTCACTGGAGCCTAGAAGATGCGGCCACAGTCCCGCTTGCCTACACCATCGCGTTTTACTGCCTGGTGAGAAATCTTACTCTCGAAATCAGGAGACAGTTACTTCGGGCTCTATCAAGTATATTACCTAAGTAATATTTAATATTGCCAGGGTATCAAGAGCCTTCTGGTGGCGGGCACGTGTGTGCTGGTGCATGGCGGTGCGGGCGCGGTGGGACAGGCCGCCATCGCCGTCGCGCTCGCCGCCGGCTGCCGAGTCTTCACCACCGTCAGCGACCACCACAAGAAAACTTTCTTGACGAAGCTCTTCCCTGATTTACCAGGTAGCTATATCTTATTACTTTTGATCTCTAGATTACAGTATCGTTACTCAACTATTGCATTGTGTTTTATTTCAGCTGAACACATAGGAAATTCTCGTAATGATTCATTCAAAACGATGGTCAAGTATCATACTAAGGGCAAAGGTTGTGATATCGTCTTGTCTTGCGTGAAGGGGTTCCTAAAATCTGTAAGACCAAAAATAATTCAAGAATCTTTTTCAAACTTTGAGATCCGATTGCAATTAAAGTTTATTTCAGGCTTCATTATCTTGTTGCGGCTTTGCCGGATTAGCATTTGATTTGACTCAAATACAAAACCAGGAAAATTATCAATTTGGATTGTATAACCTCGCTTTCGCAAGATCATACACTACTATTACCATTCCATCTATATTTGATGATCGAAACATCGAAGAATTTAAAGTAAGTATAGCTATGTGACTCTCGCCATTATACGTTTGTTGACCTACTAAATAAATTATTTCAATCATGTTCAATAGAAACTAAATTGAGTTTTGAATGCTTATCACATTCACAAGATAAATATTTTTTATAAACATGGTGACGATCCTGGCACGAACGACGACATTAGAAGAAGTCAGCATCAAAATTGTAATATGATAATAATTATTTTTATCCTAGAAAATAAAGTTGATGATAAGTGAGGGAATCCGCTTGGGCTACGTGCGTCCGCTGTCGCGCGTGACGTACGCGCCGCACGAGGCCGCGCGCGCGTTCCGTCTGCTGGCCGCCAGCCGACACCGCGGCAGGGTGCTGCTCAGGATGCACGACCAACTGCCCCCAGCACAGCCCAGGTCAGCAATACTGACCGGACATGAAGCTCATGAACCTCATATTGCAATACTAAAAGAATGATTGATTGATTTGATTTTCCAGATTATCTTTTTCAAATAACTCATGCCACGTGATATTTTGTGACAAGGATGGGTTTGGTTTCGTGCTTGCTGATAGACTAGTCGAACGTGGAGCTCAGAAGTTGTTTCTACGTGTTCCTAATATTTCAAGTTATTCTTTGTTCAAAAAAGAGTGAGTGATCATCAATACACGTTATCACAAAAACCTTTTTTTTAGCTTGTTTGACTACTATTAACCAGTATTGCAGGTTATGGGAGAAACTTGGGATCGAAGTTGAGATATCATCCAATGCTCTAGATTCCATTGAAACTGTGCGCAATATGTTCAACGAAGCCAATGCTATGGGACATATTGAAGGCGTTCATATTGTAGCCACCGACTCGGACGACACGCTTAACGGCCATGAGATGATGATTGACGTTGTATCTAGAGAAGTTTCTCCAGCGCTCAGGTAATGAAATAAAACCAGGTAATGATAAAAAAGTCTACTGAAAACTTATGACGGACGCCTAAAAAATAAGTGAACATGAATCATACGCTAACTCGTACAGTGGTTAGATAATATGAAACTATAATTGTTTCAGATTATTTACCGTTGTAAGCGAAGACGATACAGTCGGTCGAAATATATGCTCGATGAGACGACAGAGCAATTTCAATGCTTTATTTGTGCAAATCAAACTGGAAAAGGTAGCTAAGAAAATGTTTTTTTTTGTATCATAGACGACAGTATTTAACCAAAGATACTCTTAAGGACATCTGGGGTTTGAAAGTATAACTTACCACCAGAAATATTTAGAAAAGATATGAATATTTTTAGAGAAAGGAAGAAGAATACTCTATTCATTGTAAATAGCTTGGCAAATTAAAACGATTTGCTAAACAAAGTACCATACTAACTAATTT
The DNA here is from genome assembly GCF_030705265.1 of Helicoverpa armigera. Lineage (NCBI taxonomy): Eukaryota > Metazoa > Arthropoda > Insecta > Lepidoptera > Noctuidae > Helicoverpa > Helicoverpa armigera. The sequence continues at coordinate 2,581,063 of NC_087141.1, forward strand.
TGTATAGTTTGCAGATTTAGGACTAAAAGAAGATAAACAGCTATCATGGCGCAGCGCTGCTGATGCTGTGGAAGCCGCCATGCTTAGCGGTGATGCTGTCGTAGTAGTCAACGCACTTCATCAGCCACATGATCTATTGCAGCAAGTTGAGCAGCTTCCAGGTATGGCCGAAAGATAAATCTAATAACTGAACTCCCTTTAACTTCCAATACTAGAGCTAGATGATAAGAAATCTAATTTTTCCAAAATTATGTAATACTCTGAGAATCCATTATATTTGTTACAGGAGTCGTAATAACGAGTGCAGTTGATGACAAAGCAACACTTGCCGAAATTGGCATCGATCAAAGCAATGAACATGATCTGTGTACACTTCTAGAAGAAAAGTTTAACATTGTTATTCAGAAAGATAAAGTTCCATATATGACTGTTGGGCAGTAAGTTGTGGTTTTCATTAATAGCTACTTGCATGTTGATATGACTACTAGTGCCCTGCCACAGAAGGTTAGCCACTGAGGACATCAACATTTGTATTTGAAGCCCACCACCTGAGTGTTTCATGTCCTAATTGTCCAAAGTAAAGTACTTGAACAAATCAATTTATTTTAATTCATAGGTGCAGCGTAGCGAAAAGAAACTGCTTTTCATGCGATCTTGAGTGACCTGTAGGCATGCAAACAAGCATGAAACTAAGAATGCCTTCACCTTTCACTTTTAGTCAAAGATTAGTGAACCCGTTTGTTTTACTTATAACTCGTATACCAAAATCCCCTATGAATAATAAATGTATTATCTAAGAAAAAGTATTTTACAGACTCAAAAACATAAAGCAAATAGAAGACAAAACAAATATGCCAGGATTAAGCGGTTACATCTCTCAAATTGTTCGCGACGAAGTTATTGCAACTACAGAGTTTGTGTATATGCCTACACTTACACATACACCAAATATGGTAAGTGCAAAATGCTGCTTGGTTTATTCTTTATCTATCTAGCCTTTTCACAAATATAAGTTTGCCTTCATATAACTGGATGCAGTTGAGTCTTTTAAATTGGTTAGTTACCTGAGCCCATCATCACCCTTTGGTTAGCGTGGTTATCAGACTTTTTGGCTTCTGACTACCAAAAATCAATGGACATACATAAAAAAAAACATCTATGTTTAACACACATATGTATATCGAATTATGTCACATTTCAGCAAATTGATGAATTTGATAACGATGAAACATTTTTATACATCGTGCCTGGCCTGGCGGATAGCCACGAACAATTTGAAGAGATGTGCGAACTTCTGAAGCTACCTGCTGTAGTTTTGCATTTAGGCATGGACGAATATCGAGAGAATTTACAAGAAATAGCCCAACGACTAGTAGAGGTAAGTAATCTTTAAATAACAAGCTGGCTAAATTAGAGAGAAGATGCCTTAATAAAATCGTTGACTTTTCAGGTACTAATGAAAAAGTTGAAAATTAAGAATCAATTCCAACTTTTGGGATATGAATTTGGCGTACCTGTTGTAATGGAAATGGCAGCAATATTGGAAAGCTATGGTCAGTTTTGACATCAATAAATGTTGCCTAAATTATATGGGCATATAGTTTTATTTAAATCTCTTTTGTCCATTGTCAGGGCTAACGGGCACCGTGTACTGCCTCGGCGGCACAGCGTCCGACATCCAAGCCGACCTGGAGCACAAGCTGCGCGGCATGTCGGAGCAGTCGTTGCAGGTGTCGCTGCTGCAGCACGTGCAGCGCCTGCTGCTGGGTGAGTCGCGCCCGGCGCTGCAGCACGAGCTGCGCGCGCTGCCGCAGTTCCGCGACAAGGTGCGGCGCGTGGTGCGCGCGCTGCGCGGCCGCGTGCCGCACTCGCGCCAGTACGTCGCCGCGCTGCTGCGCGCCGTGCACGCGCGCACGCGGCTGCTGCGCGACTGCCGCACGAGCTTCACCACGCTCAACGCTAAGGTGATCATCCTGCGCGCCAGGCTACACGACACGTCACCGCGGGAATGTCCGGAGCTCTCGCATCAGAATGTCGTAGTTCATCAACTGGATGCTACACTTGAGCATACGCCGCGTGATCTACGATGTTCTTCGTTAATTAATAAGTATTTAGGCAGTGATATATTGTCCAAATTTTATAAAAGAAACCGCTGTTTGAAAGAACCGATTAATCCAGAATACGTTTAAGTTAAAGGGTGCAGTATAATTTTATTAATTTTACTATCAGTGTTTCTGGAGTATTTTTTTTTTGGTAAAGTAAGGACAATGCTCAAAAAAAACCCAAGCCCGGCGCAAACGAAAAGTAACTCAAATTATAGGTAATAATGAGTAATGAAATACTGCATAGGAGGCATCATCGAAATCAATGGCTAAATGTATGAAATTGCTATTTGATTTTTTAAAGGGGTAAGATGAGCAGCTGGGGCTTATAGTTTAATTAAAGTGTTATCTGAAACAACAAATAAGTAATATGGCAAGTAATAAGCTTCTCCAAAAAGATAAATCGATACCGAAGTACAGGCTGCAGCGCCCACGTCATCGCATCATGAGCGTTTTACATTACTTAGGGTGGGCTAGACATGAGGAACAGTTCGCGCATCCCGCAACATTTTTGGATCTCGTCGTGTTAGAAATAAAGAATCGATGACTTTTAAGCGTTATTATTAAAATGAAAAGTACATGCATATCCTGTTTTTGTTCTATTATCTAGTAAAAGTAGGTAGAATAGTGGAGAAGTTGCTATAAACATGTCATTATGTACACTCTTAAACCACAACTGTATCTGTTTGCTGTTCCTTTTACTAATACATTATGTTACCTCTAAAATCTTTTTTTTTTTCATTTCTTTATTTAATTCGGAGTTTTTATCCACATGGATATATCAACCCCATCGTACCCTCTAAATTCTATTGACATAAAACACTATAATTCTCTAAAATCTTGAGTAGCAATGTACCGCAGATGTTAAAATTCGAATAGCAATTTCACACATATAGCCACTGATTTCGATGATGCCCCCTATGTAATATTTAATTACTTATTTTTACCTATATTTTGAGTTACATTTCTTTTGCGCCGGGCCTGGGTTTTTTTCTCATACTTCATGAGCATTGTCCTTTGATCTGTTTTTGTCAATATATAACTCGGGATCAGGGCAGGAAGAATGATGAATGAGATGTTGTGTATGCACCTACTTACATCCCCGTTAACCTTGATTTTTATCTATATTTGACCATCTGCTTAAACAAGATCTCCCTTACACACACACCCGTAACAAGCAATTGAACCAGCTTTTCAGGATGTTCAGGAAAGAAGGTTAAGTTGATTCTGGGTTAAGCTCGCCGTTGTACATAAACTTGTGTATTTTTTCGTGTGTTTCGTATATTAAGTGTGCAATAAAGAAGGTGTTCTAGAATAACAATGAAATGTGAAGAGGTTAAAATAAAATCTACAATCTAAATAGTACGGATAATAATTTATTTAGTTAATTTTCGGACCACGAATTTTCGGACCATGAATTTTCGGATCTAGAATAAATCTTTGTATAAGCTGTAAGCTTCGCATAGGTTCTTCATTTCAAATTCAGTTTTAATCTCATCGTCGAGATAACGGTTGATGATGGCAGGACATTCCATGTCGTTGGAGACGTAGGAGAGAGGCGTGCGGAGCTGGTGCACGGCGACGGGGCGCTGCGAGTGCTGCTGCAGGGCGCGTGCGGCGGGCTTGCAGTTGGCCGCGCGGAGCAGCACCAGCTGCGAGCGCAGCGCACGCACGGGAGCCACGTAGGCACGCCCGCGCGATATGTTGCCCAGCGCCGACTCTATTTGCGCTTGCGCGTACTGTACGGAGTGCTGCATACGCCCCAGTAAACTTCGGGTACACACAGCCACTTTCTCGGACCAAGTAGCAGTTTCGCTAAGAATGTCGTCCAGAGCCGGTACATCTTCGTCAGTAATCAACTTACTCATGTGTCTAATTATGGCATCTTGAAGTTGTTCTTCAGTCTTAAAACTACTCAATTGCTCTTCGAGAGTTGCCTGGAACTCTTCTGGCGCACATCCGAGGCAAAACACTGTGCCTGTTAAACCTGAAATGAATGAAACCATATGTTCCTAAGTCCGCTTCATTTATTGAAATAGAAATTAAGAAAACACAAGCGTTGTAGTTACCATGGTCTTCTAGAATTGCGGTCAGTTCAAGAGCTACCAGCACTCCTATTTCGTATCCCAGTAAGTAAAAGTTATTTTGTATTCCAGTTTTCTTCAAAAGAATCTGGCAATAAAAAAAAAGAAAATTGTAATGCCGTTTTCTTATACATTAAAGAAATTACTTTTATAGTCACTCCGGTATATCTTTACCTTGGCGTATCGTTCTGCGGTCTCTCGTATGGTTTCTCGTGGGCGATCGTATCCTGGCTGAAGCACAAAGGCGGGCAGCTTGAGGCGTTCGCACAGCACTTGGAACCGTTCGTAATGCCCCTCCATGCCCGGCACTATGCACAGGTATCTCTTATTCACATCAAACTCGTCCTCTGACTGTGGGTTACAGAAATTGCATTCTTATAGTATAACCTTTGGAAAGCATATTTTTTTTATTATTATCAATTTATTTTAGTTCAGTCTGATTACACTCTGTTACCTAATTCACTTACCAAAGTAATGTCCTTGTTTAGAGTAGGTACAGCGAATAACTCAGTAGTTGCGATGAGTTCATCTGCCGATACCTTAGAAAAGAATGTAGCTAGCCCATTTACGTTTTCAGGAACAATATCAGTTGCAGTCTCCACCAGTTCTTGTATTCTAATAAAAAAGGTTACAGTTAGATTGAAGTTTAAAATATAGGTAGCTAGCATGAATAATAAAAACTTAATCAATAAAACCTTACCCCTTCAAAGTTAAATCTGGTATTGAGTCTTCATCCAAGGATACATTATAAACGACATCCAAGAAGGAGCAGATTAAGGGTATACTTTCAGCAACAAGTCCCAAATCTTTCAATGTTGCTTCCGGATCCACATTTTGTGGGATTTGTATTTCTGTAATTAAACGATAATTTAAATAAGTATCACTAAAATTAATAAAATATTAGTTTTAAGTAGTATATATAGTTTTACGTATGTAGGTTGATATAAAAACAGTTTATGTTTGAAACAAGTTATGTATGCCGGCCGTTTTAATTTCAAAACCATCAGGTAGATAGTATAGAGTAAGTGTTGTTAAAATTCGTTTCTTTTAAGTTTTAGTTAACTAAATATAAATAAAATATAAGCATGTTTAGTGTAACGACATATATTATGTGTATATAATTACTTGAAAGTGCAATGAGCTGCTGGAGTAGTGAGGGCTCATTGACAGGTACGGGTATCGCGGCCACTACCGGCGACGGGCTGCGCAGCGCGCGCTCCGCCACATCCACCACGTCGTGAGAGCTTGCCTTACTTTGCGCCTTAAATATACACAAATGCATTAAACTAAACGAAAACCATATTCAATCAGACAAGAGCTGTGCAGAATTTCCGTACACAAAAAACCAAGAAGTCTCGGTCCATGACATCAAAATAGGTTTTTTTACGAATATGAAAAGTAACTTACTTGGTATAACTCCGAAAGGTCTAAATGTGTCGCTGCAAATCCACATTTTGCTCTGTCAACACAAATGTCTTGTCCCAGCGATTTAATAGCTGATAATATTGCGAAGTACCTGCAAAGAATACAGTTTGTTATCATAAGGCAAACTCGCCGAAATATGGATTATAATCGTGGTAAGGTTACTTACTGCAGGTGAGGACATATGGATCTTGCAGATGAATCTATTGATTTTATAAGCTGTCCCAGTTCTGCAACTTTATCATTAGATACGTTTGTGATTGCCACGTAAATTCCTCCAAGAGTTCCAATACTGGAAGCATCCTTTACAAGCGAATTTCCATTTATATTATTTTCCGATACCATAACATCGGCGCCAAGTTTTTTCCAGGTTCTAAAAAAATAAAGCCATGAGGGTATATTTAGGCACCTTATCTAATTTAGTGCGAGTTCCTTGACTTAAGGAAAAATTTAAAATTGTAATTTTACCCAATTTTGTATTGTTCGTATTGAGTCAAGTTTTTAGATTGAATGTACAGTTTCCTTGCACCACGTTCGATGAGCCTTTCGGCCAGTTGCACTCCGAGAGCGCCTTCGTCCCAAAACATGGCCTGGCACTCGTTAGGGTTGCATATTATTCTGAAACAAAATTAAGTCGTTCACTACAAAACCATTTTTTTTTTAGTAGTGCACCTATTTCGACTTATTATTCCTGGTATTCCACGAATGTATCGTAGCATAATACCTGGGGTACACAGAGTTAACAGAGCCTTGTATCTTGAGCAGCACCCTGCCGCGGTGTCGGCTGGCGGCCAGCAGACGGAACGCGCGCGCGGCCTCGTGCGGCGCGTACGTCACGCGCGACAGCGGACGCACGTAGCCCAAGCGGATTCCCTCGCTTAACATTTTCTGTAATTTCTGAAACGTTCAAAATAAACAAAATATTGTCAGTAAGATTCAAGTGTAGTATTGAGAGTAAGAGGTTGTGAGTACATTCAGATATCGTATACATAGCAAAGAGTGCTGTTGTTAGTAAACTTACTTTGACTTCTTCAATTTTTTCAGGGAGGAAGATTGAAGAGAAATCGACAACAGCGTATCCCCTTTCTTTAGTGAGGTTGTACATCCCAAAATCGTAATCTTCATCTTGATTGTGAAGTTGAGAAATATCTAAAAAGATGCATTCGTTTCCTCCACAGTTAAGTGTAGTCTGAAATGTAAAATTGGAACGTTATTAAGTTTGTTCCTTGAGACCTTACAAGAAGGTACCGTGCAGTGCAGACCTATGTATTTAGTTCATATCAATCAAAAATGAATCAAGTCATAATTATATACATATAAATGATAAAAGAAAAATACGCACAGTTTTCAAATCTCCCTTAGCTGAACTAATGACAATGTCACAACCCCTGCCCTTTGTTGCCTGTAGAACCATATCTCCAAAACTATGGTCCCGAGAGTTGCCAATATTTTCAGCTGGAAAAATAAAATAAAATTAGAATTTGTAGGCAATTTTCTTGAAAATATCAAATTATTTTTAATAATAAGTATACCTTTTAATTCTGGGAATAGGTTCAGTAAAAATCGTTTCTTCTTAATATCACTAACGGTAGTGAAAACTTGGCAGCCGTAAGCCAATGCAATTGATATGATAGCTTGTCCAAAACTTCCAGCACCTCCATGTACAAACAAATTCGTCTCTGGTGTCAGTTGCTTATAAAGTTTAATTCCCTGAAACATTAGTACGAAACGTTAATAACTTCCCTGAAACGTTAATAACTTCCCTGTTCCATGAGTCATAGGTATGTGATACAAAACGATTAACTATTGTGTCTACATCATCATCGTCATGGATAGAAAAGTGCTTGATAATAGTATTAGTTTAACCACCATGCATGTTGTTAGGGCGGTACTCACGAGACAGTAGAAGGCGTGCGCGTATGCGAGCGGCACGGTGGCGGCATCCTCGAGGCTCCAGTGTACCGGCACGGGCCACAGCAGCTGCGACTGCGCGCGCACCACGCTGCTGGCTGCTCCACCTCGCACCAAGCCCATCACGCGGACACCACTGTGACAATAAAGAATTCATGAGCGTCTTTGAGGCATATGGATCCATCAACGACAATAATATTTGTAATTAAGGGTAGCACTGATGACCTCCTACATTCTCTCAATCACAAAATACACAACGGCAGACTAATTTAAAAACAATCCGCCTTTGTTACATATGGTTCCTCAGAATAAATAAAATGTGCACTAATAGTAATACGTACTCTTGAGTGACTCCACTGTAATCCATTCCGTAGCCATCAGTGTTGCAGGACATCTTTCCTACAGCTCTTACATCGGAGGTGGAGAGTCCAGCGTAATGAACCTGAAAATATTTCACATATCAATAGTAGGTAATGTAAGATCTGGAGAAGATAATTAAGTCGAAGCTTGGGCCAAGCCTGACCTGACCTGATTATATAACTGACCTTGACTACGACACCAGAGTCGTCTAAAGGAGCTGCTGTCTCTACCCACTGCAGTGAATCCAGATTGCCGATTTGAGCACATTGCAAAGTTACTTCGTTCTTCACTCCTCCGTTTTGCGAACCGCATAACTTTTGCTGTAATACGAAATTTTAATGTAATAACTCTCCCAACCTGGACAAATTAACAGTGAAGATAAATTTCAATTTAGTCTACCTTTGCAGATGGCACCACCAAATCAACCCTTCTTATGTCTTGACTGACAGAAGGTAAATCACGGTACTGGATGTTTTGTAGTTCAACACCACCACACCTGAAATATGAATGGCATTAAGTACCTACATGGTAAGGAAATATTTAATTAAATTTTATTTAATGTTATTTACTAATAAGTACCTTGTAAGATGGAAGACATCAGACACATTGGCATTCACCACAGTTTTTCCATTCAATGTGTAAGAATATTCGTTATGTTTTGTAGTGTCGATGTCCAGTCTCCTGATGTGCGTGGGCAAGGTGACGGCGTGATGCGGCTGTCGCAGCATGTTGAGCTGCAGCAAGCCATCGAGGAACGTCACCCAGTTGTCGCGCCACACTAGAGCTGCTGAGCTCAGTGTAGTGTCGCAGGCCTCGATACTACAGAACTCGCCACTGCAAGATACTCAGTCATCAATTTTCGAAGTCAAATATTATATCCAAACATTTGCATCAACATCCTTTATGTAAGTTGCTGTGCGCATTATATCTCAAAAGTGCTTGTAATTACCTGTAATTGTAATCTCTCTCTTTCAGTAATTGATAGACATTCTTTGAGCTGAGCACCAGGTCACCTGACTCAACGTCTTGTTTTGCTTCGTCTTCAGCGGGGTTGCTGAAGATGTACCCAGAGGCTACCCTGAAGCTTTCATTCATGACCTGGAGAAAAATAGCAATATAGAAGCTACTGTTTGTCAAAAGCATGTTACATGTAGGCAATCAAATACAACAGCAAAAACGACGACGATGGATAGACCGCTACACATCTTTTTGGACCATATTATTGTTGAAGTAAAATATCATAACAACAATAAATGGAGACTTGGGAAATATTGAAATAACTACCTCAAAGCGTCCGTCGCCTCTATGCAACGCGACGCTGAGACGAAGCGGTCGCTGGTCGTGAAGCGTGGGCTGAGCGTACAGGTGAACATCACGGAATTGCACCGTTCCGTTGCGCTTGCCCACGTCCAAGTGCATCGCAAGAGTGTCCCACGCGTCAACCAGAGCCGCCGCGAAGGGATAGCACCTCTTCTCTACAAAATAGAATTATTCAAATTGGACTTAAATATAGTCATTTAATAAGATAAGGTTTTTGTTGCACCAATTTAGAAATCTGCAATGGATGTTTATAAATAAAAAGGGCTGTTGACATTCTTAACTACCATCATGACTTCAAAATGTAGATATATGTTTTGGGTATTAATATGATATAAAAGACCGTACCTCTTACAACGTGACCTTGCAAGTAGGTATATTCATCGTCGTGGATGGACTTCACGAACTGGCACGCTGCTGCCGCCCTCTTTTCTCCACCAACGAAAGATGTAACTCTCCTGCAGGCAAAATAAAAGATAAGATTCTTAAGTTACGGCAATTCTAGTTTAGCACAAAATTATATGACATGTCCTACTTACCATTTTTCACTGTGATTCCACTGCACTAAATGGGACAGCATTGGTGTTTCAGTAGAAACGGGGAACTCCACTTTCGGGTACAAAGCTTGAACTTCTGGGGTGTAGCCGTGCATGTACAAACTGTTTAGAAAAAAACACATAAAGCTGTTTAAATCAAATCAAATAATTTTTAGTTTTGCAAAACACTAGCACGACAATGTTTCTAAAACTAGATCGGGGCCTATATTTGAGAAGAAACTTGTAAAAGACTCGAGGGTCAAGAAATAAAAGTTTTATGAATGAACAATGTAAGTTCGTATAATTAAAAGAGGTACTCACTCGCCAACAGCCTGAAGCAGGAACAATGCATTGTCGGCGTGTCCACGGCGCGTGAGCGGCACGTGACGGGCCTCGGCCGGCATGGCACGCTTGAGGATGGCTTGCAGCAGCCCGTGCGGCGCCACCTCCACTAGCACTGCGTTACCAGGTAATAGACGTATCGTCTCGTCGAACAACACCGGGCTCTGATAAACGAAACATACACTTATACTAACAGGTCATATTATGACGGAAGAATGTCCAATAACTAGCTACATACAAATTACGTTATTCAGACGTGTGCGTTCGCGCAGCGGAATGTTGTTGAATTTAAAGATTTTAATTATGCAGATAATTAGTGTAAGACGTCCTATAATTGTGTATGGTAAATAAAAATTTGTGTATGCAGCCATTGTGGAGAAATTCACCAAAAACAGATTCCGCTGGGCGAACGTTGGCGAACGTTGTCCTGGCGGAACTTTTTTTAATCCATAGACTTTAGAAGAAAAGAGATGTGTCCGAAAATTAGTGTGTATTTGTGTATAATTGATTATGTATGAATGAAATCAGTGCATGCATAAACTTCGGAGAAATTCAAGTTTCCGCTACGCGAACGTTTGGCCATTAGCTAGTTTTCATATAAAGCGCTTACATAGAGAGCTGTAGATTTTTACATACGTTGTTTTGAATTTGTTTATATTTGTTTAAAAAACAGATTCAGAAAAAGTCGTAGGGTTTAAAAGATAAAAATATAAACGTAAAATACACTTATTAGGTCTTAGTTCTTAAAGTATGCAGTTTGGGGTCTAGATTTTCACGTTTACACAAACCTTGTAAGTGTCTCCAACATGTTGCCAAGTATCAATGATGTTCCGTTAGTAATTAAAAAGTTATAGGATATTTTACCATGAACAGATCACTGTTTACAAAGCAGTCGAATATCACGACGTTCTAAAGGAATTGCATGGTAAAATGTATGCCAATAATTAGTTTAATCATTCAACTATTCACTTGCAAAATTTCATGTCATTAAATTCAGTAATTAAAGAAAGACAATTAAAATATCGAAACCCTACATAATCCGACCAAGTTCGAATTGCTACAAAAAAGCGGCCGTGCCATATGTCTAAGCAACGTTCTTAACTTGGTAGGTTAGTATTTATTAATATGGTACAGTTGCGTACACAAGCATTAGAAAAAAATAAAACAATTGTATTTCTTGATTGAAAAATATTTTTTAATAATAATGCCACTATCTACGATAAAAATAAATCATCAATTAACAAGTACTTTTCTATTTAACTATCCGTGTACAAAAATATTTTTATTATTATTACTTACATAAATTACTTGACTACGTGATTAAAAATAACGTTAATAAACGTTATGTATTTTAACTAAAATGTCGTAGATAGTGGCATTATTATTAAAAAAATATTTTTCATTCAAGAAATGCAATTGTTTTATTTTTTCCTAACGCTTGTTTACGCAACTGTACCATTTTAATAAATATACTAACCTTCCAAGTTAAGAACGTTGCTTAGACATATGGCGCGGCCGCTTTTTTGTAGCTATCCGAACTTGGTCGGATTATGTAGGGTTTCGATGCTCCGTCAGTATTATAATTGTCTTTCTTTAATTACTGAATTTAATGACATGAAATTTTGCAAGTGAATAGTTGAACGATTAAACTAATTATTGGCATACATTTTACCATGCAATTCCTTTAGAACGTCGTGATATTCGACTGCTTTGTAAACAGTGATCTGTTCATGGTAAAATATCCTATAACTTTTTAATTACTAACGGAACATCGTTGATACTTGGCAACATGTTGGAGACACTTACAAGGTTTGTGTAAACGTGAAAATCTAGACCCCAAACTGCATACTTTAAGAACTAAGACCTAATAAGTGTATTTTACGTTTATATTTTTATCTTTTAAACCCTACGACTTTTTCTGAATCTGTTTTTTAAACAAATATAAACAAATTCAAAACAACGTATGTAAAAATCTACAGCTCTCTATGTAAGCGCTTTATATGAAAACTAGCTAATGGCCAAACGTTCGCGTAGCGGAAACTTGAATTTCTCCGAAGTTTATGCATGCACTGATTTCATTCATACATAATCAATTATACACAAATACACACTAATTTTCGGACACATCTCTTTTCTTCTAAAGTCTATGGATTAAAAAAAGTTCCGCCAGGACAACGTTCGCCAACGTTCGCCCAGCGGAATCTGTTTTTGGTGAATTTCTCCACAATGGCTGCATACACAAATTTTTATTTACCATACACAATTATAGGACGTCTTACACTAATTATCTGCATAATTAAAATCTTTAAATTCAACAACATTCCGCTGCGCGAACGCACACTATTCAGACAGCCACAAATACGATTTCAAACCCCCAACTTATATAATTCGGAATGCTTCAAAATTTTTACTGTAAGAGGATATAGTATCTACTTACTAGCAGATTGTTAGTGTGGTATTCCGCCGAACAGTAAGTGGCTAATTCTTCATTCCATTTCTCCTGAGGAATGGAGGTTGATAACCAACGCTCGCTACGGGCTTTAGGGTTCTTAATTGTTCCCTTCAGGAACTTGAGAAGCGCAGGGGCTACAAAAAGTAATAAAGTTAGTACTGCATACAGTCTTTTCTTTACAAATTAACTTCTTATTGCTTTTAAAGGTAATTTGACGTTACCTGCTTTTGCGATGTACCGCGAATGGTATGGCTTGTTAGAGCACGGCACCTCTTTTGCAAATACACCTTTAGCTGTGAGTTGGGCAACGAACTCCTTCATGACGTCAGCAGGTCCTGAGATAGTACTGGAGTCAGGTCCGTTATGACAGGCTACGTCAATCTCAGGTGGACATATCTTGGACACCTGTTTTTAAGAAGACATACCAAATGTTACTGCCATGGTTTACATTTTGAAATAAAATTATGTATGTGTGTGCATTAAAATTTTCGGACTTACTTGTTCGTATCCAAGGCCGACAGCGGCCATAGAACCAAGGATAAAATCAGTGTTTAATGATACAAGCCCACGGCCGTACGCGCACAGTATCATTTCTTCCGCTGTTAAACATCCATCAGCATAAGCGCATCCCAATTCACCTACGCTGTGACCTAATTTATGCAAATTAAACAAACATTAACACCTATTAAAAAAAAAACTTAAGATCGAAATAAATATATTACATCTCATTAAAATCGTACAATCATAATTATTTCAAAATATTACCTATGATACCATCGGGCTTCAGGCCTAATGCACGAAGGACATCTGTAAGACCGATTTGTATGGCAGCGATTCCCACGAAGGAGTGGAGAATATTGTCAAATGTTTTCGGGTCCGTAGATGTTATAATGCTCACAATATCTATTCCCTCCGGATGCAATACTTTGTGACACCTGCAGTAAAATATTTAGGAGTTACAAGTTGATTTTTTAATATATTTAATAGTTGTCTGGGACCTGTCCCAAAAATCAGCATTGTAATACGTAATTAAATATTTACCGTTCTATAGCAGCAGCGAAGATAGGTATGCGCATGAGTTGTGTCCCCATACCGACCCACTGTGAACCCATACCGCTGTACACAAACCATAATGGCCTACGAGCGTCGTCGAAGTACTCCGATTTCTGGGCCAGACTCACAGTTTCATTAAACTCGTTAGTGCCTGAAAAAAAAAGTATGGTAGATTAAATATGAGCCTTTTGACCTAATTCAGCTTGTTTATGGAGCACAATCTATTTTACATACCCAAAATAACGTATCCTCTGCCCAAATGTCCTGAGATGTTGTTTGCATGGATATTGTGCAACAGCGCTAATTCCTCAGCGTCAATGGGTCGAGAAGTGAGATTTTCAAATATGTTTCTGATAGCTGACTCCTGTCTTCCAGAAATTGTGACCAAGTGTGGAATTGAGCTCTTGTAGAGCGATAAGTCCTGGAATATTCAATATTATGAAATTTCTGCAAACTCTTCAAGATCTTAATACATTTGAATCTGAAATTACCTTAGGTTTGTATTTTCCCTTCAGCAACACATGTGAGTTGACGCCAGCGGCAGACATTCCGTTGAGGGCAACGTAATTGCGCTGGAATTTCTTGTTGTCGGTGACCACTTGCATGCGCCCATCGCGCAGTGCAGCCACATCCTGACGCGGGCTATCACAATGCAAGTTGGCGGCAATCGCTCCGTGATGATAACCCAGCAACACCTTTATGGTAAGTTAATCAATAGCTATATATTTACAGAACGGTAGTTTAATGGCACCATTTAAAAATATGACCACCATTTAGAAAATATGTTATAAGCATACATACCTTAGTAAGTGCAGTCATACCAGCTGCTGCTTCAGTTAAGCCAATGTTCGAAGTTACGCTACCGACAAGTAAGGGATCTTCCCTATCTTTGCAGTAGACTTCTTCAATAGCTTCTAACTCGGCTTTATCACCCTCCGGTACACCTGGCAAACAATAAAATCTTTACTGCATCGGTCCTTATATGGTAAATAAAAGAACTGTTAATTGAGATGTGGCTACAAGATTATTTCGCAAGTGTCGCATAAAATAGTCTTAGCTTCCATGAAGGGTATTTCGATTATTTTGGAGGTTTATTTTATGATATATCACATTAAGGTCGTTAGAACTTTACGTGACCTTTATATTTTGTTGTGATTTGACTAACCTGTTCCATATCCTTCCACATACTCGACTGCCTGCGGTGGCACTTGCGCTTCCTTGTAGAACTCTTTAATGAATCCAGCCACAGTAAGAGGATTACGACAGTAGCCGAATCTTGGTCCAGTTCCCGTTGTATCCTTCATGATAGAAAGGAATTCATTTTTGACATGTACTAATTCGGCGTACACTCTGAAATTTTACTTAGAGTTAGTCGTAAAATCAAAAATAAATATATTTTTTTCTTACTGCAGGAGCATACCTTTTGGCATCCTTTGATTTTTGCAGTAGTATAACGCTAATTGCGTCGGAAAGAACGTAGCCATCAGCATTCTGTGCGAATGACTTGGTGGTACCATCTTTTGAAACTGTTGCAGAAAGTCTGAAATAACATGTAATATTTATTAACAAACTAATTGGTAGCAAAACTCATAAGTGAATGAATTAACAGATATTTGCCAAGTCCTCAATATTTTAAGACAATTTTCTAAGGTGAATAATTTAAATGGTGTCAAAAACAATAATTAACAGTCATTATTTTCTTTATTCTTGTTGACTTAATCAAAGGTAAAACATATTATGTATATAGGTATAAAAATATACATAGTAGATACGTAGTTACCAATGGTCAGCATAATTATTATGCACATGTCTGATAACACGTGTCAAATCAACCATACATTACATAGTTTTAACATTTGAATTCTTCTGTCGTTATACTTTATAATGACTTTGTTCTAAACGTTTACCATACATAAGGCAGGCACACAAAATGTCATAACAAGGGTCGCGAGTAGGCACTGCGTGTACGCCGCTTTCAATCAGTTTTTTTTTGGAAATCAGATGAGGCATACGTTCAGCAGTGGTTGAAATGATGATGTTCATCATCTAAAGCAAAGATTACCTTGCGTGGTGGACAGATGCCTGTGGCTGTAGAGACAAGTATGCACCACCGACGATGGCAGCCTCACAAGCACCACGCTTCAATGCCAAATATGCTTCCTCGAGGGCAGTGGTGGCACTGCAGTCCGCTTCGTCTATGGCTAGGGATGGACCTTTCGTGTTCAACCAGTAGGAGATACGATTGGCAAACATGGTTTTACTTGATCTGAAAATATAAACTACAATTAGTTTAATCAAATCAAAATTAACAAGGATTTGTATATAAATATCGGGACTCCTAGTATATATTATACTAGGAGTACATATCTACACGCATATAAATACGACAAAAAATATGTTAAGTCTATGTTCGACACTTACCCTAAAATACCTAAACCAGATTTAGAAACAATGTCAGTGGATCCAGATTTTTCCGTGTCTGAAAAAGATGAGCCCACAAAGACTGCTACCTTCTTGCCATTGAGGTGTGCCGGACTCAAGCCTGGAACACGATAAAAACAATTGTCATATGAATGCTAAGGGTGATTCTTCGAAACACAGTTTTTACGTGTTTTTGACCGAAGAACATATGAAAATATCATTCGATTGGAATGAAAGTTTCAGGTTTTATGTAAAAGGTAAAGGTCTATCGACGCCTCATATAACTAATTAGAATTTATTAAAAAAAACTATAATTAAGTTAGCAGAAAACAGTAAAACCTAATTAATCTGGTGTGTCCCAACGCCGGTTTTTGCTGCATTATTTAACTTTCTGCGAGCTACGTTCGCGTTACAATAAAACTAATGAATCCAAATGATCTTTAAATATATGTTTCTTAATATTTTAACATTAAAATAAAAGAAAATGGTGTATTTTCATAATTACATAAATTTAAAAATTGTCCCCGACTAAATTCATCATTAAGCTGGCTCGATTTGTTCAATCATTATCTATACGTAAATAAAAAATATTTGAAAAAGTAATATTTACTTGTAAGTGATTGCACCGGTCAGCACCGAACGGTGACAGTGAGTGCTCGTGAGCGGACGTATTTTTCCAAAAAAATACGATTGCAAGTTGTCATCTGGTGTTTGTAAGGCAAGTAGTCATATCAATCTGTCTTAATTAACTGATAGTGTGTATCTGCTATCGTTTTGTTGCCAAGGCAAAGTGTCTTATGAGATGGTTTTGCTAACATTAATTGCATGTTTGATGCTTTACGTTTATAAATAAAGGAGCAGGATTTGATAATCTGCGAATTCCTCATTTTTCTGTCCCCCATTAGTCTGGATTCATCTGGCTCTTAAAGCCAGATGAATTTGAGCGGGACATATGAATTAGATTTCATTCAAATTCGGGCATATGTTACAGGTATGTCTGAAGACATTTCTTAATTGTAGTTTGTATACTTATTTGTTAATTTGTGTTGGCTTCTAGTGCATTGTTTTTTGTTCAAATACCGTGGAAATAATTATACTTATTTTTTAATTTCAATAAGATTACTTAAGTAAGTAATACAAAAAAATAAAGCTGTTGGTTTTATTCCGAAGTTCAATGTCTGTCGCTAGAATAGCTTTATATTTTTTTAGATCCATAATTTCAAAATTTCATAACGAAAATTATAAACAAGAGAAGAAATACTAAGAAAAAAGACTAGCGGATAAGAGAAGATATGACAGAATAAATAATAATGAAGAATTATGGAAAGAAAAACAAGAAGGAATAGACAAAATTATATACGCAGGAAAGAAGAAAACAAAAAACTACTGATAGGAGAAATTAATCTCAACGTCTGATTCATTTTCATAAAAAGTTCCTGAAAAACTCAAATTGAATTATTCAGCGTTCTGCAAGTTTGGGAGATCTAACCTGATTTTCGATCAATAGATACTTTTTTAAGAGATGGAAGTAAACATTTTAGTGTCGATTTAGAAAATATAAATCCATACTTATTAGACACTGATGATGAAAAATTTAATATTTTTTATTAATTTAGGTAGGATATTAATTAGTTTTCTACTATCTCAAGCTTAGAGTTCCTATCGTACTGAAAAATTAAGTCTGATTTTGATTAGTAAGTTTTATTTCTTTTTAATTGAGAGTTTGTTTTCGGTGAATTTTATTTTTGTTTTAAGCTAAGATTCGTTTTTGTTTTGTGTTATTAAGAAAAGTTTACCATTTCATATAATTATTATAGCGTTGAAGCTAGTGTGATTTAACAACCGTAAGAGGTTTAATAAATGATTAATTTGGATGAAAGCGTTACTGTTTAATTAATTCATAATTATTTTCTTGTGTCAGCCAAAAAAAGTGATAAATTAAGTAGTAATAGGAGTAATTATTTCAATATTTGGTAAAATCTATACTATCTATACTAATATTATAAAGTGGAAAACTTTGTTTGTTTGTTTGTTTGGTTGTAATGGATAAACTCAAAAACGACTGGACTGATTTTAAATATTCTTTCACCATTAGAAAGCTATATTATCTGCGAGTAACATAGGCTATATTTAATCCCGGTGCGGGCAATAGCTCCCACGGGATGCGGGTGAAACCGCGGGGAAACGGCTAGTTTTATGATAAAGATCATTGGAAAAATAAAGGAAGTATCATTAATCTGTACTGTCACAATTAATCTGGCCCAGCAATTAATCAGCACCTTTTAAATCCTAATCTACGTGATGCAATTCGATGCCTTCGATATATGATATTGCACATAAGGCACTGGGTCAAACTATTACGTCAATTTAAGTCTAAGAGCAAAAAAAAATTGAGCCAGATCAATGAGTCAAAAACACTCGGTCTCGAAGAATCACCCCTAAACGATAGCCTGCCGTAAAAGTGTAGCTACATAAAGTATCTGTCATTTTAAAACGTGTGGTGGTTTAAGTCTTATAAATAAATTTAAAAGGCTGTTTTGATGCTATTCGTCTCAGAAGACCTGCTGTCATTGCAATTGCAGAACCGTATTTACCTGCATCATAAATAGCCTGGTAGGCTTGTTCGAGGATTTTGCGAGACATAGGGTCCATGTAGTTGCCGAGACGGAAGTGTACGGAGAAGAACTGGGCATCGAACCGATCGAGATCTGGAGCCATTCCGGTGTACTGTGCCAGGTCTGGATGTTTGTAGTTCCATCTCAGGCCCTCCGATGTTATCGGATTCTCCTGTTACAAAGAAAAATGATTTTCTGTGTTGTTTTGTTGTATGTTTCTTGATAATAATACTATGTCGGGCGTCGGGAAATTTCGTTATATGTTGAGCATCAGTAATTTTATGACCAGATGGCATAGGTATCAGTTACTATAAGTGACACTGCCTGCCACACCGGAGATCGTAGGTTAGATTTCCGCATAAGCCAAATATTTTTAAAGCACGAACGTTTGATTTAGTTGAAGTATTGCTGTGTAAGTATAGTATGTCTATATATTCAACTGTACAAGCTCTGCTTAGGACGGGGCTAGATGACGTTATTATAATAACGTGGAAAATGAGTATCCAAACTAAACAGTGTCAAAATTAAAATATAACAACAAGAGAAAAATATTTATGTATCAGACTGTCACTGAAAGATAGTAGGCTAATTGGCCTTTTCCGGCTACTAAGATCACGTGGCGTTGCTAAAAATCCCTTTAAAATTTCACCTATTATCAAGGTGAAAGTTCAATGTCAATGGAGTGAGGCTAGAAAGCAATTATTCTTTTGTAAGTAAATAAGGTGGAAGTTTTTGCCACTAATTTTGTGACGTAAATAAAGGTTTCAATTGCGTAGTGACTTACCTTACTATAAAGTATTTTGGAGAACTCCTGGACATTGTGAGACTTTGGGTAAAGACCCGACATGCCAGTGATGACGATCCTCTCGCCATCGAGGTCGCCCAATGATGCATCAGGTGCCAACATCCCCTCATGGGTAGACACATGTTCCTGAGGTGTAGGCGCCATGATGGAACTACTGATGATTTATCTAAAAACAATTCATTCAATTATTTACATGTCCATCTTTCACAAGTATACATTTCTTTTTTAAGTAGTGAAGTACACAGTAGTAGCATCTGGAGATGTTCCTCTCCAAATCTCAAAAAAATATCTCAATCTCAAAACACTCACTGATGAAGAGCCAAATAAAAGAAGTAAAAATCTAACTTCCACCTACAATATCGCACACGTGTTTACAAGCAGCCAATCATGCAGACAGAAAAACAAACAGATTTCTTTTTAAATATTTGTTGCACTTCACAATGTCCTGTCAACACACCACACTTATGTTCTTATGAAAAGAAAAAATAGAGTAACTAAGAGTCTTGAATAACTAATTGACTGATAATGATGAAGACTTTATTGCAAATATACCTTCGACGTCATTCACATATAGGTACGTACTAAATAGGCAATATTACAATTATGTATTAAGGTCAAATCCCATCAAATGAATTTTTGACAAAATATGAAAAAGAAATGACTTACATTGCGAAGTGCCACCAGCGTTTCACTTCTGGTACACGCAATAACTGACACAGTTGTTTTATCAACTCTGATTTCGACATGATTTAAATAATTTGCATAATTTGAATAGCTTTGTTATTTAAATATCCATTTTTTTGCATATGTATGCAAAATCAAAAGTATCCAGGACTTCATAAAAAGACATACAAAATCGGATCTATCTATATAAAAGCGAAATACCACTCACTGATTAATCTCGAAATCTCAGAAGCTAAAACATCAACAAACTTGAAACTTGGCAGGTAAGTAGGTTCCTTGCCGATAGCAAGGAACGCGGGTAAAACCCTGTCGGAAGCTAGTATTTTGAAATTTATTTATTTATTTAACAGTTTACCTACACAGTTGATGGGACAAGAAAAAGTAGAACAATGAAGTACAAAGGCTACTTTTATGTTAAGATGTCTCTTCCAATAGTCCCGCTAAGGTAGAGTTTATATTATGTGCGACTTCTTCCATTCCATTCTTCTTCTTACAGCGAAACCTGACGGAGTCTGATAGTAGCAACGGTTATAGAAAAGATGAGAGGCAATCGCTCGAGGAGAGATGAAACACAGGCCACTATGTGTGAGTTTAGTAGGTATAAATGTGGATGGGTGGAGAGTCAGAGGGAGACCGAAGAAAAGATGGATGATTTTTCTGAGAGATAACATGAATAGGACGCAAGCGAAACCGCGGGAAACATTTGTTAATTCTTACTAGTTGCTGATCATTATATCAGCAACTAGTAGCTTAAATCTGTATTGTTGCGATATAGGAGAATCCTTAATGCTGACCGACGTCAACTATTCTCTAAAGACGATGATCAAACTAAACGCATCTATATGCAGAAAAAAACATCATTTTTTATGTTTTATGGTAGTATAAAGAATATTTAGGTGCGCTTGCTTTTTGAAGTTGAACCAAGATTGACAGCATAACCTTTCGTCTTAACTTATATATTGAGTTATAATAATTAAGCGTGTTACAAACAGACATACAAGTCGTGTCACATAAATGGTATTTACTTTCCTGAATAGAAATTAGCATGTTAAATGACGAAAATACTTTGTTATAAGTATGTTTATTGATTCAATTTAGTAGTTCAAAAGAACATTGTAGAGTAAATATTGACATTCGCGCTTCAATTTTTACTCTCTCTGGGATGATATTCGCTTCATGGCATATCGGATGATCCAATAAATCGATGCTATGATGAAATTTAACAAAAAACAATGGTTTCAGTGACAAAAATAGGCACGGTATTTTTAGATACAATGTAAAAAACAATACCACGTTGCCCACGCGTGTCAATTAACAATTTACGTACAATAACAGTTTTGAATTTAATTTATTCAATGTGCTAAAAATTCTAATTAATGTTCTTTACGTAGATATTATTACGTAGGTAAAATTTCGCACAAATACATTAAAAAGCCCTTTTTAAACAGAAATTAACAGTCGTGTCCCGGCATGGAGCATGAAATGGTAAGATTTTGCAAATTGTTTTTATGTTAATCGCCATCCTGTATTCATTAATTGTTTAGAGGAGTGGCATTTTTGTCGCTTCCAACATTTGAACCACCTTAATACAAATTATTTTTATGTGAAAACGACCAATTAGTGACATCCGCATTCTCTTTAAAACTTATAGTGAGACTTTTGTCTTTGTCACAGTGTATGAATAAAAGCCAACTGCATTCAGCTAAATATGAAAATGTTAAGATGATTTAAACAGCACTTCCATTGTGACATTCCATTGTTAGATATTGGCAGTTACACAGAGTGTAGAAATATACTTTTAAAATACGCGTATATGTGCCTAAATGTGAATATTTACCTATTTGATTAATGTAAATATTTCAAAGTATGTTTTAATTGTTATTTAACCCCCATCATGAGTTCCACAGCAAAGACGCGGACGCGGAGTTTGGCAGCGCTGGCGTGGCCCGGCAGCTGGGTTCCTCGATGGTTTGCACTTCAATGTGCTGCGCCAGCCGTGTTCTGGAATGAATTCCTTCAATAAAATCAGGTTCGTAAGCTGGATCCTGGAAAGGACTAAGGCCACTTTTTTCTACATTGTTGGAGGAAGTTGTGGTTCTCGTTGGTAAAACCGAGAGGAACAGCAAGTAGGCTACATTTTACCCGGTGTCGTCAACGCATCCGCGGGGAACGCGCTATTCGTCAATAATTGATACAAACTGTACATAAGTAGATAGATAATAATATATTTAATGTAAGCTGGAGTCTAGACTGCCTGTTGCATAGCTTGAGTTGCAAAACTTTTACAACACATTACAACGTTTAAGTATTTAGCCGGCGTGAGCCTGACTGAAAATATTAGCTGGGTTCAAGATTTTCTTTAAAAAAAGTGTCAACCATTAGATCACCTGTCGGCCGACTGTCTGCAGTGTGCCGGTACTCTTACTCGTGAGAGTGATAATGAGAATGAGAATCGCTACTTTCAAGATATATTATGCTAAATTATGCTTCCGAGAATACACAAACATTGCCAATTTTTGGTGGTTTAGGAATGGGCTCTCTTTACATTAACTAACTATAGCAAAACCACCATAGGTATTCGGGACTCATAATTGGTCAGATTTTAGTCAGTTAGAAAGTGGTTTAATTGATTCTGTGGCTGCTTGTAAGTATACGAAATGCTAAAAGAATGAATAAAATTTTACTATTATTTGTGTCTAATAAATAACTGAGTGTATCATTGTATAGTTACGAACAGCCAGTTAATTCAGGAGCCACGATATTGACCTATGTATTGTTGAATTGGTAATTCCTAAAACAATGAATAATTCAAGCTGCTACTAGTGTTAATTTAATTACAGAAAACAGTTCGCAAAAGTACGTCACAATGCGTGACGGTGATCAATTAGGTACCTACCTATACCGAAGAAAATATTTTACATGCATTAATTGTATTTTATATTGATGATGCTTTCGCTCAGAAAGAATAAGAACATTTATTTACAAAATACATTTTATATTATCATTAGTCCCACTATTTCCCAACTATGTTGGGGTCGGCTTCCAGTCTATCCGGTTGCAGCTGAGTCCAGTGATTTACAAGGAGTGACGGCCTATCTGATCTCAACCCAGTTACCCAGGCAACCCAATACCCCTAGCAAAGACTATAGTAATAGCAAAGGCTACATACTTTATGACCTCTAGGGTTACCCTTTCCAATCCATCACTCTTAATTTAATTTTGTTCTACAATTAACCTTTTAACAATTTATTTAGACTGTTTAATTAGTGTTGAAAGACACACTTACACGCACAAAGGACAAGGTCGTGTCCACTGGCCTGATGACGCAAGTGAAATACTAATCACATTACTGACATAATACCTACATATTCAGCCATTGGTATTGTATGTATACCTGAAGGCAATTTATGTTAATCTAATTAATTATAGGTAATTGTTTTATTAATTCCTAAAGAAAAACTAGCTGTTTTAGGTAAGACAGTATTTGTTTTGTTCAAAAATCGATTCGCCTAAACATACGTATTTTTTTTTTTTTTTTTTATAATTACTTAGGTATCTAGTTCGTTTCATTTCTTCCTATGACCATTGAACATTATTATGTCCTGTTTAACTATTTACTTAATAATGACTTGATATTCTTTGACAAGATTAGATGCACAATTAAATAGTAGTAGTAGTAATTAAAAGTAGTCCCTAATAAATAGTTACATCGGAGTCCAAAGACGCTGCAATGACAAGATACCAACAAATCATCAAAATAATAAAATTAATCAGAACCGAGCGTGGATGGTTTTATTGAATTGTCGATTTTCTAAAAAAGACAATCCATCCGGCCAACTATCAGCCGACTGTTTAGTCTGCAGTGTGCGGGTAGGCTTTCTTTATTAAAGGCCATTCCTAGATTTTGATGCAGGTTTCTCCATGTAAGTACGATAGCTCGGTTATTATAAGGTAAGGTTTTAACAAAATATACTCTGACCCATGGCCGCGAACCGAGCTGAACCCTATGGTGAATGCTTGTGTGACTCAGGTTGGCTGGACAAATCTTGGTCAACTGGTAGCGGGAAATTCGAGTACAAAATGTTTTCTCTGTTTTACTAAAATTTATATTGGCTAAGGAGCGAACCTTATCAATCGTGGTATATGTATACCACAAAGTAATTTTGATGTCTTCGTTGCTCTCCGAAAGTCTTTAGGTACTATTGTAATCTGAAAATGCAAAATATAACAACATTTCGAATTTTACTTACGGAGTTAAACACGGTATAATTATTACTACCGCGAAGATAAAAAAAATCACACCTGGAGCCCGATTCTGCTATGTTAATAATGTCAAAATTGAATAGAAATTGTATCGCAATAGCCGTTTTAACCATATCTGGCAATCTGCTATTAATATGTATTCCAACGACATTCGATTGGTTTGCGATTGGTCTGCCATTTTGGGGGTCATTCGTCATTTCGACACACTTAACTCACCACGAATTGGTCCACTTGGTGAAACTCAAAATTTTAACATTCATCATGTCGTCAACGCGACACGTTAAGATTTTGATGCGTGTCCAGTTAGTGAAACTTAAATTTTAAACTTTTATTTTTCACCAACTCGATACGTTTTAGAATTTAACCCGATTTCAAGCAAAAAGTACAGTCAACTACATTTATTTTCTGTAGGTATCACAAATATATGTAATTGACTGCATCGGCCACTGAACGTCCGCTTAAGCTAAGCGTCCACTAGTCGGTATCGTACGCAACGGACGTATCGGACGCAACGGATCGTAGTATTATTTATATAGAAACTCATATAAATGCGTCCACCTGTACGCATCGTACGCATCGCAGATCGACAATGCCGACACCTATGCTCCGAGAGGCAACTTTTGCGATGCCTGCCGATGACGTCATACGTAATGCCGATCAGTGGACGCAGTCCGCGCGCTAGCTCTGCATCTCGACCATTTGCATTTTGGCGATTGTCGTGTCAACACGCGGTGTTGTTGTATTCACTAGTCACTAGACATTCTTCTCGCTAGAGTACTGTCTTCCTCTTCTGCTAACAAACAAGCTACAACGACAAATTCTTCTTCATCGCTTTCCTCCATTCTCACAGAGTCCACACGTGCTTTCACTATGAAAATCCGAATGAACTGGCATCGTCAATCCGTATGTTGGTACTCACCGTCGGTAATCCGTACGCTGCCGATGCAGTGGACGCACTGTGAAATATTTATCCGTTTTGTGCGATGCGTCCGTTGCGTACGATACCGACTAGTGGACGCTTAGCTTAGCAAACGCTTGAAACGCGAACATGGACTCCCAAACTACTTACTACTAGTACTAGGAAATTATAAGTGCATTGAAGCCAGATGCATTAGCAACTTTTATTAATGTTCTACAATAAAATAATGGTATTGAAATCGAAATATTGTTTGTCATAAGTACTAGGGTAACATAACGGAACAGATGATATTATCTTCAATATTAATCGGATTGCTAAGTAATGCACATATCTGTTTTTCTACAATTTATCGACAGAAGCTTTTTCAAGTACTGACTGTAATTCATAATACTTTGTTTTATTTGAGCTTCACCAACTATTTGATTTTCATTATTCTTCAAATACTATGTTCATTTTCTTTCTCACTGTATGGTCTACTACTGCTGCCATTCCGTTTGGTAGTCAGGTTCATAATCGCAATCGTAATAATATCACAATCATTTCACTTAGACTAAGATAATAACTACAGAGATCAATAAAATCAACATTAGAAACAGAATATTTAAGTAATACCACAATCATGTAGTGAGAAAGAAAACGAAAATTGTATGTAAGGAATAATGGAAATCAAACAGTTGGTGATTTTTAGTTTATTTCAAAGAAAAAATTGCGGAGTGCCACATACCCTTCAATCCTAATTGAGTCGCGTGATAGAATCTCAGTCGGTTGTGAATCGTATGTCGCTTAAGTGAAATTTGCAGAATCGTAGCCCTGATATCTACTGTAGGTAAACTTAGCTAAAACATTAATTAAACATTTTATTATATATTGTCCTCTACCAGAATTTCACCTTCACATTCACCTTAAAACGGCAGCAAATTTATTAAATCGGGAACGTCCGGTCTATAGGTATAGATAGTGATGTAATATAATAAGTGAATGTTACCAAGCCAAATATTCGCGTATAGGTATGTGTATGTAGGCTCTGTTGGCGATCCAAATAAGTAAATAAAAGCACCCACCTTCGTACCCCACAAAGGAACAGCTGAAGCCCAAAGTTTCTCTTGTATAAAGAGCGCCTAATGCGAATGAATTGGCAAGCATTTTGAATCAGGCAGATGGTGTAAAATTTGTTGTAAGGTAGGCTCCTCAGCACGAAAGAAATCTGTATACGGACGGACAAACTGACAGAATAATATGGAATGTTATTTTTATTGTAATTTGCAAGCTAAAATAACGTATCTATTGTACTTAACAAAAATTAAAGGTTTAGGATTTGTTCGGCCTTCAATTTATGAAAAAAGAACTGTCCAACTTTTTGATTTCGTTTTTTACTGTCGATATTTCTCCGATTTATTCCAATATCATATACCTACCTATTTACTTTAAAAATATTATGAAACGAAGAAGAAAATCCATTAATAAATTAATTAAATTAAAGATCTTAAAACAGAGTGATGGCAGTTGATATAAAAAAATAGGCCATTCCCATTGATTTACCAAAACCCGTACTTTAGTTACAAGTGAAGCTATTATAAGCGTGTTAAAAACAAAAACCGCCCATGTGCGAGTCGGACTCGCGTACAAAGGGTTCCGTAACATTCTTTAAAATCACGTTTATTGTATTGTGGGGGCTATGTATTTTATTCTAGTTTTCAGTATTTGTTGTTATAGCGGCAACAGTAATACATCATCTATAAAAATTTCAACTCTGTAACTATCATGGTTCATGAGCAGCCTGTTGACAGGCGGACGGACGGACGGACGGACAGAGGAGCGAAAATAATGGGGTCCCGTTTTACCCTTTGGGTACGGAACCCTATAAAGGGGAAAATTTGCCAGTGCCAAAAAAAACACTACAATAGGAACACACTGTGACGTAATGAATACAAGTGAAGTGGAGGTATATTTAAGTTTTATTTACTAAAAAATTTTTGTCTAAAACATACAAAGTGGGCCAAAAGAAGTCAAGTACTTAAAAGAAGTAGTTGTTTGGATTCGTTTTTATTTTAATGAAAAACTTCGATTCTATTGTTTGATCATGTTTATAGAATCTTATGATTTGTTTTGGCTCACCTCGTATATGTATACCTCTGTTAGTTTAAGCTGTATTTCAGTTGCCTGATAATAAAGGTTTAAATAATTGAATAAATAAGATTGAGCAGTTCCCTCGACTCTCTGTTGTTTCCATGTCCATTTAGATCTAAACTTTTTTTTAATGACGTCAAAAATCATCAAATGACCCCTCCCGCTGTGGGTTAGCAGCGGTGAGGGAGTGTCAGACTCATACTGACTGAAAACGGTCGTAACTTTATCGTTAGGTACTGTTTGCTTACGTGAGTCAACCAAAATAAATATTTGTGCTGTAGGTACATAATCCGTTTGCAGTGTCGCACACTGGCGGAAAGTCGATTTTTGCTTCGATGAGTTAACCGGAAGAAACGTGCATTGCGTTTTAACAATATGCAAGCGTCACAGTTCCGCATAACGGTGGAATCTTCCCTCCAAGTACATTAAAGTCCGGTGTGCAGATATACATATATACAGGGCGATGCAAAACGTTTCTTCAAACCACTTAATCTATATTCCTCAAGCCTATAAGACCCCATGATTTTTTATCTGGTCTATTAAAAAATTGACACAAAACGAGAATAGACTTCATTGATGATTGCTGCTAATATGAGGCGATGGGTCTCAAGAGTACTTTAACAAAATATTTAAAAAAGGAGAACGAAGGTTTCAACTCAATGCAAATTATAGTTATAGTTACAGCCTATTTATCGTCCCACTGCTGGGCACAGGCCTCCTCTCACACGGAGAAGGATTGAGCATTAATCACCACGCTTGCTCAATGCGGGTTGGTGATTTCAGACTATATAGTCCAGGTTTCCTCAAGATGTTTTCCTTCACCTTTTTATCAGCCATTGGTGTCTAAGATATACTTAGAAAGTACATACAAACTTAGAAAAGTTGCATTGGTACTTGCCTGACCTGGATTCGAACCCGCGCCCTCATACTCGAGAGGTTAGTTCTTTGCCCACTAGGCCACCACGACTTTTTTTCAATCAATGCAAATTATTCATATTTTATTACGAGACTAAAATTTGGTACATACTAATGCCAAGATGAGGATATTAAATCACGAGACGTTTGGAAGACAATAATTCTCTAATGCCTATAAATGAAACCTGGGCGTGTCAAATGCTGGCACCTACTTGTAGTTCAACAAGTATATACATATGTTTTGTACACCCTTTACTCCGTTCACTTAAATTACATATCTAGTACAGGTTTGACCCTAATTATCATTAAAAACACTTTATAAATACTCCATAACGTTAAACAGTTACGCACATGTACGTCAACCGTTTGAATTTATCATTTCGTTGATTAGTGAATAGCTTCAGTTTCAATTTAATCGGTGAGCACAAAAACATAGTACCAGCCGGTTGCGCAAATAGATTGCAGTTCGGGGTTTTTGTAAAGTATTTTTATATCGCCCAATATTATAAGTTTTGTATCATAAAAATGAGCCTTAATATTTATTAAATCCTTAGTATTTGGTACTTGTGGTTTATTTATAGTGGAAAGAAACAGTTTTATTTAAAACGTCTGTTGTTATAAGAAATCATCGCGCTAAGTCAATTGGGGCTTTTGCAATCACCATAACCAGTGTGTCACAGTGTAATTAAAAATATTGTACAGTGAAACTTTGTATACAGATATAGATAAACCAAACGGCTAAGAAGAATGGCGCCGTCACCGCAAGAGAGCGTGCCTCAGGAGGTACTGGCCTCTTCAGTGTCAAGTGGAGATAGGATAGTCATCAGTGGCATGTCAGGACTGTACCCGGACTCAGAACACGTAAAGGACTTCGACGAAATCCTGTATAACAAGGTAAGTGAAATATCTTTTTAAGACCTTAGAAAATCTCGAAATCTAGATGAAGGAGTCTCAGCATGAGGTTACTTTTTCCTTCCTCCGCGATCCTGCCTATGTGATCTCTCCCCGATCGTATCGGATTGCCATTCCATCGGACTACCAGATTGAAGAAATAGGGAATGCACCTGTGTGTGCGCAAATGCTTACTAGAGAGAACAAGCATTATCTCGTATATCTGAAAAAGTAATCGTGATAACTCGCTAGATGATAGTTGTCTTCCTTCTCTGTTTATGACACTATAACAAGTTTATTGTGTATCGTAGGTAAATCCTGTCACAGAAAAAGGACTTCGCTTCAAATTTAACCACCCAGAAGTGGTGCAGCACTCGGGGTCAGTGCCGGGGCTGAGTTACTTCGACGCGCAATTCTTCAAGGTGCACTACCGCCTCGCCAACTGCATGGACCCCATGGCGCGCAAGGTGCTCGAGCAGTCATACCAGGCTATATACGATGCTGGTTAGTATAAAAACAACGGTTTCAACTGCGTCCAGAAGTAACCACTCCATGAAGCAGGATATAATTAACTTATTCATTCATTTACATACATTTACCATTACACGCTTAATTATAAATTAATCTATTTGTAACAAATAATGAACAATGCATGTTTTGTAAATTCACTTAGAGAACAATAAAATAGGTCCGATTCACTCGCGAAGCATGCTTAGTGACCTCTGTGTGATAATAACTTTGTATTGGTAATATTTTTTTGCGTTACAAGTCAGCAAAGTTGTAGTTTGCTGCGAGTGTAGATTTGAAATCCTGAGAGAGCGGAGGATACTGTTTGAATCACGAGCGTAGCGAGCGTGGTAGCGAGTGATTCTTAAAAAGAATCCTCAGCAAGTTGATGCGAGATGCAAAACTTTGCTCTTATGTAACACACGTTACTTTTCAGCAGCGAGAACAAAATTGTATTCCCGCCGAGAGACTTTTGTTTTTCTTTAAGTCTACCACTTCTACCAGTGAGGCAAATGTTTTGCCATGCTTTGTCTCATTGTGATTTTTTAAGCTATCATCATCCTCCGAGCCTTTTTCCCAATCATGTTGGGGTCGGCTTCCAGTCTAACCGGATTCAGCTGAGTACCAGTGCTTTACAAGAAGCGACTGCCTATCTGACCTCCTCAACCCGGTTACCCGGGCAACCCGATACCCCTTGGTTAGACTGCTGTCAGACTCACTGGCTTCTGACTACCCGTAACGACTGCCAAGGATGTTCAATGACAGCCGGGTCATGACAGTTTAACGTGCCATCCGAAACACAGTCAATGGTGTCTAAGACATACTTAGAAAGTACATTTTTTAAGCTACTGAAGTGAAAAATAATTTTCAGCGTTGGTTTAGAAACCTTATATAGACCTTATTTAGATCACAAATTCACAAACATCAACTCTCCATAATAGTATATTAAACATACCTACTAAAAATAATAAGATAAACCTGTAAATTAGAATCAGTTATACCTAAGTATTATACATGGGCAGGACTCACACCGTTGTGATAATTTCAAGTTAGGCAAGTCATATTAGGTACTGAAACTAAAATGGTCAACGATCTCGCAAAGTATTGTCACCGAATTAGAAAGCTTAATTTATTTAAAAACGTGATCAACACTGTACGTGCTTGTTTTTGACAATGGTGTAGTAATTTGAATTACAAAGTTTTCGCTCGAATTCTCATTTGAATTTCAGCCTAAAAATAGAAGAATGTCAAGAACTATAATTTTATTTCACTGAGTTTCTTATTTATTTATTGAATTATGAACAATAACGGCCAGTGGCCAGATCATCATCAAAACATCGCAGTCAGGCACAGCGTCCAGGAGTACGTTTTATAGCAGATTGTGAACCCGCGTCTACGCCTACTTGAAATTTTCTTCTTTTACAAAAAGCAATACAAAAATGTTGATTACTTCCAGCTGTCTACCAGTTACTGTGGCAAATAATTCTTTTAAACGTATACACATAACAAGAAAGTGATCTTTTTCCATTTTTTAGCAAGACATACATACATTCTGATTCATGCCGGGCTAGACCACTTAGATGTTGGAGACATATTCCAATCACTAAAATCCTATAGTGCTTAAAACCACAAGATTCTCATGACTGCTCGTTTTTTACAGAAGGTTTTATTTCTATGATAATAATTTCATTTTTCAGGAGTCAATCCTGATGAGCTTTCCGGCAAGAAGATCGGTGTCTACATCGGATCATGTTTTTCTGAAACTGAAAAGGCTTGTTTTTACGAGGCTTCTTCTAGATCGGGCTTTGGTATAGCTGGGTAAGTAAAAAAAATAATAGCTACAACCATCCCTATTGCAAAACAGATGTAATTTTTACTCTCACAAGGGTAGTTTTTTGGCATCTTCAAAGGCAACAAAATGGAACAGGTTAGCTAATTTTATTTGCTTTTGTTTGCTAATCAGGTGCAGCAAAACGATGTTTGCGAACCGCATCTCATACTGGCTGAACGCGAAGGGTCCGTCCATGTCTATCGACGAGGCGTGCTGCAGTTCTACCGCGGCGCTAGAGCAAGCCTACCTCGCCATCAGTCGCGGCGAGTGCGAGGCTGCTATCGTCGGAGGCGCCTTCTTGTGTCTGCACCCGCAGTCCTCAGTGCACTATGGAAGGTAATGGTGATAGAGGTTTGTGCTGAGAAAGAATTGAAGGCATGCCATAAAGAGTGTTCTCGGTATGAATGTAGATGAAACAAGAACAGAATACATGACATGAATACTAAGGGTAATAATAAATGACAGCTAACTGAGAGAAATGGAAGACATTATTGCGTCGACCCAAAAAGTTTAGAGATCCGGGCTATTTCAGATCATACAATTAAGTGTTCATTTTATTCTGATTTCAGAATCATTAAACTATGTGAGGATGGAAAAACTAAATCGTTTGACGAGAAGGCTGATGGCTGCACTAAGTCTGAAGCGATCAATGTACTATTTCTGCAAAAAGCCAAGGATGCTTTAAGGTACCTATAGATTGTATATTAAACTCAAATTTTTAACAATTTTGTCAGATTCCTTTCTTCAGGTGTATCAAAATTACGTCTGGGCTTTAAAGGGTATTGTCAGGACAAAAACTACATTATTTTCTGTCACTTCATGCAGGATTTATGCCGATGTATTGCACGTCAAGTCGGAGTACACGGGTCTGTTGGCTGGAGAGACAGGCCCTCGATACGGATTCTACAGAGACATGAGCAAAACTATCAACTTTATCAAAACGTTCTACGAAGAAGCTAAAGTACCCGCGCAAGCTATCGAATATATCGAAGCTTTCGGATGCGGTTAGTAATTTGGTTAATTTTAACATACGTATTTTCACATAAACTGTACTGATACAATCAAAATCTTTTTATTTCACATAGGCCTTTGCAGGCACTTATGAAACGTCACATTAGTTGCACGGTTCCAAAAAGTTGATAAACAAACTTAAACTAAGATACCATTTTCTCCTAATGGACACATAAGCCGAGAAAGATCGTAATTTGAACAATCTGACCTCCTCATAACTTCCCAGTAAAGAAAAGAAAGATTGCATGAAAGCAGTTATATAAATGTGATTTTATTCAACAGCTCTACCAGAGGTTGATAAAATGGAATTGCAAGCCATCGAAGAGGTGTTCTGCAAGGACAGAAAAGATCCCCTGTTGGTGGGCAGCGTTATGTCCAACGTCGGTTACAATGAAGCTGCCGCTGGTATTACTGCCATCACAAAGGTAAACTCCAAAATCTTTTCAGTTTTCTCATCCAAAATAAGGTAGACATTTTTATTAAATTGAGTACCAACCAATCACTACTATCTACTTCAGGAAAAAGTATTAAGAGCTTCTGATTTAATCAACAATCTTCGTGTCTTGCAGGTACTGCTGGGGTACCACCACGGTGTACTAGCCGCCAACCTGCACTGCGATAACCCTCGTCAGGACGTAGCGGCGCTGCGTGAGGGGCGCATGCGCGTGGTCACCGACCACGAGAAGTTCAAGCGCAGCTATGTCGCAGTCAACGGCATGTCAGTCGCAGGCGTCAACTCACACGTGTTGCTACATGGCCACTACAAACCTAAGGTAAAAAAGTTAAAAGAGCATCACCTAAAAAACAAAAGAATGATATAATAAACGAGAGTCATTTTGTTTTGCAGGATCTCGATCGTTACAAGACAAACATACCACACCTGGTGACAGTATCAGCGAGACACGACGTCGCTGTGAAGCATATTCTGGATGATCTGAAGGCAAACCCCATAGACCCCGAGCAGCTGAGGCTGTTCCACAATGCACATCAATCTAACACTTCGGGACACTTGGGCAGAGGATTTGTTATTCTAAGTAAATACTCCTTTCACATCTTAATACCAAACTTAAATTATATTAATCGTGACATGCCGAAACCTACTCAATGAGGACGTAAGAGCTCTACCTCACTAGGACGCCATGGCCACGTCGCCAGCGGCACAGGTCTGGCTACTTCTGGCATCCAAATTCGCCAAGTCGAGTGGCCATGGCGTCTCGACTGTCAATTGTTTACGTCGTTGCTGAAAAAATTGCACGCTGCTGGCGACCACATTGGCGACTGTGTGAGGGAGGTGCACTTTACCGTGTACATTATAGTGGCAACTGTGGCCACGTTGCCAAGCTGCCACGGTAGCCAGAAGCCACGTAGGGGACTGTAGCTCGTGGCCACGCCTCCAATTTGGCGATGTTGCCAAACCGTCGCTAAGTGAGTTAGGTTCCATACATTTCAATACTAACTGCTTGGATACGTAGCCGGCGACGTCGCTATTGGCGTCCTAATGAGGCAGGGCTCTAAATTATAACTATATTTTTCAGAGTCTGACGAAGAAAACAAAACCGTGAGCCTGAGTGAGAAGGCTGAGTATTTTGACGACGCTCTCAAGCCGCTGTGGTTCGTGTACAGCGGAATGGGCTCTCAGTGGACCGGTATGGGTGCGCAACTCATGCGCATTCCCATTTTTGCTGCCGCAATAGAACGGTACAGAATATATTCCAAAAATATTTAGAGGATACTTACACAAACACCTCAATTTTCAACCAACTTTACTATAATTTCAGATGCCGAAAAGTACTTGAGCCCAAAGGAATCAATATTGTTGACATCATAACATCTTCAGATGAAAAGACCTTTGACAACATTTTACATTCCTTCGTGGGAATAGCTGCCATTCAGATTGGTCTTACTGATATTCTCCGAGCGGTTGGACTTGTTCCCGATGGAATTATTGGTGAGAACTGACATTCCTTAGAACGTACTATAACTTAGTAATGAGCCTCTCTTATATTGTTTTTGCTATGTAACCAGGTCACAGCGTGGGTGAGCTGGGATGCTCGTACGCCGACGGCTGTCTGACGGCGGAGGAGATGATACTGTCCGCCTACAGCCGCGGACTGGTGTCGCTCGAGACTCCCTTCATACGCGGCTCCATGGCTGCCATTGGTCTGGGATACGAACAGGTGATCTTATTTTACTTTCAATCAGTTCTATTTCCTACTGAACATAAGACATCTGAAAGTAATTTTGAACCCTAACATTATTTTTAAAAGATAAAAAGTTATGACATTTTTAAAAGCGAACTTATACGAAATTGACTATGTAATTGTTGTAACGAAGTGTTATCGTTTTGTTCGTAGATTGCCCCGATGTGTCCTCCTGAAATCCAAGTAGCTTGTCACAATGGTCCTGAGTCCAGCACTATTTCGGGACCCGCTGACAAGATGCGCGAGTTTGTGGCTGAGTTGACTGAAAAGGGAATTTTCGCTAAAGAAGTTCCATGCTCCAACATTGCCTATCACTCACGTTATATTGCTGATGCTGGTGAGTATCCATAGTGCAAAAATGTATTTTCTTCTATCTGAAGATACTTCTAAAAATAGTGTCCAAAATCAGGCGATGCTAAAAAATAATATGTACAACGATTGTAACGATGGATTATTAAGCATTATTTTTTTTGTAATGTAGGTCCTCAATTACTCAAGTACTTATCCGACGTGATCAAGGATCCGAAGCCTCGCAGCGAGCGCTGGCTGTCGACGTCAGTTCCAGAGGAGAGGTGGGGTGAACCGCAAGCGAAGCTCTGTTCTGCTGAATATCATACCAACAACTTGCTTGTGAGTAAAGCACTCTGTGATTGTGATCCTTCCTTTTGAATCTATGAGGGCTAATTAAAAATCATCTTTATGTGTATAAAACGACTGTGCTATGTTTGGCTCGAATTTTAGAAAACGATATCTAAAAGAATTTAAAACATCTTGCAGAGCCCAGTATTGTTTGAGGAAACGTCCCGACTGATCCCCAACAACGCGGTGCTGGTGGAGGTGGCGCCGCACGGGCTGCTGCAGGCCATCCTCAAGCGCTCGCTGCCGAGCTGCAAGAACATCGCGCTCACCAGGAGGAAGCACGACGATAACGCCTTCTTAGTACTCGAAGCTATCGGCAAGTGAGTAAACTATTGAGCTTAAGTCGCCTTTTCGCCTTACCTGATCGTAGGCGTGACTATTGTTCGAGATGGTACTGTAGAATCTTACATGTTGATCACATTAACACCTACTCGAACATCATGGTACCTGAAAACAATTCAGGTGATCCTATAGTATCCGTTTCTATGTTTTAATTAAAATACGATTGTTTCAGATTGTTTATGGAAGGATACAATCCTAAAGTTCATGTTCTGTATCCAAAAGTTGAGCTGCCCGTGTCCACGGGAACACCATTCTTATCTCACCTCGTCAAATGGGCTCATGGTGAGAAATGGTAAGTAGAATTAAATTTTAATACATAATCAGGCTAGCGTTATTCTTAATGAGGTGAATAAAACCGACCTCAGAGTAAATGGAAAGGCGAGACCACAATATTATTTCAATTGATTGTGTTCTGCCCTACAGAAAAGTAAAACTCCTTTTATCCATTTTTTTTTGCATGATCCTTATTGTGACGTTCAATCAAAAATGTGAGTTTTATATACATTGTTTTCTTGTAGGCCTCTACCTTTCTACAACACAGCCAACAGAAAAACTGCTGCCACTTGCAATTACGTGACTTCCCTGCAGGATCTTGACAATGCTTACTTGCAAGGACACGTAATGCGAGGTAAGTGAGCACTGTACGTCTTTACTTTCAGTACCTCTCCCGGTCCCGTTGGACCAGACGCAACAGACATACGCTAAGCAAAGACAGCTAGCACACGTTGGGTTGGTTGACCTGAACGGCTGCAAACTCCAAACTCGTTTCTGAAATATATTCTTATGATAAATGCATCCATCCACAGGGCAAACGTTATTCCCGTATGCGGCTACTCTGGTGTTGGTGTGGGATGTGTTCTGCATGACTGCGGGTAAGCCGAAGAAGCAGCAGTCGGTGGAGTTCACTGACCTGCATCTGATCTCGCAACCGATATTACACGACCAGCGTCAACTTCGTCTGAACCTGTCTCTCCAGAGAGGAACTGGCAGGTTTGAGGTATCAGCAATACAACCTACCAAGTTATCCAAACTTTTGTTATGAAATAATAGCTTTTGTTAAAATTAAATAATATTCCTTCACAGGTTTTGAATGAAGGCTCTCGAGTCATCAGTGGTGGTATAAAAATATTTGATACTGAAAAATCAAAACCAAATTATGACAGCGATACCACATTAAATGTAGAGCTCACACAAGATGATATTTATCGTTTATTGAGTGAAAGAGATTACTCGTACAGGTAATTTAATATAAATACATTATTGCTTTTGAAATAATTCATTATGAGCCTTTTTTTACAATGAAACTAAAAGAAAGGTAAAAGTAAATGGCTTGCATTGTGTTCTCGCACAGCGGTGAGTTCCGCAGCATGGAGGGGTGTGACAGCGCGCTGAGCGCGGCGGCGCTGGCGTGGCGCGACAACTGGGTGACGTTCCTCGACGGATTGCTGCAGCTCAACATGCTGCGCCAGCCGCACCGCGCCGTCACGCTGCCCACGCACATCAGGAGCATCTCCATCGATGTCGACCAGCATGCTAAATGTGTGAAACAGTCTGCTGTTTCGGACTTCAAAGTTTCATTGAAAGCTTATGTCTCTGATCAGTACTACAATACCAAGTGAGAATAGATCTTGAAATCAGGTATTTCATTTTCTCCAAACAACGTCTTGACGTGCTCACTTGTTTACAGGTGCGGAGGAGTCATAATACATAACATAAAATATGAAAAACTGCCTCTGTTGAAAAATAAAGAAATGGTTCTAAAGTCTCTGAATTTCATACCTTTCAAAACCGAAATAGATGTAAGTATATGTTAGCCATCGAGGTTGGCCGGCTATAATGAAAGAAATAAGATATAACTATTACTTTGTGTTGTTGCAGGCATCATCTTCTCTTGAAGTTCACCTGCAAATTGTGGCGGAAAATTTGAGTAAAACAAATCTCAATGTAGTTGGAATAGTTAACGAACCATCAAATGAGTCTATATTCATCGAAATTGATAATGCTCTGAAGAACATTTCTAGCCTCAATATTAAATACTCGGAAATAAGCCGAGCTTCAGCAATAAAGAAACAAGCGAACTTGGAACTAAAAGATGTTGATCTTTTTCTCGTACAAAACCTATCAACTGATGATGAAGTAAGTAAAAATCTAAAATGAAATAGAGCAAATTCTGAAATTTATATACATTGTATCAAATTCTTATACTGAGCTATGAAAAGCACATGACATAATTATTATGAAAAACCAAAGAGCATAACTTAATAGGCTTTTCCCAAATTATTTTCACAGTTGTGTCAGTTACTGCATCGTACTTTGCAACGAGACCAATTCATAGTGAGCGAGGAGGACACGCTCGGAGGTCGCGCGCGGCCCTCGTCTCTGTACCGCGTGGTCTCCGCGCACAGAACAGTGCGCGACGGCAAGAAGCAGCAGTCGCAGCTGCAGCTGAGCCGCTGGGGAGCTGCCACGCCTGTCGCCACAACCACCACCACCGTGCGATCCCAAGCCGACATCCCGTACCTTATCTCAACACGCGATAACCTGGCCGCGGGACATCGCCTGTTGATCATAGCGCCGTACCCCTCACTGCCAGGACTCAAAGAACTTGTGAGCGGTTGGCGTAAACAAGATAACGGTAACAAGATCCAGCTGATCATGGTCGGCAAAGAGAGCATCGATAGCTTCTACTGCAGCGACGTACCAGATGTTGAACTGGCATATAATGTTGTGAATAATGTAAGAATTATGAATTTTGATTTTTTAAATATTTAAAATGAAAAGGCTGGTCGTCTCTTGACTAATATTTGTATGTTTTAGAACCAATGGGGAGGGGAGTACTATACCTCTTTGGTAGACTCTGCACCTGTAAGCAATGTGACTTTAAAATGCAACCAGTTCGGTGATTTTGATTCACTCACATGGGTCGAAACACCTGAGAACAACGAACCGGGAGTTAAAGTCAAGGTATCTTCAAACAACTTATTAACCAAGTTAAATTAATTTTTAAATAAACTAAGCGATTTTCAACTGTTACAAAAAAATCTTCTTTCAGGTTCACTACGCTGGTATCAGTTATAATGACACCAAGAAGGCTAGCGGAGCCTTGTCATTTGGACAAAACGTTATTAACGACTACGGAATGGATTTCAGTGGGACCACGGAAAGGTAATTTAAAACACACTGGATCCTCATGGACTTGAGAGTTGTTATTTTAGCTGTTTGACTTTGTTCCCCATCCTCCACAGAAATCATTGATGAACACCATTCACTACCTGTACATAATACTCAGGTAATACTCATAGGTACTCTTCGAGCATAATTACAAATATCTCCAGAAATGAAAATCTTGTAACTTGCAGAAATATTTAGCAAGGCCCTTTCCATGTATACTCTCAACCATAGTAAATTAGGTAGCTCCATAATAAGAAAAATAATAATTCAATTTTCCCTATGACCAGTGGTGTTCGCGTGATGGGCTTGGTGCGAGGTGGAGCAGCCAGCAGCGTGGTGCGCGCGCAGTCGCAGCTGCTGTGGCCCGTGCCGGTACACTGGAGCCTCGAGGACGCCGCCACCGTGCCGCTCGCATACGCGCACGCCTTCTACTGTCTCGTGAGTACACCACACCAAGTCCTTCCAGCCCCTAATCAAGTACTGCAAAAGTATTAAAAAAGAACATTTTTATTCAATAAGTTCCTCGCATATCACCAAGAGAGCAGGAGATTTTTTTTTGTCAAAAGAAGATTGCGTATTCATTGCATTCAATGACCCGGTTGTGTAAAAACATTGGTACATACTAATGTTAACATAACATAGCTCTTACCATACTTGCCTGCTACGTAAAACTTAATATAGTTTTTGTGTTCTAGGCCATTAAGCTGTACAAGAAGCTGGAACCCCATACAACTGTGCTGGTGCACGGAGGAGCCGGGACCTTAGGTCAAGCTGTCTTGTCAATCGTACTGGCTCACGGCTGCCAAGTATACACTACCGTTAGTGATATAAAGAAGAAACGATTCCTTCTCAAACTGTTCCCAGGATTGAAAGGTAGAACTCATGATTTTCTTTACAGTTTCATCTACAAATGACACGCCCCTTTAATTGGAATGTTCAGACAGCACAAGTTATTTAAGACAATGAGACAGAGCGTAGGACCCACAATTGTTCCCTGCGGCACACCGTAAGAAATTGGTTGCTTGTCTCTGGTGTGAGTGCCTGTCTTAAATCCGTTTGTCAAATAGCTCTCCAATAGTTTGAGTTGAAGTCTTCTGGCGCCTATCTTCCTACTTGTTTGTCTGATTGGGTAGAATGGAAATGGTGTCGAAAGCCTCGCCAAAATTTTGCGTGCGTTGATTTTATAACTTTATGGTGTATTATTTGTTTTCAGCTGAAAATATCGGCAATTCTCGTGACCATAGTTTCCGAGACATGATTCTAAATGCTACAGCAGGGAGGGGATGTGAAATTGTTATAAGCTCATTAAAAGGAGAGTTGAAGAAGGTTTGTTTTAATACATTTGATTGTGTATTTATCACCTTTTGAGCATTAAATAAATCAAACTCTTCTATTCACAGTCTACACTCTGCTGTGGTGGTTTCGATGGAGTGTTTTTGGATATTTCACAACTACATAATCAAGAAGAAGACTTCGACTTCGGAATGTTCCACCTCACTAAGGAAAGAGCTTATACTACTGTTGATTTCTCAACCATATTTGACAGTGAAAATAGCAGTGAACGCAATGTATGTACACCACCACACAGTGGTTTTTAGCAGGGCAAGGCTTGGCAAATTATATTTAAAATATAATTGTCTTTCATCCAGGCTTTGCAGCGCATGATAAGTGAGGGAATCCGTGCGGGCTACGTACGTCCGCTGTCGCGAGTGACGTACTCCCCGCACGACGTCGCGCGTGCGTTCTATCTACAGGACGGTAGCCGGCACCGCGGCAGAGTGCTGCTTAGGATGCACGATGACACACTGACGGCTCAACCCAGGTATTTGGTGCCGACGTGTTATCAAACGTCATCAACTGAATTGATTATTTTCTAAATACATAAATTTAAAAAGACTTGCAACTAAAGTATCTTCTTTTTTTAGATTGAAGTGCTCTACTGACGATTGTCATCTTATTATAAGCAACGATGAAACATTTGGGTTGCTGCTAGGTGACCGGCTAGTACAAAGAGGAGCTAAAAA
This sequence comes from Helicoverpa armigera, assembly GCF_030705265.1. NCBI lineage: Eukaryota > Metazoa > Arthropoda > Insecta > Lepidoptera > Noctuidae > Helicoverpa > Helicoverpa armigera. Next base: position 2,622,008 of record NC_087141.1, read on the forward strand.
GCTTTGTGTACACCTTAAGAGTCCTTCAGCTAGCTACATACAGTTGAAAATTCGGTAATATATAAAACCTTACTCTGACTTTATTTTTGACTTTTTACTTTTTCTTTCTCTTATATGCTCTTTGATGTGCTTCCAGATCGTGGCAAAAGTTAGGTGTGAAAGTGGAAGTAATGTCGAACGAGTTATCAAAGGAGTCGGACATCTCCGCAGTGGTCAGTAACGCCCAGCGCCTCGGCCCAGTGGAAGGAGTTTACGTCACGCTGGCAGACAATCAACAACACATTGACGAAACTAAACTCAACACTTTGGATTTAGTATCGAGGAAGTTATGTAAAGATATCAAGTGAGTATCGTTCCCCATAATATCGTGTCTTTTGGTTAAGAATAGTGTTTATTTACTGTACTAAACTGTCCTGTACTTTTATTGTCGATTGCCTTTAATTGAGCATAAAATAAGAATTTACCAGTAGACTACTACAGGAGCACAGTAGACTGACACGATGATGTCTTATTTTGCCAGATACTTTGCAATATTGAACACCGGTACTAATACTATTGGAAAGGACGTGATCCTTCGTCGAGTACATAACAGCTTGCCTGCAACAATGTTATCGTTGCCTGAAATAAACCTCGTGAGTACTTAAATTGCATTCACAGCTTTTTTTTATCATCCCACTGCTAGGTACAGGTCTTGTCCACTTAGGCTAAAGCCCCAGTGATATGGTAGGGCGTGGCCATCACCGACCCCAGAGACGACCAATCTGATGCTCTTACATTTTATCCACGTTAGCTTTTTACTTATTTTACTTTCTATTACCACGACGCAGACCTGTGGTAGGCCCTGTAAAAGCTAAATGAACACAATTCCTTTATTAAAGAAAAATTGTTTTAGGCACTGAACAAAGTATTATTTTCACAGGAATCTCATAACGAGGTTGTATTGTACCGAGGTGCGGTTGACCTGACCGAGAAAGCTCTGCGTGGCATACAGCACGTTCTTCTTGCGAGCACCGTTCCTGAACATCAAACTTCGCTCCTACAAAAAATTGTCGCCCTCGCAGGTAAAATTCTAATCCTAGAAGTAACTTCAGCGTTTGTGATATAAATAATTAAGATAATGTTTTGTGTAAGTGTTGGGCAAAAGTAAAACTAAGTATCACTACCCTAGGTCTATGTAGGCTTAGGAAAGTGCTACTTGTTAAATAGGACGAACGACGATGGCAAATATTAATGAAAGAATAGATACTATTAAATTAGATAAATATTAAATATTAACACAAAAACAAACATGTTTACAGGGATAACTTTCAAGGAGACGCCGGATAAGAATACAACGTTGGAGGAATTGGGTGTATTAAATGACAACGTTCAAAAAATATCTCAATTTTTGAAATTAACTTATAATATTGTGTTCGACGAAACGGAAATTCCCTCCCTCACTGTTGAAACGTAAGTATATCTCTCACCACGGTCTAGTAATGTTGGAGCCTTTTAAATTTCTTCTTTTTAACAATTAGCTTTAATTTTTAACCATTTTGGGCTCATAGTTCTACCGTAGTTCACATGTGGTCATTGCAGAATTGACTTTAAGATATTCAATTTTCTTTCAAGGATACAACAAATAGAAAGTTCAATCACCAAACCAGAATTCAAAGATGAAAAGGGCTTGTCTACCTTCTTCACGTATGTGGACGCAGATGAACTTGTCGCAACAACAGACTTCGTTTGTTTGCCCAGCCTTGTCAACAATTCTTCAATGGTAATTATTCATCCTATTGTTATAGCTAAGACCATGTTATGGTGGAGTTTTACCAGGTGATACATTATTGTAATCACGACTCACTTCAGAAAGATCTATCTTCATATTCTTTCCTTAACCTTATTGTTTGATTGATGTTTTGCAGAGAGACGATGAATTCGACGCAACCCAAACCTACCTGTGCATAGTGCCGGGCATGGAGGGACATCACGAGCGGTTCCGGCTGCTGTGCGAGCGCCTCAAGCTGCCCGCCATTGTACTGCAGCCGGGGCTCGACCGCCCTAACGAAACTGTACAGGAAACTGCTAAACGATTCGTTGACGTAAGTAACCCTCCTGAAGCTGTTTAGTTAAGCTGCTGCAGGAGACACTAGTTAAAATCAAATTTTCATTTTAGGTGTTCTTGAAGAAGACGGGATTGAAAAATAACTTCTACCTCTTAGGCTATGAAACAGGAATCGCGATAGCATTAGAGATGGTGGCTCTTTTGGAAGACCGAGGTAAGAGATCAGATTAATTTTCTCACAGAATAATTTGTACCAGCCAATTGGAGTACTAATAAATATGTATTCCAGGTTTGACGGGCACATTATATTGCATCGGGTTCGCACCAGACGAGCTCAAGGTGGAGTTGGAGGAGCAGTTGTCGGAGTTTGCTCGCGAAGAGGAGCTGCAGAACTCCGTGGCGCGGCACATGTTCACTCTGATGGCGGGCGGCGACGCTCGCGGGCTGGGCGGGCTGCAGGCAGCTCGCACGTGGGCGCAGAAGGTGGAGTTGTGCGTGCGCACTCTGCTGGGGCGCGTGCCGCACTCGGCGCAGTACGCGCGCGCGCTGCTGGAGACGGCGCTGTCGCGCATCCAGCGCGCGCGCACGTGCCGCGCGCGCCGCGCGCTGCGCTGCGTGCTGCTGCGCGCCGCCGCCGCGCGCCCACAGCCGCCCGCGCGCGCGCTGCAGCACCACTCTCAGCTGCCCGTCGTCGTGCACCAGCTGACCTCACCGCTAGCACACGCCACCGCAGACTTGCAGTGCGCCGCCGTCATCAACAGATACCTGCACCCCGACATACTGCAACACTTCGATAATAAGAACATTTGTGACACATACCTTCTTAATGCTGATTCCTTCATGTCTCTTGACGGTCCGTCCGTTAAGTAATTTTTATGTAATTGATATATGTAATTAAAATTAAATGCACATTTATTATTCTTGTACTTGTTTCAACATTTAATCATGGGTACGTCATTATAACTGTGATGGTTCTGCTCTCCGAAAAATGTTATCTAACTGATATCAAGTGAATGTTCATTGCTTTTACATTAAAATAAACTTATGTATCTATCAAATGTTCGTTTTTGATGAATATAATCAAATCTTACCTACAACGGCTTAGAGCCTGAAGAAGAGAAATGTATTTTCTTTCTTCTTTCTTTCTTTCATCTAGTAGTTACATTTATGGGTGAACACTTACCTTGAGTCTGTTATTTTCGTCATCTGGTACCACAGGGGGACTACAAAGTACATAAATGTGCACAAAGGGAAGTGTATAAGGGAGTAAATAGGGGGAGTATATAAGGAAATACATAAGGGAGTACATAAGAGCTATGTACAGCGAAAGAAGTGTGACTACATACAGTAAAATTGGAATAAGGAGAATAGCGAATCTTGAATAGTTTTTTATATTGTTAACCGACTTCTTAAACAGGAGATTTTACTAAGTTATCTGGAACGGCCTGTTTTTTTTTACATAGAATTATATAACTAACCTATATAAATGAGATTCCGTGGCCATAAGGTCTAGATCTAATGGTGGGCTTCGAAAGAAATCGAATGAAACTTATTATGCGCAGATTTGAACCTGATCTTATGCTGGAGACGAGACGCTGCATCGAGGAAAAACCGCAACGGAATATAGCTAGCTAGCCCTTGTTTGGGCTTATATTATGTACGTGTGTCTTTTATCAGAACTTTATTTCAACATTAGTTATTAAAAAAACTGTTGACAGGGTTCAAGTCACACAAATTACAAAGTTAACATGCATCCCACTTGCAAAAAACCTTATGTCTTTGTGCATTCACTTAATATTCTCATCCTTCGAGCCTTTTTCCCAACTATGTTGGGGGCGGCTTCCAGTCTAACCGGATTTAGCTAAGTATCAGGGCTTTACAAGGAACGACTGTCCTATCTGACCCCCTCAACCCAGTTACCTGGGCAACCCAGTACCCCTTGGTTAGACTGGTGTCAGACTTACTGGCTTCTGACTACCCGTAAGGACTGCCAAGGATGTTCAATGACAGCCGGGACCTACAGTTTAACGTGCCATCCGAAACACAGTAATTGGTACAGAACGTACAGTTCATACAAACTTAGAAAAGTTGCATTGGCACTTGCCTGACCTGGAATCGAACCCGCGCCCTCATACTCGAGAGGTTGGTTCTTTGCCAATTAGGCCACCACGACTTTTTCACACTCACTGTCACTTAATAATCTAATGACATTATTTTGTTTCGGCGGAAGATAAGCTTAGAGTTCTGTAATACATTCTTTTTTTATAATTTTCATAGACTTTTCCTTAAACCAGAGTACCAGCGTTTTACATGGAGCGACTCGGCTGTGCAATTTCAAAACCTAGTATCTGACAAATTAAAAAAAAAGCGTGTTTTTGCATTTTTCGACCTTATCGACCACGTCTATCTGACCTCAACTGAGTCCCATATTTACAGATTATACGCACCTTTTAACTACAAAATTCACGAAGTTAATTGATGATGACAAATAGATAATAATTGATTGACTGAATTTGAATAGTGAACTTGACTTAGACCAGGCCATTGTTGTTTCTTAATTTAATTACATTCAAATAAGCATATTAAACAGGTTATTCACACCGCTTGATTTGAATCATTAATAAGCATGGAGAGTAACAAAAGTAAATAGTCCGTCTTTTAGATAAACCTTAAATAATACGTAGTACCTTTAATAATTTAAGAGCCCAGCTCTTGTCGGTGGAGCTCCTTCCATCAGATGATCCAATAAGATGATCCAATAAGATAATAAGAGACAACTACTGTATAATATCGAGAACAGGAGAGGAAAAATGATGGGAAACCTTATATCTCTCGACAATTTTATCAAAAACATCGTGGAAGGGAAGGTCGAAGAAAAGAGGGGAAGGGATCGTCCTTTAATTATGGAGTCGTATATTTTCTTTGCTCTAAATTATAAAAAAAAATCGTATTTCAGAAAAAAGCAATAACCAAACACCTTAACATTTGACTTCGAACATCTTCGGAAGCTCATTCTGGATCGATGTGGAATTTTTTATCTAATGGTAAACTCAACTTAATTCAAGTCTGTGCGATATTTTGTGAGTAAAATCCATTTCACGAAAGAATTTCAATTTGTGAAATGAACTTTTTTCAACTACCGTTAGGCACGCTCATAAATAATGGCACATCGTTCGCGAGTACTTCATTAGTTTGTGAGTGTAGGGTCAGAATACACCTACAGTACCTATTGTGCTATAATCAGCAACGAATTTCCTGACTGTGAGTACTTTAATTACCTCATCTGGATAAAGTTATAGTGGAACGTTTTTCTTTTGGACTAAATGTTTTAGTAACTTCATCTGCCTCGCCTTTTTCCAATTATGTTGAGGTCGGCTTCCAGTCTTACCTGATGCAGCTGAGTACCAGTGTTTTACAAGGAGCGACTGCCGTTCTGCCCTCCTCAACCCAGTTACCCGGGCAATCCAATACCCCTTGCTAAGACTGGTGTCAGACTTACTGGCTTCTAAATACCCATAACAACTGCCAACCTTCAGTTTAGCGTGCCCTCCGAAATTTCAGTAGGTAACTTGTGAGCAATTTAAACTATCGATTTCGTTATGAGTATCTAGTTTTGCTTATCATGGTCTAGGACCTGAGATTTTGGATTTTATATTGTCACGATCAAATAGATTCATCAATTTTGCGGGAGCAATGTCCATATTATAAATGAAATGAAATTTATTTATTTGCCAGAATATAGGTACAATATGATGGTCGATACAATAAAAAAACATGGTTCCACTATATTCGACTTATAATTAGTCATGCAAATATTTCAAGTTCTATAATCTTAAATACAATAAACTAGTATTATGATTTAAAACACAAAATATTTACATTAATTGAAAAAAATAAATAAAATAAACGTATATATTTAAAACATAAAACAACATCATAATAACTTCCCTGTCACATGAGTCATGTGATACACACCTATTGTTGTGTCTGTAGTGAAGTGGTTAAAATGTTCATTACATATTTACGTATTGCAATAATTATCCTAAGCTCAATAACATTTTAATATCATAATTGCTGAGCAAGGAAGTCATGTATAAAATTTTAGTCCTAGTCAGGTTTCACATCGTAGATAGTTTAAAGTAAGTAAGCTAATTTAAAACTAGCTAGTCTTTGCAGAAACTATATCAAATTAGTAGTAGTGTAAAAAGAAGCATTAAGTATACATATAAACTTGGGTCTGTAGGCGGTGAGTTTCTGGTGGCTCGTCGTCCTAGGTGACAACAAGCCCGTGTCGACAGCGCGCGTTGTTCCACGAGCTCCTTAAAGAGAGTCAGCAAACCATAGCCAGGCCTACCAACGAGAAGGCCTGAAGGCCTGGGGGATTGTTCATAAAAGTTACCGCAGCCCTGGTACATAAAGGACCTAAGAAGGACATGATGGGTTTAGTCAATAGGAATCTGACACTCCCTCACGCTGCTAACCGCTGGAGGGGATTTGATGATTTAACATAAAAAAGTTTACCAATTAATATATCTACATACATATAAGATTTTCCATAGTTTTATTTACAAATTGCATCGTCTAAATCGGTCGATTGAATACACTGTAAACACATATGGTAAGACTAAATGCGATTAATATTCTATTGTCTACAAATAATACAAACTAACGGGGAAAGGTCTTTATAGTGTTGCTAATTAGTGTTTAAAAATATATATATGTAAAATTCAAATTCAAATGAAAATGTTTGCATAGAATGAATGGGTAGGTACAATTACCTATTCATTCTATGCAAAAATTCTAATACATAAAAAATATTTGTGATGTGAACTCAAAAACTAAAGGTTAAGGAACCCTCGGCTCGCCCGGTCTGTGGATGGGCCATCTTGTTACGACAAATTCTGAGACAGCAAACTGGTGATAAACTGGTGGGTCCCGGCTGTCATTTGAACATCTCTGACAGTCGTTAAGGGTAATCAAAAGCCAGTAAGTTTAACACCAGTCTTACCAAGGGGTACTGGCTTGAACGGGCTCCGGGTTGAGGAGGTCAGAGAAGCAGTCGCTCCTTGTAAAACACTGGTACTCAGCTATATCCGACTAGGCTGCAAGCCGATCCCAAAGTTTGTAGTTAAGAAAAGGTTAGGAAGATAATGAATATATTTGTTAAGTAAGGTATACAACCGAAAACCTCAGGACAAAGTCAACCCGTCGGTCACCCTGAAAATTAAACAAATGAGAATTGAGGCTTTTTTTTTAAGTTATCTATAGATGTCTGACTCCCTTACGCAGCACTCACACTGGTTGGGGTCATTTGATGACTCCCTAATTAAAAATACCATAATAATTTTACACGGTCTGGCAAAAGTAGACCCAGGAGGCACTAGGCTGGCCGCTTGTTATTGGTGGTAGATGGTGATTATAATAATAATGAATTCTCAATATTTATTTAGGTACTACTTAATATTACAAATAACACAGCTCCACAAAAGTACTGGAATGGCAAAAATCTCCAACCAAAAATATATCTTCCTACTATAATTGTAAATGTGATAATATTATTGTTATTTCGTAACAAAGTTACAAAATCCAAGTGACTATAGCTAAAATGAAAATCAAACAAAGCACATTAATAAACAAAACAAAGAACACATAAAGTGTAGGTGGCAAGGATTACCAAGATTTCTCATTTGAAAAAAGGATGGTATAAACAAAAATTAGCTTCCTATATATTCTCACACTACAATTATGTATTTGCTCAGTATCAGACCTACTAAAAAGTTTGATTGAATTCAAAATTTCCCTTTCCAAAAAAAAATATTACCAAACGCCGACTAAATAATTTACAGCATGCGCGCAGGTTTAATCTGCTGGAATATTTGATCAATTAAGTATGAAGATGGAAATATATAAGAACAGGCACATTTTTTACCATGCAGGCCAGCCCGTGGTACCGGTAGCATTCTAGTTTATTTATTTTTAATGATTTTAGTAGCAACCATGACTCCCACACCGCAAGAGCCTGTGATCGAAGAGAAGAACGTGTTCGCTCCAGCAATGGATGCTGTGGATGCTATGGATGGTGAACGTATAGTTATTTCTGGCATGGCGGGGCTCTACCCCGACTCGGCGAGTGTGAAAGACTTCAGTGAAATTCTTTATAATAAGGTATGATTACATAATACTCTGTGACTAATAAATAAAGAACAATATTTCAGCGTAAAATAAAATACGATTTCTTGAATGATTACCTCAAAGGCTTGATCTAACTAGAGCCAACAGATGACCAAAAATATTGCTTTACTCTTTTTAAGATTGCAAACAAATTCCATTAGTTTTTTCGACGTCAAATTCATGTTCGCTTCCTTGATGAATGATGACACCATAGATTTTTTTTGTATTTTGCAGGTCAACCCTTTAACTGAAGAAGGGCTTCGCTTTAAATTTAATCACCCAGAAGTGGCGCAGCAGTCGGGCTCGGTGCCGGGGCTGAGCACCTTCGACGCGCAATTCTTCAAGGTGCACTACCGGCTCGCCAACTGCATGGACCCCATGGCCCGCAAGATCCTCGAACAGTCCTACCAGGCGATATACGATGCCGGTTAGTACTTATAACTGATAGAGTACTTCAAGTACGCATCATCAGTCAATCATAAACCAATACCATTGTTATTGGATGCCATTTATCATACTGATCAGTGATCAGGTTACTCTTTTCTAAATTGAATCCAGAGAATAATAAGTCGTTATTTCTTTTTCAGGAGTAAATCCGGATGACCTTTCTGGAAAGAAGGTCGGTGTTTACATCGGCTCATGTTTTTCTGAAGCTGAAAAAGCTTGCTTTTACGAAGCTGCTTCAAGGTTTGGTTTTGGTATAGCAGGGTAAGTGCTGTTCTTAACATCATGTTGGATTCTATAAGTGAAAGTATTACTTTGTTAACATTGCGTCCGCCTTTTTTTAATTAGGTGCAGCAAAACAATGTTTGCGAACCGCGTCTCGTACTGGCTGAACGCCAAGGGTCCGTCCATGTCTATAGACGAGGCGTGCTGCAGTTCCACCGCAGCTCTAGAGCAAGCATACCTCGCCATCAGTCGCGGCGAGTGCGAGGCTGCTATCGTCGGCGGCGCCTTCTTGTGTCTGCACCCACAGTCCTCAGTGCACTTTGGAAGGTAATACCTATACTGGTTGCTAAATCAATATGTCATGTTCATTTTTCATTTATTAAATATTCAATTTCTTGTTGCAGGATTATAAATCTTTGCCAGGATGGCAAAACGAAGTCTTTTGATGAGAATGCTGATGGATGCGCAAAATCGGAAGCTATTAATGTACTTTTTCTGCAGAAAGCTAAGGACGCTTTAAGGTTTACCTATACACTTACTTTTACTCGCTAAACACTACATACATCACCTTTTCTGTGTTAACGCTATTAATTCGCCTGTTACAGAATTTACGCCGATGTATTGCACGTTAAGTTGGAGTTTACGGGTCTGTTGCCTGGAGAGACAGGACCTCGATATGGGTTCTACAGAGACGTTGATAAAACCAAGAATTTTATAAAATCGTTCTATGAGGAAGCTAAAGTACCCGCGCAAGCCATCGAATACGTCGAAGCTTTCGGCTGTGGTTAGTAATAAACTGAATATTTGAAAAACTTATTGGCAAAAAATAACACTTCATTTTTGTTTCTTAATAAAAAGACGATAATGTTCAACTATATAAACAGTTTTCATAATTCAAACGCATAAAGAAAATTATTTATTTTGGCAGCTCTACCAGAGGTCGATAAAATGGAGTTGCAAGCGATCGAAGAGGTGTTCTGCAAGGACAGAGAAGATCCCCTGCTAGTGGGCAGCGTTATGTCCAACGTCGGTTACAATGAAGCTGCTTCTGGAATCACCGCCATCACAAAGGTACATTTAAACGTACATATAGGCATATACATTCCATACTATATCGCCATGTCTATTGTTCAAATTGAACATAATTTGGATTCCATACTATTGAATAAAACTACTTATTATATTGTTTAAAAAAGAAGGGTTTTTAATCTGTGATGTGTTTACGCTAGATCAGTTGATCGACAATAATCACAAATTATATGACATTGTCAGGTGTTGCTGGGATACCACTACGGCAAACTAGCTGCCAACCTGCATTGTGGCAGTCCGCGGCAGGACGTGGCAACACTGCGCGACGGACGCATCCGCGTGGTCACCGAGCACGAGGGGTTCAGGCGCAGCCTCGTCGCTGTCAACGGCCTGTCCGTCACCGGCGTCAACTCACACGTGCTGCTCAATGGCCACTACAAACCTAAGGTACTGAAAATACATCATGTTTTAATACAGCACCCAAAACTGATGTAGAATTAAAGACTAGAAGCATCAAAAAGACCACATTTTTATTTCCAAAAATGAATGTACTGTTTTTATCTTTCAGGATCCCACTCGATACAAGTCCAGTATACCATACCTAGTGACAGTGTCAGGGAGACATGAGGCTGCCGTGAAGTTTGTTCTGGATAATCTGAAGGCGAACCCCATCGACCCCGAGCAGCTGAGGCTGTTCCACAATGCTCATCAATCAAAGACTGCGGGACACTTGGGCAGAGGATTCTCAATTCTACGTAAGTTCTTTATCGCAAGATTTGTTTTTAACACGCTTATATTAATAATACGAGGGCGTCTGTTTTTTGTCTAAACCTATATCTAAGCAGATTTATAAAAGCTGTTAAAACGGTTATTATATATTGATGTTATGTGTTTATAATTTCATTAGAGACTGATGAGGAACAGAAGACTGTGAGTCTGCGCGAGCAGGCTGAGTACTTCGACGACGCTCGCAGACCGCTGTGGTTCGTGTACAGCGGGATGGGCTCGCAGTGGGCTGGAATGGGCACACAACTCATGCGCATACCAATCTTCGCTGCTGCTATAGAACGGTATGGTAAACATTATAAGAACATAAAACAAAAAACCTAATACTCTACCAGAAGTATTACAAATAACTATTTATTGCAGATGCCGAAAAGCATTAGAACCAAAAGGACTTGATATTGTCGATATCATTACCTCAACCGATGAAAAGACATTTGACAACATTTTACACTCTTTCGTGGGCATAGCTGCCATTCAGATTGGTCTCACTGATATTCTCCGAGAGCTTGGACTTGTCCCCGATGGAATTATTGGTAAAAGATACTCAAATTTTCTAGAAATTCTTTTAACTACCAGCTTCTAAAATGGGGTCTTAGCCGATTGTTTGCCACGGTGGCTATCATATGTATATGTACGAGTGCAAGGTGATCAGCCAGTTGCACAGGACATATTATAGTCCACAAACATTTACACAGACACAGGTGCCCTCCCTATTACTTCACTCTCACAGCCCGATGGGATAGAGCCCGACCAGACCAGAGAGATCAGGCACACGACCGACATTAATGTGGCCTCCGATGCACTTGTGTATCAATCACCAACTTTCAGACTCCAGGCAAAAGTTTGTGAAAGTTTCTAAAAGCTACTTCGGCCAGACCCGCTATTATTATAATAGCTACATATAGTTATTACTGTGTAACCAGGTCACAGCGTGGGTGAGCTGGGATGCTCGTACGCCGACGGCTGTCTGACGGCGGAGGAGATGATACTGTCTGCCTACAGCCGCGGCCTGGTGTCGCTCGAGACTCCCTTCATACGCGGCTCCATGGCCGCCATCGGTCTGGGATACGAACAGGTGATGATCAGATCTTATTTTCATTCACTTCTAATGTGTAATAATTATAACTTAGTATTACTATTTTATTTGTAGATCTCTTCTATGTGTCCTCCTGAAATCCAAGTAGCTTGCCACAATGGACCTGAGTCCAGCACTATTTCGGGACCCGCTGATAAGATGCGCGAGTTTGTGGCTGAGTTGACCGAAAAGGGAATTTTCGCTAAGGAAGTTCCATGCTCCAACATAGCATATCACTCGCGGTATATCGCTGATGCAGGTGAGTTCAGACAACATTTGAAAAAATCTACACCGTTGTAGTTGTGCTCTCGTTCAGCGACAATTAAGACGAGTTTTTTGAATACTAACAGGACCGCAGTTGCTTAAATATTTATCCGAGGTGATCAAGGATCCGAAGCCTCGCAGCGAGCGCTGGCTGTCGACGTCTGTTCCGGAGGAGAACTGGGATGAGCCGCAAGCGAAGCTCTGTTCTGCTGAATATCATACCAATAACTTACTTGTGAGTAGATAGAGAGAATGCAATCCTTGAATTTATACTATGCAAAATTACTAAAACTCATTCAATGTATTATTATGCATGTAGTATTTAATGGAAACCATGTTGAAATTGCGCAGAGCCCAGTGCTATTCGATGAGACATCCCGACTGATCCCCGACAACGCGGTGCTGGTGGAGGTGGCGCCGCACGGGCTGCTGCAGGCCATCCTCAAGCGCTCGCTGCCGAGCTGCAAGAACATCGCGCTCACCAGGAGGAAGCACGACGATAACGCCTTCTTAGTACTCGAAGCTATCGGCAAGTGAGTACCTGTAACCTGTTGTTAGCAGCAGTTTCATATCACGCTTACCTAATAAAGAGGTGGACCGATTCAGCTTACTTATATTTTACAACATACAGGAAATGTACATGAATATTCGGGAACGTGTTTTCCATTTATGCTGTCTTTTGTATATGTATAATGAGCAAATGTATTTTTCTTTCAGATTGTATATGGAAGGCTACAATCCTAAAGTTCATGTTCTGTATCCAAAAGTGCAGCTGCCAGTTTCAACGGGGACGCCATTCTTGTCCCACCTAGTTAAATGGGCACATGATGAGAATTGGTAAGTTGAACGACTGCTTTTTTGTGATAATAAATATTGATATTGATTGCAAAGATAATAGTTATTTGTTATACAAGAGTGCAAAGTTGCTTTTTAACCGCGAGCTCAATTTTGATGACCGAGCAAGCGAAGGATTCTAAAATTGAAACACGAGCGTAGCGAGGGTTTCAATAATTAGAATCCTGAGCGATAGCGAGGGAATCAAAAGAGCTCAAGGTGAAAAATCTTTGCACTCGAGTGCAACACGTAACTTTTCATCCCACCTCATCGAGGAAATTACTATATGCAAAAAAACAAAATGGCGCGCACATATGAGTATCAAATTAAAAAGCAGTACCTATTAAAGTTCATTTATTTGAAAACTCAGATTAAAAATGAAACGAGGTTAAAAATCTATGTAAAAACAATAATAAAAATTACTTAATTAATTGAATAATTATTTTAAGCAGTATTTTATTTGTTTAATATGTATTTGTTTGAAAAGTCTTATCAAGATTGTCACAAATGGAGTACTGCACACGATGTTCTAAATTCAAATCACTTTGCCGCTCTAGAGGATAAAAACGGCTTTTGCGCTCAGATATCAAAGGGTAAAACTACTCTTTCCGAGATGGTGGGATGAAAATGTAATATTTTGTGTTTTGCAGGCCTCTACCTCTGTATTGTACAGCCAATAGACACACGACTACAATCTGCGACTATGTCACCTCCCTGCAGGACACTGATGGTGCTTACTTGGAAGGACACTCAATGAGAGGTATATTATTTACTCCATGAATTCATTTTTTGTGTCGTTAATGTTATAATAATTGTTGTATACACAGGGTATTACAAAAGTACCCATAAAGACGAAAGGATTTTAAATGCCCCCTCTTAAGACCCGCGACAACCAGCCTCTAAAATAGATTTTCTTGTAAACAGGCCATACATTATTCCCGTATGCTGCTACCCTGGTGTTGGTGTGGGATGTGTTCTGCATGACTGCGGGTAAGCCGAAGAAGCAGCTGTCGGTGGAGTTCACTGACCTGCATCTGATCTCACAACCGATCTTACACGACCAGCGACAGCTACGTCTAAACGTTTCCCTGCAGAAAGGAACTGGTAAATTTGAGGTACACCCTGCCACGTTTTCCTACTAATGTTGATGAAATCATACCTTTAGTATGTTAACTCAATGATATCGCTTCACAGGTTTTAAATGAAGATTCTCGAGTATTAACTGGTGGTATAAATATATTCGAGGCTCAAAAATCAAAATCAAATTATGACACCGATACCACATTAAATATAGAACTCACGCAAGATGATATTTATCGTTTAATGAGTGAAAGAGATTACTCATACAGGTAATAAGATATAACTAATTGCTTTTATAAATAATTTATTATGAGCTCTTGTTTTGATCGAAACTGAAAGGTAAAGAAAAAACTAAATGACTTGCATTGTGTTCTCGCACAGCGGTGAGTTCCGCAGCATGGAGGGGTGTGACAGCGCGCTGAGCGCGGCGGCGCTGGCGTGGCGCGACAACTGGGTGACGTTCCTCGACGGCTTGCTGCAGCTCAACATGCTGCGCCAGCCGCACCGCGCCGTCACGCTGCCCACGCACATCAGGAGCATCTCCATCGATGTCGACCAGCATGCTAAATGTGTGAAACAGTCTGCTGTTTCGGACTTCAAAATTTCGTTAAAAGCTGATGTCTCAGATCAGTACCATAATACCAGGTGACACAATTAATCTTGAAATCAAGTATTACATTTTGTCCTTACGACATCTTGACATGCTCATTTGTTTACAGGTGCGGAGGCGTCATAATACATAACATAAAATATGAAAAATTGCCTCTTCTGAAAAATACAAACATGGTTCTCAAATCTTTAAAAATAAATAAAGACGTAAGTATAATATTTAAACCTACTCACGCTGCGTCTTCTGGATCGTGATCGCTACTCGACAACTTTTCCGCCCCATTAGTCACCTGTTCTGCCAGCCATGTGCTCTGCCCATTGTCACCTTCCTTTCCAAGAACTTTGCAAGTTCGGGCAGTGTCGGGGACTTTGGTTCTTCTGCGGATCTTCCCTTTTCTCCTAGCACAGCGCTCTCCATTGCTCTCTGAGTAACTTTGAGCTTCCGCATTCCCAAAGTTAGCGACCACGTCTCTGCGCCGTATGTTATCATCGGCAACCCACATAGGTCATATAATGTCTTTCTTCTTGGAGTTAGACTCACGACCTTCTTTTTAAATAAAGTCTTGAAAAATTATAATTGAATTATTTCGTAAGAAGACCTCCCGGTCCTTGATGACTTGACTTTTATATGAGAGAACATTGGTCAAATCTTGTCAAACTTTTACGTGTTTTAGAACCTGCGAGAGGAGAGCTATACCTCTTTGGTAGACTCTGCGCCTGTAAGCAATGTGACTTTACAATGCAACCAGTTCGGTGATTTTGATTCACTCGAATGGGTCGAAGCACCAGAGAATAACGAACCGGGAGTTAAAGTCAAGGTATATCTTCAATTAAACAAGTTAAATTAACTCGGAAATTGTTTGATCGATTTCAGCTTTTAAACATATTGGACGGTTGTTACAAGAAAATATTCTTTCAGGTTCACTACGCTGGTATTAGTTATAATGACACCAAGAAGGCTAGTGGAGCCTTGTCATTCAGAGAAAACGTTATAAACGACTACGGAATGGATTTCAGTGGGACCACGGAAAAGTAAGTAACATAAAAATAACTAAAGATGAGCCTTTAAATATTAGATATCCTTGATCATCTTCGCTTTGGGCATTGTTACTTATGCTGTTTTACTCTGTTTTACGTCATCCACAGACAGCTTTATGAAAATCATTACCTTGCTGTTATGTTTACCTCTACTATAGGAGAACGTATGTACCTGTGCATTACATAATCTTCGTTCTAGACCAAATCACAAATAATTAGGTTTCACAAAAAAAAACTTGTAACAGTGGTGTTCGCGTGATGGGCTTGGTGCGAGGCGGAGCAGCCAGCAGCGTGGTGCGCGCGCAGTCGCAGCTGCTGTGGCCCGTGCCGGTACACTGGAGCCTCGAGGACGCCGCCACCGTGCCGCTCGCATACGCGCACGCCTTCTACTGTCTCGTGAGTACAACACTCAAAGCTCTATCAAGTACGATAGCTATACAAAAACATATTTTTGGAAGATCTGATCTTTATTAAAAAAGTAGATTGGTGCTTTTATTTATTTTTTATTCATTATGGGACTTTTTTCAAATATAGGTCAACCCCAAATATTGTTTTCTTTGATTACCACATTACCAAATCAGTTTTAACAGTCCATATGCATTGCGAACATGGAGACATTGCCTGTAAAACTAATACCAGTTCTGGATGTGTTCTAGGCCATTAAGCTGTACAAGAAGCTGGAACCCCATACAACTGTGTTGGTGCACGGAGGAGCCGGGACCTTAGGTCAAGCTGTTTTGTCAATCGTACTGGCTCACGGCTGCCAAGTATACACTACCGTTAGTGATATAAAGAAGAAACGGTTCTTACTCAAACTTTTCCCAGCATTGAAAGGTACAACTTATGATCAGTAATATCTATCAACTGCAATTGACACGACTTGAATTGGAATTCTGAGACAGCACAAGTTTTTTAAGACGACGAGAAACGACGCAGGACCCACAATTGTTCCCTGTGGCACACCGAACAAAATTGATAGCTCGCCGCTGGTGTGATTTCCTAATTTCTCAGTTCTTAATCTGTTTGTCAAATGGCTCTCAAACAGTTTGAGTTGAATTCCTCTGACACTTACCCCGTCTTTTTTGACTAATTATGTAGAAATGAGAGTGGTATCGAAAGTCTTGCCGAGATTTTGCATGCATTCATTTTATTAATTAGGGGTGTATTATTTGTTTCCAGCTGAAAACATCGGTAATTCTCGTGACCATAGTTTCCGAGACATGATTCTAAATGCCACAGAAGGGAAGGGATGTGAAATTGTTATAAGCTCAGTAAAAGGAGAGTTAAAGAAGGTGTGTGTCATAACTATTGAGTTACAAAATCAAATTTATTATATTCATTGGAATATAATACATTTGATTTTACATTTATCATCTTTTAAGCATTAAATAAATCAAACTCTTTTATTCACAGTCTACACTCTGCTGTGGTGGTTTCGATGGAGTATTTTTGGATATTTCACAACTACACAATCAGGAGAAAGACTTCGACTTCGGAATGTTCCACCTCACTAAAGAAAGAGCTTACACTACTGTTGATTTCTCAACCATATTTGAAAGTGAAAATAGCAATGAACGCAATGTATGTATACCACCACACAGCGGTTGGAGCAAAGAAAAGCTTGGCAAATTATATTTACAAAATAATTGTCTGACCCTCAGGCTTTGCAGCGCATGATAAGTGAGGGCATCCGCGCGGGCTACGTGCGTCCGCTGTCGCGCGTGACGTACTCGCCGCACGACGTCGCACGCGCGTTCCGTCTACAGGATGGTAGCCGACACCGCGGCAGAGTACTGCTCAGGATGCTCGATGATACATTTTCGGCTCAACCCAGGTAATTGGTACAAATGCTGTACACTCCAAGCTCTAAAAACCTTAGTAATCGATACAAAACCTGGGAACTTATTAATATTGATTTGCTCTCTGGACAACACCCCCCTTTAATTCCACACGAAACCGTTTTAAAAAAGATATCATCACAATACTGACTCAGTCGCACCATTAGAGCCAGACAGCTAGATGAACATCAACATTCACACATCACAACACCTACCTACACAACACAAATACACACACTCATTCACACAACAAGTAATAATAGTGCATAATGCCTGTTATCCGCCACTCTTTCGACAAATTATCATTATTGTTATATTAGTGTACTTCATAATTGGCGTAATGTTTTATATGATGCTTAAATGTAATGTACTGTAAGCTGTGAAGTTACCTATCATAAATAAATAAATAAATAAATAAATAAACACACAAGGGAATAGTTCTCTTAACATTATAATAAACAAAGAATGAGGAAATGTTCATAAAAACTTTTTTTTTCAGATTGAAGTGCTCTGCTGATGGTTGTCATCTAATAATAAGCAACGATGAAACATTCGGCTTGCTGCTAGGTGACAGACTCGTACAACGAGGAGCAAAAAAGCTGTATTTACACCTTAAGAGCCCTTCAGCTAGCTACATACAGTTGAAAATTCGGTAAAATATCAAACCTAATTCAGATTTTTATAAATAAAATAGATTAATAAATACTAATGTTCTCTTTCATGTATTCCCAGATCTTGGCAAAAGTTAGGTGTGAAAGTGGAAGTAATGTCGAACGAGTTATCAAAGGAGTCGGACATCTCCGCAGTGGTCAGTAACGCCCAGCGCCTCGGCCCAGTGGAAGGAGTTTACGTCACGCTGGCAGACAATCAGCAACACATTGACGAAACTAAACTCAACACTTTGGACTTAGTATCGAGGAAGTTGTGTAAAGATATCAAGTGAGTATTAATGGTATCAGATTTTTTTTTAACTATATCTAACATTTTCATAAGTCTTTCCCCAATCATAGCTTGTTCCTCAAAATCACTATGCTCATAATAATATTTGTACTTTGACAGATACTTTGCAGTTTTAAACACCGGAACCAAGACAATCGGAAAGGACGTGATCCTTCGTCGAGTACATAACAACTTACCTGCAACAATGTTATCGATGGAAGAAATCAACCCTGTGAGTATAGTACTGCGTTGCCTTACAAGAAGGCACCTGACCTACCATACTTATAGCATCTCATCTAACTCTCCTTCCTCTAAGAGATTTCTTTATCAATTGATTTCTGTTCTTTACATCAGCTAAGTGTTTGTAAAAAGATTATTTGTCTGACCTATATTTTCATCGTAGGTATCGAATGACGAGAGAACATGCTACCGTCATGTAGTCGAGCTGACTGAGAAGGCACTGTGTGGTGAAAGCGGTGTATTCCTGGCATGCAACACTCCTGCTCAACAAACCTCACTGCTGCAAGAGATAACTGCACTTGCTGGTAATGACCAATTTATTATAAATCTTTTTACTATTGTAAATTCTACAACCATAACAATATAATCTATTATTTTAACAGGTTCAGCAATAAAAGAGGTCAAGGATAAAAATACAACTTTAGGAGAGTTGGGCGTCCTCAATGAAAAAGTACAATTAGTTTCGCAGTTCTTGAAACTTAATTATAATCTTGCGTTTGAAGAAACTTACATTCCTTCTATAACAGTTGACAGGTGGGTATTTTTGTTAACTGCACTTAATGTTCCGGTTACTTAATTGTTTTTTTCTTTCTTAATACTTACAAAATTTTTTTTTTCAAGGATACAACAATTAGAAAATTCTATCATCAATCCTGAATTCAAAGATGAGAAGGGATTATCTGCATTCTTCTCGTACGTGGACTCGGACGAACTTCTCGCAACTACTGATTTCGTTTTCTTGCCCACGCTTGGCAACAATTCATCAATGGTAATAATTCATATTGTATTATATAGAATACATTTAATAACTACTATCCTATAAGTGTAAGGAAGTTTATTTTACAATGACTATTCAAAACTATATTGAGCCTTTAGTACACAAATTGTAAATTGTTGATGGTATTCCACAGAGGGACGACGAATTTGATGCGGACCAAACCTACCTGTGCATAGTGCCGGGCATGGAGGGACATCACGAGCGGTTCCGGCTGCTGTGCGAGCGCCTCAAGCTGCCCGCCATTGTACTGCAGCCGGGGCTCGACCGCCCTAACGAAACTGTACAGGAAACTGCTAAACGATTCGTTGACGTAAGTAATCCTTCTGAAGATGCTTAGTTAAGCTGCTGTAGGAGACACTAGTTAAAATCAAATTTTCATTTCAGGTGTTCTTGAAGAAGACGGGATTGAAAAATAACTTCTACCTCTTAGGCTACGAAACAGGCATCACGATAGCATTGGAGATGGTGGCTCTTTTGGAAGACCGAGGTAAGAGATCAGATTAATTTTCTCTCAGCATAATTTGCACTAATCAAATGGAGCACTAATAAATATGTATTCCAGGTTTGACGGGCACACTATATTGCATCGGCTTCGCACCAGACGAGCTCAAGGTGGAGTTGGACGAGCAGTTGTCGGAGTTTGCTCGCGAAGAGGAGCTGCAGAACTCCGTGGCGCGGCACATGTTCACTCTGATGGCGGGCGGCGACGCTCGCGGGCTGGGCGGGCTGCAGGCAGCTCGCACGTGGGCGCAGAAGGTGGAGTTGTGCGTGCGCACTCTGCTGGGGCGCGTGCCGCACTCGGCGCAGTACGCGCGCGCGCTGCTGGAGACGGCGCTGTCGCGCATCCAGCGCGCGCGCGCCCACGTGCGCGGCGGGCGCTGCGCTGCGCCTGGTGCTGCTGCGCGCCGCCGCCGCCCCACAGCCGCCCGCGCGCGCTGCAGCACCACTCTCAGCTGCCCGTCGTCGTGCACCAGCTGACCTCACCGCTAGCACACGCCACCGCAGACTTGCAGTGCGCCGCCGTCATCAACAGATACCTGCACCCCGACATACTGCAACACTTCCACAATAAGAACATTTGTGACACATACCTTCTTAATGCCAATTCCTTTATGACTATCAATGATTCAATTCCTAAAAAATAGGTAGTTAACTTGGTCGATACATGTCACATCGTAGGTAGGTTTTAATTAAATTTTTAAGCAACTTTAAATTGTATTCTTAAGGGATGGCTTGCTTGTTGAGGCAGGATAAGGTGGACAACATGAAATCGTATAGGATGGGTTATGAAATTATCCCATAAGATAAGTGAACTGTATCTTTTCGTCCTAAATAAAGTTACCTATTCTTATTTATATTTTTCTTTTACACCACAGTTGTCTTATACCCCACTCACATCCCACTGCAATCCCACCATCAGTATTTTCTGGTTCTGTTACAAAGACGTCTAATATTGCGAGACACATACCTAGTACTAGACTTAGTAGACTTTACTCTGCTCTTTCCTTGACTCCTTCACTCAGCCACAGCTTGTACAAAATTACGTGATAAATCTCACAGAACCTCATGAAGGAATATAACCCAGGTATCTACGTAGTGCAACGCCCAGCTATATTGTTCAACAAAATAAGCATAAAACGCTTATCGATTTAAATTTACGTCATCGATAACAAAGTCGATTTTAGTGTTTCATACATTTCCGTAGTGGCAATGTAAGTTAAAAAGAATGTTACTTTTGTTATTGTATTTTGTTCCCTTAAGAATATCGATAAGTCAAAGTAAGTTGATTTGTGTGAAATGCTACTAGATACGTACCTGTATGCAGTAGCACATAATATGAACAAATATTTTTTTATCGTTGGGTAAAGGCCCTCGCCTATAATTTTTTTATTGGGAGGTAAGAAAGTCAAACTTAGAGGTGCATAAATACGAACATATAATTAATGCAAATAAACGAACAAGATCGTCTTTGTTAACTTGTCCATTCAAAAATCAAAATCAAATTAAAACCAAAAAGCATTTATTCAAACTTGGCAGCAAAATGGCGACAAAACAGCACTTTTCGAACGTCAAAAATTACAAAAGACAGCCCCCACAACGCCCACCCACCCTTTACTACTTCCTATGTGTTTTTGCTGGGAAGAAGTGGCGCAACAAACCCCCAGCAACACATGTCTGTCTCTAGATTAAAAGAACCGTCAGCGGGCGACAGGCGCGGGGGCGCCACCACCTGCATCACAAGAATCACGCCTTGCGCTCCGGCTATTATAAATAAGGACTCCTCCCTACTTGGGTTAGGTTAGCCCTGCTGTTAGGCGCGCAGTCGCCGGTGGGAGACTGGACGCCATAGATTCCCAGACCCCCTCTACTCAGGCGAGGTCGGAGTGCCGCTGGGCCTTTAAGTGGGTATGACAGGAACGTCTTCACCGGGGAGTCCCACATGTGGTATGTGGGACTCCGACAGGAAGGGCATGCGTAATAGCATTTTTCACCCAGCGACAAAAAAAAAATAGTTAAAATAACCTTTCAACAATGTTTTATATATAAATGGATATATAATATGTGTATATTGCAGTATACAATACGCAATATTGACTTGAATAAAATTACATTTAAAAATTATTTATAAAATCCACCACATGCTAGCTAGCACTCACCCTACACAACTAACCTAAGTAAGATATCATTGAAAGGTGATTCAGAAATAATGTAGTGATAGATTGTTACTTAACATACATTCAAAGTAGCTGAATACTGATTGTACTTTCAGCCACAGAGAATTCAACATTGAAAGGACAGCTTCGGAAGTCATTGGCCCACGTCAATGAGATGTTGGCCGACATCGAAGGCAAGATAGATCGCGAAAGAAAGCTGCTTTCCCAGATCGATGGTGGTTTGAGAGCTAACCCGGTTTATATGGACTACGATATCACAGACATTTGGTGGGAACCGAAAGAAAAAAGCACAGTACCAACGAGCATAACAAGGAGTAATAATCCTATAGGTTGTATACAAAATACCTTCTTATAAAACACTAGCGGTCGCCCGCGACTTCGTCCGTGTACAGTTTTTTTTTATCGTAAGCTAGCTAACTACAAATTGTAAGACCGTCAATTCTAAAACAGGACTTCCATGCGAATTATCAACCCCCGTTTAACCTCATAAGGAATGGTTTTTTTTAAATCCCTCCTTAATGCATGTCTTTCATCTATAAAGAACCATTTTATGTAAGTATTATATTTAATGTATTTACTCCCCTATGTACTCCCCTATACACCGTGACTTTTTAGTCGTCTTACAAAGGTGGTCCACTCAATCTATCCGACATAAAATACCACTAGACACGATTATTAATTTTGTAGCCCTACTTAATTAAGATAATAGGTGCAAAGAAAAATACTGAAAAAAAATGTTTACGTATCAAACGGTACAAGGTAGGTACCTTCCCAACGCGCCGCGCTCCCAAAGTCACGGTGTATACTCCGCTATGTACTCCGCTATATACTTCCCTATGTACTCCGCTATGTACTTCAATATGTACTCCCCTATGTACTCCCCTATGTACTCCCCTATGTACTTCCCTAAGTACTTCTCTATGTACTCCTCTAAGTACTCTACCCTGTATTTCCTTTTGTACACTCTATGAACTCTATAAACTTCATAATGTTTACGAAACTTTAACCGTTTCCAGAAGCTCTCAATAAAATAAAAAGGCCCCTAATTTTGAAACATTTTTAATTACTGCTCTGCTCCTATAAGTCTTAGCGTGAGCTCGATAAAAGGTCTATCTAACATGTAAAGAATTTTTCAAATTGGACCAGTTGTTCCTGAGATTAGCGCGATCAAACAAACTCTTCAGCTTTATAATATTAGCACAGATATTAGTATAGATTGCACTTGAAGTGGTCGCTAAAATTACTTTTATTATACTAAGTTAGTTAATAAAATATGTACCACTAATAGTCACCGTCACAAACAATGTATTTTCATCGACTTAAAAGTGAAATACTCACGAAATGTGCAAAGAAATGTTAATTTAACACTCGTCAGTGCGTTAGAATAACTATTAAGTCCTCATCTTTTCACCTTTCTCATTAGAACAGTCTCTCAGCCCGACCTAATTCTAAATGAATATGTACGACTTTTTTCAGAAAATGCTTTTGTGCTATGTTTAACAAAAAAGTCAAATGAATGTTCTTTTGTATGTCTATTGTTTTGTATCACAGATTGTGTGCCAAACTTTCAGTTACCACCACATCGACGACGTCCCAAACTACAACTACAGTAACGGTGCCCTCATTGATTGTGACGCCAACTACTCCCACGCTATTTCCTCAGCCACCTCCGATCACGAAATCCACCTATCCAGCGAACTGGCCATTTCCGACTACTTCAGGTAAGTTCCAATTTGAATAAAACACCAATTACTTAGATGACATAGTTGGTGGACATTAAAAGCTAAATGAGCCGTCTATGTTTCAAGGAACATCAACTCCTGAAAAACAGTACGTACAAGCTATGAAGGAGATCATGGTTATGGATCACCATGGTTACTGCAGTGCTTTCTTAGCAAAGCTTACGGAATTGATAGCCATAAAGGACACAGCTAACGTTACACCATTATTGACTGAGATGGAGAAGTCAGTCTTCCAGTGAGTGTTACAGACATGTTATCCAGCAAGTTAGAAAAAGTACCCAAAAGAATGTTAAAATTGTAATGCGAACAATCAATATTTGTGATATCACCAAGCCGTACAAAAACTATTGTCTGATACAATAATACCATACTTCGTAAGATTAGGGCCCAATTTTTCAATCATCGGTTTACTCCCTATATTGATACTACTATACTATATTGATTTTATAACATGGGGTGTATCGGATTAATAAAGTCACCATTTTTAGTAACTTTCGTTAAATTACAGAGCGATAGAATCTGGGAAATTGAACAGTATGGGTAACAGTCTTGTTAACGGACTGAAGATGGTGCTCAACATGGTGACAGCGCTGCATCCTACAGTTATACAACGTAATTAAACATAATTTATTCTTCTAGTAAAAAGTCTTCACCAGCTATGAAGATTAAAATCTGAGAAAAGCAGAGGAATGACGATTATGTTAACATAATATATTTGTACGCCTGTGGGTAAAACAGAGAAACTAAAACCTACTTGTAACATCTCACACTGCTGTAATTTGACCTACGTTTACAAATAAAGCAATCTGATTCTGACACAAAACAATAAAATGAATAAGAAAAAATAATAATAATAACTTCCAGGCCGAATGGTGCACAATCATTTTTACAGACACCAGTACATTCTAAATCCTGCACTTTCATACTTCGGCATACACTTGAATAATAACCAAAAGTATAATCACGTTTGTTACAGAACAGGCATCAGTAGCTCACTATGTTATAAAACACAAAAACGCACTCATGACCAAAGACTTGAATGCAGTCTTGAACTACTTCGATAAACTATTCAATGACGCTGAAGGAGAGCAACTGTTTGCAACGCTTTACCCTTTTGAACAATATCCTGATGGTAACATTCCAATACTAATACCACTTCTTTAAAAATGCAATCACCTGTTGCCTTGAATTTTAGGGTACCTAATTGTCTTTGACCTGGAAATTAACTTATAGCTTATAGCTGACTATAGCTTATAACTGTCATCGCTTAAATGAACCAGATGAATGACTCACCAGTGTTCATCATTTTTCCAGGTGGCAAGACTGCTACAGAAGTGAGCGAGAGAATGTTAGGTGCGGTACTTGCTCCAGTAATTAGGCTAGAAGGAAAGAGACCCCTAAGGAGACTTATTCAAGCTATTAACGAGGCGGTTCAGGACATGTACCCGAATTGGCGAGCACAAACCTTGCCTCCATCTGAAACCCTTGCCAACAACACTTCTGACAACAATACTTATAACATTTCCGGAGGTAATACCCTAGTTTCAGTACAGATAGGTACTTGAATAAATAGCAAAGAGTCATCCTTCAGTACTGTTATAATCTGAGTTATCCAAAAATACCAATATGCTCCGGTAAATATTAATTCCTCTCTGCAGTTCCAGGAAGGCGAAGCTTGAACTATAAAAGGATACTAAAACACTTTTTACTAAAACATCCAAGATATTTAAAAGAAATAAGGCGGCATAAGCTACATAAGAAGAAGAATGTTCACCATAATGTACTTAAGAAGAAGAATGTTCACCATAATATACTAAAGAAGAAAAAGGTTCACCATAATACACTTAAGAAGAAAAATGTTCACCATAATGTACTTAAGAAAAATAATTTTCATCATTCGACTCATAAACACCAACGTCATCATAAAAAAGATTTTTCTAGACGTGAAAGACATGGGCACCTCAAGCCGACGATTAGGAGCGCCAGTAAATACCGCAACCAAAGAATACATGACACTAGTGAGAGCGGAGCATTTTATCATGGCTCTACCACAACCACATCACGGGCTATCAAGAAAAGCAAATTGCGGAACCGCCGAGACAAAAAGCTAACAAAGCAATTAGAAGAAAAAGAAAAACAACTGCGATATCTCCAAGAAAAACAAAGGCACTATAGACTTCTTGCCAAGAAAAGAAAGGCTAAGAAATCTGATAATAATGATTATCCAAAATATTTCAAGAAACTCGCACTAGATTACTTTAGACAGACGAAACACGGTAAAAATAAAAAACACAGAAGATTCATGGGTTCGTCCTCGAAAGATAGCAATGAGACCAACACTAGCGCCTATGAGGATTCTAAACATTCTGTAGAAAACAATGTGTTACGTAAAATAATAGACTTTTCCAGCTACAGCGACCAAGAGGAGGACTTAAGATCCAATTTAAACGACGCATTACGACACGGCAACGCCACCATCGTCTCGTTTAGAGCGATGGACTTTAAGAACCAATCCCTCTGGGACATGACCAGCGCTTCTGACGATGAATGGGTTTTGAAGAACAATATATATAAAGTGTTTGAAGAGTTAGATAATCCTTAGGCTTTAAACATCATGATATCTATCTCTGGTGGAACATGGCAGGCGGAATATGATATTATTTTCCATTTAGAGAGTTAAGGGGTCATACCAGTATAAGTACTTCGGAGACCTAAAGTTGACAATAAAAATATTGCTGACATCTTTGGTGTACATACCTTTCTTATTATTTTTTGAGTCAAGAGACATTTAGATAAGCGCATCATGTTTTGCAGAGCGTCATCAAGATCAACCTCATTCAAAAATCAAAAACTGTAATATTTTCAAACCTTCATTTATTTTATAAATAAATATTTAAATAACTTAGATAACAAACATGATATAACATTCGAGTTTTCAGTTAACAGTTATAAAACTGTACGGATTGAGCAAATATGCTTCGCAGATATTCTTTTCTTTGAATAATTGTAATAGTTCATCGTCTAGATACTCGTTGACGATAGAGGCACAACTAATGTCTCTGGCTGCGTGTGCTAGCGGTGAGTTGAGCTGGTGCACGACGACGGGCAGCTGAGAGTGGTGCTGCAGCGCGCGCGCGGGCGGCTGTGGGCGCGCGGCGGCGGCGCGCAGCAGCACCAGGCGCGAGCGCAGCGCCCGCGCGCATGGCGCGCGCGCGCTGGATGCGCGACAGCGCCGTCTCCAGCAGCGCGCGCGCGTACTGCGCCGAGTGCGGCACGCGCCCCAGCAGAGTGCGCACGCACAACTCCACCTTCTGCGCCCACGTGGCAGCGCCACTTATTGCTGCATCTAGGTTGACATCCATATCACCTACCATCAACTTGTACATATGTTTGACCACCGCGTTCTGCAGATGTTCCTCGGTCTTATAATCTGAGAGGTTTTCTTCAACTGCAGATTGTAACTCGTCCGGCGCACAGCCAAGACAGTAAACAGTTCCAGTTAGTCCTGCAAATGGAAATAAATGCAATCAAGCTGCGATCGAAGGTAAGATGCCTTTCCTTTAGGTACATGAAATGAGCGTCTTATATGCTTCTTAGTTGCGGACTATAACATATTATGATGTTAGTCAAGGTCCTCAATGGGTACTCTTACCTTTATCTTCTAATATAGCTGCAATTTCTAATGCCACCATTATTCCTGTTTCATAGCCCAATAAATAAAACTTGTTTTTCAACCCTGTCTTATTCAGCAACACCTAAAAAAACAGAGGAACGTATTAATTACATGAGAATGAGCAATATTACATTACATCATTTAAAACAAGCACATACCTCGACATATCGTTTAGCAGTTTCGTGTACAGTTTCGTTCGGTCGGTCGAGCCCCGGCTGCAGTACAATGGCGGGCAGCTTGAGGCGCTCGCACAGCAGCCGGAACCGCTCGTGATGTCCCTCCATGCCCGGCACTATGCACAGGTACGTTTGAGATGCGTCGAATTCGTCTTCTCGCTAAAAATAAGTAAGGAAACATTAGTCTGAATCTTTAATAGAATGTCTGAGAGTTGTTTTGTTGTCGTGGATAGGAGATAGAAGATTAGATACGTTTAGCCGCAAGTATTATATTTCGAGTTTAGATGGAAAAACACCAGACTTGAATTAAATTAACAATCTAGTAGGCAAGGGTGTTCTTGACATTGTTCAATGGTTCAAATACTTACCAATACGTCACCACTAGAAATTGTAGGCATGTTCACAAAATCAGTAGTCGCTTTGAGTTCATCTGTGTCGACATATGAGAAGAAAGTCGCTAGCCCTTTCACGTCTTCAAATGATTGTTCTGTTGTTCCCAAGTTTTGTATGCTGGTGAATAACAATTACTTCCATTAGGTAAAAGGTAATTAAGGCCCTTGCCTTAATTTACCGTACCCACCTTACCCATTGGTACGGTTATAAATATTCTTAATTTTGTAGCTTTTATATGCAGCTTTAATAAATATTTCAGAATTAAAATAATAACGTCTTCCAAACCAACATTTGGCCATGACGGCTATCTATAAAATTCTGCCATCTGTGCAGGAAATACTACAGTGCACAAACATTTGCTTTTTAAAAGATTATGTTGAAAGTCAAATTTGGGGATTCAAGATTTAGACCACGAATTTTGGACTTTGGGACCACATTTAGTAGTAATTTAACAAACTTACGTCTGTAATGTAAGTTTCGGTACTTCATTTTCACTAAACTCAACGTTGTAGTGTACTCGCAAGAACGTGGCTACTAGTAATAGCTTATCGTCTTGAATACCCAGCTCTTCTAACGTAGCGGTCAGTGGTGTGTTCTCTTTCAAATTAATTTCTGGAAATAAATTGTAAGTTTTATAGGCATATTTGGTCCTATTTTACGGTAAAACTATTAGGTAAAAAAGGTGTTTGGGTAGTGATATTATGTTTGTACAGATTTAGATTAGACTTAATAACAACCTGCCAACGCAGCAAGTTGTTGCAACAAATCAGATGTTTGTGTGTTTGCTTTCTGCGCGACCAGCACAGTATCAGTTCCGCATAGAGCTCGCTCCACGGCATCCACTGCATAACTAGCGCCCGACTCCTGAAAGCAAATTATTATAATTAAATTGTTTTCAATGCTAAATGATTTCAACTCGTCAGGACATCTCAAACCCACTATCGCATTTAAAATGTCAGTAAGGATACTTACATTCTTCAGTTCAGGCAGAGCTATGAAATTAGCTGGGAACTTATCCTGTGTACGGGATTGGCACGTTTGTTTGCCCGTCATAGCATCACCGAGGTTTATAACAACAAACCGTCTGAAAAAGGAGTTAACATTTATTTAATTATCTCGGTGCACAATAATGCTACTCGACTAGAAGCTGGCTAAGTTATCTTCATTTAAAGCATTTAGAAAATGTAGGGACAAAATCTCACCTTAGCTGTTGACAAACTTTTCGTGACACTGCATCCAGTTGAGCAAGTAATAATTCCTGGACCATAACGTTGTCATCATTTGCAAATGCATATATTCCTTGCACTGAACCCATACCTTCAGCTTCATTAATTAATGCCATTACATCTTTTTCTGTGTTGAAACTATCTGAAGAGATTTTTATTTGGACACCGGCCTTTGTCCATGCCCTGAATAAAAGAAAGGTAAGTTTTTATTAACATTTTATAACCATTCGAAATTCGAAAGTCCTTACGAAGCTTTACTTACCGTAACTTGAATTGGAATTTAGCTTTTCCATGGTCCTTGGTGTGTATAAGAAGTTTCTTTGCACCTCGAGTCACAAGTCTGTCTACCAGTTGAAGTCCTAAACTTTCGTCATTCATTATAATAAGCTGGCAAAGATGCGGGCTGCAGAAGACTCTGTAAGACATTAAACCTTTTAGCACAAAACTCATAAAATCAAAGTTCGGATATCATTGGCTCACTCGCGCTACTGTGAGTAAAGTTTTACTGTAGACGGCCACAATTCCGGCCGTTTTGAAACTAACTCATTGATTTTAAGACAATATTTTCACAATGTCCTCACCTGGGTTTAGCCATCAGTGTTTCCTCGTGCATCCTGAGCAGCACCCTGCCGCGGTGTCGGCTGGCGGCCAGCAGACGGAACGCGCGCGCGGCCTCGTGCGGCGCGTACGTCACGCGCGACAGCGGACGCACGTAGCCCGCGCGAATGCCCTCGCTTATCATGCGCTGTAAAGCCTGAGGGAAGGACCATTTTACTTGAATATCATTTGCCTAGCCTTCTCGTGCTAAAAACCACTGCTTTCTTTGCTGTACTTACATTGATTTCACGAGCGTCTACACCGTCAAATATTATTGAGAAATCGGTAGTCATATAGGCCCTTTCCTTTGTAAGATGGAACATGCCGAATTCAAAATCTTCTTCTTGATTGTGTATTTGTGAAACATCCAAAAATACTCCATCGAAACCACCACAGCAGAGTGTAGACTGAAGAAAACGGTTTCGTTAATGTTATGTTCAAAATATGAGTCAAATGAAACAAAAGTAATAGAAAAGTTACGTACTTTTTTCAAATCTCCTTTAACTGAGCTTAGAACGATTTCACATCCCTTCCCCTTTGTTGCATTTAGAACCATATCACGGAAACTATGATCACGAGAATTTCCGACGTTCTCAGCTGAAAACAAAATATGTATGTTTAGTCATTATATAATTTGAGAACTAATGCTACGTCCAAGCGGATATAAAATCAAAATCTTACGTTTTAATCCTGGGAATAGTTTGAGTAAGAATTGTTTCTTGCGTATGTCACTGACGGTCGTGAATACTTGGCAGCCGTGAGCCAGTGCTATGGACAGCACAGCCTGACCAAAGGCTCCAGCCCCGCCGTGCACAAACACAGTTGTGGTAGGAGACAGGGCCTTTTTAGCTTTGATAGCCTACAATACATAATTGGAATTGATTTCTGATTTGGGATGCATTCCTTGGGAACAGTAACGCAATAAAAATTCATTTATAGAAGTATTTTCGTGAGTGACAGATTGCCGTCCTATCTTAAGAGTGATAGAATGGTGACGCTATTAATGTAAGCTGTTGAAGTTGATATGTGGTGTACTCACGAGACAGTAGAAGGCGTGCGCGTATGCGAGCGGCACGGTGGCGGCGTCCTCGAGGCTCCAGTGTACCGGCACGGGCCACAGCAGCTGCGACTGCGCGCGCACCACGCTGCTGGCTGCTCCACCTCGCACCAAGCCCATCACGCGAGTGCCGCTATCATGAAACATATATTAGCGTGATTATCTGGCACATTATTAATGATTGATATCAATATGTCCGAAAACTAAGTCTCCAACTACAGGAAACCCCAAAATATTTGACTACAGATCTACCATATTTTTTACCTCTTAGTGATTCCACTGAAATCCATGCAATAGTTGTTTTCTTGTTCATCATTGAATGGAATTTTTCCAATGGCCTTCTTAACATCTGTGTTAGATATACCAGCATAATGGACCTGAAAGAAAGAATCATTTAAAAACTATATTTTTGTGACTCAAACAAAGGATTTTTTCTCTCAACTCTCAGTACACCATCTTCTTTGCGAGGTCTATTAAAGGTACATACCGTCACTGGTATTCCAGAGTCACCGGCATCAGTGGCCTCCACCCACTGCAGTGCATTGAGGTCTCCAACCTGTGCGCTCTGAAGAGTTACATTGCTGCACACGGTCGAAGCGTCCGACACTGACACCAAGTACTCTCCTCCCCAGATACCCTAAAATTTTGCAATTTTATGTCAAATTGTAGGCTACGGCATCAGGAACAAAAAGGACAAAAAATGTTTACACTTACATGATCGAAAACAGTAAACGCGAGGTTAACGTGAGGCAGATCATCCAAAAAGAAGTTATTGCCTTCTTCAGTGTTAACAGTGACCAAATGAATATGATTGCGTTGTACATCTTTCCGCCAAGTTTGGACAAGAGATTTCAGGCCGGCCGGGGTTGGGTAGGGAGCAATGATGAGCAGACGGTTGCGGGGCGGGAGGCTGGCTCGTGTGGCCGTGAGGTGCGCGAAGTCGAGGTTGGCTCGCACGGTGATGGCCGTGGTCGGCGTGTCCAGTTGCTTCGGCCGCCAGCGCACCAGGTCCAGTCGAGTGCGCTCATTGCCATGAGACGCTAACGTTTTGTACAAAGCTTCTGGCCGCACGCGCCCTGTGTACATATTGTCCTCTTCGTTCACGATGAAGGAATCACGTTCCAGTCCGAAATGCAGCATTTGACACATCTGTTAATGAAACAGTTGAAGATCAATAGCTATATCAATCGAATATATATTCGATTGATAATGCGAAGAAAATTATTATGAGAATACTTACGGTATCATCAATTGATAGATCACGGAGAATCACAACATCTGCTTTCTTCAGTGAACAGCCATTGTTCTTTGCTGAGCTAAAATCTTCTAAATCCCATTCTTCATATTCAATGGTGACACCATTAACATTTGATCCAACATTCTTTATTTCTTCAAAGACAGCGCTTCTCGATCGGTTGTTAGTAACACCCATAACTTTTATGGAGTCTTTGTTTATGTTTTCAGTAATTATTTGCAAAAAAACTTGAAGTGAAGTTGAGAGCTGGAAATAATCATAAAACTTAATGAAATAGATATTTAATGCGTAGAATAATAAGTATTGTAGCCTATTGTAATTATTATAAAGATACTTACTTGCTGGTCTACTTGGAAATTCGGCACAAACTTCAGTGACTGCATTTTCATGTTTCTCGTACTTATTGCTGACAAATTACGGTAATTGATGTTCTCCAGTATAACACCACCACACCTAAGAAAAGTATAAAAACATAATTATTATAAAGTTTTACTCTTATAGTTTTCTCACATATTAAAGATGCTTAAAATCTGCTTATTATTACCTAGTAAAGTCATGTTCTTCTAACACCTCAGCTCTGTACAAGACTTTGTCTTCTGACGTGATTGTTTTCGCGTTTTGATGCTTTTCGACGTCAATGGCGAGTCTCCTGATGTGCGTGGGCAGCGTGACGGCGCGGTGCGGCTGGCGCAGCATGTTGAGCTGCAGCAAGCCGTCGAGGAACGTCACCCAGTTGTCGCGCCACGCCAGCGCCGCCGCGCTCAGCGCGCTGTCACACCCCTCCATGCTGCGGAACTCGCCGCTGTGGGAGTGTCCAAATTCAGTATGACAAAAACATTCGTTCCAACATCATACTACTTCTAGTTATATTTTGAAAAACATATACTATAAGTAAGTTATATTTTTACATTACCTGTACATGTAATCTCGTTCACGCAACAAATCATAAATATCGTCAGAGTTGAGCTCCATCTCCTCGGAGCCTTTGAATTGCACTTCATCTTTCTTATCGCTTTTTACGGAGTCAAAGATTGTGCCTGTTGCCACCTTGACGTCTTGGTCAAACACCTGAAATATTAATAAACAAATTACTTTATTTGAACTTAGGGAGAACAATTATGTAGCAGCTGCAGATCTTAGTTGAAACTATTATATCTCAAAGACAATTCTGCAAAGCATACCTCAAACGATCCAGTTCCTTTTTGCAGTGCAACCCTGAGCTTGAGTTGGCTCTGGGAATGCATGACGGGCTGAGCATACAGGTGCACATCACGGAATTCTACTGACAACTGCTTCTTAGGAACATTCAGGGTCATGGCCAGGGTATCCCATACAGCCACCAATGATGCCATAAACGGGAACATCGTATTTTCTGAAATAGTCGTAACATGTTTAACAAGTTCGTTAATATGATGGCATAGATAGATCTACGTGCTTAGAAAAGTTAAATACCTCTGATGATGTGTCCTTTAAGATATTCATGTTCTTTATCGTGCAAAGACATAACGTAAGTACAAGCTGCGCCGTATCTTCTAGCTGCTGAACGGTATACAGGTAAAAGCCTGAAAATCAAAGCACATGCAGTAGTCTCGTTTCAAAAAAATCTTGCTAGCTTTGGTGTGAAGTTCCAAAGGATGTAAAACCAATGAAATGCTTACCATTTTTCTCCGTGCGCCCACTCGATAAGATTGGACAAGAATGGCGTCTCTGTAGACACTGGCATCTCGACCTTAGGGTAGAGAATGTGAACTTTTGGGTTGTAACCCTCCATATACAACCTAGGAAAGAACATAATCAATTAAATAATTGTTACTGAGAATATACAAATGCAACAGTAATTTAAACAAATTGTACTGACTTCCCAACAGCTTCAAGCAGTAGGTATGTATTGTCGGGATGGGCGCGCCTGGTAAGCGCAATGTTCTTACAGTCGCTGGGGAGAGATCTCTTCAGGATGGCTTGCAGTAGACCGTGGGGAGCCACCTCCACCAACACCGCGTTACTCGGTATATGCTTCATCGTCTCCTCGAACAGCACCGGGTTCTACACACCAAACACCATCGTTAGGAAATACAAAAAACTTCAACATAAGAGACTTATATGTATATTAAGTTCCTACCAAAAGGTTGTTCGTGTGATATTCCGCTGAAGAGTACTTAGCCAGGGATTCTTCCCATCTATCTTCTGGTACAGAAGTCGATACCCAACGCTTACTACGTTCCCTGGGAGTCTTAATTACTTCCTTTAGGTACTTCAGCAAACCAGGACCTGTAGTAACATAGAAAAATATTTATATCGACAACCAAAGTAAGGTACATAAATAAAAAATACCGTAAAATATAAAGTATATTTACCAGCGGCAGCAATATAACGTGAATGATAGGCAATGTTGGAGCATGGAACTTCTTTAGCGAAAATTCCCTTTTCAGTCAACTCCGCGACAAACTCGCGCATCTTGTCAGCGGGTCCCGAAATAGTGCTGGACTCAGGTCCATTGTGACAAGCTACCTCTATCTCAGGAGGACACATTTTTGAAATCTGTCGATATAAAATAATAGAAGATTAATAAGCATAAATATGTAAGACTTCCCATGTCTCAAATCTTGTAGAATCAGAAATCATTATGTACCTGTTCATATCCCAATCCAATAGCAGCCATCGATCCACGTATGAATGGAGTTTGCAGTGATACTAGACCGCGACTGTAAGCTGACAATATCATTTCCTCGGCTGTTAAACAGCCGTCGGCGTACGCGCACCCCAATTCACCTACACTGTGACCTGTTTATTAGAAGACATTCGTTTATTTCAGAATATCTAATTTATTTAATAAAATAAATGTCTATATTTTCTTTCTTTAAAAAATTAAGAGATTTTTCAGTAGTTTTTTCAAAGTATTACCTATGATTCCATCTGGTACCAATCCAAGTTCCCGAAGCACATCAGTGAGACCTATTTGAATGGCAGCTATTCCCACAAATGAGTGCAGGATATTGTTGAACATCGTCTTTTCGGGAGACGTGATTATGTTGACGATGTCGATTCCTTTCGGCTCCAGAGCAACGCGGCATCTGAAATGTAGATTTAAATCATAATGCTTAAGAAAAAACAAGTAAATTCTTATTTCTTCAAAAAAAAATTGATGACAGCGAACTTGATCAAAGAAAATAAATACCGTTCTATGGCAGCAGCGAAGATAGGTATGCGCATGAGTTGCGCGCCCATTCCAGCCCACTGCGAGCCCATCCCGCTGTACACGAACCACAGCGGTCTGCGAGCGTCGTCGAAGTACTCAGCCTGCTCACATAGAGTCACAGTCTTCTGTTCTTCGTCCGTCTCTAGAGAATCAAAAAGATTTCGGTCATCATCAAATCGTATCTATATCCATTAAAAATTAAGTTCTCACCACAATTATTAAGTTGACTTACGTAGAATTATGAATCCTCTGCCCAAGTGGCCCGTGATGTTATATTGATGAATGTTGTGTAGCAGAGCTAATTCCTCAGGGTCTATTGGGTGCGACTTCAAGTATCCAAAGATCTTCGAAACGGTGGAATCTTGTCTCGCAGATAGTGTCACGAGATGCGGGATGTTACTCTTGTACCGTGTTGTGTCCTGAAAGACCACAATAGGAATTAGATGACTGACGTGAGGTGATGTGATGTGGGGTTGACAAGTACAGTCGTTTACAGAACCAGAATCAACAGGTTTAATTGTTCTAGGGTCATACCTTGGGCTTGTAATGTCCATGTAGAAGAACATGCGAGTTGACGCCAGTGACGGACATTCCATTAACGGCGACATAGCTGCGCTGGATAGGCTCGTGTTCCGTAACTACGCGCATGCGTCCATCCCTTATTCCCGCCACATCTTGTCGTGGACTCTCACAATGCAGATTGGCTGCTATCTCCCCACGCCGGTAGCCCAGCAACACCTTCGTTATAGCAGATATGCCCGAAGCGGCTTCACCATACCCAATGTTACTAATGACGCTGCCCACAAGAAGTGGCTCTTCTTTTCCCTTGCAGAACACCCTATCGATGGCTTCTAATTCTGCTTTGTCGGCCTCTGATGAAGCTGGAATAAAAAGTATCCCTTTATTTACCCGAACCTCCCAAAATTATACGTAGTTTTTTTTTCATTTTATTGTTTCTACGTCATTGTTCTGATAAAACATGACAACGAAATGTTTATTAATTATATGCATAATGTAAACTAAACTTTTATGCATAAAGAATATGACAAATACCTGAACCAAAAGCTTCAACGTATTCGACAGCATGCGGTGGCACCCTCGCTTCCTCATAAAATTTGTTCAAGAAGTTAACAGTCGATTCGGGGTTTCTAATGTAACCGTATTGGGGTCCTGTTTCTGTCTTTAACAGACCAACAAATTCCGTTTTCGCGTGCATTAAGTCAGCATAAATCCTGTAAAAAATAATTTATATTTAGAATATAGATTTAGGTCTAGAGAAAGGCTAAGACATGAATCATTAGTTAAACGTACCTCAAAGCATCTTTAGCCTTCTGTAGAAACAGAACGTTAATAGCTTCTGACTTAACGCAGCCGTCGGCATTCGTATCGAATGATTTCGTCTTACCATCCACCGCCTGGTTTATGATTCTGCAAACAGAAAGGTACAATTAAAAGTTGATCATTGCACAACCTACAATTGAAGGAAAATTACATGAACCCCTTTTATAAAGACTTAGGAATCCTCTCGGATAAATTATCGTTTAATTGACAAGGAATAGACTGGAAGCCGACCCTAACATAGTTAGGACAAGACTCGGGAGATGATGAATTGACAAGGAATATAAAATCATCAGAATTGCAGTCATTTTCTAAATACACAAATTACTACTTTTATATTTACCTTCCATAATGCACCGTAGACTGAGGATGCAGACACAAGTAGCTCCCGCCGACGATAGCAGCCTCGCATTCGCCTCGACTCATAGCGAGGTAGGCTTGCTCAAGCGCCGCCGTAGAACTGCAGCACGCCTCGTCGATAGACATGGACGGACCCTTCGCGTTCAGCCAGTACGAGATGCGGTTCGCGAACATAGCCTTACAACACCTGTAAATAATCTTGATCTTATAAATCCGGGCATCTTATCTTACCACCAGCACCCTAAAATAATAACTAAAGGTCTGTAGTCTAGAGCTGCGGGATGGTTCGAAATGGTTTTATATACATATGTATGTATATGTGGTTTTAGTCAGTAAGAGTCTGATACTCTCTCACGCTGCTAACCCACAGCGGGAAGGGTCATTTGATGATATCCCATGAAAAAAACGACTATAGCTCATCAAGACTGGGATCTAATTCCCAACGCTAATTCCTAACGCATCGTTCATCAAAATCCAAGCAATGTTTTATCTATATCTTACCCAGTTATACCCAAGCCTGATCTAGAAGCCGCGTCATAGAAAGAAGCTTTTTCAGTCTCCGAGAAGCAGGATCCGACGAATACTCCAACTTTTTTACCAGACAAGCTCTCGGGGTTTACTCCTAGAAGAACAAAAAACATTAAAAACATATCCTTGGTCGTAAACATAAAAAAAATATGTAGAACATTAAAGTATAAATCCTGGGCCTTTAAATATTAATTTTTTGTGGTGAATTGTCAGCTCCGATCAACGGTCATGGATCAATAGGTAAACTTTAACATTAGACTATTAATTATTCAATTTGGATATTTTTAGGCAATTGTGTGCATTTGATTATATAATAGAAACAAATATATGCATTTATTCTTCTTGTTTTGTATAATAAGTAGAACCGTAGGTACTTTTTTAAATTAACTTTATTCCGAAAATTTACTGCAACGGTTTTTTATGTATTTATGTATTGTATAATGTACACAGCAGCATACAGTTATAGAGTTTCTTATATGTACATTACATCACCCTGTTACAAATGACAATTTTATATGTGTAGTCGTAGTCTTTAATGATACTACTGTG
Source organism: Helicoverpa armigera (assembly GCF_030705265.1). Lineage (NCBI taxonomy): Eukaryota > Metazoa > Arthropoda > Insecta > Lepidoptera > Noctuidae > Helicoverpa > Helicoverpa armigera. The sequence continues at coordinate 2,660,167 of NC_087141.1, forward strand.
ATATGAAGTTAGCAAGGGCGACGTTACGGTGTAGCTCACCTGCATCGTAAATAGCATTGTAGGCCTGTTCGAGAACCTTCCTGGACATGGGGTCCATATTGTTGCTGAGGCGGTAGTGCACCCTGAAGAACTGGGCATCGAACCGATCCAGGTCCGGCACCGTGCCCACGTGCTGCGCCGCCTCGGGGTGCGTCACCGACCAGCGGAGGCGGTCCGACGTCAATGGGTTCACCTGAACACATAGTTTAGGCAATATTTATATAAAAAAATAGTTCTGGTGATAAAGAATAAATATAAAATCAAGTGATGCTTTTTCTGTCGATGATGATGACTTTACGGTCGATGGGTTTGACAAAAGGTCCCTATTTATTACAGTAACTACATCTACAGTCTTGTGATACTATCTAGCTTCAGAAATACTTTTGCTGTTCTCCCCAGATCTAATGGAATGTCCCATGGGAAATATCTGACACACTTTTAATAGCTAAGTCAAAATTATAGCACTAAAGTAACCTTGTCTGACAAACTTGACCAACTCCATAGCAACCTCTTTTAAATAGAACGCTTCAAACCTTGTTGTACAGAATATCTTCCAAGTCCTTGACGTGTTGCGAGGAGGGGAAGAGCCCTGACATGCCAGAGATGACGACCCTCTCACCGTCAGGGACGGGCGACTTCCCCGACACGCCTTGTCTCTCCTGCTGCGGCTCCACGGCAAGCTCTTGAGGAGTCGGCGTCATTGTCAAACTGTTTCAGAAAGGAGCCAATTAGAAAATGTTGGTTTGGTGTGTGAATCTTGTGTTAGAAGTTGGAAGGGCTGGAAGGAACGAAGGATCCAAGTTGTCTCCAGATATTCTAGTAGAAAAGTAGATATAAGGTCTCCCAGCTACCTGATGCACAATCTAGGATTGGACTAATATGGAAATATTTTTTAAAGAAGAAAAATTAAGACTCGAAATCAAAGTCGTTATCCAAACTTGGTATGCAAAACAGCACTTTTTGAACGGCAGAAGTTTACAAACGACAGCCCCCAAAACGCCCGTCCTTCACCACTTCATATGTGTTTTTGCTGGGAAGAAGAAGTGGCGCATCAAACACCCCAGAAGTTACTCAGTTGCACCATTTAATTATCCACTAATTTAACTAAACCACTAGATATACTTAGTTAAATGTTGCAACTCACAGTTAATATTAACAATCAAAACACTATATCAGTACTTACGTGTAAATTATTAAACGAAATAATTCTTGAATTTGGAAACCACACCGAAGCCTTGTGATAGCTCAGTGCAAGTGATAACGAATCGAAATTTCTCCTATTTATATAGATTGGAATAAACATAACATTAGTAGCTATTGACCGTGGGTGAACTCAAACGGTTCGGGACGTTGAACCAATTATTTTGGTGTGTAAGTTTTTTTGGGCTAAAGTTTTGTGATGACACACCTACTTATACATTAAAGTTAACTACTTTCGTTAGTTTCAGGGAAATTAATCTTACTGATATTTTTTTATCGCTTTTGAAGAGGGATCGAGACCAAATTTTCGGATAGGTATTACTAGGTAGGACGCTTGTCGTAAGTACTTATTGTTATAAGTAGAGATGATGTTAAAAATATGATTGCTAGTCAAATCAATTCGGAATAACAAAGTTATAGAGGACTCAATAACTACACCTATTGCAGATTTTAGAGTGGATATAACTTAAATACCAAACCTTAATCAGTACACGCATGTCCCTATTTTATTACGCTTTTTTTTAAGTTTTTAGAAGCCCACAATGCGATTTCTGCCCGACCCGGGAATTGATCCGGTATCACCCGACTCGAGATCATAGGTACCTAATTGCATATACATGATAATCGGCGCCCAGTGTCGGCATGGATGGAACGGCATACGATACCTAGTTAAGTATGTGACGAATAAAATTACAATATACCATGAATGTAATTATGTCTGTAACTTAAGGTTAACTTTGAAACTATTTGACATTAACTGATAGTTTTACTCGAAACCCAAAAATGCTATACCGTGTCGTCAATGGGTGATTGGCCTATATAGATGTGATTTTATTACGTTTTGTAGCATGTTGATACGTAGTAATAGGTATTCAGGTATGATATAATCGAATGTTGACGTGTAATTATGTAGGTACTTGAGCCAGCTGGTTCTAGGCTGTCTAGCATTCTCAGTAATGTCATAGTACTTAATTCTCTTGATATCACATCTGAGGCCCGATTCTGCTAAATTTACTTAAGCGGCATACGATTCACATTCGACTGCGATCCAATCACGACTCGATTACGTTACGATTGAAGCGTATGTGGCATTCCGCTATTTTTTCTTTGAAAAAAAAACGTTCTTATCCTTTTCTGTCATTCAATAATGAATCATTTTGTCTGCAAATGATTTACGATTGCGATATCATTGTAGAGCAAAATACCGTATAGACCAAAATCACCAAAATAGCAGACCTATCGCCATGGGCGTAGCCAGCTTTGGGCTCAGGGTGGGGCAGCAGTCAACCTATCCCCCGGGGGAAGGCGAGGGCCCTCCGATTTTTTGTATCTTGAGCCGTTAATCTCAAACTTGTTAATCCCTTAATTTGAGAGGTATATATTTTCAGGTACAGAAAATAAACAATCACACACACGACAAAAGCCAAAAGTAAGGGCATATAATCTCTGAATACGCGAGCGAAGCGAGCGCGAAATTTTTATCGGACTTAAACCAAATATTACGTAAAATTTAGCCCAAACGTACGTATCTTTTTGTTTGTTGACAAAAAATAAGGGCCTATAGTTTCTGAATACGCGAGCGAAGCGAGCGTGAAATTTTTATCGGACTTAAACCAAATATTACGTATTTAGCCCAAACGTACTTAACTTTTTGTTTCTTGATAAATACAAAAATAATATGTCATGTGTGTTTCATGACAAAAGGTACCTGAAAGAGTGATTCATATCCCAGTGATTGAAAGATGCATATCTATCTTTTCTTTTCAATGACACATTTTGCCCATGTCTAATGCCTCGCCTCTCGCGGCTCTCGCTCGCTCGACCCGCATCCCGCTCAGGGGGGGGCAGCTGCCCCTCCCTGCCCGTACCTCGCTACGCCCATGCCTATCGCAAACCAATCGAATATCGTTGGAATAGCAGTTTTATTAGTATTCTGCTACTAATATAAGACCACGATTGGTCTTATATTAGTAGCAGAATGTCCGATATGGTTAAAACTGCTATTGCGATTCGATTTCTATACAATTTTGACATTATTAACTTAGGAGAATCGGGCCCCAGGTAACTTAATGCTGGACTTTGCTAGAAATTAAACATTAGATCGTTCTTTGCGGTTTTTGGGTAGGAAAAATGATTGATGACTCAGATTTTAATTAATTGCAAAATAGTTAAAGTTCATTCACTGGCGGATGAATAAATCGAACTGTTGTTATTGTTAATTAGTCGCTAATTAGGTCGTTGTATTAATAAATGTATGCATACACATGTTTGCCTAAATCAACCTTCTTAATTGATAATACGGTAGGTAAAATGTTTTGGCCTGTCCAGCTTTTTAGCCATTTTTAGGGTTCTGTACCCAAACGGTAAAATGGGACCCTATTAACAAAATTTCTCTATCCGTCCGTCTGTCCATCTGTCACTAGTCATAAAACGAGATACCTAGTTAGACGGTTGAATAAATGGTTCGGTATTTTTAACAGACCAACTGAAAAGTAGAATAATATAAATATTTCTCAAATACAGCATAGGTGACATTTTGCTCATTTTTGTTTGATAGGCAATAAATAGATAACAACTGCAATAAATACCTACATATTCACAGAACATAGAGTGGGTAGGTACTAAAGGTACTTCATCATCATCATCAGCCTATCGCAGTCCACTGCTGGACATAGGCCTCTTAAAGGTACTTACTATAAAAGTAAATAATTGTATCAAAATGAAAATTACCTACCTATTTTCATTTTGATACAATTATTTTATGGGGGTCCCTATTCAACAAACATTATTTTCGGTGTTTTCACGATAATGGTACAAAACCTTCATTCGCACTTGGCCTTACTTATAAAAATATTTTTGACCTGCTTTTATTCAACTTAATTCTAAAATAAAAAATATTATTTAATAAGAGCAACAGTTTTCTGAGCAGCGCCATCTAGCGGGGAATAGCGTACACGGTTTGTCATAAGTGCTACTTACAACAGTTTGGTGCCGTTAAATTATTTTTTATTTTCGGACTAAATAAATATGTGAATTGTTTAGTTTTCAAATGTATTATTTAGTATAACAACATTATTTTATTTATACAACCAACTCCACGTGGAAAATCTGGGAAATACGGAAACATCTGTTGGATGACATCTTTGGTTGACATTTACATAATTTTCTTACTAGGAATGTTGCCAAGAAAATCTTAAACTACCATATAAGTAGAAAAGTTTTTTAAATATGTAGATTTAATTTGTTATGTATTTGTGTAAATAGGAGTTTGAAAGTTTTTTAATATGTAGATTTAATGTGTTATGTATTTGTGTAAATAGAAGTTTGTATATATCTATAATGTTAGTAGAAAAGTAGATAAAAATAAATTATTTATATCTCAATATTGCAATCAATTATATTTTCACTAATTCACTTTTTTAAGGCAGTATGATAAAAAAGGGCGAATATAAACCTATCGTCATACATAATGCAGTTTGTAATAGTTTGGCAAATTGTAAACACAAGTAATTATTAAAAGTAAATGTGCATTTTTAATTATGCGTGCTCTATGTGAAAGTATAAAATTAATAAGCTCTCTCAGCGTTTAAATTGTACTCACTTCCATCATTCCAATCGGTCATCAAGTAAATATGGAAGTGGGTAGGAATATAATAGAGGTACGAATTTCTCCTGAACTGATTTATTGTTAGGGTATTTATATATGTATTTTAGTTAACTAAAGGTCTAAATTATGTAATTAGTATGTTAAGTTGTTGAATAAACCCATGTTTAATATTCTGGCACGATGGAAGATTTATCTAGGCAATATTGGCAACTCAAATGTTGCGCATCTGCGGCGCGCACGAATGACGAAACGTACAGGGGTGACAATCTTAATAGTGGCAAACGAGAAAACGTATCATTATAGGTCTGCAAAATGAAGTGAGACAGTAAATACATTGAGGTCCTTACATGGAAGTGTCATTTTAATTTGGTAGTATTATAATGTAAGATATTAAAGAAACTGAAATATAGATGGCGTTATTTGTAATGACGATGATGCGCGATTGCGTAGTAGTTATGCTTAGGTGTGTAAGAGGGCGCTATCACATCTTTTATTGGTTCTACTCTTACCCTATCTTTTTTTTCAGCTAAAATAAAAAAATAAATAATAAAAATTTTGAGTTGCATATTGAAGCAATTACTAAAATTTAATGTTTATTATCAATTAGCCAGAAATAAAATAAAATTCAAGAATTTATTTTCTACTGGCAACATTAAATCCATTTTCTACATGCAACATTATGCAAAATTGTCAATCAAACAAATTTGGCTGCCGGTTTGCGCTGAAGTGCTTTTCGGTGTCTTGTTTGTTTTTCCAGATTTTATCCCTATTAGTGCTTTATCCACCTAAGTCCGTTAAGTTGAGCCTCTGCTCCTTCGGCCGTGTCGATTTTGTGCTTGAGGTGATCGAAATCTTGTGAATTTTGTGCTTGAGATAGGACTCGTTGACCCGTTTTGTGATAATTAATATTTATCATGTCTAATAGAAAGTGTTGTGTTCCCGGATGTACAAATGGCTTAGGTAAGCATTTATCAACATCCTTAAAACAAATAGTCGTCATTTTGTCACGACTCCACTGAATTCTAACTTGTTACCCTTTTTTTCAGACACTACGGGGTATTTACATAAATTCCCTAATCCAGATAAGGATAGGCAGCTATTTAATACATGGGTCTTTCATATTGGTGGTGACATTTTGCAACTTGAAAATAACCATATTTTCAAATACCGCCGCGTCTGTAATGATCATTTCGAACCAAAATATTGGTGCCGGAATAACCGACTTGCCAAAGGAGCTGTACCTACAAAAAACATGCCAGGTTAGTTTTAGTAAAATACCCAAATTAAGGTACCTGTTTACCTTAAAGAGTACCTAAGTCTCAAATTTCTAGAGTTGATGTTAGAAAGAAATAAACAGTCATGTTATTTGAGTTTAAAGTAAACTTTCCAAATCACAAAATGAAAAGCTGCAGTAAGTCTAAAACATCTGAATAGAGATTTCTTTGGAGCCACAATTTCTGTATGTACGCAGTATGTCATACAAGAGTTTCTATATTACATTTCAAAATTTACTATATTTATAATTCATATTATTTTATCGTTGTTTACAGGATTATCTTGCTCGAAATTCAGCATTGAAAAAAGAGCACTAAGACCTCTTCAGATTTCAGGACCGTCTACATCAAAGGTATATTTTATCATATACATATAAACAAGCAATTCATTTTTATACATACATACATACATTTACATTACGTATGTACTAGCTTCCACTTGCGGCTTCGTCCGCATGGTGTATTGATAAAAAGTGGCCTATGTCTTAATCCAGGGTATCACCTATCTACATACCAAATTTCAACCAAATCGGTCCAGCCATTTTTGAGTGAAGTTATTTCAAAGATCATTTATTCCTACAAATTAGGCTGAAATTGAGTAACTTGAATGTCACATTTACCAAAATCCTTTGCTATTTTTAATTTGTTGTAATACTTAAATAGCACTGCATTACACAATTTTGGTACCCTCTTGACTGAATGAATAGGTAATGAATCATAGATCAAATGTTCCAAACATAATATGTGGTATCCATAACGTCTAGTTTTCAAGGTACATGTCAATTATGATTTCTACTACTCTCACTTAGGCATACAAAAAACCATTACCATGTCTGAAATAATTTACTTTTGTATTACTTTGTTTTGTTTAATACTTGTTTCTTTTCAATAATGTCAACATATTTGTGCATAATATGCGGCACCCATGCGGACAGCATATAGTGTAATTGATAGATAGACACTAGCAATAAATGATGTAATAATAACATATACTAATCACTGAATATTATTATTTACAGAACCTGCGCATCTACATATACACTCACAAGGTTCAATTGAAGATGTACAAATGAAAGAGAATCTTGGTGAGTGATCCTACATACAAGCATTTAATCAGCAATTATTTTACACATATTCTGTCCTGGAACTCCTTCATGCGCGGATAAAATGTAGCCTCTCTCGATAAATGTGCTAATTTACCTTAAAATCATCTTAAATTGAATTATTTTTGTTGTTCCTGAGTTATAATTTTGCAAACAATTAAAGTAAACTAGCCTCTCTATAAACCTATCCCTTAAGACAAGAGTGATTGATGAAATACAGTTTGTTAAATTACATTTATATGTCATATGCATAAGTCCTAAAATGTTAACATCCTTATCACTACATAGTATAAAACAAAGTCGCTTTTTCTGTCATGTGTCATGTTGTATGTCCCTATGAACGCTCAAATCTTTAAAACTACGCAACGGATTTTGATGCGGTTTTTTGTAATAGGTAGAGTGATTCAAGAGGAAGGTTTTTATGTATAATAACATACATTAAATACTGGGGAAATACTGTTATCCCGTGCGAAGCCGGGGCGGGTCGCTAGTTGATATTATAAACTATATAAAAGAAAAGTAACTTTGTCTAGTAGTGGGCTGGCTTTAATTAATTCAATATGATTCAAATAATGGTTACTCAATATGAACTGCTACATTCATGATGATGGTAATGATCATCAGCTTAATTGGTTTGTATATAATAGGCACACATTTCTTACCAAATATGTTAATGACCTTTCAGATCCTGTCACTTCAGAATCTCAGTCTGTACACAGTGATAGACAGCCTCATAGTGAAGAAGAAAATGTTGAGGTGGTGAAAGATCTTGGTAAGCAACACAATTGTAATCAAACTTAATAACTTCAAAGCTGAGTTTGCTTGTTACACTCACTATCATGGTTTATTAACTAGGTACTGATTTATAGATTTAATACATATTTCAATCATGGGATACTTTCACACACAACTAGCTTTGATGCTATCTCACTCATATGTACTCTTAAATTCTGCAATTTTTATTCATATGATTCTTATTATTTTTTCAGTGCATCGCAAAGTTAAATGTGTTAGTAAGAAGGCGGTAAAACAGGTTGCTGTTACGAAAACTGAGCGTGCTCTGTATCAGAAAATGCTGCAAGTTGGTGTGAAACTCAGCAAATGCCGTAGCAAGGTTAAAAAGCAGGCAATCAAGATCAAGGCCCTGCAAAATATTACTACAAACCCTCAATTTTAGAAACTCTAGACAAAATGTCTAGCACATCAAAAATTTTAACTTTGCTGCAGTTCAGGGAGCACAAAAGGAAAAAAAGGCCGGCGTTTCACATTAGAGGAAAAATTGTAGCTTTGACTATCCTCAAGCAAAGCCCAAAAGGATACAGATTCCTGAGGAAAATCTTTATCCTGCCATCACATAAATTTTAATAAAATTAATTAATATGGCAGATATAAATGCTGGTATCAATAAAAATTTGATGGCACAAATAAAAAGCCACACTTAAAATGAAACCAGAGCACAAATTATGTGTGGTTCTTTTGACGAAATGTCACTAAAACCGAATGTGGCATACAATGAAAGGAAGGACAGAGTGAGTGGGTTTGTAACCAATGGGCAAGAGACACTGCCTGAGTATGCAGATCATGCGCAGGTATTTATGATAAGAGGACTTATAAAAAATTATAAGCAACCCGTTGCATACACATTTTCTCAGTCTGCCACAAAGGGACCAGAACTGGCAAAACAATTAAAGGCTGTCATCACAGAACTACAAAATGCTGGTCTTAATGTGGTAGCAACAGTGTGCGACCAAGGAACAAATAATGTTAACTGCATTAAATTCTTGTTACAAGAAACAAGAGGTATTCTGTTAAGAAAATCAGAAGAACCTGAGGGAAATATTATTTTAATAAATAAACAGGAAATCATTCCCTTGTATGACCCACCTCACTTAATGAAATGTATAAGAAATAATTTAATAACGAAAAATCTACTATATAAAAAAGACAACAAAATGCTAATGGCAAAGTGGGAACACATAACTGCACTGCACCAAGAAAACCCAGGCTACAAAGGCATAAGACTGGTGCCAAAATTAACAGACTCCCACTGCATTCCCAGTAAAATTCCACGGATGAAAGTTAAATTTGCTACGCAACTATTCAGCCAAACTGTAGCATCAAATATGGGCTACCTAGCAGGTAAATAAACTTTATTACATAATGTTTTCACATTGCATTATTTTATCGATACTTATATATTATAAAGCTGAAGATTTTTTTGTTTGTATGTTTTCTTAACCATGCTAATCTGAAGAACCAATCCAATCACCAAGGTCGATCAGGTCTAATTTGAAATAATCTTTCACCGTTAGATAGCTCATTTATTGAGGAAGACTAAAAGTGACTTTTAATCTGGGTGCGCGAAGTAGCTTTCACGGGATGCGGTAGAACCGCGGGCGGAAGATTGTATAGTAAAAGTTTTCACAAATTAAAACTGCTCCCAGTTCAGATTTAATAATAACAAGTTTCTTATTGATGACTAGATGCCATAGTAGCCAGTGTATCTGCCTGCCACAGGAGGTCGCGGGTTCGATTCCCGCATAAGTCAAACATTTATGTGTGTGGGTGTTTCTACATATGTACACTATGTTATGTTATTTATAAAATATTTATATTTATATAAGTTCATTTATTGGTTGTCTGCTGTACCCAAATTACAAGCAAGCAATGCTTTGTTTGGGACTAGATTGCGTTGTAAGAACGTGTGAGGAATATTTATTAATATTTTTTTCTTATTTTTGCAGAAAAGGAATAATCTCTCAAGATGCGCAAAATACAGCGGACGTCATCTTGTTTTTTGACAAACTTTTTGACTCCATTAACGGAAGCTTCGGGAAAAGGAAGCACAGTAAACCACTGCTGGGACCTGCGACGCCGAACTCAATACATCACAAAACATGGATGGAGGCAAAAATATTTTTAAAAATATGAAATTTGTGAATGTAAAACCTCGAATGTGGAGTATGTTCCCACCTTAAGTAACTGGGTATGGACACTAGAAGGAATAGAACTGCTTTTAAAAAATTGCTGCGAAGTACGGAGTGACATCGGTTTGGTTGCGGCATCTGAATCAGGATCCAATAGAAAATTTTTTGGATCGATAAGGAGTCAAGGATGCCGCAACGTAAACCCTACTCCAGATGGATTTGAAGCAGCATTTAGCAGCCTTTAATAAACAGCCTATCTAGTGTCCATGCCCCAGGGACAAATTGTGAGGCAGATAATTGCCACGCTTTGCATGAAGTTCTCATCACAAGCGGGGCCTGCAAAGAACAAATAAATTGTGAGCTCTCTGAGATTCCGGACATTGAATTTACAGCCCTTGAAGACAAAAGCGACCCCGTATAATTGGGGGCTACAATATGTTAGCGGTTATTTTATTAAAACCGCTAAGAAGAAAGTCTTCAAGGGTTGTAGTGAATGTAAAAAATTTAATGTCCGATCAGGAACACGATTATTTAAAATATAGAGAGTATGCTAATAAAAATGGCTTTGCAGTCCCAGCGACTCTCTCTTAAATTGTGTTTCGAATCTGCAGGATATAAATTACACAATAATTAAAAAATGTTTGGAAAAAAAATATTTAAAAGATTTCATCAAAACATTAATATTTATACATTTGAAATTCGATTTCATAAAATGTGAAATTCATAAAGAAAAATTAATAGACTTTTTAATCAATATATCCTGCAGATTCTTTATTTACAATTACTGTAAAGATATTAATAAAATATTAATAAATAGGAGAGAGTGTGATGATGATACGGATTCCTATAAGCTAAAAGCGAAAAAATTATACATGAAATGTTTTAAAAGAAAAAAATAAATTATATTAAAGGTTATCAGTGTTTTATTTATTGAAAAACATCTTATAAATATTAAACAAAAAGAAACAAAAATCTACCTAGACCCAGTAACCACTGCTTTATGTAGCTATATGTATATATATTGACAAATAGTTTCTTAAACCTGCGTTCAGAAGGCGCCACTTGTCTTACTTAGTTTGGTAGTCGAGTTGGACCTCTATTTCATAATATGACTGTTTTGCATTAAGACAAAACAGGTATTATATGTAGAAGAAAACACAGCAATGATGTGAAGAAGCAGTCCTATGATTCTGTGAAAATATCGAGAATATCAGTCATATCTGTATACAAATCGAGAATATCCTCCCAATTTCTGTCACCACAGGGCTATCTGTCATACTTTACCGCCAAATTTTCAACCGGCGCCATTGCAGTCTTCATCATCAGCAAGAACCTTGGCTCATTGCTGTGTTTTCTTCTACATATAATACCTGTTTTGTCTTAATGCAAAACAGTCATATTATATGTCTTCGAAAACACAGCAATGATGTGAAGACCTGTTTGATATCTGCTGGTGATCAGAAATTATAAAACACAAGAATGCAATGTGAGAGTAATATAATTTACTAGGTATTTCCTTATAACAAACCTTCTTATCACTCTCTTTGAACCATCTGTAACTTTCAATATTTGCTGGGAAAATGTTAAGAACAAAATCCAACCACACTATTAGTTTAAAATATTTATATTTTTCTTACCAAGAAACTCAAATTAAACAATTCAATATGAAAACAAAAAACATAACTTCCTTCTTAGGATTGATAAATAAAAATGCAGTTTAACTGCCACAAATTAACAAATAATTTTCAAACATAAACACTAGCTGTTCAGCCTTAATAATTGAGATCAAAATCACATTATCATAAATAATCAAATATAATCACTATTAATCACATTGTTTTAAAATTATTATAAAGTAGACCAGGGACATCCTCACTGACAGGCTTATTTATATTTCTACAATAATATTTAGAAAAGGTTTCCACACACTTCCAGTTTCCTCTTTCTAATATCTCCTGTATAGGTCTATTGTCTAGCCATCCCTGGAGGCCACTGCTGACCTTATGCTGCCTGGAGAGTAGCCATCTATCTGTGCCAATTTGAAGGCTGACCTCACCCATCCTGAGATCATGGTCTTAGAGGCAGGCTTTGTATCACCGGTGATTGATATAAAAAGGGAATTAACATTTGTAGCTTGATTGCGTCTAGTCTCTGAAATCTTGACTAACTTCTTAACGTTAGTGACTGGGCAAAGCTTAGAATCTTGGTGCTTCATGAGAAGCCAGCCTGATTGTCTATGAGAACTTGTGTCTGTTTTTGAGCCAAATTTTGGCCAGAATGTAACTGTGTCCTCAGTTTCAGCATATCCTTGATCACCAAGCTCCAAAAGTGTAAGATCATGCTACCTTCGGCCAGATGCAAGTAAAAGAATCAATGCAGTGTGTCTGCTTTGATAAAAAAGAGTGTCTGGAAATTCTGAAGACTTTAACCACTCATACAATATTTTAACATCCCATACTGGTAGCTTTGCTGGGCGTGGTTTAGCTAGACTCACTGCCTTTAAAACCTGCTGAACGAAACAATTTTTGGCCAAGTTCTCAACCCTAGGTGCACAGTAAGTTGAGACAGCAGACTTGTGCAACATTACCGTGCTGTATGCAAAACCTTTCTCTAAGTATAAATTAGCTAAAAATCTGGCTAGGTCCTTGCCCTCTGGGCACTTATTATCCACTCCATGGGATTCACACCAAAGTATCCATCTTTTTAAAGGTGCACTATATGTATTAATAGTGGAGGGGCGCCAGCTACTTCTCAACAATCTTTGTTCGTCTCTGCTCCAGTCCTTTACTTGATCTCCCCACCCCCAATTTTCCAAGCCTGAAGTACTAGCTTGTCCACTGACGGTGGAGGTAGTCCCGTCGTCCTGTCCAGCAGCACCTCCCTCAGGTTCTCTATGGGAAGTGGGGTACTTGCGCGTGTCTTCAGGTCGGGAAACCAAAAGCACTGGGTCCACTGTGGCGCTATCACAATGTATGTCCCTCTGGCCTTGTTCAGATGTGCCAGAACCCTGGGCATCATGCTTGGAGGTGGAAATACCCAAGCTGTCTGAAAGTCCCAAGTTTGGCTGAAGGCGTCGCAGAACTCTGCGGAGCCATCCCTTGAGTCTAGACTGACATACCTTGAAACTACTGCCGTGTCTCTTGTAGCGAAGAGATCTATTTCTGGAACCCCCCATTGTCTGAACACTGCCTCCGTGGCTGGTGGCAGCAGGTGCCACTCGGGTACTGACTTTCCCCTTGACAGGCAATCTGCAATGCCGTTTAGGTTTCCTGGCAGGTGGTACGCTGTCAGCGTTATGTTCTGCCGACAAGTCAACTCTAACAACTGGGTTGTTAGGCCTAACAGCTTCAAGGACCGAGTCCCGCCCTGATTCCTTATGTACGCTACTAGAGTCCGATTGTCGGTCTGAACCAAAATGTGGGCATTCTGTAACAATGACCCTGTGACCTTATTACCGCATAAACGGCATACATCTCTTTTAGGTTCGAGTGCCAGGCTTTTGGTTCGTGGCCCATTTGCCTGAGAGATACTTGCTGTTTAGACTTGCTCCCAGCCCGCATCCGCTGCGTCTGTGGTCAAGAAATGCGTTACCTCTTTCTTGAGTAACGGGTTTGGACAGCCCTCTACTGCTTCCAACCACCACCGGAAGTCCTCTCGCACTCCGGAACTCAAGTTTCTCTTCTGGTTTCTCCGGGAGAACTTTCTCAGGAAGAGTTGGGCCTTTCGACAGTGAAGACGGCCCTGGGGAATCGCATAGTTGGCGAAGTTTAGTTTTCCCAACACGCTCTGCAACTCTCTTAACGAGCAGTTGTCCCGCTTTAATAGCTTTGTCAGAGGGCTTTTATTCCTTCTACTTTTCTGATGGGCAAGGCGATTGTTAGGTACTGAGTATCCCAGACCAGGCCCAAGTATTCCAACCTGTGTGTTGGTTCCGTCACCGACTTCTGGTAATTCACGTGCCATCCCAAAGACTCCAAGACGGCCAACGTTTCCGCAACTTGTGCCATTAACTTGGATCTGTCCTGACAAGCTAGGAGGAAGTCGTCCAAATAGACCAAAAGACGAATGCCTCGATTCCTGAGGATCTCTGCCACCCAGTTTGAGACTGCCGCAAATACACGGGGCGCCGATGATAGGCCAAATGGCAGAGCAGTTAACTGGAGAATTTCTCCATTGTAAACAACCCTCAAAAACCGTCTGTGAGTCTCCGCGACACACAAATGGAAATAGGCTTGATGAAGATCTATCTTCACTAGCCAGTCGTTTGCTTGAAGAAAGGTAACTATGTCTAATTGTGAAATTAGGTAAAATGCTTTGTGGCTATGTACCTGTTCAAAGCCTTGAGGTCGAAGATGGGTCTCAATCCCCCATCCGCCTTCTTTATTAAAAACATTTTGGAGAAGAAACCGGGATCCACCACTGCTGGCTTCTCCAGGATGCCCTGCATCTTTAAATCCTGAATCACTCTTGTCATTTCCAGGGAAACTTTGGTGGCTATACACTTTAAAAGTTCTGACCGGGGTATGTCAGGAGGTTTGCTTCTGAATGGCAAGCGGTAATTGGCTATAGTGTTTAAAATGAACTGGTTTGCTCCCAACTGAGCCCATCTCTCCGTGGAGAATTTTAGGCAACCTCCTCTGAACACCCGGTGAGAGTCATTCTTCTTTAGATCTGGTGGACTTATCGTTATTGGCTGTGTTAGTGGAACGTTGACGAAAGGGCCGGTTTTTATTAGAAGTATGCTTAAATTTCTTATCAAACTTTCTAGACTTATTTTTAAAATTATTTTTCTATTTTGAAAGGGCTCACCCGCTCTGTAACTTTCCTTTCCTTGAGGTAGGTTGGAGTATTCAGCCAGACCTGAGACCCTCCGAGGGACTGTATAATAGGCTGTAGTGCCTCTCTGCTAAATAAATGTTCAGCACTAGGTGGAACATTCCTCAATGTGTTCTTAAGGTTCGTATTTGAAATTTCTTTCAAAATCCTGTCCCGCCTAACCTCAATAGATTCAGATCGTTTTCCACAAATAATTTGCATTGTGGTCTCTGAATTTTTGTAACTCGAAGACCCAGGTCCAAAAATCTCTGACATTTTGTCCACCAATGACTTAGGGTTCAAATTAGTTGGATCCGCGCTAGCCCAATCTACAATATTCTGTAAACCCGATTTCAACAATTGTCTTTGCTCTAAGACTTTGTTAGATATACCAGCTAAAAACATTTCAGTAGCAGCTAAATAATCCTTATTCTTATTAAAGTGACACAACTCATCATTGACCATAAGGCCTGTAAACCCTGGGGTTGCAAGGCAACCCTGCAAAGCTTGCTTGTATCTAATGCCCTTCCAAGCCTGCGAGTCAAATTGTTGCAGCTTATTTAACTCATTAAACCTATCCTTATCGCTAGGTGGAATATTTTTCTTACTGTCTATCTCGGTGCTTAAGGCACCCAAATTTAGAGAGCGACTCGGGCTGTGCAGGCAAAGTAATAAATTGTTCCGCACAACTGTCCTTAGCAGCAGAAGGCTGCGAGCTCGTTATTGTACTATTTGGCGCTGCCCTACCATTATAGCAGTAACCTGACTGATATAAACTTAAGTAATTAGACAAATACGCCATTTGCGACATCAAAGTATCAACACGAGGATCGGTACGGACATGTTTAGACTTGTACTTACGGTTCCTCGCCGACGCACGAGAACGCTTATTAGGCAAGGGCGAAGCCGTGCCCTCCTCAAACTCCGAGGATGAGGAGGAACTACTTTCCAACGCCTTCGAGCTTGTCGACGACGATTGCCCTCCATCCGGAGCGGCCGCGTCTCGCTCGCGGTTCTCGCACGTATTACTCACCGAGTCCATTTTATTATATAAACTGCCGTGTTTTCTAAAGTAAAAGCACTGAAAAACTCACTTTTACACTCACTTTTTAAACTTTTTGCAGTTGACAAAAAATTTTTCATGCGTTTTGAACGAATCACAAGAATGCAATGGCGCCGGTTGAAAATTTGGCGGTAAAGTATGACAGATAGCCCTGTGGTGACAGAAATTGGGAGGATATTCTCGATTTGTATACAGATATGACTGATATTCTCGATATTTTCACAGAATCATAGGACTGCTTCTTCACATCATTGCTGTGTTTTCGAAGACATATAATATAAAAAGTACTCTGTGATGTGACGTGAGTTAATGAAAGAAGTGCCGTGCAATAGATTTTCAGTGTATTGCGGTATTAGAATTGAAATAGGCATTTTTAATTTATTCCTACGTTAGTTATAAGATAATTAAAAATGGAGAACCTTTCAATAGGTAAGCAATCATTTAGTAATAGGCCTATATTTTTGTTATAACCTATAAGCACACGTAAGCAACATATTTTGTTCACATTTTAGGTGAGATTTACACTTCGGATAAGAACGGCAGTGATGAGACTGGAGATGGAACTGAAGCGAAGCCGTTTAAGACCATCATACAGGCTATGCGTCACGCCGGCAAGGAGCCATTTCCAACAATATACGTCGACGCTAAGGACGACACAAAAGTATATGAAGTTGCTGCTAAATCACAATTGAAGAAGATTCACAAGATCTGGGTGAGAGAAGGCTACAAAGCGGCAGATAAGGCAAAGGCTGAAGAAGATGGCAATGAAAAGAGACAACAGAACCTTGAAGAGGCCAAGAAAGTTGTAATTAAAGAGGATCCTAGTCTTCCAAAAGCTACCATCGTGAAAATATCAGAAGGTTAGTGTGAAGCTACTCTTTATATACCTGCACTAACAGAAAATATGTTGGTTACAATGTTCAGATTATGTTCACAGCAAAGAAGTGGTCCATTTTGAAGTATTGATTAGCCTAACATGTGTTGAAAACAACATATCTAGGAGTAGAATATTACATTAATTTAGTTTTGTTGGACTGCTCATTGCCTGTGGTTACATGCTAATTGAATGGTTTGGTTGTCACTGTTTCTTGAAGTTAGTTTTACTTATTTATTTATCTACAAAACTGATAAATGCTGTTAGCATTAGTAGGATAGAGACAGGCCTTAAGGAAACCCGTCCAATATTGGGAAACCACCATATGCATACCTAATTCTCATTAAACTTAATGTGTAACAGTGGTGTCTTAACTATTTAATGACTAAATTCTGTCTATGGTTTAACTTACATCCGGAGAAAACTATATTCTTTGATACAACTTTTCTTAGTGTGATAATTCAATAATGTATTTATTTATCTAATTCAAGTCTAAAATATGCCAAATCCTAGCTATGAATGTACAATCAAAAATAGTAGAAACTGTATACTCATAAACATTGTATGTATAGAAAGATGATGTAATAGACTGCAGCAATTACACTTGTCTGACTCAACCTTTCTTGTACATCTTATACATATACTTACTTAAATAGGAATTTCTTTTTATATGTCTCACTAAACCTTGAAAATGGATAGGCCAAGAGGCTTCATCTCCCGAGCTTTTTCCCAACTGTGTTTTTGGATTTGGTATTGAACTTTAAGGCTTAATTGTTTTGAGCAATATGTGATAAGTTATTGTTATTAAACTGCATACGGGACTTGCAAGTGCAACATTCAATTACTGTTTAAAGTAAATGTTTTATCAGCAAAGTTGCAGTAGGGGTTTCCCCAAGGTTTAGAATAAGGAAAACCAATTGTTTACCATGTTGACTCTAAAGGGTACTCAAAGAAATGCTTTTACGTCTAAACCTACCATGTTATATCAGTACTGTGAACATCACACTAATTTCTGTACTGTAATTATCCGTACAAATAGAAAATTACTGACTTATAAAGATAAAGCTAGCAAAGTTTATCTATAACTGATGAACACAATATGTAACATTGTCTACGAAATACAACTGCTACCAAATAATTCCGCCAATATTATTGTATTACTAAATACAAGAGTATTTCACTCCAATCACCTTTATAGTTAAGTTTTTAAGAAGTGGCCGAGAAATGCCTACTCCTTAGATTCATTATTCGAATAAACATGAGTAGCAGACAAATATTTCTCTCTGTTCCCTATAACTTAATATTCATTATGCCTATTGCATTGTCTGTAACTTCAGCAAGTGAACACCGCGGCTCGCGCATCTGCGTCCGCGGCTGGGTGCACCGGCTGCGGCGACAGGGCCGCGCTCTCGCGTTCCTCACTCTCCGCGACGGCTCCGGCTACCTGCAATGTGTGCTGCACGGTCTACTCTGTCAGACGTACAACGCGCTCGTGCTCTCTACTGAATCCTCTGTCATTATTTATGGCAAGCTCGAAGTTGTGCCTGAAGGGAAAATGGTGAGATTCATTACAACTACTAACTCGCCTCATGGTTCATCAAAAAGTATAGTCAAGAAATTGAGCTAAGAAATGGTTATACTTGCATTTGGCAATGTTTACATTCTAAGCAATCTCGTAAAATTAAAAATTTAATTTATAAGCTTATCACAGCTATTGCAAAACATGTAGTTTAATTTTGATTTGTTTTAAGATTGTATAACCACTCAAATCTCTAACGTAACTGACTGATTAAAACTCATTTTCATCATCAACATAAATATCAGTTTTCCTAAAACAACTGTCACATTCTATTTTCCAAGTATAAAATTTATTTAAGTGAAATTATTGTTGATAAAAATGTGCCTTAATATTCCGATGCAACGTTACGCAGGCTCCGGGCGGTCACGAGTTGACAGCGGACTACTGGGAGCTGGTGGGACTGGCGCCACCCGGTGGTGCTGATGCCATCCTCAATGAGGAAGCCTTGCCCGATGTACAGCTAGACAACAGGTACTACTATATATTTATATTTGGTAATGTACTGTGGGTTATATTGAAGATTGAGGAATTGAGAAGATAGAATTTTTACCATCTCATCTGAGGTAAAGCAACATTATTTATTGATTTTGAAATGTATTCTTGGGTGGTAAAACTTATAGCTCAGTTCGAATAGTTCACATGGTCCCTGTTGGACACAGCAAAATAAGTGATTTAGGGGAGAGGCAGCACTTATTGACTACATCACTGTATGTAACTTTATGGTCAAAATTCCATATTAAGGTGTGGACTAGTCTATGCTAATATTACCATCAGCCTACCTAAACGTACCTTAACGATTTGTTAATGTGTTTCTTAATCATAATACCTTTGTCTACCAGGCACATAATGATCCGCGGCGAGAACACATCGAAGGTGCTCCGCGCGCGGGCGGCCGTCACCCGCGCCTTCCGCGAACACTTCGCATCACGCCGCTACACCGAGGTCACGCCGCCCACGCTCGTGCAGACACAGTGTGAAGGCGGGAGTACGCTGTTCAAGTTCAGCTATTTCGGGTGAGTGAGGGGTGTTACTATACAGTTTGTTAAGTGTTACTATACAGCTCGTTAAATGTTACTATACAGCTCGTTAAATGTTACTATACAGTCTGTTAAATATTACTGAAATGAACACTAGAGTACACAATAACTTACCATGTGTAAATATTGTGTTTGCAATGTACAATGGGTTGTTTTAATTCACCTGTACAAATATGGAATATGTGATGTAACACGATTGAATAGTATATTATGATATTAAGGATTGTGGAAGTCATGGTCATATGAGGTAATAGTATCGAGTTGTGACGGCGTGAGGAAGGTCATGAATGGATGAAGAAAATATTGATCGTTTGTGTTTGTGATCTTTTAAGTCAACGACTCGATAGGTTATCTAATTATTTTTTTCTTGTTTCAGTGCGGAGGCGTACCTGACGCAGAGCTCGCAGCTGTACCTGGAGACGTGCCTGGCGGCGCTGGGCGACGTGTACTGCATCGCGCAGTCCTACCGCGCAGAGCAGTCCCGCACGCGCAGGCATCTCGCTGAGTCAGTATGCCCACATGTATACTGTCAGCTGTATTAGGAAAAAGCTGCGAGAATGTTCATACAAGTTACACACAGACAGCCCTGAAATATGACCGTACCCCAACCCAGAAATCGAAAAGTCAATCAACTGTTTCCCACCCACCAAACCCAAGGCCCATTTTCACCGACAACATAAACGTCCATTTGTCATTAAACTTACATAGAAAATTGCACATGCAAGTAAAAAAATCCGTGAACGTGGCGTTTATGTTCTCGATGAACTTGGTCCGTATTATTTTCTTTCTCTTACTCTTTGTGTATCATATCATTCTGTACTACAGGTACAGCCACGTGGAGGCGGAGTGTCCGTTCATCACGTTCGAGGATCTGCTGTCGCGGCTAGAAGACCTGGTGGTGGACGTGGTGGACAGGGTGCTCGACTCACCTGACGGTCACCTCGTGTACGAACTCAACCCTAACTTCAAGGTAACATAATGTATAGTTAAGTATAGAGTCAGCTGCGTATGTGTGTTAGACGAAGGCGATAAATGAAACATAAGAGTACTAGTTTTAGGTAACACAATAACAATGTAGTTGGATAGTGCGTAAGGAAGTATATAAGGAAAGTACATAAGTGGCTCCCATCTGAGAATAACTTTGATTTATTGTTAAAATATCACATGAGGGAGTCACAATCACTCATTTTGAATTTACATAATTAAAGAAAGATATGTTTTACTAATCTTACGAAACTAATTCTTATTCAAGTATTGTGTCTAAAAGATTATTTATTATCAATGAAAAATATGTTATTCAGTGCAGTAATTACTATAACTAACTATGACATGATTGTTACAGAGGCCACAGAAGCCGTTCAAGCGCATGACGTACACGGAGGCGATCGAGTACCTGCGAGCTAACAACATTACCAAAGAGGACGGATCATTCTACGAGTTTGGAGAGGTACCTTTCTAAATTAAAGTTATTATTATTCCATTGAAAAGTATTTAGGTCCATAAACTAAGAGGAATTTGAAAATAAGCCTGCTATAATACTTTATTCCACGATTCAGTTTTATTTATTTCTGTATTCATTAGTAACAACTGGTTTTGTCAAAACTGTGACAACCAATTTTTTCCTCAAACTGTAGTTTAAATTATATGAAGGGTACTGTTGAGATATGGTATACATTTAAATATTTTATTTTTACTGGCAACATCTCTCTCTCTCTGTCACCGGGCTTGCACATTGTAGGTTCTATAAAAATAATTTTGTAATTCTTTTATTAAATAAATAAGTGAAGTTAAACCTTAAATAATGTTTATTCATTACAAATCATTTTCTTAATATGGTAGCAGATCGTGGTTAATAAAAAATACAAAAAGATTACAAAAGTTTCGTCAGATTAAGAAAAGTTCCGTACAACGTGAAGTGTGAAACCAAATCAAAATGGAGCATGCCTCAAATCAAATAATGATACCGATATTCGATGGTAAAGAATACGCCAATTGGAAGATCAGATTAACGAAGTATTTACAGTATAAAAAGTGCCAAGAGGTTATAATGCGAAAACTCCGAAGTACAGATGACAAAGACAAATGGATGGAAAAGGATGTGCAAGCCACGAATTATATCTATGGGGCCATTACAAATAAACAATTAGAATACATTTCTGAATGTGAAACGGCATACGATATCATTACAAAATTTGACTCGATGTATTTAAAGGGCTCGACATCACTACAAATCGTTTATAGAAATAAGCTTGAAAATTTGAAACTAAAAAACTACACTGACTTAGATTCCTTCTTCGATGAGTTTGAAAAGTCTGTCAATGAGCTTAAACAGGCTGGTGCAAAAATATCGGAAAGTGAGAAATTAAATTACATGCTTAGAGCATTGCCAAATGAATATAGCCATATAGGCGACCTATTAGATGTCCTGCCAAAAGAAGAAAGAACTGTGGATTACTTAATGAACAAAATAAAAATAAAATATTTGGCACAAACACCACAAGAAAAGACAGAAGTTCCAGACAAATCAAATGCTTTTAAAGCGGAAACTAAGGCCCCTAACTCAAATCTGTGCTTTGTGTGTGGAAAACCAGGTCATATAAAGAAAAATTGCTGGTACAATAGAGGACAAAATATAAGAGGAAGAGGTCAGTCTACATATCGTGCTCGTGGTCGAGGATTCAATCGTGGTCGTGGATTTAATCGTGGTCGAGGGAGAAATTATAGTGCATCAAATACACAGAGTGAACAAAGTAATTTCCATACTTCAGTTATTCAAAATCATATGACCTCAAGTGTAAGTGAAAATAAGCCGAATAAGTATCAGATAACATGGTTACTGGACAGTGGATGCACGGATCACATTATAAATAGTGATGAGTACTTTGAAAAGTCAGTTATATTGAAGAATCCAGTTAAAGTCAAAGTTGGTGATGGCAGAATACTAGAAGCTACAAAGGTTGGTGACATTAAGCTATATTTTCTTGTGTATGGTTCAAGAACATATGTGACAGTAAGAAATGTATTCTACGTGAGAGAAATGAAGGCAAACTTATTGAGTTATGCAAGGATCACAGATAAGTGTAACACAGTAGTATCAAAAGGACATTGGGCAAAAATTTATGATTCTTATGGCAAAGTAATGGCAATAGCAAAAAAGGAAGAAAGTTTATACAAAGTGATCAGTTATGTTGAATATAGTAAAATACAAGCTAATGTGAGTAAGAGTACATTGACAGTGAAGGAAAAATTACATCGTACACTTGGACATGTCAACTTTAAATATTTGGATATTATGTGTAAAGATCAGTTACTTGAAGGAATACCTAAAGAAATAGAATTAGAGTATATGAAGTGTGCTACATGTATTGAAAACAAAATGCACAACTTACCATTTAATAATAATAGAAGAAGAGCTGAAGATATATTAGAAATTATTCATACAGATGTAAATGGGCCACATAATACAACAGGATATGGTGGTGAAAAATACTTTGTGACCTTCATAGACGACTACAGCAAATTGGCAAAAGTTTATTGTATCAAGTCAAAAGATCAAGTCGCAGATTGCTTTATAGAATATGTAAATGTAGTTCAAAACTTAACTGGAAAAATGATAAAAGAATTAAGATGTGATAACGGTAAAGAATATATGAACAGTAAAATGTATAGTTTTGCAAGAGAAAAAGGAATATTAATAAAGACATGCCCAGCATATGTACACGAGTTGAATGGAACTGCGGAGAGATATAACAGGACTATAATGGATATGGCTAGATGTTTACTAGCAGAAGCAAGAGTAAATAGATGCTATTGGCCAGAAGTTATTAAAGCAGCAGCTTATCTGAAGAATAGGAGTTTGGCAAATACTGTAGTAAGGAAAACACCCTATGAGATATTCTTCAATAAGAAACCATCAATCAAAGAATTGAAATTATATGGAAGCAGAGTTTATGTCAGAATACCAGAAGAAAAGAGAAGATCAAAGTGGGATAAAAAGGCAGAATTAGGAATACTACTTGGATATGTTGAAGTTGGTTATAAAGTTTTGATAAATAATAGAATAATAGTTGCCAGACATGTTGATATTATAGAAGAAGATGTAAAGTTTATAGACAACAGTGAAGATACGGATTCAGAAGAAGAAAAACAAGAAGTAGTAAAGGAAATAATAGAAAATAACTTACGGGAGAGACTCAAACAATAGATGCAAGTGATGATGATAATCTACAGAATGACGATGACAATTATGATAATAGACAAGGAAGAACAAAGAGACACATCAAACGTCCAGTCAGATTTGATGAAGAATTTGGATATTACTGTATTTGTGCAAATTTTTGTGACGCTATGATTCCAGGTACATTTCAGGAGGCGATACAAAGTGATGAGACCAATCAATGGAAAGATGCAATGGACCGTGAGATGAGCAGCCTTATTAAAACAATACATGGACATTAGTGAGTAGACCAGAGGACAAGGAAATTTTAGATGTGAAGTGGGTGTACAAGAGAAAACCAGGTAACATTTATAAAGCTCGCTTAGTAGTTAGAGGTTTTCAACAAAAGGATAATATTGATGATACATATTCACCTGTTGCCAAAATGCAAACATTAAAATTGTTATTATCTTATTCTTGTCAGTATAGTTTACACATTCATCAAATGGATGTGGAAACAGCCTTTTTAAATGGTAGTGTAATATCAGAAGTTTATGTAAAGCAGCCACAAGGTTATAATGATGGTTCTAATAAAGTTTATAAGTTAAATAAAGCTTTGTATGGTTTAAAAGAAAGTCCAAGAGCTTGGTATGAATGTTTTAATGATTTTATTAAAATCTTGGTTTTATAGAAGCAAGCATGATTATTGTCTGTATGTAAAAGAGAAAACAATGTAACAGTTTATATACTTTTGTTTGTCGATGACTTATTAATTTGTTGTAGAGATGTTAACATTATAAAAGATATTAAGAAACAGCTGCATAATAAATTTAAAATGAAAGATCTAAATAGAGTGAAAAGCTATATTGGAATCGATATTGAGTATGATTATAATGATTCTATAAATGTCTTAACTTTATGTCAGAAAAATTACATAGATTCTTTAGCAGAAAAATATAACATAAAAAATTCGAAATTGTACAAAACTCCAATGGAACTCAATTTAAAACTAAACAAATCTGATGTAAATGAGGATGTTAAATACAGAAACTTGATAGGTGCACTCTTGTATATCAGTCATGGTACTAGGCCTGACATATGTTATAGTGTAAACTATTTAAGTAGATTCCAAAATTGTTATGATGAAACACATTTTAAATATGCATTAAGAGTTTTAAAGTATTTGTATCTAACAAAAGATTTAAAATTAACTTACCGACAAAGTCTTAAAATTGATAATATTGTAAATTGTTATGTTGATGCCGATTGGGCAGGAGATATCACGGATAGGAAGTCAACAACAGGTTTTGTCATTGAATTGTTTGGAAACCCAATTTATTGGAAGTCTAGGAAACAAAGTTGTGTAACCAAGTCATCTACCTTTGCAGAATATGTTGCATTATCTGATGCTGTAACTGAGATAAATTTCTTAAAAAATTTAATTAGTGATATGTTCATTAAAATTTGTAAGCCTATTAGAATTTATGAAGATAACTCAGGAGCACTGTCTATAGCCAAATATGGTAATTTTACTAAAAACTCTAAACACATAGAAGTACAATATCATTATGTTCATGAAAATTATAAAAATAAAGTTATTGAAATTGTAAAGATTGACTCAAATTCAAATGTTGCAGATATACTTACTAAATCTTTGGGAAAATTAAAATTTCTTAAGTTTAGAGAAATGTTGAAATTAGAATAAAATGTTGATTTACTGTAAAACCTAAATACATAAGAAAGTTAAGTTTATAAATTTTTAAGTAAAGTTTTAAGTTTATTTTTAAATTTTGTTTGTAAGTGTTTAAGATAAAAAGTACTGTTATGTAAAGAAAGAGTGTGCAAGCTAGGTATTATTAAATATTATGTGAGTTAAACTAAAGTAATGTGAGGTAAGATAAACAGGTACATAGTATGTGTGTGTAAAAGGATAACTGTAATAAATGTTGCCTAGTAGGTATTTGTTAAAGTAAATTATTATTTAAAGTCTAAAGGTTTTAAAATATGTATGAAAATAAAATATAAATGTAAGGAGGCGTGTTGAGATATGGTATACATTTAAATATTTTATTTTTACTGGCAACATCTCTCTCTCTCTGTCACCGGGCTTGCACATTGTAGGTTCTATAAAAATAATTTTGTAATTCTTTTATTAAATAAATAAGTGAAGTTAAACCTTAAATAATGTTTATTCATTACAAATCATTTTCTTAATAGGTACATTTAAATTGTAATTGGAAAATGGTCATAAATTATATGACCAATATTTTTTTTTATTAAATTCCACATCATTTTCGGAGTAGGTATACATGTTCAGGTGTTTACTAATTACATACACTAATTCATCCTTTCTCGCAGGACATACCGGAAATGCCGGAACGTAAGATGACAGACGCCATCGGCGTGCCGATCCTCCTGTGCAAGTTCCCCGCAGAGATCAAGTCCTTCTACATGCAGCGCTGTGCTGATGACAACCGACTGACTGAGTCTGTGGACGTGCTCATGCCAGGAGTCGGAGAGATTGTGGGCGGATCCATGAGGACGTGGGACCATGAGGAGCTGATGGAAGGTGGGTTGAAGAACTTTGAAGGGTATAAAATGTGTATTTTTATGGAGGGGGCTGCAGGTTTATTCACCTAGCAAACCAGTGTCAGAGTTTTCTTAAATCTGCCTGACGGCCACTGACGTGGAATAATAAATGTGTAAGGAGGTGTAAGGATAAAATTGCAGCTAGAAATTGGTGGTCAAATGTTTGCCAGAGTTTACAATTAAATTAAATAAACTGGTATTCAGGGAAAATTGCTATAAAATGCTCAGAAAACTCTTTCAAGTGACTGGCCTAATTCAGTTAGTATTTACTTGGATACTAACTTAAATATTTAAGAATCTATTATAAATATATTTTACTGTAGCTTGTCCTATCAATCACATTAGGGGACAGAAAACCTTTCAAATATATGTATCGTTATCATATGACGATCAAATTACAATAAATTACACTATAAAACGTAAACATTTTTATAACCAGGTTACAAGCGCGAGGGCATCGACCCGTCTCCGTACTACTGGTACACGGACCAGCGCAAGTTCGGGTCGGTCCCGCACGGCGGGTACGGGCTGGGGCTGGAGCGGTTCCTGTGCTGGCTGCTCGACCGCTACCACATCCGCGAGGTCTGCCTCTACCCGCGCTTCCTCGACCGCTGCACGCCTTAGATGCTACAACCGTCGGTGCTAAAATATAGCCGTGATGAGTCGACGACATCACTGCTTTCTGTTATAGCATTGTAAAGGTATATGCGTCACTGCTTGTTGTTACTATCTATTTTAAAATATATACCGTCTTACCACAAAAACTTTTAAACGTCAGTTTGACACCCATCTAAAATGACAAATTATGACGTTGAAATAAGGTCCATTTTGCAAACATGTTTAAGGTTTTATAGTAAGACCATTGTGGCCTTACTACAAAAACTTTAACCACTGTTTTACACTTGTCTAAAAAAAATGTGGCTCCAAAATGAACCATATGTCAACGTCATAATTTGACATTTTTTTAGACAAGTCTTAAACTGACGTTAAAAAGTTTTTGTGGTAAGACGGTTGATGATTAAAGCATAGTTTAATTCATGTGGGAAGATTGAAATAGTATTTAATTAAGTTAGTAACGCATAGCAGTGATGTATATGTCTGAAATAAAATATTTTGTTGCTCAGTCTGTTCTAGACGAAATTTAAAATCATCAACATCAGTTTTTATACAAAATAATTGTAAAATTAAACTAATAATGCTTGAGTTTGCATTTATTAAAAATATAGAAGGAAAGTCTATTGCATTATATCATAGCATTTGATGCGGCGTCGAGCGCTCATTATTTATAGAACTCGTTGAAATTACTTTTAACAATCATAATAACATCGATATTAAGTGTACTTTTCTTGTGTGATTTTGATCTGATACGCTTTGAAATTCATAAAACAACTTATTTTGTTGTTATGGACTGACCACTTCTGTGCCATCTTTGGTACAAAAATAAATTAGATTTTTATATATTTGTTGACTGTGTTTTTTGTCCAAATTATTGCAAATGTTCTAAAATATTTCATGACACAGCAAACTGGTTCATTTGGCATTTTGTGCGTTCAATAGAATAAGGAATGTAAACATTCCATATTCCACTTGCATTGTTCTTTTTTATTTATTTTAAATACAGTTCCGAAAATTTATGTGCTTGTTTTATTCATACCTTACAAACTTTAGTAGGACGGAAAATATCGGTATTTGCTGTAAAATAGAACCCAAAAATACATTGAAAAAGTAGAAGAACAACCTACTCAGTAGTGTTTTATAAATAGCTCGTTAGCATAACGTAGCAGTTAACATTGTCATAAATAAGCAATCGGTAGGGCTCAGGCAGCGGCGGCCCTAGCCATTGCGAGGCTACGTGCGGCAGGTCTATGCGAGGCCCTTTGTCCTACGTGAAAAGTATGTGTTGCGAGAGTAGGCTCGTGTTTTGATTTAGCTAATCTTCATGTTTGAGGAGAAATGCTCAAGTTAAACAAATTAATAAAATTTTATTTTTAATACAAAATTTACAAATATTAAAATGATCTGATGCTTGCGACTTTTCTATCTTGGTGGCCTAGTGGGCAAAGAACCAACCTCTCGAGTATAAGTACCAGGCAAGTACCAATGCAACTTTTCTAAGTTTGTATGTACTTTCTAAGTATATCTTAGACACCAATTCGGATGGCACGTTAAACTGCAGGTCCCGGCTGTCATTGAACATCCTTGGCAGTCGTTACGGGTAGTCAGAAGCCAGTAAGTCTGACACCAGTCTAACCAAGGGGTATCGGGTTGCCCAGGTAACTGGGTTGAGGAGGTCAGATAGGCAGTCGCTTCTTGTAAAGCACTGGTACTCAGCTGAATCCGGTTAGACTGGAAGCCGACCCCAACATAGTTGGGAAAATGGCTCGGAGGATGACGATGATGATGTTTGCGACTTTTCTTAAGACTTAAATCTTTAATTAAAGCAGAATAATCGAATGAATGAGCAACGTCATTTTCGATTGAAAGAATAGCAGGGGCTGAAAGTCGATCTTGTGTCATCGAATTTCTTAAACATGTTTTAATAATTGCTTTTTCTTTGGTCAAGACTATTTCGGTAGTGGGATAAACAGTCAAATTATTTTCTAAATATATTTCAGCACCGACATAATATTCTCTTCGTATAACTGATTCAGGGCCATCTCAAGCTCATGTAGCACCCGGGTGCGATCATGACCCAAGCGGCCCCTATGTATTGAAAGATTGTGACTTGAGTAGTTCGAACGTCGTAAATAAGAAAGTTGATACGGAAAGTAGGAGTTATTTTCTTGTTAATAAAAAGACTTAAAAGCGGCGCTACCTTCTAGGATCGGCTAAAAAATGATGAAAAAAATAGAACAAGTGGGGAAAAAAGCACGCGCGAGCGAAGCGAGCGCAAAAAAATTTTGAGCTTTGGGTCACTAAACTAAACCAGCTAAACTTGTATAACAAACAACAGTGGAAGGTGAAGTCGCGAGCGCAGCGAGCGCGAAAATTTTTGAGTTTTGGGACATAAAAGTACTCTAATCAAGTTAGAAGGAAAGGTACCTACTGTCAAGTGTAAAGCCGCGAGCGTAGCGAGCGCGATTTTTTTTTAATTGTTTGATTAAGGACTCTCAAATTAAACTCGGAAACAAATAAAAAGAATCTGTGACTAGATCGAGAGCCAGTTGTTTTTGTTACTTTGGTGTTCCAACTTTTTGTTAAATTGAGGACTCAAAAAGTAAACGCAGAATTAATAAGAAATAAATAAAAAATGCTATTTTTTTTCTGGGATACATATTACATTTTTACCAGATATATATTTTTTAATTATAATTTTTATATTAGTTTTGGTCGTAGCGCGAGGCCCCCCCAAGCGCGAGGCCCTGTGCGATGGCACAGTTCGCACACCCCTAGGGCCGCCACTGGGCTCAGGTTAAATGAAATGGACATAAATTACTGTAAAATTATTTATTTAATGTTATCAGTAAACAAATAGTACGATACGTTATGCATCCTTTGGTATAAAACTGCATTATCGAGTAGAATAATATCACCGAACATTGCTTAGCTATAGGATCCATTACAACATAAGATCACATTTTATTACTATCGAAGTGAATGAAGAAAATTGATACTCCGATTGTCGTAATGAGTATTCACCCCTAACAATTGACATTCTGATTAAATTAAATGCATTCATCTTGACTATTTAGACTGGTCATAGTTCTAATTGATAAAATACAGAATAGATATCTCACTTTTTCAGTGAGATCCGTCTTAATCATAGTGTTTATCTACTTAATGGTACTTGAAGGTCTTTCAAATCTATTTTCCACTCGATTCTTCATAATTAATTTATATTTAGTTAAGGTTCAGTCGACGGAGCTATCTCTAGTTGTACTTGTGTCGTCAGTAGCGACCTCTCACGGCAGCCACTCGGCGTCGTCCTTCACAGAGTAGGCGCGACCCGCCGGCGCTTCTGTCAGGTCCTCCTTACTGCTGGCCACCTTGTTGTACACAGTCTTACCGGCTTCCACCACGTATTCTACTCCATCGGCTGAAACATCATAGTAGACAGTTGTTTTAAGGTGAACTTAGGCTTGACATGGAACTACATATTTTTAATGAATTTGAAAGTGTAATCTTTGGAACGAATTTCAAAATTCTTTCACTGATAGATTGCTACAATGTTCCTGAGTGCCATAGGCTATATTTTATCCCGGTACGGGCAGTGAACTTGTGCCTAAGTAGATTGAAACTCACCAATAGCAGTGCCGGTTTTCCTGACGGCCTGGCCGATGTTGTGTGAGGAGAAGGTCTCAGGGTCGATGTTGATGTTGACGCCCTCGTCCGGGGTGTGCGAGGGGCACTGGCTCTGCGAGATGATAGACAGGTCGTACGGGTCCACGCCAAATGATGACAGCTTGTTGCGCATCTGCACGACATATTGACATTAAATACATTAAGAAAACATACAACAGTTTGATGTTTAGCGTAGGCAGATTTTGGTTAAGTTTGATAAAAAAAAATCAAACAGAAAGTTTTGACATGAGTATTGAGGAGATAATATCTAAAAAGGTAGCTAATTTTTATAGGATATTTGGCTTCGAATTAAACATTTTAGTATTCCAGATAAATCATGTTAATCACAAAATTCTATATTGCTTATACTAATTACCTTGTCAATGTACATCTTGTCAAGCTCCTTGGTCCTTGAGAGAATTGTTGCAGAGCGTCTGTGCGCGAAAGCCAACTTTTGGCAAGTGAAGATGACGGCGTGTGATGTGTAGTCTGTCATCAAAACTGTGTAGCTTGCTGAACCAGCTACGCCTGAAAAAACCATAACATAAGTAATATTAGATATTGATTCGATGAGGTTTATTAAGAAAACAGCCAAATCAACAGATCGTTGACAGTACTTACTCAGAGGGAATCTGACTTTCATTCGAGCGGGCACAGCTGGGTCAGGAACGGTTAACACTCCGGTATACCTGTGCAACAAAATAATAAGCAATGTATTATAAGAGTTTTATTGCAATAGGTGATATAAACAATGAATGGAAAAACTTGTGGCGTCTATTATACACATTAAAATTTATTTGTACAACATGAAATTTTGCGCGCGGGAGTGATAATAGTTGTGAAACAAAAATTACTTACTGCCATCTAGTAGAGAATAGTAGTACTATTCATACACGGTCGTATAGTACTGCTATTCCATAATAGATGGCAGTGTGTTGTATAGTTTATCTATTCAACAACAGATGGCAGTATTTTAGTTCCGAAAATAGTTCTGCTATTTAACAATAGATGGCACTAATTTAAAGAATAACGAAATATTTAATTTTACTATTTCCTACTAGATGGCGTTAATTCGAGAAATATGCTTTTGCTACTCAACAATAGATGGCAGTAAAATATCGTTAATTTGGGGGTGTTATAACTATTCTAAATATGTAAACAATAATATTTTAAAAATTATAGTATTATGCCCACCTGTAGTCATGTTTCAGAGGGGTAAGGCCCAAAATAAAATGCTGGGAGACTTGTTCCAGTTCATATGTCCCAGGCTCCTGGGTTCTTGTGAAATTGTAGGTCATGCAGTGTGATGCAGTCGACGTCTTCTGTATGACGTACCAAACGCCCAGTAGCTGTTGATAAATCGTTCATTATTAGTAATTACATAAAAACATTACATTTGTAGGTAATAATAATCGATATACCTGCACCCTTTTGCAGTTCTATTTAAAAGAAGAAAAACATGTTCTTCGTACCTACTTTTTTTTAAATATCTAATATTTACGTATATTACAAGTTTAATTGATCTACAAATCTATATCTACAAATGTATTTTCTTAATTTCCATATAACTTCCACATAACGTTTTCTCTTTCTAGGACATCCTTGCGTAATTTATAGTAAATGCTGCGTAGATATTTCCTTGTGAATTTCGCCAGATTATCACTAAGAATCTCGCACTATGGTCAGTAATTCAAAAAAGAAACGGAAGGAATAATTTGTCAAAACAATGGCTGCACTCATTACACGCGAAACAATAGAGTTTAGTGTGCAATTGTGTTCACGTTTAATATCGACACAGATCGAACTACATATCTTAAAACTGAGTTGGTAGGTAGGGACGTTCCTGAGCGTCTGGAATCGCTCTTGTTACCAGTTTATTACCCATAAGTGTTCCGTAGTACCGTAGTTCTCACAATGAATTATTTGGCCCTCTGTGAGTTCCGGACTGTATTGTTGGTCTTTCAGAAAGCAATGCTTTGCTTTGAATGTATTTGTATCAGCCAATTGTCCCTTTCAATTGACAACGACTTGTTATGGGTATCCACATATTTGGGACCAAGTTTACCATCTATTAAGAAAATGATTTGTAATGAATAAACATTATTTAAGGTTTAACTTCACTTATTTATTTAATAAAAGAATTACAAAATTATTTTTATAGAACCTACAATGTGCAAGCCCGGTGACAGAGAGAGAGAGATGTTGCCAGTAAAAATAAAATATTTAAATGTATACCATATCTCAACACGCCTCCTTACATTTATATTTTATTTTCATACATATTTTAAAACCTTTAGACTTTAAATAATAATTTACTTTAACAAATACCTACTAGGCAACATTTATTACAGTTATCCTTTTACACACACATACTATGTACCTGTTTATCTTACCTCACATTACTTTAGTTTAACTCACATAATATTTAATAATACCTAGCTTGCACACTCTTTCTTTACATAACAGTACTTTTTATCTTAAACACTTACAAACAAAATTTAAAAATAAACTTAAAACTTTACTTAAAATTTATAAACTTAACTTTCTTATGTATTTAGGTTTTACAGTAAATCAACATTTTATTCTAATTTCAACATTTCTCTAAACTTAAGAAATTTTAATTTTCCCAAAGATTTAGTAAGTATATCTGCAACATTTGAATTTGAGTCAATCTTTACAATTTCAATAACTTTATTTTTATAATTTTCATGAACATAATGATATTGTACTTCTATGTGTTTAGAGTTTTTAGTAAAATTACCATATTTGGCTATAGACAGTGCTCCTGAGTTATCTTCATAAATTCTAATAGGCTTACAAATTTTAATGAACATATCACTAATTAAATTTTTTAAGAAATTTATCTCAGTTACAGCATCAGATAATGCAACATATTCTGCAAAGGTAGATGACTTGGTTACACAACTTTGTTTCCTAGACTTCCAATAAATTGGGTTTCCAAACAATTCAATGACAAAACCTGTTGTTGACTTCCTATCCGTGATATCTCCTGCCCAATCGGCATCAACATAACAATTTACAATATTATCAATTTTAAGACTTTGTCGGTAAGTTAATTTTAAATCTTTTGTTAGATACAAATACTTTAAAACTCTTAATGCATATTTAAAATGTGTTTCATCATAACAATTTTGGAATCTACTTAAATAGTTTACACTATAACATATGTCAGGCCTAGTACCATGACTGATATACAAGAGTGCACCTATCAAGTTTCTGTATTTAACATCCTCATTTACATCAGATTTGTTTAGTTTTAAATTGAGTTCCATTGGAGTTTTGTACAATTTCGAATTTTTTATGTTATATTTTTCTGCTAAAGAATCTATGTAATTTTTCTGACATAAAGTTAAGACATTTATAGAATCATTATAATCATACTCAATATCGATTCCAATATAGCTTTTCACTCTATTTAGATCTTTCATTTTAAATTTATTATGCAGCTGTTTCTTAATATCTTTTATAATGTTAACATCTCTACAACAAATTAATAAGTCATCGACAAACAAAAGTATATAAACTGTTACATTGTTTTCTCTTTTTACATACAGACAATAATCATGCTTGCTTCTATAAAAACCAAGATTTTTAATAAAATCATTAAAACATTCATACCAAGCTCTTGGACTTTCTTTTAAACCATACAAAGCTTTATTTAACTTATAAACTTTATTAGAACCATCATTATAACCTTGTGGCTGCTTTACATAAACTTCTGATATTACACTACCATTTAAAAAGGCTGTTTCCACATCCATTTGATGAATGTGTAAACTATACTGACAAGAATAAGATAATAACAATTTTAATGTTTGCATTTTGGCAACAGGTGAATATGTATCATCAATATTATCCTTTTGTTGAAAACCTCTAACTACTAAGCGAGCTTTATAAATGTTACCTGGTTTTCTCTTGTACACCCACTTCACATCTAGAATTTCCTTGTCCTCTGGTCTACTCACTAATGTCCATGTATTGTTTTTAATAAGGCTGCTCATCTCACGGTCCATTGCATCTTTCCATTGATTGGTCTCATCACTTTGTATCGCCTCCTGAAATGTACCTGGAATCATAGCGTCACAAAAATTTGCACAAATACAGTAATATCCAAATTCTTCATCAAATCTGACTGGACGTTTGATGTGTCTCTTTGTTCTTCCTTGTCTATTATCATAATTGTCATCGTCATTCTGTAGATTATCATCATCACTTGCATCTATTGTTTGAGTCTCTTCCGGTAAGTTATTTTCTATTATTTCCTTTACTACTTCTTGTTTTTCTTCTTCTGAATCCGTATCTTCACTGTTGTCTATAAACTTTACATCTTCTTCTATAATATCAACATGTCTGGCAACTATTATTCTATTATTTATCAAAACTTTATAACCAACTTCAACATATCCAAGTAGTATTCCTAATTCTGCCTTTTTATCCCACTTTGATCTTCTCTTTTCTTCTGGTATTCTGACATAAACTCTGCTTCCATATAATTTCAATTCTTTGATTGATGGTTTCTTATTGAAGAATATCTCATAGGGTGTTTTCCTTACTACAGTATTTGCCAAACTCCTATTCTTCAGATAAGCTGCTGCTTTAATAACTTCTGGCCAATAGCATCTATTTACTCTTGCTTCTGCTAGTAAACATCTAGCCATATCCATTATAGTCCTGTTATATCTCTCCGCAGTTCCATTCAACTCGTGTACATATGCTGGGCATGTCTTTATTAATATTCCTTTTTCTCTTGCAAAACTATACATTTTACTGTTCATATATTCTTTACCGTTATCACATCTTAATTCTTTTATCATTTTTCCAGTTAAGTTTTGAACTACATTTACATATTCTATAAAGCAATCTGCGACTTGATCTTTTGACTTGATACAATAAACTTTTGCCAATTTGCTGTAGTCGTCTATGAAGGTCACAAAGTATTTTTCACCACCATATCCTGTTGTATTATGTGGCCCATTTACATCTGTATGAATAATTTCTAATATATCTTCAGCTCTTCTTCTATTATTATTAAATGGTAAGTTGTGCATTTTGTTTTCAATACATGTAGCACACTTCATATACTCTAATTCTATTTCTTTAGGTATTCCTTCAAGTAACTGATCTTTACACATAATATCCAAATATTTAAAGTTGACATGTCCAAGTGTACGATGTAATTTTTCCTTCACTGTCAATGTACTCTTACTCACATTAGCTTGTATTTTACTATATTCAACATAACTGATCACTTTGTATAAACTTTCTTCCTTTTTTGCTATTGCCATTACTTTGCCATAAGAATCATAAATTTTTGCCCAATGTCCTTTTGATACTACTGTGTTACACTTATCTGTGATCCTTGCATAACTCAATAAGTTTGCCTTCATTTCTCTCACGTAGAATACATTTCTTACTGTCACATATGTTCTTGAACCATACACAAGAAAATATAGCTTAATGTCACCAACCTTTGTAGCTTCTAGTATTCTGCCATCACCAACTTTGACTTTAACTGGATTCTTCAATATAACTGACTTTTCAAAGTACTCATCACTATTTATAATGTGATCCGTGCATCCACTGTCCAGTAACCATGTTATCTGATACTTATTCGGCTTATTTTCACTTACACTTGAGGTCATATGATTTTGAATAACTGAAGTATGGAAATTACTTTGTTCACTCTGTGTATTTGATGCACTATAATTTCTCCCTCGACCACGATTAAATCCACGAACACGATTGAATCCTCGACCACGAGCACGATATGTAGACTGACCTCTTCCTCTTATATTTTGTCCTCTATTGTACCAGCAATTTTTCTTTATATGACCTGGTTTTCCACACACAAAGCACAGATTTGAGTTAGGGGCCTTAGTTTCCGCTTTAAAAGCATTTGATTTGTCTGGAACTTCTGTCTTTTCTTGTGGTGTTTGTGCCAAATATTTTATTTTTATTTTGTTCATTAAGTAATCCACAGTTCTTTCTTCTTTTGCAGGACATCTAATAGGTCGCCTATATGGCTATATTCATTTGGCAATGCTCTAAGCATGTAATTTAATTTCTCACTTTCCGATATTTTTGCACCAGCCTGTTTAAGCTCATTGACAGACTTTTCAAACTCATCGAAGAAGGAATCTAAGTCAGTGTAGTTTTTTAGTTTCAAATTTTCAAGCTTATTTCTATAAACGATTTGTAGTGATGTCGAGCCCTTTAAATACATCGAGTCAAATTTTGTAATGATATCGTATGCCGTTTCACATTCAGAAATGTATTCTAATTGTTTATTTGTAATGGCCCCATAGATATAATTCGTGGCTTGCACATCCTTTTCCATCCATTTGTCTTTGTCATCTGTACTTCGGAGTTTTCGCATTATAACCTCTTGGCACTTTTTATACTGTAAATACTTCGTTAATCTGATCTTCCAATTGGCGTATTCTTTACCATCGAATATCGGTATCATTATTTGATTTGAGGCATGCTCCATTTTGATTTGGTTTCACACTTCACGTTGTACGGAACTTTTCTTAATCTGACGAAACTTTTGTAATCTTTTTGTATTTTTTATTAACCACGATCTGCTACCATATTAAGAAAATGATTTGTAATGAATAAACATTATTTAAGGTTTAACTTCACTTATTTATTTAATAAAAGAATTACAAAATTATTTTTATAGAACCTACAATGTGCAAGCCCGGTGACAGAGAGAGAGAGATGTTGCCAGTAAAAATAAAATATTTAAATGTATACCATATCTCAACACCATCAACATAAACGTCTGCTATTCTTAAAACAACTGACTACTTTGAAAATTGAACGTGAAAATGCAAACAGTTGTTGTTCTAACAAAACTGACATTATATTGTCGCTGAATCGAGTTTCAGGAAATACCCAACTGAGATTCAATTTACTGGCGGTTATTTATGACTATGAGTTTATCAGTTTTCAAACAAAAATGATCTATCTGAAAATAAATAAAGGGAACTTGTGTGCTTTGTCTACTAGCTTAAGGCAAATGACGCAGAGATGACTAACTCCTTACATGTGAATTTAATTTGCATCTCAGTGATGTGAAAGTAGGTGACAGAATCGCTAAAAACAAGAAGTATTTTTTTACACGCTTTTTATTAGTTTCAACATAATCTTAAGCGTGAGTCACCATGTTATCGGGAACCGTCACCGGGTCAAATTCTTTTGTTTATGTTTAGCGCAGTATAACTATTTAAGAAATAAGCTATATTATTGTTCGATGATATCAGTTATTGCTCCGAGTGCTTGTGATAAATCGGAACAAGTTCACGTCAATATTTATCTGTTAATGTTGAAATAAGCAGGAAAATATGACATCTCAACAGAATACGCACAGGCAATTTCAATGATCTAGACTCTACCGCGTTTTTTTTTTGTATTAATTGAATGCAAAATAAAAGGTGTAATAATTAACTTTCAGAAATCACATAAGACAACAATCTCACAAGAGAACCTCTGTTTTAGGAAGTCGGTTAAAATAAGGTTACCTAATTCATTCCGCATTTAAATGGAGCGCGATTTTTATTTACAACAACCATTGTTCCTCATCCGTTTGCTCATTTACATCATAATCATCAGGATCTGATTATATCTTCTTTTTCAAGCTTTTTATATTATAATTCGTGTTTTAATCACTTTTTGTTACATTTCCTATTGATGATTATCGCGCATTCAGACAAAACATTAAAAATAAACGATGTTACCTATTAGGAAAATCCCGCCAAATTATTTATATTAGGATAGGATGTATACTTGTATACTTACCTAGCCAAGTAAATATTATTATTATACGGTGGACTGCTAATATTTAACTTGGGGACTGATAATTTATATTGTTTACTCAGATACTAATAATAAATATTAAATTACCTGCTTATCTTATGACCATATTACCGCAGCTATTACTTACAAAGATTCAATAATGCTACCAGTATGATGGGCAGTAATTCGAATAAGTTTAAATGTGTCCAGCGACACTAGATGGTGGTGGTGACATTGTAAATATCCAAAACCATTAAATAACCCGTATGGGTAATTAAGCTCATGTTAATCAGAGCGTACAAGTTACAGACACTTATCGCACGTTCTCAGTATTTCGTTATCTTCTCAAAAGACATTATTTTACATAAATATGTCAACATTGAAACTTATTCTAGGAAACTGTGAGGCATTAGCATACATCTCTAGATTATTATTAATATTCTCTGCGCTTCGGACTATCTTAATGTTATTGTTTTTATGAACAAAAATACCCACGTTTTGCATATTTCTTGATACATATTCTATGTTCTTTCTTTGTCCCCACAGTCACGCTGGTGGAGCTCACAAACGGTCATTGTTAATCTCATGATCATGACCCTGATCCCTTTGGTCCCGGCACAATAATAAAAACAAACAATAACAACAAAAAGATATAATAAGTTTCTTACCTTGTTCATTTCAAAGCCGGGCATCGGTTCGACGACCGGGCAGGCTCCGAGATGGTACGTGTGGCTGAAGGCACCCCCACATATCGCCAACAACACCCCAATTGCCGACAAACTGTACATTTTGTTGAATTTTGGTTTACCCGCGTGCACGTCGCGCGTCGACGTCTCGCCGAAGACTGGCCGGTGCGTCGCAGGGAGTGCGTTTAAAACGAACGGACTCCTTTGACCTTTCAACGCTCTGAATAAGCGCGCGACAGTTTCTGAGAAGTGTTGTTGATCTAACGTTTTCATTCATAAAACTTGTGTTAAGTAACTGCTAGTTGTAGATAGTATGAGGAAACAAGTAGGCACTACGAAGAACAAAGGTAGTATACCTATATAGATTTAGGACGGAGGTTTTCGCAATATGGTTGATTATGACCATGCGGGTAACGCAAAAAAGTTTAAAAAGACGAGAAAAAAGCAAGACTAACATAAAGTCAATACCTTGCCGCTACTTGTTGACAGCAATTAAGATTCATCTTAAAACTAATAACTTATATTTTTAAGGGTATTCCAGATCTCCCAAAAATAGGAAGAACAACAACAAGTCGCTTTACACACTTTCCAGTATTTAGCACATAACAATTAATAGGAAAAAAGTAACTAACTGTTCTCACTTTGGCCTCTATTAAATCTAAGTATTTAATAGTCGGCGCTTATTATATATGGAACAAATTGAAGATGGGATATGGAGACGGTAATATTCCTATCTAAAGTACCTACTTAGGTGTACACCACGATTACAAACTCGATGCATCCAGTTAGACTGAAAGCCGACCCTAATATACCTAGTTGGGAAAAGAACTTTACATTTTTGGGTCTTTACATGTTATGTATCTAGAAAAATATTTTTTTCTTATAATCGACACGGAAGGCTCTGCCTCTGAAGTTTAATTTTAGTATTTTTTTTCAAAGTTTTTTCTAGTCTCCTGCTAATATACTTGACAGTAGGTTAAGTACAAACCTCAAATAAGGAAGTTATTATTTGAATTACTTCGGATTTGTTTAACCGCAACTTGTTATTAACAATTGTTTTCGAAGCTAATCCCAATTTGTCTTCAGTTTAATAATTAGTGATTCATTACTTATAATATATAAGTATAACAAACAAAGGTAATGTGTCATCCTTTCGTGTTTAAGTTTCTGATATCAGTATGTGGGTCGTGGGTAAAAACAACTCCAAGAAAACAAAATATCAGTGAACAAAGTTTAACAACACAATTTTAAGGAAAAAGTGTTATTGTTATTTCTATGAAACCAAGCAACGATGTTATTCGACTGCTCAGAAACTCAACATTCATCCATCATCTGCTTAACCTTTTAGGGTTGGCTTCCAGTCTGACGGAATGTAGCATGTGCTTTACAAGGAGCGACTGCCTATCGGAGTTGAGGGGCCCTCCTCATTGGCTCATGAGAAGGGCTCCTCATTTAGTTACTTGAGCGACCCAATATCCCTTGGTAAGACTGGTGCCTAGTCAGACTTTCTGACTTCTGACTACCGACCGGGACGTACTGTCTATCGTGGCTTCTGAACCTTATGATCCATCGATCCGCGCGGCTTTGATTTAGCCACGAGCTCTTCCCTAAACATTCATCCGTATACTTACTTAGGTAATTCTTTAAAAGCGGTCTAGAAATAACACTTCGTAAGTAAAATAAAGAGCTTACGCACATATTGTTGAAGAAGCATCACAACTGGTTTTATTGCTGGTAATAATAGTCGTAATTCTGTTTACTGCATGAGTCACCGCGAAGCCGTAGATACTAGGGCGACCACTCAACCTCATGACTAAGCTATGTTACGCTACTTCAAGGAAATGCGAATTAAGTAAATGAATATTCAGTAAGTTTAATTCAATTATAATAATAACATGGTGGTGGAACCATCTTCCTCTTGTTAGTATTGCCTTAAAATTGAATCCCACTTGAAAGACTAGGCTTTTAGAAATTCAAATATTTGTGAATTTCTGAGGATAAACAGGAGTGTAAATTATGTTTGTTTAAAAAGCCCAAAACTACTGACTCCTATAAATGATGACTATAGGACCAATTATTTACATAATATTGTGGTTACCCAGTGCATTTTCATATCACATGGCGGTGAACTGCACCAAAACCGATCGTCAATTGATTTCCATTGTGGTTCTCCTTATGAAATGAATACGCTTTACATGTATAATATTTTTATTATCTTTCAATACGGACGAGTACCTAACATTTTTACTAGCCCGTCTCTTTCCATCACATTTTCACAAGCAAAAAATAGCAGGTCTCTCATGAGTCAGACATTTTTTTTTCAATCCTACGAAAGCTCAAACTATTTGCATGGTTCCAAAGAGTTGGTCTTATGGAGAAGAACCGGCAAGAAACTCCATTAAAAAAGATTCCTTTTGAAAAACGAACTGTTTTTTTTTAAATTAAATGTATTAACCTTTTTCCAAGCAGACACAAAAGCGCAGTTACCCTATTGAAGCAATCACGTAATATCGTCTGAACGAGATTAGTGAGTGACGCAGCGCCGTGACGGACGGCGTAACAACGCCTTCCTGTGTCACGAACATACGAGGGTATAGTGCACGCATGGCCGAGGAGTCATCGATGACCTTGAATGAGG
The DNA here is from genome assembly GCF_030705265.1 of Helicoverpa armigera. NCBI lineage: Eukaryota > Metazoa > Arthropoda > Insecta > Lepidoptera > Noctuidae > Helicoverpa > Helicoverpa armigera. Next base: position 2,701,853 of record NC_087141.1, read on the forward strand.
ATCATCCATCATATACTTAGATATTAGATCTCTTTGTTTATAAACCTTTTTTTGTCTCTAGGTCATTACCACGTCACAATATTTTTCAGGGCCTTAATAATTCTGAACAAAACGTACGCCTTTTCGAAATCTTTAAAATAGATTGCAATTTAATTTTAAATAGCTCCTATAGCAAACAGACTATAACAACTACAATTACAACTACTACATTTAATACAATTTCCAGTAAATGTGCAGAAACCAACATGTAAACTATTTTTATGAGGTAATTTGCACCATTCTGCGACTAAAATGTAATAATTTTGTCTACACGGGATTATCATAAATGGTCTGTTTAGCGATCATTATGGGTGTTTCCACTTCCGACGTTTACGAGCGCAACTATGCTAATTTCTATCAACAATTCAACAAAAAAACAAACGCATAGTGTTTTCTATTTATTTGAAAAAATATAAAAAAATATCTCAAAAACGTTCTTACAACTATGTATTAATTAACATTAATATAAATGCATCATTAACATTTTCTTAAACCACTGATTGTCATAAAGTGCCTTCTTCTGCCAACTACAATGTAGTTTATGTAGTACCAAAACCTTTTGTAGGTAAATACTTTCGGATAGTATCCCCTACAAGCCCTGCATTTTCATAAAACTTTTCAATAAATATAGCCATATATGTATGTATACCTAATCTGTTGAAAATGATCTATTTACAGGTATGGTGGTAGGTCCACAGTGGTCACCGAGTTGGGTACCATCACCAAAGTAGCTTGATTGCCGTTTATCTGGAGATTTACCTTCACTGATTTGTTGTGGCTGAAAAAATATATTAAACTTTAAAAATATATGAATTAATATGTTAGTAAATGTAAATTACCTTGCTGATCGTGCGTCTAGGTCATGGCCACATTCTATAATTGTCTTCTTGTTGTTTAAATCAGCACATAGCGCAAAAGTGTGAACCTTGCTTATTTTGTTTTATAAACAATATACAATTCTCAGCATAATATCTATATATACGTCCTATTATACCAACACTACCAGTATATTCTTGAATAGTATTATCTGTCAATTAACCATTAACATTTCTACGAAATATTTTTGTTGCTTTCGTACCTAACGCAAGTCTATTTAGTCTAAACTCTCATCTAAACATGCTATACTCACTCATTATATAAGACAACGACCACATTCTGTCTAGGGGTCATAAAGGCGACGCTCCAGAGGGATGGACCCCAGCCACACTTGCGAGTGACCCCGATCCTTCGTGACCCCCGCGGTACAAACTTAGAGAAGTGACCCATAGCGTAGAACATGGGCTGCTTGATAAACGCGTCCCTCTCGGGGAATACGATTATCGGGGAGTCGGCGAAGTTCTTTATGTAGTTCGGACCTCCTTGCACGTTAAGGCATAAGTTCCAGTCTAACCAGCCAACTACATTGTGGTTCATGTCCTGTATTAGAAATTTTGAAAATGGAATTATATGAAAGTGTTAACGAATAAAACGCTAGAAAGTGGTGATATACCTACGGTTTACAAGCGTATGAAGAACAGTAATGTTTTTCATGTACTTTCAACAAATTACATGCATGACCCACTTTGTCGGAAAATCGTTCTAAAATAGCAAAATACAATCAGTTCTACCTATATACCGACTTTCGAGCTTATCGTATTTGATAGCCTCTACGAAAACTTAGGAGAATCATATGTGATTGGTTGACACTAGGTACATTACAATTCCAAGTTATTATGGAATGAGTAGGCCACTGAAATCATAGCAAACAACAGATTAACTACTTACATCTATAATGTCAATGATGTACTTCTTAGCTCTGATCCACGAGCCGATGTCAACATGATGCTTCTCGAACGGCGCCGTACCTGTAACGTTAAAAGTAACAATTGTCAATGCCAATGTTGATTGGAAAACAAAGCAGATTAGATTAGCATGATGTGCTGGTGCTGGAAGGTATGATAGCAGCTTTGGTTGTTTGACTCTACTATGCTATTTTTGTCGCTATAACAGGTAAACGCAGGAGAGCAATTGAGATAAAAATCTGTATGAAGACAGATTAAATACGAGACATGATATAAAAGACTGTATCCTGATTTATAAAATGCCTTCTTCCGTGATCGCCCGTAAAAGATAAGCTTAGTCATACACATTTAATACTCCAGTTCGTATCTAGTAATTTCTTTGAGGCCTCGTCCTCACTAATACTAAAATAACTCTACTTTAGGTATACCTAAAGATAATTTTCAGCCTTAGAAAGGATGGGGTGCGGTAAGAAATTTTTCAGGACGCGGTTGGAACCGAGGCATATTACTAAAAGATTTTGGATTTTATGCACCAGGATAATAGCTAGTAGTATGTAAACGTTAAAAGTCTGAAGCAAAACACACTTAAAAGCAAAAAAGCAAAACAAAACAGACCTTACCTTCACAAGCCTCAGTAGCAATGATGAACTTGTCAGGATAAGTCCTGGTGATCTCCGACAGTACAGCGGCCGGCGTTAAGAAGTCTGTGTAGTAATGTACCGCTATACCGTCGATGTAGTCCAGGACTTTGGGGTGCTCCGATATCATCTGGGACATAAAGATTAACTTATTTATGTGTGAGGTGAGGGATGGGTGACGAAAATTGATGAAATGAATGGTATCGTCACTACAAAAGTTTGAGAAGGTGTGTAAAGGGTTTAAATCTGCATCTGTTCATGATCGTTAGCACCCGTCATCATCATCCGCCTACTCTTTTCCCAATTATGTTAGGGCCGGTTTCGAGTGTCACAGCTGGGTATCGGTGTTTTTGAAGGAACAACTGCCTATCAGACGTCCTCAACCCAGTTACCTGGGCTACTAATAAGCACCTTTGGCACCAATACAGATGACAGTTTGAATGGAAAAATTAGCATTATTTTTTAATTGCATTATTCAAAATCTCACCACATTAATCCAGTAAGGAAGCGTAAGTCTCTGGTCGTCTCCGGTTAATATTTTAACATCCTTGAACGTTGAGTTACGTATAGTTGGTCCCAGGTTGTTCACGATCCAATTCCCCTGAAAATAAAAGAATTTAAAAATAAATAAATGATACGTATGTAACACACACTTCAAACATAGCTTTTTATCAAGAATCCAGAAAAAAATACTTTTGTGTAAGGGAATTACTACGTGTAGACTAGAACACAGTTATATTTATCGCTATTCCATTTAGAGTTTTCAAAATCTTGGGCATGAAATATGAGGTTTTTCACACTAAAATAGGTAATAATTATTATGTCTTACCATGCTTTCGGCAGTCCACCCTAGATCGTTGATATAGTTCAGGAAGCCGACCAGACCGTTGGTAGGCTCGTTAGTGGTAGTGATGCCCCATATTGAGACACCATTCTCTAAATATTTCTGGAGGAACCTGAAAAATCCAAGTAAGTATGCTATACATATTGTTGATACATGACCGACTGACTTTTAGTTGGGATCTTTGGTCCTGCCGAGGCCAATGAACTCCACGAACCGAGTGAAAGTCGGTGACATAAGACCAAGTTGGAACCATATTCATCAACGTAACATGTAGATTGTAGATATATGTATTTCTGCTGAGGTTTTTGAAATAATTATAAGATTTTATTTTAACAGCCTCACAATACAAACAAAATCTTGTTTATATCCGACCCCAGACAGACAGATTAGACTTTGACTATGGATTATATTATCATGCTCTTTTAATCGGATGGGAAATGACGGGTGATTTTTGACCTGACCATATTGACCTGCTAAATAGGTCACACTAATTTTTCTGTAATTTACCAAGTTCTCTTATAGGTTTTGTTCCTGTCAAACTTTTAGTCGTCTCTGGATACTAAGCGATTTGTTGAAAGAAACCAATTTTAGATATTGGCGGAGAGTCCACAAGCACCTACATTAGGCTCTGAATTTATTTACGGACCGCTATCAAGTTCTGCGCGAACAATACCTACTACTAAAAGAAATATTACTTGTAATGATAATCAGCATATGTCTGGTAGTACTGCGGCTTGAGCTGGCTATGGCCGGTGAACGCATTGTTGCTCTTCATCCACGGCGGGGGGGACCAGGTCGTCGCGATCACGTGGATGGGAGCACTTGAAGCTTGCATACCCGCCTTTATCATTGGTATCTGAAACAGCAGAGGGTATAAATGATTAGTATGTTTGGCATAGCAGGCGAGGTTGGGAACTGGAACTGGGGCAGGATGGCGATGTTTTTTCCACTTTATACCCTCAATTGAATCACAAGCGACCGACAAGAGATGATGCATGTATAAAAGGTGTAGATATGAAGGGATCAGGACTGGACGGTAATAAAATAGATAACAGAGAGCAATCGAAAAACGAAAACACCCAGCTGAAAGCCGTATGATGATATCCCAAAAAAAATGTGGGTAGGTACTTATAAGAAGATCAAACTATCAATTTTAAAACGTATGCGTTACATGACTAGACATATAAAACGAAAGTACACATGAGTCTCAATCATACTTTTCTATTCCACCATCTAGCAATTAATTAAGATTTTAAATCTTCACCTTATAGTTCAAATCTTCGCTGGTGAGCGTATAGTTTGTGAGCTGTGCATCATCAGCGGGCAGTTCGTTGTAGGCGTACGCGTGCGTGGAGAAGTCCGACCCGCCGATGGGCACGCGCAGCATGTTGTACTCCAACCCGGTGTCGCTGAAGTATGAGCTGTGGAAGCACGGATGTGAGCTTATTTACTTATCACTTAGTACATGGGGCCGACCCCAAATAGGATTGGGATAAAGGCAGGAGGATGATGATGACTTAGTCCCTGGGGATTTATGACAGCCTTTTTTATGTTCCACCAGCATCCCATAGAAACGACTTCGCGCACTTATACATATAAAAAGCAGCCTATATTCTTTCTAATACATGGGTGGTCCAAGATTGAAAGAAGTTTAAATCGGCTCACTGGATCCTGAGATTAGCTCGATCAAGCAAACAAAAAAACAAACTCTTGAGGTTTTAGTAGCCTCTCGGAAAAGTTAACCGGAACCAATGACGGAGGGGTGTAGCGTGATAAAATTGGCCGAAGTAAGAACTTTATTCCTCTTCGAACTTCGAGAGCTCTCGTTTTATAATATTAGTTTAGTACATCTTACTCAATAAGATATTTCTGCAGCGGCTCGCTAAGGTTCTTCCAGTTGATGGCGGCGGCGTCGGTGACCGCTCCGCCGAACCCCTCTATTGTCTGATACATCGTGTCTGGGTGCAGCACTAGCGTTGTTGCTGAACATTCTACGTCTGGGGAGAATAGTATTCTTATGGATATGATGATGATGTCCTCCTAGGCGGTTATCGGCTACGTAAGGAGATTAGCCAATTGCGCAGGAAATATAATAGTGCACAAGCATTTGCGCAGGCTCAGGTGCACTCACTATTCCTTCACTCTCATAGTCTGATGGATATACCGTCTTTTAGAGCTAAAATAAGTTCGTAAGAATTTGAGAACATCTCTGTGTGAGTATTTGTATGTGTGGTGCATCGTTAGCCATTATTGTTCCACCGCTGACCACAGTCCTCCTATCCAAAGAGAAGAATGGGGCGGTAGTCACCACCCTCGCTCAATGGGGTTTGTTTTGTGTTAGGTTTCTACAGGTAGCATAGGTAGGTAAATATGCAATAACTCACCCGTATCATTTAATCGTTTCAACGCAGCTTGGGTTTTATTGAATCTTAATCCGCTCTGAAAAGTAGAAAATAAGATCTATTACAAAATGCTCTCAGTCGATAGCCACAAGGAGGACTTATCGATTGACGACGTTATCCTACGACGATAGTTCGTAAATCCATTTTAAAATTTGAAATAATATGTTGATAAGCCCTGCCGGTGCACAGTTGAGGGTTAGCTATCGTCTAATTATCATTATGATTGTAATCTTATTGCATTTAATTTAAATTATTTCAGTAATGGGATAACAAGTTATCTGGGACTATCTTACCAGTGAGCTAGTGTATGCTGTGTATGCGTAACTAGCAAGCGGTTCCCGGGTGACTGTGTCGCAGTAAGTAGCATTGCATACACATACAACCGATTTCCCTGCTATCTTACGTGCCACGCATGGTCTATCTGAATAAATAAGAAATTAAATGAATAAATAACAGAGTATTTTGTGTCTGCCACAGTGTTAGAAACTGAAATTGTAAAGAAACAATGAATGAGAACCACTTATTACTTTCATAAATAAATAAATAACAAAATACAAACATCCAAATTGAGAATCAAGTCAATAGGTACCTATTATAAAATTGGTCGTATAAGAAAATAAACAAGACCACGTGGTACAGAGCTATCAGTTCGAACACAATAACAAAGTTTAACGGTCTTACCTTATCTATTGTTTGACCTTAGCTTAATATTGAGTGTCCAGCTATTTAAATATGTAGTCAAACTAAAAATATTGACTGAATGGGAATAATTCTTTAGTGCTACAACTTAACTTCGTAGTTTTTAATGTTAACTCATTAGTATTTTATATTAGCGACCTGAATGTTGTAGGTACATTCGCAGATTGCTCAACCAACAGATGATTCGAAACTCAAGTTGACTTTCAAGGAAATCATTAAAAAAAATGTGTTAGAACCTATGTAATGATACCCTTATCACTCCATTTGTTCTTGTAAGATACGCTTAACCAACACAAACAATTTTGAGAACCAAGCAAAATATGATAATAACTTACCGTTTAAACCAAATGCAATAGCAAAACACATACAAAGTATGCTCACTAACACACACACTTTATACGCACCCATTACAAAAACTATAAATAAATTCTATACCAATTAGATTAACATCTCCATTGAATTGATTTTGTATCCAAACATCGCTGGTTGTTATACAATATGTGAGTTTCGATCGTAATATGAGCGTCGACTGAGCGACTCAAGCGCATAACTGATTACTGTAGCCGCTCTCGAATTTCTAGACAGGATCACTTAAGTTAAGTGCTTGTTTTGGAGTGTGTGAATCAGATATGGAATTGCATGCAGACTCAAATTTCGAGAATATCTTGCTTGTTTTTTTTTGGGTACATAAGCAGTATAGTGCTATTTTGATGATTTTGGTCTATACGGTAGTTTGCTGTACAATCATTTTGCAATCGTAAATCATTCGCAGACAAAATGATTCATTATTGAATGACAGAAAAGGATAAAAACGTTTATTTCAAAGAAAACATAGCGGAATGCCACATACGCTTCAATCGTAATTGAGTCGGATTGGATCTCAGTCGAATCGAGTCGAACGTCAATCGAAGGTCGCTTAAGTAAAATTAGGAGAATCGGGCCCCTGGTGTTGAACACCAGGGGCCCGATTCTCCTAATTTTAATTTTATCTTGTAATTCGGTTCAGGAAATAAACAAGTACCTAACTAAGTACTTAGTAGAATAACATTCTGGCAAATAAGGATAATGAGAAGGAAATGATAGCATAAGCATTGGTATTAAATAATACATTTTATTTTTTTGGTTCTGGTACCTACCCTAGATTATACTTTCTAGTATCAAAGTGTAAAAATAATGATCAAAATATATATTTTTTTATTATGTAAGTATTTATTTTTATCATCAGCTATCTAAAACTAATCATCATTCGTTGGGCATCTCGACGGTTGTAATAGATTTGGCTTCAATTGATAGCTCGGCTTCATTCGCTCCCAAACGCAATCTGACTTTTTCTTCAGCACCTCTGAAAAACACCACAAGAAAAACTTTTAGTCATTACCATCCTTGTGTGGCAAAACGACCTCTGCGAAAGAACAAGTAAGTAGGTGCCTCAATGCATATTCAATTTGGGCATAGATACAGCAATTGGTTGTAAGAATTAAAAAAAATGTCGGGACACCTTTTTCACACACGGTTGGTTAGCCCCATGGTAAGTTATTAATTAACTTGTGTTATGGGTGCTAACACAACTGATAAACTACATATACATATTTATAAATACATATTGTAACACCCAGACCACGGTCAACAAGGATGCTCGTCACAGAAATGTCGACCGAACCGGGATCGAACCCAGGAGCTCAGGTTCGGCAGTCCGGCATGGTGACCATTGCGCCGTCGAGGTCGTCAAAGTAAATTTTGAAGATGGCTTAGCAGGTCTGAAAACTGCTCACAACTATATACGATCAAATGAAAAAAACATGAAATTCACTCACTTATTGAATAGAACAACGACGACAGTATCATTAGGGGTGAGGAAAGCGATATTCTGAATACTGGTCTCGTTGGTAACAGTAGTTTTCACTCTCCTGGAGCCTCTAGGAACGAATTTGGAGAAGTGACCCATCGCGTAGAACATAGGATTTTTGTAGAACTCGCCCGCGGTCGCGTTCACGATGATGGCCGAGTCAATGGACGAGTCGATCCAACTGGGGCCACCGTCTGTGTTCAAGCACATATTCCAATCGAGATAGCCTATTACGTTGTTGCTGAGGTTCTGAAATATTTTAATATAAGCACTACACTTAATTGTACCTCAGTTGTGGTGGCCTAGTGGGTAAAGAACCAACCTCTCGAGTATGAGGGTGTGGGTTCGATTCCAGGTCAGGCAAGTACCAATGCAACTTTTCTTAAGTCTGTTTGTACTTTCTAAGTATATCTTAGACACCAATGGCTTATATAAAGGTGAAGGAAAACATCTTGAGGAAACCTTAACTATATAGACTGAAATCACCAACCCGCATTGAGCAAGCGCGGTAATTAATGCTCAATCCTTCTGCATGTGAGAGGAGGCCTGTGCCCAGCAGTGGGACGATAAAAAGGCTGTAACAGTAACAGTAACTATACTTAAAGCGAATGAAGAGCTAAAAGTATTTATAGTCAAAGTAGACGGTGACCTAAATCACTGTTATGGCAGAGATAGTGAATTGTCAACAAAAAGCAATGTGCATGAGCCATTGATGCACAAATGACTGGATTAAAAGGTTTATCACAATTATCATAAGGTGATTAAATAAAATAACATGCTTATGTAATATGTAAATGCTGCAGAGATAATGTGTGCACTCTCATTAGCACATCTTATTGCATGGATTATTTAAAATAACTTGTTTGAATGCTCTATATAAATTCTTAAGACGCTTATGTACTCTGCTTATTTGTCTTATATAAAATTTTTGGAACGTGGATGACTATAAAGCAAGGGGACGACCAAAGAAACGGTGAATAAATAGTGTGAAAGTCGATATGGCTAGAATAAATGTGATTTGTGGGATGAGGACAGATAGAAAAGCATGGGAGAAGAAAACATGCTACGCCAACTCAAATTAAATTCGTAAAAAGGCAGGAGGATGATGATGCATTAAAGTTGAAAGCATTGGGAATACTTTTCATTGGGAGATTAACTGACCTCTATGATATCTCCTGCATATAACTCAGCCCGATCCCACGCTCCTAAATTTACTTTGACGGTATCCGTTGGCATAGCACCTAAAAGAAAAAAAATCTCTTTGATTAAACTTCCTGAATTTATTATCGAACGCTCTGCTCGCAACTTCTTCATATACAAAGTCTCGACTTTTGCATAGACTTCTAGGAATTGTATTTCCTGAGTTCGTTTGGATTTTAGTGTTCTGTTCGGACTATTTGGTAAATGGTTTATGTGAAGTTTGCACCAAATCGGTCGAAGGTTCTTCATTTATATCATTTTTCTAACAAAATAGTGGAATTTATTTAGCCAAGCTCGCACCGCGGGCCACTAGTTTAAACTTCAATAAAGGCTTAATATAATACCTGCACTGATTTCAGTGGATATGACGAACTTGCCGGGATAGTTCTCCATGGCCTGAGAGAGGATGGTGGGCGGTGTGTATGCGTTCATATAGTAGTGGACTGCAACGCCGTCCAGGTACTGCAGGGTCTCAGGGTATACCAGAATCAGCTGGTGAATAAAAAAATGGAGATAAAAAAATCTGGTCGCCGAGCCAAACATAGGTCGTTGGGAAAAGGCTCGGGAGGTGATGATGTATATAAAAACTAAATTTAGGTATTGATTCAGAATTTAAAATCTTACATCCTATTCAAGCACAAAGTTAAAACAAGAACGGAGAAAATAAATTCCTGCTTTTGATTGTCAGATCGCGAATATTTAGTTATTAAGAACTTCCATACGGGATTCTAACGAAATGTGAGTGGACTGAACTAGCATATTTGCTGTATTTAATATACAATCAAAATAACCAGTGACTGGGTCAAGGGACTGATTCAGAAGGTGATACTCTTTGATACCGATATACATATAGTATCCAAACAAATACACTTGTAAAACATATCTGACCATATTCCAATAGAGAATGATGGTGAAGCGCAGATCATCTCCGGTGATGATCTTAACATCTTTGAACATGGAATTGTTGTTACGGAGGGTAGGGCCCAAGTTCTCCATGATGTAGTCTCTCTGAAACAAAACATTCACCATGATGATTAAGTACTACATAGTTTTAGAGGTATATAATATGAAAGACTATGTTTACGACATGCAATATAATTTTAACTAACACTTCAAGTGACCCAAAGGCTGGTTTTTATTTTGGTCAAAAATTAAGCTGCCAGCCTCTTGGGTACACTCCCGGTGGGCAGCGATGAGGAGTTTTTTGATGCCATTTTTTAGTTGTATATATGTATAAATAAGGCTTTTTTTTTACGTCATGTAAATATGTACATAAACTGAACCTGTTAAAATTTTAACTTGAAACTATAAGAAGTCAAACAGAGAAGTATCAAATTGGTAGACGTGAACAAATAAGAAATTGGGATGAGAACAGAGAAATTGAGATTATGATTAGGAAAAAGAAGAGATTTTTTACTAAGATAATTTTTTCAAAGATATCCGATAAGCTAAAACTACAAAGTAATTTGAATACCATGTCATCCATATTCCAACCCAAGCTGTTTATGTTCGCCGGGATGTAGTTGATGCTGCTGTGTAGAGGCTCATTCGTGATGCTCAGACCCCACACCGGGATACCGGCCTCCGCGTACTTTTCTAAGAACCTGCAAATATAATACAACTAGTTGAAAAAGCAGCTAATGTTAATCCAAATGCGCAGAAATATTTCATTTTCTTTTCAATTGCGATTGCGGCTATCCATTTTCACAAAACTTTAATTATCGTGGACCTATTTTGTGACCATTTTTTCAAATCGGTTCTATAGTGCGAACAAACGAAGTAGATATTGCTTGCAAACATGAAGTCGTCCAGTGATCAAATGCACATTGGACCAAGTTTTGATAGAGATAAATGCAATGCCACACCTGCGATTGACGGTGCATTATCATTTATTTCACGAGAGGTTTCGATAGTAAATCTAGAGTAGTTTACGTCATTTCTATTTATAAGAATAATCTCACTTAATCTTGACTTAGCCCACGAGGTTGTCGCCATGCGGAGTGTCGACACGGCTGTCGTTGTGCCGATTGTCGTTACGGCCAATGGTTTAATAGCCAAGAGCCTCGACCAACACCTCATGAGGCTCTCGTTGGGCGGCTGGATCAAGGGACTGATTCAGAAGGCAGTACTCCTTGATACGGCGCGTATTGTGAGGAGGTTTCTGTCTCTGGGACCCTAACCACCGGTACCTTGGACCCTGTGCCCCATATCGGTGGCCATCTATCTTTTTTTTTATTGAACCAAAAAGATCTTACTTATAATGATAATCTGCGTAAGTCTGCATGTATTTCTTGTGCAGTCGGCTGTTGCCTGAGAACTCGTCGTTGGTCTTCATCCAAATGGGGGGAGACCAAGTCGCAGCTATTATTTCTATTGGTGCGGTAGCTACTTCCATGCACGCCTCGATCATAGGAATCTGGTTGGAAGGAAAAAGCGTTAATTTCAGCTAATTTACCAAGTTTTTATTGAGGAGAAATTCAGCTATGAAAATAACTAAGAAGATAAATATTTTTTCCTTTTTGCATTATCACTTCTTATATTAGATGCCTCTTAGAAAATCTCAATCCAACTTAATCCATATACATGAAGGGCCGAATATATAACCTTAAGGGACCCATAAAGCCTATCAATAGTTTGAAAGGGTTCAAAAACTCAGTATGAAGATCAGGTATCCGGATGGCATCAAACTGACGAGAAAGTCTGGGTCAGTACGTCGTCTTAGGGGCGGAGAGTCTGCTAGGATTAACCTTTAAAATAAACTGCCAATCAACTATTGGACCAACTATAAGCCAACAGATTAGGCTGATGTGATCTCACCTTATATTCATAATCCTCATGCTCCAAAGTAAAGTTGGCTAATTTCACATCGTGTTCAGGCAAGTCATTATACGCGTACCCGCGCGTCGAGAAGTCGGATCCACCGATAGGAACCCTCAACATGTTGTATTGCAGACCTTGGTCGCTGCAGTAAGACCTGTAAACATTATTACTGTTGTTAACAAATATAAGTAGGTACATATATGAATATGTAGTTTTTTTAAACTAAGTTTTTATTCTTTTTTAGTATTATTTACATAGTATTTACATTAATTTAAAAAATAAAAATAAACTTATATGTACAACTTAAAACTAATACATAGCATCAAAAAATTGCTCCTCATCGCTGTCACCGGGTAATGTACCCAGAAGGCTGGCAGCATTGCCAGAATATGTAGTTGATTTCCAAAAAAAACCGGCCAAGTGAGAGTCGGACTCGCGCACGAAGGGTTCTGTACTATTATTTATAAAATGGACCTATGAATGGAAAAAAATCACGTTTGTTGGATGGGAGCCCCCCAAAATATTTATTTAATTCTAGTTTTCAGTATTTGTTGTTATAGCGGCAACAGAAAATTTCAGCTCTCTAACTATCACGGTTCATGAGATACAGCCTGGTGACAGACGGACGGACGGACGGCAGAGAAGCGAAAACAATAGGGTCCCGTTTTACCCTTTGGGTACGGAACCCTAAAAAAGTCACAATGTACTAAAATATAGCATATAATTTTTTGCATATAACCTCAATTGGTCCAGCCGTTTTATATATACCTATATATATATAGCCTACGTTACTGGGGAAGGCTAGCTTCCCAACAGTTTCGGAGCCTTTAGGGAATAAGCAAACAAAGAAGGTTTCCTCTTTATTATATTATCTAGTATCTAAAGATTGCTTAAATTCTGGTTATTTTTTTTTTCTTAAACATATGAGCTACGCCAAAATCTGTTAATCGTTACTTGTCATAATATATCTTATCAGGAGCTAAATAAACTTAGTTGTGACATCTAAAATTTATAGAGGGCAAAGACTTTAGCAACATTATCGAAACTATGCACGTTATCTTTTAAATCATAATCTATTAATTCTATTATGTTTATTAAGTGGTAAATCAAGCGAAACTTTTGATTAGAAATTGTGAAAAACAGCTCTCTATGTTCAAATAGATAAAAAAATATTTGCCTGATTCTAGCATAAGAATTGCGACCATATAAAAATTCATGACTGACACGGGCCATTAAAATGTTGACAGTACATAATGATTACGTGAAATCTATCTAATACTGTAAAGGTAGAATTCCGTGCATCGCGACTGTCGCAGTCAACCTGTGAAAAATTTGACTATTGTCGCTCGCGGCCGACGACTGTCGTAGGCCGCGGCACGGAATTCTACCTTAAAGCTAAAGGGTTCGTCTGTTAGCTTGAACGCGGTAGGTAATCTAATAAGGAACTACAGAACCAATTGGAAAAAATATTATGTAACAGTACATTTTATCGGTCAGAGAATTTTTATCCGGGTATAGTAGATCCCACGCTACGGGATTCAGGTGAAAAAATTTGTCAAGTATATTTATTGTGTCATAGTTACTGTATTAAATGGCGCTTGAGTCGCGGGTCGGTCAGGTTCTGCCAGTTGATCCCGGCGGCATCAGTCACAGCGCCCCCGAAACCTTCTATACTTTGGTACTTAGTCGTCACATCTACTTCGATAGTAGTTTCTGAGGTCTCATCTAAAATATTTATTAGAATTATTTACGTCAGCTGTAAAAAAAGTCCACAAATGTAAATAAATTATAAAAATAAAGCAAATTACCTTTTTCATGTCTATAGAGTTTCCCAATTGTTTTATGAAATCGTAATCCTGCCTGAAAAAACATATCTATATGTAGAAGTCATAAGTAAAACTTCCACAAAAGTTTGATGAGAAAGTAACATTACCTACAATTATGTCATACCTACGTACATAGCAACAGCCGCTCCTTGTAAAGCACTAGTACCACAGACTAAACTTTACCGTGCTGGTACTCAGCTACATCCAATTAGACTGTTACGTGTTGACGATTAGACCTACATAGTTGGATAAAGGCTAGGAGGATGATGACATAGCAAGAGTGGTAAACATGCACCAACGTACTTTCATATGTAAAATGATGACAATCACCCTTTACACAGATGGGTCGAAAGTGGATGGTTTTAAAAAAGAGAAGTTGGCAATTGAAATAGAACTCACCTCAGAAGAGATATAGGAAACGTAACTGCCGCTAAGAGGCACTGTTCTAGTGATAGTGTCGCAGTAAGCCGCAGTACATACACACACTGATCCATTGACTGTAGATCTTGCCATACAAGGACGGTCTAAAACATTTGAAAGCTACAATACATCTCACGTACATAAAAGTTTAAGTATCAACATAAATAATTTAAGTATCAACTAGTCAAGGTATACTAAAGTCTTGGTGACCTATCAGTAAAAGCAACTGCGTTTCAACTAAAATATAACTTGTGTAAATGGATTTTCTAAGTATATCGGACGCCCATGAGAGAATAAAGACCTTTTCCTTAGAAGGGATCTAAGGAAAACAACATGAGGAAAAAAAAACATTCTGCCTCAGGCAAATAGTAGACTGATTATGATAAAAATGTTATAGATAGCCTAAACAAACGTTTTGCACATCTAAAATCTTCTTGTGATAGGTCGTTATACCCGAAATATTTTGTTAACTTCGTATGCAGCCTATCTTGACAGGTCAAGCTTAATCTATGTATATGTTCCAAAGGCTATGGTTCAAATAATTCATTATTTAATTATCACTTGTATTTAATAAACAACTGGCTGGTTTTTATTTTCGTTAAAAATTAGGCCAGCCTCTTGCGGCGATGACGAGATTTTTGATGCAATTAATTTTAGATAGTAGAGTACAGTCACGAGCAATAATATATATACATTGTCACATTTTCTAAAATATCTCAAATTCCACCATTCAAAAAGTATGTGTACTATATTTTTTTCTAAATTATCTACATGTAATACTGTATCAAAACTGGGTATACATTGGTTTCATAGTAATATAAACGATACAAAATCACTAAAAAGTTTACACTTAAAATGTAATTTTGAATTATCCATGACAATTTCTATAACATATACACATGAAATGCCAGTTGTATACATATTATAGGAATTGTTATGGATACATTAAAATGATATTGAAAGTGTATACCTACTTTTTTCTGTAATAATTACAGTTTTATAAATAAATAAGGGTTGGTTACTACAATAAAACAAAGGCATACAAAATCAGTCTTGTAATTCGTTACCAAACGGAATGATTATTATTAATTAAGCCAATCAAATATAATAATATCGTCGTATCATCGTATCGTCGTAGTATCATCGTGTCGGTGAAAATGGGCCTTAAATTAACTAAAATCTTGTGTAGCCCCCTTCAGCGTTTATAACATCTTGCAGCCTTTCCTGCATTGACGAAACCATATTGTAACATACATTATTGCCTCTAAAACTATCCCATATCTCATGGACGTGTCTGACCAAAGCTTCTCTGGTTCTCGCTTGGTTGCTGTCCCACTCTTGGACCATCAGCCCCCACAAATTCTCTATAGGGTTGAGGTCAGGGCTTTTAGGTGGCCACGGCAACGAATTCACGAAATTCCGGTTGCGACTGAACCAGGCTTGAGTGAATCGGGAATTATGGACACCTGAATTATCCTGCACAAAATCAATAGGCATCAGTTCAGGAAAGTAAACGTTCAGACTAGGAAGTAAAACTTCGTCTAAAATACTGGTATATTGCTCGCTATTCATTCGTCCACTAATCTCTGCCAATTCACCAGGTCCACTGGCTGACATCCAGCCCCAAACGCCGAAGCTTATCCGACCACTTCTTCTAGATGGCAATATGTTCCTTTCTAAATAACGAGTGTTATTAGGCCGCCATAAAGATAAACGTCCATCAGCAGATGAAACAAACACTTTTCATCAGAAAAATGGCTCTGCTGAAGTCGTAGTTTAGGTATTCTCGAGCAAATTGTAGTCTCTGTTCCTTGTGTCGTGCAGATAATAGTGGTTTCGCGCCGGAACTCTGTGACGTAGGCCAGCTGTGCGTAGGCGACGTCGAATTGTCGAAGTTGATACGCAATGCGAAGATGAAATGTCCTGAATTCTCACAAATCCGTTACTGACCACACTGTTGACGATCTGCCTGTCCTGCGCCGCGGAAGTTTTTCGTGGACGACCACTACTTTTAAAACTAACAACGTCGCCGTTATCTTCCCACCGCTTGAGCCACAAATACACGGTTTTTCGCTGAAAAAAAAAGGCATCTAAGTAAATTGTTCTAATGACTGCGCAACGCGTGGCACCCTATACATAGACGTTTAAAACACAACAACAATAAATGCAAACTCACCGTAATTCCCAATTCATTTGCAATGTCTGTTACCGAAAGTCCCTGTTCTTTAAGAACAATAATTTTGTGTTTGTCATATGTAGAAATACGATAAGGCACGTTGTTCATTTTAAATTTATATATTACAATGAATATATCTAGCTCAGCCTCTTTCACACGGAACTCTTTCAAGAGTTATTATGTAAAGGGAAAATTTTATTGAGAGAAATTTGACAAGTCAAGTGACATATGAAAATATTTGAAATATAAAAATAAATACTGTAACAGCCAGTACGATTAGATATTAGAACTCCTTCAACATCGAAGTCACTGGCAAACTGGTTTACTGTAAACATATTATTGAAATTTCCTTGGGTTCATTATTTTGTAACTAAAACTTAATATTTTTTTTTGAAATCTGTTGTTAACGTAAATTTGATAAAAATGTGTAGTTAATTTTGATACAATTTAACGTTTACATATTTTTTGGACACAGTTAGCATACTTATTTTTGCGATTTTATGTCACTATATGAATTTAAATTTTAAGGGCGTTTCCATGTTATTGCTCGTGACTGTACCTACACAAAATGTATTATGATATTGTATGACTGAATTACCTAACCTCAACAAAATACCTCGAAGTAAATAATTATTAACCACCATTCTACTATGTTTGATGTTGATTTTGATTATTGTTCTGAAGCGAGACTATTAGGTACCTTAAGTTTGACACAATTTAAAGTTCCGTCTTATTTTCCTAATAAAGCTGCGTGCTCTTGGACATGACAATTAGAATAATAAAGAGGCTTTAAAATAGCCAAACCAGTGAATGTTAAAAAAACACAAGTAGCTTACCCGCGTTTTCTGCCGCAGTTATCCATATAACAGCTATTATTGCTATAATTATCACTGTACAGCAGGGCGCACGGAGATCCATCGTGAAATATTGTCGATTGCGTGACGCCTCCGCAAATGAAAGCGCCTGAATGATAACTAATCTTAGCCAACAATACCTATATTATGTTGTCAACAATCTCATTTCCTTATCCATTTCTTATGTTTAATTTTGACACTCAATGGAACTGATAAGTGGGATAATTATAATAATGTTTTTTTCTTAGTTTTAGCACACAACTGCGCTCATCTCTTGTATGCTAAAAGAATGAAGAAGTCAGGTCCTCTGGATTACCATCATTGAACAGTCATCATTCATCATCTTCGGAGCCTTTTCCCATTTATGTTGGGGTCGGCTTCCAGTCTAAGTCAGTTTTGATCAGCGTATCATTATAAAAAGTACCTAATCGATTCGCAAACGTAGCTCAATGAAAGATAATTATAAGAATCATGCAAAACCATGTATACTTACTTACCTTTTCTTTTTTTTGCTGAAATATGGTTAAATCATAAGCCGCTTGCTATTAACATATTCAGTTTACTCATCAGATTAGTTTACTTTAATTTGCAAATAGACAAATACTAAGTACATAAATTCGTTATAATAACATTATTTAGATGAATTATCATAAGAATAACTCTGTTATCAGCTTATCTAAGCCTTGTATCTGAGATTGTCACGTTGCAATACTGCATTATATGTATGTATGGTCGTGTTGCAAGTCAGAGACACTTCAAACGTCGCATCGCTGAATGCTTGAATTTAAAAGAAGTATTATTATCTGAGGAATGTTTCATATTGTAGGAATAGGATCATCATAATCACGACGTCCACAGCTGGACATAAGCTTCACCCATTCATATACTAAAGAGAGAGAGTACCATCATCTGATCATCATATCAGACAATGCCACTGCTGAACGTAGGCCAAGGAGGAACGCCAACCAATAGAAAGATGGCCTAAGTCCAGCGCCTACTCGCGATCTATCTTAGATCATCTGACTACCTAGCTAGATGCGTCGTTGGTGACCGTCCTATGTCGCTTTTATTCTGTGGTCTCCATCATCAGCCTATCGCAGTCCACTGCTGGACATAGGCCTCTCCAAGTGCACGCCACTGAGATCGATTTTCGGCTTCTCGCATCCATCTCCTGCCAGCCGTCTTGCTCAAGTCATCACTCCACGTGGTACGCGGGGTGGCTTGGCCATGATTGCGAACTTGTTGGTAGATAGAGTCGACACTACCCACTTTTAAACGGTTGTTAAGTATATTATATGTTATGGACCAAGTGATTAATTCGGGCATTATAAATAATGCCCGAGCATTATGAATAATGTCTAGCTTTATCGGGCCAATTGATTAATAACTATCTTAACTTCATTATTTATCACATTGCACGGGCATTATTAGGTATATTGCTACATGACAGTTGGGCAATTCGATAATAAAGCTATATTTCACAGTGGCAGTTGTTCTAATCAATAAATCCTGTTACTTGCTACATATTTTTTGTATGTTCACCGATTACTCGAAGACGCCTGGACCGATATGCAATTTTTTTTTGTTGGATATGGTTTACCTCCCAGGTGGTCCCATAATCATCAAGTCAGGATCTGATGATGGAAACCCTGAGAAATCGAGGGCAACTTTCGATAATTGTAGGCATACGTAGGGTAAAAACTTGACACTAAGGCGTATGTCTGTGAAGGTTTGAAGCTGACCTGATGATGGAGACCAGAGAGAGTAAACTACCTCGTGTTTGGGTTTATATTATTCGTATTGATGAGACCTTCCACTTATGCGGATAGTGACAATGCTTGTCACTGAAAAGCTTAAAATAAAAAAACTTTTTACAAGATAATAAAACCGACTCCCAAAAACACTGAAAAGCAAAAAAATAACTATTCTTAGGTGCATCGGCCTAGAAGTCGGTGGCGTATAAACTCAGGTACATCCAATAGACACTGACTTCTAGGCACCTAAGAATAGTTTTTTTTTGGTTATCAGTGTTTTTGGGAGTCGGTTTTATTTTCTTGTAAAAAGTTTTTTATAAATTTTATATTTTAATTACATTTTCATTTGACTTTTATTAAGATAAGATGTTAATTATGCCCAATATGTTGATGTTAATTATGTCTGATTGCTTAAACTTTAGTTTATTTTGTTTTATAATAAAAAGTCATTTCTATAAAACAAAGATACGTTGTAAATTTTTTGTTTTTAATTAAATTTTATGTTATATTTCACCCGCATCCCGTGGGAACCTCTGTACGAACTCGGATAAAAAGTAGCCTATAGCCTTCCTCGATAAATGGGCTATCTAACACCGGAAGAATTGTTCAAATCGGACCAGTAGTTCCTGAGATTAGCGCGTTCAAACAAACAAACAAACTCTTCAGCTTTATAATATTAGTATAGATTTTTAATATGACTTTCCTTAACTTTTAAATGCAAAAACTAGTGTACTATTTTAAGGCAGAAGTCCTTCATAATTAATCCAAATTATGAGGCTGATTATTTAAGTGGTTTAATATTTAGTTTATTTTAAGTTAAATGGCAATACCAATAAAAAAACCGGCCAAGTGCGAGTCGGACTCGTGCACGAAGGGTTCCGTAAATTACAGTTAAATCAACCTATCTCAAAAACTATAAGAGATACTTTGATCAAACCAAAAATCGTTGAAAGAGTTAATTAGCATGCATCACCTCTATTTTTTTTAGAATTTTATACCCCGTAGTTATAAAAATAGAGGGGGGGGGACATACTTTTTACGACTTTGAGAGCTGATATCTCAAAAACCGTTCACTTTAAGAAAAATGTTTTTTAGAAAACTTTATATCATTTTAAAAGACCTTTCCATTGATACCCCACACGGGTATGTACATCGAAAAAAAAAATTTCATCCCTCAGTTACATGTATGGGGGGCCCCACCCCCAATTCTTTTTTTTACTATTTAGTGTCATATTTTTGTAGCGGTTCATACAACACATATTCCCATCAAATTTCATCACTGTAGTACTTATAGTTTCCGAGTAAATCGGCTGTGACAGACGGACAGACGGACAGACGGACAGACGGACAGACGGACATGACGAAACTATAAGGGTTCCGTTTTTGCCATTTTGGCTACGGAACCCTAAAAATGAAATGTTTGTATTACTTTGCCCAAAAGGTCACGGGCAATATGTATAGTGCCCGGTCAATTTGATAATTTGAATAATTATTATCAAATTGCACTCTCATATTGGGCATTTTTCATAATGACCGGGCATTATGAATACTGCCCAATTTATCATTTGGTCCATAACATATATAGCTGAATATTCATCATATTTTTAAATATTTCAGGCCATGATAAAACTTTGAAATGAATAGTCAAAACAAGATTAGTACTTTGTACCCACTAGATAAAATGCTGGATATCGAATAGGTGAAATTATTAATTACTACTTATTAGTACTTATCGTCTCAAAGCTCTTCTATAAATATTCAAACATGTGACAAAATATCTACAAATACCTGATAAAACAGTGATTATGATTAGTATAAGTACGTTAATCCCTTGATCTAGTAGGCATGGAGCAGGGCCGCCCCTGTGTGCGAAGTGTACCTACGGCACACACAGGTGCCTAAGAAAAGCTATTTCTCCTTTTAACTTTTATTTCAAAAGGAAAACAACCACAAAATATTATTTTCGGGAATTAGCGAAGTTTACTAGTGTCCTAATTATGCTACGCGATCGTAGCGCTCCATGCTACGCCGTAGCAAACCCTGCTTTTTACCACAGAATCTTCGTAGCATTGAGTACTTTCTATAAACTTCTTCGTCTATGTCTCCGGTCTACGCTAGAAAAGAACTAACTTGTAATATGAAAAAGAATCACAAAAATAAAACCCAACATTAATAACTTGATTGTATTATATTTTATACAAACACTGTATTAAAATAACATTTTCTTACAAAATATGTACAAAAACACTTAACAAATTCTAGCGTAGGTAAATAAAAATAATCCTAAAAATAAATTAAAACCAATCATACTTTACAAACATTTTTTCATTTTTCTTACACTTTCCGTACCTTATCACTCTTTAGTACAAAGCAATTTACACTTGTATGAAACATTTTCCTTCAGCACCTTGCCTTCAATCGCGTCAACATTCTCTGACGCAGCTCTCGCCATATCAGTGTTTGAGTTGAGAACATTCTTATCCCCAGAAGATACAATACCCTGTTTCAATCTCTCAGGCGAATTCACTTTGGACATTCGAGCTTTAACAGCTTCTTTGACTTTCGTCAGAAAAGCACCTTCAGAAGGTTTAGGCCAAGATTGTAAGTCCTTACTCAATGAAGGTACATTTGCGTCTTTTTCTCGACCACTAACTAATTTGCTCGAAGATCTCTCAAATGCTTGGCTTGGGCGCTTGGCTTCACTATCCCTGTTTTGATTATCAAAATTCTTTAACTGTCTGGAAGTCGGTGCAGATATTACGGACTTATTAATTTCACTTGGGGATCCTTTAAAATCATGTTTCCTCGATTCTAACATAGGTCGAGGTGTCGTAGAAAATGAAATATTTATTTTACTGTCTTTAAAAGGATTGATTTGTTTTCCTAATCGCGGATTTGTAATGTATTTCCTACTCGTTTGTTTCCATAATGTAGCTGGTTCCTTATCTAGAGGTGCTATATTTCGGGTCCCAGGAATGATATCGGATGTCCTTTGTACTGCAGGTCCTGGTAATTTCGTCAGCGAAGCTTGCAGCCTAGGAACCTCAATAGTTCTCGGTACTGGCACGCTAGCAGCTGCTGGCATCTTGAATTTCTTTTGATTAGACAGCCTTTGTGACGATCCAATTCCACTTGATCTGGGCTGGTCAAGCCGATTAGTTTTTAACGATTTCTTCTGTTCTCGTCTACCCGCTTGTGACTTGGGCTGCGTAGCTTTCAAAGAAAACGGTTTATCTTTGTTCTGCGTGCTAAACGTGGTAAAGGTTTTACTGCGCGAACCACTATTTGCGAACCTAGATTTTTCAAAAAGATTGTTTCTCATAGTTTCAATTCTATCGTTGAAATCTATATGCAAAGCTTTAAGTTTGTCACTCATATCTTCATGATTCCTTGATATGGTTTCTAATAATTCATCAGGCTGTAGCTTTACAGGTTTCGTTGCTTCCCGAAACTTAGATTCCAAAGATTGGTGCATACTTCTCAATGTATGTTTAGCTTGCGAGTGTATATCACCAGTAAAATCACCTATTCTTGGTTTTGTACTGAAACTATTTCTTAAAGCGGGAGGCTTACGTGACTTGTTTATTTTCTGCGCGTTCGTTTTTACTCGGTTACCTAAATCCTTCAAATCAGGAACCATTTCCCATTGATTATCGGGGATGTTTGGCCAAAGATTGTTTCGTCCTAAACTTAAGTCTTCCAACGGAGATTTTAAATTGATTGGTTTCAAACTTAACTCGGGTAGTTGAAGTTTTGTTTTATGTAAAGGCAGGTCTATTTTCGGCAGCTTTGGTATTAAACTTTTTTGTGGATTTAGCTGAAGTATATCTAAATTGAAATCTTCTAAAGGATTCCTTAGTTGAAATTTGGGTGCACTAGCATCGGTTTGCATTACCGGTGTTAAGATATTTAACGGATCAGTCATCGGTTCTGCTTGAGTCGGCGAAACCGAGCATTCTTCTACTTCTCGTGGCGTATTGTCGAACACGTCAGTAAGTTTAAGTTTAATATCATCAAGTGTTGGTAGAGGAGGCAGTTTAAACCCACCTTGTATTTCTGGAATTGGGTTATCTAATATATCGAAAACATTGACTTTTGGTTCAAAAACATTGCCTAATGAAAGTGGCGATACGATAATATCAGTTATTTCACTTGCGTCTGCATTTGCATCTGTGTTCTGATCAGCCGTTTGTTTTGGTAACATTAATTCACTGACACATGTGTTCTCTTTGCTGTTTACAATATTATCGCCTATTTCATCCAAGTTTTGTGGGTCCGTAACTACTTCGTTTTGCGTGTTTGCGGATGGTTCGGCATCCATATTGTCAATTTCACTTTGGTTTGTTGTTATTGTTGGATCTTCGTCCACATTTGCATCAGTCACTTCTTGTGAAGGTTCATTGCAGTCTAATGTTTTAGCTTTTCGTTGTTCTTCTTCTCGTTGCAACATTTCATCTGATATTTTTTGCAAATCTTGCATGCTGATCTTTCCCGGAGAGTCATTATTATTTTCTAAATTATCTATACAACTATCGTCTACTGGTTTTGATGTCGTTACTGGAATCGACTCTTCATTTGTACAATCAGGATTAACTTTTTCATCTGTCACAGGAGATGATTCCCTGTTTTCTGTATCAGTGCTTGGAATTGGTAAATTAAATATGTTTGCAGTTTTTGGATTAGGTTTCGGAATCTTTAAGTTTTCAATAGTTTTAATTATATTCTCTTTGATAGTGGATAGAGTTTGATCCAGTGAAAGCGGTTTGATTAACGGCTTCTGAGGGCTATCTTCCGATGCAGTCGTGTCAACTGTTTCAAAAGTAGCCTGTCTTTCTTGGCTACAAGGCTCTTTTATTAGTTCATTGTTGTTAAGCACTGTTTCAAAATTTTCCCTGTTTGTATCGTCAGGCTTAACAAAATTGTTTATGTTGTTGCTAGAGTCACCACTTGAGTCGGCGTCCTTAAATTGATTAATACAATCATCGCCATCATTTGACGCAAATTCCGAGTTTTCGGTCTCTTCATTGTTCGTAGACTCCGGTATTTGTTCTTGGGAGATATCTGAATTGAGTTCATCTCCACTGGTGTTTTGTGCTTCATCGTCCATAACATTTTCTATTGATTTTGGGATATTTAATTCTGTGACGGGTATGGTTTTTACGTTGCAATCATCATCATTATCCAAGTATCCAAGTTCATTCGACTCGGTATCTCTACCAACATCAACGCTAGATGTAGTAACTTCAGGATTTGATGCCAATTCTTCAGCTGAACTTGACTTATCGTTCAGGTTCTCAATGCGTCCATTCTCGCTGGTAGCGGTTTTAAAAGAGTCATTTGGAACAAAACAGTTGGGGTCACTCTTATTTTCAATTATATTACTAGGACTAACATCATGATCGAGTATCTCGCCGTTATTTTTTACTCCCTGTTGTCCTGTGGATTGGGAACGTTCAAGGTTTTCATCTTCGTCTGCCGAAGTCATTTTACCACTCTTTTTAAAGATGCTTGGCAAAGGCAGGGAATTATCCGAAGGTTTGTTAAAGAGATCTTTGAGAGGAACTAGTTCCACATCTTTTAATTTAAATAAGTTTTTCAAACCATCCTGTTTAGGTTTCTGAAAAATACTCTCCAGATGTGATTTGGCTTTTAGAAGGCTTAACTTTGCTTGTTCTTCAATGTTACTAGGTGATAGACTGAGGTCTTCGATGTTCGTGCCTTTCGCTTTCGATAAAGAATTATTTAATTTCAACTTTGGTATTGGTGGTAAAGGCGAAGTGTTTATTTTTGTGGCTTCTAGTGGTGACCGATTAGATAAGAAATCCTTCAATTTATTCTTCATTGAAGGTAATTTGAAACCCTTAATAAGACTATCATGTTCGTCTAAATTACTCAGCATGTTGGTTTTACCTATTAAAGTATTTCCATCAATAGGAACAACCTGTTCTTGAACATTACTAGCTCTCATGCCGCTATCCATATCTAGTACATCTCTATGCAGAAGTCTTGCAGGTTTACTTATTGTTGGCAAACCGAACATTTCTCGTAACAGATTAGGTTTCTTAGCGAGTCGCATTTTACCGAGATTAGTTCTTGAGCTTTCTAACGGAGCATGTATACAACGAGATTCTTGATTATGAGATTCTTGTGGTAATATATCATCTAAACTGTTGGTTTGTTTCGGTTTTACTATGATAGTTACTACATTACCATTGCTTGCTTCAGGCACTGCGTCACCGAATATAGTTTCCTCAGCTGCTCGAGCCATACTCCTGGCAGCATCTCTAGCGAGAGCCTCCCGGTACTCCTCGTCAGTGGCTTCACGTAATGTTTGTAAGACAGATGAAGCGAGATCGACTTCTGGATGCAAGAGCGGTTTGAGTTCTTCTTTTTTATCTGTGGGCCTGCAACATAAAAAAAACATTGCTATAATAACTTACATTAAATATTGTTTGAAAGTGAGTAGCTCTACATTGTGTCATTTTAGTGGCATGCTGTTTGTAATTAAAACAATTTCCATCAAGTTACCCCACGGTTGGTAGTGTTAATACTTTTTTGGGAACAAAATAATGCGTAAAGAGACTTTTCGTAACAAAAAAGGACAAAACCGATTGAAATCGATGTTAGCATGAAGATAAGTCTAAAATGTAAACCATTGGTGGAAACGGTTAAAATGCTATTTACTTCACAAATATGTGCTAAAGTGCTGACAAATAATTGATTACTAAATAGAAAATTACCAAATAAACGCACATATTTAAACTAAGTAGTAAGCGACCTAGATATGGCATCCACGGCCGATTCCGGCCACGGCGGCTGTTCTCATTTAAGGAGATCAGCCAGCTGCGCAGGACATATTATAGTGCACAAGCATTTGCGCAGACACAGGTGCACTTCCTATTCCTTCACTCTCATGACTCGATGGGACGGCAATCCGACACGACCGGAAAGAGATCAGGCGCAGGACCGACATTTACGTGCTCTCCGATGCACGGGTCGAATCAATCACCATTTTCCAGACTACGGGCTGCTTTGTGAAAGTTTAAGAAAACCCACAAAGCGATTTCGGCCCGACCCGGGAATCGAACCCGAAACCTCGAGCACAGCAGCCGCGCTTGCGACCACTAGACCATCGAGGCAGTCAAACCTAGATATACCAGTACATAAAAGAATAAACCATACCTTATCGAAGACCCATCAGATCGCACAGATGTAGGAAAAAAGATAGATGAGGCGCCTTCGTTGTCAGCAGTTCTCTGTCTACAAGGACAGTCGTCCAGAGCCCGGGTTAAGGATCCATCAGCACCTCTGAACGTTGTCTCCTGAACATCGTAGTCTTGCCCAGTGCCCGGGCAAGGACAACACTCGACGAAGTCCAATTGACGGGTCTGTCGGGCATTCTCACTGTCGTCTGTCACTGGCTGTGATGAAGTCTGCAAAGATGAAAAGAAATTAGTGTGCGATCTCGAAAATTGATGTTGTTTGATAGTAGGTATTATATAGATATTTATTTATTTAATAGTTCATGTACACAGATACACACACAGAATACAGAAAAGAAGAAAGATAGAACACATAGTACATAGGCACAGCTTATTTCAAGAGAAATTGTTGTTTAGAAGATTATCCAAAAACAAATATTGTCGACATTGTAATTGAAAGCATGGTCAGCACTAAAAAGCACTTACGCGCAAATAAATGTAAGTATAATTAGCAATTTAAACGAAAATAAATTTAAATTGTGTACTACAAAATAAATAAAAGATTTCTACTTACATATCCGTAAAATATGAGCAGGTACAAAGAAACTGTCGGCGCCCACATCTTGTGAGCTTACATGCCTTCCAAATGAGTCCTAACCATCAAATCCTCACCTTAATATTGTGAACATTATCATAATATCGATCGGTCTGTAGATCGAACTGATAGGATCGGTTTCCGCGAGTTGCTCACGCGCGGCGCCTCCGCGACATGCAAACGTGACAAAACTGCATCCTCAGCAGAAATATATCAATATTCAGATAAATTATCTAGTTTTATGGAACAAACTGCTTTATGTGATTTATTGAACATTCTTGAATGATAAAGAGATAAAGAAATCCTGTATGTGAGGTACCTACCTAGCTTTTTTTCTTTTTTAGGGTTCCGTACCGTAAAACGGGACCCTATTGTTTTCGCTCCTCTGTCCGTCCGTACGCCCGTCCGTCCGCCCGTCTATCACCAGGCTCTATCTCATGAACCGTAATAGTTATAGAGAGTTGAAATTTTCACAGATGATGTATTTTTGTTGTCGCTATAACAACAAATACTGAAAACTAGAATATAATAAATATTTTGGGCTCCCATACAACAAACGTGATTTTTTTGTCCGTTTTATAAATAATGGTACGGAACCCTTCGCACGAGTGTCTAATGTCCCTTCTTAAGCCCTTTATGCACTGGAGTTTGCTGACACTCGGTTAGGAACGCGTGAAACAACGCGCGCCTGTTAAGTATGTCCTAAAAGTTGGAAGGACGATAAGACATCCGAAACTCATTGCCCACTGATCCTCGCCTACGATGGCTCACTTCGTCTCGTCTAGCATGACTGCAAATCCAAGTTACAGTTTATCTACCTATTCCTATAAGTTCCTGATAGGCTATCAGATACTTTAACACTAACCTTTGAAACTGCCCATAAGTTTTTTTTAATATATTTTGGGCTCTAATGTCTTTCAACAGGGTTAAGTACAAATAAAATAAAGCCGTTGGTAAAATTCGGGTCGAAAACAAAGATTTTAGCTGTTTAGGTAATCACCTATACCTGCCTACTGCAGCAGGTACCGCGTGTCTTTCGATGTTCAGGGTCCCGATTCTCTTAAGTAAATAATGTCAAAATCGAATAGAAATCGAATCGCAATATGATCGTAATAGCAGTTTTAACCATATCGGGCATTCTGCTACTAATAAAAGACCAATCGTATTCGATTAACATTTGATTGGTGTGCGATTGGTCTGCTATTTTGATGATTTTGGTCTATACGGTAGTTTACTGTACCTACAATCATTTTGCAATCGTAAATCATTTGCAGACAAAATGATTCATTATTGAATGACAGAAAAGGATAAAAACGTTTATTTCAAAGAAAAAATAGCGGAATGCCACATACGCTTCAATCGTAATCGAGTCGGGATTGGATCTCAGTCGAATCGAGTCGAACGTCAATCGAAAGGCGCTTAAGTAAAATTAGGAGAATCGGGCCCCTGGTCTATTATAGGCGACAACTCAAAGTCAAATCATTTATTTCATTTAGGCCTATAAAAACACTTATGAACGTCAAGAATATAAATAAGTTTGATTCTAGTTGCCCACAACACAACTTTAGGTAAAGGCAGGATACCTAGTACGTAGTAAGTAGGTACCTATTACAGTAGTCATGTGATACACACGGATTGTTTAACTATTGTGTCTGCATCTTGGACATTCACGATCATCATAGGCAAGCAACTACTATGAAATAACAATCTATATTATGAAAATAGGTACGTACTATGTGCGATTCAGATTTGTTCAAACTCCGCAGCGGACCTTATTCTGCGCTTGTCATGAATATGGAAGGAGACTCTGATTTTGCTTCTGGACTACCGAATACCCCAAAATAATAAGAACTTCATAACGACAGAATGTTCATAACATTACAAAATACCATAAAATAAAAATTTTCTCTGTTTTTGATACATTATGCCCCGATTTTCGAATAACACATTTCCCGCGCATTTTTAATTTGAACTTCGAATATTAACTTTGGCTGAACTTTACTCGTTCTGAAATAATGAAATATGAAAACGCTGAACGTTGATAGAAGATAAATTGAACAATAAAAACTGTTCAAAACTAACAAAAATAACGTAACATAAAACTTCATTCATCTTTTTGATAAGAAAATACAAAGGAAAATACATGCATTATTTTTATTTATGAGTTCACGGAGATAAAAAGGTTCTGTATCAAAGAGATACAAACTGTCTTTTCTTAGTCTATGGTTCCATAGAATGTGCGTTCCATAGACTGAACGCAGCAAGGTAAACATTAGAAGCATTCAGTAGGTTGAAACTTGTGCTTGTAATGTTAAAAATTGGTTTTTGTCCTGCTAATAACTCGGAACGCGGTTTTTATGTCATAGACAAAATAACGGGACGAAAAAGGTTACAAAGGAATAAACAATTCGTTCAAATAATTTAAAAAATTACGTTTGAAAGTCGTTGTGGATCGGTAACGATATTTTAAGAATTTTATCAGTAAACAAGTATATAATCTTATTTCTATATTATTTCAAATGTTAACACGACTGACACATAATAAATATTTTATTTCATATAGTACTTCATAAATGTATTAGCAAAAATTTCGAAAACTGAGGCTTGCTGAGGAAATAGCCCAAAGCTTAGCTAAACTTATCGTCTAAAATCTACCAAAATTACCTACAACATGGATGATTTTCTGAAGATTGAAAAAATTGGTGAAGGTACTTATGGTGTAGTGTACAAAGGAAAAAACAAAATTACTGGGCAGTTTGTGGCTATGAAGAAAATTCGATTGGAATCTGAAGACGAAGGCATCCCGTCCACAGCTATTAGGTAAACGCTTATTTCTTTAGTTAAGAGACCAATTTTCACTTAAAACTATTGCATTTCTCTAAAGAAAACATGTTGCAAGTCAAAAACATAACCTATTGTATGCCTTCATGATTCAGAGAGATATCACTGCTGAAAGAGCTGAACCACCCAAACATCGTGAAGTTAGAAGATGTTCTCATGGAGGAGAGCAGGCTGTACCTCATCTTCGAGTTCCTCTCCATGGACTTGAAGAAATATATGGACTCGCTTGGATCTGGGAAAGTATGCATCTGTCTTTTTTATATTAACTTTTTGGCTCAAGTGTTTAGGTGTGAGCAGTGATATTTACCACAGTAACTACTGCATTCTTCTACTCTGAATATTTTCATTTTAAACATATAGATAATTCCTTTACTGATACAGCCTTTTTACTGTCCCACTGCTGGGCACAAACCTTCTCTCACAAGGAGAAGGATTGAGCATTAATCACCACGGGTTGGTGATTTCAGACTATATAGTCCTCAAGATGTTTTCTTTCACCTGTTTATCAGTCATTGGTGTCCAAGATATACTTAGAAAGTACATACAAACTTAGAAAAGTTGCATTGGTACTTGCCTGAACTGGAATCGAACCCACACCCTCATACTCGAGAGACTTTACCCACTACGCCACCACAACTTAAATGTACTTAATTCCTTTAAATGTATGTTTATTCTTCTTATCTCAGCAACAGACAGCACAATACCTTATTACCTATATAGATATAAACATTAACAATATATTGGTTACAGTTTATGGACCCATCTGTAGTGAAGAGCTACTTGTACCAGATCAACAACGCCATCCTCTACTGCCATCAGAGGAGAATACTCCACCGGGATCTAAAGCCACAGAACTTACTTATTGACAAGACTGGAATTATTAAAGTAAGTTGCTCTGCTGAATCACTACTGTAAACAGTTTGATAGTATGAACTACTTCCTGCACATAATGGGTTAAAAGTAGCCTATATCTTATCCATCCTTCCATCACAGCCCCTAGGCTGTCCGTCTTCAGACGTAGGCCTCCTCCAAATTTTTCCATTTCTGCCTATATCTTATTCTGACATAAGAAAAAAAAACACATGAAGTTTCATCAAAATTCAGTGAAGAGGTTTTTTCATGAGAGTGTAATAAATGTGTAGATAACATATCCAAACTTTCACCTTAATAATATTGGTGATATGAAAATGAATAATATCTGTACAAACCAATGAATTTTGTATTGAATCTATCACAACATTGAATGTACGCCAAACTTTATCCTAAACTCATAGACGCACCTAAATTAAATAAACTCGATGGTCTCATACACATATTGCAATTTGACTAATTGACCTTTTGTTGGTCAAGCACTTTTTATCGCTCCTACACTCCTTTATTTACTCTCACTCCTTCATCAAGATAATAGGAGCACAGAATAATATGGTATTAGCCATTTAATTAGCAACAATGATTTCAGGTGGCTGACTTTGGTCTGGGCCGTGCGTTTGGAGTTCCAGTGAGAGTCTACACGCATGAAGTGGTCACTCTGTGGTACAGAGCTCCTGAAGTTTTGCTGGGCAGTCAGAGGTAATTTATAAAGTATACTTATGTTTGTTAGGTGTCTGAATTGTGAACCATGATTTTTTGATTCAGGTGTATATCTCTATCAATCATGAATTGGCAATTTCACCAAATTAAGATCAAGTTGTTACAAAAATTACTCCTTTTTCAACATTGTATCTCTGCTTATATGATCTTTGAAAGGAATGTTATCTAAAACAAATGTAATGCTATTTTTATTTCAGGTACTCATGTCCCATAGACATGTGGTCGGTGGGATGCATATTTTCAGAGATGTCCTCAAAGAAACCTCTCTTCCAAGGAGATTCAGAGATTGATCAACTGTTCCGCATATTTAGGTAAAAAGTACATTTATATAACCTTTTTATAAACTTGGATCTTTAAGTTAAATTGTGACCATCTTTATAAGAACAGATGTTCTAAAATATTTTTTTTGTAAATGAATAATAATTTTCAGAATGCTTCGTACCCCTACCGAGGATATCTGGCCAGGAGTGTCATCACTGCCGGACTACAAACCTACATTCCCTAACTGGACCACATTCAACCTTCATAATCATGTAAGTAAAAGACTGAAATAATCTATATTTTACATAATTGGAAACAGTGCACAATGGCGTTTCTAATATTTTACTAAGTAAATTCAAATTGATAATTTTACACTGTATTATGTGCTTAGAGTCCAGTAGACAGTACTATGATCACTACACTACTTACCAATTTACTCCACAACTATTCAAGATAATTTACAAATCTGTATACTACAAAGTTTAATTTTGATTGCAGGTACAAAACTTAGACGAGGTGGGCATGGACTTGCTGCAGAAGATGTTGGTGTACGACCCGGTGAAGCGCATCTCTGCGAAGGACACGCGGCGGCATCGCTACTTCCGCGACGTCAAGCTGCCGCCCGGCCTCACGCTCAACGCCGCCTACATCCGCTGCCAGCCCGACCACTCGCCCGACAGCGACTGCAACGGACAGAGCGTCTAGCGCGTCCAGCCGTCCGTCACGCGTACAGCATGTCCGTCACGCGTCCAGCACCTCCGTCACCCGGTCACACTGCTCGCTACGTCAATGTTAATCCCCAAATATCTATTGGTTTCAGGTGATTGCTTTGACTTGTGACGGAAAACTCAAAATAAATTGGTTTCTTGATGTTTCACCATTTCCTGTCTACATGTTGACACAGTTCTAAATGAATAACAATTTTATTGTTGTAAATCATCTAGTTGTGGTGTTTTTCTGATATTTACGTCTGTATGGGAGAAGCTTCGGTCACTGTGACCATGTTTTAATAAAACAACACTCAAATATATTTAATTTATAATAGGTATGCACTTGAAGTGTGTTTCTTGTATTTATATATTTCTTCAGTCTGTATTGTGGATAATTTTATTTCAACATTTTATATTTTAATTATTATAATTTCAGTATCATATGTGTTACCATTGTTAACCATTTTATTCATCTTGACTTTCCACTAAGCATCTTTTATGAGACTGACTCTGTAATATTTTATCTTCTCTTCTATCTTTGTCCACCAGTGAACAAAAACAATTGTGTCTGTGATGGAAATATAATTAAATACTATAAGATTCATAGAAAATGTGTAACATGTGGCCTTCAAATTGTGTATTGTAAGACTAATCGTAATGTAAATAAAATATTGTAGCGGGGTCATTCGTTTTAAAGCGTCGTCGGCTAGGTCGGATAGCTTTGTATTGTGCATGGTACCACGTGCTGCGCTAACATATTCAAGTGGTATTAGTTTCTAACCCACTTTAATTTCCATATAATTGTGTTTGGCGTCCCAATGGGTGCATGTGTGTGGGTATACGTCAGTACGACACACTATCTCAGTGGTATCATGCGTTTCTTCTGTTCTGACAAGGTTCTTTGGTTTCCATGTTTGTGTAGTCGTCTTTTAACTTATGCCTAAGGTGAATTTCAGTTTTATTATATTCAATTTAATTTTTAAATGTGGAATGTTTGCCTTATTGTATGTCTGCGGAATATCGTGGCAGTCTTGCGAACTTTAGTTCTTATGTACAACACAGTGGTCAGTAAATAAATTTAATAATGCTGTAAATAAGTTAATTGAATCATATTATGTGCCAAAAAGGAAACTTAATACTAGGACCATGCTCTTGGCTACATCTTAAGGCCCAGCGCAGTCCGAGAGGAGCGCAGCGGAGAGGATGATTACGAGGCACTAGGAAATCAACATTATTGAAATAAAGTGCATATATCA
Source organism: Helicoverpa armigera (assembly GCF_030705265.1). Classification (NCBI taxonomy): domain Eukaryota; kingdom Metazoa; phylum Arthropoda; class Insecta; order Lepidoptera; family Noctuidae; genus Helicoverpa; species Helicoverpa armigera. The sequence goes on from NC_087141.1 coordinate 2,735,607, forward strand.
TCCTCCTCCTCCTCTCGGGTCTGCGCTGGACTTCTGACCACTGTTACATTTTGTTTAGCTAAACATGAATAATGAATTAATTACATTGATTTTAATAATTATTTAGGTATTATCTTAATTTTAAAATAATTAAAATATAATTGACAAGTTTTAAGTAAACTGTAGTTTTAATTTATTACTTCATGTGTATTTACCCCACAAAAAATATGGTTAAAATTGCGATTGGATTGCGTCTGAAGTCAATTTTACGACTACGATATTTTTAAGCTAATTCTAGATTCTAATTAAAGAAATCCAATACGGCAGTGACGACTCGATCAAAGTTTAAGTTCACAGACAATAAATATTGGAAAATGGAAAAAAGAGATAGAAGAAATTAGAAATTTAAAAAGTCTTTATTGGTCAGGACCATCAAGAGACATAGAGACGGAACCAGGATTGAGAAGGTATGTATCACAAATGTTCTTATTATCGAAGTGTTGCAGTATGTCGGGGTGCAGGTATCTGTTGATGACGGCGGCGCACTGCAAGTCTGCGGTGGCGTGTGCTAGCGGTGAGGTCAGCTGGTGCACGACGACGGGCAGCTGAGAGTGGTGCTGCAGCGCGCGCGCGGGCGGCTGTGGGCGCGCGGCGGCGGCGCGCAGCAGCACCAGGCGCGAGCGCAGCGCCCGCACGCGCGGCACGTGGGCGCGCGCGCGCTGGATGCGCGACAGCGCCGTCTCCAGCAGCGCGCGCGCGTACTGCGCCGAGTGCGGCACGCGCCCCAGCAGAGTGCGCACGCACAACTCCACCTTCTGCGCCCACGTGCGAGCTGCCTGCAGCCCGCCCAGCCCGCGAGCGTCGCCGCCCGCCATCAGAGTGAACATGTGCCGCGCCACGGAGTTCTGCAGCTCCTCTTCGTGAGCAAACTCCGACAACTGCTCGTCCAACTCCACCTTGAGCTCGTCTGGTGCGAAGCCGATGCAATATAGTGTGCCCGTCAAACCTGGAAGACATATTCATTAATACTCCATTTGATTAGTCAAATTATGCTGTGAGAAAATTGGTCTGATCTCTTACCTCGGTCTTCCAAAAGAGCCACCATCTCCAATGCTATCGCAATTCCTGTTTCGTAGCCTAAAAGGTAGAAGTTATTTTGTAATTGCGTCTTTTTCAAGAGGACCTGAAATTAAATGATATTTATAAAAGTGTAACTCGAAGCCAATTTTTACAAATCCAAGTAAGTTCGGGAAAAGAGAATTACATACGTCAACGAATCGCTTAGCGGTCTCTTGCATAGTCTCCCGAGGATGGTCGAGCCCCGGCTGCAGTACAATGGCGGGCAGCTTGAGGCGCTCGCACAGCAGCCGGAACCGCTCGTGATGTCCCTCCATGCCCGGCACTATGCACAGGTACGTTTGGGATGCGTCGAATTCGTCTTCTCTCTGTAAGAGATAGAGATCAAACAAACAATAATGTCAAGGAAAGAACATAATTCAAATTCATGTATTGTAGATACATCTTTCTCAGGTGATTCATGATTACAAAATTATGTATGACCTGACAGTAAAACTCAACAACAACTTAATCTTAGCCATTAAACTAGGATGAATAAGTACCATTGAAGAATTGTTGACAAGGCTGGGCAAACAAACGAAGTCTGTTGTTGCGACAAGTTCATCCGCGTCCACATACGTGAAGAAGGTAGACAAGCCCTTAACATCTTTGAATGCTGGCTTGGTGATTGAATTTTCTATTTGTTGTATCCTTGAAAGAAAATAAAATTATTAATTACATTATTCTCTTAGTCAATTCTGCAATCACCACATGCAAACTACAGTAGAACTAATATAAGCACAAAATTAATATATCTAAGTATGTTATAAGAAACCATTTTTCTTTGTGTATGTGAGTAGTTTTTACGAAACCGTCAAAGCCGTGATAATTAGCTGTTCAAAGAAATACTTACTTCTCAACTGTCAAGAAAGGTATTTTGTTTTCGTCGAACACAATATTATAATTTAATTTCAAATATTGAGATATTTCTTGTATTTTGTCATTAAATACACCCAATTCTTCCAAAGTTGTATTCTTATCCAGTGTCTGCTTGATAGGTGTCCCTGTAAAAAGGTTTGTCTCTGTTAATGTTTATCTCGACTGTCTCGTTGGTCTAATGGTCGCTCGATTGCTATGCTATGGCTGAGGTCTCGGGTTCGATTCCCGGGTCGGGCTGAAATCGCTTTGTGAGTTTTATAAACTTTCACAATGCAGCCCGTAGTCTAGAAGTTGGTGATCGATTCACCCGTACATAAACGTGCTCTTCGATGCACGTTTATGTCAGTCCCGTGCCTGATCTCTCTCTTGGTTATTGATGTTCATCTATCATTATATAGATAGTTCAACTCAGATTTGCGCGCGGCCCTATGTGTGCGTCGGCTTGTAAATATACAACTTTCATTCGTGTGACAGTGACGTCGTCCGAGCATGACGTGTTCTTATCACTTTTTCTTATGGGTACAGTCGTTTACGAAAATACTAGTTATTCGCGGAGAAATTATTAAGGAGTCAGATAAAGCGTTTCAAAAAATAAAACGACATTCAAAGCTTTTATTATTAAATATAGTTTTCATTATTTTTTCATACGTCTTTTCAAATTGACATTGACAGTATCTAAGAATTGAATACTCCTTAAGTACATATTTTCTAGCTCGGGGTACGTGGACAATAAATAAAAGTGTGAACTAAGAATGTAAAAAGAGGTATAATCTAGTATAATAATGTAAACAAAATGTGTGGGGAATTTTAAAAAGTTATATTGCTTCGCATAATGTCGACCAAAATAACAAAATAATGAAACTCATAAATGAACGTTTAAGTCAAATTGATGAAGGGATGTGGCGTAATACTTGTCGACATGTAGAAAAGAAAAAAGAAGAATACTATAGACATTTTGACATTGGAGTCAGAATTTATAATTCTCCTTGGAGAGTAGCGAATCCGAAAATTCATCATTTGATTTTTCAAATAGCGATTCATAATCATTATAAATAAATAAACATTAAATTACGTAATAACTGTTTTTCTTTAAACCCCCGTATACAACCCCTAAATAACTGTATTGTACCCGACTGTACCTCTTGTCACGCACACAAAGTTACTGTATATGTACAAGGGTTACCCACACATAAGGCCGCGCGCACAACTGAGTTGAACTTACCGTATTTTTTTCCTTTCATAATGACTTAAACGTCATCGTGCGTGACCGTCATTTCCTGTAAGTCTACAACATGTTAGGCGAAAAAGAGAGATGTTAGTACTACATGTCTGTCTGTCTGTGGTATCATAGCTCCCGAGCGTATGCGTAGGGTAGGGTTGCCAGATGGCCGGGAAATCCGGTATTGTCCCGGAATTACGTGTCTTGTCCCGTGTTCGAAAACAGTATGTCACTAGTAGCAGGCCGCTTCCCTTGCTTGAAACCTCTCTTTACAAAATCATTACAATTGTTTGTTCTTAAGAAGTGAGCCTAGATTTCGCAAATGTTTTAGAAGGACTGCAAAAACAGACTTCAAACTTGCGAATTCTGAACAAAGGCAAAAAATATATATTGTGTAAGGTTCGAAATGTTTTTCACGTTTATTTTATCCTTTTAATTACGAATTCTGATGCTTTAGAATTTTTATTATGGCAACATTTCAATTTGAGGAGATTTTACTTTTCGCCATCTGGCAACACCGGAAATTGATTTGAACGGAATAAGATCAGGTGGGGGCATTCTGGCTCGGACCGTTGAATCGTGCGGTTGCGTCAAGTTGTTCAAGTGTAAGACGTAAATTGGTTGGCTGGATAATTTTCAAGGCTGGATTGTTGTTTGTTTTGGTTTACTAAATATATTCAAGTTTGAACGAAGAATCTTTGTTTCCTGTTCGTGCCCTTACTTCTGAGGTAGTCCTATATCTCAGAAGTGGGATAGAGAAAACGTAAGTACACGCCTACATCTATTTTTACTTTTATATTTGATAATCTGTTTTGCAATAATCACGCTAACTTAACTGTTAAAAATATTATTCAAGAGGTACATACATAGTTGTACCTGCCTATTTCACAATTTTAATACATGTATTTTACTTATTTATTTTACTTATAGCCGATTTTTCAATCGCCGGATGGCTCTTGTCTGAGGAGTGTGTTTGACAGCTTTTGTATAGAAAATATGTCAAACCGCCATATTTATTCCTTAGATGGAAGTTAGCTGATGATTGAAAAATCAGCCCATGCGGACAATTTTCTTCAGTAATATGGAATCCAAATATCCCAATTCAAATACTTTGCATGTACCACATAGTTATTTAAACCTTGCGGATTCATTTATATTATTTTTGCATCTCACCCGTATACAGGGTATATTAATGATTGACAAAAAAAAAAAACCAACATAAAAAAAAATATATTGCAGGGGTATATAAAAGGGGTGAAAAAACGTGTTATTTTTGTCGTCAGACTTACCGTTTACGAGATATCTTAAGGTTTAGTTTTCTTACTAAAAGCTACAATTTTGTTCGACGAGTTTCAGAAAATGGAGACTGGAAATGGCCATTGTAGGCTAGAGACCCCTCGAAGCAGTCGTTCACTCACACGGCGTAGCCACAGCCGCGAGCGCAGCCGCAGTCGCAGTCGCGGAGTACGGGACCGCGAGTTGGCGTTGGCCTTGCAACAAGAACGAGACGCCGAACAGCGCAGGAAGCACAGCGAGCATCTTAGCGAGCGCCGCAGCGAGCGCCGCAGCGAGCGCCGCAGCGAGCGCCGCAGCGAGCGCCGCAGCGAGCGCCGCAGCGAGCGCCGCAGCGAGCGCCGCAGCGAACGCCGCAGCGAGCGCCGCAGCGAGCGCCGCGAAACGCCGCAGCGAGCGCCGCAGCGAGCGCCGCAGCCGCAGCGCCGCAGCGAGCGCCGCAGCGAGCGCCGCAGCGAGCGCCGCAGCGAGCGCCGCAGCGAGCGCCGCAGCGAGCGCCGCAGCGAGCGCCGCAGCGAGCGCCGCAGCGAGCGCCGCAGCGAGCGCCGCAGCGAGCGCCGTAGCGAGCATCGAGGCGAGCATCGGAGCGAGCGCCGCAGCGAGCATCGCAACCGGCGGCGCAGCGTGGACCGTGGCGAGCATGAGATGAGGTCAAGGAGTCGCAGCCGAGCCAGCGTCGAGCATCGCACTAAAAGGTCATGTACTCCCACTTTCACTACTAACGATGTCGTGAAATTATTTAAGAATATTAGAGATGTCATTCCATCGCAGCCGTCAAATCAATGCTTACCCTCAATCAGTAAAGGTTTCGATAAAAATATACTTCCAGAATTTAATCCATCTCAGAAAAACCAACGTATGGACACGTGGTTAAAAAAAGGTTAACGAGTGTGCAGAGGTTTACGGCTGGGATGGAAGAACTACAGTGCATTTTGCGATGCAGAAACTCTCGGGACTTGCAAAAACATGGTACGAGAGTCTTAACTCGATTTTGTTCACCTGGGAGGAATGGCAGATAAAGTTGATGAGTGCTTTTCCCTGTGAGCAAAATTACGGACAACTCCTTGAGGATATGTTGAAGCGCAAAAGTCGTCCCAATGAGTTAGTCGAGAATTATTATTACGAGAAATTGGCCCTCCTTAATCAATGTGACATAACGGGTAGGCGCGCGGTAGACTGCATCATCCATGGCATAAGTGATAAAACTATGAGATCTAGTGCGTTGGCGTTGAGATGCGATGAGCCGGATCAATTATTAAAATTCCTACTAAGTAACAACAAAGAACTCCCGACACATCCATTTTTTAACAGGGATAAGGTGGGTGCCTCCTCTGATGACCGACAAAGTTTCAGGCCCAATAGCAAGAGCAATCCAAATGTGTATTGTTACAACTGTAAGGAGAAAGGACACCCTTTCTCTAAATGTACGAAGCCTTTAGTGAAATGCTCAACGTGTAACAGAATTGGACACAAGGCTGAAACATGTCGCTCTAAATCTGAAATGGGGAATAGTAAGACTGACACTATAACAAAGACAATGCGTATAAAGAACTCAAATCCGAACAATAAATTCATAAAATCAGTTAAAATTGGGGATGATATCGTTGAAGCCTTCGTTGATCTAGGTAGTGAGGCTAGTTTAATACGGAAAACTACATTTTCAAAGCTTGGGCTACAACATGATAATATTCCAATCCCACTGACTGGTTTTGGTAATAAATTGATATATTCCTTGGGTTCTGCTAAGTTTAAGATAAGTGTTGACGATATTGAGGCCGATGTCGTATTTAGAGTAGTAGACGACGTGTTTTTAGAAAAACCAATACTTGTTGGGCAAACTTATTCAGAGCAACCACATATTGCGTTGTATAAAGATGCGCATAAGCTGAATTTCTTATGTAATAGTAATGACACTTCAACTTTTGATGTCATAGAAGACGGTGACAAGATAAGAATCAGATCCGCGGCTCATAATGTACTATTCGGTCCAGCCAGTATTAGAGCTTTAACGCACAAGGAATTCACAGGAAATTTAATACTAGACTCTAAGATAGTAGGTAAGCCAAATGATCAATACTTGGTATGTGGTGGTATCTACGAGGCCAAGGATAGTCTCCTTTTTGTCACATTAACGCCGTGTTCGACACCATGCCGGGTGCTAGAAAATTTCGTCTTTTCGCGAGCCGAAAGAGTGGAGGCAGTTTATAGGCTCACGGAGGTAGCAAAGTCCATCGAAGGTCAATTCTTTGAGAACAATGTGGGCGAGGGTTTCGACGAGAAGGACGTTCACATAGGCGATTCTATATCTGAAAGCGACAAGGAAAAACTGCTTGAATTGTTACGTCGCCACAAAGAATGTTTTGCATCCACTTTGGGTGATCTGGGGTGCACAACAACCACCGAAATGAAAATAGAACTGAACAGCCAACGTCCAGTCGTCTATAGACCGTATCGACTTTCGCACTTCGAACGTGAAAAGGTACGCGCCATGATAGATGAGATGTTGCAGGCGGGAATCATTAGGGAATCTGCTTCCAATTACGCGAGTCCCATAGTTCTTGTCCGCAAGAAAGATGGCAATATTCGACTATGCGTCGATTACCGATTACTAAATTCGGTTACGGTGAAGGAGAGATACCCCATACCTGTCATCGATGATGAGATTGCCAGACTTTCTGGACAAGCGTGGTTCATTACGTTAGATCTTATGTCTGGGTATTATCAAGTCCCCATCGCGGAAGAAAGTAAACACCTGACGGCGTTTGTCACGCCGGACGGACAATACGAGTACAATCGTATGCCGTTCGGCTTGGCAAATGCGCCAGCAGTATTCCAGCGAATGATGAATAACGTTCTAGGTTCAGCTAGGTTTGAGAAGGCTACTGTGTATATAGATGACTTGCTAATATACGGAAAGGATCCGTCGGAATGCATGAAACGGTTGGAAGATATATTACAGTTGTTACGGGAAGCGAATCTAAAATTGAATCTGTCTAAATGCAGTTTTCTTCAAAACAGGATAAACTATCTGGGCTACGAAATTAGCGCTGAGGGTATGCGGCCGGGGATGTCAAAAATTCAAAGTGTTGCAGATTTTCCCCGTCCGGAAAATATACACGGTGTGCGGCAATTCTTAGGTCTGGTGAGCTATTTTAGAAGGTTCATCCAAGGCTTTGCACAATTAGCACACCCTCTCACTAAACTGCTTAAAAGGGATACTGTGTGGAACTGGTCCACCGATCAAGAAGAAGCATTTAGTGTTTTAAAACGGAAACTAATCAGTAGACCCGTGCTGACAATATATGACCCCTCTGCAGAGTTTGAACTGCATGCTGATGCGAGTAAACTGGGTGTAGGAGGGATCCTTTTACAGCGCCCAAAAGGGAGTGAAGGTTCTTTTCATCCTGTGGCCTATTATAGCCGACAGACGACCCCTGAGGAAAAGAACTTTCACTCATACGAACTGGAAACTCTAGCTGTTATATGCTCCCTTAAAAAGTTTAGAGTATACCTGTTAGGCAAAACTTTTAAGGTCGTTACAGACTGCAGCGCCTTACGTTCCACGTTTGGAAAACGCGACCTAATACCTAGGATTGCCCGATGGTGGCTCGCTATTCAGGAATTTGATTGCGTCGTGGAATACAGGGCAGGTACAAGGATGAACCACGTTGACGCATTATCGAGAAATCCTATACGAGATATAGACACGCAAAATTGTCAGCAGTATCCCACAGTCATGGCCATAAGTGAGGGCGACTGGCTACTTACTCTGCAGCTAGGAGACTCGGAGCTTTGTCGAATTCGCGATATTGTTGGAAGCGACTTAGATGCTAAAGGGATAGAGTATATTAAGGAAAACTATGTTATACGGGACAATAAGCTATACCGATACGTGGATAGAAATAAGGACTCTGTTAGATTTGTGGTGCCGAAGGGTGCAAGATGGCAAGTTTGCAAGATGAACCATGACGACCTAGGGCATGTTGGTTTTGAGAAAACTTACGAACGTATCAAAAGAAACTATTGGTTTGCCAAAATGAAACGGTTCATCAGAAAGTACGTATCGGCGTGTATCGATTGTGCTTTCGCAAAGAAAAATGAAACCTCTCGAGAAGGATTATTACATCCCATCGAAAGGTTGCGATTCCTTTTCATACGCTACACGTCGACCATCTTGGACCCTTTGTCAAATCAAAACGAGGCAACACACACATACTGACGGTGGTTGACTCTTTTACAAAGTTTGTATTTATTAAACCAGTGAGGAACACAAATACCCAGAATCTTATTAAGGCTTTAAGAGACATCTTTGATACGTTTAGAGTCCCTGACCGTGTTATCAGCGATCGAGGGTCCTGTTTTACCTCTCATTCGTTCAGGAGGTTTTGTCTAGACCAGGGGATAAGGCATGTTCTTAATGCAGTTGCGAGCCCCAGGTCAAACGGACAAGTCGAGAGGTATAACAGAACTATCCTCGATTCCTTGACAGCAGAGAACCTAAGAGATGATGAAAGAAACTGGGATGACAAATTAGGGAAAATACAATGGGGCTTAAACAATACTATGCAAAAAACAATTGGTAGGTCACCTGCAGAGGTTATGTTCGGATCTAAACTGAATAGCGAAAAGAATTCGGCAATGAATGAAATAGTAATTAATACTCGTGAAGACGAGGATATAGATTCAATTCGTGTAGAAGTCAAGGATAGGATAGATAAATGCCAAGTAGCTCAGAAACTATATTACGATAAAGGACGCCGACCAGCACGTGTATATAAAAACGGGGAACTGGTTAAAATAACTAAAGTCGCTTTTCACAACAACGGTAAAAGTACAAAACTCATGCCTAATTATGAGGGACCGTATAAAGTTATTAAAATTCTGGGCAACGATAGATACAAGGTAGCCCCTATTGCCGGTTTTGAGGGAATGAGGAATAAGAAAAAGACCACTGTTGCTTCAGACAGGATGAAGCCGTGGATTCACGTAGCGTCATTGGAAATAGAAGACGTAGTTGATGAGGATGACGCGCCTGATGATGGCGATGATGCAATGTCTTCTGATTGACTAGTTGATAAACAATTACCTAAGTTTCAAAAGATATTTATTAATGTTTTATTTAATTATGTTGTAAATTATTCAAGAGATGGCTACATACCTACATATATGTTTTATTTTTCTGTTTCAGGTCAAGCATGAGGCATCAAACGGATACGCCGTGACTTGACCTGTTACATGGATGGTTATTGGTTAATCTACAACTGACTTAATCAAATGGAAGGTGGTTAGTTAGTTGATAGATTTGGATTGTTATTGGATGGACGGGTAATACAAATACTCATGGTTCGATTGATAATAATTGAAGGATGGTTACCAGTCTTGTTCTCGGAAATTCAGGCTCGTAGCGTTACCGCGTGTCTGGATTTTGCATGGCTAATTTCTCTTAGATATTTTTATGTTCAAATTTAAAATGTATAGTTTTGGTTTTAGACAAATTGTATCTAGTTAACACCAAATCATACTTACACTTATTACCTAGTACAAAACTTACAACTGGATAGCCAAAATAGTCAATTGTATTAAGTATAAAAATAACTAATGTTAACTGTAGGTTTAGAAATACGGTAAAATATGAATCAAAACATTTAATTATACTTATAGTATCACTTTATATTAGGTCAAACAAAATATTATGCAATTGAAATGATTATTGTGTAAGCAAAATGTTCCCACCCACTTGCCGAGTGTAAGGTTCCACCTGGGTTGTGTATGAGGGCATACACAATGTCAGGATGGACGAGTGTAAGGTTCGAAATGTTTTTCACGTTTATTTTATCCTTTTAATTACGAATTCTGATGCTTTAGAATTTTTATTATGGCAACATTTCAATTTGAGGAGATTTTACTTTTCGCCATCTGGCAACACCGGAAATTGATTTGAACGGAATAAGATCAGGTGGGGGCATTCTGGCTCGGACCGTAGAATCGTGCGGTTGCGTCAAGTTGTTCAAGTGTAAGACGTAAATTGGTTGGCTGGATAATTTTCAAGGCTGGATTGTTGTTTGTTTTGGTTTACTAAATATATTCAAGTTTGAACGAAGAATCTTTGTTTCCTGTTCGTGCCCTTACTTCTGAGGTAGTCCTATAATTGGTTTTTTAATTTTTCATGTTTTTTTCGTAATCCTTGGATTGTCCCGGAACTGAACTACCTACCTGTGTCTGGCAACCTGTTCAGACAAGACAAGACACGTTTGATGAAAAAAATCGGTTGAGCCGTTCCAGTCGTGGATGGTGAAAGAGGGGAAGAATAATCGAATGTCTGCTAATATACAGAAGTGGGTTTTTTATTACCTATGGTACCTTGTGAAGTTAATTTTAGGATTAGATAAAATACCTGCAAGAGCAACGATTTTTTGTATAAGCGAAGTTTGCTGTTCAGAAACGGTGCTCGCAAGAAGCACGTGCTGTATGCCACGCAGAGCTTTCTCGGTCAGGTCAACCGCACCTCGGTACAATACAACCTCGTTATTAGATTCCTGTGAAAAGAGTAGGTACCTACTTTATTCATTCGTTTTGAATAATAATTAGCGATTAAGGAATTAAATATCAATGATTTTGCATTATTACATCAAGTTTTTGTAGAAGCAACTGCAGGGGCACGATTTTGCTATTTTACTTAAGTAACCGACATAGGTACGATTCACATGCGACTGAGATCCAATCGCGACTCAATTACGATTGAAGCGTATGTGGCATTCCCCTATTTTTTCTTTTAGATAAACGTTTTTATCCGTTTCTGTGATTCCATAATTAATCATATGTCTGCCAATTATTTACGATTATAATATGATTGTAGAGCAGACTACCCATAGACCAAATAGCGGACCAATCGAATGTCGTTGGAATACAATTGGTCTTATACTAGCAGAATGCCCGCTAACTGCTATTGGGATTCAATTTCTATTCAATTTTGGCATTATTAACCTAGCAGAATCGGGCCCCAGGTCTGTCGTTATAGGAATGTTTTAATTGCCTCGTTGGTTTAGCTGTCGCAAGCGCGGCTGCTGAGCACGAGGTCACGGGTTCGATTCCCGGGTCGGGCCGAAATCGCTTTGTGGGTTTTCGAAACATAAACAAAGCAGCACGTAGCCTGGAAATTATAAAGAGCGAATGATCCTAGACAAAAAGGCTTTGTGGTTGGTTGGTGATGACCATGTTCGACCACATCACCGGGGCTTATTCAAGCCAATCCTTAAAATACCTGAGGGTGAATCATGTGAGCTGAATTCAATGCAAGTACTCACGAGGTTTATTTCAGGCATCGATAACATTGTTGCAGGCAAGTTGTTATGTACTCGTCGAAGGATCACGTCCTTTCCAATAGTATTAGTACCGGTGTTCAATATCGCAAAGTATCTGTCAAAATAATAATTGATTAAAAAAAAACAGAAAGGGCAGCAATTTCGTGGAAATAAAGATCGGGGCAATGAGTACCCAGGTCAAGATGTAGAACACAGAAAAAAAATTTGGTACAGATTTCCTTGTTAGAATTTCCTTGCTACTGGCAAATTCTAGATTTATGCTCGTTTCAAGGCAATAGACCCCCGAATTTATGTATCGATTTATCATTTGAATGAACACAATATAATCCTAACCAAAAGAGATTAATATGGCGTAGAATACTCACTTGATATCTTTACACAACTTTCTCGATACTAAGTCCAAAGTGTTGAGTTTAGTTTCGTCAATGTGTTGCTGATTGTCTGCCAGCGTGACGTAAACTCCTTCCACTGGGCCGAGGCGCTGCGCGTTACTGACCACTGCGGAGATGTCCGACTCCTTTGATAACTCGTTCGACATTACTTCCACTTTCACACCTAACTTCTGCCAAGATCTGAGTAAAATATAATTTATTTAGATAGTTCATGCTGAATTTTTATAGGTACAACTAAGGAAGACAATCGGTAAATTTACCGTAGTTTTAACTGAAGGTAATTTAATGATTTATTCTTGAAATGTAAACAAAGCTTTTTAGCTCCTCGTTGTACGAGTCTGTCGCCTAGCATCAACCCGAATGTTTCATCGTTGCTTATTATAAGATGACAACCATCAGCAGAGCACTTCAATCTGAAAAATATATCGGTAATAGTGTCTACAATTATTAAGTTTTATTGAGTTACGTAGGAAATGTTTCCACGTTCTAGTCACGCTGAAGAAGATAGTTTACTACACAACGTACCTAGGCTGTGCTGGCGGCAGTTGTTCGTGCATCCTGAGCAGCACCCTGCCGCGGTGTCGGCTGGCGGCCAGCAGACGGAACGCGCGCGCGGCCTCGTGCGGCGCGTACGTCACGCGCGACAGCGGACGCACATACCCCGCTCGGATGCCCTCGCTTATCATGCGCTGCAAAGCCTGACGTGTAGAAAACGATAATTATGTAACATCGTCTAGCGTCCAAGTACACCGACAACATAAACGTCAATTTTTCTTAGCAATATGATTAGGTACGACACAGCCGATCCTCTTATGTACTCTCTTATGAACTTTCTTATGTATTCTTCTTAAGTACTCCTCTTATGTACTGACAAAAGTTCAGTACTAAGTACAGCACAGCAATATAAGTAGGTACCTAGGTACTCTATTTTCAACGTGTTAAGAATTTGCTCTCCTCTCCGAGCAGGTCTGTCTGAACTGAACGGACTCTTAGTCCCCATTTAAGTTATAAATAATTATTATTATATATTATGCTTATAAATAATTATTTTATTATTACTTACCTTAATATCCTTGTTATCACTTTCAAAAATTGTTGTGAAATCGACAGTACTATATGTCCTTCTTTTAGTGAGATTAAATAGTCCGAACTGAAAATCGTCTTCTTGGTTATGAAGTTGTGACACATCAAAAAATACTCCGTTAGATGCAAGGCAACAAAGAGATACCTGTGAAAATGAAGAATTACAGAGAGATGTAACTAATCTACATAAATCTATACTATATTTTTTTGTTGTTGCCTTTACTATTAAAGGCTCGAGCAGACCGGATGCGTATGCGTAACCACGCGCGTAGTCACGCGCGTAGTTACGGCGTAACCATGAGTTGTAATGTATGGAAATGTATGAGACAGGCCACACCGCTTGCGTAACGTAGACACGCGCGTCGTTACGCAAGCGGTGTGGCCTGTCTCATACATTTCCATACATTACAACTCATGGTTACGCATACGCATCCGGTCTGCTCGAGCCTTAAATACTTAAAATTCACTGTTGAGAAGCTGCATTATCCCCAAAAGACATATTAGGTATATGCTATCCGGGTATGACAAGAAGTTCCCCCGGGGCGCGGATGAAACCGCGGAGAAACATTATGAGTAGGGTTATAAAAAAGCCAGATACAACACATACATAGGTAACGTAACATCAAATTAATAATATTGAAAACACAAACTTTTGTCAAGTCTCTTTTCACTGAGCTTATAATGATATCACATCCTTCTCCTTTTGTACCATGGAGGACCATGTCTTGGAAACTGACATCACGAGAATTGCCAATGTGTTCAGCTGAAAAAGAAAATTTTAAAGGAAGTATGTAGATATGTATGTAATGTCAATCCATGTAGGAATAGCAAGAATATTAATAAGTAGGTATATATGGAACAATTTGAAACATTAATGTTCAAGAACAAATACTTAATGTAGTCCCTAGAGATGTTATAAAAAAATACTCCCACACTTTCTTAAAATTTTCTTATAAAATAATCATTTAAAACCATTCAGACGTCTCGCTGTAGTATTTAAGATTGCTGTGTTTGTACCTTGTATTCAACGGCGGATCCAGGGGGTAGGTCACAAGGTCATGACCCCCCCCTGGGCCAGGTTCAGGACCTAAGAGGACCACTAATTGAAATGGTTAAACACGATGTTTTATGTTTTTGTTATAAGTTTAAGATAATTTTTATTCAGAGTGAATAGGTAGATACCTACATAGTTACAGGTAGAGTAGTTTGCTGAAGAATTCGTGCTCGCAACGCTCGCTCTCTATTCTTTATTTACTCTTTATCCGTACCCAAAAGGAGGAAACGGGACCCTGTTACTAAAATCCGCTGTCCGGGTTGTCTACATTACAATGTTGTATCTAATGCAGGGCCGTCTTAACCTATGGTGCAGGGTGTGTGAATAACCCGGGCGCCTCGATATCAGGGGCGCCGCGGAACGCCCCACCACCAGGAAATTTCGAAGAAATTACACCCGTTCGATAAGGAAGTTCCACATTGTATCATGATGCTGACAAAAAAGTCGCCTTCGCTTTGTTGGATTGATCATTTTGATTATTTTTAACTTTTAACATCCTCCAACTAAGTGAAAAAATTCTAGCTCGCTACGCTCGCGAGTCTATAAGCTATGTCTATGCTGTATTTCTGATTGTTGTTATTTTTATTGACGCACCGAATCAACGAACACAAATGGCACTCGCTCTAATCACGATTCCTTTTTATTTGTACGTAATTCCCATTCTGATTTGTGAGTCTTCAAACAAATAATTTAAAAAAGTTCGCGCTCGCTGCGCTCGCGGCTACTTATTGCTTTCCGATGTACTTAATGAGGTGCTTTTGTGTTGTAGGCTGAAAAAATTTCGCGCTCGCTTCGCTCGCGCAGTATTATATATCTGCCTTGCCTTGATAACTTCATAAGTCAAATATAGAAAAATAAATTATGGAGTCCTCAAAAACAAAACAGTTTGCGCTTCCGACTGCTTTTTACTTTACAGCGCTTTTTAAAACTTATGAACTTTTTGTGTCCCAAAATTAAAAAATTTGCGCGCTCGCTTCGCTCGCGCATATTTTTGCAATTACGTGGTCCTGTCTCGTCTTTCATAACTTAAATCTGCCCAACAGTATGAGCCTGCAATAATTTAGAAAAAAAAAATTTAAGTCCTTCCTTTACCTACCAAAAAAGTGACTTTCGTTCGAACGTTCTTATTTATATTCCTTGTAAAGTACTTCGATCAATATGTACTACTCAAAATCTTTCAATAGATACATAGGTGGCGCTTGGGTGATGATTGCACCCAGGCGCTACATGAGCTAGAGACGGCCCTGATCTCATGAACCCTTACCAATAGTAAGACAATTGAAGTTTTCACCGAAAATGTTTACCGATGCTGCAATAAAAAACGTACGCGCCTTTTTCTGCGTACCTACACAATACTTTTCAAACGTTTAGTCTTCAACCTGAAAAAAATCTTGCGCTTGCTATGATCGCGCTTTCTTGTATTTGTGCTGTATATTTTTTATACAGCAAGAAAGCGTTTTCATCTACTTTTAGTCCTCGAACTGAATACAAATTTTCGCGCTCGCTTCGCTCGCGCTTTTTCAATTACGCATCTGTAATTATGTCCAAGAAATCGCGTTCGCTCAGCTCGGACCATTTTCTACATAACAACACTTATTTAGCCTTAGTCCTCGACCTGAACAAAAATTTTCGTTGTCTGGCAAGTGCGTGTAGTATAAAAACGAGAAATTGCGCTCACTCTGCTCGGGCCATTTCCTACATGAAAACACTTTTCTTAACATTGGTAAAAATTTCGAGCTCGCTACGATCGCGCTTTTTGTATTTATACTACTACTTTTAATATTAAAACAAAAAATATTATATTGTAGCGTATACTACGCTACAATATAATATTTTTTGTGACTTGACCACGACTGTGTGACCCCCCCCTGGCGCCGAAGCTGGATCCGCCCTTGCTTGTATTTATATGTAAGTCATACCTTTCAATCCTGGGAACAGTTTGAGAAGGAATCGTTTCTTCTTTATATCACTAACAGTTGTGTATACTTGGCAGCCGTGAGCCAGTACGATTGACAAGACAGCTTGACCTAAGGTCCCGGCTCCTCCGTGCACCAACACAGTTGTATGGGGTTGCAGCTTCTTGCATAACTTATGCATGTAACTGGTTTTGTATAACTTAATTCCCTTGAAACACATGGAGAGATAAATTAAGTTTCTGATATCGGTTGGTTGTTGAAATTTTTTTTTACCGACGCGTGCCCTTGATTTTTCAGAGCTACCATTTAAAAAAATTTAATTTATAAAAAAACATTTAAAAAAATTTTGGTCCTGCGCCTGATCTCTCTCCGGTCGATTTGCCGTCCCATCAGGTTATAAGAGTGAAGGAATAGTGAGTGCACCTGTGTCAGCACAAATGCTTGTGCACTACAATATGTCCTGCGTAGTTGGCTAATCTCCATAAATGAGAACAGGAGGCTAGGATGACATCACTCACGAGACAGTAGAAGGCGTGCGCGTAGGCGAGCGGCACGGTGGCGGCGTCCTCGAGGCTCCAGTGTACCGGCACGGGCCACAGCAGCTGCGACTGCGCGCGCACCACGCTGCTGGCTGCTCCACCTCGCACCAAGCCCATCACGCGAGCACCACTATTACAAGAAAAATGAATAAATTCTTCTTGGAGAATAATTTTTTATGTTCCTGAATAGTTTATTGCAGTTATAGAAGACGTTCTCTTTAGTCATGCAATTAAATAAACTGTGGTACCTACTTAATGGTTTCATCGCCTTTGGCTTTAGTGCGTTAGTGTAGGATATGTATAAGTACCTATTTATAACAATAGTTGCATCATGGTAAATCTCTGTTTCTTAGCATGATTACTAGAAAAAAACTTGGTGTTACTTTCTGACGTGGTAACGTTTTTAATGTTGAGAGTCAAAATATTACTTCTTCCATATTACTTACCTTTCCGTGGTCCCACTAAAATCCATTCCGTAGTCATTTATAACGTTTTGTCCAAATGACAATGCTCCGCTAGCCTTCTTGATGTCATTATAACTAATACCAGCGTAGTGAACCTGAAAGAATATTTTTTTGTAACCGCTGAAAATCGCTCAGTAAATCTTAATTAATTCAACTTGGTTATAAAGTTGTTTAAACGAAGATATACCTTGACTTTGACTCCCGGATCGTTATTCTCTGGTGCTTCGACCCACGAGAGTGAATCAAAATCACCGAACTGGTTGCATTGTAAAGTCACATTGCTTACAGGTGCAGAGTCTACCAAAGAGGTATAGTACTCCCCTCCCCATTGGTTCTAAAAATATAAAATATAAATCATATGTGAAACAAGAGATGTCTACCGTGTTCATTTGCCTGCTGCTTAACAACAGTAGATAAGCAAAATCTTTAAAAACAAAAGACGCTCACGATTCTACTCTAGCAACTCCAACAGAATCCTTCTCGGGATGTAGACTGAGGAATGCACTCGCGGAGTACTCACGCAAACAATAACTTCATCAACTCATATAAAAAACAATAACTATTGTGGTACAAGTGACCAAAGTTCATTAAAACACTTAAAATAAATCAAATTCAAAAAACACTGAAAGGGAGAAAATAAAACCCTTGAAATTGTTTTCACCTCTTTGTTTGTTGTTGTGTGTTGTTTCTTTGTTTCAACTTTTAGAGCCGTGTCAAATGTTTTTATTTGCACTGTTCTTGTGTTTTATAAAGTTTGTGGATTTAAGAACGAGCCCAGATCATTAGTTTTGTAAATGTTTTGCTTACTCGATTTGAAAAGACTCTGACACTTGCTACGTGATAACTCGATAAGAATATATTTTATATGGAAAGCAGACATAGAAATTCTTACATTGTACACAACATTATATGCCAGTTCAACATCTGGTACGTCGCTGCAGTAGAAGCTATCGATGCTCTCTTTGCCGACCATGATCATCTGGATCTTGTTACCGTTATCTTGTTTACGCCAACCGCTCACAAGTTCTTTGAGTCCTGGCAGTGAGGGGTACGGCGCTATGATCAACAGGCGATGTCCCGCGGCCAGGTTATCGCGTGTTGAGATAAGGTACGGGATGTCGGCTTGCGAGCGCACTGTGGTGGTGGTTGTGGCGACAGGCGTGGCAGCTCCCCAGCGGCTCAGCTGCAGCTGCGACTGCTGCTTCTTGCCGTCGCGCCCTGTTCTGTGCGCGGAGACCACGCGGTACAGAGACGAGGGGCGCGCGCGACCTCCGAATGTGTCCTCCTCACTCACTATGAATTGGTCTCGTTGCAAAGTATGATGCAGTAACTGACACAACTGTGAAATTAGGAAAAGCCTATCAAGTTATGCTATTAGGTTTTTCTTATAATTTGACATAATATATAAATTTTAGAATTTGCTTGATTTCTTATTTTGAAAACCATAAACCAAAGTCAGGTTTTGATTTTTACTTACTTCATCATCAGTTGATAGGTTTTGTACGAGCACTAGATCAACATCTTTCATTTCCAAGTTCGCTTGTTGTTTTATTGCAGAAGCTAGGCTTATTTCCGAGTATTTAATATTGAGGCTAGAAATGTTCTTGAGAGCATTATCAATTTCGATGAAAATAGACTCATTTGATGGTTCGTTAACTATTCCAACTACATTGAGATTTGTTTTACTCAAATTTTCCGCCACAATTTGCAGGTGAACTTCAAGAGAAACTGAGGCCTGCAACAACGCAATGTGATACTTAGTTATATCTTATTTCTTTGATTATAGTCTGCCAACCTCGATGCTTTACAGATACTTACATCTATTTCTGTTTTGAAAGGTATAAAATTCAGAGACTTTAGAACCATTTCTTTATTTTTCAAGAGAGGCAGTTTTTCATATTTTATGTTATGTATTATGACTCCTCCGCACCTGTAAACAAGTGAGCACGTCAAGATGTTGTTTGGAGAAAATGAAATACCTGATTTCAAGATCTATTCTTACTTCGTATTATAGTACTGATCAGAAACATCAGCTTTTAACGAAACTTTGAAGTCCGAAACAGCAGACTGTTTCACACATTTAGCATGCTGGTGGACATCGATGGAGATGCTCCTGATGTGCGTGGGCAGCGTGACGGCGCGGTGCGGCTGGCGCAGCATGTTGAGCTGCAGCAATCCGTCGAGGAACGTCACCCAGTTGTCGCGCCACGCCAGCGCCGCCGCGCTCAGCGCGCTGTCACACCCCTCGATGCTGCGGAACTCACCGCTGTGCGAGAACACAATGCAAGTCATTTAGTTTTACCTTTCCTTTAGTTTCAATGAGAATAAGAGCTCATAATAAATTATTTATAAAAGCAATTATTATTTTTATTACCTGTACGAGTAATCTCTTTCACTCAATAAACGATAAATATCATCTTGCGTGAGCTCTATATTTAATGTGGTATCGCTATCATAATTTGGTTTTGATTTTTCAGTATCAAATATTTTTATACCACCACTTACGACTCGAGAATCCTCATTCAAAACCTGTGAAGCGATATTGTTATTAAGTTTTAACAAAAGTTATTGTTTTACCAACAAAAGTTTGGATAAATTGATAGGATGTACTGCTGATACCTCAAATCTGCCAGTTCCTCTCTGGAGGGACAGGTTTAGTCGAAGTTGACGCTGGTCGTGTAAGATCGGTTGTGAGATCAGATGCAGGTCAGTGAACTCCACCGACAGCTGCTTCTTCGGCTTACCCGCAGTCATGCAGAACACATCCCACACCAACACCAGGGTAGCAGCATACGGGAATAACGTTTGCCCTGTGGATGGATGCATTTATCATTATGATACTTTTCATAAACGGGTTTAGAGCTTCTGAATTCGTCTTATGTATACATATAATTAGCTGGTTCTGAATTCAACAGCCGTACAGGTCAACCGACCCAACGTATGCTAGCTGTCTCTGCTTAGCGTATATCTGTTGCGTCTGGTCCAACGGGACCGAAAGTAAAGACGTACAGTGCTCACTTACCTCGCATTACGTGTCCTTGCAAGTAAGCGTTATCATCATCCTGAAGGGAAGTCACGTAGTTGCAGGAAGCTGCTGTCGTTCTGTTAGTTGAATTATAAATAGGCATCGACCTAAAAAATAACGATATGGGTATTATTACATTTAAAAAATCACCGACTGAAAAAAACGTAAAAATTAACTCTTGATAAACTTTTGTTTTTTTTACCGCATCTGTGTATTGCAATGTGACACACAAAGTTTGTATTAAGGTAAGATTTAATTTATTTTATTAATCATCTCCCGAGCTATGTTGGGGTCGGCTTCCAACCGGTGTAACCGGATGCAGCTGAGTACCAGTGCTTTACAAGGAGCGATTGCCCGATTACCCTTGGTTAGGCCAGTGTCAGACTTACTGGCTTCTGACTACCCGTAACGACTGCCAGGGATATTTATTCAATGACAGCCGGGACCTACAGTTTAACGTGCCATCCGAAACACAGTCCTTGATGTGTAAGATATACTTAGAAAGTACATACATACATAGAAAAGTTGCATTGATTATTGCCTGACCTAGAATCGAATGATTTTTATCAACGTTAAGTCAATCCAGAACCGAACCTAACCAGATTACCAACCTGCAGTTATTGTTATTATATTACCATTAATACTCACCATTTCTCAACATATGCCCATTTGACGAGGTGAGATAAGAATGGCGTGCCTGTGGACACCGGCAACTCAACTTTTGGATATAGGACATGAACTTTGGGATTGTATCCCTCCATATACAATCTGAAAAATAGTATTTTTAATTACTAAAACAGACATACGAAAGAATACAACCAATCACTAGGAAGGATCACATGAATTTCACGAACACGTAGACGAAATGTGATTTTATGTCTTACATCGTCAGCTCACAATAGTTCACTCACTTGCCAATAGCTTCGAGTACTAAGAAGGCGTTATCATTGTGCTTCCTCCTGGTGAGCGCGATGTTCTTGCAGCTCGGCAGCGAGCGCTTGAGGATGGCCTGCAGCAGCCCGTGCGGCGCCACCTCCACCAGCACCGCGTTGTTGGGGATCAGTCGGGATGTCTCCTCGAACAGCACCGGGCTCTGCAAGAAGGTGTCTCAAAACAATTTTTGAAAACGGAAATTAGATACTTACGATTTCCTTTAATCTTAAAACCCAAACTACGAGCACTTCAACATACATATTAGTCATTGCATTATAAAGTGAATAGGTATGTGTACCTAAATATAGGTAAACATATAATCCCAGTGTGCACTACTCACGAGCAAGTTGTTGGTATGATATTCAGCAGAACAGAGCTTCGCTTGCGGCTCATCCCACTTCTCCTCTGGAACTGACGTCGACAGCCAGCGCTCGCTGCGAGGCTTCGGATCCTTGATCACCTCAGATAAATACTTGAGCAACTTCGGTCCTGTTAGTTATAAAAAAACTCGTCTTAAATGTCACTGAAAAAGTGCACAACTATAACGGGCTGACTTTTGCAAATGTTATCTGAACTCACCAGCATCAGCGATATAACGTGAGTGATAGGCAATGTTGGAGCATGGAACTTCCTTAGCGAAAATTCCTTTAGCCGTCAACTCCGCGACAAACTCGCGCATCTTATCAGCGGGTCCCGAAATAGTGCTGGACTCAGGTCCATTGTGACAAGCTACTTGGATTTCAGGAGGGCACATTGGAGAGATCTAAAAATAAAATAATAATACCAAGTTATAATTTGTACACATAAGATCTAAATGAAAATAAGATCTGATCATCACCTGTTCGTATCCCAAACCGATGGCGGCCATGGAGCCGCGTATGAAGGGAGTCTCGAGCGACACCAGACCGCGGCTGTAGGCAGACAGTATCATCTCCTCCGTCGTCAGGCAGCCGTCGGCGTACGAGCATCCCAGCTCACCCACGCTGTGACCTGGTTACACAATAATAACTATATAGAATAGAATATACAATAGAAACAATATATGTACAATAGAAACTTTTACAAAGCAGACCACGAGGAGACAACGTTAATGTCAGTCGTACGCCCGATCTCTCTCTCCATCACCTCATGTCGGATTTCCATCCCATCAGGTTATGAGAGTGAAGTAATAGGGAGTGCACCTGTGTCTGTGTAAATACTGGCACATATTATATATCCTGCCTAACTAGCTGATCTCCTTATGTACATACATATATGACAGAAGCCGTGGCTAACAAAAGGAAATTCTAGAAACTTTGAGTATCTTTTACCAATAATTCCATCGGGGACAAGTCCAAGCTCTCGGAGAATATCAGTGAGACCAATCTGAATGGCAGCTATACCCACGAAAGAGTGTAAAATGTTGTCAAAAGTCTTTTCATCGGTTGAGGTAATGATATCGACAATATCAAGTCCTTTTGGTTCTAATACTTTTCGGCATCTGCAATAAATAGTTATTTGTAGATAATAATTCTGGTCGAGTATTAGGTTTTTTGTTTTATGTTCCTACAATGTTTACCATACCGTTCTATAGCAGCAGCGAAGATTGGTATGCGCATGAGTTGTGTGCCCATTCCAGCCCACTGCGAGCCCATCCCACTATACAAGAACCACAGCGGTCTGCGAGCGTCGTCGAAGTACTCAGCCTGCTCACGCAGACTCACAGTCTTCTGTTCTTCATCAGTCTCTAATGAAATTATAATTAATAAATAATACTGTATAATAAATAATAAAAACAAATCCTGCGATAAAGAACTTACGTAGAATTGTGAATCCTCTGCCCAAGTGTCCCGCAGTTTTTGATTGATGTGCATTGTGGAACAGCCTCAGCTGCTCGGGGTCGATGGGGTTCGCCTTCAGATTGTCAAGAACAAACTTCACGGCAGCCTCATGTCTCCCTGATATTGTCACTAGGTATGGTATACTGGACTTGTATCGAGTGGGATCCTGAAAAATAAAAACAGTGGATTCATTTCTGGACATAAAAATGTGGTCCTTTTGACGTTTCTAAGAGTTGTAATTTTTTTCTATAATTTTTTGTGCTATGTATAATTAAAACATGATGTATTTTTCAGTACCTTAGGTTTGTAGTGGCCATTGAGCAGCACGTGTGAGTTGACGCCGGTGACGGACAGTCCGTTGACAGCGACGAGGCTGCGACTGAACCCCTCGTGCTCGGTGACCACACGGATGCGTCCGTCGCGCAGTGTTGCCACGTCCTGCCGCGGACTGCCACAATGCAGGTTGGCTGCTAGTTTACCGTAGTGGTATCCCAGCAACACCTGACAATAAGTTTTATTCTTGGAATTTCCCATGTCATACAATTTGTGAATTGTCGATAAACTGGTTAAGCGTGAATGCATGCATACGCAGCTTAACCCGCGACACATAAGAAGTTAATTAATAGTATGGAATTCAAATTATGTTTAATTTGAACATACCTAGTTTTCTAGTACCTTTGAATAGTATATGGAATAATTATACCTGTATGTATACATGTATGTGTACCTTTGTGATGGCAGTGATTCCAGAAGCAGATTCATTGTAGCCGACGTTGGACATAACGCTGCCCACTAGAAGGGGATCCTCTCTGTCCTTGCAGAACACCTCTTCAATGACTTGCAACTCAATTTTATCGACCTCCGGTAAAGCTGACAAATAAATTATAAAAACCGTTTACAGGTACAGTTGAACAATATCCACATAAGTAGGTATAATTGTTTTAAATTAAAGAGAGTCTAAAATAAATCTGTATTTCTGTATGGACTTCGATAGATATTGTTCTCTTATTTAGAAGGAAAAGAAAACAACTGTTCCTTTTTGCCACAAAGTTTTTCAAATATTTAGTTAATTACTAACCACAGCCGAAGGCTTCGACGTATTCGACAGCTTGCGCGGGTACTTTAGCTTCCTCGTAGAACGTTTTGATAAAGTTCTTGGTTTTGTCAACGTCTCTGTAGAATCCGTATCGAGGTCCTGTCTCTCCAGGCAGCAGACCCGTGAACTCCGACTTGACGTGCAATACGTCGGCGTAAATTCTGTAACAGATGAATTAATAGAATTGACGCACCTTTTGGTGATGCATGTAGATTTTTATCCAGTAAAATTGAGTGTGCATGCTAAACCTTAAAGCGTCTTTAGCTTTCTGCAGAAAAAGTACATTAATGGCTTCAGATTTTGTGCATCCATCTGCATTCTCATCAAAAGACTTGGTTTTACCATCCTGGCAAAGATTTATAATCCTGCAACAAGAATATTGGATATTTAATGAGTATAAAAGTAACACGGCATATTGAATTAGCAATCGGCATAGTTATTACCTTCCAAAGTGTACTGAGGACTGCGGATGCAGACACAAGAAGGCGCCGCCGACGATAGCGGCCTCGCACTCGCCGCGACTCATGGCGAGGTAAGCTTGTTCCAGCGCCGCGGTGGAGCTGCAGCACGCCTCGTCGATAGTCATGGACGGACCCTTCGCGTTCAGCCAGTACGAGATACGATTCGCAAACATTGTTTTACTACACCTGATTAACAGAACAAACATAGTTGATGAAGTCAAGCAGTGAAATTATTTTATAAGAACTTCTTCCCGTACCTAGACAAAATATGTGTAGTGTACCTGTGCCACTCGGGAATAGCTTAGCTATAGAGCTATAGATAACTTCACCAAAATATAATTAATTATAAATATTGTATTCATTGTCCATCATCATCCTCGGAGCCTTTTCCCAACTATGTTGGGGTAGGGTTCCAGTCTAACCGGATTCAGCTGGGTACCAGCGCTTTACAAGAAGCGACTACCTATCCGACCTCCACAACCCAGTTACGGCCCTTTCACACGGCAGTCCAGTTTTTTGCAGGATACCGTTTTTTGCAGAATCCTGTTTGATCGCTAAAGATATTATATGATAGTGTTCACACGAGCAAACCGTATGCAGGATCCTGCAAAATGCTGTTCCCGTCGATTTGAAACTGGAACGTTCGTCCAGTAAAAAGCGGGAATCCTCAAAAACGGACGCTGTGTTCACACGTAGTACAGTTTTGCAGGATACAGCAAAATGCCGGTCCCGCAAAACTGGACTGCCGTGTGAAAGGGCCGTTACCCGGGCAATCCAATACCCCTTGGTTAGACTGGTGTCAGATTAACTGGCTTCTGACTACCCGTAACGGCTGCCAAGGATGTTCAATGACAGCCGGGATCTACAGTTTAACGTGCCATCCGAAACACTCTCATCGCGAAAGCCTCTCAGACGAGGCTTATTTGACCGAGCCGCTCAAGAGGAGCAATTTAATCTATCATAAAACTCACTTACCCAGATATATTGAAAGTCCTAGTAGAAGCTTCATAGAAGCAAGTCTTTTCAGCTTCAGAGAAACATGAGCCGATGTAAACACCGATCTTCTTGCCGAAAAGATCATCTGGGTTGACTCCTGAAAAAACAATGTATCGTACATACATCAGGATTCAGAATAATCGCAATCACCTACTTCGCATAAGCAGCCCGGAGCCTGGAAGTTGGTGATACACCCGTGCATCGGAGACAAAGACTATATCGGAGAGCACGTAAATGTCGGTCCTGCGCCTGATCTCTCTCCGGTCGTGTCGGATTGCCGTCCCATCGGGCTATGAGAATGGAGGAGAAACCTTATAGACCAACACCAGACCTATGTTATATTTTAAAGGCTGTTTGTATGTTCATCTACCTTCCAGTGGGTATTAAGAAAGATTATTACAAAGTTTGACTGACCGCGGGTTGCTTTTACAGTTCTCTCTCAGTCCATCTAATTCAATCATTCGGTTCTCGGCTATTCCACAATTATACAAAGTGACTAACCAGCATCGTATATCGCCTGGTAGGACTGCTCGAGCACCTTGCGCGCCATAGGGTCCATAGAGTTGGCGAGCCGGTAGTGCACCTTGAAGAATTGCGCGTCGAAGTAGCTCAGCCCCGGCACTGACCCCGAGTGCTGAACCACCTCGGGGTGGTTAAATTTAAAGCGAAGTCCTTCTTCAGATGAAGGGTTAACCTGCAAAAAAAACACCACGGATACCTTCTAAGGCGTTTTACCTCTTTTGAGGGTTCAATCCCTTCTTAGCCGGTGTCCCGAGGTAAGTTCTTCCTGTACCCGGTATGCAGGGTCAGAGAATTATTCAAATCGGTTAAGTCGTTCCGGAGCCTATTATACATAACAATCAAATCTTTCCTCTATATAAATATATACATACATTATATATTGGTAAAGATGTAGCTTCCACCACTGGTTTTACCCGCATATCGAGAGAACTGCATTCTGCACATTGACACAAAGAGCCTATACACAGGTATATGTTATTTATTTATTAACCGACTTCCCAAAAAGGAGCAGGGTCTCAATTCGGCCGGTATATACTTTATGCACATTTCGTACAATGGCGGACTTAACGCCTTAGGCGTTTTCTCCTAAGGCGTTTAAGTTTTAAGTCTACGTTTGAGTGGTAAAGAAATAGCAATGGTATTAAAAAGATATCCATTACTTTATTATTATCAAATACCTATAAGTATATTAGAGCTATATTATTTCCAAGCTACGTTAGTTAGTTTGTGCACGCAGACGTTACAAACATATCTACACAGTCAATTTAACAACTTTCAGCTTTATTATATGAAGATCGGCCAAACCCGATTTCAGGACAAACTAGTATGGCCTATACTAAACTAGATTATCCTATCGGGCTTAGGACCAACTAGTGTAGTAGAAATCCCGGTGAATTCTATGACATATTAATACATGTTAAAGGTACCTTATTATACAGAATTTCACTGAAGTCTTTCACACTCTCGGAGTCAGGGTAGAGCCCCGCCATGCCAGAAATAACTATCCGTTCACCATCCAGAGCATCCACAGCATCCATTGTTGGAGCGAACACGTTCTTCTCTTCGATCACAGGCTCTTGCGGTGAAGGAGTCATGGTAGCTTCTAAAATCATTTAAAAATAATTAAGATTAGCTTAGACTGACTGCGGAAAATTCTAATACAATTTTTTAAACATTTAGAGCCGACCTGATGATGATGATCTATCTATTTGTACAATATGACGTTTTACGTTAAGTGCGCAAACCTTAAGTATCTTACTAGACTAGATAACTTAAGCAAACTCTGTAAGAAAAAGTCATCTTCCGAGCCTTTTCCAACCAGTCTAACCGGATGCAGCTGAGAACCAGTGTTTTACAAGGAGCGACAACATAAGATCTTAACGCAAGTACACTATCGCAATGCATTTTTTTAATAATTTACCACAATGCAATGTTCAAAACATTCCCGGTGCATTTTCCTTGTTCACACAGAAACCATGATCAAACCCTTCGATGTTAGGTACTTCGGCATCGCCACCTTTCGAAATTTCATACATCGTGATTCAGAACAGTCGCAATCAAGTACTTCGGCATAACGTACATCGGTATCATGCACATTCTCAATACAGTACTTCGATGTAGCGTAGGTACATTCTAAGTCACGTACATCGATCTTGTGTACTTTATTTCTAAAGTATGGTATTTTGATATTCGAGATTCCGTAATACAGTCTACTGCTGGTCTGAGGCAAAAAATAATTAAGTACCTGATATTAGTACACACCCTTCTAAATTATTAAGCAAGGTCCATGTATTGGAATCTGGAGTAGGATGCCAACAGAGTGACCCTCTTGGGCCAGACATTTGCCGTTCGGCTATTCACCCCATAATAGAACTAAATTCTAAATTCAACGCATGGTATTCGGATGATGGCACTTTTTTTTTAACGACGTCAAAATATATCATCAAATGGCCCCTCCCCCTGTGGGTCAGCAGCGGTAAGGTAGTGTCAGACTCTTACTGACTGACTACGAAAAACCGTCGTGTTCCGTCGTAGGCCTTGTAAAGGTGTCTACACACCAAAGCCGCTGATGCCGGCGGCACAGCCCGGCGGCCCAACCCGCCGGCCGTATTTTGTACAATCATGCCGCCGGCTTTCATAGAGTATTTGACAATTACTAGAACACCACATGCCGCGGCAGTCGTGCCGCCGGGCTGTGCCGCCGGGTCAGCGGCTTTGGTGTGTAGACCCCTTAACTTTCGAACAATCCCCCAGCCCCGGCAGGCCTTGCGGCCCAGCGGGGCCCACTAACCACCAACGGGGCTACTGGGCCCCGCTGGGGTTGCTGACGTCTCTTTAAGGAGCGCATGGAACAACGCGCGCCGCCGACACGGGTCTGGTCTGTTGTCTATATAGACATGAGCGATGAGCCACCCGAATTCACCGCCCACAGACCCACGCCTACGGTGGCCGGGAGTCGTCTCGCGACACACGACGCCCGTGGTGCGAACTCTCTGACGTTCTCGAGCATGACTATTTTGCAGAAGGAGGCGACGGCATCCCATTCCCTCTCGTCCCGGACCATGGCCTGAACCAGGGCCGGACGCGAGAGGTCGCCGCCGCCTATAGCCTCGCCGAGGGGATGACGGCACCTTAGGAGGTGATAGAGAAACTATTTTAAAAGATCCCTCTCATATTTTCAAAACAAACACCTTCTAGGATCGCCTATTTTGGAAGATAGATTGTCAAAATTTATAAACAACAACCAAATTATTTCAAAGATTAACTTACATTTGTATTTACTTTAGTAAAATACTGTTGTTTTGGTCCATTTATGTATAATCTTCGCTCCTCTTCTTTATGGAAGCTGCCAAAACTTTTAAACTGAGTTTAAAATTATCCGTACACACTTTAACATCTCTTTTTAATTTGGCCTTGGACGTCCGAGCATGGCTTCAGGGCCCCCCTTCCGATTGGATTCGGCGTTCGCAAATCTTCCAGCATTAGTCTACTGGCGTTCCTATCATCGGTCTGCGGCATCAAAGAGTTGACAAATAAAATGTTTATTGCTCCCACACTAGTCGTTTTTGAAGTGCCGTTCTTACCACCATTCAACTGCCTCGTTGGTCTAGCTGTCGCAAGTGCGTCTGAGTTATTGATATTGTTTGGTTCTTTACCAACTACGCCACCACGACTCAGAAAACATATTATGCGGAAACTATTTTGAATTTAAATTTGGTAACAAAGGGCAATAGAATAACAATAACATTGTTTGTTCTAGTTAAAATTGATGAGTAATTAATTTGTATAATTAGTTGCCACACTTAATTTATTGTATCTGCTTAATTTATTTGACATAAGGTCAAAGTGATTAATTTATTACTTTGACTGGCCATTATTAATAATGTCCGACGGCCCGTGGTCCACGTAATAAGTCAAGACTCTCATTTTGATGGACAAGGCTTCCAGCATTGTAGCTGCAGTGGTGGCTGCAATTCAAAAGGTTGTAAATGCAAGAAATCAAACATTCTTTGCAATTCCAAATGACCATCATCGTTATGCAATACCTGCACTTATCAAGTGGACGACTTATACCACATTCTGTTAGAATTTTGTTTTTTTATTCATTTTGTGTTAAACCTTACGAGGCTCGCATAACGCAGCAGCGTTAAGCCTCTAAAAATAAAAGATAAAAAAAAAAAACAAATGTCACAAAAGCTCATCATGGACGAATAAATAATTCTACTCCTACCTAAACTTTCTTGCACAGCCCTTACTGATTGGATATATCTGTTGATTATTGTATCGTAGGTAGTATAACTAATGATGTTTTTAACTGACTTCCCAAAAAGGAGGTGTTTCTCAATTCGGCCGGCATGTTTTTTTTTTCTATGTATGTACATCGATTACTCCGAGGCTTATAGACCGATTTACGTGATTCTTTTTTTGTTCGACGCGGAATAGCTGCCAGTTGGTCCCATAGTCATCAGGTCAGGATCTGATGATGGAAACCTTGAGAAATCGAGGACAACCTTCGAAAGTTATAGGCACACATAGGGTAGAAACTTGACGCTCAGGTGTATGCCTGACAGCACTATTCAACAGTGAAGGTTTGGAGCTGACCTGATGATGGAGACCAGAGAGGGTCGAGGGAACTCGACAACTGAATATGTGAACTACCTCGTGTTTATGCTTATATTCTTTGTATTGATGAGAACTTTCCACTTATATGGATAGTGACAACTATTCGTATCACTGAAAAGCTGTAAATAAAAAACTTTTTTACAAAAAAATTTAACCGACTTTCAAAAACACTAAAAAGCAAAAAAAAATGAATTTTAGGTGCATCGGCCTAGAAGTCGGTGTCTAATGGACGTAACTAAGTTAATTTTGCCACCGACTTCTAGGACGAAAAAAGTTTTTTCATCCCACAATCTCGGAAAGAGTAGTTTTACCCTTTGGTATCTGAGCGCAAAAGCCGTTTTTATCCTCTAGAGCGGCAAAGTGATTTGAATTTAGAACATCGTGTGCTCAATACTCCATTTGTGACAATCTTGATAAGACTTTTCAAACAAATACATATTAAATAAATAAAATACTGCTTAAAATAATTATTTAATTAATTAAGTAATTTTTATTATTGTTTTTACATAGATTTTTAACCTCGTTTCATTTTTAAACTGCGTTTTCAAATAAATGAACTTTAATACGTACTTCTATTTAATTTGATACTCATATGTGCGCGCCAGTTTGTTTTTTGCATTTCCTCGATGAGGTGGGATGAAAAGTTACGTGTTGCACCCGAGTGCAAAAAATTTTCACCTTGTGCTCTTTTGATTCCCTTGCTATCGCTCAGGATTCTAATAATTGAAACACTCGCTACGCTCGTGTTTCATTTTTAGTTTTCTTTCGCTTGCTCGGTCATCAAAATCGAGCACGCGGTTAAAAAGCAACTTTGCACTCTTGTATAACAAATAACTATTACGTTTTAACTACCTAGGTACTATGTTAACAGTTAATTTATGTAACTACTATTTTCAATAATATATTTGTTGTTACCTTTTTAAGAAAATTTTGATACTTTGATTTCATTTTATAAGCAAAAACACAGCAGTTCACTTATTTTATTACTTTTCCCAAGATGGGGTGGGCATTATTCATAGTGGCCGGGAAAATTGATTGACCGTGCTGTTTTAATCATATTGCCCAATTGAGTCAGGCATTATGAATACAGACCGGTCATTATTAATAGTGCCCAGACTTATCAAATTTCCCGTAACACTTACATTCAGTAAAGGTGTTGATAGCGTCAACTTTTTTGGTGGGTTTTCCGTTGAAAAAGTCACCGCATAAGACATATGTAAGGAAGCGTATGTATGTTGTGAAGTAGTATAAGGCAATTTCTCGAATATAATAAAACCAGTATTTAGCGAAACAAACATTTTAATAATAAATATAAACAATTGTGTATATTTACATTATTGCTAACTCCGTAGGGGATTGTATCTTATTTACAAGGAAATAATATCGAAATAGCTATATTTACTAATCACATATTACGAGTTCCTACACTAGATATTGCTGATGTAACTAGATGCTACTACCACTATTGTACACATAAATTCTAAACATACAAATGTAAAGTCGAGCGATCTATATAATATTCAGGCACCAGTGCAATAAGACTTCAGTATTCTCTCTAAATTATCTATTAAATATAATGTATCTAGGCACACTGTAGTAAAACCGAAAAATGGAGTGCTATATCCAATATTTAAAAACGCCTAACCACGGAATACATAAAATAAATTGGTATTACAGTAAATACGTTCTGATATCATCTGGCTGGATAATAAAACTTATCGTAGCATTATTTACCCATTATCTGGCTTAACTATACATTTATCGCGGGCAAGTTCTGCCCATCAAATATAAAGAAAAATGGTAAATAGCACTCCTCTTATTATTGTAGGTATAACTGTATTTGTCAACCAACCACTACATAATTGTAACATATCAAGCAGTGTTACTTAGGTGTATTGTGTAAACATTATGGTCGGTACAGACTTACGAATGTACTCGATAAACTCGTTTTAATCCGAGCAAAGATCGTGTGCACATATAGGCCTATAGTATTCCACTAGTTTGATAGATCAGCAATGCGTGATAGATAACTATATGTGGTATGAGTCCAAAATATGGACTCTAGCTAGAGGCTCCGTATGTATCAAACATAAATTATAACCTGAAAACCCGATAGATTTTGTAAAATAATCTATGCTCAAAATTAAAAAAAAGCTCCCAATTTCAAAGTAGAGGAAACCAGCACATAAAAAGTCACTTAACTGATGAACTTACACAAAAAATCAGTCGATTGCCGAATCGATTCAAACACAAAAAAAAACGTTTATTCAAATTAGGCTGATAAATCAGCACTTTTTGAACGTCTAAAACAAAAACAAAAGACAGCCCCTAAAACGCGTCCCCTTTACTACTGTACATCTATGGCGCTATGTATGTCACGGCTGGGCCGGTAGATGGCGCTGTCTCAGTGGTGTATGGTGTAGACGGCAGGGTGCGGCGGCGCGGGCTGCGGCTGCAGGATGATGCGGTGCGTCACGCCGCCCAGCTCCTGCTGCCCTAACCCTGACACCGCCACCGTGCCTGGCTGCAGCTGAGGATAAACATAAAAAATTATCACCACAAAATACTAGGTATATACGCACATGACATATCTTTGCTGATGCGAAGTGAGGCATCTAATGGCTGGCTTTAGAGGGCCAAAGTTATTTGACGTGTACTGTAAACGGGGTAATTCCGGTGGATGAGCAGAATGCCGAGATTTTGATATCTTCGACATAGCATATTTGTTGTATAATGAAAAAAAAAGAATGACTCAAAAAACTGTACATTATGCAGTCCTCTTCTATCTAAGTAACAGATAAATTAGATGGGAAAGTTCGTATAATTAAAATAAGTAAAACGTTGCTATACCCAGTTTAAAATGTATGGCAATAAATAATATGGCAGAAAAGACAGTAGGTGTGTATTTAGTGCTTACCTGCAATATATTGGGCAGCATGGTCTGACAGGACGATGTAGCCACGTGCAACTGTTGCTGCTGCACTTGTTGCACTCCCACAGCCTGAAAAACAATGATGTCATAAACATCAGAGAGTATATAATCACTACGTTTTAATAAACATATGTATCGATAAAAACAATTTCATAAATGAGGAGACATTGACAGAAAAATATTTCTGCATAAAAAAAAAACAAACAGATCGAAATATTAGGAAAGCTTTTGACCTAAAATACTAAAATCGAATTTTCGAATAGCTTTTCTTGTCCGAAGTCAGCTTTTAATGCACAACTGTATGAACATAACCTACACATACCATCAAATGGCAAACTACGGAGACGCAATATATTTGACTCCGCGAACAGCCTGTATCGTGAAGTTAAAATTATCTAAGGCTACTCACGTGTATTTGTATAGGTTGATGCTGTGGATGTATCTGTATGGTTTGTACTTGAAGCTGCTGTGGCTGTTGCTGTAACAATCAATACTTCTTGTTAGAACATTCACTTATTTATAACATTTAGTGCGCTAACTGACACCACACGTAGAAATAAAAACATGCTCTGCAAAAAAATGGACAATAAAAAGCAATCCTTACATTAAAATGCGAAAACTTCACAAAACTCAAAACTATTGGACCCAATTTTTTAACACAGATATGAGATAGTTTGAAGCTTCAGAAAGAACATAGGCTACTTGTTATCATACGGAAAGTAGTTCCCTCAGGACTCGAGTGAAATCGCGGGGAAGAGCTAGCGGGTTTAAATATACCACGAAAGTATTTTGAGGAAACCGACTCAAAGGTTACCATAGGTTACTTTACTACAAAGGATTTAATTGCCAATCCGTCATGACCAAGCAGTGACACACAATAATCGAAATTATTGAAAGCAAAGTGCGTCGAAATGAATACTAATAAAATAATGGACAACACAAATGAGAGTTATACCGTGTTAACCTGTTGTGTTTGCTGCAGCTGCAGCGACTGCACTGAAGATATCACCGGGTACGGGTGCTGGCTCTGTAACCAACATTGCAATCACTACCTACTTCGAAACACATTTCTGTACCTTATCTTGTTCAGCTATTTTCAATTTTTATGGTACATATCACCAGTTTATTACAAAGCCCGCACCTCATTACCCTTTTGTTAAGATTATTAAATATTTATACCAAAGAAATGATGGATGGATTGTGTGAAAGTCGATATGGTTAAAAAGAATGTTAGTTGTGAGATGACGGCAGATACAAGAGTACGGAAAGAGAAAACATGCTGCGCCGACCCCAAATAAAATTGAGATATAGACAGCAAGATGATGATGATGTTAGATTGTTAAATAAATCATTATCTGTTTTTTCTAGATTAGTAAATCAATAGTGAATCTATAATTCTGTTCAAAAGCCTCACCTGAACACCAGACACAGTGATGCCCTGTTGAACATGTTGCGCATGTATCGGCACCGCTAGCTGTTGCACGTTGCCAACCTGCAACACAGCTTGTTGCTGCAACTGTTGTTGTTGATGGTGTTGCACCTGCTGTTGCACTTGTTGCTGTTGCACTTGTACTTGTTGGACTTGTTGATGTTGTTGTTGCATCTGTTGGTGTTGGACTTGTTGTTGTTGCACTTGTTGCTGTTGCACTTGTTGCTGTTGCACCTGTTGTTGTTGTTGCTGTTGCTGTTGTTGCTGTGTTTGCTGTTGTGTCAGGAATATTATTGGCTCCGAGTTTCGGGTGTTATCCTGAAATTATTGAGCATTATTAAATAAACGACATTTGCAAAGAATTCCTGATACTCAGGCGCATAAAGGGATACTGGAAGCCGACCTCAACAGTAGTTAGGAAAAGGCTTGTCAGATGATGATTTATGAGCTGCGGGATTGTTCGAAAGAGTTACCGCGGCCCCGGTACATAAAAGGCCTACGACGGTACACGACGGTTTTTTAATCAGTAAGAGTCTGACACTCCCTCGCCGCTGCTAACCCACAGCGGGAGGGGTGAGCGGCATTTGGTGATTTTTGACATCGTTAAAAAAAGATGATGTTTTATATCGAAAGACTAGTTAAGTCATATCTTACCTGATTGGCTTGAGTATGCACCAGCATATGTTTCTTCAAGTTGTGCAGATTCATATAAGTCTTCACGCAGAAGCCGCATTTGTAGCGAGTGACCTTCTGCTGCGGAGGGCGCTCTACTTGTCCTTGAACTTGAAGGACTTGTTGCTCTTGAACTTGGATTTGGATTTGACCTTGAGCTGTGAAAAAAATACAAAGGTAATATTTTTGAAAAAAAAATTTTTTTTACTAATAATGCAGTAATGTTCTCTTACTGATTTACGCAATGTTTAAATGAATGTACATGATATTTAATATCATTTTTTTCCCGCCTTAAAATCTTTCCAGTAGTCGCTGTGCACGTGCATTTGGCAGTTGGTATTTGCCAGCTCTCTTCTAAAACGTTCCTTAAAGAATTACGTAGGTGACCGGTCGCTTCGGCATATTAGTAGGAATATTTGTCGCCAATGGGAATGGCTAGCAACCAAGTTCCGAGCACACATTTACGCACCTCATGCATTCCTACTCCCGCTGATACCTAAAACAATTTCTACGCGCAATGTTCCGTGACGACAAAAACTTTGACGGCGACTATACCTTGGTTCTGCACGTCCATATCGTCGGTGCTGGTGGTGGTATGCTCGGTGACGGTGGCGTCGGTCTTGTCGGCGCTCGCCTCCGACGCCGACGACTCTGTCTCCGACTTGCTGACGCCGTGAGTCTTCATGTGTTTCTTGTATGAATTCGATTCAACATAGCCTGAAAAAAAGGAAATGTTAAGTTTTTCTTATGAACTTGGCAGCTTACTACTACTGTAACAGACACATATGTGCGTTTCGATTTTGGTTATGGTCTTTTGTTGCTGAATGTGTATTGGAAAAATCCTCTTTATTTCAGTGACATGATCGGATAAAATACCTTTTTATAGAGCAGGCACGTCATAGTGTTACATACCCTTCCCGCAGACCTGGCAGTGGTACTTCTTCTCGCCGGAGTGGTAGCGGCGGTGCACGGCGAGGTAGGAGGCGGAGCTGAAGCGCTGCTGGCAGACGCCGCACTCGAACAGCTTCTCGCCGGTGTGCTTGCTGGCGTGCACGCGCAGCTCCGTGCGCGACGTGCAGCCCTTCAGGCACACCGGGCATGCGAACCTGGCGTAAGCGGCAGATAAAGATGAAATCTTGTGTCTCGTAAAAAGATAATAATTCTACGCTAGCATTGGTTAGCCATGTGTACTTCGACCAACTAGAGAGAAATAAATATGTAAAATAAAAATGATGAGTTCCAAATTATAAATCAGTGTTTAAGTACTAAAAAAGTTATCACGTTATTCACTTTAAGAGATATCGTAAGTTAGCAAAGTAGTAAAAATAGCTTTTTTTAGGTAGTGTCAAAAAATATGTAGGTATTTAGTGTTGGAAAATTCCACGAAACAAAAAAGATAACATAAAAAATATGAGCATCAGATACGGACCTCTTGTTCCCAGTATGTGTGACCATATGGTTGTTCCTGGCGGAGGAGGTGGTGAAGCGCGCGAAGCAGATCTTGCAGCTGTAGGGCTTCTCGCCCGTGTGCGTGCGGCGGTGGTAGATCAGCGCCGACTGCTGCGCGAAGCGACGCTCGCAGTACTGGCACTCGTATGGACGCTCGCCTTTATGACATATACCATTTAACATTTATCGGGAATTTCGTAAACAAGGAAATTTATACTAATTTATTAAGGGGACACATTTATTTTGTTTGTTTTTTAAGGAAACTGCTGACCGGCTTTGAAAAATTCTTTTGCTGTTGGGAAGCAGGACTATCCCTGAGTAACATAAGCTATATTTTATCTGAGCATCGGAAGAAATCACACAAGACGCGGGTGAAACGGTGAGAACCAGATAGTTTTTCATAGGGAAAAAGGAGGAACTTGCTCCTTTAAAATAGAGCAGGCCATCAAACTGGAAGAGATCATCTCTTATTTGGACCAAACTTATTGGTAAACACTCGGATATAGCGAAATTTTCAAGACTTATAAAAAATCAATAAATGAGTGTAAATACTGTACATATTTACTTACCAGTATGTACCCGCATATGCGCATTAAGCTTGGACACTTCATAGAAGCCCTTATTACAGACAGTGCACACGTGGTTCCGTATGCCGCGGTGCTTCTTCATATGCTGGCACAGCGTCGAGTGACGACGGAACGTCTTGTTGCATTCCGTACATTTCAGCGGCTTCTCACCAGTGTGCAGACGGAAATGAACCTGTATGGCGAACACAGATTACCAACCTCTATAGTGGTGTTACAAAGTACTGGCCACATTTAATAGGTGACAGAAAAAAAAAGATTCGGCCATGACGTGACGTGTCAAAAATTGATAATAGAAATTGACGTAAACATTTTATAAAAAACATTTTAATACGAGCGCTTCACACTAGTTTTTGGTCATTTAGGCTCTATGTGAATAGTTGTGTCGGTGCTGGTGATATTTCAGGAACAGTGAACGAGTATCAAGAGTTTCTTGAGTAAGGAAAATAAGCCACAATGGGTTTCGATTTCTACGGCATTCTGGGCGTGAAGCGCAACTGTACGCAGCTGGAGGTGAAGCGCGCGTACCGGCGGCTGGCGCTGAAGTACAACCCCGAGCGGCACGACAACGACGAGAACATGCAGCGCATCTTCGCGCTCATCGGCGAGGCGTACGAGGTGCTGTCCGACCACCTGCGCCGCGCCGTCTACGACCAGTACGGCGAGGACGGGCTCAAGCGCGGCGTGCCCGGCCCGCTGCTGTACCTGCAGCCCTACTACTACCACGGCGACCCAGTCCGCACCTTCAACGACTTCTTCGGCACCGCCAACCCCTACGCTGACCTGCTCGACTACTACGAGAACCCGCCACCCATGTTCGAGTCGCCGCTCGGCAAGGGCTACAAGGAGAAGGACGCCACCATCGTCAGACCCCTCGCGCTCTCTTTAGAAGAAGTCTACAAAGGAGGACTCAAGAAAATGAAGATTCAAAGACTGGTGTTCACAGATGAGACGTGTACGGAATTGAAGCTGAGAGAAAAAGTTCTGTCCATTCCCATTAAAGCTGGCATTTATCCGAATACAGAAGTGAGATTCAAAGAAGAGGGCGACCAGGGCCCGACGAGAATTCCAGCTGATGTTATTTTTATAACTGAAGATCGGCCGCACGACACGTTCATCAGGTCCGGCCTGAGCGACTTACTTTACATACAGGATATCACTCTACAAGAAGCGCTCTGCGGTTTCATGGTAGCAATTAAAACCTTAGACGAGAGAATGCTGAGAATAAAAATAGCTGACGTCGTAACCCCTACGTACGAGAAGATTATAGAAGACGAGGGATTACCGTTGCCGGCTTGCCCTACGAAGGCAAAAGGTAATTTAATATTAAGGTTTCGGATCGACTTCCCAGAATATTTATCGAAGCGCAGTAAAAAGGCTTTCGAAGAGGCATTCAAGATAAAAGATGAGGAAGAAGAGAAGTTTGAAAAATTGCCCTGTGGTACATTGTCGGACACTACGATCTTTAATACCTAATAAAATAGGTATGCGAAAAATTGTTCAATAAACATTTATCCTCGAAGGGCGTAGTTATTATGTGGTGTTGTTACCTTAAAATAACAGAAATGTGAATGTTGAGATGGATATGTGGTGTGACAAGAATGATTACATTAGAGGAAGTCTGAAAGTAGCGCCAGTTACATAAAAGATGAGAAGCAAAAGACTGTCATGGTATGGGCGTGTTATAAGGAGGGATGATACGCAAGCAAAAAAGTGTGTGTATGAATGTAGATGGATGGAGAGGAAGAGGATGACCTAAGAAAAGATGGATGGATTGCTTGAAAGATGACATGAATAAGAAGGGAGTGAATGGAGTATGACGAGTGACAGTGAAGAATGGAAGCGGACGACATATTGTGCTGACCCCTAATAAAATTGGGAACAGGGCAGGAAGAAGAAGAAGTTGTTACCTTAAGGTCTGTAGGGTTATAGAAGCTCTTGGTACAAGTAGAACAGACGTAGGGTCGCTCGCCGCGATGCCTCGCCATGTGCGAGCGCAAAGCATACGCGCTATAGAATCGCTTGTCGCACACCGTGCACAGGTGCGTCTTCTGCTCGAAGTGCGTCTGCCGGTGCCGGTACAGCAGGGTCTTGGTGGGGAACGTGCGCTGGCACACGGAGCATGTCGGCTGCTTGGCTGGACGCGCCTCGTGGGTACGCATGTGCATTTTTAGCATACCCTGACCCTGCACCGGGAAATAACATCTCTGATATAACTTGAAGTTATGTTTGCAGTTAGGTACTACTGTTATATTCTTATACTGAACTGTTATATTCTTGTTTAACTGCCTTGGTCTAGTGTTCGCAAGCGAGACTGCTGTGTACGAGATCTCGGATTCGATTCCCAGGTCGGGCCGAAATCGCTTTGTGGATACACACCTGACCTGGCCTGGTTAGAACCGATTTAGACACTTTCAAAAAGCAGCCCGTAGGCTGGAAGTTGGTGATTGATACACCCGTGCATCGGAGAGCACGTAAATGTCGGTCCTGCGCCTGATCTCTCTCCGGTCGAGTCCGATTACCGTCCCATCGGGCTATGAAAGTGAACGAATAGTGAGTGCACTTGTATCAGCGCAAATGCGTGTGCACTATAACATGTCCAGCGTCCACCATTATATATTCTTGTAATTTTTAAAAGAGGCATTTTTCTGCGACATTATCCTCACCTTGAAAGTTCTATCGCAGATAGAGCACATGGGTGGTTTCTTGCAATTAGCTTTGATCCAGTTGGTGTGCGAGCGCATGTGCTGCTTGAGCCAGCGCGAGTGCTTGAACTCCTTGTGACACAGGTTGCATACATGACGCCCGGGCGACACTGTGGACGTGGCTTGGAATAAAACCAGTTGTAAGTAGTTCTCTTCGTCAGAGTTCAGACCTTCTTTGTCTTTCTGCTGAGCGACGTCTGGCTGCAGCTAGAAAGGAAAATCATATTTTGTTATTATGTGTTCACTAGCGACCCGCCCCAGCTTCGCACGGGATAAAAGTATTTCTCTACTATTTAATGGATGTTATTGTACATATAAAGCTTCCTCTTAAATCATTCGATCCAGTAAAAAAACTGCATGAAAATCGGTTGCGTAGTTTTGAAGATTTAAACGTAGGTACAAAGGGACAGCAACTTTGTTTTATACTATGTAGTGATTGGCATGTTAGAAGAACATTTTTTTATGGCACACCAACGACTAGTTTAATTAATCATTTAAATAATTCAACGATTAATCTAGAACTAAAATATCTCACCTTTTCAACCTCATATTCTTGTTTCGACTCGGTGTTTTCGGCAGTCAGCGGATCAGGCGTGGCAGTGAAGAACCCATCCAGTATCTGCGCCGGGTTGGTCAGCGGCACCTCCATGTATTGCATGTATGACGGCTCCGCGCAGTTGAGGCTCAGTAACTTGTCCTTCTGTAAAGGGATAGCTAAATGTAGGGACTCGATATTTACAAGAACATCGTGTTTGCAAGTAACCTTGAATATAATAACAGCAACTTTGACTGTATGTGCGACGTTTCCGTCATACGAAAATTATTGATTTAAAATAATAAATGCTGACAGGATGATCTGGATTTAGAGTTTAAAGCAAAGCGAACCACATAGGGTATACAATACACATAGGGGCAGATCCGTTCGTGTATGTTCAGCTAATAAACTTTCTTTGAAATAAATTTTACGGCTAGTTACTGGCTATAGTACGGACTAGCACCTACCAACTTACTTATTTGCCAGATCAATTATAGCTTTTGGTTTCACAAGTCTCAGATAGCAATATCAAGCAGAAATTATAACCAGCTTCTATCTGCCACATAACATAACTATCAGATAACTAACCCACGGTTTATCGTTAACCAGTGAAACCTTAGTATTCTTGAACCAGTTACTCAAATACGTACCTCCTCCCTCTCCCTCTTAAAGGCCTCTTCAGCCATGCGCGCGGCGTGTTCCCGGAGCGTGACGTCATTCCTCTCGACGAGGTCCTTGAAGGCGTGGCACCGGGAGATCTGGTGCACGCACTGGAGGCACAGCTGGGGGGGCAGGCCGTCTCCTACAGCGACCTAGAGAGTACAACTTTATTTGAAAACTAGGTATTTAGCATTTCGTCGCAAGTGGCGACATGCGTCCCGATGGAATATTTTCTGCGTATAGAGTAGCCTATGTACACTATAGGTGTATGTAGAATAAGATGTAAGTACCTACAGTTGTGAAGGTACCTACTTACTACTATCATTCTTAAGGGTCAATTCCCACTGAAAGAGCAGCGGCCGGCAGCGGCCGGCAGCGGCCGGCAGCGGCCGTAATTGCAAGGGATTGAGCGCGAGCGCGGCGGGCCGCGCGGCGCCGCACCGCGCCGCGCTCTTACATTTTCCGTGCTCTTACGGCCGCTGCCGGCCGCTGCTCTTTCAGTGGGAATTGACCCTAAAATGACAGTCACACGCATGTGCATCGACAAGCTATTACCGGCGCTGTCTGAGTGTCGTGCATCGAGTACATGCGTGGGTGAGTACGTAGCTTCACAACTATTGTGCTATGTAGCTAATGGACATAGAATAGATGTAGGGTGTAGAGTAGGTAGATGAAATATTTCTTTTTCTAGCAGTTTAGGTGTGAAATACCAAAGACGGTTACTTTGGGCGCTTTCACATCAAGTAGCGGATTTTCCGCTCGAATTTCCGAGTCACACCTACTAATTCAAACAAGTCACTCGGAAAATGTCGCGCGTAAAAAACTGAACGGAAAATCCGCTCATGAAAAGCGCTACGAATTCAAATCCAGATTGCATTGCGAGAAAGAGATAGTAAGTGTTCTCCTTTCCTCTTGTATAAATTCATTTGTTTTCGGCTCTGGAATCGGGAATCGTCGCTGGACGGAATTTGATGACAGAAAAAGTTATTTTTTCGGCCTATTTAAATGCCTAGAGTTTAACTGGCAACATTAGATATTTTCTACCCTCCTTCAAAATTTGAATAAAAATCCGAAAGCCGGAAATGAAGGAATTTACTTTGGTAGGTAAGTAGGAAGCCCAACTTAATTTGTTGCAGGTACGCAGCTAACGAGATGGGTGCCGGGCGACTGACCGCCTCAAATGAAAGCGCGCTCTGCGATCCTACGATGCTCTCCCTCTCATCTGAGAGATATCACTAGAAACGGTTCTGGAGATAGAAACCTAGTACCTAAATACAGTTCTACTCATACAAAAAGTACAGTTAGTTGAGCATCGTAATTATTATTTGGATTTAAAACTGTTTTTTTTTTATTCGTTTTTAAATCTGATTTCTACAAATATTTTTTAGCGAAAGTCCCTTCAAGTGCGTCCATTCCCCGGACGCACTATCAAAATGTTTCGGCTATCGCAGTCGCGCAAAACCAATCCTTGTAATAAAGTTATGAAATAAAAAATATTATGAACGGTGAATACAGGATATTATAACATTTCTACATATTCCCACACCTATCTCAGTCTCTCAGGGTTCATTTAAAATTTTGTTTCAATCATCATGCGTACCAACGCGTACGATAGAAAGAGAACGAATGACATTTCTCAACAAAATTTCGAGAGTCCACGCAGTACCTCAGGAATTCGAAATTGTTCATATCTGATGACTTCTAAACAAAGATGACGCGATGTAAAGGACGATACCTATCGATACATGCATATTACGTTTCCCGTGAGTGCGAAAGAGACAAAAATAGATTCCCAAAATATCTTAACAATTTGTCATCTCACCTGCACTTTCGATATGCCCATCAACATCGTCGCTGTAAGTTGTTCAAATAGAGGTCGCATGTCCTTTTTTATCTCTAAACAAGCGCGACATATTTTGTCAAACTGCAAAGGTTTATTCAGAGCAGCCATTTTGAGCTGCAATATGTTTTTGTCCTTGTTTTACGATATTAATTTTCACTACACGACCATTGTACCGAATCCACACTACTTTAAAAGTGCACCTTATATTAATAATTAAAAAATAGCAGAATGCAGTGATATCAAACTGTCCTATTTAACAGTAACTATAAAATTCACCACTCGTCGCTTACAAAACCAAATAAGAAAGAAAGACTGTGACGATGGGTGGGGTGACGAAATTAGAGCGAGCGAATACGTTGTCCGGAACGTAACGCAGCGTATGTAGGAAAGAGATAGCTAATAGTTGAATGTGTTCGATAAAACTGACTGCGAATCAAGGTGAAGTATTTTATGTCGCCCTTATTTCTATTGCAGTAAGGATGCTATTTGATGCTTTTTGCTTTTAGCTTGAATATATGATTTTGAAAATCAACATGAAATATCTTTTCAGAGGATAAACTCATAAAGGCTATTAAAACTCAGAAACAACACAACGAAATTACAGACGGCCTTGTACTTTAAAACAATACGATAGTGAGTATCGTAAAACTATACATTACGAGATCAACAGCTATCTCTCTTTCACCAAAGAAGTTTTGGTAGAGTTAGAAAGAGATATCAGTAAAACATCGCATCTTTATTAACAGTTAGTTAAAGTTATGATAGGTTCACAGAGTTTTAAATAAATCTAAGATTTTTTCCATATTTTCATGTGCAATAATGAGGAAAATGTTTGGTGGTTTGGTTGGTATTGGTTTGATTGTTTAATGAATTTCATAAACACTTTTTATTTTTAATCTTAGCAATACTCATTCCATATGTCAGGCAATGTCAAATCAAACATTGTACTGAAGGTGTTCATATTTTTAGCATAATTATGAAGGTGTCTCTGTCGCACTTATACTTAAAATCATAATTACATTTCTTTTCAGTTTCTCTCAGCTGTCAGACCAAAACAAGGGCTTCACCTGAAAATGTCAAATCACAACACAAATGTCAAGTCAGTCAGTAATACAATTATTGTTTCGAAAGTCGTAATTGT
This sequence comes from Helicoverpa armigera, assembly GCF_030705265.1. Classification (NCBI taxonomy): domain Eukaryota; kingdom Metazoa; phylum Arthropoda; class Insecta; order Lepidoptera; family Noctuidae; genus Helicoverpa; species Helicoverpa armigera. The sequence continues at coordinate 2,779,788 of NC_087141.1, forward strand.
ACTCAAACTCAAACTCAAACTCAAAAAACTTGTAATCGAGAATCTAAACAAAATACAAAGTGTTAAACGATAAACAGTTTGGAATATTTCATGAACAATGACCACGATGGTTGGCTCGTCGTGGGAAGGTGCGTTTTTAACTATGAACTTACCGTGTACCGGTTCACTTGCTCAGAAAACTGTGACGTTGCATATAAAACTTATCACATCAAAAAGACAACAAGAACTTTCTGTATTAATTAAGCATAATCTTGAAAAAGGGCTCTATTTTCTCAAGAATATCACATGTTACGAAATTATAGATGACCATTGAAAGTGCCATTAAAATGTTAGCCATTGAGATGAATGTAGCTATTTTGTTTATGTTTACACCAACACTCAGTTATTCGTGCTTCCAGAGTTGCGGAAGCAGGCCCGACTGTTAGAAAACGACATAGATGTGAAACTGGTGGCATTTAGCAAGCTGGGAGTAAGCTCTGGCAGTGCTGGGCTCAGCTCAGAGAGTGTGCCGCTGATAAACAGTGATGACATGTTTGATACGCTCTCTATGGAACTACAACAATTACTTAACAAGGTATAATTCGGTCAGTGGGTCGTCTTAGTCTGCACAGAGATGTACAACTACTTCTAAGGTAAAACAAACTTTTTTGAACAGAAACAAAACCAAGGTTCTATGTATATTATCATCTTCTATCAGCTTTACCCTGAAGGTTTAAATTATTGGACAGTTGTGTCATCTATTTATTTAAACTTTACTCTTAATTTCCCCCTGAATGTACTTTGTACCAGTATCATTAAATAACTGAGTACAAAATGGAGTGTTATGATTGCTAGTTACTCCTATGTTACTTGGTCCAAGTCTATAACTGTAACAAAGAGTGACTTACTAATTATAAGATTATAATACAATTTGTAAGTTTAATATTTTGATGTTTCAGTTGTCTTCAATAAACGATAAAATGGCAGACTTGGCTCCAAGTGGCACGGCTACAATGCACACCATCAAGAGGCATAGAGAAATATTAATGGTAAGCTCACTAAGAAAACAAACCATTGTATGAATAAATCACATTTAAATATAGTGTGTGTTGTTGTGAAAGTTAAGGTTTTAATTAAATTAGCATAGATGAGTACTTCATTTTTTCGTGAATAATAATTTGTGAACTTTATAATTTGGTAGACCGTAGTTATTCATGTAATATACTCACCTCTTTAGTAGTTGCTTATTTACTCATCGGTTTGGCATTGCACTTGTATTTGAATTACCCATCCTGAAATACTTAATCTCTGCTTCAAAATATTAAAAACAAGGCTGTCAAGTTAATCATCATTTAAATATTTATTTTCCTGTAGTGTAACATTCAATGGAGAATCATTCTTATACAGGGTAACTGAGTTGAGGTCAGATAAGCAGTTAATCTATGTAAAACACTGGTATTCAGCTGCATCCTGTTAGACTGGAAGTTAATACCAACATAGTTGTAAAAAGGCTAGGCAGATCATGATAAAGCAAAGGATCATTCTATTACCCACAGGACTACCAACAAGAGTTCTCTAAGACGTCTGCGCGGGTGAATGCCCGGCGTGAACGCGAAGAGTTACTACGCGGGGGCAGCCCGCCGCCCGCTGCCACCATCGGCCTGTCCCGCCGTGACCAGTATACCAAGGAGGCCAACCACTTACACAGGTATAGTCCACGCCAAACTTTTTGTCGTCGCGCAATATAAACCGATTCTAGTATCATTGGATTACGGTGGTGGTAGACGAGTATGGACTGTGGACACATGCGCGTACTTGTGCTCTTAATTTTGTAGAGAAAGAGAACTGCACCACGATGAATTGGCATATATGCTGCTTGTTGCTGACATATTGCTCAACAGTCCTATAATTTGTCCGCCATAGCAACACAAACAGATATTAAGTACCCCTTTTTTCTTAGTTTTAGTTTGAGTGGTGTTTTGGGTTTGAAAAAATGCTTTGTATCAGAACTACACTCTAACTTATAAACTCTTATAGATAGTTCAACTCAGATTTGCGCGCGGCCCCATGTGTGCGTCGGCTTGTAAATATACAACTTTCATTCGTGTGACAGTGACGTCGTCCGAGCATGACGTGTTCTTATCACTTTTTCTTATGGGTACAGTCGTTTACGAAAATACTAGTTATTCACGGAGAAATTATTAAGGAGTCAGATAAAGCGTTTCAAAAAAAAAAACAACATTCAAAGCTTTTTATTATTAAATATAGTTTTTCATTATTTTCTCATAAGTCTTTTCAAATTGACATTGACAGTATCTAAGAATTAAATACTCCTTACATATTTTCTAGCTCGGGGTACGCCGACAATAAATAAAAGTGTGGACTAAGAATGTAAAAAGAGGTATAACCTAGTATAATAATGTAAACAAAATATGTAGGGAATTTTAAAAAATTATATTGCTTCGCATAATGTCGACCAAAATAACAAAATAATGAAACTCATAAATGAACGTTTAAGTCAAATTGATGATGGGATGTGGCGTAATACTTGTCGACATGTACAAAAGAAAAAAGAAGAATACTATAGACATTTTGACATGGAGTCAGAATTTATAATTCACCTTGGAGAGTAGCGAATCCGAAAATTCATCATTTGATTTTTCAAATAGCGATTCATAATCATTATAAATAAATAAACATTAAATTACGTAATAACTGTTTTTCTTTAAACACCCGTATACAACCCCTACGTAACTGTATTGTACCCGACTGTACCTCTTGTCACACACACAAAGTCACTGTATATGTACAAGGGTTACCCACACATAAGGCCGCGCGCACGACTGAGTTGAACTTACTATACTCATCTACATTCTGAATTCTTTGAAACAGCTTTATTTACTTTTCTATTTCCAGTTCCCACATACTAGTGGACGAACAAATCAACATAGCGATGGAGGCCCGCGAGCACCTCGCGTCACAGCGGCAAACCTTCAAACGGATGCAAACTACGTTCAATAACATCACCAACAGGTAACATACATGTTTTACTTATATAAAAAAGTCAATTGTAGCTCTGTTTCTCTTCCACAAGAGTTTGATTGAAATCTGAGGAAGGATAAAGAATCTCTTTATCTGTACTTGTATGTACACCAATATGTTACAGAGAAAAAACTTTTTTTGTTCGTTTCAAAAGTACCTCCAAGATTTGACAAAATCTTTTATTGTTAGGAAGCTAGACTTTCTCTGAGTAAATGGGAAGAAGTTCCCCCATGCGTGGGAAACATCTAGTCTAAATATAAAGGCTCTCATTCAGTCATCCAATATACTATACCATTTTGATGTACCATTCTAGATTCCCAATGCTGAACAGTCTGATATACCGGATCAACGCCCGCAAGCGCCGGGACTCGCTCATCATAGGCCTTGTGGTGGCAGTCTGCACATTCTTGTTGCTGCTCTATGCATTCCATTGAGTGCCAGTGTCCAGGGATTGGTCAATTTGCTTAGATACGTCAACTGGGAGAAGTTTGCTATACTCCATTTGAGAAGGCTCTAACTAAAGATATACAATCTTGTAATGTGTTTTTATTTAAAACTCGGATTGAAAATAAAATATGGCAATAAAAATTACTTAGCAATTGATCCAGTTTAATATTTATTTGTATAAACAGCAATACCAAGGTAGTGTACCTATAGTTAGTTGCCTACTCAAATTGAATATAAAATCGTCGACTAGGAGAGGTCTACTAGTTTTGAAGAGTGACAAGTAGTTCCAATAGTAACGGGAGTATGTTAGACATATACCCATTACTATTTGACCTGAAACTTAAATTATAACTTTACTTACAATATCTTCCCATATCCCATAATTATAACTGTATTTACTATAGAGATCTCTGTATTGATTAAATCACCACTAAATTATGTTTTGTAATACAATGCAAATATTAATTGTTGTATAGTAGTCCATTTTTTTGGTTATTCGTCATCTCGACACACTAAACTCACCACGAATATGTCCAGTTGGTGAAACTCGTGGTGAGTTTAGTGTGTCGAGATGATGAATAACCGATTTTTTTATCATCATATTGAGTATTTGGTACTTGTAAGTGTTCTGGGAGCACCTAACCACTTTCCTTTTTCATACTAAATGTTGACAATATTCCGTAAAAATTCGATTGGTTACTGTGTAACGAAATTGATATTGTTCAACTTTACTCAACAAGATGGTTTGTGTTTGTTATTCTACACTCTGACATTAATGTTTTCAATGCAAGTAAATTGTTGTTGCAACACTCTCACAGCAAAGCAACTAAAGAAATAAGATCAGAGTTGACACATGGGGGAACTATTCATTTGAAGAAAGTTGTGCAACTGTGAACGACAAGATAAAATTAAAATGTCGCAATAATTATACCCACAACGATTAGCGAGAACTAAATAATATATCCATTCCTCTTTTATTATGTGACATTAGCTGTTACATACAATTAGTACCAAAATATTGTTGCTTTTATTATTTCGTATTTAAAGTGTAGCGTACGTCTATTATTATATAGGCCTAACATATGTTATAGATGTTTCATCTCACGAAAGCAGGGTCAGCTGTATTTTGTGTGTGTACATTGTTTTTGTATGCGTAAAGGCGGGTCTACGCTAGACGAACCGAGCACGAGCGAAGCACAAGCAGAGCCGTCGTTCGAGGCGTCAAGTGTGGACGTACAACGATCACTGTTCTCGAACGTAGTTTTCCGCAGTGAGTTAATGGCTCTTGGCGAATTTGGTCGATATTAATAATATTGCAGTAGCCGCTGCTGTTGCAGCCAACCAAGCCCTTTTTATAAAGGGGGTCACAAGGGTAAAACCGACAACAGGCGGAACGCAACCGAGCACGGACGAAATGCTCGCAGCGAAGAGGCTTGTAAGTTGGTTCACACTAGACGAATTGTGTTCGGCTCGTGCTCGGCTCTCCTAGCGTAGACGCAGATTTAGCTCAAGAGAGCTCAGCATTGACGGAGTCACAGTCATACAAAAATGTTGTATATGGTGTGTGCACATTCACACACACAAGCGTGGTTCACCCGCTTTCGTAAGATACAATACCTATATTATAAAGTAATTATAGATAAATATATGTAAATAACTATCCTTTATCAAATAAAAATACAATTTATTTTAACAACTAGTTTTACTGGTACCTCCATAAAGTCAACATAACAATATGAACATTTATCTCTTCTCAGTAACTTGTAACTTGGTTAGTTATACAAAATATAACAGTTATTTTAAATGGAGCATGACTCCCTCCATTAGTTACATAACTGTATTGCATGCAATAAAACTTAGAGATTCTTACAAGATGTTCTTAGCATATTTAATTATATATGCAGTATATGCTGTATCTCCTCACAATGACAAAAATAAATTCTAATAGATGCAACCATCCATCTCATAGTATTTTTGTTATATATTACGTGTAAGTTTTATTAGTACTATCGACGGTTACAATGAAAGCAATAGTTTTAAAGAATCAGTCTTAAAATGATAGAAAACTTAGATTAATTAAAAGATTTCTCAGTATCAAGTCTTCTTCCTGACACTGGGTGGCTTACGCTAGGTATGGTCATCACTGGTATCATTTGGAGAGTGGACAGTGGCTTTATGTGACTTAAGGGAACCTCTTTGAGCAAACCTTTTGTCACATAAGTCGCACTTGAAAGGTTTTTCACCAGTATGTGTCCGCACGTGCTTCTCAAGATCTCCTTTTGTAGCAAACTTCTTGCCGCATCCGTCGAGGGGACAAAATATACTCCTGTTGTGTGTTTTCTGATGCAAATAATACTTTTTCCATGCATTGAACTCCTTATGACATACCTGGAATTATTAAATTAAATAATTAAATAATTTTTTTATATGTTACGAGTATGTTCATGTAATTTACTGTCTGTTTCATCATTGTGGTTAAATAATAGGGATATTAAGTTCCTGCTCTAATCTCTAGCCGCTGATAAGGAGCGCCTATTGTGTTTTAATTGTTAGCTGTATTCACCAGCATAGTTCAGAAAAAATATTAATAGTCCTGCCAGTGTTCGCATTTGTTTAGAAACCCAACAATCTAAGGCCTTGTTTTAAGGCCTAGTTCATATTTAGAATCGTAGTTATTCCACCACACATTACATAGACGAAAACACACTACGATTACAAGTATTTTTAATTTGTATACTTACATCGCATACATAGTTAAAACTGTCGCCGCTCTCTGTTTTGATTCTTTTCATTTTAACTTTAAGTTGTTGCTTAACCTCCGCTTCTGATTTGTCATCTTTTGTTGATGAAATCTGCAAATAAATATGGTTGAATTTATTTATGACAATAACTCAACGTAAATGTGTCATTTGCCAGACACATCATTCTTATTTAAAAAAAACGATATGAAATACTTTTTTTATTCAATTAGACTGGTCTACTGGTCTTTTTTAAGGAACCCCTCTAAATCCCGACATGCTAGTGCAACTTTAAACCTCATATTGATCCGATGATTTTAATGATATATTCTTACCACAGCAACAGATGAGTCAAACAAATCTTTTCTTACTGTTAACTTTTTTGGTGCAGATTCACACTGAAATTGAAAAAATAAATAAATGTTAATTCATACCTGTGTCTAGTAAACCCCAAACGATTATTATACATAATATGAGTACTAAACAAAAACTTTGAAACCATGTGTACAATTTACTGTAATACGAGATTTGTACCTAGTTGATGATATATGAGGCTTAATAGAGGTTAGACATAGGCACAAACTATTGCTTAGTTGACAAATAAACAAAGTTAAAAGTAAAACAATCTTACATTTTTATTTGTATCTAATGATTTTCTCTTCTTTGATGAACTTTCATTTTCAGATTGTTCAGAATGTTCAACTATCTCTAATTTAACAGATCTATCAGAATCAGTACTGATTTTTCTGGATTGTGTGTTGTTTTCATTTTGACTCTGAAAATATGACAAAATTTTTTGTTATTTATAGCTAAAATCTACCATAATTTGTCTAAGATCTGAGATATCTACACCTGTCCTCTATCAGTTATCTTTTATCAACAATCAAGACAATTTTTTTTTTCATCTTCATTTATCTTATCATGGGACTTCTAACGTCTGGTCTTCTTTAACGTTTTCAAAACTAATATAGAGGAAAGATTTGATTGTTTCAATCAAAACTGAACCGATTGGAATACTTTTTCATTGTGAGAAAGCTACACTGTTTGCATCATCCTCTTGTATGCAGCTAATTAGAGAACAATAGAAAATCAATTGTGTCTCGTGTGGATCATGACATGAGCTGTGTTTTATCTAAGTATGGGAAGAAGTTTGCCAAGGACATGGATACTATGTGGCACAGTTATTAGTTTATATTTTTATCACATACAATATTAGATTACATATTTGTAACAAAATAAATACCTGATTTTTATTAAACCCAACAATAATAGAATCTCCGTCATCAAACAGGGAGGAGAGATGTCTGTCGTTAGCCATGGCCAGGTCTCGCAACTGTCTTGCGTTCACGACAATTTCCAAGCACTTCCCACATATCTTACGAGGCAAGTTCTCTTGACTGGTCACCTAGAAAAAAAAATGGGGCTACATAGAGAGAGATGGCTACATACCAGAGTCAGAATGAACCAACTAAAACTATACCGGACACGCACATTAACTCCTGTACACAATAAAATGTCTTCAACAAGGTCCGCTTTCGTAAACATATCATCCACACCAGCATTTTCAAGGCAAAGTCTGCATAGGTCATAAAATAAAATCACTTTACGCTGTTCCATTATTTTAGATTTGTTCCATATTAATGCAGTGTTGCACACAAATAGCTGATATCCTACTTTTGTAAACACGTTTTCAAAAGTAACTATTCTATAGCTGGCAGTTCTATCTGCCCGCTCTGATTCTTGAGTAGGCACATATAATATTGTATGATTCTGAATTCGTTACTATAATCACATGCGATTTTCACAAAAAAACGATATACTATATAGCTGTAAACACGAGGACACGATATTTTTCGAAGCGTATTTAGAATTTAAAAAACCACAATAAACACACACACCACGCCAGATGTTTTTTGATAACAAATGTCATTGTCAGTGTCACATTTCGTTCGATCGTCGTCTGTCACAAATGATAAAACGCAAAAAATATCAAAAAAGTTGACGGACGGATAGTCGGACGTTCCTCAACAAATATCAAAAAAGTTCTATGACCATGTTTCAATAATAATAATACAACAATGTAGAACAATACAATTTAGAATTCTTTCTTATTTGTACTTAAGTCAACAGCCGCTAGCCGACACAAAAGTAACTCCATAAACTGTAATCCTCATCTTACAAAAAAGGCGGTTTATTCAAATACTGGCCAGCATAATAATTTATGTGCCATGATTGCTTGAATGTTGTCAATCATCAATTGGTTGACGCAACATGTTACCCATATATAGAAAAAAAATATTTAGTTAACATCACAAAAGTCGTATCAAAATATATCAAAATTATACAATACCGTTTTAAAATTAATATTTAAAGTCTAAACAATACGTGAAAGTATCCTTTGATCATGTGATAGATAGATACTTTGTGACTTTCGAACATGAACGAAAAGGCTGCGCTTTGACTGGTATAAGTAGTTAAATTATTCTTCATTATAATATGCTCCTAAATGGTCGTGTATAGAATTATTGCATGTTTTTTAATTAGTTCGATTTATTATTAGTAAGTCCCTTTTTCATCTTGTTAATTTTTTTTAGGTAGATTTTAGGATAGGTACCTAAGTATTAAGATGATGATGGCATCGCATAGTCGTATTGAAGTCATTATTTCATATTATTTGCAAGTGTTTACTTTATACCTAAGGGAAAAACAAAATATAATAAGACTAAACGCATCTAGCTGCAAAAAAAAATTGGTATAAGTAGCCATTTCTTTATGTATTTAGTGTAGGCATTATAGTCAAAATGTACCATAGGAAGGTATTTTCTAATTATTTAATATCTAAAGACCGCAGATAACTTAATATGAGGTCCTGGGTAATAGATGAGAAAACATAATTTTCAAAATATGTAGTACCTACCTACTTAGGTATGTTTTGTATCTACAACTACATACACGTTACATATCCGTTTATTTAAAAATCCTTTAAACTTTTTTAGATCTACAAAAGTTGTTTACCATGCTCCTATATCATTGTTTTGATTTCGTTCCCATGGCAACCACAAGGAAAACTCTGTGTTTTTCAATCGATTTCCTGGGAATTCAACAGTTTTATTTTTATTCATTTAATTAGTTAAATAAGTGTATTAGATAAAGTGTTGTCGATGAAAAGAAAAGGAAAATCGATGTGTCTGTATGTGAGTTACCACGTTTTTCTTATAATTAATGTACTTTGCCGATTTAACGCTAAATAAATTATTATTCCTCTTGGTAAGTAGATTTTAAGTATACATTGACTAGTAGACGGCTATTCCGTCGAAAATTAGGTATAAGTATTATTGACTTCCCTAATCCCTAATCTAGGTTCTATGAAATATGTGATTCATTGATTATTGTGTTCACATCGTTAATAAGGAATATAATAAAATAAAATTAGACACAAGTGCCAAGCCTCATTATTGAAGCCTAGCGAACCTCAAAAGAAATCAGTAATTTCTAAACCACACCTTCAACTAAGTCTACCTGTTGACGTGATCGTGAAGGCATTATTCCGAATGGCTGATAAATAATTGAATTACATAGATAAGTCCAATCAGGTAATCCACGTATTTCCAGTGACACTACAATACTTAATACCCACTACACGTCAAGGCTAAATAAATATCATCTACGCAATAAGCTCTGATAAAGTTAGTCAAGTGTTAATTAAATCATTTTTTTTTGCCCATCTGGCTCAGAGAGGAGATATCCCAAAGTTAGAAAGCTTGCCATCTTGTCATTCATGTAACTTCGTATTATATGTACTTCTAAGTAATAAGTTAATAGCTTTCACAGAAAAGTTTCATTTAAATGGGATTTGTAAGCTGATTTCTTACAATACTTTTCTCAGAATAAATTAATGGGCCTTTATAAACTTAATTATACATCGTCAGTAACAAAGGTCAACCAATCATATCAACCGTGCTTTATGCTACGAAATGGTATGAGTAGGGAACAGAGGGGAAGCGTAGCAATCGTAGCAGTAGATCGTAGCACGCGTAGCGCGCCGCTTGCCTCTACGTAGCCAGTAGCAGTACCTTATATCGGACAAACATTCGTGTACATTTTCGTCTTGATTAATCACCAGGTTAGTGATTATAATTTTATTTATTAATTCTATGTCAAAGTGCATGTTTAAACAAAATAATATTTAAAAAAATTGTCAGCTTATAAGTATTTGTCTCTTGGTTTTGTTCGCGATAAACTTAATACATACCTACCTACATAACATACATGAACTGGTTTTCATATTTATTTTGAGTTTCAGTTATTTAAGTTTTTATAAATATATAGAATTGTTCACCGTACTGTTTACTTATGTTATGTACCTATGTAAAAATGTTAAATTCCACAAAGAAAATGCAAAATTAAGCAGGGACAGACAGATCATTACAGTTTTAAAATTAGAAAGCTTTTAAGCAGAAAGTTAATCGAATTCACTTCAACTTATAAAAAAATATTGAATCAAAAAGCTGTAGCAGTTTAACGATGTTTTATGGAATGACCAAAGTATTATGAGTTGCGTGTCAAATAGAATAGAATAGAATAGAATATTATTTATTTGTAAAACATAGGTATTGACAAAATAAAGATCTTACATATGTATAATTAGAACGCTATGTTTTGTCATTACGACGTACAAATGTAGTAGAGAAAAAAAAAAACTTAACATTAAATTGACAAACAAAAATAGTAATTAAATCATCAGAAAACAAAATAAACAACAATAAATACAATTCACAGAGACACATCATTCAAATATTCATCCAAAGAGTAGTAACATTTTTCGGTTAATACTGCCTGAAGAGCCCTTTTGAATTTACTAAGAGGTAGATCTCGGATTAAGGTGGGAATTTTATTGTAAATTCTTGGAGCCAAACCAAAAAAGCTCTTTTTGAGTAAAGCGGTCTTACAATTTACGTGACATAATTTATTTATGTATTGTGAACGTGTGGGCATTTTTTTAGCATCAGATATTTTCAGAAATAGTTGTGGATTAGACTTGACAAACAGTGCGGTTTCTAAAATGTAAAGTGAAGGAAAAGTTAGAAGTTTATATTTTTGAAAATATGGTATGCAACTGTCTGTAGTTTTAAGACCACACATTGAACGAATACATCTCTTCTGCATCAAAGCGATACTTCCACCTGCATATTATTCGCATTTCGCGGTTCTTTTATGAATTCGCATTAATCTAACTTTTAATAATGTTAGTTCATTTCTCCAAACATAATGACAATTGCGTGTTATCTACAAAGAAAAGTTACCAAAAAAGTATCAATTCGTAAATTCGTAGTTTACGTATTTTCATTTAGCGATCGAAATAGTTTGTTATACTCTCTCAAACTTTAAAATAGGTACAAACTCCTAGGTACTATCAGGTCTCGTAAAGTCGAAATAGCGTGCACCGTTTACATCTTGAGATCCTCCATTCAGATAATATGCATATTGCACATGCATTTGCTTGGGCCCCAGATATTTACGATAGCCTATGAAATAGTCCCGGGCCGGTATTTTAGAATGATAGTCTAGCATGCCATGTGGATATTTTCAGATGCATGTACAGACAGACGGAGTAGCTTTTTCTTTGAGGTTCTTTTTAAAATAGGACTCGAGATTGGACTTCATGATAAAGTTAAACATACATAAAAGAAAGAATTTAAACTGACAGAATAGATTACAGCTTAAGCTTACTGTTACTTATGTGCAGCTAAATACAGAATATACGAACATTTTATCAAAGCGGAATTATCTAGAAGTAGGTTTCTATGTACATGAATCCATTTTATACATGATATATCTTTTATCTGTAGGTATATAGTAAATAGGGTGACATGTATTAGCTAATCCGATGGACAGACAGAATAAGGTTCGTGTGTAGGACATCGGCCGTCACATCACGTTAACCTGATGGACTAAATTGACAACAAACACATTATTTATTCACATCGCCCTACTTCCCTCAAGGCTTACATGTATTCTATTCCATAGGTTATTTAATAAACTATTGATGACAGATAACTTTTATTGTAAAATGGTAATCGTGTTTTCGTTTAATTGTAGCCAGTCGTGTAAATGATGGATTAAAATTATGAAGTTAGATTGCATCTATGGCGCTTTGTAGGCTACGGTAAAGTACCTAAGTATTGTCAAAGCAGAGAGGAGAGATTTTTCCCATGAACGTTTATTGATGATGTGGCACACCAATAGAAAAGAAACACGTGGGAACTTATCGAATATAGAGGCTTTTGCCAGTCATGTTTGTGAAGCGAACGGCCAGTTAATCATGACGATTGCTTGGACGATTCTGAAGAGTTATGATTAATTTTAAATGTTTTCTCGTTTAAAAGGGTAGAGAATGAGCGAGCGGGGTGCTCGGCGCGGCGCAGGCGCACCCTTCTACGCTCCGCTGCGGCGTAAGACCTCTGCCGAGATCATCAGTGAAGCACGCGCGGCTATATACGGCGGTAAGGAAACTATTCTACTAACTTGTAGATCGGTAAAATGGTGCACAAATGCGATAATGACATTCTTTTTACTTTTTACTTAGAACATTTCTGAACTAAATCATAATATAAATTTTTTACCTAACATATAATTTTCTAGCAATATCCATGATTATAACTACAACTTGCTGTGTATATTTAAATTAAGTTCAGCTTGCCAAGCAAAACACTATTCACAGTTTTAAAATTGCTTGAATTAGACATAAAAATGCTATCAAAAGCTTCTAGGTACTGTTAATAATGCAGGCGTATTCAATTCAATTTCGATTTAAGAAATCGACAGCTGCTGGTTACCATTCAGTAGAATCGTTTAATCGATTCAGTAGCGTGGAATTCATCAGATCGTTATCGTTTTCGCACATCGATTGTGATAGGGAGGTTAATTTAGCGCGACAACAGCTACCCTCACCTTGTTCGAGCCACAAGGTGATTTAATGCTGAAGAGTCACGATACGTTTATAGCTTTCGGAAAATACAATTTCGCGTCGCCATGTTTGACGTCATAAAACGAATTACTTTTGTGGTTTTCAATAAGGTTCACGTATCGTCGACGGTGCTATAAAATGGCACTATTTTCTATTGTATGGGTATCATGGGTATTCTGGGAAAACTGCTGTTTGTTCGAATTAGTCACAATTTTAAACCATGTGATCGTGTTAAAAAATGTTGTTTACTATTTCTATATCCTAGAAACATGTATTCAAACGATTAACTGCATTAGTCATGTAATTAATGTAGTTATATCAGTCTATCAAATACCTAAGCTAATTCCGGAAAATAAACCATTTTATATATTAGCCTATCTTCAACGGTAACAAAAGTTTACAAAGCGCTTGAAGTAAATTTTCTTGGCTACCTAACGTCTAAGTTTTCGTTTTCCCTTCACAAACCAATAGAGCTATACAAGTTTACAATTGAATTTGAGGCATTTTTAATATCCTAGAAATATGTACCTAGGGGTTGAACCAATGAATTGCATTAGCCACGTCATAAGTATCATGTAACTAAATAAATCGACGGCTCCTAAGTATACTGAGTCAAGTAACAAATTTTGAGAATTGCACTTTTTTGTGTATTAACACAAATAAAAATAACAATATTGTAAATACACAAAAAAGTGCAATTCGCAAAATTTGTTAAATACTTAGGAGCCGTCGGAATATCAGGCTAATCTCACAAAATCTAATACCTAATTCCGGAAAATAAACCATTTAATACTTGATGCTTTGTCTTCAATTATAGCAAAAGTTTACAGAGCGCTTGAAGTAGGTATATTTATTGGCTAACGTTAAAGTTTTTGTTTTCCCTTCACAAACCGCCGATACAGCTACTTACAAGTTTACGGTTGAAGTCGGGGCATTCTTTTGTTGTTCCTTGGAGGTGGTTGATCGGCGAGGTCACGCGGTCATTGCGTCTTGCCTCTGTTAGGGCCTGTTGCCACGGTGAACCTAGCACGCCATTCTTACATTAATACTTCACATAGCGCCGTGATTTTAAATCAAATGCTTTAGCGTAATAGAAGGTCATTGTCGCAGTATGTTGTTCAAACTGAAGGAGTTTCTTGAATGTTTTCTTAGTTGTGGAATGAAAGGTTGCGTTTATTAATTTATTATGTTACTCATGGTCTCTCTTGAGTATCGAGAACTGTTTGATTAGATAGCTAGTCTCAGTAAGATGCGAAGGTTTTCCAAGCTGTTTCTGGCTAAATAAAAGTTGTTTACAATTTACAACTGTATTGGATCTTTAATTTATTGTTTTGAAAGAACATGAAAACAACGAACGGTTTCATTATGTTAATGTCCTGACTACAAACGTCAACAATTTAATGCGCTTAAAAGCATTCACGCGATCTGTTCGATATCCCACATTTAGAATTCGGTGTTTACGTCGACTGAACCGATTGAAAACCATTTTCCGACAACACGAAAATCTTTCTAGGTTGAAAATTTCAGAGATTTCAGACAGTACAGATTAAGAATAATAGATTTTAAACAATTTATTGATTTATGTATGCTTAAAAAGTTTAAGGTGATTCTACCAAGTGGAACGTGGGCGTTTTAGGGGGTGTCTTTTGTAAATTTCTGACGTTCAAAGAGTGCGGTTTTGTAGGCAAGTTTGATTAAAGATTTTTAATTTTTGACTAATCAACCACGATCAGCAAATTCGTTAAACTTCATACTTCATATATCTTTTATGTGATCAGAGATGAGCAGCACGTCGGGCGGCGGCGGCGTGGGCGGCGGCCTGCGTCCGCTGCGCACGCGACGCCCGTACACGCCGCGCGAGCCGCAACGATCGCTGTTCACGGAGCGAGCCAACAAGAAGGAACCGAGACCACCCAGCGGCTTTGAGTACGTTTAATAGATTTGTGTAATTCTGTATCAAATATCAAACTACGCTACCTCTGACCAAGGCAGCCCCTAAGCAATGGGCACCGTGAAAAAATGTTTCGCGTGTCCGTATTTATTGCAGCTGTTAAAAATAAATAGGTACCAAGTGTCAGCCCCTGGATATCTGGGGGCCTTTAAGGGACGAAGCCTGCCGGGGCTGCGGGATTGTTTGCAAGAGTTACCACGGCCCTGATGCCCGCTGGGCTCCAGAAGGAACGCGGTAGATTATCATAATTAAGAGTATGACACTTCCTCACGCTTCACCTACTTCACACGTGTGAAGGGTCATACATACTAATGCCTGGATATCTACGGGTCTCTAATAACTTATTTTCCTTTTGAAACGAACGTTTTGAAGCAAATCTTCCGATATTTTGTTCTGCTGCAGTCTGAAGTACCTGAGCCTGTCGGAGAGCGGCGAGGAGTCGCTGGCGACGATGGACGCTCGCATCGCTCATCTAGACGAAGAAGCGCTCAACGAGATGCTGGCGGACACACACAACAACAAGAAAAAACCAGCGGTAAGTAAAGTTGCTTTATTATTGCTCGGTTTCGAAAACCCGGATATGTTTCTTTTAACAGATTTTTTTCGTTAATTTCTAAGGCATATACTCAACTTAGCTTTAAGCAAAAAATAATGTTCTTGCACTGGGAAAATATCGATTACATAGTTGAGATTGAATGCGTCTTCGTATATAATAGCCGTAAAATGTCCACTGCTGGAGAATAGCCTCCTTCACGCTCTGAAGAATAAACATACTCACATACTCACCGCGCTGGTTATGCGTGTTGATGAGCATTGAACGAATCTTTTCTTTATAATAATTCAATTGTTGTACCTGTCTTCAAAAAGTATTAACATAGCAGGTATTCTCTTTCATCTCTTCTGTGATTACAAAGGTCCGTAAAGAGTCTCGTCCAGCGGCAGCCGGTGACGTTTGGGGCGGGTTCACCAAGCTGCCGCACCTGAGCGGGCGCAGCAAGCCGCTGCATCGCCGCAACACCACCGGACAAGTGCATGTTGACGGTTTGTTCATATATAGTTATCGGCACGGATATTGAGCTCTCGGCGGAAGAGTGGGGATCGCTTTGCGCACTGTACACATAAGGCAATAAACCAATAAATCGCTTCTGCGCAGGTGAAGGTCAGGGCTCAATATTCGTGCCGATAACTATACCTAAGGAAATAAGAACAAGTCTTTAAACTTATTTGAAGAGTTAGTGATCAATTCGGTAAATGGAAACTTCAGAGCTAGATTGCACGACATGGATGTGAAAAATAGGGCTATTTCGATCCTACGTAAATAGGTATTGGTATCGGGTTTGCGGTAGTGGGCCAATCTAGCGGGTTGCTTTAATAATAATTGCTTTGGGAATTTTGAATTTAACTAATTGTTAAAAGTACAGTGGGCTCTGGAAGTTATGTTAGATTTACTGGGAAGTAAATAGGAGTAACGGGTCCTGAATTTTCAGATATGAAGCCGGAGATGACACTATCGCGAGCGATTTCTATCAGACCACTGGGTGACTCCGATGGCTGCGTCAGCAGTGTGGTTATCAGCGATGCTTTAAACACCAAATGTAAGAGTTCTAGTTAATTAATTACTAATATTTTTATTAAAAAAAAAAAAAATTTGTTTGTCTAACAAAAACTTAGGACATGCTGTCTATTTTTAACCGACTTAAAAAGGAGGTCCTCAGTTTGACCTGTATGTATGATTATCCCACGTTTGGTTGAACCGATTTTGATTTTTTGTTGCGGTTTTCAGCATAGTATTTGTCTTATTTTCGAGAAGGTTTCAGTTCTATTATTGAATTATATATATATTTTTAATGTTTTTGTATTCAAAAGTGCAAAATCCTGTATGTATCTGTCCAGCTGACGGCTCAAAACGCAAGCAGTACGCGACGAGTAAGGCGGCATCGTGCGACGCGACCTCGCCCAGCCTCGGCAAGTCAGACTTCGACGTGAAACACCTCGCCGTCACGCTGCCCAACTACACCTCTGCTGATAACTATGAGAAGTAAGCATGTTTGCAACACTAAAAACTTACCGTCGCACCACAAAAACTTTTAAACGTCTGTTGAATACTTGTCAAAAAAAATGATTATGACGTTGAAATAAGGTCCGTTTTGCAGCCACACTTTTTTTAGACCAGTGTTCAATAGATGTTTTTTGTAGTAAGGCTGTAATTATTTATGTAAATTTTTTACCTACATTGGTCAAGAGTGGAGATTAACGTTCAATTCTTCTCCGTGAGATAGGAGGCCTACGTCCTGCAGGGGGACGATAAAAAGGTCGACAATTTAATGATGAATGACTTTCAATTGTTCAGCAACCACAACTAAATGGTGCAACCCACCATGGTTTCCACCATTTAACTGTACCTAACGACAACCAAACCATTACCATTAGATGCATGTCAAATCGGCTATTTGACCCATGAGCAAACATTTCACGGGTGATTATGGTTTGGTTATTGTTCTAGTTAAATTGATGCATCACACCCTAATATTTATTTATTACACTATGGAAGATATCAAAAAATGAAGAAAAAACTAGTACTATTTTTAACGCCATCATAAATCTAAACATAATAAAGACGTTAGCTTCATCCACAGTATGACAGTCCTGGAGCTGACAGAAGCATTATCGCAGCGGTCACGCGACGTGGAGCGAACACTACAACTGCTAGAAGCAGTCATACAGGCCGTGAGCGTAGCGACTCCCGGCGCGAGTCTACGAGAACTACTGCTAAGATCCCTCTACACGCACGCTGACAGCGACGACGAACGACTGCTCGTAGCCGTAGCACGTGCCATGCTCACGGTATGACTACGGCGTAGCAAGTTACGCAAATGAAGAACTCGGAGCAATGTGATGCTATGATTTTATTCTTGTTTCTAGATGCGAGTGACTGGAACGCATTTAGCGGCCGCTTGTAAGCTCGTGTTCAAGATAGCTAAGAATGACAAAAACGATCACTTCTTTAGGAACACCAATCTGTTGGGTGAGTGTATTACACAAAATAGCTGATGTTACTCGGGGATAGTCTAGTTTCAAAACATAGCCTATGTTGCTCGGGATAGTCTAGCTTCGAAACATAGCTTATGTTGCTCGGGAATAGTCTAGCTTCAAAACATAGCCTATATTGCTCGGGGATAGTCTAGCTTCAAAACATAGCTAATGTTACTCGGGGATAGTCTAGCTTCAAAACATAGCCTATGTTGTTCGGGATAGTCTAGCTTCAAAACATAGCTGATGTTACTTGGGGATAGTGTGGCTTCAAAACATAGCCTATGTTACTCGGGGATAGTCTAGTTTCCCAACCTGTTCAGCTCGTTAGTGATACTCTAATGGTCAACGCGGGGACACGCGGTACAGGTGCCACTCGCGCAGTCGGTGACAGCTGACCATTGCCTACTTTCTGCATTCCGCGTGGACTATGCGAGTGTCCTTGCCAGGCTGCATATAATACTGAATGATTTTACGTTGAGCTTTATGACGTAGAGTTATTGGTGGAGGGTTGCGGTCGCGCGGAGCCGCTGGCGGACAGCGCGTGTTGCGTGTACGGCGCGGCGGCGCTGCGCGTGCTGGCGCTGGAGCCGCGCCTGTGTGCGCGCGCGCACCGCGCCGGCGCCGCGCACCTCGCCGCGCTGCACCTCAAGATACTCAACAACGCGGTGAGTAATGCTCTGCTGGCGGACAGCGCGTGCTGCGTGTACGGCGCGGCGGCGCTGCGCGTGCTGGCGCCGCGCCTGTGTGCGCGCGCACCGCGCCGGCGCCGCGCACCTCGCCGCGCTGCACCTCAAGATACTCAACAACGCGGTGAGTAATGCTCTGCTGGCGGACAGCGCGTGCTGCGTGTACGGCGGCGGCGCTGCGCGATGCTGGCGCTGGACCGCGCCTGTGTGCGCGCACCGCGCCGGCGCCGCGCACCTCGCCGCGCTGCACCTCAAGATACTCAACAACGCGGTGAGTAATGCTCTGCTGGCGGACAGCGCGTGCTGCGTGTACGGCGCGGCGGCGCTGCGCGTGCTGGCGCTGGAGCCGCGCCTGTGTGCGCGCGCGCACCGCGCCGGCGCCGCGCACCTCGCCGCGCTGCACCTCAAGATACTCAACAACGCGGTGAGTAATGCTCTGCTGGCGGACAGCGCGTGCTGCGTGTACGGCGCGGCGGCGCTGCGCGTGCTGGCGCTGGAGCCGCGCCTGTGTGCGCGCGCGCACCGCGCCGGCGCCGCGCACCTCGCCGCGCTGCACCTCAAGATACTCAACAACGCGGTGAGTAATGCTCTGCTGGCGGACAGCGCGTGCTGCGTGTACGGCGTAATACATAAAGAATAAGTGCAATATATAAAGGAGACCTCGGGGTCATTACATATGGGAGTACATGGGGTAGTACATAAGGGCTAGTATATAAGCTTATAACGTTTATTCTACGAGCCTTGTTTTACAAACCTCCCATCTTTCACAAAATGAATTGCATTTTAAAGATCTGCTTTGTCACACAGAAGGCGGAGTCCCCGCGCTCCCTGGGCGAGCAGGGCACGCACGCGCTGTACCAGGTGACGGGTGCACTGCGTAGTCTCGCTGGTGCAGTCGACCAGTTCGCGAGCGAGTTCCTCGACAGCGGCGCGTTGACTGAACTCATTAGTGCACTGTCCTTGCATACTGATAGAGATGTTCTTACCAATGTTGCGAGATGTCTCAGGTAAATAGTTAAATTGGGAACCTGCTGGGTTAATTAGACCATATTTTGTCAAAAAGACTTCAATAAGGTACCAAAAACGTTCTTCCAAGTCTGAACAATATAATGCCGAAACTGAATTAAAATCGGTTCAATAAAAGTGAGGTAATTGCTCACAAGTATACCAAATTATATACAGGTTATGAGGCCAAATTGATTGAAAAGAATACATATTTTTTGCGCATATCACGACACACTCAGCTTGCTGATATGCACCGGCCCTTATTCATTGTGTTTACTCAAACTACTTTAGGCACAACTTTTCTTGCTTTGCTTGTATTACGTTTACTCAAACAGATTTTCTCCCAACAATGTTTATTCAAAGTTATAAGTAACTATTTACCTTTGTTTTGTCGAACGACAAAACTATTTACTTTTCTCAGTTTTCCAAATCGTTTAAAAATACTACGTGTTCCATTCCTGGTACAGCGTAGTATCAGGCTCAGCAGAGTGCTGCGCATGGCTATGCGGCTGTGCGAACAACGCGCACGCGCTGGTGCGCGCGCTAGCCGCGTGTGCCCCGCGAGCTCCTCTCGCCGTACGCCTCGCCTACACGCTCGGGAACATGGCCGCCGCTGACGAACGCGCGAGGAACCATGTATGAACTTAAATTAATAGATAAAGATAACTTTCCAATCTATATATGTACATAAAAATGAATACCTATGTCCCTTGGTCACGCAATCACGCGTAATAGTAGCATAGACCCGCGTATACGCTCGGCAACATGGCCGCCGCTGATGAACGCGCTAGGAACCATGTATGAACACTTTTTAATCATAGAACCATTTTTTTTTTTGCTCTAATTTCGCTATTTTATGAGCCTAAATGATGAGTAGAAAACGTGGTAAATATATTGCCAATGAATTCCATTTTACACCACCTACGTCTCTTATGGTCATGCCATCACGAAGTAGGTAGTAGCTTAGTCCCGGGAGAAAGACATAGGATAGTTTTTGTCTCCATCGAGCTGTGGTATCGTAGTTATCTCGAACAATGCGCACACGCTGGTGCGCGCGCTAGCCGCGTGTGCGCCGCGCGCTCCTCTCGCTGTACGACTCGCGTACACGCTCGGCAACATGGCCGCCGCTGACGAACGCGCTAGGAATCATGTACGATCACTTATCATACATAACTTTACAACCACATATAAAATAATAATTATTATGTACCCATCATTATTACGCACAAATTCCCAGACCCAGGCATAAGCATAAAAAGTGTCTATTACTTATGGTGCATCTTCACGGTGCGCATGGTAACTTACTCCAGCTTCGAGCAAAACTGCACTTACTATTCGGATATTTTAACTCATCGAACATAATTTCGTATCCAATACTAGAAAACGTTAATTCTACAAAAACTTTTATCCTATATGTCTCCACATTGTATTGTAGTTAGAGTCGTTTCTGGTTACTTTAAAGTGAGTCAGATACCGATTTTATGCAATTTAAGATGACTCCCTAACAGGGATAAACAAGCTCCTAGATTAGACCACATTATCATGGGAACTTAAGTACAACATTTTATTTAATTATAGATCTACAATGAAGACGGTGCTATTGACGTGTTCCTCACAATACTGGAGTCTTACGCCCAGCGGAACCCATACGACCCGCCTGACGTGGAAGCTGACCCCGATCTACACTTAATAGGTAACCGACAACTATTACTCAGAATACTATTGGAATTTAACTTGTAGAGCATTCTAAACCAGCTGGTACTCATTGGTTTTAGGTACAGATTTAGGCGGATCTGATGGTTCCAACGAAGATGTTCTCATAAAGGTAAAGAAACTGAAATATCCAATATTTCAATTTGTGTGATCAGATATGCAGCTAGAAAAATGGGAACGATGTAAATTATGCCTCTCTTTTTGAGCTTTCACACTGTGGATCCTTTAAAGCATTGTCTGTTATAGTGCCCTTAATTTATGTAGCATTTACTTAAATATAAATAAAAAAAACAATCAATATCTTTGTTACTGTGTAGACGGTTCGTGTGGTCGCTAACCTATGTCTAGCGGAGCGAGTGGGTCGTGCCTTAGCGGACTTGTACGCCGAGCGCATTGTCAACGCCTTGCTGGCGTGTCTGCAAGTCGCTGAGAAGACCATACAGAATGCGGTTAGTATATATATCAAGAGGTATATCAAGAGGAATGTGTTACATATTCCTCAAGAGGAATGTATTACTCATTCCTCTTGATATACCTGACGGCGAGATATCGTAATAGTCACAACACTTCGGTTACACTCGTAATAAACTATCCAAAGCTCAAGAACACAAAATAATCAAGGATGCTTGGGATGAATAGAGATTTTGTAGGAAGGAACGAGGGACGTTTAGCATAAAGTAATAGCCAACCACTCCAACCAAAAAGAAGTAAAATGCAACACATCACAAATCACAAGACACTCCACCTCGCACCTCGCAAGTCGTTAGGAATCGATCGCGACTCAATGCGTGCCGGCGACTTGTGCTTTGCTAGCGCTCGGTGTTGCGTCAGAGTGCTCAGAACAGGCACTCTTAGCTACTAGCGCCATCTTCTTAACACTACTGCACTTATTATTTCAAATTCTACTTATGTCAATGTTTGTCTTGTCCAGGATAGAACATTAGTGGAGCACTCGACCACAGTGGAACGAGGCGAGGAGCTAGCGACGGCGGCGCTGGCCACGCTCAACAACTTGACGTTCTACCGCGAGCCGCCCGACCCGCCCGACCCGCTGCACGTGCCCATCGACAATATATGCAAAGGTACACACATACTGTAAATAAGTACGCAAACACTACGAAGTAAGCTACGCAATGAACTTATGAACCCAAGAGAATACGTACACGCTACAAGCCAGGTCTACGACGAGACTACCGCAAACGCTACAAACTTGCTACGCCGCTTCTACGGCGAGACTAAGTACACGCTACAAACTTGCTACGCTACCTCTACGACAATGCTACGAACTGGCTACGCCTCTTCCATGACAAGACTACGTAAACGCTACGGACTTGTTACGCCACCGCTACAGTGACATAACATAAATGCTACGAACTTGCTACGCTATACCTCGATATTATTTCTGCCATAGCAACGTGTCGCTGGCTACGAGGCACGGGGCCCGCGTCGTGTGAAGCTGTGAGAGCTCTCGGTAACGTGTCCCGCGCCACGCGCACCGCGCAACTCATCGTGCTTGAAGGCGCGCTTGATAGGCTCGAACCTTTCTTACAACACGGTGAGTCTACTGTGACATACATACATTAAGGTATTTTTTGCTCTTATGTTCATTTTGTGTTATAAGGAAAACATATACGCATAACTAACCGTCAGTTAGTTAAAGCTTCTTTAAATCTATTGCTGACTCTTTCTTTTTCAACAAGATAAAAAGTGACAGCAATAGATTTAATGAAGCTTTAACTTTAATGGAGCTTTGTGCAACTGACGGTATGTCAGGCTTATAATGCCGAATTTACTGCGTAATTAGATTAGCAGCAATTCCCTTGAGAGGTCCCGCATCCTGAAACTGTAGAAGCTTTCAGTCTTCAATTTCGATAGAGTATGAAAAGATTACTCATTTTAAGGAGCCAGCCAACAGTGATGGTTTTAGTCACGCCTTGCAGTCTATTCACATACATTCATCATTCATGCATTAGGATACCACACGGTTTCGGCACGCCGTGGAAATGAATGTGAAAGTCATTGGCACGACCGCCGTGCCATGTGGAATCTCTCTATTTAACTAATACATAGATACTACTTCAGACGACACAGGAGCCGTGTTAGTCAATGTCAAGCCAGCCTTCTTTTGTTATTTGAATCTATATTTGCTCTTTCAACGCTCTTAGCGATAAGACCGCCCATTATCTTTAACTAGAATAAGATCAAAAATGTAAAAATTGGTGTTCCTAATCTTCTTATATATAAAAATGGATTGCTGTTCGTTAGTATCGCTAAAACTCGAGAATGGCTGGACCGATTTGGGTTATTTTGGTTTTAAAATGTTCGTAGAGGTCCAGGGAAGGTTTAAACGGTGAGCAAATAAAGAAAAAATAAAAGAAATATGCCTCCAATAATAAGGCGGTACGAAGTTCGCCGGGTCACCTAGTCTTATATATAAAAATGAATTGCTGTTCGTTAGTCTCACTAAAACTCGAGAATAGCTAGACCGATTTGGCTTATTTTGGTTTTAAAATGTTTGTAGAGGTCCAGGGAAGGTTTACACGATACGAAGTTTGTTGGGTCAGCTAGTAAAGTATAAAACTATCTATCTATTTGTTGTGTATCAGAGGAGAGCAGCGTACGTTGCGCGGCTGCAGGAGTCCTAGTCAACGTGTGCGGTGCTGGCGCGGACGGGGCCGCCGCCGCAGCCCTAGCAGCGCGGGCATTAGCCGCGGCCGCGAGACGCCGCGACCCCGCGCCGGCGCCGCTACTCGCGCGAGCGCTGTGGAACGCGCACGCGCATGAACACGCGCCGCTCTCGCCCATACACGCGCATCTTGTGACCGAAGCACTCGCTATGTTTATTGGTAAGTCACATAACCTGCCACTAAAGCTGTAAGGATGCGTCTACATAGTGCATGTAGCTAGTTAACATGCACAAGTGACCCGCGACCCCGCGCCGGCGCCGCTACTCGCGCGAGCGCTGTGGAACGCGCACGCGCACGAACATGCGCCGCTCTCGCCGATACACGCGCATCTCGTGACTGAAGCTCTCGCCATGTTTATTGGTAAGTCACACAACCTGCCACTAAAGCTGTAAGGGTGCGTCTCTATAGTACATTTAGCTGGAGCTAGGTAATATGCAGAAGTGACCCACGACCCCGCGCCGGCGCCGCTGCTTGCGCGAGCGCTGTGGAACGCGCACGCGCACGAACATGCCCCGCTATCGCCTATACACGCGCATCTCGTGACTGAAGCACTCGCTATGTTTATTGGTAAGTCACACGACCTGCCTGCCACTAAAGCCGTAAGGCTGCGTCTACACGGTGCATGTAACTGGAGCTAGTTAACATGCGCAAGTGACCTGCGCGCACGTAACAGAGCACGCGGGTGGGTAGCCTGCTTTTTTGGTACATGCGCGAGTCGCCGGCGCTGCTGCTGGCGCGAGCGCTGTGGAACGCTCACGCGCACGAACACGCGCCTCTCTCGCCGATACACGCGCACCTTGTTACTGAAGCACTCGCCATGTTTATTGGTAAGTCACACAAACTGCCACTAAAGCTGTAAGGGTCTACACGGTAAGGCGGTAAGGGCGTCTACACGGTGCATGTAGCTGGAGCTGTTTCATTGTTTTTTTTTTATACCCTAAACGCTCCGAAACTACTAGGCCAATTTGAAGCAACATAGGCTAATATTTTATAGATATGTGGTAGACGTTCCCACGAGACGCGGATGAAACCGCGATAAAGCAGATTGTTCGTATATAAATCAATACATGAAATCGTATCCTATTCATGTTTTACAAGCGGACACGACGGTTCTGAGCGGGTGTTTTCTCTTGCATCGAGAAAACTCTCTATATCTTGAAAACTAATCAAAGTAACTAATTAAAATGTGTTTCGTATTTTTATAAAACGTGAAAGCAACAAGAGTGACTTCATTTAACACAATATTATTCAAAATAAATAGTAAATAGTATATTATATAAATAGTAGGCAAAGTTATTTTGCCATTAATAAAATCTTCGAGTAAGCGAAGTGCAAATGCCTATTTATGTCTATTATAAATTATGGTTCTGGCTTAGAAGATTCCACTTGTTATTGTTTATAATGCAAATTCTATAATCCACTTTCTCTTCTACTTACTGCGTGTTATTTATAGTACTTTATCAATACACTTATCAACGTGTTGATTACCGACTAGCTTATCTCTGAATAGCAATGCTCTATTTCGCCCAGTCTCTCAACCGACTCCGTGGCGCAACGGTAGCGCGTCTGACTCCAGATCAGAAGGTTGCGTGTTCAAATCACGTCGGGGTCAAATTTACTTTTTTGGTTTTTATTTCATTTTGTGTATTTAATATTTATTTTTATACTGTTTTAATTTTTTACAGATGACGAATCGGTGTTTGTCGCTTGTGAGGCAGCCAAAATGGATCGAGATCCAAGTGATCCAACGCAAACCATCACAAAACATCATGTGAGTAAAATTAATTTAAAAAACTTCTAAATTAATTAACTCTTTTTTTATCCCTAAAAGGACATTTGGTATTCATATAATTCAACATAACCGTTCAACATATTATTTATTTAAGTCCTCGGGCTGTCCTATCGCTACACCATAAAAAAAATATTACACCCCACAAGCAGGTAACATTCGACATGGAGAACAACAACTATTCAACTGACTGCGACCCTTCGTGCTACTCCGCTGGCCCCAAGCGAGTCACTCACTCAGACAGCGTCGACCACGCTGACGTCACATGCCACGATGACGTCATACGTCACGATGACGTGCCGGGCGAGGACGGTGACGCCACAGGTGAGGACCTAGGCTTCGAGGACGGTGACGCGGACGAGTGCCCGTGTGACCCCTGCCGCCGCCTCGCGACGTGGGACGAGCTCGTCGGTGTTGCCATACCGCTTATGGAGAGATTGCGACCTCCACGGACTGACGCCTCTGTGGGCACAGAGTGAAAATATAAAATTGTTTATGCGCATCTTAGGGATATAGATAGAAATGTAGATTTGATTATGAAGTTTGTATATGTAGTTCAGAATCAGTTTTGAAATTGAAATCAAAGATGTGAGAGTACCGCAAAGATTGTAGACACCCGTTGTGGGCTTTGTTAGTGGTACAGTTTTTTAAGTAGATAATGTATGATTCTGTACCTAATGTACGACGGTATGTACCTTTCAATACGTCTGAAGGTAATTGAGGTAATAGTTTTAGCAAATATACGGTATTGTAATTTTCCAAGAAGGTATTAAAGTTAACGATGACATGTCGGTTGTGAATGTTTGATACGTAATGAAAATTAGCTAATTAGCTTTACCTAATGAAATTATCAATAAAATACTAATAGTCAATTATTGGTTAAATAATATTCATGACTAATGTCACGTAGACCTAATTTCGAATACATAGTTATTGAAACAGTTGGAATGTGGGTAAATCCCATTACTGGTTTGGGAAGTTACAACAATATAAACCGCAATAGTATTGACAGCAAACAAACGTCTCTATTATTACCTATAATATAAAACATTCTAAGATTTTCATCAAAGATACTGCCACTATTTCATCAAATATACTGACAATGTGTACACTGAAAACCTGCCATCAAACAGACAAAAACGAATCGATGTTTTGTATAATCTTCTCGAGCTAATTTTATCGTAGTAATTACACATTAGTATCGTTAAGGCTGACCACTTACGTCCGATAATAGGATACCAATTTTTTGTAGGCGAAAAATATAACATACGATATAATAACTATGTAGCTATGTACAAAAAGTCAGAAAATCCTAGTCGGAACCTCCACGACGAAAGAGGGCAGCCTTATCACTGGAAACGGACGGTGATTATATATCTTAATGATTTAATTTACAGTAGGTTAGTAAAATAATGTAAACTTAATGTACTTACTTAATTATTATATAATATCCTATCAATTTCTACGTCGGAATCATGTTTCTTGTTAAATATTTTCAGGATAATAAATAAAAAATCATGGCGACTGTTTATTTTGAAAAGTTTCTGATTAATGCAATTATTTGTTGTAAATATACTTACATTTTAATCGCTGTGTTTATTATACAATGCATTGTAATTATGTTGAATATTAGATAATAAATGAATTGATGAAGTATTCGTTTATTTGTTTTTATTTGATACCATTAATCGTTTTGGAGCTATGCTTTTTGCCAGAGCTGGGCTGCTTGACCCACCATTAAACCGAAATTCAATGGAACGATTAACCGAGCATTAAATAATGATGTAGAAACAGAAACAGTAGAATTGAGAACACCCTCCCTTTTCAGTCTGTATATTATGAGCAAATAGTCAGGCTATAAAGGCATAGAAAAATATAGAGCCTTAGCTAAGGTCCTTAAGCAATCTAACATGTGTAAAATAACATAGATTATATTCCATTACCATGTTTGTCGCAATGCTAAGAACACACCACAGCGGATACGAGATGCGAGGAAGTGTCACGTATGGCGTATGTTTACGTCGAGGCGGGGGAAGTCGCATGGTTTGGCAACTCGAGTGGCGCAAGCGCAGCGGTAATGTCGATGTTCGACCGACCTTCCACTGGACGACACCACGCCTCTGTCTACAGGCTGATCAGAAATCTCTTGAGATTCACTGGGTAGATTATTCTCATAATGCAAGTAGAACAAAGTTGATGCGTATGTCTATCTAACAGATTATTATATCAATAAGTATTAGATGCGTTTTACTACACTTGTAAATACACATGCTACAGTCCAGTCCTTTGCAGAGTGTACTGAAGAACTTCAATAGAATCCATGTGTTTATTTCAGTGTCTTGTACTTCGGAAACATGTATGCATTAAGGCCTGGCTAAGCATAAGTATGCATGTATTTGTGTTTATACAAATAAATTAAAGATTACGGGGCTTACTAAAACTGGTCATTTGTTGGCACATACAAAATGAATCAACCTGTATAGTTGTGACAGGAACACAGTTTTGTTATAAGTTATTCCATGCGGCGAAATATGAACCAATAGGCAAATGTTTTCGGATTTGAACACTTCTAGTCATAAAGGTACAGTCTCATCATTTTACTATTACTAGTACACGTACCTACTTAGTTCTAGGGTCTAGTGAAATTGTTTGGATATTTACTACAAATCTGATATACAGCCTAATCTGCCTCGCAGCGCTGCTTAACTGGGTCAATCCCGACACGAAAAATTTTTGCTCACCGGTAATTTTATAAATTCATATCATTTGAGACTAGTGCTTACAATTTTAACTTGTCCCTTAAATAGATAACGTGTTTTCAACGGACACCCACTCGGTTGCTGCCTGATCTAGTCATTCCAGTGTTCACTATTTGCCTATTACTAAAATATTGCAGTTAAATTGATTTTGTTTCTTAAAAATGTGCAAGTGAACCTACTTAAATCAAATTGCTCATTAGCATGGAAACTTATTAATTTCACAAATGAGGGATCCATTAATTATGAATTATAACTAGTTTCGCAACATTCTTGTTCGTCAATAAAAGGGCCATTTAATTGTGAGTAACATTATTTAGTTGGTTACGTCGGTGCAGTGTTTGCAGTGTTCCTAGTGAGTGACAATGGCGCGCGGTCGTAGTCTTGCGATGTTCCTGACTCTCTCCCTGTTGGCTCACGCATTCTGTGTGCCGACCGGTGGACTCCGTCAGAGGAGAGGACTGGCTGATAACAAGCTAGACTCAAAGGAAATATCTACAGCTGCTGCTGCTGCTTCAAAATCTGTGAGTACCTTAGAAATATTCTATAACAACGCCGTCTTTAATACGTTTTCAATCCACTAAGCAGCCCTATTGCATCGCTTGTCTAAGTCTAAGGGAAGTCTAGTTACTCAACTGCATAAACCGGGTTTGATAACAAGTCAAGAGATGTGTGGTACTTAAATATAAAATCACTACGTAAAGAACTCCTCGTAGCTATCGTTTCTAATCTGGGAGTATAAAAGTCAGTTCATCACAAAATTGAAATCAGTCTTGGAATTTTTTTTTATTCAATTATCTAGTGTAGAGCCTTTCTTCTAAACGGTGAACCCTACTGCAAAACTAGATTTTAAAGAAAATTTGCTTTTCAGAAAGAAGTCAGCGAACAGTCATCGCCCGATTCGAAGCCATCCTCAGCTACCCCGACGTCCATAGACGCAGACAAGAGTGTTGAGGATGATGATGATGATGACTTCGACACACAGAGCTCGCCACCTTCCTCCGGTGGCAGCAATATATTTAGTCTGCTGAACTTGGCCACCGCGCTGTTCCCAGCCTCGGGCTCCGGAGGAAACAACGTAAGTCTTGTATTAACTGGGAATAAGGCTTGTTAAAATTGGTTCGGTAATGCGGTTGCTCACGAATTTTCTCTGCCATTTATTTTGTTACACTTTGCACTCCACAGTTAATACGAGACGGCTTTTCTCCATGACATGTTGCACATAGGTACTTTATACCTATTGAGTGAGCTTTTACTTGTAGATATAAAAATTATGTAGCTAGTTATACAAAACACGATTCGTATACTTGTACTTATTCGTCGTGTTATTATGCTCGCGCCGCATAACTGCATTCTTGCACTTCACGCAATGGTTCACGCGAGCACTGTCAAGGCTTTTTACCTTTCATTTGTGATGCACTCTCTTATGGAACTTTGCACTGAAGCACTTCGCACAAAAGGGGTAAGTCTGATTTATATTGCACTTTGGAATGCTCAAGTTTTATCCTGATGAATAAAATTAATTGACTTGAAGTTAACTTTTAGGTTAAAAACAACAACAAAATATTAAAGCAGTTAATAAAAGACCTGATACTTATCAACAAGAGTCAAATACGTGTGATACAGAGACGGCAAGACATTGCCGACAACGTGATAGATATCGACTATACAGCAGATTTGAAACCTCCTCCTTTTCAAAAGCAAGAGATTGATGAGACTGATGATGATGACAGCAATGGCAGTGATTCGGGAGACTCGGAAGAAGATAATGGAGGTGGGGAGAGCGTTGAGAAGGAAAGCAAAGAGAATGGAAATGGAAATTCTAAACAAGACTCGGAATCCAACGGTAATGGTGATGATGATGATGATGACGATAATGATTCCGATTACGATGAACCACCGGGCGGGGATGGACAAGGAGGTGGTATTTTAGGCCTTCTTGCTGGACTGAGTGGCGTAAGTATGAACACAGACACATTGTTAAACTTCGATACATGGCCTGAGAATACCTCATTGAATATTGTATTTTTTTTTACCAGGATGGTGATTCGGATTTGGGAACTCTACTGGCAACAGTGGGTGGAATAGTCGCCAACTTGAGCGTAAGTTATACAAAAATTCTGTAGGTATAGAACAATGAGACTTGTTTACCGTTAAGAATAACTAAATAATGAAAATATTTTCAGGGAGATGGTGTTGATATTAACGCCATTGTAGCAACTGCCTTAGGACTGTTCGTTGGTTTATTGGTAAGTATGGAAAATGAAGCAACAAATCGTAATTATTAACTCAAATATGTAATTATGACCTATACTAATAAACGTGTTTTCTTCAAGTCTGATGGCACACAGAATCCGGGAGAAATCATTGGAAGTTATCTGCTGACATCTCTTGACACCATAACTGGAGGAGGAGCGGTATGCTATAACTTTCCCTTTGTCCTATAGTATTTTCAATTTGGATCATAATCTTCACTACGTGGTTTTATTGCATTCCAGAAAAATAATGGTGAATTCTTTGGGAAGTTTATATCCACGTTAGTAAAAGGAACGAGCGCGGTAAGACCTATTAATATACCGAAATATATTTATTCGATCCCGAAATCTCGATCATTTCCTATTTATTGGACCTTTTTATTTGCCGTAGGGTGGAGATCCGGACGCATCTGGCTCTGATGAACAGAATGGAATGAAGATGGCTGACTCCGTTGGTTTCTTCGCAAGTCTGATTATGGGGCTACTTGGAGATATGTCCAAGACCAGCTCTGGCGGTTGGAGATAGAGTCTCAAAGAACTGTGTTTTAAAGACTTTGTAAATGGAATAAATAAGATTAAATTATTTTATTGATTCAATATGCTCTGCCTTGCTCTGGGCCAGTCGAAATATGGGTTCAGTTAAGAGCAGTTATTTATATAAATGTAATTATATGTCCCACATACTAGCGTACCTGAATGTTTTAAACGATGCTCACGTACCATAGTTATTTATGATAAATAAACTTCTCGACGCAATTGGTCACACGTTGGCCTTCGTTGTGTGAAGCCTATCTTATTCAATAAACTGCAGTGTTTATTTGCATACTTAATGCAATGCCTTCTAGAATATATTTGTATCTCTTTGGGTACAATTTTTTTATATGATGTTAAATAATAAATAAAAGAAAATATTTAATACCTGTATCGATTTATTGACTTTAATTACAGATACGTACATAATTGGGTGAGTTAAAAAAAAATCTTCATAAAAGCACCTTTTACGACGTGAAAACGGCACAAGTTACTTATTATATTTTAAAAAAGAATATATTATTTATTATAATAACGACAACGATATTTATTAATTTTATTAATACTTAACTTAATGTTAATAAAATGTATTTTTGTGCAGTCGCAGTCCTCACACTCGTCACAGTCTTCCACGTCACCGCTGTGGACCCTGAAGATGGACGTCCTCCGAGCACTGCTGCAGTTCGGCACCAGCATGCTGGGCCTCGCCTCGTCCTCCTTCTCAAATGCCTCCGTGTAGTCTCCTTAACTTAGTGTATAGTGTTGTGCCAAAATGTTGTAGTCAATAAAGTAGTTCTTTTAATTACAACCTCCTTTCAGTCACTGGTGTTATTGTGAGCTCGTTTATCTGAAAAGAAATGAAAAAAAATCAGTACCTACACTATATCGCCTCACCTCACCATATAAAAACATCTCAAAAAACTAGTTTATTTACGCCTCATTCATAATGAACAAAACAATATATTTACAGTTCAAAATAAAACTGTAGGTACTTAATTGACTTTTTTTTATTGTAAATATTTACAATAAAAAAAAACGTCATTTAAGTACGGTAATATATGTCGGAGACTGTCAATAGTACGGACACTAAACGTCACGCAAGCGCGCCCTCTGGTGGCGTTTCCGGAGAAACAACATTTTGGCGCGCTTGGCAGAGTAGTGGTGGTCGGCGTGGCGTCCGCGGAGCTCAGTCTTGGTCGAGTCGTCGTGCTGCGCACATCTCGAAACTGCCTACGTCACGTCTAGTGTTATTGCCTAGTGTTGTAGTACTGTTGTACATCCATATTGTAAAGTGTGTAAAGTGTCTTTTGAAATTAAAGTGTAAAGGTTCTTTTAACCTAACAGACAGACATGTGTTGCTGGGGAGTTTGTTCCGCCACTTCTTCTCCCCAAGCCAAAACACATAGGAAGTGGCGAAGGGCGGGCGTTTTGGGGGCTGTCTTTTGTTCTGACTAATTTGAATAAACGTTTGAGTTTTTAGTTTGTTTGAGTTTTGAGTTTCTTTGAGTTATCTCTTTGCTCGATTACCCTACCTGATGTCGGACGATAGTGCCATCCTTGATGTTCGCCTCCGACATCAGAAGTGGGATGTAATCCGAATGCCCACATGTGTTAAGGGTTGCCATGCCCACGTGTTCAAAAAGTGAAAAAGTGATGTGCTCGTTTGGAGTGATGTGTGGCGGCCGATGGTGCATTAGTTTCGAGAGAATTCGCCACGTGAAAACAAACTTTCTGGATGCAAGAAAATAGGGGAACATCAGAATTTTGATATGGAGGTTATAGTAACCACGGTTATGGTAATGGTATCGATTTCCATTGTGACATGTCAAATTAGTTATTGAAGGTACGCTAGAAAATTAACCGATTTATCTTCTCATTTTCATGTTTCAACAATGACGGTGGTTATTGTGCAATCTGGCGACAAAATTACTGCGGAGCATCCCAGCTGCCAGGAGCCTGACGTGTCATCGTAAGGTCGGAGTGTTGGTGCTCGTGCATCTACGTGGCTTCACGTCCGCGAAAGCCTTGCTGTACTGCGCGCCATAGCGATGTGCGCATCGTCATGCGCGTTGAGGTGTTGAGTGAAAACCCGGTGAGACCGAGCCATTTTTGCTTTATGTTGAGGTTATTTGTCTTACGACATTTTTAAACTTGAAGCAGTTTCAGTCTCGTTGTTTAGTGGAAGTGCTCATTAATTAGTGGAATCGTAGATCATCAGAATCAGAATCCGTGAACCTAGGTGTGATCCCAGAGTTGAAAATTATTAGTTACCTGATCTCATCAATATCCTAAAGTTAGAATATTTCAGTTTCTGCGTCATTTGATTGAATTGTGCATCAGACGATAGATTTTTGGTAAAGTGTTACGTTCACCAACTCTGTAATTTCGTTGCGCTAAGTTGTACCAATGATGGAGACCGGGGTGACTTGGAAAAGACCCGTTGGCCTGTGTGATGGCATCGGGGTGACCAAGAAGAGACCTGTGTAAAGTCTGCGGTACTGTTGTTTTTATTGTGTTAAGCTGTACCTATGCTGGGTATCGGGGTGACCTGGAAGAGACTCGTTGGCCTGTGTGACGGCATCGGGGTGACCAGGAAGAGACCCGTATACATCTGTGGTACAGTTGGTGTCATGTCACTGTGGTTGTGGTTGTGGTCCCTAGGAGGCCAGGATGGGCTGAGAGCTCGGCTAAGGGACACGACGGTTTTGTGAAGCCTATCGAGTAGAAGGCGTTGATGTGAATGACAACCGTAGCTGTAATGATTTTGTAATTTACAAGTTCAGTCTGACTAGCAATTCGATCTTTCTTTGATTTCGTGCTTAAAATTTAATGTAACTAGTTTCTTCATTTAAATGGTGATTGCTATTCTTAAAACCCATAACATGTTTAGGTCTTACCATCGAGAAGGTTTGTTGCTTACCCATATGTTGTCAATATTTGATGCCTAAGCACTTTCCATTTCTGACTTAACAGATAACATCTAAGGTGAACCGAGCCTGGAGAACAGGACGAGGTCCACTAGTCAAGCGGCGGGCGAGGTGCGCTGCAGATGCTGTTTGGAGCGTCATCCTCCCCCGGATTTGTCGTGGAGGCCGTATGAGTTGCGGCAGGCCAGGACATCGCATGTCATCGCACAAGGTGAAAGCATTCTATTGCACTGAAAATGTTTAGATTGATCAGACAAACTTGACAATGACTGGCCTGTGTGGCAGCTAGGAGCCTGTGTGGCAGCTAGGAGCCTGTGTGGCAGCTAGGAGCCTGTGTGGCAGCTAGGAGCCTGTGTGGCAGCTAGGAGCCTGTGTGGCAGCTAGGAGCCTGTGTGGCAGCTAGGAGCCTGTGTGGCAGCTAGGAGCCTGTGTGGCAGCTAGGAGCCTGTGTGGCAGCTAGGAGCCTGTGTGGCAGCTAGGAGCCTGTGTGGCAGCTAGGAGCCTGTGTGGCAGCTAGGAGCCTGTGTGGCAGTTGGTAGCCTGTGTGGCATTCAAGTGTGAGCGATATTAATAATGTGAGCGTAATTATGACCCTATGTGGTTCTGTGGTTCAGATAGATCTGTGTGACTTTTGTTCAGTGTGCTACATAGTGGTCAGGAGTGGCCGAGGTTGTACTGTGCATACTGTGCTGTGTTTGTGTTGTTGCAGATTAACCCACGAGGACGTGGGTCTACGCAGGATGGCCGTGTCGGAGACTGTCAATAGTACGGACACTAAACGTCACGCAAGCGCGCCCTCTGGTGGCGTTTCCGGAGAAACAACATTTTGGCGCGCTTGGCAGAGTAGTGGTGGTCGGCGTGGCGTCCGCGGAGCTCAGTCTTGGTCGAGTCGTCGTGCTGCGCACATCTCGAAACTGCCTACGTCACGTCTAGTGTTATTGCCTAGTGTTGTAGTACTGTTGTACATCCATATTGTAAAGTGTGTAAAGTGTCTTTTGAAATTAAAGTGTAAAGGTTCTTTTAACCTAACAGACAGACATGTGTTGCTGGGGAGTTTGTTCCGCCACTTCTTCTCCCCAAGCCAAAACACATAGGAAGTGGCGAAGGGCGGGCGTTTTGGGGGCTGTCTTTTGTTCTGACTAATTTGAATAAACGTTTGAGTTTTTAGTTTGTTTGAGTTTTGAGTTTCTTTGAGTTATCTCTTTGCTCGATTACCCTACCTGATGTCGGACGATAGTGCCATCCTTGATGTTCGCCTCCGACATATATATATATTGCGGACCGTGTAGCAAAGCCATTCCGTTCAATGTAGTAATTAACTAAAAACAACATTGAACGTTTGCGGTTTGAAAAGAGCGTGACTGTAATAAGAAAATCTTCATAAACACATACCGCTACAAGTATATACTTCGCTAAAATACTTACGTTTACTGTTGGCGGGGTAGAGATGACATAGAGTACAGCATCGGCGACGTCCTTGGGAGTCAGTGCGGGCATCTCACTGTCGTCCGCAGCCACCGTCATCGCCGTCCGCACCAGCCCCGGGGACACGCTCTGAGGAAAAGTGATATTGTTAGAGGAAGCAGCATTTGTTTACTAACACTGCTGTGAAAACTTCTCGCAAAATTCTGTACCCTGTTGTTATGGAGAATACATTCATCATCAGATTTCAAAAAAGAGAAACATAGCTACACCTGAGAAACAATGTCGCGAATTATGTTTTACTCAAGGAATGCATAAAAGGCTTAACGGCGCAAAGATGCCTTTTAACGACTCCCTCCCATAAACATAACTTGTCTGTCAAAGCCAAAATAAAAAAAAAATATCAGCAAATGACCCCGGCTGTCGCTGTGATTGTGATATCGGTGTGGGTTAGCAGCGTGAGGGAGTGTCAGACTGACTAAAACCGTCATGTTCCTTCTGAAGCCGTTATTGTACCAGGGCCGCCGTAACTCTTTCGAACAATCCCGCAGATTTAGTAGTGTCCTTACTGCCAGACTAGCAATAAACAAATTAAACAGTTAGCCAAAAAATACACTGATACACAAACTCACAGTAACTTTGATCCTGTTCTTATGGTCAGCCAGCTCGTTGAGCAGCGAGGCGGAAAACCCGGTGAGGCCGTACTTGCTGCTCGCGTACACGTTGAACTTGGACGACCACGGCACGTAGTGGCCCGCGATACTGCAATACAAATGCGGTATTATCACGCTATGTTTTTTGCACGATGTGTGCAAATTGAGGTGTCGGGTGAATGACTCAACGATTTCAATGAAATTGGTTTTATATACGTAACGTAATTGGGTGTTGAGACTGGTAAAATGTGTATTTACTCGATAACAGAGGGACGAATCAAAAAGTCATAAAAATGTACCAATGGTAGTGTAACTGCAAACTTTAACAAATATTAGTGATTCCTTAATAAAAGACATAAACGCATATTAGGCAAATGATTTTTTTCTCTGCTTGGGCGAGCTGAGAAAATTAGAATCACTTCGACAGAAACATAGTTAGTGGTAGGCATGTACCTGAAGATACCATCCATTAATATCTTATCAGTAAACTAACTCTTACTGCCAGATACATATAAATAAGAAGTTCACACGCTTATATTTGATTGGCACTTAATCGTTATCGAGGTACGTGAATTAATTAGTCATGAATGTCATGTTAGGTCATAAGGACACTGCTCCCTTTAGGAAGGATATACTTCTTATTCTCTTCACAAAAATATACCTACTAAAAGAGATAAGGTATTAGTTACTTCGTAAGTATTAGGCAAAAGATTGAATATAATAATATAATTTCCTGATAATTGAAGTAAAAGTTAAAGTTGCATACCTGTTGATGTTAACAATGTGTCCGTCGAAGTTATTTCTCGTCATAGAAGCGATGGCGTGTCTCGAGCACAGTATGGGTCCCTTCAAGTTGATGTCAATGACCGACATTATGTCCTTCTCGCTTATCATGTCGCCGCCAACGTCTAGAACAAATGAAGGGTAAGTAAACGAACCTATTTGCATAATACAAGCTAAGCATATCCTTTAATTGCATTTAATTACACTAGATTGAATCTCTGAGGTAAACATAATGGGGGTAATAAGAGATAAAGATAATAATTCTAATTAGACTGACTTTTAGCATTATTTAAGTGATAAATGAGTCTTATCAATTTTCAACCTATGCTGGCCTGGGTTTCCAGGTTAGAATGGTTTTTCGTAACATTATTTAGGTCCCGCGCGTCAATGGTTCCGAAGCATTAACTTATTGAGCCTCATGTCTACGCAAAATTACCTACAATCATTATGAAACTCACCAGTGATTCCTCCTTGTGTGAATATCCCCGCGTTGTTGATCATGATGTGGACGCAGCCAAGGTTGTCGTCGATCCACTTGAAGGTCGCCGCCACAGCCTCCGGGCTGGACACGTCGCATTGCCGAGCTGTGATGGAGCCCTTGCCTTTGACTTGTGCCTTTAACTCCTGTTAATAGACACGACAACATTAGAGGACATAATACCTTACTTTCTTTTCTTCCTTTTTTATTCCCGTTTTAACTACTCCATGTTTATTTTATTAATAAGAGAGAAAGATCAAGCTATGTGAAACGTGTATTAATTTCTTTACATTTCATGAAGAACTCTTATGTGGGTATACAGCTAGTCAGCTAAATAGATAAAAAGTGAAACTCAGCAGATACAATAGATTCAACGAACCGTTTCTCGGCAGTCGGTTATTATGTAAGCTCTACATAACGTTAATTCTCCTACATACCAATACCAAGATCATTTTAACATACTTGCCGATAACTTACATGAATTTAAAGTTAATTAATCAATAAGAATTACCTGCATTGAATAGAGACATATACTTAGTATAGAATACTTAGTTTTTTTCATATTCTGAGAAAATACCTGCCTTGTTGTATAAAAACTCCTTGGAATGAATGTACTCACTTCGATTGGTCCTGTCCTCCTGGCGACGCCGACGACGTTGATGCCAGCGTTGGCCAGCTCCACGCAGATGGCGGCGCCGATGCCTGAGCTCGCGCCCGTCACCACGGCTGTCTTGCCCACCCAGCGATCCATGTTGATTGTTGTTGCTAGTAGGGGTGTTTAGTTATTGATCTTAATTTTAATAAAAGCCTGTAAGTAGTATCTCACTGTGAAAGACATAATTTTGCTATCTCTTTTAAGCCCATTTCGACCGACAACGTTAACGTACGTTTTTTCGTAAAATAACTGTTTTTAACTACTGAAAATAGAGCGTGAAATTCATAGTTAACAGTTGTTTTTTTTTTAATTACTTTTATGTCGTCGATAAACGAAAGCCTTAGGCCTAGGTATTCCTATTTTGCTAAGTATTGTATTATGAATGAAATTCATATTAATTGAATGACAAAGTACTAGTAGGTAATTATACAAAATGTACATAGTCGCCGGTCGCCCTGACTAATTCGAAGGTTATTGCCAATTGTCTTTTCCTTCAGTAGTTCCAGTAATCAAGGTCATACAGATAAATTGAACAGTTATGCCTTAATGAGTTCACAGAATCAGGTACTTCTATTTTAGAACTGATGGTCTCCTGCCAACGCATAACAAATACAATAGCAATCACATAAACACAATCCTTTATTACAAGCCCAATCCTGACAAGAATGCAGTTATTACACAGGGCTCAAGAATGTTCAGAAATAGCCCCGACCAAACTTGAATCTAGATGACTATAATATTATCTTACATCCACAGTCTTGTCTTATAAATAAACAACAATCCTGTGAATGGTAAATAACTGGATGTGAATCGTATTTTTGTATCAAAATAATAGAAATGCAACTAAGCACACGAATAATCCACGAAAATGTTGAAACTCGATTTAACTCCCTATAGGTACGCAAGTAAAATTGCCTTACCTTAAATGCTAAGTTTGAAGTTGACCGCTTTCGATCACTTTGCTGCACAGAATGACG
The DNA here is from genome assembly GCF_030705265.1 of Helicoverpa armigera. NCBI lineage: Eukaryota > Metazoa > Arthropoda > Insecta > Lepidoptera > Noctuidae > Helicoverpa > Helicoverpa armigera. The sequence continues at coordinate 2,819,262 of NC_087141.1, forward strand.
TGTTCAGAGCGTGCACTCAAACAGAATGCAACAAATAAACGGTAAAGAGAGGCTGAATCGAGGCAAGACTGGGTTTATGCAATTACGCAAAACGCAAGTTTTATACTTCTTATTTTATCATATTTTTATATTTCAGCTACCTGTACCTGTATTGAGGTGTAACGTAGTCCGTATTTGGATCTTCAATAGGGTAAGAAATATTCTGGACAATTTTTAAACGACTTAAAAAATAGGTTCTCAATTTCCTCTGTATGTATGTTTGTGCGCGATTGTCTATCTCTCATTTGGCTGAATTGATTTTGAGGCGGTTTTTAATATAGTATTCGTCAGACGTAGGATAAATCTATGTTCATCAACTAATTGAGTGGTGGTATCATAAGGTCGACACATGTAGGACTTGTAAAATCTTAAAGATTTTTCTTAAGAATTTTATTTCACTGAATTGCAATTACATATATGGAATTAGGTGCGATTTGAAATATATAATTTGTTCGGGACACACATTTCAAATTCAATTGAAATAACTCGAGCAACATCCTGTACCCGACCTGTCTGAGGAAATTGTATGATTATTAAAATAAAAGACATAAATACGGTTGCATATTTTATTATCGTAATTATTTGTATGTTAATAGAAAAATCTCCGACATGCTGACACTTAACAAGGCTAAAAATATTGAAATGGTCGACTATAGAACACGCGGCATATTTATATCCATCGACAATAATCGAACCGACACTCTGACACACTCATAGGAACATTTGCACCTTATCCTATCGCAATTATATCTCTATCTGACGTTTACAATAACTTATGTACTGACACATAAAATATAACACGCAGTAGATTTGAAAAAAAAAATGCAAAACTGAAATCACAAGTATCAAAAAAGATATATATTGGCTACTAATTTCTTTAAAAAAAAACTTGTTTTATAATAAAACCAAGCTAGTTTTCACTTTTGTACAGAATTAATCTCGCAGAAGACTCCTATAGTATGTACTATTGAGTTTGGCAAATGTTGTTTTCATTGCTTTAGTGTATTTTCGGGCAGTACTGGAAATCGATACATAAGTTATTGAAATCGTACATATGACAATCTACGATAAGCTTATCTCTACCATAGCTAGCGAGGAAATCTCATGACCTCGACCTCCGTGGTGTAATGTGTAAATATCTATTGACCGCAACTTAGTCTGTGGTAAAATATTTGCTTCTAAACTATGTTTACTTATTGCACTAATTGCTTTGTTGTTCAACATATCCTCGGTTTAACGCTATGGCTGCCATACGCTTATCGGGAAATAATTTCGAACTACAACTCTTTAAAACAATTCTCACTTAATTTCTACAAACTTATCATATCCAACAAACAGTGTCACAGTAAAGGGTGCAATTACAAAACAATATGTAAACCATCATAATTTATGCTTAAACCGAAATTTCGAACAAAGTCATCATCCTCCGAGCCTTTTCCCAATCACGTTGGGGTCGGCTTCCAGTCTAACCGGATTCAGCTGAGTACCAGTGCTTTACAAGAAGCGACTGCCTATCTGACCTCCTCAACCCAGTAACCCGGGCAACCCGATACCCCTTGGTTAGACTGGTGTCAGACTTTCTGGCTTCTGACTACCCGTAACGACTGCCAAGGATGTTCACTGACAGCCGGGACCTACAGTTTAACGTGCCATCCGAAACACAGTCAATGGTGTCTAAGATATACTTAGAAAGTACATACAAACTTAGAAAAGTTGCATTGGTACTTGCCTGACCTGGGATCGACCCCGCGCCCTCATACTTGAGGTTGGTCCTTTACCCACTAGGCCACCACGACTTTCGAAACTACTACGAAATTTCGAACAAAGTATATAATTTATAATACTGGAAAAATACTTGTTTACGCCTTGAAATTCGTTGCAGAAAAATATAATGACGTCAAAAAATTTAAATTCCTTTCACAGTCTTCGTAATAAAAGTATATAAAAGCAAAGTAAATAATTTATAAACGTGATATGCTATGTATTTGATTTTCTTATATAAGGAGAATATAAATGTATCGCATTATATATATTTCTGAAATAAACTATGTATATCCCGACATGACTTACAAACTACGGCTGGAGACAAAAATAAAATATCGAAAGTTAATGCTTACGCTAATGTAACAATAATATTAACTTGTTACAGTAAATTGCACTTATTTATTATCACTTAATATTATTACAATCATAAATGTAGACTTTTATTAATTTCTATTAATTTCATATTCAAAGAAACTTTTTTCATTGAGAATCTTGTCGCGCGAAAAATAATCGTACTATCACTACTTCGCTGTACTTGTAAAATATTTCTCGAAACTACGATGTCACAAAATTATACTTCATACGCATTTATTTCACATATAGATATTTATAGCTTAAAGAAAGACATGTAGATCCGCTATTATCTCTGATACACATAAATTCAATATTGGTATGTATTGGTATTCTTATATTTAAAATCTGCAATAAAACAAAGCATAAAAGTAAAGTGTAAGTACAAAGCATAAATTTGACTTAACTAGTTGGCCCTAAAGTATAGAAATACAACAATGTCCCGACATGTTATAATCATAATAATAAAACTAAGGTCTGCGCAGACTGGCACAGCATACGACACGAGTAGTTATCGAAATATGCACTTTATTGCTTACGAGGTAAAGTAAGATTTAGTTTGTGGTAGTTGGTTTTTCTGTGTCCCCGTGTGTCTGCGCAGACGCCGCAGCACCGCCTGCATGCTGCGCGCTAACAACAATGTACTGTTACTTCTAACTCACTGGAATAAACTCTGCACTTTCAGCTTCGGCAAGTATTGTGGCTGGGATTTCGTGATCTTTACCTGTAAAGGGAATGTTGAGTTATTATGTGTTATCGATTTTTGAGTAAGATTATTATAAGAATATAATAATTTACGTACTTCATGGTAATCTTCTTCTTTTATTTCCAAGGGATCTTTCAGTATCTGAAAATAAACAGTTTTATAGTTAATAAAAAGTTACATATATTTAGAATTTTCAAAAACAATCAACGCACATTTTACTTAACATACATTCCGTTAAAATAGTTCGTAATACTAGGTTCGATTGGCGAGAGTAAAGAGGGGGTCAGATTGGAACAAACTATTAATGTCTGCCGATCTATCCTAGAACGTGCCCCACTGGGATCCATAGCTATCGAGATGGACGTCCTGACCTGGACTGCCTGGTCTTTAAAAGAACCCAACCTTCAAGTCCCTAATAAATGTATTGAGCTATGTCATATTTGTTTATCATACCTTGGGCGGTCGTCCCCGTCTTGGCGGGTGTCGCGTGGCATGACTGAGCACGCGGAGCTGATGTTCCCTCAGCAGATGCTCAGTATGCTCGCTGGCGGACGCGAGGCGCTTGCCGCAGGAGGAGAACACGCAGACATATGCCGCGTCGGAGCGCGGCGCGTCGTGCGTGGCGGCGTGGCGCTGCAGCTGCCGCTCGCTGGCGCAGGATAGCCCGCACACGCCGCAGGAGAGGCGAGCTGGCGGACTGCGGGCCGGACTCTTCAGCTCCGCGTGTACTTCGCGTCTGTAGAACACATACATTTAACTACATAGTATAAGACAAAGTAGCTTTCTGTATCCCTATATCCCTATGTATGCTGAAATCTTTAAATGATGGAAGAGGGATGTTTATATATGTATATACATAATGTAGTGCATTTAGTATCAGCATTGCACACGTGAGAAGCAGGGCGGGTCGCTAGTATCATATAAAGCTGTAAGTACATTATGAGCACTGAGTTGGATGGTGTGGGCATAATGTATACAGAACGGTGAATAAAAATGTGGAAGATATATTACGACCAAAAGAATATTACGTGCGAAATGACGTGACTACGTCAAGTTTGAAGAAATGCTCTACTAGGTTCGCAAAGGCATCAAACCAATAATATGACAAAGGGATGATAACAGCGCCTTAGCGATATATACAACATGTAACGTAATTAACGCACACCCTCAAACACTCCAATTAGAATATTATGTTATAATCACAATACATACACTGGATTTTTAATTTAACATGTATATGCATAGTTATTTACTAAATTAGTTATATCAATTCTTGGGGAACTTTTTGGTCATACTACTACGCACTCAAATATCGCGCCGCGCGCCGCTCGACTCGACACATCATAACGAAACTACGGAAAAAGCCGACAATACACGAAATCTTATTGCTTTGAGTTACGGTCTATTTGAATTTGTTTTGACTGTACAGAGTTAATATGACAATAATTTCCGTAGTTTTAATTATTTTTGGGATAAAAAATTACCTATATTATAAATGATATAAATCGATTCAGTAAACGATTCTGAACAAACTAATTTCAGGATGTCCGTTAATTTAGTTACATGTTGTATATATTTTTTTTTTTAACATACCATTAACACTTACAATAATGACAAGAACGACACTACTTATATAAAATAAATACGTGAACTTTACCTGTGCAAATACATATGGTTCCGCTGTTGGAACTGCTCTCCGCAGACGGTACAGTCGTACGTGGACTCCACGGGCCGCCCGTTCAGGTGACGCTTGCGATGCTGGTTCAAATTCGTCACCTAAGCAGGGAAATGTTTTGTGAATTAATTGAGGTGAGCACGGAACCTATATGCCCAATGTGGTAGTTAACAAAAAGTAAAATTCCTTACTTTCAGTAAGGAAACTTTAAAAGGGACTTTTCTATAAGTAAGTTTCTTTTAATTATATTTTTACATCAAAATGATAAATGAAAATGACATTATTATAAGATGCTGTACCAAATGAAAATGATTTTATTCTTGACTTATTTAACTAGAAGTTCAAAGGCAGTTACTTGTTATTACCTGAGCATAAGCCTTGCTACAGCCGGGCTCCGGGCAGACGAAGGGACGCTCGCCAGTGTGCAACCGAACGTGATTGTTAAGATTCGTAACCTGCCATCAAATAACAATATCATAATAGAGGTATAATTGGTGAATACTAATTATGGATTTGAGAAAAAACTAGTCTATGTTTTAGATTATTCCTGGACACATTTTTATTTTATTATGTGGGCTACTACTAGGGGCATGTGACGTCACGGCTTCGTACAGACAGTGACGTAACACACAAGTTTAATACCTTGTATATTTGATGTTATTTTACGGAAGATACTCAAGATTACGTATCCAATGTTTTATTTTTAATAAAATAATGATTGATACAATTGCATTTAAGAAAATATGTAGTAATTTAGACATACCTGTGTAAAGGCTTTCCCACATTCGGAGCACTTGAAGGGTCTCTCATTAGTGTGGATACGCAGATGCGCCCTCAAATTGTTGGACTGGGAGAAAGCTACAAAAAAGTATATTTATTAAAATAAAACCTCTATCAATAAAAAATAAATTGTATAATTGTTTGATGTTACTAGATTTTTTTTCGATTGATATGCTGTAAAACTAGGAATATTTTAAAGTTGCTTCAAATATCAATATTATTAGCAGCTTACAGCTTGATATTTAAAAGACACTGCAATTATCTGGACTCCTAATTTTTCACTTGTTAAAGAAGACGTCCTACAGCAAATAAATAAAGTCTTAAGTTTAGACAACTTATCGATACTCAGTGGGTCGTAACGACATTTAATCGTGTCAGTCTTTTTGTCGACTTAGCGCGAGGATGAGAGCAAAACAAAAAACGACAAGTGGATTTTTATCGACTTACATTCTTCTATCGTCACGATATGACAGAGAGAAACCAATCTAATTGTCAGCCTCTTTACTAAAATTATAACCGTCTTACCATAAAAACTTTTAAACGGCAGTTTAAGACTTATCTAAAAAAAATTCAAATTATGACATATTGACAAATGGTTCATTTTGCAGCCACAATTTTTTTAGACAAGTGTAAAACAGGTGTTTAAGTTTTTGTAGTAAGGCCATGAATGTTTATGTGAAGAGTTTGTTCATCACCTATGTTATAACTTTTTAAATGGGTGTGGAACATAAAATAAAACTTAAGTTTGTGGGATTTTTTGAGTAGGTGCCCTTTAAACACATTTATATGTATACGATACTACGAATTATAGATTAATAATAGTATGTACAGCTATTTATTCAAAGTTAGCTATGTCACTGGCACAGTAAAGTATGAAGTTGAGTTGAAATCTAGTTGTAAGTAATAAAGCTCACCTTTATTGCAGTATGTGCATATGAAGCGTCTCTCGGCGCGGTGGTTGCGCAAATGATTCTGTAACTGCATATTCTTCTGAAAAGACTTGTGGCACAGGCCACAATACAATGATGTTTCAATTCCCTCCTGGAAGGTGCAAAAATGCAGCTGTAACACTGGACTCAAATACTAATTACTCATTATTCTAATATAGGTAGACAATAAGTGATGCTTAGCTATATGACTTGATTAATGTAAAATAGAGTTATTTTAAATTTAATTGCCATATTGTTACGATTTGATACCAGTGCTGCAGTCTACAACTGTGGTGTTAGTAAAGAGGTTTATTGTATAATGTTAGTTATTGTTTATGCTATAAACATAGTTCTTGTTTATGGAATTAATAGTATTTTGACAAATGCCTAATCAGACAGAGACACAGCGTTTTTGTGATATTTTCAATTATACATATTTTTGTCATTTTTATTTAGATTGTGTACTATCCCTTATCATTCTATTGGATCTAATTTTACAACATGCACCTGAGAACGCCTGAAGTCTTATCACTTCATGAGACTTGTTTAGAGGCACTAGGTATATAAAACAGTAGACAACATTTAACCCATAACTATTTCAGTAACAAAAAAGTTTTTATAAATAAGCACCTCTTCCGTGTTGTTGGTGGAGGTCTGCGGCACAGTCTGGTCGTTGCCATTTTCTCCAATAGTCACTTCAGGCACGAGCGGCTGGCATTTGAAGCAGGCATAGATGCCATCCTTTCCCGTCTCAAACAGTTGCTGGAACATACACAATATTCTAGCTGTAATGTTATGATCTTTATTTTTTATATTTCTATCACTCTTTTTTATATACTGCAATAAAATAAAACATAAAATAGTAATAAAACTTAAGTCTAGTGGTCATAGTCTTCATCATTTCTTAATAAAATAAAACCAAAAAAGTTGTTATGTGCAAGACTATGTTTAAATGCAGTGCTATTATTATTATTGATCAGATATGCCTGTGATACCTACAGCATATGCCAAGGTTCACTATTCAAGTACATAAAAAAAGGATCATAGTTGTTTTTTACACAGCGCAGAGCCAGACGTAAAAAAACAGACCGTCCGACAAAAAAAAATAAAAAAAATACGCGGGCAGGTTTCGAATGTCAAGTTTTTTCTCATTTCTACCTACAGTTACTACAATATTCCACCGAAATCAATCACAAAAATTGTGTTTTGTGAAAAGTAAAGCAGTCGGAATGGCCAGGGACGTTATTTTTATAACAATCTCCTAAAGAAAACAAAAAAATATTGACGATATATTTCGAGACGACGCATGAATTAAGTAAACAGATACTCACAACGGCAGGTTTAAGACAAATCCCACATTTGTCCATAGCGGACGAACACAACACAATCAGTTATATTAAATTATCAAGGGATATTGCTAATATTTATTTAAAAAAAGCAGCCCTCGGTGGCTCTCACTCAGAAAAATCTCAGGGCGGGGCGGGAGCGGGGAGAGCGGGGTGAAGATAAAAGACATAAATTCATAGACAAAATACATTTTTGTGTTGCCATTTCTAGATGAATCGAATCCCTTTATCCGCCTATTCTTAGCCTGCTCGATTTACCAAATATCGAATTTCTATCAAAATGTAATGCTATCGAAACAGAAAGTAGAGAAATTAAGTCACTGGACCCAAACGATAAATCAGCGGCTAAGATCATCACATGATCATCATCGCAAGAAGTGATGTCCTTTACACCCCATTTTCAAAACATGAGAGAGAGAATGAGGCCTCTTTCATTGGCCTCTCTTGTCTAGAGTTTTTGAGTTTTGACGTTTCCGTATTTTTCATTCATTCATTGTTCATTCAAAATTGCTTCCACTCGTCGGAATACGAAATTATTGTGTTTTAACTTTTCGAACTGCGTATTTTTATTTACTATGCCGTTTATTATTAATTAGATGAAACCAAGTTTATAATTGTTATACTCACATAATTTTATATGCTCATGTGAAGAGCTTTGTTGTTAAGTGTTTACTATTGTTTTTGTGAAAGATGGCTGAGAAGATTGTTGTAGCCAGTGGGAACAACCAGCCTATCGTAAAGATAGGGCACTACACGCTGGGAGCCACCCTCGGCGTCGGTACCTTCGGTAAGGTGAAGATCGGAGAGCACCAGCTGACCAAACACAAGGTTGCCGTGAAGATCCTGAACAGGCAGAAGATCAAGAGCCTCGATGTCGTGGGCAAGATCAGACGAGAAATACAGAACCTTAAGTTATTCAGACATCCTCACATCATTAAACTGTATCAGGTATTATTGTAAATTATTTAAACATATTCATGTATTCAGTGACCTTGAATAAGTCACACTTGACTCATACGCTTTGCCTACAAAATAACAAAACAAACTTAAGCCTGTGTTGTTATCTTTCCAGGTGATATCTACTCCAACAGACATATTCATGATAATGGAATATGTGTCTGGGGGTGAGCTGTTTGACTACATAGTGAAGCGGGGCAAGCTGCAAGAGCATGAAGCAAGGAGGTTCTTCCAACAGATCATATCTGGCGTGGACTACTGTCACCGGCACATGATAGTGCACCGGGACCTCAAGCCAGAGAACCTGCTGTTGGATCACAACATGCATGTTAAGATAGCTGACTTTGGACTCTCCAACATGATGATGGATGGAGAATTTTTGAGGACTTCATGTGGATCTCCTAACTATGCTGCACCTGAGGTAAATGAGGCATTTTGTAGTATAAAAATATTCATTCATCTCAAATTGAAATAAGGTTTTGACTTGGGACTTCAGAGTCATAGTAAACAACCTTTGAAATAATCTTTGATCCAGAAAAACTAATGCTTCTTCTTTATGTTGAACAGGTGATATCCGGCAAACTATACGCCGGTCCTGAAGTTGACGTGTGGTCATGCGGTGTAATCTTATACGCACTACTCTGTGGAACACTACCATTTGACGATGAGCACGTCCCAACACTGTTCAGAAAGATCAAGTCGGGCATATTCCCCATTCCTGAGTACCTGAACAAGAGTGTAGTCAGTCTCCTGTGTATGATGCTCCAAGTGGACCCCATGAAGAGAGCAACCATTGAGGATGTGAAGAAACACGAGTGGTTCCAAAAAGACCTGCCCGGATATCTATTCCCGTCTCCTGTTGAGCAGGTAATTACAGTATGTAGACCCCATCCTTTTTTAATACTAGTTTATAAGTAGTTTTAGTTTTTTTATCCTTTAAATATTATTTATATTTATCCCTGTTTTGTTTGGTTTTGTAGTTGTGGTGGTAGTGCTAGTAATAATTCCCATATATTCCAAGGTGAATTGTACATGTATGCCATTTACATTGTTAAATGGACAATGAAAGTTAAAGCATGTCATTAGTTTAATTTCTCTTGGGTATGGTATCTCCCACATAAGTCCTGCTTGACATATAACTGGATACCATTCCATTGCATGTGTGTGTGAACCATTGGTGAGAAACAACTTATCACTAATATTATTTGGTTTTGTCTTACTATACTACATAACAAAATGCCACTAATAGTGATTCTAGAATCACTTATGTACACACATCTAACACAAAAAAAAGAACACTAAACAGCTATAATAAATGGCAGAAAAGCTCCACAAGCTCTGCTATCCAGTATGATAAAATTGCTAGCACACTAGCACCACACCTGTAAAACATGCTACAATAAACTTTAAACAAATGACTACAATACTTAAACACAACTTACAAACAGTTACACCTTGTTGTTGCCATGTATCGGTCTTGCGCCTGACCTATGTCCACTTGTGCCAGATTACCGTCACACATCGGTCTACGAAAGTGAGAGAATAGGCAGTGCTCATAAAAGTTTGTGCACTAGTTATGTACTGTGCAGCTGGCTGATCTGATCAGAGAAAAGCAGCTGTAGTTTTAAATCGGTCTGCCCGCCACTATTATCAACTGATTTACTTATTTTTTAATTCAAATCATGTATTCAATTCTATAAATTATCAAACTTTGATATTACTGTATGAACTTGGTAATTTCAGGACAACAGTGTAATAGATACGGAAGCCATAGCAGAAGTTTGTGAGAAGTTTGGCGTCAAGGAGCATGAAGTACACAATGCTTTATTGAGTGGAAACCCTCATGATCAGCTGGCTATAGCCTACCATCTCATCATAGACAATAAGAGGATCGCTGACGAAGCTGCTAAGGCAGAAATTAAGGACTTCTATGTAGCAAGTAGGTATCATGAGAAATCTCTTAACTAAAACAGAAACTGGCTGTAATTATTGCTATGTACTAAGCAGAACCACCTCAAATAATTCCCGTCCAGTAGCTTTTCTTCTCTGAAGTAAGCCAGTTGAACCCTTATGCATGTGCATTCCATTCTCTTTGACTACCGTGAAGTGATTAGTAAGTAGTCAATTTAGGACAAGCAATGCTTCTCAACCAACTGTATCACAATTATCCTATCCGCAAGTATGTATAATAAATAAAACTTCTGAACAATGATCTTGAGGTCAGTCAATAAACCACTCTTTGTCCCCAAGCAGGCAACTCTCCGCCGGCGGCGGCGGAGACGGCGCGGCCGCACCCTGAGCGCATCGCGCCGCATCCGCACCCGCAGCAGGACAAAGCTAGAGGCACTCCCATTAAAAGGTAACTAGCATTACCTATGTACTGTTAAACATTACAATATTGTATACTAGATTTCAAGAAAGTGGCCGGTAGTGGTTAGATGCGGGCTACCTAAGATCGGGATAGTTGTCGCTCACTAAGGCGCGATTCTAGATACCGTCTGCAACTTGTGGAACGTGCGACGTGCGCATCCTGTGGCAACAACGCGTTGCAACCGTATAAAAAGTCCTAATGCTTCCATAATCAAGCCAAATTACGCCTCCACTGTTAAAGCGTGAATTTATTACTTTAAAAAAACAGAGTTTGCCATTAATAAAAATGTTAAGCATTTTTTTGTTGTCATTATCATTACACACATACATCATAAAGAATATGTTTAGTCTTGTCACCACAGTAACAAGTTCATTTTCATTTGTTCTACAGAGCAAAGTGGCACTTGGGCATCAGGTCTCAAAGCAAGCCTAACGACATCATGCTAGAGGTATTCCGGGCTATGAAAGCTCTGGACTACGAATGGAAAGTCATCAATCCTTATCATGTTAGGTAAGTAAATTGGGAATTTAGCGACAAGACAATATGAATCCTATCAAGCCTATGATCGTATTTTTACCAAAGACGAACATAAAGTGACAGATATTTCCATTTTTACAGGGTACGCACACTAAATAAGATGACAGAAAAATACGTGAAAATGTCGCTGCAGTTGTACCAAGTGGACTACAAGTCGTACTTACTCGACTTCAAGTCGCTATCGGGCGAGAAGGAGGACTCGGAGGAGGAGACGGCGTCGCCGCTAGTATCAGCCCCTCCTCCCCCGCCGGCCACCTCCCCCACGGGCCCGCAGGGGCACCACACCATGGAGTTCTTCGAGATGTGCGCCGCGCTCATCATACAGCTCGCGCGGTAATGACCTGCTGCCGAGCGGGGTCAACTCCACACACGGCGGTAATAAGTGTATGCTCGTTATAGCTAAGAGAAGCGCGGCTACACCCAGTCAAGCCCTAATTAGGTAGGTAACCAGTTAGTTGTTTGCGTTATACTTATCTCCTGTACTCGGTAAAGTTAGAAAGAGCCAAGCTTGTTTTGTTAGTCTAGCTCTGTGCTTTAATATTGGCGTTGCCGCGCTTCATCTTTCACACTTTATATAGGAAACAATTAGTAGGTACAGTTGTTAACCCACAAAACGGTACGAAGAATGTTAATTAATAATTTCAATAAGCAATATTTTGATACACTTACATACTTCGAATTTAGCAAATTAATCACTATTGTAGAACTGCTTCGTGCGATTTTTATTATTGCATACTAATAGAATGGAAGCAACTAGTAACTAATGAATTCTGAATAGTAATATTGGGGTTGAATGTTAAATTATAAGTATTAGCTGTACATTGAAGTAAGATGATCTGGAACCTTCCAATGGTATTGTGACTCCAAGTTAAGCATTGTGATAAGTTACAGTGCAAAGCCTAAAGTTTCGAACACACCAACACGAAAACTGAGACAGTCAACGACGTACGTTTACACTGATGGCTTGCAAAATATTCGCAAACTTTGTTACTCAAATCAATCATTCAGCTTTATTGAGCTTTGCTACGCATGTCCACCGCCTGTGCCGCGTGTGAACGCCTCTCTGACCGACTCAAGCGCTGGTTTGTTCGAAACTTCGTTCATGTGATTTTACCAAAGATTATAATTGTTATTTTAAGCAAAACTAGTGCCTTTTTGTATTAATTACAAGCATAACGTAGCTGTTAAAGTTCTCCATAGCTTAAATCAGATTGTTCACATGAAATGAAGGTTACAAAATCAAGAGTTGATGTTATTTACGAGATGTACGGGATTTTGTAGAATAGACTTATTAATCCTATAATATTAATTTATAGATTATTTGTATGCAACCGAGTATTATTATATAAAATGTTAATTATTTATCTTGTACAGCTTTGATTATATAATTATGTATAGTATTGTGCAATTCCAAATTTTACTTCCTTATTTTTTTGAAGTTACTTATTAAAGTCTCTTAGAGATGGTAACAATTTTTTTCATTTCAGTATGACAATACGACGTAATATTGCTGGTTATGCTTTTAGTAGTCTGGGGTGCAAGTAAAATAAACTCACAAATAAAACTTTTCAAACAGAATACTGTAATTTATTACAGATCTAGGAATTATTTTAAAATAACTAATGATTTAATTCTTTACAAAACAAAGGATGTAATGAATATTTTCGAAGAATTTCAATCTACGCTCAACAACAACATAATAAATAAAGCTAACAGGCATATGATCATTCCTCTATAAACAGCGATGACTATGACTGACTGTTGAAGAATATCACAATCAAAGGTTATTCATCACATCCCGGCGAGCCGTGGATAGTCAATGTCTAGGATCGCGTAATATAGTCGGTTTGCTTTGAGTTGTCCGGTTCCAACAGGCCACAGACGCGCAAGAGACTCGGAAATGCACAGTTTTCTTAAAAGAACTGTACATTAGAACGCCAAGTCTGTACTCCATTTGAATAGGCATTCAACTAAAGATAAACAAACATGATATAACTTTTTATTTGAAAACTCATTTAAAAATAAAATTCGGCAAAAAATCAGTGTAAATACAATAATAACAACTTAATCAATTCAATCATTATTTTAAGCCCTAGTTTATTTGTTTAATGTGTATTTTTATAAAAAGTTCTATCAAGATTGTTTATGCCTACTCAAATGAAGTGTAGAGGCAGTTTGTGTCCGGTCAGTCGCGGTAAGTGTCGGAGTGAACCGTAGCGCGGTGAGAGCGGTCACGCGGCGGCGGTGGGCGCGGCCGGGGAGCTCTCGTCAGGTTTACTCTCCAACGAAAACGGTGGAATCCGACAGTCAAATGTGTAGCCGTCTTCACGTTCCATTCTGAACGTGCCCCTGGAACAACATTTTATTTCTTTTACTATGTTGTGATATCACCTGAGGTCATTGCTGTAATAAATATTAAGAGTATGCACTATCCGCACCCATGACTATATTCTAGAAACTCAAACTATCGAGTCTCAAAGAATCGAGTTCGATTTCATATTGCTGCTGCACAACCCTGAACTAATTGGTGATTTATGCATAGATAGTAGTTTCAATCATTTCCCCTGAATTTCTAGAATAAACTGTACTGTACAATGTACATACGAAGATGCAGAAATTATCGCAAAAAGTAATCACAATGTAATGTCCACTGTGGCCTGAAACTTGCTCGCGGGAGGACTTAGGGTCAATTCCCACTGAAAGAGCAGCGGCCGTAAGAGCACGGAAAATGTAAGAGCGCGGCGCGGTGCGGAGCCGCGCGGCGCCGCGCGGCCCGCTCTCGCTCAATCCCTTGCAATTACGGCCGCTGCCGGCCGCTGCTCTTTCAGTGGGAATTGACCCTTAATGAGCGCATCGCGCTGACATAGTGTAGTCTCAATACGTGACATGTCATCGACACGAAAGAAGAAGAATCACAAGATTTCTGCATATAAAATAGCTTGTGGCAGAGAAAAACGTGTGCCACATACCACATGTGTCCGCTAGGCGCCTGCAGCGAGACGTGGCTGCTGTACTGGAAGGCGGGCGAGTGTCGGGCCAGCACGGGCTCCTGCCCCACCACGCCGCGGCCGCGCACGGTCTCCAGCGTGCCGCTCAGCGAGAAGATGCGCCAGTGCCGCTCGCGCAGCTGCACCGCCTGCGACCCCAGGTTCTCCAGACGGATACAATAACGCCACTGTGCAAATAATACGTACAATTACAAACAGTCAAATTCAACAACATTTTATTAACAAACTACTATAGTTTCCGCCTAACGTATCTTTGCGCGAATTGCGTGCTGCGCAGGAAGCAATTTTAGGTATTTTGAACACTGAGTTGAGGCATCATCAACTTTTTAAAAGTTTTCTGTAAAACTTGTCAATTTTATAGCACCTTTCATCGAGGATGTGACAGAATGGCAATGCTACATGCTCGTAAATTTAGCTGCAAATTACTGGCTTACCCAATAAACAGCTGAATTCTGTGACTCGCGGCTGCCCATGTAGAATGGAATGACGGTGACTCGAACACCCTCGGTCGTCTCCCGATGCACATCGCTCAGTTCCAGCCATGGATGGTTCTTCTTCTGCCATGCTCTTAGAGTCTCTTGAGCAATGAATGGTGGATCTGAAAATACGTATTATAAACATTAAAAAAAATTATAATAGCCTCAGGAAGCAGATAAAACTACAGGGAACAATTGTCTTTGTCAGTCATTCATCACTTGATGGGTTATTTCATCTAGAGGGGTACTAAAACATTGTATACATAATGTAGCATTATTATTTCATTTGTATACATAAGTTATCTACATAGTTTATCACTGACCTTTATCAGCATTATGCATAAGGAACTTGTCAAACAGCTCATGTTGCAAAGGGACTCGCTCCACAGAAGTATAGGGGATAATGTCATCATGTGCCACATAGTCCAGCCCAGGGATGGCATATAGACTGCGGCTTGACTCTTGGTTGCCGAGGAAAGTCACCGCCTCAGTTTGCGCACGCTGAAATATAAATACAATACTTAGAGTAAATGAATTTCTTTTTTTTAATTCATATTGCACTTGCCAGCTCTGTTTTGGTTTTAATGAGGTACAAATATATCTAAACTGAGTGAACTTTTTTGTAGGTATTATGAGACATGGAAAATGCTTATGTATTTTAGTATGACCTTTATTAACTTTTTATTTGCGAAGACTACATAAAGAGTATAAATATTTTTACTTTGTATTGATAGTGATTTGTTATGAAAACCATGATAACTAAATTAAAAACATACAGCTGCAGTAAATCCATTTTTAGTTTAAAGAAATGTTAGTTAAGTTAAGAGCATATAATTAAACCAATATTATTGTTTCACATATTTTATAGTTATACCTTTATTTTCCATTCAGGCCTCATGTCGATGTGTGTTGTCACAGTCAAAAATAATTGTGGACGTTAGTATTCATCATAACACATTTAATTACCCTATTGGCATTATCATCAACCTGATTAACCTTAGCATATAATACCACATATCTTATTTATTTTGCTTTTATTCTATGTATCCAAAGAAGGAGTTAAGGACTTCACATCAGACTTCCACAAAATACAGGGTGCAAAACAATCTTCGTATCAACAAGTAATATTTCCATACTTATATTTAGCTTAACATGAGTACACATAACATATTACACAAGATTATGTCACTGCATAGTTAGCATATTTGAAAAGGAAAGTGGAAGTTTGCCAATTAGACATTTGAACTCACAATATTTCACCATATAGGGCACTGCATGCCACAAATCTAGATATTATCCTCTTCAAATAATTAAAAAGTGGTCCATGAACCATAAATACTTTAAAATGTAAGGATACTTACTATGTAAGGTGCATCCCTGGTATCAATTAGGACTTGATAGAATGTATGTGTTCGGCCCTTGACTTCCTTGCCCACGTTAGACAGGGAGTCTCCCGACGCCTCAGAGCTACCTGAGGAGTCTTTGCTCTCCTTCTTGTTGGTGGCATCCCTATCGTACACTCGTGCCAACCACGGGAACAGGATCACCCCACGATAACCGAATACTTTATGCAAAATCAATTGTCCCGTGTCATATTTGCCTGTCGCCTTCGGTTGTTCGAGTTTTCCAACCTCAGCCAATCTGAAATAATAGTTATTAGTATTTTTGAAAATATATAGGTTATGCAGATATTTACTGTTACTCTAGTATTTACCTGGTATAATTTGCTACATGACATAAAAGAATTCTAGAAGCAGTTAATTTTACTGGCGTAGTTGGTAAAATTCTTAACAATATCTCCATTTTATCATTGTAATTTGTATTTTTTTCCTATTTTTGTTTGACACTACACTTGACTTTGACAAGAGTCAAAGTAATCAATCAATAGACCGGGCCATTTTTTATTTCATGTCGTAGTCGATTCTTTGATAAGGTTTTGAACTTAATAAAAAATATTTTTTCTGATAAATAAACGGAGTTTATAAAGTTTTCATCCACACTCTTCAGATTCCAAAAATATTGATATTGTAATCGAGATCAAGATTCTCGCCCGCCTCGTTTTGTCTCAATGGCTTGTGTTACAAAGTTCCGAAATTAATTAAGTAGATTTCTAAACGAGTGAGCTCAAAGTCCTAAATTATTTTGATTTCCAGCTGTAGATAGTGTATTGTTTTTGTTATTAAAACTAATTATCCTAAAATGATAAAGAATTTCTCTAAGTTAGTTCAAACACTTGGTAAGTACTATTAACTTTTGTTCCATCATTAGTTATCCCGGAACAAAATTAACTTGTATTTATATTTATTTTGTAGCTCCAACAAGTGTCAGGCAGACAAGATGCATAGCATCACTTTCAGCATTATCTGAAGATTACCAAATGCTGTACAAAACATGTAGAGACTTCGCTGAAGGGGAACTAAAGCCCAACGCTGCTAAGTTCGATCGCGAACATTTATATCCTGGTGATGCTATCAAGAAAATGGGTGAGCTCGGACTCATGTCCATAGCGGTGCCGGAGGAGCTTGGCGGAGCTGGTCTGGACTACCTCGCGTACGCTATCGCACTAGAAGAAATATCAAGAGGGTGTGCGTCAGCAGGAGTCATAATGTCTGTGAACAACTCCCTATACTTGGGTCCTGTTATGCACTGGGGCAATGACAAACAAAAGCAAGAGTTTGTCACACCATTCTGTACAGGTCTGTAATCAAAGTCAATTCAAATCTATAAATTGTGTGCATCTATTTATGAATTGTTTTGCAACTTCAAGTGGACACAGTAATCATATTATTTTCATACCAGCATGAATTTTTTGTTTGAGCCCAGCAAAATGTTCACAATGATTTAATTGTGGCGATTATGGCCTGTGGTTGTTGAAAGCACCGCCACTTTCTCTGGATATGTGATGCTAGTAAGTTATACACAGTCTGGTCTGGAACTCTCACTATACACACAGAGGGTGTATGCTGGCAGCAACAAATAACATAATTAGGTCACTTCTATTGATCACTGGAAGGAGGTCTTGGTTGCACAACATGGTGATGGTGAATGCTTTACTTACCATAATTTGCTTTTAATTTATGTTGACTTATGCCATAGCCAGGTTCACTATTCTACCTGGATAAGATTTGACTTCTTCAGACATGAATAAGAGGTACAATTAAGTCAGATTTTTAGAGATCTGAAAATCTGAGACCATTGGAAACTGTTAAAAAAAATGAGTAGCCTTTTTCTACAGAATCACTAAAAGTACAAGAAGCATACCTACACACAATATACCTTAAATAGGTGTTCCATGACTCATGAGCAATTAAAAAATGTATACATATTAAAACTTTAATGGCATGTTTCAGGTGAAATTGTTGGGTGTTTTGCTCTTTCTGAGCCAGGTAATGGATCTGATGCTGGAGCCGCATCCACCACAGCAAAGGAAAGTGGTGACAAATGGACACTGAATGGCACAAAATGTTGGATCACTAATGGATATGAGAGTAAGGCCTCTGTTGTCTTTGCTACTACTGATAAAAGTCTAAAGCACAAAGGAATATCTGCCTTCATAGTCCCAAAACCTATCAAAGGTCTTGAATTAGGCAAGAAAGAAGACAAGCTAGGAATAAGAGGTTCATCCACTTGTTCCCTGATGTTTGAAGACTGTGATATTCCTAAAGAGAACATTCTTGGTCAGCCAGGTCTTGGATTTAAGATTGCAATGATGACATTAGATGCTGGCAGAATTGGTATTGCATCCCAAGCTTTAGGTATTGCACAGGTAAATATTTCTCAATCCCAGAAATAACAGCCCCTCAAAAAATAAAATATTAATTCCAAAAATTTCTTTTTGTAGGCTTCACTAGATGTTGCAGCCGAGTATGCATCAAAACGCACAGCCTTTGGAAAACCTATAATGAAACTCCAAGCTATACAAAACAAGCTAGCTGACATGGCCTTGCAGCTGGAGTCAGCAAGGTTGCTCACATGGAGAGCAGCCTGGTTGAAGGATAACAAGAAGCCTTATACCAAAGAGGCTGCAATGGCAAAACTGGCAGCTTCAGAGGCAGCCACATTCTTATCCCATCAGTGCATACAGGTTTGTACCACCAATAAGCTTTAAAAAAAAATGTGCTATTAAAAGCTAAATTAGATAATAGTAAAAAAATAAAATTAGACTACAGTCAACATAAAAATATTGGCTTCTCATCCAAAATTTTGTGTCTATACTATTTACCTCCTAAATATGTTCTAGGTGTGTGAATCGGCCCAGTGATGGCACTAAAACTAAATTTCTAAAATTTTGACTTATTTAAAATGCAGAATATTTCATAATAAAATACTTTCGTATTTCAGATCCTTGGTGGTATGGGCTATGTTTCTGACATGCCAGCAGAGAGACACTACCGAGATGCGAGAATTACAGAAATATATGAAGGCACTTCTGAAATCCAGAGACTTGTTATAGCTGGACAACTCATCAAGGAGTATGGTCTCTAATAACTATGATACAGTATGATTGACTCACTCAGTGTATTAAGTGTAACTGTAGTTGTAAGTGTAAGACTGTTTTATTACCCCTTTTTTAGTCAATTTTACCAACCTCATGTTTAGCAGCTAAAGTATATTTGAACCATATATGTATATGTATATTTTTTAGAGTCTCTGTACAAGAATATTCAAATTGTATTTACTATATATATTTACACATTTGATGAAATAATAAAATACTTAAATATTAATTAGTTACTTTATTGATTCCTCGATACTTCATATAATCAAAATAATAAATCTTAAAATATTGTTATACTGTTTTCACTGAACTATTTAGGCAGATACAAACAAAATGCTGATAGAGAAGTGTTTTAAATAGACATCAGTAATATTAGATAAGTAGCACATTTAATATTACAAATACCAATGCACCATTGAGACAAGTATAAAATTTTTTGGAATGGTTTTTTATCAAACATCGTAATAAATGTGTAAAGGGTAAATAAATGCTAACTTTGGTGTGCTTTGTCTATTGTCCAGGGCCTGACAGTGACTTGTCCATGAATTTCCTCTTGGCAAAGCAGAGCCACCACTTGCTTGGCTTACCATCTTCAGTAGCAAATACCTAAAACAAAATATTCAACATATCAATTACCATTATCTTAATTGTTTTAGTTCAAACAATAAAATGATATAATTGTTTTGTTAACTACATACCTTCTCACAAACACGAGCACCAGTCTCATGTCTCAACTGCTGTAAATACTGTCTCATCAAATCTGAAATCACAAAAAAAATTAAATCATCACCTTATTATCACTATTGATCAATATTAACTCTTAAATAAAATATTTTTTTAAACATACCAGCTTCCTGAGTACTGCTAGGCTTAGCATACACAGAGTTCAGAGGAAAACCATACTCCCCAGGGATATCAAACTTAGATATGGCCAGCATATACATTTCCTGTTGTCCCTGATTCTTGTTTGAACATTTCTGGAGCCGCTTCAGGCATTCAGAGATGTACAGAGTGAGGTAAATCAGAACTCTGTCAGCATCAGACTGAAAGAGAACTCTTAGTTATTCCTGGTTCCAGTGGTTTTGAATGAAAAAGTTTGAAACTAACTCCAGTACTTACCTTGATTTCATAGAACCTAAAAAACACATTTGCTTTGAAGTAGTTGAGAGCTTCGTCGATAACATCCAATTCAATCTTCGGACTGATCGGAGCCGGACCTCTGAAAGTTGTTCGTATTGGAAGGAGCGCCAGATTGCCAACAGATTGGGTGTAGTCCGTCAACGTCGAGTGATAAGCCTATAAGGAAATTGTTGTAGTTTATTACTCAGTACAATGCTACTGAAATAATATTGAAAATTAGAACTACTTCTACGAAATCCAGAAACTTACGGGCATTTTCGTTGGGATTACTTATTATTTTCAGAAAAACAAAATAATACTGTGACTGCGTTGGTCTCGTTCAGTTTACTTTTCCTACCTCTCTGCAACCGAAAACTATCGGCTATTTATGAGCTACGATAGAGAGTTATTAACTGAAGAGGAATATTTATAATTTAACTATACTATTTCTATAATTTCTTGAGTAAGGAAATCATAAAATGAATCACTTCTTCGCTCTTCACCGATAAAAATATGTCAACGAACGAACAACGAACGACAGCTACTGTCAATTTCGGGCACAGTATAAATAAAAATTCTTTTCCTCACAAATCTGTGCAATATTTTTAGTAAAAATATCAAGTCTGTCAAGTGTTAACACTGTCAACGTCGAAATTAATATGACACTGTCTTTCATGTATGTCATGCAAGTTTCGTGGATAGTACATGTGGTTTTTACGTTGTGATTATATTTATTGTACGTAGTATTTTCTTCAGACTAGTTAATTTTATGTATTAATTTTTAACATGGCTGAAGATACCCAAAGCCAGGTCCTCGCGATAGTGGCAAACATAACAAAAAAACAAAATGATAATGAAAAACCAGAAAACGAAGATGAAGATAATAAACAGAAAGAAAAATCGTCGTCAACTAAACCAGAAAACATAAGAGGCCTTCCCAAGTCTGGAAGATTTTGGAAATCTCAAAAGGAGAAGTTAGTATCTTTTATCTTTACCTTTCCTCATTGTTTACTAACTTTAATAACCTAAAATCTGTTTTTTGAAATCAACACTCACCTATATATTTCTCACCAGCTACGCATTATTTTCAGGTTTTCAAACATTAACAAAACAAAGGGACTTAGAAACAGCTTTGAGAGGAAAAAAGCATTGCGTGCAGAGCTACAGAAAACGAAAGAGCTATCTAAACAATTATTAGAAGAAATTAAACAGAAGGAACTGAACAGGAAGGAACGGCGGCGACAAAACTTACAACGCGCCGAGGAAAACAAACGTAAAGCAGAAGTAGTCCAAGTTATCACGAACACAGCTAAGCTAAAGAGAATGAGGAAGAAACAACTACGATTCATTGAGAAACGTGACACTAATAAGCAAATTGAAGCCAATAAATAATCTTTTTTTAATAATTTGTAGTCATTATTTTATTTGTAATTCAATTCCAGTCACATTTTTATCAACCTGTTGCAATTTTTAGAATATAATAACCTGAGCTCAGGAAAATTGCACAATTTGTTCAATTAAATCTTATCATTGCATTATATAAATTAATATTGTGTAACCTACCATCACCCAATGCCTATGAAAATTTGATTTGTTTATTTTAGTTTTAAACACTGATAGAATAACAATAGTCTTATAAATTCGACATGTCTGTCCAGCTATGGCGTTGCACCTCCCAAACAGATGAACCAATTTTGATTTAGTTGGGAGTTCTCTGAAATGGTTGAATGTTTGATTGAACTTGGTATTGAGATAAAAGATCCATAAGTAGGTAGTTAGATCCATAACTAGTTGTATCTATCTGGATGTTAAGACTATTTAAATAGTTAGTGGAAAAATTAACTTAAATAAAACCTAAGGCAGGGGATTCTTTCAGGTTTTAGATTATTTTGATGCAGAAACAGAATGAAAATCGATTTTACTTCCATCTAATATTTTTATTAAGTATTTATAGCAATATAACATACTCCCACAGATACATATAAAAATATTAAATGCAATTTTCCAAATTTTGGCAGGTAATGAATTGTGTGGGCATTTTATATTTACATTAATAGTCTCAAGATCAATGATGAGATGAAACAGTGACGCAAATAATGGAACATCAATCTTAATATTAATTTCACATAGTTATGTACATCAATGAGAAAACTTCAGTGACTATTTATATAAATATCTATAAAATACACCAAAACTATTTGGTTACACTTTACATTGAAAACACAAAGCAAGAAATTTTCAAATTAAATTAAGATCTATGTGATAGACATCAGCAAATTCATAAGTTTCACTGTTACTTCATAAAATTAAGCCTCAATAATTATTTTACATCACTTTTGTCAGAATACTGCTCCATGTTAATAGTATTTAGCTCGCACACAGTAAACTTATCATTGATAACCACTTAGTACAAAATAAACCTATTCAAAATAAATCCAAAATTAAAAATGTTATAAATCGTTATAAAAATTAAATCACACATACCAAGTATACCTCTTACGATGTAATGTCTTAACATCTTTTATTAAATTCAATCAAATAATTTACAACAACAATACAGTTGTTATAATAATAACAACAATAGTTAGTAGCTTATATTCTAATATTTTAGTCTAACATTTGTCTATAATACTCCATTCAACATATAGAAAAAATCTTCATTGAAAACATCAGTCTAAGGCAGTGACAACAAAGATTGATCATTGAAAATAATGATGGATGACCATTCTCCAAACAAATTACATTTATATTTGATGTGGGGATTACTAAATTTGATCTTTATTCAAATAAACACTCCTATAAAATGATTACGTATTGGTGTAAAGTAAAAATGAGATTCTTACAAGATCTAACTTATATTATCAACCAGACCTACAAAAAAGTGTATCTGTTCATGCGGCTCTTTAAGTATTATACTGTCAACGAAAACGATTGGTCAAGCTGATATAAACCTTGGATATTTCAAATACATATTTATTGTGTGCGTCAGTGCGTAAACTGCTCTATCACTACTTATGCTGCTGTTACACAGTCGGTTTGGGTTACTCAACCACCGAGTTATTATAATATGCAGTATCAAGGTTTATATTATCTTGGCGTACAGTATGTTTGCTTCTATTACAACATAAAAAAGTGAGATATAAAATTCATCAAATGCTACGACTGAGTATTTCCGAAATACCAATTGTATTACTGTCATAGTGTAATTGAATGAAAGATTATCCAAATCTCTCGCACTGTTGCTGATCACTTCACAGTTAGCTCGTAGACAGCAAGTCACCCTGTGCTGTAACTTCCAACTTAACATTTAACTAACGAAACAAAAGCGTATCGACTAACCTAAAAAGTACAACTTATGTCTTTATAATAATAATAATAAACACATGAAGTCACGTGTGGCCCAGGGCTGCATGTACAGTTAGTTACAGTCAGCGAATATATACGCATAGTGCACGGAGGAAGGAAAGATGAGCGGAGATGCCATTATGTAGGTAGGTTGGGCGCCTTCTACTAGGTCAAATACGTACGGTGGACATGACAAAAAGACCAGTTACGAGCGAACTCACGAGTTTTTTGAGACATCTGTTAACGATTTTTGGTATTACAAAGAATAGGCGTGTTCGAAAGGCATATGAGAGCGGAGACAGTAACGATCCTTGTCCCCTGAACACCATACTTTGTTAAATTTTCCGTTATGACATCTCCGCTAGTGATTTAGTTCTCCATGGTAGAGTGTTCGCTATTGACACATCGAGAAGGAGTAATACTATGTGATGTGTTGTGGTGGGAGTGTGTCTAACTGTACAGGGTGTAGCGCCGCCTAGGCGAGGAGCAGGTCGCGTCGCGGCGGTCACACGTCGAAGTCGGCGCCCGCCTTGCCGGCCGGCGGCGCTATGAACGGCTCACTCCACATTCTTCTGAGATCTCCCTGGAAACAAATATTTCAGTGTTAAAACAGATTGACAACTTTATCTTATAATTTTTATATGAACTCCATCTAGAGAGTAGAATGTAGCTTTTACTCTATCTTAATTCGGCAAACAATAATGTTGAAGTAACGCTGAACATTTATGTAATACATACAACAATATCATAATGCCTGCGGGAGTACTTCAACAATGCTAGATTACTATGTACAATATCCTCCTCCTTTACTCAAGATCTCGCTTCAAAAGAAAATTTCACATAATATTTGCAAAATAAATGCTTCCTACTAATATTATAAATGTGAAAGTTTCTAAGAATGTATAGATATTATGCAAAAATGGCTGGACCAATTTGGTATGTAGATATTATGTGATACCCTGGATTAAAATATAGGCTACTTTTTAGCAACACATCATCCGGGCGGAAGCTTGTATATTTATGCTTACTTTAACATAAGCCATGGTGAGTAGCGGCAGCAGCGTGAAGGGCACGAGGTAGAGCAGCGCGGGCTGCGCCGCCTTGAACACCTCGGCCGACACCGTCGCCGTCAGCAGCCCCAGGAAGTAGCCCAGCAGCGAGCAGTGGAAGTACGTCAGCCGGGAACCCTGGACACATTACACTTATCAAGCAACTGAATGTACCAGTGGGTTTCCTATAGTAATAATTTAAGCTTGGTTTGTTATTAATATTTGGACTACTTTTGGGAAGCTACAAAATCACAGGGTGATATATTTTATATGGCCAAGAAACTTGTTTAGAGAAAACATTAGCTTATTAGGTAAAATGGATTTAATACTCACTGTACGAAATTAAACTGAAAGGTACAAAATATTTCTTATAATGCTAATGCAATAAATTCAATTAGACATATTTACTATCAGGCAAAGATATTGTTTAATGGGTTATATATTTTATTTTCGTTATTTACGGAAATTGTATATTATTTCAACGTAAATTAGATCTACATTTATGTAAAAATAATTCTATATGGGTTATATCCAAACTAATATAAATGCGAAAGTAACTCTATCTGTCTGTCTTTCTGTCTGTCTGTCTGTCTTTTCTTCACGCCTAAACTGCTGAACCGATTTGTGTGAAATTTGGTACAGACATAGTTTGAAACTTGAGAAAGGACATATGATAGTTTTTATTACAAAAAGTGCCATCTATTGGTCAAATGTCGAGCTGTTCCTATGCTCCGTAGATAGATGGCGTTAATCGCGCAATGGTGTCATTACACGTGTTCGGTTCATGTTATTGTTTTATTTCATCGGAAAATCCATCAGAAAAATGTAAATAAACAGTAAAAAGGTGTAAAAAAATTAATATTAATATGATAAAAGTTTTACTACAAAGAAAATGCTCTAACGGAGTATAGATAATTCTATTAGTACTACGCGCAATGGTGTCGATCGTTACACGAGTTCGGTTCATGTTGTTTTAATTCATCGGAAAAAAGTAAATAAATAGTAAAAAGGTATGAAAAAAATAATAACAATATAATACTACTTTTAGTACAAAGAAAATGCCCGAACGGAGTATAGATAAATAATCCGAGTTGTCACTATGCTCGATAGATGGCGTTGGGATCGAAATAGATCGCGCTATGGTTTCGTTCGAAGTCACTATTCCACGCGAACGAAGTCGCGGGCAAAAGCTAGTATTAATATAAACATAAAAGTTCAACATACCATCGACCTCGGGCCAGGAACCTGTCCCATTTGGCAAACTAGCGTAGCCTTCTTATAAGCGTCGTATCGCAGCACAAAACACAGCAGCAAGCCTGGCATCACTATGTCTCCCAGACCTAGAAACAGAAAATGATACATAATATTAAATTGTGTTAGTGAATACATAAAATAATACACAAATAAAAAACCAAGTTCTATAAAAATGATCACGTTTATTGTCTAGATTTCTGGAAGGCTCAGAAATGATTGTTTTATTTTAGTTTTTAGTATTTTAGTAATCTTTGAAAATTTCAACTGCCTAACTAGCACGGTTCGTGACATAAAGGCTAGCGACAGACGGATTGCAAAGTCTTAGTAACAGAATCCCGTGGAACCCTTTCAGTACGTAACCCTAAAACACCCGTACAGTCTGTGTAAGTATGTACTGACCGAGCATGGAGAAGTGTCCCTGGTGGTGCATGGAGGGGAAGACGAGCTTGGCGGGCAGCGACAGCTTGGGCGCGTCGCGCATGGCGCCGCCCAGCTGCAGCCGCCGCGCCACCACGTTCATTGGGTTCTCCGCCGGCCTGAAACATAACGTATACTTCATTAGTGTGTCACACTTAGACCCAAGTTCGTCCCCAGCGGGGCCAAAGCCTGCCAGGGCTGCGGGATTGTTCGAAAGAGTTATCACGACCCCGCTACGTAGAAGGCCTACGAAGGGATTTAGTCAGTAAAAGTCTGACACTCCCTTACCGCTGCTAACCCACAGCGGGAGGATAAGGATGAGGAGAAAGATAAAAGAATTCATTTGATGATTCTTATCATCGTAAAAAAAGACCTGAGTTCGCCGACATAACAATGGTCTGTTTTTCTAAAATAACTGTTTACTTTGAAACTTGAACGTAAACATTCATAGTATACAGTTTGTTTGTTTTAAGAATGGTTGGTGTAATGGGCCTTGCAGAACAATGCACGAGATTCGCACAAAACTATTTCTAGGTATCAGCGGACGGCGGAGGGTCATAGGGCGCCATAAGCGTACCACGCCATTAAGCTTGGCGATAACTATACCACCCACTTGGCCAACCTTTCCAGTAACTGTCGGAAAAACTGTTTCACAAAAATGCATTCATTTTATTTGAGAAAACAAACGATGCCACATCACGTAATTATGTATGAAAAAAGTAACAAGAGGTTGTATAAAACAAAATCAATGCAGTAACATCAACAACTTAGCATCTATGTTTTTTTTGGATTATTTGTTGTTTAGATTTTTTTCCTATGTATTAATATACATATTTACTCTCTTTCTAGTATTATTTTTGTTCAACTAACCTTGTAGCCACCTTGACCATGACGTTGGTGGTGAATATGTACGAGGAGAAGAAGACCCAGAAGACGTCGTACAGCAGCAGACCGGTCAGCAGTAGCGTGGACACCTTCAGCGACGGCAGCCGGATCAGCGCGATGAACGTCACGCATAGGCCCATGCCCATCGCTGCGTGGAACAAACAGAGGGTGTTATTTGAATAAGTTTTGGATGTGAGTTTGGTGCAGAAAGTTATCTTAAACTGAATTGACTCACTAAAATTGAATGTAGAAGTAATGTTTCGTGTTCAATTATCACTCTAACATAGCCGATCTCCACTCTACTTCTTAAAACTTCGCCACATTAACTGCTTCTGTGTTCTGAAGCTATGTGCCCTTTGGGCTTCACCATTTTTGGTAATTACTTAGGCGTTCTGGAGAGTTCTACCAACGTTGCATGCTTCGATACGCAGCATTCTCGCATCTAACATCTATCGTCTATGTAACACTAGCTTTTGGCAGCGGTTTCACCTTCTTTCTGAGAGTAGCCTATATCTTATTTTGATATGTAAGCAAAGTTTCAAAACAACCCATCCAGCAGTTTTGAGGAACAATCATCTATGTATTTAAAGTTCATCATCATCCCTTATTATCCCAATTTTATTTGTGGTCACTTCTATCTGCCTTCATCTCACATGTAACATTCTTTTTAGCCATCTGTCAGGGCTTATAAGTAGTATATGTACCGTCCATGAGCAGCCAGTGGCCGGTCAGCACCCAGACGGCGACGATGGCGGCGGCCAGCAGCGCGGCGGCCAGCTCCGGCGCCGAGTAGCGCCCGCACACCGCGCCGCGCGCGCCGCCCGCCACGTACTGGCACAGCGGCGTCAGCAGGAACGCTAGTGCCGCGCATGCTATTACTAGAATAAACAAATATATAGCTTGAGTTAACGTAGAGGTTCGTTTACATACTTGATACATCATCATCTTGGGTTTCAAAAGGAACGATAAATTGTTTGGGACCAACCTGTCTTTCGGACAACTTTGGCAGACATTGCGGGTAGTCTGAACTGAGTTGTGAAAATCAATTTTTGATAGACAGTGGCTCTATGTAAAACACTGGTACTCAGCTGCATCCAATTAGATGGGACGCCAACCCTAACATAGTTGGGAAAATGCTATGCAAATGATTCATCATCACCATATCACTCCCAAACGAACACCAGCCATCCCAATCTTGAGACTCTTAATTTTCTGAAGAGTTTCTGTTGATAATATTTAGTAATGTTGATATTATGTAAACTTACTTGCAGTGCATATGGCGACGAGCGTCTGCATGGAGTCGAAGAAGAAGAACATGATAAGCAGCGCCACCGACGAGCCCAGCGGGAAGCATAGCGCTTGCATCGTGTTCAGAGTCTGCACATCTATGGAAAACACAGTTATTATAAGCCAACCGTTTATTGCCAAATCACCAAAATCAACTATTGAAACGAAGTATAAAAAATTAAAAACCACTAGTTGATTTTTTTAAGGATTTGAAAATATTATTAAGGAATTCAATGCGCATAGGAGGTGTGATCGTTTCGGGGCCGCTCCAATTTAAGGACGGTCGCAACTCGCAATCCGCTAATATGACAAAATCCTAAATAATTAGGGCCGACAAGAGCCAAGTACGGCTGAGCTCTAACAACCAATACATGGGGAATACTTCTTTCAAATGTTTCCTCCTTACATAGACATTTTAACGGAAGAAAGACCTTTGCTGTGGATCAGTGACTAAGCATGGCGTCTATAGATGCTTTTAATTGACCGATTGAAGTGATGACGTTAACAACGACCGGTGCACGCCACCGTGTTAGCGTGCATTAAATCGCTTGCAGAAATATCAATCAATAACCTTCGTTATCAAAAGATTTCTGGTTACAAAGTCTGGTCAAAGTCATCCTCTGTTGTAAATAAATACTTAGACGTTTTCTGCGTAAGTTGAATGCAGTTGAGATTTGCTTACAAATAACTTGTTGCCATTGACACGAACTGTTTGCATAATCATCTGAACGAGCTCTTACTATAGATGCGTTGAACGAGTTGTATCACTAGGCGATAAGTATACATACGTAACCAAAAGGGCACGTTCCCACTAAGCAACTTATGGTTATCAATATTATGAAATGGGTTCAATTCAATGCAATGATTTATGCGACATATCGGCGCCAAGGATTCCAACTCCCTATTAGGACGTATTCTTGCAACCTAGATAACCGAGTTTGTGTAACATTCTCAAACTATACTGAGAAAATCATTCCAAAGAAAATTAAACGCGAATTTCTCTACTCCAAGATTTCTAAAATAAAATGTTCAATTTGAGTTCCGATCTAGCTCATAAATGAACAAAAAGACAAACAATGCACATCGATGTCAAAAACTACTGAAAATAAAGTGTAACAAGAATGAGATTGAAACTTGACACAACGAATGTTGAGATTAGATAGTAAAGTATGTATTATCTTACTAGAGTTGGAACTGGAGCTGGTGGTGGTAGGTTTCCCTCCCAAGAGGGAGGCTTCCCTCTCCCTCTCGGCTCGCTCCCGCGCCTCGCGCTCCATGTTCAGCGACCGAAAGCTGCCGTACACGATGAGCAGCATCGAGATCAGACACGCCGATACCCTACAAACACAACAACGCCCATTGTAAACAATAACGGCACATCGCTTCATTATTCTATCAGTTTGGTACAACAAAACTACGACCTCTTTATTGTAATTATGTAGCTGTAATTTTGTGGTCACTACCATTCTACAATTGTTTTTTTTTTTAATATTACTGTGTATATATCCTCTTTCGAACAATTATAATGGGTACAGAAGTAATAACAAAGCTACATCAGATAGATGACCGAAGTAGGTACCCACGATGTGACCTATCGACCCGCGCCTAATTAAATGAAGCGCTTTCCAGTAGCGCGGGGTATCTCTCTAATGAAATGTAATATCTTGTTCAGGACCCTCCAATTAACAACATGCACTCAACATCAACCGCGCTGAGGACATCGCCAGTTATTTATAAAGCTCCTACCAATTAGGGACGTTTAAAATAGTCGTTTACATACTACTGGCCTATTGAAACCGTCTCTTAGTTTTTAAATTGAATAAAATTGCATACATTTTCTTCCCTATATAAATACTGTAGAATTTGAATAATAGGTACCACTATCTTACTGTATTATTGGATACATACATAGCTACGCATTGAACTTTCCAATCTCTCTGTGACCATGGGAGCTCGTATAGTCAAGTGCACAGACCACAAACAATGAAGGTGCAATAGCCTGACTAAGATTGGTTTTTACTTCGATAATGGTCGTTCGCGTAAATAAATGAAACGTTACGCAACGCACTTGTCATTGGTGTTTTTGTAATGTTAGTGTCTTTGCGGATTATACTAAGTGGTTTCGCAATCTCCCTGTGGCTGGCACATCTTTGCGCTGTTGTCTTATCACACGCATCCTCAGTACGTACATTTTTTTTACTAACTGCAGTCTACCTCTTTACTTTTTCCCACCGACTTAGTCAAAACATTAAATAATGAGTTTCTAATAATAAATATTTACACAGATGTTCTCATAGCTTTTGTTATGGATTTACAAAGAACATGGAAATCCAAAACGGTCATTATTGACATTTCCACCTTTCGCATAACTGCAATGTTTAACTTTTAAAAATTGTTCTTTGATAACGCGCCTGATTTTTGCAGATTATTTTTTGTAGTTTATTTTTTAAAAGTGAGTCATAGTGATAGTACATTTATCCCGTAATTTCCTGTCCAGTCAGCGAACTGCGATGAAACTTAGCAAACATTTCTGATCGTGAAACAGGCATATCGAAACGCTTGGCTAGGCACAACTAGCTGCCTATAGAATTACTTACAGTTTTTTTCATGCTGACCAAAACATGTATTCTACAGGTAATTTCACAAAGGAATCTGAAACGGTTGTTGCATGAATCTGTAATTCGAGTACCTAGACGACTCTTACCCAAACATTCAATTGTCACTGAAATAGGTGCACTCGCAGGCTTGCACCTGGTTAGGTACACCTAGTTACTATAGATGATGAGTATGTGTATAGGTATCAGCCATTGTGCAAAGAATATAATAACAAACTATAGATTACTTGGAGGAATCCATGATTGAGTAAGCCCACTTGTACTCCTGGTATTCCATGTTCGCTCCGACTTGCGCCATCTTCCCTGTGTACCACTGTAATCAACTGCTCAGATGTGGTGGCAGCACAACTGTAGGATCGCGTCGTGGGGCTCTACAACAACACAATAATCATGCACACTTTTAATTCATCACTTAATAAATATACACAACCAGTAAGCATAAGTACACTTGCACGAGTTGAGAAATATTAAATACTCTCAATGAATTATTAAATTAATCATATCTGAACTTTCGGATATCAGATCGTTCCATCATAAACACTAATGATGGAATGCCACTTGAGTATAGCTGAAATGTCTTCTATTTTTGTATAATCAAGTGACCGCAATCTGCAAAGATGTTTATAGGAGTGTTAGATTGACGGTGGTAGATATTTAACGCAGACCGATATTCGAATATTACAACAACAGTCTGCAATTTATCTCATAACAAGGCAGTGGAACGTGATCTCTGTTGTATAATAATAATAACATGCTCAAACATTTGTGGGAGAATCTCCTTATGTGAAGACGCGGATGCAAACATCAACTTAATGATAATATGAGAAGTACAGTCAAATTGAATCGCCATATTGTTATGAATATTCACAACTGGAGGTGTTCCTAACGGGAAATGTATTTATAAATAATTTTGTTGTGGTTAAAGCTAAATGGTGGTACAGGCAAGCGAAGTCACCGTGAGGATAAAAATCTTGTATCTAATGGTATATACCTATGTAAAATTTTGGATAAGAAAATGATTAGGTAGTTCGGTTGAGTGAGCTAATCACAGGATCTATAACTGGTCTGATTGGAATGTGTTATTAGCCCATTTATCGAGGAAGGTTACGTGGGCGGGCCACGGGAATCAGCTAGTAACACCATAGGAGGTAATGATCATCGTCTCACTATGTGTGCAAAAATAACGCGGGTACGATTGATGCAATGGCAGTTTCTTGGAGTACAAATCAAGCTGTAATACTAATGTTATTTGGTGGGGCCTTAGGAATAAGTACACCACGATGCATACTATTAAATCTGGTAATGGGCACAGAGTAGGTACATTATACAATATACATACATAACTTACTTCAAGTTTCAAGGTAGTGAGTTTTGGGTGTTGGTTCTACCATGTTTTTCTTTGGGCGTTTATGGGGCTGCATTTTTTTCACAAACGTTTATTCAAATTAGGCTGATAAATCAGCGCATTTCGAACGTCAAAAACAAAAGGCAGCCACCAAAACGCCCTAAAAGCGATGCTTTAGGACTGGCTGGCTGGGGTGGTTAATCATAATTGCGTCTTCAGCGTCTTTACTTTTCTCGGTAATTAAAGTATTTCTAGTACATATTATGCATTTCCACTGTCTTTTAATATCCTACCACAACTTTATCGTGATTATATTACTTGCCTCTATGATCGTAATACTGAACTCATAAACGAAGGTTCGAATTATTTAAAATAGGGCGACTTCGAAGTGTGCCCACATGTTTTACGAGTTTACATTACACTCGATTGTAAGGCAGTAAATAGAAATGATTAAGGATATCAATCAAAAGGGCATTGCCCAGTACTGTGGTACGTACTTCGGCGAGACGACGTATATTAAGTTTCACACAAGTCTATTATTCTTCTTTTGATTAAGAATCAAGATAAAAAACTAACAAGTAGTATGACATTGAATACAATACTTGAGTTTCAATAGACCACTAGGATTCCTCCTTATGTAATTTATAATGAGCATTGAGATAAAAATGTATCTGATTATAATTATTCATTCAGGAGGCATTTATTCATCCTACGTTAACTATGCATTCCACATTTATGTGTTCCCATTAATCGTAGCAGATACAATATATCATGACTGACACAAGTCTAGAGGAAAGATTCGTTTTTTATTTTTTGCTTTGAATAGGCTCCAAAATTAGAGACCTAAATCTAGCCTACACATTAACTGAGGCTTACAAGTAAGAGATAGTATTCAACTAGTTTATAAGTTTAGTTTTGATTTCATTGTTTTTTTTTTCTAATAAGACCTTTTTTAAAAAAAATATTCAATGTTATTAGGAACACAGGTCACACATTCTTATGAACAAAATAAAGATTACTAGTTTGACAACCCATTGGAGCAACAGTCGCCATCTTTGACTGATGATCTATGGCTTTAAGTTTGGCTGTAAGAGAACCCAATTCTGCATAAGCTCGCCATTGTACATAAACTGTCTATATTCTTTTTATACATTTATTGTTAAGTGTGCAATAAAAAATAAATAAAATGGTCTTGGTTTCAATCAACAGTATGGTGACCAATTTTGTTACCTGTATAATTTATCAGTTGCGTTATCACTCATTAAACAAGATAAACAATGGGACTAACCAACGGTAGGCAAACTTACAGACGGTAAAAACTCTTTAATTTTTTTCAAAAAGTATGGAGCTTCATGTTCTTTTTTTATTAAAAAAATTGTTTGCTATAATAGGTTTGTTGAACCAATTATTCTTGTATTGTAGGTGCAAAGAAATTTTATCAGGTGAGATATTAGTAAGTTACTAAAAGAAGTTTTTAATTAAACAGGGTTTAATAATTTGTGTTCAACCAACTTCAACATGAATATAATTTTTGCAGTTTTACCCAAGTTCCAATAGGAATGAGAAATCATTTCTGTGATAATGTTACACAAAAACACAACAGTTGTTTTATTGTTTATTATAATATAATTATTAAAAAGTAAGATTTAAAAACTTGTAATTATCTATCAATTAATAAAAAACAATTGCAATGCAATAGCAGTATTATAAAATAAATAATCAGTAAATAGGTATTGATAAAATTATAAATAAATAAATAACAAAAGCACAGACAGATACAGGTGTTCATTAAAACAGGTTGAAAGATATTCAATCTTGGAAACACATAATGCTATAGGCAGAGACCATTTAGGAAAGTTTGAACCCAACACACTCCTTGCCAACTTATAGATAGCATGTAGGTCATTTACACGACAATAACACAGGACTTCATAACTATTTACTAAATAATTATTACCATTTAAATATAATAACTGGACATTTAAACACAATCATTTTAATTATCCAAAAACTAATATAACTGTCACGAAAAGAAAGAATATAATAAAAAAGAGCGAGATTGAAATAAGTAGAGCACGAAAATAATGTACACAATAAAGTGAAAGGGTACCAAAATGAAATGTCTCATTGTATTGTGAACAATATCTGTATACTTATATTCAGAAGAAACACGTAATTAATACTTTTATGTACTAAAACAGGAATTGTTGGCCTTTTAAGCCTCGTATAATAATTATCGGAAACTGTTAAATACTAATATCTACAAAAGCTTAGGCCTAGAAGAGACGAAAGTCACTCACCAATCCTGGAGACAACTCCAAAAAAGAAACTGTTGTCAGCCCCGGGATCCCATACTTAAAATATAAACGTATCCTTAACAACAATTACCTTACATCAGGAATTAATTGATTTTCACACAATTTATTTACGACAATACGACACCCCTACGCTCGATCGACAGCCATTCTAACCATAGACTACAGAGAAAAATTGATGAATAGAGGAATAGAGTCAATATTATGGATTCAAAGATTCAACGCAAATCAAAGGAGTTGGTTGATTATTTGAATTGAAGAATTTTGGCCGTCCCTGTTCAAGACACCCCAGGCCCTGGGATGGCCCAGAGCCAATTAAGTATTTTGGTACAGATGAAGGGAGTCAGTTAACCATGTAGGGTAATGCAGAATCAGGAAACTGATAGCGCGAGGCCGAGGCAAGTCTCTCCATGTAGAGCACTAAAAGATTACTAATTTTGTGTCGTAGATCAAAAATGAGAGCCACATTGAGCAGACGTACTGTATTCATGTATTTTTAGAAAAAGCTTTTCTTTAATTGATTTTTTATCTTACTTTCATTATCTGTGATTGAAATAACAATTTTTGATTGTGTCAGTGTCACTGTCTCTGTCAAACTGTCAAATCAAGCAGCTATCATTCGAAAATTATCCATGCTTCATTTTCAATTTTGTCTTGATCTGTTTCTTTGGATCAAAGACTACAATATAATATATTTGGATTTCGACCACAATAAATTGATTCCCTGAATTAGAATACTACTTCGACATGAAGTTAACCCTTGTGCTTTTTCGCCGCAATCGCCTGCCTAATGGCCACCTGTTTAGAGGAAAAGATAGACTAGTCAAACGAGTGGAGCCTAAACATTTACGCCGACTAAAGGAGGATTTCGCTGTAGAAGAACAAAACATGTTTTATTTACGGTTCCCGTATTTGACAGAAGTAAGTACTTACTTTCTTGTTTCACTCCACTCTCAAAATTTCTCAATAATTTTGCTTTATTCTTAATCCTAAATATTATCTAACTAGCAATAGTCATAATCAATGATAACCTTCTTGCTGTAAAAAACGCCAATATAAACAATGTTTATAAAGCAATGGCAATATGAAACAATTTAATATTTGTATACTCTCTAATTATAAAGTTCAATTTTAATGTTAAATGTAAAGGGTTAGGTAACACTCCTAACAAGTTTATTTTTATCTTTTACAGGCTGAAAGTTCCGGTCACACCAAAGCCCTAGGGAAACCAGAAATGAAAAAAGAAAAGATTTTGGACAACTCAAGAAGGATTTTCAAGCAAGATGTTACACTTTATGAGAGACTACAACACTTACGAGTCAAAGAGTCATGGGATTAGTTGGTATTAGTAAGAAACACATTATATTTTAACATAGGATATTGTATTAGCATGTAGTTGAAATAAAGAATATTGAAATAATGAACTTATATTTTTTAACATAACACAAAATCTGCTTTCCTGCTGTAGTTCGGCAATTAATTTTTTTTTTGCTAATTTTATTAGTATACAAAAATATTTTTCACTATATTGCTAAAAATTCAGGCTTGATTTTTAAAGGATTATTTTAGTTATAGCAGAGTAGGCTTGCTTTATAAAAATACCACAATAATTTAATAAACATTTATTTATTAAAATATGTACATACATCTAAACAAGCAACAGTAATATCACATCAATTAAAAGTACCTTGTTATGATTATATCAAGAACAGATATGTTTGCAAATAAATAATACAGAGAAGAGAGGAAGCCGACAAAACCCTGTAGTTGACCAAGGATGAATCAGGAATAATGAGCCATTCTTATTAATTCTAACTGAAATGTACAACTTCCGATCTTTCCATTAAACAAACTTAGTTAATATCAACTGAAGGTCTATACACACCAGGTTTTTTAAAAAGAATTTGATGTGGTTTATATAGAGTGCGTTTGCATCGTCTGCATCTTTACGCGTGGGCGCACGGCACATTTAAAAATGATAATGATTAAAATTTTAATGAGTACAGATGTAATAGCAGTTAAATAAATTAATTTAATCTAGTGTGATGTATGTTTGTGCTCAATGATGTTTACCCGTTATTCATTACACAACATAATACATTTGAAAGAATACTGAACTTGAATGTGATGAATATTGTTTCTGAATAAAGTAGCAATAGCCAAATGATTACAATATTAATTTCAAAAAAACAATGAATTTTAATGTTATACAAGGTGTGGAAAAATTGGACCCTGATTTTCTTTTTTTATTGTGTGACAACACTGTCCTTAGTAACAGATAGTAATACTTTTTTGGGTTTAAAAAAATATTTTAAAATAAATCCTATTGTCACATGGTTTGTACTAAAATATTTCAATAGCATATAACTTAATTTAAATATTAATTAGCAGTTTCAATAAAAATATGCACTACAAATAACAGAAAATGCCTATTTTAGTACCAAGTACTGCAAACATTCTTATATTATGCGAAACAATATGGAATATCTTCATTATTGTATATTACTATGGCTTTAAGCCCAAATAATATAACTTACGGATACATAACCTAGATTTGTTCTTAACAAAACATATTTTAGTATGACCAACTGCAGCAACTGGTTACTGGAACTTAAGATTATAAAAATGTATAATTCCTTTGTA
The DNA here is from genome assembly GCF_030705265.1 of Helicoverpa armigera. NCBI lineage: Eukaryota > Metazoa > Arthropoda > Insecta > Lepidoptera > Noctuidae > Helicoverpa > Helicoverpa armigera. The sequence continues at coordinate 2,856,973 of NC_087141.1, forward strand.
TACAATAAAAACTCAACAAAGTCGCTTAATAAAAGGCTATTAAACTGCTGGTTTGCACAGATATCTGCCAGAAAACGAACATATGTAAGAAATAGATTTTCGAATTTGCAAAGCACTGGATATAAATTTTAAAATGAAGCAGAGCTTCAGATGAAATTGAACATAACATATACTGCAAACAAATTATATGCTACATAAAATTAACTGAGGGATTTTATAAACATTATACATGCAGTAGAATACTTAATTTAAGGCCACATTTAATATCAAGTTCATACATAATATATTATAATCAGATTTTAACATCTACAGAATAAATAGTATTGAACATCTATTTATATGAATCTCAAATGCTTATATGAATACTGTCATCTACAAATTACGAAACTTAAATTATTTGATACAGTTAAACTGTTTTACTTAATAAATCGTAAAAGCAATAGTTTTTGAGGACACATAATTGATTGTACTTTAACTACTATTATTTTAAAAATAAAATAATAATTTTGCATTAATATCATTCAAAAGCCATATACACATAGCCATTATACCAACATAACAGCAGCAACATTTAATATCTTCATGTAGAGTTTTGCTTAAATTAACAGTTTCGACTAAAAGAGAATGTGACCAATGTTAAAACATACTTATAACATATTTCGCTATTCGTTTTTGTATATGTTTTCGAGTTTATGGAATCATGGATGGACATTACTGGGCTTTATTGCTCTTTGCCCACGAAAAAGGATCATCTTTCAGGTCTTTCTTGTACAAAGTTTTCCCTTGGTGCACGAATTCTGCATACTGGGCAACAACGGGGTCCCTCATGCAAGACGCCACAGCGATCACTTTTTCGGATTCATCGAAGAAGAATATGACGAATTTCAGTCCGTCTACATCGCCCTCTACTTGAGTACTGGCAGGTTTTCCGCATCCAGCGTAACGGATAGACTTGCCGAACAGCAACGTCCAGAAGAATGGAACTGTCTTCAAGGCAGTTTCTTTCTTCACCATATTCAAAGCAGCTACACGGCCATGGTATTGAGCTAAGCCGATGTGTCCTATTGCCATGTTTTTATTCCCGTGAGCGAACACGGGCGCACTAGCGATATCGCCACCGGCGTACACGTTTTTCACATTGGTTTCGAGCTTATCATTGACGGTGACCGCACCATTTCCCTCCAATGCTATTCCGCTATCCTGCAAGAAACCTGTGTTGACAGTTGTTCCCACGCCTAGTATCAGCAGGTCAGCAGGAAGTGTGGTGCCGTTGGCCAACTCTACCGATTTTATAACTCCGTTCTCGCCGTTACATTTCACTATTGTGGTTTCAAACTGAAATTGGACACCTTTTTGTTCGAAAAACTTTCGTAAACTTTGCCCTATTTCATTGCCGAATATTTGGCCTAGGGGTGAAGTGTCCTTACCAACAACAGTCATTGACTTGGCTTTCTCATTGCAGGCAGCCGCGCTTTCTAGGCCGATAAAACTCAAACCTAATACAACAACATTCTTATCTTTGTTTTCTCCCAAAGCATTTAAGATGTTAACAGAATCATGAAAGTACCGGACTGTAAAGATGTTCTGCAGATTGACACCGGGGATGTTGGGTACTCGGGGGCTGGAACCAGTAGCTATGTATAAACTGTTGTATCTCAGTTTTTGGTTATTACTTAGATGTACAATTTTCTCTTCAGTATCCACTTTTGTTGCATCAACACCTTTAAGTACTTCTATTTTAGCGTCGTCGTAATACTGTTGGGATCTTGCTTGTAGTTTTTCTATGTCGGTTACGGTTCCGATCTTTGAGACCTTCACTCTATCGTAGGGTAAGTAGTTTTCTTTCGCTACTAAGGTGATGCGTCCCCTGAATCCCTCGCTGCGCAGTGTCTCGGCGCAGGTGGCTCCGGAGGGTCCACCGCCGATGATGACGGCGGCTGAGCCATCCATCTGGCACGACATGCCCATATCCTTGATGCGTTTTTTCGATTTCAAATCGCTGCGTTTAGCTTTTACCTGAAAAAATAAACGACCTCGTAAAATTAGAGCCCCCTAATTTTATGATGCTTGTTGGGTGAGAATTTTATAATTTTTAGTGAAGTTATCTGTGAGAGTAGGACGAAATTGCGTTAAGTAAACATATATGGCTAAGCAACCTCGCCTGTATCAGTCATACGAATCAATAGCATTGATAGATAAGGCTAAACAATTAGATAATTTTAAAACATACTCCGCCAAGTCTACAGTCACCATAGCATTTCACGTAAATGAGTAACAATCGCGTGATTTTATGACCATGTTAAATCAGGTATGGAATAAGTGGTTTCATGTCGATCTTTTCTTAAAACTGCATACTTCTATACTTTAAAGTATAAATTGAAATGTTAACCAACTAGAGTCTAGACTTTAATCAATTAGTGAGTAAATAACTAAAAGGTGAGTATACTATTTCCATGGAGGTACTATATACATATGTGTGCCTTGTAGTGCTAATTAACCGATTGCTTTGGGCGCGACATTGAGTCACCATCCGGCAAGTACCTATAACGTAATACACGGAGTTGTAACAACGAATGTAAACTATATTTTGTATTATATCTATCAGTTGGTCAAGGTGAACCAAGGTCAGCTACTTCTTAGATCACGTTTTCATTGCATTCTTTACGGCAGGTAATTCAGTTCGCGTGGCCGCATCTCAGTTAAGCTTATGTTGATAGAATGCTTAACTAACCAATCCCGTTTCAAGCAAAGAAAGTCTTATTTTAAAGCAAAGGCAAATCACAAGATAGCTGATAACATTTTTGTTTTTGTACGACATGTTTACTCGCTGAAACGCAAATAGAATATAAATAAACACTGAAAACACACTACTACTGAGTTAAAATTAGCATAAAGAGCTGAAAAATACCTCACGAAATATGAAGAGGTATTTCTTAATTAGTGACTTTTATATTGTTACATTCCAAAGCAAGAACTGAATATTTTGCTGGTCTGATGTTTATATTGTTTCAGCAGAGCTATCCCGGATTTAATTCAGCAAGTCGAGACATAATTGCACAGATTGATACTGAGCGCAGTTTTATTAATTACGTGCGAAGACCAGCTTTATTTATGTATTTAAAAAACATTACAAAACACACGACAGACCAACCCATATAGTTATCTAACGATTAAAGATTGAGATAGAATCGATTACCTCATAATCACAAATACTTAAAGAGATAATTTTGGAGTTAACAATCGTCATATCTCCTAAATTGTCTCGTAAGAGAATATTAAATGCTTATTATGCCAAACAGCGATGATACGTCAAACTGTATATAAAGGTACAAGGTACAAGTTATATTTTCCTGTACCTACGGGCCTAGTTTGTTGGTCCTCTTTGGTTTACACCTAAGGTAGGGAAAGGTGTCGTAAAAATTACATTGCATTCAAGTTTTTCTACAGCAATGTCTATCAGCCTTCAGAGATAAAAATGAAAAGTTACGATCTTTATATTCAACATTTTACATGAGTTTAATTTTCAGAGATTAACCATAATCTTAAACTGGACCTAGGTTATGCCAGTCTGATATAACATCTGGCTAGCGTTTGCCTTAACAAAATAAATGAGGTAAGCACATTACTCACGTTGTCGTTACTTAGTCACTGAATGACGTTCTCAGGCTAGCTGATATACAGATTTCTTTTCAATGTATTTTTGACTGGCATACAATATTAGACTGTTGGATAATGCAACAACGAATAAAGTTTTTCTGGCACAAAATCATTATTCTTATGCAATTTTCCGAGGCCAACACAGTTGTAAGATTTTCATTAATGTTTTATTCAGCCGATGACATGAACTTTTTTAAGCATGTCGTAGCATAAAATATTACTTCGTCATAATTATCTTATCGTATGAAATCATCGTCGTATCATGCTAAAACAAAATTACTTGCGATTGGTATATCTTGTAGAATCAATGCTTAAGTTTTTTTAATAGTGTTAAAAATTACGTAAACGGTAAATACATATAACAAGTGTAAAGCAATTTCCTTGATGAGGAAACGGAATGTTCGCTCTAGACTGGGGCGGGTTGGTTCATACTCTTGCGTACGATATTAAAATACTTGAGACACAATGGACGTGGCTGACATTCAGATCACAGGCGGGAGATTGCATTTTCCATACTTATATTGTGGGAGTTAGTTGATGATAATTTTCTGAAGGAGTGTTAGTACCTACCTAACGAATGAACGATAAAAAGCGAAATCATTACGGAAGTATGTGGTTTTCTTATCAGTTTAAAAGATATTGTAAACATTTTGGCAAGTTGAAATCACAATTGAAATTATTTAGCACATTCAACCATAATAAACCTTTATCATAAATTGGCGCATACAGCAGTTTTATCACTACAATCACAAATAAGAAGTTGGAAAAACCAGTTACATGCTCTGATTAATAAAATTACAGTTTATAGTTTTTGTCACAATTCCTTGACCTTGTATGCAATTATCATCTGGTTTACAGTAATCATTGAAAATACAGGTAGGCCATACACCTGAATAACTGAGACAGATCAAGCAAATACGTATCTTGTTTGCGCAGGGAGTTAGAATTTTTGGGTTATATGTCCCGGAATATGGTGTCACCCTGGAACTATATTGGTCAAACGCAAACGAACAAGAAGGTGCAGCCCTTTTTTAGAGCAAGCTATCTTATTTATTATTGCCAATTAACATAAACATTAAAACTTACGTCATTCATAACTGTGTCAAATTCAAATACCTAGAGATCAATAATTCATTAGTGAAATATTGCAAGTTTTTAGAAATTTATAATAGGTATTATGAAACAAAACCCTAAATATAAGCATAGGTACATAATTTTGCCTAAATTCTGCATTCAGTCAGTTTCAGATCAGTCGTCCCATGACTTACATCACGTGGAATAATTCTTTAATGATATTTCATATCATTCTCTAGCTAAACTTTCCATACATATTATGACACGGAACCTTATATCTATGCATAGATAAGTCTGTCTTCAGTTCTGCATTTTGATCAGTCGACCCCATGACCAGGGCCGCGCCGCCCCTGTGTGCGAAGTGTGCGGCGCACACAGGCGCCAAGACAATAGGGGCGCCGCGCCGCCTCTGCCACCTAAATTATTTTTGTTACCTATATGATTGTTTTTTGTAGTGGAGTATCGACAAGTAGGTACAGCATAGGCGCAACATAGGCCTTGTAAACTACAAAACATCTATAACGCTTATTGAACAAGTCTCTCAATATTTAATGTTTATTATTATTCACGTTTATGGTTTCATTTTACGTTTAGGGTTTTAGTTTACATTCCTTACGAGCTTTAATTTTGAAGAATTTGTAAGTGAATTGAATTGAATTTGAAACTTCCAGATCCAGACCCCTAAGACGTCGTAAAACTCCAAAAATTTTTGATTATGATCACGAAGACCACACTATAAATGATCCGAAAACCTCTTTTAAAATAAATCGACGGTTAACCACCAAGAACTCCTAACTCAATATGTCAAAACTTTTCAGTAGAGGCACAAAAAAGCCACCAAGGTCCGCGCTCGTAAAGTTAGTAGATAATTCCATGATTGTAAAAATACCCGAAATATTACGAATTATAAATAGAAGATTTTTCTATTAGATGAGATACAATATTTTTGAATAGAATCCGCGAAAAAACCAATTGGTCAAAATATGTCAGTTAGGAGGTCTTGGTAGTTAACCATTGAAATGTGTTTTTACACGCTTTTTATTAACTTCACCTGTATGTTTGTATGTTTGTTTGTAACCGACTTCTTTGGGCGCGATTTTGACCCACTTTAAACGGCCAGATTTCGTTCAAACTTTGTAGATTTATTGAGGACCGATGACAATACACTAATTTGATAAAATTATTCCTTTTTAACCGACTTCCCAAAAAGGAGGAGGTTCTCAATTCGGCCGGTGTTTTATTTTCTATGTATTTACATCGATTACTCCGAGGTTTATAGACCGATTTACGTGATTCTTTTTTTGTTCGACGCGGAATAGCTGCCGGTTGGTCCCATAGTCATCAGGTCATGGATCAGATGATGGAAACCCTGAGAAATCGAGGGCAAACTTCGAAAGTTGTAGGCATACGTAGGGTAAAAACTTGACACTCAGGTGTATGCCTGAAAGCACTATTCAACAGTGAAGGTTTGGAGCTGACCTGATGATGGAGACCAGAGAGGGTCGAGGGAACTCGACAACTAAATATGTAAAATACCTCGTATTTGGATTTATATTCTTTGTATTGATGAGAACTTTCGACTTATATGGATAGTGACAACTATTTGTATCACTGAAAAGCTGTAAATAAAAAACTTTTTAGTGTTTTTGGAAGTCGGTTTAATTTTTTTGAAAAAAGGTTTTTCAATTTGCAAAATATGATTTTTGTTAATTTATATAATTTTCATATATAGTCGATAAGGTAAGAAAATTAATTAAAATTTTCTATAATTTTTCTCTACAGTCCATAAGGCAGAACTCGTTGTTAATTTTTATTTCCAATAAATTATCTTTAGCCGTTTTCTCTAATATTGACAAATTTTTGTATACTAAAGAGAATTTTAATTCTACAAAACAAATAATAGTTTAAAAAAATTAAAAAATTACGCTTTTATAAAAAAACCCAAACTAAAAAGTAGAAAATAAATAATAGATTTAAAAAAAAACTAAAAAACACGCTTTTTATAGAAAACCGAACTAAAAAATAGAAAATAAATTTTAATGAATTTAAATTAAGAAAATAGTGTTAAAAATTTCAATGAATATAAATTAATAATAGTGTGAATAAAAAAAAATATTTTATTTAAAAAAAAGCGTGTAAAATAAAATAAATGTAAAATTTCGAGTTTTATTTTTCGCAGTAATTGCCAAGCAGAAGCGAACGGGATTTACCTATTTAGTATCCTAATTCCTAAATGTTCCACAGTTTTGACCACTTAGATATTAATGATAATATTATCTAAGTACTGTAAAACTGGAGAACATTTATTTCAGTCAAATTTAACAATTAAAAATATTCATTCAAAAATTAAATTCGTTTTTATGATGATTCGTTAAAAAAGAGGCGTTTCATAGGTTTCGCACACAGGCGCTGCCGGGGGTCGGCGCGGCCCTGCCCATGACTATGACGTCGCGTGGCTTCGCTCAAGCGTCACCAGTTGTGAAGTTACAACCTCCACCCAAATTGCACGACGAGGTCGCGATACATACATATTTATCTACATAATTATACCCAAATGTTACTTTTCTCATACGAATTATTGACTAGTTTTGTAGCAGCAGCAGCTGTTTTTTAAAACTTCAAAAAAGGAGGTCCTCAGTTTGACCTATGTTTATTTGTGCGCGATCATCTCACGTTTGGCTGAACCGATTTGAATGCGGTTTGCATACTAAGTTTTAACTAGATTCGCTTTGAACACGGATGTACCTAGAGTAGGAAACATAGCCATTATCATAAAGAGGCCGCCCTAAGCACTTTACGCTATAATCAGACTTACGCCGCTTAGTTAACTTCAAAGATACACTTCATTAACTCAGTGTTAAGATAAGCTTTGTGGCCATTAAAATAGCGGTTAATATTGGCGACCCAACCCGGCTTCGCATAGGTGCGGGCTTGTATTTTACAAATAAACCTTATATACTCACATAAATATTGATCAAAATTGCATTAAAAGCCGCTGCGAATTTTAAAAATCTGAACGTTCCAATAACGGGAGCGTAAACGCGAGTAAAGAAAACTGAACTTCTACGACTTCTGTTAGTGGCAGTGTATTGTATAGAAAGGAGACCAAAGTAAGGATAAAATGCGGTTGTCCACTGACTGAGCTGACCTACTAGGTTCGAAAAAGAGCATACTATTTAAAAAGTGTTCTCGAATAGGAATTTGAATGAATTTAACGTTTTGTCATATGGTGAGGAAGTATTACAAAACCTTACATAGAGCAAAATTGATGAAACTAAGAATAAAACTTGACGAAATATATATAAAAATATGCATACCTTAACTTCTCCTTTATCCGAGACCGTCACTTGGTAGCAAGGAAGCGAGTCAAAGCCGGGGAAATCTTCAATATCTCCAGTTTTTATGTTGAAGCAGGCTCCGTGCCACGGGCAGCGAACCCTGCCATCTCCTAGGGCTCCAGAGACAAGCGGTGCACCATAGTGAGTGCATGTGGTACCAACTGCACTAAATTCTCCTTTCTGCTTAACAAGCAATACTTTGCCCTCCTCTCCAATCTCAAAAACCTTCATTTCATTCTCTTTGAGATCATTTTCGTTGCAGACCACAGCTTCGACGTAGTTGTTGCTTGACTCCACGCGGGATATCGTGCCGCCTGTGTGAGACAGTAAGTAACATTTTATAGGAAATACAGTTAGTATGTAAGTATATAACATTCACTATACACAGGAACAAACTTGTATAAACCTTGGAAGTATCAGCCAAAGTACCTATACAAACATTACACAGATAAAGACATGACTGTAAGATACCAAAATATCGCTATACCATAATCATCGCGATTAGTAAAATAACATTGGAAGGAACTAGAAGAACACGACAATGGGTGGCTAGCATAGGTACCTGTGCAGTGCAGTGTACCTAGTAATTTACGTAGTTTTTAGGCAAACCACAATTATATTCGGCGAGTCGTTTTGTGATCAGGGTTGGTGTTTTAGGTTTACGTATTAAATTTAAAAACTTAGGACGTAAGTTCTTCTATCTGTGAGGGAGCTCTATCTAATAAACGTTAATTTGCTTACAGTCATACAACTTATTCTAGGAGATAGATTCCGACCAGTTCTTATTTAATAGATTACTGAAAAAGTAATTTAAATGCGAAGATGTGGTTTTGCCCTAGATTTTTAGCGATGCCCCTCTTTTATCCATGAATATGAATAGTTGGTGCATGGCTTACAAATGAAACTGTAGCCAGTAGGGAAATGTATAGTTTTGTAAGGGAGGTGCTCATTACGGTTTAAAATGCAGGAAAACAAAATAATTTTACAACCAGTTTAAGAAAGCTGATATGCTGTATGAGCTAAATAACTATCAAGTTTCAATAATATCCGTTGCATACAATTCCTGCTGGCACACAAAATAGAATCAAACATAATCCCATTACTTTGTTTTATAATATTAAGAGTGATTATATGATTAACATTCAATAAATCAATTTAAGAAATTCTTACTAAATACTTCTAGATTCTTGAACCTTATTTAAAGAGATTTCTAGCACAGATAGGAAATTTATCAGAATTAGAGTTTCAATTATAGAATCGAAAGTTAATTTAAATTAGACAGTAGAATCAAGGATTTTTACAGTAATTCATGCACTTCGAAAAAATAAAATAATATAGTCCAGAGGGTTATGAAGGAAAAACCACCAAGTGGGTTCAGACTCCTGCATCAACAATTTAATACCATAATATTTATAAAATCAAGTTTCATTTTGTTATAAATAAATCATCTGCAGAAATTATTCTGTATTCACAATTCATAGGATACAGCTCAGCGACAGATGGACAGCAAGGTATTAGTAATAGGGTCCTGATTTTATTTTTGGGTCTGGAACCTTGAAAAACCAAATACTTTTACCAACTCAAAATGAAGAACTGAGATATCACTTTAATATTTGATGATAAATTAACTAAGTACCTACTTCTCAACATTTTCTTCATAAAACAAAGTTGTAAATCATTGTATGGTTGTAAATAATGTAAGGTCATTGAAATACATGCTTACTATGTCAGACTATTTAAGCCTACTTCCAATGGTTTCTGGAGCAGTCAGATATCCTAGGCACATCTTTATACATTTATTTTTGTTTCACCTTCATTGAATAAAATATACTCACGGCTTTCGGCACTTGCCGGACTCTGTCCACAGTTAGGAGAGTAAGATCTTGAATAGGAACTGCCCATTTTGCTGGACAAAAAAGAACCTAAAAGAAATTTATTATATTATTTAAAAAATATTAATGATAAAATTGGATGCAAAAAATTGACACAGATATTTATTATCACAACCTCAAATATTATTGCCCTTTGTACTTTAGTTCTAAAATCTGACAACGAATAATAAAACAAAGATCACTTCCAGTTAAACCGTGAAAGGTTTTACCTTGGACGAAACGACTAGCAACCTTGCTGACCAACACGCAACTTTGACGGAGAAATAATACCATTGTTTTTTTTTATTTATTTGTCAAATTAACGAATGAGTGAATGAAGTGGAATGAAGGAATTCCGAACGGAAGTAACTCACAGTGTTGTCAACAAGATATCGGACTTTCGGACTAAATCTAAAATATTTGTAAAATTAATTAGAACAAATACTCAAACTAAAATGTAATGTAAAAAATATTTTTGTGCTCTACATTTGAAACAAAACTCATAAGAGTTAGAAATAAGTAAGAATAGTTTTGAGGATTTCGTGCGGAATGTTTCACAGAAAACTGCTTTTTTGAGAACAACACCTGTTGGCCCTACTTACTTCACCCATTGAGGAACTAAAAACTAAAAGTCTGACGACTTTAAAATGTGCTGTTGAGAAAGTTGTAACGATTGAAAAAGGATTTCACTAGACTTTGTTCCGTTCCTGAAAATTAGAGTATTCGAACGAATGAAATGAACTTGATTGAATTTTAACAGATAATAAATAAGTTGTGAATCGACGACGGACGTGGCTGGTAGAGAGTTTAAATTAATATGTTTTTCTAATTTAAATTGTGTTAAAAAGAAAAAAATGTCGGATGCTATCGTAGCCAAGGGTCAGCCAATACCTGGGGATCCCGAGAAAAAGGGCTGGCTATTCAAGTGGACAAATTATTTGAAGGGTTATCAGCGAAGATGGTTCGTGTTGTCGAATGGACTGTTGTCGTATTACAGGTAATTTTCGTACTAGATTCTTGCTTGTACCTTCCAGCTGTTTCGTATCAGCCGAAAATTGATATCAGTAATGACTTACTTGCTTGGAAGTTTCATCAGAGCAAAGAGAGGTTAATATCGAGATTTTTTAGTATGACGCAGTGTTTTTGCAGTATTTCTAATTGGTTTTCTTGTTCTATAAGAAATATTAAATCATAATATCATAAAAGTTTTCTCGTAAAGATATGGTACTTTACGTAATGTTAATAATGCATTGTTCGAAGTCGTTATTAGTAGGAATATAGTGAAAAGTACTTTACATACAGTAGTACATTGTATGCTGACAGTGACAGTAGATAAGTTGTAATAATTAGATTTTTGTGATAATAAAGATGCATAGTTCATAGTATTTGTTCTACATTTGCTGTTGATTAAATCATAGGTAGTTTTATTAATGGTTACAACATGCACCTGTTGTTTATTAAATGCTATAAAATAATATCTACATCTGTTCATTAAAATGATTGATTACTTTAACACAAATTAATATACATATTTTTTTCCAAATTAGTAAATCAACAAGGTATTACATAGATTAGGCTAACAGTAAAATATCACATAACAGTTTTAATGGTGTGCTATTTTTTTTAAATACATAATACCTACACTGTTATTGTTTTCAAGGCTAACAAGTTTTTCTACATACATGTAGTAGTACTATGTTAATTGTTTTTAGAGATTTTTCCTGATACTAACTGACTACTTTGAATGCTAATGTGTAATAATTAGGCTCATTTCTCACTGTTTAGAATGTGTTACATTTCAGTCTGAACACAAAGTTATAACTACACTAGCTGTTATATACAGTTTTACCTGGTCCTGAATACAGAGAGAACTACTGCTTAAACACAGATATAAAGTAGCCTATTTCAAGTGCAAGGTTTCATCAAAATCTGTTAAGCTGTTTGTGTGTGAAGAAGTAACCAAACATATACAAACACAGTCTTTCTGTTTCATCTTTATAGTATGAAGTGAGATCTCAGACTCAAATTTTAGACCAACATGATTATTTATTAATCCCAACATTAAAAGATATTTAAAATCAGTGCCTTGTGCACCTGAGAGCCACATTCATAAATAGTCCATGTCCATGAAATTATCCACATTTAACAATGTGTAGGGTTTTATATGTAGAAATAATAAAAAATATAAACAAATAGTAGAAAAAGAGGATGCCCAAAAAAGCCACAGTCATTTAAAATAATTTATGTACAGCAAAGTAGACCATACATAGAAGATCACAAATATGCTATTTGTTTTACATAAAACTACAAATAACCAAACTGGCCAAGCCAGCAGCATCTAACTATAAATTCACAAGAGTATGTTAAACAACTGGTTATAGCAGCTTAGAGAAGGGATTAAATGTTACAATCCAGTTTTCTTACACTTACAAAAATTTCAAGTTTTATTCTATGTTTTCAGGAACCAAGCGGAGATGGCCCATACATGCAGGGGCACCATATCTCTGCTGGGGGCCCTCATCCACACGGCAGACTCCTGCACGTTTGTCATCAGTAACGGAGGCACGCAGACCTTCCACATCAGGGCTCATGATGAAGTGGAACGCCAGAGTTGGGTTACTGCTCTAGAGTTGGCCAAGGCAAAAGCAATGTATGTGTTCCTATCGGAAATATCTTGAAACTCAGTTTTAGATTAGGTTATAGTGTTGAGAAAATTGCAATTCACGATAGTAACATTTCTACCACAATACAATCTATGTGGAGACAAATCTAAAAGCTTTCATAAAATATTTAGTTACATAAACAAAATAATTGTTTGTGATTACATGACAATGACCCGCAGTACACCACTTACATGCTACTAATTATAAGTGACACACACTTAGAACACATTATAAAGAAGGCCATGGTCACATCCCATATTTTTTTTTATTTTTGCCTAAAACATGAATATATTTTATCCAGCCGAGCTCAAGAATCAGACGACGATGAAGACCAGATGTCGACAGGAGTAGTAGTGGCGGGAAGTGGTGAAGGGGAAGGGGAGGACGCGGGCGGTATAGCAAGAGAACTGGCAGCTAGGTTCCATGACTTGCGCACTTGCTCGGAACTGGTGGCCAGGCATGGGGCAGCCTTGCAGAGGTCACTTGTCGACCTGGAGATCCCACCGACGGATACCACGAAACAAGTGTCTGAACGAGCCACGCTGTTTAGGATATCGTGCAATGCTATGATGAATGTAAGTGCAGCATTTTATATAGCATTTAAAAAAAAATAATGCTATAGCTTTTTGATGAGCTACAAACGCCACTTATTTAAATTCAATGTACATATAAAACTAGATTATATAATAGATTAATTTTTAAAAATATTGATTGTTATTGTTGCCGGACAGAACTAAGTATCGCACCCGGGAAAATACGTTACCTCCATCTCTAGATTACCATTAGCCATGCCAATTGAAATGCAATTTGTTCAATAAATGAAACATACAAACTCACTTTTAATATTACTAAACCTACACGTTTGTTACCAGGCTTGCTCCGAGTTCATGAGCGCGGCAGCAGCGTCCTCAGCCCGCATGAGTCGCGCGCTGCAACACGAGCGCGAACAGAAGATGCGGCTGCAAGAAGTCGTGGAACAACTAGCCCGCCAGCACGACAATCTTGAGAAGACTGTAACTGCTCGCAATACTACACCTGGTAAGTTTAGTTTAGTTTTTGCTATCATTTTGTTCAAGTCTGCGGAGAAGGATCAAGAAGAGCAAGAACATCTGTACCAGCTTGGATATCAAACTTATTGTGTTGAAAATAATTTATACGAAAAGTCGTGATGGCGGGTACAGATACATATGCAGATAAACCATAAACATCAGTGGCTCAAGGCGGATAGACCGATTTCTAAGATGCGATAGTCATTTTACCATTAATCAATTTTAAAATAGCCCCTTTGGAAATTGAACCAACGCATTATAAACGTGCCTAGGTACTTTGTGTGCAGGTGCGTCCTTAATCTCAAGGCCACTAAAGTCCACACCAAATATGACTGTATTAAGTAAGCATAAAATATTTAGGTACTTCTCACAAGAAAGTGAATATTTGAAAAAAAAAAAAGAAAATTTTGCAGTAGATTCCTCTATTATTGTCTTTTTTTTATATGTAACTCATAGGACACTTTGTGATTGTAAAAGATGCTTTAAAAGAAGAATACGCTTTTATGAACAGCGGTTGTAAAGGATAGATACATAGCGTCAATATAACCAACATTTTCTTAACTAGTCTAAGTAGCAACGGGACTTATTTCTCTTTTGTATTGAAACAGAAAAATCTCAGTAACATTGTAATTTGCCCATTAGATTAATTAATCCTATAACATTGTATGTAATTCCTTAAGTCGCTATTAATATCACAATTAATTTATATCTCGTTATTATCTAATTAGATAACCAATGAAACTTTTAGCAGGTGGCAATATCTGACTGTGAACAGACTTAATTATTATTGAATTTTTGAGTATAGGCACATAACTAAAGATAAACAATCTTGATATGTTTTTTTATTTAAAAAGTCAGCTTAAAAATAAAATGTGGCTACAAATAATGTAAATACAATAATAGCTTAGTTATTTGAATAATTATTTTAAGCACTAGTTTATTTGCTTTATAAGTATTTTTCTAAAATATTATTTACATTTAGTTAAGGTGAATGTTTTAACTGGTAGCGGGAAATTTAAAATAAAATGTTTTACCTAAGTTAACATTCGATATGAGGCGTGATCTTATCGATCCCGGCAATAATATATCTCAAAGTAATTTTTGATGTATTTTTTTGCTCCGAAAGTTACAATTTAAATGGAATGTGATAAACTTATTAAATGCAAAATAAAACAATATATGGGAATGAAATCGAATTATAAGAACTTTCGGAGTCAAACAAGGTCATCAAAAGTTCTATTATTACCGCGATCGATAAGATGACGCCTGAGGCAAAACAGCAAGAAACCATTTTATTTGTATGTGTTTGAATTTAACGCTACCAGATGAAGTATTCCCCTTAAGTACTTATTCAAATGTAAGTAGTATAGATAGGTATTGGACAAGTTTTTAATACCTATTTAAAAAAATTCTACCAGCTTTCCAACTGACCCACCCACCCAAACATTGTTAATTTAGTGTAAGATTGCTAATGTTCATCTAGGTGTAAGAGTCTGTCTCCACCCTAGCAACACATCAGTGCCGTATCAGTGGCGGCATGTAAAAGTGGAAAGTGTCAGCCACTAACGGTAAAAATCCAAGACATCGGACGTCGTAAATCTTTAATGTAAAAGTAGTCCTAACAAGTTGAATAACAAATAATCGAATCTGAGTTCAGAAAGCCGTCTGTAACTATAAGGCCATAGTATTATTTTACTCTTTGTATAAGGCTAAGTTTTTTCTGTAGAGTTGTCTCACGGCAAATTCACTTCCACAACCAGTGACCATTCAAATGTCAGTAAACTTCTACAAGGCTCGGGTATTGAATGAATAAAGTACAGCTATTCTTGTGTTTATTACCTACTTTGATATTTCTTCAGCATACAGATGTACGGTACCAGCAAAACTGTTTATTGTACCTTTTTATACATAATTTTGAACGAATACATCGGGAAACTATATTTTCGGACGAATTGGTTTGGGTTACCATCGAAAAATATGATATTGAATGAATGATATTTAAACATAAACAATGCACAAGTATAATCTGTGATCCAAACGGATGCGAACGTGAAACGGAACGTGTCGTTCGTGACGGATGAAAAATCGAAAAGAAATTTGCGTTTTGGGCTAAAAATTATTCCAAAATTAATCCATTTCAACATCAAAGAAGTGTGTGTGATACAAAAACAAAAATGTATATACAATATTAATCATTACCTTATTTTGGTACGTAAAAGTGCATAAAAGCGAGACGATGTAATTTGCAATACTATTGTAGACAAATTTTTGGTGATTTTCAAGGTTGTTGTTTTTCAGTTCAACGTTTAACAGTTTGTAATTGGTTGTTCTTTAATCGTTTATTTAATTAACGTGTACCGGGAGCAAAGTGTTGTCATTTGGCAGTGCAGTATTGTGTTAGTCCTGCCTAGTAATAACGAAATCACGTTCATGTACGCGTCTATTGTGATCTTGGCCTTGTATCGCTAGCTTTGCGTTATTTATTTATGTTGGTAGGTTTAAAGCAATGATAAATTGATTTCTCCATAACAAATACAACATAATGGGCGGTAAGTGGAATCTAATAATAAAGAAAACACATCATCACTGAATGCTATATAAAGGCTAGCTTTCCAGTTGATTTCATGGGGTTAATTAGTGACGAACGATCATCATACACTGTTACATGTAAGTAATCACTTGCAAATAATATGCATAGGCCAACTGTTGATCTACATGTGGTATTCTTAGTAAAATACACTGCAGACTCATGAAAATATCAGCAGAATTGAGTGCTGTACAAAATATTTAGTATTGTGTAGTGACATATTTGATAACTGCTGCCTGCCACTAACTTAGGTGTTTGTAAATTTTCTACAGGTGTGGTGAGAGTGAGTGTTGTCAAATCATAAATAAATCAGTTCACCACTTGTAGCATGAGTGCATGTGATGTTATTGCATGCTCATTACAGTTATATTTTTTTCATTATAGGTAAAAATTTAATGGTTCATGCAAGAAGGAAATGACTTATGTATTAGAATGGTGCTTTAATTATATTTTCAATACATTTTATCCAGCAAGGAGTATTCAAAGTGATGTACCCATTTATCCTTGCTTTTCATGTCCAGTATTGTGTACATAGAAGTATATTGACACACTTTTCTTACAACATATTTTGTGGTAATTTGTAGTTTTGTGATATTTATTTGTTTACATGTAGAAAACAAAATTTATTCTCTCCATTTGTTTTTTATTCCGCATGCTTAGATTAACTTCAATGCTAATCTATTTCACAAAATATGATAATACGTCTCCAAATGTTGCCTCTTAGAAGCTGTAATGGCCTTTAAGCATCAATTTGTTTATTTGTTTGTTATCATCACTCAACATTTTACTATCAGTTGAATGACAAATAGAATAGTTGTTCATAGATTGATAAGATAATATATGGGTATTTGTGTTTTGATTGAATCTTCCGTTTTCATGAGATTCTTATCATGTTACTATGTAAATATTTGAAGTATGTACTTTTTAGTCAAAGCCTAGACTTGGAACAAATCAGTGGTATTAAAAAAAAAAATATAAACAATAAATTAATTACGATTATGTCATCATACTCTGCTATATTTGGCTGTTTAAAACCTATGTTAACAACTGCAACTCGTGTTTTATGTTAAGTTTTGTGCACAGGAGGGAACGGCACCGGGCAAGGCAACGAGACAGAGGATGAGGATCATGAGTTCTTTGATGCTGTGGAAGAGGGTGTCTCCTCTGCTATGGATGATCCAAATTCATTTGTAATTAAAGTGCCCGTAAGTCCTCCACAAGTCTCCTAACTCACCTTCTGAACATATTATGACTCATCGGTAGTATTGAACTTGTAGTTGCATGTTGTTCAACACTGTTATTGTTAATATTCAACCCGATGACAGAAACAAAGTCAAACTTGATTAACATAAAACGCTAACCACACAGTTTTACAATAAACGAAGTGTTTATTGAAGAACATTTACCTTGTTTTGCCTCTTACAGAAGTTATCGCACACATGGATCTTAAAACAACAAATTAGCTGTTGTATCATGAACTCTGTATTCAAATAACTAAATGTCTAGAGACTGATAGCTTGAAACAACACAGGTTTATTTAAACAATAATTTAGTTTCAATGTTGAGAGTTCATGTTAATGTTTTGTTTATTTAGTCATCATGTTATCTGAGGATTGTTACGGCAGAGTGAATCATGCCCCTTGTTCATTGTGCTGTGTGTGAATTTACAGGTAAATAGGAAAAACAAAGTAAAAAGCGGCGAAAGTTCAGATGAGTCTGAGGGTGAATCTGTCACTGAGACTCAACAGGTCAGTCACTATTTTGTTTACTATAATAATATCTGTTTGTGCGTGTTGTACACTCGCTTAAGTTATCAATGTTAACTGCTGCTAGGCATTGTACAATGTAGGGCATCTGCACGTAATTTTGAAATGTGGATCATTTCCGATTTGTCACTGACATGGAAATGTAAATACACACCTGATGATTCTATTGTAAATGTTCTTGACGTCTAAATATGTCGTAATTTAGTTTTAGTGTTATTGACAATAAGAAACATTCATAGTTTCTTACCTACAAAGCAAGTTTATCATGACTAGTATTTGGCCTTCAATTTTTAACACGTCATGGTGTTTAAGTAGCGCATAATATACTATTGCAAATCTAGTATTTATAACTGATAGTGGCTGTGTTGTTCAATGAAGGTAATTTTCGTGGAAGACAAGGAACGAGAAGAAATCGTGATGGGAGGCTCAGAATTAGAACCTACTGCTGAAAGTGGTGCCGTAGTGCCCAAGACACAAGATATTATAGTATGGGTAAGTTCACAACAGTTTCTTTAAACAAAAGAAGAACATAGAAATGTCGATCTACGTGGGGTACAACACAGAAACATAGTTTTAAAAACTTTAGGAGCTGGCATTGTTCCAAAACGGAAA
Organism: Helicoverpa armigera; assembly: GCF_030705265.1. Taxonomy (NCBI): domain Eukaryota; kingdom Metazoa; phylum Arthropoda; class Insecta; order Lepidoptera; family Noctuidae; genus Helicoverpa; species Helicoverpa armigera. The sequence goes on from NC_087141.1 coordinate 2,875,590, forward strand.
TTTGACAAAATGTACTAGATTCAGTACTGGGCCAAATTATGTATTCGATTAAACTCAAATGTTGCGTTGGTAACGTCACAAATTACGTAAAATATAATATGCAGTACGCCACATAACTACATATAAATGACTGATGCAAGACAGATTTTTTATTCATGCACAAAATTATACTGGTTGCTGGGAGGTTAAATACCTGCAGTTGCAACAAGTTTTAAAAGGTTATCCTTTGGAAACAACAAAGATATCTTTAAATTAATATTAATACACTCTGAAACCATGCATATTAAAACTATTTATAGAAATAATTGGCATATTAATACCAGAGGAAAGTGCCAATTTGTCTTTGGTAAAATGTCGTGACTCAAGCAACTAACGCATTTGTTATGTGACGTTCGGATACATTGTCTATCCAATTAGGTGATAAATGACCTATAAAATACTAAATTTTATTTATTTATTCAATATAAGAAACTAATATTTTGTTATTTTAACAAACATTATATAGATCTCATGAATAGCTAGACTTCCTACTGACCTTAATTTAGAGGTTTCGATCATCAGCATAATGCAAGGCTAACCAATATTTGACCCCTGGGTCTGGCAGTATGGCCCTGGCCGCTACATTATTGATATCAATTATTTAGATTACAGCTTGCGGAAGATGTTACTTTTCAGACTTTAAAATATGAGGTTATCAATTCAACCTGTATAAAAGTGTTTTAATGGAAAAGCGTGTCAGGTCATCTTCGAAATTAAAATGAAAAAAACATTTATATAGCAGTACTGACTACGATAGTGGAAAGATTGATATCATGTGAGAGTATTGGTTTTTGCATATTTATTTTTATTTGTCTACCAGTCAACCTCATTCTTTTCTTTCCATTGCCTCTACAACCGTTTGTGGGTCTTGGCCTCTTGTAGTCAACCTCATTATAGTGAAAATACTTTCTTCTAGTATACTTAGGTATAATGGTGTACCGTGGCATGTTACAGCCGCACGTGTCTGCGACGCAGCAGGTGCTGATCGACGGACACCCGCGGCGGACGCGCGTGCCCGAGAAGCCCAACTACCCGCTCAGTCTCTGGTCTATCATGAAGAATTGCATAGGTTTGTAAATTGATGCTTATTGTAAAGCTAAAGAGGTTTGTATAATCTTAAGAACTACTTGTTAGATTCGAAATAACCGTCAGTATAGCTATTTATCGAGAAAAAGTTGATAAAGTTTTGGTATATAAAATTGCTGGAATAATTTTAAAAGTTCTTACACTTATTGTAAGATAAATTATATCTGGCGTCTATTTTATGATACAGACACTACCTTTGTAGGTTTTGCAAATAATTTTTATTCTGAATAGTAAATAGGCTGATTACAACAGTGGGTCGACACTTTCTAGAGCGCTTGTTGTAGTTCAAGGTTAAGACCATTCTGTATCGCGACTTCGCGAGAGCTATTAAGGAATAATTAGTTTTATTGGCCTTTATTTATTTCGTGTCTTCCATTTCATTAGTTTGTGTCGACAAAACTTTAGGAATTAGCATATTCTTTTTTTTACATCCACTTCAAGTTTATATCGAAATATTATGAAGGTCCTATTAAAATGGATGTGTATGACATGTTTTATAAAGTATAATTGTAAATGAACACCTACTAGATTAAAACATAACCCAAATGTCCTTAAAACAAATGACTGGACTGAATACTCTTCATTCAAAACAGGTAAGGAGCTCTCGAAGATCCCGATCCCGGTGAACTTCAGCGAGCCGCTGTCGATGCTGCAGCGGCTGACGGAGGACTACGAGTACTCCAGCATCCTCGACCAGGCCGCCAAGTTCAGCGACCCCGCGCAGCAGCTCGCCTATGTGGCCGCCTTCACTGTCTCCTCGTATGCCACTACTGCTAACAGGTATATTCATTAATATATAATTTAGTCTAAGACAAATCACTACATAGGATAAAACAAAGTCGCTTTTTCTGTCCCGTTGATAGTGATTAAAGAGGAAGGTTTAGATGTATAATAACATACATTAAATATTGGGAAAATTCTGTTATCCCGTGCGAAGCCGGAGCGGGTCGCTAGTGAATAAATAGAGTAGAAATTACAGTTTGTATAATTTAGATACTTTTACCTCTCTGACAGTCATTTGCAACCTCAAGTATAATAATATAAATGTTTTTTTTGTTAATGTTCAAACTAATTTTGGAGTGGTGGAAAGTTAATTAATAATATTGTTCAGTTGGTGCTTTAACTTTTTTTTGGTTTTTTAATCTTATGTTTTATAGAAGTTGATGCCTGATGTAACGGATACATAATGAGTCTATAATAAATCACTTTTCGTTAATAATCTCTTACATAATAATATGATTTGTGCACAAGCCTAAATATCTTTCACCAACATGGAATTGTAAATTGAAGAATAACTTAAAAATGTGTTTTTACTGTCTTGTTTCAGAACAAACAAGCCGTTCAACCCGCTGCTGGGCGAGACGTACGAGTGCGACCGCATGGCCGACCTCGGCTGGCGAGCCATCTCTGAGCAGGCAAGTCCACCCACTTGTTAGTAGACACACACCCTTCACCTTTCCTCTGTAGCCGAGTCTCAAGCACCTGCAATCTCAAATGAAGTGTTACAAATCATATTTGCAGTGATATTTATTGCATGTGCTTGGGACTTAAGTTGTTCCTACATGTGTAAGTTAGCCTTTTCCAAACCTCCCCGCCTCTTCCCCAGCCCTTCCCCACCATGTCCTTCCAGCACTAGCCCTTAGTACATAATGTTGCACTACAATTCGGCCGCTAAACTAACTAAATTCAAAATTGTTTGTGGTCAGGTGTCGCATCATCCACCGATGGTAGCGCAGTTCTGCGAGGGGCAGGCGGGCTGGCAGTGCTGGCAGGAGTTCACGATGACCACCAAGTTTAGGGGGAAATACCTGCAGGTCATCCCGCTGGGGGGCGCGTCCGCCATGTTCCCTAGCTCCGGCAACAAGTACACCTGGAGGAAGGTACGCGTCGGGCTGGGGATTGTTCATTACATACAGTTGACCAGTGCGATCGTTGGGCTTTCTGTGCAGCTCATGTCAAATAACTTTGCCCCTCAGAAGTCAGTCATGTGAAGTAGTATCCGTACATTTTGATTGTGGTGCTGTCACTAGCAGCCAAATTCCAAGTGGCAAAGTTATTTATATAACTTGTTAAAAGTAAACTTTTTAGAGCGAGCGGTGATATTGCGTGTAAGCAGTGGTGTGAAACAAAATTTCATTGAATTGATGATTGTTCGGAGTTAGTTTGTAATGGAAAGCTAGAATTGGTTTTAAAAAGTTTTATTGCATTGAGACATGCACGTTGTAACTTTGCAAGTGATATGTATCTGTATGTTCGCTACCTGGTTGCAGGTGACGACGACGGTGCACAACATCATCGTGGGCAAGCTGTGGGTTGACAACCACGGCGACATGGACATCGTGGGCGAGGCCGGGGCCGCCGCCGGTTACGTGGCGCATCTCAAGTACCTGCCCTACGGGTACTTCAGCAAGGACACGCAGCGCAAGGTAACCGGCGTCATCAAGGACCCGCAGGGCGTCCCGCGCTACGTGCTGCAGGGCCACTGGGACAGCCGCGTGGAGGTGGCGCCCGTCACCAGCGCCTCGCCCGACAACACCGTCTGCAAGACCGGCAAGTTCACCGTCGCCTGGGAGCGAGTGCCGGCGCCGCCCGACTCCGACCGCTGGTACAACTTCACGCTGCTGGCGGCGCAGCTCAACGAGCCCGAGCCCGGCGTGGCGCCCACCGACTCGCGGCGCCGCCCCGACCAGCGCCTCATGGAGGAGGGGCTGTGGGACGACGCCAACACCGAGAAGCTGCGCCTCGAGGAGAAGCAGCGCGCCGCGCGCCGCGAGCTGGAGGCGGCGGCCGAGCAGGCGGCCGCGGCCGGCCAGCCCGCCCCGCCTGCTCCCCGCCCGCTGTGGTTCTCGCGGCAGGCGCTGTCAGCCCACGCGCAGCAGCAGCCGCACCTGCGCCACCTGTACACGCACCGCTACTGGGAGTGCAAGCGCAAGCAGGACTGGTCACAGTGTCCGGACATTTTCTAGCGGCCGCGGCCGCCCGCCTCAGGAGCTGAATCACCGGATCGAGTCTCAGTCGTCAGTGTCGCTATAGGCTAACGTTGTTCTCGTTTACGCCGTTACATTTTGCGTTGGAAGTTTTACTCATTCCATATTAACTGTGGTCGTTTTTATTATTTATTGTTATTTTTCAAAATTAGTTTATCGTACGGTTACGTGTACATAATCCTTATTTATGACGCTATCTCGATTTCCACGCGACTCGTGGCCTAATAGTTAAGTTGTTAGCTCTTAGACATTTGTGAGCACCGCTTTCGGTCGTACGTTTCGAACGTTTCGAGGCTTCACACGTTACAAACTAACAACGAAATTATTTCACTCACATTATCGAAACTAACGGGCTTGTCACGGTGTTCCAACTAACACGATTTATTATTCAAAGGACTTAATGCTTTCGTAGTCTGAAGAAAGATGAGATGTATTGGTGGAATGTTCTGGGACTGAAGATAGAGGTATCGTTGTCAGTTACAAACTGTCTCGCGTATATAAATATGAATTTCCTTACTCCCGCGTTTGGGCCTGGTAATATTGTCTTAATTTAGTTGTATATTTACCTCCTGTAGAAGCCAAGAAAAATTAATAAGTAGACGTGAATATAAATTTATATAAAATCAGGTGCTTCTAATGAACAGGTTTCAATTTTAATCAATAATAATAATTATCGTCATGCTACAATCTAGAAGTGACAAATGTCTAGCGGGCATTAAACGAAGCTCTTTACGTCCTTATAGAAAATGTCGCGTCGTAAAACTATCTTTTAATGCCTTAATGTAGGAGCAATAGAGCATTATCTATGTAAGTGTTAAAAAAATGAACACAAGTTTATATCAGGACGTGGGCTCGTAGGCAGCTCGCCGGCTGTCCGCATTGTGATATCAACTTGTAGTGCTCTAGAATATTTTGTAAGGTCTATTACAAATGTACATTTTCAAGTGGATGTAAGATAATTTGTTAATATTTTTATTATAATAGAATGATATTTGAATACGAAGCCATAAACATCTGTATCATGTTGATTATGAAAATAAAATATTATGTCACTGAATATGTGTTTTATACTGTTTTTTTTTCTCTCAACTACTACACTATTGTATCAACATAAAACTGGGACTCCAAGTTCAAGGTATATCTCATCGTATACTAATATATTTACTTTTAGTCTACAGGTTCCAAAACTAATGAGCGAATTTGAAAAAAAATATAAAGGTTTTCTCTTTTCAGGAAAACGGCAAGTTTTATGAAAAATATTACATGAGATAAAACGAGTTAGCATTATCATCATCAGTGGCCTTTTACATCTATAAAGGAGTAAGCACCCCAGTGGGATTCCCTCTGTAGCCCTCCAGGCATTTTTTTGGGACTCACAACTGCAGCCGCTGTGGTCTGTCGCGTGAGGTCGAACATGGACCTATACCTTTATGCTGAGCTAAATTGTCCTAATATAGACCGTTGTCAAGAAGAGACATATTGGACTGTTTGTGGATGTGTAATAAAAAATAAAAGATTTGCTATTTTCAACATTTTATTAAGAAAACGGAAACAGTGAAAAAGTACATAACTGTAAATTGCAGTTGGTTACAATATTGTTTATATAAACAAATCTTTTACAGTTAAAATCGGTACTAAATTTTTACTCTATTCACATTTACAAAGGGAACATCAGTAATATAATAATGTACAGGAAAAATTTTAGGTTGAAATAATATTATTGTCGCGCCTGCATGACCATAAATATATTTAGACGAAACTAATTCGATTTTCAATCTTCACTGAATATTTTATGTGTTATTTTTAACCATCCAGTATTTTACATTTGTGAAGAAAATCGAACTAAAAAAAGGTTTTGTCACGACTGAGTGTTTGACCTTTGAACCCAAACGATATTTTTGAAATCAAACAAGAGAGACGTATTTCGCCTTTATAAGATTTTTCAGTGCCCGCAGCTTCAGAATCGAGGTCACGTAACGTAACATTAAAATTATTCTAGTCTATTCATCATAAAATAAACCAATTGGTAATATTTGTTTCTAAATTAAATATTAAGCATACGTTACGTTACCTCAAAGTGATAGTGCGTGCATACGGGGCGCAAATCTTCAAGAGTTTGTACGTTGAGTATCGTAAGTAAACTCAAAAACTAAAGAACACACTTTAACGACGACGTCTAAGTATTGGTTTTCAACTTCATGCTTTTTAAAGCATAATTATAAGCGTACGATTTTTGATTTGAAGATATTTTTTTAAGATTCCAATCGCTTTTTCATTACTATTGCATCTAAAGCAATGGTTTCGTTTACGAATATTTAAATTATTTTCCACTTTATGTTATAGCAAGAACATCGTCATTAAACTAAAAGGCCGTGAATACAAGTAACGAACAGAGTAAAAACCTAGAATAATTATTATACAGTTAGATGCAAAGCAGATAAATAAAATTTCTCATATTGGTACATAATATTATGATACAGAACGTTTGCACCATTTTCCGTACAGATAATTCGAGTGGAACTACGCCGTTACAATAAACAATTAAGTCTTTGTAATATGTTGTATTGTAACAAAATACATATCCATCAAGAAAATGATGTAATCGCACAAAACTTATGTCTCAGCATTAATTTATTTATACATTTACACTTCGCCAAATAGCTTTCCTAAGCAATATCACTCCATTACCTAAACAAAATAATTACATTTATTTCAGCTCAGGATAATTAATTTTAGCTCATCCATACTTTCACTATATTCTCTTATGTATATTTTAGATCTCCAGATACTTTGCGTTAAAAAAATATTCAAGTAGCCTTTAAAAATACAATAAAATTAATATATTTAAATGGTTATGTTTTCTGCATAGTTATAGCGATACATATCGTAATATTTGGAGGGGCTGCCCCCAAGCGGACAGCGGGGTGCGCTAACACCGTTGTGCCGATGCAAATTTCCATATTGTACTTATGTACAACGTGATGTTCACGAATGAAAATAAATATAACGCTTTGCTGCGTCGAGCACCCAAAGAAAGGCATCAATTGAAGTCGTTAGAAATACAGGAGAGATTTCGACACATACAATTAGTATCAGAATGAGAATGCAAAGCGGTGAGTGCGCGCGAGGCGGTTTGCGCAGGCACAGCGGCGCGCGGCCCGCGCTGTCGCAGTCTGTTCCGTGTCAAGTCACAACATCCAACTTAGAGATCTTTTATCTTTAACGTCTAGGATGCTAAAATGATAAAATCGGATATTTTTCTGCATATCTATATACATATTTTACAAGGGAAAGAAATAATAAATAATTTCTATACCTTTGATATGAGCTTCCTCTCAGTACATTGATATCAATCTCAACAATATTAAAAAACATTATCTCTCTGAAAATAAAATGAAATAAATGTACACTATATTTACAATGTTGTGGCCGTTCATACTTATTCTTTTTGTAAAGATTTACATCATAAATTAGCTTGGCTCTCAATGGTTTGCATAAATGGGCCCCTAAGCTTAAATGGAAATTAAGCTAAAGCTTTAGCAGAATAAAAATAAAAGCTAAAACTTAAGCATTCCTATACATCAGATCCTTCTCACTAGATTTTGATTCGTATTAGATAGCACTAATTGTTTGGTTAATAATATTGTAGCTTTATACATTTGAACTCAACAACCATTTTACGTATGAAGTGGAAGACTTGTCACAAGTGATTTATTGTTGCTTGTATTATATTGTTATGACCGGTTTCATGGGTGTGCGTTCGCGCAGCGGAATGTTGTTGAATTTAAAGATTTTAATTATGCAGATAATTAGTGTAAGACGTCCTATAATTGTGTATGGTAAATAAAAATTTGTGTATGCAGCCATTGTGGAGAAATTGATTCCGCTGGGCGAACGTTGGCGAACGTTGTCCTGGCGGAACTTTAATCCATAGACTTTAGAAGAAGATGTCCGAAAATTAGTGTGTATTTGTATAATTGATTATGTATGAATGAAATTAGTGCATGCATAAACTTCGGAGAAATTCAAGTTTCGCTACGCGAACGTTTGCATTAGCTAGTTTTCATATAAAGCGCTTACAGAGCTGTAAATTTTACGTACGTTGTTTTGAATTTGTTTATATTTGTTTAAAAACAGATTTAGAAAAGTCGTAGGGTTTAAAAGATAAAATATAAACGTAAAATACACTTATTGGTCTTAGTTCTTAAAGTATGCAGTTTGGGGTCTAGATTTTCACGTTTACACAAACCTTGTAAGTGTCAACATGTTGCCAAGTATCAATGATGTTCCGTTAGTAATTAAAAGTTATAGGATATTTTACCATGAACAGATCATTTCACGACGTCACGATTGCATGGTAAAATGTATGCCAATAATTAGTTTAATCATTCAACTATTCACTTGCAAAATTTCATGTCATTAAATTCAGTAATTAAAGAAAGACAATTATAATACTGACGAATCGAAACCCTACATAATCCGACCAAGTTCGGATAGGTACAAAAGCCCATGCCATATGTCTAAGCAACGTTCTTAACTTGGAAGGTTAGTATATTTATTAATATGGTACAGTTGCGTACACAAGCGTTAGGAAAAAATAAAACAATTGCATTTCTTGAATGAAAAATATTTTTTAATAATAACGCCACTATCTACAACATTTTAGTTAAAATACGTAACGTTTATTAACGTTATTTTTAATCACGTAGTTAAGTAATTTATGTAAGTAATAATAATAAAAATATTTTTGTACACTTATATTTAAATAGAGAAGTACTTGTTAATTGAAGATTTATTTTTATCGTAGATAGTGGCATTATTATTAAAAAATATTTATCAATCAAGACATACAATTGTTTTATTTTTTCCTAACGCTTGTGTACGCAACTGTACCATATTAATAAATACTAACCTTCCAAGTTAAGAACGTTGCTTAGACATATGGCACGGCCGCTTTTTTGTAGCTATCCGAACTTGGTCGGATTATATAGGTTTTCGATGCTCCGTCAGTATTATAATTGTCTTTCTTTAATTACTGAATTTAATGACATGAAATTTTGCAAGTGAATAGTTGAATGATTAAACTAATTATTGGCATACATTTTACCATGCAATTCCTTTAGAACGTCGTGATATTCGACTGCTTTGTAAACAGTGATCTATTCATGATAAAATATCCTATAACTTTTTAATTACTAACGGAACATCATTGATACTTGGCAACATGTTGGAGACACTTACAAGGTTTGTGTAAACGTGAAAATCTAGACCCCAAACTGCATACTTTAAGAACTAAGACCTAATAAGTGTATTTTACGTTTATATTTTTATCTTTTAAACCCTACAACTTTTTCTAAATCTGTTTTTTAAACAAATATAAACAAATTCAAAACAACGTATGTAAAAATCTACAGCTCTCTACGTAAGCGCTTTATATGAAAACTAGCTAATGGCCAAACGTTCGCGTAGCGGAAACTTGAATTTCTCCGAAGTTTATGCATGCACTAATTTCATTCATACATAATCAATTATACACAAATACACACTAATTTTCGGACACATCTCTTTTCTTCTAAAGTCTATGGATTAAAAAAAGTTCCGCCAGGACAACGTTCGCCAACGTTCGCCCAGCGGAATCTGTTTTTGGTGAATTTCTCCACAATGGCTGCATACACAAATTTTTATTTACCATACACAATTATAGGACGTCTTACACTAATTATCTGCATAATTAAAATCTTTAAATTCAACAACATTCCGCTGCGCGAACGCACACGTTTCATGGCAGTCATAGGGCGCTTTCAATTATGCGTTTCTTGACGGCCTGCTGCTGTACCGAAGTGGTGCGTAAGACGTACAGCGTCTGTACGACGAACGCTCGACAACAGGACCGACCGCACTGTCCGCAGCCGTCCCGTACCGCAACTGGCCTTCAAGAAACGCATAAATTGAAAGCGCCCATAGAGTTCTAGTTTAGCACGAGATAGGTATTCTCCTTTGTATTACTTACAAGGAAGCATGCACTATTCGGTCGATGTTTTGCAGGAAGTGGCTGCTGAATACAGAAATCTACATAACATTTCCTTGGTTTTATTAACCAAACAATTAACATCTATGTATCTTTTTGTGACCAAATAATAAGTTGCGTTTTGCAAAATAACCTGATGTAATTCACATAACAAAATTTTACTAAATTTATTTATTTTAGTTGGTAATATTTTATTTTGAAAATATTTTATGGTAGGATTTGTTCATTTAGAGTAATATTTTTTTTCTATCGAGATAACTGTTTAGTTGACCAAATAGGGTATCATTTCAATGATTCATTTAACAGAAGTTCTTGACGAAAATTAATAATTCCTTACACAATAGCTGATTGTAAGCCAAGGACCCTGATGAAATATAATGATGATAAACTGATACAAGTAAAAAGCCAATACAAGACTAATTTTAAATCTCAGTAAAATTAGAAATGCTCATTGTTATATTTACTTTGGATGAAAAACAAATCGCGAAAATTTCGTACGAATAATTTATTTTTGAACTCGACTAGTTTTATACAAAATAAATGTTGTGGTTCACAACAAAAAATAGAATTAACAGCCTGCTTGCTTACCAACATACTAAATACAATAGGAGCAAAACATCATTAGAACACCTTACCTTTGCCTTATTCAAAAATCATAGACAAATAGAATGACGTTTGAATTTTATATTTAGCGAGACATAATGCAAGCATGAATGCATGGTAATATGGAAAAGACAAATGGAAACAATCACACAAAACATTTGTTACTTAAATGCGGCTTGTCGTTAACTTGCCTATTATACATCATAATTATAATTCCCACTTGCAGTTTGGAGATTTTAAATAAACCATGATTTTCATCTATTGACGTCACTCATCACACGATTCATACAATAGCCATTTGTTTTTTTTTTAAGATGTTCACATACCCAAAGTAACACTCATTATTTGAAATGGATTTAAGAATACAGTTTACTAACTTAGGACAATAGTTGTGGCTGTATTTAATCATCAAGACTACGATGAATTTTAAATGACTTCCTAATGACTATATAAATGTTTGGTCAAACTTTCATTCGTTATAATACATAAGGCTGTATTACAATAAATGAACAAAGAACACTCTCGGCGACGCTGACGCCGCGCTCGGTGCTGTTTCATCGCATGCACATAACACAATCCCTCATGTATACATTATTTAGATGTTAATTTCAAATATCGGCACTATCCACTTGTTCATGACCTTACTAACGACTCCAAATCAAAAATTTATTTACAAAATAATGTACATTCCAACTCATAACAAAATAATATAAATCACACAGCCAGTGGTGACATCGCATAACATTACTTACATTATAATTATGATCTCAAAATAAACTTGTGGAAGTTGACGAGCTCGATATAAAATCTTATCGTCAAAGGATCATGAGCAAGTGTAGTCGCGCCGCCCCATAATAGTATGGCCAGTTACTCCTTATAAGATCTTCATTTTATTTACAGTAGGTAGTATCTAATGGTAAAACTTAAAAATATATAACAAAATAGACTTGAGTGGCTAGTTAGAAAAATCTACCAAATATTTGTGATTACAGCATAACAAAAGCATAATAAAAATCAACAGAAACAAAATAATACATGCCTCTTTAACTGGAACCAAAAAAGAGTAATGTTCGTCTGGCGCGTTGCGACGTGACGCGCTGTCACACACCGCTCGGCGAGCGGCCGGCGCTGTACGGCCGGGAGGCTGATGCTCATCCCGGCCCGTACATACACGCTAATAATTTTTACAAGGTTAAGCAGAACAACATGTTAAATTACAGCAAATGCAAATATCATAATCACGCATTGTTTAGTGAAATATCCTTAAATGTTATAGCGATAGTGAGCTTCACGCATACAATGATTTCGTAACGTTCACGACTGCATTCATCCCGAATCGTCCACGCGCCAGACCACAAACTTAAATTACGTAGTCCTCTAAATTAATTTTAACAAATAAAGATTTTTAAAGTGAAAATTGAACCGTTAAATGCTTATTGCCACATTTTATATTTTCAAGCGAAATTAAATTTATTTCAATCACAGCGATGACACTGGTTAAGTAGTGTAATCACTTCACATATATTTGATAGTAAACGAGATACCGATCAGTTGCACCGACGCATCACCGTGCGATCGCCAGCCGCACTTCACACCCGACGTCATCACTCTGTCGAGTCCGTCACGTCACACTGTCACCACGCTCGGCCGTCAACGATGCAATAACACACTAGCATCGTCACACACATGTCTCGAGGGCACCGCGGAAGATTCAATATCTTATCTGTTTATTTTTTGTTTTTTATTTTTTTTGTTTTCTAAAGTAAGCAATAGTTAGACGTAGGTGGTACACCCGCGAGAGTCGAGCGCGGGCGAGGCGTCGCCGGGCCCGGGCCGGGCCGGCGGGCGCGGGCGGGCGGCGCGGGGCTGCGCGCGCCGCTACTCGCTGAAGTAGCGCACCTTGCCGCCGCCGCAGCGCACCACGTCCTCCCAGGCTGAAACACAACAGAGAGGTCAGTACGCAGCCGCGCGCACAGCGAGGCGGGGCCGGCGACACTCACCCGCGCCCACGTAGTCCACGAGCTGCAGCAGCGGCGCGGCGTCGGGCGGCGGCGCGGGCGGCACGTAGCGCAGCGCCAGGCAGCCGGCGCGCACGGCCACGCCCGCCTCGGCCGCGTCGCGCACCAGGTCGCAGCGCGGCCGCCGCGCCGCGCCGCTCAGCAGCTGCTCGTTCACGTCGAAGCCGAACGTGACGCCGTCCATGTCGCGCGGCCGCACCGCCTCGTCCAGCAGGATGACGGGCGGGCGGCGGTCGGCCACCACGTCGGGCGCGGGGCAGTCGGGCGGGCGGGCGGAGCGGGCGGCCGCTCCTGCGCGGCGGCGGCGGCTTGGCGTCGCGGCGGCGCGCGGCCAGCGCGGGTAGCCGTCGTCGGCGGCGAGGCGGCGCCGGGCTCGGCCTCGGCGTTGCAGGACAGAGAGATGAGGTCGGGGATGTTGTGGCGCGTGCGCGCGATGTCGGCGTAGGAGGCGACGGGCGCGGGCGGCGCGGCGGCGGGCGGCGCGGGCGGCGCGGCGGGCAGCGAGTGCACGGAGTCCATGTCGTCGTTGGAGTCGTTGCTGCGGTCGGAGGGCGGCGCGGACTCGCGGCGCGGGCGCGGGGAGGGCGCGCGGGCGCGGCGCGGCGGCTCGTCGGCGCGGCGCCGCGGCTTGCGCTTCTTGGTGACGGTCTGGAAGTCGGTCTCGGCGACGGCGTCGGGGTCGTAGAGCGCGTCGTCGCCCCAGGAGCGGCGCTCGGGCTTGGCGGGCTCGCGGCGCTCGGCGCAGTCGGGCGCGGCGTCGGTGAGGTCGTCGATGTTGGTGCGGGACAGCTCCTCGAGCGAGGAGGCTCGCTTGAGCTTGTTCTCCTTGTCCTTGCGGCGCTCGGTGGATCGCTTCTTGCCGCTCTTGTCGTCCGAGTCGTCCTTGTGCTTGACGCGGCCGAGCTTGGCGCCGCGTCCGTTGTCCGCGTTCGATTCGATGAACCGAAGCAGCTCGTTGACGTCCTTGTCTCCTTGGTAGCCGTCGATCTGTTGGCAGTCGATAACTGTCTCGTTCTTTGAAGACTTTTTCCTCCGAGGTTTTTTGTGTTGACTAGATCCCGAAAGAGGTGAACTGAATCCTTGTACTGAGTTGCCGTTTTCATCTAGAGACTTCTGGAACAATAAAGTTTAGAATATTATTTTATTCAAGTATGTTAACATGTATATCAATTAAAGCTAGATAACAATGTTCTGTACGTATGTGAATAAAACCTTGTAGTCGTCTGTAGCGGAGTTGCCGGTGGAGCCGTAGCTGGGTCGCGACAGCGGCAGCCCGTTGAAACTGCTCGAGATGACGCTGCGGGGCTGCACACGGACATACATTATTATAACTACCACAACGAACACAAAACAGTACAATGCATTACACTTAGGTGAATTATAAGTATATAGATAGATGGAGTCGCTTACCAAGGCTGCTTCATGAACAAAATGCAAATTATGTAAGTCAATATTTCTAAAACCAAGTCATGTTAATATACCCTACCATACCCTACTACATAGGCACAGAAGAAAAAAGGACTTTAGAAATAGAGTGATGATAGATATGGAAATACTATGTCTATTGGACTAGCTATTATTTGTTTATTAATTTATTCTTTATTGCTAACTTAACAACAAATATATATAAAGAATCAAGACAGTGTATGTACAACGGCGAGCTTAACCCAGAATTGGGTTCTCTTACAGCCAACCTTAAAGCCATAGAGAGATTCGATAGTGGTAGGGTAGATCAAAAAGTGCACAGTGTATTACTTCCAGGCAATAATAAAATATTTTTTACTAAGCATCTGGGCCAGTGCCGTATTAACGTATTAAACTATTACTTAGCAGGTCGACATGACAATTTTTAACGATGTGGCATCATGCATCAAAAATTACTTTTCATCATGCAACAAATTATTCGTAAAATCCACCGGTATCGGATTCAGTTATAAAAATAAATGAAACAAACTCTTACTATTACTAGTTTTCATTCCTGTATTGCCTTGCCAGTATTTATTCTCTTTTCTTTTATCATTTGACTTTTTTTAAACACATGACGTAAGCTAGCGTTGATATTTAGAACAACAAAATTTTAATGAACTCTATATCTATAGCATAATGCAGAATTGCAGACTCATGCAGGACTAAGATGGCGCTAGTAACATGCGGGTTTGCGGGGTCGTCCCATGGCCCGCACGTTTGTCACACCGTGATTGCCCGGCGACCTGTCGCTTATTATTTAATTATAATACAAAAATATGGTCCATTGTTCCATTAAAAACTAAAAACTACACGACAAGTTACAGGCATGGATCAGAAATTAATAAATTAATGCTGTGAAGGGATGAAATGATTAGAAATCAAAACATTAATTAGCAAATAAATGTTCAACAAGCCTAGAAATGGTGCATTGAAAACAAGTAAAGCGAACTGAACACCGATCGGGACTATGTAATGTCACCTTAGGATCGACGGCGACCGCCGACTGCGCCGTAGACGATGTCGTGTTGCAACTGGACACAACCTCCGGTGTTGTGATGCAACTAAACGATATAGCGGAATCGACCTGCAGAAACAAATACGCATTAGTGGGACCTAAGCGAATCAGAGCTCTGCTAAATATTTGTATAGTTCATGCCAAACTAATGGCGGCTCGCAACATCCCAACAGTCTTAGCAGAAACCATTTTTAGATACCAGTGGGCGGCCAGTGGACGGAAGGAGTAAGAGCCACTTGTCCTCGGACGTTAGTTGCGAACCGCCATTAAGTTTGGAGAGAATGTTAACTGCAGTGGGAGTCCTACCTCTTTGTCGGCGATAGCTGACACCCCCGCAGTGTGCGACAAATTCTCACTAACATTGTTTTTAAAAAGACTTTCGAACAATAGTACTTTAAGGACATTTTTATCGAGTGCAGTTTTCTTCGTGTCAGTGCTGACGGGGTGTTCTGGGGACGTCTTTTGTTTTTTCTTCTTTACAACTTTCGGTTTATTGTTACTTGTGGACACAGAATTATTAACATCATTACTATTTTCAATTTCGAACAACTGGACGGGAGTGTTAACATTTGTATTAAGTGGTGAAACTAAAGGCTTAGGTAATGTTAAAAAAATATAAGCATTGTTAGGAAGCTGAGCTAGAATAATACGATCATTCTTCGTGGTAGCTTCTTCTCCTGGTATAGTTATGTGAACCTCTATTTTATTATCTTCTTCACTACATTGTTCTGAACACTTCTCTACTGTAGATAGTTCTATATCAGAACTTAAATTACCTGTAAGACTTTCTGTCACATCAACAGATTGGGTAGTTTCTTCTTTATGTTCACGGGTTGTGACATTAAAGTTATCGTCTCTATTACTTCCCATGGATTCCAATAGCTTTTGATGTTTTGCGACATATTCAGGAAAGAACTCAATCAACTCGTCTAGTTTAAGACAACGTTGTGAACTAGATGAGACATCTTGCATTTCGACTTCATAGTCTGTACTCTTTTCATTTTCAGATGTTACTGGTTTTGTGAGCCATGTAATATCTTCTTCTTCACCAGATGAATCACAGCCTTCCTTAGAGATATCTAATAATTGCTTGGAAGTTGACGGAGCCACATCGTCTGTTGTAATATTTATGTTACTATCGACATCATTTGTGTTAGAATTGAATCCACCATCAATTTGAGTCGTAGATATGTTAGCAGTATTCTTCTCTTTATTAACTTTAACAGGATTATCATCAAGATTAGCTTCTTTAAAAGAAGCGTATGGATTATTCGGTAGGGGTCGACCTATGGTCATACTCCTCACGTTCTTTGGATTAATGTCTGACAGAGACGGTTTTACTAACCTATCACCTACTTTTTGTCTATATTCTCTTCTTAATCTAATATCACATTCGTTATAGTCATGTACGAAGGTTTCTTCAACCCTCCCTTCATAATACTCATCATTAGCATTTTTTATTGGTGTATATTGTCCAACTCTATCATGTTCAGTTAAAGTTGTATTCATAGGTGACACAAAATTGCTTTCCACGTCAGTCTCAATTGTTTTAGATTTAGTTGGGACATCCACTGTTTTAGGGTAAGTTTTCTGTTTATGTTTGTCGAATAATTTCGGATTAAACAGAGGTTCGGTGTTAGTCGGTAAGGTCTTATACCAATTGTCGACATTATAAGCCCACAGCTGTGAATTATCTTTCGGATTTTCCTCCTTTTTCTCTTTTGTCAAGCCTTTGGTGACTTGGCTTGATTTGTTGTTTTGGGTGTCCTGTTTGTTATTTAGCGTGAGTTGTTTCGGGCCGCGCGGTTTAGTTGTAGCATTAGTCGGGAGTGAGTCATCAGACTGGCCACCACCGCTGGGTCTGGGGCGCAAGGCGTTCAGGAGCATGGCTTGAGGGCCTGGCCTGTGGGACGGCGGGGTACGCACCTGGTTGGACGCGGTGGTGGTGGTGACCGCGCGGCCCGAGCACACGCTGCCGCTGCCGATCTCCAGCGTCGCGCGCGCAGTGTACGTCATCGGGAACATCGGCTTACTTCTTCTGTGGACAAGCGCATGTGGCAGGTCATGGAAGCACTACGTTATCGATTCACAAAAGAATATTATCTGAGAAATGGTATGTATTTTATTTATTGCATAATTCCTTTTTTTTGCTGAGGTACCACATTCAATTCTCTAAGATTTAACCGCCTACCTATATAGTCTTCAGAAAAATCGTGAAAGGACTGTTAAACTCAAGAAATAGGGACCCATTAGTACCCCTGCCACTGACACTGGCAACTGCACCGTATGACAAGGCGATATTTTGTCAAAATGGCCGTCAAAGAGGACCAGTTGTTCTTACCTATTGAGTAGCTCCATTTCAGCAGGTGTGTTGGCATCGCTGGCGGACACGCGGCGCTCGGCGAGCGGCGGCGGGTTGACGCAGCGCACCGTGGCCAGGTAGCCCGCGCCGCGAGCCGGCTCCTCGCTCAGCAACGACGCTACAAATACAATATGGAACATTTGAATTATAGGTACCTCGTACCCGGATTACAGCTACATTATAGCATTTACCTTTGTTACTGGGTTGAGGTCAGATAGGCAGTCGCTCCTTGTAAAACCGTGATACTCAGCCGCATCCGGTTAGATCCGGTTAGTTGGGAAAAGGCTTTCTTCAATGTTCTTCGAATATGTATTTACTTACTACTCTGAACCAATATCAAATGAATGAATGAATGAATGTCTCATCCTAGCAAAGCCCAATAATATTTTTTTTATTTTTTATTTATTTGTTTACATCAGGCAACGAGGGCCCATAGAAAGTACAATACATACATAATGTATGAGTAGATCATGTTCGTAGAAAACAGGAAATCAGAAATTGAAGAGTCATAGATGATTCAAAAGCTAGGCAAGTCACCAATATGACTTGCGAGCACGTGTCCCTCCTAGCGGTGCGTGGGTATTACAAATTATGATGTTTCTTTTGAAACCTATTAAAGAGTACTCTTCGTTAGAAAAATCTAGTTAGAGCTTTAGCTAACGGCATCGTTTAATGAAAATGCCGTTGTCAGTAAAATGAAAATGTTATGTAGGCAGATTTTCGACTACAACTGCTCAACAACAGGCGGTTGCGCAGGACAGATATGCTCAAGCGTAGGCGCATTCATAGAAGAGACATCGGGCTAACTTACCTATACAATCCTATATAAATCGGTAGTAATACTCACAGGTATCAACGCCGGAAGGCAGACTGCCGCCGTGTATGGCTCGCGCGGACACGTTGCTCGGCGCGGGCGCGGGCGGGTGGTGGCGCACATGATGGCGGCGCGGCGCGGGCTCGGCGGCCAGGGCTGCCACCAGGTCCTGCAGCGAGTTGGAGTGGGGCAGCGCGCGCCGCCCGCGGCCCCCGCGCCGAGCGCCCCTGCACCCGCTGAGCGTCCGCGCCGCCGCCTCGCACGCTTGCTCGTCCTGTTCCACTTCTTCCAGCAATTCCTGACACATAAAATGTCTTTGTTAATACAGTTCACGACAAATATAGTCTCACAAGGATGCTTTGTTTCTTGAATTGTCCCATATATTAATAAGATGACAAAGTAAGTTCCGTTTTCTGATTCTGCTATATGCCAGAACATTCTTATAGTAGTTTAACTTTGCCCCTCTGAAGGCAGCAATTTGACAGCTCAAAAGGCTACAAAAAGTTGTTCTCACGTTTAGAATGTTCCGCTGTCATTAGTAGCCAAATCTTATAGAGTATATTTGATTAACCCTCTATCTTAACTGATGGATTAGTTTCAATCCCACTATCGACATCCTACGTAAAGTTTGGTTGTCAAAAATATATAGCTATTCAATCTCTTAAACAGGTGTCTCTAGCCTCGCTTTTTCATTCACAGTCACTGATTACAATGGCGGAAAGTCCGTCATGCTGACCAATCCGTAGCAGTATCCTTAGTTAGTAGAAACACAACGTTTCCATGTTTTAGTTAACGCAACTTACACTACAATTTATGAGACCTGCAAGTAAGCAAGCACACTGTGGTGTACAAAGTATTTTTAGCACTAACCTTAAATAGACTGCTTTTACCCTCTCGGTCTTTAGGACATTTGTATGTGATAGCCTCGTCCAACAACGCTCGTAATTGCCCATCGTCCAAAGTCTCTACATGTTTGTTATTCTGTGAACAAATAAAACATCTCTTCTCATAAATATTTCAAGACATGACAATGGAAACGTGAAAGAAATTATGGTGTCGTCAATAATAAATCACTTTAATGAAAAAAAAAAAACATAATTACAAGCTGATTGAAGACCGGTTTTCGTTTTTAGAAGCGATATTGATTTTTACACATCTCTTAATTATGTTTTGCATACTTATTGATCAAAATATGACCATAAAAAAGATTTTCAAAAAGTATTTAGAACTAAAGATAAAAGAAGCTTCTCAGAAGTGCAATATAAATAATTTCCTATGACACGTGTACTGTGCTATAACATCTAAAAACAAAAAATCACGTTGAAATTATTTGATGCAGCAATGATACGAGGGTAAAAATAATATATTATTCATGTGAATTGTCAGTGTGATGCTGAATGCACTAAAATGAAGGCTCAAGCGTTGGCGATTTATTATTCACATCGGTACATCAGCCAGACACGATAGTCACGCCACTTACAAGTCACGGGGCCGCCGTATTTCTAAACACTAATTAACTTAATGGCGAGCTGGTTTCGTGGTTTTACATCACATCAGTATTAATGAAACTCCAAATGATACAACTGAGCGATTCCATTTTCACCGCAACTCGGAACAGACCAACCTACGTCAAATACTTAATGAGTGTCATAAAAAGGTGTAACTTTTTGTAATTTGAGCACATTAGCTGAATACCCCAATTTTATTGAGCATCTATCCATATGAATAATATTGGCCCAGAAAATTACACTGATATATTATGGAAAATTGCCAAAATTCTGTCAACATTACGAGACACACTGTCTGGTCTTGGCGTATTACATTGTTACCGGCATCCGAGGCTCAGCTGAATCATTAATGATGAGCGATTTCAATGTATTTGTAGTTGAGGGTAGGTTAACAAACAATCCATTTTGATAATCTGCTACACTTTACGCATATTAAAGTATCTGTTGCGAAGTGTAGATAACAAGTTTTTGAACAAGAAATCCGAAAATACGTATCAATTAATCAAGAATTTGCGAAGGAGATAAAAAGCTATGTCTAAGAAAGTTCTAGGAAGCAGACAAGACCTACATACAAATCGGTCGATAAGACTTTGGTCAAACTTATAGGTAAAACAGTTACTGATTACATTTTTAATCGTAGATACCGAAATAAATAGACGAGGTAAACGCTCAGTCTCAGTAAATGTAGGTGACATTACACCAATCGATTGGCAATAACCTGCAATTTTATAAACAAACAAATGTCTATCGCAGGGGGATGAGGAAAGCGTTGACGTCATGAAATCTGTGCGTCCCACAGGCAGCTACACGGGGCTTCCCGGAGAGGTCATGGTCGGGCCAGGACCGGCCGATGGAAGATCGATGGCGCGCCCTTGTCCCTCGTACTAACGATATTCGTCCCTCGTAACTTTGGCGATATACTTTTTATTCGCCGTCACAAATCACTTGTTGCGCTAGATTTGCTTGGTTAGGAGTAGATAGGTAACTTTAAGTTCTTCAAGAAAAGCTTTCGTAAATGCAGGACAATGAGATTGAATTAATACCAATTCCTGAGACACAGATGCTCAAAGGAAGGTAGAATTACGTGCTATAATCGTAAGAAATTCAAGAAAAACTAAAAAAAAAGCTGTCTGTGTTAATCAAAACTAAATTAGGTGAAATTTTAATTAAAATAAAGTAACATAAGTACGCATAGTGTATTGTCTGACCGCAATTATGAATACAAACGTGTCTCGTGACTCATTAGCAAAATAGCGTTAAGTTGCCGCGGCTGGAAAAAATGGAGCATACAAAAGCTAACCTGCAGTATTGGATCAGTGCCAAACATTTTCCGATTTCAGTAAGTACAGCATAGATACAAAAATACGTCTTAGACTAGCGTTATGAAAGGTCCTGCAGGAAATAGGAACTTATTTTTCCATGTACATATCTTCCTTACATTTAATTACAGATACGAGCTCACCAGAAAACGTGCTGTATGCATGCATTACATTGTGAAGATGTTGGTTTTGCCTTAGCCCAAAAATATTGTATCTTTGGACTTTTCTTCCACGTACCTATGCTTGAAATAAATCATTTCCAATTCGCTGCATATTTTCTACACTCCTCCGCATGGCATGCCCATACCATGACAAACGATTTCAACACAAGTTCTCAGTCACCGGCGCCACTTTCAGACTTCCTCTTACATACTCATTCTAAATCTATGTAGACACGTAACCCCACATCCCTTCCGACGTTCATCTCAATTCTGAACAAAGTAAACCTTTCAAAATAAGTTATCCAACGACTTTGGCTTTAATTTTAATAAAAATCGTGGGAATACGCAAAAGGTCATGCATAAAAGGCTATTAAATATCAAAATTATTTACGTAACGAGCCTACATTGGAACGTGGTTGTTTTCTCAAATATTTATTCATAACAAAAAAAACTTGTTTTAATATCGTTCATGAATATCTTTATTCAAAACAGAAAAGGTCCATAAGACAGTAATACCTTAGGAAAAGTTACCGAAACCCGCAAAGTAAACCGCGACTAAGCCCACAAAATAGGACACGTGTTAATCTAGAATGTGTGGTCGAGGCAGTTGGCCAATACTTGCTAATGAAACTTGTAATTTCATACAAAGCCTTTAGGGCCTTTTCACTGTCCTTTATTGTAGAAGTATATGAAAGAAACCTTTAAAAATCTGCAAAGGTAGTTGAAATGGAAAAGATATTGCTTTGCCAAAATGTCTGCCCTGTGATGTCTATCTTCAGATTTAACAAGCACAGAGGGAGCCTCAAAGTTAGCGTAATTGGGATGTGGAAGTGCTCCAGTGTGACACGTGGCGTGATATTTGAAGGACCGAAAAATCTTACCGTGCGCCTAATTCTTCTGCCGGTATATTTGCAAGCTACGGGAAATTATAGCCATACGTACTGCGCTACACTTTCCTTATAGTAAAAAGCATATAATCATCACTCGTAAGGAAACTAAAAATATGAAGCGGAAAAAAGTATGACACTAGTGATATATTGAGTTAATAATTCTACCAGGCAACCCGGTGAATATTACTGTCCGAAGTTAAACATGGATATATTATTTTATCCACGTTCTGAAGATACAACCTCTCCAGAACAAAAACCAAGTGGACAAGACGAACTGATTAAATAAAAATCCTTTTACAGGAATATACAGTTACATTTTAACGATGGCGCTCTCGCAAGTCGGTCAAGGGTACAAAACTTATCCTGGGCACTGAGGCCTCGGAATCAGGTGCGATTATCGGTGGCCTAGTGTTATTGAGTCAGCACACTGCACTACACCCACCAGTTCTAAAGACTTCGAAATAAGATTAAACGTCGATATGATCACTCGTTCGCATCTCGATTGCCGTCAAAACAAACAATCTTGGTAGCACAGCCACAAAGTTACAATAAGTAGGCCTTGAAGTTTTTTTGATTGGTTTCTTGAATTAATTTAATCTATAACGTACCGTAACTTGAACGGGATATTGTTTAAGTGAGAGTTTCGTTTCAGACTAAAGAAGTGTTATTACTCCTTAGCATGATAGGAGTCATCTAGGTCAATAGGCATCGTCGACATAAAATGATTTAAGCTTTCCTCTAACCACTGCTTCATGATTTCAGCACAAAGACAATTAACTGTCGAGGAATAAAAGAAGAGCTTGGGAGGAAGAAGAGGAAATGCGAAACCGCAAATCATTTAAGTATCGCAGACACACGGACGTTGTAAGCAGTGATGAATTAGACCTCATTATGGTAAATACTAAGCTTGAAAAATCTGCCTAGTCATTCGTTTATCTTGCATAACAATTATCGTTATCAACCGCGAGTACAATCAAAATACAAGGAGATATAAGATTTGTGGTGAGAATGCGCGTCTGCGGCGGCGCCCGCCGTGACGGGGCAACAATGCGGTGCCCGAGCTTCCGTTACACGGCCAGGCCGCACCGCGTAAACCTACACCGGCTCCGACTGTCGCCACTATTGTTACCGATCCGTACCACACTGGCTACCTTTACAGTTCTGCTCGAAATCATTTGCCAACCGACTCCGGTTTTCGTTGTTTCATGCTAAAATCATTTTGGCGAAGGAGACCATGAGACATCTATCACAGATTTTGACCCTTCCGTCCCAAGCGACATATTTCTCATAAGTCATAAATATATCTTTTATGCATTTTAAAATCTATCGAAACGCTAACCACGCATTCAGCTCTTCTGAGATGGTGTTGAGAAAACGTGACCTAGCTAAAAGCACGCGATTAGAGAAATGTCGCCGATCTGTTGCCTGGTGAGCTATACCTACCGCCACAGCGCTCACAAAACGAGCTCAGTTTTTCTCCGTTAATAAAATTATCTACACTGTAAAATCTCGGTACAATGTTTGATACTTTCTTTTTTATCTTATGTTGGAGTTTCGTCCGGTACATTACAATGCATTACTATATTTTTAATATTGATCATGCCAAATATGACGAGATGATTAGACGGCTGCACTGTATAAGATATTGAATGCCTTTTTCAGAAAACCATCTGTTGTAGCGACAAGTAAGCACGTCGACAAAAAATGACACAGTTGATTCATCAGCTCAAATTACCGATTATTGTTCAGGTAAATGTACCGACAGCATTGCTAGATTATTGTCTACAATATAAACTGATACATTGAATGCTTTAGTATTTTTGGGTCATTTGAGATTGAAACTGTATTGTCTTTGCCAATGTGGTCCAAATGCGTTTAAAGATCTAGCAAAGGGTTATTGCCACTAGTTGAGATCTAAGCACTGGTGTCTATTTTGGTCAATAGTTAATTATTTACATCCAACAGTGAACATCAACAAAACTACAGCAGATGCAGAAAAAATAGGAGAAAGATCTGCTAGTTGCAAAGTAGCAAGGGTTCATAAACCGATGGTTTTTCCATCAACCATCATTTTAGGTATGAACCACATGACCCATCTATACCCACAACTTCCGCTGTGACTCGGAAAGCATGTTATTCTTGCTTATTGGCTGTCATCTGAACATCTTTCGAATTTTTACTGAGTGAGAGTACAACTTCCTAGAGAGTGCAAAATATCAGAGAAGAAATAGAATAGATAGAGAGGAAGTTGTGGACTATGTTTATGAAGTAATCCATGTCATTAGCTGACCAAAACTAGTTGTGAAAAACTAAACTAATTGTAAAAACAATTTAGTTTCATATCATATCAGTCAGTGTAGAGACTAACTGATATGCGAGAAAAAGTTGATTTTGATTTTCTATTGTCTTTTCTACAAAACGCCAAGCATGATCAAAGAATTTTGTGTTCCAGGGAAGATTTAATATGACTAAATTCTTCTTGCATTTATGTATGAGAACATTTTGCCTAAAAATCCAATCAATAACAATTTGTATGTGATAACCATTCTAATGATAACTTATCACGTTGTATAAGTTTAGGTATCAATGTTATTAATATCAAAGTCATGGCAGTTAAAAACTTTATTATAATAGAATTGTCTCTGTTGCACCCAGCTGTTTTCTAAATTCACCAGTGTCCTGGGAGAACTTCTTCCTGTACCCAGACAAAATGTAGACTAAACTACTTAAATAAATAGGGAATAGTCTGGCTACAGGGAAATAATTTTTCTAATGGCTTTGGTAGCTTTGGAGCCTTTAAGCTCTAGACAGACAGACTGTATTGCAACTGCAATACAACTGCAAATTGCAGTTCATGGGCAGTTTGAATGCAGTTGACACGACTGCAATGGAACTGCAAATCAACTTCAGAACACTACTGCACAGCAACTGCAATTCAACTGCAGTTGGACTACACTTTTGATTTGCAGTTCTATTGCAGTTGTGTCAACTGCACTGAAACTGCAATTGAACTGCAATTTGCAGTTGGATTGCAGTTGAAATGCAGTTTGTCTGTCTAGAGCCTTACAAACAAACTGTTTCCTCTTCACAGTATTAAATGGCATCATCCTCTTCGATTAATTTGATTTTGAGTCCACATATCAGACTTCCTTGCTCCAGTCTGACATTAGATCTGAAGATACTTTGAAAACATATTAAACATGCTAACAAAATTGCAAAAAATAATTTCAACTGGGGCTATCTGTCACTTGGACAAATAAATCAATAGTATGAGTTAATAAGTTATTAACTACAAATTATACAGTTTCAAAAGAACAGAGTTACTATAATTAATGATTTTTTAGGATTATTGTAATAGAAACTTACCCTTATTTTGAATAAATAAGAAATTATTATTTTCAAATATCTTTTATATCACAAAAAAAATCTGACCTTTAGTTTTGTTTAATTTGAAGTGCTTTGTTGCAGGGTTTTTTGTTAAGTCATTTATATGATATTTCACAATGTTGTGTATGTTTCATACAAAATCATGAATTGAATTTCATATTTATAATTTATTCAACTAAGAATATTCATATCAAGATAACTTTTAACATCTCATTACAGTCTCTAATTATATTGATATTGAATACAGTTTACAGCCAGTAGATAAAAGTCAAAGTTATCCTTCAATATAATATAGCTCTTTGGCTCATAAAAGGAATTGTGTTGACTTCTTGCAAAATATCCTTGAATACTTATTTACATTACTTCATTCAAAATGATTTATTTCTTCAAGCAATAAAGTTACTGTTTGGAAACTCACAGATCCTATAGATGTGATGATTTCAGGTGTAAAAACTAAGTTAAATTGCATACTCATGCTTACCGTACACCAGATAAAGTAAATTAATTATAATTTTTGACAGAACTGTTATCCTTCGCCATTTTCACCTACCTACTTTATTACAAAACATACTGTTTAAAACTATTATTTTCCGACCGAATACAGTATTTTAACAGAAACATTTGCAGCATCAAATAACGCTTTATATAAATTTATTATTGATGACAACTATGGTCCTACTTAGCACAAATTAAAACCAAAAAATGGCAGAGATCGACTTACCTCAACTTCAACGGCTGCAACCGTATTTATAGGTTTGTGGTCTGAATTTGTGTGCTGGTCGTTTACCAAATTATGTAGAAGTTTCGAATCTTCAGTGGAAATATTTGTTGCACTTTTATCCGGAGCTTTCGGTTCCTTATCATACTCCGGCGGAGGAGCCATCTTGAAGGAAGAGCAGTCAGATGACACAAGTCGTATGACTTTCGCACACCTAAATCACTCTTTTCCTTGACAAAATGTCTTTTCCACTTACTAGCTACTAAATAGAATCATGTTAAGTAATTTAACTACAACATAATGAAAGTTTTAACAATTTGCAAAAACGGATTCATCATTTTCAACAGATTCCGACCAACATTTTTAACGACTACAAGAACGCCCTCTAGCGATGTCAATTTCAAGTTTTGTTACAGATTATAAAATTATAAAGTCACAACACAACGTGCTGTGCTAGTAAAATATATTTTATTCATTCAAATTCCTTGAAAATGTTTTATTCCTAGATCATTATCATAATAAAGTACATAATAGGACAAAAATTTGAATATCCAACTCAGTAACAGACTAGAGAGAATGATTATGGATACTGAGCAAATGGTAGACTGATGGGTATATTAAAGTTTCACCTAATTAGCTACAGCTTTCATTAATTTCATTTATTCATCATACTGTCGTCAAATTCTTTGATAAGCCTAAGAAGCCTAATCTACGCCAATATAATGATAAGATACAGTCAGAAGAAGCAAAAAACTGGAATATGGAAATTGGTGCAAGAATTATATGTATTTTATTACTTGCCAAGTTGCTAGGATTATATTATTAGTAGGGCAATATGCCCTCTACAATTTTAGAAATTTGAGTGCACAAACAGACTCGAAGCTATAAATATAAAATTTAAATTCTACTGAGGACTTGCTGGCAAGCTTTTATGCAGCTCAAAAGACTGAAACCTATATAATTTTTTGCATGTATGTCGCTGTCAGATGTCAATCAAACATTCATTCATTCAGTCTGTTCTGCTGGTTTTCTTGTGATAGCTTTGGATTATCATCTGAGCTAATATTTTATTTTGGAGTAATTGGGAGAATAACTCCTTCATATCCTCAAGATGACTGAATCTAAAGAAAACATTTTCCTTTTCGTGCCTAACATCATCGGTACGTACTTTCGTAGAAGGCTATATTATGTATTTGTATGAATGTATTTGCGCAGCCAATTTTGAGTTTGTTTATTGATATTGTTTAAGGTTTTGGGCGAGTGATCCTTGCGATTATTTCTTTCTATTTTATGCCGACGCACTGTATACTAGCGTGCGTCTGCTACGTGACCTCCGCTTTGCTGGACGCCATAGATGGTCATGCCGCAAGATACTTTAACCAAAGTAAGTGAGTTTTATGGTATCATATAATTAAATTACTTTTATCTGTCAGTACAATAAGCCGGTAGATAGTGATGATAAATTTATATTACTTAACTCCATGTAACTGTTACCTTGATGTTTTATTTAGCAAACTAAACATTTAGGCCAACATTTATTGACTTCTTTTTTATTGACAAGACTTTTATCCATGCATAATCTTAATTGCATTATGACTCAAACAAATCTGACTCACCAACGTTCTTGTATGCTGTCCTAATAATCACTTTGTGTAAATAAATTTAAATGATTCTTAATTATTTAATTAAGCTCAGACATACCTACATTGATATGCAGATATACAGGAGACACAATTGATTTTCTATTGTTTTCTAATTAGCAACATACATGAGTTTAATTAACAAAGCTTCTTTAGTTCCATTCAGCGTAAAAAAATAAAATTAACTAATTCCAGGTACAAAGTTTGGTGCAATCCTGGACCAGCTGACTGACAGAGCTGGTACCGCCTGCCTAATGATGACCCTGGCAACCTTCTACCCACAGTACACATTCTGGTTCCAAATCTCCATGGCTATTGACATCACGTGCCACTGGTTGTACCTTCACACCGTCACCTTGCAAGGAAAGGCTTCCCACAAGTTCATTGATATGTCTGAGAACCCCATAATGCGTATCTATTACACTAACAAGTTGGTGCTCTTCTTCATGTGTGCGGGCAATGAGGCGTTCTATGCAGCTCTCTATGTGATGTACTTCTATTCTGGACCTACAGGTAAAGTATTTTTATGATAAAGTATATAATTTATTTAACTTTGATAAAAGAGAAGTCTTTTGTATGATTCAAATATGTAGTTGATGATGACTATCACATCATGTTATACCTTATCAGGGACACAGAGCTTACAGAAGGCTGTCCCTTTTTTTCGATCTTCAGCATCAATTTTGATGTCCTTCCAGTTGAGGCAGCTTCTTTCTTGATTCAAAGAGTTTTTCATTTAATAAGAAAGCCAAACTCATAAGTGAAAAAAGGTTTTCTTTTACATCAATTGATTTAGGAATCCTTCTCCGTGTGAGAGGAGGCCTGTGCCCAGCAGTGGGACAATATAAAGGCTGTAACAGATTTAGGAAACTAATTCTTATTAGAAATCTCTTATTTGCTAATCGAGCATGACATGTAATTTCTTATTTCAGTTCTGGGTGTTGGCCTGTACAAACTGATTGCGATCATCTCTGCACCAGTCGCTATTGTTAAGGCTGGAATTTCAGTCCTACAGGGTGTTGTTGGAGCCATCAACCTTTCTACTATTGACATCAACGAGCGAGCTGCTTTGGCTGCCAAGCAGAAGAACTAAGTACTTTTAGTACAAATGGTTCATAAGCAGAATATTAATATCATTGTAGATTAAAATAAGTTCAAAAGTTTTGTTGAAGATACTCCTTATTAAGTAATGATGAAGAAGTTGATATGTTTTATGATGAAAAAAACAGTTACAAAACCTAGTCACGAGTTTATATCTCAGTACAACAGAAATATTAATAATCTGCTTTTGGCTACATATTTATTTGTTATTATTTTTCTAACCAAAGCAATTTTTTTACAAAATCTGTTTTTGTGGTAGCATTATTTAAAAATCATGTTGATTGTATATTTTTGGTGTTGGTATAGGCTTTTTATGTGTTAGTCACAATTTTGTGAACTGTATGTATGTGCACGACACCATATAGGCACCTGACTTTCTTTGTATGTTCTCACTATAAGTGAAACACAAACTGGAATCAATCATCAACTATTTTAAACATCGCTAAAATAAATACTAACTCGTAAGCCAAGAACTACCTTGTGGGTCACATTGCAGTGTATGTTCTTTAAGATCTAAGATTTTTTATTATCTTAAGTGACAAACAAATCACAAACTCGCTAAACGTGAGGGCTATTGGCAAAATTTCGCCTAAAATGATTGGGTAAAAGGGAGCATGGTGTTAAGTATTTAATAAAAGAAAATACTTACTACACTTACATTGTATACGTTTTTACGACTCTGTCTTCAAAGAAATATATTTATTTTATATTTGAACCTGTTGTCTGGTTGTACTGGTGGTCAAATTACAGCGCTTTCACCCTAGCGGATTTTATGTACGGCGCAAGCCCGCAGCTGTCAATTGTTCAGGATTTTGATTACTGCCGCACGTAAAATCCGCTAGTTTGAAAGCGTTTTACTTGTATGTGTAAGAGTGAAACTGCCCTTTCAATTGTAATGATTATTGTCAGAGGAATGGTGATCTCTACTTATTTACAGTGAACATTGTAAACATTTGTGAAGTATTTTTATAAGTTTTGTGTATTTATAGGTATGGCTACTGATATTATTGACATACAATGATATTGATGGCGTATCTCTCATCTGATGTATTTCGAATTTAAATTAGGCTTAAAATTAAACGTCATGTGCACCCTTCCAAAATCCTGTAGAAATCTAAGACTTCTCTCTGTATGTCGAGAGAAAGATTCTTTGTAAGATGACCAGAACAAATATTTATTTAATATTTAATGTGAAGTCTTTGTGAAATAATAAGTAGCTATTCTATGTGTTGTTAATGAATGTGATAAATGTTATTACTTCCTATTTTAATATTTTTTTGCATATGTTGTAGTTCCATCGTGTCAGGAAAAAGTTGCAATACTATGTTAATCGCATTTAATGTACATTTTTATTTTTATATTTTACTTTAAGGAACCTTCTATTTTTTATTATGTATATTCCTTAGTACATTCCAGTCACCATGAAAGGGATTAAAAGAATGGAGTGTACCTTCAACTTTATGTTGTAAAAAATATATTGAACCTTTTTTTATTGTGGACTTTCGTTTTTTTTTATATTCATTTAATTTTACCCATTTTACCTATTAAAGTAGTATATTGTGGTTTAAAAAAAAGGTTAAGTTTTATACTGTATAACCAAAAGGTAATAACAGTTAACTTAATTCATAAAAAATGTTTTATTTTTACGAATGTGTATGGATTTAACGTAATCGATAAATATGTAACAATGATCATCACAAATTATTCTTTATCTGTATCTATAAATAAGTTGTTGCTCTTCCAGTTACCTACCCAGTACAGGAATAATTTGGGAATTTATTATGGTTAAACAGGTATTATTTATTTCGAAACTAGAGTGGTGAGATCTTTTTTACGGTAAATAAAAATAATGTTTGTTGCTATGTACCTATGTTTAATTCTATTTGTCATGTACTACATAATAAGTGTCCATTTCGACCGCGCGGCCACCTCATATTTTTTGATGAAACTTTGCCAGGAATTAGTAGTAATTTGTTACTTTTCACTCCTCTTTTCCTGAATTTGTTACAAAAAAAACCAAGCCGCTATGACAAAGAACAGTTGGCCGCTAGAACCGCCACTTGCCGTAGTCATCGCCCGTGATTACTCAGAAACTATACAATGCAGATAGACGAATGATACATCAAAAGAAAGGTCTTAATTTGTTAAATTTGTTACAAAAATAAAAAAGGTCAAAACGTAGATATACAAAAAGTTATGCAATGTTAAGTTTTCAGGTTATGAGTAGGTAAGTATATCACCGTAGGCACCAAATTAATAGAGGCTAATGTGTATAGAAAATTAGTCTTTAATTTGTTACAGCGAAAAAAGACAAAAAAATACTAGAAAGCAGGTTCAATAATATGTTAGAGTCGATTTTAGTTGGCCGCGCGGACGGCAATATGCCTAAAATACAATTTCGTTTTTCTCGTTATTAAAAGTAGGTTTTAGCTTAATTAAAGTACTAGTCGATGGGTAACGTAACCTAGTTTGAATAAATATAGCGAATTTAACTGCAGCATTCGTATTTTAGGAGATATTTACAAAAACACAGTGGTATGAAACTGTATGAGAGTAGGGTGTCCATGCATTTTCACATATTCGAAATTTTCGTTATTCATGTCTTATTTTTTTAGGGAGAGTGCATACTTTATAAAAATCAAAGTCACAAATAGATTAAAATTTCTTTATTCACAATCAACACAAAGGCAAACAAATCAATTGTTTGCCTTTGTGTTAACACAATGTGTCAAAAATGTGACACAGAGTTGAAAGGTGAACTTAAGCTAGGCGAGATCATAACATTTGATTTAAACGGAGCTGCAGACTCAGTTTTACTCACTGAATTGCCGATTACTCTTAGCATTAAGGATAATTATTATTTCTGAGTTGGTACCATAGAATTTATACCAGGCACAAAAATTGGCCACTATAAATGTCATTTTTTAAATAACAATACATATTTTTGTTACGACGACAATTCTTTTAAAATTGAAATACACACATTTTCGTGTCTAACTGACACGAAAACATGTGACACAGAATTTATAAATATTATGTTAGTTTATGAAGATTTTATATTTATCTGGTTGTCTTTTATTACTTGATTTGTTTGCCTTTGTGTTGATTGTGAATAAAGAAATTTTAATCTATTTGTGACTTTGATTTTTATAAAGTATGCACTCTCACTAAAAAAATAAGACGTGAATAACGAAAATTTCGAATATGTGAAAATGCATGGACACCCTACTCTCATACAGTTTCATACCACTGTGTTTTTGTAAATATCTCCTAAAATACGAATGCTGCAGTTAAATTCGCTATATTTATTCAAACTAGGTTACGTTACCCATCGACTAGTACTTTAATTAAGCTAAAACCTACTTTTAATAACGAGAAAAACGAAATTGTATTTTAGGCATATTGCCGTCCGCGCGGCCAACTAAAATCGACTCTAACATATTATTGAACCTGCTTTCTAGTTTTTTGTCTTTTTCGCTGTAACAAATTAAAGACTAATTTTCTATACACATTAGCCTCTATTAATTTGGTGCCTACGGTGATATACTTACCTACTCATAACCTGAAAACTTAACATTGCATAACTTTTTGTATATCTACGTTTTGACCTTTTTTATTTTTGTAACAAATTTAACAAATTAAGACCTTTCTTTTGATGTATCATTCGTCTATCTGCATTGTATAGTTTCTGAGTAATCACGGGCGATGACTACGGCAAGTGGCGGTTCTAGCGGCCAACTGTTCTTTGTCATAGCGGCTTGGTTTTTTTTGTAACAAATTCAGGAAAAGAGGAGTGAAAAGTAACAAATTACTACTAATTCCTGGCAAAGTTTCATCAAAAATTATGAGGTGGCCGCGCGGTCGAAATGGACACCATAATAATAAGATCTCCAATTCTCCATAAGTAATGAAGGAACATACTAGGCTGAAAATATGTAATTATATTAATGTTGAACCCCAATAAATGTCTGAAAAATAATAGAATAAACTTTTATTCCTTCCCCAACTGCGGCGGAGTTCGTCGATGATAAGAATTTCAAATGAAACAGTTCATTAGTAATTATATAGGTGTTTATTAAGTTTATTATAGCAATAAAGAAAATATCATTACATAGTTAATTTTCTTGTTACTTCAACAAGCATGTGTATTTAAAATAAACGTTACATAGATGCAAAAGCAATTGTGAAATAATACTAAGTTAATATTATTGGTGAAATTAGAGGATAGCTGTACTCTTAGCATATTCTCAAAATTAAAATAATCTATGATTATCCTTTCAGACTGCTCATGCCCGCTCTCATAATCTCGTCGACGAGGAGGAGGTTGCTGGCAATAACGGAGCAGGAGTTGATGATTTGTTTCTTGACGACATAGTTGTCTATGATACCCAAGTCTGTAGGTTTAATAGCTTCGCCGGTACTCAAGTCCAGACCGATCGGGTCGGGGCTCAAGCGCGACTCTTCTTGAAGCTTCACGATAGTGTCTTGCGCATCATAACCAGAGTTAATAGCCAAAGTCTTAGGAATAACCAGTAAAGCTTCGGCGTATGCTTGGATTCCTAGACGAGCCTTTCCCTTTACAGTGTCCTTGTATTTCAGTAACTCCATGTTAGCCTTGATCTCGAAAGCACTAGCGCCGGGAATCACGCATTTATCTTCGATAGCGTTGTTGATGGCTCGGAGGCCGTCGCGGACAGCGTCCTTGATTTGAGCTAAAGTGTGCTTGTTGGGTCCCTTGATGAGAATTGTAACAGACTGGGGATTCTTGCACTCTTCTACAAAGGTATACTTCTCCTCACCAAGAATGTGTTCGTAAACAAGACCAGCATAACCAAGACATTCTTCAGAGAGACCATCAACGGAGTTCATGGCGACACCACCGCACGCGAGCGCGAGACGTTCCATGTTACGCCTCTTAGCTCTGCGCAATCCCATAATGCCCTCCTTGGCGAAAGCATCCAGAGACAGGGGGTCAATACCTTTCTGGTTGATGACAACAAAGTGTTTGTCAGTGCCATCACAGACCTTCTTCTTCAATTCAATGATCTGTAACAAAATAAGATAGCTTAGTGATCAAAATACTGCTGTTTTTGCCGTGACCTTTTGTGTTAGGGAAAATTTATGAATAGTAATCAGTTTATAAGTCACTGCCTATGATGCATACCTTCTTAACTCGTTGATCAATGAAGTCACGTTCAGCAGCGATCAACTTCTCCCTGTCCTCAGCAGACTTGTAGAAGAATCCAGAGTTAACCTCAGTCTTCTCGTATTCAAGAGAAATGTTGCATGTGAGGATGTAGGCATTTTCAACACGCTTGGGCATGTCAGGGTGACGGGTTCCATGGTCTAGGACCAAACCTGAAGAAATAAATTATACTTGAGCTAGTTATAATGACTATTGATAATAAAATGATGTCATATATTTTTAAGGCTGGAATGATGACTCACCTTTAACAAGTGTAGTCTCTGTAGCCGTCTTGTGCTGCATTTCCATGATTTCTACCATGTGCAAGTCAGCAGGTTTGTCTTGTATGCGGATAGTCAGTACTGCATCCACACAGGCATCAGTTAGCACATCAGCTAAGCTAGCGTGGACCTGGACAGAAGGTATTACAATAAATACATTATCAAATTATATTGTTCATGTTTTTAAGTACATACCGATTTTACCAATTATATTTTTTTTTAGGTTACTGTAAAAAGTTTTCTTAATACATCTTTAATTTTTTTTCTTTATCAATTTTATAAAAGTTAATGTAAAAATATCTGCCAATAATGAAGTGGTCAGCTATATCTACCTTAGTCTTGAGAGATGTACGAGCAACATCGAGCAGGTTTTCACGCTTCACTTCAATAGGCAACTTGATTGAATCAAGCACTTCAAGAGCCTTCGCGCGAGCCAGGTCAAAGCCTTCTGTGAGAATCCTAGGGTGCAAACCTGTGTGGAAAAATGAAGATTTCAGTAATTTATCATTTTCATAGATTTATTTGAAAAAAGTAGCATGCTCTTTCATGAAAATAATAAGATAAGGAAAGGCATTGAAATGTACCTTCGCTGATGTAAATATCTGCCTGTTTCAGCAGTTCTCCAATAAGTAAGACCGTAGAGGTGGTTCCGTCTCCAGTGGCATCATCTTGGGCGGTGGAAGCGCGAGCAATTAGCGAAGCAGTCGGGTGCTGGATTTGCATCTCATGTAGCAGGACATTGCCATCTTTAGTGATTTTTATGTCACCAGCTCCAGATACCAACCTGAAATTCATTTAAATACATTTTTAATGCGTCTCATGATATTTCGGTTCATTTTCATCAAAGAACACAATGTACCAAAAAATATAAATCGCGATCATATGACTTTAGAAATGACAATAAATCGTAAACTGATAACATTTTTCCAAATCTATGAAATTGGAAAAGCTTATTTACATGAAAATAAATACTGGAAATAGTTTTTGAACTTCGAAACAGCGTAATAACAGTATTTTTCTTACATTTTCATTGTCCCTTTGGGTCCGAGGTTAGTTCTCATGACATCTTGAATTCCTTTTGCTGCCGAAATATTTACAGCCAGAGCTTGGGAAGCCCTCGCTAATTCAGCTTTAGGGTTTAATAAACTGATTGCGGCCATTATTGATACTAAATTGTTTTACAATTACAGAAAATTCTAACACGCGGATAACAAATTGCAATATCTTTGGAGAGGTGTTCAACGAGAAAATGAATGAATGGTAGAATAAAAAATTGTCACTTTGAGAGTGAACTAAACGAATGATTTTATGTCCACAGAAGAAAAATGTCTAGTTGTTTATAGTTTTGTCATGCCTGTTTCGAATATCCGACTAATTTCCTGTTATATATGACTAATATACTAAACTATTTCCAGTTTTTCTTTATACAGACAAATCTTTTATTAAGAATCACTGTCAGGGACCGGATAACAAAGGTTTGATCGCTGACTTTCATTTTTTATACTTGTATGGATTATTGCGGATATCTGCGGATTTAGGCCGGCAGCACACATCCGGTTTTCTGATCCGGTTTCCTGATCAGGAATCCTGATTCGGAAACCGGAATGCTCTTTTTTCATACAAAATGTTCACAAGAGCGCACTCGTTCTTACTTTTTCCGGACGGAAAAAAACCTGACATTCGGTTTAAAATTTTCTCCGTGCGTTCGGGTTTCGAATTCCGAACGCAGCGCTCGCGAACAATTTGGTTTGACCGCCGCACACATACGGAAATTTTCATTCTGAATCAAGGTAGCCCTGTTCCGAATGGACGTGTATCAGAGCCCGCTTGTCACTTGCTTTTTTATATTTGTTTTTATTTTTGTATATATATTTTTTTTGAGAGATGAAATCCAATTTATTAAACAATTAACAAATCTAATACTAATATTATAAAGCTGAAGAGTTTGTTTGTTTGTTTGAACGCGCTAATCTCAGGTACTACTGGTCCGATTAGCCCATTTATCGAGGAAGGCTATAGGCTACTTATCGGCTTTTTATCCCAGTACGGGAAGTAGTTCCCACGGGACGCGGGTGAAACCGCTGGCAGAAGCTAGTATATACATATTTGCATACATAAAAGATAAATAGTTTAAATAGTTAATAGACTTTTAATGTAGAATTGACTTTCGGCCAATCTCCGTGTATTTAACGGGTGTACCGAGTAAAGCCGCTTATTTTTTTTCTTTTTTAACGAAAGTAAGAGTGCAATCGCAATTAACTCGTCATCCTCCATGATGCGTGTTTTCACTTAAGTGGCTCTATACGTACTGGCCATGTAAATTCAGAATGAAAAAAACCGAATGTGTGCGCTAGTGACACGGAATCCAGAATCTGAATTCCTGATCAGGAAACCGTATCCGGAAACCGGATGTGTGCTGCCGGCCTAAGTTATGTCTCTATTTTGTGTTTATAATCTATGGTCTATATCTATCTCATTCACTTACACCAACTTGTCTGGAGTCGTCTTTCTTTCAGCCGACAATATGAAGTACAAAAATAAATTTCTATTTTAGTTCATATGGGTATTTGAGATGAACTTACCAGTATTTGCTAGAACAATCTTAAAGCAAGGTATAAAAGTGTTGCTGAAGTAATATTGTGTGATAATTTCAACAAATCCTGAGAAACAATGGGTGTATCTGTTGATGAAGCCGAAACTTACAAGAATAAAGGTAACGAAGCCTTTAAAGTTGAGAACTATGAAGAAGCGATAACCCTATACAGCAAGGCTGTCGACCTCGCCGAGAAAGACAGCCGCAACTTATCAACTTACCTCAAGAACCGCGCCGCCGCTTATCTGAAGATTAAAGACTATGACAAAGTAATCAAAGACTGCGATGAAGCCTTACGAATAGTTCCGGAAGATCCAAAAGCCTTATTTCGACGGTCTCAAGCATTGGAATGTTTGGAAAGGTTTGAGGAAGCATATCGTGATGCGAAAACGATATTCACTGTAGATCCTTCCAACAAAGCCGTGCAGCCGGTGTTAACTCGATTATACGCCGTCGTACAGGAGAGAGCCAGGCAAAATGCGCAGACTAGTAATAAAGTGGAGCAGATGTTCAAACTTGCCTTTAACTTAAATGAAGATTTAGAAAAACGTGAAAAGGCTATGTCTAACCTGATGGTGCTTGCTAAGGAAAACGCTGGTGCCGAGATAATGTTAAAAAATGGTGTAGTTCATAAAATACAACAGTTGCTTAAAGTTGAGAAACATTCTGATATATATGTTAATGCGATAAGAGTTATAAGCCATCTTTGTAAGAGAAGCGTTGAAAGAACGAGAGCAGTGATCAAGATTGTTGGTATTCCTTGGTTGCTAGAAGTTATTGATAGTGACAATGAAGAAAGAGTCAATGCGGCCCAATACTGTCTTCAAATCGTGTTGAATACCTTTTCTGGAATGGATAACAAAAAGGATTCTAAACCAGACCCTAAACTTTGTGAAGAATATAAAAGTGAAATAGATACTCTACTTACTTGCATTACTTACTCAATAACAAACAGAGTCATCACTGGACTTGCCAGAGATGCAATTATTGAATTAATCATGAGAAACTGCCATTTCAGTGCAATCAACTGGGCAGAAAGGTTTGTAGAAATTAAGGGATTGCAGAGGTTGCTCGAGGTTTGCAGTGAGTTGGAAGAGTACAAATATGAATCAGCTTTAAACATCACTCCTTCATCTAGCACTATAGCTGCTGCATGCCTGTCAAGGATTTATGAAAATATGTATTATGATGAAGCAAGAGAAAAATTCAATAATCAAGTTGATGACTTTGTAAAAGACAAGCTCATGTCACCTGACTTGGAATCTAAAGTACGAGTTACTGTTGCCATCACCTCTTTACTCAGAGGTCCTCTTGATGTGGGCAATTATGTTATATCAAAAGAAGGTATTATTGAGATGATCTTGGTAATGGCTCAGACTGAAGACTCTCTTCAACAAAAAGTAGCCTGTGAATGCTTGGTGGCTGCTGCTTCTAAGAAAGATAAAGCAAGGACTATAATAGATAAAGGAGTTGATATTTTGAAAAAACTGTATCAAAGCAAAAATGATGCTGTCAGAGTAAGGGCATTAGTAGGCCTGTGCAAGGTTGGCAGCTTTGGAGGTGATGATGCTTCTGTGCGTCCCTTTGCTGATGGTTCAACCAAAAAGTTAGCAGAAGCTTGCAGAAAATTCCTAATTAACCCTGCTAAAGAAAATGATGTGAGAAAGTGGGCAGCTGAAGGCCTCTCATATCTAACTTTGGATGCTGATGTAAAAGAAAAACTTGTTGAAGACAAAGCTGCCCTCCAAGCTCTCATTGAATTAGCAAAAAGTGGTGACCAGTCTTGTCTTTATGGTGTAGTTACCACTTTAGTGAATTTATGTAATGCATATGAAAAGCAGGAGGTTATGCCAGAAATGTTGGAACTTGCAAAGTTTGCCAAGCATCACATACCAGAAACACATGAATTGGATGATCCAGATTTCGTCAGCAAGAGGATAACAGTATTAGCCAAAGCTGGTGTAACATCAGGTTTGGTTGCACTAGCCAAAACTGAGAGTCATAATTCAAGAGAATTAATTGCAAGAGTATTTAATGCCATTTGTGGTTTACCAGAACTTAGAGGAATAGTTGTACAGCAGGGTGGAGCTAAAGTGTTGCTACCCATGACATTAGAAGGCACTCAGAATGGCAAGAAACAAGCAGCACAAGCATTGGCACGTATTGGAATCACTATTAATCCAGAAGTGGCTTTCCCTGGCCAACGTAATTTGGAAGTTGTAAGGCCACTTGTGGCATTGCTGCATCCTGACTGCTCTGCTTTGGAGAACTTTGAGGCCATGATGGCACTTTGCAATTTAGCTGGAATGAATGAATCTACCAGAAACAGAATACTTAAAGAGGGAGGACTTGCTAAAATTGAACATTATTTGTATGAAGATCATGAAATGTTGTTAAGAGCTGCCACACAATGTATTTGTAATTTAGTTCAATCTGAAGATGTTATTAAAACT
Source organism: Helicoverpa armigera (assembly GCF_030705265.1). Classification (NCBI taxonomy): domain Eukaryota; kingdom Metazoa; phylum Arthropoda; class Insecta; order Lepidoptera; family Noctuidae; genus Helicoverpa; species Helicoverpa armigera. The sequence goes on from NC_087141.1 coordinate 2,915,245, forward strand.
TATGAAGGAAACAATGACAAAACAAAATTCCTGTATCTATTGTGCCAAGAAGAAGACGTGGACACTGTTATGGCTGCTGCAGGTGCCCTGTGCATATTAACTTCTACAAGCAAAATTTGCTGCAGAAAATTATTAGATGTTCAAGTTTGGCCAGAAACATTGAGATGCTTATTAGCTAATCCAAATAAAGAAATTCAGTACAGAGGTACATACATGCTCTATAACATAATATCTGGTGACAAAGATATTGCAGCAAAGGTGTTTGAAACTGACATTATGGAAATATTAATGGCTCTGACGAAATTAGATGATCCAGAAGCAAAGAGGACAATTGAAAATGCTCAGAAATGTCTTAATGCAGCTGAAGAAATGGGTGTTATTAGAAAACCTGAAGATGGGCCCATGCTGGATCCGTTTAAAGAGGCAGAGGAAAACGAGGAAGAAACATAATACAAAATAAAGATAAATTAAGACATTTATTATTAGCCATTATTTACTGAAGTTTATTTATTAGTCATGTTATTCTGATCTTTTTTTTAAAGTTCAGTTATATGAACATGAGCGAACATCTAAAACACTCATTTATCGACGCCTTAGAGTGAAAACCTCGTAAGTGCAAAAAATAAATTTTCAGGATAAGGATTAGTATTCGATATTTTTTATGATTATCTTCCAAGAAATGAAATAAAAAAATATTGAAAAAAAATGCATTTCCGAGGTTTTCATTCTAAGACGACGTTATGGACTATTTTAGGTAGTCTATCAACTTTTTTTTATTCATGTTCATCGTCTTATATACTAATAAATTAGTTGTAGTTATCTAACAAAAAACCTAGAATAATAAATATTTAATTTTGATTGTTTGTACTTTTTTATAATTTATGTTAATTATTAGCAATAAATAATTATTAATATTAAAAATATATATTAAAGTTATTTGTGTTGTTTTATTTAAAATCATTTGATACTTTTGAGAATGTTGTGAAACCTAACAAACTTTATAAAGGTGATCCATAATTCGAGTCTCAAAAAATATGAAGCGGCATACAGTATATATCTATCTCTCTCAAAAGATATCTAGATTACAAAAAAAAGAATCGTGGTCAAACCACACCCTATCCATAGACTAATGGGGGAGAAATAAAATATAAATATTTTTTAATAAAAATTTCAAGCGAATTTATCTGATTGTGTCTTATTACCTTAGTAACCCCAATCGAAAAGCATATAAGGCCCTAGCAGGTTTCCAATAGCAAATGTGACTATATTCTAAACATTGCCCCCATTCCTCAAGGTCACTCTTCGAACGCCACGAGTCTAAAAATAGTACAAGCATAACTAAGCTTTGCCCCCAGGAGAACACAAACTAGCGAATATGAAATAGGCATGTAGTTTATAGTTCAACTTAAAAAAATGTTGTATAGATAGTCTTATTACCAAATTATATAAATAATTAATTAAGTATTTCTTTACATAAACTTTAAGTTACCTTTGCAGATGTTTGACTTTTGAATGCAGAATAAAAATAATCCGGAATAATTTTTTGCTTTACAGAAGTACCTTTGAAATTATGTGTAAATAAAATAAACACGTAGCAAGCAAATCTAGCAAATGTTAATTTTTTTTGTTTCAAATTTTCCCGCATTTTTAATCTATGATTTAACACTAAAATACCGCGTCCTTCCCCCACTGAAATCCCTCCCTTTTCCACCATGTTTAAGTAAAGGTTATTTTACAAGTCACGATGCCGCCATTTTCTATTTGACGCTTATTTTAACAATAAAAAAGCACAACCGACAAAGTTTTGTTGAGAAGTCGTATATATTTTTAATTATATTTTACATAAAAAAAATTGATAACACTCTGCTTACTCGAATAAATTTAAATTAACCCAAGCGGTTGTAGATCTGCTACGGAACGTGACATAATAAAAACCTTTTGAAATGACAGCTTGATTTGGTTTGGTTTCCGCTACTGTGCTATTGTGCTATTTTTCGGTTTTTGATACGAAAATCATCAGAAAATGTCAATTTCTACGGCCACAGGTATATATCTCGACACAAAGTTTACTTATTTATATAAATTGTATCTAATCTTTACGTGTTTACCATCAAACCTGATAGAGTTGTTTTTTCGGAGAAATGCCATGGAATCCCATATGGCGGTCCCTACTCCACATGATTTAATGACGCTATATGATAAATGAAATTATGTTTTTTCAAGAATAAATTCTGAAATGCTGAATTTACATCAGCAAACAGCTGCTTACTAATGCAATCGTTTACGTTAAGGTTACTACAATATCTAAATTGTAGTGGTCTTTCAAGCGTCTTCGTAATTGCCGGACGCTCACGAAGGCAAATATGAGTTAACTTTTAGTTATGTCATAAAGTATTTAACATTTAATAAGACTAATAATGTGATTTGTGTAGCAATTCAATTGTAGTATAACACCTCATACAAGTTATGATTTGTTTTGATGTTATTAATGAGTGTAATTGTTTTTGTAACTATCTGACGTTATCTTCCAGACGAGCGGACAGAAGGTGATGATGATACATCACAAGGAAGCCAGCCAAAGGATGACAGCAGTGACTCTGAAAATGAAAATGAGCCTCAGAGCCAAAATGGGGGCTCTCCTGTCCCTGAGGTTCATGAGATCACCAGTGACGACGATGAGGATTGTGTAGTGACTAATGATGATGATGATGAAAGTTCTAATTCAAGTACTGATAGTAATGATAGTTCTGATGAATCACAAAGTGAAAATAAAACAAGTGATGACAAGAAAATTGAAGAACAACATATGGAGAATGGTGGTGATGAATCTGATATTGAAGAAGTGTCTATGGAGGATCCCCTAAATGAAGCCCCTGCTAACAAGAACAAGCCCATTGTAGTCAGTGACACCAAAAGCCTCACTGACTTGGCTAATAAACAATCCAAGTCTAATGGGGAACAGAGTAATGAGCCTACTGTAGTTATCATTGATACAAATTCCATCTTGACCACCAAGCCACCGCCGTCAGCAGCTCACAAGCCAACATCCACCAGTGCTATTGACGCTCACAACTTGTGTCAGAGTATTGCTGCCCGAGGCACCACCATTACTCCAGTGAGCGTAAAAAACGCTGCCAGCAATAACAGCACCCCAGCACCACAGCCAAACATATTGCCTTCCCTTACTGATGACATGTTTGTGGTAGAAGCACCTTCCTTTATAGTTCCCTATGTGTATGAAAAACCTTCTGTGAAACCTTTTAGGGAATTTGTGGATAAATTAGGTAAAGAACTGGAAGAGCTTAAGATTAAAGAAGAGCTTGAAAAACTTGAAAAGGAAAAGGTCGAAAAGGAGAAGAAAGAAAGGGAAAGGCAAGAGAGAATTGAAAGGGGTGAGGAAGTAGAAGAAGAACCTAGTGAGACTAAAAGTGGAGATGACTCAATGAAAGAGAAAAAGGCAGAGAAAAAGCAGAAAAAAAGACGTGGCCATGAAGAAGATGATGATTCTTGGGATGGCGAGTCCTCCTCAGAATCTGATGATGACGTACCTTCTGATGATGATGCAGTAGTTATTAAGGACAGAGATGATACTATTGATCAACTGAAAGACCCTATCAGTTTGATTGCTAAAGGTCTTAGTGGTGGTAAACCAGACAGTTATTTTGACTGTTCCCTGGGACAATTTTTTATAAATATTGGTCTTAATTTAGTTCAAGAATATGTGCAAAGTGATCTTCTGAAACACCAAAACAGAAAATTGTACAAGGAAAAGAAATCTGGCAGAAGCACTAAAGCTACTGAAGCAGCTATTGCATCTCTCACTCAGAATTTAGAGTTCAGTAAGAAAACAAATGCACCTTATGCTCTTATCCAAAGGAGGTGTGACTTTTGTAGCTTTAAAACAGAGTCCATGTTGGTAATGGCTCATCATCTAGAAGCACCACACATGAAGAACAATATCTACAAATGTAATTCATGTGAGTTTGAAATTCGTAGTCCACATGACATATTGTTCCACATGGAGGCTGAGCATAACATCAGAGGCAGATTGGAAAGAGCACCAGCATACCAACAATGTGCTAATTGTCACTTTGAAGACAACAGCAAGACAAAGCTAGCGCGACATCTTATCGCATGTGCGAAAAAATTCAAACCAGATCTTAATTTGGCTCCTCCAATTGAGTGGGAGCCACCGGCGAAAATACCAAAACTAACACGAGCTCGTAATAATATGGTAGGCTCTTACCAGACTAACTTCAATAGGTCACAGATGAATATGAACAATTTGAGTCGACCTCAAATGAATATGTCAAATGTAATTCCAAGCATGCCTATACTTGGCAGACCGCGCGGACGGCCGCCGATCACCGGGCCGCCACGCCCGCAGAACGTGTCGGGCGTTCCGATCTTACGCAGCGGTGTCATGATCATGCACAACACTCCTGCCGTGGGGACCACTATTGCCAATTATCCTATGATACAAAACCAGACCAACAATGCAACACCTAAGATATCAATCACCCCGCTTCCCCGAGCTCCACAACCATCATCTTCCCAATCGTCACAAAACTCCAAGGCTACTTTTGTCATATGCGAAATATGTGATGGTTATATCAAAGACCTAGAACAATTGAGGAACCACATGCAATGGATTCATAAAGTGAAAATCCATCCTAAGATGATTTATAACAGACCACCATTGAATTGCCAAAAGTGCCAATTTAGATTTTTCACTGATCAGGGGCTGGAAAGGCATCTTCTTGGTTCACACGGTCTAGTGACAAGTTCCATGCAGGAAGCTGCGAACAAGGGGAAGGATGCCGGCAGGTGTCCAGTGTGCGGCAGAGTGTATCAATGGAAGTTATTAAACCATGTTTCAAGGGACCACAATATGACTTTGAAACCAGCTCACCTCTCATACAAGTGCACTGTTTGCACAGCCACATTCGGCATGTACAAACAGTTTGAAAACCATGTGTATTCAGCTCACAGTGTGGTGGCTAAGCGAGTGATGGATAAGAGCAAGACTCCTGCGTCTTCCACCAAGCCTGACTCAGATCCTCTGCTGAAACCACTCAAAATAAGTGATGAGATTACGATCATACCACAACCTGCAAAATCAACGGTTACTATTACTGCTAAAGGGAAATAACATTAATATTGTGGGAATGTGCAGACTGTCCTAGCACCCGTAGACCGACAAGCCTGCCTTATCAGTGATGCACATCCATTGTATCAACCAGTATTGTGTAAATAAACTTAAGCTATATTGAACTTGTATAACAATATTAATGGAATACCAGAAGTATGTTGGAAATTAGATAATCTATGGATGGTGTTGTAACACAAGTATGCCCTTTTTATGATTCAGTGTATTGACACAGTTGCCTAGAAAATGTATACCTGTCTCCATAACATGCTCCTAAAAAGAAATAGCCTAAGTTATAGCTTTGTCACACTTTGTCACTACCCATGTAATTATGATATTTATCATGGTGGTTTGAATGCTATGTGATTGTTTGATTGTCACAAAACAAAACCTGTTATAATTATGGATCTGTATCCTCCTCTAATTCTGTATAGATAATTGTAAGACAAATTGTGAAATGATCGTAAGATTAAATAATTGTCTAATTCTTATGCGCTCCATGAGTATTTATTTATTTTGTTCTCATGTATAATTCTGTTTGTAGAATGCTATCAGCTTGTTCTAGTTTAATTCTGTGTATGGGTTAAGATTACAGAATATTTGTAAAAATATCTTAGGTCGATACTTTCAATTATGAGTGTATATTATTAAAACAATTGATTATTACAGTGTAGGTAAGTTTAGATTACAAATCGTAGACACTAGGTAATTGTAAGTGAGTACTACTGAGTCGAAAACTACCTGTTTCTTTGAATAACTAATATCAATGCTATTGGATACTAGCAGAACCCTTGCTGCCATTGTCGGTCTTATTTATTTCTGATCTCAGGTCAACCAGATGGAAGTGTTGATTTGGTAAAAGTTTACTGAATTGTTAATGTACTTATAGAACTGAAAATGATGTATTTTTTTTATTTAATAAAAAAGACCACTGTAATTGAAAAAATCTTTGATATTTTCGTAAAACAGCTTTTCCTATCTAGACGTGAAGTAATCTTACCTATAAAGATAGGATACTAAGCAGACCGTCGCGCCGGGTGCTTTCGGTAACACTAAGTGAGTCATTGAAAAATCGATGGAAAATAATGAAAAAGAATTGTTCTTTATTAAGGTACCTGTCTTGTGTGTACCTCATAAAGTATAACCCCATGTATTACTTTCTTCCGTGGTGTAGCTAGCTGTGTGGTTTTTGTTCGACCATATTTCAAGTAAGGAAAGAGGCTTAGAGGAGCTACTTTCTGGAACCAATATCATGTCTATATCCAGACAGACCAGAGGCACTAGGCCTACAACTAAATCGCACCAGACAAACTAGCCTGTAGTTGAGGCCCAGCCTGTCCACGATGACGTCATAAAACTTGTTCTACTTGTCTCTTTTTTTTTGGGTCCCGTGCCTAAATGGAAAACGGGACCCTATTGTAGGTATAGGACTATAGGTATATCTCAGACAGTAGGTATAATATCGGTTGTATGTAAATTGATATAGGTGTTATAAGGAATATCGGCTAGAACAGAAAATACTGAAAACAAAAATTCTATCATTCCTCCCATAGAATAAACGTGATTTTCCGTCACACGTAGGTAACGACTACCAGCCGCCGAACTACGTACTACGTATGCAAGTAGTCTGTGCCTGTGCTGCCATCTGCCGCCCGGTGTTCAAATTCGGATATCACGGAATAGCGCTCATGGAAACATACGCAAACGTGCAAGCTCACTCATACCTACTCAAAAGCTGAGTTTTTTTATAACTGACTGGCTCATAATTTTGACTGTTTGTTCGAATGCAACATTTTTTTAACAGGAATATACAAACAAGGGTGAATCAATCATACTTTCAGGATTTGAAAGCGGAAAAAAATAGTAGCTGGCAGAAACGCTTATTTTTTTAGGAGGTTAAATTGTGGGTCGATCGCTGGACTTGGTGCGGTCGTCAGCAGGTAGGTTCGTTGAATGTACGACCGATCATCTATTGGACAAGCGAGTTCTCCCATGCATATTTATTTGGCAAGTTAAAATATGGCTAGTTAAGAACAGGGGCCCGATTCTCCTAATTTTACTTAAGCGCCTTTCGATTGGCGTTCGACTCAATTCGACTGAGATCCAATCCCGACTCGATTACGATTGAAGCGTATGTGGCATTCCGCTATTTTTTCTTTGAAATAAACGTTTTTATCCTTTTCTGCAATTCAATAATGAATCATTTTGTCTGCAAATGATTTACGATTGCAAAATGATTGTACAGCAAACTACCGTATAGACCAAAATCATCAAAATAGCAGACCAATCGCACACCAATCAAATTTCAATCGAATACGATTGGTCTTTTATTAGTAGCAGAATGCCCGATATGGTTAAAACTGCTATTACGATCATATTGCGATTCGATTACTATTCGATTTTGACATTATTAACTTAGGAGAATCGGGGCCCAGAAGTGATCCAAGTAACATTTTTGACAAAATTGAGCTAAGTCGATTTTTGGGACTTTTGAGTATGAAGTGAGGTTGTGCAAAAGTAATCCAAGTGCTATTCAGTACTTTTTCAAACAAACTCTTTTATGTTACGTTTCTGTATTTCAACAAATATTGCTATTTTCTACATTTATTTTTACAATATTTTTATCAAAATTGCATTTACTAAAGAAAAACAGCTATGAAAGTTTGAGTTATGTTTATCTATCAAATAACAAACATATTTTAAATCATGTGCTCAACATAATTATGATATTCATAAAAACGCATTTCGATGAATATCTCAACTTTTAAAAAATGCTACTTGGATTACTTCTGTTCTTACCTAGCCATATGGTTTTCGCTCTGCGGGTAGAAAAAGAAGATGCTGAAAACGCCAATTTTCTTGATTATTAAAACTTAAACAAGCGGTCAGAATGGCAGTCGTTGATAATTCAAATAAGGTACCTACATGTAACGTTATACGCTATACTTGTACCTACTACTATTATACCACCACTAACTATATTTTTGCCAGCGGTTTCACACGAGTTCTACAGTCATACCAGGTCTAAGTTATTTTATCAAGGTTGAAACTTTTGTGCGCATCTACCTTACAGTGAGTATGAACGATAGGTAGACTACTACGAAGTTTAACTGGCTTTGGAATATATAAATTTTACAGATAATATTTTTTTACAGTCGTATCCTCTCTTAATGTAGATCAATACAGATCAATCAATACAATCAGATCAATACAGACCAATTTTTCTAATCTTTTTCGTCAAACTCGGGAGTTCGGTCGGTTCGCTATTCCGCTATAATATAGCGCTAGGACCTACTAAAATAGTACTACTATTTATGTAGTATTTCCATGCTGGCGAAACCGAAGAAAAGCTCAGCATTCCGGTGCAAGACGTATACCTATCTCAAGACTGGTGACTCCGCTCCGCCGACTGGTGATTCGTCGGGAGTCCCAAAGTTTCATATAACGACGGACGACTAAGTGCGTCCTAATAATTTGTGCGTAATATGAATCACTTATAGGCAGGAGTACTCAGTATAGGACAAATGAAATACTTATCTATCGATATGAGAGCAACCTCCATTTTGACAATCGAGAATCGAGTTTAGAGATGAAACTTGAACGAGCGAGTCCACTCTACTTGTTGCTGTCAAAAACAAGCTTTGCTTTCATTCAATCATTCATTTCATCCGGGGCGCTGCGTGAGGAGGTAAGTTATTTAATCAGCATTTATTTGTGCTTTTCTTAATAATTATGCATTAAAGAAGTCAGCGTCGTTGATTATAAATTAATGAAGAGTCGTTTTATTAGTTAAGTCTTAAGTTTGTATAATTAATAACCATGTGTGATTCATAACCTCGCACGACTGCATAGAATAATGCAGTGTGCAGTCTTCTTCCGATCTCCGGTTATAATAAATAGATTAAAGAATGATAAATCCTAATCACTTCCGATTTCAAAATACCATCGATAAGTTTTTTGGTGTTTACTTTTATCACCTTTGAGCAACGGCACCGACTGATAAGATTATTTGGTTAGGTTGCCACGCGGGCTGAGCCTTGTAGAAAAGCAAATAATCATACTGCCGAAATCAATACTTGTCCTTATCTGCTACTTTAAGTACGTATTAATCTAGATAAAATGATGACAATAACACGAGCCGAAAAGTGTTAATATGATTAACACGTGATATTAAATGATAGGGCTGATATCTACGCTGGTCATTACAATGAACCCTTATCTTTAGTCATCTGCTTATAATCTATTATCTTCCATCTTTACAGATGTTACCAGAATCCTGTCATGGCAGAAAAGGAAAAACAGGTGCGCATCTTTAGACTTAGTCCTACTTCAATGGTCACAATCAGTCATTTTATATGCTTTGAATGCATTTTAAGGTCTTTAAGGTACTAAAATCAAATCATGATTGAGTGATAAATGACCCACACCCGAGTATAAACACAATACATATGATGAGAATCAACATGAGCCAAAAAATGTTGTTTTGATAACAACGTGAAAGTAAATGATAGGGCTGATACATCATCGCATCAGTCTATCAGGATATTTGATTAATACCATTTAATAAACTATGTTATTTCTTTTACAGGTATGTAGGAGCTAGGGGCAGGCAGGAAAGGGCCATTTAACATGAGACAATTAGTAAGAATTTTAATTAAGTAGGTGTTTTGAATATTCGATGATTCTTCTTCGGTCTTCACACATTTTTTGCTTGTATCCCAAAATTCTTGCTAATTCTTTTCATGAAAATTGTGTTTGTTAAAAGTGAAAATAGTATTTTGATGTAAATAAAGATTTTTACATATTACTATTGTTTTTTTTCATCATAGGCATAGGCTGCCTGCCTAAATAACAACGTTTTATTAGTTGGAGATCCCTATTTCGTGACAATGACAATACAATATCCTATTAATCTTCTTCAATAGTTCACGCAGGGCCCTAATCTCTACTTAGGGCATATAAAAAATACTGATCTATAGGACTTGTTATGGGTACTTATCGCCAGATTTTGGTGTTATGACTGCAACTTCGATGCCCAATATTTATAGCTCATTCATTTCATAGATCCTTCGTGCGCGAGTGCCGCTCGCACTTGGCCATTACCTCGGCGCAACACTGACGCGGGACACATGCGCTCGCTCTCGAGACGGGAGCAAGCAACATACCCCGCGTCACGTAAAATATTGCGGGACACTGCAACGTTGCATGCAGCGTCACGTATATTTTGTGTTGCGCATCATGTTGCGGGACAAAATGTTCCCTAGTGTATCCGGGGCTTAAAAGTAGGATACACCTACTTTTATGTGTAGGTATATAGGAAAATATTAAACACTCAAATATTTTTGCTATGAATATATTTTATGTAATCTTATAAATAAAACTAGTAGGTAAACGGGTCTTAAATTAATAGAAATGATTTCCTAATTTTATGTACAGTATTTACACTTAGCTCTATCAACTTAAATATCAGCCTTTTATTTTTTTATGCTATTACTACCTATATTTATTCATTTTCCTTTTGTAAGTTGCCAATTAGTTAATAATTATCGTTCTTTAGTTGGTTCTTGGGTTCCTTGGGTTTGGTTCAGTCGTGTTTGACAGCCTGATGGTAATGTCTTGAAGTCCCATGTTGGGCAGGATGAAATCTTCAATGTTAGTGGCTGTGCTTGAAGGCCTGTCGAAGGGGAAGCCCATAGCACGACGGTCGGGGTACTTTCTGTCCTTCAGACCGCAGAAACTGGATGCTTCGACGCAGCTCAACTGTGAGCCGTCAGGTTGTTCCACCTACACAAAAAATGGAAAGTTTTATACAAATCCCTTTAGTTAGTCAAGTGTAATCATTAAATGCTGAGAAAGTGTCTTACGCTGTCAAGATCGTAGTTCGAAAGCATAACGAACAACTGGTAGGCGGCGCCCGCCTCGGTACCCTTGGGGACCAGCATGTGCTGGGGCCAGCCGCAACCGCAGAAGTTGAACTCGGCCAAGTTGGGGCGGCGAGGGTCGTTGCTCTGAACAGAGAGGTCACGGAACGTCTGCTCGAACGGAATCGTCACAGAAGATTCGGTTGATAAACGTGTGATGGTGTTCTGGCCGGCGTTTACTGAAAAAAAATAAGTTACGGTCCAATTAAAGTAGCTTCGAGAAGGAGGTAGATAAAAAGCTAGTAGTCTGACTACTTACATGGTACCACGAATCTGTCCATCTCAATGAACATCTTGCGGTGATCGGAGAGGGCCCAGGCTAAGTTACGTTCGTCAAACTTGGGCGCGATGAAGATACGAACAGTGGTGCGGCGGGCCATACCAGTGTTGTTAACATTGATGCTGAAATATAAGAAGACACATAAGCAAACACATTAAGTGAGAACTCTGAAAATAAAGAGAATAATTTAGCATCGATAATTTTAGTGCGTAAATTGTGCGTATAAATAAAATTAAAAGAGAGCAGGCGATATTTATGGAGCACCTAGCTCAGTCATTTGTACTTACACATAACGGAAAGGTCGGTTGTTAAGATGAGTGAAGCGGGCGTATACGGGGCCACGGTCGGAGAAGTCCAAGCCACGAGATAGGTCCACATCACTGGACATCCAGAAAGTGTTCAAAGTGTTGGGCTGGCCGCCTTGTGTCTCCACTGATACCGATGTCACTGACACGCCGGGGTTCTCGAGCTAAATTCGAATAAATATTTTAGTTGCTTTGCTTGAAGAAAGCTTAGGGCTTCATCGGTTTGTATCTCTTATTGGATTGGATAATTAATACCTATAACAGATGCAATTTGTAAGTGATTATAAGGTTCATACCTCGGAGCGAGTGTAGGGGCGCACATAGGAAGACTCCTTGTGCTTCTGGCAGATGTCATCGATCCACGCGTGCCAGCGGAAGAAGAAGGGATCACGCATGGTTGTTGCCTCGTCAGCAATGACGCCGAAGCTTTCCTGTTAATTAAAAAAAAAAAAACGTTTTAGCAATAGGTATTTCTTTTCGTGGTGGGTTCGACCCCGCAACCATTTAATCCGTAAATATAATTTTATTTATTTAAAATTCTACCGGACTAATATTGTCATTGAAAAGTTTAATTCGCACTTACAGACATCGTCAGTTAGAAGAGCTCGTGTGTAAAGATAGGTACTCACCAGATAACGGTGAGTGGGGTCATGAATGTAGGCAGAGAAGCTGTGCCCGTTGTTGTGAATGCTGCCGTATAGCTCCCTGTTGGGAGACAGGATGCTGGCTTCCAGCATGTTGCCCAGAATGTCGATGTCGAGGGGACTGGTCGTGCCGTCCGCCTGCAAACAACAATGTTTTTTTTTATTCCTACTCCAACGTAACGTTGGTACGAGTGTACTTTTGCCAGTTATGGTAGCTATGATAATCAGAAAAGTTATGTTTTTTATAGAAAGCATTAGCAGGGGCCCGATTCTCCTAATTTTACTTAAGCGTCCTTCGATTGACGTTCGACTCGATTCGACTGAGATCCAATCCCGACTCGATTACGATTGAAGCGTATGTGGCATTCCGCTATTTTTTTCTTTGAAATAAACGTTTTTAACCTTTTCTGTCATTCAATAATGAATAATTTTGTCTGCAAATGATTTACGATTGCAAAATGATTGTACAGCAAACTACCGTATAGAGCAAAATCATCAAAATAGCAGACCAATCGCACACCAATCAAATGTCAATCGAATACGATTGGTCTTTTATTAGTAGCAGAATGCCCGATATGGTTAAAACTGCTATTACGATCATATTGCGATTCGATTTCTATTCAATTTTGACATTATTAACTTAGGAGAATCGGGACCCAGGTAAATTATGTTTTTTTAAGGGTCTTACGTTAGTCACTGTGCCGGTAGAGATGGCTTCCTCAATGTTCCTCCTCCATCTTTCCATGTCGTTAATGGTGACGTTGAGTCCGTCAACGGGACGGTTCAAGTCCTGCCACTGCATGTTAGCCTGCCGTGGGGGCCAACCACGGGATGATGTAAGACTGTCCAGCTTGGGGAAGTAAGCCTCAGGGATTGGCTCCCTCCAGTTGCTGAACTTCTTGACTCTCTTAAGTGAGTTGTTGAGGCGCTCACCGTTGTAGCTAAGAATTAAAAACTGATTAGTTACGTAGAAAATTATAAAGTATTTTTTATCAGTTTTCTATATCATATTTAATTGAAAAGAGTTGTACTTGAAAACAGAGTACCTAGGTAAGATTACCTAAAGAAGGTACTTCAACTAAATAGACTATTACGAAATTAAGAATATTACCGGGCAATAAGTTGTTGATGCATGTAGAAGAACAGCTCGCCTCTACGGTCTTTAGCAACGATAGCTCTCTGGGATGCGGTGAACGGATATACAAGATGCCAATGCCAATGATGCAAGTTAACGCCAATATCTTCACGGAAATAGGCCAGACGATGCTCTTCTTCCAAATCAGTAGCAGTGTAGTCTCTTGGGATGATAATCGGAGTACGCTAAAAATAATTAAATTACTGAGTCAATGAGCTGCAAGCAAAAGCTTGTAAAAACAAAGTTGGTGTAAGCAGACGAAATTCAATATAGCCCGCCATAAAAGGTTACAAAATAATGAATAGGTTTAATCTGGTAATTTTGCGTAAAACGAAGCGTGCTGACCTTGACCCACAGAGCTTGACAGATTGCTCGTGTTTCGTTGTACGCAATAAATATATCATTGAATAATTATCGCAGTACGAAAATTTAAAGGAATCTATGCAAGTTGGAAATTCGTATTTTATCCCAAAAGCTTTTATTTTGAGCAATAATAGAATCTAAAAATAGTCTAATTGTTGAAACAAATCAGAAGTTCTGTTTTCAAAAACGAAGTGTCATTTCCTCGTTTGATAAACGGAACGCAAATTCATGCGAAAAGTCACGTAGGCCACCGCGCGCGTGTTTATATTTTGATTTAATATTATAATAACCTGTGCAATAATGTGTATTGCATTTATAGACTTTTGAATAGCATAATGCGATTGTAGTGTCTCAATATGGAAGATTTTGGATTAAACCCAGGCGTAGTTGTAGTGCGCGCTAAGCCAGAAGGTCAGAGAAAGACTTTCAAACCCAATATTCGGGCTGTAAATAAAATTCCACCCGAATTACTCAATGACCCTTTGTTAAATAGAGCGTGTGAAGCTCTCCCACAGAATTACAATTTTGAAATACACAAAACAATATGGAGAATACGGTCTTTGGGTTCAAAACGAGTGGCTCTGCAGTTACCTGAAGGTAATTTTCAACTGGAAATATTCTGAATTTAGTCTGATATCTTAGGAGCTCTGAAATTAATTATTTTAAACATATGCTTCCAGGTCTGACAATGTTTGCGACTACGTTATGTGATATTATAGAGGCATTCACTGAAGCTGACACAGTTATAATGGGCGACGTGACTTATGGAGCCTGCTGCATCGACGACTTCACCGCCATCGCGCTCGGCGTCGACCTACTCGTACATTACGGACACTCCTGCCTAATACCCATAGACCAGACTTGTGACATCAAGGTACTCTACATATTCGTTGACATTAAGATAGATCCGTCACATTTTGTGGAAACTGTTAAACTAAACTTTCCAAAAGAAACTCATTTAGCTTTAGTTAGTACAATACAATTTGTAACCACATTGCATTCTGTGGCTAAGATTCTAAGGAGTGAGGAATATACAGTCACTGTTCCACAATGTAAGCCTCTGTCCCCTGGAGAGATCCTTGGATGCACTTCTCCTAAGTTAAATTCAGATGTAGTCATATACCTAGGTGATGGTAGATTTCACTTAGAATCTATAATGATAGCTAATCCTAAGGTAGCAGCATATAAGTATGACCCCTATGACAAGAAGTTTACTTCAGAGTTATATGAGCATGAGACAATGCAGGCTAACAGACAGAACCAGATTAAAATTGCTGAAGAAGCAGATAACTTTGGCCTAATATTAGGAACACTAGGAAGACAAGGAAGTACAAAAGTGTTAAGCAATTTAGAAAAGCAAATCACTAATTCTGACAAATCATATGTAAAGATACTTTTATCTGAGATTTTTCCTAGTAAATTAGCCTTATTTGGGCTTGATGCCTTTGTTCAGGTTGCTTGCCCAAGGCTTTCTATAGATTGGGGAACTGCTTTCCCAAAGCCTTTACTGACTCCTTATGAGTTTTCTGTATCATTAGGTAATAGTAAATGGTTGAAGGATGATGGTACATATCCAATGGATTTCTATTCAAATGACAGTCTAGGGCCCTGGACACCTAATTATAAGCCAGTGCTCTGTTCAGATGGTGACAAGAAATGTGATAACTGTTGTGGAGGGAAAGATAAGTAGTGGTACTTACTGGCACATTTTGGGGGATGACAGCTGCTGTCTCACGAGCTTGTTGGAAAACTTGCGAGTCCATGAACTTTGAAGGGAAAGTCTCAGCAAAGTTCTGTATGGGCACATTCTTGGTGTCCTTACTGCAAAACAAGAATAAAACTAGATTAAAATGTACTTTAAATGTATGTTGTATTGTGAAAGAATGTTTTATTATTTAAAAGAGTCATAATAAGTTATAATTGATAATGGCTATCAATATTAGATAACAAATAACTACATCTGATTGTACCTACTTTTTAATATTATTTGTACTTTTTGGCAATTTTTTTAGCTAGATAATATATAATGCTTTTATAGGCTTACCAGGCAGCATTAAACTACTTTTTAGATAAATTACAGATGACATGATACAATGACATTATTAAACTTGGAAAACACCAATTCTTGTTATTAATGCAAATTAAATCTTAATGTTATCTTTTACATCATCATCATCATCCTCCGAGCCTTTTCCCAAACTATGTTGGGGTCGGCTTCCAGTCTAACCGGATTCAGCTGAGTACTAGTGCTTTTCAAGAAGCGACTGCCTATCTGACCTCCTCAACCCAGTTACCCGGGCGACCCGATACCCCTTGGTTAGACTGGTGTCAGACTTACAGGTTTCTGACTACCCGTAACGACTGCCAAGGATGTTCAATGACAGCCGGGACCTACAGTTTAACGTGCCATCCGAAACACAGTCACCGGTGTCTAATATATACTTAGAAAGTACATACAAACTTAGAAAAGTTGCATTGGTACTTGCCTGACCTGGAATCGAACCCGCGCCCTCACACTCGAGAGGTTGGTTCTTTGTCCACTAGGCCAACTTTTAATTTTAATGTTAACTTTTACATAAGTAAATATTTATTTATACAGATAATGATAAAGTTCAAGTTTGTGATATTTGTACAATGAGAATTGTATATTTATAATATTTTTAATTTAATTTCTACTTACCGATGCATCAATGCTACTGAGTAACAATAGTTGAACAGCTGTGGGTTCAGGTTGCCTCTGGCAAACACACATGTTGACAGGAAATCTTGCAACTGATTTTCAGGAACACCTAACAAGCAAATATTAATAATTAGCTGCTATTTTAATAAACATTTTAATACAAAGAGCATGTTTTATTCTGTATATTCAATCTTTATTTATTATACTGTCCCTTCTTTTTGATATTGCAAGTTGTACACGCTAACAATTAAGAAACACAACTTTTATATTTATGTATTGTATTTTCTATGGGCCTTAGATGCCTGATTTAAATAATTAAGTATTGCTTCAAGAGTAAACTTTTTAACTGTCGCTCACTTACCCAAAAGAGCGTCGATGACCTCAGTGGCCATCTCCTGGTGTTTCGGAAGGAACAGCGAGAAGTCGGCATCGGCTGGCAGTTGCGACGCGACGGTGAACTGAGGGTATCTGTCCAGGGTCTTCAGCGGAATCCTTTCGGTGGCGTCATCACCAAAACGGTCGTTTAATTCGACGCCATTGTTTGAATACTCCGGAGGCTGTAATACAAAACAGTCAATCAATACTGAGATGCTATACAGTTTAACTTTCTCACATTTCAATTAACGGGTGTGGTAAGGAATCAATGAAAATAATGTTAGTACGTATCCTAACGTGGACGACAAACGAGAGGGTAGAGATAGCAAAAAAAGTGTTCAGAATCTGAATATCGTTACAATAATTCAAATGTAAACTTACCACAAGCTTTTCGGTGAGCTGAAACAGAGCTTTTTTATCACCCTTCGGAGTAATCAAAGGTTCGTTTGGCCGATCGAACAGCAACTTGAAGCTTTCGATGATTTGACGGATTTGTTCTTCGTCGGCCATTTTACTAAAATTAATTTTATTCAAAAGGAATATAAAATAACTCACTTCACAGAGACTGTGAAGTGGAATGGTTTGTCGTACCGATGCTTGTCAATTTATACTGTGCTGCCGAATAGTAAGGGGTGCAGTGTTCGGCAGTCTGAGTGCAAAACCACAGGGACTGATAAAGGTGCGTGGGAACTACCATAAACCTACACTTTAAGGACTTGACCGGCGTATATACGTGAATATCGAAGAAGGCCATTAGTTATAACATCAATTAAACCCAATCCTAATGGAGCTGGCATCTGGATTAAAAAAAGGTTACTTTTAGTAGGTAGTTTCTCATCGGATATTTAGATTTCAGATACCTGCGAGAATTGAACCCGTGACACGAAACGTCATCAGCCAACAACTCTTTCCTCTGTCTAAATCTATATAAGATTAGTTTATTTCCTAGCTGAATATACTACAGTCCAGGATAGGATCCTAATATTCAGTCACCTAACCATATCTTCCTGTTACGCTCGCCGACAAATCGTCACTAATATTATAAATACAAAAGTTATTCTGTCTGTTGTGCTTTCGCCAAAACGACTGAACCGATTTAAATAAAATTTACTTTACTTACTTAAAAATTTACGTAACTTGAAAAAGACAGCATACTTTTTATCCAGGTGCAGGGTAGTAGTTGCCTCAGGAAGCAGTTGAAGATTTGTTTGATTGGCAATAAAAAAGAAAATAATTATAATTTTATTTCCATAACTATTGTGTTTATTTTGACTGTTGCAGTTCCTTTCTGTCGGCATTGGTATCCAGGCGTTAAGCAGGTCTTAAAAATAATAAAAGAAAAATATTGCTTATGGTATATCACATTTTATTTATCCACTATGGATGTAACAATAAATACTCTAAAAACAATTTATTTAACTACTCAAAATGGAGCATGCTATTATAATGAGAATCACAATAATTTTGCTAGACGGTTATTTTCACTTTTCTTGTAAGAATTTGCATACTGTTTCTAGGAATTTCTCTGGCTTCTGACTATGTACCCAGTGTCCTGCACCATCGATGAACTGCAGTTCCGCTAGTGGGAAGTACTCTTGTATTTCTTTCAGGTCATTTTTGCTGAAAACAAAAGAAATGTGTAATAGTAACACAGCAATTCTGAATGATTGTAAATTATCTGGTTTACTGATAGCTGTTCTAATGCTTACCCTATGTAATCTGACAAAGATCCTCCAACAAAAAGCGTAGGTCCACAGTATTGCAGTCCTCTTAAATTGGAGGGAAAACTGGATATATGTGACTGAAAGTTGTCTTTTAGAGCAGGTATATTTACTCTCCAAGTGTATGAACCTGTATTTGTTTGTACTAAGTTAGTAATCAGAAAGTTCCTCAAGTTAACATCAGGAGTGATTCCTTTTAGTTGCTCATCAGCCAACTTCCGAGCTTTAGACATTGCAATTCCAGGCCTGATTGAGACAGAAGTCATAGCATCAAATAAGTTTGCCATTGAGAAGATTTGAGGACTAGTCTTCACTGGAGATATGTCAACCACGATGAGGCTTGAAACCATGTCAGACTGAAAACATTGATTGTAATTAATTTCTTAATTTATTATGAAATCCATGAATACGTTTTTAAGATCTTCAAAGATGGTCTTGAGTAAAAGTATGTTATAATGGTGAGTATGAGTATGTACAAACTACGTACAACTTACACAGAGCAGTGACAGCACCATGGCTGTGCGTCCGCCCATGCTGTGCCCCAGGATGGACACCTTCGACAGCTCCAGCTTCTTCAGCAGCTTCATCACGTCGTGCGCCATGTGTATGTACGTGTGTTGCGAGGCATGTCTGCTGTCTCCATGGTTCCGAGCGTCAACACTGATAACCTTCCTACCAGTTGTCCTGTGGATAGCTTTGCTCATACTATTCCAGTTATTTTTCGACCCTAAAAGTCCGTGCAATATGACTAGAGGTGGTCTTGCTCCCGTTTTTGTACTGCCTGTACTTTCGTATGAAGCGTAAGCCAAGTCTACAGCTTCTGCCTTTTCTGATGTCGATGCAATCAGCCTGTGGGAACAGTGCACAACACCGGGGACCAATTTAGGGCACACGCTAATAGTATTGAAAACATTTTTGGGTGTTACTATGCTAAGTAACATTTTTAATTTATTGTATTTGTTAAAAGTTATATATAATAATTTTGAAGGTTATTTATTTGACATTACATACTACTCTTGAGTTACATCTTTGTTGACATTGACAGTATAAATATTAGGTCTATAACTTCATAGACAATAAAACAAACAGGAAACATAACCGGACGTGGCGGGATAAGTATACCACGATAAAGATACATTTATTTGCAAATATGGGTGATGGGTGACAGAGATATATTTTAATGGTTCAGCCATATTTTGCCATGAAGGCATGCAAATTTTAATAATAGGTACTTACAAACTAAAAACGAATAATTAAATCTAAACCTAACTAAATGGGCCATTATACAGGATAATAAAATCTTTTTCATTTCGGAATTCACTTATGCTGTAGCAAGTTTTATTCAATAGAAATTTTCTTAACTTTAAAAAAAAATTAATTAATGATAATTAATTCCACTGTTTGGGTATTTCATTAAAAATCACCGGAGCCATGCAGTAAACCCTTTTGCGCATAAGTGCTGTAAGGGGAGTACATTAGGGGAATTCAGAAGGAAGTTCATAAAGGGAGTATATAAGGAAGTTTATAAGGGGAGTAGGTACGTAATGAAGAACAAGGGGAGTATATAAGGGAATACATAATAAAGTATATTAGGGGAGTAAAAGAGGGGAGCGCATAAGGGGAGTAAATAAGGGGAATTCATAAGGGAGTACATAATAAAGCACATAAGGGGAGTATATAAGGAAGTACATAAGGGGAGTACATGAAGGGTTGAGTTTATAGATTAGAGAAGGTAAGGGATTAGATGAACCCTGTAATAAAATATGTCTGGCTGAATCTCTGGTATTGGTAGTGGCATATAATAAATATCTTAAATTATCTATTTCTACAATGATTAGATTATATTAGTACATAAGGAAGTTCATAAGGCGAGTACATGTCATATGGAAGTTCATATTCATTTGGCTGGCCTGGGTCTAAAACCATGGTCCAAACCTCATATGGTTAATGTGTCTCATTACCGCACTTGGAAGTGGTAGTTGGGTACACCTAACCCATACCGGTAAGTAAAAAGTTCCCATCGATACGAATTAACCCCATTGATGAGCTAACTACTATCAGCTTTTAGAGTTCCTTAAACTATATTTTGTCTTAATTATTTCGGTTGAAGTGGCTATCAGATCTCTTTACAACAGCCTCGTCAATGCCTAGGCTACCTACTAATGAAGTCCAAACGGTTGATAGTCGCAATTTACATACCGATCCGATGCGCAGTTCTTTTGATTCTAATCATTAGTTCAGATCCAAACCTTCACAGAAGGTTAGGATCTCTCAGTTACTTCGTAAGCATATATTTCAAATTAGTACAAAAATATTTTCGAAATCTCGGCCTTTGAGTATTCGCTGAACAAACATAACTTACAGTCTTTTGAGAAGTCGAGTAAAAGTCGAACAGATAATGAGAATATTATAAATCACAGCAAGTCTAGATTCTTTGGCATTATTATTGATTGCTTGTGTAAAAAAATACAATCGATATGCAGGCAGATATAGGCATTAAGCTTTAACTTTCTTCTTTTCGGTGAACGTTAAAAATTCCTTTACTGCTTTAGCAAAGGCACTTGGATCTTCAGCGTGTACGTTGTGTCCAGCACCTTCGATGTAGTGCAGAACAGCTTTAGGAAAGAACCTGTGGATCCCCGTCAAATCGTCAACGCTGAAATAAAATGTACATTAAATGTCTCTACTTTACTCTCCTTATTTATTTGCTGAATGTAGGTAGGTACATAAGTAGACAGGTTTGGCTTACGGAATAAAGGATGATCGTGAGCCACCAACAAATAGCGCCGGACCATTGTAGGTTCTTCCAGTTAAAACGCTAATAGGAAAAGAAGCGATACTATCAAAATTATTCTTTAAGGCCTGGACATTACACTTCCACCCATAAGTATTATCGGGTAACTTTCCAACATTCATTAAAATGAAGTACATATCCTCTTGATGGCGAAACAATTCATTTTGCATGATTACATTTTTGGCTTCCATTTGAGCCTTAATTAATTCATTCGCTTTAAAGTCCACGTTCATCATAACATCCAAGACCTTCGGGAAGAAGTTTTTTAGGCTGCTTGTGGTCGACACTGGCGATATATCAACTACGACCAGACTCGCAACTTTATCTGGCTGCAAACAAAAACACAAGATAATGATAAACAAGTTAAATGGTATATAAATCTCTACATTATATGTGGTAATGTTGATTGGTTTATGTTCTCCTGCAGTACCCTATCGTGACTATGCACTTAGGCCCCTTCTCTTAACTTTTAACTGACCGACATCATAGTAGGTGTTGAAATAAGTTAACCCGCCTTGAGTGAGATGGGAGATCCAAAATCGCACCTCTCATTTTTGGGGTAGCAGCCTATAGGTATAACTACACTAGGCAATAATATGCCTAGGAATTTCATTCTGATAGAAGAATTGACCATAATCATACCTCTGTTAAAGCTAAAACCATTCCTGTTCTGCCTCCCATACCGTGGCCGATAATAATGCCTTTTTTAACTGAAATATTTGTTAATAATTTAGTGACATCAGCTGCTAGGTCAAAGTATTCGTGGGAGTCAGTGTGAGGGCTGTCGCCATGGTTACGAGCGTCCACTGCTATCACAGTTCTATTCGTTTGCGCTGTTATCTTTTTGCACATGCTCTGCCAATTTTGCTTGCAGCCCATGAACTCATGGAGCACGATGATAGGCACACGGTCTGGTGTAGGGCTGGGACCATGGATCCTGTGCACCAACTCAACCGGTTTAGGTTTATGTAGAATTGTAAGAGTCCTCTTTATCCGTTTGAACACGGTGTATTGTTTTTGCCCAAAGGCATTTCTTGTCAATAGGGTATTCATTTCATGACCATTGTTGATTAATAAATAAACAGGATTAATTTATCTTATTTTAAAACGCCGCTGTCTTCTTGTTACCTAATTTTCTTATGTCAAACTGCCAAATCGTCATTGTGCATCGATATATATGTACTACGTACTAGATAGAACGTTCCGAACAAAAAGCTTACCACACTGAACTGCAGTGCAGACTATGCAGTGCCCAAAATGGCAAATCAGAGCGATTTTGACGCCTGCGTCAGATGGATGTCTATGAAACGACAATTATAAAATAGAAAATACATATCAAGGTATAAACTTACACATATAAACTATTCGAGAGTCAAGTTAGTAAAATTACACGCTGTTCATGCTATTACAACGCTTGTATATCATACTTTTCATTTATAATTCAATTTTACAAATATGCATTAATTTGTTCCCGCCCGCCATCTTAAATTATGGATTAAGAAAATCGTGCAGAAACAGATGTGCCATAAAACTGACAGTAGGTAAAATATCAATGAAAACAGACTTCACTTTGTCATGGTATGTTCTTACTTTCAAGAAAAAATAATTAAATTCGCGAAAATTTGTGATAGCCCTCTTAAGAAAAGAAAACATCGTAATTAACATTAAAAACTCTAAAAATAAGTTCCTGGTTTTAATATATTACATGATTTTGCATTCAATTAGATGTAAATAAACTTTTTGATATATTACATGATTTTGAATTCACTTAGATATAAACTTTTTGAGTAATGAAAAATGTAGGCAAAATACGAGCGACACTTCAGCAATTAACATCAATGAGGATAACTACATGTCACAATACGTCAACGAGATGTCAACAGACGACATAAGCGGGTAAATTATTTGTATGGATGTTCTTGTCTATCGCTAGAATATATGTCAATGTCATTGTGCTTAGACCATGCTTAGACCAGCGATAAATAATTTGATTGGGTTGAATCAAAGACCGATCAAAGAGGTGTTTATTGTTACCTGAAACCCGACGCTGAAACTAATTTAGATTTCGTCGAATAGGACAACGCAGCATTGAACACTAAGGAATAAAAACGATGACGATGAGTTTCCCCGAAGAGGGCCCTAAAAACTGGATAACTGTAAAATTATCTAGTTATTTAGAAAAAACATATTCAGGGTCCATTTTTAGTTCAGTACTCCAAAAGATGAATATAAACATAAATTCTTTGCACGATTTCCAATTTTAAAATAATCATAGCATACATCCAAAACGGGCATAAAAGTCCCCTTGAAAAAAAAAATCGCGATATAAAGTCGCTTAGTACTGGTCACCCTTGAAATAATCACACTATAGTAAATTTTTAGGTGTTGTTGTGTTTCTTTATTACTTCTTCAAGCCCAACCGGCTGAACAGATTTGGATGAAAATTACATATACCTAGGCACATTAGAATTACATAAGTAAGGGTGCTGCTATTTTTAGACGGGTGCTAAGAAACGGCTCCCTCAGAAAGCAGATGCAACCGCTGACGATGGATAGTCGATAGATAAACTCCTACGAATTTGAGGCCGGGTGAAAGATCGCAATAAAATTAAAACAAGCAAAATTTATAACAATTGTTTAATAGATGTTCAAATATCTGGCTATTTATATGGTTTCTTTATATTTTTTACTTTTCAGCAATACTTATTTGTTATTTCATTTATCATAGTAGAAGTTACTTAGTCATCATTTGAGTTTTACGACTTTTTTAAATGATATAGATACTTCTCATCCACTAAAATAACAGACATAGTGAACAGTCTGGCTATGCAGTTTGCATCAATGAGTTGTAATGTAAGAACTGCATGACTGTGTCATAGAAGGTTTGTGGTTGATCCACATGCGCGTTGTGTCCAGCCCCATCGATGTACAGTATTTGTGCTCTAGGAAATATTTTTAAGATCCCAGGCATGTCCTCGAATCTGAAATCAAACAATAAATTAAGTGTGGAAGGCCCTAAGCCCTAAGATATATAACCTAACCGGATTCAGCTGAGTACCAGTGCTTTACAAGAAGCGACTGCCTATCTGACCTCCTCAACCCAGTTACCCGGGCAACCCAATACCCCTTGGTTAGACTGGTGTCAGACTTACTGGCTTCTGACTACTCGTAACGACTGCCAAGGATGTTCAATGACAGCCGGGACCTACAGTTTAACGTGCCATCCGAAGCACAGTCAATGGTGTCTAAGTGCGTGACCTGGGATCGAACCCGCGCCCTCATACTTGAGAGGTTGGTCCTTTACCCACTAGGCCACCACGACCCCCCCTCTTCTTATAAAACTAAATATATCCGTACAAGCTTCCGCCCGCGGCTTCACCCGCGTAGAATTCGGTTATATCGCGTTTCCAAAGGAACTCTTCAAAAGTTCGGGAAAAGGACTATCCTATGTTCTTTGTCAAGGTCAACTCTAGCTCTGTACCAAATTTTATCAAAATCAGTTCAGTGGTTTAGACGTAAAAGCGTAACAGACAGACAGACAGTTATTTTCGCATTTATTATATTAGTAGGGATTAATATCCGCGGAAAGACAAAGAGGCATTGCATATTTTTAAGGGTATTTGTGTAACACTTTACAGTTACCGGCACGGATGTCGGGCCCTGACCTTCACCTGCGCACAAGCGATTTACTGCCTTATTGCCTTATGCGTACGGGTGCGCAAAGCGATCCCCACTCTTCCGCCGAGAGCCCGACATCCGTGCCGGTAACTGTACTTAGGTATAAATACTTGGGCTGCGGGAGTGTTTTAGAGTTACCAAGGCACTGGTAGCATGGGTTAAGGGGGAAAAGGCTTAGCAGATGATAAGTCTATGGGATCTTACGGGATTGCGAATGATAGTTTGCCTCCCAGGAACAGCACAGGGCCAGGATACTGTTTTTTATTCAATTTTGGAAAAGAGACTATATTATCCACATTTTTTCTCAAAGCACCGAGATTGTATTTCCAGCCATATGTTCTATTTTTCAATTTGCCAACATTCATTAGCATGTAGTCCAATTCTTTCTCAGTTTGGAATAAATTATTTTCAATCATTTTATTTTTAGCGGTCTGTTCAGCTGTATTTATATTCATTCCTTTGAAGTCCATAGTCGAGAGAGCATCGATAGTCTTAGGATAGAAGTCTGCTAGACCGCATGAAGTTGATACAGGCGATATATCTACTACGACCATACTTGCTACTTTAGTTGGCTGTAACAAAAAAAACCGTATAAGACGGATTAAGTCCGTATATTCTTTATGTGGTAGAAACAGATAGGCGAAGGCGAAGGCAAATTTCACAAGCTGTTCCTCCTACATCATTTAAGTAGGCTTCCTCTGATGATGACAGGTAATACTCGCATCTAGAGATTAAATATATACTCATGAGTATCGAAAACGACTTCTACTGATATAAAAAAAAGGTAACAAACCTCAGTCAGAGCCAATACCATGGCCGTTCTGCCTCCCATGCCGTGGCCAATAAAAATACCTTTTTCTACAGAAAATTTAGTTAATAAATGAGAGACATCTGCAGCTTGGTCGTAGTATCCATGGGAGCTGTGATGTGGACTGTCGCCATGGTTTCGAGCGTCCGCAGCGATCACCGTCATGTTCGTAGGAACGGTGAGCTTATGACAAAATGTTTCCCAATTCTTTTTGCTTGCAAGGCAGTCATGAAGCACGAAGATCGGTACGCTCCCGGGTCTGGGACTAGGACCGTGAATTCTGTACGATAATTCGAGTGGCTGCGTTGATTTAGTTCGGATTTGCTTAGCACCCACAGTTTTTAAGCCAGTGTATTGTAGAAGTCTCACTTTACTGATTTTGCTTAGGATATCCATTCCATGTTTGTTTGTGTTCCCAGATTTCAATCCTGATTTTGTTATAAATTTTGAGTGTCAAAAGTTTTGGTCGGTTTTGCCAATCTTTGCCAAATTTGAGTTGTGTCTAAACCCATAGACCTAAAAAGCGGAAGAGGAAAAAGCAATGCAAACTCTTTCTTAAAAGAAAAGGATACCATTTTTGATAATAAAACCAGCTTGTAAAGCCCCCAGTACACATTGGCCTGTGATGGGCCAAGCTTTGCAATGCACAATTGTAGACCACAATCAACAGTCAGTGTTCACACATTGGCGTATGGCTCATTGCTGCCTGGCAGGCTACTTGCGATGGACGTCGAAGTAATTAAGGCTGCGGCTATTTATTTGTATACAAACACTACTATATTTATTTTGACTATCTTCAGCCGCCGGTGACGAACTAAACATTGGCCCATATTGTGTAAACCCCACAGGCCACGCTGGGCCACGACTCCTTTGATGTGTGCCCAAAAAACCGACAACTCCCCGATTGCCCGCCAAAATTGACAATTGTCCGCCAACATACACCAATACCCCGTGTACACATTGGTGATGGCCACGCATGGGCCAATGTGTACTGAGTAGGGCTTAAAAATCGATTTTCTAATGAACACTGAAAGGATTAGAAGCTTTGTAACCGTGAGTTAAATACGTCACGTAATTAAGACCTCCTGACTGGCAAATCTTACTAATATTATCAACTAGCTTTCCGCCCGCTGTTTCACCCGCGTCCCGAGATAACTGCTTCTCCTAGCCGGATGGTGACTAAAACTCCTGGCTCCTATATCTTATGTCCTTCTCCTGGCTCTAAACTACCTACCTCCCTGCCAATTTTCAGCGAAATCGGTTCAGCCGTTCTTGAGTTATAAGTGGAGTAACTAACACGACTTTCTTATAAATATATATAGATGTAAAAAACTCTTTCTGTTGCATTTTCACGCCTAAACTCTGAATCGATATGATTCCTGAAGTCCGCCAAGATTTCAGTTTATTTACATTTATTTCTTTGAAATTACAAAAAAAAAACGAAAAATAAATGAGAAAAAAATTGGTAATAACATATTTAATGCTTACTAACAATTGAACCTTTAACATAGTATTTAAGGAACTACCGGGGGTTTGAACTGACGTTTATAATGGTGAGTCCTGATAAAAGCGATCGCAATTTCTAAAAACGATCTTGGATCGTCAATGTGAACATTGTGTCCTGTTTTCGGGATGTAGGTTATAACAGCTTTTGGAAACATGTCCCGAATAACTGGTAAATCGTCCGGCCTGAAACAAACTTACTTTAAACACAAACTTAGAGGCGAACCAACTAATACTTTGGAAGTCTGTGAAAGAGACTTGACAAACATTCCATTTTGTAAGTTGTCAAGTGTAGTTTATCGGTTATAAAGTTGAACTTACGGAATAAATTCAGACAACTGGCCGCCGATAAATAGCGTGGGCCCAAAATATCGCTTTCTTCTCAGTTGTCTTGGGAAACTTGCAATAGCATTAATGTGCTTTAACAGAACATCGATATTAACTGCCCAACCGATTGTCGAATCCGTACGAATTTTTATATTATCTAGAATCGTATTGAGGAGGTAATCGTCTGTAATCATATCTTTCAGTTGTTTCTTAGCTTCCCTTTTGGCGTGATTCACTTTTTTTGGCATCTTAAAGTCAACCGCTTTCATAGCATTTAGTATTTTGGGGTATTCTTCATTGTAGCTTTGTGTGATTGAAGCGGGAGATATGTCCACTACTAACACACCTGTTATTTTAAGCGGCTGAAAATAAAATATAAGTAATTTATAACTCGCATGATTGACTTGAGTAGGAGACGTCTTTTTGTAAAAAAATACAAGATGTTAGTTACACCTTACTTCAAATTTGCCTTATCTTTTGTGGCGATTTGTGTGTTAAGAGTGATGTATACCTTACCGCAGTTAAAGCCAAACACAATGCAGCTTTCCCTCCCATGCTGTGTCCGATGAGACTCGCTTGTTCAACTCCTAGCTTCTCAAACAGAGTCAGTATATCCGCCGCGAGATCTTCATATCTGTGACTGTTCATATGAGGACTGTTGCCATGATTCCGTAAGTCCACAACAACTACTGATCTTTTTGTTAGATTCAATATTATTTTCCCCATGCCCTCCCATTGCTTCTTATTGCTTAACAAACCATGAAAGAGGAAAATTGGCGGTTCATCTGTCTCGGTAACACCTTCGCTGAGTATCTTATACGATAGAATAACATTCGATCTATTTAAAATTCGATAAGTAGGAGCAAACTGCTTGAACAGTGTACCATATACAAATAGAATTGGCTGGAATCTTCTTTGCAAGTTATTGGTAACACAACTTTTAAGTAACATTGTATAATTCCATCGGTAAAGTTTTATTTCTACAATACATAAAATCTGTTTTATTTATAACTACGAAATTGACGGATTGACACAGCTTTCATAGAGCAACATTTAATGAAACAATCAAAAAGTTCTTACTGCATTACATATTTACTTTGGCTTACTACAGTTTTTAAAGAACAGCTGAATGGAAGTTACGCCTTGTTTAAGGTTTGTTATAAATTTAAAAATCATTTCAATCACAATTACTTCCACACAACTAAATACCATGCATACTAAGAGCATATTGTTTACAAAGAACAAGTCAATACAATTAAGTATACAAGTACCTACTTACTCGTATTCTTCTGCTTTACATATTATTTGGCTTTAAATGTTAGGTATTTTCCACCTTTTTCAGTAACTGCATAATTCTATATGTAAGTAAGTATATACCTATGTGTCGTGTCTCTAAAGTGCTTCAAACTTGGTTATTATAAACGCGAGTGTAACCTGTGTAACCCTGATAATGAAGATGATGTCCTCCTCCTATCCGATTTTTCGGCCACAGCGGCTGTTCTTATATAAGGAGATCAGTCAGCTGCACAGGACATATTATAGTGCACCAGCATTTGCGCAGACACAGATTCACTCTCGATGAGACGGAAAATCCGACACGATCTGAGAGAGATCACAGTGTGTTACTTTAGGAATAAAATTCTAAGATAGGAATATTTCGACTGATTTTTCGACGTAAAACAACATGCGATCAGCCAAAGAAGGCGCCTAAGGTTTGCTTTTCTGTCCCTATTTAAGTACCTACTTAATTAATTCATTAATATGTCTGGAGTACGTACACATAATTCAAACGATTCTTAATCATTTACATATTATGCCTATTTTTTATTAGACTATTGCCTTCAAAAGTATTCGGTGATGGTTCAATAAACTGAGCTGTTGCGACTGCGTTGCTTTTCAAAAAAGGTGTTAATGTAACAATGAATATTTATACATTACAGTGACTAACCTGCTTAGTTTTGATTTCGGGAATAAGAACGTAAATTCTTTCGTAACTATTTCCCTTTAATTTACATCGAACGGATATATAGGCGTACATGCATGCATAATTATTCATTTTAATATTTAAATGAGGCGAGAATTAGAGCATTTGTCTACAAGTGTGAGGGTGGATTCGATTCCAGTTCAGGCAAGTTCCAATGCAACTTTTCTAAGTTTGTATGGAGCTTTTTTTAAGCATATCTTGGACACCAATGTCTGATTAAAGGTCAAAACATCTCCGGGACACCTGGACTATAAACTCTGAAAACACTAACGTGCATTGATCGGGCTTGAGAGGAGGCCTAGTAGACTATAAGAAGAATGATAGATAATATAGCACAGTAATAACGTGGATCGGCAAAAATTA
The DNA here is from genome assembly GCF_030705265.1 of Helicoverpa armigera. Classification (NCBI taxonomy): domain Eukaryota; kingdom Metazoa; phylum Arthropoda; class Insecta; order Lepidoptera; family Noctuidae; genus Helicoverpa; species Helicoverpa armigera. Next base: position 2,945,275 of record NC_087141.1, read on the forward strand.
TAAGCACGTTATAGCAAACAAATAAAGTATTGTTTAGAATTTCAGTAAATTAACAGATAATTATAGAGAAGTCTGGATGCGTTTTAGTTTTAAAAGTGTGTTGTATAACGGATACCTAATGTAAATTTTAACTTTTTTGAAAGAGAGTCGTATTGTGTATGAGTCACAGCCTTCTTAGACAAGACAAGACAAAGCAGCCGATTGCTTTCTGGCTTACAAAAATAACTAATCTATCATCATTAACTTTATTCTGGTGCAAATCATTGAAACATATTATTCTAAGTTTAGTAACAAACATAATTTTATAATATCTTAACCTTTACTACAATGGCAGTCTCTCACGATAACCAGTCATTTACTTAAGTTTTGGTGTCGAAATGATCGTTGCATATTTATTTGTTCTAGAGCGAATTATATACATATAACTAGCCATTTTCTCGCGGTTTCACCCTCTTCAAGTGGGATCTACTGACCGTACAAGAATAAAATATAGCCTCGTTGGTGTAGTGGTCGTAAGCGCGGCTGCTGGGCTCGAGGTCTCGGGTTCGCTTCCCGGGTCGGGCTGAAATCCCTTTGTGGGTTTTCTTGAACTTTCACAAACAGCCCGCAGTCTGGAAGTTGGTGATTGATTCACCCGTGCATCTGAGAGCACGTAAATGTCGGTCCTGCGTCTGATTTCTTTCCGGTCGTGTCGGATTGCGGTCCCATCGGGTTATGAGAGTGAAGGTACAGGGAGTGCACCTGTGTCTGCGCAAATGCTCGTGCACTATAATATATCCCGCGTAGCTGGCTGATCTCCTTAAATAAGAACAGCCGCCGTGGCCGTGGACGCCATTAAAATATAGCCTGTTACTCGGGAAGAGCGTAGCTTTCTAATAGGTAGTGAAAGAATTTTTTAAACCGCTTCAGTAGTTTCGGAGCTTTTACGGTATAAATAAACAAACAAACGAGAAATGTTTTTTCTTTAATATTAGTATAAGTAGCTGTGAAAGGTTTTTAAGTCAATATTTTTATTTCACATTCATGAATTCTAGGAGCGATGGCTAAGAGCATATTATCCTTGACATATCAAATGGCCTGTGTTCAGGTAGGTACTAGAAATACAAAATGTTTTTACATTGCTTATTCTAATTTAAACTGTGTAACTGTAATTTCGCAACGTTATTCAATTAGGTACTGGGTAATTGCTATTTGCTTAGTACTTATAATAAATCTGTTGCCGAAATAAATCTTTGACATAATATATTTTTTTGAGTTCTTTTTAGAATAAATTTTTAATAAGTATTCGTTGGATATGCTGTACTATAATTATTGTAAAAGTCAAAGCTTTTTCTTTCATAAAGACCTATATTATGGTGAGGTAGAGTGCTTAAGAAAAGTCAATAGCTCTATGTGCACGGTTCCAAAGAGTGGGTTGTCATGAGAAGAACGGAGAACACGCAATAAGCTCCATAGACACTCTTTAAAAAAAATAAGTGTTCAAAATATTCGGATTTTCAGATCAATTCAACGTAGACAATATTTTTTTTGTCAGCCCTTATTGTCCCACTGCTGGGCAAAGGCCTCCCCATTTTGTCTCCACACCTCTCGATCCTTAGAGTGCTCCCACCAGTCAGGGTTGTATGTAGTTGTACAACGTAGACAATATCTAGGGTATTTTAATTCTAATTGACAAGTGCGTAATTGTAATGTTTTTGAAAAGAGGACTTGATTTCAGGACTTCAGGGACAGTGCGCTTTACCAATCCGGCGCCGGCTGATGGAAAATCTATAATTTAGGCTCATTGGCTTCAATCTCGCAGATTTTGATTTAAGCTCAACCGACTTACATAAAAATATTGAAGTATTTAATATTTAGCCAGTAGTGTCAATTATAAATAAAATAGCTACATAAGTAAGTCTTTTAATTTAATAGATTAATTAATTTAATATGTATACATTAACCCAGTGGTTCTTAACCTTTTTGACATGAGGGACCACTTTAACTAAAGTTTGTCTTGCCGCGGACCACCTCATCGGTTTACCTAAATGAGCACTCATTTCTTTATTATGTATCAAAAAAAAAATCTGAATTTTTGAGTCAGTTCTACTCAAAGCTAAACGCATGTCGGCAGTTGTGTAGGTAAGCAAATGCAAATAAAGAAAAACCTGCGTATGTAGTTTCCAAATGCGCGAGCGAACCGAGCGCGAAATTTTTATCGGACTTAAACCAAATATTACGTAAAATGTAGCCCAAACATACATTTTCATGAATTGGGGGACTAGGTACGACACACCCGATATACGACCATGCGAAAACCCCCGCTCGCAATTACAAGCCGATAAAAATTAACGTCGTCAAAGGTAAGCTTCGCGGACCACTTGGAATGCCTCCAGGGACCACCAGTGGTCCGCGGACCACCGGTTAAGAACCACTGCATTAACCTATACGTCCTTAGGTAAAAGTTTGAAATAGGTATATACTTAGTTGGTTGGCGTATTATGTACATTTACGTAATTGAATTTGGTACCTAATTGTTATCGGCGACCGCAACTAATAACTTTCTTGTGTTTCTATGTAAATTCTTTATAAAATCAGTAGCTGTAGGTTCGTTCTATTCTTACAGTTCTCTTGCAATAAAAAAGAGGTATGTATTTTTAATACAAATATCTAACTTTAAATGACTTGTTCAAAATTTAAAATAAAAAAAATCGCATTAGGTAAATTCGAAATACTTACCAAATTACTACCTACGTGTATTCTTCACGAACACATGCCGATAGCTTGAAAACGTCTCAAATGTTTAAAAAAGTTTCATGACTGACTACCTGAGTAAATATTCTGTATTATTTCATGAATGTGAATTTCCCCAAAATAATTGTGACCCAATAAGTATATATTAACTGTCTACGTATCGTACTGGCGAGCTATTCCAGAGGCTAAAATAATTAATTATACGTACCTACCTAAAACTTCAGGCAATTCAAGCGGCATTGTCTTAAATTGTTACAAATAAAGAACAAATAAACATTCATACATCGCATTTAACCAAAACGGGAGCATTGTTTGTACTAAATGCGAGTGGATGAACTTATTAAAGGTGGCAAAGAAAGTGAGTTTAATTGAAATAATTCAGTTTATTTAATTCATTCATGCCGATCGTTCGGCGTCGCGGGAACTCGGATTAAAATCATTCTAGCCCGACTCTTGTCTTGGGTTACACGTTCGAGTTAAAGTCATCATAGTTACTGTGATATTTTGATAAGAAAATAAATAATACTGGATCTATTACCATGTAAGTAAGCGAGCTCGTGTGTGCTATTTAATAGTTTGTTTCAAACACAATTTCTTACGGCATGTTAACTTCAGTGTCGTAAGTTGTAACGAATGATTGTTCTAACTAGTTTGTGTTAGTTTCGGTGTTTTATTGCGCTGCGTTAAATTATAGTTTACAAATGTGTTAGTTATTGGTAGAGTACCTTGTCTAATATTTTCAGTTAATTTTACGTTTCGAAGGCGGTCGTACTTACGACTTGTGAATGTCGATGTTCACCATCGACAACTTCTACATCACTGTTCTTATCGATTTATCCTTTGGTAAATATATTGGTGTAAATACCTCCTTTAACTACACTTGATTAACACCAGATTAACACCAGATTTTATTGGGAATATTAATTACACTCGATATTACAGAAATTTGCTACGCTAGATAAAAAAAAACTCTGGATAACTATTTTCGAAATTTTAAACTTAGGTTCTGTAATCAAACTTGTTCTAATTGTACCTAATCAGGTAGGTACCCTATTCTCAATAGTTTCACTCTAATCTCACCTGTCTGGCTAATAAATATAACTATTTTAATTAATGAGAAACCGTTAGCTTATGTAAATAAATCTATGACACATACATAAACAGGTACCTTCGATTTTACATGGAACATGCGTAAGCTAATGAGTTACATAAAATAAAAGTAAAACCAGGAATGTAATATGATCGGCGAAAGAAATACTATATGGGGTTACAGAGCTCACCTACATTCTAATTAATCTTAACATATAGTTTGGTCATCGTCAGCCTTTTTATCGTCCCACTGCTGGGAACAGGTCTTCTCTCTCAGAGAAAGATTGAGCGTCAATCACCTTTCATGCTCAAGTGCTAGTTGGTGATATACACTCTTTTGCAAAAAAAGCGGGCACCTATGCGAAATCCTAGTTTTAAGGACTTTACGTGTATTTCAAAGGGTTTTAATGATTGTAGTATGTTTCTAGCATCAAAAGGGTTAGCCAAACATGCGTGAGAGTGTATTCTAAATTTGAATTTTGTACAATTGCTAAGAAATTGGTTGAACCTTGTTTTAGGACTAATTGCTGGCAGAAAGTTCGTCGGTGTTTTGAAAAGTTTTTGAAGTGATTTTCAGAAAACTGATAATGCAGTTTGAATTAATGATTAATGTACCTTTTTGTTAGATCAAAACATTTTTGAAAAACTATGCGTATTTGATAAAAATTTCACCTGCTCTAAATGGGCTATACTGATGATTGATGGCAATGTTAAGAGTTTCGGTATTTTAGTGTAAAGCGTTTTTCTGTTTAAATATTGTACCCACGTGTTTTAAAATATCGCTTTTTCACAATTAAACACTATTTAGAGGAGTATCAGTACATTGGGCTGCGACAAAACCAATTTAAAGTAAGCAGTGCCGATCACAACTCGTCTCCTTCGGACTTTAACATTTTTAAAAATCTTGAAATTCTACAAAATACAGAAAATAGCGCATAGACTGTGAGCACGAGGTCGTAAGGTCTCGTAATCACTGATTTTCAAACAACCTCGTCTCTTGGGAAACTCCGTAGACCTCCGAAGATCTATGAGTCTGAGCGTTCAAATAGCGTGTTTTCATCCCACTGACATTTTATTAAAAAAACTTGCCAGCACCGAGATTTTCTAGCATCTACAGTACTTTCCTGCTTAAATCATAACAATAATTGGCTATCTGCTCATTTCTTAAGAAACATACGTTTGGTCAATACTATTGAATTCTTGACTCCCTTTCAGCGAAATCATCGTTTAGTAACCCGATACCTATGGAGTTATAGAGAGCTTCAACGCGGCAATAATTAGACTTTTTAGATAGCTTAAACCCTCCTCATCATTTTTCATGTGGTTAATTTTAACATTTATCACAAAATTTGGTTTTTTTTAATGTCAAAGTCCGATAGGAGACGAGTTGCGATCGGCACTGCTTACTTTAAATTGGTTTTGTCGCAGCCCAATGTACCGATACTCCTCTAAATAGTGTTTAATTATGAAAAAGCGATATTTTAAAACATGTGTTTACAATATCTAAACAAAAAAACGCTTTACACTAAAATACCGAAACTCTTAACATTGCCATCGATCATCAGTATAGCCCATTTAGAGCAGGTGAAAATTTTATCAAATACGCATAGTTTTTCAAAAATGTTTCAGCTAACAAAAAAGGTACATTAATCATTAATTAAAACTGCATTATCAGTTTTCTGAAAATCACTTCAAAAACTTTTCAAAACACCGACGAACTTTCTGCCAGCAATTAGTCCAAAACAAGGTTTAACCAATTTCTTAGCAATTGTACAAAATTCAAATTTAGAATACACTCTCACGCATGCTTGGCTAACATTTTTGTTGCTAGAAACATACTACAATCATTAAAACCGTTTAAAATACACGTAAAGTCCTTAAAACTCAGATTTCGCATAGGTGCCCGTTTTTTTTGCAAAAGAGTTTATATTATCAGACTTTATAGTTCAGGTTTCCTTGAGATTTTTTCCTTTACCTTTTAATCAGTCAATGGTGTTCAATCCATACATGTAATATTTTTGTAAGATATGAAGAAATTGCGAGAAGCCGAAAATCGATCTCAGTGGCGTGCACTTGGAGAGGCCGCTATGTCCAGCAGTGGACTGCGATAGGCTGATGATGGAGAAATTTTAGATCCATAGTTAGTAATCTTCTGTTCTTCGTCACTAGAATTTGGTTTTGTTTCTAGCCCTTAAAATTCTCCTTCGACTCCTGTTTTCAGTTTCAATAAAACAAGGCAAAACAAGGCTTTGTTTTTCAGCAACATGCTAGTTTTACCTTTGATTCTTTCTTTAATAACAAAATACGATTTCCGAGGCAATTGGTGGTAGTTTATACGATGAACTCATACGTTTTAAGTAGGTTCTCTAGGTTGGACAAGCAACAACAATGCTTTAAATAGTCAAATGAATGTAGTTTAAACTTTGGTACCTACTAGGTAACAAAAAATAATGATTTAACACAAATTATAATGTAAATAGGTTTCCGTATTTCCGCGCCCGAATTACAACAACAAAATAAGAAATAAAAGTTTTCCATGACAACGTATCTAGTTACAAATATAGGTATTATAAATAATTATTATACCTTAATTCTTTGTTTAAAGTCTGGTTTGGAAACTGAACATAAACAGGTTGAAACTAAAAGTATGTTTTAGTTGGATGCGCCAGAGATAACAATTCAAGATTTTCACACGCATTTTGCTTACATTATGTGTAACTTAAATAATAATAACTACTAGTATGATATAATGTTGATATAATGTCCCAAATGTAAATTAATTAAATTAAAAAAATAATTAATTAAATATTTACAAAGTTTTTTTACAAAAATATTGCGGCCTTCAGTTTATTTTTGACTCGTGGTGTAAGAGCGTTGACTAGTCGTATGTTTTGTGAATGTATAATAAGTAGTTCACAAGTACTTACTCCTCAGGGAACATTAACCCTTCGCTTAATTTATTGTTTACATGAATATTTAAATTGTGACATTTCCATACACCTGAAGAAAATGTATAAATTATTTGTAATTTACAAGTTGCTGCGTCATATACAATGCGTAAACGCAACTGCACAGAGGTGTGAGGGTGCAACATTAGAGTAGTTCGTGCTCTTGCGACATTCTGCCAGCGCTCGCGACGAAAACAAACGAAAACGTTTGTTTCGGAGCTACAGACTAGTTGAAATAACTAGTCTTAGCTGTAGTGGAGATATCTCATTTTGTTTATGTAGGTTATCTGTGTGCTCTGAAGTAGAGATTTAACTTTAAATATCAAAGTTTGTGCTGACCAAAAAAAAAACAATATTTTCTATTTATGTAACCATAATTGACGTCTGTCTTTTTTCTATAATTGATCAGCAATATGTAATACAGATCATAACATATCTAAGATGTTTTATTTGTGACTAGCTGTTGCCCGCGACTTCGTCTGCATTCGGTTCATCGTTCATTGCTCATCCCCCGTAGGTGATAGCGTGATAATATATAGCCTATGTGTTGAACCGGCCCCCAGGTAATAGTCATGCAAAATTTGATTTAAATCCATGCAGTACTTTTTGAGTTTATCCGGGACAAACATACAGACAAACAGACATACAGACAAAAATTCTAAAAACTACATATTTGGGTTCAGAATCGATTATGGATCACCCCCCAAGTATTCTTTTTAAAAAATATTCAATGTACAGTTTTGACTTTCCTATCATTTTATTATATGTATAGATGAGTTTTCATATGTTTTCCCTTGTTTTCAGAGGCATAAGCCACCATGCGCGCCCTCATACGGAATATCACGAGTTACTATCGCTGGCTGAACAATGACCTCGCTGGTAAGCGCACCTTTATTATTTTTCATTATTTTGAGCTGTCGTTTATTAATTATTTGTTTAAATTAACCTTAAATTAAGTGCTTACTTAAATGGAGTATGCGTTTGTTAAAATTCTCTAACGTCGTCTTAGAGTAAAAATCGAAAATGCAATCGAACTTGCAAAATGTGTTTCTAGGAAATAAAAACGTTGCAAAGCACATCCTATATTTTACTCCTGAAAATTTAACTTTTTACACTTATTTACGCGTCGTAATATGTAATGTTTTTTAGGTCAAATGTCTCTTCGTGATTCCGGAGTCTAGGTTTATTTTCCCACAAAAAGGATAACCTACCATTCAATGCGAATACATAGTTAAATAAGTACTTATTTTATATCGTTTCTTATCATGTAGGTAATTGCATTTATTAAATAGATATAGATATTTAAGTTTAATAGATAAATACCTAAGTAAGTTAAGCGATACTTAGGTACATATGCATGCGTTTTACTAAATCTGCAAAATTATTACTCACATCATCAATTCAGCTTAGAAATAATAGTTATTTGTTATACAAGAGTGCAAAGTTGCTTTTTAACCGCGGGCTCAATTTTGATGACCGAGGAAGCGAAGGATTCTAAAATTGAAACACGAGCGTAGCGAGTGTTTCAACAATTAGAATCCTGAGCGATAGCGAGGGAATCAAAAGAGCACAAGGTGAAAAATCTTTGTACTCGAGTGCAACACGTAACTTTTCATCCCACCTCATCGAGGAAATTACTAAATGCAAAAAACAAAATGGCGCGCACATATGAGTATCAAATTAAAAAGTAGTACCTATTAAAGTTCACTTATTTGAAAACTCAGTTTAAAAATGAAACGAGGATAAAAATCTATGTAAAAACAAAAATAAAAATTACTCAATTAATTGAATAATTATTTTAAGCAGTATTTTATTTGTTTGAAAAGTCTTACCAAGATTGTCACAAATGGAGTATTGCACACGATGTTCTAAATTCAAATCACTTTGCCGCTCTAGAGGATAAAAACGGCTTTTGCACTCAGATATCAAAGGGTAAAACTACTCTTTCCGAGATGGTGGGATGAAAATGATTTGAATTTAGAACATCGTGTGCAATACTCCATTTGTGACAATCTTGATAAGACTTTTCAAACAAATACATATTAAACAAATAAAATACTGCTTAAAATAATTATTCAATTAATTTATTTATTTTTATTATTGTTTTTACATAGATTTTTAACCTCGTTTCATTTTAAAACTGAGTTTTCAAATAAATGAACTTTGATAGGTACTTGTTTTTAATTTGATACTCATATGTGCGCGCCATTTTGTTTTTTTGCATTTAGTAATTTCCTCGATGAGGTGGGATGAAAAGTTTTCACGTTGTTGTGCTCTTTTGAAAAAAAAAATTGAGCCCGCGGTTAAAAAGCAACTTTGCACTCTTGTATAACAAATAACTATTATTTGCAAAGTCTATGTAAATATGTAAACATTTGTTAAATACCTAAATATTTGTTTGCAAAAAATATTATATGCTTATAAATAAGATTGCTTAAGACTTTGTACTATTACTAAAATAATGTTGCTAGGTATTGCTATTTTTTTGTAAACGGAATTGAATTACAATAATTGAATTACTAAGTTTCAAGAAATTCGGTAACTAATATTATGAATGCGAAATACAGTAGGTACCTAGTGTAGTAATATAGTAGTTTTTTTTAAATGAAAGCTACGAAGTGAACACCTAGACATTTACATAGGTTAATAATGTTAATATATATTTATGCACAGCTACATATTTGATACAATGTGTGGCCGCGAAACTTTTTTAATTGGACTGTGACACTGTAAAGTTCAGTGATTCCGTGCTATTCATATGTATGTGCATGCGCCGGGTAAAGCATTTCTCCGCCAGGTCAGCAGAGGTCTTGTAATGTGAATATTGAATACTTCATATGAGTAAATAGACAATACCTATGCACATAGTCTGTGTGTTTAAACGTGGAACCTCTTTATAAATATTTAGAAAGTAGCAAATGTCTGTTAAATGTTTCTGTGTTTTGCCGATTTTAAGGTTTTGACGAATTTATTAACAGACTTACGCTGAGTTGCACTATTTGGCTACAATGATAACCGAATCATTTTCAGTTGTCAAATTGCTGATTTGACCAATGGCTGTCAGGTATACAGGTGGTTATCATGGTAATACCAAATCATGGTCATTTAACATGACCAAATGTTAGGTAAATGTGCAACTATGTCCAAGTATTTATAGATAGTTATTTTAATATATATTCATGTTATCTGAGCTAACTGAGCTTTTACCAAAATTGTATTTGCCATTGTATTCCATTTTTGAAACGTTTTTTCTTTACTTCCAGATCCCCGGACGAACAGTTTCCCCCTAGTGTCGAGTCCAGTCCCCATAATCCTGATATTGTACCTATACCACAAGTTCGTGCGGTCATGGGGCCCCGCATTCATGGCCAAGCGCGAACCGTTCCAGCTGAAGAATGTTATTATCATTTATAATATAGTGCAAATCGGATTGTCGGCGTATCTCACAATACAAGTAAGTGTGAAACCTTTTTCTTCTATATTTCTCTTTGGTTTTGTACGAAACTAACGAAAAAAGTTTTAATGGAAAGCCTGTTAAGTTTAATTTTCGAACTTAATTAGTGACTAACCAATGGACCTATAAAGGCTTTTACCGAAAGGACAAAAGGAAAAAGAACGCCAAATCGGTACAGTAGTTGCTGAAATTATAGTAGGTATATAGCACGTTCTAGCAGACAAAACCGCATCAAACCTGAACTAAGTAAAATCAAATTCATAGCTCCTTCATCCTTTTTCCTATCACCGTTCTCAACAGTACCCAGTACCCTTTACTGTAGTAAATACATTACATACTAGAGACAGCTGGTTAGTTTTACAGTCAATACCGTGCCGGACCAGTTGCGTTGAAATGCCGCTTTCGTAACGCAAGTAATTGCAATCGTGAAAAGCGTAGGAAATGACAATTAAGTTATTGAGCCAAGGCAAAGGATACGCAGGGCTGCCTCGTTGAGGGCAGAGAAATCGGCCCTCGTACTTGATATTGACTCATATTTCGTGAAACAATATGTATTTTAAATTATTATAATTAGATATGTTATTTGCATATGAAGCATGTGCATGATTGATTGATGTATTTATCTTTAATAACCTACCTGCCACGTTGTACCTACCCCGAGGCTCAGAAACAACTGCACTGTTTTGAAAAATACTCTTATTATTCGATAGTTAGACTATTACCGAGTTACATAAACTATATTTCGAGAAAGGGAAGATTTTGCCCGAGCCAAGGGTGAAGTCGCGGGAAACAGCCAGTCCAATATAACGCACGTGTAATGTTTTGTTTATCAAAAAGTGGTTAGTTATTGTTATGTCGGCTGCGGTCACTGTTTATCGCTATCATGCATGTCGGCCATAACACGAATTGTTATTACATAGCCATAGGCAATATTACTTAAGCAATGTTAATGAAATAGCTGTTTCCCGTGGTTATACTTTTACCCACGTCACAAGGAAAGTAATTCGCGCAACCACTTTCTTCAGCAGTAATCGTAATCCCTAAATAGATCAGTGTATCATTCCTTAAAATCTAACTCAAAAACGTTTCTTCAAATGAAGTTGATAAACCAGCACTTTTTGAACGTCAAAAACAAAAGACAGCACCTGAAACGCCCACCCTTTACCAATTCTTATGTCCTTTGAACAGTTCTTAGAAATTGACGAAAAAAATACACGTGAACAAATTCGTCAGGATTGCATCTAGCAATAAGTTTTCGCGAGAGGATCGCAGGGAAGCGCAAGTAAAAGACATAAACGAGTAACACAAGGGGTGCGTTTCGTAACCTTCTCGTAGTCATTTTAGAATTTTGATTAGAAATTGGGATTGTCAAACAGATGGTTCCTTTAATTAAAATAAAGATATATTATATTGATAAAGTTATAAGTGGTTATGAATTGCTTATGTCGTACAAATGACAATGGAATATAACATGAGCGTGTATGTTTGTTGTGCTAATGTTTATGATGGGAATTCTTTTAGTTAAATGATTAAGATAAGTATATTCATTACATAAATGAGATAATGTGACGGCATCGAAATAACAGGTCTATCTAAATATGTCACAAACAAAAATAAAGACGTAAAACGATCAAAAATAAACTGGATTATCTTGACAATACATTTTTTGGGAAATAAGGCTAAGGTTAAGGATTACGACTCCTTATTGTGAAAGCCATTCGATTGTCTTGTAATTAAACATTATGACCATGTATGAGTAAGATTATCTGTGTTCTTAATAATAATTTTATTGGTAGTCTGAGTCCTTTTCTAAATATGCCCATAATAAATTCACTTATTTTCTTTTTCGTATGGATAATTTGGACAAGAAAATATACTTCAGATAAATACTATCTGTGGCATATTTTAGGCTCTATTGACTAACTGACATTCGAGGTCTGAATGGCATGAAATTTTGAATTAGGGAAAAATACAGTTCATGAATGTATATTTATCATTCGTTTCCGCCAGCGGTTATACCCGCGTCCCGTGGGAACATCTCGGTAAATGGGATCGATTTCGGGAATCGGAGGAGTTCTTGAGAATAGCGCGTCAGAAAAGCAAATAAATTAATTCTTCAGCTTTATAATACATATGAAATACACGCTATTGATGTGTACTTATAACACTGACAGCCCTACAAAACAATACTTATTTCCCTTCGACTCAAGGACGCGGAATACTCTTTCGTCGTTACTTTCGCGTTAAACTGGTACTCAGTGAAAACCGCAAATATTAATGCAAACGTTTACTTTGTTAGCTCAAACTTACGAAATACAAATACTCAATAACTTGCCGTAGAGAATTGATGAAGTTATTGCGTGGAAAGAAACAACAGTTTATTTTTGTTACATAATGTACCTACATTTCAGTTTTGAAAGAATTTACTCGGTTTTAATAAATAGCTAATTAGGTACAGAATGCCTAGTAAAACGTGCAATCTATGAAACGTGCCTCTGTATGAAACTCAGGGGCACGATTCTCCTAAGTTAATACTGTCAAAATCGAATAGAAATTGAATCGCAATATGATCGTTGGCCAAAATCACCAAAATAGCAGATTAAAATAGCAAATTACCAATATACCGTATAAAGACCAATGCCAGAAATGACAGAAAATGATAAAAACGTTTATTTCAAAGAAAAAATAGCGGAATGCCACATACGCTTTAAACGTAATCGAGTCGGGATTGGATCTCAGTCGAACCGAGTCGAACGTGAATCGTATGTTGCTTAAGTAAAATTAGGAGAATCGGGCCCCTGTTCTTCTTGCCATTTATCTCCTCCATTTCGCTCTATCTACGCTACCATATTATTCATCACTACATCCCTCCATCAGCTCCATCTAATTTTGGGGCCGTCTCAGTAGGAAATATATTAGTTAACTGAAAAATGTTAAAAATTGTTCTTTGACCCGTAAGCTGCATTTACACGTCGTGAATGCATTATTTTATGTCAGAAATAATGTCTACATAATGTCGCCCTATTCATATTTCAAGAGTTACTTATAAACAATTTTCAGCATAGGTAATTGATATCGTCTCACCATTATAATATTGTCATTCGACATACGTTATCACAACTCACCACGAACTAACCATAGCTGACGGAAACCGCAAAAAAATAAATTGATAACAATTGTTACTTACCTAACAACAATGCAATAGAAGTCATTATCATATACTTGCATCCCGTGGGAACTATTGCTTTTTCCCGAATAAATGCCTGTTTCTCGGGGATAATGTAGCTTCCAATAGTGAAAGAATTTTTCACAACGGTTCTTTAGTTTACAAATAAACAAAAACGTTTCCTCTTAATAATATTAGTATAGAAAACGTAGTCTAATTTGTGTATGTTAATATAGATGCCTAGATTCTGGGACACCGATTCAATTGCGACCGCAAGATAGTTCTTTCAGATATGAATAACTTTGCAGAAAGAAGAAATTTAAAGGAAATGAAGGGTCTCTCGAAGTGTAAAATAAAATACATAGTTTCCAAACTTTTTGAGACCAGAACATCTATGCAAAATTTTGCAGGACTGTTATCATGAAAATGGCCTTTAGAAAACTCGAGTACCTACATATTAGATATTGAAAATATATTTGTTTCGTTCCAGTGTCTGTCCAGGCTGTACCTGTCAGGCTACTACAGCCTGTGGTGCCAGAAGATTGTGTATGAGGACACGCCGCTGGAGCGAGTCGTCGTCAACCACGTGTGGCTCTACTACATGATCAAAGTTATCGATCTATTGGATACGGTATGTATTCATATTTTGTGCAATAAATAACAATGACGTTTCACCAATTTTGGCCGTGCCGTGGTGATTGTTCTTATGAAGGAGATAAACCAACTCCGGCGGACATGAGTATTTGCGCAGACACAGGTGCACTCCTTATTCTCTCATTCTCATAGCCCGAACGGTAGTCCAATATGCCTGGAGAGAGATCAGGCGCAGGACCGACATTTACGTGCTCGGATGCACGGGTGTATCAATCACCAACTCTTAAGCTCCTGGCTGCTTGGTGAAAATTTCTTGAAACCCATTAGGGGTTGAAACTCTCGGGCCGTGGGGTCCGAGTGCTCACGCGCTTGCGAAGGAAATTTCTAAGCGCCTTGTTGTCACTTCTCGTGACCCAAAGGCTGGCTTATACTCTAGGACCCATTAAGTGATTTTGCCAAGACCCCGTTTACAGCAGCAGTGAAGCCTTAGAATTGATTTAAACTTTAACGGACAAAAATAAAAATTGAATTCATTTCATACGCCTTTAATCTGATATAGGTTGAGCTAAAACTAAACTAATGTGTAACAATTGTATGTCCACAGGTATTCTTCGTGTTACGGAAGAAGTTCAACCAAGTATCGTTCCTACACGTTTACCATCACTTAGGGATGTGTATACTTGGTTATATTGGCACTAAATATGTACCTGGTAAGTTGGACACCTCTTACATAGAACTTAAGTTTAGGCATGCCTTACGTTAGACATTAAATACATTTTCAGTATCATTTTATCAGCTGATTGCCGTCCATTGCTGTACGTAAACCTCCCCGAAACAATGCCAACCATCCCGGCAGCCAAATGAATAAATAAATAATGTCGGGACACCTTTTCACACACGGTCGGTTAGCCCCATGGTAAGTTATTAATTAACTTGTGTTATGGGTGCTAACACAACTGATAAACTACATATAGCTCATATATACATATTTATGAATACATATTGTAACACCCAGACCACGGCTAACAAGCATGCTCATCACACAAATGTCGACCGAGCCGGGAATCGAACCCGGGACCTCAGGTTCGGCAGTCCGGCATGGTGACCATTGCGCCATCGAGGTCGATACTTAGTAAATACTTAGTAGATAAATGTTTGATGCGACTATTCATTTATTTATATTAATAGTTTACAACTTTATGACGATAACAAGGGTTCTTTAGAAGGTAACATAGGTTCAGGGGCTCGATTCTCCTAATTTTACTTAAGCGAAATACGATTCACGTTCGACTCGGTTTGACTGCGATCCAATCCCGACTCGATTACGATTGAAGCGTATGTGGCATTCCGCTATTTTTTCTTTGAAATAAACGTTTTTATCCTTTTCTGTCATTCAATAATGAATCAGTTTGTCTGCAAATGATTTACGATTGCAAAATGATTGTACAACTACCGTATATACCAAAATCACCAAAATAGCAGACCAATCGCAAACCAATCGAATGTCATTGGAATACGATTGGTCTTATATTAGTAGCAGAATGCCCGATAAGGTTAAAACTGCTATTGCGATCATATTGCGATTCAATTTCTATTCGATTTTGACAATATTAACTTAGGAGAATCGGGCCCCTGATAGTCCGTAACTTTATCGTATTTATTTAATAGGTAGTAGAAGTTCCAGAGTTTTAAAACTACTATTTATTATAAAGTACTGTTTTATTTGAGTTATTTTAGCTATACAATAGTGAATAAAATTAAATAGGCACTTATTCATAGCAACGTAGATTGTCATCTTGCGCAAGAGTTGCAATGGCATCGCGTGCACGAAATGGGTCGAGTGGCATCATGCGCCTGCGACGAGGGAAACCATTCGGCCGGATAGAGGATTGCTAATATCCTTTAAAAAATTTATTTGATCCTTGTTTCCATGTATGTGTGAATAAAATCATACAACACTTTAGGTATCCGTATAACATATATATTGCCTATTTTTTAACACCATAATGTGAGCACATGAATGAGAAACCTAATTGCTAGCTGTTTACCTCAGTTTCTCTCGTGTCTCGGGGAAACTTCTCCGTACCTGGACAAAATATAAGCCTAGTTGATGTTACTCGGCGATAGTCTAGCTTCCTATGAGTGAACGAATGTTTCAAAGGGGTTCTGAGGTTTTGGAGCGTTTGTAAGATCTTTGTTAAGTTGATTAAGCGTCGGGAAATTAACACATTCTCTTGTTTTTTTCACAGGAGGCCACGGCATAATGCTGGGCTTCATAAACTCGATCGTGCACGCCGTCATGTACTCTTACTACCTGGTCTCCATCGAGCGACCGCAGTGGGTGCGCCAGTGGTGGAAGAAGTATATCACGCAGCTGCAGATTGTAAGTATAGCTTTGTTAACGTAACACACGTGTTAGGTCGGAAAGGAATCATTGCCTTATCTTCTTAGCCATTGAATATACACTAATCGAAATATTAACGTAACTGTCTCGCTTTAGAACAGTAAGGTCAGTAAGCATACTTAGATCGAACCTAGCAATACAGTTATGTGTGCTACGACCTTTACGCATTTTGTTTCCAAAATACTTGTTTTCGATCTTGGGTTCAGCCAATGTCTCGCAAGTTTTTAAGTCTCTTAGAAATATATTTCAAAAGTCATTAAAAATAAGTTACTTAGTAGTAATTAACATTGTTTTATTTTTTCAGTTGCAGTTTGTCCTCCTAATCCTACACTTCGGCCACGTGCTGTTCGAGCCCTCGTGCGAATACCCCAAATGGGTATCCTTCATGTTCCTACCACACAACATATTTATTTTATTTTTATTCTCAGACTTCTATATCAAAGAATATATTCTTAAGAAAAATAAAAATAAAGTTAAAGCTAAGTAGGTAGATTGTTAAGCATATAATTAGATAGGTAGTGAATATATTATTATTAATTATAATCATAATAAGTGACAATGAAGTTTTATTCAAATTACAATGGAACAATCCTCTTCCTATTGATGTAAGAACATGTGCACGCTCTGTACACATGTTTCCGAAGGTTTGTGGTTTTAGCGCCCCGTCGATTTGCTCATGGCCCTACCGGTGGTACGTATTTTGCAACTTGACTAACATTCTGCTAATTTCAATTCGTTCGTAGGTCTCTCCTGATCTTGTGATACTGTACTTCCACTACCACATCAACTGAGTAGGTAACTCAATGGGCACACTGAACAGTTTAATAGACCACGAAAGAACAAGTCACAAAATTACCGAAACAATTTAAGATATTTTTTCTTTGAGCTTGTGTTTACCAGTTCCGCACCCAAGGGCAAGGGGTGGGTACACAAAGATACTATTAATAAGTAGTGTAAGAGGTATGAAAACCTTTGCACGAGAGTCCGACTCGTACTTGACCGGATTGGATTTTACTCCGAATTTTTGGTCGATGATTTTTGGTATCAATTGACAATGACATATCAACTGACATTGACAAACATGCTTGACATCTGACACTCGTGCTCGTGGTATTTTTTGTAATGTTTTGTTGTCAATTTCGCAATGTGATGTCGAATTATTTATTTTCGTGATTATTTCATTATTTTCTTCCCTTGAGTGTAAAAAGATTCAATATTTATATTAGACTACTTACTCGCCATCATGTCGGGAGATAATAAAACCCCTAGACCCGGTGCAGCGGCGTTAGAAAATATGAAGTTGTTGAAACACGAAAGTGCTATATTTAAGGTTCCAAAAGTCCCTAAAAAGAAGGAAAAGAAGAAAGCTCAAGTTTTAGATGAAGACGTTTATGTTGAGGTTGGTATTCTATATATTCTTAAAGCTGATATGCACTGAGAAACCACTGCTAATATACATTAAACATGGTACACAATAAGATACATAGTTGTAATGATAACTTTTGACAAGATTGCTTGCTGTGAAGAATATAATCTCACAATATATTAAATGCATATTTCATACAGAACTTGCTTTGCACATACAATTAACTGAGAACTTGAGAAAGACAATCAGGACCAATAATAGCTTAATGCCAATATACATCAACATAACTAATACTTGTTAGAAAAATATGTGTTATGTACTGATGCCTATTGCTTTACACAATGGGCAATAGTTAACCTTAATTTTCTCTGGTTTGAGTTCAGCATAAAAAATGCGAAATGCAATGTGGTTACCATTGTATTTTTCTTGTTCCAGTAGGAATAAAGTAAGATGAAATACGTTGATGTTTGAATAAGAAAACAAAAATTAAATTATTTTTCAGGGCATAGCTAAAATTATACAGAGGGACTTTTTCCCAGACTTAGAGAAACTTAAAGCACAGAATGAATTTCTGGAGGCCACAGAGAACAAAGACTATGCGCGCCTGAGAGAACTGACTAGAAAGTACAACGGCCAGAGACCACCCACAGAACCTTGTAAGTTATTTATCTCTATTTAGATGGTTTAAATAATGTACTTCACTATACAATAACAAGTTATCATCTAATTGTTAAAATGTGTACTAAAATAAAAACATTACATAATTTGCATGACCAAAGTTATTACATGATTGATGAATATTTAAGCTACAAATTAAATATATTTATTATGTCATTCAATTAGTCAACACTACTTATCAATTTCTAAATATATCTTGGACACCAATGGCTGATAAAAAGGTGAAGGAAAACATCTTGAGGAAACCTGGACTATAAAGTCTGAAATCACCAACCAGCATTGAGCAAGCGTGGTGATTAATGCTCAATCGTTCTCCGTGTGAGAGGAGGCCTGTGCCCAGCAGTGGGACGATAAAAAGGCTGTAACAGTAACAGTAACTTATCAATTACCATTATCTCTTCTATTTAATTCTGTGCATTACAAAGACATCAATATTGTATTATTTCCAGATAACTCCCCGGCGACATTTGACACTCCTCACATGGACCGGCCATTCTCCCCGGCAGCACCTACAATACGAAGCGATAGATCAGACACAGAATCAGAGTGCAGTTCCAGAGACAAAACTAAAGACATCACAGACAATCACTCTTTAGGTATGATCCTCATTGCCCGCTCAAATTTTGATGCAACTGTTTATTAATTCTTATTTACTCTTTTATACCTTGACTAATGGCAATGTTCGTCATTAATTTACCTTTTTCACTGTGATGACTAACATCATGGGAAAATCTGAATTTAAATACAAACATTTATCTCCCCTTTACAGAGATGGATAGATTTCTCTGATGTACTCATCCATATTTGGTTTGGTTCTACTGGTTTTACATGGACCGTGCCACATTATTATTTTATTTGAAACAACAGTCTACAAAATCCACTTTCCCTATAACAGATTCATACCTCTCCACGCACACAAGCGAAGACAACGCGAGTTACGACCGCGTCATCGCACTGGAGAATAAGAAGCGTGCAGCTAAACTGGCAACACAGCTTCAAGCGGAAGTGACGTCAGCGGCCATCGCAGACGCAGCGCTCGCCTTACCTTCCATTGAGCAACAAGCGGACCAGACTGAGAGACCACATGAGGTAATATATGTTATCCTATTGTCTTTGCTATTTACACACATTGCTTGCAGGAGAAGCCTGGTGGAACTATGGTTTTATTGAATATAATTAGCAATAGCCAATGTGGATACTTGACAAGCAATCAGTGGATTCCATTTATTGTAGTTAGTAGTTAGTACATGGGGAGAGGGAAGTACACAAGAGAGGACCTAGCAGAGGTTTATAAGGACTGATATAATAGGAGTAGTATACAATGGAGAACCTATATAGAGGGAGTTCAGAAGGGAATACATAAGGGAGTATGTAGGAAACATACATAAAACAAATTACAAAAGTACACCCTTACATGGAGAAAGTTTATAAGGAAGTTTTACTGTTATATAAGAAGTAATTATGGACTACATTGATTACCTAAATAATGTAGATTTTTCAATTACAGTCATGCATACTTAGTTATTTTCTCATAAGCAAATGTTCTGGCAAATGGCAAGTAGCCTTAAAAAATATTTAAAAACAAACTTGTATTCCAGTTAGACACATGGCGCTATAAGGCGAAGAACTACATAATGTACGTGCCTGATGGTGCGGAGTCCCAGCGGCCGCCGCCGAAGCCCGAGCTCATCCACCAGAACACCCGGCTCAAGGTGGAGCCTTTCGACCATGTGAAGAATAAGGAGGCCATCAGCGCTATTGCGAGGAGTCAGGTAGGCACGAATACTAAAGTGTGTTGCTTATAAACTTGAGTGATGTGTGTTTTCGAGGATTTTTAGTAATTTACGATGACTGAATTTAAAATTTGACGTATGTGTTACTGGGCCCTAGTTCCCAAAAATATAAACATGGACCGGCGGCATTTAAATGGAAGTGGTTGGAACCTTTATCGTTTATCGATTTCAGAGGTAGTATATTGTGTAACATTATTGTAATTCAAGAGAAAGTACAAAGTACCTAGAGGTTTTAATCTCTTTTGTGTCACAATCTGATGCACCTTCTACTCTTCTTTACGTCCCCTATTTTAAACACCGTGTTATACAAACAATCTGGTTCCAAATCCATGTTATACAAATGTTATCAAACCATGTTGCGCCACTTTCTTCTAGCAAAACTACAATGGAAGTGGTGACTGTGAATAAATGTTTTATAGTTTGATCAACACCAAGCTTAACTGCTCTCTAAACTCTACTCCCCAGGATGCAAGTGTAACAGGCAAGATAGGCGTGGACGGTGTCAGCATAAGCGCGGAGCCTGGCGGCGGCTACGCCTTCGTGGGCACTCCGTCGCCGCGGCCCGGCGAGGGGCCCGACGCCTCGCCGCTCATGACGTGGGGGGAGATCGAGGGAACCCCATTCCGGCTAGATGGGGGAGATACGCCATTGCCTGCGTAAGTATTTAACTAACTTTCCCCCTAACTTCAGTATAGATGAACTAACTTAATACTACATACTACTACAACTGCTTCCGTTAACAATAATAAAAAATCGGATGATTAAATATTTTGTTGTTTTATATTTTTGAGCACATAGACCGCAGTCTAGTTTGATAATCCATTCAAACCAACTTCTTTAAGTAGTACAATTGATATGCTCATGCGGACAGTGGGGAAAACTATCCTTATAAATCCTACCATAAATATTTTTATCCCGTTATAAAAACTTTCTTCATATGTTGTTCTCAGTGTGGGCGCGGGCGCAGCTTACCGCATGCTGGAGGGCGGGTCGCGCGAGCGTATCGCGCTGCAGCTCGCCGAGCAGGCCGCGCGCCGCCGCCGCCCCACCACACCCAGGCAACTGCCGCCCACGCCTAGGTAACTATACTCACCAACTTCTCGAACCTGGACGAAATATAGCCTACTATACCCTACCCGCCGTTTCATCCGCGTCGCGTGGGAGCTACTGCCCGTACCAGGATAAAATATAGCAAATGTTATGCCTATGGTAACTTGGTAAAAGTGTAGCTTTCCAACAGTGAAAGAACTTTTCAAATCGGTTCGGTAGTTTTTCAGTTTAATCATTACACAAACAAAAATACATACTTTTCCTCTGTAGCATACACGTCATTTCGGGTTGGGAATATTGTAGTTTCCCGCATCCTTCTAATCGATTCAATAGTGATGGTGTGATGGTGCCTTTACGGACTCAGCGTAGGATTCTGATAAAAATTGGCACAAAGCAATCCAACTTAGTTACTATTTTGAATTCGTGATTAGATTGGAAACTGAAATGATGAAAAATATACTGCCAAACGAAAGTTATGTAACGCTTTGACGTTCATCTACCTACATTGATCACAAGTTATCATTAAAAATAGGAACGATTCGTCATTAGAGGCTATTGTAGATATTCGATACACCGTGTGGCATTAGACGATAATTAGTAGAGATAACTTAAAAACATCGGATCAATTGATTAAAAAACTTACTGATAAAAATACTCTATTAAAAATTGCATCATCATCGTCGTCACACTGAACTGTTTGTTTAATTACAGTCAACAAACAAGTTGTAAGATAGGTTAAGGAAGTGCCAAGCCCTAAGCCGTAAGTGTTTCATATTGACTAACAGTAAACTTCATAGGGTAGATGTAGGCAGCATTTGAAACAGGTACATACATATTTCACGGCAAACTTAATGGCGGCTTGCAGCTAACTTCAGAGCACTCATATCCACATCCGCTACTGACAGCTGTCAATAATTACGATACTTCAAACCGCCATTAAGTTTGGCACGAGCTGAACCCAGCTTTAAAAATCGAATAAACAACTTTTTTTCTTTATAGTTTCAGATCGAACACCGAACGATTGGCCAGTATGTCACCGGCGGCGCGGAAATTGGCGGCAAAACACTTACTGTCACCTCGTTTGAGGTTAACTCCCAATGACATGGGCATACTGTCCCATGCTTCGCCGAAGCGCACCCCCACCCCGCAGCGCCGCCTCGTCGCCCCCGCGCGGCCCTCCCCGCGCCCCTCCCGCGCCGGCAGCGTCAACAACACCGGCGTCACTGAGGACCTTACTGACAATCTACTACAGATCAATGTGGCTAAGAGAACAAGGCTAAAAGCTCAGGATTTCTTTAAATAAATTAGGGTTTTAGGTGAACTTTTGTTTAATTTCATGGTATAATATTCAGTAGCTAAATCGCATGTCCAATGTGCCCTGAAACATGCTCGCGGACCTTATGAGCGCATCCGGCCGTGCTCTCGCTGTGGCGGCATATTGGGCTGACAAAGTGTAGCTACACTATAAGACATGTCATCGACACGAAAGAAGAAGTAGCTGTCCAACTTATGATAAAAAAATAAAAAAACTGTTTGCATTCCAAATAATCTTATTTATTTTTTCAGAATAAAACGTCAACAGTTTAGGTAGTAGTGTTTACAAAATTCGACTACCAAATAAATAAAAAAATTGTCATTAATCGTTGCATTTTAGATAAAATGCATTTTCTTACTCAATAAACGCTGTGCAAATGTTGCATAATATTGCATCGTCATCATGACGTTAACAATTTTAATTCAAGTTACATAAATAGGTAAATTAATTGAACATTGTGCGGAATATTATTATTATATTATGAACAAACGACCACAAAAAAGATTCTTATTAATATTAAATAATTGCAAATTGACAATTAAATATGATTCAATTGTTATTAACATTAAATTACAATCTCAATCCACAGCAATGTAACAAATTACATGCTGTGCTTATTAAATATTTACAATAATGCATTGTTCGCGTCAATATCACAATATCAGTGTATTTATAAAATACATAGTATTCATTATACAGATACTTAGGTATTATTTTGCTTTCTGGTAACCATAGACTTGCATTTCATTGTTTGTGAAACTAATGTATTGGTTACACAGTTTCCATCACGTTACGGATATACGGATAATTATCACATAAATAATTATTTATGTTATCTTAGTCCGTTCCATCTGACTAATCTTATAAAACGTGATATCGTCAATATTGCATCTCATATTCTATTTATGTACACTTATACTGTGCTAATTACTCTACATAAAGATTTAATATGTAGGTAACAATATTCCCTAATAACCCTGCACATTTAAATCTATTTTAACTCTAAGCCTGCCAGTTAACTATATCAAAAATGCAATACACATTATGATTATGTATGTCAATAAATATTATGTCCAAGTAATAAATAAATTATCTGATATTCATAAGATAAAAATGATTGATATGATGTCGTTATAAGTCGGCTTGCTAATTAATAGCAAGTCACTCAGTACCTATACATTATTGCTATTAACGTCATTCAAAATAAATTGTATATAAAACTATACCAGCAAATGTCCCGACACCTTCATCATCCTTAACATTAAGGAATGTCCAAATAATACTCATTATAAATATTTCTACAAAGCTAAACTTGGTATAAAAACTGTCCTCCAAGTCAGTCACATTGAAACAATGAGGTCTTTATCCACTTATCGCGTTATAAACGAATAAAACTGCTGATTGTGTGCACAGAGCATATATCATATCGATAATCACTGTTTACCTCGTCAGGTAGAATGTACGTGTACTACCAAATTAAGCTGAGTGCAGCCTTGTACCAGGGCTCCGGCGAATACGGCTTGTTATATTCAGCGTTCGTCTTAGGCGCGGTGTCGTCTATAGGGTCCTCCTCAAAAATGTTGACAAAGGACTTCTTGATGCCAAATCTGAAGAAGGCCAGGTAGGGGAAGTACCTCATGAGTAGAACGCTGAACTGGAAGTTCAGGTTGAAGTACCATCGTCCTAGGTACGAGGAGTATATGACCATGTAGAGGTTGTACAAGAACATCTTGTACTTAGCCTTGAAGGTCAGCTGCTTGTAGCAAGGAGCCGTCTCTATGGTGTCGTAGTCTTTGTAGTAGAGGAGACGAGGCGCCAGTTTGGGAAGACCATCCACTTCTGGTTTGCACATTAGCTCTGTCGAGTCTACGCCTGTCGATCAAAGTAAAAGAGTACATTAGCATTATTTTTGTGCCTACGGATACACCAGACCAAAAACAGAAGGGTCTAGAAGTAGTTAGCAACTTTAATACGCTTTTGGTAAATTGAATAATTTTACTCTTAGTAACGAAATCTTACCTGTATCAAGAGATTTCCCTTTCAAGTGCTTCCTCAACTTAGCCTGCAGTTGTATCCTGTCAGTCTCGGTATAGATATAGCCGGGCACGTCAGCCAGTACTCGGCACCAGTACAGGAAGCCGTCGGTGTCCACCGTCGGGTTGACGGACCACAAGCCGTCCAGCATGACACGAGCCATGTGCTCGAAGTATTCTGGAACATTCTCCAGGCACGGGGTGTATACTCTGTCTAAGAGAAGCTGGCACACTTCGCGCGTCTCCTCAAATGTCTCCCGGCAGATGTTGTATCTGAAAGAATTTAGATGTTGTACTGAACGTGTGTTTTCTATTAAAGTCATCTTATCTTGATAACTTCATCTACGGATTTGGCTTATCTGTGGGTTTACGTATATTTCTCTATAGTTAAAAGGTCAAAGATTCGTTACATTATAAGAAAGTACCTGCGTTTAAGATTCTAATCACCAAAGTGTTTGCAAGTAAGTAGGGAGGTAAGATACTGAAGTTATTTTCATACAGCTGCGTGGGGTCAATAGTAATATGATAATGTCGGCTCTATCAATAACAGTTATGCTTTTTTTTGACTGCCAAAGGATCAGTTTTTATTTGCATATATAAAGTTTTCATATGGTGACCCACTAATGTTACGAGAAAATATGCTACGCCGATCCCAACAAAATAGGATAGAGGCAAGAGGATGATGATGATGACCGCCTAGGAAAGCAATATGATAAATTAAACTAACCTGTCTTCAATTCCGATCATGTGCCCGATGACTCTCCAAACATAATTGTAGGCGTCCCAGTCACCTTCCTTCAGCTGCCTGATCCCAAACTTATCAGGTTTGAGCATACAAAACCCGACGAAGCCGAATTGTGTGAGCGCCATGTCCCTTTGTGAGACCAGTCCGATGCCCTTGAGTTTGGAGGCAAGCGTTGCCTTTATGTGACGCGTTCGCACCACGTATAGCGACTTCCATGATCTGTTGCATTGAACTTTGTCTTAGTATTGACGATCATTAATCATTAGAAGTAAATTAAAAGATGTAATACGTTTATAATAGGTATGGATGCTAGCAGAATGTTCTTTGTCGTAAAGACTATTTAAGTGCGCTTAAAGATAGTTAAGGGATGAAGGATTCAAGAAAAATGAATGCACCATGTTTACTGGTAGGTACACGTATTGTTAATAAGGCATTCGTTATTTTAACGAAATATTGTATCAGCAACACAGATGGAAGTAATTAGGGGCCTAATTATTTCCTTTTTGATAAAAGCCTCAGTCATAAAAACGTAGGTGATTGATGGGTAAATACTTGATTACTGATAAATTATTTTTAATCCTCGTTATCGGTTTTTACTACCCACCGTTATGTCTACAGTAGGTATAAACAATTTTCCCTAATCACTGTACATATAGGTAAGTAATATTACATAGAACACCAAAGTCCGAAGTTCAAAACTGTATGTTTATGGCAATTTTGCTGACTAGATAAAGGCGCAGTTATGTTGAGCTGGCTCATTGCTCTATCTATACAAAAAGTATTAGCTTTCGCCAGCGGTTGCACCCGCGTCCCGTGGGAACTACTGGGTGCACGGCTCAAAAGTAGGCTTACTAACATTGTTTTTTTTTTTATCGGATGTCCCTGAGATTACAAACAAATTTGTTTTATAACAAATCTTATAAAACTGCAGAATTCGTTTCTTTTGAACTTACATGGTCCCAGGCTTGAGTTCATGCTCAAACCACGAAATGGTATGCAGCAGTGTGGAGAGATAACGTCTGTAGGCCGTGTAAACGGAGTTGGAGCGGCGGGATCCAGCCAGCACCTTCAAGATGGACGGCACCGAGAACACTGCCACCAGTCCCATCAGCATCGCAGAACTTAATGAGAAAGAGTTCTCTGCGTAGAATTTGCGACCCCTGTAGGAAAAATATACTTGAATCAAGCTTTTGTTTCCATTAAGCATGATGTCGGTTGCTTTAAGGCAACCTGTCCACGTCAGACTGTCGGACCGATTTTTGACTTACTTTTTGTAAGTGTGTTTTGCAATTTGGCTATCACAATCATCGAACGTGGGCGGCCTTACTTATAATCCATTTGTTTGTGCACTAATACGTCCGGCACAACCGACTGATCTTTATATGAGAACCTATGACCGGAATCGGCCGGGACGCCATCACATATAGTTCACCCAGTTCGCACTTCGTTCGCACGTCTTGGTTTTACCTATTTCGGTTCGGTTTTGGACCTTCAAATCAATGACGTAAACGGTGGCTTAATAATGATGCAGTCCATTCATGAGATTTGGCATATATTCAACTTCGTTTAGTTGAAAAGGTACGTCTACTTTAATGATAGAATTGACGTGGCTGTCCATTTGAACATGTCTACGAAATAGAGAGGATAATTGGATCCTACTTAACTTACCCGACCTTGTAAACATACTTTAGGTAATATTCTATGAACAAGGATAATAATAAGGAATAGTAACTCACAGGACTTCCTAGTTATTTAACCCATATCTATCCTAGATTATGAAATGAAGAGAATAAGCGAAACTACTTAATTGAATTATAGGTAGGTTGCGCTAATTTAAGTCACTGACTGTTAAATAAATTATTAGGGACACTTAGGTCTATGCATACCTGTATAAACAAATAGTCTTAATCTTAAGATTATGGATTAAATGTTGATTATGAACATAGCGTGAAGTTAAAGTGATTACGTTATGTGACAAAAATTCGAGGAAAAACGAGGTTTTTACTAAATATCAAAACATCCAAGATTGCATGCAAATATCTTAGGTACATGTCGCGACGTGAATTGACAAAAGATTCGATTTTTTTTCCTTTAAGGAAGTGCTTGTATCTATAGATAGGACCTAATAAGCGTATTGCACAAATATGTATAATGATTATTATGTATTTTTTACGTGTTATCGTTTTTGTAACGACAAGCGAATTTAAAGTCTTGATTCGCTAATATGACGATAGGAAAAAAACCACCGGTTGTCATATAGACAGGTACCTAAAAATTATTTTAAAGTATCTAATCAGTCTATCCAGCGAAGTTCGAAATAACCACAGCAATTTGTATTGGTCAAAGATCGAATTTTCGCGGACTCACGGTAGAGTAATATATGTTTAGAAATATTTCATTTTAGCTCAATAAATGACAATTGACAATAGGTAGGCACATACTGCTGTAGCAATTATGTATAATTTTTCGGTCTAACAGTTTTAGTCATGATTTAGTCGAACACCATAGTTACTTGTTATATTTCTTCTCGTCGAACCAGTCTGGCAGTTCCATGACCAACTCATCTGGCTTCACTTGGTCTGACGGCTGTTCTAACGCCTCCTTCGTCAGGAGAGCGTTCACAAACGCTTCCGCTGTAACAAAAACAAACATACCATAAAACTCCAAATAAATATAAATTCACAACTTTAACAACATTTTCTAATTCCAGTTCAAACCAAATCAAATCAAATTTCAAAAACTGAACCATTATCTGAACTTCTCAAGCCTGTATGCCTAAATACCAATTATCCTGTTTTTGGGAAACCTCATTTCAATTTTGTACAAATTACCTCTAGCCATGTGATGGATATTCTGTCAATGTTTCTAGTTATAGCACTTATAATTGGGATACCATAATATTGTATTATGCTTCTTACGACACGGTCCAAATTGATTGGAAAGAAAAAGCAGTCACGCACCACCAGCGGACTTCGAAAAATCGATATCTAAAAATAAATACAGCTACTGCTGTAATAATGCTGCGTAGAAATAACACCAGCAACCGAATTCGGACTTGCAATACGTTTTAAAACATTAATATTATTGATTAAACAGATGCGAGTTTGAGACAATACCTACGTATCGAACGCATGTGTTAAGTCTATTAAACACAGGCAAAGAGAGTGCCTAAAGGAGTTCCTTGTGGAACACCCATATATTTACCTCGGTACTAAAACGTTTTAATTCTTAAATGTTGTGTTATAAATAAATCTTTCGTTAAAGGCAAATAACCAGAAGAACGATGACATAACTATATTCAATATCCTTAAGCTATCTATGAAGTTTTCCCACCTGTGCAGCTACTTTTTTTCAAAAAGCGCAGTACATAATGGTAACAATGGTTTTGAACAATTACCATTGGTGGGCACTTATCAGTGAATTTGTAAACATTTCAGAAACAATACGCATTTCGATGTCTACGTTCAGAGTAAAGCCACACAAGGCTTAGGACCAACATGGAGTTTATTTTCGTTCAACTATTTATATTTTTATTATCGTCGCGCTTAGGTAGCTCGGACTGGGTAAGAATAAAACAGTTATATTAATGTTTGTATATTTTTTCTGCCTGCAGTCCCAATCTTGAGCAAAACCGCTTTCTATAAAAACTGTTGGCCGAGTTTCTACTGGCTGAGTGCCCATACATAATGATAAAGAAATTACCGAATTTAAACTTTACTAATCTTAAATATACCTAATCAATTTATTTAATTGCGACTGCTGTTGTGGATGAAGTACGCCGACGACTGATGATAAAATGAAGTGTCTTCATCATTATTAATTCCACAGGTTTCAGAATGGATGGGGCCATTACAAAATCAATTGTAAGTTAATTTTATCATTTAATTGTTACAACTTTTCTACACGCAACAAGAGATGACATAATATAACTAGATCATTGTCAAGCGTCAGAGACACTTCCCTTTCCATTTAAATCCAGCAGTCTAATATTTTTAGCAAAGGGCTACCATCACATAGGAGGTCCGATCCAGAGTTAAGGATGATTCAAGTGACTCAGGAGCCGGAAGAAAACAAAAAGATGCAGCTGGTTGATAACTCGGAACATCCCAAACAGCCCAACCAGTTGTCGGCTATTAACTTGAAGATTAAATTGGAGGAGACGCTGCGAACTGCAAAGGTGTTAGCAGAAACTTTGAAAATACAAATAGCCGATTTGATTGGTCGTGAGAATGTGTTGAAACACGCTATCACAAATGGCAGGTAAAGTGGTATTAACAATATGTTACTATAGTTTAGTGTGTATAGTGTAATGTAGTAATTTCAGACTTAAAATCTAGCTTCCGAGTCGATTTTGCACTTATTTACTCCGCCCCTAAGGTTACCAACTGACCTTTTACGGGCTCATACAAAAACAGTAATCTTCCCGATTCTGTTTAATATATTCCGCTCAATTGTGCCCAAGTTTTTTTGATAGTATGGGAAGAATAGAATATAATATGTTTTAATTATGTAAGCCAAACATAATGTAGATATGTATTTGACCCAAGATCTTATCGCTTAAAGCTGTGTTAACATGTATTTGCCGAATTTAGACCCATGCAAATAAAAAATCTTTACGGATTCCATGACTACAAATAAACCACAACACTTTTTTTTGTTATGATAAGTAGCTTGAGTATCCAGAACATAGGTAAGTCGAATTATTCAGCAAGTTTAGTTAGTCTAAAATATCGATGCCTACCAACACTAGAACTTACTTTGCATTACAAAGATTGGAATAAAGATATAATAGTAATTGTAATCAGTCATTTTTAAACAGGACACGGCATGAGGTGGCCAAATCTAATCTAATTAATAAATTAAATATAAGCTCGCATGCCAACACGCTGCCGACCAAAACCATGGAGAAACAGAAATTAGGTACCTAAGTAGGTACCTACGATTTCTAGAAAGGTCGATAAATACTGAGCTTAGGTAGAGTGATAGAGCTATTTTCCGCAATGTAGGCATTTAGACATTATTTATCACTAACATGTTAGTTTGCATTCCTAATAATAATTGCTGATAAGGATAGGCTGAATTGGAACTCAGTTCACGAGGTCAAAATATGGAAATGATTAGTTTTGTATGATTAGAGACTCGACTGCGAATAAAATAAAAATACCAATAGATATGGTAAACTCAGGTCTCACGAAACCAATGACTGATCGATCGCTCAATCCTTCTCTGCTTGAGCTGAGGAGACCTCAGAAGACACAGCTAGGAATCGTTTTGAAAATCGAATCAAACAATTATGAAAATGCATCCTTTTTACTCGTTTTTAGGTCAGGAGTATCCACACTGACAGTAACGACAATGAGCCAGGTGCCTCGCTCCTACATCATTCGGGATGGACGCTGGACTCTTTGCAATGGAATGATACAGTTTCCGTTAGCTGGCCAGGCTAATATGTTCAACGGATTGTTCTCGGAACCAAGATGCATCGGGAGAGAGGTAAGTTTACTGTTCTTTATCTATTCTAAACATAAGTCTGAGCTTTTGATGTCTTTACCTCGTTCCATGGTACATTTTATAGTACAAGAGTTCCAAAATATGGACTGTTTGCAGTCAAAGCTTTTTTGTTTGGATTATCCCGGAAATTAAGTAAAGCCCAACAAATAAACGCCCAGATCCTCGTTTCGCTAACTAAATGAAACATTTTTGAGTTGTGGACATCTAGAGCAGCAGTGGTCCTTTATTTGTGTCAAGTATTTCTTCTCACAAAGAGTGTCCTTTAAAGCTCGAACTCGGTGCTTGAACTCAAACGTGGCACATTTATCATACTCACTCATTCAATATACTTAGTATAAACTTCTAGTGTGGTGTAAATAATATCTTTGAATACTGTGCTTCTACATATTACATCCTACATACAATCTTCATATGAATCAAACGATATAACATCTAACAACGCATGTATATTGTTATCCATTATGTATCTAAATAACTGACTGTGATTGCAAAAATATGTTTTTTGATTAAACCATGTGCGACGGCTTTCTTGGCTAGGTATGTATTAAGTTTAATAACACCTTCCCACATCGTTTGTTTCGTGTGAAGGAACCTCGCATCGCAAGCCGGTTTCCACGGCCTTGAAACTAGATTCAATTTTGCTGCCTCAGATGACTGGTAGATCTTAGTAAAAACTCTAGAACCAACCTAATTATTTATTCTTCAGTCTGTATGTGACAGATAATTTTAGAGACATTTAAGTCTGATTTACATGTGGGTGGTAGAAAATGACATGAAGCCCGAAACCCACACCCAGTATTTACCTAATAATGATACATTGAAGTAACTTCCGTAGGGATTACAAAAAACTAAAGATTCAAACAACAAATCAATGTCAAAGCTTAAAGAATTTAAGAAGTTAATGTATACAAAAATATGCTGATCATCGTTACTGGCAATAAAAAGATTTACCGGTCCAATTTGAGTATTGGCACCATCACGTTAACCACACAGCGGTCTCGTGCCCGCATTACAAACTCGCCGCAAGTTCGACGTGTTTATTTTTGCAGGAGTTATGCAATAAAACTTCTTGTTTGATGTTCCATATTTAAAGTTTAAGTACTTAACGCAATCATTACCTAAGATATTTTTTTTTACCATGGGTCACAAAAATATTGTGATAATATAATGCATTGGTAGCGGTTGGCGTCCAGACAGAGATTAAAGTAAAACCTATGCGCACGCAGGTACTTTCTTTTATAAAGTTCAGATGGTACATCTGTCTGCCAGGCATCTAGATTGTTTAACAGTGTTATTTTTCCGTCTTTCCACAGTTCCAATTTAGATTCTTCTGCTACCTTATTCTATTTCATCTTCATCCTTAACTTTAGCTTCAAAAGTTCAAAGTCTGATTCATGATATGAGAACCTAAAATGCATGCTTAATATGTATGCTTAGCATTTTATGACTGCCAGACTTCCAAAAATACTTACATGTGATTAAAGATTACCTAATGCAGAATAAATGTTGCTAAGTCCTGTGTTATCATATTCAGATAATGATAAAATTGTAGCAATTACATAACAAGACCATTATTGGACCTATTACGTACCATGGTATCAGTAAAGGGAGTGTCTCAGGGTTCTATTCTAAGCCCTGTACTTTTAATTATTAAGATTCGCGGGAGATCGATTTACCTACGTAGCCGAATTAAAAGTTTTTATTCTAATCTCTCTTGTCAATTATTGGGATTCACGATGGATTTGCCTACGCATCCAAATAAAAAGTAGCGCGACCATTCCCTTCCTGGATAAATGGGCTAAGCCAGAGCCAGTACCATTTCCAGAGATTAGCCTTTTTTAACAAACTCTTCAACATTGTAATATTTGTATCAATTCTAAAACGAAGGAACTTTCTAATTATGTATTTAGATGAAACAAACCAATTGGCATATGTTTTCAGGTAGCAACCGTCCAGGATCCATGTGTGTTCAACTCCATCATCAAATACGACGTGGTTCCTACCAAGAGGGCGCTTGAATACAAGGAGGATGAATACCTCTGCCTGAAGCCAACCTTCAACATCACGCTGGAGCGATACATGAGCGTCACCAGGCAACTCGTCAATGAGACGTGTAAAGATGGTAAGTTAATCTATACTAATATGATAAGAGGAAACCATAACATGTAGGTAAATGTCAATGGAGGAAACATATTTTGTTTGTATGTATGTAAACTGAGGGCTCCGAAACTACGGAACCGATTTGAAAAATTCTGTCACTGTTGAAAAGCTTATCCCCGAGTAGGTGATATATTTAATCCGGGTATGGAAAGTACAGCTAGTCGTGAATATAAACATTTTATTTCTTCGAACAGTATTAGCATATGTTCATGAAAAAACCTACTAGACTAAAATAGTCGACTAGCAGGCAGTAATATTTTAAACAACATTTTTAATTAAACTCGTCACATTATAGTTTTTCACTCAAGCTTATAATGATAGTTTAAAAACCTGTTAGGCCCCAAAATGGCCATTGCACCTACTACCTCTATAATCTTTAGCCAGGATCGTTCGAGGTCAAATAGCTTTAACGAATGGGCATGTTGCGTTTCAAACTCACTAAAAATAGAACCTCATTTGTTTGAATTAGGTAAAACAATTTTGCAATAACATGAATTTCATATTAAATGGATACTCTTCTCATAATTTTTAATGAACTTCTAAACACAGGCTTAAGTTATTTTGTTACAGAATGATCATGGTAGTGGGCCAAAATCATTTTTAGGGACAAAATTAGTCAAATTTTGCTGTGGCGTTAAGACACGTTTGTAGTTGGACTGACGATACCTGATACCTATAGTCTTTAAGCTATTTGTATCCCTGATTTATAATTAATTCTTATTTTACAGGAATCGTCAAAAGCCTCGCTGAAAACAACCTAGAATGTGGCTTAAGAATATTGTCTGAATACAGTTTTTATCCGCATAGAAGTTCAGCCGCGGCCTCTCTGCCTCTAGAGTACTGCATCGAAAAGGATGGCTCGTGCAAACTCATCATGGCCTGGCACGTCTCTAACTCAACCATAGAGAACTTCGAGTTTTTGAAAAACGAACACAATTTCAAAAAGTATTTCATAAAAAATGGACCGTATATCGATCATGTTATTTAATTGTTTTTAGCAACGTATTGTACATAGCTTTTTCAAGATTGTTTTGATGAGAATAAAATAAAGGTTACTTCATAGGTACTGATTTGATTTGTGCCTAATTGACAGTAATTCGTCCCAAATATTCGTAAAATTACAGTAGCTAATAAGAAGTACTTGATTGTTGTACGTGAACAGGAAAAAGGTAACAAATCATCTACCTACACTATAATGGAACTGCTATAGGTAGCTATTTCAATCTTTGGCGTTGGTCAACAATAATGTAAAAGAGAATATCAGATAGATAACTAGAAAAAATCGAAACATACACCGGTATCTAAAATTGGCAGAGATAATAAACTCGTATGTTTATTTACTAGCACCTGCCTTTGATCAATATGATACCAAATGATGTTATAGGGGTAATCGGACACTAAGTAGGCAGGTATAACTACCCTCTAAAACGAAGATGTTGTGGTTCCATTCTTAATATAAAAAAGAATAAAAGAACACAAATGAAATGCACCACATAACATACAACGCATAATTTTGTGTCAACTCAGATATTGCGTAGAAAAAATAGCGTTGTTTTGTTGACCGTACAATTAGTATTTTGCTGAGAAAAATTGACGTAAAAAATCAATAAAAACGTAAGGCCGTCACATCAATATTAAAAGGTAAGTAGAAATAATGAGAAACCTCTGCTTCAATCAAAATCATTTTTATATTAAACTGGGCCGCTACCTACATACATGGCAATAAAAATACATAGTATTATAATACTGACTAACGGTAATTTAGCTCACTTTCCATGGACATGTCAGATGTGTTATTAATTAAAGCGGAGGGCTTACCGCTTGATGCCATTTTATCCTTATTCTTTTGTTACAATATTCTTCTGAAACACTTTTTGGTAACAATTTGACGAACTTTCTCTCGTGTTGATTTATATCCGGCACCTCGTATGCGGCGACGCGTACGCCCCGTACCGGTTTCACTGGCAGACTGACTTGATTAATTTTTCTTTTGAGTTTCTATTATCTATGTTTGAGTAGGTATGGGTCTGTCAAAAAGATTTTGTATAAATGCTATGTACCTTTGGGTTCTCGCTGTTACATATTAGCTGAAATGAGGAAACAGTGATGCTGAAATGGCTTTGAAAGTGTAAATCAAGGCGGACTTTCCAGCTGGAAGGCTATACCATTTGCTTGTTTTTGCTGTCTGAAGGTGACATATTTATGAATGTACTACATCTTTTACTGACTAAAATCTCCGATTTCCCTCGTCTGCAGCCAAAAGGATTTTATTATGCGCTCTGGCAATGGCTCTGGCTGGCCGTTTTTGGGGATTTTGTCAGCAGATCTATAATCTGTGCAGCTGCTTTTCCGAAAATCTGACAGCACGTCTATCTGTCAAATCAAAACAGAAGTGCGGATGCGGAGAGCAAAAGCATTATAAAAACAACGCGAAATGATCGTATATCTCCTGAAATATTGTAAAAATTAATAATATCTTATAAATACCTCATTGCAAAATGAAATGCCATGTACCAGGAGCAAATGTTAAAGGCGAGTATCTTAATATTTCGAAACAAAATCATATTTAATAACTTGAATGATTTTAAGTTACTAACCTGCGTACAATTTGTTTTAGTTTTAGCGAGAACTGTTCATGCCCTTGCAAGATTCGGGGACGAACTTTACCTAGAGTCTCTCTCAGATTGTATATTGCTACGAACACTAAATGCAGCTGAATCGGCGTATGCTATGGTTAAGTTTAACAAGAATTTCTTCTCATACTTCAACTACAACTATTACTCTACAGAAGATAATGAAGGATTGAAGTGTAAAATATCTATGAAATCTGCGCTAAACACATTTAAATCACCTACTCACTTAGAAAAGCAAGTTGAAAACTTAGAAATAAAATTAGATCCAGAATCCTGTAAGTTAATATTCCAGTTGAAATGCAGACATGGAATCGTCAAAACACATTTTGTATCGATCCTAGATTGTAAGGCAATGCAAGCAGTATATACGAAGGATTCCGTACCAAATAGGTATGGTTCACAAAATCTTTTCAACCGTTTTCATAAACTTTATCCATAATAAATTGAATTCTATAACATTTTCTAAAACTTTTCAGAATAACATCTCCACAAAGAATATTGTCGGATGCGCTCAACAACTTCCAAAGTTCTGATGATCAGGTGACGTTAGAAGTAACATCACAATCTTTTATTTTACGCAACTACATAGACTGTAGTATAGACCTTACCAAAATTATCAGAACACAGATAAGTCTGAAGCCAGCAGAATTCGACAGCTATCTCATAGGATCAGAAACAACTATAACATTCTCACTGAAAGAATTCCGAGCCTTGCTTACATTTTCAGAAGCCCTCAATTTACCTTTGCAACTACATTTTGAGACTACAGGAAGGCCAGCAGTTTTTATAGTACACAATGGCACCACTTTTGAAGCACACTTTGTGTTAGCTACCACAAAACCTGACAATGCATCACAAACTACATCAACACAGCGTACTAATGTTGAGAGAAACAAACGGAAAGACACCAGCACCCAAGGTTCTGCTAAAAAGAAACCTCATTTGGATGTGGACATTGCAAAATGTCTAGATGAAGACTCACATCTATTCAACTTTGTAGACATACCTGGTGAAAATGATGTTAGTAATAAATTCAATGGAAGTGTTAATAATAATAGTGCCAAAGATAAAGAAAGAATGCCAGATTTAATGGACTGTGATAACATACCAGCATCTCCTGCTGCAAGAACAATGATTAAGTCTGTGTTCAAACGATGCTTTGAAAGTACTTTTGATCCAAGAAGTATACAAGGTGTAGTATTAGCAGAGAACTCTGATAGTGACTGAGATAATTAATCTGTTAACTGTTATATATTCTAAGAATAAACTTATTTATTAAAACCTGTATAATTTGTTTTCCATATAACTAATTTTAAACACAGGAAAGGAGTGCAGGGACATAGGAAGTTCCTAAGTAAAAAATAAAAATCACATTATCACTGCATTATGATTTTATAGCAAAAAATATACATACACAGGGAAAAGTAATATACACACGTCACAAATTCAATCTTCGATGATATAGAGCGAATATGAGGGGTTTTCATTTATCATCTTTATAACTATTATAATTTTCACATCCAAAATGGTAACAAAGCTTTTCTTCTAATTGTACAAAAACATAATTGACAATATTGAGAACTAATGTACAAAACTAAAAAGGTATCAAACAAATCTTCCTGCCAAGGATAAAATTCATGTTGAGCAAAATTATTTCAAGTGTTGGTGTAATACACCACATTATTTCGCTTTGCGAGAGTAACAGCAGCAAATTTATCAACCTGTGCTTCATTCATATGTGCATAAAGGGCAAGGTAGAATCGATACAATGATAAGTTTACAAAAGTTATATTTATTCAGTAAAAATTATAATTAAGTATTAAATTTACACTAGAATAAAATTGTAATTCAGAGAAGCGACATTATAAAAGCTACCAATGTGTATGCATTGCATTGAGTCGGTAACTAACAATTATTATTATCATGCAAAGTACAAGTTCAATAGGTAGCATGTTTTACATTTTTTTATAATTTTGCCATGTTCTTAGTATAGCATGTTTATATTTTACACAATAGCGAGTTGCGATACGTAATAAATAATTATCGTTTAAATTACTTCTGATTTGGTTTCTACTATACAGAGATCAAACTTGTAATCATATTAGGAAGTAAAGACAACAAAATGCAGATTTGTTTTTCTATAAAAAATTACCATACATATTTCATTATCATAACATGTCTTAAAAAAGATGAAAAAGACCTTGGATTCTATTTTAATTTATTATTTATAAAATACGGCAGCGATACCATTTAATTACAATAAGTATTTATTTTAAATCAATTTCAATATTGTCTCTGGCCCGGGTGGGGGGGCCCGCACTATGAGTCACGCCGGGGCCTGCTCTCAACAACGTCCTAACTGCATCACCAAACACTCACTATCCAACTAAATTAATGAAAAAGGGCACTGTTACTTAGGAACAATCCTCTTGGCTCTTTCTCACACACTGTGCTACTTTCCTTTTAAACTCCGAATATGATTCTCTCCATTCTTTCTGTAAAAAGAAACAGAATGAGCACTCGTCTACTATTGGCGTACGCGGGTCGTGTTTGTGAAAAACGGGTTGATGCGTGCAGCGACCTAGCGTGAAAACTATTCATTGTAGTGTGGTTTTGGTATAGTTGTGTCACGTGGCCCTTTTCCAATGATAATATTTTGTGATCTAAATCCCCTCACTCTCCTAAAAACAATCTTCTTGACTTTTCCTAACACATCTCGCAACTTTCTTTTTGAAATCCGAATATCGCTCTCTCCATTCTTTCTGTGAATGCAAACAATATTTAAATGAGAATGGTATAATTACAGATGCAGAAATACACAAGCGTATTATGTTGTTAAATTCCTGTGAAAAAAACTAAATACATATTAATTAATACACAAAACAGTACAGTACATATTAATTGGACAGATACAAATGCTAAACAAATGCATAACTAAAGTTTCTAGTTTCACAAGACAAAAACTATACAGTTGCAGTGATCCAACTGAATTATCCATTGTATGTGTTAAAATCAATCAGATATTTAGTTCTTTTAGAGCATGTCTGTTTAAAATGTATTAATTGAGTATACAATTTGGTTGGATGACTGCATAATGACATAATTAATGGTCCAAAGGTAAATAATTTACTTTAAGGTGGGCTAGTTTTAATGATTCAACTGAGATATCACAGGACAAAACTGATTAAACATGTCAACACATTTCTGATAACAGGTAAGCAGCACGCTTGTCAAAAATATAAGTGTAACCTCCCCACTCAGAAACATTTTATGATTACTTAAGTCACTCCTTAGTGACGGAATGTCATACAAATCCTTCACTAAGGAATGGCTTAAGTAACCATTGAATGTCTCTGAGTGGGGAGGTAAGTTTTTAATGTATACCATTGGGCCACATGTTTTTTACTATCTACAAATATAGTACAACAACTGATTATTACATACAAAATGTATTTAATCAACAAATGTGTACAACTGGCATGTGACTTGTGATCAGTTAAAAATGTTTGTAAAGACAGTAAAAATAGAGTTGCACTGCTAGATTTTTTTTTTGTTAGCGGAATTGACAAGTATTTTGGCAGCCTAGATCCTACTCAATCATTTCTAATACTTCGTATACACCAAACTATTGGCTTTTTACTCTATTTGCATTTGCATAGACAAAGAAGAAGAGTAGTATAAGTAGAAAGGATGTAACC
Source organism: Helicoverpa armigera (assembly GCF_030705265.1). Lineage (NCBI taxonomy): Eukaryota > Metazoa > Arthropoda > Insecta > Lepidoptera > Noctuidae > Helicoverpa > Helicoverpa armigera. Next base: position 2,984,645 of record NC_087141.1, read on the forward strand.
AGAAGAATGTAACTATTTCTTGAAATAAAAATAATTTATAAGCAATAAATGCTTGAAGTTCTATTTTACAGATGCAGTTTTCAGACAGATTCAGACATTCTATTTAAGAAAACACATGCCTCAATACCAAATATTCTATAAATACCACCGTAGTTTTAATCTTAATCAGGACTTAAGTGAATGTGACTATAAAGGTGCAATACGCTTTTCATCATTTACTTCTTCAATTGCAAAGGGTATAACTTCAGTGATGTTTTGAATATTTGGTAATTTATCTCACTACATACAGAAAACTTGATCTTTACTCACCGCAGCATCAACATTAGCGGGACTCTCGTCGTTTGGGTCTGCCAACATGGAAATAACACTTATGAGAATGGTCTCCACTGTGTGAACCGGCAACCACCTTTCAGACGCCTTCTCATAGCCCCACTTGTCATCACCAGGTTCGTGCAATATTGATATGCAAACATCACCATTTTTTTCAACTGAAATATTAAAAAAAAATACTTTAATATCAGTAATCAGTAAAAAAGTGAAACAATGAATTCTATTTTTAATCAGTTGCACAATATTCTTTCCTTGTTCCTCCACCTCCCTCAAATTTTAAATTATGTTGTAGCATTTTAAGCTAATGTTTGAGCTGTCTTGCAAATTCCATCATCTCCCAACCCTTATATTTAAGTAATCATTTACTATTCTCAAGACATTTTAAGTTCTTATTACTTATTACATGATTTCACGATTACTAGGGTGTGACTCCATTTTAAAATAATATAAAAATGGTACTTACTATTTGGATGCCATATTTCAGTAACAAATTTCATCCGTGGTGGCCTCAGAGGATATTCCTTAGGAAAATGTAAGTGTGCCTTGAAGAACCCACCCTCACTGAAATTTAAAGTTTGCACAATTTAGCGAAATATTATAAGAACATACCATTGCATCACTGGTCTCAACATTTGAAAATAAATCTATCACAAAAATCATTTGTCATCATCCGATCAGCATTTACATTAAATATTTAGGCCTGAAAATTAGTAAGCAATTTAAACATACTTACCCAAATAAGGAATGTCGATTTCCAGAGACTATAATTAATTTTGTTAGCTGATATCAACACCACAGTGTTAGCATCACTTTATGTTGATGTTAATGACCAGAACCATCAGCTAAACTATAAAAGAGTGATAAATACTCACTATAGCGTGTCTGGAGGACCGATGATGAGGACTTCCCATCTGTATATGTCATTGTCATCTATCAACCCAGCAGAAAAACCTTCCACTGGATTTTTGTTCAATTCTGAAAGCATTTCATCATTTATTTTTAACATGCCTTTGTATTCGGTCGTGCTTTTACATAAACACCTCATAATGAAGAGGAAAGCGAAACTCTGCCAACTGTGAACCGTAAATTTAATTGTAAATAGTTATTTTACTCGTCTGACTTTGGCACGAACACCTGTCATATCTGGTCGACTATTGATTTTATTAAAACGAGTCCATTTTTCGCCAGAACTTTCAAAAATACCACATGTGCATTACAAAGGAAGTTACAAACTTACAAAATCATCCGAATCACAAAGATACTCAAAATTCGACCCGCTGAGGTCAATGATTGCACGAATAACTTGTCTGACGGCTGAGGCATCAGTCATCGGCACAACTCATTTAAGATACGAAAAATAAACTTACCAGCTAGCTGCTTTTTTAATAAAAGCGAAGACTGTGGCTCTGACATTAATTACAATTGTGAAATTTACCCTGACGACACGAAACAAATGATTTTTCCACAAAAGATGGCTGGCTGAGTTTTGAGCAGGTTGTGAAACATATGAGTTGCTGCTTGTTTCCGGCAAAAGTTGCCATCACACAGAAATTGAAAAATAAATTCTTCATTCAGAGTTGTTCATTTATGAAACTAAACAGCATGAATATCCAAAACTAAAATGATTGTAACAATATTTTGAAAAATTACTGCCCTTTTCAATACTTTTCTATGCAAAACAGCAAGTTTTACATATAAGCACGTGGGACATAAATCCACACATAGTTGGTTTTTAAAAGTTGTTTTTCTTTAAAATATTACAAAGCAACAGTTTGAAGAGTATTTTTGGAAATAGAAAATAAATATATAACCGATATGGGAATATTTATTTTACGTCAGACAAGAAAGGTTATCTTTTAGCATCTTGCAACATAAAATTCGTAATGTTTACTACTACCGCCATCTGTTGTCGAAGGGTCAGATTCCGAGGGCTGAAGAAGTTTCTAAAATAATATCTCCACTTTTTGTCACCCACAGGATAGTCATCGAGTTATTTTTACAACTTCGATATGTATGCACATCACAGAACACTAAAAAAATCTCTGATTCATACATGCCTAAAAGAAGAATTGATTTAAGGGACAAACGGATCAACCATTCTATGGCTTAGTCATAAGTTCATTTAAACAGATAATTTTCGTAGCCATAAGTATCGACTGCACACTAAGCTTAAGGAATATTACTGCCTATTACAACGGTTATTATGCTATTAACTTATAAGTAGGAGTACGAACCAAGTTACAAAGATTCATCAGATGAAAATATTTTCTTAAGGGGATGACTCAGAAAATATAAACATAGTGGAGCTTGCCCACGGTGTCAAACTATCAACGCGTTCCGTCCGAGGTGCCAAGGGGCTGGACGAACTACCTACTTCCAGCACGTGCATAAAAAGTACCTAGTTATATGTTATTCTTATACATAGCATAGCTAAGCTTATAATATTATTAGGTACATCAGTATTTTTATACATCCACACAAACATTGCGTACTTACGAACTTTTGCATTACCTATAATATACTAGCCTTTTTTCCGCAGTTTCATCCGCATCCCGTGAGAACTACTGCTCGTAACGTTATAAAATAGGTACAGCCTACCTTACTCGGCAAAAGTAGCTTTCCAACAGCCAAAGATTTTTTTAAATCAATCCAGTTTCGAAGTCTATAGGGTACAAATAAACAAACAAAAAAAAACTACTTTATTTTGTCTTAAAATAAATAAACTGGATAGTAAAACAAGACTAAACAAATTCTGCCAAAATCACCAAAATCCTTTCAGTAGTTTTTGCATAAAAGAGTTAGTAACAAACATACGCACATCGAAACTTTCACGTTTTATAACTACTTAGTTATGTAAATGTATGTATGTCAATCCGTTGCCTGCCGTTAGCTCTCACGTGTTGACGGAGCCACGTACACGAGCGTAGACGCGTGCACTATACATACCACGGCACGTGTTATCTATAGCCACGCAGCTCGTGCGAGTACCTACTTACAACCTCCGTAGGACACGCTTTCGAAGTAGCCGAGTCGAGTCGTGTTGGTAAATAAACATGGGTGAAAAATTAATCGAAGCTGTTCGAAATGAGAAATGTTTGTACGATGTCAAACACCCAGATTACGTGAAAGTTAAATTAAAAGATTCTATTTGGAAAAGGATTTCTGAGGAGCTTGGCCTTAAAGATGGTAAGTACTTAATGATAAAGAAATACCTGTTACCCGATTAACTTTTAGTATAAAATCTACTAATGTTACGAGTTACTTTTAAAATGCAAGAACTTTCGGAGGTAGTTAAGTTCCACATTAGGTATTTATTTGTGTGAACGATAAGATCACGGCTCAGATCTCATGGTAACTTGTAGGTGTAAAACATAAAAAAATAACACTTGAATTTCCCGCTAATATACGAAGCATACTGAGTACATAGATATACATATAATGAGGACTGGTTTTATTACAGGAAATGAAGCCAGAAGAGCATGGGAGAAACTAAGAAATAACCACAGAGACGCACTTCGTCGACAAAAAAATGTAAAACGTAAAAGCGTATCAGGAGCCGATTATATAAGACCATGGCGATATCAAGGACTCATGGAGTTCTTAATACCCCATATGGGAAATAGAACAAATAAGACTAATGTACTTGAAGAGTCACAACACGACGAACCAACTCAAATACATTCCGATAGCACGGAAAATGAAAGTGAAAAAGTAAAGGGGAGTTATGGATACCGGACTAGTAGTGTCGAAAGTCAGTCATCTGAGCTATCGTCAGCTGGTACTGGAAGAGTACTTAAAATAAAGAGACACAAAAGAAAAATGGCAAATGTTTCAATGAATCCATCTATAGAGGGGCATGAAGAAGTAGCTAGACAGCGAAAAAGAACTGACACAAATAATGATTTTACCGTCCACAATGTTAAAAATGATCCACTTTTTCATTTCTTTATGAGCATGTACGAGACTACGAAAACTCTGCCGCCTCTATCTCAACACACTATCAAAACAAATATATTTTCATTGGTATCACATGAGGAATCTAAACACTTGATGAAATGTTCGCCTCGTCCACATTCTAGCAATACCTAGAGTAGCGATACAGGATCATTGAATTATACATTATTTCGCAGAAATCGCTGAGTTACGAACAAGATGGTTCTGAAACTCTTAAGTACATTTACGGCAATGATGGAAATTACGACCGACACGAGTACCTTTGACGTACTTTAACGTGTAGAAACCACGCCCACTTTAGAGACAATATAAATTACAAAAATGTAATACATACACCTAAAAGGAAAACAAAACAGACTCTGAAAGGAACAGTAATATTCGGCCAAAAACAGCATTTATTATAAACTCTGCCATCATGCTTGCTGTCGTATTCCAGACTTGTGTATTTTATGAATAGGTTACCGTATTTGTAAAGTCAATATACATATGAAAAATAAACATCATTGTCTGTTATTTATTGTAAAATTCAAACTTAACTACCTATTACATAGTTATTCACTTTCACTTATTTTTTTCGCTTTCTTTTTCCTTGGTTCCACATTTCCATTGACCTGTTCAGCTTTTCTCTTCTTCTTATTCTTCTTTGTTTTCTTATTATTATTATTCTGTTGATTATGGTTTACTTGTTCTTGTTTACTGTTATTTGTTTTTGCAGGTTTACATGAACCTACAACTTCGAGTAAAGTTTTGAATTCCAATTTACTTTCAATATGACAGCTTTCATGGAACTGTTGCATTGTGTTTATTACTTTTTTCAATGTGTTGAAGAAGTTATTTTTAACTGTACACTCTGCGTCACCCTTAAGTGATTTCGTTAAAGTATTTTCGAAGTTAGCTTCTATGCTCTGTAAAGCTTTCATATCTATTTCAGAAGAAGCAGACTTGGCTCTAGCTTTTAAACAACGATAAAAGCCCGCAATTAATTCCAATCCCTCATTGCGGCGAAATTGTCGTACATTATTATTGAAAGCATTTTCTATCGTTATGGGCACAAGTTCGTAGCTGCCACTCCACTCCGCCTGCAAGACATTGTGGAAGAAAATGATTGGCAACATACAGTTACGATTCTGGAAGTAGCTTTGCAATGATTCCTTGAAGATTTCAACTAAAGGTGAGACTGCTTTAGACTTTTTCGGTGATTTTTGGGTTTTTGTTACAATTTTCAGTGAACAATGAATTATGAATGTCGCGAAGAATGTAATGACATCACCTAGAGCTTGGAACAAGAAGTGGCTTCTAGCACCTTTATCTATTGTTGCTTTCAGGTGATCACATAGTATATTTATGTCAATATCATCTGTTGAAGAAAACTTTCGTACTTTAGCCAGAGCTTTAATAGTTTTCCTGACCCTATTCTCCAATTCACTGAACTGACTGTCTTGTATACAGAATTCTAGGCATCTCGTAAGTGGCGCTATCATACCGAGGCAAATATCCATAGACGGATCTTTTTCCAAGTAAATATCGATCAGATCAAGGACCCTGATTCTGAAATCTGACAAAGCCTTCTTGTCTTTGCGATCTTTCTTGGATTTCTTTCCTTTGCCTTGATGGAATTGTTTGAAGGCTTCTGCTAAAGCCTCGTCGAGTTTCTTGCCTTCCTCTTCGTCAATCATGTCAGCATCTACACTTTCAGCGTCGGATTCTAGGGCTGCTGCGCCGAGGGCTTTCTGTACCGCTAATCTCAACTGGTCCGGTGTTCTCATTTCATCGTCATCTCCATCCTCATCATCGTCTTCGTCATCACTCTCGCTGTCATCCTCTTCTTCATTCTCGTCTTCACTTTCCTTGCCATTTTCCTTTCCTTCCATGTCATCATCCTCATTTTCTGAGTCAGAATCCTCATTTGTCAGAGGGTTGGATTCATTCTCAGGATCCAAAACTGATACTATCTGCCCTACTGATGAAGGAGTCAAGTATTCCCACAGCAACCTAAATACGCATTGTACGACTGAGCGCAGGACACTTGATTCAGCTGATAATATAGACAATAGAACTTCAACTAACACTTCAATCCATTCTGGATCACTTGATATATCTCCTTCTTTGACTGGTTTGGATTTCTTTTTCTTACCTTTCCTATAGTGTTCGTAACAACTTTTAAGTTCTTTAATAGAACTTCTTGCTATTTTAACGTGAACAGGTTCCGAGAATAGAAATAGTCCAAGCTGATAGAGTAATACAAGAAACACTTTATCAACTTTGGACTTTGTATCATTTTTCTCAATATTTTGACAGACTTCCATCAGCATGTCCCAGCATTCCATGTTTTCTTTTGGAAATTGTTTCTCAATTTTTGTTTTTACTTGTTCCTTTTGCAATATGCCGCATATGAAACTGCTTAGAGACGATAACACTGTGACCAGGCTGTCGACGTTTGAGAAGCGTGAGGTGAAACATCTGTAAAAGCATGACTTGATAGACCCTGGAAAAGAAAGTACTAATTAGCTACAAATTCAAATGTAGACAACATACAATAGATTGATATTGTAACTGTACATACCTGATAGCTCAATACTGACGGCCACACTTTCATCACCCCCAATTTTAAAGAAACCGAAACACATCAATAGTTTCATATAGGTTAACTTCAACTCTGTGTCATCTTTCACAGCCTCATGGCTAACCAAGTGAGAAATGAGTTCAGCTGCCTTAACCCGCTCGTTATTATACCAATTCCTTTCAACATCCTCTTTCAAAACTTTCTTAGAAGTATTCAAAAGTACTCCTTTCAATAATTTAGCCATTTTCTTCACTCCATCTTCCTTCAGGTCAGATATTAAAGCTTTCACAACAGAAGTTCCTGTGATTTCAGTAAAGTTCATTTCACCCGGATTGAACAGAAGTTTTTTTAATATGTCGATTCTTATACTGTCATCGACTTTGTCTGATTTTAGTGCTTTAGCTAAGGCGTTGAGGAGTTCCTTCTGTTTCTTGATCATTATTTTGTTGTCATCTTCATTGTCTCTCTTGCTTCTGATTTTGCTTGCTGTTTGGAGCCCTTTGAACCAGTCCATAAAGAGCTTGAAGAAGTTTCTGCTAATCAACACGGGAATAACATTAACATTTTCAGTAATATTATTAAGGATGGTGGTTAGAATGTTGATGGCAACCAGTTCCCTATTTCTATTGTGTTTCACAAGTTGACTGTCAATGCCAGTCCAGAATTCTTGCAAATGTGGTGAATTTGCAATGTTCTTGCCGATTTCCTTGAAGATTGGGTGTCCAAGTGAGTTGAAATCTATTCCAGCCTGTAATTATGATAGCACAGTTAGTTATTTGGTCTAAGATAATTATGAAATCTTTTTTATTTTCAGTTCATGTTATTAGCAAGCAGTTTTCCTATCACAGCCAGCCATTTTTTTAATACGTAAGTATTAAAGGAAGAAGAATAAGAGAAAAAAAATTATAAATAAATGATCAGCTTACCATAATTTTCTCACAGATTGGTTGAATGTTGTCATCACAGAGTATTTCAGTGACTCCTATGAGTTTCCTTAGCTTTATTTTGGCAGGAAACTTGTCATTGACCATCATGAGGAAATAGAGGGAATCCAACGTGTGTTCCTTTATGTCCTTCTTGAAATCTTGTTTTATTAATGGCCATATTAGGGTGCCAAATTGTTCTGCATCCACCTAAAATGGGAGGTGAGAATTATATAAACTTGATTTTACAATGTTTATAACAAGGGCCAACACAAAAGCAATTCTATAAGTAAATAAAACAATTCTATACATTAAGGGTTAAAACATTGTACATTTAATATTAACACAAATTTATACTTACAACATTGATCAAATCAAGTAGTATGAGATATGCCACAGTGCTTAAATAAGACTTCTTTTTGCCGGCTGCCAACAACAATTGAATTACTTGGGTTTGCTCCTCACTAGTACATTTGAGGAACATTTTAGAACGGAAGATTGCACCACAGACAAGAATCTGTCCTAGAGCCACATCACCGACTTCCTGAAATAAAATAATAACATCAATGTCTGACAATTGTTCATAATTACTGTTATACATTGAAATTAAATTTGTATCACTTTTCTGCCTGAGGATAACTTATTAAGCTTATACATATAGCTTGTAGCTTGATAACTTATTGTTTGAGTATGCATGTGTCCTAATACTTACACTTTTAGAAGAGCCATTACTATGAAGTTCTTTCTTCACAAGTTCCAGCAATTGGGCAATAGTAACATCATCAAAGTTAGACAGTAATGCTACTAAGGTAGCAAAGTACCCAGTTCTCATATCAGGCAGGTTGGCACCTAAACTTCTCACGAGCCTCTTAAGGACGTATTGAAGATCTTTCTCATTCTAAAACCAGAAAAACAACATGTGTTAGTGATAATGAAATTCTCTGTAGCTCGTTTAAATGTAACATTGTGTAATAAATTACTTTAGTAAACGCATGGGCTACATGTTTACTGATCACTTTAAGTTACAAGGAAGCCATGTGGACACCAACTGTGTACTAAATTAAAGAATAATAAATAGTTTAAACCTAACCTCACTGCCTTGTAGCTGCGATATAATTTTGGACGCTCCATTGAGTTTAACATCATCTTTAGGCTCTTTTAGAAGATCAAATGCATCCAAAACTGAAGCGGTCACTTTATTCTCCTTTACGGCAACAGTGGATTCGGTTTCTTCTTTCATTTTGCTTTAATAAACTTAAAAACCGTATCACAACAATTTATTTCCACATGGACCGCACATTTTGCGCCGCTCATGCGATCAAATCAACGTCAGTGTCAAATTTACGTCAGAGTTGACTTTTGATAGAGAAGCGCTAAATTAATCGACTAAACAAAAATCGATATCAAAATTGAGAATGAGAAATAACCGATTATCTGTAGATTATTTTTTACTCTAGTCACACCGTCTATATTTTAAAAGTTAAAATACCCTGAAAATATCGGTCGGGGGTATATATTCTAATTAATTAATACTGATTACTTATATCTTATATACTAAACATATTACATAATGTAAACATTTGACCAGACAAGATTTACACACAACATGGAATACAAGCAAAGATGCATACAGGGCGTCTCGTAGCGTTAGTGTATCATAGTCATATCGGTTCCACCACGCTACGCGAAGGTACTTGTAGTGTTACACTCATGAATCGTCCCGTAAATAAACCGTTTTGGATAACAATGGATTACAGTTAAACTGCGTCAACTGAAGAGGATTTTTTATTGATTGATTTTGTTACGTACAGAAAGCGAAATCCAATATTAGGTAATAAGAACTCGAAATAGGCATGGATTATTTGTTGATCCACGTGAAGTTTTAGACTATGATACTCATAAGAAATGAAAATTCAGTGGAATTTCTAGGCGTTTTGTAAAGCAAATAATGCAAGGTCAAACAGACCGTCGTAATAACAATGAAAATCTACAATTCGCTGCGACACCGCCTTGGCCTTTTAAGCGGACTGATTAAAATTTTTAATGTTCATGATCGCGTTCCTCGCGCCGATATGGTTTCGCTACGATGTCGTTTACTTAGTGCCTAGAAATGAGATAGGCATTTGTTATCACTTGAGCACTTCCAGTAATTATTACATCTATAACGAATACAATTTTTAGTTTAGTAGAGTTCGAAAAATTTAGGAATCGATTCTAATAGAAACTTGAAACTAGCTGCGCGACTGAAGGATAATTTTATTTTATTTAGCTAAACACAATAGAAAATGCATCTTCTTTATAATTCCCAGGAAAATTGTGCGATTCGTAGTTCTGCGCAATGTTGATATGCTAAAAAAATATCGTTTCGTCGCTTCCAGAAAGTGATGCGCGCGCCTTTAGTGTTCCATGTTTCTAAACATGGCAGGTCGAAGTGGATACGATGATGTTAATCCCAGGTATTTATTATAAAATACTGCAAAAATCATGTTTTATTTCACTGTACAGTGCGCGCGAAAGGTTTTTATTTGTCATTTTCATAAATGCCGTGAGATCCTATAATTCTTAGCGAAAAAATGTTCATGTTTTTGCTTTCCGATAACATTGAATGAAAATAGGATTTTTACTTAAGCTTATAAAGTTATATGTATTTCTTCAATGACTTTGGGTGCTACGAAGAGCCTGTGACCATTTGTTTTCAATCTGGAGTGTGTGTTTCACATTTTATAGGTTATGAATCACATACGACTGTGGTGCTCGTTTCAGGGATTATGGTGGCGGCAGAAGAACTCTCGGTGGCCGCCCTCTTCCCACCGAGCCTCCATACAAGGCTTACGTCGGGAATTTGCCCTCTGGAATCATTCAAGGCGACATTAATAGGATTTTTCCTGTAAGTATAGCTTACCCTCACAATGCCTCCACTTTACTGTTTCAGGTGTATCAGATACCACAATAACAAAATATCTATGTTGTTACACTTCCGGTTTTCTTCGGTTTGTTAAAAAAATCTGCAGAAACTTAATTTTGGTCATAGGGAATTAAAAAAATACATCATCATCATCATCATCATCATCATCAGCCTATCGCAGTCCACTGCTGGACATAGGCCTCTCCAAGTGCACGCCACTGAGATCAAAAAATACATATTATCTTGAAATTGAGTAAATTCTAATAACACTAGTAATTTGCATGCCCTTTTGATTGTAAACATGTTTGTTCTTTTTGATTTGCATAAAATATGTAAGAGTAAACTGTTATTAATTTAGTATTACAATTGAACAGAAAACCTACTTAAGATATTACTTATCATAAGATTCCCCTATATTCCATTAGCCGTCATTATTTTTTTCTAACCAATTTTTTTTTACTTATATTGAAATAACTTAATATACATTTGCAAAATAAACAAGGTAAAGCGTGATGTAATATATTTACAGAGGTATCATAGTAAACATATCTCCATTCTTATAATGGATGTATCAACTCTTATAAGGTCACTGCTAGATAAAACACATCTGGAGGTGTGTTATCTACTCTTTGTACATACTTTGCTTTGTTCCTCAGTAACATTCATAAACTTCAACAAAGTTTATGGTTACTAAATTCCAACAAACCAACACTAATATAATAAAGAGGATATTTTTTTTTGTTTCTTCCCTAGAGGCTCCAAACATAGTGAACTAATTGAAAAACCCTTTAACTGTTTTAAAGCTACTTAATACTGATTCACATAGGCTACACTTTTTCTGGGTGTGCGAGTGAAACCGCAGAAAAAAAGCTAGTCTAAAATTATTTAGTACAGCTAATTTATCATTCTTCTTTTGGAAGAATTATGTCAGCTAACCAAGGAAACAGAATTTTAGCATGCTTTAGCTGAAATTAGTTTGTTTTTTTGCAATACTATGGTAATTGATCCTTACATAATAGAGCCAATTGAATGCAAAAAATGGCGAATAATAAACATTCAAAAACTTCTCAGGCTAGCAACTTCTTTTTACAATAGTTTTTACTTCATCTCCCAGGCCTTTTCCCAAGTATGTTGTGGTTGGCTACCTTTTTGACCAGTGTTTTACAAGGAGCAACTGCCTATCTGACCTTCTCAACCAGTTACCCAGGCAGCCCTAACTTTGGTAAGACTGGTTGTCAGACTTACTGACTTCTCTACCTGTAACAACTGCGAAGGATGTTTAGTTACAGCAGTTTTTACTTATTCTTGAATATTTACTATAACTTGAAAATGTAATTGTTTCAGGACCTAGCTATCAAAAATGTGAGGTTGGTGATGGATAAAGAGACAGATAAGTTTAAAGGATTCTGCTATGTGGAGTTTGAATATCTCGAGGACTTGATAAAAGCTATTGAAATGAACGGCGCTCTTAATGTAGATGGTAACTTTATAAAAATTGATGTGGCTGAAGAAAAAAGAAGTGACCGGTGAGTTCCTTTTATAATTTATTTTTCATATGTATTTATGGTAGCTAGTTTATTTTGCAATGGTCAGTTAAAAAATTATTAAGTGGAATTTAATTCAAATTAGACATTTGCATGTAATTGCGTTTAAAATTATTTTCTTGTCACAGAACAGTGTATAAACTTGTTGGACACTGTAAGTTAAGTTCTATTAATATTTAAATCAGTAATTTATGAAGTAAATACCTATATTGGCCTTTATGTACTAGAAATATGTAAGTTATAAGTGGTATTCATATCAGTCTAGATATTTTGGAAATAAATGTTATGAAATTCATAGACCCACAATACAATATGGTGGGCGTCTTAACGCATACACATCAGATCCAGATCTAATACAAACATTTGTATTGACGCGGGAATCGAACCCCGTACGACCCTGACAGACGGCAGACACTCCGCCACTGCGCCACTCAGATATAAAAATGGTTACGTATCTTTAGTGAATTTGTCTGGTAGCCAATGTTTATAACCTCAGGGTTACACTTAATGGGCTTCTGCGGATTTTCTTGTCGTCGAGTGTTGCCATCGAAATAAATACTCATTTAACCCTTCCAATGAACCTTGACGACAGGAATTACCGCTGTACCCTGATAATTGCACACGAAATTCAAAACAAATGAATTGCTAACATATTTTATTTGTCAGGAACAACTCAACTCGTGAGTGCTACAGCTACGATTGGACGAATCGGAACTGCTTCGTGACATTGGCCATCACTATAAAGCTGTCTATTTGTTTTTTAGTTCGTGTGTGGTTACACCAGTTTTTTGAACTTGGAATGTTTTATTAGGGGAGGTTTTGACCGCGGGCGACGAGACGGCGGCGGTGGTCGGGACGGTGGACGTGACGGCGGACGGGTCGGCGGCGGCGGCTTCAGAAGGGACGGCGGCGGCGGCGGCGGTGGCGGCCGCGGTACGTACGACCACTTCGACGGGCTCGACCGCCGCGCGCCCCGTCACCAGGGTGGAGGGCTCACACATGGTAACATCGCCTCATTACTAACATTTGCAGACGTACACTAGAGAAAACAACTTATAAGGTAGTTCAAATTTATTGTTAAGCTCCTTTTCCGATACAAAGCGGCTGTCGCAAACCGCTGGCCTTTAGCCGCGCGCGACCATTGATATGCACTAATGGACATGCCTTAGAGATGAAAATTGTGGTACGCCTAAACGATGTTTAGGTCTGTCTTTATCTCTCTCAAAATAGTACCGTATTTAAGACATGGCGCCAATCGTCTATGAGGAAAGAGATAGCCTTAGATCGACCTCTCACTCTTTTCCAACCGAAAAAATACTGCAGATTATACGGGTACGACATGTACATTAGCATAATTATGTCGATGCGCGCGAGAGTCGCTTGCGTCGGAAGGGAAGCTTAAATCATTTGGGTTGGTTTTCATTTGCACTTGGATTGAATCCTTAACGTGTTTGAAATTTTATAACAATGTTTGGCTATATTGGGCACTAAAACTGTATTTTGTCATCTCACCAATGTGAAATTGAACACACATATTATATAAACAGATGGCATGCCAGATACTTGTATGCTTTAGGTACTTTGTTTCACCAATCCACTTGTTGAGTCATTGAAAGGGAATTCCCCTAATATGTACTTGAATGTTCAATTGATGCTATATGACTCATTACATTACTAACTACATTAATTGGTTGAAGATTTTTTATCTTGCTAACATAAGCTCGTTCACAATTGGGCTCATTTACATTGTTTGTGGTTTTAAGAGTGGTGTGTTTTGTCAGCCATAGAGAACATTAAGAAGTCTACAGTGAATATTCCTGCCGTCACATTTATATTCAATTTTGCACCTTATTTGTAGACATACAAGGCCTAAAATCGTTAGGAATAAATACTGCTTAAATATTAGTCCAATTCCATTAATCAGTCTTGGAGAATTGTTATAGTAACCCATAGTAAAGAAATGATAAGGTTCAAGATATATAAAATGGAAACAGTGACATCAGGAATATTCACTTTTGTCAGTGAAACATAAGGGGGAATCACATTAAAATGCTTATACAATCATGGGCAAGTACAGAACGGGAAGGCTTAAGACTCACCTACAAGCGTTATAAACCACTTTCCTTAAAGCTCACGTCAATTAGCTTTGCCTCTCCAAAGTTACTACCCACTGTTCACTGTGCAACAGTCAAAATGTTTTAAATTAAAACTGTAATAGTATACCCCTGCCCTACTCATTCCGAGCTGCAAAAATCTGTCGCTCTGTTTTTTTTTAAACTTAATTTTTTAACGGCGGTTGTCAATTGTTTGCTAGACTGTCCGAAAATCCGCTTTTGTGAATGTCTGCTCGAACAAGCAGGTATCGAATGGCCAAAGTTCATTGACGTGTGCATTACCTATCATACGAATATTTCGTGAATATAGTTGTGGTGTTCTCAGAGCGCGAGCGAGGCGGCGGCGGCGGCGGCGAGCGCTGGGCGGAGGGCGGGCGCGGCTCGCGCGGCAACAGCGAGGAGCCGCGGCCCGCCGACTGGGGCCGCATGGGCCGCGCCGCGCCGCCCGCGCCGCGCCAGCCGCCCGCGCGCAGGAACTTCGACGACATGCCGCCTTCGCGCCCAGGTGATATACGCAATTATTATCTTCTTGGTTCAGTTGTAAAATGGCCGGTTCTCAAGTGAATAGTTCTCGCCAAACTTAATGACTGTTCGCAACTAACTTCCGAGCATATGTATACTTGCGCATGGCGCCATACCCGTTGCCCGCTAGCACCAAGAAATGGTATCTGTACGCAGCGACTCGCGTAATGTTCCCAGCCTTTCTAACACTTGCCATCTTGACAATTAGCCATTTTGCAACTGGATCGTTTTTTTTTTTGAAAATTCAAACAATTTTCCAGTGGTACTGGGTGGGGACAACAATCCTCTGCAAACTGAATACAATAATCATAATTGAAAAAAAATACATATTCACATGCTGTATACATTTTGTGAAGCTGTTATTCAAGCATTTTATAAAACGTATGGAGCAATAGTTCTTGTATTTATATGGTCTTGTTGTCTACATCCCGTATACATAAATTCTGATTATAGCAAGTGAAGACAGATTGTATATTACAACTTCAAATAATTAACTTATGTGTTAAATAAATAATATATTAATCCAATTCATTTTTTCAATATTTAATCCCCATTTTCCGCATGCTATCTTCACGAAAATTAATTTAAAATTCAAAGCATCAAATTCTCCAAACTTGCAACCACTTGTAACTCAAACTTTATTGTAAGTGTCATAAGACTGATTTTTGTCTACATGAATAATAAATAGTTGAGAATTTGTTAATTTGATGCTTTGATATGAAAAATTTGGAAATCTTTTTTGCGCTACGAATGCTTGATGTTAACAATATAGTCATCCATTCATAGAGCAGAAACCAGACCCACTTTTGAACCCTGCATGAATTGTTTAATGCACAAAAACACATTTCCTATATAATATCATTTTAATGTTGTTGTTTTATTTGTTTCTAATTAGTGTATTTTGGTTAGGGAGCTCGGGTATGTTTTAAAAAGTGATCTGTACGCGGTGCAGACAGTATTAGTAAAGATACACTCTTGAGGAACTTTCTTAGACTAGATTTTAGTTATTTTATTTCAATATCGTAAATTAATAGCACTGCATGTCAGCCACATTAATTATTTTGTAAATAACAGACTAAACGCACATTGTACATTTTTTCTCGCAACATAGCAGCTTAGCTAGTAGAGATAAGATATTAAAATTGACAGATAGGTATAAATAGAATACAATTCAAGGCTTTCATCATAGCCTTGGGCATTTTTATTGAAATTCAAATGCCTGTTATTGTACACTAGTTTGAAGTGAGCAGACCTTTTTTAGAATGTAGTTACCACCATAGACAATCCTTAGACTGCACTCAGTAGATTGTTACACTAGAGAGTAGCTTACCGCCGTAGCTTCGAAGCACAGATCACGTGGTGGTCCCGTCCTCAGCTCCCTAACTATTTCTTTTCCAGACACGTCAGGCAGGCCCAAGCTGAAGCTGGAGCCGCGGACGGTAAAAGAGCCGGTGAACTCTCTGGCGTCGACCAGTCAGGCGCACTCGATATTCGGTGGCGCGCGGCCGAGGGAAGAACGACTCAAGGAACTGGCGGGCGAATAAATGCTCTAGCGCCTCCCTATAATACCGCGTACTCTCATCTCCCGGTCCCGTGTGTATATGTATCGTCCCGAAGCCCGATCCTTATGTGTGCCCCGATATTACAAGCAGTCTCTTGTCTCCCATTCAATGCAGTGCGATTAAATTGTAAATGAACTGCAAACATTTTGTTAGGTTATATGAGGTTGTAAATCATTTTTATCGTATATTTTGTTAGCTTTATTATGTGTATCGAAAGATAGCTTCTTATTGTTTTTGCGCCGGCCCCGGCTCGTTTTCGAGACCGGGGTCTGCGCGTCGCTTGATTAATCTGCAGTATTTAAATTGCTAGTATGTATAACAATAACATGATTGTCTCATTTTAAGATTTATCCGGGCTTGTGTGTACATACGATATCGGCTCGCATAATATTAATTAATTTTTCGAAATTAGAGTTGGAAGAAAAATATTTTTTGTTCCTCATTTTTGGGTTATATGTGTATTGAAATATTGTAATAATTATTTTATTTTTACTATAGCATTGTGTCGATAGAGGTTCGTAACCGATTCTCTGTTGTATTTGTTTTTTTTTTCATTATTAATTGTTTAGTTTGTTAGGTCATGAAAATTAATCATTGAACGAGTAATTATGATCATAATTTAAGAGTTGAGATAATATGGTGATGTAATTACGGTGTCATTAATAAAATTAACTTCCACGTACTTGAATTTCTACTTTATTACATAATTGTGTAATGGCAAGTAACGTGGCCAAGAAATGAAAAAAAATCGCAAAATTGTAACAGAACATAGAAAAACGAATAAAAAGTGAATTCTTTGTAACCGAGGGTTTGTCTACAACACCTGCATGAAGAGATCCATGTCCATATCCATATTCCTGAACAAGCTCACCCAGCATGCATAAATACATAGGTACCTACTCAATACTGTAAGCTTCACATAGTGGCGCTGCTCAGGGTTCGATTACGAAATTGATTTGCAGTTTTTTTTATAATTTTAGAAAAAGAGTACCTAACCAAATTATTTCAAATAATAACAAATTCGCCACACGTAACGTCTTACACTTAAAACTGCACCCACCAGTTACCCTTCTTTAACTCTTATTCTTTAGCAGGGTCAACAGATCTTAGTTCCTGAAAAGTGTTTTCACGTCATGGTTTAAACTATAGTCGCGCTAGTCGTGTGTTGTCCATGTATCTGGGTAGAGGAGGTCAGATAGGCAGTCTTTCCATGTTTAAACACTGGTACTCCGCTGCATCCGATTACACCGGTAATTGACCTCAACATAAGGCTTTGTTTTTACAAGGATAAGAAAAAATTGACTCATTAGTGTGGTAGTGCAGGTACTCTACATTTCTACAGAACATTTCGGAACCACAGCCGTAGACCCTGGCACAGAAGTGATGTGATGATGTCGTGGAAGGAAGCTGCCGAACTACGGGAGATTTCGTCTTCTCGCGGAGAAGACGCATAACGAATTCTACTAACTGCCGTAGGTACATGGCTATTTCATATTCCACCACTACTTATAGCCCTGACGACAGACGTTGTGAGTGCGGGACAAAAGCCTGAAATCTGTCTTTATCTTGGTAGCAAAGGATGTATGAAAACAGGCGCAAGGGCTTACTAGATTCGTGTATGACTAATGCCCGGTTTACACTTTGTTAAGTTAACACTGCAGGTAATTAGTGCAGGTGTTTAGTAATCAAGGTGTGAACGGAAGCGTAAAGTGATTAGTGTTATGTGATACGTGCGATTAGTGCGAGTGAATAGAATGAAGGTCTATTTTTGTTGTTAAGTGACTACCCCCTCTCAACTATTCTCGTCAGCGCGTCGCGTCAGCAACTCTTCAAATTGCATTTCTGTCATTCGCATTGATCTGTAAAATTCAGCAGGATCTTCCTTAGCAATTTCTTCAAAAAGTTTATTGCTGGCTCCATACTGAGAACGTCTGGTAATCCATTTTCTTTGCCATAATCTCTTAGGCCTATTGATTTCAAAATTAAGATCATTTTCTATATCAGATACCACAACAGATACAATCTCCTTAATTATTTGTCTCAATATTAGGCGCTGTTCATCTTCCATTTCTAGGACACTATGCACAACGGACAGTACTACTATGAGCTTCTTCCTAAACACTGTGTAAACGGAGATGGAAAAGACTACTTAACACTTGAGACTTATCGCGTAAAGTTAACGCTTAACACTTATCACTTCACACTTCGCAAAGTGTAAACCGGCCTTTAAGGCCGGTACACACTTCGCAAAGTGTAAACCGGCCTTTAGAGTGAAGATGAAAAAGAATGAAGATTTCTGCAGATGTTAATGTTGCCTACAAGTACAAGTTTCTTAAACTATCACAGTAACAACTTCCTCAGTTCTAATCAGTTAATTTAGCTGCTTTACCATGAAAAACAGAATATTACTATAAATACATAATCCTTTGAGGACAGGTCACACTAAATGGGAATTTTTAATAATAGACATAGGTTATATTGATTTATGCTTTATTTAAATATCCAGATCTTCATCAGGGTCTTCCTCGTCCCAATCATCTACTGCATCTGGTTCGTAGTACACCTTGCTCTCACCTTCATGGATTTTGCTCATGTAAGGTAGTTTCAAGTTATACTTCTGTATCTTTTCATTTTGATCCACCTCAATTTTGAATGTGGTCAGATTTGTAGGTAATGGTTTTTCAGGCTCTTCCTCTTTGATTTCTTGCTTTATGACAGGAGTTAAGGTTAACAATGATGTTTTACTATCATATGCAATTATTTCTTCACTCCTTAGGATTTTGCTGCCTTTCTTTAACTTAATCCAAACTTTGTGCGGGTCATTTGTATCATATGATATTATTACATTAACCATATGATTTAAATGTGTAAGAAGTTTGGAACTGTGTGGTATACAATCTTTGTGCAGTATTAATATTAATCTATTTACATTGGGATCATTTTGTAGCCGCTTTAAATGCTTCAAACACTCATTCCAACCCATACATAGAGCCATTTGGTTTATAGAATCTATTATTATTGAACATTTACCACTCACATAACTATTGTACGTTGCCGTATTAAATTCTTCATAGTAATTAACATTGGTAAAGCTTCTAAAAACATTTCTCCAGATATTCATAGGTTGTTCATAACAAATAATGTTGATAGATTTTTCTTCCTGCACAAGCTCAAGAAGCAAAGGATTAATGTTTTTATTAACGTCGTTTTCTATTAATACAAATGGAGCAGATTTTAGCCTAAATAAGGTCATTGTTTACAAATATAAATTACTGCAACTCCAAATAATAAATAAAGAGAAAACAAACAAAAAGGAAATTTTGGAGGTTGGAAAATTACGTAGGGAAATACCAGAGAGTAGGTATATAATCACTAGGAAATACATGACACATGACATGACAGCCTGCAAACAAAAAAAAAATACAGAGGACGTAAAGCCGTGGTGAATGAGTGAACTTGAGATGAGATGAATGAGGAATATAGGCGGAAGCACAATTTGCGTTCTAGTTTATCTATTTCTATTTACCTATTTGTTGTGACATTGACTTTGACATTTGTTTTTGTGATGTTTTATTTCGTTTTATAATCTAATTTTATTATTTAATTAATTTTAAGAGTTCCTACACCAATCAAAAATGCATAGATCTGCGTTAACTACTAGTATAAAGCAGTTTGCCCGTCAGATAGTGTATGTTCCAAAACATAAACCACCAAACCATGAAGACTTTGAGGTTCTCAAAGATTTTCTGTCAAAGTACAAAAATATTCTTATCGTTACTGGAGCTGGTATTTCCACGGAATCTGGTAAATATTGTAAGGTTCCACAACACACACTTTCTTTGAAAACAATTTATTAATGGTCCTTGTCATTATCTTAGGAATTCCAGACTACAGATCAGAAGAGGTTGGTTTATATGCTCGCAGCAACCACAAGCCCATACAATACCAAGAGTTTGTGAAGTATCCTAAAGTCAGACAGAGGTACTGGGCGAGGAACTTCGTAGGATGGCCAAGGTTTAGTGCCGTCCAGCCAAATAATACTCATTTGGCTATTAGGGAGTTAGAAAAGGTAACTTTGTCTTAGGAACATCAGCTTTCTAATTAATTTATTGAATGTTATATAAGCTAGTGTAGTAGTTACTATTTAGGTCAGTGGGTTATCTGAGGAGTTATAATAGTGTTGTGACTTAGTAATACATTTCTAGTAAATGTTTTACAGATGGGAAAGGTAACTTCAATTGTCACACAAAATGTTGACCGTCTGCATCACAAGGCTGGCTCAGAAAACGTGATAGAACTCCATGGCACAGGGTACATAGTGAAATGTCTGAAGTGCCCTTATGAAATAAGTAGGGAAGAACTACAGGTGGAACTTATGAAGAATAACCAATACATGGAAAGTAGTTTCACCATGATAAGGCCTGACGGTGATGTGGACTTACCTAGAGTATGTATACCCATTTCAAGAAACCGCTGAGTACTTCTTGTACTGATGAAACCATTTATAAAATCCTGTCTCATTTTCAGGAACAAGTTGACAAGTTCAGGTCACCTCTATGCCCTAAATGTGAAGGTCCCTTGAAACCAGACATTGTGTTTTTCGGAGACAACGTCCCAAAGGAAAGGGTAGATAAAGTCAGAAGTGAAGTGTCCTCCAGTGATGCAGTGTTTGTCCTGGGTTCTAGTCTAACAGTTTATTCAAGTTATAGAATCATTTTACAGGCTAAAGAGGAACATAAGAAAGTAGCTGTACTAAATATAGGCCCTACTAGAGCTGATGATATTGTTGATATCAAGGTATCTACCAAGTGTGGTGATATTCTACCGGAGTTATGTAACAGTATAGGCAAAACCCTTAGTTGAGAAATAGTACCTGATTGAATTATATTGTGATGTGATCTTACTACCTCATAAGTGTTACTTTTGTTGAATTAGTTTTATTGATTTATGTTTTATAAATAAAATACAAACAAAATGATGGCATTTCATTTTAATAATTATAATTGTATAAAAAGAAGTAGGGATACAAATTTTGTTTTTAAATAAAAAAGGACAGCACTATTTATAGCGAGTTCATTATATTTAAACAATTTGGTCTGGAAAACATTTAAAACCAGAAATAATCACAGTAATTATAATGAAATCTGTATGTTTTATGGTAGTCACTAGTTCACATTATTGAACAATTACAATGCGGTCAAGACTATCCTTGGGCTATCAAGCACAATGGGTTCATGAAGTGAAGACAACCATTTCACATCAAGGAAGGAGGCATAGTTAAAAACTTTTGCTGTTGTTTACATTATCCATTTTTTAAATAAACATTATAAAGATGGAAGCAATTAATCATCCAATGAAATCACTAAGCATAAAATACAAATGTAATCTGTTTTATCTTCATATTATCTAGGAAGGTGAAGTGTAATTATTAATTAAATTGTAGTTTGAGCATATCACCAAATGGAATTTAAATTTACAGGAATATTAAGGAACAGTCTAAAAAATAATGAAAGATTCAATAACAGCTACAGTAGTCTAGAATTCTGAAATTCTCTACATGTACCCAAATCTAAAATTATTTTAACAAAACCTGTTTGAGACTATTTATTACAAAACATTGCGATTTGCACTAGTTTCTATATCAATTTGTAAAGATCACTAACAATATGCTTATATTTCAAAAATGTGTTATCTCTTGAATACTTTATATTTAATAATCTCCTTAATAATAGTTAACGGCAGTGTTTAATGACATCACAAATCACACAGTGTGCACCTGATCCTTATGAAGACATGCGGCGGTAAGCGCTGAGGCCGATAGTCAAATGTATTTAAAACATGTCCTATAATCCTATAATGATTTCAATACAGGTAATTTGGCCTATAATCTACGTTGCCAAACCTTTCGGCACGCAGATCTGCGTGCTTATTGCCTATTGCTGTAACAAATTAACACTTGGCTTATCCTACTCATTGTTCGTTTACTAAATATATATAATTATTATGATTTATCAACTGGTCTCCTACTAATTACAATGAAAAATTAAATTAATCAATGGCATAGTTTAAAATGGTAAAATGCCATCTAGCTTAATAAGGGACTAACACAAATCAAAAGAAATGCCTGTTATTCAAAATATTGTATCAACATTGAGTAACAAATGGATTCAATTACACTAAGTCAAGATTACATTATAAATTATTTGCCTGAGAGGATTTAACTTAACTAACATTCGGTCGTGGGACTACGTTTGTACTAAACCATTGATTTCAAGTCCAAATTTCTTCAGACGCCACATCTCGCGCCTCATATACCAACTTACTCTCGATTTTAGGCGATTCGTTTCCAACACGCGAGGCTATCCCAGAGTTAGCAAATTAATTAAACACATATTCAATGACTTAAAATAAACACATTCAACTTACAATTCAACACCAGTCTTAAGATCACAATTAAATTATTTCCACATGAAATGTTTTGTCACTACAATAAAACCGTACGTAATACTAGATGGGTCGCTTGCTCATGTGTCAATTGTCTATTGTACGCAACATTATAAAAAGTAGTCGGCCTGCGGCTTCTTAGAGGGCACGCCTCGCGACTCCTGCGGCGCCGCCTCGAATATTGTGAACTCTCGCTGAAGATTCTCGTTCAGTTCTAGTATCGCAGCCACGTTGCCGCATCTGTATACAAAGGATACATATAAGATCGAAAGATATAGCATCCTTAACTGCTACTATACACTTTTTCAAAGGTGTTAGGAATTTTAAGTGCTAATTTTGTAAATAATTGACACCTGATTTGATATGCTCTTCACAAGTCCACAGAAATGATTCATTGACAGATTTGGATTTAAGTTGACTCATATTTTTAAATCGTATTCTGATACCTTATCAGGAAAAGAGTTGAACGTAAATACAGCAAAGAGTCAGTATAACAATTTTGTTTCAATCTCAAGTAACATGTTTGTACCAAGATAGGCAGAACTCTCTCTCAGGGACAAAGCATAACCTGAGCATGAAGAATTTATCTCATAAGAAAAAAATAACAAAAACAAACCTGTAGCAATAATTAGGGGCAGACCACACAGTGAGTACAGTCTCATTGAAATGCCACTTATAACCTTCCATGACGAGCTGGTGAGCGCGGCATATCATGTCGATATCATTCGACACGTTGAACTGGGCTACCACGTCTGAACCAAAGAGGTAGCCCGCTCCTCGGGGCGATACACCCCAGCCTTGGGTGTCTGAAATACATGATTTAAGTGATGTTTATGGTTTGTTTGTTTCTGAGACGTTTTATATGTAACTTTTTGAGAAGTGACCTCTTTTCATATCAAACCTACAAACAAGGTATTATAAACTCCACCAAGTTGTGATCAGTAATTTTAGAACATATTTCAATCTGTAAAGGTTTTTAGTTTAGGTAGTATTTAGAGATAACATTATCAGGTGACACACAGGTGAGGACACATTAAAAACTTCAATAATACTGAAAATCAAATAAATATTGTGGTTCGACTACTCAAAATGATGCCAGCAACATACCTTCAGGGTCACTCCACAGCAGGTCACACATGGGTCCGTCATGAGGCACTTCTTGCTTGCGGTCAATCGTGCGGATTTGGTCAAGGGTTTGTATTGAAGGACTCAGCCCACCGTGCACACAGAATATTCGCCCATCAATGATTGCCGACAACGAGAGGTAGTCAAATATTTCAGTGCAATACCTGAATTTGTTACAATTTTATATCTTGTTATAGGAAAGTAAATATATATTTTTTGTTACAAACAGAATGTGTGTTTACTTAAGTTTGTAGAAGACAATACTTTTATATTTCGCTATTATGTATAAGAGGAGACAGGTTTTGTTTGAGTACTAAAAAGGCTCCAAAAGTACTGAACAGATTTGGAAAATTATTTCATTGTTGGGAAGCTCAACTTTTTTAGAGTAATACGTACTATATTATGGGTATGTATGGGAAAAAGTTCCTCCAGAATTCATGTAAACTGCAGGAAACAGCTAGTGTGATATCCACAAATCCAAGGACAATATGCTTGCAGAACTTACCTCCATACAGTGATAGATCCATATTTCCTTAGACACTCATCATAGAAACCATAAACTTGGGTGATCTGTCTGGATTCATGGTTGCCTCTGATCAGTGTGATGCGGTCAGGGTAGCGGACCTACAACACACAAAGATTTTTTACCAACTTCAATAAAGGGAGGTTCTTAGATTGACCTATTTGTATGTATGTTTGTGTACTTGTGAGTGATTATCTTACATTTGGTGGAACCACTTGATGCAGGAGTCAGAATAATATTTTTCAGACTTGGAATTGTGGTATGACTCAGGCTGTATTTATTTCTGGTGGTGAATGAATTGAATTATTTTAGGATATCTTATTCAGATTAAACAGGATGTAACGCATGAGATTGATAGCAATTACAAAGCACTTTTTATCAACTGATAGTAAATAACAATAGATAACAAAAAAAACGTGTTTACGCTAGTGTGCATATTCCACCATCCTGAATGAATGTTTCATATTATGTAGTTTTAAACACATAGGAAGTGGCTAAGGGACAGACTCAGGACAGGATTGGACACATTGGATGTATCTTGTAAATTGGATCATAAAAAACTGTAATTTCAGATTTTCAGCTTTGAATAAATATTTTTTATTATTCTTTGGTATTAAAATGAACTGCGTTACACAACTTACCTTTAAAGCAAGAAGTAATAAGAATGTTTCTACGGAATAGAATCCTCGGTCAACAAAGTCGCCCATAAATAAATAATTGGTTTCAGGAACATCACCGCCTACTTTAAACAGTTCTTTCAGATCATAGAATTGACCATGGATATCTCCACAAACCTGGAACAAGAAATTATAAGAAGAAATGTTACTTTGTTGGGTATTTTGTCTAGTGTCCTCATGCCATTCTAACTTTGTCAAACTTCTGTGTAGATAATATGAAATATGTATCACCAGAATAACAAGTATATTATACAAATTAGAAATCATTGGCCAGTCTAGTCATCTTAGGGATGGATAAGATCAATAAAAACATTGTATTTGCCCAAAAAATGTTGTCATCACAACTGCCTCCGATTGAAAGACATTATTGAAATAGCAAATACAAACTACCGTTATTCAGGTATTTCGGGGCACTGTACGACTTCTGCGAAACCTAATACTAAGGTTATATTATTAACGATTTATGTAAAAATTATGGTAAAACATAGTAAAGGTTAATCACCGTGACAGGAGAATCTACCCGCTGAACATTGCTCTCTTCGACGAGAATTTCGCGGGCCTTGGCACACAGTGCCTTAACCTCGGCCTCCATTATTATCTCGCATCTCTTTAGCTGTTCAATTTGACGGTCTAAATCACTAGTATCAGACATTTTGCTAAATAAAATGACCACGCTCCACCTGTGAAGTAAAAAAACTGAATAATAGAAAGATTACATGATAAAGATCATTCATAGTTTCTGACCTAAGAAAAAAGTACACATACCAAAAAAGTGTTGAATTCAATTTGTACTGCAGACTTACAATTTGAGATTACTTAATGTTATGATTTCTTTTAGTAATATCGTAACAGCAGCACAAATTCTTTCAACAAACAATCACAATGCGTCCGCCATTACAACGACTCTCCATAGTCAATAGAGTTTTTTTTTCGAATTCAATTTCTACTCTATGCGTGAGTAGTGTTGCACCAGCAAGTTCACCGGGCCGGGAACGAGCTGCACCGGGAATAAAGCTTTGAAAAATAGCCGGTCATGCAATACTGGGTTTTCCTTGAGTATGAAATTTTTGAATGCTTATTTCTATGTCTGTAAATTAGCAGATAATTTATATTTTTTTATACATTCTACTTTGCAAAAGTAAAAGTGCGTGTATCTAACGAATAGTAAAACCCGATATAGTCTGTGACCTTTGGTCTATGGAGTCTCAATAGTCATTCATTATTCATTCCATTCATTCAATGTTGTTTGTTATATTTATTGATCTAGCGAAAGTTGTTTTTTTTTCGTAAACGTGAAAATAAAGTGTTGTTTTGTGTGTTTTCTCTGAAATCGGAAAGAAAATGGGCAACATACACACCGTGGGTCCGAATGAGGCGCTCATAGTTTCAGGTAAATACATCATACGCCTATCTTACACAATCTTACAGGAATTATTGTTATGTTAATTATTTTTATGAGTAATGTGTTAAACCGAGCGGTATTTGAATAATCGTGATTTAATGAATGACTGTAAATGAAGTTGGAAGTATGTATATTACAGTATTTAGTGGTGCTGATAACAAAATAACCTCTTATCTATAAAACTTGTTCGCTGTATCTATAGATCTTCGAGTATAGTCCCTTTTCCGCAAGTTGTATTTTCAAAGTCAAGGGGAAGTATCATCTCAGTATATTAGACCAGACTAGCAAAATGTATATGAAAAAAATTGTGTAAAAATCTGATGTGTCCACGCCCAAAATTGTAGTACATACCTATAGCTACCTTTTTATTATCTTGCACAATGAATGACGGCGCTTACGCATAGATTTAGCGAGTAGTCTGTAGAATACGATACGAACATATGTATAAAAACGGGTCAATTAGTGTAAGGTCATTGGGTGCACATATTTTCGTCTGCAAGCTAGCGTCTGGCTAAATTCTATTGAATAATCTCGTATATATAATACCTTCATGGTTGCACGGAGCATGTAATAATATAACAAAGTAGGTTTTATTTATTTTTATCACACTGCTAGCTGCGACGTTCGTGGCTTATTATTTTTAATTTACTTGTATCAAGGTCTCGGGAATAACAGCTGTAATAATTCTTACGTGTGTTGAATACCTATGTCATGTAGTTTCGTAATTACACATTGTTGTACGTAAATGTACAGGTAGGCAAGTATACTCTTCATGGGCTAACTACCCATAGCAGTCCGCATTAAACTTACCTAGCCTACGTGCGTTTTAAATTAAGCCTGAAAACAGATCTACGTTAACTAAAAAAGGTACATAAACGAGTAGTACGTAATTATGTTGGAAGTAAAACATAATATTTTTCATTGTTTTATCACCATACATGATGGGATGACTTTGAACAAGGGCGTCAAAAATACACAGGTTCGCATTTTCGCAATATTTTTATTAACATTCCAGTTCTATGAGGAAAATAAAGAACATTAATATAACAACGTACGTAGGTATCTAAGCAGTGCTGCAGCGCTTATTCCCTTCATTAAATGGGACTTACCCAGCACCTACTTATATGCACATAGCTACTACATTGAGTATATAATGTTAGTCATACCTAGGGCTGCCATTTCGAATTTCGCCAAACCCGGACAAATATTAAAAAAACCCGGACATTTGGCGTAAATCGCATTTTTTCCCAGGACGAGTCCGATTTTTTTTTTAACAAAACAAGACTTAATTTTTAATATTACTATTACCACTATTATATTCTTGAAATTCAATGAGGTGCTTCCTTACATGAAAAGTCAGGGCCATATCTAGCTCAAGTAGTACCTAGTATTGAAAGATTATGACTTAATATTTCGAAGTTCATAAATAAGAAAGCTCATATGGAAACTAGAAGTTACCTTCTTGTTAGTAATAGGACTTTAAACCGGCGCTACCTTTTTGATAGGTTAGACAAAAATGTTGAAAAATACAAACCACCGTAAAGTGAAGTCAGCGAGAACGTAGCGAGCGCGAAAATTTGAGTTTTGGGCCACTAAAGCACCTAAACTTGTGTAAAAATCCGCAAAGTGAAGAAACCGAGAGCAAAGCGAGCGCAACATTTTTTGAATATTGGGATATTAAAGTAGATAAACGTGAAAGAAGATAGTGTCAAGAAAGGAAGCCGCGAGCGAAGCGAGCGCGAAAATTTTGGAGTGTTGGGACACTTCGACTTCTGCAGTCTGTGTGTCTATTTGTAATTAAACTCGTAAGAAAAATGTCCGGGTTTTCCCCGGACACTTCTTGAAACCCCGCCCGGACGTCCCCCGGACAGCCTCCAAACGAGGACAAATCCGGGGAAACCCGGACGGATGGCAGCCCTAGTCATACCCAGCTCTTATCTGTTTGCAATGTGTACCAACTTTTCGAGACGATTGTGCAAACAAAAGTCATAAAATTGAAACGCAATAGATAACAAACAGTTTTCAGTATCAAGACGTGAATAATTTAAGCTACAAAGATAGCAATTTCGAACTTATGAAATTCTATCTGAGTTAAAGTTTTACTGAGGGGGAACCTCAGTAAAACTTTAGCGTTATTATCCATATTAGTTCCCAACTCAAAGCATTTTCCTTGTGTTGAAGCACGCGATTAGAGTTTCCTGCAATGATTTAATCAAAGCCCATAATTTTTGAATTGAGCGTAGAAATTGGAGCTTAGTCCGTTTTACGTACGCATTTTAAAATCATCACAATCTGGATGTCGTTGTTATAAATATACACGCTTTTAAATAAATACGAAGATTCTGTTATAAAAAGTATATTCGCTAAATAAATACTATTTACATATGTATTTTCACAGGTCACTTAAAATAACATTACACTAATTACTCGAAGATCCACTTCATGCACCCGAGAAGTTAAAATCCCAACGAGTTTTGTATTAATTAAGACAACATTTGGCTTGAATGACTTCATCTTGCATCCTCGGCACTTGGCACCTATTTATTGAGTTGGCACCGTAGTGGGTTTCAGTATAGGTTCCAAGTATTTTTGATCATATCAGCACCCTTTTCCCCAATCATAATGGCTGGTGCGTTAGTATGAGCTACTATTGTCCTAGGTATAATACTACTGTCGACAACTCGCAGATTTCTGACGCCATACACTCTCAGTTCAGGGTCGACCACTGCCTCAGGATCAGAGGGTGGGCCCATCTTGCAGGTCGCTATCTGATGATGGAGCGTCGCAGTCACAGCACGCACAGCGCACTCCCAATAGTCATCACTTCCAAACTCATATTGTTTGCAGTTAGGAAACTTCTTTGTATGTAACGTCGCACCGTATTTTCTGAATGGAGGTGTGTCCACAAGTTTAAGTATGTACCTGATTGCGGCTACCATTGTATCAACGTCCTTCTGATGCGATAAGTAGTTACCGTATAGTCTAGGCGGTTGGTAAGGATCTGCAGATTGCAGCTCTAAATAACCCTTTGATTTTGGATGTAGAAGCATGAATAGAATTGTAAAGCTTTCGATGCCTTCTATGGGTTTGTAGACGTCATTATAAAACCAGTCTGCCATACGGATCCCTTTCGCTACGATGTTACCTTCATCAGACGCCATCGAAGCGCAAGAGCCGAGAAGTTCTATGTCAGGGTAGTCGCCAATTTCGTCAGATACATTCGTTTTGATGTACCCAATAGTTTCCACTCCAGCCAGAGACGACATCGGACCATCCCCATAATGATCGAACTGGACTACATTTTGTATAGTAGCCATTTTCTTTTCGACTAATGTTAATCTTGTCTGATTCAGAGTAAAAGCTAATGCAGGGAACGAAATGTGATCGTACAATGATTCTCCTACTTTGAGATCTTGTATCACAGGTATTCCGAAAGACTGCAATTGTCTTGCAGGTCCTATTCCTGAAAGCATGAGTAAATGTGGTGATTCTATTGGTCCAGCTGAGAGTATCACTTCTTTCTTGGCTCTAATTTGGTAAACTCGACCATTTTTGTGGAATTCAACTCCCACTGCGGTTCTAGTAATAGGGTCGATGATAACTTTAGTTGCTCTGGTAGTTGTTAATATGTGTAGATTTTTCCTCTTTTTGTTATTGTGTAGGAAAGCTTTGGCGCTGCTGGCACGGTGTCCCTTAGTCAAAGTGGCTTGGATGTAGCTGAAGCCAAAAGCGTCTGGGGTATTGTAGTCCACCCTGCGATGTCCGTATAATTTCGCTGCATCCAAAAACGCTTTCGACAGCTTAGATCTGCAACACAAACGATTATAATTATTACTTTGTTCTACGCAAGCATTGAGAGAATTCTATTTTAGGACCTTACTACCTGAACCTTGATACTGAACGATACTGAATGCTACCAGTTAATAGTTTCTAGGCAATAAATATATAATTTAAAGTAACAAAGAGATGATATTGACCTAAATGGCACATCTTCTACAGATAATTCTCCGTCACGTCCATGCCAAGGCGAATTGTTGAGGCCCTTCAGATTGGCACGCTCCGATTTGATGTAATACTTCGTCACTTCGTTGTAGGACCTGTAATGGATAAACACTTTTATGTAAACATCTCATAACATAATTATCTAGAGTCTCTAGGACTCTAGATAATTGTGTTGATGAGGAAAATAAGACGCTGCCTCGAAATCGTCTTTGTTTTGTAGATTGTCAATTCTATAATCATGGATTTTGTTTTTTATCTTATACTAAATTCTTATCCACTTCGCTCAATGCGCAATAGTTTTGCGTGATAAAAATTATGCAAGCGCAGACTGAAAGTATCTGTTGGAAGCCACCCGAGAGTTCCTTCATCATCATCATCATCAGCCTATCGCAGTCCACTGCTGGCCTCTCCAAGTGCACGCCACTGAGATCGATTTTCGGCTGTTGAGAGTTCCTTACATGACAAAAATTAATGTGAACATGTTTTTGTTGCAGGTACGTTCACTGACTGTAATTTGGTAAGCATCATTATCGCTTCTAATGTAATTTTTGTGGTCTCACCATCCATAGTTGCCGGCGGCAGCGATCCTGTTCCAATCCTCCTGCAAGCCTCGCGTGTAGATCATGTAGTTGACCACGCTAGTCCCACCCACGGCCTTGCCCCTGGGCCAGAAGCACCTCCCATCCACCATCCCTGAAACCATCCAGAACACCAGCGTTACTTGGTTACATGTATGTTATGTTCATTATGTAGTCGTAGATAACTGTATAAGTAGATGAATGTAAATAAATAAATAATAAGAAGAATTTTAAATCGTGGTTTTGTGTTTTGTTCTAAACGGAATATTTTATAACTGTCAATATTGCTCTACGTAGAGCGTACAGCAATACGTAGATAGCACATCAACCTACCTTAATCTGTCAAACTTTAATAGATTTTCAGCCTTATCACAATAGTGGAAGTTTTATTTATTTATTTATTGTTCGATTGGTAAATTTTGTCAGATTCGGGTTGGTTGACCTGCTGGCATTTATTTTAACAGTCATACATTTCGCCTGCCAAATAGGTTGACTTGCTTCATTTTCGGCATATCCGTATATCCACGATTAATGAACCCGAAATACATGGTAACCCATATTTTAATTGTGTTCATACTTAAATTTACAAAAGCCCATGTTCAAGCTTTTATTTTCATAATCCCAAACAGTAAATACTAATACAAACAGTTTTATACTTATCCTAAACTAACAGAAACTTAAAACATATTTACCCGTGCAAACTCCAGGCTGGTACTCCATAACATAGGGCCACACGTAGTCAGTCTGTTGAAGCAGAGGAGCTATGATAGGTACGTCAGTCAGCAGTGACTCCCCTCGGCCGGCTTCAATGAGTAGCACTGATGCCTTCCGACCCTCACTCAGACGTGCAGCTAGCACGCTGCCCGCGGACCCTGCGCCTACGATGATGAAGTCGTATTCTGAGAGAGGTCCTTTGACACCTGGAATTGAAAGAAGTCACCAATGAATTGCAAGGGCAGAGTATTTGAAATGTGATGGTAAGATGAACACCATAAAATATAGTTTACATACTGTTGTTGTTTAGAGCAACGGAGGTCCCCTTTTCTCTCATTTTAGTCCTCAAATGGCAGCAAAAGAAACATACGAGTATATGCGTCAAAACTAATTTATAGGCTAAGCATAATAAGTAGGTATTTAGACAGTGATGTGATCATCGATAGGCCCCATGATAAGGAAAACTATGAGAAAAACATCACAATTCGACGTATTTTGTGCCACTCTAAAATCGCTTTAACTATGATGTTTTTCCAGATGATATTAATTCATATTTGTTGATTATATTTCTGTTTTAACAATTTTTCATTATCCTATAACAAGAGTACCTACGCAGGTTTTTATAAAACGGATATTGCATAAAATCTTTATATAGTTCATAACCAGCTCTAAACTCAAGGTTCCTTCCTCTTCCTTGTGATTTTGGTTCACTAATTAAAAAATAAAATACATAACAAATAAAAAATATGGAAATAGGCACGTGAACTGGTTATATTAACCTCTAAAAAGTAATATTTCTCGTTTTTATTTACATATTTTTAAAGACAAATTCCTTATATGCATCATCTGCCTAGCCTTTTCCCAACTGCGTTCGGGATACCAGTCTAACCGGATCTAGCTGAGTACCAGTGTGTTACATGGAGCGACTGCTTATCGTACATTTCCAACCTCTTGAGCCTGATAAGTACCCCTTGTAAGACTGGTTGTCAGACTATCTGTCTTCTACTACCAATTAAGGACCAATTTAAAGTGCCTTCCGAAGTAAGAAGGAACTTGTCATGACTACGGAATTTGCCATATCTATGATGGTTTATCTTATTATTTATTTAAGTACTTCATATGAATATGCGATATTCTTATTATCAGATTCCCGTTAACGACGCTTGATAAAATTATTACTAGTACCTGTCAATATTACAAAAAAGTTTCAAGATGGAATGACTATGGAGCAAATAGCATGATCTGTTCAGCACTTTTGATAGTTCCTTCAAAGTAACAAATATTTAGTTATCAAACTACTTATATTATACTATTGCAGAGTTTTGACGTATACTTTAATTCGAATCAGGAATTAATTACGTGCAAATTAGTTGTTCAGAATTATCTTTACAGTGTCTTTATATTAAAATATCTAGGCGGAAGATATGCGCTGTGCGTTCGTCATTATGCATAATACATAATATTAAATTAAATTAATTTTGAAAATATTGGCCTAGGCATTAACTTCCTAGACTTTACTCGTAATATTATACAGAGGAATGATATGATTTAAGCACCGAAATTGTTATACCGGGTAATATAGGGTAACATTATCTTCTACACTAGAATAATAAAGACGAAACATTTTTTCGTTTTTTCGTGCCATAAAGGCTCCGAAACTTCTAAACCGATTTGAAAATCCTACCACAGTTGGAAAGCTACAAACTTCCGGAGTAAAATATGCCGTATTTTATCCCGGTACGAGCAGTAATTTCCCACGGGATACGGGTGAAAACGCGGGAAAACGGCTAGTACAATATTAAAATCACATGTGCCGATTGGTAAATAACAAAAACTTGTAAAGCTCGAGCATTCATTATACATTTCGTTGCATTTATCTCATATTTGGCGAATAAAAATTCTTGTTTGTATTATTAATGCATCGCTTGGCATGCAAGTTCATTGCACTGCACTGAGGTTATGTTAGATGATAAAGCGATAACAAACAACAGTTAGTGAAATACATGACAATATTTCGGAACAGGGATTTTTAATAAAAGTCCTTTAAAATTGTGAACAGCGTATTTTCATGGTTTCGGTTAGATTAGTAAAGGTGAAGTGAGAGCAAAGAGCAAAAATTTAGATCTTAAAATCGATGGGTGTCGAGTTCTTAGAATAGTGTTTAAAGTTTTTGGAATATTAACTGTTTCTATTAAATTATTATTAATAGCTACAGTCATTCACTATAATTGTACGAAAGTCCGGTTAGTTTCTTCGTCAAAGAACAACGGGACAGTGTAAGTAAGATTATTTTAAGAAACTTTACTACTTTTAAAGAAATATCTTTCAGGAGACAGGCGATGGATTTAAGTAGAGTTTTTTTATGAACTTAAAATTACAGTTAAATTGTTATTTAGCACTACGCAGAAAACTATTGGTTATGCGACATTGTATCAAATGTTTGGTTACAAAGTAACCGGATTTTTTCGCAAAAAAATGAGGTTTTGTACATATTAAATTAAATCGCCCAGTGATAGTTGTCCTCCTTATTCTTGAGCAAGTAGCGCTCCGAAATGCCAGTTACACACAGTCCTAAAAAAATAAAGAAAAACATAACCCTTCTTGGCAGTCGGGTAAAAAGGTACTCACCCTTAGGCAAATCGTACTGATCCCTCAGAAATGAAAAAAAATCTGGTGCATCTGGTCTTAAGGGTAACACTTTTGTGCTCATCATCTCGTCTACAACTCGGCTTTTCACTGAAAACCCCGACCTTTTCCCTCTAAAACTATTTTCTTCACAGTATCCGTTACAAGGGCTTGGAACGGCATATTCTTCATCTTCAATCGTCACAAAGCCATCATCGTTGTAATACGAATTTGTACTTTGAAGTAAATATAAAAATGTAAAAAAAATTGTAACAGTCTTCATGATTATTGCCTATACGATAAATAACACTGTTCTTGGCCGTGATCAAGATAATTGTGAGCTCTGCTGCGATTTAAATGTTTGCATTAACCGGTTTTACTGTTAAAGCTATTATGTTTTTTTTATTAATCAGGAAAGAGGACTTCGAACTTGAATTAGGCTACACACGTTAGAGATAGAAAAGCTTACTAACGGACTTTTTTTATTACCGGTACTTTTTCCTACCGAACTTTTTTCTCGCTGCGGTAATTGCCAAAAGTTTCAATAGGGTTATCGCGCCCATTACGATGTACAATACTCTTAGTGAGTAGGTACTTAAAGTTGTACTCTTGGCAGTTCAACTACTGACGTTTTTGCGGTATAGACAAGACAAAACCAAACCTTTATTTTTTATCAACCCGTAAATGATAATGAAGACCAGTGAAAAACTAAAAATGACGGAAATACTTAGGCAAAAACTGTCGTATACTCGTATGTATCTTTGAATGGCAATGAAATGTCGTCGAGAAAATGAAATGTAGGTATTTGCTATATAAATAAGCGCATTTTGAACCCTGTCGTTGTTACGTTAATTACTTGTATGTAGGAAGTAACTGGTACAAGGGATTTGACCGTTTAAGCGGAGCAGTGACATGAACATGGTCTATATAGCAATTAACTTATTATGGTTAAGGTATATGACATGACATGATATAAAAAATGTGGTTTCTTCATAATTCGTTAGTAAAGTTTCTGCTTTATCTTTTACGTAAAATATTTTTCACTAATGCTGCAATGGTTTCATCAATGGGACTTGAATGGACAAAATTGAGTGGATAAGATTTAACAATGAACTTTTATCATTAAGAGATGGCAAATCTTCGTTCAACTGGTATATATCGTATTTAAGACTTTTACTGTAATTTTCTAGACATTTTTTGAACAGCACAGCACAAGGCATAGGAATATGAAATAGTTTAATTTCAAACTCGACCATTTTTGCAGGCAGTTTGTAACTTGTGTTGTGGCTTCACTCGTATGCGTCTCAGACAGGACATCGACCCTTTATGAGCAAGTTTTTTGGAACCTGATCATGATAAGGATTGGTTAGAACTGGGCTGGATGTGAAACAAAAGTAAAAAGCTTAAGTTTACGTTGTTTGCTGGTTTTGTTATTCTAAGTGCAGATGAAGTGCAGAATGAATTGAAGTGCAGATGTACGAATTTAGAAAAGTTTTTTCGATTGGAATAATATATTTTTCTCCATCCCGATATTCAGTAACAACCAAATGTGTAAAATAATGGTTATCAATGTTAGTTTAAAAAACGCAACGAAGCCAAATGATTAAACTCCTTCCATCAGAATACAAGCAATGATTTTGTTCTGACGATTAGTATATTGAAGCTATTTACAGCCAGGCGGTCTGGCAGCTAAGCTTACTACCAATATCTATTAATTAAAATTGTGTACATAAGTGTACTGTGTACTGTCAAGGTCTGTACACGGGGGGTCTATGGATCAGCTGTACCAAAAGATCGCTGGACGCCCTGCGTGTCCAATATAATAATATTTTTAGGATGATGTTGGGATTACCCCGCTTCTGTAGTGCGTCGGAAATGTTTGCGGAAAATCGAACCGATGACTTTTACGCCTTAATAAGAAAAAAAACGGCATCAATAATAACTAGGATTCGGGCTAGTAACAACAGAATCCTAAAAACAGTGGCGGAGAATCTGTACTCTCCTATCTTTAGGCATTTTGTGAAGTTGGTAGTGAAGATAGCGTGAGGGTAAATTTGTGTAATTATGTTTAACTACTAACAATAATTTTAAGTTGTGTTCTTACTAACAAAATGGACTGTGTATTGTCTGATAAATAAAGATTATATATATATATATATATAAGTACATTGCACATTTATTGTTATAAATTATGATCTATTATACCTGTTCCGTTTTCTTATTATTTTTATGAATTTCGGGTCAATTAAAAAGGCAAAAAATTTCACAGGTTTGTATTCAGAAGATACTTAACATAAAACATGTTCACGCTTTTATTCTCTCCCATACGAATAGATTGTTATGTACCTATTCCCAACTTCTTACAAATAGTTGACTATGATGTACTTATTTCTACAATAATTTATTAAAACTACGCCGCGTTCAGTACGTTCCACGTCCATTTGATTAAATCCGCTGCTTTTTCTCCGATCATCATCGCCGGAGCGTGCGTGTGCGCAGACACAGTTCTCGGTATAATACTGGAGTCCACAACCCGTAACCTGTTCACGCCATGCACTCGCAGTTCAGGATCCACTACAGCAAGTGGATCCCCAACAGGACCCATGCGACATGTGGCTATTTGATGGTGTAAGGTCGCCGTCAATGCACGCAACGCACACTCCCAGTATTCATCAGAATCGAAAACAGTAGATTGACACTGTGGGTAATTCGCCCTGTGCACCTTCGCTCCATAACGCTGGAAAGGCGGTGTTGCCGCTAGCTTCTGTATGTGACGGAATGATGCAATGAATGTTGCCACGTCTTTAGGGTCAGTCAAGTAGTTACCATACATCAAAGGATGGCTGAACGGATTGCTATCCTTCAATTCTATTTTACCCACAGACTTTGGATGAAGTAACATAGGGAAGGTACTCCATGTGTCTTTGCTTATTCGATCTATATCTCCGAAAGCCTCGTCAAAAATGTCTTCCCTTATTCTCATACCCCGTCGCACAGCCCTACTGCCCTGAGGCCCACCATCCGAAGTTATTGATCCGCCAATACTTATTAGCTCTATATCAGGAACAGGTTCAGGGTCATCTGACACTGGTGTCTTAATGTATCCAATGCCTTCCACACCTCCAGGTGTAGAAATGTCCGTGTCTCCATCTCTAAGCCATGAGACTATTTCTCGCAGGTTGTAAGCACTAGATTCCTTTAGACTCACCCCTGTTGTATTTAATTCAAATATTAATCCTGGGAAACATATGTGATCGTATAGCTTTTGGCCGACCGGTAAGTCTTTTATGACGGGTATACCATGTGATTTTAAATGATCTTGGGGTCCGACACCTGATAACATGAGAAGTTGAGGGGATGCAATGGGTCCTGCCGAGAGAATAACTTCTTTCCTTGCTCTTACTGTAGACTTGAGTCTGTTCCTGACATAGTCTACTCCATAGGCTGTATTTGTCTGCGGGTCAATCAAGATTTTCGTCACGGTGGCTTCAGGCAAAATGTGTAAATTGCGCCGTTTCTTCTTCTTGTGTAAAAATGCTTTAGCTGCGCTGTATCGGTGGCCATACGATGTCGTTGTCTGCACGTAACCAAACCCTAGTTCATGTGGCGAGTTGTAATCTATTGTGGGGTGCCCAAGTATTTCACCCGCTTCTAGAAAAGCTTTGACTAATTTGGTCCTGAAAGAAAGAAAAAACATAGTTGATTATACTGACTCGAAACAGACTGGCTGTGTACATAGAAAAGCTATAAAGTATATTATTTACCTTTTTGGCACAAATTGTACGGGATTGACTCCGTCTTGGCTTCTAAACGGACTTTTCTCCAAGCCGCCTAAGTTGGCCCTCTCAGACTTCATGTAGTAATATAGAACGTCATTATAAGACCTGAAAACAAACAATTACCGCATTAGTATACACCACATTAGACCGTATTAGAGATGTAAAACCCGATATTCGTAGTAGTGCATAATGTAAACACAAGGAGTAATTATTATGCGGATAACTCCTATTAGGACGCATGGGGCGTTTTAATGTGGCAGTGCATACAGGCGCCGCTGCATTTGCATGTGTCAGACTTAATGCAGAAACTGTATCAAGACGAATATTTCTCTGCTGAACACCTTCACTAAATCCTATGACCCTATTAATAGCTAAAGCACCAAGCATTTCCTAAGAGTACCTAAATCTAATGACTGGCACTACCGGCCCAAATTATGTATTTCCAAAGACTGCTAAAGCCTAGAATGAAATATACCGTCTAATCAATGATATCATAATGACGATACTGATTAATATTAATGGCTGTCCAGCTAGGAGCTGTGAGAAATAGATTAATCGTAAATGGGTATATGATGCAAGTATTGGTATATCGATTTGAGCTATTTAAAAGATGCACTACTATACCTATTTAGTGACATTGTTACAATTTTCTTAAACAGACTTCCTGTTGTTGTTCTTAAAAGGCCCGTTAATAGTAATGTTGATTTACGTGCTTGGCTATGTTAGGAGTATATGAATGTTAATTACCATCCATAGTTGCCATCTGCAGCGATGCGGTCCCAATCTTGAGGCCTGCCTCGGGTGTATATCATGTAGTTGATAACGCTCGTCCCGCCGACAGCCTTGCCTCGTGGCCAAAAACAGCGCCCGTTGAGCATGCCTGGAATAACAGATTGGTGTAATAAAATATTTGGCATTGTTTGACCTCGAGGTTTAGTACAATGTTTGACGATAAGATCAGGATCAGATACCAAGAGCCAGATTTACTAGCTAATCTCATAGATTGAGAAAACTGTCATGCCAGCAGGCTGCTGTTGTCTGCCATCATCAATGCAGACTCGACTTTTATTGCTCGTAAAGGAGGATGTCAATAGGTGTCTAGAATGGCCTGTGTATAAAAGACTCGACATGATAACCCAAAATCTAAGTAACGATTGCCTTCCATCTAACTGCCATCGTATTTGTACTCAAATAGCAGACTTGATTAAATAAATGCCTTCAAATATAACGTACCAGTACAGACTCCCGGCTGGTACTCCATATAATACTGCCAAGCGTAGTCCGTTGATTGGAAGTATGGCGCTAAAGCTGGTACGTCAGTAAGCAACATCTCCGGCTTGCCAGCTTCTAACAGTAGTACTGTTACATTCTTGTCTTCTGTTAGTCTGGAGGCGAGGACAGAGCCTGCCGACCCAGCCCCCACTATGATGTAGTCATATTCTGCGTATGGTGCTTTTAGTACTGAAAAAAAAAAGAAACATTTGTTCAAAATTGAATGATGAAGGCTTTAACGAAACTACTGGATCAAACCCTTGGCAAATGATAAACTTTCTGTAAGAAGAACAGTTAATGTTTTTTCACTCGAAACTGATAGGCAAGATGCAGCTTTATTACATTTAAGAAATAAATTGGATGATTTGATTAATGGCTAGCTGGATAGTTATAGTAGACAAATCTGGTTTTTGATTGCTGAAATCCTGTTTTGATCATGACCTCTGTCCGTATGGCTTAAATTTTTGATTGCTCTTTGACCGCGATATTGACTTTGAGACGCGTTCCTTTTACCTACTTTCCTTTCTTATCTATCACTTTTCTCTCCTTTCGGAGGCCTATGTCCTCTCGAATTACGTTAGGTATAAGAAATTTACGATACAAATATATTCAGTAAACTCAGTTGTTTCCAGTTTTTTTTTTGTTTTCTATCTATTTCTATAAATGGTTCCGAACTACTTCAAATGACATGATAGACCAGTAATGCGATACGCCGTGCGATAATCAAGTGTAAGAGGAGATAGACTGAAACCGGAAAATGACAGCCTATTTTAATCTATTTACCATATTAGATTTCGAATTATAACAATTTAGGGAAACACGTATTATACGTAGTGGTTCGTGCTATTAATTTAACCTTATTTGATGGATTTCAGAAATGCGTAAGGAAATCAGCGATTCGCTACTGTACTTAGCAATTATTATTTTAGAACGAATATATAAGTATGTATCTCATAGAGTATTATTGACTTTTAACTTCATGAAATCAATTTACTTTTTCTGAGTATTTACCTAGCTACTCATTCTTTAGATTCCCTTCATCAGACGATAAAACGAGTAATATATTCTTTTGAATTATGACTTGCAGGACAATGTTCCACTTGCAGGCCGAAATGAAAACGGTCTGCAGCCAAATTTTCTTTTTTAGTTGCGATATCCTTAGCCTTCGTGGTTATGCCTAAAAACGCATTTTGACACGATGCGGTGCTATTTACTTTCATGGGTTTAACTTCTTTATTTTTTACAGTAAAATGATTTCCTTTAGCTGCGGTCAAGGATTTTTCAAACTCTAAACTCAAAATATTCAAATGAATTATTTTATGAGTTTGTTTTGTTTACTTCTTGCTCATTTAATCAAGGTTTGGTTTTTTCTTTTGCATGTTATTTAATGTGTATTACGTCTTCAAATAAAAGCTTTAATTCTTGTATATTTCTATTAAAAGAAACTGACACTGCGCATGGAATTAAACGTTATTTCGTAGATCAACTGTTTTTACTGCGGATACGAAACAACAAGGAATATTATTTATTTAGGTATGACCTCAAGCAATTAACTAATCCTAATTGTGTCTGGTTTTTTAAGATATCTTGACCTTTAAAATTAATTGCAATGTTATTTCTGAAATGGTTCAACTTGCAACAATTGTTAACGTGGAATTATTACTAAAAACCATAGATTGTATTTCATGTTTTTGTATCTTTACTGCGTGTAATTCTGTATA
Source organism: Helicoverpa armigera (assembly GCF_030705265.1). Classification (NCBI taxonomy): domain Eukaryota; kingdom Metazoa; phylum Arthropoda; class Insecta; order Lepidoptera; family Noctuidae; genus Helicoverpa; species Helicoverpa armigera. The sequence continues at coordinate 3,025,924 of NC_087141.1, forward strand.
TATTTCTTATTTCTTATATAGTTCATTGAAATTACTAATTCCTAAAATGTATTTTAACTCACCTCCCGGTAAAGGGTACGAATCTCGAAGAAAATCGAAGAAATCCTCCGTATTTTTGGGCACATAATTAGTTGACGCAGTTTGCATCAACAACTCAATCATAGGATTCTGCCGATTCGAATATAAAAGCCTTCCTGCCCTGCTATCCTGATCTGAACCATCACCATATTCATTATTCCTCGAATCTTCAAAACTATCAACTGTTTCCACTATAGCTTCCTCGTCACTGTTTGTAGTACTCGCAAATGCAATAATTGTTAATATTAAAACTGTTTTTTGTAACATTTTCTTCAAGTTTAACACATAGCACTCCTAAGTTTTATGAGAGTTCGTTTGTTCGCGCGGTCAACTCCTCGAGTCCTCGACTACAGTGGTACTGTGTTGTGAGGACCGTGATGATACTATAAGTAGCCAGCTCACCGTTAAAGGAAGCGCTCTCCAGTACCGGTATATTCCTTCGCAGATACATTTCTAATACGTTGTAGGAGAGTAAGTGCAAATATGTAATTGTAAGTTTATTGATTGATACGGATTAACGGTAGATTTAAACTTAGATATACGTGTGGTGTATGTTAAGTAACGTATACAGTAGTACATACATGACAAGGCAGTGATTTATCTTCTATACTTATTTAAAGAGGATTTTTTTTGTTCTTCTGTTTCTACAAAGGCTACAAAACTTCTGAAGCGATTTGAACAAATCTTTCCCTGTTGGGAAGCTAGACTATCTCCTATTAACATATGTTATATTTTTTTCCGAGAACGGGAAGTAGTTCCCCTGTTGGTGCGCGTTATACAAATAAATAATAGGATTGCCGAAAAAAAATATTATAGCTTTGAGAATAACTCGAGATTTTGATAAATAGGTAGTGAATATAGGCCTATAGGTATCAAGGTCATATTTGTTTGTTATGCCGATTGTTAACACAGATTTTGTCGAATACCTTTCCTTCTAAGTAGGCTGTCCGCATTACTATGCAATAGAAATTCAAAAGGCAGACTTTAAAATGTAGCAGTCCAAGCTGGTTGCCTCAAAATGTTTAATGCATAACATTTTCAATTTGACATTTTGAAAAATTAAAACTCTTATCGTAAGTTCGTTGAACTTGAACCGAGCGAGGTTCCAAGAAGTAATTGGCTATATTTTAAGACCCTCCAAAAGGTACTTAACAGGGACCATAATAATTATCTTTAAGTATTTTGTGATGCAGTGGCGAAGTCGTGGTTTCCTAGTTAGCACCAACCTCTCAAGTATGAGGGTGTGGGTTCGATTCAAGGCAGGCAAGTACCAATGTTACTTTTCTAAGTTTGTGCTCTACTTTCCAAGTATTAAAGCACAAACTTACAGGTATTTTTATCTTGGGCACCAATGACTGATAAAAGGTGAAGGAAAACATCTCGAGGCTTTCCCACCTGGAGAGGTTCCCACCTGGTATATAAACTCTGATATTACCAACCTGCATTGAGGAAGCGTAGCTATCAACTCGCAGTCCCTCTCTATTTGAATGAGCCTGTGCCCAGCTAAAAAGACTGAAGATGATGAATTGTTCTAAAGGACTCTAATAAAAGTAAGGTAATCAAAGTTTCTCCGTGATTGAATTATAAAGCTGAAAAGTTAATTGAATTAAATAAACAGATAGATAGGTAGTGAAACACAAGAGTATTTTTTATCCGAAAGTAGACGTGCGTATCAATCACTATAACTGTTTTGCGTGTCAAGACGTGGTATGTCATGAGCTTTCGATAGTATGCTCGTTAATGAATAATTTGATATCATCACTTCAAAATATTTCAAGTACTCGAGTTCATTGTACTTGCCGATTTTGGCTGGTTACTGGTATCGAATACTGAGTCTTATTTTGTTTTAGTCGATCTTGTTTCGACGACATGTCAGGGAACTTTGTGACTTTTTGCCAGAGTTGGATCACCAAAAGAATGTGTCTTCGTTATCTCACAAGAACCAGTTTTGACGCACTTGAAGGTACCAACATGACTCGGTTCAAAGTTTGTACTTTGAAGCAAAAATAAAAACAAATGCTTAATAGTAAAAGTTTGAACGTGTGCGGCGATCGGTATAATAAAGCTTGTCTTTATATTTTTACAAATTTTCATTACTTTTTTGAAGGATAACAAGTAATTAGGTACAAAGAAAATGGATTAACTGGGCATTGACTCGGTTAAACTAGTACAATTTATTTTTTGTGTACTTAGATTAATATATACGTGTCATAAGCTTTTGAAACCAGCAACAAATGTCCCCAGTATCGCAGTAGTTAAACACATGACATTTTTTAAATGTAATTTTGAATTTATTTATCGATAATAAAAATTGAAAATTAGATGAGTAAATTGTAATACACTGCTGGGAAGTTTGTTCATCACTGTTTCTTCTTACCAGCCATAACACTAGGAAGCGTTGAAAGAGGTGTGTTTTTCGGTGATGTCCAATGTAATGCCGTGGAAAAGTGCTAATTCAATTAGCCTTATTTCAATAAGCATATTGAACTTTGAAAAATGTTTTCTTCTTTTAACCATGTGTAAAAAAATTAAGTGGTTTTGTCTCTAATATTACACATAGACACACCTCTTTGAGTAGGCGATTTTATTGCAAAAAAGGCTAGTACTCTCTCAGAATATTAATGACGTTCTTAAATGTTAACCGTTATCTCGACCAGTCCTAGTGACCAAAAACAACAATAATTTGTTCATAAAATATTTGGGGCATGTCAGGGGTCAAAGTTTAGTGATAGAATAAGATTTTTGTGTGACTAATTAATTTTGCCAGTCGTTTCTATTTCATTATATCATGCTATTTAAATCTTCTTTACATAATGTTTCTGTCTTAGGGTGGGACCTGTAACACTTCATCAAATGTTTTAGTCAAAATGTCTGGAAGCTTTTTGATTATGAATTCGAAAGTTATGATGATAATTCTTATAATGTATGATATTGATAATACCACTCTCAGTTATCAGGGTTGAAGTAAATAAAAGTAGAATAAATATAATTGTAACATATTTTTGGTTATGCTTACATAAAATACTTATTGTTAATTATTATAAATTTGTCTAGTTCCAAGTAGCCTTAATCATATCTGCACCTTTTTCCCCGATCATTACTGCAGGGGCATGCGTATGCGCCGATATAGTCCGAGGAATTACACTAGAATCAATTACACGTAGATTTTTAAAACCGTGAACTCGCAGTTCTGGATCAACAACTGCCAGTGGGTCCCCTACTGGGCCCATCCGGCAGGTTGCTATCTGATGATGCAGAGTTATAGTCAGGCTACGAAAAGCACATTCCCAGTACTCATCAGAGTCGTAAGTGATTCCCTGACACGTTGGGAAGTTCGCTCTGTGCAACTTAGCACCGAAGCGCTGGAATGGTGGAGTAGCAGCTAAAGCCTGCACGTGCCGAACTGCAGCGATCAGATTGGCTACGTCAAGTGGGTGGGTCAAATAATTGCCGAACATCCGTGGATAGCTAAAAGGATTCCGATCCTTCAACTCTAGATATCCTACTGATCTAGGGTGCAGCAACATGGGAAATACACTCCATGCCTCCAAATTATCTATAGGACCAAACGCTCTATCGAAAGTATCTTGGGCAATCATCATTCCTCGACGAAGTGCTTTGCTGCCTGTTGCTCCGCCATCTGCTGTAATTGAACCTCCAAGACTTATCAATTCTATGTCGGGTATTCTATCCTGAGTATTTGATAAATGTGTTTTGATATATCCAATGCCTTCTACGCCGCCAGGAGTTGCCACAACATTGTCACCGGATTGCAGCCATTCTAGAAAATTTGGGATATTACCATCTTTATTTTCATTTAAACCCACATTGGTAACATTAATAGGGAAAATCAGCCCCGCATACGTTATGTGATCATAGAGTGTTCTACCCACAGGCAAGTTACGAATAGTGGGAATCCCGTGGCTTTTCAGATGTTCCTTTGGTCCTATACCTGATAACATGAGTAACTGAGGTGAAGCTATCGGACCAGCAGATAAGATTACTTCCCTCCTCGCTCTCACAACGTTCCTCAATCGGTTTCTGTTATACTCCACTCCAGAAGCAGTTCGTGTGTTTTCATTAATAAGTACTTTTGTAACAACTGTTGAATGAAGTATGTGTAAGTTCGGCCTACCCTTGTTAGGCCGTAGAAATGCTTTAGCTGCACTTAGTCTTCTGCCGTTTCGTATATTTGTTTGGACATATCCAAATCCTAGTTGATCAGGAGAATTGTAGTCGATAGTAGGGCTACCAAGCATTCTTCCTGCTTCTAAGAAAGCTTCTATTAGTGGTGTCCTGAAAAAGTTGAGAATCATATTATTATATTGTACCTATCCATTGTATTGGATACAAAATAATATCAACTTATTCGTTTATGATGGAAAAATAAAGAAATATCTTACTTGAAGTTTACAAATTGAATGTCCATTTCGCCGTTTCTTCCTCGGTATGGCGAGTTTTCGTAACCTCTCAAATTAGCAGTTTCCGATTTCATGTAGTATTTGAGGACTTCTTCATACGACCTGTAATCAAGAAAATTAAACGCCTTTAGAATTATGTAGGACAATTATGAGATTTGCAAGTTTTTTACAATGTTATAAAAATGTTTTATTTTCAAATGTATGAGACCTTGTTACCTAGATTTCCTAGCTACAAAGTAGGTCAGATTCAGTAATGAAGTACTATATATGTATGAAACTCTACTGCAACTTCAAGTGGTTTTCAAATTATAATATTTAAGGAAACACTATGCTTGAGCTTAAAGTAATAAAAATAAAATTGAAGAGTTTATAGTATGCGCCATTGAGAAGTTCGAAGGATAATGTTCTTAGAATGCGCAAAATAAACAGAATTTCAAAAACCTAATTGCATCTTTTCATAGGCCCATACAAGTAAGGGAAGTATGATCGAAGCACTAACGCATCATCGGTTAGGTGTGAATCATTGAATGTTTTATCGTATACATATTTGTCTGTTTTGGCGTTATGCTCAGTCAGATGTGAACCTTTTCTAACTTGTTTTTCTATTGAAACTATGGAATACCTGGACTTTGTACCAGATAAGAATATACATTACCAGCCATAGTTGCCAGCGTCTGCGATTCTGTCCCATTCCTCAGGTCGTCCTCTCGTGTAGATCATATAGTTGATGACACTAGTACCTCCCACAGCCCGGCCTCTCGGCCAGTAACATCTTTTGTTCACTAAGCCTGAAATTTGAATAAAAGGATATTTTATTATTAAGGCCCAACTAGGAAGACAAGTACAAGAATTTACATAGTAAAGTACACTATATGACAGATGAAATTTTTATAAGGCGTGATGATGTCCGTAAAAAATATTCAAATCTATCGTAGTAAGGTCGTTCAAGTTCCATATAGCTCAAACTTTTAAATGTTTGTAATAATACTTATTTCCTTTAAAACTAATGCATAAATAAAAGAAAACTATTCTAATTCAGCTCGCAGGATTTGGCCTAAGGAGAAATTGCCGAAGATTAAGGCCGAGGAAAACTGGTTTGGGAATGCAACAAGCGTAAACGATCCTTTCGGGGTTAAATGGTCAATGGCTTATAGATAATAAAATGTCTACCTGAATAAATAATTACGAAGAGCTAATAACTCTGGGTAAACTTAAATATAATAAAAATAGTAAAGCTTAGTACTTTTTTGTGCGTGAATCAACAGTTCAGGTACGTCGAGTGATCGTAAAGAGTCACCTTGTCAAAACTGCATTGTTATCTTAATCTAGTCAAACCAGGCATGAAACTGTTTCAAAACTAATGTATCCATTTTTGGAAGTGTTTTGAGTACATCTTTGTAGGCAAGCGTTTGATCCCAAGTTATGTATTGTATCTATATCTTTACCTTCCCTATGAATCGCTCTATCTATTGGTGAAAGCCTTCTGAAATTCCGCTTTCGAGCTCGTCAGGAAGGAACATGTAGTCATGTCGCAAATATGACAATAATTATGTACCTAAACACCCCAACATAATTGGGAAAAGGCTCGGAAGATTATATTTACCTAAACAAACTCCAGGTTGCGGTTCCATATAATAAGGCCAGGCATATTCAGTGATTTGGAAGAACGGTGCTATAGACGGTACATCGGTGAAGAAGTTCTCTGGTCTGCCAGCTTCTATCAGAAGCACGGTGACGTTGGGGTCCTCAGTCAGTCTGGCTGCTAGAACACAGCCGGCTGATCCTGCACCTACTATGATGTAGTCGTATTCAGGTAGCGGTGATTTCAGACCTGGAAATTATGGTTATATTGGTTAATACGACGATTAATTAAGGGATTTTTGAATCTGTTGTTTTACAATTTTGTATAAATGTTGAGGTATGTATCATATCCCTATGGTTTGGGATTTAGAGGGCATATTTGTACATATTGGACATCATACATCTGGACCACATTACTTAGAACATAACTGTAAATAAGGATTTTAGGTCGTAAATTCGATTAGGATATAAAACAGGTCTTCAGAAGAAAAAGGAAAGTAACTCTGATACCATATGTGAAATTCGTGTTATTTCTCCATTTTCGTTTTTTTTTATGAATTATCTATCAAGCTCATTAAATTGGACCTGTTTTGCGAACGAGATGTATATCAAAACAATTAAAGGTCCAAACATGAATCTTGATTATAAACCAGATTTTAGTGGGCTGCTGATTAGTATGAAAACGTGTCAGTGTTAACACGAAACTCGTATAGAGTTACCATTTGGCTTTCACCAATAAAATAATAAATAAGTAAATTAATAAATAAATAACAATATTGTTACCTATACATAACTCAGAACCTCCTTTTTTAAGTCAGTTAAGGCACTAAAACATTCTCCTGAATGTAACAAATGCTTCCGCCAATCGCGAGATAATCGGAGCGGACAAGCATACATGCACTCAAACAGGTCAAACTCAAAACCTCCTTCTTTAAGTCGGTTAAAAATGCCAAAACTTACCATTTGGTAAAGGATACCTGTCTCTCAATATATCAAAGAGGTCTCCAGGATTCTGTGGACTGTAGTTGGGGGCTGCAGTTTGCATCAACAAGTTTATGACTGGGTTCTGTAGGAATGACACGTCATTTTGACATGTAATCGTGTTTAAGTCGATGATGGATGAAAATATTATAATACTCCATATTATTCGTTGCCACATTATTTAAATGTATCTGAAAATAAATAATAAGTTTGATAAACAGTAGAAAAACACGCTATTATAAATGTAGGTCAAAACCAAAAAGTTTCAGTTCATATCTTCCGGCTCCATCATCAGATGAGTTCGTCAGTACCATTATTGTATTGTCATCAGAACTACATTAAGCTGCCAATTTTCATGACGCTACTATCCTTGGAAGATGGTTAAATTAGTTACCTTTGATTCTATTACATAGTTACAAGTCGACCTAATAAAAGTATGTTAAAAATATATTTATTTATTTAGCACATATTTACTTTGCCATTACAGATATGGTATACATAATTTAATAATTAACTGTGGAGCTAAACTGACAAAAATCTGCAGATGCAAATCAAGCATTGTTGCACATGAGACGTTTTCGACAGGCAGTTTTGCATGGTATTAATGCAACGAGTGTTGACACGTCATGTTGGCAGTAACTTTATCAGACAACTGCGCAATAATTGTCCTGCAGGGCGAGCGAGTGGCGCCTGCGCCTGTCCAGGTTGCAAGAACTGAACGCAGATAAATTTACTGTTATTTATAATTATTTCTTTATTTTTTTATTTCGAAATTCGTATAATTAAAGGTATATAATCTAAAAGTAATTACAGGCATTTATTACAATCAATTAGATTAGACTGCGAAAAGTAGGTAGAGCTACTTCTTCTAAGTTGGTCTTGTGTCGTCTAGAATCGGCTAAAATGATGACATATTTGACAGCAATGTGAAAACTATGGAAATGTTTCTCGATTGGAGAAACATTTCTTTACTACGGCGAGTACACTCAATGTTTTAGTTTTCTACGGAAAACCATATCGTTGACCCGTAGGTACGTCATAAAAACGCAAATGGACGAATGAGCGTGGGCGCAGGCTAAATGTGTCAACACGAGAAGCATTGAGAGTGGTCAGTGTCTAGTCAGCCAAAGCCGATTAGTAGGTTAAATAAAGCAGACGTAGATTATTTAAATTAGTTAATGGAAATTATTACCTACTTCCAGTTGGCTCTAATTTAAATAAATAATTTGGACCGAGTTTTTAGCATCTACATATAAACTTTTTGCACACTGTATTTTTTTTTTTTTTTTTAATTTACATTTAATTGCGTAGGTTACTTTTAAGACGTCCTTTTTGCTATCGGTATCACGTGAGTTTCTGGGCAGGTGTAATTAAAGTTCAATGCTCTCGGTGTTCATTGAAATCAAAACTTTTCTGAATTAATCGTTTTAAGAAAACAAAATTATAAATGTAAGGAGACCACCTTGAAAAAGCACGTGGTCTTAGAAAACCTATTAAAAGAGTAGGTTAACAATAAAATATCGCTCAAAGAACCAAAAAGGTGCTGGAGGCTTTTACATTTTATAAAATTAAATGAAGATGAATAAATTCGTTTCTCTACAAAAATGTGTCTCTATCAATCTAGACGTCATTTTTTATTATTTATACGTCAATTCATTTAAATAAATTAACGAATAGATCACAAAAAGTACTGCCTCTATGTAAACAATTTGTAATAACAGTCATAAAAACATTTAATTATTATTACTTTGCATATTTATGTCATTTATTTTGTGCCATGATAAATATCAAGAGGCGCCAAGTGTAACCAATTTATAGCGCAAACCATATAAAGAGAAATCAATTTACTTCTTTCTTAAACACAAAATTCATACCTGACTAAAACCCATCATGTTCCTTCGTAGACGTTTTATGTACCAGGGCCGCAGTAACTCTTTTGGTAGGCCTTGGCCCTTGTGGGCCCCGCTGATAAATTCATCCTCTACTTGTACTTTTAGATCATTTCAGTATCCAAACCAAATTGCATATTATTATCCCATAAATACGACAATATATAATTTGGTCACGAACTACAAAATTTTGCTAATGTTCGCTCAAAAGCCATTAATTTTAGACTTGTGTCGATCGAAGTAGATCGGGTGCCCTTCTAACTGACAGCATTCCATTACGGTACGATACGATTACGTTTTTCTATAGGTTAGGTTGCGCTTTTTCCTTTTAATCATAATTTTATCTGGCATCCGAACTGTAAACTCGGGCGTGGTGGTGGCCTAGTGGGTTAGGAACCTGCCTTGAAACGGGGCAAGTTTCACGAAGTCATAAAGTTCTTTCCCCGCCTTTCGGTTACAGGTTTAAGGCTAGCCTTATGTGCCAATCACCACACCCACTTGGATAGTGGCAAGTTATTATTATGTAATTAAGACTACAAATTCTGAAGACCAATATTATGAATGTGAATCGGAAGTAGTTCTACAATTAAAAATTACGAGCACAAGTAAATTAAATTCGTGATTTCAACACCCTTGATCGCATAAAACTGATAGACAGGCTGATTTTTTGAATATGTGACAAATGACAATGCCTAAAGAGCATCTAAAATAAAGAATACTAATTACTTATTAAGTATATTTTAAAATTGTCCGTACATACATAACTGGTTTTTATATATCATATGCATATGCGTCCTTTGATTTTATCTTGAAAAGCTTAATTTAGTTATTTTAAGTTTTCGTTTGACAATTATTGTCTTAAGATAGATATTATGTAATATGAGTGCACCTGTAATAGGCATGCATATCGGTATATAATAATATCGCCAACGGACTTATTTCACATTTTCATATGCTGTGCTGTTAGTGTACCTTGATTTAATATTTGTCGGCTCCAAACTTTCTTGGGGAAATATACATGCAGTGTCTATGTTCGGTTAGATATTTTAGATATCGGGCGTAATGTGATATTACATTTAAGACGAATTGACGCCTCGGGGTGTTTAGTGGACTACAGTGCAATTGCAGAATTAACGAATCTTCAGCACAATTAGAATTTGGGTCATGTTGCAGACGAAACACTTAAGCTTGTTTGTGAAATACATAAGATGTTGCATCAAGCGTAATAATGCCTAAAAATAACTGTTGAAATTGCCGGAAATTTTCTTTTATTAAAACCTTTTTACTCTATTTATAAAAAAAAAATGTTTAATTGTTAACACAACCCTTTTTTAGATATCGCGTCTCTTGTTCGCTATTAAGAGCGTGTACGTCAACCGCGCGCCATTTGGCCTAAAATGGAACTTTTCAAACCACTGTTTCTCAGTAACTACTTATCCTATAACTATGTTATTTTTTAATAACGCAAGGTAATTTCACTGTCTATATAGTTAATTGAACATAAATTTCAATTTGTGTAGTTTAAATACTTAAAATCCCTATAACGTAACAGACGTTTTATAAAATTCCCGTTCAGCGTCTATTTCGAAGCTTAAATTCATGTGAAAACAGTGGCAAATCTAATCATATTTATTTTTTTACTCATAGACGAAATCCCCATGCCTATAGTTAGTTGAAAACATTTTTTGATTTAGGTCTTTATCTTTCAGAAAAAAATATTTTAACAATGTGAAAAATTGTGAATTTCAAAAGCTTTTTTTACCTATCTATCTTACTTAATTTAATATAACAATTATTTACTATAGTAATATAACTCTTTCTTTAAAACATAAACTTTATATTATAATTTAATCTCTCGTTTTTATTTTTTTATAAATTATTTAAAAACTACTATAAAACGCTGCACGCGAGTGAACTCAAACCAGACCGCCGCAAGGCTTCACAGAGAGAGGACAAGAGGACGTGTCGCTCCGTCACATCGTGTAGGGTGAATAACCTCTGCCGTGGATACCGAGAATAGAGTACATTTCAAGCGCGACCAACAAATCTTGATACATTACTATTTTATTTAAAGCTCAATTTTGAAGCATATTTTTTTTATCGATTGAGTTGAAATTTTGTTTGAATGTTCAGTTTTAATGAGAATGTATGATTCTATATCCAATATGGCGGTATACCCAAGATGGAGAAAAAAATGTTTTTAATGCATTCCTACGATATGGGTATCAAATGAAAGGGCTTGCTATGAATAACTCGAAAAAAAATGTGTCGCGAGTCTAAATCCAATATGGCGGACTCCTTAGGCTAGAAATCACTTATTGCAGATGTCTGTTACCAATCGAGCTATAATTTTTTTTTTTCATTTTGGATGTACCCAAATTTTTACTTATGATCTCGAATAACTTTTGAAGCATATAGGATAGATAACTTAAAACTTTATTTGCAATGGTAAACCCAAGCTCTTCACTAATATTTGGCTTACCGGCAATTGTTGTCATTTGACCACAATTTTTCGGTCTGGATGGACTGGACCATTCATATAAACAATCAATTTTTCAAATCGGTCCAGGCGTCTTTGAGAAATCGAGAACAATCAAATTGAGAACAATCACAAAACAATCTAATTGAAACCTCCTCCTTTCTTTTTTTGAAATCGGTTAAAATACAGAAACTCTTAACATTGTCATTAATCATCAGTCGACTATTTAGTACTGTTGAAAATTGTATGTAATATACAGAAAGTCCTCAAAACCAAAGTTTTCATAGGTGCCCGATTTTTTTTGCAAAAGAGTGTAAGTATTAACGACTTATTTTCATGCTTTTATATTTTAGACATCCATAGACATACACTATTTTCCCGCTATTAACTATTTACTAAATAATATATTTTTTGTTCTACCAATTTCACTCGAAAGGATCAAAATGGTTTGTGTGACTATACGTGAAGTATGATAGGCACGCACACAGCCGCGATGCTAGTCTGCGCGGTTTTTTGCGTTGTATTACCTAAAGTTGACATCGCGCGCCGAGCGTACACGCTCTTAACGCTTATGGCACTGAGCTTTTTAAAATTACTTTGGTAATTAGATACTGTTTTATAAATTACAATCCCATCATTAAATAATCACTAACGTCTAGCCCGAGGGTCGAGTCTCGTATGGTTAAAGTGTAGTTATTGATAATTAGCAGTTACGAAATTATTTGCATTGAACCAGTGAACGGTACCTACGTGTAGATTAAATTCGAGGGCCAAGCGCCTGCTCTAGATTATTTGGTTTATTTTTACACGCTTTTTATTAGCTTCACCTGTATGTTTGTAGGTTTGTATGTTTGTATGTTTGTTTGTAACCGACTTCTTTGGGCGCGATTTTGACCCACTTTAAACGGCCAGATTTCGTTCAAACTTTGTAGATTTATTGAGGACCGATGACAATACACTAATTTGATAAAATTATTCCATTTTAACCGACTTCCCAAAAAGGAGGAGGTTACACATACACATCGATTACTCCGAGGTTTATAGACCGATTTACGTGATTCTTTTTTTGTTCGACTTGGAATAGCTGCCAGTTGGTCCCATATTCATCAGGTCAGGATCTGATGATGGAAACCCTGAGAAATCGAGGGCAGCCTTCAAAACTTGTAGGCATACATAGGGTAAAAACTTGCCACTTAGGTGTATGCCTAAAAGCACTATTCAACTGTGAAGATTTGGAGCTGACCTGATGATGGAGACCAGAGAGGGTCGAGGGAACTCGACAACTGAATATGTAAACTACCTCGTGTTTGGGCTTAAATTATTTGTATTGACAAGACCTTTGCAACAGTGAAGGTTTGGAGCTGACCTGATGATGGAGACCAAAGAAAATGGAGGGAACTCGACAACTGAATATGTAAACTACCTCGTGTTTGGGCTTAAATTATTTGTATTGACAAGACCTATGCAACAGTGAAGGTTTGGAGCAGACCTGATGATGGAGACCAGAGAAAGTCAAGGGAACTCGACAACTGAATATTTAAAATACCTCGTTTGGACTTATATTCTTTGTATTGATGAGAACTTCCCACTTGTATGGATAGTGACAACTATTCGTATCACTGAAAAGCTTTAAATAAATAACCTTTTTACAAAAAAATTAAACCGAGTTCCCAAAACACTAAAAAGCAAAAAAAAAACTAATTTTAGGTGCATCGGCCTAGAAGTCGGTGGCAAAATTAACTTAGTAACATCCATTAGACACCGACTTTTAGGCTTTTCAATTTGCAAAATATGATCTTTGGTAATTTATATAATTTTCATCTATAGTCGATAAGGTAAGAAAATTAATTAAAATTTTCTAGAATTTTTCTCTACAGTCGATAAGGCAGGACTCGATGTTAATTTTTATTTCCAATAATTATCTTTAGCCGTTTTCTCTAATATTGACAAATTTTTGTATACTAAAGAGAATTTTAATTCTACAAAACAAATAATAGTTTGAAAACAAACTAAAAGTAGAAAATAAATAATAGTTTAAAAACTAAAAACACGCTTTTATAGAAAAACGAACTAAAAATAGGAAATAAATTTTAATGAATTTAAATTAAGAAAACGGTGTTAAAAATTTCAATGAATATAAATTAATAATAGTGTGAATACAAAAAAAAAATATTTAAAAAAAGCGTGGGGTGCTTTTTAAGATATTATCGAAATGAAAATCACTGTACTCATATCTGTCAATAAAATATTTATAACTATTGACACCATGCACCCCACGCTTTTTTTTAAATATTTTTTTTTGTATTCACACTATTATCAATTTATATTCATTGAAATTTTTAACACCGTTTTCTTAATTTAAATTCATTAAAATTTATTTCCTATTTTTTAGTTCGTTTTTCTATAAAAAGCGTGTTTTTTAGTTTTTTTAAACTATTATTTATTTTCTACTTTTTAGTTTGTTTTCATTAATAAGTTACATACCAGTCTAGTAACTGTGGCCAGTAACCAAGGAGTTTAATCACTACCAACCTTAGATTGTCAAGCTATTTATTAATGACAGTAATTTGATTTATTACATTCTCTTTCTATTCTTGAGCTTAGAACTGTGACCTTTTTGGTTGTAGAAAGTAGACAGTGAGTTAAAAATAGATAAGTAAGATCTAAATCTAACCTTTGTTTGTATTAGGCGGGGACAATTGAAAAAGATTTGCTTAGCTTTGCTTTAGGTAGCTGCTAAAATAAACTTCTCGAAGTTCCCAATTATCGGAAATCTATTAGTTGGTCCCCGTCCCATACAAAATGTGAAACTAAATGGATATATTATTTTCGGGAAAACTGATTCCCTTATTCTGAATTCGAAAACTCAAAACCACACAGTAAATTGTCAATTTTCATTCAAGGATAAAAAGATGTGCTTGCGCAAGTTAAATTATGATATTCTTTATTATTACACGCAACTATATACATATATCAATCAAACATTGGCATTATTCACTTGTAAAGATAACCAGTAAACTATAAACAACAATAATAATATATATAATTGAAATGAATATGGACGGATATAGTGGAAGAGGAAGACCAAAGAAACGATGGATTGATTGTGTGAAAGTAGATACGGTAAGAAACAATGTTATTTGTGAGATGACGGCAGATGAAACATGCTGCGCCGACCCCAAATAAAATTGGGATAAGGAGGAGGATGTAGGATGTATGTGTGTAAAATGGTTAACCCATCAACTTTTCAGACAACTTCTCAATGAAATTACTAGAGACACATAAATATTCCTATTTACAACATATTTACTACTTACTATTAGTTAACGCTTGACAGATAAGACTGATGTTATTGTTAACTCATTCAAACTGACATTAACGTCTATTAGTGTTATTTATAACCATGATAATGGTTAATATATTCATTCGGTTTAGTTATGTAGACTTATAATATGCTTACGGGCATCATAATTTGTTTCTGACTTAATTTTAATGTAGAAATAGAAAAGTACTATTCTATTTCTTATTAATACTTATCGAAATGGAGTTATCCGAAATAAATTATTTTGAATATATATAAAATTTTCAAAATACATTATTTTTGTAAAATTCATTTGTTCTTAAATTTTTTTTCCTTACTATGATTTCTTTTTTTAATATGTTGCTGTGTCCTAACAGGGTCCATAATTATACTGAAGCTTTAAGCCTTGTATACCACCTGTAACATACATTATGGAATGCAAATAAATGAATATGAATATAGTATCGGTTTTACTTATTATTGCCAGGGTACTGTGTATCAATGTATTCTAATTGACTTCTTCAGCTAATATAATCTGCATCATCCCTTATCACAGTTTAAGTTGGGATCGGCGCAGCATGTTTTCAGTATGTGAACAGCTTCTGAACTAGGATTGAGTAGCATGTATAAAAGTAATTCCCTATTGACCTTATACAGCTGATTCATAAGTCATTTATTACTAAGATATTTCTCAAAATATAGTCGGTATGATATTAACAGCCCATTACTAAATACCGGCTTTCTACAAGGTTTTGCCAAAGAAAGTTTCCAACTTTACAGGGTTATAGGGAATTACGCAGAAATGGTTCTTTCTCAGAAAATGTTGGTCTCGGCTTACACATTTCCTTAGGCTTTTACGATATTACACGAACAGGTATCGAAATTGCCTTGTATGTGTTGCGATAACGGTTATACAATATTTAAAGGACCGGCACATAAACTGTGACCTATATCTTTGAGATGATTTTTGATTCTTGCCATATCTTCATATCATGTGTTATTAGGTACTAGCTGCTGTTGGTAATAATAGGTAAATAATGTAAATATATTACATTGAAGATTAATTTTATAAATGATCAAATGTCATCTTTGACCTACCTGGTAAATATTGATACCTATACCTATTTGTAAAATGTCGCGTAAGACCCGGCAAGGTTTCATAACGTGACTAATCTTGATTTTCTTTCGATAATTTATTTAGACTGAAATCTTAATATTTAGAATTAATTTAAATCTATTGCTATGTGATGGGTTCCATTTGTATCGCTTATTTATCTCTTAATTACAGGTTAAGTTTCATCAGTTAACGAAAGATTTGTCTGTTAAAATATCAGCTGTAAATATTGCCCTCCTCTTATCACCGATCACGATAAGTTTAATCGGTAAAAATCACTGTGACAAGATGCCATATTATTAATTTAACTACTATTTAGAGCAACTGAGCTTAGCTTTAAATTAAATAAAAATCAATTAAAAGTAAATAATAACTTACGTGGTCATGAAAATCCAAATGATCACTGATCTCACCTATAGGTCTGACTGTATGTACCACAATACGTACCAACTACGACTGCGTTGCGCTTGCGTCGTTACGTTGCCCGTTCCAGCATCGTGTAAGCTGGCTACTTCCATGGTCACACAATATACTCCACTGGCTCTTACCTGCGGTTTCACCCGCCTCACTTGAAAAATACTTCCCGTTCTCAGATAAAATTTAGCCTATGTTACTCGGGGATAACGTAGCTTCCCAACAGTTAAAGAATTTTTCAAATCGGTTCTGTAGTTTTAGAGCCTTTGGGTACTACAAACAAACTTTTTTTTCTCTTTTCAGTGTTAGTATGTAGGGATATCCCAACAGTGAAAGAATTTTTCAAATGGTTCAGTAGGTGCCTATTTTCAGAGCCTTTGCGTACAAACAAACAATATAATTTTTCTCAGTATTAGTATAGATAGATCAATAACATTTTATTTACGAAGTAGAGGTGACTTCGTCTGTCTTTTTGTTTAAGTTGATTATTGACCCGATTTTGTTTTAGTACCTGAGTTACCCTGTAGGTAGTTTAATTAAACACTGAATTTTAATTAACGGTAGACAAAACATCAGTATTTTATAGACGAACAGCTACCCATTGGAAACTGATGATTTTTTGTTAGCATACCCTGTGGTACCACTGAGGTAATTAAACAAAGGGTAATTTGAAATTAAATCACAACTTTTGGTTGGAAAACCTTATTCCTTGATTTTGTAGATAACGCCTTAAAACACGGCTGTAGACGTGCGCAAAAGCTAATGTTAAAAAACCAGGCAAGTGCGAGTTGGACTCGCGTACGAAGGGTTCCGTACCATTATTTATAAAACGGACAAAAAATCACGTTTGTTGTATAGGAACAATAATATATCATCTGTGAAAATTTCAGCTCTGGTTTCAATCACGGTTCATCAGATACAGCGTGGTGACAGACGGACGGACGGACGGACGGACGGACAGATGAGCGAAAACAATAGGGTCCCGTTTTACCCTTTGGGCACGGAACCCTAAAAACACATTTATAATTAAGAATATTTTTTTACAAACAACGTTAGTCGCAACGTAAGTATGTAATTAATAACAAAGTTGATTTAATACAAAAACTGAAGACCCTCAAAAAATATATCCTGTTTAACTCACAGATATTAATATCATTAGTATCTTTTGAATATTATAATTAGCATGTATTATTATAAGTTCTTAGATAATATGTTGTGAGTAATATTATATTTCACACATATTGTGTGCTTGCAATGCGGGTTTGAAAAGTATTGATCTAGCCTTAGAATTAGCGAAGATTGTTCAAGACAAAAGATACCTCTACCATGGCCTACTGATAATTAGCGTTCTCGTGCTATTATTAACTTGTTTTAGCTGTAAGTCTATTTTGTTCACTGAATTACTACACTCATGTACGATACACACTCATGGACATTTTTAACAAATTCAAAACAAAATGGTATAACAGTTAATACTCACCTCCCAGTTTCTTAATTAAAGTTCAGTAAAACGGCGCGCGGCGGGACGCCCGAGCTTTCGCGCCATCTCGACACCCAGGAGTATTCTGAAAATCTGCGCTGTGGTACCAATTTCTGTAGTTGAGGTCGCAGCAAATGCTGAATATGTATTTTCGCGCACGCACATACGAAGAACACAAATGAAGAATATAATTATTTTATTTTGATCAAATAAAATAACTTGCTTTGTTGTGTATTGTCGATGTAAATTATTGTCTATGGTCCACAGATAATGAAAGATTCACGCGCATGACGTATGATGATGTTTTACTTTCTGTGATCCAAAAAAAAAAAATACGCAGGTACTTACTTGAGTATATTTTTATGTAAAATATTTTTGTAAAGTACAGTTAGTCTTCATAAAATGCAAGTTATTATGAAATAAACTCAGCAAGTTTCATCAGAGCTGTCGCGAAACTTTCATCCCCCTGAGTAACGAGGTTTTTCTGCGACATACTTGTCTTTGCAACACTCCAGCGATCTATAGAAAGTACAACCTTCATGGTCAAAAGAGATTCTGTTTACTTACAAAATAACTCGATCTCGGTATGTGGGTATTGCCTAACATGTTATTATCATTATATTTTGGTTCAATTTAAAAATTGTTGGTTTGTTTGAACAATGGAAGTCATAATTCAATACCTATGTCTGTAATAAGATTGATATGATTCTTATATGATACTTATGTGATTTTTTTTTTGTTACAGGTACAGCAATTTGCAGAGACAATACTGTCCTCGTGAGCTCTTCACAAGTTTGAAATATACTATACTATTTCTTGTCAGTTCACTTAAATAATATAAGTTATGTTGTAAATGGCATAACTTATGTTGTAAGGGTTATAAAGTAAGACCATTCAAAAAGTATTTAAAACTAGATTTTTCATTAGGGATGATACATTCCTGATTCCGTATAATATTTTCCGTGAATATTTTATGAATCAAGTTCAAAAAAAAAACCAGCAACACTTCTTGAATAAAAATACATTCAGTAAGTAATTAATAACTAAAATAAATATGTAGATTACATATTTTACATACCCATATTTAGGGTTGCGTTAATTTCATACGAAAATAAATGATATTGCTACTCGATATTGAACTTGATTTAAGTTGGCTGAGTTTTTGTAACTTTTGCTTCTACAGCAAGAAATCGTATAAAGGTATGTATAGATGTTTTTATTCGGAAGCAAAACCTTGCTAACATAAAAAAAATGAAAACAATCATTAATTTCATTCATTATACCTACATCTTTGTGTTTTTATAAGCTTTATTACGTAGGTTTTTGTGTCCACCAATTTATACATGCGCCGTTGCGCAATCTTTCTGCAATAATAAGGGATTGTACACAAACGCCTGCCGTTCATAAATAAGTACCTAGTAAGACAGTTTTACAATTTAAAAAGGACGGGTTTACTTATAAGTTTTCGATTCTAAGATTGCTGATAACCTAGAACCTTTTTAACCTCTTAGGTAAAGCACTTTGTACGCACATTATGCACAGTGCAGAATTATTTTCATGGCATGAATTCTCTCACATGCATAATGCGTTCATATAACTGATAGGAACTTTAACAATTTGAGTCATCTTCGTAACTACTGATATAATATTGTGCTTGGCTATTGTAGATGAGCGTCTAGTCATATATTACTTGCTATTTTCCCGCAGTTTCACCTGCGTCCCTAGGGAGAATTACTTCCGTTACCGGAATATAGCCTATGTAACTTACTGGAGAATGTTTTCCAAAATTGAAGGATTTTTTTCAAATTATACAAACATTTAAAACATATTTATTCTTTACTAGCTGATCCCGCGAACTTCGTATCGTTCAAACCTTCCCTAGACCTCTACAAACATTTTAAAACCAAAATCAGCTCAATCGGCCCAGCCGTTCTCGAGTTTTAATCAGACTAACGAACAACAATTCACTTTTATTTATATAGATTAATCAGTGTACATAGACTATGTAGTGTGGATAGTTAAGATGTGTTTACGAAACACAACTTTACGCTTTTATGCTTGTGAGGCACGGAGCAAGCGTACACAGTTTGTAAGCTTGCTACTACATAATGCAAGGCTTTGGACAGACTTTGCCGCATTGGATGAGCAAGAATCATACCAGCAACATGCTGCTATTATGTTTTGAAAGGCCTTAAATGTTCTGTTCTAATTTATTTGTTAAATATATTGTTTAGGAGTTATGATGTGGTCAGAGATTTAGGATCCCACTACAGTTTGATAGGTTGGCAATGTGGTGCAGATGTAGTATAAGTCCAAAACACGGCCACAAGTGGCCTGTAGTGGCCCCGTAAGTATCAAACGCAAATTTTAACAACAAAACTATTTTGACAACAAAGATATTTTGTAAAATGTTTTTAATGTTCTATGACCAAAATCTAGAAACATTACAAGTAACCAGACTAACGATAACTTGAAGAAAGCACTCAACCAATATTTTTAGGCTTTACTTAAACCACTTGATTGCCAATCTATCTATTATTCTATATTTATGGCAATTGTGCTTATGTCCTTTGAATAAAATAAGTACGTATGTATAATTCTTTACTCTTCCGTATATGTGCTACATTCAGGTATTAAATATAAACTTTTCAAGCGAAGGTATCCAATAGCGCCTTCAACATAATTACTTGTGGCACTGATGCAGCAATGCAAAGCTGGTTCTCGTAGTGTCAAAAACTAGATTTTTATTTATAAGACTTACTTGTCTCTGAGAGTCTATGCGGATGAATTGTGAGGGCAATGGTCGGGCATATGTGGGCCATTGTATATTTTAGTTTTTTTTTTTATAAGTTCACTGGTTCCTATTTATAATATATATTCAGATAAATGTTACGTATTGCTTGCTTGATTTTATAGGAATTTTCTGCCGTAGGCTACCATAGCATATCATCTCTCGAGCCTTTGCCCTACTATGTTGTCGGCTATCATGGCAAGAACAAGAAAAATAGCAAGAAGAACTGCCGATCCCCTTTGTTTAGGGAAGTTTTGATCTAAATATAGTTTTGACAGGAATTAGGTGGAGTTTATCGGGACCAGCCTTGATGTGTAAAACTCTGAAATGGGCTGTTAAAGTGACTCAACAAAGGAGCGGCCTGTGTTTACTAGGTTAACAAACAAAATCGTTCTGCAAAAATTAGAGCAATAGTTACGCCTCTATACGTGGTACGGCCTATTTTTTACTTTACACAATACACAATAGCGAAGAAATCCTAACTCTTTAAACAATCAACAACGTTCGACCACTAAAAACTAAGCGAGATAACAAAAACAATTCTAAATTGCTTTTTAATATTGTAATTGTTTACCAAACATGATGAAATAAAGACAAACAAGTTATGTACTATGTACTTAAAATATCACAGGTGCCTACTAAAATGATTACCGCACATTTACACGAACACTGATATGCAGAATTCATCATAATTTTCCCCAGTCACTTTTGATCATATCTGCTCCTTTCTCAGCAATCATGTAAACTGGAGCATTTGTATGGCCAGACACTATATCAGGCATTATGCTTGCATCGATCACCCTGACCCCTTCAACCCCATGAACTTTCAATCTCGGACTGACCACAGCCGTCGAATCGTTCTTAACTCCCATCTTACATGTACCACTAAGATGGTATATCGTAAAAGTAAACATCTTGGCTTGACAAGCATAATAAGCATCGCTACCAAATGGTCCATATTTCAAACAATCCTTGATCGGTACATCATATATTTTCGCACCAATTTTTCTCATAGCTGGTTGCTTTGAAATGTTTACAGCTACTTTTATTCCTTCTACAATTTTCTGCAAGTCTTCGTCATAATCAAAATAATTTGGAACTAGTGCTGGATATTCTTTAGGGTTTCTGCTCTGAAGCATGACTCGTCCTTTTGACTTTGGACGCAGCAACATAGGAAAGATCATGAAAGTATCGGACTTACCTAAGGGACCGTACGTGTCAGAATAGATTTGTTCGTTAAACCCAAAATTTCGACGTAACAGTGGGTCTGAATTCAGTCCACCAGCAATGAAGAGTAATTCCATGTCTGGCCAGCTTGAAGAATTAAACTTGTCGTTTAAATTCATGAAAACGAGACTTTCGCATCCCCCAGGGACGGATAGTGGACCCTTGTGTGTCGTCATCCATTGAAATACCAAACCGATATTGCTTAAAATTGATTCTGATGAAAAACTTGAATTTTGCTTTTGTACTACAAATTGTACTCCACCAGCCGCAACATGATCCATTAAATTATATCCAACTGGTAAATCTTTTACAACTTTGATTTTCATTGACTCCAAATGACTTTTTGGGCCGATGCCGGATAACATTAACAGTTGTGGAGAATTTATAGCTCCAGCAGATAAAATTACTTCTTTCTTAGCTAAGACTTTGTACTTTCTGTTTTGTTTTTCAAATTCTACGCCGATAACTTTGGTATTAGTGTTGTCAAAAATAAGTTTAGTGACCATACTGCCTTTGGATACATGTAGATTGTTTCTCCCATTTATTGGATGCAAATAAGCTCTGCTGGAACTATGTCTCGTTCCGTTTTTCATAGATAGTTGAAGAAAAGATACTCCAGATGGATTGGCACCATTATGGTCTCCATATTTGAAACCCATTTCTTGAGCTGCTTTGACCCAGGCTTTCCCTTTACTAGTGCGAAAGGGTGCATGCTCAATATTTACGTATCCACCATGTCCGTGATAATCCGAGTCATCGAAAGCAGGAATATTATAGTTTTCAACTTTTTTGAAGTATGGAAGTACGTCATCCCAACCCCAGCCCTCGTTTCCCATAGACTGCCAATTATCGTAGTCAGGCTTAGCTCCTCGCGTGTATATCATATAATTTAATACACTGGATCCTCCGACTACCTTCCCTCGTGGCCAATTACACTGTTGGTTCTCAAATCCTGCGCAGTACTTATTGGATGGCTTCGTTTTATAAGCCCAGTTAGCCGAGGTAAATTGTAAATAAGCTGCTAGAATCGGGATGTCCATTACGTAGTTTTCGTTGGCTCCAGCTTCTATGAGTAGAACTTTCCAATCTGGTATTTCTGTAAGTCTGTTTGCTAGCACGCATCCTGCAGTGCCTGCGCCTACAACGATGAAGTCGTATGAAGAAAGTAAGTTTATTCGGTCGGGTGGCTCATTGTCGTACTGATCTGTTTCGTCCCTCATAAAACTTAAAAGTGATGAAATAGGACTAACGTACTTTGTATTAGTCGGAAGTAGAAGAGTAAATAGCACGCATGTTGCTATTGCGAAAATTAGTTTTCCACATTGGACCATCTGAAAAGAATGGAAAATATATTTTTGAATAACCTGATATCGAAAACTGTTTCTTGCGCTGTTGATAAAAATATTAAAATAAATCTTTTTTGTATGGTTTTGCATACAAGAAAACAGCGTCTTCCGGCGACCTTTATAAGGTCGATGGATGCAGGTCGCTTCCAACAGGTATCTGTGGAGATCAAAGGGGGAGGCCTATGTTCAGCAGTGGACGTCCTATGGCTGAGATGATGATGATGATGATGGTTTTGCATTAAAATAGTTGCTACTGAGTAGCCCAATCTATTGAAGTTGCTAAAGTTATTGATTCTTCATTTTTTTAGTCAGAGAATTATATCGATTAGTGATATTGCTGATCCATTATTATTAATAGATGTTTAATAGGATT
The DNA here is from genome assembly GCF_030705265.1 of Helicoverpa armigera. Classification (NCBI taxonomy): domain Eukaryota; kingdom Metazoa; phylum Arthropoda; class Insecta; order Lepidoptera; family Noctuidae; genus Helicoverpa; species Helicoverpa armigera. The sequence goes on from NC_087141.1 coordinate 3,049,399, forward strand.
ATGAAAAAAATACCTTAAATAATTCCAAGTACAGTGATCCTTTTTAGCACTTAACACTTTATTTATTTAAATCACTACAAGAAACACTGCTTACACCACATCAGAACACATACTGACGGTTAGTTTATTGCAACTTAATTGTTTATTTTAATTAATAAGTCATTGACGTAAATAATGAGAAGAAAATGATTCAGAAAATCATTTAAAACTCATTAATACTGGTTAATGGAATGAACCATGACACGGGAATTTTTAATAGGATAGTTCCATTTTTTAATGTAAGCATTTGATAGTTAGTATTTCATATCAACCATTAATGATCTGCGTAGTATTTAGCATTAAATAATTCTATGAAAAGTGTAAAGTAACAAACTGCTTAAATGTGTTTTTGATTTTGTCACTTGCCTGGCCTTTGTTAAAAATATTATTTTTATTCGTACATAGGTACTCTGTACTCAATCCTGCTTTATATTTATAAAGCTCTTGCTAGGTTTTTGAAATATAATTGCTACCTGGCCAAACTGGAAGTCAGTGATGAGGTTTCATTACAAATAAAGTAAAAAATTTACTCAATTTTCAAAATTCCTTTAATAATTTATTAGTTTCATCATTGGGAATTGTCTAAATATAAATAAATATGTTATGTCTAGTTTAATTGTACAACTTAGGTAACTAATGCTTAATTTATCAGAGATAAATGTTGTTTTAAAGTGATTGAACAAATGCACCTTTTGAAAAGTGGACACAAAATAATAATGAAATATCTTTTCACAAAACTTTTAATAGTGAAGCGACCAAATTCAATAATAAAAAATATTTTTTGTTTAAATAAAATAAACAACAAAATATTGCTGCTTTGCATAGCACGTTTGAAATGTATGGGAATGAAAACAAAAAAACAAATTAGGTAACTATGTTTCAACTGAAAAATAAATAAAGGTATGATATCGTGAGTTTAAATAATGAAAAGTTGCCGTCTCCGCAATTATACATATATTAAAATAAATTATGCAAAGTTAACTATGTACTTTGTACCACCCAAACCACAGTCCGAAATATAAACTGCTCCTAGTCTGTACTTCCTATTTCCTTGTACAAATTAGCAAACAAACTAATTATTTAATAGATATAATAAATTATTTAGCTGCCATCTTAATTCCTACTGGTAACCCTAGCATACCGAGCACCATTTAAATTAAAAATCGAAATACTTAAATACTACATGTTTGTACACTGGTATTTTTAGTCAAATTAAGTTACTATAATGAATTAATCACCATTTACTTACACCTTTTTAAAGCAAGGTAAGACTTATTGAAAATTACTCGTATTTAGGATTCTTTTAAACAAAAAATGCTTGATATTTCACAAAAGAACGTGCCATTAAATCAAGACGAATACATACAACCTAAGCCCTTTTTACAATGGGCCACAATTTAAATATATTTTACACTTTATATAAATACTGGTAACATTACCTAAAACAACATAGCCTTATATTTAAAAAAATCTTGCTGTTAACGATTGCGTAATTACTTTCTGGACAAACTTCTCAATAAATTGCCCTTTTCCTCAATAAGTTTTTCGATCTAAATAGGATATAAATAAAATGTTAAATAAGTACTTTAAAATGGCACAAAGGCTTATGCAATTGCTTAAAACAAATAATAATATGATCCTTAATAAAGGATACCCTAAAATTGCACCATAAAACAGTCGGGAACAGTGTATTCTAATCAGTTACATTTGAAATATCTTTGTAAATAATGTAATTTCAATTGCAATAAAACGTTAATTATATAAAACTATTACAAACCAATTTTATTACGTATATTTATTTGTAAGATTATAACTGATTAGATTTATTACGTTGGAGCGTAAAATACGTGCATATGAGGTAGTGTAATTCTAGGACTTATTTTAACATAAATATTGCATCAATATAAATGATATTTGAAAAATATTAACATCTATGTTCGTCATTAGTTGATGTAAGTCCAAACCAGTCCTTTAGGAAATAAAAACACAACACAACATTAAGTAAATCCGATAAATTAGTTATTAAATTTAGAGTCTTTTTTTTCCTAAAATGGACTTATTTGTCTTTAAGAAACTATAAATGTCAAATTATTAATTAAGCGTTAAAATACATCACAGCTGTGCTTTATAAATTAAAGTATAGGAGGAATATACTATCATAGTTTTCCCCAATCACTCTTGATCATGTCGGCTCCTTTTTCAGCGATCATATACACGGGAGCGTTCGTGTGACTTGATACTATCTCTGGCATTACACTCGCGTCAATTACTCTAATGCCATCAATACCATGCACTTTTAACCTTGGGCTCACTACCGCCGAAGGATCACTCTCCACTCCCATCTTACAAGTTCCACTTTGATGGTAAATGGTAAAGGTGAACATCTGTGCTTGACATGCAAAGTAAGCATCGCTGCCGAACGGTCCATGTTTCAAACAGTCTTCTATCGGTACATCATACAGCTTGGCACCAATCTTTTTCATGGCAGGTTGTCTTGCTATTTCTACAGACAATTTTATACCTTCCACAATTTTTTGCAAGTCTTCGGGATATTCGAAATAGTTCGGATAGAGAGCTGGATGTGCTTTCGGGTTTTTATTTCGCAGCATAACTCTTCCCTTTGATTTTGGACGCATTAACATTGGGAATACCATAAAGGCATCGGATTTGCCCAAGGGTCCGTAGGTGTCGCTGTAGATTTGATTGTCGAAGCCGAAATTTCGGGGCAGCAGTGGATCTGAATTCAATCCCCCAGTAATAAAGAGCAGTTCCATGTCCGGCCAAGCCGTAGTATTAAACTTGTCTTTTAAATCCAAAAATACTAGAGCTTCACATCCGCCAGGGATTGAAAGCGGACCTTTGTGTGATCTCATCCACTTAAAAACTAAGTCTAAATGGTTGAGTATATATTCAGTTGAAAGAGTTAGATTTTGTTGTCTAACTACAAATTGAAGTCCACCGGCTGCTATGTGATCCATTAAATTGTATCCGACAGGTAAATCTTTCACAACGTTGATTCTCATAGACTCCAAATGGTTTTTAGGTCCAATACCTGACAACATCAACAGTTGTGGGGAATTTATAGCTCCGGCACTTAAAATTACCTCTTTCTTGGCTAGCACCTTGAATTTCTTATTATTTTTTTCAAATTCAACGCCGATAACTTTAGTATTCGAATCATCAAAGATAAGTTTAGTCACCATGCTATTTTTAGATACATGAAGATTATTTCTACTGCTGACCGGGTGAAGATAAGCTCGGCTAGCGCTATGACGAGTTCCATTTTTCATTGAAAGTTGGAGAAAAGACACCCCCGCGGGTGAGGCTCCATTATAATCTCCATATTTAAAACCCATTTCTTGAGCTGCTTTAACCCAAGCTTTGCCCTTGCTAGTACGAAATGGAGCATGCTCTACATTTAGATGTCCGCTGTATCCGTGATACTTTTCGTCATCAAATGATGGAATGTTGAAGTTTTCAATTTTCTTGAAATATGGGAGTACGTCGTCCCACCCCCAACCTTCATTTCCCATTGCTTCCCAACTGTCATAGTCTGGTTTAGCTCCACGTGTGTATATCATATAATTTAGTACACTAGATCCTCCGACTACTTTTCCTCGTGGCCAATTACACTGTTGGTTCTCAAATCCTGCACAATATTTACTGGATGGCATTGTTTTGTAAGCCCAGTTAGCTGAAGTGAATTGAAGATAGTTGGCTACAATTGGAATATCCATGACATAATTTTCGTTTGCTCCAGCCTCTATGAGGAGGACTTTCCATTCTGGAATTTCAGTTAATCGATTAGCGAGTACGCATCCTGCGGTCCCTGCTCCAACGATGATGAAGTCGTATTCAGTCAACATGTTACTGTGATCGGGTGGTTCGTTATCGAGTTGCCTGGTGCCTTCGTTCAGGAAGTTCATGAACGAGGAGACTGGATTGAGGATCTGTGTGTCTGTCGGAAGCAGGAGGGCGAAGAGTACCCATGTTGCCGTCGCCAATATCGGCGCGGGGTGCAAATTCCTCATCTGAAAAACAAAAACACATCGATTAAACAAAAGTGACCTGGGTCATGTCTCTCATGGGTTTCAATGGCAAGGATAATGTTTGCGGAAATCGAGACAGTGCTATGATACTATTTTTATTATTGTGATCGATTCAAAGTCGTTATAGGGTATTGCCGAGGTTGCCGAGACTTGTTTACTACTACAAAAGAATACATAAAGTTTGCGTGACTAGACGTTTAATGTGGTAAGTATCGGGCCTTCGCATGTCTCTGATTAAATCGTCTTAGTAGTCCGGGGCGGTTTTCCTGCTGGCAAAGGCAACAATGTGATTTGTTGCTATTATTAGTAGTTTTCTTCAATCTAGAGCTAATGTTCTGAGGCTCAGTTTAGACTTGTACTCTTCAACTGTTCCTTATAATGAAGTTGCGTAAAAAAATATTTACTTAAGCATTGTGTAGTAATGTATTGTTTAACTATTATTAGAAATAGCTTATTTTATGACACACTTTGTAGTTACAAATCAATTTAGACTTGAAAGGTTAGGTCAAAAGTCCGTTTTTGTTGCGTGTAAATTGAAGATTTACTACGAACATAAAATTAATATCTGTGTGTTTAGTAAAACTACTGATTCTTACTGTAGTTTATTGTTAGGCGGAGGAGTTTCTGTTGAAGACATATCTATTATAATAATTGTCTTATTGTTCGTTATTTTATTTTGGAGAATTACCTATATCGAGTCTACATATTACAGATTATTTTTCCGACCCAAATATCGACCAATAGAATTGCACCATTCGACGTCACGTGGTACAACCTACATGGTATTATAAGTGATAATTTTTTTTGAATATTTTCTCTGGTCGTTGCTATGTCAAACTGACAGGTTGTGGCCGACATTTGGGACGGAAAAATAATCCCCCGAATACCACACGAGCTTCAAAATTATCTGGCATTTCCCTCAAGGTTCCCTGCAAACAAATAAAGTCGTCAAGTTTTCCAGGAAAAATCACTCGCGCAACGACCAGAGAAAATATTCAAAAAAAATTATCACTTATAATACCATGTAGGTTGTACCACGTGTGGTATTATAAGTGAGTATTGTTTTATTAAAAGCAATATCACAGAGTTTTCACATTTCTAAACGTTCTTGGATATTCTTAAAAACCGGTCTTCACAAAAAAAAATGTTTACGAGTGGACAGTCCTACACTCATTTTGGCAATTTTATAAAAATTGACTTACATGTATAAACTACGTCCAGGTATGTTGATAATCGTTATTGTATCGCAAATACCTTGTTATATTGGTACGAAATAACGCAATATTGTCTATGTAACTTCTTATCTATTCGATTTTACATAGAAATTATCCAACAAATTACTAATATTGTTATATTACGTAGTTTTGAGTATTTATACTTTACGTAACTAGAAGTCAAGGTCCACTATTTTTAACTCTTTTTTTGGTCTTAAAAATGTAAATTGGTTGCTTGTCAGAAAAGTTTAATTTAATTCTGAATTATTGCGACACCTTTAACCAAGCAAAAACTAGACGGTATAAAAATAGCTAAAAATATATTAACTGATGTACAAAGCTTAGTTAATATAACAAACTAGCCGTTTTCCCACGGTTTTACCCGCGTCCCATGATAACTACTACCCGTACCGGGATAAAATATATCCTACATTAAGGCTGATTTACATTGAGTCAGTAACTGACGTCAGTGTAGGCGCCGAAAACTGACGCGTGCTATTTACACGAAGTCAGTGTAGTGTCAGTGTTTCGTCAGTAGTACTGTACTGACTTCAAATCAATTTACACGATGGCAGTGCCGGGTCAGCACTGACTTGTCAGTGGACTGACGTCAGTTACTGACTCAATGTAAATCAGCCATTACTCGGTGATAATGTAGCTCTCGAATGGTGAAAGAATTTTTAAAAACGGTCTAGTAGTTTTTTAGCCTATTCATTACAACCAAACAAACAAATAAACAAAGTTTTCCTCTTTATAATATCAGAAATGTCACATACCTATTTAGATAGAGAAATAATGCAATGATCAATTTTCGGCATTTCTGACTGAATTTTTCCGAAAACAGTTCTATAGTTCCAGTCGTTACTTTTTCCTATTATAAAAGGAACATCCTCGTGCTCTGGTCCTCTTATCCGAGTATCATGGCCGTTCTCTTTACGGCCACAAGTTGACATTTATATTCTGACCACTATCAAACCTGGTCTTTCCTCATGATAATTGGAAGAACCTAGGTTATCCAAGATTTCCTCATCCTGTTCTCCAAAAGAAGTTTAGTCATCTCTCATATCACAATTTAGATGTAGCATCCACTTGACCGAGTGGAAATATTCAGGGTCAGTTATTTTTGCCAAAAATAAAATATTTTTGGAATTCAAAAAATGAACTGGTTCGATGAAAATAGATTTTCGAAATATCAATTTTTGAGGTAGCTCTACCAAATATGGTTAAAAATAAGCAAATATCTATAAGCTAGATATTTTGGTCTGAATCTCATCATGAGGAAATATGTGTTTTTTTTTTAATTTAAATTGCTAATGTTAATTCATAGCCAATGACCGATTGGGGCCAATAATATTTTTAAACTTGTATTTTGATGCAAGCTATAGTGGGTTTACACTTTTTACCCGGTAGGTAAACACACGGATAGATCTGAAGACTGATGTATATATAAAGCTTTGAAATTAAGCTTTTCAGGAATAAATAGATTTATGAGAACTCGTGCCGAAAGCATGTCTCTGTGTCATTAATCCACTCCAATCCAAAATCATAACATAGCCTTTATACGCACAAGCAAATAAAAATTAAATAAAAGAACAATCAATGACAAAAACCATCGGTATGAATACCGGCGGAAAACTCGTAAACAAGTTTTTCGAAATAATCTGAACTATTGAACGTGTTTCCGAAACCGGAACGTGAACTTGAAAGTCGGAGCTCGCGACTCGCTGACTAGACTGGTTGGCGGTCACGGTCATGGTGGGTTGATGCATACTCGTTACTTTTAATGCGAATATAATGACGTCATGTCAGAAATACCGTTTTTGTGGTGTCAATGTGGAATCTTGTAATTGATCGAGCTGGTCATGACAGAGGCACGAGTTTTGTTGAGGTGTTAACCACTTCTCTGTCCACGAAGCAGTCACAGCAGTTTAATAATCGGCGTATCACATAATATGATTCATGGAACAGGGAAGTAATTAATTATGGGTGCCTGAATTTGCCAATGATACTCAAACACTGGTAGCTGCATCGGGTTCAGCAGCAGACTGGAAGCTGAGCCAAACATATGTAGGTCGGAAAGTGCTAGGCAGAAAATTACTTTTCCAATGATCAGTATTGGTGAATGGTTAGGTTAGTTGCGAGACGAAAATGCTGTCATGGATTTCCGCAGACTAACGCGTGATTCCATTATCTTCTAATGTTAAATTCAATCGTTCTAGTTTCTATTTTAGACAAATGGATCGGTGGTTCTTTAGAATAGATTGCTACTGTAATTTTAAATTTACTGGTTTGTGTGACATAATTGACATAATCGGTTGAAATCTGGTCTGTTCTGGAGTCCCTGCAGCGTTGTCAAGTAGATTGGCGATACATCCAAGTGATGAGATGTCTCTACGAAGCCGCTACAATGTCCGTCCAAGTACAGAATCAGCAAACAAGGCCCATACCGTTGCATCGAGGAGTGAGACAAGGGGATGTTATTTCCCCGAAACTGTTCACTAATGCAATGGAGGATATGTTCAAGACGCTGAACTGGAAAGGACGCGGCATCAACATCAATGGCGAACACATCTCTCACTTGAGATTTGCTGACGATATCGTCATCATGGCGGAAACGCTGCAGGACCTACAACAGATGCTTAACGACCTGGCTGAATCTTCTCTACGCATCGGCCTACGGATGAACTTGGACAAAACCAAGGTCATGTTCAATGAACATGTTCTACCGGAACCGATTGCGATACACGGCGCCGTTCTCGAAGTTGTTCGGAAATATGTATACCTCGGGCAGACATTGCAGTTAGGTAGAAACAACTTTGAGGACGAGGTGAATAGGAGAATTCAGTTGGGTTGGGCTGCATTTGGGAAGCTACGTCGAGTCCTAACATCGTCGATTCCACAGTGCCTAAAGACAAAAGTCTTCAATCAGTGCGTCCTACCTGTCATGACTTACGGAGCCGAAACGTGGACACTGACGGTACGGCTGGTCCACAAGTTTAAAGTCGCTCAGCGGGCTATGGAAAGAGCTATGCTCGGCGTTTCTCTGAGGGATCGCATCAGAAATGAGGTAATCCGTCAGAGAACCAAGGTCATCGACATAGCCTACCGAATCAGCAAGCTGAAGTGGCAGTGGGCTGGCCATATTAGCCGAAGAACCGATAACCGTTGGGGTAAACGAGTTCTAGAGTGGAGACCGCGCCTCGGCAAACGTAGTGTAGGACGTCCTCAGGCACGGTGGAGTGATGACTTGCGCAAGACGGCTGGCAGGAGCTGGATGCGAGAAGCCGAAAATCGATCTCAGTGGCGTGCACTTGGAGAGGCCTATGTCCAGCAGTGGACTGCGATAGGCTGATGATGATGATGATGTGACATAATTGTATAGGTCAAATACACGCAAATGCGTGTCATTTAAATAGTTAGCGTCTTAAAAAAAATTGTCCAGACATATACTGCTTTATGGGGTCATTAGATCAACATTTTCATAAAGATATTTTACGATTGCCTTTGTAAAGTTTGCCGTTCACATTAGCATGTTATAATAAAAAGTTTTAATTTTTGCTACCATATGTTAAATAAGCATTATTTGAACAAATTAAAATTTAGAAAAAACTGGTTCCACGTGATGTGATCGTGATCAAATTAATAGAATTACTATTATAATATTTTTTTTAGGTGGTAGGCTTAGGAATCCGGAAAAAAAATGAATCTTTAAAATTGAGTTACTTATGGATGCCTTTTCAAGGCCTATGTATACATAGTAGAAAATACTACTACAACGGGTTTCCTATTTTAATTAGTGTAATAAATAAAGCTAGTTCATAAATAACAGGCTTCCTTGTCCATTGCGGAAGATACTCTATTTTTTGCTACTCTAGTACGTACTTAGTAGTAGTTTGATTTGACAGCTGTGTCAAAGACCTTAGTAAAAAAATCGCGATAAGAACCGTCATATTTTATTTATTTATTCATCGATTTATTTCAGGCATCAAGACCCCAAAAAATATCAAAAATAATATAAATATTTAACATATTATTCTAAAAGTAATGCCAATAACCAGTCTGAAAACCAGTCTTCCTAGGGGTGTTCGGTTGTCCGGGTTGAGGAGGTCAGATAGGCAGCCGCTCCTTGTAAAATACTGGTATTCTGCTGCATCCCATTAGACTGTAGCCGATCCTAACATAGAAAGAAGCTAGGCAGATGATGATTCATTTTAGGCATCATGGCCCAAAAATAAGCGCTATTCTATTATATTTTAATCTATTCAAAAAAAGACTTAAAATGGTATAAATAGTTAACATAAATATTCTGAAATTAACGTTATTTATTCATCCGTTTAACAGATTTTCAGAAGAAATTATTTAAATAATAAAAAGAATATGAAGTAAGTGCTAAACGCGTTTTATACGTGCGATACCTTAGTTTTTTGTATCTATCTATTGATATGAACATCTTATTCTAATATCAGTTGCTATGACACCAATATTATTCAAAAATATTCCTTGAATGAGAATGAAAGATAGAATTAAAAAAAATATTTCAAATGAGCCAGACAGGTGAATGACCTTTTATGATTAGTGCGGGAGCACTAATAATATAATTTTGTTAAGAAAATATATTTTTTAACACGCTTTTATAAAGTCGACCTGTAGGTCTACCTATAACTATGTGATGATATCTAAGATATCTAATTTAACCATCTTCCAAGGGTCGTAGCGTCATGACAATTGGCAGCTGTATGTATTTAGTTCTGATGATTTGGTTGCTAAGTGCAAAACTACAAAAGCGTGTTTTACTAGATTTGCAAGATGCCTTTAATTATTTAGTTCTTTTGTAAAAGTGACCCAATTGAGCGTCGACATTTTTGTATTCATTTTGAAATGATCACATTATGCTTATTATTGGTAGGTATAAAAGCTTTATTGCTCACAATCTAGAAATAACACTTGTTTTATGACACAAAAAATATCCTATTTGATTTTTGAATTTGTTCAACACGGATCTATTTCAATTATATCATTTACTAGACGTTTTTTCGCCGTTTCAGCCGCATCCCGGAGCCAGGATAACTTCCTAAAGTAACCATATAAAATATAGCCTACGTTACTAGGCTAGGGAATAGTGTGGCTTTTGGAATGATGTAGGTAACTAGCTTTTCAGTCAGTGTAAAAAGCGATCGAGCATTTCAGTATAAAATATAGTCATCGCAATTCTTTTCGTGTCAACTTACTAGCTTTTCTTATGTGCAGCCATTATTATTAACATTAAAAAGCAAAGGTATTGTTGTTTAGATTTTCCAGAGATTAATTCATTATAATACTGTTTGCAAAAATTTTAACGAATATTTTTATTTTGAATTGCCATTTTTTAAAGAAACGGCAGCATATCTTTGGGGCAATAGTTAAAAACTCATTAGACGGTTACAGAACTTTGTTAAAACCGAGATGAAATCAATAAGTAGGTAATGTGAACTCGATACGTGGTACTGACGGGTCATTATGTACTGTACAATGTACATATAATTAATGAAGAATAGTCAGAACTCACTTACATTACCTGTTTGTTTTATGCCATTACTCGAAAACAAAACAATTATTAAAAAAATAGTTTTTTTTTAATTCTGTTTTTTGTTTTGGTGTTTTTGAGCGTACTTCTTGATTCTGGTTATCTTATTTATGTTTTTGATTTTTTCGTGCTATAGTCGGAAAGTCTTGGACGCTGTGGTTATAACACACTATCCTCTCAAGTACGGGGGTGGTTCGATTTCAGATCAGGCAAGTATCAATGTATTTTCCTATCTTAGCTATTAATACTGAAAGTGAATGAAAATATCGTTGCAGGAACCTCGCCTTTAAAAATGTTAACCATTGTGGGTTCAAAATTAGGCATGCATGGATGCGTTGTAATTAACGGTCATCCCTTCTCTACATGAGAGGAGGCTTGTGCCCTGTAATGGTTCAATGAATCGGTCGGTGTATGATGTTAAAGTATTTTATCATAAAAGATTTTTATTTTAAACAGAAGGTATATTTTTGTTAAATCAATAAATTCGGACAAATTATTTTAATGGTAGAATTTTTGATGCGATTGGTAATTTTTTGATAACATTATTTTGATAATTTATTTAACCCTTCTCATCCCTATCTTTAATTGTCTTCAATATTATCTTTATCTAGAGGTAATTTAATAATACACAACAACTTACTTTTAAAAAACAAAAAATAAAATTCCAATTTATCGACACAACACGACACAACAGCACAGCACTGAGCGCGTTCTATTTAGCGCGCCACTTGCTCACGAGTAGGGAGTCGCGCGCGCAGGACCCGCGCTCCTTGTAAACCACTGCGCGAGGGAGGCGCTGCCGATGTTTTATTCAGTCGACGGAAAACTGACGCGCATCTATGCCCGTGACCTTTTCACTCGCGTTCAAGTACATGCAGCTACTGAATTTTGAAGATGCGTTGAAAGGCTGTCGCATTGTTTTTTCTTTTTGCAATTGAAAGTTGTTTTTGTAGGAAATTCTTTGCTCGAGATAAAGTCAAAGTCAGTAGCGAGAAATGTCAGTAAATGGTATTTTCACTGAAGCTTTTAAATGGTCATAATTTTTTAAACGACTTCACAAAAAGCAGACCAGTATGTATGTAGGTATGTGCCCGGTTATCGATTTTGATGCGGATACTTGTCAGTCTTAGGGAAGGTTTTAGGCACATTACTGAAATCGGTTTTATTTTTTTGTTAGAAGTTTTTTGACGTACGAATCAATTGTAAATGCTGAAAGTTAGCTGAAAGTGTCTTGTTTTGAAGTGTTTTATCTAATTAGCACATAATTTCTAGTCTACGTTCGCAAAATACGTTTTGTTCTTTGACTTACAATAGCGTGTTTTTATGGACTTCTGATTTGGAATCACGGTAGCATTTCTGTCATGTGTATAGAATATCAATGGTGCTCGAAACCGTCGCATTGATTTAGTATTTATATTAACTTTTGCCTTATCTATGTGCGAAGGATATCACGATGATTCACGCACAATGTTTATGGGTTACGTATATGTAGAATCGGAAGAGAGGCCGTGGAACGCAAATGGTAAGTACCATAGTTTCAGGGTCTTACACTTCCTTGAACTGCAACAACATCGGGATAGGTTGCTTGCCGAGTTGTCTTCTCTTAGAAAACTAGCAAAAAAGAAGCCAGTAAGTCTGTTGCCCGGGTAACTGGGTTGAGGAGGTCAGATAGGCAGTCGCTTCTTGTTAAGCACTGGTACTCAGCTGAATCCGGTTAGACTGGGAGCCGACCCCAACTTAGTTGGGAAAAGGCTCGGAGGATGATGATGTCTTCTCTTAGAAAAGTAGTACTTTAGACTCACATGTTCAAGACAAAACGATAACTTAGCAACATAACGACATTACGCTTCTTTGTATGAATAAATATTAATAAGCTTTTTATGGTTTTTATAAAGCAATGTCTTTGTTTTATTTTAATGGTTGCCTTGGTTAGTATCTATGCCTAGATCTCTTAGATTTCGTTTTTTAATACCTAGTTGAGGCACCTTACAATAATAAAACTTCCTTCTTCAATTATTTTAAAGTGATACTAATGAGAAGCAAGTTTGCAACACCAAAAAATCATAAAAACAATTGATCTTTTTTGCAGTTTATGTCAGAATATGAGTAAGTTTTTTTTTATTTGGCTGAATAGTATTTTTTTCCCCAAAATAATAATAATTGAAAACCCTGGGTTTCGACTATATTTTTCCTAGGTATTAAATAAATAAGAACCTGGTGGTGATAATAAATATGGATCTTAGGCATACTTGTCCTTCAGGCATATCCCTAGTGGGACCTCAAGAGGTAAAGGTGAAGTTCAAGGTAAACATCAGACCTGCAATTTGTTTAGGAACTAAAAACGTATGTTCAACAAGTTAGTGCTTAGTTATTTTCCTTATGTTTTAAGTAACTGTCTAAAATGTGCATGCTTTAGTTATTTGCACTTGATTGTTGAATGTATCGGAAGTTAATGTCAACAGACACCCTTAGAAAACCTAAAATAATATTTAAAGTGTTTTAATGTTGTGTGTAATATTGGTTTGATGATATACCTTTATTTTTCGTGTTAAGTAGGTAACTAATCAATCAAAATCAAAAATCATTTGTTCAAACTTGGCTGCAAGACAGCACTTTTTGAACGTCAGGAATTTACAATAGACAGCCCCCAAAACGCCCACCCTTCACCACTTCCTATGTGTTTTTGCTGGGAAGAAGTGGCGCAACAAACTCCCCAGCAACACATGTCTGTCTGTACATTGTTGGATATGTACATTTGTATACAATGTATTTTGTATATAATACATAATTATTTAATTAAAGTCGTGATTAACATATGTTTTTTTTTATTCTAGATTCTAGGTATTAGAAAATTATATACAGGTGGCCATGAAAAATTTTGAAATTAAACACTAAAGGTATAATTGCATAAGTACATAAAACAAAGCAAAAAAAATGTTATGAGAAATATGTAAGTATAGATAAATTATTTTTATATGCAAATGTAATTTACAATAGGCTCTTTTTTACGCGCAATTTTAATCACGACCCAAAGTAGTGATTACCCATACCTACATGGAATTTATCTTGCACGGTATCTTGTATCTTTTCTCAAGATTTACGGCCAGATTCTTCATCAAAAGTTAAAGTTAAAGTAATGTCTAAAGTTAAAGTAACGGTCAAATTCGTTTTTTCAAGGCTAAAGTGACAGCAAAATTCATAGAAAAATTGAATTTAACCGTTACTTTTACTTTAGACATTACTTTGACTTTTACTTTGGCTTTAACTTTTGATGAAGAAACTGGCTGTAAGTCTATCTTTGTATTATACTCCATCATAATTAAGTTTTATCGTGAAAGCATTACTCTAGTATTTATCATATTTACGGATTTCTAAGAGTGTGTTGGACCATTTTTCTATACCTAACGATAACAATACAATGAACAGCCGTATACTGGCCGGCCATTGGTCAATACAGCGATTTGACAAATGAAAATGATTCGGCTATCGTTAAAGTCAAATAGTGCAACTCCATAAGATTACGTACCTCTATAGTCTTCTATTGACATAATATAGTTTTTGTTGGTTTTTCCTGAGTCATTTATGGTTTCACAAGAAACATCTGTAGGTACTACAGAGTTATTGTAATTCTTTTTATTAGTGGTTAACTATGAGCTTTGATGTTTAGTTTTCTGCTTCCGTGCAAAACCCAAATCCCCGGTGTTATTTGTGTGAATCCGCATTATCATCTAATGATATGACTTCATCGAATTCTTTAGTACCTTCTTCTTTTAGATCCTTGTTTGTAGAAATATGGTGGAGATAAGATCTTTTGTTGAATTAATGAAGCTGTTTGCTTTCCTTGATCAAACATTTTGAGCTGGGAATGGGTCTAGACATAACTGCATCCACTAGACACCGACTTGTAGACCGATGCACCTAACAGTTTTTTGGTTACCTTTAAGTGTTGTTAGCAGATTTTTTTTATATTTAAGGTAAAAAGGAGTACGAAATTCGAATACATAAGAAGGTTTATGAAGTCATACATTGAATATGTTGGCACCTGATACTCATTACCGTGCATAATTATGTTAATACTAATTGTGTATTCATAAAGAAAACTATTTAGTTCCATTTAAGTTTATAATTTTTATGTGACAACGATCGTAATGAACTTTAAAATTTTTCGTATTTAAGTGTCAAATTACCTGATGTTTTTTTTACGAAATGCTGAAGAAAATAGTTTATAAATATGATGTGTGAATCATTGGATACCTAAATTAAGTCCTTCTAGCCCAAAGCTTTCTGGTGAACAAGGCTACATTCTTAACGAGTGGTTTTGGCGGGTTAACCCCAAATGATACATGACATGGCCGCCCTTATCTGTCATAATTTTATGTTTGACGTAGGTTTACTTATTTTTAACCGATTTTTAGAAAAGAAAGAGGTTATCAAAGTCAAATCAAAGTCGTCAGTTTTTTTTTGTAAGAAGGTAAGCTAAAGTACAGGATAATCTAAAGTTTATTTAGTTCACTCAGCTGTGAATTGTGATATCACCAAATAAACTGAAGCAATAAAAAAACAATCCTCTTAGCAGTTGGGTGAAAACGATACGTACTACACAGAAAAACTGAATGACAAAGAAGAAGATACAGCGGAAAACTGTTATTTTTATGAAGGAAATGGTGCACCACGTAGTAAAGTATGAATAAGTACATACAATTTATAAAGGCTTATTAACAGAAAACTCGGAAATAATAAGGATGCAATCAAAGGGATTTGTAGGCGTAAAAATAATATCAACGGATATACGAAGTTGCGGTTATGATTCTGTCACTTTTATTGAAAGTGCGATCGCGTTTTCTCAGTTAAGAGTAAATTTTACGAGACATGTTTTTCCAGAGTTCATTATTGAGAACTATTAAGAATATGATGAAAGAATACTTTTACTGTAAAGAACATCCAGGTGATGTATTTCCGCGTCGTTATAATAAAAGAGTTTTTAGTCTGCGTAATTAAAGACTATATTTACAAACCTTTTTAATAGTTAGGTAGATATAAACGTTACGATCATTACAAACATTATGATCAGCTACTAGTTAGCTATTAATTACGTGGACGGTAGTAAAAATTACTTATAAATATTGATTGCTTAGTTTTATTCCCTGATCAGTTAACTGGGTATTGAGACGGCAACGTGCGTCAAATAATACAATTTATTTATATTCAGTTATTTATTAACTGGTTCTTTTAACTGGACCTATAACCACAGTTTAAATATATTCGATAACCGATCTATTTTCATTCCGGTCGTTACAAAAGAAAAATATTTCATAGGTCAGTAAGTTTGTCCATGATTCTTTTTTTAAACATTCCAATGTTCCTTACTACAGATACTAGTTAATACCGATATTGACCATCGCGAGTAAGTTCTTGTTTCAAGTTGATAATATCAACTGACCGAAGTCAGTTGTTTTTACATGAATCCCCAAAAATTCAAAGATTTCAAACGTTAAAAAACCAATAAAGTCAATTCATTTGTTAACTGTTGCACAAGAGAAATGGTCATCATAGTTGCGTCTTTAACCGTCATAAAATGATCGACTTGGATTGTTAGGAGAACAAAGCGAATAAATATTCCGAGGCCAGCTAGTTGGCAGTGTGCACTAATACCTTGTTAGTCGGTATAAAGGGTAAATTACATGCCTGCCCTGAAAGTCACATAATTTGCTGCATTAAGGCGGAACCAGAGGTGACGTGTAAGAATGATATGTGACGTATAGGTACGGGTTTTGCGTTATTCAATCTTAATTAGTTTGTTTGTTTCGTTATCAAACAACTTTTGCATTTAGGATAGTTAGAGTCATATAAATTATTTTATAGTAAAAAAATTAGCAACCCTAGAATTTTTTCCTTATAAGAAATGTACGTAGTTACCACATGAACAAAAACTATTTTTTACTAATTTGCAGATACTACCCATGCGGCTAAAGCATGGGATATAAATGACAGCGCAACTATTCAAATTCTTTATCTAGACGTATTTGCAGAGTCAAAGTGAAATCATTTATTTCATTTCGGCTTTACAAGTTCTTATGAACGTCAAACATATAACTAAGTTTGACGTTCTCCTATGGAGAAGAAGGGGAAGAAACTCCATGGTTACTTTTTTTTTTAAAGCATGGTATTACAGATTGTATGTATTGATACATACAATAACAGCATGCATAAAAAGTAACAATCGCAATAAGACGAAAAGGATGTTGTATTAGGTACCTTTATTGTTTATGGAAAGGTACTTAGTTTTTGTATCACCTAATATCAAATCTTGATGCAGTGTTCGTCCCTGTGTATTGGAAGATTTTTGTCGGCGTTTTTCTTAATATCTCATAGCGATTTTTATCGGGTGCCTGTAACTACCATTTAATAAAAAGAACGATGATAAACATGATTTGTATGACTTAAATTGTAGTTATGTTCGTTTATAGTTTAAATTAAGTTTCTTTAATTTATGTTTCATAACTGAAAAGATCAGGGATGTTCTGCCTCGTGAAAATTAATTGATTTAATATGGAAGTACCGACTACTGTGAACTGACCAAAAAAGGTAGGTACGCCTACGAATGGTTCGTCTTCCTAGTGTCCTAGAAATAACCAGAATAGCAGGTAAAGAATAGTCCAGTTACTCGGTCACTAAAACCTTTCAGAATGGCTCTTATATTATTGTGGACGATAATTCTTACAAAACTTTAAATAGTGCATTTCTGTTTTGCAGTCTAGCCGGACTGACTTTTCCACGCCCGCTTTAGATATCGATGGAAGCACATCGACTTGCATCGATCTGATGCTGGGTGCAACTTTAACGTAGCGATAATTTTTGCAGTCAAAAATGCCTGCACTTAAAGTGATAGTTTTTTCATGCACGTCCCCGATATTATGCTCCCATTGTGTTCTCAAAAGGATTCTCTATTTATAACAATTATTCAAATATGATGATTTTTTAATTTTTATGCGCTTGAATTTGTCGAAGAATTAATTTTGGAACTTTGTTCCAAACTAAACATGTTTCTTTTTTGTATATTTTTTGATCGTTTTAGAGCCATCGGCCTTGCTATTTTGAAATTTAAATTGACGGATCTTACTAAAATTACATTACATGACTGCTAGGAAACTACCAATATAAGAAAAATTATAGCCATTTCGATATGAATTTACACCACTTCCTAGTATTTTTATGTGAGGTCTAGTTATTACCAGCGGTATTAAACTCTGAACAAAGACTACTCTTTATAGTTCAAAAAGCTGCAAAATGCGGTATAACAAGTCAAACTTGTTATATTTGGTCGGTGAAAGGCCTGCCATGTGGAATTACCAATGTCCTCTTATGTATGACTAGGTACATTGAAGATATTAATCAGTTTAACACAAAAACTAACTTTGACAAGAGGCTCTCTTTGGGAACGCAACATACGGGTCTAGTTCGGTTAACTATTAGATAATATAATTTTATCTTTGAAATATTCATTTACAATATACAAGACTTCACATAAAAGATAAAATAAGCAAAGTTCAAAGGTCTATCGCATAATTGTCTGCTGAATAAAACTTGCTTCGTATGAAATAATGTACAATAGTTTTAATGGTTCCAAAAAAAATTACGCACATAGACTAAAAATTTCATTTTTTCAGTTTATTGTTAACTTTATAAGGCTGCTTTTATGACAGATTAAAACCTGAATCCTCGTGTATGAATTCAACAGGTCTATTTAACGACATTAATTAACACGAACCTGGGAATTGAGTTTCAATTATCACCATCTAAATACTAACTTTACAGATAAAAGCTCAGAGAAGTTAGTTGGATTAATCTCATAGGTACGATATCATAAACAATTCTACCTATAAATTCGCCATTTTTTCGGACAGGTCATTGACCTCCAAAGAATTCGTATTACAACTATTCATAACCTTTAACATGAAACAAATTAATCAAAGTATTCGTCCTCGAACGATTGAATAATTACATACTCTATGCTTGTTCATCAAAAGTTCGCAGTAACTTCCTTGATGCGTCGGCGTATGCGCATTTCAATGCAGACGTCCTTCTGCCGTTGCAAGGCCTGATAAACCTGATCTATTATACAGGCCCGAGTGACCCGTATCTAGAACCGGGCCTGGTATTATAGCTGAGAATTATTATTATATTATTTACTATAAGTAAGCAGTAAATGAATGAGTGTATATTTTTTGTTGTTGTGGTCCAAGGAGGTATTTATAGAGATATTTTGTTTATCATCATCCTCATCCTCCGAGCCATTTTCCCAACTATGCGGGAGTCGGCTTCCAGTCTGATTTGATGTAGCTGAGTACCAGTGCTTTACTATTTTTTTGAGTTGCATTTTTTTTTAGTTAAGAGTAGGAAAAAAATGTTACCTAAATAAAATTAAAATAAGGCCAAAGCTTACCCGAGTTTTAAATGTAGGTACTAGCAGTTTAAAATGACGGAATATTTTGAACCTTTAAGAGATCGGTTTGGGAAAATTACCGAAGTGGAAAAGATAGGGTTAAAATATTATAAAAAGTTGTTTCTTGTCATTGTCATTATTCGGGAAAACCTAAATATTGCGGTTCCCACTCAATTGAACCTAAAAATGGAGAAAAAAAATACGTTAAAAAATTAAGTGCATGAAATGCTTACGTATTTGTTTGTTCCTAACTTACATTGTACGTCATTAGATCCAAACCCACGCGGATGAACTTGCAAGTAACCTTATTTACGCAATTCAAACAAAAACAACTGAGTGCAACGATTAACTTCACTCAATTGTTTGCAGTACAAGTGTCATTTGTCAGCCAGTTATCTTGTTGTCATCAACGTAGTACTTATTCGTAAAAAAAAACTTTAAAACTACATTCCACCCAATTGAGGAAACGTCATACGAAAGAAAATGGCGCAACTCCTTAGTGCCATATTTTTCACGTTTTATTTCTCCCATTAGTCTGTGCTGTCTTAAAGACTTATAAAAGTGCAAGTGTTTTAATCTATGTATTTTTTGCAAATGTAGTTTTTTTGAACTCTCACTACATTGCCAACCTTGGAAACCATGGAAAATTATTGCGGCTCTATAAAGCATCAAGGTTTTATCAACTGCTTTAAAGAGGGCGAAATAATGTCTAGGTTATGCATTGGGTCCTTAATTGATAGGTTTAGTAATTAGTCTCTACTTTAGATAACTTGCATATTAGGCTGCGTTCAAACCAAACTGACTGCCAGCCACTGAATGTCAGCATCTATGCATAGCGTAATAACGCATCATCGATAGATGTGAACAAAAGAGTGAATATTTATAGAAATACAATAAACTGCGTAACGTTCGCTTACATTCGGCGGCTGACAGTCAGCTTGGTTTGAACACAGCCTTACAGAATGATAATATGATATAACATTGTCATGGAAGAATGCGAATATGGATGGCGTGCCGTGGAATTATACTGACAATCATGACGTGCTTTGATGGTAAAACCCCAATGATTGTAAACCCTTTCTGGTTTTAAATAAACTTGTTATGTTTAACTACTTGTATCTCGAGTAAAAGTATAACCCATATCTTTTTCTTTATCGATATAGGTGTGGTAAAATTCCTTGAAAAAATCATCTTGTTTGCGCTCAATGGAGGTAACATATGGTTACTAGTTCAGCAATGGTTTGATATTGAGATTATAATGAAACAGAATTGTTGTTTGTGCATTATTTTTAATTGTAATTGTCGTCCTTTTTTCAGAAGTATCATTACAAATGATGATAGGGAAATTAACTGAAGACATTAAAGAGTAATAACCTTTTTGGTCTAAAAATAATATATCCATTCTAAGGTCATGACTAATACCATATCCATAAATCATGTGAGAAATCCTCTGAAAATAATAACGAATAATGACAAAAAAAATAAAATTAAATAGCCGTGTTGTCGTTACTGTATATAGACAGCCTGTATTAAAATAAATAAATGGTAAATTACGTTGGAAGAAAGAGTAGTTATAATACACGTATATACTTTGACATATTGAGCTCCATTCTCACTGATAACATAAACCCTTAAAAGAACTTGAAAATTGAATGTACGCAATCATAGCAAACAGCTGTTTTAAGAAAACAGACATATATTTTGTCTTCGAACTTGGGCCTTAATTATTCCAATCAATACAGTTATTCTGTCTCTGCTAGCAATAAACAAAACTGTAGGTATAATAAAATAAAAGAGTAACGGTAAAATGCCATTAAAATACCGAATACCGGTTTTTTTCCTACTACTGATCTGTAGTCGTAACGTAATTAGACTTTAATTGACCTACATAAGAGACATTGAACAGTTGCCCGCAGAATAGTCCTTTGTGATAATGAAGGAGTGTGCGTACGCGCATAGTACCTGTATTCCGTGCCGCACGCACTGTAACATAAGTGTATAGTATTTTTGATATGATACTTAGTTTAAAGTCACGATATTTTGAAGGAACTAGTGGAACTGATTATATATACAGTTATAGATACAGTTATAGATACAGTTTAAGGTTGTCTTTGTTCAGAATTAAATGAAGATGTGATTTTGAATAAATTAGGTATTAGATACTCATATATTTCACTTCGGGTGATAATTCTATAGTCTGAATATTACTACCTACTTAGATACTATCATAGTAATTTCTACTACGCTTGTGGAAAATTGGATGTGTTTATCCATTTTTGGGCTGACTGTAGTACATGATCTTTTAAGATGCCTTAATGTGATAATCTAAAACATTAAAAGGTCCCTTGTACGGATGTCAATGGTGTCGAGGAAATTTTATTTTTGTCCTTTGGCTTTTAATATCATAAACGTCAATCATCCACTTAGATTAATTTACGACGTTGACATAAAGACCAGCTATTTATATATTATCCACAAACTGAATGAGTAGGCTAAGAATAACTTTATAAGAAAATAATTTTAATTATATTATTCATAACCATAGTGGTATCATCAAGTGTCAGGATCAAACATAAGTGTTAATTTTCGTAAGAATTAATAACAAAAAGACACAAAAATTGTAGGAATTTTGCGGTTTAGACTAGCCTCTTTTTTTACTATGTAAATAATCTTTATGGCATCCTGTATCTCTCAAATGCGGTCCAAAACCCATAGAAAAAAACCCCTTTTCCAATTTTCAGTTGTTCTTCAACAAAAACCAGAAATTAATATAATACCTATCTGCTATCAGAGCTTTGTATATAAGCTCTCTATTTTTATTAAAACGGCTTTATATTGCTATCCAAACTTGTATATTATTGGTTAAGATGTTAGAAACGATTTGTATTATAATTTAACTTTTTGACGTCAACAAACAGTTTTAAATATTAATGAAACGAGCTTGTAACTTACCGTGACACTCCGCTAGATTAGACATGGAGTTTAAAGTTCAATTAAAATATTGTGTTTTATCACTGTTCCGGTACCAAAAAGATTGATTAAAAACGGTTTTATTCAGAAAAACTCAATGTTGTTATATTATTAAGCTGAAGTTCGTTTGTTTGCTTGGACGCGCCAATCTTATGACCGATTTGAAAAAAAAAAAAAAAAAACAGTGCTAGGTAGTCCATTTGTCGAAAACCCTATTGGCTACCCATTCAATCCAGCTTTGCGGAGAAGTTAATATTGTGCCTTCAAGGTTCTTAGGTCTCCTATAAACTTTTACGATTGATCGTTCATCAACATAATGTGACAATTTTTATGAAATGTCAATAGGTTGAATGTTGTTATCTCACACTATGTAGTATGTAGTTATTATCTCTGAAGTACACAGGCTTAATATTGGGGAAAATTAATTATCAACAAGCTCGTATGATCAGTAATGACTTTAACGATTTAATTTTGCCTGGCGGCGCGATGACGTGAAGACATAAAGCCCTGGTTGCATACAATAGGTACAATAGCTTGCCGAAAAAACCATCTGTATTGTTCCATGACTCGATTTGATGACGCAGTTTTGCCATATTCTGTTTACTTATGCAAGTTATAATTAGTAACGTAATCACATTATTAGCTATGCAGTTTATAATTAGTTATAATAAGAAAAAGTCTGCATTAACTCTTGGAGGTGGAAAAAGATTATTCTATAATTACTTCATTGTCTGTGGATTACGAAGATATTTGTCGAAACTTTATTTTAAAGTATGGGATTCCAAAAATATACATTGGTTCAGTAGTTATGATATATCAAAGGAGAATCTATATAGCAATAAAAGTGTTTATAATGCAGAACCTGATGCCGTACCTAAGAATGTTTTGTGGTTGCAGAATATATATAGGTTCATTAGATCCATCAGCATCGTAAACAGCGATAAATACTTCAAAGTCTAGTACTGTAGGTAGCTGAACTATACAACTCTTAGATAACCGAAGTTCTTTAGGAGGGATCATTTATAGGGTTCCGTACTGAAAGGGTAAAACGGGACCCTATTGTTTTCGCTCCTTTGTCCGTCCGTCCGTCCGTCTGTCACCAGGCTGTACCTATCTCATAAACCGTGATAGAGAGTTGTCACAGATGATGCATTTCTGTTGCTATAACAACAAATACTACTAGAATAAAACTAGAATATTTTGGGGGCCTCCCATACAACTAACGTGATTTTTTTGCTCATTGTTGCTCTGGTACGGAACCCTTTGTGCGCGCGTCCGACTCGTACTTGGCCGGTTTTTTACGTAGTAAAATAACCCAATACAGGGTAACATACAAGAATGTGTAGCCTACACTTTTGTTATTGGTAATTCTACTTAGGGTTTATTCCATGTATATGAACGAGTTATTTTTAGAGGTGGTGCAGATTGACTTTTTATGAAGATTATACTTGTCTGGAAAGTTACAGAAAGTCTGAACTTTTAAGAGAAGGTACTTGATGCACTGAGCTTACAAATATTGTTATTCGAAATACAGAAACTTAAGACGAAGAAATGAAACTATACCTGCAGTGACAGAGTAGCTCAAAGTTACTGTCTAAACAAAAGCTTGCTTAAAAAAAAAGGTATTGCTTTAATATGGAATAGGTATAAAAATATATGATATAATACAATCCCAGAACTTGTAGGTAGTAGGTAAAGCCCAGGCGTGTTTTCTACTAAATGTTTGACTCTCACGTGATCGCTGTCTTAATGAAACTGGTGAAAATTTTGTGCAGTATAGCATGATGCACATACACCTCCTTGCACGCGAAAACAATCAGGAGTCACAAACAAATTATTCAATTGTTTGTATTGTTTACTATTTAAGCTGACCTACTTGGTAAAAGGCTAAGATGATGTATCATTTAGTCATTGGCTATTAGATCACGTCTCCGGTCAGGGCTGTCACCCTGATAGAGCATCTGTCACGTTTCCTTTCCATATTTTATCTGTAGGAAAACCTTTGGCTTATCTTGTTTATGGATATAGGAAATAGACAATAGTAGAATGTTATTCGGTCATGGACAGGATAGAAAATAATGGCTAATAATACCAGTACTTTGTTTCTTTTTTCGGTACATAATAACTTTCATTTCAAATCATGCTAAATCAGAAACGTTTCTCTAGTATCCAAGTGTTAGCAGGAAACCCAATTTCAGGAATTTCAGGCCTGGGCAGTACTAACTTATCCTAAGCCCGATAGAATGAACTAGTTTACCCTTAGTCATACTGTTTGTCCTGAAATCAGGTTTGGCCGGTAACACATGCATTTGCATTACACAGAAGCAAGGTTTTTTTTTAAATAACTATGCGTTTATTTTGAGTTTAAAGGAACCGGTTTATGCTAGTAGAGGTATAATAAATCAGAAAATGATTCTTCTAACTTCCCGATTTTAATGTAATTTACATTGCAAATTGAAACTAATAATATTATTATACATATTTAATTTCGAATTAACACTCGGGGAATTTTTCTCTAAAATACATGTTGACTATCTAAGCAAATTCATTCTCCAAGTTTGCTTTTCACACATCACATTTTCAGTCATATTTTATAACATGATTATTTAAAATGCAATACATATTTATATACATAGGTATGTCAATCTCTCATAGGCCTCATAGTGGCCTAGTGGGTAAAGGACCAACCTCAAGTACGAGGGCGCGGGTTCGATCCCAGGTCAGGCAAGTACCGATGCAACTTTTCTAAGTTTGTATGTACTTTCTAAGTATATCTTAGACACCATTGGCTGTGTTTCGGATGGCACGTTAAACTGTAGGTCCCGGCTGTCATTGAACATCCTTGGCAGTCGTTACGGGTAGTCAGAAGCCAGTAAGTCTGACACCAGTCTAACCAAGGGGTATCGGGTTGCCCGGGTTACTGGGTTGAGGAGGTCAGATAGGCAGTCGCTTCTTGTAAAGCACTGGTACTCAGCTGAATCCGGTTAGACTGGAAGCCGACCCCAACATGATTGGGAAAAGGCTCGGAGGCTCGGCTCGGTCAATCTCTCATTAATTTGCATATGGGGTTTATTATCTGATGAAGCTACTAATAACGTCATCATCATTCAACCCTCATCAAAATTTGATTTGGGGTCTTCTTTGAATGCTACTTAAACAGACGTCATTCTAATGGTAACAAGGAGCTTAAAAAAACCCGGCTAAGTGCCAGTCAGTCTCGCATCCTAAAGGTACCGCCCCATCTAAAAAAATGTTTATTCTAATTAAATTTTCAGTATTTTTTGTTAAAGCGGCAATAATAATACACCACGTGTAAAAATTTCAGCAGTCTAGCCATCTCGGTTCTTGAGATACAGCCTGAAGCCTGATACCCTGAACCCTAAAAAAGTCTGTGATACTCGTTAATCCAACCTAATGAGTCGGATTAGAAATATTTGTACTAAATTAAATCTTCATAGGGAAGTGCACTGATGGCCTTAAAGCCATGACCTACTACATTTTGAGAAGTTTTTTAGTACTGATACCTACTAGTACAGTATAACATTATATTTTAGACAGGTAAAACTCGTATTATTGTGATAAGTTTATCCTTGCTGCCGTCTTATTTCCTCATTATTCATGCATATCCTAATAGAATATTAATTGGTTTAAGCCCAGCTATCCTTCTCATTGATACATGACCAATTTTCGAATTACAATCAGTGGCGGAACTACCGCAATTAAAATTCATTGAGAATGCCCTAGAAAAACTAAAGGGATTCAATGAAGGACGTTGGGAGACCGCTCCTAATGACATACCTATTGTTATTGATTATTATTTTCGTTTATAGTGTTTAATTTAATATATTCGTTTCTTCTTTAAATTTCGATTTACGGTTATTTTAGGAAAGAAGTAAGATTGGTAATGAAAGTATTTAAAACAATCCTGAGAGCAATGTTTATCTTTGAATCCAGTGCCTTATGCAGTAGTTATATGTGCAGTATGCTAGCGTTTTTATGTGAGCGAAAATAAATAATACAATGAAAATACTGATACCTATATTTTATTGGTTTGTGGTTATGTATAGTCACGAAAGAGCAACATTTACATTAATTATGATGGGTTTTCTCATGGTGGCTCAGGTGTTCTGCGGTTCGTTTCCGTCTACGCAGTAATTAAATCGAAATTATAGCTTTTTTATTCGTGTTTCATACATATAGATAGGTATTACAAGAAAATATAAATTCCAAGTGTAGTACAATCAGCATGGAATACCCGTCAGCGATACTTATCATGCAAAAACTGATGTCGTTGCCAATACAAATGGAAAAAAACCGACTTGTTACAGTATAACGTATCACTTGCCTATTGCAATAATTAGAATTAAAAACAAGCTAACAACGGTATGTCACGATATAAAACAAATGAGTAAAGAATGCAAAGACATTTACATACCGAGTGCTTGTTCTTGTATTTTCAAGATGGCGGCGTGGTTGGCATCTTCAATGAAGGAGGATTCAAGGTCGCTGGCAGTCCAGCTTGTCCTCGCAGCACATTGTCAGCCGACCTCAAGGGACAGAGCACATGTGCCTAGCGTCACGTCCACTAACGTTTTCTTTTTCGATCACGTATGCTCAATAACTATCAAGTGTATTCTGTAATAGTTTGATAAGCATTTCATAATGTTGAGTCGTATCTACGTACAGCTGTTTGTGTTGACAGGTTGATTGTTAAATTTTTCTAGCCGTGGTTTTAAATTACTAAAAAATATATGGAAAATTCGTAGTCATCCAAATAGAAGAACACCTATTCCTGTTTGCTGTAAAGCAATCCAAATCGGCCTCATCATCGAGTACATATCGGCTTTTATTCAGTCATCAACCTATTAAGTCAGTGTCCATAATAATATGTGGATAATGAATAAAATATAGGATTAATTACACGCAGATTAACTCGCATTCGACATACTAGAATTAATTTACTTGATAGAATTTTGTAAACAACACGTTAACCA
This sequence comes from Helicoverpa armigera, assembly GCF_030705265.1. NCBI lineage: Eukaryota > Metazoa > Arthropoda > Insecta > Lepidoptera > Noctuidae > Helicoverpa > Helicoverpa armigera. The sequence continues at coordinate 3,076,671 of NC_087141.1, forward strand.
TATTTTCTGCAAAAAAAATCCTGACGTCATATTTCGCTTAACATGCAAGAAACCAATAATGTGAAAGAAACTTTTTTTGAAGAATATTTGAAATACAAGGTCTTATATTGAATGACGGTAAAAGAACACCTGGAATTACAAAGTCCGAAGTTGGCTTTTTGCCTTCGGAAGCGTGACCATCCATCTTCGCAACTTGCAAAAGTATACATCAAAAGTGGGATATATAAATAGTCCCTTAATAATGACAAAGTCATTAAAGTAGGTGCCACACCTTAAAGGACAAATCTGGCATTGCAAAGTCATACTCGTGTCAAGAATATAATCTCCATTAAACGAGATGACATTGTATGAAGTACTTGACTGTCTGCTAATAGGTGCTTTCTGTTCTATTAATAGCTAGGTTTTGTTAGGTGCCAGTAGTTCAGTGATAAATTAATTGTCCAAGATTTTAATAGATATGTAATTACGCTGATGAAGGTGTGACATTAAGTGCTAATTGTATAACACGGGCTAATTGATAATACGTGACTTTTGACACGAACGTTGTGTTTGAAAGTAACCTGTCGTTAACTGTTTCCTTTCTTATAATTCTAATTAGTGGTTCTCAACTAGTGTTTTCTACGGACTACTCCAAAAAAGACCTTAAACTTGCGCAGAAAGTTACATTATTTTTATAAACCCCTAAGGATGGACCTGCTAGAACAGTTCACCAACTGTGGTTGTTCATTTAGTTTCTGGCTTTTAATTTTTCTTACTAGAGATTTTTCAGATTGATTTTTCATTGTAGATAGCTAAGCGTACACTTCCCCGTAATTCGGCGTACCTCTAGGCACGCCATCCTCTAATTTTGGCGCCACTGGTCTACTCTAAAGAGTGTTGTTTGTTTAGGAAATGTCAACCTATAGATGATTATGTATGAAATGTTTTCTTGGACTTCCCCGGCCTACTAATTTCATTAATTGCTTTTAATGAGCAAATATTATTTCACTACTCCAAATATCTATGTGTGACATTCTTTGTCCACATTGCAAAGGTTGCTAATTAACATAATTTACTTTATGTTGCAATATAACAAATAATAAATGGCCAACCGCTAATTTTCATTGCATAAACCATGATATAATTTAAACAAGTTTAAGGATATTATTTTAAAAACCAATCGGTAACAAATATTGACCTTAAAAATATTATGTTTGAATCTGTTTCAAATTGCAAATATTTTAACGATTTGTAAACGGTAGCAGTATGAAGAGCATACATGATAATTCGGTTTTTTATGTATTCTAGGTACATATTTTTCCTAATAAACGCCATATGATTTTTGATTTCCCCTCGGACTAGTATTCAGTTACAATTACAAACTTTCTGGCATCTGCAATGAATGAAATTAAAACTACAAATCAACAAATTTTAGCAGGACAGCCTTATGTGTAGGTACTCAGGCATGAATTCCAATGTAGGCCTGGGCCTCTCATATAAAAAAAATCTTTGCAAATACATATATGTAATCACGGTTCGGGGCTTCCCTTTTTTTTTCTCAAAGGTCGACTACAGAAAGTTCCATAAATAAAAGATATCTGGTTAATCATGTTTGCAGAGGCAAATGAAGAATTCCTCATTCAAAAAATATAAGTATTTACTATATTTTTTGAATGAGGAATTCTTCATTTGTTTTTAGAAAAACATATGTAAAATTGGGTCGTTATTTTTGGAACTTTCCTTGTTATTCGTTCTAGATTTAGGTTTTTGCAGGGCCGGATCTATCAGTCAGGGTTCTTGATGTCATTTATGTTGTTTCGTCAAAACTCATTCTTGGAATTGGGAGCAGATTGTATTTATAGTTTTTTTTGGGTTTTGGTTTATAGCTTACCTACTTAAGTTTTTTTTTGCACATGAGTCAAGAAAATATTTAAGTTTAGCATTTAATTTACTGTCTTTTGTTCGTCTTATTTTACATTTTCACAGAAAACAAACCTGTTAAAACTAGTTTCTAATTATTATTAAAAAAGACTAAGATCTTGGCTAAGATAATACTACATTTATTACTGGGTATACATAAAGTGATTCATAATTAAATTCAAACGCGGTTTTACTATTAACGCTATTAATGCACTTGTTCAATTCAATATGTAGGTAAATTATATTAAATCGATTTAAATGTTGTTTACTTGTGGTTAAAGTTATGTATGATGACGCAAAACGCCATTATCAAGAGTAAATCTTCGGATGCAAGAAGATAATGCATCCGGCTTAAATTAATGACTTACCATGAAACCATTAGGTATGCTTCCATTATGTGAATTGGTACTATAGACGTATTCTGTCATTGAACATCCTTGGCAGTCGTTACGGGTAGTCAGAAGCCAGTAAGCCTGACACCAGTCTAACCATAAAGGGGTATTGGGTTGCCCGGGTAACTGGGTTGAGGGGGGTCAGGCAGGGCAGTCGCTCCTTGTAAAGCACTGGTACTCAGCTACATCCGGTTAGATCGGAATCCGACCCCAACATAGTTGGGGAAAAGGCTCGGAGGATGATGATGTACTATAGACGCATCCAAAAATCCTTATAATCCTTTGGCTTTTCCAAAATTAAAGCTTTTGATTTGGTTATAAACTAGGTTATCTAATATTTCAAGAAATTATTTTTCCTGTCGAAATGTCATGAAGTCATAAGAGGTATTATGTAGTCATACTATGTATGTTCATTCGTTTGAGATCTTGTGGTTTCCTAATGACTTGTGAAATTAATAGATACTGTCGGATGTTATTTTTCAATTAAGTATGGGATTTAACTTGTATTGTTGTATATTACAAAAACTGGCGTGACATTTATAATCGCATGTTTACGTCTTACAGCTTTGGTTTTGGAAAAAAACTATTTTGATGAACCATTAAGATGAATGAGTGGCTTTCAACTCAAAACACGTGAGTTTTGAATATTTCTATTCACGTGTTTTTGCTATAAGTAAATCCTTCATTGCATAAATACGTTTCATCATCATGTTTTCTTCTTCCATACTTCTCTATATGACGTCATCTAACAAGTGATATTCGTTTCAAATTTTCAGGTGTAAACAATACAAACAGTACAGTACAAACGTAACTTGATGTCTTCAGTTGGAATTTTCAGCATTTTCCAGTTAATCTCTTACATTCAAAAAATACTTTAATGCTTAGCATAATATTTTTTTTATGTTGACTTTTAATCTTCTTTTCATTGATGTAGGAATCGGCACTGTGAAGTATCAAACTAGGTACTTAGATGAAAGGAAGAGGAAAGAAGAATCAAATTAAATAGATGAAGTTAAACTAAATTATCTATACTAATATTATAAAGAGGAAAACTTTGTTTGTTTGGTTGTAATGGATAAACTCAAAAACTACTTCCCCGATTTTAAATATTCTTTCACCATTAGAAAGCTATATTATCTGCGACTAACATAGGCTATATTTTATCCCGGTGCGGGCAGTTACTCCAACAGGACGCGGGTGAAACTGGGGGAAAACGGCTAGTATAACAATAAAGAGATTACATGTGCCTACAGAAGACTATTTCCTATTTGTTAAGCTAGGTTAAGTCTTTAACAAAAACTCAAACGATGTTATGCTAGGTAACTTTATTCCTCATTATTATAATAAGTGCTGCACTTAGAGGACATCCTTTGCAGAAAAAAAAACAGCAAAAACGTTTAACATTTTTATATTTGTAACAAAAAACAACGAACATGATACAGACATGGCCTCAATAAGGTAATGTGATGTTATGAAAATATTATGTTATGGCAATACTAACTAAATAAATAACATTACTATCGTACAGTATTAGTTAATATCTAATTTACATATTTACATAATGTACGTAACAGTACAGTCCTTATTTACCAGGTACGATTTAACCAGTTTTTACTGATGTTTCATTGTATGTTAATTTGCCGGAAGTGAATTTGTTCGCAAATATATTAAACAATACCTAAACAGGCTGTTACAATATCTAAACAGGGACCCTATTATGCGGTTATAGTCCAAATTTTACGCAATCAACAATAGGTATATTTTAGAGGACTTATGAATTGTTGTATAATATGGCCCCTGATCACTTCAATTTATAAGCAATTTTTTTTATTATCTCCGTAAACTTAAAATTTATTACAATTAAATATTTATTTTCGTCTTCATCTTCGAATCTTTGGAACTTAATTTAGCACTACAATTTACTTAACATACTGGTAACTTAACGGTAAACAAAGAGTTTTTAATCACTGTCATCGTCTTTTGTTGAACCAGTCCTGTTTTATTAGATCAGCACCTTTCTCACCAATCATTATGACTGCGGCATTCGTATTGCCGCTGACTATAGTAGGCATTATACTAGCATCTATCACTCTAAGTCCTTCTAAACCATGGACCCTCAGTCTAGGGTCCACAACTGCTCCAGGGTCCCACGAAGGACCCATTTTAGCCGTCCCACATTGATGGTATATTGTCATAGATATTGTCCGCACTTGACACTCAATGTATTCATCTGACATGAACTTATGCTGCTTGCAGTTTGGCAAAGGCTTCATGTACAGCCTGGATCCAAACTGCTTGAATGGAGACGCGTTAGCAACCTGTAGAGCTATCTTGATTCCTTCCACGAGGCGAGCTACATCTAATGGATCCTCAAAGTAGCGAGGATTCATTAGAGGATAGTGGAATGGATTAGAACTTCTTAATCTGACGTACCCTCGTGTGTTTGGACGTAACAAAAGAGGCATGATTGTCCAAGTGTCTTTGTTAGCTACCGGTCTGAATACAGTATCGTAAAGCTCATCAGTTAGTCCTAGAACTTTGCGCACGACTTGACCGTTATCCGATGATAATGATGCCGGTGCCATGTGGAACTGAACGTCGGGCCACAATCCAGACGAGTTCGCGTATTTTGTGTTCACAAACGCAATCCCCTCGAGTCCTCCGAGGGTGGTCATAGGACCTCTCTCGTTAACAACATAGTTCATCGTTACCGGAAAAGCTTGGAATCTATTTTGGACTATCGCAACAGGTTTGTCTACCAAAAATGTTAATCCCCCAACTCCTACGTGGTCTTGTAAGTTTTCTCCAACAGGCAAATCTTTAAGAACTTTTATTCCAACCTCTCTTAAATGATCTTTAGGACCAATGCCTGATAACATCAATAACTGCGGACTATTGATGGCTCCGGCCGATAATATCACCTCCTTTCGTGCATAGACGGTTCGCTTTACTCCATGCTTCACATATTCCACACCATAAGCCTTCATAGTCATTGGATTTATGAGGATTCGGGTGGCTTGTGAATTTAAAGATATGTCGAGATTCTTCCTCGTTCGAACTGGCCTGAGGAAAGCTTTAGCTGTGCTGCATCTGGAGCCTCTTCTTATCGTTCCTTGAGCAATCATGAATCCTGTCTGTTTCTCGCCGTTAATATCTCTGTTCTCGTATCCTATTTCGACACCAGATTCTACAAAAGCAGCTACTAGAGGCGTTCTCCAGGGGGCTTCTTGGACAGTGAGATATCCTCCCCTCCCGTGGTACTTGCTCTTTGCTAAGTAAGGGTTTCTGTTGTCTTCAGACTTGATAAAGTACTTGAGCACATCTTGGTAACCCCAGCCGGGGTTGCCGAAGGATTCCCATTGGTCGAAGTCGTATCTGTTGCCTCGCACGTAGACCATGTAGTTGAGCACGCTTGAGCCGCCGAGTACCTGGAAATTAGTTTTTTTTTTAAATTAATAAATATTGAAAATAAAATACCTGCACGGGTTGAAAAGATTCGTCGTATTTTATTTTATTATATATGTGGAAAGACTATGCAAGAATTTAAAAAGTTTAAAGCAATGAGTGTTGTATCTTTGATGAGAGATTTGCTACCATCATTCATGAAGGCGCTTTAGAAACAATATCGTCTAACCTCATACCAAATACATTAGCTTTAGCTTTTTTAATAGCATTAGCTTTTTATTTCTCAAACTCATGACAAAACAAATGTTCTATTTTTCTTATTGTATGTATTCTGTGTAATTTGTACATAAACTGTTAAATAAATAAAATATGACATGACATAAATACTATAGATAGTTCAACTCAGATTTGCGCGCGGCCCTATGTGTGCGTCGGCTTGTAAATATACAACTTTCATTCGTGTGACAGTGACGTCGTCCGAGCATGACATGTTCTTATCGCTTTTTGTTATGGGTACAGTCGTTTACGAAAATGTCTAGTTCTTCACGGAGAAAATGTTTAAGGAGTCAGGTAGCGTTTCAAAAAATGAAACAACATTCGGAGCTTTTTATTATTACATTTTACAGTTTTTCATTATTTTCTCATATGTTTTTTTCAAATTGACATTGACTAGTAGTAGTATCTAAGAAATAAATGAGATGAAATTTCTATGATGGATTAAATCAACCTCCTGGATTAAATTATATTGCTTCGCATAATGTCAACCAAAATAAGATGGAAATAATGAAACTCATTAATGTTAACGTTTGAGTCAAATTGATGAAGGGATGTTGGGTAATATCATCATTTGATTTTTCAAGTAGCGATTTAGAATCATTATAAATAAATAAACATTAAATTACGTAATAACTGTTTTTCTTTAAACAGCCGTATACAACCCCTAAATAACTGTATTTGTACCCGACTGTACCTCTTGTCACTCACACAAAGTCAATGTATACGTACAAGGGTTACCCACACATAAGGCCGCGCGCAAGACTGAGTTGAACTTACTATAATAAATATTTAATTTTCAGTATCCCTAAAATGAGAGTAGGTATAACCAAATGCTAAATCAGTTGAAAATTATATGTTCTTTCTGGATACAGTAAACGTTCCATTATTTTGCACCACTTTTCTAAGTTTGTATGTACTTTCTAAATATATCTTAGACACCAATGACTGTGTTTCGGATGGCACGTTAAACTGTAGGTCCCGGCTGTCATTGAACATCCTTGGCAGTCGTTACGGGTAGTCAGAAGCCAGTAAGTCTGACACCAGTCGAACCAAGGGGTATCGGGTTGCCCGGGTAACTGGGTTGAGGAGGTCAGATAGGCAGTCGCTTCTTGTAAAGCACTGGTACACAGCTGAATCCGGTTAGACTGGAAGCCGACCCCAACATGATTGGGAAAAGGCTCGGAGGATGATGACTAACCTTTCCTCTCGGCCAACTGCACCTTCGTTTCTTGAAGCCCAGGCAGGCATGAGGCGTGGGCTCCGTCTTGTACTGCCAGTCCAGCTTCGTCAGCTGCAGGTACGCTGCCAGCGAGGGCACGTCCGTGATCTCGTTCTCGTCAGGACCTGGAATTTGTGGTTGGGAATTTAGTACTATATGACTTACCGCTTAGTTTTGTGTTTAAAAGGCTTTTAAACTCTATTGATTTTCATGTTGTGGTTTTGCGTTTATGGAATTGGGACAAGTCATTAGCAGTCCAAGTTGTGATATGGGTTAGGCTATCCTATTAGGCCAATACCGTTGAAGAATTTATGAATGAATCTAGACTTTGCTTTTTGATGCCATATGGTGACTTTGCAATCTATTTAAGTGTTACTCAAGTGAGCATCATTTCAAAATACTAACATTAAGCTATTATTTTGACAAACAGATATTCGTCTATCACTTACCGGTTTCCAATAATAGTACATTCCAAGATTTGACCTCGCTGAGGCGGCTCGCCACAACGGCTCCAGCCGAACCTCCGCCGACCACAACGAAGTCGTACTCCTTCAAGGGCTCCTTATCTAATATCTTCGCTTCAGGGTCGTAAGAGTTGTAATTGTGGAAGGTGAGCGCTCCAAGCAGCAGTGGTATCAACCACAGCCCTGTCACGCTCACAGTCTTCAAGGCGGTGGATGCCAGCAGTACGTGAACACCCATTTTCGTTTCGTTTTCTATCACAGTTCAAATATGTTGCCAGTATCACAGCATTTGAACTTAGCTTTGGTTTTTGTGAGGACTAGTTTGTTTAGTATTAGTTGGTGAGTTTGTGTCTGTCTGGCGGCTTGCGGGTCGGGTGGGCGAGGGGTTGCGGCTGCGGGCGCGGTGGCCGCATCCTATGACGCATCACAGCGTCTCGTGCAAGTGCGGTGCGACTCTCGAATCTGGAATTAGACAAAAAAACATTAAATAACCAACATATTACAGCGAATGAATACTTTTACGTTGTTTGTCTAAACAGGAAAACATGGCCTTTAGTATTTTGGTTGACCAACAATTGTGTTGACAGCTCTTTGTCAGCTGTTATGTAATACGTTTGTTCATAACGTTTGTTTCTGTTTCAGGTATTTAACATCACCTATTTGTGTTACGTGTTCAGCAGTTCACTAGTAAGTTGAAGCCTGAATGTCAAACGGTACCATGTAAGAGAATATTGTATCATTTTTCATTATTAGTGGTAAGAAAATATCGACGATGACGTAAACTAAACTTCGAAGTCTAATAGCGAGGGAAAGCACAAACAATTTAAACTATAACTACGCACGCCCATGAAATATCGCGCCGATGAAATAATACAAGAACAGAGACCAAGCTATACAAAACATTTGTGGGGAGAAAGAGGCGGACAAGCAGTGTCTATTTCCTACTTGTGCGGAAGATTATGATCTAATTTCAAGACATTACCCGTTCCTGAGGCGATCTCGTGAAAGGCATCTCAGATTGAAATCAGTGACACAATATTTTTCAATTTCTATACTTATAAAAAGATCGATATCTTTGTGAGTTAATTGTTGAAAGCCAATAAAAGAAATAATACATTCGACATTGTTATCATCTCATTGATAAAAGTCAAATAATTTTGTAAATACAATCGTTTCGAAGAGTGTTACTTAATCAGAGCAATCGTTGTTATTAGGTTTTTATGTAATAATTATGATGCTGCGGTATTTAGATCATAAAAATCATTTTGCAGATAGATCACAGTTTTATAAACTTATTATGACATACATACGTATCTGGATTATAAACATCAAGCTTTGACAACGGACATCTAATTATTTAGTTCTTGAGTTGTTTTAAAGTGCTCGTCTAGATAGTATGCATATGCAAATATTATTTTTAAAATTGCATGTCTTGCTTATTATGTGCTCGTGCTTATTACTAAACAAACCGTTATTGTAATCAAAGAAACAAAAGATTTCATAATGTTCTTTGCAGATGATCTTCAAATGTTTATGAATCTTGCCTTGGATGAAACTGTTTTACTAATTAAGTATGTCATACGAAGTTAAGCTTACTAAAATCCTAACTGAATCACTTTAGTAAATGAAAGCCTGTGTTATGATTGTGGACTTCAAATTGGTTTGTTTTGGTATTCAGATTAGGTAAATAGTATGATTGCCATATTGTTTCATGTTGACTGTTATCAATACCATCCATTTTTTATTTCGATTACCGAATATTTGTGGTGTTATTTTCGATTACATGTAATTTTGTAGACTCGTTTATTGCCAAGACCTTATTAAGCGTCATGTATTCGCCACACCTTGTTACAGATTTCTAAATACCTTCTTCAATCGAGTTCAATTAATTCTATACTATTATCTTTTCGATTCTCACACCTATACTTAAAGACATTGTATTAATGTTCACATCTCGTTATACCAGAATTACAGATGATTGAGCAATTCTAATGACAGGTTCAGATTCAACTTTTATCGGTCACATAACAAAATTGATGTTCATATTACATCAATTTTCGTCAAGAGTGAGAGTATATCAGTCTTTAACATTAATGCTAATCCGCAAGTCACTTCCTTACCAATTCATTTAATTGTCAGCTGTTATACAGCTGTATTACAGCAATAAATTCTTTAATAGCCGAGTTACGATTATATTATATGGGTCGGTACTTCGGAAGTGATGTTTAAGTTGACCTTTTCATGAAAGGGGGACGGTAATAATGAAACTGTCGTTACTAAGCGAAATATGTGTGACTTAATAATGTGTTAGAGTACATATTATTGTGTATTCAATGCGTTCTTTGTATTGATGTGTTGGCTAAGCAAATTATCTAACATCATAGGGCAGTAAGAAGTAGGGCCAAGCATACTTTGCGAATGTAGGGCACTGAATGAGAGTAAAAGTAGTGGAGTAGTTGCATTTGTGAAGCGTTAATCACCAAACTCAAACCTTCTTATGTATGTATGCAAGAAAAGTACTCTTAATGGCATTATACCTACTCTGCAAGAGTGTCTGATTAAAAGCATAAAACTGCTTCTAGCCAATTAGCAACTACAGTGCCTTAATTTTCTCTGACTGTGGTTTCTTTTAATACGTGAACGTGTAAAGTCTCAACGTGCTTTTCCGCTTAATACAGCATGTTCACTACCAAAATCTGTAAATGTACATAGACACGTCAACGTGCACTGATAGTAGGTATCTAATCTCCAGACATAACATTTAGTTTCCCTATCCCATCATATCCTTTGTGACATTCTCGAAATTTGTTAGATAGTATTGATGGGCGAGGCAGTAAAAAGTCAATTAATAGCTCCAACTAATTATAGCGTCCCGTCACGCAAGCCAGCACTACCACTAATTACTTATCGATTCTATACCAATTTGTTTGTGTTGTTATATCTACACTGTATATTTGTTTTGGCTATCCAAACATATGTGGTTCTATTTCTGATTTGGTGTGAATTGTACTTGTGTAATCAAATTCGTCCTTCGAAGCTCTTATTTGTTTGATGTGTTTTTATGATGGGTCGAGCCGTATAGATAGTTCAACCACAAAATACATAGGTACAGAAGTCAATCTCATGTATGTACTTCACTTTTCATGCCTAAACTCGGCGGTCGCGCTAGGGTTGTCAACTTTTTTATGCGCATAAAACTAACGTGGTAGTGGTACTCGTATCTAATTATTTGATGTATTGTTGAGAATAAAACAGGAAAAATGAAATATAAACCAATAATAATCAAAAAATTAATGTGGCATACAAGAGGTTAATAAACACTTTCAACGGAAATTCGTTTGAACGAGATACCGAACTTTTTCAGAAACCGCAATTTATAATTTTGTTATTCATACATATATACTTACCCTACTCTTTACTTGTGAAAAAAATATTTTTGTATGTTTGTATGTTTTTGTATGTGTTGGGCTAGTACAGTCCCCGATCTAAGCTTGCTTCTACATACAGAAACCTTGATGTGCGAGTTTTATTTCGTCTAGTGAGTGACGCGCGTATCTCAAGAAAACGGCAGCCGCGCTCGCACTGTTTTGAGTTGTTTTGAGACAGCGCGTCTGTGAACACGCACACATAGACACCTATGTCTGCGTGACTCGAACGCGCTTTGTATGTAGATTGACTTCTGTACCTATGTATTTTGTGGTTCAACTCAGATTTGCTCGCGGCCCTATGTGTGCGTCGGCTTGTAAATATACTACTTTCATTTGTGTGACAGTGACGTCGTCCGAGCATGACGTGTTCTTATCGCTTTTTGTTATGGGTACAGTCGTTTACGAAAATACTAGTTATTCACGACTCAAAGCTTTTTATTATTAAATATAGTTTTTCATTATTTTCTCATACGTCTTTTCAAATTGACATTGACAGTATCTAAGAAATAAATAAGGTGAAATATCTAGGATGAATTAAATACTCCTTACATATTTTCAGGCTGGGGGTACGCGGACAATAAATAAAAGTGTGGATTAAGAATGTAAAAAGAGGTATAATCATGTAAAGAAAATGTGTGGGGAATTAAAATAAATTAAATTGCTTCGCATAATGTCGACCAAAATAAGACGGAAATAATGAAACTCATAAATGAACGTTTAAGTCAAATTGATGAAGGAATGTGGGGTAATACTTGTCGACATGTACAAAAGAAAAAAGAAGAATACTATAGACATTTTGACATGGAGTCAGAATTTATAATTCATCTTGGAGAGTAGCGAATCCGAAAATTCATCATTTGATTTTTCAAGTAGCGATTCATAATCATTATAAATAAATAAACATTAAATTACGTAATAACTGTTTTTCTTTAAACACCACACACTCCCATATAGCCCCTAAATAACTGTATTGTACCCGACTGTACCTCTTGTCACGCACACAAAGTCACTGTATATGTACAAGGGTTACCCACACATAAGGCCGCGCGCACGACTGAGTTGAACTTACTATACCTATGTATCTACTGGAGGTGTTCAAATGAATGTTTTAAAACGTGGTCTATCTTTAAGTAGCATTTAAATCTCAGGCTCTCAGTATCCCCTTATTTTTATGTAGCACTCACATTATGTGACTCTTTTTAAGGTGGGGAACTATCAGCTGACCCTTGGTAGATTGTCAGTGGACTTGACTAAATCCCACCTTATTCCTTCTAGAACCCTTGTATACCAGAACCGCGGTAACTCTTTCGAACAATCCCGCAGCCCAGCAAGATATTATTTGACACTGAATATCCTCTAGGATACCCTGTCGCCCAAGATCCAGTGTCTTCAAACAATGGTAGGAGAAACCAATGTCCACTGCTCTTACAGCAGTTTTATTTTAGGCAAGTTAAACATTGTCAATATCCTTACTTTCTTCCTTCCGTTCGGTATTCCAAGTATATCATGATCAAAAATACGAAGTTATCATGGAACTATATTAAACAAACAATCTTTCCCCAATAGGTTGCGCCATTTTAATAAATATGTCACGTTTTGGTATTTTATTTCTGCCACAATGGCGCCTCAAGTGTCCACCGCGTCAGAACAATACTGACATTAGCCACGCTTTGACGAGCGTTATTAGAGCGTACAGTTCTGCGCTTACTCTTATATTCGTGCATAACATTATCTTGTAATAGTTATTGTGTTCATGTTTACATAGTGTTTGTTATTATTGAATTCGGTTTAGGTTTTTTTTTGAAAATATTTGGATAGTGTAGCTTAAAGAGTTCTCAAAAAGAACCGGATATTTCAGTTAGCAAAACCTTGATTCCTTACGTGGTCCTTAAACTGTCATGGCGCCCGGAATTGCCATAACGTGCTTTTAGCTTATTTTGGTCAACACTACACTATGAACACAACTTACAAACACTTTTCGTTTAAAATTTTACTCGGTAATAAAATATAAAGGCTTTTTGTATGTTCGTAATATCAATCACACTTAGGCTTTGTAGTTTGTCAACCCAGTTAATTTGAACGACAAAATTAACACAATAGCAAAGTGAATGTTGTTGAAATATAATAAAAGAATCATAACCGGTGCTTACATTATTTATTACGATTAACCTTGCAACAATTTGAACCACTTCTCTTTGTATTTTGCTGTCAATAGCAAGTTATGAAAATTCAAGATGACTTTGCATTGTTGCTTGTCTATGAAATGGTTCGATAAATCTATGACCAACTAGCCGGAAAATTACTCGAATATCGTTTAAAATATGACCTAAATATTTATGAACAGAAACTATAAAATATGATACACTAAAAAGGCTTTTGTTGATATAAAAGTTACGTTTATATTAAGATTTTTAATGTTGCATCGCTCTGAGGCTAAGTGTACCTTTTCTATAAATAATAATAACCTACTAAACCTACTTACGCAATTTCCGATTCTAATCTACGTTAATTATTGAGTGAAACAAATAATACTAGTGATTGATGGGAAAGCGGAACACAGAGCAAAAGATCATCAAATAAATCGATTGTTAACGTAATCGAATTTAATTCGTTTCTGAACGATTGACTCAGTTACCAGGAAAATCCACATGGAAAACAGTAGGTATATTAAATGATAATTTGACTATGTAAATTATATAAGAGCAAGCTGTTCCCCGGTTTCAGGTGGAACTAGTTATTTCTCGCACCTGAATAAAGTAGCCTTTCTCCGGGTCTGGACTATCCGTGTACCAAAAATTTAAACCGATTCAGTAGTTTGAAAGCTCGAAAGAGGGACAGATAAAGCTACTCCTTATTTGTAAGGATTTGATCATATAACTTGTACCTATCGTTGTAATAAGTATTACCAAAAAAAAAAAAAATATTACAAATACATAACCTATTAGCCCAATGCTTGCTGCGAAATAGCCTTGCAAACACAATGAAATATGTTTGAACTTGACCGCATCCAATCAGAAACAATGTAGCCGTTACAACAGTAATATTGGCATTTAAAAACTTTTTACACTATGTGGTATGACGACATACGAGAAGTTTAATATAAGTTCTCGCAAGTACTTATAAGTTACGTCAATTACGTCAATACGTATGCGAGTTAAACGATGAGTGTGCAAAAATCGGAACCCTACAAAAAATGAATTTCAAATACAAATGCTATGCAACAAAATTGGTTCAGTTAAACGAGAGATGATCGCGCAAAAAACATAGTTACCAGGTCAAAATGAGAACATCCTCCTTTTTTGGAGTCTTAAATATGGTCTTGCGAAAATCTTTATACATATGTTTTCCTTTTTTACCTTTATAAATACTTTTTGCATATATTGCATTGATTATTTCCCTGATAACATAAATAAACAAACGTTATGTAAATCAACCTGCTCGCATGTGGCTATCGGAGGCAATGGGTGAAGGCCGTTTCTCGAACTTTCGTCCGCTGACATCTGACGTCACAAGATGGCGTCTCGTTTGACAAATGGCGGGAAAGTTGACATTAGGAATTAAGTATTGTATAATGAAAAAGAAAGATAGTTTTCTTTAAGTTAAAATGTAGAGAGTAATTTATTTTGATAAATAGTGGTGATTATTTATCTTTAATATTCTTATTGATTTGAATATTGGATGCTAATATTAAAGTAAAATTATGTTCTGTGGTTGTAATAATCTAGTAAAGTTCCATAAGTCCGCACATAAGGAACTGATAATATCATTAAGTCATCGGCTTTTATTATTAATTATTTGTTGAAGTAATTACAATGCCGATAATAATGTTGATCATCCAGGTCCATGCTTTCAAATGTGCCAGACACATCATTTCAAATCAAACCTTTTTGCATGTGTTACAAGGTTAAAAAATAAATAATTATATTAATGATATGATCACTATCGGGCCTTGACTTGCCTTCAGTGTCTGAATTGACGTTATTAACTTAATTTTCAGGTAATACAATCATGTCATGGGTAATTTCATCTGCAATGAAAGCTGTCCTGTCAAATATCCATCCAATTTGATCATTATTTAAACTACCCGATTTCAATTTGGTTTGATCCAGGTCAGGTAGAGTCATTGAGCAAATCCAACTACTTTATTTATCCTGAACATAATTATTGCCCCGGTCAATAACCTCATCATGAAATAAGTCCATTGTTGCCAACCAAACCTATACCTTGATTACCCTTTGCCATTTTGGTCTTTAAAAAAAAATGCGTGAACTTGTCACCTTTATGAACCTTCTAGAAAGAAACATGATGACATTTTTCCCATTACATTTGACCATAACATATTTTCTCGTAAATACATGTAAATTGATGCTGATGGTCAGATATCGTAACCCGATTAAGTTTAGTGGCACAATGGGTGAAGGCCGTGCCGAAATTACTTTCACTGTTGCGCAAG
The DNA here is from genome assembly GCF_030705265.1 of Helicoverpa armigera. Classification (NCBI taxonomy): domain Eukaryota; kingdom Metazoa; phylum Arthropoda; class Insecta; order Lepidoptera; family Noctuidae; genus Helicoverpa; species Helicoverpa armigera. Next base: position 3,092,207 of record NC_087141.1, read on the forward strand.
AGTCGCTTGGACTGCCGCACGCGCATGCTAACTTGTTGGGTACATAAGAAAAACGCCCACTAATCATATGCATGAGTTATGACTACTGAAGAATAGAGTGATCGATTTAGATAAATTGAAAGATATTGACTTTGGTCATGATTGATGTTAAGATTTGTTTCCGAGTCAAAAGTGTTTTTGTGGCTAGAGGGTATTTCTTAATTGGAACTCTGTTCGAATCGCAATCATTGTCATTCTCGATAAAAAGGGTGATTTTGGTGAGTTCCGTTTCGTACCGACCAAGTTAGATAGGTTATTCAAGGATATTTCTGTCAGAAAAAAGTATTTAATAGTATTGTGAGAAAAGAGGTAATAGAAATAAGAATTAATTATTTATATGTCTATCAGTCTCTATTCAAACATATCTAAACAAAACGACGACTACACGACCATTCATTCTTCATTCATTCATTCGTTCTTCACATTAGCAACTCTAGCAGTTCCATCAATCTGGCGCCAACGCCTATCGAATTGGTTTTGCTCTGTAATTTGACATTTCAATTACCGTTACGTGTTACGTCGAGATAATGTCGCATTGAATAAATTATTTATTATGCTTATGCGCTCTCTATCTTTGTTCCGGATTCTTGCTTGCATAATTTAGATCATTGTTCTATATTTAGAAGAGTCTAGAAAATAAAAATGAACCATAGAGGTGACCGTGCAGTATTGAACAACCTTTAGGATCTAGATTTCATTGGCGTCAAAGAGACTCATTATATTATAAATCAACCAATTCAAACGTCGCGCTATCAACAAATTGCCATTTTTTATTAGATTTCGTTTTATCCCAGTTAAAAGCACGGACTAATCTAGGTCTAATCGCACATGTTTCCTATTTACTCCCAATTGAAATAAAGCATACATTACGAATGCAATGAATGGCTATCAAAAGAGCTAACAATTAGATCTCGTGAATTCTCTGTTTAAGAAAAGGCAGCGGAGCATTGTTGTTCGGAAACGTATTTTGTAATTGTTTATCTCGGTACGTTATTTTACTACAGAACTGGTCCATACAGCTGTTTGTTTGTTACCAAACGCCCTTTGAATGGATCCATGCCGTATTGTGATGTAATCCATTTGCGTGTATTACGTTTGTAACGCAAGCTAACATTATGCAGTGGTAATACCCACCTAGTTTTAATTAAACACTTACCCACTCACCTGTTTTTAAATACACATTACTTTTCTAATCAGCCAAGGTAATGAACCTGTTTTTTATCTAACCTCTTTTGAAATCAATCAACTGGTAAATTGTTGTACTGTCATCCTTTTTTGGGGTTTGATTATTTATTCTGAATTTAGAATGTAGATTAGTTTGGGACATTTTTCTACTACTTTTGCCTCTGCACGTGTAAGGTAATTTAAACCTGCTTTTCTTATATAAAAAAAACTTGTCCACGTATTTGTAAGTCACTATTTAATTTGTCTTCGAACTTCTTAACTTTAAAATATAACAACAAGAATTTTGAAGTTAAATATTTAAAAAAATACAGCCGATGTGAGAACCGACATTGTTTGAAAAGTTAACAGCTAAACTAAATAAAAGTAAACATTACGATAATGATTATTTTGGCTATTTGACTGTCAATTTGCGGTTCCATTATAAATAGCAATTCACTATAAAGTATATATAAGTGTAGTTACAACACAAACAGCCAGAGACTACAGTGTTTTATCCGTCCAAATTGAAGTTCTGTTTCTTTTGGTTTTATTCAATTTACGCTTATTGCGTCAAGCACGCATGTGTCTTTGTTTTATTTTTTGTTACATAAAATAGTACGCACAAATAGTCTTTGTAAGGCTTATTTTGTGTGCGAAAATAATTGATAAGTAAAAAGTATTTGTACCGAAAAAAAAAGAATTTCCGTGCGCAAATTGAGTGCAAATAAAATTTAAATTCAGCTTGATGTAATTATTTCGCCATTTCGGAAATTCAAATTGGTAATTCCAAAAATTACATAATCCCAACGTATCATCATGTTATATTCATCATTAAACCTCGATGCAGTTTTGCATCAGTGTTGCAAACCTTATGTAATGAATGGCGGCTAAGTTGTCGCAATGTTGGCTGCCTTGCAAGGATTCGCGGTCATAGCCGCGCCGTTCCATATTCGAAATTATCGCAGTGGCACGGTCACGAACGCCATTAGCCTCGTTAGTGAATTATGATCAATTATTTATTTTAATTATTTTATGGTTTGATTATTATTTTAATAGTAGCGTATTTACTAAGAAACTGTTGAGTTGTCCCATTAGTTTTGTTTAAGGAACAAAAGGACAGAAGTATCATACCTCACCTTTCCATTTGAACATTTATTCCATGCTATTTTCAAGGTTGTTTTAGGTACAAGAATAAATCCTAAATATATGATATAAAGATGTAATACCAGCGCAATAATCGTAATCCATACAGCAGAACGTATATTTACACTTATAAAATCAACAACCACGGTAATGGCGGTTGCCATGACTACCGGTTGTCTGCGCAAACGCCGCTTCGAAGAGCTATGCCGTAACACTGCCAATGGTAATGTCTAGAAGCATTACATTGAGGCTAGAGTACTTGTTTATTGACATTCTCATTCATAGTCACGGCTATGTTGGAAGATATGTTTCTGTTCTGCGGGATTGTTTAATAGAGTTGCCGCGGCTCCGGAACAAAAGGCTCCAGTGTTTTAGTCAGTAAGAGTTTGACACTTCCTCATTCTGCCTCTGCAGAGGGTAATTTCCCACACAAAAAGGAGATGTATTTACTCGATTGCATAGTCTTTGACAAAGTTGATATATTTATTTTAATAGGTAAATGAGACATCAGACGTCCATTAGGAATGTCTCATTTCGATTCATTGAGATTTCAAGTTTTAGTTTTGAGTAATTTCGACTATTCATACAATTTCCTTCTGAACGAAAATAGTTTTCTATGAATATACCATTATTTAGTGAAGACACTATCACTTTTCGGTCAAGGCTATCATTTTCAATCAGAGTGTAATATTCGGCGTTGGGCGCCGTTATTGATCGACAAATCTATAAGAGGTGTGTCTTACTTTGATGTGACCTGTGACCTCGTATATTATTTTATGTCCTCTTTTCTTTGGATGATAATAAAAAGGAATGAAATGTGTTTTTTCTCATGACATTTACAAGTCGTCGCCTTAGAATGAAAACCTCGGAAATGCATTTTTTCTCAATATTTTTTTATTGCATTTTTTTGGAAGATAATCGTAAAAAATATCTAGTACTAATCCTTATCCTGAAAATTTATCTCCTGCACTAACGAGGTTTTCACTCTTTATTGCATTTCTTGGAAGATAATCGTAAAAAATATCTAATACTAATCCTTATCCTGAAAATTTATCTCTTGCACTTACGAGGTTTTCACTCTAAGGCATCGAAGTATATCAATGTATTTTTAGCACCTTTACGTTCTTGCATTGTCATTCTTAAAGATACGTTGAAAATTGCAAAACTTTTCACATAGAGTGTCAAAACTATGCTCGCTGTTATTTTAATGTCTAGGATAAATCATTTATCGAGGAGACATTCTATGAATGTTGAAATTAAGCAATAATCGTTGCTTCACTATGGAACTCAAAGAAGACCTTCGAACCTTCGTCTTTATTTTTTTTTAAAGTAACACGTTGGGTGCCATATTTATGTTCCAAAAAGGTAGTATTGTAACTACTCTATATTGTTCTCTATTTAAAAAAAAATAATCGCGATATAAGTGTCTATTTTTAAGACTCACCAGTATAAGAATGAATTGTTGTAGATAAATATCACGTTCCGTTTTACTTTCGGGTATTATGTACTAAGTGTAGCGATTAGAGATTATAATATTAATATTTGAGACTTATTCAAACGTCAAATGTTGTACTGGTTGAAATAGAATCCTGCGAGATAATGTTAGGTATTATGTAAGTTTTGTCTAATGCCGGAAGAAGGCTGTATTACACCACCGGGATCAAAGACAACTTCATTGTTAGAAGATTGACATTAAGTATCCTTTCACACAACTGACACAACAAATTATAATGTTAAATTATAATTGCAATTATTTACAAGCTTATAGTAAGTAGTTTTACAGACCGAGTGATAGTATAATTTTTTTCAGGATTCGACGGCATATTTAATTTACTCATATGAAGAAAAGTATCTAGTGTGATTAGGACTACCGGGAAAATTAATAACCCACGTACAAATTGTTTGAACCCAATAATGAAATTACCGTAATTATGATTACCTATTTCGATCCACTTGATTAACAACTTTTTGATACGAGACGGCCGTCCCCAATATTTACTTTCCAGAAATAGAAATTTGACACTATTCTCATACAAAAATTCCTATCTAGGCAAAACCATAGTAGAAAGAAGATTGGAAACAACCGTAAATGACGGTGACATTACCATCAGCTTAGCGCATAGGAGTTACGAACCAATTGCATCATCGGCTTTGGATTCACTTTCCTCGGGCGGTTTAGCCGTTTTGAGGACGCCATTTGCATGGTCCGTCGTCATACTGTTTTATGACAGATCGTTATGGTTCATAACTAACGTAACGTTTTACCATCGCAATAACTGTTTATTGTAGTGTTATAACAATAAGAAATAAATATAAATATTGGTGATAAAGTTTCGGCTTTAAGATCGATTCGTACGTAAATTCGTATTGGTTGTTTGCGTAATAGTAATAACGACAGTTTACCTTTTTTTAAATTCGAAAAATCTGAAAACCTTTGCTATATGTATGTTGATGATTTCATAATAACCAAGAATCTTATCCATAAAACACTCGTTGTTGCTGCCCAAAAATTAAGCAATTTGCTGTTTAATTAAGTATTCAGATCGATCTACTGAGTCGGAAAATGAACATCTGTGAACACAAGTAAATTCGGTCGGTCACGTAGGCGCGGTCAGGCTACCCTGCCCACAGATAATATAATCATTATTTGTTCGGAGTTTTTCTTCCGCACGCGTACCTCTTTAATTTGCAATGATTTAACCTTAATGTTGCGTCACTCAATTGTTTTATTTTCATTTTAAAACGTCATTGACGTTGAATTTGCATGATTTTCACGTTTATTTTTCACTTATGTGCTTTAGTTTATTGTCATTTTATTTATGAAAAGATTTTATCTAAAACGGCTCGCAATTAAGTTAATTAATTAAAACATTTAGCACTTGCTAATTAATTTTTATATTTGCCGTATTTAATTTGTAACCATTTATTGTTAAATTGAAGGCAAATTGCTCGTAACGACTCATCATTACAGAACTGTATTATACAATTACCTTAATTTAGGGAAGCATGAAAAACCCCTTTATTAGATTATATTTTTGACAGCACAGTCGCTGCATTTATTTAACCAAACAAATAAGTAAAAGTAGTTAATTTAACACCAAGTTTTGCATCTTTTGAAAAACTTAAAAATGTATTTAGGATAAAAAATCCGTGTCTCCGCGGGGTCGCGGCGTTTCCGCACACTGAACACTCGGGCGCAGCGCGGCAAATAGACGGAACTAATCGACTTCTAACGCAAATACGCTGATCATTACACTTTTACTTATTTTCATTTAAATTTACGAAATATAGATCTGAATAATTGTGGCTATGAATTGTGCGGCTTTAAGCCACAACTTTGGAAAGCACTTTGGTATTTTAAGTTGGCAAAATTAGAACAATGGCATTAAAAAAAAACATAACCCAAAAAATTCTGATTAATAAGCTTAAAATTACTACATAAATTCTTATAATTGTTATAATTAATTCTTATAATATCTTATAAATTCTTATAATTAATATAATCTCGTAAATTGTAATTTAAGTAAGATAATAGAAAAGTGGATCAACAACCAATTATCTCAATAATAATTTCGAGCTACAATGTAAGGTTATTACTAGGGTAACTGGGTTGAGGGGGTCAGATAGGGCAGTCACTCCTTGTAAAGCACTGGTACTCAGCTACATCCGGTTAGACTGGAAGCCGACCCCAACATAGTTTGGGAAAAAGGCTCGGAGGAAGGAGGAAGGAATATATGTAAGGCTCGTCATTTGTGTAAACATCGTCATATGTGTCAAATTATAGTCGATTTATATCCCGCAAGCAAACAATGGCATAAAATATTAAGTAATTCAACACACAAAAACAAGGTACGACACTATACGCCAACAATTATAATGACAGACAAAAAAGCAAGCATAATACAAAAGAATTTTCCCAAATTGATAGAGTGGTTCAAGTACGTGGATTGGTCGCTTTAGAGTTGCGCAAACGCACCGCACTTCCCGGGTGAACTATTATGTGTTACGTGGTGTTTGTTATTTGTCACTTGTTACGCTCAGGCGTATTGTGAGAACGCACTTTTGTACAACTGGGTAAGTACGAAACATCATTATTCACTTACATATAGTGATCTGGTTAATAATATTTTTTTCGTACATAACCAGAGTGGTGATTACTTCTAAAGTGACTTTAGAAAACTTCTACTTAAATGTAACATGAGTAACTCTGTCAATTAACAATTAAGTAGGTGACATGCAGAAATGAATCTGGAGCGCAGAAATGAAATTCTGTCGTTAGCGGAATATTTGTAGTTTACGTAACATGTGCCAAAGATGTTCAAATGACAGCTGAAACCACCAGTTTATGGTGCCCTCCGAAACACGGAAGAACTCGTCAAGAATACACGGGCCAACCGCGCCAAGCGTTGCTTATCCTTATGATAGATCGATCTGACCGGCTTTGACTTAGCCAGGAGCTCTTCCCATTTTCCGATGACAACACCGAACAATGTAAACATTTATGCTTTTCCAAATCTTAAATACTACTAAAAATACACTCGAGCATACACTTTGTCAGACATTTTTGTATCTACACAACTACCCAAACGATTCGATTTCGCAAAAAATCGTGCTTCACATCGGCGCTCAGTCACTACACATCGACATTATACCCGATGAAGCAACTGTTGGCTTTAGAAAACTATCAAAACACGTTGTAGATATACTTCGTGAACTTCACCGTACATTGATATGACTTTTTAATTGTATCTAAGCTTAATTACTCACGATTGACGGAGCAAGAGATACAAATTCCCTTTCTAAACAACCAAGTGAAGCCCAAATATTAGATAATAAATTATTATAATGCGTAATGATATTCAATAAGATAATATGAAATATTACGCAGTACTCTTCCTTATTAAAATTCTATTACGACGGCGGTTAACAGTGCATAAATGTATTTAAATAACACCTTTGATAATGTTGTTGATTTATGTTTGTGTTTAAGACAATCGAGATGAGATTTATGTGCCAACTTGAACACAAGCGAACGTTTAGAATTGCGGAACAAGAAGAATAACAAACCTTTTTAATGTGATTCTGATTTGTTTATGGTAATATATCTTTTTAATCACAAACAACAAGGAAGGAGGATGGATAAAAGTCATTAGCAAGACTCCTCCTATTAGCTAAACTTTCATACGTGAATAAAATATAATGTGGCAAAGACAAAAAGTATGTATTTAGAAGACCCTTAGTTACGTTTTAAACATTCCGAGTCATCATCATCTCCCTTGTCTTTTTCCTGGGAGATGTTAATGAAACATTCCGAGTATTGGACTGAATAACATGAACATAAGAACAATGTTCTACTATAAATTTTAATTACTTTTTATTTAAAAGTATTTGATAACTTATCAGATATTTTAGATCGTTTCCTCGAAGTAGGTTTATGTAACCTTTATTTAGCTATTATACGAGCAGCTTGCGATCTCAATTAACTTGATTCTTAACATATTTTGCCAAATAAATATATTGCTAAAGATTATGTCAAAAACGCAACAAGACGTTATGTAGTGTGCTGCAATAAGATTTGTATCAGCTTTGCATAATATGCCTGTGCGGGCGCCGACTTCTGCGCTCCCGGCTACTACTCAATAAATATAGATTTCAATTAAATTTATCATGTTTATTAGTTGGGATTATTGCAGATAAATCGATTTTAATTTATTTTTATATACTGCCATTGATTGCTTAGTCGTTTCATTAGTGTATTGTTTAATTGATCAGTTAATAATGAACTCGGATAATAGTTTTATAATCCTTCATTAATTTTAATTAAGACGGTAAAATTCCTCAAGCATATAATAGTTCAAAGCATAATAACTTTTTTGAGGAACTAGAGATAGTTACAAAATCTCGTCACCTAAGACAAATTGGGTTTTTTTATAATAAAATGTCTTGACTTAATGACTTCGCCTCACGAGATGTTAATTTTTGCATGAACTTTTACGTTCGCTAATGAGAAGATTGTGATCGTAACCCGAGGTCGGAAGAAGGTAATTTATTTCAGAACTGGCTGGTCAGCGCGGTTCCGCTCGCGAAAAACTACTACCCGCAGGTACTCCAGCATATAGCCTATGGCACTCGGGGGTAATGTAGCTTTTCAAGAGTGTAAGAATTTGTGCAGTACTTCCCGAACCTAAATGGCCCACAAACGTAAAGAAAATGTTTCCTCTTTTTTATATTAGTTTAGAATTTTAGATGAGTAAAAGTCTAATCTACTCGTACTCGTACCTGCAATTTATAGTGTAAATACTTTTAGATGTTAAACATTTGATGTGCACTTTGTACCGAAATTCAACATGAACTATACTATCACATGATATTTATGTATGTTAAGCAATAACTTAAAAAAATCCGGGTTCATTTTTGTTTGACTTGCGAAATACTGTGGTTTAGAGGTCTGCGCATTCAAAAGTTTGAAAAGGTCAAAGAAATCACAAATCTCAAGAACTAACTGTATCGGTTTGAAAATAATATTTTAGTATTAGATAGCCAATTTATCTAGGGAGACTATAGGCTGCTTTTTATCCGGGCGCGTGGAGTAGATCCTACGGGATGCAGGAGAATTCGCTGGCGTAAGTTCTTAAAAAACAGTCTCAGATTCGTCTAAGGATTAGCCTAACATGGGTCCTTAACTTCGTAAATGAAGCCAATGTCACTTTTAGAACAAGGCCAGTATACTTTTGCCTATTGGGCTCAAATTCTATAACACTAACTGAAGAAACATCTACTTTGATTCTGACTGTTTCCAAATATTTTTTCGTAACAGACTTGACAACTAAAGTTTAGAGTCAGTCATTTATCGCTGTTAGCAAGTCAGAGCCGTTAAATTTCACAATAAGATTGCAGTGTTTGGTTTATTTATTCACTGGCCTTGGCACACAATAGTTTTGATATTATAATATTACGACACAAATGTCTAAAAAAACCAACTACAATAATATACCTACTTAATCAGTAAGTCTGACACCAGTCTAACCAAGGGGTGGAGGTCAGATAGGCAGTCGCTTCTTGTAAAGCACTGGTACTCAGCTGAATCCGGATAGACTGGAAGCCGACCCCAACATAGTTGGGAAAAAGGCTCGGAGGATGATGAATAATATATGTACCTACTTAAAACCTCCTAGGTTTGACAAAGTACTATGCTGAAAACCGCATCAAAAAGTTCGAACAAATTTTAGATAATCATGCAGGTCAATCAGAGAACTTCCTTTTTTGAAGTCGGTTAATTACATTTTGGTCTAACACCAATAAAATTGTGCAATGGTTCATAGCTCGCGATTATCTATGTAAGTAGCAATTTGTTTACTATATAAAACTGTGAGAATGTGAAGCGAATTACGTAAAAACGTTTGTATTCTTTCCGCTATGAAGAAATTTTGTAAATGCAAAGAATGTTACATTTTGGATTGCAACAACTTAATTGCTAAAGAGGTTTTATGTAAAATGCATCTTTTGTTCTAAATATTTTGGAAAATGCTGTTTTTTATTTTGAAGGAGATGATGTGGCTGATGTATTTTTTGTCTATGAGCTTACTTGAGTAACCTTCTGATCACGTGCACTAATCGGACTGTACCCTATATTGTGTATCCTAACTAAGAGGCTAGGTCAAACAACATATTTTCATTACAAGCATTAAATCTACGAAGTCAAAACACAATCTATAAAAAAATATCGAAAACCACTCACCTTCATTTCTCTCGATTTTCATCTAAACACGCGAACTAAAGTTCTACAGTAACTTCACTTTCAAAAACACACCATCAAACACTGATCAGCACTCACTGGCTTTCGAACTCAGTAGACCAGTAGACGTAGTAGACTCAGTAGACCAGTAGACCGAGCAGACTGAGCACTCGTACCCAGTGCAACGAACGATCTCTGACGAGTCGAAAGTAATACGTCTTATTACTAGTATTGTTGTAATTGTTCTCACGCACTGTCGATGCACTTTGAACTTGACGAACCTAGAATTAGAAAAAGTGACAATGTAAGTGGTGTTACGAATGATGGCTGACTTTTGATTTCTATCGAGTATCTAGTGCTGGTAATTTACTAAAAAAAAGCGAAAATAGAGCTGGTTTTGGACTGACATTGTGGCGTTTCGTATCCACTCAAGATTTTTTCAGGATAATCTTGCCATATTTGCTGATAAACGGTAATATTAAAGGATCCGTCATGAGTCATTGAGAATTTAAGAGAAATAATTGTATTCAAAAGTTAGTAACGTGCAATTACTTAATCTATCACTAATTAGCGCAGCCTAATTTGCAGCTTAAAGCAATCAAGGTTCCAAATAAAAAGGAATGTAGGTCAAAACCGTTGCGATGTCATAAAACTGAAGTAAATATATTCTAGTTAGAGGCTTGCGTCAGTAGAATTAAACATAGCAGTTATATAATAGTAAATACGGCTAATTGCGCCCAATCATTAGCCAGCATTATGCCGAGAAGCTGTTGCCGTTATTTTGACGTAACAGGTTAGACACGACTATCATTTGACAGGTCACGCCAAAGCGGCATTAGATCACTGCAAGTGAAGCAAAAAAAGTAAAACATAATCCCATTTAAAGAGAGGAACGTAACTACTACAAAAAATGATAATTTAGAGCTAATAAAGAAGTTGAGGAAGTAATACCCAAGAACACTGAACACGTTATTCAAATAGCCGCAGCAGTATTGTAGTTCCAGTAAAACAAATTTTCAATGAAGCTAGGAAATAAGTTCACAGCTTCACAACTACATAGAATGCGCTTATATAACTTAGCGTTCCTAGCTTTTACTAACTTTAACACCAAGTTAACGAGAAATTCTAAGAGCCTGTCACGATTACGTGGTATTCATAGATGTTATCACGATTACGATTTATTAGACGGTATCAGATAACAAGTTCCAGCCGGCGCGGTAAACGTTCCGTTTGAATTACATGACCTATCTCAACACACGCTAACATCTTACGTCAACCCAAGGGTGAAAAAGGAGTATGGCGTTATGCAATAATGGACAAGATTAACCAGTCGTATTACGCTATGTTAGATAAGGCTCTATTACACCACATTACAGGTACAATGAGTGGAAACGATATAACCAGAGTCAGTCACGAAAATAGCATTTCGATTTTTTTTTGTTAATTTTTTTACCGAACGTTTGAATAGATGAAAGAGATTGAGAAGGAGGTTTTAATAAAAAAATGGAACTGACGGATTAGTTGGGCTGTGTTCCGGTTGGCTCGCGACAGCTGCGCGACGCGACTCCGCGTGGTGGACTGGCGGAGCGCGTGCGCCGGTCGGCGAGCGCCCCACGCGCGCTCCCCAAGCTGCAGAAAATTCGTAATGTGTGTTACGAGGTGGCTTATGTGGAGTTTTGGGTCGCCTGGGCATGTTATGGTTTGTTTGGTGAAATTCGCCGGACAATCTGCGGTAATCGTTGCTTAATGAGTCGGGCTGTGACATTGATACTGATTGCTGTGATACAATTTTCGTAAGCTAAGTAGTGCTGTTAAGGCGCCATGTCAATGAATCACGTGCGCAGAAATGTTTAGTTTTGAGTTCATTTATTGACTGTGAAATATTTTTCATAAATGATTAGACAGTTTGAATTCTTTTTAATGTGAAAGTGAATTCAGAAGCTTCAGCTGAGGCAGAAACTGTAGGAATGTATTGTCTACGAACAGGAAAAGATAAATAGATATTCTTACCAAAACTGACAGTACGCTTCCGATGTTGTCCTCGCATTTCTATCCTAGACAGACAATTAATGGCTGTGAAATAACTCATTCACAGTATCAAAGGAACTCATCTACACATTTCCTCGGTGTGGCAGTGTTTCCGCTAGCTGCTGTCATTTTCTTCTTACTTGTCTCTGGTACATCCTCGTAAGTGACATTGTTTCTTGCGCTGTGAGATTCACTCATTAGTGTTACGTTAATTACAACTTTTTGTATAGCTGTGTGTGTATGACATTTGTTTTCTTTAGTAGTGGCAGGTTTACTTTTCTTAGAATATCTTTCTGGAAGGTTTTGTAGTAGAACTAATCTTTGGGCTGCAAATGAATGCTGCTCTAAATAAATTGTAGGCAGATAGTTACTTCGATGCTTCGATTGATGAAATTAGAGTGTTTTAGAGGAGAAGAACCGCAGAAAATTATACATATAGATGCCTAACACAACACAATGATAACTGGACAATACAAACAATTAGAGACAAATGAATAAGGCTAAAATTGGTATACACGCCAGAAGTTAACTCCTCTATGCGTTGGAAATAAATCCCATAGTAGGAGAAATAACAAAGGAGTTTAAGTTTACATACTATACTTACGCATAGCTTATTCTAGATTCCACAATAGACAAGTGGGTCGTGAACTTAAACTCAGCAGTAACATTACATGAGGTAACATGGAGACTATAGACAATGCTGACGTGATGCTCCGTGTGTCTGTATGCGCCAGTATAGCGATGACACCGGTCAGGTATGCATGTGACGAAAATCACACACGTAACTGAATGTTGACTCGTTGCAAAATGATGCGATCGACCCAATTCCGACAATCGATTGTGAAATAATGAATATCGAGTTATTTTTCGGCTTCCTGATGGTCGGTGGTTTTGCACAATGTTTTCAATGTTAAGGCTTGATTCTTATTTATCGTCAATTTAAATTCTTTTTGAGTATCTAACTTCTAGTGACATCGAATGTATTTGGCTAAAAATAACATGATTTTGAATTGTTTCCGATATTACTGTAGTTTCTCTTTCTTCAGTGGTCAATTAGTTTGCCACACCCTAGTTGCCTTATTTAAACATCAAATTCCGAACTAATGAATGAAGTATCTGTCATAACAGACTTGCTCATAAATTAATTGTTGTACAATTAATTACATAATGCCAAGGTTAGCGCCGAGTAAGGAAGCGAGCTCGATTTCATCCAGAAATCGAAAGTTCACGTAATCGGGTCGCTTACGCATACGATGCCTAGGGCAACACGAGCCTAAACCAAACCATTAAAAAAATAAACGACATACCATCTAACAAGAAAGTGCATTAAAAGAATATAGGTAACTCGAAATAATTGATATTCGATTATGAAATACGTTTTAAGATCGATAATAAATCGATTGTATTTAACGTTGAAGCGAATGTTACATGATAACATCGAACGTTTACTTTATTTATGATCAGCCAAAGGCGTATTGTGTAAACTTGAGCATTTTTTTTTCACAAGTGTGTCCTAGTTCAAAAAACATTATTTAGGTACATGAAGCATCATTAAGTTAGATAAATATTTACTAAAGGTTAATTATGGAATCAGGCGCTACTTTGCGGAAATCCATGGGATAAAATGCTAGGAAATGTATAGCGTGTATTCCGTTAAATATTTAATCAGTTAAGACATGGCACCCATGTTTTCAAGTCTCTTAAAGTCACATAAAATATGTATCATTTACATTTAAAACCAATATAATCGAAAGCAATCTAAAATCTTAGGTTTTATCACCTCTCGATGCACAACTAGCCGGAAAGGAAGCAGACTCGATTTCATCCAGAAAACGAAAGTTGTGGGTAATAAGGCCGCTTACGTCACCGACGCGGGCGCAAGTGTGAAAAGCTTTCACAGACTATGTGCTCCTAAACTGTCGCGTATTGTTCGCGTTATTTACTGTATAAACGATCAATTGTTGTGTACTTTATGTAAATATTTTGCACTTGCATAACAGTCACAATGCAGCTTGAACGAACGAATTTACGACTGTTAGCGAATTCGATTTATTATTGCATCTGTATAGTGTGTTCTCTTCCTCTCACTTGTTCCTTGTGTCCACATTTGCATATTTGCAAATCCGATTTCATTTGCATCGCATATAAATTCGATCATTTAATTACGTCTTGAGATTTAGTTCAGAATGAATAAAGTTCGATTTCAAATTGTTACAACTCTTAGAGCTTTTTTCAGTTTGTCTACTTCCCTTGATACCTGATACCCAAAACCTGCAAACCTGTGAATATTGTACTGTCAATATGCAGTCGTTTGTCAAATGTTCATCATCATATTTTCATTTTCCCTCTACAGGACACAAGCCTCTTCTCATCATACTTCGTCAATTGGTCATGACACTTGAATTACCTTCTTCTGGTAGCATTCTTTACATGCTTAACGTAACTATTGAAAACTTTGTTTAGAGATGGTCACAACGGACGTGACAGATAGGAAATAAGGCCGTATAATCTTCAGTTGATTACGTCAAGTAACACAAAACTTCTGTAATGCGATCCTTTGTGAGTGCAGAGAGTGCGGAAATTATCTTCGAGGAATGCGAATAGCCTACTTACCTCAAAGCAAATGATAAATTAATATGTATAGAGATTTCGAGGTTACTTAAGGTAAGGTCTAATTACGATTTGATTTACGGCTTTGTCTTGCTCTTGTTATTACATCACGTAATATTTTACATACATAAGATATGTAGATGATTGCACTCATTCTTCGGAAGTTTTGATCTCCGAGCTATGCAACCGTCTTGATATTAACATTCACCAGCTGCTGCTGAAAATTCATAAAAAAATTAGGTATGTAGATCCACTGTGGATAATAAAAGTTCGAACACCTCTTTTAGTATCAGCCATAGAATCTTGTAACTTCTCTTCAATATATTATGTATGGCATTATTATGCCATCTTTATAACATTAAAACCTTACAAAGTTTATGAATCAGCTGTATACTGGAAGTTGGAGTTACACACAACGACGGTTATGGAGTTCAAGCGACTTTTTGTTCACGTAAAACAACTGACACCCGTTTTTCTTGAACTTTAAGTAAATTAGTGGGTCACTATTACTAGGTGTGGGTCTCGGAAGGTTGAGCAATTATTTAATGACGAATACGCAAGCTAGATACTTAATTTTAATGGACAGCATACTGGTATTCTTTGATGGAATTATAGATATCAATAATTATAATTTATACTTACCTAATGAAGTTGTTATTTTTTTGCCACTTTTAGCAGGCGGGAATTGTTTAGGTTTTTACCATTTTGGAGAAATAGTTTAGAAATATTCGAGTGTGTCTAAATGTATCACATTCACAATTGAATCTTGTAGATGCTTGTCGAGGGATACTATTAAACACTTCTCCTGACTTTTAATTTAGTTTCTACTTGAACCTTGGATTATGGAAATGTTGGATATTCCTTCCGACGTTTTTATTTCCACAAGCAATTACATTCGGATTCGGATAAAGATTACTTCGCAACTTTGTTATTTCTCGCTGTAATTTCCAGCAAATGTGGATATTATCGTTAAATTTTGTAAAACAACGATGATAGAAATCATTTAAACATTTCTTAATGATTTACTAAAACCGGTGGTCTTGATTTGAATGCACACGAGCGGATTGTTCGAGCGAATGATTACGTAGGCTAACATAATAAATTATCGAAGGAAAGAGTGATGTAAGAAAACTTAGCAGCTAATAAAGACTAATTGCCTGTAAATAAAACTGAAGATTGGTCAAATGCTTATCAATAGTAAGGTTAATAAGTATAAATATGTCGTTGCGTGCGAATGTATGGAAAATGGTATTATTTAGGGCTGTGGTAGATGAAGAAAGAAAACTAAAATAATAGGTATATGAAAGAAAAACTGTCTTCTTTTAACATGAAAAGTGTAAAACACATAGGTAAGGCTAAAGAAAGAATAAGAAAAGGTGATTCAAATTAAGAGTAGTATGTTATCTAAATAAATCTTGAAAATGTAACATTTATCTACTAGTCCAATGGCAACATAACTAAATGTATTCGTTTCTGAAGATAAAACCTTAAGTTTATAACTTTAAGTATCTATGTACTTGTTTTAATTTCAAGCCGTGTACACTGCGGTTTATGCGGAACCCTGTTTGTATGTGTGCGTGTTACATAAGTTTGGCGTACGTGAGCTTGGACGCATTGGCGGTCGCGATGCCGACGCGATGGGATGCGTAGGCGCACGATGGATAGACAGAAAAAAAATTAAAACGATAAGTTTATGGTAGAGTTAATGTATAAATAAGTGATTTTCTTTTTCTACAGAATGTGTAGTTTGTATGTTGTCTGTCTCTTTTTATATTTAATCCAAAAGGGTAAATTCAATATGTTAACCAATCGGTTTCCTAAATTTCAGGAACCTAAGCTTCATTACATAGCAATAGAGGTCAAGCTATAACAACACGTATGCATTTGATTAGACGGAACAAATAAATGAGCTGAATACTTACTCAACAATCAACTGTAATTTTTTTACATCACTTTACTTAATACATACTTAGTAATCTGGTAAATAGGTAATAATGTGGGTTAATGACCTCAGCGCATCACTGATTATGATTCAATATTTCATAATAAGTAATTTATTCGTTGTAAATGCAATCATGTGCAGTAAATAATTTGCTGCAGTCATTGGATTAAATTGACCGCTATTTTGTACTCGATTAAATATAGATTTTATTATTTTACTTCGTTGTTAGGGTACTCGGCTGAATGTTGGGTTTTGATTGTAAAATAATTACTTTTTGATAATGACGAGAGATTCCGTCAAAAATTTTCTATTCCAAACTCATTTAGTCAAGTTTCTTGTTACTTGTTTTTATAAGTTTTATTTTGAAATATTTTTTATTTTGTTTACAATTGATGTCTTTGATTACGTAGATCCTTCCGATATCTATCGAAATACTAATGGAAAAGCAAATATTTTTTTATCTGAGCTAAGTTTGATGTTTCTCTAACAATGCAAATAAAGTCTGACTACATTAGTTATTTAAGCAGCGGTAAACCCAAATGCAAGTTACATGATGCAGTTTAGTCAAATGCTAAGTGATATAACCGAAGTGTTGGTTTACTCACCAGTTATGCACTAACTGTGAAGTTAGTCTCTGTGGTTAAAGCTGTCCTTCCACGCGCCATTTGGGAAGGCACCTTTAAGGTCTTGGTAAGTTAAAGTACAAGTCAAGAAAAGGTGGACGGATATGAAATGATTACTTATTTATTGAAATATAACAAGTTTGCAATTTAAGTCATATAAAGCACTAAACTTCCACGGATGTTTTCTATGTTTAGGATATTAACATTATAAATTATTCTTATTAATAGACCAACTAAGTAGGTATATTCTCCTATCTGGAAGGTCCTAAAAAAGAGTGCGTTTTTCTTTAAGGGAACAGTCAGGTATACTTCAGAGGTCTTGTGTCAAATGTAAACTGTGTTTTTTCTAGTCTGAAAAAGTTATATTTTAACATAAGTCAGTACAACTTATCACAATGATAGCATTGATTGAACAGTTGTGCAAGAGTGGCAAATACCGGCCGGTTACCGCGCCACCGAGCGCGTAACGCCTCGTATGCCAAGTTACTAACTGGTTCGACTGTTCTATCATAATTATTATGTGACTCATAGTAGTTGAAACTAGAAGTGGTTAAGTCTTGATCCTTCAAGTCAAACACAGTAACAAAACTGTGCTGTTTTTGGTTACACTATGCTGTAGCTCACCAAACGATTCTTTCATCATCATCCGATTTTGATTTTAGAATCGGCGAAACATGTTTTCATCCCTTACTCTCTTCTCTGCTACACATAGCGATCAAACTTAGAACACTGCTCTTCTACGTTGGATTAAGAAAAATAAGCAGACGAAAGTCTCAACGATGAGCTATAGTTATCGGCTCGGATATTGAGCTCTCGGCGGAAGAGTGGGGATCGCTTTGCGCACTGTACACTTGAGGCAATAAACCAATAAACCGCTTCTGCGCAGGTGAAGGTCAGGGCTCAATATCCGTGCCGATAACTCTACTTCAAATGTAAAGCGCCTGCCGTAATGTTGCGATTCTGCTTTCTGTATACTCCTTGCCTTATGCTTACAAAAGTATGTGTTTATAATATTTATAAAATATAATATGTATGGTGTTATTTATCACAAGATGTAAATAACGCGTTCATGGTTTTCCATCGCAATTTTATCAAGAAAACTGGATACTGGAGCCCTGTTTATAGAATTGACTACTGAATAGAATACGAAGGCGTTACATAGCTACATTGAATACGACAGCATCTTATCTAACTTTTGATTCCGCTGACATATAATACTAGAAATCTAGATACATTTGCAATCTTATTAGTTTCATTACATTATGTCCGAGATGTGAGTAGGAACTTATATATCTAATGACCGGGAAATGTTATTAAAAGATCATTGGGGTAGAAGATGTATTCACATAATTAATTGAAATTTACTAGAAAAAAGAGAATTAATTCAAGTTTACTCGTTTGGAATAGTGTGTTTGCATAATTAATAGAGACAGGCAGGTACTTTCATTTTTAAGTTTAATGGTAATAAAACTCTAGACGAAACGATATTCGCTGTGCACGTTGTTTGCCATGATATTCTTTTATAGCTATTTCATATTAGGTAATGATACTTATTAAAACGACTGTTGATCGAATATTCTGAATCTTAAAATCCTAATTCGCAATGAAGTGAATACCGTTACCACCATCTAGCGGTAATAATTCTATTTCTATGTACTGCTTGGTACTGAAGCTCTACGCTACTCAACGAAAGATGGCGCTTGGTGTATGTTTCTGCTACTCGTCAGCAGATGGCACTGTTTTTCAGTGCTCAATAGGAAAAACAATCATCCTCCCCGTTTTCTTATCATATAACACTAAAATGTATAAATGAGTGAAAGTTATGTATTAGATTATTAATTTTTAACGTTTTTTGTACAATAATTGGCAATAATATCGCTTATAAAGCACATTGAGTAGATACTTTGTAATCTGGGTGCGCGAAGTAGGTTCCACCAGACAATTAGAGTAATATTTTTGATGAATATAAGGATCGCCTGCTAGTAGATCTACGCAAGTATTTTAGTAAATAAAACTAATAGCAATTATTTTATGTTTTATTGTATACACCGTACCAGCGATTGGTAATTTTTATTACAATACAATACGCCTAATGGACTCGAAAAGTAAAATAATTACGTACACTACAGCCTTAATATTATATTTACAGTTTTTACTTACAATAGCAATAATTACCTTCAATAAAATAACATTTACTTAACGAGTATTTCTAGATAATAATTTTTGTTCATGACTGAGTATTTTTATTCACTATCTTTAACACTGTCATAATACAAGCCAGTCCTCTTTAATCATGTCTGATGCTTTTTCTGCGATCATGATGACAGGAGCGTTGGGGTTCCCACTAATGATCGTGGGCATAATACTTGCGTCGACGACTCTCAAGTTAGCTACGCCGTGAACACGTAGCCTGGGGTCTACCACAGCATCTATATCCTGCTTGGGACCCATCTTACACGTCCCAGTAGGATGGTAAATAGTAAACGTGAAGTGCTTCAAGCTGCACTCCCAGTATTCGTCACTAAATAGCACATGATGCTGACATCCTGGCATAGCTATGTTGTGCGGCCTCGACCCGTATCTCTGGAAAGCAGTCGTGTTTGACAAAGCCATCGCTATTTTTATACCTTCAATCAAAACTTTTATGTCTTCCTTGTAAGCGAAATAGTTAGGCTCAATGGACGGTGCAGCAAATGGATTACGGCTTTTCAGTTTGATCCAGCCGGAGCTCTTCGGTCTCAACAGCAGTGGAAGTATAGTCCAAGTCTCAGCGTCTTCTATCGGTTTGTAAACAGTGTTGTACACTCTATCCCTCAAGTTCAATATCTTCCTTATCTGTTCACCTCCGTCGGAATTCACTGAACTAGGAGCGAAGTGGAATTGTATGTCAGGCCAGTTGCCCGAAGACGGCGCGTACTTAGTGTTGACGAAAGCTAGTCCCTCTACGCCCTGTGTTGTCATCGGTCCCTTCTCGTACAAAATGTAGTTCATAGCGACGTTAAACGTTTGGAAGCGATCCTTCTTGAATGTCACAGGCTTGTTAACTACAAACGTCAAACCGCCAAGTCCAACATGATCCTGCAAGTTATGGCCTACCTTTAGGTTTGCTACCAAAGGAATACCATGTTCTCTAAGATGGTCAGCCGGTCCGACTCCACTTAACATCATTATTTTAGGGGTCGCGAGAGCTCCAGCAGACATAATGACTTCTCGTTTTATTCGTACTTTATGCCTTTGACCATTTCGGAAGAATTCTACACCGTATGCTTGTTTTTTGACAGGGTTGATAAGAATTCTAGTAACTTGAGCACCTAGGGCTACGTGTAAATTGCTCCTCTGCCTGACAGGTCGTAGGAAGGCCTTGGCCGTGCTGCATCGACTGCCGCGCCGCATCGTCGCTTGGGTCAACATGAAGCCCGTCTGTTTCGCTCCGTTTATGTCACGGTTTTCATAACCAAGTTCCATTCCGCCTTTCAAGAACGTAACCGATAATGGGGTGCGCCATGGTGCTTCTTGGACCGTGAGGTATCCGCCGGCGGCGTGGTACGGTGTGTTAACTAGATACGGATTGCGGTTGTCTTCGGATTTGAGGAAATATGGTAACACTTGATCATACGACCAGCCGGGGTTACCGAGCGCTTCCCAGAGGTCGTAGTCGTTGCGGTTGCCTCTCACATACACCATTGCATTGAGCACGCTGCAGCCGCCGAGTACCTTGCCTCTGGGCCAGTTGCAGCGGTCACCGTTCATGGCCAGGCAGTAGGAGCGGTTGTTAGAGGGCGTGGTTTGAAACTGCCAGTCCATTTCGGAAAGCTGTGTGTAGCCTGCCAGCGCGGGGATGTCAGAGATCTCAGTTTCGTCTTGGCCGGCCTCCAGGAGCAGCACAGTCCAGTTGCCGATCTCGGAGAGCCGCGACGCGACTACTGCACCGGCGGAACCGCCGCCGACTATCACAAAATCGTAGATCGGCATCACCTGTAACATTAACGAATTTCATTTAAGTATGTTATTTATTTATTTCGATTATGCGAGGAATATGTACATTGACTATTTTTAATTTAACAAAGGATAACTTTGAGCATGTTTTAGAGATGGCTCTACAATAACTGCCTAGGTCTAAAAGTAATAAACGAGGCAACGATACTTACAGTATTGACATCCGTAATATAAGACTCCGGGTCGAATTGTTGGTATCTGAAGTACGTGATCCCGAGTGCCAGGAGTGGTATCAGACCCAATACGGTGATGGGCGACGGTGCCAAGCTGGCCAGCGCTCCTGCCGCCTCCATGGCTACCCTTACAACTCATCTACCGCTAAACTAATATTTACAACTTAGCCTACTAGTCTTAGCTCTCTTAAATCCAATGCTGGCTTTTCTTTCTTTGTTCTTCTTCTGAAAGAATTTTAGGGGTATAATTCCTAATGCCTGGCTTTTTTGTAGGCGTCGCTTTCGCCTTTTCTGTGTCGCTAAGGTAGCTTTTGAGTCGTGCGCTCTTCAGTTCGTCTTTGTCGGAGTCGAAGAGTTGTAGCGTATTGTATCGCTTCTCTTTGTGAAGTTTGACGGGTTTGTAGAGTTCTTTGTTGACGTCTTTGTAGTGTTCGTTCTTGTATAGTGAGGTGCAGTAGTAGTCGCTCTTGGAGGATCTGTCGGAGCGGTACTCGCAGGCGCTGGAGCCGCTCCTGTAGCCGCTGCTCTCTGTGGACGAGTTGTCGCTCTTGAAGCTGTCAGCGCTCCTGCGGGCTTTGTGCCGCTTGTAGTCCTTGTCGTAGTCGTTGGCTCGGTAGTCGACGGGCGAGCTGCGGTAGTGCAGGGGCTCGTCGTACTGCTCCTTGTAGCGTCTCACTTGCGTGCCGCTGGCGTGCACGTACGATTGTTCTTGGCCCATGATGTGATGCGCGCTCGCGCTCTCGCGGTGTTTCTGTAACAGTAAAAATACATTTAAGTATAATTCATGAACACTTGTCTGTGACCGTACTATTTAATTATTTTTTTTTTTTAGAATTAACTTGGTCATGTGAAAATAGTTGCTTGCATTGTTATCATATCAAACATCAAAATATTATTTTAACTTAAAATTCATAAATGCATTTTTTGTTTTGCAGGTAATAACAGCAAACATTTCTGAAGTCTGCTATTTGCAACAACTGGTATGTTAAACAATCAATTAGTACTGCAGTGCTACAATCATTTACTTATCGTAAGATTTTGACAACACAGTCTATCTTGTAATCGTTATGTAAGATTGCTCAAACGTCGAAAATTCTATTTATTTTGTCTTCAATAAAACTCGAAATCATAGTGATTATAATTATGTAGCTTCGACAAATCGCTGACAACAACAGTTACTTAATATGCAAAAAACACATCAATGCCATCTGTTGACAAGTTGCGTCAACTGCCTTTAGTCGACTGCCTCGGTCAATGACCGTGTCTTCAGTACCGTTATTAACAACAACAACAGTATTCAAGCAACAGCAACAACAATTATAATCATGATTAGTTATCAATATTAACGTTTAGTGTGTCAGTAGGACGGGCACTTAATCTGAGAGTGGACCGGCCGAAATTTTGAGACGAGAGAAATTTCAACAGGTTTTTAAATCCAATTGCGGTAGAGGTTTTGTGTTTCTAAAAACAACGAAGTTTAGTTCAACTTTAAGAAATGATGAAATAGTCATTAGGAATAGTTTGGCTGAAGACAATTTTGTTAGTATTTCAATCGGATAACTTTCAAGGCTCACTGTATGGCACCCATGTCATAGAATAAGTGGTTATATCTTAGAAATAAAATATGCTTCAGAATATTAATATCTACTTATATAACTGTTAAGAGTAATTAACCATAATCTTGTTGGTTTTAAAATTGTTAACTTTCTCTAGCAATGCCTGAGTCTGTGGTTTGTACTGTAGTGTGAAATGTGACTCTATCGTGACTTGTACTGTCAGTTTCTGTCTTAATTTACTATACTTATGTCTTATGCAGTTATATCGTTTACTGGTCTTGTTTGATTACCTATTATTTAATGATCTGTACATGATCTTGGTTGATTGTTAAATTGTTGCCGTCTTACCACAAAAACTTTTAAACGTCAGTTTATGCCTTGTCTAAAAAAATGACAAATTATGACGTTGACATATGGTTCATTTTGCAGCCAAAATTTTATAAGACAAGTGTAAAACAGGGTTTAAAGTTTTTGTAGTAAGGCCCTTGAAGTTTTACATAAAATTAAATATCATTTCACATTTATATGAGAATTAGCGTTTTTCGTGTCTATTTTTTATCGCTTCTCCTATGCTGTAACATTCGTCTCAGGTCAATCTGTCTAAACAGTTTTGGTAATAGTAGCGAAGATCTCATTTCAAAAATATTCTACATTGTTTAGTAGAACCTACATAGTGTTTCAATAGTTTGTCACAAGTTTCAATATAATATAGCTCCTTTTATGGACCGTTCCGTGCAGACCGTCAAGCTATTTCCAACGAGGCTAAAGTGGCATTACTCCAATAGTCTCCTAATAACGACAAACTGGCCATAAACAACACAATACCTCAAAGGCTTTGACCAACCTTGAAGAGTAGAAACTTAACGTGCAACTCACGTTGACAGTCAAAGCAACCATGAAATAGGATCACATAGACAATCAGTCATGGAATCTTTATCTACTACAAAACTACTCCGGGACAACAGCGGTAACAACCGAGAACTCATTGTTTAAACATAATCTTGGCAGAACAGAAAAATATTTTTAATGCCACGCAATTTTCAACCTTACACCAATGACACAAGAAGCATATGTGTGTAAGGGGTCTCTCGATGCTTTGCCAAAAGGCTTCCTTGGTACTCTGCTCCGTGCTTCGCGATTATGAACCTTATGCTGAAGGAATAAGTGTGAGGCAACAGCTGGCAATGCTTGCAAATGTTTTCTTTTTAAACACTTAAGTGCGTAAGCACGTTAAAAAAGATGCAAATTGCAATTTTACTGTCGTCAATGGACCGCTAAAACCTTTGATCAAATATTTTTATTTACTAAAGTTAAGCTTCACTTAAAAGGGTGTATTTGTAAAAACTTTCAAGTGTCTTAAATAAATAATATATTTGTCATAAAAAAATATGTAATGCTCATATTTTCTTTTGAAACTCACGATCGTTCACTTCGTCGTATTCGTTTTTTGCTAAATCTTCATTATTGTAGAATTAATATCATTTGTTACAAATATTAATAGTGCAGTCTGTAAATGATATAGCTCATTTAAGTCTGTGACTGTATCACCGGTAATTTCATAACAATTAGTTTAATCTTTCACATCTGTTTTACTGGCATTCTTAATTTTCAGAGCACAACAAAAACGGGTTATGTATCACAATTAATGCAAACCAGAACATATGCCCGTTAATTAATAACCATTTTAATATTTAAGACAACTTGTATCTTAACCTTATATTACGGTCTGAGGTTGAAGTAGAACAAAATTATGTTACCAATGACTTTCAAATTGTTACAAGAGGCCATGACGATGCAATTTTTGGTATAAGTAAACCGCTGCACTTAAAATAACGAACATCTTACAATAAAGACTTATTACTAAGCTTATAAGAGATGCTAAGAAACAGTCAAATACAGACTTGGTGATTGTAAGTAACAGATGATTCAAGAGAGAGTTTGATTTTCTTGTCTACAAAGGGGACACTCACACTCATCATTAAAACAAACTGTATTCATATCGCCAAATTGAGTATAAACCTAACTCATCTAACGTCAATTTAAAGCTGTTTCTACATCGATAAAGTCTGTTACTATGTTTTAGATTATAACATGATCAACGTCTGCAGCGAGCGTTCCGTTAGTTTTACCCGCGAACATTTCCGCGCCGACACTCTGATATTAATTACGTGCAAGTAACTGTCGTGGTTAACGCTCACTGTATTTTACACTGAATTATTACTCTTTAGCTTTAGTTTTATAAGGTTTAGTGTTTAATCCTTTCTGTCTATCACCTTTTAGAGTGAAAGGATCAAGGCTCTTGACATATCTTTAAGTTTTATGCTCTGATACAGCTTTTACTATGTTCAAGGTTTCATATGGATCGCACGAAATATCTTGAAAAGGTTTCTGAACACTCTTTAGCTCTAGTTTTAGGGTTCAATCCTTTCTATGTATTACGTTTTAGAGTAAAAGGATTAAAGCTCTAAGCATCCATTCAGTCCATTTCGAGAGATCTTCAAGTTTTATTTGCACGTAATATCTCGAAAAGTGTTCCTGACTTGTCAAGACCTGACCCTTTACATTTTAACACAGTTGAACGAGTATTTTTTGGTCAAAAATTATTCTTGTTTGCCTTGGCAACGTAATTGAGAAACGATTATGAGTACTATGCCAACAAACTGGGCTGACCCGAGTATGTACCGAGCCACCTGACAAGTATTTTGCAATAGATGTTGCACCAAGTAAGCAATACGGGTGTATGGCCACTTGTTTGGTTAACTTATTTTTGTAGCTTGGGTAAATAGATTGATCTAAGAGTATTGAAGGTTATAGTAATTAGAATTTTTGACGAACTTTAAACAAAAATCGAGTTGGTTCTAGAAATATTATTTGCTGTCCGTTAACCAGCTAAGATCGTAGAAACAAGAGAAGAATAATGACTACCGAATAAAATGAATACATCGACAGATCACCTAAATGCGATTGTGAAGACATTCAATCATGAGACGCCAGTACTATTGAATTCATTAACATAGGTAAGCAATTGTCGAAATCACAAAACATATAAGCAGAGAACGACCTTAAACAAGCTAATCCTTGAACGTATAAATAAATAAGAGAAAGGAAAAGGCATAAGATTTTGGGAAGATTGCTCAACTTACATAATTAATGTTTAATTAGAGTGCAAATAATAAAAAGTTTTAAATTGATAAAAAGTAATTTTATAATTGTGAGCACACAAATGAATTGTTTAAAAATGATTCTTTAACTGACTATGAAATGGTGCTAAGATGACTTGCTTAATTGAGTTGGTATCCCAAAATCAAATCTTCAATGAAAAAGAATTAAATGAGGAGCAGGATTAATTTAAAATGACATGTTCCAAAAATACTATTTTTAGCTATTCTGTGGTCACCATTGATTTTCAAATGTAAATGTTCTATTCTAACCACTGTCTTGTGGAATCCATCAGATTTTATCTAGGTTAAAGACACAGTGCATTAAGAATGTCATGTAAACCCTGGTCACGACGACATTAAAGTTTTTTGCCACCAGCGTCGACGGGGTCTAAAACGTGAAGAGCTTCTACAATGAGATGATAATCTACTTCAACTGATATATACAGCCTATTGTGAAGCATGTGGTCGGCTTGATGAGGTAGAACAAAAGAAAATTAGTATGTGTGAAGATCCTTTTGCTAGTTAAAATGCTGTAGATTGGCTACGAATAAAAATGTGCTCTGAAAAATAGCACTGCTATGCAACTAAACGATGGGTACATTAAAATAAAATACATATGAAAATGTTCTATTGTGCTTCAGAATAATTGGCATAATTTAACAAAATCATAAATTTTTGGAAAGCAAAACTTTTGAATTCGGTTTTGAGCAAATGAGCCGGTAACTGTGTCAATATACCGTATTTTGTATTTATTCTTCGTTTCCATGCTCAACCTGAATAGGTAACGAATTGCATTTCTTTATTCATGGGCATTGGTGGGCCTCGAATTATGCAGATTTTCTACGGTTTTGAAGCGTTTAAGTACTTATTATTAGATGAATGGTACGGCTTTGAAGAAGTAGTATTGGCATTGTCTGCATTGGTTTGTTTGGCATACAACGAGATTCGTTGCGAGTTTTAAAATTATTTCAAGTACATATTTTCTTTTAATATTCCTGGGTTTATTTTATTGTCTTTCGCTCCTATCGTTACATTATTGTGTACACTGTGTTATATAATTTTCATGCATATATGGGTAACATACACGTAACCTGTCTGCTTAAACTTGACACGCAACAGTCCCATTGTATTATTTGGTTCAGTCAACGTACGAGCCGTATTCAGATTTATAAACGTGTTTATTAATTCATCGGTGGTTTCGTTGCGAACTTTATTCGGAGTGGCCAGTCCAGCAAGTGGGACACTGGCTTCATTTCCAACAGCCTACGTGCAGATTGGTTTGTCTCCATTATGTGTTTGATGTGTACAACGAAATTGATCTTTATTACTATCACGTATAGTTCATAATTGAGCGGGTCCTCCATGCAAATGGTCCACCCTCTAGTTAATCAATTCTGAAGGCATTGTTTGACGTCAGATATTGATGTGTTTGCGTCCATCCACGTTAGAGAAAGCTATGAGATCGTTCGTTGCGTTTTGTTGGTTCAATAGTTAGCTGGCCACCGCGTGCGTAGAGTGGCGTAACTCAGAATTATGGACGACACTCTCAATTTCTATTGACACGTGCAATTTGGGATCTAGTGTGAAACGTGTCGTGGACATAGTTACATTAGTTACACAAGGATCAGATGGAATAGTAAACCCGTAATGTTAAACGATGTTACAATAATTGAGTAATTTGGAATTCATTTCAATAAACTTTGATGTTGTCTACTAATATTATGTAGTTAAGAATGTTGTCTAAATTATTAATTTCCAAATACTACAACATTGAAATCTGTTTCACATCGTTGAAGAGCAAATGTTGAAATGCTCACAAATGATGCCAGTGGCAGACGATGAGTTTGAATGAATAGTTAAGTAAGCACAGAATGGCTTATTTCGTAATAGGCTCCGACGGAAATATTCATTTACGTGATGCTAGTCATGCAAATTGCAAATCGTTCGTATGAGCGCATCCAACTAATATAACACTAGGAAGGCGAGAGTTCTGAATGTAGTAACAGCTAGACAATATCATAGGAACAGAACACTTAGATTAAGTAAATTCATTTGGAGTTGAAAACATTTACAGATAGACAGCACAGGTCCATCCCTTTAATGCCACAGACATGTCGTATACACAAAGATACAAATTTAGTAGATGTTTAAAAATAAACATGGTAATGTAATAATTTCATGGTGCTATACCAGTCTAGGATATAGATGAAGTCTGATAACGCATGAAACTTTCTAAGCAATGTATCACGGTCAGATGTAGATAATATCATTTATGCTCTGGGAAGAGAAAATGTCCTCGTGCAATTACATAAAAATAACAAAATGGCTGCAACGTCAAGAGAACTGAATAAATGAATAATTATGTAAATATAGAAATGTAAATGTACTTTAAACAATTATATGTCGTGCTCGTTAGTAGCAATCAGAAGCAAGAAGATGATTGGAGCCTATGAAAATATCATATAGCTATGTGATATTTCTACACAATTTTGACATTTCAATTTCGATGAACTTTGATACTATGACCTCTTAGCTTTTACAACCTTTGGCTACAACTATTGCCATCTACATCTGTCTGTATGTTTGTGAAATACAAAGGAAATAGATAGCTATTAATTTTAACGTGGTATGTGCAACAAGATTTGAATATATGCTGATTTGAATATAGCATGGATCTGTCTTTGCATTTAGTTATCTGCAATAGTCATAAAGACTTGCAAAAGACCACCCGGTATCCCGATATATTCTATTCTTTTTGGATGCTATCCTTTTGGTCCTGCAATTAACAACATAAAACCGCTTTCTTACTATATTTTGCAAATACCTCGTCATGGAACATATTTAAGCTTTAATTTTTAGTTAACTTTATCGTCTACGTACAGATCCTAGATGTGAATTAGTAGTTATGTCCGTATCATAATTATTCACTATCTTAACTAATTCCATCTCTACGCACATGTTAATGACAGACTTGACTCGTAATCTTAATTTCTCCGTGAGTTTGTCTTTTCTAAAAATTAAGTTACTCACGTATGCCAACCGGTTTGAGAAAGCACTCAGCCTTCATATTTATATCGAGTTCATCGTCCTGTCATATTTTCCTCAAGATCATTGGCACGCTTATTTTTCCTCTAGGCCTACATTTTATTCATGTTTTTGCTTATCTTTACTACTTATCTTTGTGCGACTTCTGGTGCTCGAAACTACATATCCGTATTTGTTTAAAACGTCTATGTTTACAGAGCCTACCTTAATACATTCCAAGTTGTCTTTCTGTATGTCCATTTCGGAATAATTAAGTTTATCATGTTTGCCTTCAAAAGCAGTCATTCGTCTTTGTACTATAATTAAGGTGTTCCTGACCTGAGTGCTGATTTCATAAATTAGTTTTTTCTTTATCATCAAGAACATCATTAAATGATTATTCGTAATTATCACGAAAGACAGAGGCACCATCATGATGGTTATTACAAAACGCGTAGTTTTTTGCAATGGAAGCCATTATCTCGGTGGGTCAACAAGACATCTGTGTCAGTGGGTGCGTGTCTGTCCATACCATCTTCCACCACCCACTAAGTCGTGAAGTCACTTCAATATTTGCCTTCGTGTAGCGTTCAATTGTTTGTTAATTATAATTTTATGAGTACATATTATTAGACGACAGGCTTGCGGATCGCGTGCAAATACATATATGACTTTATTTGTGAGCATCGGGAGACATCACAATGGAAGTGTTCTGAAATCTGTGTGAATATTGTTTTAAAACTTCTGTATTTATTGACGACATATCAAAGCAGATTGATTCGTAACGGTGATTCTTCTTAGGTAATATATTGTGTACATAACAAATGGATGTTGAAATATTTATTGTTAGTTTGGAAAATAGCGCATTTGGTATCGATGGGTCAGTTATCAATAACCTTTATAATATAGAATCGAATGCTAGAGTAAAAAATATGTATGTTGTTCAATATCATTATCATGAAGCCAGCGGTATCAAATAAAGTTTCAACAAAAATGAAAATAAATAAGTAACAACTGTTATAACCCGTAAGTCCAACCTTAACGCATCCATCAAAATCCAAATGAATCTCCGAAAGCAAGTACATAAAACATAGTTTCGCTTTTAACTCGCTCAAAACTACAAGAAAGAAAGAGACAACAAAATACAAAACAACACAAATGGTAAAAGGTTCTATACATTAAAATAGGACGAAAGTAGATGGAATCCAGTTTGACAAGTGGATCAGGAAGCTACGTGACCAGTGACCAGTGAGGAGAAGGGAGGTGAAAACAACTTTACTTGAGATTGCACACCTTATTCGTGAATTGTAGTATATACGAGATTATTCTGCTTATGGATAAAGGTCATGGCTAAGTTAAATATCAAGTAGACACTTAAACTTTCAAAAGTTATCAAGCTGTTGTATTAATTACGAAAATGGTCTTTAGTGCTTCTCAATATTTGGAAAATGTAGCTCCAAGATTTGGAGATTTTCAAAGAAATATCACAACTTTGTCATAATATTAGGAGCTTTTTACATGGTTAAGAAGTATTAGTTAGTAGTTTATTTCAGTCTGAATATAAATAAAGGAAGAACAATCAACAAGACATTCATTTACGTAGCTATAGCAGCATTGCGTGCAATCCTAACTGTTGGCAACACCGCTATTATGTTGTTGCATTGTATATCATTTGAAGCGGTTTTGAATATTTCGTGACTTACGCGGAGATTTTAATTCCACAATGTGTCATTATGGGAGTAGAGGCCTGCGTTTGAGTCAGAAACTTGTCAAGGAGGGCTGAACAGGAGTTGCAAGTTCAAATCGAATAAACTTCATCTTATCTTTATTGATCTCCTTTATTCATATGAACTTGTTTGGAAATCGATAGAAAGGTTAATTCAGTTTACACTTTTGACATTTTAAGTAACGTGATTATTGATAGCCTTCTGAACAAGATAACATTAATCATGCGAGAAGATCTTTGTTGTCATTTATTTATTTAGAACATATAATTTACATTTTTAAATATTAAATATAAAAATAAAAAACTTTTAAAAATATAAAAAATAGGTTGCCACCGATATCGGGCACAGGGTCCAAGGTACCGGTGGTTAGGGTCCCAGAGACAGAAACCTCCTCACAATACGTGCCGTATCAAGGAGTACTGCCTTCTGAATCAGTCCCTTGATCCAGCCGCCCAACGAGAGCCTCCTGAGGTGTTCGTCGAGGCTCTTGGCTATTAAACCATTGGCCGTAACGACAATCGGCACAACAACAGCCGTGTCGACACTCCACATGGCGACAACCTCGTGCGCTAAGTCGAGATACTTTATTTGTTTCTCTTCGAGAAGATTATTATTACTGTATTCAACAGGGTATCTTTTGGGCTACAGAATAGATTCTTAAGTCTGTGTTTTGGCTTGTAGTTTCTACCAGACAGCAAGAACAATTCTATTTAATCGAAGAATACCATAGCTAGGTTCAGTTGCAAAACTATCAAGACACGACTTCCCATAAATAAATATAAAGGATGATATAATGAAGCGTCAAGATTATCTACAAGCTCAGATAGTAGGTCAATACAAACTTGCAGCTTTCCAAGCACGAATTAATGCTAGACGCGACTCACACCCGCCTGGTGGAATAAATCAGTATGTGGTGTTGCCAGAACCTATTGGAGTTACCCAACGACTGTCAAAGATGGTTTTAATTGCACACACACGTACCATTGAGACATCATCTATGATGATGATATAATGGGTCTTGATTGTCATGCAGATTCTGAAGACGACTTTTACGATTTGAGATTTATGGTACTTAAAGTTATTTGAGCCCTTTTGGCCCTTTGCGGAAGTTTTATTGTGAGCAACAAGTTCATCAGAAAATTCTGTAGAACCTACTATATTCACGTAGTCTGTGAGGATTCCCTTTCTAAACATTAAAAATATCAGCAGCGAAAATCTAGTTTCCGAATTTAAAATTACTTCTGGTCGCTACGATTTATGACGTTAGAGTTTGGAGAAATTAAAACCGGTATGCTTGCGTTTCTAGAAAACTACCAAACTACTGAAGTTATTGATAGATTTCCGCAAAATTTTATTGATTGATTCAGTCTTAAGTAAATGTTACCTTGGATCCATTGTGATGTTCAAAGATTACAGCATCCAAACCATAAAAAACGAAGCAATTCAGTCACAATAACGTAAAAAATGTCACTATTTAACACAACTGATATTTCGCATTCCACATTTAAAATTCACTTTCGTCACACTATGTCACTTCAATTAATAGTTTTGACAGATAGCACTTTTAAAAAAAAGAGCACCGATCATGTACAACACTGCAGAGGTTTTATTCTAGAATTGAAATGAACTTTATAAATTCCATTCGAAATGTCTCGGTTGATAGAAAGCCATGAGTGTTCCGGTGTGGGACTTTCTTCGGCGCGTGCGCAAACGTGCCGCGGCTCACGGCGAGTGAAGCGCAAGCGCGGCCACTAGTGTTGATACCGATTGGACGTTGCTCAATATATGTATTGAGTGATCCGAATTGTTTGGAAATGTTGATTTAAGGACGCTTTTGACCTTCGTGACAGGTGGTAATGCTCCGAGGCCTTTAAAAAGGACTTTAATTGACGTTATTGTCCCGGGGTTTAATTGTCATAATAAAAGTTAATTTTGGTCTTTCAACGTTAAATATTTTCTGAACCTTCACCATTCATAGATGGAAATTGACACTGTTTTTGGTATCTAGCTCTGTCTATTGCGTGATCTTATACATCCACATCAGATGAATAGACTACTAACATGTCAGTCAATAAGAAAGGTTCAATTCCCTTTATTCAAATAACATTCAATATTCACGATTATTTTATAAATCGTTTATCATTTTCTAAACCAGTTTTCTTTGCAGTGGAAGATATATTTGAGATACTACGGCTTCTGATCAAACATATAATTGATATCTATCTTTTGATATAACACACACGTTATTATATAAGATAGATACTTTGAAATGATAAGCTAAGCCTACAGAAATATACAATTACAGAAAACAACTGTAAACTCGATTACAACTTAACAATTCATACATATGACATTAATGTTAAATGGAATGAAAAAATAATGCATTCTTGACAAGTTACCGATGATTTAACAGACATTGTTATTTATTGCAAAAGAAAAAAAGCTATACTGACTACTATTGTAATCTGGATAGTCTGGTTTTAACAAATCGTTACAATGTAGTACACAACTTACAATTTACTATAAATCAGAGCAGAACTAGATGTAAAGCTGAGTTTAGAATTGTAGAAGTTGCATCATGAATGTCTATAGGTCTTGTTCACATTGAAATACTCGTTCTGTAGAATCACTTCTAGTTAGCTGAATTTAGTTTCTTTAGTTTCTTCTTCTAGTTAGAATTGTTACTTGAATATCAGTAGTAGTAGTAATATGCAGAGACAAGACAGCAAGTATTTGTCGATGAAAAACATCTCATGAGTTTGTGCAAACCCTGCAATTTGATTCAGAAGTATTCGAAGTTATCTCTTGATTGATAACTTCTACAAAAGTAACAATATAGCCTACATCAATATAGTGTCTGTTTGTATGTGTGTTGTCTTACTTCTTACCATATAGATTTAGAACCTAAAGTATTTCTTGAATTTAACTTGTAATACTAGCTTCAGGAATAATTACTGGAATCTCAACTCAGCTCATGAAGAACCAACAATCATTAACCATATCCCTAGCTTCCTACATCATTAACACCTAATCTTAAATTCTATTTATTTATTACCTCTCTGCCTAATAAACAATAAACAATAGTACCTAAGTTATCGTTCGTGGTTGATCAGGTGAAGCCTTTCTATCCAGCCTCCGAGTCAGTGCCCGCCGCGATCCCACACCGTCGGAGAAAGGCGTAGTTAGTGAAATTTTGCCTCGCAACGTGCGTTTTGGCGAAATGATTCCGGTATTTTACGTGACAATTTGGTATTAAGACGATCCAAAATTGATCTTTGAGTATGAGTCATGGTATAATAACTGCGTATTGGCTTGCAATCTTTTTTCATACAGACAAATGGTACCTATTTTTAAGTTCTAGAAGGATATTCATAAAATCTTTCTCCCCACAGATCGCACAAGAAAAACCAATATGCTGCCTTAACTCAGAAGAAAGCAAAACTACCTTTAAACAAAATCTATCATTCACAACTTTAAGGTCTATCATTAATTTTACCATTCGTGCAAAGATTAATAATATAATTCTTTGAATAATTGAAGGGCCTATTAAGCTAAGCATTGTGATTAACTTTATTCTAATGATCATAAAAAGCAATTAGATTAATACCCCTTAATAGGCACAGTAACTGCAATAAAATGCCAACAATTTCCGGAGTCCCTAGTTCTCATAGCTTTTTTTTAGTTGTAGGTCAAGTTTAAGTGTTTACAGTATTAAATAACGGCTGATTTGTAATTAGAAAGCAAGAGTATCCTTGTGGGGTACCGTTAGCTTAACTATGAGTATCCCGTTATACAATAACTCGTTCCTCGAGTGGCTCGACGAACCGGAAGGTTTTGGCGAGCGTGAGTTTCACGTCATCAATTGAAACTGCTTTTAATTCAGTGGTGCATTGTGAAGTTTGATATAGATATCGTGTTTGCATTTTGTTGATGATTGAAAATGGAGATAAGATTAAAAAAAAAAACTTTTATCCTATAAATATTTCATGATTATATTTTGCATCAAATTATCTAGATTTCTCTGTTTTATTTTGAAACATCTAAAAAAAAGTTCTATAACTTGACATTAACATGAAATAGAATTAGCGCCATCTTGTGGGGAGTAGGTACACTATGTAATGTAGTTGTTACTGCAATCCGTCAATAGATGGCGGCTTTGTTGCTTTTTTAATATTACTGTAGATGGCGCTATTGGTCGCTTAAATAAGTTTAACGTTATGAAAATGTGAACAGCAATTTTAGTACATTATTTCAAGTAAGGGGTTTTCTTTATGGATAACAAGAAGTTTTTAAATATGTGTATGAAATTCAGTGTCCTTTTATTTGCCAACGGAATTCTTAGAGCACAGGCCTATTCTTGTAAACATAAGAACATATTGCTTTCGCGTAATGTATGCTAATGATTTAAATAATAATTAAGAGGACGAATTGGAATTTTTGGCGCCAAGGATGTCAATTTTTCTCAGTAAATACAAAACGGATCAAAATACAACTTGGTTACCTGAAAGTTCATGATATAAACCTTATTTTGTTAGTTGTAGAAACATGATTAGGTAACTTTTATAACAGAGAAAAATATATCAAACATACCTCTTTTTAAAAAGAGATTCACATATTATGGGCAAACGGGACCGATTTAAGCCTCTTAACTTTTTTAGTAGTTGAGTATATACATACTCTTTAAAATTGTAGTAGGAATTTTTATTAAATTATCATTTCTAAATATTAAAATTACAAAACCATTTTGTCGCTTACGACTTTTAGTTATAAGCTAGCGCGCGTATTGTTATCCTCGCCCCGCTCAGACGCTCCGACCCCTTTTGGCGCCTTAGATGCGCGTGCCGGTTATGGAATTATTGTTGACCACTTCCTCGCCTTAAGAAGGCTTACAGCTCAGGCGGCAGTTTAGTGCGTTTACTTATGTAACAGTTGACCGATTTCTGAATTTCCTTGTATGCGTTGCATGTGAGGATTCACAAACATTGTTTTATTTAAGTAAGTATGCTAATCATGAAAGGTGAACGATATTTGTAGTTATTTTGTCAGTGATCTATGTAAATATCTGTACACGCAGTTGCAATTTTAATGAGACAGTGAGTTATGTATGTAAGATTGGGTGCATGCTACATTTTTACGCACCTATTTATTTACAACGCAGTGAAATAACCAAATAATCCTTGTTGTAGTTAAAAGATAGGCACCTAGTTTAATTTCAAAAAATCCTTCGTTTTTAAACAAAATATTTAAGGTAAGTAAGTTAATCTATATTAGTTATTAAGAGCAGCAAGCTCTGAACTTGACTGCTACTGCTAGTGGCTGGAAAACAGTCAAAAAGTATGAAAAAAACACCATTCCTCATGCCTGAGACTTCGAAATTATTTGACGAGAATCGTTAGTTGCTAAATTCAATTAAATAACACTCAAAACGCACAAAAACAAGCCATGAACGGCTCGTAACTTACAAGCACATAACAGATGACCGAACGATTTAAGTGCGTAATCGAGAAATCGGTAAGAAAGATCGATACTCTCGCTAAAGTCGAGATGAATTAGTGTTACGCAAACTGGTCCAGCTGATGGCGCCTCGCTCTGGTTTCATTACTATTTATACCTTCATATTTATCTATATTTCCATACTAATAAAACGATTAACATGTTTTTGGTTTGTTTGTTTGTAACCTATAGGCTCCAAAACTACCGAGCTGATTTGAAAAATTATTTTATTATTGGAACGCTACAGTCTTCCCGAGTGACGTAGGCTATATTTTAGCTGGTTATGCACAGTAGTGCCGACAGGACGCGGGTGATACCGCGGGAAGACAGCTATTTTATATGGACGCCTTATTTACCAACCGTATGTTTATATGTATAGAGGTGCAATTGCTATGTTTAACCGTTTCCTGGTTGTAAGACTGCAAAGATTTTCTCAGAATATTTGGCAAATTAAAAACAAGCTTTTATTTATTTTGTTTTGTTATTGATAAAATTGCTCAAAAGTTTACTATTGCTTAACAATAAACAGGATATTACACCATTCAAGCAAAATTAAAAAAAAAAAAACGTTGACTTAGTTACCTTGTTTAAAATGTAGCTCATTATGTTTAAACTAATGCAATTGGGCAATTGTTTACCACAGTTTATTGTTATAACTTATTGCCTTGTGCTGGTTATTAATGTTCTGTGTTTTGTAAGTTTTTTTTATTTGAATATATTAAAGTAAGCAGTTGAATCCGATCTGATTACCTATTATATAGGGAAAAGCGTCCTGAAAATTTTAAAATAAGTAAATATTACTTTCGTATTAGACATTTACTATTACTTAAAAGCCCAACGGAAGATTTTTGTGTGTTTTTTTCATAATAGCGATTTTTTTTAGTAGTGACTGTAATCAGAAATATTTGACTCAACAACAGGTTACACCAAGTTGATTGCAAGGGAATGTTATTTGCTTATAAACAATTTTCAAGTGCTCCACGTATGAAATTATATTCTAATTCAATGACATTATGTATATTCCAACACAAATTAGTGATTAAAAATATATGTAAAGTTATTTTCCACGCATGCAAGGCCACTAAAATGCTGCATATAAAAACGAAAACAGCCAAAAGGCACACGGAGTCCAGAGAGCGTGTTATTCAATAGTACAATCTTTGCCCTCCTTACTTAATGACTCAAGTTCCGACGTTCATATTTATTCCATTTTCCACGGGTTACTCTCTCGTATTGTTTTTATTATAACTTGTAGATCGATGACTTAGAGAGATAACGACGGATTATTTTTAACAAGGGTTTCATAGTTATGTTCACTGGACGGCCTTTTTGCAATGCTTTAGGTACTTACTTTTAATTTATCTGAATTATTTATTAAATTATCTACGCTCGATGCTAATATAATAATGATTAATAATTTATTGTTTGTTTGTTTGTACCCTTATGGCTTAGAAACTACTGAAAATCCTTTGAAAAATTCTATGAAAGCTACAGTCTTTCTGAGTAACATAGGCTAAGTGTATTTATAAATAAATAAATGCCGGTTCGGGCAGTAGGTTCCACGGGAAGCCTGAAACCGCGCTAAAACTCGAATCTAGAGGAGCAAACTGATGTTTGTAAAATAATTAAATCTACTGTAGAGTTGGCATTCAAGCGATTATCATAATTAAGTTTCATTACCATAAGAATTTATGTCAGTATAGACTCCATATATATCATTCATCGGTTACGGATATTAAGGCATAATAATAATTATGTAACTTTGTATATCTATTTTTACATTATTTAATAAACATGATCTACATGCGTAATTACGTACTCTATTTACATAACTATGACTTTAAAAGTAAAATGATAAGTGTTCTTAAGAAGAATATATTTCCCAGGATAAAAAAAATGTTAAATGATATTTGTTCGCATTTTTGTTAATTTCTAAAGTGTATAATGTTCATAAATCAGCTGATCACATTTTTAATACCTACTAAATTAACGAATATTTCCTGATCCATTCTTATTTTTTAAATACCATGGTGGCATTTTGAATGCAATAAACTTGTTGCTAAGACTCAATTTTGACGTGAAACGTCAACAAGAATTTTTATTATTGATACCAAAAAATATTTTTACTTCAATTTTTTTCCTAGGATAGTTTTTAATATTTGTGTAAATATCTTTGTGAATAATAAAATAGAAGAATTATTATTTTCATAAAGTTAATTACAATATTAAGTCTAAAAACAGATTGTTTACGCAACCGAACTAATATTTAATACTAGCTATATTTCGTATTTCCTTTCCATTAGTACCTATACAAATATTTTTATATAAATATGCATAGATATTAATAATTTGATTAATAAATTATTTTTTCACACATAGAAAAAAAATCACGTGTCTTAAACTAATTTGTATTTAAATTATTTATGCATTATTGAGACTGTCAAAAAATACTGAGGAATATCTACGTAAATGAATAATCTTATCTGATATAATAATCTAAGCTTATTTGAATAACTTTTTTTATTAAAAACTATCCATATAAAAAAAATATAATTTCAAATGAAAGCCTACGTAGTGGACGGCAATTGGCTGATAAGATGTTGATCATTTCAAATAGTTCCTCGACAGCTTTTGCTTAATTCTGTATAACATTTTCGTCTCTTTTAAAAAAAAGTGTTGATGGCGTTTCTTGCCTGTTCTTCTAGCATTTAAGTATCTTTTGATTTTCTGGGAAGCCCCGACAATTTCCTTGTGTGTGATTGAATGATTTACTGAAATAAAAACTTTTTTTTTTAATTTATCTTCTCTATAAGACCCACTCCTTGGAACCGTATATAACCGAGCCATAGACGTCTTAAGCACCTGTTCATACGAAATAAAAAACTTTGACTTGAAAAATAAATTTTCTTGTAAACCAGCGTTCACAAAGTTATTCCTTTTGTACACACTTTCTCTTCCGATCTCAATCACACATACTTTTATGCCCCAATTCATATTCATATAAAAATAAGTATTAATTACATATAAATAATTCATTATGATATTGGGTCACAAAAATGATGACTCGTCAAAAATATTTTTAGATTTATGATCACTTGAATTAATTATTCTCACTTATGTCACAGTTTACTGTTACAGTAGTATATTTACCCCAATAAAACAAGTAGGTGCATTAGGAAAATAGTACCTAATAAGTTATTATTAGGTTCGTAACAATAAACATAAATATTTTATACCATTACGGTAGATTCAAGAGCCTAATTCACAGATTTAGATTTAGAATTTACATAGATAAATAATTTAAGATTTTAGATTGAATCTTGACATTAGCTCCATAAAATTATGTCCATTGTCCCATCTCTAATCGCAAAACGATGGATAGATAGATTATAGAAATCCACCATAAATCATCTTTTAACCAACTACATATTTTGTGATACCTACTCAACGTACCTACTTCCTTAATCTTTTTCTAGTCCATTAATTTAACACGACGTACTTTAACGCGACAGATGAATGTATAATTATACGTTTAAATAGGCGTTGTTTTGTTCACTTGTTCATTTTAATCCAATCATCATAAACTACGTGATTAATGAACCTGGTGAGCGGCATTTTAGGTGCCCACGCAATGTTACGATTGCACCTAGTCTAGTAGATGCAACTTAGATCGTTTAGCCAACGGGAGCCGTCTCGGGCACTAAAGTTATAGAAAAACATTGACATAATATCTCCCCACGCCACTGTTCACATTTTTAGGGTTCCGTACCCAAAGGGTAAAACGGGACCCTATTGTTTTCGCTCCTCTGTCCGTCCGTCCGTCACCAGGCTGTATCTCATGAACCGTGATAGTTCAGAGAGTTGAAATTTTCATAGATGATGTATTTCTGTTGTCGCTATATCAACAAATACAGAAAATTAGAATAAAATAAATATTTTGGGGGGTTCCCATACAACAAACGTGATTTTTTGCTCATTTTGCTCTGGTACGGAACCCTTCGTGCGCGAGGCCGACTCGCATTTGGCGCGTTTTTTAAAAAACAAGTAGGTATTTATTTTGTAAGTTGCAGAAAGGCACGATGCCTTAGCAGTAGACGTCTTACGGCTAAAACGATGATGATGAGCAGTTTTATGTTACTTTTAAAGAAGAAATAGGCAATCGAAAAAAAAGTAAAAAATAGCTTACTTTTTACTAGATTTCTTCATATTGGCGTTTGTTACATATTTGGAAAAAGAATTGATGTTCAAATGGAATTTGAATAATTTATGATTGCTAAACTTAGCCCGGTTAACGAAGTTGATCATAATATGCGCAAGAGGCTATAATATTGCATGATAATATTATGTATAACTAGAGCGACCAAGAAATGAAATGAAATGAAATGAAATCGTTTATTTTGCAAGTTGGACATTACATCACTTTTACACGTCATTTTTAAGAACGCTGAGGTCGGCATTTCCTAATGACTGATCCCTGAGAAGAAATGCCGAAACAAACTCAAGGGTCATAGTCTCTTTTAAAGTCCGAACATGTTGTAAATCAAAATAATATTACGTGTGAGTGTCACCATGTACGCGGTCTGGAATGACCTTTTGAGGAAAGAGCCACATCAGGCTGGAGCTGACCAGTCCCAACAGACGGCACGCATGCATCAGTCGTCGTGTAGCTCAACCATGTCTTAGGGAGCTCAACGACCTGTCACACGACGATACCAGATCTGCAGAACATTTGCGTAGGCTATTCAAAAATACTCAAACCCGCCAGACTGTATTTATGTTATAAGAATATATAATGTTGCTCGCATACACGATACTCACATTCACAATAATAATAAATAAAAAAAATACAATTATAATATAGAAATGTCAAAAAAAAAAATGTCATTAATAAAATGCTATCTGATGATAATAATATTTAAATGTCAAAAGAACAATACACAGGCATTTTAAAAGATATCACTCACTAAGCGAGCAGCTCATTCCCAAGCTTCTTTATCATTTATATAATCAGATATTTTTTAATATCCTTTTTTCAAAAGTTTGGATTTTATATGATTTTTAAATTTCTTAATAGGTAAATCACAAACCGCTTTGGGAAGTTTATTGTAAAAGCGTATACATTGACCCATGAACGAGTTGCTTACTCTGTGGAGGCGAGTAGCATGTACAGCAAGATTATGTTTATTCCTAGTATTTATGCCATGAACATCAGACATTTGAACAAAGTTAGAAATGTTTTTACGAACGTACATTAAGTTTTCAAAAATATATTGAGAGGCAACAGTCAGAATATTTATTTCTTTGAATTTCTCTCTGAGAGAAACTTTTGGACCTAGAT
This sequence comes from Helicoverpa armigera, assembly GCF_030705265.1. Lineage (NCBI taxonomy): Eukaryota > Metazoa > Arthropoda > Insecta > Lepidoptera > Noctuidae > Helicoverpa > Helicoverpa armigera. The sequence goes on from NC_087141.1 coordinate 3,133,959, forward strand.
TATAAATGGCTCGAACAGCTCTTTTCTGTAAAATAAATATAGTCTCAACATCCGCACAGTTTCCCCAAAGGAGGATCCCATACGTCATTGAACTATGAAAGTAACTAAAATAAACTATTCTGGCTGTGTCCACATCGGTGATTAGTCGGATCTTTTTAACAGCATAGGCGGCTGAACTAAGCCTTCCTGACAGTTTAACAATATATGGGCCCCATTGGAGTTTGGAATCAACGGTCAAACCAAGAAATACCGTTGACTCAACAGGCTTCAACACTACTCCATTTAGTTGTACATTGGTTGGTAACTGCCTTACGTTTGGCGTTGAGAATTTAATTAACTTCGTTTTAGATTCATTTAAAAGAAGATTATTGACTTTAAACCAATGAACAACCTTAGAGAGTGCATTGTTAACTTCGTCAAAATTGTCGAGTTGGCGCTTGATTTTAAAAACGAGTGAAGTATCATCGGCAAACAACACAATCTTGTGATTATCCCTTATGTGATAAGGAAGGTCATCAATATAAATAAGGAACAAAAAAGGGCCTAGAATTGAACCCTGTGGAACCCCCATGGTGACCGTAGATCCAGAAGACCTCTTACCGTTCACAAGAAGTGTTGTATTCAGTCCATTAACCTATCACCTTAAATATTTCGAAATCAAATGGAAAAAAAAACTGCAGAGACTGTTTTGACAGTATAATAATGAGGAAATATTGTTTTGTTTGTTTGCACCCTAAAGGCTTCGAAACTGCTGAATCAATTTGAAAACTTTTTACTGTTGGAAAACTGCACACTTGCCGAGTAACATCGGTTATTTTTTATCCCGGTACGGGCAGTAGTCCCCAGGGGACGCGGGTAAAACCGCGTGAAAACGGCTAGATACCAACGTAAATACAATATGTATTCTGTACCTAAGTAGAGTCTCGTATGCACATGACTCAATTTACCTACATTGAAATCGAGGGTAAGAGCATAATATAAAAAAGCAACGAAGAAAACCACCAAGTTATTAACAAAACTAATTTCTTAACACAATGAGAAGAGCAGTCGGACCACGCGCAGTTACCTCCATGTTGACATAAGATTGTGGTCGTAAAGAAGTGAAATTTCTTATTTACTAACGTTCATGAACAAGGCAACGTTATGTAAGCGGTATTATGTTGTATTATTTAATATTTTATTATGTATATGTAGTGTTACAGAGAGTAACAATGTAGATAGCCCTTTGTTCGAGTATTAGGACCGTGACTTCTGTTGATAGGCAGATGTTTTGAGTTCATTTCCCGAGGGTTTTCGGTTTCATCATTTGCCATGTCTGTCTATTGCTACTATGTTAGGTTTTACCTCTAGTTTCACTGGCTGAAGCTGAGTACCGGTGTTGTAAAGGAACGACCGCTTATCTGACCTCTTCACTAAGTTAACAGGGCAACCCGATACCCCATGGTATGGTTGGATGTCACACTTTTACAGCGATTTTACGTTTACGAATCTTACATTTCATGCACCTGGATAAAAATAGATCTTTTCATTATTTCTTGAGAAGTTTGACAAACAGTCTAACCTAGGAAATCGGGTTGCCCGGGTAACTGAGTTGAGGAGACCAGATATGGATTCGCTCTATGTAAAACACTAGTACTCAGCTGCATACGTTTAGACTGGAAGCCGACCCGAAAACAGTCGGGAAAAGGCTAGCTTTGTTATGATGATGACTACTTATATTCTATTCTACAGATAATTGAATAGATGAAGATGCATTAGCTAACTGTATCACTTGTATACGCAATAATAATGCGCAATGGTGCAGAATAATTGCTTCTAACAGTTCGCCAATTGATCGCGTATACTGTCGTGAACATTACTTCCACGATTGTTACTTGAAGAGTAGTCTTACTAGCTCGGAATGAAAAGTGTTACATAGCTAACAGCTCCTTGATTGGTCTAAAACTTTGATTTCACAATATTATTTACAATTCTGTAAGTACACACAACTATTATAAAGTTTACGTCGCTGCTGGGGATGATTCCAGATCTACTGAACCGATTTTTATAATTCTTTTATCGATAGAAGTATTTGTGAATGCCATAGGCTGTTTATTTCATTAGTGTACGGGAAGGAGGTCTCACAGTGCGACTAACTGCTAGTCTGCGATATATGCCTTGAGGTTTGAAACTTTCAGATGATTCAGTCTCCATGTGTCTAAACTGCCTGTTGCATTGTATCAAGTTGCTTACGTCGTCGTAGAAAACAGAATAATACACTGTTTTTGGAACCATAAACACTCTCCATATTACCATTTATTCAAAATGGCATGCAAATTGATTCACTACTAATTAACACAGCAAGAACTTCTCTAACAAAGATAATCTCTCGTCTATAATTTTAGTTCAGCTGCGGCGAGCGGTACTCGGTACATTTTTATCACAGACCAAGTGAGATTATTCTAACTAGACACGGTACACGTATGAAAGGAAAGCAGCTACGTCATCGCGCGTTTGGACGATATTTCTGCGATTTTGACAACTCTAATTGGCTCACCGTTGTTTTATTGTGATGCGCCGCGACGAATCAGTGAAATACTCTTACTAAATAATCTTTATAGACGAACGTTAAGATCAGCTGGTAGCTTTCTATACGTTCGATTCGTGAAGACTGTTAGATAAATGCTATTTTGTAATATTGTGAAAGAAATGGATTAATAATCGTATGTGATTGGTTTTGGTAACCTCGTCGATATTAACGAGCGTCGTAACATTAATATTTCTTCAGAATTTATTTTAAACACTTTTGATTTTATCTTAGTGTTCTGTTTAAGCATGAAATCATACAATCACTTGTTCTTACATTTGACATAAAGCTGATCTTTAATATAGAAAATCTTGCTAAAGGAAATATTTTATAAAAAAAAGCCGGTGATGTTAGCAGGACATTTAGGTGCTTGGTTTTGGAAAAACTCAAACTAGACCTGGTTAATTCTAATAAATAGATACTTCGTGTTTCTTTGCTTTCAACTACTACCTACATGCTGATCTCTCCTCTCTACTATGTACTATCGTTTAATATATTTTTAGCAACGGATCAGTTAATTAGTAACAATTAGCTGCATTAAAATTATTCGCATACTGTAGCGTCCGATCTCATCGCCTAGCTTGACTATGTATCAAGTGATACGTTGATAGTTGTGAATATCCTATTACATATAAAATAAAAGACTGTTCCAAAGTATAAATTCAAATGAGGGGACAAAAATACAAAGTTTTGAAAGAGTAGGAAAGGTTGAAATGCTCTATTCATAATAATGGCATTTTCGTCATCAGAAGATCAATATATGGTCAAGGCCGACTGGTGACTTCAGACTTTTATAAATCAAGGTCCTGTGCTTCCTAAACAGACTTGAACAGACAGAAACAGACTTTGTGGCAATTTCATAGTCTTGTCTCTGGTAGTGCTATTGACTGTTAAACATTGATTATAACATTACACTTATTTTCAATACACTATTCAAAATTATGATTATTTTACCAGTATCTCGTACTCGAGATGCACTTATCATTGTCACTTTCTTATCAACGGTGGGTTGCACCTTCAACTATAACGATAACAGAACCATTTTCAGTTGTCAATTCGCCGATTTGATCAATGGGCGGCAAGTATACAGCTGGTCTTGGACCATGATTTAGTTATCGTTATGGTTTGATGGTGCAACTCACCTTAAGAGTATCTTTAGCCTGTGCTCAAATATGAACTACTTCGTTATTTTGAAAAATACTTTCTAGATACATCTCATGAAACTGAAGTGTAATATTATAATGTTACACAGTGTTGCGCCTCGCTATCTCACCTTTCTATCGTAATTCTCAATTTTAATTTAATTTGCCTCTAATTACTCATCTCGTATGTATTGTGAAAACTGCTTACAGACCATAAAATTGTTAATATTTATTTACCAAGACCGTGAAGTTTGTATTTCCTTGTAATAAAAGACTGTTTGACTTTCAATATTAGATTTTCATTTACGGTCGTAATTTTACGATCGGTTATCAATTGTGTGGCAGGTTATTATTTACGTGTATCATGAACTTTATTGAATGACATAGCCATTGACACTTATTTTTTATTGATTTGAATTAATCAGTCAATTTTCTTTTAACATGACATTTAAGTGGTGACATCTTTGAGCTTGAACTTTATGCTTTGCTAAATCTGATTGCTTAATTAATCGGTGAGTTACTCTTAATATGTATATTGAACATTGAAAAATCTATTTAGAACCAGCGTTAAAAGACACTATTACGATGTACACCAATTTAAACAACACTGCACTTCGAATAGAGTTCATATTTCAATATTAATACATCACCTACCTAATGGCAGATTATCGTGAAATAAATTGTTAGATGAATTGAGTCTAAAACAGCCTTTATAATTACAAGATCTTTGTTATATTTTTCACTTCTTTCCATCTACTTTTCACAACAATAAAGTCACATCAATAGTTGGCAGTATAAAATGATTAATACTTATAAAAACTCACCGTTTCGTGAAGGTATAGAACTCGTGAAACAGAACAAATCCTTAGTAAAGAGTTAACACTAGCACGTGTATTTTCACTGGTCGAGATCGAGAGTGGCGCGAGAGTGGCCGGCGCGCGCGCAACGACGCCAATGCGCCCGCGCAAGCCGCGAACCGCACACTCTCCTACTCCTTAACCCGCACCGAAACTGGATGGCGCTTCCTGATCTTGGTACATTGTTATAATGGTACTTTTGTAAATGTACTAATGGTACTTTTGTAATGAATAATAGGTACTTATATTTCGTGCTTTTTTTTAAATTGTCGTATCAAAGTGTTTGGTTTAAACTGGTTTTAGAGTGTAGCTGCTCTTTTGTTTGTTTAAGTTTATGGTGCATGATGAAACTGGTGTTGAAAGGAGGAAAATAATGCATATAAAGTAAAGAAAAATTAAGTTAATTTGTAGTGTGTCGTAAATGGACTGCTTATTGAGTAGTTGACTTTTTTTTCGCAGTTAGCTCCTGTTTACCCGACTGCCAAAGAAGGAGGGTAATGTTTTTCGAGTGTATGTAAGTATGTATGTATGTATGTATGTCTGTTCCTTTGTGACCTCCTGTAGCCTAAACGGCTTGATGGATTTTGATGTATGAGGTATCGTTAGATTTGTCTTGATTACGGGAGTGTCATAGGATACATTTTATCCTAAATTTCCCTTTAAAAAAATATGTATGCGGTATCATTAGATTCATTTCAATCACGGGAGTAATTAATATAGGATACGTTTTTTCTCAAAATTCCCACGGGAACATGTTAATTCTGCGTCAACGCAAAGCAACTCATGCGTTAGCAAGCAAAAAGCGATTCTTTTGGCGATACAATCACGTCGTCTTGATCAAATGCATGAACGTCGTCTTGATCGTCTTGAACGTCGCATTGGCGGTAAATTTATGTTGCGGAGTAACATCACTCGTAATCTAAAGCCAAATGTCGTCGAAATAATTTAAAATGGTACTTACATATACATAGTCTTCTACATCTACAACATTTTCGTTAAATAAAAACAGCTAAAAAGTTATAAATAAAAGAATTATTATTAAAAAAACAAAATACCCGACTGCACACTAAAAAAAGAGTAAAACAAGCCCCACAATAATATTGATCAATACAACTTTACTGAATATAATTTATAAATATTGATGGAAAGCATCGCAGGCGGGGACCACCTTGACCGCCACCAACGAAAATTCTGCTAAATGGTGCACAACCGAAATGACTATAAATAAGCCTCTGTTGGTCCCCGCCTGCGATGCTTTCCATCAATATTTATAAATTATATTCAGTAAAGTTGTATTGATCAATATTATTGTGGGGCTTGTTTTACTCTTTTTTTAGTGTGCAGTCGGGTATTTTGTTTTTTTAATAATAATTCTTTTTTACGTAAGTATCAGGATATAAATATCAGGTTAATTTTATCTATTGTAACTTGGAGTTAATAAATCTATGGGGGTGCGGAGTTGTTTAAAAGATTTACCACCATTTGGGAGGGGGCATTTGATGATTTCCCACCAAAAAATTAAATAAATGTGTTTTGTTCGTTTTGAATATTTTTTTGCCTCTTTTTACACGAATTATGCGTCTTCGTTATGAACATAACTGACAATTCGATTACGTTCCTATCACCCATGAATCTCTTGAATGCACCTCATCGGCACAACGCAATTGCCTTATGTAATCATAATGACATGACATTGCCACGAAGCTATGGACATATGGCACGGAATAAGGAAAGATGAGCAGAGACATAATGTAGGTAGGTCAAGCACCTTCTTTTAGGTCAAACGCGTGAACATGACCAAAACAATCAAGTATGAGTAAACTAACGTGGCCTTCGTGTTCTTTGAGACATCTGTCAACGATATTTGGTATTACAATCATTGATTTGGTACAAAAGAAGGCGTATAGGGGCGAAAACAGTAACGTTCTTCGTTCCCCACTCACCCGCATTTTGGCGCGCTACTTTCTTAGGCGATTCTCCGTTATGGCATCTCCGCTAGTCATTTGGTTCTCCATGCCATATGGTAACGACGCCTCTTATGACCGTCAGTTCATTTAATTAGAACCAGTGCATCAATAAATCATATCAACAATAAAATATATAATGATTTCCGTAATCATTATGTCAGTTTACGTAAGTATATAGTAATCGTTGCAATATGAACTGTTTCTAATAATATTTTTCTTGTTAAAAGCTGTCGACAAGGATAAGTCTGCACAAGTTTATTTTTGAAATTATTAATTGAATGATGCAGCTGTATCTAAATGTCAAGAATTGAAGGTTTTATTCTTAGTAATTGGAAGAATATTTGCGGTTGATAAGTTCATTATTTTTATATTTCATTGAATTTATTATTTTTCTGAGAGCTTGAAGATTTTGTGATCGAAACTTTTAAAAAAGATTTAGGACCTAACGTAACCTGTGCCTGTGTGTGTGTGTAAATCTCCATTATTATTTCAAATAATGGAGATTTAGATAATTGTCAGGTACCTATAGTTAATAAGTAAAAAAAGGTGCACGTAAGAGGTATTTGCTAAGAAAGCCTAGTAGACGTTAATAATAAAATAATGCAAATTGTTATTGTATTGCATATTGTTATTCAATCTATTGCGCTCAAACAAATGACCCAAACGCTTGGTTTTGTAAATATTTAAATCCACACTATTTTTAATACATAACTTGTCTAATTCGCTCATTTATTCAGAATTAACAGAAACTGACATAATATGAAATTGAAATAATTTGGCAACAAGCATTAAATGTATCACTATACATTGCAAAGTTTTGAATAATTTACATTACATACATATACGTAGTCTTGTTAGATTTTTTTTTTTTTTTTTTTATTATTTATTATTCAAAATATCAGATTTACAATTTGGTTACATAACAGTAAATATACCGACACAAACCATCGCGGGTTTAACAGTGGTATGTCAGCCACGGCAACTCGGTGACACATTTATACATAGGTATACATTATATATACATAAGGAGTTACTTTCTAGATCTCACTGCAGTCTAGAAAGTACTTCTTTAGTATCTTTTGACAGTTTTTAGGATTTATTTTACTGCAGAGTTCAATGGGCAGGTCATTTAAATATGATGGTAGCATACATTCCCACGTCCTTGCTCCATAGATATTATTAGATTTAGGTATGATAAATGTAGGTAAATATGTTAAACAACGCAACGACTTTAGCCTTTCGTATTTACGGATATTGAGAATATTGTGACAATTTTCACTTATAACGCGTAAACGTACCTTATCAAATACATTAACAATTTGACAGTGCTTAAATAAACCCGAGTCATCATCTTGGAATTGCTGTTTTATTTTTTTGGGTACTATCGTTTTAAAATGCGTAACTGTAACTTGTAAATGTCTTCAATATAAGTCTTGTATGTTCGTCCGTAGCTACTTAGGCCGTAATCAATTACGGAATCAGCCAATGCCAAGTACAATGTTCTAAGTATTTTATATGGTAGTTTATACTTAAGTATCGATAGTTTTGCTATTATAGACCTGAGTTTATTGCATACATGATCGATGTGCGGCCTCCAGTGGAAGTTACTATCTATTATCAGACCAAGGTACATATGCTGAGTCACTAGCTCCAATGAGGAGCAACTACACGCTTTGACCGGTCGGTGAAGACACAGGTGCTCATGAGCAACGACAGAAGGCACACAAGACGCTGTCAGGTAAGGTGAGTGTATGTAAATTAACTTAGTTTTTTTTGTATTAATTACAAGACCAACGTCATGGGCCCACTTGCATAAGAGGTCGAAGTTACACTGCATCACTCTCTGCGCCTCACGTATGTCTTTATGTGCAGCAACCAAACATGTGTCGTCAGCAAATTGGTACACGGAGCCTTCTGTGAAAATGTTACACATGTCGTTCACGTACAGTAAGTATTCAGTTGGCCCGATAATTGAACCTTGTGCTGTGCCTTTATCAGTTGAGACCATGCTACTTAACGAACCCGCGACACACACCGACGTGTAGCGGTTCTTGTGGTAGTTTTTGAACCAATCTAATAATGGACCCCGTATACCATTTTGCTCTAATTTATTAAATAGTGTATTATATTCCAAACAATCGAAAGCTTTACTAAAGTCAATGAGGACAACAAGTACATGTTCGCGATTGTTCAGGCACTTGTTGACCCCATTACTAAAATTAGATAATAATTGTGAGGTATTTTTATTTTTTTGAAATCCGTATTGTTTATCATTAATAACATTATTTTTTGTCAAGTAATTGTTAATTTCTAGTCCGAGATACCTCTCAATTATCTTATCGATACATGATAAAATAGTAATAGGCCTGTAGTTGTTTACATCTTTGTACGAACCATTCTTATGGATAGGTCTTACTATACCAATCTTTAATTGATCAGGGTACGAGGACGTGGCAATGCATCTGTTAATTAGGTGCGTTATAACGGGGGTAATTTTTTCATGAATATATTTTAAATCTTTGACGCGGATGCCATCGAAACCTGGACATTTCCTCTCATTGAGGTGTTTTATAATAAAAGATACAACCTCCTCTTTGGCCTTCTGTAGTCTCATTGATAAGTGACATTTATTAATATAGCAATTATCGTCTAAAATAGGTGTGTTACACTGAAATTTGCATGTATTTTGACATTATTTCTGAATTCAGAGGCGAATTTATTGGATACAACATTTGGCAATAATTTAAAGTGTTTTATAATTATTTCATCTATAGATTTATTTATTTTTCCACAAAGGGTATTAATAGTTGCCCAAATTTTTTTAGAATTATGAAAATTTGATTTTACCTCTTTCATAAAGTAATTATTTCTTACATTATTAATATGTTTATTTGTTTTATTTCTGTACTTATTATATAATAGTCTGTTTGCCAGATTACTTTTATCTTTAAGCCAGATATCTAATAATTGATCTCTTTTTCACACATTTTTCTATTCTGGTACTTTTCCATATACAAGTTTGTCTTTTACTAGTTTTAATTTTTATATTATACTTGCATTTCTCGTACACATCAGAAAATTTATCCAAGATAAAACATAAAATATCTTTAGGGTTGTCGTAATCCAAGGCCACACTCAATTAATATTAATCAATTCATTTTGTAGCTTACAATTATCTAATTTACTAATGGTTTTGTATTGAGTGGCTTTGTTTACATACGTATTGTCGACTAGCGCGCAACCGGTTATGAAGTGGTCGGCTAAGGCATTTTTTATAACAGCTGTTTGTGCAGTGCGACAGTCGACACTACGTATAAAAATATGATCAATACATGATTTTGTTATGCACTCACCTCGCTTATCTATTCGGGTAAACTGGTTTATTCCACATTCTAGACCCAATTCACAGAGTGTGTTTAAATAATGATTTGTTATCGAAGATTTTTGTTTCAAATCGATGTTCATGTCACCTACCAGGATGAAATTATTTTTTTGCGAATATTTGTTTATTAGCCTACCTAACTCTTCGATGAACAGTCTCTTATTTGTATCAGGAGGTCTATACACAACACACAAACCAACAGTTGCACCATAGTCCGTTTTTAGCTCGCCGTTTATAGACTCGAAGTTTAGTGTACGCGAAGGTAGTCTGGTGAAGCAAATGCTCTTGTGCACATACACGATGACACCGCCTCCCTTCCTATTATCACGCAGCTGAGTCTCCATGTCGTAGTTGTCGAGCTCAAACAATGATTTCGTCCAATCAGAGATGTTTGCCTCGGTGATAATGACCAGGTGAATAGTCTGAGGGCAGTTCGTAACGACGTATTCGAGTTGAGAGAAATTCTTCAACATCGATCTGATATTTACGTGAAGCATTGTTATTGAGTTATATGTATATGGTATATCTTCTGTGAATTCATTCCAATGTTTGTATGTATTTTCAAGTAATGTATTATCTAGAGTGTCATCCATTTAAGGTGTTATTTAATTGGCAGGGGGTAGATAATGTGATGAGGAACATCTTCAAGTTTCTTGATTATTTTTAAAATCGGAGACAAGTTTATGTATGTCCTTCTCCGATCGAATGTTATATGTTTTCCCCTTTTCGTGCCTTTTGACTAAAATGTGACCATTTTTACACCAAACGAATTTACATATGTTTGTTGTTTTTAGAGCATTCTTAGTTGCCCAAAGTAGGTAGGCCGTGGTGGGTGATAGACTTTCTCTTAGATATATTTTAGTATCCTCACCGCTACCTAAATCCTTTCCAGAGATGGTGTGAGTCTTAGCGACTTGCAGCCATGAATCCCGACGGCCTTCCTTAAGGGTCACGACAATTGGTGGGGAGTTTCCTTGTTTGGCTTCAGGTCGGTTACTTTTCTTGCGATAAGTGCAGACGACATCCTCCGCTTTTAAATTCAGTTTAATACATAAGTTCTTCACCATGCCATCCACATCCTCTGTTTCCTCAACACCACAAATATCAATATTGTTGGCTAGTTGGCTTTGTTCAAATGCGTTAAGTTTTGTTCCACTACCTCGTATTTAAGTTCGAGGTTTTTATATTTATGTTTTAGCTCCATGTTCTGGTTATCGAATAATTTTATTTTATTTTCAAATCCATTTATCTTTAATTCGTACTCATCGATTTTGTCCGAGTAGAACTGTAGGGTACTTTGCAGTTCTTCTTTAATTATGTCCCGTACCTCTCGCCGTATATCGCTAAGGATGCGTTGGGTTATGTTATTATCCATGAGGTTCTCCGTATCTGTGATGTCTTCGTCATCAACGTCGGGCAGGATGCAGGATAGACGTTTGGGTTTGCCGTTACCCATACACGGTCGACATTTCCAATCGACAGCGTCCGTTGAATACAGTACGTTTAATTGATCTGCAGTTATTGACGCACATGATGCATGAAACCATTTACTGCACTTTGAACACTGTATACCAGGATTTTTTTTCGTCACCATTTTTCCGCACTTAGCACATTTCACCATGTTTATAGATCGATGGGACGTGCAAGTTGTTTACGAGTAAAAAGTTGGAAGCGTACGCGCACGTAAATGAGCGATAGATAGTAGATACACGTCTAATTGCTTCCGCACCGAGTGCGCGACTGCAGCTAAGCAGTTATTCAGAGAATAATTAGGATTAATTAAGCAATTAATGAGATTTAAAAGCATTCAATTGAATAGAGATCTAATTAGGTAGCAAGCGAGTCTAGAAAAGATTTAATGCCTAGCTCGCTCTAGAATATAGTCTTAGTCTTACAATACTTAAGACTGAAAGCTGACAAATGATGATGATCGTTTTGAAATGCGCAATAATTTTAAATTGCCTTTGCTATTTTAGACATTTTGTTTTAATCAAATATTTGGGATTTCATCCTTTTACTCGGTGTATATATTTATTTCAGAGACTAACAGGTACCATTTAATTTGACCTAAAAGATTTTCATTTGGAAATATATTAGCAACCGACTAATCTCAACACCGTCACGGCTAACATTTTGACGGTCTTCCACCGGCTCGTCTGCACTAACAATCTGCCTAGATAATGAATAATAAGTAGAACCTCCTTTGCCTTCGCCAAGCCATTCAAAATACATTACCACAAACTAGAAGCTCTATCAAGCATAGTAAATAGAGATAGTGAACTACTACATAAACAACATTGTTAGTGTAAACTACACTGAGCGTGCTATCGGCCTATAATGGCGTATATCTTTATATTTCCTGCAATAACTGGGGGCGAATAGAAAGTGCAATATATAATTTGTTTGAAATTCATCTTGATATGCGTACAAGTCTTAGAACGTCTAACGAAACGGACCCGACAAGTTGCTAAAATGGCTGCCTATTTGCACGCAGGAGGCAAGGGAAGGTACAAATAATGATAGTTGACCTATCATTATCTTTTTCTTTTTTTATCACGATTTTACGTTTTATTCGTTTCAGCGCCACTGTATTTTTTAAGCGCACCTCAAAACGGCGGCACTTCGAGAATTGCCTCCAATTTTTCACACTAGACACATGTATAAACTTGATGCACATACATTCTCATAATTATGTGTATCAGAGGCATTTTGAACCATTGGCGGAGGGTTTGGTATGGCATTGGCTTCTCCAGTTAGTTCAATTGTCCAAGTTACGTTTACATGAGGAGATAAGTATCGTTAGTGTAACGCATTGCGTGAGTATAGCGTGTCATGTCCAATGATATTATATATATGGTCATGTCACGGTCCTCTACATAGCTAATTGAATGTCTGTCTAGTTTGTAATCAAATGATAGTGGCTTACACTGGCCGGTAAGGAAATATGGGCAAGTACAATAAAGTAAATTGTTCGAGTTTTGAATTGAATTAGTTTGGATTTGATATTATTTAATTTGTTTGGAAGTGTGTGAATGTGTGATGAAACCATCGGATGAAACCCAGTAGTAGCAGTTGAACTTTTTCTCCCTCTTTACCTATCTGTAAAATGTATCGAATTTTTGATGTTTTTGATGAGTAAAAGTTTTTTCTAATAATATGTGATTGATAACTGACTCAGATTATTCGGCCTTCAGTGTAGTTCGTTATAAAGTCTGGAGGCTATAAACTAATATCATGTGCAGTAGTTACGTTTATTATGCATTTAACTTCACATTTTTATAGATCGTTATTGACAAGAATAATTATAAAGAGTAACAAGTACAGACGGCAGCTCATCAATCTACCTCAATGTGTCACATTTCTTCAATAGATTTTGGACCTTATCACTGTAGTGGAAGGTTAATATTCGATTGTTAAGATTTTCGGGTAGGCTGCCTTGCTGGCCTGTATGTACCTGTGTGTTTTATTAGGCATATACCTAAGTCTGTAAGACTGATGTCACAAAATTGTGTTAGGAAAATAAACACGAAAAGAATAAGTAAAATATACCTAAAGCTAGAGGTACTTCTGCGCTCACCAACACGCATGCGCCGCGCTATGAGTATGGGCAAATTTCCTCAGCTTGGGGAGGCCATTGTCCAAGCAGTGGACGTTTTTAGACAGTGACGAAGAAACTGTACAAAAATCCATAGCATTTTAAACAAACGAAAGCGCAATGGATTCGAATATTATTATGCGTGTTATAAATAATAATAAATGTGACGTCAGAGATACGTTTTGCACCGATTTCTTATTCGTTATTCGATAACTTGTGGTTGAAACCATCAGAATATATTTGTGGCATATAGAATTTCATATATTCGTGAAGGTAATTTCTGCCCGGGTTGGATGAGATTAGAAACGTGGAAGTTGTTCTATGTATGACTTTTAACCTCGGCGTGTATTGATTTAGTTCCGTTCTTTTGTATTGTTTGTAGATTTTCTGTTGAATTTGCTTATTTTTGGATAAGATGAGGTATTTTAGTAGCCACCTCTACGAAGCTTTTGCTATTAAGAGAAGACCATTGTTAGTGCGATAATTAAGTCAATATTTTAGTTACTTAACTTTTATATACTTATATGTAGGATACCTCTGATAAACATGGCATGTGTAACGTTATTATGTGATAAAATAACCCTGAATAAAATCCAAGCATAAAAATCTGAAGTCCACATTGATTAGAAACTACACAAAATGAAAATGTCAGTAGATAATATCGTATTTTCGAAAACCAGTCGACGCGCTCCGACATCGACTCTTTGAAACATAATACCATTCTAATAAAACACCTTTATGTGCCATTAAATATTAAGTGCTGAATATATTTATAGAAATGTCTTAATAAAACCGCTGGTTATCCTTGCCTCTATTTTAATATGCACTGTCTTCTTCGAATGACGTTATCAGTATTTAAATTTCTTATGGATATAGAAATGAATAGAAACACTTTTGATTTGTGTATCCCGAAGATATGCGTGTACCCCAGTTATCGATACTAATAAGAAAGATTAAACGTTCTTGGATTGTACCCTAAAGGCTCCGAAACTTCTGACCCGATTTGAAAAATTCTTTCTCTGGTGGAAAGCTCTTCCCGAGTAACATACGCTACATTTTATTCTTGTACGGGCAGTAGTTCCTGTGGCACGCAGGTGATACCGCGGCGAAAATGCAAGTAACAGATATTTTAACGGAATATTTTTTCTCACGTCTCTAGGAAAAAACAGGAAGTTTATATTTGATCATGATACGGAAACTTGGCGCAAGCTAACGTTATGCTCAATGTTCAAACTGCTTTTCTCAAATGCTTGAGACATGTCGCTTAAAGCATTTTCACTTTCGCCAGCAGAAAGCGCACACCTTATTGTTGAATACGAAAATATTATCCAGCTAATAAACACCTATTTGTAGTAAAACTAGAGATAAGTTATAGGTAAGTATCACCCGTAAAATATGTCACCCATTGCGTGTCCCCGAGAAGTACATACCTGTATAGGTAGTAGGTAGGCCTTTGTTTTTTATTATTATAATAATTTACTAAAGATTAAAACTTAGATTGTGTCAGATGATAATACATCTGTCCTCCTAGAGTTAGTGTCTAGTTGTGTATGTCGGGATTTAATTTTTATAAAGTAAAAACTAAAAATGTTGATACTTAAATATGATGCCATTTGTATTAATTAGCAATTAATTTTAAACTTTTTAAAAATCTAAGATCTAAATTAAACTGAACTGGATTAATTACCTCTCAATGTACCAAATTAAGAAATATTATCAATTATTAAAATTATGTAACAAACAAATACAAAACGCGTCTAAACACGGAATAAGTCATTAGTTTACATAAACCACTTATCACAAAGTACTAATGTAATTACCATGGAGAACAAAATGACTAGCGGAGACACCATAACGCAATCTCTAGTAAGAAAGTAGCTCGCCAAAATGGGTGTTGGGGGACGATTAACGTTACTAACTCCGCCACCATACACTTTCCTTAGAATTCGACCACTGTTTTCAAAACAAAATCACAAATCAATCAAGACCAATCTTTGATAGATTGGTCGTGATTTGACAAGAAACTGATCGTTTGGATCACGCCTACAAAAGGCACCTGACCTACCATCCTAATGGTATCTCCGCTATCTTTCCTTCCTCCGTGGTAATTACGAAACATCATCTGTATTTTTTACTCACGGAAATTCTTTTATCTCATGCCCTAATAAATACTTTAATATCAGGTTCTTTTTACTTGGAACTACGCTTTGTACTACACGGCATTATATTAATTAACATCCACTGTTATTAGTCTCGATGGTACCTGATAAGCGCCAAATAATTAAGATATTACATGGAACGCATTCATTGGAACTCAATAGGAATAGTACAGACGAACGACAATTACTTAATCTTTGGTTAATAAGTCTGATACTGACGATCTTGAAAAGTCCTCCTCCATAAATTGGTTACGGACTTGCTCCATTTGCATATCTGTTTGTATATTTTCGTATGGACGTCAAAATCCTAGAACAGTATTAGTTATACAATAAGTAGTGACTAAAGTGACAAGCTGACTGAAGGTAATTGCTGCTAAAACAAAATCGTCATATTTCCCTAATGACTAATTAAGTAAATATTGTGATTAAGTATCTCTTCCATTAACATATTAGAATTGTCTCGTTTAACTAACATATTAACAACCAAATTTTCTTTATTTTCAGGTAATGCACCACAACTATTCATCCCAGTTCAACTTCAATTCGTCATAATGAGGCAGCACCTTGATGCACCAGCGCAAAATCTAGTCGCGACCGAGTGAAAGTAAAACTCGGCCGTTTGCCGCCACTGACAGAAATTCACTTAGAGTGGCGACCCCGGTGCTGCACATACTTCATACTAAAGTCAGAAGTATAGGTGGACTTTGGACTATCATTGCATAGCTTAGAAATCATCATAGTCTGTACTACTAGCGTGATTTTTGCATTAAGTTTTAAAGACTCATCATTACTTCGTCTAGCTAGCATCTGTATTTGCAATTTCATTGGTGTCACTTGACATCGAAATCATTGCAATGAGTGACAACGGCGTCGTGTCTAAAAAATTACCACTTTTTTATTTATTTTTAAGATACGAGAATATAAAGTAATTCAAAAATATTTAAATAGGCTATAAAATATAAAGTAATTCAAAAATATTTAAATAGGCTTTAAATTAAGTCATGAATTTGTTTAAATCGATTTCTAACTATCCAAAATTGGATCTTACGATCGTCTGTTTAAACGCCTATCGTGTCTCAAAGAACCGGGGTTGTCGCATCATGTAAAGTAGGCCTTCTAAATCTCTTTACACGTCACTTGCGTACGCGCATGTTCTAGAGAAATCTATTATGCCCGGTTTACACTTTGTTAAGTTAACACTGCAGGTGATTAGTGCAGGTGTTTAGTAATCAAGGTGTGAACGGAAGCGTAAAGTGATTAGTGTTAAGTGATACGTGCGATTAGTACTTATTGATTAGTGCGAGTGAATAGAATCAAGGTCTATTTTTGTTGTTAAGTGACTACCCCCTCTCAACTTTTCTACTACCCTCTCTCACAATTTGCCTGTACTAATCAGTGTGTAAATACGTGTGTGTTAAGTGCGCAGTGTCAAGTTCAAAGCGAAAATGAAGTGGACGGAACAACATACTTTATAATTCGCACAAGAATACATAAAGTTTGAATGCCTATACAATGTTAAGTGCGCAGAATTTAAAAACAAACAGTTGAGAGATGCGGCCCTATTGAAACTGAGTGAAGCGATGGGAATTCCCGATTTCAAAATTGAGTTCATTTTCTATATCAGATACCACAACAGATACAATCTCCTTAATTTATTTGTCTCAATATTAGGCGCTGTTCATCTTCCATTTCTAGAGACACTATGCACAACGCACAGTACCACTATGAGCTTCTTCCTAAACACTGTGTAAACGGAGATGGAAAAGACTACTTAACACTTGAGACTTATCGCGTAAAGTTAACGCTTAACACTTATCACTTCACACTTCGCAAAGTGTAAACCGGCCTTTACACAGCAAACACTTCCCCATTGCATAGTTATTAATCCAGCAACAAAGTTTATTAAATCCTTATAATTATGTATCCATACTTTAACGAGTTTACTCGTTTTACTATCGATTAACATAAAGATGTCTTCTGATAGGCCAATCTTAGTTCGGATAACGCGTTATCCAATTTGAAAGAAAGTTAAGCGATATTGTGGCGAAATTCGTTCGTAATTGAGATTCATTTTGTTTGTAAATACTGAATGTAGGTTAGTGTCTAAGGATGTGGGGTTTTTAATGTAATTGGTTAGTAGCCTCAAAATAAATATTGACAGCAGATTTTAATATCTGGTCTAAAAATATTGCCATCGTTAACATCTTCTTAATATTTGGCCTCAAACACACCATGACTATGAAAAACTTGCTACATCATAGGAAGTGTAATTAATTTGATCAACTGATTTATGCATCTCTATTTCATCTAAATGTATTAAAGTTATGTAACTGTACCTAATCTTATGACAAATATCCAATAATCGTAGGCCATAAATAAGAAAACGAGTTTTAAAAATAGAACGCATGCCATCAAACCTTCTTGCATTTTGCTAGTTTGATAGAGGCCGTATATCGATGACATCATTGGTCCAAAAAAAAAACTTTGGCGGTACTGCTGCATAAGCTTTTGTGTATTGCATGCAATCGTCAAATGACTCACCGTGGACTTTGTACCCTAAATGTTAGTAAGTAACACTTACCTATTTAGTTAATACTTCCTGCACGACCTAAGGTCATCTTGGAGCACAATTTGTATGCCGACGGTGAAGCTTCATTGTTGCATGAAGATTATTTCCGATTTGACTTGCATCTTTTTGGGTAACCACTGAGACTGCAGACTTTGGACATTCTGTTTCAAATTGGCGACAGAAAATTCTAGAACAGTACATAACATTAACTTAAATTCACCCGCATCAAGGCACTTTAAACAGGCAAGTACTCTGTTCGTTACAGAAAAGGAGCTTAAACTAAAATTTTGCATCACAAAAGCTAGTTCATTAGTGAAAGAAACGATATCCTTGAGACAACGCGAAACTTCTCTCTAGTTTACCATTTTGGGCTCATAATATGTATACCATATTACCAAAATCAGGGGATCTCCTCTTTCTCGAACTGTGTCGAACTTAAAGAAAGTTGCCTAAATCCAAACTTTAAGCGCCCAAACCGTTAAGTAGTTGAAGTGTAAGTGTGATTCTCACATAATGGGTATCACTTGCGTAACTGTCCTCATAACATTACCGGACATGCATGACGAGGCACAAAGCCGTGTTATTGTTTGGCAATTACGTAACTAAAGTGAGGCCAATGTGATGGTAATCTCATTTTATCGATGATTGGGGTATTATCGAATTACTGTTGTCAGCTGCTATGCGAAATGTGAGGATTTCCGAAATTGAAGTTGTGCAATCGTTGCGGATTTTTCTTAATGTGTTTGTTTACGAGGATGTGGTTCATCGATGTATTTTGTTTTGGTTCATAGAGAAACTAAACTAGTAAAAGTCATCGGTATATGTATAGTGTGTAGCTACATTTGAACTGTTTGTGAATTTAATCTAGCACTTTCTGTTTTGCAGAATTTGCCAACGTATTTGAAGCACCTTTTAGGAAAGAGTAGATGATACAAACGAACATAAATCTTATGTGTGTTTTGTACATGAGGGTTTTTGTGATAGACTTCATTATACGGATAAATGGTTGGTCGCGAATTCATTTGTTTTTCTGAACGCTGCATGATAATGGATGTCCACTTTATGCACATCTAATGGACTCATAATGAAGCTTGCTATAAGGGAACAATTTTTTGTACTTAATAAATCTTAGCCACAAGCATTATCTCCTACATAGCATTAACTCTTTCGAACACATTCTTAGGTTAAAGCAAAAAATAACTTTTCCTACTAGCCGTTTTCTCGCGGTTTCACCCGCGTCCCGTGGGAGCTACTGCCCGCACCGGGATAAAATATAGCCTATGTTACTCGCAGATAATATAGCTTTCTAATGGTGAAAGAATATTTAAAATCTGTCTGGTAGTTTTTGAGTTTATCCCTTACAACCAAACAAACAAAGTTTTCCTCTTTATAATATTAGTATAGATGTTATGGACCATGTGATTAATTCGGGCATTATAAATAATGCCCGAGCATTATGAATAATGTCTAGCTTTATCGGGCCACATGATTAATAACTATCTTAACTTCATTATTTATCACATTGCACGGGCATTATTATATTGCTACATGACAGTTGGGCAATTTGATAAAAAAACTATATTTTACGCGGTGATATTTTCATTTGACTTTTATTAAGAGAAGATATTAATTATGCCAAATAATAAGTCTAACCTCCCCACTCAGAGACATTTAATGATTACTTAAGTCACTCCTTAGTGACGGAATGTCATACAAATCCTTCACTAAGGAATGGCTTAAGTAACCATTAAATGTCTCTGAGTGGGGAGGTAATTGCTTAAACTTTAGTTTATTTTGTTTTGTAATAATAAGTCATCATCCTCCGAGCCTTTTCCCAACTATGTTGGGGTCGGCTTCCAGTCTAACCGGATTCAGCTGAGTACCAGTGCTTTACAAGAAGCAACTGCCTATCTGACCTCCTCAACCCAGCTACCCGGGAAACCCGATACTCTTTGGTTAGACTGGTGTCAGACTTACTGGCTTCTGACTACCCGTAACGACTGCCAAGGATGTTCAATGACAGCCGGGACCTACAGTTTAACGTGCCATCCGAAACACAGTCATTGGTGTCCAAGATATACTTAGAAAGTACATACAAACTTAGAAAAGTTGCATTGGTACTTTTTACTTTTGTAATAATAAGTAATTTCAACAAAGATTACTCTCGCTCAGTCGCTCCTCCTTCCTCTGTTAGACTATGCTGATGTCTGTTTCCTTGATGCGACTGAGGAGCTACTTGATAAACTCGAACGTCTGCAGAATTTGTGCATCCGCTTCATTTTTGGCCTCCGAAAGTACGATCATGTGTCGGAATTTCGGAACCAGTTGAAGTGGCTGCCTATTCGGCGGCGTAGAGACGCTCACGTTCTTTCTTTTCTTTACTCTGTTCTTCACAATCCTGTCACTCCAAGTTACCTTCGTGAACGCTTTGAGTTCCTCGTTCCCAGAGGCAAACCTTGTCGCTCTTCCTTATCTCTTCTGCTTCGTGTCCCATCCCACACTTCAAGTCGCTATGATGGATCATTCACTGTTCGTGCTGTTAGGCTGTGGAATACCCTTCCGCATTCTATACGCGAGAGCTCATCATTGGATATGTTTAAGAGACGAGTTAAGGAACATTATTTATCATTATGACCTGTGTATATATTTGTATATATTATATTGTATATATTTTATATAATTATAAAAGGTATATATTTAATTTATTAAGATATTATACATATATATTATTGTTATAAGTATAACGTTGCACATTCGCCCTACCCCATCAAATCACTCTTTCACTCTAAGGTTGGCTGTAAGAGAACCCAACACTGGGTTAAGCTCGCCGTTGTACATAATGTCTCCGTTTTCAGTGTGTCAAATGTATTTATGTGTGCAATAAAGAATAAAGTAAAGTAATTTCTATAAAACAAAGATTTGTTGTAAAATTATTGTTTTTTTAATAATATTTTTGTTATATTTTTAAAATGACTTTCTTTAACTTTTAAATGCAAAAACTAGTAAATTTTTAAGGCAGAAGTCCTTCATAATTAATCCAAATCATGAGGCTGATTATTTAAGTGGTTTGATATTTCATCATCTCAGGCATAGGATGTCCACTGCTGAACATAGGCCTCCCCCTTAGATCTCCACAGATACCTGTTGGAGGCGTTTATAAGGTCGTCTGTCCACCTCGTTGGTGGACGTCCTACGCTGCGCTTGCAAGTCCGTGGTCTCCACTCCAGCACTTTACGACCCCAACGGCCATCCGCTCTGCGAGCAATATGGCCAGCCCATTGCCACTTCAACTTGCTAATCCGGTGGGCTATATCGGTGACTTTAGTTCGTCTACGGATCTCCTCATTTCGGATTTGATCACATAGAGAAACAGCGAGCATAGCCCTCTCCATAGCTCGTTGAGCGACTTTGATCTTTGAGATGAGGCCGACAGTGAGAGACCACGTTTCGGTGCCGTAAGTCATCACTGGTAGCACACATTGGTTGAAGACTTTCGTCTTGAGGCGCATACGTCATGTCGGACGAAAAGACATTGCGTAGTTTCCCGAACTCTGTCCAGCCGAGTTGGATTCGGCGGTTGACTTCTTTCTCGAAGTTGGACCTGCCTAATTGGACTACTTGTCCTAGGATAGCGTTTGAACCTTAGTTTATTTTAAATTAAATGGCAATAACAATAAAAAAAATTGAAATTAAATATGTTTGTATTACTTTGCCCAAAAGGTCACGGGCAATATTATAGTGCCCGGTCAATTTGATTATTTAAATAAATATTATCAAATTGCACTCTCATATTGGGCATTTTTCATAATGACCGGGCATTATGTATACTGCCCAATTTATCACTTGGTCCATAACATAGACACACTTTTTCTGTCACCATGTATGAAAATTTAACTGCGGCAAAATTCACAGTAACAGTTGTTACCCGTAACATTATAACGTAGTCTAGTCTCTATAAAGTGTCACTCACTAAAAAATAACGGCGTATGGTGATAAATATGAATTTGACACACTAACTTACAGTCCACAAAATGGCCTACATGGCCTACTTTTAGTGTTTTCCTAGAGTTAAATGGTCTATCAGCGTCAATTGTAGTCATAACTTCAACAAAAGATCGAGTACTTTTTTATCTTACTTGCGCTACTTTCAGCCTGCATCTGATATACTCATTCTTAACTTTAGTCATTATAGTTACCTTCGCTAGATGGATCCACATCTAAACAATATCCAAAAATCATACAACGTCAACGTCTTCCATTTATCAATTGACATCAATATCAACATTCTCTTCTACGCTACATGCACTTTTTTTTATTATAGTCGGAAAACATACAGTATTTACAACTAACAAAAACAACAGATTATGCAACTATTAACCAATAACATGTTTTCGCATTTAGTTATTTATGAAGAGCATGCTTGAGGAAGAAAAGTAAATACAAAAGGAAATATTAAAAGTAAAATTACTAATGATGTAAAAAAAAAAAAAAGAAAACTTAACTTAAACATAAATACATTACTACACTGTAACAATAATAAGTCTTGCAGTACTAAATAGAACAGCTATCGAACCAATGTTTTGTCAGTAATCTATTGAATACACGAGGTTTAGTAACGAATAAGTCAAGTTCAGAAAAGTCGACCAGATTGTTGTAGAACTTTGCGCATCTTATAAAGAACGAATTCTGTCTGTAGTTAGTATAACAACGGGGAACGTTAAGAAGAAGGAAGGGTGTTCTAGAAGATCTAGTGGGGACGCGTAAGTTAATCTTTGAAAGAAGTTGCGGGGCATCGATATAGGACTGTGTTAACTTAACGAGAAAAGAGATATCCGATATATTCCTTCTCGCCTTGAGTGGTAGTAGATGGTATCTTTTGCATCTCAATTCATAATTATGGTCGCGCGTTTTACACTTATACTGCAGGAATCGAGTAAAGTTTCGCTGAACAGATTCCAGTCTTGAGATGTAGATGTCATACATGGGATTCCAGACCTGCGAACAGTACTCGAGTGAACTACGGACGAAGGAACAGTATAAAATTTTAATTATTTTGAGATCCCTAAACTGGGAACAAGACCTTTTTAAGAATCCCATGGCTTTGTTCGCTTTACTGACTATATGATCTACGTGCCTCTCATAGGTAAGTTTGGAATCATGTATCACACCTAAATCTCGAATGGAATCCACTCGTTTAAGCTGGCCGTTTTTTAGCGTATATGTGTAGGATACGATGTTGGGCTTGCGAGTAAATGTTATTGAATAACATTTCGACACGTTGAGTTCCAGATTATTGGACCGACAATAATTCTCAAGCCCAACGAGATCCTGTTGCAAGCAGTAGCAGTCTCCGAGGTTGTTTATGCATTTAAAGATCTTCATGTCGTCTGCGTAAAGTAGGAATAACGAATTTTGAAAGCATGTATGTATGTCGTTTATGAAGATATTAAAAAATAAGGGCCCAAGAAGTGATCCCTGGGGAACTCCTGAGGGGACTACATACCGCTTCGACACAGCGCCATTGACTACAACAGCTTGG
Organism: Helicoverpa armigera; assembly: GCF_030705265.1. Taxonomy (NCBI): domain Eukaryota; kingdom Metazoa; phylum Arthropoda; class Insecta; order Lepidoptera; family Noctuidae; genus Helicoverpa; species Helicoverpa armigera. Next base: position 3,157,735 of record NC_087141.1, read on the forward strand.
GTACGATTCTTTACGTAAGATGTTATCCACCGGTATAAGTTACCATGAATGCCTGCATGAAAAATTTTTTGCAAAAGGATGGTATGGTCAATACGATCGAAACATTTACTATAATCAGTAAAAATACAATCTACCTGCCCCCCATGGTCCATACTTGCTGTAACGAAGTCGACAAAGGACAGAAGGTTAGTAGTTGTCGAGCGATTTTTAAGAAAGCCGTGTTGTTGGGGAATAAATGTCGAAGAAAAAGTGCTATAAACTTGCTTGTAGATGATTCGTTCAAGAATTTTACCAAACAGGCATAATTTGGAAATGGGTCTATAATTATCGATGGCACTCTTAATTCCACTTTTGTGAACCGGTGTTATGTAGGAGTACTTCCACATGCTGGGAAAAATTCCTTCAGTAACAGAACGCGTGAAAATAATCTTTAGAGGCTTAACTAAACCTTTGGCACACTTGACAATAAATAGCGGTGGTATGTTGTCGGGACCCGCGCCTTTAGTGAGGTCCAGAGATTCTAAAAGAATAAGCAGATGGTCAGAATTAATTTCAATCTCGCCTATGTTTAGTGCTGAGTCGGTAGGAGAAAAGGTACTTTGAGGAGCAGAATTTTGGTTAGAAGTAGGAAGGAAATTGGACTGAAAGTACGCTGCGAAAGCATAAGCATCAGCTTTCTTCTCATTCCTCTATTTCAATGTCCAACACTCTGGTTAATACAAGACAAAATACTTTACCTAGAATGATAAAGCAAACAAGAAAAGAAGCACCTTGACACCCTAATATTAGATTTACATAAAAATATTTTTTTCTGATGTACCTCGTGAATGTCCATATAAGGAAAATCGGTTGTATGTTAGTAGATCTATTGCTCAATCACTACGGTTAGATTTGCTCTGCTTAATATGTTAATCAGTACATTTTTTATTGCCCCAGTTCAATGTGGTGCAAACATGTCTACATTATTTTAATTTATGGCGCAAATGTTTTTGTGAAATATCTGTATTCTAATTAAGTATTTATTCTAATTAATTAATACTTTTCATGTCCATTTATTCTGATGAAATACTTTAAATCTGTTAACAGTGCCATCTGCACACAGCATATCGAACTATACAACAACTTTGTGAACTTCAGCTTGACTAGCGATGACTACATACATAAGCATTAATTCATCTTTACGTCTTTAGAGGGCGTTAAATACCTCTTCTGAATGTATACCAACAGCTGAGTATTGGGAGAATTTTTATGTATTTTGAACAGTTAAGTGTAAAAATAAGGGATTAATTTAAAACATGTAACAAGTACTTATGCTTATGTATTGCTTACATCACTCTTGATGCAACTGGTTGTTATATTATTAGAAAAAGTCCCTACAAACTTGACAGTACATATTTTTCTTCTATGTATAAAATGGCACCGTGTTCAATGTTCAATAATTCACCATTTTTATGGAGTTAAGTTTTGTCTTGGAAATGAAATATGTAGTTTGGAAATGCAGGATGCATGCATTAAAAAGTTAGCTCTCATATCAAGGCATAAGTTGTTTCTTAATTCCGTACGCATAGACCAACTGACCTTTTCTATTACAACTCCATTTTGTAACTATTGGTAATCTTAGCTGTTTGACCAGCTGCAACTATAAAGCTACCGGGTATACGCTACAAAAGAAAAACAAAATAACTAATAAAAATATTTTAATTAATGATACAACTTGTATTTACAATAAATCATTTATCTTAACCATATAACATAATGACCATTGTGCTATTTTTCCATTCAAATCCGACATTGCACCCCTTAAACTAAATTAAATATTAAAGTGATAACAAGTTTCCGTAGATTCTTAATACCTTACTTCTTGACTACTTCATTATTGTGGTAATATGTGATGATTTCTATGACTGTTTAAGCTAAAATACTTATTTTATTTTACTTTACATTATTGTTGATAAAGACTAGAACTTTTACGGTAACGACTGTCTACTTAACAATGAGGTACACATTGTATGTATCTAGTGTTCTAAAGTTAGCTATTAAAATAACCTCCCATACTCTACGACTTTTAGGAATAGTGCTCCTATCTCTAATTCCCCTATAAATATAACCTTTTACTGCATCCATGCTTACACTATAACCCATTTGGTATAGTCAATTGTACATTATTTATACCTATCTAAAATATGGCTTAGAATTTGTCTACTCTTTGTTTAACCATCATCTTTCAGTTCTGCAGTACTTTTTCCTTCTATCGCTGTTCAAACCCAAATGTTCTAACATAGCACATTTGGCTGAACGGCGTGTTCTTCGTTTTTTGTTAGGCTTGGCCATCCATTCCTCCTTGATCATGTCAGCTCCTTTCTCGGCAATCATCATCACCGGTGCGTTGATGTTACCATTAGTTATCGTAGGCATTATACTTGCGTCTATCACTCGAAGACCTTGTATACCGTATACTCGTAGTTGAGGATCTACGACCGCCATAGGATCACTTGCAGGTCCCATCTTCGCTGTGCACGATATGTGATAAATTGTCATAGTGTACTGACGTATGTAGCAGTCCCAATACTCATCAGTAAAGGGAGGTAGATGCTTGCAGTTTGGTAATGGCTTGCTGTGGAATCGAGCTCCAAATCTTTTCATGGCTGTTGTTTCTCCAACAGCTATAGCTGCCTTAACACCTTCCCGTAAAACTCCAACGTCATCAGGGTGCGTTAGATAATTGTGAACCATAATGGGGTAGTCCAAAGGATTGTTACTTCTTAGTTTTATGAATCCACGACTCTTTGGTCTCAACATCATAGGGAAAATACCAAATACGTCTTTATTGTTTATTTCGGAAAATACCTCGTTGTAGAAGTCATCAGTGAGACTGTGAGCTTTCTTAACTTGCGTACCACCGTCTGACGGAGTTGAAGCTGACGTCATCATAAACTCAATATCTGGCCAGTCATCAGAAGCGTTCGCGTATTTGGTATTAATAAAAGCGACAACTTCTAATCCTATACTTGATGTCAGAGGACCATCTTCAGTAATAGCATATCGCAGAGCAGAATTTATATTAACGAGTCGGTTCATTACTAAACTGATGGGTTGATCTATACGAAATACAATGCCTCCGACTGCAATATGATCTTGCAAGTTTCTGCCAACACCTGGAGAATCTTGGATCACATCTACTCCTACTTCTTGTAAATGATTTGCGGGTCCTACGCCAGACAACATAAGCAATTGTGGTGACCCGATAGAACCAGCTGACAGAATTACTTCGCGTGTAGCATAGACTACTTGCTTTTCACCATCTCTTATGAATTCAACTCCATAAGCTCTCTTGCCATCTTTATCAATGAGTACTTTAGTAACGTGCGTGAATAGGGCAATGTGAAGGTTTTGCCGTAATCTGACCGGCCTTAGAAAAGCTTTCGCTGCGGAACATCTAGTTCCTCTCCGGATGGTGAACTGGTACCAAGCGTAGCCGGTTTGTTGAGCTCCATTTACGTCGACGAAGTCGTAACCCATTTCTTCGCCTGCTTGTATAAGGGCTGCTCCTATTGGCGTATTGAATGGTGAATCTTGTACTGTTAAGTATCCCCCTGGAATTGGAAAATTGATTCATTAATATTATTGTATTTAATTCATTTTAATAGTTATTCTAACATATTTTATGTAAGTACCTGTTGCATGATGTCTTGTGTCCTTGGCTAAGTATGGGTTTCGTTGATCTTGTGACTTCTTGAAATATGGCAATACATCTTCGTAACCCCAGCCTGGGTTGCCTTGCTCCACCCAATGGTCGAAATCCCTTTTGTTTCCTCTGATGTAAAGCATGGTGTTCAGGACTGATGAACCTCCCAACACTTTGCCTTTTGTCCAAGCGCAGCGTTTGTCGATCATGGCTTGGCAAGCAGTATCTTGAGGCTGAGTACTGAAATTAAGATCAGTCATCTTGTTATTACATTATATAAAATTGTCATCGATTTACAACGGCCATAAAACGTTATGTATAGCTATGATATAATATTGCTTTAATACACATCGTGTAATACTGAGATCACTTATAAAATTGTCTCACAGAAAATACTTTTATAATAACTCAATATCAACAATGACTTTTTAAAAATCCGGCCAACGACAAACGATTACGTTAACACGCACACAACAAAAAAGACAAAATAATTGCTTTACATACCGATACTTCCAGTCCAGCTTACTCTTGTGTAGATATAACGACAACAGAGGAACATCACTGATGTCTGTTTCATGGCCTCCAGCTTCTAGAAGGAGCACATTCCATCCTTCGATTTCCGACAGCCTATTAGCAAGAACTGATCCAGCTGAACCTCCTCCAACGATAATAAAGTCATATTTCTCTCGAAGATGTTTTTGATTAAAAGGCCTTTGTTCAGGATCGAGGGTTTCATAGTTGAAGTACGCCATAGCTGCTAATAGGACTGGGATGATGGAGAGCTTGCTAAGGCCTCCGATTGCGAGAGCCGCCTTAGTGGCCGCAGCTGCTACAGAAACCACACCCATTGTTGCTTAGTGTTGCATCATCGGGATCTGGAAGTTGACAGAAATATTTTAGTGGTTAAATGTGGAAATAATGCTAATCACGATGCGAGTTGGAATTAAAAATATGGAGATATAATGTGACAATCCTCATATACTATAGGGCACGCATGCACTAGCTGCGTAGAAAGAAGGTGTAATGGATGACAACAATATACCCTAAAGATTGCTTCATACGCATTATGTGTTGGAGCGGAAGCACTAACGCAGCGAACCGGCAATATTACCTTAGATCATTATAAAGTAAATCAAGAACGTGTCGGTCATTGTCTTTACTTGTTTAGTAGAGGATGTTGTAGACTGCGTATTGTCACTCATTTGGTAACCCTAATGGACATGCTAAAGAGGTTATCACCGTCGCAAGAATAAGCTTTCAATATGATCAGGAAAAAGTTTAATTATCTGCAGAAAGTGTCTCAAAGTCATGTAAAACTTTAACAATTATATAATCCATTACATCATATTCAATTAATGTCAGTCATGCAAAAGAAGGGCGGGGTGCAGTGTACGGGAGTTTCGAAACTGGATCGTTTTCAACGAATTTCTCGGAAGTAAAAAGTTTGGAACAATTATCGCAGATAATTTGGAGCAAGTAATGGAAGAGTTGTCGTGCTCTCGATGTACATTTTTGGTTAATGGTTTCGAATATAAGCAAATATAGCGATGTAAAGTGTTACGTGTCTTTCCATCGGGTTATACAAATATTTTGATCCTACGAAACATCCCAGAATTTTCCATTTCTTTCCGATTGAAATCAGGGCCACAAAAATGTGTAAAATTTCATCAACATCAACATTTAACTATTTATTCAAATATCCTCCGTGAGTATATTCTAAGTACTTAACACATATCCTGTTTAATGATTCAACATGACCGCTCAAAATTCCCACCATTGCAACATGACACGCGCGTATGCAACCAGTTTCTTCAATGGAGGTCATAGGGCCATAAGAGTCATGAGGTTCTTCCTTGAAGATGGCTTTAAAAGTAGCCTTAAAAATGTGTGTAACTACATTAGCTAGACAAGTTTTTGATGGACAGTCTGTGACAAGTTGGGCCATTGTGTGTACGGGTGTATCGGATGCATGACAGTGCTCGTGGATTATGTAACTGCATATTATGCAAGGCGACGCAATGTGTCCCCTTACGCGAACATTGTCTTCTTTACACATGTTTATGTTTTAAGTGTAGTTTTGTCAATGATGCGTGTCATTGATTTGTTTGTTTTGATACGGTCTTCTAGTTCATCTGCTTAGAAAAGTGAGTTTTGGTTTTGTTTTTTTATCAGAATGATGACAGTCAAGTGACTACGAATTGTTAGGGCATGAATGGTTTGTATCTTGATGCTCTACTCAAACCCTCATGATATCGAACCGTATTACGAGTCTTTACTGTATAACACAGTTACTTAGATTTTACACTAAATTTTTACACAAATTGACATGAGGAACAGTTTCATTAGGTACCTGCTTTACATCATTTACTCCCACAGTTCCTAATATAGCAAAATGTGCTACTATCATTAAGTTGATTGCAGGAAATAGAATTTTACCCAAACAAATATGGAATCAATTTAGCATTGTTATAAGTTTTATCGCCGATCATAGTGTGTGAACCGGGCCAAGCATAGCACCTTGGATGGTTGCCACACCGATCTCATTGACGGGACCATCGTGGTTCCACGGCATACTTACTGAATACTTATTATGTGAACTGTTTCTAGGGGAGGTAGCTCTTCTGTCGTGACGGTATGAAAAACATTATTGTACCATTATTGTAGCTGCAACCGTTAATATACCGGTTTTATCTATGGGATCTTTTTCAACGATCCCTCCTAATATTATAAATGCGAAAGTAACTCTGTATGTCTGTCTGTTACACTTTGACCTCTAAACCACTGAACTGATTTTAATAAAATTTGGTACAGAGATAAAGTTGACCTTGAGTAAGAACATAGGATAGTTTTTATCCCGGACTTTTGAAGAGTTCTCTTGGAAACGCGATATAACCGAACTTAAAGCGGGCGAAGCCGCGGGTGGAAACTAGTACTTTATAAATGTGGTCAATCTGTCTACGTGTACATTAGTAGTATTTGGTCTGTTTATTGCTGTATTTACTGCTGTGAAACATAACCTAACGATATGTAATATGATCTGTGAACGGTGCTAAAGTATTGTGGTTATACGTATTAATAATTCGATTAGAGTATTAATATGGTAAAGCGTTTCTTACAGTACTGTTTACTCTAGACAACTGCAAACATTACGTACGCTGTCTCTTTGAAGACTGCAATTAAGGATACCAACGTCAGAATGTCAGATGACATTCTGCATTGCACTAGGAACTATTCTAGGTACAACATTTCTTGGTAGCCTAGCTTTACAAATTTGTTTGACATAGTCCCGATTATTAAGCTAATATTATGCTTGCTTGCCGCATATCTAGACTTATGTCTCAATTTCTAAAAATAAATGCAATAGCTAAGTGCAATAAATCAAACTGATTTATTAACAAAGTTGATCAAACAATCAGCGTTTTGAAGAAGTTATTTCTATTTCTCAATTCACCTGAAGTGAGCATATTTTGCGAAAACGTAGACACTGATGTAATGTCACACTTATGAGAAACGTTTGAGATCACACTCAAGTAACTAAATAAAGTGAAAACTAGGCTCTAAGAAAATTGACCTTGGTATGTTAGAAACTACTTATTAAATAACCGATGACGTCATTTACTGGTGAAACCCGCTGAAATTACAAAGTAATAATTTTCTGTTAACGTTAGACTATAAATATATTGCCTGTCAATCAAAAAAATACAAATTTAATTGACCTAAATATTTAATTAGTAAGTATCCAAAAAAACAGTCTTGATCGTCTTCTCGAGATAAAGCAATTCGTCTCTCGCGCATACTTTCACTGTCCGGTGCACTGAGCATGCGCAGTTGCATCGACTTTCTTAACCTCTCTCAGTGCCGCTGCGGTCGTGCCGGCGAACAGACGTCTGGTATTTAGGTCACGTTATGTAAACTATTGTTATAATATGAACTGAGACGATCACAATAGTCACTATTTTGAATAGACGCGGATTTTTGAGAAATGAGTTGACAAGTAAATTTAATGCACAATGGGAACCATTTAATTATCGAAAATAAAATAATGGTTGACGTCTGAGAAATACACATTTTTTGTTATACCGGTCTAGAATTGATTTCTTTACGGACACATAAAACTACAATGTTTGTTACTGAGGATAAACTAAATTACGCGAAAGAGTTCTAGTAATATTAATTAATCTGGGTCATGAACAACAGGTAGGCGATTAGAGAGGTTTCTAACACCGATCGGTATGACCTATATTCGACATTTTCAAGGTATAACAATGTATCGAAAAACATTTGCAACGTAATACTACATATTTTACTTGATTTGAACCAAGTATAGACAGCTGCTGTTTGGTTATCTAGTAGAGGTCTTAGGTATGAACATACCTGTCTCTTAGATCCCACTCCAAATCTGTGACTCGATTTATCTCGACTAAGAAGATGGCAGATGGCTCGGGAATTCTAGGGCCTTTAACATAATTGACTGAACCTTCAGGAAGACAATGCTTGTGAAATGTTTATTATTGCATTCAGTTTGTTGTTCACATGATCATGTTCAGCCTTTTTATTGTCCTTCTTACCAAGTGAGCTGCAGGTTTAATCACCTACCACGCCTAGTATCTGAATTTTCTCAATATAACTGCAAAGGTCCCACTGAAAAAAAGGGATCCACTACAGGTTGCCGGTTCTCATATAGAGAACTCTCACACGCAACTATAATTTTCAGGCATACAATACCGATGTTGTGTATATTATTTTAATTGCTTGCACAAAACCGATGGTTCCATATGGTTTCCACAGCTGATGAGAATACCACATGCAATAGTCTAATAGCATCGTCATTTGTTTCAAAATTGCACTTTCCGAATATTATAGGATATTCACATTCAAATGTTGGCGAAATATTGCATCGAAAAGTTAATGGCTCGTATCAATTAACTATTATTAGATTTAATGTATTGTAATTAATTTTATTGCATTAAAAAGTATTGTGTAATGTAAGAAGGAAGTAAACTGTAGTGGTTATCGTAATAAGAAATGTGGCGATTTTGGTAAGTAAAGGCGCGTCTACTTATTATACGCAATGTTTAAATTATTCATAATACATTCATATTTTATACAATTTTTAATGCTAGATGGAGAACTTTGAGTATACTTCCCCTTTCCGTCTTAGAACGGATAATGATAGGACCTTATCTCAGAAATATCAAAGATAGCATTATTTGTACCGCAAAAAATTGGCAAAATGAAAATAAGTTTATAAAAAAAATTTAAGCAACGAAGAAAACGTGGATACAATAAAAATGACGGGGGAGATGTATAGATACATAGATAATGTTAACAAAAGTTCTGCTGTGCAAGCCTACTTTAGTACCGACACTCGAAATAGTCTACTTCTTGTAGGCGCAGCTTTAGACCCAGTTCATTTTGTATTATTTACTCTTAAAGAATTCATTCGATAACCGGTTTATATTTGAACTTTTATGTAAGTATCGGATACAGTGCGTAACTTTTCCGTTTTCCTCGAAAAACCTAGTTCTTTCTTTCATTTTACAGTATTACATATTGGATTTATTTAATCGATATTTAATTACATTGCACATTTAATTTACTGCTTTCTAGAGTTTATTCGATCCTTCCCACTTCCACAGAGAGATATATTTCACACAGACATAGACTTTATATAACTAAAAAGTTCTAGATATAACAATTTAGGTACATAATTATTTATGAACAACAATGTCAATATTTCAAAATGGATTTATTGCGCAAAGGTGCATAAAATTGTAGGAAACCGCTAGTGTTAAATAATATTGATATTATCATGAACTGGCAATAGTTGTGTATATTCGTGTCACAGCAATCATATGCAACAAAGTAACCAGATGCAGTATATTTGTGATTTGATGCAAACGGAAAATCATACAATTACACACACAGTTTTTTTTGGTAGGTACATACCTTACATAGGTAATGTATAGTGCTCTCCAGAACCGTTGAAAAATCGACTTTTTTGGAAAACATTAGACGGCTAGTTGATATATAATTTTACGATGGTATGAATAAGTTTCATCAGTCTTTTCACCCACGTCTACGTCCCGTGGGAAATACTCCACGCATCCGAACGAAAGCTCATAAGTCTACATTTGATGAATAGGCTATCTAACCCTGAAATACCTAATTTAGTTTTAAGTAGCTCCTGTGATAAATAAGCACATGCAAGCAAACAAATTAACTTTTCAGCTTAATAATATTAGTAAAATTTTTCATTGATTTATGATATTTCCTCCGTGGATATTTCGCATATCATTGATTCAAATCAAATATTACTCACACAGTTCTCAAGTATCCAATTTCACTACTTCGAATACTCAACTGCACATACCTAGCTATGAAACATAAACAGTGTATTCTAATTTTGTGTCAAAATACGTTTCGTTATCAAGGTCGTATTAGGTAAAGCGGTGGTTTGACCCAGTAACGTACGGTAACTTTGACATTACCACACGTTTAGATACAAGATTTATTGTAATAGCTATGCAATTTGGCTTTATCCGTTTTGGATCTCCGGAATAAGCTACGTTATTTTCCTGGTCGCATTGATAAATCATGAATAAATTCATGAATTTACGCTTCAGTTTTGTTTACGGCTAATAGTTTTTTGGCATTTGTTCTATAAAGCTAATTTTACATATAAACGTTTCTTATTTATAGGTTTATCATCATTAGCCTTTTTATCGCCCACTGCCATCACAACCCATCCGGGTTCCTTGAATCGCTTTTTGTTTTTAAGAACAGTACATCGCTGTAGCCTGACTCTATCCTCCATCTCTATAATATGGAAAATATAGTCAATTTTCATTTAACGGAACTTGTAACAAAAAAATCTGGTGACTGATTAACTGGTGACCTACCAGTCGTAGGTTCTTTCCATTCTAACAATTTTTTTAAAAAGTTTTTAACATACCCGTCTATGACCTATATCGTGATGCGTACGATATAGGTCATAAACGTTTGCATGCAAAATGTTTGCGACGACAAATGTAAAAGCCTGAAACCTAGACGCCTGTCATCGTCAAGTAAGTATTAAAAACCCTGAGTTAATTATCTAAGCTCATTCAATATAAGGTGTGCGTGACGGTTGATGAGCTACTCATATTGTTAGCTTCCAATTGTACAATGTATGTACATGGCACTTATGTTTTATCTCACGCTTAATTTGATGCATCGATCACCTATGCAAAAACTCAGTAGAATGAAAATTTAATAATATGTTTATTTAGGTATGTCTTAAACCCATGAAATTATACTACCTATAATATAACCGGGGAATAATTTCACGAACACAGCTTTCTTTCATACAATTTTTCAAATCGATTTCAGAGATTTGCACGTTTAAGTAGACAAACAAAAAGAAGATACTCAATGTTATTATATAAGTCCATAAGTATAGCTTACTTAAAAGTTATACTAACAACTTCCTCGTCCCATATTTAAATCCTGCTCTAAGATCAACCTTAAAAAATATTTGTGGAATTCAAATATGCCCCTTGTAAGACCGGTACCTAATCCTTGCCACGTTATGACAAAGTTACATAAAGCAGATTGTTTACTTTTTTGCAATTTACGCGGGAAACTACCGAGCTTCCAAATCATTGATCTTTGCGATTTACCGAAACACTGAATCACTAGGTCAACTCCTCTTCTTCAATGCACATTTTATTTATTATGTAAGAAAGCATCCGATACTCTTACGACAGTAAACCACCATTGATCTTTATGGTGATTGCGAAACACCATATTCCTCAAGAAAATGCAACACAGTCCGTATTAAGTAACTCATTAAATAAACCCGTATAATTAGACTCATTACCATGTAAATTACCCATTAATCTCTTCTAAGTATTATTATTATTTTCACGCAACGGTTCCCTCAAATTAGTCACCAAAAATCACTGATACCTTTCGTTTAAAATATCTTAGAAATATTTTCTTGGCTAGATCAATAAGTAATGTACAAAAAAAGTATAACAATACCTGAAGAAAAAACAAGCACAACACTTTTACAAGAGAGTTTCACTGTTCACAACACCATGTGGTTTCCCATTCACTGGCGGACTGCGCGCGCGCAGACCCGCTATGCGCCTGCGCCTGTCTCTTGCACAACCAACTGGTTGCGAACCTACGGTCAATGTTAATAGGCTAATTCTGATTTAGGACGATAGATCTTCGCGGGTGGCTACAGTTTGTTAGAACCTTGAAATTTTTTAAGGATTATTTTGAAGATTTAGAGCAGAAAAAGAAACTGGACTTTTATCTAGGAACTTAGAAAGGTTCAAATCTCAACTGCGAATCATCAAATTATACGTATCTCAATACTATGAATCAGCGTGGTGATTAACGCTCAATCCTTCTTAGAGTGAGAGGAGACCTGTGCCCAGCAGTGGGACGATAAAAAGGCTGATGATGATGATGATATCTTAAAAAGCTTCAATAACAAAGGAGCATCAAACCTTACTTAAAAATTGTTCTCGTGAAATCTTAGGTTCCAAATAATACAAAAGACAAACTAACGTCATAATGAGTTTGGAATGTTTGCAAAATCTTGTTCAGCCATTTGCAAATAAAGCCCCTTTGAATTCCTCTGCAAATTTCATTATTGGTTGGTCTTTTTCGTAATAGGATAGATAATTAGGTGAAATTAAGATCCTTTATCATATTATTTTGGTAAAACATCTTAAAAATATGTCACTTTCATTTATCGTTTGAAGATAAAACTGTTTTGACTGATAATATAAAAAAAAAACAAAACGTAATCAGATTATTTTCTGACGTCACATTTTCATAGAAAGTAACCTTTTTTGACAGTTCATTATCACTGTTGAATTTTACTACTTTTTTGTAAGCTGCCATATTACGAAACAGCTCGTCAGGGCTTAAACTAGCTTCATAAGTACTGTTCACTATAATCGCCTAATTACGACTCTGATTAGCTCCTAGTGACATTATAATGTGCAGTTGAGCAAGCTTGCAGTGACGACATACAGTCTCATTGGGTTTCCGAAATTGATTTGAGTAGAAAAACCTTGAGAATATTGCTCATGCGTTCGATAGAAACATGTTGTTAGTTATTTATTATAGCTGGTTTTAGGATGTGGTAATGGTGAGGAGAAATGACAGTAGGAAGTCTTGACGTAAGGAAGTCGTTTGGAGTATATTCGTATGTTAGAGGAAAAGTTGACAATAGAGATATGTGAAGTAACTTATCGTATTTATGATGTGTTCTTATTTATACTTAAAATTTGGAGGGCTTTTTTTCAAAATCCAAAGTCAAAACTGTTAACTTAAAGTGAGCTTATTTAATAAGCATTCAATAACGACACTCCCGAAGTCACTCACGAAGTCGTGGTGGCCTAGTGGGTAAAGGACCAACCTCAAATATGAGGGCACGGGTTCGATCCCAGGTCAGGCAAGTACCAATGCAACTTTTCTAAGTTTGTATGTACTTTCTAAGTATATCTTAGACACCATTGACTGTTTCGGATGGCACGTTAAACTGTAGGTCCCGGCTGTCAGTGAACATCTTTGGCAGTCGTTACGGGTAGTCAGAAGCCAGAAAGTCTGACACCAGTCTAACCAAGGGGTATCGGGTTGCCCGGGTTACTGGGTTGAGGAGGTCAGATAGGCAGTCGCTTCTTGTAAAGCACTGGTACTCAGCTGAATCCGGTTAGACTGGAAGCCGACCCCAACATGATTGGGAAAAGGCTCGGAGGATGATGAACGACACTCCATACAAAATAATAGCATCCCCTAAAACGATATTTTACCACTTATGTTATGGCTGGAAGAACAGACCTTTCTATAAAAAGTTCGTACTCCATTCGTTGTGATGAAATACACCGATGTCGAGAAATCTAAATGTAATAAAACCATTATATATTACTAGCTTCCGCCCGCGGCTTCACCCGCTTTGAGTTCGGTTATACTCGTATCGCATTTCCAAGAGAATTCGTCAAAAGTCCGGGATAAAAACTATCCTATGTTTTTTCTTCAGGTCAACTCTATCTATTAAAATCAGTTCAGTGGTTTAGACGTGAAAGCGTAACAGATAGACAGACAGACCTAGTTCCTTTCGGATTTATAATATTAGTAAGGATTCAAACTTCAATACAATTGAGCGTAACAGTAGCCAAAGTGACAGCTTCACATACGCAATTAACAACAAACTGATGACTTTCAGCAGGAACAAGTAAAGGTCAGACGCTATCACACAAATGGCTCCACACCACGCGATCCTACTAACTGATACTAAATTATTACCCTAGAACAGGATTTGTATTTCAAGGTATTTGAAAGTCAGTGTCCGCTAGAACTAGGTAATAGGCCTTTTAGTAGATTGCTGTTAACTTTTCGCTGATTAGGGTTTTTTGGTCCTGTGTGCCGCAAAAGGACATGTGTCGTGTACGGTAAAAACTTGGTTTATGATCGATTCTTGCGAAATTTTAATGTTGTGAAGGAAACTGATTGATATTAGATTGGATATGACTGACTTGTGCAAAAGCCGCAATTCTAGACAAAGATAACGTTTACTTGATTGTTTTTTTTTCTACGAACCTTAAATACAAGAGAGCATATGGATTGTGTCTTTAGACTCTTTAACTTACAAACTGAACCGTTGGTTGTTTTTATCATACCTTTATTCGGAACTGCTATTTAGATTTCTTTGCATTCGACAGCCTTGAAGAACGAAATAGAAGAAGAAAGAAAAAAGTGCTAATACCTTCTAAAACTTCCTATCCACGATATCAATAACTATAGCATTTCAAAGCAGTTACAGTCACAAAAACATCGCAATAACAAAACAAACAGCAACAGAGAATATTTCGAAAGAGAACTCCCTGTTGCAAGTCTAACGAGTGGTTGGCGTACGTGATAGCGAGCGCATGCGTCTGGTAGCGGCGTCTGCGCAGAACCGATACTAATGTTGCGACATGCAGTTTTTGCCAATAGTAAGATAGCTATCCACCGGTACCTTGGACCCTGAGTCCGATATCGGCGGCAACCTATTTTTTATATTTTTAGGGTTCCGTACCTCAAAAGGAAAAAACGGAACCCTTATAGGATCACTTTGTTGTCCGTCTGTCTGTCTGTCAAGACCCTTTATCTCAAGAACGCGTGGACGTATCAAGCTGAAATTCACATGAAATACTCAAGTCTATTGTCCCTTTAAGCTGTGAAAATATCAAACTTCTAAGCCAAGCCAATCAAAAGATACATCCGATTATGTCGATATTTTCAACAAATTTTCGACACTCGCAAAGGAATCAAAACCTACAGGATACTTCCCGTAAACTCAGAGTCTTGAAATTTGGAACGAAGCATTGTCATATAATGCAAATATAGGAAAAATTTCGAAAATCTCATTTTTTTAGTTATATAATATAAAAAAAAAATATTTTAATGAAATGAAACTTACTACCTTATTTCTCACGAACGAATAAAGGTATCAAATTGAAATTTATACCAAATACCAAAGTTTATTGTCCCTTTAGGCAGTGAAAAAATCAAACTTCTAAGTTAACGTGATCAAAAGCTACAGCAGTTATACCGACACCTTAGACGAATTTCCGTCACACGCTAGGGAATCAAAACCTACAAGGTACTTCCCGTGAACTCAGTATCTTGAAATTCGGCAAGAAGCAACGTTATAAAGTACAGATAAAGGAAAAATTGCGAAAATGATAAATTTGAAGTTACATAAAACATTAAAACATCAGGTGTAAACATCAAATATTTTCCTCATTTCAATGGAGAATTTAAACGACCAAGTTTGACGGATTTGAGAAATCATTTCTTTGTAGTGAAAGAGTATACTCGCCGTTTATTTCCATTGTCATCAGGTCAGGATCTGATGATGGAAATCCTGAGAAATCGAGGGCAACTATCAGAAATTGTAGGCATGCATAGGATTAAAACTTTATTCTCAGATGTATGTCTGGTGATACTATCAAACAGTGAAGGTTTAGAGCTTACCTGATGATGGAGACGTGAGAAAGTCGAGAGTACTCCTCAACGGCATGTTTTAGTTACGTCGTGTTTGGGCTTATATTTATTTATTTATCTACATACATTTACCATTACAGGTTACCCCAATGCGATTAGGTCTAGAAGTCGGTGTCTAGAGGATGCATCTATATTTATTTAACCACCGAGATCTAGACCGATGCATATAAACAGTTTTCTTGTTGTTTTTGGAAGTTGTTTTTTTTTTGTAAAAAGTTTTTATTTTTAACTTTTGTGAAAAGTTCTCGTCAATTCGAATAAAATAAGCCCAAACACGTGGTAGTTGCAACATACCGTTCAGGAGTTCCCTCGACTCTCTGTAGTCTCCATAATCAAATCAGCTCCAAACCTTTACTGTTTACCAGTACCCTCAAAAATACAGTCACATGTCTGGTTTTGATTCGATGCGTGCCTACAATATTCAAGAGTTGCCCTCGATATCTCAGGGTTTCCAGATCCTCATCAGATTCTGGTCATCCGAATTGGCATCTTCCTTCTTTATGAAAAGTCTTTAACAATAAAAACTAGCATTGCAACCTCTACAATCCTCTGAAACTGCTTGTCTTTTATATTTTTCAAACGATCCTGGACATTCGTCTCCATGGAATTTTAATAAAATATTTATATTCAAAGAAACGTCATACCATTCTCCACGATTTAAAACTACTTTGATTCATGTCCGCCACTTTTTACAAAGCGGGTCAGATATGCCCAATGGCCTTTAAGACATAATTAGTTATTTTCAATCAGATTTCTGAGTGATGACTATAAAATGTTGTATATAAATAACTTTAATAAAATAACTTTTACAAGGTACTGGCCTACTGTTTTAGTTATATTATAAAATAAAAAATATTAACTATTTTGACTCTCACGAAATTGCCATAACTATGATTGTTCTAAACTGAACGGTTGGCGCGAGACTCACTTTTTATCTATACAGGATTTGTACGGAACCCTCGGTGCGCGAGTCCGACTCGCACTTGGCCGGTTTATTAAATTAATAAACGAAATAATAGATAGCTGTAGTTAGTTAGAAAAAGTCTTCTGAATAGTTTTCAGTTTTTTTGAAAAAGTTGATGTTTTCTTGTTTTCAAAGCTTAGGCTTTAAAGTTTAAACTATCAATATTCATATTAAAATCTATCATTCTATAAATATAGCGAAAAGTAACGTAGCTAGTTCATGAATAAGTTTCCTCAAGTCGCGGGTCTTACCGCGGAAAGCAGCTAGTATTATAATCTTTTCGTAAATGATATGAACTTTTAGCCGTATGCTTCTTAAACTACTTTTTGAGTTCAACGATCCGATAAATTACTAAATATTTAAATCTGGTCTAGGTTCTTCTGTCAAAGTAATGCAATATTTATAAGTTGCATATTTTATAAATTAATTATCTGTAGTTTTCATTGTGGTGTGGATTCATTTTGTATTAGCTAATTAAGTCATATTTTAATTGCATCAGTTTAGTTTGCTGCCGTGTTGAATTTCTTTTGTTCTTCTTTTGAGGTTGCATAACATTATTTTACTTGGCATGGCATTTTCTTTCATCTTTAATTTTAGGTATTGCAAAAAATATTGTTAAAATAGTTTCTATATAATAGAAAACTTACAAAAGTGTATTCTATAATAAACTTATTAATTAAAGTATCTCAATAATTACTCGATCACTATCTAATAATTTAAAAAAACGAGTAAACATATTTCATCGTATGTAAAATTCTAAAAACCTCTTTGCTGCAATATTTCTTTGTTCTCGCTGATTTGAATTAGGAACTCAGTACAAAATCCGTTTTCCAACTGGCCGCCAAGCGGCGCAATTTTTTGCAAAAAAATTATGAAATTGTTAATAACTTTATAATTGCATTTTAGCAAAACGCAGCAATTTTCTTTTACAATAAAAACCTTGAAGATGCAAAGAAAGAAATAAAATAACGCATAAACTAAGCTAATTAATTCAGTGTTTGTACGGTAATTATGCTAAATAATTTAAACATTTACAGACTCGCTGGTCTTGATTGCGGTACGCGCAGGAATTTAATTATTTATTACCGTGTGTCTTTTTAATTTCCACATCAAAATAACGGAAGTTAAATTGTGGGTTATTTTATTCAAATTCGGTTTATTGTAGACTTAGGTAACGTTGATGCTACCATGCATAAAATTAGATACAACCTCAAAATCATTTATTCAAACTAGACTGCAAAACAGCACTTTTTGAACGTCAACATTTATAAGTCAGCCCCCAAAACGCCCAACCTTCACCACTATCTATATCTATGCATCCACTATGTCCTGCCCAGTAGGCACAAGTACAATAATGAAATGATTATATTATTGAATAATAATTTAGTTAACACATTCTGTGGTCCACACTACTTCGGCTCGTGTAAATTAAATTTTCTGGTCTCCGAAAAATTGTTTATTTTGCCACAAGCAAGCAAGGTACAAAAGTCATGGTATTTTTAGACACAGCAAAGATAACGCAACACAATTTCTATTCATGTATTGCCTACCTAATCTTAAACCACGAATATGCATGGACAGGCTATTAAAAGATGAACGTTTCAATAAAAGGTGGCAACATTTCATAAAGATTGCATACAAAGGTGAGTGTTGCAAGCTGTGATCTACGGGTTTACCAAGGTTAACCCTTAGAGCTGGTAACATTTTTGATTATGTAATGTGATGTACCACAAAGCTTTTTTTATCGACGTAAAATCATCAAATGACCCCTCCCGCTGTGGGTTAGCAGCGGTGAGGGAGTGTCAGACTCTTACTGACTAAAATCGTCGTGTTCCGTCATAGGCCTTTTATGTACCAGGGCCGCGGTATCTCTTTCGAACAACCCGCAGCCCCGGCAGGCCTTGGCCCTGCTGGGCCCCGCTGGGGTTGCTGACGTCTCTTTGAGGAGCGCGTGGAACAACGCGCGCCGTCGACACGGGTCTGTCGTCTAGGAAGACAGAGGGACGATGAGCCACCCGAACTCACCGCCCACAGACCCACGCCTACGGTGGCCGGGAGTCATCTCGCGACACCCGGCGCCCATGGTGTCTACCTGGTCCAGCGCGGCGGCCGGGATGAGAGGTGCGAACTCTCTGGCGTTCCGCCTCCTCCTTCTCGAGCATGACCGCTTCGCAGAAGGAGGCGACGGCATCCCATTCCCTCTCGCCCCGGACCATGGCCTGAACCAGGGCCGGACGCGAGAGGTCGCCGCCGCCCAAAGCCTCGACGAGGACCCGGCGGTGCCCTTCCCATGCGGGGCACACCTGGACTGTGTGGTCCACCGTGTCCTCGGGGCTGTCCGCACAATGGTGACACCCGGGCGCCTCCTCACGACCGATGCGGTGCAGGTACCTCCCGAAACAACCGTGTCCGGTGAGGACCTGCGTCATGCGGTACGTGAGGGCGCCGTGACTCCTCCCGAGCCACTCCTCAAAGAGGGGACTTACCGCCACGATGGTGGCGTGCCCTATGTACCACAAAGCTGCGGATATCAAATGTAGAAAAACAATTGAGCGCGCCGCGCCGTGTCGCAGTGTCGAATCCCGCGCTGAACATTTATTTTTGTGATTTGCGTATGTTTTTTTCTTCGGTCTAATATAGAAAAGTACTACAGTTTGTTCATGTTTTGGCATAGATTGATATTATGTGAGTGAATGAAAATTAATGTCGTTGTTTACGTCGAGAAACTGTAGAATTGGTGCGATTATGCTACTCCTTGCTAATGCAATTTGGCAGGCGTAAACAATAAGACTAGTTGACGAAATCCACTACAATATTTAAATGAAGAAATATTTTCTCGAGCAAATTTTGTGACACAGATTTATTTCAGCTAACTTTTTACCCAAAGGTACATTTATGTTTGACAATGCAGATAGTATTGCAGTATCTACTTACTACTTTAATTTTGACAATGCAACCAAGTACATTGCGGTGGCTAACCCTAGTTGTTAGAATCGATCAAAGAATGTATAATATTTTGAAACAAAACGAGATTTGACAGCTGTTACCTAAAAATTAATAATTATTTACATAATTGAATATTCCTTGTTTTATTTTTGGTCTTAGATAAATAAATATTCATGTGGATTGCATATTTAGCGCATGTATTTCGAGTTAACCTATGCGACTGTCACGTACGTGGGTCAAATGACCTGTAATTCTCATATACGTCCCACTACATAGGTTGTGACCTAAGTGTTTCTTATGGTAATTAGTAGGTATTATTGTTTGTTACTGCACAGTTTTCATGTAATTTGACGAATTTAAATAACGTACAAATTCGAGTGGTAAGTATTCGAAAACTTATGCAAACATCTCGTAAGTTTAATGCGTCCTTAGATATATCCACAGATGACAGATACATGTACCTACTTAAACTATATCTAACTTTCCCGATTGCGATAAAACCAAGCAGTCAGATCTAATTTTGTAACGATTCTTTGTGATTATTGCCTGAAGACTCATGATTAAAAATATTTTTCGGAATTAAGGTAATTATGACAATGATAACACGTATATGAGTATTGTGATTTCTGCACTGATAGAAATCCGTATTAAGGAAGTTCCTCCTCTGTGTGAGAATAGGCCATGCTCTGCAGTGGGACAGCAAAAATGAAAAGTAAATCCTTATTTATTCCTTTTACATATAACACCGTAGAATCAATATGTTTATCTGATATTTTAAGTATATGCCATATGTTAAATAGAAGGATTAACGTAATAATGTCCACCGCATAATAAACTGGATTGATGTTGTAAAAAGATAAATATGTTATCTATTTGCCGCTTACATAAGTGGAATAGGGAATATTATCAATTTGAGTACCTCTTCATAGGTGCCGAGGACGCCGGTGTGCGTACCTCTTACTTTAGCAATTTTCAGTAGGATGTAGGTACTAAACGTCTGAAACTAAAGAAGTTTGTAATTTGTTTGAGAAACAGAAACACTTATTTTTATTTTGACATTGATACATTTTATCATTAGGTTTTTCTTCCCTAGAAAATGTCCAAAAGAATATTTTCTGTATCATTCACAGCATAAAATGCCAATATGAACGATGCGCTCTCCAATCGTATATAACAATACTCCACGAGCTAGCGAACTCAATCAAAATGTCCTCCAATAGGTTTGTTTCTCTGCGAATAGCTCAGTTTTATTGGAAGCTCAAATGATCGCATAGTTCATGTTATGACATAAGGTTATCTAGAACCTGATGATAGACTTTCTCTTTGGATACCAAGAAAAGTATAGGGAAGGTACACTATAAGTAACTGTGCTAAAGTTGCTAAGTGGTAAATTACAGACATGTCATAATTATTTGCTTAGTATCTTGTAGTTTGCGTAAAAATAACGCATTCAGAGAAATTCAGAATCTTGTTTTTAAATAAATAATAATAATAATGTCTGGACACATTTTCAACCACGGTCGGTTGGCCCCATGGTAAGTTATTAATTAACCTGTGTTATGGGTGCTAACACAACGACCGTGACCGTGACCCGACCCCAGATAACGGGAACAGGGACGGAAGAAGAAGAAGAAGAATATGGGTGCTAACACAACTGATAAACTACATATAGCTTCATATATACATATTGATAAATACATATTGTACGGCCAACAAACATGCTCATCACACACATGTCGACCGAACCGGGGATCGAACCCGGGACCTCAGGTTCGGCAGTCCGGCATGGTGACCATTGCGCCATCGAGGTCGTCAAAATCGATCGAGGTCGGTTTTGATCATAGAAGAATAAATAATAATAGACAGGCAAGGCCCCGCAGGGCATCTGAGGCGGATGAGGGGGAGTAGCGACCCCGCGGGGCTATATATCCGAGTGCTCCAGGGAGAGTATACTGTCCCCCATCTCCGGCTTGCCGGAGTGAAGCATGACGGGGGATAGGTCTCCCGCCTCTTGACTTGCCTTCATCGGCCGGTCAGAGTGGAGTCGCTAGAGCAAGGTTAGTCCTGCTCGGAGGGTAGGTGCCTCGTGGTAAGTGGCGAGTGGGCCGGTGATGCTGGACCCACAGGGAGCGCGTGATCTGCGTTTAAAGTCCGCCGAGGTATCCTCACCCTTCTCAGCCGCTCATGTACCTGTTGCCCCCTTGTTGCGATTTAGCGACTGATTCCCGGGGGCCCAGTAAGTGAGTTGGCGAGTCTCCACCTGCCATTTTTACGTGTATTTATTACATTGTTATCGGCAGGTGCCATAGTTCCCGTAGTTTCCCCATTCCTAGTCCACTAGCATCCCATCACAATAGCCCAAGTAGTTTTCATCCATAGTTAGCAATAGTTTAGCACAGAACCGGGGATTGTCCTTGGGTACATTTCTATAGTGTATACAGGGATAATCGTCGGTTTTGTGTCACCATTTCATTAAAGTTGTCTCAAAAGGGCTTCAGCGTGTTGGCTTCGGCCCCACGTTCGCCTCCCAAAAATCCGGGACTCTATAGTCCCGAGGTCTGGTATAGACAGGCAAGAAGAATTAATAGTTTAGTATTAGTTCTGTTGCCTAAATATTAACCCAATGACCTTTGCATCGATATGGCATAAAAACGTTTCTGGCAACTATAAAACAAAAATCACCAACGACTTTCTTTTCTTTACCAAAGACTGCTGCAACGTCCTCAGGAATCCTTCTATCTACTATTCAAAGAAAATTAGTTAATTAGCCCAAAATAAAACACGTATGTACATTCTTCCTCAGCAGTAAGGCAACAGTAGTATTTTCGAAACCGCACGTCTTTTCAAAGTCACATCGTGCGACGTTTTACCTTGAGGCGTCTGTTTTGGCAACGACACGCGCTGTGGGCCAATGGGCCACGGTTCATGGGAGAGCACCTAGTGTAGTGGGCTCTATAATTAGTAGAAATTATATAGTTCAATCTAGATATATTTAGTTTTCTATACAAATATAGGTATCTATACAAATGTTATGGACATCATCCTCATCATCCTTTTGCCAGTTATGTTGGGGTTGGCTTCCAGTCTAACCAAATATATAGAACTGTTATGGCAGGCACCAAATATAATGTATAGCTACAAACAAATGTTATGAAAATCGGTAGGTACCTATTTCTTCTGTGAGCTTGATACTGATCAAAATTAAACTTTGAAACGGCTACATCAGATTGAATAAATGCAGTTTGTTTTGTCTAGGGCTACCTCAGTAAATAAATGCAACACGGTATCCGGGGCCACTTGCTAGTGATTTACCACACGAACTACTAAACGTATACTGATGCAACGAGCCCTTACATATTTTTTGAAGCGTCTGCCATGAATTATAATGTGAATAAATGATGTTTTGTAATGTCATTACTTTTAGTCATTTGGTTTTATTTTCTTCGCTTATCAATTCATTAATTGCATTTAAATACATATGTTTTTAATTGATAAGCCTTTATCGTACATAAATAATTAAATAACATTTTTGTCTTTGCAGGTAATCAATGAAGTCTTATTAACTACGAAAATGGTGAGAAGAAGATTTTAAACAATCAGCTCTTATTCTGATAACCTTTATGAGTACCTACAAAATGGAATACCAATTTTTCTTGACGGTAAAGTATAGACCGGTAGGATACAAACATGGATCTTAAAGTTGCATGTCGTCACGATTATGCATTTATTCAAGAATCGTCTATGTATCGGTTGTGTCGTACCTATTATAATCACATTAAATCCTATCACATATACTTTATGACATTCTATGGCAAATTGTAAAAAAAATCTGCCCTGAAAAATAATGAGAGGGCAGATAAGTAGGTGGTTTTTTTTCTTGACCACGTCCAAAGTCATCAAATGAAGGCCTTGGCCCTGCTGGGCCCCGCTGGAAGTGGGTGGATTTCGGTTGGAAGAAATCGGACTATAGATTCCGCACTTCTCGCTGCCAGCGAGTTGATGTTGATTTCCATCATCTCGTCAAAATGTAAGCCCTTTAACATATTTCTTCTGATTTTAAATTGTGATTTCATACCTAAGTATTCATACATACACGCGTATTCAACCTCTGCCGAAGTTCTAATGACTCCGTAAAAATCTTTGTTTGTAGTGAGTGGACCCGAGTCCAAAGTTCGAAGTCCATCGTCCAATGTGGGGTGATGGTCGTCAAATGTTTTTCTAGGACATGGTAGTTTCGTCACGGTGTTTAATTCCATTGCTTTACAACTTTCGCGAAGCAAGTTGCAGTGTATTCTGTGTCAACTTACGTGGGTGGGACGATGGTAGATGTGAGGCAGCTTGAAGGGATTATTGAAGGAAGATCGAGCATTTATTGGGAGTGGTTGGTGTGAATCTGTACTTTTAGCGTCCAACCCTCAACCATTTCTCATCTCTGCAATTTGTTTGTCGATTTCTTAGTTAATTTGTTTGGTTTTGAACACCGTTCGTTTTGTTACTTTTAATTAGTTAATTAATTAACCTGATTAGGCTAAGTAGTAAATTAATTCAGTCGTTTTAAAAGGTGTTAGCTATTGATTTGTATTTAATACTTGCATTCAGGTAATTGATTACCTCTATGGGTAAAATGGTTTCCTAATCTGCGAACATAGACCTAGAAATGTGAAAGATGTGCCAATGTGCAACCAATGTGTCATTGGCAGTGATTCACCACAAAATGATGATTGTGAAATCCATTAACCACCTGCATCATTTTTCCACATAATGCAATCAATATTTGGACTTTGAACTACTATTGCTCAAAACTTGTCCCACTACATAGAAACAATGTAAAGTCATCCAAATCATAAACCGCAAGGGGTTTGTATGTCGCTAGATGAGTCTCCGTCTCCCGAAGAATATTTCAAGTCGGTTTTTTCCCATGCAAGAGATTTTGAGGAAGCTCCCTAAAGTTGGAAATCTCTCTAATTTATCTCTCTACCATGATTTCGTTATCAGAGGGATAAATATCTGCTTCTGTAAATTAAATTCCATACCAAGATTAAATACTTATATCATGGATTTTATCTATTTTACCTACATTGTTCGTTGGATAGCAAACAATCTAATCTATAAGTTAGATTAGTATCTTAATTAAGAGAGTTGTTATTAAGTCCATGGTTGGTTTTACCATGTTGTAAACTGATAGTTGGTGTAATAACGTTTTATTGTTTATCTGTATAATCAGCACCCTTTTTATCATCTCACGTGATTGTAGATTTTATAGTCCAGGTTTCCTCGAGATGTTTTCCTTCACCTTTAATTTGTCCGTTTATTACGGTAAACGATAGCGAAGAAGATTTATATAAAGTTTTGAAGTAGCATTGAAAATGTAATTTTTATGTACTAGCCTTTTTCTGCGGTTTCACCCGCGTCCCGTGGGCACTACTGCCCGTACCGGGATAAAATAAAACCATGTTACTCGGAAAGAGTATGGAAAGAGTGTGTTTTTGAATGCATCCAAATATTATTACAGTTATGCAGACAGTTGGGTGTTGTATTCATATTAACCTAAAATTAATCTGTTTTCACTCGTCACCAATACTCCTACTATTTTTTTAAGTTTATCTTATATAAACAAACTGATAAAAACAATTATATAACATTTCACACTATTATTGTGTTGTCGCTATGTAAATATTATTTAAAATCTTATCTGCTTGTTTCATACCTACTTTTAGGTATATATCTTTAACGCCTTTAGTGATCAGGCCGCTGTAAATAATACCTAAGTATTTGTCTAGGAAACGTTAAATGAACAACAACATCTATAAAAAAACTGTACTTATTTTAATGCCTTAAACCTATTTTTTTCATAATTTATCACAATTTATTGCAGATTTTATTTGCAACACTCGAATTGTACTTAACTTATCACTTGTTAGAGTTCTTCGTGTTTTTCTAACCACGATTTTTTTATCATATCTGCGCCTTTTTCCCCAATCATAATCGTAGGCGCATTAGTATTACCTCGCACTACAAATGGCATTATACTTGCATCTATGACCCGCAATCCTTTCACATTGTGTACTCTCAACTCTGGGTCAACTACAGACTCCCCATCATTCTTAGGTCCCATCTTGGCTGTACTAGTAGGATGATACAACGAAAATGTAAGCTCCCTCGCAATACATTCCAAATGTTCATCGCTTTGCTTCTCAAAATCTTTACACGCTTCAATCTCAATCCAGTCTAATTTAAGTCCAGCTCCCTGGAACGTTTTAGTGTCACCCAATCTCAAGGAGTGTTTCTTCATGGCAGTTATTAAAGTGTCCAAATCTTCGCGCTCTTTAAAATAGTTGGCGTATATAAGAGGATGCTCAAGTGGATTCTTGCTGTTTAGAACAATCTTACCTCTCGATTTTGGGAACAATAACACAGTGTACACTACGATAACGAAATTCGATGTGTTAATCTCAATGAATTTACGATAAACTTCGTCGCTCAAGCCGTGCTTTTGAAAAACATCAAGCATACCATGTAGACTGGGAGGCATAACCAGATAGTGATGTTGGATATCTGGGGAAGAGGCGTCAGGGTCTGTGGTATTCATAAAGCTAATGACTCTATGCGGCGAAGTATCCTTCAATATCCCAGTCCCTTTCAAAAAGTATTCGGCAAACGAACCTACTACATTTTGTACAGACATTAATTCTTTATCGCCTGGCATAGTGTAAAACATAGGAACGAATACGTGGTCTTGTAAGTTTTCTCCAACGGGTAGATCAGCTTTTACTTCGATATCCATCTCCTCTAAATGTTTCCTCGGTCCAATACCAGATAGCATTAAAATTTGCGGAGAGTTTATAGAGCCACCCGATAACACAACTTCTTTCTTGGCATTCACAATTATGTCTTTACCATCTTTGGTAATCTGAACACCTTTAATCGCGTTTGAGCCAGGATGGAATAAAACTTTAGTCACTATGGCGTTTTTAATTACGTGTAAATTTTTCCTATCTTTAATTGGGCTCAAGAATGCTCGAGCAGTACTGTATCTCACATTACCTTTAATATTAGATTGCGCTGCTGTTATACCCATTTGATTGTCTCCGTTGACGTCGCTTAAGTTTTTCATTCCAAGTTCGGCTGCAGCTTGTATGATAATATTTTCGAATAGATGAGGATCTGTTACTTCTACAATATTAATGGGTCCATCCTTGTTATGGTGTTTGCTCCTTTCTTTTGTATAGTCTCCTGTGAATTTTTCGCTTTTTAGAAAGTATGGTAGGACTTCATCGTAGCTCCATCCGTAGTTGCCGTCAGCTGCCCAGGTGTCATAGTCAAGTTTGTTTGCTCTGACGTAAAACATGGCATTGATGCTGCTGCTACCGCCCAGGACTTTCCCTCGGGGCCAAGCGCAACCTTTTGTTTTGTAACTCCTGCAAGCATCTTGAGGCTGGGTCTTGTACCCCCAGTCTAGGTCGGTACCCAAGCTGTTGTAGAAGACTTGCGGAATCTGTAACATTTTATATGTTGTTTTATTGAGATACCGTACAAGTTTTCGGTAGTAATTACTCATTGGGTAGTAATTTCCTTATTTCAATTCATGTGAAGACCCTCAATAACATGATTGTATAAGGGAATTTCTTAATTATGATTGAGCAGTACTCACTTCAGTATTTAAGGTGGGGTTTCCTCCAGCCTCGACCAGCAATACCTTCCAATCTGGCACCTCACTCAATCGGTTCGCTACCACCGACCCAGCAGAACCGGCGCCCACCACTATGAAGTCATAGTTCGGATCTGAAATGTAGCAAGTTATTTTTGTTTTTAGAACCATTTATTTATAACAGTTGATGAGAAAAATCATCCTAATCGAAGACCGGGAAGTGGGTCAAAGTGGGTTTTTTTACTTGCGTAGTCAGTTACAAGTAAGGATAATATAATCGTGTTAAAAATGGAACACTCAAGTTCAAATGCCATTCTTCTTTCTTAAGAAATCTCTTCCAGCAGGTCCGTAGTATAAAATGAACGCATATAAAGATACCATCAATAAAAAAAAAATGGGTAGAGCCTACAGTTTTTTACCGTCGACATCGTCATTATTATTTTTGGGGCCCTACACTTATTAAATATTACAAACATTAATCTGAAGCATATTCAATGAGGGTATGACAGCGTGAACATATTTTTATACTAAGTCCAAAAACCTTTTGTATGATGTACAAATTATATTTAGTACCAAATCATTTGAGTGGTCAATACATAAGTGCAAAACCCTTGAGCAATTGACATATTTTCTTGAACAGGTTTTTAGCTTAGTACTAACAATCTAATTTTAGTAAAACTATTTGCGATATCTATAAAATAATGACTGGCCAAACCAAGATACCATGCCCTATTTGAGTCTACAATCTACTTTAAGGCTCCGCACTTCGAAAACATCAGTTTTTTCGTCGGGTAGTATGAGGCCTGGATACATTCTATAGATCAGAAAATTTAACAGTGAGTAGTCGAGGATATTGACCAGAGAATATGAAAAAAACCTACTAAAAAAATAGTCTCACACATAGAAAAAAAAGGCTTGAAAATGCCTCTCGAAAAAATTTTTCGTCAGCTAATTCTCAAAATATTCACTTATAATACCACAAGAGCTTCAAAATTATCGGGTATTTCCCGATAGGTTCGTTGCAAACAAATGAAGGAGTCAAGTTTTTCAGGTTAAAAAATCACGAGCGCGAAGCGCGAGTGATTTTTCCTGGAAAACTTGACGACTTTATTTGTTTGCAGGGAACCTTGAGGGAAATGCCAGAGAATTTTGAAGCTCGTGTGGTATTCGGGGGATTATTTTTCCGTCCCAAATGTCGGCCACAACCTGTCAGTTTGACATAGCAACGACCAGAGAAAATATTCAAAAAAAATTATCAGTATAATACCATGTAGGTTGTACCACGTGACGTCGAATGGTGCAATTCTATTGGTCGATATTTGGGTCGGAAAAATAATCAATGGTAACCTACACATGTTTTATCACTAAACGATAGAATATTTCCTAAGCTAAAGAAAAATACCACATATTATATGGCTTTATACAGCACATAAGGAGAAATATTTAAAAAACGTATAAAATTCAATGTCAATTTTCATTTCATGAATTTTACCTTCTGCCAGACGGCGTTCCGCCGTGAAGACGAATGGTCATGTCGCTTTGTCATCCAATGACAGTTCATCCTTCGTATTCCCAAAAATAATATAAAAAAATATATTTGTAATAACATCCTATAAGTTCTTTTTTTATGACTGAAAGTGGATTTATTTTAATGTACTACATATAATTAGCTCCATGGAAGATGATCATGAGTGTTGTGGATGCTTTATTCTTATAAAAAATGTTTTCAAGCGTATGATGTGAGATTACAGTTTTAGACGCCTTCCACCGGTCTTAAAAAATAGGAACATTAAGATAATGACCGCTAAACTCAGGTATATATGTGATTCCATTCACAAAATTTATTTATTTTCCAAATATTTATTTGTATTAGATTGTTAGGTTGTTTATTGCAAAACGTAGTTGTCATGGTAGCCGAATTTAAACTGTCATTGCTTGACGCGCAAGGAGGTTTGTGTTTGTAGTAATTTATTTTGGAATCTGACTAATAAGGAAATTAAAAATGATTTATTTACGATAGCGAAAAAGAATAATTTACGTGAGAACGTCGAAAATAATTAATTATTCCGTAATGAGTAAAAATATGAAGTAAACATAGAAGTTTTGTTTAGGATATCATATCAACCATTTCGGATGATAGAAAAAACGATTTATAAAATTTATATATTATTATGATACAAAACCACTTATTTGAATTTCTACCGAGGTGATCATTCTTCAGTTCAAGACTACTCGTAAAAGCAGTTGGACCCGAAATTAAAAATAAACCTGATCAAAAAAGCCAAATAGAGCTTCATTGGAAGCGGTGAAACAAAGAACTAACAAAAATGTATAGCAAAATATTGCTATGTTGCCATTCAGAAAGTAACGGGTCTGTGAAGATATAACTAGTTTAAAGAGCATTTTCTCTAATTTCCTGGGCTCATGTCTTAAAATTACGATGTATTTTTCGCGACCTTTTTTATAAGATTGCTTGAAGGCAGTTTTACAACCACACTTCTGAAATGAAGCTAACGATGTGCCTATTTCTCAATATTGTGAATGTTTTGTGCAGTACACAACTGTTTTCAGTCTGTCAGTTATACAAGGCGTGGAAATGGTCTCTATGCCTTGTATGCCTATGGAAACAATATTTGGCAGGGAAAATCATTACAACGAAAAGTCCTTAGGAGTTTGGGCGTTCCTGGGCTTACGGCGGCCAGCCATGAAATTGGTATCAAACGATAGCTCTAGTAGTAATTAGAAATAACTTTTACTATGGGCGCTATCCCGCGGGACATTTAAGAAAAAAGATATTCGGTTATTTTTGCATCAGAAATGTATGAGCTGAGACATCCATTTTTTCGCAGTTTTTGATATAAAATTAACTTAATTCTGTTATTTCTTAGGTATTTGTTTTAGTATTTCTAATCAATCCTGATCATCTGATATAGGTTTCTATTAAAGTATTTTGTTCTTGTATGAAAAGTAGCTCGTCGCTAAGTAGCGATTTCTTCAATGTTACAGAAAGCACTTCTAGCTATGCTTATGTGGTCCCGGCGGGTTATTCCCGGTAACACCCTTTCGTCGACACTGTGGACGATCGGGAAAAAAAGTTTCGTTCGTTCACAGTGTTGACGAACGCTACTTATTATTTCGGGTAATTCCCATTCGGTAACACCGTCGTCAACACTGTTGACGATCGGGAAAAAAAAGTTTCGTTCGTTCACAGTATCCATGAATGCTGGTATTTATTTTTAAAATATAGAAATAAAATAAAACATGTCATGGATTTTTAAAGTGTAAAATAGTTATTATGAACATGATAAGGCTATTTTTTTATTTTCTAGTTAATTGTGTTTTAAAAGATCTAACATAATCCATTAAAACATTTAAAAAATCCAAATATAGGTAAAAACCAGCATTCATGGACACTGTGAACGAACGAAACTTTTTTTTCCCGATGGTCAACAGTGTTCACGAAAGGGTGTTACCGAACGGGAATAACCCGTCCCAGCTATGTTTATTCACCTTGGACAGTTGTTATGAGTAATCAGAACCCGTTTAAGGCGTACCTTTTAACTGGGTTGTGTGACAATAGGTGGCAAAAAAGTTCAAAGTTCTTCGGTTTTAAAGTACATCACGGAGATAGAACTTCATAACAGTAATTATAGGACCACACTTATGACCACACTACATTCGTTAGTACCAAAATCATCGCTGGCCGCTGATAGCCCGGGCTCCGTAGAGATTTGCCCATTGTCCTTTAAGTAGTTTTTATTCAAAATCCAAAATTACCTGTAATCTATAAAAACTCTTATCTCATACCATACTCTATTTTGACCTTCGTAGGAATATTAATCAAAATTATAAATGAGACGTCTGTTTGGGAACATATTAATGTGAATCATTTGTTTGCGATTTCTAAAAAATCTAAAGAAAATTATTGCAAGATTATTATTTGTTAAAAAAGTTTAGTTTCCTACTGACTACCTTATTCCATCCAGTGAACACAGGCAAGGATACGAGTTATGTCAAAAATCAGTTGTCGACTGTTTTCGTATCGGCGAAAACGTGAGCGGCGCCCCGAAGTGGGCTCGTACCTCACCCCCTCAGGTTGTCGATTTTGACAAGACAAGGAGCCTTAATCACTACCAGATCTCCTTGGCCCTTTGTAAATTCAATTTACCAACTTGTAGGCTCCGAACTTTATCTGCCAACCTTTAGTTATTTAAGTTCCGATAGTAACTTCCTCATTTCATTTTAATAATTTTGGCACGGCATTGACCGCCTCGAGTGCTCACTGAAAATCTTTTGAGTGGGTTTTTCAAAAATATATCTTTCTTGCCTTCTCCAGCAATTATGAGCCAGTGAAAATATAAACGTCCGAGCCGTTCACGAAATGACGCAAATTATTTTGTAAGTGCATATTATTAGTCTTAGTATATATTTTAGTATATTTTGTAGCCATTTGAGCAGTGATTACAAATATGTCATTGACTCGTCAATACGGTTTTTCTCGACCAAAAAACGGCATAACGTTGTTATAATTTTAATTTATTTATTTTAGTTGCTATTCATGTTTAAAACTTATTCTACATGTAAATAACGGTTGTTTGTTTCATACTTTACATAAAATTATGCGTAGTATATTGATTCGATTTTAAATAACATGAATTAAAAACAAATCATCGTTATTTATTTCTTTAATTGACCCCTATTAAAATGGATAGTTTCATAGAAAAGTCATAGCTGGAACCAGTGAATATATGTATATTATTATTGTTACATATTAATTAGGAGGAATATATATATTTTGAAAACCTTGCGTTTCCTCAAAAAAGTCTAACTATCCACAGATTTTGGTACCCACAACAAACGTTTGCTGGGGAGCTTGTTGCGCCACTTCTTCTTCCCAGCAAAAACACATACGAAGTGGTGAAGGGTGGGCGTTTTGGGGGCTGTCTTTTGTAATTTCTTTTTTGACGTTCGAAATGTGCTGTTTTGTAGCCAAGTTTGAATAAATGAGTTTTGACTTTGATTTTGATCGTGGCCCCTTAAAAACAGCTGTCATGCAGCTCAATAACAAATATGACCGAATTTAAAGTTACCTTTAAGAACAGCCTCCGTAGCATCATCAGGCCAAAGATGGTCTCCAGCGATAGCACATTGCGCCGCGAAGAACGTCTGCAGAGTTTGTACGAAGAGTGGCCCAGCTACCTGGTAGCTGTCCAAGATCATAGACGTCAGCGCTGGGTCACAGGCCCACGACATCTTCACCTGGAATCAGTATTGTAGGCAATTCATAAAAGAGCAAAGTCAAAAAGTTATAGATAAAGATAAAAGTATAAAGTCATTTATTCAAACTCTTTGAATTTCAAATTTACAAAAGACAGCCCCCAAAACGCCTGCCCTACACCACTTCCTGTGTGTTTTTGCTGGAAAGATGAATAAGAAGAAGATAGTGGCCTAGGCTGGTAGTTAAGGTAGGTATCTACATCCGAGTCTTGTGGCCTCAACTAATACAGCCTTACTACAAAAACTTAATCATCTGTTGAACACTCGTCTAAAAATAGTGTGGCAGCCAAACGGACCTTATTTCAACGTCATAATTTGTATTTTTTTAGACAAGTGTTCAACAGACGTTTAAAAGTTTTTGCGGTACGACGGATAAGGTCTGTGGCCTCTTCAACCGCATAACAAAAGTAAGTTTAGGGGTCGCCAATCTTTTTGTCGTCACTGAACTTACTTCTGTCGCTACGCAGAAACTACTTTTACAGATCAGTAGGAAAGACAGGTACGTGACATGCGTACCTTTGCTCGAAATATTATAGTTGCTGACTGCCTTTGAGTTTGCATGAACTGTTCTTATAAATCATACTTATATGCTATGAGCAGTCAAAGGGCTAATTGATTTATGAACAGAGATGAAGATTCTATTTCTAGAATTATTAGCGATCGCCTGACTTTACTGGACTTTGTATCGACACAAATCAGTTAAAGCAAACAAATGAGGATGTTGGTTGGACTGTTAAATTGAGTTCTTAGTGATTCTTTCTTAATGGACTGACTTTTGGTTTACGGATATAAGGAAAAACTTGTTGTTTTGCGCGATTTCCAACCAGAGAAATTAAATATTTGCATAGGAGAACCTCTATTGCCTCCTTATAAATAAAACTGTATGAATTATGTAGCCCTATTCGATTTGATTCACACTTCGGGTAACAATTTGCATATAAATTAATTATAGGTACCTAATAAAGCGTAATTACATGACGTTGACATAATAAATCAACATTATTTATGTACGCAAATAGTAGGCATTTTACATAAATAAACAATAATATGTTAAACAAACTAATAATAGCGGTCTATAGTTAGCTGTTGGACGTCTGCAAATATTTAACCAAATCGGCCATTTGATCTACGAAAATAAAATGTAGATACAATAACAAATTTTTAGCGTTAAAATATGTTTTGGGTCTTTTTAAAGACCCTTCTATTAGGCTATTTTATCTAATTAACTTACTTAAGGAAATATGTGCATTTTGCACTAAAATGATTTGCAGCATTCAAAGTAATTTCTTTATATGATATTGAACGGTGCTATTTTCATTGAGAGTATTAAGATCCCCAAGAATGTAATAAACAGGATTGTACTGTGAAATAACCTCCATAGAATTAGATCGTAGTTTAGAACTGAGCATCATTGTATTTGACACGATCATTTTATTCATATTAGAAAGCAGAGCCAACAGAAAACGGCATACTTAGCCTTTTCTTCAGAACTATTCAAAATGTATATTAAAGTGTAAAGTACTGGCTGTCTTTCGCAGTTTCCCTCTGTCCTTTCTTACAAAAAAAAAACTTAGGTATTTTTGACCAAGGTATCGTTAGAATTTAGGTGTCAAGCAAAGAATGTCCTCAACTTTTTTTGAAGTCGGATAAATACTCCCACCTCCACTCCACGACCAATTATAAAATGTATATGTCTAGAAACTATGCTCTGAAATCGGTTCTTAATGATCACGTTTTAAGTATAATAATTTGGTTAGCATCTCCACACTAAGTTTCATCTGAATCCATTCTCCAAAATATACAATGTGTCCCGGGGATAAGTGACCGCCCGAAATTTTTTGAATATTTGTACAAAATTAAGGATAATTTCATTTATATTTTTGAAAAAAATCATTAAAAAAATTTTATTGTCAGGCCTGTTAATAACAGGCTTTGCTCTTTTTTTTCAAATTTCAACTGACTGTATTTTTGCATTTGTTTGAAATAGCAGCAAACATTGTTGTGAGCTATTGTAGGAAATATCATGTAGTTTATTAATAAATTAAAAGAAAGTGATATGAAGGGGGCATTTATTGGACTTATTTTGAAAAAACTGAAAAAAAGGCGTTATTTTCTTTGAATTTTTATTTTCTTTTTTTTTCTAATAAATGTTTTATTACATTTTTGTTATGTTTGATAATTTTAATTGATAAACTATGATGTCGGCTAGTCAATAAAGAAAAAAGAATTTAAAAAGATGTAAAAACTTAGGAAATATCTTAAAAAAACTGCAGCACGTCACAGTATTTACTAAAAATCATTAAAAAAAAACCAAAGGCGGTAAGTCCCAAATATAAAGGAAATTATCCTTAATTTTGTACAAATATTCAAAAAATTTCGGGCGGTCACTTATCCCCGGGACACATTGTATACTTAGCACATGGTGTCTCTAATAGTTTCACTTTTTTATCTTTCTTTGCTAAAACACCCGTTAGCTAGAATAACAAACTCAGTATCAATTAAGGAATCTTATTGACTTGTGTTGTTTAGTTGTTGATAATGTTGCCTTGCCTTGAAAACTGAGATAAGTGTTATTGAACTTATCCTTAACTTATTTGTCTAAGATTTCCTATTTATACCCCTCCTATTTATCGAGATACCAGCTATTTTCACGCGGTTTTACTCGCGTCCCGTAGGAATTACTGCCCGTACCCGGATAAAATAATAATACCTATGTTGCTCGGGGATAATCTACCTTCCAGCAGTGAACTTATTTATCAAAGCGGCTCCGTAGTTTCGATTCCTTTACAAACAAACAAAAAATATTTTTCTCTTTATAATTTTAGTATAGAAGAAGTATCATACTAATATTTATTTTCATCTGTTATCTACATAGATATAGTGATTACTACAATAGAGTTATCAAAATTTATAACTACAACTATATCTAATAAAACATCCACTTAAAATTATTAAAGGACCGACGTTATTGTGTTTTATAAGTACCATTATTATATTACTTAATTAAAATTTACTACAAAAACAATAATGGCTGTATATAATGTTTTTGTCAATTAAGCCTATGTTGTGACATTTATAGATAAGTCATATTTAATAGAGTAATTCATAGCTGTCTTAAAAAAATTTTAAGCACGTCAACTATGTGTACGAACAATCTTGAAATTTGGAGAAGTTTAAATTTATTTGAGGCAACTTAAAGTGATGCATAAAGTTTAACCTATTGTAATATAATTATAAGTGCTCTAAGATATAGTACCTACATGTAACTAATATCCAGAAATAATTTTGTTCTATTCTTACTCCTGTTATTCTGTCCACTGGGCGACCACAAGTTGTAAACTGACATCCAAATTAGTAATGACTTAAAGATACGTTTTATAAGACAAGTTTTAAGAGAATAACACTACAAATACCTAATTAAATAATATTTGTGTTTTTATTGCAGTGTAGAGAAATGAAAAGAAAGTAATAAATCATACTGTAAATAATTGGAGAAAGCTGTCTGCGACCAAACTGACGAGAAAAAATATTATAAACACGACACTCACTTTACAGTTCCGTTTGGATATTCCACTCTTTTTTATTAATTAAAATATCTAAATAGATAATTTATTTACATTGACACTATTTTAAACACGTGTTTCTTTATTTATTTTAGTTTATATTTACTCCCTAAATTACACCCCAATTTATTTAAAATCACTTCCGGAAAATTCTTAAAATTAATTTAAAAAATACTTTAGAAAAGCTTACCGTTTAATTTTCGACCTTATTTTTATTGTATTAAGTTATATTATTATTGTTTTAACACTGTATCTGCGAGCACAGGTGCATAGCGGATCGTTCGACCACTGACCGACAACTAGTGGCACGCACCTTACACACACAGACTTGTTTATGTATCTATATATGTATATATGCACACAGATATACAAGAGCGGAGTAATCTCTACGCGGTAGTGCCGGTTTTCTTATCTGTTATGTTTTGTTAAGTTAATATTTTCGCCTTGTAATGTTGTTTCTCTGTTAATCTAATAAGATACATTGCTATACTAATTATGCCAGGCACCGTTCGGATTTTTCTCATAAGTAAAAGTAAATTATGATTTTATAGTTATTTGTTGTTTTCAAATATAACTTGCTGGTTGGTGAATGTATTTTGTGTCTATAAATTATTGTTTTTCTTTCTTATTAGAATTGTAAACCTTTTGAATAAGCCGATGGAGTATGATACAAACAGCGTATGTTTTATCTAATGCCCTATATGACTTGTGAAAAGTAAATTTGCTCAAACACTTAGCTACCTAAACTGCGCAGTACATCAAGTATTTGCACAGCACAAGTAACTACATAGGTTTTATTGCTAAAGGACCATGAATTTAAATACTTTATTCAATCAGTTACTTGTTTGTATGCCTCACAAGATTCAAGGAATTGCCCTTAACATTAAGATTAAGATAAACGAGCTTTTGCTCAGAGAATACAGAGTAACGAATATTTTACTTGTGAAATATGTGAATGTGTAACATTTAAGACTTTGTTTTATGAGGACATTTTACTAAATTATGGCTTGTGATTAGTATCAAAAATAAAAGCTTGTAAAAATGGAGGGAAAGATGATTCAAACCACAGGGGTAATTGATACCGTATTATTTAATCCTTAAAATACCATAACTACAAACACTTTCCAGATATTATCTAATTTGTACAAGAGGCTCGTTTCAGTAGAAGGAAATTTTCAAGGCTAGTCTTTGAATAAATTATTATAATAACTTAAAGTTCGGTGTGTTGGTTCAGCCAGAACTTCTTGATCATGTCAGCGCCCTTCTCACCTATCATAATGGAAGGAGCGTTGGTGTTACCTCTTACAACAGAGGGCATGATACTAGCGTCGATCACTCTCAATCCCTTCACCTTGCGTACTCTGAGCTCGGGGTCAACGACCGCGGTCTCATCACCGTCAGGTCCCATCTTAGCGGTACTGGTGGGGTGGTACAGCGAGAATGTCAGCTCCCTCGAGATACAGTCCAAGTACTCATCGCTGCTCTTGTCGAACTTCTTGCATGCGTCAATGTCCAACCAGTCTAGCTTGAATCCACCCTCCTTCAGAGCCTTGGTGTCTCCCAGTCTCAGAGAGTGCTGCTTCATAGCCTTAATAACAATCTCCATATCTTCGGGGTCCTTGTAGTAGTCAGCGAACAACAGAGGAGCTTCGAGCGGGTTCTTGCTTGCCAAAAGGATCTGACCAGCAGACTTCGGCTTCAGCAAAGTGTTGAAGATCACCAGCGTGAATTTGTCCTCGTTCATTTTTTTGAACTTAGTGTATGCCTCATCGTTCAATCCGTGCTTCTGGAAAATGTCAATCAGGTTGTACACGCCAGGGGGCAGGACGAAGTAGTGGAACTGCATGTCAGAGGCGGGTGACTCAGGGTCGGTAGTGTTGATAAAACTGATGACACGGTTAGGGCTGGTGTTGATCAAAGGTCCAGTGCCTTCCATAATGTACTGAGCGAAGTTCTTCACAATAGTTGAGATGGAGTAGTAGTCCTTGGGGCCAGGCTTGGTGTAGAAGGTAGGAACGAACAAGTGATCCTGCAAGTTCTGTCCAACGGGCAAGTCAGCCTTGACTTCGATTTTCATGTCTTCCAAGTGCTTCCTGGGTCCAATACCAGACAGCAAAAGAATGTGGGGTGAGTTGATGGCACCGGCTGACAGAATCAGCTCTTTCCTTACATTGACAACAATGTCTTTACCGTCTTTGTGGAGCAAGACACCGCTAACGATGTTAGTGCCAGGCACGAACAAAACCTTGGTAGCTTGCGCGTGTTTGATTACGTGGAAGTTCTTCCTGTCCTTGATCGGAGCCAAGAAGGCACGAGCAGTACTGAACCTAGTTCCATCCTTGGTCGTAGTCTGTGATGTCATAACACCCATTTGGCTCTCACCGTTGATGTCGGTCGAGTTCTTCAAACCGAGTTCGATGGCCGCGTTGATGATCATGTGTTCGAAGTCGTGAGACTGTTTGTCGACGGCTACATTGAGGTTACCCTCGAAGTTGTGGTATTTCTTGTTCTCTTCGTTGTAGATACCGGTGAATTTCTCGCTCTTCCTGAAGTAGGGTAAGACATCATCGTAGCTCCATCCGTAGTTTCCGTCAGCTGCCCATTCGTCGAAGTCAGCCTTGTTGCCTCTGACGTAGAACATGAAGTTGATACTGCTGCTGCCTCCGAGGGCTTTACCACGTGGCCAGGCGCAACCCTTGGCTGTGTAGCTTCGGCAGGCACCATCTTGAGGCTGAGTCTTGTAGGCCCAATCTTGAGGACTGCGCATGTTGTTGTAGAACAAGTGTGGGATCTGCGAAATAGAATACATAGATTATTAGATATTGTATTATTAGAAATATGATTGCTTATTATAAACACAATAATATTTATGAAGCTTACCTCGGTGTTCAGGGTAGGGTTGCCGCCAGCTTCTACGAGTAAAACCTTCCATTCTGGGACTTCGCTAAGTCTATTAGCAACTGCTGAACCTGCCGACCCAGCACCCACTACAATGAAGTCGTAGTTGGGATCTGAAACAAAAACGCGTTCAGTATTATATTGATCTGCCGCTTTGGCGTCCGTATCTACAATTTTAGTATAAACATTAAAAATAACAATTATGTCATAACATTATTTAACTACCGTGTTATCTGCAGATCCTTATCGTTAAACATACCTAATTTTATCCTTAATCTTTCAATTTCAATCAACTGTGGTCTTTAATCCAATAAGTATTATATCTAGATTGGGACTCATGCCATGACATTGCTTATTTATTATCTACTAAATTACTTGCTTACAAACTCTCACACTTTAATTCGTAAAAATTAAGGACAACATTTTTCAAACTGTTACTTTAGTAAAACATAAAACATTATCTTTTATAAATGTAATGAAACTCTGAGAACGTTAACAGTTCAAGTCAGCAATAAGCGTGAACAACAGTATTAAATAATGACACCTACAGCTCCGTAGGACATGAAACAAAACAGTTTACAGTTTCCTAAAATCTTCCTTACCTTCAAGAACTTTCTGAGTAGCATCAGCAGGCCACAGATGGTCTCCCACCAGCGCGCACTGGGCTGCCAGGAAAGTCTGCAGACTCTGCATGAACAGCGGCCCAGCAGTCTGGTAGCTGTTCACGATGGTGCTCGTCAGAGCAGGATCGCAAGCCCACGACATCTTGCTCTGTTGGGAGAGATTATGAATAGATATGATGGGTATGAAATGCTATTAGATGCTTTGTGGAAATATTTTGCAGACCAGGCGACATGACACAAGTTAGGGGAGGTTTATGCTTAAAAATTTATTTAGGTAACAAATAGGATTACGGTGAACATCGGGGATTCGAAAACCTGACAATGATCGTTTAGAATTTCGACAGTCGAAAAAGTTATGGTGAAGAAAATGGATTTTTAAAGGATAAGGTTTAAAAAAAAATGGTACTGCCTGTATCGCATACTTTAGATCCAAAATTGAAACAAAAGGATTAAGATGAAATAGCCAAAATTAACTTACTTTGTTAAGGTCTCTGTCCTCTGTAAGCCTGTGATGCTGACGACTGGTACAGACAGGTCAGTATGATCATCCCAGCATCTCCCGGGCGTATAAATACGAGATGCTATAGGCAAGACGAATACGTCACATACAGATAATTGCAAATTTTGTTATTGTATCAATATCATAATAATGGCCTTTAATTTGTGGCGTTAAATTTTTATCATCATTTTTCAAAATAAGGGCCTGTACACAAAGCTGAATCACATAAGTAAAAATGTAACTTAAAGAGTATCATCATCATCCGCCTAGCCTTTTCCCAACTATGCTAGGGCGGTACCACCTTTAAATATCTGGTATGACTGATTTTATCCTTCATGGATAATGTTGCCTTATAGGTATCAGAAAAGTCACTCCTCAGTTTGGTCCAGCAATTCCATGGTATGCAATTTTGCACTTCTTTTATAAGTTTGTAAGTCTGTGTCGTTGGTCTAGTATATATATAAATATATATGGAGGTAGTCGCATAGAGCGTTTGCTGTTCATGGGGTCTCCGATTTGATTCCCCATGGATTATGCGTATATTCCGGAGCGCTCCTAATCTTCTCCAGGAGTGACGGATAACCGTCTCACCGCCCCATAGGCAAGAGGGGGAATAGAGAGAGCACTTGTGTATTCGCAAATACTTGTGATCTATAACAAGTCCTGCGCAGCTGTCTGATCAATTTAAGAAGGGTCTGGAAACCATGATCTAAGTCTAGAGTAGTTATAACATCACAAAATTATTATAATTGACTCTATCTATGAAAAATGTTATACTGTCTTATTCAATCCACATTATAAGTTGACAGAGATATAACGATATTTTAAACATAGTAGTGAGCCGTGCGAGTAGGCTTAAGTTGTTATTAATGAATATGTTTATGTATGACAGTAAATAAATTTTGTATGTCGCTGAACCAGCATCTAAATATCATCCTCCGAGCCTTTTCCCAATCATGTTGGGGTCGGCTTCCAGTCTAACCGGATTCAGCTGAGTACCAGTGCTTTACAAGAAGCGACTGCCTATCTGACTTCCTCAACCCAGTTACCCGGGCAACCCGATACCCCATGGTTAGACTGGTGTCAGACTTACTGGCTTCTGACTACCCGCAACGACTGCCAAGGATGTTCAATGACAGCCGGGACCTACAGTTTAACGTGCCATCCGAAACACAGTACATGGTGTCTAAGATATACTTAGAAAGTACATACAAACTTAGAAACGTTGCATTGGTACTTGCCTGACCTGGGATCGAACCCGCGCCCTCATACTTGAGAGGTCGGCCCTTCACCCACTAGGCCACCACGACTTTTTCGTCTAAATATATGATTTTTTTCTATTGTCATACTTCTTTGAACAGTTGTTTCATGTACAGCATCACAGTTGTGATTTAATTTATTCTCTTTACTGTTCTTAATTAATGTTTTATGTAAACTTTAACTTTTTCTTTATTTAATCCTTTGTTGCTTCAGGGCCAAGTAATTAGTGAGCACTAGAAATCTAGTCTTTTTCAAACCTCTTTAGAATTCACTTACCCATTAGCAACAATTATTCAGCTCGTCTTTTAATTTCAAATTATAATGTAATGCTAAGAAATTGAAATTAATACATAACTTAATAAGATAGCGAAAACCGCCTAATAGAGTCTCGGTTCTGGGAAGTTGGTTAAAAAGTACAGGCAATTGAGAATATAGCTTTAGAAAGAGCACGCTGCCAGCTATTGTAGAGGTAGATAAGTGCTGATACACTTTGACCTAATCAAACTTTGTATAACAATGTAAGTATATTATTATATTCTAATAATGACTACAAATTACATCTTAATATTTCTTTATCTGAAGCAATTAACCGCTTAAACGATTTTTTGATAACTCGAGACAAGTGTGGCTCGTGGACACTTGGAATCAAGGTAATAGCCGATTCTCGTATGGACTTGGAAGTATATTTTTTTTCTCAAGGGTAACTTTTTAAAGAGTTACCTGTATGGAAATGTGCATTTAGGTACTTTATGGTTTATGACTTCAAAGCTATGTATTAAAGTTGTACATTTGCCTAGCCTTTCCTCAACCGTCTTAGGGTGTTTTACATGGAGCTACTACCTTCCTATCCTATCTCCTTATGTTTTTTTCATACTTATTTATTTTTATAATGTTTAAATAGGTTACTGTTCCGTTTGTATCTCTATAAAAAGCTCACTTTCTCATGCTAGATACCTAACAAAAATACAAAGTAAAGTAAAGTAATCTTTATTGTGTTGATTGTGTTGGTTACAGGTACATTTTTTCTACTGACCTACTGATCTAGTAAATAGTAAGTGGTGCAAGTAAGGAAGCATAATGTTACAATAATGTACGTGCATCTATAAATAATTGCACCTACGTGTGTTTTTATGAAATGCAAATGATTGCATTTATATCAATGACACGACACATATGCGAATATGTACATATAATTATCTAATAAGGTATATAGAGCTATTTTGTTTACACACATTGTGAATCACTATATCGCACTTGCAATTTCCCGTGGTTCAAGTAGTTAATAATTAAAACCTAGAACATATCTCCATATATTTTTTAATCAAAGCCAGTTCCGCCGTTTTGCCATAACAGCTTACATACAGACCTACATTCGCATTTATCAATAAGTCGTATTTAAAGTAAATATTTACTCAGTGTAAGTATTATATTCCTATTTATAGAACGACCTCAGGACGTGACGAGACAGTCAGGGACAGTAATTAAGAGGAAAAGGGGTTCCGTACTCAAGTCACACTGTAGGCTAAAAATAAACAACATCAATTAATACTTCACTAGGTTTATTTACGGCCTTAAATAACAGAAATAAATAATAACTATTTGAAAACTAAAGCAACTCTACTTCATACTTTTCACCATTCTTGTACAACCATAGCTTGCATTTTTTCTCTCCCCTTGGAGTAATGACATTGCCGGTTTCAAAATAAAAATTAGGATCATTAAGTCTATTCAGTGCATTTTGGTATACCGGAGGTCTAATAGCCGGAGTTAAAATATTACTTAAAGGTCTCTGTAAATTTAACTTAGGGTACAAGATTCGTTCATGAAAATTCCGCAGATCGTCCACAAGATTAGGTACCGTTATTTGAGGTTGAATATTCAAAAGTGGAGACTTATAAAAATGAGGATATTTTTGTCCCCTTCGTAAATTAATTTTTGGCGCTTGTTTAGAT
This sequence comes from Helicoverpa armigera, assembly GCF_030705265.1. NCBI lineage: Eukaryota > Metazoa > Arthropoda > Insecta > Lepidoptera > Noctuidae > Helicoverpa > Helicoverpa armigera. The sequence goes on from NC_087141.1 coordinate 3,201,101, forward strand.
ATATGTCTAGTTGGTAACACGTTAGGTTTGTATTGTTTTTTAGGTTCAGCAACTTTGGCAGTATAACTTTTAACAGGAATGCTTGCTATGCTAGTGTTTAGAAAGGGGAATAAAGTAGAAACTTCTTTGAACAAATCCGGTGGTGTGTTAAGTGGTACTTTAGTTGGGTTTTCATCTAGGGTGTTTTTAGGCTGTTGATAAGCTTTAGCTTCTTCTAGTAGACATTCTTGGGACAAGGCATTGTACCAGTCTTCCTTGATCATGTCGGCAGCTTTCTCAGCTATCATGATGATAGGCGCGTTGGTATTACCACTTACGATCGTAGGCATAATACTCCCGTCAATTACTCGAAGATTCTCTATCCCGTATACCTGAAAAGAATAAAGGATAAAGTTATAGTCTGTAGTAGACAGGAGTGACTGAAGATGTTAATGTTCCGTTTTAATTGATCACACTATTTTTATAGACGTGGTGGTATATGGGTATTTGTTAGTCTTTCACGCTTAGAAAACAGAATAAGATATAGACAACTATTTATGCAGGTGTGAGTCTTTTTATGCAGGTGGGGAAACTATAACTATTAAGACGGTAAATCCTATAAGTCTGTGATTGTTACATTTTGTCATTTCTTAATGCACTAACGTTGTAAACAATTTTTTATATTGCTGTCTGCAAAACCAGACAAACGATGATTCATGACAATTAAGATAGACTTAAATTGTCCTGATTATGTAAATATGATCTTGGCGCTAAGCTGTCTGCGTTATTAGCTCAAATATAGATTGGGGCCAGTATTTCAAATGTGCCTATTGACCATTTGATCCTAACCCTTGCCTTATTATTATTTTTGTCTTACATGAAAAGTTGTTAAAAGATGAAACTAAAGCTTACCCAAATGATTTCTAAAAACCTTTGTCTCCATCATCAACTTTTGGGCTCAAATTCACCGATAATGTAAATGTCAGTTTAAACAATTGTCGTAAGAAAAGCAGACCATGCCTTTGACAAAAGGCAAATGAAGACAACACCATGTGGTTTTTAGCCTCTAAGAGACCAGCACACCCCACTACCGACCCCAGGTGCAGGATAGTAGGATAGAAAAAGAATACATACCTTCAACCTAGGAGAAACAACAGCCCACGGATTTTCACGGGGTCCCATAGCACAGGTCCCCACGGGATGGTATATGGTCAGCGTATGGTGACGTGCCTGGCACTCCAGGTGTTCCTCCGACATGAGCTCGTGTGCTGCACAGCCAGGGTTCCGTCGAGGGTTGGGGCGAGCATTCAGCTCTTGTAACGCTGGCTGGTTCACTAGTTCTTGTACTATGCGCGCTCCTTCTACCTGAAATTGAAGTATTTTTTTGAGTTATAATATGATTGTGGATGCGGCCTGCCCAAGGTTCTTCACTCAGAGGGGAAGGCCGTTGTTTAGCAGTGGAAAGTAATAGGCTGATACTATGATGCCTATAATATTTTATCAGTGGCATAGGCATTAGATAGTATCGATAGCAGCGAATTTATTTGGGAATGTTGTAAAATAATGTGTGTAAATGTCATTAACTTGTAAACAGCTTAGGCGATGCCAAAAGTATAAACTAGTTTACTAGTGTGGTTTTCTTTTGTAATTAGTATCAGTATTATAATACTCGATTACATAAGAACACGTATTGTAGGAAATGTACGGTGGAGGTATAAGTTACGATTGCTGTGCTATTATTTTAGCCTTCGGACTCAAAGTTACATTTTCGACTACTAGACTATATAGATTTGCATTGGTCGTTAATTAAGTAATTGCTAAAATTATTTAGTTTCTGCCTGCAGTCACCTTACACGAACATTTATGTTAATTACATAATACAATTTTTGGTAATGACTTTAACCTATCGACCCCCATGATATTTTGCCCTACTATCTCAATTTTGACAATGTAACATTTTTCAACAGAGAAAAATTATCTTATAATGGCATGTTTATGATCGTCATTTTTAGTAATTTTATAGTTTATCGACTAATTACATGATTGTTATTATGTATGTTATGACAACAATAATATTTGGAGGTCTTGCGAATAATAACAAAATACTTACCATCACTTTGACATCTTGTGGGTCAGTGTAGTAGTTCGGATAAATCCGTGGTGGTGAGTAGGGGCTCGCGTCTCTTAGCTTCAAGTAGCCTCGACTTTTCGGCCGCAGCAACAGAGGTACGATAGAAAAAGAAGAATCATATAGAATCTCTTCATACAATTCCGCGTACGTATTATCATCTAACCCATTGGCCCGTTTACCGAATAAACCTCCATCCATATTATCTGCAGTCGGAGCTATAAACAATTGAATATCGGGATAGTCTTCACTCGGGTCTTGGTATTTAGTGTTCACAAACGCCATAGCTTCAGCCTCCATCATACTGTACAGTGGTCCATTCTTATTTACACTAAAATCTATTAGACTTCCTATTGACATCACTTGATGGATATTAAAACAATAATCGGTTCCGTTGTCGTAAGGGTTGTCGAAAAGAAACGAGTGTCCTCCCATTGCGACATGATCTTGAAGATTTTGTCCGACACCAGGAAGATTAACAATCGGATATATTCCCAGTTCTTTCAAATGTTCTGCATCTCCTATACCTGATAGCATCAGCAACTGAGGGGACTGTATCGTACCTGCAGATAATATGACCTCTTTGCTAGCCTTGATAATCCTTCCTTTTCCACGTTTCGTAAACTTAACGCCATACGCAGTACTTTTCTCGTCAATCAGTATTTTTTCTACTAGTGAATGGACACTGACGTGTAGGTTTGGTCTTTTAGATGCAGGTCGTAGAAACGCTTTAGCAGTACTGCATCGAAGGCCGTCTCTAATTGTTGCTTGGGACCGAGTGAACCCTGTTTGATATTCTCCATTCACGTCACGAATACTGTACCCTAATTGTTCACCAGCTTCTAAAATCTTTTTCGTTATTGGCTGTTCGTAAGCAAAATGTTCAACTGTCAAAGGACCGCCAGTAGCGTGATATCGATCGTACTGCTGCTCAGGTATTCTTATATCTTCTGATTTCAGGAAGTAAGGCAATACATCTTCATAACTCCATCCAATGTTGCCCATTCTCTCCCAATTGTCGTAGTCGCGTTTATTCCCTCTAATGTACAACATAGCGTTGAGCACACTGGAACCACCGAGCACTTTGCCGCGAGGCCACTTGCACTTCTTTTCTATCATACTTAAGCAGTAACCGTCACTCGGCTCCGTGAGAAACTGCCAATCGATAGACGAGGTTTGTAGAACAGGAAACATTACTGGTACTTCTGATAATACATTTTCGTCTTGTCCAGCTTCTAGCAACAGCACATTCCATTTGGGATTCTCTGACAAGCGATTGGCTAGCACAGCGCCTGCGGATCCACCACCAACTATAATGAAATCGTAGCAATCAAGGAGCTCTTCAAAAGGATGATCTCTGACACGGTTTTCTGCGTCTTCAATATCAGGTCTGTATAGATGTATGGCCATTCGGAGGATTATCAGGATGCCGAGTCCAGGGAGCAGTCCGAAGGTGATTCGGGAGTTGGATAGAAGCCCCCTGAGTGACGTTGCAGTTTGAGTCGACATGATGCCATAATACGCGCGCCGCGGCTGCTCGGATACTGATATGTGGAGAAATTGAATGGCGCCTGATTCAGCATATTTGACAAGTGATTGTTTACATCAGACCAGCTTGCATTGTGTCACGCTTGTAAGTTACAGGCCACAGAGTAATTAATATGTTTAGGAGCAATCAGTTTATTTGTGATATGATTTAATATGATACTTTTTTTTTTACTCCGTATTTATAAAAATACACTTATACTTACATATGGAACGTGTGTAATTAAAACATGCATTGTTAATCTAAATGTTCGCTTATGTTTTATTTTGATATTTTAAAGAGTTATGCAGGTTAGAAGTTGTTTGGGTAACCAAACAAATATATTTTACTTTAATTCAATTTTTTACTAGTAGATACTTAACCCAAGTTTTAAGTTAAGAAAAAGTTTTATTATTAAATTAATAATCCATATTCACTTTTAAACCTCTATGCTATTTTAATACTCTGTACTTTATTCATTGTATCACAATTTATCACCGTCAGCGCTTCTGCTGCATCAAGTAGAAATGCATTGTTACGACATTGCAGGTCTCTGACCTAGAAATAATGACATGAGAGCAAACACATTCATTAGTTTCAACATAATTTATTATCTACACACACTATCCTTAATTAAATAATTTACAATTGAGCGCCATCAATAAATAGAAAATAAATAATTTCACAACTTGATCATGACTCGATATATTTACAACACTTCACACGCAAGTAATACTGATAAATACTATAATTTTGTACGTCAATCAAATGTAATATCTAGAACTTCGTCGTTTTAACCAGAACTCTTTGATCATGTCACTGCCTTTCTCCCCAATCATAATAATAGGAGCATTAGTGTTCCCGCTTACTATGTTAGGCATAATACTGCCGTCTATGACTCGTAGACCTTTGACCCCATACACTCTCAGCTGATTGTCCACGACCGCGTCTTGATCCCAGTAAGGTCCCATCTTTGCCGTTCCCACAGGATGATAGATAGTACAAGTGTACTGTCTAATCATGCATTCCCAGTATGCATCTGAGTATCTCTTGATACTCACACAAGCAGGAAAAACGTGCTTGTTTAAAGTGGAGCCGTATTTTTGAAACGCTCTCGTCCTAGAGAGTGCAACAGCGATTTTCACTCCTTCAACTAAAGTTTTTACGTCCAACTCATCAGCTAAATAGTTCGGATAAATATAAGGATAGTCGTAAGGGTTTGCACTGCGCAGTTGTATGAAGCCTTTGCTGCGTGGTCGCAATAACATAGGAATAATACTCCAAACATCCATATTATTTATAGGCCTAAACACAGCATCATAAAACGTATCCACCAGTCCATGTATCTTACTAATTTGTTCTCCGCCATCCGAATTTGTAGATCCAGAAATGAAATGGAATTCAATATCTGGAAAGTCTTCTGAAGCGTTTACATATTTAGTGTTAACAAAAGCTAAACCTTCGACTCCTCCCATGATAGTCAAGGGACCTTCTCCAAACATAGCATAGTCCATAAGTGAAGTAACAGTATAAAGACGATGTTCTACAATAGAAATAGGTTGGTTCACCATAAAAGCTAATCCACCCAATCCAATGTGATCCTGTAAGTTCCTCCCAACTTTCAAATTCTGAATCAAAGGTATCTTATGCTTGTGCAGTTCCTCTGCAGGTCCTATTCCAGACAGCATAAGTAACTGAGCAGAATTAATAGTTCCAGCGGACAAAATTACTTCCTTTCGAGCTCGGATGCGGTATATCATTTTGTTTCTAACAAACTCAACACCAAAAGCAACCCTAGTTCTGGGATCTATCATAACTTTAGTAACGTGAGAATACATTGAAATGTGGAGGTTAGGACGATCTTTAGCTGATCTTAGAAATGCTTTAGCGGTAGAACATCGGCTGCCACGACGGATAGTTCCTTGTGCTTCCATGAAACCTGTTTGATTTTCGCCATTTATGTCTCTGTTCATGTACCCTAATTCTACACCTCCATCAACGAAACTTGAAACGAGTGGTGTATGATATGGTGCTTCAGAAACTGTCAAGTATCCTCCAGTGCTGTGGTACGGTGTGTTAGCTAAAGAAGGATTCCTATTATCTTCAGACTTCTTGAAGTAGTAGAGAACATCCTTGTAGCCCCAGCCTTCGTTGCCCATCGCTTCCCAGGAATCGTAGTCTCTTCGGTTTCCTCGTAAGTATAGCATGTAGTTTAGGACTGAACTGCCTCCGAGCACTTTCCCGCGGGGCCAGTTGCATCTGCCGCCTTCCATAGCTGGAATATATTAATTTAAATATTTTAAAAAATAATACATAAAACACATCAATACACAAAAATAACTAAGATTTAATCTCAATATTGGACGTAATCTGCTATTTCTCCACCACCCAAAAGTAAACTGGGAGAAGTCCGCCATTGAACAAAATGTGCATAGCGTATTAAATAAATAAATAAATAAGATGATTAGAATGATTCCAATATTCTTTTATTTGTTTTGCAATATATTTCCTTCATTTTTAAATATTGAATACACAAACATATATTCTATATCGGGTGTGTCGTACCTAATCACATTAAATCCTATCACATATACTTTATGATATTCTATGGCGGTTTGAAAAAAAATTAACCCTGATTCTGAGTCCTGTGGTTTAGCCACAGGACTCATTTTTCGTTTTTATAATTTACAACATCATCTGTAAAGCAGAGATAAAGTTAGGAGTATTTAATGTTTTGGTCACTTGACAGTTGTCAGTTTTCAAGGGAGAATTTCAGTTGTTTGTAATGACTGACTCTTACATGGTGTCCTAATTCTCACAAGTTTTTATTCTATTTACTTTTTTTGAAAAATGCATTTTTTTAATATTAACGTATTTTTTTATTTTATTTGTGCTTATCGATATAAATGAACCAGTACATTTACGTATTTAATTTAATGTGATTAGGTACGACACACTCTGTATAAAAAATATACTCATTAACATAAAAACCATCTCTATGGACTTCGTCTAATAAGAAAAGCTATTTACCCAGACAGCTGGTTCCCGAAGGCTCAGTCTTGTACTGCCAGTCCAGTTTGCTAAGCTGCAGATAACCAGCCAATAGAGGCACGTCAGATATCTCCGTCTCATCTCCACCAGCTTCCAAGAGTAGAATCTTCCAGTGACCGATTTCTGATAGCCGGTTTGCTACCACTGCACCTGAAAATATATAAGGAATATTTGTTAAAATTATTGATAGGCGAAACGTAAAAAGAATTCGTAAGTATATAATTCTTGTTAAGAAAAAGTATAAGAAACCCAATTAATGTATCACGCTATAAACTGAGTCAAACTAACTATTACGTGAACTACGAGTACAATAATAAATAGTAAATAATAAAACACTAGCCGTTTTACATCAGTTTCACCCACGTCCCGTGGAAACTACTGCCCGTGCCCTAAATATAATCTATAGTGCACCAGTATGTCATGCAAATAGATAAGATATGACTTATGTTAGTCAGGAAGAGCGTAGCTTTCCAACAGTGAAATAATTTTTCAAATCGGTTCAGTAGTTTCGGAGTCTTGAGATCAGCCTTGAGGCCATATGTAGATGAAAAGTAGCAATCGTCAATACCCACTGACCAGCTGATCCAGCTCCAACGATGATGAAGTCATAATCCGGCAGCATGCGATCATCGCCGATGTCTGCAGGCCTGCCCTCAGGGTCCGTCGCGTCGAACTGGTAGTACGCTATAGCTGCCACCAGCATCGGGATGAACCAGGCTACCTGGAATGTTAAGGTTACCAGTTAGCTTGAGGTTGACAGAAAGCATTCAATTCAAGGTCATGCCAAATTCAGCTGTGTTGTGAGAAAAGTAGAGTTGAGTTTCAATTGTTGTTAACCAATGTGAATGTGCCATTTTGGTTCAATGCGCAAATTCTCGTTAGAATTTTAGACAGCATTAAAAGACTGAAAAAAAATGTATTTCTATGGACAGTCATATATTATGTTTAGTATATTTGTGGACAGTCTAGACTAGCTTAATCTACAGACTGCTAAGTAATTCCACGACAAGTAAAAGTGAATTTAAGTAGATCCAATACCGGAGCCAGTATTAGGAGCCGGTTTCAGATCGGTCTCCGGTTTCCGGCTTCACTATGGAGATAAAGTCTGGCCGACCAGTCCAACTGGTAACTACACAAGTACAGTCTGGAATGCCAGTACTAAGTGCAAACTTGACAGACTCGCAATTTACTCATATATCATCGCATATAATGAATATTACAGCGGAGTCATGCATGTTTTTCATAGAAAACTAATGAAGCATGGTTTAGCTGCCGGGAGTTAGTGAAAAACTTAATCAATTACTAATCGATATGAACGATCGATCCGAGGTTATTGATGTTCTTTGTGCTACAACCCTAATTTGAAGTCTTCAAATAACAATCTGGAAACAAGGCATACCCAAAGACATACCTAAAACATTATCCTAAGTCTGAAAAATACCTACTGTGCTAGAAACCGCCAAAATAAAAAACGATCACACATATACAGTTCAAACAGAGAACCTCCTTTTTTTAAGTCGGTAAATGAGAGATGCATAGAACCGCATCAGTCATCAGCTTTTATTACCGGAACGGGGAAGTAAGTATTGGCGAGTAGCTTCGCGTGCGAACCGTGTAAGGTATGCTAGTCGAGTGTAACGTGACGTCACAAGATGGCATGGCGCGCATACTGCAGATACTCGTCTGTATGTATATCAAATATACATAGGTATCTATTGAATTTCTTATATGCATTAGCAATGCTGTGCCAAAAGCCAACGAAGTAGTTCTACGTAATACTCATTCTGATTGCATGTCTAGTTGTGACTTGCAATAATTTAAATCTCTCATCTTTGTCTCTTTGTTTCGCTTCAACCTTAATCCTGTATACTACCTATTCCTAGAGATTCCACACGCAATCCCCCCCGGATTGCGTGTTTGAGGATTGAGGAATTTCTTCCCGCAATCGGATATAAAAAGTAGTCCTGTATGTGCTTTCTTATACTCTTGGCTGCTCGTGTCCTTTATTACATTTATTCAGTATTTTCCCGTTTATCGTATTAGTAAAGTTTATGATGCAGGCAAAGTATCGTGCTTTACTACAAGTATGATCTAATTCTACGATAGTAAGTGAGAGGACGTTTACCTGCGATCCGGCAGCAGCGGCGATGGCCGTCCCCGACAGCACGTCGGCGGCCGCGTTCACTATCGCGCTCATCTTGCCTGCAATCAGTGTAGTATGGTGTTAGTATTGGTTAGACTGGAAGTTTATGGGTTTGGTGATGTATGTACAGGTCAATGAACAGGGTTAGAAGACCAGTAGATATTAGATACATACAGGTCTAGATATAGTGGAGTCTTTATGTGAAAAAGTGTGTTCCGGTTATTTTGCTCGTCTTATTCTTTCGCCAATAGCAGTTTATGTGTGTATGGATCATTGTTTGTTGGGATATTTTTACAGACAATGCGTTGTGTTGAAGTGTAGAGTTTAGGAAGTAATCAATACATAGGATCTAGCCAAGGTCGACGGGAAGCAGTAGTAGGAAGGTTCCTGAAGACCGAATAAAAGTGTCAAATCTTTGGGGAGGACTTTATCCAGCAGTGAGTGTCTTTCATAATATAACCATTCATAATGGAATCAAACGTTCTCATTACTTCCCCCTGATTTCGAAAACAATGCCCCAGCATCGGAATCCAGCAGACAAACAGTGTCACTTGGTTAACTACAGACGACTCGAGTATTCCCGTTATGTCGGGACCGGCGCGTGCGCACCGACAGTGTCTACGTCACTGCATGTCAGAGTGATGTGGGTCGTGGTCAATCGTTGCTGGTATCGATAGTTATAAGGCGTATTTGGGAACTTTGATTACCCAGAAAAACTGCCCTGTCTAGTCGTCATTGAACATAAAAAAATTGAAAAATGTAAAATTGAAGAGATAAAGTAGTGAAACGAGGCTTTTTATAATAATACATATATTGAATTTATTGTTACACTCAGTACAACAAGTTTTCAAATATCAAGCAAAAGTCATTAATTCCGTGTAAACACTAGCAGTCATAGATAATTTACCACGTAACTATAAAGGATTACATTGTAAAAGCTCCATTTCAACAAAAATACGATACATATAAACTAGAATAGCGAAAATATAGGAAAGTGATCAATAGATATGAAAGTTAGTATATGAGGCGTTACGTAAAGGTACTTTTTACTCCGTAGATAGTGATTTCAAAAAGGGCAATTTGACAAAAAAATAGATAATAAAAAGCCATACAATTTACTACGAAAGTACTTAATGACATGATTATTTAGAAATCTGTCATAGACCATAAAAATTGTGATCATCCACGCGTTACTAATAATATCATCAGAGATCGTATCCATGAAACCAATTCGGATTTTCGGAGTCTGTGTAACTGTGTTATATAGTATTTTACAACTTACCTAATAGGAATTACTATTGCCTTCTCAATTCGGATTACTCGTAACCTCATATTTACCTTCTAACTAAATATAATCATAATAAACTAATATATTTTCCTAAACTCTTGAAAAATCGTTTTCCATAAAGGACTTTTTGCGGTTACATATTTTGAATCATTGCTGTCCATCAAATTGGCCAGACTTGAGGTATTTGTGTTCCAAATTAAAATTATGTAACAACGTGACTCTCTTATCAAAACAGCCGCTTTTGTTTTGTTTTTATTTGCTTGTATTTTTTATCTCGCAAAGTTTTCGGTTTTCGCCAGTACATATTAGTTTTCAAATCTGATGCAATTTGGCTTCATCAAATGTTTAGTATTTACCTATTCTTGTAATGTTTTACCTGCTTTTAACTTGGTAAACGTTAATTATGAAAATAATATTTTATCTATCAGACTAAGTTCATTTTATGCTTCAAAACACGCTACACCTTCCGTGTCCCATGCACGTAAATCGTTCAACCACCTGCTTATATCATTCTTTATACTCAGTTTTCCGTAATTCACTTTCTTCATTCATCAAATTCATCTTACGTGCACCACAAGTTCCGCCTCTTTAATTAATCTATTCTCACGAAAATTCCATATCTGTCACATAAGTCTAGTGCACTGTTTTGTGTTCCTGCAATTTTGAACTGTAACCGTCTTACCACAAAAACTTTTAAACGTCAGTTTATGCCTTGTCTAAAAAAATGTCAAATTATGACGTTGACATATGGTTCATTTTGCAGCCAAAATTTTATTAGACAAGTGTAAAACAGGGTTTAAAGTTTTTGTAGTAAGGCCCTAAGTGTTTTAGTTTGGGTCTAAAATTGAATGTATTAGCTGATAGTAAGCTAAGTGCTTTGTAATGTTAGTTGATGATTGAAGAAGGAAAACTTGTAGGATGTGCATTGTGTTGTATTGTAGTTCAGCTCAAAGTACATACATCACTTCAATTTCTGTAAAAAGATAGACTACAATACTTACACATTTTGGTAAAAAATTAAGCCTTAACTACGCTTAGTAATTATTTTACTTAATATCTTGTTGTGAGCGACACAGAATCTGCTATTAGTTTTATCAAGGGTATTTTGTTACTCCCTATAAGGGTGATAAGACCATATTTATTAACTTTATTTTTTCAAGCTTAGTTAACTTGCTGTGTTTAAATTCATCCTCCGAGCCTTTTTCCCAAACTTTGTTGGGGTCGGCTTCCAGTGGCGGTCGGTGTTTAAATTCATATATAGACATTTTAAAGATTAACTTCACTTTGAGACTTAACTTCCACGTAATTTGTTTTTTTTTTATTTCTTTAGTGTTGGCACTAAATGATCTAATAATACGTACGACACGCATTTTATATTTCAGAGGAAAATTTACTTAAAAAGTCATTGTTTTTTTGTTGTTGTTTCGTTAGAAAGTGTACCAAAATGTCATTGAAGCGCGGCCAAGAGTATTTACAAATGCTTGCTTTGCCTCCAGAATATTAAAAAGTTCCGGAGAAAATACATCCACTGTTGTTATATAAGTGAACCATTTTGGCAGCCGAAATGTTGCGTAATTAAACATAAGTAATTAGGTACTTAAGGGCTAGTTGAGTAATGATTAAAGTTTTAATATTCTAGAGGTATAGGGCTTAGTACGAAATTATGTTGGCTACTCATCAATCAATTGAAATTTAGCGAAGTTGTCATGCTTTTGTAGCAAAATGTTTTAAGGGAATACCGTATGATATTACTAAACAGAATTGAATATTGAACAACGCGTGTCGCTAATTGTAATAGCACTAATTGGAGGCTGACAATAAAGTCAACACGTGAGTCTTCGGACCACTGAACCCAAGTTAACCCTAGTGATCATTCACTTAAATCAATAAACTTATCACTGTTTAATTTAGATTTGTTTGACAAGCTTAAAGAACGGCAGATGCAAGACCTATTACTTTTATGTAGGCACTAACTAAGAATTCATATCATGACTAGGTAAATGTTAATTAAAAACACCCCGAGAAAACCTGGGCTTCAAGTCAAAAATCGCTAAACCTGTGTCCTGTGTAGAATCAAAAACTGATAGATTATGATGGTGACTTAAATGTACCCAGATAAACACACGGAGCCAATGGTTTATTCCGAGAGGTTTTTAATAAAAAAGTAAATACTATATAACGGTATGATACTTATATGACAGTAATGTGCTAGTCTAGTACTATTACTAAAGGTGATGATAACTTTTTAAAACTTAATATACAATAAGAAGTCAATAACTCTGTTCAAGCTGTAAACACGGCCGTCTTCGAAATTTCTACAACGAACGACGTCGAACAACAATAGTACGACAATGAAAAACAAATGTTTACGTTCCAAAGCTTCAAGGTGACTTACGGTCAGTCGCTTGCACTTTCACAACAAAACATAATACAGAAAGCTCTTCAATGTGCACCAAATTATATTGAACAACTCCGATTTACTGTCCATTACAAACTGCATATCACGGATTCCTTAACACTTTCCCTGCGTCTGCGCACTTCACTCATCACGTAATGGTATTCTATTTTCAAATCTTTAATTGCTTGATCAGTTTCAGTTTTGGAATCTGTCAAGTCGATTTAAATATCGAATGCACGCGGTGTTTCGTGTTGCCGGGTAACGGGCACTTTCTTCGGCTGTTGTGTATCAACTCCCGCGCAGGTTGTTCATTGGGTTGTAGTGAAATGGTGGGAGAAGGGGCTCTCTTTGAACATGCTTTGACGTCATTGGTTTTGTTTGATGTGGTAACCGTGTTACTGATCCTTTTAAATAACTGAGTCGATGATGATCCTTGTCTTATCTGACCGTCTTTGCTAATGCGGTTTGTCAGCACCTGAGGTTTTAATAAGAACAGTTTTTTTTGTTTAGAAATATATGAGAGATGGACTAACTGTTTTTTCTTAACAGTTTCTCAAACTTTGCTCTCTACTGCATGCTTTTTCAACCAGTAAGTTTATGTTCGCACTGATTTACTTTTACAGGATGTTTCATTAATGATTCAAGTGTGCATATTATTTCTTTCTGGGATTTCCTACATTTGCAACACGGATGTGCAATGCAATTTATTTGTTTATCGATTTATCTTTCTTTCACTTTCATAATATTTGTGTGAATCATTTGTGTCAATTTGAAAGTCTACGAATGTATTTTATTTCATTTGGCCGTAGTTTGGTAACTTTGCCAAAAGTTGGCAATTTTATAAACCCCTTTTTCGCATTTTATTCAAAAGACTATGAGCAGAACTTCTGTTATGATATACAGACCATTCACCTCTTGACTTTATGAATCTACCGTCTTGTATTTCACTTAAACCTCTTACATATTAAGTCTCTTCCCAATAAAATAAAATAAAATAAAATACATTATAAAAAGCAATAACAATTTTAGAAATAAGTGTTGAAGAATCCAAAAAAGCACAACAGAAAAAAGTTCTCGAAGGTAAAAAAAAGTAGGTATTCTTAGTTGCGTTTTTGGGTCGCACGACTTTCTTTCGGTAGCGCGCGATGTGTCATGCGTTATAATGGCTACCAGGACGACCGTGCCAGCGACCACGTACCAACCGTACATAATCCCATAGGAATTCACCTGCTTTCAATGGCTTTCATGCCGATGAACTGGGTTCATTAACTGTTATTTGTGGTAGATGAGCAAGTTTTGTGTTTGATTTTCCTGCTTTTAGTGTTTGTTTAATTTTCTCTCTGAAGCTCTCGATATTTTATTGAGGTTTTGTTGAAGATACTCACGTATGCTTATTGTCAATAAGCTTTATATTGCCTTCATGCATACCAACTTATTATAAACACGGTTTTGGTCGTGATTAGATGATTCATAAGGTCTGTATCTAGGCGAAATGATTTGTCCAAAAGCATTTCTAAGAAGTTGAAAGTCTCGTAATCTTTATTTCACTGAACTCTTTTGCATATTGGTTTCCCCTTTTTTGACTTTTACAATTTAGTCCCAAATATCTCCTTGTTAAGTATTCAACATTACACTTGGCAAGTTCCTTATTAATCAGGGTTAAACCACAATCCATCTATTTTCTTATTACATTACTTTTCCGTATAACAGCTTGTAACTAACGTCATATTACAACGAGCTGCGCGGGAGTCGCTCGCGGTGTCAAGTGACGGTACTTACCCGCCATTACCGATGAAAGTGAATTCGGAAATGATACTAGGCTCTTACCGTAATCTTGATTTAGAATATCGTATAAATTGAGTTGACTTTCCCATTCCTTAGAACTTGGTTGGATTGGACTGATAACTTTATTGAATGGTTATGTTTTGTAGATGATTTAATAAAAATATGTAACATCTCTATCTATACAAAAGCTCAAAGAATCATACCCTGTGTATTCTTCAGTTTTAGTTATTTTGTTCAGAGCACCAATTAACTATCATGACTTCAAAGCCAATATTTGACCCTCGGAGATCAAAGTCAGTGTACATTTTGAAGTTACGAAAACAAAGTTTGAGACAGGGCACTTTACCTCCATCAACATCATCTTCAGCCTGCAAGATATTGATTAACAGCAGTTTTCAATAACCTATCCATCTTATGATTTGTTTACTAGTGATTGGATTCCAGGATTAGCCTGTTACAAGTTATGTCAAGTTCCGATCTCTCGTATGCAAATCCGTAAGTTTGCAACAGGCATATCACTTGTTGCAATAGAACTGCATCTTCATTTCTCCTCAACATAAGAATTAAACCTCAAATAATCATGACACAAACCTCAAAGATGTAATAACTATGATACTCAATTTAAAATAGAAAGCGTAAGGACCACAGCATAACGGTTATGTGGTGTAGGGGAAGACAAACTTGTTTGCACCACGTGAGGCACAAGGCACTCTCCCCGAGGTTACCGCCCTTTAGATAATACTACAGTAACTACAGTTAGTAGAACTACAAGTGTTAGGAATACTTTCCCTTTTATTACCTTAAGGGCACTTACATAATTAAAAGTAGGTGTGTTGGTTATTTGAGCAAGCGTTTCGAAGGAATGGAATTGTTTGGAGGAATTTTCCACTACTATGTAGCATGCCACTGATCGAATGGACGATGTTGTATCGGGTATCTCTCAAAATTATAAAAAAAAATATCTACTGTAAATACAATAAAATTGTTCGTAATAGATGTGCTGCGCCGACCCCTAATAAGAAACTGGACGAGATCGATAAATGAATGACGAATTGTAATAAAATATGACTATAAAAATTAAAGTAATTGCAAATCGTAAATGATTGCAGCAATATATTTTTAGAACACGTATAGTTAATTAGACAATTATATTTTTAGAACGTACCTTCTTTGTATTACGTGTCTTATAGCACTCTCTAAACGTTGTTCTAATTTGTTTGCAGGAGGATGCTTCGGTTCTATGACAAAGCGCACCATCGTCGGCGGGTGGGCGTGGGCCTGGTGGCTCGTCACCGATGTCCAAAGGATCTCACTTGAGGTAACTAGACATACAAACTAACAATTTTATAATTTCTTCTTCTTAACGTTTATCTCGTCTTGTGACGGGGTCCGCTTCAAGGACATACATTGTAAAAAAAAAATTAAGCTGAAGCTGTCGGTCAAATAATCAGACAGATTGATAAAGCTATAGTTTATCAGCGACCGCGTCTAAGCAAGACCACAGATTACTATAATAGTTACTACGTAAGACTACAAATTACATAATGATGGATGAGGAATCGAACATGGTGTTATTACTGTCATTCGAATAAGTATTACAAGGTCTCTACGAGATTTTAATATTGTCCTATTCAACCAGGTGATGACCCTCAACCCGATGTGCGAGTACGTGGAAACAGCACAGGGCGTCCCACTCACCGTCACCGGTGTGGCCCAATGCAAGATAATGAATGAAGACGAACTTCTCACAACTGCCTGCGAGCAGTTCCTGGGCAAGTCTGTCAAAGAAATCAAAATGACCATCCTGCAGACCTTGGAAGGACACCTGAGAGCTATTCTCGGTAAGTGGACCTTTTTTGACAGCGCCATCTATCGAGTTTTGATGGCATTTGTGTAACAGCGCCATCTTACGTTGTATGCGAGTACTAATTGTGTTCAGTGCGTTGTCACTAGGTGTCGTTAGTAGTAGACAACACACGGCAAGTTCAGAATATAATGAAAAAAGATTATAGAATTTAAACTTAGATAGTTGAGACATACATCAGTAGAAGTTTCTAGTTCCCTAGGGAACCAACGTAAATCGACTTCTTGCTGAACGTTTTCCACTACCAACTCAACTTACACGGCTAAACACAAACAAATCCATTTTAATCCATACGTGACCCATATTTCCTTGACCAGCTTCAACGGCAACAAAAGGCGATCGGAAATTCGAAACTGTCGTGTCAGGGCATACCCGCATCACTTTTTGACACTTCCCGTTCCGTTTCACGCTTGTACAAGTACCTACAAATATACATATTTACTCATTTGATAAACCCGACCTTCATGGCCAGCCCTTGCTAATTAATTGATGACGGCATACAGGCTGATGTATCAATTTGTTTATTGTTTTGTTTAGACCTATGGAACTCTGGGGAGGCTTTAAAATGGATGTAAAGTTATTCTTTATCACGGCATGTGTCAGGCACTCCTGCAGTATTCTTTTAACGCGACGCGACCCCTCCTCTTCTAATAAAGTGCTAATTACACGTTACAGTACAGTGGCGAGACAGTGCACACTTTAACGAGAGAGTCACTAGAACTACTGGGTCGATTACACCTAACGAGTACAATGGTGAGTCACTTAATAAGCTACTCGGCCTAGTAAACAAATTGGGATTCTAGTGACCCTCTCCCCTCTCTTCTCGACCGAATACTCGTTAAAGTGTTTATACCAACCGAGCACTCGGCCGAGGACACTGACCCGACGCTCGCTGTACTCGTTAGGTGTAATCGACCCATACAGATTGTTTGCTAGGCCGAGCGCCCTCCTCCCCTCTTCGTCCCTCCGCCCCGGAGCGACTCGCTGCTCGACACGCATAAGCATTCACTCGCCGTTACTCACCACTCGTTCGCCAGTAGTGTGGTTAAACTGTTCAGTTTTGATTTGAAAATGGCTAATAAGGGGAAATGGAAGTTAGATACAACTTTGAAATTTATTCACTGTTACAAATTACATGAATGCCTGTGGAAATTTACATCTCCCGATTATAAAAACAAGAAGAAACGTGATGTGGCATATATCGCAATAGTGAATAAAATGAACATCAAGAACTTTGGAATTCAAGAGGTAAAGAACAAGATAAAAAACTTAAGATCTACATACAGTCAAGAGTTGAAAAAAATTGAGAACTCAAAAAAATCGGGCGCTGGACTAGACCATGTTTATATTTCAAATATAAAGTGGCTGAAGGAAATGGAAGAGGTATTCATGAGTGAATTGAAAAGAAAGAAAAGAAATACATACAAGAATGTAAGTGTACAATGTTTATTATTATATTATTATTTAAAATCAGTTAATCATTCTGTTTTGCCAAGGAACTGCACCGTCACCAGAAATGTATTCTGCATATCTGTCACGAAAATTTCTTGCTACCCTTCCTGCATAGTTTGTGTTGTGATCACTAATTGTGGGCAATCCATTAATTAGTTCTTGTCTCAAAGACCCCTTAATAATCCTGCCCGAGTGGATATCCTCAACATCAATGTAGCCACTTTGAAAATATGTACTAGAACTTGTCATTCTTAGCCAATTGTGTAGAACACATGAAGCGCGTATAATTTTGTCAGTTGTATTGACATCATTTGGTATAATGTGTCTTTGGAAAAATCTAAATCTGCTTGCCAAAATACCAAATCCGTTTCCCACAATTCTGCGTGCTTTGGTTAGTCGGTAATTAAATATTTTTTTGTACTGTCGTGAGATTTGCACCACTGTAGGGTTTTAATAAGTTTTTAATGCAACAGCATCATCGCCAACTAAAAAACCTCCTTTTGGTAATTTATTATTCTCAAGGATATGACATAATGTGCTTTGTCTAAACATTCCTGCATCGGAGTTTCTCCCATTTGCTTCAATATTCAATTAACGAAAGCAATAATCATGGTCAACAACAGCTATCAAGACCACACCGTTGGAGCCGTTATAGTTAAAATACTCACTAACACAGTTTGGAGGAACATTAATAACATTATGTTTACCATGAACAGCGCCATGATACCCAGGAAAATTCCATCTACATCTAAAACCCATTTCAATCTTTACCCGGTATCTGAAAAAAAACATGAATACTATCATTATTTGTTTACTTACAGATTCCATCAGTAACTCTAGTCCCAGAACAACTAGTGCCACCAGAAAGTGGTTCACAATGTCCAGCTGCTGCAGGAGAAGAAATCTCCCAACAACCTACGATTACTACCGCTGCCACCACTGCAAATACTCCTTTGCGACCAAAAAAGAGGTCTAGAGTAATTATAAATGCCATTAATGAATTAAAGACACTGCACCATCAAGTACACGCTGCAGAAGAATCATCATTCGATGTATTTGGTAAAAGTGTGGCAATACAACTAAAAAACTTTTCTGTGGAAAATGCATTATTGGCTCAGCAGAAAATTCAATGCATTTTAACTGAAATTGGTATAGCAGATTGTAGAGAAAAGAGAGGAAAAAAAACAAACACATCAACAGTAGCGTCCATAGATGATACGATTGAATCCGCTCTGTTGACCGCTTTTAAAAGCAATACGACTGAATAATATGAATAAGTAGTTTTAGTTTTGATTACGTAGTTTTAATTTTTGTAAGGGATAAGTTTGAAAAATAAAAAAAATGTTTTTTTTTTTAATAAAGTTTTATTTTAGCACTTATACATATGTATGTGGTTTAATCTGTAAATGCATCTTCGGTCTGCAATTCATTAAGGCGAGGAATTGGTCAACAATAATTCCATAACCGGCACGCGCATCTAAGGCGCCAAAAGGGGTCGGAGCGTCTGAGCGGGGCGAGGATAACAATACGCGCGCTAGCTTATAACTAAAAGTCGTAAGCGACAAAATGGTTTTGTAATTTTATTATTTAGAAATGATAATTTGATAAAAATTCCTTCTATCATTTTAAAGAGTATGTATATACTCGACTACTAAAAAAGTTAAGAGGCTTAAATCGGTCCCGTTTGCCCATAATATGTGAATCTCTTTTTAAAAAGAGGTATGTTTGATATATTTTTCTCTGTTATAAAAGTTACCTAATCATGTTTCTACAACTAACAAAATAAGGGTTATATTATGAACTTTCAGGTAGCCAAGTTGTATTTTGATCCGTTTTGTATTTACTGAGAAAAATTGAGATCCTTGGCGCCAAAAATTCCAATTCGTCCTCTTAAAAATATTATTTGTCGCGCCAAGAGCGGGCCTTCGCAACATCCAATTGCTTATCCAAATACTTCGACTCTCTTCTTCCATTAAGTCCCATAGTTCTTCAATTATGAGTGATAGGATCCGGTTGAAAATTCTCTTCTGCGATTCATTTTGGTCGTCCACTGCGTCTTAAACTAAACTGACTCGCCAACAATCTAAATACGTATAAACACTTACTCGTTCACAACACTCTCTCGCCCTAGTATCGTTTTACTGTCTCTCTGTACTCGTTACGTGTAATCAGCCCATTATGGGTCTCTGCCTGCACTGTGTACGTAGTAGTGGCTAAAGTTATCTAGTTTTTTGTTGTCGACGATACAGATGAGTATAATCAACGTAACTTCAATAATTACAATTAGATATATGCATACTTGTGCATACTTGACCCTGGTCCCAAGATTTGAGCTTGGAGTAACATTTAATGTTACCAATTGAACAACTGGTTTGTATGAAGTCAATTACCGTCTTACCACAAAAACTTTTTAACGTCAGTTTAAGACTTGTCTAAAAAAATGTCAAATTATGACGTTGACATATGGTTCATTTTGGAGCCACATTTTTTTTAGACAAGTGTAAAACAGTGTTTAAAGTTTTTGTAGTAAGGCCATTAATGTTTACGGCCATGGATTAAGGTCACTAACACGATTTTGAATCTGTTGCACATTTTGATTTTTCGACTTTCGGTTTTGAAGATCTATGCAATGCTAATAACTAAGATTCTAGATCCTAAAACTTTTATAAAGAACGTTAAAGAACCTATGCAAAGGTACTTTGTTCAAAGCTTTATTTATCAGCAATCGATGTTCACATAGTAAAATATTTATAATACCTAGCAGCTATAAGGAAATGCAGTAAATACTAACTTAACTAAGGGCAAACAGAAACATAACGACGCACGTTGCCTTATAAGTAGCTAACAAGGCTGTGCCTAGATCAGTTTTTCTTCCTGGCCACTAGACTGTGTTACTGCGGGTACTAGTAAAACTGGTTTTACAATTCAGCCTTCCTGGTATACAAAAAAAACTACTCCAAAGTGATGTCCTTTTAAAACGGAGTTCTGTTCTTCATTCACATAAAAACTATTTAGTCTAGACTGTAACTTTCAGAATAAAAGCAGACAAAGTTACTCCCTAAATTATTGTCTAGATTTCGATATCAGTCGACTGGTAAACCCGTAAATCAGCAAACGAAGATGCGTATCTATACTTTAATATAATAAAGAGGGAACATTTTTTTCGTTTGTTTGTACTTATGCTAAAGGCTCCGAAACTACTGAAACGATTTAAATAAATTAATTCACTGTTGTAAAGCTACGCTCTTCTCAAATAACATAGGCTATATTTTTTCCCGTTACGGGCAGTAGTTCCGATGGGACGAGGGTGAAAAAAGGGAGGGTCAAAAATAAATATTGGAACTAGTAAAACCCGAATTCTGGCTTTTACGCTTGACTCCATTGCTCACAAACTGAGTTTCCATCCTAAAGTCCAGATTTTTAACTGACTGTTAGTAATTAAGAGTTCACAGTGAATAAACGATGCGATATTGATACAACTACAAATATTGCACATGGGAAAACCCGAATGCTTGGTTTTTGCGCAAGAGTATACAAAACTGATTCTATCCTGTACTAACTGCATTTTCTTTATCTTTAGGATTCTTGCCTATGTCAAATAATTGTGCAGTTTCTTTATCTTACTTTTAAATGCTTGGGATATACATTTGTACATTGTCAGACGACCGAGAAAAAATTAAAATCATGCATTCTTCGCATTGATATACGCGATTCTATTCGATTGATATTACTTACGTACCGTACAATCACATTCCTGATAGGACTTGTAAGCGTCGTAAAATACGCACAACTGAAAAAGTGCATAATTTTTGGCTTGATATTTATATTCATAAGTTAGACCAACTTATCTGAAAAACGGTATTCGTGTGTCGATGTCAAGCGTATGTCATAATTTTATACTACACACTCCCTATAATTATTTAAGAGTTTATGAGTCACGACGGTCGTTCAACCACAGCACACCAATTTTCCGCTACGTTCAAAAACTTAGTAGCTACCTAAGCACTTTCGCTGCATTCGCCGTGCCGTGCAGACGTGTAAATGATCACGTACGCCCAAAAGGCTTTTGTACGAAAACTGCAGCCTAAAGAAAAGTGGCTACATTATATGTAACAGTACTTTGATTCATGTAGTAAGTACCGACATTAGCGGTCCGTTCGTCTTCTTTGTAATGGTAATGAGATACAACTTGTAGTTATATCGAGTTGAAATCATATGCTTTTGAACCCAATGGGTTCCATGATGATGCCTTTTGCTGTTTCTCTACGAAATTGTTAGTGGAAAAGAACATAAAAGTTGGTGGAGACGGTAAAGAGTTGACGTAATGTCTGGGCCAATTTTAAGAGATCTTAAGTCTTATCTCGGTAGGCTATTTAGCTTACATATCTATCTTAATCCATTTGGACAAACAGACTGCACTTCTTAATAATTTAGTTGTCTAACCGATCCTCGAAAGGATTGCAATAGGAAATAAACGAAATGAGACTCTTTCGCTGGTTTAAATAGAAAAATCATTTTTTCCGAAAAATACCAGGATTTACTAGTAACAAATCTATTTCGTATCCTCTATCTGATGATAAAACCGGCAGATCTTTCCATCTTAGCTTAGCTATGAGCCCTTTTCCAAGCCCATTAAATATGTAGATATGGCATAGCAATAGATACAATGGTCCTGCCTTTCGATCCGGAACAATCAAATTCGCCCCGTGGTTAGTTCATTAGGTTATCTTCGGTCCTTAACGAATTAATACTGCTCTACCTTGCTTGTTTTACTCCTCATCTTGCTAACTAACAGACTGTGTAGACGACGTTGTTCTGTGTTTATAAACTTCATGTACCTGTATTTCTAGTATATATTTTTAAGCTTATTTGTTACATTTTTGACTCACCATTTATTATTTCAACATATACTGCTTAAGACGTGGTATTTGTTGGCAATACGCTCGCTAACTGAACAAATATAGTTACCAACATTTATCTCACACATCGTCCAGGTAAAAATATTGAGCCATTTTGAAATACTGAGCCAAAGTGAAGCTGTTTTCAATATTCCATTAGAGTAAAATCGATGTTACTTAGGAGTCTGTCTTCAAAGCTCTTCAAGACGACGCCGACGGGTTTGCTCAAGAGAGCTTATGGTATCTCCTCTATAAACTATAGCTAGTGAAACGTAAGATTGCGCTGGATTTGAATTGCAAACTACAGCTATCATTTTGATCTTGGAAATATCGTTGTGTACCTAAGGGTGCGTCCACATCTGGCGAATGCGCCGCGAATGCGCAGCACGCGAGCCGATCGCGAGCTGTCCGCGAGCTGCGCGCGTGCAGTCACTGCAATAGTTCGGTGCGCCTCTTTAGCGCAACTCACGCAAGGCTCGTATAGAGCGCGCGATCTGCGCGCAATCAGTTCTCGCCCTTGCAGTAGTAATCTGTGCTCGCGTGCAGCGTTTTATAGTAGTTTTTAAATAATTTATAAAAAAATAAAAACGAGACATTAAATTATAATGTAAAGTTTATGTTTAAAAAAAAGAGTTATATTACTATAGTAAATAATTGTTATATTAAATTAAGTAAGATAGGTAGGTAAAAAAGCATTTGAAATTCACAATTTTTCACATTGGTAAAATATTTTTTTCTGAAAGATAGAGACCTAAATCAAAAAATGTTTTCAACTAACTATAGGCATGGGGATTTCGTCTATGAGTAAAAAAATAAATATGATTAGATTTGCCACTATTTTCACATGAATTTAAGCTTCGAAATAGACGCTGAACGGGAATTTTATAAATCATCTGTTACGTTATAGGGGTTTTAAGTATTTAAACTACACAAATTGAAATTTATGTTCAATTAACTATATAGACAGTGAAATTAACTTGCGTTATTATAAATTAACATAGTTATAGGATAAGTAGTTAATGAGAAACAGTGGTTTGAAAAGTACCTTTTTAGGCCAAATGGCGCGCGGTTGACGTACACGCTCTTAACGATGGAAAAAATAGTTAGCATCTAAGTACTGCTTATATTATAACATATACATATGTATATGAATTGTATCTAGTATCATGGTGCCTATGTTTCGTATTAGTACGGGAGTTTTAATGTGACACAGTCGCATTCTTAGAACGCTGCATCCTTTGCGAGTTCCGTAGAAAGATTGTTTCCTTCAGGTAGTTTTCCGTCGAATGCTTTTCCTCCTATCTATGCAAGAGTTGTCTTTTCTCTCAAGTACCTTTTGATAATCGATTTTCAGTTTCAAGAATACATTTTTAGTTAATTGTCAGATTAAAAAATATATTTTTTTATACGAATTCCTGTAATTAACATGTTCAAGCAAACAAAAAACAAACTCAGCTTTATAATATAAGTTTAGATATAAATTAACTGTATTCGACTCGACTGTAATAGCAAATAATTATAAGAGATGTATGAGATGTCAGAGAATCGTACTGTAAAATGTAAAAAGTCAAAGAAAATCTCAATCTCAATCTCTCTCTATGATTGTTTACTGAAGCATCAAAATATCAAGCTACTATATTATTGCCTTTACGAAGTGAAAAAGTAGCATAAATGCATAAAATGTAAGCATAGTGCAAGGACTGGTTGCAAGACGTGGTATTTTCTCACTTGAAAGGTTGTTCGCTCGGGAAAACCGCAGCGAACGAGGAAAAACACGCCTTTACTTCTATTTTAATTAAACAAACTTTTTACTGGTAATTCTTTGAAGTATTTTTATTTGTATGGTACTCCGTAACCAAATATACCTGAATAACATGTTACATATTATAAACCTGTATAACAATAATGGTATTTATTTTAGTATTAATTATTAATTATTTTTATTATAGTTTTGGTATTATGGTATGCTAATAAAGAATTGAGTATTGAGTGTAAATAAATTAGAGTTATATTTGTCTCCTTGACCATTTATCAAAAACTTTTCTGAACAAAGAAAAGGAAAACCTTGAAAAATGATAACTTTATTAAATAACTACGTAATTAGTAGTAATTGCTGTAAAAGTTTTATAAGACAGGCTCAATTAGCGTGACCTTATACTAAGACTTTCAATGCCTAACTATTACTTTTTATTTCAATTACGTAAAAAATGACCTTTGGATCTTAGACTAAGTGAATGAAATAATACTTTAGGCTATATTTTAAACATATTGCCTACAAAGTGTATTCGTTGTTTTTTTTTATGTAATTACTACAAATAATGACATAGCTGGTACAAGGTGCAGCGGCAGGCAAAATCAGCGAACTCGAAGACTCGGACAGAGCGAAGTGGAGGAAGAAGGTACGGAAAGCAGACTCCCTTTTTTGACGGGGTCTGCTTTCCGTATCTTCAACTTCTGCTTCCCTTATTCATCACTTCCCCGTCACAAAATGCTAAGAAGAAGAAGAAGAATGAGCCAATAAAATAATACCTAGTTCTACCTTTAACATTTATTATAATAGTACCGTTTTAAATATACACGCTTTTACTATGTCGACTATGTAGAAAAGTGCTAGAGTGGAGACCACGGACCAGCAAGCGCAGCGTAGGACGTCCACCGACAAGATGGACAGACGACCTTATAAAGGTTGCCGAAAGATACTGGATGCAGGTCGCTTCCAATCGGTATTTGTGGAGATCTAAGGGGGAGGCCTATGTTCAGCAGTGGACTTCCTATGGCTGAGATGATGATTATGAATGATGAAACTGTAAAACATGAACTTGTTGTTTGGACTTGTTAAAAAAGTTGCATTTTTCTAGTGCTTTTAAACTACTATGTAATTTATATTATATCGAAATATTGCCATTCAATTGTCATTCATGAATAATGAATTAGGCAAACATATAAGTTTGTTTGCGTTTCAACCCATTTGTTATTAAGTAATTAACAAATTAAGCCCATGTGTCAGCGTTAGGTGCGCCGATCTGTTGGGAATATCCTAATTGATGTGACATTTAGTTTGTCGAATTTGTGTACTGTCTGTTGAATTTAGAATAAGTACTTTTTTGTAATGTGTTTTTTTTACATTTTAAGCTTGTGTATTTTAAAGTAGGTTCACTAGATTCTAGTTAAAGATTTGAGTATAAAATAGCTGTAGTGGTTTGATTACGTTGCTGCGAGACTAATAATATTCTTGGTCTTTAAGAAAAATGGTCGAGTAGTCATGAACATTTGCCATTACAAGTAGCCTAAACAGTTAAAAACTTGCAAACCTTTTCAAAACGGTTCTATGGTTTAAATTATACAGTAACACACGTGAGTACGTGTTATCAGGCGTGCTATTTATAAACTCATCTTTACATTAGACATCATGCTTAACTCGGTAATATTTGACGACAACGTGAATTTTGGTCTCAGACAGGAAAAACTTTCATGTTCATGTGATGATAACATTCTAGGAAATATTCATGAAACATCAAAACATATGATTTTTTTTCTCAATATTTTGCTCTAAACTTACAACTTTTTTTACTAACGTATCATATTAAAAAAACGTAGGTACTTACTTTCAGTAGGTATGCGTGAAAAACTAAAATAATAGACAAGACAAAACTAAGATGCAATTGCAACATATATAGCCAAATAACCACAGTGTTTACTCATAAGGGGAGCGGGGGAAACCTCCGGTTTATACTGTAAAGGACAGTAACTCCACGCCACTCGTTCACGAGCGTTTGAACTCGCGACTACATCAACGAAACTACTTACATCAACCTACATAGACAACTCGACTCGTATACAATTTAAAAATAAATCGATTTCATAAAAAGAACATCAAAAGTCAATCACCTGTCAATTACGACCACAGATCCAGGCCATCAAACGTAAAAGTTTGGCGAGTTTAGACTTAAGAAACACACCTATGTAATTATTAAAATTTAATAAAGTAAAAAAAAAAAAGATAACCGAAAATCTAATTTATTTTTAACGTTAATTTGAATTTGGAATAGTCAGTGTTGTGCAGTGTTACGGGATGAACGACGCTTGTTTAATAGTGAAGTGACCTTCAGGTGTCGATATCGAGACCGTGGCAATACAAGGCATCGATATGTCTTTACTCTGGATGAGCGCCTTTAATCTTGGATTAACTGTTGGTGCTACTTTTGCTGTTGTAACGAGGTAAGGTCCTATTACAAAGTATCAAAACGATTTTATACATACAATGTTTCTTGTGCTATATTTAAGAAAGAGTCCTTTCAAACAGTTATAGAGATTTCGCAATATCAAAGACCGAGTATGCATAGTTTATTCACCTCTTTCTCTCGTGAGGGGTAAGTCCGGTTTATCGGAAAGACATAAAGTCTAGTAGAGTGCACTGCAAATCTCATTACTAGCAAATACTCTGTTTGTGAATAAACCAAGTTTATTTTGTATCTAGTATGTATGTAAAATAGGGATTTTATTGAACTAGTAGCTATATTTCGAACTTTCAACTCGGTTAGTAAATTTCTGCTCAACACTTGAACCACTTGATAAATGAATGCGGAGGAATAAAAATGAATCCTTTAAAAATAAGGATACCCTGATTTTCGACAAAAACACACCTCTGGGCTATTGGTATCGTTATTACCAAAGTTGACTTGAAAGTCAAGCTTTGCTATGCAACTTTTAAAGTCGTTCCGAAATGCTATCCTAATATAAGGCAACGATAACTTAAATAAATCCAAAACCAAATAAATAGGTCGGTACTGTAAGTGTTCATATAATACATACTTACTCGGTTTTAGCTGTAAGTACCTCTCTTGTAGATACCAACATTGTCAATTTTGTTTATTTTTCCTTGAAGTAAGCCCCAATTATTTGCAATTATCAAATGACGCAAAATCTGAATAATATTATCCTGTTTTTGAAACTCATTCAAACCACTTATTTATATTTTTTTTATTAAATAATCATTCTACATAGTACCTACGTCGAGTTGCATTGAAAAATTACCAAGTAGCGAACATGATACCTCAACAAGTTACCACAAAACCGCATGTTTACGTGCATAAATTAATTTTATTTAACACTATGTTTAATGAATGCATACTAAACGATATTTATAGTGAATGTATTGTTTTATCGCACTCATTCACGTCATTTGTAAATACATATTTAATTAATAAGGATTTTATCAAAATGCGATATCAACATTTTCATTTTTAGCTTTCGATAATATTGTTTTCATATTTGAAGCTGGATAAAATGAAAAAAAAATGTTTATTTGTCACAAAACAGCCACAACGCTCATTTATTTATTATTTTTAAAATTTCGATCAATAAGTTCCAAATCGATGGGTATAAATATTGTCTTCTAAATCAGATCAAATCGTTTATTTTCAACACAACAAAATTCCCTTCTTCAAGTAAATTGTTGTTATCAGGCTAAGTTAAAATTATAGCAGAGTGCAACGATCAGGATTTTCTCCGGGTTTCCCATTTCGCGTTTTGCAATTTATGTGGAATACTGATAACTTTAGCGATTCCTGATATCTCGCTTGCACTAATTTATAATTGTTTATATTACTAACATGTTTTATTATATGACCATCTGCCAAGAATCGTAGGGTCCTGAAAATTGACAGCTGTATGTAGTTCAGATGACAATACAATAATATGATACTGTTGAACTAATCTAATGATGAAGCCTTAAGATAAGAACTGGAACTTCATGATAGAAAACATCGTCTATCATAGCTGTATTTGGAATTATTAGAAAAACCTTTCATGCATTTTTTTAAACAATTTATTTATTCGTTTGATATTTCACTCGAGCATGCAAGCAGTTCGCATAGGCTCCATAGTTTCAATACAGGCTGAAACATTACCGTTCGAAGTTTGAATAACAATCAAAATGGCCGAGTGTTTCATATTGGCGGGAATATTTCCTCGCTGGCTGGCGAGAGCGGGAACTAATGGCTAGTACTTTGTACCGATATTATTGTGTATCAAAAAGGCCAGTTGAATTTATAACAGTTAAAATGATTTAAGAAGTTACGCGTCAATTTGGAAATATTATTAAATTACGTCCGTACATACACATATACATAGTATAAATATATACATAGTTAAAAGGTAGTATCTTTTAACTATGGCAAAAACAGTACATGCATGGATATTCTGCAAATAGTATTTATTAATAAAAACAAATTCCTATTGAAGTATTCGCAGTGAATACATAGGCATAGCGCGGCACATAGGTACGTGTAGTAATAACATTCATCACATGCCGTACAATGACTGTAAATAAAATACCTATTAAATCGGTAATTTTTTTCCTCATAGATCTTAAGTTTAATTGCGTCAAACGTAAAGTAAAATAAATTACATATAAGTTAATAGGTAGCTATGTACTTAATCTTGTAAAAAGGGCGCAGCAAAAAGTTCTGACGCAATCGAACTATCTGGAAACTCTAGCTGACGAAAACCAACTGACCTCCTTTTGCGAGTTATCTGTGTGACGTCACGACCGTGAACTTGACTCGAGGGCCAGAACAACCTTGTGACTGGTTTTCTCGTTTTAATGAACTTCATCAATAATACTTACTTAAGTATTTACGTAAAGCTATGGACAATGTCAAGAACATAAATTGGTTAATAATACGTCATTTGAACATCTTTGGCAATCGTTACGAGTAATTAGAAGCTAGTAAGTCTAACAACTAGTCTTACCTAGGGGAATTGGGTTGCCCGGGTTACTGGGTATATTAGGTCAGATAGGCAGTCGCTCCTTATAAAACACTAGTACTCAGCTGCATCCGATGAGACTGGATGCCGACACCAACATAGTAGGAAAAAGGCTAGGCCGATGATGATGAAGCTATTTACAATGTCAAGAACATGTATTGGTCAATACGTCAGTATGTCACTGGAATGTTTCTGTTACGTAACAATCTAGGACACGTTAAGCGTGTCATCGAGAGGTGTAGAATCGAAATCGGGTCACTCGATACTTGTAGTCGATTTCGTAATGGACTTGCCAAGGGCTACGTGTACTGCACTTTTGAGTACTTAGGACTAGCAGAGAATAGTATATTCAGATACATGGTCATCTTATTTTTCAAGCTTTGGTTCAGAAATACTTATAAAAATATATGGTTATTTTTGAATGGAGGATCCCAAATCCAACGTTTCTGGGTTTTTTTCAACCATAATGCAACTTTTAATTATCATAAATTAGGACTGTAGCATTAACCTAAATGACTAAGTTTCCAAATAAATGCATCATTGACAAAAAAGTGAAATGATTGCCAGCATCAACAAACAGTTCTCCAAAAATATTTATTGAAGAATTTAATTTTTGGTGAAAGAAAAGCATGAAACCTTTTTAGTGGAAAGTTTTGAAGAAGGTTCGACAATCTTCATGCAAACAATAATTTGATGACGGTTCAAGCTATTCTGAGAAATATTAACTAAAAACTGAGAATGTTTCAAACGCATCTACTCTAAGCCAATAACTAGCTTACTTTTTTGTCTAGCCTTGGAAAAAGTGTAATAAAAAGTTACACAATACACTTAACACTTATGAGTCTAGTCCTAATGGCAGTTTTTGCTAGACACTAACGCCTAACTGAAGACTGAGATAATGGTCCAAATCAATCTTAGTGTGATCTATTTTGTCCGTAGGTATTATTTATATAATGTATTTTTTGTAAAATAGCAGACCTATGTTAGTTTAGTTTAGAGAATACATAAAAAGCAATGTTGCCCCTTTTTGCGTTTTGGAAAACTTTTGCACATTTATAAGTTTTGTCCATATTTGTCCATGGTAATTTTCACAAACATCTTGCTGACACGTTTCATCGAATATAGACGGTCAGAATCTTGACCAGTCGCAAATACGCATTATCATGAAAAAGAACGTCATCATTTTAACCTCCTCCTCCTTGCAGAATAATGGTTGGAAC
This sequence comes from Helicoverpa armigera, assembly GCF_030705265.1. NCBI lineage: Eukaryota > Metazoa > Arthropoda > Insecta > Lepidoptera > Noctuidae > Helicoverpa > Helicoverpa armigera. Next base: position 3,231,600 of record NC_087141.1, read on the forward strand.
TGAAATCGAATTTCAAATGGACACTAATAAGGTGACAGATTACGATCGTTCTTTTTTTGAATGGGCACTCTTTTTTCTTTTCCTACTGCCGTGTGATCGGCATTACCGTAGAGTGGTACTTAATCGAGATGCCGAGTCATTACTCTCAGGCCGTAACAAAAAGTTTAATCGAGTGGATCCGAGCGTAAATCGATTGTTCGCGACACGGATATCTCGTACTTTGTACTTTGTATTCTAACATTTGTATTTGCGAATAAATCATAATGGGTAGATTTATGAATATTTATTTCGGTATTAAGCGAGGCGAGGCGAATAAAGGGATTTTGAGTGTTTGTTTTGTTATAAATAAGCAGTTGGATTTGCCTTGTTAAATATGAATTATGATTTCTTGCCACCTGACCAACAAATGGTGGTCCTCTCACACTATTTCATTATAATATTTAGTATTTATTGTTAAAGCGGCAACACATGGAAATATATCATCTGAAATTTTAGTCGTCTGGCTATCATGGTTCATGAGATAACTACATACAGCCTGATGACAGACGGAAAAGCTATGAAAGATGTACGTTACGAAATGTTTGAAAAGAAAAATTTCATAAGACGAACCATTCAACCAAATTGCCTATTGAGCTTTTATGTGAAACCATACCGATAACATCTCTCACCAGTCATCAACAATAGCTCTTGAGTGTTATGAAAAGTCGTAAACTTTCGAAACGGGCTGACTTGAACTAAATTTCAATTTAAAATCGATATAAATTCAAATACGAAAAGAATCAGATATTCCGAACTAAAAAACTGTACTCTCACTAAATGTGTACATAGTTAAGTACCTATATAAATATGTATCAACGATTTCTCAAATATTTTTCTGCCTTTGCAAATTTAGATTTCACGGAAAAGAACAATAAGTAGATATCGTTTGCTAAGCCAACAAATCATTAACGCGAAACAGACGTTAGCAAAAATGTTTCGCTGATAAATCACCTGAGTCTTTAAATGCTTTCGCATTCATATCTTTCTTGCAAGCCTCAACCTTTTTACAATATTACTTATAAAAAGTCCTTAAACTAGCACCATAACTATAGATAGTACTAGAAAACCTCAAGCCTAGCTGTTGTCTATTTCATAAATACACAACTCTTCATTAAATACGGCCATTAATGTGAAATGCGAACTGCTTTTGACCCGATCCCCGAAACGTGTCCGATTTAAGGGTTAAACCGTTTTGCGATGCAAAGCAAGCCATTCGAATCGTATTTTTTATTCGCAAATCGATTGTGACTTTCTGCCATATTTATGAGGCTTCCCCTAACTGCCTGGAATCGCTTTCGAAATTCAAATGTCATATTGTTCGAAAGAGTTCAAATGTCCGAATTCGGGTTAGACATTCAAGTCACTATTGCAAGTGTAGTTTTACCTGGAGGCATAAAGGTCATGGCATACATGAATGGCACGGCACGACACGGCGTAGCTGCAGCACGGCTCTGTTTCAAATATTGCATACCGCGGCTAGCCGCTACCGCTTTTTTTTAATTTTTATATTGGCTTTGTAGGTATAAATGTTTTATATGATTTAAGGGTCAAATTAAATACAAATGACAAGTCCATCGCTCGCGCTGGTTCAACGCCGCGTCCGCGCCGTATCGGGCCGTACTTGTGTGTCATAACTCTAACACGAGAACTATTCTTATGTAAAATAGAGACAGTATCACCGCAAAATACCATATGTAGTTTAAACGGAAATATTCCAAGTTTGATAAATTATGCTCAGGTCCTCGAAGTGACGGCATTAACGTCTTCACCCCTCTTGTCACCAATGAGGACAGAGTAGGAAATTGAAATGTCATCTGTTCAGTAAAAGCTCTCGTCCCGAAGCAGATTGACGACAATATAAACGTTAACCCTTTTAATGGAAGTCTTGACTTCGGAAAGGTCACGCAAAAACAATAATGTATTTCTTTAGTAGCTTTTTATTGTTGGAGCAGACTTCTAGTGGGGCAATATCGGACTTACTGAACATTACATCTTTTTTTTTTTGGTGGAAAATCATCAAATGTCGAATCCCGCGGTGGGTGCAGCGTGAAGGAGTGTAAGGCTCTTGCTGGTTAAAGCTCACGATGTTGCTTCTTGAGGGCTAGGGCCGCAGTAACTCTTTTAAACAATTCAGCAGCATCAGAGAACATCTTGATTAGACTAGAAAAAAAAATGCAAAAATATTATAACTCTTTCGTGTATTCGTTTCCAACAACTTTACGAACACCGTTATCACGTACGAAAATTAATGGGGAAAAAAGATTAAAAATATTTTGGAAAGATCTTTATGTTACGCGCCCTTTCGTCGCTCCCTTACAGCCATCAAGGGCACCCTTTTTATGTGAATGCTTGACCTACTTACGGAAGCCATTAATATCTTGTCAAACGCAAAGAGATCCAGTAACACCAAGTATCACCAAGTTTTATGAACGAAAAGGACATGTTACAAAGATTCCCGCCATTTCTCTAACGACAGCTAACTTGAAAGAAACGATGTAGTAAAGTTGAAATAGCTTCTCTGCCATTTTCTTTTGCGATAGGCTATGTCGTACAATTGGATGTCACCTCTTCAATGATTGGCTCTTTATATCTATCTGCCAATCAAATAACAATAAATATGACTATTCAGCCAATCATAAAGGTGATTGTCGATTTTGTAAATTGAATTGGCAATCGCTTGAATGATCTATGAAAAACGATTACCTAATGGTAATAGAGGTGGCCTCTTCAATATAATTAAATCTTTAGCTTGTCTTTTCTACTTTTCGATTATCCTATTCTTGATAACCGAAAACAAAATCCCAAATTATAGCGAAAGCTGGTGGAGCAATTAAGCGTCGCTGTTAATATTCCTCAACCTAACAAAATAGAATTAGAATAGTTATAGAATTCAACTAACTTAACGATACGTAACTTATTTACGATATTTCCAGTCATTGTTCTCCCATACAGCTGGCCTATTAAATAGTTACGCTATACGCTTGACATACATGAAGGGCTTTATTTATCGGTCACTCGTGCCAGTCACTATCCTAGCTCTCAAGTAAATGATACAAGGCTTACTCTGAAATACGACCTCGGAGCATTGAGATTCTGGATAGAGTACCTAATGGAAACAAAATTTATGTGCTTCTTTAAAGGATCTTAAGGAATATATGGATTTGGTGTTTTTTTATGGCCATTCCAGTTAGCAACAACACTGTGGCACAAAATTAAAAAGGGTTTTCCCTAGGTTTCGACGGCGTCTCGGTGGAACTTCTTACCGTACCCGGATAAAATATAAAATAATATGTATAGGGTAGTGAAATATTTTTTCAAATTGGCTCAATAGTTTCGGAGCCTTTAAGGTACAAAAAATGTTTCTGTTGTATTATATTTACTGTGGATAAAGTTCAAATTTTTTACCGTAAAAACTGAAATATTTGCCGCACGATACAATTCTTTTATACGCCACACGAAAAATATCCAAAAATGTGTCCTATCTGTACCGGAAATCTCTTTCAACGCCGTCGGTAAAAATATTGGAAAAAAAATGTTTTTCCAATACACGCAATTGGCTCCGTTTTGTTCGGGACCTTTTTAACGAAGGTGTCATGTTGGCACCGCAACGAAGATTTTTTTAAATATTAAAAACCTCGGTATATGCCTAGTTGAATTATTTACGTGACCGAACTTAGGTAACGTATAGAGAAATAACATTTTTTGTATTAAATTGATTGATTCAAATGGGTTTATGTTGGATTTATGTGAAATTGTTTTTTTTTTACACAAAAGCTTTTTTCAGGACGAATTACGTACGGTATTCTAAAGAAAACGCTTGATAGGTACCTAAGTGCCCAATAAACTGAATCCTTACTTTTATTTAATAATGTTCATAACTTTTAAATAGCTTGTTTTTAAGAAACGTCACTATAATTATGAAAGACATATGCTGTCTACATAAACTAAAAAAAAAAATAAACCCTGATTCTAACAATCTAGACTAATATTACAATATCATATTTAATTTCATTCCGAAATGAATAAAATAAAGCCTGTCTGCAAAAACGACTCTGAACAATGGTATTATCCCGACAGCATTCGTCACATTGAACAAACAGAACGCTTAGCTTAACTATGACAGTGATTGAGCTCTCATTTGTCCGTAATTCTTTAACTAAATACAAGGAATAATTGTGTTATGACAGTTTCCAAATTGTTAAGGTGCGTACGGATTGCGCGTTCCTGTGTTACGCGTAGTTGGGAAGCACTGTCCACGCGTACATTAGATACGCGTACAGCTCCTGTTCGGACCGCCGCGAACCTGTACGCGAGGTCAATCGATCCAGAGCGCTCCGCGAGCCCCAGTCATTCGCCATGACTCCGACAAGAACACTCGTGTTTATTCATTTTGCCGTCCAAATATAGCGTAGCCGGCCGCGTGCGTCCTCTTTGACGCGCGACCAAAAACCGACAGACGGTGGCTCGCGCTGCGAGTTGGCTCGCGCGGTACGCGTGCCCCAAGAGTGAACGCGTAGCTGCAGGTATGAACTAGGCGTTCCGGATACGCGTAAACTGAGTACGCGTACCAGGGTACGCGCAATCCGTACGCACCTTAATAAATTATTTTCATTTCGAGTGAGTGAGTATTTTGAAAGACCTAAAATTTTGACGTATTGAAATCATAAAGCGTAATTTTTAGGCAAAGGTAGCAAGGCTCATTATGCCAAGTAAAAAACTTTTTTACATTTTAGTGTTGTACTTTTTAACACTAAATTGATATTAATCGACTAAATGAATATTAAAAAATATGAAATAAGTAGAAAGAATGTCTCCAAGTATAAAAAGAATACATGCGAGCAAGCTGGAAATGGGCCACGATGATAGTCGCTGTTACAACAAAGATACGCAATTTTCCGCTCTACAATGAAAACTGTCTTGTGGACGTTTAAAAGACGTTCTAATAAGACTCTGTTGATATCCAAGACTGTTAAACTTTATTGGAAAATACTTAAAGTTGAAGTTTATTTATTGTGAGTTTTATTACAAACTCTTCACAACGCACATTAATAAGCTTTTGTTGATTTTGATTGTGTCCTGCTGACCTATATTATGAAAAAGGTGTAGCTGTGTGCTTAAATAATGTATTAATGTAGTAGGTAAACGTACATTGAAGATAGCAAGCATAGCATTGTAATTTTTTTCTTATATTTGGATGTCAGGTACTCAAATTGTTCAAAAAGAAAAATATTGATGAAACCGAATATAAATTTTAAACTGTTCATAGGTATATTTGCATTGTACTTCTATTTATGTACATCATCATGATATCTTTTGTTTAATTCTCAGGAAAGGTAATTAATAATGTCAAGTAACAATAGTTCGAAAGCTCAGTAAAAACTAATTCATATTACACAACAATAGGCTTTACGGTGACCTAGATTAATCTAGATTATAATAACACAGATGGCTCTGAAACGGGCAGAGATTGCGGCTAAATTGATTTTAATTAGATCCCAAGGCGGGTCCATTATTCAACCGCTAATCAACAACTTGTCTATGGAAACTCCAACCTCCTTTCGTATTTGTCAATGAGATTCCGCTTAATCTGTTTTAAAATCCAGCAGCATATTTTCGCTTTGAAAAATAAAGTCAGTTGAATTTATGAAAATCCCTTTCAATTCACACAAAGGACATAGTAAAGCTTCGTGAGTTAACTAGAAGTCCAGACTTGAAATACATTGTTTGACTTGTTCGCATTGTTTCAGAATAAAAGCTAGATTAGTTTCTGTGCAGGATAACTTCTGTTCTAAATGTAGCGAAAGTTCTGGAAACCTTTGTTATGAACTATTGTTTTTTATCTTTATTTCGTCTCATATTTTAATCAAACCTATACTTTTTTATTAAAAAATACTGATGTCATTACGAAAGACCCAAAATTCTTATTAAGATTACTGGCTGAATTCGACGAAAAAAAAATGACGTAGATGCCACAAAGGAAGAAATAAAATAAAATATTTTTAATATCTTTTATGGCCTTAAATATTTTTTTCGATTAAAATGGCCAGATTCTAAAATAAAAGAGATCGCAATAAAACTTTTTTGTTGGCACTTTTGTGTCACAGGTTGAAAACCTTTTTAGTTTTTTATATAGCGTCACAATTTGGGAAGCCATAATATTATATTGTGGTGGTTGTGTGCAGCGCATGAGATGGACTCAGAAAATGAATGAGAACGTCATGCGCGCATACTACGGGTCCACAGAGGGAGGAACTAACCTCACTGCAAATGAGAACTGGCGCAGACCTGTGGTACTAACTACCCATGATCGCAAGGAAGTATGGCAGAGCAAACAGCTACACGGACGCTTCTTCGGGGCTCTTCATGGCCCCGATGTAGACTTCAATGCGTCCGTATCTTGGCTACGCTTCGGTGACTTGTTTGGAGAAACCGAAGGGTTTGTATGTGCAATTATGGACGAAGTTATCCTTACGAATAACTACCGGAGATATATCGTGAAAGACGGGACGGTTGACATATGTCGGGCATGTCACCATCCGGGTGAGTCTATCAGACATATTATATCTGGTTGTTCTCGTTTGGCTAATGGTGAATATTTGCACAGACATAACCAAGTGGCCAAGATTATCCACCAGCAGCTTGCTCTGCAATACAACCTTGTAGACCTTGAGGTACCGTACTACAGGTATGCGCCCGACCCAGTTCTCGAAAAGGACCATATCACGTTGTACTGGGATCGATCTATCATCACTGACAGGACTATTGTAGCCAATAAGCCTGATATTGTGGTGATAGATCGATTAGCGCGCCGCGCGATGATAGTCGATGTCACCGTTCCGCATGACGAGAACCTTGTGAAAGCTGAGAAAGAGAAACAAATAAAGTATCTCGACTTAGCGCACGAGGTTGTCGCCATGTGGAGTGTCGACACGGCTGTTGTTGTGCCGATTGTCGTTACGGCCAATGGTTTAATAGCCAAGAGCCTCGACGAACACCTCAGGAGGCTCTCGTTGGGCGGCTGGATCAAGGGACTGATTCAGAAGGCAGTACTCCTTGATACGGCACGTATTGTGAGGAGGTTTCTGTCTCTGGGACCCTAACCACCGGTACCTTGGACCCTGTGCCCGATATCGGTGGCAACCTATTTTTTATATTTTTAAATGTTTTTTATTTTTATATTTAATATTTAAAAATGTAAATCATATGTTAGAAAATAAATAAATGAAAAAAAAAATATTGAATGTTTTCGAAGAAATTCACAATACCTTTTCTTCACTAGTATTTTTCGCTCTCCTCTTTAAGTTCGAATTGATTCTCAAGCTATTTTCTCTAAACCAATCGGATTTTCAGAGAAATTCTTGCTGAATGGAAGAATTCACAGGCAGAAGCTACCTTACTTATTAAAGTCCCTTTTATTATAACTTTGTAGGATAAAGAATTAAGTAAGTAGATATCTTAATCCCAATTGGCAATTGGCAAACTTAATCGACAATATTTCACAAAATATACCTAACCAGGAAAATTGGTTAAGCCATAGTAAATATTGATAATGTAAAGTATTGATAGTGTAATGTTGGCATTACATTAAAGTAGAGGAAGTGAAGCATATTTGGAATACCAGTTTGTTTTTTGAAAATAAATTGAAGGAGAAACGGGATAGCTCAATAAAAAATACATTAAATTATTGTCAAAATATTAAACTTTAATAATGAGAACAATCAAATATAAAAAATACCAGATATATTATCAAAATGCCTATTAAACTAAAAATACTCCAAAAACGTGATTTGACTTAGGGTGCAGATAATTTGGAATATAGTATTCCAAATTATATTCATTTTTTTCTTCTTTGAAAATTGCTAACACTTTTTCTTAGAAACTAATAGAATTCTAATATTTTTATAGTCATTGGCTCTTTACAAAAAAAGAAACTTACAAATAAATAAAACCGACTCCCAAAAAAACTGAAAAGCAAAAAAAACACGGTATTCCAAATTAACAACACACCAACCTAACTTAAAATTACATGTCAAATTTTTTATTCTAGAAATATTCACAAAATCATAGTAATATCTTAAACTAACAAGGTCACTCCGCAATTGAAATAATTACAATAAAGATTTAGAGTGTTACAGCAAATGATTACCACTGATTGCATTCTTACCGAAAAAGTTTTCAAATCAGGCGTTTCGTTCGCTGGGGGCTGGTAGCCGAAATGTCAAGATGGAGTCCTGTTTTTAATGCTGTATGGCTTTGTTTATCGTTTGACGTTATGTTTACGGCATAAAAACTCAGATGGCGTTTATATATATTTAGATATCGAAGTATTCCAAGTTACCTGCAGTATTCCAAATATGCTGCAGTTCCTCTACGTATTAATGTAATTCATGCCCAGAGCTAAAGTGGGCCACGTTAACAATCTCCAATATAATCCGATATTGGTTGGTATCGTATCATCGATATTAATTTCCGGGCTCATCAGTAAACCCACGGAATTATTGGTCTTGTTCACATAAGTACCTAACATGTTACTCACACCTGGCCCAAATGTAATATCCTACCTATTTGGTAGATTTTTTATTGAGACTCGTTCGGAAAATCGGGTAGCAATTTGTTCGTAAATTGAATAGATATCGAACTGTATGTAATTGATTTAGGAAGGTTTTTTTTCGTATATGATTATTAATATTTAGGTACGCTTATTTTTATTCCCTTTAATAACAGACAAGTTAGTGATGTTCTTTCATTGAAAAATACATCGAATAACTTCAGAATGCAGTCTGCAATTTTAGCTGAATAGAAAGAAATGTTTTCATTCCATTCATCGTGATTTGTCTTCGCACGTACATTGTATTCCCGGTAATAAATAAGGTTTTGTTTACGGCTGTTCCCAATATTATTATCTATCTATTGTTTCACTACAGATAAGATTGATATTACTTGCATGAGGCTAATGACAAAATTCTATCTCTAGATAGAATATTGAAAACGGTCGTTAGTCTATATGACTATTACTAACAATAAATGTATCTATTTACTTCTAAAATGTATGCATACAGCCACATTTTGGTATCAGCATTGTCACAGAAGGTTTCTTCGAATATTAATGAGAGGATTGTGAGCAGACGACACTCCAGAGGATCGGAGGTTCTGAATACAGATCCTCAGTGTCAGTCCCGCCGCGGCCGTCGCGAGCGGCGGGTCACGCTGGCCCACGTGACACTGCCTTCGCAAAGCGAACAGTTCGTGTATTAAACAATCGTATCACAAAACATTTGTCATACTAATTGGGACCTTCATTAGAATAGAACAAAGGCTGGTTTTGCGTGTAATTTTAATGCGATGTAGATATAGGCGAAGCAGGTCATCGGGGGTGTAATGCGTAGTTGTATCTATGTTTGTTGATATATTCTAAGCTTTATGCACTTTGTATGGGTATGGCTTTGTTTGAAGACATATAATTTTTAAATAGGTTTTCGACAAGTACCTATTTTATGAAAAATATATATATACCGAGGATATGTATCATGAAAATACAAATACTTTCAGTAGGGAAAACTTTATTGATTAGGAAAATACAAAAGCGTTTATTGTTTACATCTTTTAAATGACACAATTTAGTAATCATTGTCAATGGTTTAACATTTTACCTCATTACTTAATTCTTATTAATGAGTATTTCTGAAACAATACTTCGTGCGCGTAATACAATTGAGGCATAAATATATTTTCAAGTTTCTACTAATTAATGTGTGGCATAATTGTCATCAACTTTTTTCTGTAATTATAGAGAAAAGCCTGTCAGTAATAGAGTGTGAAAAAATGTGTTACCTATGCTTTTATTTTCCTGGGAAAATCGCCAGATGTGTAGTGCGATAGTGTAATTACATCAAGTATTATGTAATTTTAATATTATATTGTGGAGGTGTGAAAATTCTGTTGTTTATTGCATACGGGAGTTGTTGAAGTGTGAGCTTATTGTGTTAGTGACACATTATTAGTGGTGCTCATTTTATTAATTGGGTTGTATTCAGTGTGTTTTCAGTGACATTTTTTTATGACGTGAAAAACAGTTAAGAACTTAAAGATTTTTAAAGTTACTAGAGAGTTTTTTGTCGGAGTCGTCTTAAGAAATTAATTATTTATATGCTTCAATACATCAAGCACCTAACATATTTCTTTCTAACCCTTGATAATTGATATCTAGAGCTTAATAAAACGCGGTAGGAAAATAATCGTCTTTCTCAATTTCCAAAGAAAGTAAATTAATTTCACATTAATTACGAAAAGGAGAAAGATTTTCTTGGATGTTCCAAAGCCGCAATCAGCGTTGGAAGATATCGACAGGGTTCTAATTGGAACATGTTACACGGGATGCGGGAAACATCTGACAAGCGCTTTGATTGCAAATAGAAAATAGAGTCTTCAAAGACAGCTGTTAGAAAAGTGAAACAAGAAAACATAAACCTTCTAGCGCAGTACAGTTCTTCACAAAATAAAGTTACTTGTCAAATCATAACCCTTCCGCTCATTTTTTCTATTAGAAATAGGTATAGGCTATAATCGGGTGTGTCGTACTTAATCAGATTAAATTCTATCACATGTACTCTATGATATTCTATGGTGAATTATAAAAAAAAATAACTTAGTTCATTCAGTGGTTTACTGGAATAATTATTTATCATTGTTTATTCTTCGATTTTTTTCTCGCAACTTAACGTATTTTATTTCTTTCTGTCTAACAAAATAGTTCCATAACTGAAAAAAAAAGTCATATTGATAGTTTTCGTTTCATGAAATATTAAACTGCATATCTTATCTCTTATTGACATCATCGGTTTCTGTAACAAAAAACAACACACACAGGTTGAATCTAAAATCACAATAAACTGCATTCATAAAAGTATAAGCGGCACGTGGCGATCTTTGAATATATTCAATGAAACACATTCATAAATATTTAAGTATTCAGACCTTAAGACGCAATACAAATCCATACTAATATTGTGAATGGTAAAGTTTGACTGTTCATTCGGTAAACAGCTGAACTGTGAAGTCTTTAGTTTATCATCATCATCATCCTCCTGCCTCTATCCTAATTTTATTTGGGGTCGGCGCAGCATATTTTGTTCATCCATTCTCTTCTATCTGCCGTCATCTCACAAGCAATATTCTTTCTTACCATATCTATTTTCACACAATCCATCCATCGTTTCTTCGGTCTTCCTGTTGCACTATATCCGTCCACGTTCATACTCATCACCTTCTTCGCGATGTCTTTAGATGTGCAATAATTATTCGGGATAATAATTCTCTATGGTAAAACCGCGGGAATAAGTGTTCTAAAATCAAAATGCAATATAGATGTGGATGCAAATAGTCCTGAACTGTGAGTGCATTGACCTTAGCTGAACGTGTCTTTGACAATCACATAACAAGCAAAAAATAGACAATCAGATAAAAACTTGACAGACTATACTACGAAATATGTGTAGTGAGCAGCTATGTATGCAGGCCATACAAAAAATATGTAAACGATTTGTGGTATAGCCTGTATATAGGTAAACTAACGGCCATTCTCAGTATTCATTCTCTCTGTTGTCGTTTTCAATATTCTATCTATATGTTGTTTTAATTACCAGACATAGGCTTCTGACTTTGATTTATAGAGCAAATGTCAAACTTCTATCTCTAGTAAGCAAAACACACAGATCGATCGAATATTGGGAGAGCCCGTAAACCAACATCGTACTTGTAGTCCAAGAACAAATAATCTAGACGCTGCGGTAACCATTCCTAAGGTTAGCTTGAGCCTTTCCATCCTTTCCTAAGGATAGCTTGAGATGTACCAAGTTGATTAATTTCTGAAAGTGGTTAATAAATCACTGTGAAAAACATTTCCTCGCTAATGTAAAAAGTAATCCTTTTCAGGTCTGTTGTAGAAATTGCGTTTGTTAAAGACTGAAATAAATTAGTTGTAAAGAGTTTAGACGGTTAAAGACTAGTAAGAACCAAAGGCTTTTCTGTTTAATTAAAAAGTAAATATATTAATTTCACACTGAAATTATATTGTTTACATAATTCATTTAAGATTTAAAAAAAATGTTTAAAAAACTAAAAAAAAATTCGTGTATTGCCATCAGAACTCAGAGCAAAAGAAAAGAGAGAAAATTTCATCTTAATCTAAGACCGGGAAATAGGTCAAATTAATATTCCAAGATTTTCTTACATACATATTTATGTAGTTACAAGTGAAACTAATATAAGCGTGTTAAAAATGAATGAATCGTTAAGCCTCTAAAAGCTTTATTTTCCTAATATGTCTTATAATAAATCATAAAATTGTAGTATCCAGTACAATTATGTATTTAACTTCGTCGTAGTAAATGTAAATTAACTGATTCATGACATTTGACACACTAGTGGGTGGTAATGGCTCTTAGGAAACACATACTTAGCTAACGTTATGTCATTGACGTAAGTAACTCCTGACTATAACAGTCAAATAGGCGAAAATCAAAAGAGTACGAAATCGACAATTTTTATTAATATTATCAACAGCCAAAGGCTAGGAAAATCCAATCAAATGATTCTGCTTAATCCTAAAGCCAATCCTAAGACCTCAAACTCAAAAATAAACCTAAACGTTAAGGTAGAAACAGTGGTCCATAAAAAGACCTTTATTTATTGACCAATATTTACTATGCAATGTTTATTGGACTATGTTGCTTTAATTAACTAGAGGATATTTTGTCTGCAAGTTATTTGCCGTCCAAGCCGGCCTAATACTTGAGAGACTTGATAAATACCTTAAGAGGCTTTCGCCAGGCGGTTAGGCCAAGGGTCTAATTAAGAAGGCTTTATATTGCCTTGCCCAACACGACGCGTATCATAAGGCAAGTATGTTTATAATTATCTCCCTTGACATAAAAGATTAGCAGACTCTCTTTCGTGCGCTTAAAATAATAAATTTTAAAAAAATACAGCAAAAATAACTGGTGGTTGAGGAGGTCACATAGGCAGTCACTCCTTGTAAAACACTGGTACTCAGCTGTATCCGTTAGATTGAAAACCGACCCCAACATAGTTGAGAAAAAACTAGGCAGATGATGATGAGCAAAAGCCCGTCAACTACCAATTAAATCCTCAAATTTTACTATAACCGTAGTAATAAACAAGTAGTAAAAAACGTTCCCAATTTCATAACAGAGAATCTATTTTAGAATTTACGATCAATGAAACGATTTTATTTAAGACATATGAGTCATTTTGGCGTAGCGTGGCGTAAGCCTAGTGTGTCGAACACGCGAGTACTTGAGACTCATAGACACGTGTCAAGGTCTCACTAATATGAGCATAAGAGTATACTTGTACTTATCCTATTTGTGACTTCCGCATTGCAAAAATATTGCTCTAAATATAAATTGGGACTATAGATTATAATGGTTCATTGTTCTCCAAATAAGTGTAGGTGATTAAAGTTCAAGGTTATTTTAACGATAGAGGTATACTAATATAGTATAATAGTACCTAAATAATCGTCTACTCGTCTAAATACTCTTGATAGACTTTTGTGCGTAGTAACGTAATTTATGGGTTACCAAAAAATATACGCTTTTCCAATGTGATGCCTTTTCTCATAACTTATTACATATTTATTTTAATCAAAGATCTAATCGATACGACGAACATTTTAAAATAAGTTATCAAAATCACTTTAAATATGATTTTTAACTTTGAGTCCTTCATTCATATTCTTAAGTATTATTTTGAGGATATCTTCAACAAATAGGTTTCTTGGCATATATCAATCTCACGTCCTTCACAGGATCCATTCATCTCGTGTTCGCTCGTCAGTCATAAATATCCATCAGGATTTCATCTCATAAGTACGTAAGTACTAGCTACATGCCGCAATTTTTCTTTCAACAAGACACAATTTCGAATATTTTCAAACGCTGAATTCAAGTCGACTTAAAACTATTGGTGATGAGTAATTTAATTACAAAAACAAAACATAAACAACGTAACGTAAATAAAACTGTTATACGCTAAAAAGAAACAAAAAACAATTATTTCTATTGTTTATTTACCTTCTAGTCGCAACTTCGTGAAGGCAGAGTTATTTTACAAGAACAATGCTATTAAGTTCTGTAAAGTAAGAAGTTTACCTGATAACAAAAGTATATTAAAGAAATGTAATTAAGTGTAACACCTTATTCTTTAACTTGCAAACAAGATCAAATCGGCACAGTTTACGGCGCACTTTTTGCAACAACATTAAACTTCAATTAAAAACTCATTTGTATTCCAAAGGTTTGTAACCTTTATGGTATGCTCTATGGTCGACCGATGATCAGCAACACGCTATATGCGCTATTGTTTAAATTAGCAATAGGTACCTGCTTCGTTAAGAAGATTTGAAGGACAATAGTCACGTGGAATCTTTGTTAACAACATAAGTTGCTATAGCTTAGGCCCGGTTGTTTGAAGCTCGGTTACGTCAAGGTTAGGGTTAAATTCTAGTTACAGTAAAATTAACAGGGTTTACATTCAAAAAGCGTTGTTGAACGTTACAATTTCATAGTAAAAATGTCAAATTAACCGTGGTCAAAATTGACAGCGGTAAAATTTTAACTTTAACTTTAACTTTACCGTAACGTACGAATAACCGGGCCTTAGTGACCGAAATTCGAAGTTTGAATTAAATAAAAACTGACAGCGAATGCAGATCAAAGAAGATCATGTAACATTACTCATAAACTGAAGGATAATGAGTAAGGGCCAGTAATACATATTTTTGTTACAACTTCCGTGACTTAAAAGTTTGTATCCGCCATTTCTCTCTGAACAAAACATAGTCAAAGATTACACGCACATTACCATACACACGCATTAATAAATTGTATAACCCCGGCCGCTTCTTTATTTCTAAATAAGACAACAAAATAAATTAGCACAGGCAATCTAGAGGGTACTACTCTAGATTTATTACAAAAGAAACAAAATTCAGGCCGTAAAACATTATAGAAAGGAATATAACGTCAACCTATCTCACATAGGCACAATTTACTGCGAATGAAATCTAAGTAGATAATAAATTTTAGGAGAAACATCTCGAGAGTACGTAATATTATTACGTAAGTGGCCGAATATTAGGGGAATTGGGAGAACCCATTTACACCTGTGTCTTGTTTCTTGTAAACATCAAAACGCAATTTGGGACTGTGGAATTACTTGTCTGGTTTTCTCTGATTACGATTAATATTTTGGGTAAGCCTTCAGTACCTATCCTAAAACTCTCATAGACTAAGTAGTACAGTGTGCATTAAACTCGAGAAATTCGAGATTTGGCAGAACGGAAAAACTGCATTCCTATGTCAATTATAAATATCCTACTAATAAAATATGACAGTTTAAGGGAAGGTAACGCTAAAACAGACGAACACATTTACGATATGCTCGACGTAGGTTCCATCATGTATGAACCTTCCCTAAAAATACGTCAGAGCTTAAAATATTTAGGTACTCAAGCCAAACAAAACGTTTAATCACAAACAAAATAAATTAACATAGGTAAGCTTCTATAAATGGACGTTAATAAATTCCGGAACAATCAAGCGTAAACTTAAAATAGTTCGAAGGCCCTTCTATCTACTCACTACGTCTTCAACACACAAAGACAATTCGCAAAATAAACATTACATCAGCTTTGGACTACGTTATAAAAAATAAACTGCGACTAACTTGTGTTAAATTGAATTTTAAATATATCTTGGTCAGTCGGTCCTGCAGAATGCATAAACCATACTATGTATTTACAATTGTAGTTCTAGAATAAAAACATGACTTTTATTCCTTGGCTTACAACATAATCAGAATGAAACCTTTGTGGTAAAAGTTCGTGCGACTAGCCAACCGGATTATTTCAGCCACTGAAATCTAATTACGTATGTGAAATAATTTCATGTTCTGCTTAATCTTACTGAGCAAGAAAAGTCATACTACTAATATAGTAGAAAAACCATTCCTTTATGCAATGTCTTTGTCATATGCCCACTTCCTAACTGCGTTGTCATGGCAATTCCAAACAAATATGTCAAGGTATTTAAATCTGGAACGATGATAAATCTGTGCTCTATGGCCACTTGAGGAAATTAACCTAATGTCTGTCAAGAGCAAATGCATTTGGAACACGGAGTACTCTGATGGCCCATTTATTTCTAATATACCTTTGATCATCTATATGACTGTTGCTAATGGTGCATTTTTGTCGAGTAGTTAGGCACTTGAGGAACAAACTCCTTTTAAAAATTAATTATTGGACAAAATCAGAGTCATACTAATAAATAATTTAAGAAAAGGATAATATGGATGAAACTCGTCATGCGATTCGATTCAATCCATTTTACAATTTTTGACGATGAATGTAAACAGGCCTTTATTTTAGGACTTTATTTTCGTGATAGACAGCATATTCAAATAAGTTCAGTTCGTAACAAATTCGTTTAGGAAGGGCTAACAATCGAATTTTGTAACTGTGGTTGACTAACGAAAATCCGATAACTGGCTCAAATAGTTTACTCAGCAATGTCCGCCGCGGTTTCTCTATCTACACCGTACCTCGCAAACCTACTTAACCACAATAGATGAATCGTTGAATTAAAAAAAATATATCAATTATATAAAATCTGGAAAAAAACTTTGCTCTAAAAAGAAGTTCCGTTTAATTTTCGTGAACTGCGTAGAAGCTCTGCTTCCGGAAAATGGCAAAATGGTGATCATAATTATCTAAATTCATCAGGCTATTGCACAAACTGTTGTGTGTGCAGAACATAAATCGGCTTAAAATCGTTGCCAAGTTTTGGTTCACTAATTATAATTAAGGAAAGTTAGTCAACTTGTGCTATTAACTCTTAATTTTATGTTTTGTCACGATCCTTGTTTCCTTAATTAAAATTATGAGTTTTACGTGGAAGGTGGCACTTGGGTTGTAAACTTTATGGGGACGATTTGTTGTAAAAACTGCAATTTCATGTTCTTTCATGTTATTCCGTATCTGTATTAAACATTAGTGCCCCATGTAACCCAATTACAATTGGTTTCCTCCAAAGCATTTATTTTTCAGACATACTTATGCAATTTTCCTTTTGAAACTAAAGATATAAAATGATTGTCATGGTTTTGTGCATTTTTATAAATAATTAATTAAAACTCTCCCATATTAAAGTAGGTATGTTTATATAAAAGAATCTACTCAAGACATAAAAGTTGGTAGGTACATAGTTAATCTAAACTTTTTTAATCTTGAGTCTGCGGGATGTCACAACATTTTCCCTTTCCAACGAGGTAGAAAGAAAGAAATACAAACTTCACCGTTTTTCTTGGAGCGCATTTCAGTAAAACTATTGAAGTTAAAAGGGTTGCTAAAATGCATTATATATGGCTTTCTTTTTTGCGTCCACCTTTACCTATTGAAAGTACTTCCCAAAAATGACGGTTGTTTTAGAAGTCGGTGGCGAAATAGAAACTGCTATTCTTTTATTGGTTTCAGTGTTTTTTTTATACTACAGGTTTCTTTGTCAAAAATGTTTTTTTTTTCTTAATATAAAATGCCACATTTTATAATCTTAATTCTATCTCTGTGCTCAATGCTTATGGAAGTTAACATAAAGTCTAGTTTTGTTGAGAATAAAGTTTAGAGCTGTATCCATGCTAAAATGCATAATACTCGTAAGGATACAGTTGTTCAAACCTGTTATGGTATAAAATGTCATAGCAAATGAATTTGGCTCTTATTCCCACAGATTCTTCTCTATAACTAAATATTTGACCTTAATTATTAATTAGTCGATCGTAAAATCTAAATATCCGTCTAGCTTAATAAAAAGGCAAGTTTATGTTCTACCTGGAGTTGAAATCAAAAGTAAACTCGAGTTATTTCTCTTCGCATTACCTACTGAGGCACAGACATAACATATTCATTATTTTAATCTTATTTTCTCAGGCATGACAGTTAATCCCAACTATTATTATAAATTCTAGTGTGACTCTGGCTATTCCTGCTAAGTTTTCGTTAAATCAGCATCAAATATGGTCCTTATTAATTTAATTCATTATAATGAGAGATGATACGAAGTGAGAGACGTGTAACTTCTTCCCGTACTCGGATAAAATATAGTCTTATAAAATTCCTAAAATCGTACAAACTTGTCTTACTTCCTCTATAAATAGATTATTATTTACCAAAGATTGTATGTCATTTTTATTTTTCGAAGCGTATGAAACCACAAAGACCGGTTAACCATAAGCCTACCTATTGATTATTGATTTACCCTATGCAGTTCTACTTAGAAGTCATGGAAACCCAGAGGTGAAGGAACTCGCTCAAGCACAATATGCACGTTGACTGTACCTACTAAACATGTATTTTTATCGAGATATCCGAATTTATAGAACAAATGCATAATTTGGTAAACGAATGTTTGACACCTATGTGTTCGTTAGACACTGACATACTGTTTTTTTTTAATCACTTTTGTGACACAGAAAACTCACAGGCTTAAAAATATGCCCGATTTTTCTAAGCTTTTGACTTTTCTGTGTCACAAAAGTGGTACTTTCAGTGGCAGTGCTTTGAAATACTGCTGTTGCGTCCCAACGCTAACTCCCAAGTATCTGGCAACGGTTTTTCAAAAAGTACTTCATCATTGTTTTTATTTCTCGCCCTTAAGTCATGGCAGGGTGTTGTTTACGCTCCAACGGCTACGAGTAATTCCATGGTGAGCGAGGGAAATAGGGATTCATTTTTATATTGTACCTATCTGTGTTTCGGATGGCACATTAAACTGTAGGTCCCGGCTGTCATTGAACATCCCTGGCAGTCGTTCCGGGTAGTCAGACGCCAGTAAGTCTGACACCAGTCTAACCAAGGGGTATCGGCTTGCCCGGGTAACTGGGTTGAGGAGGTCAGATAGGCAGTCGCTTCTTGTAAAGCACTGGTACTCAGCTGAATCCGGTTAGACTGGAAGCCGACCCCAACATGGTTGGGAAAAAGGCTCGGAGGATGATGATGATTTTA
This sequence comes from Helicoverpa armigera, assembly GCF_030705265.1. Classification (NCBI taxonomy): domain Eukaryota; kingdom Metazoa; phylum Arthropoda; class Insecta; order Lepidoptera; family Noctuidae; genus Helicoverpa; species Helicoverpa armigera. Next base: position 3,250,720 of record NC_087141.1, read on the forward strand.
TATTATACTTATATTGTGTTTCTGCCTTGTTCGGCGCTTGCACCCTCTTCATATGACCTCTATCACGACACATTTCAAGGATTACCCCCAGGGAAACATTATCGCTACACATTAGATACGGTTTATGCGGAACGATAAAAATGTCGTATCACACTGCAGTAATGATAAGAAATACACGCTGAGTATATTTAGACGACATGTGTAAATACTTTTTTTATTTCTTGTAATCTTTTTTTCTTTTTAACGGTAACTGGATTCAAACAATACTAAATTGATTATTTCCTTTGATTTATTTACACATAGTTTTGAAAATGGCATTTTTTGAATAAGGTATATTTAAGAAAATGTAACTCCTTAATTAAATAACAAAATTATTTCGTTTTCTACACATGGACAACAGGCATTAAAAGCTTGCGTTAAAATCTTGCATTTTATTCTACTGATTCTCTCTCTCTCTCTCTCTCTCTCTCTCAAATTCTTCGTTTGCGTAAGATCTAACATATCTACAGCAAACCTTATCATTGATATCATATTTATATCATTCGCAAAGTAAATAACGATACAATCACGACTTGCAAGCAATTATGAATTCTAAATCCTTGTTATACGATTTATATTTGTTTATTTCTTAAATAGAACATAATATTAAGTTGTACGGACGGCAAGACAGCAGTATTTTTTCGCATCTGTGCTTGACACGACGTTTTTACGATTCACGAGTGATTTTCAATTTGTTAATTACCTCTACTTATTAACTGATAAACCAGTACTAATTAGTTCGATAAAATAAACATTTTTATTAGATAAACGTCTTGACTTTAGGTATTTGTTTGTTTCTATGTGTAACGATATCTTAAACGTTTTTTTTTGGTATTTATATTTCAAGTTGGTCCAGTTTTTGACTAACTTTTTATGTTTGTTCAACAATTTGTTCCACAATTTGTTCCACAAATACCTTAATTGAAATATGTGTCATAAAATTATTTCAAATGCAATTATTTTTCTGGATAATTTTGTCATAAATACCAAGTGTACCTATCCAAGATATAATATCATGATACACATTTAATACCAAGAATCTCAAGTTGGAACATAGCCATACAAATACTGATACATATTCATTCATCAATAAAAATAATTCTCGTACCATATAAGTAACAGAATTCATTGCAGCCACTGCCAATTAAAAATCTCCTTTTGTCATAGTTGCGTGACTTTTTAATTTGTGAAATAATAAAAGTATTAAAAGGACAATAATTAGGAATTGAAATATCAGAAAAAAATATATCGTTACTAGTCTTCCAGAGAGTGTTATTGTAGTAAAATGTGTAATAGTGTATGAGTGAGTGTTCAAAAATATATAAGGAGGAGTTTTAAAGATCTTTGAGTATGGAAATGCTACGTATTGGACTGTTTCCGATCGTATTGACAATCGGTCTGACATGTCTGAATGTGAAAAAGTGAGTGGTTTTATGTACATCTTGAACTTACTCTAAGAATTCTTTGTTTTTCCGTATTCACACTTTTAGAAAGAACTCTTCTTAGTTATCAGAAAAAATCCTTGTGAAAAACGCACGTGACGAATCGTAAAGCATGCATTTGGTACCAACCATTTTCTTCAATGCCCACTTTTTGGGTAATTCTATCTATCTATCTATAATCTCAAAAGTATAGCAGGGCGCCATGACCTATCTGAATACTTTTCTCGTGTACTGACTAATAATTTGGCACTGGTCATTATATATCAAACTTTAAGTGATGTTTATAATCTAAACATTTGTTTATTGTATTGACAGTGACGCTTAGGTATAACTATGTAGATCAGCAGGTTCGTCAAATATGTCAATGTTATGCGGATAAGCACTGCAAATAGATCGTGACAATGACTTAATTCGAACCGACAATTTGGATACAGTTGTTCATACAGTTTCGTGAATCCAGAATTTACTTACCCCCAGTTTCGTTGGTTTTATCTATCTACTAGATATAGGATGCTTATAATTTCGGCTTGAACTTGGTTTCCGAAACCTTTGAAACCAAAACTTTTAGTCAACTTTCAGATACCTTAGTTAATGATAGGCTCAGAGACTTTATCAGTAACCAGCGAAACTGGCCATATGTATCCCTATAATGTCTCGCTTTAGCTGGGTACCATCAAAACATTTCGTTGCAACGCGCGGAAGGTTAGACGCTCCTAATTAGCCTGAGAGGTTCCCGCTGAGACAACATTAGGTGCTACGCCACTTTCCTTAACAAGGGGTTCACACCTCACTAGGCATTCACCCTTTGTCTCTTTATCTTAACTGTCTTTTCAGGATGTCACGTCTTTCTAATACGTATTCTACCAGTAGTTTTAACCTGTGGAGAATAAAGTGACTAGCGGAAGCGCAATAACGGAAAATCTGCAAAGAAAGTAGGGCACCAATATGCGGGTTTTCGGGGGACGAAGAATGTTCTCTGGAACCTGCCCATATTTTGTAATACCAAAAACCATTGAACGCCTCGTTGGTTCATTCATAATTGACCAGGAAGAAAGCGCCTGAGCTGACCTCCGCTCATCTTTCCGTACTCCGTGGTTAAATCTTCTTAATACGTACTTCACGAGGAGTATCTAACCTTTTTAATTATCTCTTTCTCCCTCTCCTTCCAGGAACTCTTACAGTAGAAGAGGTGTACAAGGACAGAGATCAGTTCGCGGGCCTTGTGCGGGAAGTTGCGGCACCGGACGTCGGTCGCATGGGCATCGAGATTCTGTCGTTCACCATCAAGGACGTGTATGATGATGTTCAGTACCTGGCCAGCTTGGGCAAGGCGCAGACGGCGGTCGTCAAGAGGGACGCCGATGTTGGTGTCGCTCAGGCGAACAGGGATGCTGGGATCAGGGTGAGTTAGTTCAAGGTTTATTAGGGAATTAGATAGCTGATAATCTATAGTTCAAGTTCACCGACAACATGGACATCAGTTTTCTTAAAACCACTGTTTACTTATGAATTTTTATGTCCAGTTTTGAAATTAAACAGTAAAACAAAACACTGTCGGTGAACGTGGGCTTAAATGCTTTAGCTCCGAACATTCATTCCCCTGGGCTACTGGGCTCTTGGGCATTCATAAAGCCGGTAGAACCTGTACCTCCCTGTGAAATCTACCAAATTGAAATTCGTCGAATGTATGCATCAAAGAACCCTCTCAGAGCGCACTTGAAACCTGCCCGAATATTTTTGAGCCATCCTTTGTTTTGGAATTTTGATGATTTTTGGTACGAAAGGCAAATATGAAGCTAAGGCAAATACACACAAAAATCAACGAATTTATTCAAAGTAACAATTTGTCTCTTGTCTCATTAATTTAGCTTTTGCTTTTTCATTAATAATTGTAACTGTACCTGCGAATTGTTGACATAAAACACAGACTCACAACTTAATCAGTAATTAAAAATTAAATAAAACAAGCCCAAATTACTTAATAATGACGATGAAGCCTGAAAATTACGTTTAATGTGAATTATTCAGCTCATTAAGTTCTTAATGAGCATAATATCGGTTATTCGAGCCATATTTGAGCAAATTCACCGAATGCTCGGAGCCACGCGTGCCGAAGCCGGCAATTATTTACCGTCCACAAGCCGTCACGACCACAAAACAATTAATTTTGTGACCAGCCATCTGATTCTCTTTTCCCTCTCTAGATATATTTGTTGGGACGATTTAATTTTGATTCTTGAATTTTATTTATCTCTTTGATACGCGATATTGGCTTTTGCGGTCAGAATCCAAAATCAGTCACTAGTAGTAATAGTCGGCAAAAAATAAATAATATTTTTACTCCTGTACATAGCAGTAGGTACATATATACTTCAATCTTTGAAACAAAGGTTTCAATCGCTAGGGCAATTGCAGTAAGTACACAGGCTCTGCTCTTAATTTCGAATCCTGGATCAACATCTCGTATACGACTCGATAGCGATACATACTATTATTGAAAAAAATCGATCCAGCTTTCCGGAGAAGCTAAATTGACTTTTACGCAACACTAAATAAGGTATAACTTCGTTCGCAGGAGGCGGAGTGCGAGAAGAGCGCGATGGACGTGAAGTACTCCATGGACACGCGGATCGAGGACAACACGCGCATGTTCAAGCTGCAGAAGGCGCAGTTCGACCAGGAGGTTAACACTGCGGTGGGTGATACTTCTTAGTGATTTTCTTTATTGTGAAGTCAGCATCTACCTTAATTTTTCACAGAATATAGATTTGGCGTTAACTTTTTTAGGTTAACATATTGATTTCTGACACTTACGCGAATATTAGACATTTAAATAAAACTACTTTTACGGATTTTATCGCGGTTATATTATATTATTTAATCCCGACGTTTCGGATCCTTTACAGCATCCATGGTCACGGGCAGACTAAGGTGTTGGTCGTCTTGATATGTTAGTTACAAACAGCTACCCTACATTTTGTTAATTATTATTGACAATCCGATTCACGCAAAACGAGCTCACTGTATCCTTAGGTCGTAGGTAGGTTTTTTAGGTTAATTAATTGAATGTAAATTACCCTAATCACATCACACATAGGCAAAAGTTTGTAAGTATACTTACTACTAGATTGTATTTTGGTTATTTATTCACGCACAAACAGTTGAACGGACTTTAAAGGAACTCGGCAGTAGGCTTTAGACGAAGCTAACACATATCACACATATCCGACAGATATTAATTTGTACAGTGAAGCAAGGATTGCGAATCATTTTAACAGCTCGCTTTTAAGTACGGAAAAACAATACATTATAACTACCCGACATTTATATATGTATATAAATTTTCTATTACAGAAAGCGGAGGCGGCACTGGCGTACGAGCTGCAAGCGGCTAAAATCAAACAGAAAATACGTAACGAAGAGATACAGATCGAAGTGGTGGAGAGACGCAAGCAGATTGAGGTAAGACATACCTACATAACAAATTGCGTACTAGTGGGCACTCCCTTGTGTACCTACTCCCCTCTATACTCCTTTGTGAAGTCCTTGCAAAACTCCTTTATTTACACCCTTATGTACACCCCCATACTGCCACTATGCTCCCTGCTCCTGTGGAATCTTGCCATTAAGATTTATTTACCGATTTGAAGGAAGAATAAAAATATTTTATCAAATCTAGGAAATCATTGTGTAGTCCCTAAGTTCATTTTGTTTCGTATTTGTGATTGTCAGGTGGAACAACAAGAGATCTTGCGTCGTGAGGAGGAGCTGAAGGCGCTAGTGAGACTGCCCGCGGAGGCCGAGGCGTACCGTCTGCAGGCCATTGCTGAAGGAAAACGGTAATCTAACTGTTTAATATTGCGGCTGTTTGTTCTTCTTAACCTCAATAATTATGCTGTACGGAACTAGATAAATTGCTATCATATCTCTTGCAAGCTGAAATTACGCTACTTACTGCTGCCGTTTTTACGCATGCCACACAAACTTAACAATATGAATTTAAAATGAGGTGGTGTGACGTTTCATTTCAGCTTAGACATGCGCGCCAAGTTACTTACCAAAACTGCGTTCTTTGCTTGCATTTTATACGGAAAGGGTTTCTTATGAACTTCTTGGTCTTCTAAAATAATTAACATGAATTTTCTTCTTCTGCCCCAGAACTCAAACGGTAGAAGGCGCGAAGGCCGACGCGGAACGCATCAAGGTGCTCGGTCTGGCCGAGGCGACGGCTATAGGCGACGTGGGCAAGGCCGACGCCGAGCGCATGCTGGCCAAGGCGAAGGTCTACAAGCAGTATGGCGACGCTGCCATCATGGCGCTGGTGCTGGAGGCTCTGCCTAAGGTATGTTAGATTCCGGGGCTGCAGGATTTTTCGAAAGAGTTACCGCGGCCCTGGTACATAAAGGGCCTAAGAAGAAACATTGTGGGTTTTAGTCAGTAAGAAATTGTCACTCCCTCACGCTGCTCCCACAGCGGAAGGGATGATTTAAGACCCAAAAAAAGAATAGAATGCGCGAAGTCTGACCCAGAAGGCATCAAGGACCTTCTGTTATCCATCCTAATCCTAACTAATATTATAAATGTGAAAGTAACTCTGTCTGTCTGTCTGTCTTTTCTTCACGCCTAAACTACTGAACCGATTTGTGTGAAATTTAGTACAGACACAGTTTGGAACTTGAGAAAGGACATAGGATAGTTTTTATTACAAAAAAATATATATATCCCAGACATATAGCGCCATCTCTTGGTCAAACCAAAAATCTGCCGGAAGTCACTATTCCACGCGAACGAAGTTGCGGGCAAAAGCTAGTAGTATAATATATATAATAAGTTAGCCCACCAATCAATATCATTCGTGCGAGTTGCCTACAGAAAATATATTTTTTTAATTCGCACTTTCTTGCTTGTTATATTCATGCGAATTGACTGCTAACCCTTCTATGCTCTAATCACCAGATCGCAGCAGAAGTATCAGCACCCCTCGCTAAGACGGACGAGATAGTGCTAGTTGGAGACAACGGGGCGACCGGCGAAGTAGCTCGTCTTGCCGGGGGCATCCCTCCAGCGTTGAAGACCCTCACCGGCCTAGACCTGACGCAGGTGTTGAAGCGGCTCCATCCCAACGGCACCGGTCAGTAATGTAGCTAGCCATGCCGTAGTGTTGAGGTGAGATTAGTCAGTGCATTTTAAGACGTATGAAGAGGTTGATAAGGTTGAATTTGTAGTGTATATTGTCCTCATGCTACTGGAATGTTATGTTTGCTTCGGATCTCGCGTTAATTTCAATAGTTTGCTGTAGTTTTGCTGCTGAACGTTTTCGTAACGTTTTGCGTTTTGGTGCTGTGTTCAATTGTTACTTATTGTTTTTTTTTTATTATTTGAAATATACCACCCCTTTAAAGTTTACTAATTTAACATCAGTTGCATTCCGTTAGCAATTTTCTCAGAATGCGAACTTATAATCTAACTCAGGAATACATTCACCAGATCCCTCAATGTCAGCGGGCACCAGTAAGAAGAAGACGCCTGAAGTTGCAGCATGCTAAGAACCAATCAGAGGGAGCCATCAGTCGTGCCGCACATACCATCGACCAATGGCAACGCCGCACGGCAGAACAATGCAAACAGTGCCATAAGTTACCGCGTCAAACACCACAATATCATGGTACAATTTATACCTGTGTAAGCAATATTATTTTTTCAACTGTATTATGTAAGCTCGGACTGAGATAAAAGGAAATATACCACACTTTCTACGCTGGAAAATGTACCTTACGCTAGTTGAAATAAAGTCTAAATCCCACCTTCAACTTTTTGGAGATTGCAATATGTATTTCCTTTAATCTTAGTGTGAGAACTCAAGTATCAAGTATGTTATATACCTCTTTCTTCCTCATAACGTTGGGGTCGTGTCCGATCAAATCGATATAAGTATTCGAATATTTACGTCATTTCATGTACAACATACAACATAGTAAGAAACGCACTCCACTTACTTTTATTTAGTTATCATTGATCTGATTGTATGAATTTCTGATAGTAATTTGAATTTTGTAGTCTTTAAGATCTTGATACATTAAGGCCCTTTTTTATCGTCAATATAAAGATCTATTTCTGAAACAAATGAATGCCTTCATGGGTCAACTTGGGCCTAAGATTTACCCCGAACGGGTCGCGCCGCGTCTATCTGCGCAAATGTCGCCGTCGCGTCGGCTCAACCCGTCATAATATTCATTTAGAATGATATTATTACACTTTTAACATCTTATTTCATGTTTCATATTCGATTATTTCGACCAGTTTAGCAAAGGCTACATATTAGTTTACTTACGATTATTTTTTAACAAAAAAAATTACCTAAGTATCTAAAAAATCGATTCAGTAGCCGATTCTAAACTTACATTTATTATGTTACATGTTGTACATAATGTGTATTGCCTATCTAGTATATAACTTGTAGCACATAACGTTTATGTACTAGCGTACCGTGTTAACCGAAGATGTATATTTTTCAATAGAAAGACTACAGGTAAATTATTGTCTTATAGAAATTTAGATTTTGTACAACTGTGTAGGAGTTAAAGTTAAGACAATGTGTTCTTTTAGGCACTGCCTTTTTCAGTAGTTTACCTTATTGTGTGAAGTATCTTATCGCCGTCAAACAATCAATATCAAATTATTAAAAATGTACAACTTTTGCTTGGAATATATTTCTGATATTTAACAGAAAATACGATAATACTTAAATAGGTGTTTTGAAGCTGTTCCCGCAATATAATTGTGTGATTTCAATCAATTGGTCTTTTTTTATCAGCTTCTTATAATGAATCTTTTGAATTTTCTTTGTGTTCGTATGGATGTTAGCTTGTCGATATCGATAAAATCTTACTTTTAAATAAGAATTGCGAATATTTTGTGTGGCGTGTGTGTGTTGTATTCACAATCTAAGCATTTATACATTAAATTGACATTTTATCTTTTTAATTATGATTATTATAAATTAATTAATGAAATAATATAATTTCTTTGGTCTAGTTTTGTTATTTTCAATGTTGTTGCTATTGTTTTAAGTACAATTTCGTGGAATTTTAATTATTGTAATTGCACAAGAAATGTATCTGAATTGAATTCTTTATGATATTGGATAAGCTAAATGATTATTTTTAATAAAAAGATGTGTAATAATTTTGGCTTTTCATTATGAAATCACATTATTTCCTAAGTTTGTTGGGTGTTCTAAAATATATCAAATACCGAATCGTCTGAAAAATCTTGTTATGATTCTTCATGTAAAAATTAAAGATATAGGAACATAATTAACAATAGTTTATTCACAATTAAATTAAACTTAGATCGCTTAAAATATAAATAAATTAGTTTGTTGGATTGTACATCTCGCCTCTGATGTTTGTCTTCATTAACTGTAAGAAATAAAAAAGTCATGTTAATGAACAGTCATGAAATTAAGTAAATTCACTTAATAGAAATATAAAAACGCTCCAAGCTAGTGTTTTAGTTGCATCTAGTATTAATTAGAACATGAACATTTTGTTAAGAAAATGTTTTATTTGTCTATTTGCCTATAGCTCTGAAACTACTAATTCAATTTGAAAAATTCTTTCACTGTTGGGAAGCAATACTACCAGCTCCACGTTAGCAAAATTTTATCCAATATTTATACTTGACTATTTTTCTCGGGAATCGGGTGAAACCGCGGTAAAACTGCTAGTACATAAAGAAGAAAGTCTACTAACTTTAACTTTCTCCTCGTAACTAAGTTCCTTCTTGGAGAGCACGTAGCAAAGCTTCGCCCACGCTGCCTCAGCTGTCATATCGTATGCAGGAACCACGCCGCATTCCAATAGGAGCTGGGGAAAAAAGAATTTAATATTATCAGGTACTTTTTGTTACAGAAAAGGTAAATCTAGACTTAAATTCCCAATACTCTGAGGGAATCGACAACCATCAGTTAGAAAGAATGCCAAACTTGATTGTGGCTCTGAACTTCGCAGGTTCGCAAGTACCTACTATGGTAACATGGGTGCACTTGTGCTCGAAAGTTGCAAAAGTTCCATTAGGACGACGCTCCCGCTCAGAAGTTAGTTACAAAACGCCATTTTCTATTCAAAAGCCCGCACATAGACCAACTATTTACTATATTTCTACGTTCAATTTTCAAAGCAAACAGTGGTTATAAGAAGATGGACGCTTATGTTATCGAGGATCTTGGAGTCCTAGTCGTCTTGTACTCACCAGCCCAGTCTCGTACAGCGGCTTGGCGATGACGGTGCCGTTGATGCACTGCGTCACGTTCACCACCAGCACCTTGTTCTTCACGGCCGCCTCGATCTCCTTGTAGATGTCCTTGCGTTTGATAGGGATGTTAGTTCTTATTACTCACCAGCCCAGTCTCGTACAGCGGCTTGGCGATGACGGTGCCGTTGATGCACTGCGTCACGTTCACCACCAGCACCTTGTTCTTCACGGCCGCCTCGATCTCCTTGTAGATGTCCTTGCGTTTGATGGGGATGTTGCCGTTGCCGTACGTTTCTAATACTACACCTGGAAGAAATTGATAGATTTGAAGATAGGCATATCTGGTAAACGACAACTATCTAAAATATTTACATATATTACATATTGTGTTGAATTTGAATTCGAATGAGATTGAGACTATGAGAGTAGCAACAACTTCTAAGTCTTCTTCAACTACTTTTCTTTCTAAATTTGAACTACATAGTTACCCAACACAAAAATAAATTTTCAAATCGGGCCAGATGTTTTTGAGTTCAGCGCGTTCAAACCAGCAAACAAACTCTACAGCTTCATGATATCAAAAACCTGCCTTAAATCTACAGCTCTGATTAGCAACCAAAGGATTTTCAAATATCTGAAGAGCATATCTAATACTCCTGGATCAAGGCCTTACCTTCCATTCCAGAAAACACAGCCCTGATAATCTCAGGTTCTATAGTAGGCGCCATCTTCAGTATATACACTTTCCTGCAGAGCTGGTCGTGCAACCTGCACTCATTGGGCACAGAGCCGGGCGGGTGGATGAGCATCTTCGGGTCTACGTCCAGCGTCGCCTTGGCTTCCAACAGGGCTGGGAAGTTGGGCGAGTCGAACGCGTAGATCTTTGTGTTTGATACTTTCTTTACTCTGGGAATGGATAGAAAAAGAAATTAAGGTTTTATTGACCTAGTCATGACGAAGACTGTTAAAGTTATTTAAAGCAATGCACTGTACCAGGATGCTGATTTTTTTGAAGATCAAAATTTAATAAACAGGAATATAACAGAAAGCAGACTAGTGCAACTAATATACAGTGACACTACTTGTAATTCTAAATCGGTGGGTAGTTTAAACTAGGAAATGGACATAACATGTTTTTTCCCCCAGAAAGTAATGGTATGTACGAATGATTTACGAAGAAAATTCACTAATTCAACATTTTTTGATATAAAGTATTGAGTAGTGGCTTTCATACCTGGTGCCCCTAAAAAGCCTGGCTCCGAAGAACACGGTGACTTCTGGTATGTGTTGTGTGGCGGCGATCATCACGGCGCAAAACAAGTTGTTGTTGCCGTCGCTGCGAGGTTGAAATATGGGGATCTAGAAGAAAAGCCTTATTAAGTAAGTGCATCACAAGCCTAGACTTTGTCATGTTCTCGTCATTAGCGAATATTTCTTATTTAGATGCTGTTCATAGTCCTTTGAAGTTAGATTGACTCTGACTGACTAATGACTCTCCATAGAATAAGCTACAGGTATTTACAGGAGTATTATCTCAATAATATTCCATAACCTACATAACCTTGTTCTCATACCATTCTCGCCAAATAAGTTACTAATTATAGAACAAGACAGTACACTGCTCATGTACATGGCGTTAAACTGATCACGGGCGTGACTTCAGGGGAGCAAAGTTATTTCTTTAGCGTCATTCGTACCTGGGCTCCTGTGAGTACGACAGTCTTGCCAACAGACTCCAGCATGAACGACAGGATGGAGGCCCCATACGCCGTCGTGTCCGTGCCGTGGAGCACCACGAAACCGTCGTAGTCGTGGTAGAATTTCTGCAAATAAACAACAAATTGATAGCCAAAATCGCAATAGAAGTTGAACTACTTAGTATTGCAATTCTAGCTCACTTACAGGGGAACTAATTGGTATTACTCAACTTTTTTTTCTACTGTGTTTTGTTTTAATTTGCATGTGCATGCAGGGTTTTGTTTTTTTAGTCTAAAATTTAGACGCTCAATATTATTTTCAAACCACCCGTTTGCCAGGGATAAAGTATACATAGCAGCGTGATAGTTTCTGAAGATTCAGAAACTGGTCATCCAGGTCAAGTGCGAGTTGTTTTACGAAACAAAAAGGTAAGTACAAGTATTACCTTTATATCTCTGGCCTGTTTGATCCAGTCGTCCATCGTGAAGTCTGAAGAGTCTTTGAGCTCATCGTATTCATAGATTTTGTACAAGACTTTATGTTCTGTGTCTTTGCCATCTGCAATATTTAATTAGGTAAATACTAATTAATTATAATATATATGCAAAAAGTATTTATAAATCGGAAATAGGTGTTACATTTATTTAATTACATAAGTAATGGGCTTAAGAAGAAACCTTATCTCTAGATATACATCTGTTATGCTACGCTTCTGGCAAATATTTGAAATCTCCTGTTTTTATTTTATCTTGGGAAACTCCACTTCTCAAATTATAATTTTAATGTAAACATCCTATTAATTACAACTGAGATATGATATAACAATTTCTCAGAATATGATTCTGTACGTTGAAATATTGCATATTATGTTTTTAATATCTGTCCAATGCACACTATTGACTTCCTAAGTGAGCTTAAAAATAGAACCCATTTATACAGATAACCAAACTTCGTCTATCTCCACACGAACTTGTTTTTGGTTGGAAATCATCTAATGACCCCTTACTCTGTGGGTGCAGCGTGAGGGAGTGTCAGACTCTTACTGACTAAAACCCACCATGTTCCTTCTGGAGCCATTTATGTGCCAGGGCCCTGGTAACTCTTTCGAACAATCCCGCAGCCCTGGCAAGCTTTGCTGTAGGTATGAGCCTGATATGGGTAGGTATGGGTATCTTAGCAACCTAACAATTTGTTTTTTCACATTTAAGTGGCCTGTAGCCAGCCAGCGACGTAATTATGGTTGTAAACCTACCTGGTATAGCTAGGTATTCCTGAAGGTCTGTGCCCTGTAGGTGTTTTTGCCAATATTCATTGTCATGCAGCTGTGGTAACTTCCTGATCACTCGATGCTCGATGTTCTTCTGTGGTACCAATACTGGAAGAATAAAATTACGACATTAAATAAGGCTAGACTGGGTAGATAATGTGTTTGCTGAAAACCGGTATTGTGACCTCTATTCGAATTAAATTAAATAATAATATTTTTTAATCTTCGCAGCTTAGTAGTAATTAACAGGAGTATTTTTTTATGTAACTTCTATTTAAGATAAGCTGAACTTAATAATAGTTCTTAACTACTGAATAAAAGAATGATGAGGTAAGTGTACAAAAATATAATAATAAAAGATTGACCAACCTCCTTTTTCATTCTTCAGCATACCAAAAGTACCACCCGTGTAGATAACCAGCACTCTAATATTTTTCACCATTTTTAATATTTGAAAATTGAACAAAAAACAATTGAATATCCACCATCAATAACGTTTGAACTTCGAATGCGAGATTGATTGAGTTGTGGACTTATATGTATGGAGTTACACACGGTATTCGCCGCGTATCTAACAAGGTTGATATGATATTTACATTATACAGTATAGTTGTTATGTCACGTATGTGTGAGTAGCTTGTGAAGTGGCGGTGTGCATACTGAGAGACTACAGTTTCTCGTAGATAGTTGTAAGCTGATTATAATCATTGACATCAAACTGTCAATAGCTACATGGTGTTTATTTTTAAATAAAGCCTGGTTCTCTGAATGGTAGGTCTTTTGTGCTTTTCACGCGGGTGTCTCTAAGGTATCTGAGCCTGAAGTTGAGACCTCCGTAGGAAAGACTGGCCACTTGTATCAAATCTTAATTTTTTAAAAATTTGCTCAGCCAGAGGAGTTGCGTACGTATAGATAACTTGTAACTTTATATCAAGCACCATGGTTGAAAGTGGTTATGTTGCTCTTACCACCTTAATCATCATCCTCATCCTCTAAGCCTTTTCCCAATCATGTTGGGGTCGGCTTCCAGTCTAACCGGATTCAGCTGATACCAGTGCTTTACAAGAAGCGACTGCCTATCTGACCTCCTCAACCTAGTCTTACCACCTTAATACTTACTAATAATTAGTTGAGTGAGAAAAAGCTAATCGAAGATACTATACTAACTTCGATAAGCATGCTGCAAGGTGCCAAGTATGAAAAAAACAGGAAACGTATTACAGCATTTACAGCCTTCTAGGCAGAATCAAACGGAAGTTTTATATTTTCTTCTGTCCTATAAATCACATCGACTCCTAAGTCACCTACATCGTCCTAGTAGCCTCTTCTTATTGAATAATACTTTAAATGACCTAACAAGTTTTAGTGTCACGGTGATCTCAAATGCTTACGGATAAGAACCCCTTTCCATAAAGGGAGAATGGGAGAAATGTTTGGACTTATATACTTTATTATGTACTTAACTCACCTTATGTACTCCCTTTATGTACTTCGTTATGTACTCCCCTTATGTACTCCTATTATGTACCCCTATTATGTACGCCTATTATGTACACCCCTTATGAACTCCCTTATGTACACTCCTTATGTACTCCCCTTATGTAGTTTATTATACGGGGTGTATCGTACCTAATCACATGAAACTAAATACGTCAATATACTGGTTAATATATGTCGATTAGCTAAAAGAAAAAAAAAAACGTAAAATAAAAAAATAAAATTTTTCAAACACAGTAAATGGAATAATTTTTCAAGAACAGCCTGTAGATACCAACTAAAATTGATGTAATACAAATAACAAGCAGTGTCATGACACGCGTTATCAGCTTAGAAGAAGATAAATAAACATTTTTATCTCATTCACAAACCACAAATAGTTTGTTTTATCTCGAAATAAGTAACGTGCGGTTAGCGTCGCGTGCTACAAATTTTATTTTCCTAATTTTCCGGTTTTCTTTATAAGGCACAAGACATGATCTCATTCGGCTGCCATTGAACATCCTTGGCAGTCGTTACGTGTAGTCAGAAGCCAGTAAGTCTGACACCAGCCTAAACAAGGTTTATCGGGTTGCCCGGGTAACTGGGTTGGGGAGGTCAGATAGGTCGCTCCTTGTAAAGCGGTGGCACTCAGCTACAATCGGGTGAAAGGGTTACCAACAGAAGTTTTAGTGTCATCATCATCCTCATCCTCCGAGCCTTTTTCCAACTATGTTGGGGTCGGCTTCCAGTCTAACCGGATGTAGCTGAGTGCCAGCGCTTTACAAGGAGCGACTGTCCTATCTGACCTCCTAAACCCAGTAACCCGGGCAACCCAATACCTTTTGGTTTATTGTCAATACATTTAAAAAATAAGTTCACCTTGTTAGGCGCAGGTAAGAAAAACAATGGCGCAATAATGTGGCAATATGTTTAGTAACTGGATTTTACGATGTAATAGATTTATCGAAGTCATGTGATTTTTTTTTCGTTATAGGTAACGATCGAAAATTCCGAAATGATCTCAAAAACATTATGTTGCTCAGATAATCAGCAATTTATGTCACATGGGTCACCAGCCATAACCATGAAATGCGGCCATGAGCATGCATCCTGTAGTATTCTTGAACTGTAGTTTAGGTGCATTTTTCTTTTTCAATCTTCGGACAAGCGAAAAGTCATATAGTGAACTTGCAGGGTTGAGCGAAACCAACTAAATGAAAGTCATCTATGTAAAAAGTTTGGGAATTTCTGATCTAGCCTATCAACGACAACCCGGAGACTCAATGGTGATTAGGCAAATCTTGAAAATATTACGTCGATAACGTATGGGTCATGTATAGGTATATGGGTTTTTCCCAATCTGAGAAAAAAAGAATGACAAAACAACAATAATTTACAAGTCATTGTTATAAGGGAACAAAACTATAAAGATACCATCAAATAATCAAATAAATATGTTTATTGTCCACTTATCGTAAGTAATTAATACCTATACAGCACATGCGACCAGCCGCGATAATTTTACAAATTCTTAAAGTACTGTTCTCACGATCGAGATAATATTAAAAAGAAACAATAACCGTGCTACAGTTGATAAATATTTTATTAATTTAAAATGTGCAGGTACTTAAGTATGTACACATAGCATCATCATCAGTGGCCTTTTACATCTATAAAAGATGATTTAAGCTGCATCCGTATCAAGTTGTTTGACTTTGGCACTTGCGCTGATGACTAACAAGGCCTATGCGAGAGCGACAGCGCCGATCGCAACGTCCACAAACGAACTGTGTTCCTGGTGACGTTGGAGGTTGTGCCATTCGTTCGTGACGTAGATCGCGTTTATGGGATAGAAAATCGAACCAGGCTTTGTCATGCGCGACCACCCCATCAGATAGTATTTTCCTCCAACTGTCACGGTCACCAGAAGCTTTTTCCCAGGTGTTCGGGTCAATTTTAAAGGATACCATGTCGCGTTTAACGCTGTCCTTAAATCGCAACAATGGCCGCCCAACTGGTCGTTTGGCGTCTGAGATTTGTCCCAGGAGAGTTTGTCTTGGCAAACGAGAAGGCTCCATCCGCTGCACATGCCCTAGCCAGCGCAATCTCCTTTGTTTAAGAAGTGCGGTTATGCTAGGCATGCCCGCGATACTAAGCACCTTCTCGTTTGTTACTCGGTCTTTCCACGAAATATCCAGTATACGCCGGAGACAGCGCATATGGAAGTTGTTTAATTTCCGCTCCTGTTTGGCATACGATGTCCAGGTCTCCGCGCCATACAAGAGTATGGACAAGATACATGTCTGATAAATTATGATCTTAGTCTTTATCGTAAGATATTTGTTATGCCAAACTCTCGCGCTCAGCTTCCCGAACATCGTAGAGGCCTTGCCGATGCGGCTGTTTATTTCCGCATCGAGACAAAGGTTGTTCGAAACTGTGGATCCAAGGTAGCAGAAATTATCGACAACTACCAGTGGTGAGCCTTCTAATGTGATTGTGGGTATCTCAGTAACCCCCTGTGTCATAATTACCGTCTTTTTTGCGTTGATGGACATGGAGAATTGCTTACAAGCTTTATTGAACTTTTCCAGCATTCCTTGAAGTTCTGATGGGCTTGAAGCAACAAATGCTGCATCGTCAGCAAACAGTAAGCTATCAATGAGAGTATCCTGGCGGTGTCTTTTGGATTTAAGGAGAGAAATATTGAAGAGCTTACCATCCACCCTGGTGTGAAGGTGTATGCCTTGTTGGTTATCTCCGAACGCAACTTTGAGAAGTACAGAGAAAAATATACCAAACAGTGTTGGTGCTAGTACACATCCCTGCCGGACTCCTCTTCTCATGTCAAACGGGTCAGATGTATGACCCTTATAAACGACGGATGCCTTCATCTCTTCATGAAAAAGTCTTATTAGATTTAACAGCTTCGGTGGACAGCCAACCCTTTGGAGTACAGCGTATAGCCCCTCTCTGCTCACGGTATCGAATGCCTTATTTAAGTCGACAAAGGCCGTTAGCAAAGGTGTTCTTTGTTCTCTACACTTTTCCTGCAGTTGCCGAAACGTAAAAATCATGTCTGTGGTGGACCTTTGTGCCCGAAAGCCACATTGAGACTCAGGATATACTCGATTGGCAAGCAGTTGTAACTTGGAAAGGATCATACGACCAAGTAGCTTGCCAGCTATGCTAAGTAAGGAGATTCCACGGTATGAATTGCAGTCGCCACGGTCACCCTTCCCTTTATATAATGTGATGATATTTGCATCGCGCATATCCTGAGGAATGTATTCTTCGTTCCAGCACTTTACAAAAAAGTTATAGAGAATAGGGGCTACACACCGCACCTTGATAATTTCAGCAAGGATACCATCAATTCCCGGGCTTTTACCTCGCTTTAGTTGGTTGACAGCGATAATGAAGTCCTGTACTGTAGGAACATCGTCGAGCTCAGTCCAAACAGGTAACTCGGGAAATGACTGAACTGCTTCGGGCTCGACACCGATGGGCTGAGAGTAGAGATTTGAATAGTGCTCTACCCACCTATGAAGCTGACGATCCGCATCTAAGATGCAAGTGCCATCGACCTCCTTAAGAGGTGCTGTTTTATTCGGTAATGGACCTAGTGCTTTCTTAATAGCCGAGTAAACACCAGAAAAGTTGCCAGTTGAAGCATGACCTTGAATACTTTTACATAGTTCCAACCAGTAAGAATTGGCGCAAAAGCGTACATTGCGTTGGAGTGCTGCTTTGGCTTTTGATAATTCGTCGCGTGTCGTAGCTGTCGGATTTAGTCGATAACTTAGTGACGCTTGACGTTTTAAATCCAGAAACGGTTGAAGATGGTCGATATTTTCTTGGAACCAGTCATGTTTTGATGAAGGTTTGTAACCAAATGCTTTCGCCGCAGTTTCCGTGAGAATGGATTTTACTTTAACCCATTCTTGACTGGCTGACATGTCAGGATCCCAAGAAGATGTTTCCTCCTTAATTAGCTGCTGGTAGGAAGCTACCGAATCTTTGGATTTTGATGTTGGTACTTTCAATTTTTTACGACCGATAGACCGCGACGAATGTAACTTTTTGGGGCAAAAAGATGCTGTGGTGACGACGAGTGAGTGGTCGGTATCACAATCCGCGCTATGGAATGTTCGAGTGTGCAGAATGTCCCCCAAGTTTTTCTTTCTAGTTAATATGGTGTCTAACTGATGCCAGTGTTTTGAGCGAGGATGTTTCCAGGACACTTTGTGCATAAACTTTCCTTTGAAGTAGGTATTAGTTACACAAAGCAGATTTTGTGAACAGAATTCTAAGAGACGTTGTCCGTTCTCATTTAACGTCCCTACACCGTGACCACCCATACAATCTGGCCAGGATGCATGAGATTGACCCACACGTGCATTGAAATCCCCCAGGATGATTAGGCGATCCCCCGACCGAACCCCACTTACAGTTTCACATAGTTGGTCGTAGAAAAGGTCTTTAGATTCGGGAGAAGATTTTAAAGTCGGTGCATAAGCAGATATTAAGGTGAGAAAGCCGCCGTTTATGCTTAAACGACACGTCATTATGCGCTCCGACACTCCTCGAGGATCGTCTATTGCACTGAGTAGGTCATTTCTAATGGCAAATCCTACCCCATGTTGGCGACATTCAGAGGAATCCTTGCCTTTCCAGTAAAACGTGTAGTTGGTCTCACGTAACGAACCTTCGTCAGGTAATCTCGTCTCTTGAAGAGAGCATAGCAACACATAGCATTAAACCTATAATTAATACTTTTTACAAATTGTTTAGGTGCCTAATATTTAAATGTGATAGACACATTCACAATACAGTTTGTGATCTTTATACGATAACGTACAAGAACACAATTCAGCTGAATCAAATCAAATCATTTGAAACACGCAAGCAGCTACAAATCAGTAGCTATATTTTTATCGCTTGTAAAATATTTGTGTGACTTTCGTATACTTATAGCATTCTAAAACTGTGAGTAGCAAATCACAGTTACGGCCATCACCAACAACGTATGGCTCAGAAGATGTACAACAGAAGCGTCGGCAGTCGCTTCTGTCGTCGTGGTCGCTTCTGACGTTGACACTGTTGTTGCTTCTGAAGACTGTGTAGTCACTTCTGAAGTTGATTCTGTTGTGGTTTCATCATCTGGCAAAGGAGGATCTTCCACCTGTCCGTCAGTCGCAAACCGTCTTCCCCAGATAGCGAACGCATACAACTCAGCACTCTTATTCTTTAATGACATTGTGTGAACAGTAACATCATTGTTAGGAGTGACGGTATAAGAATATTCTTCGGATTCTAACGGCATGATGTAGATTGTAGAAGAGACTGGATAGACGATGGAGTCATTGGTATCTAAGTCGGCTTCTAGGCTGGGAGTTGGCATTGTTGCTGTAATGGTGAGCTCGTCAAAGATGGCGGTCGTGTCTACTAAGTAAGTAGCGAACCTGAAACCAAAGATATACGAGCAGTGAAAATTAGAACATAAAACCCATTCAGTCATTATGGGAATAATCTCGAATAGAGTCTGACGGTTAAACACAGGGTAGGACGGCCGTTAACGAGATAGTAAGACGATCAGACGAAAATGGAGAGCACTGGATACAAGCCTTTCGAACTGGTCTTTTTGAAAATCGATGGGCTATCGTCCTACCGCACAGATGATTATGATGTTGACAGGATCAATGAAAAATGAGTATTACCTTGAGCCACAAGTGTCTCTAGCATCACCACTGCAAGCGTAGACACCACAGATCCTCACACCTCCAGTTGCCACGCCAGAGTACGAGCGCACGCCGCTAAACACGCCAGCCCTGTATCTGTAGTACTGGAATCAAACGAACAAATTGTATTAAAAATCTGACTAGGATTGAAAGGCAAATTTGTAAACTGTGTAACTAAGTTTCATTTTCTAGTATTGCCTGCCTGAAAACTTCTTCCCGAACGGTTTGGCGCATTTCTATTTAGAAATCAGTCCAGTATTTTTTTAATTCAATCGTTTTATCCTTCGAGTGGACAAAACTGCAAGTTTTACATGTTATGACAATCAAGGTACGAACAAAATTGAGTGTCTTTTGGGGTTTACTCAGGGACAATAAAATAAATATTTATACGACAACAATTTTGCGAGCGTTTATTAAAAATAAATCGATTTATGAGGCAAAAAATCAGATTCGAACGGGGCTTAAAACAAAATGTGCAATGATCTGACATGAACAAAAAATTAAGTACTTACGAACCTTTTGGCACGTAAAAAATTAAAACTACAGAACATAGAAACACAAATATTGGTAAAAATATAAGAAAACTAGATTAACATAACATGCAACCAACTAGCATTAAAAACTAACAAGATCTTTTATCCAATTTGTAAAAAAAATACATTCAATACTATGTATAGACTCCATAGTCTTTCAAACTTGCTACATATATTTCGATTTTAAAGTCAACAACTGTCTTACGTAATTATTTAACCACTAATTCAGTCTTAGATTAGTTATATTCATCAAAATGGCACAACATTCTTCAACAGTCATTTGCATTTAATCATCTGAACTGAATAAATCATCTAGCAGAGTGTTGAATTTCTGAACATCATCATCAGATGGTTCCTTATTATGGTCCACATCCCTTGTGTAAATCCTTCCCCAGATACCAAAAGCTATTAACTCTCGTTGAGGCACGTTAATTTTGAAATTGAGACGCTCTCTTTTGGTCCTGCTAATAATTTCTTTCTGAAGGATCGATAAGCGATTTTGTTCCTTCTGTTCGCATTTAGATTGGTCCTTTTCCTTCGAGGTGAAAGTAAAGTTCTTAGGACTGAGAGGAAACTTGTTGTATCTGACTGTCACAGGGAAGTACTCAATATTATTGCAGTCAAGTGTGTCGTTGTATGTGTTCCGGTACGTATTCATTTCTATTTCCAATTTTTCAATTTCATTTTCTTCTTGTTGTGTGTATCTGGAAATATTAAACGATTTCAGATAATTATTTATTCAATAATAACCTTAGAGATCAGTCACATTAAATGATTTGTGATGAACATTGATTAATTATACTTTTTCCATGAATTCAAAAATACAGAGCAAACCATGAGAGATTACGAATATACTGATCCAAAAGCAGCTACAGTTCGTCTCATATGTAGGAAATCTAAAGCACAACTGATTATGAATGATGAAATACCTGTAAGAGCAAGAAGTGACGTTATCGTTCTTGCAGGCGACGAGCAGACACGCGACGACGCCGATCTCACGTCTGGCGTATGTGTTGGTGCCGTCTTGTATGAAAGCGCGATACCGCACCGACTGAAAATAAATTACTTTGTTGAAGAAGTTAGGGCAACGATAAGAAGCAAGGATTTAGTTGATCAATAAGCTAAATATGATGGTGACGGTGAAGATTATTTGGTAGGTTGTCAGGAATATGCCAAGTTTGTTAATTATAAGGATGACGATGAAGTAGAAATCAAAATTAAGAGTATTTGTTTTATATAATTATTGAAAATCGCATCAAGCGAGATCTCTCTAGGAATAAAGTTAAAAACCCCAACTTACCTTTATCATGCACTACATAACGTATAAGCAAGCACTAATATCATGCAAAACCCGAGGCGTGCAAATTGTTAGTTTGTGGAAACTAAATACGCATTGTATTTGGAGTTGTATGTTAGTAACACCAAAAATGAATAAATAATACATTAAAAAATATTAGAAACACCTAAAACAATCTAAACACTAAACTAAAATAAAAAGAATACAAAACGAAAAAGTAGCCATCATGCACTACAGCAATATCTAAAGTGTTAAGTAACGAAAAAAGAAGTAACTAGTCTACTACTCACAATTTGACTATTCCTTTGAGAAAGCGTGACTCTAAAAGTACAAGACACATCTTTGTCTACTAGCGTGAACTCCTGGGTGCCTGGCTCTAAGAGCTTGGTGACGTGTGACGCGAGGGACGGGTCGACGATCAGGCGCATGTTGTTCATGTTGAAGGGTTCATCGTAGATGGGACCTGGGTATGGCCATGACACCTGGAATGAAAGAACGTCAAGGTTATGGAAATAATAGAGGAAATGATGCCTGTTCCTCGTTACGCAAAGTTGTTGGAAGGCAAGAAGCTTTAACTTCAGCAGGGTCCTAGAAGTTTAATGCTTAAAATTGGCTTACTTACCTCACCAGGTACTTTAGGCACTTTCGCCACAAGAACTTTAGTCGTGGGTAGTCCAGGCATAATACTGATCAGGGCACCAGCCTTACCGGAATATATTCCGGAACCTGAAAAAATAATATGGTAACGTTAATAAAACATCTTCCAGTTAACAAGACGACGAAGAACAAGATGATAGAGAAGAATGTTGTGAATATAAAAAATAAAGAAAACACGTACCTCCACTACCAACTCTGACATTGTTGGCTCCAGATCCCAAGAAGTTGACATCGAGAGCGTAAGCATACGCCTCCTGGATTTGAACAGCTGAATAGATAATAAAGCATTAGTTAGATGCTTCGATCCTTCAAGGAATAATTAAGTATGGGAAGTTGCTTTTTAAAACAAAAAAAATATCTCCCAAAATTAGCGATATCACTCACCAGTCAAATAAGGAAGTTCAGAGTACCACATGGTAGGGAATATAACGTCTTTAATGTTCATCTTCTGCACAACCTGCACAGCAGGTATTTGGAACATCAGGTCGAAGCAGATGAAGTGTCCGAAGGTGACTCCGAAGTCTGTGGTGAACACCCCGAGGTCAGGTTTCAAGGCTGGCGTGTAGGACTCCTGCCGGAATAAGTTTATCTTACGGAACCTAAAAGGTAGAAATTAAAAAATATAAGTCTTTATGTTACTATAGTATTATGTCAATTGCAGCAAAATCTAGACTGAATTCTAGTTGATGGCAATAAGTTCAAAGGTGAAAGAAAACCTTACGAGAGGGAACTTGATGACCAAATGTGGTGATTTATTTACCTAGAGACTTGCACCACGGATTAGAATATGCTTACCAGAAAGTAAACTACTGCTTAATTGACTCACCTATCAATAACAGCGCCAGTCCTATCAAACACGACATTGGTTTTGAACATATAAGACTTCTCTTCAGGACAATTCTCTCCCGTATTCTGAATTGTACAGTCCATCAGCTCACGACCGTTGATGACCACGTAGATCTGATTGGCCCTCGCTGCCGTTGATATGGCCACCATGAACTGAAACATTATTGAGTGAATGTCAGAACACAGAATGAAGATAGGATAGAGAAATTAGGAAGGAAATTGAAAAAGCATACATAATATCTTCTCAGAGCCCAAATAACTTAGGTTTTTGATCTCAACAAAAAATTGTGTATTTATTTAATTTACTTTCAATATAAAAATTCCCTAGACCTAGCTGTAACAGCAAATCTCTCTCTCTCTCTCTCTCTCTCCGTTGCTTAGAACATACTGGGGAAGGAATATGGCTCACAAATAGTTGAAAGACGAGTGGAGATACCCCTACCTCAAGGCAATAAAGATTTGTAATTATTTACTTACCTCATCGAACATGGTAGGATAGAGTGCTGGTATGGGGTAATTCTTCAGAGCTCCGTAGATTGGCACCGTGAAGTAAGTCGAGCTGTTCGTAAGCGTGTCCTCAGGGAACACCACAATATCCGCACCCTGTAACCATTTGGGAGATCACTATTAATATCTGACAAAGGAGAAATGACAAGAGTTATACAATTATACAATTTCGTACTCAACGCCTTCAAAATTGTTTTGTCGATAAATCTTTGGATAGCAATGACGACCCTTATGGAAGTAAGGCCCTTAGATCCTGCATCAATTTGCTATATTACAACATTCGTATACCCAATACGAAACATCCAGAAGTTTTCTGTTACATAAAAATACCTGTTCAGCAGCTTCCTTGATAAGGTTGGCATAGTTGACGAGGTTGGTGGCCACATTCCCCGTCACTAAGTACTCCACCACGGCTCCCACGTAGTGATCATCTTGAGGAGTCGATTTCTGGAAACAAGGCATACAAACGATGATGACAATCTTTAAATGGAGGAGGATTAATGGATTTATTCGTTTAAAAACGGCTTGACCAGTTTAGATGATCTATTTACGGAAATAATAAGGGATTCTCTCGAGTACATGCAGGTTGACAGAAGTTTTCTCGGGAGCATGTTACAACGAAACATTGAACTTTTTGTAAAACATAATTAAAGCAAAAATTTATTTTGATTAACATCGTCGTTTCAGTCAATGGAAATAATCGATATGTTTCATTTAATTTCACTTTACGCACTTTAATAGCTAAGTCTGTATATACAAGTTAATATCTTCAAGCCATTTAAGTAATACCTGCAAGTATTGTTTCTATACGATAATAATCACATTTCCACATTGTCTTTACAAACACGAATCTTATCGATATTACATCCTTTCCATTTTGATGTATAAAAGATAGAAGTATAAAGAAAACATGTCTAGATGAATCATAAAAACAAATGGAAAAATACTTATTGAAAAGATAAATATTTGTGCACAAAGCAAGCAAGGGAAATTGCATCGAAGCGCAATAATATTTTGTAGCAAATAAAAATGAAAAAACAGATATATCCTACGATGAAAAATAATAGATATTTGACCCAAATAGGCAAGATAGCACAGAATTAAGTAATCAATTTATAGTAGTTCTTTGAACACAATACTCAATAAACAACATCACACAAACACCCACTTTTGAGAAAAGACACAAACAAAGAAAGACTCATCAATGATTACTTTACCTAATACGAATTTAATACTAAACATATTGATTTCGACATTTTTAATTCAATTAAAGACGTAAATACAGATGATATGCGTTTCAATAAATAGATCGAGACATCCGATGTTACCGAAGTTTCGGTCACTACTGTTCATGTTTACAGTAGCGGTTTTAGGGTAGGGCCCAGGGCGCCGGATATAACCCAACCAATCCTTGATCAGAATGTTACTCCTATTTTTGTTTTAAATTTCATCAAAGATCGCAACTTACAAGGACTGTATGCAAATGTATGGATAGCATCAGGGCCGTCTTAACCTACGGTGCAGGTTGTGCGAAAAACCCGGGCGCCGCGGGCTCAGGGGCGCCGCGGTACGCTCCTGGACAATACATTAATTTAATTGAAAGAAATTTCAATTAAATTAATGTATTGTCGTATAATGCCGGGCTCGTTAGATTTGCCCAAAGGCCATACAGGCCTTGGACATTAGATTCCAGAAGACGATCACTCGATTTGAGAGGATTAGGAGTCAAATTAGTTTTTCAATAACAATCTTTAAAACCACAAACCAAGTCAATTCCTAGCCTGTAAAAATAATAAACATGGGATCGCTTGCGTTATATGGTAGTTTAGCCTTTTAAAATATCACATAGATAAGCAAATGTGCTGCAGACGTCGAAGATAAAAAAAAACGCTCACTTCACTCGCGGTTTCTTCTCTATTTCTAATTTATTCTGCGTTTACTTTTAGAGTTCTCAATTTAACAAAAAGTTGGAGCACCGAAGAAACAAGGCAGGTACTTTTCTATTTAAGTATTTCAAAAGCGGAGTATTTTTTTTTTACTTAGGACAATATAAAACAAAAAAGGCTTTAAAGCTAAGTTTGTCATGAAAAACTCACCTGTACAGAGAATCCTGTAAAGGAAAACAGTAAGCCAATATACAATAATCTCATATTGATGTTATTTACTCTAGTTCCCGTTGTACCACGCGACAGAGCTACCTCTCGATTCATGCGCCGCCGGCGGCGCCCAACTAAACGATGCCTTATTTATTTTTAGGCAGAACAGTGCGTGCGCACTATCAGACGACACGATAAATTGTGACAGGGAAATGTCATTAGGTTTAGAGAAATAAAACACATTGCACTTTCACATATTCACTTTTATTTATTTTAGTTCAAAGTAGTAAACGTTATTTAAAAGATGCATCTGAATGGACACGTGCTAGTTCTGATGACATTGATGACCAACTTGTTGGGTACGGGGAGGTCCCGAATTTACCTACTCGTTCGTACGTAGTATGAATATGTACCTACAAATAATGTTATTCAGCTCACGATATGATACATATGTGGGTTTCATGTACATTGTACATATTACTATCTCGGCGTATCCAAACAAGTAAATAAAACAACGTTTAGTTCAAATAACAGATTTTAATTCATGAATATTAATTATTCATTGTTGACGTAAATGAGCAGAGACGGCGAATTGGATCTCCCTACATAGTCTTAAAAGCATAACTCACATCTATGCTCCTGCTTCAAAAACACCCCCGTTACGAAGTAAGGTACTTAAATATTTTTAAAAGTGCAAAAAAATATTGCAAACATGAATTGAATTTCTGAGTGAGGAAAAAATATCTATGTAATTGTTAAGTATTTCCGAAATCTTTCCACTATGAGATGCATGACCGATTAATCGGGTCTGACATTGATAGTTAAATACAAAAAGGCTTATTTATCCTGCGTAGGTCTACGTTTCCCTGAAATGAAGTTCAGAAACCATCATAATAAAAAAATACCTCATCCCCAATATGTAAGTAAATGAATCACCTGGAAACAGTTCCAAGTGTATCATCTAAATGAAACGCCTTATCTTCAGTCAACAGCTCGTCTACAGATACGGATCAAGATTGCTCGTTACATTTGTTTTATAACACCTCCATATCTTGCCACAATCAAATAATCCCCGATTTTGTTCCCACACATTTCCGAAACTAACAAATGCAGCCAAAAGCATTTTTTTGCGATAAGCTTCTACAAAAACGTTGCATCTTTCAATATATTTTGAAATTCAATATTTTTACTTCAATTTGCCGCCTATTTCTTGGTGGCTTTTATTGTTTAGAATTGCTACATTAGCTGGACGTTAAACTCTTGTAGAGGAGTCCAGATGAGAATGGCCAAAGCGCTGACTGTGTAGACACTGTGACATTCACTCTGCCTATATACTGACTCCTAAGATATCTCGGGATTAACGCTGTCCAGTGCCGTGACAGAAAATACCTTTCGATATCACGATATCAGTTTTTGACAATGTTATTTTGTTGTACCTACTCTCTAGAGAAAAAGTTGAATGTTCCGTTGACGAAAATTGAATCCCTGACCATATCGTCTTGGTGTAGCCATGCCAAAATCTATTCTTTTTTACAGAACCCGCGACAGCTTTCTCTATGAATGAGCTAACAGATGGCAACGACTGTCAACAATTTTAAAAAATAAGTTCACCTTGTTAGACGCAGGTAAGAAAAACAAAGGCGCAATATTGTGGCAATAGGTTGAGTAACTGGGGCCCGATTCTCCTAATTTTACTTAAGCGCCCTTCGGTTGACGTTCGACTCGATTCGACTGAGATCCAATCCCGACTCGATTGCGATTGAAGCGTATGTGGCATTCCGCTATTTTTTCTTTGAAATAAACGTTTTTATCCTTTTCTGTTATTACTATATAAAAATAAGTCCGGTTTTCCTCCCTGACGCTATAACTCCAGAACGCACGAACCGATTTCCACGGTTTTGCATTCGTTGGAAAGGTCTCGGGCTCCGTGAGGTTTATAGTAAAGAAAATTCAGGAATAATCAGGAATAATTCAACAGAAAAGTGGGTAAATCGTTTTTCACATACAGCGCCATCTCTGATACATAGCATGTACTACAAACCAATATCCAACACTTCAAGTAGATGGCGCCGAGTGTTTGACAGCTACTCATTGTCTCTGCTCAGTTAATTTCATTCAAGCTCAGTGTAAATTATGTGGATCGTGCATTTGAGGTTAAATTCAACACTCTGTCCATTGTCCAAAATGCCTAGACAACGACGTGCGAGCATCGGCCGCCGCACAAGACATGCAAGCCAGCAACAAGTGTATTCAAGGAACTTAAGCGAAGAAAAATATAATAAGAGAAAATGACCGATTGAGACATCGCGTGAGCACACGAAGATCATTGGCATCATACAATCGCTTGGCATTCCAATATGATCCCACTGCAAACTACAGTGATGATGAAAATTTAGATATTGGACGAATGACGACTATATGCCGATATTGCAATGCGTTAAAGTTCAAAAGAGAAACGGCTGGATTGTGCTGCGCAAGTGGAAAAGTCAAACTGGATCCATTACTTACACCACCACAGCCACTGAAAACATTGTTCGATGGAAGTGATCCCGATTCCAGCCATTTTCTTCAACACATCCTTGAATACAATAACTGCTTTCGCATGACTTCCTTTGGAGCTAATTTTCCAAACAATTGTTAGATGTTGGAAATGGAAAAGTCCAAGTTGATGCGACATCTGGATTAATTACTCTTACCAACGATTTTTGCCGATTTGTAGACACTCAATTAGTTCTTATTGAAAATGTTTTCCCAAACATTAGTGAGAATTATAAGAATTATGCTTGGTTAAGTCAACGAGCAATTCTTGCCGCAAAGAATAATGATGTCCACGCACTGAATTTTACCATTCAATCAAAAATTGCTGGCGATTTGGTGACATACAAATCCGTTGATTCAATAACAAATCCCGATGATGTAGTAAATTATCCAACGGAGTTTTTGAACTCTCTGGAGATACCAGGATTTCCACCACACAACTTGCAACTCAAAGTTGGTACAGTTATTATGATACTGCGTAATTTGAATCCACCGCGACTTTGCAACGGTACTCGACTTTCGGTAAAGAGACTTATGCCGAATTTGATCGAGGCAACCATTATTAACGGAAAGTACGCAGGTGAAAATGTATGTATTCCTCGAATACCAATGATTCCAACTGATCTTCCGTTTGACTTCAAACGATTGCAATTCCCAGTTCGCCTTGCGTTCGCAATGACAATTAATAAGTCGCAAGGCCAATCGCTTAGTGTTTGCGGGATAAATTTAGAAAATCATTGTTTTTCACATGGGCAGTTATACGTTGCGTGTTCACGAGTTGGGAAACCATCCGCTTTGTTTGTGTTAACGTCAGACCAAAAAACAAAAAATGTGGTTTACCAAAGAGCACTACAATGAAACGGATAATTTGCGGACACGTATAACGCTTCGATTCAGTATTTACTTTGGATTTGTAGCGATATCAAAGAGTAACTTTCATTTACTTAGGGAAGTTCAACTAAATAACACTTCATTTTAGTAGGTAATCGAAATGTATTTATTACTGTTGTGAAATGAAATAAATATTTTCCTTTTCAAATATATAATAAAAATTTTTTTTTTCTTTATCTTTTAATCACCAAACGAAATGTTACATAAAACGAATCTGGTGGCGAAACGGAGTTCGCCGGGTCTGCTAGTAATGAATAATTTTGTCTGAAAAGCCATAGATGGCCTTGGTTTATTTATGCCGTAACCGTATATTATGAAACTATTAATAGACATGTTAGTACTTACTTAACATGTTTTGTGTTAAATAGAAATAACAACACTCGATACCAAACTTGAAATCGAAATTTTGGCTAACGTCACAAGCAACAAAATAATTGTTTGGTGTGAAAAAAGTTTAAGCTTCGGGAAATTTTCAGAATAAGTTCTAGTTAGAAAGCAAAGCTTATTTTTGTTTTACTAGCCGTTTTCCCGCGGTTCACTCGCGTTCCGTGGAAGCTACTGCCCGCACTGGGATAAAATATAGCCTATGTTACTCTCAGATAATGTAGCTTTCTAATGGTGAAAGAATATTTAAAATCGGTCCAGGGCCCCGATTCTCCTAATTTTACTTAAGCGTCATACGATTCACGTTCGACTCGATTCGACTGAGATCCGATTCCGACTCGATTACGATTGAAGCGTATGTGGCATTCCACTATTTTTTCTTTGAAATAAACGTTTTTATCCTTTTCTGTCATTCAATAATGAATAATTTTGTCTGCAAATGATTTACGATTGCAAAATGATTGTACAGCAAACTACCGTATATACCAAAACCATCAAAATAGCAGACCAATCGCACACCAATCAAATGTCAATCGAATAGGTACGATTGGTCTTTTTTAGTAGCAGAATGCCCGATATGGTTAAAACTGCTATTACGATCATATTGCGATTCGATTTCTATTCGATTTTGACATTAACTTAGGAGAATCGGGGCCCTGGACTTTACGATGTTGATGATTTATCGAAGTCATGTGATTTTTTTCGATATAACGATCGAAAATTCCGAAATGATCTCAAAAACATTATGTTTCTCAGATAATCAGCAATTTATAAGTCACATGGGTCACCACACCAGCCATAACCTTGAAACGCGGCCATAAGCATATTCCCTGTAGTATTCTTGAACTGTAGTTTAGGTGCATTTTTTTTTTCAATCTTCAAACTAGGGAAAAGTCAAGCTTTTTGTTTTTTTTAACATACACCCATGTTCTATGGTGAACTTGCAGGGTTCACCAAAACCAACTAATGAAAGTTGAAGTGGCAATGGAGTGGAGACCACGGACTAGCGAGCGCAGCGTAGGACGTCCACCAACAAGGTGGAAAGACGACCTTATGAAGGTCGGCGGAAGACGCTGAATGCAGGTCGCTTCCAACAGGTATCTGTGGAGATCAAAGGGGGAGGCCTATGTTCAACAGTGGACGTTCTATGGCTGAGATGATGATGATGATGATGAACTAATGAAAGTCATCTATAACATAAAAGTTTGGGAATCTCTGATTTAGAATACCTATCAAAAACAACCCGGAGACTAGTAGGTGGCCCTTAGGCAAACCTTGAAAATACGACTTGATTAAATCGATAACATCCCAAATGTGGTTTTTTCCCAATCTTAGAAAAAAAAAGGAGTGATAAAACAAAAATAATTTACAAGTCATTGTTATAAGGGAGCAAAACTATAAAGATACCATCAAATAATCATATAAATATGTTTATTGTCCACTTATCGTAATTAATTAATATACACCACATACGACCATATCTTTAAATGACCAGCCGCGATAATTTTACAAATTCTTAAAGTACTGTTCTCAAGATCGAGATAATATTAAAAGGAAACAAGAACCGTGCTACAGTTGATAAATATTTTATTAATTAAAATGTGCAGGTACTTAAGTATATACACAAAACATTAAACCTAAAATTAATACTTTTTACAAATTGTTTAGGTGCCTAATATTTAAATGTGATAGACACATTCACAATACAGTTTGTCATCTTTATTACGATAACGTACAAGAACACAATTCAGCTGAATCAAATCAAATAATTTGAAACACGCAAGCAGCTGCAAATCAGTAGCTATATTTTTATCGCCTATAATATTAAATATGTGACTTTCGTATACTTATAGCATTCTAAAACTGTGAGTAGCAAATCACAGTTACGGCCATCACCAACAACGTATGGCTCAGAAGATGTACAACAGAAGCGTCGGCAGTTGCTTCTGTCGTCGTGGTCGCTTCTGACGTTGACACTGTTGTTGCTTCTGAAGACTGTGTAGTCACTTCTGAAGTTGATTCTGTTGTGGTTTCATCATCTGGCAAAGGAGGATCTTCCACCTGTCCGTCAGTCGCAAACCGTCTTCCCCAGATAGCGAACGCATACAACTCAGCGTTCTTATTCTTCAATGACATTGTGTGAACAGTAACATCATTGTTAGGAGTGACGGTATAAGAATATTCTTCGGATTCTAACGGCATGATGTAGATTGTAGAAGAGACTGGATAGACGATGGAGTCATTGGTATCTAAGTCGGCTTCTAGGCTGGGAGTTGGCATTGTTGCTGTAATGGTGAGCTCGTCAAAGATGGCGGTCGTGTCTACTAAGTAAGTAGCGAACCTGAAACCAAAGATATACGAGCAGTGAAAATTAGAACATAAAACCCATTCAGTCATTATGGGAATAATCTCGAATAGAGTCTGACGGTTAAACACAGGGTAGGACGGCCGTTAACGAGATAGTAAGACGATCAGACGAAAATGGAGAGCACTGGATACAAGCCTTTCGAACTGGTCTTTTTGAAAATCGATGGGCTATCGTCCTACCGCACAGATGATTATGATGTTGACAGGATCAATGAAAAAAGAGTATTACCTTGAGCCACAAGTGTCTCTAGCATCACCACTGCAAGCGTAGACACCACAGATCCTCACACCGCCAGTTGCCACGCCAGAGTACGACCGCACGCCGCTAAACACGCCAGCCCTGTATCTGTAATACTGGAATCAAACGAACAAATTGTATTAAAAATCTGACTAGGATTGAAAGGCAAATTTGTAAACTGTGTAACTGTTTCATCTTCTAGTATTGCAATAGTCTGCCTGAAAACTTCTTCCCGAACGGTTTGGCGCATTTCTATTTAGAAATTTCTATTTGACTGCCTCGTTGGTCTAGCTGTCGCAAGTGCGGCTGCTGAGCACGAGGTCTCGGGTTCGATTCCCGAGTCGGGCCGAAATCGCTTTGTGGGTTTTAGAAGACTTTCACAAAGCAGCCCGGAGCCTGGAATTTGGTGATTGATACACCCGTGCAGCGGAGAGCACGTAAATGTCGGTCCTGCGCCTGATCTCTCTCCGGTCGTGTCGCATTTGCCGTCCCATCGGGTTATGAGAGTGAAGGAATAGGGAGTGCACCTGTGTCTGCGCAAATGCTTGTGCACTATAATATGTCCTGCGCAATTGGCTGATCTCCTTAAATGAGAACAGCCGCCGTAGCCGATAATCGGCTAGGAGGACATCATCATCATCATCATCATCATTTAGAAATCAGTCCAGTATTTTTTTAATTCAATCGTTTTATCCTTCGAGTGGACAAAACTGCAAGTTTTACATGTTATGACAATCAAGGTACGAACAAAATTGAGTGTCTTTTGGGGTTTACTCAGGGACAATAAAATAAATATTTATACGACAACAATTTTGCGAGCGTTTATTAAAAATAAATCGATTTATGAGGCAAAAAATCAGATTCGAACGGGGCTTAAAACAAAATGTGCAATGATCTGACATGAACAAAAAATTAAGTACTTACGAACCTTTTGGCACGTAAAAAATTAAAACTGCAGAACATAGAAACACAAATATTGGTAAAAATATAAGAAAACTAGATTAACATAACATGCAACCAACTAGCATTAAAAACTAACAATTTTTTTTTCCAATTTGTAAAAAAAATACATTCAATACTATGTTTATAGACTCCATAGTCTTTCAAACTTGCACATATTACTCCATATGATTCGATTCTGGAGTCAACAACTGTCTTACGTAATTATTTAACCACTAATTCAGTCTTAGATTACTTATATTCATCAAAATGGCACAACATTCTTCAACAGTCATTTGCATTTAATCATCTGAACTGAATAAATCATCTAGCAGAGTGTTGAATTTCTGAACATCATCATCAGATGGTTCCTTATTATGGTCCACATCCCTTGTGTAAATCCTTCCCCAGATACCAAAAGCTATTAACTCTCGTTGAGGCACGTTAATTTTGAAATTGAGACGCTCTCTTTTGGTCCTGCTAATAATTTCTTTCTAAAGGATCGATAAGCGATTTTGTTCCTTCTGTTCGCATTTAGTTTGGTCCTTTTCCTTCGAGGTGAAAGTAAAGTTCTTAGGACTGAGAGGAAACTTGTTGTATCTGACTGTCACAGGGAAGTACTCAATATTATTGCAGTCAAGTGTGTCGTTGTATGTGTTCCGGTACGTATTCATTTCTATTTCCAATTTTTCAATTTCATTTTCTTCTTGTTGTGTGTATCTGGAAATATTAAACGATTTCAGATAATTATTTATTCAATAATAACCTTAGAGATCAGTCACATTAAATAATTTGTGATGAACATTGATTAATTATACTTTTTCCATGAATTCAAAAATACAGAGCAAACCATGAGAGATTACGAATATACTGATCCAAAAGCAGCTACCGTTCGTCTCATATGTAGGAAATCTAAAGCATAACTGATTATGAATGATGAAATACCTGTAAGAGCAAGAAGTGACGTTATCGTTCTTGCAGGCGACGAGCAGACACGCCACGACGCCGACCTCACGTCTAGCGTATGTGTTGGTGCCGTCTTGTACGAAGGCTCGGTACCGCACCGACTGAAAATAAATTACTTTGTTGAAGAAGTTAGGGCAACGATAAGAAGCAAGGATTTAGTTGATCAATAAGCTAAATATGATGGTGACGGTGAAGATTATTTGGTAGGTTGTCAGGAATATGCCAAGTTTGTTAATTATAAGGATGACGATGAAGTAGAATTCAAAATTAAGAGTATTTGTTTTATATAATTATTGAAAATCGCATCAAGCGAGATCTCTCTAGGAATAAAGTTAAAAACCCCAACTTACCTTTATCATGCACTACATAACGTATAAGCAAGCACTAATATCATGCAAAACCCGAGGCGTGCAAATTGTTAGTTTGTGGAAACTAAATACGCATTGTATTTGGAGTTGTATGTTAGTAACACCAAAAATGAATAAATAATACATTAAAAAATATTAGATACACCTAAAACAATCTAAACACTAAACTAAAATAAAAAGAATACAAAACGAAAAAGTAGCCATCATGCACTACAGCAATATCTAAAGTGTTAAGTAACGAAAAAAGAAGTAACTAGTCTACTACTCACAATTTGACTATTCCTTTGAGAAAGCGTGACTCTAAAAGTACAAGACACATCCTTGTCTACTAGCGTGAACTCCTGGGTGCCTGGTTCCAGCAGCTTGGTGACGTGTGACGCGAGGGACGGGTCGACGATCAGGCGCATGTTGTTCATGTTGAAGGGTTCATCGTAGATGGGATCTGGGTATGGCCATGACACCTGGAATGAAAGAGCGTCATGATTAAGAAAAAAATAGAAATTTGTAAAAGGTGTCGAAACCAGACTGGCGATATAGTTAAGTATTGAGATAATTTAATCCCAAAGTTGATGGAAGGCAAGAAGCTTTAACTTCAGCAGGATCCTAGAAGTTTAATGCTTAAAATTGGCTTACTTACCTCACCAGGTACTTTAGGCACTTTCGCCACAAGAACTTTAGTCGTGGGTAGTCCAGGCATAATACTGATCAGGGCACCAGCCTTACCGGAATATATTCCGGAACCTGAAAAAATAATATGGTAACGTTAATAAAACATCTTCCAGTTAACAAGACGACGAAGAACACGATGATAGAGAAGAATGTTGTGAATATAAAAAATAAAGAAAACACGTACCTCCACTACCAACTCTGACATTGTTGGCTCCAGATCCCAAGAAGTTGACATCGAGAGCGTAAGCATACGCCTCCTGGATTTGAACAGCTGAAAAGATAATAAAGCATTAGTTAGATGCTTCGATCCTTCAAGGAATAATTAAGTATGCGAAGTTGCCTTTTGAAACAAGAAAGTATCTCCCAAAATTAGCGTTGTCACTCACCAGTCAAATAAGGAAGTTCAGAGAACCACATGGTGGGGAATATGACGTCTTTAATGTTCATCTTCTGCACAACCTGCACGGCAGGTATTTGGAACATCAGGTCAAAGCAGATGAAGTGGCCGAATGTGACTCCGAAGTCTGTGGTGAACACCCCGAGGTCAGGTTTCAAGGCTGGCGTGTAGGACGCCTGCCGGAATAAGTTTATCTTACGGAACCTGAAAGGTAGAAATTAAAAAATATAAGTCTTTATGTTACTAAAGTATTACGTCAATTGCAGCAAAATTCATACAATCTAGACTGAATTCTAGTTGATGGCAATAAGTTCAAAGGTGAAAGAAAACCTTACGAGAGGAAACTTGATAGACTAGAAATTGATTGAAAACAATAATCCGCCATGAGCAAATGTGGTGATTTATTTACCTAGAGACTTGCACCACGGATTAGAATATGCTATTTACCCGGATTGGTCGTTTGGCTTACCAGAAAGTAAAGTACTGTTTATTTGACTCACCTATCAATAACAGCGCCAGTCCTATCAAACACGACATTGGTTTTGAACATATAAGACTTCTCTTCAGGACAATTCTCTCCCGTATTCTGAATTGTGCA
This sequence comes from Helicoverpa armigera, assembly GCF_030705265.1. Taxonomy (NCBI): domain Eukaryota; kingdom Metazoa; phylum Arthropoda; class Insecta; order Lepidoptera; family Noctuidae; genus Helicoverpa; species Helicoverpa armigera. The sequence continues at coordinate 3,286,933 of NC_087141.1, forward strand.
GTCCATGAGCTCGCGCCCGTTGATGACCACGTAGATCTGATTGGCCCTCGCTGCCGTTGATATGGCCACCATGAACTGAAACATTATTGAGTGAATGTCAGAACACAGAATGAAGATAGGATAGAGAAATTAGGAAGGAAATTGAAAAAGCATACATAATATCTTCTCAGAGACCAAATTACTTAGTTTTTGATATCAACAAAAAATTGTGTATTTATTTAATTTACTTTCAATATAAAAATTCCCTAGACCTAGCTGTAACAGCAAATCTCTCTCTCTCTCCGTTGCTTAGAACATACTGGGGAAGGAATATGGCTCACAAATAGTTGAAAGACGAGTGGAGATACCCCCTACCTCAAGGCAATAAAGATTTGAAATTATTTACTTACCTCATCGAACATGGTAGGATAGAGTGCTGGTATGGGGTAATTCTTCAGAGTGCCGTAGATTGGAACCGTGAAGTAGGTCGAGCTGTTCGTAAGCGTGTCCTCAGGGAACACCACAATATCCGCACCCTGTAACCATTTGGGAGATCACTATTAATATCTGACAAAAGAGAAATGACAAAGGATTATAAAATTATAGAATTTCGTACTCAACGCCGTCAAATTTTTTTTTGTCGAAAATTCTTTGGATAGCAATGACGACCCTTATGGAAGTAAGGCCCTTAGATCCTGCATCAATTTGCGATATTACAACATTCGTATGAAAACTTCTGAGTGTTTCGTATTGGGTACACCCAGAAGTTTTCATTAATAATTTATTTCTTTATTTTATTAATCATCTGTTAAGTATATAAAAATACCTGATCAGCAGCTTCCTTGATAAGGTTGGCATAGTTAACGAGGTTGGTCGCCACATTCCCCGTCACTAAGTACTCCACCACAGCTCCCACGTAGTGATCATCTTGAGGAGTCGATTTCTGGAAACAAGGCATACAAACGATGATGACATCTTTAAATGAAAAGAGGATTATTAATGAATTTATTCGTTTGAAAACGGCTTAACCACTTTAGAGGATCTATTTACGGAAATTATAAGGGATTCCCTAGAGTATATGCAGGTTGACAGAAGTTTTCTCGGGAGCATGTTACAACGAAACATTGAACTTTTTGTAAAACATAATTAAAGCAAACATTTATTTAGATTAAATCAATGGAAATAATCGATATGTTTCATTTAATTTCAAACGCACTTACGCACTTTAATAGCTAAGTCTGTATATACAAGTTAATATATATATGTATATATATATAGTTAATAAATAAAAATATCTTCAAGCCATTTAAGTAATACCTACAAGTATTGTTTCTATACGATAATAATCACATTTCCACATTGTCTTTACAAACACGAATCTTATCGATATAACATCCTTTCCATTTTGATGTATAAATAGATAGAAGTATAAAGAGAACATGTCTAGATGAATCATAAAAACAAATGGAAAAATACTTATTGAAAAGATAAATATTTGTGCACAAATGCAAGCAAGGGAAATTGCATCGAAGCGCAATAATATTTTGTAGCAAATAAAAATGAAAAAAAAACAGATATATCCTACGATGAAAAATAATAGATATTTGACCCAAATAGGCAAGATAGCAACAGAATTAAGTAATCAATTATCGTAATTCTTTGAACACAATACTCAATAAACAACATCACACAAACACACACTTTTGAGAAAAGACACAAACAAAGAAAGACACATCAATTATCACTTTACCTACGAATTTAATACTTAACATTATAGCATTAACAGTCTTGATTTCGACATTTTTAATTGTAGGGCACGGTTGGGCGACGGCCCAGGGCGCCGGAGGCGCCCCCAACCAATCCTTGATCAGAATGTTACTCCTATTTTTGTTTTAAATTTCATCAAAGATCGCAACTTACAAGGACTGTATGCAAATGTATGGATAGCATCAGGGCCGTCTTAACCTACGGTGCAGGTTGTGCGAAAAATCCGGGCGCCGCGGGCTCAGGGGCGCCGCGGTACGCTCCTGGACCAAGAAATTTCAATTAAATTAATGTATTGTCGTGTAATGCCGGGCTCGTTAGATTTGCCCAAAGGCCATACAGCTGCCTTGGACATTAGATTCCAGAAGACGATCACTCGATTTGAGAGGATTAGGAGTCAAATTAGTTTAGTCAATTCCTAGCCTGTAAAAATAATAAACATGGGATTGCTTGCGTTATATGGAAGTTTAGCCTTTTAAAATATCACATAGATAAGCAAATTTGCTGCAGACGTCGAAGATAAAAAAAAACGCTCACTTCACTCGCGGTTTCTTCTTTATTTCTAATTTATTCTGCGTTTACTTTTAGAGTTCTCAATTTAACAAAAAGTTGGAGCACCGAAGAAACAAGGCAGGTACTTTTCTATTTAAGTATTTCAAAAGCGGCCAATTCTTTTTTGCTTAGGACAATATAAAACAAAAAAGGCTTTAAAGCTAAGTTTGTCATGAAAAACTCACCTGTACAGAGAATCCTGTAAAGGAAAACAGTAAGCCAATATACAATAATCTCATATTGATGTTATTTACTCTAGTTCCCGTTGTACCACGCGACAGAGCTACCTCTCGACTCATGCGCCGCCGGCGCCGCCCAACTAAACGATGCCTTATTTATTTGTAGGCAGAACAGTGCGTGCGCACTATCAGACGACACGATAAATTGTGACAGGGAAATGTCATTTGGTTTAGAGAAATAAAACACATTGCACTTTCACCTATTCACTTTTATTTATTTTAGTTCAAAGTACACGTGCTAGTTCTGATGACATTGATGAGTGATGATGACCAACTTGTTGGGTACGGGGAGGTCCCGAATGTACCTACTCGTTCGTACGCAGTATGAATATGTACCTACAAATAATGTTATTCAGCACACGATATGATACATATGTGATTTTCATGTACATTGTACATATTACGAACTCGGCGTATCCAATACAAGTCGTAAATAAAACAACGTTTAGTTCAAATAACAGACTTTAATTCATGAATATTAATTAATCATTATTGACGTAAATGAGCAGAGACGGCGAATTGGATCTCCCTACATAGTCTTAAAAGCATAACTCACATTTATGCTCCTGCTTCAAAAACACCCCCGTTACGAAGTTAGGTAGGTACCTACTTAAATATGTGCAAAAAAATATTGCAAACATGAATTGAATTTCTGAGTGAGGAAAAAATATATACATTGTACCTAATTGTTAAGGGGTATGATTTAAGCTGTCACCAATTTAATTCATTTTGTGTTTCTTAAATAATAGGGTTTGCCCTCAAAATAGTAGATTTGTCACCAAAATGAGTCACCAAACAATATAAAGTCAATTCCACAATAAATTACCGAAAATCATGGAGATATGGGGTCAAGTACCAAATAAATGGTTTTGTATGTATTATAATAGGTTTGTCCTAATAGTATTTAAGCAAACTAATTTAAAGAGATCACCAATAAATCATATATTATATCACTAGAAAATTTCATGAAGGTCTAAAAATGTATGGTGGTCGTCATCATCCTTTCAACCAAAAGAGTCTACTACTTAACTGGCCATGTGCCTCCCCCAAGGGTCTTAATTTCCACAGGTAGTATAAATATATTTAAATTAAATTTCTAGCTGAATAGTAAATAAAACACTTAATTAAAGTCAAAATAATCAATATTTATGGTAATCGTCGCGAATGAAGTAAACTTGCATCTCGCTGCCCGCGCCGCGCATCGTATAATCGTACCTACAACCAACCTACAACCCATTCGTTGAGGCTTCCCTTCCCTTCCCTTCCCTTTGAACATATTTTCATTAAAATTATAAACTGCTGTATTAAATTGGTAACGAATACATTATTTTAATAACTGAACGAAATAAATGTAACTACTGTATTGGTGACAAAATAACAAATAAAAAGGAGTCGCAGACAGGGATCGATTAATCGATTTATTTGGTGACAGATCTACCATTTTGAGCACCAAGCTATTATTTAAGTAATAAAACTATTATTATAAGAAAGTAGTTTATATTCATGTAATGCACTACAATTTTATTGGTAATCCATCTCATATTTTACACATTATAATAACAATAATTTGGTAATTCATACCTGGGAACACTCTTTGTTTATCTGAGAACGAAAATATTTCGTGGCGATAGATCTATTTATTAGGTGATACAACTTGATGACAAATATAAATTTTGGTGACAAAAAATATAGTTCCCATTGTTAAGTATTTCCGAAATCTTTCCACTATGAGATGCATGACCGATTAATCGGGTCTGACATTGATAGTTAAATACAAAAAGGCTTATTTATCCTGCGTAGGTCTACGTTTCCCTGAAATGAAGTTCAGAAACCATCATAATAAAAAAATACCTCATCCCCAATATGTAAGTAAATAAATCACTTGGAAACAAGTGCCAATGTATCATCTAAATGAAACGCCTTATCTTCAGTCAACAACTCGTCTACAGATACGGATCAAGATTGCTCCTTACATTTGTTTTATAACGCCTCCATATCTTGCCACAATCAAATAATCCCTAATTTGTTCCCACATATTTCCGAAACTAACAAATGCAGCCAAAAGCATTTTTGCATCTTTCAGTATATTTTGAAATTCAATATTTTTACTTCAATTTGCCGCCTAGTTCTTGGTGGCTTTTATTGTTAAGAATTGCTACATTAGCTGGACGTTAAACTCTTGTAGAGGAGGCCAGATGAGAATGGCCACAGCGCTGACTGTGTAGACACTGTGACATTCACTCTGCCTATATACTGACTTCTAAGATATCTCGGGATTAACGCTGTCCAGTGCCGTGACAGAAAATACCTTTCGATATCACGACATCAGTTTTTGACAATGTTATTTTGTTGTACCTACTCGCTAGAGAAAAAGTTGAATGTTCCGTTGACGAAAATTGAATCCCTGACCATATCGTCTTGGTGTAGCCATGCCAAAATCTATTCTTTTTTACAGAACCCGCGGCAGCTTTCTCTATGAATGAGCTAACAGATGGCAACGACTTACAGAAGTCTTACTGTCAACAATTTTAAAAAATAAGTTCACCTTGTTAGGCGCAGGTAAGAAAAACAAAGGCGCAATATTGTGGCAATAGGTTGAGTAACTGGGGCCCGATTCTCCTAATTTTACTTAAGCGCCCTTCGATTGACGTTCGACTCGATTCGACTGAGATCCAAACCCGACTCGATTACGATTGAAGCGTATGTGGCATTCCGCTATTTTTTCTTTGAAATAAACGTTTTTATCCTTTTCTGTCATTCAATAATGAATCATTTTGTCTGCAAATGATTTACGATTGCAAAATGATTGTACAGCAAACTACCGTATATACCAAAACCATCAAAATAGCAGACCAATCGCACGCCAATCAAATGTCAATCGAATACGATTGGTCTTTTTTAGTAGCAGAATGCCCGATATGGTTAAAACTGCTATTACGATCATATTGCGATTCGATTTCTATTCGATTTTGACATTATTAACTTAGGAGAATCGGGGCCCTGGACTTTACGATGTTGATGATTTATCGAAGTCATATGATTTTTTTCGATATAACGATCGAAAATTCCGAAATGATCTCAAAAACATTATGTTTCTCAGATAATCAGCAATTTATAAGTCACATGGGTCACCAGCCATAACCTTGAAACGCGGCCATAAGCATATTCCCTGTAGTATTCTTGAACTGTATGTAGTTTAGGTGCATTTTTTTTTCAATCTTCAAACTAGGGAAAAGTCAAGCTTTTTGTTTTTTTTTAACATACACCCATGTTCTATGGTGAACTTGCAGGGTTCACCAAAACCAACTAATGAAAGTTGAAGTGGCAATGGAGTGGAGACCACGGACTAGCGAGCGCAGCGTAGGACGTCCACCAACAAGGTGGAAAGACGACCTTATGAAGGTCGGCGGAAGACGCTGAATGCAGGTCGCTTCCAACAGGTATCTGTGGAGATCAAAGGGGGAGGCCTATGTTCAGCAGTGGACGTTCTATGGCTGAGATGATGATGATGATGATGAACTAATGAAAGTCATCTATAACATAAAAGTTTGGGAATCTCTGATTTAGAATACCTATCAAAAACAACCCGGAGACTAGTAGGTGGCCCTTAGGCAAACCTTGAAAATACGACTTGATTAAATCGATAACATCCCAAATGTGGTTTTTTCCCAATCTTAGAAAAAAAAAGGAGTGATAAAACAAAAATAATTTACAAGTCATTGTTATAAGGGAGCAAAACTATAAAGATACCATCAAATAAATATGTTTATTGTCCACTTATCGTAACTAATTATACACACCACATGCGACCATATCTTTAAATGACCAGCCGCGATAATTTTACAAATTCTTAAAGTACTGCTCTCAAGATCGAGATAACATTAAAAGGAAACAAGAACCGTGCTACAGTTGATAAATATTTTATTAATTTAAAATGTGCAGGTACTTAAGTATATACACAAAACATTAAACCTAAAATTAATACTTTTTACAAATTGTTTAGGTGCCTAATATTTAAATGTAATAGACACATTCACAATACAGTTTGTCATCTTTATTACGATAACGTACAAGACCACAATTCAGCTGAATCAAATCAAATAATTTGAAACACGCGAGCAGCTACAAATCAATAGCTATATTTTTATCGCCTATAAAATGTTTATGTGTGACTTTCGTATATTTATCATATTCTAAAACTGTGAGTAACAAATCACAGTTACGGCCATCACCAACAACGTATGGCTCAGAAGATGTACAACAGAAGCGTCGGCAGTTGCTTCTGTCGTCGTGGTCGCTTCTGACGTTGACACTGTTGTTGCTTCTGAAGACTGTGTAGTCACTTCTGAAGTTGATTCTGTTGTGGTTTCATCATCTGGCAAAGGAGGATCTTCCACCTGTCCGTCAGTCGCAAACCGTCTTCCCCAGATAGCGAACGCATACAACTCAGCGCTCTTATTCTTTAATGACATTGTGTGAACAGTAACATCATTGTTAGGAGTGACGGTATAGGAATATTCTTCGGATTCTAACGGCATGATGTAGATTGTAGAAGAGACTGGATAGACGATGGAGTCATTGGTATCTAAGTCGGCTTCTAGGCTGGGAGTTGGCATTGTTGCTGTAATGGTGAGCTCGTCAAAGATGGCGGTCGTGTCTACTAAGTAAGTAGCGAACCTGAAACCAAAGATATACGAGCAGTGAAAATTAGAACATAAAACCCATTCAGTCATTATGGGAATAATCTCGAATAGAGTCTGACGGTTAAACACAGGGTAGGACGGCCGTTAACGAGATAGTAAGACGATCAGACGAAAATGGAGAGCACTGGATACAAGCCTTTCGAACTGGTCTTTTTGAAAATCGATGGGCTATCGTCCTACCGCACAGATGATTATGATGTTGACAGGATCAATGAAAAATGAGTATTACCTTGAGCCACAAGTGTCTCTAGCATCACCACTGCAAGCGTAGACACCACAGATCCTCACACCTCCAGTTGCCACGCCAGAGTACGAGCGCACGCCGCTAAACACGCCAGCCCTGTATCTGTAGTACTGGAATCAAACGAACAAATTGTATTAAAAATCTGACTAGGATTGAAAGGCAAATTTGTAAACTGTGTAACTAAGTTTCATCTACAAGTATTGCAATAGCCTGCCTGAAAACTTCTTCCCGAACGGTTTGGCGCATTTCTATTTAGAAATCAGTCCAGTATTTTTTTAATTCAATCGTTTTATCCTTCGAGTGGACAAAACTGCAAGTTTTACATGTTATGACAATCAAGGTACGAACAAAATTGAGTGTCTTTTGGGGTTTACTCAGGGACAATAAAATAAATATTTATACGACAACAATTTTGCGAGCGTTTATTAAAAATAAATCGATTTATGAGGCAAAAAATCAGATTCGAACGGGGCTTAAAACAAAATGTGCAATGATCTGACATGAACAAAAAATTAAGTACTTACGAACCTTTTGGCACGTAAAAAATTAAAACTACAGAACATAGAAACACAAATATTGGTAAAAATATAAGAAAACTAGATTAACAAAACATGCAACCAACTAGCATTAAAAACTAACAAGATCTTTTATCCAATTTGTAAAAAAAAAATACATTCAATACTATGTATAGACTCCATAGTCTTTCAAACTTGTTACATATATTTCGATTTTAAAGTCAACAACTGTCTTACGTAATTATTTAACCACTAATTCAGTCTTAGATTACTTATATTCATCAAAATGGCACAACATTCTTCAACAGTCATTTGCATTTAATCATCTGAACTGAATAAATCATCTAGCAGAGTGTTGAATTTCTGAACATCATCATCAGATGGTTCCTTATTATGGTCCACATCCCTTGTGTAAATCCTTCCCCAGATACCAAAAGCTATTAACTCTCGTTGAGGCACGTTAATTTTGAAATTGAGACGCTCTCTTTTGGTCCTGCTAATAATTTCTTTCTGAAGGATCGATAAGCGATTTTGTTCCTTCTGTTCGCATTTAGATTGGTCCTTTTCCTTCGAGGTGAAAGTAAAGTTCTTAGGACTGAGAGGAAACTTGTTGTATCTGACTGTCACAGGGAAGTACTCAATATTATTGCAGTCAAGTGTGTCGTTGTATGTGTTCCGGTACGTATTCATTTCTATTTCCAATTTTTCAATTTCATTTTCTTCTTGTTGTGTGTATCTGGAAATATTAAACGATTTCAGATAATTATTTATTCAGTAATAACCTTAGACATAAGTGACATTAAATGATTTGAGATGAACATTGATTAATTATTATACTTTTTCCATGAATTCAAAAATACAGAGCAAACCATGAGAGATTACGAATATACTGATCCAAAAGCAGCTACAGTTCGTCTCATATGAAAGAAAACTAAAGCACAACTGACTAGGAATGATGAAATACCTGTAAGAACAAGAAGTAACGTTATCATCCTTGCAGGCGACGAGCAGACACGCCACGACGCCGATCTCACGTCTAGCGTATGTGTTGGTGCCGTCTTGTACGAAAGCGCGGTATCTCACCGACTGAAATTAAATATAATTATTGAATAGATTATTGTAACCATCATAATTAACTATATAGCAACTACACAAATAGCTATAATTAACTATATATTATATATATTAAGTTAACAAGCTAATAATAATGATGACGGTGAAGGAAATTTGGTATGTTGTCAAAAACATGCCATTTTTGTAAAGTATAATGATGACGTTGTAGTAGAAGAAAGAGACGAAGTAGAAATCAAAGTAGTTTCTGACCATCGCATCAGCAAAATGTCTAAAAATACAATTAAACCCCAACTTACCTCCAACATGCATCATGCACTACATAATCACTATTTTAAAGCGAGCACTTAGCATGTGAAACCCGAGGCGTGCAAATTGTTAGCTTCACTATAATTATGTGCAGTTCTATGTTAGTAACACAAAAACTTATCAAATAATTAATATACCAAAAAAATATTAGAAACAACTAAAACAATCTATAGATTAACACACTTGAATAAAAAAGTAAAAGAAAAATAACACGAAATGAAAAAGTAGCCATCATGCACTACACTCTACAGCAATATCTAAAGAACCAAGTAATGAACTACTCACAATTTCACTATTCCTTTGAGAAAGCGTGACTCTGAAAGTACAGGAAACATCCTTGTCTACTAGCGTGAACTCCTGGGTGCCTGGCTCTAGGAGCTTGGTGACGTGTGACGCGAGGGACGGGTCGACAATCAGGCGCATGTTGTTCATGTTGGTGGGTTCATCGTAGATGGGACCTGGGTATGGCCATGACACCTGGAATGAAAGAGCGTCATGATTAAGAAAAAAATAGGGAAAAGGTGTCGAAACCAGACTGGCGATATAGTTAAGTATTGAGATAATTTAATCCCAAAGTTGATGGAAGGCAAGAAGCTTTAACTTCAGCAGGATCCTAGAAGTTTAATGCTTAAAATTGGCTTACTTACCTCACCAGGTACTTTAGGCACTTTCGCCACAAGAACTTTAGTCGTGGGTAGTCCAGGCATAATACTGATCAGGGCACCAGCCTTACCGGAATATATTCCGGAACCTGAAAAAATAATATGGTAACGTTAATAAAACATCTTCCAGTTAACAAGACGACGAAGAACAAGATGATAGAGAAGAATGTTGTGAATATAAAAAATAAAGAAAACGCGTACCTCCACTACCAACTCTGACATTGTTGGCTCCAGATCCCAAGAAGTTGACATCGAGAGCGTAAGCATACGCCTCCTGGATTTGAACAGCTGAAAAGATAATAAAGCATTAGTAAGATGCTTCGATCCTTCAAGGAATAATTAAGTATGCGAAGTTGCCTTTTGAAACAAGAAAGTATCTCCCAAAATTAGCGTTGTCACTCACCAGTCAAATAAGGAAGTTCAGAGAACCACATGGTGGGGAATATGACGTCTTTAATGTTCATCTTCTGCACAACCTGCACGGCAGGTATTTGGAACATCAGGTCGAAGCAGATGAAGTGGCCGAAGGTGACGCCGAAGTCTGTGGTGAACACCCCAAGGTCAGGTTTCAAGGCTGGCGTGTGGGATGCCTCCCCGAACAAGTTTATCTTACGGAACCTGGAAGGTATGAATGAATATATTAGTCTTTATGCTGCTAAAGAATTGTGTCGAAAGCAGCAAAATTCATACAATCTAGACTGAATTCTAGTTGATGTCAATAAGTTCAATGGTGAAAGAAAACCTTAAGAGAGGAAACTAGACTAGACTTTGACAGAAATGAGCACATGTGGTGATTTACCTAGAGACATACACCACGGATTAGAAAAAATGCTATTTACCCGGATTGGTGGCTTGTCAGAAAGCAATTCCTCACATCATTATGATCAGGGTCCATGGGATGGTCTGTTTATTTGACTCACCTATCAATAACAGCGCCAGTCCTATCAAACACGACATTCGTGTTGAAAATGTAGGTCTTCTCTTCAGGACAATTCTCTCCCGTATTCTGAATGGTACAGTCCATCATCTCGCGCCCGTTGATGACCACGTAGATCTGATTGGCCCTCGCTGCCGTTGATATGGCCACCATGAACTGAAAAGTTGTTGCGAAAATGTCAGAACACAGAATGAAGATAGGATAGAGAAATTAGGAAGGAAATTGAAAAGTTGCTCTCATTCTAGAGCATATACGTAATATCTCTCAGATACAACATTTTTGAGTTTTTGATATCAACAAAAAATATAGTGTATTTATTTTATTTACTTTTAATATAAAATGCCTTAGACCTAGCTATACCGACAGCAAATCTCCCTCTCTCCAGTGCTTAGAATATATTGGGGTACCGTACGTATATGGCTCAGAAATTGTTGAAAGACGAGTGGAGATATCAGATACGCCTAACTCCAGGCAATAAAGATTTGTAAAATAATTATTTACTTACCTCATCGAACATAGTAGGATAGAGAGCTGGTATGGGGTAATTCTTCAGAGCACCGTAGATTGGAACCGTGAAGTAAGTCGAGCTGTTCGTCAGCGTCAGCTCAGGGAACACCACAATGTCAGCACCCTGAAACCATATGGGAGATTGCTATTAATATCTTACAAAGGAGAATATAAATTTAGAGAATTTCGTAGGTACCCTGCGTCTTCGAAATTTTGATTTTCATTGATTGTCGATGAGAGACTTAAATCGCCGGGTAGCTATGAGGATCTTTATGTAAGGCCCTCAAATTATGAAGGGCATGTAAGGCCCTTAGACCCCTGTTACCTGTATCAAGTTGAGATAGTCCAAGATTCGTATAGGTATAATAGGAAATATCCAGATGAGCTTGTTCAAGAAGTGCTTGTTAATATAATTTTTATTTCTTTCTTTTAATAAACAGCTTTAAATAAAAATACCTGATCAGCAGCTTCCTTAATAAGGTTGGCATAGTTGACGAGGTTGGTCGCCACATTCCCCGTCACTAAGTACTCCACCACAGCTCCCACGTAGTGATCATCTTGAGGAGTCGATTTCTGCAAACAAGGCATACAAATGATGATGACAATCTTTAACTGGAAGAGGATTGGTGGCTTTAAATGGAATTATTCGTTTGAAAACGGCTTGACCCCTTTAGATGATCTATTTACGGAAATAACAAGGGATTCCCTCAAGTGTATGCAGGTTGGTGGAAGTTTTCTCGGGAGGTAACAACGAAACTTTTTGTAAAACCTAAAGCAAAAATTGATTTTGATTAACATCGTCGTTTCAGTCAATGGAAATAATGGATATGTTTCATTTAATTCAAAACGCACTTACGCACTTTAGTAACTAAGTCTATAGCTACGTACATACAAGTTAAAATCTTCAAGCCATTTAAGTAATACCTAGGTACAAGTATTGTTTCCATACGATAATAATCAGGTTTCCACATTGTCTTAACAAACACGAATCTTATCGATGCGATGTTACTTTGTTTTTCGATTTTGATATATAATTTGATACATAGAAGGATAAAGGAAACATTTCTAGATGAATCATAAAAACAAATGGAAAAATACTTATTGAAAAGATAAATATTTGTGCACAAATGCAAGCATGAGAATTGCATAAAGACGCAAATACAGAAAATAAAAATAATGAAACAAATGAAAAACAACAGATATTTGACCCAAATAACAAGATAGCAACAGAATTAAGTAATCAATTATCGTAATTCTTTGAACACAATACTCAATAAATAGCATCACACAAACACACTCTTTTAAGAAAAGACACAAACAAAGAAAGACACATCAATGATCACTTTACCTCATACGAATTTAATACTAAACATAATAGTATTAACAGTCTTGATTTCGACATTTTTAATTCAATTAGAGACGTAAATACAGATGTTATGGATCGTTTCAATAAATAGATCGAGACATCCGATGATACCGGAGTCTCGGTCGCTACTGTTCATGTTTACGAATATGAACTCTCTAGTGATGGCCTACAGAGCATGCTCGTTCGATCTGACCTAGAACGTCAAGTAAAGGTTGGCTTTGTTTACAAGTCGGCTACAAAGTTGGGGTCGTTAACATTTTCTACTAACGAAATTGGCAAACGAGTTGGACTTCCTTGGTTGGATGTGAACGATGTGAAACTGGTTTGGTTTGTTTTGATAGTCTCTTTTGTAGAAATGTTCTAGTGTGTCTTTAGATACTGTGTTTTACTTCAATCTTTCAATCTATTAGGTCTCTCTCAATTTTATTTTCAGCGTAACAATGTATTTCATTATTTCAATAATATGATCGCGCAAAACAACCCGATTCTTAATTTGAAATTGGCTCGTATCCATAACCACACAATCGATAAAATTCGTCACACGTCACGGAGGTGACAAAAATATTTGCATCCTATTCTATTCTATCTGAATTGGAAAGAGACGAAACGATGGAAACTATTTCTGATAAACTTAATTTTATTCTGTTCACTAAAGTGCAGTTCGTGGAAGATGATGCACCAGGGTAGCATAAAACTGCAGATGTAAATTAAATATATGCATTTCTTGCAGTGAATGAGAGTAAAAGAGAGAGTGCACTGCAACAATGAAATTGAAACGGTCACTAACCTCTTGAATACAAATAAAGTGGACGGAGTACGATGTTCACTCAATGAAAAGTACTTTTAAGATTCGCAAAAGGATTGTTTCACACTCATGACAGCCTGCGACCGTCGTGTTTCGTCCACTAAGAGGACAAGTAACTAGTTAGGCTTCGTACTGAAACTCTATCTGAACCTTTTGAAAATATATTTGTTGTTGATATTTTGAAAATATATGGGAAACAAAACTACATGAAAATGATTGATGGTATCTGCATTTAGATAATTACTGAAAGCAATTTGGTCACAATTGATAATGTGTGTATGTATGTGTATGTGTACCGGAAATCTCTGATATTGCAAACTTAAAATATATTTTATCGCAAATTATATATTATTATAAAGTATGGTTACGACGACTTACTTCTACTACTTGTATGTTTTAGTTGATTTGACTGATTAGGCGTACACGCACTTGGGATTTCGCACATTCAAGTTTCTCTCGGAGTCATTACTGAAGGTATTTAAGTCATTTCTTAGATCTCAACAGGCTCTTTATTGTTTTTCGCTAACGTACAAGCCTGCCTTGGTATAATTCGTTGCTTTCTTTACACACGTGCATACATTATTTATCTCTCAATCTGCTAATAAAACATACCTACTTCAATACACAAAAATAAATACTTTCCACGAAGAAAAAAAAAGTGGAAAATTTTAAAAAGGATTTAGTGTGATAATCCTTGATATTTTATACATATGTAGGTACATAGGTATAATGAGAATCGGAAATCAACATGCAACATCGTGACACACTCGTGCGCAGCTTATCTTGCAGTTAAGCTGTTGATAGCAACGATGAAGATGCAAGCAATATGCAACGAGCTATTTATAGATCTGTTGTCCAGCAGTTTGAAGTGACTGCCCTCCGTGCAAGATGGGATGTTGGGGGTCAATTGATGGCCGATGTTCCTTGCTAAATAAAAATTGGTTAAAAAAAACTTGGACCGGTGTTTGAACATTTCAGTTAATGCAAAGCGAAGCATTGGTTAAACGTGGAGTAATTAATGTTTAATTAAACTTTTGTATGCCGCTAATAAGAGAACCGCGCACCGGGCATACCTACAAGAGATTATACATTCACTTCTAAAATAAGACATCCAAAGATTTCAGGAGATAGCTTACGAAAGGTTAGAAATATTACAGAGAATACAATAGATAGGTACATAACTCATTTAAAATATATTTCAGCTATTCAACCTTTTTTTTTCAATGCAAATCTTCATACTGAATGATGCCCATAATGTAGTGGTTTTATCAATAAACAATCATTTACCCGATTACAGGGAAATATGCGTTGATTGGACACTTGACAACAACGAACAAAAAAAGTGTTTTGTAAACAATGTATTGCAATATTGATAAAATGCACAAGTGAAATTATTTATTATCATGAATATTAGGTATATGTGTTAATATCTTTGCTTAAATTAGATAAATTAGTTGTGAAGCTTAAAAAAATACTGTAAATGCCCACTGAGTATGTCGAATTTGGAAAAAATTGGAATATTATGTTAAATGTATGCTCAAATAGGTATCTGGAAACATGACAACAACTCGGTGACAAAGTCTACAGTCATACAAATGAGTAAACATGGACTTTGAACCCTAGATTAATGATCGATTTTCCTAAATTAAATTTAGGCAGGTCCAAAGTATTTAAAAAGTGACCATTTTTTTTTCTTTAGACAATTAAAAAAATATGGAACATAGTTTGTCATGAAAAACTCACCTGTACAGAGAATCCTATACAGGAAAACAGTAAAGAAATATACAATAATCTCATATTGATGTTATTTACTCTAGTTCCCTTCTACCACGCGACAGAGCTACCTCGCGACTCATGCGCCGCCGACTAAACGATGCCTTATTTATTTGTAGGCAGAACAGTGCGTGCGCACTATCAGACGACACGATAAATTGTAACAGGGAAATGGCATTAGGTTTTAAGTTTAGAAATATGTATACTTATATATACATACGTGCATTTTGAAGAATAAGGCATTTTAAGAAAGTATTTTTTTAATAGCTAAATGTGTTAAATAGGGTTTGTGTATACTTAGGTATCATTAGACTGTAGTCACTCAGCACTCTTTAGTCTATCTAGTAAAAAAACATGAGTGTAGGCACCAAAGATTGTTCAGGCAAAAACCATACATAGTATTTTTTACCTACCTAAATACATTCTAGTATTTAATTTCCTAGATTAAGAGAACTAAATAAAACACATTGCACTTTCATCTATTAATTTTTATTTATTTTTTAAGCTCTGCCAATATTTTAAACGGCTTATTAAAGATGCATCTGAATGGACACGTGCTATTCTGATGACATTGATGACCAACTTGTTGGGTACGGGGAGGTCCCGAATGTACCTACTCGTTCGTATGTAGTACGTATGTACCTACAAATAATGTTATTCAGCACAGGACGTGATAGATATGTGGGTTTCATGTACATTGTACATATTACGACCTCAGCGTATCCAATACAAGTCGTAGGTAAATAAAATAACGTTCAATTCAAATAACAGATTTTAATTCATGAATATTAATTAGCAGTTGACGCAAATTGATATAGTGGGCGAATTGGATCTCCCTATGTGTTAGATCTGGTCTTTAAATCCTAACACATTTCCAAGCTGCTTCAGAAACACCCCTGTTTTAGCATAATATTTTACTATTTGACTTTCATTGACTTTGTGAGTAAAATTAAAATTTACAGTTTTAAATAACAATTTTTGAACGCGTGTTTCTCAATTCAAAAGCCAGTCTTATGTTTCCTCTCTTCCCTCTTCCTTTTCCTGAAAGTCATTTCAAATTCAGAAACCAGGATAAAAAAACACGTTCCAAGCATGTAAATGAGTCACCTGGAAACAGACCCAAGTGCCAATGTATCATCTAAATGAAACGCCTTATCTTCAGTCAACAGCTCGTCTACAGATACGGATCAAGATTGCTCGTTACATTTGTTTTATAACACCTCCATATCTTGCCACAATCAAATAATCCCCAATTTTGTTCCCACACATTTTCAGCTTTATTTCCGAAACTAACAAATGTAGCTAAAAGCATATTTTTGCGATAAGCTTCTACTAAAACGTTGCACCGTTCAGTATATTTTGAAATTCAATATTTTCACTTCATTTTGCTACCTAGTTCGTGGTGGTTTTTATTGTCTAGCAATAAAGTTGATAATTCTGTGACAAGCACTATTTCATTATCAGTGCATACTTTCGCAGACATTTAAATATTACAAGATAAAGAGTAATAAAGACCGACTTAATATCAAATCACTTTCAATCAAACATATCGCTATAATCCCCTCGTTCCGGAGGTTTTTTAGATTTTTCTCAAAAACTACTGGTCCTAGAAGTAAAATGAAAATCTCGATAAGGTTTTCTCAAAATTGTACAGCGGGTACATGACTTTTCGAAATCAAATAGTTGATTTTTGAGATTAGTGACGTAATGATATCGGCTCCTGTTAAATTCTTATCATTTAAACGTTTTTTTTATTTTCGCCACTTATTTGCTTATCAACTGGCAGTCTCTTCTTACCATTTTATTATTAACCTTGTCACAATTACTCATCGGATTAGTTTACGTCGAATCACACCATGTGAATGCTTTGTTGTTTTCCTTGTTTGGCTTAAAGAAGCAATTAACTAATTCATAAAGTTTACATTTCAGCAAAATACTTAGTTACTTGCCACGGCAAACAGTTTTCATGAAGGTTTTACTACCTTTAGGGCCGCTTGGCTGGTAATTGAACTATCCTCGATTTACCTACGACTTTTCCTATCAAGGACTGTCCAGGAACTACTACCTACTAATAATGGACTACCTTTATTTGGAAACTACTCTGGGAGCTCAAAATAGTTAGCAGGATACCAAATTGTGAGAGGCCTAATAGCAGGAGATGGTAGGATCACCCTGGACAGTCGCAAATAATCTTCATTCTTATTTATTTGGAAAGGGATTCAGCTGATCTTTGAACATTTATTATACCACAGATTTTTTTATCCCACTTTGCTTTGTTTTTTGCAGAGTTATGAAAATTGGAAAATTGGAAATGCAAGCAAGGTTTAGTTACAAAACACAACTTCAAATTTCAAATCAAGCGTTGCGACAAACGTAGAGCCATTAATAAAATCTTGGCGCCTACAGAAAATATAATAATTTTATCTGGTACTTTTTGCAACTCTTAAGAACTAAGGAGATGTTACATTTGGAACTACATAGGTGTGAGGAGTACATATAACATAGAACACTAGAAACTCACTCTATTCGTCATTGAATATAAGTCGAAAGTCGTGGTAGCCTACTGGGTAAAGAACCAACCTCTCGATTATGATGGTGCGGGTTCGATTCCAGGTTAGCATTTACCAGCAGTACCAATAAGTTAGCAGGTACCAATGAAACTTTTCTAAGTTTGTATGTAGGTACTTTCCAAGTATATCTTGGACACCATTGGCTAATAAAAAGGTGAAGGAAAAACATCTTGAGGAAACTGGACTATAAAGTCTGAAATCTCCAACCCGCATTGAGCAAGCGTGGTTATTAATGCCCAATCCTTCTCTGTGTGAGAGGAGGCCGCAGCCCAGCAGTGGGACGATAAAAAGGCTGTCACAGTAACAATATTCATTGAATATTTGCGGCCAAAAAAGATGATGATTAATGGCGTCCACGGCCGATTTCGGCCACGGCGGCTGTTCTCATTTAAGGAGATCAGACAGCTGCGCGGGAGATATTATAGTGCACGAGCATTTGCGCAGACACAGGTGCACTCCCTATTCCTTCACTCTCATAACCCGATGGGACGGCAATCCGACACGACCGGAAAGAGATCAGGCGCAGAACCGACATTTACGTGCTCTCCGATGCACGGTTGAATCAATCACCAACTTCCAGACTACGGGCTGCTTTGTGAAAGTTTAAGAAAACCCACAAAGCGATTTCGGCCCGACCCAGGAATCGAACCCGAGACCTCGAGCACAGCAGCCGCGCTTGCGACCACTAGACCAACTAGGCAGAGAGATGATGATTATTTATGTTCGAAAAGGAGAAAGGCGCAGACATACCATTAGTGTTACCCTTTCTTCCCAATGTAAATACTGTAAAAAAAAACTAGCTTTAGCTCGTTAGTAAGTTTGTAATGTATATACAAGCCTCTACCTTATGACTAATTTATTTTAACTACTAATGCAATTGCTATGACTTTGAGAATTCACAATAATACATAGTTTTTATTTTCTTTTCGCCTTTGCTTTATAATTCTATTAGGTATACTTCAATTTCCCACGGGGCATTAGTAGTATTATAGTAGATAGATAACACTTTATTTATTTTTTATTATATTCTCTAACTGAAAACTGCATCTTAAAGCTTTGTTTGAATTCAGGTGAAACAGATGGATGGTGGTAGGTAACTGGCAAGGGCACATACCCTACATGTAGGGCTGCCATCTCGAATTTCGCCAAACCCGGATAAGAATAGATTCAAAAAACCCGGACATTGGCGTTTTTCCCATTTTTTCCCCGAACGAGACCGAAAATATTATGTAAAAAAACAAGACCTCATTTTCATATTATTTTTTTAATTTCACACAATGGTCCGGGTTTTCCCCGGACACTTCTTCAAAACCCGCCCGGACGGCCCCCGGACGGGCTCCAAACGAGGACAAATCCGGGGAAACCCGGACGGATGGCAGCCCTACCTACATGGAGTAACAACACACCACATAAGAGGTAGGTACACTAGAGGCAGCCACGAGTTGGCCAGGAGAGTCGAGCTTGCCAGCGCCTGATAGTGCTTTATACGCAAACAGTTAATTTACCTCGCATAACTCTTATTATTTGTAAGTACATATTTAAAAAATGGAACCCTAAGAACGAGTACAGAGGACTGTTTTAGAGAACTTGCTTATCCAGCCACGAGGTCCCCCAATAGTGACTATTTAAATTGTTTCTACATTTTCATTAAGATTTGAGAATGCCGGAAAAAATATTCTACGAAAAATGATTTTGAAAGGCAGTTTATAGTTGTCACCGTGGTTGATAACTGGGTAGGACGCCGTCATGTTTTTGCTTACAATATTGTGTTTATTTTGTGATATCATGCCATAGCGACGTATGTGATATGATAAGACCCATACTTAATAAAAAAAACCATAGATTATGTAATATTTTTAACCAAAAGTGGGTAATTAAGTATCTTGTCATGTTTCAAGGCCAGTTCGTTCAAAATAAACGTGGAAATAAATATCTATTTACTCTGACTCTGCTAACTATTACCGTAGTAACTATTATAGTAATCTGTGCTATTACTGTATTTTTATAAAATTATATTTCATCGTAAGGCACAATTTATTATAAGGATAAGGAGATAGAATATTTTTATGAGGAGAAATGATGAAGGTATTTATTTAAGTTCTATTAAGCTGCCACATTTTCATCCATAAAGTTTATTTCAGTAAGTACATTAATACATAGTTACACGAAAAATAATTACTTAAATTAAAATATTGTTAAACTATGAATTAAGGTGGTAACTAAGTAGGTAACTAAACCTTAAAACTGGCTGATTAAATGGTGAGAGTGAAGAGATACATTTTCGCATAATTTTAGTATTATTCTTACTTAATATACTTTTATTATTTTATAATTATACTTTAAGTAAGTCTTGCTAAAGGAATTAGAAATTATTACCTATTAATTTGTTTGTAAAAGATTTGAACCACATTTTGCACAAAAACGAGAATAAAAGATACGTTTTATCATTCCCCTGTATCTTTTGATCCTGAGCGTATCTGTAAAAGAAAATTAAAAGGTTCTATATGATACGAAAATGCTGTCAAAATGTGCGAAATTTTCAACTGCTGTCATTAGTCAAAGTAGGGGAGATGTTCCCAAAACGGGTAAGCTAACGAAAGATGTTAAATAAAATAACCAAGAACATTACATGCGACTTGTTATTTGTACTCATAGGGTTGTTTATATAATAAACTTTGGAAAACATAAGATAGTCTTAGTAATCTTCTTCAATATTCTGAAAAAAAATAAAAAAAATAAACCCCTTCGAAATACCCGCTTTGCCCTAGTGGGGGTCCTAAAACGGGTAGCGCCTTTGGGCAAAGCAGGTAATGAATGAATATATGTGATAAATGAATTAAAAAACATTAAAAAAAATATCTTAGCCTCCTATTATCCAGGAAATCTTAATTGTTTATAAGTCTCCTTAATTATGTTAAACAGTTGTCTTATTTTGATCAGTCTAGATTACTCTTTTACGTCATTAAATGTTACATTTGAAATTTTAATGCTAAAAAACAGATAATTTTGTTTAAAAAAAAAAATGTTTAAATTTCTTTTTCACGCTGTCCCTGTTCTTCTTCAGCTCTCTGTGGCTTTCTTTGTCTTCGATTAGCTTTCTGTGGGATCAATTGAGGAAGTGCCCCTTATTTTATTGGTGTTACATGATGATCCTCAGGTTGAAGAAGGATTCTAGTTTGTGATGGAGTCTTGCATGGTGTTATAAAATCCTTAAGAATTTGTGTTTCTGCCGTTATAGTCTTGCATGGTGTTGAAAGTTCTTCAATATACTGGCCTACTGGTGGGAGTATGAGGTGGACGTATAGCTTCGTCAAGAGGTTGAGGTCCAGTTTCATAACTTCTACATCCCACGAAGCATTTAAAGATTTTCTTTTATATTTATTCACCCAATTAAAAAATTAATAAATTAATAAATTTGTTTTTTTTTTTGTCTGACTCAAATGAGTCAGATAAATAATGGCACTGGTCAGCTTAATACATATCATAAATTATTCCAGGGCAAATCGGATAGTCACCCGTTATGCCCCTACCCGTTTTGCCCAAAAGCACGTTTTAAATTTCAACTACCTTAACCATAAAATAGTAAACAAGGAGACCACTAATTATTCACAATTAATAAGCATATAACATGCAAAATGATAATACAAAAGTACGAAAACCATATCTTACACCATATTTGAGTAGTCAGCACTAGCATAATCCGATTTTTTTTAATAAGTTCAGCAGAAAACTTTTTTTACGTCTTACCTCGAACACCCTCGCTCCAGGTGCGCGAGCCAACTGACCCTGATCGGCGGGGTGGTAGTGCACCGCTCTACACTCACAGGTTCACACTAAGACCTATAATATACGAATGGCAAGGCCTACCCGTTTTAGGAGGGGTACCCGTTTTAGGAACATCTCCCCTAATCTTGAAATTATAACAAAAATTAATTTAGTACTAAAGTACTTAAAATTCTCGCCAAACTTTTTGTCTTAACCATCAACCATTTTTAGGAATCAGCGACATCGTATAAAGGCTACACAGTGCCGGCGGCAGGGCCGCCGGGCAAGCCGCCGCCCAATTCGCCGTGCACCTGGCGGCATGCAAAGCCGCCGGCTTTGCCGCACAAAGAAGCACGACCAACCACCCAAAAAAAAACGATTTTGTGCCGCTTGTATTGCCGGCGGCATAGCCGCTCGGCATGGAACCGGCGGCATTGCCGCCGGCTTGTGTGTTAGCCTTAAGGAGTCACATGCGCGTACTTTTGCTCGGAATTTAGTTGCAGACTGACATAAAGTCTTGCGAGATGATAAGCATTAATAAATAACAAAATATTAATATTAATATCAGTCACATTTAACATTCCCTATTTTATTCACCCTATATTTAAGCGCTTTCAAACATTAACGGATTTTGTCCAGTGAATTCTCGTAAAATCCGCTATTGTGGAAGCGCTGTCACACTCTCATTCACTCTATTCTTCTTCTTCTCTTTCATTCCATCTTACACATAAACCTCCTCTCCAGCCCATCCATTGTTTAAAATAGTTGCATTTGCAGTATCAGAGTCTTAATTGTAAGTAAATTATTTAGTAACATTAACATTTTCAATGCTGAATGTGGCACATGTAAGTAAAGCTGTGCCATTGCGGTGCTATTAACATTAGTAAACACCTTCATCCGCGGTTTTATCAAAGCCCTATTTTCATCGACACCTTAAACATCAATTTTTCCTCAAACAACTGATTACTTTGAAAATTGAACGTATAAATTCGCAGTACACAGTTGTTTTGAGGCAACTGACTGAGGTTAGTGTTGTCGACAAATTTGGGCAGAAGCCACATTTAAATCAAAAGGCTAGTCACTGTAATCGGCGGTGGTTTGTCGGGAGTGTTGGAGGTGACTCCTCAAACTCTGGCTGTTCAGTTTCTGTCGGCGCAGGGCTTGCGTGCGAGCTCTTCGCCTGCCGACGGGAGACTGAAAACGAGGCGCGTTGCGGCGACGGTCTAGAACACCTGCTGAGAAAATAGTGTTTCTATTAATTTCTTTGAGGAAGTCAGATTCTTTTTGGCTGTTGAAACCCCCACATTTTTCAATTTCCACTCAAAACCGAAGGGCTATTGTGATCTTTGTGGGTCTACTAACTGCGAAGGCCCTAGACACGTAAGATCAGTTGCGGCATCACACATTTTTACCTTTAACTACTGTGCTAAATCCGGGTAATGGGCTTGTTTGATAGCAATACTATTCTCACGCTTTCTAATGTTATGCCCCTTTAAAAAATCATGAATCAATACATTTTACTGCAGTATGCCAGTATTGCTCACTCTAAACAAATAACAGTTTATCTACCTTCTCTCATAATTTCGTAATTATGATCACCGACGACTCGGCGAAGCCTTCTCTCGTCTCGACTGGCGAAGCTTTCAAACGACTCCTGACTGGCCTTGAGCATCTCATTGTAGCGGTACATATACTCCTGGTTGAGTCTCGCGTCATCCAGCGTCTTGTCAAACCTCTTCCGTATTGCGAAGCCAAGGGATCTTGTTAACGGTGGATCCTCTAATACGTCGTCTAGAAACGAGGAATCGAGTCGTACAGTCTGGAAAGTGGAAATTTGATTTTTAGGAACAGGATCAAGCTGAGTAAAAAAGCAATGTGTTGGAGCACCTTAAAAAGAAGGCAGAAAAGATCGATAAGTTAAGATAAAAAAAAAACTAAAGAACAATAAGGTGGTCATCGCCATCATGAAAGAAGTAATTAACTTTAAACTTCCATTTGTATAATTTGCTTGAGAAAATATAAAAATGTTTCGTGCTGGGACCGAAGTCGCATCCC
Source organism: Helicoverpa armigera (assembly GCF_030705265.1). Classification (NCBI taxonomy): domain Eukaryota; kingdom Metazoa; phylum Arthropoda; class Insecta; order Lepidoptera; family Noctuidae; genus Helicoverpa; species Helicoverpa armigera. The sequence continues at coordinate 3,310,749 of NC_087141.1, forward strand.
CGGTATTTGCAAGGCCAGTGCACCTTGATAGGCGGACCGTCTTGCTTGATCATACTCTGCTGCATGCCTTTCGATGGTCAAAAATAATGACGTAGATGATTAAACTTGAAACGTAATTAAAATGATCCCATTATAAACCATAAACATGTTACTTACATAACCATATCAGTGCGTAATATTGTGTAACATATTACAAAAAATATATGTAATAAAATTCTTATAAACACCTTATCTGAAGCCATTAAAGATGTCATGACAAAATATGAACTATGGAACATTGGTTTATAAATAACACATAATGCAATTAATGCCAAAACTTTAAAACACTGATCTCTTTTCGAATATCTCCATTTGATAAAAGTTCTAGTCAGCTGCCTCTAAAATAAAATATAAAAGTAGTACAGGTACCTATTACAAGACCAATTTATCATTACCTAGGTAGACCCCTGCTTCTTCTTTCTCCCCCATGAAACTTCGGAGAAACCAGCCGGTATCTGTAATTGACCAAGTAAGTACCTACCTACTCCTTAATCCAAATTTGTAGTAGGAACTCCTGTTAAGACATAAAATGGTGGAACACAAAAATAGATTGTTACTGGCATGACTTAGTATGAGCACAAATCTACAAGTACACTGACTTTTGGTGATAAGACGTTAATTCAAGCCGGTCAAAAAGACTGAGCGAATCCCAGTCCTCTTGGTACCGAAAAACCTGGATCGAAATCTCTCCACCTTTTTAGGTGCCTACTGGTATCAAATCCCAGCAAAAGTCAGTGTATAAACACAAATTGTTAAAATATTAGTTACATACCACAAAATTACTTGATGAGTGCAAGGTTAAAATTAAAATTAAACATGCAGCTTTTCGATGCGAAGGCACACCATAGTGGAAACCGAAATGTTACATTAAACGGAGTAGCTACCTCTATGAGCGCAAAGAGTATCACAAGAATAGTCCATATATCGGCCATCACAGCACAATGCCACCACACTACTGCTCCAAATGAAGATCGGAACGCTACAAAAGGATTGCTCTGAAAGTCGGCCTGCGGTGTTGAACAAACAATAACTACTGTTATGATATCGAATTACCATCACCGTTATGACACTCCCGAGAATAAGTAGCAAACATAGAGGTACAACATTGTAAAAACTAAACATATGATCCAATAGTTCCTAATGATCTAGCGCTGTTGTGATAGGCACCTTTAGCGTACAGCCAAAACAGTTGCGTACTATCCCACACTGAGGAAGTATCAGGGCGAGATTCCACCGATGTATAACACTGTGCGTCACTGTGACGCACACAATGGATGTTTTCTTCGGAACTACTCACTCCAGCAAACACAAACAAACTGCGTGTGAACATTTCTAAAATGTCCGCGCGAAATTGCAACCTGCGAAACCATGCCAGCTATGGACTTGCGCTGTCGCCTACACATTTTTGATCGCAAATAAATGGGAGCGAACAATTTGGTGGAAACTCGCCATAGTATTGGCACGCTTCTCGTGAGGTAGACGGTAGAGTATATATTATAGAAAGATGAGACTAATGCCGTCTTTGGGCACACTCTGAAATCAAAATATTATAGATACGTCTGTTCGAATGTGATTGCTTGAGCTAGTATTTGAGGCCGAGTACTGGGATTTCCACCGGATTTCGGAACTAGGGAGAATGGTCACCATAGAATTAATGAACTGGTTCAGATAGAACTACCTGATATGCTCACCTATTGAGTACCGGAATTGGAGGGCCTGAAGAGGGTCCGCGGAGGTAATGTACACCGAATCTGTTATGGTATCAGGTGTGGATCTATTATTGGGCTTTACAGCCAAGGACCCGGTGGATAAATAAATAAAAATAAATAAATAAAATATTTATTTATTAGCGAAAAATTACAGATTACAGAAAAATTACAGATAGGTAGGCACAAAAAATAAATAAAAATAATATGCAGTGTTCGTTACAATGCACACGGGATACAATGGTTATGTTCAAATCTAACTCGGAACTCATTGTTCAGAAGTGTATTAGGTATATTCTCAATATCCGGAGTGAAAGAAGTACTTCGGTAAGAACATAAGTGAATTAAGCATGTAATTGTGTCATCATTTCAGTTTTTACGTACGTTTTGTCTGAGTTTGTTATCTTAATGAGATCATGCATGACGCTTCTCGATACAGTCTTGTGTTACAATAGAAATAGGTATTTGTATTTTCACTTACGTAATGTGAAAATACAAATACGTATCCAAATATTAATCGTGGTTTGTTTGATGCAAATCATAAAACTCTCTGCTATTACGATTGAAACGAGGCTGGAAACACACTATTTAGTCCTCAAAATAAATTTTCATTGATGAGCTTCTTAAGTTCATGACTGATTTTCTTTTCAAACCGTTGATTCCTCAAAGGAACTCTTTGAAACACAAATAGATCATTCATTATAATGGGAAAGCCCCTGAAACTTATCTATGTAGGTACTGCTACAGTTACTTAAGTACACATTACACACACACACACACCCACCAATTAATAAAATTCGATGAAAGCAGTTCAAACCCGACTGCTCAAGATATCGTTCAAAAACAAAAGATATTAAGAATTTGTAATCATGACTTTTCAACATTGAAGTGATCGTAATAATATCACTCAGCGTTACGCTAGTTGTTGCCTAATATGTTTAATTTTAACAGCATGATCATCATCAAGCTGATGATAATTAGACCCATATCACAAATGTTTTGAATGTCGCGCAACATGGAAACCGTGATTGCTGACTCCATTCTTATCTTGACATATTAAAAAGTCAAGAGAAAAAAAGTACGTATGACAAATCTTCATCACCCATGAATCTGGTTGTGACCGTTAATACCATCAATGCTTTTTTCAGACTATACTGGGGTTCACTTTCAGCTAAGCTGGATGCAGCTGAGTATTACTGCTTTACATGGCTCGACTGTCTATTTGACGACGTCCAGACACTTGGGCAACACGATACCCCCTGGTAAGACTGATGGTGGTCAGACTTTCTGTCTACCAACTACCTTTCACGACTGCCAAAGAATTACCTGCAAATGACAGCCGGGACCCACAACTTGTCATGGCTTCCGAAACACGGTTTCCACAGTAAGAAAACTACAATAAGCTATAAAAAAGACCAAAGTTTCCTACCTCATCATTTATATCGGATATCCCAAGAAGCCCTTTACCAGTCTACACTTCTATTGTCAAACTGTTGATTGAAACATTCAATTAAATTATAATTAGCTGCTCACCACAAAATTACCTCAACTAAACTGAACTAACAAAACACAAAACCTTTACCTAAAGAAGTTTGTTCGAAACTCCATATCGTAATAGCCCAAAAAAGTCGCGATATCATCCACCAAAACAACAGCTGATACCCCAGGCCACTTGAGGTCACTTCGACGTCTATTTCATCCGCTATCTGGGGTCAAATTATCTGGCGTGCATCATGACTGTCAATGGAACCGGACAGAACCGGTTAACTTCGCAGCTTGCGATACGGACCTATTTACTACATTTAGCAATGATCGTACCTACAGAGATTGTGTTCTAAGAAATCAATTCAATTCGTGGGAAAGGCTTTGAAAATATAGCACCTGAGTTTTTGAAAACATCAGGCATTTATATTTTTAAAGGATTGCTATTGTGAGGTCTGGCTAGGTATATTCGCTCCGTCGTCTGTAACTTATAGTTTTACCTACATCTACATCATCCTCATGGGTTAACCATGAGGTAATCATGAGTACCTATCTCAGAGTGTCAGAAAGCTCCACTCAGTCTCTCGGAAAGACCTAAAAAGTCAAATTACACCAAAATAAAACTGAAGGTGTCTATGGTGTAAAAAAGTGGAGTAGGTAGGCTAATATGCCTATTAAAAACAGTATGGTTTAGAATTTCGTAGCACCTTTGCCATAAGGAAAGGCACTTGATGTAACTTGTAGGCTGAAAATATTGGTTTCAGGCCCCTGGCGACTCGTCCCATGGTGTCACTACGGGAATTACTGGACTAGCCTATTATCATTACGAAGCTCATTTATGCCATGGTTCTAAAGTAATTTATCATTTTAGGCTCCAAATCATAATAAGAAGGCAAAAGGCATCTATCGATATCGTTCACCAATCGCTTAGCTACATTGCCAATAATTAGCAAATTAAATGTATTCAACCTATTTACGATAATTGTTTTCATAACACAACCGCTAGTTAACCGCTTTTATTATTGAGAACCGCTTTTAACTGGTTTCGGTCGTTATCTTGAACGTTTTAGGTAAGTAATGTGTTTACCGAGTATTATCTTGTAGAATTCATTGAACGGAATAATATATCGTGCCTATACTTCGCATGGCTGTTGAGCGTGCCATGGGGCATGGGTTATTAGATATGTAATATGGAAAATACCGTCATGATTTATAATGGTAATATTATTATCAAATTAATATGGATTCTAGAATTGCTATGCTAATTGCTAGCATCAACTAGCATGTCATGTTCCTAAGTTCCTTTTTTTAGTTATTATTTTCCCCAGAAACATCAGTAGGTACTGTGTCTTCGGGTTTCAGGAAGAATTTCTTGAAAACGATGACTTTGCATAATAACGGTGCCTGGATGTTAGGATAAAAAAGGCTTTGAAAACGTATATAAGTTATTTCACAATTTAAATATTTTCGTATCTTATAAAATGGAGAAAAAAATATCAAGAAAAGTTAAAAAAGTTTGTTCGATTTTCATCCTTTGAAGAAGATCTTTTTTTTTGTATCTTATAAGAGAGTGGTTTCACAACACTGATTTCATTAAAAATGGACTGAATTTTGTTTCAAATAATATTTTAGCCTGTATCTTATGGAGTAGTAAATTAAGAATTATATTATTTGTAATATATACCTTGCATTTTTGAAAACTTATTTAATTAATTAACTTATGACTAATTTACTATCGATAATTATTGGACGACCCAGACAACCAAAGGTGTTTCACTAATGTCAATGAACTGTCATACTTAGCAAAAAAGTAAATGTCAAAATTGCATTGTTTTGGCGGCAAAGATCCTTCTGGGTGGGATGGGATTTTGTGATTGTGTTTTTCTTTTAAAATTTTCAAAATGAGTATGATTCTCTTTAGCTTTATTATCGCTGAAACTTATGATAGTGAAGTCAAGGCTAAGCCGGTGGACGAGAAGCTAAATAAGAGCGTTCTGTTGGTTTCGTGTTAGTACAAGCGCGCGCCACTCGGCGAGAAGTGGGGCTGACAAATAAACAAGTTGTTTGCTTATTTTGAACAAATTAAGTTTACGTATAATTACCGAAAATGCCACCTGTTTCATTGACCAATGATGTAAGTGCTTTCTTGTATTTTTTTAACTAATTTCAAATTGTGTATTCATTCAATAGTAATAGTAGTGTTCAGTGAATATTTTTTAATTTTCCTCATTGTTTAAATTAGTTTTTTCTGTTTAGTAAGTTATACTAGTGAACTTTCAGTGATTAGTTCGTTATTTTAAACATTTTCTTTCAGTAAATTCACCCTTTAATTCCGAATTAATATTTAATTTGAAGTCGTACATATTTCATAAAAAGTATATTTATTTTTATAGGCTCCAAAGAAGCAGTTGCGTGTAGCCATTATTGGACAGAGCACGTTTGCAGCCGAAGTGTTCAAACTGCTACAAAAAGATGGCCATGAGGTGGTCGGAGTCTTCACAGTCCTGGACAAAGGAAACCGAGAGGATCCACTTGGTAAGTTTTTTTTTTCATTTACATAAATTAAATAAAGTAAAAAAAATGTTGCTCAATAAGTTATAAAAAATATTTTGTATAGCATATCTTATATTTTTTTTTATGCATAGCTTATATTTTTTTTAAATAAGTAGAATAATGCCTAATGTCCTGAACTGAGACCTGATTTTTTTTAATGGTCTTTTAAATTGTTTTAATTTTTAATTTTAGTATGCACATCTAAATATACAAGAAGTTAAAGTACTAAAACACATAGAAAAAAAGTCTACTTCTAATAATAATGGTCTAAAATAAAATAAAGTTAGAACAAAATCACCATTCACAAAAAAATTATAAGTGAATTTTTACAAATATATTTTACCATAATAATTATATGTCCTTTTTACTTACAGCAACCATCGCAGCTACAAACGGCAAGCCGGTGTACAAATACAAGACCTGGCGGGTGAAAGGTCAGGTGATACCCGAAGTATTGGAGCAGTACAAATCTGTGAGTGACATATTATATTATTTTGATAAAACCCGTTATTACTGGATTGCCTATCTGAAAGTTTCATTTGGCTGTTGGTGTGTGACAATAGCTGTTACTTTGTAAGAAAGTAGGTACAGATCTTCTCAAATAAGTTGTCTATTCTGAAGTCGGCTACTAGTAACATAGTTCACTTATACTCAAAATATGGAAATACCCTTCAGCATATGCTCGAGGTATAAATGGCCAACTTCTGTGCAGCAAAATTATTTGACAAGCTTTAAAAAAATACAAAAATAATTCTCAAAGCTTATGACTTCGATTCATTCAGATTTTTTTAGGAATTTTCAAACAGAAACATTTCATTATGAAATACTTTATCCGGCATCAATTTCCGTTTAACTTTTAAGTGATACTAGCTAGCATACACTGGCTAGTAAATTACAGTCAATATAGGGGAAGCGAATGTATTGCTAATAATAAGCTACATATAGCCCCGCAGGGCATCTGAGGCGGATGACGGGGAGTAGCGACCCCGCGGGGCTATATATCCGAGTGCTCCAGGGAGAGTATACTGTCCCCCATCTCCGGCTTGCCGGAGTGAAGCATGACGGGGGATAGGTCTCCCGCCTCTTGGCTTGCCTTCATCGGCCGGTCAGAGTGGAGTCGCTAGAGCAATGCTCGGAGGGTAGGTGCCTCGTGGTAAGTGGCGAGTGGGCCGGTGATGCTGGACCCACAGGGAGCGCGTGATCTGCGTTTAAAGTCCGCCGAGGTATCCTCACCCTTCTCAGCCGCTCATGTACCTGTTGCCCTCTTGTTGCTTTTCAGTGACTGATTCCCGGGGGCCCAGTAAGTGAGTTGGCGAGTCTCCACCTGCCATTTTTACGTTTATTTATTACATTGTTATCGGCAGGTGCCATAGTTCCCGTAGTTTCCCCATTCCTAGTCCATTAGCATCCCATCACAATAGCCCAAGTAGTTTTCATCCATAGTTAGCAATAGTTTAGCACAGAACCGGGGATTGTCCTTGGGTACATTTCTATAGTGTATACAGGGATAATCGTCGGTTTTGTGTCACCATTTCATTAAAGTTGTCTCAAAAGGGCTTCAGCGTGTTGGCTTCGGCCCCACGTTCGCCTCCCAAAAATCCGGGACTCTATAGTCCCGAGGTCTGGTAGAGACATACAAAGCTACATATCCGGACTCCAGGCTGCTTATTATCATAATACTATATCTAGCTCACATCACTATACTTATATCGTAACTGGTTATGTCACATCCTATATCAATGTTTGAGCCACTATTCCTACTGCACTTTTGACCCCTTATATCTAACTTAACTTGGTCATCTTATTTTATATGCAGTGTGTATAATAATACTAATATAATTTATTTGCTAATGGAATTATAGAATTCAAATGCATTCGAAATATCCTTGAAAAAAATATTAGACAGACACCATTCATAGAATGGATCCCTGTTTGTCTTTCAGTAAGGACAAATAAGATTGAAGTTTCAATGGTAACAGGCTTAAGTTTTTATTTCCGTTCCAACGACAACATTGAAGTTTGGACCTTATTTCCATATAATTTTAAGCTACATTTCGCCGCCTGAAAATACGTTGCCATGCCGTGCCTTCAATGAGCACCGGGTATAACTCCCTCCCCTATACTTGCTGTTTTCTATCTCTGAGAAGATAAACCACTAGCTGCTAGTAGCGTCTATCCAATAAGAATAAATTGTATGGATAAATCTACAAATAAGCCTGATGAATGATTCTGAAACATTCTAAGCCCGGATCTAATCTAGCACTTAGAACACAGGGAACTCCTGTTGTACTAAGACTGGCCTTATTAGAACACAACGTCTAAACGAGTCGGTATCCGAGTGTCAAACGTATCGATAACCTGCGGACTATCGCACAAATATAATTATAAATTACAGTCTACACGAAAAGAGCACGTGGTTGTAAAAATATACAGATAATTTTGTATTTCTATATTGAGAGATAAAATTTGTTAGAACAGCTGATCTTTAGTATGATGATAGTTTGTACATTCTAATCATTTTCGTGTATCCGTAAGACATGTTTGAAACACGACAAATAAGTGTGCTAAATAGTCGCATATATATAAAATATATATCATCAAAGGCCACTTGATGTCCACAGGCTGTCTAAATGATTTTGGACCACCTTAGCCACTTCCTTTTAAGTTTTCTACATGATATGCGTAATGAGTGCATATTGGCATTAGCCAGGCAACAATAGATTCTCTATCACCAAAAGATAGGACAGTTACCACGTTTTGTAGTTACTAATGAGGAATCTAGGGACCGACAAGAATTTATCCATTTTTTTTATGCCCTATCCAGTTTTTATCGAATTGAGAACCTCCTCCTTTTTGGGAATTCATTTAAAAATACTACGATATTTATTTACTGAAGGTTTTCTCAACCAACAGGTAAACGCAGACATCAACGTCCTGCCGTTCTGCACTCAGTTCATCCCCATGGAGGTGATCACGCACCCCAAGTACGAGAGCATCTGCTACCATCCCAGTATACTGCCCAGACATAGAGGAGCTTCATCTATTAACTGGTAAGTCAAAAGAAGAACTAAGAAAGTTTTAGGGACCAAATAAGATAAACGAAAGGCTTTATCGCATCAAGTATCGACTATGAAATAAGGACTTATTTGCCAAACTTTTCAATGGAGCATACATTTAATATTTTTTTTTGTTTTTTATTGAATCATGGGGAAATGCAACCTGCAAATGACTTCGATGAACCTTAAAACGTATAAAAAATACTTTTTATTTGGCAACTAGCTGTTGCCCGCAACTTCGTCTGCGTAGGGAATATAGAATAGTCAAAATACTACTTATCCCGTAGGTGCATTCTTTCACGTGACAGTATAATTAGGATCAGCACTTAGCAGTCGCATAGATTCATTGATCAAGGTTGTGTTGTGGATGTGACCATTTATCTAAACAAAAGAAGTAAAGTTTGTAACGTTGTGAATATCTCTGGATCTAGTCAGCCAAATTGGAAAATTATTACGTATGGTGCGTAAGTAATTTTCACAGGAAACAGTTATAATCTATGTCTATATGCTTTGAGTCTGACAAAGCTGTCATTTGTACATTTTCTGCAGCTGCTGCGACTAATCAGAAGCCAGAAAGTCTGTCAGTTTCACCATGGATATCGTCTTGTGTAGTGAGACTGGATTGAAGATAGGTAGATAGGTAGTCGTCCAAGCAAAATATTGGTACTCAAACAGATTCGGTGACTGGAAGGCAACACCAACATAGTTGGGGAATAGCTGGATGGATGATAAAATGAGTCATCATCATCAGCAGGCGCATAGGGTAAGATAGTTTCACTACTGCGGAGAAACACTTGTATGACGGGAATTTTCTGTGCACTTACTCACTATGGTAAGGCTGACCCCACATTAGGCGTGCGCGATCCTCGGGCGTGTGAGTAGCGCGGGCGTCGCGAGCACGCTGCATGAACGTCGCGTTTTGCTGCCCTGCGGCATGTGTGAAGAGTGCAAGCGACGCGCTCGCGGCGAGCACGCGGCGCTCGAGTTGCGTTCTTACCCCTTCGCCCGCTATCCCCGCCGCCCGCTAAACGCCTTAGCAGTTAAACGCTGTAGGTAAATGCCGCAGGGCAGCAAAACGCGACGCTCACGCAGCGCGCTCGCGACGCACGCGCGGCGCCCGCGCTACTCACACGCCCGAGGATCGCGCACGCCTAATGTGGGGGAGGCCTAAGCCGGGACTCCACCGAAATGTTTGCATTAGTTCACGAATAGGCTAAATGTACGTATCTGTGAGAGTCCACTTCATGTGTTCGTACTTGAAACCTGCAGTTTTGCCAAGATGTTCAAAATGTACGCTTGCAATTTGTAATTTCTTGGTGGAGCCAGCAAATCGAAAGAAACATAAGTGTTGTATACTGTGCGTCACTACCGCACACCGGGAAAATTTCGCTCTTGCGGAGGACGTTTATATACCATATTTTGTGTCACACAGGACGACAGTAAGTATCCACCGAAACACTTTCAAAGATCTGATGAACGAACAAACCAGACCTGACTTGGTCACCTGGGGCCAATCAGAGCTCTATGAAGCGATCATATGCTTTGGCTCCTACTGTTATTGTGGTTTCTGAAAATTTATTCACCTCATTCAACGATGAATGTAATTCTGATGGTACTATTAAGAACACTTGCTCTTTTGACTTCTCGAATAGGATACCATTGGTTTTTGTGCAATGCACACCTGCAATGCATGCTGGATTAGGATAGGATACAGGTGGATAGGATTTGCAACAGAAAACAATTCTGTCTTTGTGATTGAATGACATCAAACGTAGTTTTATATAAAAGGTGTTTTTTTAAACTTGGCTCGGGTCTTACTGAGACTGTTCGTAATCGTGACCAGTGTATTTGCGATCAGAAGTTGAAAGTAAGCATGTCTCTGGTATGCGACGCGCTATTTGTACGTTTTCAGACGCATAAAGCATTTTACGTGTGTATGGTACTAAATCGAGAAAGCTCCCATTTCTTATCTGCACTTTGTATCTGGGCTTGTTCTTAAAGCTACAGAATCCTACATTACCTACCTACCTCACGCTTAGCAGCGCTTGCGAGAGACAGATCCTCCTTTCTTCTAGGATTAAGTTTACATATTTTGCATCAGAAAAAATAATTAAGGTCTACTTAATACTACTCACTCAAAGTAATTTGTTTTAAGGCCACCACATTAGTGGAAGATAAGCTAAACTATGTTTATGAAAAAATCCTGATATGAACTCCATCTGTAACTTTAAATGATAATTAATTGTTATACTAAAGTCGTCATTTTTGACATAATGTTCAAAAAATAATTTAGATGGCACCGTTTTAAATTTGGCTGAGAACTATTAATTTTCCTTTCATCAAGGTAATAATTATAATTGGATTTTGATGTGGCACGGCAAACTGACAAACACTATTGAAATGTCTATCAAAAAATTACACTACGTGTTAAAATATGGTGAATTACGGAAAATACACAACTCCATCTGTTGAAATAATAATCCTCTATAAAGAATGTATGGTAATTTATTGTCATTTACCACCTCGCTCCTTTGACAAATTTTATGTATTTTATTTAACACAGATTACCACAGATGGAGCTACTTTAACCTTGGCTAAACAAAATTTTCATATTTTTTTTTCTTCCGAAGTTACTTATAAAGGTGTGATTTTCTGTGTAAAGATTAATAATAGGCCGATTAACTAATATAAGTACAACATTCAAATGTACAGTTTTGACAAACAGATTGCGTGTCGTAATATTTTACATCTTGAATTCACAAAATTAATCATATCTTTTGATAGAGTGAATCGATTTCGATGAAACAAAAACTAAGTAATACCCCAAGTTACGTAGAATTTTTGTATATAAGCATTGTCTGCATTGAATTCGCAGATTTTACGTGAATCCCGAACGAACAAACAGATAAACAGATAAACAGACAAACAGACAAACAGACAAAAATGACAAAAATGATGGAAATGGGTTCTGTTAGTTATCCTTTAACATGCTGGCTATTTTTTTGTCAATTTCTTCAATGTACAAAAATTACTTTTCTACAGATTTATTATATGTATAGAAAACTGGGATCTTGAATAGAAGACCCGATATTTGGCAAGCATAGTGTTGGGAGAATTAAGGGCATGCGTTTAATAGTCATCATTTTAAACTTAATCGATGTCTATAGTCTTTTTGGTTTTCTATAACAAGATACATGGGACTTAGTGAGACCTAATAAGACCCCAGTTTAATCAGGAAATTTCGTTTAAAGGTATGCTATGCCTACTTCGTTAAGTAACTTTAGGAACAAGAAAATCGATCTCGCAATCTTATCGATATACTCGGTGATCAATGATGAAACGTGCTTCACTATGTCATCACAGCTCGGAACACGTTCTATCGGAACTTATCCGTTATGTAATCACTAGAGATCGATTGCATGCGTGTTGCAACGGCATGCATTTTAATTGATTACCTACGACATCGATCATTCACATTCACTAATTTAAAAGGTATCTTGTATGTTGTACCTAGTGTCTTGCATTTCAAAAATGTTGACTTTTGACTTAGCTTGGCTAGTATGTTCTAAGAATAAAGGACCCTAACATAAAATATTAAAACGAAATGCTGACTTAAAATGAGGATAAAGCTTCGGAAATTCTTAATTCGGTTGGGGCAGCTCCATTTTTTTATTCGCAATTCCTTGCTTTTTAATATTATAAACGTGAAAGTTTGTATGTATGGATGTATGTAGGTATGTGTTCCTCTTTAACGCAAAAACTGCAAGATGGATTTTGATTAAACCTGGCAGCAAAAACACATAGGAAGTGAATATAAATAATAGCTTGTTTTTTCTGAGGGAAGTTGTCCCCTCCAAACGCGGGTAAATAAAATAAAATTTTATGAACAGTTAAGATCATAAACTAGGAATTCAGTAAATGCCGACATTCTTGACGTAGGTACTAGATGCTATGTACTAGAATTTTCGATTAGCTGCGGTCTTAGAGGTTCCCCGCACAAGTTATTTGCCGTAATGACATCGGTTTATGGACAATCAAGTAGAATTACTTACATTATGGCGCCGTTTTTGCTATTTCCCATCTCGTGCATGGAAATTGTATGCGTGGTAAATAAGCAAAAAGTTTGCATGTGTCCAGAACTCTCAAGGTAGTTATTACGAGATATTAAAAAAAACATGCGTTTTATAATAATTTTTTTTGTAAGTATAACACGTGTCACGAGTTTGCTTTGATTTTAACGGAATTGTAATCAATCATAGATCTTTCCATTTATGTTGTAATGGTAATTTATATTCAGTGATTGAAATCAGTCTAGACCAAACCATAAACTTTTGAAGCCATTAGATTAGATTGCCTAGTCTTAATACTAGATCAAACTGCTTCAATTTTGGCATATATTACGGAAACTTTTTTTTAATGAAAATACCGATTAACTTAAAAAATTACACAATAATTTATGACGTCGACGCGTAGCACATTCGTTAATTACTGTTTAATATCTTAGGTTTTTCTATATCAATCAGGAATTTCTCGGTAAAATCCCACCAGTTTCAACTTTTACAGTTTTAGGAACGGGTAACTCTATCGATATGATAATAGCAGCCAAGGTGATTGTCGGCCATGGCGGCTGTTCTCATACACGAAGATCAGTTTCCTACGCAGGATATTTTATAGTCCACAAGCATTTACGCCTACACAGGTGTACTCTCGCTTCCTTCACTCTCATAGTCCGATTGGAGGGTAATCCGACAGGACCCGAAAAAGATCAGGACCAACTATAACGTGCTTTCCGTTTACAAATAAAAGATTTAAAATAGAGAATAACGATTCCTATCACTCGCCAAATGTGTGCAACTATTCATGTCAATTCTGAAAGCAATAAATGTGTTTGAAATGAGACTACAATCGTTTGACCGAGACCTCCAGACTCACTTGGTGTACCAATCACTTATACATACTATACATTGAGGTATATACCTACATATACATAGGTATATATAAAGCATTTTTGTTGCCAATTTCATGGTCAGGGTCACAAAGGATTTTGCGAACTCCACTTATACGTAGCGTGTTAGGCAAAATTGCGCAAATTATACAACATAGGATTGCTTGTTATTTACTACCTAATAAGTGGTTTCCTATTAGCCTTTATAATTAGGTAATTTAGGCATATTATTTCTGTTAACCAATTTTGATATGCATGTCTGTCTACATATTATGTTGGTTGTTGAAAAATTGGTATCATAATTAGATAGTTATCACAAAACATCTACGTAATGGTTTCGAGTTATAGTGGTTTGAACTTGAATATATCACGTTTAACGATATTCATTTCAATGCTAAAACACAATACTCAATTAGAGACTTATGATTGAACACAAATAGATTTAATTCACGTCTAACGGTAATAAACAAAATATAATTCTAAATTATAAGACGCAAATGAAAGTTATGAATCCAGGAATGCTTGCGACCGTTATTGTATGTATGTATTTAAAACTAATCGAAAGTTTTACACTCACGAAGTAATTTGCAAAGCTCCATATACAGCATAGATAACACACAGGTATAACTTAAGCTTGATAGAAAATTCTAAAAACCTTTCTTGACAGTTATGTAAAAAGTATTTCAACTAAACATTTGTTTTTTTATTTTCCCAGGACATTAATAGAAGGTGACACGACATGTGGTCTGTCAATATTCTGGGCTGACGATGGCTTGGACACCGGCCCGATCCTGCTGCAGAAGAGCTTCCCAGTCACCATCGACGACACGGTTGATACTATCTACAATAAATACTTGTACCCTGAGGGTAAGTTATATATAATATTGTTTTAATGAACATCCTTTATTAAACATCCTTGGCAGTCATTATGGGTAGTGAGAAGTCTGACACCAGTCTTAAGTTAGTATTAAATTGGGTTGCCGGTGTAGCTGGGTGGAGGAGGTCAGACAGGAAGCCGACCACAACATATTATGTAGTTGGGAAAAAGCTCAAGATATGATGATAAAAATATCCAAACGTTTGTATGTATGGATGTTTGTTCCTCTTTACACAAAAACTACTGGATTGATTTTGATGAAACTTGGCCAGTAATATAGCTTAAATATCGGATTCGTGTCCCTATATTATTTTGGTCAAAGTCAAACCAGACTTTAAATTTAATTGTGTGTTAAATATTTTATCTAAGTCTGTACCCATATCGTGAGAATGTTTAATAAATATAAATTATTTGTTAGGTATCAAAGCATTAGCGGAGGCCGTGAACATGGTAGCTAACAACACAGCGCCCAGGATCAAGCAAACTGAAGAGGGAGCCACCTACGACCCTGCGCTATTCAAACCTGAAACGCATCAGGTAAGACAGGCTTGAAAATATTTAGAACTACCTCAAAAAACGGGAATTAGGATGAGTTAGAAAATAAACGTGCCTTTAACAATGACAATTGGACATGCTTTATTTTTGTATTTTTTGTAAGCAAAATAATACCCCAGCTTGAGGGGGTCTTCTAATATTTTCAATATCAGATCCCACCTATGTTCTTTCTGGGACCCTTTTAGTACCAGGGCCGTCTCTTTCGTACAATCCCGAAGATATATTATTTAAATCTACACTTATGTTTCAGATTGACTGGTCAAAAGGTGGACAAGCTCTCCACAACTTCATCAGAGGCTTAGATTCCTCCCCCGGAGCCACCACCTCTATCAAACCACAGACTAGAGAGGGCATTGTAGAGGGGGACGAGTCTACCATAGAGGTGAAGTTCTTCGGCTCTTCTCTATGGGTCGACGAGTATGAGACGCAAGGAGACGCGTTGGTTATAAACGGGCTGAATAAACCCGCTGTGGTTCATGATGGCGGGTTGCTTATTACTGCTAATGACGGTGTTAAGGTATGTTAATTAATAATTTAAAATAACATTATATAAAAAAAAATATTTACATGACTTTAATATAATAGATGACCAGTAAAAGACAAATAAAGAAGTGTTATAATGATGTGCAATCTAGTCTATAAATAAAAGAAAAAATCACAAATATTTTTGTAGGTTGGTCAGTTTGATTAAAAACCTATTGCGATTTACCTGCCTCTACTTGCTACTTCTATTTGCAACTTTTTAACCAATGCCCAAAAAAAAAACGCAAATACTCAATTCGATCGTAAGTGACATATTATGTATTTTTTATTTACAGCTAAATATCCAAAGACTAAAAGTGAACGGCAAAATGATAGCTGCCCAAAACTTCTTCAAAGCGAACGAAGATAAAGTGACATTAGAACTAACGGCCGAAGAGAAACAATTCGTCGAAAGTGTCCGAGACATATGGAAGGCCATATTACGAATCGACATTGATGACGATACCGACTTTTTCGACTCCGGCGCAGGATCTATGGACGTTGTCCGACTCGTCGAAGAAGTTAAAGATTTAGCGAAACTCGAACTGCAAAATGAGGATATCTACATGAATACGACTTTCGAAGAGTTTTACAACATCGCCATTTTGAAAGCTAGAGGTGGTAACGAGAATAAGGAAATTGTCTATGATGGGGTGGAGATGGAATGTAATAAAATGAAGATTAAGTTCCCAACGCAGTTGTTTATAGATGGGAAGTTTGTAGATTCTGATTCTGGGAAGACTTTGACTTTGATTAATCCGACCGATGAGAGCGTTATTTGTAAAGTGCAGAGCGCTTCGGTTAATGATGTTGATAAAGCTGTGAAAGCGGCTAAAAAGGCCTTTGAAGAAGGAGAATGGTCTAAGATAAGTGCTAGGGAGAGGGGCACACTGTTGTTCAAGTAAGTATTTGATAATTTGTTTTGGCATATAACTAAGGTCTTAATAATTTTTTGATAGTTTTTATAATTTTCATGCTTTCTTTGAGGAATGATTGCGTAAGTTCGAAAATATACTTAATATTGCGTACACTAGTGAGCTTCAATAAGCGGTTTCTCAAGTGGCTTCTGAAGTTAGCTGGAAGTCTTTTTTTTATATAAGCAATGCCATTTTATAACTATTTCATATAATAAAAACAATCAACTCTTTCAATCGTTTTCTTATTTTATGTTTGTATTGCATGTACATGAATAGATAAATAAATAAAATGAATAAGGTTTTCAACCCCAAACAACCCCCCAGACAACAACTACTCTTGCAAAAAAATCCCCAGAATTTCATATAAATAACTAAACCAAAAACCTATCCCACAGACTAGCAGACCTAATGGAGCAGCACAAAGAGGAGCTAGCGACCATAGAGAGCATAGACTCAGGTGCAGTCTACACTCTGGCGCTGAAGACCCACGTGGGCATGTCCATAGACACGTGGCGGTACTTCGCCGGCTGGTGCGATAAGATACAGGGCTCCACTATACCTATTAACCATGCTAGGCCTAACAGGTAAATATAATTTATTAAAGGAATTGTTTATTCCCAAAAAAATATCGCTAAAACCATTTTGGTCCAAACAGTTAAAAATAAGTTATTGACAATTTATTCCCAAAAAAATGTCAATGAAAATAATATGTTTTTAAAGATCAATTTTATGTCTAAATAAAAATTATTTGTTTTTTACCGACTTCAAATGAATGAATTTCTCAATTTGAATATCAATTTTTTTTTACTGTATGATGTCCATATTGCTCAATTGCAAAATTTTCAAACTACTGACTGCCCTTTTTTTATAAAATTGAAAGTGAATTTAAAAAAATAAGGACAATTTTAATAAGGCCTACCCAACAACCTGGAATAATCAGCAATTCTTCACAATTTTATCACCAAAATGTGTACTGAAATAGCCTACAAAAAATCAATCAAAACTCCTAATTACTCCACCAGAAACTTAGCAATGACCCGCAAGGAGCCGATCGGGGTCTGTGCACTGATCACTCCGTGGAACTACCCGCTCATGATGCTGTCGTGGAAGATGGCCGCCTGCCTCGCTGCTGGCAACACTGTCGTCATGAAACCCGCCGCTGTAAGTACACTTATTAATTAAAACCCCATAATTGTTTAACATAGATATCATCATCTCCCGAGCCTTTTTCCAAATATGTTGAGGCCGGCCTCCAGTCTAACCGGATGCGGCTGAGTACCAGTGTTTTACAAGGAGTCACTACCTATCTGACCCATCCTCCTCCGAGCCTTTTTCCCAAACTACGTTGGGGTCGGCTTACAGTCTAACCGGATGTAGCTGAGTACCAGTGCTTTACTACCTATCTGACCCAATGTACATAATAATGAGAAACCGAAAATAGATAAAGGGGCACGATAGGTTTAATTTAGTGATTGCGTATGTGTCATAATTTGATATAAGTACATTAACCCCAGTAATCTAATAGTTTTTTAATAAACGGGGGTAAAAATATTATTACTCAATTATTACATCTATTTTACACTAGCGTCTACCAACGGTTTCACCTTCGTATTGATAAAAAGTAGCTTATTTTTTATTCTGATATAAAAATGTATTAGCCACTCCTAGTTTCATCAAATCTTTTCAGTAGTTTTTGGGTGGTGCTAATTACAACACCAACTACATGCAACTTTCGCATTTATAATATTATAGATGCGAAACTTACGTAAATAGGAGTAATGTTCACATTCGGCCATACTGTATTTTGAACTGTCACAAAACACAAAAAAAACTTCTTTTAAAATTAACCTACTTTTCCTCAGGTATGTCCCCTAACCGCATTGAAATTCGCGGAACTCTCAGCGCGGGCCGGCATCCCGCCGGGCGTCATCAACATCCTGCCCGGCTCCGGCACGGTCGCCGGACAGGCGCTGGCCGACCATCCGCTTATTAGGAAACTAGGATTCACTGGAAGCACGGAAATCGGTATGTATTGTAAAAATTAACACATTGTATAGGATATGTTTCTCAGAAAAATCCTAAGCGTTAATCTTGGAATGTTCATTTCCTAGAACCACTATAATAGATGGGATCGGAATATTTTTTCATATACAAAGATACTATGTAAAGGAAAAACTATTTAACACGTCTGCCAACAAGGCAGCGTAAATTAAAATATGTATCTGAAAATACAGGCAAAGTTGGTCCCAAACTTTAAAAATAATAAAAATATACACAACATGTAACTCCTAAGCATTTATTTCTTCCGATCGCATATAGGGAAGGAATTGCCTGGTCATAATTATAACAGAAAATGCCTTTATTTTAGGCCAAATCGAGTTCGCTAACCTGTAAAACAAACTTATCAACCATTTAACTTCCAGGTCAAACAATCATGAAGTCGTGTGCGGCTTCTAACATGAAGAAGGTCTCATTGGAGCTGGGAGGCAAGTCGCCGCTGGTTATATTCGAAGACTGTGATCTCGACAAGGCTGTCAGAAATGTAAGCTTAATTCACTCTTATTGCATGGACAATAAAGTTAAGATTATAACTTTTCAAGCCCTTTTTAACTGACTTCCGAAAAACGAAGAGGTAATCGTCCGACATATGGAACAGCAAACAAGAAAAATACAAACATCCGTATAGATACCTCCTTTTTGGGAAGTCGGTTTTTGTTGCTATTTTGTAGCGTATTTAGAAATCGGTTTCATATTTTGGTAAAAAAAAAAAAAATTGAAAATGTTTGTAAAATGTGTGCAAAAAGTACCTATAATAAATAAATAAATAAAATGGTCTTGGGCCGAAAATATCGTAGCTTCACATTCAACCAATCTCTGAAAGACATGTTACTGTTATAAAAATATTTTCTAGTTTTTCTCTTAAAAGATGACCCTCGATCAGCTTGACCTTTTGTCAGTATATTTACCACAATTTTCCCCTAAACTTCTCCAGGGCATGGCATCGGTATTCTTCAACAAAGGCGAGAACTGCATAGCGGCGGGCCGTCTGTTCGTCGAACAATCTATACACGACGAGTTCGTACGCCGCGTGGTCGCCGAGACCAAGAAGATGTGCATCGGAGACCCGCTGCATAGAGGCACCGCGCATGGCCCACAGAACCATAAGGCGCATATGGATAAGCTTATTGAGGTATGTGTTGGTTGTTGGTTTCTTCATTCTTCTTATCGGCCTGGTATCTTTGCCTGTTGTCAGTTTTTTTCTCAAATCCGCCTGACGGCGTCTGACGTGGAATTTGTTCAATAATGGGTAGTGTTGATTTGAAAGACTCGTCTCAAAAGGAGATCGTAGATAGTTAAAGATGATTTAGTTCGAAAGTATATGGGTATGGATATACTGTAATGGGTATGGATAAAAATAATTAAATAATGACCTGTGCTGTAATTTGCGTTATGTGCATTTGTGGACGTAAACTAGGGCCTAACCAAGATATTTTCTTAAAAAAGTTTTTATAGTTTAAAAATGGCAACTTACCATTTAATATTATCTCTTTTAACCCAAAAAAAGCTATTTCGCTATTTTCGTTAAACAAAAGTCCTCCATCTAATAACATATTTATTGTTTTCCAACAGTTCGTAAACCGTGGCGTGAAGGAAGGCGCTACCCTCGTGCTGGGCGGCAAGCGACTCGACCGCAAGGGGTACTTCTTCGAGCCCACCGTCTTCACAGACGTTACTGATGACATGTGGATAGCCAAGGAGGAGTCGTTCGGACCTATCATGATTATTAGCAAGTTTAGTAGCAAGTGAGTATATTTGATGAAAAATTTAATTTTGATCACCCTTAAAAGTTTGACAAATTATATACCTGTATTCTATGACTAAAGGTCAACTTTCATATTCAGTGTTTTTTTTTTCTTTATATGGGATATTCAGGGTGCCGTAAATAGTTGCCTAGTCCCTTCTCAGCCTTAAAGGCCTCTACTTTGAGGCCATAAATGTTTATCTCAACGTTTGCTCTAGTACAGTGGTTCTTAACCGGTGGTCCGCGGACCACTGGTGGTCCCTGGAGGCATTCCGAGTGGTCCGCGAAGCTTAGCTTTGCGACGTTGCTATAGGTTATCTAACTTAATTTTTATCGACTTATAATTGCGAGCGGGGGTTTTCGCATGGACGTATATCGGGTGTGTGGTACCTAGTCCCCCCATTCATGAAAATGTATGTTTGGGCTACATTTTACGTAATTTTGGTTTTGAGTCTTAAAAAATAATTAAAATTTCGCGCTCGCTCCGCTCGCGTATTCAGAAACTGTATGCCCTTATTTTTGCATTTGTCAACAAACAAAAACTTAAGTACGTTTGGGCTACATTTTACGTAATATTTGCTTTAAGTCTGATAAAATTTCGCGCTCGCTTCGCTCGCATATTCAGAAACTGTATTACGGCTCTTATTTTTGCATTTGGCAACAAACAAAACGTTAAGTACGTTTGGGCTACATTTTACGTATTTTTTGGATTAAGTCCGATAAAAATTTCGCGCTCGCTTCGCTCGCGCATTTGGAAACTACATAGGCAAGTTTTTCTTTATTTGCATTTGCTTACCTACACAACTGCCGACATGCGTTTAGCTTTGAGTAAAACTGACCCAAAAATTCAGTTTTTTTTTGTAAATAATAAAGAACTGTGTACTAATTTAGGTAAACCGATGAGGTGGTCCCCGGCAAGACAAACTTTGGTCAAAGTGGTCCCTGATGTCAAAAAGGTTAAGAACCACTGCTCTAGTATTACATGAAAGCTGTACTGATGACTACAGATTTTTGTAGTTTAAGTATTAATATTGATACAATTTCACTTCAAGAATAGAAACAAAATGAAATATTTGTCGAAAGTTGCTAGAATTGTCATAATAATTTTCTAAGACACTATTCCACAGTGAAACCCTTATATTTCTCCCTAATTTTTTTAAAACTAAATTCCCAACTTCTCCCACAGAAACATGGACGACGTGATCCGTCGCGCCAACAACACAGAGTACGGGCTCGCCAGCGGCGTGTTCACGCGGGACGTGTCGCGAGCGCTGCAGTTCGCGGAACGGATAGACGCCGGCACCGTCTTCGTCAACACTTATAACAAGACTGACGTCGCTGCGCCTTTTGGAGGGTTCAAACAGTCCGGATTTGGAAAGGATTTAGGTGGGTAGGCTTATTATGGGGAATTTTGAGCAATGTGACTGAGTAGTGTTGTGATTTGTTCTGGTGTTGAGAAAAGTTGGTTTCCTGTAAAGCTCTAAACAGACGAAACGCATTTCACCCGCGGATACAAATTGCAGTTTGAATGCAGTTGATACGACTACAATAGAACTGCAAACGCAGTTCAGACGATTGCATACAAACTGCACTGGATTGCAGTTAAAATACGAATGTCTTGTCTAAAGCCTAACAGCCACAGAAAAATTTACATTCGAGTTAAAAAACGTTGTAAATGTATTTTTTTAGATTCTCGGCCATAACATATCAAATCAAAATATGTATCTATCTACCAATTACAATTTTTTTTCACTTTATCAGCCGACAATTTTGACCATTACTCTTGCGTACATAGTACGAGTCATAATATTGATAACCTTACGAGTACCTAATGTCATTTTATCTTTTGGTTACAGGTCAGGAAGCACTCAACGAGTATCTCAAGACGAAAAACATCACGATAGAATACTAGGCTAATTGAACTGACGGAATTAAGTACATATTACTAAGTTATTTCTACGAAATGTAAGATTAATTATTGCTATGTATAGTTGTATAATAATGTACATAAATATTATGTAAGTGATATTATAATTAAATATACGAAATATTTCAAATAAATACACGTTTTTGTATTAAAAAAAACTTGTCTATTCGATACCAACAATATTCCATTTCCAAAAGTGCATTTAAAATTTTGTCTGATTTATTCTAATGCGTTTCCGACATTCATTCATGAAGGCCCGATTTTAGTCAATTTCACAAATATTTATTACAATTGACAAGCACGAGTCGTCAATGAGTTTTTATTTTTTTCTATGTTTATTTCATTGTTTAATTGAACATCAGATTTTTCAACCATTCCTTTTGGATGTCAGGCTTAGGTCTCTTACTCCATTTTTCGAGTATTTCAGCTCTGGAAATAGAAAAACAATACTCGTTTAGACATCGCAAATAGACGAACGCCCGTATTTCTCTCTCTCTGACTGAGTACTAAGAA
Source organism: Helicoverpa armigera (assembly GCF_030705265.1). NCBI lineage: Eukaryota > Metazoa > Arthropoda > Insecta > Lepidoptera > Noctuidae > Helicoverpa > Helicoverpa armigera. The sequence goes on from NC_087141.1 coordinate 3,333,643, forward strand.
AAAGGGGCAGCGATAGTGTCATTAATTAAATTAGCCCTATAAAAATGGCGCGGCTCATTCCATCGTGGGGCCCTGGATGCCCTTAGTTCCGGATGGATAAGAGAGCTCGGCTGTCGATGAACCCCTTGTATGCCGGTGGGCAGATTTTCGCGAGGCAATGGATTTTCTATTGTTCTCTAATAAGCGGCATTCATGAGGTTAATGATGGTCGTGATCTCAGAATGTAATGTTTCAGACTTAATTGCAACCATTTTGCCGTAATCTATACTAATATTGTACCTAAAGCTGAAGAGTTTGTTTGCTTGAACGCGCCAATCTCAGGAAGGAGTAGAAAAATAGTAAAGCTTCATTTTTTATGCAGGTGTCGCGGAGTCGCTTACTTTTTTTACTGGTCCGTGCTCAGGAAGTACTGGTCCCATTTATCGAGGAACGCTACTTTTTATCCGCTTTCGTGCAGAGGTTCCACGGGATGCGGGTGAAACCGCTGGCAGAAGCTAGTTTATTGATATACTACTCCAAATTCATTCACTTACCGAATATTTTGGCAAGTCGTTAAGCGTCTAGGATCGCCAGCTAGTGACGACGTGGTGTTTGGTTTGCAAGGCTTCCCGGTTTCGTAAGTTTTAAATCCGTAGCCGAAACCGGGTGTGATCGCCATGCGTATGTTATTAAGCATTTCGCCTTCCGCAGACCTGATACAGAAGAATGACGATGGCCCCACGCCTGCCATTTTTGTACTCTCCTTCTTGGAACTGAAAATAAAATAATTGAAAACATAAAGGTCGCCACGGCCAACATCGCAGATTCGAACAATCTCACCGGTAAGAAATAGGTATTGCCGACCGGCGTACGGAGCGATGATTGGGTGTCTTTTCTGAACAGAACTAAAAGTCAGATTTCATAGGTATGTACTTAATAAATTAAGAAGACTTACTTCTCTGGTATGCGTATAGCATTGGGGATCACAGTATTTGTCCTTGTGATGGTTGTTGCTGGAACGCTTGTATTTTTCTGTAACAAAGCTCAATAATTTCAGTTTTGACTATACATATAGTTACCCAGTTTTCTAGGGTGAATCGTAACTTCAATTTACTAGATGTGCAAAATATAATGTTATAATATAGGCACGCCCCATAAATTACAATCACAGACAGATCACTCAGTGATTTTGCAATCGATCATTGTCACCCAGGATAATCACCTCAGACGGGTCGGCCCCGGAAGAGATGGCAAGATGACCCTGGGGCCCGATTCTCCTAATTTTACTTAAGCGACCTTCGATTGACGTTCGACTCGATTTGACTGAGACCCAATCCCGACTCGATTACTATTGAAACGGTTGTGGCATTCCGCTATTTTTTCTTTGAAATACACGTTTTTATCCTTTTCTGTCATTCAATAATGAATCATTTTGTCTGCAAATGATTTACGATTGCAAAATGATTGTACAGCAAACTACCGTATATACCAAAATCATCGAAATAGCAGACCAATCGCACACCAATCAAATGTCAATCGAATACGATTGGTCTTTTATTAGTAGCAGAATGCCCGATATGGTTAAAACTGCTATTACAATCATATTGCGATTCGATTTCTATTCGATTTTGACATTATTAATTTAGGAGAATCGGGGCCCTGGACGCCTACCGTCGCTACTGGTGGTATTAAGGTGGTTCCAAGAATTAAGTAGTATGGATGAAAGATGGAGGCCTTTGCCCAGCTGTGGGACGATATGGGTTTATTACTTTAACTTACCGTTAGCAAAATGTACGCATTTCTGGCACTCGACATTTTGGCCATACTTGCACAACAGTTATTTAATTTATTGATGTACACGGGTAATTTTTTGCATCAAAATTTTTAGTGGAAGCGTCGTGCGCGCTTTTTATTTTAAATTCTGTCAGAGAAAAGAAGGTGTCACCCGTGTCACCTAAAGAAGTATTTATTCTTTTGATTTGAAAAAAGAAAAGTTAAGTGAAAAAAGCAAACGCATTTGTTATATAAAATTTTCAGCCATTTGAAAATGAACGAAACGCAATTTTGTACGTCAAAGTGACGTTTCTTCAAAACTTCAAAATCAGATGTTTATTTCTGTTCCTGACACTTCTGTCTGTAAAAATCGTAATTACGAAAAAAAGTAATTTCTTCAATACCCCTAGATAAATAACATTTCAAAATGAGTAAATCTAAAGTTGTTTTGCGCGATATTTCGCCTGTGATGCAAAAATTTAGAGATTTCCTTCTGGGAGTGAGTATAAATCGATTTGTTTTGGTTCATTATGTAACGAATAATGATTTTTGTATACAGCTGTCTTGTTTGTTATTATAGAGGAAACATACGAATGCACTACGCTTTGAACCGCTGCTGGCAGCTAGGACTCAGCCTCAACCACAAATTCCTGATGGATCTTCGCACAAGTGAGAATAAAATTGTTATTTTAACCTATGCGTAACAGTGGGCTCCCAGTTATAACCTATACATTTCTAGTTTCATACATATACTACAGTAACATAATAATTTCTAGGCATGCTGCGAATTACTACTACACTCGCGACGGTCGTCGTGAAGTAGCGCCGCCCATGGACCTCGGCAAGGCACTGCTGGAAGCTAGTTCTGACAAAGGGTAACCTACACATTAATAATATCTACTTTCGTTGTGTGGAGGTATGAGAGCAGAGAGTAAAGCTCATCATACCTAGCACTAAAGGGAGGATCCTCCGACCGGACAGGTGTTTTTGCCCGGTGGGCTACTGCCCGACAGTTGTTGTCGGGGTGATCAATCTGTGTTCACTGCGCGCGCGAACTCTGCATGTGCGATGCAGGATACTTGTTTGAGAGTTGCGTCGGCGACTGTGTAGATGGCGGTGTGGTCAGTTGTAGTACCGCTACAGTTGGTTTAAATTCTTAAATAATATGTTGGCTTCTACTGGCTTTTGAAGTGGAAGAATAGTTGGGTAGGTTGTATTTTAGTTTCAATTTATTTACTGAGCCAAAAGAATAGAAAACTTTGTATCTGCTAGTTGTACTTAGTAATAAGTCTCTATCATTCTAAATTTTGTTTTTATTAATATTTTGCCCACCTATCAAAATGGCACTCATCAATGCAGTCATCAATTTAATAAGACTATCCCTTAGGGTCAATTCACACTGAAAGAGCAGCGGCCGTAAGAGCACGGAAAATGTAAGAGCGCGGCGCGATGCGGCGCCGCGCGGCCCGCCGCGCTCACGCTCAATCCCTTGCAATTACGGCCGCTGCCGGCCGCTGCTCTTTCAGTGTGAATTGACCCTTATAGCATGGATATTTGGACAAAAGAAGTATCAGTAATTACAGGTTATTTCAACTATTGTATATTTTCAGAGCACCCAAACAAGCTGCCAACCGAAGGCCCACGCCTGGCCCTGTCTACCAATGGGACAAACACTATGAATGAACAGTTGTCATAGGAAAATAAGTGAAATACAATGGAAGTGTAAGTTAATAAAGTTTATGTAGTAAGGGCAAAACGTTTTAATGTTTTCTTGAACCCATCAACTCCTTATGATTCTCAAAACGCATTAGTGAGTAAACTAAAAATACATATTTTTTTCCAGTGTTAATATTTATTGCAGTTTTACCAGTGTCGTGGGAACTACTGCTCGTACTGTGATAAAATATAGTCTGTGTTACTCAGGTAGAGTGTAGCTTTCCTGCAGTGACAGTTTTTTAGATTGGTGCAGTAGTTTTAAAGCTGTTAGGGTACAAAACTCTTTATTATATTAGCAAGATCTTATATTCATAGTGTGTAGGGAAAAAAACAACATATTCAAATACAATAAATGTATTTTTTCTACAAACAAGCAATGCATAAAACAATAACAACTTTCAAATTTTACAATTCTAAAAAAGATACCATACGGAAGAAGGGCAAAGAATGTTCAACATTTTCTGACAAGCAACAAAATTACTAAAAATCTATTTCAGATCGGGTCTTTTATTTGAAGTTTAAGGATATCCATCCAACTTCTTATTAATAATAAGTTCATATTCATCATACAAAGATTCTCAGATTTAAAAACACACATGCATGCAAACTATATACACATCTATTTTATTGAAAGTCTATCCTACATTCTCATATTCAATTTGATACAATTTTGATTAATATTTAATTCTCATGATTATGTTTTTGTCTACAATAACGATACAATTCATTCACTAACCATCTTACATCAATTGGATACATTTTATACTTTCTAATTATTTTATTAAAGAGTTTAATTGATTACAAACTTTTTCATGAACATTAAAATGCACTAATAGAATAAACCCACAGGTTTTTATTATCGAAGTGAGAGTAACTTTACTAAGGCTTTCTACCGTGCTAAACAAGATGTTCTACAACCATATCTATAAAAAATTATTTGGAAGTTAGTGCTGCCTCAAACATGTACTAACTTTAATGTAGTTTCAATGTTTAAAAGCCCAATTATTTACAAAAACCTGAGTGTGTACATCTGAATTCTACTTCTATCTCTATTGAAGACATTTATTCTACCAACATTTAATTCGTATACGATACTGAATTCAAAGATTCCATGTCTATTAGACATGTTTCACATGTCTATGTTAAATTATGTTTTCTTATCCAATTTCTTTTCTTTCTTAACCATCATGATATCGCGCGTTGGCCTGCAGCAACAGATTAAACACAGGCGTTTTGACTCTGTTGCTGGCGTCTCTTGGGGCCTGTTGGCCAACTCATCAACCATATTATATTATGCAGCACTCGCCCGTCTATATTATGCAACTTGTCCAAGTTAATCTCTGGCTAGTCGTTGTTCGCCTGGGGCTCCTTGATCATGGACTCTGACGTAACTCCATCGTATCCAACTGAGATGAGGCCCCTTCATTATACCATTCGGCTTCATCTTCTTCAAGGCGTCGTTGAGAAGCGACCTCTCTGGGTTGCATCTCCTGGTTGACGAATCGTAATCTTACCAATTTCTACATTTTACCTCTCTACTTTCCTAAGCTACACATTACATCGTATCAACGTCCCATTTTTCGTACATTCCACAGTCAATCACGCCAATATGCATTTAATTCACACTTCCCGGATACAATAATGGAATGAGGAATCCATACTTCAATAAAAGCAAAGAACTGTAAAGCGAAACTAAATAATATTCAATCACTGGAATCGGTGGTGTCATCTGGTGTGCGTATGTGCATTGTGGAGAACGTTCCGAAGCTGAACGTTCTATTGCGAGGAGGCCGGCGGGACCTGTATCTAAACTTTTGTCATTTATCGTCACCGTGGACTTGTTTTCTGAACTGCATGGCGTCTCCGTAGGCCTTTTTGACGGCCTTACGGTCTGTTGGCTTGCGGGACTCGACGAGTTTGGCCTGGTCCACGCTCTTGTCGAGGCCTAGGGGCTCCAACTTGTTAGGGGGAAGCCACTGCCAAGTGCGTTTGACGTCGAAGAATAGTACGAGGTACAGAACGGGTTCGTGCGAGTGGTTTTTCTTGAGGTTGAGCACGTCTTGTGGCGGGACTGGGAGAGGCACGCCGTTGTAAATGAAGCCTTTTGGTATCTTTGGGTCGATGATTAGAGCTGGGTACCAGGGATAGCCTCTGTGGGGAACAAAACAGTCGAATTAATTCCTAACTAATTTATTACCTTTAATGGTTTTTATGAATGGTTATTGGTATTTTAGATATGAATGAGGGTTTATCGTGTACAGACTTGACTGACCTGCACTTGGCCCACACGAGTTGTAGCGGTTCTAGTTGTAATGTGGACGCCGGCGCACATTTGACGGGGGTTTTGGACGTTGAAGATCTCGTTCCACGACCCTGCGCAGTAGAATGTAGTGTTTTATTATTTTGAAAAGGTTTTACATTCAAATGTACATAAATACTAAAATAACTCGATATGTGTTTAACAATCCATATGAATTCTGCATATTACAAGTGGTCGATTACTAAGAAATTGCAATTAGCGCACAAAAACCTAAGATAGTGTATTCCAAGTACCTAAACGGAATTTAAAACAAGATTTTTTTAATATCACAAGCCAAAAAAATAAGGTTCTTATTTTTGTAATGTTTCATGTAAAATGAAGTGTAGCTGACATATGCAATGGTCTAGTTACCATGATAATAGAACTAGATACATGAAACATATTTGATTGTAAATGCTTATTTTTATATTCAACTAGTATAAAAAGGTATTTAGATGTCCCTATTTTTGTAATAGTGCATTAATAATAAAGTTTTCACCTTCCCGGGCGTGCTAGGCTCGGCGTCGGACACGTCTGACCGCGCGGTGGTGCGGCGCGAGCGGCGTCGCTGCTCCGCGCCGCCCGACGCCGCGGATTGAGCCTCGTTGAAGCTGGACCTGGGTTTATTTTTAGAAAGATGTAGTTAAATATAACTTATAAATCGTGTCCATCTGATTCAAAAAACTATAGCCACACTGTTTTTTTGCTAATTTATGCCTAAGACTAGTACAAAAACGTTCGCTGGTATAACTAGTTGCACTTACTGCTATTGGTTCACAGATTAGACCAAATGTGGCGAGTTTCAAAATATCAAAAATACACAATAACAGCCGACTAGAAAAAGGGCAATGCATTTAGCAAAAATGATGATAATGATGGTGATACTTATACAAAATAATCAAACCTCACGTTGCTAATTAACATGATAGGTTTTTAGTCAGTTAACATGATAGGAAAGTACCCGTCAGTAGAGCTCATAGAGCAGGAGTGGTCGGAAGCGTCGCCGTCCTCGTAGTGCGTGCACGACGAGCACGACTGCGACCACGCAGAGCTGCTCGACGACGATCTGTGACATAGAGAATATTTTTTTAAACAGTGCAACAACACTACGTCCCATCCACCCGCTACATAAGTCTATGTTTATATGGACCTTATACCGCTGTAACATATCGGCTGTTATTTCACATCCTAGGCAGTCGTTGCGGGTAGTCAGAAACCAGACATCTGACAACAATCTAATCAAGGGGTTTTGGGGGATAAGGTTAGCCAAGTAATTGGGTTAAGAGGTCAGATAGGGCAGTCGCAGCCGCTCCTTGTAAAACACTGGTACTTAGTTGTATCGGGTTAGATTGGAAGCCGACCCCAACATAGTTGGGAAAAGGCTCCGGAGATAATGCTACACGCCACATAGTTCTATGATAACATAGCTTACCTGGAGAGCGCAAGATCGCTGTCGGAGCCGACCTCGCCGGGCGGGCCGCGGTATTGCAGGAACGAAGCGGGCACCGGCGTCGACAGACCCGCGCCCGACCCGCCTTGAGACGACCTACACACAACACGTTACGTGTTAAATAGAGAATATTTTCTAAAGAGTATTGTTAAATGGACAATATACTGGGGCTAGATATAAAAAGGGAATAATGAACCTGTAAGATGGGAAGGATTCAAAATTATAATGTTTGTTGCTGTTTTTCTTAGTTTAATACTTTGATTATATATATGTCTAGATGGAGTGTCACCATACAATTCCAACATAGAAGCAGAGACAAAATTGTTATGCATGTGTGCGTGTAGGTGTCATTTTACACCGCGCGTTGACGTAAATAATGATACCAGCTTCTACGATTCTCCCTTAAATAATGAAAAAAAAAATATAGACTAATTAAATAAGTTTGTATACATAGTGTTATTTGGTTTAACTATAACTTTATAGAAAATTGAACCTTGCTTGGCACTGCTCCTTTTGTAAGTCTTCGGCGACCTATCTTGTCGACAGTACTCATGTCCTTGCTGCGGAAGTGATCGGAACACACTACGGTATTTTTTGTTGGTGTCCACATCGCATCTCCGCGGCTTTTTTTAATGCGGTCTATCCACTGACTCCTAACAATAGGATTACTTGGAATTCTAAAAAAAATATGTAACGTTGATGACCGTAATTTACTAATCAAATAATAGTAGATAATATTTTGGAGAATCAGAAAATGTCTATCCGAGCAATAAAAATAGAAATTATACCTATTATTTTTTTTCACAATGCTTAAAAAAATATCCTTTATACATAACATAAACCCGTGAAGTTGGGAAAATGAAAAACAGAAACTGGCAACACTGATACAATATGGCGTGATTTAGTAAACATATTTACAAAAAAACAAATATTAATTTTCTGGGTCACTTAGCCGATGATAGGTGATGTTATTGGCACTTTTTAGCCTTTCTTTATAATTCCGGCAGACTTTAACTGTACATGTCGTCATTTTACCTCTGTAATTTGTATTTTAGTAAGCGCGCGTAATACGTTTTGACAGTTAAGCGGCACGATCTGTTCTGATTGACGGGAAAGCTCATGTCGATGAACAGTACATTGACATTTTTTTCCACGCTTGCGCGCACTCGACGCTACATCTAGACATATATATAATCAAAGGTTTAATAGGAAATGCAGTTATGTGTTGTAACTCAATCTGGTTAGTACATGTGATAAAAGAGCGATTTACTCGATTCTAAAACTGCTTGTATGTATAAATAAAAAATGACAAAATTACAGTTTACAATTGAATTAGCAGTTTATATTGTAATCAAGTATTAAAATTAAATTAGAACGCTAAAAAGCAACTTCTTTTCCTAATATTTCTTCTAAACTGATTAAATAATCGACAAGTATATTTTTAAGCGCAAATTCATGGTTATATTGTCTAGTGTTATTATTAAAGTGCTATGATGTTTCACCTTTACCAAAAAACCAAGCAAAAATCCACAAAAATTAAGCGGTGCAAAGCTTTTTATTATATAGTTGTATACAAATATATAAACAAAAAACGCAAGCGGTATTGTACAATCCGCTCAGAGACACAATCTTCTCCATATTAATATTTTTTTAAAGCGTTTAAATTATTATCAGACGTCAAACCAACAGAATTTTATTTTAAAATCAAGCGTCGGTTATATGTGTTAGCGTGAAATTATGTTTTTTTAAACCCGCCACCGTAAAAAAGGCGCTAATTCATCGTGCAATCAAAAAAATAATGAAATTATCTGTGGACCAATCTGGTGAAAAAAGAAACAATGGAAAATTTACTCCTTTTAAATTTTGAATTAAGAATAGTTGTTTTTTGTTTTCTTAAGGTCCATAGACAATTCCTTCAACAAAAGAGTACCTAAACAGATCTGGTGAAGATGTAGGCTTGTCCTTATCTTGTTTCCGTGGTCTGCCCCGACCTTTCTTCTTGGGCGAGGTCTCTAAGCCGGAGCGACCCAGACTGGCTGACAATGTCGGCAGAGATGCTGTTTGTAACGTTGCAAAAGTAAAATAAATAGCAAGAAAGAGGTTTTAACCTGGCCAAATGGAAGAGGCATGGCGAATGAAAAAAAGTCATTAGTCCGTCTTTTAGATAACCCTAAAATAATGGCAACGTATTGTTCTTGCTTACAATGAAATATCAACGAAGATACAACATGATTGAATTTTGTGTTACAGTACAAATTTTACATAGACAACGTCATGAGCCCCCACTCTTAATCTTTGTTGCGTTATATCTTAATAGATATTAATCGTCGTACCACAAAAACTTTTAAACGTCTGCCGAACACTTGTCTAAAAAAAGTCAGATTATGTTAAAATAAGGATGTTTAAGTTTATGTAGTAAGGCCATTAATGTTTTGTTAAAATTAAAAATACGTGCCCAATATTGTTTTGCCAATCTAAAATGCGGACTAATTACAATCACACTTTTTTTAGCCCTTTCGTCACGCCTGTCATGTTCTTTTTTTTATATTTTGTTGTGGCCACAAGAAAATTTATAAAAAAATAAATTTGGAAGTGTGAAAATAAATGATAATTACCATCAGAGCCAAAGCTCTTGGGTGGCGCGGCGATCGTGGACGGCGACAACAGCAGTGTCGGCTTCCTAAGTGCACCCATGAGCCCCAAGCCTGTAACTGGCAACATTCGCACCTATTACAAGTATTTTTGATGACAAACGAGGTTAGAACGGTAACCGAACTTAGGTTTAATGTTTTTTTTTTTTTAAGAACATTATTCCGTAACACGAAACGACCTCTTAGAGTGCACTTAGAAATATGCGAAAAAAATTGATCGATCGTGTTTTAATTTTTTTTTTACCATATTAAATACAAAATAGTTTATTATATGTATAAAAATATTTGTAATTTATTTTTTCTTATTAAATGTTTTTTTTTTGTAACTTTATGGAGAAGATTGGTCATCCAAAGCGGACGTTGTACGAACCGCGCTAAACAAAGAGGTAGTTACTAACTTGGCGTTGTCTCTGGTTGTTTGACGGGAGACTTCTCCGGTGTTGCCAGTTTAAGAGTGCGTTCTACCGTCTTCGGGGGTAGTGGTGTTTCTGAATCCGATGTAGGTGTTTCTGTAAATGGATTTTGAGATTATTATAATTAACACTATGTAACATACATTATCATGTCAAAATACATAAAATGCAATTAATTGTTCCATACTAAGATTAATTAATTAAGATACAATATTTTTATACATATTTTGTTAAAGTTTCAATTATTACTACTTGTCGGCCTACTGGCCTATAAACCAATTTGAATTTGGAGTACTTAAAAAGAATGACATATGTAAAAGTGGTTGTCTGTGTTGTGTCATGTCATTGTGCTTTCATGAAAATGTATTTATAATTTTCTCCTAAAATAAATATTATTGTGGATTCTATTGTGCGTTATTCTCTGGGGTGGGAAGAAGCTCCTACTAACAGGTCATGGCCCAGACGACGTTTACATCGAAAATTGAGAATTTGAATGGCACAAATTATGAAACCTGGAAGGTTCAAGTGCAGGCGTTGCTCACGAGAAATCAGGTATGGAAATACGTAAATGGAACTATACCTAAGCCGGACTCTGCAGTGGAGTCGTGCGCATGGTCTGATAAAGACGATATGGCAAAGGCTGATTTGATAATGGCAATGTGTCCAAGTGAGCTTAAACACGTAAGAGGGTGTGAAACGTCGCACGAGATATGGAGAAAATTGGAGAATACGTATGCATCTAAAGGTCCCGTAAGAAAGGCAAGTCTGTTAAAGAAGTTAACGTTGAGCCGCATGAAGGAAGGAGATGACGTACAGAGTCACCTGAATAATTTCTTCGAAGCTGCGAATATGTTAAGTGATATGGGTGTAGAAATACACGAAGACTTGATGTCTATCTTATTACTGTATAGCTTGCCAGAGAGTTACGAAAATTTTAGATGTTCTATGGAGAGCAGAGACGAACTACCAAACATAGAGGTACTAAAGATTAAGATCTTGGAGAAGGCAAATAGCTCGACTTGTACTGAAATGAAAAGTATTGAAGGAGCTATGTATGCGAAGAATAAAGGATTTAAAAAGAACTCGAACCGTAAAGAACAAAATACAAAGAGTAAATTTATATTTAAATGTTATAAGTGTCATGGAGTTGGACATAAATATTCAGAATGTAAAATGAATCAAAAGAATGATGACGCGAGATGTGCAACAGAATATAACAAGGAGGACAGTATTTTTGATATTCTTTTTAATTGTACGAATTTTTCTAATAATTTACAAATTAAAAAGAATGACTGGATCCTTGATAGTGGCTGTACATCGCATTTATGTAACGATTTATATAAATTTACAGATAATTTTTGTATTTTACAGGATAAACTGAACTTAGCATCAAATCTGTCGACGGATGTAAAGGGCAAAGGTGACGTAAGGTTGTCAGCATCAGGCAGGAGGCTTATTTTGAAGAATACCCTGTATGTACCAGATCTTCGTAGTAATTTATTATCTGTAGCGAGGATTGCAGACAATGGGTATGAAGTTCAATTTCATAAAGATAGGGCCTGTATTAATTCGTCAAACGGAAATACTGTAATGACAGCCGAACGTGTAGGAAATCTTTACGTTTTTAAGAGATTGGATGAACAAGCATATTTTATGGCTGATCCAATCGACATAGTAGAGTGGCATAGTCGCATAGGTCACTTAAATGGTAAAGATCTCTTAAAGTTGTTGAACCATTGCGGATATAATACTAAGGAGGCAGATCTAAGTAAAATATCGAATTGTGATGTTTGTGCTAAGGGAAAAATGAGTTCGTTACCTTTTTCGAGATCGGGTGGTCCATGTAATGAATTATTACGTATTGTTCATTCCGATATAGTAGGTCCTTTAAAAACACAGTCAATTGGCGGAGCGAAATATTTTGTAACTTTTATTGACGACAGTACCCGTTGGTGTGAAGTTTATTTACTTGGAAAGAAGAGTGCAGTGCTTAGCGCATTTAAGCTATACAAAAGTCATGCTGAAAGACTCACAGGAAAGAAAATTAAATTCCTTCAATCTAACAATGGCGGTGAATACTGTAGTCGTGAATTTGATGAATTTTTAAATCAAGAAGGCATTCAAAGAAGGCTGAGTATTTCGCGATCACCTCAAATGAACGGAGTCAGTGAACGAATGAACAGAACTTTACTTGAAATGGCTAGATGCATGTTATTATCTTCTGGTTTGTCCGTAGGATTTTGGGCGGATGCTGTTGTGACTGCGTGCTACATACGCAATCGTTGTCCAACGAGTAGTCTAAATGGTGGTATTCCATTTGAAAAATGGACTGGAACTAAAGTCGACTTATCCAACATAAGAAGTTTTGGAGCAAAAGCCTATATTTTAGACAAGACACCAACGAAAGACAAATTCGATGCTCGTGCTAAGGAGGGAGTTTTTGTCGGGTATCCGAGATGTACGAAAGGATACCGAATTTGGATACCAGGTGAACATAAAGTCGTTGAAGCTCGTGATGTTAAATTTGTTTCCAAAGAGGAACCAAAACAGTTTCATCAGAAGGTTGAACTGGAAGTTGAAGATACACATTCAAATGCGAAAAGTCCAGTTACTACTGAATTCTATACTTATTTACCTGCCACGCATGAGACATTGACAGGCGCTGGTGATCAATCCAATGAAAGAATTCATACGGATGTTGTACGTTGTGCCCCTAAGATTGATTGTCATGGAAATGGAGATAGTTGTCCTGGTGATGTACATTCAGAGGTCGAGCCAGCTAATGAGGGAAATAATACGCAACAAGTTATCCTGAAAAGAGCCGCTGGAAGACCGAAACTTGTAAAGGGAGAACGTGGTCGCCCAAGAAAAGTATATAATATGGTAGAAGTTCAAGAACAAGAAACTGAACAGCATGAAGAAATGCACCCGGACTCAATGGAACCTGTAGAAGGTATACAGGGTGATATTAATCAAAATGTAGATGATGAAGAGTTTTTCTCAGCGATGGCTGAAATATCACTCGAACAGGCTTTATCAAGCGATGAGAGTGAAAAATGGCAAGAAGCAATTTTATCTGAGATCAAAAGTTTAGTGAAGAACGAAACCTGGGATATTGTTAAGAAACCAAAAGATCGAGAGATTGTGGGCTGTCGCTATATCTTGACAACTAAACTGAATGTCGATATGACAACAAAGAAGAAAGCTCGTCTAGTAGCAAGGGGTTATAGTCAACGTTATGGTGTAGATTATCACCAAACTTATGCCCCAGTAGCGAGACTTGAAACTATCAGACTTTTAATGGCACTAGCGGTAGAATTGAATTTAGAAGTCCATCAACTAGATATCAATACTGCTTATTTAAATGGCAAAATCGACGAAAAGGTATATATGCAGATACCAAAGATGTTAGAAGAAAACCTTCATACGCTGATCCAGAGAGAGGGAGAGGGCTCAGAAATTGGAAAGCGTGCTAATAAAATGTTAGTGGATCTTCAAGCTGGAGGAGATGCCTGTCTCTTAAAGCGTTCATTGTATGGTTTAAAGCAAGCGGGACGACAGTGGTATATTAGATTAGATGAAACACTTCGTCGAATGAATCTGAAACCAAGCAAAAATGAACCGTGTCTATATTATCAGCGGAGGAAGGATGGAACAGTTTTGATAGTTGTTATATATGTTGATGACATTTTAGTTGCTTGTGATGATATTACTTTGATACGAGAATTTAAGAAGAAATTAGCTGATGATTTTGAGTTAAAAGATTTTGGACCAGCCAAATATTGTTTGGGTATAGAGATAGTGAAGGAAGACGGTGTAATAAGTCTATCACAGCGTAAATATATCCAAGACACATTAAAGAAGTTTGGAATGACGGACTGCAAAACCGTATCGACGCCTTTTGAGGTGGGATTAAATTTTGCAGCTCCAAAGCGTCACGAAGTATACAAGGAAAAGGAACCGTGGCCATATCGCGAACTCATAGGAACATTGATGTATTTGAGTGTTGCCACAAGGCCTGACATTGCGAATACAGTTTCAAAGTTAGCTCAATTTGTAACTTGTCCAAATCATACTCATTGGATTTCCGCTAAACGAGTTCTTCGATATCTAAAGAAGACTATTGACTACCGATTAACATTTAGAAAAACAGGAAAGTCGTTAACGGGTTACTCAGATGCTGATTGGGGTAACTCATTAATTGATCGGAAATCATACTCTGGTTACGCTTTTGTATTAGGAGGAGCTACAATTTCATGGCGATCGCAAAAGCAAAGATCAGTGGCTACATCTTCAACCGAGGCTGAGTATATAAGTCTTAGCGAAGGTATGAAAGAGGCTCTTTATCTCAGTAGTTTGTTGAAAGAAATAGGTATGTTAAACTTATCAAAAACTACGATGTATGCTGACAACCAGGGGGCGATATATATTGCCAACGATACCGGCTACCATGCCCGCAGCAAACATATAGATATAAGGTATCATTTTATTAGGGATGTATTGAAGGGTGATGTTGTAGAGTTGAAGCATCTGCCGACAGATTTGATGTTAGCCGATGTATTAACTAAAGCTTTACCCGCGATTAAACACTATAAGTGTACTTCAGGCTTGGGGCTAGTATAGTAAAATTGAGGGGGCGTGTTAAAGTTTCAATTATTACTACTTGTCGGCCTACTGGCCTATAAACCAATTTGAATTTGGAGTACTTAAAAAGAATGACATATGTAAAAGTGGTTGTCTGTGTTGTGTCATGTCATTGTGCTTTCATGAAAATGTATTTATAATTTTCTCCTAAAATAAATATTATTGTGGATTCTATTGTGCGTTATTCTCTGGGGTGGGAAGAAGCTCCTACTAACATATTTCATAGGCATTAAATATATTATTATGTACTCAGATTCTACTGTGAATCAATAAAAATGATAAATACACACAAATATTTTTAACCTTTAAAAGACATGACTCCTAAAAAAACACTCTAACTGACGACTGAGAGAAGGTTCTTGAGAGGAGACCACGACTGGCAAGCGCACCGTAGGTGGTCTGACGAGCTCACGAAGGTGACGTTGAGAAGGTG
Organism: Helicoverpa armigera; assembly: GCF_030705265.1. Taxonomy (NCBI): domain Eukaryota; kingdom Metazoa; phylum Arthropoda; class Insecta; order Lepidoptera; family Noctuidae; genus Helicoverpa; species Helicoverpa armigera. The sequence continues at coordinate 3,349,001 of NC_087141.1, forward strand.
GATGAGGTAGCGTTGAGAGTAGACTGCTCTCAACCAATCCTTTAGAATCATACTATTAAAATATCATACCATTGTCATGATCTCTAACAGCATGTGCAGGCGCCGGCCTCCCCCGGCGTCCCCGTCCTCCGCGCCGTCCGCGCCCGCGTCCTCGCCCGCGCCACCAGCCCTTAGCTTTGACGGCGGGGGCTGATGATGGCGATGTGTCGCGGTGGGACTGTGGGGAAACAAGTCAATGAAAATAGGAAATAGGGAGGTATTTATATGGAGCCGATAATGTTCTGTAGCTAGGCAAAAGTACTAAATTTACTAAAGGACTAGCTTATAGGTACATATATAAGACAGGTACATAAGGAATTCTTATCTGTTTTTGTAAATGACACAAATAACTGTAATTTTTAACTGGCTAAAAAAAGAGGAGGTTCACAATACGGATATTTCTATATTTTTTATCGCGCATATCTCCGTGGTTTTCAATGTGATAATATATTCTTACGGCAAGATTCTCATCATCGGAGTCTCGTGGAGCGAGCGACTGTCGCCTCTCACTGCGAGCTCGCGACATGCTGCGTTCCTTAGGTCGCCTCTCTGTAACAACAGTTTGTTTTATATTGTTTGTGGAAGTTGCGATCGGCGCTGTCGCTCTCGCATTGGCCTTGTCAGTCATCAGCGCAAGTGCCAAAACCAAGCAACTTGACACAGATGCAGTATAAATCATCTTTTATGGATGTCAAGATTGAAATACATTTTACAACACACACAATACAGAAAGGCTATATACATATGAAGATGTCGATAAACGTGTGTATATGTGTGATATAGTTACCGGGCGAGTGTTCGGGTTCGCTGTCGCTGCTAGAGCGCGGGCGGCTGGCGGCGCGGCTCACGCTGCGGCGGCCCGGACTAGCGCGGAGAGGACTCGCGATACTGCTGACGAATATAATATCATTGAACAACTGTGGATTACAACTACCAATCCATCCGTGGTTTTTAGGTTCGATATTGATATTTGACATTTGCTTCATATAAATTATGTAAAATTGTTTTATTTTGAAGAACAAAAGACGTAAGATAGTTTTGTGATAGTCTAGCATTTTGACAATGTTGTACAAGACACGTGTTGTTGCTGTTGACGACAACGTCTCCCGCCAACCCTCATGGGGGTTGCCATTACAAATTAGCAAGGATTCCATTGTTACCTATTCCTAACAGGGCTGCTGGGCCACACTGACGATATCTTCTCTCGACATAGAGTCCAAGAGAGTGTTATGTTAGCCAAGCTTCCATATTACCTGTTCCTAACAGGGCTGGTACGACGGGCTTGACGGAATAGTGGGGCACATTGTTATATATCAGTCAGGCTTGTATATTACCTGTTCCTAGCAGGGCTGGTAGCTTTGTGCGGGGTGTCGCGGGGGCTGTCGCCGTGACACAGCGCCTGCAGCCCCGCCTCGCGAACATCGCGCCGGGCTTGACGGAATAGTGGGGCACATTGTTCGCGCATTTTTACACCGGCTCTGGGTAAAAAAAAGACATACAATGTGGTTAAAAGTAATAAAGAAATAAGCTAGGAGTACAAGAAAATCATTTAACATCCTTGGGAGTCGTTACGAGTAGTCCAAAGCCCGTAAGTCCGACACCGGTCTTACCAAGAGGTATTGAGTTACCCGGGAAACTGGGTTAAGACGCCACCGTGATTTTGATAGCCGTTTGCCATGCCAAATTATAGGACTACCAGCTTACCAATGGATCTGAAATTTTGATATAGGTAAATTGATATCTTTATCTAGATTCTGCCAGAACGAAAACACGATACTGATAATTTTACTCGATCATAATTAATTCCGAAAACACGTCTAAAAAAGTACTATTTTTGAAATTACAAGGAAGTTACACTATCTTTATATTTCAAAATTACTCTAATATATACTTAACATCAATATTAAGGTTTTGTCAAAGGCATTTTTCCATAACTATTACCAAACATTTTTAATTAAAGTTTTAAGATATTGCATTTTTTGAGCGGCCGCGATCATGGTAGACGCTACGCAATTCTGAACCTTATGTCAGTGCTCTAGCGATTGATACACAATGCGTACGGAGACTAGCCAGTCCGGCGATAGCCCTCGTCGAGGTCGGACCTGTGCATGTTGTCGCTCCGGCCGTAGGTATAATAATTTGTGACGATAACTCAGATTTGCGAGCGGCCCTATGTGTGCGTCGGCTTGTAAATATACAACTTTCGTTCGTGTGACAGTGACGTCGTCCGAGCATGACGTGTTCTTATCGCTTTTTGTTATGGGTACAGTCGTTTACAAAAATGTCTAGTTCTTCACGGAGAAAATGTTTAAGGAGTCAGGTAGCGTTTCAAAAAATGAAACAACATTCAAAGCTTCTTATTATTACATCTTACAGTTTTTCATTATTTTCTCATAAGTTTTTTCAAATTGACATTGACAGTATCTAAGAAATAAATGACGTGAAATATCTAAGATGAATTAAATACTCCTTACATATTTTCTAGCTCGGGGTATTTTTCAAGTAGCGATTCAGAATCATTATAAATAAATAAACATTTTTATTGGGTATTAAACAAATCAAAAACTAACTTAATAATTTCAATAGATATTTACACAGATAAATAAACATTAAATTACGTAATAACTGTTTTTCCTTAAACAGCCGTAACCCCTAAATAACTGTATTTGTACCCGACTGTACCTCTTGTCACGCACACAAAGTCACTGTATATGTACAAGGGTTACCCACACAAAGGCCGCGCGCAAGACTGAGTTCAACTTACTATACTACGTAAGAGAACAAAAAATCTATGGAGACCGCGTTATACTATAAATTCTTTATTTTTTTACATTATATTATTATTTACATTTCAGTTTTAATAAACATGTTTGAAAATGAATTACTTAGCTTCATTACTTCTTTGATACCTTACACTTCACTACATACATTTTTTTAATGTTCAATACACAAGATCTGCGACGTTTTTATTCCTAAACCACTTAATTTTTACTAGCTGTTTAACGCGATTTTAGCCGCATTCCCGGGGAACTTCTTCCTGTGCCCGGATAAAATATGGCCTACATTCACTAGGGATAGTGTAAATCTCTAATTGTGAAAGCAAATCAAATCAGTTAAGCAGTTTCAGAGCTTATACAATCCACAGAAACAAACAATCAAATCTTCCCTCTTTATAACATTAGTATAAATTATTTAACACTGGTCAAACCCTTTCATTTGATACCCGTATTGAGAGAGCTATAAAAAAACAATGCAATTCAGCATTTTCTGGCGGTGGCTATCTTGGACTTTAAATAATATTATACATAATTCTACTAATCAAGCCCTTTCATTTGATACCCATACTGAAGGAATTGTAAAAAAAAATATGTTATTCGCCATTTTGTGGCGGCGGCCATCTTGGGCCGATATTCACCAAATAAAGCTAGGAACACTCCCGATTAATTTTCATTTCAAACAAAAAAACCTAAATACATATCGATTCTTCCGTTCTGGATATACAAACACACATACACGACACACCACACATACATACACACAACCATACGCGTCCAAATTATCATATTACTCTTCATAAAAAAATTTAATTACAAATAATTTTTGTAAGTACAACAAAAAAAAACTGATCAAAAAAAAAAAAAAGTTAGGTAAGTTGCGGCTCCTTATGTTCCCTGTTCGGTTCTCCTGACCCCGCGCTGACCTCGGCGTGTGCGATTGGCGCGAAATTCAAATTTTACACATTGAGTGAAGAGTATAGCTTGCGCGACGCGCGATAGACGCGGAAGTGTAGTGGGCGGAGCTATCTAAAATCAAAAAATCCGCGGTGCGGTCTTAAGGTGGTCAGATAGGCAATCGCTCCTTGTAAAACACTGGTACTCAGCTGTATCCAGTTGGACTGGAGAACGACATAATTCACCTTTATGAGGTCGGTTAAAAATACATATACTTACTTGTAAAACACAGTATCCTTGTTATTATAAGTGAGACAATTCTCGATCATGAGCTTGAAGTCTGCCTCTATATCGTCTATGGTGGTGTACGCGCCGCGGTCTAACTTCTTGCCCATAGTGCTCAGATCCATTGGGTGTTTCACTATGGTGCTGTAGTCGGGTACCTAAAAACAAAAAAAAAACTTGATGGTGGTTGAGAACATTGTGCAAGTCGCTATAGATACTATTTGACCACGAGGACCCAACTTCGTGTACTTATACTCGGAAGGTACTTGCCGCCAATGGGTTTGGCGAAGCGAAACAAAGTTTAACTTCAGCACTGTCAGATGAATAATAATCAATATTCATCTAATAGTAAGTATATTTTTTTATATTACATTAAACCACATTAAACATAAAGAAACATTTCACATACAACCACTTCACTCAGTATAAAATCCTGCCTAAACTGAAGTCTCACCAAGTCACCAGTCCGGGCGCCAAATCCCCAGTAATACTTAAGTAGTGTATAATTGGGGTTTCTGGATCAAAAGAGATCCATCAACCCCAATTATACATTAGTTCAAATATGATATCTATTCAAATAATTTAATTTCATTTATTCAAATACCTATTTGTTTAACATTTCAAATAAATCATCTATTTAAATACACCGATACTTCAAAAACTAGTATAAGTACCATCTTATTCGAATACTGTTACATAATTTCGAATAAACTATCTATTCAAATATACCAATTGGAAACCAAATAAAACAGCTTTTAAAATCTCAATGTTTATTTTAATCATTTTATAGACCAATTAAAAAACATTTTCTATATTTTCTTGTATTTTGAATATGAGGTCCTTAGTCGACTGATATATGGCATCCATATTATTTTTCACGACGTGTTGCACGCACAAATCAGCATTGCATTTACATATATTCTGTTGGCGGTCTTCAAAACTTTTTGCATCGTATATTTCGATACGGATTACTTTTGATCCTTTAAAAGGTCGCTTAACATAACTATAGAGCGCTTCGTCATTGCTCCTCTTTCGATTTACACCATCGCTAACGTCTTTTTGCATTTGCAGACTCTCCATAGGGATGAAATTGAATAGTAAATCTTCGGAATCCTGAAAAGAATGAATTAATTATTAGATACATAATATCATTACTTATGCTTTACTATATTACAGAGAAGATATGCTAGTAGGTACTACTTATTTAAGAAAAAAAATCAAACTATACTTACCGACATCAAAGTGTATCCACCTTGCTCACTTGATTTGACAATAGCTACTTTTTCAACCATGTTTATATTTAAATATTTTCTTTTTTTTTTTTTCGAAGTTTATAAGGTTGAAAATTGAACGTTTTTATGACATTCTAATACACTTCACTAAATATGGTTACATGAAATAGGACTCTCCCGACGGGCCGGCGCCTGCACTGTTTTGTTTACTATAATTCTATACTAATAATGAAGATCTAAATGTACTTTTGTTTGCTGAAGACGTTATTATACATTTACCATGACAATAAATGACAAGTAAAGTTAAAGTATGAAACTAGTCTTGTGATTACTACTAGTAGTATGATTTAACTTAAAAAATCTTAATTACATGCGTTTAAGGTTGAGAATCAAACTTAATAATAACAATGCCAGGTAAGCATTTTTCTTATAAGGATTAAAGTGACGTAAATTAATTGGTATTTAAATCGGGACGTCGACATCTGGAGCATTACTGCTGAATTCCCAGAGCTGGTATCAACAACGAGAGCACTGCACAAAACATGTAAGTTACAATTGTAATTTTTATATTTAAATAGTTTGTTTTAGTTCTCAATAACCGCATCTATTGATTGGTTATAACTGTATCAGTGCTTCACTCATATTTAATATTAATAAAATGTATAATAACAATTAATTTATTATATTTAAACTACTGTTTAGTTTTTGTATTAATTCATATTCATGTTTTCACTGATTCAATCGATTAATATTCTTTTGTCTATTCTTTTATTAATTTCGATAAAAAATAGTGTACATACTTTTATTTTCATTTTAGATTGGAGCTTCACTGCCTGATTTCCCAGAGCTGGTTCAACAAAAAGAGCGCTGCACAAAAAATGTAAGTTATAATTGTAATATTATATTTAAATAGTTTGTTTTAGTTCTCAATAACCGCATCTATTCATTCGTTATAACTGTATCAGTATTTCACTCATATTTAATATTAATAAAATGTTTAATAGTAATTTTTATATTTAAATAGTTTGTTTTAGTTTTTCAATAACCGCATCTATTCATTCGTTATAACTGTATCACTGCTTCACTCATATTTAATATTAATAAAATGTATAATAACAGTTGATTTACTATATTTAAACTACTGTTTAGTTTTTGTATTAATTCATATTCATGTTTTCACTGATTCAATCGATTAATATTCTTTTGTCTATTCTTTTATTAATTTCGATAAAAAATAGTGTACATACTTTTATTTTCATTTTAGATTGGAGCATCACTGCCTAATTTCCCAGAGCTGGTTCAACAACAAGAGCGCTGCACAAAAAATGTAAGTTATAATTGTAATATTATATTTAAATAGTTTGTTTTAGTTCTCAATAACCGCATCTATTCATTCGTTATAACTGTATCAGTATTTCACTCATATTAATTATTAATAAAATGTTTAATAACAGTTAATATTACATTAAAAATACTGTTTAGTTTTGTATTAATTCATATTTCATGTTTTCACTGATTCGAATTGATTAATATAATATGTCTATTCTTCAATTTTAATTTGATAAAAAAATAGTGTGTATACTTTTATTTCCATTTAGATTTCGATAATATAAATATATATGGTATAAACATATTATTTCTTTTTAATTTCAGGTCGTCACATCGTGGAAATGCTGATGCTTTGTTCCCTTCGGACGATGAAGTACAACAGCGGCCTGAGCCTGAGAAAATGAAGCAGAAGAAGAGGAAACAAGCATCATCGTCGTCATTGATAGCTGCGCCGAGTACATCCAGGGAGAGTCCAGTCCCCGCTCGTATTCAATCCCCACCGCCGCTAAAAGTTAAGAAACCTGTCATCAAGCCTATCCCACCGAAGAAAGCAACGGTCCGGGATATTTTCGGAACCGACAGCGAAGACATCAGTTGTTGCAGTCATATATGACTCGAAGGCTCGCTAATGGGCACTCTCGCCAAACATGTGACACCAAAAAAGGGTCACATTATATTGAATTAAAGGTTTATAATTGCGACGAAATTGAAAAGGTGTCGCCTATGAATAGGTGGCGCCACGCTATTGTTTGCGTAAAAAATAAAACAGACGAAAACACGGAAGCGTGGCAACATCTTACTAATTTTATAATTGCCACAAGAAAGGAGTTTAGAAACTGTCCAATAAATTTTATTAGCAATTATTATTAAATGTACCTAATTGAATTAAAAGATTATGAAATCGGTTAGGTACTATGTCATATCTAGATTTGAATTAGGTGGTAGGTTTTGTAGGTAGTGTACATGTCTACATCCATATATTCACGTAGTTATTATATTATTTAGTCGCATATTTACTCGCATATATCCAAATATTATTATTATATTTTGTATGTCTCTACCAGACCTCGGGACTATAGAGTCCCGGATTTTTGGGAGGCGAACGTGGGGCCGAAGCCGAAGCTTTTGAGAAAACTTTAATGAAATATTATTATACTCTTGTATCACTAATCTAAATAAAATAAATATATAAGCTAATATTAATGTGTTGTGTTTTTTTTTTCTTACAGTTCCTTCAAGTTCTATCATCAGATCTAATAATAATTTATTGAAATGCGTTTACTGTCAAATTGAAATACCAAAAAACGAATATCAATATCATTTAAGAACTAATGTACATAAATCGAATAGCATATTGAGATCTGAATTTGAGAATATTGATATTATTGCTACAGCTTTTAAAAACAGAATAATAACTTACAGGCTTAATCCATCAGAGATGTATCTCACACCAGAGGCATTCCTGATGGATAATTGGAAAGATGTAATGAATTTATTGAATGTTTGTCTTAAGAAACATAACTGTATAAAAGTGAACTTTGAACTTTTCGCTTACTTTGTTCTGCCAACAACTGGTGAACAAGAGTTGAAATCATTTAATAGTAAGTATGAATTAGTTTATCATAGTACTGATAAAAATGATCTATATTTAAATATCATAAATACTTTTGAAAGAAAACTGTCTGAATTTCAACACTGTGGATCTGGCTGGTCATGCCTCTTTATGAATCATCTCGAGATTAATGTAAATAAATATAATCCTTTGAGAGGTGGGTCATATATAGAATTGCCAAATGTACTAAAACGATCTAAAAGCTGTATTAATATACAAAACAATGACAATCACTGCTTCCTGTGGAGTATTGTGGCAGCATTATTTCCACAAAAGAGAAATGTTTGTAGAACAAATTCATATCCACACTATTCTACAGTACTAAATATAAGTGATATGATGTTTCCGCCATCAAACTCCGATATTAGACATTTCGAGAAAATAAATCCCAACATAAGTGTGAATATTTATGGCTTAGATAATAGCAAACACATTGTGACTGGTCCTTTATATGTCACTAAATCAAGAAAGCGTAATCATGTAAATTTATTATATATTGAAAAAAATGGAAAAGGTCACTATTGTTTAATCAAAGACCTTTTACGACTAGTGAAACGGCAAATTACTCATCACAAAGGTAAAATGTTTTTTTGTGATTTATGTTTACAATGTTTTGCAAGTTCAAAGAAGTATAACTCTCATATGTGTAATAAAATATTGACAGTACTGCCCGAGAAAAATACTATTCTACAGTTTAAAAATTATGAAAAACAACAAAAAATAAACTTTGTTATTTATGCAGACTTTGAAAGCCTTCTATTAAATTGTAATGATTTTATAACGGAGAATACTCGAATATATAAAGCTCACCAACCCTCTTGTTTCGGTTATTATATTTGTTGCTCACACAACCGTAATTTGAATAAATATGTGACGTATAGAGGTCCAGATTGTGTAGAAAAATTTGTCACATATTTGCTAAGCGACATAGAAATTATTTATAATATATTATCAAAAGCGCTGCCTATGTCACCTTTAACGAAAAATCAAGAAAATAACTTTAATAACGCCACAGTGTGTCACATATGTAAACAATTATTATTTGATGATAAGGTGAGAGATCATGATCATGTGACATCACAATACCGAGGTGCTGCACATTCTCATTGCAACTTAATGCACAGAGTTTGTTCATTTGTGCCAGTGGTTTTTCATAACTTGGCTGGTTATGATTGTCATCTTTTCATCAAAGAACTGGCAAAATATGAAGGTTATTTTAAAATAATACCGAAAACTAAAGAACAATATATATCTCTTACTAAAATTATTCAAACTAAACAGATAAAATTCATCGATTCTCTCCAGTTCCTTAACTCAAGCTTGGATGTCTTATCTAGGAATTTAAATGATGATGAGTTTATACATTTATCAAATGAATTTCATAACGCAGACTTGTTGAAATTATTGAAACGTAAGGGTATTTACCCTTATGACTATATGGATTCTTTTTCAAAATACGAAGAAAATTGTCTTCCCCCGAAAGAATGTTTTTATAATAGTTTAAAATGTGAACACATAACCGATGAAGATTACAAGCACGCGGAACAAATATGGCAAAGTCTTAAATTAAAATCTCTTGGGGAATATACTGACCTATATTTAAAAACTGATGTTTTATTACTTTGCGATATATTTGAAAATTTTAGAGACACTTGCTTACGGTATTATAATCTTGATCCAGCTTATTATACCACTGCACCGAGCTTGAGTTGGGATGCTATGCTTTTATATACAAAGGTCCAGTTAGAGCTAATTAGTGATTTAGAAATTTATGAATTACTGGAAAAGGGTATACGGGGGGGGTTAGCTCAGTGTTCTCTTCGTAATGCAAAGGCTAATAATAAATACTTACCGAATTTTGATGACTCCGAGGAATCAACTTTTTTGATATATCTCGACTGTAATAATTTATATGGCTACGCGATGACAAAAAAAATGCCAATATCTGATTTCCGGTTTTTGTCACCTGCTGAAGTGTATGCAATTAATATAACTAATGTACCCGATAATTCAGATTATGGATATATTTTAGAAGTCGATTTATCTTACCCAGATCATTTACATAAACATCACCGAGATTTACCTTTTGCTCCAGAAAAATTTATTCCTCCTGGTAGCAAAACTCCAAAATTAATTGCAAGCTTATACGATAAATTTAAATATGTCATACATTACGTTCATTTAAAAGAATGTTTAAAGAATGGTCTTGTTTTGAAAAAAATTCACCGTGTGCTCACTTTTAGACAAGAAAACTTTTTACAGAAATACATTGACTTGAATACTCAATTACGCCAAGCTTCATCGTCATCATTTGAAAAAAACTTATTTAAACTGATGAATAATGCGATTTTTGGTAAAACTATTGAAAACAGACGAAAACAGGTAAATATTAAATTAGCTACTACTTGGAATGATAAAAAGAATAAGACAAACAAACATCTTAGTGCTGCAAACTTAATTGCAAAACCTAACTTCAAAAATATAACAATATTTTCTAAAAACTTTGTAGCTATTCATTTAAGTCCTGAAAAATTAAATCTCGACAGACCCATATATATTGGTTTTACGGTTCTAGAGTATGCAAAACAGCATTTGTTTAAGTTTCACTATGACTATATAAAAAACAAATATAAAAACAAAGCAAGGTTGTGTTATACTGATACAGATAGTTTGCTTTATTTTATAAAAACAAAAGATATATACCAAGATATGAAACAAGACATTTTAAATTTTGATACTAGTAATTTTGATGTAAAAAATAGTTTCGAAATGCCTAGAGTCCACGCACAAATCCCAGGCCTATTTAAAGATGAGCTTGCGGGTGACATTATTACAGAATTTACTGGGCTTAGAGCCAAACTATACTGTATAAAAAGTTTAAATGGAGAAACTAGAAAAGCTAAGGGTGTAAATAAGTCAATTACAAAGCGATTACGATTACATAATTATAATAAAGCTCTACTTAGTGACAGTACATTTAAATGCAAGATGAACACTATTAAATCTATAAAACATATGTTATTTTCTCAGGAAATAAACAAAATAGTTATTAATAGAACTGATGATAAGAGACAAATACTATTAAATCAAATAGATACATTACCATGGGGTCATTGTGATACTATATTTTAAATATAAATACATTTATGTATTTTAAGTCTTAAATATAAGATAATTATAAAATGTTATTTTTAAATACATATTGTTACTGTTAGTATTTTAGCTGTAGGTTATCTTTTTAAATAATAAAAATACTTTAAACATGAACGAGTTTTTCATTACTAAATAATTTCCTGTGAAGTACTTACTTGTCGTGGTTTATTTTACTGATAAAATAAAAAAAGAAAGACTGTTTCATTATTTTTTTTACCACAGTTGTTGAAGACTGATTCTTATATTAATATTATTTTGAATTATAATTTCTTCGATAAATAAAACACATTTTTTAATTAAAATTCTATGTATTTAACTTACACCCACATTTAAACATAATATACACTCAAGAAACATAATACGTATTAAAAAAAAAACTTAAAAAAAATAACATTCATCAGCCCTATGAAGTTGAACTTATTTTTTTCACTATTTTATTAACTAGATAATCTGTTTCACTCATAATTTCATCGTAATTGTCTTTAACTTGATATTGAACGTCCACACAAGGACTTTCATTGATGCTTAAATCATAAACACATATTTTAATTATATGATGCGCTTTCCCTGGTTCGTTACGAATGACGTAAGATGTAGAAGGTATGACAGAATGTTTGGATACAGTATTTCTTGATGTTAATTTAGACTTCTTCCTATCCTTTTCTTTTATGCCTTTCTCGTTTACATCGTACTCTTCGTGCTTTTGATTTTGATGGAACTCGACTTGTTCCATCTTGTTTTTAGGCAGTTCTTGAGTAAAATAGTATGAATTGAAAACATCATCCACAATATCAAGGTCACTCATCTTCTGAAAATATAAAATGCTTTAATCGTCCACATTTACAAATATCTTAAATAACATGAAAAACCAAGTTCATAAACATACCTCCGATTTAAATTAGCAAGTATTTTTGTAATTAAAATAATAATGTTTATTTATTTATTTAAACTAAACTTTTGCAACCAGTGGTACCAAGTTTTCTACACAAACTAAGTAGATGTGTTGCAAGATCGCTTTATATTGTGTTGCTCGACTGGCAATTTTTTTCCTAAAAATTTCAATTATTTATTTTACAATTCTCATTCTCAAATAAGTAATGAATTGACTATAAAATATTATTACACACATCTCGCATATAAGTAATGAGGACAAATATTATTTCTGACAGACATAAAGATGAAGTGGACTAAACACCCTGTATCCTTAGCAGTTAAAAATATTGATATAAAAGATAATACGCTGCACCCGAAGCATAGCGTACTTCTCCCGAATAATATCCGCAGTATAATATGTGGTCCTTCTAATTGTGGAAAAACTAATGTCATGATAAGCTTGTTGATACATGAAAATGGTTTAAGGTTTCAAAATGTTTATTTATATTCCAAAACAACTCTACAGCCAAAATATCGTTTTCTAAAACAAGTCTTGGCAAGAGTTCCAGGAGTAAAACTTTTCACTTTTGAATTCGATGAAGAGGTTATTCATCCCAATGATGCCTTACCAAATTCAGTAATCATATTTGATGATGTGGTTGGTGAAAAACAAATGAACATACGGAATTATTATACAATGGGAAGGCATAGAGGGATAGATTGCTTTTATTTATCTCAGACTTATGCAAAAGTACCGAAGCACTTGCTGCGTGACAATGTTAATTTTTTGGTTATCTTCAAACAGGATGATTTGAACTTGAAGCATATTTATGATGAACATGTTAGTTCTGATATGGAGTTGTCTAAGTTCAAAAATATCTGTTCTAAAATATGGCTATCTCCGTACGATTTTTTGACTATCAATAAAGACTGTGAATTAAACAATGGCAGATATAGACAATCATTTGATAACTTCATAAGTTTTGAATAATAAATAAAAAGCAAACTAAATAACAGTTTTAGACTATGTCAGTTTTTTACGCAGTGAATCTTTTTGTATTTTCAGTGAAGATATAAATAAAGGTAAATTGTAAATAATAAATCAGTATTGTTATTTCTCTGGCTGAATAAAGTACTGAGCAATAATATGGAGGAAAAAATTAAATTACAGTTGATTAAGTCTGCTGACGCTGTAAAAAATAAATTAAAACAAATGAAAAACCAGGAACATGAAATTAATTTATCGCTTGATAAAATACTAAAACCTGTTTCCGAGCCTCTTAAAACCTTAGTGAATTTAAAAAAGAAATGTCCGCAGTTGGAACCAACGGAGAATGAGGTCAATTCGGAATCATTCGAATCAGATGAAAGTATAACAAGTTGTTCTACTAAATGTGATGATTTTTATGATGCTGATTTAAATTTTGCAACTCCTATTAAAAATAAAGTTAAAGATGTAAATTTAGAGATATCACTAGAGGGTAAAGATGTTTATGGTATTTATGATGGAGTAAATGTACCATTCGGAATAAGAACAGATAATAAACAATTGATGATAGGTAACTCAATAGTTTCATTTTCTAAAATTGACAGTGTGGATAAAAATAATGTGTTATTGGTAAAAATTGATGACAAAACTTACAATTTAACTCCAGGCTTGAAAGAACTTTTACTTCGAAAAAAGCCAGATTTAAAGACAATAACAAGCGAAGATAAAATGATATATAAAAATATATTACTTCAAACTAATGCACATAAGAGAGATTTTAATCCTGGAGGTCAAATAAGAGGTGACAAAGGAACGAAATATCGAGATATAATTAAACCTTTGTTTTCTATTACTTCAAATGAAAAAAAGCAAACCAAACTTGGAGGCGGCTTGCCAAAACTCAAGAAATATAGAACCCAAACTGATTTGGTATATTGGGATGATCCTAATGAATTGGTTGAAAGGTTGAAATTGTTGATAGCTTCAAGAGATGCTGGTAATACAAATCACGATAATGAAATTTTATCAATAATTGAGGAATTGAAAGAAGCCCGTGTAATTAAGGAATAAATAAATAGATGCGTTATATAGTTTTTATTTTAGTATTACACAATCATTCCTGATCAGTAACAAACTATTATCACAGCGTTGATAAAATATTAAATTAATTAAATAATATCACGTATTTGTTAAGTACTCATAAGGTACTTCTGTACTTTGATTATTGAAAAATATCTATATTATAGAAAAGTAATATGAGCAAAGCAGATGTCGTTAATGAAATTCATAAAAATGCGAGAGTGCATTTTCCGCGCAGAAAGGTCATTATGAAAGATATAGATGATCTATGGCAAGCGGATTTAATTGATATGCAATCAATTTCTAAACAAAATAATGGCTTTAGATTTATTCTTTCTGTTATTGACACGTTTTCGAAGTATGCTTGGACATATCCCTTGAAAAGTAAGAATAAAGTCGATGTATATAATGCATTTAAACATTTGTTGGATAAAGGACGTGTTCCTAAAAATCTACAAACTGATAACGGAACAGAATTTTATAATAATAAATTTCAAAGTCTTATGAAATCAAATAATATTAATCATTATTCAACTTTTTCGACAAAAAAAGCTTCAATAGTTGAACGATTTATCAGAACATTGAAGTCCAAGTTATACAAAGAATTTAGTTTACAGGGTAATTATAATTGGATAAATAATACTATCAATGACGTCACATATAAATATAATCACACCAATCATCGAACAATTGACGAAATTCCCGCGAAGGTTAATAATACTAATAAAACACGCATTCTAAAAAGATATCTAATGTCGATAAAAAAAGTTAATACAAAGAGTAAGTTCAAAGTGGGTGATTATGTAAGGATCAGTAAGTACAAAGGAACATTCGAAAAAGGATATACTCCTAACTGGTCGACAGAAATATTTAAAATTAGAAAAATACAAAACACGGCTCCCATCACTTATTTAATCGAAGATACAATCAGAGGTCAACCTATTTTAGGAGCATTTTATACACAAGAACTTCAAAAAACAATACATCCTAATGTATACTTAGTTGAAAAAGTTCTTAGGAGGAAAGGAAACAAGGTATTAGTAAAATGGCTTGGTTTGCCCCCTACCGAAAATAGCTGGATTGATAAGTCGAATATATTGTAATAAAAACATATATATTAACCGTTACAACAACGATTAATCAGTATTATTATGTGCTTAGGAGAGATTAGTCTTCTCAATTGGTTTATAAATAATTTACCATTTGAATTACATCTACCTGGATACAATTATTGTGGGCCCGGAACCAAATTAATTAAGAGACTTATACGTGGTGATAAAGGTATAAATAAATTAGACGAATATTGTAAAGACCACGATATTGCTTATAACAGATCATCAAACTTGAAAGACAGACATAAAGCAGATTTAATTTTATTAAAAATGGCAAAGACACGCGCAAATGCTTCTGATGCCAGTGTAAGTGAAAAGATAGCAGCCCATGTGGTGAAAAAAGCTATGTTAGCTAAAATTAAAACTGGAGCTGGTCTAAATAATGATCGTAAAAAAAACTCTTCAAGAAAAATTTCTTTAGACTTAAAAAATAAGTTTAAAAATGTAATTACTAAAACAAAAAAACACATCCAAAAATTAAAGCCAAAAGGCAAGAAAATGGCGATTGAATTAGCTATGGCTGCTGCAAGAGAAATGATTGATGATTCATCCATTACACTTCCTCGTGTTATTCCTATACCAAAAACTGGCGGAGTACTACCTTTAATTCCTATTTTTGCGGGATTATCAGCAGCAGGAGCATTAGCAGGTGGTGCAGCTGGTATTGCTAAAACTATTAATGAATTCAAGATTGCTAAAAAGCATTTTGCTGAATTGAAGAGGCACAACGAAAAAATGGAAGCTCTTTGCATTGGAAAAGGATTACATCTTAAACCTCATAGAGATGGACTTAAAATTTATGTATCGAAACAAAAAAACTAAATTATCGGCTACCCAATCGTCCCTTAACCAACTTTGACATTTTAAAATATGGGAATAGTATTCCTCATTTTCGAGGGGTGTTTATGCGAGATGAACTTCCAATGCAACCTTTTAAAAAAGAATGTGGGGTCATTAATTTAGATAGTTCTAAAAATCCTGGTTCTCATTGGGTAGCCTATGTAAAATGTAATGATTATATAGAATATTTTGATAGTTATGGTAATCTTAAACCTCCAAAAGAATTTATAAAATACTTAGGTTCTAGAATTAACTACAATTATGACAATATACAACGTGACCATCCTTTTAATTGTGGACATCTTTGCTTAAACTTTTTAAGGAAATTTTGGAGTAGGTACAGAATAAAATAAATAGTATATCTCATTATAGTTCAGTATCAAAGTATGTCTATAACGGTCACCATCTCCGGAAATAAATCAGAATTGACTTCATACTTTCAACCACCTTTGAACTTATCTGGTCAATATGAGTGCGGTTTGCTTAACTTTTCTGTATTGAACTCAGTGCAACATTTCCGTAATAATATTCAACCTTTGATAAGAGTTGAATGTGATCTAGTACACGGTTCCTACTCCAACGGATTACCAACTCATGTGATTCACGAATTTATGTCTAGTACCGCTCCGGGTAATTGGTGCATAGAATCACCGCAAAACGTTATCTATTTGCCTGTAAACAAAACATTAATCCCTTCTATATCTATTAAGATTGTCGACCAATTCGGCCACAGCATTGACTTTGGAAAACAACAAATTGAACTACGTCTTCATTTAAAAAAGATAAAATGATTTTATACTATAAAAACCCAGCAGTTAATGTAAAGCGGCTTATTCCTTCCAAGACATCTAAAGTGCAAGGACGTAACAAAACAGTGAAAAAATTGACGAAGTCGAATAAAAATTTTCTAAAGGCACTAGGCTTCCAGATATGAATATACTACAGGTTTCTGAATTACCACACTTTGACACTTCGATCGAAAGTTACGAAGTTCATTCTTATAATCCATACAATAACAGTTTTAGAGAAAATGATGAAATCAGAATTCCCATACAACAGCAAGATATATACGTACTACCATCGGCCAGCTCAATTTACATCGAAGGTGAAGCAAAACTCATCGGAAAAGATGGGAACCCGATCAAAAAAGCTGTTGCGTTCACTAATAATCCTCTTATGTTTTTGTTTCAAGACATCAGATACGAAATAAATGGAATTGAAATAGATCGTATGAAAAATTCTGGTATTTCATCAACAATAAAGTCATACATTTCATTAAATGAAGCAGAAAATAAAGTTGCAGCCTTATGGGGTTGGAATTTAGCCGGCTTTAAAAGTGATGGTCATTTTAGTATTGTAATACCGTTAAATAAAATTTTTGGGTTTGCTGAGGATTATAATAAAATTGTAATTAATTGTAAACATGAACTTATAATGAACAGAAGCAATTCTAATTTAAACAGTGTTATCCTTAGTGATGATGTAACATATTTTCAAATAGATATACAAAGGGTGCAGTGGAGAGTGCCACATATAAAAGTGTCAGATAGGGAACGACTCACACTTTTGAAATATTTGGAAAAAGATAAACCTATTCAAATGGCATTTAGGAATTGGGATTTGTATGAATATCCTCTATTACCGAAATCTACAAAGCATTCTTGGTCAGTCAAAACAGCTTCACAATTAGAAAAACCAAGATATGTTATTTTCTGCCTACAGACTAATAGAAAAAATAATAAATCAAAAGACAGCTCAGTATTTGATCATTGTGATGTAACAAACGTAACGCTATTTTTGAATTCTCAGTATTACCCTTATGAACCTTTAGGCTTAAAGTTTTCTGAAAACAAGTACAGTATATTATACGAAATGTATGTGAAATTTCGTCAGTCGTATTATAACAGCTCAGTCGATCCCTTGCTTGATCTTAAAGATTTTAAAGAAAAAGCACCACTCTTTATCATAGATTGTTCAAGGCAAAATGACTGTTTAAAAACTGGCCCGGTAGATGTAAGGTTGGAATTTGAATGTTCAACGTTGATACCAGACAATACAACTGCATATTGTTTAATTATTAACGATCGACTTGTGGAATACAAACCTTTAAGTAATATTGTGCGCAGGCTATCATGACTGCAATTGTAGATATTCAAGGTTTCAAAACAGAAGTTAACGAATTTATAATAAAGGAGATTGCGATATTATGCGATAAAAAAATACAGGTGTTTCTAATAAAACCTCCATTCCCATTTTATGATTTGAGTAAACAAGAACGGCGACAAGTAAGTTGGATTGAGCGCAATAGAAAGATACACTGGAATGAAGGAATCGTGCCTTATTCGAATTATCATAATTTGATTATAAATATTTTAAGAGATAAATGTGTTTATGTCAAAGGTTCAGAAAAAATGTCGTGGTTAAGAAACATTGTAAATAGTGCTAATATTAATAACTTAGAAGATAAAGGTTGTCCTAGTTTATTAAACTTATTTAAAGAATATGAAAACTCTCATGATCTGTATAGTTGTATTTATCATGATTCTGTATGTGCTTTGAAAAACGTTCTCTGTTTAAATAAATGGTGTATAAACAATATGGTATAAATAATGTAAGTTACTAATAAATTTTTGTGAAATATATTTTTTTCTGTTTTATTCATAAAAGGTCCATTAATAAAAATTCCTACAGTTCATGGTTTCATTATTTTTTTCACGCAGATGTTCGAATCAATGTAAGTGCAAGCAAAGTAAATACAATGAGAACCATATAAGGCAGTGCATCGAATGAATGATGAATGATGTCATACAACATGCATATCGTTAAAGTAAACAAAGGGCATGAAGTAGTCCGCTATTTTGTTACATATTTGACGACACGTTTGGCTTAATGGTTAAGACCTGATCACACAATCAAATACTAAATTTCACGTTCCTTAATCACAAAGCTGAAGTGTCGTGGGTTCGATTCCCACACGGACAAGTTAATATTTGTTCCGGTCTGGTTTTTTGTTTTAGTTTAAATGAAGATTTCACGCTAACATTTCATTTAACCGCTAAATATTATGATCAAGAACAGATCAAAGAAACAGATGAACGCATAATATTGATACATTTTTGTACGGCCGGTCACCATCACACCGATGACATCCACTCGTGAGTCCACAAAAGTAGAATGTTTCAACGACCTTGCTTGCAAAAGTAAACTTTGAGAGAACGAAATGTTTGGTTATGTTGAAAGTAGCTGTCAACTGTTATTCCTAATAAAGAAAAGATTCTTAAATATGTATTCCGCGGTGATAAAATGATTAAAATAAACATTGAGATTTTAAAAGCAAATTGGTACATTTGAAATTATGTAACAGTATTCGAATAAGATGGTACTTATACTAGTTTTTGAAGTATCGATGTATTTAAATAGATGATTTATTTGAAATGATGTAACAGTATTCGAATAGATGGTATAATAGTTTTTGAATTATCAAATTGTAGTAAGTAGTGGTATTTGAATAAATGAAATTAAATTATTTGAATAGATATCATATTTGAACTAATGTATAATTGGGGTTGATGGATCTCTTTTGATCCAGAAACCCCAATTATACACTACTTACTTACCTCTTGCAAGTCGACGGGCTCAGTGAATATATCGCTGGCGTCCTTCTGCCTGAGCAGGCGCAGCAGCTTGTGCAGCGCGGCTCGCTCCGGCTGCAGCGAGTGCAGCACGCAGCGCTCCCACACGCGCGTGTACTCCGCCTTTAGACGCTCGCGTTTGCGTACTAGCTCGCATAGTAGTCTGGTGAGAAAATATATAGGATTTATTGTAAACAAACAAGCAATAAGGTTGAGATTATTAACAAAGTAACGATGATAACTACCAAAAAAATCTTACTAAATAATGAACAGAAAAAAAAACTACCGTCAATCAGCGAAAACATGATATTTTTTTGGAAGTTAAAGCATTGTGAAGTTCTTGTGCGTAATCAATAGTGATTACCATAGCTTTTTACAACTTTCGAGGTGTAAATCATACCACGTATTTATTTACCTGGCTCTCTCCAAGTCCTGGCGTATCCTCTGCCAGTATTTCAGCTGATTGCATAGCTCGCGAACATTGACCGTTCCATCTTGTATGCCTCTGCTTCCTATACACAGAAAAAGGTAAGTAAGGAAACATTATAGTGGAAAAATACATTTAAATTATATTATGGATAAGTTAAATAAATATAGGATTTATAAACTGTAACCAGCTGTAATTGGAATCGCATTGTTACCAGTCAGCATGCTAAAGCAATATGACAAATGATGGTGTACTGTGCAGGGTGTACAAACTCAACAATAACCTAGTATCTGACCAGAGGCTAACCTAAATCAGTTCTGGAACAACAATAAACAAATAGTGTTGCTACTAGCTTAAAAAAAACTTTTTGAATAATTCACTATGAAACTCTTGAATAATTCACTAACCATGATGACTAGTAAGGCTCTGCAGTCGCCTCAGCAGGGGCACTCCGTTCCTGCTATGTCGCTTTAGGGTCCAGTACGCCAGGAGTCGCTTCATCAGCTGAGCTCTTGCAGGCGGGGCCCCGGGAGCCAGGGCCGCCACCTCAGCGACCCGGTCTGCCGGGAGAGTGGGCACTAGGACCACTGGAGCCCAGGTGCGTTTGAGAGCGAGGACGCGTCGGGCCTAGAATTTTGAAGGTGGAAATATATGGTTGCCCTATTACAATGAAAAACTAACGCATCCATTTATTAATTCATGTATTCTGTAAATGGTTTTCAATAAAATATGTAGCGATAAAGACTAATTTGACATTTCTGTGATACCTGTTTGATCTTCTCTCTGCCTTTCTGCCGAATCGCTGTCAAGTCGTTGGATTTTGTGTCTCCCTCCGATTCCTGCGCACGTCTCTCCTATAGCAACAAAAAAAAATATGAATGCCGTATACCCATCGATTCATTCGAAAATGTTGTTCTAGATTCTAGATCATTCAAAAATAGTAGTTAAAAATTGTACGCTATGCGAATAGTGAAATCTGAAAGAAATACTCATCAAGGGCTTTCACATGATACAAGTTTTACCCAATGTGAAAAAGTGTATACATGCTCCTTTGTCTCAATAATATGTGGAAGCAATTAAAATTTTGCAAGTAAAATGAAAACTTATATACATATAGTTAGTTATATTATAGTGTACCTGCAGTATATGCGCGGGAGTGTGTGCGTCGCAGTATGCCATCTTGGCGACCTGCACCGGCTGGCTCGGGTCGCGGCCCGCGCCCGCCGCCTCCATCTTCATGTATAGACTGCGAATATACGATAAAATGTTGGAAAATTAAACATATAAGCTGTAAAGGGCAGACAAAATTGCCTTCAAAAAAGGTCGGATCCATAAGTAAGTGTTAAAAATTCCTTTTTATATTAGCCTGTATTGTCCTACTGCTGGGAAAAGGTCTCCATTTTTGAAGATTTACATTAATTAAATTCAGGTACATTAAGCAGTTGATAAAGAACCATACAGTACATAGGGGCAGTAGGTACATAAGGAAGAACGAAACGTCTACTACGTAAGTATGTAAGGGGAGAATTTAGGCAGATTACATAGGGGAGTCTATGTATAAGGGGAGTACATAGAGATTGTAGATGAGGGGACTAAAAAAGGGAAGACCGTCTATAAGAGAGTACATAAAAGGATATGTAGGAAGAGTACATGGGTGGATTTTCATTTTACGATTTAGGGATTGTTCACACCAAACGTATTGTCCACCGCTGACTGTGAGTATACTCACTGTCTGCCCCAGTGTGAACGTCGACTCAATCTGCAGAACGCGTACACACCAAGCCGACAATAGGCTATAGCGTACGATGCGCTACATGTGTGAACAAAAGAATAGGCTCTTGTAGGTTCACACTAGATGCGTACGCTGAGCGGCTGACTATTCTACACATAAAAGGGCTCAGTATTTGAAGTTGCTCGTAGTATTTTATAAACGATAAAACTAACGTAATTTATTTTTTTCAAATCAGATGTTTTACTGATATTTCAATTAAATGCGCATTCAAATAGTTGCCATTTGCGAAGCTCTAGAGGAAGACGAAAATAATAAAAAGAAGAGATTGTGGGTACATCCCTTTTTGAAGAGATGTTTTCTTGGTCAATTTCATACTAACTTTATATTTCGAATATAGACTTTATCCAAATAAGTTCAAGAAATATTTTCGTATGACAGTAAAACATTCGATGAGTTACTATCTTTAATACGTTTAAGTTTATACAGGAATGAATTTTAAGCAGTGCGCAAAAAAAAACTGGTGGTCCAGAATCATTAACAGAACATATCTGCATTATCAGTAAAAAAAATGTTTCATTCTTTTGTCCGCCCTAAAAAATCAGCAAAATATGGATACCAACTATTCTTACGCGCTTGGAGCAGCGCTCGCGTCAGTAAACCGGTTTCGCGTTGCCGCTGTGCCTACTATGACGACTATGGCCGTACAATCGGTTACAAAATAAACATCTTTCGATATCAATAACTTTTCTTTTTTGTACTAAAACACGACAAAATAAAAATATACGTATCTACAAAACTTATTTAACTACAAGTTGACAAAGTTTGCGCACTGGATAAAATTCATTCCTGTATAAAAGGGACACTAATTATCGACGTGCTGTACCGAGGCGCGGCGGTGCGTACGCGGCGGAGCGGCGCTATTCGGCAACTGCGTCCGCGTAGCCAATCCGCGTCCGCCGTGCATAGTCGCGTAGTAAAATAATCGGCCACTGAGAGTCAGCTACAACATACGACGTAACAGCGTATAGTCGGTTCGGTGTGAACGACAATTTCAATATATATGGAAAAGCAATAAACTGCGTAACGCGCGCTCACAGTCAGCGGCCGACAATACGTTTGGTCTGAACGATGCCTAAATATGATAGTTTTTGTGTGATATTACTTTTTACTTGGAATAACTAAAAATATCAATACTGTTACATTGTTATTGGAAAAACTAATGGTTTTTAATATTTAAACTATAATATAAACACCACATTTAAAAGAAAAATCATGAAATATAAATATAGCATTGAAGTGAATGATGTTGTGTAGATGTAAATGATATCGCCTGTTGAAGTCAATGATAAGATGTAGACGTTAATGATGCAAATAAAACACTATGATTATAATCAGCTTTTTATGGAAGAAAAAAAAAATTAACATAAGTACTAATTACTTAAGATATATAGGTATCACAAAAATCTTTGATTTGAATTTGAAAAAATAATCAACTTTGATTTAAATTACAGAAATCTTTGATTTGAAACAAAACAACTAGCGTCTAATTAATAATCACCTTATGTCTTATGTCTGATTTTATACATGTATGTAACAATTTTTTTTTTTTGTGACTATATGCCTTTTTATTACTGTACCGAAATAAAATTCACAACTTCGATTTTTTTTTTTTTCAAGAAATAAGCCTCTAAAAAATAATACGCCCACGAAAATAAATTTCTCTTAAGTTTTTCGCAATTTGCAGGTCAGTGTCAGGTTGTATTTTAATCAAAATTTGATTCGCGACTATAATAGGTACGTATTTACAGAATTATAATCCTACCTACCTACATCTTTGTAAGTTAGATTTGTACCATAAGCACTTTTGTTCCAATGGTACTAATCTAACTTAGAAAGATGCTCTAATGATTATAATTCCATAAATACGTACCTATTATAGTCGCGGCTCAAAAGTCCTAACCTGCAAAGTGCAAATACACATAAGAAAATTTAAATTTCGCGGTCTACCACTCACCACCTTAATGATTCGCATTGCAATTTCTAATACGTAACTTACAATAAAATTAAAAAAAATATATCTTAATTTGTTTAAACAAAAAGTGGCCTCTACAAAATAAAACGATCAGCCTTCAATCGAAATTCAGTAAACTCACATTTTTTTACATGTTTTGTCTAAAGAAATGCTGTGTTGATTTAGACGTAGATGGTTGGTTTGCATAATGCAAGTTTATATCATTTTGATCCTTAAAAGTTAAATCTTGTAATATGACAATTCCTTTATTTTTATTCACACTTCTTTTACTTGCGGATAACATCATTACATTTTCCGATTCTTTATAATTATTTTCAGTATTACAGTTTTGTATAATGTCATAGAATCCAAGGTGCTTGCCATGAATACAACGCTCATCAAAACCACATAAAAAACAGCTTACTTTTCTTAAAGTAAGTTTCGTAGAGAACAAATCCCAAAGAACTTGGTGAACGGAAAAGGTTCCTTTGAAAGTCTTAAGCTTTTTTGGAAGTAGAGTTTCTCTTTCTTTAATAGAATCCTCTTTTACAATAATAATATTTATATTTTCAACGTTGTCTTTTAATACTTCACAAAATGAGTCAAAATCACCAATATCTCGTCCATAGTGAACCATTTTATCGGCAGTTCTCTTCAAAACGGCTCCAACACCGTCAGGTGCACCCTTTCCATGCCCTGCCTCTGTATAATTCCAAGTAATTTTAGAAATGTATTCAAAATCATTTCGAAGCTGTGATATAACATAAAACATGAATTTGTTTCGGTACTGTGAAATGGGCGAGTCCGACAAGAAATGTATTGTTGTAATAAAAGGATTGATTTCTAAAGCTTGTTTTATCAGAGGAATTAAATGCGCCCAAATAGCAGCCACATCATGACGAACACAACTACTAATAGTGCATACAGATATTGGTCGTAATGCTCCTAAAGAAAAGTTATGAGTGTAAATGACTGAGGTATGCAAAGTAACCTGTTGTCTGCTTCCTCCAAAATGAAACGATTGAACTTCCTCAGCATACTTTAAAGCGTAATTTTCTGAAAAATCTACGTGAATAACAGCTTCTGATGCTGTTAAATTTTCCTTTAAGTTCTTCATTGTAGTATATTGGACTTCAATATTATGAATATGTACGAAAAATGGACTTATCAACATTTCCAATTCTTTTATTGCTGTTAGTGGTTTTGTAATTATTCGTTCCTTGACCGTTACTACTTGATTCTTTTTAAGTCCCTTTTTCGTCACTACCTCTTTGGTTGCTTTATTCCACTTAAAATAAATCAGATTGGAATCATTCGAAAACTCTTTGTAGTTAATATTCTTATCTCGACAAGCAATGCACTCTCTTAGTAAACATTTTGCGTTCCTGGGTTCACAACATAAATGGGATACTAATTCATGCGAGTTCTTTTCGCTTATAATGGATGCATTATACAAAGCTTTAATTAATAATTCTATATTCGTATGTTGAGAACACAAACATGTCTCCCTGCCTGAAGGTTTAGGATGAAGTACCCAAAACGGGCGATGTTTCGTGAAAAATGAATAACTTACTTTAATATTTGCTTCTGATAGTAATTTTTTGTGTAAAACTTTCAGTGGGGCTGTAAGGTACCGTTTCTGCATCCTCCTCTTATTTTTTGTTATAAATTCTTTCTTGCCAGCAGCAATAGTACTTACATCGTCATTGTTGTAAAAATTTTCGATTGATTCTAATACTTGTTGGCGAAGCAAGCGAAATTTTGTGTTCTTTTTGGACCTCAAAAGGGAAATAGCTCTAAAACGATTCTTATTTATACACGTCTTCTCTTTAGTTATCTCTAGGTTGCTATCATCATTCTGGTTTTTTGATATGTCACTCTTGTTATTGAGATTTGCTTTTAGCCTTAAAATTTTCATTCTTTGATTTTTATTAATTTTCCGCAGGTTCTTTATAATATTTACCAATTTAATTCTCTTCTTCAATTCGTGATATCTTATCTTCCTTTCTGCTTTTTGTACGTCTTCTTTTGTAAATAAACCGATAGGGTCTATTGTAGAATTGGTTTCTTCAGAAATTTCATCTGCTTGAACATTAACTACATTTGGAAACTCTGATGGCGCTTCTTTTTGTCGCTGTCTATATTTCTTCGAGTTTTCCTTCCACTGCTTACGCAATTTTCTTTGTTGACGTGGACTTTTTTCTGTGATGGATGTCTGTTTCTTTTCTTCTTTACGTTTCTTGTATTTGGCTCGTTGTTTTTCTTTTTCTAAGGCATATAGTTCGGGGTCATTTTTTATTTCTAAATACTTGCGTCTTTTGCATAGCCTTTGCTGAGCTAAACGTTCTGCTTTCGTTTTAGCCATAGCTGTCTCATCTGAGTAAAGAAATAGAGTAAATAAGTTAGTTTAAAACTATTAATTTACATCTAAATGTTCTATTGTCCAGTAATAAAATTTAGAAGAACCTAATTATATAAATATATATTGAAATGCCTAATTTATTACACCTAAATCATTAACCTCTATATAGCGTCATTGAACGTAACAAAAATGTCATTTTCCTCAAAAGAAATCATTCACCTCATCTACAAATTGACGATGAATGATGTTACGATAAATGACGAAACAAGTTGAAACACGTTCCTGTCCAAGCAAACGCAAACCTACAATGTAACACTGTTCTTCATAATTAATACAAATTCAATATTATCCATGTTCATTTATCATTAAAATAAAGTAAAATATACTTACCAACAATATTTCCAATCGTTTAATGACGGAATTCGTTGACAAACTAAAATCAATTCACTTCAAAACGTAATTTTACTATGTATACGTGCAGACTCGTATGAATATCAACGACGACTGAGGTGGCGCGCGGGGGAAGCTACTCGAAATGCGTTTGGTTACTTGTATTCAATATTTTCGTTGAACAAATTTCTTGAAACAAAAATCGTGGAAACTAATGACGATATTTTTGTGACGAATTTTTAAATGGTTATATAACGATGTCAGGGGTAATACTCGATTTAAGAAAAGTAATAAATATTAAGTTTATAGTTAAAACATTACTTAAGGAATTAAATCAAATAAGATTTAGGCAAACTTGTATGAGATTTTGTAAAATTAGTAAACATGGTAATGAAAGTAACGGAGAAGTTAATGATTTCCGTGATACAATTTTTAAGTTTTTAATATTGTGGTATAATTGTTTTGTTATTTTATTACCTACTAATCATAAATAAATGTATAAAGAATATTCTTAGGTATATTTTACATATGGCGTAGTGGTATTTTTGTGAAAAAATAGAATCACACCAATAATATGGTAATTTGAAAATCCACCCACATAGAGTATTCTACGCCCATTGTCGTACAAAAACAAATAACTATGTTCTCACAGCAGCTTCCATCTAGCCGCCGGGATCATCTCGATGGAGTCTGACAAGGAATAGATAATAGCTATGTCCTCACCCAGCCTGCTGAGCGCAAGTGACATGGAAGGCGGAGTAGCAGTTGCTCTTGTGGCACTGTATGCAGGCGCCCACGCTGCGCTGCTTGCACACCATGCACTGCAGCTTCCATCTAGCCGCCGGGATCATCTCGATGGAGTCTGACTAGGAATAGATAATAAGTATGTCCTCACCCAGCCTGCTGAGCGCAAGTGACATGGAAGGCGGAGTAGCAGTTGCTCTTGTGGCACTGTATGCAGGCGCCCACGCTGCGCTGCTTGCACACCATGCACTGCAGCTTCCATCTAGCCGCCGGGATCATCTCGATGGAGTCTGACTAGGAATAGATAATAAGTATGTCCTCACCCAGCCTGCTGAGCGCAAGTGACATGGAAGGCGGAGTAGCAGTTGCTCTTGTGGCACTGTATGCAGGCGCCCACGCTGCGCTGCTTGCACACCATGCACTGCAGCTTCCATCTAGCCGCCGGGATCATCTCGATGGAGTCTGACTAGGAATAGATAATATCTATGTCCTCACCCAGCCTGCTGAGCGCAAGTGACATGGAAGGCGGAGTAGCAGTTGCTCTTGTGGCACTGTATGCAGGCGCCCACGCTGCGCTGCTTGCACACCATGCACTGCAGCTTCCATCTAGCCGCCGGGATCATCTCGATGGAGTCTGACTAGGAATAGATAATAAGTATGTCCTCACCCAGCCTGCTGAGCGCAAGTGACATGGAAGGCGGAGTAGCAGTTGCTCTTGTGGCACTGTATGCAGGCGCCCACGCTGCGCTGCTTGCACACCATGCACTGCAGCTTCCATCTAGCCGCCGGGATCATCTCGATGGAGTCTGACTAGGAATAGATAATAAGTATGTCCTCACCCAGCCTGCTGAGCGCAAGTGACATGGAAGGCGGAGTAGCAGTTGCTCTTGTGGCACTGTATGCAGGCGCCCACGCTGCGCTGCTTGCACACCATGCACTGCAGCTTCCATCTAGCCGCCGGGATCATCTCGATGGAGTCTGACTAGGAATAGATAATATCTATGTCCTCACCCAGCCTGCTGAGCGCAAGTGACATGGAAGGCGGAGTAGCAGTTGCTCTTGTGGCACTGTATGCAGGCGCCCACGCTGCGCTGCTTGCACACCATGCACTGCAGCTTCCATCTAGCCGCCGGGATCATCTCGATGGAGTCTGACTAGGAATAGATAATAAGTATGTCCTCACCCAGCCTGCTGAGCGCAAGTGACATGGAAGGCGGAGTAGCAGTTGCTCTTGTGGCACTGTATGCAGGCGCCCACGCTGCGCTGCTTGCACACCATGCACTGCAGCTTCCATCTAGCCGCCGGGATCATCTCGATGGAGTCTGACAACGAATACATATAGGACATTGAAAAAAATATATATTAGTTTACATGAAAATGTGAGTGAAGAGTGCCCACATAAATGTTTTTTTGTAAAAAAATT
Source organism: Helicoverpa armigera (assembly GCF_030705265.1). Classification (NCBI taxonomy): domain Eukaryota; kingdom Metazoa; phylum Arthropoda; class Insecta; order Lepidoptera; family Noctuidae; genus Helicoverpa; species Helicoverpa armigera. The sequence continues at coordinate 3,377,936 of NC_087141.1, forward strand.
AGAATACAATATAATTTGGGGAGGGGGTGGGGGGGGCTTGTTTCGAACACGATCATAATATAGTATAAAGAGAGAAAAATGGTGAGGCTGCAATGATTTACGCTTCATGATGATTTAAATTATATGACCAGTTAAATATTAATATTGAAAAGACAAAGCAAAGATATTAAGAAAATAAATAATGTACTTACCAATAGGCTCCAAGAACACGGTGTTAGCGAATCTCACTTCGGGTATCCATAGCGCGCACACTACATGCGCCCACGTGCCTTGATCCGTCTGCTTAAACGCACCTACACACAAACAAAATTAGACCATAACACGTGACAATAGAGTTCAATTTTAGATACTGACTTCCCAAAACGGAGAAGATCTAAATTCAGGTATATTGTATGTTTTTTTAAGAAAAATTAAACGATTATCATTTGTTAGGAAGGGTTTACTTCCCAAACGGTCCCATTGTCGTCAGAGCCAGGATCTGTTGATGTAAATCTAGAGAAATCGAGGGCAACTCTCGAAAATTGTAAGCATGCATATTGCATAGGGTAAAAACTGGACACTGGATAGTAAGGTTAGTAGTCTAATAACACTATAAAACAGTGCAGGCTATACACTAGCCCTATATGCGTTAGAAAAAGGTGCATATTTCATCAACAACTGTTGGACTTACCACCAGTATTGGGACAAAGTACGCAGTTGACGAGACGCGATGGTGACTGTAGGCATCTCCTGCACAGCCACTGTCCTTCAGGTATGTATGGAACCTACAAAATGTTTTACACATTTGTCAGGAAACTGTCTTGTAAGATGGAATAGAAGTCTAAATTATCCGACTTTATTAGCGAAGCACAATGTACGACGCTCGAATGACGGGGATACCTATTTAATAGAAGTGGGGTAAGGAAAAGAAGAATTAATCAATTAAGTAATCATTCAGATTGGTGAATTGGGGAAGTTGAGATGGATTCTTTAATTACATAGGTGCTTTACTTCGATCATTGTAGGCTAATAGTATCTAATTTAAAGTAGTAAGTGGAAAATCCGACAAAAAAAAAACGAAAAACATGCTCAATACACATTTTGTTAACACCTCCAAAAACCAACATTCAGAAACAAAGGAACGTATCAAGGACTTACCCCATAGCAATCCTGATGCACAGCCAGGTTGCACATGTCACAGAACAGTATGACGTTGGTGTTCTGACACTCGCCGTCCATGCAGATGCAGCAGACCGCATCCTCGTCCACTGTAGCTGCCGTTTGCTGACCGTTTTGTGATGCCTGGGGATAAATTAAGAGGGTTAGGTCTACTAGGTCATAGGTTACAGGAATTTTTGCGAATTTTTAAGCCTCCAGGCAAAAAGACGCACTTAAGCTTGATATGCTTTTTGTAGTGTTTTTAGATGTGTCTATGTGATTTTTTAGTCCAACAATGGTTTGTTATCTAAGCATTGGTTTTAGATATGTTCCATTAAAAGTGGCACTGCCAGAATTAGTTATTATCACGTATCATTTAAAAAAATCATTCAGTTTTCAGTTGAATTCAGTCAATTGACAGCAAGATCACACTCTCACAAGACTCCTCAAAAAACAGATTCCCACGAATTAAACAGAAATCAGCAAAAAATCAAAGGTTTCTCATATTCCAATGTTTTTAGAATCAGATGCTGCATCTCTTCCTTGAATTCCCTCTATAATTTTTATATAGACTTACTTGGAAATAAGATTCTTTCTCCAATCTGTCCATGAGCAGTTCCAGGGTATCAACTGTGACTGCAGGCAGGTTCTGCTTGGTTCTTTGCTTGTTGATGATAGCCAGCCAAGCTGTATCCTCTTCATCCACATCATATTCCACTTCACCATCCAACTCTTCAGCAGACTTCTCTATGAACCGGATGTAGGCGTTCGGACGAGGTGGGGCGTCGCATACTCGCTCATTGTAGTCGTCGACAAGCTGGAATAAATAAATTTGTTTGTCAATTTGTGGTACAAACATGCTGGTTTCTTTAACCTATGTATGCTTTGTTTTGCGATTGGACATCTATACTAACAATTTTTTTTTTCTTGTACCCTATTGGCTCCGAAACTACAGAACCGATTTTAAAGATTCTTTCACTGTAGGAAAGCTACACTTTTCCTGTGTAACTTAGGCTGTATTTGATCCCCTTGCGGGCAGCAGTTCTTACGGGACGCTTATGAAACAACAACTAGCCGTTTTTTGGACGATTATGAAACGATGCTTATGAAAACGGCTAGTAATTTATATGGAGCCAAATGTCAAAATTCTAATCGCAAGTGAACTGATGGAGAGTTAATAGAAATCTACCTTTAAAGCTGTAAAGCTTCAAGATATTATTATTGTTATGTTAGGAAGGTTGATTCAGGGAATATTCTGGATTTTTGTGGATAATTAGTAAGTAACATTTAAATGAGCAATGGAATATAAAGATAAGGACAAAAAATTGATATTGTTTTAGATTCAATGTGGAACTGTCGTTTTAGTCACCGAAAATATAGGATGTACCCAAGATTCTTCTTTTATGCTTTACCTCAAAAAATAAAATACAAACTCTTCAATTGCTAAATGCGATTTTCATCTCTACAGTTTCACCAATGGTGTGATGACAGTATAGAAATATTACCTAATTCTGCTTTTGTGTTGTGTAATATAACAGTAAAACAAAAAATATGAATTGACAGGATTTCAGAATCTGCCTCAAGAGACATGATAACATTTAAGAATAAATTAACTTAAAAACATGCAAGACATTATTTATCACAAATATCATAAGACTATTTGACCTCCTCAACCCAGTTACCCAGCCAACCCAATACCCTTTGGTAAGACTGGTTGTCAGATTTACTGGTTTCTGACTACCCGTAACAACTGAAAAAGATGTTCAAATGACAGCCAGGTTTATTGTGCCATTTGAAAGGTTTATCTTGGACACTAATGACTGGTGTCCAAGATACACTTGAAAAGTTGCATTGTTACTTGCCCGACCTGGAATGAGACCCACGCTCATATTGAGGACTTGGTTTTATACCCACTAGGACACCACAACACTATATATTTATAGAATAAATAACTTTATAAGTATAACAAAATGCCAACTTCATAATAACAGCAACAATTTGAACAGCTGATTGTAATTTTTTTCAAAATATTTTTCATTCAAATAGGCCATGAAACAATGAGTCAAAAAGTTATAAAAAGCAAAAATATATAAAATAAAAATGATAACATCTGTACATATTGTGTTTTATCCGTTCTTACGCTTTTGGATGCAATTTTAAATAATTAAACTGCAGGCTTTTTGGCTCTTTAGGTCTTGTCTGTGATAAAACCAGATAAAATTTCCATATTCTACTCATGTTTGTAAAACTAAGAAGGAATCAAAGAGCTTTTAGATATGTAGAAATTCTTAAATGTTTTCAGTCAGCATTTTTGTCAATAAAAGACTTTATAATTCAGTTATTTAATCATATTCAAACATGATTTATGAATACAACAATAATGACAAATATTATTACAAAAATCAATACACCGTACCTTGAAGCTGGCTTCAGGCAATTTCACATGGGGTTCGACGGGAGGCTCCACAAACGGCAGAGGTTTGTCCAGTTCAGCATTCTTCTTTTCCCATTCTTCTAACGACATTATTGGCAGAGGTTGGTCAATGGGGATTCTACTAATTTTGCCATCTATCTCGAATTGGACCACTTTTTGAGCTTCGGCGAATGTTAGAGCCTCTTTCGGTGGACTTTGGAGAGCGATGTCACCGGTTGGCACAGCGGCCCTGCCTCTTCCCTTCTTCCGATGGCTGGCTACCGCTGGCGTCGCCGGGGTCGGGTTGTCGTGATCATAATGAACTAGATGATACTGCAGGCCACATAAACTCTTGTACACCTTGTCACACTTTTCTAAAGGACACTGATACGGCGGAGGCCGGTTTTGCCGCAGTTTTTTGCAAAATTCAAAGACATCGAAGTCCAAGCCCATTTTGCAAGCTTTTAGTCTATTTTCCTCTACAAAAGTAGGAACATTGCTTAAGTTCTTTATGCAATATTTATTGAATGAGTTATACACATTGTAGGAACAAATTATCAGAAATTAATTTTGATTTTATCATAAACACGAAAGTGAAAGGCGCAAAATTATTTTTAATTTTTTGTTTGACTTCGTGGTTTACTTGTCAAATAGTGGTGGCCATTTTGGCAAAGGCGAGCAAACTATGCCTCGATATCTTAGTCGATTTTTACCTCTTGTGCTAATGACAAAAAGTCATTAAGCCTTGATGGTCACAGAAATAAGCACATCTATACATACAATTTTCACTGCTTATTAGCGATACGTTTACTCTTCTGTAAACGTTTTGTATTGGCAGTTCGAAAAGTAGAGAAATAAAAGTTTTTAGTAACATCGACTAAAAGTTGACATTGCCACCCAAAAAAATGTTCTACTTAATAATATAGAATTTTCAAGAACATTCTACTTTATGAATTAAAAAGTCAGCTGTCAATTGTTGTCGATAGTTTGTTGTTGTGAGTGTGTTATTAAAAAACGCAAAATCTTTTCCGGGAAGTGTAATCCAAGATATTTTTACCGAAGTAGTGGGATTTGACAACTAAAGTGAAGATGGATATATATGGTTATCCAGGTTTTCCGTATAATCAGTCGGATGAAATGGCGAAACAAATGTTTGCACATCAGGCATTGGCTTCGTCAATTCCTTTCAACCGTGCGTTAGCAGAGCCGCATGCCATGCCTGCACCCACGGGAGCACCATGGAATGTTCAGGGGTTGCCCTGGGGTATGTCGTCACCGCCTCAGCTGGTACAGTTCACTGGTCAGCACCTGAACTCAGAGCAGAAGATCAGTCCTGTAATCCATTGCAAGAGAAAGAGTTTGGATGTAGAACCAGTCATGTAAGTATTCTGTTGGGCGAATTTTGTTAAGTATACCTCAATATTTATGATAGTGTAAATAAATACCCATGCTAGTGGAATGTGTCATTGTTTCAATGGTCATTTAACCCTACTTTGCTCATTATTGGCGTATATTTTCTTTGTCCACCTCACCAGCCACTATTATTTAGGCCTGCCTTACATTCATTTGCTTAACTAAAGCGCACGCTTGCTAGTTAAAAGAAAATATCTGAAAATGGTCATCGGAACTCCAGACTTACATACCATACTTGTTACAGTCCAGCAAAACAACTGATAACAGAAGAGAAAATGGCCGCCCACCTGAACAGCCTCCACATATCGTCAGAGTACACGCCACATGCACTAGCCAGCGATGAAGTCATGGACGTAGGCATGGAACCTGTTACTGAGAAGCTGAAGGGTCACACAATAGTCTTGAGCGAGGAGTTGAAGAAGTTGCAGGAGGAGCCTCTGTTACCTGCCTCTCTTATTGAAAGGTGAGATATTATTTTATTCCTAAGTTCCAAGGTTAGCTCAGGAGATGGGGTTCGTCAGAGTTAGAGACAAGTTAAAAGAAGGAAGCTAGGCTTTTTGTCCTGTGAAAAAATAAATACACAGGGCTTAATTTCCAAATATGTAACAAGAACATAGTGGCAACACAAGCTTTAAAAAATGAAATGTAGCTTCTGTTGACAGTTTCTTCTTCTTTCGTGTCAATGACATGTCTTATAGTGAGACTACACTTTGTCAGCCTAATATGCCACCACAGCGAAACAGACAGTTTATAAAGCTCACATATAACTTGTCTATTGATAATACACCGTAACACTTTGATTTAAAGTTCAATTTATATTGCCTGTGTCTCCATTGTATTAAAATTCTCATGGTCACTCTATCTCAAGTCTTTAGTAATTGCTCAATAACTTATTTGGATCAGGTTTTGCATTCTTAATATGGGCTGCTGTATTAGCTGCCAACTATTTGACTTACCAGTGTTTTAAAGCCAAATGTTGATAAATTAATCTGACATGGTAAAACAGCTCAAAAAAGAGTTATTATACAGTCCTCAGGTGGCACAAGAAACAACAATTAAGACGAGTTCTAACTCTCACACACTTTCACTTTACCAACTGTGTATTTAAAGCTACTTTCATTTGTTTCTAGATTGGAGAAACCACACATGTCACTAGTAGTTTGGAAACCAAGAGAGAGCATTCTAGAAAAATTAAAAGATGACGAGAAGAAAGAAGAAGAAAAGCAGCCTAAAAGAAGAAATGGTGTTCTAGTCCCCGCCCACCAGACTGTGTCAGAAGATATTGAGATGTGATACTGATGTAAAATGATAGCACCATAAGACTAACACTGTGTACCTTTCTGAAGATTGTATGTAAGTCAATATCAAGTTTAAGTTCTAAGTTTATACCTTTGTTTTGGCATTGTAGCTGTAGCTTAGTATTTTGCTCTGATTTGTTTTTTTTACAGTACATATTTACAGGTTTTAAATATTAAATTGAATGTCGAATATAACTGTCTGTTTCATGTTAGATTGTCTGTAGGTAAAAAAAAAGTTGTATCAGGTACTTGTCTGGGGGAATGCAGCGCGATTTTCACTGCCATGTAAAATACTACTCTAAAGCTCTTGCAATTAAGTCGAAAATGAATAACATCTATTAATTTTCGACTTTTTAATGCAGGACTATCATATTCTTATTTGCGCTGCGATTCCTCAGATGTGCTCCAACTCTAACGTAGTAATTGCTGTATTTCAGAAGTAATATTCAAGTAATATTGTGCACAAATCATAATACCCCGTTTTAATAAGCGTAGAATACTAGTTGTATCTGTTTTTAAGCCTTGTATAGCTGTGGAATTGTGAGGCCAAGGGCGTATAGCCGTGCTATTTAATGGCTGTCTCATATATAAGTAAAGCTACAGATAAGATACGTCATAAGCTAAGTACATTCATAACTGTCTAATATTTAGTTTTCCGGAATCCGTGTAGCAATTTGTACTAACTTCTTAAATATATCATATATAATACATATTGACCTGGATCTGCCTCCCGCAAATGACGGTGGTATCTTAATATTTTTTTCTAATATTTCCTTTACAACTAAAATAGAATGTTGTAACCCTTAAATAAAATGTTGGCAATGAAGCCCCAGCACTTCAACTTTAAATAAAAGTTTCCCAGTGAAAGGGCTAAAAATAACTTGATTAGGAAATTTCCAAGCTTTGTAAAAGTTTATAGCAACGTGCCTTCGACCTCCTATTGCGTAACACGTAATTTTATTTTTACCCGACAAATACGTATTTTAAAGTAAGTCTGACACCAGTCTAATCAAGGGGTATCGGGTTGCCCGGGCAACTGGGTTGAGGAGGTCAGATAGGCAGTCGCTTCTTGTAAAGCACTGGTACTCAGCTGAATCCGGTTAGACTGGAAGCCGACCCCAACATAGTTGGGAAAAGGCTCGGAGGAGGAAATACGTATTTTAAAGGAACGATTGCTCTATTTTAAGCGAAACTGAAAAGTTAAATAGCTCACCTTTTAGCGGGTAAAAGTGCCTGTGACGTCATTTGCGGGGGATAAAACTATTCATGGTCAAAACTTCAAAAGTACTTTTAATTTGCTTCCTAAATCACTGTAATATGAATCGCACGTTAGTTTTATAACTATGTACTTCTAGGTATAGTATATTTGTATTATACTGTAAGTTTTAAACATCAATACCGGTTTGAACCAGATATGTATGTACTTTGAGACCCAAATGGTCCTGAGACTAGTGGTTTCAGACCGACATTGATATTTGAAGATATAATCAAAGACCTGAGGTTTGTAAGTTGTGCTAGATGAGTGTAAGGATGGTCGATTTTGTAATGTTTTCTTGAGAAATAAATGTAAGGTAATAATGTTTTTATATCTTTCTATTCATATACCGCCCATTTAAAAATATGTACTTTCCTCAACTGGGTAAATATATCGCATGTTTTTAAGTTGGCCCAAGCAATATGTTAGCTCATTTCGTTTAGCCGTTAAAGCGTGATTATGGAACCAATATCCAACCCAACAAACTTTCAAATAAGTAGAATTAACTTTTCGTATTCCATATCCATATTATATGAGCAAACTGGTCGATTAACGCTAAATTCTCTGTGTAAGCCCGTGCCCAGTAGTGGGACAGTAAAAAGGCTAAAGATGATGGGACCATATTTGTAGGACTCACGTTTATTCAAGCTGCTTCTGGGGATACTTATTTTTGAAGGCTGGTAAAATGATATCCAGAGGACACAGTTCAAAGAAAACAAGCATAACATCATAATTATTTCATTTATTTTTTTCTTAAAATATTCTTATAAATAATTCTCATCATTTAATTTATTTTAAATACTGGTTCAACAGTTTGGAGTACATACATTCACTTTACATAGTTGGTCCTACATGAGTTTTACACATTAATTATTTCTTTTAATTGTACATTATATCAAAATCTGGAAGACTCTTTGGTGGAAATATGAAAAAAAAACCCTATCTTTTTAATATTCCAACACTATATTACTGAAATAACTAGACAAATAAGATCTTAATTGACAAATAATCTGAATATCAGTTACATAGTCAGCACCATAAGATTATTACATAAAACAAACAAAAGTACACAATTTTGGACCTTATGTAATGGACATAAGGTAAAAATTTACTTTTTCACATTGTACTTTTGATATTTTAATACTCCCAAGAACTTTTATAAATAGCAATACCTTAACTTAGCGTTTATTTTACTTATTAGACATCGTTATATTTACACGTTCGTTTTAGGAATTCATTTGGGTAATAATAGACAATATTTTTGCGAAACTTCTTTCCTTTTTTATATTTAGGTTTATAAATGTGTCCACAAACCTTCATCAGTAATTAGCACTTTGGATTTTGTAATTTGCGTGGGAAGAGCGACTAACGTGCTAATATGGATTCAAACAGAGCCTTATGTAGGTATAGACAAAGATATATAAGTATGAATCCATCTATTAGTTGACGTTAGATAATAAGTGGGGATTCAACTATCCAACCATTTTTTTTTGAGATTCCACCATAGATTCGATTACCTACCACAAACTAATGCATTGACGGCTCTTCGAAATAACTTGAGAAAATATAACATTTGACTTTCGTAATATATAAAAATCGGTATCTAATTCGATTACAGATCGTTGTTACATTTATTCGAAACCTTCGCTCGCCACGCACGTCACTGCACACCATAATGCTACTGCTCCACCTGCGTCTTAACGCGTTAAATTTTGGCATTACGCAGATGTGGCCAACGTTTTAATGTCAATTTATACTAATGGCAATATAAATAGCATTAAACGTTAAGCGATAACTCGGGTGTCGGTTTTTTGGACGCATCAAAGGGTTTTAGTGCGTAGCTTAGAGCGCTAAGTGATGTTGGCTACATTAATGCCATCTCATTGCACGCATGCAAGGACGAGTGTAGATACTTTGTTTAAGTTGTAACTGCATTTTACGAGCACGATAATGGAATGGTCAAATGAGAAAGCTTTAGTTTTTAGAATTATTTTGTGTGTCTGAGTTTAATCTCTTTAATGTATGTTAACGCGTTACTTCATGAGGGATTAACTCTTTGCGTAAGTGTAGCCAACACGCATTTTTAATGCAATAAGTAACGTGTAGTTGGCCATTGACATTAACGTTAACGCTAACGCAGGTGGAGCAGGAGCATTACAGAAATAATATCAAAGATTCAAGAACATTTATCACAGGGAACAATTATTACAAAAGAACCGTACCTAAAACAATTAAAAATTACATACTGGCTGGTCACAAATTTTAGGCTCCAACAAAGAATATGGCTGCCGATTTTCGCGCCATAACATTACAAATCTTTTACGTCATGGGACTAGCCGATTGGTGATAACTTCAATACTCTAAAAACAAAATAGGGCAAAATATCACCGTTGAGGCGGGCTTTCCCCAGACAACATTGCCAGCATTAAAATTAAAATGTCTTTTTATCCGCTGCCAACACTGTTACGTCAAAACATATTTACTTTGACAGTTGCTGTGTCGAGGTCTCTTTTCATGCTTTCCAGCTGTTCTATGTCTTGGTCCGAAGTCTCGCACTTCTGCACCACCAAAGAATGATAGAAGTGAATCGCGAACGCCACGAAGACGATTAATACTGTAAAAGAAAAATGTTTGGTCAGTAGGTGGTATAAATTTATAGGTTGGTTTATTTAGGTCAGTACATACATAATAATATATAGAAAAAATACGGCAATGTAAAATGGCGAAAATAAACAGTTTTCTTAAAAGATATCATTACTTGAATCGTGGAAAATAAAATAATATACTTAAATAGGTATTTAATAGCTTGTCTTGGTGGACTTGCAAAAGCCAATTACTTAAATCAATTCAAGCACAAAGCTTTGACGTAGGTATTCATATGGAAGATACCTTGGTATATGCATGGGCATCCTCTAAATTGTTTAGTTCACTACAATATTATTGTTTGTTAGTTACTACTTTGAAAACTGCCTACAGATTTGAGTATGTTAAATTCTGTGGGACAGTAAATATGAAAATGTTAAAAGTTAATTTAGAAGCTTAAAACTAAACAAACAGACGTAAAGTTGAAGTAAAAGGTTCCATAATGGTGAACACACATCAATAGCCAAGCCGAACGGAGGCCTTCCTTAATCCGATAGATGTGCGTTCACCATAAAGCTTAAGCATAAAGTTAAATGACAAGATGATAATGGTGTTTAACACATACCTGACACACAGACCAACAGACAGACAAGACAAGAAGGAAGAGCACTCACAGACACACAAGAGGTATAGCTGTACCTGGTATTACGATGACAGTGGCGGCCGTGGCTGCTGCGAACGAGTAGTCCCAGAACTTCACCCAGCAGAGGATTGCTATCTCCACCAGGAATAAGAATAGACCTGGAAGACAGACAAGTAAATTAAGTATTGCTGTATGTTAAGCACGAGGCTATCGCAATCTTTTCGAAGATAAAATGATAAATTGCAACATCTAGTCTGCGGACTAAAGAAAAAACTAAATCAGCAACAGTTTATCAGCATATGTGATCAACGAGCGTCATCTTTTGATAAATAATTATCATTGTTCTGGGACTTCATCATTACCTAGCCCTTATTTCATGAGTGTATCATCATAGTGATACCTCTCTGTATCTCTCCTCTGGTAGTCCATAGTTTATATTATCATTCATCGGCGTGACAATATCACTGATTAGGTCATTAAAGAGGTCAAACAGACAGATTCTTGACACACCGTAAAATAGTTACCACGTAATATTCCAAACTCACCTAAAACAGTACTAAAAGCCCAAGCCAGTTCAATGAACCCCCTCATGCGTTCGTGTGGCGAGTCTCTCAACGCTCTCGCGGGTGCCCTCGGCGTCTCCATCTTACTGACGGCATCAATGTTCGGCAGCAAGTACGTGGAGATCATGAGCGCGAAGATATGTACTGCCACGAGGACAGTCGTGCACACTGCGAACATCACGAACAACCATTCTGGAACGTTCGTCGGCTCGTTGATTTGCAGTTCCACCATGGCCACCATCGCGAAACCTGGAATTGATCAATTATTCTTGTAATCTTTATATTGCTACTGCTAGCATTCTAGGATTGAAATAGTCAAAGGAGTCAAGAGGATTGGAATACAAAGATACCTACTGTGAACCACAGTGTCAGCTTTAAACTGACAAGTTAGAATCCCTAATGGAAGTTTAGTACCTATTGTAAGTTTGACGAGAGCTAGGAATATCTCGGAGAACGGATTCCGATCAGGAGACTGTGCTAACATAAGTCATTATTTATCCCTATGAATCATTAGGTACTTTGGTGTCATCGTAGTGTCACATATGTCAATAGTTATGTTAATTGGTGATGAAGTGCAATTTCCCAGCATGTATTAACGATTTGCACAAATAGTAGACAGAAGAGATTGATAGATTTTAAGTTTACCTACTGACTTGTTGGAAAATACATCATGCAGTTTCCGATTTCGTCTGCTATTTTGTTTAGGTCCATGTGGGTTCCACGATGTATGATATTTTTAGAAGGTTTACTCCGTGGTCACATTTCTTACCTGACAGCAGTTCCGAGGTGGTTGCAGTGGCTTTGAGCTTCGCACGCGACATGTGCAGTCTCCGCCACGAGAGCCCCTCGGAGCCCTGCGGCAACTCCTCGTTCCATGCCGGGGATACCGGCATCGTTAGTGCTACCTCGCTTACACTCTGCAAATGGGTTAAAGGAAATTAGCACTTAATATCTGGATGATAAGGTCTAGATTGGAGCTACATGAGAAATAAACAAAAAAAACAATGGCTACCTTCTAGGCCAACTTAATAATAGTGAGTTCCTAAATCAGTGCTACCACAATCGAGCCTTTTACAAAATTGATCGTGCCACTCCTAGCATGAACGTGCGAATTAATTAGAATCATGTTAATTCACAGTGTGAAATCATAATAAATTAACGCATTAGTTCTACTCCGATAAACACGTGCAGTTTTACAATAAATTGAGGATATTTTCAAGCGTCTTTGATGTCCAAGCAATCTGTGCCCTTAGACTCAAATGGCGGGTTTCAATAACCTACCTGTGGATTTACTTATTAGAGATAGAAATTTCACATAACCTCAAATACATTTTTACTGTGCTCATGTCTAAATTCTGTCTCTACACGCATATCCACAAATAGCAGTTATTAAATTCTTGTCGTTGTTCTTCAACTTACTTTAATAGACTGGTTACATTGACAATGTCCCTGCAGATACCCTGGACTCAGCAGCACCGTAGCAGCTGACTTGTTGGACACCATGCCGTTAGGAGTCACGCTACCGTTCGGACTGGTCCCTCCCTTCGTACACACGTATTCTAAGCTATGGGGTGGGGTCACCGAGATCGTGGGACTGTCAGTCACGCTGACCTTGAATCTGGAAAAATAATGTACATCAATAAGACATGTTTAATTTAACAGAAAATATGTACATACATTTATACGCCTTACAGACAGTTTCTTCATCAAAAGTTAAAGCCAAAGTAAAAGTCAAAGTAATGTCTAAAGTTAAAGTAACGGTTAAATTCAATTTTTCTATGAATTTTGCTGTCACTTTAGCCTTGAAAAAACGAATTTGACCGTTACTTTTACTTTAGACATTACTGTAACTTTAACTTTTGATGAAGAAACTGGCCGTTAGAGTGAAAACCTAGAAATGTGAAAAACGTAGGTCACTTTTCAGGACAATATGCTTAGCGACATGATCTTCCTAGAAACGCAATGCAATTTTGTGCAATGAAATAAAACATAAACATCTGAATTGAGAACCTACCTCCTACTTTTTGGGAAGTCGGTTAACATGTATTTCCTAGGTTTTCACTCTAAGACGACGTTATGTAATTCAACAAATGGTTAGTAATTTAGTGTTTGCTGTAGTTTTTTGCAGTGTAATGTAACGGTTTGTGACTGTTGCTTGATTGCTGTGTTGAGCTTAGCTGTGCAACATGCTAGCAAAGGCACTTGAAAGCATCTGGACACCTGGCTTGTGTACCTATGCTGTTCAAATCTTTGTACTAAGGCCCCTTGTAAATAGTTTGACAGTAAAAACACTTGAGCATCAAAAAATCATAGCAATTTGGTTCGCTTCGTGTGAACGCTCAGTTCACACATTTGGTCATTCCCACTTCTTGTAGTCTACTACTGTAGTTATTAAGTCTACAATTGAATATTACAAATACAAATATTATGAGAACGTTCCACTAATATCTTTTGTTTGAAACTACATTCCGATAGTTCCGACAAGCTCCTTAGTCATCCAAGCAACGAACACAATAACTTTTCAACTACTTACATATTTTACTTCAGTTTTTTTACTTGATAACGCGACTGAAATTATGAAGATTATCCTACAGACGTCACAAGAAGTAATCGCTGTAATAATGCTTCAAAAATTATATTTTACTAAAGAAGATTCACACTGTTTTTTGCAGAACTTTTTGCTCAGAATAAACGTTAAGTTGTAGATTTTACTAACTACCGTCTTGTTTTGTTTTTATAAAAAAGTTGACAGTTGAAGTTTGTTTTTCGAACGGAAATAGATTTGCTAATGTTGCTACTTCAAATTGAATTTAAAGAAAAAAATGCGTATTTTGTCTATTTTTAAACTTAATCATACTTAGTTATCTCAATAATTGAATAGCTACTACTCATAATTTTTATATACTTAGCTAGCTTCACAAATGCTATCAATTTGCTGCGACAAAAATGTTTGATCTAAGTAACTTACGGGTATTTTCTGAGTATGATTCAAGTTGGTCGTTAAGTTTACGATAACACTGACTACAACACTAATACTACTTACAAACAACATATAAACGGACATCACACAATACACAGACGACATCTACCTATAAAGTTAGTCACAAAAGCTTAAACTATCTGATCCTTACTTTGGGTAATCATAGCTTGGCGGCTTCGCAATGAAGGGATAGGAGTCAGTGAGCCCTAGACTCTTTGGGCGCGACTCGTGCTTGAGTCGATGAGTTCTGTGTGAGCGCTCGAAGATGTGGTCGGTAGTGTGGTACCTTTGCAAGGTGCGTGGGCGCGCCTTGCCGCACGGGGGCGTCTGCGTGCATTGGTCGACTCGAGCCGCTTCCTCGACGCTCGTCACGAAGCTAGCTTCCGATACCTGGAATTTGTTTGGCGAAATGTTAAAGGATGTCTTAAGAATAAAAGGATGGTAGTCATTAGGCTGCTTAACGAAGGGAAGAAGAAATTAACATCCTATTTAGTGACCCAAAAGTTCAATTGAAACAATGCGTTTATCGGTTGAGAAACGAATGTGAGGTATTTGTTGTCTTAGGTACTTCTGGGTCTTTAGAAATAAGACGAGACGCAAAGCACTATGTAATTAGGTACTTAAACGTAAGTTTTATGATGTTTACAATTTAGAGTCAAAGCATAAACGAATAATGATTTCATTAAGTCAATTTCTCATACGAAAATAATACTTATAATGATAACCGCCTCATTAATGATTCCATACGTGTAAAACAGGACTTCAGACGTCAATAACACAGCAAATAACCAAAACTATTCTATTAACATCGTCTGTCCAATAAAAATTGTATGATAAACGTTCTGCTTTGTTCATTAAGTGATGTCATGACAAGTTTGACGTTAAACGTGGTGGCGTCAACGAGCCGTGACTCGGCTGTGGGAACTGGCAGTAGAAAACAGTAATTTCACTGATTATACTGAGCTTAGCTGGTGATTATTGACTGACATTGACTTTGGACCGGGCGTCCGACGTCCTAGTAGACTATGACTAGATTAAAACTGGTCGTGGAAAATAGTTGGGGTATGAAGTGAACTTATCTCAACTTATCTGTTTCGTTTTAGACTTTAGACTTCTATAATGTATGGATAAAACGCTCCAAAATAAAATTATAAAAAGGGCAGGAGGGTGGTGATGAATGAAGATGATGAAAACGCTCTAAAATAAAACAGCCTACAAAACTCTTAGCAGTCGGGTAAAAAGGTTCCCAAAGTTTTTGGATTAGTTTGTTGTTGTTACTAACTTTAGTACATAAACTAGCCTCCGTAACAGTAAATAGGAAGACGGCAAACCTTCGAAGCTACGATAAGATCATTATGGTTGTTTTTAAAGCCTATCCGAGAACTACGAGATGAACATTGAACTGTGGCTTAAGTTTTCACAACGGCGGGCTCACAAGAAAAAACAACCAAGTACCTAGTTGTGTTTGTTTGTTTCATTTTGCTATCTATTTTCTCCGTATCACGTACTTAGGTACCAACTAACTCTTCATCTAGTATTATCTTAGTTCTGTAAATATTTGAATAACATAGGCATTCTCGTGTTTTTTTCCTATTTACATTAAGTAGGTATAATACCTAAACAAATGTTTTTCATATTTATTTTACTCTTTCAGACTTTGTGTAAATATTTTGATAAAAAAATATTACGACGTGTACCTTAGGCAGCTTAAGAACCTTAGGTAATGATGTCTTAAAGGTTGGTAATTTCAGCTCACGACTGACACAGATGGCCGACTCATACTTACATTCCTCCATAATGCACGAGCCAGTATGAAATTAAATAATAATTATTATTTCTTCATCTGATAACGGCGAGGTTACACGTACGTTGCACATTCATTAAGTATGGTGGTGCCACGGGGACAATTATAGTGTTACATGAGTTCGAGTTGAACTACGATATGCGAGGACACCAAATCTGAACATGTTAGTGGTTTGGCTCTATAAAGTCTTATGTGAAAAATACCACCTGTGTCCAAGGTTTCATTGTATACTGTTTTATACATATAATGTATATTCAATGATAGCTAGGCTAGTAATTAAGCCTCTGAACGTCCAATCAAATATGTTAGACCGCATCCAAAACAAATTAAGCCAGACCAAGCAAGAACTGCAGTTAGGTATTTACTTAATGGTATATACAGTACCTAATAATAGTTATATTTTCTCGGGTAAACTTGTCAATACCAAAACTTATCGGAGCAATTATCTCCATCGAATAATACTTATAGTGTAGCTATCAGGAACCACTGTTAGGCAATTTCTATATTCTCGGTTGGCGATACCATTCATAACAGTATCTAAACGATCGTTTGAACGTTCATGCTACTGAGCATCGGTGCTTTTCCTGGCGCGTGCTTCCGCATATGATAGCTACAATAAATGTGGAACATAAACTAATATTAATATTTATCCTTTTACGACCGTTTTGGATGTTTCCGCATTGTGCATGGGAAAATGTTCAACAAATGTGTGGCTAACCTCTAACCTTATCCGTTCATCACAACACATCACTTATATAATTTAAGTTATCAGTACTTATCAAAAGAAAAAGGGCACTCAGGCCTTGCTTTGTCGTAAGCTCTGGGCTCAAAAAGGGCGCCAAAAGGCTCCAAAGGGCTCCAGAAGATACAAAGTTAGTTTTGATGATTTCCTTAATAAAAACAGATCCTGGGCTCTTCAGTGTTTAATCCGCCTTCAAAGAATTAGTTAAAGCACGTACCTTTTTCTTTTAATTACATGCAAATATGTATCTATCTATGTTTCACCTGTGTTTTAGTATGCTGTAAAGCTAAAGGCTAAAGTTCGAAAGGCATTGGCCGTGCTATGATTAGCTAATGAGATATCGAGAACTGTTGCTCGGACATTCAGCGTCGGTCAAGTTCAACTTTCAAGTCTATCGATTTATACTCAAGAACAGTTTTGGGGGGAGTGCTGTAAAAAGTTCTATCCATGTTCCAAACCATGTTTCTTCTGGGATATCGGAATAATCACGTAAGTGTCTTTGTATATCGTAGAATTACCCCAAAAATGATCTCACCTCCCCAGGGAGCAAATGCTGTTCGTTCCTTACAATTCATTCCTCCCCGAAATTTCTTCTCCTGTTGTACCTACCTACTCCTCTAATTTTCTAAAAAAATATCCCCTTCTTATCTACGTAACGATTGCACCACATTTGCAATTTATATCAAACTGTTAACCACATTCGTGATGCACAAACGAAACCGTATGTCGTGTCGTGTCATACGAGCTAACAATTAGCATGTGTTGCGCCCGCGCCGGCCCGCAATGGCGGCAAATGGCGATGCCAGTAATTATTGCTACGACACGTCGGAATACTGCGCAAGATTGTACTGCAGATTATATGTCGTTGTAGATAGGATTTTTTTCAGTTGACAAACTCTGGCTAACTTCAGAGTGGCAAAGATTTTTGACGAGATAAGTAGGTATATGTTTGATTTTGTATCCTGCGTTCCACCCGCATCCTACTTCTTCAGAAGAAGCTGGATAAACTATCGATGATTTATTTATAAGATATGCTACTATTGGGCATTCCCCTGATGATGTTTTCAAATTGGATGTTTGCTTGTGCGTTGCTTGTGAACCAAAGTTTCATATTTTATTTGGACCGGTTTGGTCTAAAGGTCAGTTTTAATTAAAGTGGTCTAAATATAAAAATATTTACTGGCTATTGAAATAGATACTATAAAAAACCCACTGTCGAGTATCTATTTTTAAGCCGGGTAAAAACACAACATCGACTAGTTTTGATTATTTTTAACGGCTACCAAAGAGTTCATAGTTCACAAAAACAGTAGGGTACAGGTGTGATAAACACTTATGGGTTTTCTGCCATCTATTATGAGCCCATTCAATTCGCAATGAATAGTGTTGGAAGTACATCTTTATTTGGCAAACTTGACTTTGCCTTCCGCCATGGGTTTTTTAAAAACGTTTAATTAAAATGTTCAAAGTTCACAATTTTAATCATCATCTACAAAATCAAAGTCCAAGTTTATGCTTAGACTTTGCTCAAAACATGTTATAAAAAGAGGTTTTTGTTCTATTTGAAAAAAAGCTTCGGAGGTTTGTATAGCAGTGTAAGATAAATTATTAATGGAATGAAAAGTGTGTTTTTTTTTATTAGGTAGATATAAGAATGGGATGGTATAATTTTTATATCCAATATACCTATGTAGGTAATATTGGCTGTATTTTCAGAGACGCCCGTAAAGTTTCAGGTTATACAACTAATCACGTAGACGTGATATCCTACCAACAAAAGGCAGACATACAAATTGAGATATCTAATTAGGATGTCTCTTGCTCGAGTATTAGGTAGGTACTACCCTTCACCGAGAACTTTGGAAGGTCCCTAACACCAATTATACCATATAAAATATCTCCTAGATTTTCCGGGAAAAACATACTACAGTAATACGGAAGAAGATGTAATAATTTTACATTAACTTCGTAGTAACGCGGAAATATGAAGGTTTTTGAGTTACCCATAAACTTAATTCTAACATTAACTTAATTTACGTATTATTATTGCACACGAGTAATTAAATACCTAGACATTTTCCTGAAGCCTCAGTTATATTGGAAAGGAAAACTTGTAAGTAAATAAAAGGCTTTATCTTTGTTGTAGTTACTGACTTCACCGTGAGTAAGTTTTATCTAATTCGCTTTTCTTGTCTATGCTTTCGTAAGTATCTATATTATTTTGAGTACCTATGGTAATTGAGTTTATTGCCGGTATTCTTCTATACATATAAGAAAAGCACCACGCTTATTGGAACTGTGCTTTTCACGCTTTGTAAGAAAGTGTGATAGATCTACGATATGAAATAAAAATTTACTTTAATATGTAGAAAAGGAAATCCGAAGAAAAATATTTTCCAAAGTGACGATATTATTTTGCCAAAATGTAGTAAATTTTCAGTTTAGACTATCCTATTACTTGCGTAACCAACAACTATGATCAGGCCCCTCCTCTCCACTGGGCAAAATGGGCAAGTGCCCAGGGCCCCGCGATCGAATGGGGCCCCCTAGTTTCTGCCAGATTACCAAATGATAACCGATATTTAGGTATTAAAAAATCTGATGATAATGACCAATTAAAAGAATGATAATGAACATTTAAAAGAATACTTAAAAAATGTTCAGAGTTAAAATGAAGCACCTAACTGTGTACAGAAAGTATAAAACCAATTTTTTAAACTTGTTTGAGTACTTTTGTGTTCCAAAACTCAAAAATTTCGCGCTCGCTGCGCTCGCGCCCTACACTTTACGGTGATTTTCTCTAATTTCTTTAGACATCTTTTTGCGTCCCAAATATCAAAAATTACGCGCTCGCTACGCTCGCGCCTTCTTCACTTTACAGTGCTTTTTTCAAACTTGTTTGGGTACTTTTGTGTTAAAAATCTCGAAAATTTCGCGCTCGCTGTGCTCGCGCTTTACACTTTAGCGGTAGTTTTTCTGAATTCTTTACATCTTTATTGCGTCCCAAAAATCAAAATTTAAAAAAATTATATCTTCGTTTTACAGTGCTTTTTTCAAACTTGTTTGGGTACTTTTGTGTTAATTCTGAATGATTATTACTACGTGAACATATTGTCGTGTTTTTTTGGAAGGGGATTGCTCAATAAGTAGCCCTCCCCGATGCTACGCCGCCACTGGCGGAGAACGCTCCTTCTCCAAATTGAAACGAATAAAAAATGAATTAAGAAGTACCTTCTCCAAATTGAAACGAATAAAAAATGAATTAAGAAGTATAATGCTTCAAGAGAGATTAACTAGTTTGTCGCTGATGTCCATAGAATGTGATATTCTCTCAATACCTACCATAGATTTTGAAGAAGTGATTAACGATTTTGCTCATCTTAAATCTAGAACGGTACCTTTGCAATCAACATAGAGTTAATCTAAGGATTTTATGCTAAGCGAGTAACTTTTGTAGATTATTATTCCTATTTCTTATAGTTAGTAACTAAATAAAAATAAATTTAGAACCTTGTTTGTCTATTTTCTTTATATATTATAACTAAATAGTGTTTTCTCAAGGTCATAGGGGCCCCATGATCCTAATGTGCCCAGGGCCTCAAATAGTTTAAAGACGGCCCTGACTATGATATACGCCAGCAAATACGATACCTAATAGGTATATGTACAGTTAATTGATACGTAAAGAGAACTGTAAGTAGGTACCTACTACAAGGTCAAGTTCATAATACGTTTTACATTGCCCTAGTCCGAACGACATAAGCGGGCTTTATTTATTTGCAAATAAGCATTCAAACTCAAAAACGTTTATTCAAATTAGGCTGATACATCAGCACTTTTCGAACGTCAAAAACAAAAGACAGCCCCCAAACGCAAGCCTCAGTCTCAAACTATCCGAGTAAAAAACGAAAAGCGTTAAAAAAATCCCCCCCATTGCTGTCGACTGGGAGCATGCCCAAGAGGCTGGTAAACTTAATATAATTTGAGAAACTTGATCAGACACTACACGAACAATTAACTAAATCTTCGAACAAATATTATCTACAATCAAACAACTTATGTTGTTTGTCATTCTTCTGTATTTCAAACTACGAAACTGTCTGGTAATAAAGAAGTCTTAGACTGAACAAATATTAGATTAATGCTGTTCAAATGTTTACATCTCGTCACGAAACTCGGTGATGTGTGCTACCTACATTGAAATCAGTTTAAATAACGCAATTTCTTATAGATATTTTTCATCTGCCCTGAGCTTGCGATACTTAAATAAATTTAACAAAAATCAATCCATGTATGTGTTTAAAGGACGTGGCACATTACAGCAGCACGGCAACAGCACGGCTCCACACCAGCATTTAAGTTGTCATTCAATTTAGAGCATTAAATCGTGTACATTATAATATATTTCGTAATGTCAATATGAAAAAGCCAACGGCGAGCAGTCAGCGTGCTTGCCGCTTCCACACAACTCGACTCGCCGCCCGCGTGCTGCAAGCGAGCGGTCCTCATGCGAACAGCGCGCCGACGGCGTGCTAATTGCGCGCCGACTCCGAGCCGGCAGCGAAACAACGTCATTACGTCGTGTTCAATCATAACATCAATCATAATCGTCTTAAAATAATATTGAGTTTGCGGTGACAGCGAGCTAACACCTCGCGGCCGGCGCGCGGCCGGCGCGCCGACGGCGAGCGGACGGCGCGCCGACGGCGAGCGGTCAGCGAGTGGTTGGCGCGCTGTCCGCTCGCCGTAGTCTTAATTCGAGGCGACGCCGTGCTGCAGCCGTGCTGTTGCCGTGCTGCTATAATGTGCCACAAGCTTAAATCACCGCGCTTGATCAATGTGGTGGGTTGGTAGACTCTATTATCCAACTACCTAATCCTTCATTGGATGAGAGGAGGCCTGTGAGATGGTCTATGTATCTTGACGATTCTTGGTCAGCCAATGTTTTTTTCGATAAAATCGATGATTGAAAATAGTTGAGCTAGTAATTAGGTACCTACTTTCTGTGGCCAGATTCCGGAAAACTTTATCGTGTTATTATTGTATGCAAGAATAACTCAATCGGTTTGAATATAAAAAGGAGTTGTAGCTCAAGCTAAAGCTCAAGCATATCGTGGTAAAACATCTTCCATCTTGTTTAAATACATGGATTTAAAAAGTTATCTAAAGTTTAGTATTATCAATGAAAATATAAATTAATTAACGCAACGTATTTTTATGTTTTGTTTTGTTTATTTATTTTTGGCCTTAACTTATCATTTCTAATGTATTATGCCATTAGTAAGAAATTACCGTTATAGGTGATGGTCCCTTGCCCTTGTCTAAAAGTAAGTCAAACTGTGTTAAAGACCGAAGTAATTAAACATTCAATTATTTTTCTATAGCCACATACCTAAGAACTAGAGAAAAAAAAAGAAAAGTAAATAAAAAAAATCTCTGTCACCTTTTCCTTCATATCGTTTCGGTAAACGAAATCCTCTAAAATATACACTAAAAAAAATCTCACTGTACTTTTATCATCACAGTACAAAAACCACTTTCACAAAAATAATTTTCTTTCAACCACATTAGGCGATTTTCTTTCAATTTTCAAATTATTTGAAAATGTTTAAAAAAAGTTCGTTTCAAACCACCGAATGCGCATAGACAATAGAATGTTGCCGCGATCCAAAGGCGGGAAAATTGACATTTCGAAGTGACGAGCATGCGCGTCAACCGGGAAATGCTGACTGACTCCGATAATGGAAGATCGACGTTTTAAATAATCACGGCAATCACGCTTCGAAATGATTACTTATGTGGAGTCGGCAACATTGCAATTTAAACTACAGATACCTACATACGTAGATAAGTTCATTTTGTTTCACATTTTCACGCCTGAAATGAAACGCAGAAGGCGTTGACTGCTCGCGTTTTGTAATTGGTAGTTTAGAACTACGAATTAGCCATAAGCAGAGAGCTCTGTTCCGTGGGTGCGTTTAATTGGCTTTGTAACAATCTTTTCAGTTTTATGTGCTGATTATTGTTTTACCATGTACCCAGCTGAACACGTAAACATTAATTACAGCAGAACCAATGTGATAAATAGGTTCTTGCATAGCTTTTGTTCAAAGCAGATACAGCGCCCATAATTAGGTGTTTTGAAGGAGAATAAAAGGCAATTAAACACCATCGAAAATAAGTGGTATGTATTCGCGTTATATGGTAAGCCAAAATAGTTTATTCCAATAAATAAGCTTTTGAATTGAAACACAAAGTCACTTAACCTGCCTGTATTAAACTTTGCCAAAATATCAAAGCCTATGTGATGAAAGCCAGCGACATTTTAGAGGGAGGTATATTCTTCTGATAAGTATAAATAATCCCAAAGACATTTTCCATTATTGCATGAAGACAATATTTAGGATATCTAAGTATTTCATTCACCTAAAGAAGAGGAAAAACAAGACAGTTAAACAAGATGGGAAAGAGAAGATGTTTTCTGTGTTTTGGAGTTTACAAGTAACGGAGTGAGCGGGATGTTCCCGCGTGAGTTGTCAACGCAGAATTAGTTAAGTAGTCTGGTAGCGTACAA
The DNA here is from genome assembly GCF_030705265.1 of Helicoverpa armigera. Lineage (NCBI taxonomy): Eukaryota > Metazoa > Arthropoda > Insecta > Lepidoptera > Noctuidae > Helicoverpa > Helicoverpa armigera. Next base: position 3,401,341 of record NC_087141.1, read on the forward strand.
TGGAGGAAAGCCAAGTGAGTCAGTCGAAGCTTTGTTGCGATAGGTAGCTGTTGGGCACTAAGCTAAGTACTTCCATTAATCTTCATACTGATTTATGAGCCCAAATCAACTATCGGCTGACTAAAAGTTTGTAGAGTGCGCGCGGTAGAAATGGAACTTTATTCTGGCTGTCACTTAGCTACAAGCGCCTCTAGTTTTTTTTATATCAGTACTAGCTTTTGCCCGCGGCTTCGCTCCCGTCAACTGACTTCTCTATTTTACCCTATTTTTCTCTATCATAAGAACCTTCTCCTGACAATAACAAATACAACAAAAAAAGAATTAGCCAAATTGGTCCAGGCGTTGTTGAGTTATGCGCTTACCAACACATTTTGCGATTCATTTTTATATTATAGATTAGGTGTATTTTATTGTTAGTTCTTTATTCGCAGAAAACCCTTGAATAAAAAGCTAATTGCAGGGAAATCTAAAGCAAAAACTAGCGAAATAAAATCAGAAATATGTACTATGAAATCTAGCGAAATAAAATCAGGAATACCTATTTACTTTGAAGTCTAAGTAACATGAATCGAGAAAAACAATTTTATGAGGCGGAAGACTGGATCGAGAACGGAAATGACAACTTATGGAATGGAAAGTCAAACCGGAGTAAGCAATGCTTCGAGTTCAAAGCCAGCGTGTAATTTACAAGTCTGCTAGTTTTCTATTTTATTGCAGCTGATCATTAAGATGTCAATCAGTAAAACTTTAACTTTGCCATTTTACTAAAAACTGCCACAGATAACGTTACAGTAAACGTGAGAGTAAGTTCGACGGTAGGTACCCAAGTATAAAACAATAATGGCTATAAATCAATAATAAGTTTTGTTTTCTAAACTAGAACTTATTCTGAAATTTCCCCGAAGTTTAAACTTACATAAATTTTCACACCAAACAATTATTTTTTTGCTTGTGACGTTAACCAAAATTTCGATTTCAAGTTTGGTATCGAGTGTTGTTATTTCTATTTAACACAGAACATGTTAAGTAAGTACTAATATGTCTATTAATAGTTTCATAATAAACGGTTACGGCATAAATAAACCAAGGCCATCTATGGCTTTAGTGACGATTTGAGGAAAACCCGAAAACTAATATGAACTTTTGTGATAATTAGTCGATAGGTACATGTAAGTACCTAGTTAAGATTTGTTGTTTATTAACTATTTTCATCTATTTTATTTAATTATTGGAGAATTCCTTACCTGAAAAGAAAAAATCAGAAACCTTTTAAGATCAATTCGTTGGCCGTCTGTCACGACACTTGGTTTAATAAAACTTTTGGTTTCATTCTGCACTAGGTACGAGTATAGGAGGGAAATAATGCGTATGATTCCTAAATGCATTATCTTTATTCTAGAATAAATTTATTTGGATATCAAAAGTTCGTGCCACCATAATCATGATTGCGAATGATTTCTTCAGGTTAGTTTCTCAGAACTTTGGGAAAATCCCAGCACCAGTGAAGTATCTTTATGGAATACAAAATATTTGATACACTTATATGTATCTATCGTGCGGTTACTTATAAGCCAATTGAGGATAAAAATGGGTTTTTATTGTACCTTCTTATTACCACTGTCACGCTTTCCATCTGTGTGAACTTGCATAATTTCAATTTTTTTTCTCATACTGAAAAACCTGACACAATACAAACAAGTGAATCATCAAATCATAAAACCATTTGTAATCTCAGAAAACGATTATTATTTACATTCAAATCATTCGTAATTCCTTACAGAAGCTGCGTAATCACGTGCGGATTTTATCGTTTTCTTATCACGTGTCGACAAACCCGTGGTCTGCCATAAGGTAAGGTTAAAATAATATTGCAGTTATTTTAGGCACTATGATCAAGCAACCAAAACACCACCAAGTTAGTCTGATCTTCACAGTCTCTAACAGCTTAGGGGAATCTATCTATAATCTGCATTTAGGGCGAAGCATGTTTTCCTCTTCCATACTTTTCTATCTATCGTCATTTCACAAGCAATATTTTGTCCAGCTATGTTGCCTTTCAAACCGTCCATCCATCATTTCCTAGGATGACCAGTTAGGTACAATAGGTACTCAAAATTCCTCCACGTTCACGCTCGAGAAAGACTTTCCTCGCAACATGATTTTAAGGCGGTAAACTCTGCAGAACACTAGCCGGCGATTTCAGTGACCGTAAAATGTCTTAAATTGCTTTTGGATAAACACAGACCAGACTTGCCGGACAAACTCTACGGCACTATTGCAGTATCGTAGTTAGTATCCTAACTAGTTCTTATATAAAAGTAAGGTATTTTGTATCTAATCCACTTTTAAGATTTCTATGGGTCTGAATATCGATTAACTTTATGCAAGCCTTAAGTAAATATGTCAACTACAATTAAGAACATAAATCATTCATACACGAAAGTGATTAATTGGTTTTTAAAGTTCGCATTATCTGCACTTTGCCACAATAATGGCTGACATGTTAATTCAAGCAATTGCTGGGTCAACATCATTATCATATTTACCCTTTTATTTGGTCAGAAAGGGCAACATTTATATAAAAGTTTATTGAAATCCACAATGACATTTAGACCTAGGTCCTTTGTTGAATGGGAGCAAGGATAACTTCTCAGTTAAGTACTTACAAAAATAATGGGCTTTACCTATTAACCTAGGAAGTCATTGTCTGTAATAAGCTTCTTAGTTGTTAACATTGGTTAAAGGAAGTCATTCCTAGCATAAAATAAATTAAAGTGAGCGTGAAAATGGTGCCCTTATATTGATGGTAGGTTTTATCTCTGAGATGAGAAAATATATTTATGACGGTCCTACCTATAGTACCTATTATGTTTGTATGTGTAGGGTCTGTTAATGTGATATTTACTTTTGGAGGAAGTTTGTAGGTAAACTAAGCACCATCAATCTCCCGAGCCTTTTGCCAATTATAAGGCGGCCAACCGTCCCGCATTCTGCGGGACCGTCCCGCAATGCTTGACGAAATCCCGTTTTGAAATTATTAGTAAAATAGTCCCGCAAAACGTTGTATGCGTCCCGCATGTCCCGCATCCCTATTTTTCTACCACGCTTCTACACAACACCCACCTGCGCGCACGCTCAACAGTGCAGGAACACAGAATATAATCTCGTTCTCTTTATTTCTACTGAACTCGTGAGGCCTAATGATTTTGAAAATAAGACATTAGTGCACGCTGTGACACGATATTGATAGGTTAAATTATAGCTTTTTGCTTACGGTTTTTATTTTATCAGTTCCGTCCGATCATTTTTCAATGCCTCCCCTCCCCCCCTTTTCACGAAAGGTTAAGTCCCGCATTCAGTTTTCGGAAAGTTGGCCGCCTTAGCCAATTATGTTAGGGTCGACTATGAATCTCACCGAATGCAGCGAGTACCAGTGTCTTACAAGGACCGACTGCCTATCTGACCTCCTCAACCCAGTTACCTAGGGAACCTAATACTAGGTAAACCAACCTACAACCTCAGTCTGAGCCTACAACTACCCAAAAGTGCGTAGGTAGGGACGTATAAAGTCCTTGTATCAAATTGATATACCGCGTAGATTATTCGCAGTTCTAAATATTTGATCAGCCTACATCTCGGCACCTGTACACTTGAGTGCAATAAAACTGGCTACATAAACAAGATAGCATATTCAAGGAAACCGGAATGAAAATCGTGATATCAAGTTAGGATTTTCCATAAAGATGCATGATTTGTTATTGTAAATTGTATATGAGGCTACATTGTGTGTTTTAATGATTGATTGCTCTTTTAATTAATTGCTTCTATTTATTTGTAGTGAGATCTGTATGTTTATTATAAGAAGTACCTACATTCTAGTCCTTCATCGGGCGATGACTGTAGATATAAGTTATTTTTCTTTTTGTTTCATGTACCTTAGTAAGTAGATGACTTTTCAAGCATTATTTTTATATTTTTTGTCATGGAAATTATTTACGAAAGTAGAAACTTTTGCAAAAAAAATGCAATAACATTTACTTTTTATCACTCACATGATTTTACCAAAACATTCAAATAAGTTCTTTGATCAAGCTAAGCAAATATTTTTTAACACAGATTCCAGTAAAACATTATCTTTCGTTTGTCTGCCTGCATGATGCATGTCTCACCACAGTCCGTTGACCGATTTAATTATCTTATTCACTGTTTTGTGTTGCTAATCATTTGTTACATTACATTTTAATGACGTTCACATACCTACTTACTTTAAAGAGTATGTTAGTGAGCGCTAGATATTTTTTTTTAAACAATCACCGTCTATCGTTAATTTTTCACACTAACACTTTTTCGGCCCCCAATGGAAATGGAAAGTTTGTTCATCACCGTTTCTTCTTCCCAGCCAAAACACTAGGAAGCGGTGAAAGGGAGTTTTTGGGGATGCGGAGTTGTAATTTCATTATCCTAATTTAGTTACCTAACATAATATTTTACGATATTATATTTTTTTCTGGATTAAATAGGTAGATAAATATTCAAACTTAAATCTTACCTTATAGAAGACAATTTTATTTCCTAAGATGGTTTAAAACAAAGATCAACTCAATACAATACCACTTTATCACTAATATTTTGTTTGGACCTAAACTTGCTATTTTGGTTGCACACGGTACAATAACAAAACACTATCGCCTATGGTGTTCGTGCACCTGTTAGAGACGTTAATCTCATACTGCCTAGGTATTTACAAAAGTATGGGAGTACTATGGGTGATTTAACGAGCGTCTGTAACGCGTGTGTGGCCAACGAAATTTGCAGTTTTACGATAATTTCAGGGCTGTAACTGCACCATAAATGACATGGATAATACAATATAACAGTAGGTATTTTAGATAATTGCTTATGTAAGTACTCACGTTAATGTGTGCACATTAACTTTCGCTTAGAGTGCAGTACTCAATATACTTTGTTCCTACATCAATATTTTATCAGTTAAGTAAGGACCTAGGTATGTATGTTGAGTTCCATGTTATTTGGATAAAAGCCAACAGAAAAACCCTCATGGAAAAATCGAACGGTGATATTACCTGCCTTGTGCTTGATAGCTATTCTGTCATCAGTTCTATTAGGTATAATAAAATTTTGGTAATGCATCTTGCAATATGACCTGCAGTAAGTAAGTAGAACTATTAAGGTAATCTGTGGTATAACATCGTACAATAAAGGTTCCATTATACTACATATAAAGATATGAAGACATAACTAGCCGTGAAATTGCCACTCATTGGTCAAATTGACGATTTGTCAGCTGAAAATGGTTCGGTTATGGTTGTAGTTAAATGGTGCAACTTACCATAAGTATTTAAGTGCAACTGCATATTATCATTAAAATAGCCAAGTACCTATAATTTTTATGACGATATATGTATAGGTAGGTACCTACAGTATTTTTTCACCGCGTGAATTGATTCTTAGTAAAGCAAAAATACATGGCGTAGGAAGATGTTTATGTCGAATTGGTACCTACCACAAGTAAGCGAGAATTCAGAGAATACCATTGTTATAAGTACGTGAATGTTAATTTCCATTCGTTTACTCAAATTGTACCTATCGCTTTTAGTCAACTTAATATTGATGAGAAACATGACGATTTGGCAGCCCTAATACGAGTTACTGCCGATGTGTAAAAATTAGAAGATAGTGCGTCACTAAACACTATTGTCAATATCGAAGCTTGCCCAACAGTGATAACATTGTTTCAGATCTAAAGGCAAATAAACTACGGAAAACTGACTGAATGTTCACAAAATAAACCATAACAAAGTTCGTTTTTAACTTCCAAATTAGTTGCAGTTGGACTTTATAACTATTATTACTAATTAGACCTCGCTAATTAGGTACCCGCTGAACTAATGAGAGAATGTTTAAAGAGGTTTTTCATGGTATTTCTTCAGGCAAACGATACTGAATTACCTACTGCTAAAGACTGAATGCTTGCTTAGTGAGATTAATGGACACTGCAGCTATTGTTAAATGATTGTTAACAAATTATAAAGACGTTCTTACCCCAAAAATGAAATATGAAATAACACACCAGTAAACTATACTAAATTAATAAAAAGAGATCCATTTTAACTTAAGATATAAATAAGAGTTGATGGTATTCAGTCGTGAACTAAGGTAATGTTGGATGTGTTCCAATTGATGATATAGAGACATTACCTATAGTTATTTGCTATACCAATCAATGACTATTATTAAGATCACTGAAGGGCACTAACGGAAATCGATTGGAAAATATTTAAAAGCCATTGAATGGTAAGTGCCTATATAATTAGTATTTTGAAAATATTTAAAATAATGTCAGGGTCGTATAGTGGTCGAATGTAAGTTGTCATTGAACGGAATCAATCACAACGGCATTGAATACTATTTCTTCTAATCAATATTAAAGAATAATAAAAAACTTACATTATCTGGAACCTCCAACATTTTACTTTTAGGGAATATCATAACCGGGGGAACTTGAAGCACATGATGATTAAATCTGAAAAGAAAAATGCTGTATTAGTTAAAGATCCATTCCATTTGAAATTACATGGTTTTTCGAAATTATTTGAATATGATTTCAAAACTATAAGATAGAACATTGCTGTAGCTGTTTGATTTCTAAACGAAAACAGAAACTTCGCTGTCTTGTCACCTTGACATCTGTCATTAACAGCTGAGCTTCAGATTGAGCGAATGTTGTTGTTTTTTGTTTACGTTTGTTTGTATAGTTGAATTAAAAAGGTTGTATTTGATTTCTTATAATAAATTAGATTTATTTTGAGCTGTGTAATAAATTGCTTGCTGATTTTTGTAAACAACTGTTCATGAATAACTAATGGTTAGCCGCGCCTTGGTGAGTTATGTTTTTAGAAAATAAGTTAAAGTTTTCTATTCCTTTATTCAACTTTATGCATGAAAATTATAAAGTATACTACACACACACACAGTAGGTAGGTACGTAAGTTTTTAATTATTAAACTTATACAAAAAGTCTTAATGCATTGTATTCAAATATTCTAATGGAAAATAAAGGAGGAGGTTATGAATCTGGTTAAGCAATAAAATGCAATAATAGTATGTTTCTGGGGTCCAAGAATATTTGATCTATATTGTATAATTTCTACACCACATTAACATACCAACAGTGACACTTCCAAATGATTTTATACAAAATTGGTTTTGCCTAAGTATGTTACTTAATAAATTAACTACTATAGGCCTATATAACATCTTTTTATTCAAGGTAGTTTGAACTATTGTAACTAAATTAGATACAAAACCCTAAATTTCATACATTATGGAGAATTCTTTTTATTTCTTTCAGTTTGCGGATACAGGTGGGAATTCATGTATTAGAATGTTGAAGTATATAACATGGCACATACCATAAATACTCAAATGATTTCAAATAAAGCACTTAGATTTTTATTACTACCCAGTTTTATTGTTTGTAGAGAATTAAGTTTATGAATATTCTGTAGCCTCAATAGCGCCATCTATTGAGCATAAAAAGAATTCTTTTGAGACTGGTTTTTGATAGGTGGCGTGATGGGTAGGCGAGTTTTGCTAAAATGGGATAGTAATCTTTCTTATGTTATGTCTCACTTCCTTTCATAGATATTAATTACAGTTTCACATACTACCTAATATTTTGCACAGCTCATAGTTTTATACTTTTCTAGAAGTCACCACAAATTATTGGGTTGGCTTCTTGCATCACAAATGGCAATTTTGATCATGTTTAATTAATTTATATCTGTGTCTGCTGCTAACTGCGCATAATAAATATGATGTGGGAGTGCCAGGATCTTAGTACCTATAAAGTTGAAACTCCAGCTTTTACTTATGGGCATTGTTATATGAGTTTATCAATATAGTCGCTTTCTACATCGCGTTTATCGTGCTGGTTTGGGACGTCGCCCTAAGCTTATTAAGTAGAGCCTAATAAAATACCCACTATATTGTGAAAAATCATATATTTTTTGTTAAAATGTGTTATGCACAGGTAAACTTAGTTGCTAGATCAATGCATTAGCATACCTATTGCGTGTCATCTAACCATTCAACGTGACATTTAACTTTTGCGCTTGTCAGCTTAAACATTGGCAAAATAAAACTTCCTGGAAAAGATACGTAAGCAGATAGGTAAGCAGGACATACTTATAGAGGGAAAGACGAGAAGATTCCTATGAACATATCCTTATTAAACTGAACACAATCAGGATGGTAACAATATATTTTAATTTCACTCAGTTCAGGCGCTAACCTCGTAAACCTGGCAGAAGTCCATAGTGTATGTCGTGTCATTAATAATGGATTTCAAGTAGCGTTTACATAGAATTAGCTAGCCATTAAGAAAATTGTAGGTAAGGTGGATATTGGTAATTATCTACAGTGACTAAATTATGTAAGACACTTCGAATTGTTCTATACTCACTAGGTACACGCTAAGAGCGCTCAGTCTAGTGTTTGAACCTAGTGATCAAATGCCCCAGGTAGAGTAGCCGGCATATAGCTTGGCAAGGATTTGGGTCCTTTATAGGTATATGTAATCAGTGCGAGCTTGCACATAGTGCACTAAATTATACAAAAAAGTAGTGCCTGTTATTGCATTTTCTGCATGTTCATTATACTATGGTTTTTGACATCATTTATTGTTAATTATGTCTGCTTGAAAAAAATAGGACCTGTTTTTATCTCACGAGTCTTGCCCAGTTACGTGCCGGGAACTGTAGTAGGTACCTACTGTCGTTCCTGTCCCACTAACATCCTTGTCCCATGATACATATTTGATATTACACACCGATTGTTTAACTATTCTGTCTACATCATGGTTAAATCCTCTTCGATTAGTGCTTCTATAGTCTTGTTCATTACCTACGTATTGCAAAAAAAAAGATATAGGTATGCAAAGTTTTCTCATCTTGTCGGCCTAGAAACTTCACAAAGTCGTGCCTAAATTTCGAAAAATATCGGTTGCATAATTTTTGAAGCAAAATTTTGCAATATATGTGTTTATTAAAATATTTGTTAGTTTCCTTGTAAATGATGGCCTCGCCTTATTTTTATAATTCTTATGTTTTGAAATATAAGCTAACATATTTGCCGGATTTGAATCAAATGTCAAATGAAAACGGGTAAATAAATATTATACACGTGTTTAGACGTAATATTTAGATAGGTAGTCTCAAAAAAGATTGTGTAGTAATTATGCATATTAATAAGATTTGCATGTACACATCTGTAAGTTCGCGCCATTATTGTCTTTGTCGTCCCAAAAATAAGCTTCATATTAATTGTCTATGATAAAAGTGTCACAACGCTCAAAGGTCCAAAGGAGAAAGTTTCCATGATCAATCGGAATGTCGATTATGCAAACGCCCTTTTCTAATTTTAATGTGTTAAAAGTAATTCATAAATTACTATAGTGAGTAGGTAAGACCTAACCAATTAGCTTTGAAATACATCGAAGTGCCTAACACAATTTATTTTCTACCGTAAATAGGTTGGTTGCAATAAGCACAAAAATAGACACACATAACAGGAAATAGAAACCTATAGAAATGTCGCCACTTTTACGTGTATGATTTACGATTTAATGATGTATTGTTGAACGGTAAGGTGCGGTGATAACGGGCTGTAAATATCTCTCTCAGATAGCGGATTATTTCCAATTAAGAGCAGTTTCCTTGTCGCGAGGTATTGTCGGCATGTGAACTCTAAGCTGAGAACTAGATTAGCTATATTAAGAGCGTGTACGTCAACCGCGCGCCATTTGGCCTAAAATGGTACTTTTCAAACCACTGTTTCTCAGTAACTACTTATCCTATAACTATGTTATTTTTTAATAACGCAAGGTAATTTCACTGTCTATATAGTTAATTGAACATAAATTTCAATTTGTGTAGTTTAAATACTTAAAACCCCTATAACGTAACAGATGTTTTATAAAATTCCCGTTCAGCGTCTATTTCGAAGCTTAAATTCATGTGAAAACAGTGGCAAATCTAATCATATTTATTTTTTTACTCATAGACGAAATCCCCATGCCTATAGTTAGTTGAAAACATTTTTTGATTTAGGTCTCTATCTTTCGGAAAAAAATATTTTAACAATGTGAAAAATTGAGAATTTCAAATGCTTTTTTTACCTATCTATCTTACTTAATTTAATATAACAATTATTTACTATAGTAATATAACTCTTTCTTTAAAACATAAACTTTATATTATAATTTAATCTCTCGTTTTATTTTTTACAAATTATTTAAAACTACTATAAAACGCTGCACGCGAGTCAACTCAAACCAGACCGCCGCAAGGCTTCACAGAGAGGACGTGTCGCTCCGTCACATCGCGTAGGGTGAATAACCTCTGCCGTGGATACCGAGAATAGAGTACATTTCAAGCGCGACCAACAAATCTTGATACATTACTATTTTATTTAAAGCTCAATTTCGAAGCATATTTTTTTTTATCGATTGAGTTGAAATTTTGTTTGAATGTTCAGTTTTAATGACAATGTATGATTCTATATCCAATATGGCGGTATACCCAAGATGGAGAAAATGTTTTAATGCATTCCTACGATATGGGTATCAAATGAAAGGGCTTGCTATGAATAACTCGAAAAAAAATGTGTCGCGAGTCTAAATCCAATATGGCGGACTCCTTAGGCTAGAAATCACTTATTGCAGATGTCTGTTACCAATCGAGCTATAATTTTTTTTTTTCATTTTGGATGTACCCAAATTTTGACTTTTGATCTCGAATAACTTTTGAAGCATATAGGATAGATAACTTAAAACTTTATTTGCAATGGTAAACCCAAGCTCTTCACCAATATTTGGCTTTCCGGCAATTGTTGTTATTTGACCACAATTTTTCGGTCTGGATGGACTGGACCATTCATATAAACAATCAATTTTTCAAATCGGTCCAGGCGTCTTTGAGAAATCGAGAACAATCAAATTGAGAACAATCACAAAACAATCTAATTGAAACCTCCTCCTTTCTTTTTTTGAAATCGGTTAAAATACAGAAACTCTTAACATTGTCATTAATCATCAGTCGACTATTTAGTACTGTTGAAAATTGTATGTAATATACAGAAAGTCCTCAAAACCAAGGTTTTCATAGGTGCCCGATTTTTTTGCAAAAGAGTGTATGTATTAACGACTTATTTTCATGCTTTTATATTTTAGACATCCATAGACTTACACTATTTTCCCGCTATTAACTATTTACTAAATAATATATTTTTTGTTCTACCAATTTCACTCGAAAGGATCAAAATGGTTTGTGTGACTATACGTGAAGTATGATAGGCACGCACACAGCCGCGACGCTAGTCTGCGCGGTTTTTTGCGTTGAATTACCTAAAGTTGACATCGCGCGCCGAGCGTACACGCTCTTAACTGCATTTTTACATTCTTCCTAGTATTAATCTTTCCTCTTTGTGGTCTCACAAGACCCGTTTGTCAAACGCAAGTTTAATAAAGATACGAAAAGACGCATTTCGCTTTACTAAACTGTTAAATCTGATCAATTTTCGAAACAGATATTTTTTCCCTATCAATTTAACAGTCAGACGATGGCTCAGAGCTCTTCTAATATTACTAAAGCTCACAGCTGTAACAGAAATTCCGAATAAAATGTATCAAATTGATCAGAAATTGAATTAACTCCGAATGCTGAGTTTCAGGGAATTTAATCAAAGTCTAGATTGCGCTACAAAGAAACGATGGAGCCCTACATTTTGCCTCGTTTATTCTCTAATACTGGAAGAATGTATTTCATCATTATACTCGCACCTATATAACTCTATCAAAGGGTAATGACGTCTAATTATGAAAAGCTATAGAAGAAAATACAGTCTATTGTTCAGTTAATAAGTTTTTGTTATTCACAGCTGCAACAGTTGACCAACGTTGTACATTTATGATGTGTTTTTATTACGTTAAACAAATGTCACGGAGTAACGAGAAATATGCGATGTAGTTTCTGGTATCTAGTATGCCTTGGTATCTCTGTCACATACAATTAGTTTAGTCTGTGTGTCTGTTATACATAGACGCTACGCTTAGTGCATTGACTCAATTTACTGTCAGTCAAAGCCAGCCTTTGGTTAATAGGCAAAGGCATAAATGCTCTGATATTGCAGTGTGGCGTGTCCTAATTTTGGTAAGACAATCCACTACTTCCATTTAATGAAAGAAATTTTCAATCGCCAAGCTAATCAAAAGTTTTTTTTAATAGGAACTAATGTATCCGATACCATAGTCTTTAGATACCTAAATACCTTTTGAAAGGGCAAGTAGGTAAGTAGATTTGAAGACCATGAAGTCCCTTGCTGATTATTAGCCCTCTTAAATTCGCAAACTAAATAGGTATCCAGCCCACGTAGTTTTTCAGATGTGCCAAGGTATTTCTATTGTCATAGACGATATGTCATCTTATGACATCGTATAGAATGTATCTAGTACCCGTGCTGTTTGGTATTTGTATAATGTGAACAGCCATGCGCGTGCGCCTTCACACGTGATTTATAATAACAAATCGCCATTATGGACCGCGGCTAAACATTATTTTCTTAATGGCTGCTTTCGTAATATAGTTTTAATGAGTCTTAAACCATCATATTTATTTCCATGCATGCATGCATATTAGCACGTATTTTACAGAAACAATTACCGAAGTGTGATTATTTTCGACATCATCTAGAATTTGGTTGTTTTTACCCTAAAGGCTTATATGAAAAAGTCTTTCTTTGTTAGGAAGCTGGATTACGGATACGGGAATTAGTGCCCCCGGCACGCGCAAGAAAATGCGGGAAACAGCCAGTTCATCATATTTTACGAAACAAAATGTACAAGGTTATATATCCCTCAAGAATTATAATATATCAAAAACCGTTAAAATTAGGAGTACGTTTCTTTTGTACCTACGCAAGTGTTGATAGAGATAGATAGAAAATACCAGTACCTAGATACTATTGGCACAAAGAACCTTCGTTTGGTTAGAGAGGACCGGTCCAACCGCTGCTTTAATGGCCGGCTGGCAGTAACGGATGTCTGTCTTTGAACTTAGAACGTACAGTCATCGATAAAAAGGTTGGCGCGCAATTTTCATACTTTTTTTTCTGAACATTTCTATTAGAGCTGTTTGAGTTGAGAGAATGTTTATTGAGTGCCAATGTGATGTAGTTTTGCACCTGTCGAGTCTGGTAACTTTTTCTGCTTTTGACTCTAAGTCTTTTTGCAAAATGTACAAGGATAGATATTCTACAATTTAATGAGGATTTTTCTAACTTTGAATAAATACGGTAGAGTAAATGAATATATTTTTTTTAATTCAACATCAAAATGTATGTCATTGAACATCCTTGGCAGTCGTTACGGGTCGTCAGAAGCCAGTAAGTCTGACACCAGTCTAACCAAGGGGTATTGGATTGCCCGGGTAACTGGGTTGAGGAGGTCAGGCAGGGCTGTCGCTTCTTGTAAAGCACTGGTACTCAGCTACATCCGGTTAGACTGGAAGCCGACCCCAACATAGTTGGGAAAAAGGCTCCGAGGATGTGATCAAAATGTATGTGATGTTGCACGACAATTTCTCAAAACCTGATCTTATTATTGATAAGATTGAACCAAAAATTCACATAAAAATTTGAAAAAAAAAACGTGTTTAATACGTTCAATGTACTTTAACCTCAAGAGGAAAATCAAAATCAAAACCAAAACTTTTATGAAACTGGATTCAATTATAAAACAAGTTTCAAAAAAGGATGTAACGTTAGTATTTACGACTAATTTAAAAATGAAAAAGATAAGAAACATCAAAAATGCATTTTAAACTAAAGTTTTTTACCAACATTTTATACCAGACTTTATAGAAAACATATTAGTTAAAAAGAGATAGTTCAATGCTCTTTTGAAAGGCTACTCTAGCTCGTTATGAAATTGACGCTATCGATCCCTGTGTTATCCGGCTATTCAAAATTATGTAAACTTAGGCATTAACTTTTACATGCAACTGTATTAGCGACACAAATGGTAGCTATGAGTCAAATAAATTATTTTAGAACACCTTCAAACATTTTTTTTAACACAAGAACTCTTGACAAATATGTACTTGAAAATTCCAAATATTACTTTGGAATTTTCAAGAATACAGGCCACATTTCTACTACGTACTATTTCTGCAGTAGTTAAATAATTATGCAAAATCCACCAGCATTACTCACACTTTCCACCTGTGTATACAGCTTCATAATAACCACTTCTCTCAGACACGTGTTCGTATTAACCGATGTCACCGTGAATTGTATTCTTCGATAATAATACCAGTTCATAAGATGCATTTTTATTTTTCACGTATTGTACCTCAAATCTATGTTGTTGCCAACTTCCAATAGGAGGAGGCTCTATGTTTGAGTAACATACACTGAGCATGGCCCGACCCGCTCTTGGCCGTTTATTTTATTATATTTTTAACCCCCGACGCAAAAACGACGGGGTGTTATAAGTTTGACGTGTCTGTGTGTGTGTGTGTGTGTGTGTGTGTGTGTGTGGCATCGTAGCTCCCAAACGGATGATCCGATTGTGATGCGGTTTTTTTTGTTTAAAAGGTATGTCAGTCGGGAGTGTTCTTAGCTATGTTTGGTGGAAATCGGTTCAGGTCTTCAAGGTCATCAGCTCGTTTGCTAGATGTGATAGGAATGTTACACGCTCAGTTTACTTGCAAGTATATGTGGGATCTGAAATTTGAAACACTAATGTCTTTTGGAACCACTGAGCTGGTCTGCTGTTAGGGCACGAAGGTAGGAGACGTAAACCTGAACTGCCTTTTAGTAAACCCATCGAGTTTGGGCTCGTTGAATTTGTCTTGACGAGTTCTCTTCATGTTTCTGATTGACGAGAACCTGATGCTGGAAATGGGATGTGGCGGATGAAACCCTGAAATGCCGGAATGAAACGGATAAACCGATTTATATTTTTGCTGAAAATCTACAATGTTCAAAGGTTAATCTTTATTGTTTCTCAATCTGTGCAATTCTCCCAGAGCCAGTTTGTCATGAGGATTGTTAAACAGCTTCCTTTGGTCGAGATCGCATATAGCGACCCCATCTATACTAAATTTTGACGTGTCGGGGGACCGCTTTTTACCTTCATAAATACTTACCTACATAAATCAAATGATACCTACCTAATTACCACATTCGTTAAAAAAAAAACACGTATATAAAGTAATGAATTAGAGCGGTCCCCCGACACGACAAAATTTAGTTTACGTAGTGTTTAAAAGTTATTTTTTGCTTTTTATAGGGTTTAGCGTTTTTAACCTTTTGTCATAATTATTGCGTACTTTTTTTGGGTCGGGGGTTTTTTTAAATTTATAATTTAATTTTTAAACGAAATATTCATTAAACAGTTATGTATATTTTTCACTGAACTCTTTAAAATAATATAGATTTAATAGCTAAGATATACCGTATATCCTAAAAAATAATACCTTTGTAGCGTCGTAGTAACATAAGCAAGAAACAAATAATGTAAAAAATCGTCTGCAGCAAAACAAATTCATTTTCTTGGGAAATCTATTATAATTGCTAAACAATTATGCATGCATGGATGCATGCCATATGCAGTCATAATTAGTTGGAGCTGAAACATAATTACATAGCGAACAAAATGCATGCCTATTATTCTACGATTTTAGAATATGCACGAGGGACACTGAATGAAACGGACTTTTATTTTCAACAGAATGTTTTGAAATACATCTGGAAGTATATCATGGATTAAATTATATTTTCCATGGCATGACTTGGCCTACCACAACAAGAAACAAGTAGGTAGTACTCGCTACATGACTGTATTTGGTTAGAGTATTGTACCCAACGAAAAACTTGTTGATTATTCACACATCTCATAACTAATCCGAAAACCTTTAAGTACAATGTTCTCTGGGGAATTACTTAACAGTTTTTGCGATAAATCATCGTGCCACAAAAACAAACCTTGAATTCTCTGATTCTTTATCTAAGCCCTATTTTTTATCATCACTTAATTTAACGATGTTCACATTGTTGGCAAAACCATAAGGCTTCTTCGTCGTAATGAAGTTCATAATTTGTTTAATTATATGACTTGTTGGTAATTTGCGGTTGTTCAAGTTGTAGATTCCGCCAGATATGACTTATTTAATGATCGGCTTGAATTATTTTAATGATGGTACTGTAAGAACATTTAAGTACCACGCCATTGACCTTTACTCCGTTTGTGAGGTTATCCTCGTTTCAGTACGTCTGACAACATAGAACTTGTGCAAACGACAAGTCACAAAAACATGAGAACTTTTAAGGCCATATTTTTATTACAAAATATTCTTACATGTAGGTAAAGAGTCATCGTTTCGGCTTCCAAAGTTTAACCGACTCATAGAAAGAGAGCATATTCGCTCTAGGTAAATATATTTTTTAAAAGAAACCACATTAGCCTGCTACGTTCATCTTATTTCTCATAGCTTGTACGACATTGTTGATCAAACGCCTTGCACTAAGCTTACCCAACATTCCTCGTTACGTGGCAAACTTCGTACAAATGTAACTACTGTTTCACATTTCTAGTGTGTTTTATAAACACGCCTCGAACTTGATACCAGTTGAGCTCGTGAGTTTGAAAAACCAGATACATAACGTGCACGAGAAAACGTGTTGTTTTCTGGTCAGGTTGCACATGATATATGATTCATAGGTGTTTGATTTTAGATTGATGGAAAGTATACAAAACCAAGCATTGAATTCGGCATTTTTACTTAGATATTTCCAGCTCTAAGGAGTCCTTTAGAATTCCTATGCTCGTACCAAAGCTTGTGTTTAACCAAGTTCAATACGAAGACATTAAAACGTATTATATTAAATATGTTTTGTTCAGTACCACAAACGTAAGCTCTAATCATAGAGTTATTGCTCCTTCGCAAGAGTATCCCTAATAATTGAAACCCTACAGTATCTAACTTAACAAATCGAATCCCTATGAGCAGATAACGTGGATTCTCATTGATAAAGGTCAAATTAAGTTACCTGTCTATTATTCTAGCTATTTTAGTAGAAGCTTCTTCCCGTACCCGGACAAAATATAGCCCTTGTTACAAGGGGATAGTTTAGCTTCCCAACAGTGAAAGAGTTTGTCAAATCGGTCCAGTAGCCTCGAAGCCTGCGGGGCATGAACTACAAACAAGAAATATTTCCTCTTTATTATATCAAACAAAAACTATTTACTTTTCAACTGAAGCGACAATATCGTATATTAATTCCACCGCATCGTTTTTGACGAATGTCCATAATTCAATTCAGGCGAGCTGCGCCAATTTATCCGCGGTAAGTAGATTACGGCGACGCGAGGCCACTGCGCGAATTTCCATTAACGACAGGAAAATGTGTCGTTAATGCAGATCTATACGACGTTTTATTTATGTGGTAGTTTGTTTGTTTTGTTGGCAGTCAGCTGTTGTTGACTTGAAGTACTTGGTTATAATTATAATGTCTTACCTCCCCACTCAGAGACATTTAATGATTACTCCTTACTGACGGAATGTCATACAAATCCTTCACTAAGGAATGGCTTAAGTAATCATTAAATGTCTCTGCGTGGGGAGGAGAGATAGTAATAATGAAGAGAAATATCGCATTGATTGATTGACATAGATGGGTCTATTCCTATTCGCTCCGGGCAATGTGTAAGTGTGGTGTTGTTATAAGACAAGCGATCTTAGAGTATGCCATGGAGGGAAATTCCTCGAAATTCCTCTAATTGAATTTCCTCTTTCCTAAGATACAGACAGATTTTCTGCCTAGTTTAGGGAAGGGAATTCTAAAGCCCATCATATACGTGATTGAGAATAAACAAAAAAAAAATGGCACCAATTTTTAGTAATGGTGAATGAATGAGATATCATATTTTGTTATAACTTACAGTTATCAATAACAATGGCAGTGTCATTGAATAATTTGCCGAGCAATTTCAGCGATTTATTTATTTGTTTGTTGGCCGTGGTTCTGTAAATAAAAAAGTGCGTCATGGCATTTTTACTCATAAAGTTCGTTATGATATAACGATGACGAACTGCAAAGAGTCTCTTTATGACCACTAACATTGTAAAAATAAACACCAGTCTTTTTATCACTTAAATATGAAATCCATTAAAGTCGCACCCTCTTATTATAAAACGCGGTATCAAATAAGTATCGGCTTTTGTACTACCTTTAATCCAGCTGTAAGTACGACCTTGAAAAAACGTTATTACAAAACGCAGTTTATCGCAAGTCCTATTACTATCTGTAGTACAAAAGATAAACCATCGAGCCCCCTAGTTTAACTGCAGTACTTAGTCGACAAACGTCAAATTCCGTCATTATTTACTTTTGAGGTTATTTGTTTTGTGATGAAAAAAACGAAAGTGGATATAAATATGTGTGATTTGGAATACTTGGATGTGTTAGAATACTATTGAGAGTGTCCGGGGTCCCAACAGTGTGCGTCATCGACAAAATCTCTTCAAATTATCTGACGACAATTTTCGATATAAATATCGATTTATGTTTTTCGAAATAATAGTCAATTGAATGCATGACGATAATCCATGATGATCCTATGATGCTCAACTGGGCTCGCCATAAGGTACGTAGCCTTTACAGGGCAAGTAAGTTGCCAAAACATCCTATTAATTATATAAGAGTCAAAGTTTTTATTGTGGATGTTTGTTTATGTTCCACGCATAAACTACCACATGCATTTTGATGAAACTTCGAAAATATATCAGATTATCATACAGTTTACTGTTTATTTACAGATTCAAGACTATTTTGGCGTTTTGCACGCCGTATCTTTGCCAGTAATATGCAATGTTTGTAAAAGACTGGAAGCTTGCTAAAATGTAGGTACAAAAATGCCAAGATGAGCCAGGGAACAAGATTGCGTGATGAAGAACAGTGTCCAACATGTATCAGTGCGTTTGACTGTATAAATAGACATCGGAATAAAATATAAACTTGTACTTTTATGTTGTTTCATTTTCTTTTGGTAATTTAATGCACACGATATTCTGTGTGTAAGTTATTGTGCAGTTAATTTTGAAGAGGTTCTAATTAGATGCACAACGTCTTATTCAATCATTTAAAACGAGATGAAAATAATTCAAGTTATTTCTAACCATTGACATATATTCTAGCGATAGACAAGAACATCCATACAAATAATTTACCCGCTTATGTCGTCTGTTGACATCTCGTTGACGTATTGTGACATGTAGTCATCCTCATTGATGTTAATTGCAGAAGTGTCGCTCGTATTTTGCCTACATTTTTCATTACTCAAAAAGTTTATATCTAAGTGAATTCAAAATCATGTAATATATCAAAAAGTTTATTTATATCTAATTGAATGCAAAATCATGTAATATATTAAAACCAGGAACTTATTTTTAGGGTTTTTAATATTAATTACGATGTTTTTTTTCTTAAGAGGGCTATCATAAATTTTAGCGAATTTAATTATTTTTTCTTGAAAGTAAGAACATACCATGACAAAGTGAAGTCTGTTTTCATTGATATTTTACCTTCTGCCAGTTTTATGGCACATCTGTTTCTGCACGATTTTCTTAATCCATAATTTAAGATGGCGGGCGGGAACAAATTAATGCATGTTTGTAAAATTGAATTATAAATGAAAAGTATGATATACAAGCGTTGTAATAGCATAAACAGCGTGTAATTTTACTAACTTGACTCTCGAATAGTTTATATGTGTAAGTTTATACCTTGATATGTATTTTCTATTTTATAATTGTCGTTTCATAGACTTCCATCTGACGCAGGTGTCAAAATCGCTCTAATTTGCCATTTTGGGCACTGCATAGTCTGCAGTGCAGTTCAGTGTGGTAAGCTTTTTGTTCGGAACGTTCTATCTAGTACGTAGTACATATATATCGATGTTTCTAACCTAAAAACAAAACATAACTCGGATACGCGCACTGACGTTCCGTTATACGCGCAAACTCGATAGTTGTATAAAAGAGAATAATTGGATCATGTATATCGTTAAAAGATACTAGAAATATAAAATTACCTTTAAATAATAAAAAGTAATATTTTCAACTGCAGAGATATTTTTTTTATTATCATAGTTATAAATTTTTCATCAAAATAGACTTAACAAAATAATGTAAAAAGGAACGGCGCACAGAATTCGGAACGATTGAACGAATGATTTAAATATTTGTTGCTTATAATCTGTGGATATTATTTGAACCACACACACACAGAGACAAATCGAAGTACTAAACCGTCTTCTCTTAGTCTACGTTTTGTAATAAGGATGTAAAGACTATCGTAAGTACCGTAACAAACCAAGACGTCTTCAGTCTGGTTTAAACCACTACTTGCGGCAGTTTTTATAATAAGAGGGGCAATGTTATTGAGCAGTAAAAAATATCAATAGATCATTATTTGAGCAATGCTTGCGCGAATTTTTGCTAATTAGGATGACACATCTTGCCGTCAATGGTTCGTGTTAATGATTGCAAAATGAAAACTATGTGAACAATATTCTTTTTAATAATTGGTATCAACGTTTTATGTAGGTACAAGTTGGTTAAGCCTTAGTTGCCATAAGAAAAGAAAATAACTAGTATATTAATGATCGCAATACGGTAATAATCACCAGTCTAACCGTCAGTTGCACAAAGCTCCATTAAAGTTAAAGCTTCATTAAATCTATTGCTGTCGCTTTTTATCTTGTTGACTAGCAATAGATTTAAAGAAGCTTTAACTTTATGGGGCTTTGTGCAACTGACGGTAACCGGTTGCAATTGACTGCAAACCCTCTTATTATAAAACGCGGTATCAAATAAGTATCGGCTTTTGTACTACCTTTAATCCACTTTTAAGTACGACCTTGAAAAAACGTTATTACAAAACGCAGTTTATCGCAAGTCCTATTACTATCTGTAGTACAAAAGATAAACCATCGAGCCCCCTAGTTTAACTGCAGTACTTAGTCGACAAACGTCAAATTCCGACATTATTTACTTTTGAGGTTATTTGTTTTGTAAAGAAAAAAACGAAAGTGGATATAAATATGTGTGATTTGGAATACTTGGATGTGTTAGAATACTATTGAGAGTGTCCGGGGGCCCAACAGAATGCGTCATCGACAAAATCTCTTCAAATTACCTGACGACAATTTTCGATATAAATATCGATTTACGTTTTTCGAAATAATAGTCAATTGAATGCATGATGATAATCCAGGATGATTCTATGATGCTCAACTGGGCTCGCCATAAAGTAAGTAGCCTTTACAGTGCAAGTAGGTTGCCAAAACATCCTAATTAATTGTATAAGAGTCAAAGTTTTTATTATGGATGTTTGTTTATGTTCCACGCATAAACTACCACATAGATTTTGATGAAACTCCGAAAATATATCAGATTATCATACAGTCTACTGTTTATTTACAGATTCAAGACTATTTTGGCGTTTTGCACGCCGTATCTCTGCCAGTAATATGCAATGTTTGTAAAAGACTGGAAGCTTGCTAAAATGTACAAAAATGCCTAGATGAGAAAGGGAACAAGATTGTGTGATGAAGAACAGTGTCCAACATGTATCAGTGCATTTGACTGTATAAATAGACATCGAAATAAAATATAATTTTCTACTTTTATGTTGTTTCAAATGTTTCATTTTCTTTTGGTAATTTAATGCACACGATATTCTGTGTGCAAGTTATTGTGCACTTAATTTTGAAGAGGTTCTAATTAGATGCACAACGTCGTATTTAATCATTTAAATCGGGATGAAAATAATCCTAATTATTTCTAACCTAAAAACAAAACATAACTCGGATACGCGCGCTGACGTTCCGTTATACGTGCAAACTCGATAGTTGTTTATAAGAGAATAATTGGATCATGTATATCGTTAAAAGATACTAGAAATATAAAATTACCTTTAAATAATAAAAAGTAATATTTTCAACTGCAGAGATATTTTTTTATTATCATAGTTATTTATTTTTCATCAAAATAGACTTAACAAAATAATGTAAAAAGGAACGGCGCATAGAATTCGGAACGATTGAACGAATGATGTAAATATTTGTTGCTTATAATCTGTGGATATTATTTGAACCATAGACAAATCGAAGTACTAAACAGTCTTCTCTTAGTCTACGTTTTGTAATAAGGATGTAAAGACTATCGTAAGTACCGTAACAAACCAAGACGTCTTCAGTCGGGTTTAAACCACTACTTGCGGCAGTTTTTATAATAAGAGGGCAAGTGTTTTACAAGTAGCGACTGCCTATCTGACCTCCTCAGCCCAATCATCCGGTCAACCCAGTACTGACTTTTGGGTACCCTTAACGACTGCCAAAGATGTTCAATGGAAGCTGGGACCTACGGTTTAACGTGCCCTCCGAAACACCGTCATTGATGTTCAAGACATACTTAGAATGTAAATACAAACTTAGAAAAGTTGCCTTGGTACTTGTCTGACCTGGAATCGAACCCACACTTGAGAGTTAGTGAACTTAGTTCTTTTCCCACAAGGCCACCACGACTGCATTATGGCAGCGAACTTTAAAATGGTTCACTTTTCAGTGCAAGAGTGATGAAAAAATAGGTTAGCAAAAACCGACTAAGTGCGAGTCGGACTCGCACACGAAGGGTTCCGTAGGTACCATTATTTATAAAACGGACAAAAAATCACGTTTGTTGTATGAGAGCTCCCAAAATATTTATTTTATTGTAGTTTTCAGTATTTGTTGTTATAGCGGCAACAATAATACATCATCTGTGAAAATTTCAGCTCTCTAACTATCACGGTTCATGAGATACAGCCTGGTGACAGACGGACGGACGGATAGAGGAGCGAAAACAATGGGGTCCCGTTTTACCCTTTGGGTAAGGAACCCTAAAAATAAACTCAGAAAATTCTGAACAAAGAAATTGTTCAGAAATGTAAATGATTGAAACATCAAAGATATTTTACATAACAATGTAAAAGCAATCGACTCCGTACTATATCGATTTACGCACATACCAATTGCTTCTCAATGTATAGAGAATCGATTTTATTAATAGCTGCGGTAATATCAGATACGGTAGGGAAAATTAGAAGTTAGCAATGCTTTACTTTAAAAATAAAAAATCTTCGGATAAGAACTGGAAAATAATTTGCAATATTTTTTTCTGCATAATTAAACTACTTACATTTTTATCGAAAATCTTAACTTTTATATTATGAAATAAATAATTATAAGTAGGTAATTACATACCTACTTTAAGAACTAAATTTACATAAAAAAACGATAAACATTTCTATTAAAACTACTGAGAAGATTTTTTACTACGAGGAGCGTTCCCAGAACATGTTCTGAGATCATTCAAAGAAACCCATTTTTTTAAGTTACAAGTAACTAAATAAGTTTTTTTGATTTTATATATCTACTTTTATCAAAACATCTTGCTTGGAACGTGATTAAATAGCAAACAAGAGTGACTTTCCTACACTTCTTTTTCTTCTATTTATGTGAGAAGAACATTTTGACTAACTTACAAACAAAAAAGGGATAAGGTCTTAATTCTGATTAAATTTTGCCAGAACACATCGTCATTAAATGGGAACAACTGTTAAAGATTTGTTACGTTAAAACTTGGAACTCACACAAAAAGAAGAAAAATAAAAACTCTATAGGCACATACATATGTATATGCAATTACACATTACAGTACCTCTATACACGCTAATTTCGACTCCTGCCTACATAGATAAAGCCAGACGATATAATAGTAAATAAACAAATGACGCTCTAGGGCCCAAGTTCACGGACAGCATAACCGACAGTTTTCATAAAACAATTTGTTTAGTACGATTTTTCACGTTCAATTTTTGATATAAAGTTATTTTAAGATAATCTGACGTTTATGTTGTCGGTGAACTTGGCCCTTGTTAGGCTTAATAAGTCTATGACGTCACTGTTATGACATAATCATATCTACGAGTAATGTCTATGGACGCAATATTGACTTTGAGTGAGCCCCGACTGTGTATCAGAAAATATAAGTTCAGATGAATAGGCATTGTTTGTTTTATTAAGTGCCTGTAGCTTAATATTATAGGACAACAACGTTTTTGAATAGGAAATATCAATGGTTGTTTAAAATTTTCTTAGCTAACAGGGAAATGTTTACGTTATAAATTGGAAGCTTAGATCATTCTAAACGATTAAAAAAAACAAGTTCATTATATCTTTGTACCGCTTAGGTCGGTCAAAGTTCACATAACACTATGTTGTTTTTAATAGATTTAAAAACCCGACTGGGAAGTCCAAATCAAAAGGTTAGTTGACGCAAGAAAAACAAAAACAGACCTTAGAAAATTGAACTTAAGTTACAATTTTCAACGGCTATCAAAATCTATGAGGTGCGAAGTCCGTTGTGCCTTTTTTGTATGGATTTGATGGATGTCTATTAGTCAGCAAAGTATAATTAAGAAGACATAACAGGTCTACATATAAAAGCATAATGAAGATTCTAAGAATTTTATTATAAACCGATATATACCAGAAAAAACTGGCAACAACTTTGTATGCATACTTAACAAATAAATATTTTAATCTATTTTTGTTGGTCGAATAAATTGCTATTTATGTCTTTGAAATTTTTAATTTTCGCATTTATATTCCCATTTTATTACTATCGTTTAGTAATAGCATAGTCGCTCTCATGTAAAACACTGGTTCACAGTTGCTTACAGTTAGACTGGAAGTCGACACCAACATAGTAGGAAAGGCTAGGCAGATGATGTTTACTTATAGAATTCGTTGCATGAGCAAAACGGTCCAAAAATGTTGGGGAATATCCATACTAACATATCATTAAGTACCTCCAAGAAAATAAATCACACCAGATACTTAATTTTAGCCTGTACTTATAAGTTACGATATACAATACAATTAACATACCTTTGTTGACTACAAATTAGGTTTCTCCGAAATAAATGTTTCGTCTAATGATGTAACCGACCATTAGTGCTTATTTCAACAAGGAATTACAAGGAAAATCGGAAAAATCGCGACTTGTGAAGGAAACTTTAACAGTCGCACCTCTATGACTGGTTCATGCAACAAGAAGTTTATAATTGCTGTGTAAATATTATTTGACTTCATCAGTTGCAGTTTATGTTATTTTTATGTTCTTAGTACAAAAAAGTTAAACAGGCGTTCGACACGTGTTTAGGGGAAATTCTCCATACATTTTTCTTAAACAAGTGTCAAACGCCTGTTTAACTTTTTCGTAGTAAGGCCATTAATGTTCATTCAACAAGAACATCTATGCAAGAGTCTTTTTCAGGCAAATATTACTAAAATGATTCTTTGACTGTTGTTTTGTGTGGGAATACGGCTATAAAAATGTTAGGTTAGACAACTCACTAGCTATTTAGTAGCGTGAGATGAAAAAAAAACTCTCATTAAATCTGAACGAAAAACGCTGATTATTTTTGCAAACGTGTAATCAAAATGTGAGGAAATTATGCATAATTACATGACGAGATGACACGGAAGCCGTCAATATGAGTAATTCGTTCTTTATTACGAGGATACGTTATTCATTGATGTGTCATTGTTAGAAAAAATGCAGTTTCGTCAAAAAAAATGTTGTAATAACATATGTAATATGTAAGTAGACAATGCAAGTTCTACTACTAAGTACTATCTACCGGGGCTTGTTCAATCATGCTAGGTACATAAATTTTTGGCTACATAAATTTTTCAAAATATTCTGCTCTCTTACAGTTCTATTCCTATCAGTTAAACAAGCAGCATGTCCATCCACCTTAACATCAACCTACATCCGTCCACTGTAGGACATAAATTGAATCCACTTTATAATGTTCACAAAATGTGCCTCTCCCATGCTACCCAACAAACCTTTCCAACAGCATTTGTGTGGAAATCTAAGTATGTCAATGCAACGGCTGTGATGCACTTGCGTTTATAACTGAGCGCAGCTGTGGGCCCCCCTCGTAGGCTCGCTAAACGAACTTGATGGTTTGTTGACCTGCAGGAGTACTGGAAATGTATAGCTATTGGCTATAGGCTTCTATCCATCCTTTGTTGGATTGAGGGCCGTTAGAATTTTGTTGCCTTCACATTATAGAACTCTTGAAACTGCCTTTTTGAGGGTTTTGTTTATTATACTAGTTTGCACACATTTTCAGAAAAAAAAAAACAATGTACAAACCTTTGACGTTCTCTACCAGTCAAACTTTCTTCTTCTTCCTTCTTATTAATGCCAATTAGTTATGGGTTAATGCCAATTAGTTATGGGTTAATTACTTATTTCTAATAAAGTTATTGCTAATTTTATTATTTAATTACAAAGATAAACTATCATAACAGATCTAAGATATGAGAATAGATCGAATAAAGCTATCTGACATCTTTATTAGGTGTTTATGCAAGATATTTAATATCAGCAATTATGGCCGTGTCATCCAATATGCATACTTGTATGGATTGTTGAACTGCGCCTGTATGATGCATCTATCCTTGACACTTATTAACATAGAATGAATGCAACTCCTTCCTATGTGCATCATTGTGTACGAACAAATTTGGCTGTGGCCACAGCGACTTCGTATAGGAACTCCTATGATAATAAAATTTTGGCAAAGGTCGAAATCTTGATAAGGAATTTGGCAGAATGGATAGATATTGTAGTTTCCTCCTTCGTAAATATATTTGGCTAAAATAGTTTTCAAGCACAAGAATGGAGATGACTAGATAGTACGACGTGAGCAGATGTAACAGGTTTTGTCTCACATGGCTGAACTTTGTATGAACTGAAATGATCTTCGCGCTATTTTCAATTGAGGAACAAATCGATAGTAAATCAAATCTCGTACACATGTCAAGATGTAATAATTAAAAAAATCACGTAAAACAAGAAGTAATGCGATACGTATGCGCATAAATTCTGCAAATACAAAGGTCAAGTATAATCTGGCGAGCAATTAATGTACCGTGCTTTAATTGACTACGACCCAGATTGCTTGATTGATTCTACGATCCAATTGCGATGATTGAAACTTCCAACGTGTTTCTGTGTTCCTGGTACCTAGCGAAATCTTATGGTTCCTTTGATTTTATAGTACAGGTGATTTATGTGATCGCCGGTCAGTTGCACGTGAATTTGGAATACAGATTATGTATAACACGCGTATGGAAACGTGTTTGCAATTTAAAATGAATTTTAATGCGAAGGTTTGCATATTTTGATAAGCTCGAGACATCTTTCCTGTATTTTGCGATGTATTTCTATCTATTGGGTATTTTTTTTAGTTAATATAAGTATTGGTTTTAGTAAAATATATTGTGTTATTTCTACCTAATGTGTAATAAATAATACAACATAATTTACATAAGGATTTACCACGTTAGTTACTCGGAAATTTGATGTTTATAAAGTAATAATTAATGACACCAGTATGATAATGAATCGCGATTTCAATATAAATAATATATTTAATATTAAAATAGATAAGATACATCAGAAACATAGCGTATTACTTATCTTATTTACAAGTTTAATAGTTCTATTTACATTTCATAACTGTTGTATAGGGCCTTATAAATAGTTATCTGTGGTCAGGAATTCATAGAGAAAATCCCCATGTCTGTAGAATAATCAAAGAGTCTAGAATGAAAGGTAGCGAAGGGCTAGGCATAGAGAAACATAGGTGACTACATACTTAGATATAAACCGGTATGAAACTACATGAATTTTGCCTACTCGTTATGTTTGCAGAGAAGAGATATATGTATATAGTTACCTACATTCTTTTACATAAAATCTATTCATAAATGTTTCTTTCAATGAACATTTACAGAAAAGCGACTTTTAATCACCCAAATCAGCTCGAAGTCCTTACAGACGGAACGTAAACAATGGTTCGAAATGAGTTTTTTTTTTGTTGAAAGTCAAGGTATTGTGTACACAACGTAACAAATACGAGTGTTCAAGTGTTTCCATAACAATCTCATACGATGTTAGTGATATGACCTGATGAATAACTCCGAGCGAAAATGATTGAATGTGTTTTTCCAAACTGAACATTTATTGTTCGTTTTCTGAATATGTACTTACTTATTGTTCTCTGAAAACATATTGGTTATTTTAGCACTGCAATTGCAAATACGATCTGTTATTGACCTCAGAAACTTTCAGCATATAAATATCTTATATCAAAAATTCTCCCTATCAAAGTTTTGCTAAGAAAAACTCAATATATTTGACAGTTTATCAATACAACACATTACTGAAATCAATGTGTGGTTTTGAAACGCATTTTGCCAGCGTTTTCGCGTCCCTCTCCTCTGCGTCAATCACAGGGGGGCTTCAATGAAAGTGGCAATCGCTCGCCCGAAGTTGAATTGCAGGACTGAGCTTTGATAAAAACAGGCTAACGTGAAAACAAGCGAAACAGTGGACTTTTATTGACATGTTTCTTGTCACAGAATTTTTAAAAACAGTATTTTTTAAACGAATTATTTTATTACGAAAGTTTTATTCTTCTTCTTCTTTCCTGTCGATGATATGTCTTATAATGAGACTACACTTTGTCATTGACGTTTTATTGAAGTTAAGGCACACATAGGTACAGTCCTTAAATCACTGTATTCAAATTTCTGAAAACTAGACTAAAGTTAACTAACATTTTACTACTACTCGACATTACTTTTCTTATCAATCGCAATTTATACTTAATTCTACAATGTTCTAGAGATTTCTCTAATTCTAATTAGATGGGCAGCAGTGCGGAACCAAAACATCGTGCCCAGAATCGATTACTCGTATAGTATTCGATACAGATGTTTTTAGTTCCGTGTAGTACATTCGCAGTTATCGATTACAGTTGGCCCTACTAGCTCCATTTAGTTCCGTATTTACCTAAAAGGCAATCAGCCTTACTTATAAAAATCAACAAATCATCTTCTAAGCATTGTTTTAAGTAATTACTACTTAAACCCTTAAGTAGTGATTAAATTATTTTGACCTATAAACGTTGCTTAAGCATGTCTTAAGTAATGAACAGATAATGACATAAAAACATACTAATTTCTCAACACTACCGGAATGTTGGTAGCTTAAAAAAATATTTGTCATCAAAACGTTGTGTAATGGCAACAATGGCATCCGTAAAATATAAAATTAAAAAGTTGAGCTGTCAATAAACCGGAAATGAAAAATCAGCTGGTAAAAATCCAGCCATTTTGATAATTAGCGGGTTAAACAAGGGTGTGAGGCTACTTAATTTGACAGCTCATTTAAGACATTGCTAAGAAAATGATTTATTTCAGCCACGTTTATAAGTAAGATTTTTTCTTAAACATCTCTTAAGTATAACTTATTATTTTATAAGTAAGGCTGAATGTACTTAATAATATATATCGGAAGACATTTGGACCCCTACTGGTCTAATGTCGTCATAATATCGTCTACGTACAATTTCTATTGTCTATCTTGTTTTGATCCGAGTTCCGGCTTATAAAGGCTGAATGAAAGATATTATGCTATGCTTATAATTTTTTTAATGATTATGATAATAGGTACTTCAATTCATTTCATCATTTGTTGATGTTAATGTATGATTCAGAATAGTAGAGGCTTGCGTTGTTTGTACTACCTAGGACATAACTTTGGTCGAGAAGAAAAAAACCGGCCAAGTGCGAGTCGGACTCGTGCACGAAGGGTTCCGTAAATTACAGTTAAATCAACCTATCTCAAAAACTATAAGAGATACTTTGATCAAACCAAAAATCGTTGAAAGAGTTAATTAGCATGCATCACCTCTATTTTTTTTAGAATTTTATACCCCGTAGTTATAAAAATAGAGGGGGGGGGACATACTTTTTACGACTTTGAGAGCTGATATCTCAAAAACCGTTCACTTTAAGAAAAATGTTTTTTAGAAAACTTTATATCATTTTAAAAGACCTTTCCATTGATACCCCACACGGGTATGTACATCGAAAAAAAAAATTTCATCCCTCAGTTACATGTATGGGGGGCCCAAAGACTATAAAACCACTTGACTGCGCATACAGTGTCCCGACGCTCGCCAAAAGTTAGCGATTTTGCGCGTACTATAAGGCTACGATCAGTACGATCCTTTAGTAGCGACCAAGTCTATGACCTGCGAACACGCTAAATTATTGAGGATTTTATTTAGTAAAAAACAAAAAAAATGCCTACATGCGCGATGAAATGGTGCGGGAAACAATCCAGGACATCTAGTTACAAAAAGGATGGCATCGGCAAGTATCAATACCAAAATTTGGCTTTGATTTAATTGTATTACGAAATACCACAGGGGTCTATTTAAATTGGTGGTTGGTGAACCGCGCTCACGCTCGTTGATGTCTTTTGGAAAAGTCCCTTTCTTTCATTAAGAAATTCTAATACGTCCATCTCTTTCTTGCCCTTTGTATTCTTATCGATGAAATTTGGGCTGTTACCTTTAAGGATGAAGTGGATATCGATAATAGTAAAATTTACATTGATTAAAAATGTTTTATTTTGGCTAATGAGTTAATTAACTGACCATAGACATTTTAGATTTTTTAAGATTCCAGAAATATGGAAAATTGGTCCCCAACAATAACAAAGTGCTGTTTGCTCGAGGCACTTCACTCTCAATTGTTTTGAATATTTAAAACAATGCCGACGTTTATTTAGTTCAGCGATTCCAACAATGTTTTTGCCTATCTTGGTTTTTATAAACCTCATAATTTTGGAATACATTTTGGATATATTTTAAATAGGTACATCGTGTACCTATTTAAAATATATCAAGAAATATGTAGACGTTCGATTATCGTTTTTTACCAAAAACAATCAGGACCCTAAAACGTTAATTCGAAATAGTTATACAAAATTTATTAATTTAGTATAACATTTTAAGAATCAATAATTTTCTTGTACGGAGGTCTTTTTTGTAATAGACTGATTTTTATTAATTATTCTTATACGATTTTTATTGAGTATTTATTACTACGATGAAATACATTTTATCGATATTTTTTAATTGAAAGAGAGCAATGCCTTGCTGAGCGTACTCATGCAACTCGACCTTGAACTGACCAATAGTAGCCGCGGATTATGTCGCGTCCCCCGCCCCGCAGCGGTGAGTCGTGTTCTTAGAAGAAATTGGCGAGTGCGCTCTCTAGTGGTTGTTTACTTTATGGGGGGGCCCCACCCCCAATTCTTTTTTTTACTATTTAGTGTCATATTTTTGTAGCGGTTCATACAACACATATTCCCATCAAATTTCATCACTGTAGTACTTATAGTTTCCGAGTAAATCGGCTGTGACAGACGGACAGACGGACAGACGGACAGACGGACATGACGAAACTATAAGGGTTCCGTTTTTGCCATTTTGGCTACGGAACCCTAAAAAGAGATTTGAAGAATCTGTTAATTAATACACTACTTACCGAAGGAAATACGACAATCTGTAACAAAGCAAGCAGTTTGAAGGTTTCCTCAATTTGGGCCAACTTATGCCCTAGGGTCAAAGTACCTCTACGGTATCTTTATTATTTTATCTCCTAAGTAAATTGTGGCTTGGCAGATTATCTCGTAAAGATCTCATTTCAAAACCTGTCAGTCCACATAATGTATGACATCTAGCACTTACGGAAGTGTGAAAGCCATCAGCCGTGAGACGTATCTTTGACAAGGCTTGGCCTGACTTCAGCTGTTTACAATACTTTAATATTCTTACGGCGATGTAGGTAAATCGCTTTATTGCTTGTAAATACATTATAATTCTATTGAACTCAAGTTTTATTACCGCGGAAATGTTTATCGATGTTAATTTCGATTCGTCTTATTTTAATAGCAAAGGAAATACTGAATGATTATGTTTATATGCAAAGAAAGTACGATGAAAGAAAGCATAGGTACATGGCTAAACCTAGCTAAATTGATAGTGATATAAAACCTCTTTCGTCTTTAAAAGTCGAATACGAAAGCAACTTTGGTTATGGAATGCGCGAAAAAAATTAACGGCCTTTTCAAAGGCACAGATTAATAAACATGATATGATGACATGAGTAGGTAGATATGGCTAAATGATTTGCGAACTTTTTGCTACACGTTACAGCTAAACATTAGACATGTCGGTGCCCTCTGGTTTTTGCCGCCTTACAAGACGTGTTTAGGCGAAGTAAGATTAAGAGGCTGTATAATTCGATAACCGTTTTTTATTCACGATTTATTCGGCAACTTATAAAGCCCTCGAGGTATTATTAAAAAAGTTGGATCTTCGCATGTTACCTATGCGTGATATTATTTTTATTTCATAAATAAAATAGGTACCAATAGATGCTGAAGATAATTGTGTGATCAATTTTATATTGCAAAAACGTAATCTTCAAGTCGTTGGCAAACTTGGAAAGAAGAAGCCACCACTGGTGGCATAACGTGGCAAGGAATTTTTAGACAATGATTGAATGATTGATGAACTAAATTTGAGCTAAACATTATGGAAATAAAGTTCTAATTTCAATAATAATTATTAAAGGATTATTAAAGGAAGCTATAAATAGCATTACCAATAGTTCTAGTTACGAATGAAAAGCTCCTTAACCTCGAGACCCGAAGCAATTATTCAGTTATCTTGTGAGAAATCTATCGTAATGGCAACATCCGTCTCTTAACCCTGACCAGCGATAGAACTTCCTAAATATGAATCACGTTCATCAAGTATTCGATTATCCATAATCTGTTCTAATATAATAAAGAGGAAAAACTTGTTTTATGTTTGTTTATACCCTTTATATATCTAATATATGCAAGGAGACTAGCGATGAGGACATTATAAACTATATTCGTGATAAAACGCAAACTACTGTAACATTGCAAAAACTTACGTCTAAATTTGAACGTAGTTATAATGCATATAAGGTTTACGTTGATAAAAGCAAGTTATCATTGTTTTTGAATGATGCTTTTTGGCCGGAAGGTATTCATTTCAGGCAATTTGTATTTGTTAGGAGTAAAGACAGATTAAACTCTGAATCGGGATCAATCAAAAGCAATCATAATGTTGCCTCAATGTAATTTTATAAATAAGTTTGTAACGTTTAATTGTAAGTCTGTAAAGAGATCTGTTGATAGTGTTAGAGATATGTGTCAGTGGGCGGATGTCATAGCTCTTCAGGAGACATGGCTTCTTCCTCATGATGTTCATTTCCTTGACACTATTCATACAGATTTTGAGTACGTTGGGAAATCTGCAGTTGACACGTCTGCTGGACTTTTGAAGGGGCGTCCCTATGGTGGGGTAGCTATCTTATGGAGGAAGGGCTTGTTTAGGATGGTGAGTGCTGTTAGCTGTCAAAGTGACCGTCTAGTAGCGATAAGAGCTACTTTAAATGATAACCGCTCTATAATAATATTTAGTATATATATGCCGACGGACAGCACAGACAATCTCATGGAATTCTCTAATTGCTTAGGTGAAGTCAGTGCCATTATAGAGAATAGTGATACTGAAGCTATATACGTGTTGGGCGATTTCAATGCTCATCCATACCAGACCTTTTGGTATGAGCTAAGTAATTATTGTTATGATAATCAATGGGTGTGTGCTGACGTTGAAAAACTAGGCATTAATGCGGATGTTGTTACATATATAAGCGACATAAATGGTAGCTTAAGATGGTTGGATCATTGTATCGTGACGCAATCGGCTTGGCAAACTGTGAAAAATGTCAGCATAGGCCAGGATACCTATTGGTCTGATCATTTCCCCGTGATATTGGAGTGCAACTTGAATATAATTGTACCAAAAGTGATACGGGAAACCAATCACTTTAATAAAGTAATCTGGCGAGACCGAGATGACAGGCAGATCAGTGAGTATCGTGACCTATGTAATAGTAAATTAAGAAGCCTTTGTTATCCTGAATTATTTCAAAATTGTGGGGATAGAATGTGTAGTAGTGTGGAGCATAGGCGTGCGCTGGACTCTTTGTATGGTGAGATTGTGGATGCGTTGACAATGGCATCGAGGCAGACGTGGGAAGGCAAGCAGCCTCGAGGGGTTAAGCGAGTGCCGGGCTGGAATAGGCATGTACAGGGAGCTCATGGGGAGGCTCGGTATAGATATCAAACTTGGTTACTTCACAACAAGCCCAAATCTGGGAGAATATGGGAGGAAATGAGGTCTAGTCAAAAAATCTTTAGAAGTAGACTTAAGTGGTGTCAAAACCACCAAGACCAGATTAAGATGGACATAATAGCCTCACACAAAATAGTAAAACTTTTCTCAGTTTTGGAAGGCCACCAAAAAACTGAGGGCTGGGCCGGGCCGCCCTGTGAGTGTGGGGGAATGTAGTTCGTCTCAAGATATTGCTAGTATGTTTAGGGAGCGTTTTATGGTGTCTCCTCAGCTGAGGTCGGCTAGTGGGGGAATCGTTGATGAGATCAGTCGTGATTATGAACCGGTTCGTTTCACGGCTAAGGAGGTAAAGAGACAAATATTAAGTATGGTCGGGGGAAAGTCTCCTGGTCACGACGGTCTCAGCATCGAGCACCTCAAACATGCCGGGGTTCATCTACCCAGAGTACTAGCAACGTTTTACTCGCTTTGTGTTGGCCACTCATACCTACCGTCCGATATGTTGCGAACTGTAGTGGTACCAATTGTTAAAAATAAAACCGGGGATGTATCGGACAAGGCGAACTACAGACCAATATCATTGGCCACTGTCATGGCAAAGGTGTTGGACCGTCTGCTTGATAGACAGCTGGATAAGTGGATCACATTGCATGATGCACAGTTTGGGTTCCGGCCTGGACTCTCTACTGAGAGCGCTATTCTTTGTCTAAAGCAGACGGTCCAATACTATAAGGATAGGAATACTCCGGTATATGCTTGCTTCCTTGACCTCTCGAAGGCGTTCGACCTGGTGTCATATGACATACTTTGGGAGAAGGTCAGGGAAGCGGGCGTACCATCGGAGTTGACGAGCCTGTTCCAGTATTGGTACTCGAACCAATGTAATCAGGTGCGTTGGGGTAGCACTCTCTCTGAGCCGTACAGGTTGGAGTGCGGGGTGAGGCAGGGGGGGTTAACCTCGCCTAAGCTTTTCAACCTGTACATGAATGAGTTGATCGTTGAGCTCAGCAGTAAGCATGTCGGGTGCAAGATTGATGGCACCAGTATCAATAACATTAGCTATGCTGATGACATGGTGCTGCTGGGCCCAACGGCTGGCTCAATCAGAGAGATGCTGCAGATGTGCGAGAGGTATGCAGCCACTCACGGTCTGCAATATAATACGGGTAAAAGTGAATACTTGATCTTTGAGGCCCCCGGGAGGTGTGTGGAGTATGAACCTGTAATCTCACTAAATGGCAGGCCACTCAATAGGGTTAAACAGTTTAAGTATCTAGGCCACTATCTGACCGTGGACCTCAAGGATCAAGTAGACATTGAACGTGAACGCAGGGCACTAGCAGTTAGATGCAACATGTTGGCTCACAGATTTGCTCGTTGTAGCAGAGGAGTTAAAATCACTTTATTCAAAGCTTTTTGTACCTCGTTCTACACGGGCGGTCTGTGGGTTAACTGTACGCGGAAGGCTCTAGACGCCCTGCGGGTACAATATAATAATGGTTTCCGGCTGCTGTTAGGGCTGCCTAGATACTGCAGTGCATCGGGCATGTTCGCTGAAGCACGGGTGGATGATTTCCATGCGCTCATGAGGAAGAAGGCTGCCTCGTTGCTAAGCAGATCTAGGTCCAGCGCTAACAGCATCCTACAAGTCTTGGCCGACAAGCATGACGCTCCGGTGCTTAGGCATTGGATCGAGTTGCTTGTTAGGCAGACACTTAGCTCTTAGGTATTACTAACCCTTAGTCTATAAGTTATAGTTGATAAGATACTAACAATTGGGCCATTGTAGTCATCAAAAATAAACGCATTATTATTATTATTTCTTATGTCGTTTCGTTTTCTTCTCTTTAAAGAGAGTATAAAGCCTTACATGCGGGCCGGAGCCAAGCGTGTAAGGGATGATTATATAGAAAATGTAGATGATAGTGTGGATGATGTAAGAAATTTACGTGTAATGCGGCAGGTGTTAAGTATGGTGGCTTTTTGAAGCATGTGTAGTGTATGGGCAGGCATGTGTAGTGTGTTGAGGCTTTGTAAAAGAGATTTGGGTATGATACCGGTAGATGACAGGACTATGGGGACGATGTGAACGGTTTGCGCTTTCCACTGGGTTTTTATTTCTATCGCGAGATCCTGATATTTACTCAGTTTCTCCGAAATGGTGGTTTGAATGTTGTGGGAATTAGGTATCGCAATGTCTATTAAGTACACTGTTTTAGAAGTTTTATCGTGTACTGTTATATCCGGTCTATTGTAATGAATAGTTTTATCTGTTATTATTGTGCGGTCCCAGTAGATTTTATGATTCCTGCCTTCTAAAATTGTCTCAGGTTTGTATTTATAATATGGTACTATCTTATCTATAAGTTTGTATCTGTAAGCTAGGTGTTGGTGTATGATTGCTGCAACCTGGTCGTGCCGGTGTTTATAGTCGGTCTGTGCAAGGGATTTACACGCTCCTGTAATGTGTTGTATCGTTTCAGACGCAGTGTTGCAGTGTCTACATAGGTCAGTCGGTTGAGTTTGGTCTTTTATAATATACTTTCTATAGTTCCTAGTAGCTATAATCTGGTCTTGTATAGCGAGCATGAACCCTTCGGTCTCCGGAAACAACTCCCCTCTCCTGAGCCATTCGTTCGACTTAAGTTTATCGACGTGTGGCTGGCACAGGAAGGCTCGGTGTCTTCCGTGTAAGGCTTTGGTGGACCATGCTGCTATTTTTTGTTGTGTGTTTGTTATTGTTTCGTTAGTTTGTGTGTTTCGGTCGTGTAGGTTGAGTGGTGTTAGTTGTATGTCGGTGTTTGTGATGTGTCTGTGTAGTGGTGAGTGTTCAGATTTGTTGTGGAAATATGTTCTGAGTGTCGATATTTGTTTGCTGTGTAGGTTGTGTATGTCTATCAATCCTCTTCCTCCTTCTTGTCTTGGTAGTGTAAGGCGTTGTGTGCATGATTTGGGGTGGTGTTTTCTGTGTTTAGTGAATGAAGTGTTAATAGTGCGTTGTAGGTTTTGAATGTCGGTATTAGACCACTGTATGATTCCGAAAGAGTATGTGAGGATGGGTATTGCGAATGTGTTTATAGCTTTAATTGTGTTTCTGGAGTTAAGGTTGGTTTTTAAGATGATGTTGACGCGGTGTGCAAATTTTCTACGTAGTTCTTGTTTTGTGATCTTTTGCTGTATTTGTCTGGACTGTTTGAACCCTAAGTATTTGTATGTACTGTCTTGATCGACTGGTTGTACTGTTTCACCAGAGTCAAGTGTGTAAGTGTTATTTTGTACTTTTCCTTTGACTATTGACAAGATTTTGCACTTGTCTACGCCAAATTGCATGCATATGTCATTGGAAAACTGTTGAGTAGTGTCGGCTAATTTAAATAGGTTGTTTGTGTCAGCTGCGTACAATTTAATATCGTCCATATACATGAGGTGTGTCAGTGTGTGTTGTGTGTCGTTGTTAGATAGTGTGTATCCTGTGTTAGTTTGATCGAGTAAGTGAGATAGTGGGTTTAGGGCCATACAAAACCACAATGGACTTAGAGCATCTCCCTGGAAAATTCCGCGTTTTATAGATATTGGTTCGGTAGATACAGATGAAGGCCCTTGATTGATTTTAAGTGTGGTTTGCCAGTTTTGCATGGCAGATTGTAAGAAAAGTTTAAGTGTCGGGTGGATTTTATAAAGGTCTAAGACATGTAGTAACCAACTGTGAGGGACGGAATCAAAGGCCTTTTGATAATCTATAAACATCGCATGAATCTCCTTTTTGCCTTTGACTGCGCTGTTTGTGGTGACCGCGTCGATTATAAGTTGCTCTTTGCAACCTTGGCTGTTCTTACGACATCCCTTCTGTTGTTCAGCTAGTATGTTGTGTGTAGTTAGGTGGGTGTATATTACTTCACTTATACAGGCGGTGAGTATTTTGTATATGGTTTGTAGACAGGTAATTGGTCTGTATTTGGCTGGATTGACGGTGTCGTTTGTATCCTTTGGAATCATATACGTGA
Organism: Helicoverpa armigera; assembly: GCF_030705265.1. Taxonomy (NCBI): domain Eukaryota; kingdom Metazoa; phylum Arthropoda; class Insecta; order Lepidoptera; family Noctuidae; genus Helicoverpa; species Helicoverpa armigera. The sequence continues at coordinate 3,439,650 of NC_087141.1, forward strand.
CTCCATGTGTGATGTATGTTGGAAGTAAGTGAGGTGAATTAATGAATGTGTTCAGATGATTGTGTATGAATGGGTGTATGCGAGTGAATTTTTTATACCAATAGTTGTGTATATTGTCCGTGCCTGGTGCTTTCCAGCTGTGTGTACGTTTGAGGACATCTATGAATGTGTCTATTGGTATAAATTCATAGTTCATTTCGCTGATTTCAGATGAAACTTGGTTTAACCATTCAGCGTTGTTGTTATGCTCTACTGGGTTTTCCCATATATTTGCCCAGAATTCTCTGAGGGCTACAGGGGAAGGTGTTTCAAGAGTGTGTTGATTAGTGTTGCTGTTAGATGTGAGGTTCCTGTAGAAGATTTTCTTATTATTATACCCAAAAGGTTCTGAAACTACTGAACCGATTTAAAAAATGCTTTCACTGTTGGAAATCTTCACTCTTCCCGATTAACTTAGGCCACATTTTATACCAGTGTTCCCACGGATCGCGGGTGAAATCGGCTAGTTACTAATATTTTTATCGATGTTCGATTTGATATGTTTGTTTCTATACGAGATCTCCAATACTTACAGTATCATACAGATAAACTGGCATCGTAAAACTATTCATACATTATTCACGAGTACTAAACCTGTTATAGTTAGTGTGAAACGATATAATTTACCTGTAGATACGTGTGTTATTACGAACAATCCGTATTCCAATAGCTTTGTGGTTAGAATTATGGGCTCATCCCGTAGACCGCGAGTTCAATCGCTTTAATGGCTATGTATGAACTACTCAAAGCTGTGTATCCAAGTTAGAACGTATCTATATTAGCAAGGATTTACGTAATAATTAACTAATGTATGTTGGCTTTAAGAGCATTTTAAGGGCTTTTCAATTCTGTTATTTATTTATAATATTTCAATTTCTATCAGTGATTTTAAGACGTCATTACGATGCACTGACTGAAACTTGTTAAAGGGTTTTGTCTGAAATACTAACAACAATAGTCCATAACAAAACAGTTCTATATACTTTTGAAGTTATTTACAAACTTGTATTACCTGCCTTTAAAATAACTAATAACCAGTTTAATGAATAGGTATTTTGTTTTTATTGCGAATCACATCAAATCCGGTATCCCCTGAAGTGTAAAATCGATAAGTTTAACTAACTGATTAGGTACGTACCTATGTATATCTATCTATAGAGATGAATATTCGGATGGTGCATTTGAAAATGAATCCTATTCAAACAAGTATATCAACATAGAATAGACAAAGCCACCATAACAAATCTAATGTTAAAAAGCTTAAATCGTATAAAGAACTTTTTGGTCTGCAAAATTACGTCCAAAGACTATTCAGGTATAAAGATAGAAGTATTATAGGAGGCATTGCAGTAATAGTACTGATTATCACGACTGTAGGTCTTGGTAATCCTTAGTTATCAAATAATGAAACCAAATCTCAGAACTGCAATCGACTTTACCACGGAATGAAATTAATAATTACATAATATTAAAAATGATATCATACCAATACAAAATTATGAAATGTTATTCGATAATTACACAAGGGAACAAGATTTTTGTTGCATGAAATATTACGACCAATATTGTATATTTTTGGGCTGCTAATTGAAGATCTGAAGTCAGAATTTCCGTATCAGCTTTAGTTTTTGAGATATCAACAAAACGTGATTTTCGAGAAAAAACACAATTTTATTAACAAAAAACAGCAGAAAAAGAACAATTAAGCATCAAAAAACTTTCTTTTATAAGATTTTCTAGCTTGATTCGGTTCACTAGGACTGTCTTCAATGCTGCAACAGTAGTTCGTCATCATGTTGGCATTCCAATGACCCTGGGACCGCTTTTCCATAGTCCGAATATCTTGATGGAACCGTTCGCCTTGTTCTTCTCTGAGATCACATAGATTTTCAGGGAAATGGTCGAAATGACTAAGGAGGAAGTATACCTTGATGCTCATATTACAACCAAGCCGACAACATCTGTTCAAAGTGATTTGAATAAGCTTTCATCCTTTTTGTTTGATAGAAAATTTTGTGCAATCCAAACGAATTCGTTTCAGGATTTTTTTCGATATCGGTCATGTAATTATGAAACTTACACTTACATCAACCACCTTATTTGTGGACCATCAGAAATTCCGGCTTTTAGTTTCTCTATACTCAAATTATGGGACTTTTTAGATATGTATTGAGCATTTTTGTTCAGAGCTTTTACAAATTGTTTCATAAGCCCTAGTTTGATGTGCAAAGGTGGTAGCACCTTTATTAAGATAAAGTAGTAGATAAGAAGTTAGGGTAAATCCATTTGGACCGTTTTTTTTTGTTAATACCGTTCATATCAACCACGCAGAAAAACTACCTAATGATTCGAGGGTTCTCGCCAGATCATATGTGTTTGTTACTTGAAATGGGGTCTTTTCTTATTTTTCCATAACCTTAAAGACTCGACGCATGTTTTACATACCATTTTAGACACCCAGTAGGTACTTGTCGCAGGTGTCCAAAGAAAATCCAAAGAACTCAAAGTACACCCGTTTCAAGAACTCCGACACGCTTAGTCTACAATCTTTAAATGTATATTCACCACAAATATTACAGAATTAGTTAGTATCATTTTTACAATTATTTTGCAACAAAGAAATAGTAAAAATAATATACTTTTTTAATAAAATGCTCTGTTTTATGTAATTTAAGTGTAACTAGTTCGAACATACGGTTAATAGCTGTATCTCAAAAACTAAAGCTGTTAGAAAAAAAATGTGGGTAGATTTGAAATCAGCGACCTCGAATTAGTAAACAAAAGTCGTAAAATTTCATGCAACACAAAAAAAGTCTTATTTTGTTCCCTTGTGTTATTTACAAAAGGCATACAAAAGCACAATACAGCAAGCAATCACCAATACTTTACACAAATACATATGTAATGTATTTAATAAAAATAAACTTCCTGCCTATTGATTAAGATCATCTTTCAATTGATTAAGCAATTGTTATTTATTTTATTTATTTGCATTGATTTCTAGCCAAATCTCATTTTACACAAAAGTTATCATCATCATCCGAGCCTTTTTCTCAACTATGTTGGGGTCGGGTCGGTTGCTTTACAAGGAGCGACTGCCCTATCTGACCCCCTCAACCCAGTTACCCCTTGGTTAGACTGGCTTCTGACTACCCGTAACGACTGCCAAGGCTGTTCAATAGGATGTTCAAAAGTTATATTAGATTGTTATGAACCTTTAGTTAACTTCCCACTCAGATTGAGTATAGTATCAAAACAAAAATAATTGAACTAAGATGATGTCAGCATCTAATCGACAGAACTCACTTAGTACCTTCGCATACAGTCTCAACAAAAACAATCGCAGACTAATTTGATTGACGTTTTCAAATGAAATGTTACTAATCCCTACTATAATATTATAAATGCGAAAGTAACCCTGTCTGTCTGTCTGTATGTTACGCTTTCACGTCTAAACCACTGAATTGATTTTAATAAAATTTGGTACAGATATAGAGTTGACCTTGAGAAAGAACATAGGATAGTTTTTATCTCGGACTTTTGAAGAATTCTCTTGGAAACGCGATATAACCGAACTCGAAGCGGGCGAAGCCACGGGCGGAAGCTAGTAGGGTATAAACAACTCACGATCTTTGATGCTAGAGATGAGACGGAACTTGATTTAAATTAGGCAGTAAACTGTTAACCTACGTGGGAATTCCGCTTACGGTAAAATTATGATTGCATTCTAGAAACTTTAATAAATTGTATATTTTGATATATAACGAGGAACTAATGTTAGGTATAAAGGTGTTTGTTTGTTTGCTTGCCTGCTTGAACGCGTCAATGATAGGAACTATTGGTCCGTCTGAAAAAAATATTTCAGTATTGGATAATCCGTTTGTCAAGGGAGGCTAAGGAGAAATTCCCATGGGATACGGGTGAAACTGCCGTCAGAATACAGTTTAGGGCTATGGACATTTATTTCATGAAAATCATTCAGACTTCACGCATTGCAATTTGATAGCATTTGCATACATAATTAAAAGATTATTAATGGTTGTAATTTTAATAAACCGAAAATAAAAGAGACTTCGATCGGAATATTTGCACATTAGTTTTTAAGTTTTTTCTTTTTACTTCGTACTAAGTACTTACAAGCTGTACAAGGGGTGTAGAGTTCCTAAGGACCTTATAAAAACCTAGTGGGTAGGTAGGTATATTTTCCGTTGATGATGTAGTCATCACAAAGTTAATAAACAATAATGATAAGTGACAGATAATTAAGCTTTGCTTGTCTCTTGTACTCATAAAGAAATATAATGTCATCAACAGCAAATAAGTGGTTATTTAACCAGTTTAACTACCTTAGAATTAGGTACTCATTTACAAAGTATCGTATCCATCTCTACATTATGTGGAAAAACATATGATTTCAATAAGTACGTGTGTAATTGTTAACAAATTAAAAGGAAGCGGTGTATGTTATGCATAATAATGTGACTTAATGTTTTAAAATGTCGAGAATCTTACTCCGCTGCGGTTATTATTGTAAATAATGAATTATTACATATATGCTTGCAACATTGAAAATGTTATAAACATTTTTACAATCCATACAAATTGACCGCAGACTTGTTGTAGGTGCCATTATTACGGACAGAACAGCCACATTCAATGCAAGTGTTGCTATCATAATAAACTACAACAATAGGAAATATTGAGTCATTATTTAATAGCTTACCATTCGGAGCATCGGAAAAATATCTGCAAGCGATCATATCGATCAACGCATGAATAACTGTACGCCACCTGTGTTCCTTGACCTTCCAGAAGCACAAGTTCAGCTTAGCGACGCTCGCTTCCGTCCAACATCGATACCGAACACACACTCGATATAGTTTCGAACTAACTCGATATATTCAATTCACTCGCGTACGGAACGCAAATCGAGGAAAGCGTTTTGTAAACAGTGTTCCTTTTTCAAAACTTGTCCGTCGTCTGGTCAGAGCGAATCGAATTCATTATCGATGCTATCGGCAGTATTTTGTTTTTATTTTTTTTCTCGATTTTACGGTGTTGGATAACGTGCGAGTCGAGACGGCGGGCGAGGTGCGTGCTGCCGCGACGATGCAGCCGCTCGCAATAAAGCAAGTGGAATGGATTCTCTGCCGGTTGTACCCAAGAAAAAGCACGCCATGTGGACTCAAACTCTCTCGCGATTAATATCGATTAGAGGCGACATTCACGTGGAAAAGCAGATTGCTAACAATAGAACAATAATTTGCCGGTTTGTTTAATTGTTTGTTGCCGTCGACTCGGTTGTAACTTCGTAACAGGTGCTCGTTCGATCTTCTGAGAATTTTCCGAATGAACTCTTTTCGTAAGTAGGTTCAAGTAGGTTGGTACCTACACTTGAAACTACTTGTTTTCAGCGGTACAAAGGTTTTCCTAGAAGAAAAACGTGTTTGGAGTACATAATCATCTACCTACTTACTAATAATGCAAGAAGTCACGTTTTGTTAGATCTTTCCTTGTTGTTCGCGTATTACCTTCATTAGATTCACCGAAAATGGTTTTTTTTTTATCCTAGATCTTGCCTCGGCACGTCAATCAATTAACTTAATTGATGTTGTTCAAAACGGTTTAATGTCTTCTGAACATTTTCATTATTTTGTGAACTTCAGAGAAGGCGCGCTCTTTGAAAATAAATATTGTTTGAAAAAATATTTGCATAAGTATTGAAACAGTTGTTTGGTGTTCAATAGGACATTTGAAGTGTACAAACAAGTTATACAAGTATTAATATAACAAAGTACTACGATTTCAGTTGTGTAGCCATGTAGCGTTTGTTGTGTCTTATATGTAGACAAAGTGCATAATATTTTTTCACTTTCAGTACACATGACGTGAATCCAGTCAAGATAGATCTTCTTTCGTATTTGTAAAACATTTTTGTAAGGGGACAATTATCATAGTGATGTACTACCGTACAATTTCCTAACCCAGCTAATACCAAACAGTAGATCCAATTAACATGGGAGTGTTGGTATTGAGTCATATACATAGGTATCACAAAAACGGCAAACAAATTAAAACCTCCACATAACATGAAATTGAGGTTTTGGAGACTAAAAACATTATAATTATTAAAATATACAAAACATACAAAAGCCTGATGTAAGCTTAGCTAAGAGGACTGGGTTATTAGATTGGGTTTCTCTATGTTATTTAATAATTTTAGGTTTTATTTACATAATTATATGTATGGTGTCTTCACAAAGTTTCTTTAAACTTCTAAACAAGTTACCTTCCTTCAGTTATTTACGTGATGTCATGAAGATATCATAATACAGGTAGTGGTATACATGAACTAAAACTATTTAGTTTATTTAGTTAATTCAGTTTTCTACTTTAGATACCGGACAGTCATCATCTGCCTAGCCTTTTTCAAAGTTTGTTGAGGTCGGCTTCCAGTCTAACTGGATGCAGCTGAGTACCAGTGTTTTGCAAAGAGCGACTGCCCATCTGACCTCCTCAACCCAGTTTCCAGGCAAGCCAATACACCTTGGTAAGACTGGTTGTCAGACTTACTGTTTTCTGCCTACCGGACAGTGTTTAAAGAGAACATTTTCTGAATACATAAGTAGTTACATGCTCTAAAATTATGACATAGCTACTCGAAGTTTCCGTTTCTTTGTTTTCATTACCTACATAAAGAAATTGGTAACAATAGAAGTGCTAATTCTAATACTTCAAAACAAAAGATATTAAAGAGAGTTTATTTTGTTTCTTCCTTGTATAAAACTTCAGACTTTTACATGAAAATAAAAACAATCTTGCGAATTGAATGAAGTTAGTAAATAAACTGAACTTTTCAATGCAGTAAATGACAGCATTATCCTCAATAGTTAAGATTTGCTATAAACTAATATTTTGTTTCTCTCTCTGAAAGTAAATATAACTCTAAAAGAACTATCGATCATCCGTCATTAGTTTAACAACGAATAATTGAAAGGAACTACATTATTAATTTCCTACAAGTCATGCCCAATAATAAACGTAGGTACACGCTATTCAGTTGTTTTTACTGGAACTATATTCTTGGAGGCTCTTCAATTATTGTAAAGTCATAACGTAGATTAGATACTTATACAAAAGTGTGTACGTACATATACCTACGTAAAAGTATAGTTAGATAATGTTTTAGTATTTCACTGTAACTCAAAACTCAATTTAAGTCCATTAGCTGTTTCCGTTGTTTCTCCCGCGTCTCGTAGGGCTTGCTTTCTGCACTCAATAATAAGCATCCTAACTATGTTGTTCTGTTGCTTCAGAGCTTTATCTCGCTGCACCCAATCACTAACTTCAAGACTTCGGGATGCTATGTGAAAGTTTCTTAAAACACAAAGCGATTTCGGTTCTACGTAGGAATCGAACTCGAGACAGTCGTGGTAGGTACTCGTGGTATACGACTACTAGACCAACGGGGCACCATGTGTTGACTGTTCAGCTTGATATTTTTTTGTAAGACCTTGTAGGTAAACATACAATTATTTAGTCTTTTTTATTAGCAATTTTCAATAAAAAACCTATTTATACAGAATTTATCGATGAGTAATACGTTGTTTGTATGAGGACAAACACTCATTATTTTATTTGTCCAAATATTGAATTAGAAAAGGTAGGTACATAACTACATACTTACATTTATTTATTTTAGTTTTTAATAATGATTAGTCGTAAAGTTACCAACTTTAGGAAGAACGAGTTTTGTAGTGTCCAAAGAGCGTTTTTATAACATGAATTATATTATAATGTTATGAGAATTCAGATTAGTGTTATTCTAACAAAATTACCAGTTATTCTGTCATAGGAATAGAAAACTCGTTGGGAATCCCCACTTTAATTATAACTTGTTAGAAATAATATATTCAATTTTCTTAATCTCTAAACAAACATCGTGAGTCTTTTATCAAAACATAAAAAAACACGTCGAAATCAGTTTATTTATCATCCACCTTTTTGGTATGAATATATTAAACCGATCAGTAACATCATGCAAGTTGAACAAACCGACTCAGTATCGATAATTTGAAACATCAAGACCGAATCGAGGGATAGAATTTCGACGCAGCCAGCCGATGTCGCATAGCATAGAGCCGCACATACAGCCCATCTGGCTGAATGCCACACGCCTTGTGCATTTCACTGCGTGAAACCAAACGGATGTTTTCAGGGCGCATGCGTCAAAACTCCCGCCCTGTGAACCCTCTGTAGACAATATTACGTTCCTTTCATTTCATTCCCGGCATTCGCCCCGTGGCGGCCGGACGTCGGCTGAATGAATGAGGACCGTGTTTACCGCATCGTGTTACAATTCGAAAATCTATATAGCGTCGTAGTATGTTAGGCAATATTTTTATGGAGGCAGTTGTGGCCTCATGCATAGATCTTGAGTTAAATAAGATGTTTACTTACCAAACAAAATTGGTGAAGACTGAAGAGTAATGATGATATGTACGATTTGTAGTAGACATTATGAAACAAACAAACGAGTATTGCAAACACTGACCTTCCTACAATTGATCGGAGGTAAGCGCTCATTGAATTAAGGAGTTATACAAGTATTAATAGACATGCATACATACACATCTTTATCGACATTTTCATGGAAAATGGCTCTATTTAAAACTGCTTTCTCTCTTACCTCTGCAGTGAAGCTTTCATTCTACTACCGGGAGTGATCGGTACTAAATTGAAATCAGCCGGTACACGAGGCATTTTCCCTTTGTCTCTAGCATGAGGTGAATTTTGATATTACTTCAATGTCTTGCCGTCGCACTTTAGATAAAATCGAGTGAACCCTTTTGTTTAGTGCCTTAATTGATTTTTCTCGCACCTATCGCATGATATCTTTTTAAGTTCAGGCTTTCTTGTGATTACGCGTGTCTTTATTTTTCTTTCTTCCTTAAAAAAGAAGGGAAATGTGCCTGATTTTAATAGTCTATGAGCTGTGTGTCTGCTAGGCATGTTATAATCGGTAGTTTAAACATAGTGACCTTTTTTTTTGCATGGGCGTGTCCTAGCCTTTGCTGTGCAGTTATGAGCTACATTATTATTGCATAGATGTATGTATTTATGTTTGCACACTTTTATAGCGTGTTCGCTTCATTGTTTGAGTTCCTATTATAGGCGTGTGTTTTTTGCAAATAAATACTAAACTGTTCCTTCTTGGGTAGAGTTATGAAAGATTTATGTACAGGATATAAAGATTAATTATAATTAATCTTTTAAGCTTTATGAGACCGGATATTAATGATCTAAAATAATATGATTAGACCATTTAGACCAGTGGTTCTTAACCGGTGGTCCGCGGACCACTGGTGGTCCCTGGAGGCATTCCAAGTGGTCCGCGAAGCTTAGAATTGACGACGTTGCTATACGTTATCTAACTTAATTTTTATCGACTTGTTAATTAATTTTGAGCGAGCGGGGGTTTTCGCATTGACGTATATCGGGTGTGTCGTACCTAGTCCCCCCATTCATGAAAATGTATGTTTGGGCTATATTTTACATAATTTTGGTTTTGAGTCTTAAAAAATAATTAAAATTTCACGCTCGCTTCGCTCGCGTATTCAGAAACTGTATGCCCTTACCTTTGCATTTGTCAACAAACAAAAAGTTAAGTACGTTTGGGCTAAATAAAATTTTACGTAATATTTGGTTGAAGGCCGATAAAAATTTCGCGCTCGCTTCGCTCGCGTATTCAGAAACTATATACATATTTTTCCATTTGTCAACAAACAAAAAGTTAAGTACGTTTGGGCTAAATTTTACGTAATATTTTTTTTAAGTCCGATAAATTTTCGCGCTCGCTTCGCTCGCGTATTCAGAAACTATATGCCCTTATTTTTGCATTTCTCAACAAACAAAAAGTTAAGTACGTTTGGGCTACATTTTACGTAATATTTGGTTTAAGTCCAATAAAAATTTCGCGCTCGCTTCGCTCGCGCATTGGAAACTACATAGGCAAGTTTTTCTTTAATTGCATTTGCTTACCTACACAACTGCCAACATGCGTTTAGCTTTGAGTAGAACTGACCCAAAAATTCAGATAATTTTTTTGATACATAATAAAGAAATGAGTGCTAATTTAGGTAAACCGATGAGGTGGTCCCCGGCAAGACAAACTTTAGTAAAGTGGTCCCTCATGTCAAAAAGGTTAAGAACCACTGATTTAGACCATAAGTGGGAACTAATCGTGTTTATAACATACAATTTTTTTGTAAATTAAAGTTTAAATGTTATGTTCGATGTCCTATGTAGTATCGGGCTTCCCTGGCAACAAGTTTTAGGAGGTCAGATAGATAGTTAGCAGTTTAGTTTGTTACGCCACTTCTTCTTCCCATTATTAACACACAGGAAGTGGGGAAGGGTGTGTCTTTATGTATTTTTTTGATGTTCAAAATGTGCTGATTTTCAGCCTAATTTGATTAAATGATTTTGATTTTAGTCGCTTCATGGAAATCACTGGTACGCAGCTGCATACGGAAGTCAACCCCAACATAGTAGGGCAAAGGCTAGGCAAATGATGCTCTAAGGAACATAGAGTGACGTCATACCGGCACGTAATAGGTACTATTACTACACTATTTCGTAATTAAGTATGATAATGATGTTGTCTATAAAACTATTCTTCTGTGTAATGAAACAAAAGCAGAGCGTACAAACACAATGTAGTTATTTACATTTATCTGTCTATATTGATGAGAAGATGATGATTTAATGATTCAAAGAATGATAAAAAACTTATTAATGTTTTTTTTGCGGATTATAAATAAACACTACAAACCTACTTACTTAGTTTTATATAGAATATAGAAACACAAGCTACTAGCTGAGGTACATGAACCTCATTTTAAGCTTTTCTGCTCAAATCCGACAAGCTGGAACGGTCTCTTCACAAAAATTAAAAAGTTCTTTGCGCATTTTATAGCCAGATTATTTTCAGCTCTTGGATAGTCCTCCTTAAACTGAAGTTATTGCCTAATTGGTGACCTATTTCCCTTTTTCTATTTATGTTAACATACAATTATGTAAATAGCGATATTTGAAACTAAATAGTTTAACGACTAATTAATATGAATACAAAACTAAAACTAGACGCGCCATACCTTATCTATCCTACTTAATACTGTTGATACACAAAAGACGAGCAGAAAATCACGTAACAACTCTTTACAAAGAGACTACGATTTATTATCTGTGTGAATTATCATTATGACATAATAATAAATAACATAATTACTCTATGGCTCAGTCATAATCAATAAAGCACGTTTAGTGTTTTCCCATAGAGAAAAATCGGAAAATAACGGGAAAAATTATTATTTTTGCCAAGTTGATTGCATGATCGACTGGCCTAGGTATTATGAATATCTACTTTATAAATAATTCCTATAATATCAGGAAAAATATGCACATCATGATTATGAATATAAAATGAATTAAATTTCAATTGAATCATCGTTGCATTAACTCGCATGCTTAATCGATTTTATAATCCACGATACGAATTTATCAACAGACGGGACTATTTAATTACTTATTTGCTTAAGTATCTTTGTATTTTACAAGAACCTTCGTAGTCTTCCGAACTGTTAGAAAACATGAATTTTGCACGAAGTATTGTAGCACTAACTTTAACAAACACTCTGAAAGCTGATAAAATCCGCAAAAGATAACTGAAAAAATACCACTTTTGTGACAGTTAGCAAAAGCGAATAATATAAAGATAAATTAATAAACAGTACAATTTACAACGCCTATGTGTGTATAAAATACGTACGTAATTACAATTCACTTTTATTGTGCACATTCTTTTGTTCTACTTTTTCTGTGAGCATTGTTAGTTACCATTTGTATAGTGTATTGACAACAGTGGTAGATAATAACTTTTTCTACATCATGAACTTAGTGTGGCCAGGGCCATGTACATCTACAGATAGTAGATCAACCCACCCGAATCTATCAAATGCCAATCGAACATTAACCTTCCACTATCCTGATAAGGTTGAAAATCTACTAAAGGAATTTGACAGTCTGAGATAGGTTGATGTGCCGGGGCTGCGGGATTGTTCGAAAGAGTTACATACGGTCCTGGTACATAAAGGGCTTAAGAAGGAACATGATGGGTTATAGTCAGTAAGAGTCTGACACTCCCTCACGCTGCTAACCCACAGCGCGAGGGGTCATTCGATGATTTCGCATTAAAAAATGTACGGTAAAGGTAAGGTTGATTTGCTGTCGTCTGTGCTTAATACGATCGTTGGAATAAACACGACAGTTTCGTATCTTGCGCATGCACCGCTTAAGAATCATTGGCCAGGACGTAATGAGACTTTCACAGTGATCTAAGATGGAGTCTGCTCATCTTTATTTAATGTTTTCTGCAAACAACCAGTGGGTTAATCTGATTAGCATTTGTTGTACTAAATAGTTTTACCTTTAGAAAAGATGTAGGTCCTTTTATGAATGCATTCATCTTTATGACCAAAAATACTATTTAGGTAAATATTTCATTTTAAGTAGTTTGTTCCTTCCGCTACTAACAACTTGGCTAATAAGAATGTTTACTAAGCATACAGCTCGAAGGACCTAATATTTTGTAAAAGTTCCCCATAAGTAGTCCCCATAGAATTTATGAGATAGCTTTATGAGATAACCATAGTGAATATCCGGGTACAGTAAATAGTTTGTGCAGGATGCAAGAGAAAGGAGAGCACTGATTTAATTATTCTTATTCATTTTTAAATAAACCATTTTTAAATAAACCATTTTGAATTCAAAGCTTGAATTTCGTGTTACTGATCTTGATCCTTTTTCTCGGTTAAGCACATTCGATTCTATTCACGTTTAGTTTATAATCAGATGAGAGTTTGAAGTCAACTATATCTGTAACTACATATTGCACTCAGTTCATAACTATTTAGTAATCTGTGCTCAGGTTTGATGGTGACATGTTGATGATGAGCGAGTGAGATCTCCTCAAAAATACACGTGTAACTGCGAAGTATTTATCTGACAAGTCTAGGGGTGGGGTCCCGTAAAATAAGGTCGTTGCAAACAAAGAGCGTTCCATAAATCCTGTATGAACTACAGAACGGTTGGTGCAGATTGGCCGGCCAACCCGTAAACTTTAGGCCAACGTTTGTGGCCAAAGTCCAATTTGTTGAGATCTGTCTACGTCAGTTTTCCAATGTTAATGTTAAAAAGTTTGATTATTAACTTTTAGTTGCAAATTCGTAGTTTGGCTTGAAAAAACGCATGTAATATCTACCCTAATAAATATTTTTTCATTGTTCAAATCTTTTTAATTTTATAGCTCTTGCAAAAAAAAATACTGGAGGTAAAAAATATAAAAATAAGTTCTATCAGTGCTCAGAAAGTGCTTTTCCAACAGCTTTGATATATTCCAAATGAAGATGTAAATTATATCAGAACGTTTTCCCGGAATCTAATTCAATTCCTCTCCAGTTGCATATATACCAGAGGAAATATTACAGCAAATCACGAGTTTGATTGATTCTGAGAAGCATATATCTCTAGAAGAACTCTAAAATATGAAATACCCCTGCTAGTAACATCACTAAATCTAATATTTAATATCACGTTGTCAATCATTTTTAAAGTCCTTGATTTTTTTGCAAGCAACATCTTCAACTCACTTGAGACAAGCTAATCTTCCTAATTATCAAGTTAAATGTCAAATGCCTTTTATCGGAGGGTCAAGGGCTGAACGGAGGTATCAAACATTTATTCACAACACGATCGGAGTAAAACCGGTTTTTCTTCTTTTATTTACGCGGACAAAGCCGGGGGCATCAGTAGTTGTAATGAGGGATGGGCACCAAAGACCCTTTGAAGAACAAGTTTTTTGTTGCAAATAATTCTAGTTTTATTTATGGTAGCTGATTGACATGTGTGTTAGCGGGCAGTTTAGCAAGTTTATTCTCTATATATCTTGCAAAAGTTTTGCATCTGTTTCCTTATAACAGAATAGAAGAATGTTTTACTTACGAAATATGACTACTGACTAGGTTCTCTTTCTCTCTCTTCAATTTAATTATATGTAATTATCTATGTAAAGAGTAAGAGCCTAGACAACCAAAATAAATGAATAACCTTGAAATTAAATAATTCAATAAATATATACTTGTGCTAAAATATATACAAACTATTTTAGTAAACCAAAACTCCTAAAATAGAAGACGAAACTATCTAACAAAAGCATTCATTCATACTCATACTTACTTACCTACATAATCGATTTAAATAAAAAAAATATAATGAGCGTGAAATAATAGTTTTACTACGAAATACATATTTTCCGCGTTAAACTTGTTTACAAAAATACATAGGTATTTCACGAGCAGTCAAAGATTTCACGCCTGATTCTCTAACTTTACGTTAGGGCCGAATGATCTTATTACACGCTTTTTATTAGCTTCACCTGTATGTTTGTAACCGACTTCTTTGGGCGCGATTTTGACCCACTTTAAACGGCCAGATTTCGTTCAAACTTTGTAGATTTATTGAGGACCGATGACAATACACTAATTTGATAAAATTATTCCATTTTTAACCGACTTTCCAAAAAGGAGGAGGTTACACATACACTTCGATTACTCCGAGGTTTATAAACCGATTTACGTGATTCTTTTTTTGTTCGACGCGGAATAGCTGCCAGTTGGTCCCATAGTCATCAGGTCATGGATCTGATGATGGAAACCCTGAGAAATCGAGGGCAAACTTCGAAAGTTGTAGGCATACATAGGGTAAAAACTTGACACTCAGGTGTATTCCTGAAAGCACTATTGAACAGTGAAGGTTTGGCGCTGACCTGATGATGGAGACCAGAGAGGGTCGAGGGAACTCGACAACTGAATATGTAAACTACCTCGTGTTTGGGCTTATATTATTTGTATTGACGAGACCTTTGCAACAGTGAAGGTTTGGAGCTGATCTGATGATGGAGACCAGAGAAGATCGAGGGAACTCGACAACTGAATATGTAAAATACCTCGTATTTGGGCTTATATTCTTTGTATTGATTAGAACTTTCGACTTATATGGATAGTGACAACTATTCGTATCACTGAAAAGCTGGAAACAAAAAACTTTTTTACAAAAAAATAAACCGACTTCCAAAAACACTAAAAAGCAAAAAATAAACTTTTTTAGTCTGTAATATTGACAATTTTTTGTATACTAAAGAGAATTTTAATTCTACAAAACAAATAATAGTTAAAAAAAATAAAAAATCACGCTTTTATAAAAAACCAAACTAAAAAGTAGAAAATAAATAATAGTTTAAAAAAAACTAAAAAACACGCTTTTTATAGAAAACCGAACTAAAAAATAGAAAATAAATTTCAATGAATATAAATTAATAATAGTGTGAATACAAAAAAAAATATTTAAAAAAAGCGTGGGGTGCATGGTGTCAATAGTTATAAATATTTTATTGACAGATATGAGTACCTAGAGTGATTTTCATTTCGATAAGACCTTAAAAAGCACCCCACGCTTTTTTTAAATATTTTTTTTTGTATTCACACTATTATTAATTTATATTCATTGAAATTTATTTTCTATTTTTTAGTTCGGTTTTCTATAAAAAGCGTGTTTTTTAGTTTTTTTTAAACTATTATTTATTTTTATTTTCGTGGGCAAAGGCAATACTTATTTATGATGCCAACCAACAAAACAAAAACACATAAGAACTGGTGATGGGTTTCGGAGTTGTCGTTTTTTTGATGTTTATGAACAGAAAGAAACAAGAAG
Source organism: Helicoverpa armigera (assembly GCF_030705265.1). Lineage (NCBI taxonomy): Eukaryota > Metazoa > Arthropoda > Insecta > Lepidoptera > Noctuidae > Helicoverpa > Helicoverpa armigera. The sequence continues at coordinate 3,455,517 of NC_087141.1, forward strand.
AGCTTTTGCAGATTTTGAGTTTTGAGCTTTATGAAGAAGAATATTTTTGCAGACAAACAGAAATATGTTGCAATTTTATGTAGTCATCATAAGACTTACTTGGAGCGACGTTTACTAACGTTCAATTATATCAACGTTGTAACTTTGTAATTAATTCTGTAGTTGTACAACCGGGCGTAGTTTGTTAGGTTAAGTTATTAGAATTTAAAGCTGGCTCAGCGCTGATTCAGTATACTTACACTCATTAGCTACATTATGTAGGTTTCACACATGTTATCTACTTTGAATAATATTGGTTTGAAAAACATACCTATTTTAGGTAGGCTACTTATGTCCTTCATCGTTAGCCAAAGACTACATACATTTCTTCGGCAGTTAAAATGTTTTTTTTTTCTGTTTACAGAGACATGGAAGACCCGGATTGCATCAGCAGATTCTTCAGTGAGGAGGAAAATTCCTTGGCTATAAGTCCTCGTATACTCCAGCACTCGATATCACCAACAAAATCATTAGACTCCTCACAAGATCTAAGTCAGGCATCCATAGAGTCGGATGATCTTAGTCTATCGCAATTAACAATAGAGGAACAAGAACCTATACATGTACAACCTTTTTTCAACATCACCCCCAGGATAATGCCAGTATCCCCACATTATGTGGTCGAAGAAGAGTTCTACTCTAACCCCTGGGCTATGTTAATAGCAACGATCTTCCTAACAAAAACTTCAGGCAAAACTGCCAGGCCTTACATGAAGACATTTTTTGAAGAATATCGGACACCTTACCATGTTTTAAACGACACTCCAGTATCTTTAGAAAGATTTTTTGATAACTTGGGATTAAGGAAAAGAGGCCACATGATATGGAAGCTCAGTTATCAGTTTATATCTTCAAAATGGCGCAGGGCAAGTGACTTATGCGGCATCGGGAAGTACGGCGAGGACGCCTATAGGATATTCTGCCTAGGGCACACGGATATAGACCCTAATGATAGGTACTTAAAGCTGTATTTAGACTGGCTAAGAGGCCACACTGAGTTTATGGAAGAAAGTGGACAGGTGGACAGTGAATGCGTGATTGAAGACCCAATTTTAAAGTATTACAGAATAACTTTGAGAGATGTGAATGCAATTTTTCTGAAGTGACTAAACAATTAAATAAAAACCTACTTACAAGGCACTTACAAGTGCCTGTAGTTGTTAAATAAATACAAAAATATTGCGTGGTCTCAAGGTCTTTAATAAATCAATCAGTTTTAAAACTCCTTCTAAAAAGATTTTTCAATCATCAGTGAACTTTTGCCTTAGGAATAAATATTTAAATATAGTGGTTTGAACAATCGGTCCAAAATAGAAGAGTTTATGTCGAAACCTTTTAGGATCTGTACGTCATTCTTAACATAATTATGTGCAATTGTTTCCATTAAAAATATTTAAATATTGTTTTTTTTCTTTTCGCCGTCGTTGTGTCAGCCGAAAGCAGTCCACTGCTAGACAAAAGCCTCAAAAATCTGGGCACAAAATGTTAGTAGTTACTTTAACACGCCTGGCAAATAAACGAAAGCAACAACTCGCTTGAAAAGAGAACCGTATCTAAAACTAGAGGCGCTTAAAAAAGTGAATATTGTCATATAAGTAATTATATTATTTTTATTATTGGATCAAATAATGATTTCATCGGTACCTAGAAACACAAACAACTACGGACCATCTATACTTTTTACGCAGATTTTAATCTTCTGAGCATTTAATTGAGGTACCTAGTAAAAGACATTAAATACCTAACCTCGTTTATAGTTTATACAATTAAATAGAAATCACTCAAAGTTTATTTGTCATAAATTATCTCTAGTGAATTCTGTAATTTTTGCTTAGAAATCATTAAAAAGAAACTGGAATATTTTTTTAGGCAGGGTTGCCAAGGATATTACTTTATCCTTAATAAAAAAATATTCATAATTATAAAAGCTCTTGCTCTTGATACTAAATAGCTCTTTACATAAAATTTCTCTTGAACCTAGAAACAAAAAACATTTTCTGTTAGTCTCAAAAATCCAAATCAATTGCAAAATAACAAGTAGGTAGTTATTTTTTTTTTAATAAATACTGAAGCAGTAGCTTGTCTTGTGTGTATTTTTTTTCTATTTTTTCTTGAGCGTGAAAGTCGTTTACAAAAAATCTTACCTAGGTATATGCCAGTCCACACGTTTCCCAGCATTAAATTTTTATTTCCACATTTCAGTTTGTCCGTAGGTGCTATACGTAGTAGGCACCTTACTAATCTTAACCTATCCGGATAAAATATAGCCTAATAGTGTAGTGTACATTATAATGCTTTTAACAAAATAAAACATACAAAAGTACTAATGTTACCCACCTCTTTGCATACTAACATAAGATAAAAATTAAATGTCGATAAGATTTATAATAAAGATTTATTTATTACAAAACCTGCTCTATGATTTTTATTCAACTTCCTATCCCATACTACATTCCATGTATTTGATACTGGGCAAGCTATACAGTAAGGCTCAGCCTAGACGATCAATTATATTGCGCAATGACTTTTAGCGCTATACAACTTTATTGCACAATATTATTGTGAGTCACCCGCTTAACACAATAGTAGAGCCGCCGATTAGGGTAAGTACCTAATCTGATCATCAAAAGTGGTCATCTATATAAACCATCGGTACTACGTACGAATATCAATGATATAATAACACCTAGGTCAATGAAAGCGCTGCTGATATTTTGGTGTCGTACCTACCAATAAAAGTGGGAGTTAAAAGTCCAAATAAGTCTTCAAATTATCTTCACTGATCTTGTGCACCGTGTGTTAATTGTACACCACAATAGAACTAGTAAGTACTTTTAGTGGCCCAAAACGGTGAAGTGGCCACAAAAAATATTTTAAATTAAATCACTCATGCATGATTTGATTTCCCATCATATAGACATTCTGTTCAAGTCTTGTAGCTATCAAAGGTGATTTGGTGTTTTGAGCCTTAAAAATTTGTCCCTTAAGTACACACCTAATTACTGTGCCAAGCAAACTTACACTTAGCTTGCATAATATGGCATCCATATTGAAATCATTTTGAACCTGAATTTTAGCATGTGTAAAAAATGGAAATATTATTTTTTAGGAAGAATAAATCTATCAATGAATAAGAACGTAAGTATTAGGTAACCAGGTATCTACTTGTTTTCATGTAAGGATTTTATATTTTTTCCTTGCACCACACTGAAAATGAAACAAGAAAATATAAAGAGAAAAATTAACTATATAATTTTATCACGCCTATAATAATTACCTAGTGCAACTAGCTAGACCTTCATAAATAGGTGAATTGAGCTAACTCAACATACTACATAGAGGTAAGTACATATATCTATGTAGGTACATAGAATAAATAGGTATGACAGTTTGCTTTTACCTAAATTACATTACAAAATATGAAAGATATACCATAAAGTACACGAACATACTAAAATAATTATACTTAAAAAAATACATTATTTGATGACTCAAACCATGCGATGGTTAGGCCAAACCCTAAGAAAGATCTGCCCAGGAATCTCCTTACTCGTAGGAACATTGAATGTGCACTTATCTCAGTATATAGCTGAATAGTTCCAATATTCAATTCAACCCTACGATCGGAACTGCTGTTTATTTGCACGCACACGTAATAAAGTCCTCTGTAGAATCAGTCAAGGTACTCAATATCGGAAATTATTTTTTCTCTGGTCACATCTCATAATTAAATAAACTGTTATCATAGTATTCATTTTTGTAACGAAACAAGTAATTCCAAACTAATTTAGTATTTTTCACTTCATTATTTTAATTTAGATAATTCAATACCCTTTTGCGATGTTTTGAACGCTCCCGCCATCTTATTTCATAAATAAACCAATAGGGCATTTCAAGTGATACCAACCTCCAGTAGTTTAGCGGAGTGATTGCTCGCCGCGCGGTTGGCAGCAGTGTCGACTATTGCAAATGGTGGATTGCGTTACTTTTTCTCGTGCTCCGTGTAAAATATTTACGTAAAATAGTGTTAATTTCGTTGTGCAGTGTTTCTGACTAATATAAACATGTCGGAAACACTGCCGAATAACAAAAAACAAGTTCCAAGACAGCTGGTGAGTGTTTATTGTTAGATTTTTACGTATTTAGTCCCGGGTGACGCCATGGTGGCTTTATCTGGGATCACGTAAACATGAAATGGTGCATCGCTGCATCGTGTATCGATTTACGAAAGTTACGGGATGACGATAGGAATCATTTTGTGGATGTGGTTTTTGTGTGTGATGATAGTCATTGAGGGTCATCGGACTCAGTTTTTTGTGATCACGCCGCGGCCGAGTTTAAAACGCGGCGGCCGTATGCATTCGCGCATGCGAGATGGTGTCAAAATCTATAATAGTTCCGGAGATCGCAGCATTGCGATTCAGCGGCGATGATAATGAGCGACGTGACAATAAATTGCGCGCGCTAGCGACGTCTTCGGCGCACGAGGCATTGTGGGCATCTGGTAGGGACCGAGCGAGTGTCGAAGGCGTTTCCCTCCCGCGGGCTGGCGGAGAGCAGGCGGCCAGGGGCGTGCGCGCTGCGATGCGGCCACACGTCGAGCTCGAGCCCGACTCCGCTCGGTGCTCGCGAGCAATCTACTTTATTACTTGACTAATCTTCCGTCGAACAATTACACACTGGGCGAGAGTCGATCACCTAAAACACTTGCATGTTGATTTAAATAGGATACGGCACGATTTTCGTGTACACAGACAGAGCGATCTTTGTTAGGTACGCCGATCGCGGACGGCTCGAGCAGCCCTCGCAACAAAAGTTTTATTGTCACAAGTTAGGCTCGTTTATTCTTCAACTCGTATTTCATTGGCCTTGGGTGGAAAAAAATAACCTACTTCGTAACGCGAGACGCAAAGCAGTCTAGCAGATGCACTTTTTATACTTTGGCAAATGATACTCAAAGAAAAATCATCCATAAAACCTGTCGTCTGACAAAAAGGTGTTAAAAAGTGAAAGTCACTAATCACTTCAGCACGCCGCATTGTCAACTTTTCTATTTGTGTTAATTTTACAGATGAGGATTTGCCTCAGCCTCAAACATATCGAAATATTCGAAATGTTTTTTTTTAGAATAAAACTAGCATTGAATGGTATTTCCTAGAGATTTCAATGGTAATTAATAATTTGATTAGATAACAGATATTTTTTTTACTGTCAACATTTTATACAGAGTCATTAATTTTAGTTGAAATGTTTAGTTTTGTTTGAATAGTTGTAATTTATAGCCTGGCCTTACAAGCTGCAGTATAAACAAAGAGATCCAATTCAGCTGTCAGATGTTATGTAACATGTTTTCACTTTCATACTCCTGGCTGAACCTTCAATATAGAAAGAATTAAATAAAAGAAGAGACTAATAACATTCTCAAAATGTAAACAATGAAAGATACAAAGACTTTCTGAAACAAAGTTCATCTGTATATGGGCATGAATAGATCTTTATTAATTTGTTTTTACTAAAACTTAACTATAGGAAAATAAAAATTATAGAACAGTATTTTCTTTCTCTAGCGTGAACGCAAACAACGCAAACTTTATTCTGATGAGTGGGCCCTGGGTGATGATGAGGCCGAAGGAGGCCGGGGCTTCTCTCTGGCTGACAAGCTGGAGAGCCCAAGATTTGAGCATTCCGGTGCAGTGCTGGAAATGCATGGAACTGACCTGACCGTGTCATATCTACAGAAGAATGGATTTACCACTCCGCTGCTGTTTAAGGACAAAAATGGATTGGGACTCAGGTATGTGAAGATCCTTTTATATAAGTGGGATAACCATGTATATTTCCTTTATTATTTTCCTGATAATATGTTGGTTGATAATATGTCATAGTAGCGGTTAATAAAGAGACCCTAGTCCGTGTACTTCTTGGTCCAGTAATTTTGAATGAAATCGATTTGTCATTTTGCTATTATTTTCGGCCCATTGCCAGATGGAGATTAGTTATAAGTATCTATCATCTTTATTTTTGTGTATGTTTACCACCCGCGCATCTTTGTTTTCGTTGCTGTCATTGATCTACTAATATTCTGGATACTAAGAATTAACTAGACAGGATGATTAGTTCTGTGTTTATTACGACTAGTAGAGTTACAATCATTGTTTAACGTACTTACTGTGGTGCATCTAGATAACATTATCATAAACTTATGGAGGTGCACCTTTTATGTATAAAATATAGAGTATAAAGAAACACCATGTACTAATTCAGTGATCACATTATTCTGTACTCATGCAAAGACAATTCAGCCAATCAATCATTAATAACACCCGTCGTGTAATATGTAATTAGGAATCCCACTCACTTATAAAATAATTAATGCATTGGCACGTGCAGATGATACTGCGAGCTTTAGTGCACTTTCAATGGACTGTAGTCTAACAGAGTGCGTAATCGACTAATGCAAGTTATCATGTTACCTATACTTGCATACCTAGGTATATGATATGATACGTATGACAGACGGAAATAATTACCGACTGATACGACGAGTAGCACTGGTATCGCGTATCGGGACTTCACTAACCTAGTTTGATTTTACGCGTTGATCCGCGGCCTAGTCGAACCATAAATTATGGGTGCGAACTACACGCTATTGTCTATGGTCGCACCGTTGTTTACATTAAGAACTCGGGGAAAACTGTTTCTACACGTAATTCACTTCGTGCCACGAATTCTTTCGTCGTAGACAGAGTTCGTAGGAATGAATGTGATTCAAGTTGTTTGTTGGGATTACCTACCTAGGTATATCCTCGAAATTATATGAAAGTGACTCGTGTAGAACGTGTCTAGGTTTCCACTAGAGTGGACAAAAGTTTTGTAAATTAATTAATAATTTTAAAAAACTATTTCTAGTTCTCATACACCGATCTTAGGTTTTTTGTGCTATACATAAATATAACAATATAAACCTCCTGATTTTAATCAGTGTTTATATCAGGCACATCAATAATAAAGCACAAATATTTATCTCAAAGTTTAAAGTTATTGTTTTGTGCAATCGTGAAGCATGGTGGTGCATCGAATGATTTATCTGAGCACCTATTATCTCACGATTCACTCGTCCTCAATTGCTTGCCTATTGAAACCTATACTAACGTACCAATATATTATTTCTGTGTCTAACAACATGTAGATGATTTTAATAAGATGCAAGGACCATGTCGAATACATAGGCTACAATATTCCGTCATAAATAGTTTCAGTTAAAAATCCGTCACTAAATTCTGGAACATACTAAACCTGTTTGGTAAAAACCCCAAGCAGACCAAAGAAGCGTGTAAAAAGATATTTTGAACACTTCTTGACAAATAAACTGACCGTGTCATTGTGTAATAGGTAGGTATCTACTTACTAAAGAGCTTAGCTCGGTATCCTGCGGTGTCGTGCCAGTTGTTCACAAAAATATATTTCCCAGACAGGGATTTCTTATCTGTGATGTGTTTTATCACGTCGAACTGGTAAACGAAAAAAGTGGACTCGTTTTGTAGAGCCCTAATCTGTCCGAGGAATGTCCTATTAGCGTTTACACTGGGTTTAACGCCATTCTTATTCAAAGTAGTTGTTCATGCTCTGTTTTGTTTGAAGCTTACTATGCTTCTCCTAAAAGCAGGACAGATAAATTGATTAACAAAGACCAGAAGAAAAAGAGTTTTAATGTTCCAAAAAGACTGATATTCAGCTACACCAATTTTACTCTGAATAAAGTTTACAGGCAAAGTGAAATATATACCTAATGTGCCTCTGAAAATTCGAAGCAGCTGAAAGTACTTTCTTCACAAAGCATTATTAATTTTCTTGTGCCAAAACTACTGTCTGTTACACAAATATATGTATAAATAAATAAAATTGTATTAATTTTATAGTAACTGATAATATGTGGTTAAAATTGAATGGGAAACAAATCGATTACGCGTAGCTGGAGCCTATAATAATATTCACATTACGTGTGCTATCAAAGGAATAGATTGCTATCACTTTTGCGGTAGGCCGCCGTATCGCACTGTAGCACAACCACTGTATCAGAATAAAAATACCACGCAATCTAATGTTATTGTTTATGTACTGTTTTTCCTTGACTGGGAGCGCTTACCGATAAGCTTATTTTAGGTCGTTTCAGCCCGAATTATGTTGACAACTCGAATATTTGTGTTAAGCGACTTTTTGGAAACTTTTTTATGGGTAAAAGTTTCGCCATAATGAGCTAAGCAGTTTGATTATACTTTTACTATGTTCAAAACTTTTTCTGATTATGAATTATTCTCCTACAAAATGTTCAAGCTGAACTTTATGTACGAACGTAATTAAAAGAAAAACATGCTCTATTTTTGTTGTTGAAGTAAATTTTACAACCAGTTAATTGGATGCTGTATGTAAGAAAATGTAGTAACTGCTTTTATTATTCTATAAATTACCTCTACAATATACGTTCAGAGTGGCACGGGTCGCTGAGCGTGTAGGCGGAATATTAAACCTGCCCCACGCAGTTTGAACTTCTAGAATATTTTTCAGAATTAATAGATAAGAAACCTTTCAAGCCATGCCTTAGTACCTTCGATAGTATTCTTATAAAAATATAATGATTCACGTCAATCCCGACTATATACAAGTAGGGAATGTACTCGTAAGTTACACGTAAACAACACAAAAAAGCGTGAAGCTCGGACCTCCTTCGCCTTTGTCGTTTACGGTCTAGCTGGATCGCCATTAAACGTGATTTGCATTTTAAGTAGTAAGTATAGTGAAACGAATACACTACGCAACAGTAGTTTAAAAGTTCAATTTTTAATTAGATCATTTGAACCTGTAGCACTCTAAAATTATTTATTTATTGAGGGCAGCTATTATACAAACTTATTCAGGAATTCGTAATAGACGCATCTAAAATAAATGCATGCGGTATAACCCGATAATGCAACAATATTTTACATATGAAATAGCTCAAGATAAGTAAAAATATAATTTTACGTGCACACTCCATGCGTATCTCTTACGTAATCTTTATTGGTATTCTGAAGCGCTATGCCGTGTAAGAGTGGCTGTAAGCTCGATTCTACCTTTTATGTATGAAAAACAAACTATGCATAAAGTTCCGCAAACATTATCCCCTGCTGACGTGGATATTGGCTTTCTGTATAAAGTTAACATGCCATGGGCTGTGTTTAATAATTCCTGGATGGGTGACCAATTTTTCATTCTCATGATACCTATTATTTAAAATCAGCTGACAGAGTTAATCATATTACCTTCACTACCAAGAAACTTCACAATAAGTTTTCAATCTGAATAAGGTTTTGCGTTCCTATCTAGAAATTAGATTATCCAGTTGACATTTACTTATTGGAAAACCCGAGACCCGGAGAGCACTGCTGGATCGAAATGCTCAAGATATTTTGACATAATAACGAAGTCTTTTGTCTGACATTTAGTCACTTATTCTATTCCTTAGAAATATTAATGTTTGCTGCTAGATGTAGGAAGGGTTTTTTAGGTATAATTAATATTTATTTATTTACAATTTATGTTCACACACATAATTGTGTTGCTGGGGAGTTTGTTCCACCACTTCTTCTTCCCAGCAAAATCACATAGGAAGTGGTGAAGGGCGGGCGTTTTGGGGGCTGTCTTTTGTAGATTTGACGTTCAAAAACGTGCTGATTTTCAGCCTACTTTGAATAAATGACTTTCGATTTTAATAAGAAAGAAGACAGGAAAGAAAGAATTTACAAAGGTAATGCTTATTAATAATGAATTAGAATTAAAAACATAACCCTCCTTCCTATGTTCTATGCAAATCCGTCGCTGTTGGATATAAATCGGACAAAACTTAACAATTTCACACCCTAAACTTTTATTATGCGATCCTCTGAACCATTTTATGCTTAAAGCTTGATAGATGAAACATGATTCCGGCTCAGAATTACTTGTAATATTGTAGAGTTATGAGCCTTTGTTGTTCAAGCGAGATAAATTCTGATAATAGTTTGATACTTTCCAAGAAATTCTCGCTTACGCAAAGCTTTCCTTTCAGTACGAATGAAACGCGATACTGCGAAAAGGCGCGTTGGCTTAGACCGAACTACAACAAACATGTTTCAGGTCGAAAGGTCACCATCAATAAGCGCTGATGCCTTGATAGCCTCCTCAGTTGACTTTTACGACTTGTACTGCTAACTTTATAAATGCGTACACCGGTATTTACATGAAAATGTAGTCAATTTCATTTAACTAAAAAAAGTGAGTGACGTCATCCAATAGTTGGGGAAAAGCTTTTTGGTTTTACGTTTTCATTTTATGATGTTAAACAAAATGGTTTATATGTAGAACATAATGTAGTTGTAAATCTTAAAGATTTATGTAAGGAAATTATGAGTAAAATGTATAGTATCACTTTGAGTTTCATAACTTGAAGGCAGGATCAATAAAGTAAACAACACAGAACAAGTCACCTCTTTTCAGTTGAGACTGCCTTTTGAAACTCTCCAAAGTTTCCCTCGAAGCTTTAAAAGTGCTTCCGAGAACTTGTATGGAATTTTCAATTGGCAGTACTGGATATTTTTCCTGTTGGTCACATTGTAGGTTTGTTGCAGGGTCCCAACAAGCAACTTCACAGTGAACGATGTGCGTATGTGCGTCGGCTCTCGTCGCTTGCTGGACGTCATGGATGTTAATACACAGAAGAATATCGAGATGAATATGAAGGTAAGACTGCAGCTTCATGTACATTTTGTACAATAAATACTATAATTGCTACGAGCCAACTAAAGGAACATGGATTCGGTTTAGTCTATACTTCCTCTCGTTTCGCCTATAGCTGGAGCACCTTTGGTGATGTGGTTCCTTTTAAAATTAGAAAGTTTTTATTGTTTTCCTCCGTATTCGATATGTATGAGAAACAATATTTTATTCTACTAATTTATCTAAGGTTAGCTTATTTGTGAGAGGCAACAATTTTTACCTGTTACTCGTTAGCTAAAAAATAAAAGGATGTACTGGTGCTGGGTATCGTCGGGACTGTTATTATGGAAACAGGTTATCTCATAAAATATGTGGCAGATAATAAAATAAGTTATATCTTCACGTAGATAACGTATCACGATTTGAAAATAACTTACATATGACTTGCTGTTATCTAATGGCTAATGACCTAGAATAGAGATTTAATATTAACTTCATCACAGAATAATGTAAAGAGCACTTTTATGCGCTACATAAATAAAAGTCGTCAATGTTTCCATTAATTTTCGCGGCTGTTTCAATGATTATGAATAAACCATTATACAGTTGCGACTTCAACAATCGCGGCCGTAGGGAACTGCATAAAATAAACACCGCAGAGAGAATGTCGCGCTTTTATTCACTCATAAATATGCAGTCGCGTGTTTTATGAACGAAATATTGAAACATATTGTTATTTAAACAAATTAACGTTGTTTAATTACTGCTTTATCCCCTAAAGACTGTGTCATAGTTCCACATTGATTTTTAGGATCAATTAATATTTGAAAAGTGTTGCTTTAAATATCAGAACAATATTATAATAACTTCAAATTCTATTAGAAGCGTGACATATAAGTCAACAGCGTGAAATATAATTTACACCAATAAAAGCTGATAGCGAGAGCACTTACAATATTTTACTATAACTATAATACATTTAGCAATCGGTCATCAATCACTATCTAGAGTTGTCGGTGGTAATCGCATTGTCGATTGTCGTATCTGAGCATTCTGAGCTTTGTTTACACGAAGCCTAACGTCGGCCTGCAAGGAGTTTGCATTTACAATTCATAGTGAATGTATTGCCATAGTGTAGCGAACACATGAGTTCCGGTTGCACCGCCAGAAATGTTAAACCTTTTTTATGAATTTGAGAAGTTGATAGCGATTTCACAAAATTGATTAGGAAACTTTTTTTTTTTGTTATCTTGATAGTTATCGTCAAGTTTGAATCACAAAACATTTAATCCTGTAAATCTGAATGAAACTAGAAAATTATAAAGCAGTTTTGTTGATAAGATTAAATCAATTTACCGAATCAATCATTTACGCTGAGTATTTATATCAAACCCAATTCGATTAAATACAAGTTTAGTCACATTAAAGAAAATCTGTTACCGTCAACGTCCCGGATTGCGGTTTTAAAGTCTTACCGGCTAAATATAGATGATGTGGGTGTGACATCAAACGAGAATGCGAGATGCATCATTTAATTAATCGTTTTTAACTTCGTTGATTAAAAGCTTCTCGATAATGGTAAAGCAAATTAATAGTAGGTATGCTTGAACCAAAATATTTAGTTATGGATTTCGTGTGAAGAAACCGTTAGGGGCCAGCATAAAAAGCTTATATTCAACAGAGAACAATCCTTCCTAATGTGAGTTTCTTTAAAGTCAAAACCGCTGCAAAAATAATAAATTTTCTCTATAGATGTTTCATCTTTCATCTCACCCGGATGAGTAGCCTATACCCCTGGGACACGAAGAAAACAGCCAGTATTAAAATAGGCTAATATTCTGAAGATGAAGAACTCCTTTATTGATATCCTATAATATTATGATGTGTTGTTCAGGATTGGCAGCGTTACTACGACGATCCGAACAAGGAGCGCCTGTTGAACGTGATCTCGCTGGAGTTCTCGCACACAAGGCTCGAGAACTACGTGCAGGCGCCAAGGATCGTGCGCCTCATCGACTGGGTCGATACCGTGTGGCCCAGACATCTTAAGGATCAGCAGGTATGTGTCAATGCAAATAGATAATCTATAGATAGACCCTGGAGATTCCATCTACCAAACCATGACAAAGAGTGTTTATGGAGTTTCTTGCCGTGTTTATGGTTCTTCTCCATAAGACCCAATCTTTGGAACCGTGCAACTAAGAAGTTTGACGTTTTGAAAGAGCTTTTATGAAAAAAAATTGATTTAGTGAGGTCAATCATACTAAGTTATATCGATCGTAGGAGCCCGTAACAAGAAGATAGTAGTCCTGCATTATGCCCCTGGCATAATGTACATAGTGTCCAACAGATGAATGAGTCCTGAAGAGTCATGTATCCAAATTCTCTTTAGATTTCAAACGACTGCGTCACTTTTTAGAATTCTGTGTATTTTACATATTTGTTTCCAAGTCTTGCAAATTGAGCTCTTAGCCTAGCATACCGTAGTTTAGCAGTAACAAAATACTCGAGATTGGAAGTAGGACGGGATAATAATGTCCAGTTGTGACCGACGCATATCCCGTTCCCATTCGAGGTAATACCCCGATATGTACCGAGACCTTATGAATACCTCACAAGCTTCAAAGAAAATGTATACAAGATTTTCCATAACATTGTCAATTTAAACTTTTGAACGACTGCATTGCATCTTGTTAAAGTTATTAAGCAGTTTGTCCTCGTTATCGTAGTTAACCTTTCCGTTTGATGTCTACTTCGTTACTGTTCAAAGGTTAACGCATTAAAAAGTTAGTGCATAATCTAAGCTTGTCCGTCAGTTGGCTTATTATCTACTTACTTCTTCCTCTTGATTTGTATTTACGCCGTGAAATAAACTAGATGTACAAGCATAACTTTTTATTTGGAAAATATGTATTGGAAAGTTCGGTAATAAATCGCTTAACCTGATCCAAAACCAATTTTCACGTGAGATATAATTTCGATCCAGTGTATTGAAAGAACATGACAGATTTTACTAAGAACGTAAAAGGTAACTCAAAAGAGTATTTTCCAAGAGTTACATTATGTAGCGTAGAAAGTATTGGGCGGAAAATATGCTGACTTGGGCGGGACAAGCTCGTTTGCGATCGTGAGATGTCGGATTATTTCGGGTGACTGCGTGTTCGGCTACACTCGGCCACCGCCACGACCTGTGGCCTTGAACTGTCTGCTACAATCTATGCATAAACAAACAAAGGGGATGATTTTTAGTAACTGGTTCTAGTTAGCGCTTATGTACTAAAATTGTAAGTACTGTATTCTTGGAATGAATGTGAATGAAACATTAAAAGATACACGTTTTGGAATTGTTCACAAGATACAGTGGCGTTCGAACTTGGCCGCACGCAAACTCAGCCATTTCTGAACATTAATTTTAATTTCAAGTAATAATTTCAAACAATTCACAAACCTTTCTAGTTACCTTTCTGTCTTAAGATTGCTACAAACTGGTAGACACAACAAACACCAAAACAAACTCGAGCTTTCTTTCTCATATCAAAACAATGAAACGCACATTTGGCAAAATTCCGGGTAAAATGGACTAACATTGTATCGTACAGTGACTTCAAATGATTACGACGGTTACACATAAGCTTTGTTGGACTCTGCTTATAATGCTTTTATTACTTCCGCAGACTGAATCAACAAACGCGCTGGATGATATGATGTACCCTAAAGTTCAGAAGTACTGCCTTATGTCCGTTAAGGGTTGCTACACAGATTTCCACATCGATTTTGGCGGTACCTCTGTTTGGTATCATATTTTACGAGGTAAGAGAGCACTTTATTAGTTATCAGTTTTTTTTATTGACATATAATTATAACGTTTTAATAACTTTTTTTTTAATTTTAGGCGCCAAAGTGTTCTGGCTGATCCCACCAACAGAGAAAAACTTGCAGCTCTACGAAAAATGGGTTCTTTCCGGCAAACAGTCAGATGTTTTCTTCGGCGACACAGTTGAGAAGTGCATCAGAGTTCATGTAAGTTTACAAAAAATACACTATTTAAATTATTTACAGCCTGCTATTACGAAACTCAAGGTCAATCAGCATAATGGTCGGTAATCGGTGTAATTTCCGCCTTTACGGATTAACTAACTGTAGACGTTAGTCGCGAATCGAAGCACTAATAAAAGGCTAACGTGTAATTCTGTGACGCGGACACGTACGTCGGTTTCACACGGCAACCGTCGTTCGTAGCTCCATAAAAATACAGTTGCAACTCGTAAATCAATACTGTAATTGTTTTATATCCTTGAAATGTTGTATTTTCACGTGTAATGATTCGGTTTATAAATAATATGGTTATGAATCATTTCGTTTAATATCTAGCGGTTTTTATATCTACCACAATGCTATCACCTTGCAACTATTATTAAATTGTTTCCTTAATAAAAAATTTAAATGTAGAATGCATTACTGACCAAACATCAAACACAGTAAAAAAATATTTCCCAGGTTTTACCAGCATCCTGGCTTCTTATAAAACTATAATTCACAAAATTCTCAATTACCTTTTCGTGTAGATTAGAGCAGTGTTGCAAAATGAAAAAAAAATAATAATAGAGGCTTCGTATGATATATTTTAGTTGCAAGCGGGCCACACATTCTTCATCCCGACTGGTTGGATTCACGCCGTGTACACTCCGAGCGACTCCTTGGTGTTCGGCGGCAACTTTCTGCATCAGTTTGGTATTGAGAAGCAGCTCAAGATTGCTCAAGTTGAAGATGTTACTAAGGTGAGATATCGTTAATCGTTTAAAAATCGTAGGTGTGAAAGAAAATATTCTATACTAGATGTTTCCTGCTATTTCACCCGCGTCCTGGGGGGATCTCCTACCTATATTCCTTGGGGTATATGCTAGCTTTCCAGCCGTGAAATTTTTTTCAAATGGGTTCAGTAGTTTCGGAGCATCTAAGGTACAAACATACAAAAATATTTCCTCTTCATTATAAAAGTATTAGTATTTCTAATTTTTAGGCAGTCTGCCCACTGAAGCAAATGGAAGAACTCTCATAATATGTACTTCTTAGTTTCTCTGCACTGCGGTCTCCACTGCAGTCGACATGCCGCCATATGCATGTGGCGATAAATCATTCAAGATAGTTTTTTATTTTATTCTCTGAAAGTTAAGTTTTTTATCACATTTTCCAGGTGCCCCAAAAGTTTCGCTATCCATTCTTCACGGAGATGCTGTGGTACGTACTCGACCGCTACGTGACGGCGCTGCTGGGCCGGTCGCATCTAGCGCCTGAAGGACAGTCTTCGCTCACTGCGCCCAAAGAACACGTGCATCTCACGCAGAATGAACTGCATGGACTTAAGGTCAGATTTGGGACATATTTTAACTTAAAACTTAATTGTTTTTAGCATTCCACATGTTATAGGAATGTTACGTTCTATAATATGGACACAATATGGACCACACAGTAGGGCACATCTTAGGCATGATGGAAAGATGTATTAGTGAACTTAAATGATGATACTGTTGAGATCCAAAGAGGTCAGATACTGTGCTGCACCTGGTTGGGCTGAAAGCCGAATCTAATTTAGTCATTCATTTATACATTTCATTTAACATGACTCTTGTGAACACGACTTGAGACGACATGTTATCCTATTGATGACCTACATCGGATCAAACTGAAAATACTAGATTCTTCAGTCACTACTGGCCCCTATGTAGTCAAGCAGCAGAGATTTCGTCCAAATGACTCAAAAAGAATGTTGAAGTGACTTGACTTTGACTTGAGTGTGTTGATTTGACTTGTTTGAGTTGAATGTCCATTGTATTTCAATTGAAGTAAGTATGCAATACTAAACTATAATCTTCCTATTTCAGGCAATAGTAATGTACCTGCACCAACTGCCGGCGGCTCGCAAGTCAGTGCCGGAACTCCTGTCAGACCCTATCGCCCTCGTCAAAGATGTTCGCACATTGGTGGAACAGCACAGACATGATAAACAGCATCTCGCTGTTACTGGCGTGCCGGTGCTTAAAGGTTAGTTTAGTTTATGGAACTTTTATACAATACCTGATTTTTTGCCGTAAATGTTTTTTTACTATCCATGTTTTCTACCTGCATAAAAAATTACCAATGGAAAGGTTTACTCTCCTGAAGAAATACATAAATGGATGGTACAGATAGTTTCTTTTAATATTTTTTTCTTCATTTTATAATCATAAGCAAAGCATTTAACAAAGTTAAATCTGTATTTACTTAAAGATTATTTATAATATGTTTTACCGACATGCATGATACATGATTCGATATAATTATCATACTATACAGAACATAACATAATGCCACTACTTCCAGGTCCGGATGACGTAGTATCAACAGAGCGTCGTCAGTCGAGCGGTCGCGGCGGGCGCGGCGGTGGTCGCGGCGGCGGCGCGGCGCGGCCCCGCCCCGAGCACGCCAACAACGCGCCACGGAGGAGGCGCACACGGTATGTACTACTCTAGTTTGATAGCTTCGGCCCGCGTCTTAAGCTGGCAACACCCAGACCGCAGCAGTCAGGAAGCAGTCAGGAGCGACAGCTTCAAGCTATCGACTGCACAGTGAACTGCAGAGTTCTATGGACGCACGTACACAAACCACTCGAGCAGTTGCAACTGCTTCGGCGGTCCGTATATTGCCGGCCTTAGGGAACTACTTCGCGTTTTCGGATACAGAGGCATTCCTCGTAACATGGGCTATGTAACCATGAAATACGTTGTTGAAAACAGACCAGTAGTTAATACGTAGTGTTGATATAATTTACAACAAGTGAAACAACAGGACTGACCTTATTTATAACATTATTTACTTATAACTTATATGAATAAGTCATTTGTATGACATAATGGTGGAAGAGTAGTAATCTTCTGTTCGGGATTATAACCTTGGTTTAGTTCTCACCTGCATCTAAAGTTTACCTAATAACCTGATTGTTTACATAGCTCGAGAATGTTTACACAAAATTAGCAAACAACTCTTGCAATCTAACTTGTTTGTAAACAACATGTAATACACATTCAATCTCAATTAGATTTGTTATTATACTTGTTCTTAGAAACGTTATGTTATGTAATACCCCAAATACTTCATGTGTAAGTGTTGATTTTCAACCCATTTACAAAATAAATATAAAAATTTCAATATTGCAGATGTAAGAAGTGCGAGGCATGCCAGCGTACCGACTGCGGGGAGTGCGTGTTCTGCCACGACATGGTCAAGTTCGGCGGACTCGGCCGCGCCAAGCAGACCTGCGTCATGCGACAGTGCTTACAGGTGCGTTATCTATACCACAAGTAATGAGAGATAACTTATACTTCATGTGCCACAAGCTTCCGCCCTAGGTTTCACGCGCGTCCCGAGGGAACTATTTCAAACAGACAGATAAAAAGTATATGTAGACGATATATTGCTGCCAAGTAACATCAAATCCAATACCGTAGTTTTTGCGCAAATATCCATATGTACAAAGTTTCGCGTTTATAATTTTAATGAGGAAGTAAGATCCTTAATAGACCCATACGTCTGTTTTAGTATCTTCTGTGTAATAATCTACATGATTTGCTTTGTATGTTTACAGCCCATGCTACCAGTCACAGCGTCTTGTGCAGTTTGTCACCTGGACGGATGGATGCAGACACCAGTCGCACCACAGGCTAAAGGCAATAATGGTAATTATTCAATGTTCTATCTATATCTAAACTTCTATATATCAAGAACGAGTGTGAGCGTCTAAATATGGCAAAGTTGCTACATGTATTTTCTATTATACTAGACAGTCGAATAGTAAATAATCTGTTGATGATGACCTATAACTACATTAGTAGTATTAATATATGTATGTAGTTCGAGCTTTAAGAGATCCATACTCAAAGAGTAAAACTGGATCCTAATACTAAAACTCATGTCTCCTTTGCTTGTTACCAAGCTGTAAAAATTACACGAACCGTAACAGCTACACAGAAGCTGATATAACAACAAATACTCAAATCTGAATAAAATAATTCAGGGTAGTTCCCATACAAAAAACCTGATTAAGGTTACCAGATTCTTGTTCGATATTGTTGAAGATACGAAGCCTTTATTTCTCCCACAGTTGGCCACTATTTTCATTAATCACCCTTCAATATCCCAGGTCGCGCCGGCCCCTCTACCCTTCGCGAGTGCTCGGTGTGCTACAGCATCGTGCACCCCGCCTGCGTGCCGCCCGGCGGACAGCTCAACGAGGACCTGCCCAACTCCTGGGAGTGCCCCACCTGCACCACCATGGGGCTCAACCATGACTATAAGGTGAGGAGCTACAGTATTTGTACATATGTTTGTGTGTTATTGATACTTTTTGAGTATCTAATAAACACTTTTCTGTAGTAATAAAACCAGCCTAGTGTAGGGAAGCTGACACTGACATAAAGAATCATTATCGCACAGATATTTTTTTCAAAATAATTTAGTTACTTAGTTTTTGTACATCTTTGTCAACACGAAGTGTATGAATAAATAAATTGCAGTGCGGCAACCGGAACTTTGAAAAAAAAAAACTCGTTAATTTTGTCCCCAATAACTAAATCCTTAGCAAATATTTCTTATAATCCTCCTTTTGTTTTCAAATAACAATTTTGTTTTCAGCCCCGTCATTTCCGAGCACGTCAGAAATCATCGGATCTCAGGCGAATGAGCGTGGGTTCCGACGTCGGACAAATCGGTCATGGTTTACAGGTAAAATATTTATATCAAGTAGTTTCCCAATTATTTCTGACATTAAATAGATATTATATACATACATGTTTTAACACTCGATGACCTGTGCCTATGTGTGTAATTGCACAACATTGCACATAATGCAAATTATCTTTGTATGAATAAGCTCGGGTACACACAAATGTGACTCACCCGTTTTCGTACGTTTCGTCTAGATAAAACATCTATACCTATCATCAACATGTTTACATAGACTAAATTAAATTACTAATTTCATGTATTCTTTCAGAATAAAACGCCAGCGCCGACGTCACAGTCGCAAATCAAATCGGAAGCCGGTTCGGATTCAGAGAGCAAGAATGAGGTTCCACATATCAAGTCTGAGGATGGTAAACACAACGTGTATTATTCAGCAAACATCCTGTGTGGAGATAGGCTTTCTGATAAACTGCTACAATGGACGATTCTCTTGAAACCAAAATTAGAATTCGTCTTGTGTTTGTTTTGACGCTATTTCTGTTTATGTGATGTTCTCGTTGAAATGGTAGCATTTCCACAAGTATTTTGTCTTAAGATGAACTTCAAACTTAAACGAGTTTCGTAGCATATGAATTAAAATAATATTGTAAATTTGGTTCTGAGGTTTATTATTATGCAATAGTTGAATCCATTAGAAGTAGAGAGTTAGAGTAGACTAGTTAGAAGACACCAAGAGATTATCACGTAAACTTTTTAGCTAAGTGTTCAATAATTAAGATCTCTCGAGGTGTGGGGCGGTAATAAAACTGCTGGATACTGACATAACAAAAAAATAAGAATTATGTTACACTGACCCAATATTATCTGCCTAGCCTATCCCCAACTATCTCGGGGTGGGCTTCCAATTTTACAAGGCTTATGAGGCAAATGAGTACTAATGTTTTCAGCATATTGTAGCAACAACTTCCTTAACAAAATTCTTCTCACACAGAAATAAAGCGCGAAGAAGAAGGCAACCCCGGCGGTGGCGAGGGCGAGGGCTGGGAGCCGCCCGTGAAGAAGCGCCGCGCCAGCGACGAGGACGAGGCGCCCAAGAAGCAGGCGCTGCGGGCACATCTCGCGCTGCAGCTCACGCACCACTCCGCTAAGGTCAATATGAGAACATTCATTTTGTATAAATGTACATATGAAAAACCGAAGGATGGAACTTTGGTGTTATGTTTACATGTACATATTATGTAATATAACATACCTACATGTTATTGTCAAATTCTGTCACTGTGTGTAATTAGGCGTATATTTTACTGCTTGTTTTACACTTTGGCTGTAGAAATTTAAGTTTATTTTAATGCCTTTAAAACTATGAGAGCGAACTATGCTTGAGTATCTTCAGTCCTCGATATAAGGTCGTATGTTTCTTTAACAACATTGTTTCTGTATTATGATCCACCAGTCTACATTTTTAGAAGTATGGTTTTTAGTAATTTGCGAAAGTCAGTTTCTCGACATTTTTAAACCATAATTTTAAAGTAGAGAAACCGGTTTTCTCTTTCGATCTATATTGCAATCCTAACTAATCTACCAGCTAAACAGCCGCTCACTTTTATACACTCACTATTGTTCGACAATGTCAAAGTGATTATTTTTTTTATTGTGCTCAGATAATGAAGAAGCCGATGTACCCGATCCGCCCCGCCCCGGTGCCGACTGGTCAGGGCGGCGGCGCGTGGCTGGAGCGCGAGGCGATGCTGTGCGTGTTCGCCAAGCTGTCGCCGCACGACCTCGCCGTCTGCGCGCTCGTCTGCAAGGCTTGGGCTGAGTATTCCGTAAGTTTAACTTCAGCATCATCAGTGGGACCACTGTTTGGCACAAGCCTGCCTGACACAGAGAAGGAAACTCATTATTATGTCAGTTAAAGGGCGTTCGAGGTATAAAAAAATAAAGGCGTATATAGCATGACATCATTACATCAATATTCTTCCACCATAGATGATTACCTTACAAATGGATTAGACAGTATGATCAAAATAATTTGAGGAAAATTTTACTGAATAACCATTTATTACATCTACAACTTCAATGTAATCTATATTTTATAAATTATATATAACACAGTTTTAGTACTGCAAAATAGACTGAAAATCATAATTATAAAAATATGTCCTGACCTAGAATGCATCCATATATTGATCATGATCTCTTTCCGGTGATGCCGGATTGCTGTCCTATCAGGCTATAAGAGTGAGGGAATAGCGAATCCACCTGTCTGTGCAAATCCTTATGCTCTATAATATGTCCTGCGCACCTGACTGAACTCCTTATATGACGATTGGCTAAAATGCCATTATTATTGATCACATAGTCTGAACATCACATAGTTCCAGTACTCATAACATGCATGTACATTCCACAGATGGACCCGTCGCTGTGGCGCAGCATGTCGTTCGTACAAGTGCGTGTGTCGGCGGCGCAGCTGGCCGGCATCGCGCGACGGCAGCCGCTCTCGCTCGGCCTCGAGTGGTGCCATCTCGCCAGGAGACAGCTTGCATGGTAAATACTATATTTAATACACATATTTATCTACATACATATGTTAATGTAATAAAGATGAAATATAGTTTTTTGGTTATTACCCTGAAGACATTTTCACTGGTGGGAAGCTAGACTATTCCCAAGTAACAAAGGCTATATTTTGACTATGTACGAGATGAAGTTTCCCTGTGACAAGGGTGAAACTGCCGAAAAGTGTGTGTCGTATATACGGTGAATATTATTTAACTTGCGAGTAATACTAATGCTACGTGTAAAATGTTCTACGCAGGTTACTAGCCCGACTACCAGCCCTCCGCTCCCTCTCACTAGCCGGATCTCCAGCTGAAGCCGCGCTAGCACTGCGCAGCGGCGCATGTCCGCCACTGACAGCACTGGACCTGTCATTCGCTCGAGCGCTGGACGACGCGAAGCTGCGCGGCATCCTGGCGCCGCCCGAGTCGTCGCGGCCCGGCGGCGGCAACACGCGCGCCGAGCCGTCGCGGCTGGCGGCGCTGGCCGTGCTGCGCCTGCCCGGCACCGACATCACGGACGTGGCCATGCGCTACGTGGTGCAGGCGCTGCCCAAGCTGGTGGAGCTGGACGCGTCCTCGTGCGCGCGCCTCACGGACGCCGGCGCCGCGCAGCTCGCGCACCACGGCCTCGCGCGCCTCTCGCTCGCCGGCTGCCGCCTGCTCACCGAGGCCGCGCTCGATCACCTCGCGCGCTGCCCCAACCTCGTGCGGTATGACACTTTGTTATATACCTACTGGTTATATCCCGCTCCTTGTAGAACAAAATCAAAGGAAAATCTAAAAAACTAGCGCTCCAAAATGCCTTCTCATGCCATTCGCACTATTTATGTGGCGTCGAGAACACAAAAAAAAAATACACCAAACATTAATAAAATTACTAAATGATTTTATTTCTATTTCCAGACTGGATCTCCGACATGTGCCTCTGGTGTCAACGCAGGCCGTCATCAAATTCGCGGCCAAGTCGAAGCACAACCTGCATGTTAAGGATGTTAAACTGGTGGAGCTACGGAAGACCTGATCCGAGGACGAGTCGGCGCCGCCGCCCGAGGCCGCGCCGACCGACGCGCCAGCCGACGCCAAGTCGGACGCGCCGTCGGACGACAAGTCGGATGCGAAGTCGGATGCGCCGTCGGAGGCGCGGTCAGAAGCGCAGTCGGACGCTCCCTGAACAGTGATATAGAATAGTGAGTGACGGTGTGTTGGTCGCATACCAAGCGTTCGGTTGCTACGAGACAAATAACGTTCGCTTCACGTTGTTGATATTTTAAGTTAGCACATTCTAGTCTAGTTCTACATCATCGACCCTAGAAATAGTCCGCAATCAACTATTGTCTTCTTTCGTGACAGCTTCAAGTACTTAATTCTAATCGGCATTTATTCTATGATTGGTAAGTTTTGTACCTTTTTCTAGACACCTATTTACTTGTGTCAGAATCTAAAAATATATTTTGTAGTAGTTATGTTTCGCACAACATATCAAACTATGCTATCAACACACAGTTTCTACAAATTAATGTAGATATTTTTGCAAAGACTTGATGCCTACCCTGGTACTATTGTTAACGTGATACGATTTCTGAATTAGGAAAAATATTATTAGGGAAACATTTGGTTAGAAGAAGTACTCAAAATTAAATCAAAAAGAAATGTTCAAATTTATCAATTTTAGTTAATAATTATTGTTTGTATTTTCAATTCTGCAATACAATGACTCGTGCCAACATATAGTTTCTATATGACAAAGCACATTTATCACTGCACAATCAAATGAATACATTATAGTTATATATATATTAATTTTATTGCATGCTGTTGCATCGGTATTATAATATTTTATTGTTAGTTTTACGTTTGTATTTCATTTACGATGAAGACCATTCGGACCATAAGAGGCTCCCATTTAAAAATATTGACTGAAAATTACTGAAATTATTGTTGAAACTTGTAAAATAGCATTTTTGCAATATCATTCGGAACTGTGACGAGAAAGTATATTTTTATTAACTTTGTAAGGTTATTGCACAATAGATACACAATGTAGGCCATACATTGTGTACCCATTGTCCAAGTTGTGTGTGATATTGCAGCCTAACACTATATTTACGTATCTATGACTATATTTCCCGCAATATTTTCGTTGTAAATAGCATTTTATTTTATTTATTAAACAATAATTTTCCTAAAGAAAGCTAAGTTTTAGTTACATGACAATTCAAAATTGCTTAGGTTGTATTTTTTAGTTCTAGTCCCTTTGTAGGTTTAAGCTGTAAGTTCTGTGACGAAGGTTCATTTATGTGAAAGAAAGTATTATTGATGTGAACTGTGATTGGTATGGAGACAGTCTGTTTACACATATACCAGCATTTTGTCTCACTATCGTCTTCATACAGACATTTTTGAGTTCACAGAGTCATTCTGTTGCTGTTTCACTCATTGTTAAACATGCTTATATCCAAATAGCTCTTGTTTTAGATGCGCGATGAACCTCGCAGCTGGCCCCCATACAAAACCGTAACGAAATAAACATCTCAAATATTTGCTCTAACAAACTCCATTTCTTAATTTATTCACATTTAATTATAATAAAAAAAGACAATATTATAAAGCGTCAGTTATAAATAAATATATAAAGATGTTATTAGACACCAAATGTAAAGAAAATCAAGATTTTATCATTATTGTAAATTAAAAAATGGAGTTCCATGTGTTACTTGAAGAGCCTGTACATAGAAGCAGTTATGTCATACGTTAGTGTAAGATAACCGACTCTGGTCACAGTAAGCGAGGTCGGAGGGCCGCCTATAGTGATAGTTTAGGAGAAATAATGACCTTATAGACTAACAAATAAGAAAATTTTGTGTACACACTTGTCAAGTTTTAGTAACGAAGCAGTTATATAAGAATTTGTTGAGAGCTCATGACGATTTACTTAGCAGAGTTAACAAAGATTTAATAATATTTATACGATGTTTTTAATTCGTCTCTCCCTTATGGACTGGAAGTAATGTTGGCGTCAAATGACGATGAAAATTTGGCGAGTGTTACAAACTCCACGGACTGTACATTGTTAGAGTAAGTTCGTTATCGAGTAACATTTTTACTTGGAACCGTAAGCTCTACAATAGCGAGCTAGATTCTAAGCATTGTGTGCCTCTGTTAGACAATTAGCTATAGAAAGAAAATGTTTATAAAATTATACTTGTGACATCTTTGTTCATCAAAATTTACGGATTTAGAAAAAAAAAACAAATCAATGAGTGATTTTTGAGCGTTAATTATAAGATAGATATTATCTAGTTTTGTAAGCTGCCTTTATGCGAGAGTTGATCAATATGGGATAGCATTTTTATATATCTCGCATAGGCATCGTCGTTGGCAGTTACGGTGATATTACATGCCAATGGCTAGGTTTATATGTATAGCGATACGCGCGAAGTACCGCGCTCACGGAAAGTAACATTGTATCATTGGTTACCATAAGCATAAAATAATATTGGAAAATTAATATTTACAATGAAGTATTTATTGTGTTTTATTTTTATGGTTCTCCCTTCCCCTTATATTCGAAACGAATGTCGCTGAGAATAAATCGGGCGGTAAAATGCGCTAGGCTAGGGTGAAGCAACACTGCCATTTAGTGCATTTACCAGATTTGATCATCACATTCGCGGTTACTCTGAAAAACAGCGAGGACGCTTACGGCCAGTAGCGGCGGCGCTGGAAGCCGGGCGAAAACATCAACAAGGCGCGGCCGCTGATGATCAAATCTAGTAAATGCAACAAGATGACCTTTCAAGCTTTTTAGGCGATACTGGATTTAAGTATGGAGTTAAAGTTGACACACTGAAAGTCCTCGCCGCGTCGCTGCCAATCTGGTATGACTCTCGGAAAAAAACGGGATCCGTTCGTGTGCGTTCGCGCAGCGGAATGTTGTTGAATTTAAAGATTTTAATTATGCAGATAATTAGTGTAAGACGTCCTATAATTGTGTATGGTAAATAAAAATTTGTGTATGCAGCCATTGTGGAGAAATTCACCAAAATCAGATTCCGCTGGGCGAACGTTGGCGAACGTTGTCCTGGCGGAACTTTTTTTAATCCATAGACTTTAGAAGAAAAGAGATGTGGCCGAAAATTAGTGTGTATTTGTGTATAATTGATTATGTATGAATGAAATCAGTGCATGCATAAACTTCGGAGAAATTCAAGTTTCCGCTACGCGAACGTTTGGCCATTAGCTAGTTTTCATATAAAGCGCTTACATAGAGAGCTGTAGATTTTTACATACGTTGTTTTGAATTTGTTTATATTTGTTTAAAAAACAGGTTTAGAAAAAGTCGTAGGGTTTAAAAGATAAAAATATAAACGTAAAATACACTTATTAGGTCTTAGTTCTTAAAGTATGCAGTTTGGGGTCTAGATTTTCACGTTTACATAAACCTTGTAAGTGTCTCCAACATGTTGCCAAGTATCAATGATGTTCCGTTAGTAATTAAAAAGTTATAGGATATTTTACCATGAACAGATCACTGTTTACAAAGCAGTCGAATAACACGACGTTCTAAAGGAATTGCATGGTAAAATGGTATGCCAATAATTAGTTTAATCGTTCAACTATTCACTTGCAAAATTTCATGTCATTAAATTCAGTCATTAAAGAAAGACAATTATAATACTGACGGAGCATCGAAACCCTACATAATCCGACCAAGTTCGGATAGCTACAAAAAAGCGGCCGTGCCATATGTCTAAGCAACGTTCTTAACTTGGAAGGTTAGTATATTTATTAATATGGTACAGTTACGTACACAAGCGTTAGGAAAAAATAAAACAATTGCATATCTTGAATGAAAAATATTTTTTTAATAATAATGCCACTACTATGACACTACTTTAATAATATGCAGACAGTGGCATTATTATTAAAAAAATATTTACAATCCAGATATACAATTGTTTTATTTTTTCCTAACGCTTGTGTACGCAACTGTACCATATTAATAAATACAAACCTACCAAGTTAAGAACGTTGCTGAGACACGGCCGCTTGTAGCTATCCGAACTTGGTCGGATTATGTAGGGCTCCGTCAGTATTATAATTGTCTTTCTTTAATTACTGAATTTAATGACATGAAATTAAGTTAGTTGAACGATTAAACATTATTGGCATACATTTTACCATGCAAACGTCGTGTTATTCGACTGCTTTGTAAACAGTGATCTGTTCATGGTAAAATATCCTATAACTTTTAATTACTAACGGAACATCATTGATACTGGCAACATGTTGAGACACTTACAAGGTTTGTGTAAACGTGAAAATCTAGACCCCAAACTGCATACTTAAAGAACTAAGACCTAATAAGTGTATTTTACGTTTATATTTTTATCTTTTAAACCCTACGACTTTTTCTAAATCTGTTTTTAAACAAATATAAACAAATTCAAAACAACGTATGTAAAAATCTACAGCTCGCTTTATATGAAAACTAGCTAATGGCCAAACGTTCGCGTAACGGAAACTTGAATTTCTCCGAAGTTTATGCATGCACTGATTTCATTCATACATAATCAATTATACACAAATACACACAATTTTCGGCCTTCTAAAGTCTATGGATTAAAAGTTCCGCCAGGACAACGTTCGCCAACGTTCGCCCAGCGGAATCTGTTTTTGGTGAATTTCTCCACAATGGCTGCATACACAAATTTTTATTTACCATACACAATTATAGGACGTCTTACACTAATTATCTGCATAATTCAAATCTTTAAATTCAACAACATTCCGCTGCGCGAACGCACACGATCCGTTCAAATAGGGTGCATCTATCTACATACACAGTGCATGTAGCTGGAGCAAGTTAACTTGCGCAAGTGACAAAAGCACGCGGGTGGGTTTTTAGAATGCATTTAATTTGGGCATGTGTCTCAACATGCACTTTACTTGCATCGTGTAGATGCACCCACAGAAAGGCGCGTTAAGCGCCACATCTGTACACGTCTTAGGTTGTATCCGTTCAGTAGTCAGAAGTAAAACGGTTGCGATCACATGGATGGGGTTATTCCCGCTCGGTAACACCCTTTCGTCAACACTGTTGACGATCGGGAAAAAAAAGTTTCGTTCGTTCACAGTGTCCATGAATGCTTGTATTTTATTTTTAAAATATGGAAATAAAAAGTCATGGATTTTTTAAATGTTTTAATGGATTATGTTTCATCTTTTAAAACACAATTAACTAGAAAATAAAAGTGGCCTTATCATGTGCATAATAACCATTTTACACTTAAATAATAAGTGGCGTTCGTCAACACTGTGAACGAACGAAACTTTTTTTTCCCGATCGTCAACAGTATTGATGAAAGGGTGTTACCGAGCGGGTATAACCCCATGGATGTACCTAATTTTTAATTTTCTGTGTGGGTGCTAATGATAAGAGATCCTTACTTATGATCCTTACCTTAGACTTATAAATCCATCTTAATTTTACAAAATAAGTACATAGGTAGGTACTTAACAGCATTCTATAATAATCATAATAAGCTCATTACAATCATTTTCTAATCACGGTCACGTACAATAAAAATGCAAATGACGAAAGGTCGCGGCCCCCGTTATGGCGGGCTATAAAATGGACGCATTATGTGTACGCCAACAAGTATGTAATTCAGTTTCTATTGCGGCCAATTGCTGCAGGGGTGTATCTAAATCGTCTAGCCATCTGTCAATGTTTCTCTTCGTGTTTTTATCTTGATGTTGTGGTATTGTTTGAGATGGTTTTAAGGGTTTCTGAATTGAGGTTTCGTTCCTTGTTTTCGTGACAAACATGATTAGTAAAAAAGTTTAGTAGTTTTAAAGCTAACTATTGGGCTCTTATCCGCATAGGTGATGCTAAGTGGCGCAGTTTAAATCTCAGAAACTAGGTAACATCTGGGTTAATAAATCTAATTAAATGCTTTAAGATGTTTTTAATAAATTAGAAATTTTGGGTAGTTTAATCTTTTTCATTTAAACTCAATTCAGTTGGTTTTTTACCTATCCATTTTGACGATAATTCTTTACAACATAAGTAAGGTACCTGCGGCAAATAAGGCCCACCTAATTTTAAAACCAAATAACTCAGAAATTGTTGTAAAAAAATTAAAGAAGTCTAGTTCATATGAATGTTTATTTATTTGCGATTAAAATAAAAGGTTAATAGTAATACAAAAAACAGTATGAAAAGAAACATAACCATTTTTAAAAACACTTACCGTGGGCCTTATTAAACTACCATAGTAAATTAAGGCCCAAAAATATTTTTTTATTTTCTTATGAAATAATCAACGAAACATAACGTTTATGGCACTTTTCAGCTAATAGAACAAATGAAAATGTTTTCTTCACATAATCTTAAGAGATAATAACAATGGGCCTTTTTATCCCCCAGGGGGTAATAAGGCCACTTATTAAGTTATCACAAAATTTCTTATACTAAGACTAGTAATAACATATTCTAAATCAGGCTTTTGATTAGGAACTGTTGGAATTAAATTAGTTTAGAAGTTATCGTACTTCAACAACTAAGAATTTACCATTATACACACAAATATCTAGGAAAAAATAGGTACTCCTTTGGGAACTATACTTATTCATCACAGTTTTGACAGTAAAAAAATCTTTATCATTTTGGTTAGCCCTAGGCATTCTTCGTGGTACCATATTCTGCATTTAACACACTGTCTCATATCAGACACACGATTTTCATTGCAAGCTGGGCAGAACCAAGATTCCTCTACCGATAGATTGCTTCTTTTTCTTTTATCCCCTTTAGATCGTTTCTTTTTTTCATTTTTAGTCTTCTTTGATTCTTTAGGTTTTCTTTTCTTTGTCAACTTATTTTCTTTCAATGTTTCTTGTTCCTTAAACAGATCTTTGGTGACTCGTTGGCCTTTATAATTGATGGCTTTTCTCCTAGGTTTATTCTTTGTCACAGCGTAGTTTGGCGTTGGCAGTAGTTCTTGAAAAGGAGACCTAAATTTATTGTCTTTGAGGTTCGCCAAAGGTACGTTGTCATCAGAACTAAAATCGTCGCTGTCTTCGATATTTTCTTCAGAACCATATATATTATCCATGGCCAGTGATGATTTGTTTAATGCCAGTTGTGTTATCTGCAATTCAATATTTGTTTCAGAGTCTGTCTCGGATCCTGAGCTGTAAATTATTGGACGACGATATATAGGAGCCCTGTGAAGTCCTGAAGTGGATGGTTTTGGTGACTGGGTCGGAGTAACAATGATTTGTGCCTTCTTTGGTGTTGTTTCTACATCATTCAAGATATTTTCAGATGATTGAATAGTGTCTTCATGCTCTTGGTTAGTTAAGACCGACAAATTATTTAGATCCATGGCGCTTTGAGCAGGACTTTTCTCCGGTAAATCAGGAACCTGCTCCAAATGAGATTGAGAATCATCCTCGTTTCGAAGCTGTTCTTCTGGCTGATTGACAGTATAATTATCTGGATGATCTGTGTTTGAGCCTACTAAAGCGCTGGGTTCTGTTGGTGGAGGCAGCTCTGTTAAAATTGATGGAGCAAATGCCTCGTCAGGTAATATGTCAGGGTTGAAAGGGTACAAGCCCGTAGCTCGAAACCCGTTTACTATATTGTCGTGAGTCAAACACTGTGACCACACCTTTGTGAAAATTGTATTAAAACTGGTTTTCGTTATGCGTCTTTCAGGATTTTGATACATGTATCTTAAAACCTCTTGATCCCAATAATGTTCAAAAGACTTATTCACAGATTTGTCCAGAGGTTGCAGCTCGTGCGTAGTATTACTCGGGAGACAATAAAGGACTATGTCATGCCGGTCTGCTTCCTCAACGATCGTGTAATCTAAGTGCGATGACGCTCCATCGAAGATCAACAAAATTTTCCCTTGAGTCTTATATTTTGCCAAATGTTTAATGAACTCCACGAATAGTTCAGTTGTCATGCTCCCTTTTGCTGACATCTTCACGAAACTCCCCGCGGGTAAATTGTCACTAAATTCAGGTTTCTGCCTCTGTCCTTTAAATATTATCATCGGTGGAATAGCGGTCCCGACAGCATTGACACACATTGCGATCGTGACATTTTGAGCATGCTCTGGCGCTATTAAATGGACTCGTCGAGCTCCTCTTTGTGCTAGAACAGTCTGTTGATTATGAACAGTCAACCGACATCCCTTTTCGTCTATGTTGTAAAGTCTTTGCGGGTGTGTTATAATTTCAAGCTCGTCATAAATTTTTTGGATTTCTGAGAAGTGTTGGCTAACGATTGGTCTGTTTAGCTTTTGCGCCCTAGCTGGATTCATGAACTGTGCCTTTCTCTTTGAAATTTCTGGATGCCGTTTCAAAAACATCTTTAGCCAGTCTTTGCCAGCAAGGCCAATGTCTGCGTTGAAGTTATGTTTTAGCTCATATTTTTCACAAAAAATGAATGCTTGTCTGCGAATAAGCTTTGGAGTAAGTGGCATCCCTATATTTGCAAATCTTATGATTCTGTTGACAAGATCACATTCTTGAGCTTCAGTCATAATTGAACGGCGTCCTAAACATCGCATTGTATTTCCACTTTTCAAGTGGTTCCTTAGCGTACGTCTAGGTATATTATATCGCTCTGCTGCACCACGCTGCGTCAACTGCCCTCGTTGTACGGCTGCCATAGCAGAACGCAAGTTTTCTTGAGTCCACGGAGCTCGACGTGGAGGCATTTTTATTCGATCTGTGAGTAGAAACAAAAATCAAGTTGTATAACAAAGGTCGGTTAATAAGGCCCATGACCTACTGTAGTGGGCCTTATTAGACGCATAACATGCTTTATAAAATCATCAATTTAGAACGAAATTAAACACTTATTTTTGATTAATAGCATAGAAAATAACTAATTTGATGTTTAATGTTTAATAAAATTACGTTACTTTATAGCTTAATAACAATTAAATCAAAATACTTACATTTCTTTATCACCAAATTTTATAAATCCGAGCTGTGCAGCGAACCCTGTCACAAATCGTTCACTACTGGCAAGATGGCGGCGCGCGGCGGCCATAACACAGCGAACCTAACGGTCTTGTGCATCTGTGAGTCAAGTTCGAACCGGAATTGAAATATTTTAGCGCGAGTTTTCAAATGTGGGCTTTATTACCCTCCGGGCCTTATTTGCCGCAGGTACCTTATTTAAAACTTTTTTTTATTAAATTCAACTTAAAACTGCGTCATTAAATTCCTCCTCGTCACTGCCATCTTTGTAATTTTGTAGTAGGTAATGTCAAGGTCGCTAATTAGCCCTCAACAACAATTTTGTAGCGGTGGTTCCTGTCCTCAAAGAAAGCCTTTGCTCACGCATGGCGCACGCTGACGAGCGTTGTCACCAATTACAAAAGTTTCAGTGAAAAACTTTTTCTCTATCAAACCATAACTTTTACCTAACAAAAATAAGTAAACCCAAAATTAGCTTTGTTTTAAGAAAGGTACCTGTGCGATCTGATTAGCACTACAGTACCTACCATGTGTTTTTTTTTCATAATTCATATTATTGAATCATATTATTTATCTATCTTTTATAAAGCATTGACCTTATAAAACCACTGAAACTTCATTATGAAAATATAGCCTTATTTTGCGTACGCCTAAAAATTAGATTTGAAAATTGACCCAGATTTTATGAAAATATTTTCGGTGTTAGCTTATCTCACGCCCTTGAGCCAAGTTTGCACTTCAGCGCAGGTTCATTTACAATTGAAGTCACAACCTTTCGCCTGAAAAAAAAAAACAAAAAAAGCGCGCTCTACGTACTTGACAAATCCCCGCGGGCGGCCGAACACAAACCTCTTATAGCGATCTCTTTCAAGCTTCAGCGTTAGGTATCTTTCGTTCTGCTCCCTCGCACTGATTGCTTTAGGTCCTCTCTCCGAGACGCTTCTACGCGCCACGTTTATTTTTCATTTCTTAGGGAGCGAAGAAAATTATTTTCTGTGAGCTTTGAACCCGCGGCGAGGGAAAAATGGGAAATTTGGAAAATGTAATTGGATTCTGGACTAATCTCGACGCCTCGTATTTTATAAGAGGGGAGTGCGTGTTGAAATAGAAATCGCTATGTGCTTTTGCTTTCTATGTATTTACGCCAGATGGGTAGTATATATATACCTAACAACATTTCAAGCACATTTTCACTGTCTATTTTACTCGTACCAAAAACAAATCTACGCTTCTTTATGCACGGGCAACCTACCCAGTAGCTTAGTTCCAATAAAAAAATAGGTTAATCAGAGATATATTAAAATATATGGGGAATATGTAGATATTACGGCCACAGCCACCAATATGTAATTCATGATTGTTAAACAATAATAATAATAATAAGCCCCGCAGGGCATCTGAGGCGGATGACGGGGAGTAGCGACCCCGCGGGGCTATATATCCGAGTGCTCCAGGGAGAGTATACTGTCCCCCATCTCCGGCTTGCCGGAGTGAAGCATGACGGGGGATAGGTCTCCCGCCTCTTGGCTTGCCTTCACCGGCCGGTCAGAGTGGAGTCGCTAGAGCAATGCTCGGAGGGTAGGTGCCTCGTGGTAAGTGGCGAGTGGGCCGGTGATGCTGGACCCACAGGGAGCGCGTGATCTGCGTTTAAAGTCCGCCGAGGTATCCTCACCCTTCTCAGCCGCTCATGTACCTGTTGCCCTCTTGTTGCTTTTCAGTGACTGATTCCCGGGGGCCCAGTAAGTGAGTTGGCGAGTCTCCACCTGCCATTTTTACGTGTATTTATTACATTGTTATCGGCAGGTGCCATAGTTCCCGTAGTTTCCCCATTCCTAGTCCATTAGCATCCCATCACAATAGCCCAAGTAGTTTTCATCCATAGTTAGCAATAGTTTAGCACAGAACCGGGGATTGTCCTTGGGTACATTTCTATAGTGTATACAGGGATAATCGTCGGTTTTGTGTCACCATTTCATTAAAGTTGTCTCAAAAGGGCTTCAGCGTGTTGGCTTCGGCCCCACGTTCGCCTTCCAAAAATCCGGGACTCTGTAGTCCCGTGGTCGGAAAGAGACATACAAGATAATAATAATAACCCCCCCAAGGGGCCACCTTGACGTGGTGGGGGGGCATGCGGGAAGGCATGAACGCTAAAAAAGTCACTAAGAACTAGACGACCCTGTGCCAAGAAAACAGGAGATACCAAAATAATTACTACAAACGTCATAACACCTTGACCTCACCCTTCCCAACTAACGGTCCCAACAAATCCCTTCCTCTTTCCCTCTTTTCCCTTTCTCTTACCACCTTCCAACAAAACTTAAGTTTGAGCTTCAGGCTCCAAATCAAATTAGATACTAAAATGCCTACTGCCTCTCAGTACCTATCACACTTCGTATCTCTTGAATATGACTTATCCTTTTTTATCTCTCAACCCATGTGGGTTACTTCTAGTTACTCAATGCAATGCGACTACGGAATAGATTAATACCCCAGGCGGGTACCGGAGCTAACAGCGATGGAGAATCCCGCCCCACGGCTTCCAGCCTGGGCTGCCCTTCGTATTCTGGGGGGGGCAACGTATCGCAGCCAGCTGCCCAGTCACCGACTGTTGTAGCGACACAGGACGACTCGTCGTCAGATTCCTCATCACTTTTTCCATCAATATCATCATCGCCACAATCATTTTGTGTATCACCATCATCATCATCTTTATCATCAATTAGTGTTCAGCCAGCGGATGTTGTACAGGAGACAAATTTTGTCAGCGACCCTGTACCCACCACTAGCTCTGCTATAATTCGCAGGAAATGGAGTACGGAAATGAATAAATTCATCCTGCGTACTTATCTCCAACTCACTCAAATCGAAACAGACACTAAAGCATACCTTCAGCCACTTCATACTAAGTTCCTAGAGAAATACCCAGAAATGCAGGTCAGCAGACAAAGAATAGGAGACCAGCGTAGAGCCATAGTCCAAAAGAAACTTTTACCACAAGACACAATAGATCAAATCTATGAAGAAGTCCGCACAGAATTACAGATTGCACACACACAAACACAACAACACTCCACACAAACTAACAGAACAGCTGCAGTTATTACACAAGCGGGACAACGCATGAAATGGTCCAACGAATGTAATGAAGCAATTATTAGGATATATTATACTGTAACTGAACTAGAAACCAATAAAACAGCTTACAGAAAATATTTACATGAACAATTCATAAATTTATACCCCGAATTATCCCATATAACTGAGCAAAGAGTATCAGATCAAATGAGAGCAATTATTAATAACAAATACATTAACAACAATAGATTAACAGAAATAAAAAAACAAGTAGCCGAACAACTAAGCAACGGGACCCACCAAACAGAAAATGAAAGTTATAGTCAACAATATAATATACTACCCCAACGCGATACACAATCCGATGAACACAGCCCTACACAAAATACTCACTTCACAAACACACAAACACCTATCACACCAACAAACATCCATATGACTGACACAGGCAGAGTTATAACTACACAAAATAATGAAGAAGCTCTTTCACTCTTCACTACAGAAGAGGTTTCTTCCTTAAACCAAATACAGATTGAAGAACCTAACACTTATCAAACCAACCTTCATAATGCACCAGAAACAAATATTGAATTAGAAGACACTTTTAAACAGGCACAACAATTTTTTATTGTCACTCACCCTACTAATAGACCATACATTCCGAAACAAAAGTCATCTAGGAAGTTTGCAGCTATAGTTAATTATATAAATACACAAATTTTACCCAAATATGTAAATTCAGATATTGATTTTAACAGCTTGCAGACTATTATATATTGTGCAGCATGGACGGCAGCTAAATGTAATGGTGCAAAAATATCTAATATTACACAAAACTCCTATCGAACAAAGACACACAGAAAACCAAAATGGCAGATCAGGTTAGAAAAGAAAATTGCAAACCTAAGAGCAAATATAGGGAGGCTGACACAGTATATAAGAGGTAATAGAAGTCGGAAAATACTGACAGCAGTAGAATCAATAAAATCTAAATACCAACTACACGCACAACATGAACACTCTAACACACAAATCGAACACTTCCTAGACACACTAAAACAAAAATTGAATGCCGCGTCAAGTAGACTCAGAAGATATATTACATGCACAAAACGTAAAGTACAAAACGCAACATTTAGATACAACGAAAAATATTCTACAGAAACCTTACAACCAATTATACTGATACAAATGCACAAACACTAGAAACACCATCTGCTGAAAGTTTGCGAGAATTTTGGGCAAATATTTGGGAGAACCCGGTCATTCATAATAACCAAGCAGATTGGATTGCCGAAATTTCATCATTAGAGGTTCCAGAAATGGAATTTGATTTTATACCAATAGACACATTCATAGACATCATAAAACGAACACACAACTGGAAATCACCAGGTACAGACAACATCCACAACTATTGGTATAAGAATCTTACTAGCATACACCCGCACATACACACTCATTTAAACAAATTCATCCAATCACCACACTTACTCCCCGCTTACATAACACAAGGAATCACTTACATGATCCCCAAAGACACATGCGATACACTGAACCCAGCCAAATACAGACCCATTACTTGTTTACAAACCCTGTATAAAATTCTAACTGCCTGCGTAAGTGAAGTTATTTACACACATTTAACTAAACACAATATTCTATCAGAACAGCAAAAGGGGTGTCGAAAGAACAGTCAAGGGTGTAAGGAACAACTCACCATTGACGCGGTTACTATGAATAGTGCAGTCAAAAATAAAACTGACATACATACGATGTTTATCGACTACCGAAAGGCCTATGATTCAGTTCCCCACAGCTGGTTGTTATATGTTTTAAATCTCTACAAAATACACCCTACATTAATAGCATTCCTACAAAGTTCCATGCAAAATTGGCAAACTACTCTTAAAATAAATCAAGCCTCTACAGCTATCACTACAGAGCCTATATGCATAAAGCGAGGCATTTTTCAAGGAGACGCTCTAAGTCCACTCTGGTTCTGCCTGGCATTGAACCCCCTTTCACACCTATTAGATAAGTCCAACGCAGGTTACACTTTAAACAACAACATCACACAACACACACTATCACACCTAATGTACATGGATGATATAAAGTTATACGCATCAGACACACAATCACTATATCATCTAGCAGACATAACACAAACATTTTCTACAGATATTTGCATGCGGTTCGGAGTTGATAAATGCAAAATATTATCGGTGTCAAAGGGAAAAATTCAAAACAACAGCTATATACTTGAGTCAGGTGAAACAGTTGAACCAATGGACGAACATAGTACATACAAATACCTTGGATTCAAACAATCTAGGCAGATTCTAGTCAAGACAACAAAACAGGATCTGATGAAGAAATTTACACACCGCTTAAATCTAATTTAAAAAACGAACCTAAATTCTAGAAATACAATTAAAGCCATCAATACATTTTCAATACCTATTCTAACATACTCTTTTGGAATAATAAAATGGTCAAAAACTGATATCACAACACTACAGCGCATCATCAACACAGCTCTAACGAAACACAGAAAACACCACCCAAAATCATGTATTCAACGACTTACACTACCACGAAAAGAAGGAGGGAGAGGCCTAATCAACATACACAACCTACATAATAAACAGATCACAACACTCAGAACTTACTTTCATCACAAAACAGAACACTCACCACTACACAAACAAATAGCAGACACTGATAAAAACCTAACACCACTTAACCTACACGATAGAAACACACAAAGCACTGAAACCCTAACAACTACACAACAACAAATTTCTGAATGGTCTGCTAAAGCTCTTCACGGGAGACATCGAGCTTTCCTGAGCCAGCCACACGTCGACAAAGTACAGTCGAACGAATGGCTCAGGCGAGGCGAACTGTTTCCGAGGAGGGCTTTATGCATCCAGGATCAGATTATAGCTACACGTAATTACAGAAAACACATTATACGAGATCCAAACCAACAGACGGACATGTGTAGGCATTGCAATACTGCTAGTGAAACTATACAGCACATCACAGGTGCCTGTAAATCATTAGTACAAACTGACTACAAGCATCGGCATGATCAGGTTGCAGCCATAATTCACCAGCAATTAGCTCACAAATTTAAACTTATAAAAGATATGATACCATATTACAAATATAAACCAGAAACAATATTAGAGAACAGAAATCACAAGATCTACTGGGACAGAACGATAATTACGGACAAAACCATCCATTACAATAGACCGGATATAACCCTTCATGATAAAACCAACAAAACCGTATACTTAATAGACATAGCCATCCCTAACTCGCACAATATTCAAACCACAATATCTGAAAAACTCAGCAAATACCAAGACCTCGCAATAGAAATCAAGACGCAGTGGAAAGCCCAAACAGTACATATTGTCCCCATAGTTCTTTCCACCACTGGTATCATACCAAAATCGCTCAAACAAAGCCTCGACACTCTACACATGCCCAGTTACACAGTACACATGCTCCAAAAAGCTACAATCCTCAACACCTGCCGCATCACCCGAAAGTTTCTAACTTCATCTACTTTAACATCCACATTTTCTATTTAATTATTACCCCCTTACACACTTGGCTCCGGCCCGTGTGCAAGGATTTTTAATACTCCCAAAAGGGAAGGAAACAAAACAAGATAAACATAAATAATAATAAGCCCCCTAAAATCCTACCTTACGGCCCCCTAAAATCCTACCTTACGTCCGTGCTGAACACCAAGCAACGTGGGGGGCGGACACGCGTATTGTGCAACAGCACAAAAAAACTTACGCGGCTAACAAGGCAAAGGTTACCCTTTATGGAGATATGAGCAATGAAAGAAGGTATAATTTACGGTCGCTTCCCGGGGAGCGCCGGGGCGCATCTGGAGCCGATGCTGGGTGCCACAGCATGCGAACCATCGGCGGTGAGGCGTTGAGCAGGCGGACTCTCACCGAAAATAAAGTTACAGCCGGTCGCAGTGAGTTGAGCAGGCGGGCTCACGGCGTAGATGTTACAGCCGATTCCTCGGGCGAAGATACCATTTCGTTATTCTCTTCCATCCCTTCCACTCGCCCCTCTTTCATGACAAGGCGATCATCGACCTTATCTACGAGTACGCGTGCTAGTGTTGTGCAAGGCGTCATCCCCGACGCAGAGCTTGCACCCACTACAAGCGCTTCTAATACGCGCAGAAGATGGACTTTTGAGATGAACAAGTTTATACTGCGCACTTATCTTCAATTAACTGCATTAGACACAGACACAAGAACATACCTCGAACCACTTCATCTGAAATTTATAGAAAAGTTCCCAGAAATGCAGGTTAGCCGTCAAAGAGTAGGAGACCAACGTAGAGCTATAGTCAGAACTAAATTATTAACACAAGACATTATAGACCAAATATACAATGAAGTCAAATTAGAACTACACCAGTTACAATCAAACCATACCCAACGTACTCAAACATGCGTTGATCCCTTACTTGCAGAAACAGCACCAACACAAATCCCTGTAACACAAAGCAATTCTGAAACACACAATACACAAAACCGCACGCAGACACGAATGAGATGGACAAACGAACAAAATGAGGCTATCATGAGATCCTATTATAGAGTCACACAGTTAGGCACAAATGAAACGGCACATCGAAAACCTATGTACTTAGACTTTATAAACAGTTACCCTTCCCTTGCTCATCTCAGCGAACAGCGTATTGCTGATCAGAGAAGAGCGATAATTAACAATAAATATATTAGTAGCGATAGATTAAATGCAATTAAACTAGAGGTATCTAATGAACAGAATAGCCAAAATTCATCTAATATCTTTACCGAAAGAACCTTCAGTAATGTTCACTCCTTCGAAAATAGAGATACACTACCCGACAATATAATTACAGATCACCATAATCACACCACAACAGAAAATTCTCGTGATATGGAAATAGATACAATTATTAATATTGAATTTAATGCTGAACCAACAGATTCTAACCTAAGAAACGACGCTGAGAGGGACACACAAATAGATAATTTATTCCAACAAGCATTCGAATTTTATAAAGAAACCAGCCCAGTAAACCGTATTTTTATTCCTAGACAAAAACCATCAAAAAAGCTAGCTAAAATCATTAATTACTTGAATAATATAACTATCCCTGAAAATGTGAGTGCAGAAACAGAATTCCATAAATTACAAACAGTCATATACTGTGCAGCTTGGACTGCCGCTAAAGCGAACGGAGCAAAGATAGAACTGGCACCGAGAGTAGTTAGTAGTAGTACACGTACTAAACAAAAATACATGCCCAAATGGCAAAAGCGCTTAGAACGTAAATTAACTGATCTGAGGAAGAAAATAGGTAAAATAACACAATTTATCAAAGGCAATAGAAGTAAAAGAGTAAGAAAACATGTAGATAAAATAATGAAACAATACCAAACCCACACTATACACGAAGAACCTAACACACAGGCTATACACACCTTAGACACACTACAACAGAAACTATCTGTTGTGACGGGCAGACTTAAGAGATATAGAGCATGCACCCAAAGAAAGCAACAGAACAGTCAATTCTTAAATAATGAAAAACTTTTCTATCGTAATATTAAAGAAGCAACATCAAATTTTCAGGAAAGTCATCAAATCGGTGATGATCGTAATACCTTAGACTCGGAGACATTGCAAAACTTCTGGGCCAGTATCTGGGAACAACCCATTGAACACAATACTGAGGCTGAATGGATACAAACTGAACTGAACAATAGCGAC
The DNA here is from genome assembly GCF_030705265.1 of Helicoverpa armigera. Lineage (NCBI taxonomy): Eukaryota > Metazoa > Arthropoda > Insecta > Lepidoptera > Noctuidae > Helicoverpa > Helicoverpa armigera. Next base: position 3,496,463 of record NC_087141.1, read on the forward strand.
GCAAAGATTCAGGCTATGTTATTCGAAAATATATCACCACAAATATTCCACAAAGTCCTCTCTAGATTACATAACTGGAAAGCACCCGGGTCAGATCATATCCACAGTTATTGGTATAAAAAATTCACATCCATTCACGGCTACTTGCACACTCACATAAATACATTCATTCAGAACCCAGAGACAATACCTACATACATTACCACAGGCACTACATTTATGATACCAAAAGATCGCAACGACATGTCCAATCCAGCTAAATATAGGCCCATTACATGCTTGCAGACCTTATATAAGATCATAACATCCTGTATAACTGAACTAGTTTACCAACACATCGACGGCAACAACATCTTGGCCGAACAACAAAAAGGATGTCGAAGGTTTAGCCAAGGATGTAAGGAGCAACTTATTATTGATTCCATAGTTCTTAAAAAGATACAAAAAACTAAATCCAACCTCTTTAGCATGTACATCGATTATAAAAAAGCATACGACTCGGTCCCTCACTCTTGGCTTATACAAATTTTAGAAATATATAAAATACACCCCACTTTAATTAGATTCCTAAAATCAACGATGACAACATGGACTACTGTACTCAAGCTCACAACTAAAACCGAAACACTTCACACTAACCCAATTAAAATTCAAAGAGGTATCTTTCAAGGGGATGCACTAAGCCCATTATGGTTCTGTCTTGCTCTAAACCCGTTATCAAATATATTAAATTCAACTTCAGTAGGCACATCGTTAGGTGACATTACTACCGACAGACAGACTTTAACACAACAAAACAATGTCCTGAGCCATTTGATGTATATGGACGACATAAAGCTTTACGCAAACACCGAAAGCGAACTACATCATCTGGCCAACCTTACAGAGAAGTTCACCAACGATATAAAAATGGAATTCGGAATAGATAAGTGTAAAATAAACTCAGTTAGAGCAGGTCAGAACTACCAGCATCATTATAGTTTAGGGACTGGGGAACAAATAGAACCATTGGACGAACAAGACACCTACAAATACCTAGGATATGCTCAATCACGCCAGATAAATTTTAAAGAAACGAAACTAAAATTAAAACAACAATTTCAACACCGACTCAATACTATCTTGAAAACACAACTCTGCGCTCGGAACACAATAAAAGCGATCAACACCTTTGCTATTCCTATCCTGACGTACTCGTTCGGCATAATTAACTGGAGTCAGACGGACCTTAAAAATCTACAGCGAAAAACTAACACGACACTAACAAAATTCCGCAAGCACCACCCAAGAGCCTGCCTGCAACGACTAACCCTACCACGAAAGGAAGGAGGCAGAGGACTGATTGACATTTCAAACCTACACAACAGACAGATTACAACTCTCAGAAAATACTTCTTTTCCAAATCTTCAACCTCAACACTTCACCAAGCTGTAACACAAAACGACAAACACTATACACCACTTAATTTATCAGACACAAACACACAGAGAAATGAAACGATCACGGATGAAAAAAACAAACTTTTAGAGTGGGCCCGAAAGTCTTTACACGGAAGACATCGCCAAGATTTAAGCCAAACTAATGTCGACAAAGAGGCGTCGAACGCGTGGCTTAGTCGAGGTGAACTCTTTCCTGAAACCGAAGGCTTTATGATGGCAATACAGGACCAAATAATAGAAACAAAAAATTACAGAAAGTTCATTATTAAAAATCTAACCAACGATACCTGCAGAAAATGCAATAGCTCCCCAGAGACCATACAGCACATTACAGGGCATGTAAATCAATAGCTCAGACAGATTATAAACACAGACACGACCAAGTAGCCAACATTATACACCAGAAGATAGCCCACCGTTACAAACTTATAGATTCCATAGTCCCATATTATAAATATAACCCTGAAACCGTTTTAGAGAACTCAACAACAAAACTATACTTTGACAGAGCAATACTCACAGACCGCACAATACACTTCAACAGACCAGATATTACCCTAATAGACAAAGTTAACAGAACCGGATTTTTGATCGACATCGCAATACCTAATACACACAACCTCCAATCAACAATAGCAGAAAAAATAAGTAAATATACCGAACTGAAAGACGAGATAAGTAGACTCTGGCATCTACAAAAAGTTACAATAGTACCGATAGTCTTATCTACAACCGGCGTTATCCCCAAACAACTACACCAATCTCTCACCTCCCTAAACCTCCCTCCGTACACGTACCACTTATTGCAGAAAGCAGTAATATTAAACACGTGCAGACTAGTCCGCAAGTTTCTGCAATGTGAAGTGGATACAACAAACACTAACACAAATACACAACCTGATACACAATCTACACGGCTGAACCGAAACAGACCTGCTACTACCACAAACCCCGCTGGTGACCACTTGGCTTAGGCCCGTGTCACCAGCTCTACCCGGCTCAAAGCCGAGAAAAATAAACGTATATACAAGAATAATAATAATAATCATTTATTTCGGATTTCATCCATATAGTGTTAGTGTTACAAAAGACTTACAGCTACGTTAGTACAATTAAAACTCTAAAATAAATATATTAAATTAACACTTCATAGAAATTGATTAGAATTGGAATAAATTACATTAAAATTATAACTTCATTGAACAATAATATAAATATCATAAAAATAATCAAAATTATATTCAATTCAAATAAATTTAATTTAAATACCTGTCCTCAGCCCCTAGCCCGCGGCAATGTCTATGTGACCAGTGCATTAGAAAAGGGCAGTCCGGCCTCTCAGCAATAGCCCTCAGGATGCTATTGGAGCTACCACGTATCCTACACATCAGAGATGCCGTTCTTTTGCGCATAATAGCCTCAAAACTATCTACACCAGCCTGAGCAAACATGTTTGACGCGCTACAGAACCGAGGAAGCCCCAGCAGCATCCGAAACGCGTTATTGTATTGAATACGAAGGGAGTTGTCGGCCTTCTGCGTATATCTGACCCACAGGCTACATGTGTAGAATGTTTGGCAATACGCCCTAAATAGCGTAATTTTTACACTTCTTGTACACCTTGCAAACCTGCGAGCCAGCATATTACATCGAACCGACAACGCCCTACGTTCCCTCTCAATATCCTCATCATCGTTCAGATTGTCGGTCAGAATGTGCCCAAGGTATTTAAAGCGAGAAACTCTCTTTAGCGCCACCCCATATAAATAAACTGGAGGCACTGTCGCTGGTTTTTTTGAGCCTGCCCGAAACACCATAAACTCACTTTTTCTAACATTGTACAGTAGGCCATGTGCCACCGCGTATCCTTCACACAACCCAAGTAACTGTCTAAGTAACTGTCTAAACAATGCCACAGATATTATTTTAGCGTAGGCTTGTGGTCAGGACGACGCGGACAGGACTGACTATGCCGTGACTCCATGAGTCATAGATCATGCATGAGTTTATGAATCACACATTCGAGTACTTGTTACTGTTGTTTGAATAGATCTGTTACGGATTCAAAACATGAAGAAAACATGTCTAAGTAAGTATGTGGAGAAGCCCAATTTCGGATTTATTTTCCTCAGTCCATCTATTGTTCTCGACTATTTGTCCATATATTGTCCACTGCAGGTAGAGTACTAGATTTCACCAATCTGTTACTTAGGTTAATCCGTAAATCTTGTCTAAGGATAATTAAAGTCATTGGTCTTGAAACCAATTCCTTACTGAGCGGTTGTGTTACGGTAGTGTAAGAAAATGAGAAAAGGAGGAAAATGCTCCTGCAATGTCTACAGATAGAAATACCTACTCCTGCATAGCCTGGTAGGTATTCCAAACCTTTAGGTACATTTAACGTGCCAAATTACGCAAATTACAATCACTGTCCCAAACGTCTGCTGTCAGCTAAAACGTGGTAACCGCAGCTAGTTGAGACGGATTCCGTCAGCGAGCTGGTGTCAGGCGAGGGTAGATATCGATCGAGGGCCGCACGCTACGCTAACCACTGATTCGCGCCGCTCTCGGTGACGTGCGCCTGCCAGCTGCCTTGTGTACTGTCGTGAAGGTAAGTGTTAGCGTCAGCAGATATGGTGGTTGCGGAGGAGTTTAAAGTCGGTTGCCATGTTTTTGGTGTAAGGTTTAGGGACTGTACGGTAGTGTACGGGGAATAAAACTATTGGGAAATTAATTAGCAGTTTCCTTTGGAATAAATAATTTAATGACTGACCATTTGGGTACCATAAAGGTAAAATAGATTAGATAAACATAATTCCCTTCATCTGCCAGTGCCGTTTCCACGGTTAGCAATCAATAACGTCTTGATTGGCCAAGGCGTAAATGTCCAGGTTTGAAACGAGCACCTACTTTCTTGAAACGGAGATTTATTAGTAATTATCTGACAAGAAAACAATAAAGATATTACTCAATACTTTTATCTATCACAAAGAATAATTTTAATCCAACATTTTCCTTGCTATCGGTCCATAAGGCCGTGTCTACACTGAGTGGCGTGCACGCGACGTCACCGCGTCTGACACGCAGCGATGGACGAAAACCTGTGGTTTTCAGCCTATACAGGTAGCTGAATAAATAACAATACGAGAAACACTGCGTTAACGTGACGATAATTGTTCATCATTAGTTATTTAGTACATTTGATAAGAACTTTTATTTACTTACAGAAAAGCTAAAGTTTTGGTGGTAATTGCAACAGAGTTCAGCCTGTTAGGTAGGAAGTCATACACTGTTACTTGATTTAATTAATTCATTTTGTTTCTCTATATCGAATTCTAATCATTTCTATAGGAAACATCCTAAATTCAAGCTGCCTTGTACCTAGTTAATTGCGTCTAAACAAGCGAGTACCTACCTACATAAATTAAATTAACAATTTGCAATTAAAAGATGGATCATATTTAAGAACATAAGAAAATCAAAACTGCACGCAAGCCTATTCAGAAATCTTATTTGACTGCCGATTCTCTGAACCAGTCGATTAAGCATATTACAGGCTCAAGATTGAAAGGCTACATAATAAAAGTTCAGCGGCAGTGAATGAGAATGAGTTATGATAAGCGAACGAATGGAGGTGAGCGTAATCGCGACATGTGTCGCCGCGTGCTTGATAGATGTGGCGACAAAATTATAACATATTATAACTTGTGCGATGTTAAAGGGTGCGATATTTTAATCTGTGTTAACATGCTTTTGTAACTTTCAAATTAGCGGATTTTCCACTCGACGCATGGCGAACAAGATCGCCAGCAAAAAACCTGTAGCGCATTGTCTCGAGTCATCGTTTGAGCTAGTATTTGTCAATTGTTTTTTGTACCGCTCGGAAAATTCACTAGTGTGTGATTGTAATTGATTTTGAGGACTCTTAGAAAGGTTTGTGTAAGGAAAAATCACCATGCATGGTGCACCTGTAGCCGATATGTAGCTGGTTAATGGAAAAAGAGGATAGTAAATTAGAGGTAGCGGCTGTTACGTAAATCTGCATCCAGCTCAGCAGCATCAGCTGTAGTTAGATTATTGATCGTCGAGTTGTGAGCCATCATTCATTCACGTTGCGTCATATTTATGCTGTGAAATTCAGAAAATTAAACAAAAGAAAAGGAAAACTAAAGATGTTCTTCAGATGTTCTTAGGTAGGTACATCAGAAAAAAAATAAGGAACCGTCCTCTATGAATTCATTCCTTCAAATTCCTCAAAAACAAATCAGCACATTTTAACATTTTACACACACATTTTGCACATTACCCATCACGAAAATGAAACGCCGCACCACAACCGTTCGCACATGCCACAAGCGGGTGTTAGTAGCTCAGAGCCGGGTATTCCCTGAAGTTATTATGGACCACTGAACCGGGTAACGAACAACCCCCGCCCCTCACCCCGCGCCCCCGACACTCCTCTGTAAATAATACATTACACACCCTTTATCATAAGTGCGTCGATCAGCAAATATGCTCCACATTTATTGGGAAGAATCTTATCTTTTTGAAATAGGTTTCTGTTTTAATTGTGTAGTTAGTTAGTTAGTTAGTTAGTTACAGCCTATTTATCGTCCCACTGCTGGGCACAGGCCTCCTCTCACACGGAGAAGGATAGTAGAAGATGGAAAATTTGCAAGCCTATAGACTATATTACATTATAGAGTATAAGTAGGCATTTACTTTAGATAGCGCTAGTAGGTTTGGTGGGGATAAGATTATCTAAATGGAAAATACAAAGGAGAACGCATCAGGATGAAATAACAAAACTGAAATTGGTAGCTACTATCTATCATTAAATTGGCCAATTGGTAACGATGACAGATGAGTGTCGTAAAGTAGGATATTAAAACCTGCGAACTGAAGAAGGAAGATTTCCTGGACAGAGCGAAGTGGAAGAAGATACGGAAAGTGAACCCCGTCACAAGACGGGATAAACACTAAGAAAAAAAAGGTAACGATGATAGAAAACAGAATGTCTTGGTCAAAATAGCTGATAACAATCTTTACCTCCTACAAAATAAATAATATTCTGGCAAAAAAACCCTCTTATATCTAGGCACTTAGGTACGTAGCTTTTAATCACGTTAACCTAAAATCACGATCTATCATACCAAACTAGTTGAAACCAGAAATCAAATCAGTCAAATCAAGCAATTTGAATGCTAACAGGGCTGTCACAACGTTTGACTAGCGACAAAGCGCGGTGTCGCCTGTCACCAATGGATGCTAAACTGGTTACAACCATTAATGCAGGCTACGGGCAATGATGTCCGGGTCACATTTCATTATGGTGGTGGTAATTTTATTCCGTCAATATTGGGTATTTGGTGTTTGGAGTAACTTGAGGACACGCAGAGATTTTTTAGAAGGTTTTTAGTAATTTTTGTAGGGTGGTTTACTGGCCTCTTATGTGGTGTAAACAAATCTTGTCTTCATTATTCACCTATGACAATTGTGTCAACTAAGGTCACTTAACAAGGCAAAACATACACAAAGAGACAATTTATGTTTGTTTGAAGTGATAAATAATTAAAAATAAGTAAATAAACTTCATAATTAAACAGGTAATTACGTTTACCAAAGGAACTCCAAACATAATTATAAATTTCGTGACCACATTTTCAGCAGTTTTGTGGACAGTAGACCTACACAGATTGTCCCCGGATCGCGGGTGTCGTGTGTGCATAATGAAATGAGTGCAATATGCGTCCTCTGGCCCATGGGAGTGTGTCATTGTTCTAGGTAAAGGACAATAAGTAAAAGTTGGGATGGATGTAGTATGTTCATTTGCAGTAAATTATATTGTGTTGAATTTAAATTATTCTTGACTTGTTTTCTTATGCAAAAGATTATATTGTATTTTAGAGGCAATTTCTCATCATTTTGAAGATAGATATGTGTAAAAACTAAGTAGGCACAATGCAATTTTTCATGCAACCATGAAATACTTAATGTTACCGAATTCACATTTGGTTCTTTCTTTCCTTTATCTTTATAACTTTTTCTCGGAAAGAGTCATCTGATATTCAGTAAGTTTCTATTTATTTAATGTCTTAGATAGTATTCAAATCCTCCTTTAGATATACTTGATTCCCTTTGTCAACCCAACGACTTGCCTCCGTTTCTAACAGCTCCAAACTTTTTATTACCACCTCCCCTCAATCATAACTCCAGTTAGAATCCAGGTCTCCTGGGAGGCCGCCCCTAGGCGCGATCAGTTCTGATTTATTTGTCCTCCCTAGCGTAGTGATGTACTAGTGTTGTACCGGGAGCGAGTGTTTGTACACGGGTGTCTCTGTTTACTTGTCGTTTGTTTTTAGCTTTGTTTGTCGATGCTTTCAGTTGTCTGTGGATTGAGTGGAATTTTAAACTTTAATTGTGTCTTCTACGGTTTGGTCACGTGCCAGATTTAGTAGAGATACCTAATGTTTTATTGATGTCAATTAATTTTATTTCTGCTTGATTTTGTTTTGGTTTAATTCTAATTTTTTGTGTTGTTTTAATATGCTGGGAAACTAGAAATTACTAGTTTCATCTGGTACTTGTAACAGACACGCTTCTGTCTGATGATTTGTTTATTAGCAGTAACAGGATCTACACGATGTTTTGCCAATGACTAGTTAACAATCCAATAAATTACTTAACATTGACAGCTATATACGATATCTTTAATAACCGCAATATTCAAAAGAAATAAAAATTAAAACTCGCTTAATTTATTCAAAATAATTGACATGACGTAAATAGGTGTCGTTTTGATAATAAAAAGCGTGTTCTACACCCGTGGGATATGCAAATAGTGTTGAATTTCGCATTTATAATTCAAATGCGACCGAACTTAGCGAATTTCCTCCCCCAATCCGCACACAATCGACGTCTCGGCTGCGACCCGCGCTTTTGTGCGCGCGACATGAATGCGCCGCCTAATCTCGATCACGTGACCGCCACGCGCGCCTCTCCTGCATACGACATGCCCGTGAATAGACAACTTTAGAAACGCTACCCTTGAACACAACACGCAAAACAAAACACAACTCTATTCCTCCAACCTAAATGTCAAATCCCAACTGTCAAAAATTGGCGGTTAATTCCAAACAAGATGGCTGCCAACTAAAAAAGCGTGTCCTTTATCTTAACTGATTGGATAATCTGTGTTCAAACGCTATAGTATAACGTATCGGAAACAGAAATATAACTCCCTTCGTCCTGATTAAGTTTTCTGGTGTGGGGCGGTCCCAAGTGCGGAATTACAGTGATTTTTTGACGTCCGTATTGGGTTTCCTTTGTGTCGAGTACAGTTTTAGGTAAAATCCGACAAAAACGGTCGGATCTAATTATTAGCTTTGTCCTCAATCCATGGGGTTCGATTGTTAGAATAATGAAGTGGGATATTTTGGTTAACAGATTCATACTTACGTGATTTTTAGATTAAAAGTATTGTGTTGCTACTTAATCAAATTGGTTTTATTTGTTGTTGGTACCAACTACTTACTTACATAATATTTTGTGCACATAACACTGATATTTCTTTCTATGATAATTTCTGTAATATTGGCAACTGAATTCAATTACTTTTCAGTCCTATTATGGTTTCATTACGCATACTTAACTTACTGAAAGATACTCATTACCGCTGCCAAATTTTCCAAAATTAAAATTATAAATACTTTTACTCGTTAAGAAAGTTCAAGAGGGTGCAAACTTAATTATTTACATACCTGTTTCTCGCATTTTCCAACAATGGAAAAAGGTCAGATTTCGTGGTATTTAGGGCTACGCTAATTTCCAATTTTCTGGATTCTTCGGGCCTGCGAGATTGTTCGAAAGAGTTAGCATGGTACATATAGGGCTTAAGAAGGAACATGGTGGGTTTTGGTCAGCAAGAGTCTGATACTCCCTCACACGCTGCACCCACAGCGGGAGGTGTAATTCTGGAGCCCAATATAATAAAAAGCTTGTTTAATGTTTTAAAAAGATAAAAATCTGCCAAATGCTATATTTTACATTGCCTAATAAAAAAAACAATGCTGACTAGACCATAGGGTTGTGTATATTTTTGCAAATATTATAACAGTTTGACCCTTGCATATAGATGAGGTATTTCCCACGCCACCGCGCAGGGCACCTGATCACGTATTCATGGGGGTGATGACGACATCACACCATGGAGTAAGAAAATATTTAAGTTTGATGTGCTAAGATTTATCTATTTAAATCGAAATTATCTAGATGTATATTGTAGAATCTCGAACTTTAAATCTGAAAAATCGCTGATGCGACTTGTTTACATATTGGGAAGGCATTTGAAAAAAGCTTTGGTTTAGTTATAAATAGAATATTAAAAGGGGCAGATAAAATCCTAACAGTGATAATTGAAAAGCTTCACACGCTCACAACACTCGTTAAGTTTGCGAATAAAACCGACTCTATGCAATTTCTGATAGTTAAAATAATTATAAAAAATAAACAATTATTCTAGGGGTATGAATGGCTGGATTATGAATGAAAATAATTTTTATATTGAAATACGTAAAAAGTACCAACGATTCAACAGATCTCTAGTGATTTTATTTGGTAATTTTCTTCGTATTCTTAAACCTAGCCGAATTTTATATCAATTCACGATTTTTTATGCAAAATTGCTTTTGTGTTGTCTAAAGTCAATCCATATTTATGGATTTCATGACTTCTAGAAAGTTGAGTTAAATATGTATAAGCACTTGATTTTTTGAGTTCATAATCAAAAAGTACTAATAAATAGTTTATGTCTGAAACATTAATTAAAAAGCTATAAACAATTAATTTAAAATACAGATCTATGGATTGATTAATCAGGTAGCAATTTCACACACATAAAAAGAGAAATTAAGAAAATTCATCATATTTCAATACGTTTGTAGGTAATAGGAGTAATTAAATTGATTAACAAAAATTAGATATTCAATTAATTGAATTCTCGATTACCTTCGGAACTGGTTCCATTTTATTATTGATACTAATTGGGTTGTTAAAATCAATTTTACGATAAGAATCGGCAATAAATATTAAAATATCGAGATGCATCATCAATTTTTGATATCAATTGATTAATTTCTATTGCTCTTAATTTTTATCATAGTCAATGAGGTATCGGTAGCAAAAGCATTTATGGAAAGTCTTTAATAAAGTAACTGCTGGCTCCTCCAAGTACTTAATTCTTAAGGTTTTAATTAAGTCTAAAATGAAAATTTCATCTCTATAAGTTCATCTGTTCCTAAAAAATTGGAACAAAAAGTAAGACGGTGAACATTTGCGACTGTATCATACCGAATCCAATATGTTTTTTCGTAATTCCAGCGGGTACTTGCCGAAAACGATATTAGGATAATCTAAGTATGATTGCAGTGGGGAAACGTCCGTGTTTGCACTGTTACCCTACACTTGTACAGATATTTCCATAAGCCCACTGTATCAATTGCATGGGATTACGATCGCGTTTTAATTTTTGTTATGCCACAAACGTTTACCCAGAATATGCATTTTTGTAAGATTAAAATTCTCATCAGACACACATCTTTTGTATTAAAATAAACTGTGGTAGTTTTACATTGTTCTTTACAAAATTCTATTAAAGATACAGTTCTTTAATCACTAGTAGTATTCGTAAATCAATTTGGATCCTCTTGCTGAAAGTTTCTATAGTTCTTATTTAATAGCACCGGGATCTTACATATTGTAGAGATACCAACATAGGAAATCACTGTACCTTTTAGAAATATTCATAATAATTTGATGCTGGGAAAATATTCAATTACGCAGTGTAATCGGATAAATGAATGGAGCGGCTGATCTATCGCTGGAATATTAATGGTCCTTTATTAATTGGTAAACCAGTGCGCTCTGTTTGAACTCTTTTCTTTGATCTAATTGGATATAAATAATATTGTGTAATACAGTAGTATGGGTGTGGGAATTCCGTTGTACTAAAATAGAAAGGTACATCTTTTTAATGCACAAAATTAGATTGGTATTATTAAGATATTCTTCAAATTAACCAAAAAACCTTAAATGACTCTATCTTCGGCAATAAGGGCCATTTGAATCTTGTTGTAATGTACCTACATATTTACCAATTGATGAAACAGTACATTATTATGTACTGTTTATTAATAGTTCAGATAATTTAGAAGCCAAAATATTGAACTTCATCCTCGAAAAAAAAAAGCATTCAACTGGATTAAAATAAATTCAGCGTTAATTTTGATGTACAACTCGAAACCTCTTAACTGAAGAGTATTATAAAAATTATCGGGCACACAGTGGAGCATGTTGAAGCCCTCTTAACAATATTTTGGCCCGGAGCTACGGCCAGGCGACCCACTGTGCAAAGTTTGCAGAGCATTTTGCGCGTTTGCCAAGTGCTCGTCCCACCGGGCACCCTTTGTCTCTGTAATGTTACAAAAATGTTAACAAGAAATTCATTTTGATTTTGTAATTTTAGGATTCCGCAGGTCATTGCTCTGAACGTTATAATAAAATTGTGACTGCTGTTTGTAGGAAATCGCTTAGCATTGCGTATCAGGTGATCTGATTTGAATTTGTATTTTCAGAAAACTTATATGGACCCAATCATTTACATTTTTAAACTAACGGCCGATTACTGAAACACCACTCAGATTTACCTACATACCTACGTAACTGCGACAAAAATCAGTAACGTAGAACTTAAATTTAGATTTTAACTATTTTGTGGTAAGCACAGATTTGTAGGTAAGTCGCCCGTTAAATATTTGGCCAGACTTTGAAACGAGTTTGTAACATATTTTCCTATTGATAGCTGAACCCTATTCCGCCCATGGCAGTTACCGCCCGGCGCGCCGCCATATTGTAGCGCGCCACTCACGGCGCGTGCGTGTGCGCAGACCAGCTGTCACACTTTACACTACACTTACTATTTTGCTCAACATTTTGATTGGGATCTTGAAACAGACATAGTAAAGTATTAGAATGATGTAGGCCAGTACTTTACATTATACTTTTATACTAAGCTAAATTACTTTTCTTCTCACATCCAAACGAAGCCTCTCTGTGTCTATACTTACTAGGATTATTTTGGGATATTTTCTTGTTACTATCTTTTTTGCCATTTTAAAAGTAAATAAGTTTGCAGAAAACTGACTCCACGTAACCAAGTAGCGTGGGTTATGTCTACCTACTGTAACACCTATACAAAAAATGGTAAAATAAAAAAGTCAAAAAATTAAGAAAATTCGCTAATTATTTTCTACAATATACGTCACATTTTCCTTATTTTTTTTGCAAAACATATTTATTGCACACCCTTGACGTACCCTGTTGCAGTTTGCACCAAGTGCACTACACAACCAACTCAACGTGAAGAGCGATTAGTAAAGTAATTCTATTTGGTCGAGAGCTGTTAACAGATGAAGGGAAAATATGATGCTGTGCTCATAGGTGTCCCAGGGAGATTATGATTTTGGAAATATGGTGTTTTAGAACATGTTTAGGGGTGGCTGTACTTGAATATTGAAGGTCTGGCATAATTTTTTGACACAATGAAGAAATTTTTTTTTGTGTAAGTAAGACTTAAGATACAATGTGATTAAAGTAGATAGTCACGTCTATATTATCACGTAAACTGTTATTTTCATATATTCGGATAAAAAATAATAGTTGTCTAACAAATATGTGATAATGCCACATAATTATAAATTCGTCTTTTAACTGGTGTCTGTGTAATTTCCAGAAGATACAGAATGACATCTTAGTTAAATTTGCGTTTCATTTTTATATATAGTACTTTATACAAAAAATACAAATAAATCAGAAATTAATCACAGCTAAGTATTTTTAGTTTCGTCCACAAATACTGTCCATCATTAATCCATTAAAAAAATCAAACATAATTAGTGTCAAACCGCTCAGTTCTAGTAACACTATAATTAAGTGTCCTAAGTGCCACAGATTACAGTTCGCAGTGCAGCCCACTGGCCCTGTTAGTAAAAGGGCTAATTATTGTGATGTGGCGCACAAAATGCTACCCAAGTCTGCGTGGAACGGACTACGCCTTGTTAGGTGGTGGCCATAGAGTAGGTGATAGCAGAGGGTAATTTGTGCGATGGTAATGAATAAGTTGAGTCTGTAATGACCTGTTTTGTCGCTCGACATAGTGGTCAAATAAGATATCCTTAAAGAAGAAGTTTTGAACGGAGTAGATAGTTTAGTTAAACACAAAAACACTAAACTCGTTAGTTTTTTTTTTTTTTTTAGGTAGGTATACCTACCTACATTAACCTTTTCCACTTAAATACATAAAGATTGTCTTAGAGAGATTGATGAACACTGAAAATAAATAGGTATCTGCAAATCAAATAACCGTGACGCTTGCCTCACAGAGGAACGAGTCACCAACTCACAATACCCACGCTAATATAGGTATATGCCATACTCTCTTCATGAATCTACAAATGAATAGTGTTCAAAAACAAATCGGCAACAAGGCGGGGCGTGGCGGCGTCCCGCGGCGCGCGTCTGTCGTCGTGTTGCCAACACAAAAAAAATATAATTCTACCCATTGTGCTTGCAACCCCGATGACAGGTCGCCATAGGACACATGTTTGAGGCATTTTGGGGCAATTCCTTCGTGTAATAGGCGGTGTTTTAATGTTCTCTATAGATTTATGGCTTAGGGTCGCGGCCCTCAGTTCGGTTTAACTCAGTTAGTGGTGAAATTACCTATGATATTGCGGATATGATGAGCTGTGTTATCGTTAATGACTATAGGACTGGTTCTTACTGGTTTTCTATATTGTAACTCAACATTGACACGCATGGAAAAAAACACAAACCATTTTATATTAGTTAATTTGATTCCTCGATTTCATTCATTCTGAAATATGAATTCCGTATGAAAATAATCCTAAATCGCTTCAGCATCTTTTCAGTGAATCAATGTGTAACGTTGTACTTTGCTAGCTTTAAGAATAGGTTAGAAATTAAATAAAGTAGAAATATTTACAATACAATTATTCTAAAATTAATAAAACACCTAAATTAAACTAAACTAAATATAATAAAAAAAATATAATATATTAAAATTAACATACTTCATATACGGAACCCAATATTAATTATTTACACAAAGGTCTTCGTAACTATTGCGCCTACGCATCTCTAAACTGGTGAACTGGTTTCGCCGCGCGCGACGGTGGTGCCTCGAGTGCATTCGGGCCGGAGACGCGGCAGACGACCAAATTGCATCAGACGTGACGGCTGTGTCACACGTTTTTTTTACTTGACCTTCAAGTATTGCGTACCTGCCTAATTTCTACTTATTTGTGCTAGACAAATTCTAATCGGAAATCCCGCTGGGGTAAGTTTCCATGCATTGCTTAACTACTATTGTAAGGTGTTCTTCTTGCTAAATTTCTATCTAAAGCAGCTGTTCTTAGTTCACTTTGTTTGCTGGGACACTGTGACCTTTGGACCCGGCAACGTGGCCCAAGCTCTGCTAACGCTAGCCTTGTCTCTGCGCTTCCAGGATTTTCTTCGTGGGGATTTTCTACGCTGGATATTTCTACGTTGGATATTCTACGTTCTTCTTTAAACCCTCGCTACGCAATCTTTCTACCTGGCGGCGAGTGAAAGACCAGACCTGATTCTGTCTGGAACTACCTGGGTCCTGCTGGAGACCTGGCAGTGCAACCTGGCAAGGAGCTGGGCCGTCGTCGGAGCTACACCACGGTTCAGGCCAGTGTTCCCAGTGTACTTTCTACCTCGAGATCTATTCGTGGTTAGGGCAACAGAAGTTGGCTTAAATAAAGTCTCAATTTCTACCAAATTGTGTACTTTATTTGGACCCCTACCTACCTACCTGTCGGCCAGCCGGACTACCAGCAACCAGCGGCCGCAGTGGCGCCCAACGTGGGGCCGCTGGTTGCTGGTAGTACTGTAACGTTGTACTTTGCTAGCTTTAAGAATAGGTTAGAAATTAAATAAAGTAGAAATATTTACAATACAATTATTCTAAAATTAATAAAACACCTAAATTAAACTAAACTAAATATAATAAAAAAAATATAATATATTAAAATTAACATACTTCATATACGGAACCCAATATTAATTATTTACACAAAGGTCTTCGTAACTATTGCGCCTACGCATCTCTAAACTGGTGAACTGGTTTCGCCGCGCGCGACGGTGGTGCCTCGAGTGCATTCGGGCCGGAGACGCGGCAGACGACCAAATTGCATCAGACGTGACGGCTGTGTCACACGTTTTTTTTACTTGACCTTCAAGTATTGCGTACCTGCCTAATTTCTACTTATTTGTGCTAGACAAATTCTAATCGGAAATCCCGCTGGGGTAAGTTTCCATGCATTGCTTAACTACTATTGTAAGGTGTTCTTCTTGCTAAATTTCTATCTAAAGCAGCTGTTCTTAGTTCACTTTGTTTGCTGGGACACTGTGACCTTTGGACCCGGCAACGTGGCCCAAGCTCTGCTAACGCTAGCCTTGTCTCTGCGCTTCCAGGATTTTCTTCGTGGGGATTTTCTACGCTGGATATTTCTACGTTGGATATTCTACGTTCTTCTTTAAACCCTCGCTACGCAATCTTTCTACCTGGCGGCGAGTGAAAGACCAGACCTGATTCTGTCTGGAACTACCTGGGTCCTGCTGGAGACCTGGCAGTGCAACCTGGCAAGGAGCTGGGCCGTCGTCGGAGCTACACCACGGTTCAGGCCAGTGTTCCCAGTGTACTTTCTACCTCGAGATCTATTCGTGGTTAGGGCAACAGAAGTTGGCTTAAATAAAGTCTCAATTTCTACCAAATTGTGTACTTTATTTGGACCCCTACCTACCTACCTGTCGGCCAGCCGGACTACCAGCAACCAGCGGCCGCAAATGATGTTACCAACTAAGGAGCAATATGATGATGGTCAGCTGGGTTTATTTGATGCTAGAATTGCAAGTGTAACTTAATATTAGTAGTAGGTAGACGTTGGATTTTCCGAGGTGATGACAGTACCTAAAGAGAGAAATAATACCGACTGCCTTTTGCATGCCGTTACTCATACACAGGCCAACGGAATTCTACCGGCAACCATCATAAACGCCCAGCTTCATTACCGAGCCATTTCATAATCGTACTCTTAAGAACAATTAAATCGTCAGCATCGTGTTCAATGCTCATCAAACTGGCGGCGATGACCCACCATCACATAAACAGAAATTACGGCGCCACGAAACACTGGAAGTAATTTCAATACTCCATCATATCACCATTTCATCAGTTAAGGTCAATAGTAAAAAAGTTGTGAGTAAACCAGTTGAACGGGCAGTGAATGAACGCTCATTGGATCATCAATCAATCAATCGACGATTCATTTCTATGATTGACGCATAGACAGTGGTATGCAAATGAGCTAGAAGCGATAGCAAGCTCGTTAGAACGGTAACTAAAAAAACATTCTAACAGACTTAGATTAAGTGACGAAGCTATTATTCAAATTTAAATGCCTCTTTTCTGAATTTAGTATGCCATAAAGTCAACAGCACCCTTGCAGTGATACGAGAAATAGGTATTAAGGCTTATCTATGCG
This sequence comes from Helicoverpa armigera, assembly GCF_030705265.1. Classification (NCBI taxonomy): domain Eukaryota; kingdom Metazoa; phylum Arthropoda; class Insecta; order Lepidoptera; family Noctuidae; genus Helicoverpa; species Helicoverpa armigera. The sequence continues at coordinate 3,513,550 of NC_087141.1, forward strand.
CGTCAGAGCCGCCTGCACCCTTCAACCGTTATCACGATACTGGCAGATATTGTAACAATGCACCCCCTTCTACTGGCTTATCTTTCCACCAATCGCGAGGGGATTTTCGCGGATTCGATTTTTAATTTGAATATAGTGTTTTGTTTTCTTTAATTTTGCAGTAGCTTCTGGTCTATCCAAATGCAACAGAGCCACATATCTACGTAAATGGTTGGTCCATGTCAGAGTTGCAATTTTTTAGATTCCCAAATGTCATGTGGTTATATTAGGTTTGTGTGTATGTTTATTCTATTATATTTACTAAAATTAACATTGAGATATTTCATGTAGAACCACCAAATAACAGATTCTTCCACGCGTGACGCGAGTCATTATGTACTTGCTTTTTGTTAACTAACTCATACTTGTACTCTTCAGCAACTACCTAACTCTACTTCAGCTCTAATTAATAACCACGAATACATCACATATGGACAACTTAACAACAAATTAAGAGTACTTCCACAACAAAACCCTCGACAGACCGAAATTAATCGCCGTAGATAAGTATAATGAAATCGGTTCATCCCTTGCCATACACCCGGACAACCCCGGAAAGACAGACAACTGTTGCGATATAGATATGTAGTGAGATGTGCTTGAACAACTGGTGTTGTTTGTTGTTGGTATGTCATGAGCTGTTGATTGGTTATGATCAATGATTTTTTATAGTACAGATATGTTACCTTCATGTAATTGTAGTTTTCAATCTGTTCCGCGCAATCGAAAATTGCACACATTGACAACTTTTACTGATGAGTAAAACAAAAGATGCGTAAAAGCACGCAAATGAAAGAGATAGTTATTGTTTCAGCCATTGCGCTTCAAATGTTTACTAGTTCATTACTAACTACTAAACGTCCTAATTGGGTGGTATTTGAGTCTTCACAACGCGCGCGCTTGTAACAAATCTATACTATAAAAAAATCATTGGTTATGATTTTAAGATGGTAATGAGACTAAGAAGGACTCTGCAAAGAGTGATGGTGATGATGACGAAGTTGAAATGGTTGATGATTTAAAGATACTTAAGTATATTTTACATACACTGCAAGAATAGATTAGATTAGTTATCAAGATCACTATCACTCAAAAGAAAATATTATGTATTTGTTTCGAATAGCTATAAAAGCTGTCTTTCATTTGTTATTTTGTCGTAATTTTCTTGTAATTTATAGATTTTATTGGTTGGACTATACCTACTTCTTTTTTCGTATATATTCGTTGATTACCACTACCTTGTATATTGGACCTACCTAACTATAGCAGCTTTTAAATTTGGCAACCTGCATGTATAGTGTAATTATGTATTACGACATTTTGACGATGCTATTACGAACAGCCTATTGTAAGGCATAGAAGTAGACCGTCCATTGTAAGGAATTGTCAACAATATATCGTTCGTTCCAAAATTGGTTTCCATTTTACAAAGGCCGAATTGATCAAACCTCTTTTTTAATTCTATAAAAAGGAATACAAAAACTCAATTGACAACAAAAAAAGACTATTATAAATACAAAGGGGTGTATTTTAACACCGACAATTTTGATGGGACCGGTCTTTTTAGCCATTATAAGCGAAGGGTTAGCGCCCCCGTATTAAAGGACCATTTTTTCCTGTCAGTTTTGATATATTTTTTTGTGTGCCGATTGAGGTCCGTTTACTAGAAATCTGTTGTCAAACTTTTTGGCACCTTTTTTATGATTTGTTTTAACGTTCATGTAATCACAGGTACGAGCCAAATACTTTCTGCGACATATTTTTTTATGTGTGATACGGACCAAAATACTTATTTTGTATTTTTTTTGCACGTTTCTGTGTCAAAGTATTTTCTTGGTATTGTAATACGTATTGTACTTTACAAAAGATTTATTGCAGATACGAAAATAAACCAAAATAAAAGCAAACTCGCCACATATGTAGTTAAACAGCATTTGCGAAATTGATGAATGTTTTACGAGTGCAGGGCTGTGTTAAAATTGTCATTTAATTCTCCCATCTCTCTTGAGAATCGCTCAGATTGACAATATACGGGACAGTATTACGTCCGTACACGCAGGAATGCTCACTTTAAAGATAGGCTTAGTTTTAGTTATAAAATTGATTTATATATTTTTTAAATAAAAATATTGTATAAAGTATCTTATGTAGAAATATTCACCCACATTATGATTGGTCAATACATTTTTTACAAAATTATGGATATTTTCCATAGGAAAAATTTACAGCATTAACAAAAGCAACCTGACTAAATACAACCCTATTTATAATCACCTTAACATAATGTACTCTACTTTTTCAGTCCAGACTACCAGATACATACGTCATACGACTCTTCCCCAGAAACAAACGCAACTTCCCTGTCCCAAACGCACTCCCCTATATTTTCCCTGCACCAGAGGGTAGCAACTGCCCTGTTGCCACACACTGGCGACTTTCTAAGCGCCGATACAAACACGCAGATGCGACGAGGATGATGTATGATTAGATTCAGAAAGATTAGGGGACCATCCCGAATTATTGATGATAGCTACAATGAATTCAACATTTGTTTTTACTGGTCTCAGGAGGAATTGCTGTATTATTTATTGTATGGGGTCAATGGGTGTTCAAATGGATGTCATTTGAAGTTAGTTATGTTCTATTGTGAAGACAGTACCTGCTTGCTAATATTTTCCTGTTACATAGGTACAACATATTATAAACTTGACAGTTAAAACTTTGGACATGTACCTACTTCTAAAGCAAAATTGCAAAAGGTTGAAATTTACCAGAAGAAATGGGTTGCTGCCATTTCTAGAGTGTAGGTATTGGCCGATGTAAATGAATGTAAACATATACATGGCTTTGCAAGAATTGCATTAACAAAACGAAACAGCTCATAAGATGTGTTTTGATAAACCCTTCAAGACTTGTGAACATCGTAACGCAACACTTGACTTACATAAAATTATCTGCAATAAATTATGCATTTTTAGCCTTCCCATTGAATGGAACATTTTAAACAATTTGTCAGCAGTGGGGCTTCGAATCAAACGGGTCTTTTGTGTCACTTGCTAGGGTTCACAAGTAATGGCTTGTTTACATTGACAAATGTTCTCGAATGTTCCACTGTCATAGTGTGCTCTAGTTGTTTTCGACAATTAATTGATGGAAATTATGATTTTATGCTTAAAGTTTTGTCAAGTGCTTTGACATTTTTTATGATGTAAAATTTGTGGACCAGCCATATGTTTGCTTTTGGATGTCCACTAAAGGAACGTCCTTTATATGGGCCCAAGGCTGAAACTTTTGAATAAGATATTTATAAGTTAGACTTCTTTAATTTTAACAATAGGTAATATATTGAGTTCGATATGTCGTTTAAATGTTTAATCAACACAGTCCTTTTTTACAAAATGCATGACCTAGCTAGCCTGGCATCACATAAAATATATCGACAAACATCTCTCAAATCTTCTAAACATCGCAAAAGTTTAAAAATAAACTTCAAAATTTCCAACAGTATTAAAACCAAAAAGTTCTCACCCACAGGAATCAATGTTCGGCTAAAAGGATTTATCTAATTCGACGTGACTGGCTTGACGCGTTAAGACAAAAAAAAGAACTAAAATAAAAAAGTTGACGCGACCGCGCTTACGAGATTGTTAAATCCGTCCTTCTGATAAAGATCTGTGACACATTGAAAAAAAAAGTGTCCAACACCTGGGCAGAGACTACTGTATTCAAATTTATTTTTTAAGAATCCCCGTGGATTTTTGAGAAACAACCCCTAAATGTGTGAGGTCGTTTTAAGCGCAGTTTGTGCATGGTATTTTTTTCAATGACATAATTTTGTGGTCAAAATTGAGGTTCGGTTAATATCGGGGTATTTTTTCTAAATTATGGCTCGTGTCTGTAAGTTTTCCGTCAGAATAAATTTCTGGAATTACGGTTTAGCGTAGGCGTCGGAAATTCGGAATGCAATTATGTTTGGAGTATAATTATATTAAGCAGTCGCTTTTGTTTTGTTTGTTTTTGGCAACATCATAAGGTATTGGAGTTTTTTCCTCATTGTCTTCATAAAAATATTACTCATTATTTCTGAGCTTTACAAGTCTTTTTCCTTTTTATAAATATATTCCGTAAGTCCGTGAAATCCGAGCACAATTCTACGAAAGCGACTTCTTTATCGTTTGTCTGACTTATTGACTTTAAGAGAACAATCAACATCTTCAATGGTGTGAAAACTTTTGTCCACCCCAAACCTCAGGCCCTCGAGTCAAAAACGTCATAACCGCCTTACTTTCGAACAAGGGAAAATACACCTTATGTGGTGTAGATAAAGTTGATTGTATGTTTTGGTATTTTTAAGTGGTTTGTCTCGCCCAGCCCATTATAGTGGATCGATCTGGTAGCAACATGGACATTGTATTCAAATCGCGCACATTTAAATACAAAAACGCGATTATGTGACGATGGACCATATAAGACGGTGCATCCGCTCAGATTGGCATCTTAACGTTACGCACTGGGCTTATAAAACTATGCGCTTTATTTGAAAATTTTGCCTTGAACAAGTAGAGGAAGTTTACTTTGGTTTTGTTTTTTTTTTTCTATAAGTAATATCCTCGTTCTCAAGAGATCTTATTTATTACTTAATGCTTCTTGCACATAATAAGACAGAACTGACTAAGTTTTTAAGGCTACAAATATTGTCGGTTGTCATAACTGTATATCTTTTTTCTACAATCATAGCTCGAAGAGTACCATTTTACCAGTAGTACCATTGTACCTATAAGCACACATCGAATCACCTAGGTATATCTGACTTTTCAGCTTATATTTATGTCATTCAATCAGAATGTTCTTTTAACCGTCGCGTTTCTAACACCAGTGCGTACACTAAGAGTCCTGCGACTTCAGTGCTCGCTTGTCAGTAGGAACATCTAATCTGCTACTGTATGTAGACGATGCACTAATTTCGAGTGATGCACCCATTGTGCAGGCTTCCGGTTTATGATGATCATTGCTCCATTCATCGAAGGTTTGTTTTTGATCTGGTTTTCATGGGAAGTTTTTGCCTTGGAATGCTCGTAGAAGATTAGTACCATACGTAGAAACTTTTTCTTTGCTTCTTATTTGTTTTGGCAATGGGTATTTTAGATCTAAGGTATATATTGTATGTTACCATTACTGCTATGTATTTGCGCAGCCTTTGTTTTATTAGTATCAGATTTTTCTGAACAAACCTTTCATGATTCCTCTGCATAGCCTGAAAAAATGAAATAGGTATTTTTAAGAACCAATTTTATTTTGCTCTTTCTATTTAATCTAAGTCTATCATCAAATAGGCCAGGCCCCCATTACCAAATTACAAAAGGACTACAAACTACACAGATCAAACCCAACAAGAAGTGTAAAGGAATTTACAGCAGCACCAATAAACTGAGTCCAAGTAGTCAAATGTCAATAACAATAAATGTTATCATCGTGAGAGCGGTGAGACAATCCGACACGATCCGAGCTCCGTAATAAATCCACTCACCGATCAATGTGGACCTATAAATGCTTCAAATCGTCAGCCTGACTAATCACATAGACTAGTTGTATACAGAAGCGATAGGATACTTAATAGAGGTGTAATTTAGAATACCTATGCTACTATTAAGAGCAGATATAGGTGACTCATGTGCGTGGTTCCGAGAAACAATCAAACTTAAGTTAATCCTGTCCCGTGTATTTCTTGTTGGTTTGGCTGTCAGGTTTTTTAGCTGCCAGAAATACCTTAATATCCTTATACCTTAATATCGGTAGGTTTATTGTAACTTCAAAAACATTATCCTTCATCATATCTAATTACAACCAAATATCAAACTGTTTTGCTTTATTTTCCTAAAACATTTTAAAGTCCAGCAAAGACTACTTTTGCACATGGAGCTACATCAAAACGTTTACTACCAGAGGCTTACAAGTCATAGGCACAATTACCACAGCTCCTAATTTTTTCCACTCTATGGTCCACGTCTCGTATGTCACATGGATTAGGCGCGCGCGCAGGTAGGCTGGTTGAATGAATTGTCACTGTCGACCAGCTCTGACATGTTACACAGGGCTGACACCATGCGATATGTGATTATAAGTGATGCTTTTTAAGGATGTAGGTAGGTATTGTGGTGCAAAAATGAAGTTGGCATTTTTATTGTTTGAAGGCTGTGAAGGTGTTTGTACTTTTTAAAAGTAGCAGTAAGTTTGTAAGTTCATTTGAAATTGTAATATATAGGGGAGTTTGGGATGGATAAGTGAGAATTTTTCTCATTAATCTCTATGTGTAAGACGAGTCAAATCCTACTTTAATTGTCAATCTATAATTGGCTTCTATCAATTCTATCATGATCACTTTTAATTTCTATCTGCGGCTTTTCTCTAGCAAGATTTATAAAAAATTCATTGACTTCTATTATTATCATTCATTCTAATTTATACTGCCTTCCGCAATCGGTTTAATCTGAGTCCCGTGGAAACTACTCTGTGAGCAATAAATATAATGATAAAAGTAGCCTACAGCCTTCCTCAGTAAATTTCAGGAATCGGGAACGCTGAGTTCCAAATTGGTCCAATAGTTCCTGTTCCGTGTTTAAGCAAACCAACAAACTCGTCAGCTTTACAACCTGCCTATCAATTTCCATTTAAAAATATTTTCCTTTACAATCCAATAAACCAATTAGTACAAGGTAGCAGCCCCGCGTTAATCCCGGGCAACACGGGTAGCTGCGTGAGAACCGCGTGCGCATGACAACTGCCACTCACGCGCACCTCGCCGCTAAGTGGTGCTCAAGGACTGTACTAATGCTGCGTCTACACGGTACAAGTAGCTTGCACATGTTGAGGCACATGCGTAGGTTAGGCTGGAAACAGTGCAGTAGCTATATCTGTGCAAGTCTATGAACGCGCACTCAGCTACGCTGACGGTACGCGCGTGATTTTGTATGTGATTCGGTCGGGAGGTACGGTCAGCACTGACCGTCGGCCGAGCATTGTTTCCAGCCTTAGACCGGCAATACAACGGCTGCTTGAAGCAGTCAGGGGCAACAGCTACAAGTGCAGAATCAGTTGCAACTGCTCGAGCGGTTCGTGTATGTGTGTCCATAGAACTCTACAGTTTGCTGTGCAGTCGACAACTTGAAGTTGTCGCTACTGATTGCTTCTAGCGGTCCGTGTATTGCCGGCCTTAAAAACGTGCGGATCTAGCGACTAGAGCATGAACCAAAGCAAGATACGCACTCGCGTACTCTGTCGCGTGTCACTTGCGCATGTTAACTTGCTCCAGCTACATGCACCGTGTAGACGCACCTTAATGTCATGTGATATGTGATACGGGTAAGTATGAGTGGCGGGATGCGAATATTGTATTTAAGTCGTAATTGCTAGATGGATATGTCTGACGTCCAGTTTCTATAAAAAATAAACTATTCGTTTGACTTACGGATGGTAAGCTTCATCAGGACAATACCCTGATACTCGTCTTGCAAAACATCGAAACATGGTTGATTAATTGCGTTAAAGTCAGTTAGGCTCTGAGTGATGCAAAACTCTCATCAGTTCGTATTAAAATAATTAACAGTTCATTTTAATTCCTAATATCTTTATAGAACAAGAGACGAACTCCGATTGACATAAAGAACCTAAGCTGTACACCTTAAAGAATTGTGTTGTCGAATTATCTCAAATTGTCCCAAAAAACTACTAAATCCTACAAAAACACTAACGTGTGAGGAATCTGCACATAAAAATATTTAAAGACCATATTTTTCTTACACCTCCCAGCTTCTCTTAGCCCGATGCACCTCAGACGTCTGCATCTGACGGCGGCTGCCAATCAAAAGGGCTTTAACCTAATCCCGGTTAGGATTAAGGAAAAAATAAACCGACAGGCCCCTCTGTCCTGCACAAGCGTTCACGCTTCGCCGCTTTCGTGTTTTTTTGCAAACTTTTATTTGCTGCTGGAAAAGCTATTGCTCCGCGATTTTGGACTCTATTTGAAGAGGTATAAGGAGTGGTGGTGTGATCTTGGGTGTTTTTGTATGGTGGTAATCCAAAGTTCGGCATTTGACGCTTGAGGTTTCGCGTTTGTAATGTAATTGTTGTATAAATGTATTGTTTGTTTTGTAAAGTTTTTGCCTCACTGACCGAGGAGGTGAAAAATTTCAGATTAGTTTTTTTTTTCACGACGACTCTGCTTTACTCACGAGACATTTGTAAGGAGGTAGGTATTTATATTATATTCGAATAAAACACTGTGAAATTGTACTTAATGTGGAACTAAAAGGTAAAATATTATTTAAATGCTAGTTTAGGAAATACTGTTATACAAATGTACCGTTCGTTTCTATTTAGAGTCTGAGTGCTTTTTCAGGCCTCGATTTTTTTTGTCATTGTCTACTTATTTTAGCGTTGTATGCCTGGAAAGAAAATTGCATAAAATTCAACTTGGGTTTGTTTCAGAAAGTTTAAAATTAATTTCCGAAATTATTCGCGGTCCAATGAACCCAGAAAAGGTAACGCGAAAGGCTTGACAAGTACAATAACAATTCCAATTTCGATTTCATAGAAAGTAAAATTTTTAGAAGTCTCAGCCCCTTTGGCTGTCAACTGTCAGTCAAGACCACCACTAGCGAATTATCAGCAGATCAACATAAGTACGACTTACCTTCGCTTTCCATGAAACCTATTCAACACGCGGATAAACCAACAATAAGGCGTTGAAATCCATACCCTCGCGATTCTTTGTTCCCGCCGAAAAAAAAAAACATTCGCGCCCAAAGTTGCCAGACCGAAAAATAGAAAAGGACATATCCAAAAACAGATTATGACAAGCCCTTGTTGTGTTTGTAAACACAGATAGTACGGACACAATAGTGTTTCGTAATGTGACACCTTTCTTGATTGGATGGTCTGTAAGTAGCGTTATTGATATTACCTGATTTGTCTATTGTGGCAATTCTTTGCGCTGATTGGCGGTAAAAGGCAAAGTAGGCAAATTGTTGACGTTTGCGCTTTAAATGGATACAGCTGCGTTCGAAAAAAAGTTAAATAATATTAGATAATTTGAGATAGGCGGGATCTATGCGGATTTATGGATGAATTGACGCGATTTTGTTACAGAAATGGGTCGGAAATGTAAATATGTACATTATTTTCGATTGTATAAATCTTTTTGTGGTAGGAACTGGGCAGATTGACCTGATTTTACTCGAAGAATAAAACGTAGAGATAGTCTCAGATAGGTACCAAATTGACCACACACGAAGAAAATTCTGGAATAGAATAGGATGTCAATTGTTTTTGAGTCCAAGATAAAGTTTGCTGTAGAAAAGTATTGACAAACGTTATAGCGAAGCGCTCTATACAATATGCTTTTGTTTGGATTGAACTTATTATGTGATTTCTTGTACCTGTAATTTGCCTGGGCATTAAAGTTTTTTTTATGATGATTGAAATAGGGTTAAACTCATTTGAAACAATAAACACTTATGACGAAAGACTCGTAATGAACTGAAAACTACCATGAAAAGGCAATATAAAAAAAAATAAAACCTTGCTATGCCGAAAACAGTGCGCAGCGGTAGAACAATACGCAATCGAAAGAATAAATTGCATGATTAATGAATGTTTTATTTTGTTACAGAAACAAGGATTTTTGTTTAACAAGAAAAAAGAAATGGTACAATCTTTTATTTATCCTTTTTTCGAAATAAAAACATGTCTAGTCTACATTATTTACATTTACCGTATACTTAGTTAACTACAGGCATAATTTATAGTATATGCCTTGCTATAAACCTAACAATCTAAAAAAAAAACAATTGAGAATCTCCTCTATTCTTGAATTAAAAAAAAAATAGAGTCTTTCAACTTATTAACTAACAGCAGTTGCCTAAACATAGGACCTTTGCAATCTAAAAAAAATCTCCGCTCCAATCCCGAAAACATTAGTGAACTAATATAAGAGTTGCTTAGCTGGCGAAATATCGGTAGCATGCAAAATTTTCCCCTGGCCACTCTGGAACTAATGATCGGCTCCGAGATACCCCGCCCGCTCTACAGGGCTGCCACAAGGAGGCTTTGTGCAACTGGTACAGGGTACAAGTCTGCTGAGGGTTTAGGGAGATTGATGATTGAAAGGCTTAGGTATAGCCTAATATTAAATACTACATAGAGCATAGGATTATTTATAAAATATGTATATTTGTATGTACTACAGGACTATGCGTAATTCAGCTTCAGACTGTACGTTTTTTAGTAGCGTCTGTCAGGCTGGCGGGTCTTTCACTCCCTTCTGTTGCACCCACAACGAGAGTGGTCATCGAATGATTTTCAACCTCAGATATTTTGAATGGGTTCGGCAGTTGAGTAGAATTGGGAGCTTGCAGTGTATCCAGACTTGACACAATTTGTTTATGGAATCTGACTTGTGAATCCATTTCCAAAAGATCACGGTTGAAATCGGTTATGTAGTTAAGAATGTCCTGAGGCATTGATCTACTGAAAATACAGCGTGGAAAAATTGTAAGTGCGTGTATAAGGATTATCTTTAAATCTTCTAATGTTATCCTTTACTATATTCAAGCGCTTTGGTACACAATGGAAATCTACGTTATCATGTTCTGCTCGAGGCTATGTTTTTTAGAATTTACTTTTTAGGTCCAGATCGCAATCGAGTATTGTAGAACCACACGCATTATGTGATGGTGAACTGCTTAGAATACTTATATTCCTTTCTCTTATAAAAATTAGATGATTTAGCATGTTTTTAGTTACATTAGGTAAGTATCAGTAAGTAGGATTTGCTCTCTTTGTATATAGTTTCTTTTCATTACCACTCCTAAGTCCAAACAGTACAACTAAAACAGAACCTCATTATATACCAAATACCGAACTAAATAAATAACAACACAATCCACAAAAATAAAGTTGGCAACATTTTCCCGACAGGCAACCCTACACCCCGGCGTCTAGATTCTGTAATGAAGCAATTTAAATGCATGAGGCAGGGCGAGAGAAACGATGGAGGGGGGAGGACCAATGATAAATCAACAACATAACGACGGGACCGTTGCATTTGAATATGAACCTTAAGCTGCACTTGATAAAGAAGCTTGTTGTATGGTAATAGATGGTAGATAAGATGTTAAGTGTTGTGCTACAAGCGGTAGGTATGGATGATAGTGCCCGCGCGGGGTAAGCATGGGTATATCTCTCAGGTAGAGGATTACGGGAGGGACGGAACTACACAGGCGAAAATGTTTTCCTAACTTATTCAGAATAGAAAGGAAAAGTCGTGGAGAAAGTGATATCAGTTCTGTTACTGCGTATGTTATTTTTGGGTCAGACTATTGGATCATTTGATTGGATGCTCTTGGTTCGGATTGGAAGGTCTTTATTAAGGCCATTGATGTGGGCACCAAATTAAAGGTTCTGTAAATGCGACTGGTTTTTCTCTCATCTCGGATTAATATTACTTGGGCACGTGTATCTGATTGGAACTTTGGGAGTTGTTCTTTGTTTGTAGAACATTCAAAGGAATATTTTTGATATTGTTAGAGATAACTATTTCTGAATTAGCAATTTTCTTCTACGAGTTTTTTCACCGCATTGGCAACTTTTGTTTGCAACTGTTTATTTAGCTAAATCGATGACTAACATTTTCTTCAATTCCAATAATCTTTCATCATGAAAGCATTTATTGCACAAAATCGTTTTTGGTAGATATTAAGTAGGTATGTGGTAAATGAATTAATTTTTCCATGTATTTTAGTAGGTATAATTACTAAAGGTGGAGAGCGATCCATCTTTTATTTTTCCTGTATTAATGAGCGGTTCGGAATTGATCAGATTAACTGCAGCCTTTTCAGTGGACTTAAATAAAATGTCATTAACATTAGTTCTAAGACAACTCAAAAGCAGCACTTGAATCAATCCTCAGACTACATTATCTAACCAAGTGCGAAAATTATAAACAGCAATAAAAACAGGGATTGTTTTTCTTCTATCCAAAAAGAAATGCAAGCTACTAGCATAAAACAAGAGCAAGAAGTCAGTGATCAAGGTCCAGTAGCCACAATAGGCGAGTCAGGAACAGTAAGCCTCTTGCATCCATTAATATTGAGGAGCGCGCCAATTTATATCCATTGCGGGCCCTAGTGACGTCACGATACTCGATCGAACTGCTTCTAACCGGTTTAGGGTTGTTAGGTTTCAGGAATATTGGTAGAGATTTTGATTATTTAACTTTTGGTGGCCTGGTGGGCAAAGAACTAACGTCTCAAGTATGAGGGTGCGGGTTCGATTCCAGGTCAGGCAAGTACCAATGCAACTTTTCTAAGTTTGTATGTACTTTCTAAGTATATCTTAGACACTAATGACTGTGTTTTGGGTGGCACGTTAAACTGTAGGTCCCGGCTGTCATTGAACATCCTTGGCAGTCAGTCATATCAGCCGGAAACCCTGGGTCCTGAAAAATAAAATGCTGAGCCCATGTCTTTTGGTAGCAGTTCACATCAAATCAAGCTTAAAGGTCCAGGAACTTCCCTTATTATACCTCCTTTCTGGTATTGTTCGTATTAGTGTCAGCCCTATCGAGTAGTGCGCCGGCGGCGTGGCAGTGCTCGTGACAGCCAGTGTTCCGTCTCCTCACCTGACCGCGCCCTGCTTTTCAACCATAATCGATTCTGCGGTGCCATTCTTGTTCTGTGTATTGTTTACGTAATATGTAGGTATTGTGGGAGATTATTTTTAGGCAAAACATTTTGATAAACTCTTGATGTTTCGGTTGAGAGTCCTTGGTCTTGGTTTAATCTATCGTCATCTGGCAAACGAACCAAAAAGATGGAAGAGTTACTCGTTAAGCCTTTTAAAGGAGAAATAGAATACTGTTCAGTTTCACGTTCTCTAGAGTGTTTTGACAAAATTGCGCTCCAAAAAAGTCGTAGTTTCAGTCACAATATTGTCAAACTAACTATTTATTTACGTAACCACCAATGAAATTTCAGTAAACCTGTAGGACTGTCATTTTAAATCAGGTTGACGAGTCCTGGTTTCATCACCTTCATGTGAATTTGAATTTCCATAACAAAATAATATAACCACATATTTTTTTCATATTTACAAGCTCTGCTAATCTAGATAAGTACCAGGGCAGCATAGCACGTAAGGACCGGTTGCATGGTGCCTCTGTAATGCTCGGCTATAAATCATGAACGCCTCTCGCTTGAGGTTCCGCCTTCTGCGTGCTGAAGGTAAAGCCGCTGTAGATCTGAAGATAGGCCGTGCCTGCATCTTGCTGTAGAGGTATTTTGAGGAGCTGGTTGAGAAATTGGGTAATATTGCTCAATAAAAAATCTTGCCGCAGTGGTGTTTTCAAGATCCAGTTGGGAAATTGGGCAGATTTGCTAAACAAAAATTGGTTGTCGGTAGGTGTACCTACCATGAATTCATGAGCTTACATTATTACTTATGTTTTTTAGACTGCTGCTCTATTCTATGGTTTTTACAAAATTATTGTTCGTTGCAAAATAATGCATCCGACACCTCAAAAAAGTTTACATGTCTTGTTAGTTTGATTAACTACCACAATTTATTCTGATATAAGATTAGCACTCCAGGACAGTGTTTAATAAATATATAATGAAAAAGTGCGAAGCGACATTTGTGAGTAATGAATAAGTATATCACTTACTAATAAATTAAAAGAATAAATATGTTGAAAACAACGACAAATTATACATATTTTCATACTATTGCGTTGTACACTGTTGTGGTCAAGTAATACAAATACGACATTAGAATGTCGTTAAAATCAAGGACACGGTTTTTAGCGTCCAAAAAGAAAACCTAAACTGACAAATAAAATTTTTCACCTTCACTTTGCTGCACTTACCTAATGAAAAAATGAACATCAAGAACGATTTTTATAAAACCTAACCGTCATCCAGCTACCACATACACAAACAACCACCACAACATTTAGCAACCACACAACCAAACAATAATTAAAAAAAACAAAACCGAATCAGAACTTTTTTCAAAATTCGAAATACTTTTTTTCTATAATCGTGAATGGGTGGAGCAGTCATTACCTTAGCATTCTGTCACTGGAAACGACTGAACGAAACGGCCGGTAATGATATTCCGCCTACCAATTCCAGCTATGGTAAGATACGCATCGGTGGCCGGTCCGCACCGCCTCTTGGACAACAAATGAGCCACAATACACGCCATGGCTTGACCATGGAATTCCATGTGCCTGTGTTTATAGAAAACAGTTTTTATGGGTGGGTGTTTGAAATTTATTAGGATTTGTTTGAAAGAGGTGGGATTTAGGTGTGCATGCGGTGTACCTAGAAGAATTTATTTTCTAAAGATTGTCATACCTAATCATGAAATTGCTGACATTGAAACAGAGAAGTAATCGCGTTAAAAACAAAATATGGATAAGATTTTCCAAAACAAGACCAAACATTTGAAAACTGGGTAACACTCAATATAACTGGCTTCCAAAAGTAGATCCTCTTTTTCTAATGACCTATTCTTATACTGCTTTTACAATAATTATGACCAGGAGTAGTTTAAACCCAATACACACAAAAAAATGCGCCAATTTAACAGATAAGCTGTGCTATGTGTTGCTACTAATTACAAGAAAATTAAACTACAATTAAAACTACATCGCATGATTGGCTAGCGTGCAAATAGTTCACATTTAACATGTGAAAAATATTTTTGTTACGCCCCCATTATCAAGATCATAATAACATTACGAAGAATGGTATTATTTTTCTCATAGTTGCTGCTTAATATAGGTCAGTCAGTTACTTGGTATTAATGACATCACCACACGTTTGGTTCCTTCTTCAGATTATTATAGCCAAAAACCATTAGAGCAATCCTTGGTCTACATCATCATCATCATCATCTCGGCCATAGGACGTCCACTGCTGAACATAGGCCTCACCCTTAGATCTCCACAAATACCGGTTGGAAGCGAACTGCATCCAGCGTCTTCCGGCGACCTTTATTTAAGGTCGTCTGTCCTTCTTGTTGGTGGACGTCCTACGCTGCGCTTGCTAGTCCGTGGTCTTAACTCTAGCACTTTTCGACCCTTGGTTTACGCACAGAGGTTAATAGATGAGATGAGATCACATTGGAAACTGAAATACATTATTCTAATACAATCTATTGATGTGACACACATTACCTATCATTTGAATACAATGTTTAATAAACTAGTACCACAGTTTTTCTTTTAATTATAATATTAAAAGATCCGATCCTCATAACACTGGCTGAATGGTATCTTCTATTCGCGTCCCACATTAGATCGAATGTGGAAGCGACAATCCGCATAAACAAGCAAGAATATCAATTACAAAACATTGGTTCGTTGATCTCATAGACGTGTTGATTTTACAGAGCCTGGGAAAGACGGCACAACAGCAAACACTGGAAACAAAACTTCTCATTGTGAGTCTTTATAATGGGAACTATTTCACAAGAAATTTTAGTGTCAAGATGGAACTCTTGGAGCTAGTTCGCGTTCTTGTCGCGGTCATTGTGCCAATGGTCGGAGGTCAGGTGGAAAAGCCACAAAGTCTGAAAGTAGGGGCAGAGATATGCAACAGGCTGACCAAGGAACCCTACTTCGAGACAGACATGGTGCTAGGACGACCATGGAGGATATATTACAGTTGGAACATCAAGTTGGATGATAAGTGCATGGATATGACTTTCAGGAATGCGACGCCACAGGTTAGTTTTACAATTGGTTTACTTTGCCTAATTAAAATAGGAGCAACTTATGGTGAATTTTTGGATAGTGATATCAATTTAAATCAACCTTTATGTTGTTAAAAATATTTACATTGACTCTGGAGCTGAAAGAAGAAATCTGTTAAATGCTACTAGATTTAGGGAAAGCCAAGTAGGATATAATTGATGATGACTTGATGAAATTACAATGATCGTCATCATACATAATGCCACCTTCAAATGAGGTTTGATGTTCAGAGCTTATTTTAACTTCTCCGTTCCACTTCAGATCATCAACAGGGTCTGGCATGACATGAACGAGTACCTAGAGAGCCAGCCGTACTGGGACGCGGCGACTCTACTGGTGACGATGGGCCGCGCTAAGCATGAGATGCTCCTGTTCGCAGACCAGGGAGCTGCCGGGAGGTTTATAGGAGTACCCAATGTCGTCCGAGATGGGAGTAAGTATTTTTTCATAGATTATTTTTTTAGGATAGGCGATGTTAGAAATAAATTAAAGTTTGTCTTGACTTTTAAAAAGGTCTCGAGATTTAAGGTCACAAATATATGGCTATTATGAGTATTAATTAAAAACAAAATAACAAATTTGGTGATCCTTGAAACATGTTTTATCAAGAGGCTCTACGACTCATTCTTAAACTACCAAACCATAAATTCCAGATATATCACCAGCGAGGAGTGCAGTTCCACTTTTAAAATTCCACATGAAGCTACTATTTGGAGGCAAATACCTGTTGATGACTGACTGTCAAATCGGAGTGACCACGATGTCAGCTCGTACCAAGGAGACACCATATCGGGCAGAGATTGGTGGAGTAGCTGCTAACCTCAACTTCGGAGACGGTTACCCTGCCTGCGTGGCAGATTTGAACAAAGGAGAACAGATTGGCACTAAATAAATTGTTGTTGTTATGCCGTTTGTTTTATTTGTATGTAACCTTCATTCTCTAGTACAAGACACTGAGATCTACAATAAAGATACTAAGACTAAACACTCGACTCTTCTTTGACATAAATGAAAATCTCTTTTCATTATTTTTTGTAAAACGTAATGAACACGCTTTCTGACCTAAATGAATTATGAAGTATACGATGTAACTAATGATCTGTTTATTGATTACCCGGCATAAGATTTCACGTATTCGCAAACAGATGTGTATCAAATAAAATGAACACTAAAGGGAAACTCAAAGTGCAACAGCATTTTATGTACAAATACTGTAAATAACTGTTGACGACTAATGCAACAGGAATAAACAAGTAATATGATACTTTGACATGATGAGCCGTAAATAAAGGTAACGTTACAGTAAATAATAACAAAACTGACATATAAATTCGGTTCAATGTCAAACATTCAGCAAGTACTGATAATATCGAGTATAAAGTTAGACTTGAAGAAGAATCAGATATATTTAAAAAATCAAGTAAAAAAAATAACGATCGTCAAAGTGAAGTGGAGGAAAATATTAATAATAGAAATTCAAAATCAAAGAAGTAGTAAAGCGAGGATTAACCATGTTTTTCCAATTACTAGTAACGCTTTTGTCTGTACAAGAAAATGCTGGTGAAATTGATATCAAGTATAGAAACTTAAGTATTGAAAACTATACGTCTTGTAATCAATTCGTTGAAAACACTACATTTGATCCCAATCAATTTATAGACATCGATTGGAAGATCTTCTACTTCTGGAACCCTAACCTTGAGGAGAGTTATAACATCAAATTCAGTTTAGCAACGCAAGTGGTCAGTATTACAGCGTCTTCCTTTACTTTTGATTTGGAAATATTTGTAGAGGTAGATTTCAATTTGAAGTCTATGAAGACTTCTAAATTTATATACCTACCTATATTTAATTAATATTGTAATGGCAAACATTCTGAAATGATTTTGAATACTTTTTGATATAAGTAATTTGTGGGATCTAGGGGATCTTTTAACCAGGCTCTTAAGTAGTTTCTTCTGAACGTTGAAAAACTGCAGTAGTACAAATTACCAAGTATAAAATTAATATGAATGTCCTTAACTAAATATGTGATTATAATTCTAGTTGATAGATCGATTCCAAGTGGAGCTCGAGGGAGAAATCAAGCCCCCCGTGAATTGGAGTAACGCGGTTCTCTTTATGGAGTCATCGATTGACTTCAGCGCGCTCATTGTCAAGACCAACGTCAGCGGCATCTTCAGAATTATTCCTTCTCTCGCTTTTGAGTGTATGTACAGTTTTAGACTTCTTAGTTCAGAGCAAACTTTCCTGTGTTTCTCTTTAAAATAATAAGTATTAATTTGCCGAGTTTCATGTTACAAAGTGACTATTTTATCGCAACTATTTCGATGTTCATCAGAATTTAAAATTGACTGTTTTTCCAGCGTGAGTGTTAAACAATGTATTTTATTTAAGACTTTTACATCAGGCTCATTAGTTTAACGTTTCTCATTACAGATTCTGGAGCACCACTGCTGTATTTCGCCCTGAAGGTAGTCGAGCCTGGGTACCTGGGCATCCTCAATTGCAAGTATAGACTTTGCTACGCTCTCGCTCCGGTCGACAAGATGCCACATCATGAACATGTTAGTATTTGAAGAGCTTTGTTTTTTGGGAAATGCTGTACTGTAGGGCAATCATAACATCAACTGTGGTTATTATGACTTATGCCTATGAAAAAAATGAATAAGTTTTTTGGATTACGATAAGGATTGTAGATGGGCTGTGGATAGGACGCCCAGAAATAGGTAGGTCATATGCTACTTTTCATCTCTTCGGGTGAATTCGTGGAGAAGGCTCGTCATTTTTTTAAATTTTAATAAAATCTCAAGGTTTTCTAGCTTAGGATTCCTTGGTTCTCAAATAACTTCATAAACTTTACGCCTTACAGATCGACGAAGAAGCTAAAAAGCTAGGTTTTTGGAGTGACTTCGGGCGGTCTCACATAGCCATGGTTCCTGCACTCCCGACCCTCCAACCTGAAACTTATGACATGGATGATGATAACGAGGATGAGCATCTAGAGATGTTACACAATGAGGATATGCAGTTCCTATAGTTTTGCTTTAATGTGGTTTATTGATTAAGGGGTTGAAAATAAACAATATTATAACAAAGTTACACGTGTTAACTTGATTGTCATTTAATTGCCTATCCTATTAGATATTATATCTTGAGATGAATAATTTGAAATTCAGACCATGAGCAGCCAATTGTGTTTAAAAGTGTGTAGTCTTGGGCTTGAATGAACATAACACATTATGTTTGAACTATAGCTAAAAAATCCAAGGAAATAAAAGCCATTGAATTGAACCAACAGCTCTAGGTCAGAAATCGAGGAACGAAGATTCTCTTTAAAATTATTTTACTTACCTATGGAAGGACATTAGTGGGTGAACCTAACGTGAATCTATTAAAACATGACTGGCACCAGCTAAGTAAATAAGTATTTTTATTTAAGGAGACTGTAATTTGTGCATATTTGGCAATTATCATGGTTAGAAGTCAGAAAGCCTGATAACCGGTCTTACCAAGATTGCGCCCGGTTAAGCCGGATAACTGGACTGAGGTCTGCTCTGCATACAGATAAACTAGCACATTTTAGGGAAAATTTCAAGTATTCTGGAGCCTATATAAGTAGTTTAAAGTTTTTTTTTTATCCCTACTAATATTATAAATGTGAAAGTAACTCTGTCTGTCTGTTACGCTTTCACGTCTAAACCACTGAACTGATTTTAATAATATTTGGTACAGAGACAGAATTGACCTTGAGAAAGAACATAGGATAGTTTTTATCCCGGACTTTTGAAGAATTCTCTTGGAAACGCGATATAACCGAACTCTACGCGGGCGAAGCCGCGGGTGGAAGCTAGTTTTAATATATCAGGCTACGCAAAAAATAGATACCTAGTTAGTCCCAAAGATCTTTGAAGACGGTAGTTTTATTGACACTTACCCAACGCTGATAGTTTTGTAAACCGTAATGCGTAAACACATTCACACATCATCGTATACGGAAGCAATATCATCGTGTCAAATTACACATTTGAATGCAGGGAATGCAAACATTTGGTACTCAAGAATAAGATTAGAATAGATTAAAGACACTTACTTAAAAAAATGGCGTCCAACGTCGATTTCGGCCAAGGCGGCTGTTCTCATTTAAGGAGATCAGCCAGCTGCGCAGGACATATTAAAGTGCACAAACATTTGCGCAGACACAGGTGCACTCCCTATTCCTTCACTCTCATAGCCCGATGGGACGGCAATCCGGCATTAACGTGCTCACCAATGCACGGGTGTAGCAATCACCAACTTCTAGACCCCTTCCAACTTTCAGGATGCTTTGTGAAAGTTTCTAAAGCCCACAAAACGATTTCGGAATGACTCAGGAATCGATCCCGAGACCGCGTTCTCAGCAGCGGCGCTTGCGACAGCTAGATCAACGAGTCTTAGGGAACAAGACAGTGTCAGTAAACCAAGAGCAAAGTTGGTAACTAATAGAACAGGGAAATGTTTATAAAAATATATATTTTTGCAATACAGGCTGCTTATACCTTAGGAACCACACTGTACCTACTAATCAAGATACACCCATTCAGTTCACAATTACCTATACAGGTTTATTATATTGATATCATACAGTGGAACCATAAGAAAAATAGTTATTATTTATTGTCATTCTTCCCAGTAAACAATGCAAGAATATGATTTGTTTCTGCAAAGTTCTCCACCCCTGAACGAGGAATACTTATAAATGTTACCTCGCTTCATTATTCTCTCGCCAGGAAAAAAATGTTCGTGTCGTGTTGTGTGCTCCTGTTCGTTTTATCAAACTATTGGTCTGACGCGAGGTCAGAGGATGAAGACGACGAACCTCTGGATTTACGAAAACAGGTCGACGTGTATCCAGAACACTTCGTAGAACCAGTGCCTTTTGGTCACATCACTCTTGAAGGCTTCGGAGACCCCAAGCAGCCAGTTGATTTTCTAGAACTAATGATGAGATTACCAAAAAGTAAAGAGGAAGCAAAAGAAATTTTGAGAAAAGGAGGAAGGGACATTTCGATTATTAATATTGAACTAGCAAAAAGTTTTGCAGGTCCCAGAGATGAGTACGTTAAGGACCTGATAGTCGAACCACCGCCTGAGACAAACGCTACCAGGCTGAAGTGGTATGATTTAGCAGCTATGCAAATGAGGAATGCTATGATGCCTCCTGGTTACAACCCATACGCAAAAAAGGTGGATATGCCAAGGGGAGTAAGGAGACAGGAGGAAAAAAGAGGGGGGAATAGAAATGAGGCAAGAATAGGAGACATTAGAAATGGAGGTAGGGGAGGTTTCGCACCACCCCCACCGATGCGTGATTTTAAGCGTTTCTTTGGGAGAAATTCATTCCAGTTACATGGAAATAAAGAGGATCCCATCAATTGGACCACTTGCGATGAATTCGCAGTTGGAGCAATATTTTCAGCAAAGGATATTGTCGGTCATAAGTGGACTCCATTTTATATTTGGTCTACTTTAAACATTGCTTATGCTACAGTGCATACGTTCGAGCCTCCTTCTAAAAAGGTACCTGTATTGATTTACATTTTATATAGTCTACAATTGTATTAAATGGTGCAACTTAAACATTGTTTTTAAAAACGTTTCAATTTGAAAAAAAAAAGTTTCAATAAATAACCATCTTATATTTTGAAACTTGAAACTTGGACCCTAACTACAGCAACACTTTCCTAGCTGACAAGCAGCAACACGCTTCAGAAAGATGAAAATAGAAGGCTTTGGGAAGGCCTTTGACCAGCAGTAATTATACACATACATTTAAATACAGGCTAATAAAACAATATAAATAAAGTGGGTAAAATATCTTTACCGATATTATTAATGCGAAAGTGGATTTGTATATTTACGCTGCAACTGGGTAGTAGCTGACTTATGTATCTATCAGAATAACATGAAGGCGGCAAGCATAGATCACCGAAATGCGGCTTAAAGGGAATGTTTTACACATATCACTTCATCATCATCATCATCAGCCTATCGCAGTCCACTGCTGGACATAGGCCTCTCCAAGTGCACGCCACTGAGATGAGATCACACATATCACTTAATGCTATTTTTATCTTGTGTTTGATTTGTATAAAGCGCTCAATAAAACGGTTGTTCCAGTTAGTGGATGAATATTATACAAAATACAACAAATTTTTGAACAAAACCATCGATTGGAAAAAGCCTAAACTTCTTATGAAAGGGAGAAATGAAATGTTGTTGATCGCAGTAGACAGGAAGGGCTTGTTCGATGCTGTAATTAAACACGAAATACCAGACTCCGCGAAACGTGAGTACGAACTAAGTTTTATGATTATTTTCAATGACTGCCTCGTCGGTCTAGTGTCGCAAGCGCGGCTGCTGTGCCCGAGGTCTCGGGTTCGATTGTCGGGTTAGGCCGAAATCGCTTTGTGGGTTTTCTAAAACTTTCACAAATAAAAGTTTTTGAAAAAGCATCCCATAGTCTGGAAGTTGGTGATTGATTCACCCGTGCATCGGAGAGCGGGCTATGGGAGTGAAGGAATAGTGAGTGCACCTATGTCTGCGCAAATGCTTGAGCACTGGCTGATCTCCTTATATGAGAACAGCCGCCGTGGCCAAACGCCGTGGTAAAACGGAAAAAATATATAGAAAAATTACCAAATCAAGTAAATAATGTTGTATCCAAGAATTATGCCAATTTTGCATCGTGACTATTTCAATAAATGTCTTTTACAGAGAACCCAATAACAATCCCTTCGTTGTCGGTACGAATGAAGATAGAAGATCCATATTTAGTGGTGATGTATTGCGAAGACTATTACGCTACAGTCATGGCGATATCAGGTCGGGAACCAACCACGTACAGAGAGATCAGAGCTGAAGTAGCAACCATCAAATTTGTAGGAAAAGGCAGACCAGTATGGAGGGACTATGAAGGGGAGAAAGAGAATGCTAAATTGGAGCAGGAGGCAAAACTACAAGCAGAACGAGATAAATTCATAATGGTTGCTGAATAAAGGTCGATCAATGGAAATAAGTACAAATAATTTGGAAATGTTATACAATGGTATAAATTTGTGGTTTTAATCTATATAATACACTGTAAATATCTACATGTATGTAAGTACTGATATTTTTAGTCGTATGTAAGTAATAAAATCTGAACTTCCCCTTCATTAAAAGTATGATTAAGCAAACAAACTGTTATAAACATCAACAGTTGTCATTTCGTTCTGCCAATAAATTCTTCAAACAGATCGTGTTTGGGTTCAGGTTTCTCCGAAATTGGTGTTAAGATGCCTGACATTCATACAACGAGTAAACAAATGACAATCAAACATCCTTCGAGTTCAGTATAAAGAGCTACAGATCAGTAGCGACAGCAGCAGTAGTAATTAACTTATAACCAGTGAGACAGTTGTCCAATATATTTCCAAAATTAAATATATGCGACAAGATGATTACGCGTCTTGTTAGTCTAGTAATAATAGGTGTAGTCGTCGTAAATGGTACTAAAGTGAAATCTAAGATGGGCCCTAGTGAGATGTCTTTCCACGACAATACCAACTGCTCAACATTCTCCAAGTTTGGCAGATTCAACCCTTACTCCGTGCTTCATGAGAAATGGTTCGTGTTCTTCTACTGGGCTGGTCCGCAACCGCTCACAACGTTTGTGTTCACATTCCCTACAACTAATGTAAGTATTATGAAGATGTTTTGAACTTTATTCTGTATTATCTTTTCCTCGTTTCTTAAGATCGATAGCAAAGACTATAAAACCACTTGACTGCGCATACAGTGCCCCGACGCTCGCCAAAAGTTAGTGATTTTGCGCGTACTATAAGGCTACGATCAGTACGATCCTTTAGTAGCGACCTTGAACTGACCAATAGTAGCCGCGGATTATGTCGCCCCCCCCTGCCCGCAGCGGTGAGTCGTGTTCTTAGAAGAAATTGGCGAGTGCGCTCTCTAGTGGTTATTTACTTTATGATCGATAGTCATTGTGACGGAGGAAAAGGGATAGTTAGCTGTTTGAAAAATCTCTTTCCCCTTACGTAAGTAACAGTGATTTATTGAACATGTCATCTTTAATTGCATTGGTATCCTCTCATTTTATTGGTAATTAAAAATCAGTAAAAATTTGACTTTATTATCACAAAATACTTTCTGTGAATGTTTTGCAGCACACAAAACATTTGAAGAAAATTTTGGATGGGAATACGATTCTGCCCGTCATGTGGTCGGCTCGGCAAATCCTGATGGAAAACCAAGCCAAGGAAGTCAGCCTGCTGGTGGAACGGGGTGACAGAGGGGAGTATTGGAAGTACCCATTACATAAAGGTAATAATTTGGTTAGCATAATGAATGTTGTATAAAAAAAATGTATATGTATATAATTAAAAAAAAATGTTGTATGCAGTGGACAAAAATTCTTACATGAATATAGTTTATGTTTGAAGGAAGACTTAAAGTAGAAGAAGTATTTTTAAAGAAGTGAAAAATATATTCCTAAGAGGATCCATTAAGCCTATGAAAGTTTAAATGTTTCTGTTTGTAGTGAAAAAAGGCGACTACAAGATAACTCCTCGAGATGTTCGCTTGAAGCAGACTGGGGACAATCGTATCCTTGGGTTTATGGATTGTGCAGTAAGTAACTTTACTTAATGTTAAATTATATTATGTAGTTAATGGTAATGTGTACAGATAAGTGACGAACGTATATGCCTAGTCTCGTCCATGTTTGTCAATGACAATTGGCCTAGTTGGTAAAGAATCAACCTCTCAAGTACCAGTGTATTGGTTCGATGACAGGTCAGGCAATTGTATCAATGCAACTTTTTTAAGTTTCTCTTCAATGTCTCAGACACCAATGACTGTGTTTAGGAGGTCGCGTTTATTAAAAACCTTTCTTATTTTGAAGCAATGATCTAAAAGTAAATATTGTAAGTAAAAATGAAAAAAAAACTACAGTTCTGAAAAAAGAACAACGTTGTTATGTCTAAGCCCATAAAGTAAAAGGCAATCTCGTTTTTCAGGACCAAACACTACTGGTTATGTCGAGGATAAACGACGTGCCTTCGAAGAACAGACTCCAAGAGGAGGCATCTAGACTCGGATATCGAGGTAGAAGAGGCAAGTCCTACCTGTATCAAGGCCATGAATGGATGCCAATACCAGAAGACGACGAAAAAAACTATTGGGAATACAATAATGAGAAAAAAGAAATAAAAAAAGATGGTAAGGTCGTAGGTCAACGCAGTATAGAAGTATTTCCATCTGATGACTCAAAAGATAAAAATGAAGAAGAAAAACTTATACCAAATCCACTGGTGGCTGCCAATGAAGAGGAACTTAAAGGAAGGTGCGATAAAATAGAACCTGAGCTATGGAGTGACCCAAAGCCAAGAAAAGTTATTGATCCAGATAAAATACCAGTAACAAGTGACGAACTTAATGATGCAGAAAAATATTATCTGGAAGATACGCAGACTGTTGAACCACAACAACAAGAAAATAATTTAGCGAAACAAAATGGCCCTTTAAAAGAAATTAAACAAGAATATAAAAATCAAAATGATGCTAAAGGGAGCCCAGGTTACACTGAAGAATATACAATTAAACGGAAAAATGAGGATACTAATACTAATTCTAAAAATACTGATACTAAAGATACTAATACTGAAGATACTAATTCTAAAAATACTAGTACTAAAGATACTAAAAAGAAAAGTACTGATCCTAAAAAGAAAAAGACTGATCCTAAAAAGAAAAATACTAAAACTAAAAAGAAAAATAAAAAAACTAAAAAGGCTGAACATGATGACTGTGAATCTTGTTATGAGATGAGAGCTGTTAGTGGTGACCACGACGCCGATTTACCAGAATTTGTGAAAAGTGGTACCACCAGCCACGTGAAATCTTCTCATCGCGAAATCCAGTATAAAGATTCAAAGCTACCCGACATTAAAGGCTATAAGCCCGAAAAAGGAGTAAATTATTTTAAGTATTAGATTATCTAGTTAAGCTTAAAATAAAATCTTAGGGTGTTTCTACACGGTGCATGTAGCTGGAGCTAGTTAACATACTCGAGTGGTATCTTGCTTTGATACATGCTCGAGTCGCTAGAACTGCACGTTTTTAAAATGCATGTAACCTGCGCATGTGCCTCAATATACGGAAGCTACTCGCACCGTGTAGACGCATCCTTAGTTTCTTCTGTAAAACCTGAAAATAACAATTATGGCAACGTATTTTACCGTAATGCATATTTTTAAGTCCTCCATTGTTAAAGAAATAAATAAATATTTGTATTAAATTTTTGTTTTTACATTTTATAAAAAAAATTGTAATTGTTGGGTTTTTCTTTTTAATTTTATCGAATCTTCATGAATGTGGCCTAAAATAACTGATTCCTACTTTTATTGAATTATAGTTAATGCTGCTTATCACAGTATAGGAATGAGCATTGCGACTTATTTAGGTAGGTACAAATACATAAAAAAAAATTAAGCCCAAATAAACTATCGGCCGACAAAAAGTTTGTAGTGTGTTCAAAACACATATAGATAGATTTTATATTCACAAGATTACATTTCTCCAATGTATTCAAGTAACTTGTTCAAACATTCGTCAATTAGCTGTATTAATATTTTAAGCTATTGTTACTGTAGTCGGCCTCAGAGCATTCTTCATAATGACCGGGTAAGTAAGGGAATAGCTACTTTAATCGTCAAATTAATAATGTAACGTTTCACTAATTGTGCTCTTTACGAAACAATGCGAAATTATGGGTTTCTTTGGTTAAGATAGGAAAGACGAAAAAGTTTCACGGCAATGCATATATACCTAATAGTGCTTTACTTTATTGGCACAAAACAAGTCACTGCGTATTAAGTATACTTTTTCTTATAAAACATGCGTAGGACCTTCGATTTAACCACTTAATACCTAGTATCTTTTTGTAAAAGATTAAGAAAAACTTAAAAAAAAACAATCGGTTTAAATCTAAATCCCGCATCCACGACGTGACCGCTACGAAAAAAAAAAACAAACTTGTAAACAGAACAAAACTGACAACGCAAATCCCATCTCACGGCTACAAAACGCCTGCTATTTGGAAACCGATTGAGCATTGAAAATGAGCATATTTAGTTTAGTTTACAACGACATTTACTGTCTAGATTCATTTAATAGCTAGGAAGCGGCTCGCACCAAAGAACCAGTCCCCATTATAATATTACTCGGACCACGTTAACCCGTCTGCTTTGAGAATAAATTATTTAATTTATGGGAGATTTTTTTCTGATGGCAACCTTTGCTAGTTGAGGTTCCGAAATTAAAAGAGGCCGTTACGTGGTTATAGACTTGTTCGAAAGAGGTTTGATAACTGTTTTTTGGGATTTTGTTTGATGGGGACTCCGTTTAAGGTGTGATAAACTGATGTTTACGTCAGTTTGTCGATTTACATAGATCAGTGACTATTCGGCAAGAGTACTTTGGTATAGGTTTAGGCCTGCAGGTTTGATTCCGTCGAATTCGAGAAATTAAACGTTTGTATTTCGTTTAGTGTTTTTTTATCAGATATTTTTTTTGCCTGATCTACAGTTTTCAGCAAAGTATATTTGCGAGTGAACCGCAAGCATTAAGCTATTTTCCCTATTTAAAATGTCTTATTTACCATAACAGGTAAGTTCTTAAATTGATATATTTTTTAATTATTGTCACTTGGTGTTAAAATACATTGTTGTGTGACGTCACTGGGGGCCCACGCTTTTTCTAGAGACTTTGTAAGCATTCAGACCTTTAGGTAGGGAATGAAATTTGATGCTTAGCTAAAGTTATTAATTCCCTACTTCATAACATAAAGCTAGTAGCACACGGTGCCTGTACAAAATCTATTAACTTTACGACTAAGTAAATATTATTCCCCTAACGGACTTGTTACCTGTAGCAGCCTAGCTCTAAGTTTGACCCGTTAGAAATCGTCTTTATTGTGGGAAATTATCAAATGACCCCTCCCGCTGTGGGTGCAGCGTGAAGAAGCATCAGCCAGACTTTTACTGGCTAAAACTCACCGTGTTCCTTCTTGGGCCCTTTATGTATCAGGGCCGCGGTAACTTTTCGAACAACCTCGCATCCCCAGCAGGCTTCGGTCCTATGGGATCCCGCCGAACTTTGCTGACTCTCTTTGAGGGTCTCACATTAAATCTGATCTAGGGTTTGAAATATCATGTCATCATTTACCAGGGTACGGGATGTAAGTAGAGCAATATGAACAGATAGTACTTTCATAAATTAATTATATTTGTTGTTAAATTGCTCTGTCATCTAATTATATGTAGATGATAGCCTGTTATAGGGTCAATTAAATTACAAAATATTACTTCATAGTTTCATGAGCCTAGTCTAAAATTAAAAAAATATTTTGACATTTATTTGAAAGTGTTTGCTTTCGATGTCTATCATTATGTTGTATAATTGGACTTTCTGACCTCATATCTTTATGTTAATGTGCTCTATAACTGCAGTTTTTACATTATATTATGACAGAAGTGTCAGGGAATTATATCATAGTTTAGAAGGTGAATAAGAACTAGTTAAAATTATTACTTTGGCTCCAAAAAATATAACATACTTACAGACACTGCTTATGTTTGTAATCAGTGTTTGTTTGGCATACACATACTTTATAACTCATATCATCTGGTTGTATCCCACTCTCTGGTAATTATTTGGGGGAAAAACTAAGATAAAACAGTCGGCCGAAAGTTGTCCCGATGATTGGCAATTTTAGTTAAAGCTATTCTTGATACCAATACACGTTTTCAGCCATTCTGTTACTGGCTAAATACTGAACTTTGTAATGTGCGCATATCATTCATCTTCATACTGATTTAAGAGCCCATATCACAACTAATAGTTTGCACTGTGCACTCTACATTTTTACACCACACATCTAGAGGTAATTTTCAATTCCTTATCAGTCTCTATAACATTCACACGTAACATCCCTCTCTTAACATCCAAATCCTCATATAATTACATCCTCTTTGGAGGAGTGATGTCCATACAGGGTCAAGCGACGCGGCTCCATCATCCATCATCCCCGTCAGTGATGGATGGTACCGCTGCAACTCTGATAATTATTGATAGCGTATTGATGTTGCAGTAGACATTAGGGCTCATTTTTACGACGGTAGTTTGTTATTTTTCTTGGTTTTCTGAGTTTGGGTGGAGTTTCAATTTTTTTTAAATGTGCAATTGCACACAATGAAAATTGGTCTTTTTGCTAAATTATCTAATTCATGCCGTGATGGACTTCTAAGCTCAAATAGCCAGCAAAGCGGCAGCCTGTATGATTAAATTCTTACGATGCCACTCCAAAAGTGTTACATGTAATAAAAACTCACATAACTAAATCATTGACATTAAACAATAAAAATGTCGTATAACAGCAAAAACTTGAGAAACATCGACACTTTAGAGCCATAATCGCTTTCTAATCGTTTCAGAAACACGACCCGAACACCAAAAGATGGTTATCAAATGCGACAAAAACCACAACCATCGTCACCAAGTCACCCGGTCACCCGTGTCCTTAAATGCCGTAATTCATTAGCCTGTTACAGAACCCTATTATCATAAAATCCTAGTAGAAAATAATCTCAGGACCGAATAAATATGCCACACAGAAATTTAGTACCAAAAGTCGGAACGGTGGTGTCCTGCTGAGCGAAAAGGGACCGCGCGTCGACCATGGCGCTTGGCCGGCCGTTTTTTATAAACATAACCACCAAAAAAATATACATATATTTTTTGACTGTCATCGGGAACTAATTTCGTGGAGTTTTTTGTAGTTTTTCTGTTAATAATTATTTCGTAAAGCGCCGCTTTGTGGGTCTTTTATTGGGCATAGATGTAGGTGCGGGCGACTGGTGTATAGACTATTAATGTGGTATGTAAGTGGAGAAAGTCGATGTATTATTGTTAGTTCACGATTTCCTTACAATGCCTAGGTGAAGAAATGGGATTGGAGTCTGTCGCGCCGTTGGTGTCAGTTGTCATTTAATTGCGTGGATTGCAGGTCAACATTGGTTTGAAAAACTGTTATTACGTTATATATCTAGAGTTCAACTTGTAAAAATGTAATGGTTTCTTGAAGAGTGATAGGTATCTATTCTATTATTTAAAAAAAAAATAGAATCAATTGATCAAGTTCAACTCACCTTTTATTGGAATGTTCCAAATACGCAAATGGCTAACATTAAAATTTAAAACCCATTCGAACTGCTTCTATCCAATTTACTATAATTGAAGTAGTCACGGGAAAACTATCCTAACTATGCGCACGCGTCGAACACGCCCCTGAAATACATACGATTCCACACCCGTGTTAAATCTTATTTATCTATTTTATGCCTATTTTCTTTAATTGCACGGTTCAACAGCAACAAAAACTCCACCCTATTTACCCCAATATAAGGTTGAAATTCCTTTGAAGGTCTCCATGGTGGTGGTTAGTCCATATTTGATAACTCCGTATGCCCGTAGCGAAAGAGGTCGCGTGGCAATTTTTATGGGAATTGTTGCGATTCTTGCTGGGATGCTGATAAATTGGGTTTTAATTACTTAAATTCGTTCCTTGTTGGTGTTGCGGAATAAATCTCTTTATAATATTCACTGTATTCACAAAGAAAAATACTAGTACATATTACCTACAGTATTTTTAGACGATTGGAACTGTTTTGCCTGTCAATTATAAACGGTTTGCCACGTAAATATAATTTATTGGGGAAATCGGTTCCGAGTAATACCGGCTACACCAATATGCCAATTATGCCCTCGACTACGTACCTACATACCCATTATTGATATAATATACTTAGATTAAATTGAGCATATATTTTCAAATTTCCTGAAAAAATTAAATTGTTTCGAGTGAAATTTCGTATAGGCAGCCGTTATTTTATAATACCTCTAAAATGTTCATTTCTTATCTCTATATTCATGGGAGTCCGCGATTCATCTGAATAAATGCAGCCCCCTTAAAATAAAACATCTAAATGTCTTGAACTAATTATGATTAGCGCAATCACAACAAGGGGTCGGCCGGTATGTCGGCACAATTTGTTGACACAAGCCCGGAATGCGAGCAATGTGCAGTGCTTGCATCTTACTGCGGTACTGTTGTATAAAAAAGTGTTATGGAGAGAAAGAAAAATGTTTAAAAAACACTGGAAAAGCTCGCTTTTATAAATCGTACGTAAAAATAATTACAAACCTTTTCTAACAAGTCCAAACACAGCTTTGATGACGATGTTCCATCATGAAGTTCCAGTTTATAGATTCCGGCTCCATCATCAGATCAGTACGACATACCATATTATATTGTCATCAGAGCTACATACAACTGCCAATTTTCATGACGCTATGATCCTTGGAAGATGGTTAAATTAGTTAAGTACTTTAGATTCCATTACATAGTTACATACAGGTCTACCTGATGAAGTTAAAAACATGTATTAGCAAGTGTTTGAAATCTATTTTACCGCTTACTAATTACTTACCATTATTTCGTTTGTTTATGTTAATTACTATTCGTTATTAGATAGGCAACATATTTTCATAATGTTTATTTTTATGTTTGAATAGATGTTTAACATAATACAACACGATAATTTAATGTTACTCATTCAATTTGAATTTTTAATTAAGTTATTAAATAAGTCATCGATTTTATTCATATTGCCTTTTATAGAAATAAATGATAACACTAAAACTTATCGTTTGTTCCAAAAAGGGCTTTGATTGAAATCAGGTTAATATCTAAATCAAGATAATTATGACTTAATATGGCGATGAGATGGTAGAGAGTGGGCGTTTGATATCAGTGAACTGAAATAATTATAACACATAATAGAATAGATATTTCACAGTTTAATGTAATAGTTATATCTTTATTAGTGCCACACGCGGAGTTTTTTCTTTATAATCATAAAGTTAATGTTTTGATATCCAGGTAAGTTTGAATCTATTGAAATTAAAATGAACTATTGAACAAGCCATAACTTAAAAAATTACTTTACCTACACTGAGAATAATGTTCTTTGTTGTACTTGCGTCCATTTAAAAATTTTAAATCCACCAAAATACTTCTATGGTCGAGTGTACATCTTCCCCTAATATAGGGCTGGTCCCTGCAAGGGCGCGAGTGTCAGAAAAACAGCTCGCATCCCGCAATGAATAGCAAAAATTTTACATTTCATGCGAGTACGGAAGGGTGGACCGAATGTGTGTGGTCTAAGTCGCCAGAGGTAAGACGGGCCATTGTTTTTCTTTTATATCTTTAGAATGGAAACCTTTGAGAGAACTTTGTATAACTGTTGGTACTTACTAATTATCTAAACACGACTAAGCTTGTAGTTGGTGGTTTACTTACCTTAGCTAAATCTAAAATCATTATCACATTAGACAGTTTTGTTTTGGCTTATTTAGCTTTTGGCGATCTCTACTTTACAGATGATGTTCACGTATTTCTGGGTTTGATCGCTAGCGGCTCAGCGCTTGTAACTTGTAACCGCGCTATTCGTAACCCGGTACAACTCAATGTTCCGGGCCGCTAAGCCTTTGTTTCGTGGTCAGAATGCCTTTTTCATCAAATTGTCTCAAGTTCTTATAAAATCTGTTAAAAACAATGCATTTTTTAGACACATACTTTATTAATAACAACATTTTTAAACAAATTTTTTTTTACTTGATAATAGAACTTTCTTTGATTTTACTCAAAAGCCATTTAAGTTAAAATCGTACTTTGCATATTAAAGCATATTTCGTGAGAATAATTTTTAAGCTTTTACGCAAATAAGTGCCTATAGTTCTCGATTTCTAATGACCTTAACCCATAACTATTAACACAATACAAGTATATTTTACTTTCCCACATAAAAAAAGTGTCAACAAGTTTTTTCTAAAATTCACACCAACTAAATCTGATTTGCAAACAAGATTAGTTGGTAATCATTATAAAGTACTCAAATACAGATCAATCTGAGACCGGACAGGGGGTGTGGAATTACCGTTAGAAATAATAAGTACAGAAGTTCAATACCACCCAAAATCTGTAACTGGTAAAATGCATAAGTGATGCAAAAAGTGCATACCCTAGGTAGACAAATAGGTCGCTGGCACTCTGTGATCATATTTTATTTTGTTTTCATGCAAGATGCGACTCTCTGACTCTCTGATCATATTTTTTTTTGTTTTCATGCGTAGCGACTTCACTAGCTTTTTGCTACACTTCTTCGTAGCCGTGCTACGCTCTAATTATTATGAAATTAAAATATGTAGGTATGCATTTTACCTATTTTTTATTTATTATAGATTTTATATATTGCTAGGTATTACAATTAGTTGAACAATTTTTTAAATCGCAATTCAATAAAACAACTGCTTTAAAAAACATTTTCTCACTCTGTATTACTGCATTTAGTAGACCTTCTGTGCCCTCATACAGATTGTTACATTACGCCACGCGCAGGTCACGTGACTAGCGCAGGCGCAGCTTTGGCTTGGTCGCGCGGCCGCAGCGAATCGATCAGCAATGCTCACACATTATACGCAATTAAAGATTAGAGGATAGAAAATACTAAGTGAAACAGTAGGATAGAAATAGTTAAGTTTATACTGCCATTTGAATATTAAACTAAGGTTTACCATATAATCAGTCAAATAGTCAATTATTTTGGGTTAATTTTTAGATGTTTGTTGTGAGTTTCTATATTAATATTCGGATAGTGGGCTAGGCTATATTTTATTATGAAGTGCTCTTAAAAATTACATTTTGCGAGAACGCCTTTTAAATTTCAGTTCATTATTTCAGTTCAGTAATATTTTTTGTATTCGTACTGAACCTAAGTACCTTAAAAATCTATTAGTACACGTAAATGTAATGTCAAAACGCGTATTATTCTATTATAAGATTACTTAAGACCTTTGCCCCCGCGTCCTGCACAAACGTCAAGAATGACAGATTGTACAAACTACAACGCTAACTATGATGGGGTTGCAAACGATATTAATGACGATAAGCTGCTGTTAATGTGACAAGTTTCACCCTTTCTTTGTATTTACTAATAGTATTGATAAGTTTCCATGAGAACTAACGGGTTGGCGATTTGAGGCAGAAAGAGTAGTCACCAGCTCTTTTTACATCGATTGAAGTATCCTTTAGATTCTCTCAGCTATCGAGAAATACATAAACTATGTACAAGTCTGGATTATTGTGTATATGACTGCGGCCTCCTTTCAAACAGAGAAGGATAGAGCGGTAATCACAATGCTTGCTCAATGCGGATTGCTCATTTCAAACATCCAGGTTTCCTCAAGATGTTTTCCTTTAACTTTAATCAGTACCTACATAGGTACAAACTTAGAAAACATGTATTCGTATGGTACCTACTTGCCTGACCTGGAATGTAACCCGCGCACTCATACTTGAGAGGTCCATGTAATATTCTGCGCGATTTCTGACCAAACTTGCGTAAAAATAAAAAAATTACATACTTTGTTTTTTTTTTTACTTAAAAGTTGAAGGTTTCAATTCAATGGCAGTTGTAAAAGCATTCGTTCGGAAGTTGATGTGACACATTTTGTATTTCGACTGGTTTATTGACACGATGTCCTACATTTTTAACCTGTTTTATTCGTTGATGACTTAATTTCATATAAGTATAATTTATTTTATTTGTATGTGGCATATGTACGACTTTACTTTTAATTTTTATCTGCAGAAAAATGACATGACCTTCCTTGAACATCTGAAACTTTCTTTAATCATAGCAGTTTATTTTTTCCCCCTTCTGAACGTGTCCTCCAATCATTGGCAATATCCCAGCACCCAATGATTGGCAATGTTCATCATAAAATTTGCAAATTCAGCAATCATTTTACAACTGTGAAATTAAAGTGGAACCTCCGAATTTATTTTCTACTACATAGCAATATCTATAACAAATTAATAAATACCAAAAACATCCAACATTCTAGAAACACCAAACTACAATAAAACGCATGCCGTCCTACCCTCGTTTTTACATCAATTTCACGTGTTAGTACATTAGCGGCGGGCGATCAAGCCGCTGGGTCGCGTAATGCTGAGACACGTGCACTCTGCTACGAGCTGCGCATGAGTGCGTCTTAGATATACTAGTATGGGGTTGGTGTGTGATGAACTCATGATATTGTTCTTGAAAGATTGAGCTGCGGGTACGATTAGTGAGAGGTTATGTCTATGTGATTCATAATTGTCACCGATGGACTAAGTATATGGAGAAGTGTATTGGTGAAGGATATGACGGAGTGTCATGTGTCGGAAAGCGACATGAGCGAAGTGGAGAAGAAAAATAATAAAAGCTGACCTCCACCACCATGTGGGATACATATCAGGAAGAGACAGAAATAGTTGCTACAGAAGACCGACTTGGAGGAATATAAGATGTTTAAGGTAAGCTACTATGCTTACATGATAATTGACAGATACCTAGTAACTTTATAAAGACAGCGAAAGTATCTACAACACCAAAAATTAGGCTTGATTCTCTTTTAAACAAAAGAAAGTGGCTCTTAAACATCTTTTGTTATGTGTTCTCACCCAACTTTTGTTACCTCCTTCTTTAATAAACTCTTACGTAAAAATACGGCATCTTATCAACACAACATAACGAGCATAACTTACAAACCACAATTCAGCAGCAGCGAGAATTCAACCACGTATAAAAAGAAAAAATATTTTCTACATTTTCTCATATCTACGCGGAAGCGTACACTACAGGCCAGACATACTCACCCAGTGTGCAGATACACTCGCGGCCACTCGAAAGTACCGCCCGTCACGTAGGTAACTCCCGACGTAATCTGTGAACACTATAATTTGCGATATTGGCCGCTCGGCTGCGGTAGCTCCATTAAAAATTGGATAAAATTGGACATGGATAGCACAAAATGAATGCATTTTCTCGGTTACTGTGGGAAACGAAGCGGCGAAGAAGTTATAGACTATAGACTTTTAGAACACGTTTGTGACGCTTGTAGGTAAATGGTAGGTAACGTTTTTGCTTTGTGAGATTAGCAATGTAAATCGCGGATTATTTTTTTACTTGTGTCACTGTTCGAGAATCGGTGGAAAACAATTTGTCATATTTGTTCCCTCTTTTTAAAGTTGACAATCCCCTTTTGTCATAAACTGATGTATTATAAATTAATTACCAGATAACAAGTGCAATTTTACTTAAAATTGTATGTGTCTTCATTAATTTGACCATAATAAGTACAAGACATGACAGTATTATGCAATTTTGGTCGATAAGAAAAATAAATTGCGTGAAACATGTGATGTAAGTACATGAAAAAAAACTTTTGGATTCTACGCACGTCCAGCGTATCATGTTTATCAGTGTATGTGTACTCATGTGTTAATACTACGTTTGTTCATTCTTTCGTGAATTAATGTATCGTTAAATTGGCCGCCAGTGTAACACACCACGTGCGCTGTCCCGCGATTATGCACGCAAGTGTATTGTTCATGTTTTTGTCACGCACTCGAAATGCACACTCATTTTTTAGCTTCCGTGATTAATTAATTGATTACAGTAAGAAAATCTTGAATGTTTGCCTTTTTTCTTTTACCTATTCACTTTAAGTACACACTGGCCGTTCATAATTTATTATGACAACACGAGTTTTGATTCGGTGTTGAAAAAGGGAACTAAGAATCTGAATCAAAGTGCTGTCTTTAGCAGACTACACTTATCCTTTCGGATAGAACCGGCTTGAATATTTATAAACTTTGAACTTTCTACGCTTTACATTTTTTCCATTAAGGAAAGATGTAGGCAATGGTTCCATTAAACAAATCGGTACAAGCAATTAGGCGTTTAAATTAATGATACGATCTTATTGCATTAGTTAACACTATAATTACAATTAAAGGATCTGTTAAGTAAAAGTTAAGGGACCTTTGAGTGAGGGATAGTTAAGAATAATATCATTATTTGTATAGCAATTAAATAATCTTAAAAATTTAATGTAATATTAATCCTGATCTGTAATGATTCCTACAAGCAAAGTATATTTTTTTAATTGAGGCTTCAGACGAGACCATGGTGTGGGTCCTCGTATTTGAAAATTGAATTTAAATATAATCAAAACACATGTTAATACACACCTTATTATTAAAACACACCACATTTAACCACAAACAAAGCCAGAGGTAAACACTAAACGATGAAGGTCCGAAAAACCGGGTTTTTTCATAAGATGCGCCTGCGCCGCCCACACCGCTTCCTGCGAACGACTTCCGGTCGATGTTAATCGTTCAAATTGCTCATATTATGTTATTATAGCTCAACCATTATTGCTTTTTTCGTTCAATCGATACGATTATTCCAATTTATAATAAAAACTATGGGATAGATAACGTGTATTTATTATGCTATGGAACAGTTGTTTTTAAATTAAAATTTTCGTTGTTGTTTTGTTTCGAAATTGGTGGTAATAACATCGTAATTTGTGGCTGGGATACCTATATTTAAAACCTAGAATTTTAGCTATGTCATCGACACAAAGGACATTGTTCAATTTTGGCCTAAGAACCGATGTGAATATAAATTATACTATAATTTTCATTTAATTTTTTATTGTTTGAAACATATTTTCGTTTTCCACGGACACTTCAAATAAATAAATTCCATATAAAAAGTTGGGTCACAATTATTGATGCCTTATAAAATGTTTCCGTCAGCCAGTGCTGCCAGTTTCGGAAGTTTTCGTGATTTCGGTAAATACGGAAAGAATTGAGAACCTCCTTTCCGAAGTCGGTTATTAGAATTAGTTGCTAACACTTTATTCATTTAAATACCTAAATTGACTAGCTAGAAAAAAACTAGTATTCTATATGTTTTAAGCGAAATCGCGAATTTCTAGCTTGGCATTCGAGTAGGATTATAGTTTTCGTAATTGGCAACACTGGTGTACTTCAGTCAGTTTGCTAGAAGTCAGTTTGATTGCTTTGAGACTATCGTTTCTTTTGTGATTTTCTATACGTTTCATGGTTTTATTCTAACAACTTTGGCTTGATTACGGACTCCGATTTGATTGCGTACTTGGTAGACTCGGCTGTGTGTAAAGGACTGGATTTTCCTGGCATTTTCGGATATTGCTCTGTCTGTGATCGAATTTAGTTGTATTATAATTACAACAATGGATGCAGAATATAGTATATTGTATAAATTGTGGAGGTGGAGGTTCTTTGGTATTAGAAAACGAAGATATACTTCGTTGCATACAACAATGGACTGTTCCCAGTATGGTAAGTGGTCTACGAAAGTGTTTTTCTAATTTTGATAAGAATGTTACTACCTACTTATGTTCTCATAAGCACACAATTTCTCGGTTTTCAAATCAATTGCCACAATTGCAAGTTACTTGACATTTACTAATGTTTTATTGTATTTATTTATTACAGGTTGAAGCTCATGACCTTATTTTATTTTATTTATTTATTTATTTATGTAACATGGAAGACTTACAGCTAAAATAACTAGAAATAATTTATATGTACGACGTGTTGGTCTGAAGCAGTCGAGCATAATAAGATGCAATGCACTGTTGGACGCAATTGTGTACTTTGTAAGAAGCTCCTACCATCAGGCATTACTGTTGCAATTGTATCGTTGGGCGTAGAACAGTGGGCTGTTGTGCCCACATAATGACTATAATTTGGTATTTAAGCTGGGCGAGATACCCCCTGCCCAGTTCTTAGATAATATATTATTGAGAAATATTGATGATTAAAAACCTTTAATTGAATATAAATATTGTTTTTATTGCACATCCTCGAAAACCTCTTTCATTGTTATTGGTAAACCTTACTTTAACTGTTAAATTATTTTGTGTGGTAATGACATTTTTAGTATGGTCTGTGCCTTCTTGGTTATAGACCGCGGGTTCGATTCCCGCCTTATGGCATGTAGATAGCTAGGTAACTGTCTAATATAAAAGTAGTAACAATCATTTAAATAAATAATTCTCCATCGTAATAACATCGATTCTTTGAATTGTGGTGAATGGAACTCTTCCATTTTGGATACTTATGCATTTTATCACAAATCCAAAGTGGATTCACTATATATTAAGAAACGTAACGTTGAAAGCAAAAGCGTTTAGGTAGTTGTTTTTCATGCAAATTCTAAGCATATATGAAAACTAGTCACACGCCCCGTCTTCGCACGGTGGCAATGTAAAACCTTGGTGTAAACCTTCCTCTTGACCTACTTTATCTATTTAAAAAATCGCACCCAAATCCATTGCGTAGTTTTAAAGATCTAAAGCATTCATAGGGACAGACAGAAAATGCAACTTTATAAAATGATCATTGTCAAAGAATTCTCTTAAACTTGACTAGGTACTATCTCTTTACCTAGTATCTAGTAGAGTAGTCTTTCCCTAGATCTAGAAGAGAACATATAGAGCTGCACATAGTATTGTTGATATTTTGTATAGTGTAGTTTGATTTTTAATTAATACTACCTACTCTGATATTTCACGCAAGCTTGGTTATTTTTTATTTATAACCTCAAAATATTAACTTTTTTCGTAATTATTTTAGTTTCCTGAAGTGTCCGTTCGTGAAAACTTATTTCATAGGATTCCATATAATTTAAAGAGTTTATAGAAGTCACTTTCCATTCGAACGGTTCTGAGGCAGAACATGTATGGAGCCGGAACAATGTCCTTTTCCTCAAACTTACTTGCTTATCTTTATCTAACTTTTGATATCACGATGGTTTTGCGATTTTTTTAAACCTTTGATTTTTTTGTGACACAATGTTACATAGTATTGTCTGCATGTCTTTTTTTCATTCTATCTTTGGTATTCCTCATTGCTCAAAGTCGTGAACCAGTAAATGCACATAGTACATTTGTGCGAAGAAGAATCCAACTGAAAAATACTACAAAACCGAATCCGATAGAACACCTTCTGATTTCAGTATTAGGTAGGTATCTATCTTCTATCGTGAAATCCTCATTAATAACAACCAAATTTAGATACAACAATCAACCCTTCACAACTCCATTATTTTGAAAAGCAACTAAATTGTCAAGTGCACACAGTTTCCATTTTGTAACTCTAAAATCATTGAAATTTTGCAGCATGTGTACCTATCGGAGAAGCAGCGGGGGGTTGATTCAACCCTCAGAGACAGTAGTGGGTACTAATAACACCCCGCGGTTTGAGAGCGAAAATGTCGCGAATTTTAAGCGCTTGAAACACGGTGAGGGGTAAGTAAGTATGATGTTTTTCATTTTGACTTTAAAGAGTAAAATATTGTATTAAAAATGTTATTTCTTCTATTTTAGGTACAAATTTCTACTACAAGAGTTTTCTTTTTCTATTTAACTCACTCAATATGAAGACTTGATTGGACGAGGTAAGCTAGACTGTTAGAGATTCTCCATTATATTACCTGTATTATAAACCCACATGACAAGAGCGCATTATCTAACTCAAGAGTTGCAGATCAGAACGAGTTATTCGTGTATAATGCCGCATAGGTACTTATCTAGCTGCTTCCAGACTTTATGTGAATGACGTCTTTTTCTTCTTTCTTTTATTTTCAATATTTTTCGCTGTATATAAACAGGCTTGAGTACACGATATTCAAACTGCTTATTTGAAATCCTTACGTTAAAAATCAAAGTAAAAGCGTTCCTAAAAGTGCGCTATGCAATTCTTTACAAAGTACTGCGCTGAGTAACTTGCGGTATTGCAATAACTGCATGTTGTGACCGCAAACTTTTTGCTCGCGATAATAATGTTTAACATCGGCACCTAATTCACGAACACCAACACAACGCAGCGTAACCGCAGCGTTTGTAATGCGTGCCGACTAGTACAAACGGTTTCTTTGAAAAAATAGCCTTTTAAAATTATACATGACTAGGGCAGAAAAAAAATGTCGAATTTTCAAATTAAATGTCAAAGGATGCTTGAGTTCAAAACCTTCAGCTTTCAGTACTCTTTTTTAAATGGTTCTGACCTTTCGCACACTGCTGACTAAACAGTCGACCCCAGTTCACCCATTGGTTGGCGATTTTTTTTTAAGAACGTTGGTCTTCATTCTAATGCAAAGTTTTTAGTCGGTCTGATATGTTTATATATATTTTATACCTACTTGGTTAATAAATAAATAATATAAAAAAAAAACCTGAACGTTGAAAATATCGCATCGCTGCTTGTCAAATCTTAGATCCGCCTTATCAAAGAGAAGCGATCCGCTACCAAGTAGTTTTTACTCCCATTTTGCTTCCTTATAAGTTTCTATAGACCACTGCGTTATCTTATTCTTAGAATTCAGTTAGTTATCTCTTTGTAGGCTGTATCTCAACCTGTCACTATGGATTGGTCCAATATTATCATGAAGCCACGCCTACCAGCCATGAATAGCCATTCACTTTCTATTTGCTAGCTTTAAAACGTTGTTTTTTTTACCACGACTTCAAGTGGAAAGTTTAAATGTAGGTGAGTATGTAAAATGTATCAGGGAGAGCTTTTGTCATTTGTCATTGACACTCTGAAGTTGACTTATTAGTGATCGGGAAACAGTCAAAATATTATTTGCAAAACACTTGCCTATACGTGAGACATCTAAAGTCTGACATCACGGCTGCAAACTAATTTGACGAGATCTGTATAAAAGTCGTCGAAACCTTGCCCTTTGGGACAATGCCAGGGATTTGGGTAGGTTCTTTAGTAAAGATTCTGGAATCTTTGACTGCTCATAGGAACATAATAATGGGTTTGTACCCACTGAAAATCGGATTTGACTGATCTTTTTGGAGGCAAATCTGTCCTGTGTGTATGAAAAACCCGTCTCTACCATACAAAAAGCCTGTCCATTCATTTACATATCATCATCTCCCTGTCTTTCCCCTAATTTTACTAAGCTTTCCTCTTGCTGACTTCTTTGACTTGCTCTTCTTCTCTTACTGACATGATCTCACAAGCAACAATGTCCAGCCATCCGCATCTAGCAAACTAGCTGTGCCCCACCGTATCACCAACGTTGCAGAGAAACCACAATTCGCAACCGGGTATAATGTAGTCTATGTCTAATCTCATGCTGTAAGTAGATTATTATCTGATAGAGATCTTTCGCATTTTTATTATTAAGTAAGGGTTATACCAAAAATAATGATTTAAAACATTAGTAGTGTTAACATGTAAGGTTGTGAAGACACGACGTTATTGAGTGAGAGTACAATATTTATAAAGTGCGGTCGCCGTGGCAGGGGCGGGGCGGCGGGTGCGCGCTCAACCCTGAAATGAGTTCGGAGTGAGGTATGGTCACACTGCAAGAGAGTGTAGACTGGGAACCTTCGGCAAAGCACTGATTCGTTCTTCCCTCTATCGACAAGTGTAGAGGTTCTCATCTCATCTTTTGGTATCGTATCGTACTGCAACTTGTAACTGGGACGGACGATCTTTGATAAGAGACTGGAAAAATAAGTGAAATGTTCCTTAGCTTTTAGTCTACTTAAAGCATCTTGTTAATTTAATTAATAAGGAATTTCCCCGCGCGCGCCCGTGTGAGTCAGACGGTTGTTTCCGTGTGCTTGTGCTTATAAATTCGTAAAGTTGGTTAAATCTGCATTAATTTGTGTGTGCTATATACATATCTGTAGACGAAAACCTATACCTTAAAACTGTGCCAAAAATAAATAAATTGATACCTAGTGAACAACGTGTAATCACAAAATAAACAAAATAGGAAGAAAGAAAAACGTGCAGTGTTTGTGTCCGTGACATTGACATACAATGCAAGGACATTAGTCACAGCGTCGAACCAGTCGAACGAACATTGTTTATCTACAGAACAGGTTTTTCGTCTTACATTCTAACGCTCGCCTGGTCTAGCGGTATCGCAAGACTATTACCGTGGGAGTGGTT
Source organism: Helicoverpa armigera (assembly GCF_030705265.1). Taxonomy (NCBI): domain Eukaryota; kingdom Metazoa; phylum Arthropoda; class Insecta; order Lepidoptera; family Noctuidae; genus Helicoverpa; species Helicoverpa armigera. The sequence continues at coordinate 3,556,428 of NC_087141.1, forward strand.
GGGGGTTCGGACCCAGCTTTGCAGGCAACCACTTTTTGTATTTTATTCTCGTTTTTGCTTCATTATATACTAAAACATGTCAAAGAGAACATCTTCAAATAAGCCAAGAGAAATGCATTACGATTCTGACCCGGAAGTAAATTCAGCCATAACACCACTATCACCATTACAAAATCTCTCTAATATCACACAGAGATTCAAACGCAAGTATCAACAGGATGATGACATAAGCGACCTCTTGGGAGAGATTAGAAAACTGATGTCGGATTTTACTGACAATCAAGATAAGAAGTATAAAGCATTAATGAGTGCTGTAAATGATATAAAGAACCAAAATACTGAGATTCAGAAGACTACCCAATTCTTATCAGACAAATATGATGAATTACTACTTAAGATGAATCAGCTGGAGAAGGAAAACAAAGAAAAACTAGCTTACATACAAATTCTTGAAGAGAAAATAGAAAATTTAGAAACTTTTTATAAATCTTCTAGCCTGGAAATTAGAAATTTACCCTTAGACAAATCTGAGAGCAAAATTAACCTATGTGAGACCTTAATAAACACAGGTAAGGTTCTGAACGTCCCACTACAAAAGTCAGAGATACGAGATATTTACCGCCTGAAGTCCAAATCTGGGAAGTCTAGTGGTACCATAGTGGTTGACTTGTCCTCAGTTATTGCTAAAGATAATCTCCTGCAAGCCTTTAAAATGTATAACAAGAAAAATGCTGCAAACAAACTATCCTCAAAAGATATACTGTTGGACGGTCCAATACAACCTATCTACATGTCTGAGAATTTGACAGCCAAAAAGAGGCGACTATTTTATCTCGCACGAGAGAAAGCGAAAACACTAGAATATACGTACTGCTGGGTCTCACACGGAAGGATCTTTCTGAGAAAAAAGGAGGGTATACCCGCAATACGTATCGACTCCGAAAAGGATCTCGGCAAGTTACAACTAAATAAAGAATGACTAAGTACCAACAGTAGTCATGTTTTCCTTCCTGTTACAATCAATTTTTGCATGCCCTTTTCTTATAAAAATCCAATATTAATTGTCAGAATAATTACTGAAATCTTCTTACATTGTAAATTTAATCCGGTGGCTACTTTTTATAATAACATACAAACATACATACATATGCACACATACCTATTATGTTACCAAATATACACATACACTCATTACATAAAACCAACACATACAGGTCTGAACACAATTACGATACTATTAAACAGAAGCAAACTACCCTTTATGAGCCCACAGCCTCAATACAAATTCAGAACTCCGAAACAGATGAAATTAAGCAGGCCGGACACTGGCACCACTAGCATCTATATTACATTAAAAGATCTATTGCACTGGGACATATACTCCTTAAGCAAGCTAAATGATGAACTTTGATTCTATATCTAATGAAATAGATGCTATTGGCACGGCTCCGTGCTATATTTGTAAACCCGGCCGGTGTGATAATATTTTAAATGTAACTAGTAATTCAATAAAAATACTTCATATCAACATACGCAGCGTAAACCGAAACTTTGATGAACTCAATGTGTTTTTACAGAACACAAACATATTACCAGAAATATTAGTTCTATCCGAGTGCTGGTTAAGTAAAACACCAACCATTCCATCACTTGAGGGCTATGCAAGCTATTATACAACAAATAATATAAATCAAAATGATGGTATTATTGTCTATGTCAGATTGTCGCTACCACATATTATTATTGAACCGCTTGTTCTAGACGCAAACTGTTTAATTTGCAAAGTGGATACCGCAAATCTCGTGATAATTGCCTTGTATCGCCCTCCGTGTAACCGCAACATTAATAACTTTCTTAATGGTTTGGATAGCACCCTTTCATCCATATCAAACTATAAAAACATGGTTCTCATTGGTGATATTAATATTAATATTATTCCAACAGATTTGAATCAACAGGCAAACGAATATCTTAATTTGACGTCATTGCACGGTCTTTTACCTACCCACAATTTGCCCACCCGTGGTAAGAGTTGCCTAGACCATATTTTACTAAAATCAGATTTGAAAACTGTCACATTGGTATTTGAAACTTTTATAACCGATCATGCGCCTGTTTTAATTAGTATTGAAAACACATTAAAAAGACCCAAACACAATAATAGTATCGTGAAAGTGGACTATTCATCGGTTTTTGCAGCTGTACTGGACACTGATTTCAGCCCAGTAAAGAATATGTGTGATGCGGAGGTTGCGGCTGATGTGTTAGTCTCAATGATTAGGTCAATAATCCTTAGTCATTCAATTACACAGCGAATTCCTTCAAAGCTTCGGATCATTAAGCCATGGATAACCAACGGTCTTCTACGATGTATTCGCAATCGTGACTCAATGTGTCGAAAGTTGCAGAACGAACCTGACAACCATATCTTGAAACTGACATATATCAGATACCGGAATTTCTGCAACAAACTTCTTAAAAGGCTGAAACACGCATACGAAAAAATTGAATTTCGGAAAGCTCAAAACAATCCTAAAAAAACATGGAAGCTGATTAAAAATATCACAAACTCTGAGTGCTCAAAAAGTTCTTCTAACGAACTTCTTAACATAGAGACTGATAAAATTGCATCTGTTAATAAGGTTAACGAATATTTTTCTAGCATAGGTAGTAAACTAGCACAAAAATTCGGTGTTTCTTCCGGCTATACACCAGACGAAAACACTATTGTCAACTCTTTCGTACTTATGCCGACCGACGAATGTGAGGTTGAAGCAATTGTCCGTGGCTTACGTGCAGATACAGCTATTGGCTGGGACACCATTCCAACAAAATTACTACAGGAGTGTTCAAGCACCCTAGTCCCGGTAATAACACATATTTGTAACATCTCAATGTCGAGTGGTACTTTCCTAAACCATTTAAAAGGGCTATTGTCCACCCTATCTTCAAGAGTGGGAACAGAGACAGTGTAAATAATTATAGACCAATATCTGTATTGCCCGCCATGTCCAAAGTTTTGGAAAAATTATTAAATACGCGTCTTATAAATTTCTTAGAGAAAACAATATTCTAGCATCAAACCAATTCGGTTTCAGACATGGTAAATCAACGGAGGATGCTGTGGCTTATCTGGTCGATCGAGTAGTTGACTGTCTCGATAACAGACAGAAATGCCTAGGCATCTTCCTTGATCTTACAAAAGCATTTGACACTGTCTCTGTTCCACTCCTCTTGATAAAGATGGAAATGATGGGAATCCGAGGATATGCTCTCCGGATTTTCAGTGACTATCTTTCTGGGAGGACTCAGTCAGTAAAATAGACCGTTTTATTAGTGAAAGTGCCTCTCTAAATTTCGGCGTACCGCAGGGCTCGGTCCTGGGCCCCACCCTCTTCCTTCTCTACATTAACTCCTTATGTAAACTTAACATCCCTAATTGCGCCATCTGTAGCTATGCTGATGACACGGCTTTGCTTATACGTGGAAATGATTGGGTTGAGGTGTTTGCTAGAGCCGAGCACACTTTAAGTCGTGTAATGCACTGGCTGTCCAAGAACCTCTTAACCCTGAACCTTGACAAAACCACCTACCTAACCTTTTCGCTGACAACATCCACTCAACCAACCGCAGATTCATTCGTCCTAAAAGCACATTCTTGCGACCCAAGTAATTTACCTACACCCTGTAGCTGTACCACCTTAGCTAGATCGTCCCAAATTAAATATCTAGGTGTACATATTGATGACTTACTCAGTTGGAGATGTCATCTAACTAGTCTTACCTCTCGTGTCCGTAAGGTGATATACATTTTAAAAACTGCGCCATTCTACTGACTTTAACACCTTAAAAACTGTATACTGCGCTCTGTGTCAGTCTATTCTGAGCTATTGTATATCCGTTTGGGGAGGGCTGCTAAGACGCACTTATTGGCCCTGGAGCGGGCACAAAGAGCTGTACTCAAAGTAATGACTTTTAAACCTTTTAGGTACCCGACATCTCAACTCTATGATAACTGTCAAATTCTTACTGTGAGACAGCTCTTTGTGCTTGCAACAATTGCAAGAAAGCATATTTCTTTGGAATATAACGCAAACGTTATCAAAAAACGTCGGTCACATAAGGTATGTCATACTCCGGCTTTTAGAGCTCCCTGGCTGCACGGCACCATAATGTAATCAGCGGACATTTATATAACATCCTAAACGAACACTGCAAAATTTATCCATTGTCTAGATCTGAATGCAAAAGGAAAGTATCTCAATGGCTCTTAACTAAAACCTATGCTGAAACTGAAGACCTAGTAAAATTAACAATACTATAATAGGATTTATGTCATACATTATTACGTATCTCACTCACACCCACACATTCACTCTAGAAACGACACATCACCTACACGCCACACTTTACACTCGCTCCTCTCCCGCAACACACACACGCGCACACACACCCTGACACACCCTCACACACCCTCTCACACACCCTCACACACACACACACAAAGCTAGCATCCGTAAGCCACCAAAATGCATGCACTTTACCTTATTAATAATATAGAATACTTATATAAAATTTGTTAAATCTTTAGACTTTTTCACGCCAACTCACATGAACTGTAACTAATACTACTGAATCATTTGTATTGCGAGGGCCCTGGTACTCAAAACTCAAGTTAAATCTTACCTTGAGTACCAGAGTTCAACAAAAAAAAAAAAAATTTTGTGTACCTGTATTAGTGTATAGTGTTTTGTTTGTAATGTGTACTTTTATATGGAAAATAAAATATTATTATTATTATTATATATTATTAATTTGCCAAAGTCTTACGAAAACACTTGATTGTTTAGTATTTGCAAAAATATAGGTAATTACAATTAGGCTAGACCAGGCCTTTGATTTTCACCTTGCTACATTAAAACAACAAATTCAAAAGTGCATCCTGTTAATTATGTTCCATTGACAAAAAATCTACCGAACTCGTTCAATCTACCAATCTCCTCGCTACCACAGCACCCACACCCTTCAGATCGTCGTGACCCGAGCCCTCGGGACGTAAACAGCCCTGTTTAAATTAGGATAGGCTTTGACATGTCTTTGGAGAGACCCGTGCATATACCTTTAGACGTTTGATAACCAGGGCCTAGTCCCCAGTGGTCGGGACGTTAATAAACTTCTGTTATGAGCCATTCTTCTCGGGTCTGTGCTAGATTTCTGATTGGATTTTGGTCATGCGAATGACGTAGAACTTGTGAGTTTGATTGTAGTAGTGATGTGGGCCTCGTTCTGGCAGTTAATCTTAGTGACTGCTACGACTAATAACTGAAAAGCTCTACTTTAATAACATCAGTTGAGACTGCGTTTCGACATGAGTGTCAATATATGGACTTAGTCTGTTATGTTTCAAATGAAACACCTTCCTGTCCAATAGGAAATCTGTATATTACCTATATTATTTTTCGGATTAAGTATTCTGCTTTACTCTGATAGAAAAAATAAGTACTTATATTAAGGGGCCATTGATCACAGCTTTGAAGCAAAATCTTTGTCAGAGCATTTGCGAGGAAGAGGGCATGTCTTGACTTACATTAGGCCACACTGATGAACCAAAGGCTCCTCCCTAACTCCGTGTCCAAATAGGATTTCTGGGTTTGAAAATTAAGGAATTCCGTGTTTATTAATTTGTGTTGCATAAAATATTGTGGCGATTTCCTAGCACAAAAACTTGATATACAATTAGATTCATTTACGAGTAAGGAGGCACATGACTAATATTACAAATGCAATAGCAAGATGTCGTTGTGAATGTTGCTTGCGTTTTCTTGGTTATACCAGCGAACTGATTAAGATGGATTTCTAACAGGAATAGATGGAAATTGATGAAAAACAGAAGAGAAACTTTCCAGTTTAGTTTTATAAAGGCTGTGCAGGATAATGAGAATTTTCTTTAGACAGCGTTTGATACTGCGCAAAACAACAAACAGGCCAGTGAGTTTTCCATGATAACGAAGACACATGAGATATACATACTTAGGTAGGAAAGTAATCATACGAAGGAAAATATACATAGATGTAGACCACACCTATAATATACTTACTTTCAACGCACTTTTCTTAAACTACTCAGCCAAAATTATATTTTTAAATGAATATAATTACTTATAAAGAGTACGAGAATCTGTTGTCAACATTGACCATCACGCATGTTACCCGCGCGTGCCTCCAATTACATCCCTCGGACTCCTGATTGCTCAGGGAGTGACACTCCCAAGAGGTAGGACTGACTGACTGAGGTTACATGGGGTTTTGTGGTAGTGTCAGCTCCGTGGTACAGAACAAAATGTATAAGTTTAGAACTTTTTTGTACAAAGAAGAATCGGAGATAAAGCTATAAATTAAGTGGTGAAAAGTGTGCCAAAAGTGTGTTTACTGACTAAAATGTCATGTTTCTTCTAAGTCTTTTATGTACCAGGGCCGCGGTAACTTCTCCCGCATCAATGGAATCTGCCTTATACGAGATTTAATACTGCAGTTCTACACAACAACTCAAATAATTGTGTCATAGTTAAATAATACCTATCTCGTAACAGGTTTTTGGAATCGAAGTTTCACACAGAAGTTCTCAGTTGAAAAGGTTTAAGATGAAGAGAGCTTAGCTTCCAGAATTTGACTACAGACCCATTTCATTTGCATTTACATCAATAAACTACAAACTCGGCTTTCTAATAAAACTTAAGTACCTACATGCACAAGCATACATACATAAGGTAAACGTACCAATAGTCGTCGGATTTCGGAAATCACTCACTTTGAAGCACTACTGTGTGTTAAATATTCAATAGAAAATGAAAATTTTTGCATGACGTGATAGAGTATTTATTCATTATTCTAAGTAACAAATGTTTTTTTAATCATTTTGATGGGTTTATATACTTATTAAGGCAAAAGTAAAAAAAGAGCGATTTGTACCAATAGTCGTCTGATTTGTACGGATACTCGTCAAATTATCCCAGTACTCGTCAACTTTTAATGCTAATGTAAACTCTCTGCTCTTGAACATAAGGTTCAAGTTATGTACATTTTTTTGTGCTTGAATTTGTCAAGCATACTTGTGCTTTTGAAATATAAGGTAGGTAGATAGATAAAAAACCAAATTCCTATTTAGAATAGCAGGTCATAATCTGTTAGCAGGTATTCAATAAAACAGATATATTGTTGCATTTTAAGGACAATGGGCACAAATATATGGGACCTGGTATACCCCACCAATAGGAATGTCATATATACCATTGGATAGGTCTTTTTATGTAGAACAATATTTACTATGACAGCTTTGTTGAAATGTTTGTCCGTTCTGAGATATGGATCAAAAACTGTGCAAAAGTTAGAACTAAATAATCTATTGATAACTCAAGTTTTTAAAGGAAAATCTAAGTACTGCCAAGTGTAAGTCTTGTAAGTGCTACCTGCTGTGCCCGTTAGGATCCATAATTGTTACTATTAGGTATGGTAGCATTTCAACCTTTTATAACGGACAAACAATAGAACAAAGCTGTCAAAATTAAAAAGACCTATCCAACGATATATATGACTTTGCTATTGGTGCGGTTTCTCATTACGCCCAAAATCCAGTTGATACAATAAAAGGTTGAAATGCTACATAATAGTAATAATTATGGACGCTAACGGGCACAGCAGGTAGCACTTACAAGACTTACACTTGGTAGTACTTAGATTTTCCTTTAAAAACTTGAGTTATCAATAGATTACTTAGTTCTAACTTTTGCACAGTTTTTGATCTATATCTCAGAACGGACAAACATTTCAGCAAAGCTGTCATAGTAAATGTTGTTCTACATAAAAAGGCCTATCCAATGATATATATGACATTGCTATTGGTGGGGTATACCAATCTGCCCATTGTCCTTTATATTCCTATCTATCAAACGCTTGGAATCACAAAACCAGTCTATAAAATATCTATACTAATACATATTATAAAGCTGAAGAGTTTGTTTGTTTGTTTGAACGCGCTAATCTCAGGAACTACTGATCCGATTTGAAAATTTCTTTCAGTGTTAGATAGCCCATTTATCAACGAAGGCTATAGGCTACTTTTTATCCCGGTACGGGAAGTAGTTCCCACCGGATGCGGGTGAAACCGCTGGCAGAAGCTAGTATGTTATATTTCTTAATCATAATAACGACGCAGTCATGTGCATATGTAGCACGAGTAAAATAATTACTTTTAAAATATTTAAATTGTAAAATAAAATAATTAGTATTCACAAAAAATAAAAACCACATTCATTTATATAGCTTATCGCGAAATAATTACTAACATTCATAGATATGTAGGTAAGGTTGAAATTCATCAAAACTTCTGAACTGCTTAGCGCATGCTAAGTACCATTTGCAAAAATCTCTATAGACAGTTTAAACTGTCTACTGTCTTAAAGGTATCAATCAAAAAATAAAATATGATTAGGTACAACTAACCGTTCAAACCCAATAATAATAATATCTAATAAGGTTGATTCTTTGCCCACCAGGCCACCACGACTTTTTTCCAGGTGCCATAGTTCCTATAGTTTCCTATATCCTAATCCACTAACATCCCTCCGAACGCAATAGCCCAAGTAGTTTTCCTCCATAGTTAGCAATATTTTACAGCACAGAACCGGAGATTGTCCTTGGGTTCATTTCTGTAGTATATATACAGGGATAATCGTCGGTTTTGTGTCACCATTTCATTTAAGTTGCCTCAAAAGGGCGTTTTTAATTTTTTTGCTGCATCTGATGTTGTGTGTGGGCCCTTGATTTACAGCTTTTATGACTTTTAAAAGGCCCTCTTGCTTGTAGTTTCTTTCAGTCATGATGTGCAATCACTAAATACAGACAATTTTAAATAAAAAAATCTTACTTAAGATTACTCTTTACCCATCAATATCGAATACGACAAGCAAAGAAGTGACAGCGATGGAAGCTATGTCATCTTAGTTTTAAAACTGATTTTAATATTTTTTGCGTCAAAACTAGTTGAATGACATAATTTTTATACAGGCGCTATTAAGGCACGTTAGAACGTCGCGGTACAATACGCGTGACGAAATGCAGTTATATCGAACAAAAAGCATAGTGTAAGAACAGTCAATTTTTCAAAAAAATTGTAATCCAAGCGTAGTAGAAACAAAGGCTAGTGCTAATCTTAATCGAATGGCGGAGGCCTTTTTTTTAACGACGTCAAAAATCATCAAATGTGACAAACCCTCCCGCTGTGGGTTAACAGCGGTGAGGGAGTGTCAGACTCTTACTGACTAAAAACCGTCGTATTCCGTCATAGGCCTTTTATGCCGCCGCGGTATCTCTTTCGAACAACCCGCAGCAATGGCGGAGGCCTACAGCGGCCAATATATACCTGAAAAAACACTCGTAGAAAGTGCATACTTACAGAAAACAGGGGATTTAGCCATTAAGAAACATATGAATTGAATCGAATAACATGACTGTGTGTACGTGCATCTAGAACCAGCAGAGTAAAATTTACCCCTAAGAAAAAGCTTAAAAGAAACGCAGTTTTATGAACAAATGTAGTCTAAACCTTAAATATGTTTGTTCTAGACAGTTATCAATTTTGTAAAAGTCCCGATATTAGCTATTTATTCGCATTTTGTACTGTAAAACACAAAATATCCTCATTATGACGAGTTTAGGTGCAACTTTTGAGCATGTCCCAGTAGTCGTCATAATAATTGTAAAATTGACGGGTTTTGGGTCAAATGGGAGTTTTGAAGTACCAATAGATGTCACATTAAAAAAATAAGTCTTCTATGTTAAAAGTATTCTAAATTGCATATTACATCGCTAGCAAATAAACTTAACTATCTAATTAAACAAAAAAACATACCACAGACCCCACTGGAGTTATGTAAATCAAAACACAAAACCACGTGCTGAGTTTCACTTTTGACAGCTGAACTTCACGAAAAAACGATTTTGTTAGGGCACACACTTTTCAAATAACATATCTTAGAAGCCGTGACTGTTAAAACCCCGTATTGTTATTTCAATTGTGCAATATATTATCAAGAATATGTTGATATATAAACCGGCCCATTTTAAGTTCAATAGAAAATAATAATAAAAGTTTTAAGATTAATTGACGACTATTGGGGCATGACGACTTCACCCGCGTTTACCTTAATAGGAATTGAGTAGAATATCTTACAACATAATATAATTTGAGTAGAAAATCTTACATAGTATATGCGCAAGATAATACGTAATTGCAATGTGTTGGCGCCTTCATCATCAGATAACGTAAGAATTTCCTTGTTTTTAAGCTAAACTTGTACAAAAACTAGCAAGAAGCTAGACTAAACGCCAGGTTAGTCACAACTCACGCACGCGGCAGCTCGTTCACAAAAAACCGGACACAGACAAAACAGAGGATTATTTTATCGGTTTTTATCGTTTACCGATTATTTTAATCGGTGCGGCTGGATCGGGTGTCCGTCTGTCGGTAATGGACGTAATCGGTCGCTAATCGGTGCACAATTTACGAAATTGTCGATCCGTGTCGGCGACCGAGTCGATGATCGGTCGATAACGTAGTGATGGCTCGCATTGTTATCGATATTGTTAAATTAGTTATTGGAAATCAAAATGCAGGTCGAAATTTTAATCGAGGTAAAAGTGTTGTATGGTAGGCTACTGGTAAAGTTACGGTGATGAAAAATTAAGAGGTATCGTTTCATTTCAAAGTTGGGTGTTATTCTTTGCAATGGTCACAACTTGAACGCCTCTCATTTATCGTTTATCATTTATCGCTATTCAGACCTTTAAAAATATTTTTCTAAATACTATTTTGCGTATTTTTAAAGATAAAGCCCACTAATTTCCGTAAAAAATACAACGTAAAACCACAAAACTCCTTAGATCGATAAGTGCTATCGATCCAACGTATCAGCCACATTGTTTGTAACAAAATTATATAAAAAAAGATGTAAAATTGGCAGCGAACCGCCGTCTAACCCCTGTATTGATCACAATAATCGATCGTGTGCCGCGTAATTGCGCCGGATCGAACCCGCGACCCATTATGTCATTATAGTCGACCGACCGAAACAATAGAAAAAACGCTACGAAGAAAAATCCACCTTAAAGACAAAGACATAAGGATTATAACTTGTCGATAGGGCCAAAGAGTTACGTCACTTCAATTCTAAATTTGGAAAATGGCACAGCTTATAAAATTATAAGTTTTAAATCTTAAAACAGGGAGGGTAGAGTTAATTTCTGTGTAACGAGTTTTTTGTTCGAAAATAGTAAACGTTCCAATTTCAAAATTGGCAGTGATCGTCTGCCGGGCGCCTGCACAGCTGTGATGTCAGATGACACCGACACCCGGTTTAGACATTGGCTGTTTTAAAAATGGAATAATCAGCTGATCGTTGTGATGTTGCAGAAAAAAAAAATAAGTATGTGGCCTAATTACTTATTGAGTCATTTTATCAGGTGTTCCACATTCTATGGGCTTTAAAATACCTCTATAAGGGGCAAAATGTCTGGAAACTGTCTAACTTCGTACCAAAATTGAGAATTATATCAAGAATATTCGGTTCGCGGATGAAACTGTCCACAAAAAAGTTTTCCGAACTTTTAAACATAATATTAAACTGGCACAAAATCCTCTATATCGTGTCTATACCCCTTTCATTTAAATCACAAAATAACTTAAACATCACGACATTGGACCTCCATTTCATTCTTGAAAGAAAACCTCATTTGCGTTGTGCCTTTTTCTGTTACAAAAAAAAAACTTGAAACTTGTCCATGGCCCATCCATGGGCCGTCACATCAGTTTTATGGGGTATGAATTTGTCTGCGGCCCCAGTTCATGTGATGTGGTCCAAGACCGCAGTCTTTGAGTTGCACCGTCGCAAATATCATGGGAGAAACACCAAAGAGTTTGCAATAAGAATGTAGACCGCAGAGGTTTTATGATTGCGTCTCTTTACTGAAGCTTTGGGTACGAAAGGTTTTGGATTGTTAGTGAATTTGTGTAAGAAAATGTTTTCTTTAAGGATAATGTTAAAATTGTCATTTTGGGTTCACATTGGTTTATTTTTTTATCGTATTTAAGACCCCTCTCTTGATTTGTGCATCTGGAAGTAACCGACCGTTGTGCTTTCGTAGCTTTTTTAAGCCGATCCTTACTGCGAAATGGAGATGGAGAAATTCTTGTAGGCAGTATGATTAATATCCAGTGTGGGCAAATGAAAATGTGTCCTCAGTATCCAGGTAAAAAATATTTTTAAAACTTAAAATAATGGTCACTTACGTACATAAAATTGGGTAGGTACATAAGTTATATAAAACTGACAGATTAGAGTAACCTGTGGAACAAAAAATGTATGTATGTAGAAGTACTTAATATGTATTTTAGTTACCTAGCTAAATAGTAAGGAATAGACTAACGATGTTATTTATACCTATATACATATCTATAATGTATATTATTACGAACAATGCTAATTAGGACATTGTTTCGACACATTAATGAGGTTGCTTAGGCATGTCGATGACATCTAATCTAACGTCTACCTGGCTGGCTTGAAGTTTGCGGTATGATCGGGTGTCACGTTATATGCAGCTCTAATTATATACTCAACAAATATAGAGAGATACTAGGAGTAAATAAAGAGAACAAGACACAGGTACGAAAATCTATCTTATAAAGGTACAGTGAATCTGAATAGGTACCCAGAGATTCTTTCAACCAAACGACTTTATCGACAGACTCAACACAGCATTAAATCATTCACAACTCATGAATGAAAAGTACACCGCATCATTTCTCGAACCATCAAAAGTTATTCCGAATTACACTCGACAAACGAATCGTAATGAAAAAACAATAACACACTGTCACAAATCATAAGGCGCACCCAACACGGTCTAATCTCACGACCAGAGACAAAAAAAAACAACTGACCAAAGAGGCTACAGACCTTAGTCGATTAATCGGAGCTAAAACTAATCAAGCCTATCTGAAATGGAATAAAACAACGGTCGATGTTAAAAAACAAATGAATGGAGGCGGCTCGACCCGCTTCTTCTTCACATAAATCATGCCTGGACGGGAAGCGAACCCGGCCAAAGATTTTAATAAACATAAGCCTATATCGGTATACCCATTCATGAAGTTTTTTTATTGTTTTAATTACGTTCAGGTCGTGTGAAGGGTTTCGTGTGAGCGCGTTCCCATCCCTAGGCTCCTGTTTTGTACTTGTTTTTTTTTTGCTTACAAATTGTTCAGGAAAACTGGGGTGGAAAGTCATTGAGTCTTTTGATGAAGGTATGTTTACGACGTAAAAAGTAGTATATGAGCTTAAGTTGAAACTTAATCTTTCAGTTTCCTAAAAAAAGCTTTGTCGTAGCTTAATCGTCACAAATAATTTTACTTCATATTTTCAAAAATGGATTATTTTTATTTTGGCATATGAAAATCTTACAATGTAAAGTTACTAGTTTACTGCCTTCTGAGACATCACATACAGAGAGAAATCATTCTACTTATATTTAAAACGAGCTTTCTTTTGTCTTCCAGCAATTTCTTGACATTAGCAAAAATTGCACACAAACAAAACAATAATAATTATTGAAAGCAGAATACCTACACGTCCATAAAACGTGAAGCTTCGTAATGTTGGAAAAAGTAAAAGAGTTACAACAAAAAAGGTTGAGGTTGCATACATGGGCGGCGCATGCCCAGAGAGCCTTAATTACGGGGTAGCGCAGGCTACACTGGAAGATGCGAGGCTACCTTATGTATCTATGTTAAATGAAATCGTGATGTGGTAGGTACTATTGATGGTGTTTTTTAGGCTGTGTAGTGTTTTGAGCAGTCTGTTTGTAGGGAAAGATCTGGATGGAGTAGCTAGGATGAGAACTAGAAGGGCTATTCGTCTTTGTTGAAAATGTTGCTCACCTACTTATCTACAGTTAGTAAGTCTTAGCTTTCGTAGCTTTTGTCGAAGTTTCTTTTGGGTAACGGTGATTTATTTTCAGGTCAGAAATCCTCAGTACGAAAATTGATTTTCTGCGGATACTAACACAAAATCTTATGGCTTCTCTCCGGGAATTGAATTCTAAATGAAATTTTCTAGCTAGAATAACGAAAATTATTATTTTGCTGTTCAAATAATTACATAGACAAAACAATCATAATTTAGACCCCTACAGAGAATTTTGCAATAATTTTTAATAATCACCCAGCTTTACGATTTTACACAAGAATTATTTCAGTAAGGTTATCTTGAAGCACAATCAACGGATGAGCTATCTAAATCTACCAAGGATAATAATATGAATCTTTATAGTAATTACACGGTGAAAATGGCGTAAAAATATTTCAATTTTAGTTCAGGATCCAATATGGCGGGATGCACGTACATAATTCGTCATAATTATGATTTATGTTATTATTCTTGGCGTAAAAACTATGGCAGGATGTAAAAGAATTGTTCGTTTATTTAGTTGGTTTCTAAAGGTAAAATATCGATTGTGCTGTTCAGAAATACTAAGCAGAAGTCAGTCGTTATGGTGTACTTAGAGACTAAAGCACTTTCCCTCAAGTACCAGTGTGGGTTTCCATTTTCAAGTCAGATGTATGAGACAAGTACCAATGTGACTTTTCTCTCATCATCCTCCGAGCTTTTTCCCAACTTTTCTCTCAATACTTAAGTCAATAACTTATATTAATGAGTATTAATAATTAAACTAGAGGAATGGTGATTGCGAATTCTCTTTGGGAAATAAAAATGAATTCTTATATAGGTACTTATAGAAGAATTTCTTTTTTATAATTTTCTTGAAATCTGTATTTTAGGGTTTCCTAATTCGTCATAAATTACTTATCTTTAAAACGAAAATTCTAATTTGTTTGGAGTAGTAACACCAGTAACCAAGGAGAAAGGTTTTTGAAAAGGCTTTATATCAAGCTTATAATGCCTTTTTGATAGGCGCGAATTTTATATCCACCTAAAGCTTCAGCTCGGTCTAGGCATTCTAAATCGAACTAATTTCACAGATTATAATTTTCGCGGTGCATTCAAACTTTTTACATTAGGTTTTGTGCCTGAATTTATTTTTTAGACCTACCTGCCTTGTAACGGTAAAGGTAGGTTTTAAAACCGGATCAAAGTCTGACACTGGGTGAAAATCTAACTGTGTAAGTAATTAGGATTAGTCGCTATACTAATCAATTTACATCAAAATTCTCCATAGATTTGCTATTTCCGTAAATTTCTAGTGTTGTGCGCAGTACCTATCTCATATCGCATAAGTTATTGCCGAGTGCTATGAAAATCAGCTCAGAGTTTTTGTGTGAAAGAGGAACAACCACGAAAATCATGTTTATGACATTAGTGTGATAGTCTGATCTTTGCAGATTTGTCAATGCTTTACAAACCTGAACAAGAAAATCTCGTTTTAATTGAAGAGATCACTTCATATTAAAAAGTTCTATCTACAATAAATCATCAAAGGCATCGTGTTCGGAGCACATATATTAGTGACCGGTCTCACGACTGCTCAGCTGGCTGTGGGCGTTAGGCCAGCTACAGGGTATAATTAGACGAGGCGGGTCTTCCTGCCAAGATCACCAGACCGGCAGCCAACGTTCTCACACCATGATGAATTGGGTAGGAAGTGGTAGCCATCTATTTCAATGGCTTGTGGGTTTGGACTGTCAATGGAAAGGAGTGGGGTTCTTTAATCGATGCTGGAAGTAGTAGCTAATGTGTTTTGCACGTTATCAATATGGAGGTGTCAATAGATTTTTTAAAATGGGAAAAATAGTTGGGTGTCGCTGTATCATATTTCTTTGTAACTCCAATGTCTAAATTCCCAATCCAACATAAATACTCAGAAACATCTTTTATTAAGTTTTTCATAAAAAAGCAAACATCGTGGTGGGAATGGTATTATCTGTGTCTGCACGTTGCCGTTGCCAAAATACTGTATGTTGCGATATTTGTGTTTCTAATTTTAAAAGGACCAAACCATTTTCCAAAAAAGAATTACATTGTAATAATCCATATGAATAGAGAGGACCGTTGTTGATATTTGTGTCAAACCATTCCTTCCAATATTTTAGAGCTGTTAAAATATTACCTGTTCCTTTATTATGAAAAAATGTGCCTTAGTAGGTGCCTAGGCTAAATGAATGTGAATTTTCCAGAAGCTTTAATTTTCAAGCTCATAATTTAACAAAAATTGAATACTTTTTGTTATATTTTTTCGTAGAAAGAGATATATCATTGTAGCCTGATGTTTCGGAAGGCGTAGGGGCGTTGTAGTACTGTCTATGCTATAATTATGTTGGGCGGCGTTGCCTGCCCACAGATCAATGGTTGAAACATATGTAATGGTGCACAAGATATATTGTTAAATAGATATCATTTTTCATGTCTAGGTATGTATGGAATTCAATAAAAAGTCTCGTGAAAAAATAGGGTGCTATAGAAATGTAGTAAGTAGCAGTGGCGAAAACATACGCGGAGCTTTTAGCACTATCGGTTCCATCATCAACAAATCAACAAATCATAGCTTTTCATTTCAATTTAAATCTCGTGATATCTTACAGATTTTCTAAGTAATTATTATGAATAGTACCTACCTATATGTTATTTTTTAATTTAGATTTAGGTACTTAGGTATCTACAACAAAAAATCTATCACGGAAAACCGCCTAACGTTTTGAAAGCTTTAATGATTTCTAAGAATAATATACCTCTCGATCGCCTTTACCCTATCTCTAAACTTAATAAAACAATCGGCTACCAAAAGCTACCGCACATGACTTTAAAAAAAACATTAAGTACACAGTCTAAAAAAATAAATGAGGTTTTTACTCCCTCACACACACCGCTCGCGTTCTCATCACAGACGGAATTCAGCAAACTTATTAGCCATAGAAGTTTGTAACAACTATTACTAACATAAATACGCTTATAACAAAAACATTCTATTGAAACACGAGATTAGTCTGTGATTAAATTTTATTTTTAAACACATTTAAAAAGAAATGAACGCTGATGACTAGCAGTTTTGGGCGGCGACGATGGGAACCTACAAAAAATATTCATGTAAGCTGAGCGAGAGGTAGCTTATATATTTTTTGAGGTATGTACTTGGTTTGGGGTTCCTTGTTCGTGAGAGTTGGACTTTTGAATTTGTTTATATTGGAACAATAAAAATTCTAATTCTACTGAAAGTAACTTTTGTAAGGGAGGGTGTTACCTTCCAAATCTACAAAAATATCTAAAAATATCTTGAAGGGCATTGTGTACCATGTTTATTGTGACATGTGGTACTTATAGGAGACATGGAATTTAGGAGTAGGTACTGTAAACGTACTTCAATTACCTAAGAACAGTAATATTTTTGTAACTGAAAAATTACACTAGATTATTTTGTACGATTGCCTGAACAATCATGGTGAATCTTCCAAAAATTATTGGACGCAATATGAAATACGGTAGCAGAACCCAAACAATACGCCTAAATAATTAACACGCCTTTTTAATTTCTTTCTAGAAAGCTAATAATAAATAAATTGAACGCTATTCTTTTAACATACAAGTTGAAATTAGTGTACAATGATAAAGTAGTATTTGGACTAGACTGATAGGTTACTTGATTGCAGACTATTTTAATCAAGAGTGAAAGTATTTTGACTGAAAGTAATTGACAGTGTCAAAAGAATTTCAGAGCAAACATACAGTTGTTATGTTTGTGGTTTATTTATTTAGCAATTCCCTATCTCCCAAGAGTAGTGGATTATTTTTCTCTAAAACCTTTTATTTCTAAGGCCATGCAAATATTTTACCATTTCAAGTAACTTAGAAACGAAGTAGAAAAATTGCAAGTGCCTTGGCTTCACAGATTGATTTCAAATGCACATCAAAATAAATTGACGTGAATCAAAAATAACAGCAGTACTTTCAAAATTTACAAACTCGTAACTTTGAAAACCCAATATTAGTACGTCAGGCAAACGTTTTGCATAAACAATTTTTTGCTCAAAATTGGCTTTTGTTTCCTTCAGTAGCATTACGTAGGTGCCTCAGGGTGTGCAGCGTGCATATGAGGTGGTTCAGTGAATATTATACGGGAGTTCCCGCCCCCGCTTGCGGCTGTGCACGGTGCACACGCTGTGCACGCCTTTGCACCTGGCCTTATAGCTGGTTAAGACTGATTTATGGATTTAGTGAGCTATTTTAAGTTGATACTGTCATTTTGCTACTTGAAGAATGTAAAATAACCGCAAAATATGGGTGAATTAATTTGGCATTTTAATCAATGAAATATGATGTTCTTAACATAGGTTAAACGGACCATCTTATTAATGAAAAACTCAGTCATTGTTCCATTCTTGTGAGTTGCAGTGCTGTAAATTGTCACAATTTGAGTTATTATCGTGGATGTAGAATCTCAAAAACTGGATTATAAGTACAAAAATATCACCACCATTACCTAGGTTACATATTCTATTACCTGCCTAAAAAACCTTCACCTATTTACTTACCTCCTACAAACCACTAAAGCTGATGCCTGAAGCATTATAAAGGAATAGGTAATGGCAAAAACCTTTAATGACAGCTCATATACCAATAAAACCACCTAATTAGCTCAAAAGTAGTCATTATTCCATTAAGTTTCCCTCAGTGGCAGTCTTCGCTGCCCGGGGCTGCACGAGTGAGCACCTCACATTATCTGGTACTCCGAGGTGCACATTATGTGGGAGCCAGCCCGCCCCCGCTTGAGGCACGCACGCCTCAGCACCTGACCTTACCTCATTTGGTAGGAGGATTATGGATACAGACAGACTATTATGTTTACCGGTTTTTAGTTGTTTCAATAGTAATTATGGATCCAGAACAAAGCCATTTGGAATCGATAAAAAAAATTGAGAAGCAAAATGAAAACCTTGCAATGTATCTTAACGCTGAAAACTTTCTCATCCCTAAATAGAGGATATAATTTTCGCTCTTTCAGCAGTCGGTTGGAAAATTGAGAAAACATCAGTTGAAAAGTAGCTATTATTCTATTTAGTTTCCCTCAGTGGCAGTCTTTCTTTGCCCGGGGCTGCAAGAGTGAGCACCTCGCATTATCTGGCACTCCGAGGTTCACATTATATGGGAGCCAGCCCGCCCCCGTTTGAGGCTCGCACGCCTCAGCACCTGACCTTACCTCATTTGGAATAGGAGGATTGTGGATACTATGTGGACTATTAAGTATGTTTACTGGTTTTCGGTTGTTCTAATAGTAATTAAGGATCCAGAATAAAGGCATTTGGAATTGATAAAAAATGCTATTATTCCATTAAGTTTCCCTCAGTGGCAGTGAGTCGCTGCCCGGGGCTGCAGGAGTGAGCACCTCACATTACCTGGTACTCCGAGGTGCACATTATGTGGGAGCCAGCCCGCCCCCGCTTGAGGCTCGCACGCCTCAGCACCTGACCTTACCTCATTTGGATAGGTGGATTGTGGATACAGAAATATATTTTTGACTATGATGATTACAGATTTTTAGGAGTCTTTATAGTAATTAAGGATTACTATGTAGAGAGCAAAGGTTTATGAATCGATAAGGATAGAAGAGGATCTTTCGTTTATCAACAAAATGAAGAGCTTTACTTGACGCCTTGAATCGTTGCGAAAACAGTTTATTTCTGGATAGAAGTTTTCATTTACGCTCTTTTCGGGAGTCGGGTGGAAAATAGAGAAAACATATCCATATTTTTTAATCATTTTCATCAACAGGTTCTATTTACCCTACTGTCTGTCTATCTCTGTAGAGAGCATTATGGTAACCTTTCGCTGATCTAT
This sequence comes from Helicoverpa armigera, assembly GCF_030705265.1. NCBI lineage: Eukaryota > Metazoa > Arthropoda > Insecta > Lepidoptera > Noctuidae > Helicoverpa > Helicoverpa armigera. The sequence continues at coordinate 3,576,326 of NC_087141.1, forward strand.
GACATTTCATTATAAAGCTTATAAAGAAGGTTGTACAGAAAACAAATTAAGTGCAACTTACAAGAAAACTCAAGGCATTTTTGTAGGTTTAATCAAAATTACTGGCAAGTACAACTCGTTGATTTCACAAGCAAGCTTGTGATATCTACAAAAAATCTCAGTTCAGATGTAATAATCATTACAAGACGACAGCGACGGCTCAGCCATCTTATATCATTTACATATCTTGTTTACGGTATGTATGTCTGTCCCTATATGCTAATGACATACGAACAAATATATTTCGCTACCTCGACACGTTCCCAACCATTGTTTTTCACGAAGAACCATACAAACAAGACCTCTGGTTCACCACTATTTGTTTTAAACAACAGGTCACAATGGACTGGTTGGTATTATTTTGTCCCTTTTACATTATAAATCGCGAAGAGGTTTAGTTTTTATTTTGTTATAATTTCGCGAAGTCGCCGCGGGCGAAGCGGCAATATGAATATTAAGAGCTTTTTTTATTTCGCGTGGAGGTCTGTTTCCATTGTGTTGAGCATCCGTTTTTTTGGTAATTAATAAAATTTGCTTAGAGGGGAAACCTATCATTAAGTTCAAATAAATAACGTAAATTGTTACCTATTGTTGTGCCTGTGGTTGCTAAAACCGCTTTGTTTTCTATTATCGAATAGGTACTTCACATAAGTTCTATGTTATTCGTCATTGGCGTCTAATTTATCATATTATATTTGATACATACACAATATTATTTCAGAGAGACTTCCTAAGCACTTTCATATTTAACCGGAGTTAAGGAAAATGCAACCTGTAGACCGATACTTTACAAGAAAGATATGCGTAACCAAACGATTTCATCCGTCATCTCGTACCGTTGGACACGCGCACTAACGGTCCGTGGGTCTCATTTGACTGACAGATGACTTAAATTTATGACCGCCAGTCGTTGAACCAATTAACAGTACCTATACTTGAGTTTAATAGCTATTCCACTATTAAGTGGAGAATATTCTCCAAACCAGTAGTTGAGAGATAAGAATCATAGTGTACTAAATGTGTAATTTCCATAATAGTCTGGGAAAGACCGAGTTGAGGTGACGTGGGCTGTTGAGAAAAAATCGGTGGGTGTGTCCAATAGGAACGTTGGAGTAATCGCTAATCATGGTAGAAGCATTTGCGTAATAAAGCACCAAAAGCTTGTATTATTACTGCTATTATTGATACCGTATTAACAGTTCAGCTTTCGGTCGTAGCAATAAAAAAAAATGGCGGGTCTGTGGCACTCGGAAGCTTAGATCCATCTTATCCATTTCATATCTAGATCACACCAAACGCCAAACAGAGAGAATTTGAAAAACGAACCTTCGAAAGTCTAACTAATGAACAAGGAACTTCTTTTTGTTACGTCAAAGAAAAAAAAAGAAGTATCTATACCCGTTTTGGCGGGTACTCCGGACAATGACAGATTAAGCTGAATGCAAATTCCCAGCGACCGTGGGCGTGGCTCTAACTGACGTTGCGAAAAAAAACAAAATATAAAATATCGTTTTTTAAAACCCATTCCGAAATGTAAGTAAAACGATTTATTTGGCATTAAGTTTGAAGTTAAGCTTAGGTCGTATTGTGAGAATTAATTTAATAGATCTGTTTTTGGAAATGTTGTGTATTCCTCCGCGTCAACTAAGTATTACAGATTATTGAAAACTGATTTTGCTTTGAAAGCATTGTTTTATTTTTATAGTTGTTACAATCAAGATTTACTTAATAAAAACTTGTACTTATTGTGTCTTCAGCCTAGTAGGGAGGTAAATATCCCTATTAAGTAGTTAGGTATTCCGCGGCATAGGTAAGAAAAAGTTAAATATCAAATAAAAAGTAGAATATAAAAACAAATAAGGGAGCTCAAAAAGAATTCAGAGCCGCTAACTCCTAATTAAAAGGGGCCACGGAAAAAGTCATTAAATAACTTTCTAAGACAGCTTCTTATAACACAAAAACTGAATACAATTCAAAATATAGCTTCAAGGAAGATGAGTAGATGCACAAAACAGTAATGTCGAAACCCTTTATTCTACATAAAAAATACCGAACCGTCTTCAAAAGCCGAGACCCAAAAACAACGAAAGCCAGCAAACTCATTATAATGTTATTCCATAGAAATATATTAATCACGCGCTGCCCCGCCCTCTAGCGGCTAAACACCAAATAATTTTTGCCATAAACATTTTCTGAGGGCCACAGATTAAAAAAACAATAATTAATTTTATTCTGTGGCATTTTTCGAGTATAATTCTGGACAGGTGAAACTAGGTGCGTACAGAATGAAATATAGCTTTTTTTTTAGTTTTGCTCATTTTTTGGGAGCAACTTCATTTTGTATTTTTTATAATTAGCTACTATCTTTTAACCTTCAACCCAAAATATATTAAAATTTGTCCCGAAGACAGACTCGTGATAGAACGATAGATATAACGAGACAGACATGTCATCACGTTAATAAAATAATGAAGGCCCATAATAAATATTATAGAAGCTTAATGATAAAACTCAAAATATGGAATACACGTCCCGAACCCCCACATATACGCAATAAACACCCACTTAATTAACAAATACTTAATTAAACAGGACAAACAATAAAGCAGAACTGTGCGATACACTATTAATGTCAACACTTTAATATTATACACAAACAACTTTAAAAAATCACACGAAAATCAACCCTATTTCCACTAGCATAAGACACTATAAATTATGACAAAAGTGAGGTTAAAATAGACCTTATTACAGGGGAATAAGGGTGTTGATTATGAAGTATGGTTTGGCATTTATAATTTGATAAGGCTTCCCCTAATGGCTAATGATGGCGAAGCACGGAAATGTCAACTAGATCCGACGGACACCTGTTTATTAGGGGTCCCTAGTTTAATATAGAAAACTTGGAAACATCGTTCACACGCATCATCGGGCATCATAAATAAGTACTAAAGTCGAATTTAATAAAGGTTTAAAAATTCTTCAAAATTAGTTGAGATCAGACGCGATTATCGAGGCAAGTTATACCGCATCAAATACCTCATACTGTGTTATTCTGATATGAGCACTGAAATAAGTTTCATAAAAATCTTTTCAGTAGTCGCCAAGTGAAACAGATATCTACATACACATCTGCACATAATTTCACATTTTATAACTGTGCTGTGATATTCAGAGAGAGGAGAATTTTAAAATTTTCAAGTTTTTTGCGTTCAAAAAAGTTGTAAGCAATGTAAGAACTTAATAAAGGCAAGAGAGTGTCTTAACTTTAGAGGAGAAACATTGTCATTACATATGAGAAGAAACATTACATATAAGGGAAAATGAAAAATTCAAAATGTACAAAACCCTTATTACAAAAAAGCACTCACAACTTACATATTGTATCAGTCACTAAGGTCGTTATTTTTAGATATGAATTTTTATGATTAGATGATATCGCTATTAGTGTCGTAAAACTTCCCCTGGGGGCATAATAAGTCAAGCAACTATCCTTGCGTTATTCATACAGTTGTAATTAACATCACATCATACTAACATGACTTGAATGATTACAAAGTTATCACCTACTTTATATTCTTATTCTGGGTTCAGGATTAGACTCCATTAAAGCGGAGAAGTTTTTCAGCAACCAATAGCATTTTTTAATTAAAAAATCTCGGCTTCGCCCATTCTTGGTAGATATCTCTGCGCAAGAGAAATTCTATTGTCTGTTGGAAGACCTCTCTGCTTCTCCGCTTCTGTTAAATCTGGGTCTTAAGGGACAAAAAGCTTCGTAACTGAAAGATATGACTCTCACTCAGGTCATTCATCATCATCATTATCAACATTTTTTAACTGTCCCTATGCTGAGTCCTTCTCTGTTTGTGAAGGTATGAGTGCGATTTAATACTTTTGAAAGTGTCCGTAGTAAATAAAATCACATCTTATTCAAAATACATTACTTACACTTCTACCTATTTTTTTGTATACAATGTGGTATTAACGTGTTTATGGAACATTCAAATGTTTCAGTATATCTTTACATTAATTATAATCTGTTGATTTACACAGTAAGTTAATATCAACCAAATAATTAATAGACATTATTCTCTGGGAACTAGAAAAATATACCAAACTACAAAAAAAAGCATATATTTTCATTAGTAATTATTATTTATTTTTAATGTTGGAATCGTCTAAAACGTAGTAAAAGGCCAGTAAATTGTTCGTATAGTGACATTTCGGTAAATCGGTAGGAAGCGTGCAGTGCGGCGCGGCGGTGTCGGTGAGATCAGACGGTGAGCGATGTGGTGCGCGCACGCAAATGTCAGCGCGACCACGTGTGAGCGGGGACTGTGTAGAGCTGATGATACCGATACAGGGTAGGATTCGTTTATAAGTATTTTAAATGTTTTTTTTTTTGGAATTATGGTTCTGCAGTATTTCTATGTGCTGTTTCATGACACATTTTATGATGACCACACACGATACGCCGCAATGTCTTGTCTTTGCAATCGTACGAGCTTGAAGAGTCGGGTCTAGAAGGATTAGGTTGGTAAGTAGTGGTAATGAATCACTTGTTTCGTGAATCTTATACTAAAATGTTGAAAATAATTGGCTTAGGATCGCCGATAAGGAAACCGGAATTGGTACAGAGAGGGTTCGAAACAGGTACATCTAGCTGAAAGCGTTGTCAAATCAAATCCATTTATTTTCAGGCTGCATTGGCCCATACATAAATACCTTAAAGACTAACATACATATTCTATTATACAAAATTGTAAGTAGGTATATAAAATTATGGCTACCTGAGTCGAGAAGTTACAGTGAAGGTATAAAATCAGCTCAAAACAACACCTACACTTTTATCCTCCACAAACAAACAAAACACGACACAGTTGAACAATCCATTCATTCTATCTATCTATAATAATAATCTTTACGATTATTACTTGAAACAAACTATACAGTAGCAAACTCATCATAACTTGAGCAAACTTAATAACTTTTATGGCCGAAATAAGTAGTAAACAAATGTAATGGAGTGTCAAACGTTGCTTTATCAGATTTCATGTGAAATTATCGGTGACCAAAATAGTTAGGTGTAACGCGATAGAATTTTTTGTGTTAATTGTGTCCCAAGGGGTAGGTTAAAAGTTGTTGTAACAAAGCATGATTTTCAGACACGAATGAGGATTGAAAGCTCTACTAATATAGGTACAAAAGGTGAGGAAAATATCGAGAGTTAAAGCTACACTTGCAGAAAAATCTGATTCCCAAGAACTTATGAATTATAATGACTTTGGTTAGTGATAAATCCAATAGTACCCAAGTCTGAGACTTTTATATGCGATCTGATGATGGCCATCTATTAATAAATATTATGCAGATAGATGATGTGATGTTACGATTGACCAATTGTGGTCAATCATTGAAATGGTAACGTGGATAAAATAGATTTAGGTATAACTTGAAATTATGCAGGCCTAGGATTTATACCAATATGTTCTATAGTCGGAATCAATGACTTATTTACTTTAAAGTTTAGGAAGATAGAATTTTAAGGACTTTTAAAGAAATATTTGCAGCATATTACAACTTCTGACAAATAGCCGGGCGGTATAGCGTGCTCTATATAAATAAAGTGCGAGGGGGTTGTCGGTGCCCCAACAATAGTACTAATTAATGGACAGTTACACGTACAAGTATTGTGTTTACCGTAGTCTGAGGGTCAATGCTGCCGACTTGATGTTCCGAGCTCCTCATTATTAATGGGGTGAAGCTTCTGACTCATTTGCTTCTAGGCTAAAGTGTTAGAACATTTCGAATAATATAATGATAAAGAATGTGCGAGAGTGCTTAGATAAGCATTTGTAAAACTTCTTATCATGGAGATGGATTTGCCACTTTTAACTTTTTCACATTAATTGGCATGCAATTTGAACGACAACAAAAGTTAGTTTTTTTAATACAACATACTTGAATTTTTGCGTTTAATTTTCAATGTACAGACATTTGTTTTAAGAAAAAATAACTTTTAATGCTGTCAGTCGCCTATAATATAGGTATCTACCTATTAAAAAAACATATTTGTCAGCTTCTAATTTACCTACCGCTTATTTACCCCAGCCCAAGAATAATTACTCTATTTTTTACAAAGCAACTACTTTTACATAGGTAAAGCCTAAATGTCCTATCTATTCGGCTTTTATTAATATTCTTACAAGTAGAGGAAAAACTATAATTTTTTTTAACGCATTCATCATTGGCGCACTTGAAGATAACAAAGAATTTCTTCAAAAGGAGTAAGTAGGTATTATATTGCAAATTGCATTGACATCTGTACCAATGCTCTAAGTAGTTTGATGTTCATCAATAAAATATGCTGCACCTTGGCAAGCCAAATAGAAACAAATTCACTATATCTTACATGCAAGAATTCTGCGCAATAATTTGAAGAACAACATCGCAAAAAGTACGCGAAACTAAAACCTTCTTCGTCCGCAGTTTACACAAATTCTCACCGTCTGGAGTGCACGCGTGGCGTCGGCGACTACACGACCGGCCGATGTTCAATCAATCAGCATTGGTCACAGCTCGCCGATACTTACCGACGAAGGGCCTTAGCTATTAACGTTCGTTCTCAATCGAGCTATGTCGGGAAATAACGGATAGTAATTAACGTGCTTTTTCGAGAAATGCAGAATTTTGTGGAATAAACTTAGAAAGCGATGAAACATTAGCTGCTGTGGTTTAGCAGTGAAAATTCCACCCAGATTATATTTTAGAATTTAAGTACACATTTTCCTTATGAAATCTCTGCTTTTGGCGCAATAATTTATAAAAAAGTTAGGAATTTCGCTTTTCATATTGGGCAGGTACTTAATACATATGTACCTACCTATATTCCTTATTGATATCTTACACTCGCGAAACCAAATGACCAGACAGCCCAATCCTACAAACAAAACACAATTAAAATCTTCGAATTCCAAAATTCAATACCGAATTAGCATTACCAATCCTGGTACCTAATAATCAAAACCTATTCCCCAATCCCGTGAGATAATAGGCTCGGATCAAGCAAACACAACGGTTCCAATTACCACTGGATCTCTGTGGTCGCCAGTTAATTTGGCCGTGCGAACGCGCGCCTGGTTCAAACGAGCCCCGAGCCGTTCAAACGAGCCCCCGCGCAAATTCCAATTTTCCTTTATGATAGCAGGGGTGCTTACCTTGCTGTGGTAATACTGGGTACATGTCACCCCGATTCCGTTTGATAGCGTAATGCGAGAGTGAAATGGAATGTTGCTCGCTTGTTTTTGGGTGGCAATGTTGGTTGCGCCGTGTGTGCAGAATTTGCGTTCTTAATTCAAATTCTGTGGAAAATTCTTTTGTTTTTTTGATGCTCATTTACGTTGTAAGCGAAATTAAGTATGAAAACATTTATACACATGAAAATCACACCCTATATTCTGGTCATCGAATCACGCCTGAATTTGGATAATGCTTAGTTGGTACATACATAGGTACTTAGTCAGGAGAAGGACAAACCTTGTGTTAAAAAGAAAAATAAAAAACTTTAATTAGGTACCAGAAAATGAAAAAAATACATAAGAACACACACATAATTCATAAGAACACGCATGTAACTTATGTTCTCCTGGTGAAGGGAAGTAAGTAGTTCTTCCAAAGTTCAGAAACCTCGAGGAAAAGATATGAGATAGGTACATACTTATTAAATAGAAATGTTTTCTGATTTTTCATGGAATATACCCACTTTCCTACCCGTTACTTCAAGAACTAATTTACCCACAGCTTACTTATATTGTGTTCGTTGCAGTAGTAACAATATGTACTCATACTTCCTAGGCTTATCTGTAATAGCAAATTTTACGTCGCAGTACAAAGTAAGAGGTAACGTTAGCTCATTTGCATTTGTAATATCTACGTCTTATGTAAAACGAAATGGGTTTTTTTATGAAAAATACAAAACTTAATACCTTTTCAGAGAAAGGTGATGTTAGTACTCTACCTGCGATTCTTGGTTTTGTTTCCTAAGGTCTATTTCCATCACCATTTAAATTGAATACACCCTGAATAGCTAAGTTAGATACGCATTTATTAGATCAAGAACATAAGTACTAGATTTAATAATTAGGTATATGTGCTGTATTGATTATACTTTTGATAACTACTTATGTCTTCATAGTGTTTGAACTATGATCGTTGTTCTAGCAGAAAGCAAAGCCCCGTCTGTACGAAAGCTGCATGTATTATCAGTCTGTAGTCTCGAAGCATTAGGATGTCTATAAAAATAGGTATAGGTACATATTGCAAATCAAATATCCATTATCCATTTCTTTTGCTGCAAAGCGTACCAACAATTAAAAAGACCGTGATTATAAAAATGGATACCAGGATAATTAATTCTTCAAATCATTTTATTTTCAAGGCCTCAGTCGGATATTTCAAAATGCAGCAATCAATAAATATCACGCTACCAAGTGATTTCTTTTATTTTTACCTTATCAATCATCAGTATTTATACCTACTTGTTACTTTAATAAATCAATAAAATGTAATATTCACAATCTTACACTTGACACGCAGTGGTTTGTCAATGGCAGTCCATTGATCAGGATAATTTACACCCAATTTGTCTGTCAAATAAAACACGTAATACAATTTATTGATACAAAACTTGATTCATTTGTATCAGCTGTCTTTTTGAGTGTCGTTTTTGCTCATTTATAATTTTTTAAAGTCATAAGTAGGTATTTTCTGCAATATTTTGGGATCATGTATTTTTTTTCGCTTGTACAGAGTTCAGTATAGAGGTAACTCAGTTATCTATCCATAATATGACTAGCTACTTTTTCACAGCAAGACCGGATGAATCTGTACCTAAAGGATACAAAATGAAGATTTTGCTTTTTATTATAGGTAATTCCTTATGTGGACAATTAGACTTGTGCTCCTAACTTTCACAATTCTTTTTGACATCTGTTATAGAACTCAGAGTCATCTAGAAAGCGAACGTAAGTTAAGACTGGATTATTGTCCTATATTTTGTTCTCGAATATGTTAATATTCAGTCCTTTCTCAGAAGTAACCTCTTGCACTATATTCCTAAAAACGTAATAAGGTTGCAAACAAATAAAACGTATCATATTTTCGAATAGATTTTATTCTTACAGACAATTCCATTATATTTTTGTTATGTGCTAAATACAGATATATAACGGTACGTACCAAATATTAACACTTAGATTATAGTACATACATATGTAGTTGCAAGTGAGCCTGTTTTTTAATATCATTCTTATTATGTTTGGAGTCAAAATTGAATTTGAAAAAAAAAAAGAGAGTAGTTTTTAAACTTTGAGATTCATATGAAGCTATTGTATTGGTAAAGGTTTATATTTAAATCTTTAATTTTTTCGAATAGGTTTTGTTTAAATCGTTAATAGTTCACTGCATGAAATTCTTCGTGAAAATAAAATAACAATTCTTGACAGTTGGGTAAAAACTGAAATACATTTTTAGTCAAATTCTGTTCTCTTATCTACGGTGTTACAAACGTTTTTATTTATTTTGTAGCCTACATTAGAAAATTCGTGACTCCAAACACAATTAAAAACATGTTGTTCCCTTAAATATAGGTATGTGAAATTGTTTCGAAAAATACTTTCTGTATGCCATTTACAGTTTTCTACAGGAAAATTGGTTTTGCAACAAAATAATGTAAAATAGAAACAAATACTTTATTTCAAGTTCTTTAGTAAGTGCTTATCTATTTCATGTGAACTCAAAAAAAAAATTGTTGCAAATCCATTTTCAATTTTGAAACAAAAAAAGGCTATATATAAGATCCATTTAGACAAAAATTCTAAGTTCGTTCTTGGCGAAAAACTTGAGGAATTAAACTAAAATATAAATTGGTATTTTCCAACAGTTTCATTAAATAAAAAAAAGATAAATAGGGTTATAAATTTCCTGTCAAATAAAGTTGCCCTCCTGAAGTCAGTCATTTAACGCCTTGCGCATGCGCAAGCCTGCGCCTGGTGCCTAATATTTGTTTGTACATTTGAGCTATCGTAAAGTCTAATAAGTACTCATAGCTAACTTCAGTGAGGTAAAGCTATTTGACAGGGGATAATCTGTTCAGTAATCGAAAAGATAAAAGAAAATGAGATGAAACTTTTAATTGTGAAATTTTAAATGTTGAAACAAAACTATAATGGTTAGCTAAACATACAGTACTATATACTTACATTAAGTACCTAATTAAGTACATTATTAGCTTAGATAGTACATTTATATATACAAATCAATTATTTACAATATGAACGTTACTCTAAAAACGATTGTACTTAAGTAACGAAGAGGGTATTAATAATAAATATACAAAAAATGCTCAAAGTGTGTCTATCTTAGTATAGGAACCAAAATTACTCTTATATAAATTATGCTTATGAAACCCATTGTAAATAAATTATTCTTTCTATTATACTTAATAAATTATCTATTACAATAGCTATCTGTACATAATATTCTTAATATTCACAGTGCCTGCCTTATTCACAAATACATTGTAATATTAATAATTAAATTGTAACTAAAAGGATATAAAAGCAAAGATTTATGTACCATGATTTAATGCGTAACTAATCTGAATTAGTCTCAATAGCGGTTTCTACAATATTCTCCGGCAAAAAACAGGTTGATATATCAAATATTATAGTGACCTATCGATTGATAAGGTCATTTCAGAGTAAACAAAATTATATCCTGATAATAAACCAGTCATCCTAATAACACCAGTTTAAACATTTATCAAAACAAGTCAATTAACTGAGAAAACATCGACAAATCAATCTTTGTAGCACCAAATCACTGCAACAGAAAACAAACTAGTTCCTCGGAACTGCAATGATATCAAAATCAAACCTGGATTCGAAGCAAGCGGGAAACACCTTAACGTACACAGAACTAAAATCACATAAACACTGCGTCTTTTAATATGTTCGTTAACGCTCGCGTTAGTTAATAACACTGCTAAAGTCCACTTTGAAGCCTGTCGAGCCGCATCAGTCGTGGAAGTCCCGCGGCTCCGGCTTGAGCTACCAGACCAGCCCCTCCGGGTGCAGGGGGGGCGGCCCGTCGCCGAACGTGAACTCCGGCGAAGATGGCCGAGGAAGCACGAGGTGGTCCGGAGGCGGGAACTGCTCAGGAAACTCCCCGCCGGGAAGAGTCTCCATGCCGCCTGCGAAACGACCTGCTTCCGTTACTAAGCGCCTGGTACATATTTTAATGGGGTGGTTACATTTTTGTGATAAACTTTTCTTAAAATTAGTAAGGTTCTGAGATTTCTTGTTTTGTTTTATTTGGAAATCAGACAATTACAATTGCAATTATATTATTGCCATATTACATCATCTTTCTAGGCATTCGACAATATTTTCCTTGACTAAGGTTGGCAAACTTTAATTACCAGCTTTATATCGGCATTATGCTGTGTAAGAACTATCAGAGCTTCATATAGAACATTGAAGCGAGGTAACAAAAACCTGGTGCCATGTAATAATACCTAACCGTTACATTTCCCACCCTATTACCGACTACATAAGAAACCCATTACGGTGCTCTATTATCACCAGTCGCGCGAAAGACACATAAAATGCTTAATTGTCGATACGCGCGTTTTACAAACTTACCGTCTGAGAGTTTCGTTTGAACAAACCATTAGGAATGAACTTGGCCCTGATTCGAAAATTGCGAACAAGATACGAGCTCGGCAATTTTAAATGAGAATTTGAAATCAAGCTTGACTTTGAAACTGTTAAATGTGTTCTAGAACTGCTTCTGTCTTTTGTTATTCTAACTTTCGATAAAGCTGTTTGATATTGTGAGTCACTGTTTCAGTAGTGATTAGCATTCAAATGTACCAAAAAGTCTACCAACCTGGCTGATTGAAGGGCATGGCGGGCGGCGGATGGAAGAACGGCGCATCATGGTGGAACGGCGGGCCATAGCCAAACTCGAACTTGCCATCTGCTGTCGCAAAGTAGGGAAACCCCGGCGGGCCTTCCTCCAGCCCCCCCGGGGACAGGTTCATGGGGAACCCTCGCATCTTGCGGGATGACCCGAAAAACGGGCCCCGCCCCATCGACGTGAGCTGCTTCAGACGACGCTCTTTCGATCGCTTGTTTTGGAACCACACCTGTTGAACAAAGGGGCATCGTGAATAAGGAGTTCTTGGGAACAAGTACATCTTAGTGTTGATATATAATCATGGGTTTGAGACAAGATCGATGTCGCAAAATTAAAAGAACTTTTACCATATTTGCAAGGAACACTTTTCAGTGCAATCGTACAATCAAAGTGTTCAATGGTTTAAATAATGTTAGCCACATCGTAAAACCAGGCAATAATAAATGCGATTTACAAAAAGAAGAAACATTGCCATGTGAACCGAAGCTGAAATAAAAAGATGTATCTCTGTCCGACCGCATTCTGTGGTTGTCGCATATTTGTTAAACCAAAACCAATGGCTAAAAGGTACCTACATCAAACTGAGACGTATTTGTATTTCTCATACACAAAGTAAAGCCAATCACGAATTTACGATGCCGGAACAATGTTTAATTGAAATAAAACCGACTAAGTACGTGGAAGCTGTCCACAAAAAATAAACAAATAGATACATCTAATGATGCAATTATCCAAACGTTTAGCAAACCGAGATGAAGCAATCATCATGTCTAATTGTCGGACAATTAAGTATTTCATAGTTTTTCTGCTTTTTAAAAAGTTTTTTTGAAAATAAATCAGTGTTGTCGCGTTCACGGCGCGTTACCGCGTCGCGTGCTGGCCGCGGCACTAATCTGTAACTTGTGTAACGGCTAGATCGCGCGTCGCGGCGATTACGTGTCGTGTGTGCTCGCCATTATATTCGCTCCGCATTGGGTGTGAGCTGTGCCTAAATATTGCGTGACATTGACACGGTTTGACATGAAGGCCGATTGGTGACCTCTTCTTGAGAGAATTCAACATAATTTCTACACTCATTACCAGTTATATTTCTCTGAGCCATAATTGCAGATATGCATACCTGTGTTAAATTAAACAACTCAGGGTGGTCTAAGATAGTAGTTATATTCTGATAGTACTCAACGCCACAGCCAAGTAATTGTGATAACGGTAGCAATTATTGCTATAACACCCTTCTGCTAAGCAATTACTATCGTGTTAGTAGTAAAATCTTAATGAAAATTAAAACTTTAACCGTTCAGTCCCACAATATTTTTACTAAGGAACTGCAGCTTACGTTATTGAAAAAATTATATCAAATTACTCCGTAAAATTTTGCACAAGTCACTTTGCGTTTGCAGCTAAGATTATATCCATTTTATTGTAAAATAAAATAGGTGATCCGCCAGGATTATAAAATATATAATTTTCTTTACAACTTGTGACTTGTTTGAATGTCGTAAAATTATATAAAACATAAAAGTTAATTCAATTAAGCACTTAAGCTGTTGTTGTTACACCTGCCTATTGAATTTCAATTAGTTTTTCAGGGTCGTTCAGTGTCCATCCTTTGATTAACTACTGATGTAACAGTTACACAAATAGACCAGATAACTCGTTAACTAGTTGATGTGATTCGATACATTTTACAAGCAATTAAAACTATTTGTTTCAGTAGTAATTACGTTTGTATTACACAGATTCACACAGATAAGCGAGATGGTTTTAACATTTTCATTATAACACATTCACTAATTAACTATTTTTAGTTTTATTTGAACATGGAATGTGAAAAACAATTTATGTATAAGCATTTAAAATATTAAAGTTGTAAATAATATCTTAAATTGTTTATAGCGGCTCCCAACTGCGTCTAACACGTCTTTACTATAAATTGCCGTTTAACAATGACAATAAAACGGTGAGAAATACACGGTTAAGTACAAGATGTAAGTTTGCGTAACGTGGCATCTTCAACAAGAAAAAAAAGATATGAAGAAAACAAGAGCGTTATTGTAAAAGGCTCACGCGCGCTAGCCCCGCTGCGCAGGCGCACGCTTTGATCGCGCCGCTCCCGAGCCCACGCACGCCATTTGCACAGAAATCACATTCACAACCTGATCCAGTTCTTGCAACTATTGATTAATGGACAAGTAAATCGAAGTCGATTTCGGCTATCGATATGTCTATTAAGTCTATAATTTATTTAAGGTCATCTATGAATAATAAATCATCTACTTAATTCCTTAATTTGGACTGAAAATTGGTTGTGCGACATAAAATTTGCGAAACTGGTATGTAAACCGGAGGTTCTAAAGCGTCCAGGTGGCAATTAACGTGGGTACACCATATTATATGAGCGTTCTTAATGCTTGGCATAATGCGAGTCTCTAAACGGACCACCAACATTACGCTGGCAACCTATAATCACATATCCAGTCATTTTTTGTCGTTAAAATGATCGAGTCCGAGAACACCGGGAAGGCAAATCGATGTTTCTTAGTCGACACTTGGAACTAGAAAACAGAAATCATTTAATAGTACTGGTAAGTGATATTCTGCACCTCTCATATCTATCTACTGATATTTCATAACGGTAGCTGTAATTTATATTAAAAACTCTCGTAAAATCGATTATAAGGCTGTAATACTCAATGTTTAGAATGGAAAGTCGTTGAATCCCCTCATAAAAGTGTTAATAGAAATAATATTAAAAAATAAGCTTACTTTTCTATCTGATGCGGCCGCTCCATACATAGATAGAGTTTTAACATACATAGATCGATTTAACACTTAGATCTAAACAGTGTTAAAGCTTTGAAATAACTATTACTTTTACAACATTAACTTATTGCAGTAAAATTACAACCACAGATGTTAAAATCTAACACAGTTTTTCTATCACAATCAATATGCAATGTTTAGTACATCGTAAATAAATATTAGCATAAAAACGTAATTTGCACATTGATCTACATTCTGATAATATAGTTTATGCATAAATAACATCTGATGTTAGACTATCTGATCAGCTATAGATATTATTAGATTCTGACGTGACATTCAGGCTCAATAAATAATATTTCGACATTTGTTGGTAGTTTCGGCCTTCAAACAATCACCAGGTTGATAGAACTGTTAGCGATGGAAATCCGTGATCTAATCAATCAAATAAATAAACCAAATCATGGCACAATGGCGAATCTTTTTCTAAATGTTACTCTCAATTAGTTTAATGAATTGTTGTTTATGATGCTTCATGTTTGTTGATATTAATGTAAAGCTTTTGAATTAGGTGCAATATCTTAAAGTAGATTTACGCTTTTACAATATATTTTTGTTGGTTTCTGGTTAAGTTCAATACATACAAATTTAATACTGATATGATATGATATGATTTGACCCCACAATAAAAATCACTGCTCACTTTAAAATGTTTCACACATGCTGAGTATACCAGACCAAGTATAACCGAACATCAGCTGATCAAAAATTGTTTTGTAATTCAACGTCCGTTATCGGTTTTTATTACTTAATCGCACCAATAGATCAAGCCAACAAAAAATCTTTATCGTTAAAAAAGTTCATGCAACTTGTACTATTAAAGTTGTAGCCATAACCACGTCATTAGTATAACCACCCCATTATTTTTCCGATACATGTCCATAAAAATTTAATTATTTGATAGGTCTAGAGACTTCAAATAACAGTAGCGTTTATGCAGTAAGTAATCCAAATCTGAAATTCAATTACTTTACTAGACTTTGCATAAGGTTTACGCCAAATCGAAATGGCGAAATCATTTTAGGAATATGAATTCACAAGCGTTGTAGAGTACATTCGTATCATACGGGTATGTTATGCGGTGAGAACTATGCACGTATGTATGTATCTATTAATGTAAGTAATAATTTTCTTGCCGATATGGCGCTAAGACATTTGTCAGTACGCCTATATCGATGACATGTTAATACTATATAAAGTGAATACGCTTGTTAGTAATTACGTGTTTGAAAGGAACAAAGAAAATAAATTACCTTTAATAACAACTGTTATCGGTGCCTCTTGTTCTTATTCCAATGTTAAGAACATGGTATCACAATTCATATGAATATTCAACAGCTAAAACGTGACTCATGATTAAAATAACGCTTAAAGTTTATGCTGCTTAGAATATTTAAAGGCTGTGTCTCGCAAATTATACCTTTACAAATAATAATACGCAACCGCCAGAGTTATTATGATAGTAAAAATACATCAGCAGTCTAATAGTGACAATGTTAGTAAAGGCTTAGATTTTATAGATGTTTAAAGAAAGTCTAAAGTTTGGAATATAAAGGAGCTTTGTGACGGCATAGGGTGACGATGTTGATCGGGCGCTCGGGACTGTCTCCCGCCGCGGGGCGCCCGGCGAACAAGCCGCGTGGTGTTAAACACTATATTTCATACGTCCACCGCTGTGAGGGGCCATTCTCTTATCCTAACCCCGACGCCTTAGAAACTCGTAAAATCTTAGTATTAAGTACCCCGATATAAACATGGATTAACTGTAGTCTGCATACACATATACTACGTGATGTTTTTGCGAGGCCTGAAGCGCATTACACGTCCATATATTAAGCGCAAAGTTAATATATGGACATGTAATGTACCTTAGCGAGTCGTGTTTGTTATTGACATAATGTCAATACTTTTGCTTTTAATACTACATGTATAAAAATATAAATGATCCGTTAGTATAGGTAGTTAGGCTATACCTCATATATGGCAATTGTTTCTCACGGAAGTCGGCGATAAACTGTAAAGTTGTTTTATTGATTTTAATAGACCAGCTAGATAAATTAAAGCGGATTTGAATAATTTGCCAAATACCTTGAGTAAGAGGATTATCTTTAAGCTTTTCATGGTATTCATTTGCTTACTTCAATAAGCCGTTTAATTTTAAATACACAGTGAGACTGCAAGGCTCTCATCCTCTCCCAAAACACGAAACATTGATTTACTTGATCTATATTCTTTTGTGCAGCACAACAGGCAGAATCACCCAGTCGGCTCGAATAAAGAGATGATTAATAAGTGATCGGCCTCGACATTGTTCTGTTCGCCCTCAATATAAATAACGCCGGAGCTTCGAGCCTACCTGCGGCCGAGGCGCCCCCCAGCGCTAATGAGTCGACAGTACCGAATACAGACTCGGAGACAAAAAACTACAGCAGCCGCAACCAAAATCATTTGCCAATCATACACCGACGCACTTATACTGCATACACTACGTAATACCGATTCAATTTCGCTTCGAATCCAACTACTAACATTCCGAATAATACAGGTGGGTCAAATTAATCTTCTTACACAGGTATTCAGTACTACAAATGGCAGATATATGAAAGCAAACCCAATTTAGGCTTAAGCTTACGAGTAGTTGCGACACGGCGCAATACCTGAATAGAATAGAATAGAATAGAATAGAATATATTTATTTGCTTGAAATATGGTTAGGTACAATATAGGTCTTACAATACAATTATGTTTCTCATATCTCGCCTCATATTCAGCAATCGGATGTGTAATCTAGCGGGTGAGGTGAACTAGTAATTTGGACTTAGAGCGTTGAGAGGCGCGCGGCGGGCGGTCGGCTCCCTACAGGGCGCGACACAATCTACCTAACAATAATACACGAACAGTTGTGCTGACCGTACTTTGTTTTCGTTTTTCGTTCCGCCATAAACTTTATCGTGTCATGCGCCATGTGGGACGAAAACGCGAATTTTGGGCTCCCTCGCGGTACTCGCGGAATATTGATGAGGACGAGCGCAATTTGTTTGATAATTCATTATCGTGTGTTTTTGTAGTTTTTGTTTTAGGATATTACAAGAGGAAATGATGTATTGGTAATTCGATATCAATTTTGGAGTCGTGTTCGATAATAAAAATGTAGGAAGCGTGCCGTAAGGTAAAAACAAACGTTGGAAAGAAAGAGAGTAAAAGGAACATGGCGCGAGTGAAGAGACGACCACAGGGCGCGCGCCTCATGCGCCATCTACAACCAATTGGCGTGGCGCTCGCCGACGTAAAAGTAAATTATTTCCACTCCAAATTGAATAACACGAGAAACTCTTTCTTTTATACAACGTGTACCTATATTGCAAGGGTTGCCATAGTTAGTATAATTTTTAAAAAAATATCTTAGGAAACTTTATTTGAATAAACCATTTTTATAAAATATTCTTTTCTGCTTGCATGTCGCGTAGATACTTTAAATTGACATTAGTGGATTAGATAACAATAACCCCATTTTTTTTTATTTTCACGGTCAAAGTAAGCGCGTTAATCGCGTTCTAGGCTAATGTTAAATACTACGGAATCGTGATCTGGGCCAATATTGATCGAATAACCTTTAACTAAATATTAGAAAAAGTTGTGTTTTTAGGAACTCTGGGGTCTACTAAATGGTCACCTTTGCGTGTCTCCTTCTAAAAAAAAAACAAATTGTCAAAAATCCCGCCAACGCCTAACCCGTTTTCGTTGACAGATTTGTTTAATTTAAAAAACTCAAAACAGTATGTTCTTGATGTTCACAACGCTAAATTTACCGTGTCAGCAATCATTTTCAGCGGCACCAATTTGTGACTTGTCTTATTTTAGTTAATTAGATGTTCTCAAAATAATACATTAACTACTTGTTGTGTTATTTGTGTGTTGCCGTTGATGTGTTTATTTTTACGCTTGCAACATTAATTTGGAGTTGTCACATGGTTTTCATTTGTGATGTTCAATTTAAATGTGAAGTTTTTAGAGAGCTCCATTATTCTACTCTCTAAAAAATCTTCCCTGTTCTAAAGTACAGTATTGAATCTTATCTTGCCATTAAAGCAGCCGAAGGACGTCCAGACTCTTAATGTAAAATCGGTTAATGTGCATCACGATCGCATAAAGCACGACCCATTTCTCTCACTAACAAGATTCCATTTTTAATTTCTGATAAACGGCGCAGGATTGTGTAACCGTTCCACCAATCACCATTGAGAATGTATAAATCAAACTGTTATCAGTTACTGTTCTGATAACGTACGCTCGTGCCATTGGTCACGCTTTTCAAGATGGCGGTCTTATCTCAGTTCGTTTTAGTGTTGTTGGTTTTATATTTAACGGCTTTAGATAAGCTTTCGTTTTGCTGGTGTAACACAATAAAATTCGATGTTAAGGTGTGGAACGTGCAAGGATATTTTTACTTGTAATCTTTAAATGAGTTGTGGCTGCTATTGCAGCTAAGGTACCATTGCAATCACTTCGCGTTTGACAGCTAAACATGCTTCTATCGAACAAAGCACTAGGTTAGGTAACAGTTGCAATCGTTTTAAGCAATACCTTATTGTAAACAATCCAAACTAATTTAAAATAAATAAGGCGTTATGCAAATCAGCGCACTTATGTCAACAACCAACGTTAGTACATACCGATCGTGAGTAATTTAGACAGAACGTGACGTAGTTTACTACCCGTATATACGTAGCCTTATTACTTTAGGTTGCACAATTTGTATGCAAAACTGGAGTTTTAGAAGGAAAACTTCAAACTGAATAAGGGACAAGAAAAACACAAATTGTCCTATCGAAAGTTTACCTTACTTAATATAACCAAACATGAACTTAAAAATCTCAAAACAGTGGCATTGCATAGGATATAAGCAGGAACAAACCACTCCAAGATTTCAGATACCTAAAATCCAAACTATGGCTAATCTTTCACCTTCAATAACCACAATAATGACACGGAATGGTCAGCTAGGAAGTGAAGAGTACAGAGGTCGCATTGAGAGGATTCGGACGTCATAACGCGGAATTGTCGAATGACCTCGGAGTGCGATAGTGCGAGACGGCCACGGAGGGAAATGCTGGTAAAATTACGGAATAGTACCATGTCGAATTGTAGGAAGCATTTGATACTGTCAAACACACCTCCAATCACAGAAATCTTCATTATCATGTTTTAACTTAGGCATAACAGCTCTTTTAAGATATGTAAATGTATAAAATGTCGAATTGTAGGAAGCATTTGACACTGTGAAACACACCTCAAATCAGAGGAATCTTCTTTACCATACTTTAACCAAGGTAAAACAACTCTTAAACAGTATACAGATTTACTAAATACATAAAATTACTCTTTACTTTGCGAAAATAAAGTGCAATAACCAAGTGACCCGTGACAATGTCGATATTGTCACGTCAATAAGTGCATAGACCGTTAACTCTGTTACGTGCTGGCGCATCGGCTGAGATGAAAAAAATTGTCTACGAATCGCATAAAAACGGTCAACGAACTATGGGAATATGGTTTTCGTGCAACAATTGTTATTTAGGGCGTTTAGAAGAACGTCATGTTTCATGCGATCGATGGGAGTTGGTCCTAGGATAGTGCCTTTAGGGACCCCGGGCGCTACGGTTTTGTTTTTAACTTCTGTATTTACTTCTAAAACAATGTTAATAATACAATTGCGTATGTAAATTCTGACAGGATGTTTTTCTGTATGCACACTTCAGAGTAAAATTGTATAGGTAACCAGATTTGAATAAGGAGACGAAATGGGCTGAAAGGGCCTTAGATGATGATTTTTCCAGGGGCTTAAGTAATTTCTCACGCTATGAGTAAAATCAAATGAGTATCTAACTGTTATATACATAGATAGAGCAGTTCTATTATTTACATCATCTTTATAATTTTAATGACTAAGAGTGAGTTGCACCACAGGCGTAGTTAATGCTATAGTTAAGATTAATTTTAGCAGTAACTATAACGATGACCACAGAACTTTACAAATGTTTGTTGCACCATGATTTTTTTGTTAACAGTTAACGCTAATGGGGTTGACAGTATAAAAAGATAAATTATCCCTAAAAACTGACGGGGAAAATTATTTGTTATGACAACACTGTGAGCCTTATGTCAAATTTATTTTCACGAATCTCGTTTCGTGAGGTTAGGTTTGTGTTATTATAAATTGTTGTGTTTTTGTTGTGTCCGTCTGTTTGCCGAATCAAGCACGGATATTGTAATAGTAATAATGGATGACTTCAAGACAAAGTGAGTTTAATTTTATGTTAAATTTATTATACCTGATAAAAAGTGCGCCACTACATTAGTACATTATAACTTTTAGCCTATGCAAGTAAAATCAAGCGTGTTTTACTTAGGTCCTATATAAAATAATATCTCAGTCCACACTTTTTATTCATACAACATTGTTTAGAAAATGTTTTATTTAATTGTTCATACAATAAATAAAAAAAAACTATGTGAAATAACATAATTAAACATCCATATGAAAAATTCATGGTATATTCCTTACTGCCTATTGTTATTTACCACATTGAATAAAGTATTTGTTATTTTTACAGGGAAAGAAGTGTCAATTTTACTAAGGAAGAGATTAGTCGATTGCAGATACTTGTAGACAAATATAAAAATGTACTTATGTGTAAAAAAACTGATGGGAGTAGTACAAAACAAAAGACCATGCATGGCACTGCATCGCAAAGGAATTTAATGCTGTTGGTCAAGTACCTAGAAACATGAAGCAGCTAAAATATAAATTTGAAAATATGAAAAGATCTGCAAAGAAGGTAATTCTACCTACTTTCCGCTGCTTGGAAGTGAACTAATCTCACCTTCTAAAACATGAATCAATTTATGTCTAATGTTATAACAAAGAAATTATATTTTGCAGGTAGCAAGTAGAGAACGTCAGGAAATGAGACGCACAGGTGGAGGAAATCCTCCCTCACTTCCTCCAGATTCAGAAGATGCTACTGATTGGTTAAGATCCATTATGTCTGGATCTATTGATGGAAATGAGGCTATATATGATGATGACATTATTTCCCCAAATTCCATTGTTACAGTGAGTAAATTATTGCAGATTATAAATAAGGTGTAAAGGAGATACTATAAAATATATTCTTTTTTTTTTTTCAGATTCCCATAATTCACAAAGATAAGGATTTTGATGAAATTCCTCCTATACAAAAAGTAATGAGGGTTTGAATTGTTAAAGATAATTTGATTATTTTTAGACCCTGTTATCTACATATCATCACAAATATTTAGTGATTGTGATAAAACTTATAAGTACTAAGCTTGTAGGTTTAAAAATTTAAAAAATAAATAAATTGCACTATTTATTCAAAACTATTTGCCACCAATCTGCTGTTTAGATTTAGTAATAAATTGAAAAGATTAATAATAAAAGCAATGTTTTTACAGAAAGTGAAACTAGACACAAATACTGATAGTGAAATTCAACATGACATGCCCAATATACTCAAGGTATTTATGTATTCCAAATTATTTAATATGTATTTGGATTAGATGCATTAATTAATTATATTAACTTGTTTGCAGGATGTTGTAGTCAACACAATTATTACAGATCAAGACAAAAGTTTTGATAATGTTGAAAATATTGTCCCAGATGAAGTTTTTGATGCTAGTGCCCCACATTCATCACTAAAGAGACCAGTAGCACCACAACTAAGTCGTAAGTATTTTTAAATGACAATCTATAGCCAAACTTTGTACTTACATACATAGATAAATATATAACAAAAACACCAGAGTTCACCACAAGTGTTTTTCCTTGGTGGTGATCGAACCCACACCATCTAGTACATCAGCAGGGTTACCACCGACTGCGCTAATAGGCCATTTAATTATTGAGTGTGTAGCCTAATATTTTATTTCAATTTTAGGTATCATAAAGAAAAAACAAGGGAAGAGTGAAAATATCATAAAACAAGCACTAAGGGAAAAGAAACTGACAGTTTTAGATGGCCTTCATGAGTTGGAGATGGAAAAGATAAAGTTATCTATTAGTCACCAAAATGAATTACACAGCCAGTTACTGAGGCACAATGAAGAAAAACATAAGCTTGAAGTGGATAAACTTAAACTTGAAATAGATATTTTAAGGGAGAAAAAATAAATTTTAAGATACATTTTACTTTTTGTATAGGAGAAATTTCATCAAAATCCTTATCTTTCTGAATTATGGGAATCTGAAAATGCCATGCACTTTTTGTTTTCTACTGAGAAAAAAAATAAAAATGCATTTTTATTTTTGAAGTTTTTTTATTTATTCATTTAAAACATAGTCTATCTTAATGTAATCTATCAAAATAAGTATTTATTAGCATATTCCTATTATGCTC
Organism: Helicoverpa armigera; assembly: GCF_030705265.1. Taxonomy (NCBI): domain Eukaryota; kingdom Metazoa; phylum Arthropoda; class Insecta; order Lepidoptera; family Noctuidae; genus Helicoverpa; species Helicoverpa armigera. The sequence continues at coordinate 3,599,590 of NC_087141.1, forward strand.
GTCATGCTGGCTAACATATGCAGAGGTCAGGTCATTGTCATCAGAATCTGATGATTCATTATCAGAGTCGTAACATGTTGGCATCGGGTCTCTCAATTTCTTGCAAATATTATATAGGACAGCCATTGCCACTATAGCACATTGGGCTCTTGCTGTATTTGTTCTGAGTTTCCATGACACTGCAGGAAACCTTTTTTTCCAACAACCAAAACTGCGTTCTACAATATTTCTAGTACGAATATGACTTTCATTGTACAGTTTTTCAGCTTCTGTAACAGGATTACGTAGAGGTGTTAGCAAATATGGTTTATTGGCATAACCTTTGTCTCCTAGTAACCAAAAACCATCAAATTCTCCATCTTCTAGGCGTCCCTTAATGACACTGCTGTTGAAAATATGGCTGTCGTGACAGCTTCCAGGCCATCTAGCAACTATATTTGTAATGTACATCTCAGCATTTGTGATTACTTGCACATTAAGAGAAAATACCTGTTTTCTATTTCTATATGTTTCTGCATCTGCACCACCTGGCGATTTGATTGGTATATGTGTGCAGTCTATAGTTCCTATTACTTTAGGAAATGCACATATTTCATAAAATTTTTTGGCCTCAGTTTCCATTTCCTCAATATTTTTAGGCATTGCAATCCAGTCTGTTCTTAGTCCGGCTATAGCTCTGCTCACTCGATGAATTATTCGACAAACAGTAGATTTGTGAACACCTGCAGCATCCCCAATGCAGCGTTGAAAAGAACCACATGCGTAAAATTCCAATGCCATTATTATTTGCTGCTCTGGAGTAACTGCAAAGTTTCTGAAAAGAAAACAATATTGTTTATGTAGTTATACCTTAGTCATACATAGGACGACTCAAATATTCCCACTATAGTTTTAAAGCCTTTATTAAACAGGCACTTACTTCATGGTTCTGGTTTGGAGCAATGGTGCTAAATGAGAAGCCAGGGCTCGTGCTAAACCTTTGGAAATCCGAAATCTATCCAAGAACTCCTGCTCATTCCATTTTAGGAATCGATTAACACGTGGTTGATACACTTTTTTCTTTCGAGAATTAGGTAAATCATTATAATTTTCGTCGTCAGAAGAACTAGATTCCCATAAAATATCACGTACTAAAGACATTTTTAATTTTTTTATACTTAAATATGATAAAACAACAGAAAACAACGGACTAGGTTATTATTTTGACAAGATTTTGACATTTGTTAACTTAGCAATAACGATAACCGGCCAAAATTGACTGGTTACGGTTATCGTTAAATATGACGTCATTTTAACCATTGTTAAAATGGTGCAATCCATTATTGACTTAACCAGAGATTTGACCGTTGGTTCGAGTTTTGTTATCGTTAAAGTAAGTTGGTGCAACTCACTCTAAGTATATTTTTGTTTCGCAACATTTTGGCAAGTGCTACTCAAAATGATGAAGCAGTATGTAATTAATTTGCTATAACTCGGCTACTATGGGAACATAGCGGCATTTCGTAATAAATCAATGTAGCCGTGCCTCCTAATGATGGATCGCTGCGTACGCGCATTCGTGTTTATATACAAATAGGGCTGGTCTTGCTGTATCATCAGATTTGGAAAATGATTGAAGATTATTTTATTTAACCAGATCATCATCATCATCATCATCATCCTGCCCTTATCCTAATTTTGTTTGGGGTCGGCGCAGAATTTTTTCTCCATATTAAACCAAATCTACTTCGTTCGAATAACATTTCTGAAGTAGCAATTAATTTCTAAAAAAAAATAACTTTTTCTGCCTAGTTTAAAATATTTCCAAAAACAAAACTACACGATAAAATATACTGTAAAAATAGATAGACTATTTTGTTCTTTACAGTAACTAAAAATACTTCCATATACTTATCCTATCCTTTTAGCTTAATTTTCTATTTACAGATTTTCAATATATAGTGGAAGAGTCTCAAACTTTTCTAAGATTCTTCTAGCAGTTGAAGAGACAGCCCTGTACCGGTTGTTAGGTATATATGAGCGAATTGAGATGTAGCTGACGTTCGTTTCGGGGCGGCCTTTATAGTAATGAATCATATTTTCAATTACTGCTCGCCGGTATTTTGATATTAAGATATTAGGAGAGCCTGACCATAATTAACGGACCAAAAGTCAGTGTACCTATCTGGGAAGATATGTACTTAAATCTAGGAATACCTATATATTTGATAATTACTACATAGTAGGTAAATACTAAAATAGAAATATCGATATTTGAACTTATACAAGGTAAACTGTTATATTTTTATAGAACTACTCCTAATGAATAATGTAACAATAATCTAAAAACATCACCATAAGTGATTTACTGCGCATAATGAGCTAAAACTTTTATTACTTTACAGCACATATTCCGGATATCATAAAACAGCGAATCTAAAACGCTAATAATTGTCATAAAACATACTGGATTGTAAATAATCTTGATTTTGTTTATGCCTTTTGATTTGTGACGTAGGAACCCGAAAAACACGGTTCTACTATTATTTTATAGACAAGAGTGGTATTGAGTGATGACCTGCCTAGGGCGATGGAACATTAAGGCCTACGCAATATTAATGTGCCACATTCTCACTCGGAGCAATAAAATAAATGATGTCATTTTTTGTCCTGACGGGGTGCCCCTTTGTCCCAGTGTGCGCGCCGCGTCGGCAACTTCACTTCCCTTTGTCCACCACCGCACAGTGTGCCCGCAGGACGTCTCCTAGACAAAGGAGTTTTTGGCGCCGCTCTTCAAATTTTTTCTTATATTTTTGATAATATTTCGCAAGTGTAAGTGTATTGGCGTTTTTTTCATAATTAATAATTTATTGGTTTCGTTTTAGCTCTTTGTTGTGCCGCACCTGCTGCGGACAATGTAAGGTGCTTCTGTCTTTCACATCATAAATCATAACATCGGCACCTTTATTATCTTCGCGTTATTGTTATACAAGACTCTCTATACAGAACTAGTGTTACTTTACTAAGTATTCATAAAATGCAACGCTTTGAAATTCGGCTACCGTTTTATTTCTAAGCCGTAATAAAATTTTGACGCATTTAAATTAAATAGTATAAAATACCTACAGTATTGTACAACACTTTCATTAACCAACAAAAACAACAGCATTACTAGTAAAACATAATAATAAATAAAGTCACCGCAGCGAAGTTTAATTCCGTAAAAAACAATTTCTGGGTTATTTCTCAACGCAATCGGCCATTACACCGCGGCCGCAAGATGCAGGCACGAACTTTCATGGCGTTTATGCACAATAAGCACACTAAACGTCATCTTTTGATGCAAATCCCGCTACGCGCCGTACCAAAGACATTTTTACGACAATTGACACGATATAACGTTGTAAAATAGACGTTTTATTGTTACCTCATGCTTATCCCACACCGTTGTTTTAATAATAACGATTAAAATTACAAATTTATTGCGTGTGCGTCCTCGTTTTTAGATAAAGTGAGGATTCGACGGCGGCGTGTCAGCCGCGCCAAACGCGATCGTTAGCTGAATGCATTTTACGTGAAACGAACGTCGCGACATGTACGCGACTTCTTTAACTACCTCACTCGTTTTTTAATCCCAAGTTACGCTCACTTATGTAGGAAAATTGGGAATTTGTGAATCACGCGCATTAACGAAAGTTAAGCAAAGATCAAAGGCAGTTAAGTAAGGATTTCATTGAATTTTCGGGAAAAGAACACGTTTATGCTTAAAATATGCTTATTTTATCATACCGACAGAGGGTACGAACATGTTAGCTACGTTATGTAGGCTTATACATTTGCGCACAGCTTCTTAGGCATGTAACATTCTAATAAACAAGAGGAAATGTTAAAGAAAATTGCTTAATTGATTTACGGGAAACATAACTCGTGTCAAAGTCACCGGCGCTGGCATTGTATGGAACATATCTGCCTAGACGCATCAGTCGGTGCAGTCGGTGTCTAGCGCTTTGAGATCTCCCAGCCGTTCGGATAAATTATAGAACAAGCAATCAATTAAAAAGACTGAACAATCTGTCGTAAAACATCGCCTGGGCTCGGGTGAGCTCGGCACTAAAGCCGCGGTCACACAAGCGTTCACCCGTTTGCCTCGTAACTCGTGCAAGTTATAGTATTTGGGGCAGTTCAAAGTGGCCGACGGATATTAAAACATGAGATATGGCCGTGCGACCGCCGATGTACGGCTCATTCAACTCTGATTTCGACACTGACGTTTACTTGGATTTCTTCATAAATTGACTGAAGTGATATTTATAAAAATTAAGACGGAATCGACGCCGATATTTTGGAATTGTGTCGTTTTTATTTTTTTAATCGCTACGATTTTTATGAAAAGATGGAAAGGCGTAGAACACCGTCGCGTCGCTTTTTAATCACCTATCATTTTGATAAATTCGAGGTGAAGTCAGTAGAAATAATTTATGTAACATCTAAAATATTGGGCCTATTTTACATCTCGGTTCAAATGAGCAGCTGTTTTAGACCAGTTTTAGCGGACCAGAGGTAAGCTGAAGGAAAGTAGAAACACCAATAGCTCGATGAATTTCTAAGAGTCATAGAGGATATTTTGCGTCAACATTCCTTCATTACGCAAGGCTGTACATCGCGCGCCATTAATGACCATAGACGCGCACATTAAGGCTGCCACACACGACACGACACACATTAATCAGGACGCGTCACGTCAGTAGCCGGTGGTGACATAATAACGTGTTCGCGACTCGCTGACAAACTGTTTTTATCGCGCCCGCTATCAATCAACCAGTGACACGAGCTTCCGTGTGGGAATTACTTTCTCGATGGCCGTCCACCAATAATAAAATGCTTGTGATTAACTAGAAACCAACTTGCGTTTAGTTAGATAGATACTGCAGGCGATGTTTATACGCTGCAATGAAAAACAGACTTGCGCAGCGTACCTACGTACATTTAACTTACGGTTTGGATAATGTAACGATTTGTCAAGTAATTATACTACCTATATCAATTTTTATATCACTTCGTCACAATTAATAGTGCGGGAATTGTCTCAATGATTACTGAGTTAATAATGATTAATGATCTCCTACAAAATTATAAATGCTAATACGCATCGCGCCCACTGAATATTTCTTGGGTAATCAGGTAATAATTTGTAAAATGTAACTATACGCTGATGACATTTACAAAGTAGTTAAATAATCGTTGAATTAATTTATTCAAACCCCTTCTTTATGTTATTTTTTTCTTTTGAAGTGGCGTTTCGTGTGTGGTCGCCTTTATAATGCGAAATGTCATCGACCTAATTTTGGCGCGAAATGAAAAATGATTTTTTGACATGATGATTGATTATTATTAAGACATCGCGGTTTTAATGAAATTGGATAACTTTTGCACTTATTGCAATACCAAATAGCAAACATGGCTTTTGTGATTTTACCCAAAAACAAATATGAATAATATTAACAAAACAAAGCCTTAGAACTTCTAGAAAGCTCAAATATTATTTTCTAATCAAAATGTTAACAGTTCTAAATAAATTGAGACGGGTAAGGTTGCCAGTAGAAAAACCTTTGACATAAGTTTACATAGTTTTAAACTTAGCGTTACTCTAAATGCAGTGCAATAGTTAATTGCAAGAATAAGACTTAATGCATTACCTATCTTGATATCTTCAATTATATATGCAAAAAAATAATAGGACCAATAGGAACCTCTTGACAACCCTACTTAGACTAACTATACGAGCTGTCAAAATAAAATATGAGCCAATAAGGGCTTGTCGCCGACGACAAGGGCCGTCACGCTAAAGAAATTACAATATATGAACTTATTAAAATATCTTCGTGTTGTTTTTTTCTCGTTTCGCGGTTGGATGACAGTGACAGTTAGAAAGAAGTGACAGGATTGCCAGCTTGTCATTTTGATGCCCCTTCCTGCATTCCTGGGCCCGTAATGTCTGGTTTGAAATAACTCGGTGGTTATAAAATGTGTGTCGGGTATTCTACTGAATCTGTGGTTACATAAAGGCAGTAGTTCATTATGGAGATATGAGAGTAACAATTATTTTTGTAGGATTTTGAAGATATGTGGTAAGATTTAGATACCTATATAGATTTTTGTGAAACCAGAAAATAAATAAATTCAAGTTTGAATTGAGAGTAAATAGTCGCTTATTTAAATATTTAATATTAATAAGCCATCAATAATTTCGATGGAAAAAAGTGTTTAACTATCCAATCACATTTACTTAAGTAAAAAAGTGGGATCCATTATAAGTTAATTTTCCTACAAATTGCCTAATTTCACTCTATTTTCTTTATAATTCCAAAATTGATGAAACGCCAATGAATTATAAATTCAGTAGAAAATTGATTTTGGTTAAAAAAATATTGGAAGCGGTTTCTCTAAAAGTTCAAACGGCAAATTTCACACGCACCGGTGTTAACTAGTTAAATCCGGATACAAAAAGTCATTTTACAGTTATGCGCTTGCACATGTGGTGTCGGTGGCACAAACATTTGACACGCGCGATCTGCCTCGACTGACGACCGACGACAAAAAATGTTGTTTATGATCCCACTTAACATACTTGACATTGTTTTTGTACGAGAAAAATATTGCTTACTTCAGTTCTCGGCGTAGTAAATATTTGTACACACATTTGTCAGTTTACGGACGAACAAATCTGAGCTCTCTCTTCTTACTGTGCGGAACTGAATGCTACTGCTGGGAGTTTTTGTATGTAGTGTAACAATAATATAATCTTTGTTGTAATCCTTACACAATACAACTTAATGAAGACGTTAATCTAATGGTATCATTATTTATAGGTTTTTTTTATTAACTTCCTCGGTATTCTCTAAATACAATAGTCAAATTACACCTCTTCATAACTTAAAAAATAGCCATTGTTTTTGCTTTCGAGCTGAGAATAATTTCAAAATTACAAAGTGCAACTTTTTGCAACAGCTGATGAAAGAAAAAGCGGTCGATTTTTTTTCAAATTTCATTAATTACTATCGAGACGCAACGGTGACGAAACCGAATAGTCGACAGTTCAGTACGGACTACGTTTACAAACACTCCGCTAGACGGTAAAAACTTGGGGTTTTTATTTCGATGCCAACAAAAACTGAAACAAAGAGGAAGGAGTGCAAAAAGCGTGACGGACAGACGGACGGATCTTTTAACAGACAGATGTTGCTGATGGTGTGGAGAATCGCGTGATTCCATGTGTTAGATCAGGTTAGGGTTTCGGCAACCGCATTAGCTCTGCTCGGATCAGGGAACGTACGATTGATTATGAGTTCTGCGAACCGTAGGACTGTTGACTCAGAGATGAATGATCAAACGCAACGCAATGTAAATAATGTCGATTTAGGAATTGATGCTAGATGCAAACAGCTTTTATTTTTATGACGGTCTAGAAGTTAGATCATTAACTTAAGTTTGTTTTGATGATTAATCTTTTGCAAAACAATTCCTAAAAATTGATATTTAACACGAATCCTTATACCCAAAATTAAGTTGTCAAGCACCCATCACAATTTTGACTACAGCTCACCATACAAAAAATCTAGATTTAGCTTTGACCATCTCGAAATTCATATTACAAACCAAATCATCGTCAAAAATACTTGTAAATTCATTTGAAACGAGATCGTATTTATATCCCGCGTTAAGTGTCAGCGTCACAATATTCCTGGGTTCGTTAATTAGGATATTTGTCACGTCGGCACGGCGTTCCTGGACGGATGCGAGCGCGATATTCAATTTGCAAACGTACAAACCGCCATGATGAAGCGGCCGCCATTTGTAACGGTTACCGTACGGAGTGCGTGATCGATAGAGGTTTATACGAATCAATTTTATATTGAACTCCGCCGAACTCTGGCGTTAATGTGCATTTATATTCAGATTTCATTTTAATGCTGTTGTCACCTCATTGGAGAATTTTCTCTACCTTATCATAAATCTGATACCTATAGAATTCTTGTATTACTTATTCTGAGAATCTAATAATCTTTGCTTGTCAATGTGAAGTAATTATTTTTTTGAATCTCACTCAGAGCTAAAGTCACTTAACTTCGAAGGCTACAAAAAGAAGATTTGATAACAGATCAATTTTCTTTTTATCATTGGATAGGTGCAAAGGTTGGAATACACAGATAACGTATTCAATATAATAATTAAGTGTATGATGTTCCTCGTGACTTTAATAATTCTGATTTGATGACAAAAACGTCAGCCCCCCGTGATTCGGCCGTTCTATGGCCTATATAAAATAGATGGAAACCCGTAGATGGCCTAATGGAATCTTTTGTAAAGTAATTTGACGCTTCTGTCGCGGTGGCTTCTCTAAAGTTAGCGTGAAGTGTATCTACTACTGTTTGTTTATCTTAGAAACGGTTATGATATTAAATTAGTTTTATGTCAGTTCTTGACCATGTCGAAGCGTTTTTTACTAGTAGTTTATAAACAACTTTATTTAACGCAGGTTCTTTCATGGTTTGTAACACCTTGCCTGTAATTCTTAAATCATTTTATCAACCAGCTTTCTTAGTCTCGTTACTATTCTAAAAAAATATGTGACAAACCAACCACTAACCTGTATGACCCTCATGGGTAACCCCGTCTCCTTGGCCAGCTGTTCTCTTATATGCCGCGTCGGCTTTGGGGTCTGCGAAAAAGCCGACTTCAGTATCTCCAGTTGCTTCGCCTTTATCGTGGTCCTTGGCCCCCGTCGCTTGGAGCCCCCATTGCCGTCGTCCGGGGACTTGTTCTCTGCCTGCGAGTCCCGGGTCTCGGGGTCCCCGTCCAGCGAACCCTGGGAGGTGAAGAGAAACAACTGAATGCGACTATGTGAACTTGTCCCGTTGTGGTACAGGCGGGATGGTCTATATTTCATCATCATTACCTATATCTAGTAGATTAGTCCATTGCTAGTTATATTGCAATGCTACAAGCATACTACAATTACTTCAAAGAAATGAGAATCTAGATACTGATGTCGATAACGATCGTCAAAAAATTGCGTCTTGTAGTGAATAGCTAATGAGGATAGGATATCCTGCTTGCTCTTTAAACATAATCGGTAGTGAAATCTACATAAAAAATATTACCATTACCTACTTTATCCAAAGCATTTAAGTTATTCATTATCTATTTTATATCATGTGCACCAACCTGGTCTTCAGAGTCATCATGCGGCTTGGTGTCCCCATTATGTGACAGTTCAGAATGTAGCGCGGGATGTGGCGCATGAGCTGGATTGCTGGAGTTGTTGGCTGCCCTGGACTCGTCCTCCTCTTCCTCGTCAGACCCTGAGCCTAGTAGTGAGTCCGCTGTTGACAAAAGATACAACTGTTAGAAGACATAACGCCATTTTTATTTAGAATCCTTAAAAGTTACAATTATTTTTGTCTGTGGTTATGTGTGAGACACATTTAAGTTTAATCACCAATGAAGGTTGAGCATATCTGAAGGTACATAAGCGGAGGCAGAATCGAAATTATAAAAATTGTAGAGAAATAGACAATTTTAGTAAGTATAATATTTTCAAAGTGATGGAACTCTCTTGAAAAAATATACACACAATAGCACAAAATATTCATCTATTTCGCACACATGGTACCAAATTATGTATCCAAAACTAAAACGAACCTATTAAAAACCCCTTTAGAATAAAATTGACTTATCAAAAAGCAATCGCGTCACCCCGCGCCGGTTTAACCAAATAAAAATATAATGTCGAGTGGAGCGGCCCCCAAAGAAATGGGAACTGAGAGAATTAGCCGCAAAAACAATTACTTATAACAGAGGGAGAGAAGGAAGTACTATGGGCTTAAAAAAACTCGAAAATAAAACGAATTTGCACGGTACCCCCGCAGAAAATTAGTGGAAATGTGAAGAACGAGTCGATGTTATAGGAAGAAAAATGTATGCACGGGAACAAAAAATATGAAAAATATACACATAAGATAAAGTCTTGGTTGTATTTCCTAAAAGAAATGTTTAAGACAAACACGTAGAAATATGTAAGTACCTAACATGAGTGAGTACAAATAATAATTGTATTTAATGGCTAACTCGGTAATTTCATAAACAAACAGGAAAGTACGTTTTTCCTAATGACCAGTTTCCCTTGTCATACAAATTTTATTTCTAAAGGTACATTAGGTATTTATTTATTACCTTTAAGTTACCCACACCAGTGTATTTAGAGAGCTATTGTCAAATACAAGAAACAAAAATATGCAAAACCGACAACTCGAAACGTCATCGAAGTTGCGAGAATCGAGTAAGTTCGAGGAAACATTAGTAGGGGTGGAAAAACCGTTTATTTCTTGCAAATATGGAGGGTGGGAGAATGTTTGTCGTAGGGGAGCAACACCGGACACTTAGGAGTGCGTACCTAGATCTGGGAACTTTGCACTTGTGGCTTATAGTCACTGTATTTAGCTACCTATGCAGTTCATGAATTTCGTGAACAAAAAAAAACTGAATTATTCGATGTTTTTTTGTTTTGAAGTATAAGATAGATAGAAAGTAAGTATCTAAAGCTTCTAATTCGAAATACATTGGAGCACGTTACGTTTCTATATTTCAAATGATGATGGAAACGCCACTGAATCTTAGCCATCGTGGTAGTAGTCACGTATAGGCATAAAATGTATATAATTTATTTCATATTTTTCACAGGAATTTGTGTCAAAGCAATTACGATTTTACGATGAATTCACACAAGTATGTAAAAGTCATAAGCGAACATTCCAGATTATAATAGGTACCCATAACTTCGCGGTTCTATCGAGAGGCATTAACTACCTGTAAGGAAATTGCTAAAGTCTTACCAATCAAGAAGTACTTTCTACTTAAAGTGGAAAATATTGCATTTTCGCTATTAAAGAACAACATAAATAGTTGTTCAAAATGATATCCATTTTCATTATTATTTTTTTTCTTTGACGAACATAAGCTATGGTGCCGTCTGTGTAGCCTCGGGCTATTTTAGGGCGGCGGCGTACCATAACATCTGTCATGACGCGAGATGAGCTTGTCTGGCAGAATATATTATGGCATGATATGTACATACAGCCTTATAATAACTTTATCTAAGATATTAATGAATTATTGTCGATAAAAGTGCTATGGGATAGCGGCGAACATATCTGTCATAATAAGTTTTTTATAGAGAGGTTATGATTTCAGCCAATGGGAGATATAAAACGAAATATAAGTTCCATTCTTAGCAAATAAGTACTTAAACGTTTTCTTTTCCTATTTCTTACCGCATCTTACGGGCAGTTGACAGCTGTAATTTTCAAGGGATGATTACTGACAGCAACTGTCAACTGTACCTACACGGTCAGTGCTGGCTGGAAAACTCTTCTTTCAAATTCACATTCCAAAAAAAATATACTCTATTTTCAATCAAAGAGGTTTTACTCCGCATAAGACCTCATTACATTCCCGCGTTTCTGACACAAATATGTAGTTGCGTGGCAACATGGGCCCAACTTAATTAAGGCTATATCGCGATGAGCCAGCATTTACTGCAGCTTGACTTATATTAATCTTGCGTTCCCGCCACTGACTTGCGCTTCCTAAACCGACTTGCAAGTCATTTAGGGGTACCTCGACATAGTTACGGAGAAAAAACTTTTCCTGTAACAGCTGGTTCTATTTTTAGTCAAAAAGTGGATGTAGTCAACTTATGTAAATAGCTTGGGAACTTTGGGAAGTCAGGCAATAAGTTAAAAAGGTGATTTTCATTTTAGGTAGAAAAAAAAAAGGTTTTAGGTAGAAAAGGTATTATTCAGTATTTTTGTCTAGCCTTTGTAGCGATGTGTCATTCAATAAATAATTGAACATGACACTTTATAATTCACACATTATATATTTATAATCACAGTCTTTTAAGACATAAAATTGCGTTTTCTGAATAATTCAAAATTTTGGAAAACCCGTTTTATTTACAGAAATCTTCATGTAGGCAGGCAGGTAAGCAAGTACAGAATAGGTAAAACGAAGAATTTTATTATTAGAAACGACGTTAACTTGTACATAGTCAAGATTGGTTTTGCCATCTCTATTGCAATTTAGCTTGCAGAACAATAGAGAATTAGTTACCAAATACTCCATTACAGTTGTATTTAAATAGATAGATGTAACATAGAGTTATTGAATATCGCATTGTCTATAGATACCTAAGAGTTACGGGCCATAGATCCGTATAGGATTTTATGAAGTTTCAAGTCAATAGTTAAGTAAGCAGGTAGTATTTAAAGTTTTAGTATCACTACATTGACACTTGCTAAGACGGATACTTTTTTAGATGTTTTTTTGATACATCATCGACGTAAAAGTTTTAATGGAAACTCTAATATAAAGGTAGGTACAGGTACCTACCTATAAGTATTAAGTAAGTGCAGCTTGGTAAGAAGAAGTTACGACGTCGACTGGGATGACAGACCTAAGAATTGTCATGATTTCCAAATTATCTAGAATACTTAAGTTTTGATATCGTTAAATCATCTATATAAAAGTAATGTTTGTAAGCAATAAAACTTGCACGGTTGTATGTCTATGAATTGTGTTTTAAATATTTGTCTACCCCTTCTGATCTGTCTTTTAAGATGTATATACTTGACTGGAATTAACTTCTAAATAGGTATATTAAATAACGGTTATTACCTAAGTAGATAAACTTTTTGTCTCAAAACAGCAACCATTGACATGTAAAATATGTATACCTCGGTAACTATTCGCAGATAATTTCTTTATTAAGTATCGGACCTATCAAACAAGCTCAATTCTACAGCAATTTACTACCAAAACATAACACACAACCACCCTCTTCATCGTCGGTTAAAACAATCTTGTATCAAATACCACTTCAGTCTTCAAGGGCTAGCAAACTAATCAGCAAGTGCATTTTTATCACCCATCTACCCACTTGTTAGGCGATCAAGTGTGTTTGCCTACCCTCTTGGGGGTAAAACGTCCGTTCCTACTTGCAACTAGGGCTGCCATTTCGAATTTCGCCAAACCCGGACAAACATTTTAAAAAACCCGGACATTTGGCGTAAATCGCATTTTTTCCCCGGACGAGTCCGTTTTTTTTTAACAAAACAAGACCTAATTTTTAACATTACCATATTACTTAAATTCAATAAGGTGCTTCCTTACATGAAAAGTCAGGGCCGTCTCTAGCTCATGTGTACCTAGTATTGAAAGATTGTGACTTAATGTATTTTGAAGGTCATAATTAAGAAAGCTCATATGGAAACTAGGAGTTACCTTCTTGATAGGTTAGACAAAAAAAAAATGAAAAATACAAACAACTGTGAAGTGAAGTTGCCGCAAGCGAAGCAAGCGCAACATTTTTTGAATATTGGGATATTCAAGTAGCTAAACGTAAAAAAAAAACAGTGTTAAGAAAAGAAGCCGCGAGCGAAGCGAGCGCGAAAATTTTTGAGTTTTGGGACACTTCGACTTCTGCATTATTAGGCGCCCGGTTTATTCGCATACCCAGGCACCATAGGTTAAGATGGCCCTGTGAAAAATGTCCGGGTTTTCCCCGGACACTTCTTGAAACCCCGCCCGGACGGCCCCCGGACGGCCTCCAAACGAGGATAAATCCGGGGAAACCCGGACGGATGGCAGCCCTACTTGCAACTAGAGGGTTTATGCCATGGAGAACAAAATGACTAGCGGAGGTGACATAAAGATTTGTCGCTCTACTTTCGTAGAGCGACAAATCTTTATGTCACGACGCATGGTGTGCTAGGAACGAGAACCGTGATTGTCTCCGCACTTGTAGGTAAGTATACGCCTTCTTTGGACCCGAAAAATTCTTGACAAATGGCTCAAAGAACCCGGACGCCTTCGTAACTGATCATTTTGGTCATGTCCACTGTACGTATTCGACTTGAGGTATGTAGGCGCCTGACCTGCCTGCATTATAGCATCTCCTCTCATTCTTTACTCCGTGGTCCGTACCTACTTGATCGTAAACCTAGAGGGTTGGTACGGTTGGTACCCTTGGTCGAGTAAACACTAGAGTCAGGCCTTTTGTGTATGTTTGTATGTTCAATGTTGTGAAAGAACTAGGCTTTTGTATTGAAAGGAAATCGATGGTAATCGATGCTTTTGTTTTTTGAGAAATAGAATATGGTGGTCGTGAGAATTTTTGATGACGAACTAGGGATGCTACTTGCTACTTGTATACTTAATAAGTTACAGGTTACCTACTTAACCAAACATTATTGGGCTTAGCCTAAAACTAATTCCGTAAGTATCACACTTTTATGCAATCGTAGGACTAAATCTAATAAGAAGTTTATTCAGACTAAGGTACCTATAGGTAAGTAAAATTTTTAACCCAGAGTAACAATAATGATAGGGAATTTTATGATACAACCCGGTGGGCGTTTAAAACTCAAAATTCAAGTAGGTACCTATCTAACGACAAACTAAAATGATGAATTGCCTCGCTTCAGTCGTGTACAGTCGACCACTCACCTATGAGCTCCCCGCCCCTCTTCCAAAATCAATTTTAAAACCGCCCCCCATATAAACGACTTCCTTTGTCCCTCTGTACCTCGCTAATCGAATTTTGGCGGGAAAACGGTCTTTTATTGTCGCTCAATTTCGAATATAGAACAAGCTCTCTTTGATGTTCGAAATTCGAATTTAAAATTTTGTGGCTTCTTTATTTGTAATTCTGTGCGGCCGTTTGATTGATTTTACGAAGTACATCGGTTCTTATTTAACAAGTAATGACTCAATTTTTACCTTAAACTTTACAATTTTATGGTAATGAATGCCTGACCTAATAAGTCTGTAATAACGCTGAAGATAAATATATCTGCATTGTTTTACATAAACTGGCATTCAAAAACATCATTTACATCACGATAATCAACAATTTAGAGCCATTAACAATTCAATCAGCGTGATTCATGAATATTTGTTACCAAAAAACACCCGTGCGCTATCTTTCGATCTGTAACAACCTATTAACGCAGGGAACGCAGTAAAAATCACAGATTATTTTGTATTACGGGCATATTAAAGTTTGTTATAGCGTGTTTATGGGGCTGACCGTTAATTCTAGACCACCATCTCAAATGTAAAATAAGAAACCACGAGATAAGGATCTAAGAACATAAAAGATATGGGAACCTTTGTGGTGCCGGTAGCCGGCATATACTTATTTACGCCCATATACACCACGGGCGTATAAACGAAACGTCGCACTCACACTTGGGTACTGACGCGGCACACATGAAAGGGTGAGCCGTACGCACACGTGGAGCGGAGGAACCTGATTGGTGGATGCGGCGGTGACGGCCACGCCCTCTTTTATCGACGTTGCGCACGGAGCGTGCGTGCGAAACACAAGTATATGTAAAATGAGCTATAGGTAGGCTGGAGAGCGGTTTTTAAAATGTCATTTGTATTGGGCGGCCTGTCTCGTGGCGCTGGGAAATCTCGGCGCGAGCCCGATTGTTTTACAACGGGACAATGATTTGTGTGAATGGATGGCTTAGGGATTCAATTCTGCATTATAATTATGATTATTTTTTTCTATTGTCAGTGCCTAGATTACAAATCTGGAATACACATTGTAAGAAACCTAACAACTTTTCTGACTACCAAAACTACAACCAAAACACTACAAAAATACCTAACTTAAACAGCACCTCAAAAAATACTAGACTCATTTCTGTAGAGCACCCAGACCCAAGCTTAGACAAGCTACAGCAAAAAAGGCAGTTTCGCAGACAGACAAAGGCTGGCTCGCCGGCTCCCGACAAAGGCGTGAGCGTGACTTCCACTACTTCTCCAAGTAGCGGTGGGAGGGTAGTCGAGGAATACAAAGAGCCCACGGTACCATGAGTCGAGTCTTTACCGCGTTGTGATTCGGCGCCTCGACGTACCAAATGACTAATGACTTTTACCTTTTTTACTCGACTGTACTTTTTATTTAAAAAGTTGTAGGTACACAATGAAGTTTTGGTGCTACATGTAGACTGTTTGTGTGCTACATGTAGACTGTTTGGGTAGTAGATTTTGTTGTGTGTTAGAGTTGGATGTAGACTGGTGTATGGTGGTAGTATGACTGCTTTATAATTGCAATGATATTGGATTTTTTTCTGATAAAAGCTCTGAAATCTCCTGAAAGGAATAAGGACTCATTAAACAGTTAACAAAACGGTCTATAGACTATTCCAAACCAAAAGCTACATAAACCATTTCCATTACTAGTCGAGTAATAAATCGTATCACAAAAACCATATTGATCATGAAGTCATTCAATATCAATGAAAAGACGCACAGCAAGAGGTCAGAAGATGTGACCTGACCAGCATAAAGCTGCTTAATTTCGTACAGACGCGCACAGTGGTGCCTCGATAAATAACAGAACAGTTACAACACACGTAAGGCAATATGTCAGCGTCTACGGCGCCATTAACGACGCCATATTTGATCTAACACAATGGGATGCGCCCGCGCGCTCCAAGGTGCAGCATTTGGACAAATTAGTCCCCCATCCATCGGATAGCTGTGAAAAATTGCTGTTAAATTATTTTTTTATGCACCGAAGTGAATTCTTTGACCCCGTAACGAGCTCGATTTGTGTATTTGACGAATAATATTTCAATTTCTCAGTTTGTTTACGGTGTTTCTATGGTTAACGACCACCCACGGGTTTTTCTATGTTCAAACTTGGTTATGGACCATCACGAATGTCTTACACGGTTTATGGAAATTTTATACTTTTTAGTTTTGTCAGTGGTTATTTACCGTTTCACTATTAAGCTGGTATAGGCAGCTATTTACCCTCACCAAAGTTGGACCAGTTTGTGAGCTTAGATAATCTTTATTCGCAGCCATGGCAACAAACAGTTGATTAAAAGGTGAACCATACATCATCACAACACAAAATACAAATCAAATAAATAAACCCACCTTAAATCAAAGAACGCATTCACTTCAAATTATTCATCAATATAAAACTTTCATTTCCATTAAAATAGATCCAAAAAGCAATTATACAAAGCCTAAAACAATAGGGCATAAAGAATAATAGACTACAGATAAAATTCAAAGGCTGGCCATGCAGAATATTCTTTTTTCAAATGTCACTAAAATCACCGAGGAGTTCGGAGTAACGAGTATGCATTACCATTAAAAGTGAAGAGCTATGAAGAGCCATCAATCATGGTGTATGACCACACGGAGACGGGTGCTCGTGAAGCTCATAATACTTTAGGACTCATTAGAGATGCTAGTCGAGAAGATTTTAATGGAACCAAACCGGTGAGCCAAGGAAAATGCGAACAGAGGTTGATTGATTTTAAATAATTAGTCTTTGTGCTTGTGTTATGTTCAATTTATAGCTCCTGTGTTATTTTAACTTTACGTAAGACTTATAAATTAAATATTTCTGAAGGTGCTTATTTTAAGATGGCAACTGCATTTTTAATAACTCGTCGCCGTTTGCTTGCCGAAATTCTGGGCACTCTAAATATAAAATCGTCTGTCATCGACTCGCCAAGAAAAAGAAGAAGAATAGGCTGAAATATTTCAAGAAAGCCCACATCTACCACCGAACATCCATCTACCAAAAACTATTACATTAATACAATTAGTAGCAATCATTTTGGCCTAACCCCATATTCCGAATACCAACCTACGTTCCATACTCCTATAGAAAATTACATAGTGTAGGTACAGTCAGCTACATAGTAGTATAGTGTACTTATAGCTAGCATTATGGGAGTGGGAGCTACGTGACCGCAGATCGTGACCCTCGGAGATTGCGCCTGCGCCGCGTGTGCGGTGGCGTTATTTATTTCTATATCTGACTGTTGTGCGCGACTGTACGAGCAAGCGTTCTGTTATTTGAAATTTGTTCTGTGCTGTAAAATTGAAGTTTGTATTTTCGTTTGAGGTTGGTGCTTTTGTGTGCCTAAGGTGCAGATAGCGCAAATATTGTAGCTTAAAATATAGGTAATGTTAAAGTCGAATAGAAATTAAAATTAAAGGAGATTGCCACGGGGCAGGTCCCTTTTGTGGTATCGTGTGCCTGAATGGAATAATAACCTAAAAATATTGTTTATTTTTTTGTTTCCAAATTATTTTTTATACAATTTCTTTCACCCTGGGAATAAAGTTAAAATTAATTAATAGTTAAACATTACGTCGACATCCGTTTGATTGGTAAACAAAAAAAAGTTGCCAGATATCAAATAACTATTGAAAATTACGTATTTTAATCAATAGAGTAATCGATATCAAAACAAAACAGTTATTAAAAATAAAAAAATACAATTATTTTTAATTATTATTCTAACTATATTCATGATAAGTCTATATTGTTGAACAGATAAGATAAGATAGATAAGATAAGAGCGATTTTAAATTAAAATAAAAGCCTTACGTAATTTAAAAACTTAAATCGATTTATTAATGATTAAATATAATTGCTCTGGCAACATTTACTTGCGCATGTCACATCACTTTGACGTTCGTTCGTTGTGTGTTCGTGATTGCTTTGTATAATACGTTGAGTTTTGAATTCCGTATTTACTTAGTTATTATTTACGATACGTGCCTTTCTGCTACCACCGAGTTGAGCTAATAAGTTCCTCGCGTACTTACTTTATGTTTTGTGAGATAATTGACTCCTCTTTGTGAGATATTGACTCTAAGTGCTTGACTCTTGTTTGTGCTGTTCTTTGTGAGATAAAGTGCTATTCTTGGAGAACAATTTGACTCTTAGTGAAATCCTTGTGTGATATTGAACTCCCGAACTGTTTTTGTCAGAACTATGTCTACCCCAGCCAGAAGTCGGGCACACCGCCTGTCTTACCGACGCTGTATTAACTGTTCCCTTTACTAGCGTCTAATTTACGCCGGTATACAGTTGAGGAGTTGAACGAGCAAATGACAGTTCTTCTACGAACTTGGACAACGCCTACACCTGTAAGTTATCGTGTGCATAAACAATAATAATTATTGTGGACAATATAAATATAGTGGTTAAATGCATTATGCAAACTCAAAATAACATTTGATTAGAGTAAACTTAGCACTGTAAACTTAGTTCTTTATGAGAGTTTATGTATTTACAAGTTTAAGCAGTTATAAATATAGAATAGTATAGAATATAATCTTTTCCAGGTAACGTCAGATGATATCCTATGTATTGAATGTTATTTGCTGTTGCAAGAAAGGATATTGTCAAATATAACTGGATCCCACGAGGATATATCACCTGCATATGGTCACTTAAATGTTTGTTATGGATGTGGTATCTCTGTTGCAAGTCGGAGAACCCACAGAGTTGAGTTAGACTGTCCACAACGTAGCATGATTTTAAGATGGACTTTAGCACATCTGGTGAGTATTATTTAATAACATTCTGTATCATCACGCCTATAATCCCCAATCACAAGCGTGACGACGATTAGGCAGAGGTGTACCTAACAGTACACAATACATTTTGTCAGTTATGTTCTAAGTAATAACGGTGAGACCATGCAATCAACCAGGCACAAACCCAGTATTCCAGGCTCTTCTGGTTACTACTCATGAAATCTTAATGGAAATACCCAGAAACCCAATCCTGGAACTGAACCTGAGATCTCATACCCTGCAATTGTGTTTAACATTTTCTAAATAATGTTTCAGAAAAATGCTGCATAGTTTATTTCTAATTGATGCTATTTTTATTCATATGCTTGCACAATAACAATATAGGGTTTGGTACCTATTCTGATATTCACTAATACCAACTATTTCATTTTAGGTTCCACATTTACAAAAAGTGTGCATTCCTTGCTGGTTAGCAGCAACTCGAGACGAGACGTTTGGAGGTTCAAGATTCAAACAGACCTGCAAGGGTCATGGATGCAGCTCTATCTTCATTAGAAGACCCGAGATACCTGAACCACCTCCAATGCCAGCTCCAACATCTCAACCACAACAAGCATTACGAGTTCAATCTAAGATTAACTCACAAAAGTATAAACGAGTTGCTGCAGCTTCTCGTCACTGTATGTTTGTAGGCTGTGATAATGATGAACGTCTTTTAGTACCTATGACTATAAAGGAACTGTTGTTATTGCAGTACAATATATATATACCTTTAAATGCTAGAATCTGTCATCACCATTTATATAGCAATCAGTGGGATGAACTGACTACCAACCTAAATGACTTTACTAGCTTTCAAGTTGATGATATATTTTCCATACTGGAAAGAGCTTCTCAAAGAAGTTTAGATTTTAATAATATTGCAGCAATGGATGCACATTTACGCCATTATTGGCTGGGACTTACAGAGATGCAGTTTAATGAAATATTAAATAGCCTTCCTACTTTACATAATAAGGTTAGAAATCCTAGCCTTGCATTAAGCACATTTCTTGTTAAACTTAGGACAGGGGACAGCAACCAAAGACTGGCAACTCTTTTCAATTGCCACGATCTACATTAGAAAAAAATGAACATTGTTAGGAATGTTTAAAAGAACATTTTGTACCAATGCATTTGGGAGTTAATCACACTAATATACAAAATGTGGCCTCACGTAACAGGACTATTCCTGAAGGTCTATTCGGAGACAGTAGCATGGCTCCAGATTCTAAACCTGCTATTGTCATATGTGATGGTACATATGTTTATGTACAGAGTAGTAGTAACTACAAATATCAGAAACAGACATATAGTCTACACAAATATAATAATTTGGTTAAACCCTTTTAATCACATGTTGTGATGGATATATTTTAGAGTGCATTGGACCATATGAAGCAACAAAAATGACTCGACAATCATGAGTGATCTATTTCGTAATGAAAGTGGTCCAATGCGCTCATTTTTAGACAGGGGATGTCTTTATATTGGATAGGGATTTAGAGACGTGATCCCTGAACTCCAAAGCTATAATTATAAAACATACATGCCTGAGTCATTATTGGAAGGTGAATTTCAATTGACCACTGACCAAGCAAACAAGTCTAGGTGTGTGACTATGTGTAGATGGGTAGTTGAAATTGTAAATGGTCGCATCAAAAGAGACTACAAACTGTTTCGACAAGAATATTTTAACAGAGCATCAACACACCTTATGGATGATTTTAAAATTGTTTGTGCCCTTTTGAATAAATTCCACCCAACAATTGAAGATAGACCTGACGCTGCAGAGTATGTGCAAATTGCTCAGGCGAGATTAAACAGTAGTAATTATTTGGGGGAATTTATTCGAAGGGATAACATCAATAGGAGACGTACGGTTTTCCAAAACATAGACAGCAATGCTCCCCATTTAGATCATTTTCCAAGATTAACTTTAGATGATTTAAGAAGATTTGCATTGGGATCTTACCAATTAAAACAGGCTAGATCCTATTATGGGGAGCACATAAGAAGTAATGGTACTTATAATGTTGAAGTAAGCAATGATGTCTTGGAAGAGGATTTGCCCTTAATATTGGGTCAAAATAATTATTTAATTAGGACTAGAATTAAGTCCCGCCATGTGAGCCATAAAACATATTACTCTTATTTGTTGATAAGTAGAGATGAAGATCGGGCAAATTCTTTAGAAAGTATCATTGCTTACTATTGTAACTGTCTAGTGGGTAACCGTACGGTAGGGTGTTGTGCTCATACTATGACAGTATTGTGGTATTTAAGCTGGGGCCGCTTCAACAATGTGAGTGCTCCAGCTCAATCTTTGGACGAAATATTTTATGAAGAATAAATAGTTTATTCATGTTTTGTTTTTTATTTCCCTTGCTATTACTAAAATAATAATAACTATCAATAACGGTAATTATGAGTCTATACTAATATTATAAAGAGGAAAGATTTGATTAGGTAGGCTATAATTTATCCGGGTATGGAAAGGTGTTCCCGGGGACGCGGGTGTAACCGCGGGAAACACATAATAACAATTCCATTACTTTATGCATAAATAGAGACATAATTCCATGGTACTGCTATTTACAGTACATATTTCTATGCTCATAGTGATCTATAGTCCATGTCAATTTCTAATTATAACCTATATTCTTAAAACAGAAAAATAATGATATCTCTTGAACCAGGGTGAATAAATGAAAAAAGGTTTCTGATTATGAAAATGCAATGTTTTTCCTATTAGTTAAAATAAAAATCTTCAGGGCACAAACATTTTTCACTGGGACCCAACTTCCCTTACAAAACGGGCAATCTCCTTTGCTTGAAACATTATTTAGCTATTTGATTTTTGTTTTGTATCGAATTGTAGAGTTATGAAACCTAGCCGGAGTTAAAGATAAACCTATGTAATCTTCCCCTCTCCAGCTTACCGTACCGTTTTCTTCTAAAGGCATACCTAAGTACCATTATCTCACATTACTGTAGAATGTGACTTAACGACGTAGTTGACGGTAATGTATGGCGGCCATACGAAATCGCACAATGAGACGACGCAAGAACGACGCACGCGCGCACTGACGCACCGTGACAAATGCGCGCGCGCATATCAACTGCCGTACGCTAGGGAAATTATTTTCCAATAAACGGACTTTTTATCTCAACAAAATAACGTATTTTCTACAGGCTAGATAACAGACTTATTCTATTAAATCAATAACTAAAATCTTCACTACAATCTAACAAGAAATAATACCCGCTATTTTCGTTAGAACATATTTTTTATGACAGATAAAAACTTTATAGGATGGCTGTGAAAACTTTCACAGTCATTAATCCAAGTAGAACAACAGATAGCTGAATAGGATAGAAAAACAGTTACAAGCTCCGAGAAAACAACAATAAGATCCGATGGAACATAAACCAGTATGTGGAAAAAAGAACGCTGAAGTTCTAAAACCTTGAACAACAAAAAGGTTTCCCACAAAAGATGACTGTACATAAGTAGTTACGTATACATAAACATCTACCGAACAGTAGACGAATACAAAGCCATTCAACTGAATGCGGTGTAATTAAAAGGGCTGAGCCAAACACGATCAATCTCGACTCCATCTCCCCACATAAAGTCAAAATAATAGATGGCCACTCTAATGTCACTTTTTTCTCTACGGCCGGCTACACGACGGAATTGACAGGTCATCAGCGCAGGCGCACGGTGACGACGCTCTTTCTTCCAAACGATCACTGAAGACATTAAGTCGGAACTGGTTCAAACTAATGTACTCTTTATTCGGTAGCCGCAAGAGGCGATAATCCCGCGACATGAATACGATATAAGACCTTCATCGTCAAGAAAAGCCTCCCGTTCGGTTCTTTTTTCGAAAGATAATCTTCAGCGGCCGAGGCGTGAAGGCCGACTGCCACACAACATGGCGTCGACAGGTTTCTTCCCGCTTTTTTACCTCTTTGTTCCTTCCCATTATTGTATGGATGTTTCGTTCCCGGCGTTCGATTTTTAATTTATTTTCTTTTTTGTTTCTATTCCGCATTATTAATATCGCCGCGGCGTTTTTATTTACATACGAACCAAAGTTTCAAACAAGGAGGTTGTCTATCTCTATGGGAAAGGCAGTGATGAAGCGATTTCATGTCTTCTAAGAATGATGATTTAAATATAAATGGAGTTCATCAAAGGATAGCGAAGGCGTACGCAGTTGAATCATAACATTGGCCGTTTCGCGGAAAAGAATGATTTAGTGCGGTAGTAAAATTTTGAAAACAATAAAGTGGAGGAGGTCCGAATCGGTAGCCTGAGAACGTTTGACGGACACGGAACGACCTCCCTTGAGGTTATTCCAGGCACGGCAAACTGTTGAGCCTGTCAATTTTATACCAATTTGAGGATTTATTGGGGAGAATTTAACAGGCCCCAGCGAGTCAGATTTAATTTTGTACCGTGCGTTTATTCGGTTGACCTAGTTCAGAAACAAAAAAGCGACCACAGACTGCAGTTTCGATGCCATCCGATTTCTTAAAGTGCGAAAATATTTGAACATCGAAAATAAATACCGATTGGATGACCTCAGGAAACGCTTTCTATGCGGAAACCTGCACGCTCCATTGAGATCCGTCACCAGAACAGATCTAGAAAAAATCAAACCATAAACTACCAAAGTTCAAATGAAGCGTTAACGAATATTTTTTTTTTTTTGTAAGCAACCTGTTTCTAATTCAGTGTTAAACTACGGTCTTGACTTGTGAGGTGACAAGGTTTCTTATGAGCCGACTGTTTTATACGTGGGATCCATTACCGGTATAGGCAATTCCTATAGCCGTCTCTCGGAACGTAAATACAATGATAGCCTGGCAGCTAGGCAGCCCCATTGTGCCGTAATAGAGCCTTTACAGACAATTGTAAACGTGTAAGTGTCATCCTACCTCTTGCAAAGTCGTTTGTCCAACAGAAGCCGGTTCCAAACAGTTAACTTGGCTTGGTAGTAAACAATCTATTCGCACATATTCAAGACTTCATCAAACCCTCGGACCTCAGGCGCTTTCATTTCTGTTCCACGAACCTGAACTTGTTTTGCTCATTAATTTTAATTGCTAAGTAAACTGTGCCTGAAAATTTTGCATTTCCTACCTGCGTTGAATTATTAACTCTATTCTGAACTTAATTGAATTGAATTTCAATTGTTTATTTGAGTTACATAAGATGTTTACAATTCACGGCAGCCAATTAAGGGACCTTAGTGTTGTGCGAGGGAGTTTAGTTCGTGAAATTGGAGTGTTAGAGTCGAGATTGGTTTGGTTAGTCGGTGAGGAAGCGAAGTGAAATGAGGCGTCGCGGCTTCGATTCCCGATTCAGGCTATTAAAGTGTTAAGGTTAAGTTGAATAATGGCACGGACGGATTGTTAGCATATGTTTTGTATGAATGGCGCGTTCTGGGCCGAACAAGCGTTGGATTGAGTGTCGGGTGTCATTGACGATTGTGTTCCATTCCTGGAATATTTAGTTTATTGAGTGCTGCGGGCTGCGGGAGCCGGACGTTGACTTGCCAGCTTTATGCCATTCATTATTGTTTTGTAATCGACGCCTATATTTGAGAAGTTAGCACACATTGTTGCAATTTCTTCATCATTTTTCTTCGGAAAACCTTAGAATCACACCTTAAATGAAAACTGAAGACGGCATCTTTTAACTTCAGCGTCATACCTTTTCATGTCTCAAGTCAGCCATTAAAAGTCACAAAAGAAATCGAAATGCGTTTTATTTCACATTAAACAAAATATATGTAAGTACGCAGTAAGAGGAAGATTTAATACTAAAAGTGTTTTCTATTAATGTGCTAAGCCATAAAACAGATCTAAGAAAGTACAATAAACCAAAGAGGTTTACAGAACGAATAAAACCTCGGTTTCTCTTCAACGAAATCAGAGAGCAGGGTACAGACGCAGGCTATTTACATAAAAAAAAAGAAATTCGTTAAAGAGGAAGAGTATCTAAGACACGAGCGATAATGACTGTCCAGTCGATAAATAACTGAACATTGGTGCTTTAACGCGAAGGACTTAGGGGGTCCAATTAAACCGCGACCCCTGTTGGGCCAGCCCTTTACTCTCACCGGCCAGGCCCGGCCCGTATTAATCAGGCCCACGATTAATGCATTTTTTTATTAGGCCATTTTATAGTTTTCAGTCGTAAATTTTGTGTGTAAGCCTTTTTGGTTTGTGAGAAAATTTTGGACCAGATGACGTCATGGGTTATAACGGGTGTGTCGTTCACAATCACATTAAATTCTATCGCATATACTTTATGATATTCTATGGCGAATTGTGAAAAAATTAACTTAATCCATTCAATGGTTTAGCCACAGGAGTCATTTTTCGTTTTTATAATTTACAACATCATGTGTAAAGCAGAGATAAAGTTAGGAGTATAGAATGTTTTGACCAGTTGACAGCTGTCAGTTTTCAAGGGAGAATTTCAGTTGTTTGTAATGACTGACTTCTATATGGTGTTCAAATTTTCGCACATTTTTATTCTATTTACTTTGTTTGAAAAATTTATTTTTTTATTTTTACGTATTTTTCTTTATTGTTTGTGTTAATCGACATATATTGACCAGTATATTAACGCATTTCATTTAATGTGATTGTGAACGACACACCCGATATAATTTAAATAAATGTACGCTGCGGAATAAGTCTTTTAATTCACATATAAGTACCTACTTATGTATTTTTCTCAAGTAAAAGGACACCGTTTTATGGCCGCTATGAAAAGTAACCTTATTATTTTTCCTGCTAATGACATAACATCAGAAAGTCAAGCTTCTTTCCTACCATTCAAGAACCACACTTATCCGAACATCGCCGTATTTCAAAGAGAACTGTTTCATCATAAAATACTGTGTACGCAGGCGAGAGGGCGCCCCGGTCAAGGGGAGGGTGGGGGGCAAACGACTCGGGGAAGGGAAGATAAGGAAATATTATTTCTTGGGCCGTCTCCACCCTGCGACGCTACGTCACAGCCTTCCTACGGTAGGTATCTATGGTTCTACGAATGAGTTTGTCAGCAGAAAAGTTGTAAAAGGTTTGCTAGAATTTTATTTTTTTACCGGTTTCAAAAAAGGAGGCTTGTCAATCTGACCCGGTTTTCAGCATGTATATGCCAGACTAAGATGAAGGTATATATTATTAAGTCGGTTTTATTTTTTTGTAAAAAGTTTTCTGTTGAGGTTAAGTTGACGATTAATAAATAAATAAAAATAATATATAATAATAAGAATTCACTTCACTTGTAAATAGAGACAGTTTTATATGGTGCAATTACCTATTTCAGGACAAATGCAAACTCTGCGTTGACTAAATTAAAACCTAGGTAAATTGC
Organism: Helicoverpa armigera; assembly: GCF_030705265.1. Classification (NCBI taxonomy): domain Eukaryota; kingdom Metazoa; phylum Arthropoda; class Insecta; order Lepidoptera; family Noctuidae; genus Helicoverpa; species Helicoverpa armigera. The sequence continues at coordinate 3,626,444 of NC_087141.1, forward strand.
TCTAACCAAATAATAAAATCAATTTATACCTATAAATAATATAATTTTAATTAAAAACAAGTAATGAAAAGCAAACTTTCAATCAGCGTATAACGCAATTTAAATGTCGAACGCAAATTAAAACAACGAAGGCTGTTTGTTTGAATTTCGAATTCAGAGCTTGTCATGACAATAGAGGTGGCCAGTATTATAGTGCACAAAGCTTCTTGTTATGTCTCAAACTAACTTGCTAAATAAAAAAACAAGGAGGTGCGATAACATCTTTGAGTTTAAATATTAAAGGTCAGATATTATTGGAGTGGTAGTTGAAAGAATGTGGTCAATTGCAATTTAAAAACTACCAGTTAACGGTTGTGTTTTTAATTTAATTTAATCACTTAAGTTCCAAAAATGAGTAGGTACCTAAGATATTTTTATAGATTTGAAAGATACTGAAATCTAGATTTATTATTGAATTCGTACTCAAAGTAAAACTAAAAATATCAAGTGAGATTATTTAGCGTTGTATAACCTCCAGGGACCATATTTTAAAACGCTCAGGTTTTACGCCAGCAAACACTGGCCACCCGTCAATTTCACGCCATTTACCCGCGCACAATACTCGCGCATGAAAGAAAAATAATTTGAAAAAAGAACGCGTGGGCTTCTTCGAGAACCGCGTCACGAACTGAAAACGGGAAATAAGAACGAAAATAACAATCACAAATAATTATTTTAATGATTTACGCATGAAAATTGTGTTTAATTATAACTCGGAATAACAACTATTTATCTATAATGGAGGCTGTATCTACTTTTACTATTGCCCCATTTTCAGACCTGTCTATGGGTGCCGACAGGAAACATTATTTTCGATGGTAGTCATAAATGCAATAATTACCCCCACCTCAATCCCTGCGGTTTGACAACAAATAATTACTAATAAGGCCCCTCAAAAAGCCAAACCGACCAAATTACGCTAAACGCTGAACTTAACCCTCGAAACGTCGCCGACAATTACAGTTAATAAATAATAATTTCAATAATAAGCGTATACAAAAACTTGTATAGATCACTAGTTTAGAAGGGACCCAAGGAGGTTTTATGTTCCGTGATGTGAGGGGTCAAAAAAATTGGTTAAGTATTAAAACGGCGCTCACGTCCCGTAATGGCGAGCGGCAACAATCGCGCGCCACTAGCGATTATAACGATTACTGTCGATAACTTGTATCGACACCGGCTATTTGGTTAGTCGCTCGATTATCGATAATTTGCCCTCAGGGTACGCTCCTGACGCTGTAAATCGTTGACCGATTAGTTTTTTTGCCGTCTTTATTTGTGTGTACGTGATCGTTCCATTTTACTATTTACCGTTCACCTGTCATAATTATTCCATTCCGCAGCCCTGTACATAATGACTTTACATACGCATTCAGCTCTACATGGCCATATTTTGCTCATAAATCAGTTTACAGTTACACCTATATTAAAGCCATTAATGTCATTTTTGCAAGGCGACGAGACTAAAATCCCGAGCCGTGGTTATCACACACCTCGACATGTTTTTACTGCCTATAATTCTATTCCACGAGTCCATATAAAATAGAAACTCGGGACTTGCGAGCTTTCAAAAACGCTACATTAAAACATCATAAAACTCAAACATAAACGTTTACTGCGGCCAGTTTACGAGCACGCTACCTATCGATCGTTTTAACGATAAATAAAAATTAATGGGCAGACATACGAGGGAATCGAAGTGGCCACGTTAGGCGGGAAGCAATAACTAGACAGTGAAACCAACCTCGCCTCGATAACACAGGCGCACTGCACCAGCTATACCTATTATAGCCTGCACGAGCCGAACAACGATTAAACATATTCGTTCCATTGACCATTCAAGAAAATCGACGAACTAAAAGACCAGTAGAATGTTTAATGAAACTAACTTTGTATCTATGTATATTTATGCCCACGTAGCCGTGTACGAGATGACTACTTGAAAATATCTCAATATCATGAATATGGAGAGCTATCTGCAAGGACTTATACAATAGCTGCTGAACGAATACGTACACACTTTTTAATGAAATAAGAAAAACACTTGTATTTTTCATTTTCTTGAAGAATTCTATTGTTGAAACGAGGGCGTAAGATATGATGTAATTTCCAAGAAAAATACGAATGAATATTCAAAAGATTTTGAAATAATACTCTGCTGTCAGTCTTATTAACTCGATCGGGCCGTCGGATGCAGAATCAGGAGTAATGGCTGCCTCACCCCCTCGGCTACCGGGGGGGATGCGAGGGGGGAGGGAGGGGACACGAAATGGGATTCTATCGGTCTCCTCCATTCCACGCCATTCGGAGTCTCTACGTGACTGCACATAGCTGTAACCACAACTTTCTCTCTGCACCTCGCTCCGCTCTTAACACCTCGACATAAGGTTTAAAACCCGCAAACTAACGTCCCCCGGGCTTGTTCAGGGTTTTGTTTACGTCTGAAATTTCGCGTTTTACTTTTTTACCGCGCTCGCTTGACATTCGTGTTATTTGGAGTTCGTGAATACTTTTACTGAAATCGTAGTATTCTTGTTGTTTAGATAAAAAAATAAGCTGGAAAATTGCTGTGTATTTTGTATTAGAAATCCCGAACCGACAACTGGCTTATGCCTAATTGCAGTAATTAACATGAAATCGTCAGACTAACAATTTCGCGGGTTCAGAAGCCCGAGTAAAAAATTATAGAGGACAAAAAGGAGAATCGACTGTTTTTCTTTTAACGGACCCGTGATAATTGATTTTAGCCATTTGCCGTAGTACAATAAAGCATAATATTAGAATATTATTGATATTTATTTACAGTACCTAGGTAGCTAAAACAATTTTAAATAAAACAGTCCATCAAACGACATTGCGTAGCTCACTAGTGTTGCGCTGACCTTACAAATCGCTCAATTTATTTTACAAATCGAATCATGTTTTTGCTCATCGATTTTTAAATATTCATGTCTGGAACAAGTGTATGACGTAATGAGGCGCGCTAGAGCGTGGCCACAACAAACAGTTCTCGTATCGGTTGCAACACAAACAGCCAGCAGCAGTTTATTCTGAGGGTGCAACCCTATTGGGGATCACTCGCCAACGAAAGCAGTTTGCTATTATCTTTGTGTTGTTTTAAGAAATAAAAATAAATGTTCATGTAGTTTGATAAGCTGTGGGATTAAGTTTTGTTTAAAATAAATTGGGATTTGCTTTTTCGGTTGCATGTTAAAACTGTCTCAGAGCACTGTTGTTAATATTAGCATTTTAGCCTCAGTGCAAAATCATCATCATCTGAGCCTTTTCCCAACTACATTGGGGTCGGCTTCCAGTCTCAGGGATGCAGCTAAATAAGTACCAGTGTTTTGTACAACATTTTTTCAGACTGTATCAATATCATGTTTGAAAAAGAACTACAAACTAACACAATTCAAATTTCAAAAACCGAACACACAGAACTACAAATTTTAATTTCCTCATACCAACCCTATAATATGAAAAAGAAAAAGCTACCCGTCAGCGGCACGGTCGCGATAAGGTCACCTATTCACTGGCGAGCGCGTGCGTTTGATTGATACGAGCTATCGCCGCGCGCCGCCCGCCTGGGCCGCGCAGATATCCAACCTTCATGCACATACAGGAAATGGGATTGGGGGATCGAAAAAGGCTTTATTATTTTGGGTTTGAGAATGTTTTGGTTAGAAAATAGTTTTTTTTTGTGGAATACGTGACATATTTAAATAGAAGAAAATATATATTATAATTTTGCCTTGATGTCTATTCTTCATTATTAAATTAAAAAATCTTATCATCAATTTCTCATAAAAAATCCATAGGTACTAAAACTTAAACTCCCCATAAAATCTTCAAAGTATTAAAAGTTTCGCAATTTCGCATTAACCGTATCAATAACCACGTAAGCTTCTTAACCCTCGCATGCAGGGCAGGGTCTAATCTACTGCTCTGTGGGGCTCAGTTCAGCTGGTGGAAACAATTCCTTGTTTGGCTTATCGTATCATTGCACGATCACTGGAGGGTTGGCTGTGATACTGGCATTTAATACTTTTTTGTTTTTCGCTCAATATTTGCAAATGGCATCCTTAAAAATATTTTTTTTATTGGTGATATGGCATCCGTGTTGCAAACTTTGGTTTTGAAATTAGAATGCATATAATATATTTTTTTGGAAACAAACTATACATTTTTACTGTTTATAATATGGCATCAGTGCAACGAAACTATAGTTTTAAAATTAGAATGCGTCATAGTTTTTTTTTAACTACACAAGCAAAGCGTGAACCCAATGAACTTTGAGAATAATGAAAAAAACAAGACGGCAATCAATAAAATTACAATAGCAACCTAATGTGAGATGAGTATTATGAGTAACTCGGATTTTAGATTTGCAACGCATGATCGTACATAATAATATAATCAATAAATTATCTGGTTGCAGGGTCAAGACTAAGAAGTGGGTTCAGTACATTATATTATGACGTTCGTAATGAGTTGAATTTTACTGTGGTTTTAGCGGTGTTTTCCTTTTAAGAAATTCTCTAGTTTGAGTATAAAGGATTATATTGCTATATTTTTATGGAATTCAATATTGTTGAATAAAAGTATTTTGTGCCATTTTTACCCGATTGAGCTGCAAAGGAGGGTAATGTGTTGATTGTTTGTCCAGAAACTTTTGAGATATAAATCCAAGCATTTGTACGAGTATTTGAAATAAAGGGAGCTTATCCGTTTGTCCGTTTAGGATTTATTCGTTAGTCAATCTCATATTAATTTTTTTAAAGCTTCAAAAATAATTTCATAATTCAATTTTTGAATCAATATTTCATCTTATTCCACTAAATCTAGCCCAACCCTTCATTTCCCGGGCACTGTAAATTTTCCCGCGCGATTGGTCCCGCCGCGTCGCTATCCCGCTCTCCAGTTTATTTGCCGACATTATTCCATTCTAACAATGTATAAACACAATTACACAGAACAAACACGGGCGGCGCCGCGGGCTAGCACATGTTGTGGGTAAAGCATGGACAACACTAGTTTTTTTTTAAATAATATTAAAGCCTTATTTGAAGAAGCTTAGCGTTTTTTTTTTTAAATTGATTTTCATGCTTAGTACTTTTTTATCGAGATCTACTTACCAGTGTTTTGTACCATCAAAAAAAAGCATAACGTTTCTATTTTTGGGTTAAAAAAGCGATAAATTTTTCATTTTTATAATGTGTCAAATGCATTTTCAACTTCCACAACAAAAGACACAAAGGTGAAATGTAAATGGTATATTCTGTTAATCTCTTATTCACTTTTAGAGCTACTCGACAGAGAGTACAGTACAGTAGCAAACGGAATATATTAACATTCAGTACGTAATAATTGAGTCAATAAAACCAGAAATTCCGGATGTCCATACCAAGTGAGCTTTAGAAATATGCGACTCTGTTATAGGCCAGTGATAGTTTGAAAAGAAATAAAGAGGTTCTATGTACTTCTACAGCTGCTGTTTCACCCAGATTTCTTTCCAAAGGGTGCCAGTCACAATATTAGTACTCCATGTACCTATATTTGAATGGGCCGCAGCTCACGACCACATCTTGCCTACAATCCGTCAGTTTTTTCATCCTCACGTCAAGGTGTTGCCTTCGACAAAGCGGTAAATAAAAAAAGTAAAAAAAAAAGATGTCTACAGCACTACCGCGTGGAGACGTGGCTAATGTGTAATGCGGTTGGCTTTTTGTCCGACGCCTTCGACTTTTTGTTTCTTTTTTTCCACTTGGATTCTGTTACGGTTCGTATTGATCGAAAAATCCGATTTCAAAATGGGTGCTCCGAGTTTTATTGTTGCCATGATACGTTCTTAAACAATAAAAAACGCATTTAAAATTGAGAATGCAATTCTCACATGTCACGTTCGTAAATTGAAGGAGACGTGGTCGTGTTTTAGAAAAGTAATTATTCTGCATCGATTTGGGTCCGAGAACGAGTGAGGACAATAAAAGACCTCATTTATTTTTTCATATAGCAACATTGGAAGTGATTGTTAACGTGACTGGCGTGTGTCGATGTTTGATTGGGCTTACGTAAATAGTGTATAGTCTAGATCGGAGACAAGAATAGAGCAATTTCGAAGTTATCTGGTTGATTTTATTTTAGCGACATTGACCTGCGACGTTGCCACACGTTACTATTCTGATTTCCTTTCACAACGCGCTATTGGTATAGTAAAGCTCCACCTTGTCTAATTTGAAATTGGAACAAGTGCTACCAACTTTCACATTTTAATTGCACGGCCGTTCATCAATGGATGCGTTCATCGATAAGCATCCGTTAACCGCGGCGGCATTTGAGAGAGTGCGTTCATAAATAAAATATTATTTATCTGTTGATATCCAATAAAAGTTTTAAATATATTTGAGGAAATACAGAGGGATTGTAAAGAGGTTACAAGTAATAAATTTGGAATGAAGAACTTACAATGCTGTGTCGGCGCCTTCCCGGCGAGATAATCCTCTTTGCATATAAACTTGTTGTCGTCCAAGACGTAGAGCTCTTCGCCGGTGGACAGCTGTTTCCGACACACGAGGCACGTGAAACAGTTGAGGTGGAACACCTTCTCGCGCGCTTTGCGGACGAGGTCTGACGGGGAGATGCCGTGGCCGCAGCCACTACATTTTGTTCCGTATCGCCTGTAAACAAAAGACAAAAAGTATTTTACTAAATCAAATTATAAATTTAACCAACTTATTTTTTTAAGTTTTAGACCAAAACTATACATTATAGATTTATGATGGACAATATTTTGCAGTACGAGCTCTAAGATGTTTGGAAAAGGAACCTATACTTCTAACTTATATGAGGTTATTTATATGTGAACGAATACGAAAGCTTCAGATTGTAATTATCTAAACTAATACAAAACTAAATATTATTCATAGTAGGTAGATTGTTTGTGCTTTATCGAGTCTAGAAAAAAGTATAAATAAAAAGTTTGCGTCTATCAAATTGTCGTAGTTTTTTGTGCAACGGGTTTCGACGTAGCGACATTCTAATACTGTTGGCATCATTCTGATGATCGTTCTATCACCTAAAAGTAAATTATGTTAAAATATTCAAAAATATTGACATCGATAGTGACGCAACCACTTTTTGAGGTATTGCCGACGGAGATGTCAATAAACACGACAGTTGCGCATTGGATACTTAATATGTCATATTTGCAATGATTTTTGATGAAGACGTTTCCAATACATGTAATTTTAATAATATTTTGTGATGCATGGATAGTAATTTCTTCGTCAAACCATGCGCGATGACAGACCAACACAACTTACTGAAATACATCACTAACGTAACCTAAGCAAAAACTTATCACCGTGATAGACTTACGGCAGGCGTATTAGCAAGTTCACATTGACATGTGAAATGCCGCAACTATAGACATTCTGGTCAACCAATACAACTAACAAAACACAGTACGTCACTACTAAAAAAAATGCTTATATTAGTTATAGAAGTAAAAACTATACGTCAGTGGAGCCCCACTTAAAAGGCAACAGAGAGATTTTGTGTACATCGATGACATGTTAAGTTATGCAAATTACTATGATTAATGCTTTCGGCTCAAAATCCGGTCAGGCGCGATCGATGGGAACAAGATGCGTTTAGTATTAGACATTAGACAGTCTTTACGGCCTTTGCTAATGTTTTCATAATTAACTACAAGTAAATAACTTCTGATGTACGGTTTCTAGACAGCAATAGTCAAATCGAAAGTAACGAGTCTATAAAAAAATATCCCATAAATCTTCTATTTACTATTCAAATTGAGCTAAAAATCTTTCTTTTTATTGAGAAGGAAAAACCACAGCACAAAGTCCAAAGTTTCCAAGTACCAAACTTTTTTATTCCGAACTCCAAAGATTATAACAGTGAGCGATTATAGAAAAAAAGTCGGCCGTCTAGTAGCGGTCTAATGAATGTTAATCGTCGTTTTTGATAGATTTAAGTTCCCGCGAACGGCTTCAATTCATATTTTATGTTATTTTAGCTTAGCAATGTGGGCCAGAACTTCTAGATAATTATTTAAACGATTCTCATCCCGCGGCGCTGTCTGTGATCATTTTGAAATTTTTGATTTTGTACAAAGATAGTAGTTGTCTATACGGGTTGTTAAATGCATAGGGTGTAAGTCCGAATGCCAAAAGAAAATTCTGTATTTCCTGTGAAACGAAATTTTTGTCTTTTGGGGTGTTATTTGGATGGTTTCGGCAAAATTCTTCCAAATTTTGGACCGCTAATTTTCAATACAATCAAAATATTTGCAAAGATTGACGAAACTGCTTAGTCATAACATTCGTAAGTAGTCTAACTAAATATTCTGATATAATATTAAAAACTACACAAGGTTCACAGACGATCAGACACGCTTAATTATGTATGAGAGCAATATTTTCGAAGATATGATAATTGCCACCGATTAATGATTTACGATGAGTTCGAATTATGGACATTATGGTTTCGAAATAATCCCCAGTCAAGGGTCACGTAGAAACTAAGATATTAGGAATTTAATCACAATTCGTGGTTGCAATCTAGATTTTAATTTCGACAGGTATATTATTTGGTCAAAGATTTTATGATACTCGTGTTTAATTGAAAAATAAACGTACATGATCGTGCCAAAATCATAAAAAGTTTGTATATCAGAATTATTGAGCAACTACCGCTAATTTAGTCTTTAGACAAATTTTAATATTGATTTTAAATTAATACTTCTGTAATACGGACTAGACCAGATACTGCTATGACGACTGACTATTAAAATGTTGTTTTAATAGTATACTTTTTTAATTTATTTAACCATTTATGTACACATTAAACACATGAAAGAAGTAGACCTAACATAAAATAGTACAAAGGTATTGCAATTTACTAATGAAATCTCTTCCAGCAGACCAGATGTAAAAAAAAAATTAGAAAAGCTGTCATAGTGTTAGCTGCCTGACAAATAATTTTCCCTCTTTAAAAACGGAAAGCAGGTTCTATGCATGCAGTTGCGAAAAGGTAGGCGATGCGTAGGTAGTAAGTAAGTGAACAGGTACCAGACAATCCATCTCACGTAATATCATTCATAACTTGTAACAGGATCACATTTATCATGACGCCATTTCAATGCAAGGAGGTTTTCATACCGAAATACACGGCACGGATTTATAAAACAACCAGTATCTATTAGGTAACTATATTTTTATAGTTATTTTAAGAAATATATGAAAATCTGCGAACTTGAGGAGGAAGATGTCCAGGATAGAGCGAAGTGGAAGAAGAAGATACGGAAAGCGGACCCCGTCACAAGACGGGATAAACGCTAAGAAGAAAAAGAAGATTTTTATAGTTATTTTCGTTTAATATTTCTTAGTGTGCATCTACCATATTACTTTTTCATCACCTTAAGGTTGACTGAAGAGAATGCCTATGGCATTAAGTCCGCCTATGTCATATTTAATGCGTGCATTTCATTTTTTTAAATAAAGTTGCTCATGTTGACGAGAAAGGAGTTATTAACAAAACATTATTTTCAACACTTATTGCAGCGAACACATCATCATCATCCTTTATCGGTGCTAATCATTTACTAAATAGGTGTTCAACTCCATAACAAACCCTTACATTTATTTCTAAATACATTGCGAACAAGCAATTCTGCTGCAATGTTGTTTTTTTTTTATATATTTTATCATCACATTGAATTATTATCAGGTACATTTGCATAAACGATGGAGGCCGCATGAATAAAACATAAACTCGGTTTGACTGCATGATGCTGGCACCTCGCCATGTAATATCTCAACTTTTGCCGCCAATTTTGAGAAAAGTTTAAATTTGGAACTCAGAACAAGGTGAAAGTTGCGGTTTGTGAAAATATGAACGACTGAGATGGAACAAAACTTAAATTTGGAATAGCTTCAATCAATGCAGTACCTAACGTTTTAAAATAATCGCATAATTTTATTTTCTTTTGAATTGAGAACACGATCGCTGTAATACCAAAACTTTTAAAGTGCCGACACTGCTTGACTCTTTAGTACTAACAATTTTTGATGAATCTCAACACAGGACTATCTTATTTAAGCTTCAATTATTAAAACTTTAAAAATCTAACCGAAACAATTTTAATTGATTATAACATTCATCAATTTGAGTCTGGCAAAGCGTTCTGCTTCATTTTTTAATTGTGTTCGCGTCATCGTGAATGTTTTATGCGCTGTGCCTTAGCTGAGTTTGCAATGCCTTCAGGCAAAACCTTTTGCTCTCTCAAATTATTTTTAAGACAATTCCAGCTAAACATGATTTACGTCGTCCTCTGATGACATTAAAATTGAAGTATGACAGGTGTTTTGAGGTTATAATCAAGATGGCGCTCGTATTCAACAAACAAGATTTTACGATGACATTTGCGATGAATTATTTAGGGAAATATGTACATAATGATGAAGTATTTAATTTTATAGGTTAAGGAATATATTACAGTTTATTTGTTGACAGGGTTTTGTGGCACTTAATTCGCAAAAACGACAACATGACCAAAAAATAATCTGGCGTGACACATGTATCTGAAGAAAAAACACCTTAATAAATTAATGGACTCCCTGATTTAACTACACAGTAAAATCATGAACAATTGTTATAACATAATTACTTAATCGTCCCACAAAAGTTTTGTAGCATCATCGTGGATTCAAAACTAACACAATAATGGCGGGGTGTCAAACAACGGAAATGACATCACTTATATTGAGGAAGCCGAAATGTCACCATAGAGTATAATGTCATTAAATAAAGTTGATATTTAAAAAAGTTTTTACTAGTATTCAGTTTTATAAATGAATAAAAATAAAATATTTGCGCTTTTAGCATTTATTGCACTTTAATTATATTATGTTAATGTTTTAACTTTAAAAAATACATATGATCAAACGATACGGAAACCTTTATGTAAAGAATTTAATTAAATAGCATTTTCTTATAGGTAGGTATATCATAGTTTGTTCCTTTTAATATCTGTAGAATGTGGCAATAACGTGGGGGCCGTAATAAACAGTATTTATTCCAATTTAACGATACATCAGCATAGGTTTAATGGCATAGTACCATAGTGCATTGCTAAGAGCTTGCCGTAATATTAAGATAACAATAACTATTGTAAGATTATGGGCGCCAACATCTGACAAACCCTGCTTTTCGATATTAATTACCAAATAAACACAGGATTTAATACTGTCTCCTATTGGGTGTTACTTACTTTCTTATGATACTTATTTATGGAGTATTTGGCACCTAAGTCATTCTTATTTGCAGACAATAGTGTAAGTATGATAAATTATAATTTTTCGTCTTTAAAATAATAGACTTGATATCTACTCCTAAAGTCCTAACATCCGCACATAGGGATTAGGATGACCAAAATTATTTAGTTTTGAAAAGATGTGACAGTGGCAACTGTGACAAGTGAGGTACTCAAAGATTTTCAAATCAAAGATAAATCTCTTAGTAAAGCTATGTACCTAGGTATATTAATTCCCTGGCAGAAAGATAGAATATTTTCCTTCCTCATTTATAATTTTTATCAAAACATTGAATATAGGTACCTACTGTGTGGATTAGAAAAATGGATGATAAATTCCATGAATTTGACTTACTGTTAGAACCATCATCTTTTTTCTCAGAGAACCCTAAAGACAACATAAGGTAAATTAAACCATTAAGTTGCGGAAGACGTAAGTGAACCGTTTTCCGCTCTTACCTGACCTGCGACAAAATTGTTTTTTTTTTAATCGTTCCTTTTTTGAAGTTTGGCGCCATGTAATTTAGCTATTTATTTCTAATCCCCATTCTTTTGGTCAATTTTGGTCTTTAGATGAAGTTTGAACTGGTTTTGGGTTTTTCTATTCCTATTTTTTATTAATCTATACCTTACCTATTTTTTTGTTTGTTTGCTCTAAAGCATGCGAAACTATCCGGGTACGAGTAAAGGTCCCGTAACGACATGGATAGAACAGAGAGAACAGCTAGTCTATACTAATATTATAAAGAGGAAAACTGTGTTTGTTTGGTTGTAATGGATAAACTCAAAAACTACTGGACCGATTTTAAATATTCTTTTATATTAGAAAGCTATATTATCTGCGAGTAACATAGGCTATATTTTATTCGGTGCGGGAAGTAGCTCCCACGGAACGCGGGTAAAACCGCGGGAAAACGGCTAGTCTAATATAGAGATAAAAACATCCTTTAGCTTCAACTTATTAAATACATATTACTTAGTAGATATTTATAACTGTTAGCACTCAATCAATATTAAGAGTTGATAAACCAAGATCTATTTGCGTCACTGCATCAAATTGCAGTCTGAATTAAAAGACAGAAAGGTCACCTGTCATAACAAAATTCTTTACTAACACATCATGACGAAATGACTTTGAATCGATAATAATCGTCAAAAATAGAAACTCTGATTTTAAAATGTAAACTGGTTTTATTGTAGACAAGTTCAAAGATTTTTATTGATTTATTGGTCAACGTTTTCTTCTATATTTGCGATTGAAATATAACTTTCACTGGCATATTTGTTGCTTACGGTTTTTTGTAATATATGGCTGTGAAGTGACAAGATTTACAAATTATTGGTGAAATATTATTTTGTAGGCAATTCATTATATTGTAGTTTAGCCACATCATGCAAATCAACTTCAAAGACAACTTTTTTTTTAATTTGAAATGTCCTCTTAATTTAAAAAAAAAACTCGAAAGAATTTCAATTTTTTTTTTGCAAATAACCCTAGACGGTCCAATTATGACACCCTGTACCCTAGCACTAAGAGTATCCATACACTGTACATTAAACAGTCGGCCGACAGTTGACTCGATGGTTGGGAAGTTTTTTTAAACCGCCTTATAGAGACCAAATACCTGATAGTCCGCACTTCCATTCATCTACATACAGATCCAAACAAACTGACTGAGGGATTGTTCAAAAGAGTTACCGCGGCCCTGGTACATAGGTACTAAAGTGCTTAAGAAGGAACATGGTTGGGTTTTAGTCAGTAAAAGTCTGACACTCCCTCACGCTGTACCCATAGCGGGTCATTTGATGATTTCCTAAAAAAAAGCATAAACAAGCTATCGGCCGACTAAAAGTTCGCAGTGTAGACTCTAAACCTACAAAATACAAAGTTTTTGTGTCGTAATGAGAATTGATGGTAATTGTCGTGCTTGTCGACAACACGTCACGGACATGATGACATAATTAGCCGCATCTGTCGGTCTGTGGACACTCGTTATTGTCGGATAGGTTAATTGAGGTAGGACTAGGTTTGTGCAACCTTGTGGATATGAAGGTCAAATGTCGGATTAGTAGTAATTGTTGATAAAGGTCCTTTTGGTTGTGTGTCAGTGAGGAAGATGCTAGATGCTTCAAGCTGAAGACCAGGCAAGAGATGGTTCCCTGAAATTTGCTATAGTGGGCATCGAATATAAGATGATGATGATTTATCAAATAAGATAAAATGTACGGAACACCTATTAAAACATTAATATACTGAGGCATATGATTTAAGAATCTAATGAGATTATGTTTCTGCATTTCTGTTAGGTACTCCAATTCTACCGTGACTACCTTCTGTTCCATGATTTTACCAATTTACTTGCAGCATATTATTGTATATCTGTTAGGTCTATAGCAAATAGATTAGTCTATCAAGAATTAAGACCATGGTATAACTAAAACAAGTAACTGCCAATTAATAAAGATTTCCATGCCTTGTTGAAATGTTTTACCCAACTGTTTTAACAAGGTACCTTTAAATTCTTTTCTAGCAATTTTTGTCACGCAAGGCCCTAACTTCACCTGCTGTAAATAATTTCATAAAATTTAAAAACATTGACTTAATCTTCTAAGCAATAAGTTGCCTTACCCTAGCAATGGCAAATTCCTCAGTAATAATAAATACGGTGTCAAACATACAAGTTACTTAAGAATTGTAATTTAAATATTATTACTAGATGACGACTGTTTCTACTTATATCAGTTTGTCATTTAACTTCAAATGGTTCTTTGATGATGCGTATGTAAATAAGTTTTTTATCCATTCTAAGCAAAAAAGACTTATAGAAACTAGAAACCAATTAATAGGAATGAATGGAATTCCAGTAGGTTCTTCGCAAATGATTGAAAGACCTTGTATGGATGAAATTAATTGCAATAGCTAACCAAGTACGAAACCACTAGTGACTGGTTGATAGCCAGCCCGTTTAATATCTTTCTTAGAATCTTTTATTTTTACCCATATACAGCCCCTCCCAAAAAAAAAACAATCATCGGCCTAGCTTTTTTCCTATGTTGGGAGGATGCAGCTGAGTACTATTTTCATATGAAGCAGCTACCTATCTGACCTTCTCAACTAAACACAATCACCCGGGCTTCTCCAGGCTTTTGACAACCCGTGACGACTGCCCAAGATGTAAAAAAAACTGAAAAGTCGATAGAACACATAAAACTATACCTACCCACCTAGTAACTGAACATCAAAAGCCAAACCGATGGCTTCAGTCATTGGTTTTTCCGTTAATAGACATTATTAATACTTAAAGACTAAATGCTAAAAAATAAATGTTTTAAAAGTAATAAAAATACTGTATAAGGCAAATAGTTATTTCAAGACATCACTAGTTTATCATTACTTTGAGCCACACGTTTGATTGTGTTTTTGTACCTACTTAAAATGGGCAATAATCCTATCCTTCGAGAGCTACTTGAAAAAAAATGCATAGGCGCTGAGAAGTGAAGAATGGGGCATCATTTCCTTAATGAAAAATATCAAAACTAAACATCACTTCAGTGGTTTCGAAAAGGAATACCGCAGGGAACGATATTAGGTCCATCTTAACATAAAGCTAGCTACACAACAACAGCATCTCGCAATTGCGTCAGACATCTAACCCTTGCTAACACGAGCACATTAAACAGTGTTTCAATCACTAAATTACATAGGCTAGCAATCACGTGTGTGCTACTAAAGTCAATCAAAAGTCCTTCGTGTGCACCAAATCGTCTTTGCGTGCAAAACTTTGAGCCGTGTTAACGTTCCATTCCAAAATTCGCGAAGTAATCGCAAGTTCGCGTCGAACCTAATATGGCGGTTAGAGTCTTGCAAGTCGACGCTTTGGCTGAGGAATTTAGTTTCGTAGTGTTTAGTGATGGTTTTGGTCGATATAGTATGTTGAAGGTATTAACGTGGTTTTGTTACGTTTGCATTTAAACCTGGTAATACAGGTAAAGGATGGTCTTTTTGTCTTTGGTTTAGTATATAATGATAAATTCTAATAAAAATAATTCGATGAGAAATATTTAGTTGTTATGCTTGTTAGTTACTTCATAGATTTATGTTACTTTATGACTAGGTTAATGTTACATTATCCTTAACACACTCATTTATTTATGAAGGCCCCTTCCTTTCATCACACTGAATACTAAATATTATAATACACGGTATGCGCTGAGCACTTCTATTTTCATCACCAACTGGAACACCGATTTTGAAGAAAGCTTTACCAACTTTTAAATTTTACTGTTTAGATTTTTCTTGTGTTCTCTTAACCTACCTATACTTAGAAATTAGTTTTCCAAAATACTTGATTAAGGAACTTGAACATACCTAAAGAAATCATTCCTACAGAAGAGCTTGTTGTCCCTGGAGTAGCACTTGTCGGCGAGCGGCGCGCGACAGTCGGCGCAGCGCACGCACGCCGCGTGCCACGCGCGCTCCAGCACGTGCAGCAGGAACTTGTCCAGGATCGGCTTCTCGCAGCCGGCGCACGCCATCGCGCCGCCTGCTTCGCCACGTCCTGGGGAAAAAGATGAGTTGAAGGTAAAGGGAGTAATGGCTTGACACGTCCTGAGAGAAGAAGGGGCTTTAAAAGATGATAAGTTGGTGGTTAAGGGAGAAATGTGTTGATAGGGTCTTTGAGTGAGTAGTAACTTGTCCAGGATCGGCTTCTCGCAGCCTGCTTCGCCACGGAGAAGGAGGGATGTTAGAAGATAATGAGTACATAGATGACATACCCCCAGTAAAGGGAGAAATGTCTTGATAGGTCTTTGGGTGAGTGGTAACGTGGTGGTAACATTACCGCTCTGAAGATAAGCCAGTCATTACTAAAATACAGTGTAAATTGATAAAATCGGTATGAAACAGGTGCACGTAAGAGGCTTCAAATGCATAGTTTCAGAGTGACAATGTGATTTGAATGACAGGCTTGAGTTTTCATGGAATATTTACTATACGTGTTAAATCTATGAAACTGTTTTCCATATATTTAACAGGAATACGAATAAGGGTTGATTGATTGTCTGAAAAATAGTAGCTAGTAGCAACAGAGATTTGCTTTTGGAATGAAAGTCTTGATATCAAAACAGCCAAACATTGCAACTTTATTATCTTAAGTGTAACTTTTCTATAGCTCACAAATATACAAAGTCACAGCGCTAACATTTGATTTCAACGCATTAAGTGTGGGTTAAACATAATATTATTTTAAGTCTGATGAACAACCTAAGAATTTTGGCAACATTATCAATAGATGATCATTCGAGTATTGAAGCCAATTAAAGTATATTTCAATGGAAAAACATATTCCTTCACAAGTAACAAACAATAGTAAAATACGTTTAGAACACAACAAATCCAGGAAACAGGGATTTATAGTCCAGCTACTAACTGAAAACACGTAAACCGTACATACATAAACTAGGTACGTAAATCATGTACCTAACTATATACCTACATGTGCCATAGGTGTACCTACACGCTACCTACTCAATAGTTCGTCCATCATAAAGTTGGTAGCACTGGAAGCAAACATAATGGAATTGAGTTTTACGACCGATAAAGCTTAGCTTGAATAAAATTTTATTAGCATATATGTTATTACCGGTACGGGTGTTACACCGCTACCTAGGTACCAATGTACCAAGCACTTATTTCTTACCAGAAGCAGATAAATTTCAATTAGATTTTCCGTTTAACTGCCAAGTTACGATCGGTTAGCGACTCGTGATAGCCAGGAATAGGTAAACTGCTGGATTGTAAATAACGCAAGGTTACAAGTATCCGTGAGCTGTAACTATGCCTTAGGAAATGGCTCGTGTTAAAGTTTAACTGTTTACTGCTCGCACAGAAGGAATAATAAAGAAGAATGGTTAGCACGGGAGAATCGATTGGACAAAGGCTCATCTAAGATTTACTGACCAAGCACCTGTTTAGCGGATATCAGAGAATTTGTCAACTACTTCATACTTAGCTAAACGCTGGCTGGTTTTACAGTTCGAGTATTTAAAAGCCCAACAGATAAATAAAACCTCCTTTTATCAATTCCTCATACACAACTTTGACACATCACATTGTTATTGCACCTTATAAATATCAAAACGACAAGTGAACCGAGCACCCTTTTGTAAAAAAAAAAAAAAAAACAGAAAAAATACTTTTTTCACATGTGACATTTATTGGCTGAATTTATGAAGGTCGCCGCGGTTTTACATTCCATATTTAAATCTGAACGTCCGATTGGTCGCGCGCCATTTCGGTCGCGTTCACAATTCTGTGACGGGGTAATAGCCGTTATGGATATTCGGCGGTGCGTGTGATTCTTCGGTAAAATTGTACCGCTGTCACGCTGTTTAGCCTGTGGATTTTGGTATTAATATTAATCTGACAGTGTTATCTCTGTTACTGAGCGGTTTAAGATTATGATAAATGCTCCGAGTGATGCAGATCGCGAGATAGTTAAGTAGATTAAATTGATCTTGGAATGTCAAATTGAATTTAGTGATTGCAACTGCAAAAGTAGCTCAATGAGAACATAATTCACCAACGCCTTCATAAAAAGGAAAATATGCGAATAGAGAACCTTATTTTTTTCTAGACAGTTGTAAAGTTCATACGGTAACAAAGTCACCCACTTTTCACGAAAAATAAACCTCATATTGTTTTCAAAAACGTCCTGATTAAAGTCAATCTTATTTAATTGTAAATTACTGCATTGTATGGAAAACACAACGGTCGTTACTCAAGTTCATTGTTGTTTTAAACACCTAAAAAACACGATAATGTCCCTATTCTGAATTATGTTACCACCACCTGAAAGAAACCAGGATTTCAAATGGCAAAAACCAAAATTGTTCTTAGGTTAGTATTTTGTGCAGCGAAAGTATCGAAAAAATAAAGGATCACTAAGTCACTAAGTATAAACCACGTGTAAAAACCACATAATTACATCTAACAAAAATTTCACAACTACTCAAACAAAGTGCAAACTTATTAAAACAACATTTTAACTCTTGTATCTCTGTTTTCCTTTCAATTATCTCAGAAACCGCTGAACCAATTTACACGCACAAGGATCCGGGCTAACTAATGAGTAAACCTTACTTATTATTTCACCGCAAGCACAGGTGTTTGTACTAAAAAACAAAGTAATATCGGTTTTAAGAATTAACAAAAGAATAATCAATACCTATAGACAAGCAGTGAACGATTTGAAAATGAATTTGGATGACATTAAATCTGCCGTCGGTAAAGCAGTATACCTCTTTTAAAGATACCCTACAAAAAATCAAGGTGCTTTCATAGTACCTAGAAAATATTTAAAAGAGTGATAGCTTGAAAACCGTGTAAAAACATGGGCGTCCTCAAATTATCGACTATAACACGTCTGTGTCAGCCTCCCCATACAATTATTTTGACGCTAGGTTGAAATTTTAGCCTTTAATCCAAACTAATATTATAAATGCGAAAGTAACTCTGTCTGTCTGTCTGTCTTTTCTTCACGCCTAAACTACTGAACCGATTTGTGTGAAATTTGGTACAGACATAGTTTGAAACTTGAGAAAGGACATAGGATAGTTTTTATTAAAAAAAAATATTCCGGACATATAGCGCCATCTATTGGTCAAATCAAAAATCTGCTGGTAGTCACTATTCCACGCGAACGAAGTTGCGGGCAAAACCTAGTATTATATTTTTTTCACCTCGAGGATTGTAAATTCCATAATAAATTTTGGGATATTTGAAACCTACGGGTTATCACAATTTGACGATTGTATTTTAACCAAAGAAACCAAAAGTACCGATCCTAAGCAACAATTTAGAGACAAATCAGTGTTTATTCTTCCCGTCTAGAGAATTTCTCAAGAGAATTTGTCATTACCCATGAAGAGTGTTACTAGAGTATACCAAAACTAATGCCTTCATAGAGAAAAGAAGTATTACTAATAATAATTTTAGAGTACCTATACCTGTATGGAAAATAATGTTGAAGGGATTAACGTCTGTTCAATGCTAAACTGTCAAATAATTTCAAGCATAGATATTATATTTAAAGAACTAAAAGTTAAATTATTAGAAGAGTATATGATTGAGGAAGGAAAAATATCAGAGAGTTATTTTTAAAAACTGCTTTGTTCTACTTTTAAACTTTGAACACATCTTCCTCGTTGTCAGCGAACGTCGCCGATCAAGGGATTATAAATAACTTAAGTAATCCCATAGTGAAAGTACAGTATCAATCTGTTAAGCCGATTTGTGTAAATCCTTGACTTACTAACAAATCTTCTTATATCATTTTGTTTCTAGTTACATATTTATATGAAACTAATATCACTTGTATCTGAAATTTTAAATCATGCAAAGAAATCAAATTACAGTCTTTTTCAATATGTAAGTAATGTATCGGGTAAGACTGAAACAAATCTAACTGTTATATGATTTTAATAGTTGTAAGTACGAGTTATTTTTATATTGCCTATGTTCATGGATGACATTGAATTACATATGACGCAGTAGCATTTACTGGTAGCATATAAAAATACAGGCGATTTAAAGGTATGATAATATTCTTGAGACAAATAATAATGCTTTGACACAGTGCATATGAAATATTTTATGTGGATGATATATTCATCTTTCTTTTGAAGTTAGAGGTGTTAGATAAAATCGCCTGGACCAACGTCAGGACAATATGTAATCGGCATCACATATGCTTGGTTAAGCTTAAGCACTATTTAGTTCTATTATATAAAAGGTAAATGTACTTATAATTAATATTCAAGTTAGAAACTTCAATTTGCCAAAAACTCACTCAAGAATCTAGTCTACACTGTTCCACACCACTTCAAGCATTCTTGGATTTTACACCAAACACTACTTAACTGTTTTATGCATATAAAAAGCTTCTTAACACTAGAAGAATAGGCGATCATTTCTAATTCCTCAAAAAGGTAGATATACAGTTGATCCTAAAAAGGATTTGTATAAAACTTTAGGAGTTGGAAGATTATATTTTTTAAAGTATTGTTTTGTGTTCCGTTGAGGCAGGGAGAAAAGTTTTGAATGTTTTAAAAGTGTTATAAGAAGCTTATCTAAGGTTTCCTTAGCTTTACCCGTTTGTGGTCTTTCATTCACAAAAGTATTATGATTTTTTTAATACAATTGTCTATTTTTGTGGGCTCGGGTCAAAAATGTGTTGTTTCTTTAGTGGCTTCTTTTTTTGTGAATGAATATTTGCTTACCTATTATTTTCATAATTTCATTGATTGCATGTCTCTTTATAACCACTTGTTAGTCAAGTTACTCGTATTGTATAGGTAATAAATCATTTGTTAATTGTTTTGCATTTTGTACCTATAAATACTACATAAGATTTTACCTATAGATTTCTATGGAACTTTTAACAGGACTAAAACCTAACTGTATTATGTTACCTATGGGGGTAGAGAAATAAGAGAACTGCTCAAAAATTACTCATCTATTTTTCGCGGAAGACTAGCTAACAGTACCTTTTATCTGGGTGCCCAAAGAAAGGGACCCGGGTGGAACAGGTGACGAAGGAATTTTCGAAATTGATACAAGTAAAATCAAAATCAAGGAATCATCAAATACAGGTGATAGTCACGGACTTGTTAAGCAATCATTGTTAGATTAAATAATTCTTATCTTATATACATATGCATATGTAGTAGATATGTATTTACTATTGTCGGTCTTCGTAGAAGCTTTTTATGCAAATGTTGTCTTCAATAGTTGTGTATGTAATTTGCATTTTGTTATGTCTTTAGTTACGATTGATAGACACGGCAAATGCAAGATACTTCATTTGAAGAAGATACCGCATCTAGTTAATACAAAATGTTGTTTACTTAACACTGGAAGACATTTTTATATTTAAGGAGAAGTATTTGAGTTATTAAAAAGTGAAGTAGATTGAAGAGAGAATAAAATTGAGGCATCTTTGTTGCAAAATTATGTGCGAAAAGCGTAGGCCTATCTTGTGCAGTCTAGGCCTAACATAAGAGCCGATTCTCAAACCGTTGGCTATTAATATTTAATACAAGCACATCAGAAGATTATATCTAATCTATGATTAGGATTAGTTTGTTAGACATAGATTTCAATTAAGGTAGCCTTTCTAAGAAAAAGTAGATTTAATATTTCAAGTTAATTGGTTTGTTTTTGATGAAGATTATAATGTTATATCTTAACATCTAAGACACCAACAAGATATGATGAACATTCTGACTCACAAAAAATTGATATCAACAGACAACAGGAAAAACTTATAAAAATTACATTAAGGAAAAGAAAATGTACCGAATACAACAATATGTTATACATATATACCACAGATACGATGTATTTACATAAATATAATAGAAAAAAAAGCATAACATGATGACAACAACCTCCATACGGCATAGTAGCACTCCACGTAACAGTCTAACAATGACACAGGACACTAACTTTTACCAATGTGGTGCTGATGAAAGGGGGCATGGGCCCCCCGTCCTGCGGCAAGGAAACCCGCCACTTCGGCACCCTGTACACGGCACTGCACAACACACCGCGACGGCGGTACAACACACCCGACACGCGCGACGCACCAACGCGTACTGACGAAAAAGCTGGCGTTTTCCGGCGGCCGCGCATACACAGTCGAGACGGCTATACGCCCAGCCAGTGAGTGAGACAGAGCAAGGTATAGTAGCGCTTAGAAACAGGCGTGGTTGAAGCAAGCAGCCACTAACGTGCAGGGGGTGGCGCCTGCGGTATATTTTTCTACAATTTTTTTCCGTGCGTGTTTCTCTGCGGTAGTGGGATTTCATTTTGTAGGACACGTGCGCCGTTCGCAGTAAATTTAAATTGGCTCGCCGGTAGATCGAGTGGTAGCTCCACGTAATTATACAGACAGGATTTTTCGGTTACTTCTCTAGCCGGACCGGTGTCTTACTTTAGTTATTTTTATATTTTTATGCGTTCTCTGTTGAATGTTTTGACTGGGGGCGTGATCTCTATGTTTATGTAAACTGCCCGCCTCTAGACGTGTTGTTCGTTTCTTTATTTTTATTTTGTGATCTCGGTTCGCGATGCGATAGGTAGGCGTCGATGTTCTCCGATCTTACGTTAAATTAATGTGCTACTGCCGAATTAATGAAATGTCTTTACATCTAGGTGGAGTTTGGTTATTGAAGGCTTCAAGCCAAATCTATGACATTTATGGGTCTATGCATGTTGTTGGAACTCAAGCTTGTTTTATTGAATTGGGTTGTAGGCATGATCGTTTGGCTAATAATCTAATTCTCAAACGGTGGAAAATATTGGTGGATATAGGTAAGTAGTTAAGTAAATAGGTAGCTGCCATCATTTTCCTTTCAAATAGGCACAGGCAGACAAGTAGGTACCTACCTATCACCATTGTATAGGTATTTTAGGAGGGACTGCTGAATAAGTACTTAAAGCCTCTGCGAATAGACAGCAGACACTAACTCGATGAAGGAATCCTATTTTCGCAAGAATCGTTTCACATTTTAAGCACCACAAAGACCAATGAATTGAGGACAGTTACAAAACCTGATTAAGTGGGGTGAAGTCCGTGAAGTGGACGATAGAAGTTGATGATCGATTTTTTTTTATTTTGGTGGTTACGGTTGTCGGATCTGGAAACTGTTTTGCAGGATAATTTAATATTAAGTAGGTAACGTGATTCTGATAAATTCGTTAATTAGGAAGATACAAGTTTTCACAATAACTCTTTGTCTCTTTTTGTACCGGAATAAGTTCAAAAATTTGGTAAATCAGGTAGGTAGGTAGGTAAGTACCTACCTACGTATAATTTTTCACCGGTTCTATTGGGTTAAAAATGTAGGTAGGTGTGTTAATGATCTATAAGTACTTTGTGGTTACCTGTAGATTAACAGAGTTGTTAACCCTGTTTACCTACTGTCTTAAACAAAAAGCTCAGTTTAGAAAAAAAAAACATGTGGGTAGGAATAATACTTACCTACCTTTATTACGAAACTGGACAAGAAAAGTAAATAAAAGTAATTTAAATTTGCAATTAGCAGAAAATTGTGAATATTAGACGATCCGTACTTAGGGAGATAATATTTTGGACATATCTATGCCAGCATCTCTACCAAATCAAGACCTAGGTAGCTACTTATGTAAAATCGATTTTCAGATCACTTACAAGGCAATAGGGATGCAGCGATACCTACTTACGATACCTTCCATACATACTTACTTAGGTAAGTAGGTACCTACCTACTTTTCTAAGTGCCGTCATCTCAGAAGTAACATTCTTCCTAAGCACATCGACTTTCACACAATCCATCCATGTATCTTTTCTTTGCTTGTCCCCTTTCTGTAAGTAAGTATATCCGGGTATGAATATTTTTCAACTACCTACCTACATAGATTACAATTTATAGATATTGTTCAAAGCAGTAAGTAAGTAAGTAGGTACCATCTATAAGATTTCGACCAATTCAGGTCTTGGCTGACCGCTGGCGTCCGATAATCGGTGACCGATTTTTTGTAGAAAGAAAGAAAGAAAATCAGTTTATTGCATAAATGCCCCTAACAAAATGAGCATAATATGGATAAAAAGATAAAAAGAACATAACACAAGTTTAAGGGAAAATATGCGTCCTAAAGCGCGCAATACGGCCCTCGCTCAGCATAATGCTGCGACCCGAAACGAGATAGTATAGTATAGTCCCAGCGCTGGTTTTCAGCGATAGCCGGTGCTACCGCGATGACGTCAACGTAGGTGAAAAATAGAACACACTGATAGCAATAGTGCAACGCACGCGTCCTACAAAAATCGGTGCAATTATTCTGTTCTAAACAAAATCGATGTGATTATTTGTCCCACAAAAAACTGAACTGCTTGGGCGGGGCAGCTTTAAAATCTTAAAAATCTAAATTGTTAAAAAAATGTTTATTTTTTTTGATACCTAGTTAATTTATTATTATTTTACTTATTTCTCTCATTCATGAAACTTCTTTACATTGGCATGAACTAAATTCAAAATGTGCTTACTTAGTACCTACATAGGTACTTAGGTAAAATATACCCAACCACAATGCCAAAGTTCTGTGTAGTTGCTTAAAAAGCTCTGTGTTATAGTACCTACTACTACTATTAAAAAGGTGTTCTATTATCACACCTATCTATAGGAAGGTACCTAACCTAACAAAATCTTATTTATACCTAAGCAAACGCTGATATACCTCTAGGTACCTACCAAAAAAGAATGACCACTTCCACAGCTGGGTGTTAGGTACTGTACCTACATACCTACTACCGGCGCTAAGGTAGGTAGGTATGTAACAAGTAGGTAATTAGGTACCTACCTCAGTATCCTGCTTCGCGATCAAGTGCTGCTGATTTACCCAAAACTGTTACATAAATACAATCTGTACTCAGAATTTATTACTTACCTACCGCGCATTGCATAATTAGGTACTTAGATACTTAATTAATAGCTGTTTAACAATCACGTATTGTTTGTACTGTATATTTCTAAAGTAAAGACGTATCGTAGAAAGAAGGTAGGTAAATAAATTGTAAGTAAATAAATAATTACCAGCCTTTTCACCCTGACGAATTATCCGACTGACTCCCCCAGTCGTAAGTGTACGCGAGAAAACAATTGACAACTGCCGGTATAAAAATGCAACTGGCCGCTCGGAAAATCCGCCTGTGTGAAAAGGCTGAAAAGGTATATAAGATAAACCATTTCCTGAATGATACCTAAGTATGTACCTACTTACCTATGGATTAGATGAAATATACATAAGCTAAAATAAACACATACTTACCAAGTAATGTTAGATATGAAGCCACTCTTGACGTGTTTACAAAATCCAACGAACAAAGCAGGATTTTCGGTATTTCCCTACCAAGGAAACAGAGCATTATCACATGAGTTAATACTAATGTAGCATTACTTCGCAAATATAAATTTATATTCAAGCATAGCATACGTAAGTAAATTTTTATCTGCTCTCTTCTCTGAACTTCGGATTCCATGGCAATGGATGCAATAAAACTTCAATGACAGTTGTCCAATCATTGTCTGACGATTTATGCTCACTTATATTAAAGCTTGGTTATTTCAGATCTATGTACCTACTTAGGTATGTAACTTTATGCAACTAAACACTACTAAGTTGAGAAATATTTTCCTGAAAACATGGTTAGGTAACACATTTTCGATAATTTCTATATCTATGTTGTCATTAGCTGTTTCCTGTAGTTCATCCGCACTGGGTGAAACCGCGGGCAAAAGCTAGAGTTTTATAAGCAGCGATTGCCATCTTAAGCCGTGTCTATCTATTCCCTTAGGGAAATCAAGATCTTAACGTGGCACCATGAATGGACGCAAGCCGGCCATTCACTGGAATAATCTCTGGCTGACCCGGCCGAATGGGGTGCTCTCTATTCAGACGGTTTGTTGAGACTATCTTTAGAAAATAATAAGCTAGTGCAGGCAGGGTGAATTCGTGGATAAAATGAAAACGCGCAAACACACTACTTATTACTATGTATAGGTAACCTATCCTTGACAGGTCATCATTTCCCGAGCCTTTTCCAACTATGTTGGGGTCGGCTTCCAGTCCCCAGTGTTTTTACAAAGAGCGACAGTCTATCTGACCTCCTCGACCCAGTTACCCGGGCAACCAAGTACCTATATCCCATGGTAAGGCTGTTCCTGGAATCCTTGACAGGTATTATTACAGTAGGTGATCATCATCCTCCTGCCCTTATCCCAATTTTATTTGGGGTCGGCGCAGCATGTTTTCTTCTTCCATACGCTTCTATCTGCCGTCATCTCACAAGCAACATTCTTTCTTACCATATCTACTTACAGTAGATCTACTTAGCAGTATCTTACAGTAGGTGATATCATTGAATAAAGCTCTGACTTCAAAATTAATACTGGTAGGTAGTCCTCTCTTATAAGTAGGTAGGTACTTCTTTATCTGCATGCTCTTTTCAGTTGTATATTACATCTATGTGCGCTACTGAAAATTGACTTTTTAACGCCATTTAGAAACATACATAGGTCTTTTTCAAAATTTACATTCTAAGATAAACATTTATTTTATCTTAGTTAATTAGTTTACTTCATATACTTAAATAGTTATCGACAACTATTTATATGACATCAAACTTAAATGATTTCGTACTGGAGAAAAGACATCGCGCAAAGGTTAGGTTTCAGCTTACCTATCTTTTCTCCTATATCAGATCAAAGTAGCTACAATATAAAAATATTTCTAGATTTATATAATCCATCATTCTTAAATACCTACCTTTAAAATAGGATACAACTGTAAAAAAATATCAGTTCAGATAGGATAGGTAGGTCTTTTTATAAAATTCTAAAGCCCACATCATCCAAATTTCGAAGAAGCACATATTCAATCGATAATACTAATATAGCATGGATGCACACACAAAAGTTTCAGTCTTTTATGTATTATGTAGAAGGGCCGGCAGTACCCAGGCTCTCGGTCTACAACTTACGTATGAAATTAATAATCGTAATGCTAGTAACGCCATCTAGTATACCAGTTTGAAAACAATAAGCACAGCGCCATCTATCGACATTTGTTAGTATTGTTCAAAATGTTATTCACCGAACGATGTGGTATGCTTCAATCCATGGTAAGAGCTTCGGTGTATGACAAATAGATGGCACTGGAAACGAGCTTTTTGAATAAATTGCGAGAAATGTATACTTGTGCAAAAAGATCCGTACAGAATTAATATTCAAGATTGTGCTATGATTTTAACGATTTATTGGTTGCAAATTTTTTTTTAATTTTATTATTGTGCAATTTAATTGATCGTCAGGATTGCGCCTTAAAACGAATAAATAAAACTATGTAAACATTTTAAAATATTTTATTTTCCTCACACTCACTCAAAATACAAAAATATGACTTCGTCCTACATTTCATCAGGAGACACTTGGTATAAAAGCAGACTAAAAATATAATAAAATGCATTCTTCACTCTTCCTTATGCACAAACACAATTCACTAGCTAATCAGTCTATGCTGGTACACAAATAACATATAGCTTATATTACGTAAATAAATAAATATGCTTTCTTTTACAAGCAAAGTTTGGTTCCACTTCATTTTGAGATACATTTCTCATAGTATTTTATAGAAAAGGCACACACATTTTCTGCCGACCCAATAACCTTTCAGTCAACCATTCTATCATATCTTAATCTGACGCGCTCAAAATGTATTGCTCGCGTTCCAAAATATATTGTCACCGTATTGCTATTCTATTATATTCCTTGCTATTTGGCAGTATAATATATTAGCAACTTATCAGACTTAAAAATATAAGGCAAGTTATATTATCACAAAATAATATCTTCCTCTTATAACGAACAACAAGGCTTGTCGACACACACAACGATTTTATTCACTGCAACACAATATGCAATTTTTCAAACACACTGAGCTTTGTAAAGTATTGTGATGCTCACCAGCCTTAAATGTATTGTATTTCATGCACATTTTTGTAAATAATGTTGGTAATTTTGTCAGTCTTTAAGTAATAAATAAGGGAATATAATTAGCTAACTATATTTAGATAGGCATTTATTTAGCATTGATCTGCGATAGGAAGATTTGACTAAGAGTGAGTTGCACCAACTTACTTTAACGATAACAAAACTCGAACCAACGGTCAAATCTCTGGTTAAGTCAATAATGGATTGCACCATTTTAACAATGGTTAAAATGACGTCATATTTAACGATAACCGTAACCAGTCAATTTTGGCCGGTTATCGTTATTGCTAAGTTAACAAATGTCAAAATCTTGTCAATAGCCCGGTCAAAATAGACATATGAAATAACAAAAATTCCCACAGAGCTGATTTTTGGTGGAGAGCTAGATTTGATCATTATAAATAAAATACTAAAAGTCCCCATCGATCCCATGTGTGCGTCAAAAGTTATTCGAGGTCAAATGTCAAAATTTTAGGTTTTTAGATTTTTTTTCGAAAACGGTAAGTTTTATCAAAAAAGCACATCAGACCAAAATTGTAGATCTTTAAATTTTCTACAAAAATGGCATTAACAGTTTTCTCCTAAATCTTACCATTCCTGAGATATAGCCATTCAAAGAGTCTCACTATACATGATATGCACATATAAGCCACGTACATACGAGGGCTGCCTTTAAGTTGTATCGTTTGAAATAAGTACAGACAATCTAATAGGTTAATACCATTTATTGTTTTTCAAAGAATTCTCTGCGATATTTAATGCACTTTAGCACGCATTAAACCCAGTTCTTGAAACATTTATTCCATTCTAAAGTGGGGGTAGTCAAATTGGCCGATTTGTACCTTCCTTCCAACTCAGTCTTCTGGATAAAATGGAAATGTCGAAGGAAAATAAGCGTGCGATAATTTTCTACAACTTTAAAAGCGGATTGTCGCGACTTCAGCGCTTTAAAAAAAATTGTTCTGTGTTTAATGATGCAGAACCATGCCTTAGGACTGCAGTACGCTCATATTTAGGATTTAAAAGTGGGCAATCTAGCCTTAGAGACAAGCCACTTGAAGGTAGTTCAAACCCGATATGACCCAAGATAATATCGAAGCTATGCGGCAGTTAATTGTCGCAGACCAACATGTAACATACCGTGACATAGATCCGTGGGCATAACGATTGTTTTACATTCCACAAAATTAAGTAAAGTCTTCGTGGTAAACTTTTCAGCACACCTGAAAAAGCTGTTGACTCATACAAATCGGCCAATTTGACTACCCCCACTTCAGAATGGAATAAATGTTTCAAGAACTGGGTTTAATGCGTGCTAAAGTGCATTAAATATCGCAGAGAATTCTTTGAAAAACAATAAATGGTATTAACCTATTAGATTGTCTGTACTTATTTCAAACGATACAACTTAAAGGCAGCCCTCGTATGTACGTGGCTTATATGTGCATATCATGTATAGTGAGACTCTTTGAATCGCTATATCTCAGGAATGGTAAGATTTAGGAGAAAACTGTTAATGCCATTTTTGTAGAAAATTTAAAGATCTACGATTTTGGTCCGATGTCTTTTTTTGATAAAACTTACCGTTTTCGAAAAATAATCAAAAAACCTAAAATTTTGACATTTGACCTCGAATAACTTTTGACGCACACATGGGATCGATGAGGACTTTTAGTATTTTATTTATAATGATCAAATCTAGCTCTCCACCAAAAATCGGCTCTGTGGGAATTTTTGTTATTTGACCACTACTTTTATGTCTATTTTGACCGGGCTATCAAAATAATAACCTAGTCCGTTGTTTTCTGTTGTTTTATCATATTTAAGTATAAAAAAATTAAAAATGTCTTTAGTACGTGATATTTTATGGGAATCTAGTTCTTCTGACGACGAAAATTATAATGATTTACCTAATTCTCGAAAGAAAAAAGTGTATCAACCACGTGTTAATCGATTCCTAAAATGGAATGAGCAGGAGTTCTTGGATAGATTTCGGATTTCCAAAGGTTTAGCACGAGCCCTGGCTTCTCATTTAGCACCATTGCTCCAAACCAGAACCATGAAGTAAGTGCCTGTTTAATAAAGGCTTTAAAAACTATAGTGGGAATATTTGAGTCGTCCTATGTATGACTAAGGTATAACTACATAAACAATATTGTTTTTCTTTTCAGAAACTTTGCAGTTACTCCAGAGCAGCAAATAATAATGGCATTGGAATTTTACGCATGTGGTTCTTTTCAACGCTGCATTGGGGATGCTGCAGGTGTTCACAAATCTACTGTTTGTCGAATAATTCATCGAGTGAGCAGAGCTATAGCCGGACTAAGAACAGACTGGATTGCAATGCCTAAAAATATTGAGGAAATGGAAACTGAGGCCAAAAAATTTTATGAAATATGTGCATTTCCTAAAGTAATAGGAACTATAGACTGCACACATATACCAATCAAATCGCCAGGTGGTGCAGATGCAGAAACATATAGAAATAGAAAACAGGTATTTTCTCTTAATGTGCAAGTAATCACAAATGCTGAGATGTACATTACAAATATAGTTGCTAGATGGCCTGGAAGCTGTCACGACAGCCATATTTTCAACAGCAGTGTCATTAAGGGACGCCTAGAAGATGGAGAATTTGATGGTTTTTGGTTACTAGGAGACAAAGGTTATGCCAATAAACCATATTTGCTAACACCTCTACGTAATCCTGTTACAGAAGCTGAAAAACTGTACAATGAAAGTCATATTCGTACTAGAAATATTGTAGAACGCAGTTTTGGTTGTTGGAAAAAAAGGTTTCCTGCAGTGTCATGGAAACTCAGAACAAATACAGCAAGAGCCCAATGTGCTATAGTGGCAATGGCTGTCCTATATAATATTTGCAAGAAATTGAGAGACCCGATGCCAACATGTTACGACTCTGATAATGAATCATCAGATTCTGATGACAATGACCTGACCTCTGCATATGTTAGCCAGCATGACGAGCATAATAGGAATATGCTAATAAATACTTATTTTGATAGATTACATTAAGATAGACTATGTTTTAAATGAATAAATAAAAAAACTTCAAAAATAAAAATGCATTTTTATTTTTTTCTCAATAGAAAACAAAAGTGCATGGCATTTTCAGATTCCCATAATTCAGAAAGATAAGGATTTTGATGAAATTTCTCCTATACAAAAAGTAAAATGTATCTTAAAATTTATTTTTTCTCCCTTAAAATATCTATTTCAAGTTTAAGTTTATCCACTTCAAGCTTATGTTTTTCTTCATTGTGCCTCAGTAACTGGCTGTGTAATTCATTTTGGTGACTAATAGATAACTTTATCTTTTCCATCTCCAACTCATGAAGGCCATCTAAAACTGTCAGTTTTTTCCTTAGTGCTTGTTTTATGATATTTTCACTCTTCCCTTGTTTTTCTTTATGATACCTAAAATTGAAATAAAATATTAGGCTACACACTCAATAATTAAATGGCCTATTAGCGCAGTCGGTGGTAACCCTGCTGATGTACTAGATGGTGTGGGTTCGATCACCACCAAGGAAAAACACTTGTGGTGAACTCTGGTGTTTTTGTTATATATTTATCTATGTATGTAAGTACAAAGTTTGGCTATAGATTGTCATTTAAAAATACTTACGACTTAGTTGTGGTGCTACTGGTCTCTTTAGTGATGAATGTGGGGCACTAGCATCAAAAACTTCATCTGGGACAATATTTTCAACATTATCAAAACTTTTGTCTTGATCTGTAATAATTGTGTTGACTACAACATCCTGCAAACAAGTTAATATAATTAATTAATGCATCTAATCCAAATACATATTAAATAATTTGGAATACATAAATACCTTGAGTATATTGGGCATGTCATGTTGAATTTCACTATCAGTATTTGTGTCTAGTTTCACTTTCTGTAAAAACATTGCTTTTATTATTAATCTTTTCAATTTATTACTAAATCTAAACAGCAGATTGGTGGCAAATAGTTTTGAATAAATAGTGCAATTTATTTATTTTTTAAATTTTTAAACCTACAAGCTTAGTACTTATAAGTTTTATCACAATCACTAAATATTTGTGATGATATGTAGATAACAGGGTCTAAAAATAATCAAATTATCTTTAACAATTCAAACCCTCATTACTTTTTGTATAGGAGGAATTTCATCAAAATCCTTATCTTTGTGAATTATGGGAATCTGAAAAAAAAGAATATATTTTATAGTATCTCCTTTACACCTTATTTATAATCTGCAATAATTTACTCACTGTAACAATGGAATTTGGGGAAATAATGTCATCATCATATATAGCCTCATTTCCATCAATAGATCCAGACATAATGGATCTTAACCAATCAGTAGCATCTTCTGAATCTGGAGGAAGTGAGGGAGGATTTCCTCCACCTGTGCGTCTCATTTCCTGACGTTCTCTACTTGCTACCTGCAAAATATAATTTCTTTGTTATAACATTAGACATAAATTGATTCATGTTTTTAGAAGGTGAGATTAGTTCACTTCCAAGCAGCGGAAAGTAGGTAGAATTACCTTCTTTGCAGATCTTTTCATATTTTCAAATTTATATTTTAGCTGCTTCATGTTTCTAGGTACTTGACCAACAGCATTAAATTCCTTTGCGATGCAGTGCCATGCATGGTCTTTTTGTACTACTCCCATCAGTTTTTACACATAAGTACATTTTATATTTGTCTACAAGTATCTGCAATCGACTAATCTCTTCCTTAGTAAAATTGACACTTCTTTCCCTGTAAAAATAACAAATACTTTATTCAATGTGGTAAATAACAATAGGCAGTAAGGAATATACCATGAATTTTTCATATGGATGTTTAATTATGTTATTTCACATAGTTTTTTTTTATTTATTGTATGAACAATTAAATAAAACATTTTCTAAACAATGTTGTATGAATAAAAGTGTGGACTGAGATATTATTTTATATAGGACCTAAGTAAAACACGCTTGATTTAACTTGCATAGGCTAAAAGTTATAATGTACTAATGTAGTGGCGCACTTTTTATCAGGTATAATAAATTTAACATAAAATTAAACTCACTTTGTCTTGAAGTCATCCATTATTACTATTACAATATCCGTGCTTGATTCGGCAAACAGACGGACACAACAAAAACACAACAATTATAATAACACAAACCTAACCTCACGAAACGAGATTCGTGAAAATAAATTTGACATAAGGCTCACAGTGTTGTCATAACAAATAATTTTCCCCGTCAGTTTTTAGGGATAATTTATCTTTTTATACTGTCAACCCCATTAGCGTTAACTGTTAACAAAAAAATCATGGTGCAACAAACATTTGTAAAGTTCTGTGGTCATCGTTATAGTTACTGCTAAAATTAATCTTAACTATAGCATTAACTACGCCTGTGGTGCAACTCACTCTAAGATTAACAAAAAAGAATAACCTAACTTAGAACCTATTTTCGTCACCTAACATCCACATTGAATAAAGAACAATAAAGGTACAAGTTGGCAGCCGACCGCAGGCGACAACTGCAGACGACGTGTCGCAACGACACTACTGTTTTCTATGTATTTCTATGAAATTCCCTCCGTAGTTGAATCTGTTGAATGAAGCGACGACATGTCGTCTGCAGTTGTCGCCTGCAGTCGGCTGCCAACTTGTACCTTAATGGCCATCAAGTCAACGAATATCATGAAAAAAGCTAATGAAATGTTAACATAAAAGAAGTAGGTAACTTCCAAATAGGATATACACAGACCTACATCGCATATACACAGAAAATCAAACAAATATAAACTCCTGTAATTTCACAGAACCCTTTGTGAACTACATGAGGAAACCTTCTAAGGGTTGCTTACCAATTTCATAGCATAAAAGCTGCCAATGTTTCAAGCTGATATCAGACGCTATACCCGAGTTAACGATCATTTTTAATTCGTTCTATGTTCCAACGACAAGGCTGGAATGGCGAAAAAATAAACCTATCACCAAGATTCCATAGATTTAATAATAATAATTTTAGTTGTAAGTTTTATTTTATTTTGCTGTGCCCTACAGGGTCCACAATTGTACCTAGCTCTAAGCCAAATTGTAAAACCTACTTTATACATTGTGGAATGCAAATAAATAATATGAGTATGAATACGAGCATGTCATGTCATAGAGACGTGTCATTCCGAGTGATAGGCAAAAATGAAAGAAAAATTAAACGTCTGATATCAGCATTACGAATAAAG
The DNA here is from genome assembly GCF_030705265.1 of Helicoverpa armigera. Classification (NCBI taxonomy): domain Eukaryota; kingdom Metazoa; phylum Arthropoda; class Insecta; order Lepidoptera; family Noctuidae; genus Helicoverpa; species Helicoverpa armigera. Next base: position 3,660,668 of record NC_087141.1, read on the forward strand.
AAATAACGAATCTATGTCCAAGCCTGAGTGCTGCCCTCTCGATGTATCTTAGCGATCTCGTTCCTGAGCAGCCTCTCGTTAGAGGCGGCCTCTCTAAGCTCGGCCTCTCTTGCGCAGGTCGCGTCTAACTGCTGTTTTTGTAGGCGTAAGCTGTTTAGTTGAGACTGTAAAGCTGTGACGGTAGCGTATTTTGAGTTTGTCAGCTGGAAGAGAGGATAAAGAAATTCAGTAAATAAGAATTTGAATAAAAAGATAAAGATAAAAGTCATTTATTCAAAGTAGGTATTCAAATATGTACTTCACAAATACTACAAAAATATACTTTGGTAATTTTTCTCCTACAAGACCAGTGTGTCTCTTTTTGGAACAACAAAGTGATTAGGTACGTATTATAGCTGATGAACACAAAGTGCGAACTTTTGTTTGAAGCATCAATGAATACAAAACTTCTAGAAACTAACATTTGATCTAAGTTTTATATTTATGGACCATACTTGCTTATAAATAAGAGATTCAAAAACCCTAAAAATTTAGTAGAGGTAAATATTCTGATGTAACATACCTGTGTCGCTCTTTCATTAGCCCTGACTTCCTCGTGATAACTTTCCATTTGTTCTAGAATCTTCTCTCGCTCGAGCACGTTGAGCCTCTGCTTCTGTCTGTTGGCTTCTATCTTCTCTTCTATCTGCTTCTTCAGAGTGGTGACCACGTCATGCATGAGAAGAGCACGGGCTTCGCGCTCTTTGGCCCAGAGCTGAGAAATAGTGGGTTGGTATGAAGTTGGGTATCTGTATTAAAGTTAATACTGTAGAATATTAACTATATGTACTTACAATAAAACAAAAATTCATAAAATGCAATTCTTTTTAAAATAAGGACTGTATTTTGCTAACACAATATAATTGCAACTGAATTAATTTGCTTGACTTATTGTCTTCTAATTTTATTGAAGTAGTACCAAAAATATCAATTTAATAGTATTTACGGATTCTACCATAGATCTATGTATATGTAGAAATGACAGTGATAGGAATTTTAACAAATGAATACAACGAGTTGTTTGATGCGACAACCGAATTTTAAAGATTTCCTTGAGACCGACAGTGAGAAATTGTTTTAATTTTGACTTGACCAATATTGAAAAATTGTTTAGACCGTTTACTGAGACCACTTTCACCATAAAAATGTTTACCTAATCCTGTTTGTCATTTTTACCTTATCCTGTTTGTCATTGATCTGGCGTGCCTCTCCGTCATACATAGCTTCGATGGTGTTCTGCCGCTGTCGCTCGCGGTGGCGGTGCTCGGCGAGCTCGGCCAGCGCCGCGTCTAACACGCGCTTGTAGCTCAAGCATGTGTCTTGTTGGGCTTCACGCTCCTGGGATATTGAGGATAATAGTTTTAGGGGGTAATGTAAGTTAGTGACATAACGGGAAGTCCATTGACGGCAGCAGTAAATGTGGTACATGCAAGGTCTGACTTCAGTGTGATATACATAGTATATAAGAGAAGATTAATATACTTTTTATTAGTCCAATCGTAATAACGACAGAATAGTATACGAAATTATAGTAGACGATGATGTATTTTATCTCACGAAAGCGGGTTAGCCATTCTCGTTTGTATACCTAAATGCACACGCATTTACTATGACTTGGCAACTCAGCCACTACTTCGCTTTCTTAAGCTTATGTACAAGTACATTTATTTACACGGACAAGTACACAGTTATCGCTCATCCTTTTCGTGAGATAAACATATATTATTAAAGGGAAAGTAATGTGACTGTGCAAAATCTCTCCTTGTCTACTTTTATTTAGCTTAAAATTCGAGTTTTGATCACTACTAATAAATATTAAAAACAGCACATACCTTCAACACCGCCTTACGCAACTTCTCAAGCATTTCCAAATCCAGTTCAATCTCCTTCATCACAGCGACCACTCTTCTCTTCAATTTATACTTATGTAGGCCCATATTCACTATATTGGCATCTCTCTCTGCCACGAGGCGGTTGTGTTCTCTCTCTCTTTCGCACGATATGAACTGTAGCTCATCGAGTATGAGTTTCTCTTTCTCTTCTTGTTTGCGCAAGCGTTTTACAACTGTCTCTTTTTCGGCTAGTTCTGCTATCTGCCCTTCTAGGCTTTCGCGGAGCTCCTGCAGAAGATTTATAGTTTTAAACTTATGAAGAAATGTTTAGTGTTCACTGCATGTACCATGGAAAAACAATACCTAAGTGGTTGCATTTTGACCGTAGCAGACCTCTGCGATAAATTAAATGTAAATGATAGAAGAAATTCACATAATTGAAGCAAATTACAATATGTAGGAACGGGACTCAATAACCCCTTTGTATGTATGTATGCTTATTTTATTAAACAAAAATAATCTTTTCAGATAACAATTTAAGAATAGGTTTAGTCGTTCAACACTTTGTTATCACAAATCTATTTATTATTTTTTTACAAAACTCTATTAATTATCAATACCAACTTTAACTTGTTGCTCTTTCTCCTTGAGCCTTTCCTCCTCGATCTGTATCTGTCTGCGCAGCATTTCGTCTCTCTCCTGCAGAGTCTTACGCGTCTCCTCCTCGTCTTTTTTCTTCTGGACTTCTTTTTCCACTATTTGCTCCATCCTGGAAGATATCATATACATATTTATTCTATAGCCAAGTCTAGTTCAGGAATTGGAGTAGGTTAAAATAATTGGAATTTCTTTTGCTTGCCATATATTTTGATTATATGCACGATGGTATGAAAATGGGGGATGTTAGTGGATAATTAACAGCAGCACAGGTTGTTCAATCATAAGGCTAAGCAACGATTGGCACCGTGGTCCGTGGATGAGTGACCATCTTGTCTTACCAAAGTGTACTGGGTTTCTCAGGTAACTGGGATGAGGAGGTCAGATAAGCAGTTGTTGCTGCATGTAAAACACGGGTACCTACTAAGCTGCATCTGGTTAGACTTACCCGTACAACCCCAATTTAGTAGGGAAAAAGCAAATAGGCTGTAAATAATAACACCGGCCATTACAACTGTCACTATCTAAAGATAACTTTGAGATATACTTGGCTGTTATTATATTATAGTATCAACCTACCACGCAGACTTGCACTTGCCATTAGCGACATAAGCGCTAGCAGCCCGCAGCTCGGGCTGGCGCATTCTCCACGCGTGATGCAGCCGCAGCTCAGCCTCGTGACGCATCAGCTGCTCCTCCTTAGCCATGATGCCCTGGTTGATATACTAACTAGTTATAGTATCAACCTACCACGCAGACTTGCACTTGCCATTAGCGACATAAGCGCTAGCAGCCCGCAGCTCGGGCTGGCGCATTCTCCACGCGTGATGCAGCCGCAGCTCAGCCTCGTGACGCATCAGCTGCTCCTCCTTAGCCATGATGCCCTGGTTGATATACTAACTAGTTATAGTATCAACCTACCACGCAGACTTGCACTTGCCATTAGCGACATAAGCGCTAGCAGCCCGCAGCTCGGGCTGGCGCATTCTCCACGCGTGATGCAGCCGCAGCTCAGCCTCGTGACGCATCAGCTGCTCCTCCTTAGCCATGATGCCCTGGTTGATATACTAACTAGTTATAGTATCAACCTACCACGCAGACTTGCACTTGCCATTAGCGACATAAGCGCTAGCAGCCCGCAGCTCGGGCTGGCGCATTCTCCACGCGTGATGCAGCCGCAGCTCAGCCTCGTGACGCATCAGCTGCTCCTCCTTAGCCATGATGCCCTGGTTGATATAACTAGTTATAGTATCAACCTACCACGCAGACTTGCACTTGCCATTAGCGACATAAGCGCTAGCAGCCCGCAGCTCGGGCTGGCGCATTCTCCACGCGTGATGCAGCCGCAGCTCAGCCTCGTGACGCATCAGCTGCTCCTCCTTAGCCATGATGCCCTGGTTGATATACTAACTAGTTATAGTATCAACCTACCACGCAGACTTGCACTTGCCATTAGCGACATAAGCGCTAGCAGCCCGCAGCTCGGGCTGGCGCATTCTCCACGCGTGATGCAGCCGCAGCTCAGCCTCGTGACGCATCAGCTGCTCCTCCTTAGCCATGATGCCCTGGTTGATATACTAACTAGTTATAGTATCAACCTACCACGCAGACTTGCACTTGCCATTAGCGACATAAGCGCTAGCAGCCCGCAGCTCGGGCTGGCGCATTCTCCACGCGTGATGCAGCCGCAGCTCAGCCTCGTGACGCATCAGCTGCTCCTCCTTAGCCATGATGCCCTGGTTGATATACTAACTAGTTATAGTATCAACCTACCACGCAGACTTGCACTTGCCATTAGCGACATAAGCGCTAGCAGCCCGCAGCTCGGGCTGGCGCATTCTCCACGCGTGATGCAGCCGCAGCTCAGCCTCGTGACGCATCAGCTGCTCCTCCTTAGCCATGATGCCCTGGTTGATATACTAACTAGTTATAGTATCAACCTACCACGCAGACTTGCACTTGCCATTAGCGACATAAGCGCTAGCAGCCCGCAGCTCGGGCTGGCGCATTCTCCACGCGTGATGCAGCCGCAGCTCAGCCTCGTGACGCATCAGCTGCTCCTCCTTAGCCATGATGCCCTGGTTGATATACTAACTAGTTATAGTATCAACCTACCACGCAGACTTGCACTTGCCATTAGCGACATAAGCGCTAGCAGCCCGCAGCTCGGGCTGGCGCATTCTCCACGCGTGATGCAGCCGCAGCTCAGCCTCGTGACGCATCAGCTGCTCCTCCTTAGCCATGATGCCCTGGTTGATATACTAACTAGTTATAGTATCAACCTACCACGCAGACTTGCACTTGCCATTAGCGACATAAGCGCTAGCAGCCCGCAGCTCGGGCTGGCGCATTCTCCACGCGTGATGCAGCCGCAGCTCAGCCTCGTGACGCATCAGCTGCTCCTCCTTAGCCATGATGCCCTGGTTGATATACTAACTAGTTATAGTATCAACCTACCACGCAGACTTGCACTTGCCATTAGCGACATAAGCGCTAGCAGCCCGCAGCTCGGGCTGGCGCATTCTCCACGCGTGATGCAGCCGCAGCTCAGCCTCGTGACGCATCAGCTGCTCCTCCTTAGCCATGATGCCCTGGTTGATATACTAACTAGTTATAGTATCAACCTACCACGCAGACTTGCACTTGCCATTAGCGACATAAGCGCTAGCAGCCCGCAGCTCGGGCTGGCGCATTCTCCACGCGTGATGCAGCCGCAGCTCAGCCTCGTGACGCATCAGCTGCTCCTCCTTAGCCATGATGCCCTGGTTGATATACTAACTAGTTATAGTATCAACCTACCACGCAGACTTGCACTTGCCATTAGCGACATAAGCGCTAGCAGCCCGCAGCTCGGGCTGGCGCATTCTCCACGCGTGATGCAGCCGCAGCTCAGCCTCGTGACGCATCAGCTGCTCCTCCTTAGCCATGATGCCCTGGTTGATATACTAACTAGTTATAGTATCAACCTACCACGCAGACTTGCACTTGCCATTAGCGACATAAGCGCTAGCAGCCCGCAGCTCGGGCTGGCGCATTCTCCACGCGTGATGCAGCCGCAGCTCAGCCTCGTGACGCATCAGCTGCTCCTCCTTAGCCATGATGCCCTGGTTGATATACTAACTAGTTATAGTATCAACCTACCACGCAGACTTGCACTTGCCATTAGCGACATAAGCGCTAGCAGCCCGCAGCTCGGGCTGGCGCATTCTCCACGCGTGATGCAGCCGCAGCTCAGCCTCGTGACGCATCAGCTGCTCCTCCTTAGCCATGATGCCCTGGTTGATATACTAACTAGTTATAGTATCAACCTACCACGCAGACTTGCACTTGCCATTAGCGACATAAGCGCTAGCAGCCCGCAGCTCGGGCTGGCGCATTCTCCACGCGTGATGCAGCCGCAGCTCAGCCTCGTGACGCATCAGCTGCTCCTCCTTAGCCATGATGCCCTGGTTGATATACTAACTAGTTATAGTATCAACCTACCACGCAGACTTGCACTTGCCATTAGCGACATAAGCGCTAGCAGCCCGCAGCTCGGGCTGGCGCATTCTCCACGCGTGATGCAGCCGCAGCTCAGCCTCGTGACGCATCAGCTGCTCCTCCTTAGCCATGATGCCCTGGTTGATATACTAACTAGTTATAGTATCAACCTACCACGCAGACTTGCACTTGCCATTAGTTACATAAGCGCTAGCAGCCCGCAGCTCGGGCTGGCGCATTCTCCACGCGTGATGCAGCCGCAGCTCAGCCTCGTGACGCATCAGCTGCTCCTCCTTAGCCATGATGCCCTGGTTGATATACTAACTAGTTATAGTATCAACCTACCACGCAGACTTGCACTTGCCATTAGCGACATAAGCGCTAGCAGCCCGCAGCTCGGGCTGGCGCATTCTCCACGCGTGATGCAGCCGCAGCTCAGCCTCGTGACGCATCAGCTGCTCCTCCTTAGCCATGATGCCCTGGTTGATATACTAACTAGTTATAGTATCAACCTACCACGCAGACTTGCACTTGCCATTAGCGACATAAGCGCTAGCAGCCCGCAGCTCGGGCTGGCGCATTCTCCACGCGTGATGCAGCCGCAGCTCAGCCTCGTGACGCATCAGCTGCTCCTCCTTAGCCATGATGCCCTGGTTGATATACTAACTAGTTATAGTATCAACCTACCACGCAGACTTGCACTTGCCATTAGCGACATAAGCGCTAGCAGCCCGCAGCTCGGGCTGGCGCATTCTCCACGCGTGATGCAGCCGCAGCTCAGCCTCGTGACGCATCAGCTGCTCCTCCTTAGCCATGATGCCCTGGTTGATATACTAACTAGTTATAGTATCAACCTACCACGCAGACTTGCACTTGCCATTAGCGACATAAGCGCTAGCAGCCCGCAGCTCGGGCTGGCGCATTCTCCACGCGTGATGCAGCCGCAGCTCAGCCGTGCGCATCAGCTGCTCCTCCTTAGCCACCCTGGTTGATATACTAACTAGTTATAGTATCAACCTAGCACGCAGACTTGCACTGGCCATGACATACGCTAGCACCCGCAGCTCGGGCTGGCGCAACCGTGACCCGCGCTCAGCCTCGTGACATCAGCTGCTCCTCCTGCTGATGCCCTGGTTGATATACTAACTAGTTATAGCAACCTGGCTTGCACTTGCATTAGCGACATAAGCGCTGCAGCCCGCAGCTCGGCTGGCGCATTCTCCAGCTGATCCAGCCGCAGCTGGTTGACGCATCAGCTAACTAGCCATGATGCCCTGGTATAACCTACCACGCAGACTTGCACTTGCCATTAGCGACATAAGCGCTAGCAGCCCGCAGCTCGGGCTGGCGCATTCTCCACGCGTGATGCAGCCGCAGCTCAGCCTCGTGACGCATCAGCTGCTCCTCCTTAGCCATGATGCCCTGGTTGATATACTAACTAGTTATAGTATCAACCTACCACGCAGACTTGCACTTGCCATTAGCGACATAAGCGCTAGCAGCCCGCAGCTCGGGCTGGCGCATTCTCCACGCGTGATGCAGCCGCAGCTCAGCCTCGTGACGCATCAGCTGCTCCTCCTTAGCCATGATGCCCTGGTTGATATACTAACTAGTTATAGTATCAACCTACCACGCAGACTTGCACTTGCCATTAGCGACATAAGCGCTAGCAGCCCGCAGCTCGGGCTGGCGCATTCTCCACGCGTGATGCAGCCGCAGCTCAGCCTCGTGACGCATCAGCTGCTCCTCCTTAGCCATGATGCCCTGGTTGATATACTAACTAGTTATAGTATCAACCTACCACGCAGACTTGCACTTGCCATTAGCGACATAAGCGCTAGCAGCCCGCAGCTCGGGCTGGCGCATTCTCCACGCGTGATGCAGCCGCAGCTCAGCCTCGTGACGCATCAGCTGCTCCTCCTTAGCCATGATGCCCTGGTTGATATACTAACTAGTTATAGTATCAACCTACCACGCAGACTTGCACTTGCCATTAGCGACATAAGCGCTAGCAGCCCGCAGCTCGGGCTGGCGCATTCTCCACGCGTGATGCAGCCGCAGCTCAGCCTCGTGACGCATCAGCTGCTCCTCCTTAGCCATGATGCCCTGGTTGATATACTAACTAGTTATAGTATCAACCTACCACGCAGACTTGCACTTGCCATTAGCGACATAAGCGCTAGCAGCCCGCAGCTCGGGCTGGCGCATTCTCCACGCGTGATGCAGCCGCAGCTCAGCCTCGTGACGCATCAGCTGCTCCTCCTTAGCCATGATGCCCTGGTTGATATACTAACTAGTTATAGTATCAACCTACCACGCAGACTTGCACTTGCCATTAGCGACATAAGCGCTAGCAGCCCGCAGCTCGGGCTGGCGCATTCTCCACGCGTGATGCAGCCGCAGCTCAGCCTCGTGACGCATCAGCTGCTCCTCCTTAGCCATGATGCCCTGGTTGATATACTAACTAGTTATAGTATCAACCTACCACGCAGACTTGCACTTGCCATTAGTTACATAAGCGCTAGCAGCCCGCAGCTCGGGCTGGCGCATTCTCCACGCGTGATGCAGCCGCAGCTCAGCCTCGTGACGCATCAGCTGCTCCTCCTTAGCCATGATGCCCTGGTTGATATACTAACTAGTTATAGTATCAACCTACCACGCAGACTTGCACTTGCCATTAGCGACATAAGCGCTAGCAGCCCGCAGCTCGGGCTGGCGCATTCTCCACGCGTGATGCAGCCGCAGCTCAGCCTCGTGACGCATCAGCTGCTCCTCCTTAGCCATGATGCCCTGGTTGATATACTAACTAGTTATAGTATCAACCTACCACGCAGACTTGCACTTGCCATTAGCGACATAAGCGCTAGCAGCCCGCAGCTCGGGCTGGCGCATTCTCCACGCGTGATGCAGCCGCAGCTCAGCCTCGTGACGCATCAGCTGCTCCTCCTTAGCCATGATGCCCTGGTTGATCTCTTGAAGAGTTGAGGTGGGGACTTTGTTGAGGTATGAACTGAAATTAAAAAATATATGTATGAGTAAATATTCTGAAAAAAGTGAAAGGAGTTTTAAATGCATCTCCAGATAGTTCAGCGGAGGAGTCAGGTAAGCTGCTTTTCCCCCCTTACACTAGAATTCAATAAAAAAGCATATAGCATAATACCTGTATGTATATACTAGTATCTAGTTTTAAATCTGGTTAGTATCTATATATTTTAGATTTACTACAAAGTTTAGATTTTATTAAAAACATGATCTTATGGTACCTGGCTAAGTGCTTTGTTTAAACTATCATCTTATCTATACCTAGAACTAAAGCAGGTATTGGTGGAAAGTTGGTAAGAAAAACCTTACCCATTTTTATAAAACTTGGGCTGAGCTGCTAACTTTTTAAGTTCCTGTTGAAACTGCATGTTTTCTTGGAACAACATTAGCTCCAGTTTTTTACGCCGCTCCTCGAGTTGACTAAAAAATATAAACAAAAACATTATACCTATACTATATCATATCTCATATAGTTATTAATGGAATTTAAATGTTTATTTCCTAGTAAGCTTGTATTATAACAATATCCTTTAGATATAAAAAAGACATATGATAGAAGTTTTTTGTTGCTTATTTTTAGATTGGTAGTAATGTGGTAACTTAACTTTTTTGTCAGTTCTGTTTTACTAGTTCAGTGATCTTACAAGGTTATATGACAAAAAAAGTGTTCAAAACATAATCTACCAAATAAAAAAATATAAAAACTTTCTGTAATAAGTATGTTATTGCAAGATAAATATTTTTATACACACTAAACAAACTTCTAAGTTTAAAGCCATACAAACTCAGAGTAGCTTCAATGAACATAAGACAGAATATAAATTGACTTAGTTAAGCTTGTATTATAACAAACACTAGTTTGATGGTTGAATATACTCTATTCATGAATAAATTTATTTTAAATATTTTTATGGATAAAAAGCTGTCTTTCTACACACTACATTTTTCATGATTAAACAGCTTAATAATTAACAAATCAACTTACGCAGCTCTTATCTTCCGCTGACTCAACAGCTCAGCTTCCTTATTAGCCTTCTCATAATAATCCTCAGTGGTCCACTGCTCATGATGCCTAGACTTAGTAGTGTGGATCTCGAAGTACGAGGCTACCTTCTTCAATTCCTCGGCACGTTTGAGCTCATTGTCACGACGTTGAGCGGCTAACGCTTGCAGCTGCCATTGTGGGCGGGGACGAGACATTTTCTTGATGATATAAAAATAGTAAATTAAAAATACCTGTAAAAAATAATACATTTATTTGGTCAGTAGGCCATCTTAAGGGTGGATCTTTAGAAAGGTTTCTATTAAAAATTGGTGTTCAGCTAGCTAAACATGACTCAGTAAAGTGGAGTCATGCCAACTGACATTACCTTGGAATTATGACAAAGGTTACTTACCTTACTATTATTTTTCTAATTCTTAGTTAATTCACGAAATAGATTTGTTCAATGACTAGGTAGGTAATGACATTAGCGAGGGTAAGATTTATTTAAAAATCAACCGACAGGCAAAGAATGTTTGTTTCTAAAGTGCAACACTTATGAGCAACACACTGAAGAACCTTTTAGTACAAAAAACCACAACACAAACTCAAGGTAATGACCGAATATGGAATAATTTCCGAAACAAAAGTAAATGAGTCACTTTGCGAGATCAATACATACCAACCTCTTTGGTTGACTGCACACAGTTTGGATCTCCTTCGTACTGATTCAACTCACTTACATGACGGTTACATTCGCTCGCGTGGGTGCTAAAACGAGCCGTAATTGGAATATGTGAGGTCAGACAGATTACGTTCAATTCAATTTACTTCCTTGTAAAATTAATTTTCATTGCGGGCATTCACGCAATTTCAAATAAAACGTTGCGTTGGTAAACAAGTTTATGTCAAAGTCAAACAAAGTGACAGTTGTGTGTTGCTTAGCAACGGGTGGCGTTCCGATTCACATAGGTAACTGTCAGTTTTTTTTTTTGTAACAAATTCATAAAACTTGTGAAAAATTCATAAATATCGCATATTACATCGGTAATCAAATGAGGACAGGTTCGCGATGTTAATAAAAAAAATGTTTAAATAATAATATGTATAATATAAGGAAGGAAGAGGAAGAAGCCACCCCTTCCACAAGATAGGTCGTATGAAAGAGGCGGCTTCTAAATTCTCAATTCCTTATTCCATGAATTATATAGTTTCATGATTGGCTTTTAGCCTGATGCCTATAGTAACCAAATACATAAGATTTTATTGGTGCGCCTGATTATTTCTTAGTTTATATTTTGCGTTATTCATTGCTACTCTATTTATTGTAGGAGTTTCAGCTTTTCACCGTAAACCACACAAGAGAGGCCAAAACCCAAGTTTAATATTACCATATTACAGAACTAGCTGTTTTCCCGCGGCTTCCCCCGCATCTCTTGGTATTTACTGCCTGCACCGGTATAAAATATTAAATACAACCTATATTACTAGGGAAGTTTTTGGTCTTTTTAGAAGTCGGCTCTATTTTTTCGAAGGCCTTCTGTTGTGCCTTGTTGAATATATTAAAAAAATATTTCAGCATTCAAAATTGTTAATGTACGAAAATATTACGATTTTTTGATACCTATTTAAAAATATAAGTTTATATTAACTAATATTTTTATTACTTAGTTTATATTAACTTATATTTTTATATAGGTACCAAAAAATCGTATATACCTATTCCTACATACGTACCTACCTAGGTACATTAGCTTTTTTTAATCCGCGGGTTTGTAATACATATATTAATTTTAACTCTCATGGAAAGTTCGCACATCGAGGACAACGTATACCTACACAAACGTCGATAGATATATTATTTATTAGTTTTTTTTTTGACGACTTAACAACTCTATTTGGATAACTTTAAAAGTAAGCCGATTCTGTTTTTTTTTTTGTTTCACAGAAGTTATAGGCTCATGTGAAGATACCGATTGAACCCTAAAATAGGTTTCCGCGCAGCGCAATCTTTTAGGTACTTGACGACAAAAAGTTTTTCGAGAAATATACAGAGATCGGTATTATTGAGGGCCATGAAACTATACATAGATATTTAGTTATATCTTGTTAAGTATATCGATTTAGAATTAGATAAAGTTACATATTTAAAAATTGGTAGCCCATTCTGAATGTAGGCTATTTGCAAGCTGTTTTTCCAAAGGAATATTTTTTAAATGATCGTAACCTTTAGAAGACAAACAGCAAATACTGGTAACAACACAAGTTAGATTAGCCGAGCCGAGATGAAGCTCAGTCATCCGCTACATTATGCGGTCGGCAAAAATTACGCAAAACCTCTTTTTATAATTTCCTAGCTCGTGTCTATGGTATTTAATTGAGGAAGTGGCTTTATCAGTGTTACTTGCGCATTATTATGAAAAAGTTTAAGTATATGGGTAGTATATAACTAGTTATAAGTTGAATAAACTGTAGGTAGGTACCTCCCTAAGTTATGTCCTTTCTTTTTGAACTGGTTAAAAATGTACGAGAAATCCACTTTTCCGTAAAGATTTATTTATGATTGTGCCCCCTTATTTGCATATTACCTAATCAATCTGATTTTCAGAATCGTATACTCCCTGGTAACTATAGCTAGTTCTTTTATGGGAGGAGTCGTAGATATTTTGCTAGGGAAAATTCTTTTTCCCTTTCTGTAAGAATTATGGACTTTCATTCCTACGAGAGGGCTCTATTTCATGAAAATTCCTATTCCATCATAATTTTGTTTCATTTTAACCATGTTTAGAAACTAACAAAGTTGTATAAACTCGGGAATCAAACTGTAATCCATCTCCCCGTACGCTATACGCGTTGCTAAGCTACCAAGCGTTTACAAGCCAGCAACCTAGGGAATCCGGCATGACCAGAAACTAAATATATACAAAGCTGATACACCCCCTATATAACTTTACAACTATAGAAAAATACAGCTCTATATTATATCAGTGATTAATACTTTTTAATGGGCGATATTATTATTAGTTTTGGACCTGTGTAGAAGTTAAAAAGCTCTTATTTTCATTGAGTTTCAAAGCTTGCGGCCTTCAAGGTGATAGCGGGTCACATTCCGACAGGCGGAGTGAGAGAGTGAATAGGTTCTCTCGCTTTAGATACAATGGAGGCTCTTGTGGTGTTGCCAGAGTGACGAGGATTTTACTGTTATGGTAGGTTTTGTGGTAAAGCTTGGTCTAAGTTTAATAAACTTAAGGAAATGGTTATGATAGTGATAATTAGATGTTTTCAGGTGTCTACCTTCTGTAAAAAGATAATGATATGCACGTGTTGATTTTAAAATTACATGCTTAAAAAAAATTCTGACTAAGAACTAATTCCTTCAAAGAATTAACACCAATAATTATTTACAAACAAAATAAAATAACGTAATTAAAAATCTTTTCTAATTATTTTCTACAACAATATGCCTCCGTAATAGGTATATTAGTCATGAAGGCACATTACAACACATTTGGTATTAAAACATTTAAAATATAATATCTCTGCAAATAAACATATTTTGTATCAATAACTCATAGAAGCTTTTCCACCCAAAAGCACACTAAACATTCCACAGTAGAAAACACAACTAAAGGCTGGCAGCCCCCCCAACCGGCAGTCAGTCGTTCAGAGGCTGCGTACGCGCATGCCATCGCGAAACGTTACCATCGACTTACAAACTTACCACCATCCCCCGAACACTTCACAAAACGACTTCAGAACTTCTAGAAGTCCAAATAGTGATGTACTCAAGTGTTAAACGTAGCTAGTGATGTGAAACACTCAAACCAGTGCATATGTAAAGTGGTTTACGATTGATATTTTTTGTTTGTCCGCCTGTGTATGTAATAACCGTGCTCTGAACCAAGAAATGGGTTTATAATTGGTCTAAATCAATGGCCACGATGGTGAGTTATACCTATTTGTGGTTAAAACTAAAAATATTGTGCTATGTATGTGTGCGTAAGTCTGTCTGTAGGTACTTGTTTGTATGTACAGAGAAATGTGTATGTCTTTTACATTATGTTTTATGTATAAACGTTATAATAGTAAGTTCACACATTATGTGTTTGAGAGTTTCTGAAGGAACGTTGTGAACTGCAGTTATAAACACCTGCTAAAGTCGATGAACTAGAAAGTTGTTTTGATGGTTATATCTGTACTTTCAAGTACTTTATCTGAAGCCGTGTGATCATTTAACTGTGCCTAGAGTGAGCTTATCTCTCTATGATGGATATACGAGAGAAAACGTTCAGTTATGCGCGCGCGCAACTTCGCGTTCGTAGAGTAAAAGACATCAACGCGCATTCCTTTGCCGCTGAGGAATTTGTGATCTCAATTATTAAGTTATCTGTTTAATTGCCACGCTCAATATTCATGGCCGTGCTAGTTACATTTTGCATACTTTAGTGGTCATATTTCTATGAATACAGAGCGTTAAAAGTTATGTCTGTACATATTTTATGAACCGGTAATTGCATGTTTTGTATCTTTTGTGACGACCGTACTGATCTTGTATGTAACTTATACCTACATAATTAAAATTCCAAACAACTTTACGCTGTCATACCTACTCCTCGGAACCCGAAAACTTATTACAAATGACGGATCAGTTATAAAACGCCGACACCAATTGAAACCGACAACATAAGTGAAAAAAGTCCACCGCATTGTTCCGAGACCAATTCAACCGTGTAATTGACTTTTGGAGGAAACAACTTACAATTTAATACTTCATATACAAAACTAAACATCGGACCCAAGCTCTAAAAGGACCCTAAAAATGATTCTTGACCATCCAAACTAATATTATAAATGCGAAAGTAACTCTGTCTGTCTGTCCGTCTGTCTGTCTTTTCTTCACTCCTAAACTACTGAACCGATTTGTGTGAAATTTGGTACAGACATAGTTTGGAACTTGAGAAAGGACATAGGATAGTTTTTATTACAAAATAAAAATAAAATGTATTCCGTACTTATAGCGCCATCTATTGGTCAAACCAAAAATATGCCGGAAGTCACTATTCCACGCGGGCAAAAGCTAGTACTTCATATACAAAACTAAACATTGGACCTGAGACCCTAAAGGTCCAAAAATGATCCTTCACCATATTACATATCCTTTACAAAGATTACAGCGCCTTGATCATCATTAAGGCATCAAGAAGGTATTACTTGGTCACCCCGCAATTTTTAACTCATTAGCCTCTCGAATTTTTGTAAAATTATTCATCATTAGGAAAATCGATAAAGTTATGGTGTGCGCTGATGATTTCTCGACAGACATCTTAATTGTTCTTTGATGTTTATGTGCTAAAATTGCTGTTTCCAAGATCTTTCTTTCCCGAATAGACTTTAGTGGCTCGAATAGGACCAAATATTTCATTTCTTTCTCTTGCCTCTGGAGCTATTTGTTACACAAGTAATACTCGAAATTGCCCATTTAATACCAGCAGAAGCTTCAGTCTATATACTACCTACTCTATACCTATTCCTTCAGGACACCCTAGCAACAAGCCCACTAGCTAGGTAGGTACTACCTTTCAATACGGAATAAAGGACATTACAAAAAAAATTCGGCATTCCTTTTCCAAAATCCCCCATTTCGTCAAGGTTCACCTGCTTTAAAACATCAAAAGGGGATCCAAAACGCCGACAAAAATACAAAGTCAACCGCTGAACACACATTTAGATCCCAAAAGCAAATAGAAGTAAATAAATAAGCAAATATAGGCGGTACTTAACGGTCGGCACACGGGGACATTCGAGATGTTAGTTAATGACAAACATACCAACACATCCGTCTCAAGGTCTTCTATGTGAACAATTAAAACTGGCTTCTGTACACGATATCTCTATGTGTATGGAAATTGAATCAGACTACGGTATGAATAGCTACAGCTTAGTAGTTAAAAATCTGATTATGAAATAAGGGGTCTCTATAATCGGATGCAATAGAAATTACTTATACAGTTCTCATCTAGAAACCATCTAGAAACTTAGGGGCTTCTACGGGGCTTACTTTAAGCTAAAGAGGTTCTCATTCACAAAACAGTTCTTGTATACCTCATTAATTACCACTGAAATTGGACTTGAAACAAGTGGTTTGATAAAAAACTTCAGCATGAATAGCTTAAAATGTGTCGATTCGTCTACCTACTTATCGTAAATTTGGAAATGTATCTATATACCACAGAAAGAAAACACCCAATGGCTAGGGGACTAACTATTCTTTTTAAACATTTACCATTTTTCTTTACACACATTGTATTAGATATGTAAATAGAGACAAGGGACTTTCCTAAACTGGAGGAACTGAGGAACGTCGGTGATAGTTGCCAAGACAAGCCTGACCAGTACCCACTAAACGTTATGACTAGCAGCACTCACGCTCAGGCTGAATGTGGATAATTGTGGGGAAAGCCTGCCTTTTATAGTGGACTACATACATAATGTTACTATAGGTTGGTAGTACACCATAGAGTAAATGGGTAGTGACGAGATAAACCCACTTTTGAAGGTACTTATGTTAATAGGACGGGAGATTCAGGCTTCAGTGACAATTAAGTAAGAAGGTTCGTCGTTTGCCCAGCCTTTTCCCAACTATGTTGGGGTCGGCTTCCAGTCTATACGGGTGAAGGTGAGTATCAGTGTTTTACCAGAAGTGACTGTCTGTATGACCTCCTTAATTATCTGACAATTAAGGTTGGTTGTTAAGTAAAATTGGGAAGTTTATTTTAGGTATTCAATTATTTTTATATTCTTGGAACGAACAAGACATCCAAAAGGTATCCAATATGACTAACCGTCATTATAAAACATCTACCGAATAATAATTATACGGACAAAAAATCGTCCAAATAGGTATGAAGCGAAAATGTTGAAATGCCACTATTCCATTAGACTGGATTATACCTACACTACTCAGGTATAATGTACGAGCAACAAAAAACCAACATAATTTGAGACTATTACATTCAATTATGTACCTACGCGAATAAGTTCGTCGTTTCAACTATTCGGGGCAAAAAAACTGAATTGCGAGAATCCGTTTTTCCGTATGAACGTTGAACAGTGATGTTAAAAAGCGTGATTATAATAATGTATAGAATGTAAGTATGCTGTAGTCACGATTTCACTCGATATCCATCTTTTCTCTTTAAAAAGAATCCTGTACTTACAAATTGCTTCAAAAATTGGTCCACTTCTATAAGAGACTAGGCAGTCGGGCAAGTACTTTTTCAAATAAATAGAGTCATCATCTGCCTAGACTTTTCCCAACTATATTGGGGTCAGTTTGTAACTGAGTATATCAGAAAATAATATAATTCTCAAATCTACCGAAACCTTTGACACTGAGCACTTATATATGCTTAAGCCAATTTTACCTGTACCCCAGGTATCAAATATAATATCTAACTTTAGTACAACAAAAAATATACATAGGTAACTATACAATATGTTTTGTATTCTACTCGTGTGGGTCCGTCATTTTTTTGCATAATGATTAAGAGTTTATTTTTAACACAATCGTGGCGAGAATATATTATTACCGCTTTTGTTTTTATTTGAAGGGGTTACCTGTGTAACCTTTCCATAGATAACATTGTCAAAATATGTATGATGTTGATATTAATCTAATGCACGAATCTTAGATCAAACATGTCGGTTATAGTTGTGTTGTCTATCAATTTAAATGTTAAGGTTATAGACAATCGGAATACGTCTCTACGTTTATTTGATTAATTTTGAATTCTCAATATTTATTGAGATCCCGTAGTTATGGCTCCTAGGGAAACCCTTATTTTTTAAAGTGATCTCTTAAGTCGAGCAAATTCTAAAAGAAAAACTAAATGCAATAGTTGCTTTTGCGATCTTTAGAAGTCTATAGATCCTCGTGTTAGAGTTTTTTTCCTTTCGCATGAATCCAGTGCCGAACATCGTCGGTCAAATAACAAAGAAATAGGAAAACATTCACCAAAAATATAAAACAGTATTTCCACAAAATTTTCCTCAAAAAATATGAATACAAAACACAAAACCAATCAACATACATCAAAATGCCTCAACGTGCATAGTCCGCTAGAGGCACAACACTACGTTAACCGCCTACATTACAAGTAACAGGTAGCAGTATTTTTGTATTATTTGTATTTTCCTCAAGGATTGTGTATTGGGCACCGCCGGGCCCCGGCCGTCAATGTTGGGGCCCGCGGCGAGACGGTGCGCACGCGACTATGCCTTTTGATAAAGGTTTGAAAGACGGCTAACTGTAAACGGTTGGTTCGTGATGAGACGCATTTTGGGAAGACGTTGAAGGACAAATGTGGCTGTTAATTATATGGGGCTGTTGTGATTGGTACTAAGTAGTTTGATATTTCGTCATACATTTTGAACTTTGGAGGAAAAGCTGAGGTATCAAAGGTATGAAGAAAGTACCTTGAAATAAATGGTCATCCCCAAATGCTTTGTTTCATGTGCAAATGACAAGCAATGCCGAAAGTTTGAGCTAGTTTTCGCTGTGAACTTTTAAATTTACGAACTGTAGGTACATACTAAATGACGCTCTTATTTATTCTAGAAAACTAATTTGGATATTAAAATTAATTATACTGCCAAAATCTCTGCTATGAATAAACATTAAAATCTTAGTCACCTGACAAATGTATTAGGAATATTAATTTACAACGGTAGTTTGATTATTTAATGGTAACATTATATTACAGGCTGCCGGTAAGCAGAACATTTATAACAGAATACGTAAGACTCATATTATATTAACCGTTGCTTTAATTATTACAAGTTCATGAGAACTAGGATATAAACAATTTTATAAATAGTGTTTATATACCTATGTTTTGAGACTTTCGCAGACTCTTGAAGACGCTTGAGTTCACTTGAATGACTTTTCTCCTCATATTTTCTGTTTCTCTGTTAACACATAAATTGTAAAGAAATATTGAAAGCTTCTGGTATTGACAATAATTAAATACTTTACTCAGTACACTCAACTCAAGCATTACTTGAGATAATGAGGAAATCCGGCGCACACTTAAAATATTGTTAGAAATAATGATGTTAAAGAATTTAACTTTATCTCCAACAAACTTCTACTATTTCTATTTGAGGAATAAAATAAGAAACACTTGATATTCAAAACTGAGTCTTATGCACTACAAAATAAATCCGTTATCCCTTTGGCTTGTAGGAACATACAAATTACACTGATTGGTCTACTCACGCCAGTTCACGTGCTCATAATGATACCATGTCATACTAAGTTAGGATTTGAATTTTTTAGCCATCTGGCTACTGTTTAAGAGGCATAGCTCGAAGGCACAAAGCATGTTTTTGTTCAACATTCAGCTACTAACGTAACAATTTTACGAAATTTATGGTTAAGCACAAAAACTTTTTGGTACGAACGTGATGTTGGTACACCTGTTTTTGGTATAAAAGTGTGCCCAGAGGTTGTAGGTTTGTCTTCAATTATTTTACGATCTTTTTGTAATTAGATGCTGTAGGTGGTGTCTGAAGGTTTTAATGTGGAAATGATTAGCTTTGTACAATAATTCTCTTATTTTGAGTAGATATCATATGAACTCGTAAGATGGCCAATTATCTTGTGTCCATGTTCTCGTTAATGAGGATGCTATCATAATTTATTATGCTTTTTTAACCATACTTAGTTTGGGGCATACTGAAATACAATGTAACTATAACTAAGTACGTTTTCTATGTGTTCTGTACTGTTACGGCCTTTTATCGTCCCACTGCTGGGCACAGGCCTCCTCTCACATGGAGAAGGATCGAGCATTAATCACCACGCTTGCTCAATGCGGGTTGGTGATTTCAGACTTTCGTTTACTATGTACCTAATTTTATTATATAAATTATATAATCAAACTATTCTGACTAATCAAATGACTATGCAGTTACATTAGTAAGTCAATTGGTATTTTTAAGTGGTTCTTACATTGCCAAATGTGATTTAGATCCAAAATACCTATTACGCGAAGCAGGCAATCCCTTTTACCAGACAACGGAAACATAAAAATCTCAAAGCAGCCGAATAGTAGGTAGTGGTTAACCCGTCGTTTGCGAACGCACTTTACCGACTACGAGGGGAACACCAATTAATATCATGTTTCCGTCAGACTGCACTATTACAAGTTACGCTTGCATTTTACCTTTACTAAAAAACCTTCTTCATATCTTCGAAGTTTATAATCATTTTATTCCTTACTGAATTTCACCAAGCTAGCCGACCGAGGGAGTCGACCCCAACACAGTTGGAAAAAAGGCTTGGGAGATGATGATGATGACCAAACTAAAATTGATATGAATCCTCTTTTTTATTTTCTTAAGCGTGACAGCTTTCTTACGTAACGTACGGGCTGCGGGATTGTTCGAAAGAGTTACCGCAGCCCTGGTACATAAAGGGCTTAAGAAGGAACATGATGGGTTTTTAGTTAGTAAGAGTCTAACACTCCTTCACAGTGCACTCATAGCGTGAGGTGTTGATGATTTCCCACCGAGAAAAAAAAATATCCCCTTTTTGGTTGTCTTAGGCGTGCCAACTTCCTCATAAATACTAGTTTTGACATAATAATAAAACTAAATATTATCATTCCGAGTCGAGCCATAAAGTAACAATATTTAAGGGTCACTTTACGAGTCTGTTTTATTGCCAAAGTTATAATCATAGGCAATAATAACACATGGGAGTTGCAACAGTGTTGCCAGCGTGAAGAAAAGGTTTTATACCTTTCGTAAACAATGTTCCTTTCGTCGGGTGAAAATACCAGAGTTTAGCAGACATGTAAATGTCTCGTTCTTGAGATTTTGTAATAATTATCTATAGTCAAATCTATAGCGGTAATGCGCGAACAGTCGTACTGTACTTTAGCTAGTTTTAACTGGTGTTTTAATATTACTTGAGTACTTAAAATCCTTTGATAGGAATGTAAATATTTTAGTTCCTTTTAACTAACAAGTTACATAAAATATGCTATAAAAATATTTAACTCTTACGTTCTCTGATTTGAATGTCCTTTTCCCCAACTAGCTTTCCACGCAGTTTCGCATGAGTTGGTTCTTCTTAAAATATGCTATAAATATCTTTAACTCTTACGTTCTCTGATTTGAATGTCCTTTTCCCAACTAGCTTTCCACGCAGTTTCGCATGAGTTGGTTCTTCTTCTACTTTCAAGTAAAAAGCAGCCTATTTCCTCTATGAAGCTATATACGAAGGGTGAATACTACAAACAATGGTCCTATATACTAAAGAAGCTGTATACTATATACTATGAGGATATATACTTAAAGTTTTAAACCAGTCATTTTGGCATGAAAATGCTGTAGACAGACAGATAGAGTTACTTTCGCATTTATAGCTTTTAACATTTGTAGCTAAAGAGGAGTCAGCACTTCATCAACTTTACCGTTTTTAATTTTGATGGTGTAAAATCACTGCATAGGCTGCAAGCTACTTACCGTGTGCAATCTACATATCTGATATAATATGCCAGCCCAGGAATGTGACGAGCTATCTGCAGGAAGTGTTGATCCGACATCGATATACACTTCTTATAATACATGCCCGACGCTTCTAGTCTAGCGGCTTGTTTAATCGCTCAATCTTCAGAAGATATCGAGCGAAAAATTGCACTACTAAAGATGCTTTATCGGTTTCGGTTCAGTATGGAATCCGTCATTTTCAGAGGTTGTATCGTGAAATACTGGATTTTGCCCGAGATTTAGTCCGCGTATAATAGTTGCAGAGGTATAATGATAGATGTTTCCCCCAGCACCACCGTTCCGAAAGAAGTACTGTACGCTATCTCAAAGTTTCTAACTACGCCACGCCGATTTTTTTCTAAATCGTTTCATGCGTTTTTATTTGAAACAAACAAACAAATCACTTTCGCATGCATGTATAATAAGGATTATCCTGTTAGTCTTCGCCGAACCAATGGTGTTCCATATTCAAAACTGACGTTTACTTTTGTTTTTAAAATAAATTTTCTGGCAGACTGCATTAACTTTTGTTCTTTACGGCCAGCATCTTTCCTCTTAATCTTATGGCGGACATAATAACTCCTTTTTCAGGACGTCAAAATGTTGCTTTTGACCTGTCCATGTTTTTAATAGCCCATTGTCTAGCACAAGGTTCAGGTCGTAAAAAGAATGTTTTCGTCGAACTTTCGATCTCGAAATCAATTCAGACCGGTCGTCGGTTTTTTGACTTTGCGCTTACAAAAACATGTTTTTTTTTATATATTGGCTAATTGTGTTTGGAAATCATTTCCTTTTCACTGAACCTCGGGCTTTGTAATTTTACTGCTTAACCTTATACAGAGTTTAACTAACATTGTAATGTAAGTTTCAACAAATAAATAAACCAATAAAGAGAGCGGTCTATTAAAACCCAACTTCAGTGGATAATATTTCACGCACAAAGTTATTACTCATCGATATGACATTAAAGCTACCTGTCTTTTAATGTCTCTATGGCCAGTCTGACAACCGCTACCGGAAACGATCATCGAACATATTATTGCCTTGCCTTCCACGATAACCACCTTTTATGCAAATTAGAACCTTAATCCCACGCACCAAGGTGTAATTTCTCTCTAACGTGTCACTCCTACATTGTGACTTTCAAAAGTGCACATCAAAGTCAGCAACGCTATAATTTACCGCTTATTTTATAAGAAATCGCGGATTTTAGCTCGGTTATCGCCTTTTACAGAACTAATTAAGTAATTAAAACCATTAGATTCCACCGTAATTATTAGTGAAGGTATGTTCTGTTTAAGTTTAATTACACGTCGTGTTGCCAGGTGAAAAAATCCTGACAGGTTCTTGAGTGCACACTGGTTTCTGTGCAGTTTTCTAAGGAGTTGAGATATTGTTTGTTGGCAATACAGTGAGTTAAAATATGAGGAAAGAAGACATGTCGTAGATCAGAGGCACGTCATCCCGTAGCTGGTGAGGGAAATTGAATCTCTGAAATATGGAGGAGCGTTTATTTATTGTTATTAGGCTTACCGCCTCATTGCTGTACATTGGCCGATTGGTGCCGTGGGACCGTCGTGCGAGTACGAATACGAGACTTTTTCCGTGTGATCTTAGTTAAGCTTAACGTGTAATTTCACTTTGTATTGCATCATTGAATGCATAACAGGTATGCATGAGTTTTATCTGACGAGTTTTATTTAGGTAACGTTAAGTTGGATAATCCCTGAAAGTCATGAGATTGGGTTCTTTCGTTCTGGTCATCATGCTTACATGGTAGGTACTCATTATCCGACTCCTTTATGTGTAAGTAACTGAAATTGGATAATGAATACCTAACTAACTCATTATCCTCAGTTCAGAATTTTTCCCTATCTCTGATAGAAAACTTATATTGTTTCTTATGTTAGTATGGTGGTTTGTTTTCTACACAGATGTTAAGTGTCCCCTTACCACAGAGTTTCCCTATATTATTAACCTATACCAAAACATTATAATATCGTTGACTTAACGATGTTTCTGTTTTCCAGATCCGGTTAAGAAGACCATAGCCTCCTCAAAATGTCGCAGAGAGATTTCTCAGAGGTATGTTTTATTTTTAGCTTTTATAATACAATAAAATATTTTATTATTTCCTTATGCGTCGCGAATGAAGTAAACATAGATTATGATCAGTTGTTTACCCCTGTATGTTGTTGAACACCGCTAGGGAAAACTTGTTTTCAACGTGAACGACAAATTGAGTTATCTGAAGATTATTTTGTTTGCCCAGGCTTGTTTGTTTGTAAATAGAAACATGATTTTAGAGACATTTGAATTCTAAGTGGGTACCTGTAAAACCTGAGTCTGAATGTCTACTTTCATCCTCAGTGTTTGCATTAACCAAGTAATGTGTAGGATGTTGATATAGTGATAATATTAGTCAGCTGTATTAGTGTGCAAACCAGCCCCGTTATAGAACGCGTCGAGGCCTCAGGAGGCTGTTAACAAACCCCTCAGTTATTGACCTTTCGTCGAACCCCGCTGGGAATAGATAATTGCGTATTTTGATCTTTATAGTAACCTAGATATTTGTCTCTTTTATAAATCGAACGATCGTACTAAACAGGAATTGCCGTGTGGAAAATCCGCTAGTGGGAGAGCGCTCTTACGCGATAAGCTCTACTTGCCTTTGTACGAAAATATAAACATAGTATTCATAAAGAATGAAAAAAAAATTAGAATGAAAAAATTATGTATCTGAGATTTTTTCTAGGAAGTCAATTGCCTTGAATGTTATATAAAGAAGAGACCCAAAGTTAATTATTAGACATTTTATAATGGCATTATCTTTAGCAATATAACATAGTTACGGAGATTTTATTTTTTTTAAATGACGGGTACCGAACGCACCCACTTGACATCTGACGCGCGTAAGGGCGCCAAGTTTGTTTATGTTTTGCTACACGTCCACAACAAAAGTATTTCTGTTTTTTTTTTGCTACAAATAATTGAGTGCTTTCAATATATTAAATAATTATGAGAACCAGTCAGACGCAATATGAAATGATGGTTGAATTCATGGAAGCGTGAGTAAACAGTTTTAATAAGTTTGAGTGGCATAAACTTTAGTGTGAAGTATTTTAAGTGCAATGCAGCTATTTCTATATTCTATATTTTTAAATTCGGTTTCATTTGTGTCCAGTGGGTTAATTCTATTCCTAAGTTTTGCTCTACAATGATTAAAAATAAACATATAAATAACAATTTTTTTTTCAAACACATTAATTCTATAGGTATCTACGCAAATAAATAAAATATGATTTAATTACTTAGGTACCTTGTTTCTCGTGATTGATATCCATAATTTTCTAGTAAATTTGAAGCTAAAAAATAATATGCGGTACTACGTTCATACAGTGGCGGTCTTTGCATTTTAAAGTATATTGAAGCTATTACTAATTGTTCCAATAACTTAACAATAATTTTAAAACACTTCTATTCACAAAACTAACTCTAAACAAAACATAAACACGGTTAAAACTTTATTTTTACACTTCTCGAAACTTTTCTCACCGACTTTTTTCAAGTGAATAATGTTTCGACATACTCGATAGCCAGCCTTCGAGAGTTTACGTTACCGTACGTCAAAACAATGTTCGTGCTGCCATGTTTTGTTTCCTTTTACGCCCGATAGGGGCGCTGTACAATTCTCATACAAATGTTACTCGATTTCGATACGAATAACTTTTCGCAAATATTCGTGCTTGGGCTACTGATTACTTTAAGTAGTTTCGTCGTTACCATGGTAACGTCTTGTTATTTATGCACGTCAATCGCATTATTAAGGTGAAATAGATGTAGAAAGTAGTCTCCCGAAGCCAGACATATTTTGAAGAAATGGTTGTGAAGCTCGTCTGTTCGACATTTCCGCAAAGTTGAGATAGTTCGCAGAAACACCTACATACTCGGCTCGGCGTGTTTGATGTCGTTTATTGCTACAACCTATAATGTTTCAGGATCGTATAAATAATTATAATTAGAGAAAGGCGTGTTCTTTGAGGTAATATTACTGTCATATGTATTAATACTTTCTGATACGACGATTTGAAATTTGCAATTTAACTTGTAACAATTTTGATGCGATCACATTTCAACTTAATGGCGAAAATAGATTGTAAGATGATGATAGGTATCAATTACAAGAATATTACAGTTTTATTGCTGATCAATTTAGTATCCAGAGCTTTCCTGAGCAGAATATTATAAAGCAGCTTTTCCAACACTCAAACACAGATCAATTTTCAAACAACATAGCATAAACCTAACCCGTGGAACTCAAAGCCACATAATTTACATTTTCCTTCTCCTATTACGTCTAATCTGACGCCTAATTATCTTATCACGAGGGATTATAGGGGGCGCCACGGGCGAGTCGTCCGCGATAGAATTACGCGTGCTGTGTATCGCGCGACTGTTTAATACGGTACCGCGGCGACGTGCGGTGCATGCAGTGTAATAACAAGTTGCACGCGATGCAC
The DNA here is from genome assembly GCF_030705265.1 of Helicoverpa armigera. Classification (NCBI taxonomy): domain Eukaryota; kingdom Metazoa; phylum Arthropoda; class Insecta; order Lepidoptera; family Noctuidae; genus Helicoverpa; species Helicoverpa armigera. Next base: position 3,686,776 of record NC_087141.1, read on the forward strand.
CGGGACAGGGGAGAGGGAGGGGAGGGAAATTAACTTTATATGTCTACTTTATACTTGCAAAAAGTACTCCAACTTCTAAACAGACTTATTCTTTATACGAGTCAAAGGACTAGAAAGGTAAGTCGGTCCTGCTGGCAGTCAGGCGCGAAAAGCTCGTGACTAATTACGAACTCACGACTTGACGTATAAAGTCCTTTATTTGCATTCTTTCCAATTTCTTCACTTAAAAACACACTTATGATTATGTATATTTTTTCTTCACCCATAAAATTTTCGCACATATACAGCTTTAAGTCGTCTCTTTCAACACTTAGGTACTAGAAACTTTTTCTCACTTGAAAACTTACCTCTATAGGTAATACATTTTCTTCACCCTGAGCCAGAATATACTCTATAATATCCTTCTATAAGTCGTTTTTCAACACCTACATTAACATAACCTCACACGTCTATTTTAGTTCAGGATCAAACAACAGTACAGTGCAGATGTTATCTTATTTATAATATCGAATTATAACCGTGGAAGCTACTTCTTATCTGGCAACCACAGAGTAATTACAGAATGGAAGCCACACGTACACGGAATGCTGAAATATGCCACGTTTATGGGTAACTGAGGTTTCTGCCTGTTAATGACAACATATTTCAAACGCTGGAAGTAGAGTATTTACACCACAAAATTCATATTCCAACTTGCAGGTGTGGTTAAAATTCTCAGCGATTTCCAAAGCATCATATTTTAATAACTGTTGCGCATCAATTGGCTCAGTGGCATTCAGGATGTACGTTAGATACTGGTTTATTTTTTTTAACGAACAAAATGTATTTTGTTCTTCCTTACTGATATAGAATACATTCATAATTTGTGCTTCCAAGTTTTAAAACTTTCAGCGCATTTCATATAAGTCACCAATCACTACCATTTACTCACCTTACCACTCCATTCACTATCTGCTCCATGCTTCCTACTGAGGGATAAACGTTATTGCAATACGCCCGTGGCGTGAGCTACTTATCTGTCGCTACACAGCTTGGCAGTCTACCTGTCTCACACCGTGAAGGTTTAAAATGGTGTCTGATGTCACCCTACTTAGTTTAGCTGGCTGGATATTGAACTAGTTTTGATTGAACTAATAAGTTTTTCGTAATACAAAGTATTGAAGAAGTTTTGTATGTGTAGATTTTCGGTAATATTGGCGAAAATTAATTTCATTCTTAACAAAACTATCCATGGATTATTTCTTCGTTTATAAACAGTCTCTACTGTAGAAATATGGATATTAGTTACAAACGTCTCTGCTGTAGTAAATTGGATATTAGTTACAAAACTATTGTTTTTACGTACCTACTTGCTTAAACATTGCTTAAAGAGAATTAAGATATTCATACCCCGCTAAAGTAATTACCAATTTTACTACATTTTAAAAGATAATCCTGAAAAATTATACTCATCTTATTGCATTGTAGCGTTTCTTTTATTACTCGTCTATTTTAGTGGCGATTGTTAGGCCGTGCACCCATTAGTGAGACAATATGTCATATTTTAGCACGTGACGAGACGTGTGTGTACTGCAGTGCAGTTGGTAGGTACCTCATGACAGTCGACCTGGGAGAAATGTTGCAGGAGCTGTGCACATTGTGTGCTCGCTTCCTTATATTTGAGGGCAATAAGGAAAGGGATTGAAATATGTTTGTGTGTTGCTAAGGGACGGGTAGTAAAGTTTGTAAGATATATTAAAATATACGTAGCAAACTTGCCCTATATTATTATATAGTAAACTTTTAGCTTTGATCATCAACAGCCTTCTTATTGACTCACGCTGTAGGTCGATTGGTCAAGGCGAATTGGTAATATCAAACTTGTTAGTCCGAGTTTGCACTAAAGACTAAAGCGTGGCTTTTAGAGTCAAGAGTAATATATTCTTCTAGCCAACAAAAACTAGGTAGAACAAAACAAAAAATAACGTTTCATACTTGTAAAGAGAGCAAGCTTATCATGATAAACCCACATAATTTGTCACGACAATATAATAAAACATGTTATTTTTTATCAAAACTGCTCGAACGTCCGCATTCGTGATGCGAAACTCGTGTTAATTTCTCTTAAACTTAACTTTCCATCCGCTGCCTAATTAACGTTTGTAATTAAAATATTAATTAGGGTTCAACTTGAAATACAGAATTTTGATATTTCTTTTCTTCTTTGAAAATATAACTTATTTACTACATAGGCATGAGTTATGTTCTATTTACAAATTTTGCAGTAAAAGCAGCTTTTACAATAAATACGATTTCGCCTCAAAAAATTCAATGGATTCAATGGATTTGACTCTTGCTTGACACAGGAATCGATAAACCTTAGAATTCATTAACAAGTGGGTATAAACACACTATGTGTTTTTGAGTTGCCTATACTTACTTACTTATAGTTAAGGAAATATAACTTATCTTGTTAACTCTTGAGCTGTCATTGTTGTTTATACCTGCTTTTGCTGGAGTGCTATTTAAATTAATTAGTAAAAGATTATTCTGCCCAGCCTTTGTACATTTAAATATTTACAAATGACTACAAGTTAATTTATGTTTTATTATTTTGCAAATATGTTAACAAGAGTTTTCAAGTTTATAAACCCAACTGCATAGCACTTGAAAAATAACTAAGATACTTAGGCCCACGTTCACCGGCAACATAAACGTCTGTTTTCCTTGAAACAACTGTTACTTTGGAAATTGAATTTGGAAATAAAAAGGTTTTGTTCTGCAATAGAAAAATGCTGAGGTAGCCCGGTAAGTTATTAAAATTTATAGTAAACAGTGCTTTTAGGAAAACTGACGTTTATTGTCGGGAGAATTGGTCCTTCCTCTACATACAAATCTATACTAATATTATAAAGCTGAAGAGTTTGTTTGTTTGTTTGAACGCGCTAATCTCAGTACCTGCTGGTCCGATTTGAAAATTTCTTTCACTATTAGATAGCCCATTTATCGAGGAAGGCTATAGGCTACTTTTTATCCGGGTTCGTGCCGAGGTTCCCACGGGATGCGGGTGAAACCGCTGGCAGAAACTAGGTATTTTGAAAATAAAAAGGTTTTGTTCTGCAATACAAATGCTAAGGTAGCTCGACAAGTTATTAAAATTCATAGTAAATAGTGGTTTTAGGAAAACTAACGTTTATTGTCGGGGGAATTGGTCCTTCCTATATCTACATACCTACATACATACATATAAAGACGACCAGTAAATCAGCACGCGCGCACAACGCGTGCTACAACCGTAGCATCTATTTGTTATTCTGAATACGTATTCATTCCAACACTTTTATTGTCTCCGGCAAATTAAACGGTTTTATGAAGCACTAAATTACATACAAAAGTAATCTTTTAATGCTTGTTGATTTCCTTCGATAATGTTTTTATTTATTTTGAAAAAATACATTACACAAATACATATTTTTTTCGAAAACTATGTCATAAATTCTACATCATGTTTAATTAAAACAAAGGATAAATATTCGTTCTTCTACTAAATAAATACTCTATGGGAACCTTGGTATTTAGGGCCGATTTACGCTTGACCGGTTTGTTAAATTAATTAGTAGATGCAAACATTACTGTTTGGTCACGTCTTTCCGGGTTAGACGATACTTTGTAAGCCGCTCTCACCATTATCTACTAACTACATAAGCATGCATGTTGTATGTGCATATATAACTTTCTATTAGTCATATCGCCTTCCTCTATCATCAGCTTCTAACAAACAAATTAGGAAAGCAAATCTATGTACAGTCTAATACAAGTAATGAGTACCTACGATAGAATTTACACAATAAATATTGGATCAACATTTCCTATGAGTTCCCTGTCAAACTTGTCTAATACACAATTGCTCACAAAAAGCAATATTAAATATCATAAAATAAAAAATATAGGTAAACTTCTTGCAGCTCCATCTTATGTCAAGTTACCCTATTGTATAACATTTGTCCATAAAAAAACACGTCAGATCAAAATCCCTAAAATTCGTTCCATATTTTGTGTCTACCTGGCCACATTATTGTGTGAAGCGTCCGGGCATCGAAGCTGAGCCTTTGTGGGCGCCGCGACCGCAAAGATGCGCTTGCTGTTATTAAACCGTACTTGCTTTCAATGATATGGATTGCGGGGTTTTGTTTCCGCAGGTGTTTTATTGTAAAATCTTTGAAGAAGTTTGTTTTGATAGATTTTGTTGGTATTTTGCATTATTGTAGATATATTTTATCGTTTTATCCGCCCAGGCAAGTAATTTTTGCTGAAATAACATGAGTATAACTTCGTGTTACATTGTTTAACACACAACACACTCTGATACTGATTAATAACTATGAAGAAAAACGAAAACCCTTAAAACCGTTACTTAATTAAATGTCTAAAACAAACAAAGTGCTTTGAGATTGAGATGTATTGGGTGTGGTTATTTATCCACTACATAGGTACCTATCTAAATATGAAGAATGAAGAGTTCTCTGCACAAAACGTACGAAATAAGGAGTAGGAGCTAAAGCTGACCAAAATCATATCTTAAAGCTAAGTTAAAAGCGATAGACAAAGTAATATTAGTGTGATAACATAAGTCAGTTTTTATAACAACAACAACATGCATAACATGTTTATTTACAAGCAGATAAGTGTAAGTGGATCATCTCGTTATGCTAAATTACTCAGATAATGTACTGTTGATACTTACAAATTACAATATTGTAATGGGAACAATTTTCTTTCAAGTCTTGTTGATAAAATTGCAGGTGTATACCGATATAGATTATCACACTTCTAGTAAGACAAACATTTAATCTATGAAATATGCACGATGCATAAAAAATCCTATGCATTAACGTATACTGTATCATTTTATGCCAAATAACAGTATTATATGCAATCCATATAACCCGATGTAGGTGTAAATAATACTTAAGGATTATAGGGCATATATAAAGTCTATAAAGTCTAAATTCAACTCCAAACTAGGTCAACCTGGCTGAATTTTGTCTCCGATTGTTATACTTGTCCTCGACTTCAACTTACCAAGACAGTAATATTCAATTCCATCATACAAGAAATTCAATACTCCAATCACTGAAAAATAAATTCAAATTTACAAAAACACTACCTTGAAAAACTAATTCATACCTACTCACCACTATTCATCTGTAAACAACATACGTTTATGAAAACCCCTCGCCACAGACTCAATAACTTCTAGAAGTATTAAGTACAACAAACACAACAGCCTACTATTTACAAAACAAAACCTCAAAAACTGCTAACCGTAGCAACCAATTAGGGTCTATAAGCCCATTACCTGACTCTTCGCAGAACGTAATAGCATATACAATTGGATCGCAGAAACGCCGGCGTATCTAAAAACTGTTTATTACAAGGTAGGTACATGGAGTTAATTCGGTCGCTGGCTAATTTCTGGATAACATCGTCGGGCTCCGTGCCACATTCTTGCGCGTCTAAGAGCTAATTAAGTCTACCTAGCGCACACCCTTCGGACGCTGTGCTGGGACGGACTTGGGAAGCTGTTTTCTAGGAATATTTGTTTGTTAGACGCATATTGTGTTCCGTTAAAGAATAACGTTTGGGGATTAGGGTTTAAGCATATTATTTATCCAAAATTCTTAACTTACAAATAAACTTTACTTAGAAAAAAAGTTCTTTAAATTATTCTACATGGAATATTTAAACGAGAGTATTTTAAGGTGACAGTTTTATTGTTTACAAAGAATGTTAAAGCATTTATTACATTTTACGGTTTTAAGCATCTCATTAATACAGTAAACTCCTACGAATAGCTTTAAAATTTTCATAATCTTGTAAAATTACGAACAAGTAAAGTAACTTAAGTCTGATATACGGTCTACTAAATGCATTCCATATCTATATTGGTCTTTGAGATTCTACTTAATAGCCATGAAGGTGACCATTAATTGACTTGCATATTGGTAATTATTTAAAAGTATAATTATAATCAACGTCTCGGTGGTCTTGAAGCAAGAATGGCTGATACCGACAATACTTTAGTGCGCGTCGTAATAAAAATAAAGATTTCCATTAATGTTTATGGCTAAATATAAAATAACAACAGATAACGTTGGATATAAAGTATTAAAGTTAAAGCCATAAATGTTACAGAATGCATTATGTCCAAACCTTAGTAGATTGTAGCTTTAAGTTTACCTATAGGTATATCTAAATCATTTTTTTTTAACTCTGAAATAATTTCATTGGAACAAAGCTATATTCTAAATCCACTAAAGACAAATTCGCAACCCTAAAATCAGGCAGGTACACTATTATAGATACCTATACGTATACAGAAATATTTAATCCCATCAAAAACATTAAATGTAAAAAAGCCAATCCTCTACGCAGTTCTTCCACCGTAAAAAGTTTTGAGATCGCATAGAAGCCAAGTCCTGTTCAAGTTTAATTGTAATAATAAATCAACATTTTGTGACTATATTAATTAAATAGTTTTGTTCATATTACAATAATATTGACTTAGCCATGAGCACAATAAACTACAAATATAATACAGCATATCTTGGAGAGGTGAAAGTCAAACATGGAGTTAATGGAGTTAATATCACAGAATTAAATACATTTAGTTTATTCAATCGTTACTAAATGACAGTCAGTATCATCCATCACTGAACTGCACATGTACTATGGCGGATGTTTAGTCCATGGTGATCTCAAATTCTAAGTCTTTTAAGTCCTTGTCTAAGTTCTTCAGTGCATAATCAGTCCAATCGTAAAATCATGTCCATATAGAATTTATCAATTCAATGGTATTTACACATTATTACAAGGAGCGACTTTTAACTTGTGCTCATGGCCAAGACAATATTATTGTAATATGAACAAAACTATTTAATTAATATAGTCACAAAATGTTGATTTATTATTACAATTAAAGTTGAACAGGACTTGGCTTCTATGCGATCTCAAAACTTTTTACGGTGGAAGAACTGCGTAGAGGATTGGCTTTTTTACATTTAATGTTTTTGATGGGATCTAATTTATTTTTTGTAGGTCTCTTTCTTCTCTAAGTATCTCTTTCTTCTATAGTATATAACAAATTAAATTAACTTACATGCAACTAACTAAATATATAACAAACTAAATATGTACACCTAAAGTAGCACGTAAACAACATTTTTTTAAAATAAACTAATAATTTTCGAAATTGACGAATTTTTGAATCAAATATCTTTTAGAACAAAAGAGATTTATTTCAGAGGTAGATGGCGCTATCACATGTGATTATTAGATTTTTTTAAAAAGTACTACTTATACTAAGCTATGTAACGAAACCATAGCGCGATTTAGACCAGGACAACGCCATCTATCGAGCGAGCATGCAGTATGTATCGCACTGCATTAAATGAAAGATTTTATCATTGTTCATTTCATTTTAACCTAGCTTTTTTATTCATATGTATGTATATTTAATACATAATAACAATATACCACACTACGTAACAATAAAACAAATAGTAACATTTTGTACATAAATAATTAACAAAGTTATCAATGCAGTCAAAATTCATACACAATGTTCTTGAAAAACCGCAAATATAAATTTGTTTCCTATTTTTTTATTAAGTTTTAAGGTTTTTATAATTTTCCCTTTATATGTAGCTAGTAACCTATCTTGGTGCCAAATTTGAAGGTTCTAAGTTTGCTAGAAGTACCTTAGACTTTTGATGATCGGTCAGTGAGTGAGTCAGTGACAAAATGGTGTAACTTTGATCGCTCATAACTCGTAAACTATTTATTCAAATGTCTTGTAATTTTGAGACTGAGCTTGTTCTAATACTTACTCTTGGTCATCGAAAACCTAAACTCATAGCTTTATTCACATGGAAGTTACAGGGGGCTGAAATAGCCGCGAAACGCTTCGAGAAAAGATGGTACGGCCGTGCCCGCTTTGCTCGAGTCTTGGCTGGGGCACTGCCGTGCCCTCAGATAAGAAACGATAAAATCGTCAACGCTGTTTTTGTTTTGGACCCCAATTTATTACCTCAATTAAATTAGCCCACATCCTTCACCGATGAGAAGTTACCTCGTATAACACTTCGTAAACTGACTGCGACAAACAATTTCAAGGAAAAAAATATAAACAAGAACAATTTATTGACTTTATTTTCCACATAAAATAAACTAAGTAGTTATAAAATTTAAGGAAAACATTTAATTCTTTGTGGCGATCAATAAAAAGCAGCCATAAAAAAATAAGAATAAATTACTTTTCAAATGCGTCCCTGGTTAATATCGTGGATAATCTTTGCACAGCGACTGTTATTATAAAGTTTAATGCCTACTACACTCGATTACACTCGGTTCGCTCCGAAATAATGTAATTTTCAAACTCTTTCATATCGTACTTGTTTCTTTTTTGACGGATCATTATCCAGCCGTTGAAAGGAGACCCCGACGCCCTATGCACTCCACATTTTTTCATTAAGTGCTTTAAGGCTTGGAGTCTAAATAAGACTGGTCAGCTATAAAACACAGGTTGTCTACCACGCCCACACTGGCAGGTTTGCGAAGACTCAAAAAATAAAAGAGCATTCTTAATCCGTGATAATGTTTCTCGTAATAACAGCTTGAATATAATTAAATATAAGAAAAAACAAATTCGTTGCGAGAATCGACATTAAATTGTTTATTAGTTGAGGATAGATGCATTGGTGCAGTTTTTTATAGCCTCCGAATTTATAATGGAACGTTAGTCATTTAAAGTTGATTTTATAAAAGCAATAATACTTAAATGCAATTTATGGGATAAATATCTGTGACATCACGTGTGGAGAAGACAGTAGCGTGCAACGGAACGCGCCTGGGGCTATTATTTTGACAGCAAAAACAAGATGGCGGACGATGATAGCGCGCGAAATCGATCGTCACGAGCGCATTCCACTCACACTGAACGCGTGCCGGAACAAAAACTACTATATGAAAGTAATTTTCCCCGGGATATCTGACGTGCGTACACACAGAATAACATCATATTTAGTTAGATGATTTGATATATTCGCTACGAAGTCTTGCTAGAAGGAATGCCTAGGCAATTTTTCTCGCCGAGCTTAATGCACGCCAAAGTAACTGAATCGATTACTGTAACGTGTTGAAATGAAACTAACTGTTATTTTAACCGTTTCGTTTTAATCGAGTTTTACAAATAATTCATTAGATCCAGGCATGAACTGCATAGCGGGTTTCCTGTAATGAAAATTACTAAGATGGAACTATCATTCAAGTATAACCGGCGTCCAAATAATTGATTCCCTGATATTTAAAAGCTTCCACGTAAGTTGTACTGTTCTCATACGAGTTAGCTTTGTTTTCATCTGTAAAAGAAACCGAAGCAGCAATTGTTCCAATGTTATACACACATCATTATATTATTCCCATCGTCAAAGCAAACACAAAGTTCAATGAAACTATCGCCAAGTTTACAAAACAATAAAATAAACACAATCGATTTTCGTATTAAAAATACATAAGAATGCCAACAGTGGCTACGCACAGTACATTATTAAGCCTGTTGAGTCAATATGGAAATATTTAAATGTTACCTAAAACAGAATACAATGGGAAATATCTACGCATGGTTATTACCATTATGGCCGACAATCGTGGTCATTATTGTATTGAATACTTTATTGAGTAATTTCCTGAGTTAAATCGTATGGTTAACCGGAATTATTAAAACTAATTGCCATTGAATTATTGTTGCCAATGCGTATTATGCTTCGATTCTCAGTGCTATTCGAGATTTTATAGTGTTACATTTTATGGAGCTTAGATTGTTCAAATAAATTGTGCGCGCACTATGTTACACAATCAGGTGCACTATTTACATTTTGATTTTGAAAATAATTGGATTTATTTAAACATATTATATCGATGTTTTAAGGTTTCCAAAACTTCAAAGGATTCAGGCAGGAGTAAAGGTCAGACGTTCGTCGGTGAGAGCAGTCCAAGGACCTCGGACATTCGGCGAGAGTGCGGGGTCACTCACGAAATAGTAATTGTCGAGGAATGCGAGGAATCCGCCGCGTTTGTGTGCGATTTCGCAACAATAACCCAATAAAACAGAAAATTCAGTGGAACCCGGCCCGGCCTTATAAGCCGACCAGTCTCCCTTCTCGGTCGGGTTACACAAATAAGTATGGGAGTCGTGATGGGACCCACGCCTTCGGGCCAAACTGAACAGATGCGCGGAAGTCAAATGCATGCGAGTTGTTTTTTTCCTCCAATAATGAACTGTCACCCGCAGGCTTAAATGTATTTTATTCAAAAATCCTTACCTTTCCTTCTCTCAAAACAAACAATGGAAACTCCGCACACTGTGTCATTATTCGTAATTAATTTAGGCACCGGCCACGACGAATGCTTTACGAGCGGAACGCACGTCCACGTTTGTTCAAAGATTGATTCCCATAAAATGTACGAATGTGTGTAAAGAAACACAAAAACTTTCGACTAAACCATCAAAAAATTACCCGAATCCGGTCCCAAATTATTGTGTGATTTGTCTCGGCACAACACACGTTAATTGTTTTATTTGAAACAGGTAAAATCTCGTAATTATCCCCAGGTTCACAATGAAGAATAGGCGGGAAAAAATAGACAAAGGATGACCGACGACCGCTTTTTGTTTTTTAACCCTTATACCTGGGCAGGGGAGTGACTGTAGACTGAGGTTTGAACTTTTTACGTTGCAATGTTGATATGGTGGATCATTCTGAAGTATAAATAGCAGAATAACTGAGAGGGAATTATTGAGACAATGTGATATCAGCAATCTTAAGGAAGACTTTATTTTGTTGTCGCGTACATTGTTATATTTTTTCTCACAACGATACGGAGGGCACCTGACGATGGGATGTCCTATCACGTAGCGACGATAAAAACGTGACGGAGTCTGACGTGATTACAAAAGCTTTGTTGTGGTAACCACTTGAAAAAACCTACTTTTTATTGTTTAGTCATTTCTCATTCGTTTCAGAGAATACCTGTACGTTTTTACATAAAAAGTGTCCAACCAAATTAATTTAATATAATCGAAACTACACTAAACATTCTTAGAAAACCCTAAAAAATAGTAAGTAGCTATAAAATTAAAGGTTTTTTTGGATATTAGCTTTAAACGTGCACAAAATATCCTCAAGTTTCAATTGAATTACTTAGACGTGTACGACAGACGGTAAGTATCGTCAGTACAGAGAAAAGCCATAACATTCCCATCACGACGTCTTTTTATGCTATCAAAAGTGCAAGTAACATTGAAAGCGAATTAGCTTTACAACATGTTGCCAGGGCAACGACCCCAGATTAGTAGAAAGGACACCATTGAGACAAATGTTCGACTGTGTAGGTTAAAACACATCAAATTCAATCTCCGACCTAGACGTGGCACATATGGGGTTTTCAATAGTAATTCCTTCCATACAGTTCGAATGTGATTATGTGACCACGCGTCTCAGCTCGAACCCATAAAATAGGAAGTTATAGGCGCATGTTGAATTTCAAATGATTTCGCAGAACACATTTCGTGTCTATGATAAATGTCCGTAAGTCGATATATTACTGAGAAGTGATGGATTTATTTATATAAATTATAAATGTATAGCTATTGAAATGACATGCAAACTAACACTGCCAGCGGGCTCGTTCGCGAGAATTGCACTTGAAACTGCGAATGATTTTCTGATTCATAGCAATATTCATAGCTGTTAATATCTCGAAAATTAAGTATCTCTAAAAGATTTTAGTTTTTGTAATTGTAAATCTTCTAAACGGATTCATATCTTCAAAGTAAGCATCTACGTGTTCAGATAAGTCAGACTGCATAATATCAAACATATGACACGGCCATCAGATAAAGGATTACTTAAATGAAAAATGATAATCATTGCGCACCGCGACATTAAACATGGGAGAATGCAAATTTCAAAGGATAAGAGTTTTCATTATTAATGTTCATTACGGACGGTCGCTCCGGCCATGTATTTACATTACATGCTGCGCATTTTCTACTCGCAATTACATTTTGATAAATCGACGGATAATGTTTAAACACACTTTAATTAACTACGGCGATATTAAAAATTCTTCCGATATGACGTTCACTAAGCGTCGTTGGGCGGTCCGCATCTTTTCATTTTAAAAAGTAACGTTACAAGATAAATGAAAGGTCGTTTCAAGAAAAAATAATTACCCAATCCGTCGAGCATACGGTTATCAGGCGCCTCTTTAAACGAAATTTTAATAAAGCGAATAAGGCTCGATTACGTCGCTCATATTTCAAGATGGCCGAAACAATCGGCGATCATTACCAGTGGATGCGTTTGCGCACGGTATACGCCACGGGAGCGCATTGATAAACGTTCCCGTAATGATGGTACGCAAACTTACCGTTTATGGTAAACTTATCGAATATTGCTAGTATGAAAATGAAATGATAATTTTTGAACTTACGACGCAGAATGGGCGTATCTCCAGACAATATTTGCTGTACATAAACCTCTAAGACCCGGAAAGGGAATAGAACATGTTCTTTACGAACTGTAGTCTCTGTTGAACACAAGATTGTCCTTATTAGGAGGGATTAAAGTCGACCGTCATCACTGTTACATCGTTTAAGGAACGGATAAAATGTGGTTTATGTAATACCAATCGTCCTGAGGTCTGATATCACAAGATGTCAAAGAATGGCGCCTATCTTGTAAAGCTATCGAATATTTTATTCAGATCTACATCGCAGTGTGTGGGTGTCGCAAATTCGGTTAAGGCATTTATCATAGAAATCTTCACTGAATCCAAATTTCTCGGTTCACGAATTCCCCATCTTCCCACCAGGCGTATTTCTAAGCGGATGTGTTTACCGACTTCGGCACCGTCATTAAACAATGCCCTTTTTAGTCAATCCGTCATTGTTACAGCACAAAGATCACGTTCACGAGTGTGTGCTCGGGCCATAGGTAAAAGGGCGCCTTCTCTTCTACGAACACACACGAAATATGTGAAATCGGTGCTTTAAAACAGTACGAAATACATTACTCTGTAACTAAACCTCGAGGTAAGTGGAGGAATGTGTGGTGCAGACTGGTGCTATGTATATCGTATAGGAGGGGAAGATCAATGGTTGGTTGTTTCACGGTAAGGCAAGAGAATGCGGTCCGTGAGAAAAAAATACTCTCGCTTCCGATGCGGTGGGATAGATAGCGCAGGTGGCGATCGAACCTCACGCCTCCTCGGCCGGTTCAAATTTAAAATACTTTATTTTTAGGGATCGGCGTTGGGTGCAGGACCAATGAATATTTTAGCCCTCGCTTAATTCCGTTAGTTGTTTATTTGCTTCGTGAATACAATTGGTAATTAAGAATTAAATGCGTTTGCTATTGTTAAGATAAATTAAGGATCTATTTTGGAGTTTGCTATCTAAAAATAATTTACTTAACACACACACACTTTTTAGATAAATAGTTTTACTTTGTGACTTGCCATAAAATTACGTGCTGTATAAATCAAGTCGCATATTTTGATCTCTGACAGCCATCACAAAAATAACGATCACATTTCTCCAAACTGTACATCAAAAAATTCGTTTTAAAATCCTTTAAATACATTGTACAGTATACGGAACTTACCAGGTTCCTCTTTCAAAGTGGTAACATCACCATCGTAGGCGAGGGGTTTAGGAATTCAGTAGCAGTTTGTCATTTGTCGTTTTTTTACTATTATTACGTCGGCACCGTCAAATCCTTTATGCTTTTGTTAGGTAACACAAATATTTTGACTCATAAATATTTATGAATCGCTTCAGTGTTAGTTCCTAGAATAATAATGATTGAAACGTGTTTCTTTTGTTGAGTCATCGAAAACTTAGTTTTTCACGAGTTATTTTTTGTTTTCCCTACTTCGAGTAGCACATTGTGGTTTAAAACAAACTATGTTTTTATTCATCTATAAGAGATCACAGTCGTCTTGACAAAGGATGAATTCGGTAAGTGCCATTACCTCTCTCTTATTTAAAAATAAAAAAGTCATGCGATAGTATGCTCACTCTGCTGCCCGACCCTATATGATAAGCCGTGACTTTTCAGACTAAGTCATAAATTCTAATAAAACTTTTAAAATGCATAATAAAATAATAATCTGAGAAGGTTCGAACAAAAACTATGATACACAAAGCAAGCCTCTCGACATTGTAACAGCCCTATTAAAACATTAATTCAACAAGTAATTAAGTTCCAAAGCAATTAATATCGAGAACTTTATAACCCACATCGATTGTAAGCTTTAATGTCCAACGAGTACGGCAGTGGGGGAAGGAATCGAATTTAATATCGATAACGTACATTAAAAGTCACGTACGAATCGATTAACTGCAATCCCATCGAAAGACACGCATGCGTTACGTTTATTGCATGTCCTTTTAGCGTCAACTGTGGCGTGAGACCCCAACACTGTGTTAATTAAAAAAAATACCCATTACGTACCTACCTAAAATGTATAAATATCAAACATATCACGAATGTTTATTTAGATTTTTAATTATTTTGCCAAAGTTCTCTAAAAGATCCACTTAACTTTAATTGTGATTTCAATGCTACCTTCAAAGTACCTCCAGCCATTTTCATCGAGTCCAAATTGAAACCTGCAATTAAAAATATTCCAGCAGTAATTGAATATCGCGATTTCCGAATTATTTTTGAATCAATTAAGATCTGATTTGCAAAAAAAAACAAACATAATTGCTTAAAAGTTTCTTAAAACAAAAATCCGTCCAAATTAAAGCTGAGATTATACATGGTCGTTCATAATTTTCTCATAGTTAAGTGGCACTCCTCGTATGGATATCACCCAATACCAATCACGTAATTACCGGCCCGTATCATACTACAGTCAGATAATTAACGCAATACAAGGCTAAATACGTATTTAAATGGAAAAACTTTCAAATAAAACAGCAAGGATTAACTGATTACGATCTAGGCTTTAAAACTATGGCCCGACACTGCCATCCCAGTTTATATCTTAAACATAAAGGCCACTGGTGGTCTTTATCGATACTTTTTAATTTAACTACATAATATCAGTATTTATTTATATTCCTGCCAGTTGTAAAAGTAACGTAATCATGTAATATAATGTACAGTTTATTAGGAGATAAATACTAGCACAAAGTAAGGTTAGTCTTTCATGTTCGTCCTTTAAAAAAGATAAAATTAATTTTATTGGACACTTGAATATTTATCTCAGTATTGCCATCCTCTAGTACAGAAAAGAATTAATTTGCCAATAAATCGAACACGACTGTATCGGTTTACAAAGTACCCAATAACTTTCACTAATAAAATAAAGGCAAAAAGTAAATGAAACGTTATTGATATTGTAATTGCGCAATAACAAGTCCGAGTTTACGCATAACATCGTGAAAGCATATTCGTGTTATTGCTTACAACAACTACAGCAAAACGAAAATAAAAAACCTTAATACGAATACACTTTATTCCCGAGGATAGCCGAGTGGTACCGAAAACACCCGAACACCGAATGGGAAGCGGCGGGAAATTGGTAGTGCTGGTCATTACGATGCGGTTGTAAAAAATAATGTGGTAACGAATCAATGGTTTAAGTTTTCAGGTTTTAAATTACACTATCGGTTAAAATGCATGGCCTGGTAGTATTCTGTAACAAAATTTTATTGCCTTTCACACTGCGCGTTAAACTGTCGGGTTTTTAAGCTGCTGAGATATGAAGTTCCTACTAACTGAATTTTCTTTTAAAATATTTCTTACTATGAGTAAGTCTAGCTAGAGCTTAATAGGTAAGTTAACTGCGTATAAAGAACATAATAGACTCAATTAAGAACGGCAATTTTGTGTTAGAAAGTAGATGTTTGTGAGTTGCTCCTACATCAGCACGGTAGAGAAAATGGTGTTCTGACCATAATAGTTGGACACTCTCATAGTATCGCCATTATCATTATTTTAGTTAAGAAAGGCGCTATAGAAGAAACTTTCAGAGGATCAACGAAAGGCTAATATTTAGTTGAGCTCAGCGAAAAGTTTCAATAGACCACCATAAAAGCTTATAATCCTATCCGCCATGATATCTTACTGACTTTCATTTGTTTCTGCAGGTGGAGCCGACAGGTTCGGCGTCCCTGGGGGCGGCATCCCGGGCCCTCTTCGTGGAGAAAGTGCGCGCCTCCAACGCGGCCTGCCAGGCTGGGGACTTCGCCACTGCTGTAGCTCTCTACACCGATGCTCTGACCCTGGATCCTGCCAACCATATACTGTATAGTAATAGGTGAGGACAACTTGATATGTGCTTTCCGTTATAAACCTTGTAATATCAGGATTTCTAAAGCCGTTTTTGGTCATACAAAGAATGAAAGATTGGGAAGCGTCTTTCAGGCAAAAAAGAGATGCAAAATGCTGGTAAAATATAGATCACGAATACTTTAGGTTAGAAGGAAAGAATATGAATGGTGGGAGAGATAATCTGAGACTCGTCCTCATTAAGTACTATTACTAAAATTACTATCAGCGTACGAGGTAAATTAAAGGAGAAAATCCACGCCATATAGATCAGAGAACGGTGTTGCAATTTAAAGCACTCTGCCGTTGCTGTCAACGGTTTCGCGAGAACATAATTAGAGGCAATTATAGAGTAATTGTAAGCTGCAGACATGTGTCTCGTGCGTGTTACGACGCATTACAAGACGTCTACAATTTGTACTATGAAAACATGAATTGCTTCGTGCAAAAACGGTCACCTCTTGCGGAATTCTTCAAAAGTTTGCAAACATGTCGAAAGCATGCTTCAATGGCTATATGCGAGAAGAATAAGAAGAATATCGTCATTGTCTGTTTTATATTATGGTTGTCTAACATACGTTTTGTTCACAGGTCGGCAGCGAGGTTAAAACAGGGCCAGTTTGCAGCAGCCCTGCAAGATGCGACGCGAGCGAGAGAACTCTGTCCAAACTGGCCGAAAGCTTACTATCGACAAGGTAATGTGGCACCAGGAAATAATTATTTACTAGACTGGTACTATAGTAATATTTGACGTTCCTCTTGGATTATGACGAAGGTCTCTCCATAAATAGCCCATCATAGCAAATGCCATAAATTAGACTTAAGAATGTCATATTTTATTATAGCAATAACCCACACATCAATCAAGTATAAATGACATTAATTTGGGGACAATGATTTATATTACCACCTACGCTAACTTCAGGTCCTCGGCCCTCTTTAAATCCTGATAAGTTTCTCGTTACGCGATTAATTGGTAAAACGACAACGGTTATAGTCGTCTAATTTATAATTATGATCCTTAATAGCCGGAGACTTTAATGGTGATTAAACTGAACGTGCTGCCAAGGTTAATGACGGAAGTGTCACTAAAATTTCATCGTTTTCCTTTATAGAACATGATAAATTTCAGCAACACTTCCTAATTACAGTCCATTGGCTGTATTATCTTTCTATATCATTGGAATCTTGTGGTGTTAACGACTGCCCATCAAACTGTGATTACTGCTGTATTTTACTTTAAGAAGGTTAAGGAAATCTCATGAATATGTTTACATTACCGTACCAATTTCTATTAGTAATAATTCTTATCTATCGTCATTTTCCCGAATATCCTGCCCCCAAAATGGTTGTTCAAATAAAGTCTTCAAGTAGTGGCCACACATTGATCCTCCATTGAAAACGCTCGTCATAGCTTCATGCCTATTAATGATTGGTCGTGACAAGGCATACAATTAGCACCTCAACTGCATGAGTAATACACTTTTTTGCATATTCGTGATATGCAGTGTACACATTGTTACGACTGTTGCGTGAGATTACATTTACTTTTTTACTATAATTTTATCGGCTCTTACTTTCACTCCACCTACCAGTTACTCACCCGCTTCTATTTATTTTGTGACCATCAATGTATGGCTATTATTACCAGTAATTTATTTTATGGCTAAATTCTTTGCCCATTAATGTGGCCTTAAGAGGATGTATCTTTTTTCGTTTTTTGCGAACATCAATACATTTGGTCCCCTGCCGCGATATTATAGGCACAAAGAAATACGTGTGCCCGTAGTTAGGAGTAAGTGCTCGTAAATTATCGACAATGTTAAGTTTGCAGTCTTATTTATGAAGGCCACTTATTATAAACTGTAATTACTTTGGTTTCTTTTACTTGTAACTATTTCGAGGTCTGTAAAACTTATGTATTTCTCGCAACATCTTTCAGCCTCTTAGGGGGACCGTCAAGTTCAATTCCCTGGATCTATTGGTACCTATTAATAGATTTTACATAGAAAAGTCGCTTGCTAGCCGAGCGTTGCCGTCTTTACGCAACATGGAAATAGAAATTTAATCTTATTAAGTGCGTGATTGAATCAATCAATCAATTTCTAATTACACGAGTGTGGTCAGTTTATACCACGCTACCGGCCCACAATTTTATAAGAAATATAGTAGATACCTATCTATCTGTAGAATAATTTTCGCTTGGTATACGAATTTCCTAATATACAAGTAGCTGAACAAAAAAAAATCATCTAAAAATAGCTCTATTTCCCCTTTATAAAAATAAAATATAATTCCGTGGGTATCGAAATAATTGAAGTATTTAATTATGAGTATCGAATTGCTAATAACATCGAATGTATTATTTTTTGGTATAAATTACAAAAATAATGTAATTTCCATTGTTCGTACTACTGAGGCGACCTAACACAGTGAAATCTCGTCCACGCAGATTTCTCCAAAATGAGAGTAAACATGACAATTACTGTCAATCGCATTGTATTGTTGATAATGTCGATATCGATAGTTTATACTGGGTCAGTGCTGTGATAGATTCTCATCTGCATAATAGAAAACCTTTTCTGAAAGCCACAAAAGCTTTGTTTCCAGTGGTTAAAATACTGGAAATAATTTTTGGAAAGTTTTACGTGTATGAAGTGATCTTTCTGGTAAAATCTAAGTGAATTATTTCTATAAGGTTATTAAAGCGTTTGTACGTAGGTATTATGTACGGTAGGTAAAGGGGCTAATGTGGCTCTCTTTCGGAACTTCGGCTTAGTCAAATGTAACAAATGTGGATAGTCATTTAATTAAAGCAAATTCACGACTAAAGTCAGGGCTAAACCCAAAATTGAATAATATCCAAATTAATTGAATTTAATTTGATAATTCATTTTGCATTGAAATGAATGCGATTCCGGGCGGTACCTTTATCGATATGTTGAATGTTCCCATTGTTCTCTTAATAAAACTAATTAAATAATTGTTGGTGTTATTCGAAAGCGATATTGGCAACAATTATGAATGTAAGTTTACTGTTATTAGCGTACCGTGGGTGCAAACTGCACTTCATCCTACGCCTGACGTAATTGTAGACGTTTCCATGCATGCATACATTAGAGTAGGTCGGGCACAGAGCAACCATTTCGTTCGCACAGTGGTTCAACGCCATTTATGTTGACAGTTTTGAAAGGTGGTTTAGTAAATACGTTAGTACACCAAAAGGTAAAACATGCAGACTTCATAATATTATTCTGTGGCATATTTTGCGTCAACAAGTTTTCAATATTTTTTTCTCTCTAGGGGTGGCCCTTCAATGTTTGGGTCGGCATGGAGAGGCACTGGCAGCTTTCAGCTCAGGGTTGGGAGTGGAGCCATCTTCGAGGCAGCTGCTGGCAGCCCTCGTGGAAGCTTCTCTCAAGTCACCGCTCCGGACAACCCTGGAACCTACTTTTAGACAGCTCGAAGCCATGAAACTGGACCAATCACCTTTTGTACTGATATCGGTGAGTCTCTTTTGTTCTAAACAGGCGATCTTCTTTTGTTTTCTTTTTTTATTTTAACACGACACACCATAGAATGCGAATTTTGTTGGGGGTCGGCTGATAAATGATGCGATAAAGAAGACAGCACTCATTAGACCAGACCACTCCTAGGCCCTTCTTTAGGTAAATTGCAAAGACACACGTTTTGCAGGCCTTTATCTACTTACATATACATAGTTAGTATGATTACGCAAATCCCCGATGCAATAACATTTACCGAACTCGGCGAGCTAAAGTTTAAAACTGTGAACATTAACACATAATCAAATAACTAACTAAAAGCACGTTTTGAAGCCGGGAGCCCTTCTAAATAAACCCCGAATGCAATTTCATGTGTTATCGCGATGGCATTATGTTAATAATGTTGTAAGAATAGTGTTGAGCCTGCAAATGATACACGAATCCTCGTGTTGCACTCTCTTTCGTTAAAGCTATATCAATTACTTTGGGTTATTTTATGGTTGCAATTCCTTCTCTGTGTGAGAGAAGGATATGTGACTGTGCCCAGCAGTGAGACGATAAAAAGGCTGATGATTTTATAGTTTCAGTTTAATTGCGGGATTTATATATTTATTAAGAAGATTTATTTTAGTTCGATGATAAAATCTATGCGGTATGTCCTTTCTCAGGATTTATTATATTTTAATATAATCTGGTAAACATGGTTACTTTTTGGGATATTATAAATTGCATATCAAATAAATAATCGCCTATCAATAAATACTCATCATTTATATTCTTTTTTACATCAAATAACTTACTTCACTACAAATAAACTAAATGTTTAACAAAACTCAAACTGCAGATAATTCGAAATTATACATCAATATGACATTACTTTTTTTATTATAATGCAATACAGTTAAATTTATTCTTGTACAAAAATACTACATACATAGCATTAATACTGACTGCACAGCAAATTTTCCATATTTCATAGCAAAATAACTATCCCAGTCGCATATTAACCAGTAAGTACAACAAAACCTATTCATCATATTTGTCTTAATTTTCAAGAAGCCATGCTCGGCAAATTTAATGATTATTATAACAAAAAAATCCTGTCACATTGCATTATTTCTAAAAACAGAACAAATTAACTGAAAAAGGTTCGCGGCTTCGCGCGCTTTTTCGTCACTGGAGTAGGTACAGAGTGGCGCGAGCGAGTAAGATAGAGTTCAATTAAAAAACATTGTATTAAAAATTGAAGCTAGTAACGAAAACGAATCGCTGCAAAACCGACTCCACGTAGTCTTGTTTGCCCTACCCCTAGAGTGCAATTCAAAACCGCGAAGGCGCGGAGGGGCGAGGAGAGGGTGAGCGTGAAAATCATCTGCGACAATAAGCTCGCATGGGACCGCCGGAGCCACGAAGCGCCGGAGCCGTGACAGAAGCCATGCTTGCTGCATGTTGCATGCTTACTTCCATGTTGCATGCCTGCTTACATGCTGCATGCCTGCTTGCATGCTTCTGGCTTGTTTGCATGCTTCTTACAGGAAAATAAAAATTCCAAAACTATGCCAAAAGATGACTCTGACTATAAACATTCTGAAATATGATATTATAGTAGTAGCCTTTTAATGACTACTTATATGAAATGTATGCCAAAAGGAAATACTGACAATGACTGACAATGCACCTGCCCCATTTTTTTTAAGAACTATATGTGCAAGCATATCATCGGACTTGCGATCCGACTCAAGTACGTGGCGCCACCTGCAGATGCTAAAAATGTGCCTATTGGGCAAAAAAGGATTCAATAAATTACAATTTTGTATTTAATTTTATATTTTTTTACCTATCTCATAATGCCGTAATTAATAAATAATAAGATGACTGTGACTAATAAAAAGCTGTTTTATTCAGAAAAACTGCTGTAAATAATATAAAAATAGAAGCTATATTTAAAAGAAAAAGAGTTAACATGTATAATGTGCATTAAGATTATTAGCTGTGCATTGATGAAAAAGCTTTTGCTTAAGGAAAAATCGCAGTACGTTGCGAAAATAAATTGTAGTGTGTTTAGTGATATTTTGACTTGAATATTTTGCTGTGCAATCAGTAATTTTGATGGGAATTCGGAATCTTATTGCATAGAAAAAGGATATTTTTTGATTTGCGTTTAAATACTACCCTTACTTTTTTGGCAAATATTTGAACCTTTGTGAAACCAGCCACAGGGTTATTTTGGAACTTATTGGTAAGAACAAAATGCGGTGTTGCAATTGCAAGTGACTGCAATAGTTAACATTAAAAAACTTATCAGTTGTTCCATAATTTTCTATTAATAGCTGATTCATGTCAGTTTTCACACTATGTAAGGTTAACGACCAAATTAAATATCTACATTGTTTGCATGTGCTATAGACACATACCGTCTTACCACAAAAACTTTTAAACGTCAGTTTAAGCCTCGTCTAAAAAAATGTCAAATTATGACGTTGACATATGGTTCATTTTGCAGCCACAAAAATTTTAGACAACTGTAAAACAGGCGTTAAAGTTTTTGTAGTAAGGCCTATTGATTCCCACGCCTCGGCCAATCGCGTTTCACTTAGAGGCTCGACATGACACTAGTCATTTAAATATTGCGATGATAATATATTTTATACAAGACTGCTTATTATTTACTTCCTAAGTATATCTTGACTGAGTAAAGGAGGAAAAGGTATGGAGGAAATCTGCAATTTAATGTCTGAAATTGTCAATCCGCCTTATAAGAAAGTACTGCCATATGCTTTGCAATGGGTCAGTAAAAAGGCTGATGACGGCAAGACTACTTCGACACCGTAAGAATAATTCATTTTAAATATATTTGGCGATACATATTTACTATATCTACTGATAAAGTATACTACCGAGAGATGTTCAAAAGCCGCATCATAACCTTACCACTATAACGGATGACCTATTAGAACACAAACATCATGAACACCATATTAATATCGTATAACAATATCTCACTAAAGTTTAAGCTAAGCCCTGTATAATTAAATGTCGCGCTTGAAAAGTCCAAGCGTGTTCACTCGCCCTGGGAATCGCAAAATTGAAAGGAAACTTGTAAACATTTCTAATGTTTTACCATTAGTACTTGAGGATTACCTACTTAGGGTTATAGGCTAAGAGCATTCAAACAACCGGAGTCGCTATAAGCTCAAAGCCCTATGCAAAAAACTCTCCAGCCAATATACGCGAGGGGGTGAGGCAGATAGCTCACTCATGCTTTCACAGACGTTGCACACGCACTCTAGAAATTATAAGCATAAGCTGGATGCATACATGCATGTCCGGATACCAGCAGATGAAGCTACTCCAATCTAAAAAATCCCAATCAACATTGTACCTTACACTTTAGGAATGAAGTTTGAAATTCATTAAATTGTAACTTGATGTACAACATAGGCACGTTATGTGCTTCACTTTTCACCTTGGGAAAGCATGGCAATGACGTGTCTCGTTGGCTAAATTATCCAAGCTTATAGCAGATTACGACTAACAGCCTGTTTGAGATCACAAATGCTTCGTTTCGTATGTAAAATACGAATGTTCAGGACAGTATTGACGTGTCATGGAGCTAGGAATTGCAGTAAATACTCGACGTGGGTTTGTAGTGCCGTGTTTGTACCACTTTTAGCTTTACCCACTGAATATGGAGATTGAAGGGAGTACTCAACACTGAACAGTAATGTTGATCTGGCTAGATGTCGTGTCTTTAAAGATTTGCCTAATGGCTTTTACAGCCGTTTAACTTAAAACGACGACCTCGATAGTGCAAAGGTGACTGTCGAACTTCGAAGTCTCGGGTTCGATTCCTGGTTCGGTCGACATTTGAGTGACGAGCATGCTTGTTGGCCGTGGTCCATGTTATAATAAATATACGTAAAAAATAGGAATAGTTGTATCTTTATGTTATTTATCAGTTGTGTTAATACCACCCATAACACATCTTAATTAATAATTTAGCATGGGGCTAACCGACTGTGCCCTAAGAAAACTATAAGGATGCATAAAACTTATATAGTACCTAAGTACGGTACATTATTGTCAACAAAAATTCATGTTTCCTGTAATATCGTACAAAGTGTGTAGAGTATCGAAATATAACGTTACATTGTATGTAAAATGACACGAACACATAATAAAGAAGTTAATAAACGATCCAAAGCATTGCTGAAGACATTACAAGCTTGTTACTTGTCGCCTCTTGGAGGGAAACACCATTATTGACCAAAAGAGCTTATTTATACAGCCACTAAACCCAAAGAACTGTATGTAGACACCATAAACTTTACACGCATGAGAAAATTTTGTAAAATACATCTTTGATGTAGATATCCCAGATACTGATCTCTTATTTTATATCAACCATGCAGCCAATCTAAGTTCAACATTTAAAAAAAGAATGTTGGCAAAACAGCACTTTTTGCACGAAAAAAAATTTGCAAAACGCAGCCCCAAAACGCCCACCCTACACCACTTCCTGCGTGTTTTTGCTAGAAATATTCAAACTACGAATTAAGATACAAACACCATAAAGCTATGGTCTCCCCATGAATAAGGGTCTCGACAGCATAAACACCAAGCCATACCGAGGCCCTCGATTCCAAAATAATGCGATCCATAAAGGCTCGAGCAGACCGGATGCGTATGCGTAACCACGCGCGTAGTCACGCGCGTAGTTACGGCGTAACCATGAGTTGTAATGTATGGAAATGTATGAGACAGGCCACACCGCTTGCGTAACGACGCGCGTGTCTACGTTACGCAAGCGGTGTGGCCTGTCTCATACATTTCCATACATTACAACTCATGGTTACGCCGTAACTACGCGCGTGACTACGCGCGTGGTTACGCATACGCATCCGGTCTGCTCGAGCCTTTAACGTACCTCCGGAAATATGTGCATTGTCAGTCGCTCCCTCAGTACTGACGGAGACATAAGGCCAGACTCGCGATTTACATAGAACACTGACCTATAGAGGAGGTTTGTATTCCATACGCTCTCATATATTTTCAGAAGACCCTGTAGTTTTAAAATAAGAATTTAAAGTGAAATAAAAATCTCAGAATTCGCAGGGAAGGATACTATGCAAGGCACATTTTCAACTCTAAAGAGATCCAATGTTGCTTGTATTTTCACACAGAAACAAGCACAGTCACATAAACATTTATCTCAGCACGTGAATGAGACTGAAACATTAACGAGATTCGCACGTCTTCACAAGAACAAGTACTCACTAAGTGACACATTAAAAGAAAAACACATTACGCAAATACAATCGTATCATTACACAAATAATGGCACATTTAGGGCTCGTCGATGTTGGCAATATTAAGCACCCTATACTCCGAGCGGGCGGACTATTTGCATACATTCCACCGGCGTGCAGTCGGGCGACATCTGAACATTTTTCGGCGCATTTAACTCTCAGACAATGGGGCTGAGTGATCAAAGGCCCATAAATACGCGACCGACCCCCGTGAATTTACATACAATCTGCGCGACAGTTGATCGGCAGGCCAGACGTGAATGGCCGAAATGGCGTCGTACTACCACAAAATGGCCGCCGCCTTGTGCATACAATGTACTAAATTGAACTGAAATCCGTAAATTGAAGCGATTTAAACACTGAGATAATGAAACTGAGTGTCGACGTGGGATTATCAGTGCGCTTGCACATTTAATGTGTCTAAAGCTTTCCTAATCTTGCCATTAAACGATAGAAATTATGGGAAGCTTAGTCTGTGCTAAAGCGGAGTCAAATTGTCATATAATTAGGTAAATACCAGCGTCCTACCCGTGCTTCATAAAACTGGATATCTTAATGGTTTTACTTTGCATTTTCTAAATATGCAACATCTGATATAGGGTCGTAAACTATTGCAAATATCTTTTAAATAGTTTTTGATCCAAAATAACTCCCTGGGTGTTCCCTGAATATGATTTTATTGCTTTATACCGAGATAAGTTCAAATCATTCGGCTAAATGTTGGTGAACGCATCGTAACGGCAAGCTTAATGGGTTCTTAAAAATTCGTCGCGGTTTTTGTACCCGCCAATGATACTCAAATTCGCATTTTTGTACATACATTAGTTTATTATTATGTCGGGCTTAAAAAGCAAATGACATCAAAGGCGAGATCAAGAGCACCGATATAAGCCGAGTTGCCACTGGATGATTCAGAAGCTAAAGATAATGTTCCTTATAAGTCAAGGATATAACTGAACCTTTACTTGAACACCGATGTCTAAGATTTTGAGTGGCTTTTTACAATGCAAACAAGTATTTTATGCTAATTCCGCATTCCACCAGAACCTCTGAGTAAATAGTACTTAATAAAGCCTTAACCAATTAGTGGATATCTTGCAACAATACTTTATAAAATATGGTCATTACAAGAATGCATACTACGATCACAGTGAAAGACTTCTACCTAGGTCTTCTTCAAAAAAAATTTGCTGTTTACAATGATTGCACACTCCAGAGTATCTCTCAATAGACAAATGCAGTTTCCTACAAATTGACCGTGTTTTGTTTACCCCTACTGCGCAGTTTTATACTACCTACTGCGCAGTGTACGATTCTAATGCTGTATACTTCTTCTTCTATATTAATTGTATTATGTACGTAGGTGGTTGGTCAAGAGCTCCTGGCTGCGGGACAGTACCAGGCTGCGGTCACGGTGCTGGAGGCAGCTTTGAGAATCGGATCCTGCTCTTTAAAATTGCGGTAAGTTTATAACCCTAAACGCCCTTACGAAATAACATTGTTTGAGAAAACGGTACTATGAAGTTAGAAAGCTAATGGTCAAAAGCCTCTACGGAATTCCTATCTGCATAAGACCAACGTTTAAGTCCCATCACCTTCACAAGTTCGTTAAAACCTCTCGGTAATTTTAATCTCAGACCATTTTATTGTTTGCGCAATAAAACAAAAGCTCACGTAACTTTTTAAGTCACAAAAATTTATGTTCGCACGTAAATCATGGTTTAAGTCAATGATGAATGTACCACACAAAACATACAAGAAACTGAGACCGTAATAAATGGAGAAGGTAATAGCGGTGAGGCTTCAGAACATAACATTTGTTCAATTAACTTCAGAAACTGGACTTGCTAATGTTACGCAAATTACTACAATTACGACCCTAAAAGGAGAGGTTCCATAAAACCACACATCGTCTTCCAGCCAGGGTCTAAGGAACAGCGAAAGTTGCACTTAATCTAGCACGGAGCATAAAGCTGATCAACATAATTAGCTAAACTAGTTAAGTTGTACGTATTAACATTTTTACGAGTACTTCTAGCTCCTTGTTCGTCGGATATATGGTCATTCCGGGGCGGTAGACGCCGCAACTGCCTTTTACGATTCATGTTCGACCAGAACTTTCAATTTCACACCAACATCAGAAGACTAGAACTTGAACAGCATATGGGTATAGCTTCCGCTGTTTGTCATAAAAACTTTTGTTTTACCCGCTAGGTTCCTGTTTGGATCAAAAACTATTTAAAAGCTAGTTCAAAGTTACTTTTCCACGTTTCTTCAGTTTTGAATTATGATCTAACACAAAAGTTTTTTTTACCTAAACATAGACAAAATTTATCAACAAATTGAATTCATAAACCCAACTCTCCGTTTGAGCAAATGCAACATAATTTACATAAACAGAATACCTCACATGTCTAGTAATCTGAACACAAGAAGACCGCTCCCAAGAATTTTCTAGATTATTATAGATAAGGCGACTGCACTCACGATTATAAACACCAGTAGGTACTTAGGTATCTCTCAGTAATCTTCAGAATAAATTCTTTGCATCTGAATTTGTAAATGCTCCCACAGACGGATCGCGGTTTGCAGTCAGCGTTGATTGTAACGTGCAGTGAAATGCAAATTATATGCGTTTTGCCGATGTTTATGAACTGTAAAACGCGTAACCACTCCAAGTTACTAGCGACGGTAGAAAGACAACTATTTCTTGCAGCACAATATGTTATCGCGACGTTCGGTGCTCATCTAATAATTTAACCGATCTGGAGCAATGCCCAGTTAATGTGACACCTTAACGTCCGTATTCTAGAATGATGAGTCCATAGATATCGACTCGAGTAAACTGGCTAGAATGTTTACAAGCTTTACCAGTGTAAAATGTTAAATCATTTATATTCCTTAAATGCGTACGTAACGTAAGCTATCGGGGTTCAGAGAAATTGCTGATTACGCAAGTAAAGAAAAACGGTCATTTACAAGCTCGCCCAAGTTGTAAAGATTATTATGGTAGCTAAACTACGGTTAGTATTATTTAAGTAAGAACTAGCAATAACATATTCGAAACAAGACATCATTAGACCTGACGAATTACACCGAGCGTGCACGAAGAAATTGCGAACTAATTGCACCAATCAGAGGTTTTTATGCATCGTCTCACAGCTGTTAGATGCAGATACGGATCGTGTACAGGCGCACTAAAAAGAAATTAGTCCGTTTATTTTCGTATTAAAGTTTCGATCGTAATCCCTTAACAACAATTTCACACCATTAACAGCACTCAAGTTGGTAACAAGAAGAAGACAAATGACCGAGCGAATGTCTTCCCTTGGTTCATTACTCGTAACATTATTATTTTTAATCACAACCAGTACGTAACGAGTTGACAGTGGGATAATTTATATATACTTAAAGGGAACGGTTATCTTTGGCGGAATTTCGACGTTTTGATTTATAATGTTCGAGTGTCGAGGAAATAAAGACGTCGTAAATTTTGAGCGGGATATACGGTGTTGCGTTTTAATAACAGCCCTCTAATTAATGGAATGCAATAGTCCTTATATGTGCAGCTACGTTCGTACGCCGTGCATATGTAAGTCTTCCGTGGGATACAGAGCTCCATTTTTAGGGTTCCGTAGCCAAAATGGCAAAAACGGAACCCTTATAGTTTCGTCATGTCCGTCTGTCCGTCTGTCCGTCTGTCCGTCTGTCCGTCTGTCACAGCCGATTTACTCGGAAACTATAAGTACTACAGTGATGAAATTTGATGGGAATATGTGTTGTATGAACCGCTACAAAAATATGACACTAAATAGTAAAAAAAAGAATTGGGGGTGGGGCCCCCCATACATGTAACTGAGGGATGAAATTTTTTTTTTCGATGTACATACCCGTGTGGGGTATCAATGGAAAGGTCTTTTAAAATGATATAAAGTTTTCTAAAAAACATTTTTCTTAAAGTGAACGGTTTTTGAGATATCAGCTCTCAAAGTCGTAAAAAGTATGTCCCCCCCCCCTCTATTTTTATAACTACGGGGTATAAAATTCTAAAAAAAATAGAGGTGATGCATGCTAATTAACTCTTTCAACGATTTTTGGTTTGATCAAAGTATCTCTTATAGTTTTTAAGATAGGTTGATTTAACTGTAATTTACGGAACCCTTCGTGCACGAGTCCGACTCGCACTTGGCCGGTTTTTCATTTTATGTCTTCTCGAAATTCTTGGGTTTTATTTTATAATTTAAGAGTTGAAAGGCAATGTTTTCGCGAATGTTTTCTTCGAAAATAAAGTCAGCTGTGTACCAATAATTTAACGATTCCAATTTGGGAGTGGGTGGGTGACCTCTATACAATTTATTTGTCATGTACACAGTACATGCGATTGACCACTTGCAAGTACTGTGTCCGATTGCAAATCTAACAAAAATACACTTCAAGTGACCCAAAGGCTGGTTTTTATTTTGGTCAAAAATTAAGCATTGCCATCCAACGTGGCAATGCTGCCAGCCTCTTGGGTACACTCCCGGTGGGCAGCGATGAGGAGTTTTTTGATGCCATTTTTTAGTTGTATATATGTATAAATAAGGCTTTTTTTTACGTCATGTAAATATGTACATAAACTGAACCTGTTAAAAGAAATAAATAAAATGGTTGCAAAAAAAAAAACAAAAATAACATCAAAATCAAAATTCTCAAATAATTTTAGTTTAAATCTGATGCTTGTTATCGTTAAGCAAAAGGAGCCATAACTTATGCTAACTGAATAAAAGTATGTTGTTAGTAATTGACGGAGTATTGGCGATCAATCTCAACGCATTACAGCAAGTACTTACACGGGCTGCAGTACTAATCGTAAATAATTACGAGCGGGAGCAATGTGCACGCAAAAAATATCTAGGTGGTTCCATTTAATATTCATAAATGCAACTCACAGGATGTTTGCACACGTTCCGCACTGTTCCCTCAATTAATCTTGCAAAAAGGAAAAGTTTAAACATGTAACTACATACATTAGAGCATCTTTAACTTAATACGTTAATAGTCTCACTCCACTAATTTCTGAACAAAATTCACTGAACTTCGAATTCATTAGATCAGATTACAAAAAAGTCCGCAGCATTCACTGGTTTCAAGTTCTATTTAGTTAAGAGCAAGCCTATAAGTTAGTGTAAGTGGAGGTGTCGATAAACCCCAAACTTATATTGAAATGGAAGCTAACGAAGTGTCGATGCACGCAGCCGATCAGTGGGAATGTATGCAGTGGATGCACCCTCCGTCGGAACGGGCCGTGTTTATGGCGCTATTAAAACCACCGTTAATGACCTCCTACCATGGTCTCGGATATTTTGCCTTATGAGAAATACCATCGCTTAATAAATATCTATATCCAGCACAGCCACTAAACCTGTAGTGAAAGACCGTGTTTGAGTTGAGCCTATAGTCGTGTAGGGTGTTCGTGTCGTGTCCGAGGAATTTCCATTGAATTACTTCCACGAAGATAATAGAGAAAGCTGTAATCATATATCCTATAATATATAACATGAAATTTAATAATTCAACGATTGTAAATTGTGATGTTATACTAACAGGCTGACGGTAATTGATAGTTGTATGAGCTCTTATTTGCATTTAGCGAACATGTACGCGACTTAACAATACGGCACGCAGTCACTAATGCATTTTATATCCCTGCGATGACGATCATCACCACAATAAATAAATAAAAACTTTACGATGACTTCTGTGTGTAAATTCCTGTATAACGAGCTCAAAATTGGAACGAGACGTAATTATATCTACGGGGCGTGCGCCTGAGACACCTAATTCTTCAGTTTTATTTAAACACGTTTCGAGTGGAAGACATTGATTGAATAAGCTCCATCTCTATACACTTGGAAGACATTAAGTAACTCTTCCCGTCCCAAAATTGTCAACTTAAGCGTCGGCGCGGTCGGGGCGCGTTGAAACCCACACCTCGGCGCGATCTTATCTCTGCGTTGATGGATCGAACGCTGGATCGATACGGGACTATTCTGTTCGCCCCATGATAAAACTCTACTTAATATAAATAAGGATTGTTATACGCGATCCTTATCGAGATGATCTCTGTTGACAGATGATGAGATTAAATGGGATAATACTTTAGGAAACGTGAAATAATGAATACGCTGACCACTTTTATTGATAAATTACATTTTTTTTTTCCAAACGACCTCCCAGTTGCAGTAGTTTAGAAAAATTACCTCGGCATTTAAATATAAAATATGTTTATTTGTTTCAAATCCATATCAATTACGAAACTTTGTGTACCAATCTTTACTAAGTTAAAATGCACTAACTTTATTTTCCAGGATTGACCGACATAAAATACCCAAGCTTCTTTATGTTCAATCAAGCAACGTTTAAGAGCTTTGTACAGTCCTGACGTAAACTGGCCGATAGCATGAGCACGTTATCTCACTTCTTAGAATTCCAACAGCTTACTAAAATAGTTAAGGGCATTAGCTAACCACGGCTTAAGATAATGGCATTACTGGAAGCGCCTGATTCGATCATCGGATACTGCCTAATCGATAAACAGAATACGTCAACAGTCGAGAGATCGATGCAAGTGGAGTGTTAAAGTGTGATGTCAAATTACATCGCCCCGTGTGATTCATTACCTTCACCACAAATTAAAATATTTATCTCAGATTATTTTAATCTGTTTCACACGAGCTATTTAAGAACGAGCTTGAAAAACCGGACGTGTGAACATTTAGTCCCGATGCTTGTTCTTCGTGGCTAATTATGAAGTCATCGGATTTTACGTGTTGTACGCGAAATGCGTCCATTATTGTACCTAAATGTTACGCACTTAGGTCGAAGGGTGAAAACACTGCTTGTTAGTGTTGGTACTTGCTTTAGTGTGGGTGAGCGATGGGTAATGATTACTCCTAATAAAACTGTATAGGCGTCGAGCTGTTAACTCACAACTCCTCTGTTCATAAAATATTACTGAAATTAGACTTAATGGTATCGACTTCCGAGCCTCTTCTAAATTAGGGTCATCTGTACTTACTAAACTAAAATATTGGTTTTCAATTCATGAAAACCAGCCGCGGCTTTCTAAAGTGAACCTGTGTTTATTGAAAACGGACGTTCCGATTTCTCTTTAAGTAGAATATTATTATAAATATTATAAATTCATATCTCGGATAGTTTTGCAAAGTACTGCGTTTTACTTCGATGTCTATTGTAAATAATAGACTGCGATGTTTTGTAGTATATGTGTGCGTTATATTATTAAAGAAAATTGTTTTCTGCTAATGAAAACTAATTCCTTTAATGCGAATATCTGTAAATAAATCTGAATACTTAATGATTTCTCGAAACTTAAACATTGTGAACATTTCTTGATTGGTTAAATTCTCATCTCCTCTTAGTATGACAGACCATAATAAAATATAGTTTTATTGTAAAGTATTTAATATATCGCCCTTCAAAGTGAAATACGTGTTAAATACAATTTAGCTTAAACGGTACTAACCAAGAATGAGAGATGTAGACTATAGTTAAGGAACGCAATAAGTATAAATCCTATACACGTAACAACAACCGATCCCATTCCTGTCAGAGTACTGAACCATAGTATCCTGTGCTTCAACAAACAATAATTCTAGGCTAAATGTATCGGCCTAGGCTGGTTAGAGGAAGTGGGTATCCTTGTACTAGCCGTTTAACCCTATAACATGGACGTAAAAGATATTTAGGCCCAAGTTCACTGACAATATAAACGTCAGTTCGCTTAAGCTTTCCCGCACACTACAATCTTCTAGTCTGCCGATAGTTGAATTCACGATTTTCTGAAAAAAAAAAAGAAACCAACCATCGAACTTGGGCCTTTACCCACTGCTAGAACTTCTTACAACCTTTTCAAATCAAACGTTCTAAATAGGCGACTTTCAATTGTTTTTTATGTAGCGAAATTGCCTAACGTTAGGCATGATCACAGGGTGATATTGAATTTGTTCATTTAAAACTAATTTTACCCTCTTTATATCTTCCAATTTGCATGTTCTTCAGAAGTTTTCAGAATCAGTAAAAGTGGTGCATGTTTGACTGTCGACGTTCGCTCTTGTATTTAATTAATGTCGTTATTTATTGCTTCCAATTCTTTTAGTTTATTTGATTTTGCTAGAAATTCTTGACTGTAAGTTTCCCTCTTAATTGAACGAAATAAGATTACTTACGACGTACGTAAGTAATCTTATTTTTTGTAGTTTTAAGAATTTATATAAATTCCTGGATGCAATTGCTAAATGCTGGGCAATGTTATTTTCTTCTAATAAACATATTTCAAAATATAATGAACACTTCATAAGCAAGTGACACCTCTACATAAAATTTTACATTTTAAGCTTAGACTGAGTTTGCCAGAATATTTATTAGTATCCATAGAAAATATTCTTCCTTTTCGTTTTCAATAGACCATGTTTACAAGCGACTACTGTATAAAAACATCTATTTTGTACAACGATGTCTGTTTGACTTCTGACTTGACATGTGCACAGCACACATCATTCGCTCTGTTTTACGACAGTCATTGCTAAGAAACGAGTTGCATTGTGAGAGGAAGACCTCGTGTCTATGGTTATGTTCAAATGGTAGTGATGAAGTTCTTAGTGCCTTTTGGAAATGTTTATTAGGGCTTCTGTAGACCTTTGGATGCAACAACTTCAGTTTTTATCATTGATGGGTCCTCTACATTGACCATAAAAACTAAAATAGTTCACGTTAACTCGGTATATTAGGCTTAAGTTTTATAGTAATAGGTTGGTATCTTCCCTATTGTTTCCATCGATATTTTGAAGATGCGAGCTTGGACATTGCCTATGAATTAGTCGCACATGACATACTTTGACTTGGTCTAAGCAAGTCCGTATCACATTGGTCATTACATCTTGTAGGTGTGTAAAATTTTGGGTTAAGTTTGTATGTCGGCTATAAGATGAAAGCAATAATTAGTACTACTTCTAGTACCTTCCTACTAAACGTACCCTATCTAAAAGGCCTCCAATCCCATTTAGAATAATGAGAGAATCATTTTTAAAGTACTAAATATGTCATCTCTTCCACAGGGGTTCAGTGTTCAGCGCATTATCATCAGCGCACTGGGCTCTCAGCCAGCTGGATGCAGCTATCAACTACATGCAGCAGGACTTAGCAGTGGCCAAGTCATTAGGCGACACGGCGGGAGAATGCCGGGCGCACGGCAACTTGGGCGCAGCTTACTTCAGCCAAGGGTCTTATAAGGATGCCCTGACGGCGCATCGGTATCAACTGGTGCTGGCTATGAAGTGTAAAGTAAGTGGTAAAAAAATGTTTTTCATCTGGCTAGTAGCCCTGTAAGAAATTGGTCAGTAGATAATCGAAAGCACGGATGATTCAAATGGCAGTAGGTAAACTAGAACATAATGAATAGAAAGAAAATAAAAGTAGTGAAAGAGGGAATGCAATCGTTGATGTTCCAAAAACTTTTATGGTCTACGATAAAAACGAATTCTTGTCTATCCCGATTAAAACTAAATCCATTAGTTCCGTTGTACGTGATCTTGAAATGGCTATAAATCCTAAACTATTGAACAAACAAAACACAGGCTTGTTCCATTTACGTCTGAATAAATCAATTGCGCCTGCGCCGCTGAATACGAATTTAGGTCTGTGCATAGTTGATCTCGGTCCACAAATTATGTCATTACATAAGAATAGGCCTGCTACTCCTGAGACAATACGCACAATACGCAGCATTGAACCGCAGTCAGCCTCGCGAACTCTCCGCCGAATGTACTATAACAAATCGCTCAATATAGACCGGTAGAGGGCGCCCAGTGTTCCCAAGCGCGCGCCAATATACGCGCAGCGGACACAATGGAATATTTACATAAAGAATGGTAGTAAACCGTTTGATTTCTCCTTTTACAAATGAAATAACAAATGTTCTCGACTTCTCAGTCGCAATAATAACTTGCGCGGTTTACGCGACCTGTAGTTGTAAAAAGTTAATTTAATTTTTACTGTGGACTGCGCTCGCAGACTGATGATAGTTTATTATTTATAGTTTTGTTCCTTTGTTAGCAAGCACGCCATCTTTCTGTAAATTAGCGAGTTTATTAAGTTTAGCGCTCGTAAATTCCACTACAGCTTACCCTTACACGGAGAGGTATATTAAGCTTAATCTTGTTTATTTGGCGAATCGGAATGTTTATAAAAACTTAATTAAATTAATTCTGTCAAACGATACGATTTATTATTACTATAAAATGGATATCCATATTCAATTTTGCTGTCGAATTAGTATTCTGCTACTACACACGCCTATTTATATCTGTCTTTTCTTACATTGACATACACTTTATCTTAATTACGAGCGTCTCCACATCTTCTATTCTCCAACATGGGAGAAGCACAAAAAGTATAAAGTGATATGTCACGGCAAATCGGCATAATAGTCTTATAAATCGCGTACAGATTACTGAGAGTGAGCGCCACGCACACGCGCGCAGCTCGGGAGTGCGCGAATCACTTTTGTTGTACACAGTTGGAGGATTGGCAACCGTATTACACTTTAAAAGAAACCCTACAAATAGTAAAGTTCCCTTTTTATTGATGCCTTTGATGGTCGCCGCGAGCCGCACACGACGTGATGCTAATTTGCAGTAAATGCCCTGACGTGCGGCGGCGACAAGGCCGCAGCTCGATGTGCAGAATGACACTTATCTTCCACTACGATTAATTCAATGTTCTTGGAATTGTATTGTCCTTTATTGCGGCTCGGTCTTGATAATACACGTTCAAATTAATTCAGAACTCCATAGAGCTCTTATTGTCGGCTCTAGGCTTATTGCTCAACACTTTCTATTTCCCTTTTGTCTTTCAAGAAAATTCCAGAAAATTTCTCCAGGACATTGTGTTGAGATGTATTGTGCTTATAATAAATTTTGTTTTTATTTCAAATACTTATAAGTATCAAACGCTTGAGCTTAAAAGCAGCGATACTGATGCCTCTATAAGGCATGATTATGGATCCTCACGTTCCTAACCTCTGTTGAAAAATTTTATGATGAAAATAACTTGCAAGTAATGTCATTTATGGTTACTTTACACTCCTAGGTGTCCTATACATAACCTAGGTGTTACCTGGTTGAAGAATTTTAATTGTTTTACAAAATAGGTCTTATAAATAAGGTATAGAAAAGTTATTTCAATTGGGCCGTAAAGCAAATATAAACCAACAATATTACTTCCTAAGCTGTAGTAAAAAGCAACAAAACTTTATAGTCCTCAGACTCACACATTGATTTTTTGCAAAAGCAACCTACTTACATTTTAATTATTGTGGGTATTATGTATGTTAAATATTTATTCCATAAATGTGTATTTGTTCTCTTATTCTCATTTGAAAGGCGAGCAATGATTGCGTCCACTTGTGAAACAATCTGACGAACAAATAGTCGTAAAAAATTATTTACTTTGCGCGTTCTGCTCGAATGGTACACAACAAAAACTCGCAAGTCGATTTAAAATAACCGCGAAATGCTGGCAACACAGGAATTCAGTCGCGAGTAATCCGAGAATGGGCGAATAATAATAACATGACAAAGTGAAGTGGACGCCATCGCCAGCCTCGGCGCGATCACAATCAAAAGAATTATCGTGCGAGCATGCTTTAAATGATTGCACAGCCTGCACCCACCGACGGCGCCCTGCAATGTGCAACACACAATTTTGTTTAATTTACGACTATGAGATTGGTAAAACTTGTATACACTGATTACTTTCCGAGCAAGTAGGTCCAGACTCCATCATCATATAATGCAACATAAGTACCTTATTCAATAAAACTGTCTTCAACTAAAGTCAACACTCTTAACTATTTATTTATTTATTCGTTTTAATCACGTATAACTAAGAAAGAGTTGACAGCAAAAAATCTATATCACTGGACAGTCCGGCTTTACTTATCCTTCAAGCTAGTCTACATATTTAAGAGCCGCGTCAATTATTACTTAGTAGCAGGTACAATCGATAA
The DNA here is from genome assembly GCF_030705265.1 of Helicoverpa armigera. NCBI lineage: Eukaryota > Metazoa > Arthropoda > Insecta > Lepidoptera > Noctuidae > Helicoverpa > Helicoverpa armigera. Next base: position 3,724,046 of record NC_087141.1, read on the forward strand.
CAACAATATATCGCGAAGGAGCATCACTACGACTTTTATACGCTACATTTTTTGCCACACATGTTTCGTTCCACGCAACACTGCAAGTTGTACAGGGCTACATTTCTCGAGACAGAATCGAAAAAAAAGAAACAAAACATTAAAGCTATCTTTTAAAAACTATTAGGCGTATTTAAAATAGAGCTGGTCAGGTTTTATTTCTCATAGATTAGAGGCGGCTTACACACGATGTTTCTCAGTGCCATACGCATACCGCGAATAATTTGACAGTAACATGTGAGCTGGACTAGCCGGCTTCATTAGCGGATGCCGTGGATAACCCGTCGCGGGCAGGTGCTATCTCGCGGCTACGCGTTCCAATTGCTCAGTCAAACGTTTAACGTTTTAAATTAATTGTTATTTAAAGCTGATTGCTCCGGCGAGCTAAGGGTTGAGTATTCCGAAAATGTCGGCCGATAGTGAAGTCGCGGTAGAAAAAAGGCATTTTAAATGCTGATAAGGAGTCGCTCTCTTTTCTATAGATACCATCTTTAAAGGCTTCTTTCATTCTTTAAGATGCAATTTAGTCTAAGATTCACTGGTATTTTCCGAAAAAGAAAATCCAAAAGACTCCAGTTTATACAATCTGTAAATGGTCAGTAAAAATAAAGGTAATAAATTAATACGAAGTCTTGTTTTTTATATTGTTTGCATACAGAATCAGAGATGCAAGTAAAACAAGCACACGATTCTAATGCAACTTGTAAAAGTCGCTGAAGGGAACTGCTCAGGATTTATATGCGATGACTTAGCAATGTATCACTGCTGCAATCTTTACAACCATTATTGCTTCGGCTAAACTAACGTGTACCTTGTACCTGATATAAATAAATGCACATTCTTACAAGTCTTAAAAGAATTTGTACAAAATAACATTTTTAAACAGGGAAATGCAAACATCCAAAAAACATATCTACATATGTATAATATTTTCCAACATGGTGTTCGTTTATTTATCAATTATGTGTTTATCAAGAAATATGATCTAAATGCCATGGTTTACTGATAGGCAATAAGACACATTTAATTACTGTTATTAAAACTACTACCTAATCGACTGTGCGCGACTGTCCCGTCTGCGAGTTCACATAAAAAAGCAAGAAACCCAACAAATACTTAAATACGTATCGGACTCAACGTAATGACTAAAAACTACATTTGCAATAATCATCGCATATTGAAGACCGAGTATTTATTAAAATACATGGGTTTATGAATATTCATGAACGGCGAAATACTTCAGTGCCAATGTTTTTTACGAATTTTTAAACAGTTTATCGATATTTAAATGGTAAGTTTTGCATAATGCGCTAGTTTCGCGTTAGACTGCTGCCGGTTTACATCTTTTGGAGGTGACCTTACCCATTAAAATTAATAAAAAACAGGAGCAAAGACGTTGATTAGCTTGTAGATTAATTGATATAGATCCATCTAAATTAATAAAATCGAATTAAAGACTTCAAATGCAGAAAATAATCACCTCAATCGATTTGATCGATAGACAGACATTAAAAAAGCAGTAGCTAAGTATGCTCCTATTTAACAAAACGGATGAAGTAAATAGGATGTGTGAAACATAGGATTTGAATTGTTAACAACGGTTCATCCTAGAATAACAAGTTTAAATTAACGGTTAAATTAGTTAACAGCAGTTAATTAAACATTACTCACTTGCATATGTATGCCACGAATAGCACAATTATACCCCATTAAGTTAGTCGATGTAATGTTTCTTAGTAAATAAGTTACACTCCTTTTGAGTTCTTAGAATACACCAACAGTACTTATATTATTTTCACCAATTCTCTCATCGTCTACCAGTCTTTCCCCACCTTTGTAGAGATAATTGTCAGTTTATCCCTGCACAGCTCACCGTCCTTCGAGCCTTTTTCCCAACTATGTTGGGGCCGGCTTACAGTCTAACCGGATTCAGCTGAGTACCAGTGCTTTACAAGAAGCGACTGCCTATCTGACCTCCTCAACCCAGTTACCCGGGCAACCCAATACCCTGCACAGCATAAGCACAAGTGAACATAATCTTCCATAGTCTGACTACTTCCATAACTAACCTTCCACGCCCCAGTTTCTGAGCAATTCTGTATCCCCCAGTTAAAATTAATTTCGACTAATATCTGTCATCTACAAATGGTAACTAGGACGCCGTAATACCGAGCTTTCCATGACACGCGAGGATCAAATGCAGTGAAAGATGCGTCCTCGAATCGTATGCCGTTATCATAACTCAACGTTAAATAGAGCAACCCTTGGTATACCATTGGTACCTAGATCTAGATATACCTCCTAATATGTCCATATGTTGGTGTTGCTTGAGAGTTCGCTGCACCACTTCTTCCCACCAAAAAAGTGATCAAGGAAGGGCGTTTTGGATGCTGTCTTTTGTTCTTGAACTTTAACGTTCAAAAAGCTCTGTTTTGCAACCGATAATAAACGATTTCGAGTATGACTGAACAGTGAGTCAATGCAAACTTACCTATATCTATTAACCATTCACTATCGCGTGTATGACTATGAATACAGCCTTTTACATTGCTATTATATTCATCCATATTGTATATAACTAACCTACATTTATGCAGTTTGGAAACAAAAGTACTTAACAATAACCGCCGTAAAAGCTATGAGTACTACTTCTTATATGACCGCCGTCCTTTATCATACAGTGACTGATACAAATTGCGCGGGATAAGCGAGTGATAGGCCACCGCCGACTTTATTCCTTAATTAATGAAACGCGACATCTGTCTTTTATCTCAGAAAAATATACTTATTTATAGATGGAATGAGCTGTTCGCTAGATTCAGTTTTTACTCATAAAGGGGACAGGTGATATTAAAGGCATGATATTTCCTAACAGTAGAGCAAAAATGTAATTTTATGAAGTTATTGTTGCTCTTGTATCAAGTACGATAAATGTAATAATATTGTTTAGTTTTCTTCAGAAAGCACCAAGAGATACATCTTCCCTTACAATATCATTGCGGAGCGTTTTACATATTATCTTCAATCTTCATCCACGCTAACTTGAAACAACTTATTGCTAACTTAGAAAATACATGAACGGCTTCGTCGCGTTACTTTTATTTATAGCCGTTTTATGCAAATATCGCACATACACTATTAGTAAATTAGGTGTCACACGCTCAATTCCACTTATATTTAATTATATGTACGTTAATAAGTAAGGTCTTCATTAAAATAGACATCCAGTAATTTATACTAACCCCAAGAATCCCATAATTCTCTGTACCTAATGAAAATTATAATTGTAACTCCCGTAATGAGGCAGATTTGCATGATGAATATTAATAAATTAACATTATGAATTGATGTATTCGTGCACAAGAGAGTAACGTAACTACTGTAATATAGTAGTTCTCCTGTAGATTTTGTAGTATTTTCTTTAATTTTCATTTACATACCTACCTATCCATTTTGAAGCACTTATTTTTTTTCTGACTCGTCACAGCTTGTCTTGCAGCCAGTGACATTTCACGAATTCATTATAGAACATAGTTCGAACAATTTGAAAATAGAACATAATGAAAATTATGCTGGTTCAAACAAAAGACAATCAAAAATAATGGAGTAATGAATCAAAGAGATACAAAATGCGATACCTCTGCCGATTCATACGCATCATAGTTCACGCAGGAATGTTTATTGTACGTACGAATAATCCAAAGAAACAAGGCACACAAAAGAACATAATAAAGCTTGATAAACGTACGTCTCATTCGAGTATTATTTATAAAGGCCTTTAGAGTCGACAGTGACACGGACAGCCGGAGTGACACAGTGTCTGCACACATGAATAGTGTACGTAGTAACAAGGAACACGGCGTCTCGTTACTCGCCCTGTAGGAAAACGTCCAAACGAGATGGAGTCAGTATGTAAATCACCGCTTTATCGTATCATGTTGCACATACTTAATTAGCTAGATTGTTGCGGGGCGTCCCACTTTATTCGCTAGTGTTGGTCTCCGTCGATGCACGCCAACGATAATACTATATCTAGCAATAATTTAACATCGTGTAGAAGTTTATTGCCAGATATCAAAGCGGTTTTCCTAGAGCTAAGTAAGATTCGCTTAAATTTAATCTATAAAGTCAACAGTTTGTCGGTTTTTCCTATTACGGAATTCCTGGTTAGATACTATTATTATTCCCTACATATAAGTAGTCAATGTTGTGTTTTGAATCTAAGTGCGAAACAAGAATAATTTCCATTGTTCCCAATAGGTTACAATTTATATCGATACAGGACGTAGTACATCACTACTCAAAAACAAAGCCCCTATTGGCGGTCTCCGTCTGTCGTCGATTTTGTTTTTTTTCTTCACTTCCTCAGTGAAAAGGATGCGGTCCATTCTACGGGTCCTTTATTTGCTCTTAATCTTTTTATTTTTGTTTGTTTTGTACGCGCATGCCTCGCTTTATTATAAATTAAGAATACTAAACACTCTTGGCAGTGATACGCGACAAAATATCTAAGTAAATATAAATACTTATTTATTTCTGATCTTGTTAGTAATGGAAGTTCAAAGAACTAAGCTTGTTTAAATACACGTTTAACCCGATGGAGTCGACATTCATATAAAGACTTCTAATAACACAATACGCTTAAGTTTTGTAATGCTTATTAATAGCAAAAAGGCATTATGGGTTTTACATATAATAATACTTACGTACTTAAATGATTTACAGCAAATTTTATTAAACTGTGAAATATCCATTTCCATTTAATGACCCCAGAATAATTTGACGGCAACATAACTTGTGAGCCGTGGTGTAAATTAAGAAGGAACCGTGCGCAAGGAGATGTAGATAGGAGGATGTGACTTAGTGTGTGCACCGCATTGATAACATCAGGCCGCATCAAGCTTCACGCGACGGTACATTACACTCGTTACATAATTACCACTAAACCACATAAATAAGTCCCTCCTATGACGTGGAATGTCGCCGCATTTGCATTCGCGTGTTTCTACCTACATTACATGTGAAAAATGAGTTATAAAATCCGAACCCATAAAATTTGTACCCATTGAATTGGAACTATCACAAATATATGTTATATCCTCTTAAACTAATAAAGCTGGACAGTCGGACGAACGCGGACGCATTCAATGTCCTGGCGAAATTTACGATATCGTAAGGCGAACATTCGCTGTATGGGACTATAAAAAGTTATTGTAAGTGCTAGTACTTATACAAAAAGACTAGGGAAGCGTATTGAAATGACGATCAAGACGTTACGTGGGTATGAGAGTAATGAATCGTCGGTGAGCGTCAGTAATGCGCTCTGATTAATGTTTTTTTGCAAGTTTATGTACTTAGCTAGCAAGTGCCAATTGCGATCCTAGCATGATAATTAAAATAATATAGATTGATCGTAAATTCTTTGCTTCTATGTAGTAATATAATTCGGGATGATGTATAATAGATCACTTTTGCACTCTTCTATCATTCCTCATTATAAAAACCGCACTTTCAGATTTGAACATTTCTTTTTTCTTCTTTCCTAGGACACCCAAGCAGCAGCAGCCGCACTTACCTCCTTAGGGCACGTCTACACAGCCATTGGAGATTACCCCAACGCTCTAGCCAGTCACAAACAATGTGTACAACTAGTAAAACAGATGGGGGACCGACTGCAAGAGGCTCGGGAGATTGGGAACGTTGGTGCTGTGTATCTAGCTATGGGGGAGTTTGACTCGGCTGTCGATTGTCATACGCAGCACTTGAGGCTGGCTAGAAGACTTGGTGATCAGGTAAGATTTGAATTTATCTGCCTTGGACATGAAGATGGGCTTCCAGCAAATACCTTTATTATCTTTTTCAACGATTAATAACCCATGAACGCGTGTTTTCACTGTCTAGAATTGAGTAAATTGCCCTAAATGTACCATAGCCGATTCGATTTTAATTTTGAGTTCAAATCAACGTCTATTAGGTTTTTACGTATGTAACACATCGATGAGTCACTAGTGCTGAGCGCATAAAAATAACACAATGGTAATTTATTCAAGGTCGAAGAAGCACGTGCATACTCAAACTTAGGATCCTCATACCACTACAGACGAAACTTTTCACAAGCAATCGCATACCACGAGAACGTTCTGAGGATTGCGCAGAATCTCGGAGACAGAGCTATTGAAGCCAGAGCGTACGCCGGCTTGGGACACGCTGCCAGGCAAGTATTCCTTTGACAACCACCGTTATTTACATATGTGGGGAATATACATTGTTTGACGCAAACAATGAACCCCACTAACCCCTTGTCGGTAACAGCAGTTTTAACTACCTCCAGCGTTGTTATAACTTATGCATTTCACCTCTCAATAGCTTTATATGAAGACATAACGTTTATCCTGGGTGCTGGCTATTAAACGTAGCACTTTAAATTCACAGGTGTGCCGGCGATTACGCGCAGGCTAAGAAATGGCATGAGAGACAATTGGACGTCGCTTTAGCGGCAAGGGACAAGGTATCCGTGGCTTTTATTGATGAACTATTTGTATGCATACACACGATCTTATTCACGGCGGTATTCTTTTATTTTGTATGTAAATAAATTAGAAGGACGTGGTTCTGAAAATAGCTGGGAATAGTTGACTGGTTGAACTCCTGATTTTAGGTTCACTACATTGTACAGTAGTTGTAGTTCTATAATTTCCTTTTGCCTAGGTTGGGGAAGGTCGCGCATGTTCAAACCTGGGCATCGTGTATCAACTGTTGGGAGAACACGACGCTGCACTAAAATTGCATCAAGCACATCTGTCCATCGCCAGACAGTTACAGGTAATTTACACATCTACATATCTTAACTACATACATACTGTGTATTACAAAATAAACTATTCTACTGATATTCCAAATTGTCGGTTATTGGGTGCACATTAGAACATTGCACTTTACCTACAGTGAATTCAGTACATTGCACTTTATAAACTGATTGAATGTGCTTTTCTCCCTCTCTATTCCTCCATGGTAGATCATCTTGAAAAAAGACAATCTCGATTTATTTGCATAAATATTCATCTAATTAGTTCTCTTGGAATCATCGTAATTTATCACAAAGAAAAGAATCTATTAGAAATATGCAGAACGAGTTTCGCTTGAGAGACTGCTGCCAGACCGAGCATAAAATCACGATATTGAATTTTAACACGTATGTGATAATGGTCTATAAATAGTTGGATGCATAGTTTTGAATTAACGAGCTCGAATGATAAATATTATAAGTAAAGACTACATGAAAGAGAAGTAAATCTGTATGGTTAAAAAAGCCTCGAAGAAAAATGTTTTGCTAATGTACATTGCTTCCTCAGGATAAAGCAGGTATGGGAAGAGCCTACGGAAATATAGGCAATGCATACTCTGCCGCGGGGTTTTACGAGCAAGCCATTAAGTACCACAAACAGGAGCTGACGATATCCAAAGAAGTTCATGACAGGAGTTCTGAAGCTTCGACGCATGGGAACTTAGCAGTAGCTTATCAGGCTTTAGGAGCCCATGATATGGCACTGTTTCATTATAGAGCTCATTTAGGTAAGATAATCTTAGACATATTCATTCATGCATAGGTGTGATGGATCCAAAGTCAAATCATTTATTTCATTTAAGCATTTACAAGCACTTATGAACGTCAAAAGTATACCTAAATAGGGTTGCTTCATTGATTCTAATTGCCCATTCCAAAAGTAACCTCCTACGGAGAGGTACGGGCAAGAAACCATGGCCGTGAAGCCATGGTTTCAAATCCAAAAAAAAAATAGAAATATAGATCCAAAAATAAAAATAAAATAGTGAATTTGCATATTGATATTAAAAGTTTACTTGACCTTTCAATTTCAGGCATAGCACGCGAGCTTAAAGACGCAGCCGGTGAAGCCTGTGCACTCCTCAACCTTGGTAACTGTCTCTCATCACGAGGGGAGTTTGCACAAGCAGTGCCATACTATGAACAGCACCTCATGTTATCCCAAGAGTTGGGAGATGTCACTGCAGAGGCAAAAGCTTGTCATTTTCTGGGATATGCCCATTACTGCCTTGGGAATTACAGAGAGGCTGTAAGGTGGGCAAATTCTTTATGGATCATGCTATTTTAATGCAACGCTTTTTCACCAAGAGATGGTTTTAATGGTTTCCTTAATATTTTCAGATATTACGACCAAGATTTGTCCCTGGCCAAAGACTTGCAAGACAAGATGAATATGGGACGAGCCTACTGCAATCTAGGGCTAGCTCACTTAGCTCTGGGTAATCTGGAGACAGCTCTGGAGTGCCAAAAGTATTTCTTAGCGATAGCACACATGACCCAGCACTTGCAGGGGAAATTCCGAGCGTTGGGCAATATTGGAGACGTGCTGATAAAAATGGGAGATGTAGAGGAAGCGGTAAAGATGTATCAAAGACAGCTTGGATTTGCGAGACAGGTACATAATTTACTACTTTAAGTTCTATTTGTTAAATTGGTTCTGCAGGTCACTTTATACTGATCCATATATTTATTTTTCAGGCTCGTGACCGATCCTTAGAAGCAGCGGCTTGTGGTGCCCTCGGTCTAGCCAGACGACTTCAAAGAAGACTTGATGCAGCATTAGGACATCATACTCAAGTAAGTCAATCAAGGATTTCCCCATGGGACAGTGTTATTTACATAAGTAATTGGTATTAAAATATAAATTCTGTTACAGGAACTTACACTTCGTCAAGAAGCAGGAGATGCGGCTGGAGAAGCGAGAGCTCATTCTCACCTCGGAGCTGTTCATATGGCTTTAGGACATTACTCGCATGCAGCCAGATGCTACAGGGTAAGAAATATTGAATTCCCAATTTTCTCTTGGATGACTATCGCCTATTCTGCCATGGTCTATGAGGAAGAAAATCTTTGGTATCTACTATTTGAAAAACTGTATTTTAACAAAAATCTTCATTATTTTAAGGAACAACTGGAAAGAGCACAAGAACTACAAGACTGCGCGTTAGAAGCCCAAGCGTACGGCAACTTGGGTATTGCCAAACTAAATATGGGTCATTACGAAGACGCCATTGGTTATTTAGAACAGGTACATAAATATTTCTCAGCATATTTAACAGCAGAAGAAATTAACACACCAATCATTATTATATAAAATATACTTGCGTGCAGATTTTTGCACTACTATCTACTATTCGTTTTTTGAAACTAATGGTATATCTTCAACTAAGAATGTAATTTATTATTCTTCCTCCACAGCAACTAGCAATCCTAGAACGCGTGAACACCCCAACGTGTCAGCTAGACAAGGCGCGAGCCCTGGGTTCACTCGGGGACTGTTACGACGCACTGGGAGATCCTGATGAAGCTGCCAAGTATCATGAACAGCATTTGGCAGCTGCCCTCAAACTGGACAATAAGAGAGAGCAGGAACGAGCGTACAGAGGATTAGGACTTAGCCACAAGTATGTAACATTAGAGGAATATTTTTGTGATAATTTGTACCTACATAATTTTATGACCTCTTGGACAACTTTTTATGTATACGTTGTGAGAAACAGGAGGTCTTTACCCATTTAATATTTAATGTCAAGATGCAATCAAAAAATACAATACATGGGCAATGAGCGAAAAGGCTAAAAGCTAAATTGCTTCCAACATCTGAATTCGTGTGGAGACAGTTCAAAATTTGATTGGGCTGTAGTTGATACCTGATTAGATAAAACCCTAACTTCTAATCATGCTCTAATTGCCTTCACTCAAAAAATAATATTTCTTGCTCCAGGTCAGTGGGCAGCCTACAGCAAGCACTGGTCTGCCTAGAGAAGCGACTGGTAGTGTCACACGAACTGGGCGCCCCAGAAGCGAAGGCCCAAGCCTACGGGGAACTGGGAGCTCTGCACATAGCGCTCAACAACCTGGAACAGGCTGTCCTGTGTCTGGATCACCAGAAAAATATTGCTAAGTAAGTATCATTCTTCAACATCAAATGCCTTCATGAATATCTGCTATATTTTACAAGCTTTTCTTTGAACAGCTTGCTGAAATATTTATCGTTTCGATTCTGTTTTCAGTAGAATGAGACGACCTTTGCTATTTTTGTTATATTTTTGTTTTTGTTGTTGTTATTTTTTCCACTTTCAAACTCGCTTTAATCTTGCAAATTGGCAGGGCCGATTTCCCAAAAATGATCTTGCTCTAATGAGTGCTTAAGTAGAAAGATTTGACACAGAATTATGACGATGAAAAAGATATGTTTATATATTCTAATGGATTTATTTTACCTCCAGGGAGCTAAACAACCAGATAATGGAAGCAGAAGCATGTCACGCGCTAGGCGTGGCGCAGCACGCGCTAGGCGAGCACGCGGCCGCTGTGAGACACCACCGCGCGGAACTCGAACTCGCGCACCGACTTGGACTGACGCATCTTCAGGTACGTAGTTCTATTGCCATCATTCTTTTACTCTTCTCTTGTCCTTACTGATTTATTAAATCCCCCCACTTTGCTTTCTTCTATAACATTTTCAAGGGTTTTTCAAGTCATATATTTAATTTCTGTTTACCTATTTGTATAAGGACTTGTAAATAAAAAAAAATTAAGATGTTGCTGGGGCTGCATTTGTCTTCTTCTTAGTTGTACTTTCCATAATGATACTCATCAGAAGAAGTTGCCCTAATCCAGTTTATTTTATTCCAGGCCCGTGCTTGCGGTGGTTTGGGAGCCGCGCACGCGTCTATGGGTGCACACGCTGAAGCAGCTCGGTGGCATGAGTCACGATTACGACATGCTACTGCTGCAGGTACCAAATATATTCTTTAATACCTACCTCTAATATTTTTCTAGCCTACCAGGACTTACTTCGAGTACCAAGAGGTAAAGAAGCCTCAATAAATTATCTATCTCTCGGGGACAAATGGTTCCTGAGAATAGCGCGTTCAAGTAAGGATGCATTTACATCAAATTAATAAAAAATTGTTTATAACTTAGATTGGCAATCTTAAATCTGCTGTCACCAACTACAACTGTGTATCTAGACTGAAATTATTTACGTAAATATCATGATTGTTGTTCCAGGAGATACCCGAGGTCGTGCACAAGCGCTAGCAGACTTGGGACGAGCTCACCTGGCGATGGGTGCGTGTGGCAGTGCCGTGTCGTATCTACGACAGGCTTTAGCGGCCACTGAAGGACTTGCTGATGCTGATGAGGAGGTGAGGAATCATCTAAAATTATTTAAGATCTATGTGCCTACTGGCTATAGAGATCAGTACCTAAAAGTTTGGTGTAAGAATTAAAGGTAAGCCTCAGGATTAAGCTAAAAATCCCGTCATTAGATACAGAAGATGTCGATGAAAATAGACATTACCAATATTGCCTAGTATGCTAAAATTATATAACCATTTAAGGCAGTATAAATAAGTTGGTTTATTTTAACCACGTAGAAACACAAACACAATTTAGCGAATATTAAACAAATCTCCCATTGTTATAGGCTCGAGTTCGCCACCGCCTCGGCTTCGCACTCTGGGCATCAGGAGAACTAGAAGAAGCAAAGGAACAGCTTCAAGCTGCCCTCACTCTGCTGGAATCGGGTAGTGACAAACACAGAGACAGGAAGATCGCTGCTCTGTACACCTCCACGCAACATGCGCTGCAAAGAGTACTAGTTGGTAAGAAAAACTAGAAGTTTTAGAACTTGCAAAATCACAAGTGACTAAATTATCGGCTCTTAGACAGATTTTTGAAATAAGTGGCTATGTAAAACTGATAGACTTGTACCTAAAATAAGCATTTTTTTTTTTTACTTGCACATAAAATAAAATGGCTTACTCTCTTCGATGTCTTCAGAACTGGGTCGTCACCCCGAAGCTTTGGTAGTCGCCGAGAGAGGACGTTGCCGATCTTTGGACGCGGTCACAGAAAAACTGTCCGGAACACTAAACCAAGCCAATCTTGAACTTCATGCACAACAGAGGTAATATTCGATCCCAAATACTCCCAAGATTCCGGTCTAAATTACTGTGAATATGATAATGATATTAATACTTTATTGTACTTGATGCAGGAACGCAGAAGAATCTGGCAAAGAACGGTCAGAACCATGGAGTCCGTCTAGTGTGGAACAAATTCTCGAAGTTGTGAACAAACAGAAGGCTCCCGTATTGTACTACAGTCTTGCTGCTGGCAGGCTTTATGCGTGGCTATTGCAACCTCACAAAGGTAAGCTTAAGCAGACAATTACACCACTTCAATTTCTTCTTAAGTGCTGTGTAAAGAAAGTGTGTATAACCACAATATTTCTTTTCTCCCTAAGGTATTCTAAGATTCCACCAAGTATCTCTCCTGGAAGAAGCCGAAGATAGTGACAACAGCTTGCCAGATATCAGTCCTGATGATCTTCAACCAAGCAATGGTAAATACCTACATATTCTTCTTTATTAAAAGTTCAAAGGAAAGCTTAATAAAGATAGTTCTAATATTAAATGTATTTGTTCTGCAGTAAGTGGTCTTGGCAAGTTGGAGCATTGCATCGGTGAATGGTCCAATTGGTTGAAAGCGAATGCTGAGCGAAGAGTTGACGAAGATCAGTGGGATCCTGATGACAGACCCAATACCGGATTGGCGCGAATGGTGAGACATTTTCATTGATCTATTTACTTTAAGTGTTAAAATGGACATTGTATTTTAAACTTCTTCATATTTCGGTTTAACTAAATTGTAGAAAATATGTATTGTTGCAGGTGACCCGCAATCATCTGTTGAACTCATCCAACTATTCCTTAAGCTCTTTGTTCAGTGTGGGCTCAGTGGGAGGATCTGTCGCTGGATCCGTAGCCAGTCTACAGGGATCAACCAGGTTTGTAACTGAATCATTATTCCTTTTTCATATTTTACAGAGTCACTGTTTATTTATTTTGCCTTTTTTCCAAAACGGTCTTAAAAGATCTTCAATTTTGTTATCTACATTGATGACTTGTTTTTCGTCCAATCTCATATAATTTTTGTTCTTTTCTGTCTATAGGTCTAGCGTCCACGTCCCACGTAAGAAGCAGCCATCATGGCAGGGTCCACCTTGCCTCAGCGCTCTGTATCAGATGCTACTAGCTCCCTTCGAAGATCTGCTGCCCGCCTCTTGCAATAACAACCATGGTAAGCATATATTGCGTTCTCTAATTCACTCTGTTATATTTTCTAACTTTTCTTTGCTTCAAAAGCGTGATGTCATTAGGCTTCAATCGGCCTAGTGTTTAGATTTGTACTATGACCATGAAAAATTATCATCTCTTGTATGGCCGAGCTACAGCAAGTCTTTTTACCTCACTCGTAGCTTTACTTCCACGTGCTTGAAGAGTGACTTTCGATTCTCATAATGTCTCTCTTCTACAGCGTCCCACGGTCGTCGCGGCTGCGGCGGTCGCAGAGAACTCATCGTAGTCGTAGAAGGTGCACTCTACGCGTGTCCCTGGGGAGCGCTCCGTAGCGCTACGCCTTCCGGGCCCGCTACGCTCGTAGCAGGGGACGGGGAGCCGCTGTGTGAGCGCTACGCCTTGTTGGCGGCGCCCGCGCTACGCCCGCTACGGCATCATCGCCATATGAGGGCTAGGCCGCATCATGATCATGGTAAGAAACAGAATTCTTTATAATTGCTAAGTAACATGTCTTCGTTAATTTGGAAAAGTTTGATTCGTAATACTGAATATTACAGTATTTAATACATCTATCTGCACGATGTATACTCTTTCTTGACAAATCCATGTAAGCCATTTGATTCCTTAAACATCTTATTTTAGCAGAAATAAAATCGTTAGTTAAAATTATTTCAACTAGTAGAAATAATCGGATATAATATTTTCTAATCGCACAACAAATAAATGACAATCACATGAACAAATGAATTACTGAACCAAATAAAAACATTCAACTTGTAGCTATCGTACTACACTACAACATTTCATGTAACTTGAAGCTAAGAAGGCCTCACCTGTCTGACCTCCAAAATACCTAAGCTCTATAAAACCAGTACTTTTAATATAACATTTACCAGGAGCATCAGCCAGTACCGCGAACAACACAGAAGCCGGCATGCGCTGCCTCGTGGTGGGGGCGCCGCGGGTCGGCGGCTCGCGCTGGGCCGCCGCGCACGCGCAGCTCAAGGAGGCCGAGCTAGTCGCTGACATGCTGAGGGTTACGCCGCTTACTGATTATCAGGTAATTGAAGCATTAGCTCTATCTGCCCCTTGTATACCTAAAATTAAAAGATAATAGAAACATTGTCTCGCGTATATGTATCTTCGCATCGGCATACAAAAACTTGCTAAAAATATAAATTACTAGCTTTCGCCAGCGGCTTCGCCCGCGTGGTGTGTTGATAAAAAGCTAGCCTATGTGTTAATCCAGGGTATCACCTATCTACATACAAAATTTCAATCAAATCGGTCCAGCCGTTTTTGTGTGATTGAATAACAAACATACATCCATCCGTACATTCTCACAAACTTTCACATTTATAATATAAGTAGGATGTGTTAGCAACGTTGCTGATGAGACCCAGTTATTTCCCCTAAAGTCTAAAGGCATGGAAAGTCATTGAAACCGTTATATGTCTCGATCTCTGATGCATTGCCAATAAACGAAGTACAAAAATTAATTCAAATGTGTTTTGTTCCCAGGCATCAAAAGAAGCAGTACTATCGCAGTTGACACAAGCCGAATGCATACACTTCGCCACACACATCTGCTGGAAGACACCGGCTATCGTTCTTAGTCCAGGAGAAGTGGTAAGTTTCCAAACGCTCATGTAAAACAAATGTATTTATAGTTTGCATCATATAATTTTATCGAAGAAGAACGAAGAGTCTAGTATTGTACCTTGTGGATACATTGTCCTCTCGACGGATATTAAATTGATGATTGTTTTCAGGTTGATTCACAAGCAAAACGATTACTGAATACAAGTGTTGGTAGTGGAGCTGCTGATACTTCCACGGAAAATGAAGAAGAAAGTAAGTACCTATATCACAGAAAATTATGTTTATAACGACGTCCTGTTATGAGGACATCTAAATATAGTGTTTTTTTTTTGTACAGATTCCGAGCTGCCGCCAAGTAATGAAGAGTTGCCACCAGCGTCAGAGTTTATGCTTACTGCATCAGAAATCATGAATCTGAAGATCACTGCCCGATTGGTAAGAATCGTACTTGACAGCTCATTAGTTGATTCCCTATAAATGTAAAGCAAACAGGCAAACATTCTTACATCATTTTCAACATATTTTTGTTACCAGGTGGTGATATCCTGTGCCCCATCAAGTGCGGCTCTCCAAGGATCAACAGCCGAGGAGAGTGAAGACGTGAGCCTGGCCGGAGAAGGTGTCTCCCGCCTGTGTCGTGCACTCCTAGCGGCTGGAGCCCATGCCATACTGCTGACGTTATGGCCCGCGCCACAGGATACTGCGACCAAGATTCTGTATAGAGCGCTGTATTCGGCGTTGCTTCAAGGCAGTCGTGTTGCCAAGTGAGTATATTTTTTTTCATCATGATCATAAAAGTACTGAGGTAAGAAGATCAAAGACGTGAGGCTTCTCCGAGAAGGCACGTCCATGCCACGCGGCAATTCGCCGTTTCGTTAACAATTTTCCAATCTGCTAAAAGTACCATGGCCATTTTAAAATTGGTACATGATGTCAGGTTACCAAAGCGATCTTTTCTATTACATGCAGCTAATGCAATTATTTTATTCTTGTTTTTCCTATTGTTAATCTTTTCGCTCTCTTTCACCCACACATTAACGACCTATATTTTTCCTCAGGGCCCTTGGCGATGCGATGCAAACAGTGCGCCACACGAAGCACTTCGCGCACCCGGCACACTGGTCGGGCCTTGTGCTCGTGGGGGCTAATGTTCGACTCAGCAATAAGGTTGCGCTCATGGGACAAGCGCTGTGTGAGCTACTCGCAGCTCCTGATAAGTGCAGGTAAGGCAACATCTCCTAACACCATGATACCATCATTTTTAATTTTGCGGCAATCTATTGAAAATATCTCGTTTGAGACTGAGGTTTGCAAATGCCAGAACGTCCTTTTGAGGGTAAGCCTCAAAAGCGTGATCTATTGTTGCCTTGAACCCCCTTTTCCGTTATTTTCCTCTCTGTAAAAAGTTTATTAAAAAGTATCTGTGTAGCACTAGCTCTGTCTAATACAGTTATATCTCTAAAAAGTAATTACCTCACCTTATTATTTACCTTATTTCTAACCACTGACTTATGGTACATAAACTATAACCTACTTCATTCATCTGCAGAGACGCACTCCGAGTGTGTTTGCACCTCGTTGAGAAGTCACTACAAAGAATAGTGAGGGGACAGAAGAACGCCATGTACACCACACAGAAGAGTATCGAAAACAAGGCTGGCAGCATTAGCGGCTGGAGAGAACTGCTTATGAGCGTTGGATTCAGGTAAGACCCAAAATTCCAAAAAGAACACCCTGATTTGGCCCAACAAAATTGAAATAGCCAAAAAGCCCGACTGTTGTCCATAATAAATAAGTAAAATATTTAATGTTTTTTTATTAGGTTCGAACCAGCAGCAAATGGTATTCCGTCGAGTGTGTTCTTTCCTCAAAGTGATCCTGAAGAGAGGCTGACCCAGTGTTCTGCCAGTTTGCAAGCACTTCTTGGTATGTTTCAAAGACATTATTTTATTATCTTTGTCTATTTAAGTTCTACCTTCTAATAATTGAGTTTCTTCACAGGCTTAACATCAACTACCTTACAAGCATTATCGAAGTTAATTTCGAACGGTGACGTTGCTGATGACATAATTGGTGTGATCCGCTCCGTCATCTCGCAGTTCTCCGTCAAAAACTCTGATACGGATACCATTGAAGTCGCTGTTAACGTCAGGTTAGTCCTCCTATCAGACTGCCTCCTAAATTGATTTCATATTGAAAGCTACAGACATAACTTCTTCTCATTTTTCGATCTTCTATTTGTCGGTGTTTCATCCTCAAGTATTCAATATATAGAGAGGAAGACTTCATAGTGTAAGAATTACAAAAGGTTCTGTTACCTTAGGTTGTGGCGAGTGAACGGCTGCCACGAACTTTTGGCATCCCTCGGCTTCGACTTGGCTGAAGTAGGCCAAGATGAAGTAACTCTACGCACCGGCAAAGCAGCCAACAGGAGACACATACAATTCGTGCTACAAGCACTTCTCGCGCTGTTCGGTAAGTCTCTAAGAAAACTTCTCATATGCATAGAATCTTATTTGAAACAAAAAAATGAAGTAAAATTAACTACTTGATAAATTAAAACCATGAATGGGAATAAATTAATGAGAATAAAATTAAGCTTCTTGACAAATTAAGGCCCACAAAATACTTATAGTTTACTCTGTTATAGACACACAAGAAGCCCCAAGAAGCCTCAGTTTGGAGTCGAGCTCGAGCGTTGAATCTCTAGCGTCTATTGATGATGGCGACCTAGAACCGCACTCCGATGGAGAACCTCCTCCGAGACAACATCGACGTAAGTACACAAACAACACCTTTATGAAAAGACCTTTCAAAGTTAAAGCTGCAAAGCATTTTAATATTTACGTCTTTTATTTTGTTCACAGAGGAAAGCGTATCATCAGTACCACCACCTCCATTACCGCTAGGCTCCTGTGGAGGAGCATTCACTATGTATGTAAGAGGATCTACTGCCTCAACTGAAGTAGGTCGCGGCGAACCAGACGGCCGTACTGCCCCGCCCCCTGCCCCGCCCCCACCGAGGTATAGAGGCGAGAGTGACGCTGCCTTCACTCCCTCCCCACCCGCCGCTCCCCCTGCACCTACCTCAGCGCCCCCAAGAGACGTGTCCCTAGCACTCGCACACCAAACCAAGATACGAACCCTCTACACGAGAAGACCACCAAGTGACGACTCGGATTGGGAAAGCTCTGGTCACGATACAGTACTAAGAAGACGACCGGAACACTCCCACGCTAGATATCTCGATGCCTTCTACGACCTCGCTTCAGCGCAACCGAGGAGGTCTGAAGAAGAAAAGACTGAGCAACAGTTAGCTCAACCTTCAACCTCGAAACGTGCCCCAAGACCGAAAATGGGAACGAGTAGCCGCGACTCCATGGCCCAAGTCAGACATATGAGTGGAGAACTGACTCCCACCATTTCTGAAGTTTACCATGAGAGGAATATTGGCTTAGGTCTAGCGCCGCCATTAGCAGAGTTGCTGCTGGCTGAAGAATCTAAGACCGAAATGCGAGCAGCGAGTTCAAGCGAGAATTTGCTTCTTCAAAACTTGGAGAAATTAGGACTCTTAGGCGATGCCAGTGAGAACGAAGAGCGTTGGTGTGGCACCAACTCTTCACGCCCATGGCTGTCTGCACCGCCTCTAGAAACAGACGTGCAAGGCTCGGACTTGACCACGGCAGAAATTATAGAAAGACAGACGAAATTCAAGAAAGACACTGAGCCAAAGAGAAAGGAAGAGAATGCTTATGAGCTCAAACCGAAGGAAGAGACTCCGGGACCAAGTGGTATCGAAAAGCGGTCCGTGTCACCTTTCTCTGAGATGTCAAGAAGAGATGAAGGCGACGGGAGAAGTATAGCGGACTCGCATTCGTCGTACAAGGCGCTAGTGCTGAGTCCCCGCGCTCCCTACCTGCCCGAGGAGGGGGAGCCCTCTATCCCCACCCCTTCAGAGGGGGGTAAGACGCACCCCCGCCCGCGCCGCCCGCCCGTCCCCCGCACCCGGCCCACGTACACCACGCTAGACTTTCCACCGAATAAATGATTAAGACTTGTACATTTATACAATTTAGGATATTTTTGAATGTGTTAATTTATTTGTATTGTGAGCTTGCAAGGCTATGATGTGACTAAATATATTGCTTTAATATAACGTGAACTGTCCATATAATTATTTCTTTATTTCACACATATCGCTATTTATAAATATTTAGTTATTTATTTCTTGTAATTTTAATAATTGAAGTTAACTATGAAAATTGTAAATCTCTTAGCTTAGTTAGATATCCTCCTATAAGTTCTATGACTCGACAACTACTTGCCATTGCTTAAATATTTTAGATGTAAGTATTTTGTAAAAAGTGAACATAAAATAAATACAGTCACAAAATTAAAATTTGACTTTTTTCCACCACACACACGTAGTTTTGTAAAGATCGCTTTATGAGTAATCCATGAAAACGTATCAGATACCGTCCCTAAACATTACAAAAAAAATAGAGTTTGGCTTGATAAGTCAACATCTACATAGACAGTACACCTACTCGTAATTGTGTAGTCCAGTTCGTTTATCTTTCCGTGATCTTGCCTAATACAAAGTGCTTAAAAATCCTAGTGACTCCAACACACTAGGTACAAGCTAATCCTTTTAGGAGCAGCAATTTGAATCAATAAGCCAATAAATAGGCGTATAAACCAAACAACAATAAGCCCACACCCACGAAGTGCAGGGTGCAGTTCAACTAATTTATGTGCCGTATAAACTCAGTACTTGTAAACAGTTACTATTTAGATATTAGCCTGATAGCCAGCCTGATAATAATTAACACGAGCCGGTAACTGAAATTGTCTCACTATGCAAATGTGGGTACATACATAAACACAATGTCTTAATGACGGAATGCCACTCTGTCCTAACACCACATTCATTGGCCAGCCACTTCGTTCTATGGACGTTAATCGTTACGGACTTTAGCCTTTTGTGAATTAATGTAGTGTTTTATGGAAAGACTATATCTTTATTTAAGGTCAGTTGAATGAATTTTGGATTATTTGCCAGTTGTAAATGCAAGGCCGCCTAAAGAGGCAAAGCTACAGCATGTTTAATTTTAAGCAGATGACAGATCAAGACAAAAGTAAAGATATTGGATGCTTTGCCACGCCTTGTAGCCTAACTACCTCTCTACATACCATAGTTGACATTTAAACTATAGGTAATACATACAAGTTTTAAAATTAATAATCTTGTGTTCTTGAGTGTACCCAGGTTCTTGTCCGAAAACTCTAGTCTAAAATTGTAACTTTCTAACAAGTATCAGAGTAAAACCTCGCCCTACGAATTGCAGCGATGCTTGCAATAAAACTCTAGAACAAATTGTCAATAATGTATTTTTATAGCCTAGAATTGTATTTATCGTGGTCAAGCTATTACTGAACAGCTGTTTTAAGACTCAGATAATATTTATTAATCAATCAAAAATAAACAAAGCTGACTTTGTCCATTTCGGTCAATAAGCAAACAATTCGATATTAATAATCGAGACACGCATTTAGGTTCATTTTATGTTTGTATCAAAGTCAGACAGTCGATATTGTAACTTTAATAACTTTATATTTACTCGGTAAGAATTACGGTACGTTGTTAATTTTAAATACCCGCAGACGCATACTACGCAAATAGAGGGGTGTTATGAGTTTGGCCGTTGTCTACCTGTGTCTGTCTGTGGAACCTTAGCTCTTAAATGACAAAACCAATTTGGATGCGGTTTATACGAAGTGATACCTACGTGGCGCAGTTTTCCGTTTGAGACATTTATCGATGGATAACCAGAATCACAAAGTAAACTATCCCTTTCTGAATACGACAATAAGGTAACTCAATCTTAACTTTCCACTTAGTCCACTAGTTACAACTCTAGTAATTAGAGCTGATCTCAATGACCATAAAGAACACTTAAAGAATTCCGTTCAGCAATTGCGTTACAATTAACCATTAAGATATCCTTAGGAACTAGTTATTTGTGAGTGTAACTACCGGAACCGGGAAATAAGAGCAAAAGTGCCAACCGCACGCAAATGGAGAAACGAACTCGAAAAAATCCAAGTTACCGCTTTCGACCTTGACACGGCCATGAGTTGCGCAGGCGCATTTTATTGTGGTTACGTATGGACTTCTTTTTAGGGTTCCGTACACAAAGGGTAAAACGGGACCCTATTGTTTTCGATCCTCTGTCCGTCCGTCTGTCCGTCCGTCTGTCACCAGGCTGTATCTCATGAACCGTGATACCTAGTTAGAGAGTTGAATTTTTTACAGATGATGTATTTCTGTTGCCGCTATAACAACAAATACTGAAAACTAGAATAAAATAAATATTTCAGGGGGCTCCCATACAACAAACGTGATTTTTTTGCTCATTTTAGCTCAATATCCATAAACATATATAGAATATTAGTTTGGATGACGCAACCCAACGTGCGCGAGTCCGACTCGCACTTGGCCGGTTTTTTTGTGCCAGTCGTAATATTTTGATACAGTTCTATACACATATAGGTACCTAACTAGATAGCATGTGTCCGGGTACAATAGAACGAACAATTAAGGCGATGCTGATTTACTTTTAATTGTTAGATTGGATAACGGTTACAATTATTGTAACATGATTATTTATAAAGAATTAAGTTATGCAAACGCTAGCCTAGTTATGCCTAACTCATTATGTGTGTCCATTAATTATCAACTGAAAGCTGAAACGGCATGAGTCTTTATTAGTCTACTTCACATCATCATCATCTTCCGAGCCTTTTTCCCAAACTACGTTGGGGTCGGCTTCCAGTCTAACCGGATGTAGCTGAGTACCAGTGCTTTACAAGGAGCGACTGCCCTATCTGACCCCCTCAACCCAGTTACCCGGGCAACCCAATACCCCTTGGTTAGACTGGTGTCAGACTTACTGGCTTCTGACTACCCGTAACGACTGCCAAGGATGTTCAATGGCAGCCGGGACCTACAGTTTAACGTGCCATCCGAAACACAGTCCTTGGCGTCTAAGATATACTTAGAAAGTACATACAACCTTAGAAAAGTTGCATTGGTACTTGCCTGACCTGGGATCGAACCCGCGCCCTCATACTTGAGAGGTTGGTCCTTTACCCACTAGGCCACCACGACTTACATTATTTATTATTTATTAGTCTACTTCACATAGCCTTCAAATATTAAGTGTGTAGGTAGAAGTTTTTTTTGCTGTCTCTGTCTTTTCCCCAATTCATAGTCGTGGTGGCCTAGTGGGTAAAGGACCAACCTCTCAAGTATGAGGGCGCGGGTTCGATCCCAGGTCAGGCAAGTACCAATGCGACTTTTCTAAGTTTGTATGTACTTTCTAAGTATATCTTAGACACCATTGACTGTGTTTCGGATGGCACGTTAAACTGTAGGTCCCGGCTGTCATTGAACATCCTTGGCAGTCGTTACGGGCAGTCAGAAGCCAGTAAGTCTGACACCAGTCTAACCAAGGGGTATCGGGTTGCCCGGGTAACTGGGTTGAGGAGGTCAGATAGGCAGTCGCTTCTTGTACAGCACTGGTACTCAGCTGAATCCGGTTAGACTGGAAGCCGACCCCAACATGATTGGGAAAAGGCTCGGAGGATGGATGTCTTTTCCCCAATTTTGCTGAATTTCCGAAGCACTCTCGCCTCAATTAAATATTATCGTAATATTTACTTCCATATCGTCATCACGATAAAAAGTTCTTCGTCCACTACAGTATATTTGGATGGCAAATAAACTTAAGATTTTTATCCGTATGTCCTTAACAGGTGTCCAATTAAGTTGGCGAGCGCCCACCTGGTCCGGCGCGGGCGCACAATGCTATCGACTGTTTCATTGACCGAATCAATGCTCATTCGATAATCAAATAAACCACTTATAGATTAACTAAATGTTGCCTGTGGCGTCACCCGAATCTTGCAGGATATAAACTGATATGATACAATCTTAATTCCTTCGACTTCAGGATCACATCTATATAAATAACAAATATTTCAAATAGTTTAGCCATTTGATGCTTCATATGATACCTATCACCTTTTTTACTTTCCAGTAGTCCTTCTATAAAAGTTTTTCATAACCTTTTCGTAACTCTAGTAGTCTCTGCCTATGGGTCTCTTGTCTAAATTACAGTTTTCGGGATAGATGTACGTGAACAGACAGACATACTTTCTTTCGATTTTATACTCATATTATTAGTTAGGATATTTCTTTCGGCATTGCAGCCGATAGTCGTGATCTGAACGAACTAATGCACTCCCAAATAGGATTAGTGGCACTAAATCTATGGTATTATCGATGTATTTGTATTTGTGAATGGCATGAGCCGCTGCTTAATAGACCACAATAGAGTATGTATGAGGATTATGCTAAATAAAATGGTTATTGATATGTTATCTTACATATCTAAGTATGATGCATGTATTTAAATACATCTGAGACTATAGGCGAGTTGCAATATCCAGGTTCGTTTTTATTTTTTTTTAATTACGCTGGAAGTTAAACTGGGAAATTCTAGTGAGAAGATACATGGAAAAAATGCATAATTAAGTTTTGTCCTTTTCAACCTCCTACTAAAGAAAATATGGTATACGTATAAAATAACATGTCTGCTACGTCAAAGTACTCTGCCACATTACTGTCGCAATCTCAATTAGTTGTTTAGAATAAAATAGAAATAATAAAGTTTACTTTGCAAATTAATGTAAAACAGGCTCATTTAAACGCAGACACGTGAAAAAAATATTTCAAAATTCGACCGGAAGTGACAGTGGCGTCAATTATTACAGTAAAATAATAAAAATAAATTCACGTGTGTAGTGTGAAACGAAATAATTAGCATATAATATGAGGTAAGGCGGCCCACTTTCCGCCAGTGTGCAACGCGGCTAACTTCCAAATAGTTCCATTCGACACGATTATTGTCTTTATAACCATTGTATTCAAATTGTCTCATGTATTTCCTAGTTGGGTAGCGGCTGATACTGGTTATTATTTTTATATGTTACCTTTAAGGAATATTTCTAAGAGGTACCACTATAAGTGCCGCTTCTAGGACCTCGTTTACTATTCATAAGTTCACTGCGAATACAGACGAGTACTTAGGTCCTTTCAAATTCAGCTTATTTCTAGGGATTTCCACCACCTTGTAAACAAAAGTGAAAACCTGATATTATTCACCTTTAAAAGACAAGGGTGACATATTTAAAACTTTCGCACTAAGTCGACAAAGGCTCTTCAGAGAAGTAAATCAGCGCATTACTCACCTCACCTTTATACTCTCGAGATCATAAACATAGATTAAACGCGTATTTAAAGATATTAACGCGATCATTTACAAGCATTGATCGTATCTCGACGAAAATATGCGAACGACGTCGCAATGAGCCTGCGTCGGCTATATTTTCAAATAAAATTACTGCTTTATCAAAAACTTGGGTCGCAGACAGTTTATTGTCGAAATGAGACGCTAAAGTCGGTCACCCTCAGATCGCTATCTACTCTCTGAACCTGACACAGACCTTTTACGTGTAGCAACAACTGACATTGTAGACTTGATACATGGCCAGTTTCTAGCATTTATTTGTACTAAAATAGTCAACAAAATTATTTAGACATGTTAGGTTTAGCTCCTAAATTATCATGTTTGGCACGTTCTTTATCACCGAATTTATAAGGCATAATCCATGAAGTTCTACACTTATGATTGAGGTAAAGTTATAGCTGCTCATGACCCTACAGTTGCGTGGGATGGTAATTTTCATTATTTATAGTGACTTTATCGTTTACCCTACCCAGATTGAGTTAATAAGCTAGCTGTTGTGGCACGAGAAACACAAAGAACGCTCTCTAGTAAAAAGTGCTGATCAGCCAGAAAAAATCTGGTGTCACACCAGAAAAAAATCATAATACAGTGCCTCCACGTTCGTTACACTTGTTAGAGTTGGTTGATAGAGATTTGCCCAAGTCAAAACTTTTGTGGTCTAACCACATTATGAAAACTGTCGATGGGTGCACTTCAAGCTGTCAATCTTCCCCTTATACGGAAAATGATAAAATTTATGCAGTCACGCGTACGAGCGAAGCATCCGATTATTATTTATAAAACCATGAAATATCACTTATTCGGCGCAAGCGACAGTAATGCCATATTACATTGTTTTAAAGTACATTTATTAAGAAAATTATTGA
This sequence comes from Helicoverpa armigera, assembly GCF_030705265.1. Taxonomy (NCBI): domain Eukaryota; kingdom Metazoa; phylum Arthropoda; class Insecta; order Lepidoptera; family Noctuidae; genus Helicoverpa; species Helicoverpa armigera. The sequence continues at coordinate 3,749,082 of NC_087141.1, forward strand.
TGATACACGATGCACCTCTTTAAATTAAAGATCGTCGGGACCTTGCGAAAGGACGGAACCCTGGGCTATTAATAAAACGTAAATAATATAATTTTGACAATAACCCTCGAAATCTTGCCCATATGTGGATATTTATACATTGCTGACTTCATTACAGTCTGGACTTCATTACGGCTGTCATTGAACATCCTTGGCAGTCGTTACGGGTAGTCAGAAGCCAGTAAGTCTGACACCAGTCTAACCAAGGGGTATCGGGTTGCCCGGGCAACTGGGTTGAGGAGGTCAGATAGGCAGTCGCTTCTTGTAAAGCACGGTACTCAGCTGAATCCGGTTAGACTGGAAGCCGACCCCAACATAGTTCGGGAAAAAGGCTCGGAGGATGAGGATGATGATGACTTCATTACAGTCAGAGGCAAATTAATATAAATAAACGATTAAAAATCCAAGTATTTTTGTATTTACATTTCCTAGTCGTCATGAAATAAGTAAACGCGTAGAAAACAGAAACATGTTTTTTACTTAACATAAATTGATCGCTTTGGGGTTATTTTGATTGCCGCCTAAATTTCCGGCAATATGTCTTGTAATTAAAATCTAAAATAATTAAGAACAAGACCAATAATCTTGGGCGCCTGCGTGGGCACTTATTTATTGAAATCATTCGATCAGCCATTACGAATACGGTGTTGTCAGTACCGTAACGCCGTGGGGCGTACGTAGCACGAAATAATTGTACATAATGGTTTAATTAAAAATGCGACCTCGCCCAATCCCAACCGTCATTATTCTTACATAGGTACTTAACACTGGTCATATATATCCTACTGTTTTACTTTAGTAAGTGGTCAATCAAAGTATGGCTGCCAATAACCTTCGGTTAATAACCACACACGTTGTATTGAAATATTGTCGGTTTATTTTCTTTCACACTAGTACTACCATGAGTTGGAGGACTGTTGGACAATCCCAAGCTGTACTTTATTATAAAATAAATTAAGCGAAAATTTTGGTGCTTGCATTCTTGAAGACTAGGTAAATATGACGCCATTTACGCAGTTCCTTTTAAAAGCTTTTTAACATTGGCGAATCACGTAGGACACAACCCAGTCATCATAAGTTCAAGAGTAATATCTCAAAACGATAGGGGTATTACAGTTCTATAATTTGTCCCGTGTCTATTCCGAACCCATGGTAACCTTACATGGCATCTTCATAAATCACTGAACACTGACAATTAGAAAACCAACAAGACGTAATCGTATTATTTTAATAAGTCATTATGTCGGCCCTGTGTAATTACTACTCCATATTTATTATGTATATTGATTGATAATGTTATACATGTCTCTAAACTAAATAAATTGCTTTTGGTAAACCGTAATAACGTATTGATTGTTAAACCACCTTAATTATAGGTCTAATCAATTGAAAGAATATATTATTTCGTTTCAGCTACTGTATTAGAATCAAAGTTATAGATTAAACGCTTTCTTATTTCTAGACTAAGTCTAGTTCTTAAATTGAATAGTTTAGTACTCAGACACCTACACTCTTTCAGTCACGCTACGTTGCACACAAAATCAAAGCCTTGCAAACTTTTCAACACACGCTTATAATCTTGATTAATGATGATAATCTAATCTGACAAAGCGATTAACAAATAGGAACTTTACCGCCGTAATTGCAGGAAATCGACCAAATAATTATAATTAACATCGAAATATTAAATAAGGTTTTCCGTAACGTAGTCAGATATTAGATTTTCAATAAATATTTAAGTTTGGGCGATAAATCATGAGTCGTGTCACCCTGGAATGCATAACATTATATTTCAAGAGAACTAATAGGTACAGCGGGGAACAAAAAATGCACGACTTTGATAAGAATGCGCGAAATACATTTACAGCATTCCTTTTAAGTGTAAGTTATTTTGAAATGAAAATAAACATGCAACTTCCTTATCAGCTGATCGGTGTACGGACAGGGGTGCCATTGTTGATGTTATTATTTTATAAACTTAATGTATGTTATAATGTGCATTGTGGTACTTGACTATGACGAAGTACGGCTGTTAAGAGCGTGTACGTCAACCGCGCGCCATTTGGCCTAAAATGGTACTTTTCAAACCACTGTTTCTCAGTAACTACTTATCCTATAACTATGTTATTTTTTAATAACGCAAGGTAATTTCACTGTCTATATAGTTAATTGAACATAAATTTCAATTTGTGTAGTTTAAATACTTAAAACCCCTATAACGTAACAGATGTTTTATAAAATTCCCGTTCAGCGTCTATTTCGAAGCTTAAATTCATGTGAAAACAGTGGCAAATCTAATCATATTTATTTTTTTACTCATAGACGAAATCCCCATGCCTATAGTTAGTTGAAAACATTTTTTGATTTAGGTCTCTATCTTTCAGAAAAAAATATTTTAACAATGTGAAAAATTGTGAATTTCAAATGCTTTTTTTACCTATCTATCTTACTTAATTTAATATAACAATTATTTACTATAGTAATATAACTCTTTCTTTAAAACATAAACTTTATATTATAATTTAATCTATCGTTTTTATTTTTTTATAAATTATTTAAAAACTACTATAAAACGCTGCACGCGATTCAACTCAAACCAGACCGCCGCAAGGCTTCACAGAGAGAGGACGTGTCGCTCCGTCACATCGCGTAGGGTGAATAACCTCTGCCGTGGATACCGAGAATAGAGTACATTTCAAGCGCGACCAACAAATCTTGATACATTACTATTTTATTTAAAGCTCAATTTTGAAGCATATTTTTTTTATCGATTGAGTTGAAATTTTGTTTGAATGTTCAGTTTTAATGACAATGTATGATTCTATATCCAATATGGCGGTATACCCAAGATGGTGAAAAAAAAGTTTTTAATGCATTCCTACGATATGGGTATCAAATGAAAGGGCTTGCTATGAATAACTCGAAAAAAATGTGTCGCGAGTCTAAATCCAATATGGCGGACTCCTTAGGCTAGAAATCAACAGATGTCTGTTACCAATCGAGCTATAATTTTTTTTTTTTTTCATTTTGGATGTACCCAAATTTTGACTTTTGATCTCGAATAACTTTTGAAGCATATAGGATAGATAACTTAAAACTTTATTTGCAATGGTAAACCCAAGCTCTTCACCAATATTTGGCTTTCCGGCAATTGTTGTTATTTGACCACAATTTTTCGGTCTGGATGGACTGGACCATTCATATAAACAATCAATTTTTCAAATTGGTCCAGGTGTCTTTGGGAAATCGAGAACAATCAAATTGAGAACAATCACAAAACAATCTAATTGAAACCTCCTCCTTTCTTTTTTTGAAATCGGTTAAAATACAGAAACTCTTAACATTGTCATTAATCATCAGTCGACTATTTAGTACTGTTGAAAATTGTATGTAATATACAGAAAGTCCTCAAAACCAAGGTTTTCATAGGTGCCCGATTTTTTTGCAAAAGAGTGTAAGTATTAACGACTTATTTTCATGCTTTTATATTTTAGACATCCATAGACTTACACTATTTTCTCGCTATTAACTATTTACTAAATAATATATTTTTTGTTCTACCAATTTCACTCGAAAGGATCAAAATGGTTTGTGTGACTATACGTGAAGTATGATAGGCACGCACACAGCCGCGACGCTAGTCTGCGCGGTTTTTTGCGTTGAATTACCTAAAGTTGACATCGCGCGCCGAGCGTACACGCTCTTAAACATGAAATCTGTCTTTGGAACCCCATTTTGAATTCGATTCAATTTCAAATTATAAATTCTTACTTTCCAAGTGCAAGATCATGCCCGCTGTTTCACTTTACAAAATGAATTTTAAAAAATAATGACGCTTATCAATTTATCAGTCAGACTCATTCCAGCGCAGACTCAAGTCCGGAGCTTACGACATTTTCTTAGTAAAATAAAGTAGTCGGCTAATAAATATCTACCTAAGTATTTACCTAAAGTTCGAGCAGAATATGGGCATTATACGTTCATTGTTGCATTTTACTGTTGACTAGTTAATTGCAGTTACTTAAGTGACTACAGCTATAAAGTAATCCATTTTTAATTAGCTGCAGGTACGTTACCAAAGTTAATGTATCAATAATTGCAACAAGGTTTGGCTGTCTGCAGTTTTTGAACGAAGTATGTAGGAAAGTTTTCCAGATGCGACAAAACTTCTTAGGGTTACAGTTTTCAATGTACAAAGAAAGCGGAATGTTAAAAAAACATCAAAATATCACATTTCAAAAGAATCAATAAAACTACTGCTGACAGAGATCGGTCTATATCTTTTTTTCAATAAAAAAAAACGAAGTTTATTATCATATCGAAGACATTTGTACCTATCTACGTATGTTCCTACCTAATAAAAAAAGAAGTAATGCATCCAAACTGTATTGCGCGTGACCCACTACTCAGCATATTTTTAAGTCTCGTTGCATTCTTTGTAGACGGACTCCTTTCTGCTCCTCTTATCTCACAAGGCAGTCTAGTACCCTTAGAACAATCATTAAACTTGCTCCACTTTTTTACGTCTGTTTTACGTACTTGAATTTATTCTCATTGATCTCCAAATATGGTTGTCGTGATATTTATATAACTGTGAACTTTTAGTTCTTTTTGCGGCACGTTATCAAAGAAATTACGTCAGTAACAGAGAATTTGTCCTTGGTGATAAGCACATCAGATTCATGATCCCTATTTAGGTAACCTAGTTTGATCTATCATTCTAAGCGTATCGAGAAAGTGCAACGGCAATTTACTCAAATGTATAATAGACCCTTGTGAAGCCTGAAAAAACATCGTAGACGCGATTACCAAACCATAGTAGATACTCTACCTTTTTCAGAATTCAAGTAAGATTCCAAACAAAACCTAGTTCGTATCTAACAACGTACATTACAGAGGCATGCGGCCTAATCTATAACCACGCATAAATCTTCCTCTCAACACTTTTACGCAACCAGCGACCATAAATCATAGAATGTTTATAAAAGCGATCCGTCCCCTATAATTGATGATTAAACGAACTTACCTGTACGTGAAGTTCAATCATAATTATACGAAGTGCTTCGTTCGAAGAGATTAGTAACCTGAAATAATAAACTTATTACTTATTCACATCTGTAGTATCACCCAGGATTCACCACATGCACTGAATGTTGAGAGGTAAAAGATTTTTTTTTTTTGTGAGGTGTTTTTGACCTAATACTCCGCTTGTCATTTAGTTTGGAGTGTCTTTAGCCAACGTCCATCGTTGATATTTTTTGGAATGATTTGGGAAGGGCGGGAGGGACCTACTAATCTCTTCGAACGAAGCACTTCGTATAATTATGATTGAACTTCACGTACAGGTAAGTTCGTTTAATCATCAATTATACTCGTGCTTCGTTCTCGAGATTAGTAACCTGAAATAATAAACTTATTACTTATTCACATCTGTAGACTTTGAGAGGTATAATTCAAAAAATATCAACGCAAAATTATCAGAATCAATATATTATGTTTAATCACATCAACAAAAAAGGCATTACATGTCTCTAGGCTTAGTACTAAATAAATTCTAAGATAAGACTTAATTAGTTATATTTTGAATCAACTATACATAGTTCAGTCATCTGCATTATTGATAATAGCTCTTGCTAAGACTGACGGGTCATATTTAGTTATATTTCTCTGGTAAAATTTGAAAAACGTATCTGAATTGTTGGACCAGCCAGCAGTTTCTCTGATCAGGTCAATATTAACACCAAGCTGGTGGGCTTTAGATGTAGACGCATGTCTCGTGCTATGCGCTGAGAATATGGATACGTCTATCCCGCTAGCGTGGAGCGTACTCTTTATCCAGCGACACAACGTCTGTGTAGTCGCTGCTTTATGCGGCTTTTTACATCCGATGAATAAAGTTTCATCCTTACGTAACAATGAAGTTTTATCAATGTAATCAACTAATGTTTGTGCAGGACATATTTCTCTTTTCTGTAAAAAGTAAGGTAACACTAAGAGAGGTTGATTGGTTCCTTTTTTTGAAGTTTTAACTAAGTCAGGTATTTTAATTATGATTTCGTTAGGTTTGATTTCAATGTTCTTTACTTTGATTTTTGAAAAGGTCTGAACCCTATGGGCCGTAACAAGAGCTAATAAAGTTATACATTTTTTCGACAGTTGATCTAACAGTAATGTTTCATTAGGATAACAAGTAGCTAAATGAGATAGAACGCAAGAGGTATCCCAAGTTACATTGTATCTAGGCATGGGCGGACGTAAACGGAACACGCCTTTAAAAAACCTTACAATTCTATCATCTTTGGAGACACTAGGACCCAATATTAAAGATAGGGCTGCTCTAACACTATTCAAACTACTGTATTTAGTTCCGGCATCAAAAAGCATTGTTAAAAACCTCAATACGTCGGTAATCGATGTGGCATAAAAATCTAATGAATTCTGAACACAGAAGTTGAACCATTGTTTGTAACACACATCATATTGCTTAAGAGAACTGTCGGCTAAAGAGCCTAGCATTAAATGTTCCGATGATTCTGGGACGCTTCTCCGCGATAACGCTCCCCTGATAAAATCCCTGCAGCCAGGGTAAGATGGGTTTGAATGTTGCCGGTGCTGGAATGGTCAAAAACTATATTGTAACTGTCTGATTTAAAGGTAATTAATTCCGATATTAATAAGTTTTTAAACAAAGGGAACCAAGGTTGCGTAGGCCAGAGGGGTACAATTACAATGCCTTTTGCTTGGTCATTTATGATTTTTTTCAAAGTTTTTAGAATAACTGGAAAAGGCGGAAATGCGTAAAAATATATGCTAGACCAGCTAACTGTGAAGGCGTTTATTGCAAAAGCACCTGGATCTCTATGCCAAGCAATGTACTTTTTGCATTTTTTGTTAAGCCGACTCGCAAATAAATCAATGGATGGAGTGCCAAACTTTTCACATATATAGGAAAACATATTCTCCGTGAGTGACCATTCTATATCAGGATGGTTACGTCTTGATTCCAAATCTGCTATAGTGTTATCTACAGATTTAATGTAATACGCATAAACAAATATTCTTCGAGACTCGCACCATTGCCAAATATATTTTGCTACTTTTGTTAGGTGTGGATATTGAATTCCACCCATCCGATTAATATAACTAATAGCAGTTGAGTTATCAATGCGAAGGAGTATTTGGCAATCGTGAAAGTCACTAGCGAAAACTTTAAGTGCGAAAAAGGCGGCCAAAAGTTCCAAGTAATTAATATGTTGTTTTTGCTCTGACAACGACCAACGACCACACGCCGTCTCTGAGCCACACGCTGCTCCCCACCCCGTAGTTGAGGCATCAGAGAATATTTCTAGCGAGTAAGTATCATCTTTGATACGGTTCTCGGGCTTTACTAAGGCTTGTAGCCACCATCTCAGGTCATCGTGCAAGTGACCGGGGATACTCATGTAACGATTGTAATCGTCGTGACCGCGTAAATTAAGATACTTACAACGTTCTAATTCTTTGGTATAAAGCCAACCGTATTCTACGGCTGGACAAACAGAAATTAACAAACCGACTAATTTAGCAAAATCTTTAATTTTGATACGCTTTAATTTCATAAACATGGTAATCTCGTTAATTAGGCGTTCTTTCTTCTGATCGGGTAAAATAGTTAAAAAATTTTGGGAATCAAGGATAAAACCCAAAAATTTACATCTCATAGAAGGTTGTAGACAACTCTTTTCATAGTTGATGATGAATCCTAAGGATGTTAGTAACTTAGTTGAAATATTAATATTGTTTAAGCAATCGTTATACGAATATCCCATTAAAAATAGGTCATCAAGATATACAGTAGATATATAGCCAGCCAATCTGAGTAATCTAACGACGGGTTTCATTAATTTTGTGAAAACGTATGGCGCTGTGTTTAAACCAAATGGCAAGACATTGAATTCAAATAACTTATTGTCAAATTGAAAACGGAGATATTTTCTGGAATCTGGATGGATTTTTAATAAAAAATATGCATCTTTGAGATCACAGGTTGCCATAAAACAATTTTTTGTGATTAATTTTACTGCTGTGCGTAAATCCTCCAGCTTGAAATGATCAGTTTGTATATATTTATTAAGATTTTTTAGATTCAGTATAAACCTTTTCTTGCCATTCGGTTTAGGTACAAGAAAGATACTGGATATGAATTGGTTGGCGCACGGAGTGCATTCGGATACAGCTCCAATTTCTATAAGACTGTCGATAATTTTGCAAAAATCGTTTATCTCAGTTAGTGTTAAAACAGGGACAGGAGGTACATTTTCCTGTGTGACTGGTTTAGAAAATTGTATTCTATAACCTTCAATCCATGATAGAATAGTGTTGTCTTTCGTGAGGAGGGACCATTGTCTTACAAATGACGATAAACGACCAGCATATTGTACCTGATTTACCGGCGGCGGATCGACCGCGGCTGATTGCGCGATGTCCTCGACGAGCTGACGTGCGGCGGCGGCGGTGGCCGGCTCGTCGGCGGCGGTGGCGCCCTCGTTCCAGCAGACGGGTAAGGCTGGCGGCTCCTCTGCGGCCCCGACTGCCTGCGAGTCGAAGCGGGAGCCTTCCAGTTTAAACCACGCGAAGTTGATGGCTGTGGTTGGTATGTGTTGGCTGGTAGGCTGTGGTTCCTATTTTTATCATAGGTGACTTTTATATCGGCCCCAGATTTCGTCACAGCTTTGGCAGCCTTCAATGTGTCCGCTAGGGTTTCCCCGAAAAGATATTTGTCTATCTTTGTGGGCGCCAAATGCTCATTAACGTCTTTTTTTAACGACGATAAGGCAAAGTACCGCCTTTTGACTGAATCCGAGTGTAATGTGTCACACATCAGTTTTGCCGCATCCATTAATTGTTTTAAGAGGGCAGAGTCTTTGTCTTTTTGGAATAAAAGCAATTTGTAGGCAAACGGAGTGCCTTTCACACTTGACTCTTTTAGAAGGCAATTGACATTCCATAAGTCTTTGCTGGCGACCAAGTTCAAGTGGCGGCGGAGCGGCCTGCTGTCACACCGAAGCGTAAATATATCATCGAAGAAGATGAAAAAGACTGCGTATAAATTTGAGTTTTCTTTACTGTCGTTAGCAGTACAATAAATGAGCCAGTCTATGTTATCCTTGTTAGTGAATGAGCTACAGTTGTCGTAAGATTCGATTTACTTATATTTCAAGCTGAAAAGTCTCTATTTCTTTTAAGCAATATGTGAACCGTTTAATATTTCCATACCAGCAAAAAAACACTTTATTTAGAAAGTCTTTCAAGAAACGTGTTTCATTCAACTGAAAATTAAACTAAATTGCAATTTCTATATCGCTGATCGCACGAAGTTATTCAATCACTTCAGGCATTTCATGATATAAATGAATGCACTTTTGAGTGCAGACAGACTGACTCAATGTCAGCTTGTCTACCAAATTATTTATTGAAATGTAATTATTCGTTTCTTTTATTTTTATCTGTGTACGCGTTAGAAATTAATTGCATTTTATTTTGTCACAGTTTTCTCTTTTTTTTTGCGATTCAACATGGTCTTCACGTGCTCTAATTGTATGTATCAATAAATATCACCTACTATTTTTTAAAAGAGTAACCATGGAGTTTAAAGTCCGTTCTTCTCCATAGGAATTCTTTTGGAATGGGCGACTAAAATTAACTTATTTATATTATTGACGTTCATAAATGCTTATAAAGACCTAAATAAAATAAAATAGTTTGACTTCGACTTTGCGTTCGGTTTCCTAGACAGTCTGATAGTAGCGTAGTATGTGGATTCTATGGATTCTGCGGTATGACACGAAGTATTTTAATACGGGTAAAGTTGATGGTTATTATCGAAGCAGAACTAACGTGTTTGCGTGGGAGTTCACGATGATTGCAGATCGACATAGACCCACATTACAAGCTAAGCGATATTAAGCATAATGCGAATTGATTTATGTTAACTTCGACTGAACATGAAATAGTTCTTAGTGTTAGTTATGAACCAGAGGTCTATGAGTGTGCTTTCACGGAAGCTGATCTAGATAATGAGTGAGTCTCTCTTGTTCGGATCCGTAAATTAATTCGGGAAACTGCTAGGTAGATATATCTTGGGCATGAAAAATCACGGATGTTAAGATTATTTTGGGTTCTTGCTGAAGCCAATATAATTAATGAAATGAATCCAACACCCATTGCATTTTACCTAACCTAATTAATTAGTAAATTTCAAGGTACCATAAATAAGTAAGAACCTTCTAAGAACGTTGTCTAGGCATAGCACAGACAAGACACGCATTCAGCCACGCACAGACTATTCGACCTCATTATACATTGTACGCCTATTCATCAGCACGAGTTCACGATGCAGCAATAACAGATCCTCGATCACTCCATCTTGGAGGCAACATTTACATGAATAGAATATACATTTATGCACTTCTTCTGAAAAGCGATCAAGGAATGCAGTTTGTATGGAGCGAAGGTTTGTTTAGTTTGCAAGTTCAAAGCTTACATCACTTAAGTACCTATCTACTTGAACATTTAACTATAGATATATTAAATATCTTAATTAATGTTTGTTGTAACAGACCCGTTATTCTCTGTCAACAACTGTATATCTAGTTATTTCACTTCCTTTCATTCCACCGATTTGATTTTAATGTTCAACAAGATGGATGAATTAAATAGGTATAACACTTTTAACAAATTGAATAATAAATTATAAAAAAAGTTGGTAAAACTCAATTAGCAGCGCAATTAAAAAAATCACAAAGCATCACAAAAAATATACAATATACACGAGTTTTTGCTAAGTAGGTGTTAATTAACAAGATCAATTGCTAGAAACACATTCTAGCTCAATTTACTGCGAATTTAATTTCAAAATCACATCTACAATCTAGAACTGTTTAAATGCTTTGTTATAATAAAATCGTATTTTAAATCAAAACTCTAAGAAAGTTTTTTTGCGGTAAAACTCCCCCGAATTGAACCAAAGAACTCTGGCGACGCTTTAAGCTCGTATACATGTACTACGGGTACTTTTTACTCTAGTAGGCGAGAAAGTTACAATAATAATTACCTAATACCTTAATTCAAAATATCGTAATTCTATTTAAACTGGGCACATTAAATAGAATCAAGATCATTTATCATTACGCCATAACAAATTCCTTCCTTTTTTGTACTATCCTTTTTATATCTACTATCCTTTTTTGTACACAAAAAATATTTAAATACAAACAATACCAGATAAGTTATGTACAAAGGCGAGCTTAACCCAGAGTTGGGTTTTATAACAGCAAACCTTAGAGTTTAGAGCGATAGAGAGATGTGTGGAAAGAGTAAGTTATAAGTGCAGGACAGTAATAATTTAAAACAAGTGACATTAAACAAATTTTCTAAAGGCTGCACAAAATAAGTAAGTTCTACTTACATTATATCCAAGAATTTGGTGCGGCCGAGGTCAAAGATAGACAGATAGATATGAAATATGTATGTCAGTGCGTTCGTACAGCAATTTTGCAGAACTTAATTATGATATTTATGTTAGAAGGCACCCATTCTCGATCAGATAGGTTTTGTTGTGAAATTACAGATTAGAGAGAGCATGGAGTGTTAACAGTAACACTTTTTATAAAACAATTCTACACTTCTCTTCGCGGTCATATACATTTTTAAATTGCATATCTACTCTTCTAACGGTATGAAATAATTCTTATTATGCCTTCAGGTAGGAGGTAACTAATTGCGATCAGTAACCTTCTACAACTAACGACTAAGGCACAGGATATTGAGTGAATATGTCACTTTTTTACCAAGATATAATTAATTTTTATTTACCTAGATTAATTACATATAATGTAAGACTTAATTAAGATATTATTGTACAAACGTAAATAAATAAATTGAATGTGAATTTGATTTTTTTTAATTAAAGAGAAAATTACATAAAACCGTTTGACCTTACTGCCTGAATGCTTCATGCACTACATACTCTGTGTGGAACACGGAGTCCCTGCGTGCGGTGACGGTGGCGGTCGTCCTTGCACACCCGGGTGGCGAGCGCCGGGCGCCGGGGGCGGAGCGCCGAGACTCATAGACTGCTTGTTTGTCTCTAGGCGTATGTTGGTGATCGCTATTGGTGCAGATAAAAACTTTCCATGTGTCAGTCTAGATTAATGATTAATTAGAGTAGGGTTGTCGATAGCTTTTGATTGAGAATCATCTAATACCTGACTTTATTAGTGTTTTTCTTTCAACCTGAAAGATTACACCTTTTAAGTAAAGCTATATATATTAGGATTATTCAAAATTTTTATATCCACTTAAGATCAATATGAAAAATTTCCGAAAGCTTGAATGAAAAATGTCATGTCTTGAAACTGGTCTGATAAATATAGAGCATTCGACAGCCCTACAGAGAGTTGACCTGTCGCCCTTGGTACCGGTCACGTGCCACACTCGCGCTTGGCGAAAGATTATTAGATTGGCTTTTACCCGATAAGGCATAACTTAAGTATTATTTGCTATCTCAGAGTATGAATAAAGACAAGTGGGCAAGTAGTCGTGAGAGAGATATAAAAGCATGCGAAGTTTTATAACTTTGCCTACAGATAAACAGAAGTAACTGTCAATAAAACTATAAAAGAAATTCATAGCCGTGTTTCTTGTAGGACAAAGTCAAAGTTATTTCTTTAATAGCTGGGATATCAACACTTCTATCTTTATTATACAGTGTAATTTATTATGTTTACAATTTTGTAAGTAAATATGTTGTTTATACCTAACGTGGCATCTAACGAACTATTGGACTTCAGCAGACAAAGTTTGTCTCATTAATACTTAGTGAAATATCCACATTCCTCACAGTATTGTTTAATGAGCAACTTGGAACAATCCTGATGAATGAGGTCTTCACGGTCAGGTCACGAACACTGAATAATATCAATAATATCTGCCACCAGGGCTAGCAACATTTCTCAGCTGTCTTTTATCTCCCTGTAAGCACATAATGAGAGCCCTGTCGAATCACGAATAATCACGAAACACTTGTTAAAAGTCAGAAACAACTCAATCGAGTGAAAGATTTATTTGCTGAAGAACATGAGTGCACGCGGAAATTAGTCATCAATTTCGATTGGTATAATCCACAACTGACGACAACTTCCTGGTGAGAAGATGTGAGGAATTACAGTGATTAACACAATGGCTTGATGCCTTATTGAATTGACTCATTTTATTGAAATTGTCGCAATTTTCTAGAACCTTTTTTTTACTTGATGCATGTTCAAAAGTAATATATTCACGCCTCTACATACAAGGACCTTTAAAAGCCGTCAGCTGACTGTCAAACCCGCACCGTGAACCCGTTGACCTGACACTCTCTTACATTGATAAACGAACGTTTTGGTAACGTTTCAATAACTCCGACAAGACTAATGTTCTGTGTTTAGTTTAAACGTAATAATCATAAATTTGTGTGCGCAGGACATTCCTGGTTCAGCATAAGTTTCAGTAATAATGCGAGCTGTCACACCCAGTGATGGTGACGCATTGGCCGACCGCTAAACGGTGTTAAGCTGTACACTCACTGCTCCGTAAAAACTAAACCGAGTAATTTTAGAAAGGAAAAATTCCATCATTAATAATTATTGTTAACAATTTATTTTGCAAAAATTGACTTTGTAGAACGCCATAGCCATAGGTTCCATATTAGGTCAGGTCAAATTCTCCACACTTCGCTACAATTGAGGACATCCTTCGTCAGTTCACATAGTAATTCGTACATAATTGGTTTCCCATAAAATGCGTGTATTATGTAAGAGTTTCACTTTTATTCATCCGAAAATCTTGTACCAACATAAAGTTTAATCCAGACGCGAAATATAAAGTCAATTTAAAAAATCCTGACACAAAGATTCCATTATATTATACCGACTAAAAAGCATAAACCTATTTTTCTTCAATCTCCGCGACTACATGCACTTGACGCAGTTAAATAAAACATCGTAACTCTAACACGTACGATGAAATTATACCGTGTGCACCGCGCTTAAGGTTACCGTACCGTAACAATTAGATACCGATCACGAACCTGCGCGAGAGTGATACACATTACGTTCTTGACATATCCCTGACATTTAGCTGTTCCTATATGAGTTTGGTGTCACATTTCGTGGAAATGTTTGAACTTCCTGGCTGTACTAAAGATTCAGGGCTGTGGGTCGATGTAGCCCGAAAATAGATATAACTATATTCGGACAAGGATGCAAATTGCAGTGAGAGAGAAATATAGCTGAAATATCGACCTATTTTGCCGATGACATCACACTAGTTTTATCATAATTATGTCATCATAAGGCTCCTGGCAGAAGGTTACATGCGATGTATGATGAAACCCTTATCGCCTACTCTATGAAAGCAAAGTTCTGTGCACTATGATATTTCTTGCTTTCTGATATCCGTACATAAGAACAGTCGCCGTGGCCAACAAACGGCTAGGAGGGCATTATCAATAGTCTAAGCTCAGTAGTCTAAAGTGAACTGAATGAATGACAGTTAAAAGAACCGGTAATAAATACCACAGAATTAAAGCGACAAATAAGAACAAAAAACACAAATATGTCACTTTTGAAACGGAAGCGTGAACTATGCAATTGGAAAATGCAAAGGTTGGTAGCACTAACTAGTTTTAGCGACTTTCATGCATGCGTGCGAATACATTGCGTGTTTTAGCTGAATGAAAAATACATGAGTGAAGTAAGATGGACATGTACTGTTAATTAAAAGCTTAAATTAATTCGTCGTTGTACTCTTTAGTTTCGTATTACAAGTCCTGGGTTAGTAACCGGAGTGGATTTTAATGTTTTTGGCGTCCCAAAGAATGAGGAAACTACTGTTTCAGCAGATAAAATTAATATATTTAATTACTTCTTTATCATGATATCTGTCATTGAAAGTGCGATTCTAAGAACTCGATTAAATTCGATCCAAAACAGAATTCTATATGATGATAAACATCTTTTAGAATTGGAACAAAAAAAAGTCAGGAAGAAGTGATTGTCTATTGTTTGTGGACAAAAAAAAATATCTTGTTATTTGAACCAAACTTTTTTTAGCTGATAATTAAATCTATAAAAGTTACATTGATTACTTCGATATAATGCGACGTAGCTATAATAGTAATTCTTGTTATTTTATAACCTGCGTCCAAAAATAAGACATAATACTTATTTATGCAAGCATCCATTCATTGATAATGATGAGATATCAAACATATGCATAAGTGTTAATAAAATAAACAATAAAAAAACAAAATACCCGACTGCACACTAAAAAAAGAGTAAAACAAGCCCCACAATAATATTGATCAATACAACTTTACTGAATATAATTTATAAATATTGATGGAAAGCATCGCAGGCGGGGACCAACAGAGGCTTATTTATAGTCATTTCGGTTGTGCACCATTTAGCAGAATTTTCGTTGGTGGCGGTCAAGGTGGTCCCCGCCTGCGATGCTTTCCATCAATATTTATAAATTATATTCAGTAAAGTTGTATTGATCACTATTATTGTGGGGCTTGTTTTACTCTTTTTTTAGTGTGCAGTCGGGTATTTTGTTTTTTTAATAATAATTCTTTTATTTATAACTTTTAGCTGTTTTATTTAACGAAAATGTTGTAGATGTAGAAGACTGTGTATATGTAAGTACCATTTTAAATTATTTCGACGACATTTGGCTTTAGATTACGAGTGATGTTACTCCGCAACATAAATTTACCGCCAATGCGACGTTCAAGACGATCAAGACGACGTTCATGCATTTGATCAAGACGACGTGATTGTATCGCCAAAAGAATCGCTTTTTGCTTGCTAACGCATGAGTTGCTTTGCGTTGACGCAGAATTAACATGTTCCCGTGGGAATTTTGAGAAAAAACGTATCCTATATTAATTACTCCCGTGATTGAAATGAATGTAATGATACCGCATACATATTTTTTTAAAGGGAAATTTAGAAAAAATATCCCGTGGGACTTTTAGGATAAAATGTATCCTATGACACTCCCGTAATCAAGACAAATCTAACGATACCTCATACATCAAAATCCATCAAGCCGTTTAGGCTACAGGAGGTCACAAAGGAACAGACATACATACATACATACATACTTACATACACTCGAAAAACATTACCCTCCTTCTTTGGCAGTCGGGTAAAAAGAGTCTAAGATTGAATGGGGCTTATTTATTGACTAGCTGTTGCCCGCAACTTCGTCTGCGTGGGCAAGTTTCATACAAACTTTCATCCCCTATTTTATCCCCTTGGGGGTAGAATTGATCAAAATCCTTTCTTAGCGGATGCCTACGTCATAACATCTACCTGCATGCCAAATTTCAGCCCGATCCGTCCAGTGGTTTCAGCTGTGCGTTGATAGATCACTATGTCAGTCAGTCAGTCAGTCACCTTTGAGTTTTATATATTTAGATAAGAGTATGATCCTATCTTGTTGAGATTAAAATCTTCATAGGTATCTGCGAAGAGAGAAAGGCCGGTACAATATTATGTTTGAAAACTAATTACATGACAGATCGCAGTCTGTCGATCATACCTGACGTGAATTGTAACAACTCATGTTTATTCTTAGTCTTATTTGTAATCATAATCCTTTGTTGCAAGTTGCGTATGCATCGCTGCAGTCCCTCGTCATTCTAAATCATAATTTGTTTATTACATTTATTGCACTCACTTATTATCAGGCTACGTTATGTTCTTAAGATTAATTTTTAGCTGGCATAGCTAAAGGAAAAATAAAAAAATCTAATGTCGGCCCCTTTAAGGTTATGGTCTATACCATAGTCACTGCTTAAGTGGGACCCAGTCCCCAAATTCGGTTACCCATCAAAAGGGTGGCTTAATTCATCTTATTATTACACCTAAAAGTCTATTTCCCTTTAGTATGGATGGATACAGCAATCCTCTTGTAAATAAACAGGAATTAAAGTTACATATAAAAAAATAGCCATACATTTTCATCGGTTCAAACTGGGTGATTCTATTAATAAGTGGGTGATAGTTCAGGTGAACTTAATCGTCAAAAGTTAATGAATACAACATGCAGCGTCAAGCGTAGGTAAAGTCGCCGGCCTCGAGGCGAGCCAGCAACAAGCATCACCCAATACATGTCGTCGTTACATCAGTCGAGCTGCGCAAACAGCTGTTATTTGCTCGTGGTGAAACATACATCATTTTCCACTAATTGTGCTTTTCGCTACACTAGACAGTGTAATATAGTTGCCTACATGACAGCCAGTTCGCTAGCATTGTTTAGATTTACTATAATTAATCTTATATTTAACTGCTAAGTTTGGATAGGGAAAGAACACCAAATCAAACAACAAATCAAATTCACACAGTTCTATATCTTCAAACCTGAAATGATCATAACTAACATCTTTCGTCTTTACACGAAAAAGACGAAGTGTAAAGACGAAGGTACTATCTACCTGTACTAAGGAAAAATCTTGGATTGCTGACGAAAACCTCAGGACTCTAGTCAATAGATGGAACAACAAAACCATTCATCCACAAAAATATTAATATTATTAAACTCAACATAAAATTATAACGAGGCAAAATAAATCGAATACACCAAATTAATCTTCCCAGCCGAAATTGAAAGTTAATGGTAATGTATTTACAAAACGAATAAAATATCTGTTGTTAATCTGCTACGAGAAACAGTGTAGCGTGGCGTAGCGCCGCGGGGGCCTGCGCGTGCGACGTGCGCTCACCATATTACTGTCACATAAACAGATGACTCGCTGACAAGCCTTGAGCCCAACGACAAATAGAGATGAGTTTTATGAACTTCGAGAATATTAATTTTTATTCGGATGTTTTCATTGAAAGTGCGTTGTAACTATTTTCGTTTATGCGTAATTGTTGACGTATTGATACGAGGTTTACTTCCGTGGTTTATGTATTTGCTGACCTGATGCCTGCAAATGGGCATATAATTAATCACCTTATTGTTAGAGAGGAATGTTACTTATTTTTGTTTTCCCTCAATGAAACTTCTATCACTAACGGCACCTATTCTTTTTGATGATGCACCTTTCATATGAAGACATTTCATCCCTCATCCTGTAGTAATGAATATACAACATTCATAATCCTATATTTTAATACAAAATAGGTATGCATACTGCACATCAAAACGTGTTAATTACAAACGAAATAGTAGCCGAGTTCGCGAGATGACCTCCAACGTCACCGCAGTGCTCCATATTCCTAAACGCTATTATCTTACGTAAATGCTGCTGTTAGCCAGTTACTACGGATACCGACTAACAGACCGAATACTGTATAATTGTATAACAATAATACAGGTATATATCTTATAGTATTGATCACGCAGATACAATACGCCATGCTTTCTCATCGCGTGTTAACAATTTGGGTAATAAATACAGATTTACCGTCAACACTTTTATTTCCGCCAACAGATGACCAAACTACGATACTATACGAAGAAAAAAACTTCAGTGATAAGTGTGAATTAAAAACGGATTTCAGGAAATGGAGCTCAAGAAAGAAAGAGGAAGATGAGATTCAATGATGTTCATAACTGGACAAGACAGTGATAGAGACGGTTAGAGACCACAAGAGATTTTAGCAAAAAGTCTGCATAACTTAATTAAATTGATGGATGAAGGATTGAAACTGGCTGGTTGGTTGTGGTTTTCAGGATATCCTACTTTCACATATGTGTATGTAGGTAGTTCTGCTTAACCTATTCCAAGGCTTATCGTTGGCCATGACCGATGACTTTCGAGTTTCGATATTTTAGGACACTTGGCGATATAATTACCTAAATTCGTTATAATTAGTGTATGTTAAATATTCAAAATATTGTTTCATACCGTTTCTATATAATTTTATATTATTTTAAAGTAAAATCTCTTATTGAAAACTTAAAAAGAAATACTCATTATACTGGTCAGAAAATTATTGCCGACCATTGCAGTGTGATTACCATTTTGGCAATACAAGCCTTTAATTTTATAAACCCACGCATTATTTCATTTTCTTAATATGTCTTAATAACCGAGGGATTTTATTGTTTTATTTTAAATCTGAAAAGAATTACTACTGAGTGGAAAACCATTACTTTAAGCAATTCCATCAGTTACTGATTATGTCTTTACCTATGGCTTTAAATGGTGGAGTAACTTAACTTCCAGTTTGCTAAATATACTTACGTTTTAAAATAAAAATAGCTCTTTTTATTTTGGTACAAAAAATTATCTGTGGAAGATTACAGTGCGTCACCCTTGGATTCCAGTGTACTCTGTAACATGAAATGAACATCAGCAAATCTCGATACTTATACATATGCATGCCATTGAATGTTATGTTCCTCATTAGTACTCCAAACTGGCAGCAAAGAAACATCAAACCGCTCACAGGACACAAAGACAAAACTATTTGCAATTCAAAGATACATATAACAAAAACAAATAGCGCAAAGTAATTTGCAAGACATAATGTATAGATTAAAAATCATTAGTACAAAAAACTAGTGTTCTAATCAGCAGTCGATCTAGGCGTGTAGGCTGGCAACACCTAGGCATTTGTTGCATAATTACTTCGGTTATTACACAGGTCGTTTCGCTTTCTGCGTAGACGCCGAAGATTTTGATAACTGGACAAGTTTGAGAACAAAACATATTATTATGCATACACACGAATAAGATCTTGTAAGCAATCTTACAGATCATTTAACTTTGCCAAACTTTAAGTTTTCTGGATGCCATGCATTACCTACCAATGTAAGGACTATTAATCTTCAAACCTTTGATATGTAGGTATGGTAAACTTAAGGAAGTAACAAAAACTTTCCACTTAACGATAAAATGTCGACGTATTTTGAGGACACATTTTCACAACAAAGACATTGATCTTCGGTATCTAATGGAAAACCAAAATAAGTGAACAGATTTACATGTTTGGGTCACAGATGGTCATGAGTCTTAAAAAAGGAGATAGGCTTTATATTGGGGTTCGGGAAGTAATACCCCCGGGACGCAGGTGGAACCGTGAACTACAGGAATCATGAATTAGCTTTCTGTATTTACGATAAGTCCTAACACATGAACCCACATTTGCTCCATTTCCAGTCTATTGGAGACTGAAATTCCGAAAAATGTACTTGTGTACCTTGAACTCGATTGCATCTAAATAAACTTATTATTCAATGACAATCAACTGACGACCCTGATCAAAGCCTTGAAGCACCAATGAAAATCATTTTCAATTACCTTTTGAATATTTTCCATAAACCTCTCTAATCAATAGATGCTTCCAAGCTTTCAGCGACAAAATAAAATCTGAAAAACCGTTTGTTCTCCTTTTCCGGAAGTCACGACATAAACATTGGTGTTACAAGAAATTATCGCAAATGATATCACCACATCACCATAAACCTATTGTTTAATACATCCAAGAACTAATAAACTTTTCTCATTACAATAAATATCCAGTCAATTTGTAATTTTATAATTGTCTAAAGAAACTGTCAACGCCTCGATAAGAGCATGATTACTTCACCGTAATGTCACATAAGAAAAGTTAACATTATCGCTACATAAATGATACAAGACATGAAGTATTCATTAACAGCAATGGATCTAATAAAATGCAAAAACACATGTTCTGCTAATCACGACAAATGAGACGGAGGAATTTACAAGACTTTATCACTCCCTCGCAATGAATATTGCCTATCTTTGAAACGTAGATAAAAAATACAAGTCCATATTGCACCTAGATCCACCTTAACGAAAACAAACACCAAAGATCTGCAAATAACCTAAGAAACGAAAAAGTTGACACCACGCACTTGAAAAATTACAAAGCGACATCAACAAAATTGTATGAACAAACGAACACTGCTGAGGGAAGCACTAACTGACGTGTAGAGGTAGCCGTGAGGGTCCAAGATCACACACTAAATCATAAACAGCCTAATACACCGGCGATTGCCATTGAAATGTGTATGATATTCGCCTATTATCAATGGCATGTCCCAATACTTTCACGCGCGCCGCGGCTCGGCCCGCGGAGTGCGCGCACCCCCTCTGCGCACGCGCCGAACTATAAAAGCACGCTCCCGCCCTCATTTCGCACAGACGCAAGTTGCACTCCAACATAGCGATTCCTGGAAGACACTAGTCTTCCATCAGCGCTATAAATTAATCTAGATAAAAAATATCTATTTCTAACTCTTTCTCTTTCACTTCTGTGCTAACTACAAAACAAAATGAAATCCATGGTGAGTACTTTTTTCTGTCGGCATCATTTCCATTAACTGACAATCAATCAACCCAGTCGTATGGTGTGACAGCGACAAGTTCATTTATCCCATTGTTTGGGGTACTTGATGAATCCATCAAAGGACTTATCAATATCTGAACAATTATGTTCCATAGATCATTTATGCAAATGATACAATACAGTTGGATTGATTAAGTGTGCGCCAGTGGGCTTTCGATAACTTTATTTATTGTTGTTGCATCTGATATCAGGACCAGTCGCGCACTTTGTTATTTTCACGTAGCGCCTTGCCCAACGTCCGAGTTGTCGGCCGAGCCAGGATACCTGACCTCTATTCCGAACAACTAGTACTTACATTACGGTATCCACTAAAACCGACTTTACTAATAGTCTTGTTATCAACTAATTAGCATACTACAACTACAAAAACATGCCTTTAACGGAAAAACAAACACTATTTACATAAATTAACTTCAAACAAATTTTAATTGTACTAATTCACTGAATCTTTTTTATTTCTAAATTCATCTAGTAATTGTAGTCAAAGAGCGCATAACAATGTGAACAAATTATGAGCATGCGCAAGTAGGCTTGTTTCAAAATAAATGCATACGACTACAGGTCAGTGTCAGATAGCACAGTTTTAATTTCGCGCTCTATTACTTACATGCCTCGTGTTACTAACTGTAATTTTAATTCTAAATCAAAGTACTAAATCTCCTCTTAAAAGTTTCTAACAATGCACATATCACTTGCTTGCTTATTCTCATGAGGATTCTTTCTTCCTTTGTCCACCTATTTTCTTCCCACCTCTTTGTCTTTTCTGATTACAGTTTTTCTCAGCATAAACTCCTTTTTGGGCTTTAGCGATTTATTTTATTTAAAACGACAATTAATTTCAGTGCCAGCCAAGTTTAAAAATTTCATTCATTTCCTTATCGTTGTGAATGCCTATAAAAATAAGTAATTGTTTAATTTTAATTGGACACGTAAAAGCATTTCCTTCACGCGATCTTGAGTAAACTACAATATTTCGCTAAACGTTATTTATTAATTAGCATTTTATTAAAATTCTAAAAATTCGTTGCACGATTTTTTTCACAATTTTGGCCTAATACCCTAATGGGTGTTTATGTTCGGTCGAGTGCGTTGCCTAAATAGCTTAGTGCGTTTACGTAAACGTGTAAGATCACGTGTCGTAGTAAAATTTGTGAACTTGCGTAGTATCGGTAAGTGTATATTTTTGCAACGCAATGCGGTTAAGGTTCCGTACCGTCGCCCGTGGCTCGCAAAGTGAATCAGAGCACAAATAGCCCCGCGCGCCTCCCTGCCCATGTCAATGTCACTCACTTGACCAATTGTACATACAGATCTCTTAGTTTAATACATGTCTGGTAGTCCTTAGCCTAGATAATCCTTACTGTGAAAGCACTTGAACTAATTAAAACTGACGGTAATTGTATACATCCGACTATAATGTACATAGACTCAACTCAAGACTTGTTGAGAATGATGAAATCCAATTTAATTAATCAATTTGAATCACATTTAGATAAACTTTAATAAAAACCTTTAAATCGATTGGCTAACCGAATGACACATGAATAATCACGAACTAAATAAATTGTCGCAACAAAAAATATCGGAAAAATATTTGAGTCACAAATTCAGACCCTATTCAGAATTCAATACTGTAAAATCAATTACGCATAGGCATTTTTAATATTGCAAGTCATAGAGTACATTTAACAACCAAAAAAGTACTGAGACATATCTAGACATTATTGTGTTGCTTTATTTTGCAACACTTCGTTAACTTGTTTAAAATCGACACGAAAAGAAAACAGAAAGCTCGCCCAGAAAAGCTTTTTCCTATCTAATCATGGGAAATCCCAATGTTTCCGGTTGGACGCCATTTCTTTGTTGATTTTCGAATTATTAACCATCCAAATTATTTTTGTTGGACAAAGGGATCCCCAATCGAAGCGATGATTCTCTTCTCTTCTTTGTCAATCAAACCTTGGACATTGTTTTCATAATTTATTAAATAAACATAGGACGGTAAACTAAAACAGCTTCTTAGACAAAGAAAGCCTCCGAGGGCCGCGTTTCATCTGTTCATGCTCCATTTAAGTTCACAATGTCAACCAGCCCAGTATTCCACCTCATTCACCTTGATTATGCGTTATTAACACTTTTTCTACATTCCTAGAGAATGTGTTCCTACGCGCACTTTTATCTATCATCAACAGTTCCGTGTTTCAACTTCTGCAGTCAGCTAATTTCATCATCGTCAAAAATAAGTTTAACTTATTGAAGTTTAACAAATGCTGAATTGTATTTCCCTATCTGCATCCATTTATTTCAATCTGCTTTTGATAAATCGACCTTTCCGTTCAAAATGCACTAGCTTAATAATCTTAGGTTTTCGATACGGTCTCTCCCACAATAGCTAGAGTAGCCGGCCTGTAATCCCACGGCTCGCCCTAGGACCACCCACCGACTTTACGTAACATTTCATTATGTAGATCGATCAGTTATGATTTCATCTTGACGTCATGTATTATCATATCGGGAATAGCATCGGAAACATGGATCGTGATTGGAAATTCTTCGATTTGTTTCTTTTGTTTGTAACTTCATCAAGTACCCTTTGGTTCTAGTTGGGCATACTTATAGTTAAACTTTATTGTAGCTTTACTTCCAAACAAAGGCATCATTCATCATCCACCTGTCTTGTATCTCAATTGGCTCTTTGCAATAGGGCATGTATGCTTACAATCGCATTATCGTAGCTCTTCGTAAGACAACAAGGGGGTATTGAAGCGTGACGGTCATTTAGCATGATCGCTGTGGTTTAATTGTCGGTAGGCGCGCCTGCGAGTGTCGCTCGCCTCGCCGCTCACCGGTGCTTTTTGCCGGCATTCCTTCGCGCACCAATTTAGAAGGGCAAGCCCACGCAACGCCCCACGGCTGTGTTATCGATATCCTAATTATGTTATATACGCCCACCGTCATGTGGGTAGGCATAGGGAACGCACCCTCGATCCCGGACTTTGGGAAGCCATAAAAATATCCGTTCTTCATTCAACTTTCTTTGTTAGAAAACAGTTTATAAGCTGCTTGCTACCGACAATGTTCGCTCCATATTATACAAGCAAAGGTAAAGAAATCACAAGTGAATCTTGCATCAGCCTGACAGCCATTAACTTAAAAGGGAACAACTTTTCCGCGCATAACTTAATATGCAATCGATCATGTTTTTCATAAAGCTTTGCTTTTCAAAATAGCATTAATAAATATATTACACAAACAAGATTTTTTACTAAACACAAAACAAAAAACACTGTCTATTCGATATCGGGTTAAATTTTTTTATCATATTCTTTGTTTAACTCTCAATTTTAAAATTGAGTTAGATATAAATCAATCTAAAACGGTCGAAGCAGCTAGAAAAAAACTAGAATTAAATTTAAAAATCCTAGTCAATTACTGATGTGATTAAGTTGTATCCGAATTGCAACGCCTATCCATTTATATTCCACATGTTCACGCGTCGTTCAAACATTAATTACTTGCTACTACAGAGGTGTCACATGTCTATTTAGCTCATGATTTAGAGTCCAATTAACCACTCAACGCTGATAATTCGATATTAATCATAGCTTGTCTAAAATATCCGAATATTTAATGGAAATTAATGATTTTGTTACCCTTGATTCTCCTGAAACTACGATTAATAGCATTAAATAGATATTAATGTCAAGTTCTCGTGTAAAAGGACCTCTTAAGTCGTCTTGTGGCGCATTTCTTCCCAATTCAAAGATTCCAGCGTTAACCAAGCTTGTCTTGTATCGCCTACACGTGCTCTACTAAACTAAACACTAATCAGAGCAACACATACATCTAGAACAAGTTCTGTATAAATTAAACCGTCACATTACATTTAAAAGGGCAAATATACATGTAATGGTAAAAAATGCAACATTCTGTATGACAAGCGAGGGTAACCAGTTGCTGAATGTGACGGCTCTGGGCAGGTCCGGAAGGCGCACTTCCTGCTCCTCGACCTTCGGCTGGCCTTCAGACCTTGACGCCATTCACTCAATGTGACCACTTTTATTTGGAATGGTTCAAACGAAAGCGTAGGCGACAATGTGTCGCACGCGTCATTGGCATTTGTCTTAGATGCTCTCTCTGCTAGGTAAATCCCAGATCGTCTTTTGTTTTTGCTGCTCGTTTCCGAAGAAAGCGTGTATTTGACATTGAAAGGGAAACACATTATTCAATAATTTTCCATTCATTGAAATCGTTTCGTAACTCAATTCAGGAGTCAGTGCAGTAAAAAATATGTCTCAAGAAATGCCAACAGCTTGTCGATTAATTAATAAAATCCAGTTGCATGGCGTTTTGCCGGTTTATTTATAAACTTAGGTATACGTGATTGCAATACCAAGTCATTGACACGGAACAATAAACACTTTTTGTTTAACTCCAAACTTCCTAAGCCACAAAGGGACAAAAGTGTGTCGTTACGGAATTGATCAGATAAAAATATGGATTGCGTCACAATCCGTGAGTTTTCAAGGGCGGCATTTTCTCCAGACGTTGCAACGCATAAAGATTTTTGTGATTACGTGCAATTTACCTCAAAGCGCATCGTACATCGCAGACATGTCATGTTATGAAATTCGACCCGTGTCGTGATTTGCAAAATTTTAGAAACTCTGACATCATTTAGAAAGTTTTTGAAACGGTCAAGGGAATAAACAGGTCATATTATTTTCCGAAGTCCTTTAAAAGCAAATTACTCTTCAAATCCGTAATCTTGTCCAAATAACAGTTTAATTCCTTTGTCAAATCACCGACTTCGTAGGTATCATGTTCTGCATCGGATTGCATCAGTGTGACCCGCGTCGGCGGTCAGACGGTCACGTGTAGTTCGGCCTACGAGAACCGCAAGCCCTGACATAATTACGTGAACTTATCCAGCCGCCCCGGCCGCCACAGCATTCCTCACTCACGCTCCTCTCGTCAACACACTTCAATTTTAACACGCTTCAAATAACAATTAGGCTACTTAGTCATTATCCATATATTCAGTTTATAGCGACGCAGTGCTAATATCATGTTCCGTCCGCGTGATTTATTACATTTCCAACAACGCATTTTTTTCATACAGCCTTTATGTGAAAAACAATTTAGTCACGGCCATGTTTATTCACGTTTAAACTGCAAAAGTAACCTGATTTATTAAGTCATTATGTTACTATGCCTATTTAAGTTTGACCTACAATCTGACACAACTAATACCTAGAAACCGAGACAGCTTAGGATTATTTTCAGAATATAATAATAAGCTCCGTGTACTAGCCGACAGGTTTAACAAACGTTTAGCAAATTGAATTAGTGCCAGTGTTCAACAGACCTAAACGGCCAGAACTTGAATTAGGCTGTGTTACTTAAAACATTTATCGCCTAAGTTAACACGAACGTTTGAACTAAGGGCGGTTCAACACGGGAAGTGAGTGATTGATTGGCAGACAGCTTTCATGATGGCACCGTGAAGAATCCATCAATCATTACTTATCGATGGTTTCCATCACGTCTAGTCTACTGTTATCTGTAATAACAAAATTATAAGTTAATGGAGTTGCAGTGATAATATAGCAAACAAAGAACACGGTATAAATAATCTAGTACTAACTGTAAAATGGATGCAAATCGTTGTTATTCGTTGCCAATAGCACTATAAAATTAAAACATAAATGGCCCATAAACCATTGGTATTTGAATTTATTAACATAAAAGATTTAGTTGCGTTTAATTGGTCATAATGCGGTAATAAAAGCCAAACCGTTTGGTAGCAATGAAAATAAAAGTAATGAAATAAATGGTAGCGGTATTAAACCGGCCCATTCGTAGGAATGTTATTGATGATCTAGTAATGAGTGCATTTCTATATTAGAGGACGCGCCTAGTTCGGATTTGCTTACCATATCGGTAGCTCCCAGGGGTATTAAGTTC
The DNA here is from genome assembly GCF_030705265.1 of Helicoverpa armigera. Lineage (NCBI taxonomy): Eukaryota > Metazoa > Arthropoda > Insecta > Lepidoptera > Noctuidae > Helicoverpa > Helicoverpa armigera. The sequence goes on from NC_087141.1 coordinate 3,776,501, forward strand.
TCGATAATCGATGGCAATGAATTGAACTCGATCGCATGTAATGGCATTCTTCAGTTATGCTGTTACTTCTCGTTAAACTTGCTCCAGAGCATTGCCATAATTTATAAATGACCTTTATTCACGCCGACCGCGACGATAAAGTGAGAACTTAAAATGCATGTAATGTGGGGGCTTTAAATACAATGAGCATGTAATGACATTTATTATTTTACTTTTAAAGAAAATGTTAAGGATAAACAGGAAAACAAAAGATCGCTTTTGAAAGTTATAATAATTCACCTTCTCAAAATGAATCCATTCTTCTTCGTTTGCTAGCAAATGCTACCACAGTTTCGTTCTCAGCTATTTATCTTTGTCCCTATTAGATATCCTGAAGCTAACTTTTCTTTGTTCCACCAACAATACTAGTTCAAAAGCTTAGCTGATTTTGAAAGCGAGTGTTTCAGCAATCATGTAAGCCTACAGCTGAGTGACGCCGACACAGGCAGTTATCACAAGACACTTGAGTGCTCGCCTGCACCGCCTACCGAACCAAGCCTAAGCACGACTCGCGATGTTGCATTCAAATTCTAGCATTGTTTGTTTCTGTGCTAACTTTGTCATTCATGTATTCGAATTGCACTGATAATAGACTTCGTATTTTGTTTAGATATTTATTTCAATTCAATTCTACATTAACTTTAACTTACTTCAAAGGTTCCATACTCCTAGCTATTAAGTTTCCGCATATCAGTTTGCGAAGTTCGTAACATATTTAGTAACGCTATTCATTTGAAGACTCCAAACAAGGCATCAGATCTGTATCCGTTTTCTAATCTTCAACGCAAATCATACATAAGCGCAGACATTATGACCAAAGACGAATGCCAGTAAACCTGAGACAATCTCTGTTCTAAATGTCGGTCAATGCTTTGCATGCTGTACTTGTGATTGTACCGGTCATAAAGTCAAGTAAACGTTGCATAGCCAACCGACACCTGACCAGAACGGGGGCGACTTATCATCGACAACGAGAATTATATAAATATTGTATCAACTTGTCCGAGATATAATGAGAGGGCAGGGAACAAGCAACGCGGCTTGCAATTAGATTCGGTGTACGGCGGCAATAACTCTGAATATTATCGCCTTAATAAAGGATATAGTAGGCTCGGTGCCGCCGCGCCGCAATAACTTCAGATCAGATAGACTAGCGCACAATGCCTGATAACGATCCGTTGTAAATGAAACTGGCTTGTCCACAACTAAACTAATTGTATCCATGTCGAACCGAGGAACCTTACAAACTATTACATAAGTTGTCATCTTCCGCAGATTGTTGTTGCTTGCTTGGCGTTGGCGTGCGGCGCTCACGCGTCCGGATGGGCTGGCCCTCCCGCCAACATCGCGCTGTCACAAGACGGCCGCAACATCCTCGACACCCCCGAGGTAGCACAGGCGCGTGCTGCCCACCTCGCCGCGCTCTCGCAGGCTAGCCAGAACAACCCCAACCCCCAGGACGATGGCTCATACGACCCCCGTTGGGACAACGAAGAGTACTGGCAGGGCGCTGAACAGAACAAGTGGAACGCTGCCCCCGCCGGCCAGTGGAACGGTGCTCAGGCTCACAACCAGTGGAACGCCGCCCCCGCTCACAACCAGTGGAACGCTGCTCCCGCCGCGCCCGCCTGGAACGCCGCTGGCCCCGCCCCCGCTCCCGTTGCCGAAACCCCTGAAGTAGCCCAGGCTCGTGCCGCCCACCTCGCCGCCCTCAGCGCCGCCAAGGCCGCCCCTGCTCCTCAGCAGTGGAACGCTGCCCCCGCTCACAACCAATGGAACGCCGCCCCCGCCCACAACCAGTGGAACGCTCCCTCCCAGTGGAACGGCGCTCCCTCATGGCAGTCCGGCCAGGCCCAGCACCAGCCCGCCAACATCAGGCTAGCCAACGACGGCTCCGGCATCCTGGACACGCCCGAGGTGGCCGCCGCCCGCGCCGCTCACCTGGCCGCGCACGCGCAGGTGGCGCACGCCGCGCCCGCGCACGCTCCCCAGCAGCACTGGTGAACTGAACTCCTCTCCTCTCCTCTGGATTCCTGGACTATGAGCTAGCTCGTAACGTGTGTGACCGCGCGTCGTGCGCTAGTTTTCCGTTGAGGTGTCTCTCTTGTTTTTCCTCCGATCTCTTCTTCTTTTAGGAATTATACAAAGTGCAAGTGCGTCAGCCTATTCTTTCCTGTGGCTTTTTTGTTACTTTTATAAGAAATTTCTATTGAACGAACTTTTTGTACATAATAAATAATTTGTATGTATGCGTTATTAACGAATTATATAGAACGGAAAATACTATGTTGTTTAAATCATAATAATCGATAGCTACCTGTCGTACGTAACATTCGCCGGCAAGGCTAGCCGGCAGCATACCGATCTAGTAAATGACGTCAATTTACCCACAATGAAGACTTGCAAATAACTAGAGGTGATGTTTATAAAGTGATAAAGCTAAATGATCATGTATTCATCTTACAAGCAGCAATCCTGCACCTGGGCCCTAATTCAGCTAATTTAAATAAGATGACACGAAACTGCCAATCTGACAAACACAATAATAATGATCATCAATTAGGTAAATGGACTCAACTGTGACATATTTTGAAGATTCTGCTGGAAAATAAGGATTTAGTGTTGATAGAATCTAGTAGGTAGGGGTTACATGAAGGTTTCACAGCAATTATTATGGGCTAACTTCAATGACAGTTCAATAACGAGTTCATCAATCAGCGAATCTTGAACCTTGAAAAGGTGCTTTATGTAAATACAAGGTGACAATGATTAAAGCATCTGTCCCATAAATAGTTCCATACATTACACAAAAGTCACATTGAGTGGTATTATAAAAGAAATTTATCACAACATGTCCGTTTGATGTTAACAGATCTTCTACTTATGGATTTATGAATATTTCTGCTCAGAACATCCTTCGTCATTCCGCATAAAATGTAGAAAGAATTGGCAATATCAGATATGTAAATAGATCAAAAGGTACCTATCAGTCGATGAATAGTACTTACAAATTATTCAGTGAGGACACATTATTATAAGCTCAGGTACTCATACATCAAGTTGCTTCGCTTGAAGTACAGGGTCAACGTGTCACATAAGCGCCGCCCCGGAGCTTTTTCTACTACTAAGAATTGACAATAAACACATAGACATGCTAAAACTTTTATTTAAAATATTGAATTTTAAAAGCTGTAGGCATTTGTCGTTGACTACTAGGAACATAACTATTGTTGAACCAAATTCTGCGAACACTCAACAAATGAATGGACTAAGTCAGTTATTAAATTGAAATTAAACAGAAATAAAAGTTTCAACTGAGGTTAGCAGTCTCGTAACCATAACGTGACATGCTATGACGACACCGCATAGATCTCCAAATAGATAATGCACCAGTTGAAGTAATTCTCTGTGTTTAATTTATAAAAACGCAACAGCAATTAACTTAGCAAAACAAACAGTCGATAATGATAGACTAACTAGTGTGCATCACACAATGGACAATAAATCAACAAAATACTTAAATCAACCAAGCAAAGAAACGTAAAACTATTTTCAATTTAATCAAACAAAAACCCGCTAATAGTTAACGCTATCAAAGTTCTCGATATAAATCTAATTTACAGCAAATTACATACTACAACATCAAAGGTTCGGTGACTAACTTACGATACGGCTAAGACTCATAATTACGATCACAAGACAGGACGACAAATTACAGGAAAATGTATAATTTTGCCATCGAAAACTAGCGATGGAGGCGGTGCAAGGTCGATCTATCAAATGATAGACGCAATCAAACGATTAGACAGCAAACATTTGCTTTGGAAAATTAGGTTGCCAACGCCAATTGGATGTCCACAGAAGAGCTTTTGTTGCCGGCACACGTGTAGTTTCGCATCGTCGATAACACTCGGTAGACATCGTCTCCAGTACCACACAATGATGGTCTATCCCAACAGAGAATTCGGACCGCGTCCTCCAAGAGAACATAAGGACATGTTTAGAAAGGTAAGCAATTTAAACATTGCATTCCATTTGTTATTTCCAATTGTTAACGTGATAAAATCGCTGAAAGAGGAAGTTACATAATGGCATATCGTAATAAACACAATTTATCTGACAGCAAAATTATTGGGCTCAAGGTAAAGAACCACCGCCTTGGTATGTGTGGGACACCAAGATACCGATCAGCAGGAGTAGAAGCGAAGTGAGTCAACATTTATCTATCTTTACTATATTCAATGCTTTGGTGATAAATAAAACTACCTATTTTACGATCTGAGCAATGCGTTTTAAAAATGAGCTCAACTCTGAAACATCAACTGTACCTGTAAATATAAAGAATCTATAACTAAGTATTACATGATGTACAGGAACGACCACCTGTTTCTAAAAGCACAAACAACTTGGAAGAAGGAACCAACACCTGTGGTAGCGATCTCAGAAATTACCTCCTTACATCCACATTACACGGCCTGCGGTACATCGGCGAACGAAAATTAACTTGGTTTGAAAGGTAACGTAGCTAGCTCTTTATTTTTTCCTCATCATGGTCTACGTGGGTCTCCTTCCACGTCTTTAAATACGTATCACCAATTTAACTGCATCCTCATATTCCGAACCATAAGCACAAAATTCAACCATAGTATGTGAAACAAAACAACCATTTATTAGGACTCTGTCTCAAAGTCTTTTTCTGAATTGCAGCTGACCTAAAATGGGTCTAAAACTTTTACTTTCAGGTTCTTCTGGTTAACAGCTTTTGGCTGTTCTTTAGTAAGTGCGAGCTTCTTCATACTGAACATCTACGCGAAATGGCGGTCGTCTCCCATGATAGTGAGCATCAACCCTGAGAACATGCCTCTGAACAACCTGCCCTTCCCTGCCCTCACTATTTGCAACGTTAACCAGGCTAAGAAGTCTGTTGCGGAAAGATATTGGGACTACGGGTAAGTATGTACCCTATAGAGATTTTAAATTGAAGGAAGACCAAGGGCAATTGCAAACATGCACCTAGGTCTAGACTCTATCATGTAGGTAAAGATATAAAACATTATGTTAAGACTACAAAAACTTGTGAATCTATCGTCAATTTATCCCCTAGAACTGCCTAAACTGGAAATAATAGGACACGAAGTTAAGCCAATGTTACGGTACGGAAATAGCCCCTTAGGCCTTCGATAAATTGTTAAAGTAAACAAGTCCTTTAGCAGTAGCTAATAATATGACAATAAAAAATGCAACCCAATCGGAAACAATTTAAATAATTAGCTTATCTACTACCTAGTTCATCGATCCATAACACTGTTGCTCAGGTTAATTATAATTATTACAAATACCAATTTAATTATATTGCTTCAGCGAGAAATCAGGCGTTCATCGATCCTCAAACTGCATTTGATATGAATGAAAGAACTATGGATTATATCAATCTAAAAGTTTGTGACCATTCATCCTAGAGCCGAGTATAGCATATAGCTCTTAAAAACCATTAATACTGTAAATATGTCTAGGTATTCCTGGTTTAAAATGTATTTTGATCCAAAACATGTGTGTCAATCGTGACAGGGATCCAGTCGACAAAAAACTGCTGATGAGTCTGTGTTCCACAAAGGATGACTCCGAGATATTTGAAGATGACATCGCGGGCAGCGCGGATTGGGACCACACCAGATCATTTCTGATTAACGTTAGTTGACTGTTTCTTCATTGCCTTCTTGGTAGATGCTTTGTAAAGTTTAAAGTTTAGTTTGGTAGTTTTTGTGGTAAGACGGTTACCGTCTATTCTATTCTATTCTATTTTTATTTATGGCAATCCGTGTCGATGTCAATGTCGACGATTCTGCCAATGACAAGTGGAATGAGATTACCACAAAAACTTTTAGACGTCAGTTTATGCCTTGTCTAAAAAAATGTCAAATTATGACGTTGACATATGGTTCATTTTGGAGCCAAATTTTTTTTAGACAAATGTAAAACAGTGGTTAAAGTTTTTGTAGTAAGGCCATTAATGTTTTCCCATCCTATCACACCCATCTTATTCCTGACCTATGTACTTCAGGTACCTATACCTCTCACTCACAACGCTGACCCTAAATGAAATTGGGAAAAGGGCAGGAGGATGATGATGATTTCATAACTCAAACATTTTTTCATTTTTCTTTGCGCAATTTCACGCGATCAGGCAAAGCTAACCCCAACATTAACTGCCTTTATTTATACCTAGGTATAAAGCGTGATTAGAACTGCAAATTATTATAACAACTTGCTAAACTGATTTCTTAATAGCTAATAGTTTAAAAATAGCATTCAACGAGCGCAAAGCTAAGTAAATTGGGGTCTTTTTCAACAGTTCGCTGTCTGAATGTCAAATATTTTAGTTTATAACTTTAATAGTTATAAAGTTGCTCAAGAAAAGTTTCATTTTTAAATGACGGCTTATAAAATTCTTAATTGGCTTAGCCATCGTTGGTTTGGTTTTATTGTTTGGGAACGATCTACCTAGCCGCAAGTTCCTAGCCTAACTAACATTGTCCAATCTGATGTATGTAGTTATACCCACCGAAACAAAATGCGTAGGCGATTTACTTGTTTCCATACTACATAGGTTTATTTGTAAAAACACACTATCAGCTGCCAAGAGAAGCTCGAGACTAATTAACAGCCAAGTCGGTTATCTGAATTATTCGCTGCAGTTAGAATCTAACCAGAATATGACTAGGGGGATTTAAGATTTTAAAAATATTTCATATACCCGTTCAGGTAACGCAGCCCTGCAGTGAAATGCTGGCGAAGTGCATCTGGGACTCTTCGGATGTGAACTGCGAAGATCTGTTCAACGCACAGCTCACTGACGAGGGACTCTGCTGCACCTTCAACGTGGTTCACCGAAATAACATGTTTCGAAATCCGTAAGGAAAAAAGCTCTAGAAAATAGCCTAATTATTATGGAATTAAAAATTGAGAAATAATGTCGGGACACCTTTTCACACACGGTCTGTTAGCCCCATGGTAAGTTATTAATTAACTTGTGTTATGGGTGCTAACACAACTGATAAACTACATATAGCTACATATATACATATTTATAAATACATATTGTAACACCCAGACCACGGCTAACAAGCATGCTCATCACACAAATGTCGACCGAGCCGGGAATCGAACCCGGGACCTCAAGTTCGGCAGTCCGGCATGGTGCCCATTGCGCCATCGAGGTCGTCGTCAAAGTTGTGGCACTTCTGTTCTTGTGTAGACTGCAATATCAGACTATTCTTGATGTATAATCGAATACTTTTCCCTTGTTTTCAGGCGATCATTGAACGACTTGAATCTAACATTTCCATCACCAGCCGTTGACTGGACTCCTGAAGGTGGCTATCCGCCTGATGCTCCGTCTGACGGCTTTCCTTGGAGACCTAAAGGTACACATGAAGTATTTAACTCTTCAATAGGCGTAGGTAGTCATGTAGACACCTCGTAGATATACGAGACTTAGTAGACTGATGTTATGCTTTTCGCTTGAAGGAATTGGCACCCAACACGGCCTCACCCTGGTTCTGGATGCAAACGTAGCCGAATATTATTGCGCTTCCACGAAAAGTGCTGGCTTCAAGGTTTAGTATCACTTGCTATACATAAAACTTAATATTAGTTTCCACGCCTTTAATGTCATCCATTTTACAGATCCTACTCCACAATCCTACAGAAACGCCGAAGATAAGGAACTTAGGCGAAATATATGGACCGGGAAAAGAAGCCCGGATTGCGATTTGGCCAAGGATACTAGATGCTCAACCTTCGTTGAGGACAATTGATATTAAGAAGAGGCTCTGTTTGTTCTCTAATGAAAAGGAATTAGTATTTTTCAGGTACCTAAAATGTAATAAGAGTTTCTTTAAATCAAACTATGATTGTCTACATCCGTACCTACATGATTAGAATGATGTATGTGAAATGAAAGTTCTCAGACATAATTTTCTACGCGGCTAAAGCGAATCAAACTGGCGGATAATTATCTGCGAAGATTCACACAACTCTATGGTCCGTGGTCAATTAACCATAACACGATGACGTCACATTACATCATGTAACTGTAATTAACCATCAAGTATGTTATCTATTACGTACAATCAAATATTCCATGTTTCCACAGAACTTACACTTTGAAGAACTGCGAAATGGAGTGTGAAGCGCGAGCCATGTTGGACGTATGCAGATGTGTCTATTATTATATGCCCAGTGAGTATAACGTCATTATCTCATTATAAAATTATGGAGGAATTGAATACTTTTGTTCTGGTATTTTACAGAAAACAAATCAACACGCATTTGCGGGAAAGCTGACGCGAAATGTTATTCGAACATGAGCAGAATAATGCCAGACGGTGAGTAGGCTTTTCATTATTATTTTTGGATATCAATCTGATAGACTTTGCGATAGTTGATAAGTACTGGAGCTACATATGGGATTCCAAATAAGTGGCATTTCAAACCTGCACATTGAGAAATAAACCTCAGGAAATTCCGGAATGGTCTCAATTTCGGTGACTACGGTCGAATATTCGATTCACCGAGCCGACCGCTGGGAACAATTGATATGAAGTTGGGCGCTTGTAGAGTTAATTAGTCTTTCATGTGTCCCAGGTCGTGACGTAACATGCGAGGAATGTCTGCCGGCATGTACCGAGATCGCCTACATGGAGCGACTGAGCGACGCGCCCCTCAAGGCTTCGCTGGTGGAACAGCTAGCCAAGAGCCTCGGCAACAGAACGCCACAATACTTCACGTAATAACTTTGCAGCTTTCCGCAAATAACTTTGCTGCTCTGAAGTTTCCTACGAGTTTATTATACTGACAAAAGCTATGACTAAAACATAACGGCGCAGTCGCGATCACAAATGGCTAACTTCAGGGCGGACAAGTTATTTAACGAGACTTGTAGATACATTTCACATTGAAAATTTTTAGTCAGCGTCAAAAGTAGTTGATTTTGGCAAAATTGCTCGTATCTAATAAAATTAATCAATAACGTTTCCTTGCCGCTAGGTAGGCAAATATGTAGGCAAATTGAGGCCAGCGGAAGCTTAATTATTAAGACAGGATATTAGGCAATTCCAAAATCAGTTTCAATCAAAATAATCAATTTAGGAGCGAGTAACAGAGCAGGAGCGGAAATAGGTTGTGGGCGCATCCATCCAATATGGCAAAAATAAATAAAATTGTATGCATCCACATTAACTAAATTCAGGAACGTGAGGGAGTAAATAGGGAGTATACATACATGTAGGGAGACTACATGAAGTACTACAAAAACATACGGGTATTACATAAGGGAGTATTTAAAAACATAAGGGAGTTCATAGGGGCGGTACATAAGGAGTACGTAGGGGAGTACACATATAAGGGAAAAAGGTTGTCTGGAAGAAATTGCTGATTAGCGATAAGACCGCCATTTGTACTCTTCTTTGTGTATTATGATGTCCTGTGTTGTAAATTTTCTTTTTTCTTGGTGTACAATAAAGCATAATCTACTCTAATCTAATCTAATAAGGGAGTACTTAAAAAGGAGAAAAAAGTGTGATGTCTTAAGCATATAATAAGTGTTACTTACAGGGCTACATTCATCACTGCACTGTGTGCAGCTATTCTTTATTCTGTGTTACATGATTCCTTCCAAAACATATTGGGGTAAAAATTATTAATTGTTAACCTATTGAAAACAGGGAAAACATGCTGGTGGTGCACTTCTTCTTTGAAGAGAACACATTCATGAGATTTACCAAAGGAGAAATATTTGGCCTGACTGAATTCTTATGTAAGTATTTCAAGCAACGATAACCAATTTAAAAGACTTATTTTTCCCTCAAGCCCTAATATTAAAAAATAGGGCGCGATTACCTCGTTTGCCTGAACCAATGTTGATGCACTTAGGAGGTTTAAAGTATAAATTAAAAATTAGTTGTTTTTTTTTTAAGTCTTTCTGCCTAATTTTTATATAAAAATGTCGTTTACTACGTATTATTTCAGCAAACACAGGCGGCTTGCTGGGACTATGCATGGGGTTCAGCATGATGAGTGCAGTGGAACTTCTCTACTACTTAACACTGCGCGCGCTTTGCATAGCGCGGCGGAAGCCTCATAACCAACCATTTGTTAAATAAACGCACAGCTAAATTGTCTATGAATCAGTCTTTAAATTCACCTTCCTACTTCTTGGTATAGTGACAGCGGCCCATATCTGACATAGAAACAAGTTGGCCAATGTATGGACAATGTACACCCTCTAATATGTGAGAACAAGTTTGATTAGAAAGGAGTTAATAAAAAAAAGTGTTTAAACAAAGTTTTTTTAATATTAAACTTACAGCTACAAGTTACAATAACTCAGTCTGTTGAGATATTCAAACTCATTTCACCCACAAATATTTACAACCAGTCTAATCACCTCAGACGGCTCAATATGCCTTCGCTTGCAAAAGTGTGACCAGCACATCAGGCTTGACAAACTATTCCCAGTTCATATCAGACAACACCCCAATGAGGGTTTTTGAATTTTTTTCTGCCACCGGGTGGCGCCACGTATGCGTCTGGTCCAAACAGCTGTCAAATAGTATGGAATTGTAGGTGCTGAACTTATTGTTTATTGAAATTCTGTTATATTGGAAGTGTTATTGATTTTATTATGGACTACGGTCAGAATAAGGTTTCCGAACTAAAAATTGAGCTAAGAGAGAAGGTGCAAAAGTCACTGGCACTAAGGAAAAGCTTGTTGAAAAATTTGTTAACACAATATGATTTAGTTTTTTTTATTTACTCAACCGCAATAGTAAAACAATAATGCAGTGCTTTAATTATAAAATAAAAAAAACACTAAAATCGTTCACTATTCATAGTAAAGATAAGCACTTTGACAGTTATTGGACCTGACGACTCGGTGCTGCCACCTCGTGGATTGCCATTTTAGAAAATCCTCATTGTTGTAAATAACATAGGATAGGAATAAAACCTACATCATGTTCTGAGGTAAACATCCATCATCAGCATTGTCCTTAGTTCAAAGTCCAAAGTGTTGTCTTCATATAGTATTCATAACTGACTTGTGGTCTATGACTGCTGTCTCGGTGGGCCCTGCTGAGGAGGCGCGGGGGGAGCGGGCGGCGCGGGGGCGTCGGGCGGCTGCAGTGTGCGCGTGCGTCTTCGCGTGTAGTGTTGCCACAGTAAAATAGCTTGGTCATCCATGAACTTGCAGACCTGAAAAGTAAAAATAGTTTGTTTTCATACTAATATAAAAATAAAAAAGGGGAATATTTGTTTTATTGGTAGCCCAAAGGCTCCAAAACTACTGTACCAATTAGAAGAATTCTTTCACTTTTGGAAAGCTACACTCTTCCCGTATAACATAGGCTATATTTTAAAAAGGCAATGACATTATTTGGGTTTGAGTATTGGATATTTAGCACTTTCAGAAAAATGAGCTATATCTTGCTAGAGAACTTTGTCCAACAGTGGCCAAACATGGCTACAGAATGGAATCAAATTTTCAAAGGATTATAATACACAATATCAAATTAAACAAGACTAAAATCAATTCAAGGCATAGTGGCATACCTGTGCTGACACACATTCTCTTCTAAATGCCTCATGCTGCAGAAGCTCTAAAAAGTGAAGGCACATGGGGTACTTCAGGTAGCGAGCATACTCTGGTTCTCTCCAGTATTGTAGGTAACGAATGTAGTTTATGAATGTGGCCTCTTTCAGGTATCCTCGCTGAGCCAAAACTGAAACGTAAATAGACTGGATGAAATTCTGACAACAATATATATTTTTTTTATTTATGCTATAAGGAGGGTAATTATTATTTTACGACTGGAACAGAGCTTGTGCTACTTAACAAGCATAAAGAGAAAGGCAAGTCGCTTAGAAGATTTGAGGACAATGTAGTAAGATATACCGAGGTCTGGACAGTATCATCTGTAAATATGCCAACATAACTATCTAAATACAAATTCAAATTCAAATCTTTATTTGCGTTCCATATGTAATACAGGTTGTATTTTTATAAAGTTTAAACAATATATTTGAAACAATATGGACCCGGTAGGGCACAGCATAAAGAGGTACAAGAACAGGGTCAGTGGGTGATCTTAGGGAGGATTAAGGTCTAGAATCTATAATTTATCCTGCTAAAGGGTTCATAAAACGGTGATTAACTATTGTAAAAGGGATTGATACTTACAATGTATATAGTTAGGATTAGCCAGACACTGAACAAATTCCAACTCAACTTGAAATCTTATTCTATTTTGTTCTTCCGTTTCGGGCATCACTGCAAAGTAAATAACGATTAATAACACAATAACAGTGCGTTTTAACACAAACACAAAATTATTAACCTCAATAAGTTATATTGAACAAAATTGTTGCAAAAATTCAAAGCTCACCTTTTCCAGCCATCATCTTGGAAGCGTTTAATGTTTTAATGTATTACCTATAAAAATACCAAATTGGTCTATAAAATAATAATCTTAATCTAGCTACGTTTTCATATTTTTATACCATCACTTCCATACTCAAAAGTTCAACAATTTACAGAAAGAAATACACAAACTCGACGTATAAACCAAGCGAGCCACAGTATAGTATTCGGCATCTTGTCTGTCAATGTCACTACATGACACTGACACTGACATTGTCAATTCTGATCTGCTTTTGTATGGCCTCGTCTATGGCACACAAATACTTACCAAAGGGTGAAGGATTTATCCACTAAAAGTGAGACAGAGTTTTGTTTCTTTTAATTTTAATACGGAAGCATTGAGCCATGGGATATGGAACAGAAAAAATGTTATTCATCACAAACTAAATTTTACCAAAGAACCTTTCCTTATAATTATTATTCATAATATTTAATCTGTCTTCAGCGAGAGGCTGAAAGTGAAAGTGCCAGTGCCAGCCAGCATCTGTCAATGAGTACCTCCCTCCCCCGCCTCCCCTCAGGGATTTTACGTCACGTCATCTGTGTCATTCGTCTTCGTCCATGTTGTGTAAATACCTACGTAAAAAGTTTACTCCCATCAACCAGATACCAATAATCTAGAAAAAAAAACCATTTTGAGTATTCCGCGTATACGTCCGAGGAAATATACACAGTGCAAGGCGCATCTTAACTCAATAAGGAACAGGAAACAACAGCGAAATGTCTCGTCCAGGGGCCACTTACGTTAACCCCAATAAATTGTTCGAGGACGATGATGAAAACGACGTCGACGATGAGACATTCGTCAACAGTTTTAGATCGAGAATCCCACCGCCTCAACCAAGTAAGCCAGCTCCATCCGCATATGGAAGTCACATAGCCGCCTTGGAACAACAAAGACAAGCTATGTTGGAAAGACAAAGGGAAATCGAACAACGAACCTTGGATTCATCTTCGCGCAGCATAGGCTTGTTACGTGAGTCTGAACAGATCGGTATCGCTACCGCTGAAGAACTCAGTCGACAGCGCGAGCAACTGCAGAACACCAACAAACGGCTCGACGAGATAAACACCAACTTAAATTACAGTCAGAAGCATTTGAATGGCATTAAGTCTGTATTCTACGGCCTAAAGAACTACATTTCTGGTAAATCTGATCAGACGCCTCCTAGAAGCCAGCCTTCACCAAGTACTCGCAGTGCAGGCCCCAGCAGCAGACTGAATGATACATTAGACAATCTTACCCAAGTCAATGGCGAAGATCGCTTCAGGTCGCATCCCGCCACGCGCCTGCGAGAGTTAGACGCCCAGGTGGCTGCCCCCATAACAGACAGCCAGCGTGTAAACCAAGTACTGGATGCTAACCTAGATGAAATGGTCCATGCCATATCAAGACTGAAAGGCCTGGGAATAGCTCTTGGAGAGGAAATAGAACAGCAGAGTGACCTCATTGACACCATCCATGACAAAGTTGAAGAGGCTGATATCAAGATGGGCAAGCAAAACAAGCAGATGAACAAAATACTTGGTAAATAGTCCACATTCCTTCTATCTTTACGAACTATAAGTTGAACTATGCACCAGGCTCTTAGTCAATGGAAAATTACATGAGATTTTCATGTGAGACATAGTGAAAGCAATATTGAAAGTATTAGCAGGGCCCCAAACTTTATACTCTCAACTGGATCTTGTAAAAATGTGTTGTAAACTTAACATTGGCTTTGTTTAACAAATCCAGGTGTACTCGCTCCTATTTATTGTTAATGGAATTCCAAATGTAGAGGTTTTGTGACCATAGTGCTATTAAAGTATGTAAGTGGATGCAACCTGCATCAAAATTTGCAGTTGACTAGGTAGTTATAATTAATGTTGAACAGCCTCCACGGGCAAATCATCTGAATGATTTCCTGTTATTTGTTGAAAACATAAAGCACTCTTATATTATTTAGTAGGAAAATATGCTAGCAATGTACATTTACTATATTCAATTATTGTAATGTAGATTTTGTTGAATATCACAAACACAGTGCTGTTGCTTCATTTGTTCATGTTGTATAACTAATATAGGCATTAATTAAATTGTAATTTTATATTTCCTGATACAGCATCAAATAAAGTTGCAATGGTATAGTGTTCTAAGAAGAAATTTAGTTATGTACATAATATTTTATAAAGTTCTTTTATTTTTATAGTTTTGGGTTTATTTCTGGTGATAAGAATATAAACTATGTATGAATAAACAATTACTGTTATCAGTCTGAATCACGCTGAAGCCTTATCTACCAATTAATTCATACATTTTTATCAAAAACCCCAGAGAATGTGTAACACAAATTCATAATCAAATAAATATATTGCATGCATGAAAGTAATGTTTCTGAGTATGTATGGTATATGGATGTATAATAAAAATGTTCTATAAAAATGGGTTTTTTTCTCCTCTGTGATACTAGGTTGCTATTTCTATGATAGAACCAATGATAAAGTCAATATAGTATTGAAAATAATATGTAGTGCAAATGCGATAACCACACTAGAGAACCTTGTCATGTCCTTACTTTTAGGAAGATTACAAGAACAAAGAAGCTCAGACAATTACCCTTATACATACTTGTTTTTGTTGATAATTCTACCAAGCATAGGTACTTATCTTCAATAACAACTTATTTGCTTCTGTTTGCTATTAAAATAAAAACTAATTACATTCTTATGTTTTTATTAACAATAATCATAGTGAGAATAATACAAAGGAAAAATAATGCTATTAATTTATCACATGGAATACAAGCATAATAAAGCCTAGTAGGCTTGGTCTACAGTTTCTACAATCATGTCATTAGCATCCACATCATGAGTCTTCATGTGTTTTTGTAACACCCTCTTGTTTCTCAGTTTATTACCACAGATATTACATGTAACCTCTTTGTTACCATGAGATTCTATGTGAATATTCAAACCAGCTGAAGTAGCGAACCCCTTGAAGCAGATATCACACTTGTGGGGCCTGTCTTTTGAATGTGTATGAGCAAAGTGCACTAATAAGGAATGTTTAGTTGAAAAACTTCTATCACAGCCCTTTTGTGTGCACAAGAAGGGCCTGGGCTTGTTTTGCCCAGTATGAACCAAGCTGTGAGCTCTCAAATATGATGCTCTAGTGTATGTCTTTGGACAGCTAGGACATGCAAATTTCTCGCCATTGTGAATCTTAACATGCTTGATCAATGTTGATTTAGCTGTGAACCTTTTCCCACAAGTCACACATATAAACAGCATGCGGTTGCTAGAGTGAGCCACACGAAAATGCTCCTTTAATGACTGCTTTGACTTATAAGTCTTATGGCAAAAACCACATTTGAACTGTGCAATCTCTCTATGTGATTTTAAATGCTGATTTAATCTATTAGAAGTATGGAAACTTTTTCCACATTTAGCACACAGGTACTTTCTGGTGTCAGTATGTTTAGCCATATGATACTGGAGACCATACAGCCTAGTAAATGTCTGGGAACATACAGTGCAGGCATAACGCTTCTCTCCTTCTATTCGAGGTGGTTGCTCAGTAGAAGTAATTTCACTAACAGGTGGAAGGGGGGTCAATTTGTTATCAGTCAAAGTGGTATCAAAATCTAATGTTGGATGGCTACTAAACAGTGGGACATCATACTCGTGATCTTGATAAACAACATTGATGTCGATAGAATCTATATCAGTCCTCTGTAAATTAGTGGGAGATTGTATCATTAGTATCTGTGATAACGTACTATTAGCCTTCAAACAGTTCAACTTGAAATTATAAGCGACTAAAGCTGTAGAAACACACGAAGAACATATTCCTTGAGGCCAGTTTTCTTCGTCGTCGTTCTCCAAACAATTGAGAAAAACCAAAATATCAATTAGTTTAACCTTAATCATCTCGTGTTCAATCAAATCTTGAATGTTTTTGAACATCGTCGTATCGGACTCTAAAAGACAAGTACGACATATGTTTTTTGTCAAAGGAAGAATTAACCCCGAAAACTCCATTTTTAATTAGGAAGTTCCGTGTACATTTATAGGATTTTTTATTTTTATCAGGAAACATCACATCACCTGCCTCTTGCGTAGATTTTATTTGACAATTGCTTGACATACACACACACACACGCACACACACAAAACTAGAGAGGCCAGTGACACTGAGGGCGCGAGTTGACTAGAAACTGCAGAGGCTCCTTAAAAATAAGTTACTGAATTCACGCCGTAAAAAATAATTGTTGCCGTATATAGTCAACACAATACATTTTCTATAAATACAGTAATCGCAACTAGTAAAAATGTTTTCGCAAGTTGGAACATAACCAAAGACAGCTCTGGTATTTTTTTATTTGTTTTTATATTATCTGTTTCTGTCTGGTCTATGTCTTTTTGACGTGTGTGGTGCGTCGTGGGCAGACTGGAGTTTCTCCAGTTTTATAAATATTACAAGATAGTTTCATGATTTGGACACTATTATTAGTTGTTAACAAGGAAATTGTTTATAGGACCTTTTACAGACGGTGAGTGGAATCCGTTATTGTGGATATTTTGCAAGGAGAAAGTCCTAACCTCTACCGCCCGGACAACACCTTTGATGTTCCATATTTTACGATATTTAATGGAATTTGATACCATAAGTGCACATCTTTTATGTGGATAAATTGTGAAGATAAAAGTTTTCGTTTTGTTTGTAGCTGATTATATAGAACAACGCAATCATGAGTCGTTTCTTTGCGACTGGAACGGACTCGGAGTCCGAGAGCTCGAGTGAGGACGAGCCAGTAGTACGCGCCCCCGCACCCGTCTACACGGTGAGTATCACTAAATATAAACATCAAACATAAGTATGTAATAAGATTTTCCTTCAATACCTGTTACACACATCCTTGACTTTAAAGTGCCTCATTGCATTCACTTTTTTCTAATGTGGTCTTAAAACTTTATTTACCTATATATTTATTTGTATTTAATGAATTAAAGTAAGCACTGCAATTGTCAACAATGAAAACTTCATTATCAAATCAGAACCTGGATTCATTTACTGTACTTTTCCTACATTATACAATCTAAAAAAGTAAATATTTCATACTTAAGTAAAGTAAGTAAGAGTTTCAGTTCAAAAATTGCATATTTCCCCTGAATATAATGAACATAGTTTTGGTAATAATGTTACTGAGTAATGGTAATGTTTCCATCACAATTTTATTGTTTGCATCATTTTCACTGACAAGCTTTTATAACTTGATTCATCTTATTACTTATCAATGGAACTGTTTCATAAGTTTGCATCAGTAAACTATTAGTTTTTAATTAAAGTACATTAATTGACTAAAATTGAAATTCCATACCATACAGTAAAGTTAACTGTTTTTTCATGTCTCTTAAAGAATTTGAACATTCAAATGAAATTAAGTTTAACTTATTCCAAAAAATACATATTGTCTCTTATCTTTTATTTCATTTCTGTTTTCAAATACTACATAATTTCAATAATATAAGAGACCACCATTATGTTTGCCTACAGTTCAGTGATGATGAGGAGGAAACCAAGCGCGTTGTGCGCTCCATGAAGGAGAAGAGGTATGAGGAATTGGAAGGCATCATCCATTCCCTGCGTAACCACCGCAAGATCAAAGACTTCTCCTCAGCCCTAGCTTCCTTTGAAGAGCTCCAAAGAGCTTACACAAGGGCTGCACCCGTTGTAATGAAAGAGGAAAATGGAGTTGCTCCGAGATTCTTCATTAGGGCACTGGCAGAATTGGATGACTGGGTGGTGGGTGCGTGGAATGACCGTGACAGCCGAAAGGCCTTGTCAAAGGGCAACAGCAAGGCACTCACATCACTCCGGCAGAAGTTGAGGAAGTATGCTAAAGACTTTGACGCTGAAATGTCCAAGTTCCGTGAGGATCCTGACCTGCCTGACGATGATGATGAACGTAAAGGTATTGTATAAACATATCCCATTGGAATAAACGTAAATAATTATTTTTGAGGGCTGTTGAAATATTTTTTTATTGTTTATTATTTAGATACATCTTCCTCGGATGAGTCTGACGATGAGGAGAAGGTGAAAGAGAAGCCGCGAGTGCGACGCTCCCCTGAGCCGCCACGCCGCCCTCCTCCACAAGATGACGAGTCTTCCGACTCCATGGACTGGGGATCCAACTCCTCAGACTCCAGCTCTAGCTCGGATGACGAAAACCGCGGAGCTACCACCTTCCGTGAGAGGTTCTTGAAGAGAAACACCGAGAGAGATGAAGACGAAGAAAGAGATAGGCGCAAGGCTAAGCGACGTGAGGATAGGCGTGACGCCAGAATCGGCAAGGTCAAGAAGGACCAAGCTGATGATGGTGGCGAGTGGGAAACCGTCAGGAAGGGAGCTGCTACTTCAGACAAGCCCAAGATGTTCGCTAAGGTTAGATAGTTTATATTTCATCAGTATTAAAGTTGTAACACCAATAAAATACCATTTCTTTACTAATTGATCTATACTTTTTATAGGACAGCGACATTGACGCAGCTCTGGTAGTAAAGAAACTGGGTGAAATCAGCGCAGCTCGTGGTCGCAAGCGCACGGATCGTCGTGCTCAATTGGAACTCCTGCACGAACTCCGTACTGTCGCTGCGGCGCATAATCTAGGAGACGCTCTCCAACTCAAGCTGCGTGCCGCCACTGTTGCCGCTCTCTTCGACTACAATCCCAAAGTTTCTGACGCCATGAAGCCTGAATACTGGTCGAAACTAGTCGAAAATGTTGACCACATGGTCACTTTGCTGTTGGCTCATGAAGACATGCAACTGAGCGAAAATATTACCGAGGAAAATGAACAGTTGGTTACGCCTCCATTCATGGTCCGCGGTTGTCTGTTGACGGCTTTGGAGCGACTTGACGATGAGTTCACCAAGCTGCTGAAGGAGTGCGATCCTCATTCTAATGAATATGTTGAGAGACTGAAGGACGAAGTGCGCGTCTCTGCTTTGATTGACCGCGTGTGCCAAGTGGTCGAGCGCGACGGCACTCCACAAGAAATTTGCCGTGCTTACTTACGTAAAATTGATCATCTTTACTACAAGTTCGATCCTCGCGCTGTGCGTAAGGATCTTCCTCCTGGTGAGGAAACAACCATCAAGAAGATGGAGAAATTCTGCAAATACATTTACGCACACGATGAATCCGACCGTCTCAGAACCCGCGCTATCCTCTCGCACATCTACCATCATGCTCTGCACGATAACTGGTTCCAAGCTCGTGACTTGCTACTTATGTCACATTTACAAGAAACAGTTCAACATTCTGACCCAAGTACTCAGATTCTGTACAATCGTACCATGGCCAACTTGGGTCTATGTGCTTTCCGCCGCGGAAATGTCAAGGAAGCTCATGGCTGCCTTGCTGAACTGATGATGACTGGCAAACCTAAGGAACTACTGGCTCAAGGTTTGCTGCCCCAACGTCAACACGAACGATCTAAAGAACAAGAAAAGATTGAGAAGCAGCGTCAAATGCCGTTCCACATGCACATCAACTTGGAGTTGCTTGAATGTGTTTATTTAGTGTCTGCTATGCTTATCGAGATTCCGTACATGGCTGCCCACGAGTTCGACGCTCGTCGTCGTATGATCAGTAAGACATTCTACCAGAACTTGCGCGCGAGTGAGCGTCAGGCGCTGGTGGGCCCGCCCGAGTCCATGCGAGAGCACGCGGTCGCGGCCGCCAGAGCCATGCGCCGCGGAGACTGGCGCGCTTGTCTCAACTTCATTGTCAATGAGAAGATGAACGCCAAGGTATATATTCATTTCTATGTTTATGTAATCATGCTCGAAACGATGCTGATGGAACTCAATTTTCATCAGATGACAGTCCAATAAAGCCTAACGTTAATTATTCCTTCACAGGTATGGGATCTAATGGTCGGCGCCGACAACGTTCGCGCCATGCTCGGCAGACTGATCAGGGAAGAATCGCTACGCACTTACTTATTCACTTACGCTCATGTGTACGCGTCGCTGTCGCTTCGCTCGCTCGCCGACATGTTCGAGCTACCGCGCCAGCGCGTGCACTCACTCGTCTCCAAGATGATCATAAACGAGGAGCTGCTGGCGTCACTTGATGACCCCAGCGAGTGCGCAATCCTACATCGTTCTGAGCCTACCAGAATGCAAGCTTTGGCTTTGCAGCTGGCTGATAAGGTAAGACATAAAAGAACATTATCATATTTTACTGATGTTAATTACCAAGTGTTGCCAGCTGTACCAGGGCCAATCCGTAAGCGTGATTGATGATCATCACTTTTCTGTATGAGAAAAAGCATATAGAGTAGCAGTAAAACGCTAACGATGATGAAACTCATTGCAAAATTGATGTAATGTCATTTTTGTATCTTCGCAGGTCGGCAATCTAGTAGACTCAAACGAGCGCATATTCGAGAAGCAAGGCTCGTTCTTCCAGCGCGGCGGTGGCGGCGGGCGCGGGGAGGGCCGGCAGCGCGAGCGGCCGCGCGAGGGCTGGAACCGGCGCACGCGCAACCGACGCCGCGACGACGAGCGTGGGGATGACTAACATTACCTCCGAGATATGAAGAAGACCAGTCGATTTGTTTTATAGTGGATGATCAAACAATAGCTAAACAGTATTCGTGTTACTAGATGATTTATGTGAAGCAAAGTGAAACATGACTTCATAATTCAAATAAACAAAATCTACTGGTCCTCATTATAATCTGTCACAATAATCCGATTGGAACTTCATTTGTATGCCGTTTTATAAGCTCATAGACATTGAAAAAACAATTTATTTGGTATATTTTATAGGAGGTTGTAGTTATATAAAACTATGTAAGTGGAGTACAGTTATCTTTCATTTTTACGTTTGTATAATGGTGGTAACGTTGTAACCAATATTATGTATTTATTTATGATAGATACTACATACATATATACCATAATTGCAGCCATTTGTAAAACCTACACAAAATTATGCCTTCAGTCGCATTCGTTACAATGTTACTTAGTCCTCACAATCCAGTCGTCGTTACAATAAATAAAATATATCAAAATGCTATTTTATTTCAATGGTTTCCGTAAAGCTAAAATTTTGAAAGATTCTGTTCTGAAATTATCCATTTCAGAGAACAGAACCTTTCAAAATTCTAGATCTCCGACGAAGATGGTAGTAGTAGATATAAGTAGATACTCTCGGCATATACAAATGTGTGGTAGATGCACTATGCATTCACAGCTATGATGAAAACAATAATTTGATGATGAGGGTACCTACAATGCAACATAGGTATATTTTTTTTCTCCTCCGGTACATCAAATCATCATCGAATCCATCTATGATCCATCTAGCGTGGAAAGCACAATAGATTTAGCTATGTTCTGCTATAAATACCTAGAGGGCACCACTCACTATTTAGATTTAGTAAGCGACGTTTTGTTTTATCAAAATCCTTGGACACGTTTATAGTTTTACTCATAAGGCTTATTATTATTTACTAAACAACCTTTTATCGAAAAGCGCAAAAATAAATCTTACAAGAATATTAATGTAAATATAATTTATATTTTTTTATCGTAACATTAACTGGATAGTTTTGATAGTTCAATGCACTAACATAACGTTGCAAAATTTTGTTGGTGTTCGTCGCATTTTGCAGATAATATTTCAGCATTTTGCGGACAAATCCTGCTATAATTTGTTTGTACCATATAATTATGGTGTTTGTGTGGAACTGTATATAAAATAAAGAAGATTTTTTGAAGAATCATTGTAACAAATCTTAGGTTGGGACTTTGACAGATTCTAATATAATGGCTGCAACGAGGAGACTACAGAAGGTGAGACATCATTTTTCTGTGACTTAACTTCTTCTTCGTCATCGCCTTTCTTGTATTTGCTCAGTAAATTCGATAAGTATTCATATTGTATGCCTAATGACGTCCTGCAATATTTCTTTAGCAGGTAGAAAACAAACCGAAAAGTGTAGCTAGATTAAGAAACACCGCAGCGGCCTATTTTATTATTGATACATAGTGAAATCATCGACCTATTAATAAAAGTATACAAATAGTTTATTCGTGATTCCGGTATACTAGTACTACTAGGATTTTACTTTATCTAGTTTTGGTTATAAGCTCTATTGCTTTGAAAAAGAGCAAAGAGAGCAAATGGAAAATTTTAGGGATTTCCATGTTGCATGATTCCAACGGCTAAATGTATTATTGTCCTTATTTTCAGGAACTGAATGATATTAGGCAATCAGGCCTAAAGTCCTTTAGGGACATACAAGTGGATGAATCCAATATTCTTACATGGCAAGGATTAATTGTTCCTGTAAGTATACAAACTATCCTGTTGATTTTATGAGGGGGGAAAATGGGAATTAGAAAAATGATCTGTGGGTTATTTCTTGGGTTTTATTTCTAATGATTTACTGTAGGTACTCTTTGATATAGTAGGATAACAGTCATGTTTGTGTACAGCTCACAATGAGTCATAATTTTTTATCTAGAAATTTCTATTAAAAGTAATGAAATTTTAGATATCAGAATGTAATATGAGATTTATTTACAACAATCTTGTTTATAATCAAAGTGTCATAAAACACTAAATTACTTATATACAATCTAATAAAACTGAAAAGATTATGCATCAATGTACCAGGTGCTGTACTTTCCCATTAGTTTTTCTGTAGTTCCACTTTGTCTAAACTTTAGTCTCAAATGCATTATTTTTGGCCTTGAAAGACTGTTGAAGTGGTCCAATAAGATTTGTAACTTTCTTATTTCAATATTATGCCTATTGTAGCTGACTAAAGAAAAGCGGTCAACCAATACTAAATCAATATATTTCAACTTCCAGGACAATCCTCCTTACAACAAGGGTGCTTTCCGCATTGAGATTAACTTCCCCGCAGAGTATCCATTCAAGCCTCCTAAGATTAGTTTCAAAACAAAGATTTATCATCCTAATATTGATGAGAAAGGTCAAGTGTGCCTGCCAATTATTAGTGCTGAAAACTGGAAACCTGCCACCAAGACTGATCAAGGTATATAACATAAAAAGTTGATTCTTTAACTACATGTTTAGAGCGTCTTTGCTAACTACAATTTTTCTAATTCCAGTTATTCAAGCTCTAGTGGCCCTTGTCAACGACCCTGAGCCTGAACACCCATTGCGTGCAGAACTTGCTGAGGAGTTCCTTAAAGACAGGAAGAAGTTCACAAAAAATGCAGAGGAATTCACTAAAAAACACAGTGAAAAGCGGCCCACAGACTAAAGTAGCTAATTGAATCATTGTTGTTTAGCTTGGATTTGCAGCAGTGGAGCTAAACTGCCCTTTTTGTAGCAATTTCTGAGAGTAAGTTATTAAGGATGCATTTATTTTTCCAAGACAGTATTTATAAGATCTTCTGAAATAGTAGAAATGCACTGTCGTTTATAAATCCAGATCAGTTCCATTGCTGTAGGCTCCAACTAATTTTGCATTTGATTTTACACTGGTACTAGCTTTTGAATCACCTTGCTTGCAATGCAAACATAAGCACTTATAAAGAATTAGGTAAATAGAAATCGGAAAATGTAAAATGCTAAGTGCTTTAGAGATTTTGGTATTAAGTTGGGTAAATATTTTTTTATTTAATTTTACAGTCAGCACTTTAAATCACAGAAATCTCCAAATTTATTTAGTCTTGCAAAGGAATTTATTACCTGCTTATGTTGTTCCTGAAGGAAGGTAGCTTTTATCTATGTAATGTTGTATGTAAACTAATGCTATGTAAATAAATGAAAAACCTGTGTTAGCAGATCCCAAGCTAAGAGTTAACCTTTTGAACAAATTGTCCATAAATCAGTTGTAATTCCATTATAGTGTGCTTTTTTTTTATTTAAACAGTATATTAAGAAGTATGTGTCGTGAATTTAATATCAACTGAAGATGAAGATTCTTTAAGGGTTGCCCAACAAGAGAAAGTGATCATGACCTTTGATTGCAATACAACATCATATGATTGATCCCCAGGACACAAGACTATACTTATGTTTAATTTTACTACATGTCAATGTTACTTGGTAACTTACTGTGTGCTGAACAGTTCAGTGCGAACTTTAAAAATATATTTTTTTCGAATTTATTTATGTTTTATTTACTAATATTAATGTAGGTATTTTAAAAGGAAGTATGAAATAAAACATAAAAGTTATGTAAAATATATTTCATTAGTCAGTGAATGCATAAACATCATCAGTCACAAGTTTTTCCTCCTTAGTTTGTTGTTCAGAAATAAATATCCTTACTTTCTGAACTGATGTCAATTTGCTATCAGTCTTTACATGTGATGGTTTTATCGGGCTTGGTTCAGTCCTTATTCTTTTAGGGCCTGCTGGTCCTGTAGTTTCAGATTGTCCTAAATACATTTCTAAATTACCTGAAACAAGTAATTGTTTTATATTGTTTGGCCACATATTTTAGGTATGTATTCTTTTGTTTTTTTTTTTTAAGTTAGGTTAGTACAGACAAAAACTCTAAATCTCTCACCATTTATTTTCTTAATACAATCTTCAACATAGGAACTTCTGTTACTATCTTTACTCATAGTAGGCTCCACTGCTATTGTGTAGCCTGGACCGTACCGTGGCCAGTGAGTATGGTCTGGTATTTGATCATCCAAGTCTACTCCAGCTACAAGAGCTGTTATAGACACCCACAATCGTGCCGCATTTGCATGATTGTATCCACCTGAACAAGCAAACCATTGATCATCAATATAGTTCTGTAAAAAACTCACAATCTCTCAACTCAACTCTTTACCATGCATACCATACTCATTCCATGGTTAAAAAAAGTAAGATTTTACCTCCACCTAACAGTAAGGTAGGTTTTCTTTTGTCAAGCACAAGCTTCAAACAATAACAGTAGCTGCGTGTAGTGAGATTGGCGCCACCGTTCGGATCCCGCGCACATGCGTCTGCTCCACACTGAACCACAATGGCGTCAGGATTGAAATAGTCATATACTGAGTTAAATACTCTAAAAAATAAGATAGTTTGTTAGTATAATTGTCTGGTATATTTTTAGATAAATACTGCATAATGTCAATAGCATACTTCTCAAAAGCGTACTCCATTGTATCATCACAATATGAAGCATGCAAAGGAAAGTTACATGAGTATCCTGTCCCATTGTCTTTGCCAATTTCATCAATGTTGCCAGTCCCAGGGTAAAATCCTGGTTCAAACTTGTGGAAAGAGAGAGTAAATACAGATTTAGACTGGCTGTATGCATCTTGTACGCCATTTCCTAAAAGCATTTGGTAAATGAAGGATAACCAAGAAAATCAAGCTGGAGATTACAAAATTAAATATATACCATGATGCACATCCAAATCAATGTATAATACTTTAGGAAACTTTTTCCTTAATTGCTCAATAGCTATTACAATGTCATTAACATAACAGAAGCCTTCAGCCCGGGACCTGAAAAATACAAACAAAAATTTAGTTTGAACAACATCTAAATACACACTTGCATATAGGTATGAACATTCTTTATTTTGTTTTTGTACCAGATAGCCTTTTATCATATATCCAAAAATTGTTGCAAGGTAACTGATTATTGTATAAATAGCCTTTGTCCTTTCTTAGGCTTTAGTTAGAGTCTAAGGTTTAGACTATCTCTGTGCCACTTTTATTTAAATTACTTCAGTAAAAGTGTGTACAAATTCTGAAGTAAATGTGTGACAGACACTAGTTACATTCACATCCATCATATTATTAGGGATAATCATTTGATTTTACCTGTGTGCATGATGCCAACCACCGCACCAGTTGATTGCAACATTAGTCATCCCAAGCAGCAGGCACCTGGCTGCAGTTAAAGAGCCACCAGCAATGGTTGACACCAATCCGAACATATCAGAGACAGGAGGACAATCATATCCTATAAAAAATATTTGTGAAGAATTTTCATAAATTCCCATATTTTTTTTATATTATTTGCTACATACCAATGCCATACTCCTCATCTTGAGTGTTACTCATATAATCGTCATCAACTTCAATGAACTTCTTCAAATGATCGAGATATTGCTCAGAATGGAATTCTTTCATATCTTTGTAGGTTGCTGGGACAGACCTCACGACCGTAAGCCGTTTGTGGAGATTGTAAGCCTTTATTAAATCGTGTACCATGGTAGCCTACAACAATTCACGTAATTAACTTATTGTTAACAAACAGTAGTAGAAACCATAATAGAAAGTTTGATATTTCATTAATTAAAAGTTACCCTTTTTTCGACAGCTGGCAATCGGTCGCATTCTTCAATTAGTTTTTCATCCCAAACATAGCATGGAGATTTACCACTCATTTTGCGCAGTGTCAAAATAAAAATAAGGTAAACACGCTTTTAATCCCACTCCACATAAACAGATCTCTGTAAATAAAAGCTTTAAAACATGACATTCAACTATATTTTTCTTCCTTTCGTAGACTGCGCGCCAATTTTCCTCATCTGATTTTGACATTTATCTAAGTTTGATGCTACAAAAAAAAACTTTAACATAGACAATAGAATAGTAAAACTACGAAAATAGTGGTGACGAAAATAGTTTTCTGTTAATTGATTAATTAATTTCAGTTTAGACAGTAGGTGCAAATAATTTCATATTTGTTTTTAATAAAAAAAGTTTTCTGTTCATAGGAACAAGTTTACGACAAAGTTATGATAAATATGTCTAATAAAATATGTCTATGATAAATATGTTCCGATTTACCAAAAACTGATCGCCAAAACGATGACTATGATTCTCATAAATATCAGAAGTTTTGGTTATTGTATTTTTTTGGTGGGTAAAAAAATCAAAATCCTTCTTTATAAGGTCAAAATGCTGAGGATGTTATTTTATCAGACAACTGCCAATAATGGTGCATGTTTTTAGTTTTGTTTTAATTTTATAATTCTGTGTATAATGAAATGCATCACATTCCATCAAAGACAAATGATGCTTTTCAAAATAGAAAAAAAATATTTTGCTTATCTATGACGAAACTTTTTAAATTCATTGGCTAAAACATATTTCAATGACCAATCAAAAGAAAGCAGCTTAGGAAAAACAAGCGTCCATTTTCTACAGAAATCGTAATAATCAGTCTTGACGTTTTCAAAGAAATTGAATGAATTAATAATATTTTTTACTGAAATAGATGAAAAAGTGATTATTATCTCCTGTTCTGTAGATTAAGTAATACGAAAAACATTAAGAAAATGAAAAATACGTGACAAGAAAAAGATAAATCACATGATAATTTTCTTGCGATCCTAATATGACAAGGTCTGTTACAAAATATTGGTAACTCGAGCCAGTCTGGTTTTGTTTGTGTCTAGTTTGTGCACTTGTTCGATGGTGTTTCGTGATTTTATAACAGCAATTATCAAGTTCAAGTGGAAATGGTTCGAGGTTAGTATAGCGTATTTACATAACTATACATAAAATTGTCACGATGTCCATGTTATGTTTGACCGCGGCATCCTTTGTTCACGGTACCCTCTTCTGCTATCCTGTCTTCTAACACGCCTCTTCGTAAGCACATTCTTCTTAAAATATGCATCTTATGCGTATGTAATACCAAAATCGATATAACGTTAAAGTTGTTATCACATGCCCATTCTAGAAATTAATTCAGTGATGGTAAGATATGGACGCTAACCTAAATATTCCTGTAAAATGTCTAATCTAACCTAAATGGCGGGATCCCACTAGTCTATGGACAATATGGTTATAATAAGATTGTCTGGCATGATTTACTCTATATTTAAAGTTTTTGTGAAATGTATATTTTTTTATTATTTCTCCTAAATTACAGTATTTAAATAGGCCATGTGATTAGATAAAACAGGCACTGTGCTTCACACACGAAAAAAAAGCATAAATTATCATGCATACTTAGAAAGCTACATGTTTTTGTACTTACTATACATTCTACTACATAACCTATTACTTCCAATATCTAAAGAATTTATTGATGAGTTGGCAAAGATAAGGCTGTTTCAGCCACCTGTCAGCTTTTCATCATGTTCAGAATCAATTTACTAAAATTTATTTATATTATTGTAGCCATCGGAACCCTAACAAAAAAATCAAAATTTCATATTAATTCTTCATTTAATTTATCATAGTCGTGTTTCCCATTGGACTTTGACCCATTTGTGTGCACTTGACTTTCCTCACTTCGTGCCTTTGATCCGTAAAAACCCCAAATATCTAATTCTTGATTGGAAGAGTTTCTACTAAGTGTAGTGTTGCATCTACTTTATAACTTTACTAATCATTATTTTGGTATTTAATTGGTTTTAATATTAAATATATTAATTTACGCAAATATTGACCCATTCATTATATTTCTAAGTCTTGAAATGCATGAGTAAATCATATATATATTTTTTTTTATGCGGTCTGATCGCAATCACATCAAAAAATCCATTTAAAACGATTTTTTGACATATTTGTTAAATTAAGCATTACTTAAATAGCAAAAATATATATATTTTAAAGCATATCACCATTTAGTTAGTTACTGAACAAAACTGACAATGACTGAGGAAAAAAATATTAAAATTTTGAGGTACATATTTGCATTGTTAACTAAATAATATTTTATTTATTAATTTATATAAAATTTCTCACAGCCTTGTTAACTCTAAGAATGTGCATGTCCTCATGTAAATCTATCCTTGTCAATTGGTTTATAGCTATAAGTTATAACCATTAAAATATTTCATTTAAATTAATCACAAACAAAAAAGTTTTGAAGCAAAAATATTTGTTTTGCATGAGCCATCTCATCTCATTATGAATAAAAAACAAATATTTCATTTACCTAAAGAATTGAACAAAGTTATGTTTGTAGTAAAACCTCTTTAGTTACAAAGTTAATTCGTTGATGGTATGGTTTGCAGCCAGTAGCTTGATGGCAGCCCAGGAGGGCGTGAAGACCCCCCACCGCATTGAACTATGCGAGGAGAAGCCTGTCAGACCTACGCGCAACTATAGAAAGCGCAGGTAACTGAGGCACTATTACTTTTATTCATTTTAAACCCCCCACTTTATAATTGCATCATGAAATCTATAGTCACATCTGCTGGGATCATGGTGAAGTTTGTCCTGTAGTGCATCATAGAAATACTTATTTATATTCATAACAATATCTATACTTATTTAAATGTATTGATTGTAAAAAGTTGTTATATGGGAACCTCCTTATCTATGGTTGTGGTTATTTCGACATTGATAATTCAATTTTTGACATGAAAATCTTCTTATAGGATTATAGCAGCAGCACAGCCAAAGACTGAGAATGCGGAAATAACTTCTGAACCTCCATTAAAAAAGATAGAATTGAGATCGAAGCCACTGAAGACTAGCAACGGTATTACCAATATGACAAACGGACATACATTGAGGTCGAGAGCGGCGCGCGCCGCCGCCCGCGCTGCAGAAAGTCATAAACTGACTGAATATTTTAAGGAAGAGCTCAAAAGTCCCAAAGTCGAGCCCCCACCTTCGCCACCCCCCATCGAAAAAACAATTAACAAAATAGAAAAAGTTGTCAATGGTGACACAAACCATAAACTAACGGAATATTTCCCAGTAAGGCGTAGTGTAAGGAAAACTTCCAAATGCGTTATGGCAGAGAAAATGAGGGACTTGGAAAGGGCTGTGAGGGAACAGAGGGAAGATGGACTACAAGTAAGTAATATTAAAGTCAAACATATACAGAATTTAGATAACAATCGCAAAATAATATTATCCAAGATCATAGTTTTCAATATGACTGCTAGACAATTGTGGCTTTTAATGTAATTTCCAATAACTATAATACCATAAACCATTCTAGTTAATTCTGGAAAAACATAAAAATACATAACATGACACATAATAAATTTTCCCCTTACTGAGTAGATAAGCCTAACAATTTACATAATTGAAACACTTATATCAAAAAGTACTTTTGTCCAATTTCGAATCAAGATAAGTTGATGAACTAAAGTTCGATAACCATTCGTAATTATTTCCTGTAAGTATTTTACGAGAAAGACACAATAAGAACAAAATAGATTTTATTATCTATAATTACAAGAGCAACAAATTATTAAGTCTTTGAAAAGTAGGAAAAATAAATGTTGCATCATAATGCTTATGGCTATGAGCATGTGAAACATCATTACTCATTTGCCACTGGCTCTAGATAATATCTATACTTAATTCTAATGATTCAACAGTATGCAATGTTTGGTACATATAATAGGAGTATGAATGCAAAAAGTACTAAGATTCAAACTTTACATGACGCAACGTGTTACAAACTATGCTTAAGATGTGTAGTAACAACATAAAACAATGATATTAATACTAATATTAGCCTTACGCTCAAAAAAACGCGGTTAATATTAGGTAAGGACAGATAACTTCCTTCCACGATCGCCAGTGCAGGTTACAGTATAGATAAGCCTAGATATGTGCAACATCAAGGTCGTTGGTTGCTATCCGACGAACTGTTTACAGATTACGCTCATGACGAGACTATTCTATTAGTCTACAAAGATAACGAGATTTCGTAATTCATGTGCTTTCATATCTGAAATGACTAATGCAACTATTGCAAAATATCGTTGCATCCGCTATGCGATGTGCTATGACTATTGTTTTCAGTATCTTGTAACGATCTTTTCTAGGTTTCTATTTCTGGTTGACCGACGACCCCTTGCTCTAATAGGTCGTTGACATTTATGAAAAGGGTAATCTTAGGTCTTCATTAATAATTATTATGGATCAGTCTTTAATGTGACCAGTCATGGGTATTAACGACTAATAATAATCTGCTTCTTCTATTTCGAAACACAAACTGGGTAACTGCACGTTGTTATGTAATATCCATTATACCAAGCTGACTTCTGACATTTCTTAAAATAGTACATACAAGATTTAAATTGATTTAACTTGAAACATAAATAGTTAGGTAACTGTATAAAACGGATGCATCTATTCATGCACTCATTTGCATAAACCAATATAATAAAACTGTTTATTACCGTGACCTTTTAAACAACACATACAATGACACCTACGCAGTACTTCACAGGTCACCTATTCGCCTTTACCATAAAATATTTTAACATTTGCTATAAATTAACAACTTTATGTCTTTGCAATAGGTCGCATATTTCGACGGCAAGGGCCGAGGCGTGATAGCGACGCGTCCGTTCGGCCGCGGTCAGTTCGTGGTGGAGTACGCTGGGGAACTAGTGGGCGTGGCCGAGGCGCGGGAGAGGGAACACAAATATGCGCAGGACCCGGAGGCCGGCTGCTATATGTACTACTTTAGACACGGAGACCAACAGTATTGGTAAGTGTCTTTACAAAAAGATCTTAGATGCTTTTAATGTGACGTGTCTTTAAGAATGATGCAGCTATTGAATTAAATGACAAGAAGCGTATAAGATGTCATCCTATTAAAAATAAATTGTAGACCAATTATTACGTCCTAGCTTGTAATCTCATGAACCAGCGCGTCAATTTGCGCGTATAGATGCAGTAACGTCACAATTTGCGTCACTGCCATATATTAAGTTATGTTTTTGAATATTAATAGAGTGATGAAATTTTCCCTATATTTGAATCATCATAATATTTTAAGGAATTAAATTGTTTGAGACTTCATGACGCTATACTAATAAAGATCGTCCAGATCATCCCTAAAGGGTGGATTGAAAAGCCCACTTATTTTCCACTTTTTACTGAGCCATATACTAAGTCTTACCTGTCTTTCCACTATTGTACATCCTAATCAACATTCAATCCACAGTATCGACGCGACAGCAGAATCCGGTCGCCTAGGGCGCCTAGTGAACCACTCTCGCAACGGCAACTTATCTACAAAGGCGGTGTGGGTAGACGGGCCGCGGCTTGTACTGCTGGCTGCCCACGACATCGCGCCGGGCGAGGAACTCACCTACGACTATGGAGACCGCTCCAAAGAGTCGCTGCAGCACCATCCCTGGCTTGCGCTTTGACCTGGGTGAGATATACTATATTTTGTGACCTTGTAGACTTGTGTTTTTGGAGAACGGTGTGTTTTAGAGAAGCAGGCGTTAGATGGTCTATGGGAAACTAGTGTAAAGGAATGAGGAACACATATTTCCTTTCTTTAAGGATACAGTCGGTCTATTTAAATTTTAAAGCAACAGACCCTTGAGTGTAGGAGTGATAGAATTTACGTTAGCTTTTTAAAGACCTTCCAATTACCATAGCTTATAAGAAAACAGATTCTAATCCGAAAAGTGACCTTCTTACAAGTGACAGTCTTTGTAGGTAATATTATTAGATTCTATTGATTTCAGACACTGATAATTTTGTTGCTATGGTTATTAAATTGTGTAATTTCCGTGACTGTCTCTGTAAAAATTGATATTATGTGTGTGTTTGTTACCCCATGTCTTTGAGGCGACCGATGCTCGATGTTATACTATGAAAAAAGGAGTAAGGTATGCCAATGGTTAAGGGCCGGCGTCTAACGGGGATGTAAATAAACGTATTTACACAAATCGTCCTTTATCACACAAACGCCGGCCCTTAGAAAAAACAAACACAAAAAATAGCAGGAAAATAAATAAAAAATAATATTAAATAATTTGTATTTCTTACAGGTATGGTCAACGAAAATCTCATTGGACTACTAAGAATTATTTATTAATTTAGTCTTAGTTACTATGAAGTTTGTTTGTTATGAAGTTTTATGTTGATTGGACATTAATGTGTTTAGTAGTGAGACAAGTGGCCTAACACTCTCGGATACATGACGGAGTGGTCGGTTCACGATATATAAACTGCCTTAAACCACTCGTGGTTATGTGACTAAGATATGGAAATATTAAAGACAATGTAAGGAGGTAACGTCAAAGCAGTTGTATATCCGTAAGGAGTATGGACCTCTTGGCATTCGACGGAAAACACTTAGTCATATTGCAAATGACTGAATTTATACAAAGATTTGTATAAAATACGAAATGTACTGACTAAAATGTAATTAAGAGCAATGTGTGTTGCTTATTAGATTCGAGGGACAGAAGTTAACTTATGAACCAACTGTTTTGACGATCTCTACAGTACCCAAAAGATGTTAGAATGTTTGTAAGCAAGTTGGGTTTCTTTCTGTACGTTAACGTTTTGTAATAGTATTGAAGTGTGTATCAGTATTTCATGTTGGTTTTGTGACGAGAGTAATCTCAGGTCCATAGACAATTGGTGAACGTGAATACTTATTTAGATAACAAAGTCTATGGTTTTTCTAAATAGTAGTGACGGTAAAGAGGGTGAGTTCTATGTTGAAAATGGAGAACGTGGAGTTATAGAACAATATTCAGTGGACGTTAAGATTTGATTATTGAGGCTTAATAAAGAGGCCAAATTAACAAAGTAAAGGTAATAATCAATTATTCTTGCGTTTGACGTCCGCTGAGTATAAATTATACTTTCGACTAGGTATCTTAAAACAGGGATATATTGTTATACAAAATTGTTCCAATGTAATAAGAACTATTTTGGGTAGACTATAAGTCCAATGTAAGAGATATCCAGTAGATAGTTAAATTGATATAGAATGTTGCAGAGTGCCTCAAGTACTTGCTAAGTGTACTTGGCAAACGGAAGCAACGCTTGACACGGCTAAGTACGTCACATTTTTATTGAATCGACGTCGGCTTGAAGAAAAATGACAAGATTTTTGTAGTTAGGGTAAGGAAACAATGTTGTCTGGACAAATCTGACATAATAATTAATTATAGTCTAGACTACCGCTTGAAGGCAACTTGGGTGTCCATTTCTAGGAAAACATGGCGACGGTAATGTCAGTTCCTAGTTGTCGCTCTCCTCCAAGCCGTCTCAAATGGAAGTTTAGCGGAGATGAATGATACCTACAAGGTACAAAATGACCAAGACATGACGATGGCAGACTGTTCCAATATCAAAGATTTGCTACCAGCCACGATACAAACTCGGTCGCGACACAAACTCGAATAGTTTCCTATTTATAATTAGTTATAATTTGTTTTATAAAATAAGTAAATATTTTCAGAAAGACGGTGAGGTTGTAAGACTTGCTCATTGCGTGTTGATGATATTTTTAATATTTTGAGTCCTAAATTTGTCCAAAGTCCGTATATGTGCTTCGTATTGTTTGAATCCTTCATTTATTTTTAGTAGAATAATATTATTTGAAATTCGTGCTGTATTCATTCGTAAAGCGATGCTGAGATTGCCCACCGAAGTGAGAAATTAGGCTTCCATCCATAGAGTTACATCATAGAACACCATTTATAGCAATAACATACATTAAATAAATATAGAATATTATTAGGCGCCGTTCACTTTGTAATATGTGATGAAGACGAACACTCCAAACATAGAGAACAATTATTTTTTAATATTAGATTTTGAGGCAGAACTGAATCGGTTTCGATACTAAGATCGTATATCAGAGATAATTTTATAAAACGATCGCAGTGGGTGTAATGACTAGACCTGAATAAATCGAGAAAACCAACGTTGAGTTGCGTATTTAGTTACATCGGATGGTACGCTTATTGTAGCACGTAAGTCCAGGTAGAATGGCACGGAAATTATTTGCCAAACTATTGCCGAGCATACTAAATTAGTAACGAGTATTTAATAATTAAAAATGTGTATCATTATTTGAACTATTGAATCAATGGTAAAATAATATAACAGTAGTTTGCTCGCGAGACTCGTATAGTGATTATAAGCGTATGTGATAGAGACTATCCTCGATAGTAAGTAAATACGAGAGATGGAGGTGTTCTCTTGTGGAAGTGAAGTAGCGCCCGCATCGCGCCCGACCTCGGTACAAACGCCTTATCGTCTAACCTTGACGGGAAAGCATTTTTGATACATGTCAGAAGTAGAAGGGATTTTTGTAATACTAAGAAATTTTTATATGTATCGTAGTATATGATGGTAAGTTATGCAGCTGGTGGGTAGCAGTGGTCACCAAAAGAGTAATATTAAAGTAATATTGTTAATGATAATATAGTTGGGTTAGCCAGTCCCTGTACCTTTGTATTTCAGCTTGATACACTTTTTTGCGCCATTCGGATTTTCAAATTATGTGTTACGTTTTATACTATGGGATTATCAAAATTAATGTGTAGAAATTAATATTAAGCGGCTGGCGAACCTAATAAGAATAATGTTATTGTACCGATCGTGCACTTCATTTTTCCTACTTTAACATAGGCTAATGTAGCTGGATCTAATCTAAAATTGAGTGAAACGCGTATTTATCACGTGTGAACTTGACACAATTTATACGCTTACAGCATTTGATGCCAAATGATTGAGTGCAGCGGAGCTCTCCCAAGCTTCACTCGAGGATCCAGCAACATTACACCGCTATTGTATTGCTTTTGTAGTTCCTACTTCCTCTAACTTGTTACTAACGTGTGACTTCGTAACCTACTATCCCTATTGTTATCTACGTCGCTGCTACAAAGTGTTATATTTTATTACTGTCTACGATGAAATTAGTGATACTTACATAAAACTTGTTAGTTACATACCTCCCTAATCGAACTTCTTTACAAATACTAGGTTAGTAAATCATTTTAATTAAATTAAATAGATTAATATATTTGTATTTGAATGCATTTTGTTTGAATCAAAATGATGATTGTGCTGCGATTTTAATCAGTTTGCTCTACAGATTTTTGTATTTCGTCGTTTACATGTTACGGAAACATAACTGTGATAACGAAAAGCTGTCATCTTAGCTAAAGAAATTCATGAATAAAGGTGTAGATTGATATTAGCTTATGTTTTTAATGAAACTTGTAAATATTTGATGACATGCGTCCAAAGAATCTGTCGATTAAACTAGATTATTGCTGGATTTTAGTATGATATTTTTTTTATTAGAATCCCATTTTATGCCGAACCGAAATGTTTTATGCAATTATTATAGTTCCATTAAAATTTGACTTGTAGTACCTAGTAGATATTTTATTCCCGGAAATATGATCGAAGCGAGAAATCTTCGTTTGAAATAATATCACGCTCAGATAAGCTTTCGCAATAAGATCTGTGCTGATTTCAATGAAATTGCCTTATCAAGACAAACCAAAGACGGCTAGTGACGTCATTGCCTAGACGCAGAAACCCTTCAAACGTCATTTTTATGAATTTGAGTAAGCTGCCGAATTTTGGAGATGACCACAGGTCAAACTGATTTAAATACCCATTGGTTTAATGGCCAGAATCAGATAACATTGAGCTTCAAGTATGTTTACAGTATGTGAATAAATATATCTAGTACCACATTACATTGATAACTTGTGCACTGCCTGCGGTACAGGCAAATAATTTGTTTGTTTAGCGCTTATATTGTTGATGAATAACTTAATATAATTCCTAGGTTGATAAGCGATTATTTATACTTGAAAATAATAATTGTAAATCATTGAAGTTATTGTTAGACCTACTCCACTGCTTATGTAACTGCTGTCTAGTTGAGCATTGTATAGATGTTATCTTGGGAAATGTGCTTTTTACGCAAACACTCTAAAATGTCGACTCTGCTATAAAGTGCGTTTTCGCAACAAATGTAATTTAATCAATTTATAAATCCTACGTAGCAGTTGTGCAGTGGAAAGTCAATTTAAATTTCAAGTTGATTTTTATTCTCTTCATATTACACAATGAAATTTATAATTACTATACGCTGCTAGTGACCGAATAAAGTTTTTTAATACAAATAATATATTTTTATAAATCCGAAGTTACTTTCCTGAAACAGTTTTATAGAACACATTTTATATTCCTTGTGAAATATGAAGCGATGGAAATTGCAAAAGGATTGGAACTATGATTATTATAACAGTATTGTTAACGGCTATTTTCCTAAGTAGCGGTGTTATGAGACTTAATAATTTATTTTAAAATGTGGGCCGCCACACTGCCCTAATAATAATCAGTAGTGATTGAGAAATTGGGTGAAATATAAAAAAATGAACTTTGATCTGTGTTTTAATATTTTATTTAGCTGATAAAAACTTTAATTAGTGTTTACGATTAATTATGAATGCCTTGCCATTATCTCAATACGTTCAAAGGCAACATTAAATTATAGGACATATACATTAGAAATTATCAGTCTATAAGTTAGTTACAATTCATTTGAATAAATTAATTAAGCGATAGTCACGTTATGGTGCATTTTAAGATAGTAGAGCTGCGCCTGCGACTCCAGTTCTTGCAGAGACTTCACTACTGGCGCCATCTGGGTCACGTGATCCTATAATTGGCGGGAAAAATTATCAACCATCCATGACCTTTCCAAAAAAACTACACTATTTTATTAACCTGGATAGTGTCTATACATTTCGGGCACCTGAGTATCTTACATCTATATTATCACCAAATTCTAGCATCAATCAAAAAAAATCAAAATCAAAAGTCATTTATTCAAACTTGGCTGCAAAACAGCACTTTTCGAACGTCAAAAAAATAAATTTACAAAAGACATCCCCCAAAACGCCCACCCTTCACCACTTCCTATGTGTTTTTGCTGGGAAGAAGAAGTGGCGCAACAAACTCCCCAGCAACACATGTCTGTCTGTTAGGTTAGAAGAACCTTAAACATTGTTTGATATGTACATTTGTATATAATTTAATTTGTATATTACATTAGAGGACAATACAGTAAAATAATTTATACACCACATGCTAGCTAGCACTCACCCTACATACCTTTACTAACTCAAGCATTGAATATGTTTGATGAACAGAAAATTATAGCCTCCAATTATTTACACTTAATAGTATATCAGGGAGTGCCCACCTACATGTGCTATTCTTTTGTAAACTAGTAAATTAGACCGCTCAGCCAGAACATATGTAAAATAAAAAGAGTTTACAAATAAAACAAAAAAAAAAAAAACTTATATATAGTCAGTAAGACGACCTGGCACCACAAGCAGCACCCGTTCACGAGCATAACGCGAGGATCAGCCATCCCCCCCCTCGCACATTTTTGAGGGAGGGAGGCAACCCGACCGCCGATGCTACCGCAAGCAGTGCCGTCTAACGCGGTGTCCTGCGTGACGCGGTGTCCTGCGTGAGCGACGAACGCGACGCGACGCGACGCACATAGGGGTATTTTGCATTTTTAGCCGGGCGAAACTATTAGTACGGGTTTTTTTGCTGTAAAGTAGATAGGACTTACTAATATTTACAGAAAACCATTGAGATGGCCTTAATTCAAAAGTGAGTATTATGGGCTGAAACGATGATAAAATAAAGGAATATTCATGATTTGGAGAAGGTTTTATTGACTAACAAATTAGATAAAAATCATATTGAACAGGTATTCTCTACTTAAATGTTTGTAGTAAGAGCTCCCTGGTATGCCTAAAACAATAAATAAGCGTATTAAAAAGAAAACATTTAATAATTTGCTTGAAAATAATGGTTAATTGCTTTTAGTTTACACCAGCAGTAACATCTAAGTTCTGTCAAAAGTAGCAAAAAGTAGCACCTAATGTGTGTAATATCTATCATCTGACAGTGTTTGTAATACGTTACAACAGAAATCATTACCCGGAAGCACCCGGAAGATAACTATATTCACCGTGGAAAGTACAATTCATTAAAAAACGGTTCAAACATTTTGAACTTTAAGAATTGATTTTGAACCTTAAAAAATACACGTGAACATTATTAAATCCTAACAAATAAAACTGTTCTTATCTGTATTACGATAATCCATAGTAGTTTTGGTTAAATAGCTCACAATAAAAAAGGTGTCCATTTCGACCGCGCGGCCACCTCATAATTTTTGATGAAACTTTGCCAGGAATTAGTAGTAATTTGTTACTTTTCACTCCTCTTTTCCTGAATTTGTTACAAAAAAAACCAAGCCGCTATGACAAAGAACAGTTGGCCGCTAGAACCGCCACTTGCCGTAGTCATCGCCCGTGATTACTCAGAAACTATACAATGCAGATAGACGAATGATACATCAAAAGAAAGGTCTTAATTTGTTAAATTTGTTACAAAAATAAAAAAGGTCAAAACGTAGATATACAAAAAGTTATGCAATGTTAAGTTTTCAGGTTATGAGTAGGTAAGTATATCACCGTAGGCACCAAATTAATAGAGGCTAATGTGTATAGAAAATTAGTCTTTAATTTGTTACAGCGAAAAAAGACAAAAAAATACTAGAAAGCAGGTTCAATAATATGTTAGAGTCGATTTTAGTTGGCCGCGCGGACGGCAATATGCCTAAAATACAATTTCGTTTTTCTCGTTATTAAAAGTAGGTTTTAGCTTAATTAAAGTACTAGTCGATGGGTAACGTAACCTAGTTTGAATAAATATAGCGAATTTAACTGCAGCATTCGTATTTTAGGAGATATTTACAAAAACACAGTGGTATGAAACTGTATGAGAGTAGGGTGTCCATGCATTTTCACATATTCGAAATTTTCGTTATTCACGTCTTATTTTTTTAGGGAGAGTGCATACTTTATAAAAATCAAAGTCACAAATAGATTAAAATTTCTTTATTTACAATCAACACAAAGGCAAACAAATCAATTGTTTGCCTTTGTGTTAACACAATGTGTCAAAAATGTGACACAGAGTTGAAAGGTGAACTTAAGCTAGGCGAGATCATAACATTTGATTTAAACGGAGCTGCAGACTCAGTTTTATTCACTGAATTGCCGATTACTCTTAGCATTAAGGATAATAGGGTATTTTAGTCTAGATGAGAAAAAAATTAAAAGTGAATTACAATGATTGTTTAGAGGAAAAGCAATCGGGAAATGTTAGTTTCACTTCGTAAGGTACATAAATATATTTTTTATTGCAGTTTAAAGTTTTTAGGTTTTTTTATCTGTCTTTGAACACTACGAAATGTCGCCGCCATGCTAATGACGTCATTACGGTAGTGTCAGTTAAAATTTTCAATACATAGGGTCATTTCGCCTGTTCGCGTCCATAGCCCAGTTCGCGTCCATTTTGCCGATCTCCTTTTAAAAATCCTCGAAAACAAGTCAATTAACACACTAATCAAACGAAAAGTCATTACCGCTAATACGTTAATGTATAAGAGGCACGCACAGATAGACAAACGTTCTGTGCGTCCAACCAATCCTTTTAGAAAAAATAATTAGTAAAAATTAGTGTGCAGCGGCGTGTTTGATGGTAAGTTTTATATTGTTTTATGTGAATTTTAGGATAGATAGCTATTTCTACAGTTTAATGATGAATAAAAGTATAATGTTTATTATGAATTTGGTAATGTTTTTTTATATTTAACGAGTAAAATAAGGTGGACGCGAATTACTACATCGAATTTTACGAAACTTCCACTGTGCGTCCACAATGGACGCGAACTAAAACTATCCTCTATAATAATAAACCAAATTGCGTCCACTGTTTTCGTAAAATACTTGCTTATAAAAAATAATTAAAACATACTGTTTAATATTAATATATTAAACAGTACATTTTTTTATTAAGATATATACGTGGTTATAATTAAATTATCAACTGATATAAGTAATTTCATTTAAGATAAGTTCTTCCGATACAGGAAAAAAGAAGGAAAAGACAACATACACAGAAGAAGATTTAAATAAAGCGTTAAATGTTATTCGAGAGAAGAATAAATCGATAAAAAATATGCAAAGAATATGCTACCTTGTCTGATAATTTATTGACTCAACAATTCTTTTAGTTGTATGTTTACACAAAATTATTAAATTGTTTTGTTAATTTAATATGAAAGGAAATCGATCTACGGATCGAAAACGCGAACTGGACCATGGGTGGACGCGAATTGGATTTTGTGGACGCAAACTGGGTAAAACGCCTAATTCTGAGGTTTATCGATTTAAATAGAAAACGTAAGATATTTCTTATACAACTGAAAGTTAATCTTAAAATAGAGTATATAAGGAATACATTACACAAATTTGACATGGAAATGAGTGCTGGAGCATTTTTATTATCGTCGTCAAACTTGCCAACTGCACTAAATGGTCGCCAACAGGCGAAATGACCCTATCAAAATATGTATTACTGACAGCTGTAGTAGCGTAATGACGTCATGACCAAAAAACAATCATGGCGTCCGTTGTGTGCCGCGTTTTCGCGAAATACGCGCGAAATTTGAAATTATGATAAAACAATTAATTTATATTCGTACATAACGTGAGAAAAAAAAATATTTTTAATTTTTTAGAGATATATCAAGACTAAAGAATTTATTTAAGATATATTTCAAAAATGCATGTAATACCCTATTATTATTTCTTAGTTGGTACTATAGAATTTATACCAGGCACAAAAATAGGCCACTATAAATGTCATTTTTTAAATAACAATAAATATTTTTGTTACGACGACAATTCTTTTAAAATTTAAATAAGTACCTCTAAGAAAATATGTCTACATTCTGTGTCACATATTTTCGTGTCAGTTAGAAAAATTTATAAATATTATAAATATAATAAAGTTTATAAATATTATGTTAGTTTATGAAGATTTTATATTTATCTGGTTGTCTTTTATTACTTGATTTGTTTGCCTTTGTGTTGATTGTAAATAAAGAAATTTTAATCTATTTGTGACTTTGATTTTTATAAAGTATGCACTCTCCCTAAAAAAATAAGACGTGAATAACGAAAATTTCGAATATGTGAAAATGCATGGGCACCCTACTCTCATACAGTTTCATACCACTGTGTTTTTGTAAATATCTCCTAAAATACGAATGCTGCAGTTAAATTCGCTATATTTATTCAAACTAGGTTACGTTACCCATCGACTAGTACTTTAATTAAGCTAAAACCTACTTTTAATAACGAGAAAAACGAAATTGTATTTTACGCATATTGCCGTCCGCGCGGCCAACTAAAATCGACTCTAACATATTATTGAACCTGCTTTCTAGTATTTTTTTGTCTTTTTTCGCTGTAACAAATTAAAGACTAATTTTCTATACACATTAGCCTCTATTAATTTGGTGCCTACGGTGATATACTTACCTACTCATAACCTGAAAACTTAACATTGCATAACTTTTTGTATATCTACGTTTTGACCTTTTTTATTTTTGTAACAAATTTAACAAATTAAGACCTTTCTTTTGATGTATCATTCGTCTATCTGCATTGTATAGTTTCTGAGTAATCACGGGCGATGACTACGGCAAGTGGCGGTTCTAGCGGCCAACTGTTCTTTGTCATAGCGGCTTGGTTTTTTTTGTAACAAATTCAGGAAAAGAGGAGTGAAAAGTAACAAATTACTACTAATTCCTGGCAAAGTTTCATCAAAAATTATGAGGTGGCCGCGCGGTCGAAATGGACACTAAAAAAGTTCTGAGGTTTCAAACACGGTAGGGGAGATGTTCCTAAAACGGGTACCCTTCCTAAAACGGGTAGGCTTTGCCATTCGTATATTATAGGTCTTAGTGTGAACCTGTTAGTGTAGAGCGGTGCACTACCACCCCGCCGATCACGGTCAGTTGGCTCGCGCGCCTAGAACGAGCGTTTTCGAGATTAGATGTAAAAAAAATTTTTTGCAGAGTTTATTAAAAAAAATCGGATTATACTAGTGCTGACTACTCAAATATGGTGCAAGATACGGTTTTCGCAGTTTTGTATTATCATTTTGCATGTTATATGCTTATTAATTGTGAATACTTAGTGGTCTCCTTGTTTACTATTTTAAGGTTAAGGTAGTTGAAATTTAAAACGTGCTTTTGGGCAAAACGGGTAGGGGCATAACGGGTGACTATCCGATTTGAAATAAGGGGGCACTTCCTCAATTGATCCCACAGAAAGCTAATCGAAGACAAAGGAAGCCACAGAGAGCTGAAGAAATACAGGAACAGCGTGAAAAAGAAATTAAAATATGTTTTCTCTGATTTTTAATAAAATTATCTGCTGGTAGGATTATAATTTCAAATGTAACATTTAATAAAGTAAAAAAGTGATCTAGACTGATCAAAATAAGAAAACTGTTTAACATAATTAAGGAGACTAATTAACGATAAAGTTTTCCTGAATAACAGGAGGCTAAGATACGTTTTCTAATTCATTTATCACATATATTCATTCATTACCTGCTTTGCCCAAAGGCGCTACCCGTTTTAGGACCCCCCCGAGGGCAAAGCGGGTATTTCGAAGGGGTTTATTTTTTTGATTTTTTTCTGAATTTTGAAGAAGATTACTAAGACTATCTTATGTTATCCAAAGTTTATTATATAAACAACCCTATGAGTACAAATACAAGTCGCTTGTAATGTTCTTGGTTATTTTATTTAACATCTTCCCTTAGCTTACCCGTTTTGGGAACATCTCCCCTACGTTTTTAATGTAGTCAGAACTGACGCGAGTGCATGTCACAATGATCAAGTTCTAAGAGATTTGTGGCTGGATGGCGCGGGAGTAGGAGTCTGAAAATGATCGGATTTTGTTCAGTAGTTACCTGGCTTTCTAACAAGCATAAAATTTTTCTTTTCTGTTGAAGTTTGTTTTTCTAGTTTCGCCCGGCTAGAAATGCCAAATACCCCTATGTGCGACGCTGCGAACGCGACGAACGCGATCAACTC
This sequence comes from Helicoverpa armigera, assembly GCF_030705265.1. Classification (NCBI taxonomy): domain Eukaryota; kingdom Metazoa; phylum Arthropoda; class Insecta; order Lepidoptera; family Noctuidae; genus Helicoverpa; species Helicoverpa armigera. Next base: position 3,820,724 of record NC_087141.1, read on the forward strand.
AACGGCATTCCCTACATGCGGCCTATGTGACAGTCTGCGGCAAGACGCGACGTAACGCGAACTTGTTTTGAAGGCGACCAGATGCGACATCACGAACTATTCAGAAGCGTTGTGGGACAAAAAATATAAACATTATAGAAATCGTTTTTTAGTACAAAGAACTGAAAGAATATTGCTGTGTGTACTTTAAGTATGAACTTTCAAGCAAAATTGTACTGTACTTCTCCATGATTTGAGAAGTAATGACCAAAATCACGTAGGACACTTGTCGCGTATAGCATCGCGTCGCATTACGTCGCGCCGTGTTGCGTCGCGTCGCGTCGCGTTCGTCGCTCACGCAGGACACCCCGTGAGCGACGAACGCGACGCGACAACGCGACGAACGCGATCAACTCAGGAATTCCCTACATGCGGCCTATGTGACAGTCTGCGGCGAGACGCGACGTAACGTTTACTTGTTTTGAGGGCGACCAGACGCGACACCGCGAACTATTCAGAAGCGTTGATTGTTGTGGGACAAAAAAAACATAAATATTAAAGAAATCGTTTATTAGTACAAACAAGTTGGAAGATTGTTGCTGTCTGTACTTTAAATATGAACTTTCAAGCAAAATTGTAACACAACTTCTCCATGATTTGAGAAGTAATGACCAAAATCACGTAGGACATCTGTCGCGTATAGCATCGCGTCGCATTACGTCGCGTCGTGATGCGTCGCGTTCGTCGCTCACGCAGGACACCGCGTAACGTGGTGTCCTGCGTGAGCGACAAAAGCGACGCGACGCGACGCAACGCGACGCGACGTAATGCGACGCGATGCTATACGCGACAAGTGTCCTACGTGATTTTGGTCATTACTTCTCAAATCATTGAGGTACAATTTTGCTTGAAAGTTCATATTTAAAGTACACACAGCAATATTCTTTCAGTTCTTTGTACTAAAAAACGATTTCTATAATGTTTATGTTTTTTGTCCCACAACGCTTCTGAATAGTTCGTGGTGTCGCATCTGGTCGCCCTCAAATCAAGTGCGCGTAACGTCGCGTCTCGCCGCAGACTGTCACATAGGCCACATGTAGGGCATGCCGTTGAGTTGATCGCGTTCGTCGCGTTCGCAGCGTCGCGTCGCGTCGCGTTCGTCGCTCACGCAGGACACCGCGTAAGGGAGCATGACGTACTCACTGCTACACAACTCAATATCAAGATTAAATTATCAGTTCCCGCTAAGTAGTATTTTTTACTAAAATCCAAAACAGAAAATTAATACAAAGAATGTATCTTGTCAATAATGTAAAAACATTAAAAAATAATAATTAAATAATAAATAAATAAAATAAATGTCATTGAGTCAAGAAATTGAATGGGAGAAATTTAAATTATCTAAATAATATAGCTAATATATCTATCTTGCGTTCATCATGGCGACCAACTATTTTTATCATTCAAATAATCATTGATGGTGTAATATGCCTTTTTTATAAGAACAGCCTTAATTTGTTCTTTGAATTTATTAAACGGCAGTTCTTGTAAGTTCAAAGGAAGCTTATTATAAAAACGAATACCTAAACCCAGGAATGTGTCATTCACTTTATGAAGCTGTCTATGTCTATTCAGGTGTTCTACCATGAAAACTACACATAGAGAAACTAACAATAGCATTTACAGTAGATAAGTTAGAAAGTTCATGTTACCTGGTATCCAGTGCCGGTCTGTAGCCTTTTCTGTCCGTACGTGACCTTGCCGTCGAACTCATTGGCAGGCACCTTCATGTCGTTGCTGATCTGCTGGATCGTGATCGTCAGGTGGTCTTCGATGTCGGCTAGATACTGTCAACGATTTACAGAAATAAGAACGGGTAAGTTTTTTTTATTCAATGACAGAACCTCCAGAAACCAGAACCAGAAAAAGGAGAACATTCTCCTTTGAGTTATGATCATGACTATGTTCCGATAAGCCGATGAGAAAACTTCCAATCTCTTGAGTGAAACTACAACCATACTATTACATAGGTACCTCAGTATTATTAGAAATGTTACTACGTGCAGAAATATTCTTACATTAGTACTGAATACTGAAATTCTCTAACATTCACACTTCCTCCACTACACAGAAGAGTTCCCATAAATGGCGTTAAGACTTTACCTGTGGCTCATTGTACCACATGCAGCAGCCTCGAGGATGGTCGTCCGTCAGGTTGGTGTTCCAGCAGTTGCGACCGCGAGACGAGCACCACTCGCCGTGGTACCATACCTGTAAGAACAAAACCATAGTAGGTAGGAGAACAGCGAAGAGCTTTTTCACAATTTTCTGGCTAAGCTGGCCCAACCTCACAGATCAGCTAGATTAAAAAGTGCCTAATATTTCTATGTGTGGTAGGTAGGTAGAAATAGAGGATGTGAAATGTTTGTTACCTTCTCTGGCACGGTGGAGACTAGACTGATTGCCAGACCCATGCGCTCCGCACGTCCTACACGACCAATACGATGCACGTAGTTTGACTTCTCATCGGGCAGAGTCACGTTAATCACTAAAAAAAGAGTATTGTTTAATCTAAGTTATCTGATTTACTGAAAAATAAACTATAATATAAAACATATGTACCTACAGAATTACGCTTACAGGAAAAATAAAGCATTATTGTCACGAGTTCGTTTACATGGAATTTATATATTTGTAAATATATTTATATATAAATACAACCTTCATTCCAGAGAGAATTCATACAAAAAATATATACTGCAATACTTACTGAACGGCAATCCAGAGATATCAATACCCCTGGCAGCTACATCGGTACATATCAGGAACTTGACCTGGCTAGTCTTGAACTTCTCCAAGTTGCCTTTACGTTCCGCCGGTTTGCGGTCACCGTGTAAACAGACGCAGGAGAACTCGTTGCCGTACGACTTTAGATAGCGTTCTAAATTGTCGCAGTCTAACTTTGTGCGGCAGAAGATTATGGCTCTGGAAAGAGGTAAATTATGTTCAGGAATGAAGACCTAAATCTACAAAGTGTAAATATTAAGATTGGGTATGACTTTCAATAGAATAATACATAATCCGCGGTTTTGCTGTTAGCCTGTTGCCTAAATTCACGTAATAATTGATTATGTATACTAATATTATAACCCTGAAGAGTTTATTTGTTTGTTTGAATACATTATATGCTGCTGGGACCAATTTGAGAAATTCTTTCAGTGTTAGATTGACAACACCATTTATCAAGGAAGGCTTCTTTCTATCTGGGTACGAGGAATTGCTCCCACAGGACGGGTTAAAATCGCTGACAGGAACCATTCATAATAACTGTTTTACGAAAAAATCTTGGAGTAAGTATCACCTGTCCATCTTATGTTCCCTGATGGCGCGGATGCAGTACTCTCCCTTGAGTAACTTGACGGCCTCCGACAGCGTCTCAGGCGTGGTGTTGCCACTGCGAATGTTGTCTTTAGAGTGCACGCCATCGGTCTGCACGTGTCTATAACAAGGATAGTTGCTGCTGTGAAGTGATTACGACAAATGGAAATACTGGTTTTTCCAAAAAAATCGAAATCCAAAATGAATTTTGTCAAATTAGCCTGAAAAACGCCATTTTAAGTCAAAGTAACTAATTTTAGACATAACCAGCTCCAAAATTACATACTGAAAATAAAATGAAACAAAAGTCTTGTTCTTTTGAGCTATCTACTTATGAAACTTGTAAATGCAATATTTACAAGTTGGTACCTAATCATTCTCTCTGATAGTAAAGTTGTGTGTAACTTTGATCTCATATGAGGTAGTTGGTATACTCATGCTGGGTACTCACTTGCGCAGAGTCTCCCAAAGGCGGTCCTTCTGCGGATCGACGTTGACAACCACGTGGTGCACGGTCTCTGGCACCGCGTCCTCACCCTTCAGGTCCACCCATGTAGGGAAGTGCATTAACTTCTCCTATAACGAAAATACTATATAGTAATTTTTGCATAAGATTATAATCTATACTAATATTATAAAGAGGAAAACTTTGTTTGTTTGCAATGGATAAACTCAAAAACTATTGGATCGGTTTTAAAAATTCTTTCACCATTAAAGAGCAACATTATTTGCGAGTAACATAGGCTATATTTTAATCAGGTACGGGCAGTAGCTCCCACGGGACGTGGGTGTAACCGCGGAAAACGGCTAGTGTAACTAATAAATAGGTCTCCTAAATTCAAATAAGTAAACGGTTTCCAAAAACAAAACTACTTACCGCCATTTTCTTAACTTCAAAAGCGTGTAAAGTAGCGGAACACACAACCATCTGCAGTCGTCGACCATCAGAGGTGATCTTGGGTATCTGTCGGTGCAGGCGCTCAATGAGTTCGCCATACCCAGCCTTGAGGAGACCATCCGCCTCGTCCAGGACGAAGAAACGACAATGTGTGAGAGCTAAGTAACCTGAATGAAGGTGGATGTTAGAAACTTCAGCCATAGAGCTGTGAACATTGATAGATTGATATCTAATATCAATACTTCTCTATTAAAAAGTATATATTTTTAAGAATAGCTGGTTGATCTAATTCTTGTCATCTTAAACTGTATACAATATCAACGTCGTTAGAGCACGCAAATGTCGGTCCTGCGCCTGATCTCTCTCCGGTCGTGTCGGATTGCGTTCCCATCGGGCTATGAGAGTGAAGGAATAGTGAGTGCACCTGTGTGAGTGCACCTACGCAAATGCTTGTGCACTATAATATGTCTTGCGCAGTTGGCTAATCTCCTTACATGAGAACAGCAGCCGTAGCCGATAATCGGCCAGGAGGTCATCATCATCATAATCATCAATGTCGTATAATTATCGTACATGAAGTACAAAAGAAGAAAAGGGCACTCAAGAGTGTGATGCTTTGAAGTTACATGCAGGTGTAAAAAGAAAGAGAAATAACGAGGGTTGTCACAGTATATTTTTAAATCCTTACCTCCTTGAATAAGATCCTCCAACCGGCCAGGGGTGCCCACAACTATATCAATACCGGCATTAAGCGCATTGATTTGATCCTTCACGTTAATACCGCCTACCACTAGCAGCTCGCGAACCTTTGGGTTGTCCAGGTACTTCTTGAACTTCGTTATCTGATTGCAGGTCTGCTCTGCCAACTCTCTTGAAGGCTATTCAGAAAAAAGAAAAGTATGAACTTCTGTAGAGTGGTGAGTTCGCCCTATATGCAGTTTCAAAAACCGGCCAAGTGCGAGTCGGACTCGTGCACGAAGGGTTCCGTAAATTACAGTTAAATCAACCTATCTCAAAAACTATAAGAGATACTTTGATCAAACCAAAAATCGTTAAAAGAGTTAATTAGCATGCATCACCTCTATTTTTTTTAGAATTTTATACCCCGTAGTTATAAAAATAGAGGGGGGGGGACATACTTTTTACGACTTTGAGAGCTGATATCTCAAAAACCGTTCACTTTAAGAAAAATGTTTTTTAGAAAACTTTATATCATTTTAAAAGACCTTTCCATTGATACCCCACACGGGTATGTACATCGAAAAAAAAAATTTCATCCCTCAGTTACATGTATGGGGGGCCCCACCCCCAATTCTTTTTTTTACTATTTTGTGTCATATTTTTGTAGCGGTTCATACAACACATATTCCCATCAAATTTCATCACTGTAGTACTTATAGTTTCCGAGTAAATCGGCTGTGACAGACGGACAGACGGACAGACGGACATGACGAAACTATAAGGGTTCCGTTTTTGCCATTTTGGCTACGGAACCCTAAAAACGAGCTTACACACGCGTTTCAATCGCCTAGTCTGGAACTACGCTTTGCAGTGTGGTCGTAAAGATTGAAAATGATCTAGAGCTAGGGTAAAAATGTTTTCGTCTTTTATTTTATGAATTGCTAAGAATAAAATAAGAAATTTTTTGCATTCTAAATATACTTCATCAAAAAAATATTTCGTAAAAAAATCATATCATCAGTGACTAATTAGCAGATTTTAATTTATTCTAAATATTTTTAATAGGTATAAAAATGTTTTGACATAATATACGATAAGATACACTTACCTCAATGATAATGGATCTAGGTGCATTGTTAGCCGGCGTGGCTTCGACCGCGCTGTCTGATGACACCACGTTTGGCTTCACGCGGTCTTTGGGCGCATTGATGATGGCTACGTAGTCCCCTGTTGGCGGGTACTAAAGAAAAAAAAATACCATTAATTTTGTCCAGCAGAAAAAAATACTATAATAGGTTTGTATGACACATGTCATAAGTAGTATTTTATCATAATTTCACTCTAAATGATATGCTTACATGATTGATTAATGATAATGAATCATACCCAAAAGTATTATGCAATATTGCAAAGCGAGGTATGAATTGTTGTGACAACAAAATACCCAACACATAATTCTTCACAAGAAGCAGCAAGTTCTACAACAGACTTCTTTTGATGCAAGTAGGTATAAGTATGGTTATGCAATACACATCGCATCTGGACTAGATAATAAACCTAGAAATTACCCTTTTTTGTTGTTACAATAAATTATATTTTTTAAGCACCTTGAATGGCATCTTGCCGAAGTTAAAGCTCATCTCAGCATTCTTCAGTACCACAGCAGGGAAGTATGTGTCACCTCGTCTCTCTGGTGACAGGTTAAAGGCAACTCCAAGAGGCTCCCCATTCTTTGTGTAACTGATATCACCAGTGTTCAAGTTCAGTAGACATCCTTAAATAATAAAGAAAATGTTAGAAATTTGCCCCAGCACTGAGTTAAGCTCACCGTTGTACATAATCTCTCTATTTTTAAGTGTGTCAAAATGTATTTATGTGTGCAATAAAGAATTATTAGTAAAAATTACTAATATTTATTAAAAGGTTTATAAAGAACTAAATTAGGGACTTTTTCTTACCCAAAATTGTAAGGACCTCACAAAATATTGCAATAAGGTAATTCTATACAAAATTGGCTCAACCTTTACCAAATTATCATAAAGATCCCTGAATACCCCAAGATCACAATTGATACTCAAATTATAAATGGGTATTTTCTTGATATGGAGCCTATTTTTATTTAGATCATGCACAAAACATAATGTTATCAAACAAATGAAAAAGTATGACATACCTATTACATCATTCATTCCATATGGTGCACCATAGTCATCAAAGTTTTTGGCATTTGACTTCTTGCCTGTGCCTCCAAAACCAAAGCCTAGGCGGTCTGTACCAAGATCCAGTCTTGCCTAAAAATATTAAGGATATTAAAATGTTAATGTTTTGAAATATTGTGCAATTGAATTGAAAATCATCAGAATGTGGGGGAAATATGAACTTTTAACAATTGAATTTAGAATTTGTTGATGATGAGATGTTCTTTAGTTTTATTTTCATGTTTATCACTTGTGAATATTGACTTACCGCCTGTGTGGACCAGCCTACACGGCACAGACCCTCATCGGTCACAGTGGCTTCATAGTAATAAGCTCCCTTGCTATGTACGCCCTTGGTGGCCCTGCAGCCGTGCCAGCCTTTCGGATCCCGGGACTGGCACCTCAGACCATCCGGCGTTACAGCTAGCGCGTCTGTGCGGTCAAAAAAAGACATCGTCCATTCTGACGAAACTGTTTGTATAATCTTACTCGTCTTCCCCTCTTGTAGATCTTTTAACGTCTCCCATACTATCTGCAGGATGGGCAAACAGAAGGCGCCAGTCTTTCCGCTGCCAGTCTCAGCAGCCATAAGCACGTCACCACCGCCTAAGATGAGCGGTATGGCTTCAGCCTGGACATCTGTTGGTAGTGTCCAGTCCATCTCCTCGATGGCCTTCCCCAGCTCGGGGAGGACACCGAACTCTTCGAATGCCGTCATTATTCTAGTGTTTACTTTATTATAACACTGTTAGAAATTGTACACTTCAAATAAAATCTCTGCCGCTACTGGCCGCTACCGATTAGGATCACACACCGAATTGACAGAAATGCCAATATTTATTGCACCACTGACATTGTCAAACAAGTTGAATGTCAGACCGACAGCCTAAAATATATTGTACCGCATCATACCGCATCGCCAGCTGAAAACTTTAATTCCCTTTTGTTTGTCTTGCGAATAGAATATTCCTCGTTCAATTAAGCTTCATTGATAATGGTGCCCTATTTTTATTGTTGAAAATATCGTATTATTTGAGGAAATAAAAACTTACAGTTCTCACGGTCTCACCTCTAAAACCATTCGCCTTTCAACTGTCTTTGTCATGTCAAGTCAATCGATTGTCAAATGATTTTATAACCTAATTTTCTCAGCAATCAGTATAAACAATGTTCTGATTCGAATCATTAATCATATTCAAAAAAATGGAGTTAGAGCTACTCCAGGGCTCGGAATCTAAGAGTCCAACAAATCTCTCGTCTACAGGAAAAGCACTCATATACGTAACTGGAGGCCTAGCGGTTGGTGTCAGTATTATTTGCATACCGTTTACAGCTCCAGCGCTGAGAAAAGTATGTTTGCCTTACGTTCCTGCTACCACCGAACAACTCCTTGGAATTACCAAAGCTCTGGCAGGTCGAAGTGGTAAACTGTTGGATGTAGGGTCGGGTGATGGAAGGATTGTATTTACAGCTGCTAAACTGGGATTTCAAGCAGATGGAGTAGAATTAAATCCATGGCTTGTATACTATTCCCGAATCGCATCATTATTAAATCCAGAGTGCAGAAGCAGCAAGTTTTACCGGCGTGATTTATGGAAGTTTGACTTAAAGCCCTACAACAATATAGTCATATTTGGTGTTGAGCAGATGATGACAGACTTTGAGAAGAAGTTGCTTGCAGAAACAAACTCTGACACTGTCATAGTAGCTTGCAGATTTCCCCTGCCTAACATGATTCCTGTGGAAACTATTGGAAGTGGTATTGATACAGTTTGGAAATATGTTGTAAAAAGATAAACCAAAATATAACTTATATATTTTATTAAATTTTAGCTTAGTCTTTAAATCAATATACACTGTTGTTTTTACACATAACTGTTTTTATTACTAAAAGCGACCACTTCTTTTCCTGCCTGTGTATTTTGTGTCAGGCTTTGTGTCTTTGCCTTGTTTTCTTCTCCTTTCTTTTTTCTCTATGATCCAGGATCTTGAGTTTTTGAGTGGCTTTCCTCTGATGTTCCTTGTGGCTTCTCTTTTAGCATACTTCACCTGGAGATTATTATCTGCTTCATCTGTACCTAAAATAAGATTTAGATTCAGCATATCAATTTCTCCAATATTACCATAAACAAATTCGATTGGCACATAACTCTTTGATAGTTACCTAGTGCTTGAGGTAGTGGTGCAGACCCTCCAGTCATTAACACCAAGAAGAACTTCTTGGCTTTGGCAGAATTAGGAAAGTCTACAACAACACCTCCATAGAAGCCAGCCTTCATGGCCTGAGAAGTGACAAGGTCCATTTGACTCTCATTCTCTGGGTAGAACTGGAATACTGCTCTGGCTGATCTGGACTGCAATTAAATTATATTTTTAAAGTTTTACTAGTAAGTTAAAAATATTTATTAACGTGGTTTAATGTATTTTGACATACCAAAGAGGCATAAAGAGAACTAAAGAACTGATGAAGCCTCTTGACAGGATTGTGGGACTTCTTATCAGCATTGAAAAGCCATTGCAAGGCTGACACAGAAACTGCACCATCAAAGCAGCCTGCTCTGAATGGTACTCCTTCACCCATGTCTGATAGCACTAGATCACCTTCAGTCTCTCTTTCTTTTGCTACATCTGCAATAACATAAAGTTAAGTTATGAGTTATGAGAAAATGACAATACAGTGATTAGTTACTATTTTATTTTTTATTAAGTACCTAACATTGCAGGTGATATGTCCATGCCAATCCACATGTGTCCATTTTCTTCTAACACTGTTCCAGACAGGCCGGAACCGCATCCTATGTCGAGAAGGAGGCACGGAGTATCTTCTGGTAACAGTAGTAACTCTATGCAGCGTTCTGTCATCTGTGCCTGGATATCAATAATACGCGAACTGAAAACATATTTCATCAAAATTTTTCTTTATCCAATCCCCATATAACCGATATATTGTTATTGATAGATGTCGATTGTGGAGAAAACTCACTTTTGTGTGTATTTTCGGGCCTCATCTTCATTGTAGAACTAAAAAAATTAACATTGGATGAATAGGTGGTAAACAAAACATATTTTGTAATAGTTTTAATTTTTAAACGTAGTCTTACAACTTCAGGCGGTGCTTGATGCTCTGGCCTCTTCGACATTTTGAGTAAGTTGGTGCTTTAAGGCCTTAATGTTTATTAATTAAAATAATAACAAAGCCACGCGAGACTTAACCTCAAAAAATTGTCGGTGACGGTGACACTGACATTTTCTTTTTAGACAGTTATTTTCTGAAAGTTGTCGGACATGCTTGGCAGGAAAAACCGTAACTTCTGTGGTTTTTAACCCCCGACGCAAAATCGAGTTTTTTCCAGAAAATTTAGCACCTCTAGTGGTAATGTCAAAATCACCTGTTAGCATTTATGTCATTTGTAAACATGTCAAAATAGCGCGGGAGCAGGCAAAGCTTATGTATTTATTTGCTTTTATTTTGTTTTCTCTTTATTTGGAAACGTTCTAAAGTATTTTTCGTAGTATTAATTTAATTACGCTTACAACATGCCTAGAGCTTTAAGTTTAAAAAAGGTAAGACGCATTTAAACTGATGAAAACGAAATCACAAACTGTTTTATACTTAACACATTATTTTAAACTTTTCAGACGGCTGGTCCTTCTAAAACCCAAAAATCTATAACAGATTTTCTTAAAAATGCTGCCAACAGTGGCAGTCTGAAGCCAGCTAAACCTGAGAAACAAGAAGATAACATTGAAAACAAACGGGTTAAAAGAAAGGCGCCGTCTCCCAGCTCTAAAGATGATACTGATGTAAATGGGTCATCCACCAACGGTATTTCAAATCATGACGATAATAAACACACACCGAAGAAAATTAAGACTGAAACTAACAGACATAACTGTTCACCAACTAAAAATAATAATCAGATGAACAAGTCACCAAACAAAGAAAACATATCTGATAAAAGAATTTCTCCAAAGAAGATCATTATGATTGACTTAGTAGATAACAAAAGAAATAATGAAAATATAGATAATCTTAATGTAAATAACAAAAAAACACATCCCATTATTGAAGATAATCAAAAAGAACTTGAAGATATCATCAGTTTGTGTAATGAATCATGTGTTAAAAATGGTGATAACTCAGAAGAGAACATTATATTAGGATCTGTGACTCCAATAAAACAGTCACAGTGCAAAAGTAATATTAGTCCTACTAAAACTCTTAAGAAAAGCCCTCTACAAGGTATGTATGTATAACTAGATGTTATCTACTATTTTGAATATTCACTGTTTTTGTATATTTATCGAAGCAGTACCTTTGTACTATTTTATGCTATCTCTACTTCTTTCATAAATTCACTGTGTACATAAATGGTGATATAAATTAATAAATAGATTACAGAACAATAAAAAACAAAATGTTGACAGTTGCTATTTACTGCTATTAAAATATAACTCAGTAAATGCAAACAATATGGTGTTCAATAGACAGTCTTTTTCTATTGCCATTTGGTTTAATACTTTCCATTGCATACATCATCTCTTGCTTTACAGAGTTATTCAGTTCACCAACCAATGTGTTGTCTGGTGAACCTATTGTAAAAGACCTGGATTTCAGTACAGAAGATATTTGTGATGACTTTGTTGATGATTGGGGAGTGGATGATATTGAAGAGGTAATATTACTTATTTTTTATCATTTACTAAATAACAGTAAAAGTAGTAAAAAATACAAGCTTGTGATTCATAAAGCAAAATGTTATCATGACTCATTACAACAGCCTGTAGATTATATTTGAAGTACAGACAACACTCCAAGATGATCAACATTTAATCTTATTCTTTAGAGATAAAGTTGAAAATCAACTAAAGAAATTTGACAGATTGCAGTAGCTTTGAATGCTGTTGTCTATTCAAAGCATTTCAGAAATGTTCAAATCAATGGCAAAAGTAAAGTATATGTATTTTGAATAAAGCAATAAAATTGGCTTTAATATTCCACAGGATTGTGTTGAAGACCTAGATCTCAATACAATTCAGCGCTGTGAAATACTTAAAGTTACAACAAATACTTCAAGAACAGAATTGAGGCTCAAAAATAGTGAAGACAAGAAAGCAACGTGTTTTGTTGAAGGGATATGGTAAGGATTACATAGTTTGTTCTCTGGCCCATTGAGTAATAATGACAAAAAAAATAACTGTGTGTATTAGCATCTTCATACTGCAACCCCAATTTATTTTATGTTTACCGGTTCCATTCCTCTGTGTCCCTTGTTATACTAACATTCACTCCCTTCTTATGCCATCTATCAGACATTCCAATCATATTTTCATCTGTCTCCGTCCCCCTCTCCATCCATACACATTCATACAGAGTGTGTTGTACACTCTTCATCAAGCTATGTACCTCTTATTGAAAAATACTTCCAAGTTTTACACATCAAAATAATAAGAATTTAATTAAACAATTTCAGGTGTGACACCCCCCTAATACCAGGAGATACTGTCAGTATACTGGCATCACGAGACTCCAGTGGTTCCTACAGCATAACAAACTCATCAGGCCTGCTAGTGTTGCGCCCAGACCATCTAGTGTCCAGCACTAGTGTTGTGGCCGGCGTGTTCTGCAAGCGTAAGGCTGTGCTGCAGGAGCGGTGGAGAGGGCTGGACTCTGCTAATATGGCGGTAAGTGACACTCAGTGGGTACTATAGTGTAACAAACACATCAGGCCTGCTAGTGCTGCGCCCAGACCACTTGGTGTCCAGCACTAGTGTTGTGGCCGGCGTGTTCTGCAAGCGTAAGGCTGTGCTGCAGGAGCGATGGAGAGGACTGGACTCTGCTAATATGGCGGTAAGTGACACTAAGTGGGTACTATAGTGTAACAAACACATCAGGGCTGCTAGTGTTGCGCCCAGACCACTTGGTGTCCAGCACTAGTGTTGTGGCCGGCGTGTTCTGTAAGCGTAAGGCTGTGCTGCAGGAGCGATGGAGATTACTGGACTCTGCTAATATGGCGGTGAGTGACACTAAGTGGTTCCTATAGCATGACAAACTGTCAGGGCTGCTAGTGTTGCGCCCAGACCACTTGGTGTCCAGCACTAGTGTTGTGGCCGGCGTGTTCTGCAAGCGTAAGGCTGTGCTGCAGGAGCGGTGGAGAGGGCTGGACTCTGCTAATATGGCGGTAAGTGACACTAACTTTGTTATATAGTGTAACAAACACATCAGGGCTGCTAGTGTTGCGCCCAGACCACTTGGTGTCCAGCACTAGTGTTGTGGCCGGCGTGTTCTGCAAGCGTAAGGCTGTGCTGCAGGAGCGATGGAGAGGGTTGGACTCTGCTAATATGGCGGTAAGTGACACTAACTTTGTTATATAGTGTAACGAACACATCAGGCCTGCTAGTGTTGCGCCCAGACCACTTGGTGTCCAGCACTAGTGTTGTGGCCGGCGTGTTCTGCAAGCGTAAGGCTGTGCTGCAGGAGCGATGGAGAGGGCTGGACTCTGCTAATATGGCGGTAAGTGACACTAACTTTGTTATATAGTGTAACAAACACATCAGGGCTGCTAGTGTTGCGCCCAGACCACTTGGTGTCCAGCACTAGTGTTGTGGCCGGCGTGTTCTGCAAGCGTAAGGCTGTGCTGCAGGAGCGATGGAGAGGGCTGGACTCTGCTAATATGGCGGTAAGTGACACTAACTTTGTTATATAGTGTAACAAACACATCAGGGCTGCTAGTGTTGCGCCCAGACCACTTGGTGTCCAGCACTAGTGTTGTGGCCGGCGTGTTCTGCAAGCGTAAGGCTGTGCTGCAGGAGCGATGGAGAGGGTTGGACTCTGCTAATATGGCGGTAAGTGACACTAACTTTGTTATATAGTGTAACGAACACATCAGGCCTGCTAGTGTTGCGCCCAGACCACTTGGTGTCCAGCACTAGTGTTGTGGCCGGCGTGTTCTGCAAGCGTAAGGCTGTGCTGCAGGAACGTTGGAGAGGGTTGGACTCTGCTAATATGGCGGTAAGAAACCTAAAAGAAGCTTTTTGAAATCTAAAAAGTTTTTTCAGTAGCAGGATAAGTGATTTCAGAATTTTACACAAGTTTTATAAAAAAAAAACTATAATAATGACTGTTCATCAGTATTTTTAACCAACTTCCAAAAAAAGGAGGAGGTTCTCAATTCAACAGTTTTTTCCTCGATAGTTGAAGTACATATTAGTTTTGATTTCAGATGACAACAGGAATACTAATACACGAACTAGTCCAAAAAGCTCTCACTGAGAAGATAACATCTATAGAGCAACTGCGTTCTATAACCGACGTCATTATAAAGGAGGCGGTGGAAAGACTCTATGACGCCGGCTTGAGTGAGGAGGAAGCAAGGAATAATATATACAAATATATACCGCCTTTAGCCGACTTTATTAACACTTATGTTGCTGAAAAACCACCTACAGTTGCAGTAATGATTTTTGTATATTTATAATCCTTTAAAAAAATTTAGAGCTTGGTCAGATGGTTGTTAATATATGTATTTACTTTTTTCAGCACGTCAAAAAAGATAAAAAGAACTGGTCTGGACATATTGATAAAATATTAGACATTGAGGAGAATCTGTGTTGTCCAAAATTGGGACTTAAGGGGAAAATCGATGCAACGGTTCAAGTCACCATTCATGAAAGAAATGGTAAGAAAAATTCCTCACCACTTGAATCCATGTTGCACAGAAACTCGCGCTTTACTAATTGCAAAAAAAAACTGCCTTTGTAACATAATAGGTACCTGAAAAAGAGTGTTTGGAACCATGCAACTACCTTTTTTTATTTCTGTATTAGGTATATATGAAATAAAAACTTTTAAAGGTCTTTTTACTTTAAAATCTCTAGGACCCTTATTTATTTTATAGGTCGTCAACGGGCCGTAGTTCCTCTAGAACTGAAGAGTGGCAAGGCATCAATGTCGGCGGAGCACCGCGGTCAACTGGTTCTATACGGCATGATGCTAAACCTGCAGAACTGTGAGGACCCCACGCAGGCGGCGCAAAGAGGCTTACTGCTGTATTTGAAGTTAGTTAAAATACTACATGAATAATATTTCTGCATGTATGTTAGGGTCGTATACCAATATATTTATAGGTACATAGACAATTTAGATCTAGTATTGAAACAGGTCCCTCAATCATATGGTACCTTTTCCTTCAGTCAGTTGGGTTTAAAAAAATATTACATTTGGGATTGGAAGTTCTATTTTTGCTTGTTTATACATACATATAATGCCTCCCATATTTGTATCTCATTTGGATAGCTTCCCTTCTGATTATCCACAATAGTCTTCCAATATCACCCAGCAGTGGCACTATGGTAGTTGGGAGCGACATTTCAGCTAAGACGAGCTCTAATAATATGTCACTCTCACGTTCAGGGATGGTGTTGAGTTACGTGAGGTGAGCTGTGGGTACCCAGAACGCCGCGACTTGGTGATGCTCCGTAATCAATTAGTTCAGTACCTTACGCCGTCCCCTCAGAGCGTTGACCCAGGTATGTTGGCCAGTTTTCTTGTATGTATTAATGTTCAGACACTTTTGATAATTTTTAGACATTATTTTGCCAGGTCTCTCTTTTAAGACCATATTTGGGAGAGGTTGAAGTTTCGAAGTAATGATCTTTTAACTGATACCTATCATGATATATCTTCTGAACTTTTAGTCTTATAAAACCTCTCAATTTCTTTCTTGAAGAGAAAATCACACATTTTGCTAACGGAAGATTTAATTTGTTTAGAGAGTCTGGTAGACATAGAAGAGGCGTCAATAATGCTACAACAGAAGCTGCCGGAGCCGGTGGACCATCACAACGCCTGCTCCAAGTGTCCCTACCTCACTCTATGCTCTTTGCATTTATGGTAAGATCATCAAAATCTCTTTTGAACGTGCCTTTTGTATGTATCTATTTTGCAAATTATTTCATCCTTTACAAAGTAAACCCATCTTTATTTTTCCGATTTCAAAAAAGTAGAATCTTCTCAATTCAGATGTGATTATTCGTATTAAGTCTCATCCCCCTAAGGGCCTAATTAAAACTCCTACTCGTAAAGGAAATATTAACAGCCTTACTTATAAAAATCTCTAGTCACCTTCTAAGCAACATTTTAACTAATCAGCAACGTTTATAAGTAAGAATTTCTTTAAATAGTCCTTAAGTATTAATTATAATTTAATTCACGTTTATAAGTAAGGCTGTATATATTTTAATTCTTACTATTGAATTTAATAATTAAGTCTTAGGTACATGTCTTATCTTAAAAAAAAAACATTGATACATCATGTAACCTTTTTCGCATATGACAGGCATACAGACGGCCCAAGCGTATCTGAGTCTCATCCCCTAACTAAACTACGTACAGAAGCTTTAGGCCACTTGACACCCAAGCATATACAATACTTTCTTCACTGGACCGCCTTACTCAAGATGGAAGAAACTGGGCAGATGGTGGCGTCTCCCTTACACGCGTTATGGACTGATAGTGTTGAAAAGAGGTGAGGATATATTTGTTACTTCACTACATAGCTGTTTTCTGTGGTTTAACCCGCGGGAGAACTTCTTACAGTAAAATATACTCTATGTTATCCGGCATAGTGTAGCTTCCTATTATTTGGATGAGTAAAAAAAACTAAGTGTTTTCTTTTTATTATATTTGTAGACAGTAGATTTCTCTTTCGGTACTAGAGTTTTGCTTGCCGAAGTTAGCCATTTAATACCTTGTGCATGCACAGTAGTGTTTTGTTTATACATTTTGACTTGCATGAAGTCATTTGTCGCTAACTTCAGACAAGCAAAGCTACCACGAAAACTGTAATGATATTTGAAACATTGCAGAGTAAAGCGCGGTACATGCGCTGGTAACCTGAAATTGATAGCAGTAACCTATTTAGAAGACAGATATCTGCATATCTTTCATCGCAAGACTGACGATAGAGGTAAGAAACTACTGATAATTACTATTCGGTCAAATTTTTCTGCGAATCACAAAAAGCCGTTTATGTAAAAAGGCTGGAATAAGTGACCAGCTCCTTCAAACTTTTTTTTAGGTGTTAACGAGGTGAAGTCCAATAAAGGCCCACAAGAAGGAGAATTTTCTATAGTCAGCATAGAGAACCGTCCCTGGATAGCCGCAGGAGTTGTAACTGTATCCAATTCTAAGGAGATACATATATTTTTAGAGAGGTATGATGATTAATTTAGTTTCTACACTTTTTGGATAAAATATGGCCGACTTTTGGATGTATATAATTTTTTTTTTATTTTGGTTTCAGGGATGTAAGTAGTCGTTTGCACAAAGACACAGTATATCACATAGATACATACGAATCGTACGCAACCACTGTACAGAATCTGACCAATTTAGGCGTTCTGATGGAGGATAGCGAACGAGCGGACAGACTTCGGAAGTAAGTAGAAAGAAACGCATCCGTCATTCCCTCCCATGGGATAATTTGTAGAAGATTTTTGTATGCGGCCTTTGGTCGTTATCTGCCACTTCGACAGTGCATTTAGGACCTCCTCTGTAACCTCCTAATTGTCATATGACAATTCAATCCCCTTTCGGCTCTACATGTTTTTATTTTTATTACACCATATTTAAGGATATACCTATAAAAATGACATCATTTATTCCATTTCCAGGTTAATAATAGACAAGGAATCTCCCACTTTTGAGGGTAAACTCCCACGAGAAGTGGGCAGACTGGGCACTCGGCTGATGCGGAGCCTGAACGTGCAGCAGCAGCGGGCAGTGCTCAAGTGTGTCGCTGCCAGGGACTACGCGCTCATGCGGGGCTTGCCTGGCACTGGTAACTCCAATTTTGGACTTGGTTAAGGGTTTTTTAATCGACGATCTAGCTGTTTCCCGCTGTTTAACCCCCATCCCACTCTTTGCCGGACCCAGTTTCCAGTCGTACCCGGATAAAATATAGCCTATGTTACTCGGGGAAAGTCTAGCTTCACAATAATAAAATAATTTTTCAAATCAGTTCCAGTTTTAGAACCTTCAAAGTTAAAGTCTTTTATCAGAGTACAACATGCATGGCACTTGCTGCGTTTACTTGTGTGTGCTCAGTACTAGAACTGTAGGTACTTGTGCTACGAACTTAATTATATAGTTTGTTATAATTTAATTTGTTTTAATTGTAATATAACCTCCCCACTCAGAGACATTCAATGATTACTTAAGTCGCTCCTTAGTGATGGAATGTCATACAAATCCTTCACTAAAGAATGGCTTAAGTTACCATTAAATGTCTCTGAGTGGGGAGGTAACACCCTTAAAGTTAAATTTACGTCATCATCCCTTAGCAGCTTATCTTCTAGATCTGATGTAATGTATGTCCTCTCTCAGGTAAGACGCAGACGATAAGCGTCCTCATACAGATGCTAGTCGCGCTGAAGCAGCGCGTACTCGTCACCGCGCACACGCACTCCGCCGTCGATACTGTGCTTAGCAGGTCAAATATTTCATTTATTTATACCATTGAAGATTATGAATAATTTGCCAGATATCCAAATGTCCAAAATAATACTTTACTACACTAAAAATGGGGTATCTCTCCTTTTTGTTTTTTTTGGCTTTATATTTTTTCAAATCCACTGACAGACATGCGTATTACTAAGTAGCCACTTCTTCCTAGCAAAAAATGTAAATAAAGTGGTTCACTACGAAACAGTATTTTATATAAATATTTTGACATTTAATTTCAAAAAGTTCTATTTTACAGCCAAGTTTGAATTCATGATTTTGAGTTGTTTATGTTCAAGATATATAATGTTATATTTGTATGCCAGG
This sequence comes from Helicoverpa armigera, assembly GCF_030705265.1. NCBI lineage: Eukaryota > Metazoa > Arthropoda > Insecta > Lepidoptera > Noctuidae > Helicoverpa > Helicoverpa armigera. Next base: position 3,839,688 of record NC_087141.1, read on the forward strand.
TTACCAGAATCACTGCGTGTAATGCGCCTGGGCTCGTCAAGTCGCGTGGCCGCCGCGCTACAGAAGCGAAGCGAGCAAGCTCTCACCGCTGACTGCGATACTCCTGAAAAACTTGCCGCCTTGTATGATTCTATGGTAATTACAATCAATTTTTATTTACGATGTTTTAATGTTAGCTTCCGCCAGGGATCTTACCGACATCCCGTGGTAACTACTGACAAAGCGTTATAAATTCAGCCTTACCCAATAAATGAGTTATCATTAAGACCATTTTTTAATCGCCCAGTAGTTCCTTAGATTAGCGCGTTCAATCAAGGAAACAAAAAAACCCTTCAGCTTGAGAAAATAAGTATAGATTCTACACTTTCTAAGAGCCACTATTTCAGTTTTAGTACATAATAATGAATTTTAATTATTTCCAGGATGTAGTAGGAGTGACGTGCTTAGGAGCAGCTCACGCGATGCTCACCAAAACTACTTTCGACCTTTGCATCGTTGACGAGGCTACACAGGTACATAGATACCTAATCATAATTTTATGTATATTATCCTAATGGTGTAAAGAAACAAAACCTCATTTGATCAATAAAAAAAATTGTGAAGTTCAGGAATTTCTTTTTTTTTTCATTTCAGGTGTTGCAATGTACGGTGTTACGGCCCTTATTCGCGGCGAAGAGATTTGTCCTAGTGGGAGACCCTGACCAGCTACCGCCCGTGGTCAGGAGTCGGGCGGCAAGGTAGGTTATCATCATCTTTCATTATCTACTATCATTTAATGAATGTTGGGAAGAGTAAGTTAACGTATCCACATTAGAAAATTATAGATAAAGTGCTGTTACCCGCATATTAATACGCGGCCCTTTGGAACTGTGAAATAAATTTTCTAATCGGATCAGTAATTTTAGAGCCTTCTTTGTTAAAAAAAAAGGAAACGTTTCCTCATTATTATACTACTATAGATTCTAAAAACCTACATTATTTCCCTTTCTAGACGCCTAGGCATGGAGGAAAGTCTATTCCACAGACTGATGTGCGAAGAAGCGACGTCTACCTTACAACTGCAGTACCGCATGAACCAAGCGCTGGCCGACATTGCCAACCGCGTGGCCTATGACAACAGGCTCAAGTGTGCCAACGAGAACATCGCGCAAGCATGCTTGAGTATCGATGTGTTGGTGGGTATTACGTTAAATGACTACTTGTAGCTCGTATTAGCTGAATACTATCACATTTTTAAGTTTTGTTCATTCTTCATTTCAGTACACATACATAGACGACCTTTGTATCTTAAACCTTAAACCACTTGTCCCAAGCAGGGCCTCCTTTCATACAGAGAAGGAATGAGAATTCATATAAATAAAACCACTAGGCTTGCTGAAAGCCCAAAGTGGATTGTCGATCTCAGATATTCATTTGGGTTGCACCAGTTTTCAAATCTTTTATTCTCGAAGCTAAAGGACAACCTTTTTTTAGTCCTTCCAATATCTTTTAATATATGCCTTAACTGATGCCTATTTGTTTCTGAGATGTTTGCGCATCTTGCATAATATTGCGCAAAATTGCGCAAACTATGATCAGTGTTCCATTTCCTCTTTCAGAAAATCCCCGAACTATCAGACTCACCGTGGCTATCGACGGCGTGTAGTCCTGAACAGCAGCATGCAGCATTGTTCTTAGATGTGGAGGCTGTTGATGTGGGCCAAGGTGTTCCAGACACTAAGAACTCTTGCGCAAATCCCATTGAAGCTTGCGTTGTCATTGCCTTGGTAGAGGCTTTGAAAAAGGTCAGTCAAACTATTTATTACGTTTGTTAACCACCCGTTTCCTTAGGGAACTATTCCCCGCACCCAGATAAATAGTAGTCTATGTTATGTAAGCTATATATTTTATTGTCAAGTTTCATCAAAATCCTTCTTGCAGTTTTTTTGGGAAAGATGAACAAACAACCATACATACCAACTTTGGATTTATAATATGAATGGTAGAATAAAATTTCCGATATAATAAATTACGTTATTTCTTTCCAGGGCAACGTGAAACCTTCAGACATAGGAGTGATAGCTCCCTATAGAGACCAAGTGTCCCTTCTGCGTCGTTCTCTCTCCCACCACTCGGTGGAAGTCAGCACGGTAGACCAGTTTCAAGGCAGGGACAAGTCCGTCATCATATATTCTTGCACTAAACGACTGGATAGTAAAAGTGATGATAAGAAAGTTAAGGTAAGAAATCTACCCAAATCAACTAATACTTGTGATAAAAGTTTTTTTGTTATACTCTCCCAGTCATAAATTGCGATAAAGGTTTATTTGAATAACTTTCTTTAGCGGTTTAAGGCCCATTTTCACAGAGAACATAAATGTCTGTTTTTTCCTAAAACCAAATTCATAGTTATTAAGAAAAATTGAAGTTTATGCTGTCTGTGAACTTGGTTCTAAGCTTATCCGATTGTTTGTTTTATTCATGCATGGGATGTGGGCTAAACAGCTAGGATGAAAAATTAATGTTTCATATTCCTGAACATAATTTTCATTTTACAGGAAGGTGAGGTATTAAACGATCAGCGCCGTCTCGCCGTCAGTGTGACCCGAGCGAAGCACAAACTCCTTATAGTGGGCAACTCTATGGCTTTGCGTCGATACGCGCCACTACAGAAGCTCATACAAACCTGCACTATCGTCCATCTAGATAAACATATCGTGAACAAATTATGTAATAAATATAAAATGCATGTAACATTATGATGTAACGTGAAAGTATTTATTATCTTATTGTGCCTTAATGATTGGTTAATTAAGTATATTTTTGTAAGCCTTTATTTTTAGTTTGGATATCATGTGTTAGGTATGTTGATTTATTAAACAATTCTTATTTTCATAGATGACGTATTTCATTCTTTTGTTATAAGCTTCGTATTCCGATACGATACGAAATTACAAACGAGGTAATCGTTGTTGCCGTCTAGTTCGGCTAAAAATGGGCTAAAATTACTGAACGTATTTGTTAGTGCCGTACAGTTGCCTACCTTGCTGATCTGTCAATGTCAAACGCTTGACACATACACAGATAAAAAACTCTTTTTTTAGTTTGTGTTTGATTAGAGCCGGTGTTGAACCTGTTGTTATTTTTAATGTGTTTTTAATACTGCATCACTTATCAGTGTGATGTAATAAAGGTCTTAAACGGGTTCATTCACCAGCGTATCAGTTAAAACTTAAACAACTACAGTGATTGCCGGATAACTGAAGGTAAACAGATTTTTATTGAGTTACTTATTTTTTTTTTACTTATATGAAACTTCATACTACTGAACTATGTATGATAATTATGCATATTCGAAAGTTATCGATTTATTTTTTACTGGAATTCTGCAGACTTACGTAACTTCTGCATCCAAATAATTAACAATTTATTAAATAGGTCTTCAAGATGGTGAAAGCAGTAGCAGTTATCACCATCAGTGATACTTGCTTCAAGGACAACACTAAAGACACCTCGGGGCCGGCTCTCGCTGACTTTGTCAGAGAACTATTCCCTGAAGCCAACCTCCATACAATCATCATTCCTGATGAAAAGGAAATCATTGAACGGGAACTCAAATATTTCTGTGAAACCAACTTAGACTTGGTATTAACTACCGGAGGAACAGGATTGACACCTAGAGACGTTACTCCAGAAGCGACTAAAGCAATCATACAGAGAGAAGTGCCGGGTATCACAACCGCCATTACACTGGCTAGCTTAAAGAAGACCCCAATGGCCCAGCTTTCCCGTGCCGTTGCTGGTATCAGAGACAAAACGCTCATAGTCAACTTCCCAGGCAGCAAAAAGGCTGTCACAGAATGTTTTGAAGTAGTAAAGCCTATCCTCCCACATGCTATATCTCTGATCCACAATGAGGTAGCCGAGGTGAGCTACATTCACAACTCCATGCAGTTTAATCACACTTGCATGCACAGCAGTAATGTGGACATCAGTAAAGTAGCTCTAAGACCCAGGGAGTCTCCGTTCCCCATGATAGAAATGGCAGAAGCCTGGAAGACAGTTGATGATGTGATGTCAGAATGGACGGAGAGATTAGAAATTGTGACGATTGAAGAAGGACTCGGCAGAGTGGTTGCTCAGGCACTACATGCTAAAGAGCCTATGCCACCTTTTCCTGCGTCAGTTAAAGACGGTATGTATTATTTATTTTCCGCATTTAAATACCATGGCCAGACGTTGAAAAGTAAATTCTATAATATGATATGATAAGATTAAATAAGATGTCTGTCTGTCTGATTGAATCACATGTTAATCCAATGTGATTACTCTGATAGTAAACTAAGCTAAATATAGAACAATATGGTGTAATAAAGCATGTAATTAATCTGTAATTACTTTGATTATAATCTTACTGTCTGCAACTGATAAACTATTTTTATACAAAAATTGCTTGCTATTTATAGATTGGTACAAATCATATGTACATAGGTACTTCCAATAATTACACTCACTATTTTAAACTATCATTGTTAAGTTTATGCACTATTTGCATTTAATTTATATACTGAACTATTCTTGTTGTAACAAGTTTTAAATCAATGACGAAACATGATATTACCTATTATTGCCCATTCCAGCAATTGCATAGTTATTTCAGCAATTTGTTCCGCTAGTATATTGTACATAACAACTATATAAAACATGTTTTCATGAAACTATTTCACCTTGAAACTCTAATTAATATGCAACTTGGTGACAGTTTTTTGTTATCAACATTTTTTGGAAGTGGCAGGTACACACCTGAGTAAATATGCTGGTGATTAGTTGTCAGAATGTTGATAAATTTATTGTAATAATGATAGTCAACTTACAATAATTAATTGAAATTGAAACAGAATTTTAAAATAGAAGATTTGAAGAAAATATAAAAAAATAGAAACCTTCAGATAATACCTCAGAAAAAATACATATCGCGCATAAAATAAAATTCATCTTGCTAAATAAAGATATTCCAATACGAAAGATGGTCCAAAGTGTTTTTTAAATACTCTATTTTTATCTGACCTCCCAAAAAGAAGGAGCTCTCAATTCGACTTAATATTTATTGTACATTATATATATCATAATACTGTTCTCATCAGTTTGTCATTACTAATTTCTTAATAATATTGTTCAGGCTACGCGTGCCTCAGCATAGACGGCGCGGGTCCCCGCAAGGTGCGCATCGCGGTGACTGCGGGCGACGCTCCCACCGCGCCGCTCTGCGCGGGTGAGTGCGCTAGAGTTAACACCGGCGCTGCGTTGCCTGCGGGGGCTGATTGCGTTGTACAGGTGAATAAACGTGTTTTTAAAAGACCCCTTAGGGGTTCCTAATAGGAAGGAACTTTATGACCCTTAGACTTGACATTTAGAGCTTTCGCTCTAATACCACTTATTTGATCTTTTTAAATGCACTAGAGAAAAATATAATTATATATATTGCTGATCTGAAAGGGCATGGAACCCGACACTTCGTACACTATAGTTGCACTTGCTATCACTAGACAAACGAACACGGCCATCCAGCATATTAGCACATAAGTAAATAACATAAGACTAGTTCTAGCCTTGTATTAACTAGTATACAAGTGTGTAATTAAGAGGACATAAAATACAATGTGTATAATATTTATTTAATAACTGATCGACGATCGCATCAATCACGTTTGTTTATAATGCGTCCAAAAATGCTTCAAGTCATTTTGATTATGATTTGCATTGATAGGAAAATGATTTATGACTTTTCTATTGCAGATGTTATCAAACAATAACATCTGCAATAGAAAAGTCATACATGCCTACTTATTAGTTATAAACAGAAGGTATATTAATGTACATTTTGGCGCTCGTCTTAATAAATCTCGCCAAGTGTAAGTGACCAGACTGAGAATGTTGTCATGCCTATTAAAGACTTCATCACTATCACTCTTTTAACAGTAAACACACATATGTTTGTCTACAATAAAGGCAATTAAAAGTACCTACCTATTTATAATTTACTTTATTGAGGGAACTACTTTAATTCCACGGTCATAATACTTTCCCAAGATTGGAGCCAAAGATCTAATCAGAGAATAAAGATTTATATCGTGTTTTTCATATAGGACAGATTTATAGAGATTTATATTTATAGGTTAAAAACAAGAGTAACACTGTCGTTCTTAATAAATTTTAAAATTACTCCGATACGATAGTAGGGCCATGAAATGAAATATTAAAAACCCCTTTCTTATTAATTGAATACATTCCCTTTACCAGGTTGAGGACACAAGACTCATATCAGCTTCCGAAGATGGAATGACGGAGCACGAAGTGGAAATCCTGAAGGCGCCTGAACCTCAGCAGGACGTCAGGAATGTGGGCTTCGATATACCTATGGGAACCGTGCTTGTTGATAAAGGTTTGTTTCCTATGCTATAATAGATAAAGATTTGTATGTAATGGCGTCGACAGCGATTATCGGCCACGGCGGCTGTTCTCACTGTCACTAAGGGGATCAGCCAGCTGCACAGCTTCACACTTATTTTAAAAGCTAATAATAATTTCAGGACATATATTAGACTCAGCTAAAATCGGAATACTTGCGGGAGCTGGATATCAAAACGTGACAGTTCGAGCGCCTCCCAAGGTATGTATACCGTCATTTTATGTGCCCATCGTCTAATATAAACCGAATCTCAGACAAAGAAGAGAGTCCCGTACACTCTTTTTAAGCATAAGAGTAAGAAAAATTAGGTATATGTTGCAAGTGTTGTTATGCAATATTTATTTTTAAGTAAATTCCAAAACATGGTTATCCAACCCATAAGGTAGGTAAATGTGAAAAGCCAAATGTGGTGAAATATTCAAAAATTGTACAGAGCTTCATTATAAATTGTGTGTAGGTGGCGCTACTTTCGACGGGTAACGAGCTACAAGAGCCTTCAGATGTGAAGTTAAAACCGGCGCACATCCGTGACTCCAATAGGACCATGCTTAGGGTATTACTCAGGTAAGTAAACGATGCCCATATTTTTCTTACTTACTTTCAGGTCTTATTTAGTGTTTCTATGATACGATACGATTCATGAACTGTACACAAAAGTTTTGGTGTAATAGATTAGGTGCCAAGTATTCGTTTTAGGTATGTTATCAATCTATTTTAAGCACTACACACGCTTCTGGTGATGAGTTAATATGCCTAAGAAAAACTAGCTTCCTCCCGCATCATTTGGGCCTACTGCGCACACCCGGATAAAAAAGTCTACTTCCTTCCTTGAACCCACAAATCAAACTCTTATGACACGAAATAACTATAGGTTGTTGTCAACAGTAACCGACCCTTAACGAACAAACGAAATATTTTTCCCTTTTTATTATGTACTCATCATCATCTCCCGTGCCTTTTCCCAACTATGTTCGGCTTCCAGTCTAACCGGATGCGGCTGAATACCAGTGATTTACATGGTGCCCTTTATTATGGACCTCTTTATTATGTTACTTAATATAGATATATGTTTGCACAGAGAGCACGGCTACGACAGCATAGACTGCGGCATAGCGCGCGACACGCCGCCGGAGATCGTGGCGGGCATCGCGGCCGCGCTCAAGCTGGCCGACGTGCTGGTCTGCACTGGCGGCGTCTCCATGGGCGAGAAGGATCTACTCAAACCTGTGCTGCTCAAGGTATGGGAAGAGGAAATATATAAAAAAATATGTCTTACTAGCTTCTGCCAGCGGTTTCACCCGCATTCCGTGGTCCGAATAAAAAGTAGCCTACTTATAGCCTTCCTCGATAAATGGGCTATCTAAGACTGAAATAATTTTTCAAATCGGACCAATAGTTCCTGAGATTAGCGCGTTCAAGCAAACAAACAAACAAACTTTTTAGATTTATATTATTACTTAGTATAGATGACTAGGTATAGGTATGGGTACTTTGGTAAGTATATTGAAGTATTTTTTCCAGTGTGTAACTTAAGGCATTTTTAACTGACTTCTCCAAAAGGAGGTCAGCGATTCGGGTGTTTTTTTTCTGATATAATAATTTACGGTCACCGGTGCCTAGTACTTAATAAATACGTGAATGATAACTTTTTATGTACTTTTTTATGTGTCACAAAAATATATGAATCGTGTACAATATTGTGCGCACGAGTTTAAAAGCAATCCTGTATAGCGTGGTGTGTTCATCGCAGGATTTCAACGCTACTCTCCACTTCGGGCGCGTGCGCATGAAGCCGGGCAAGCCGTGCACGTTCGCCACGTGCGAGTTCGAAGGCAGGAAGAAATACATCTTCGCGTTGCCTGGTACGTGACTTTTAATTATTAAGATTATTTGTTTCGATTTACTTTAGATTGCTTGTACAGTTTTCATATAACTCGATGTCGTTCTGAAATTTAATTCCGATCACACGGGTCCTACCTCTTCCCGCCTCCCTTGCCTGCTGTACGCTGATACTTAGAATTGGTTTTGCGCGATGACTCGCATAATCTCTTGTGACCACGAATCGAACTGCTGAGCAATGGACTCCCCAATAGTCTTCCATCTTTTTCTATTAGAAGCGTGCTGCGGTCAGTCAGTGAGGAAAGTACCTAAACATTCTCGCAAGCGCTTTCATGGTCTACCTCCATTTTCCATCTTTGGGAGGACTATAACAGATAATTTTTTTTATATGTCCAGGTAACCCAGTGTCAGCATACGTGTGCGCACTTCTGTTCGTGATCCGCGCGCTGCGCGTGTCGTGCGGGTCGCGCGGCGCGTGGGCGCGCCTGCGCGTGCGCCTCGCGCACGCCGCGCAGCTCGACCCGCGCCCCGAGTACGCGCGCGCCGAGCTCGACCCGGCGCAGGACAGGGACATGCCCGTCGCCACCATGCTGGGCAGTCAGGTACGTTGCTCTGTACGTGCCGCGCAGCTCGACCCGCGCCCGAGTACGCGCGCGCCGAGCTCGACCCGGCGCAGGACAGGGACATGCCCGTCGCCACCATGCTGGGCAGTCAGGTACGTTGCTCTGTACGTGCCGCGCAGCTCGACCCGCGCCCCGAGTACGCGCGCGCCGAGCTCGACCCGGCGCAGGACAGGGACATGCCCGTCGCCACCATGCTGGGCAGTCAGGTACGTTGCTCTGTACGTGCCGCGCAGCTCGACCCGCGCCCAGTACGCGCGCGCCGAGCTCGACCCGGCGCAGGACAGGGACATGCCCGTCGCCACCATGCTGGGCAGTCAGGTACGTTGCTCTGTACGTGCCGCGCAGCTCGACCCGCGCCCCGAGTACGCGCGCGCCGAGCTCGACCCGGCGCAGGACAGGGACATGCCCGTCGCCACCATGCTGGGCAGTCAGGTACGTTGCTCTGTACGTGCCGCGCAGCTCGACCCGCGCCCAGTACGCGCGCGCCGAGCTCGACCCGGCGCAGGACAGGGACATGCCCGTCGCCACCATGCTGGGCAGTCAGGTACGTTGCTCTGTACGTGCCGCGCAGCTCGACCCGCGCCCCGAGTACGCGCGCGCCGAGCTCGACCCGGCGCAGGACAGGGACATGCCCGTCGCCACCATGCTGGGCAGTCAGGTACGTTTCTAACAGCTCTGGAGAAATATTAAGTCAGAGGGGTTTCACTGCTAGGCTGCGGGATTGTCCGAAAGAATTACCGCGGCCCTGGTACATAAAAGCCCTTATGTACTACTTTGTATCTACATTCCTTACTTATGTACTCACTACTGTCAGCTTATGAATAATAATATTGTACACTTACGAGTCAAGACGCCATTACCTAAGCCCGCGGATAAAATACAACCGGAGGAGGCAACTTATTGAAAGCTTGACTAATGATATCTATCCCGTTAACAGTGTAGCAGTCGTCTTCTAAGCGCGTGCGGGTCGAACGTGCTTCTGGAGCTACCGGCCGCCACGGCGTCTCAGCAGCGACTGCCGGCCGGCGCCGTTGTCTCCGCGCTCATTACCGGCAGGCTTGACGTGTTCTCCTAGATACGCATGTGTAATCCTCGCAAAACTCGAAGGCGGTCTACAGCTAAATTCGGAGCACAAGTACGCGCATATTGCCCATCCTTCACGCACTCCTGCCACATGCTATCTGCGCAGGGAAGCATGCAATGTTCCATGCCGACAAAAAGTTTGGCGAGAACTACACTTAGCATTCGCTCTGCCTTAGTGACTTAATAACTGTAATATGCTAGCAAAAGATACAAAAACCTTAGAATAAGCCATCACTTATGACTTGTGGTGTATAAAATTTTCAAAGCAAAACAATTTCAATCATAACTGTGTAATATGTCCAGGCTTAGCCAATATAGGTAATCTCAGTGTGAAAGTAGGACGATTTAATAACAAAAACATAAATTACACTTATATATTTTGTCACTGTCTGTTGTCTCGCAGTGTGAATCTCAAAGAAGCGAATACATATATTTTCTTACAAGTACCCAGTAATTTTAAGTTAAGTATTTCAATCATTACCCGACTGCGCTAGGAGGCTTAAATACACATTATATAACGAAATCAAACTTAGAAGACGGATAATACTATTGTATCTATAGGTCATATAATAGCTCAATAAACTAAGTGATAATAAACAAGTAATAAAAGGAAGCGCAACGTGCGCAAAAATAGTAATGCAGAAGATAAAATATTATATTTCTCAATAATGTTAATTTGTACACTAGTTCTCCATAGTGATATTTTTGTACGGTGCAACCGCACATTCCGCACATCAGCATTTTACGCCACTTACATTTTAATTCATAATATATGTTCAGTTCGCGTTGAGCTACCAAGTTGGTCAAGCGTTCTCGTTACAGCCAACAAGGGCTGCGTCACTCATTTCATTCACTCATAGTCCATTAAGCTCATCTTTACCTTTAGTACGTTTCGGTTAATACAGTAGTGTTCAGTACTTAACAATCTTTTATTCCTTTCCACCATCATCTAAAGTATTGTAGGGTCCAGCAAGGGATCATACATATTTATGGTCCTTCGAGCCGGATTTGCATTTTGACCACAGCATACGGTTCATACAATGTAACACAATTAAAAGACAATCAAGGTTTTTATTTGGACAAAATTGCAAACATGCAACTAATCAGAGATGAATGGAAGATAGTCACATACTATGACATGAATTCACTTTGGCAAGGTACCGAAGCATGCAGTAAATACCTCGGCTACTTAGAACAGCTATGCAATAAGTTTAAAGAAACATCACATTGTGACGTAATTCAAGTTCAACTAAAGCATGAATTCTCAGAACTCGAGTACTATAACCACCTGCTGCTGAGTCAGCATACCGGCACGCGCCGCGCACGAGACCTGCGCCGCCGCAAGCGAGGCCTTATCAACGGTGTAGGGTATCTTGCAAACAATTTATTCGGTGTACTTGATGAGAGATTCGCAGAACAATATAAATTATTTATTCAAGAATATAAAACGTTAGGACATATGATACCGGCGTCCGGTAACATGCAACCGGATTATTATTTACCGCACCATTGTGTATTGCGAAACGATTCCACTACGACAGCACTTCGCGTAGTTTTCAACGCTTCATCAAAAACAACAACAGGAACTAGCTTAAATGACGTCATGTTAAAAGGCCCAAATCTACAGCAAGATCTCCAATCTTTACTATTAAGGTGGAGACAATATCGCGTTGCTTTTACGGCAGATATCGAAAAAATGTTCCGTTTTATTTGGCTAAATGAACAGGATCAAAAATTCCAAAAAATCATATGGAGGGATACTACTGACATGCGTCATCAGGTATACCAACTATGCACGGTTACATACGGCACCAAGGCCGCACCATTTTAGCTATGATGACTTTAAAACAACTGGCTGAAGATGAGAGACAAAATTTCGACAGTGTTGCAATCAAGGCCTTGGAGCAGTCATTCTACATGGATGACGTCCTTCATGGGTCGCATTCTGTCGAGTTAGCAGTAAAACTAAAGCAAGATTTAATCACATTGCTAAAATCAGGGGTTTAATTTAAGAAAGTGGTCGTCCAACGTATCAGTCTTACAAGACGATGCAATCAGTGCGAATAGAGAGCAAGAAAATTTCGATTTTAAGGAAATGGAGACATCAAAAACATTGGGATTACGTTGGAATTCAAAACAAGACTTATTTACATTTCAATCAAAAATGGAACCATCAAACAAAACACCAACTAAAAGATCCATGTTATCAGACATATCAAAGTTGTTTGACCCTCTTGGTTGGCTGTCACCGTTATCAACAAAGCTAAAACTACTATTTCAGCAAGTTTGGATGTCAAGTAGTCAATGGGATGACAAGTTACCCGATCAAATTAGCAAAGAATGGCTAAACATTAAAGATGACATGCACAAAATCAATCAATTCAAGTTGGAGCGTTGGCTGGGTACAGGAGAAAACAACACGCTAGAATTACATGGATTCTGCGATTCGTCTAATAAAGCCTACGCATGCGTTGTTTATTGCAAGACTGAAAACAACGGAGTAACAAAGATTTCTTTGGTGGCAGGAAAAGCAAGATTAGCTCCAGTAAACAAATCAATATCATTACCAAAATTAGAGTTGAGTGGTGCTTTATTATTGTCAAAATTGTTGGCTAAAATTAAACAATGCTTTATCAGTCATAATATCAAGATATATACTTGGACAGACTCAATGGTAGTCCTAGCCTGGTTACAAAAAGAGCCAGGACGTTGGAAGCCTTTGTCGCCAACAGGGTGCGACAAATATCAAGCATAATACCGATAGATTGCTGGCGTTACGTCAAGTCAGCAGAAAATCCAGCGGACTGTGCAAGCCGCGGATTGAGTATCGATCAATTGGAAAATCATTCGCTGTGGTGGGAAGGACCGTCGTGGCTCCGAAAATACGACCCTGACCATGAAACTGAGCAAGCAGTGTTTACCACAGACGAAGAAGCACGAAAAGCCAAGAAACTTCTTAATCACATATCGCAGCAAGAAAGCGATAATATTTTGGATGAATTATTAGTAAGATATAGTACACTCGCTAAACTAACAAGAGTTTTAGCATGGATATTAAGATTTATCAAGCAAGCGAGATACAAGAAAAATCGCATGCAAACTTATTTAACATTACATGAATTAAAAAATGCTAAGCATAAAATAATATTACATGTACAGCAGAGAAATTTGCTCAGGAAGTACATTATTTAAAAGAAAATAAGCCGCTATCAGCAAAAAACAAGTTATTGCAATTAAATCCATTCCTTGACAACGAGGGACTTCTCAGAGTCAAAGGAAGACTAAGCAAGGCCAATATCAATCCAGACATGATGCATCCGATTATCATAGCTCACGAAGGACATTTAACAAACTTAATTATAGATCAAGCACATGAACTTACCTTCCATGGAGGAGCACGGGTGACATCAGCATTCATTCGCAAGAATTATTGGATCATAGGCGGTAATCGAGCCGTCAAAAAACGTATACGTACCTGCGTTACCTGTCGTAAACACAATCCAAGCAAGATGACACAGTTGATGGGTGATTTACCTACGCAGAGATGTAACATTGCAAAGCCTTTTGAACATACAGGCGTCGATTTTACCGGACACGTGCTCATAAAGGCCAACAAGGGCCGAGGAATTAAGACTACAAAGGGCTACGTAGTGGTATTTGTCTGTATGGCAACCAAGCTTGTTCATCTAGATTTAGTCTCGGACCTCACATCATCAGCATTCCTAGCTGCATTGCGACGAATGGCTGGAAGAAAAGGCTCGCCGAAACACTTGTATAGCGACAATGGTACAAACTTTGTTGGTGCTAACAAAATTTTACAGGAAGAATTGGAACAAATACAAAAAACATTTGATCAAGATTTCATCAAAGAAATTACTAGCCTGGAGATTGAATGGCATTTTAACGCACCCTCATGGCCCACAGCAGGAGGGCTGTGGGAGGCTGCAGTTAAAAGTTTAAAATATCATTTAAGAAGAGTCGTTGGAGAGCAAAAGCTCACTTTTGAAGAGTTCAGCACAGTTCTGGCCCAGTTAGAAGCAGTACTTAACTCAAGGCCATTGTGTCCTCTTACTGAAGATCCCAACGATCTAGATTTCCTCTCTCCGTCAAGCTTTATCAATCTAAATCAAGATATGACTATATTAGAAACAGAAACTGATATGCGGACAAGATGGCATTTAACTCAAAAAATAGTACAAGATATTTGGAAACGTTGGCATGCAGAATATCTCACACAGCTGTCAGCAAGAAGCAAGTGGAGACATTCTCAACCAGACATTCAACTAAATGACATCGTCACAATTAACGATGCAAACTTACCTCCTGGGAAATGGGCAGTTGGTCGAGTCGTCCAGCTGCATCCCGGGGCCGATGGCCACATCAGGGTGGTCACATTGAAAACAAAGAATGGGCTGATCAAGAGGCCTATTATCAAACTGTCTATTCTCCTGTGAACGATAGAATCAACAAACAAGAGTTGCGTTCCAAGGAAGTAAAGGATGGCAAGCCATATCAAATCAAAAGAGTAAACTACAGCTTTTTCGCTGGTAATGTTACTCTTGTCTCTCATGAGCATTTTGACCACAGCATACGGTTCATACAATGTAACACAATTAAAAGACAATCAAGGTTTTTATTTGGACAAAATTGCAAACATGCAACTAATCAGAGATGAATGGAAGATAGTCACATACTATGACATGAATTCACTTTGGCAAGGTACCGAAGCATGCAGTAAATACCTCGGCTACTTAGAACAGCTATGCAATAAGTTTAAAGAAACATCACATTGTGACGTAATTCAAGTTCAACTAAAGCATGAATTCTCAGAACTCGAGTACTATAACCACCTGCTGCTGAGTCAGCATACCGGCACGCGCCGCGCACGAGACCTGCGCCGCCGCAAGCGAGGCCTTATCAACGGTGTAGGGTATCTTGCAAACAATTTATTCGGTGTACTTGATGAGAGATTCGCAGAACAATATAAACAAGATATTCAATCCATACGTGACAATGAAGATCATTTAATCTCGCTGTTGAAACAACAAACAACGGTAATTGAAGCAGAATACAACATTTTGAAAAGAAACGGGCAAGCAATTAATAAGCAACACAAGATGCTTAATACATTATCAATCAAGATAGATAGAATAGAAAACGTTTTATTGAACGAATCAGAGAGAAATCGAATCATGAACGATTTCAGTACGGGAGCAATCGCTACAAGCAATGTTCTCAGACAGCTAAAAACAATCCAAACAAGTTTATTAGATACCGTAACAGATGTTTACCACGGAAGACTCAATATTCATTTATTGTCACCAGAACAACTGAAGAACACGCTGAATACAATATCGAGTCATCTTTCAAAAGATCTTACGTTACCGATCAATAACTTACAAATCAACTTTAAAACATTTATCATTTATTGACAGTCAAAGCAAGAATGACTGAAGAGTTTTTAATCTTCGAATTGAAAGTACCTCTGGTGTCTAGAGATACATTTTCCATCATGAAAATTATCCCAATACCTCAATCTGTAGGTAATTCAAGGATGGCTACATTAACTCCGATTGCTGAACATGTTGCAATCAATTTAAAGAAGGACTCGTATTTACCAATGTCCATATCCGACGTTCAGGTATGTCTAAGTGACAATGTGGACAATTATCTATGTCATATAGAGAAGCCAATTTATCATCTCAAGAATAATGAAAAATTTTGTGAACTAGAACCAGACTCAAGCAAATGCAAGATCAGCATTACGACTTGTTCGAACCAATGGACAGCTCTTAGCAAAATAAACAATTACGCATTTTTCTGCTGTAGTCAGTGTGAAATAAGAGTTCTATGCGGCGATAATGTGTCGCCGGGGCAGATAATAAAAGCAGGCATATTGGGAGTCGAACACGACTGTCTAATTAAAACTGAAAGTTTTACCGTTTACTCACGCAATGAAGCTTTTAGCACTTTAAACATAAAACCATCGTTAAAGCTACCTGAGATAGAACCAATTAATCATATCATAAACGCAGGCATCTCGACACCACTGATACAAAACAATACACTACTCTCGAGTAACGAGGAGTTCGACGAAATCAAGAAACAACTCCGCATACTTAAAGCAAGTGAAAAGTTACCAAATCAACTTTCCTATCACGATATCCATCACTACACAGCATTTTATGTGATGATCGGAGTTGTGTTGGTGGTTGGAGCAGGCTTCATGGTACGGCGTCGGCTGCACAACAGGCGGACCGCTTCTCTCGAGGTGGCAAGGGCCGCATTGGCAAGTCTACAGGCAACGCAACACGTGACCCCGGCACGGGCAGAGGCTGGGGCCTCTGTCATCATCCACTGTGGAATATAGTGCTAGTGCGCGTAATCAGTGTGAAATTCCGTGTGTGTCAGATTACAGAGAAATTCCAAAGGTGCATAAGTTAGACAAGTGTACAGTGCCTATATCACGTAAAACGGAGTTCAAGTAGAGACTCTAAGCATTAAATAAGGACCAATTGGAATCACCTTGTTAATCATCAAGTATAAGGACCAATTGGCATCACCTTGTTACTCATCTTATCATGTTCATCTCATACTCATCTTCCCGCTCGGGAGCATGTACGGTGCAACCGCACATTCCGCACATCAGCATTTTACGCCACTTACATTTTAATTCATAATATATGTTCAGTTCGCGTTGAGCTACCAAGTTGGTCAAGCGTTCTCGTTACAGCCAACAAGGGCTGCGTCACTCATTTCATTCACTCATAGTCCATTAAGCTCATCTTTACCTTTAGTACGTTTCGGTTAATACAGTAGTGTTCAGTACTTAACAATCTTTTATTCCTTTCCACCATCATCTAAAGTATTGTAGGGTCCAGCAAGGGATCATACAATTTTCTAATAACTGTTGGTGCTGATGTACTATTAATGAAACATATCAATAAAATTATTTTTAACTGTTTTTCTATTGTTTTATTTTAACATCATTTCCTTTTATAGTCATAATCTTGATGAATTTTGCATAGAATAAAAATGAAGCATTCTTTAGAGTGAACGTCCACATCGTCCACACGTGGAATGAATATAAAGTTGGGTTTAGGAAATAATGAAACATGCAAATACAAACAATATTAATTTATTTAGTCATCAAACGCGTAACTACATACAATACTGCACACTGACCCAAACACACTTCAGATCGCGGAGAATCCACTCAGTCTCGCCCCCACCTATATTTCATAAATAGAACGACTTGCGCGTGCGCACGTCCTCTGATAACATGAATGTTATGTGATAGACATCAACATTATAAGCATGGTCTATGTACGTCAACTTCTTAGCTCGTGCCGACAAGACACCTTGAATGAGACCCATATTTATTTGGTTTTTGAAGTTTTTCTGCTCAATACTCTGATAGGTGTTAACTTTAGTAACCAAAAAGTTTAGTTTGACCCACATCCATCCATGATTTTAATATGTATTCAAACAATTGATGACAATGTATTATTTGTACAGATGATTTTCTCCTCTTTGTGATGAATGAAATGTACAAAAAGTTCATAGCTGGGAGCGAGAATTTCATATAAAAACATGGATATATTTCTCTATAAGTATAATTTGCACTAAGTACTTTTTACACAGCATTTGTTAAACAAGAACTTAAAATCAACGTAAGAAGAAATATATCCTTGTTAATTTCGACTGTACCGACAAATTTCCTTGGTCATCAGAAATTTGTTGGTACAGTGGGTGTACTTTCGGTTGTGTTACACCACGCGTTGTACTTCGAAGAACCTCTTGAGGTAGTAGACCTGGCCGAGGGTCATGACAAGGAGGACGGAAGCTTCGAAGATGGACCACATGACCACGCGCGAGTTTGTACTCTCGTTGATCGCACGATGGATGCGGTCACGAACCTTAAAATAGGTATTGAACATGTAAACAACATACCTAATTTACAATCAGTGCCATGACGTGGAAAATCATTATCTATACATATAATAAAATCGTAAGAAAGCCAAAACTGTACATTGAATATATTTTTTAAAGAATACTTGAGGGATGAACTATAATCGATTCTGAACTCAAATATTTAGTTTTTAGAATTTTTGTCTGTTTGTCTGTGGGTATGTCCGGAATATACTCAAAAAGTACCGCACAGATTTACTTCAAATTTTGCATGAATTTTACAGTCAAGGTTAAAGTGGCGCCAACTATTGCAAATAGAAAAAAAAACATACAAAGTTAGCGAATATCATTTAGAAGCATATTGCCCACGCAGACGAAGTCGCGATCAACAGCTAGTCATAAGAATACAGACAGTTTATTGACTTATGTTCTCAAACTGATGTTCAGTTAACATAGAATATGCTAAGAATAAGATTGGTAGTTAACAAGGTCAACATAAGAAATGCACTTTTTATGGTAGCTTGAGCTCTGAGCTCTAAAATGCCAAAAGGAAGTGTTAAATTATAAACACAAACTAACCTGCATATATTCCTGCTCATGTTTGACTGTTTTAAGTGTGGTGGCGAGTTCTTTGATCATGTCCTCCAATTTGTTGTGATTCACTTCCTCTTCCTTGCCTCCTGTCTGACTCTGGGGAGCTGCACCCACCTCCAAGTTGAACATCACCACCTGGGAAATTAATTTATTTGTTAGTATGATAAAATGCACTGATATAAAATTATATTGCACCAGCTTTTTTGCTGCAGATTCATTCCCATAATGTTTGAACTTTAACGCATGCACCTAGATAAAATATAGCCTATGTTATTTGGGGATGTGTATTAGCTTCTCGATGTTCCAAGAATTTTTCAAATCGGTTAAGTAGTTTTGGAGCCTTTAGTGTTACAAACTGCAGGAAAATATTCCTCCTTATTGCTTGTTTCTTGAAGGTTATTTGTAATCAATAATAGTATTGTTTAATCAGTTGTATTATAGTAAGTCAATAACATGTATTGTGTGGTCTACTACTATCTGTCTTTGTAAATACTTTGAAGTAGTAATAAATCATTTTAGTATCATACATCAAATATATGCTATTACCTTTTCTTTTATTAAGTTTTAGCAAAAAATCATTTAACAAAGGCTGATAGTCTAACTTTCACAGTTTTTCACTTTCAATGCCTACATGACATAATTGTAAAACAATAACACTAACAGGTATTAGGGTATAACAATTAAGCCATTGTATTTCAGAGGGCAGATACGGGGGAGACACAATTCATTTTCTATTATCTTAATCCCTTTTATTTTTACTTTACTGTTACTTGCTAATGGTCAAAAATTTAAGTCTGGAAACAAACCTTAGGAGTCATGGTGGACATCTTATTGCTGAAGCAGTAAGTATATCTGCCCGACGTGGGGGCAGAGAAGGTGTACATTCCGGAAGACTCCCGCTCGCCCTTGTAGATCACAGCACCATCAGGGCCTGTGATTGTTACATCTATGTCTAGGAAGCCACCTTCCGCTATTTCGAATGTCAGCCCTGAAAATTGTGGTATAGAAAGTTAGTATAAAGCATAATAAGAATACATATATACAAAGATAACATAAAGTAGGTAGCATAGTCTTCAGTTCATCTGGCTAGCAGCTGCAGGCTTGCTACAATTTAGTAAAACTTTTATATAAAATTTCGATTTCGATCGAATTCAATACTGGATTGTTCACATTTTAGTAGCTAATATTTATTTCTCAAGAGAATGTATGTCAGTGTAAATACAGGTTATAACAAAAATCAATTAAAAAGTAAACAATATCAGAAATCTTATATTGACGAGGCCATACCAAGATAACTGTGCTATCAAATACCTGTTGACGTTTCTGCGGCACTTTCATTATCACCGGCGTACAACATTATTCTACAGTAGAGATGAAAAAAACGTCCTACATGGGGTCTAGCGTATCACAATTATGTACAGAATGAAAGCCTGGAACATCTGGTTGGGATACATAAGGAAGATGGAAAATTAAGGGACCTATTGCTAATTACTTACCCATTTTGGTTTCTGCTTCAACATTTTCGAAAAAGCACTCTTCGGCATGCGCATCCACTGTGATGGTATAACTGTGCGCTGTATTTAATAGTGATGCCGCCACTAAAATGGCAAAACTAAGCGATCTCCACGAGCTTTTCATTTTGTTTAATTGAAAGTATTTTGCCTAAAATATATGATTTTCTTCAATCAAAAGCGAACAGCTTGTTTTCCCTACGTGAAAGCCACGTAATTTGACAACTCACGAGATGACAACTTGAAGCGGATTTGACAGCCGTGATAATGCGTTCAAAGATATTTATTTATAATAATTAAAACGTCGTTTTACTTATCAAAATCATATATTTTATGTCCCATCAACTAAACTGCAAAACTTTATAAAGACTGAAGGATATGCAATTCAATGAAATTGTTCAAAGAAATAAAAAAAAACTAAAATTCTCATCACACATCATAGTTTATGGTTATTTTATAGTTCTGCTACTGGACAATAGATGTCACTAGTTAAGGCTGATATATTTAAGGCTCTGAACCGATTTGAAAAATTCTTTCACTTCTTCTTTCGAGTCGATGACATGTCATATGTTGAGACTACACTATGTCAGCCCAATATGCCGCCACAGCGAGAGCACGGCCGGATGCGCTCATTAAGTCTTTCACTGTTGCACTATCTTTTATTCGATCCCAGGCACATGTTCACATGGGACGTTTTGGTGAAATGGCAAAAACAGCTAGTGGGAAATAATTTTCATTTAATCGCAGCGACCACAAGTCTCAATTGCACAAAAAATAATAAAGGTACCTCTAAGTACTTAAAAAATTCTTTAATCTGAGGGTACCTCTGTATGAGTAGTAACACAAGTATGTCTTATACGGCATGAATCGCTAATGTAATAAATAGCGCCCAAATCTTTGTTCAAGTTTTTAAATGCGGACCTAGATTTGCGACGAGACAAGCAATAAATAAACATCGATAAACTGGTTTTCAGCTTTACTAATTGTATGCCTTTTTTAACAAAATTATCATGCAGTCTATAAAATAATCTTTCAAGCAAAGTAAGGCATCATAATAACAGGTTTAAAAATATCAATCTATTTTAAAATAACGACACGTCTAAACAAAGTAATTTTTAAAGTAATTTTGTTTTTGAATAAAATGGACTTATAACCAATAAGTCACCTCAACCTCAAATAGTTAAGATTTTTTTTAAAGAGGTTGATTTTGTGATTTCCGACGAAAATTCCTTCACTAAAGTTCCTATTTCGTATTTGGTTTCGTTCCAGGGTTTTTTCTCCATTGATCACTTTAAAAACCTGTAATATCTAAGTACTATTTTAAATTTTTAAATACAATTAATAAATAAAATAAAATTGTTGGTGCCCTCAAAAATTGTAGAACCTGCTCAAAAATAAAGAAGACAATTTAGTATTATGACCGGTTATTATTTATCGATGTGATGCTTTGCATATATTTTATAGGCTTTTTTATTTTTTTGAGGTGCTTGTGACTTTACCATAGAGTCAAGGTGAACTTGTAAAAAGTGATAATGAACTAGCTATATTATAGTAGCAGGTGTTAAATGATTTACTGCGTGCTCATAAGTTACTTATGGCGAGTGACGTCACTAATGTTTGGGCCTATCTTTTGCTTGGAAGTACAGGCAACTTCAACGGTAACAACCAATATTTTTCAATTTCTGTAACTCCGAGACGTCGATAACTTACTAGAGTATTAATCTATTTTCTTTTGTAGGCAGGTTTGAAAATTTTGATTTGTTCAGCTACTTTTGACGCTGACCTTACGTGTACCCACTTAAGGCGCCTGTACGTTATGTACTTTACTCTGTAATACGTATTAGATCTAGAGCTTTCTATCATCTTCATCATCTGCCTAACCTTTTCCGAACTACATTGAGGTCAAGAGGTTGTAGTCTAACCGTTAAATGACCGCTTATTCTTAGATTTTACCAAACTCGAAATCTGAACCTGTCTCAATAATAAATGACAATCTCTTTCAAACGCCTCGAAATCATTTAAAAAGAGAAAATCCGTTATACATAAAAAAAACCTCGAACACTATGGTGTTGTCAGTTTAATTTGAATATTTAAATTAGGACATAGGTGATTAATAATATCTTCAAGTAGGTAATCAAGTTTTGTCGACTTACCTACTTATGTAAACAATGCCACGTTTTCGGACATGCGTAAATGGAACTTTGCCCCATTGGCCTGCCGGTTCAAAAGGGTAGATCAGATTCCCGTGGAAATTATTAAACGAGAAGAAAAAAAATATATAAAATAGGTAGGTAAGCATTCGGTACTCAGCTACATCCGGTTAAACTGGAAGCCGACCCCAACATAGTTGGGAAAAACCCTATAAAAAGCAAAAAATAACTTTTAACACTAGGTAAACTAAATTTTGTCGTGTCGGGGGACCGCTCTAATTCATTACTTTAGATACGTGTTTTTTTTTTAAACGAATGTTGTAATTAGGTAGGTATCATTTGATTTATGTAAGTATTTATGAAGGTAGAAAGCGGTCCCCCGACACGTCAAAATTTAGTTTACCTAGTGTTAAAAGTTATTTTTTGCTTTTATAGGGTTTAGCGTTTTAACCTTTTGTCATAATTATTGCGTACTTTTTGGGTCGGGGGTTTTTTTAAATTTATAATTTAATTTTATTTCATGCTTTTTAAAGGAGCTCCTTAATTTTTCCTTCTTTCATTTAATTTATTTTATCTTAAGATGGGGTCGTTATATGCGATCTCAGCCAAAGGAAGCTGTTTAACAATCCTCATGACAAACTGGCTCTGAGAGAATTGCACAGATTGAGAAACAATGAAGATTAACCTTTGGACATTCTAGATTTTCAGCAAAAATATAAATCGGTTTATCCGTTTCATTCCGGCATTCCAGGGTTTCATCCGCCACATCCCATTTCCAGCATCAGGTTCTCGTCAATCAGAAACATGAAGAGAACTCGTCAAGACAAATTCAACGAGCCCAAACTCGATGGGTTTACTAAAAGGCAGTTCAGGGTTACGTCTCCTATCTTCGTGCCCTAACAGCAGACCAGCTCAGTGGTTCCAAAAGACATTAGTGTTTCAAATTTCAGATCCCACATATACTGGCAAGTAAACTGAGCGTGTAACATTCCTATCACATCTAGCAAACGAGCTGATGACCTTGAAGACCTGAACCGATTTCCACCAAACCTAGCTAAGAACACTCCCGACTGGCATACCTTTTAAACAAAAAAAACCGCATTACAATCGGATCATCCGTTTGGGAGCTATGATGCCACATACACACACACACACACACACACACACACACACACACACACACACAGACACGTCAAACTTATAACACCCCGTCGTTTTTGCGTCGGGGGTTAAAAAGGGCTCGGAGGATGATGCAAGCATTAGGTATCCACTTGATACTTGTTTCAAAAGCTACTTATAAAGTTGTTACATTTATCTTTTAAGATCTTAACTGTATTACGCAGTCTTGACTGGACAGTTAGCTAATGTAACGTTTTATTGTTCAACGACATATTTTTAAATGGTAAAACAGTTAAGAAATATGCTGTCGCTATTTTTTTAACCATGTTTCAGAGCACGTGTTTGAGGGTACTCAAAATAGACATTATGACAGGATTATTAAAAATTAAAAAAAACTACCATTAAATTCTACATTGCCCAATTATTGAGCAAACATTTATTCCCAAAATATCACAATAATAAGAGTAAAAACATAATACTATATTATTTTAACTTAAATTACACAATATTGAGCACTTAAAATTATAATCTAACAAAGGTATGGAATCAACAATGCTAACACACACTGGCATTTCACACACACATTTGGACGGACGAAATAAATCCCAAAATTAACTAACTTTGTTGCAGGAATTTTTAATTTGATCCTCTAAAGTGAATTCTTTGTATTTCTTCGTAGTACCTTTCTTTCACGATTATGATTAATACGAAACACAGATTTTCTTACATCATGAGCATTACCTTCAAAACAAACCCCTTATACTTGTGCTATAGATTTATGTTGTGCTGTGGTCTGTTAATCGATATCGAGTTTTCTGAAAGCTCCTACTGTGCCATATATATCGACATCGTTGACGGGCGCCGGGGCTGCCTTGCAGGCCTCGTTGAAGATGCGCAGGTAGGGGCTGACCTCATCGATGCGGCGCCGCCACTTCTTCGACAGGACATCGATGTTTTCTTCCTCTCCCCCCCATTCGCGGGGCAACACTTGTGCCGGAATGTGGTCCAGAAGTTCGTCAACTTTCGGGTGCAGGTAGTACTGCAGATATAGACAAAGATATTGAGATAAGATGTGGGAATAAAGAAATATTGGCTAAGGAAATAAAAGACTGAAATTGTGGGCTATGTTAAACTGCAACGATTTGTACCTATTTCTCGGTTGTAATAGGTGAGAAGTTCAATACAAGGGGATAATTTATTACAAGAAATATTTTTATTCAGTAATGCTGTGACAGTCATTCATTGATAAGTAGATACTAGATACGTTGCGTGGCAAGTAAACAATCTGTATTCAATTTCCTTAATCGTAGGCGGTAGCTTAAACAACTTAGTTTCCTCATGTGTACTTAGATGCCGACGTAATTATTACGTCAATCTATTATTTAAATAGAATTTGTTTACAAAAATAGAACAGGGTAAGAAAAAGAAGGAACCGGACATGATCGTCAAAAATATAAGTTAAACGCGTACCCGTCTCTTAATTTTCTCGTTGACGCAATTCCTCATGAGTGCCAGGGAGGAGGCGAGGAAGGGAGGCGAGCCCACCACGTGGATCCTCTTCAGCCGCTGAGGGTACGCAGCCTGCGCCAGCTGGATGGAGCGTCGCACCGCGTTAGCAGCAGCCGCCACGTGCGCTACCACCGAACCACGTACATTTGACACCTGTGGGTAACATTAAGAATACAAACTCGTTTCCATAATTTCATTAAAATCAGAAAAGATGATAAACTGGCTAGGTGCCTAAATATAAATTGTTGGCTTGTTTTCTCCTTGGTCAAAATGGCATATATTTGGAACAAACGGTGATAAAGCAAAGATGTAACATAAGGTCAAATTGCGTCAGATTAAATGAGCTATTAGTGTTCCACAGGGAAGCATGATGGGCCCATCTGATAATTTGAAAATGAATCGAATCATTTTGAATTCTATTATTATGCAAAAGCGGATCGGAGATCTTTTAAATAATTTGAAGGTTACTCTTATTAGATACATCTATAAAAGTCAGTGACCCGATACGGAACTATTTTCTAGAAAATAAACCTGTGATCGCTGTATTTAATTAGGATGGATTCACTAATCTTGTCTATACAAGGTGCGACGAAAATTAGCGTTTACTGTTTCTATATTGGGCACTTTTATGTGCTGATCGGTCAACTTGAATGTGAAAATAATACCGACAAGTAATTCACACAATACTCAATTTAGAGCTAACTGACCTCATAGATAAAAACGTCTCCTCCGATCTGATGTTCATCATACATCCTGACGTCACTGGTGAGCAGTACTGCACGGACGGCGTTGGCTACGTCTGCTGAGCTCTCAGGGTATTCCGGTCGTATCCTGAAGATCGTGATCCTGTATCCCTCATCTGTCAGCTTCGGGAGTACTACTATGTCCCTGCGAAATTAAGATTTTAAATCAATCAGAGCTCAGGCCTAGGTTAGCCATCGTAAGGACATCAATATCATCATCATAAATAGGTTAACCGATTAAAATTAATAGGGTAGTGTCCAGGGTCGAAATAATGAAATAATATTTAGTCCGCTTTTTAGATAATCAAAAAATATTGGATACGTATTTTTTCTTTTTTTAATTAAACATAAAATGACAAAGATAATACACTTCAAAAATTAGGAGTGGGGGCCTTTTACGTCACAGTGTCCTGAAAATTGTAGCAACTTGTGACGTCACACTCAACTTTAACACGCTATATCTTAACAAGTTCTGATCCAATTTAAAAAAGAAAAAATACGTATCGCTTAATTTTGGACAATCTACAAGACGGACTAATTATTATTTTTTAGGAAACTAGCCTTATTGTAAGGGTATTAGAATAGATAGAGGATCTGCCAGAAAGATTTACAAATTATCGCTAAGTATCTGTAACATGATCCCGAGGCCGATTTCAAAATACATAGGGGCTATCAAGCTTACTCACATGAACTTGCAGACTTCATCGAGCGGAGGGCAGCTGAGTGAGCGATGTTCGTACAGGTCTCTGAAGCGCGCCCTCGCCAGGCAGTAGGCCTCCAGCTTAGAGCGAGCACGGTCCAGATCCATGCGGCACCCTCGCACGAACAGCTCCAGGATGCGTTTGTCTGTAGAACAGAAGACATTTCAATGAAAAATTTGTATTTTCATAGTTGCTTACAGCTGAAGTCTACTCGTTGAAATTCGTAAGAGAAGTTTAAGTTAAGATTAGCTTATGTGAGATATAAAGTATTTCTAAGAATATTTTTTAAATATATTTCTGCATGTTAAGTACTACCAATATTAAGTATAAGACGTCTATTGGACAAAAATGGCCAAAATAAGATTATTTTACGCACTGCTGGGTTGAACATTTTCATCTAAACTCGGACGGAACCTTTGTGGTATTAGCCAGGGAAGCTTTCTAGAACCCAATAATATTTTGCAATTTAAACGGAATTTTGCAAAACGATGATAAGTAGTCATTTGTCAAAAACTAATTTTGTTAAATGTAGGTCCGAAAACCACGAGTGCGTAAATGTTTTGTGTACATGAAATATTATCAACACGTCTATGACCATAGCAACGAATTTGCGAAGCATCTATCGTTTCTATAGTTATTTGCTCTTCTAATTTTGTAGAATTTTACATAGTCTGGACTTAGTCCAAGAGTACATTGGGAAGTTGGGAACATAATATCTATTAATTAGAAGTCCTCTGCTAGAAATAGAATGACAAAATGAGATGTTTCGGGCCGATCCCCAATATTCTGTCACTTTAAAACTACACTATCCTGTTTTGTCTACAACATCCCTAAGTTAACGTTTATGTTGTTGTTCTATCTGATAATCGTCTTGTCTAGAACAAACACATTTAGCTATTGAACAATGTGATTCGTTTCCGTCGTTTCATCACACATTTGTGCTGTAATCCGCATATTTGCGTCACCAACAGATCAGCAATTATTTTCACTTCACTTCCGTAATTGTAGCAACATTTCAAACCTATTTGCTTTTGTAGCATATTGAGGAAAATGAGCCTCAGCAGTAGGTGGTACATAAGTATTATTGTTTCCGATTACATAGCGATCAACGCCCGATTATTGCATTGTATTCTAATTTCTTAGCATTGGACGCGAAACATGGTCATTCTTGCCTTCGTTTCTTTTATAATAAGAACTGCATCGTTTAGTAGATGCTTTAGGTGCAGAGCAAAAATAACTAATTGGTCACATAAAATATCGCTCAAAACTTGGTTCTTATTTCGTTTGTCGAGTATTTTGGATTGTTGTTTTGTTTGTTAGCTTCAAAGCGATAATAAATATTTATGTACATACGACTCGTGCGACATGATCATTAAAAAAATGATTGGTTAAAAATAAACTGAACACAGGTAGGTGCTGTTCGGAAAAGTACTACTTAATAGCGATATTGATCAGGGAAAAAGAAAAATCACGTTGTCTTTGACGTGTCAAGGTTATATGCTAATATTTTTATAATGAAATAAACTATAGCGAACCAGTTCGGTGCTCTACCATGGCATGGCAGCAGTAGGTACCTCTCTATTCCTTTTCCTTAAAAGTACAACAACATTGTCTATTGTTCTTCAATGAGACCAGTCGGACCGGTTCCATTTGTCAATACTTCTGGAAAATTGCTACTGACAGTTAACTAAACGACTTAACAAGTTTCCATCAAGTTCGCTTAGCTAAAGTAGTCTTATATTAAAAACAAGGTTTAGCAAAACAACACCAATTTGTTACATTATTATATAAATAAAACACCTAGTCTCGAACCGTTTTTATTTTTACTAACATCGCTGAGTTTTATTCTCAAGTATTTTTCGTAAAACCACTCATTTTCGCAAAGGTTACTCGTAACACCAACATCCACTCCCTTCTTGTTCATATCATCATGTGTTCCATGTCCCAGATAATCCACCAACCACCTTTTCTCTAGACTTCCCTTCCCTCTCTATTCGTTCGAAATTGTACTTCACACACCCTTTGTCGCATGTACCTCTAAGAATTTCATTACATTAAGTTCAATAAGAGACAATATGACAGTAGGTATGACTACAACTAAGTAGTCAAGTATGGTCATAGATAGTACTACTACTAATGTATTATGCCAAGATTATCGTATCACTACCTAGATAGGTAGGTCCTCCAATTAAACTTGTGCATTTTCTTTGAACTCATCTTGATTTAGCTACGTAGGTAAATCAGATATGCATTTATCCATTACACAACCATCACGTACCTATTTGTTTGTAACATAATTCATACTCGTGTCAATATGGTGGTCTGTACAACGTAACAGGCTACTTAGTGCTTTGACATATAATTACACGAGTATCACTAATAATAGTTTTGCAATTACAGTTTTTCGCTAACTTGGTCAAGGAGCGTCACTCGCGCACGTAACTTTGCGCAGGACATCGTGCGTATTATACCTAATGCACCAAACGTTTTGGCGATGTGAGGAAACGTAAACGCGTAAAAGTGCTATTGTTTCGATCAATGGCGGTAAATAATGATGTTGCTTATTGTTATGCGTGTGATTTGGATCCATGATGAGGTAATTGTGTCAATTCGGTCACCATTGAGGCGAGTTATAGCGTTGGTTTACGATTTAATGCGTGCCATTACTCATTCATTGCGAGTCGTGACACGGTGCCCGCCGATGCATTTCACCGATGCACACATCCAAATTGGGATTTGTACGATATTAGATGCGGTTGAGCTTTATATTGCACTTGCAACTACAACTTGCAATTGCAACTGGCTTACACCAGTAGATCTGTTGCAATATAAAACCACTTGCAGTTCTGCAATATCATTTCGAGTAATTCTCGCCGGTAAACGCCTACCTTTCCACGTTCCTGCGCCATAGATAGGTATGACGGTGGCCTAATGTCTAGATAACTGACCTATTCATTCATGTTATTTCTATTCTAAGCTCAAGGCGAGAAAGTAAAGCATTTAGGTAATAAACTAACTATGCATGCAGTTATGAAGGATAGGTATTTGATCTCCTGCATCATTTTGAAATTATTTCCTGTTATGTATTTGCTTACCTAATAAAAGTGCAAGTTATGACATTGCCATCACGTAAGTAAACACTAGAAGTATATTTAATCGTACGGACATTTGCATCGAAGTATTTTGTGGTGGTTGTTTTAAACAGCTTATTACAAATGCTAAGCGATACATTATATTTTATGGCTAACGCATTAAGAGCTAATACCTACTTCTACTATGCATTAGCTGAGTGCACTGTATAAGTTAGTGCCTCCGTTCCGCCTCTCTATCGCACAGAGGGCTTTGCAAATATGTATTATGTATCCATGAACAAATATCTACTTTATAACAATAGGTATACCTATAAATACCTGTCTATATACTTGGTACAGTGAGCAACAAAAGTTTGTTACATTTTGATTTTGTTACTTTAGTTGCTGACCGTACCGCGCTCATCTCGTATGCAAAAAAAAATATGTACCTACCAAAAATATGTGTTTGTGTATATGCAAAAATAATCTGTTATGGTTTTAAAATATTTCAATTATTTTGCTCATTGGAAGAAGATACTTAATAAGATCGAAGATACTTAGGTAGGTAGGTATAATCTAGATTTTGTTCGGCCGCGGCCGGTTCATTCTCGCGAATGGTTAATGCCCTTGTTTGACTGTTACAATTACATAAGGTACAGATATTCTTGGCTCGAATGTAGATAATGTCAGTGTCTATCATGCATGCAATTTTATATTTCTTTGTAAGCTAATCAGTGTACCTACCTACCTAGTAACAATATATTGGACTAGAGGTATTTGGGATGGGAGTATGGAAGAGTCTTGCAACTTTACAATATGTAAAAATACTCTAACATTAAAGTCATATTTGTTTTCGTCTACTTTAATTAGATGTTAATTTAATTCACAATTAACCACAGTTATCTGTATCATGATGGTAACTTATTTTGTGTTATAATTTGTTTATTAGGTACCTAAGCCAGAGGTCATTTCAAATACTTAGGTAGCTAAATCTCTAGCTAAACATGTTTGGTTTTTAATAATCGCTCTAATCAAATTATAGTTAGGTACCTAGATTAGGTATACCTACCTATATTTTATATATATATTTTTTTCTTCTGCGGTTTTAAAGTTTTAATTAACTATAGTGTAGGTACCTACAATATCGGTATCGCTATGTGATGTTGCCGTGCCACCTGGGTAAGGTCAAAGACCATCTTTTGTATAAATGACTCGATCTAATCAAGTCTATCCAGATTCCTAAAGCCATTTATATTTGTATTATAAGTTATTCACATCACCAGACTAATAACTTGATATTAATAATACCTGTCAAGTATGTGGCCGTGCAGATATTAATCTGATAATAAAATTATTACACGCAAGTCATAAATTATTACTTAGCCATTAAATATAGTTTAACCTCTAACCTTATAAAATGCAGGATGCGTAATTATGGGTTAGTATCTCTAGCATTAATTTAGCAATTTGGACCACCAAGACTTAAACGACATTCGAAGTTTAGAAAAAAAGATATTGTAAAAAGTTCGATTCGCAGTTTCGTACCAGTAAAATTCGTGGGGAAACTCCCGAAGTAAAAAGGGGGGTTATATGTTTGACCGTTACGTGTTTTGTGTGGCTCAGTAGCCCTTTTAAACGGATGATCCGGTTTAGTTGCGTTTTTTTTAGAGTTGAAGGCTGATTCCCCGGAGTTATTTTCTGTTTAAAGCAACTCGGCGTTTTTAAACGTATCATCAAAGTTGCCGCAAGACTGCAATCGCTCGTATTAAGTGATAATCAAAATCCTCACTCAGTATGCATTATTTTACAGGTTTTGCTCCTCGTTTAACGAGGAAAATGATTCCACTGCCCCATTTTTTTTAATACCCAAGGAACATAATTGGTGCCAGTTGGACGTACTTACCAACATTTTCAGGGTCTGGCAGGTAGGGCGAGGCGGCCAGCATGCTCCGCAGGTCGCGCACGCCGCGCTCGATGTCCCCGGGGGCCTCGCCCAGCTCCTGCGCGATCAGCTCGGCCTGCTTGCGCGACGGGCCCTGCAGTAACGCCATCGCACTACACTACGCACGGGTACACGACAGTACAAGCTCCGATTCGCTGCTCTAATTCCGACCGCTAAGATTGCGTACTCCAGCTGAGTAAGGACAAAACTGCGACCGCATAGCGCGAACCACCTTTTATAATCTACGCGACGACGTTTAGAAAACGTAAGGACGATAAGAGGCGATAGGCTTGCTCGCCGCAGACGCGCAGGCAACAGACACCGGCTACTGCGCCGTACACCGTGTCACATACTATGATATTTTATAAATTACACAAAAGTTTTCATGCCTTTTCCAATTAATTAAGAGTAAATTGAACATTAATTGCTATTACCTACTATAGATAGGTATGATTAATTCTTTTGTTCCGTACGCTCAATACGTGAGATTTTATGCAGTATTTGTTTATGTTAACTTAAATGTGTGTCAATGTAAAAGTCAAGAGTATCGAAATGTGATGAGTGGGTAAATAGCAATAAACGCACGTGACGCGCGCAATCACAATAAAATTGATTAAATATAAGTATTTTCTGAGAAATGTAATCTTATTAAGTACTGACCCCCCAATAAACTTCAAATTAAATCTCTCGTTATTTTTTTCCGACTGTGAAGCCATTTGGATACCATATTCAAATCCTGATAAGCCGAATATCTTCAATGTATCATGGAAAATCTGTAAATAGCATGAACCAAACTCATAAGTCCTTTAATGAGATAATGCGGGTTATTATTAGGAATGTTTAATTTCTCTCATGAGAACATCTCAGGAGTCCCAAAACTAGACACCAAACCACCAGCAAAATATTTTGGCACAAATTTAGAATAACTACAGATTACCTTCTTACCTTTAATAGGTAACTTTATATTTTTTTCCTGCACTAGGTTGGACTGGAACCACTGTCCTCCTTCCTGTCCCAATTTATACCTACAAACATCTTTAAATACGGTTATGAAAAACCATATGAGTAAGTAAATACACAAAAAAATTCCAACTCTAGATATCCTTATTTTGAAACTTAGTCTTAAATATTACTTGGTTTGGTGCTATAAATATAAGCCATGAACTTGAATAAACATAATGGTAGGTATAAACTTGTTGTACGATTCTTAGACCACGTCGTAGGTAGGTATACTAAAGGTGGCTAGAGTTCGGTGACTCAAAGTTACCTTAATTTGCAACCGGATTGCAAAGGACGTGGTGTTTTCTTCGCTTTTCAGTGTGTTGAATGATACACGACATAATTACCTCATGCAGATATCTCCACTCGTCCCGACATTAGATTAAAAGAAGATCAATTTTCCAAATCGGTCCTGTAACGTCATTTTTTTTCAATCGCGTAGTAAACACAAAATCTCATGAAGAGATTATCGTTTGTTTGAATGAGAACTTAGATTTTTTTTAAACAATTATTTAATTATCATGAAAATAGTTTTTTCAATTGCATTTATTTTAATTGAAAAATAAATAATTCGAGTGGCGCCATCTTTTGATGAATAGCGATATTTATTTTTTAAAGAATTGTCTATGGTGGTGAGTAGAACTATCGAGAATATCAGATAGTTTAAATTATATGTAGTGATTCTACTCAACAAGAGATGGCGCTTTTTTAAATAAATGAAATCATCCCTTAAATGGCAACACTAACCAGTTCTGTCATTTCTATTGAATGAAGGTCGGCAAATTCAATTTTCAAATATAACGACGGAAATACCGGGCTCGATGCATTGCTGATTTTGATTCATTGAAAAGTAAATAAATAAACGAAATATGCGTATTCATAAGTGAAACCTGGTTTGTGTTACACCAATTTAAAATGGAGCCATCGAAGGAGGCAATCGCTGTGCGTATCACGCGGTTGAATCGCCTAATTTTGGGTAAAGTGACAGGTGGAACTACCAGGTTCAGCAGAAAGACAATAGATCGCGAAGCCCTACTGGATGCTCTAACTGTTCTTTATGATGAGTGTAATGATGACCCCGTCAAGAAGAGCGATGACTTGGTCAAAGCTTTTTTGGATAAGTGTAAGTTGGTCTTTGTTTTATCCCCCACATAGTTACTAAAAGTTCATCACAGTTCATATTGTAGGTACATATTAAACTCTTTCTCAACCTAGCTATCGTGCTTTAGAGTATCAAACAGCTGCACTCAATTACTGCAGCTGGTTTTGAGGTATACTTTTTGTGTACATGTTGTCACAAAGGATATTCTAGAGATACAAAAGGCAGAAAAAAACTGGTTCTCATTCAGAATTTCAATAGAATTAACTTGCATACACAATTTATACATTTTCAAAGTTTTTCAATCAAGGCTTATCACTATGTTGATGTATTTAACCTTTTGAACGCCAATGTCGGCTATAGCCGACATGAGCAAGCGTGCCCTGTGCGCCAACGACGGCTATACTCGACAAAAAACAGGTCGCAGAAAAATACAAAATAAACCTATTAAATCATTACTTTTATGTATTTTTTAGTAGATATTTATTTTAAGATTTTCGGGCTTGGCGTACAGGGCATAGGAATACCGATATGGCGTGGCGGTGAAAAGGTTAAGCATTGTTTAATTCAAACTCAATACTTTGAAACTTCTGATTTTAAATAATTTAGTAATTACAATTAATAAAGTACTAATCTAGTAATTGTACAATTACTAGATTATCTCTATATCAGAAATTCCAAAGTATATATTTAAATTTCAGTTTTCATGAATAGTAATCATACAGTTCTGGCTTAATGACCTAATAATGTAAATGCTAAGGCAATTTTGTTTATTGATTATGCTTAAACATAGAAATTGCTTAACCAATTGGCAGGGGGTCAGTTCCCAGGAGACGGAGATAGTCTTCTTTTTATCCAGGGGCATGTAGTTCCCACGGATTATAACTCCATTCAAGTAGGCATGTAACTAAATATAAACAATCTTATATAACTTTAACTTAAAACTGAGCTTCAAAGTAAAACACACAGCTTACAATCAATGTAAATGCAGTAACAATTATTGTTTAATAGTTTGTTTTAATAATATTGTATAAAAATCTAAGATTGTTAACTTCAGTTAAGAGCCTCAAATGGATCAGTAGCTAATGGTTCATAAGAATTCATATTGAGAAATAATTCATAACAATTGAGGATTTTATTAATTTTATTATAACAAAAGCATAATATTTACTATAGTATTATTCATTGTTTTGAGTGTATTTTCAGATCGCAGCACATTGGCAGAGCTGCGTAGGACTAGAGTGTGCATCTCTGACTTTGAGATGATTCAAACTATTGGCCGGGGACACTTTGGAGAAGTGCATGTACGTTACTTGTTATGTTGCTTTAAATTATAAATTTTTGATATACTGTGTGGTGATCATTTGCCACAATTACATAAGAAGTTAACATGTTTTGCCTTGATTTGTAATTGTTTTCAATTATCTCTTAGCTTACCATAACTATGCCTGAAAAATAAATTATATGTGCATTGAAAAATTACATAAGCATATTATTTTGTTATCAGTTCATGCACATCAAACATTTCCTTGTGTATGCTAGATGGTGAGAGAGAAACAGACATGTGATGTGTATGCCCTGAAGACGTTGCGCAAGGAGCAAGCTCGCAAGCGCGCCGACGACGAGCGCGACGTGCTCGCCGCTGCCACGGGACCATGGATACCCAAGCTGCAGTATGCTTTCCAAGTAAGTCAAAAATTAATCCCTACTAATATTATGAATGCGAAAGTAACTCTTTCTGTATGTCTGTCTACCTACGTGTTACGCATCTAGCTAAACCACTGAACGGATTTTCATAAAATTTGATACAGAGATAGAGTTGACCTTAGAACATAGGATAGTTTTTATCCAGGACTTTTAAAGAATTCTCTTGGAAATGCGATATAACCGAAGTCTACGCGGGCGAAGCCGCTGGCTGAAGCTAGTAGTTTCATATTTCCAGTGTTTTGGTTCATTAATCAAATATTCAAACAATTATCTCATCATCCACTTCTTGTTTTTATTTATGGTTCCTTTTTTTATTTTCGAGGATCATTATCTGACCTTATCAATAGGAACAATTGAGTTGATTAAAGTGCTATTGCTAAAAATTACAAACCTGCAGGTGTGTAGGTATTAGGCACTAATTCTTGTTTAGTTTTTGTCAATGATTTTGTATGGTAATATGTAGTTATTCTACTACCTTGATAGAAATGCGATTGCCTACCCATTTTATTACCTGGATAGAACCGAATACATCGTAGTATTTATTGCACGAGGTCAATGGAGTTTCTTGCTGGTTCTTCTCCATGAGACCAAGTCTTTAGAACCGTGCAACTAGTTTGACGTTTCGAAAGAGCTTTCATAGGCCGATTTGAAATATTTTTTTTTTACTTTGACAGGACAGCAGCAACCTGTACTTAGTGATGGAGCTGTGCTGCGGCGGCGACCTGGCGGGGCTGCTGGCGCGGCGCTCGCAGCCGCTGTGCGAGCGCGACGCCGCCTTCTACGTCGCCGAGGTGGCGCACGCGCTCAAGGCGCTGCATGCCATGGGATACGTGCACAGAGACGTTAAACCGCATAATATATTACTCGATAGGTGAGAACTTCCTATCAATACATAGCATAAAACAAAGTCGCTTTCGCTGTATGTATGCTTAGATCTTTAAAACTACGCAACGGATTTTGATGCGGTTTTTTTTAATAGATAGAGTGATTCTTAAGGAAGGTTTGTATGTATAATAAATGCATAATATAGTAGAGAAACACTGATAAATTTAAAGGTTTCTAATGTGATGTCGTAAATAAGCACGTTTTTTTGCGCTTATATTGCAAACGCTGGCTGAACCCTACGAGATAGACCAAAATAATGTACTACAGTATTGTTCACCTTAAAAAGTTCAACAAAAAGGTCCGCGATGGTATATGTCTATCTCTTAGGGATAACCCAGCATAACCATTTTTATTCTTTACTAAAAAATGGTTATTTACGAAGTGATTTTAAACAATAGGTACAGCATTAATCCTTATCCAATTAAGTACCTTAAATAAATTGTGCATTTATTATAGATCAATATGCTTTTTACAGCATGTAATTTAAGTGAATATTACCGAAGATATTACAAATTTAAAATGCAGGGTCGTAGTTGTTTGCGCCGGGCGGCGCGGCGCGTGCCTATAAGTAGGTATATTTTGCATTGCACCCGTACGAAGCCGGGGCGGGTCGCTAGTATAATATAAATGCTTGATGGTACTAGAGTGAACATAAGATACTTTTTATCAACACACCACGATGGCGAAGCCGTGGGTGGGAGCTAGTATTATAATGAGATATTATGATATAACGCCAGGTGATGATGACAAATGTTTCCAAAGGCCTGCGGAAATGCCTTATTTATCTCTCTACGCATTGACTGTCTAGCTAGGTCCTAGGTAATGGAGACAACAGCAGAGCAGCGCCTGTACATACCGTAGGCTGCAAGTGATCTTGATAAAATCCTATTATGTCTTGCATACACAGATGCATTTTCGAGCAAAAAATACTTGCTTAAGATTGTCCTTTCCTTAACCAAAAATGTTGATCTCTACGAACATATGTCCTCATGTAGATGCGGTCACGTGAAGCTGGGCGACTTCGGGTCCGCGGCGCGGCTGTCGGAGGGCGGCTGCGGCGGCGTGGCGCCCGCCACGGCCGACTACATGGCGCCCGAGCTGCTGGCGGCCGCCGACTGCGCCGCGCACACTGTGTGTCAGCACTACTGCGCTCGGCTTGTTACCTCCGCCATTGTGCGTCGCATGTGCTTCTGTACACCTTGCATCTTGTCGTTCACCAAATCTAGCTCAAACTCAAAAAAACATTCAAATAAGGCCGATAAATCAAAGTCAAAGTCATTTTTTTTTGTTTCAAATAGGCCCATAAAAGATCTTTCTAAACGTCAAACTAGTTGCAAGGTTCCAGGGGGTTGGTTTTATGTAGAAGAACCTGCGAGAAACACCATGGATACTCTTTTTAAAAGAAAAAAAACAATAGTTTTCTAATCTCACAGTCAGCACTTTTCGAAGTAAAAAACCAAAGACATCCACAAAACGCCACTCTTCAACACTTCCTATGAGTTTTTGCTGGGAAAAAGTGGTGTAACAAACTCCCCAGTAACTTAAGGAATAAGTAATTATCAGCCTTTCTTATCGTTGCAAGGTACAGACCTCCTCTCATACAGAGAAGTGATCACTGATTATTACTGATCTACGCTTGATCAAAGTGATTGGTGATTTCAGATAAGGATTAGATAACTTATGATGTAATTCATTACAGTTTGGTGCAAACAATCAACATGCAATGTCGTAACTAGATTAGATTGGAAAAGTAGCAGCAATTAGACAGAGTAGAAATAACAAAGCATGTAGTTGTGGAAGTAATAACAATAATAAATGGATGGGAACGTAGAAATTAACCAAATATAGATTTAGATAATTATGAAATAGAAAGCAGTTGTTTTGTAGTTAGCTGTTATGTCATAGTCAAACTACTGTAGTATGTTTTGTATGAGTAAATAGCTAATTGTATGATGTTTGCAGTCATCATGTGACTACTGGTCGCTGGGCGTCATCGCGTTCGAGCTGGTCACGCTCCGGAGACCATTCTCTTCGGGAGAAGACGACTCCATTGCTCAGATACTTAGTAATATACAAAGGTGAGTTAATATCTTACTAGAGTAATATCTTATTGATTTTTGTAATAGTACCCTTCCAATCGACTTACGTGCACGAATACTTAACTTTTATTAATTTATTAATAGCACTTGAATAGCTCTGTAACTGATGTTGTTTGTATTATAATTAAAACGACTTGGCGAGTCTTTGATTTTAGGACATTACTTGGATGTAAACAATTTTGTTTTTTCAATATTCTCGTCCCAAGTTCTTCAGACGTTTTTATACTATAATATTATAACGAGGAAAAAATATTCGTTTCATTGTAATTGATAAACAACAAGACCAATTTTTTAAATTCTTGGACTCTTGTAGCTACACTCTTTTCGAGTAACATAGGCTATATTTTGTCCATGTATGGGCAGTAGTTCCCACGGGACGCAAGTGAAACCGCAGGAAAGCGGCTAGTTACCACAGATTACCTAAATAGTTACTTCGTAAGTTTTACTTAGTTTTACTAAGTATGTTGTCATGGCAGCTACGAGCGGTCGTCGTCGCCGCAGCTGCCGTGGGACGAGCCGCCGGCGGCGCCGTCCCGCGAGTGGCGCAGCCTGACGGCGGGGCTGCTGCGCGTGGTGGCCGGCAAGCGCTACTCCTACCTCGACACGCTGCAGCACGCGGCCCTCGCGCATCTGCCCGCGCATAACATACGCGACCAGGTCAGCTCTTAAACTAATATGTTGTTGCTTTGATGGAATCTGCCTTCAAACAGCCCATAACAAAAAAGCATTTAACAAATCTTGAAAATTCGTTCTTGAACTTGTATCTTGTTTGTAGTTTGAAGGCTGGTTCCATCACGGCATATCCATCCGAGATGGTTGAATATTCACATTCATTACATTCAGGTGCTTGAAGGGAATTCATAACTACCTACATAATAGTATTACATAAGGGAGTTCACATGGGGTTATCAATAGGTAATATACATAAGGGAGTATATGTATAGCGAGAGATAGGACATAAAAGGGTACATAGGGAGAACACAGGGACAGATATGGGAGTATTTAGTGGAAGTCTGTACATAAGGAAGTTAAGGTGTATTTACATTATGGAGAGTATAAAATGAAGTTTCATCCAATCCCCTACAATGTACTTATTTAGTAACTTGTTACCTCCTGATAAGACTGGTTGTCAGACTTTCTGGCGTTCTATTCTGAAGTTCTGATCTCCCGTTATAAGTTTTCATTACCGAACACATTTATCAGCAAAAACAATCACGAACATGATGTTACTGTTTGGCGTGCTTCTTGAGAATCGTGGGCACGTATTTAACTCGTTATAATTGTTATAACTTATATCCGTGTAAACAAAGCTGAACTTTTGTTCCACCCGTGCGACAGCTACGTTACACAATAAAGACTGAGCAGATGTAATCATTGAGGAACCACTGCCCTGACTCGCTACATTCCAAAAAATACTCATCATTGTTATCAACCGCGTGGTATGTAGCAATATCCTTCGATATCAATACTGACATTACTTATCATTATCACATATTTTTGCATTGTTATAAGAATGTAATGATCCCCATTGAAGTGGGGTAATATATAAGGTGGAAGATCTCGTGGCTAAGTCAAAGCCGCACGGTTCGATCGATGACGGTTCAGCAACGCTCGGCGCAGCCGGTCCGTGGATGGGTGACCATCTTATCATAAGAAGTACTGTAGTGTTGCTTAAGGTGTGATAAGCTGGTCGGTAGCTGTCATTTGAACATCTTTGGCTGGCGTTACGGGTAGTTGAAAGTCAGTAAGTGTAACAAGTAGTCTTAGCAAGGCGTATTGGGTTGGGTCAGACTGGCAGCTGAGTTCGACATAGTTGTGTGTTGTGGGATGTGTGTGACGGTGGTTGTGGTGAGCAGGCGCCGCCGTGGGTGCCGCTGGTGCGCGGCGCGGAGGACGCGGCGCACTTCAGCGTGCCGGCGCGGGCGCCGCCGCCGCCCGACGCGCAGCCCTTCCGCACGCGCCCGCCCTTCGCCGGGCAGCTGCCCTTCGTCGGTCAGTATACCAACTCACCATATTCTCAACACTGAAGGCATTCTATTGTACAGCCAAATGTCTAAGAACTTAAAGTCGCCAACTCATTTCCAACGAATTTGACTCTTCGTAATAATTAATTTGCTTGTTTACCAATCTAAAATTATTGCCTAATTCGGAAACAGGGACAATCATAAAATACATAACATTGCGTTATGTATTTTAAGGATTGTAATACCTAGTTTGAATAAACACAAAATGATCTATGTAAACACAGCCCAACTAAATCACAACAAGTTTGTTTTAAAGTAATATTCACGTGAAATGCTGTTTGTATACAATCATTTACAAATACGATCGTTTTACCCATTGTTTGTGTATTTAGTAATGAAATCATTTGTAGTAAGACGTAATAATTCGGGTGTTAGTTAGAGACAGTAGCGTGTTTGTGTTGCAGGCTACTCGTACGTATCGCAGGACGACAGCGAGGAACACAGCGTTGGGTTCAACGCCTCGCACGACTGCACAGCCATTGACTTGGCAACTTTCAAGTAAGTTCACTATTATGTTATGCTTTCTTGGTGAATGAGAAGTCCTTGCGGAAATATGGATGTGTGTCCTTTGTGTATATGAAATGCGTGCGTGCGTGTATTTGAAACAAGGTGTAATCTATGAAGCCTTTCTAATTTGAAGGTCACGTCAACGTTACATTTCTAATTTTTACATTCAACAATAAAACAATTTCAATTCTTTTAAATTTATACGTGCATGTAGTTAAAGATTATAATGCTGATAATTAGGTCAGCAGAGAAGTTGGCCGCGATGCGGAGTCGCGAGATCACCTCGCTTCAGGCGAAGCTCGCGGAGGCGGAGTCGCAGGCCAGCGCCGGCATCGACCGCGTGAGGAACGAGGCCGAGGCCGAGGCCGAGAGGCAGCGAGCGAGGCTGCAGGCCGAGATCACGGCGCTTAGCTTGCAGAACAAGTAAGCTTGGATAATTATATTTTAAGTGAAATTCGTGTTAATTTTTTCATTTTTTAAAAATTAAAAACGAAACTAGAAAAGTGGCTTATTCAAATCATGTTTGATGATTGTTTATTCTATTATATCCTACTCCGTTTTGATACGAGTCAATATAAACCATGTCATTTAAAATCATGATATTGGTCAGACGTCTAGAGCGTCAAGTGGAGGTAGAGCGCGAGGAACGCATGGCGCTGCAGCGCTCCAACCAGGAGCTGTCGTCCAGCATCGCCGAGCGCAACAGTGCTGAGGTGCGCAGCGCCCGGGCAGCCGCTGCAGCGCTGCAGGTCGAACGCGATACCCTCCGAGACGACTTACAGCGGCTGGAGGGACGTCTAGACATGCTGGCCGCCGAGTGCAAGCGCGCCGAGGCCGACGCCGACGCCGCCAGGGCGCAGCAACAACACTATAAGGTTGGTCTTTATAGAGTAATGTGCTGTGCATGTGTGCTTATGCTATGTTCTTCATAGTAATCATGTCTACATAGTTCCAGATAAATAATGGGCTAAGCTATAAGCTCTAAGGTTTTGTGCTTATTTCGGGTTCAACTGTAATTTTACAAGTTAGCTGTCAGAAACTATTGCAGTATTTTATGTTACGTTATATGTACCTTACTTGAGCTACCCAATTGTGTGCAATTGGCAGTTTCAAAATCATTGTTTTTTTTTTGTACAGTGTAGTTTTCAGTAAGAATATATTTGAATGTGTATTAGTAAGTAAAGTGGTGGAGTGATACGGCAGGATATAATAGAGCGCGTGTACGAGCTGCGGCACCGCGCGATCACGGAGCTCAACGTGCGGCCCATCGTGAGTGCACACCGTGCATCTAGTAGTACTGTAGCTCAGTAGTCCTTGCCTCGTGTGTCGTGTAGGGGTCTGCTCAGACAGACCGGCTCGGAGAGCATCGGCGGGCACTTTTCTTTTTACAAAGACCGTTATCGGCTGCGATCGGCTGAAAGAGCATGCAATCGGAACCAAACGTCTGCAAGACCGAGAAAAAGTACGCGATCGGAGCCGATCAGATCCTCTTAGTATTTCACACAAAGCGCCTTCGAGCATTCTTAATGACAAAAGCAGTGCACATGCAAAAATAAACCTTACTACCATTACTTAGTACTCAATTTTCAACGTGTTAAGAATTTGCTTTCCTCTCCGAGCCGATCTGTCTGAACGGACCCTAGTAGTGTAGTGACGATAAGCCACATGCTTTATGTTCGACCTGTAGAAAATGGACGGTTTTATATAGGGAATGCGTCACGTCGTGTATAAACAATAGTTTTGTTTTACTAGAAGTCAGTATCAGTTTAGGTAGACTGAGTATGCGATAGGTGTTGTGTTCATGTGTTCGGGTTGCTGATGTCGTGTCGGTAAACCACCAATTTTCTAATGTTGATCGTGATAACAAAAATGGAGAAATTGTAATGAAGGATTAAATGCATGCCATCAATTATGTGTCTCTAATGATTAGATATAGATTTGAGATTATGCTTTTTTGCTATTTAGCTTAGGCTAACAATTAGGTAGTATAAGTATTTAGTTTAAGTAAATTTTTGTGTAAAGTCATAAAGTGTAAAGTCAAGAAAAGTGTTGGAGTAAAAAGTAGTACAATAAGCATGATGACTGAAAAAAAATAATTGGTCCGTGTTTTAGATAAACGTAAAATAATGGACACGTATTTTTATTTTCTCTCACAAACAAATAACAGCGAAGATATAACACGATTGAATTGTGTGTTACGTCACTTCCGAGTACAAATTTGACACACTAGTGACGTCACAAGCCCCCACTCTCAAGCGTTGTTGAGTACTAATATTATAAAGCTGAAGAGTTTGTTTGTTTGTTTTTT
Organism: Helicoverpa armigera; assembly: GCF_030705265.1. Taxonomy (NCBI): domain Eukaryota; kingdom Metazoa; phylum Arthropoda; class Insecta; order Lepidoptera; family Noctuidae; genus Helicoverpa; species Helicoverpa armigera. The sequence continues at coordinate 3,882,560 of NC_087141.1, forward strand.
TGAACGCGCTAATCTCAGGAACTACTGGTCCGATTTGAAAAATTCTTTCAGTGTTAGATAGCCTATTTATCGAGGAAGGCTGTAGGCTTTTTATCCGGGTTCGTGCAGAGGTTTCCACGGGATGCGGGTGAAACCGCTGGCAGAAGCTAGTATTTTAATAAATATTTACCGTCGTACCACAAGAACTTTTAAACGTCTGTTGAACACTTGTCTAAAAAATTACTGGTGATGACGTTGAAATAAGGTCCGTTTTGCAGCCACTCTTTTTTTAGACAACTGTTCAACAGACGTTTAACAGTGTTTGTGGTACGACGGTTAATGTTTTCTTAAAATAAAAAATACGTGTCTAATATTTTTGGCTAATCTAAAATGCGGACTGATTAGAATGACTATTTCTTAACTCTGTCATGACGCGTATTGCAGGACACGATAGCGAAGGAGCGGGCATTGCGACGACAGACGCTGAGCGGTGATGCGGACAGCCGGTCAGCCGCGCGTGTAGCCGCCGCCGACGCCGCCGCAGCTAACGAGATGCGAGCCCGACAAGCCACCGAGAAGAAGCTCGCCATTCTCGACGACGAGAACAAACGCCTCACCGACGAGCTCGACGCTGCTGCCAAAACTCTGGCCTCCATGCAGGTTTCTATTGTTTATATCACTTCTATATGCTTAGTAAACAAACACCGAAGAAATAATGGGCTATCGCTTTCCATTTCCACAATAGGAAATGATTTCCCAAGTCTTAAATTCAAATTCAAATATTTTATTTCGGATTTCTCCTTAAGTATAGTGTTAGTACAACTCAGCCTAATGTTAGTATTAAATTAAAATCTCATATAACAAATGTACAGGTAATGTAATAAACCAATTACCCCGAAATTTGTATGAATAAGGATTGCTTTCGCGAAATCTTTTTTTCATATTGAGCTTTAAGATGTCTTATGAAATGCTTATTGTAAGACATTTGTTCAGGAAAAGTTAAACGAGAAGCAGCGAGAAGCCACCACGGCTTCAGAACAGATGAAGGAGTTACAGGTTCAACTGGCGCAGGAGCGTGTAAAAGCTTCCACGTTACTCGCGCAAGTACAGGTATGTGATACCCAAGTTTTTTCCTGGTAGTTGATAATATGCAGAGTGCTGGCCCACAAAAGCGACGAATGAAAGACAATTGCATGCGGCAGAGATGAGAATGTTAAGAGGTATGTGTGGAGTTACGCGAATGGATAGAGTGAGGAATGAGTATATAAGAGGAAGTTTGAAAGTAGCGCCGGTATCAGAAAAACTGCGTGGAAACCGGCTGTCGTGGTATGGGCATGTGATGCGGAGGAATGAGAGTCATGTTGTGAGGAAGGTAATGAGTATGAACGTGGACGGATATAGTGGAAGAGGAAGACCAAAGAAACGATGGATGGATTGTGTGAAAGTAGATATGGTAAGAAAGAATGTTACTTGTGAGATGACGGCAGATAGAAGCGTATGGAAGAAGAAAACATGCTGCGCCGACCCCAAATAAAATTGGGATAAGGGTAGGAGGATGATGAGTTGATAATATGCATTTTTGTAGAGATGTAAATTTCATGATAATAATAGTTAAAAAAACTAAAAGAAAGCGTGGAGTGTTTTGTCCAAATAAAGATTACATAAACACTCCACGATTTCTTTAGTGTGTTTTTTAGTTTTCAAACTATTATTTTTATTTTATACTTAAATCATACGGACGTCGACGCAATCATGTTTCTATTTTCTTCGTATTCTTGACAGCAAGCCTTTTCATTTGATACCCATATCCTGGGAGTGGATTTTAAATAGTCAGTCCGCCATCTTGGGGATGCCGCCATGTTGGATTTGTAATGACCTTTTTTAGCTAGTCATATATTGTCATCAGAACTCAGAGCGAGTGTAAAATGTCATCTTAATCGAAGATCGGGAAGTAGGTCAAAGTTAAGATTGCAAGATTTTGTTACATACTTAGTTACAAGTGAAGCTAATATAAGCATGTTAAAGTGTAGTAAGATGATGACAAGCGAGTTGCCTCGTTGTGCAGGAGTTGGAGCGCGGCGTGGAGGCGTCGGTGCGGCGCGAGTCTGCGCTGGAGGAGCAGTGCGCGCGCACCGAGGCGCGCCTCACCGAGCGACTGCGCGGCGCCGAGCAGCGCGCCGCCAATGCGCTGCACGACGACGCCAGGCATCGCGAGAAGGTAACATACAAGCTGCATCTTATCATACTTTGAGCTGCCATCCGTCCGGGTTTCCCCGGATTTGTCCTAGTTTCTAGGCGTCTGGGCGGGTTTCAAGAAGTTTTCGGGAAAAACCCGCACACGGGATTAAAAATTAGGTCATGTGCTGTTTTTTTTTTCGGCTTCGTGTGAGGAAAATATGCGATTTACGCCAAATGTCCGAGTCTTTTCTGGATTGTTTGTCTGGGTTTGGCGAAATTCGCAGACTTGAAACAAAATGAAAAATCCCTGTAAGTTTTACAATTAAGGTATATTTGTCAGGTGAACACACTAGAGCAACTAGTGCGACAGTTAGAGCGCGAAGTTAGCGCTTTGGAGAAGCGATCCTGCGCCGCGTGTGCCGCCGCCGCGTCCACGTCCGCGCAGCCCGAGAGCGAGCGCGGCACTGACCTGCCCAGCGCTCGCACGCCGCACAGCGACACCGAGAGCGTCGCCGACGCGCATGCGCACGCACACGTCTCGCTCCTCAAGGAACAGCTTGAACGGGCTGAGGCACAGTTGCAGGTAACTACATACCACAACTATGTGACGATCTGCGTCTAATATAAAGTTGTAACGGGTGTGTCATACCTAATCACATTAAATTAAACACGTTAATATACTGGTTAATATAATGTCGATTAGCACAAAGAAAAAATAAAATACGTTAAAATAAAAAATGGTCATTAATGCTCAATCCTTCTCCGTGTGAGAGGAGGCCTGTGCCCAGCAGTGGGGCGATAAGAAGGCTGTATAACTGTAAAAATAAAAATAAAATGATTTTTCAAACAAAGTAAATAGATGAAAATGTGCGAGAATTAGAACACCATATAAGAGTCAGTCATTATAAACAACGGAAATTCTAACTTTATCTCTGCTTTACACATGATGTTGTAAATAATGAAAACGAAAAATTACTCCTGTGGCTAAACCACTGAATGGATTAGGTTATTTTTTTACAATTCGCCATAGAATATCACAAAGTGATAGAATTTAATGTGATTAGGTACGACACACTCTGTATAGCACTAGGTCATGCTAAATGTTTTCTAGGCTCGAGCTGAAGAAATTGCAAGTCTGCGACAAGAGGCTAGAGCCGCCAATCTAGCGAGATGGCGGAAGGTAAGAATACCCAAATTAATATTTTTTTCTAAGTGCTTACTACTTAGATCATGCCATATTTAAGTAGACATGGTATTTTCATCTATCATTTGTAAGACTACACAGAAACTTGATAAAAATACAAACCCACTAGGAACGCGAATTCAACGAGCTCTCAGTGGAAACGAAATCCTCTATGCGCGACTTCAAACGCTTGGAGGAACGTCTGAACCTCGCGGTGGAGGCGCGCAGGACTGCCGAGCAGAAGGCCATCGAGGCCAACGCTGAACTGGCCAAGCTGAGGCCCGAACACGAACACGCTACCAAGGAGGTAGAGCGAATGAGATCTCAGCTGGATAAGCTTACGAAGGCCCATGAAGTCGTGCAGGCTGAAGTCGAGAGGTAATCTATGTCTATATATTTTTTTAATATGTAAAGTTTATCTTGAATCTTGGCCATTCCCTGAAAGAACATTCCTGACTCACATCATAACTGAATTCTAGTCGTTTTGTTTACATTTAACACAGATCAAGTTATTAATAAAATGAGTTTTTCACGCGCTGGAGCAAAACTATTTCACAGCCTATCATTGTGAAAATACTTGAAAGTATAAATAAAACCTGTCTATTGTGACGTGTTCTGTCCTATGAGATTTATTTATTAATCTGACCGTCTCATCATAGGGTCGGATGACGCCTCGCGTATATCTAGATAAATCCAGATAAAGCTTCAGGAATGTTTATCTTTACGAGTCGTATTTACAAGATTATTTCGCGTATCCGTAGAAATATTTTTGATAGTCGGTAGAAGGTTAATTTCAATCAGTTGCTTGAGAAAGATTATTGGAGGAATTGAATTTTAGGAAGACAATCATTAGCTAGATATTTTTGGTGATTAGGCATCTTCGCTTTTTTGTCCTGAATACAATAGTTTCGTACTACGATGTCATCATCCAAATGCACTCGAATATTGTAAACAGTTTTCATTGAAAACTCAGATTGTGCGATAAGATAGGCGAACTGCGTGAGATGAATTATCTCTATCGTCCAGTTATTGGGCATTTTGTTACGAACAATGAGAGTTGTGCTTATTTTTAGCACAAATATGTGTCAAGTGTTAATGCAGAAGTTGTCTAGATAAGGTTGAAGTGTTTTCTATCGCAGGAAACCAAAAGTTGTGGTGATGACGCCCCTACAGCAATATCTCGGTGTTACCCGAGCTCTTTTGTATGGATATATTTTCGCCACGTAAATACTGTATCTGTTTAAAACAATTTGTCACCTAAACAATACAAGTTTTTGTTTGTGTCAGCAGCCGGGCACTATAATATGTTAAACGATGTAGTTTTGAATGTTTTCACATATCTGTATGTTCAATATGCACATACTTTTTGAACAGTGAATAAAATTTGTGTTAACTGATTTAGTGTGCTAACTGTTGCATAATAATACGCAATGATATATAATGTAGTTTGTAAGCGGGAGACAAGTCACAGTGCGTGACGGGAAGCGACATTGTATGCACTGACTTGTTCCTGCACACCTGTAGTGCCGAACGTTTCTTGTCTCCCGAACTAGTAAGATGTTCGGCTTACAATGTAAAGCTATTACTACTAGCTATTTGTGGAGTCATGTGGCGAATTCGTGACCAAAGCCCTAGGTGAATATTAATTTATTTGTTTGATACTATGGTCATCAGTGACCATTTAATTACTTGCGGGATCGTTCGAAACGATTACTACCGTAGAGCGGCGTTAAACTTTAGTAGCATTTTGACACTACTCCCCTATAGAGGGAGGACATTTGAACTTTTGAAAAAGGAACAATGTTTTTTGTTCGTAATATGAGAGTATGTTGTCAGGTCACGTAACGACATCCGCAAGTTGAAGAGTGAGCTGCAGTACAGTGAGAAGAGGCGCCTTCACGCGGAGGAGCAAGAGGAGCTCTCCTCCCGCGAGAGGTCCCAGCTGAGGGATGAGCTACAGGAAGTCAGGAGACACAACAACGAACTTGTACAGGTCAGTTACTACTCCGTCATTTATCGACCCACAGGCCTCCTCTCACATGATGATGTCCTCCTAACTGACTATTGGCTACGGCGGCTGTTCTTATATAAGGAGATCAGCCAACTGCGCAGGACATATAGTGCACAAGCATTTGCGCAGACACAGGAGCACTCACTCTTATAGTCCGATGGGACGGTAATCCGACACGACCTGAGAGAGATCAGGTGCAGGACCGACATATACGTGCTCTTCGATGCACGGGTGTATCAATCACCAACTTCCGGGCTTCGGGCTGCTATGTGAAAGTTTCTAAAGCCCACAAAGCGATTTATTCCCAACCCGGGCATTAAACCCGATACCTCGTGCAGCCGGGCTTGCGACAACTAGACCAACGAGTCAGTCCTCTTACATAGAGAAGATTTGAGCGTCAATCACCACGCTTTCTCAATGCGGGTTTGTGAATTCAGACCTTATAATCCAGGTTTCCATGAGATGTTTTCCTTCACCTTTGATCAGTCATTGGTGTCCCACGTATGCTAAGAAAGTAAATACAAACTTTAAAAAAGTGCATTAGTACATGCCTGACCTGGGTTCGAACCCACTGACTCATATACTTGACTTTACATCTATGTGCTATTCAATAATACATGTTGGGTCATAGATACATATGTTGCAATTAGCTCTATGAGCCACGTTGGACTATTTTAGATAGGTACGTCGTAAACACAATCGTATAGTAATCAATAGCAGGGTGTCTAAAAAAAATGCTACTATAGATTTATTTCTTCTTGATTTCTTGATTTTTGTCTTTACCAAAACCATATTTGATCTTTATTGTGACTGACTATTGGGTATAGATGGTATGAATTACCTACCTTCATTTTTCTGGTGTATAAGTGACTGAATTTTCACAGTAAAACTCGACGATGTTCATTGGATTTATTTGTTGTTTATTATTCATGTTATAGTTGAAATATTCTACCTGATATTATGTATTTTGGGTAGTTTAGAAATAGATGCTAATAATAAATAATAAAGGTACAGCGATTGTTAGCACAGCACAGACAGGAACAATAGGATTCATGATAAGATCGCATTTGGTCGGTAGATCAATATTTGGGCATTCATGTGTTTGAAAGGTTTTGTTTATGATTTCACAATCGCGGACCCAAACGCGGCGGTTGTTATGTTTGTCTGAATGCCGCGCTGAGCCCATCGTGTAAACATCATTGTTTCGGCGCGCGATGATCTGAGCGCGAGTCATAGTCTTTGCGTCTCGTCTGCTTGTTCACGTCGCACGTCGTGATCTTACGTCCTCAGTATATTAATTCCGGAATTCTTAAATAATCCAAATTCCGTGACGATTCGTCGGCAGTTTCCTGTGTCGTGTGTCAAAAATTGAACTTTTTCAATCAAAGAGAAAATCACAGTGTTGTAAAAAGTACATGTGGAATTGTTGAGAATAAGAGTGACGTACGTGAGTGTTTGTGAACCGTGGCATCCGTGAGCGCGGGCATGGAGGCGCGGGGCCGCAAGGGCGAGAAGCCGGCGGTGCGGCCCAAGCCGGCGTACCTGCGCGCGCTGTGGGGCGGCGCGGGCGGCGTGGCGCGGCGCGTGCGCGAGGGCGGCTGGGCGCGCCGCGTGCGCCTCGCGCTGGCCGCCGACCTGCTGCAGGGCCGCTGCCGCGCCGCCGACACCGCCATCACCGCCATCAACAAGCACTTCGTCACGGTACTCCACTCGCCACACCGACACCACACTGCACCACTACACCAAGCCTTTGCTATTGTTCCACGGAAAATATGTAGGATGTGTAGCGTCGGGATGCTTAGAGCATTAGCGCAAATTGATGGCACAGTGTGCGCGTTAACAGCAAGTTTTCTCCTTTCAGGATACCATGTATGCTCCTTAAATACGTTATGCAGAGCCCAAACTAATCCACTTTTTCTCCGTAATTGACTCCTTCAATTTGTTCCCCAGAACAACAAAGCGCTGCAAGACGCGTGTGGTATGCTAGAAGAACAACTGACAGATCTCGAGAAGATTGCTGACATTCACGAGCTCAAGAATAAGGATCTCGAGGTAAAAACAGTTCAATATTATTTTGAGCTATGTTCAGTGTTATGTAAAGAGTAACCCTGTATATATAATGTTGTGTATTAGAGCAAGATCCCAGGGCCCACAGATCTTTAGCTATATGGAAATGAGAATGTAACTGTGGTGACGTTGGCACAGGGTCAGCTGGCAGGCGTCCGCACGGAGCTGGAGTCGTGCCGCTCGCGGCTGGGCGAGGCGGAGGCGGCGGCGTGCGAGCGCGGCGCGGCGGCCTCGCGCGCGGCGCTGCAGCACACCGAGGCACGCGACCAGGCGAGGCATGCGCACCACGAGCTGCAGCTGCTTAGGGTAACTACCACCATCCTCATATACACATGTAACCATGGAGAACTAAATGACTAGCGGAGGTGCCATAGAGAAAAATCGTATCTTTGCCCTTACACCTTCGTGTCTTTGCCTTCTTTGTTCCTGGTAATTTCATGTATTACCAAAAACAAATGTCTCAAAGAACCCGAACACCTCGTAAGTTCACTCGCATTTGACCAAGAAGAAGGCGCCTGACCTACCTGCATTATATAATGGCATTCCTTACTCCGTGCATGTAACACATAGATTGTCATGCTCAGTCTGACGCCCACGAGGGTGCCCTTACAGCAGTCGTTTAGTTTATAAGTTTTACCACTCCTGGTTGAAGGCCTTAAATTCTAAGCTTTCACAGGAAAACATATTGATTTCAAAGTCAAATTCATTTAGGCCATTTACAAGCACTTATGAACGTCAAAAATCCAAATAGGTTTGATTCTTGTCCATTCCAAAAGAAGTTTCCTATGGGGAAGAACAGGCAAGAAATATCATGGTTACTCTTTTTAAAAATAGTACGGTATTACAGTTGGTATGTATTGTATGGATACATACAATAACAACATGCGTAGATCATGTAGAATCGCAAAGAAAATGCTGCATGGTATTCACATTTACAAATCAGTTTATATGTTTGGCACAAGTTTACATACAAATATCAACCCCTCTTCCCCACTCCTCATATACCCATATAACACATAGCTTGTCACGCCCAATCTGACGCCCACGGGAATGACCTTACAAGAGTCGTTTAGTTTATAAGCACTACCCCTGGCCAAAGGCCTTAAATTCTAGGCTTCCAGGGAAATTCCGCTTAAGCGGTACACGGCCTCCTGAACTGCGAGATGCCTTACCTAAATAAAAAATCAGTTCAGTCTATCAGTCAGCTCAGGAGCATTATCATCAAACTGCTCGAACAAAAATGCTCGAAAGCGCTCGGTGCGAAATAGTAAGAGGAGCCGACCGGATCGGTTTTGCAGTCGTTCGGGTCCGATTGAACGCTCTTTCAGCCAATCGGAGCCGATTCCGGTCTGTCTGAACGGACCCTACATCGCAGAAAAGGTGTATCAGAGAAATGTTTGAACTAGGTACAACAAAAAGTTGCAAGCCTTACTTTGTAAAACATAGCCTACCACCTCAATTTATTTTTGGAACTGCGATTTTTGATAAAACGTATTCAAACTTATTTGAACGTCTCTCGGTTTTCGCAGTCGAAGAGATAATAATTGATTATGTACAGTTCGATCAAACACAGCGTTAATGCACAATAGCTGTATATGGTTGGCACCAGCTATGTACTTTCGAGTAAAAAAATATAGTTCCCATCAGAGTTCATATTGAAATAAACGTATGAACCCAGAATCTTCTTTTTCTTTTATATATATTTAAAAATAAGATAACAGCAGTGCAATAATCTTTTTGCGATCCATCTTACTCTTCCTAAAAGCACGTCCGATACGGCTGACTACACTTGAAGGTATGATTACCCTACCAAACGGTTTGCCGCATGAAATCGCATCGCAGTATTGTGTGGGAGCCCTTTTCGTATGTTTATGTTTATCTATTAATGTAGCAACTATTATTTGTCTACATTACGTCATAAGCCGAATATTGGTGCACAAGACAATGCACGTGTAAAGACAACAATGACGTGATCGTGATGACGTCACGAATGACATGTAAGTTAGTTACAATGAGCAGTCGATGGAGCGGCGCGGGCGCGTGAGGATGGGCGTCGAATCGTTGATCTATTGCAAGTGGATGGAGATACGAAACATACTGTTCAAGCAATTGAAGAGAGATCTGCTGTTCGGAATTGTAAATATAAGGGTTTTTTGCGAGACGTTTTTCGTAGATTATCGCGGTGTTTATGTGTAACTCACCGTCAGTTGCACAAACCTCCATGAAAGTTAAAGCTTCTTTAAATCTATTGCTGACACTTTCTTTGTCAACAGTAGTAGTAGTCTTTGATAGCAATAGATTTAATGAAGCTTTAACTTTAATGGGGCTTTGTGCAACTGACGGTTACTCCCAAGTTCAATGATGACATAAACGTAAGTTTAACTTAAAACAATTGTTTGCTATGAATTTCAATTCTTAAAATTGACTATTGTTTTAATAACAATGGACGTTTATGTTATCACTGGATTTTGGTCTTAGTTTAAATACAGCCAAATCTGAGCGTAGACTTCGTCAACAAGTCGCGATAGGGCTTTAGATTTTCATATCTTTCTCTTAACAAATCTCACTGTAACTAACATATGATGTTCGTTTTTACAATGTTAATGGTGAGTTTAACTGGTAACTGATAAACTGATCTTCGTCCTTCTGCCCTGTTCCCAATTTTATTTGGGGTCGGCGCAATATGTCATGCTCTTCCATTTTCCCCTGTCACTCGTCATACTGACACTCACTCCCTATTCATGTCATCTTTCAGGCAATCCATCCATCTTTTCTTAGGTCTTCCTCTTCCTCTCTATCCACCTACATTCATACTTAGCACTTTGTTGCATGCGTATCATCCCTCCTCATTACATGCCCATACCATGACAATCTTCTACTTCTCAACTTTTCTTTACTAACTGATACACTGATATATCAGCGTTTAGTAATCGGTTGTTGGCTGGATTCCTAATTGAGCACTACCTCTTCTGGTCGTGGGGCACAGGGGGTTGAGTGAAACACGGTGTTCGGATACCAGATATATTTCGCGCAAACCCCAAGATAGAACCGTTCACTCGGACCAGTGCGCAGTAACTGTCCATGCCTCACATATCTCACGCTCTCACACGCTTTAGCTTACCTTGCACTCTCCCATACATACTTACTACATGTGTTCCTACAAGCCTATCAGGAACATATTTGATGGATACATGATGAACTATCTAGTTCATTAGGGGGTTAAGCCGGGTACAGACTTACGAAATTTAACGTGAATTCTACCACGCAATGCAAGAATTGTCGCAACGTATCAATGCAATGTAACAAAATCGTCTAGTATGGACGCTTTGCTTGCTCGAACCGCGCACACTACGCACGCGAACGAAGCATTACAACACGTGCGCGCCGTGAACCTCCATTTGTCGGGTCTTCGCGGAACTCAAAGGAGCGCGCAACGGAGCCTCAGTGTCTACGGGTTTTATGTGCGCAGAATTGCGAAACGCGGGCGAACTATACAGGAACCATCACCGTTCTCTTCGCGTGTCATCTCTTTCTCTCTCTGTGTGTGTTCTTGTTACATCGTATGATACGTTTCACAAATCCGTTCGCGGGTTTAGCTCCCATAACACAAGCTAATGTTGCCGTTGTTAAGTAAACTACCGTGGTGCTGACCGACCGTGTGTGCGAATCCCGATATTATACTTGAAGGTGTGTATGTCTGTGTGCAGGAGCGTCTGGAGGCGCGCGAGACGCGCGTGGCGGAGCTGGAGGCGCGCGCGGCGTCGCTGGAGAGCACGCGCGCGGCGGGCGAGGCGGCGCTGGGCGCGGCGGCGCGGCGCGTGCGCGAGCTGCAGGAGGAGTGCGCGGCGCTGCGCACGCGCGCGCACCACCACCACGCGCACGCGCTGCAGCTGCAGGCCACGCTGCACGACCTGCAGGTATGTACGCGCCGCGGAGAGCACGCGCGCGGCGGGCGAGGCGGCGCTGGGCGCGGCGGCGCGGCGCGTGCGCGAGCTGCAGGAGGAGTGCGCCAGCACGCGCGCGCACCACCACCACGCGCATCGCGCAGCCAGCCACGCTGCACGACCTGCAGGTATGTACGCGCCGCGGAGAGCACGCGCGCGGCGGGCGAGGCGGCGCTGGGCGCGGCGGCGCGGCGCGTGCGCGAGCTGCAGGAGGAGTGCGCGGCGCTGCGCACGCGCGCGCACCACCACCACGCGCACGCTGCAGCCGCAGGCCACGCTGCACGACCTGCAGGTATGTACGCGCCGCGGAGAGCACGCGCGCGGCGGGCGAGGCGGCGCTGGGCGCGGCGGCGCGGCGCGTGCGCGAGCTGCAGGAGGAGTGCGCGGCGCTGCGCACGCGCGCGCACCACCACCACGCGCACGCGCTGCAGCTGCAGGCCACGCTGCACGACCTGCAGGTATGTACACTGCATATGCACATGCAGCAAAAGTACCACCCTCCCGCCCTCATGCATATGCATAAAAGAAACAATTGCCAAGCAGCCGAACCTAGACTCGACACGTGTTTCGCCCCTCCTCCATGAGGCATCCTCAGGAGCTGTTGACTCGTCGACCACTCGGGCGCGAATAAGAAACTTACAGGTATGGAACTTCCAACGAGGCCCAGCAGGGCCAAGGCCTGCCGGTGCTGGAATAGTTCGAAAGAGTTAACGCGGCCTTGGTACATAAAAGGCCTACGACGGAACAGGACACTTTTTAGTCAGTAAGAGTCTGACACTCCCTCACCGCTGCTAACCCACAGCGGGAAGCGTCATTTGATGATTTTTGACGTCGTTTAAAAAAAAAGAGGTATGGAACTTACACACTTACGACTTAACCGCTCGTATATCGTTAGTAATTATGAAACAACAGAAAATCAATTGCTTGTTGCCCTTGCACTATTGAAATCAACCCATGCATAAAAATGTCAAACTGAAATCCTGTGTGTGTGTGTATGTGTAGCAAGTGTGTATATGTGCAGGAGGAGTTGGCGGCGGCGCGGGAGGCGGCGGAGGCGGCGTCGGCGTGGTGGCGCACGCGCGAGACCAAGGCCGACGCCACGCTGCGCCAGCAGGCCAAGCTCATCGACTTCCTGCAGGTACCATGCACTACATAATCAACATAATTAATAGTTTGAAAAGCTGAAAAACACGCTAGGCATGTATTGTCATCAAAACTCAGAGCGTGTGCAAAATTTTGAAGGGAAGGGAAGTGGATCAAATTATGATTCTAAGATTTTCTTACATACATAGTTACAAGTGTAGCCAATATAAGCATGTTATCATAGTTGTTTTTTCTGTCCCTATGCCCCCGTGTACCTTGCCCCTTTGTACAGTTAAATCTTTAAAACTACGCAACCGATTTTCATGCGATTTTTTTCTTAATAGATAGTGATATTTTCTTAATAGAGGAAGGTTTAAATGTGTAATAACATACATTAAATAGTGGGAAAATACTGTTATACCGTGTGAAGCCGAGGCGGGTCGCTATTCTAATACAAAGGGATACAAAATATCTGTACAGATACCTGGGAAGCTTAATATTTCAATAGGTTTTTGACTATCCCACCATTAACAACCAACTAGACTGTAGCTACAGAAACATTGCCCTTTCTTTTTTTATAAAAATGCAAACTATTCCATTAGGAAAACAAACGAGTAATAAATGCCTGGAATTATCTTGTAGACAATTAACTGGAAATCATATAAAATAAATATTTATTACCTTACTACAAAAACTTAAATATCTGTTGATGGCTTGTAGCTGCAAAACGGACCGTATTTCAACGTCACCATTAGACAAGTGTTCAACAGACGTTTAAAAGTTTTTGTAGTACGACGGTTATAGTTTTTGTTTTGTTGTAGGCTAAAGTAGAAGAGGCTGGTCGCAAGAAATGCTCACTAAGCAACAAGTTGTTCGGTCGCTCCGGGCGCAGGACTGCCGCCTCGCCACCTCTTAGGAGAGCCAACAGGTAACACTTTACTCACATATTTTTATTTGACGCCACAGTGAAAAGAAAACAATACTCTACATTTTAAAAAGTAAAAAAAAAAACAAAACACATGCTACTCATATATTGTCATCAGAACTCTGAGCGAAAGAGAAAGAAAGTGGGTCAAATAAAGATTGTAAGATTTTCTTACATCCATAGTTACAAGTGAAGCTAATTTAAGCGTGTTAAAAAGAATGAGTGTTTATTGCAAAAAGTACCTACAAGACGCTTGGCACATATTCAAAGAAAATTCGCATAAAATATTTTCAAAAACACGTGTTTAACTGTTTGTAATAACACCAATTTCTTTGTAACAGGGAGTTACGTGAGGAGGTAGAGAGACTACGCGCCAAGCTCGCGGCCTGCAATGCAGCAGCTGACCAGAGGTAAATATTATTATACTGATTACTTGTTCCCCCCGTAATTGAATAAATCCTGCATGTCATAAGCTATTTTACTGACAAATTTCACTAAAGTACCTTTAGTAATCTCTAAGCGAAAGATAAACAAATATCCGGACAAACGCCCAGACATTCACGATTGATGTAATAAGCTAAAAAAAATACAGTTGAATTCATTAGGTACTAGATTTCTTCCACAAATAAGTAAGCGTAGGTTAGTTATAGTTATCGGTACGGATATTGAGCCCTGACCTTCACCTGCGCAGAAGTGATTTATTGGTTTATTGCCTTATGTGTACAGTGCGCAAAGCGATCCCCACTCTTCCGCCGAGAGCTCAATATCCGTGCCGATAACTATACATTAAGCTGTATTACGTTAATTTTCTACGTTCAAATGCATAATGACAGCAATTTCCCGAAGTTTTTCCCGAGAGGTAGCTTGTTTGCGTTACAAAGGTTTCTAGTTGTCTCTATGCGAAATTTCGTCGTATTCCATTCAGCTGTATCGACGTGAAAGTGTAACAAACTCATTCTTATATTAAGATTTCTAAAAAGAAAATATTTTTTCAGCTATCCATCTACACCTAAGCGTGAGAAAGCGAAGCCGATCGTGAATGGGTAAATATTTTGTATTGATTTTAGTTTCGATTTTCATTCGTAGGATTACCTTTCTTTCCACAAATCACGAAATTACTACATAGTCTGTTTGTAACTAACCTCTTCTTTGAATCTTTTTCCAAACGTGAATTTTTATACAAATGACCACTTCTTAAATTGATATGATATGACATTATAAACTATAAATGACCAATTATACGATAAGACCAGATTTTAAATGTAAGAGTAGTAGTACTTACTAACTCATTCCCGCGGTTACGCTTGCATCCCGAAGGTTGCGTCTCGTCCAGGGTACTAATGTGTACTCAGGGATAGTGCGTAATTACGGATAGTGTGTATTCAGGGATAGTGTACACTCAGTGAAGATGTGCACTCAGGGATAGTGTACACTCAGGGAAGATGTGTACTCAGGGATAGAGGTATTGAAGAAGATCCAGTAGTGTTGGAATTGTTACAAATGTGCAAAACTGTACATTCTTCCTCCTTGAAATATTACACTAGCTTTATTACACGGTACAAAGTATAAGCTTCAGTGCACCAGTTTGGATACGATTTCGTAGTGGCGCGAGGATCTTGAATGATGCAGTGCAGCGTCTTTTGTGCCTTCAACATGGGTGGCCGGCTTACCAGGTCGATTCCCGAGGACCAAGTCAGGAATCATGAATTCTCTGTTCCAGGATCAACGGACAACTCGACAGAATCATGATATTATGTTTATGGATGAAAAATAATCAGCTATGAAAATGCCCTACACTGTTAATTAGTGCTTAAAATTGTTCTAAAGTAATATTTAATTTGAATATTGTTATTCTTTCTTTAATAGAATTTGAATAAATGGTTAGTTTCAGAATTAAGGTCAAGGTGAAAATGTAATTGTTATCATCCTTTTTTTGGTTTGTACATAAGATGTTTATGTTTTGCTTTAATTATAATGAAATTGGTTATAATAAATAAACTGTATATACCCGTGTGTATTTTATTTACATACCATGTATATCCCCGATCAAACTAAAGTTAAAACGAAAAATAAATGTTTTAATCTGTCGAATTTATGAATTTCACTATAGGATAGATAATTTAACAAGTGGTCATTTGTAGAAATAGTTATAGACATCCACATTACAAAAATTTTTCAACAATGTTATTGGTCATAGTCACTTCGAGTTGGTCATTTATAGACTTAACGTGATCTGTATGTTTGAAAAGATTTTGTATTGAAAAATTAACCAACATTAACAACATGTTACATGTTTTAGGTCAAACAAATCTATCGACTCTCCAGACGGAGCTCAAGACAAAGGCCTGCTAATAGTCTGGTAAGGATTTTACATTGAATTCTTGCACCATTGAGGATGATAGTCTGTCCACTTGAAGCAAAGTGGATATATCAGGTCTCAGTCTGAAGTCTCACGCCAGTCTAACCAAGGGGTATCGGGGTGCCCGTGTAACTGGGTTGAGGGGTCAGATAGGCAGTCGCTCCTTGTGGCACAGTGGTACTCAGCTGAATCCGGTTAGACTGGAAGACGACCCCAACATAGTTGTGAAGGCTTGGTAGATGATGATGATGTTGTTGTGCAGGTCTGACGGCAGCCGCGAGCGCATGCGCGCACGCTGCGTAGACGAGTGCCTGCTGCTCTCCAGCGGTAGTCGCGAGCTGCGCGGGCAACTGCTCGCCGCCGACGCCAAGAACCTGCCGCACAACGAGGCCAACAGGGCTTTCATGGTGAGCGATACTTTACCTGTGTCTGTAGAATAGAACGGCAAGTTTGCTTGCGCCGGCTAACCAGTTTGCTAAGGCTGCGGCTCCACTGAGGCGGAGACGCGCGGAGCGGAGAGGAGACGTGTGGGGATCGACCAATCACATTAAATGAAAAAGACGAGATGTGGATTTTAACCGCAGAGAGGAGTCGCTCGAGCTTACACAGCTGGTACTTCAAAAAGCGAGTAATCCACATTTTTTTTTGTTCTGATCTAATTTAGTTGTTTTTTCTATTTAGGTAAAGCTGGAGAACTGCGACCGCGGTCAGTCGGCGGCGGTGGTGTGCGGTAACATCGCGGAGCGGTCCGCGTGGATGTCGCGCCTCCGCGCCGCCGCGCCCGCGCCGCCCGGCTACGTGCCCGCGCTTCTGGCGCCGCTCGCCTCCGAGCCGACTGCCGCGCTATATGTAGCACCTAACGCCACTGCCATCGGTCAGTGATCCCATACATATATCTTAAAATAATAATAGCGTCCAAGTTTGATTTCGGCCATGACTGTTCTCATGTTACATAACCAGCTGCGCAGGACATATTATAGTACACAAGCATTTGCGGCAGACACAGATGCACTCACTATTCCTTCACTCTCTGTACTCGGAACACGACCGGAGGGAAATCAGGCGCAGGACCGACATTAACGTGCTCTCCAACATCTTATATTAACTGTTTAACGTGCTCTCTGAGACACGAGGGTGCTTTGTGACAGTGTGTTAAAGCCAAGTTGTACCTGTGTATTGCAGGTTGCGCGGACGGTCTGCACTCGCTGCGCGGCGCAGTGCGCGTGGAGGGAGCGGGTGGCGGGGCGGTGTCGGGCGCGCTGGCGGCGGGCGGGCGCGCGCTGCTGGTGGTGGGCGGCGCGCTGGTGCAGGCGGGGCTGCTGGCGCTGGGCTCCGCGCTGCGCCGCGCCGCCTCGCTGCGGCCCGCCCTGCCCGTCTCGCCCGTGCCGCTGCCCGACAACACGCCGCCGCATGTCATGAAGGTACACTATCCACAGCGTCGATACACTCCGCTAGGTTTTGATAGTGGTAGTAGTTTTGATTGTCAGTATACTTAACAGTGATGTTGTTTGGCAGGCTATCGCAGGCGACGCGGTGGACGGCCCGTGCGCGGCGGTGGCGTGCGGGCGGCGCGTGTTCCTGCTGCGCTACGACGCCTCCACCACGGAGTTCAAGATCGCGCGCTCGCTGACGGTGGACCGCCCCGCCAACTCGCTGCTGCTCACCACCAGGACGCTGTACATCGCCGGCGAGAAGCCGCTCAAAGTCAACCTGCCCTCCGGAGCGCTCGAGTCCTTCGGCATGGACGAGCCCACTGTGGCCGCCGCCGCTAAGAAACACTCCCCACCCAAAGCTTTCTTACTCATAAAAGATAAACCCACCGAGATACTCCTCTGTTACGCGGAGTGCGGCATCTTCGTCGACGAGAACGGAAAGCGAACGCGCAACGAGGACCCGAAGTGGAGCACAGCCGTGTACAGCTGGGAGTTCGTCAACCCATTCCTGTATGTGATAGGAGATGACAAAGTGACCATAGTGTACTTGAACGACGACGCGTACCGCACTCCGCCCTGCACGTGCGACACCACGTCCGTGGCCTCCACCGCATCCGACTGCTACTTGCCAGAAATATTCACGTTGAAGATGAAGGAACCCGTGCTGCTGGGAGCCGCACCCAACGGAATAATAATACGCTCTAAAAGCGAAAATGGTTTTAACGTGTCTCTGATAGAGGGAATGGCAGCCTTCAGAAGTGTCGGCGCATCTGTAGAGTCTTTAGCCACAATCTCAGACACGAAGGGATCGACAACAGACCTGGCGCAGTCGACAGACGGGATACCGCAGGATGTGTCTCAAGAGAGTGTGGAAGTGACCACGGGCTTCCTCGCAGACATCAGGAAACGAGCGCGACAGCTGCGTAACAAACACCGCAAGGAGCAGACGCCCGATGACGTCATAAAAGAAATATTGACAACGGAAGTCGACTTAAAACGTACGACCAACGGCAGGAAGTCTCCCGCGACTATATCAGAGTTCGACTCGGACACAGACTCGGACCACAGTGTCACGAAGACAGAGTCGCCGAAGGTCACGGCGGACATATGTGCGGAAATGTTCACGAGACAAGTGCGCTTCCAGTGATATTCATATTGCCAGTCAAACTCCAGAGAGTAGCGAGTCTGATTATACATTGTATATCGAATATATAAAGCACGTGCGATACAGGAACACATGTCATGTACCTGAGAGATAGGATGTGTGAATGCAGATGTGAAGGCAACAGATTAGATTTAAAGTTTGTATTTTAATAGTATTTCTTAATTGTAGGCGTTAATAAGTTTTATAGGTAATATTATTTATACCATGCCTTAGCAGCCTAATTTTACTTTTGAACCACACCGTCTTAGCACATAACTTACTAATAGTATGTACATTTTATTTATTGAATAATTTAACTTGATTGTCTATGTTACGATGTACACATTTTGTGGATTTTAAAAGTCAATAATTAATTAGATAATGAATATGTTTTGTATGATTTTTGAAACGCGTAAGCACACCTTTTATACGATAATTAATACTGCATTGTCTAGTTATTTTTACTGTGATTTTATAACTGACTTGATTTCTGTTTAGATTAGTTTTAAATGTAAGTGATCTTTGTTTACGTTCTTTGACTCGTTAAATATATATTTTTGTAAAGCCGCCTCTTGTTTTTGTTACTTCACACCTTCGTCAGTGAACAGTTATGAAAAAGTCAGTATTCCTATAGTCCCTTATCGAATAAAAGCTATATAATATTATATCGTCGCGTCAGACCCAGCGCACACCGCTTGAAGCGCGGCGGAGCGCATTTGAAGATAACAATTTCATGTAAACCTTAACTACCTTGACATACGGTCTACAAAAGAATAAATTCGCATGAGCCCTCTGGGGCGGCAACAGCTCTGCGCTCCGCTGCAAAGCTCATGCACGCGAATACTGTTGCCAACTCTACGACTTTTTACGTAGGTCTATGTCACCCTTCAATTCAAGAATCTAATCTTATGGATCAGAAGCGGTATTAATTAAAGAAAGAACTAGTAGCACACAACACCAGTTTTAATCTCTTACAAACGATTTAATTTGAATAAAGAAAAGCAACAATTACACCAACTACTCTTAAACCTAAAGTACGTAAATCGATACAAAACGATACAGCATAACGTCCGCTGCATCCGAAAGCTAAGCAACGAATGACCCGAGTCCCTTTTTTTTTTGGTATGGCATCTCGCAGTTCAGCCTAGGAGGCCGTGTACTGCTTAACCGGACTTTTCCCTGTGGATGCCTAGAATTTAAGGCCTCCAGCCAGGGGCGTAAAAAGTAGAGAGCTTGTGCACTGGGCCAGCCGCACATACCCGAGTCCCACATGCGCGACGCCTTTTATACCCTTCCTCTTGTTTCGAATGTGTGGGTAGGAGAAATATTTAACACGGCCGTTCCTGATTGCGTGGCGTCCTCGACCGCGGCATTTCTCCCATTTGCATCAGATCCTTGCTCATCCGTCACAACCTGGCTTTCATCATAATGTTGATTGTCGCCAATCTCTAAAACATGACGACACATGAGTAACAAAATGACGTAACCACTACGATTTGAAGCTTATTCAACATGAAACAACTTGTAGGTTACGGTCAACAAAGGTCAATGTCCCAGGCACAAGCGTGCACTCAAGTGCCAGTAACAAGGACCAGAAAGGAGTAATGATTTAAAGTTGAAACAGCTTGAAACCCAAGAGAACATTCAATACATAACTACAGACAGAATCCGGACTTCCGTCAGTCGTTATACATTGTCAATGACAGAGGCCCTGACGTTTGCTTATCGATTTACAAACACATAGAAGAGGCCCTAACGTTTGCGTACTATGAGTTTGTAACTTGTGTGGGTAGGAGAAATATTTAACACTAAGTAATCTCTTTCTTCAGAAGTACGTCAAAGTCAAACCATTTATTTTATTTAGGCCTTTACAAACAGCTATGAACGTCAAGAGCAGAGCAGTAATGAATAATGATTCAAAATCGGGGGATTTTTTGTTTTATTGAGAGCTTTTGCTGCGCGCGCTGCGTAAATGGTTAATGTTTCCGAATGTACTTAACTTTTTGTTTGACAAATGCAAAAATAAGGGCATATAGTCAGGGCCGTCTCTAGGTCATATAGCGCCCGGGTTTTACCATTACCCAAGCGCCCTCGTATGTAGGTATTGAAAGATTTTAACTCTCAAATTAAGCACAAATAAAAAGAAATCCTGGCTGGATCGAGAGCCAGTTGTTTTCGTCCGAGAGGGCTGGTTTCAATTTCTTAGTTTGCTTATGGGCTAACCCAGGACTGCTTAAGTTACTCTACTTAGGTACTTAAAATAAAGTTATGTGTAAATGTATGTTATGTATTGCAATATTTATCAAAAAGCAGGTGGGTGGCTGCAATCGGCGCGGTTTGATGATCGGATATGAATGGAAACGAATACAAACTCGGATTAAAATTGTTGGAATTTTTTATTTACAATCTTATTACATTTACATAATATGAAGTGGAATTTTGAAAGTTCATGCGAGCAGACACAATACATTATTCGGTTTATATTCGTCACAATCACCGCTCGCACGTCGCTTATTAGATAGCGTCTAATCGAAAACGAAGTCAATTAACACCCCATATTATTTGGTTACGAATTGTCTTCGAAATTATTAACAAGATGATGTACTTAAAAAGTGTACTACACAAATCTGACGTAATAGCAGAGATCTCTTTACACAAATAATGTACAACACAAAAAAATTATACAGCTCGCTAGATCAGACATTCTATGCCTAGTGAATCATATATTTAGACTCAGTCAAAATATCATAATATAATACAAGAAACAATTGCTGCAGTTTATTTTTAATTACATAATATGTTCACTGGGTCTCCACATTAAATACAATAAACAAACACTTCAGAGTCACACCGACACTCATATATTACATAAAATGACAAAAATCGTTACAAGTTGAGGCAGTTTCCGACACCACGAGACTGCTACAGAGCAGCGCAGCGCTCGTACTCTAGTGCCACTTACAATACGTTACAGAGCCACGCTCGACACTGAGGACAAACTAAATTGTCTTGTTATATAACATGCTTATTTAAATATTATGGAAGAAGATATGAAACTGAACCCTGAACACACATCATATCGTTAATTATATATTCCGTACACGAATATCGAGGTAGGTAAGGACAGAATCGAATATATTCTATAATCTTACCTGGCCTAAATCACAACACTAAAGGTAAATTCCAATCGTTGCCATCGCGACTATATATTTACAAAGTACGAGTAATTGTTTGTATATCCTAATCATATATTTATCAGTTCAATGTTGATGTTATATTGCGATATTCTAACTATGTTGGCTCCAACGTTATTGCAGATTTTTCATTACATTACGGCTTGCCTGTATCGGTCAATTTATCGTCGTATAAATGAGCATGAACACATGGTTAAATATATTTCAGATCGATAATGTATAAGGGGTGTAAATTCATTAGGTTTCTAGGTTTGAGGATAAAGTGACGGGTGCAGGCAGGCTTCAGGCTTGTCCCCGTGCAGCGGGCGGCGGCGGCTAGTTGAGGAAGCCGCGGCACTGCGGGGCTCCGCACAGACAGGGGATCTTCTCGTCCTCGAGAGGGAACTTGTAGTCGTACGTGATCTCCTCGTCGACGCCTATCGGCTGCTTCGAGTATATCACGATCTTCTTTTGAGACTCTATTGTTATTATTTTCGCGTAGCAATTCGGCTGGAAGGGAGACGAAAGTCACATTACTAACTTGAAAACACTAGTTTGATGAGAAAAGCATCTTTGTCGACAAGGCTATTTGTTATATATTTAAGTTTTTTTATGGATGTATAGTACTATTTTTTTTATAGATAATTTTAATTATTAGTTTATAAGTTATGTACGAAATATGTGCATTTGTATTTTTATGGGCCCTAGTTGCCTGAAAAGTCGTGGTGGCCTAGTGGGTAAAGAGCCAACCTCTCGAGTATGAGGGCGCGGCTTCGATTCCAGGTCAGGCAAGTACCAATGCAACTTTTCTAAGTTTGTAAGTACTTTCTAAATATAACTTAGACACCAATGGCTGATAAAAAGGTGAAGGAAAACATCTCGAGGAAACCTGGACTATATAGTCTGAAATCACCAACCCGCATTGAGCAAGCGTGGTGATTAATGCTCAATCCTTCTCCCTGTGAGAGGAGGCCTGTGCCCAGCAGTGGGACGATATAAAGGCTGTAACGGTTGCCTGAAATAAATTCGATATTCGAATTCGACAGTCGGCACATAGTTATTCTTTTTAATCCACTAAGTTCATCAGGAGCACGGGAAGTAGTTACACGGGTAGTTTGTTACAGTGAAGCAGTGGTTGCAGTACTCACATTGCAGCTGTGGTTGATGAACCGTGCGAGGTTGCCGCACTTGGTGGCGTCGATGATGGTGTCGAGGTCGATGCGGAACAGGTAGGAGGAGCCGATGCCGGTGGCCTCGTAGTGCGCCTCGCGGACATCCGCCACGATGGGCCGCACCATCTGCCCCACGTACTCGATCACCATCTCGTCCGCTGCTATCGGCTCCTGCACAAATTATGTTTATGTTAACACTTGTCTTAGTTAATCTGGCAACTAGTCTAACAAAGGTGTCTATGGATACTGCAGGGGCTGTGGGTTGTTCGAAAGAGATACCGCGGCCCTGGCACATAAAAGGCCCACGACGGAACACGACGGTTTTTAGTCAGTAAGAGTCTGACACTCCCTCACCGCTGCTAACCCACAGCGGGAGGGGTCAATTGAAGATTTTTGACGTCGTTAAAAAAAAAACAAAAAAAAGGTGTCTTTGAGTATGTATTATAATTAAAAATTGATTTTTGGTAACTTACTTGTGCAAACAAGCCCCAGTCGTGAATGCCAGACTTGGCGAATTTGAGCTGCTTTTTCCTGAACTTGAGCTGGTTGAATTTCAACAAATCGGAGTCCGTATCTGTACCTGTTGATATCGAGAACGAACCATTACAATATACATAGGCGATTTTATTTTTTAAACCTGTCTGCTAATTTACTTGAGGCTGACCTGGTGATGATACAAAGATTCGAGATGCGATACACAGGGGATAAATTAATACAAGAATTTAAAAAATACAAACATTCGAATTGAGAACCCTCCTTTTTGGGAAGTCGGTTAAAAATTTGATGAATGAACATACCGAAAGCGGTAAGCAGCCTCCTCTGGTTGGACCTGGCCTCGCGGGACAGGCCCTGCATCTTGGAGGCCTTCTTGTCGTCGGTGTGTGCATGCAGGGCGGCGGCCGAGCTGCGGCCGTGGTGGTACTTGTACTTCGCCTTCAGCCGCGCGTCCATCTTGTAGTAGCCCTCCGTCCGCGCTGACCCGCTCGAGTGACCCTGGATAGTAGATTCGGTGTGAAAATTCGTTATGTATAATTATGTCAATTTGTTTTATTGGAAGTTAGCTCGCTTCGAACCTACAATGTCTAAAATCATCAGCTGCCTAGCCATTCCCTAATTGTACTATACTATTACTAACTACATATGCATATTGACACAATACTCGCATTTTGTCTACTCTGTAGCACAGTTTTGAGCGACATGAAGAGTCTGTGTTAGCTCTCGTTATGTGTTATATTGAAAAGATTAATGAATTATACCGGTAGTAGCAGCAACACACCTGTAAATCCTCATAGATATTGTTGTGCCTCTTGGACTTCTTCTTGGGCGGCGAGTAACACACGTCAGTCGGCGGGTGGTCGACCCAGTGCGTGTCGTTGAGCCAGTACCCGTGAGCATCCTCAGCGAGCAGCGCGTCGTACGCGCGGCGCAGGTACTCCACGTCCTCGCGGTCGATGCCGCGCGTCAGGAACTCGTACATCACTTGCATCTCCGCCATCAGGTCGCGGGCCTTGAATGTTACCGACGCGTATGGAGTCTTCTCGTACTCCAGCGAGCGCGGAGAGTACAGTCTGGAACGAAAATATTGCATTATTAATAAAAATCTTATCACAATAAGCTTAAGCACTGGTAACATAATTTTCGCAAAAGGACAAAATAATACTTTTAAACTTTGGTTAAAATAGCACCATTAAAATGAACAATATTTTAGTCAGTGTCTATGTATTAAAATGACATACTTATTCTGTATCTCAGCCAGCTTCTTAGGTTCATGTTTCCTCTTGTAAGGTCGCTTGGTGTCCTTTTTACTGGCCACCTCTTCCACCGGCGACGCCGCACTCTCCGGCTCTGCCATCCAAGTGTAACCTGCAATATTGTCAACATCATCATATACAAAGCATCTTATAGTGTAGTTACTATGTGATCGTAGCAATGAGGGCTATGCCCTAGCAGGTTAACTTCTATATGATTTTGATCCACAGAGTGATGAAAGATGAGCAGAGATGCCATAAGACAGGTAGGTCAGGCACCTTCTTTTAGGTCAAATAAGTAAAGGTACCGAAACGACCAGCTACTAGAAGTTCGGGTTATTTGAGATCTATAAACGATTTTTGCTTTAAAAAAAATGGGGCTTATTAGGGCGAAGACAATATCATTCCTCATCCCCCAAACACCCGCATTTTAGCAATGTAACTTTCTCGGGATTTTCCGATGTGTCATCTCCACTAGTCATTTTGTTTTCCTCGTTCCGTTCTTACCATGGTCATGCTGCAGATGGTTGGAGGGCCTGCGCTCGGGCTCGTCGTCGGGCGGCGGGCGGCAGTACGAGTGGTCCAGCGCCACCTGCGATGCTTGCGATGCCTGCGATGCTTGTGATTGCGGCGACGACGTCTCGGATAGTGCGCTGCTTGCCTGTGGGAGACAGTCACATTTTAGACAAGAAATAACGGTGATGATTTCAGAAAGGAATTATAAAGAATTTAAAATGTAAGAGCATCGTCATACTGTAGGACTAAACAGACGGCGAAACAGCTTAGACAGTTGGAAAAAAATATGCTCTAAAAAATAGTGAGTTCAATCAATGTTATAGTCGGTTTAATACCGGCTATTCAATTATATATCTATGAGCGAGAAGAAACCATCGGCGAACTAAAAGTTTGCTCTAACAGTTGAGCAGTAAGAACAAAATATATCTTACATCATGCAGAGCGGCATCCTTAACCCCGTTAACGCTGACGGCAGTCTCAGTGTTACTATGATCACTGAAGGACACAATTCTCTGTCTCTTGTCAGCCTTCTCCGCCTTGTCTCTCTTGCGCCGCGCCCGCAGAGGCTGCTCATCATCACTGAGCTCGCCGTCTTCGAGGGAAGTCTCCCGTTTGCTCTTGTCGCGGTCCGGAGACTTGGTGTGGTTCTTGATTGGACTGCTGCGAGCTTCTTCTGGTTGCGTGTCCGGTTTACTGGTACAAATAAATGAACATTATATTTTTGTATTTGTATTTGCATGGAGAAATGTAATGAATGGAGAGGTAGAGGAAGACCTAAGAAAAGATGGATAGATTGTCTGAAAAATGACATGAATAAAATGACATTTTTTTTTGAGGAATGGAAGCGGAAGACATTGGGCTGAATTTACAGGAAGAACTGCAGACTATCAAACTATCGCATCCATTTGTTATTTTGAGTTTTTTTCTCACGAAGAAATTATGTTATCGAGAAACATGTTCTTACCTGTCGTCGGGCGGTTTCTCAGGCAGCTGGTGCGTGTCTGTTTCCAATTTTCGTCTCTGCTCCTCGAGGAATTCCCGTTCGATTTGTTCCATATATTCCGTGTTCCGTCTTCTTCTCTCCTATGAAGTAAAAAAATATGTTTAGTGAACATAAACATTTTGTAAATTGGGAACTATTATTTCCTCAATTTCAAAAACCTACTTTTAAATGGTAATGTTGTTACCTGGTATTCCCTTTCCTCTTCCGAGTCGGAGTACACCCTGTCGAGCAGCAGGTCGCGGGGCGGGGAGGCGGCGGCGGGCGCTTCGCCCCCCGACCCGGAGCCCTCCCACGCGTCCATTTGAGGGATTGGGGTTTTTTCTATAACCATTACAAATTCTTTAGACAAAGTTACATTTAATTTCCTGT
This sequence comes from Helicoverpa armigera, assembly GCF_030705265.1. Lineage (NCBI taxonomy): Eukaryota > Metazoa > Arthropoda > Insecta > Lepidoptera > Noctuidae > Helicoverpa > Helicoverpa armigera. Next base: position 3,908,847 of record NC_087141.1, read on the forward strand.
GAACACTTTAATTCATTGAGTCTAATCGATGATTAATGAAAGTCAACAAAGATAATTTCTTATACTATATGACCAAAGACTACACAATAACACAGATTTTCAAATTACGTATAACTGCTTAAATTAATTGTGTCAGTTGAAAGCTGGACACTTCAGGACCTAGGTTTCCAGATATTCACATATGAAAGTTCGTTTAGACGTGATGAAATAACTATGTAATAATAATAATATATTTGTGCCTCACCTCTCCTGCTCTGCTCCTCTTCGCTGTCGGAGGAGGAGTAGACGCGGCGCAGACGCTCCTTGTTGGACACCACCTTGAGCTGCAAGGAAACTCGCCATTGTACTACTCAAGCATGCAATATACAAGCTACTGTTTTTGATTAAATATCTGGGATACAATACATTACTATATATTTTTTTTCTATGTAATTAACAATTTTTGGTTTAAGTTGAATATTGTGTTTTTTTTTTAAACTGGCAATTCTAACAAGAAACACTCTGTAAAGTTGTAATCAAAAATGTTACATTGGCCAGTCGATAAAATCAAAACTTCATTTGATTAATTAACACAGATAAGAAGGTTTTCAGAGGTCCCAGATATTTGATCAAAATACGTAAAGGTCCAAACAGTCTACGATTGCAACACAATTTCGACTACGATCATCTAAGTAAGGTCTATTTAGTATGTCTGTTACCATTTTTCTCCAAAGCGGCTTATCGTTCTCAACCGCCTGGGAGGGCTGCAATGCAATGTCACGTGTTTAAATAGTCAATTTGTACGTCGTAGGTAGGTGGTTTTATCAGTCACATTTAGCCGCTAGTCTTTACAGGAGTTGTATTATAGCATCATAATTAAAAACAAAATATTTTTTTTGTAAAACCATTTCTTCGAATCAGCTGTAATACAACTCCAGAACTGGCATCACAAAGTTGTCTCAAATTAATATTAGAGCTTTCTACGTCATGGAAAAGAGCTCACTATGTAAATGAGCGCTCGGGATGCAACCGGGAAGCGACGGCAAAGAGAACAAACTGTCGTTTTTTTTTAAGTGGCCTGCGTAACATAAGGCGCGGAGCACCGTATACATTTTCTAATTTGCTTCGCATCGCGATCACGTCGGCTCACCCACGCGTGAATTGTATCACACCACGCCCCAACACAAAAGTATAAGGTTCGCCTTAGTACTGTATGTGCAAGAAGTATGTAAAAAAAAATAAGGTACTTACTTCAGCGTCATCAAGATCGGAGTCATCATCCGTGTCGGAGTATATCCGCGGCGCCGGGCCCTTGCGCTCCGACCCACTAGACGACGACGACCGACTCGATGATGACGATGACGATCTGACAAAGTAAACAAGGTTCATATTACACCGCCCCTACTTCTCATAAGAACTTACACCGTGTAAGTGTGTATAAGAGCATATTTCAGGGATATGTATATACCCAGGTATATATGGTCTTACATATAAGTAAGTTAAGTGGTGTCAAAAATTTAGGTTTCAATTCCTCATTCATAACTAAAATTACTTAAATTAAAGGCCTTATTGTACTTGATTTTATACAAAGAAAATCTGTGGTAAATCGAATAAGTATCAATATTACAAGAATCTCGTACAAGTATAAAAAGTGCATAATAAAAAATAAAAAAAATATATACCTGGAAGAACTGCTGGACTGCCGCCGCCGACTGCGGGACAAATAAGAACCTGTCGTCCTATTGCGCGGACTCGTCGGTACTTCCTTCTCTTCATCAGAGTTCTGCACCATTTCTTCCTGCAAACACAACATTTTTTGTTTGATTAGTTTGACAATCAGGACTCGAACAAACGAATTTCGTATTATATTTATGTCAAAGTACTAGCTCATGAAGGCATCTGATCTGAAATTATATTTTAGATCCAGTTGCTAAGGTAAAATGCACCACAGCCTATTGGCAAGTGCAGTCAAAATATTCTCTCATCAACACTTGGATACTTCTTGTTCACTTAAATTGCGTAATCATATAACTTTAGTTTAGTAGCTGCAAAATTCGCCACATACCTGATCACTAAGCCTCTTAGAAGAGTCGTCATCCATGAAGACAGGCGAGGGTATCTTCCGCTTGCGCCGGAAGCTGGGCATCTTGGGTATGGTGGCCCGCAGGCCCAGCCCGATGCCGGCGCCGTAGCCGCCCAGCTCCAGGCCGATCTCACGGGATTCCATTATGCACTTGATCGAGTCCACAGCCTCCTCTTTCTTGTTTGAAATGTCCTGGACAAGGTGCAATATATTTATAGCAAGATATACTACAGACAAGCAGTTAAATTAATGAAAAAGCAAAAATAGAGAATGGAAAAAAATGCTATATTTAGAAAGGTTTATTTACCATAGACTTAAATACAAATAGACTGAACAAAAAATTCACATAAAATTCATTCATTCATGGATCATCAATCAATCATACGTTTTTTTATAAAAATTATTGTCATACCAATTTATGTTAATTAAAAGTTTACACTTACTCCCTTCACCAGAAATGATAGAATACTTTAAATATAATACTTACAGGTGTTGTTGGTACCTGTAAAGGCTGCGCGGCGTCCTCCTTGGGCTTGGGCTGTCGTATCTTGCGGCTCTGCTCGTCCCACCACAGCTCGAAGCTCTTGAAGGCCGTGCTCTCGATCATCTTCTTGTTGAAGTCCTTCTTTAAGATCTGCTTCAGTTCCGCCGTCACTCGCTCTATCACGCTGTTTATTGTTGGGTAGTAAGGATTGTCTAGCTCCTGCAGAATGGTAAAAACGAAAAGTAAATAAATGTTTTGTTATATTGTTCACACAGACTGAGAAAATAGGGATGTTATATGGTAATAAGTGTTAAGTAATAGTTAAGTAATAGTTGTTAGAATTACTTTTGCGATGTAGATGAGAGATACAGTCATTGAGTATTTTTTCTACTGACAGTATTTACACATGTTCATTCAAAAAAACATTGAAGGTGTTATCTCGTCCAGATTGTTATGTGGTTCACACAGTCAGAGAGAATTCACTCTCGTTATTTGAGTTATGTAAGAGACAAAATATTCAGTAAGAGACAGAAGATAGTTTGTTATACCTGTGTGGGTTGCGCGGGCTCCTGGTATGGCGCGTAGTGGTGCGGCAGCAGCGGCGCCGCGAACTGCGGCCCGTACACCACGCCCAGCTCCGCGGACCCGTACCCCGGCGGCGGGTACGCTGAGATGAAACATGAGTTTAATATGATATATATCACAAACATTGTAACAATAGCGAAGAATCAAGGGCTTGATTCTGCTAAGTTAATAATGTGACACTTGAATAAAAATTGAATCTTAATAGCAGTTTTAATCTTAGCGGGCATTCTGCTACTAATATAAGACCAATTGTATTCCAATGTCATTCCATTGGTTTGCCATCAGTCTGTCATTTGGACTGTAGGATACTCTGCTCTACAATCATATTGCAATAGTAAATCATTTGTAAACAATATCATTCATTATTGAATCACAGAAGAGGATAAAAACGTTCATTTAAAAGAAAAAAAATCGGAATGCGACATTCGCTTCAATCGTAATTGAATGCTAGTTAGATATCAATCGTATGTCACTTAAGTGAAATTTGCAGAATCAAGCCCCAGAAACTAACATATCCACAATAGATTTCCGCTACACATTCAAGAAATCCGAAATCGACATATTCTTACACATAACCATAGTAAATGAGTATAAGTTATGCTTATTAAGCTATCTCACCAGTAGGCGGCCATGCCATGGGCTGGTAGTAGTGCGGATGCGGCGGCGCGGCGGCGGGCGGCGCGTAGAAGTACGCCTCCGCCGGCACCTGCTCCTCGATCTTAGCCTCCGTCGACGACAGGGATGACAGCGACATCTGTGTTACGCGACAAATATGTTTTAAACACTGAATATACTACTATTTATCGCTACATAGCATAAAATAAAGTCGCTTGTCCCGTTGTCCCTTTGTACGCCTAAATCTTCAAAACGGTTTTTTTAAATCGATATAGTGATTAAAGAGGAAGGTTTATATGTATAACAACATACATTAAACAGTGGGAAAATACTGTTATCTCGAGCGAAGCCGGAGCGCTAGTGTGGCTATAAATGTAAATAAATGAAACATCCTATTATCAGGTAAAAATCAATTACTAACGGTGAGATACTATTACTTAAAAAAGTCAAGATCGATACGGGAAATCAGAAGACAGAAAGTTTGACAGCCACTCTAAACAAAAAGTAAGGCATTACTTCTAACTGAATTGTAGAGAACAGATCATCATTCTAAAACTGTTACTCAGTTCCAGAATATTTTAGATCGGTCTACTAACTGACCTGATCATCATCCAAGTTGTCCTGATCCTTATTCTGTTCATCAGGCGACCGCCGGGGTTCCTCTCCCGTCAGCAGCTCATCCTCTGATGACGATATGTCCGAACCGATCTTGTCGATCTGCGGGAATTTGCGCGGCGGCGGTGGAGGGGGTTTCTGAGCTGCCTGTGTTGGGAAATAAAGACTTATACATTTATTTCAATAGAAATGTGCTGAGTCCAGCACTGTCTGTGAAAGAGTGTGGTAAGTTTTACCCCCGCACTCAGAGGTCACTCCTTAGTGACGGTTTTTCAAAGAAATCCTTCCTTCCTTCCTTAAGTAACCATTAAATGTCTGAGTGCGGGGGTTAGTAATAACAAATTAACAATAAAAATTGATATTGTTTTAAATGATGGCATGCTAAAGAAATAATCTCTTACCCTTTCTATAGTATTTTGCAGGCATTCGAGGTAGTTGTCCCGCGCCAGGTATGGTGAAGGAGTGGTAGACAGCGGCTCCGGGTCTACCTCCTTGATGGAAGACAACGATATTATGCTCTCCCGGTCTTCGCTTATTGAACCTAAGGACAAAAAAGTTTCAGGAATCAAATACATATAAATAGTTCATTAAAAAAATAATTTTAAAAAATATATAAGACTTATTTTCGTTTGTTGTAACTTTAGTCAAAAAAGTATTGCGCAAAATGCGCAAATCTTGCGCAAAAAAATCTTAACACAATTGACGCCACGAATGATTAAAAAAATCCTTTAACATAATATCCAAAAACACTACAACAATAAGGGAATATTAGAGATATAGAGAACAATTTTTTTAAAGTTTTGTTAGTACCATCGTCATCGGAGGGCGGGTTGTGCGTGTCGATGTCGGGGATGCGCGGCGGCAGACGCTCGTCGTCCTCCTCCTCGGAGGAGATGCCGAGCGCCAGGAAGGGCGGCGCCAGCCCGCCGCCCGTGCTCGCGCCCTTCAGCAACATCGCTATTCTGTCACACAAAACACGTACTGTATATCTTTTGGCCTTATAGAACAATAGCTTCTGTCTGCATCCGCATCTCGTGGAAACCTCAGCACGAATCCGGATAAAAAGTAGCTTATACCCTTCCTCGATAAATGGGCTATGTTACACTAAAAGAATTTTTCAAATCGAACCAGAACTTCCTGAGAATAGCGCGATCAAACGAACAGACAAACTCTTCAGCTTTTTAATATTAGTATCGACTACGCGAGTTGCTGAGCACAAATGTTTTTCAAGAATCAGCGGGTGACGGAGGTACTAGGAGGAGCGTAGGCCTCATACGCGCATATGTTCCGGATTTTAATTGTCCATCCTTTTGTAATTAGGCTGTAGTACAATTTAGGGGCACACAGACGATTTACTTATTTACTCAATAGTTATATGAGTTACTTACCTGGTATCTAGATCAACGTTCTTGGGCTCGTCAGCGGGCGGCGGCGGCTTGGGCTCGGGCTCCTTGCTGTCTATCGTGTCCTCCGGGGGCCGGGGCTCCACCACCTCCGCGGGCTTTGGCTCTAGCGGGACTTCCTGGTTTATATCCACAATACTATTCAAATATTTATAGTAAAAACCATTTTGTAAAATTGCAACATTATAAAATAAAAGTGTTATGATGACGACAGGTCAATGACGATACATAAAAATATACAATAAAATTCATGCTCGTGCAAAGTTTAGCTTGAAATTAGAACATGCAGGTGAAAATGATGAATTTGCTACATTCGGTGATCATGCAATATGAATGGTGTCTGGTGATATAAGGTGCAATATAATGGTGACATACCTAAGGTGCATTTATATATATTTTTTTTGTATTTACATGTTTTACACAACAATGCCTTTAGGCTACATCAAAAGCTACATTTTTAATTATAATATAAGAATCCAAAAATTTCCTATTTTCCTATTGATAGTAGTGGTTTCGAATAAAACAAAAAGTGTATAATATAGTGACACCTACGCCCTCTACCGCTACAGTGCAAGCACAGAGTATTAAGCACACGGATACGTGACCATCGTACGTATTTACGCAAAATTTGCATATTATATGCTGAATTCAATGAAGAGATCAGCGGAACTACACTCCAATTCCATTTTTTAATAAAATTGATAAATTACAAAATATTTTTGAAAGACAGCCTTTTACACAATATATTTTTTAAAAGTATTTTGTTCTTAAAATAGCTAGTAAAACAGTCAGATATCTGTATTGCATAAAATCTGTGTGAAGCTACAAGTCGAGCAGCCGACCTTGTCTTTCTCCCTGCGTTCCTTGTCCCTGAGGTCGGGCGAGTGCAGTTCCTTGGGCGCGGGCGTCGCCGGCGCCGCCCACTGCGGCGTCGCGGACGAGCGACGCTCCAGCTTCGCAATGGCGGAACATCCACTTTATTGTTACATTCAGAATACCGAAATAGGGCTATGTACTGCGTGAATAGGCCGTTAAAGACCTACGTTTAATAAGTTTACCTTTCCACCTTAAAAATTTGTGTAACCGAAGGTTATTGGTGATAATTTGTGTGTTGATATGCAATGGATTTTTACAATGAATGATGAGAGATGAAAAAGCGATTATGTATTTATATTCCATTGATAGACAGAATTTAATGAAACGATGAAAACCGCATCGAAAGCCCTGTAGCTGTTAGTAATATACACACTGTTATGAGAACATCAAAAGACAAAATTGCTCATTTGGAGTACACCAAATGAGATAGATTGGAAGCTGTCGCAATGCTTTTTGGAGACACATATTATTTTGTATATGTACAATTCCATGAACAAAACATATATTTGTATGTAATATTTGTTTATACATATACTCAGTACGGAGTGATAGTGGTACTCACGTGCGAGTGGTGATGCGTGGCGTGGTGGGGATGCCGCCAGTCCCCCCACCACATGCCGCTGCCGCCCGGCGCTGCGCCCGCGCCGTAGTTGTAGCCGTAACTGACGTAATACATACAATTTTTATACTGTAGTAATTCTTGAATGTTTACACGAAATGCTTCGTCCCGAGTCATGGAAATGATGGAGGATTCGTTCTATTTTTGAAAGTGTCCGCACGGGGACTTTGGAACTTCGGTCGGACTTTAGCAACAACTCGTAAAGGAGATGGCCAAATTTTCATAGAAAAAAAACCCAGAATCGACAGCAACGAAATGGGTACCAATGAGTTCATTATTATTGACCTTTGATGGTGCCAAAAAATCCAGCCTGAAATCCATGGGGTATAGGAGCTATATCATATTTTCACAAAAATAGTTTCTGTTGAATTTATGTTGATTTATAAGATTATTGACATCAAGGCACATAAAAAACAAGGTACACTAACATTATACAAGCCAATGGTAATATCCCCATAGTTACAGAGTTTGCCTGGAGATTAAAAGGTCTTGTATTTAACCACTCCAGATACGATTAAGCACCGACCTTACCTACTTGGAGAGGTTTCGCAGTTACATGCAACCTTCACAACTGGCTATGAAATGTTTTTGGAGAAATTGTCTTTGAAAATCGCGCCATGTGACATTGTCAAATATAACAAATGACTTAGCAATGCAAAACGGTCCAATCACGAGTCTGCATTCAACTTCTAACGAACATCAAATAGTAAAAGTAAACTTTTTTGTGAACTAAAATCTTGATCAAAAAAACGTTATAAAAAGAGAACCCCATGGTTTTTAGATGATTTGAAATACTTTTTAAAATCCACAAATTATACTGAATCCAATCATACATATGAAGTTCCTGTCGATTCTGGGTGTTTTTTTGGCCATCTCCTTTTTAGGCCATTAAAATTTTCTTGTCAATTAGCAACCTTCAGGCACTTTTTTCACGTACAATAAAGACGGTGTCTAATTTGCTCTATAGTCTAGAGCAGTGGTTCTTAACCTTTTTGACATGAGGGACCACTTTAACTAAAGTTCGTCTTGCCGGGGACCACCTCATCAGGTCAGTTCTACTCAAAGCTAAACGCATGTCGGCAGTTGTGTAGGTAAGCAAATGCAAATAAAGAAAAACGGGCCATGTAGTTTCCAAATGCGCGAGCGAAGCGAGCGCGAAATTTTAATCGGACTTAAACCAAATATTACGTAAAATTTAGCCCAAACGTACTTAACGTTTTGTTTATTGACAAATGCAAAAATAAGGGCCATAATAAGGGTCTAGAGTATGCTCAATAGGTTGAAGAATGATAGAGTATAACATAATAGTTGTGTGTGTAGTTCTTACTTCTGTTGGTAGTAGGCGTCGTACGGCACTGCGGCGGGCGGCGGCGCGTGCGGCGTGTAGGGCACCTCGGGCGCATGCGCCGTGCTCGCGTACGGCGTCTCGCCCGCCTCGCTGCCGCCGCGACCGTAGCGCTCGCGGTAACGCTCTCTGAACAACATTAATATAATATTAATTAAAACATGAGAAAAGTCAATATAAAAATTATGTCAATCTCGGGATGCCCACAGAAAATCAAGATGCTATAATCTATGTATTGCGAAACAATAATAATAAAGCGGAAAAAAGATAACAGCCTCGTAAAAAAAACTACAGAACACACAAAAAACGAATTGAAATAAAGGTATACCTTCGCCGACATTTCCTCTTGCATCGTTTGCTTATGGAATAGTGAGAAATATTAATATTGATAGTTCAAATAGGACATTGTTATTGCATAATATCAAACACAGAGTACCTATGTAATGATGACGAATTATTGATATCAAAATTGATCATATATCAACCATAGTAATTATGGTGGAATTAAAACTTATTGCTACATAATATTATTATATTGTATAGAAAATTAGAAATATAGTAATTACCGGTCCCTATCCCTGTCCCGGTCTCTGTCCTTGTCTCGGTCCCGTTCGCTGCGACTGCGGTGCCGGTGTCGGTACTCTCGCTCCTCGTCCGACCACCGCGTGTTGCTGTCGCTGTGCTCTACTGAATCCTTGTAGCGGGGGTACGGCTCCTGGACAAAACATCCAAGTCAATATTATGCACTAGTTTCTAAACTGCGTGTAGTATGTACTAACTTTACATACTTTGTCTGAATAAAAACTTTTTATTTTAATATCACATTTGGGGAAGTGCGAAACAATATTGTTGCATGTCCCTGCGGTATTTACCGATGGCACCACAATGAAGCACAAATGTCAAAACTAAACTATCTTCTAACTAGCTTCTGCCAGCTGTGTCACCTGCATCCCGTGGGAACTACTTCCCATACTGGGATAAAAAGTAATTCCTTCCTTCCTTCCTCGATAAATGGGCTATCTAACACTGAAAGAAATTTTCAAATCGGACCAGTAGTTCCTGAGATTAGCGCGTTCAAACAAACACTCTTCTGCTTTATAATATTAGTATAGATCACCCCATTTTCATACCGTAGAATGTAGATGACCAAATGTGCCAAAAAGAAATCTCACAATAATGCCTCCTGTTTATAACTTCAATGAAAATTATGTCTATACATGATCAACTATGAGTACTTAGTGACAAAAAGGTTAACCTCTACTAACACGGTCAGTTTCACAGAAATGACTTACTTTTTCAGCAATCTTAGTTTCTTCTAATCTTTTACTGAGTGTGGGATCCACCTTTGGTGGGCGAACTTCTTCCACAACTACTGGAGGTTTGGGGACGACGGGCGGAGCCACCAGCTGGGGTTTCTTCTCAACAGTCTTATTTTCGAACATTTCTTGACATTTTTTGCCAAAAGCATCATGGAAGACATCAAGCACCTGTGGCAAGGAACAAGAGGGTAAATAACATAATTTGACAGGAAAGATTACTTGGCTTGAGATATCTAATACCAGCACCGTATGAGCAGTGCTAAATAGGTTGATTCTATTTTAACTAGTGTCATAAGTTAAGCCAATTTGAGCAAAAAATACTGCAAAATTAATAAAAAATTAGGTATATGTAAAATATAAGTAAATTATTTAAAGTGTATGCATACCTGGCCCATTACTGATTTTCCATTATATTTTTCTACACATAATTTTGAATATTTTACATCTTGAAACACTACTCTGGCAAATCCCAAGTGCCGGTTTGTTATTGGATGGTAGAATATTGTCAATTCCTCGCAAGGACCAACTTTATTCATCATGTCTGCCAAAAATGCTTTATCAATGTTGTCATTTAAATTTCCTATAGTAATTTCCAGCTGTGGTGGTATTCCTACATAATTTTTATCTATCTTGAACCTGGAAATAATGATAAAATAATCACACATTTTAAATTTCCCGCTTCGCATTATATGTCAATTGAATGTGTAATGTTGGCACTACTGTCACCAAAGCTATAATAAAAACAAAGATGAATATAACCAAAATTGCATATTTTCTCACAATTTAACTTGTTTATTGAACAATTTTATCACTTTAATGACTAATCAGAATGTTTAAAAAGAAAAAAGACCTCCTAACATAGTATGAACACATCATACTGGTGTCAACTGCGTTGCCAATAAGATTTCTTGCAAAATCACAATAAATCAACTGTGTAGATAATTGTATTCTCAAAATTAATTGTATCCAATGCCTTTGATTATAATTCAACAAACTAGATTGAGATTATGATTCTGATTGCACATAATAATGCTATGTGAAGTCATTTAGTGTGTCAAGTTACTCTTGTGAAATACAACAAATCTGTGTTTGGGTACCTAGGAACAGGTAGGTCGGCTGGTTCTAGTCGATTCCAGATTCGTGAGAGCTGAGAGCGCGGGTCCCTGCACTGCACAGGTGGATAAGTTGTATCACCAGGAACAGTGCCATCATATCTGTACAGTTTTGCTGCTCCCTTCACCAGGAATGGGTCCATAAGCAGTTTGTAGTTTTTGGGCGCTTTATGAAGCACCACGTTGTGACCTGGAGTTTTATGCTCCATTCCTCCATTCATTCTGTAAGACAAAACAGTAATAATGTTTTATAAAACATAACCTCAACTTTTACAATAAATGGACAACTCTTCATAATGATCAACCACAGGTACTGGTTGAAGGTACCAAAGGTAGAAGGAAGTAAACAGATGTATAGAAGTATGATAATTCCATTGCAACAAACCTGAAATGTTTATAAAACAATATGTTAGGAAATTGTATAGTTTTTAGTATTTTGCCGAATTCTGGCAATATGATGCGATACCATTTTAAATCTTATATAAACTGAAAACCCTTAATTATATTGACCATAGCTGCGATGAGAATTTCACTAGTTTAACACCACAATATCGAATTATAAAACAATTTTCTACAGCAAGCTCTCTCCATGGTGACGACCAGTTCGGAGCTGACGACTGGATGAAAACATACTTACATTCTGTCCTTTTCGTTGTAATACAATCAACACATTTAATAACTAGAAGTATAATAAAAACCTTAATAACTGTATTTTTATTTACATTTCAATAAACAATTTAATGAAATATTCAGTTGACTTCTCGCACAATGTTTATTCATAAAGTACATTTTTATTGCTACTACTACTCTTTGCATTTCTGTCATAAAATTGATATACTTCATGTGCAGGTACAGCGTCCGTTAGGTTGCCAACATGCTTAATGTCATTGTCATTTTTATTTTTTTCATTTTCTATTTCATGAATTGCCATTTATGAAAACACTATTTTACATAGGAATAATGGAAATATTTATAATAAATATTACAACAGGCTTTTAAGTTAAGTATTTCGGATTTAGTATAAAGAGACGTTATGACGTTGTGAAATCTTATAAAAGCACCTGGTTAAAACTGTTTTAAGAATGACAATCATTATGATGACAGTTTAATTAATAAACTGGCAACATTGCTTTACTCGCTATCGGTCGTTGCATCATCGATTTAGGTAATTTTCGAGAAAAAAATACATTTCTTTCGTGTAAATAAGTGATCTAATAATTAAACGTTCATATTGTTAACTGCTGAAGTTTGTGACACATTGTGATATTCATTTCAGGCGAAATGTCCGACAAAAAAATTATTCCCGTGGTCAAGGCTGAGGAGGAGGCAGCCGAGGAGGAAGAAATGGTTGATGCTCAGACTCACCTCAGGGTATGTGTAATGTCATTCCTTGACCCACGCGTATTATGTAACAAGACATAAAGAATGTTGCTTTGTGGATCGACCATACTTGAAACATAACCTCTGACAAGATTTTGCTGAAGGATAATTATTTTCCTTTATTTTTACTTGACGAGCAATGTGTGATTATTGTTACCACAGGGTGACACACTCCAACAGATGATCCTTTTTCTAATCGCTTCTATAGTCATGTACATTTTTGTGTGTATGTTTTTGTCACCAAACTCCTAAATGGTTAGACCGCATTTGCTGAAACATTATAAACATTATCGTACATTGGGTATAATGGACTAATACAAGTGATGATTACAATGCTAGTGATGCATTCTTCTTCTTAGTCGTTTCCCTAACTGCTGAGGATCATGACTCCTTCTGATCTTGTCCACTAGATGTCGCCATTTATTGCGTTATGATCACGGAGGAGATAAGACTAGCGGAGGTGCCCTAACGTAAAATCTCCTAACAAAGCAGCGTGCCAAAATTCAGGTGAGCGGGGGACGAGGAACGTTACTGGCTCCACCCGTATATGCCTTTTATGGGAAACCACCCATTTTTTGTAAATGGGTGTTTTTCAGAAAAGAATACCCTGTGACGCACAGGAAAGATTTTTTTTTTATTTCGTGAATAATATTATATTTACTCTAATATTAAAGAATATATTGTTAACTAGCTAAACCTGCATTTTAAATTAAAATTATAATATGATTTTAAGAAATATTAAAGTTTTTCTGTCAGCGTATGATGCATAGTATTCCTGAACGTCACAAAATATAATTAATTAGAAATAAAACAAACAAGTATTAAAACGAAATCAACTTATGGTGGCATAAAGGTATACTTAAAATCTTTTAAAAACAAACAAAACGATAACATAATTCTATAAGATTATTAAATAATTAGCTAAATAATTTCACTTTCGTCACTTCTTGGACACATCTCACTAGAAAAGTTGTCATTACTAATGATACCCGCTACAATTTCCAAAATCAAGCCTAGTGAGAAATTTTAGATACTAACAAAATACTATGATGCCAAAATAAACGCTATAAAATGAAAAATATATATTTTAAAACCATTTTTGTAACATCCAGAATATGGGACAGTGACTATTATGAAAATTTCGTGATGGATAAGAATAATTTGAGCAATGTCCACACTGCCGATTTCAAAACACAATCACAAAGAATATAGTATTAACTCACAAGATTTTTAGATATAAACCTTTACACACACATATATAAACAAAACCGATTAAATGTAAGCCTTTTCGTTTGATACCTACCACACGCGCGGACAGGATGCTCCCATAAATTATTTAATTGTACACTAAGCTTTACAATTCAAGATCGTTACGATTTTGTTCCGGTAGTATGTAACGTGACGCACAGGAGGTGACGTTTTCATCTCACGAGACTTTTAAAATTGAAAATAACAAATATTTATTTAAACTACCTTGTTTTTAGCCTGACTAATCTAATAATGATGAGTTGCTTATGTTATATACAGTGTTTTAGAGTTAAGAAAACAATTTATTAACCTTTTAAATACTGCCACTATCCGGAACAAAAATTTTGCGCGCCGATGACACTAACATTGTCGTCACAGTTTTAGCCTTAACTGACTTTAAAACAGCAATGGCGGAATCCTTTTACGATCATAATGTTGCCAAGAAGGTAGAAAAAACACAAATTAGTAGATTTTATCTTGAGTACGATATCAAATTCACCGTGACGAAACCGGAATTTCCGGAACAATGATTTTCGTAGGACAACATTAAAATAATGATATTTCTTAAAATAACAATAAATTTATGGCATAAAAATTAAAAATACGTTTTTAGAAATACAGAGACTAAATTCAAAAACTTAAACATACCTAAAAACGAATATTTTAGAAGTAAGATGTATTTGAAATCTCCAAGAGCGCCATGGGACACATGATATTTATACGTCCTCTTTAGGTTTATTTTAAATATAAAAATAACTATCCACTTTCTATGCTACATATTGATTTAATTGTACATTAAAATATATACCTAAATTAATCAGAAACTCACTTTCACACGTGCCATATAAAAAAATCAAAATAAAAATGTTTGAATGTGTGGGACAGGCCGATTTTGCTAGGGTCAAGTTTTCTGAAAAACACCCAAATCCATCTAGCGTGGAATAGGATAATTAAAATTTAACCCTAAACTAACATCGACCACTAGTGACATACTCAAAAGTAGGTAAAGTAAATACTCAAAATTAATAATTCTTTAAAAATAGTAATTGAATTAGAAAGTTTGAAGAAGCATTCATTTCAAATGAACGAAGAAAAAGAGAGATAAAAAAGTTGGAAAATTAATTGTTATATAAGTATTATTTTGTGCACAGAACTTGCCCCACAACAATTTATTAACTCCCCCAGGAATAAAATAGGTATAATTCTACTAGCAATCATTAAACGGAGACTCAATGAAAAATATTTTTTACTCATCACGGGTCTAAAATACCCCCATGGTGTAATTTCAGTATCAACTTATGTCATTGTGTTAGTTCATCTACTAGCCACTATGGCATCACAAGCCCGAAAATTCGTTCTATTTGTTCTAAAACCGTGCTGCGATGACTGTTGTTGTTTTCTATGTTGCCATATTATGAAATTCACCAAGAAAAATGGGAATTAAACTTATAGGGACAGTGTTCATCAAATTGGAGTTTTCACAACTGTATCATAACGGCGCATCCACTAAATAGCAGACTTTATGTGAGTCGGATATTGCTCTAAGTAAAGGTACATTCAAAAAGTATGTACGGCAAGAGAGATATACCTATGTAAAACTGTAAAACTGTTGATGAATATAAATAAATCTACGCTAATTTTTGTCACATCTTATATATATTTGTTATAAATTTTTGGAGCCATGGCAAAAATACTGTTTTTATATAATGTAGTCTTAGATCTTATTACATGTAACTGATCACAACAACGCTGACTGGTTACTAAAAGAATTACATAGTTAGAGTTATGATTAATTTTAAGATAATTGCAGCTTTTTTAAATAAGACCTTTTTTATGGGTGATTGAATTTTAGATGTCTGGTAGCACTTAATTTTGTAACGGGCATAGATATAATATTTCTAAACAAGATTGCGCACGCTCAAAATATATATTTACGAAAATGAACTCTATTCTAACGCAATAAGGTACTAAATTGGTTGCATAATACACAGAGGCAAATCCGAGCCGAGAGGGATAGTTCGAACGGAGGCTGTTTGTCTCTTTCTAACACTTTAACATTTTCGTAAATCAAACAAATAGGGTGCCCATGAATTCTTGTAATGAGTCAAAATATGGGTGATGAATTTTAAAACTGTTGTACTATTGTTACAGCTTCCCAAAAAATGAAGGAAGGCGACATAAATGGCTCAGCAGTCTATATGTGAAGCAAAAATACAGACAAATCAGTCTTCACTTCGAATCTTCCTGCTTTTATACGGCTAATTCCCGCTAATTTTTAAAAGCCTATTATATTAGTATCTTAAGGTCACAAACTGCGTAAGTTAAAACTTCAATACCAATCTGTGTTTAATAATCTTAGCAAATTCGGATTTGTCTCACATAGCTTAATCTCATAGTCACCCTATTAGAAAGGGACAGACAGCCTCCGTACTAACTGTTTCACTCGGCTCGTTTTTTGGGTATAGGTGCGCAGTCCTGTTTACTAATATTATGTCTATGGTAACGGGTCTCTCTGTCTCTCTTGATGAACATAATTTTACTTCAAATATACGTAAGTCGACTACTTACCGAAAGATGGTGTTTTTATAATTTTAAATTTTCATGATAATATATCATATGTTTTCGTTTGTAAATAATCAAAAAAAAAAAACTTGTAGGATGCAAAGAAAAATGAAGCTGCTTTTTAAGGCAAAAATTGGTACCAATAATGTACATTGATTCAAGATTCATACGAAAATAATACAAATTCACTTAGAGGTTCTAGAAATGCAGCCATTCGACGACAGATGTCTCTAGCAAAAAATATGTTTTAAAGTTAAAATATTAATTATATGTGAAATGTTATCTTATGGTATGTTTGAGTTTGGATCCTGAGCAATTTCTACAATTAATGATAGCGCATTTCATCGTTTTAATCGAGTAACAAATAAAATCTGTTGAAATTGTGGTAAAAATACAACTATGACAAGATGTCAGTTTGATGTGAAGGACGGTATATGGGCATGATATGGGCGGTGTCCAGCCACGCCTGCCGTGACGTATTTGACCTACCTGAAGGCGCGTGACCTACCTGCGTTATCTCCGCTAGTCTTTTCTCCTCCGTGGTTCTGATGCATTTAGCATGACCAAAAAGGGCCACTTCTTAAGTGTTAAATCTAAACTCTGCCTTTATTCAGGCATAAATGTATGTATTGGATGCACTAAGTTATCAAGAGTGGAAGAAAATGATTTACAGGATAGGATCCTCCTATTCCTCAAGAGTTCAATGGATAGTTATTTATTTTTAATTATTGTTTTTCTTTTTAGAATAATTTTTATTCCTCTGAAAATGCATCAAGAGACATCAAGGTTTATTATTTTCTTTCTTTCATTTATTCCAGTTATGATGGTTGATGTCATTTAGTTAGACGTTACTTATTCATTGTATTTAAACAGTTATTTTTGATAGGAAATAGTTCATAACTAGTGTGATTATTTCAACAATGTAGAATCATGTAAAGATATATTAGTTTATAAGATAGCATTGGTTTTATGCAAGTCCTAACTGTTTATATGAAATTACAGGAGGTATGCTCACAGAAGCCTGATGCCCAGAGCCACTGGGCCAAGTACCAAGAGTGCAATGACCGCGTCAACTCCCGCTCCCAAACCACAGAGACCTGCGAGGAGGAACTCATTGA
Source organism: Helicoverpa armigera (assembly GCF_030705265.1). Classification (NCBI taxonomy): domain Eukaryota; kingdom Metazoa; phylum Arthropoda; class Insecta; order Lepidoptera; family Noctuidae; genus Helicoverpa; species Helicoverpa armigera. The sequence goes on from NC_087141.1 coordinate 3,926,190, forward strand.
CTACTTGCATGTCCTCGACCATTGCGTCACCAAGGACCTGTTCAAGAGGTTAAAGTAACTTAATTTTAATTCTCTACCCTAAACTGCCACCTATAATGCCCAATCTTATGTTACATAATTCTTGTTTTCATAGAATTTTCAGGTACAAAGGGTAGATGTAGTTTTAGCAAATTTATTTATGTACCAAGTGTGAAGATTGACGAGTTCATGTTTACTGTTTATTTGTAAATAAATAATCATCGTTAATATTTGTCTTTTATTTAGCATTTAATATAAACCTTACAAAATGTTACTGTAACTAACTACAATCTTTCATAAAGCAATAAAAAGCAATTTGCATAATAAGTTTTTTTTATTACAGTGAATATAAAATTTTTGAATTAAATAAAATTCAGATTAAAAAAATAATCTCAACATAACAATTTAAGCTTTCAGTACATCACAAGTGAAATGGCACACTCAAAATAAGAGTTATTTAAAAAATACGAGTGTTATCATAAACCTGTGCAGAAAATCGGAATGTCAAAACAAATGCCAATTATCATCAAATTAACGTTAACTTTACAAAATGTAAACATTGCATCAATTGTCTTACCCCTAAGCAATAAAAGAATACATTTCAGTTTCTATAAACCCTACAATAATATAATGAAAATTTACTTAAAAGTATAAAATGCATAGTTCTCTAGATGTAAGAAAAAGTTTATAATGGTCACACAAAACGGAATCTTACAGTAAATTGCATTCTTAATAAATAATTCCTAGATATAAACATTTTGTGAACCTTCACATTATACCCTACTAGTATGAAGTAGTGTAGGTGCAGTCGTTGTAAATAACATAGAATAAAAATGTATCCTAAACAAATATTATTGTACCAATGAATGAATCAGTAAAATATCTTATGTGTGAACATCATAAACATGATAAAATTTTAACAATAATATCTAACAATACAATATAAACCAATTTCTATATATTACAAGCTAAATGTCAGAAACAAAAGCACAGGAAAAACTTTGGCAAAATTTAGAAAAAAATATTGAAATAATTCAAGTATCGTAAAAATCTGTAGGCACTATTTTAAGCAAGATTTTTGTATTTTTGTTTTTAGTATCTAATGGACGCGCTCTTGGTTTTACAAGATTACATTATATAGGCATTAAATAGTAAGGTATACTTCGCATCTACACAATAACTGTGACCTTAGAAGCCTAACTAAATCACAATATTATATCAATGTTATTAGAATAACATATTGCTATCTAACAGACAGAATCGCCTCAAGTCCGTGCCTTATGTTAAGTATTTTAAAACAATGTATACGTAAGAAAATTTACGAAATCGAGTTAGGCAGGTAGGAATGATCTAGCCTCATAAGAAAATTAACAAGATTTGAATGATCACTGGGATGTGATGTTATTTTATTTGCAATATAAAACTATAAAATCTCACGATAGTCTAATGACTAAACTTGTGAGCCGCGTGCAACCGCTATTGTGTGTAAGATGGTTACTGAGTCTGACACACTTGTAACAGCACACCGTAATACATTTTCATTGGCGACATCTGATCGCTGGATGAGACGTAGCCAATGAAAAGGCATTAGTATGAAAGCCATCCGACATCTATGCACTGCGAGCGATATAGATAAGTATGAATCGATTCAGTGCACAGAGGCTTTTCCATTTCTCCGAGTATAGAGGTGCGCCCTGTGGAGCCTTGTATTCCGAGTACCGAGCGTGAGGCGTGACGTCACTAACTCGCGCCGACCTGCAGCACGTTGAAGCAGATCTCGCACACTCGCTGCGGCTTGTTCATGCCGAACTTGAGGATCGGCACGTCCTGACTCGAGCATTTGTTGCACAGCATGCGCCCACAGTGACGACTGGAAATTGTACATTAACTTTAATTCTGTTTTTTTTTCGTAATATCTGTATTGAGCTTCCAGTGTGAAGGTTCTAGGAACAAGATGTTGGAAACGTGTCCTACCAGTGATGTTTCCTCATGGTGAGCGTGAACTTGGTGCCGCACTCCTGGCACAGGTCGCTCTCGGCCCACGGCGCCTCCGCCGGCAACACGTCCAACAAACGGTGCAGTAATTGCTTTGTGGCTACCTACACGAAACAAAACATTTTTGTTAATTATCTCTTTATAAATTGTGAAGCTTTATAACGTAAATGTTAATTTCTTACTTGATAGTTAAATATAGATATGCCATCTTTATTTTCTTGAGCGAGACAGGCGCCGGCCCGCACCAATACCCTACACATGGTGCCCTGACCGTTCATGTAAGCTAGTAAAAGTGGAGTGTTGCCCTGAAAAAAATAATCATTATAAGATATTTTGGAATGAGGGTTTTCTAAAATGGCGTCCACGAGGTGGCAGCACCGAGTCGTCAGGTCCAGGTAACTGTCAAAGTGCTTATCTTTACTATGAATAGTGAACGATTTTAGTGTTTTTTTTTATTTTATAATTAAAGCACTGCATTATTGTTTTACTATTGCGGTTGAGTAAATAAAAAAAACTAAATCATATTGTGTTAACAAATTTTTCAACAAGCTTTTCCTTAGTACCAGTGACTTTTGCACCCTCTCTCTTAGCTCAATTTTTAGTTCGGAAACCTTATTCTGACCGTAGTCCATAATAAAATCAATAACACTTCCAATATAACAGAATTTCAATAAACAATAAGTTCGGCACCTACAATTCCATACTATTTGACAGCTGTTTGGACCTGACGCATACGAAGCGCCGCCTGGCGGCAGAAAAAGTATCGAAAACCCTCAAAGTTTCAAATATATCGTGTAATGGCAAAATAACAAACCTGTAAATCAGTCCTATTAATCGGGTAGTCAGGCATGAACTCTAGGAATATTTCACAGATCGCTGCTGCATTGTCTTTTTTACACCAGCACAACTCATGCAGTGGATTTCTACCTGTTTTCAAAAGATCAATGATTAGTTACTGAAAATTACACTTGTGGCCCTGCTGGCATAGTGGTAAGTAATTTTAGTTTTTAACTGCTTTCAAAATCGAATAATACCAGTTTGAAACCAACCTAATAAGATTAACAAGATTCAGAAAAGCTTGGTTCGGGATACAGCCGTAGCAACTTGCAGGAAATCTGAATAGATTGATTTGATACGGTCAAAGTTTATATTTGATAGTTGCAGTTTGCACCTTTAAGATTAGTAGCAGCGGCATCAATATCGGTGTCGGCGAGCAGCGCCCTCGCGGCGGCGGCGTGTCCGTCCCGCGCGGCGACGTGCAGCGCGTTGTCGCCGGCCGCGTCCACCGCGCCGTACTCCGCGCCGCCCGACACCAGCGCCGACACGATGCTCTCGTGTCCCGCGCCCGCCGCCACGTGTAGCGCCGTGCGTCTGACACGAGAAATATATTATGTACTAACTTTATACGTCACGCTAAGAACTTCAAAAGATTCTGGTATGCTTTCAGGATTAGGTCTTATCCCTTATTTACTCTCCTAGGTTTTCCCTTGCGTACTCAGGCTATATTCTACCTATAGATGTACACTTCCTTCCTTATGTGATACTCTCTAATGTGCCTGAATTTAATGAAATTGAATGTACATATTGTGTGAAATATGAGCCATGTCGAATGGATGTGCTTACAACCTTTTGAAGGCTGAGTACTGTCCTATATGGTAAATTGCCAGAAATCTCAAACCGACTATTAGTCATCAAAATAAAGTCCATACTTATGCGCATCCCTATCATTGGGCCTGGCTCCAGCCAGCAGCAGACTCCTGAGCAGCACCTCATGTCCGGTAGCAGCTGCAAGATGGAGGGGCGGCGCGAGCGTGGCGTCCTGCACGCGCGAGTTCACGTCCACCTCCACCGATAGGAGGAACATCACGCTCTCCACGTCGCATGTCTGGATAGCCACGTGAAGGAAGTTGCGGCCTTTTTTGTCTACCTGTTTGTGGAAAATTAATTTATGTGAAATGTTATTTTAAGTATGTTGGCAAATCATGCCTTTATCCCGATTTTATGTGGGGACGGCGTAGCACGTGAAACTTTCGTGAACCTTCAGTGAAACTATGAAAACTTGAAAAACTAAAATCAGGACAGATTTGAAACTTTCAATTTATATTATATAAGGACCTTTGTATCAATCGGATTTTCAATATTTCTTACAGGCAAAATGAGTAGTGAGTGATTCAGTAAGCCTTGGGGTAATACCAGCGTTTGTTAATAAACCTTTTCTTATGAAAATCTTGCTATGCTAGGTACATGTAACGCCAGGACCAACCTGTTCAGCAGCGGACGGGTTCTTCTCCAATATAGCTTGCGCCGCCTTATTATTCCTTGCCGTAAGCGCAGCGGCAAAGGGCGACACACCGCGGTTGTCACGCGCCGACAGTTCGATGCCCGGCTGAGACAGCAGCAGCGAGATGATACCCGCGTGCTGGTTCTCTATCGCTATGTGAAGAGGGGTCTTGCCTTCCGCGTCTTTCGAATTTATGTTCGCGCCATGTTCGAGAAGGGTCTGCGAAAATATATTATCATATTAGCTTACCGATATGAAATGATGGTTAATTGGCTTAACTTAAGTGAGTGGACTTAGATATTGTTAAATTTTTGGAGGATACTGTTTAGGATAATTATGTGCTTGAAGACCAAAATAACTGTATGTAGAAAGTTTCGCTACCTCATCTACTTAAAATCACAAAGGCTACGCTAGTAGCTTATGCAACGATTTAAATCTCACTGCCATTCCGAATACCTAAGTACCTACAAAATGTATAAAACTTAGCTTTAAGCAAAGTGTGATATGTACCTGTATGACATCAGTAAGTCCCCATGTGCAGCACAGATGCAGCGGCGAGTGCTTCTCGTTGGCGATGTCGGCGCCCTCGCCGGAGGGGCCCAGCCGCCGGGGCGACTCCACGTCGCAGCCCGACCGGATCAGGAACATGGCCAGAGACTCCTTGTTCTCGTCTATCGCTCTGAATGTATATTTATTTGTTTATTCATTATTGTATATTATAAAACTCAAATTAAACTACATCTCTCCAGTTTTCAGAACCCTCAATATTACATAAGACAACTCTCAAAGAATTCCCGCTCTTTACAAACCTGAAAAGAAGAGTACTTACTTATGTAACAATGTCTGTAAGCATCCATCAGGCCCGGAGCCCCAACAGTCTGCATCTGCACCATTTCTGACCAAGATCTATTTGACAAAAATACCACATATTGCAGTTGCTTATCTCATAGATTTGATTTATTGTATTCACATCGAAAATAAAAATATTAATATCATATACTAACTGCTATATATTAATATCATATACTAATTTTAAAAAATATACAAAAGTTCTAAAAACCTGATTGCTAAGTAATTTTGTTTAATAATACCATTCTTTAATATCAGATGTCACAATAGCATTAAAAATCATAAACTATGGACAAAAAAAATAAAAATTCCAAATATTTATTACAATTTGTTTTTATTAACATTGTTTACATTCAATTAGTTAGGTTTCTACTTTCACATCTGTTACAGCATTGATAATCAAGGGATACACATATGTTTTCCAGAATAATTCTAAGACATTCAGTAGATAGTTCACATGCCCACTGTTAATTGGCACTTGAGTAATCTGCACCTGCTTATGGTTAACAAAGTCAGCTACACAATAGTAACAATTAGTAGTATCAGTCAGGTACATTAATATCTGCAGCTCTGCATAATATTTGTCAGTTGGCTTGCCATCTTTGATAAAGTGTGATTCAGGCTTTTCACTAGTGATTAACTCAATGTGTACAATGCCATCGGCACATATTCCATCTGGGGATCCCACTATCATTGGAAAAGTGTTGTTTAACATCAACCCACATATATCAATCTTCTCTCCAAGTGCCATTTCAACAGTTTGTCTAACCAAACTTTTAATAGCTCTTTTTTCTTTCTTAGCTTCAGTGTCTGGCATGTATGCACCCATAATGCTTGATATAAGGTTCTCATCACATGTGTCACATTCACTTGTTGCGTAAGCTTTAGATGCAGTTATCCTACCATACTGTAATTCACACCAAAGTTCACGGTAGTTTTTTCCAATAGTTTCCTTCTGAATTTTATTTATTAAATCTTTTGTTATATCCTGTTTTATTGCTTCCAAGAATGTTTCAGAGCACTTGTCTTTGTATTTAATAGCAAGTTGGTGCATTGAAAGACTCTCCATATCACTGCATTTGTAAGAAGAATGATATCTTAAGAGAGGGCAGTCCGTTACATTATTCTTTTGTGCCATCTTTATAAATTCGTCAAAGACTGATGTGTCTGAAGGCATCGGTTGTGGGTTTGGTTTGAAATTAAAAATATTGCTTATTCTGAAGTCTTCAGGTGAGCACTGGAGTATAGGTTTATGAAAATAGGACTGACAAGTACCAGACTGTTGCTCACTCTTGCGATGAGCCCACAGAACAAAGGCTGCTGCATGGAGACAGATACCTTCTGTGTCCCCGCAGTCGTGGCAATGTACAGAGTCAATCACGCTGTCTGTCTCATTCAGGGTCAATGTAACAGCATAAAGCTTAGAGTCCACTTCGGAGTAAACTTTACATTTCATTGTACATAGTTTACCCATCCGCATAATCTGAACATAGGATATCGCGTCATCTCCAATGTTTGGCCGCCCAGAACTAAAAACAAGTCATATTTTTATTTTCATGCTTGGTTTTTTAATGAGGCAAAACTTGAATAGCATTGCAATTATTTAATTTGTACTTTTATAGAACTTAACCTTAAAAAGACATCCAAAAGATATTTCGTATCAAACTATACAATCATTACTGAATTTGTTTTAGTTGCAGACTTACGGTGGAGTTTGTATTTTGTTTGATGCGAAAAATGCTGCAAGTACTAGTGCATCAATTTCAGGCACATTGTCGCTATTTGCTTCACTGAATCCAGGTTCAGGTTCCACTTCGGGCTCCATTGCTTTTTATTTATTTTGAAATACTAATAGTTAAAAACTAATGTAGTTTTTTGTTTTTCATTTACACGACTGACAGCGGCAAATGCGCGCGCAAGATGTCAGTGTCACTGTCACTGTCATTTGTTAAACAACAAATGTCAATCACTGAACAAGACGAATGAATGTAGAGGAGACAAACTGGGGCGGCCCTGGTACATAAAAGGCCTACGACGGAACACGACGGTTTTTAGGCAGTAAGAGATGACACTCCCTTACGGCTGCTAATCCACAGCGGGAGGGGTCATTTGATGATTTTTGACGTCGTTAAAAAAAAGTAACGAAAACGAAGTCTATAGACCTATGCGAAAACAATGAGGGTTTTTGAATTTTTTTCTGCCACCAGGTGGCGCCACCTGGTGGATCATCGTGGTGGCCTAGTGGGCAAAGAACCAACCTCTCGAGTATGAGGGCGCAGGTTCGATTCCAGGTCAGGCAAGTACCAATGCAACTTTTCTAAGTTTGTATGTACTTTCTAAGTATATCTTAGACACCATTGACTGTGTTTCGGATGGCACGTTAAACTGTAGGTCCCGGCTGTCATTGAACATCCTTGGCAGTCGTTACGGGTAGTCAGAAGCCAGTAAGTCTGACACCAGTCTAACCAAGGGGTATCGGGTTGCCCGGGTAACTGGGTTGAGGAGGTCAGGCAGGGCAGTCGCTCCTTGTAAAGCACTGGTACTCAGCTACATCCGGTTAGACTGGAAGCCGACCCCAACATAGTTTGGGAAAAAGGCTCGGAGGAGGATGACCAGGTGGCGCCACGTATGCGTCTGGTCCAAACAGCTGTCAAATAGTATGGAATTGTAGGTGCCGAACTTATTGTTTATTGAAATTCTGTTTTATTGGAAGTGTTATTGATTTTATTATGGACTACGGTCAGAATAAGGTTTCCGAACTAAAAATTGAGCTAAGAGAGAGGGTGCAAAAGTCACTGGTACTAAGGAAAAGCTTGTTGAAAAATTTTTTAACACAATATGATTTAGTTTTTTTTATTTACTCAACCCCAATAGTAAAACAATAATGCAGTGCTTTAATTATAAAATAAAAAAAACACTAAAATCGTTCACTATTCATAGTAATGATAAGCACTTTGACAGTTATCTGGACCTGACGACTCGGTGCTGCCACCTCGTGGACGCCATTTTACAAAACCCTCATTAATAATGACGGAAAATTATGGTCCCAACTGTTTGAGGTCCTATATGAGCCGAACCACCAACGTTATATTCTTGTAACACGAATAAATTCTAATCTTCATTCTATTGGTCCGTTCAATAGTACTTATTGAAATATTTTAATAAAAATAAATAAAAAACTGCTGTAAAACATTAAAAAAAGACATAATTTCATAACCATTGCGCCTTTCAAAACTAATAATAAATGAACTACCTTCAATGCGTCCGTATCTTGGCTACGCTTCGGTGACTTGTTTGGAGAAACCGAAGGGTTTGTATGTGCAATTATGGACGAAGTTATCCTTACGAATAACTACCGGAGATATATCGTGAAAGACGGGACGGTTGACATATGTCGGGCATGTCACCATCCGGGTGAGTCTATCAGACATATTATATCTGGTTGTTCTCGTTTGGCTAATGGTGAATATTTGCACAGACATAACCAAGTGGCCAAGATTATCCACCAGCAGCTTGCTCTGCAATACAACCTTGTAGACCTTGAGGTACCATACTACAGGTATGCGCCCGACCCAGTTCTCGAAAAGGACCATATCACGTTGTACTGGGATCGATCTATCATCACTGACAGGACTATTGTAGCCAATAAGCCTGATATTGTGGTGATAGATCGATTAGCGCGCCGCGCGATGATAGTCGATGTCGCCGTTCCGCATGACGAGAACCTTGTGAAAGCTGAGAAAGAGAAACAAATAAAGTATCTCGACTTAGCGCACGAGGTTGTCGCCATGTGGAGTGTCGACACGGCTGTTGTTGTGCCGATTGTCGTTACGGCCAATGGTTTAATAGCCAAGAGCCTCGACGAACACCTCAGGAGGCTCTCGTTGGGCGGCTGGATCAAGGGACTGATTCAGAAGGCAGTACTCCTTGATACGGCACGTATTGTGAGGAGGTTTCTGTCTCTGGGACCCTAACCACCGGTACCTTGGACCCTGTGCCCGATATCGGTGGCAACCTATTTTTTATATTTTTAAATGTTTTTTATTTTTATATTTAATATTTAAAAATGTAAATAATATGTTAGAAAATAAATAAATGATGACAATAATGAACTACATATTATCAAGTTGAGTATTTCCAAGGGATTTCGTAGGTCGTTTTATTGAGTGAGCAGATGTTATTGTACTTACGCTAGCGACTTCCTCCTGGCCGGAGTCGAGCGCTGCCCACAGCGGGGGCACTCCGTTAGCGTCGAGGCGGCTCATGTCCACTCCACGAACACAAAGCGCCTCCACCACTAAGCCTAGCCGGCAGTGGATGGCCAGCTGCAGCGGCGTCTCGCCTGCCTCCGTCCTAAGTAGCGAATAGATGACTTTGGATCTTCTTTGGTTGATTTTTACAAATGACAGATTATGAGAACTAGCGCTGTTAATACCGATTGCTTCAGGTAGATTTCCTTTACCACTTAGCTGTAGTAAACAATAAGAGACAACTCTCCAGTTTTTGGCTTGCTTTGATAATCTTACTAAAATAGAGTCGTTAGAGTAGAGGCAAGGGCTCCGTAGGATGAATTTGGCCTAAAGAGGCTTAACAGAGGTCTAGTGGTATAATTGCGAGTATCTGACATACAATTTACATACTGATAATACTCACAATGCATTCATGTCAGCTCCATGGTCGAGCAGGTATATGGCGGTCCGAGAGTCTTCCTCTACAATAGCTTGATGGAGTAATGTGAAACCCTTTCCATTGCGAATGTTTGGGTCCGCGCCACCTTCGACCAGCGGGGCGACCAGATTCTTGTGACCTGCGTGACATTAGACAATAAATCTACGATATCAACAACAAACTCAAAATCCTCGAAAATCTAATGTATTAAGTTTTTTTGAAAGTGAAGCTCAGAAATGTATGTATATTGTAACCATATTTCATAATAGCTTACTGAGGTGAATGTCAAATGACTATGTGTTTATTTACATAATTACAGTATTACGAAGAATAAAATAAATGATGACTGTACTTATTTTCACGGTGACAAACGCATGGCTTTTGATAAAGGAGAAAAATGAGATAAAGGAGAGTGATGAAGAATGAGTAATGCTAATAAAGATATCAGTATTGATTCTTGCCTCCTGTATGTATTTGTAAGATTTACTACAGCCAATTAGATCATCACTTCACGCTCATTTAATTCGCATAAACTAATTGAGTAATTGTAGTTTGAAGATATTTTATTAACCGACTTTATATCCAGACTTAACTATCGTAAAAATGGCAATAAAATAACGCTGTGTTAAATAGATTTGTTAACTTGGTATTCACACGAATAGAGTTGCCTAGCGTTACGGTCAGGCTTCTTGGTAATTAAGCCAATTTATAACATTTAAACATTCCTTGTATATTATGTAGAATCAATTACATATTAGTCAATAAAAAAAGTCGTGGTGGCCTAGTGGGTAAAGAACCAACCTCTCAAGGATGAGTGCACGGGTTCGATTCCAGGTCAGGCAAGTACCAATGCAACTTTTCTAAGTTTGTATGTACTTTCTAAGTATATTTTAGACACCAATGGCTGATAAAAAGGTGAAGGAAAACATCTTGAGGTACCTTGAAATCACTAACCCGCATTGAGCAAGCGTGGTGATTAATGCTCAATCTTTTCCCGTGTGAGAGGTGGCCTGTGCCCAGCAGTGGGACGATAAAAAGGCTGTAACTGTAATTACATATTCTGTATTTAGTAGTTCATTAAAATCATTATTACCTTCAGTGAGTGCTAGACTGACGGGCGTATCTCCCTCCGAGTTCTTCAAGTTAAGGTTGGGCGCGAGACTGACGTTACTGCGATCTGTGGCTGGCATGTCGCCCTTCTCTATGAGCTTCTTGTGTTCTATGATAGCCAGCACTGCACCTTCGTGGTTGTTCAGCACTGCTAAGTGCAGGGGCGTTTGTCTATGGGAAACAAGGAGAAGGTTACCAGATTTTTTCCTATGCATACTGTTTTAATTATATATTCGAGCAAAGCGATATAAGATGGTACTTTGGCAGGATATAACAGGCACATGTTTTACTGCTACAACTAATTTTTTCACTAAGAATTACTTCTGACAGAATGGTCTCTAATCTATACGTAGAACTTGACATTATTCTTCAGTTCTCACCTATAAACCGTGTCTTCCTGCTCTCCGTACGACGTCTGCAAGTTAGGCCTAGCACCATGTTCCAACAAAGCGGCAGTGAGTCGTGCGAGTCCATTGGCGCAGGCCGCGTGTAGTGCACTCATGCCGGCCTCGTTGCTGTGGTTCAGCTCGCCGTTCAGGTGACTCACCAGGAACACCGCTGATTCCTTGCGAAAGAACACAACATTATGATAACAAAACTTTACAACAAATTATTAAGGTTTTGACTTGGATTTGCAGCTTACCTCAAACCACCCTTGCGCCAGAATATGTAGCAAACTGTCTCCCGCTCCCGAGTATAACGGGTTTGGTTGACATCCTTTCTCCAATAGTTTAGCAGCGAATCCTCTTTCAACAACATTTTCCGTTTTCCCCTCCACTGGGTCTTCGGTAAAGGCGTTTTTATTCGTCACAGGTGTATCGAAGGGGTTTGATCCATTCATGACTAAAGTCTCACTGGATGAAATGGACGCTCGTCTGTCGTCTACTAACGCGTAGTAAAGCGGCGGATGCTCGTCTGTCAAGGTCCTTAGATTTGTGTCTAATGTCGGCTGTTTGAGAAGCAAGTCGAATATCCTTTGATTTCTAGCTATTACTGCTTGATGGAGAGGTGTGCTACGAGAACAAAAAATGAGACATATAAGAACACAAAAAGGCTACCGTATAAAATTCGTAAAAAACTTAAATCAATACTTACAATCCTTTTCTATTCTGTCGGTTGATATCAGCATTCTTCTGTACCATGACCTCGGCGATCTCTGCCATCTGGTCCATGGTCTCTTCGTCACAAGAGCTGGACGTGAGCGATGCGATCAAGTGCAGCGCCGTGTCACCCTCCTCTCTAAACAAAACGTGACATAAGTTATACTGGATGATAGTAATCATGTAATTTAAATTCAATGAGTAACACTTTGCTGTCATAAAGATGGATGCATTTCTTATTACGGAAACATGACATATTAGTTCTAAATAGAATATCATTAGCCCTTTACGCATTATATAATACTGTTTCAATGGATACGAGGCCCTTTTGTATCTTTGAATTGAATTTATGAATGTCAGGTTCTATGCCAAAAAGAGGCTAAATATGGACCAACCATCATCGCAAGTAAACAAAAGTTTAACAGTACCATCAAGACGAAAACTTACTTGGTGGTTAGATTGGGGTCTGCGCCGTTATCGACAAGGAACTTGGCAGAGAATGCGTCTCTGGAGTCGATGGCTCGGTGCAGCAGGCTCCTGCCGCGCGGTCCCCTCGCGTCGGCGTCTGCGCAGTGCTGCAGCAACGTCGTGGCTATTGAGGAGCTTCGCCCCCGCAGCGCCAGTTCTAGAGGTAGCTCGCCACGTGTTGACATCGCGTTTACGATGTCTGTTAACTGTAACAAGTCAAAAGTGTTAACCCGCTTACTTACTAGCCTTATATCTTTCTCCAAAGTAATTTTGATTCTTATTTGTTATGGTTTCATGCTAAAATAGCTAATCCGGCTGGAGAGGGAGAGGGAAGATAGGTAGTGTTTTTGGGTTCCTGATGTGGGACGAAGTTTCTGTCCGGACGCAGATGCGGACGAATTCTAGCCACAGCCTAAATTAAGTTTAATAGGGTAGTTTCCAGGGTCGAAATAATGAAATAATATTTAGTCCGCTTTTTAGATAATCAAAAAATATTGGATACGTATTTTTTCTTTTTTTAATTAAACATAAAATGACAAAGATAATACGCTTCAAAAATTAGGAGTGGGGGCCTTTTACGTCACAGTCTCCTGAAAATTGTAGCAACTTGTGACGTCACACTCAACTTTAACACGCTATATCTTAACAAGTTCTGATCCAATTTAAAAAAGAAAAAATACGTATCGCTTAATTTTGGACAATCTACAAGACGGACTAATTATTATTTTTTAGGAAACTACCCTATTATAATGGACTGAATATGAATTCAGTATATTAAACAAATACATTCTAAACTGTAAAATTATAAATACAAATGTAAATGCTTGCAGAGGAGAGAACTTTTCAAAAGTGCTGGCATGATATTGTGAAAGCCAGCGTGCGTATTTGCCAACAGCTGCGAAAATGAGTTAGTAACAATATAATTTCTACATTATTTAGAAAACAACGGCACTTCTAATTATTTATTTGTTTCGAGAAGTGCTCAGACTTTTCCTGGTGTCATCGTGTCGCAACACACTAACCAACTTGCGAAACACAAGAACTATAAAGCTGGATAACATTTTCTTGACATGTCAATAAATTAAACTCTTAATACTGCAGAATGCGTTGGCCTTTCCTAAATCGGCAGTTGTGCTATTAAACTGTAAAACGTCGATTACAATATCGATGAACAAGAATCGTAAAGAGTGTTAAGTAACAATTGTCCTGAGAAAACTATCACGTAGCGGAAGCATCTGAACAAATTGTCATCATTAGTGATTTGTAGGCTGAGCTACCGGGGCCAGGAATACAGCGGGTAGAGGAGCAGCGAACGCGGTAGCAAATTTATTTGTTTTCATTTTAGAATATTCAAATGTTAAGGTAGCAGCAACCGATTATTATGAGTAATGTCTCCCGTTAATTGCCTGCTGTGATTCAATGTTGTGTGATTCAGTGTTTTTGTGGGAAAACTATATTTAACTGGTATATTATCTTCCTGTTTTTCTCATTAATATGGTCAACAGTTCTGCAAAACAAGTACATATTTTGTAATAACCATACACTGCTCAGTAACTAGTCAATATTTAACTTATAATGATAAAGTTAAGCAGGCCTACTACATGACTACAGGTACTTAAATGACAACGTAATAAGACATGCAAATCATAGATGTAATTGACCGATACGGCAGCACACCTGCGTACTAAATCCTTCAGCCGCTCACTTAGAAGCCTTCACCTTACTACAAATAAGAGCCTGAACTGTTCACGTGCCGAGGAACTAAATTAAAATACAGCGGGTGTTCGTTCCTTGCTAGTGATGCGACGCACATGTTCACGCGATAATATTACTTGATGAATTACAATACACTTTCACGGTTACATAACACCGTGCCAATTTGTAACGTAGAACAATGTTCGATATTGTAATGACAGTGGGCTACTTGATGACCTTAATGATGTCAACAATCGGTGCTATGTAGGCTTGTCGCTTCTTCATCAGTTTATGTGGGAAGGTAGAGATATTCCGTAATTTTCTAGCGTCTCGGTAAGAATATGTATAAATCCCTGTATAGAGCAAGATTTCAAGACATACTTAGGTTTAATTTCTTCATATTTTCCAATAATACGTAGATTGAACAGCAACATTGATTGCTAATAAAGTTACTTCGCAGTGCCTTCTGCAATAAATTATAATTCTTACGACTTAAAGATCGTTGAATTATTTCATCTATGTGCATTCTACATGCATTGGCACTCTAAGCGCAGGAAAATACGCAACTATTTGCCATTGTGATCAATTATGTTTACGAATGTCGCGATGAGAAACAACAAACACGAAAATAGCTCTTTTATTATACGAATTCAAATTGAGCCTTTTTTCTACCAGATTGGGTAATCAAGGTCATCATGTCAAGAATGTTAAACATAACATTTTAAAAGTTCAAATCATAGTTATCGTGCAAACTAAAGTAATAATTTAATATCCAATAAATAAGGATAATTAAATGAATTAAAATTCATATTTTGAGAAATATATTTATGACCTATAATCTAGCATGTCAATATTAACATTTAAATAATATTTTGCACAATATTCAAATTAGCCTTCAATCTGCTTGCCCCTATCCTTTTTGGTACAACTTTCATTATGAATGAACATCTAAATGTCATCTGTGTGTAAATCTTTGATCAACTTTTATAGTTGTTTTGAAGTAATTGTTTACAATATGTTTAGCATGCGGCTTCCACTGGGGCCTATCCTCGGCTATTTAATACAATTTGAACTTGAACTTTCAGTTTTTTTTTTTTTACAGATTAATTGGATGTGCTATTATGATTCCGTCAGTTAATTATAACTCATCAGCTAATCGTTGATATAGAAAGGTGATGACAGAAATACACATTTTTTTTTGTTAATATTTTATATTCAAGTCAGGTAATTATTTTCTGAACGTGGGATTGTATTTTGTATCTTGACGATCGACTACGTCATCGGAAATACCTCAACCTTCGCTATAGGTACATATAAATTAAATATGCACGCATTGATACTTCTTTGCAATTACTCAGAAAGCATGACGCTCTATACATGATAAGCTCGTTTTTAACCAGATTTAGAGTTATTTAAAACTAAATAGCTGTTGAATAAATTTAATTCCAATGTAAGAAGATGTGACATGAAAACTAATCGTGAGACATCAAGAACCTTTTTAAGTCATCATCTTATTGCAAGAGCATGGATAATTTTGATCCCACAGATCAGTTCGAGGAAATACATATATAACGCTAGGTAGTGCAGAATCAGAAAAATATCAATACCTTCTTTATCAATATGACGCGAACGCCATTGAATGATTCAGAGTTCACTGTGTAAAGAATGTGCAATTGCAGCAATTCTAAGAAATCATTGTGTACAATGTAGACCAAACAGATGTCTTCGCATCGGAATTTCATTATAAGGCGGTTTAATCAACAATAGATAGCGACTCCAATAAAGATTGCAAAACAGATTGACTTGGAACTGTACAAACAAGCCTTTGACCAAAACAAGATTCTCATTAGTACAATTTACATTAGTTATCAAGTGATTCTCCTACTTCCCTCCTTTCAAGGGAATAACAGTGATGCATGTAGTGACGTAGTGCAATGTCAAGGACGATTGCTTGGTCGACTGCCGATCTCGGCCGGAAGACGGCGCTTGGAGTAATGATCTAATGATGTTTCGTGTCAGTGTGATCGTTACCCAGTCAGCGTAAACTAATTTGATTTATTTCGTCGATGATGGTTTTTTAGTGTACACCAATATTTTATTTATTATTTGATTCGATTGTTATTGTCCAGTTGGTAGAGATTTTTGTAGCCTCGCTATAAAAATAATGAATTCTGTGGCTACGCAATTTATGCAGAGGCTGTTTTACAACAATACGTTGACCATATTTACAAAATACTTTCCGTTGGTCTTGCTCAACAAAAGCGCGGGCGCGACCGAGTGACAAACGCACAGATCTGATTAGGTGTGCGTCTGCGCAGTCAGCGCCCTACGTTACGTGCTATGTCACAAGTCCTCGAGCGAGAAATGTCTGAACTATTGTCTTGGCATTGGCCGGCCAGCCAGTCAGCCACCGACTTCGTACGGCGGCACACGTGCAGATATAATATCAACGTCGCATTATAAATGTATACACGTGTTTAATTACGAAACCGAGCTGTGAAAACTAGTGTGAAATATTTAATATATATTCGTTTTTTTGAGGAGTGGTGTTTTGTGTTGAATTAACCTTGAGGTTTATTTATCAAACAGTAAGTAGTGAGTGCTCTTGAGCAAAATAAAATATTTTTAAAATTGTCCTGCCTGCATCTACCAAGTGTCCGCTGAGCCGGTCTGTCAACTTGCAAAAGTTGTGAACAAAATCTAAATTTAGGTCTTTATAGCTATGGTTCATTAGTTCGGTGTAATGTGAAGAGGTTTGGTGGTCCGTAAACATTATTCTGTTTACAAATATATACTTCACAATTTGCAACCATTTCGAGTTTCTTATGAAACAAATCGACTGAAACTGGATTGCGATAAACAATCGATTTTCGAGATTCGAACAAATATGAGCTATCCAACGTCTGTCACTTTGAATTACTTGAGTTTCCCACACAACTGGTCTGCGCCATGAATTTCATTGAAGAGTTCCAGTCAATGCCAAGTATTGCAAAACTTAGCAATTGGACACTTGAATAATAGTCATGCATAGATTATGTAGGGAAGGTCAAGGATAAGATAGGCTTACGTACATCTAACCTGACGAGTTACAGGGTATTATGCATTAGTACAAAATTAATTAGTGGTGTTAAACCTTGGAGATGTTTTGATCCCAGGGAAAATGTTTGTAGATATAATTAATTACTACTATGCACACGAGCGTCATAAGATTATAATGATTACTGTTGACATTCCGTGACATACACAGTTGTTTATTGTTTACATCAATAACACACCAGTCAGTTTTCTTAAAATAACTGATTAGGCACTGTGAATTTTCTAAGGTTTTCAAGTCAATAATCGATATGTTTCACGCTTTTGTTATTATTGTTATCGCGTTGTTTGTTCCACGGTACGGTGTTAAGATTACTTAAGCAACTAGTTTCTTTGTGACTCAACATCTATTCAAGCCTAAATCTGCTTCGGAGAGTCGAACCAGCCTCAGCAAGGGCACGTGTGGGTTGGAAATTTCGAAAAAAATTACTCCTTCATCTTTAACAAAGTGCAAAAATTACTTAAACATAATTTTGCAAAATCAGTGCGTATCTCCGACGATATTCCATCTACATAAATTGGTTTGGGTGTGTTTTCGTAATTTAGAACGGCAAATTATAATAAACGCTGATGTAACGTTGGTTAACATTCTGACCATAACATAGTAACCGATTTTATTCTACAGGCCTTGACTCTGGCTTTGGTTGGTAATTAAAGTTAATTGTTTGTGCAGTTTGCCTTAAGATTTGGAGATTGTGTTAAGCCCAGTACCATTTGAACGATTGTTCCGATAAGCGTGTACCTAGGTAATTGTTTTCGTTATCTCGTGTTGTATTTCTAGTTTCAGTGCTTTGAAACATACAAATTCTGTTCTCCTTTAAATATTATGAAGGTTAACCAGCAAAGCTAGAGTACACCATTATTTTTAGGGGTTTCGATGGGTTGAGAATTACAGGATGATTTCCTGAGCATATAGTTTGACGGCAGCTGTACAATATACCTAAATTACATCACTTTTATTAAAAAGCAAAAAAACCGCAATAATGTGCTAATAAGAACAACTGACGGTCTCAATGCAAAGAGCGCCATTGCGAAATACAAGCAAACTTGATAGGCACGGTCCTACTTCAAAATACATACACGAACAGAATTGATTGATAAATTCTAGAGTGTCTATTACACGAGTTACGTACCCGTGTCCAATAATAGACACATTACGACAACTGCGTGGAATAAACTTTAACCCTAATTGTGTACGCGACGATACATGTAAGGTTAGCGGAACGTAGTCGCTAGCTGTTATCCAATAACAATCCCTGAACTTGAAGTTAATTGTAGGGAAGTCAGTTGGCCATGCTGATAGATGATACTGTATGAGCTAGTCTTTCGATATTATCGTGGAAGTTAACGAGCTCGTATTTTAAGTCAGGGAATTTAAAATGGTATATAACAAATTAAATGGCAATGAATAAACCATATTTCCCGTCACTAAATAGGGATTACCACAAGGTAAATAGATTATTTTTGAGCATGACCCATTAGTACAAATATATTAAATTCCAAATTAGTTCAAGGTATGTACACAGAAACATGTAATCATTGATTGCATAACCTGTATCACATCCGTAAATACATACATTACTGAACGTCCTAGGAAAGTGAATGCGTGAGAAGGAAACATTTTTGCAAATGATGGATAACACTCATTGCACAAATATTTAAGTTTGCAGAATGTTAATTTCTGAGGTCTAAGCTAATTATTAAACTGAGCTGTTACAGAAAATGTTAATTGAAATTAAGCAATGTGCTCTTGCAATGAAAAGTTACGCGAACGCATGACACTGGATTATGGCAATGAAATATTATTCGATTCACAATGATTTTAACACGGTTACAATGAAATGCATTGCCTAATCTGACCTTGTATTTTATATTTCATTTTATGCTACTTGCTTATTAAAAAATAAATTATCAGGTCTGTGAAAAAATACAGCGGAGGCCTACTGGGACAGTAGAGCAAAATAGGTTCGTTTGCTTTTACTTACAAAACAACATTAAACTGTATTTCTCATTAGGTAATCAATGAATTATTTACGCTACTCAATAATTTCCGCAAATCATGTATCACCTTCACCGCGAATGATATCGGCTTCGGTCAGACTTGTTTCCATTGTTTTTGTTCAAACTATCGATGCCATTTTAATTAGCTAGAAGTGACGTGTGTCTCTACTTATAGTTCTATTGTTTGGAAGTACCAATTTTTTTTGCTATTTTTTTTTTCTAAACATAAAATTGATTATAGTTCAATATCACACAATGCATGTCTAAATTAGGAAACCTACAAGTAAAGCCAGTGTGTCACACGCATTTATATTCAATTTAAGAGATTAAATTGGAATTTATACCAATATAACTTGTCCTTAACCTGACACAGCCCAAATAAAAAGTTATGTAACGGTCAAGTGGTGCGCCGCGATGCAAATGTCGAAACATGCGCGCGATCCAAAACCGGAATTATAAAAGATGATCACATTTAATACAACAAAGACCTTGCAAACATAATTCAATACTGAGCCTGCCTTAAATGTTAGCCTTTTATGTACACTAAATATTTTCTTAATGCAGATATTCAATTCCAACTGAAGTATGCATGCAGAAGTTTGATTACCATGCTCTACTTGATATTTCGAAGTTACTTGATCGTATATAGAGGCCTAAATGTAATGAAACTGGCTCCCAAATACCAAAGTGTCAGCAGGTATAAACTTCACACTCCGAAGATCTTGAACCATACGACTCAGTAGTTTGACAATCTTGCCTACCTTGAAAAGCAAAAAGCTCCGACCACATTTCATGTACAATCATACATCGAAAATGTTGATTAATAATTTAAGTGCACCTAGCATAATATTATTCGACTGGATAAGATCACGAAGAAGATTGCGGACATGTAAAAAAATTGCAATCGTTAAACCTCTGCCAATTACACGTAACACGTTGAAAGTTCAAGTTTCATCATCATTGATTCTTTCACAAGTGCACTCTACTTGCAGGACGTCTTGAACTATGTAGGTACAGTTCTTTGGTATACCTATGTTGATTTTGATCAAAACATTTATTCAAAGTAGAATCAAGAGTAAGAGAAAAGCAATTCAGTCGTTGTCTTATTTCGCAATGGTGAGACAAAATGTTCTGATAATTCCATTTCATGGTTGAACACTGAATCAGTGCCCATACGCAATACTGCAGCCAGCCGAATGTTGAAACTCTTTCGGCTTTTGTACCGCGTTTCTTTGCTCTTTGCTTTGCTCGAACTCGTTTAAATGATCTATTTATCTACAAGTGTACATAGTTATATAAGTTCATGTATTATGGTGTCGTTTAAAAGCACGACATACTAATCAAATATGTGGAGCTTAGATTAATAAACTTGTTAGTTACGTATTATGTAGAATTGATTTGACCCGATAAGCAAAAATTATCATAAACTGTGTCAGTCCATTCGGTAGGCAATATTTAGCTAATTATATATTATTTCGGTTAGATTTTAGTTTATGTAACTGACTGCCAGCGACATGATAGTGTACAAAGAAAGGAAGGTTGATGTATTAATTTCAAGTTTGAATTTTAATTCTTAAGAAATCCTATCAAGTCTAAAGAATCAGTCGGAAGCACGTAATCCACCAGTTGCTAATGTAATAAACTTGTTGCGGTAAAATTAAGAGATACGGTCACACGAAAAAATTACATCGAGAAACATGACAATACCGAATAAAGAACTACATATCATTGGACGAAAGGCAACCCCAGACGAGGGGAAAGGCCTTAAACAAGCGAGTCAGGACCTTGAAAATAACACAAGAGCGACAGTTCACCGCAAGTGTACCGAACGTGTTGGCCAGAGTATTTATTACAGCACAAACTATTTTGAACTAATTGTAATAGCATATTCTCATTAATGGCTGACAGGTGTTGAGATCGTTGGATAGCTGATATAGAATCTTGAAGGTGCGAACGCTTGGTAGAATGGGATGCATTCAATCAATTCATTTTTTTTGGAAACTATATTTTTTGTCACCAAAATTTATTTTTGTCATCAAGTTGTATCACCTAATAAATAGATTTATCGCCGCGAAATATTTTCGTTCTCAGATAAACAAAGAGTGTTAGCATGTATGAATTACCAAATTATTGTCAATATAATGTATAAAATATGAGATGGATCACCAATAAAATTGTAGTGCATTACATGAATATAAACTTCGTTCTTATAATAATAGTTTTATTACTTAAATAATAGCTTGGTGCTCAAAATGGCAGATCTGTCACCAAATAAATCGATTAATCGATCCCTGACTGCGACTGCTTTTTATTTGTTATTTTGTCACCAATACAGTAGTTACATTTTATTATGTTCCGTTATTAAAATAATGTATTCGTTACCAATTTAATACATCAGTTTATAATTTTAATGAAAAAATTTTCAAAGGGAAGAGGAAGGGAAGGGAGACAAATTGGCGCGCTTTCGGCCTCAACGAATGGGTTGTAGGTTGGTTGTAGGTACGATCATACGATGCTTATTTTGACTTTAATTAAGTGTTTTATTTACTATTCAGCTAGAAATTTAATTTAAATATACTTATACTACCTGTGGAAATTAAGACCCTTGGGGGAGGCACATGGCCAGTGAAGTAGTAGACTCTTTTTGTTGAAAGTTTGATGACGACCACCCTACATTTTAATACAATTCATGAAATTTTCTAGTGATATAATATATGATTTATTGGTGATCTCTTTAAATTAGTTTGCCTAAATACTATTAGGACAAACCTATTATAATACATACAAAACCATTTATTTGGTACTTGACCCCATATCTCCATGATTTTCGGTAATTTATTGTGGAATTGATTTTATATTGTTTGGTGATACATTTTGGTGACAAATCTACTATTTTGAGGGCAAACCCTATTATTTAAGAAACAGAAAATGAATTAAATTGGTGACAGCTTAAATCATACCCATTTTTTTTTCTCTATATACAGAAAAAAGTGTAAACTAATTGAGTACAATAACCTAATTTCAGGACTTTGAATGGCTGCATCACCTACGCCTAGGGGAAGCGCAGAGAGGAATACATATGAAAGTGCGGCCGAAGAAAAAACGCAATAGATAGTAGTTGCAAAAGGAACGAGCATGGAGCATTGCATGCTAGCCGTGGTGTTCGCAGTCCTGTCCTTGATAACAACAGGTTCGTTTGAACGATTTTTATTTATAAAACACGATATGATGATGTTTCTATAATACTCGTTTACATAATATATTAAGTAAGAATATTATAATTACTTCATTGGCAGTAATTACACGTTCGAGTCTATTAAATTACATTTAACTATATAATATTAACAGAGAGCGAGAGCCAAGTTACAAATATCTAATCGGAATGTCCTTCAAGGTTCAAATGTTTGGGAAACTGTAGCAGTTTTAATAGAGTATCAATTGGCTTCACGTCCATAGTAATCAAATCAAATGCCATAGTTAAATTGACAGCACAGGTTTGGCCACAACATAAAATCAAGTCAGGTGTCCTACCTCGCTTTTTTTATGAAACCAAAGTATCCAAGATATTGGATTAATACCGGACATTGCTGATACGTCAATTCAAATAATATCTGATTTACTTTGGCTATTGAAGGAATTTAAAAAAACATTTGCGGATGTTACAATTAGCACGTTTGTGATTATGTATCGCTTACGCTATCATGGAAGTAATCAATTAATTCCATTTGTACACTTGAACGCTCGAGTGGATTTGGCAAGTTTGTGGATCGAAAGTTTTCCAAACACATTATCTTAATAAATATTGATTCAAGCAAACATTTAATTACAATGCGTAATATGACAAGTTCAATACATGTGTATAAGAAGGCAGCGACACGGTATGTTGAGGTCGTTGAACATTCGCAAACTCTGATGACTTTGCATTTTGACAATAGCTGCGTGGGAGTGCTAAACCATACAAACGATTATTACTAACATTGTGAGCAATGTTGATTTTCATCATCTTTAATCTCAATAATAAATGCATTCAAAAATACTAATATGTACACATCACTTTATTCACTCACTTTATTGTTCATTAATGACAGAAAAGAGTTAGCATACAACACTAGTCATGGTTTAACTCTCGCTTAGTGAAATCATAAATATGAAAATGTAAATAATTATAAATTGAAAACAATACAAGAATTCAACATTACCTCTGAAGCACAAAAGAATTCAAAGGACAAACGCCTATTATTTTCTCTTGACTAATTCACTGCAAATGACTCATAGTAAAGGACCAGTTATATTTTCATTTATGCGGAGTATGTATATTTACTACGAGACATGAATTTATTAAAATAATAAGATGTTTCTATACCCTGACTCAGTCGCCATTGACACTGAACAAGACAACATTTAATTGAACTCTCTGTAATTTATTTAGGAAAACGATATAAAGTAGCGAAGTCTCGTAACTTATTAATAATTAGTTTGACGAACTACACCGCTAAATAAATCGTATAGTATTAGAGAAAACAAGGCTACCGGTGCTACGACTGCCACTAGCCTGTAGCCTGGCGTGGGGTCTCGGAAATCATAGCATAGCGCATGAAAGCGCCTCCCGCGCTCTGAGCACCGGGACCCGGGCTCACCACTCTCATACATCTTTTCGTTCGCATCACACTTCATGCCACTACTATCTCCGAAAGTGTATTTAGTGACTAAACGGGCGACCATACCCAAAGTGCCATTACTGCTTGCATTTATGTTTTGTCGGATCCAATTTCTTTGAAAAATCTTGCCAAGAACGTCTATGTCTGAATACCTTAAGGAATAATTAACGTGGTGACTAGTAAACTGTACGCCGGCCACGCCAAGTCTTGTAATTGGTTTTAAGGCAATACCAACCGCGGAAAGGAATTCTGGACTAGTGATATTTGAACGGTGTTCCATGGCTCTTGTATAAAGGATGAAACCACAGAAATAGTTAGTTTCAAGGTAAAATGGTGCGCCAGGAGCAAAGTTGCACACAACTCGTATGTCCCCGTTAGGTTTTTTTCCGTATGCACAACCTATTTTGTTAGTTGCTGCCCAGAGCAACTGGACAGTAAAAAATGATTTTGGTGTTATATGACCACACTCCACATCAGTAGCAGTTAATGCGCTTCCAGCTTTCCAAAACCACAAGTGAATACAACCAATAATGGGATCCACGTAACATTCATAATCTGGTATGCTGAAAATAGACCAATATGAAATAAATAAATAAGATCATTCGAAGACAAAATAAAGTACTGGAACTGCACACATACCATTTTGAGGCCTTCTCGCTTTTAAAAGAATCAATGCAACAATGTTTTGCATATTTGGTACATTCGAGTTGCGCTACGTAATCCCCCTCGAGAGCGGAACACGATGCTGGACCTGGCAAGCACTGACGCAGCCACGCTTCAGCCATTGTCTCTAAGTCAAAGTCGTAAATTAATTGATTCATATCTGCTGCTTTAGGTAAATGATTATATTTGTCTGTCTCTCCATTAGCGATCCGATTGCGCATTGAGTTTACAGTATTCACAAGCCCTATTTGCTCTATCATGCTGGGGGTGGAGACGACATAAGCATCTGGGCATAACTTTGAATTCTCCTTATCCGAAAACAGACACAAAGTGTGATCGCCGTAACAAGGACCCGCCGCACACCATTTGTTCATAGATTGTAACACTGGTATATACAGTTGCCTCGTCGGTTTACTTGGCTCTTCTTCCGTTTCTTTTACGTTCTTTAAACTGCCTGGATACAACATAAAAACATCTGAAGTGAACGTTGGAGATCCTAATTCACCATATAAAATTGGTAGATCCCAGCATTTTGCATTCTCTGGGACATACCAAGTGTTGCTGACAGAATTGAACTTTGTAAATGGGTCATCATCCTCCATATTTACACCTGAAGCTGGCATTAAATTGTAAAAGTCAACAGAAACCTTGTCTGCGTCGCTGTCTTCTTGTGTGGCATTACTAATTATGACAATATTCTTAAAATCAGCATTTTGAGATTTATTTTTACTGACTGTTGTATTGTGGACCCGAAGCATCTTTTTTGCCGTTTCTGGATCGTCATCACGATACCTATATTCTTTTAAGATATCATTTATAGATTTTATTTTTGAAACTTGATTATCAGTCTGTCTCATTAAAGCATTTATGTCATAACCAAGTCCTGTCCTAGCGGAATCATATCTATTTAATGAATCTTGTTGCATTGCAGTTTTATCTTCTGAACTTTTTTCTTTCATCATTTCTTCAATTTCAGATAAATCATCATATTTTTCATAGTCTGTTTCAGTGGTATTTTTGATAATCTGACCCATCAACGATGTGTTCATAGTAGTTCGCCTCATTGTTCTCTCTTCAAGAACATTTTCAACCGGCTTTGGTTCAGTCGTATTTTCTATGTTTTCTTCTGATACTGCTTCCCCATTACCGAGGTAGTAATCTACACCGACGCCACAACACTCCACTATAAAATATATAAATATCACTAATATTAATCTCATTTTGTTAACCATTTCATTAGTTAAACCAACTAGATCTTAAAAATCATTGTGAATTGCCAAAAAGCAAATGTTATTTCCAAAAAGGTTCATTATGCTCCAGAATTCTTTAAATAAATCCAATATTCCACTTTTGTCGTACTTATGTATTGTTAACACAATGATTGCCTGTATAAAAAATAGAGACGTACATACAATATTAACATACACAAGTTGGAAGTTCAACGTCCGAAAAGTGATGACTTGTTAAGGTGATACAGTTAGGCGATTCAATTGTTTTTTACTAATTGGTAGACTAAATTCATGAATTCCTCGTTTTTCATAAGAAAGAGAGCAAATTCATGGGTCTGAATTTAGTAGAAAGAGCACGGACACAAGGTTTGGTTCCAAGAACGAGCATTCCACGGCAACGCCGGAGCATGCGTAATGTGAAATGTGTGGGAGTTGACATAACAAAACTCCGTGACTCACTCAAAATACATATAACATTATAATACTTACATTGTTCATATAAAAACTATGAGTATCAATCGTATTTGATCTTAGTTTCCAATTATGGAATGATGACGCATACAGAGCATCTTTTTAATGATACTTAATGATGACGTTACTGAGTTTGGCGAATTGTAACTTGCGATCATTTCAGGCGTAATTACCAAATCCAGGCATGTGTTAAAGTCAACGACCCGAAAGAATCAGTATTGCGATCGTGACTAGCATATGCCGTGTGATAAATGTAATGTACTAAACTTCTATATGCTACCATTATTGACTTATTGGAAACAAAACCCCGTACTGTTTCTGGCATACTTGCATAATGTGAAAATTATTTTCATCTTCCTATATCGAAATTCAACCTACAAAAAAAAACATTTCTAATTAAATAACAGGATTGCCTTTGAAAACCAAGTTAAATTATTCTGGATAATAAAACATAAGTCTTTTTCGATTTTGGATGTATTTGCTTAATGGTAAGTTACTTATTATAATTAAGGAAGTCTGTAAATTGAAAACATCTTAGGCCAAAAGGGAAATATTATTATAAATGGCATTACGCTTAACTTGAAGCGGGGAGATAGGGAGATGAGTCACAGTCTCTACGAACCACCCGCGGTGACGCAAGACGTCATCCGAATACACTGTGCTAAGTGCATTCCTAAGTTAACGACACTGCAGATCCAATATTGTGCTTATTTTCATACCTGTCAATGTTTTGAAAACATTTGCTTAGGATGGGTTCAAATTAGCAAGTACCTACATAATTGCAATACATTCGATATTTTGATTACTGGCCAAGGCACAAAGGAGTAACTTCTTCTATCAAGATTGATAATCTTCTGCTTTTAGATAATATAAGGATCAACTGAAAGGAGACCAAAGGAGCTTACAATTCAGTACTTGAAGGAATATCAAGTTGAATACGATACTAAAACATAGGTACCCCACAGCGCGTAATTTTCTATGTAAATGGTAGCATTAGTTAGTTTGCGTGTGAGTCCCGGTAAAATGATTAGAGTTAAGCTCTTGACAGGGCAGGAAATACTTGGGTTCAGGCACGCGATGTCTAATAGGTCAGTTGCTGAGGGAACTGTGCAAATTAAAAGTACCTACGTAGTAAGTGTGGAGTTGTCACGTAACAACGTGCTATGAAGGTAAATGCAGATACTGACTGGAATAGGTTTATTATTAAGGCGCCAAAATGCAAAAATCTCTTTGTAAGTCGTAATGTCATAATTGTTGAAATGTGTCGTTGTGGTTTCCAGGAGTATCATCGCTGCAGTGCTACCACTGCCTCATCAACCCGCCGCCGGGCCAGTACTACAACACCACGAAACGGCTGTGCGTGCACTTCGACCACTCCGACAAGTTCATAGTCGACTGCCCCTACTCCACTATGTGCATGAAGCAGGAGTTCCATCTCGATATACAGAACGGAGGTACGTTATTCAATATTTCTTTAATGCAGTTTAAGGTAGGAAAAATAATGTAACATAAATAGCGGTGTACGAGTAGGATTCTCGGTTGAGGCACTTAATAAAACAGCATATTGCACAAGAAACCTGAAGGCAACAGAATTGTATACTGCACAAACAGGTATTGTCATAGTAAGTACCTATTGAAGACAAGCAAATATTTGTATGCCTAATAGCAAAATGTCAAAATAATAAACACTCGAATGGCTAACGTTCTACATGACTAGGCACGGTCTCTTCGCGTATGTCTGCTAATGCATTACGTAGAGACGGTATTCGGTCAAGGTGATAGACATCATGATAATCAGTGACAGACGGTTCAAGGTGAAGGCTTGTTGGCCAGAACACAATTCGCTGGCAAAACGGCACCTCTTCTACACGAAGTCATGACGAGAGGCTCTCACGTATTTATCCTCGATTGACTCATTGAAGGTTACATGCTAACGCTAAGACTACTGTTAATCCGGTTGCACTTGGAACAGGAAATAAGAAACACAGACTCCACAAAAAAACGTTAAAGCACTCTATGCTCTTGATACTGCATCAAATGTAATTAGTTTTATCTGACAATGAAATGATATGAGTGTTGTTCTAAAAACGAATTGTACAAGAGTAAAGTTAATCTCAGTTAATTTATGAATACCTATTACGTTTCACGTTAGTTTTGGAGTACTTACTCCAAATCATGACAAATAGAAAAAATATAAAGTCTTCAGACAAAACGTAGCATGAGTTTTAAATTCGACTTGCACGTGACGTAAACTATTTTTTATGCAAAGTTATTACAAGAAAGTGCATGTTTCATAAATTAACAATTCTATTAGTAACCTGTTTACTTTTTTGAAAAGTAATTGCGACGTAACAATAAGAAACACACTTGATTACATGAACAGCCTGTACGAAATAAATAACTTTGTTAGTGAGCAGCTGTATGTATACTGTCATGATAATTTTAACTGACGTATTGCTTGCTTTTCCACTTTTCCAGTGAGAATCAACGGTGTGCTCCGCGACTGCGCACCTCAGAAGCACGAGTACCAAGACTACAAGAACGGGAGGTGGTCACCCAAGATGGAGATATTAGAACCTTACCAAGAAGGTTGCATCAACGATGACGATAAAGGAGAGAGGAGTACGCCTAATAGGTAATTATAGAGCAATTAATAGTAAAAACACTTTAAGGTAAATAGATAGATTGATTACAGTTGAAGTCAGATTCCGTTAATAAATGAGGCTTGACATGCTATCCAAATAACAGATTAGACTACATATTGTCAAAGTAAGGCTTCTAAAACCTTCTGAAGTCACAAAACAATCATTAGACATCAACAATAGTTGTTCTGCCGCACAAAACAATATTA
Organism: Helicoverpa armigera; assembly: GCF_030705265.1. Taxonomy (NCBI): domain Eukaryota; kingdom Metazoa; phylum Arthropoda; class Insecta; order Lepidoptera; family Noctuidae; genus Helicoverpa; species Helicoverpa armigera. Next base: position 3,955,340 of record NC_087141.1, read on the forward strand.
TTGAAACAAGAATGATTTTACCCAAGATCAAAACACCGTAGTTAACAGACATGGAGCACCTGAAGTACGTAAACGAGTGCATTAAAACGACAGCAATAACTTGTTCGATTTACTGCGCAGCGCAATAATGACACGTTATTACGAGCCACTTTCCGCTATTTATACTCAAGCTTTATATTACTGACATGACTCCATTGGCTTGCTTTAGGAAAAAAACTTCTATTGTAGCCTCAGGATCACTCAGAAACAGAGATCAGTTGCAAACTTTAAAAAAACGTCATTTGTTACAATTTGGTCAGTTAATAGGTGACACTCTTCCACAAAACTAACCTGGACATCCTCAAACGATCTCCCCTTTTTATCGGTCATAGTTAAATTACTAGGTATTTATTGTTCAATTATTTAACGGTATGTGTATCTAATTTTCAGATATTGTTACTGCCGCAACAGCCTATGCAACGCGTCACCGAGCACGAGCCACGAAGGCTACACAGATATCATGGGCGTCATAGTCGTGTTCAACCTCATGAAGTACATCAACAGCCTTAGGTAGTAGTCGCAGCAACGCGTAGGAATTAATTATATTACGTAAGTTGCTGCGCCACGCTGAGTAGTAAGCAAGATGTCCTGCGTGGGCGACCAGCCTTAGCCAGAAGGACATCTCAATAAATCTGCGATTGTTACTGCGACTGATGTAGCCGAGAATATTCCGAACATTTATACAATAATGGAACTATGTACATATTAGATTCAAATCTACAAGAGCAATTGGGCACTCCATTAGCTTACTACTCCGTGCCAAGCAACTGCTCGCAATGTTTTGTGATATAAATAAAAGGGTATAGTGACTTTTTAATTTAAGACATAAAATATTCTTTGTATATCTGTATTTAATTAATAAAATAATTTGTTACTGTTCGGAGGTTTTTTATCGATCTAAGAATATGCTGAAGTATTGACAACCAGTGAACCAGAGAATGTTTCAGTTGCCTGAAGGTTCGACATCGCTCGATTTCTCAGGCATGCTATGAGTTAATGATGGAGTAGCAATTTATTTTTGTAAGTTCCTGGATAATGTGTCATCATCTACCGTCTACCATTCGTCAGCTATTTTAGTGTCAGGTTAAGCCATTCCACTGAAAAATATAAATGGAACGCATGACCTTATATGTCCAGTTACCCTTAACCACAGTAAAGGTTTATTATGGTAGGTATTGTCATGGTTCGAGCAATTGCAACAATTTCCTTATTATTTCCTGATTATACGCTAAAATTATTTTTAGTCACTAGTTAGTGTGATTTTAATAATTAATAATAATTGTTTAATTTAATTAGTCATAATGCTGATTTACGTGCAATAGCAATTATTTTTATGGCTTAAAGCCTCGATTTCATGGCGCATAACATAAACAAATGCAGGCGGGTTTAATAGTTTTCCTCTTACTAACACCATTTTAATTAGCTACTACATTACTTAGAAATTATATAGTAAACAGGTAAACCAGATAGGAAACAATCTTCTTGAGTTGATTGACTTCAGGATTTATGTTGGTGTTGAACGCTTCAAATACCTAACATAAGTTGGTCACATTGATTTTAACGAACTACCACGTACAATCTGTGTGATTTTCTTTTCAAGTGTGTGCATACAAACAAATGCTGTGATTCTAATTTTTACTTGTACATAGACCCTTAATCGCTTGAGTTGTTTAATTAATATTTATATTCTTACTTATTTATACATATGTAGGAAATATAGAAATATTAATGGAAATTGTGTGTCTTCTTATTTCTCTCAATCATCATCTGAATCATGATGTATGATTCAATTTAGAAGAATCAATAAAATATATGATTGAAAATGAATCACGGCACCGACAAACGATAGAACTTAATTACAAGTAAAATGTACGAATAATAATGACAGATAGGCACAAAAATAGCCTGTGATAACAGATGATTTTTATCGTCAAAAGTAAAAAGTCGTGGTGGCCTAGTGGGTAAAGGACCAACCTCAAGTATGAGGGCGCGGGTTCGATCCCAGGTCAGGCAAGTACCGATACAACTTTGTATGTACTTTCTAAGTATTTCTTAGACACCAATGACTGTGTTTCGGATGGCACGTTAAACTGTAGGTCCCGGCTGTCATTGAACATCCTTGGCAGTCGTTACGGGTAGTCAGAAGCCAGTAAATCTGACACCAGTCTAACCAAGGGGTATCGGGTTGCCTGGGTAACTGGGTTGAGGAGGTCAGATAGGCAGTCGCTTCTTGTAAAGCACTGGTACTCAGCTGAATCCGGTTAGACTGGAAGCCGACCCCAACATGATTGGGAAAAAGGCTCGGAGGATGATGAACAGATGATTTTTATAAAAACTGCCCGATGATGTCAGCACACGGTATTCATCGGGTTAACAACACTTCAAGTTACAACGTTAACGCAACTCGTCACCTGCATTCGCAAGAAACTGGAGATAAATGGAACATGGGAAATAATATTTATCTCACCAACTTGCTAGAGTTAAAGCTAGTAAAAAAATTGTCAACTTCTGCCTAGAGTAGGTATATATTTTGTTTTATATAGGGTGGCCCATCCATAGGCGTCCAGAAGAAAAATTTAGAAGCTCTAGGCTATGGGGTATCCTCCTTATAATTTTTCTTTTGGACGCCTATGGATGGGCCACCCTGTATATCAAAGCTTCAACAGGCAGCCTTTCAACTGATCGTTTTTAGAACGTTTAAGACGGATAGTGGAAAATAGCAGTGAGATTCATTAAAAACGTCCTAAAAAAATGGAACCAGATAATTTATACATTAAACTGACATTTCCCACGACCTCAAAATGAATTCTAGTCTAGACAGGCGAGTCAAGTTGTGATGAAGCACGCTAGGCACACCCACGACTCGATAATAAAATCAATAAGAGTGAGTGTCGCATGCTGGACTATCATCGACCTCAATGTGGACAATATTGCCGATAACCTCGAAAACTGCTCCACTGCTCGACACATCGATAATGGCAGCTCTATGGCTATGTTAATTGTATTTTTTATTCATTAATACAGTAGATAAATTGATGACATTAATAACTGATTTCACTTTCTACAAGGAACTCTCAACACCATCCTGGCGTAAGGCGTTGTCTAGCACTTACTTAAACCAACAAAACTAGAGGAATTATTTTTTTCCTACACCGCAGATATGTGGGTTTTTAGAGATCTAAAAGTCGTTGGATAAATGTCTTATAAATTGTGATACATTGTCACAAGTTATCCTCATAAAAATTGCCAACAGATGTTATTTTTATCGCTAATAACAAAGGATGTTGCGAGGCGACCATATCAATAGTAGAATGTTTCGCAATGCCGAGTCAGGCGAAAGGGTTAAGTCAGGAATTTCATTTTTTGTATTGAGGGTGAATCCACCTGATAATGTCCTACAATATCGATCGAAAGATTAGATAGATTTTAAAATGTTATCAACAAGGTTATTTGGCCACCGAACTCTGCAAGATAGACTATCTATGAAAAAGAGATTTTCCAGTTGATAGATATAAACAAAACGTTTGAAAGATTTTACAGAAAACAGGTTTAGCATGCGTTCGGTAAAAGAATAACAAACAGAGAGTTGCGATATACGCAAAACTTTTTAATTCACTTAAAGAAAACTTGATTGGCCCAAACCTACTGCAAAAGGTAATAACTAATAAAACGTAGATACGTGAAAAGCTGAAAGATATTTTGTAAGTCATTTTATGAGAGGTTCAAGGAAATAAAGGTTTACATTACTTGAATAACTTACATATGTTTGCTAATTACTATTTGATGACGGCATGATATAAATTATTTTAAATCTATTTAATTTGAATCTCTACACATGTATTAGCAGAAGGTAGCGTTGCGTAGGATTTAAATCTTGCAAATTAAATAAGAGGAGTTCTAAAATAAAAACTAAGCACCGGAATCCGGGGACAAAGCGACAAACAAAACGATCCGACACAGAGCGAGACCGCCAAATGTTGGTCAGTGTCGCGCCGGCGCCAGCATCGATCGCATGAATCAGCGCTACCACTGCGAATATAAGCGCCATTTCTTAGTTTTTGGACATGTCCCGTTTTGCCACTGCGCTTCCTTCCTGTGAATCATGTAGTTGAGTACGGAGGTGCCAATTTCAGTTCAGTGTAAAGCCCTGCCGCCCCTGCCGGCCACATGCGCTCCAATCGCAACATTGTAAACACATAACACATCGATGTGATAAAAAATACAGTCCGTTGTTTTAGTGTAGTAGTTAATTATAAGTGCTTTTTATTAATATCAAAATGGATTTAGTGGCGTCTTTGTTGACATTTACTATGTTTTGGAAATGTAAGTGAAAGTGTTTTAACTGATGATGTTTACATAAAATAATAATGCATTTTTATCGGTCTGTGTCCAAGTAAATAAATCGATCAATGTGTTATCTTTTCAGTAACATATTTTCAAGGTGTTTGTGATATTGCTTGCGTATTTACTTTATTGTTTTACAGTTTTACTTGAAGTTTCAACAACTGCCGCACGCCGGTATACTAGTAATTGATAATAATATTGTTTATGTTATTGTGCCTACTACGGCAAATAATTAATTAATCGAATATTTCAGCGTTTAATACATGCGTCTACTTGCGCTGCTTCCAATGAATATGGTAAAATCCTTGAAATAGTAATGAAACGTACGCCCTGATAATACAGATACAAAAAAAATATTTTGATTGTATTCGTGACATATAAAATGAAAAACAATAGGTAATAAAATACGAAGCTGTTATGTGTGGACATATTTATCAGTAAATTAATATCATGTGGGCATCGAACTTCATTATTTATTCCAATATGGTTCAGTCTGTCACACCGCGGTAGGCGTCATGAAGGCTGCTTCTAATTTAACTATTTAACTATTCAAAGGTTGTATTGGGTTATAAAAAGTCGCAGAGTAGCGGCCCTGTTCAGCCAACAATAGAGTACTTGTCTAGGATGTGCCGCTCAAGCTCCCAGGCTTCCCGGATGTATCAAGTTATTCGTAATGTCAATCAGCTTTAGTGTGGCACGGACTTAGAATAGGGCTATTTACAATAAATACGTCAGAGGAAGAGGATATAAAACACCGATCACAAGCTCATTAAATTAGGTCACAGAGAAACATTAGCATTAGGAAAAACTGGATTCAGACATTTTTAAATAATAGATATTAGATCTACGTATAGTCAGGATTATACATCCAACATGAAATAGTTGTAAAGCTTTGACCGATGCCTAATGAGAGTCTTATGACGCTCTGTTGAAGGATGTCTCAAAAGTATTTATATTAAAGCCTTATGAGACTGCAGAGATTAAAAACATTTTTTGGAAGTGCTTCAATTAATGGAATGTAGTGGAAGCGAATAACTGCCAGTATACATAAGTACTGCTAAGTTCTGACGCACGAGGCATAAGATATGGTGCGATAATTTTGCTTTCATTCAACTTGACCGTCCATAGCACGGTGTAGGTTAGGGTGTGTTCCCAAACCGTTTTGATGGATAGTTGTTCTAGAAATGTACATGTAAAGGCCTTGGGAATATTACATACAAATAAACGAAGCTTTTAGTTTTATAAAATTAATATATGTACCTACAAGATTCACGAACTTTAAAATGTTTACAACATCCTGATCTTGCAAACCTGGAAAATGGTATTTATATCGGCCCACATTGTGTGCAATTTTAATAAAAAAGAAACAGCAGCATTAAAGATCTTTCACAGGCTATGTTGGCATGAATAATACATAAGCTATTAGTGGGTCAAGTGCAAACCGCATTCACCGACATATGAACATATTCGACCACATTATCAAACGTAATCCTAGCCGACAAGATCACGACCATCTCTTAATGCAAATTATATTATCTCTCGTTTACGACTACTTAATAAAGTACTAGACGTTTATATTTGCGGCTCCTCTCGTTTCTTAACAAGCTGAATCCACAAAATAATGGCATTCTTTAATTACTGATAACACTAAGGCTAATAAAAATATTTCTACAAATTGTTCTTTAATTGTTTAAACCGAAATTGTTCTTGTATTGTTCACAACGAAGTTCGTTTTAAACCGCGTTGTCTCAATTTCGCTCAAAGATTTGCAAGTGCCGCGGCTTTGTTCGAAAACTTTGTACACTTCGTATAAATAGTCTGGATATTTGTGTCACCATTTCCTAGTACATGTTGAAAGATATTATGTTTAATATAGAACACTTTACGCAGATGAGCCGGTGATTGTCTCGTGGTTACACTCATGTGACAGCAAATGTGTAAAGTTAAGCTTTCTTTACACCATCAGTTAGATAAAATGAGAAAAATCTCAACATTATGATATCATTTTCACGATAAGTTAAGTCATAATAGACTTCTGGGTATTCTAAACATGTATAGAATTTCTGGGTATGTATAATACTAATTGTAAATATTATAAGGAGAGTAAATACTTCCTTGTATTTACTACAATAACATGATGCAGGCAGCATTCAGTCAGCGTTAGACATAAACATTGTTTGTTTATAGTAGATATTAGTAAGAAAGTAACTAAACATTCAATGACTTTAACGGCATTTCAAGTTAACACAAAAGATAGTAGTGTTCTCATCACATAAAAAAGATGTAACCACCATGGAAGCAATAAACACCACGCCTTGTGTACTACGTACAACTACCACGTCATGTAACTTATAACAGAAATTAAATATTCTGAAGGAAATTAACATAGCAGACAAAAATAATCAAATAAAACATTAAATACAAAAAATATACACCCATTTATTTATGCACCTGAACCTTGACATTTCCTCAATTTTACACTTTTGCACAAAAACTCGGTTGCATATCATGTTAGCAGTTCCAGTCACAAGGTTACCCGCGAAAACCGAGTACCATTCAAAAGGGGAGCATGTTTATAAGCAAAAGCGTTTGTTGTCAGTGTCATGGAGCCTACAGTGCTACACGTGCGATCCGGAGCACACGTTCCAGACCTGCATGGCGTTCGACTACAGTCACAAGTACATGACGCAGTGCAACAAGTCCACTATGTGCTTTAAGAGAATCACCTCGCTTGAATTCGGCGATGGACGTAAGTATCACAAGTCAAAGGTTTTTATTTCATATAGACCTATTACATATGCTTAAGAAACGTCAAGCTAGTTGCTCGGTTCCAAAGAGTGGGTGGGCAAGAAACTCCATAGACACTCTTTTCTGTGTCTGGAATTTTGTATATGGCACATTATCTATCCCGTAAGGAGACTAAACCTGAGAATTTGTCAACCCTTAAGCTATTTATACTTCAATTGTCTGATTGCATCAAACTTAACAAATTAATTTTATTGTTCTTAGTCATGGAGACCTTTTTCCTTCTACCATTTTGATCGGCTTTGTTAACCCTGCAAAATTACGGTCGCTGACCCCATATGGTGTACACATATTTTAAAGATGAATCTTTGGGCAAAAAGTTCTAAAATTATAATGGATATTGATAAACGGGCTTCAGATTTAGATTTACAAACATTTTCAAGACCAACCGCGTCTAGCCAATGTTTTACTAATAAATCGTTACCCGCACGCAGCCCTATCAAAACACCAAATATTTTAATACAAGTTCAAGAGCCAGATCAAACAATACTTGGAAATATTTTTAAAATACCGCTATTTTAGGTTGTGAATCATACAATATCGACATTTGTAGATTTACTTCGCAGAGCACTTAAGGACAGACATGTTTTAATCACATACCAAGTCATTCTGTTGAAAGCATAACATATTTCATGTGACTGAGTCAAGCATGGATAGATACAAATAATATTTTCTATTAGTATATGTGTACGTAGTATACTATGAGTGAGTGGAGAACACTTGAATAGCACTCTACGTGTTATGTAAGATAAAGTGATGCTTGACATGTTAATGCCCGTAAAATGTAAATTCGCGAAGGTATTAATAGAGCTAGACATCAGCTGCCCGGTGGCTCAGTGGCAAGTGGCAATGACCTCTGGCCCACACTTGTGGCGCCTAAATGTTACGCATACAAATAATTCAATTAAATAAAAATAAAAAACAATATCGATTTGAAAACATGTGAAGCATTGTATGTATGGCAAGCTAAACTGCTAAACTACAAACATAGGGAAAATGATTGGGATTAATATAATCAAGGTTTCAACTGACATAAAAACAATTCTTAATGTTGTTATTTTTCCCCTAATTTACCGATTAGAACAGTACGGGGGAAAAAAGGATAATAAATAAGTCGTTAATTTGGTACCGTTAACGCGGCTTCCTTACGAAAGCCTTCCTTTAAAGGAATATGTGTCATGTGGTTCGAGCGTGGCGTAACTTTATGTGGCACACCTAAATGTCACCTCGCATCCAATCGTATAAGGCAGTCAGCACATTGCCCAACGTTAATCGACTCCAGGACAATCTCTCACAGTCATTCCTTGGTTTGAGTTATCTATGTTACTTTGAACACGCGTGAGTAATTTTGGACCCAGAAATTACCCGGAATTTGTGTCAGTTCCGATCATAATTCAAGGAAAACAAATATGTATCAATTTAAATAATTAAAATAACAACTAACCACATTTTTGTGCAAGCGCTATTAAAATGTTAAATTGTTCAAAAATATGCGATTTGGGTATTTCCAATATCAATTTCAATAACCTTCCTTCCTCGTCACTAGTTTCCTAGTATGCCCTTTTGTGTAAATATAACGTATCGTGCTAATAGAATAGTGAATCGTCAGTTGAGTCACGAATTATCAGTTCCTCTTTTAAGCCGGAGATGCTAATGAGGAGTGCACGCGTGGAAGGCGCTGCACGCACCGGTTCCGCTGTGGCTGCAGATGGCGCCATAATTGAACACATATTGATAAACGCAGAAGGCATAGATGAATTTAGCTTTTTTACCGACTTGAAAAGATGCAGGTACGGTTTGACCTGTATGTATGTTTAATCATTATTTGCGCAATTATCTCACGTTTGGCTGAAACGATTTTGATGTGGTTTTGAGCAAAGTATTTTAGTTTATATTTATGGATTCCGTCCTAAATAGAAGGACTTTATGTGTCTAAAAATATTCTAGAAAAATCTGAAGTCTCATTACCATTTACGGGTTCTACAACATTGTGATGATGATGATGATGATGATGTCCTCCCAGCCGATTATCGGCTATGGCGGCTGTTCTCATTTAAGGAGACAACATTGTAGAAGTATTACGGGACGTACAATGCAGCAGTTGTTGCACAGTAATTACTTTCACAATCGTGTCCTGAATAGTTAGCTCGTACCTTACATCACTCGTTCAACAATTGTATGTAAGTCATGTTGTCTGTCTGTCACCTCTGCCACAACACACACATAACAAATGACTGAATGACCAAGTACTTTGTATTGCAAGGAACTAATTAGAGGTACTGATTATGTTGAAATTATCGTACTCTCACGAGCCATCTATCTCCCAAGACTTTTCCCAACTATGTTAAAGATCAAAAATGTAAAATTGGTGTTGTGGTCGGCTTCCAGCTTAACCGGGTACAGTTGAGTATCAGTGTTTAACAAGGAGCGACTGCCCTATCTGACCTCCTCAACCCAGTTACCCAGGCAACCCATTACCCCTTGATTGGGTAAGTGGTATGGTACTCTCACGAGCGTCGCTTAATAAGTACGTTTTGTTCCAGTAACATCACACACGGTGTCCCGAGGTTGTGCGCCACAAACAACGAGCGGTGAGCAGAGGAAAGTCAACGGCAAGTGGTACGCCGTCAAAGACATATACGAAGTGTACGACGAGACGTGTTCGGAAGACCCGAGCGACGCCGAACGCTCCACGAAGACCATACACTGTTACTGCAGAGGAGAACTCTGCAATAGCGCCGATAAAATGTTCAGAAATATTTTAGCAATTATCGCTATGGCCGTCACTCTGATTGTGTTGAGTTAATTAGGATTAGTTTAAAAATACTAGCTAACTAGCGCCTACGGGCCAGTCATAAAGCACCCAATTTACTACAGACTAATTACATGAAGTGCAAAGTTCTTAAAAGAACTTAAAAATGGAGTATAAAGTTTAGACATTGCACAGTAGAACTCCTGAGCTGTTTATCGACAACGATTTGTCACAAACGTGTTTGAAAATCTTGCAGGTTTAGTGCATTGCTGATATGAATGTTAATAATTGTTAACAATTTGGCTTTCAAAGGCCTATAGAACAAGTTATTAATATTTTTCAGACACATCGCATCGCTTTATAAAAACGGTGCATTTTTTAAATAATATTAAGGATATTTATAAGGACCCTGATACCTCCATACGGGTGAACACTGCCAATACGTTAGGTTACTCATAGTTGCAAGGTTGAATGTTATGAACAATTCCAAAGAGCTTCAACACTGGTGCTTTACTACAAAACATATTTTTGCTAGTCAATGTTATGTAGATTAGGATTTATTTAGTAATCCGACTGTGATCTTCTTCACAATTTTAGATAGGTGTTATTATATGTATTCGCTAGTATTGTTTTAAAACAATCCATGTATTCTGTACTTACAACATGGCCAGGAAGTTGATAAGCGTTTTGTATTTTAGTATATTTAGGCCGTTGTAATTGATATGATGATACATGTTCTTTTCATCTTTATATGTAATTAAATAAAATCATTCCTATATATTACGTCTGTTTTGCAATGTTTTGATAGTATTGCCTGAAACCTGTATCTGTTATAATTATCAGAAGCCAGTCTGACCACTTCGGATAAGGCCAACTTAGCTCTCAACTCCCTGTAATCACGGAGTACAGATAACTATTAGTGACAGTTACCCGCGTTCGGCTAGTTCAAAGCTACGCTTGTCGTAACTGATAATTACGAATAATCGTAAAATGTGGTCAAACTTGCATTAGCAATGAACCTGTTTTACGCGATACTTGAAGTCGCCTTAATGCAGTGTAGAATTTTTATTCATGCATTAGTTTACACGAAATAAATTAAATACAGTTCAATGAAGGAGAACTGGATATTTCCACACAAAGGAGTATTTATTGCGAGCACGCATGCCATTCATGTAATCGAGGAACGGGGCACCGGACTTCCAATGAGGTCGTGTAACTAAACGCGTTATGAAACTGAAAACGATCAGTCATTTCTGGCGCACATTGAAATACACCCATATACCCAACAAGTTAATTGAGTAAACTTAACATTATTAAAGTGCAGTTTCGATAGCAAGCTGCCGACCGCACTTGCAGGGACCTTGGTACAAGGTAAACCTGGGGTAAAAGTTTTTTTTTTAATATTGATTCATGGTTCGATCTCAGGCGCAAATTCCCATAGTTCTAATGTAGTTATTGTTTCGAGTTTTGGGAATTTAAGTACCTACAGCAGAACTAGCTGAAAGTGGTCCTTGTGACCAAAATGTTTGGGAACCTGTTCTAAGCGAATCACTGTCAACATCAATTACAACACTTGGATTGGCATTCGTTATTTCTTAACATATTTCAGTTTGAAAATCACCCTACCTTGCCGTACAAGAAACGAACTTATCCCCTATGCCGTAATATTAATAATTGCCTGGCAACATCGTATTCATCAATGGGAAGGGAAGAAGGTGTAAATGCGCGTGAACCCCGCGAAAAACCGTCATTCACGATCACGCCTGTTTACGGGGCTTCAAGGGACTAATGTGGAGGCGACTAAAGCGTGGCGAACTTCTCTCCATAAAAAGGATTGGTCCGTTATGGTCGGCTATCTAAAGCATGCGCATACTCACGTTGGCGTGGTTCTCGACGAGACACAGGAAGACGACGTCCTCTCGCAGCAAGCGCACCGCGCCGTGCAGCGGCTGCGACGTCTTACTCTTCAGCATGCGGTACAGCAGAGCCGAGGACATGTGCGCGAAGTCCTCACCTGGTGGACATATGCGTATAAATACAGATACATACTTGATATACAAGATATACTCGCTGCTATACTTGCTAAATAATTATTAAAAGATTTCAAAGTATAAAAGGATGTATAACACATTCAGGTCCAGGTTTACTGGTTACCAATAAAGTGTCAGTTAGTTATCAGATAGTTCATGCAATCGGATAGATATAGGCTGGTTATAATTTCTGCTAGATCTCAGACCAGTGCAACAATAAATCATACTTTGTCTGTCAGATATGTTCCTGGAATGAATAGGTTCCATGAAACTGCTCATTATAGTTACAATTATTATTTACAACAAGGATTTAGGATATAATTAATTTGAAGGGAAACAAGGGTATTAAGAAAATTCTCTGGTAATTAAAATCCAATATCTCGAGTCTCATAATAAACTACTAGGATTTTCAATAACAAATTGATTAGCAGCAAACTAAGGGTTTGGCATTGCACTGAGTTAGTAGCAATGTGCAATAAATCTTATACATACATAATACTTGAGTCATAGATTTCAACAGAGAACTATTGGGAGTTGACTATTCATAGTTATTTTAAGGACAAAAAACTTGAATAATGATTTTGATAATTTACTCCAACCACTTTTAAATACTCAATCTCTGTGTCTATAACTATTTGCCAGAAATGTGAGATCATAATATTTACATCTCTGCTCCCAGTAGTAGGGAAAAAACATATAAAAATTCAAATAACAGTTTATCATACCAGTGAGGTCATCCCAATGTGCAGATATGAGTCCCGAGCAGTGCTCCTTGAGAGCTGCTGCTCCTATCTCATCCGCAGCTGAGTAGAACTTTACACAGGACCTGGAAAAAAGATATTATTTCAAAACAACATTTTCTCAAAAGGCATGATTTAGTTTTGGTCCAATAGTTCTCATTAATATTTAGGCATACCTTTAAAATAGCCAGTATTTGGAACAAAGGCAGAATCACTTTTCTTGATCTTGTGAACAACTGACTTGACAAATTCATATTTTTTCTTAAATGATTACTTATTCTTACCTCACTCCAACTGAAGCAATAAGAGCCTGCTCACACTTCCCAACTAATCCATGCAACTTAAAGCTTGCAGCAGATTTCATCAGCTGCAGAGCAAAGCTGTCTCCTCGGGACAAGTCCACCACATCTGTGTACAGCCATTTGAGCAGAGCTGCACCAATGTCATCTGGCAGAGAAGTCCAGTCTGAAATATGAATACAACCACATATTCATAATGAGGAAATACCTAAATAATACTAAAATAGACAGTCTAATAGGCTTATCTTGTTGATAAGGTGAGGAAATTGTTAACATGAATCATTAATACAGTAATAAAACTCACCTAATTCTTCGAGATTTTTAAGAGCTTCCTCATTCCAGTCATCAGATCGCGCATTCAGCACGAACTTGTGCCCAGGCATGGACTTGCTCTGCAGCTTGATGGTGATGTCGGAGTAGGTCTCCCTGCCGTACAGAGTGGCCACCGTCATGAGCAGGCGCGCCACAAAGCTCGTCTCGCTCAGGTCGCCGGCAGACGCTGCCGCCAGCGTGTACTTGCGCTCCACCTCGGCACAGTGACTCTGCAGTTTCCCATACTCTTCTTTCAGCAGTGCCAAGTGCTGCTGGAGCTTCGTCACCTCGCTCGAAGCTGCACAAACCGACATAGTCACAAGACTGGACCGACAACACCGCCCACTATTACAAACAAGTTTTGCACGCAAAAAATGTTCAATTTGCAGCGACTACTCACCCATGACGAGGTTTTTTACTTGTGATGCAGAATCTCAAAAAATCCTTGAATTCCGTCGCCCAACAAAAAAATATTTATTCGTATGTAATGACAATTTTCAACTTCACTATTGTCAGCAAATTGTCGGCCATCAGTCAATAAACATGACGTTTCTCTAAACAGAATGGCAAAGTCGTCACAGAAAGGCAAAAATCTTTACTAACGAATAATAAGTATAAAGCTCTGTAGGCCTACTAAATTTATAGCTATAAATAATACTGAATTTTTATATTTTTTTATTTCTACATCTATTATATAAACGATCAAAATTCTCCGTTCAGTAGTACAATTTTTTGCTTATAACGAATTACGCAAAACATTTTGACAGATACTCGCAAATTCTGTAGTCGCCTTGTCAAGTCGTTCAGCAGCGTTCAGCAAGAATAATTTTTTTCTTGACACTTCTCAACCGCATGAGAAGGAAATATACAAAATAGTAGGGCAAAACAGGGACGCAAGTTCAAAATGTCAATGAGTTCATAATATTTACCAAGAAAGTGTTTACGGGTTGGCTAACTTGAAGCAAAATATTAAAAGTAGTTACGGTCACTCATAATAGGTGTCACTACGTATGCAAAATCTATTTTCAAGATAACCTTCAAGTGATTTTGTCAATTATTGATAACAAGAATTACTTTTTATCAACCTTTTATTTAGTAGTTTAGTATCGTATTTAAGCGTGTTTGTCCTCAAAATGAATTCTCTAAATAGAGTGTTAGGTTTAAGTAAAGCTTTACCGAAGAATTTGAGGTATTTATCGTATTGTTTTCGTATGTACAGTGTCCGGATTTAAATTTGGAATTTTGCGTAAATGTAAGTTATTTTTGTAGGTTGATTTCAACAAGTGCACGATTATCGAACGCCGACGATGGATGGTTTTCAAAGTTACTGGTGCGGAGGATAGAGCCGACTAAGGAGTCCCACAGCCGGATGCTTAGCGACAAGGAGATAATATATGCGCTCCACACACATAACATAAGGCCCGACTCTATGGACAAATACTTGCAAAATTAGTAGGTGTTTGTATAATATTCTTACATAAGTTCTTACTACATAATAGCATATGAATAAGCAATAAATAAACACTGGCTCTTATGCAATAGTTGCAAATCTATACCTACTGCTAATTACAGTAGTAAATCATTAGTTACTGTTATCAACATTAAACCTTGACCCTTTACATCAGTCATAGAGACACAAGTGAAGCAGTTCATCTAACAAAGCCATTTATGTACACTGTATACTTAAGAGCCATAAAACATAACAAGTCAAATTAACCAATGAAAATGTTAATGGTAGAAAAAAAAGGTTTAATCACTGCCATTGCTATTACATTTTTAAGTCTATCATTTGATTAGCAATCTTAAAAAAAACTATCATATCTTGGTACAAATAGTTGGTACTCCAACTGTTGGCCCAAAACTGGCCATCTTATAAACAAATATTGCCTCAAACCTTTCCAATGAAAATTAGCAACATTTACTTTTGTATTGTAGTAAGACATCAGTAGAGTTTGTGCACTCTCATAAGGCGGACCTGGGCTGTGAGCTGGTGGGATCATGGACTGTGTCTGTGGGAGACATGGACCAGGCCCTGCACCTCTGGAGATACGTGGGTGGCTTCGAGAAGATTGATAAAGCAAAGATCTTATTCAAAGAGAATGCTGTAAGATATCAATTAACTACCTTAAATTTCTTATGTATAAATGTCCATATCACTTGCATATACAACACAGTATTTTATGTATTGTAGAACAGGACTTTGACCTACAATTTTACTGACTAACAACACAATGTCATACTAAAAATAAAGATGTTTATGAACTGCATTCCATTCAAAATTCTGGAGCATCATCTTGCAAATCAAAAATGATATTCAGTTGCACTAGTTTATTATATGTAGACCCACTTAAAGTAACATCATTGGGCAGAAACTATTGAATGACTAAATCATCAACTTGCATGAACCCATGGGTTTGTTAATAAAGTTTTTTCAGTGATCAAACAAATGTGAAAAGGTAGCTGATGTTTACCTGATATTTCAAAAAATCCTTACCATTGCTTATTTTTTGACAGGATTACCGGGCCCTAGAGCAGGAGCGTGGCAACTTTGTGCGATCGCGACACTTACAGTACTTACTGGCATTCTCCTTCTGGCCCAACGGAGAGCCGCGCGAACCTAGCAACATTTACGAAATACGATCCTACAGGTTTGTCATTCTCAATACCTTTCCGGAACCATCATTTTAATATTCCATTAATACACTTTCAATACTTTGTTTTTCTTTTTTTCATGATTAGTTTGAAACCTGGAACTATGATTGAGTGGGGTAACAACTGGGCCCGAGGTCTTACATACCGTCGATCACAAAATGAAGCTTTCGCCGGGTACTTCTCGCAAATCGGAAGGCTGTACAATGTACATCACATTTGGTGTAAGTATTTTACCTGGAACTGGTTTGTCGGTAGCACTCTCTTGCTGTCTAGGTAAGCGTAGCTAATTTTGTTATGTTCTCCAGGCTATAAAGATCTGCAAGCCCGACGTGAGACCCGTGAGAGCACATGGCGCAACCCCGGCTGGGACGAGTGCGTCGCGTACACCGTGCCGCTCATCCGCGAGATGCACTGCCGCATCCTCGAGCCGACACAGTTCTCCCCCACGCAGTAAACCAGCGCAAAGCCAACTGCTTCCGACGGCCGCATTTAGATCCTCTACGAACTGCCTTTATCAAAAATTTATTTTTATATAGGAAGCTGGGGAATTAACCCAGATGAAAGCGAGATTTTCCTAAAATTATGTAATAATTTTCGTTTACTTAGGAAATCATAATATTATAATGAAATAGATATCATACAAATGAATTAATTGTGGCATTTTGCTTCAATGTAATATTAAACAAAGTGAATGAAAATATATCCGACGGATTTTAAAGATAATATCATGCATTTTAAGAGAATGAAATGGCAACTTATACTGGAGATTAAATTTTTTTTTAAATGTAGTTTTGGTAAATACGTCATATAAATCATCAAATGTTTGTATAATTTTAAGCAATTTATTCACGTGAGCACAATCGAGACTTGGCTGGGGCACTGCCGTGCCCCCAGATATTATAACGTTTTTTTTTATATACTTATAGCCGTTTACTTGTACAAAAAGCAATACAATCATATTGCTACAGATACTTTACATAACATTGCAAATGGCATTAGTTTTGTAGTATAGAAATTAGTTTTATAAAACATATGTTTTTTCTTATTTTTGATAGCATTTATGTAAAACTAAACCATAATATTGCTTAAGGTAAATATTAGAATTATTCAAAATTATCATCTGAAAATAATGTGCTTTTGGTATCATTGTTGTAAAGTTGTTTTTGTTTCACATTATGTTAATTCATAAATAGATTTTTTTTAAGTTACCAAACTTTCATTACGTTTATTATTTCCTTTAGAATTGTATTTTAAAAGGTTGGGAACGCAGGTAATAATACAAAGGCAAAATTTCTTTCCATTTAATTTATTTCGGTTTGATTTTCATGAACCAGATTATATTACAGTATTATTAGTGATAATAGTTAGAATCTAGAAATTCATTGTTAAATATTATGTAACAAAAAATAAAAGAAAACAACGGTGCACCGAGCGAGCCGCAAACAATCGCAAACTATAATGAATAACCGGCGGCCGCGCGAGCGCACCTTGTCACGTCGGTCACAATATTGCTAACTACCTATCTGTGATAAAAGACTATACAATGGTAAAATATAAAAATTGTATAGTTACAATTTACAAAATACGTGACCGCTAACTACGAGTTTGGTACTTCTATCTCATAATAATTATTTTGTAGATCGTGACCGTTGAAAGGTGACAGATAACTGATAACATCTAACTCTAGAACAGCTAAGTGGTGGGAGGTTGGAATAGGAAAAAGACGCGCCTACGCACTATACTCCGCCTTCAGCCTGGCGCGAAGTCAGCGAGCCTCGGTCACCAGCTCCACGCCGGCGGTCCGGCAGAGCACTATGACAGCGAGCAATATACTACGCGCCTAACTCAAGTGCCGACCTTCTACTGCACGCAAGCGAAGTTACAGCTTACAGTTCAATTCCTTAGTGCTTCGGTTCTCGATTTAGCTACGACGACATGCCAAGTTCGCCAGTGGACCTAACGTAGCGGAATAATACCGGTATTATATTGTCATAAATAAAAATGACTCAGATAGTCGATCGATAACACAAAACATGGATAAGTGGTCTTCTGTTTTTTACCAACTTTAGTTTTGGTATCTAACTTAATACCAGAGACTGTGACAATACACAAAATCTAATTTATTACATAAATACACAGATTGGCTTAGTGCGTTTATGCAGAGATTGCCTACAAAACGTCAAGTTAAATGCAGTAAAATTGAATGACGGGTTAGGTCCACTCCACGAGCTGGCAGTCTACAATATGTACAGAGACATGGTGACAAGTCAAGTTAGGCTGTGTCTAGAGATTATTGTCATATATTTGGTCAGTTCAGGAGAGGGTAATGTGGAGTCTACAGTGTGAAATCTGTTCACAGTGCCATTTATCATATCCATGCATTATCTAGAAAATCGAAGCAAATTGTTTTATATTATGACTCTGGTAAATGGCGCTGTGTAAAGATATCACTTAAATAGCTAACTTTTTGCCAAACGCTTTGTTTAAATTTATACCTAAATCACATAGGTTTCGATCCGTCAAGAAACTTTCAACAAACTCAAAATAATACGATCACATTATGTGATGCTTTAGGAAAAGAATATTAATAAAAATAATAAAAAATACTTTAAAAATAGTATTAACTAAATTTGGGTATTTATGACTATTATCATTTTAAATTAAATAATACATTTGCTATACATATTTGACTGGTAAGCTTAGTACACAATACGATAGGGTATTAGGACACTAAATAAAGAAAATAGCACATAGTCGGGCCCCGCACGGGGACCGCCGCGTCGCACTTCCAATGTACACAAAACCGCACTCGCACCTTACAAAAGTAACAAATTATTTATAATATTTTAAATTATTGTTCTTTATATACATAAGACCGAGGCCGGCTCGCCCCGCCGCCCGTAAGGCAATGTGTGCTCGCTAATACATATTCACAATAATACATATATATATACTTTATATATTTACACAACGTAAGGTGGGGCACAGCGCCACACGCACCACCTGCACATTGTTATTATGATTTAGTAAAGCGTGTTACAATCCTTTTAAAATCTAAAAATGATCTAAAATAAGCATAATAATAAACGTTTCGTTACAAAACCCTTTTAAACATTTAATAAACTCAATACTAGGCCAATAAACAAATACCGTCAGTCCGCTCTTCAAAGATTTCAACTTACATTAATATATGCAAAAATGGTTCCTAAAGTAAAACCTAATGATATGAATATTAGAATTTTGTCTATCTAATGTCGTAAACAATAACATCCTCTGTGAACAGTGAGGGTGGCGAGGGGCGGGCGGCTCGGCTCTCTGACTACTTCATCTAATTAATGCCTTTTGTCAAACTTCTTAAGCGTACACTTTGAGGGTCAACATTCCTTGGTTTCACTACAAAGTTTACCTTAGCATTTGACGTGGTCGCGGTAATCCGTCATTACATTTTTCAATCTTGTTTCGTTAGAGCATCAAGATGAAAAATCAGCTAGAACCACTGTGGAAACTTATGATAAACTACATATTTATACAAGATTGGATCAGAATACTAGATTTTAAAATGTAATCATGCCCTCTACTGGACACTGTTCCGTTGTAGTACGTGTGCTGCGGTTTAACGTTGGACGGTCTAACAATATTCTAGAGACGATCATAACATTTGCTTATGTCTAAGAGATCGAATATTCAGACGCGAATAAATTAAGTTTTACATTATTTTGTTAGTTTAAATATTCTGAATGCAAGTGCAGACACTTATTGTATTCCCAGTTATACAACTAATGTTTCGTTAAAGTTATCTAGCGCCGTGACGGCTGGCAAGCCAACGGAACAGTGTCGTACCGTGAGTAAATCTCTAATAGAAAAAAAGCGTTTCATTCTCACATCGATGCATCATTCATTTAAATAACCTCAGACATATGCAGACAGACTTGCGTATAACTTCTTTGTTATTACATAATTATATATCTCCACTTTGTTTATGTTACACCATACTTCTGATATTTTGATAAATAGTTTAGACTGAGTTAGGCATATTTTTTTATTTGTGGCTGAAACACCAATGGTTATATTGTAATAATACATGCAAAATGAAATACATTATGTACGTAAAATGACGTGTTTCAGTGAACATTTGTCGAAACACCAGAAACATGATGTTACATAAACAATAATGTCGAGATTAGTTTTTGTATATAATTACAACGAGCAATAGTAACCTTATTTTGATACAAATACAACTACTATTGCATACTGCAATGTTTCTGTTTATTCTTCAACTCGACTGGAGCTAAGAGATAATTATTTAATTATGGAGTGCAATAAACTTAATAGTGTAATAAAATAGGAAATGCCCTCCCGAACCATTTGACAAATGGCCGTTCTTTTCACTTTGGAAGACGTAACAAAAAAATATTAAAAAATTAGGCTAATGCATTCGTGTCCAACAGTATATGAAATAATCTCATGTTGCCAATTAACATGAATTTACATACCGCGGGAGGGCAGACAGTCTCAGTAATAAGAATGGGACGTGGAGTTCTAATGCTGGTGCCAAAACATCGTACCGTGCCCGATACTCGAATAAATACTTCTGCGGACCACAATATACCACACGATTCAATTAATCAACACATATAATTTCCGTAACAAGTCTAATGAGGTAGCCCGTGAACATCGCTAACGATAATAACAACAATCGATCGTATATAACCGCTCCGAATACTAGAGAGCGCGACGAGTGTATGACACTTCTAAAATTCGTGATGAATAATTTACAATAGTTGGAGAGCGTCATACCGCCCTGCGGACATCGGGGAGCTACGAGCAGTGCGGCGTCTGTGCGGAGGCCTATCACAGCGACAGACAAGCGACGCGTCGCAGCACAAGCGCGGGTTTGGCAACAGCATTAGCGCGGCGCCTACAGCGAGCCGGCCGCGAAGCTCGCCGACGAGTTGCTGTGCGCCAGCGACAGCATGGAGCCCGACAGCGACTGCTCCTCCTCGCCGTAGCCCTCCCGCGAGCCCTCCGCGATCGCCATCGCGCTGCGACAAACATCAATGCATTATAATTATTAGTCGTCATACACAAATGTGTGTTTTAGAGGAAAATATAAAGAAGGTGCGTGGTGTACCTGAAGCCGAGCCTGGCGCTCTCGCTGTCGAAGTGGTCGAGGTCGCGCTCGTGTCGCTCGTGCAGCAGCCGCGTGCGCTCCGCGCGCTCCGCCACGAACTGCGCGCACTCAGACTCCATCTGCCAGGGGGGAAACCAGTTTACAACCACAGTCATATAAACTTGCTTCAATTGCTTAGACTCCAAAACATGAGCACCCTTTTAAAAAATATTTTGCTATTATTTAAATTTATTTATGCAAAAAAAAAAATAGAGAGTTTACATATGACTACCAGCTTTACCCAGTATTCGGTTCTCCTACACCCAACCTTTGGAGTGATTAGCTATCTTCAGATCACAAAGTCTATATTTCATCCAGGCACAGGAAGAAGTTCTTCCGGGACGAGGGTGAAACCGTGAGAATCAGCTAGTCTATTTACTGGAATAAAAAAAGTCTGATGGATGTAAGCTTCGAGTTACCTTCTGCTCGAGCAGCGCCCTCCGGACGGCGACTCGCTCCTCGAGCTCGCGACGCTCGCGGTTGCGCTGCGCCTCGGCCTGCATCTTGCTCTTGCTCTGGTACGCCGTCAGCATGTCCAGCTCGTGCTCCAGCTGCATCTTCAGCTGCTGGCACTCCATCTGGCATACCAATACTCGTTATTACAGCATCACGTGTGAAATTACAACACAACAAATCCAAACAAATTTGTATCTCCAAAAAACGTCCAAATCTGATACGTCAACTTTGGAATTCTTGTACACTATCATTATGTAAGCGGAACGGAATTACCCTCCTGGTAACTAGAATTTGAAATCGCACTGCGACTTTACATACAGATAAATCACTGATCGAAATGAGACTAAACTTTAAAAATAATAAATGTAGCTTGACTGTGGGGTACTCACCATCTGGCTCTCGTCTAACCTCACGGTCTGCTTCTGCAGCATCTCGGTGATGCTCTGGTCGTACTGCTCGCCGAGCAGCACCAGCTTGCGACGCTTCTCGTCCTTCAGCGTCTTTATCACTTCCTTCTGATGCTCCTGGAATGTCACAAATAAAATTGTTAGACAATCGTGATTGAAGGAAGGCAAGGATGAGGATGGCAGACACTAGCGCCTTTTTGCCTTTTGAATTACCATACTAAATGAAGTCTTTCAATAGAAGTTGAATAGAGATATAACATGTTACCTTAGCCGTCATCTGCAGTATCTGAGCTTTGAGCGCCTTGTACTGACGCGTCTGTATTTTGCACGTCTCGCGGAACTGTTTACGAATCTGCATCTCCTTTTGCTGTAATCATATTTATTATAGTTTCAGTGTTTTGTGACATTTTTTGTTTGTAGCCAAAAGGCTCCGAAGCTAATGAATCGATTTGAAATAGGTACGGGAAGTAGTTCCACTAGGAGGCGGATGAATCCGATGAAAACAGCCAGTATAATTATTATACATCGCGAAACCTTCAAGTCATACAAGTAAGTCAACCTATAAGCTTCGTCTTTTGGGCCCATTTCTGACCACATAAACGTCAGTTACTGGCGCTACTTTATACGTTCAATTTTCTAAAGTAAACTTCTAAGTATAGCAGTGTGTATGGTGGTTGCGTTACCTTGAGGCTCTTGGGCTGCTGCTTGAGCTGCAGCGCGTGCTTCTTGCGCAGCTCGTGCTCGGCGCGCTGCATGTACTCGCGCTGGTTGGCCAGCTCCGTGCCGTGCTGGTTCGACAGCTGCTCCTCTCTACAAAACAAGTCATGTCTTACTCTACTAGCGTACACATTACATTTACACGACAAAAAATATCTGCAGCTGTATAATGCAGCTGAGTAGTAGTGTTTTACATGGAGCAATTCGATACCCCTTTGGTACTACTGATTGTCAGTTTTTCTAGCATACCCATAAGAACTTCCAAAGATTCATCTCCTATAATATTTGAATTCCTCATGACAAGATGGTCTCTCACGCACGGGATCCACCGCGCCAAGCATTGCTTTATCTTATGATCGATCGATTCACAAGTTTACTTCACTAATCACGATCTCTTCGGCATACAAAACAGTCCGATATAAAATAAATATGTATTACTGTAATAATGAGTATGTTACCTAAGCGCATGCACGCCCTTCTGCTGTCGGTACTCGAGCTCCTGCGTCTTCTCGTGGTGCCGCAGCAACATCGCATGGGCCTGCTCCAACTGGTTCTGACGCTTGTTCAGCTCCTACCACGACACAACACATCGGATTAATATAACGAGACATAGATAGTTTGGTGGTGAAATAGCAACAGTAATGTCAATAACAAGAATCATTCAACCTTTATACTAAGAGCTGATCTTACAGGCATAGCTTCTGCGATGCACTTGTAATCAAGGATCTGATGATTGACGTCACTCTTATGCAGAGACAGACATGACCTTCATATATGATAACTTGATAACTGATTCAGTGGTTTCAATGTAGATATACAACAAGTTTCTCATTTGGCACACAGGTAAAAATTTGATGTGAGATATAGGTATTCCATACTATCCAGAAGGACACATGGTGGGTTTTAGTCACTAAGAGGCAGATGCTGCCTTACGCTGCCCGCAACGGGATTTGAACATTTGATAAAAAAATAATATAGGTGTACACACCTCCCTGAGCAGTTCCTGCTCCTTGTGGTGCAGCGCGAGCATGCGGCGGCGGCGGAAGCGGCGCAGCTCCAGCTCCAGGTACTCGCGCTGCGACCGCACCAGTCGCATCTCCTCCGCCGCTTCCGCTTGCTTCAGGTTGTCCTTCTGAGATCTGCGATACAAACACACACATTAAACTTAACTATCGTAGACACAGGCAAATGGTCATTTTATTCAGGCTGGGAGAAATGGTTCAAATTTAGATCGAGATTAGCACCCAATACACAAATGTTTTAGGTTCAATTAATGCAGATAAAGATCTCCTATAATGTATTAGATATCAACATTTTAGAATCACATATACTTCGCAAATTATTAGTATAAAGCATGGAAGAATTAAAATAGCAAACTGAAATTGTATAATAACTTATGTTTTTTATATATTTTTCGTTTGTAATGCTGTTGGTGTGTCAATAAATAAAGAACACAGGTGAATTATTGTGAAAGTTTCATAAAACTCGTAAAAGCGATTTCTATCAGACCTGGGAAATCGAAACGGAGACCCTGTGCACAGTCTCTTAATCTAACCTAACGAGCTATCGAACTATTTATTGAATGGCTAATAAAAAGTTTAAAGTCAATGTACGTACTGTAATGTGGCATCCCGCTGCCTCTTGGGCGTAGCGTCGTCCATGCTGAGCTCCTTTTTCCACCGCTCCTTGTTGGCCTTGTACTCGCGCTTGCGCTGCGTCTCGAAGGCCTTGCGGTCCTGCTCCTGCCGCGCCGTGATGTCCTTGATTAACTTCTTCTCCGCCGCCGCGTTCTGCTTCTGCTTGCGTTCTAGCTCTTGCGCGTGTTTTGTCTAGAAACAGTTTAGAATACTTTTAAATTCAGAATAGCCCAGGAGATGGAACGAACTTGATTCTGATAAAACGGACTGACCTCAGATGGTAATAGATACATAGAGACAAATGGAATGAGGGAAGGGAGGCTTTTGCCCTGCGTTTGGGACAACAGAAGCTCATACATTTATAATAATATGGTGATTGACTGACTACCTGAGAAAAAATACCGCTAGATGTATAGAAGGTCAATTCTGGGTTAAGCTCGTCGTTGTACATAAACTTTCTTTATTCTTTGTATATTTATTGTTAATTGTGCAATAAAGAATAATAATTAATGTGTAGTCCTGTTTTGACAGACTTGATTTACTGACTGTAGGCTGAGGAGACGAAGCCTAGCATTTGGCTTGCTAGCAAGACTATCATCCCTGAAAGCTCATTTGAAATATTGTCGTGATAATTGTGGTAATAATTAGAAGGTGGTGCGTACCTGCAGCCGCTCGAGGTCGCGGGACAGCTGCTGCAGCAGCGCCTCGTACTCGCGGTCGAGCTGCGCCTTGTGCGCGTCCACGTCGGCCTTGCAGCGCTCCTCCAGCTTCAGCAGCGCCGCCTGGTGCTCGCGCCGCATGCGCTTGTAGCCCGACATCTGCTCGTGCATCTCCTGCCACACAACATCCTGCTTATCGGCTCCACACACATACTTATACTAACATATCTTACGACTTTTAAGGACAAGTTGCTTCTCGAGCGAGGAGACTCAAGAGGCGATCCTATACAAACTCGGTTTTTGTCGATATTCAAGTGTCTTAGTAAGTTTGCTGGACACTACAAAGGCGGTTGTTTAGCCACTTTTGCTTGAGAACCTAGCTCATAGATTTTATTATCCCCGTAAAGCGGATATATCTCACACAGTACGAACTTGGCGAATAATATGACAATATAGAGTAGTTAACTACCTGGTTGTGTTCCTTCTGCTGCTTGGTGACGATGCTGGTGGTTCGTATTGTGGCGAAGTTGTTGGCGCCGTGCTCGGAGACCAGCGACATCGCCGCCGACACGTTGTTGCTTATACCTGCAACATTAACAACGTCAATTTATTGCTGTCGCCAAATATTTGGTGGAGAATATTTGTTCATGGCTACATATAAGCAAAACTTAAGTTATAGCCGTTCCCAATATTCCATTTTTGTGTTGATTGAGGATTTGCTTCTTAGAGATG
The DNA here is from genome assembly GCF_030705265.1 of Helicoverpa armigera. Lineage (NCBI taxonomy): Eukaryota > Metazoa > Arthropoda > Insecta > Lepidoptera > Noctuidae > Helicoverpa > Helicoverpa armigera. The sequence continues at coordinate 3,981,091 of NC_087141.1, forward strand.
GAATTTACAAATTAGCCCCATACAAGTAATGTCAAATTGAATCTCTAGTTAGCAAAGCCACAAATAGATAAAATATTGGTACCGGTGGTTAGTAAATAGATGTGTAATGTACTGACTGGTGTTGGGCGGGCGGCGCGTGGTGTTGCGGTTGTCGTCGGCGGGCCAGGCGGGCGGCGCGTTGACGTAGTCGCGGTAGTCGGGCGGCGGGCGCTCGGCGCGGGCGTCGCGGATGGCGTCGCGGTTGGCGTAGTCGTCGGCGTAGTCGTCGCAGAGCGAGTCGCGGTTGGCGTAGTCGCGCAGCGCGTCGCGGTTCACGTAGTCGTCGTGCGCGCCCGCCAGAGGGCTCTCGCTCTCTCTGCGTACGAAACACCAACATGAGAAAAGCCAGCTCTTGCCAACTCTGAAACCCAAGTGCGGCTCTAGCTAGTGCGGGACGTGCATACGGAAAGCACTACTGTGCTACAGACTACATACAAACACATTAACATACAATACAAACTACTTATTACATGCAAATTTATACTACTGGGATAATTTAATCATGCCATTTTACTACGTAATCCAAACTACTACATTTACCAAAATTACAGGAAAATAATCTACTTATACGCAAATACGATTACTACACATGCACAACTACAGTACAACACAAATTACATAATTCAGATGTTGGATACTCATATTTACAGACACATACGGTGCAATAAAGCGTCAATAAAAATCTGCTTAAAAATCATGAAATAAAGATGAACAAGTTTTTAGACTCTATTAAATTATGTTCAAAAGTAGAATAAATTGTACTTGTGTAATATAATACAGTAGCGGTACATACCTGGTGGATTGCGCAGAGTGTTGGTGGTTGAGATGCGTGTACTGCGGCTGCTGCTGATGCTGGTGGTGGTTCGCGTTCACCGGCTGACAAACACAAACAACACTCATTCAATTATAATATTACATCACCCATTGTATGTGGCACATAAAATTTATTCAAGTTTTGCGATTTCTGAATCGAAAAAGAAAGAAGTCCACAATGGGATTATTTATTACGTTTTTATACTAGCGGGATTTCCTAGCATTCACGAAACAACAAATTGACAAATTGTGCATAAGATTGCGAAAACAACCAAAGCCACGCTGTGCTTCCCATTTTGTTTGCGAGGGTTACATTTACATTTTTGAACAGCCCTACCAACAAGTATGAATATCCAGGGGTAGCTGACCGACAAACATTGCTGTATATCTATCTTACGGATGCTATTGAGCAAGAAATGTATAAACCATATCGAAAGTGCCATAATTTTGCGATTCTGCCAGTTTCCTAGTTGACATTTGAGCAAAATTGTCCCTTAGACTCCATGAAATAGAGTGAGTGATATAGTTACCGGATGTGGTCGGCGGCGCAGACTGCCGGAGGACGAGCTCTGGCTGGAGGCGCCGGCCGCGCTGTGCTCCGACGTCGCGGAGTTCGACTTCGAGCTGTCCCCACCTGAACGCTCCTCCGCTGTCTCTTCGCTGTCGCCTGCAAGTGTACAACAGAACTAAGATTAACTGCAAGCTCGAATTATGGAATCCCACGTAAATGTGAGATATGTTTTATTTTGGGGAAGATGTTGGTGTTCATCATAAATATTGCTCCATATCTTGATGTGTTACTTTGTTCTAAAATTATAATGTTGAAAACTTAAATAAAACAGTACTCCATCATTTGAAACAATACGAAAACAGCATGTGACAATATCATCTTTGGTGAACGATAAAAAGGTCAGACACGCGCTACGAAAGTGGGTCAAGTGTTTATAAATATAAAGATAACAATCAGTACATACCAATAGCGCTCTCGTTATCAGCGTCCACCATCAGTATCTTCTTCATCTTCCTGTAGTTGAGATTGTCGAGGTCCCGCACGGCCGCCTTGGTCCGCTGTATGAGGTCCACGAGCACGTTGGGTGACCGCGGCCGCGTGATGAAGGGATGCGACAGGAGCTTCGTAGAGGACGGTCGATCCTGCGGGTTCTTCTGTAGGCACGCCTCCACGAAGTAGCGGAATGTGTCCGTCCATTCTGGAGCCTGCAACACGTACTTTATTGTATATAAATTTTTGGTTAGAAATCACATAAACAAACAATAAAAAAACAAAACAACACACAAAGAATCCAATTGGCAAGCATGAAAACAGATATTCATTAGAATTTTGAAATAACAACTATGAATAACGATATAAGTGTTCAAATGTAATGATAGTTACCTGTAAGGTGGGCGAGTCGTTCTGAGCGATGTGGTAGAGCGCGGACATAGCGTTCATGTTGAAGTAGGGAGGCTTGCGCTCCGCCAGCTCGATACACGTGATGCCTAGCGACCACACGTCCACCTGGAAACAAAGCACAACCACAGATGTAGCTTTTGAAGGGTAGTCACCGGTCTTAATATTTTCTTCTTAAACTACATATAAAACATGCCATAATAATTGAACCTTCAAAATAAGTGTTAAAATAATTAAGATGAGCAGAGCAACTTTGTAGATACAAGTACTACGTAGTTCAGGTTAGTCACTACCCTTAAGCTTCTTTTGATTGAATTGAACAGCGGACTGACCTTTCCATCATACTGTCCCTCGTCCATGGCGAGTATGACCTCCGGCGCCATCCAGTAGGGCGTGCCGACGAAGCTGTTGGCGGGGCACTTGATGCTGGCGCTGCCGAAGTCGGCCAGCTTGACCGTGCCGTTCTCGGTGAGCAGGATGTTGCCCGCCTTGATGTCGCGGTGGATGCGGCCCAGGCTGTGCAGGTACGACAGCCCGCACACCACGCCCTCGCAGATCGCCGCGATCTCCTCCTCTCGTAGCGGCCGTTTGTGTACCTAGAATCAAGTGATTTTATTCATTTCTGTTTGTTATTTTATTTATCCGCAGTAGCAGTTTGTTGCTATTTATGAATCCTTCAATTGCAATGGTTAGGTACTTCAATTATGATGAATTCTTATTGCAGAAATAAGTATCATGTTACTCCTATTAGAGACTTCCAATCAGTTCACTTCCTATAACAATGTTAAATACTAGCTAATTGAGATTTATTATGATGAATTGTGGTTACATAAAGACATCCATGTAGTGCTCTAGAATGATGAGTACTGGCCTATAACAACTGCATACAATAGCTAACGATACGAATGCAATGAGAGTCAAGGGAAGCACGATCCACGATGTCGGAAGTCAGATTGTGTTATGTAACACAAAAACAGGAAACAATATGACATTATATGATATTTATTTAATTAGCATGTAGCGCGCGTCGGCACGCGGCTTGCATTCATTAGACGACTAGCGGGGGCCCCGACACCACTTGACATTTTTGAGGAAAGCATTTTACATTGTATATATTGATATTTGATCTGACCGTGGTCCTCTGGCTGAGCGGTCCAATTTACTAGATTCATTACTTACCTATGTATGTTGTACATGACATAAGGTTGCAATAGAATATCACATGAAGGTGGGCACTCCCTCATAAACTATTATAAATATTGGAAGCTATACATTTTTTTTTTTTCACATATTTATTCAATGCTTGAGTTAGACAAGTTACGTAGGGTGAGTGCTAGCTAGCATGTGGTGGATTTTATAAATCATTTTTAAATGTAATTTTATTTTATGACAATATTGCGTATTGCATACTGCAATATACTCATTGTACTTTGTTGAAAGGTTCTTTTAACCTACAGACAGACAAGTGTTGCTGGGGAGTTTGTTGCGCCACTTCTTCTTCCCAGCAAAAACACATAAGAAGTGGTGAAGGGTGGGCGTTTTGGGGGCTGTCTTATGTAATTTTTTTTCTGACGTTCGAAAAGTGCTGTTTTGCAGCCAAGTTTGAATAAATAAGTTTTGATTTTGATTTTGATTTTGACCCAATACCGAAGTGACCTTGTATCTGACGCAATAGAAAGGATTTTCCGAAATCGACTTCTTGAGTGAAACAATGATGGTTTTTTGAAAGTAAGTCAAATGCTTAAGATTAACATAACACAGGAGAATGGTCGCATCCTGCTGAGCTCCTCTTACATAATTATGAGCTTTTACATAAGGGCGCGAGTTTAAGTATGTATAGAAATTGGAAAGCGTCAGATTCTGTTTCTATTAGATTAATTATGAGCGAAACAAATCTGTATTTAGAACATAAGCCCCAAGAAACATTCCGTGTTCTTCTCTTATCTACAAAACGTGCAATAAATACGTTTGTTCATTGTTGTAAGGGAGCTACCGTGTTGCGCAATATCCAGCCTGGTGACTGATGGACAGCAATGTCTAACTATAGGGTCCCGTTTAACATTTGGTTAGGGAACCCTAAAAAATGGTAATCTTGTTCTTATCGAGTGTGCTGCATGTTTAATCACCCAACAAGCCCTAGTGTCAGAGTTGTCTCAAATCCGCCTGATGGCCTCTGACGTGGAATTAAACTTCAACTTCTACTGGTGGTAATAAAGTACAATAATAAATATGGTACTGGTATAATATGTGACTAAAATGTGGATTCAGGATTGAGAATGCGTAATACATAAGTTGATTTGAATTTCTTCTGGGAAATCAAAGATAACAAACACACAATATGAGCGTTAGAATAATAATTTCGGATGCAAGTTATTCACTATGTAGTGTAGTTTATTAGTCATTGAGATTCCGAGAATATTGAGTATGCAGTTTATTTTTTCATTCAACATATTATTTTTCTGTTTAGGAATATGAAACCTGTACTTAAAGAGTGGGTAAAATATGTGGCCAAGACGAAACATGCAAGGCAACGAAATATTAAGTATGTAGAACATATGTTAAGATTTGGAGCTATTTGTAATGTTGAAACTAATTTTAACTCGGCGTCATTGTAGAAATGTAAAGTCTTACCTCATTAATAGTAAACTTTCAATCAATACTTTAAGGACAAGTGCAGCACTTGCCTGACTCATCAAAATTTGAATTTGAGTCAAGCACGAACATTGATTCATATTCAATACGGTTTGAAATCCGTTATTACGTAAACTCGATTTGCTAGGTCAAGGACAAATATTCATCTCGCAATACAGTAGTTTCTGGCAATATCATTGACTAAATTTCGTATGCGACTTAGTTCCGCCCGCGGGAACTACATATGTATGTCTATCTACTATATCCCGAACCCCGAAAAATGCCCTGTTACGTCTACGTCTCAATCTGTTGTGTTGTGCTGCCTGTGAATCTTACTCCTCTTGCATTTATAACAGTATGGAGTATTCGCCCTGTACTCAATTGAAGGAAACTCAATTAACTATGTTGTATACCGATTTATAGGTACGTGACGAATCTGTTGCAACTAATAGAGAAAGCTAATTCTAAACGAATATTAAGTTTGAGTAATAGAATTTGGCAAATGAATGCTAAAGGAATCAGATGACGTCCATATGTATGAATAATACTATATTTCTTAAGTGTTTGGTAGTTCGTAAGTGATTCACACCTTCAATTAATTTATTATATTATTAAAATGTCCACTTTATCTATATTTTATTTATCTATGTATCCTTATATTTTATTAGGATGATTCATTGACGAATTGCTTCTGTAGTATGTAAATACTTTCAAGTCCTCATCCTTATTAGCTTAGTGGATTAGCCGAAGATTAATATGATAATTTTGTTAAAGTTTCCATAGTAAATAACTTCTAAAGTAGTGAGGTGTTACAAAAAAAGTTAAACCAAATTTTGATACTCATAAAATATTGTATTCGAATTTTTATTTATACATCTGTTAAGTCAGTAACTTTATTTGTTTGATTAACTTTTAAATTGAAGTGGTAATAAAAATCTATATTTTTGTTAACCCAGTTTAACCAGACCCAGTTGTGTCTAGAAATTTAGCATGGATAGTGTGTGTAACAACTAGTGAGACAGTGTGTGCAACACACTAGCTCTACCTATTTAATAGTCACATGGAACCTTGACTACACAATATGTTATGTAAGTATAATTTTCCTGGTACAATGATTATGAATTATATTGAAACAATTATTGTGATGAATGAACAGTCCAATCAACAGAACCATGGTGTAATTGATTTAGTGTTTTATTCGTAAATATGATGCTTTCTTTATTCATTTTTTTTTTTTGTAATGAAGAGGCAAAACTTTGAACAAAGATTTTTAAAATTTTATGTATTATCTTCATTAATATCTTACTTTCGAAGACCACTGATCACACAGGACCATTGATTTTCAACAATATATACTGATTATAAATTTTAGATAAAAAAATCAAAAATTACATTACCTCTATAATATCTGATGCAGAACCAACACAATACTCCATAACCAGCCATGCTGTATGCTCTCGTTTGTAGCACCCCTTATACTCTATGGTGTTTGGATGTTCTAACTGTTTCAGGAATCTGGAAAAAGGATCAGATTGTTTTCGTTTCTTATGTGACAAGGCCCATAGCAGGTACACATGTTTTGGCTTCAACTGGTGTAGTTACAGTTGAGTTACAGTTTTAAATGTTGTTGAGGCATGGAAGCAGTGGATGAGTTGACCATACTACCATGATTCTAACTGGATCAAGGTACTTAGATGAAAATGCAGTTTGCACAATAGCCAGACTCAATAGAGTTAGTAAGAACTCAATTTATGGTTGTGAGTTAAATCTCAAATAAAAATCATTTAACTGACTACTTAGAAATGATGTGGAGGTTAATACAGGAGCTCTAGGGGGGCTTGAGAGTGGTACACTCATCAGTATTGATTTCCACGTGTGAAAAAAAACTGATATATTTTGATGTTAGTGCTTTTTTTCAGGTCTGGTTCAATGCTAAGATTCAATGAAGAGTCAACAAAACTGCAGTTAGAAAATCTGCCACAAAGATGACCCACTAACCGAAAGCTGAATTATGGGAGAAAATATTTTACTTATCAGACATTTGAATTTAGTAATATTGATTGATTATATTATTATTGACCCAATGACTTACTTAATTTCCTTCAAAATATCCTGCCATTTCTCCTCACTTTGTTTCCCAACATATGACATTTTCTTAATCGCCACAATCTCCTTGGTGAGATTGCAGCGAGCATAATAGACTGCCCCAAAGGAGCCATGCCCGATCTCACGAAGGTCCTCAAAGATCTTCTCCGGATCATGTCTGCTGAACAATTCAGCAATGTCCGGGTCTTTCAAACTGCCAGGCCGTGGCATTTTTATCTGAAAAAATTTACATTTTTTTATTATTTTGGCAGTTCAACGACTCATTAGAATATTATTAGACACTGATTAGAAACAATTGTGTGGTAAGAGTGAGTATATCACTTATAAAAGTGGACAACAGTGGTATTTATGACAAGTCCTAAACAAAATAATATATTAGAGTAGATAAATGACTATTGTAAAATATAATGACAACAAAAGCAATTTAGTTTCATATATAATACAAATTAGATTTTGTTATTGGTTATTTACAATTTTAAATAATGGTGAGAGTAATGATTGTGTGTGTATGGAGTATATAATTTAAGAAAAATAGTCTTTAAATAGGAGAGATTCTTACAGTAGGCTTGAAACATGATGTATTACTAAAGAGATCCTGCAATATTTTTTAAGATGACTATGCATGCATTAAAATAGAACAGAATATGTAATGTATTTGTGTATATGATATGAATATGTGTATTTATTTGCATAGAATTCAGAGTAAAGGATTCAATTCCAGAATATTTATCTCATAAGATTTATTAAATGTAATGTTATCGTGGATTTAAAATTTAGCACCTACATTCAGCCATATCAAAACTGAACATGTAAAAGGATAAATTGAGCATCAAAATACCATCCTCATAGATAAAATAGTACTTAATTATATACCCAAATTCCAAGCCACTAAATATAATCAAATGTCAGTGACATAACCTATAAAGTGAGAATATCTTTCCAAGTTAAAATTTAAACAGTAAAATGTAATGCTTCTAGATAAATGTCAAGCAAAAATGCAATTGTTACAGTCAACAATTAAGTTGCACTTAATAATAAAATCGATGTAACTTTTGTTGTCCCTATCCGAATGTCTTCTTTATACACAAATATTTTAATCAGTAGTTTAATAATTTCTTATCATTTTCTAATTCAATAATTTGACAAAAGATTATGAATCCTGATTATAGAAAAATGTGTGCATAAATTATTAAGCAGTATAGATCACAGCTAAACTTAAATATCATTTTGTTTTTATTCTAGTTGTAGAAATAAAATCATTATCCAGAGATCAATCCATTCAAAACAGAAATATATGTTAGAGAAAACTTATATCACAGTGCAGATCTCAGGCACCATTACTATGCATTCAAGTAGCTACTGTGAAAACTTTAACAGATGAAATCTATGGGAGAATGTAGCTATCTGTTCTCATAAATGTTGTGTGTAGCACATTTAGTGGAAAATTGACTTATTTAATTGCTCATAAAAAGGAAAATAATCGAAGGTCTTGTAAGTGGTCATTGATGAAAACAGCTATTTAACCTACTGCTTGCGCCAGCTGGAAGCCGGCAGCGTCCGTCAGTTATTGAGAGTGCTCCCGTTGGCCCGGGCCATCCTCCGTGCCACCCGCTATCTGCAACAATCGGAAACGCCACCGATAACACTCGCCACGCCGAAATACACCACTCCGCACTCACCACTAACGTTCTAACCCCACGGATATAATGTACACTTTATTGTCTGCTGTACACATTGTCAACTAGCAATTTGTCAGTTTAATATGCCACTATTAATTTAATTAATGCGAGCTCCAGATAAACGGCGCCGCAACCCACCTCGATGCATCCACAGACTAAGGGCATCCGTCTATGCACTTTATCACATATTGGTGTCTTCACAGGCGTGTTTCACATTCACTGTTATCGTTAATTATCAAACGCACCCCCTTTACAAGGGCGACAATTGAAAATATTGCGAAATACTTGGCACTTACATACAAAATTTCGCTTCAAAATGGCGTTGGGGTATCGTGCGCAATGATAGTTTTTTGTTTCATAAGGCACACCATTTACGGTTTCCCATCACTTTCAGAACTCACTTTGTAATCATTAGGTCACTTTTTATTTAAATTAGGCTTCTCCAGAAGGAGCTTCGTCAAAATTTTTGTGAAAATTATTTACAACTTTCCCGTATTGAGAAATACATACATAGATAGACACATACAGATAAATATATATTTTTAAATACATATATCACAGAGAATTGAGAGAATCGAGTTACGTATTTTTACACCTTGCAATCGATTTATATTACTAAATAGTCGATTTATGACCAGTAGCCGATAGCTCTATTTTCAATATTGTACTGCAATAGTATGTGTAATAGTACAGAGAAATATGAAATAAAAATGAACAATAATAGTATTCGAGGCTTCTTTTACAACCTCGAGTAACCTCTTGGGACTTTTAAAATCGCGGTGCCCTCAGAGGAGCTATCACAGAGCAAGAGTATTGACAGTCATTGAGGCTGCGGTTCCAGGGATCAGAGCAGAGACGTGCTGTGCCGCGATTCATCATTATCATGGCTTGAAAATCACATCTCTTCTCCACTCCGCTTCAAACGAAACGGTATCATTGAAGAAGAACAAAATTGTTTAAAATATCGAGAAGTTAACTAATTAAAGTTTAGTTTAGTAAGTTGTAAAAAAAGTACCGTAACAATATCTCCTTGTGTGAGAACATCTGCCGTGGCAAACAATCGGCCGGGACATCTATTTTATTATTGTATAAAACCCCTTTTTTGTTATTGAATTTCCAAAACTCGTCTGGTATCACTGAGTGACAGCAACTGTCAACTGAATGTTTTGTACTGTCTGAAAGCATGTCTTGAAAAACTAGTTGGGTTTGGGTATAGTTAAGGTTCATGTATTACGAAAGCTAGACCGTATTTTTAACGGACTTCCAAAAAAAGAGGGAAAACTTTGTACAAAACATAACCCTGCTTCAAACGAACCTCAGCCTCGCAAACCACTTGCGATGGACGTCGAAGTAATTACGGCTGCTATTTATTTGTATTAAATACACTACTATATTTATTTTTACACGCAACACAAATGTGTACTACCCTCAGCGGCTGGTGACGAAACTAAACATTGGCCCATTGTGTTGTGTGCCCAAAAAACAGACAACTCCCCTATTGACAATTGTCCGCTAACATATACAGATACCCCCTGTACACCACATTCAATTGGTGATGGCGTGTAGTGGCCACGCATGGGCACCATAGCCTAGGGGGCTTCATGGGCAAAAACGGCGTCGGCGGATAAACTTAGTCACCAGCACAAGAGACCACGCCGACGAAACTGGTAAAAATGTTTTGTTAGGGTATCCCCCATGCTGCTATACTTTGGGCTAATTAGCACTAAGATTTTTCCTGAAGTGATGGGATCATGGGGTCCCGATAGGTATGAGCTGTAATCGGGAAACCACGGAAACCTACCCGCCCGCCACGATCTTGACCGGTTTCTCCGTTTGGGAACGGAACTCGTAAACTTCACAAAACACTGAAAGGAACAAAATGAAAATTCTTGACATGGCACTAGAAGTTTCCGACACTGATTACGTCGCGAGTTTTATCTTCTTCTTCTTAGCGTTTATCCCGTCTTGTGACGGGATCCGCTTTCCGTATCTTTTCCACTTCGCTCTATCCTGGGGCCCGATTCTCCTAATAATGTCAAAATCGAATAGAAATTGAATCGCAATATGATCGCAATAGCAGTTTTAACCATATCGGGCATTCTGCTACTAAGACCAATCGTATTCCACGACATTCTATTGGTCTGCTATTTTGGTGATTTTGGTCTATACGGTAGTTTGCTCTAGAATCATATTGTAATCGTAAATCATTTGCAGACAAAATGATTCATTATTGAATGACAGAAAAGGATAAAAACGTTTATTTCAAAGAAAAAATAGCGGAATGCCACATACGTAATCGTAATTGAGTCGGGATTGGATCTCAGTCGAATGTGAATGTCGTGTGTGAATTTTTATAGTTGATTTATCAAAAAGAGACTCGATTCAATAGCAGAAAGGAGGTGCTCAAGACAAATGATAGTCATCACGTCGTCAAAACATTATAATGTACCTAGACTTTAATAATCCTATTAGATAATTAATTTACACTTAAAATATTGCCAATATTAAAGGGTGTACATTTATGCCAAATCGAATGACAAATAGTTGAATATCAATTGATCGACCACTATAAATCGAACGTCTAAATACTCAAACATTCATAATAACGAATGGTTATTCGAACATTCAATACATCGCGCAGTCAATACTTCGAGTGTTCAAAATATAATATCGAATATTTGTTTCTCCGAGCGTTAAATGCATCGCAATAAGCGATCGCTCGAAAAATATTTTAAAATTAAATAATAAAAACAACATGGATTCATTAGTTTCTCCGTGTAATTGCAATGAGGGTTTTCTAAAATGGCGTCCACCAGGTGGCAGCACCGAGTCGTCAGGTCCAGGTAACTGTCAAAGTGCTTATCTTTACTATGAATAGTGAACGATTTTAGTGTTTTTTTTTTTATTTTATAATTAAAGCACTGCATTATTGTTTTACTATTGCGGTTGAGTAAATAAAAAAAACTAAATCATATTGTGTTAACAAATGTTTCAACAAGCTTTTCCTTAGTACCAGTGACTTTTGCACCCTCTCTCTTAGCTCAATTTTTAGTTCGGAAACCTTATTCTGACCGTAGTCCATAATAAAATCAATAACACTTCCAATATAACAGAATTTCAATAAACAATAAGTTCGGCACCTACAATTCCATACTATTTGACAGCTGTTTGGACCTGACGCATACGAAGCGCCGCCTGGCGGCAGAAAAAGTATCGAAAACCCTCATTCATACAAATTTTTAAAATGTACCTCTAAAGAATAAGAAGTTTTTCTTGTATTTACAAAAAAATTGTTTTGATAAGATGAATATGCGATGATTTTAACGCTCGATCAAACATTCGATATTTATTTTCAACACTCGATGTATTGACTGCGCGATGTATTGAATGTTCGAATAACCATTCGATATTATGAATGTTCGAGTATTTAGACGTTTGATTTATAGGGGCATTTCGATTTGGCATAGTACACCCAATATTAAAGTACCTACCTTAATTTAGGCAAAAATATAGTTGTCACACCTAAATTAACAAATTTTCCTTAAAATACTATTTGAATAAGAACTATGTAACAATATTTTGGAAATTAAAAAATTTTTCACCTTTCTCTTTTTTTGTATTTTTATTGTAGAAATCGCACAATTTCATACACAGTTGTATCCATTCATGTACCGTAACTATTTTTAATACAATAACACTCGATTAGCGTCTAAGGCGCTTTGTACACTGCGGAACTTAAGTTGAGGCAATTATTAACTTTTCGAGTTTCCTGTTAAACTTGATAGTTGCTGTCGCAATTTTATGGTGACTTATGGGCAACACTCATCGCTGGGCACAAGGAGAGGGAGGGAGGGAGGGAGGGAGTGAAAAAGCCCAAAACGTTGCGATTGGCGGTTGAGGAAACTGGCAACTTTAAAAATAGCTTATTCTAATTATTTTACTTATAAACATAAAAAAATGGAATTAACTTATGTAGGTATTTTCTAAATAAATCTAAATACTAACAAATGATGATGAATCATCAATGTTTAAGTATAAAATGAAGAATCCTAATGATCTGTCAATATTTGAGAGTCAATTTTTAGTAATCCATATCTCTTACGATACACAGAAGCAATGTGTAAAATTATTAGGAAAATGAATTCCAATTTCTTATCATTTAGTTTTAATGTCGAGAAAAACCTGAAAAAAAAGAAACAATATTTGAATGTGGGCATATCATATTAATACATAATATTGTACACAAAATAGGCATGTTGAATGTAAAAATGTAAATCGTCTTTTAGACAACCATACAGAAATGGATATGTATTTGTATAGGAAATGGATATAGATAATGGATTTTTTTTTTATTTTCTCCAACAAACAAATAACAATGAAGATACAACACATTTGAATTTGGTCACTTCTAGGTCTTACTTATCCAATAATAAGTCCCCGTCCTAATAAAAATAATGTCCTTCATAATGTTGGAATGGACTGTATATTACATACCAGTCCTTAGTCATCAGTGCCAGTCTCATCTGGCGCAGGTGTGTGCCACGTGAGCCTTTCTTCATAGAACTGAATGACAACCTGTGGGCATCGTACATTCGCTTGTTTTGCTGGGACCAGGTCAGCTTCATCTGTACCCTGCCACTTCATCAAAAACATAAGTTCTCCACTACTGTCTGTAGCACCTGAAAACCCAATAGTCATATATGTATAATGAACCAGAGAATAAAAGTATGAGTGTATTCAGGTATTCATGTTTTTTTCATTTACTCAATTTCAGTTATATCAGTATTTACGGTAATTACTAAATACCGACCCCAACATAGTTGGGAAAAAGGCTCGGAGGATGATGACTAAATACAGATCAATTCTATACTAATATTGTAAAGCTGAAGAGTTTTTTTTGTTTGTTTGAACACGCTAATCTCAGGAACTACTGGTCCGATTTGAAAAATTATTTCAGTGTTAGACAGCCCATTTATCGCGGAAGGCTATAGGCTACTTTTCATCCCAGTACGGGAAGCAGTTCCCACGGGTTGCGGGTGAAACCACTGGCAGAAGCTAGTGACAATATATAGGTAAAAAGACTGACCTATTATCTTTTCAGGCTCAAGCCCACGGTCAAACCCTGATGCTTTTTTGTCATCACTCTTTGCTTTTTTGGCACCTTTTAAGTCAGGTGTTGGAACAGCGGACTTGCGCTTTTTAACATCCTTATCAACTTTCACACTTTTGCCCTCTGAAACAAACAAAAATTTATTACAGATAGTAGTGTCTTATGAATCCACAGAAAATAAGGCATTTGAAAAAGAAGTTTTAATTTTATATTGAGTTCTGTATAATATTAAATTACCTGCTTCTTTCTTTTTCCTCGCCTCTTCAAAGGCAGATATTAGATCAGGGCAGTCAAGATTCTCTTCAGGTTCCCAGGTATTGTCCTCATCACTGTATCCCTTCCATTTGAGATAATATTCTACCTGAAACGTTAATAAATGCTTTGTTAGAAATCTTTGTACATGATAAACAGTTAAATTTTAAGCTGCTGTGGAACAGAGTACTTCATCTCATTAATTCTAAATTATAAGCAGAAACATTTTTTACCCAAGTGCAAAAGTGTTTATGTGCTATATTCTACTGATTTTTCCTTTAAGTATTGAGAAGCTACACTATTCTGGACTAACATAGGTTATATTTTGTCCAGGTATAAAAGAAGTTCTTCCGTGAGGCGGGTGAAACCATGAGAAACAGCTAACTTTGAGCTTAATAAAAGAAAAATATTGTTCAAAACTAAAAAATAAATAAATCCATAACAAATAATTAAGATATAAAACTTTATAAGTGAAACTGCCTAAAAACAATAAGTAGGCACATAATCATTTTCACATCACAATTTGATAATGCATTCGCAAAAGAGTGATCAGTGGGTTCTCTTAGCGTCATAATTATTTATAAATATAAAAAAAAAAACAGAAAAATGTTGCTTGGGCATGTTTTTTTTGTAATGATATTCAGATCATACATTTATCCTGATAGTTTTGTAGAATAGAAATGAATAAAAACATAAACAAGAATATATGCCACTTGATCCGTTGCACATGTGCAATTCATGCACATTGTGTGCATACTTTGAAAAAGTATGTATGAAACAGCACCAGCGAGTACTAAACAAAAACTTACCTTGCCATTTCGTACACGACGATCAAGCACTTTTTCTACTGAGAATTCTTCTTCTCCCTCAGGCTCACCATCTTTTTTCTTGTCTGCCATATTTCTGTAAGATAAAGAAGGCCTTAACAAACTAATGTTTTAAAATACAGGTAGGCCAAAATGCAGGTATTCAACAAAATTCATTTAAATATATGTATAAGATTAAATTATTTATTTTATTAACCACAGCTAATATTTATTTTTCAATTGAACACGGTTTATTTTGGATATAGGAATGAAATACAAACAATATACAGTGATATTGAATGAATATAACCTAGACACATAGGTCTCCAAATAGTCGTGAGACTTTTTGTAAATTGGTTTTAAATATGAATCTGTATGTTTGTAGACGTCGATTAGGAACTCATGCTAATGTTTTCGTTTATCTGGTGAATGCAGATAAATCAATTTAAGATCGCGTGTCCCGCCATTTTGACTCTTGATGAACCAACCGAATTGTTGAGCAGTCTGTTATTGTTTCATAGTAATTATGTTGCTTATTTTCGAAATAGAAAAAAAATGTATAATACCGTTGGTAGTAAACCATTCATGTTATAATAAATACGCACCGTACTCTAAACAAAAGAGTTGAGCTAAACACCGGCGCGTTGGGAAACACACAAAAAACACTTGCGTTTACGGTTTGGCAATCAACCAGTGTTGCCAACGGCAGATAGTCTAACAACATTTTTTTTTTAACTTGGCTAGTCGCGATATGCGCATTGAAACAACATTAAGCTGCTTAAAAAGTAACATTTTCACGATAAAAGTAACATTATCTTATTATTTTATTTATTAAGTTGAAAACGACACAGTGCCATATTATGGCACTTTAATACATACAAATTAAAATTACTTTCCATCCGGTCCCATTTCTTACCAAAAATACGTAATAATGGTTGATCAAATAATCGACTGACAATGTAGAAAAAGAAAAAAAAACACAGTCAATTATGTGAATTTATGTAATATACCATAATACCAACCAATTTAGTAATCAGTAAAGTCTGAAACTGCAACCTGAGTCTGCAACTTACTTTGTCACTGATTTTCATAATTGTCTACATGAAAAAAACGTTATATAACGTATTTTTTTGTCAGTCTTAAAAGTAACATGTTGAGTCGTGTAACATGGAGGTAACATGAGAGGGACAAAAGTAACGTAAAATGTCACAAAAGCAACATTCTGGGAACGCCTCTGGCTCAATGCTCTGGCTGCAATCAACATTCAACAGTGTTGCATCTTCACTCCACTTGCCCGGGCCAATGCGTCAAAAGTTACGCTTCCTTAGGCGCTCACTAGACGGTCATTATAATGAGGGTTTTTGAAATTTTTTCTGCCACCGGGTGGCGCCACGTATGCGTCTGGTCCAAACAGCTGTCAAATAGTATGGAATTGTAGGTGCCGAACTTATTGTTTATTGAAATTCTGTTATATTGGAAGTGTTATTGATTTTATTATGGACTACGGTCAGAATAAGGTTTCCGAACTAAAAATTGAGCTAAGAGAGAGGGTGCAAAAGTCACTGGTACTAAGGAAAAGCTTGTTGAAAATTTTTTTAACACAATGTGATTTAGTTTTTTTTATTTACTCAACCGCAATAGTACAACAATAATGCAGTGCTTTAATTATAAAATAAAAAAAAACACTAAAATCGTTCACTATTCATAGTAAAGATAAGCACTTTGACAGTTATTTGGACCTGACGACTCGGTGCTGCCACCTCGTGGACGCCATTTTACGAAACCCTCATTACTCAAAATCACGAGACGTTTAGTTTTTTTTCATAATGTTATTGCAGGGGCCCGATTCGAAGTTAATGTCAAAATCGCAATAGCAGTTTTAACTATAACGGGAACCTATTCTGCTACTTATTAATATAAGACCAATCGTATTCCAACGACATTTTTGATTGGTTTGCGATCGGTCTGCTATTTTGGTGATTTTGGTCTATACGGTAGTTTGCTCTACACTCATATTGCAATCGTAAATCATTTGCAGACTAAATGATTCATTATTGAATGGCAAAAGGATAAAAAGTTTATTTCAAAGAAAAAATAGTGGAATGAATGTAAATTTATTTAAAAGAAAAACAAGCGGGATGCTATATACGCTTCAATCGTTATTGAGTCATGATTAAATCTCAGTCGGATCTGAATCGTACGACGCTTAAGTAAAATTAGCATAATCGAGCCCCAGACCCCAGTAAGTTTATTAAATTATGGCTTATGTTTAACTGATCACCAGATATAGTAACAAATAGCAGACAAAAATAGTAAATGATCACCAAAATGAAACTCGCATTTTAATGTAAAACTATCACCAAGGTTTTAACACTTTGCTATCCGATTTAAGTGAAATTACTCCAAAATAAATCATGCGTAAGCCAAAAATAGTAAATTATCACCAAAATTGTACCACCATTTTAAAGTAAGATTATACCTAACCAAAGTTTTTAAATTCTGCTATCCTATTTAAGCAAAATGAGTCCAAATAAATCATTGTTATCCCAAAAGTAGTAAATGATCACCAAAAGTAGTAAATGATCATCAAAATTATACCAGCGTTTTAATATAAAATGAAAATCAAAGTTTTTACATCTTGCTACCCTGTT
Organism: Helicoverpa armigera; assembly: GCF_030705265.1. Taxonomy (NCBI): domain Eukaryota; kingdom Metazoa; phylum Arthropoda; class Insecta; order Lepidoptera; family Noctuidae; genus Helicoverpa; species Helicoverpa armigera. The sequence goes on from NC_087141.1 coordinate 3,998,586, forward strand.
TAAGTAAACTGACTCCAAAAAAATAAGTTCGGCCTGTTACAATAAGAGTTATAACATTATGGGGACCCTTTTCCTGCACTAGGGTGGAAAATTGCCTATTGCATGCCTCTAAACCGGGCCCCGATTCTCCTAATTTTACTTAAGCGCCATTCGATTGACGTTCGACTCGATTCGACTGATATCCAATCCCGAGTCGATTACGATTGAAGCGTATGTGGCATTCCGCTATTTTTTCTTTGAAAGAAACGTTTTTATCCTTTTCTGTCATTCAATAATGAATCATTTTGTCTGCAAATGATTTACGATTGCAAAATGATTGTACAGCAAACTACCGTATAGACCAAAATCATCAAAATAGCAGACCAATCGCACACCAATCAAATGTCAATCGAATTCGATTGGTCTTTTATTAGTAGCAGAATGCCCGATATGGTTAAAACTGCTATTACGATCATATTGCGATTCGATTAATATTCGATTTTGACATTATTAACTTAGGGGAATCGGGGCCCAGTGCGATAAGAGTGTTTTCGGGGTATTGAGAAACACATTTTTCTTCTTCTTTATCCTGTCCTGTTCCCAATTTTACTTGTGGTCGGCGCAATATGTCATTTTCTTCCATTTTCCCCTGTCACTCGTCATACTCACACTCACGCATGCATTGCCGGCCGGACACATTACTTAATATGGCATCATAAGACTTTAGTTGGTAATAAGCCTACATTTTATGGCAATCACAGTGACTTATTTAGGCAAAAATAATACATTAATTTGGTCGTCAAGAGTTGGTGATCATTTACTAAATTTGGTGATCGAATACAATTTAAAGCGAAGTCGTGACTAAAATAGCTGGTACTATTACATTTTTAGACTTTATTTTTCTGGTGTTCAGTAGATATTTCTTTTTACAAAACTTAGGGTATCAAAGCATTTTATGGTGGTCATTATATTTGTTACCTTAAATTATTTATTGTGTATCTACCTTTGTCTTGAAGTTTACGTCGAGGTATTGATATAGGGGAATAAAATACAGATATTGTGGATGACATTTAATTGTTCAACATTAAATAAACACAAAAAAGCTTTGCAAAACAAATGTAGGTACCCATGATATAAAATATTAGCAATACTAAGTAGTTGCCTAACTTCTAACAATGCATAGTAGTAAGGTTAGTAATACAATTTCAAAATGTTAATATTAATCAACTTTTTTATAATATTAATTCTTTTTTTCAAATGACGGATTTCTAAAGGTTAGTTTAAAAAAAATTTACAACGACGTTGATTCATTATCCGACATATTAATAGACTCTCAAATCTTTTATACTATTATAATAATGCATTTGTACTTCTACAGAAGGATGTTCAATAATTTGGTTCCATAATACTTCATACGTGTATTTATTATACATGTATGATCGACCGCTCATTTCTATTGTGGCAAGGTAACCTTGGACAAAATCGTTGTCAGCCAATATGCATTCGTAAATTTTGATCCTACCACTATCGTTTTCAAATAGTGTTTCAAGCAATGTATTCAGAGCTTTCGAGAATAGTTTATAAATGCAAGGGAAGTGCGTGTCCACATCTTGTTTCAAGTATTTTAGACAAATTTTTCCAAACTCCGGTGCTATTTCATTTACAATATCTTGCCATTCATTGGAACTGGATTTTTCAGTAAGTTTTGTCAAATCGACCGTTAGCTTCCACTTTGTTAACATCATATAATTTTCTGATATACGCAACGATTTTTCAAGTTCTTCTTGTATGTTTGAAAACATTTTAACAGGTATAATCATATTCTTTTTAACTACGTAATCTTTTAAGTCAGTCGTAAGTTGTATTAGCAAACGTTGGAAATGGTCTCGGACAACGTTGGGCATTGTTACAGCACGCCTCATCAGTGGTACAAATACTTTTTCATATTTTTCGATTTGTAAGTCTTCATTTTCAGCACACAGTAGATAGGCTGAAATAACGGATATCATACCTCTATTCCCTCCGAAATCGTTGCCATCGCCGAAAAAGTCTTTATCGAGAAACTCGTTTATGAGAGAAGTAACAAACTTGGGACACATGTCTTCCATTATATCTCTCGATTCTTCCGCCATGTCTGCACTAAGTGACTTGTAATGACCCCGGTCTTCTTCTTTTACTTTTTCAATTAACGATTTCATGAAGTTGTAACTCTTTATTAAAAAGTTTGGTCTGATATTTTGTGGGACGTTCCGTACCTTCGATAGTAAATTGTAAATTTTCTTATCTTCTTCAAATGTTAAGTTTTCAATAAATAATTCAGTTAGTTCCCAAAGACTCACAGATTTTGTGGGATCCTCTTCATTACATAATAATTCGAAAGTAAATTGAAATATTAGAACTCTGATACTTGGATTCTTCGATCTTTTCCAACAATCGAAGAAAATTTTTTTGACGGCTTCGTGGTCCAGCTTTCGAAATGCTAATCTAATGCCGTGCTTTTGAATAGACACTGGTGCATCTAAAAGTTTTGGAAGATGTTCTTGACTTTGGGTTACATTCAAATTATTGTATATTGCTAACAGCGAGGGGAGGGCGAATTGTAAATAGTCACCTTTTGCGTACAATAAGATTGTGTCAGGTTCAGGTTTCGGCCGTGCGATGTGCATGTTTTTAGCTATAAAGCGTTGAATACTGAGAACTCGATCATCAACTGCACTCCAGTCTATTTTTGCACCTGCTGGTTTATATTTTTCTATGAACTCAGCAAGCGGTTTTCGAGGCATAGATGCGCATATACCACGTATAGTAGCCTTGTGCCCTTCCGATTTATTCAGATTTAGCAAGTACGCGTCGATCCACTGCTGAGCGAGTGAGTGCGGCCAGTAGACGCGCAGCTTGGCGAGCAGACGCCGCAGCGAGACGGCATCGTTACTTCGCAACGTGTCTATCTCCTTGTCGTGACGCTCGAGTAACTGAGGATCGTGCTTCAGAGCGTTCAAGCATGCCTCCTCACATGGATTAATTATAACAGATTCTTCAAACATATACTTCCGCCACGACTTGTTAAAGTTGTATAAAGGCAATAAACTATCTTTCCAAGAGTTATCTTCCTTTATCTTAACGAATTCTTTGATTTTGTCAATTACGAAAGGATAGTCCGTTAGTTGCTTATTCCAATCCTGAAGTAATTGTAGTAAACATAATACAATTTGAATAGACTCAGTAAAGTCTTCTTCTTTTGTAATTGGTTTAAATTTATGAATCATAGTTTCGTACACAAAAGCAAAAATCTTGTCTCTCTGCTCTGTATTAAGTTTTTTTCCATAAGATATTAAAGTCTGAAACGAGAATTTCTGCTTTATAACCGCAGGTATATTCTGGTCGTGTAGTAGATTATGTACAATTATACATTCAACGATCAGATGGCTCTTTTCAGAAGAAGGATTAGTTTTGTCAGTTTCATCATATATTTTTAATATTTTGAATAGTTCGTTTACCAGGTTCCAAGTTTTCTCATCATACTCTATAATATTTGTGTTTTTTATTAATTCTGTGGTAAATTTGAGCGTGAAATTTGATTCCTCCTTCTTGTGTTTGTCAAGAAAATACTCGAGTAAAGTTTGTATGTGGTGCAAGTTATTGTCAGCACATGAAATAAGTAATTTCAGCATCCCCGATTTGTTCTTGTTGTCGAGATCCCTGGATATCATTTCACTTATGTCCTCAAATGCTCGTTCAAAAGAAGCGAAGCGATACCACACGTAACCAGGCGTATTTACCACGCTGCACAACATTTTCATCTGATATGGCTCTGTGCCTTCCTCTAAATTGTCTATGATGGCGTCTACATTTTCCTTATCAATAAATATTTTTTTTACGAAATCAAATTGCTCGCTTTTTGGCAATCTTTTAATGAAGTGTTTTAGTACATCGTAGTTGAATAATCTTCGTAAATTGTGGAACTGGTAACGATGATCCCTATCTTTTACAGCTTGCGCGTATAAAAACGTTTTGATTTCATCCTTCTTGAGATACCTCGAAAAGGTTGGTAAATCAATACAACTTGCATACTGATCAAATTTGTCCATTATTCTTTTCGGACAAGTCTTCATAATTAAGTGTGTCGCTTTGTCATTCAGTTGTGGCATGTATTGGATAGCCTCCTTCTTTTCCATTATATCCAAATACTTATTAACATCAGCTTTTAGTAAAAAAGTTGCAGCTCGAGCATACTTTGTTATTTCGTAGTATTGTATGTGTTTTGAAACAATCTCAAATACGTTGATCGATCTTTCACACAACCGTTTAAATGTTCTAAGTTTTAAATGATCAATATGTTTTTCGATATTAGTTTCGATAAAAGTTACTGAACAATACGGTAACCATTTTAAAGCGTCGTTTGTATTTTTTTCGTCCGAATAAAATTGTTCAGCTCGTACTTCGTCTTTGATGTGATGCCTCACATGTTTTTTTAACTTGGCGAATGCTTTAACACCCATTTGTGGAAGTAATTGCGAATTTAGATAGTCAGGGTTGATAATATGCGCATATTGTGGATCGGTAATTAGCCAGACAGAATGGGCGAGCGCACGAGACAGGCACAGCATGTCGCCAGTCTTGAATACGGCAATAATGTAATCAACATCCTTGTTGTGACACGCCAGATCAATTTTCAGTAAATTTTCAACATCGGCGTTGTCCAAGCTAATGTTTGTTTGTGGTTGAGGGTTGGCGATACCTTCTTTAACCAACTTGTTGAAATGCTGATGTCTCTTCCCGAGAGTTAGGCCATCTAAGCCTAGTGGCGCCATTGTAGTGACCTGAAAAAAGTAAACGCATTTATGAGTATTAAACCAAATATTTGTTTGTCCCTCCCTGTGTGCAGCGTAAAATGTTTAAGTTTTACTAAGTAGATACTTGTTTGTCGCGGTTTCGATCTTGATTAGCGTAAGTGGCGTAAGCTGCTACGTGTTTTGCCATTAGTATTAGGCATTACATAATAAATGGACATTTTCAGTACAATCTAAGTAGTTTAAAGGCTATTTCAAATTATGGATTTTCTTACAAAAGTAATAGGTTGGTTTTTGTGGGCCACTTTCACTACGAGGTCAGAGCCGTCATGGCAAAAAAGCATAATGTAATCATCATCATCATAATGTAAGGTACCTACAACCTAATTCCTTGTCAAAATTTAGGCAGTACGTAGATAAGTAGGTACCTAACTATCTCACACATTGCGACATTAGCATTTTAGGCTGGAATGTATTTATACACGGTTCTCAAAAATCTAGCTAGATATGCTAGCTATAGCTATCGACATTTTTGCTGCTTCCAAAATTCTGTTCATTTCAAGGTTAGCATCAAAAATAGCTGCAGAAGTGCTAGATAGCGCAGAGCGAAGTTTTAAATTGGTGTTCGTATGTAAAAAATCACTGCATCGTAATTTTATAGGTACCTACCTACCTAAAAACACTAGAACAGTAGTTTTTCAGGTAGGTAGACCTGAAAAAACATAAATTATGATATACGAAATACGTACATATTTTGTACCTAAAAAATACTAGGTATGTCAGTGGTTTATAGGATAGGTCTAAATAATCAATCCTGGAAAACTAATTTATGTTCTTATATTTACTGATGTCATTATAGGACAAGAAAAACCAGCCAAGTGCGAATCGGACTCGCGCACCAAGGATTCCGTACCATTATTTATAAAACGGACAAAAAATACTCGTTTAACCCTTTGGGTGCGGAACCCTAAAACGATCACGGTTCATGAGATACGAAGTTACGGCCAGGGTATAGGCGGAAAGCAAAGTCTTCCAGCGCTTTCACACTAACTGTCGCGGCGGCGGACAACAAAACAGCGCGAGCGTTGGCCCTCAGAAAAACTGTATCTAATACCGTTCATCCAAAAGTGCGAAAGCGCTATAATTTTACTGGGTTATCCTAAAATTTTCAAAAATAGAACTTTGTTTTGGATGAATCGACGCTATTCAAAACCTCGGCGGTGTTATGACATCATGCAAACAAACAACACCTATTTTTGTAAACCGGTCTGTCCTAAATGGTGTTCATTAGTTTTTATATTCGTACTTATATACTTAACGAGAAAATCATCACTTTGTACTGTAGGTAACAACACGGTACTTTTGCCATGAGTTTAAATGAGTCAGATGGGTGGAGCTGGAAAATATCTTTATCGGTAATATTGGTACCTATTCACGAAAACCAAGTCAAAAGACTTTTTCAAATGGTTATTAATTCATCAAATTGAGTTCAATGTAAAGTTCGTACCTACCTACGCACTAAGGCAAAGGAAGAATCTCGTAAAATCCTTTTTATTTGCGAAAGTCGGCAGCGAGTGTGGGTGGATCAGTAGTCAGCCAGGCACTCAGGATAAATTATAACTTTTTGACATAAGCACTCAGAGCGCGCTACTAACTGCGTTGTTCACTATGTTGTTTGACAGGCAGGCAGGGGACCGGCCGGGGAAGATGGGAGGGGGGGAAAACCGGCGCCACAGATAATAAATAACTTTTAACGTAATCCGCTATGAAAGGAAAAAAACTATAGGTGTATTGTAGTATAAATATAGTTAAAAAACAGTTATTGGGAATGGTAAATCTTTTATTGGCGATGCAAAGATTATCCGCACGCCTCTAGTGGCGACATTTAGAAACTGTCTAAGAACGACACTGACAACCCGACAGCCCTTTCTATACAATTTATGTCACTATAAAAATTGACACATTTATCTTTTTGCTTTTTCGCGAGGTATTTTGACACAAATTGTATATATCTGTCAAAGTGTCGTTCTAATAGACAGCTTCACAATTTTGACTCTAGAGGCGCTAGTTAGAATCTTTGCATCGCCAATATTACGAATGAGTTCTTAGTACAAAATAAAATAGTATTTCTAGTAGAATCATTAATTTTAATCCAAGAAAATAGTTTAACCTGCTGCTGGGGCCTGATTCTGCTACCACATTAGGTAGCAGAATCAGGCCCCAGCTTTATAATAAATAAAATTTAATCTCTATAGCAGTTTTAACCATATTGGGCATTCAACTACTAATATAAAACCAATCGTATTCTATTGAAATTTCATTGATTTGCTATTGGTATATAGGTTAGTCTGCTCTACAATCATTGATGATGATTTAAATCATTTGCAGAAAATATAATCCATTATTGAATCACAGAATAGAATAGGTAAAAACGTTTATTCAAAATAAAAATCAGCGTAATGCCATATACGGTTCAATCAATCGTCATTGAGTCGTGATTGAATTTCAGTCTCAGTTGGATATCAATCGTCGCTTAAGTAAAAATAGAAGAAATGCCAGAAATTATAATTATAATCTGTTCTAGCCAATTAATTGCTAATACTGCGAACAGGGTCTCAATTCTGCTTATTTAACCATGTGTAAAATGGATATCTATTGAATCTCGAAATTTGGTACTAACTTATTCGGCTGTACAATCTTACTGCAATCGTAAATCAATTGCAGACAATATGATTCATTATTGAATCACAGAGAAGGAGAAGAACGTTTATTAAATTTAAAACAATTTAATAGTTCATATTTATTTGCGTAATGCTCCATGCGCTTAAATCGTAACAGAGTCGTTATTGAATCTCAGTTGAATATCAATATTCGCTTAAATAAAATTAGTGGAATTAAGTCCCAGTAAGTGAAGAACTAGAAGTAGGTACGTAAGATGTAAAAGTATAACATACTACGTATTCAATATCTATGGTATAACACCTCCACGGACTAGAGAGGTAGTAGTCGTCCGGTGAGACCTCGTATTATTTTTCTAATGACAGATTATTGTGATTTTTTATTTCTATCACATTTTAACCTGTTTATTATTTAAATTATAAATAAAAACTATACATGCGTTTGTTATTCGGATTTTACTATGTTGGCGAAATAGCTAATAACTCTAAAACAGCTGCGCCGGTTTCAATGGAATATTATGTCGAAGAACTACCTCTGGAACAAAAGCTTTCACCTAAAAACCCCATCCAAATCGGATCTATTTGAAGCATATTTAATCTAGCACGCAATTCAGAATAGGGGAAGGAAAAAGCAAAATTAAATGGGTAACAAAAATATTTGTAAGTATATATTTTATTAGAATTTTAAACATGAATATAATTGATATAAATTATAAATAAAATATGGGTAAGAGTCGTATAATATTAATAACAAAAAGCAATGCTAGTTGTAGCAATGTGTGTGCTAGTGTAAATCCGATAGGTAGTGTGCTGGGCGTTTATAGCAGATAAACAACAATGCTCTTTCAAAGGTCCTTCGATAGTGTCTTTACAACGCGATTTCACAATCTTTTGTACATTCTTTTATTCATCTAAGAATCCCGATGGGTGAGTAAGTAGATTATTTTACTTGGATTTCTCAATCTTCTGCTATATCCCAAAAATCATTATTATAATGCACTTGCACGGTTAATGATGGATGTGACTTTATTTTATTGCGTATTTCTGATCTTTTCGGTTTTAACTCGTCATCAACATATTTTGGCATTATTTTGGAAACGACTAAATAACTCGAAATACATTCAACATCACTCAGCATGTACTGTAGTGTTTCTAGAATGAAGTAATAATTTTGAAAAGATAACATTTGGAATGCTCTCTCGAAGGCATCGGAAAACAAACTATGTATCGTTGTACTGTATTGGATAACGTCTTCTTTGAGACACTTTACTGCTGCTGCACCGAATGAAGGAGATATTTCAACATGAATATCTTTCCAGAGATTTTCCATTTCGTCTGTCATCCACCCATTACCAAAACGCGCAGAATCGACTAATTTGGTTGTATCAAAAACATCGCACTTGAATCCGAGTTCATTCATTGAAGAAACATATTCTGTAACCAATTTCCAACTCGTAATTAGTAAGTAGTTCTCCAATAACGGTAACTCATTTACCATCATATTTCTTATTTCTGCAAACAGTCTAGTGGGTACAGTTATTTTATTGGAAGTAAAATATTTTAAGAAATTCCAAACCAAGTTTCTTAAAAATTCTTTTAAATTGTCCTTAACGTAAAAATCGTTCGAATGGATGTTACCCCAGCATTGGAAAGCTTTTTTCATTGCTGGATTTATAACTGTCTGGAACCTCTTGAGCTGACCCTCCTGACTTTTTCCGCACAATACGTAGCATGCGAATATTTCCAAAAATTCACTGTTAACCGAAATAAATTTCTCTTCAGCTGATGACAATAATTTTTCGACAACGAAATCATCCTCAAGTCTCTCCATTATGTCTGGTGCGTACTGTGTAAGCTGCTTGACATAGGACTCACAATTAGCGCTCGCAGGTAATGAAGTCAGATACTCATAACTTGTCATGTAATATTCTGCTCGTACACTTACGGGGACCTTTTTCACGTTAGCTAATTTTTTAAATATGTCTTGACTGACACCATTTCCATCAGATTTATCTAACTTACCAATAAACATTCTCAACAACTCCCAGAGTTTTGTTTCGTCTGTTGGATTGTTGACGCTGCACATTTTATCGAAGGTGTTTTTAAAGAGAACGGCTTGTATTGAACTGTTCTTCGTACGATCCCAAATGTTCGAAAACAGTGATTTAAGATCGTCAGTTTTTAGTTTTAAAAATGCAAGCTGGATTCCATGTTTTTGTAAAGAGACCGGTGCGTCCAATAATTTAGACACATATTCACTACTTTCGATTGCACTCAAATTATGCGAAATAGAATTAAGTGATGGTACAGCATATTGTAAGTAGTCTCCTTTAGCATAACACAACACCGTGTCTAAAGGAATCAGTGGTCTGGTGTAATATAAGTAGTTCGCAATATTCTTCTGGATTTTGATTTCAGTTTGATCAGTCTCTCCCCAGTTTATTTTAAAATCGTGTGGAACATGCTTTTTTGCGAATTCAACTACTTCTTTTTGTGGAAGAAGCGAGAAGAGGCCTTTGAAGGCGGCTTTGTGTCCGGTGGTGTTGTTCAGATTTAGCAAGTACGCGTCGATCCACTGCTGAGCGAGTGAGTGCGGCCAGTAGACGCGCAGCTTGGCGAGCAGACGCCGCAGCGAGACGGCATCGTTACTGCGCAACGTGTCTATCTCCTTGTCGTGACGCTCGAGTAACTGAGGATCGTGCTTCAGAGCATTCAGGCACGTGTCTTCACTCACACATAGAGCCAATGAATCCTGGAACATTGACTTACGCCACGATTTATTCGTTAAATACAAACTAGATAAATTTAAATGAGGCCATGAATTCTTCTCTTTTATGCTAACTAGCTCATGTATTTTCTCTAGAATTATTGGATAGTTATTAATATCTTTTTTCCAATCTTTTAGCAAGTCCAACGCATTTGTCAACTGAGTGACATTATCAAGTAATTCCGATTCGTTCTTAATGTTTTCGATCTGTACTTTCTCCATCGCTAACTCTAGTAAATAAGCAAACACTTTATTTTCTTGTTTTTCATTCAGTTGTTTCTGTTTTGACCAGCCAAGTTTCATCTTTTGTTTAATGATTTCTGGTATTGGTTCATCGTGAAGAAGTTTGTATGATAAAATAGCCTGTAGAGACATTTGAACGTTATGTAGCTCGTAATCTGTCTCTGTATATAATTCCATACTGTGGAACAATTTATCTAGGATATTCCAGGTTTCAACGTCAAATTCGTGAGTAGGCACTTCTGAAAGCAAATTATTCACGAATTTGAGTTTAAATATAAATGGTTCGTTGATGTGTTTTTCAGCGTAATAATTGACCAGTGTTTTAATATGCTGAGGGTTTCGCCTTGTACATCGGATGAGAACTGAGAGCATAGCACATCTTTCAGGCGGCGCGGACTCTTTACGTATCAACTTTTCTAATTCAGGTAGAGCAACATGGAATGGTGCGTACTCATACCACTGGTAGGGATTTATAGATGATTCAATCATAGTTTTTTCTTCTTGTGTAAATATAAGCGACATCTCAGTCTTGTCAATAAAAGTTTTTTTTACGAACTCAAATCTCTCTTCTTCTGGCATGTTATTGATGAAAAGTTTCAAAATGTTCTTATCAAACAATCGGCAGACAATATATGGAGCTTGCTTATGAAGAAACGATTTAATATCTTTCTTATTTAAATATTTTGTTGCTACTGATAAGTCGATTGCGCTCACATACCTGTCAAACTTGGTCAGTATTCTCTCTGGACATGTTTTCATAACAATCTTGGTTTTCTTTTTCCCCATATCGGGATAGTATTCATTTACTTTATCTTCCAATATATTTAAAATATCCAGAGTATGAGATTTCAACAAAAACAGTAATTCCCGTTTCACGTCAAATGCACTGTCAGCTTCCACTCTTGTATAATATTTCATAAAATGGGCAGATCTTTTGCACAAACGTTTGAAAAGATCCAGAGGTATGAGTCGTTCGTTTTTTATAACATTTTCTATGAAAGGTATGGAACAGTTTTGCAGCCATTTGCAAGCGCCGTCGGTATCCTTAAGGTATTCATAAAACGTTTCGACTCGCTTCTCGTCCTTCAGATGTAGTCTAATGTGCAGCATGAGCTTGTTAAACGTCTTGGTGTTCATGCTAGGTAACAGTTGCGTGTGCAGGTACTCTGGGTTGATAATGTGCGCGTACTGCGCCTCTGTCACCAGCCACCTGGACTTCTTAATAGCTGTGGCTGCGTACAGCATGTCGTTGGATTTTATAACTTGGATGATGTAGTCGACATTTCTGGTTTTGGCGGCGATGTTTATTTTTAGAAGGTTGTCTATGTCGCTATCTTCATCACTAATGTTACGTGGTTCATATTGTTTATTAGCAATAGCTTCTTGCACAAGCTTGTTGAAATGTTTGTGCTTTTCCCCGAGAGTGTCTCCGTCTAGCGTCAACGGCGGCATTGTGAGTAGCTGGAATTTAAATAACATACCATTACAATAATTATTATATAGGTAGGTTAGGGGAGTTTGTTCCACCACTTCTTCTTCCCAGCAAAAACACATAGGAAGTGGTGAAGGGCGGGCGTTTTGGGGGCTGTCTTTTGTAGATTTGACGTTCAAAAAGTGCTGATTTTCAGCCTACTTTGAATAAATGACTTTTGATTTTGATTTTGGTACTTAACAGCGGGTCTTTGAATATGTACATTAATTCATTTGTTATTTATGGGATGTTGGTGGAAAATAGTTGGTTTTAGACTAGATTATGTTTGTGGAATGAACCTAGGTATACCTACTAGGTTTTATGGTTTAATTTTGCTAGATTGTAACTAATAACAATTTCTTATGTTAAGACCTATTGTACTTACACTTATTGCAAATATGTACCTAAGTTGATTTGATTGATTGATGATGTGATAATAATACCCACTCTAAATTATTATCGAGCTATGCGCTGATAAGGGGGGGGTAAGTACCCTTCATGATGAAATAGATTGCTAATTATGTGTAAAACCAAGGCTAAAACAATAACACAATACAAGATAATGTAATTGTTTAGAACCTACCTCGAACATGGCATTTAATATCACTAAAATAAGGTTGCCAAGGCTTTACGACAATAGGTAATATTGACTTTGATGAGACATATACCAAGAGCAGCAACAGCTACGGGTCTTGCACTGAGGTGCCTTAAAACCCACAATTTTATAAGTTTCAAGGTTTTGTAAGCATGCTGGCTTCTATAAACCAAGAGCATGCAAAAGAACAAAACTACTGTGCTTTACAGCATCAGAAAGTAAAATGAAAGAAAATATTATATTGGAATACAATTTTTTTAAATTCAGTGTCTTTATCCAGCACCGGACGGAACAACTCTATAACTATAGCAATAATATTATGTAGGTATCCACTTTGCTCTGAACACCACATTGGTCATGGATGACATCAGACAATGGTTTTTTGCCTTGTGTCTGCTACTATGGGTTTTTATGATAAATGATACAAAACAATAATAACTGTAATCTATAAGCTTATAAATAACTTATTCTTGTCATTATCTCTCTGAACTGGATCAAAACGCTTTTATAAGATTTTTATATATTATGTTATATTTTCAAAGTAGTAAGTAGGTAACCAACATTATTTAGTAGACAGGTAGGTACCTATACAGCTGCAACACAATTAAGTACTTTTGGGAAGTGTTTACTGATTTGTCTTTTCATGATTTTTTTCGTGATTTTTTACTAATTTGTCTTTCCTGCGATCACGCTTATTCAAGTATTATATTTTAGAGTAATGGAGAGTGGTCAATGTATTTCTGTTGAAAGAATTATTTTTTTATGGCCCATCTTCATATTAGATAAATTGTTATGTAGGTACCAATATTTCATTACTAATATTTTATTTGAAAAAAGTCAGCAATCTTAAGTTTCATTGCAATTACCGACTTATTTTATAAAAACTGGCCACACTTTTCATCGTGTTATAATATTACTCGGCTACTAAGATATGGAATGACATGCAGCCCCTCTATGTCCCACGTATCATAAAAGAAACCATTTGGCTATATTATTACTAAATAAACAAAAGTCAGAGTAGCAACCTCATACTGTAGTGTCAATCAGCATATACTAAGAGACCCCTTGCTACACTATTTCTTTTTTGTACAGTTTATTAATGTTTGTATTCATTATGTAGATACACGTATGTTGTTGTTGTACACTTGGGCCGCCTGATGATGAAAACAACCATAACCTTTGTTTAAATAAAAACAAAGTAGGTACAAGATGTCTCAAGGGTATACACGCTAAATAATATTTTCAATTTGATAAATTTTAGGTAGGCACTGGTAAATAGATAAAAACTTACGACTACTCGTCAGATGTGATGCGTTCCTCAATTGTCGCACTGCACTGAGCCCTAAAGTAGACAGCAGCTTCAATAAATCAATACAGTACAACAAACATTTCATGGAATGGTGCAATTATCTGATATATGAAGTCATCACAATTAATATTATGACTCAGAAGAAGTCAAAGCCGGCTAGCAACTGTTCACACTTTTGTTTTTAGGTAATAAAAGCTTGTTTGTTCGGAACTTTGTTTTCATAATCTGCCGATGTTCATAGAGAGAAATAAAAAAATTGAATTCAAAAACAACATGATCCGCAAATCATTATTGTTCAAAGCTGTAACTCAATACAATACAGTTCAATTAAGTACATCGAATTTAACTTCATGTCAGAATCAGAACATAGAACATTAGACATAGTATTGTCATAATATTCACTCCATCTCTTTCTGTCCGACTGACAGATGACAGACATGAGACAAGTGACTTTCGCTAACTTTTTTTTTTGTCTGAAGACTGCACACTGGGCTTATTACACTTGACTAAATTCAGTCGTCTAATTAAGTTTTATGGGAGTGGGGTTTCCAATTAAACGCACCGGTTATGATTTCGTTTGTATAATGAAGAAAGAACTTAACCACACTACACCATTATCAGAAAAGTACAAAAAAAGTTATAAGAATTATTACAAAAAAGAGTTAATCACTAACGAACACAGTTATCGGCCTCGGCCTCGGCTATTGGCGGGGCTGCGCGGAACGAGCATACATATATATGTGTGTATCACACGCCGGTTGGTGGCGGACTGCGCGGGGTGCGAGCCGGCCAACAGTCGTAGGCGCTTCGACGCCTAAGCGGCGCGAGCCGAAAGAAGCCGAAGCTATCCGAGCGCATCTATGTCCGCGCCGTCAAGGTAGCGCGGGGGGATGCGACCACGGGACGCTCGTACTGGACGAGTATGTTCGGAATGTAAATGGTTTGCTATACACTCCCCCTCCAGTTCTGGAGAACGCCCTCGCTCCTGAACTGGTATGCTAACCGTTGGACGTCCGCGTTTCCTTTTAGGGATGACGGGAAGAGGGAAGGAGTGTTCATTACCGTGGTAACGGGTAATGTCTTGCGAATGGTATCTGCCTATGACAACATCAGGTTGCTGCGTGCTGGCTACATTGAATGTTGTGGGACTAACTACTCCCACGATTTTATACGGTCCATCGCGACGTGGGTACAACTTCGACGTACGGTCTTTCGATGCGCTGCTAAGTAGGTGCGACTTCAACATTACTAAGTCACCTACCTGGAAAGAATCCGACGGTCGGCGCGAAGCGTCAGCATACCGTTTCGCCCTGTCCTGTTGGACCTCCACGCGTTCTCTTACAGCTGAGAACGAGTGGAGGAACTGCCTAAGATAAGGTGTAATTTGCGGCACGAAGTTATGCTTTTCCTCAATGGCACGAAGGTCATGAACGACCTCTGTGGGGGATCGCATTTCTCTGCCAAAGGACAAATAAGCGGGTGATCTTCCTGTAGTGCGGCACTTAGCGCTGTTGAGGGCAAATCGAATCACCGGCAACTTCTTTGGCCAAGAAGTGTGGTCTCCCTCTACGAGATGAGCTAGCATGGCTTTGAGGTCACGATTCTTTCGCTCTGCAGGATTCGACTCTGGATGATAGAGAGGAATGAAGTTTTGTTTGATGTCCAATACTGTCATGCATTGGCGCATGACGGCTGAAACAAATTGGACACCGTTATCTGAAATAATCCTACGAGGTAGACCAAAGCGCATGAAGTATTCTTCAATAAGAATGTGGGCACAAGCTTCTGCTGTGGCTTCTTTAAGAGCATACAGCTCGGTCCATCGTGTAGCCGTATCTTCAACGAGTAAAATCCATCGCTCCCCTGGTCTCCGGTAGCGGGCCGAATAAATCTATAGCCAACACCTCGTTACGTTGGTTCATAACGGGTGTCTGGAGTAAGCCTGGTGGTTTGGCGTTGGTGGCCTTATATCGTTGGCAGTGGATGCAGGCTTTGACATAATCAGTGATTATTCTCCGCATTCCTGTAAAATAATACAGCTGTCCTACTTTCTGGTACGTTCTGTCAATGCCTGGATGGCCGGCTGTTGGAGAGTCGTGCAACTCTTTTAAAATATTTGGAACGTGGCTTGCAGAGATGACTAGTTGCGGTGATTCACTCTCAGAGTCCGGATTATATCGGAACAGGACACCTTGATCCATGAGGTAACCCCTTTCTAGCCATCTTTGGGCCGCGACATCATCAGGTCCCTCAAGCTCCTTGACAATCTTTTCCACTTCAGGGTCTGAGAGTTGTTCCGAGCGAAGTTCACTAGGCGTCTTCGTAGGCAAGTCACAGATGACTGAGCAGATACCGCAGCTGTCACGAGAGTCGCTAGAACAGATCGGCCTGCTCAGCGTGTCTGCCACGACGTTCGCTTTCCTGGTGTGTACTGGAACTGGATGTCAAAAGCTTGAAGCTTGAGCGCCCAACGGACCAACCTACCTGTTGGTGATTTAAGTGAAAGCAACCATCGCAGTGGTTGATGATCGCTGCCGATTACGACCGGTTGGCCGTCTAGGTAAGGCCGGAAACGCTCCACCGCCCACACTACAGCAAGCGCTTCACGCTCGGTGGTAGAGTAGTTGCGTTCTGCTGCGTTGAGGAGTCGGCTGGCGTATTCAATTGGCCTTTCCTGATTACCATCGCCCTGTAATAAAACCGCACCTAAGGCGTAGTTACTTGCGTCTGTACGCAGAATGAAGGGACGATTGAAGTCAGCTTGATCAGTACAGGAGCTGTGGTTAGTAAACGCTTCAGCTCCTCAAAAGCTTGAGACTGCTCTGAGTCCCAAGACCATATTTGACTTTTCCTAGTCAAGCGTGTAAGTGGTTCAGCTACCTTCGAGAAATTCGGTATGAACTTTCTGAACCACGAACATGTTTGTAGAAAGGTGCGCAGGTGTTTAAGGTTACCTGGTTCCTTCATCTCGAGAACAGCACTCACCTTCCTAGGGTCGGTGGAAACACCTTCTTGTGTAATAACGTGGCCGAGGTAATGAACGCTCCCCCTAGCGAAAGCGCACTTCTCCCTGTTTACATAGAGGTTGAATTCGGCCAGACGTTTAAAAACTGCCTCGAGGTCTTTTAAATGTTGAGTATAACCTTGAGAAATGACTAAAAGATCGTCTAAATATGCTAATAAGGTTACATCCTGTAAAGCTGAACAAGAGCGGACACGATCAATGAGACGCTGGAACGTCGCAGGTGCGTTTCGGAGACCGAACGGCATTCTTTGAAACGGTAAGTACCGAGAGGGCAGATAAAAGCAGACTTGTCCCTATCGGCTTCCCGAAGACCTACCTGCCAGTATGATGAACGAAGGTCTAACGTGCTCATGTAACAGTCTCGCTTCGTGCTCTGTAGTAGCTCGTCGATGCGTGGCATCGGGTATGTGTCAGGCTTGGTGATTGCGTTGAGACGCCTATAGTCCACGCAGAAGCGGATGCCACCGTTGGACTTCGGCACCATCAACGCCGGTGAACACCAAGCTGACTCGCACTCTTCTATAATGTCATCACGTAACATTTTGTCCAACTCGGCTTTCATCAGCTGTTTCTTCGACGGATTTAATCGATACGGAGGGACAGCAATAGGTGGGTGATCCCCCGTCTCTATGCGGTGCTCAGCATATGGAGTCGGACCTCCCCCTGCTCTAAAAACGTGTGCGTGTCGGTTAAGAACATCAGCGAGCGCCTGTCGCTCAGCTGACGTAAGATGAGTGCCCTCGTCATCTCTTAGTATATCTGTAGAGGCGCATGACACTCTACGCGACGTAGGTTCATAGGACAGGGTGTATTTTATATTGTCATCGCTACTAAAATACCAGATATCTTTATCAAAATCAATAACTATTCCGGCGGCGGTAATAAAATCAATACCCAATAATGTTTCATTATTGGTAGAGTCGGGAAAAACTATAAACGGAACCGTTATCACTTTTGATTCTAAGTGTACTTCTAAGGTGGTAGTGAGTACGTCCATAGTACGAATAATACCATCCGCAAGCTTCACGTTCTGTGAGGAGGAGTTAAAAGAATGTCCCTGACCTAGAAGGAGAGTATATAGCGAATGACCCGCAATGCAACGTTTTGCGGCCGTATCAATTAACGCAGTACCGTTAAAATTCATAATTTTAATTTTAAAAATAGGCCGTAAACTACGTCCAGCAGAGGGTTCCGTAGTAGCATCGCTACATACAACATTTTGTAAATATTTACATGAAAAAAAATCAGTACAATAAAATGAAAATAAATCAGTACAGTAAAATGTTTCACTATCCGCAGAGTTTATAGTGGATTGGATACGCTCACCTTGGTTCACCAACTTACGGCACTGGTCCCTAATATGACCGTATCGCTTACAATACGAACAGACGGGTCGTTGCCTGTTGACCGAGGCGGGCCGCTGCGAGTCGCGAGTCGGCGGAGCGGGCGCCGAGCGGCGCGGCGGGCCGCGCGGCGACGGCGGCTGGAGCGGCGGCAGGCGCGCGCGATCGCGTCGCTCGAAGTCGGCGTGCGCGCGTGCACGACACTTGAGGTCGGCGCGCGCACGGTCGTGCTATGCGACGAAGCGGGCGGCGCGCGCGGAGCGTGATGACTATGATGTGCGGATGTGGATGGCGGTTGCACATTTTGTTGCACTCTGTTATCACTTATCGGCGTCGTGAGCTTTTGATCGTACGCGTCTTCGATATTCCGTGCTAGGCGGAGTAACTCAGTGAAACTTTTAATTTCCTCCCTCCGCAATCTTTTGCGTATACGGCTGTGGAGCAGGGCGTACGTCATGTCGATCTGTGCTGACTCTGATACGTCGCCCTTCGGCAACCTCGCTAATAGGGCGCGAACACGTGCAACGAAAATATCCGTATTTTCGTGTTGTTGTTGCGGAGTGGAAAATATTTCTAAATAAATACGTGGCGGTGGCCGTCGGTCCCCGTAGGCACTAATTAGATTTTCTTTTACTTGGCTCCAGGTGGACACGGAACTCTTAAGGTAGAAACACATTATTGAAACGCCACGCCACACAACGTGTCGCCACCCCATGAGCACTGTGCACATTACCAACACGTGATGCCACGACACGCTCGCAATTTTTTTATTTAGTCTATGTGTGGCGGTGAACATGTATAGTCGTGTACTATGGATCTTCTAAATAACGAGTCAGATGAAGATTTTGAAGATGGATTGATGCAAATTTTGGGTACATATATGTTACTGAAACTGAAACGACTCAAGAATAAGAAACGAACTAGACGTTACTGGGTGCATGAAATAAATGAAAAGAGAAGTACGTGTGGTGAATATCATGCTCTTTATCAAGATTTACTTAATGACAGTGAAAGATTTCATATGTATTTTCGGGTTACTAAAACACAATTTGAGGAAATACATGAATTTATTAAAAATGATATACAAAAGAAAAGAACAACATTTCGCGAAGCAATCAGTACAAAAGAAAGACTTGCTGTATGCCTCAGGTAAGTAACTACTAGATATTAAAAAAAAAAATAAGATCAGACTGTCTTTCAAAACTTTTCTTCATGGTCAAAACTATCATAATATTCTTTCAAATTAGTATTTTCATTTGGCAACTGTCCAGCTTCTACTTTTGACACTTCATTTTGTGCTGATAGAGAATGGTCATAATATCTATATTGAGTCACATTTGGATTCGACATTATTTGATTCGTATTTAAGTTATAGTATAATGTAGTCTTCTCTAAGTCACGCGATGTTTGGTTAGGGATAATATTAACCGGTACATTTTCTTTTTCTGATGTCCTAGTGTGTGTATATGGACTTTGATTTGGTTTTACAATAAATGGCTTATTAGAATTGTGAATTATATTATCACTAGTAATATTTATCGGAGTGTTCAGAATTCTTTCACGGTTATTTAGCATTTTCATTTCCGAATCATGTATTAGCTTATGTAATTGAAATTTTATTTCAGCTTGGTCTGTTTTAGGTAACTTCTTCAATTGTTTACTCATTGATAAAAAAAAATAGTCATTTTCATCCATGTCTGGTACTCCTCTTTTCTGTCTCATATCCTGCGTCGTTTTCATTACATCAACCATTTCTCGTAAAATTTGAGTATCACTATCATTTTTGTTTGTGCGTCTCGGGGTAAAATTTAGAGAAGTACAAGCCCTTGCAGCAGATGCCCTGGAAGAAGAGGACCCTGGAGTAGGTGAACGAATTATAGGAGGAGGTGAAAGTGCAGATTCTTCAGAAAATTGCAATTCAGAGTGTTGTGTTGAATCTTCATCATTTATATCAGCTAAGTTTGTAACAGTCTGTCTCCCTTCTAAATGTGGTAACAGAAATTCCATCTGCTTCTCAAATTTCCAAGGTACTAAATTAGTTGCTGCTTGACCACTCTTCTTGCGGCGTCTTTTCAATGCATTTGTGAAGCAGTTTCTTAATTTTGCCCATTTATTTTTTACATCTTCAACTGAAAGAAAAGAAAAATAATGAAATTTTTTGTTATAGGTTTTTAGCCACGGGCAATTCATTTAGGTCGATGGGATTCAACTATCGAATGGGATTCAGTACCGTACGAAACATTGTGCAAGACGTTTGCAATGCAATTTGGAAGAAAATGGGTCCTATTTATATGCCCAAACCTACAAGTGCAATTTGGCAAGAATCAGAAAATGGTTTTAGAAATTACTGGAATTTCCCAAATTGCTGTGGAGCAATAGATGGAAAACATGTGAATATTATTTGTCCTATAAATGGTGGTTCAAATTACTGGAATTATAAGGGAACTAATTCAATCGTGTTACTAGCTGTAGTAGATCCAAAGTATAGATTTTTAGTTGTGGACGTCGGATCCTATGGTAAAAACAGCGATGGTGGCATATTTGAAAAATCCATTTTAGGAGAATTAATAGAAAAAGGAAAATTAGAATTGCCAGCCGCTAACCCTTTAACTCCAAATTCAGAACCATTGCCACATGTGATTGTGGCAGATGAAGCTTTTCCCTTAAAACCATTTTTGATGCGACCCTACAGTAAGAATGACGTTCGTAACAATGAACCCAATAAAATATTCAATTACAGACTCAGTCGTGCTCGACGAATAGTCGAGAATGCTTTTGGCATCTTAAGATCAAGATGGCGTGTATTTGCAGGTCCTATGTCAGTACAACCTGACATGGTCGACAAAATAATTTTAGCAACATGTTGCTTACACAATTATTTGGGCACGGATAATTTACCCTCGAACTGTGATCATCCAGAGACAAATGTGACAGAATCTACCGCCTTTGACAATTTAAATCCAATTCGTAGAAATTCCACACAATATGCTTTTACAGTGAGAAACAAATTCAAAGAATATTTTAACAGTGAAGGCGCCGTTCCGTGGCAGCTTGATATTGTGAGGAGAGGTAGACAACATTAATCACAAAACTAAGTTCATACGAGATATATGTATATTTAGTTAACATAGGTGTTCGGGATACCCAGAACGTGAAACCTTTTTTAATGTAAAACACTAATGACTAAAACCTATAAAGTAGGAACCTCTTTGTGTCTGTGTTTTGTTTTATCTTTTTTTAATTTTTCGTTGTCAAAAATAAGTCTTGCGGAATACAACTCTCATAAATAATTTTCACGAAGCATTTTTTATTCAATTTTATATACAGTCCTATCCAATAGGTATATATATTCAAGTAAAAAATAAGTATATTATATTTTGTAATAAATAATATTCGTAATAAAACTTACCTGGTGTATCCATTTCCCCTGCAATTTCTTCCCAAGCATTATTTCGTACAGTATGGTCCCTGTACTGAGCTAAATTAGTATTATATAGAATAGGATATCGTTTCACTAATTCTATTAATTGTTCGTCCCTCATTTCCAAAAGATGCAAATAAAATCCGCGTGCAAAATCAAAGAAAGTTCTCGAACAAATGACGCGTGGCGTCGGGTCTGCACTAGAAACACACTGCGAGCGGTGCGTCGGGTGACGTGTTTACCCCCACCACCGGCGACACGTTGATCTGGCAGTCAGGGATCGGGTGGCGTGTGCGCGCATGTTGTTGCGTCGGGTGTTTATAATGTGATTCTAGGCATAGAAAATAGTACGAATTGATTCCACTCAACACGCATCACGTTTTGTCGGGTGGCGTTGCGTTTCAATAATGTGTTTCTACCTTTAATGCCTTGCCACCATGTCGCGGCTTCGTCCTTGAATAGGTACGCAAGTCCGCGGACGATATTTGAGTCCGTCACTTGTGCGCACTCGCTGTATGCTTCGATGGCGTCAATAAATGCTTCGACCGATTCTTTTGGTCGGCCGGAGAAGGTGGCCTTGCAGCGGGTAAGGGTGCTTTGCCCTAACAATGCGACTGGAGTAGATGCGTTTGCGCGATTCATCGAGTCGAACAGCTCTTTAAACGCTTCCGTCTGCGAGCGTTGCAAAGATGCAATTATAGTCGCGACGTTATCGGCGGAAAACGTAGCGTTGTTGTTGTCGGTGCGCGGCGAAGACGCGCCGCCGCCATCTTGGTGATAGGCGGGCGCGGTCGGCGTCGGCGTCGTCGGTCTCGAGGGGTCGGGGAATACTTCGAGGGTATCATCCCTGCGAGTCAGACTAGCGGCTCTGCTCCTTGTTATCGGCATTGTAAAAACTACGTAGGTAACTAAATAGTTCGTCACTACAAGTGTCCACTTATTTATCGCACCACACTTATGTCCGCGTAGGAATAGTTTTATCACACGAAATAAACGTTGGGGCGCCACATATGGGAGTGGGGTTTCCAATTAAACGCACCGGTTATGATTTCGTTTGTATAATGAAGAAAGAACTTAACCACACTACACCATTATCAGAAAAGTACAAAAAAAGTTATAAGAATTATTACAAAAAAGAGTTAATCACTAACGAACACAGTTATCGGGAGGATTCGTGGTATACATAGACTTCGTGTATAAAACTAACTAGCCTCGGCTGTTGGCGGGGCTGCGCGGAACGAGCATACATATATATGTGTGTATCACACGCCGGTTGGTGGCGGACTGCGCGGGGTGCGAGCCGGCCAAAAGTCGTAGGCGCTTCGACGCCTAAGCGGCGCGAGCCGAAAGAAGCCGAAGCTATCCGAGCGCATCTATGTCCGCGCCGTCAAGGTAGCGCGGGGGGATGCGACCACGGGACGCTCGTACTGGACGAGTATGTTCGGAATGTAAATGGTTTGCTATAGTTTCTAAATGATTTAATGAAACCTACCTTCCTAAATGTGATTACATTTGTCTGAATTTAGTCAAGTGTAATAAGCCCTTTAGCTAAGTAACGTCTAATCATGAATGGATAGAAACGTTAATAATACAAAATAACGTAAATGTCTAGCAAATCGTTGTTACACACAACTATTTCGATTTTTTAATAAAAAATTGATATCAAATTCATTCAATAGGTACTCGCAGAATATCATCTAGCCTTCGATATAATAAAAAAAGCAGAGTTTTAGCTCCAATTACAAACGACGTTCGAGAGCTGTTTTTTTTCGGTCGCCTGGTGCCCTAAGCAAATGATTAGTTTGCTGGGCTAACCCAGGACTGCTTAGGTTACTCTAAGTACTTGCCTTGAAATAAAAAGTTATGTGCAATTAAGGATTCTCCTTCTGCTGCCATCCGCCCGGGTTTCCCCAGATTTGTCCTCGTTTGGAGCCCATTGGGGAGCCGTTCGGGCGGTGTTTGAAGATGTGTCCGGGGACACTTTTCATTTAGCACTTTTCACTTTCCATTTTTCGGCATTATTGTGTACAAGTAGGAAGCTCAAAACCTTAAAAACAACACAAAACGATTCGTTGATCATGAGAGATTAGATCTTATGATTGTTTGTTGCATTTATAATTTAGATTTTATGCGTTTATAATACTGATTTTTATGTCTATAGTCGTATTAGTATGAAGCTGAGAACGTGTGCGTTCGCACAGCGGAATGTTGTTGAATTTAAAGATTTTAATTATGCAGATAATTAGTGTAGGTATGACGTCCTATAAGGAATCTATAGTCTGATTTATTTTATTAGAACATATTGCTTAAACTGCCTGCCGTCTGAATTGTGATTTTTATAATATTTTTCTGGTCACTGTAGTTACTACAACTACTAGTTGACTGATAAACTAATATCTGTTTACATAATAAAAAGTAGACTTTTTTTTACAGAAAAATTGATATGATTTTGTTATTGAAAATAGTCGTTACGCCGTCTAACCAAGAGGTATTGGGTTGTCCGGGTAACTGGGTTGAGGGACAGTCGCTCCTTGTAAAACACCGGTACCTACTCAGCCGAGTTCAACTTATAGGCTTCTTAGTGTTTTTGGAAGGTGTGAATATGCACATACCTACGCTACCTACGGTAGTGTTCTTCCTACCTGTATCTCTGTAATTACAATTCGATAAGTAAGATATCGGCTCGTTTGCATGCGTGCAATACGTCTTACTCGGTGCCACACAATCTCACCATCCGCGTCTATACATTCAACGAGACAACAGATATCGGTGATATACTACTACCTGCCTGGGTCACACATCGCAATAACTTCGTCTTCGGTCTAAGCTTTTGGCCGCATAATGCACGATGTAAAGTTTAGCGCGGAGTATGTATGTATGTGCATGCGATAGGATATAAACGAAAAAGACGAAATTACCACCGCGGTTGTCTTCTTAAATTGCTGGATCCATCCATTGCAAGCGCATTTAATGTTGCACCCTAATTAGGAGAGGGGGAAAAAAATAACAAAAATGTTTGTATTCATTTTTATTTATTATTAGAATTTTAAAAGTTGCACATAAGGACGATGGGCGTTTTGGTACCCTGTCGAACAGTGTTGATTATAGTACCATTGCGTAGGTCTTGGCAAGGCAAAAAATGTTTACTATGACGACTAGTCCCAAATCATCGTCCATTTTGGCGTGGCGACGAATAGAACGAGGAATGTTCATAAATCATCAACGTAGATATAGTTCTTGAATCCAACTGTATAGAATAAAAACTGGTAAAGTAACTTGTCGTGTGTAGTTGGTATTATTAACATCCGCCATATTAGCATTAAGTATCAGTCTTATCATTGAGGTTGAAAATTCAAGAGACCAAACGACTTTGGAATACAGTGGTTAACCGAAAATTGGAGGATGATGTTAACATTGTACACATTACGGGTCGAGATATTGATGATTTTTTTCCTAAAAAAAGTCACATCCATATAAAAAAATGTTTTGAACTTTTGTCAAATCAGTTGCCGATGGTGTATCTGTAGTACGACCCCATAGAATATCAAAACCTTTAGATTATAATAAAAATAAAAAAATCTCAAACAATGTTAGGTATCTATTAACGGAGTAAGAAATTATTACACTGACGACATCTGCCTCTTAATGAATAGGTACATGGATGAAGAACTTATTTCTATGTCGATTCAATTTCTATCGTTACTCGGGTCAGACGGCTAATTGAGACATGCCCCGTCATTTTTATTAGTCTTCACGTAAATACCCTTCTAATAATATATCATACATTAATTACTATTCGAGCGGGTACCAAATCCCATACAACGTGCCCATTGTCCTTTATCCTTTTAATTACAAATATATGGGTAGGAATCTTATTAACATATAATTAAAAAGTGTTGCTAGCAGTTAACAATGTGTATGGAAGTATAAATCTGGTGGATATGATTTTTCTAGTAGTAGTATGCCTATCAATCGCGATGTCAAAAGGGAGGGTTGCGAGGCATAAAGGAGGCCTCCTGACATGCTTTAAACCCAAAGACTATAAAACCACTTGACTGCGCATACAGTGCCCCGACGCTCGCCAAAAGTTAGTGATTTTGCGCGTACTATAAGGCTACGATCAGTACGATCCTTTAGTAGCGACCTTGAACTGACCAATAGTAGCCGCGGATTATCCCGCTTCCCCCCGCCCGCAGTGGTGAGTCGTGTTCTTAGAAGAAATTGGCGAGTGCGCTCTCTAGTGGTTATTTACTTTATGTTTAAACCCGATTTCACAGTATTTTGTCAACAATCTTCTGATGCATCCCAAAAATCATTATAATAATGCATTTGCACTGTTAATGCAGGATGTGACTTTATTTTTTTACGTATTTCTGATCGTTTCAGTTTAAACTCGCTAAAACCATGATATTTTGATATTATTTTGGAAACGACTAAATAACTCGAAATACATTCAACATCACTCAGCATGTGCTGTGACGTTTCTAGTTGGAAGACATAATTTTGAATAGTTAACATTTGGAATGCTCTCTCGAAAGCATCGGAAAACAAGCTATGTATCGTTGCACCGTATTGGATAACGTCATCTTTAAGACACTTAACTGCTGCTTTTCCAAATGAAGGAGATATTTTAACATGAATATCATTCCAGAGATTTTCCATTTCGACTGACATCCACCCACACTCTAAACGACCAAAATCGGTTAATTTGGTTGTATCAAAAACACCGCACTTAAATCCGAGTCCATCCATTGAAGAAACATATTCTGTAATCAATTTCCAACTCGTAATTAGAAAGTAGTTCTCCAATAACGGTAACTCATTTACCATCATATTTCTTATTTCAGTAAATAGTCTAACAGGTAAAGATATTTTATTATAAGTAAAGTATTTTAAGAGATGCCAAACCAAAAATCTTAAAAAATTTTTTAGACGTTCCTTAACGTAAAATTCATTAGAATGGATGTTACTCCAGCATTGAAAAGCTTTTTTCATTAATGGGTTTATAACTGTCTGGAACCTCTTGAGCTGACCCTCCTGAGTTTTTCCGCACAATACGTAGCATGCGAATATTTCTATAAATTCACTGTCAACCGAAAGAAATTTTTCCTCAGCTGATGACAATAACGTTTCGACAACGAAATCATCTTCAAGTTTTTCCATTATGATTGGTGCATACTGCATAAGCTTCTTCACATGGGAGTCACAATTGGCGCTCGCAGGTAATGAGGTCAGATACCCATAACTTGTCATGTAATATTCTGCTCGTACACTTTCGGGGACCTTTTTAACTTTAGCTAATTTTTTAAATATGTCTCGACTAACACCTTTTCCATCAGATTTATCTAACTTATCAATAAACATTCTCAACAACTCCCAGAGTTTTGTTTCGTCTGTTGGATTGTTGACGCTGCACATCTTATCAAAGGTGGTTTTAAAGAGAACGGCTTGTATTGAACTATTCTTTGTACGATCCCAAATGTTCGAAAACAGTGATTTAAGATCGTTAGTTTTGAGTTTTAAAAATGCAAGCTGGATTCCATGTTTTTGTAAAGAGACCGGTGCATCCGATAATTTTAACACAAATTCACTACTTTCGATTGCACTCAAATTATGCGATATAGAATTAAGTGATGGTACAGCATATTGTAAGTAGTCTCCTTTAGCATAACACAACACCGTGTCTAAAGGAATCAGTGGTCTGGTGTAATATAAGTAGTTCGCAATATTCTTCTGGATTTTGATTTCAGTTTGATCAGTCTCTCCCCAGTTTATTTTAAAATCGTGTGGAACATGCTTTTTTGCGAATTCAACTACTTCTTTTTGTGGAAGAAGCGAGAAGAGACCTTTGAAGGCGGCTTTGTGTCCGGTGGTGTTGTTCAGATTTAGCGAGTACGCGTCGATCCACTGCTGAGCGAGTGAGTGCGGCCAGTAGACGCGCAGCTTGGCGAGCAGACGCCGCAGCGAGACGGCATCGTTACTTCGCAACGTGTCTATCTCCTTGTCGTGACGCTCGAGTAACTGAGGATCGTGCTTCAGAGCATTCAGGCACGTGTCTTCACTCACACATAGAGCCAATGAATCCTGGAACATTGACTTACGCCACGATTTATTCGTTAAATACAAACTGGATAAATTGAAGTGAAGCCATGAATTCTTCTGTTTAATGCTAACTAGCTCATGTATTTTCTCTAGAATGATTGGATAGGTATTAATTTCTTTTTTCCAATCTTTTAGCAAGTTCAACGCATTTGTTAACTGAGCGACATTATTATGTAATTCGGATTCGTTTTCAATGTTTTCGATCTGTATTTTCTCCATCGCTAACTCTAGTAAATAAGAAAACACTTTATTTTCTTGTTCTTGATTTAGATGTTTCTGTTTCAAGGAGCCAAGTTTTATTTTTTGTTTAATTATTTCTGGTATAGGTTCATCGTGTAGAAGCCTATATGTTACAATTGCCTGGAGAGACATTTGTACATCGTGAAGCTGGTTATCTGTTTCTGTGTATATTTTCATGCTGTGGAACAATTTGTTCAGAACGTTCCAGGTTTCAACGTCAAATTCGTGAGTAGGTACTTCTGAAAGCAAATTATTCACGAATTTGAGTTTGCATGTAAATGGTTCATTGATGTGTTTTTTAGCGTAATAACTGACAAGCGTTTTAATATGCTGAGGGTTTCGTCTTGTACATCGGATGAGAACTGATAGCATAGCACATCTTTCAGGCGGCGCGGACTCTTTACGTATCAACTTTTCTAATTCCGGTAAAGCAACATGGAATGGTGCGTACTCATACCACTGGTAGGGATTTATAGATGATTCAATCATAGTTCGTTTTGTAAATAAAAGCGGCATTTCAGTCTTGTCAATAAAAGTTTTTTTTACGAAGTCAAATCTTTCTTCTTCTGGCATTCTGTTGACGAAAAGTTTCAAAATGTTTGTATCATAGTAGTAGTTCCCAACATATTGGCGAAGTAACGACTTAATATCTTTTTTATTGAAATATTTTGTTGCTACTGATAAGTCGATTGCGTCTACATATCTGTCAAACTTGCCCAGTATTCTCTCTGGACATGTTTTCATTACGATCTCTGTTTTCTTTTTCCCCATATCAGGATATCTTTCATGATCATTATCTTCCAAAATATTTAAAATATCCAAAGTATGAGTTTTTAACAAAATTAGTAATTCCCGTTTCACGACATATGTATTGGCTTTCACTCTCGTATAATATTTTATAAAATGCACAGATTTTCTGCACAAACGTTTAAAGAAATCCAGCGGTAGGATTCGTTCGGTTTTTATAACATTTTCTATGAAAGGTATGGAACAGTTTTGCAGCCATTTGCAAGCTCCGTCGGTATGCTTAAGGTATTCATAAAACGTTTCGACTCGCTTCTCGTCCTTCAGATGTAGTCTAATGTGCAGCATGAGCTTGTTAAACGTCTTGGTGTTCATGCTAGGTAACAGTTGCGTGTGCAGGTACTCTGGGTTGATAATGTGCGCGTACTGCGCCTCTGTCACCAGCCACCTGGACTTCTTAATAGCTGTGGCTGCGTACAGCATGTCGTTGGATTTTATAACTTGGATGATGTAGTCGACATTTCTGGTTTTGGCGGCGATGTTTATTTTAAGAAGGTTGTCTATGTCGCTATCTTCATCACTAATGTTACGTAGTTCATATTGTTTATTAACAATAGCTTCTTGCACAAGTTTGTTGAAGTGTTTGTGCTTTTCCCCGAGAGTGTCTCCGTCTAGCGTCAACGGCGGCATTGTGATAAGCTGGAATTTAAATAACATACCATTACAATAATTATTATGTAGGTGGTTCTTAAATCAGCTTAAAAGAGTAATTGGATGCGTAAACATAGAGCTTTTTATCTCTTGATCGGTCCGAGGATATTCGGAAGTCACGTTAAATTCTAGGTCCTAGCCGTGATTTCAATGCATGTAAGATTATAATAACCCAGAGGGGAGCTATTATTGCTTATGTTGAGACTTATAGTACTAATAGCAAATGAGGTGATTTGATGGACTTATAACAAAATTGCTGTAGGTCTCTTTTTACCAGTTACCTTACCAGTATTATTGGGTTATGCACTTATAAGGGTGGATATGTATATATTCTAACTGCTGCTATCCCACTCAAAAATGCTTGATGTTATGGTATAATTGTACTAGTTTAATCTTGCAAAGGGAAAGAAGTAAGTAAATAACAAAAATATTTGCATTTATTTTATTAGAACCTTAAATGTTGCTCATAATGCTGAATTAAAATACTGTATAGAATAATGGGTAAGAATCGAATAACTTTAATTACAAAAATGCAATGCTAGCTGTTAATAATGTGTGTACTATAGTTCGGCCGTTCAGAGAATGCGTTCCTGACACCTATCAGTTAGTCAGGACTAGTGATGGGCACAACATAACACTGAGTTCGTTACCGTTCCCCCAAAATAAACCGCCGCATTATTTTAAGATTATTTTCGTTTTAAATTGGCGGAATCATTTAAAATTTATATTTTAGTTATTTAAGTGGAAACCAAAAAAAGGTAATATTCATATAATAAAATCGTTTTATTTATTCTTTGTTACAAAGATACAATCTGTATTTCTATGCAATAAAGTAAGTACATTGAATTGAATGTGCGTACAGAATGTTAATCAGACTCCGATTCGCTTGAGGAGGTGGTGTCTTCATCATCATCTTCGCCTACGTGTATATTACGTGTATATTAGGTATTATCAATAACAGAATCAATCCTGATATCTCGGTCAAAATCTTCCAAAATCAGGTTTTAGTCTTAGCGCACGAAACGACAACAAATGACTATTTAGCGTCACAAAATGACGGCCCATGATGCCATTTGGGATTACCATTTTCAACCTAAATATAAAAATGCTACTTTCTTTCGCGCGTTCAGTTTGATCATAGTTTTATTTTTATATTTCATAAAAGTTATCCTATAGTCCATTATTTTCAAATTCTTAAAAAGAAAAACAAAACGTATTATTTTATATTATAAGTATAACTGTATAAGAACCATCAACCAGAACAGATTACGATACTTGCCTGTTATTTTTAGCACAGCACTACAAATATAAAGCGCTGACATAACCTTGTAATAGCGCAGTATAGATTTAGAAAAATATTGTTTACCAAGTTATTTGACACTCAATTTGGCACAAAATTACAACATTCATTGATTATTATTGATATAATAATGTTGTTTTAATGCTCAACAATTGTTAAAACGATAAACAACCAGCAAAAATATTTTTATCGTACTGCAACGCCATTACAAAGTTACGTCGTCAGTTCAATCGCGATGTGTCAGAAACGCATTCTCTGAGCGGCCGAACTATAGTATAAATCCGATAGTGCCCTGGTCGAGTCATTATAACAAGTAAGTAGGTACCTACTTAAATGAAATTTTTATTTACAAATATATATAGGTACACACTATACATACAAACTAAAATTATCTTTAAAAACTAAAATACTACCTATATAGGTACTAAAATAAAAACATAGGTATATAAAAGAACAACACTAAATCAGACGTCGAAGTATTCCTTCGCATCAATGCTCTCCGGATACGTTAAAATTTGAATATATATTTTTTCTACTGAAGTAGGTAACACATATCAATCGCGAGGTAATTTCAAAGTGTATTTAATAGATAAATACGGCCTCCTGTCATCCTTTAGGCTAAGGCTCCACTGAGGCGGAGACGAGCGGAGTTGAGAGTAGTAGAGCTGTGAAAAGAGGTACCAGCGAAGCGGAGCGGAGACGAGGTGTGGATTTCATTTTATGTGATTGGTTGATTCCCACACGTCTCCTCTCCGCTCCGTTCGTCTCCACCTCAGTGGAGCCGCAGCCTAAAACTATACATCACAGTATTTTATCATCAATCTTCTGCTACATCCCAAAAATCATTATAATAATGCACTTGTACTGTTAATGATGGATGGGATCTTATTCTTTTTCGTATTTCAGATCGTTTCGGCTTTAATTCGCTATCAACATGTTTAGGCGTAACTTTGGAAACGACTAAATAACTCGTAATACATTCGACATCACTAAGCATGCACTGTAGTGTTTCTAGAATGAAGTAATAATTTTTAAAAGATAACATTTCGAATGCTCTCGCGAAAGCATCGGAAAAAAAACAATGTATTGTTGTACTGTATTGGATAACGTCTTCTTTAAGACACTTTACTGCTGCTGTGCCAAACGAAGGAGATACTTTAACATGAATGCCTTTCCAGAGATTTTCCATGTCGTTTGGCATCGATCCAAAATCAAAACGCGCAAAATGGTTTAATATGTTTGTATCAAAAACATCGCACTTGAATCCGAGTTCATTCATTGAAGAAACATATTCTGTAACCAATTTCCAACTCGTAATTAGTAAGTAGTTCTCCAATAACGGTAACTCATTTACCATCATATTTCTTATTTCTGCAAACAGTCTAGTGGGTACAGTTATTTTATTGGAAGTAAAATATTTTAAGAAATTCCAAACCAAGTTTCTTAAAAATGATTTTAGATTGTCCTTCACGTAAAAATCGTTTGAATGGATGTTACCCCAGCATTGAAAAGCTTTTTTCATTAATGGGTATATAAATGTCTGGAACCTCTTCAGCTGACCCTCCTGACTTTTTCCGCACAATACGTAGCATGCGAATAATTCTATAGATTCACTATAGGATATCGAAAAAAAATTATCTTCAGCTGATGACAATAATTTTTCGACAACGAAATCACCCTCAAGTCTCTCCATTATGTCTGGTGCATACTCTGTAAGCTGCTTGACATAGGATTCACAATTAGAGCTCGCAGGTAATGAAGTCAGATACTCATAACTTGTCATATAATATTCTGCTCGTACACTTTCGGGGACCTCGCTTACGTTAGCTAATTTTTTAAATATGTCTTGACTGATACCATTTTCATCAGATTTAATTAACTTATCAATAAACATTCTCAACAATTCCCAGAGTTTTGTTTCGTCAGTTGGATTGTTGACGCTGCACATCTTATCAAAGGTGGTTTTAAAGAGAACGGCTTGTATTGAACTGTTCTTTGTACGATCCCAAATGTTCGAAAACAGTGATTTAAGATCGTCAGTTTTTAGTTTTAAAAATGCAAGCTTTATTCCATGTTTTTGTAAAGAGACCGGTGCATCCAATAATTTAGACACATATTCACTACTTTCCATTGCACTCATACTATGTGAAATAGAATTAAGTGATGGTACAGCATATTGTAAGTAGTCTCCTTTAGCATAACACAACACTGTGTCTAAAGGAATCAGTGGTCTGGTGTAATATAAGTAGTTCGCAATATTCTTCTGGATTCTGATTTCAGTAGGATCAGTCTTTCCCCAATTGATTTTAAAATCGTGTGGAACATGCTTTTTTGCGAATTCAACTACTTCTTTTTGTGGAAGAAGCGAGAAGAGACCTTTGAAGGCGGCTTTGTGTCCGGTGGTGTTGTTCAGATTTAGCAAGTACGCGTCGATCCACTGCTGAGCGAGTGAGTGCGGCCAGTAGACGCGCAGCTTGGCGAGCAGACGCCGCAGCGAGACGGCATCGTTACTTCGCAACGTGTCTATCTCCTTGTCGTGACGCTCGAGTAACTGAGGATCGTGCTTCAGAGCATTCAGGCACGTGTCTTCACTCACACATAGAGCCAATGAATCCTGGAACATTGACTTACGCCACGATTTATTCGTTAAATACAAACTGGATAAATTGAAATGAAGCCATGAATTCTTCTCTTTTATACTAACTAGCTCATGTATTTTCTCTAGAATGATTGGATAGGTATTAATATCTTTTTTCCAATCTTTTAGCAAGTTCAACGCATTTGTTAACTGAACGACATTATTATGTAATTCGGATTCGTTTTCAATGTTTTCGACCTGTATTTTCTCCATCGCTAAGTCTAGTAAATAAGAAAACATTTTATTTTCTTGTTCTTGATTCAAATGTTTCTGTTTCAACCAGCCAAGTTTTATTTTTTGTTTAATTATTTCTGGTATCGGTTCATCGTGTAGAAGCCTATATGTTACAATTGCCTGGAGAGACATTTGTACATCGTGAAGCTGGTTATCTGTTTCTGTGTATATATCCATGCTGTGGAACAATTTATCCAAGACGTTCCAGGTTTCAACGTCAAATTCGTGAGTAGGTACTTCTGAAAGCAAATTATTCACGAATTTGAGTTTGAAAATAAATGGTTCATTGATGTGTTTTTCAGCGTAGTAACTGATAAGCGTTTTAATATGCTGAGGGTTTTGTCTTGCACATCGGATGAGAACTGAGAGCATAGCACATCTTTCAGGCGGCGCGGGCTCTTTACGTATCAACTTTTCTAATTCTGGTAAAGCAACGTGGAATGGTGCGTACTCATACCACTCATACGGTTTTACAAAATATTCAATCACAGTCATGTCTGAATTTGTAAATATAAGCGACATTTCAGTCTTGTCAATAAAAGTTTTGTTTACGAATTCAAATCTCTCTTCTTCTGGTATTATGTCGATGAAAGGTTTAAAAGTTCTTTTATCAATTATGGCGTATTGAACATACTGACGAAGTAACGACTGAATATCTTTTTTATTGAAATATTTTGTTGCTACTGATAAGTCGACTGCGTTAATATATCTGTCAAACTTGGCCAGTATTCTCTCTGGACATGTTTTCATAACAATCTCTGTTTTCTTTTTCCCCAAAGAAGGATAGGAGTCAATTTCTTTATCTTCCACCATATTTAAAATGTCTGCAGTATGAGTTTTTAACAAAAATAGTAATTCTTGTTTCACGACATATGTACTGGCTTCCATTCTCGTATAATATCTTATTAAATGCACAGATCTTTTGCACAAACGTTTAAAAAGATCCGCTGGTATGACTCGATGGTTTTTTATAGCATTTTCTATGAAAGGTATGGAACAGTTTTGCAGCCATTTGCAAGCTCCGTCGGTATCCTTAAGGTATTCATAAAACGTTTCGACTCGCTTCTCGTCCTTCAGATGTAGTCTAATGTGCAGCATGAGCTTGTTAAACGTCTTGGTGTTCATGCTAGGTAACAGTTGCGTGTGCAGGTACTCTGGGTTGATAATGTGCGCGTACTGCGCCTCTGTCACCAGCCACTTGGACTTCTTAATAGCTGTGGCTGCGTACAGCATGTCGTTGGATTTTATAACTTGGATGATGTAGTCGACATTTCTGGTTTTGGCGGCTATGTTTATTTTTAGAAGGTTGTCTATGTCGCTATCTTCATCACTAATGTTACGTAGTTCATATTGTTTATTAGCAATAGCTTCTTGCACAAGTTTGTTGAAGTGTTTGTGCTTTTCCCCGAGAGTGTCTCCGTCTAGCGTCAACGGCGGCATTGTGATAAGCTGGAATTTAAATAACATACCATTACAATATTATTATGTAGGTGCTTCTTAAATCAGCTACAAGAAGTAATTGATTGCGTAAACATAGAGCTTTTTATATTTTGATCGGTCCGGAAGGCACGTTAAATTCTAGGTCCTAGCCGTGATTTGAATGCATTTAAAACGTTAACAACGATTATATATATTATATTGATTATTATCGTTCATAGTCTTCTCTTTGATTCAGCAAGTGACTCCTTTTTTTAATACAGCAGTAGAGCAAAAAGCATCTCTGTATAGTTAGTACCACTTGACCCACATCTCAAGAAGACAAATGGCAGACACCAATATGTGTTGCAAGCTCGGCGATGTGTCCAAAATAAGTGCCCCTGCGCACTCCCCTCTCTTTTGAACCGACACTGAACGCGTTAGTATTGGGCATTGGACAGCGATTGGAGGCGATGTCTAGATTGTGACAAAGTACCGATACACACATTGCTGGTGCGTTCGGCGCAAAACGTTACGTTGGTGCAAATGTCTTCAAAGTTAAGGTCTTTCTATTTCGAAAAGTGTTTGTTTATTGTAGAGGTACTATAAGTGCCTAAGGAAATAAGGGTCAAAGCGGGACATACTTTGAAATTTGGTATTTTCGTAAGGAGACAGTTTGCATCAGTTTGCTTTTTAGTTTAGATTTAAAAACTGATTAGGAGCTCATTAGACTGCTGTCTCACTGATTATTTACTTAACGAAGAAACTAGTATTCCAAGGTTAACTTTATAGATTTAAAAACATCTTATAAATTAAATAAAATGTATTGTTTCCCGGGCCTACTTTTCTCAAATTCTGTAAGTTCATGGAATAAAGGGGGTTTTACAGATTTTTATAATCTCACGAATTCCTCGAGAAAACTAAAGAAAGAACGAAAGAATAAAGGATTGATATTACAACTATAAATAGGCGCAGGAAGATTTCTAGCCTTTAAAAAACTCTTAATAATTTTGGGGGTTTCCTTATGATACCAATATCGATTATTTGAAACCACTTCAGAAAGATCTTCCAGGCGAGGAATAAGTGGATGTGATGAACATGACATAGCTTTAAAGATAAATCTGTCAGACAGATATTGTCTGCGAAGGGATAATGGAGGGTCTAAGCAATCTACTTGCAACGCATTTTTTGGTGAGGATTTCATTGCACCAAGGATAATGCGCATGCATTTAGCCTGTATGGCATCATATTTATTAAGGGCTGTTTTATTGCAAGGTTCCAAAATGAATGATCCATAGTCCATACGGCTGCGAATAAGCGCATTATACAACAGTTTTTTATTATAAGGATGGGAACCCCACCAAACACCCGAAAGAGCACGGAGGACATTAATACCTTTTTCACACTTATTGACTACATAATTTAAATGAGGGACACCGGTCATTTTAGAGTCCAGGAATACTCTAACTAAGGAATTTTGCAGAGGGTACGTTGCTGATGATGTGTCCCTCATATGTGACTTTGGCAAATGGAGTGAACCTTGAATGGGAAAACACAACAACTGTACTTTTAGATGGGGATAGTGAGAGGCCATGTTCATCCAACCAGACACTTAAAGCCTCATTTATACGAGATGTTGCTGTATCGATACAATTAGACGATGCATATAAGGCGATATCATCTGCGTATTGAAGAATACTACAGAAGGGAAGGACCGATTGCTCAAGAACATAAGTATAGATGCTGTACAATAGGGGGCTCAATACCGACCCTCGCGGAATGCCTCGCCATAGAGTTCTAGGCGGGAGAAGATGGCCACCGTTTCGTATTTTAATAGTCCTACCCATCAAAAGAATACATACCTATATAGTGTACGATTCTCGCTGGAACACTCAGCTCTAGCATTTTTGCTCTGAGCACCGGAATATTGACACTGTCATATGCAGCCGAAACATCTAGGAAGCATCCCACAAGGTGTTCTTTTTTAGATAATGAAAGGCGGATATCAGTTGTAAGTATATTCAGACTATCCACAGCGATTTTACCTTTCCGAAAACCAAACTGACTTTTCGCTAGAGATCCATTATATTCCAAGAACCATTCTAAGCGATTTTTAATAAGATGTTCCAGAATTTTACCTACAGTTGATGAAAGAGCAATCAGTCTCTATGAGTTAGCCTTCTCCGGGTCTTTATTGGGCTTCAAAATAGCACTCACTAAAGAGATGTGAATGCCATGCCAAGAAAAAAAAAAAAAGCCTCTGGGAGCCAGTAAGTCTGACAACCAGTCTTATCGAGCTGTATTGGGTTGCCCAGGTAACTGAGTTGGGGTCAGATAGGCAGTTGCGCCTTGTAAAACACTGGTACTCAGCTGCATATGGTAAGACTGGAAGCCAACCCCAACTCAGTTGGGAAAAAGCTAGGCTGATGATAACGCTTCCTGCTGTACCTATGTTTGTATATTGTACTTTAATGTTTTTAAACACGGTTGGCCAATTTTTAAAGTAGTATCTTGTAGGTGAATCGTATAAAAAATTGACATGAAAAATATGACCAGAAATATGAGATTTCTAAAGAAAAAAATGATTGTGAATCGACTCATATAACATAACACTGTATATGGCAGTATATGGCTGTGTATGGCAGTATTAATATACTGCCATTGCATTAGGTTGCCATTGCATGTGATTATATCGGGATAATTATATCAGGTGTGTCACACCTAATCAACAGCGAATTGTGACAAATGATATGAAACAATAATAATTGAGACAGGTGGCTAGAAGCTTAAAGATATCCTTATCATTACTTATCTGAGGTAGATAAGTAATGATAAGGTCCTGTCTGAGGTGGATCAATGTGCTATTATAAGAATTTTGGCATGTTAAATTGTCAAAGAAAATAGTTATAATAATTGCTATAGACTGGTTTTAGTAATGCTGAGAAGTCTATATCACTGATCTGCTTTCCTGAGATGATAATAATCATAATCTGTTCATTTTATGTGTGGCATCTTCACATTGTTATAAAAAAACCAATGTTGCATTAAATGAGAAATGTTCATACTTCATTAATTACATATATTTAATTTGCAACAGCCTGCAATCAGAATTATTGATCGAAGGAAATCATAGCCATCAGATAAGATACCTAGTAAAAATATGTGTCATAATCACCTTTAATCACTTCAAATTCAATATGGCAAGGGGCCATTGCAACAATGCTCAAAGATTACAATAACAAAAGATTTTTATATTTTGATAACAGAACAAGTTCAGGCTAACATCTAATTAGAGTTAAAATGACTTACTTTTAATAACATCTTACCACACTTTCATCACCGTGTTATGCTATTATCTCTAATGCAGTGAAAACATCATATAAAGCGGACATACATTTTCTTTTAGTTGTTTGTACCTGAACAAACAAACGTTAAAGGCACCGAATGACTGAATCAATTTGAAAAATTCTTGCACTGAGTGAAAGCTACACTCTTGCTGAGTATCATAGGCTACATTTTATCGCAGTGCGGGCAGTAGTCCCACACGAAGTGGGTGAAACCGACAGAAAACGGCTGGATTACGTATAGAAACAAACAACAATAGGGAAAAATAAAATTAATTAAATAAGAGGATAATATTTCCACTTACGAGTGCTCGTCAGACGCCCGTCGTAACCTGTTCCCCAACGATTGCCGCACCGCACTAAGCCCTGAATGTGGACAGCAGCTTCAGCGCAGCACCACAACAATTTCGTAGAATGGTGCAATCCTGTGATATGAAGTCACCACACATAACATGATGACTCAGAACATGCCAAAGCCGGCTAGCAACTGTTTACACTTTTTGTTTCAAGGAAAATCAACTTTGATAGTTCGCTAAACTTTGTATGTAATCTACCGATTCATTCATAGAAAGGAACAACATACAAAACATGATTCACCAGTCGCAAATAATTGTTGTTTATAATGCTCCTGCTCCACCTGCGTTAGCGTTAACGTTAATGTCAATGGCCAACTACACGTTACTTATAGCATTAAAAATGCGTGTTGGCTACACTTACGCAAAGAGTTAATCCCTCATGAAGTAACGCGTTAACAGACATTAAAGAGATTAAATTCAGACACACAAAATAATTCTAAAAACTAAAGCTTTCTCATTTGACCATTCCATTATCGTGCTCGTAAAATGCAGTTACAACTTAAACAAAGTATCTACACTCGTCCTTGCATGCGTGCAATGAGATGGCATTAATGTAGCCAACATCACTTAGCGCTATAAGCTACGCACTAAAACCCTTTGATGCGTCCAAAAAACCGACACCCGAGTTATCGCTTAACGTTTAATGCTATTTATATTGCCATTAGTATAAATTGACATTAAAACGTTGGCCACATCTGCGTAATGCCAAAATTTAACGCGTTAAGACGCAGGTGGAGCAGTAGCATAACTATAATAACAGAGTTCAATTTCACATTTTTTTCAAAACATTGAACTTCACTCTGTCCCTTTCTTTCCGACTGACAGATGACAGACAAGTGACAATCGCCTTTCAAGAAAAATCAACTTTGATAAAGTCCATTTCACGAAAGAAGTCCCGCGGAAAATTGTGGAACTATTTTTTGTAGACACTAGCGTTGCGTCAGCAGTACTTCTTTCGTGAAATGGAATTTAGTTCGCTAAACTTCATTTGTAATTTAGGTATTGGTAGGTACCCAAATTTTTCATAGAGAGGAATAATAAACAAACCTTGATTAATTTGTTATAGTTATCGGCACGGATAATGAGTTTTCGGCGTAAGAGTGGGGATCGCTTTGCGCACCTTACACTTATGGCAATAAACCAATAAATCACTTCTGCGCAGGTGAAGATCAGGGCTCAATATCTTTGCCGATGATAATACAAATTGTTAATAGCTGTAACAATAGAGTTCAATTCAATTGAATTTATCTTTTTTTTAGTATGTAGGTATTGGTAACTTTATTAACTTGTTAATGAGTCAGTGATCTAGTTTCATAGGTAGGTAAATACGTAGGTATTTTCTTAAGGGAGGTAGATATAGCTCTCGATTGTTAACGGTCTGGATTAAATTATTTTGCATTTGAAGTGTAATTGAAAATTACCTAGATATCAATATTTTATCACAAATTATAAATTAGCATAGTGTCAGAGACATTTGCCGTGAATTAATTTGTTATAAATATGGCTAAAATATTCCAGCATTTGAGCCCAATAAATCCTTTTACGTATTATGTAGGCAGCTGCGATTAGTACAACATAAACGAACGATACATGAGAATAATAAGTATAGAGTTATAGGTACCGTACCTACCGTTGAACCTTTAAGCGGTGTCTTTCTGATGAGCGTATCACTAATTTATTTTCGCAAGGCGCAAAAACTCAATTTTTTATATGTTTTTATCCGCGAAATCGATGGCTCCAAAATTTAATGCTGGAAGGTAGCAATTCGGAAGCAATGAAAAAAATACCCAATACCTTTGCGCCGTTTCTTCACCTTTAAATGCTGAATATCTTTAAAACCACGAAGGTAGCAATTGGTAGCAACTAATGGTAGCTGGTAGCAATAAGGTAGCAACTCTCCATATGTATTTCGAGGGGATCGGTGAGGAGTGGCAGCCATTTTAACCTTAACATAGTCAGAAGCCAGTAAGTCTAATAACGTTGCCCGGGTAACTGGGTTGAAGAGGTCAGATAAGCAGGCGCTCCTTGTAAAGAGCTAGTACTTAGGTATCTGCATCCGGTGAGACGGGAAGGCGACCCCAACATAGTAACTTAGTTGGGAAAAGGCACGGGTGATGATGAACAATGAAGTATAATCACAGATTACTATAATAGTTACTATGGTATAATTAACAATTGATCAATTATTTTAGTAGTAGTAACAAAAGATTAACTACCTACCTACTTAATCAACTCAATAATTAATTTAAGCAGTAGTTTATCTCTTGAAAACTATGTGTGTAAAAGTCCCACGCAGGTACTGAAAATTAGAGCGCGGAGGTGAATGTAGCTTTTTTATTCGTCAGTCATGAAATCAATAGTATAAGAGGACTATTGCGCCACACTTTTAAATATTAGAAAATGTTCGTGTAACGTGGATTAGATAGATTAGTAAATAAATAGGTTGCACACCAATTTGCAACGGTTTAGGGTGTGGTGCAAAAGGTTAAAATGGGTCGATCTCATTTAAAGGTCGATTGGTCAGAATTATAGCTTATTGAATGAATACCTATCGAGCTTCGTTACGAGGCCTTTCTGTTCTGCGAATATCGAACAACGCATTGAGTTAATATCGAAAGCATATACCTAGGTAACTTTTTGGTGTAGCTATGTAAGTATGATGTGATTCGAGTACTTACAAGACTAGATTTGTAAAATAAACGCTTGACAGACGCGTATAGAAAGCCAAAGCTGTTCTTAAGCCTCTGTGTATTAAACTTAAAAACAAGTTTTCTTTTGTCTCTCTTAGGCTTTCTTTTTCGTTTGATGTTATTCCTAGTCAACTCCCTAGCTTCTAGCTTTTCTCCAAATATGTTAATAAAAAATGAGAAACTCAGTTAACTGGGCAACCCAAATGACTGCCAAGGATATGCAAATAATAGCCGGGACCCGCCAATTTAAAAACATGGAGGAACTCGTCATGACAAGATGGTCACTTATTCACAGACTGATGTGGAGCAGTGCACTACCTAAAACCTCTAAGAAAATAACTATTTAAGAGTAGATAGGAACACTATTTATTTATT
This sequence comes from Helicoverpa armigera, assembly GCF_030705265.1. Classification (NCBI taxonomy): domain Eukaryota; kingdom Metazoa; phylum Arthropoda; class Insecta; order Lepidoptera; family Noctuidae; genus Helicoverpa; species Helicoverpa armigera. The sequence goes on from NC_087141.1 coordinate 4,040,357, forward strand.
AAAAGTTAGCTACTCTGGAGTTTAATTAAGCTATCAGGTAACAAGACCTCCATAAGAATTAAAACTATTTTAAACATGTGTCTATTAACATTTTTCTACAATAAATAAGCACAATCAGGATATAAATTAACTTGAATATTTGCAATAGAATGTGTGTGTTGTATAAAATATTTAATAAGAAATTACGTAGTGTACGAGTACCTAACTGGGGCGGGAGTCGGGAGTAAAACGGGCCGGGGGTGAAAAAGAAATTGTAGCATGTAATTGAAGCTCAATACTAACTACGCAAAATGCCTATGGTCATTAAAATCTGTCTAGTGCTAATTATTAGCTCAGTACCTATACTCGCAGTAGCAGGTTCCACGCCTAAACACCGCGTGCTTGGCCTAATATCTGTCGGATACTCTTGATCGGCTGAGTGGCTGCGAGGGGGCTATTCGATAATAATTTATCGTGGGGTAACACGCACCGGCGAATGAGCTTACAATCTTGATCTGTCGGAATTTATTAGATATATTTGGCGAATTTGTCGATATAATAGCTCCCTAATGTCATATTGTTGGTGATAACACCTTGTTGCTTGACCTGATAGAAGTTTATATTTAAGAGCGTGTACGCTCGGCGCGCGATGTCAACTTTAGGTAATTCAACGCAAAAAACCGCGCAGACTAGCGTCGCGGCTGTGTGCGTGCCTATCATACTTCACGTATAGTCACACAAACCATTTTGATCCTTTCGAGTGAAATTGGTAGAACAAAAAATATATTATTTAGTAAATAGTTAATAGCGGGAAAATAGTGTAAGTCTATGGATGTCTAAAATATAAAAGCATGAAAATAAGTCGTTAATACTTACACTCTTTTGCAAAAAAATCGGGCACCTATGAAAACCTTGGTTTTGAGGACTTTCTGTATATTACATACAATTTTCAACAGTACTAAATAGTCGACTGATGATTAATGACAATGTTAAGAGTTTCTGTATTTTAACCGATTTCAAAAAAAGAAAGGAGGAGGTTTCAATTAGATTGTTTTGTGATTGTTCTCAATTTGATTGTTCTCGATTTCTCAAAGACGCCTGGACCGATTTGAAAATTGATTGTTTATATGAATGGTCCAGTCCATCCAGACCGAAAAATTGTGGTCAAATAACAACAATTGCCGGAAAGCCAAATATTGGTGAAGAGCTTGGGTTTACCATTGCAAATAAAGTTTTAAGTTATCTATCCTATATGCTTCAAAAGTTATTCGAGATCAAAAGTCAAAATTTGGGTACATCCAAAATGAAAAAAAAAAAATATCGCTCGATTGGTAACAGACATCTGCAATAAGTGATTTCTAGCCTAAGGAGTCCGCCATATTGGATTTAGACTCGCGACACATTTTTTTTCGAGTTATTCATAGCAAGCCCTTTCATTTGATACCCATATCGTAGGAATGCATTAAAAACATTTTTTTCTCCATCTTGGGTATACCGCCATATTGGATATAGAATCATACATTGTCATTAAAACTGAACATTCAAACAAAATTTCAACTCAATCGATAAGAATTATTATTAAAAAAACAAAATACCCGACTGCACACTAAAAAAAGAGTAAAACAAGCCCCACAATAATATTGATCAATACAACTTTACTGAATATAATTTATAAATATTGATGGAAAGCATCGCAGGCGGGGACCAACAGAGGCTCATTTATAGTCATTTGGGTTGTGCACCATTTAGCAGAATTTTCGTTGGTGGCGGTCAAGGTGGTCCCCGCCTGCGATGCTTTCCATCAATATTTATAAATTATATTCAGTAAAGTTGTATTGATCAATATTATTGTGGGGCTTGTTTTACTCTTTTTAGTGTGCAGTCGGGTATTTTGTTTTTAATAATAATTCTTTTATTTATAACTTTTAGCTGTTTTTATTTAACGAAAATGTTGTAGATGTAGAAGACTATGTATATGTAAGTACCATTTTAAATTATTTCGACGACATTTGGCTTTAGATTACGAGTGATGTTACTCCGCAACATAAATTTACCGCCAATGCGACGTTCAAGACGATCAAGACGACGTTCATGCATTTGATCAAGACGACGTGATTGTATCGCCAAAAGAATCGCTTTTTGCTTGCTAACGCATGAGTTGCTTTGCGTTGACGCAGAATTAACATGTTCCCGTGGGAATTTTGAGAAAAAACGTATCCTATATTAATTACTCCCGTGATTGAAATGAATCTAATGATACCGCATACATATTTTTTTAAAGGGAAATTTAGAAAAAATATCCCGTGGGACTTTTAGGATAAAATGTATCCTATGACACTCCCGTAATCAAGACAAATCTAACGATACCTCATACTTCAAAATCCATCAAGCCGTTTAGGCTACAGGAGGTCACAAAGGAACAGACATACATACATACTTACATACTTACATACACTCGAAAAACATTACCCTCCTTCTTTGGCAGTCGGGTAAAAAAAATATGCTTCAAAATTGAGCTTTAAATAAAATAGTAATGTATCAAGATTTGTTGGTCGCGCTTGAAATGTACTCTATTCTCGGTATCCACGGCAGAGGTTATTCACCCTACGCGATGTGACGGAGCGACACGTCCTCTCTCTGTGAAGCCTTGCGGCGGTCTGGTTTGAGTTGACTCGCGTGCAGCGTTTTATAGTAGTTTTTAAATAATTTATAAAAAAATAAAAACGAGAGATTAAATTATAATATAAAGTTTATGTTTTAAAGAAAGAGTTATATTACTATAGTAAATAATTGTTATATTAAATTAAGTAAGATAGATAGGTAAAAAAAGCATTTGAAAATCACAATTTTTCACATTGTTAAAATATTTTTTTCTGAAAGATAGAGACCTAAATCAAAAAATGTTTTCAACTAACTATAGGCATGGGGATTTCGTCTATGAGTAAAAAAATAAATATGATTATATTTGCCACTGTTTTCACATGAATTTAAGCTTCGAAATAGACGCTGAACGGGAATTTTATAAAACATCTGTTACGTTATAGGGGTTTTAAGTATATAAACTACACAAATTGAAATTTATGTTCAATTAACTATATGAACAGTGAAATTACCTTGCGTTATTAAAAAATAACATAGTTATAGGAAAAGCAGTTACTGAGAAACAGTGGTTTGAAAAGTACCATTTTAGGCCAAATGGCGCGCGGTTGACGTACACGCTCTTAAGACATAAATTAACTGTTCAGGCTGCTGTGCTTTCACACGTCCGAACTACTTCTTCTAAAACTAGGTACGCTAATTCTTACAGTTTCATTGAAGAGATCACCTAGCCTAGTAACAGTTCGTATCCAGTCTTACTTGTCCGACTAGGGCTGCCATTTCGAATTTCGCCAAACCCGGACAAATATTTGAAAAAAACCCGGACATTTGGCGTAAATCGCATTTTTTCCCCGGACGAGTCCGATTTTTTTTGTTTAACAAAACAAAACCTAATTTTTAATATTAACATATTACTTAAATTCAATGAGGTCCTTCCTTACATGAAATGTCAGGGCCGTCTCTAGCTCATGTAGTACCTAGTATTGAAAGATTGTGACTTAATGTATTTCGAAGGTCATAATTAAGAAAGCTCATATGGAAACTAGGAGTTACCTTCTTGATAGGTTAGACAAAAAAATGTTGAAAAATACAAACAACTGTAAAGTGAAGTCGCCGCGAGCGCGAAAATTTTTGAGTTTTGGGTCACTAAAGCACCTAATTTGTATAATAAAAAAATCCGCAAAGTGAAGAAGCCGCAAGCGAAGCGAGCTCAAAATTTTTTGATTATTGTGATATTAAAGTAGCTAAAGGTAAAAAAAATGTGTTAAGAAAAGAAGCCGCGAGCGAAGCGAGCGCGAAAATTTTGGAGTTTTGGGACACTTCGACTTCTGCATTATTAGGCGCCCGGGTTATTCGCATACCCAGGCACCATAGGTTAAGATGGCCCTATGAAAAATGCCCGGGTTTTCCCCGGACACTTCTTGAAACCCCGCCCGGACGGCCCCCGGACGGCCTCCAAACGAGGACAAATCCGGGGAAACCCGGACGGATGGCAGCCCTATGTCCGACAAAAGCGTCCATAGTCCAATTTGCATTGTAACTGTTTGATTACAACAGGTATGAGCTAGTTCTCGACATGTAAGGAGAGAGGGATCATTCCCTTGTCCACTGCGTCTTGATACATCCCCACGTCGGCCTTGAGTATTCACAAAGGTTGCACACCTCACGAAGAATTTTGGCGTTTATTCAGAGCTTCCGAGAGATGTACCGTGAGGTACCTACAACCTCCTTACTCGTATATGATACATCCCATACGGGGTCAGCAGCGAACGGACTGTTCTGCATAAAACTTTTACTCGTAATTTCGTCTTAGTCCAGTAATAAATATTTAATACACAATTAATTATGAACTTTGTAGACATATTTGTATATAATATAACAGTGAAATTGTATCAACGGGCGAATGAAAGTAGAGCTTACCTTGCGTGCGTTGCATAACCCTTATCTGGCTCGGCCACCAACCAACTTACAACAACGCTTTGTGTTTGATAGTGACCAAAGTACCATCGACCACGAAAGTCGAAAATGTCTGTCTATATTATTTATTTATGAAATAAATAATTATTTTCATAAAAAAATAATTGTCAGTTCTTATATAGATACCGCGTGAAAATACTAACTGCTTTATGTGGTAAATCCAAATCATAATAAAAAAGTAAATAATGTGTTTTTTCTACATTCCCTACAAAGTAGGAAAGACTTAATGCATTTGGTATATTACACGAACATATTTAAACAAAATATTAGAAGTGTAAAAAGAAGTAAACAATTAGAATTTACATTTGACTTTACGAGCCTTCTGAAAGTAGTTGCACTGTTTCCTATAGGTGTAATGTGTATAATGGGCTTATGACTCAAACAAAGATATTAGTCAATTTGCCAGTCTATAAAAAGATCACCCACTTACAGTTTTTATTCCTCACGTAAGTATTTTAACACTCGATAAATCGCTGCAATTTTAATGAACGTTTCTGCTTAATTAACGTACAATACGTAATATTAATTACGAAGATTGCAGGCTGTGTTGGGGATTAGTCAATTCTCTAACAAGGTGTGAATATGCACATATTTAATATTTAGACTGTCAATTAAGCTACCGCGAGGTACGTATTGAAACAACAACATAATTCAAAAGCTGTCAATTTGGTCGCTTGGAATATTTGTGCATTGTAGAACACTTTCGCCCACGGTAGTACGCACGCAGCGAGGTGGGCGCGGCTCGGATCCAAGAATTGAACACTTACACTTATTTATACTAATGTCCATTTAGAATGTTGCAACGTTACACCAAGTGGTGCAACCATACACTTTTTATCATATTATCATCATATTATTATTAAATTACCAAATTAGTTGTCTGTTCCTCGATTAATTTGTGTCTTAGCATTGCTTTAAACAAATAAAAGAAAACCTAGTTTTGGAAAATTCGATAAATAAGTTTTTGATTTTTAAGTGGTTATGTACCTATAGATAAGTAGGTAGGTCTATTCTAGATTAGCTATACATATTTTACCAAAACAGGTTAATCGCATTATACAGGACAGTATAGAAATTGAATAATTTTGCCAGCTGAGCTAAATTTTGTTATTTTCTTAGATAGGTAAATAAATGATAAACTGCTTATTCTAATAGCAAGAGAAACACTTTTTCAGGTAGGTATAAATACAAGATATTTAGGTACCTAAGTAAATAGTTCGACAGGTTTACATAGAATAACAAATAAAAGCATCATAAACCAAGACTGTAAGGAAGCTATTGATTAATTTCACATAAAAATGATTATTTAATCCAATTAACGCAATTCCGCGCAAGCGCAGTGGAGCGGTGCGCACGCGACGGATGCCGGCTTAACAACTCATTTGTTAGTATCTAGACATCGGAAGACTGGGGGTGTGCCGGATCTGGGGGCTGATATGCGAAAATACAAATTGCTAGAAATTCATCAGGAATGTTGTGTTGGAGTGGTTTCATTCTTTCTCCAGGAAAATATTTGCGTATATACGCAAAGCTTTTGTGTTATACGATGTGTCATAGTTATTCGGAGGACACTTACGTTCCTAAGCCAAATGTGAAATATCCCTGAAAGAAATTAGTTTACGTAAAATTTAACCCGATATAAAGATCAACAAAAGTTGATACCTACGGAGAAAACAGGAACCTGACTTTTTTTAACCCAAAACGTATTAAGATCACATGAGAAGAGTAATAGTACCCACACATAGACTAAAAAGTCAGCCGATACTTGGCAAAAAATCTTATTTAAAGAAAATTTGATTTCAATCATAGTTTTCATTCATTTCATTCATCTTCATACTCGTTTATGAGACCAAACAAACTATCGGCCAGAAGTCGGCCGGCTAAAAGTTGGCAGTACTCAGTGTGTGGTACTCTAAGAATAAGTTCGTGTTATAATTTAGTTAGTACTATGCCGTGTTACTAATTAAGCACTTTCCAAACATTTTTGTGATGTCACGTGATGAGTCAAAGGCGTTCACCAAGTTTCACCACTTCGAGTACTCTTCAGACGGAACTCTTATGTGAAACTTTTTTGGCCAGTTAAACCGATGTGAGGGCGATATGACGTAGAAGACGCTGGATGCAGGTCGCCTCCAACCGGTATCTGTGGAGATCTAAGGGGGAGGCCTATGTTCACCAGTGGACGTCCTATGGCTGAGATGATGATGATGATGATGAAGGGCGATATGACGTAGATACATTGTAGAGCTTTTGCGTCTATGGTCAGTAAAATTTTACGACAAAGGTTGGTGTTAAGGAAACAGAGCATTTAATTCTCATATCACACCTCAGCTATAAACCAATCTTTCGGCTCACGACAGCGTTGAATATTCAACAGTTAGTTATTGACTAATCGGGTAAGTATTATTTTGTCACAATTCTACAAACATTTCTATTCAGATTAACCTTTACTTGTGGTTTAACAGAGGCGTAGTCAATGGAATTTGACTGGAAGTATGCGGAAGCGGTTTGTTCGAGATATTACACGTAACTGAATGAGTTGTAATTGTGATACATATTAATCTAATTTATCGTCTTAATGGCCCTATTATGCGGGGTTTGCAATCTACATATTCATACGGTTTTTGTTGGTAGGTTCTGTAGGTGTTCGAGCATAGAGGTTCTTGATACCATAGAGTTGGAAGCTTCTGCAAAACGGAAATCGTCAGATTATTAAATTTAAGTGTTATCGTAATTATTATTGTGTTAACAATTGTTGGTGAGCCAATAAAAATAAATAAAATAAAATAAAATAAGTAGGTACTTAGGTGCGCGGAAAACGACTAAACTGAAAGGAAATCCATCAGTTTTTATTTTGCACATCAAATTGGCCGTTCCTTATTTGAGATGATTTTCGATAATTTGGAAGTCGATTTGGTGTCGTATTATTTATTTAGATATATATAAAATAATACGACACCAAATCGACTTCTAATAAAACTGTCTAGTATCGACTTCTTGCATGATATTAAAAATTACTTTTACTTTTTATTGCAGCCACGAATGCGTGCGAGTAGCTCATAAAATAGTACCTAAGTAATTATTCGGTAATAATTCGGTAACAGAGAGCATGAATGAGAAGTTTTCAGTGCTTCGTAACTCCGACGCAAAATGAAAAGATGTGAAAAATATTTTCATTTTTTATGTGTGTGTAATACAGATACAGTATTCTCAAGTATATCTCACAGGGACATACATAGTCCACAATGTGTGAATTTTACATTTCAAACAGTCTATCTTTAGTTATGTTTACGAACATACTAGACATCACGTGTTAAACCTTAAATTAATAGCCTCGCAATATCACCAAGTTAATGTAAAGCTGACGTATCTAAACATGAAATTATTATCTTTATTTACGACATGTCGACCAGTAGTTCATCACCTTGGATTTATTTGACCACGCCTGTGCCACCATTAGTCCCAATAATTGCCAGTATCAAACTCGCAAGTCGTAAAAATAACTTCGTACATGTATTATTAAAAGTGTGAAAAATTATACGTTTTACAGTCATTAAGACTGATTCCAATTAAAAATAGTTATTGAACTTGATTATTGCCAGTTGCCACATATTTGCTCCGCCCAGCTTGTATACGGATCTGTTTATTCATAAGGAGCGTAATCAATGATGCATGAATTTTTTATTCATTTATTTCATGTTTTTATTATGAAAATTAACCTACGTATGTTACGTATTAGTTTTTAGTACTCATTCAATAAGTAAAACTTTAATTAAAAAAATATAATATTTAACAATGAGCAAAACTTTTTCAGGATAAACTTTTTTAATTGATTATGCTACTGGCCGTTATATGTCAAAATAAGTTAAGGATGCCATTTAACTTTCTTTTTTCATTTTTATTCTTCATAGTAAACGGCTTTCTATTAGATTTTTTCATGAAAATCAGCTAGTCTTTTATTTATTTTTTAAGTTACAACCTTATTAGTTATACTGGAATTAACCAGAGTTTTATATTTTTTTGTTCAGAATGATATTGAATTCTAGAATCGTTGGTAAATATGGATTTTGTGAACAATATTATTATTGAATCAATAATATCAAATATTTTCAGTTGTATTTTACGGTATAAAGTGTGAAATAATGGCAGTTACTACGTTTCTGGTAGGTAAGTACTTGAAACTCAAATAATGGTACATTATCATGGCCCATAACGTATATTAGTATGTAGTTACAAGTGCTAATATCGCCAGGTTAAAGTTATTAACGAGTGTTCCGCGTTACTCTGATAAAATAACAATTGTAATGCGTGTATTGTACGTATGTATGTACGAACACGCCTTTATATAGGGTTGGCGCTCGTCCTTTTATTTGTTTTTGATGCTCAGGGTTTTAGATTGTGGTTTATTAGATTTCGCATCAAAAATAGTTTGTGATAGTCTATAGTTTGTAATATGTAAAGGGAAAAACAATACTCATACAATCTTTTCTGTACACTGTTTTGTTGACGATTAAATATTATAATTGTTTTGATTTTAATCCACTTGGGTACAACGTAATTTAAATAAAATGTTTTTGTGGAAACTACATATACCAACATATATACAACGCAATAGCGTTAAAAGGAAAGTACCTAATTTAATTATCAAATATAACCATTAGTAGTAAGTGTAATAATATGTATTTTTTTATTTGCTTTTGTTTTCAAAGTTTTCAATGTAGCAGCCCTACTAGCTATAATAATATTTGCACTGTATTATGCGCATCCGGGAATCGATCCGACGACTTCGGCGGTCATGACGAGTTTTTTTCATGCACTACTGAGCGCAAGTATGTTAGTATTGGTGCAACCATCTCAAAAATTGATAAACACCACTTATTATTACTCAAGGCATTTTTATAAGTAGGTCAGATAGATTTAATTTATTCGAACATTTACATCTTAATGCACAGTGTTTAATTATATATTCACGTTAGTAGTTAGTAGATATAAAAACCCGAATAGGTATAGGTGCCTACTATTTACACCTTTCCGCTTAATCATTAACTTTTTAGCATAGATCCTGAAAACATTGCTGAAAAAAAAAACATAAAAAATTAGGTACACTTAATTTCTTAAAACAACTTTTACTCGTATAGTCGAGCAATTAAACTCGTAATTAATATAAACGATATTAGTCCATAATTGAAGTGTTACCGGAAAGCTATAGTGAAATTAAAAGAAAAACAGACTGATTTCCACTTATATTGTTACAAGTAAAGTGTTTAAATCATTGTGGAAGAAATTAGTTGTCAATCTTACTTAGTGGAGACGACTACAAGTCAGTACATTCCTACATGAGAATTTGACTATGGCCAGAAAAAAGGATGTTCCACGAAAATTCCCGCGAGGAATATTTAATTAAAGATTTTTTATATTTCAATTTAAATTTTCAGCCAATCATTACAAAATAATACAAAGGAGATGGCCAAAAAAACACCCAGAATCGACAAGAACTTCATATGTATGATTGGATTCAGTGTAATTTGTGGATTTTAAAAAGTATTTCAAATCATCTAAAAACCATGGGGTTCTCTTTTTATAACGTTTTTTCGATCAAGATTTTAGTTCACAAAAAAGTTTACTTTTACTATTTGATGTTCGTTAGAAGTTGAATGGAGACTCGTGATTGGACCGTTTTGCATTGTTAAGTCATTTGTTATATTTGACAATGTCACATGGCGCGATTTTCAAAGACAATTTCTCCAAAAACATTTCATAACCAGTTGTGAAGGTTGCATGTAACTGCGAAACCTCTCCAAGTAGGTAAGGTCGGTGCTTAATCGTATCTGGAGTGGTTAAATACAAGACCTTTTAATCTCCAGGCAAACTCTGTAACTATGGGGATATTACCATTGGCTTGTATAATGTTAGTGTACCTTGTTTTTTATATGCCTTGATGTCAATAATCTTATAAATCAACATAATTCAACAGAACTTATTTTTGTGAAAATATGATATAGCTCCTATACCCCATGGATTTCAGGCGAAAAGGAGATGGCCAAATTTTCATAGAAAAAAAACCCAGAATCGACAGCAACGAAATGGGTACCAATGGGTTCATTATTATTGACCTTTGATGGAGCCAAAAAATCCAGCCTGAAATCCATGGGGTATAGGAGCTATATCATATTTTCACAAAAATAAGTTCTGTTGAATTTATGTTGATTTATAAGATTATTGACATCAAGGCATATAAAAAACAAGGTACACTAACATTATACAAGCCAATGGTAATATCCCCATAGTTACAGAGTTTGCCTGGAGATTAAAAGGTCTTATATTTAACCACTCCAGATACGATTAAGCACCGACCTTACCTACTTGGAGAGGTTTCGCAGTTACATGCAACCTTCACAACTGGCTATGAAATGTTTTTGGAGAAATTGTCTTTGAAAATCGCGCCATGTGACATTGTCAAATATAACAAATGACTTAGCAATGCAAAACGGTCCAATCACGAGTCTGCATTCAACTTCTAACGAACATCAAATAGTAAAAGTAAACTTTTTTGTGAACTAAAATCTTGATCGAAAAAACGTTATAAAAAGAGAACCCCATGGTTTTTAGATGATTTGAAATACTTTTTAAAATCCACAAATTATACTGAATCCAATCATACATATGAAGTTCCTGTCGATTCTGGGTCTTTTTTTGGCCATCTCCTTTGGCCATCTCCTTATTTACCTATTAAAAATATTAAAGCTATTATTGCTACCCTTATCAAGAGAATCTACACGTAGTTAGTACATGCATTAATTGCTTGTTGAAATATATCGTCTAGTAATGATAACAATCTCGAGGTTAAAATAAATTGTTCAAATAAAACAAAATTAGGTATTACGTTTTTTTACTACCTTTTCTGCGAATATTTAGTTTATACTTGAAGTTTCTCTTACAGATCAGAAATACGAGATTTGTCGAACGAAGGCTTCTACAACGTAAAGCGGATTACAGACGTTCCATAGATAATTAATCTGGAGCGTAGTGTAAAATTCTCTTTAGTGGTATACCGACCAGTGAACTACTTGAAACTGCAGTTAGATAATGAACTCATTTTGAGAGCCTCCTTTCAGCTTCGGCTGCTGGCCGAGACCCGGGGAACGAAATTTTGTTTCAAGTGTAAGTTGACAGTTACCGCTCTGCTGAAAATCTTTACTTTGATGGGCTTTTTACACGAACCGCTGATCTAGACTTATTTCCTTAGGACACAGGTAAACTTTCTTTATGTACATGGTAAAAATGGTTCAGTATATAAGTGATGAGTTTGTCAACACGTAGGTTTATTTACTACAGCACGGTGATAAGGTATTTAAACATAGTAATTATAGATTTTAACATCAGGAAAGTGATGTAGCTGATAACCGTAGCAGAACTGCATTAGTGTAAAAACAATAATTGTTGGCGGTCAGGTAACTACGAATATTCACTGAATATGTTGCGAATTACTTTAAATTTTTTTTAAGATTTATTAATAAGTTAAAATATTATTTTTGAATTTATGCTCATAGCTGACAAGTGTATCGGGAATATTTTTTTAACAAGATGAAGATATGAGAACTTTGTAGATGCATCACTCCTGTTCTCACAAAAACGATCATTGAAGGATCAAAAGTATTAAATTTTCCATAAAAAAATCTAGTCGACATTTACCGTAGCTAATTGATAGCAGTAGAACATTAGATCAAGTTTAATTGTACGCCTGCGGCCAAATCCGTTTTAATGAGACTCTTAAAAGTTTAAATTACGATATTGCCGTATTATGCAGTACGTATTTATTCCCTTGTTAATAGTTGCCGACTTGTTAATTCTAAACATCCATTACGTATGTAATTGTATTGGAATTTAATGCGCTTTTGATAGGATTGTTCTAGTTTTTATTGTAGCTGTTAAAGTTCAATACAAATCGTGAATAATAAGTATGTATATTAAAATACTCTATAATAGACGAAAATGATCAGCTTGAAGGACGCCTTTGAAGAGCTTAGGAGAGGGTGTAAGTGATTTTTCGCTGGGTTTGTTTTTGTCTGATTTTCTGTATCTTCTCAGCATTACCCAGACGGAAAATGAATTTTCCACAAGGATTTAGCAAATATTCTGCGTAATTCGCTTATTTTTTTTCAAAATGCCCATGCAGTGAAAATAGGTGCTATAACAAATGTAAACATAAGCAAACAGTTCCAGATAAGCCAGCAATCTACATTTAAGATCACTAAACAATCGCAATCAGCACTAATCTGCGGCTTGGACATTTTTCGCGGCACTGCCCAGCGAGACAGATAAATAATGATAATACCTGATCAATAGTGTCGGCCTGGCATTTGAAGTATTTACTGCCTGACAGTTGCATTTTCAAAGAGCTATTTACATAGGTATTGTGAAATTGTAAGTAATCATTTGTATTTTTTAACATAATTGCAGCCTACTGGCTGTTAATCGGATGTAAATGCTGGTTACAGGCTGCTACTGTGCTATGACGGACAGACGTACCTACCATGTAACACTTACTATGGAATCTAGGAAGGATACACAGACTTTGTCTCCCTTCCCAATAGACAAGTTGTACCTATGTGTATTGTGATGAATAAACCCACCTTATTCTTCTAGTTGAATTATGGTAATCTTGTTATTTCACTTACGCTAGACATAAGGAACCACGACTTTAATAGAAGTGCAGAAACAAATAGTTTATTAAAAGTGATGGATACCTTGAGAAAATATTCGCAACATATGATTTAATGCAAACTTGAAACCAGCTCACTTGATAAAGCAACAAAGCAATTTTAACAACATCCTGTGCAGCGCGCAATTCTTAAAAATAAATCAATATACATTTGTCAGAATCAATCGTGTAGTTAATTAATGACTGCCAGACACTATACATCATTCAATTCACACATACAGACAGCTGGAAGCGATTCCCTTCTCTTACTTATTTAATTTATGAAAACTGATTAGGGCCTAGCTTCTTGTGTTGTAATAAGCTAAGAAGTACCGTAGGGGCTGTCTATATTGCTTCTGCAATCCTTTATGTGAATCTTTAACTGCGAATTTCAATAATTGACATATCTGTTGTTTTGCTATTAGAGAATCGATATTACTTTCTGCTTCAGTATTTTCAAGAGTAAATCAAAACTGTATGGTCAATTAGTATAGACTATATTGGAAAGAGCTTAGATTTTCCGAACAACTAACTAAAGGTATTTTTATAAAGCCTTGTTTAGACGACTGTGGGCCAGTCTAGATGACCTAGTTCTTGCAGTACCTTGTTTGTATCTCGGATGAGGTTGAGCACATTTTTGCTGGGCGGATCAACTATGTAAGCTTTTAGACTTCGATTTTAATTAAATAGAAGGTTTTTCTACTGGTTCCAGAAACTTCTAAACTTAATGACTGTTGTCAAGGTATTGGAATGCTTCCGAGTTTTTACAGTACCCACCTACTTTTTATGATCAAGTTTTTTGCTGTCACTGCAATTATTAAAATCTTTTTTATTAAATTCGTTTAATGTGTCTATGATTTGAAATGCATTGCAGTTACAAAATCATTTTGCAAGTGATCGATAAATTGGTACTTTTAATCACAGTAATACAATTATTTCTTATTCTTTTTAGTAAGCCCTCGAGGTGTGCCCTGTTCTACATACTTGCTATTTCATAACGACAACAATTAGTTTGGTTCTAACGAGAAGAGTTAATACACTTACATATTACTTATAACAATTAATGTCATGCAGACGCCTATAAAGTGAATACAATATGTCTGATATATATCGAATAACATATCTACTTGATCCTTACTTGTCATACAATGTTGGCGAACTAATAAGTTCTACTGTTTGAGGTCCTGTTAATTTAGAGGATTCTTTGATATTTTGCAAATTAGTGGTGAGAGATCAGGGAGATGATACAAGCCTATGTAGGTAGTGATGTTTATTTTTATTATATTTTAGTGTAAAATATGGTGACGAAACGTACCAAATCCGTGCAATATGCGGACCATCTAGCGACGACCACGACGAGACTTCAGAAAGATGCATCTCCTAAGATTGATTTAAATGTAGGATCACTGTATTTACCTAAATATCAAACTGATATGATCATGATTAAATTACGAATGCTGTCAACCACGACTACCGGACTAGAGCTATTTGTCAGCGAAGTTCCGTCGCGAGCTCACCGTCCGCTATCAGGTAAAGACAGGCGCTAAGATATTAGTCACAGATAAACAAATTGATTATACCCATTAGCTGCAGGCTGTTGATCGATTATTATGATTGATAGCAATCCGTTACCTTATATTATTAACTCACTGATAATGTATCTGGGCTAACTATTTCAGAAATTTATTGTCTAACACTAGAGTGACTGCAAATTGTTTCGACTTTATATTCATAAATGGCGTTATTAGCAACAGTCCAAATTGTTATCAACTTTAGAGACATTTAAGGTCCTATTTTATGACTGTGTGAGAGTTATTGATAGCGAAGGGTTTTATAACTGTAACATAAACTGTTTATTGCTAAATCGTAATTGGCTAAACAACAACAACAATTCAATCGGAACTAGGTATTTAGATTTAATTACTTAACCTTCTAGAAATTCTTGTAAGTAGCAGTACGTACTAACCTGTACGTATTAACCTGTTATCATTCCTTTTAAACTTTAAGCATAACATTCCAAATAATGTAAGTAACATTAGCTAAATGTAATATTAGTTGAACAATCGCATTGTTCATTGTACGAATCAGATCTGTTGAGTAGTAATAAACTGTAACCTCAGGCTATTTCGTATTCTCTGTAGTTTGGCGCGGTCAAGCAAATTAGGGCATTTAAAACGTAATGCAAACTTATAGGCGAGGACCTTTTGTATCGCATGCCGTTCGAGTGTCTTACAAGAGGCGAGTGACTAGCACGTTTGAACGCAGCATGGCGAGATCGACGGCCGAGCTGGGTCGAAGAGACGTAGGCTGTCGCACGCGGAGTCTTGATTATGTTTATAACTGGAGATACGAGAACGATGCGATAACCAATCGGATATCATGAAAAGCTAACAATGACACTCTTTTGATAAAAGGAGAGCTAGCTTTTCGTGGCGCACAGAGTGAGGATATTACAGCCGTAATACGTGTTGAGCCGTTTTGAGCGCACTACATTAATTACATTCAAACCGATTATTATCATCTTCTGCAACAATTCTTTCTGAGAACATTAGACAGCTCCGCAGAACATTGTCCTGATGGAACGTCAATTTCTTCACACCATTTATAGGAGTAATTGTATTACAGAAATTCTATATTTTAATCTTGATAGTATAAACTTATTTCCTATTTCGCATTGCAAATAAACACTTCCGTTTCGTCACTGTTTCCCGCGGCGTTTCGCCACAAGTTATCGGAGCATGCCCTTTATCATTAGAACTAATTAATTATGTTTTACTTACATAAATATATGAAGTAAATTAGAATAATAATGGCTGTGATTAACGGAGGGATAGACGGCACAATAGAGTTACAAATCACGCAGCATGACTTCATTCAGTAATGTGTGGGGATCAGGCTTTATTTGCGATAGAACTAGACTGTTCGTGCAATAGCTTTGATAGAGACTTAAGGTAAAACCTTGGGGGTATTTTTGGACTTTTTGGACGTCATCTTTTTCACGTCAAAAAGAAGAAACAAGATATACAAATCTACATCTCTACGGATTGCGTGATAAACGACAAGGGTTGAAAGAATTATTCTTTTGAGTTGCCGTCAGATGGAGAAGTATGGCAGAAGCCGATGCGCTGACTCTAAATAATAATTATAATTGGTATAACGGCGAGAGGATGTGACTTATCATTTGCCAAAAATATGTACACTTTCTCTAAAGCTCCCTATCCTAAGCTAGCCTGCCTACTGTCCAACAATTACCATCTAATTAAACATTACAATATGTCGGTATTTCATTGAGCTCGTAATAAAATATATTGGGCAACAAGAACTGGGCTAGCAGCTACACGACACTGGTATGTTGCACACACAACATTTGACAAGTTGCTTTGTCATTGTCTTCTAGGAAACGACCAGACACGTAGTAACTAGGTCTTCCCACAGTTAGCCTAGACTCAAATGCTTTTAGGTACAGGCACTTGATTAATTACATGTAATAAGTAGGTAAATGTAAGCTTTGTTTTACAAAGTTATTTAGGGTACTAACCTTTCCGACGCTACGAGATTCTTGGAAATAGTTATTACAGCACTATGTACCTACAGCGCAAAGGATCAAGTCAGGGTATGTTTTAATCAGTAATCCATTAATGCTGTCCCGATTCATCCACAGCAAAAGAACTAAGTAGTTTGATGATTTTCGTTTCTAAAAGCATCATTTCGATATAACTTACCTAGGCTCATCGGATTAAGCCGGTGCCTCGCAGTCCGTAAGCAGAGCAGTTTCTTCCATTGTTTCCAGAGTGTGTTTCCCAGTGTTGACTTCTGAATCTACAAATTATATCAAATCAAAAAGCATTTACTCCTATAAGTATAGCCTATTTTAATAGGCTGAAAAATTGAAAATTGCTGAAAAATTTACATTTCAGTAAATAGAGACTACATATTTTGGACCAGGAAGTTAGTATATACCTACTTAGTTTTTATTTCAGCTCTAACAAAAAGGCTTGTGTTTAAACACCACCCAAAAAAGTACCTATTTTACTACCAAAAAAATTCTAAACGGTTACCAAAATGGATAAATGGTCACCAAATAACGTTTCCAAAAATATTATTAGATAAAACCATTTTTTCGTATTATTGACTACTAAAAAAATATATGGACGCCTTTAAAACACACTTTAGACCAAATATTATATATTGTCACTACTTAGACATATGTTACCAATTATGTAATACCATGACTCCCAATTTGGTCATTTTTGTTAGACTAAAAAAGGAGTTATGCCCGATTCGTCATTTTAGTGATTTGGCATCCATAAAAAACGTGTCCCGATTTGTCATTCCATAAAATATTTTATTTTGCTTAGCCCCGATTCGTCATCCGTACTTTATTTTGTAAAAAGTACTGTCAACAAGAAAAGCTTTACAATATTGTAATATGTTTTTTTTATTTATGTTGGTTATGTTTTTTTCCGAATATGACAAGACGCTATTAATAAAATCGCGATTTCAACGGCGTCACACAACGCACAGCCAAAACCAAAATACCAGGATCGCATAAATCAGATGAGTAATATACCAATCAACGAGTGTCCATGGAACTGCCCACCGTGTACTAGGACCGCATAACTTACAGGAGTACTTATAGCAGTCAAGAGTGTCAGGATTTTACGTTTTTTTCCTAATTGTAGATAAACATACCAATTTACACCATGTCGATGAATTGTATTTTATGTATGTGAACCAATTTTTTGAAAATCCCGGTATAACTTATTTTAAAACAGAAGAATTTTATTTTCTAGAAAGAGACAATATATAGAAGGGGCAAAGTATGGTCCGGTTTCTATTGTTTTGAGTAAGTAACTATTTACTATTATCGGTATTAGCAAAAAAACATGTGGTGTAAATGCATTATTAGTTGGTTATTGAGTGCCCTGGAAGTGTATGTGACTTGTGACCAAAACTTAAGCACATATACATAAATAAAATAAATATATTTTCTCAATTGTGTATGGATAGTAAAGCACTGGTACTCAGCTACATCCGGTTAGACTGGAAGCCGACCTCAACACAGTTTGGGAAAAAGGCTCGGAGGAAGAAGTGTATGGATAGTAAGAACAAGAAGTTTAAGAAGATAATTGAACTGAAACGTTCTGTTTAACCGAACAAGGGCCAATTTAAAAGAAAAACTGCAGTATGTACAACACAACTGCAGACTACATTCAAATTATTTTTGTTAATTAAATTTTATATTTATGTATACAATCTCTTTGCTAGTTATGGGCCCCTGGTACTTTTGTTACCGGTACAAAAAGTATCGAGTCACATTTTCGGGTTTATAAAATGCCCACGTTGTCTTCACCTGTGTTTTAATGTAAATTTTATTATATTTATATGAGAGCTATTAAAACCTTTACCTACATGGAAGTTTTTCATTTAAAATTTCATCTAACACTTTTATTTCTGACGGTACTCTGATACGTGAAATTTTATGCGGGGGACGAATCGGAACTCAAAATTTAAATATTAAATTATTTATTTTGCTCGAATGACCAATCGGGATTTGGAGTATGGAAAAAATAGTTGGTGACCAATCGGTACTAATGACAAATTGGGAATAACTCTAAAAAAGCTAACGATCGCTAGAATATTTCCCAAATACCAATTAATATACTAGGGTTCCCAAACGTACGTCGCTTATTTATTGTTATATGAATTTGGGTGTAACTCAGTGCGTTTAAAATGTAAGCACGCAACATGCAGCAAGCATGGCTTCTGTAACGGCTCCGGCGCTGCGAGGCTCCGGCAGTCCCATGCGAGCTTATCGTCGCAGATGGTTTTCACGCTCACCACCGCAGCTTCGGCTTGGTGGCCGGCTCCGCCGGCCAGCCTCAGCTTAAAACTACCTGCGCCTCAGCTCGCAGGCCGCCTCGCCCCTCCGCGCCTACGCGGTTTTGAATTGCACTCTAGGGGTAGGGCAGACCAGACTACGTGGAGTCGGTTTTGCAGCGATTCGTTTTCGTCAATAACTTTTTGGTAGTAATATTAATCTTTTAGTTGGATAGAATTTGGTGACCATTAATCCATTTTGGGAACCAAAAATAATATTTGTGCGAGATTTGCGATTTTTCTGATGTTATTTTATTTTTTTTGGATCATAACATTATATACTTTAGTGCCCTTTTAATAAAGTCAATTTATTTTTTTTGGCGTTGTTTATTTCATTTGGTGCCTCAGCTTAGAGTCTTAAAAATATTTTTGGTGACCGCCTAAATTATACCCTAACAAAAATATACGGTCAGGTTACATTTTCGTCCGCGACAAAATACTATGTCGTTTTTTAATTGAGGCAATGTAGTTTCAGATTAATTAAAATTTTAATGGATGTCATTTCAAAAAGTTAATTGACCGTGTCATAGCTGGCCTTGCACTCATTATAGTTATTAATGTGTTTGTCATTTCTTTGGCAGATTGACACACGGAACTGTCAAAATAGGCGTAACATTTTTATTAGTTTTTAAACACGAGTAGCACGCAACATCTAAGCAGTAGGCACTTGAGCATTAATCGGAATGTTAATAGGAGTATGGAATGAACCGACCTATCTATTAACAACAAATGGGTAGAGAAAAAAACTATAGTAGGTATATATCGGGTGTGTCGTTCACAATCACATTTAATGAAATGCGTTAATATACTGGTTAATATATGTCGATTAACTTAAAGAAAAATACTTTAAAATAATTTTCAAGCAAAGTAAATAGAATAAAAATGTGCGAAAATTAGAACACCAAATAAAAGTTAGTCATTACAAACAATTGAAATTCTCCCTTGAAAACTGACGGCTGTCAACTGATCAAAACATTCGATACTCTTAACTTTATCTCTGCTTTACTTGATGATGTAATGATTTGATGTTGTAAATTATAAAAACGAAAAATGACTCCTGTGGCTAAACCACTGAATGGTTAGGTTATTTTTTTTACAATTTGCCATAGAATATCATAAAGTATCTATATGCGATAGGATTTAATGTGATTGTGAACGACACACTCTGCATATTTTTATACCACATAGCTTGTTCCACGGAAAACCGCGAACGCGCATCCCCGGTACGCGGGTTCATCCTGTACATAGACAAAATATAACTTGTGCTACTCGGGGATAGCGAAGTTTTCCAAGCGGAAAATTTGTTTTCAAACCGGTTCAGCAGTTTTGGAATATGTGGGATGCAAATGAAAAAAAATGCTCTTTATCTTCTGTCATACACATACATATTACATACATATTTCACATATAAGGGTATAAGAGACAGTTGGATCTAAAACATTTTCTATTTTGTGTTACACAAAGCAGTTCCGAAACTGATACAAACAGCTTGCTCCTAGAGCTCACGTCGCATTTGATGTTGGGCGTAGTACACTGATTTAACTGATTATACATGAAATAACTCAAATATTATACATTCATGTTGTTTTGATAATCACCTGATCTGCAAGATTGTGTTTATTTATGCTGCAGCAGATTTTCGCACGAGCGGCACAGACTGCGTTAATGCTTCATTAATATTTGTACTTTGATATACAGTGTGTAATTAATCTGTGCAATTTTAAGACAGGTTGAGGTCTCTTATGGAAAGTCCTCATTTGAAAGAATATCATTATTGACCTCATAAGCTATTTAACCCTGATAGGTCTTGGTACCTAAGTATAGAGTTGTCCCAAAATCTTTAGTCTTTAACACAATGTTATAGGCGTTTGAACATTTGCATACCAGGTTTGTGTAAAATATTTTACTGGAAGTTAATTGTCCGTTTTACCAACAAATAACACCCTTACACAGGCTAATTATCTACCTCTGTATTGTACACATATTTTATAGAACATTTTGTAGTATTTTCAATATAATGAGGTTAATATTTGCTTAAATAAACCACAAATAACGAGGTGTTTGTATAAGTATTTGTAACAAATGTAGCCTGTGGCCAATAAAACTAATAGCTGGTCTTATTGCATGTCACGATAGAAAACATAACGTACTGGCGGGTGACGCCTGTTTAACTTTGTTGATTGACATAATTTAGAAAATATTTGCAGATAAATACTTTTGCTTTACGTGCCTCCTTGGTAAATTTTGGCGCACCCTGGTTTTAGCATAGATTCACTGTGGTATAGATCCTACTAACTTCACTGATCGTAAAATGTTTGCACTAGGTTTGTATCGACATCGACATGACGTTGTTAGATTGTCTGAGAATAATTGCGTTGATATGACAAGAGTGACAACTACCGAATATCGGGAACTCCGAGAAGGATGTTTTGTATGCATATTATCTTGTACCTGGAACAGAAACCGCTCAATACTAGATACCTAATATAAGTTTGAGGGCAATGTAATTTTTCACACGATTTGAGATATACGTAGGTAAAATTGAATTGCATGCTACTTTTCCTGCGTATTTCGTCCACATTTTGAAAAACAGTTATTTTAGGAGATACTACATCATGTACTTTCTTTCTTCTAATCCATGGTGAGCGGAAACTGCGCGCACTCTGTATAAGTGGATTATTAGATCATATTAGTCACAGAACGGCACACAACAGTTACAGATGCTATTATGGCACACCTACAGCTCTTAGGTAAATATCATAATTACACACTATTACACTGACTCAGAAGGTTACTGTACTACTCAATAACCTTATTTCTTACTTCTGTAATCTGCGTCCGAGTGCCTGCATTTACGCGCGAGTCTAAGGATTGGCTCATTTCAATTCAATTCCCTTCATCATAATAGTAACCAAATCTAACAACGACTAGTGGTCAGTCTCTAAAGAAATAATCCATGTAGGATCATATATAGAGCACATTTATTTGTCAAAGATGTAGGAATACTCTCTGTTTAATCTATACTTCTATACTAATATTATAAAGCTGAAGGGTTTGTTTGTTTGTTTGTTTGAACGCGCTAATCTCAGGAACTACTGGTCCGATTTGAAAATTTCTTTCAGTGTTAGATAGCCCATTTATCAAGGAAGGCTATAGGCTACTTTATCCCGGTACGGGAAGTAGTTCCCACGGGATGCGGGTGAAACCGCTGGCAGAAGCTAGTCTTTTAATGTGCGACAAATCAGACCTACGTTTAGAGGGCCGACGGCTTCACTTACTTTTCGGTGACGTTTGCATAACTAACTAACTGCAGCTGTTAAAGCAATTTGCTAATCTCCATTACATTTAAGAGCACTATATGTTAAGGTTTATAACGTCTAGTCATGGAGGATGACATGAGAACGAGATTTAAAACGCATGTTCCACATATAAGCAAGTATTCATTTCCAAGTAAAAGTCAGTATCATTTTCCGACAATTAAGCATTGACTGGTGTATACTTAGCATATAGCTCAGTGTCTCATAATTGTATACGCATTTGCATAATAGTACGTCTAAGGATACGTTGAGATCCGGTAAAATTGAATTAAAGTGAGAAGTAGGTGTTATGGCGCAACTCAAGGAGCCTTACATTCTTGAATGAAATAGATCTTGGATAATGCAGTGTAACAGTCTAATGCAACTTCCTAAAGAAAAGAAAATTCTGTCTTTTCACTTTGAGGATATATTAGAGAAGGATAACATGTTCCAATCAGAAATACGTATCTGGTTGTGGAACTAATTTTGGATTATATAATTGGATTTAACCAACGTACATATCCTACAGGATGAGGAGTAATTTAATTGTAATGAGTCAGACAAAACGGTCTTACAGAACAATGTATGTAGGTGTAGGGACTATGATGTCTGCAATGCAGACCCTGAGACCTTGCACTATAATAATCATTCAGATGACCTTATTTTTTCTTCGTCGTTAGAAACAATGTCGCAACCTAAGGGTGTAGCAAACCGACAATTTGGAATATTTGCAGTTTTTGCGATCGATTATATTTGTGGTCTAGTTAGCAAAATTGGCTAATTACTGACGATTATTGAAACAGATAAGCTGCACGTACATAATTATCACCAACGATTTAATTTCAGTAAGTGCTCTGTTATTATATTTCTGTGTGTATAATTAGGTGCGTTTGTTGTTCTGTGATTGGCGGTTCCGGCAGCGGACAGTGACAACTATAGTGGTTTTATGATCGATTTCTATGTTTAGAGATGACTGGAAATGATACGAAATAATTCTGCAATATAACCGATCATATTGGTCTTGGTGGTGGTAATACAACATTGACATAAGAGAATATTATTTTATCAGCAAAAGCATTTCAGTCAGTTTCTTATAGTTCACGAACAAGTATAAGAATTTTCGCATTATGTCATGGTATAGAGTTTGATTGTTCACATTCACGTCTTAATTTGAATAGAGTGTTAAAATCTTCACAAACATAAATCAACGAAGGAAATCGGAAGAAAGCTTCACTTTCATTCAATAACATATCTTTAATTTGCAAAATGTAATAAAAAAAAACTGTTGTAACGCTTAAAACTGATTAATAGCTCTTTGATAAATGGAGCGAGAAATCAAAGACTGCTCACACGCATACAACGGAGTGGTACGGCTAGACCGCTGGGCAAACTTTACATACAGTTCATCCCTACCTTAGGGGGAACAATTAAGGTTGAAAATTCAATGGCTGGTGTATAAAAGGGTTGGTAAATAGAGGTGTGACGTATGATGGACGCAATGCCACAGTTGCTAAAGTGCATGTAAGTCGAGTGTGCAACTGGTGGCCTATGGATACAATTACCGTTCCTTTATAATTAAGATTTTTTTACTACAAACTATTAGACAGCTGTATCAGACTTCAGTTTCGTAACTATATAGCTGTAAATTGATATTTTTCAGGGTCAATCAAATTAGCTAGGTACTGTTTCAGATTTGGTATTTCAGCTGTAGGGTCGTGAGAATATTTGAAAGGCCATTCATTAAAGAATAGCTGATGTCCTTATCTTCAAAATTCACCTGGTAGGAGAGTTTTAAATCCATAAGAACTTTCAGTTTTATCTAAACTACGGAGTAGATCTTGTACGGTCTGAGACAAATTATGGTGCAACTAGTGGGACGTTTCATACGAGCTTGCAAAGGCTTTTATGAAAAAAAAAAAACATTTGACTTTGTCTTTGGTGCACCAAAAGAGACGATGTATGATTTTTTTACTTAAATTTGCTTTACCTGGAATCTAAAATTATGTTACGATATGTCATAATTTTTGCCCCTCACACATTACAGTCGTTCAAAACCTACTACCCTTCTACCATCAGATGACCTATCATCTTACTTTATACTTCTCGTCATTTATTTCACCGCACTGCATTTTCTGCTCTACAAAGCTGAGATGTTTTATCTCCCATGCGTTGGTTGCGTAAAAACCTATGCAATCGGGTAAACGCTACGGTTTTTAGTACTATGAATGACTACTTCCTTCCAGTAATAGGACATTGTGTGACGTAATGTCTCTTATTACGTACAGTACACTATCGGTAGTATATCCGTGTTCTACACTTGTAGATGTTAACTGAGGTTGCCTTTAGAAATGGACCGTGTCTGTTTCTTAGTTGGTAGTTCGATCTTTGGCATAGGTATAAAAAATACAACAAAAAAAGCGACTTAAAAACACTGAACATTAGAGAAAAATGTGGTAAATGGTTTTATTTCTCAGTTACTTTTTATATTTTAATTAAGAGATTCGTTTGTAGTTTATTAATATAGGTAAATGTGTATATAAACTCTTTTGCAAAAAAAACGGGCACCCATGCGAAATCTTAGTTTTAAGGACTTTACGTGTATTTCAAAGGGTTTTAATGATTGTAGTATGTTTCTAGCATCAAACGAGTTAGCCGAGCATGCGTGAGAGTGTATTCTAAATTTGAATTTTGTACAATTGCTAAGAAATTGGTTAAACCTTGTTTTGGACTAATTGCTGGCAGAAAGTTCGTCGGTGTTTTGAAAAGTTTTTGAAGTGATTTTCAGGAAAATGATAATGCAGTTTTAATTAATGATTAATGTACTTTTTTGTGAGATCAAAACATTTTTGAAAAACTATGCGTATTTGATAAAATTTTCACCTGCTCTAAATGGGCTATACTGATGATTGATGGCAATGTTAAGAGTTTCAGTATTTTAGTGTAAAGCGTTTCTATTGTTTAGATATTGTACCCACGTGTTTAAAAAAATTGCTTTTTCATAAATAAACACTATTTAGAAGAGTATCAGTACCTTTGGCTGCGATAAAACCAATTTAAAGTAAGCAGTGCCCATCACAACTCGTCTCCTATAGGACTTTGACATTTTTAAAAGTCTTGAAATTATAGAAAATACAGAAAATAGCTCATAGACTGTAAGCACGAGGTCTTAAGGTCTCGTAATTACTGATTTTTAAACAACCTCGTCTCTTGGGAAACTCCGTAGACCTCTGAAGATCTATGAGTCTGAGCGTTCAAATATCGTGTTTTCATCCCACGGATATTTTATTAAAAAAACTTGCCTACACCGAGATTTTCTGGCATCTGCAGCACTTTCCTGCTTAAATCATAACAATAATTGGCTAGCTGCTCATTTCTTAAGAAACATCCGTTTGGCCAATAATTTTGAATTCTTGACTCCCTTTCAGCTAAATCGTTGTTTAGTAACCCGATACCTATGGAATTATCGAGAGCTTCAAAGCGGCAATAATTTGACTTTTTAGATAACTTTAACCCTCCTCATCATATTTCATATGGTTAATTTTAACATTTATCAAAAAATTTGGTATTTTTTTAATGTCAAAGTCTGATAGGAGACGAATTGTGATCGGCACTGCTTACTTTAAATTGGTTTAGTCGCAGCTCAAAGTACTGATACTCTTCTAAATAGTGTTTAATTATGAAAAAGCGATATTTTAAACACGTGGGTACAATATCTAAACAATAGAACGCTTTACACTAAAATACCGAAACTCTTAACATTGCCATCAATCATCAGTATAGCCCATTTAGAGCAGGTGAAAATTTTATCAAATACGCATAGTTTTTCAAAAATGTTTTGATCTCACAAAAAAGTACATTAATCATTAATTAAAACTGCATTATCATTTTCCTGAAAATCACTTCAAAAACTTTTCAAAACACCGACGAACTTTCTGCCAGCAATTAGTCCAAAACAAGGTTTAACCAATTTCTTAGCCATTGTACAAAATTCAAATTTAGAATACACTCTCACGCATGCTCGGCTAACTCGTTTGATGCTAGAAACATACTACAATCATTAAAACCCTTTGAAATACACGTAAAGTCCTTAAAACTAAGATTTCGCATAGGTGCCCGTTTTTTTTGCAAAAGAGTGTATATATTTTTTAATAAAAGATTAAGGGTTGGTAACAAGGTAAAGGCAACATAATCTGTGCCTCAAGTCTTTCCTCTACCTTTTTAGGTAAGACGTCATCTCAAAATTATCAGTAAAAAATACTTAATTGGGAAAAGGATATGGGCACGATAAAAATTACAACTTAATTTTCGCTCATTAATTAAATTCGCCGGTAAGTTGGTAAAGTGTTAAAGAATTAATTTAACAGCAGGGTATCGATAATAATTTCGTTTTGATGTATCGAGAGGGAACTACATGTCGACAGGTTACATCCTTATATGGATGTAGTGTCGATTGGATAACAACTAGTTTATTTTCGCGGTTTTGTCTGTAGGTATCGTTTAGTTGTCTGTACATTTAAAGACGAAAACTTTTAGAAAATTTTAATATTCCCTAAAAAAAATCGTGCCTGCAGACAGTAGACTTATTTTTACAGAAACTGATATCACTGTATACTAGTTTAATATTATCAACGCTAATTCGAACTTTTATTTCGTTTTGAGCGTACTATGCATTAAAAATCTTGTGTTCGATAAAAACATTGATAGTTAATTTTTTAATTTGTAACGACGTTTCTTAGCTAGTCATGTATGGTCATCAGAATTCAAAGCGTGTGCAAAATTTCATCCTAATCGGAGACCGGGAAGTGGGTCAAATTAAGATTCCAAGATTATCTTACATACATATAACAAGTGAAGCTAATATAAGCGTGTTAAAAATATGATAGTCAAAATATCTCTCCTCATGTTCCTTCAGACAAACAAACAATCACATAAACTTTTCACTATAGTTCGAAGTATGTCATAAAGCCCTATACAAATGACCAGTTGAAACATAATATTACTTCAGAGATGCCCTCAGGGCTCTTCGGTCGACACTACAATTATTTCAGTGAGACTCCTGACCTCCGATGTTATTGATGAAAATTGCAGCTCATTAATTAAAGTTTTACGACAATTCAGAAATATTATTGACGAGCATTTTTAATATTTGCGAGAACAAGGCTTACCTAAATATTTGTCTCGTTTGTTTCTATTAAAATGTCAATGATATTGATTGGAACACGTGTCAATGAAAACAATAGGAGGAATTATAAATTAGACAAGACAAAGGAAGTTTGCCATTGACGGTCTTTACAGACATTCATTGCTGCCTTTTTGTCAATGCACCGAAGAATGTAACAGAGCTGCATCTGGAGATCAAATTGTTCTTGTAAACCCCTATAGAAAAAATATAAATAGAGAATTTGTTGCACTTTATTTACTTAGTACCTTACAGTAACAGGCTCATTTCTATATAACAGGAAAAATGGATAAGTACCAAAATCTCTGTCTAACCTGTCGCGGAATACTAAACAAGTGAACACAAAGCACAACAAAGGATATTCCATTAATCTGAATACATTATTTCCCGGTACAACAAGCCCCAGTTCGCCGGTCACTCGATACCGATCGCGACCCTTGACACCTCCGCTTCAGCCACGATGGGCAGGTGGCTGAATGTCAACAGTCATGGCACATGGCGAGCATTCTCTCGAAGGCGAACCCACCGGACAATTGCCGACTTACCGACAATATCCTTTAAAACCCAACATTTACCGTACCCACAAACTGTACACTAAACAGTCGGCCGACTGACAGGCCGACGATTGAAAAAAAAAAAGGAAATTAACCCCCGCGCTCAGAGACATTTAATGGTTACTTAAATGATTCTTTAGTGAAAGATTTCTTTCATACAGAGATATTTATGATTACTTAAGTCACTCTTTAGTGACGAACTGTCAAAGAAATCCTTTACTAAGGAATGGCTTAAGTAACTAGATAGTAAGTAAATCTTTAATTCATACAAAAAAAATTGTCATTCTGATATCGACCGTTGTACTAGTAGTGTAAATCAGCATGAAGATGACTGGAATCTTCATGCTGATTTATGAGCCCAAACAAACTATCGGCCGACTAAAAGTTTGCAGTGTGAATATACTCTTATGACCCAGCATTTAAATAAATAACCTGATCCCCAATCGTATTGAATTTTATCGATATGATTCTTTCTTTAAATTTATAAAGTTGTTTTTCATTTGTTTTTGTTCACGTCTTTTGTTTTTCGTAATGCACATTAAACTGCATTGTAGTG
Source organism: Helicoverpa armigera (assembly GCF_030705265.1). Taxonomy (NCBI): domain Eukaryota; kingdom Metazoa; phylum Arthropoda; class Insecta; order Lepidoptera; family Noctuidae; genus Helicoverpa; species Helicoverpa armigera. The sequence goes on from NC_087141.1 coordinate 4,069,077, forward strand.
AGTCGTTACTGTATTTTATTGCGGCTCCTTGTTAAATAACTTTTATTTTATTGGTATAGTAAGTACTGGTATTTTATGACTATGTAACGTAACGTTTTAAAGATTCCGACAAAGAAATAAAAGTTGAAACTCTGCACCTGAAATATTTTACAGAGTAGCTAGGACCTTAGGGATCGATCCAGCATAATTATATACTAGTAATATGGGGCATAGATTCAGTCAAAAATATATATGATCAATTTCAAATAACTGAAGAAACGTACGTACTCGTAGAGGGCGTAGTACATACGGCGATCCATTAAGGATATTTATAGTTTAAATGGAGTCACTTCACTACCAAATATTACAAATACCTTACAAGTAATAAACACTGAGTAATACAGTGTTTAAGTGGCTATAACTTTTTGTAAGCTACAGCTGGGAATTCCAATAATAATATAATTATGTAAAATTAGACCGCATTTATGATGATCAGGCAAAGCGTAATCCGTTTTACATACTACTAAGTTTTCATTGAACAATAGTTCATTCACAAGTTTTTCACTATCTTAAAATGTTCAAGTAATTGATCAACTAAAGTGTCAATTTGTCTCCATCGACACCGCCTGTCTAAATTACGAGGTGGCGGTATCAATTTATAATCGACTGACAAAATGAATTCAATTGCAGGCGTTTAAAAAACAAAATAAACTTAAACGAACAAATTCTTATTTAAAAACTTAAATAAATTGTAATTTGTCTAGATATTTTTGTTTTTATAAAACGTAAAAGATAACTATCATAAGGCTATGTAACTGTCTATTAAAAATGTTATATTGTAGCTCTTACGCAGTTATATAACATATAAAAATTAAAAACTGCTGTATTTCAACAGCGTGGATGAATGAAGCGGTAACAGAAATATATTACGTGTGAAAATGCATGTGTCACTGACTGAAACCGGGCTTGTAAATAGTATGAAAGAGCTACCAGACATGCATTTACCAGCCATGCCAAGTCGGCTGTGACTTCGGATACGGTTCAACTACCATTTTGTTCTAGGTTCTAAACTTGGCACTTCTATGCACTATAAACTCTACTTACACTATATGTTATAGATCTACCTTAGAATTGCTCCAATAACTGAAAATATCGAACAAATTAACTATGTAGGCGTTTGTTATCCTTTACGAATATCTATCCTGTAACTTAAACTCGCCTCTGGCAATGAGCGATTCGACCATTATTTCGCTCGCCTCGTTGTCTAGCGCATTTAACACTGATAAAGCGTACTGATAACAGTTGTAGGTTTTTATTAATTTAGACATTACAAAAACTTATTGCCCACATACTTGAGCAACTAAACTGAGCGTTAATTTCGGCAACGCACATAACAAGAAATTTGGCAATCTAATTATTTGTACAAACGCTTGTTTTTTCGTAAATACGGTTGCTAGATTATTTAGATTATCGCTCGTAGACAATCAGGTGCATGGTAGTCACGATTTGTGAGAAAACGTTTGACATTTGCAGCCATTTTAGCTGCGTGGAGATCTAGAACGTTCGTATGTAGATGCAATAGAAAAAAATCAAGGGCGTGTTCGATTTAGAGCAGTCGTGGCCAATAGCCTGCGGTACTGTTTGCTGTTTAATTGTTTGAAATTGATTTTTTTTTGTGATTGTTTGAGGAATGCTAATGTTATCTATTGTTAGGTTTCTGAGCGGTGTGTAAATACACAACTGTCTATTTTTTTAAGGTGTTTTTTGTTCTGATATTTATTTATAATTTTCTAAGACATGAAATCAGGAGTTTTCATGAAGCTAGGCTTTGATATCGACACCTATTCTATCTTTGAGTAAGTTAACCGTTATCATTCAGATTTTCAGTTTTTTTAAACGGTTTTATTTAGCTCACCCCGTTTGTTTTATTTATTCTTGGGTCAAATTTAGTAATTCAAATTTCACCCTCTTCCTGTCAACCGATTAATCTGAAATTTTGTATACACCTTTGATTCCGATGACAATATAATATAGTAATATCAATAACATTGTAAATCCAATATGGCCGCCGGCACAAAATGGCGGATAACGTAGATTTTATCAATCCCATCAATATGGGTATCAAATGAAAGGGCTCAACAAGCAGAATACAATATACTATAAAAAATTGAAATCCAAGATGGCGGCCGCTACAAAATGGCGGACAACGTAGGTTTTATCAATCCCATCAATATGGGTATCAAATGAAAGTTCTCAACCAGTAGAATACAATGTACTATATAAAATTAAAATCCAAGATGGCGGCCTCTACAAAATGGCGGATAACTTAGGTATTATAAATCCCATCAACATGGGTATCAAATGAAAGGTCTCAACAAGTAGAATACAATTTACTATGCAAAATTGACATCTAAGATGGCCGCCGCTACCAAATGCCTGATAACAATTTTTTATCAATCCCACCAATATGGGTATCAAATGAAAGGGCTTCACAAGTAGAAAACCGTCAGTAACTCCAGCGGGGCCCAACAGGGCCAAGGCCTGCCTGGGCTGCGAGATTGTTCGAATGAGTTACCGCGGCCCTGGTACATAAAAGGCCTACGACGGAACAAAACGATTTTTAGTCAAGAGTCTGGTACTCCCTCACCGCTGCTGACCCACAGCAGGAGAGGTCATGTGATGATTTTTGGGGTCGTTACAAAAAAAAGTATCTGGAAGGGCTATGTATTGAGGAATTGGATTGTAATAAATTTTCAGGTAAGAGACCGTGTAATAATGATGCACTAAATGAATTAGATAGAATGAGGAATATTCGGTAGGCATTTTCATTAAATACTAAAACTAGAAAATAAAAATCGGTAAAAAACTTTTAAGTTAAACGGTTTTATCTTATGTGTACTGAAAACTAGAAAATAAAAAAATAGTTACTTACCTGTCAACCTACGTAGGTGGTCCCGGTCATATTAAACTAAAATAAAAACGTGGGGCCCCTGTGAAATCCTACCTATGGCAAAGCATATCGTTATACTTTGGTAGATCATGAGCTCGGCGTTCGCTGGTGAAGCCGCTACGGCTGATTATTGATTGTCAAAATCTCCAGTTACGATTATAGTAAGTCGATGCAATCCAGACCTATTATACCTCTAGAAGAAAGTACTACAGCAATAGTTAATGGGCCCCACGTTTTTATTTTAGTTTAATATGACCGGGACCACCTACGTAGGTTGACAGGTAAGTAACTATTTTTTTATTTTCTAGTTTTCAGTACACATAAGATAAAACCGTTTAACTTAAAAGTTTTTTTTACCGATTTTTAACGTTCTATCATTTGAAAGAAATCCATGATTTAAAAAATGAAAATACGTGGTTAGATGCAAATTAGTCTCTCGATAAAGGTGGTGATATCCTTTAATAATAATTTGTGTATCGAATACGTCTGTGACTTTATGTACCTTTGTTTTGTCCAATATGTGGTACGGAAGAATTGTTCAGTCATACCTTATACCCTGAAAATCTTCACGAGACGGCTACACCAGAAAGGTTCTATTCCGGCAAGAGTCCAGAATACCAGCACAGATGGAGTCGATAGTCCATGAGGATTTCTCCCTGCAAGAGAAAAAAAATTATGGTACAGTTCATGTAAAATATCACATAACTGTATGTTAATCCATTCGTTGATAAATTAATTAAACTCAAACAGACACAATTTTAAATTTAGGATTTAATAAACATCCTTATCAGCTAGTAATTTGTGGAACAAGACTAATATATTTTCGTAATTTAAATTCGCAGTAATGACGTTGTTGTACACAGCAGCATCATTGATCAACATTAAAAACTGTCGCCTTAGGCTCGCTCAGCAATAAAACTTAAATAATTACATTTGCAATAAAAATATCAGTTATCTGCAACAAGTAATAATGTGAATTAAATGTTAATTTATTATGTTTGACATTTGAATTACAAGGACCGACAAATAAACGAGTTTTCCTTATAATTGCGATTGCTGACAAGTTGTTCTTCCGTGTACTTCCTCGTTAGGATCTAATTACCAGAATATTGAAGAAGTGGGTTGGATTTTTTGTTAAGAATCTACATTTAGTTATCTGTCGGTAATGTCAATGCAGCTTGCACCGTGAGAAAAATAAGAATACCTTATTGATTTAGATTAGACAAGACATCCTGTGTTGATTTTTAGATCAGGAACTTATTCATGGGTCAAAGTTTTCCTGCCCTCATCCCGATTTAAATAGTAGTCGGCGCAGCATGATTCTTTCATGCTCTTCTATCTGCCGTTATCCAAGTAACATTCTTTGTGGAAAGAAATAGGTACAATCGAATAGATATGTGTACTTACCTACCATAACATGATAAAGTGTTAGAACAATTGTAAATAGCGTTTACATTGTCAGTGTTCAAGAACATTTTGACATTAGTAATTGGTTCCAGTAGTCAATTGAGACATTACAATGTCTTCGGAAAATGCAGACGCCACTGCAATCTCAGATGACGAGACGACGCCACTTTTGGCCCAGTAAGCAGTTCAAACTGTGTATGTAAGATAAAGGTAGATAAGATAGATCTTCCTTGATTTTAGATAAAGAGTACTTTCAAATGTAATTTGTTATTTTCTACGGGTCCTAGTCGTTTAAATTAAAGAAGAATGAAATAAATAAGCCGTTTTTCTATACATATATATGTTTGCTAATTCTATATGTTTGCAAAAGCTAATTAAATTCCAAATAATTTTACAATGTGGAATATTGGGCTGCTGAACAGTTTTTTTAGGGTTTGATTACCGCATGGTACAAATATTTATTATTATTTTGGTTTTCAAATTTAATTTGCTCAGGTTTATTGAAACCTGGTATTTGTAGTATCTTACGGGCCTAAGCCAAAGTGAGATACTAATTTATTGATGTGATAATTTGGGAAGAAGAATTTGGTACTGCACTGAAATTATTGTCTAGGTCTAGCTGTAGAAATTTTCTTACTATGCGACATGTGTTTAATATAGCTGCTTTTTGTAATGTGAGGTAAGTAAATTTAGATAGATTGAGGGCATTCAGGCTATTGAAAATTTGTTTTGGGATGACGCCTGTAGTTGAAATAACTATTGGGACTATTGTTACGCGGTTCATTTTCCAGACTCTAGTTATTTCTTCTTGTAGTTCTGTGTATTTTCTGATCTTCTCTGTAATCGTTTTTTGTATGTTGTTTGTATTTGGTACTGCTATATCTATTATGTATGTGTGTTTACTTTGCTTATCTATAAGTGTTATATCGGGTCTATTATTGTATATGGTGTGATCTGTGATGATAGTGCGGTCGTAGTACATCTTATATCGCTGATTCTCTAAAACCGATTTTGGTGAATATTTATAATATGGTGCGTATGGTTCTTGCGTGAGTTTGTGTTTGTCTGCTAGTTTTTGGTGTATGATATTGACGAGTTGGTTGTGTCTGTGTGTGTAATCGTTTTGTGTAAGTGTGCTACATGCTCCTGTGATATGTTGAATGGTCTCCGGCTTACTGTGACATTTTCTGCATAGGTCGTTTCTCATCGTGCTGTCTCTGATTATATATTTCCTATAGTTTTTCGTATTGATAACCTGGTCTTGTATCGCCAGCATAAATCCCTCGGTTTCTGGGAACAATCCACTTAAATCTAACCATTTATTAGAAGCATCTTTATCTATGAATATCTGCTGTAGATCGTTCGGGTGCCTACCGTGTAGTTCTTTTTGTTTCCATTTTCTGTGTATGTCTTCTATATGTTGTGTTTTATTTTCTGTTTCTATGTTATCGTCGTTGCTTAAATTTAGTGGTGTGTATTGTTCATCTAAATCGCTTATAGCTTTGTGCAATGTACTATTGTTTTGTTTCCGTCTGAAGAATTGTTTAAGATTTATAATTTGTCGTTTGTGAAGATAGCTTATTTCAATTAACCCTCTCCCTCCATCTTTTCTAGATAATATGACTCTTTCTATTGCAGACTTAGGATGGTGGTATCTATGTTGTGTTAGTATGGTTCTGGTTTTCACTTCTAGAGCATGCAGTTCCGTTTTTGTCCATTTAATTACACCGAATGAGTAAGTTAAAATAGGAATCGCGTATGTATTTATGGATTTGAATAAATGTTTACTAGCTAATCTCATTTTGCATAGGGAATGAAATCTACTATAGTATTCTTTTTTTAATTTTTCTTTAATAGTTTTATGTTCTAAAAGTCGCGCTTGGTTATAACCTAAGTATTTGTATAATTCTTCATCTTTCATAGCTTCTATTACTTCTTCTGTATTAGTTAAATAATTTCCTTCTACAATCCTACCTTTTTCTATATTTAGTTTACGGCATTTGTCTAGCCCAAAATCCATTCCAATGTCTTTAGAAAACGTTGTTGTTTTATCTAATAAACTATTTAAATCTGCGCTTTTGTTGGCATATAATTTTAAGTCATCCATATATAACAAATGTGTCAGTTGGTGTACTTGTAATCTATTTATTTTAATATCAAAACCTAATTTGGATTCAATTAATAACCTTGAGAGTGGATTGAGGGCCAGACAAAACCATAGGGGACTTAAGGAGTCACCTTGGAATATGCCTTTTTTTATTGCTATTTCGTCTATAATTATGTTTGTGGTATTTGTTTGTAATTTAAGCGTAGTTCTCCAGGTTTGCATGGTAGTCTTCAGAAAATTTATTATAGTTGGGTGAATTTTATAGATTTTTAATACTTCTAGTAACCATGAATGTGGGACACTGTCGAACGCCTTTTTATAATCTATGTAAGCTATGTATATGTTTTTCTTGGATCTTTGGGCGTGTTTTAATATGGTGGAATCTATAATTAATTGTTCTTTACAGCCCATATGCCCGCGTCTACAGCCTTTTTGTTCTTCAGTTAAAATGTTATATTTTTCAGTGTGCGATATGATTTTATTAGTTAAACATGACGTTATAATTTTATATAGAGTTGGGAGACAAGTAATTGGTCTATATTGTGAGGGATCTTCGGTTCGGCTCGATTTTGGGATCATGTAAGTGATTCCCTTTGTTAGAAATTCTGGTAGAGGTTGGTCTCCTTTCAGAATGTCGTTTATTTGTTCCGCTAATATGTTGTGAAATGACTGTAGTCGTTTTATCCAAAAGTTATGCAAACCATCTATTCCTGCTGCTTTCCAATTGTGAGTTTTATTTATTATTGACGTTAATTCAAAACTATCTATATCTTCAAAGGCCATGTCATCAATTGAACCAGATCTAGCTGTTTCCTCGTGTATCCACTGTGCTTCTTTATTGTGTTCAGTGCTATCTGACCAAATGTCTTGCCAGAATTCTTTTAAAGACTCCTGGGTCGGAGGATTTACTATTGCATTATTGTTACCTTTAAGTTTTCTATAAAATTGTTTTTCGTTAGTTACAAATAATCTATTGTTATCTTTTCTTTCTTTAGCTTTCTTGTATCTTGCTAGTCTGTGACTCCTAACCAGTAATTTTTGCTTTAGCGTATCTAAATGTTCTTCTATTGTTTTATTGAAATTTTCATGTGTGCTGTGTTGTTTAGTCTTTTCTATAATATCATTTACTTTTTTAACGAGTTTCTTAGCTCTGTTACCATTTTTATATTGAGTTAGTCTACCTATGTCTTTTCTAAAACGATCTAGGGTAAACTCACCAGTAACTGGCCACTTAAGGAGAGCGAGTTGTTCATTTAAGTGCCACGGCGAAATGTGTCAAGAAATTAATATTCTTGTATCAACTTTAGTTAAAGCAAGTATCTATTTATCGTTATTAGTGAGTAAAAAATGAAACTACATAGAATTATGTAGTAATATTTTAATAGAATGAAAAAGTAGTATTTTTTACTAATAACTGGCCATTTAAAATTAGATATTAGCCACCATAATACCAATAACTGGCCATGCAAAAATAATATTTAAAATCAATTAAAATATATAGAATTAAGCAACTATATTAGTAATTATAAACTTAAAAAACATAATAAAACAAATTCTAACAAGGTGGTTCTTAATTCGTAAAAAAAAACTACAACTTAGCTTAATTTAATGAAATCAGTAGGTATACCACAGTTCGTTTGCACTTAAATCATAGTATGGTAACGAGGAACTTGTCATTTGTAGTTATTGACGTGTTTAAATAAATTAATTACATCATCATCATCATCAGATGTAGAGTAATCTCTCTCTTTGTAACAATTATGGCACAAAAAAGAATCACATTCATCCTCAGGAATATGAATCCTGTGGGATAATGGTATACAATTCTCATGAAATTGTTTGTTACAGAGCCTACATAGGATCACCCTTCTTGTTATTAGATTCAAACAATAGTCACAATAGACACATCGGTTTTTCTTATTTTCTAACAGTTTCTTAGACTCATCTTGACCATTTATAATTGTAACCTCTTCCTTTCTTCTTTTGCGGCATCTTCTTCTTGCTTTTTAAATTGTTTTTCTCTTATTTTGTCAACATATTGATTGGATGTTAACGCAAATGTAGTTCGTTCAATTTGGCGCTTTCGTTGTCGTTTAGGAAAATCGGGCAACTTTTGTTTCAGGTATTCAGGTATTTTGTGTCAGGTAGGGGAAAATTTACAAGAGTATGGTCAGACCTGCTGTCTTGTATGGATCAGAGTGCTGGCCCACAAAAGCGACGAATGAAAGACAATTGCATGCGGCAGAGATGAGAATGTTAAGAGGTATGTGTGGAGTTACGCGAATGGATAGAGTGAGGAATGAGTATATAAGAGGAAGTTTGAAAGTAGCGCCGGTATCAGAAAAACTGCGTGGAAACCGGCTGTCATGGTATGGGCATGAGATGCGGAGGAATGAGAATCATGTTGTGAGGAAGATGATGAGTATGAATGTGGACGGATATAGTGTAAGAGGAAGACCAAAGAAACGATGGATGGATTGTGTGAAAGTAGATATGGTAAGAAAGAATGTTACTTGTGAGATGACGGCAGATAGAAGAGGTTGGAAGGAGAAAACACGCTGCGATAAGGGCAACAGGATTATGATTTTGTTTCAGGTATTCCGAGAAAGGTATATTTGAGAGAACAGTTTTTTTTTTTATTTGAATTGGATACCTTAATTGTTTTCAATAAATTTGATAGCATTTTCTATTGCCTCTTTAGAGTATTGGCGTTTTTTTAAAGACATTTCAGAAAATCTGTCCAACAAAAAAAAAATCCGTCAGTAACTGGCCACACAACTATCAGTAATTGGCCACCCATGCCAGTTACTGATAAACATGTATATTTTTATCTGGATTTTTTTTACACGATAGTGTGCCTTATACTCATTCTAAATATGTTTATTTTTTCGTAAAATTCGGACATTAGCGTATAATTCAGTAACTGGCATGAGTGGCCAATAAATGAAAATATACAAAAATGAAAATCAATAACTGGCCACCCAACTAATCTCGCTTTATTATAGATATTGACAGAATAAAACTTAAAAAAACGATCGTTTACCATCTATACAATACCACAAACACAATCAACTCACGTTTACTACACTAAGTATTACAAAATTCACTTTTAATTTCAATCATTACCTTAAAAAAAATTTAAGGATTTACCGTTCACGTCGGAACTCGTACGCGTGCTGTCACAAAATGGCCAATATTTTTGGCGCTAGTATTCATAGAGGAAAAAACTGTCACTATAATGAAAGCTAGTTGAGTAGGTAATACTAACAATAAATAATAGATGGCGTTCTATGAGAATAGTTCTTAATTTATGCAGTCAAAGTGAAAAGTGGCTAATAATTGAAAGTGGCCAGTTATACCTCGGTTTACCCTATATCTATTTCTAATCTTTTTTGCCACGGTGGGTCTTTTGGTTTCCTATTTGTGCAATTCCGTCTTTCTATATTAATTTTTATTTTGAAATGTGCCGTTATCGTTAGAGCTGTGCAATAGATTAAGGTGTGTGTGTCGCTTAGGTTTTCTAAGGTAGAGAGTTTGGGAGGAATAATTTTTTGATTAAATATATTTATTATATCGGATAATTGACGGGTTGATCTTATTTTTGGTAATGTGGGTCTACATGCAGGGTCCATTCCGCTGTATTTTAGGACATTCGTTTCTAATTCATTACTTAATTTATCTAATAGTGTCTGGTCATAGTGAAGTTCTATTGGGCTACTTGCAATATTATCGGGATTATGCTGGGTGTTGTCGTGTGTGCTCTCTAGTTCAGGGTAGTCGTTGGCTAGACTTGTGTCATGTTGTAAGATGTCATTATGTGGGGTGTGTGATTGAGTAACATGTAAGGTGTTTGTGTGTCGAGTTGTGTTTTCTTCTTCTTTTTTAATTTGTTCTGCTATTTCGTATCTTATTTTGCTTAAAGTGTCGTCTGATAGTAGCTTGTTTCTAATTATAACGCGTCTTTGGTCTGCTATTCTTTGTTCTGTAACATTAAGTTCTGGGTATTGTAATTTAAATTTGTCGAATAATTGTGTGCAATACATTGTTCTGTTCTCTTCAAGTTTTGTAATGTAATAGTATGTGCGCATGATGAAAATGTTCATATCTTCGGTCCATTTCATGCGCACTCTGGGTTTTCCCGCTTTGGTGGTCGCAGGCTGAGTAGCTGACTAGCTGGCTTATTATTATTATTATTTTGTATGTCTCTTTCCGACCTCGGGACTACAGAGTCCCGGATTTTTGGGAGGCGAACGTGGGGCCGAAGCCAACACGCTGAAGCCCTTTTGAGACAACTTTAATGAAATGGTGACACAAAACCGACGATTATCCCTGTATACACTATAGAAATGTACCCAAGGACAATCCCCGGTTCTTTGCTAAACTATTGCTAACTATGGATGAAAACTACTTGGGCTATTGTGATGGGATGCTAATGGACTAGGAATGGGGAAACTAGGGGAACTATGGCACCTGCCGATAACAATGTAATAAATACACGTAAAAATGGCAGGTGGAGACTCGCCAACTCACTTACTGGGCCCCCGGGAATCAGTCACTGAAAAGCAACAAGAGGGCAACAGGGACATGAGCGGCTGAGAAGGGTGAGGATACCTCGGCGGACTTTAAACGCAGATCACGCGCTCCCTGTGGGTCCAGCATCACCGGCCCACTCGCCACTTACCACGAGGCACCTACCCTCCGAGCATTGCTCTAGCGACTCCACTCTGACCGGCCGGTGAAGGCAAGCCAAGAGGCGGGAGACCTATCCCCCGTCATGCTTCACTCCGGCAAGCCGGAGATGGGGGACAGTATACTCTCCCTGGAGCACTCGGATATATAGCCCCGCGGGGTCGCTACTCCCCGTCATCCGCCTCAGATGCCCTGCGGGGCTTATTATTATTATTATTCTTTATTGTACACAAAAACATTTAAAAGACACACACAACACAGAGAAGACATGTACAAAGGCGAGCTTAACCCAGAACTGGGTTCTCTAACAGCAAACCTTAGAGCGATAGAGAGATGCGATAGGGAAGAGAAAATTTTAAGTGCACAACATTAAACAAAACAAAGATGAAACTACATAACATAAAATATATACCTATAAATAAAACATAAAATATAATAAATAAATAAATACATACATACAAATAAGGTCATGTTGACAGGAAATGTTCTTTAATTCGTCTCTTGAAGACATCTAACGATGTGCTGTCACGTATACTGTGAGGCAGAGCGTTCCAAAGCCTTACAGCGCGAACAGTGAAGGATCCATCATAACGGCTCGAAGTATGAGGAGGGATACGGAGTAAAAGAGATGAAGAGGAGCAACAGGGTTTGCCTCTAGGAACAAGGAACTCAAAGCGTTCCCTAAGATAATTTGGAGCGTTGGGATTGTGAAGAAGAGAGAAGAGAAAAGACAGAATATGAGCATCTCGACGCTGCCGGATTGGATTGGATAAAGTAAATTTGGTACTATAAATTAATTATATTTTAAGTTCTCTCTACTTCTTAATCTAAACTTATACTGCACCAAATCTCCCACTGCGCTAAACACATAAAACACTTATTTCAAAAGAATTTTTCATTTGACATTTTATTTCCACAACAGATAATAAATCAATTTACTCGTGCGCAGGTATGTGCTCAATCTTAAACGTTTAATATATTTCCGTAATAAATACTCAATGGCCATAAATTAAAGAGTAAAAAACTGCTGTCAATTGTTGGTCCTTGTGACCTTAGCTCTATGGCCTAGTGTCGGTGTCTGTGGTAGGTGGATCAAGGCCGGGGTGCGCCTGCGCCGGGGAGCGGCATCTGTCAGTTCGTAGACGGAAGACGGTTGAATGCTTGGGAGTCAGTGATACCGAAATAGATTGCGTTGGGGTTTATTAGTAGGTATAAAATTGTTCTAGATTTGAACTAAAATGGAATAGAGCGTTTTGGTTGACAGTGCTGATATATGAAAATTAAATATTTTTTTAGGAAGATTAGACATATGTATGTTGTCAAATTAAGACATCTATAAAGTTGTTGGGCAAAAGAATTGTTGGGTTTTATTAGTTTTAGAAGGTTTTTCATCTTCGAAGGGGTAATGCAGAAGTGTTTAGTAATGTCATGGCCTTTTTAGCACTGAAACTAACCTCATAAACAAACGTAATATTTTCATCTTACCAAAAGCTACGCCAACTTAATCAAACCCTACAATTAAGTAGCACTACAAAAAACCAGAATCTCTATTATCTTTGAATCCCAGTACCAATGAATTATTAATCGCATCGCTGACGAGAGCATAACGTTCAATCCCTACAATAGAGCGGAATAGCTGCGCCGGAGCACAATTACACTAAATATTTGGGGCCACCCACTCGTGATACGTATCGGTCGCCGTCGCTCGATGAAGGGTAAAGGGCGTGGTTAAGTGGTATAGTCATCGGGGATTATAATAAGGAATTATAAACTAATCTATGTTTAAAGTGACGTTGTATGCATGATGTGTTCTCCTATAACTGAAGGAGCACAAATCTTCAAAGAACTTTTTATAATAATGCATGTGTATCCTTTGTTGGAGTTCCTTTCTGAATAAAATTAAAATTAAAAAAATATTTGGATTTGCGCCATGCTTGTTGTGTGTTGAAATAAATATATTTTTATTTGGAAATGGGATTTTTTTACGTAGGAGTTATCGGTGAAAAGCTTTGGTGTTCCATCAATGATTGACTTCATCTGTAGGCAACGCATCAATATTGGGGATGATTACATTTTTCATCACCACCACTAGCCGCAGAGCATCTAGGGTAGCTAGATATGAGGCCTAACCCATTGATTTGCAAAAGGAAAACTTTTATAATCCATTACAACCTGCATGTCAAATGTCAAGTGTAGAATTAATTTGCTCTTGCACTTGCTTGAATTTTGAACGTCTAGAAGAGTTCCTTCCTAGTTTTGAGTTGTCGGAGACAAGTGTAAGCATTACGCATTACGTGAATTCTCAGTTTAACCTTGAGACAAAAACCCGAAGTTAGAACTGGGTTAGGAGGATATAAACATGTAGAAGGAATTTATTGATTTTTGGAATAAGGCTGTAGATAGATTCTTAAATTATATTTACGAACGTAAATGTCTATATGTTGATCTACATATTATAACACAATAGAAGACTGACTATTATCTTCTAATAAAAGCAATATATTACTGATATAAAAATAATAGGTAATAGGGAATATAACATGCATGCAGAAAAGATACTCGCGAAAAACATAACCCTTCTTCAACAAATAGAGTCGGTAAAAAAATAGAGCATATCTGCTTTTTTCAGCAAGCCATTTATTGCCCAAAAGGGAGCGTCCTAATTTTGAATATCGAACAAAAAAAGTGGACAGTACACATTATAACCAGCCTGTTATAGAATAAACCAAAGACAATAACGTGAGGTAATTAAAAAGAGTTTGTTATCTAATAATTATTAGAAAGTACATACAAGAATGTTTAACACACGATGTATTTGAGTTATGCGCAAGTAATTAACTATGGATAAATAGCAAGCTTCATTAATATTATCTAGATCTAAAACAAAGTCAGTTTATTTAAACTATAACTACAACAAGTGCTCTGCGTTCATGGCATATGATTTTCACTCAATATTAGAAAAAAAAACTGAATATGGGGTATTAATACATCACTTCGTAGGGCTGACTTAGCTAGTTGTTTAAAAGAGGAACTCATGATACATCTGAAAAAATGTTAATCTTTTCGACGGTTTTCCAACATTATTTCACCATCATTGAATTTTCCGAAACACTGTAGAGAATTTTCTTTTTAAATGATGTTAAATATTTTTAGCGCATTTTTTATTCAAAAGGATAATTTTCGGTTCAAATAGTGTTTCGGTGGTCTCTCTCTCTTTCTTAACCGACTTCCCAAAAGAAGGACCTTCTCAATTCAACCGAGTATTATATCTGCGTTTATTGAGTAAATAATAAAAAATATTAAACCAATTTTATAATATGTACTCATTTTTCATACAGGGTCAAGTTGGTAGGTATACTCTCTTACTTTTCCAAGTCCTTGGTGGCGTCATATTTATCTTATAATATCACAAATTGGTAGTTTAGATAATCTAAACTTGAGATACAAACTAACGAATGTGAATTCTCAAAAAAAAAAATAAGAACAGTACACATATGTACTAGCTTTCACCTGCAACTTCGTCTGAATCCCAAAGGAACTATGGCACGTTGATAAAAAGGCGCACCTTATTTCCGTACCCATCTAGTTACTCTATGCTCGTCTCAATCGGAGTTTGAGTTCCAGACTTCGATCCAGAAGTTGGTTAAATTCTCAAAAGGTAACTTGTACTACGTCTAACTCATTGGCTCACATTTCACAAGTTTAGTTAGAGTTCATCCCACGTCACTTTGAATCGATGCTTTGATGACAAAGTGAAATTGGAAGGACGATACGAGCGTTTTTCCTATTTTCACAAGAATATAGATCACAATACAAGAGACCCCTACTTTCTGTCTCATCGTTCCTTTAATTCTATAGGCTTAGATGTTTATAGAAATGACGTAAATCAACAAAAACCCAGTAAGTAGTCTTCTTCATAATAAAGACATCAACGCGTCGAATGCGCATGACTTGCAAAGTTATCATTTTTTACAAACATTCCTATAAATGCTTAGTTATGTGCTCTGAACTAGATATCTACGTGATATGACATGCCTCACTAATTGGAAGTGACTGCCTTCTCAAGTTCAAGGCATACGGATCTCCGATTGTAGTGGGAACGTGAAATAAAAGAGAATTCTCATGTCTTTGTGAACAAATATAAAGTTACTTATAAAGTTCAAGTTCATAAAGTTCTTCGATCAAAATACAAGACGTAGGTATTTGTAAGTTTTCCGGTCCAACATCAAGGTACTTCGAGTTCGTAGCATATTACTAATAGATAAAGTCCAGAGCGAAATGTTAGCCGTTAATTTAAGGTATGTGTCGATTACCGTCTACATTGTTACCGAGTTTACCTTGCCTTACCTACACTAAAATAGCCCAATGCCGATAAATTCCACTGATAATTTCCTTAAATAGAACTTACGATACTTTGATAACAATTGCAAAATTTCACATCGACCTTTTTATAGCAACGCACAAAATTGTACGCGATATTACAAAAGTTTTTCTATAAGAGAAATAGGGCAACACATAATGTACAATATTGGTTTTAACTACATTTCCTAACCACAAAACGTATCTAGTTGTGTGTAGCAACAACAATATAAACACGAGTAACAAATGGCAATATAATAGGGGACTCCCATTATCTTACTCAACGGGTGCTTAAGCCGTCCTTTATCTCCATTATATACTATATTGACAGAACAAATGTATCGAAATACTAGATTTGTGTCACGCCAATCTTTGTGGCCAGTATTTGTGCCAAAAAAGAGGATGGTACCTGATACCTAAACCTCTGATCCGCGCTTCTTTTTTCAAACTTTTGAACGCGTTCCGCCGGAAAAATGTATGCGCATCTTACAATTAAAAATTACAGCATTGCACTTGCTCGGCGGTTAATTGTTTCCAATTACGAGCCGTCAAAGCGGGGTGCTCGATATATAAAGGGGCTGGCTGTATCCAATCGGCATTCCGACTCGGAAGGTGGTTGCAATCGCACGTCGTCGCTTAGTCGAAATTTTCTAGGCGAGTGCTGTCTTACAGTAGCGCTTAAGTTAGTTCGTTTGAGATCTCTAAACCTTAGATTTACACACAATAATCATGCAGTCTATGGTGAGTGTTTTGTTTTTTATTTTGTTTTTAATTTTGGATTTTCTTTTATTCGGTTTTGAAAATATATTTTTATTAAATTGAAAACCTTTAGTTAAAAAGGGTGCTTTAACCTTAGTAATAAGAGCTCCTAAAAAAAGTATTTCACAAAAAAGTCATAAGGTTTTTTTTAAACCAAATTTTATCAAAAATCTTTGTCCATCATGAAAATCTTAATTTGTCATATAATAATTCACTTCTATCATAAAATAAGAAATTAAACTTATAAAAATCTCTCCTAATGTTATTCTAACAAAACAGTTCAAACAAACTAATTACAACAGTCACTGAGTGCATTATACAAAAGTGTTCCAATTTCTAAGCCCATTTTCCAATTCTTCCTCGTCCACAAATCAAACCGCTATTATAAATCCGAGACAAACCCAATAAATAGTCTCAAGGAAACCACTTCTCACCCACTTTCACCCCCGCGAACATTTAAATAACCCTACAGTATGACTTTCCGTTGTTTCGTAACCTATCACATTTATTTCTACTTCTTTAAAGTTAAATAACATTATAAAGAAGAAAAAAGTTTTTTTGTTTGTGTGTTTGTTTGTTATGGATAAACTCAAAAACTGCTAAACCGATTTTAAAAATTCTTTCTCTGTCGGAAAGCTGCACTCTTCCCTAGTAAAATAGGCTATATTTTAACCCAGTAAGGTCAGTAGTTCCCACGGGACGCGGGTGAAACCGGAAAACGGCTAGTAATTTGTGTGCTGTATGCATTTATTTAGTTTATTAGTGAACAATAGTAAGGTACCGACATTTCCTTGCAAACAGTAATCAATTAAGTAAAGTTTGAAATTAACGGAAAGTTATCTCGCGTCGCATTGTTCATTGTGTGAGTATTTCCGCGTATAGAAGGACGAAATCGGAACTACTTTTGTTTGTAACAACCATAACCTTAATAAATGATTAAGAAAGTAGATACCTAATAACCCTTCTCTAACCGAAAAAAACAAACTTCTGAATTGAGAACCTCCTCCTTTTTGAAAGTCGGTTGAAAATGAAAAAAAAAATTAGGTTAAAACCACCGTCTTGACAGGAAAAACGTAACTAAGCTAAATGAAGCTCAAAGAAAGTGAAAAGAACAAGATAAAATTGATTATACAGTGACACAATTTAATTCAAAGCAGTTTAACATCTGACGTTCTTTACAAGCAAAAAAATGTCGCAAAGATTGGAAAGCATTACAAAAAACCGAGCAAACAATGATTCATCTTTGTAAAAACGATCACCTGTAAAAATAATCTTACAGGTTAAATGTTTTTAACCTCAATAAGTTAATACCTTGTTAAACTTAACCTTAGATTAGTATGCAAACATTAAAAGTACATAGTAACTAAACAATGGGATTGACCCAGCCCACTATTTGTATGAAACATCCTTGGTTTTTTAATAACATATTATAAGACTAACTAACATCACGATTTTGACCTCTAAAGTTAATAAGTTGCATATATAATTTTCTTTTTGAAAGTCATGAATTTTACAAGTTATTCGGTACTAATATGACACGCGGAAAAATTTTTTTGTTTGTTAGTTTGGACGCTAAAGGTTCCGAAAGTACAGAACTGATTTGAAAAATTATTTTACTGTTGGAAAGCTACACTCTTCTCGAGTAACATAGGCTATATTTTACCCCGGTACGAGCAGTAATTCCCACGGGACGCGAAAAACGGCTAGTGATGAATAGTTTGATAAAACGATGTTTACAACTTTTGGTCCTTGTAATATCAGGATCAAAATGATCCAGGATCAAATTTTATTATTGTTTTAGAATGTCACTTTATAACGGTCAATATTTTGAGTTTTATTACTCCTTATTATTCATAGTACCAGTATTAAAGAGGTTTAAATAGTTTTAATTATGTCAAGGACTACATAAAACAATGTATGAGATGATTAATAGATGTATCCGTTTTGTAAATCGCCTACGTTTGAATTTGAATATAATTTTATTCCGTAGATTAGTTACGCGTATGTTACAATCTGTTCACGCATATTGGTGTTAAGGTATATAGCTATCGATAATTGTATGTGCAATATTGTAGATATTGTAACCGTTGTTAATCTTATTAACCTTTACAATAATTGTATGGGATTTTATTGACCTCAATTCTTAATTAACATTAACAAATTCCCAATATAATCACAGAAAAATGGAAAATAATCTAAATTACTCTATGACAGGAGCATTTTCGCGCCCAAATACAGTGAACGGCGCATGCGCGCTGGGCGGGCGCGCGTCTTCACTCGTAATTCGTTTGCTAATGAGTGGGCGGGAAGCGTAACCGTTTTATGGCTCGCAGTGTAACTACCGATACTCAGTCTATCTCGTTCCTCTGCTATTTATTATGATACTAGGTAAATTGTTGTAATAAATAAAAATGCACTTTCTCGTACATTACAAAAAAACAACATTGTTTATGACATTGCATAACACCATAGAGTCCGGAGCAAAAAGGTTCGTGTCAAACGCGTAACCGCAACAAAAAGTTGTGCGATATCGTTAGCTACTCGAGCGCGACAAATTTCTATTTTCAATGTCTGGTTATTGTGTGACCTTCGACCACCATAAGACTTCCTCACGCCCACGGCTTCCTCTTGCGCCATCATTCGCAATAGCCGGTTGTGCACCAGTTCGCCGAATGATAATTCCGATCTATTGCAAAATGGCGGCTTTTGCAACAGAATGCAAAGGCGAGTCGATATGAGACCCACGCCCACAAATTACGGCGCGCTCGCTTTGTCTGATGTCCTTAAATTTTCTTTAATAACACTATCTGAGAGACTGTTCGCTGTAAACCAGTTAAGATTACTAGCCTTTACTTTTTGTGACGAAGCGTGAAGCTTAAGAATTTAAAGTGGATTAAGATGAAAAAAAAATGCAGCTTTTGACTTTGAATTCATAACTTCATGAAGATTTTTTCATTCAAACAATGAGAATGAACATTCCATCACAGCAATATAGTTGAATAAGTACCTAGGTAGGTAGGAATGGTCGCATATCTAAATAATAATAGTTGTTAATCTAGACCTTTCAGCGAGGGCTGTGGCCTGGAGTTGCGCAAGACAATTGTTTATCAAGCAGTCGCGCCATTTGTACCGATGCCGATCACTTGTCCAAGTATTGGGTCGCGAACAAGTGCTCAATAATGGCCACATACATTATTTATCTGAGTTTGAATATTGCAAGCATTATCCATAACAATAAATTCCTTCTACGAAACTACTAAGAAGTTCTCAATACAAAATCAGGCATTATAATTTAAGGTCTTGAGCCTAAAAAAAAACGACTCGTTCCTCATTGCGTCTATGGTAATATTTTTTTATGACATGCAAATTAGCACCAAGGTCGACTGTCTAATATAAATTGCGATTTTATGCGTTTAGCACCATTTACGAAATTACGCTTAATCGTGAAATTGAACTATTAGAATTTGTAATTTCCTCAAGTATGTGGAGATTATTATCTTAATTAAGTTCATAAATATATTTGTTTCTAATTAAAGTAGGAAAGTGAGTCAGGCCGTACTTCAAGTTAAATTACATAATTCATATTATGAACGTGTTTTAGAAACCTTATTACTTTACTTTATTTGGGCATGTATAATTGTAACATTTAACAGTATTTTACATAACATATCTACATAAAACCATTGCCCTAGGCACTATCTATATAAAAAAACGGTCTATTGTTTTTGATTACTAACCACTTTCTATTTCAATTGATTGATAAAATATTTTCTCCGATACACCAGCGGGTTGCGGTTTGATATTCGGTGTCAATATATGGTATTACAAACTGCGTGGTTATATTACTATGAATAGAAACGCGATACTGGCACGTAAGAACAGAGTAAACCACATTCGATCGCGTTTCGGGCTGCGGTTTGAAAATTAAAAACTTTGCAACACCTAAATGTATATTTTATTTGTGAGGCACGTTCGGATTTCAAAATTTTAAATTTATTCATTTTTCGCTTTGAAGTATGTTTTCATAGAGCCTTTAGAATATAAATGGCCAGTATTTGGAATTAAAATAGGTTCGATTATATTTCAGACAATTATTGTGCAGTCAATTTTAATTTGAATGTATTTCATTGTATTCCAAAAATAGTATTTCAGTCTTTGCAGCAGATAATATCAGAATCGTTTAATTGTATATTGTAATGTCTATATTAGGAGCTAGGAAGTTGTGTATTGGCTTCAGATAATGCAATTAATAGATATTGGCACGATGTAATAATTCCTTTACCTATTATGTCTCTAATATGTCATGTTCGACAAATGATCATAGTCGTGGACCTAATTGTGTTAGAACTGGAGATTTCATTAAAATTCCTAGCATTGTAAGATAAAATAGATCACTACTAAGTTATTGGCTATGTGCAAAGCGAGTAGCGGCGGACAATAACGACCGCAGCGCACAACACGGCAGAAATTGGAAACAAATGCGGATGTTTCAAACCCGGTTTTTATCATTATATTCATTTTACAGTAAAACTATTGAATAAATTGCACTTAAATAATGTCAACAACACTATTTTAATCTTTGGTTTTATTTATATTCGCAAAGAAAATTATAATGTTTACATGGTTATTATTTGACAGCTTCCGCAAATGTTGTAAACGCTACGCGTCGCCACCGTCGCGCACATAGCCAATACAGATACTTTAGAATGTTAAGGATGACAAGAAAAAATAATTCTACATTTCTTTATGGGCATGGCTTCAGCAACCAATGTCTTATTAAAAAAAAAAAACTATTCAATCATCGAATGAGGGTTTTCTAAAATGGCGTCCACCAGGTGGCAGCACCGAGTCGTCAGGTCCAGGTAACTGTCAAAGTGCTTATCTTTACTATGAATAGTGAACGATTTTAGTGTTTTTTTTTATTTTATAATTAAAGCACTGCATTATTGTTTTACTATTGAGGTTGAGTAAATAAAAAATCTAAATCATATTGTGTTAACAAATTTTTCAACAAGCTTTTCCTTAGTACCAGTGACTTTTGCACCCTCTCTCTTAGCTCAATTTTTAGTTCGGAAACCTTATTCTGACCGTAGTCCATAATAAAATCAATAACACTTCCAATATAACAGAATTTCAATAAACAATAAGTTCGGGCCCTACAATTCCATACTATTTGACAGCTGTTTGGACCTGACAACCCTCATTTATTATACTACAAAAGCCTAGGCGGTTTGATCGAAAGACTTCAACCCATGTGCCTATGGGCAAATAAAAAAAAATACAATCTATGTTCGATTTTCAAAACACAAATCCAGCTCGCTTCGCTTTGGCCCTTTGTCATGTAGTCTATGTAGTTCGATAGCTATCTGTTTTGTAAAAGCATTATTTATCTCTTGTCGTATTATTTAAAGCTGTTGTTGTTTATCTGTCATCTGCAATGGCGGCCATAGCCGGTGCGTGCCACGCCTTCAACATTTCGCGTAACTAGCTTCGAGCAATCGTTTTGCAAAATCACCCCGGTTTCTGTAGGCTGGTTTACGACTATGCGCCAGAAATGCGCACGAATTAGAAAATTTAACCGAGCTTGTGTTGCTTTTGTAGTGACAATAATGTTCGCAACTAATTGGGAATCAATTAAAATTCTTTGACCGAGTTAAACAGCGGCTGTATTGCGATTAGTGTGACTTTTGTTGTTATTTATTCTTGCACGATAGTTTATTGTCTTGATTTTCAATTGTTAATTTAGTGATATTTACTTCACTGAGTTTGAAATGAGTATTTATGTAGGTCCGTCTAATGACAATCATCAAAGCTAGAGGTAAGTAGCCACCAAAACTTGAGGTCTATGCTATTAGTTTTTCTAGCCCTCATATTAATTATTTATTACCCTCCATAAGTAAAGCAATCTCAGTTACAACTAAGAAGATTAATTTACTATTTCTATGTAGTACGAGTATTACAAAAACATTACTTAACACAAATAATTTATAAATTCACACGGGTTTAATTCGGCCATCTTGAAATGAGTTCACGAAGCAACAATATGATATGTCTTGACATTTGCGACTGATACAGAATATGAAGTTCGTGGGAAATATTATAAAACAATAGCTACATGAATTAATTTTATGTGATTAAGTTTTATGAAATCGTGTTAAAAGTAATTAGTCTTGTATCTGTATTTTGTAGAGATTTCATCTTTAAGTTAATGTCGCTAGATTATTGTGTTTAGTGTTAAAGATATTGTTACTCAATGTTTAGAGTTTAGAGCAAAAATGTTTAAATCTTGACAAATTCCTTTGAACCGCTTACACGTGACTCTTTCGAAAAAATCTTCGATATACACACACACATATAAAACTAACAGCCGTGCCTACATATGGTAAATTTACCATAGATTTTCACGGTAAAAACGGGCTGGGTCTAAAAGCCTATCATAGCTGACTTTGGCCCCAACTTGACAGCTATTTAACAAATACATGTCTACATTAGAAACTAGTGTAAACTCCTTTAGCAATATTTCGATAGCCGTCGCTCGTCCGTGTAATAGACATAATAACGACATGTCCAAACTGCTTGCAGTTTTTGCTCTATGGCCAGTCAAGCGTGATCGGTAATGGGTCAGCCTGTATGCAATTTGCGCCCGGAACTGTAGCAGACGGGTTTTGACATATACTTCCAGTGTATAGCTGTCTTTATTAGGTGTAAGTTATAGACGTTTTGATGATGAGTATTTTCTTGAGAGTCAAAACATAATTATGTAGTTATATGTGCTTGTAGGACTATCTTTACAAAGGGAGGTTAAGGACAAAATCGAACCTGATAATGCTACCGGACTCTTTGATATACTCTTAGTTTTTGAGGACGAGGAAGAATTTTCAGCGACCTGATTTACACCAAATGAGTTAAAAACGTAAATTCTTGAACCTACTCCGCATTTCCTTAAAACTCCCAATATGTGGCTACCTGAACTTCGGGCTACGTAAACCAAGGTCTACTACCAGCCCTTTTCTCGCTTAATAATCACGCTATGAAGAAGCAAAAGTGAGTAGTTGTCGTAACCTGTGTAATTACATTCACGTGTGAGTGAATCGGGCGCAGGTGGCTGCGTAAATGTCTAATAGTTTCGGAACGAGCCGTGAAACCGCGAAACTCGTGGTTACGCTCCGATTAATATTTACCGACAATGTCAGGCGAAAACTGATCAATTAAATACATATTACCTAGCTAGGTTATTGTTTTTTGTACTCGGTAGTAATTCTCGTGACCGTTCAATAAAATTCTAAAGTTTTTCATGAATAATTCTAACTTTACACTTCATGTCACGATTTTCTTATTTCTAAATGTCTACGACATATTTTACCGCGTAAATGAGTATGTCAAACATTATAACATTCCTAGTTTAATACCCCAATTATCGTGAGTTAGAACTAAATTATTTAAGATTTTATGTGCTAGTTAATTATTCTGGACTGGTATAATTATTACACTGTAATAAGCCACACCTTGCCTATTATTAACTGATACCAACCTACAACTACTTAAATAAAATCGTTTTGGTTTATGATGATTGACACCTATTAAAATTCCCTTCCTTAGACAAGTCATCATCTCCCGAGCCTTTTCCAAACTATGTTGGGGTCGGCTTCGAGTCTAACCGAATTCAGCTGAGTACCAGTGTTTTACAAGGAGCGACTGCCTATCTGACTTCCTCAACCCAGTTACACGGGCAAACCGATACCCCTTGGTTCCCTTCGTTAGATAAGTACATTAGATTTTGGCCTCTTTATTCAACCTTTTTTATTTTTCACAGATTATCCTCGCAGCCACCCTCTGCCTGGCCCAGGCTTCGTTCTACGCGGGCCCCCCAGCGCACATCCAACTGAGCCCCGACGGCAAGTTCTTGCTGGATACGCCGGAGGTGGCCCACGCTAAAGCGGCCCATGCCGCGGCGCACGCGCAGGCCTCCACCGCGCACGGCGCGTGGGCCCCCGCCGGAGGATACATCGCCGGACCCGCTTACGGTGCCGGCGCGCATTACGGCGCTCCTGCCGCTGGTAAGCCTACATAACTTACTTCAAATTGAAAAAAAATATAGCTCCAAAACATATACATAGTTATAAAAAAAAATTTAAGAGCATTTTGTAGTTCTTCTTTCTTTTTCTGTGACAATGGAAGTCTTAAGAATTAGCCCATCGACATTCCTTGTCGTAAAAACGAAATAGGTCTTCAGTGCTGGCAACCTACGCCCTCTCGGAAGAGACGCAGCCATAAGTCATTTCTAAGTTCAATACGGTTCCACATTCAAATACCCCAACTTCTTCAACAGGTCTTCTGAAATACGGCCCCGCCCCCCTGGCTCACGACGGTCGCGTGGTGGACACCCCCGAGGTAGCGCACCTTAAGGCAGCCCACATCGCCGCCCACAGCGCCGCTCACGCCAACGCGGCTCACGGCGCGTACGCAGGTCTCGGTCACGGCGCCGCTCTCGCTCCCCTCGCGTACGGCGGACTCGGACACGGTGCTGGCTATGCCGCCGGTTACGGCAAATGGACTGGTCCTCAGGTAATAGACCGTATAAGATATTTTTGTTCCTATACATAGATGGAGGATCCCTAGTACATAGTTACTGAGGAGAGGATGAAAGAAAAGATAGTCACATCTGTAGCGAAGGTTCTGCAAAACTCGATATGTTTTTCATATGTCTCTGCGCAAATGTCCAAGGTGCTCAATGAATGAAAGGGCCTCGATGCTAAAGATAAGTCTACCCATCTATTTCTCCACATATCTAACTCTTCATCTTTTCTCCACAGGCTCACATCCAGCTCACCCACGACGGACAATACGTAGTGGACACGCCCGAGGTACAGCACGCACGCGCCGTGCACCTCTCCCAATACGCGCACGCTGCGCAAGCGGCGGCCGCAGCACCCGAAGAGCCCTGGGGCCACCACGGCGGCTGGCACTGAACCCTACCTCGGACCTAAGCTCACTACTGCCTGACACACTATTTTTTATACAAAACGACCAGAAAAAGCCAAAAAAATGTTAAACTGTATAAAGTTGAATGTGAACTGTGTATAATAATGCAAACTCTTGTAGAACGAACTTGAAAATGTATTAATAAAAAAAATCTAATAATTTTTACTTTGTTGTTTCTACTTCTTTTTCTTTCCATTTTTGTATAAGCACATAAAACCTACACCTTTAGATAAATTAGGAATCAGGCGTTTCTTTGCGGAAATCTACGATCCTCCAGCTTTGAGCAAAAATCACTTTTTAAATATCACTCGATTGCATCTGATGGTCACGCTAGACTTTTTGCCCATAACAAGAGACGAACCTGAAATGTGCCTCGTGCATTCATGCCATCTAGAATCGAAAAGCGCAACATTCAATTGTCACTACCTCTATAATACGGGGTTTTACTAAAACAAATTCTTTTGCAAGAAGTTTTATAACGTTTCAAAGAAATTAACTAACATTTTTGCTACACTTGTACAAGCATGTCATAGAGTTTAGAACATTTTGTAGAACACGAGTACAAACACTTTAGTTCGGTTGCCGTAAACAGAACAATGTTATGCATACCAAATGAGAAGTAAAACGGATCTCATTTATTGGATCAATCCAGTGGGCTTTAACCCGCACTAATAAATGACTAGATTTACAATTAAGAGACATTACTTGGCAGCCAGTTCCTACCAAAGTATGATATAATGACTATGTTAGTGTCAGGCTGTCAAGAAATCTAGATACTTTAGATTTACCAAGATTAAATTACGTTTTTGCAAACATAAATTACTTTATTTAGGTATATTGGACTAGATTAAAAACTTCCTGGTGTTTTTTATTTATTTTTTGAACCCTACAGAACGGGAAAGAAAGAATTAACAAAGGTAGTGCTCATTTTTAAAGAAATCTCTTCAAGCATACCTGGAAATAGAAATGAAAGAGATAAAGACAGCGTGTAAATAGAGTAAAAGAAATCAAAGTTCTTGTATGCAATCTTATATTGCATTTTGATAAAAAGTATGAAATTACTGTTATAAGATTTCATATTTTTTTCAGTTTTACAATCAATGCTCAATGTATGAAATAAGAGTTTTTTATACAATCACGATTTGTAACATTAACTACTTATTTGTCCGTTTCGTAAATCTTTTCAATACATTTTACTTAATCTTCAGCTCAATCGCGGAGATAATTGAGAGCTATTCAAAAGTTCTCAAGCAAAAGTCTTCTTCATTTTGGTTATTTTGTTAAGCCTTTCATAAGATTCAAGACTTATAGTCATTCTTATACACCAAATCGTTATAGTAATATCATCGTTATGGACCATTATATCATCGTTATGGACCATTATACAATTATATTTTATATTATACTTATATTAAATGTGTAATGTAAGTAAATAACATGATTTAGTCTGCGAGATAAGTACATACAAAATGCAGTCTGTCCGTCTCCGGATAACCAGCAAACACAAAAAAATATATTCAACCAGTTCTAAAGTTCTGAATCAACGATTTCCTATTCAAACTTTCTATTACTTACTATACACTTATTCTGACTTTTCCATATACATTTACGCCATCATCAGCCCAGTTACACTTACCCATGCGTGATTCGAACTTATCAGTCTACCAATCCGTTACTCAATTGTTTTGCGTAACGCGATCAGCTGCGAACACTTGAACACGTCCCATCCGCAGTCAGATCATCTCTTAGATATTTCCAAGGAGAACAAAATTACTAGTGGAGATGTCATAATGGAAAATCGCCTAAGACAACAGCTCGGACAATGCGAAAGTTCGGAGGACGAGGCACGTTACTGTCTCCGCCCTTATACGCCTCCTTTGGTCCTTATACCAGTCCATTTTTTGTAATACCAAAAAATCGTTGAAAACCCGAACGCCAAGTTAGTTCACTCGTAACTGATCGTTTTGTTCCTGGCAATACGTAATGACCTAGAAGAAGGCGCCTGACCTGCCTGCATTAGTGCATATCCGTTCACCTTTCCTTACTCCTTGGATATTTCCTATGCAATGTTTTCCCTCAGAGCTATTTATCTGATCCAGTTGCCTTGGTATCCAGTGTTATGTAATACTGAATGCTTTCTGACGGGGTGTGGTTGGCAGCTGTGTAAGTACCAACATAATAAACTAGATTTGTAGGGCCAGTTTGACCCCCTACTGAGCCTCTGGGTGTTGTCTATAATGCGCTATTTATTAAAATTTTGTTTTGCGGCTATTTTCAAAGAAAGGGTAGACAGGGTTATAGGAACATATACTACTTATTGATTTTTAAGTTTAAGGGGAAAGATCTATGGACTATGGAGAGCAAATAAATTACAAATTCAATTGAGCATGATCACTCGTAGCGTTACCTACTTGACTTTTTAGTTATCTAAAAACAAAGACAAAAAGTTGTCATATTATCTTGCAAAATAAAGTGTAATAGTAGGCTTACAAGGCAAGTATCTACTGTATATGTCATTATTTTCTTTAATGACTAGTAATGAACTGAAATTACTAGAAATGTATCCTATATAAAGCTGTCTCCGTAGGTTTTGCTAAAACGTATGATTAATAGTGAAATCATGACTAAAGACTAAAGACCAACTGCTAGATAATTAAACAACAGAATAGAGGTGCCTGAACTAGTAGTTAATATTTATTTAATGTTTTGATATAGTCGAGACGACCTCGATGGCGCAATGGTCACCATGCCGGACTGCCGGACCTGAGGTGCCGGGTTCGATTCCCGGTTCGGCCGATATTTGTGTGATGAGCATGCTTGTTGGAATATGTATTTATCTAGCTTATCAGTTGTGTGAGCACTCATAACACAACTTAATTAATAACCGACATATATTATTGCTATTATGTTTTAATGCGACTTTGCAAAGCGAGTTTTACCTGGCACTTTTCCTCGGGGAGTCACAGAGATACTTTCAACCACAAAATGTTAATTAAGATTTTATTTTTATGTTTCCAGAAAGCCTTCTCTTTTAATAGGTGAGAGGATTAAGAGAGATATCAGACTGTGCTATAGACCTGTAGAGATAAGAATTATAGACTACTTTTTATTTGTAAATACGGAAAAAAGGGTAAATTACTGTGAGCAAAATATTATTATAGTCTGATTATAGTTAAACTGATATTTGCTGAAAGTAACTTCGACATTCAAAATATATTATAAGCGCCTTGTTATTAGTTAATTTCGCTGTTAGTAAAAAGGTTGCTCTTGGAAAATCCGCAGGCCTTCTCAATGCGAATTATATTTATCAATAAATCGAATTTGCATGATTAAATTGTCTATTACCAACTGTTATAAACTATTGAAGTTTAAACCAGTCGAATTTTGTTGGTTTTTTGATTTAGGTAAATACTGTACAAAGATTTACAAAAAAGACCAGAGGACAGACAGAGGTAGGTAGATAGACAGATAAAGTCATATCCTCATTTGAAAAATTAATTAGCTACTTACGTGAAATATTGCAGGTAATAAATAACAGGAACGTTAATAGGAAAGTCACTAACAGAGACCATTCCTTTAAAATTTTTTATCACCTCATTTTATCATTCTACAGATATTGTAACTTTAGGTTTCCACTGTCATACCTATTTTCCTTCAAAAAGAAGAGCACACGTTGGCCCAAATAACTTTTCATATAATGTAGGTAACTTTTTTGTCTCTATTGTCATTAACTCTATTGGCATCAACCTACTTGATAACCGTTATATACCAGATAAAAAGAAAATGGCATTGAAAACCTGAGATTGCTTGTATGATTTTGTGTTTGAACTAATAACAGCCCGCATCATATTTATAACAATTAGCATGCTTAGAGGTCACACCTGTCCTGTCTAGCCTAAATACCAGTAATGTTAGAAACAAGTGACTACTGAGTACGTAGCATGGAGAACAAAATTAATAGCGGAGATGTCATAACACAAAATCTCCTAAGAAAGTAGCGCACCAAAATACGGGTTTTCGGGGGACGAGGCATACGCCCGTTATGGAACCCGCCATTCATCCCATCATCCTCCGAGCCTTTTTCTCAACTATGTTGGGGTCGGCTTCCAGTCTAACCGGATATAGCTGTGTACCAGTGTTTTACAATAAGCGACTGCCCTATCTAAGCTCCTCAACCCAGTTACCCGGGCAACCCAATATCCCTTGGTTACACTGGTGTCAGACTTACTGGCTTCTGACAACCCGTAACGACTGCCAAGGATGTTCAATGATAGCCGGGACCTAAAATCACCATTCAATCAAGACCAATCTTTGGCAGATTGGTTTTGATTTGAAAAGGAACTCGCGAACGCCTCATTAGTCCTAGCAACTGTTCACACCTACTGTTCGTTGCTTGACCTACAAGGAGGCGCCTGACCAACCTTCCCTGTGGCACCTCTGATATGTTCTCTTCGTCATTGCTACTGGGTATGTAGGCACGAGGTGTCAGTTACAAGTCCGCCGTTCCCACTGGTCGCCCACATGGTAACTGGGTCGCTGGTGTAGACTACATCTGAGATGCATACACAATTGTTTGACTTATTATGTATTTGTTAGAATGTGTAAACAGATGAATAACAATCAAGAAGAAAACTTTGCAAAGAATTTTCATATCTTAAATCTTAAACTTCCAAATAATTTCACTCTATCTAAAGGTGTAAAGCTGAAAATACGTTCAGTAGTTTTTGAGATTATTGTGTGTTGAAATATTGTGATAATATTGTAAGTTTATATAGGTATAATATTTATTAATAGTTATGCAACTCAATCAGCCTTTATTAATAAAACTATTGTGTTAAGACACTATTTACAAAACTAGGTTGATAGTTAAGTATATCAACCGACGTAATTTATTAAGGTTAATTGAAATACCTAACCTAGTTTGACTAATCTGCGGCCTATACGATAACTAATAATAAGTAACAAGTAACTAACTCAAGTAATATAAGTTTTAACATATCACAATGATCAATTACGTATTGTAGATATTAAACCTCCTTGCGCCCAACCTGTACCGACTAGGCTGGCAAGAAGAAAATATTTTTTTTTTTATCTGGGCAAAGAGAAAAAGTTACGATATCGGGAAGGATGACAGACGTTAATGTCATGGTTGCTTATTTATCTTTAATATTGTCTTTTTTAACAATCCTTCAACAATCCTGTATTTTCAATAATTTAGTTCTGATATCGTTAAATCAGTTGTATTTTAAGAATATTTATAAGTAGTACTCTTGCTTTTGTTTATGAATTATGTTTTTTTAATCTTTACCCCTTCTGATCTGATTTCTAAGAATATTATTGGATACCTAACTAGGTAGATTCATCTTCAAACTCGACAGCCAAAGACACCTTTGGTTTTTGTCCCAAACTTTTGTTCATGCCATTAGTACATCTACCTACAAGTCGTGACCCAATTTTCCGGGTAAACCAGCGTTAAGCGTGGCTAATTCTTAAGTAGGATCGTATCTAATCTCAGCTTACAATGACATATGCTGTGGCCGAGAATGCACTTAGGAGCATTAAAAAGGATCGATTGAAATGTCAGCTCTTGATTCGCAATTAGATTTTTTGCACGAATTAGTGATCATATAGATAGGTATTAATATCAAAGGTAATGGGTTTATTAGTGTATTTTTTTTTGTAAATTGTGTGATTACTTTATTTGTTGTATTCCACAAAGTGTACCTACTTAGGTGACAAATTCGTATGTTGAGATCACCACATCATCCACAATGACAAAGCGAAAATAGAAAATAAGGAACGATTTATTCTTAATTGATTAGGTTTCTTAAGTACTTAAGATGTATCGAAATACCCTTTGCAATTTAAAAACGATTCCTTTGCGCAATATGGAAAAATAAATAGACTCTGTTCGGATTAAAAGAAGCTACCGAATGGTTTTATTTTTATCACCATCGAAAACCAATCTCATTACTCTGCGTACTAAGTAAAACACTGCAACAACTACAAAAATAAATCGACAAGAAGGACCAAAGAAAGTTACCCAGAGACCTGTTTTACAATGAAAACAGGTTGATTTCACTTTTGACGCCAAACTCCGAAAGTGCACCCGATTGCAATGTGCAACGGTGTATATACTAAAAATATCTCTTGTAGGGCTATAAACCTACATTTAATATAATACAGTAGGAATGCTGGCTTTAGTTTAATTAAGTTATGATTATGACTAAGAACTGGTAACATAAATTGGCTAAATAGTGAAGCAGTCGCTCCTCGTAGAACACTAGTACTCAACCGCATCCTATTAGACTAGTAGCCCAACTCAAACTCAAAACTCAAACTCAAAATTTTTTATTTCAAATAGGCCTATGAAAGCTCTTTCGAAACGTCAAAGTTAGGTGCACGGTTCCAAAGAGTTGGTCTCATGGAGAAGAACCGGCAAGAAACTCCATGGACACTCTTTTTCATGGACACTCAACATAATTGGAAAAGGCAGAAGAAGCAGATGATGATGAACTGTTAACGTAAAAATCAATGCGTGGAAATTCTTGCGAACATTTAAGTAGTTCTTAGATCTGCTGATAAAGAAATAGGAATGGATTCATGTTGTCAGTGACAGCAGACATTTCATATTTGCCGAAGAAGCTGGCGAATTTAGCAAAATTGTGGACACTGAGCTTTAACAGAAATAAAAGTATTTCAGGCTAAAGATTTTTGGTAAGCATTTTATATTGCCAGTTTCGGTATCTATCATCTATTTATCACGATGCTTGCGAGTGCTAAAAATCTATAGCGAAAAATTCTGATGCGTGGTATTTGGTCGTTAAATCACAAAAACATAAATACTTAAGTACGTTTAAAATCAGTGCAAAACAAAAAACAAATTAAAGTATCCTTATAAGCTGATTTGCGGTTCAATTTCAATGACAGGTAGATAAGATTTATCATTAAGTATATACCTTATAGCTACTCATCAGTACGTACAATGATACTTCAGTTTTTCTTCCTTGATTGATGATCCCTCCGCGACACGATATCGTGTCGGTTATTCCAACGAAAGAGAAAACTTTGGGTTTTCCCAGCCACGATGGGTTTGTTCAAACTCACGTACTCACTGAGTGTGCTGATGACTCACCGTTATGTTTGGATATAATTATTATGTCATAGTTTCTTGGCGGAAAATGAGCATGATAAGAACTTTTTATAAGGTGTTAATTTTTATTGTTATCGTTATGCTAGCATTATTCGATGATTTAAAGGACTCCGTATAATTATAGGGCAGTATTAAACTGGGTGTAACTTTTATCTAGATAACCTCAAGTTTAGTGTATAATCTGCTCAGAACATGCTCAGAAGACCTGTTAGGCAAGTCTAGGAATACCATGGTCAATGTAAATAACCAAGGTCATTTTTAAATATTTTGACATTTCGGTTTGGGAAATATGTTAGAAGCTAGAAGGTAATCTACTAAAAATCAATATTTTGGTTCTAAAAATATTCTTGTATTTTACGAGATATCTAAGTATCGGCTAGTCTAGGAAGTTTTTTTTTTCAATTTATTACCAGTTTTGGTTAGGTATCTTTAGCACGTTTAATAAAATTATACCTACAATTTTCGGATTAGTGAAACACTAATCAAATTGTAGGGTCACCACACTACTTTATTTTTCTTATCGCAGAGATGTCACTTAAAAATAAAATATACAGTGAATGATGTATTTATTCATGTGTTAGCTGCCAGTAGTTACAAAGAGGGCAGCAGAGACGAGCGACCATAGACACCTCGCCATTCAGCCGTGCATCTATGCTTGGAGGATTCTTTTTTCGAACGTCATTGTGACATGTTATAGTTTGACAGAATAAGATTTTGCCGCGTTCTTGATTAATCTTAGTTGATTTTCATGTTAAAACTATTTCTTGTCATTTCCTCGTTAAACAAACCTGCTTCTGGTTTTTAAGACATGTTATTTTGTGGTAAAATTCATTTTTATATACGATGGAGTAAGTAACAATACCTAGGTACTTAATGTAGATATAATATCCTTACGTGATCATGATGTTTTATTAAATTCGTAGATTTATTACCTTAAAGCTTGGTGACCCTCATTTCATATTAATATTTTATCATAGTTTTTGTGTAACTTCCTTAGAATTAGAATAACAACGTGTGGCTCGTTCGTTACGTATCATAACTCGAGTTAATGACTCTTTGTCCTAGTGGAATTGAATTAGATACAATTTGATATGTGTTGTGTGTATTATAAATTATACTTAGTACCTACTATTATTTCCTCTGTTTATACATAATTAGGGCAATTATTATTATCTATATATCTCAGCATGGTGGCATAATCAGATGATGTGTGCATATAGTAAAAAAACAAATTATTTGATGATAGCTGCTTTAGCTTCAATAGATTATTTGTTGCGTATAAAAAGTATATTGTTCCTCGGTTATTTTATTTGATTTAGGTATATTCTAGTTAGATCTTAAATTATAAACGACATGAAAACCACTCCCTTTAAATTCTCAATGTTAGTAGAAGCTACATAAGTACGTCATATAAAATCAAACGAAGTTCTTAAAGAAATACCTAACATAAATTATTGCTTACGTACTTTTTCTTTGTAATCAGGGCATCATTAATTAATATAAAATAACTAGTGATTACGATTGATTCAAAATTCGATCTCAATAAGAGGTATATCTACTATCTTTCTCCAAAGTTGTGGTACTTCACAACTTTGTGCATAAACTACTACAGAAATGTACCGTTACTCGTCAGGAATTCTTTCGCTTTGACCAGAAGTTACCGTAATATTGGAGACATTGAATTTTATGTTACCATGGTTACTCGAAAGCACGGGCGCTTTGAAAATGGTGAGAACGGTATGCCGAAACTATCTTAACTTGCTTTAACAAAAATACACTTACCTCCCCACTCAGAGACATTTAATGGTTACTTAAGCCATTCCTTAGTTAAGGATTTGTATGACATTCCGTCACTAAGGAGTGACTTAAGTAATCATTAAATGTCTCTGAGTGGGGAGGTTAAACATTCATGTATACTAATGATAACTCTTTTTTTTTAGATTTTGGGAGAGATTTTCCAAAAAGTCAACGGAACGAAACCCAATGGTAGGGACTGGGCAAAATAATTTCGGAAAGCATTCACATGCAAATGGATTCACAGCACGCCTTCACTTCGTTTACTGAATACACAGTTTTTGTCCATACACGCAGAATTGCTATTGGAAATCGATGTTTAAAAACCACGGAGGAAGGAAAGATAGCGGAGATACCATGAGGAAGGTAGGTCAGGCGCCTTCTTATAGGTCATGGTAGTGTACGGTTGGCGTAATCAGATTAGCAATAAACGAAGCGTTCGGGTTCCTTGTCAAATCAAAACCAATCTGTCAAAGATTGGTCTTGCGAAATAATGGGCGGGTTCTAAAAAAGGCGTATAAGGACGAAGCTAGTAACATTCCTCCGCATTATGGGCGCTCTATTTTCTTAAGAGATATTGCATTATGATATCTCCGTTAGTAATTTTGTTCTTCATGTTAAAAACCAACAATGGGAAGTTTTTAGAAGCTTTCTTGGTTTCTTTGAACTTGAACTTCACAGTTATGACGTAGCGGCGCGGTTGAAGGCTGCGTTGCGTAAACTATTGAATAATATTGCCCTCGGTGAATCATTTGCGCTAAGTTGCCAATTTCTTTTACTACGTAAAGTTTTAAATAGATAGGTAGGTAAGTATCGAAAATATGTCAGTCATATGTTATTACTACAAAGAAATATATCTACAGCATTACTTTTCGTATAAACCATTGCACGTCTCGGTCCCGTTCTTTCCCTTCCGAGGTATTATCTCGTCACATGTAACTGCCCTTTGCACATAATAACATTTCATAGAAATAACATAAAGTCAAATCAATGAACCTAACCCATGAAATTGACAATAAACATACATAGACAAAAATCAATTGATAATTCCAAAATGACAGAGCATTTCTAGGCACCTATTCTAGTTAACAAGCACGGTGATACGCTATGGTCGAAACGCTCATTGGTTATGGTTGGGTATTGTCAACCTATTTAGTTTTGTGGGATGTCTGGCTTACTGGCTTCCGCGTCAAAACAATTGTTTGGGAGGTTATTCTGTATGTCAGGTGATACAATATCACGTAACGGTATAGATAGACGCATGCCTAGCCACCATTTGCCTGCCCTGCCTTTTCCCTTTTTGGTATGCGTATGTCAGGAATGTTCTATCAGTTACTAGGTACCTACGATTCGGTGATAAGCTATTAAACTTTCTGCCGTTGGTCAGCTTCTTATCTATTTGAATATTAATTAAACGTAACTGTTTTTATAGTGTTCTTTTGTTTGGACTACTGCAAAATTTTTATTTAAGTACCTACTTTAGGTTTTCCTTTATAGAGCCACGGACTGGTTAGAGTCAACGTTTTGAACCGCAAACTATGTAGCTTTAACATTCAATCTTAATGTACCTACCTAACTCCAATAAAAAACGTCTGGCCTCTTCAACTCGTACCGATTCACAAAAATCTACAAATTACCTAAAGTCAACCGGCAAAACGTGTTTTTCTATCCGACCTAGGGGGAGCATAGGTATCTAGTTTAGCCTAAACGACTATTGTTATGAATTCTAAATACTATTTTGTACTGGTTCCTCTGCAAAAGGTCGTCTGTGAGAAGAGGACCGGTTTCTATTTATTTAACAGTCACTTGTTTTTATTATGAGCGAATTCTTGTCGTTTTTTGTCGCAGTTGAACAAACGCCAATCCGTCTCTATTAGGATTTTACCTAGCGAGTGGGAATTTGCAGATAGGTAACTGCTATTACGATTCATACATATTGTGCGATATTAATTAAATACTTCCTCAGCTTTGATGAGTCGTAAAAACTATAAAATAACCCGCGATTACCCATGTATTGTACTTACCTATCATCTACGATTATTATACCTATGCCATAAAACTCTCATAAAATGTGAATTATGAATAACTGTTGTATTTAAACCGGATAGACAGGAATCATTTCTTGATTGAAGATGAATACACGTTAAGTTGTTTTTCAAAAATCTTACCTTTGCAACTATTTCCGCGAGATAGAGCTGAGCTCTAGGATTCGAGAAGTTCTGGATATACCTACTTTATCGATTTGGCGTTATATTGGCTTTTTCTTTTCATACTTTCCTGCTAATTAAAAGGGAAAGGCACCTGAAACCATGAAACATATGATCCATCAATCCCAACTTATTTTTGATGAGTCAACGTAAACTCAAAATTAACTGACCCTCTAAGGTCACAGAAATGATTTTAGAGGTAAATATTACCACCGCAAAGTTGATGTTTTAGTATTTATTTGATTTTGTAAATAACCGCTAATGTAGTCATTTATTTTTTACTAAATGTAGATACAATGATGATGGTGCTTAGTACACCGCAGCCTTGGTGCAAATATCAAATCAGTGTGTGAGTAAATTGCTTCGTTAACCATTTCAAATCTGTATGTTATGTTAATTCAGTGAATTGAACTAGTAAACAAATATATAATTATGAATTACTGTACTGTTACAGCCTTTCTATCGTCCCACCGCTGGGCACAGGCGTCCTCTCACACGGAGAAGGGACACTTATGAATTAGGCAGAGATATTCCTCCAATTGGGCTAACAACTCCATTGTAGTTATCTAGCTACAAAACATAGACTGGATCTGTCATCATGTATGCTCAAATGCAGACTGTATGAACAAGTATTACGATACTCAGCTTCTACTCTATAACTCCGTAAGGTTTTCGCGGAACGGAATGGTGGTACCTATTAGGTACCTACCTATTTATCTCCATTAAGTATCGTATCAACTGACAAGCTGTCTACATACTCGACAATATGGGTTTCTGGTATTTCCTAAGTTACATACGAGTTATTAGTAGTAATAATTTTGTCAAAGAAACCTTTTATATATTTTTTTTAAACCAGATACCTACATATGTTGTCAAGTCCAATTGTAGGTCGTTCTAGTGCGCACCAATTACGCGGTCTGTTTATTTTTTAATTTAAAATGCCTGCGTTATGTAACTAAAAGGTCACTACGATTGTTTATTAATCGGTCATCATATTCAACATCACCGAATAGACAGACAGAATCAGGTATTTTTAAAAGGAGCGCTTTTTTGGAAGGAATTAGGTTCGTAGATACCAAACAGCGAACTTTAAAGAATTTTAATACACAATTTTCTTTATTTTTAAGTTTAACAGAGTTTTATTTGAGAGATAAACACTAAATCCATTTTTCAGAAAACCTGACCTACCGTTTACGAGAACGCGTAAAAAGTTAGATACACACATCAAAAAAAACTTGGAAACTGGAAAAACCCAGGAGTTTGTAAGACGATGACGTGACAGATATACTAAAGACGATATATAAGTTCTACTTAAACTTACGTGTAGGTAAAGTGATTCATTCTTTTAAAAAATAATGTCATGCTACATTTGTATGAATACTTACACATACATAATTTAATTCAAACAAGTTTTCACATTTTTTAGATCTAATGCCATTTACTTTAAAAAATTTGCTCGTCATGGCCTGACTTATATTTGATCAAAAGTTAACTATTTTCACAATTAATTAATCCATAAAGACATTATTTATTTTATTAGTTTTGACTCGAAAACGGTTGACAATAATTTAAATAGGTATGCTATCCTCATAATCCCTTATTTCCTATACTGCATTTTAATTTATTCACGCACTTTTTACTTCTTAACAGATTTTTTTGACATGATGTACCTAAATCTAAATAAAAAAACCCAGCTTCACCTATTTTCAACCTTCGAATTTCAAATGAGTGCATAGACCGGGAAAGTTTTTTTTATGTCATCGACGTATTAAAATGCATTCTGCCTATAGTATTTTCTGGCATGAGTAATGCGGGAAATCTTGTGTTATCACAAGTGGGTTATGACAAGGCTTGACTTATGGGGGCTCGTGCAGTCCAAGGCATTGTTCTAAAGTTGTGTTCACACTTGCGATTCCTACCAAAGATCATGTAATTTTGTTCGTTACGAATTATTTGTTACTCGTACTGTCGTTGTGTCCGTTTAATTATTACTCTCAATTGCATTTTTTTATCAGCAATTAGTAACTCTTCTTGACGTTCAATTTGATGTTCGTAGCTAAAGTTTCCAGTACCTACCTATTATTTAATCTCATTTAAAGTAGATTATCGAAATCTAAAGCCACACTATAAAACAGAAAGCTTAGTAAATAAGAAATCCGAACCCGAGTTAGCTTAGTACATACATCATAGGTACTTATTTACCTCTTACACCTACAGATATAGCGTCTTACTCCCAATGAATTAAATAGTAATGAATAACTCATTAAGATCAACCCATTTTTTGCCATCTCCATCATCCTCAGAAAAAAACAATCTTCACAGTATTACACTGATTTTTATATATTTTTTTATGTATATCATCACCGGTGTATACCAGCCCTCAGGCCAACCGTCTGTTTTCCATATAAACAAAACCGGCGCCTGCGCAGTCCGTTGTCGAGCGCGCATCATCTCACGTGCGCGCATCCTCACGCATCATTGTATTTATTTGTGAATTTTGTGATAGTGCTCTGTGATATAGTGATAGGAATAAAAGGTGAATATTTAATAATAATTTGATTTCTATTTATTTTTATTAATTGGAATTCTATATTATTGAAGATTTACCCATCAATTATAATGGACCCAATTATTACCTATTATTTTTACTAATAGTTACAGCCTATTTATCGTCCCACTGCTGGGCACAGGCCTCCTCTCACACGGAGAAGGATTGAGCATTAATCATTATTATTTTTACTAATATAGTGTTATTTTTTATTGAGTTTTAACGTGAAAATAAATCTGACTGTCTGACTAGGATTCACGGTAAAATTATGAAGCAATTTAAATGGTAGTTTTTACCCGGTTGCGGGAAATGGTTCACTCGGGTCGGGTGTAAAATCTCGGGCAGCAGGACTAGCATTTTTTAAAGGAACCATGCTAGATTTTTAAGGTCACGAAATAACTTAAAATTATGGAATATATCGTAGACCATTTTTTTCTTTTTATGTTCACTGTATTGTTTGTTTTGTGCCATATTTATTTATTTGTTTCTTGCGTCATTCGTGTGTTCGAAATAAATGGATTTTCTTTCTTTCTTTCTTTCTTTCTTTCATTGACTAAAGAAATGAGTATTTTTAAAAGAAAAGTTTGAAAGTGTCACTTACGTATGGAATACTTAGTAAAAGTAAGCGAAAGTTAAGCAGTATTGTCTATCAGTAAAACATGTGCATACTTAACTTAAGTATTAAAGTTATTTGTTTTTTTTTTTTTGTAAGATCCTTATTTTACATAAATTATGCGCAAGTGAGTTTGTCTTTTTGCACTTTTTCTTTTAACTGGGGTCATTTGACTTCTCGTGCATCTCATTATTACAAATAATCTATTTTTTTTACATACATACACGTAAATGGATTAGGTATTCTGATCCAAGAATTTGTGTCTTTCAGTCAGTCAAAAAAAAGATGACTACTGTAATCTACATTTTTTATTCTTTTCGAGAGATCAAACGGAGACAAATTACAAAGTCTGCAACAATCTACAAATTGACACTATTCAATTTTTGTTCGTCAAAATTTCGACTGGTTAAATTTAAATGAATATATTGATACCGTTTTCGAACATTCTAACTCGATATTCAAGACAACATAATTATATATTTTTCTACAAATATTATTAACGGTTGTAAATTATTATTACAGCTTGTTTCTAACCAATTATCATGGACCAGTTTCCGCGATGTTATGTCGTTTTTAAAGATATTGAACTTGGAACGTCCCTATGTGAAGAATGTTAACTTGATTTTAATTTTATGCGTAAACCCTAAATTCTGCAAAGAGCAATGAACTTTGCAGTAATGTTGCGCTTTTATTTATTTATGTTATTGGTTTAATTATAGTGGAAATTAAGCCAAATTAGGAAAGAGGCAATTATAGAGGCCACTTGATTTTTGACTTTTCAATTTATTCAAACCGCTTTTAACAAGTTTGAAAAACCAATTTTATTGGATGATTTTCAAGAAAAATTACAACTTTTTTGCGGTTGTAAACAATATTCATCACTACAATAAAGATTCTTAGTAGCTTTCTCAAAAACTACTTGACTGATTTAGAGCCATACTCCTAAAAGTAAGAATCATAGATTTGTTATGCTAGTGTTTTAGTCATAATATACGTCAGACAGAGGATGTTAACAGAAGCTAATTTATTTAAATAACAACTAGAATTGCTAATAGTTTTCCATATTTAGTAATAAAACTACGTTTTTTCTTTACCCGGAAGACTTCCTTCTAAAACCTGAGAATCAATATAAAATATATGTTAAGTATAGCTGATTAACACCGTGACAATTTATTTAACAAATTCGTAAAAAAATAAAATATTTTTGCAGCGCCTGATGAAGTCATTCAGAGAATTTTGTTTACGCAAATTCCTTAAATTGTAATTCTTTACACATTCACATTAAAACATTCCGATGAATGGGAACCCAAATGGGATAAATTTAGCCTTCAGGTAGAACCAAATATATTTTAGCATAATTAGTTTCACACGTCCTGGGGGAAAGTCCTGTAAACGAATTTAGAATAAACTTCTTTCCGTAATCGGACAAAATATAGAAAAGTCTAAGTCAATAGAATAACGGCTTGCTTTAGGATAAATAACCTACCTGTGATGTACTTAGGTATATAACTTTTTAATCCAAGAAAACTTGAGAAGCTTAAAATAATCATTTTCATAATGTGTGTTAATCACGTAAATTGTTTTTGTTTCAGTGCACGCCCTCACAACAAAATGCTGAGAGACGCAGAGGTGAGTGGAGACGAGTTTTTACTTAATTTGTTTATAATGCATAAGTTTTTCACGTATTTTGGTACATTTAACTAATTAATTATATTTTTTGCACACTCCTAAAGCAGTGTTACCTAAATCCAAACTATCCAAACTAATATTATAAATGCGAAAGTAACTCTGTCTGTCTGTCTGTCTGTCTGTCTGTCTGTCTGTCTTTTCTTCACGCCTAAACTACTGAACCAATTTGTGTGAAATTTGGTACAGACATAGTTTGAAACTTGAGAAAGGACATAGGATAGTTTTTATTACAAAAAAAATAAAAATAAAATTATTCCGGACATATAGCTCCATCTATTGGTCAAATCAAAAATCTGCTGGTAGTCACCATTCCACGCGAACGAAGTTGCGGGCAAAAGCTAGTGTTAGAATAAAACTGAGGAAAATAAAATCATTATCAAGAGCAAAGTCAAGATCCTTATCCTTTTACAAAGATTCTGACCTGATGATTATGGGACCACCTGGGACGTAAACCCTATCAAACAAAAAAAGAATTTTGCAAATCGGTCCGGGTCGTCGAGTCACCAGTGAAGATACATAAAAAATAAAGATCCCGACGAATAGAGAACCTCCTCCTTTTTGGGAAGTCGGTTAAAAAAATTAAACCGTCTTCAATAATATACCCAAACCTTCTTCAAATATAAAACGCCAAACTGTGAACCTCTTTCTTTAAGTCGGTTAAAAATAGTGCTGCTTCAAGACCAAGTTGAATATAAACAAAGCCTATATAAGGATATTTATTATCTGTATTGCAATAAAAACTGATAATACCATTGCCACTTTTTCCTAAATCGACCTTGACATCGACTCTTGCGCATCATTCATATAAACTACAGCGTATAGTGAGTATTGGTACAGTGACACGCTTTGTATCGTATATGTAGTGATAACTTTGCACGTCATTAATTATTTTCTTGCGTTTTCACAAGATTAGTTAAAATAATACAAGTTTTACGAGTTTTCATTCAGTCAATGGATAGGTTGTTTCCTTTGGAGCTGAAATTGGTTGTCGCTCGCGTATCAAACAAATATAGGAATCGCTACTTTGTGTAAATAAAACTTGAATAATCCTGCTTCTATAGATCTTATCTTCCATCCGAACTACTCGGAAAAATACGAGTAGATCCTAGAATGCCAACTCATGGTGTTGCTAATAAAAAAGCTAATTTATTACATGCATACATAATAGTAAATCAACTATAAAATCATCATGATGGGAACTGGTGATATCTGCTCATCATCACGATTTTTCACAAGAAATACCAATTAGTAACTTAAAATGATTCACATATCATGGAATAGGTACT
Source organism: Helicoverpa armigera (assembly GCF_030705265.1). Lineage (NCBI taxonomy): Eukaryota > Metazoa > Arthropoda > Insecta > Lepidoptera > Noctuidae > Helicoverpa > Helicoverpa armigera. The sequence goes on from NC_087141.1 coordinate 4,111,599, forward strand.
AAGATTATTATCATAAAAAGTTAAACAATAGTAGGTATTTACGTTAGCCCATCACGAATTATTTATAAAACAATAAGATATAATTTAACATCTTTAATTGTTCAAAACATATTAACTGTATTCTTAAAAACAAATAATAAAATTGATGATCGAAAAATGATTTCAGTTTTCCAATTTTAATTTTCTTCGTGATGTAACTGTTTAACCACAGATTTACCTTAATAGTTACGACTGTAACAGTAACTGTTATAAAAGTAACTATTTGGACAAATTTAGCCATAGTAGGTATAGTAAATATTCCAGGGCTATTCTTTCAATAAACAGCACAAAAAGAAAAAGCTATTTTCTAGGGAGGAAAAATGTTAGACTATTATATCCTGGCTCGATGATTGATGATTAAAAGTTAGAACGTTAATCATTTTACAGGATTGGGTCAATCAGGAGCTGGTATTTTGGATTATATAAGATTTTTAAATGTTAGTCTCTGGGTGAATATTGAAATATCTAAATCAAAGCTTAATCTTATGCGCAAGAATCATTTTCGTTTTGTAATTTTCAGTTAAAACTCAAGTTTAAGATGATGTTTTATCATTGTCATGAGTTAGGACCGAGATTAGGTAATACTGTCCCTTGGCAGTAACTATGAGTAGGTACGATTAGGTACCGATGTTTTTACTTCAAGCAATCGCGTATAATTATTGCTTTTTGTCGACGTCTTGATATCGTTGTTTATTCAATCATCGGCTGTCATTATAAACAATTAGTTTGAACATAAGCCTTTGTTGTCATTGCGAGATTAAATTCTTCCGTTGCGTGTGTTTTGTTTCCTTTTGTCTATGGTTTCCGTATTTTCATCACAGGTCAAGGTTTTCTCATAGTAATTGAGAAGAAAATATGGAAAATGTATGAAAATCACCTCGTGAGAATCGATATCCAATTATATTAATGAATCCGGTACCTATGTCTTCGACACTAGCTCATCTTCATCATCGCCCCTCTGCTGGACACTGGCCTCCTCAAGGATTGAGCGTTAATCACCACACTTTCTCAATGGCGTTTAGTGACGAAAACGATTGAAATCCCAAAGCGATTTGCTGGTCCTATATGACCATCCGCATGAAAACTTTAAGCAACACCCTTATTAACTAATCACCTTTTTCCTTACAGGCCTGCGCGTGCCCCATACGCGAAGTGGGGCCATCCATGGTATCGGCATGCCCGAACCAGTTCCTACTCTTCATGACGATCCTGGAAGCTTACATCAATGGCCGCTGTGATCTAGCAGACCCATGCAATAGGGTCACCAGTAAGGAGCAGCCAGATGACATTTATGATTTCGTGGTGGTTGGCGGAGGGTCTGCGGGGGCTGTGATGGCTGGGAGATTGTCTGAAAATCCTCAATGGAAGGTACGCATTATTTTTAACACGCTTATATTAGCTTCACTTGTAACTATGTATGTATGTAAGAAAATCTTCGAATCTTAATTTACCCCACTTTCCGGTTTCCGATTAGGATGAACTTTTGCACGCGTTCTGATTTCTGATGACAATACATGACTAGGGTGTTGTTTTAGTTCTTAAAACTAGGATTTTTTATTATTTAGAAAACGAACGGAGTTCTAGATTAAAAATCTGTGCTTGGGTAAAATACTTGAGGCGTTCTGTAGTCGCAATATTAGGTCTAGTACATCATAGTTCCATAGCCTGTTAACAATACCTACCGGGGCTTCGGTTTTTTCTTAAGTCTTGCGTAGATAAACAAGCTACTATCAGCATCAACAGGCTATAGAACATTAAGTCCAGAACAATAGACAGAACGAGTAGGTAGGTACATCAATTTCACGTCTTCATGACTCGCCACCATGCATTGTTGTAAATACCGGCCAAGGAGGCCGCTGATTGCTGTTTAAATACCTTCATTTAGTGGATATGTTCCTCGGATTACGATCCCATTTACTTCACACTTTTATCTTTGATCTATTCTGCGATTTGTCGTCCATATTTTTTGTTGTCATTTTCTCAAATTGTAGTAGGCAAGCATGGCATACAAGAAAAGGAGATGGCTAAAAAAACACCCAGAGTCGACAGAAACTTCATATGTATGATTGGATTCAGTATAATGTGAGGTTTAAAAAAATATTTCATATCACCTAAAAAACATGGGGTTCTCTTTTTATAACGTTTTTTTCGATCATGATTTTACATAGTTCACAGAAAAGATACATAAGAGAGTACAAAAGAGAGAACATAAGAGGAATACATAAGAGAGTACATAAGGGGAGTAAATAAGAGGAATACATAAGAGAGTACATAAGGGGAGTACCTAAGAGAGTACATAAGGGGAGTACATAAGGAGAGTATATAAGGGGAGTACATAAGGGGAGTACATAAAAGGAGCACATAAGATGTCTTGTATAATGTTAGCGTACCTTGTTTTTATGTTCCTTAATGTAAATAATCTTTAAAATCAACATAAACCATTTTTGTGATAATGTGATACTTATAGCTTCTATACCCCATGGATTTCAAGCCGATTTTCTTCGCACCATCAAAGGTCTACCTTAATAACCCATTGGTTAATATTTCTTTGCTGTCGATTCTGGTTATTTTATTTGAAAATTTTGCTATGTCCATTCTACTTTTAGTTTTTTATAGATGTACCGTTTGCTATACTGTTGGTGTTCCAATAGAAATTAATTATTTTTTTTTCCAAATAAGATAACATATTCGAAGTAACGTTATTTAATTACAATGACAATCATCAAGCATTCGATTTAAATACTCGCTGGGTTTTTATACTGGTTCACAAAATAAAAACGTGTTCGCGGCCGAAATCTCTTTAAAAACTTGGTAAAATCCAAATCCAATTCAAATGTAAAAAATGTTGTAAAAACAAAATTAACATTTTATGTTGGCAATAGTACAGTAGGTAATGCTTAAGTTACCCGGGCTCTCTGCCCGTCCACTGCCGAGCGTGGGGAACTATGCTTCCGCTGCGGAAAAGAGGGGCACAGGGTGGCCACCTGCGAGGCTGCCAACACGCATTGCGCAGTATGCGCTGCCAGTGGTCGTCCAGCTAACCACGTGATGGCGGGCAGGGAATGCCGACCGCCACCAAAGAAGGGCAAACCGCAGGCACCGGTGCGGCCTGCCGCTGCCGCCGCCACTGAAACTTCAGTTCCAGTGCCGGTCACCGAGGGATGCGCGATGAACACCGACTGATGGCTGGGCATCGACGACGTGTCCTTCAAGCCAACATCAACTACTGCAGAGCAGCCCAGAGCCTGCTGGTCCAAACCTTTGCGGAGTGGTTGGTGGATGTGGCGGTTGTCGCTGAGCCGTACTCTGTCCCTGGCAGCTGGCTGGGAGACGACAACGGCTCGGTTGCATTGGTGGCGCGGTGTTCTACGGATTCCCCTCCCCTCTCGCTCTTAGGGAGGGGATCGGGATACGTGGCCGCCGCGTGGGGTGACATAGCCCTTATAGGGGTGTACTTCTCCCCAAACCGCCCTCTCACGGACTTCGAGGACTTTCTAGAGGTCCTCGCCAGGGTAGCAAGTGGAGTGGTGCAGCACCGGGTGTTGGTCTTAGGCGACTTTAACGCCAAGTCGGCAATATGGGGTAACCCGACCACCAATGCCCGAGGACGAGAGGTGGAAGCCTGGGCCTTGTCGTCCGGTCTGTCCCTGCTGAATAGGGGAACAGTACACACCTGCGTGCGGCAGCAGGGGGGCTCCATCGTGGACCTCGCCTTTGCCTCCCCTTCTTTGGCGACCTGTGTAGTGGACTGGCGGGTGGAGCTGGTGGAGACGCTGTCAGACCACCGATACGTGCGGTTTGATGTTTCCACCCCAGGCTCCCAGGGGACCCAGGAGGGTCGGTCGCACTTCCCACGGTGGGCGCTCTCCCGCCTAGACCGGGAGGCCGCTACAGAGGCGGCTTTCGTCCAGGACTGGCTGTCCCCTCCTGTAGTAGTCCGGGATGTGGACGCCACAGCGGCCCATTTAAGGGTCTCCCTGACCGAGGTGTGCAACTCTAGCATGCCTCTGTCTCATCGTCCGCCTCCTAGGCGCGCCGTCTATTGGTGGTCGGAGGAGTTAGGGGATCTACGGGCCGCCTGTGTGGCAGCCAGGCGGGCCTACACAAGAAGCAGGCGGCGGCGCCTTCGCGACCTCGACAACGAGGACCGCCTCTATGCAGCCTACATAGAGGCCAAGTCAACATTGACGGCTCAAATGGGCACAGCCCAGGATCGCGCGAGGGCGGAGATGCTTGAGGGTCTGGACATGGATCCCTTTGGGAGGCCTACAAGGCGGCACGCAACAAATTGCGCCCGTACGGTCCCCCAGTTGCCGAGACCCTCGAGCCGTCGTTACTGGATGGGGTTGTTCAGTCCCTGTTTCCGCGCAGGGACAACTTCACTCCACCCGTGATGAGCGCCCCGCAGGGTGCGGCTCCATCGGCCGAGGAGGTTCCGCCGGTTACGGAGGACGAGGTGGAGAAGGCAGTTTTCTGCCTCAGGGGAAAAAAGACGGCCCCAGGTCCAGACGGCGTTCCCGCAAAGGTGGTGGCCATCACCGCCTCCCAGATGGGAGAAAGGTTTCGGGACCTCTTCAGTGCGTGCCTGACGTGTGAGAGGTTCCCAAAGCCATGGAAGGAGGGCCAGTTGTGCCTTCTTCGGAAGGAAGGGCGGCCGGTGGACTCCCCATCGGCATACCGACCCATCGTTTTACTGGATGAGGTCGGTAAAATGTTCGAGAGGATCCTCGCTGCCCGTATCACCAGGCATCTGAGCACAACTGGCCCAGATCTAGCGGACGCTCAGTTTGGTTTTCGAGCTGAACGTTCGACAATTGATGCCCTGTCCCGACTCAAGGGCCAGGTGAGGGAGGCGATGGATGCAGGAGATGGACTGCTGGCTGTGTCATTCGACATAGCCAACGCCTTCAACTCAATTCCTCACTCCACCATACTGGAGGCCCTCCGCTTCCATGGGGTGCCCCGTATCTGCGGGGACTTTGGCTGACTACTTAAGGGACCGTACAGTCATCCTTGTGGACAAGTCGGGCCAGCTCCGACGTTACGTCGTCGAGTCCGGTGTCCCGCAGGGTTCTGTTCTAGGGCCACTCCTTTGGAACATCGGATTCGACTGGCTTTTGAGGGGCATCCTCCCCCGTGGCACTTCTGTCATCTGCTATGCAGACGACACCCTTCTGACTGCCCGAGGGAGAAATTTTGGAGAGGCGGCCAGCTTGGCCTCGGCGGGCGGTTCTCAAGTGGTGGACAGAATCTCCCGCCTAGGGCTGACGGTGGCGCTGCACAAGACCGAGGCCGTGTTCTTCCATGGGTCTCGGCAGCACCAATCGCCCGACGCTCATATCCATGTGGAGGGTGTCCGCATTGAGGTACAGCCCCAGATGAAATATCTGGGCATAATCCTAGACAGTAGGTGGCGCTTCAGAGCACACTTCAGCGGCTTGTCGACGCGCCTGATGAGGACCGCGGGCGCCCTCTCATGGCTCCTCCCAAACATCGGGAGGCCCGGCGACCAATGCCGGCGTCTATACGCCGGCATACTCAAAAGTATGGCACTGTACGGGGCCCCAATCTGGGCAGACTCATTGTCCAGTCGAGTGAACGCCGCTGCCATCCGCAGGCCACAAAGGGCCATTGCACAGCGGGTGGCGAGAGCGTATCGCACGGTGAGCTTCGCGGCGGCGTGCGTTCTGGCGGGAACCCCTCCCTGGGAGCTCGAGGCATGGGTGCTCGCCAGAGTGTACGACTGGACGGTGGCGCAGAAGGCGCTAAACCGGCGCCCAGACCCGATAGAAAAGGAAGAGGTGCGTGAGGAGGCAAGGGAGGCAATAACTCTGCACTGGGCCGAAGACCTTGCCTCGGCAACGTACGGGCGCTGGACGCTGGATGCCGTTGGGCCTGTCCTGAACGGATGGCTCGATCGGCGGCATGGGTGCCTTTCGATGCGTCTGGTGCAGGTACTGTCCGGGCATGGCTGCTTCGGATCGTACCTGCACCGGATTGGGAGGGAGGAGACTCCACAGTGTCACCACTGCGAAGCCACGGTGGATACAGCAGAGCACACACTTCAGGTGTGCTCATCGTGGGCTGAACCCCGCCGCGCCCTGATGGCAGTGGTCGGGAACGACCTCGCTTCCCAGCGTGATTGCCGCCATGCTGGGAAGTGAGGAGGCATGGGAAGCGGTAGCCTCCTTCTGTGAGGACATTATGTCACAGAAGGAAGCGGCGGAGCGCATGCGGGAGAACGACCCTCTCGCGGTGCCGCTTCGCAGACGAAGAAGGGGCAGAAGACGACAAACACGATGTCCGTCCCCATCCGCCCCGGGGGGTGATCAGCGGGCGACAGGCACGGGGGCGCCACCGCCTGCATCACAAGGATCAACCCCTGCGCTCCGGCCATTATAAGGACCCTTCCCTACTAGAGGGAGGTATGAGGGGCCTGCCGTAAGGCGGGCAATCGCCGGTGGGGGACTGGACGCCATAGATTCCCAGACCCCCTCCACTCAGGCGAGGTCGGAGTGCCGCTGGGCCTTTTTAGTGGGTATACCGGAAACGATTTAACTGGGGAGTCCCACATACCCTCTCGTCCCCGACGGGAAGGGGATGCGTAATAGCATTTTTAGCCCAGCGACAACAAAAAAAAAAAAAAAAAGGTAATGCTTAAGTTAAAAAACAGTGGATGTGAATAATTAAAATTGAAAACGATTCAGTAAATTGTAGAGCTTATCTAGGTGAAATTACTTATGTTTTGATTGAAATGTCCTAAGTTCTTCCAAAGTAATGGTTTATTACGTCACAATTACCGAAATAATTAAAGAATCACCATCGACCTTTCATAGAAATAACTGCTTCTATGGTACCTACTTTTGCCAGCATTATGTATGGTCACTATATTTTTTGCTGTTATTAAAAACAATTATGTACAAGTTCATTACATCAAAGCGGGTTATTACATAATTTTAACGAAGATCCATTAATGTTTTTGGTTACTTCCCATGAAATGACCACTGTCGGAGCCTTTGATTACCGAACCGAGGAAAATTGAGTTAATTATATAGAAAAGTACTTCCATAAAAATGCCAATTAATAGTAGCTGACATAATTGCTATTCGCGCTTTAGAAGTACCTATGTATTCCGGTATAATATCATTACGAGACGAGCTACAATTAAGTTTAAGCCCAGCATGTTTTGAAAGTAAACCTGCAGGCAAATCATCTTCATATATGCTCGAGTATATCTTTGAGTGACCTTTGAAGTATCGTCTAGAAGATATCAATTGTGAATTTTCACAAGACTTATTGACAGTTACGTTTCGTTCTAGGTGCTGTTAATAGAAGCGGGAGGTGACGAACCAACGCAGTCAGGAGTACCAGCCTGGGTGACAGCATATTGGGGCTTAAAAGAAACGGATTGGCAGTACAATACTGAGAAGCAAGAGAAAGCGTGTCTGGCTAAGGGCGGTGTATGTTATTGGCCTAGGGCTAAGATGTTAGGTAAGTTATTAACCTAATCTTGGATTCCAAAAGTCTGGTTAAAATCTGATATATTCGGAATCTTATAAGATGTTGTAATTCTAGAGTTAAATAAGGAAGTAGGAGGAAATGATAGCTAAATCATATAATATGAACGATACCTTATTAATTCCAAACCGCAAAATTTCTTCCGAAAGAGAACGTTTTTCGGTAAAAAGCTGTCAAAAGTGAAACATGCTCTCAATCTTTCGTTTCTCTTCTAGGAGGGTGTTCAGCAACCAACGGTATGATGTACATGCGAGGAGTGCCGGCCGACTATGACAGTTGGGCAGTGAACGGAGCCACTGGCTGGTCCTGGTACGAAGTTCTGCCTTATTTCTTGAGGAGTGAGGACAATAAGGAGATCGGGAACGGTGTGTCTGCTGAGTATCATAGTCGAGGAGGACCATTGCCTGTGCAGAAGGTGAGAAATAGTTTCTAGAAGTTCTTCAGTCTATATAATCTGAGGAAATAATCTTTGTTAATGTTTAGAAGTATATGTCACTTTTATACCCCCTGTATGAAGGTTAAAGTTGTCAGCTCTGAAGATAAGTCGTGTGTCATTTGGGGTATACTATATTTATTCCTCTCCTCCATGTATAATGATGTCTCTTTGTCCAGTTCCGTCACGCACCGCAGTTTGCTCACGACGTGGTTTCTGGCGCGATAGAGCTGGGATACCCACCGACCAGTGACCTCAATGGAGACACCACAACTGGCTTCACTATTGCTCAGACTCTCAACGAGTAAGTAACGTCTTTTATTTTCATGGCATTATGTATCAAATACCAATGTACAAAGCTGATGAGTTTGTTTGCTCGAACACCCTAATCTTGTGAACTACTAGACCGATTTGAAAAAATCTTTCAGTACCTATTTGACAGCCCATTTTACTTTTTAACGGAGTGCACAGAGGCGTTCCTATGGGAAGTATTGGAAGTTAGTTATAAAGATATGTGCTTTCCGACGAACGGGCTTTCGTATCATTGTTTCAATTTGCAGTCTTCAAACTGCTAACTATAAGTCTTACAAGCTTTATCCCTTTTCTGCAGTGGTGGTACCCGCTACACTACAGCCCGCGCGTACCTGCGCCCTGCTTCGAAGCGAGCCAACCTACACGTGCTGCTCAACGCACTGGGATCCCGAGTCATCGTGGATCCCGTGTCCAAGAGGGTCACTGCCGTTGAATATATCAAGGATGGAGTCACCAGGACTGTGGGAGTTACTAAAGAGGTGAGGAGCAATTTCAAGCTTTAGAAAAAACTGAATCGAGTACAACAAGAAAATTAACCCGCAGTGTCCTCTGTTTTCACAAAAAAAGAAATGTTAATCTGATCATCATCAGCCTTTTTATTGCTGTCCTTACACACAGCCTTTTTAGTGCTGTGCAGGGTAAATGTATCTCCTCATACAGAGAAGGAATGAACGTTAATCACCATGCTTGCTCAAAGCCATTGGCGACTTCCGTCCGATATATCAAATAAAAACAGTAACTATTTATTTTCTTAATTTCAGGCTATCCTCACAGCAGGCACACTAAACACCCCACAAATCTTGCTACTTTCCGGCATCGGTCCCAAAGATACTTTGGACAAGTTCAACATCCCCACCATCAAAGACCTGCCTGGAGTGGGACAGAACTTACAGAACCACGTCGGAGTTAACCTGGACTTCACGCTGACTAAGGAGCCCATGGTTCCTGACTTGAACTGGGATGTGGCCACGCAATATCTACTGAGCAGGACCGGTCCTTTGTCTAGTACTGGCATGTCTCAGGTAAGATTTAGATATACCGTATTATTTTTATTTAAGCTTTTACATTTAGGCAATAATGGCCCATAGATACCTTAAAACTAACGGCTTATGTTTAACTGATCACCAGATATAGTAACAAACAGCAGACAAAAATAGTAAATGATCACCAAAATGAAACTCGCATTTTAATGTAAAACAATCACCGAAGTTTTAACACTTTGCTATCCTATTTAAGTGAAATTACTCCAAAATAAATCATGCGTAAGCCAAAAATAGTAAATGATCACCAAAATTAAACCACCATTTTAAAGTAAGATTATAACCAAAGTTTTTAAATTCTGCTATCCTATTTAAGCAAAATGAGTCCAAATAAATCATTGTTATCCCAAAAGTAGTAAATGATCACCAAAAGTAGTAAAATGATCATCAAAAAAGTTTTTACATATTGCTATCCTGTTTAAGTAAACTGACTCCAAAAAAATAAGTTCGGCCTGATAAAATAAATGTAATAACATTATGGGGACCCTTTTCCTGCACTAGCGTGGAAAATTGTCTATTGCATGCCTCTAAACAGTGCGATAAGAGTGTGTTTTCGAGGGAGTGTATTGAGAAACACATTCTTCTTCTTCTTTCTCCTGCCCTGTTCCCAATTTTACTTGGCGTCGGCGCAATATGTCATTTTCTTCCATTTTCCCCTGTCACTCGTCATACTGACACAATTCAAATTCAAATTTTTCAATTCAAATTCAAAATCTTTATTGCGAACTAAGTAGGTATAAAAGGGATCTTATATTTAGGTACGTTCTTAGAACTTAGTTGCCTGTTAAGGCATTGCAATTTATTACAATAAAATAAAATAATTAAAGTTAGGTCACTATATTATATATAACTTATAAAACTAAATAATTTTTTTCTTAATAAAACTAATTTTAATGAGATCATAAAGTAACCTTATATCTTAAATTCTATACTTACTTATAATCTAGGCACATAACATTATTTACATCACAGTAATTTCTATCATTTTATAATTTTTCTTCAAGGAATTCTTTGACAGAATAGTAGGCTTTTTGAATTAGGAAGGCTTTAAGCTTCCTTTTAAATATGGCAATAGAATTTAAGTTCTTAATTTCTGGAGGTAGCTTATTGTATATTTTAATGCTCATACAAAAAATACTGTTACCGTATACTGCAGTGCGGGATGTTTCATGGCATAATGTGCTTTGAAGTCTACTGCTTTTTAGTGTGACATATGTACTGATGTTTGATTTAACTAAAATGGAGGCCTCATATATGTAGAGAGAAGGTAGAGTTAATAATTTGAGGTTTATGAAGTGTGGTTTACAGGAGTCGGTTTGGTGTATTCGACAGATTGATCTAATACACCTTTTCTGTGCCTTGAAAGCGGTTTCTCTTTCAGTTGAGTATCCCCAATAAAGTATTCCATAAGTTAGAGTGGATCCCACATATGCGTGGTAAGCACTTAGCAGTGTAGTTTGGTTGGAAACTTTTTTGAGCATATAGAGGGCATATGAAAATTGGCTCAATTTGTTACAAACATTATTTATGTGTGTTTTCCACGACATATTAGAATCTATGTATATACCTAAAAATTTTGTGCTGGTGACCTCAGATATAGCTTCATTTTTATATTTAATAGATAGTGGCATTTCTTTTGAGTTTTTATTTTTAAAGTTCATGTAATTGGTTTTGGAAAGATTAATTTTTAGATTATTGATTGTAAGCCAATTTATTAATTTAGATAGGGATTCATTTATTTCTGATTCGTGATTTTTATTTTTATTATTTGTGAATAGTGCCGTGCTGTCATCAGCAAATAGAACCATATGGTGTGGAATAGCATTAGGTAAATCATTAATATAAATGAGAAAAAGTAGTGGTCCTAGTATTGACCCTTGAGGTACACCAAATTTAATGAATCTTGGGCTTGATGTATATTTGATTTCCGTTTTTGTGTGTGGACATAATTGGGTTATTTCAGTGCACTGGATTCTATTACTGAGATATGATTTTATCATTTCTAGTGCTTTACCCCGTACTCCGTATATCTCTAGCTTCTGTAGGAGTAACCGATGATCAACATAATCAAATGCCTTTGTCATATCCATGTATAAGGCTGTGACTTGTTTTTTGTTATCAAGTTCGGTTAAGATTTTATGTAAAAACTGATGCATTGCTGTATTAACCGATCTCCCCTTTCTGAATCCAACTTGATTGTCAATGATAATTTTGTTTTTTTCGAAATATTCACTAAGGTTATTGTAGAGTACTTTTTCAAATATTTTAGCCATTATTGGAATGAGAGCGATTGGTCTATAACAACGTACATCTTCTGTGTTTTCTTTTTTGAATATGGGTGTAACTATAGTTGTTTTCAGATATGATGGAAAGACTCCTTCTTCAAGACACTGATTTATTATATGGGTGATGACTGGAGCTATTTGGTTTACGACCTTTTTTAAAATTTTTGTAGATATTCCATCCCAACCTGTACTATTCGTATTTTTTAATGTCAAGATTATTTTGAAAACATCGTTTATGGTAACCGGGGCTAAGAAGCAGGAATTCGGTTTGTTATAATTTAGGATATTATTGTAATTTACTGTGTTCTTAGTGAGTTTGGTTACATCGTCAATAAAAAAATTATTGAATATTTCTGCAATGGAATCAGGGGCAGTTACGGTTTGGTTATTATATTTAATTCTATCAATTTTTGCGGGGGGATTATTGTTTTTGTATTTGTTGATTATTTGCCAGACTGCTTTAGATTTATTTGTGGCGGTTTGAATATGATAGTTATTTTGCGACTTTTGCGTAAGCTTTATGATTTTTTTATACTTTTTTGAATATTCTTTAAATATACTTCTATCATTATTATTTCCTGATGAACGATAAGTTTTAAGTAACATTCTTTTGCGAAGGGAACATATTTTTAAGCCTCTGCTGAGCCATTTAGTACTCACGCATGCATTGCAAACCGGACACATAACTTAATATGGCATCATAATACTTTATTTGATAATAAGCCTACATTTTATGGCAATCACAGTGACTTATTTAGACAAAAATAATACATTAATTTGGTCGTCATGAGTTGGTGATCATTTACTAAATTTGGTGGTCGAATACTATTTAAAGTGAAGTCGTGACTAAAATAGCTGGTACTATTACATTTTTAGACTTTATTTTTCTGGTGTTCAGTAGATATTTCTGGTTGCAAAACTTAGGGTATCAAAGCATTTTATGGTGATCATTATATTTGTTCCCAAAACTAACATATATACGTTTTATATTATAGGACGTCTAAGCTCAAATGACGAGTCTACTATCGCATTTCAAGTACGCCATACACTTTACACGCTGGCTATAGGTACTTTGGCATAATTTGGAGCTTAATTTCATGAAAAAGATTCTTTTGCTCCTTAAAATGAAACAATTCTATAGACGGGACTTTTAGCTAACTACAAAGTTAAGACATAAGTTATCTGAAGAATGATTTCTGTTCTACAGTTGACTGGCCGTGTGAACTCTCGCCTGGCGCCGGCTGGTGGCCGTCACCCCGACATTCAATACTTCTTCGGCGGTTACTATGCATCATGTGGCGACGGAACCATTGTCGAACCTCTGACTGTAGAGAAGGACGGCGAAAGAAGACATATCTCGTGAGTACATATTTATATTCACTAATATATTGATGATTTGATCTCATCCAAGCAGACATCGGACGGGAAGATTTTGGAGCGAACATAAGACCACATCAGTGAAGGAACCATCTACATACTGACATTTAATTTGCGATCCACTAAAGGAAATTTGGATTATTAGCAGTTCATCTAATTGCAGAATTCTGCCTACCAAATTGACACTAAACTTAATTGACAAATTCTTCTAACTACCTACCTTTTGTTTCTTCTCTTCAGGATATCAGCGATATCCCTCCATCCGCGTAGTCGAGGTTTCGTGACGATTCGCTCAGTGGACCCGACGCAGCCGCCGTTGATGCAGCCCAACTACTTCTATGATGACCACGAGCTCAATGTGTTGGCTGATGCCGCTAGAACTGCTTACAAACTCGCTAATACCACTGTAAGTAGCCTAATAATTTTTTAAATTATTTTATTTATTGCAAAATTCAGTTATAATACATATACATATACATTACTTTGTTAGAGTTGTATATATTGCAATTAACTACCTTCGTGGTTTAGACACCGTTTTATAGTTTCGACTTGCAAGGCAGTTCAGTCAGACCGAAAGGGGTACTGATGTAAAAACGGCTGAAGACTTGACACCTAATTGCAAAAATATAATTACCAAGGTATGACTGGATTTATGACAAATAATTTTTCATCGAAATTGCAGATTCTCCGTGAGAAATACGGCATGATGCCCACAGAGGGCCACGGGGAACAGTGTGAGGGTGGTGGCCCCGACCCCACGGATGAGTTCTTCAAATGCCTGGCGCAGCAAGAGACGGCTCCCGAGAATCACCAGGTGGGCACGTGCAAGATGGGGCCCGAGTCAGATCCTATGGCAGTTGTGGATATGCAGCTTAAAGTACATGGCATACAAGGTATGGAAACGTTACTGGTACAATCGTTTTTTTATATCAAAAATTACCCCTATGGACACTGAATCGAATTGCGTTGCTCGAACTGGAAATGTTTTTCAATAGTTTCTCTAAGGATATTTTTGCCGTTTCTTTCCGATTCCTTCGTTGTCATTTAAACAACCATTTTCTTTGCAGGACTTCGTGTCGCAGATGGATCTATAATGCCAAGCCTTCCTAGTGGTAAGCCAATGACCAATATATCTCTTTCTATAGATCTTCTTAGCATACTGACTATAAAAAAGTTTCTTCCACAGTTTTCCAATAAGATTGCTGGTAACAATTTCCCATTTTCTCTACAGGTAACACAATGGCCCCTATCATTATGATAGCGGAGCGCGGGGCGGAGTTCATTATAACACGGCATCAGCTTTTCAAGAAAGGTACTCAGGTTCCGGGGGGTCAACTTGGCAACAGGTTCGGCAGTCCAGACTCAAATTCTGAGGATGTCAGCGGGAACTATGCTAGCAATGAAGGCGGCCACCAAAAGTAAGTTGGGCTTGTGTCTCAAGTATTAAATTATTGCCACAGTAAATAACGTCGTACCTATCGTGAATTATTTTGAAGGCAAAATTAATCGACAGAGAAAATTTTATAGGCTATAACTACGGTAAAAATAAGGATTCCGACGAACTGAGAATCTCCTTCTTTTTGTGAAGTCGGTTAAAAATAGTAAAAATACACTTCTAACCACCTTCATTTAGAAAACCTATAGAATAAAGTATTTAGTATTTATACTTTACTATTTAGGCTTACTAAAACAAGACCCTTTCTCCCTCCATAGTTGGCACCACGGCGGCTACGGAGGACATTCCGGCTATCACGGTCCACAAGCGGCCACAAACGTGCCAGAGAACCAAACCAACAAGAACTACAGATGGGAACACCGGTGGAAACCCTGGGACAAGAACTGGCAACCCGAGTGGCAGAACAACAAAAACCAAGACTGGCATAAAAACTGGCAACAGAATGATAAACACCAATCTAGATAGTAGGTTTAGTAAATAAAAGAATAGGTTAATAAAAATAGTTATTTTATTATATTTCCTAAAAAATCATGTTATGTACTATTTCTTCTTGCCTTTCCCTTTGCCTTTTTTAGGTATTTCTGGTTCGGGTTCCGATCTGCAACGATACAAATTGCAATGTCAGACAGAGGTCACAGAAACGACCATCGTATTTGTTCTATCTATATATTGTCCCGTAGTTAACACATTTGTAAGGTATATAAAAAGTTTGCAAAACAATCAAAGATTTTAGAGATTATTTTAGAAGATAACTTACTCTTCACTAGCGTCAGGAGTCTCGGGAATAGTGACATTGGCTTTGGAATCTCGTCTGCTTTCAGCCAGCTCGCTTGAGTCGTTCAGCACTGATTGTACCTGAAACAAAAAGAGATTCATCAAAGAGAGAACCATTGATCCAGATTCCAATGACCAAAAGTTGAGTAGCTACACAGCTGATGAACAGAAAAAAATATTTGATAGATTTTTAATTTAATCTCTAAAATATAAGGTTAAATATTTATTGCGAAAAATTTTACAGATTGGACTAGCTTGATGTACTGGTGTCAGTATTTCATACCTTTAGTACCCTAATAGAGATTTACGTCATCTAGCCATACATACAAAACTTCTACTTATACAAACATGAATGCAAAAGTGTACATATATACGATGAAATATACTCACAAACTCCTGTTCATAAACGATAGTATGTAGCATGGTGTCGTCTGAATCGTTGAACGCTGATCGCGAGGAGCCAGCGCTGCTGCGTCGCGACCCGGCTGACGAACGCGTCGTGCGGGTAGATTGGGCCACCACTGAAAACAATTATTTACTTAGGAAATTGAACTTGAAAATTCGTAGTAAATAGTTGTTTACAAAAAACTGACGTTTATGTTGTCGGCAAACTTGGACCTGAATATACAGCGTATCTTCTTCAATCTCGACATTAACTTATCGATAATCGATATACATTTTTTTACTTACCAGGTTTTTCCTTCTGCTTCTTTTTCTCTTGCACTTTACTCTTAACCTTCTCCTTCCCGGAGCCATTAGAGTCGCTACCAGACCCGGACTGTAGTCCCCTTCTCGTGGTAGACCTGCGTACCGTGATATTAGACACGTCCAGGTCTGAAGCTGGTGAGGAGGACTCTTGAGGTGAGGGTACCTTCTTTGGTGATGCTTTGCTCTTGGCTTTGTTGGCTTTCTCTTCGGCTTTGGCTTTTGCTGAAAAAAAAGTAGGTATTGACAACTGTTTTAACAAAGATCCTGTGCCTATCTTTGCTAGACAATTTTGCGATATATTTTATTTTATTTGTAGCGGACCAGAATTGAGTAGCTGTGCGCCTTTGTAGACGGAAAAAAATTATGATATTATAAAAAGTCGAATTTCAGATCAATAAAATGCCAAAACGAGTCAAAGTCAAATACTTGTGTTAAAAGTAGGCTAATTGAATAAACGCGTTGAGTTGAAAAAAACATGGTGTAAGGTGATTTTAGGTTTGAATTATGGTGAAGTTTTATTTAAGAAACATTATCTTTCTTAAATAAAATTGAATTGAAGTAACTACTTCTGTTTGATTTAAAATCAATAAAATAGACTGTAATAATGACTTACCTCTCTCAACATCGACTAAGGAGCGTTGTGACCGGCTCCTCTTGACGCCTTTCTCGTGTTCTTCCTTAGTTTCTTTCTTATTACCTCTCGTCGCCTTCTCCTTGGCGGGCTTGCTTGAGTCTGACCCGCTGGCTTGTCGCGTTATTGATAACTTTTTCTTTTTGCCTAGCAACAAACATGGTTTTATTGTTATTCAAGTAAAATGATAGGTATTATCAAAAGTATTGTGTTATTGGAAACTAAAAAGAAACTCTTAATTTACAAGTGTGAAGTTGGTGAGTCTCCAATCCACCAATCCCATCTGGGAGTACCTAAGAAACTTTGGAGGTATCCAATACCTTGAAATTCAAGATCTTTTTAATTATTACTAGCTCCAAAGAAATAGTAGTTCCTTATAAAAGTACTCCTATAAAAAATATCTTATGTTATTCATCCAAAATCCATCTAGAAGTTTTAGCGTGAAAGAGTAACAAACACGAACACATTATTATTCCTTATAAGTTTTGGTATCATTTCGCACCTACGACATTAGAGAAGTAAAACAAGACAATGTTTAAATGAAATACCTTTAGTAATCTTGGCTTTCTTGACCGGAGATACATCACTGCTGGAGTCTGAGTGAACGTTGGCAGGTTCGGCAGTCGCCGTGTCAGTCTCTGAAGATTCTCTCACGGCACGACTGCTTTCTGCTTGCGGTGGGGCTGCAAATTATTTCGTTAACACATCAGCATAATATAGATGACATACTCTGTTTAGCTTTTATTATAGATGTACGTGGACATTGATTTTATATGCATAAGCTTAGGTACACTTAGTAGTGTCAGAATCACTGATTCATACAACAAAAATGTGCATACATGTACATAGCTCACCTATTTTCTGATGAATTTGGTTGTAATTTTACAAGTTAAGTTAGGTATCGACATAATGTTTCTTTGGAATATTTCCTGTGTGTTACACGGTTATCTGACTTATCATAAGTATGATTCAGTATATTTATAATTGACAATAGTCCATATATGCAACTCTACTAAACTAACTACATTAAAACTCTGTGAAATAACATATCAATTCCTTTATTTTTCAAACAAAACAATATTAGACTACCCACAACTTAAAAAAAAACTGTGCTTCTAGCATAAGAAACGTAAGATTAGGTACACCATTTGAAATAAAAAACCTACTTATTTTGTAAGGAACCATGCCACGTATGTTCTTACTGACCTTCAGAGATCCTAGATATCCCGGCGTCGGGGGGTGAAGTCTCGTCAATTTCCACCTCTTCCTCTACGGTCTCATTGACGACCACGTGCGTGCTCCGTGCTATCGGTTGAGCTGGAAACAGTTATAAATATTAAATTGCTATTCGCTTAATTTTTCTTGCAAACCAGCTTCTTAAGAGTACTACAGCATAATTACTTTCCGAATTCGGATTATATATCCAATTTTAACTTGGATCCCAATTTGTATGTGTGCCTTTCAATACATTTCGTTCAGTCTTTAAAGCGTTCTTTAATTCAAACAAAGTATATTCCTGTGGCTAAACCACTGAATGGATTAGGTTATTTTTTTACAAATCGCTATAGAATATTATATGATATTATATTATATGATTATATGTGATAGAATTTAATGTGATTAGGTTAGCTATTAGATACACTTACGTAGTGATGTAGTAACTCTTCCCATCGGAACGGCTAGTGAGTCTTCTTGCATAGTTACGCCTTCAGTAATACCTGAACAAATTGACACATTTAGTTTCAACTATATTCTTGTAAGGCAAACCATTAGGAGGAGTCCTGAAAGTATGTTACCTGTTTGAGACATCTTGTTGAGACTGGTTCGCTCGGCAGCTTCTAACGCACCTAGATAGCGCGTGAGGTTACGACAAGATTGTTTGTCTGGCAGTTTCTGTAAAAAAGAATGGTATTTTTAGGATTTTGTTTACACATTGCAGAGAGAAGTATTGACTGCGCAAAAACCCAGCAACTTTGATAAGGCTAAACTTTGCCTCACGCCATGCTAGTTTGACTCGTTTCCACCGTTTTATGATGCATCTTTTCAACCAGTGATGTTGTTGGGAAGAGAGGGGGCGTGATGGGTTGTCGGCATTATAAGACTGCTTCTCCATTAATATTACTGCCTAGCCTTTCCCCAACTACTACCACTCAGTTCATATCAAATACCTCCTTCTTAGTTAGCTATTTGATACCTTACGCATGCGCATTGTCCGTATATGACATCATCAGTCAACTTCACAGCAGTACATCTTGATTTCAGTGACACTGAAGGGCATAAATGGCGCTCGTTTCGGGGGCTGTCTTTTGTAAATTTGTCCTTCACAAAGTGCTGATTCAGCCTACTTTGAATAAACGAGCTATATCTATACTCACGAGACACAGGTCCCGTAGCATGTGCGCCAGCTCAGCGGCGAGGCGCGCGTCTCTGGGCGGCGACAGCAGCGCCAGCACGCGACACGCGAGCCCCACCTCGGGAGCACTGGGCCGCCGCACTATGTACTGGCATAACACGGTCGCCATGCCACCTTGGCTGTCTGCCACCTAAATAAAATACAAGTTAAATCAATTTGTAAAAATAATCGGTTCGCTTCATATAAAACACTCGGAAGCCGACCCCAACGTAATTGGCATGCCCCAACAACAACATACAAGGCAGATGATGATATTGCTTCGCTTCGAGCTAGTCTACTGTAATGTAATCCGATAAACGTTTTAATGGAAATTATAACAATTATATTGGATTGCATTTAAATTGTATGAACTTTCGGAGATAAGCTAAGAAAAAAAATGCTTTGAGGTATATAATTACGGCGATCACTGAGAACACGTTGCATGTCGAATGTTAATCTATGTAAAAAAAAAACATTTAATTTTAAATTTCGCACTACCATACCAGTTACAACGTCTTTATTTATTTTTCTACTACAAAAATAGCGTCACTATTTTTAGGTATTTTTCACACACAACTTACTTCATGGTTAACCCTGGTGAGAGACACGATGAATCTGACGACTGCCTCCTGATCGATCTCAGCCAGCGGCGAACTGGACGGCGCGTTGGCAAGAGTGCGAAGAGTAGGCAGGGTTGCTTTCTGTTTGAAAAAAAAAAAATAACTTGTATTACGTTACAACTGTCATTAGTTGATTGATATTATCTTCATTGATCTTCCATTTCTCTCCCAAGTCTTGATAAAAATCAAATCAGTCAAATATATCTACTTTCCTTAGGCTGGTAAAAAGCAACCTATATCTGTTATTTTCGCATTATAGTATTAGTAAGCGTCATTATTTTCGCAAAGACCACACTGGTTTTTTTACATGAGATTGCGAAATACCTATAACGTAGGTATATATAGGTATTTTCATTCGCTAACCTGAATCTGTTCCTGAGCACCATCCACAGTCGTCGGAAACGTTTCGAAGAACACGCCAATACACTGCCTCAGCATATCTTCATCCACTATGAACATAAACACACATTTGAAGCATTTTCCACCTTAACTAGATATGATAAAGTCGAATTTTCCATAGTATCAATTTTCAAAGCTATATCACCTATATAGCTATGAACCTTAATGTTTCTTAATAATGTTGAATATAGCATACCTGTGGCTGGGTTGAACCAGAGAAGCAGTAACCTGCTGAGAATAGCGGGAGACTCCAGGTGACCTAGTTGCAGTAGACGGCACAGACCTTCTACTATGATCAGTCTGTATGCTGCACACTAGACAAGAAAAAAAGAAATGTTATACAAAACTTCTTATTTATCTACCTGATGTATGTACCAAATGTTTTGAGAATTTTATTGACGAGGAAAAATAAAAATAATTTCTTACGGCGAGATTCTCCTAAACCAGAAGAAATATTTGTGTGAGTCATTATTACCGCATTTCGGTGGCATTTCGCTTTTATGTAATCCTTTGTGCTTTATCAGTTCTTTATGGGTTTGTGGTAAAAAGACCAAATAAATATTAATACTTACAGTGCTATCCATAATCTTTAAGAGCAGCTCGATGACTGTGCTGTGTGCTGGCGACATCGATATGACTGATTCTGAAATGCTACCTGCAACAATAATTTTACACTTTTAAGGATATCCGTTGCTAGGGATGAGATACTTAGAAATAATTTTCGCGGTTTAGAGACGCAAAGGACAAAACGTAGCTCGAACTCAGTCTTAATTTAAAATTATATATCTTTTTGCGGTGGTGGACTTGGGGTTCCATATGTATCAACCATGCGACTATTGATAATGTCTTAGAAAAATGATTTCAAAGCTTTTGTTTCAGAAGAATGCTTCGTTTAGCAGCATCATTGATTAGAAATAAATTGGCAATATAATATACCGCCATTATTTATATTGTAAACAAATATCTAAAGTGCAATACATAAAGCCCAAATTTGAATGTTATAATTTTTGGCGGGTAGCACTAGAGTCGTATTTGCAAGCTAAAACCTACTCACCATCATCATCCATAACACTATGATAAGTGCTGCGTTTTTTAGTAGTATTAACGGTATTAACAGTTGTATCTTCCTGGTTGGTCTCGTCTTCGAACAGCCTCGCGCCGTGGACGCAGAGCAAGTCCACTATGCAGCGGAGAACGGTCGATACTGTGCGTTCGTTTGATGTGTCGATAAGCTGGGAAATATAGTATAACTAAGTATGCTTGATCTGTAATAACGGGCTAGGACTGGTTTTCAGCCATGGCGGCTGTTCTCATAAAGGAGATCAGCCAACTGCGGACACAGGTGCACTTACTATTCCTTCACTATCTGCGCCCGATGGGACGGTAATCCGACACCACCAGAAAGAGATCAGGGGCGCAGGACCGACATTAACGTGCACGATGCACGCTTTCCGATGCACGGGTGTATCAATCGAATTATTATAAAGCTGTTTCTTTTTAGATCTGTCCAAATAATTATGGAGAGTATGACTGTACAGTTGTTTTCTCTGTGTAACGTTTTAGACCACAAGTTTAGTATACTCACATTAGCAAAGAAGAAGGCCTTGTTTTCTTTGGCAAACTCCTTGTCCAGCATTCCATACAGAGCAACCGTTTCTAGGGCTGTCTCGATTATTTCCGGATTTTGGAAGATATCCACCTACAATCAAAACATGTCTATAGGTACACCACACTTCTAAAATTAGGATGAAGTAAGAGGATTGCTGAACCTTCTTTTTTTAAATTAGGTAATTAGTAAAAATGCTTTTTACATTTGTTACTCATTAGACTGTTATAATTCGTGCCAAAGTAAGCCGCTCCTTACCAAACTTTCTAAGTTGAAACAAATGGTAAACGTATATCTTTGCTCGGAAGTTGGATGCGAGCCGCCATTAAGTTTGGCGGCTACGTTACTACATACCTCTAGCTCGTTGAATATCATCTGCATGATGGGAGTGACAGTGTTGAGCTGCGGCGTGTCCAGAGCGCTGTTCAGTATCGTCAGACACTTGTTCAGCGTCGCCGTGTCTGACAGCTTCTGACTTTGTTACTGTCTACTATGTTACTACATACCTCCAGCTCATTGAATATCATCTGCATGATGGGAGTGACAGTGTTGAGCTGCGGCGTGTCCAGAGCGCTGTTCAGTATCGTCAGACACTTGTTCAGCGTCGCCGTGTCAGACAGCTTCTGACTTTGTTACTATGTTACTACATACCTCCAGCTCGTTGAATATCATCTGCATGATGGGAGTGACAGTGTTGAGCTGCGGCGTGTCCAGAGCGCTGTTCAGTATCGTCAGACACTTGTTCAGCGTCGCCGTGTCTGACAGCTTCTGACTTTGTTACTGTCTACTATGTTACTACATACCTCCAGCTCATTGAATATCATCTGCATGATGGGAGTGACAGTGTTGAGCTGCGGCGTGTCCAGAGCGCTGTTCAGTATCGTCAGACACTTGTTCAGCGTCGCCGTGTCAGACAGCTTCTGACTTTGTTACTATGTTACTACATACCTCCAGCTCGTTGAATATCATCTGCATGATGGGAGTGACAGTGTTGAGCTGCGGCGTGTCCAGAGCGCTGTTCAGTATCGTCAGACACTTGTTCAGCGTCGCCGTGTCAGACAGCTTCTGACTTTGTTACTATGTTACTACATACCTCCAGCTCGTTGAATATCATCTGCATGATGGGAGTGACAGTGTTGAGCTGCGGCGTGTCCAGAGCGCTGTTCAGTATCGTCAGACACTTGTTCAGCGTCGCCGTGTCAGACAGCTTCTGACTTTGTTACTATGTTACTACATACCTCCAGCTCGTTGAATATCATCTGCATGATGGGAGTGACAGTGTTGAGCTGCGGCGTGTCCAGAGCGCTGTTCAGTATCGTCAGACACTTGTTCAGCGTCGCCGTGTCAGACAGCTTCTGACTTTGTTACTATGTTACTACATACCTCCAGCTCGTTGAATATCATCTGCATGATGGGAGTGACAGTGTTGAGCTGCGGCGTGTCCAGAGCGCTGTTCAGTATCGTCAGACACTTGTTCAGCGTCGCCGTGTCAGACAGCTTCTGACTTTGTTACTATGTTACTACATACCTCCAGCTCGTTGAATATCATCTGCATGATGGGAGTGACAGTGTTGAGCTGCGGCGTGTCCAGAGCGCTGTTCAGTATCGTCAGACACTTGTTCAGCGTCGCCGTGTCAGACAGCTTCTGACTTTGTTACTATGTTACTACATACCTCCAGCTCGTTGAATATCATCTGCATGATGGGAGTGACAGTGTTGAGCTGCGGCGTGTCCAGAGCGCTGTTCAGTATCGTCAGACACTTGTTCAGCGTCGCCGTGTCAGACAGCTTCTGACTTTGTTACTATGTTACTACATACCTCCAGCTCGTTGAATATCATCTGCATGATGGGAGTGACAGTGTTGAGCTGCGGCGTGTCCAGAGCGCTGTTCAGTATCGTCAGACACTTGTTCAGCGTCGCCGTGTCAGACAGCTTCTGACTTTGTTACTATGTTACTACATACCTCCAGCTCGTTGAATATCATCTGCATGATGGGAGTGACAGTGTTGAGCTGCGGCGTGTCCAGAGCGCTGTTCAGTATCGTCAGACACTTGTTCAGCGTCGCCGTGTCAGACAGCTTCTGACTTTGTTACTATGTTACTACATACCTCCAGCTCGTTGAATATCATCTGCATGATGGGAGTGACAGTGTTGAGCTGCGGCGTGTCCAGAGCGCTGTTCAGTATCGTCAGACACTTGTTCAGCGTCGCCGTGTCAGACAGCTTCTGACTTTGTTACTATGTTACTACATACCTCTAGCTCGTTGAATATCATCTGCATGATGGGAGTGACAGTGTTGAGCTGCGGCGTGTCCAGAGCGCTGTTCAGTATCGTCAGACACTTGTTCAGCGTCGCCGTGTCAGACAGCTTCTGACTTTGTTACTATGTTACTACATACCTCCAGCTCGTTGAATATCATCTGCATGATGGGAGTGACAGTGTTGAGCTGCGGCGTGTCCAGAGCGCTGTTCAGTATCGTCAGACACTTGTTCAGCGTCGCCGTGTCAGACAGCTTCTGACTTTGTTACTATGTTACTACATACCTCCAGCTCGTTGAATATCATCTGCATGATGGGAGTGACAGTGTTGAGCTGCGGCGTGTCCAGAGCGCTGTTCAGTATCGTCAGACACTTGTTCAGCGTCGCCGTGTCAGACAGCTTCTCTTTTATCGTCTGTCAAATGATCATTTATTAATCTTTGTTCGGCAATTTTTTGGACAGATGGCGTGACAACTTACGGCTGTTCAAAATAATCTATCCATCTATTGTTTTACTTACTATCTCTAGATAGGAATTTGAAATTACTTGTTGTCAAAATTCTATTTCTAGTAAGCAATATGGGGAACGGCCGTTAGACGTCTATTATCGAGATTAGTGGACTCCATCGAAGGATCGGGAAGTGTGAAAGCAGGATAGGCAGGCTTTTGCAAAGCAGTGGGACATAATAGGCTGGTAATAATAATAATTTGTGAATGGTGGTTAAAAACGACTTACTGGTACAGGTGCCGGAGGTGGCGCCGCTGGCTGAATGGATAACTCATCTAGCTTCTTTTGAATATCAGCCACCTAAGTAAAATAAATAAAAATAAAATTATTTGTATGTGTCGGCTGCAAGCTTGGAAACTTCCGACATATTGACAAAAAAGTAAAATTTTTGTAGGGTAATTAGAAAAATTAAAAAAATATTTATTGCATGTTTTGAAAAAAAACAGCATACAAAATTTTCTTCATACGTTTGTTTTTGTTTACTTTTTATATTGATGTCCAGTATTTATTTACCTTAGCTTTGCATTCGGCCGCTAGCGAGTAGTTCTGGTCTCTGACGGCTTCCTCTTGAGCTTCAATAGCGACGTTCAGTGATACACGCAGTCGCGCTCTCTATGTACAAATAACAGAAATATAGTACCATAACTTTGTTTATTATACAATAAGATATAATATTTATATATTTCCTGGTGTATCAACAAGCGGCATATGTTTTCTAGGCTGCCGCCCTGGTTGACTAAAGGGCTCAATAAAGAACATGATGGCTTTTAATCAGAAAGAGTTTGACAGTTTCTCACGCTGCACCCACAGCGGAAGGGGTCTTTTGATGACATCCCACCAAAAAAGGGTGGAGATTTGAAGCAAAGAGATATACTAACTTACTTCTCCACTACTTTTGATGTCTCTTATTAACCTTTTAAATAGCTAAATACCTGTAACTTAGCCTCGGTGCAGTCGACAGGCGGCGGCGGCGGCGGGGACGGCTGCTCGGGCTCGGGCGGGTCGCGGAGTGACGATATGACGCTACTTATGACCTCCATCCGACCTGTCAGCTCCGGCACCACTAGTTCTAGAGCCCACACGAATGCGCGGATCACGTCGGCATTTAGAACTCCGTAGTCACCTAGGAGGTACAAGATATAGGCATTAGGTACTATTTAGGAACTATTCTTGTATAACATATTATCACTTTAGTTGGGACGAATATTAATTACGAAATTAATGTTTCTTTTCCTAATACTAATGTTAAAATTATATTCCAGAAGCAGTACCAAATCAAGCAGTTAATCTATTTAACATAAGCTTTATGCTCCTAGGAAACGTTGCCAGAATAAAATCATATTCATAATCATATAACATAGACAAAGTACACTTACGCCATTGCTAAGATGCCATAACGCAGAGTGCATGATAAAAAAGGCGAAAATATATGAATATCAAAGTTGTAGGTTAAGCTCGCTGTTGTACGTAAAGTTTTTTGTATTTTTGTGCGTGTTTCTTATATTAAGTGTACATTAAATAATATTAAATTACCAGTAAGCACATCAGTGATAAGCGACTGCAACGCGCTTCTCCCGGCGGGGTCCGTCACGTCATACACTCGTAACATAGTTCCCAGCTCGTGTAGAACGTACTGACGCGTACTGAACCCGACTGGATCCTCAGTTTCGGATGGACAGGGGGATTCTACGATACTGGGAGCGTAAACATATACATGAATTTACTTAAAAATATTTCATATGTTAAGGGAAAAGTAAGTCTTGTAATAAATATGGATGTTTGCCATCGCTATCTATATTTATGCAGGCATTATTTATATATACTTATATTCTGAACAAGACATGTATTAAAATAATAACAAAGAAAATTATTACAAGGCAGAAACCAAGGTGTTTCTTTCAGACCCCTCTTTAAAACTAATTCCTGGATATACTATCAATTTTCTTTTACTCTTACATTAAAGTTTTTGGTTAAGTAGGCTTTTCACCCAACTGTATTCAAACCTGGACTTATTACCTATGCAAAACGAATTCCACCTTTTTGCACTTCTAAAACTAATTTCAAACCATAACTCACGCTCTAATATATCCAATTAGTATCACCAGATCCGGCAGTATAGTTTCCAATGTTTCATCATCGTCAATCTTCTGCAAATGTTCCGCTAGATGGCGCCAGTACCACGCGGTCTCCTTGTTGAGCTTCTCGGCGGGGATCAGGCGGAGTGTCTTGTCTGTGGGCAGCCATTCTAGGAGTTCCGATATTGGGAGACGTCTGGGGGAAAAAAGGCTGATTATGTTATTTGATTTTGGAGGAAATGTTTATTACTTTGAAGGATTGGGCAATGTATTAAGTGAAGTAGCATATATTAAGTGGGTGAGAAAAATTGAGGCTATAATTAAATTAACAACATATGTGGAAAAACTAAAAACATTCGCTAAGCACAGACAAATTCTACATAATCTTAGAAACTTTTGCTCAACTTTCGAAGCATCTCTGTGTGATTATATAATTCTTATAATCACACAGAGATGTTTGTGAGTAGGTACTTAATTTAAAAAATAGCTTAATAGCTTATACATCAGAATAAGTAGCTTTTTATACGGGTGCGGAAGTAATTTCCTGTGAAAGATGGTAAAACCACGATGAAAATGTTTGGTGACGAATTTAACAATAATATGAAGATGACCTTATATGTATTTTAATATACTCACTTGAACAGCGACTCAAGTAGTTTCCCAGCCACATACTGCGAGTCCTTGGCATCATGAGCGTTATCCAGTCTGATAGCTTTGAGCAGGTCCACAATGTTGCCTTGGAATGTGCTCAGCCAACCTGGTATGAGGATTTCTTCCACCACGCGACGGACGCGCACTGAACGTTCCGTTAAACCCACCTGTGTATAACAATATTTAAAAAAGTGATCAAAAAATTTACAAAGTTTAATTTATTTCATAGATGTCCTTTTCTATGGTTAACATGTTAGCTTGAAGTATGTGTCTCGGGTTTGATTCCCGGGACGGCCCGAAATCACTTTGTGGGTTTTAGAAGACTTTCACAAAGCAGACCAGAGCCTGGGAGTTGGTGATTGATACCCCCGTGTATCGGAGAGCACGTAAATGTCGGTCCTGCGCCTGATCTCTCTCCTGTCGTGTCGTATTGCCGTCCCATCGCAAGCAGAGAGTGAAGGAATAGTGAGTGCACCTGTGTCTGCGCAAATGCCTGTGCACTATATGTCCTGCGCAGTTGGCTAATCTTCTTATATGAGAACAGTCGCCGTAGTCGATAATTCGCTAGGAGGACATCATAGCCCTTTGAAATCTCACCTTCAATGTTAACACTCTCTGCCTAACTCTGAGCTGTGTTACATTGATAGCGGCGATGTATAAGAAGGCGGCGCGGCGCACTGCCTCGTCCACGTCACACAGCCGCTCTAACACGAAGGGCACGTTGCGGCTGCACTTCGCTATTGACATCACTATGGCTCTGGGAATTAAAAAGAATGGTCTTTGGGTGATGAACTACAGTCAATTATTTACTGCCTACAGCCAAAACAAAAAAGCTCAATAGTTCAAAACTTACTAGTGTATCGAAAGAGAAGATGATTGACATCTGTAGATTAAGTTGAAGTACCTCAAACTTATTGCAGACAAGGTTTTTTACAGGAAGGAAGCTGGTTGCCAGATTTTTTTATTCTAGTAGGTAACAGTTACGTAAAGCAAGCAGATTGAAACAGCGTGAAGCAAACGAATTGGACCAGTGCTGGCTACCAGCTTTTTTACAGTATATGGCCTCAAAATGTATGTGATATCGTAAAAGATTCATATTGAAATTTACTTATTGAGCAAGAATATACATTTTAGTAACTTTAAAATGGCAGCAAACTGGACATACCTTCTAACAGAAGAGCTAGGATCACAGCTCATGTGGAACCGGTAAGCTCTGGTGACTTCATCATCTTGCTCCATGGGGTTCTGCAGTCTTTGCAGCGCGAGGGCTGCGCGACAACGTACTGCTCCTCGCGTGTCTTGTAGTCTTTGCATCTGGTGACAGAATTCATTATGAGTTACTATTTACATTACACAAGCATTTTCATTTTCATTATGTTCAATATTAAAGGCGAGTGCACCATTTAGCTATAAGTTTGGTTATCACACCAGCATGAAATAGCCACCCATTACTCAAATTGGCAATTTGACAATTGAAAAATGGTTCAGATATTTTTATAGTTTCATGGGACAACTCACCGTAAGTCTGATAGAAACTTAAGATCATAGGTAAAGTTCAGGGTAAAGTTGAGAATAAGTTGGTTTCTACAATGCTTGAATACCAGTAATATTAGTATTTATTCCATGTTTGTTACCTGTGAGGCGAGCAACTTGTCACAAAGATCATCATCAAGTGAGGCATCATCACCGAGAGCAGACAGAACAGCCGCCAGCAGCTGACTGGCGCGGTACCTCACTGACTGGCCGGAAACACATTGACACTGTAAATAAAAAGATTAATAAAATAATTTTGATAGTGACATACATTATATTACATACATTGGCATTGGAAAAAAAAAGTAAAAAAAAACATGAAAAGTTTCAATTTATAGTTAGGTAGGTTCTATATTATGATTGTATAAGTACATTTTTGCTTTTTTGTATTTAAAGTTTCAATGCATGATTCTAAGCAAACACTAGTGGGAAATATGTAAGCCTAAATGTATGTTTGATAGGTGCTGTTGAGTAGTTATACATAGTACATGATTGCAGATTGCTATAAGATAAACAATGTATGTATTCACCAGTCTAATCATACAACTGAAACTTTTTGACCTTATTATTAAATAGTTATTCGAATTTCTACAGATACTTACGTCAAAGATAACATCAAATATGAACAGCAAGAACTCCTCCTCATCATCCAGGGATGTGCAGAACGTAGCCACAAACTGTACCACTCTGTCCACATTGGCACTTGTGTCTCCGAATGTGAACAAGTACATTATTGCGTTCTTGAAGCTCTCCCGGAAACTGTCCTCGTCCAGCTACAAGTTAAAATAGTATCATCATTGTTATTCAGCCATGTTATATCTCCAAGGAACACCAAGCTAAGTCATGGGTGAAATAAAATTCATCCTCTGAGCCTTTTTCCCAGCTATGGGTGCTTACATAAAGAAACAGGTTGCCGGTACAAACAAACCTGTACGGGTAGGTACCGATCAGTGCAGGTATAATATTTCAATACAATCCTATTGACTCACTTATAAAGGAACAGGTTACCTGTTTACTTGTTTCTTTAGAATATTATACCTGCACTGATCGGTATCTACCCGTACAGGTTTGTCTGTACCAGCAACCTGTTTCTTTATGTAAGCACCCTATTTTGGGGTTGGCTTAGTTTCATGGGCGAAATAAAATTACTAACTAAGATTTAGTAGAGCTGTATTTCAATGGTAAAATATATGTATATGTAGCTGTTATAAGGCAAACTCTATTATATGGTTTCAAGTTAGTAAAAGGGGTCTGTAGTCAAATAAGAATTTCTAAATCCTGTATGTTTGATCTTTAAAATGTCTCAGCAGGAAAGGATCACAAAGATCATGGATATACATGTTTTTATAATAGCTTAAAATGAATTCCTGTAGTATAAACAACAGAGTCACAAACACCGAAAAGCCTCTACAAGTTGTATCTACTGTTGTGGCTAAAATAGCATACATAATTACCTTTTTATACAACTTAATCATTTCCTTAACATATTTCTTGTGTTGAACCACGTTGTATTGAACGTTTTGGAATATTTTGAACATTATAGGATTGTTTCGAGGATTCGGTTTAGCCCCCGCCACTGGCTGCAACACTTCAGCGTCTGTTGGAGGCATTTTACTGATATTGTAACTTAATGGACTTATTTATAGTGAGTTATCATTAAATTTAAAACTATTTTCGGTGTTTTCCACTCAGTTTCACTACTTTTTGAGATAAACAAATAAGTTCGTATAAATTCGCGCCCACAACCGTTTTGTTTTTAAATATTTGACAGTTTGACTTTTGACAATGACATTACATTTCAAGGCGCATGACGCCACGGGGTACGATGTTGCCAACTAAAAAAATATGAATATTAGAGTAGTAACGACTTAAACTATATAGTTACTTATTCAGTTACTTTTTCGTTATTTACGGTTTTAAAAAAATAACTTGTTTCGTAACGAGAAGAAAATAGGTGAAATTTTCAAGACTGTTGACTTTTCGTTGAATATTAGCCTAATTGCTTCATTGCTAACAAAATAAAAACAAAAAAAATATTGTGTAAAAGTTTAATGTGTCGTTTGGTAATACAATAGTATACTTTATAAATAATTATTAACTTAAAAATATTATGTACAAATCACATGATAGCAAAAATGAGTAAAAAGTAAATGGGTTGGTAGGTATTACCATTAAAATAATTATGGTGGTAAATTAAAATAATAAATTATACAATTAGAAATATTAAGTAGGAAACAATTAAAAGCGAAAGTTAATATTTTTGATAAATTATGAAAAATATTTTTGTAAAATGTTGGAGTCATTTTTTTTTTCAAAGAATTATTATATTAAAAAGCCTTATTATAATATTTTAATGTTCAGGAATCATCACCAATACAAATATTATTCCTCGACTATCTACATAAATAAAATGAAAGTTTTAATCATTGAACTATCTAAGTTTGATTTGTGCTGCGAATTTTTTAATTGAGGGAAGATGATCAACAATGGAATATGCTTGAATGTAGAAATGTTTTTTCTTTTTTTTTTAATATTATTATATATCAGGCTGGTATGATCTATGTCTGATATATTTATTTATCGCAACCCTCAAAATAACAATTCTTCACGGTTACCTCAGTAAAATTCACAGTTCAACTCTGACAAGCGACATCAAGAAGTCTTTGCAACTTGAGATTATTTTATTAATAAAATAAATTATAAATAAAAACTCAAGATTCGCTATTGAGATTCCGTTTCCAAATAGCAATCGAAACTAACGGTTTGGAGAAAATAGTTGCATTTTTTAAAGATACGAGTTAGAAACTGATTAGCCTTACAAAGGCTCGGTAGACTGCAGTAAATCGAAGAGATTATTCCTCATAAAATTGTTAGCTTCATAGTATTACTTAAGAGTAGTGCTAAAAGCGTTCGATCACTCCAGATCATCGATGAGGGAGTCTAGCTCCTTCTGCAGAGTGACAGATTCCTCTCTCTGTTTTAGAACATCGTCCTTCAAGCGGTCGACATTGGCCATGAGGAGGGCGTTGCCCTTCTTAAGCGCGTGCACCCTGGTCTCGTGTCGCTTCATACGTTTCGTTAGGTTTTCTTTCTTGTTGGGTAGAGGAGCATCCTGAAAAGTGTAAAATTTTTGGTGAGTTAAATGGTAGGTACATCCCAAAGTTAACTAGGCAAATCCATTAATGTGTCTTTAGGAAACCAGTAAGGATTTATACAAAAGTAGGATTACTTAATGGCAAAGAAAAACTTCCTTTAGTCTGCATATAATGTCTGTTTTATCTCGTGCTTAGTCTGAATTATTGGATCAATAAATAGGCCCATGATATTGATCAATTTTCTGTGTAATGTTACATCGTTTCATCTTACCTCTGGCTCACTTTCACTCTCCGTCTCACTCTCGGTGTCTTGTTCTGTTTCAGTCTCAGATTCTTCTTCTTCTGACTCTGACTTCTTCTCCTCTTCTGATTCTTCCTCCTCCTCCTCATCGTCTTCATCTTCTGAGCCACATTCCTTCATCATGGCCGCCATCTTGTCGACTTCGCGTTTCAACTCCTTGTATTTTCGTTTCTCCTCTCTGTCGATGGAAAGTTTCCAAAATTGTTACAATACAATCAAATTAACGTTAACATTGACGCAACGGATTATGTAGGCATCTTATCCAAGTTTAAAGGAAACATATGATATAATTAGAAACTTCTTCGTGGGGTGGCTTGAAAAATAACTTATCATCCTCGGTAATTTTTTGTAATAAGTCTATGATAACTTTTTGATAATGAACTGATGGATTGATCAATTACACAGATAGAAAAGTATACAAAGTTCCTGTTCAAAGTCTAAAGTACTCACTTAAGCGCAGCCTGTTGGTTCTTGAGCGACATCTTGAAGCCCATACGCTCTCGCTTCATGTGATCCTGCTTTTCCTTCAGGTATCGGATCTTGTTCCTCATGTTGCGTACTTCCTTCTCCAGTCGCTTCTGCTTCTTTTCTTCGCTTTCCTCCTGTAATGTGATGGTTGAAACATTAATCTTGGGTACAGAGATTACCTATATCACAAAATTACTAACGTTTTTCTCTCAGTTGTTTATTGTTACTACATTTTTATTGCATTATCAACTTTATATTTCAATATAGGTATGTTCTACTGTTTCTATTGAAGCTCCTGAGTTCATATGAAAGTCCCTCTCAGGCCTCTAGTGTTGATATAAAAGGCTATTTTTGTGATACAAATGAGTGATACCTCATTTAAACTGGATACCAACCTCTTCATCATCCGACTCCTCTTCTTCCTCGAAGCTGTCGTCCTTGGTAACGGACAGCTGTTTGATGGCGTGGCTCGAGCGCCGCGATCCCATGCTCGTTGGCATGATGCCCTGTAATATTGTTCATATATTGTTAGATATGTACTGTGTGGGTGAGAAAATTCTTAACTATGATATCATTCGACACGTCGGAGAACAAACTGATGACAGATTAGGTGAAATAGAAGAGTTTGATGCGATTTTTTGTTTACTTAAATATGAAAAGGAGACAGATAAGTCAGAATCAGTACGCGTCAATAATCTGTTTTATGTTAAATATAGACATAAGATAAGACATGTTGAAACTCGAAATTAATTCAAATGAATCACAATTTTTTGTTGACGTGGTGCAGGAAAATTTTGAAATAATAACATTAATATTTTATCAAAACTTGTCATCGCTAACTGTACATTCAGATAATATAAATAGCTTCCTTTTAGGTTATTTAAATATGCGAAAGCAAAATTCAAGGGCGTTGCAAAGTCATGATCGATCAAAGATAGATGATAAAGCCATACCTCGTCAGCCTCAACGTTAGTATAAGCATCATTAGTCTTAGCAACATTATTGTTAGCGTCAATCTGCCGTTTCCTCAAAGCATCAGCCTCAGGCGAGTTTACTTCAATGTTCAACAACCTGCATTCCTTCTCGAAATCGAGCTGTCGCTTTTGATAATAAGACATAGGCTCCTCAGATTGATCTTCGTTCTGGAAATTGTTAGTGAAGCAGTTATTTTGCGAAGCATTTAATTCATAAAATCATGCAATCATTAATGTCTATCTGCCTAATTGAAACTGGTTTCGTTAGATTTATTAATAGCTTCTAAACTATCATTATTTATTGTGTTTGGACTTACCGACATAGCTTGTTCTAATTTCTTCTCTAATTCAGCGTTTCTTCTCTTCACTTCTTCTAGTTCTGTGAGAGCTGTGTCCCGATCTTCAGCAGCCTGTAAGTACTGTTTCTCCAAATTGTCAGCATTTTCTTTAGTCTTTTCTACCTCCATCTTTAGGTTGTTCACTAATCTCTCGTCGTAAGCATCAGTGACAGATATCACAGTCTTGTGCTGTTCTTGTTTGATGAAAGCTCTTTCTCTAGCTAACTCTGCTTCTAAGTTCGCTATCCTTGTTAGAAGTCGTTTGTTTTCTCTCTCTTGTGCTTCTTTGTTTCTGTATAAAATAATCATTAATTAATTCTCTGAGAAGCCTTCTTTTTCTCAAATGAAGCCCACGATTTAATTGATACCTATTGTTACTAAATCTGATCATGACCATGTAAATCTAATCTTGGGCAGACGAAGGTGACTTTATCGGTAATTAATATGGTATTAGCCGCAATGCGGTTTCTTTAATCTTACATTTTTCCCAGACACGTAGTTTAATTTGTATGGAAACTATTAAATAAAGTGGCGATTTGTCACCTTTTGGCTATCGCTATGTGGAGTGGAATATTTCGGCAGTTGTAATCTGCTGTTAAATTATACATATATTTACCCTCTCTCTCACTCTTTGACAATCTACGCTTGTCGAAAGAGTTTGAAAATCTATCTTACATAAATATTGTTTAGTTTTATTATAGCTTACCTTAGCTCAATGGCCAGTAACTGTTTAGTGGACTGCAAGTCGTCTCTGACCTTATCAATATCGTCCATCTCATCGATTTCTTCATCTTCAGCAGGGATCATACCAGGTATCTGAAACATTTTACCAGATTCTGTTTAGTTATGTCCATGTTTATTAATTTTACAAGTAGGTATAGGTATATTGTGTAAAAAATGGATAACATAAGGACAATTAAGCATAATTAGTTATTTATATGTTTCGTATACAGTTTTCCGCAACCAAAAAACGCGTAATACTAAGAAATAATCTTATCTACTTAAATATGATTTTATTCAACTGGCTGCAAATCTGAATGCGTAGAAAGATCATTATCGTACACAAATATTAGGTATTCAGGGGCTAGCTATTTGAGTTGTCGAAATATAATTTAGAAAAAAACCTGGAAACCCAACAAACACTGGAGACGCTTTCATCAAAAAGATGGGTCATTCATTAAAAAGGCAACTTTACATCGCGAAACCATCAGGAATATTCACCAAATTCAGACTGAGATCGCAGATCTTTATACCTACATACTTAATTAATTAATGCTCAATCCTTCTCCGTGTGAGAGGAGGCCTGAGCCCAGCCGTGGGACGATAAAAAGGCTGTAACAGTACAAAATAAGTGTGAAGTGGAGTACATATGCACTTACATGTGAATTACTCGCCTCTGCCGCGGCTAGACCGACTCCTGACGGTGACGACGCTAGGTTCGCCTGTGACATACTCTTCTGCACTTGTTCCTCTATCGTCATCTGCCTCCTGAACTTCCTCAATCCTTCCAGATTCGGTTTACTCCTATCATTGGTTTTTGTTTTCTTCAACTTCACACCCTTAGAGATCTCTTTCAGCAACGCGTTGTGGGAGTTCGGTTTCTCGGACTCGAATATAAATTGACCCTTGTTCTTCACTACTGTCGATGTGGTTATAATTGGGCTTGACCTGAAATATAGGTATTATCTTTTAGTTTGTCTGTTTTATGAGTCAGATTTTTAATTACTGCGAATTTTGAAATCATATCAACATCAATGTAATAACACATATTTTAAGAGATTAGATCGCTTAAGAAAGTGAAAATCATCATGATGTTTTGATGAAATAAATATTATGACACCTATGATTAATCTTCTGAAAGTATGTATTACAATGTACCCACCTGTCGTTACAAACAACATGTTTGAGCTTCTTTCCTTGTTCCACCTCCTTCATCATGTCAGTCCAGTCTGGTCTTCTCCTGGGTCTACTGCGGAGTTGCTCCAATCTCTTCAATTTCGCAGGGTCCACCGGTGCCTTCTTGAACTCCGGAGGAGGAGGCATTTTCGGTGGCATAGGAGGAGGCATCGGTGGTGGTGTGGGCTTCAGCAAACCTAGTTTAAGGATTTTAGAGATTGTATGAAATTCTGTTTAGATTTTAGATGTTGGACTCTCAGTATATACAAATGTACTCTGTGCTCGTTGGCCCATGAGTTGAAATATTTCAAAATAATATGTCAATTTTTGGGAGTATCGGTCATAAATCTAAATAGAATGGATTAAAAAGTTTCTTCTTGTACTTTTTGGACTAAGTTTTTATTTTGCTGGCTTTTATCCTCCAAAGGTTCGAAAAATATTGTTATCATTGCCTAGTGATGCCTATCTAACTTTTCTACCCTTTTTTGCGCACACAAAAAACCTCATTAATCCTACTCCAATATAATGAAAGTGTGCCGAATACTTGTGCTAGTCCTGTCCGAATATTTTACGTCAAGTTACTTCACTACATTACCTTTAAACAAAGGTCCCTGATCATCCTCAGCTTCACCCATTTTCAGCACAAAAAAAACACAAAACACTTATCGAAAAACGGCCACGGCCTATATTGCCGATCACTGCACACAAATCCCACAAAAGTCTTCAACACACTTCAAAATGTCTCAGGATAGTTCGCAAAAGACTTGTTTCGTCGTAAGCTCGCATCTTAACTGAGGTATGGGTGCATTTACACCTGATCTGCGCACGCGACGCATGCGGAACTGAACAGTACTATTTTGGATCGCATTTAGACCACAAAATAGTCTGGCACACAGGAGATCAAAAGGTAACGACGTGGCTAGAAGCAACACTTGAAAGGGACATATTAATGTATGTTTTAATAAGTAGCGAAATAGAATCGTCGAACGCTGCATTTATTTGATAGATGATGATGGATAATTCAGAACTGTATTCAAGATAAGGTAAATCTGAAGAACCAAGACTGCTGTTTTTTATTAAAAAATGACATAAGCAGCATAATTTCATGTTTATTGCAGCATAATTTTGCTTATATACCTATATATGCAATAACGCCCTGGAATGGACTCTTTGGAATTTTGATATATGTTAGCATAGCTGCATTTTGCGTTAGCGAAATCTACCATTTTTATCGCCACAAAACAGAATTCAATATTTTTTAAAATCTTGATTCGTGAAAGAAGTAGCGACAAGTCAAGAAAAAATATCTGAAGATAAAGCAACCGATATCTTTAAACAATAATCTCATTAGCAGCAGACAATACGCAGTGCCAACGTCGATACATATTGATGTCACCGCGATCTATCGCATACGATCCAACTCCTAAATATACGCTAGAAAGTGCCACTGTGTCAATGTTGATGTCACAACCAACAAAATAGAAAACTCTTTGTCTATTCTATTCTTGAGTTAATTGACTCATGGACTAGTCACTTATCTTCTATTTTTGACGTAAGGAGGAAGTCTCTATTCATTATTGCGTAATTTATAATAATAATTATGAATTTCGTCACTGAGACAAGATTTGCATCGAATCTATCTAGAAGGAATTTTTCAGTATTGAGTTTGGGTTTGCTTGACCGATAAGGTTGTTTACTGTCCTAATTCGGAATTATTTTCTATTGATAAGTAAACAGTTCTATTATTTACATCTATGATAAGATTGGCTGCTATCAATATTATGAATAGGATATTTACGTCTGTTGCATTATCCACTACAACTAATAAAGTATTTATTTCTAGTAATATATGTAGTTACTTACTTCTCAAGCTCTCATTTTTTGTCAGCGTGTGACCTTTAGGTACTTCATTATTCAGGGTCTTGTCAATGTTCTCCTTAACTCGCTCATGCAGAGGATCACGCCATTTCTTCACAGGCATGTCATCCTTTGAAGGCTGCTTTTGAAGCGAAGGTTTGCGCGGTGGGAGCTGAAAACAAGATCAAGATAAACAGTTAGTTTTGGACGAATTAACTTTTTATGTCAATGGCAATGATAAATTACCTTAGAAGGACCCTTATCTAGAGGTGGTTTTGTTGCCATTTCTGAGCTTTCTGATTTCTCTACAGCTTTATCAGTACCTTTCGGTTCAGCTTTAGCAGCTGGCTTTGTCTCCTGTTTTGTAGGCGAAGGTTTAGGTTCCTCTTTAACAGGCACCGGCTTTAACACTACCTTTTCAGGGGCTTTTGGAGCCGGTTTTTCGACAACCTTAGGCGCAGGTTTGTCGTTAACAACTTTCGTCACTGGCTTATCTTTGTTTACAACTGGTGATTTATCAGATTTGTCATTTACCGTGCTATTTGCTTTAGTGGGACCATTTTTTTCTGGTCTCTTGTCAACTATAGTTACTGATTTCTCTTTGGCTTTATCATCTATAGTTCTCACACTTCTCAATGTCGGTTTGTCAGCTTTGTCATTGGAAGGTTTGTCTTCTGATTTTAAAGCACTTTTGAGTGCAGTCCTAGTGAATCGTGGTTTCTCGTCAGCTGGCTTTGCAGCTTGGTCGGCCTGCTTTGCGGCGGAAGGCTTGACTAGTTTCTCTTCTACGGGCGCTGATACTCCGTTTTCGGCTTTGTCTTTTATTGTTGCCTGTTTTTTCAATGCAGCTGAAATAAAATAAATACGAGAGTGATTTAAACGCCTTTTTTGAGATTGTTAGCTTTCTCCTATTTATTTCCTAAAGAGACTATTCGAACCTAGCAGATTGGTGTGTTAGTTTAGTCGACCACAATAAGTGAGCGTCTGATATTTTTATTTCAAAACAAAGTAAATAAATCCTGAAAAACTAAAACAGGGAGTAAGAACAGTGAAATTGATTGTAGCACGTGTTGCGGCCCCGACGCGGTGCAGTTTGATGGCATTCGTACGTAAATAAACATGGCGTTTGCCAAGATGGCCGGCCTTCGCTATTTTAGCGCGATTACATGTCAAATTCCCTATTAGATGGCCAAGCGAATACGGAATATTTATTGTAGACGCGAAACATTTCACTAAATACTCCTTGAACTACGATATAACTTCTTCACTGTTTATTGTAACTGTCAAAGTTGTGTTGGCGCCAACTAGGTAACTACGATGTTGGTAATCGTTTAGGGCGACGTTAACAATCTCGCGAGATGTAAGCAGTTAGGTACATACGTTGTTACAAATATAAAGCTTCCAAGCTTTACGAGAGTAACCCGAATTCTAAAGTGCCTAGTCATCTACAATTCTGACTTTCATATTCAAAACTACTGTAAGAGCTTGTAAATCATGTTTTTGCGTATATAGCGTTACTTTTAACAAATTAGTTGTCTTCTACAGTTTAAAATTACGTGGTTACGTTTTCTGATAAATCAGCGGCTACCAAGAACATCTCCATTTATTTTGTAAAAAGTCTGTCCTCTCTAAAAATATCGCGGATGGCGGCGTCGTGCTCTCGAAATATCTTCTAAACATCGTGGACGTTGAACACGTCACGTTAGAAACGATCTCACAAGCTTTTTCAATTCCATTTTTATTTAAACCTTTGTGATTAAGCGTTTTGTTTTTAAATAGAACGAGTTTAAAAAAATATTACCACTACAATTCTTTATTTAAAAAGCTTTCAAGTGTCATCATCATGACATGCAAACACAATTGTTTAAGTTCCTCTCAGTTCCAATTTCTAAATCACACAAAAGCCCGATTTTCAAAGAAAATGTGTTGTTTATATTATGACGTTGTCTAGTCTCGTTGCTTAAACTCGAATCTCAGCAGGAAATATTCGGATCATTAAAACGTAATACCCGATTTTATAGCGTTTTTTTATTTTCAATGGCACGATGTTTATTGCACGGTTGTGTAAACACGGGAAAATGTTGCAGCGGACAAGGATATTAATTGCACATTGATTTACCGTTGATACAGCACTGGCGAGTTACGAATCACTGGAGAAAAAGGATCACTTCTAAAGCACAGTTTCCACAAAGCATGCACTAGTAATATTCGGGCGAAATTCGGACTTGTACTGTTGTGAAGCGCGTGGTTCCCATCGAACGATCACGTCATTCCGAACTCCAGGCTAACAAACTTGTGAACGGTTTGGGAGAGTCAATTATTCAGAGCTCGTCTCCTGCCAAAGTTTCGGGCAGGTGGCTGACGTCATATACTTACACATATGTAACATACCCACAAATAAACAGTCACAAATATTATGCACTGTGAAATATTGCTTTTTTGCTGTAGCGTCAGCCTGAACGCTGTAAGAAATGAGGCGGGTTTTGTTTTAATGTTGTAAGCTTTGGAGATTGGACGATGTTGATCAATGTTTCTTGTATAAAACATTAAATTTTAATGTTTATGAAGCAGCTAATTCTGTAATTAATGTGAATCTTCAAAGGATTCTTACTATATATCAGATAGCACTTGTCGAAATTGCTAAAGAAGAGAAGGCATTTGGGTAACAAGAGATTCATTTTATCCAAAAAACAAAAACAGCTGTTCAATGCATTTCAGTAACACCATCATGTTCCCATTTAACTGTATAAAACATAATTCTGTAACACCTTGCAAGTAGTAAAATAAACAAAGAATCAGCTGCGAACCGCTGCATAAAACAAAACAAAGTAAAAAATAAATCTTATTCATGTTTTGTTTGCAGACGCTACTAACGCCCACATCACGGATGTGACGTCACATAAGGCGCCAAAT
Source organism: Helicoverpa armigera (assembly GCF_030705265.1). NCBI lineage: Eukaryota > Metazoa > Arthropoda > Insecta > Lepidoptera > Noctuidae > Helicoverpa > Helicoverpa armigera. The sequence goes on from NC_087141.1 coordinate 4,152,055, forward strand.
ACAGATTCTGACGAAAAAACTGAAGAGACTTTCCATGTTTTGCATTCATGACATGAAAATATTGTTATTCATAAGAAAATACAATATATGTTTAGTAGATCACTTTCGATATTTTGTTGTTTTAGAGTAGCCACACACTTGCAGACTGTTTAGTCGCCCGACAGTTGGCTCCATGGTTGGCAATTGTTTTTTATTAAAAACGAAATTTTCAGTCGGTCTGATATCGGCTAATGTAATTGGGGGAAGACAGCAATCAGTTGGTTTGTATTTTATGATAGTGTAAGTGATCTGTGTATCTTCTGTTGGAAAACCTAATAATTAGAAGAATATAAATACTCAATTCATCTTCATACTAATTAATGAACCCAAGAAACAATCGGCCGACTAAAAGTTTTCAGTGTGCTCTTACGGTACCTACTCTTAGATTCGAGAGACAGATGTAAAGTTCCAGAATATTTTCAGACGTAAATCTCGGGAACAAAACAAACGTATGATATCAACAGATGAATGAACTGATTTTCAGCAAAAAATATAAGTCAAATGAAGGTTTTCAGGAGACACCATCTTTGACTCATGTGTGGAATGTTTAGAAAAGGTCAGATTAAAACAAACAAAGGGTGATTTGCACCATTTACTAGTAACCATAATGGTAACCAGCCGTGCAACTGTCACAACTTGGTCTAATCGACGATTTGACAACTGAAAATGGTTCGGTTACCATTAGGTATAGTTACATGGGTTACCTCATATATTTTGAATACTTAGGTACATGATATGCACTTAAGAAGGCCTATGTACTATGTAAGGAGTCTGTAAGGGAGGACTATGTAAGGAGTCTACTTATACATATGTTTATACAATTTGCAAGATGTTAACTACCGGTTAATTATGACAAAATCAATCTACTTATTTTAAAGATTTAAGTATTGAAATTAAAATACAAACTCAATGGAATATAAAAGCTCTTGTCTTTGCACACAGACAGATCAATTTGTTTATCTGTACGGTTACGCATGAAGTGATATTTATTCGCATTAGCACAATGTCATTCCGGAGCGTAACGTCTGCAACTTCTAGACTGTCACGGTTGTAATACATCTCTATTATAATAAACAAGTGCAAAGCTAAGAGGACGTCTAGACGAACGGACGAATTACGTGCGTGACTGAATGCACTGAATGCTAAACTCTGTGATTTTGAATAGGCAGGTAGGTACGTTTGCATTAAGGACTTGAATCATTAAGAGCATAATAAAGGTACCTATTAAGTTTTTATGATCCAAAGGACATCGCGGAGCTCAGAAAATGTAGCTAACATCTTCTGCAACCGGTTGGGGTCGGCTTCCAGTCTAACCGGATGTACCAGTGCTGATGGAAAACTTTACATAGCTGTAATAAAAATAATCGCTACTCAATCACTGCATCTGAAGGAGCTCTTAGCATCAATTTGTAACGCTGCTAGTAGTCAATGTTGCGTGTCCACGCTTATTCTATCTGTTTGGAACTTTGCCTACGCGCAGCTGCGACGTCAGCCAAACTTCCTATAGGAAGAGCTTTTCATGAAAATGTTGAAAAAAAAACACTTCATACAAATTAGATTGATTTTTGAATACGCTTTAAGTTTTTTTTTACTAGGAATACATAATTATTATGCAAACTGAAATGAGTGACTGCGAATTATATAGAATTACCGAATTATCTGGGCTAAGTATTAGAAAAGACATGTAAAAGGTCTCTTGGATTTTCTTGACCTGTAATTACTATTTTATTAGACCGTGCCTACACCTATACTATCAACCGCGTACGAGTTTCAGTCTTCTTCATCAAACCTTTGGCAACGGAGATCTCATAAACAATGTAGGTAAGTATATAAAACATATCTTCTAAAAAAATCTTCTTTAAATACAGAAGACGAAGAAGCTATATCATACATCAATATGTTAAAAAACATTCAGTTATTAAAGTTCTTCCTCAAACTAAAATTCCGGCATTGACATAAAATGTTAGACTTCCGACAAATCTATCAGATTTATTCAAAGCTTCCTACAAGACATGACGGTCACGGGATGAAAGCTATTACTGATAATAACTTCATAGGGGCGTGGGCAGACTATACGTCGTACAATGTTGTTGATATTTTTCGTTCAAAAACGTCAGCCGGCCATGGAGCACGATTAATACTATATCTATAATGTTTGAAGGTTAAATTAAAGGCGATAGCTTTTTGTTAACGGCTCGCGTCTGTTGTTTTTTGTTTTTGCAGATTTCTGTTCATTTTAAGCTCTAATTCTTTTATGGTTCTCTGTTTTCTACTTGTGGTACCTGTGATGATTAATGTAAGCGATTTAATTATGTATTACTGTGTAATTTGTAATTTACAAATATTTTTAATGAATAAACCACTTAATAATGTAACACCTAATTAAAAAAAAAAACAAAAGCGTCACAGAGGAGAAGTTGCTACTACGCTACGTCTGATGACGTGCTTGATTCGCAGCGTGCGTCGTCTTCGAATACCCTTACCAGAAATAAGCGTGGAATACATACAATTTTAGTTATGACACGATTGAATCGATATATTAATACCTATTATCTTAACATTCCTCATGTTCTGTTTATGTGGCGTTAAACTCTTGTAGGTACATGCCAAGTCTAATAAGTACAAAACGAGCGTGTCGCAGTAAAAGTCAATTTCAAATGAAGTTGTTTGTTGCGAATATATAATATCTAATAATAATATCTGATATTAATATCTACAGCTCATTTCCGTTCATTTTATTATTTTTGTTACGCTGTTTGCAGTTCGTTATCCACATCGCAATATTGCTTTTATTGCTTGATATTTTGCGCTAGCTAGCTACCTAGCTGTCAGAGGTCTGTTAAAACATGATATTGTTACTATCAATGATCTGTAAATCGTGTCATTTCTCTCTTAATTTGAAACCCATACTTATTAAAATAGATTAGTCAAAATTTGACAATTCGCTCCCTACCTTTTCCATTATTAAACATAGTACTGCACGGATTTTATACCACACAGGCCTCGGCTGTAACTGAGGGTATTGCTAGTGCAATATAAAGAAAATAGCTAAGAAGTATAAATTAAACCAACTCACGCTTCAGAGTTTTAGCAGGGGCCGGCGCTGCTGGCTCAGGGTCTACAGACGCAGTCTTCGTGGTGCTCTCAACTGGCTTCAGTTTCTTCTGCATCCAAGATGGTGGCGCCTCCACGTCCTTCTCCTTCACCCACGGAGGCCTGAAGGACTCCCGGCGAGCCCCGGTGTCCTTGCTTACGTTACCGATCGGCATTTTGCTCTGGAAGGAAAATTTTCTCTTTAATGAGATCCAAAAGTCTTGTAATGTGTATAGTTTTTTGTGTTTTTGTTGTACGTTTTGAGTTCATGTTTTTCTATCTTACTGGAATGTGTACCTGTGTTTTGGCTACTACTTACATAACTACTGTATGAGTATCTAGGTATATTTAATTTACACTTTGATGCAACTGACTGTCAAAGATGTAATTTCTCTGATTGACAGCTAAGAGATTGCTTGAAAAGGTATTTCAAGTTGTTTTGGTCTGAAACCGGAATCTCATCGCGCGACTCATGTTCTTTGACCTAAGGTAAACGCGGGTGAAGTCGTCATGCCCCAATAGTCGTCAATTAATCTTAAAACTTTTATTATTATTTTCTACTGAACTTAAAATGGGCCGGTTTATATATCAACATATTCTTGATAATATATTGCACAATTGAAATAACAATACGGGGTTTTAACAGTCACGGCTTCTAAGATATGTTATTTGAAACGTGTGTGCCCTAACAAAATCGTTTTTTCGTGAAGTTCAGCTGTCAAAAGTGAAACTCACCACGTGGTTTTGTGTTTTGATTTACATAACTCCAGTGGGGTCTGTGGTATGTTTCTTTGTTTAATTAGATAGTTAAGTTTATTTGCTAGCGATGTAATATGCAATTTGGAATACTTTTAACATAGAAGATATATTTTTTTAATGTGACATCTATTGGTACTTCAAAACTCCCATTTGACCCAAAACCCGTCAATTTTACAATTATTATGACGACTACTGGGACATACTCAAAAGTTGCACCTAAATTCGTCATGATGAGGATATTTTGTGTTTTACAGTACAAAATGCAAATAAATAGCTAACATCGGGACTTTTACAAAGTTGATAACTGTCTAGAATAAACATATTTAAGGTATAGACTACATTTGTTCATAAAACTGCGTTTCTTTTAAGCTTTTTCTTAGGGGTAAATTTTACTCTGCTGGTTCTAGATGCATTCGATTCAATTCATATGTTTTTTAATGGTTAAATCCCCTGTTTTCTATAAGTATGCACTTTCTACGAGTGTTTTTTCAGGTATATGTTGGCCGCTGTAGGCCTCCGCCATTCGATTAAGATCTACCGCTTCGGGTACAAGTAGGTCTAGCACTAGCCTTGGTTTCTACTACGCTTGGATTACAATTTCTGGCAAACAAAAATTGACTGTTCTTACACTATGGTTTTTGTTCGACATAACTGCACTAACTTCTTCCTAACGTGCCTTAATAGCGCCTGTATACAAATTATGTCATTCAACTAGTTTTGATTCAAAAAATATTAAAATCAGTTTTAAAACTAAGATGACATAGCTTCTATCGTTGTCACTAATTTGCTTTGTCGTATTCGATATTGATGGGTAAAGAGTTATCTTAAGTAAGATTTTTTTATTTAACATTGACTGTATTTAGTGATCGCATTATCGTAATTTTAATAGCAGATCATGACTGAAAGAAACTACAAGCAAGAGGGCCTTTTAAAAGTCATAAAAGCTGTAAATCAAGGGGCCACACACACCATCAGATGCAGCAAGAAAATTTAAAACGCCCTTTTGAGACAACTTTAATGAAATGGTGACACAAAACCGACGATTATCCCAGTATATAATATATACTATAGAAATGAACCCAAGGACAATCTCCGGTTCTGTGCTAAACTATTGCTAACTATGGAGGAAAACTACTTGGGCTATTGCGTTGGGATGTTAGTGAATTAGGATATAGGAAACTATAGGAACTATGGCACCTGGAAAAAAGTCGTGGTGGCCTGGTGGGCCAAGAATCAACCTCTCAAGTATGAGGGCGCGGGTTCGATTCCAGGTCAGGCAAGTACCAATGCAACTTTTCTAAGTTTGTATGTACTTTCTAAGTATATCCTGCAATGACACCAATGACTGTGCTTCGGGTGGCACGTTAAACTGTAGGTCCCGGCTGTCATTGAACATCCTTGGCAGTCGTTACGGGTAGTCAAAAGCCAGTAAGTCTCACCAGTCTAACAACCCAATACCCCTTGTATTGGGTTGCCTGGGTGACTGGGTTGAGGAGGTCAGATAGGCAGTCGCTTCTTGTAAAGTACTGGTACTCAGCTGAATCCGGTTAGACTGGAAGCCGACCCCAACGTAGTTGGGAAAAAAGGCTCGGAGGATGATGATGATGAGGAACTATGGCACCTGCCGATGACAATGTATAAAATACATGTTAAAATGGCAGGTGGAGACTCGCCACCTCACTTACTGGGCCCCCGGGAATCAGTCGCTATATTGCCCCACACCGCAACAAGAGGGCAACAGGTACATTTGCGGCTGAAGGGTGAGGATACCTCGGCGGACTTTAAACGCAGATCACGCGCTCCCTGTGGGTCCAGAATCACCGGCCCACCCACCACTTACCACGAGGCATCTACCCTCCGAGCAGGGCTGCTAACCCTGCTCTAGCGACTCCACTCTGGTCGGCCAATGAAGGCAAGCCAAGAGGCGGGAGACCTTCACTCCGGCAGGCCGGAGATGGGGGACAGTATACTCTCCCCGGAGCACTCGGATATATAGCCCCGCGGGGTCGCTACTCCCCGTCATCCGCCTCAGATGCCCTGTGGGGCTTATTAGATATTATTATTTTTGGGTTTGAACGGTTAGTTGTACCTAATCATATTTTATTTTTTGATTGATACCTTTAAGACAGTAGACAGTTTGAACTGTCTATAGAGATCTTTGCAAATGGTACTTAGCATGCGCTAAGCAGTTCAGAAATTTTGATGAATGACAACCTTACCTATATATCTATGAATGTTAGTAATTATTTCGCGGAAAGCTATAAATGATTGTGGCTTTTATTTTTTGTGAATACTAATTATTTTATTTTACAATTTAAATATTTTAAAAGTAATTATTTTACTCGTGCTACATATGCACATGACCGCATGGTTATTATGATTAAGAAATAGTCCATATATTTTATAGACTGGTTTTGTGATTCCAAGCGTTTAATAGATAGGAATATAAATTTAAATGCAACTATGTATCTGTTTTATTGAATACCTGCTCTTCTAACAGATTATGACCTGCTATTATAAATAGGAATTTGGTTTTTTATCTATCTGCCTATCTAATGTTTCAAAAGCACAAGTATGCTTAACAAATTCAAGCACAAAAAAAAATGTACATAACTTGAACCTTATGTTCAAGAGCAGAGAGTTTACATTAGCATTAAAAGTTGACGAGTACTGGGAATATTTGACGAGTATCCGTACAAATCAGACGACTATTGGTACAAATCGCCCTTTTTTTACTTTTGCCTTAATAAGTATATAAACCCATCAAAATGATTAAAAAAACATTAGTTATTTAGAATAATGAATAAATACTCTATCACGTCATGCAAAAATTTTCATTTTCTATTAAATATTTAACACACAGTAGCGCTTCAAAGTCAGTGATTTCCGAAATCCGACGACTATTGGTACGTTTACCTTAGTACATTTGTACTATGTTTCCTGACACAGCATAATTAATTTCTTACAAAATGATGTCATATGTAAATGACTAATAGGTCTGTTAGCTATCTTAATTGGGTTGTTCTGTAGGTATATAATTATAATTATCAATTTATTTGTTGGGAGTGGTCTAAAAATGTTGGAAGATAAAATAGCTTTAATTACGGATTAAAATTAGCAGATTTTAAGCCCAGATATGTAATTAATGACATCGTGGAAATTAGAGATAAGGGACTATGCTTATTTTTAATCTTTGTTCTCGAAACAATTTTTGTGACGCGGTTGCGTTTTATCGAGGTAATTTTTAGGGTTCCGTAGCCAAAATGGCAAAAACGGAACCCTTATATTTTCGTCATGTCCGTCTGTCCGTCTGTCCGTCTGTCCGTCTGTCACAGCCGATTTACTCGGAAACTATAAGTACTACAGTGATGAAATTTGATGGGAATATGTGTTGTATGAACCGCTACAAAAATATGACACTAAATAGTAAAAAAAAGAATTGGGGGTGGGGCCCCCCATACATGTAACTGAGGGATGAAATTTTTTTTTTCGATGTACATACCCGTGTGGGGTATCAATGGAAAGGTCTTTTAAAATGATATAAAGTTTTCTAAAAAACATTTTTCTTAAAGTGAACGGTTTTTGAGATATCAGCTCTCAAAGTCGTAAAAAGTATGTCCCCCCCCCTCTATTTTTATAACTACGGGGTATAAAATTCTAAAAAAAATAGAGGTGATGCATGCTAATTAACTCTTTCAACGATTTTTGGTTTGATCAAAGTATCTCTTATAGTTTTTGAGATAGGTTGATTTAACTGTAATTTACGGAACCCTTCGTGCACGAGTCCGACTCGCACTTGGCCGGTTTTATAATATTTTGATTGTTTAAGTATAATGCATGATTTTTGCAAAAATAGTAGTCATCTTCTAAAGAGTCAGGCACATCATATATACATAAGTATGTTAAACTTTCCGAATATATATATATATATATGTTATACCTACGTACCTTCGAGTGCCTAATGTTAAAATTACCTTGTAGTAATTATAGCATTAAAGTTTTCGATTTAATTAAAAAGCATGCTATGATATAATAGACATGTTGTAGTTTTCGCAAGTTTCCCATAAAGGTAAGACAAAATTATAAACAACTTAATTATTAACAACCTAATTATTACATAGACCTACGTTAAATCAGGTAACCTAGCTTTCGTGAAGTCCCATACCTGAAACATACTGACAAACGGCCAAAGACCTTACATTACATTACACTTTTTGCCTGCAAAACGCCCTCTAGTACGAAGATGGAAGAAAGAAAAGAAAAAGAAAAGAAAAAAGGCGTGGGAGACTGCATTGACCTTTTAAATAAACAAAACGACATTTGCATCATTCGGTGACAGCAAAAACAATACTTTCAGATTATCAGCCCGATAAAAAGAATGCCCCTCTCCTATCAAGCTTTATGACGTAAATGTGACGAAACTTATTTTTACTTTTATATAATTACTTAATTACCTATTTATCTGTTTCTCTGATAAATATTATGCTTACACATACTTAGGTACATTAAATATAGCCTATTTAGTATAGGAATATTTGATGAGTAAGTAATGAAATGTTTCAAAAAGTTATTATTTGTCATGCGATAACGTGAAGCCTGCTTAGACTGAAGGGATAGGCAGTAGCTTGAGGTAGCTCATAGCTACCAGTGTTATAAATGGGTTCAGTTACACATTCCTAGCTTTTTCGGATCTGACTAAAATTAGCACATAAATAGACATAAGTCTGACTTGCAACACCTAATTATATGTAAGTACGTAATACGTAATCCTGACGTACAAGTCCAGCTTATTCATAGCTTATGACTGGACTTATATTAAGTCACTTTGTATGAACGATTACCAAATTCCTTGCCAAGTAGGATGACTATAAGGTCTAAATACATAACATGCAAGCTAGGATCTAATATTAGTTAAGGAGTACGTAAATAAACTTCTAGGTACCTAATAATTTTGATTAATTTGATAGACTGCCAACCAGAAAACTAGCCTAGGAGTAGCTTGTATAATTACTATTATTTGTTGAAAAATGTTTTAGTTAAGTCCAAGCCTAGGACAACAAAGAAATAAAGAGAAAGGCAACGCTTATCGCTTGATATCTTGTTTAGGTATCATTACTTTAATCTGCCAAAATGTATTTTTAACGTATTTACGTCATAATGATGCATACGACATTTTATCATCGTCATCTCCCGAACCTTTTCACAACTACGTTGGGGTCGGCTACCAGTCTCACTCGATGCGACATTTTATAATGTTCAAAAAGACCAGAGGCTTAGGTACTAGGGCTGCGGGATTGTTCGAAAGAGATACCGCGGCCCTGGTATATAAAAGGCCTACGACGGAACACGACGGTTTTTAGTCAATAAGAGTCTGTCACTCCCTCACCGCTGCTAAGGTACCCACAGCGGGATGAATCAAATCATTTGATGAATTTTGACGTCGTTAAAAAAAACGCTTAGGTACTTAATGTTATTTTGTACAAAATTTAGTTTTATTTATTATATTGTAGTGATGTGAGCTTATAACGTCGGCTAGCAGCTGTAGATGCGAGCCAAACATCGCGTCCATTCATTCAACAAGACTAGATATTTTTAACGCGCCGTCATAAGCTCTGTAGACTTAAGGCATGTTTAGACTCATCAAAATTATATCGACTGCTTGAATAATATTAAATTATTATTATATTAATTGCACAATTCATGTGTGAGTTGACGAATTGATGTTTATGGTTTTTAGCCGACTTCAAAAAAAGGAGGTTCTCAATTTGATCTGTGAACCAATTTTCATGCGGTTTCTGCATACATTTGTCAGACTTAGAAGGTAAATAAGTACATTATTGAAGTTGGTTTAATTTTTTTGTAAAACGGTTTTGTTAACACTAGAAGCCTGAACTGTTTTATTTTGGCACGGACTATACTTAGTAAAATTTTTATTCGTCCGTCAATATTTTTTTGCAATTTAAAAATTGAGATTATTTACCTACTTCAGATTAATGATGTCTAAATAAATCAAGGAAGTGTACGATATCAATGAATATCACACAACAGAAAGATAAAATAGGTAATATTTGAAAAAAAATGGGTGTGGTTCATATTGGTTCAGAGATATGGTTGGCGCGTGTCTCTTGTCAATGTCAATGGGTAACCTTTGCTTGATGACATTGATCAAAACGGCGCGTGTAAAATTATTCCATCGATCACACCATGTAATCTCTTTATACAGGGTGTGTCGTTCATAATCACATTAAATCCTATCGCATATACTTTATGATATTCTATGGCGAATTGTAAAAAAAAATACCTAATCCATTCAGTGGTTTAACCCCAGGAGTAATTTTTCGTTTTATAATTTTCACCATTAAGTGTAAAGCAGAGATAAAGTTTGGAGTATCGAATGTTTTGATCAGTTTTCAAGGGAGAATTTCAGTTGTTTGTAACGACTGACTTTTATATGGCGTTCTAATTTACGCACATTTTTATTCCATTTACTTTCTTTAAAAAATTTTTATTTTTATTTTTACGTATTTTTATTTTTTCTTTGTGTTAATCGTGGTAGATTAACCAGTATATTAACGCATTTCATTTAATGTGATTGTAAACGACACACCCGATATAATGTTTCCTAAGGTTACTTAACCGATTACATCTTACACATGTAACGGTTCACCTTCTTACCGAATTATCTTTTTTGCCAGTGTCACTTCAGTTATATATTACTTAATAGTTATCAGTATTTAATTTGGTCAAATATTTGCAATATTTATCTCAGTTTGTTTTCCTGAATTGTATCTACCTACCTATTGTTAAATAGTCTTTTTTTTTTTAACAAAAACACAAGGCTCATTGATGACAAAAGATATCGATGTGGAGTTAAGAAAGTCATGACAACTCTTAGTAATAAAAGGAGCCTACCTATGTTGGTACTTGATTATGGTGGTAATGTAATTTATACCTCCTTTTGGAACTACAAAAAAAAATAAGTTGGTAAGTAAATTCAATTTTTTCGTTTATGTATCTTTGGTACAAAAGTGATGAGTCTAAACAGACCCTTATCGTAACACTCGTTATTATTAAATCTACATTATTATTGTACTGTTATTATTTTATTCGCTGGTTTATGTGAATGCCGTGATTGTTGAGTCATCGACCGCTATTTCGGGGTTGTTTAAAATATTAGTTAAACTGTAGTTGAGTGATATCTTGTATTTGGTTTACCTACATATCTTTGAGGTTTCCGTATTTCCTAAGATAAAATTGTGAATTTAGCACGATAAATAGAATAAATTAAGTAAAAGAAGAATAAAATATGTAGGTAATGCGTTGTCACGTCATGTGAAATTTTCAAAAGGTGTTGACAAAACAAGATAAGTTGTGTGTTGGCTTTCAACACTCGTCTTCAATTGTTTTACGACTATGCTAACTAGACAGTAGGTGTATCCTACATATAAAACGTCAGCACAGCTGCAATCTAACAACCTTTTCAAATTAACGAATTTTCCGAGCGGAAAAACAGGTTGACAGCTCTCGGTCGTCGCATGAAAAACCGGTCAGTGTCAAAAGGCTGTTGTATTGAAAGTAGTTCATGAAAGATACTTATAATATATTTTATAGTTATTTTATCAATTTTTATATTTATAAAGATATAATAGTAACTAGGTGGAGGAAATTTTACGGAAACGCTGTACTTATTCAAAATGAAGAGTAATTAAATTCAGGCAAACTTTACAAAAAATCTGTCTCGTGCTCCATTTAATTTTCAAATGTGTCACTGTGTCAAAGTGTTGTCTAGCTAGGTTTTTAAGTTTAGCAAGAAACGGGGAAATACTAAAAAGTCTTTTTAATTTTTACTTATTATTTTTGTTGCATTTGTGGACAGCTTGGCAGTCAGTCTGTCTGTGACAAAAACTAATGTCTATGTGTATATAGTTAAGTAGGTACCCACATATCAACTATACTTATCTGAATAGTTTATTTAAAAAATCATTAGAATATAGCACACGTGTGCTACAGGTGGTACATGATATCGAAAACTTTTGATTACTTATCGTAGGTCCACGAAAATCGTTTAACTTTATGAAATGGATTTTGTTGTACATAAAATCCTTGTAAATCAAAATATAAGACCAAAAACCTCAAAGATTAGCAGCCTAATTAATGTTCAATGCTAATAAAAATAATCTGCCAATCATTAATTTGTAAACACTAACACAATATCAAAATAAAACCCAGTTAAGCTATCTCATTTTTATTTCAGCGAGATATTTGAAATTTATACACATTTAGTGGGTGTCTTGGCATAGAATCTTAACCTTTTAGCGGTGATAAATTACAGTCACATTCACAAAACTAGGTGACTTGTTTAGATACGTATTTATGAACGCACTTTATGAAATATTTTAATACAAACTTTCTTTTAAGTACCTATGTACTTTATTCATCTGCCTATTATAGCTTTTTCCCAACTATGTTGGGGTCGGCTTCTAGTCTAAGCAGATGCAGCTGAGTACCAATGTTTTACAAGGAGCGACTGCCTATCTGACCTCCTCAACCTAGTTACCCGGACTACCCAATACCCCTTGGTAAGACGGGTTGTGAGATAAGTAGATTTTTTTTTCAATTTTTAAAAGTATGATAACGTTTTTTATAATGATACGTAATGAGGAAAATTCATTTTATTTAACTCGTCGTCTTTATTTGTTTTTTTCCTGCTTATTCAGTAGGTATAATGAATGAGAAAGTTTGTTTATCTGTTTGTTGTACTTATGCTTAAGTTTAATAAATGAATAATTAACTCAAAAGGAAAATCTTATGTAAAACATGTTTTAGTTAATAGTTCACAAACTCAGTAGAAAAGTATGTCTATCGAGTAAAATAGGTCATTTTACTCGATAGACATACTTTTCTCGCAAAAGAGCGATAAAACAATTTAGACAACATAGTTCCTCTACTTTCAGAAGGCAATTAAACTACATACTTAATATCTATGTTTGTTTGTACCATTCTTCTGCCAATAAAATTCCGGGATTTATAAAACTTTTCTGTCAAGATTACACTTCCTCATTCTCCAAACATCAAATAAAACTAAGATGAAGATAATCATAATACCTACATGTTAATTCAGTAACTGTATATGTTTGAATATGAATTTACGTCATTAGTAATATTCCTTCAATGATATAATCAATGTTTATAGAATTACGGCGAATGTAGAGCTAAATATGTAAATTAGAATTTTAAGAAAGCTGCGTGATAGGGAAAGATGTACTGAAGAGATCATGATCAGGCTACAAAGATTTTGAAAAGATAACATAAAGCGAGAACATAATTAAAAAGTTTTCACTCGAATCGTAACAACACCCAGCTTTATCACTTCTATTCTAGTTATCTACGCAAATCCCTCTCTATCTGCTCTCCAAATAGAATAGATTATAATAATTTCACCAAAAGCATGACTTTGTCTTACATTATGAATGAAACTCCGTGTATGTGTGTAATGTTAGTCTAATCACAGATTATATACGCACTTCAAGATTCGAACACCGAACACTCAACTGATCATTATTTTTTTAATAAATACAGTGTGCCTCGGATATTTCGGGGACGCGAAACCGGGAGCGCGTGTAGCCCGCGACTAGCATCGGAATTTCATCTGTGAACAATTCCTCTGGAACTTATAAATAGGTGCGTCGGAGCGACGTGTACCATGAGTTTTAACGTACACACGAGTACGTCTTGTATGCGAAGTGCACGCCGATTTTTATACAATCCATTGATTAGCGGGAAAATCAATTGGCCATTTCTTAAAAAAAAGAATTGCTTCTTTTTTAGCCAACCAAAGTGTTGTTCTTATTTCGAATAGTAAAATGGACATGGAAAATGGCCTAATGATGCTTTTGCCAAAATTTTTGGCATGTTCCTTTTGGCAGCACGATAACTATCATGTCATTAGGGAAAGTTAATGCTATGAGACTTTTTTTATTAAACTGTTAACTAAAGTCATTTTATAACATTGAGTCATTTTGGCCGCTTCCAGCTGTTTTTATACTAATGGTAGCATGTAAGTAGTAAAGCTCTAGGTAAGTATTAGGTAGGTGCAAATTATTAAAAAGCTTTAGGTAGGGAAAAGTAATTCATTCTACGTAAGCATCTTACATATAAATTTCTGAATGAGGTTTTGCACTACACGTTTAATAAATGGTTTTTGGTTGTACCTATTTGTTTTTTTATGATCTTCTTTTCTTTTGCATTGTATAGGTAGACTAAAGTAGTACCTACTTGAACTATTAGGCAATTATAAAAACTTCATTAAATCAGATTTGTGATACGATCTTACACCTGAAATCATGTCATAATTTTTCATGATTATCAAGTAGATAAACAACTAATCAATTTAATAGCTATGGTTTTTAGAAATTACCTAGTTCCAAGTCCAAAGTAGGTACTCACAACACGGAAGTCTGTTAGGCTTAACTTTCAGTAGGTGTTATTATTAGCATTTTTCCTTGACATAATCGCAGTACACACAGGTAGGTACAGTAGTGACACAGTGACTACTGTACCTACCTATTTTAAAGAAAATTGAAACAACCCCGAAGCTGACCAAAGCACAACTTCATTGACAAGGCCACCATTAAGGTTCCAGCCTGATCAACGCGACAAACCTACTTACAGCCAATAAAAGAATTAAAAAAGAAACACCCAAATTGATTACAATTTATTGTTCTAAATTTGAATATGAGCATAAATTATCTTGTAAGAGAGTATTCCTGACAATGGCCGGCGCCTGGTTTCCGGACGGCGCGCCTTGATTACGTAAGCACCGCTCCCGAATGTGAAGAGCAGTCAAGTGTGAAATTATTATATGTTCCAAGGACATCAGTGGACCGGGAAGGAGGCGCCGAGCTGACTATAACATGATGAGATTCTTGGAAAAAACGCCACTGGATTATTCCGTCTAACAACTCTAAGCTTGCCTCGCGTTGCTGTGTTTCAGTTTCAAGGGTAGCCATTAGAAGGTTAGTTAGAGCTTTCAACATTACAGCAACATTACATTTAAGTCAAGTTTACTTTAACATCCAGAAAAATGGAAGGTCCTCAAAAGTATTTGCAATATATCCAGTTCGCATTTAATTTAATGTTTAAGTCTTAAACATAACTCAACTGTACGTATAAACGCGTCTCTAACATTTGAAAAAGATATGACGTCAAAGTTATTGAAAAGCTTTCCGCTGTCGACGCCGCATTACGTCGACATTTTAATTCAAGATTACACACTCTGATAAAATGAAATCTTCACAATACATCAATATTATTATGTAAACTTGTGATTAATTTAAAGGGACTTCCCAAGCGAGATTTGCATCTACATATAAA
Organism: Helicoverpa armigera; assembly: GCF_030705265.1. Classification (NCBI taxonomy): domain Eukaryota; kingdom Metazoa; phylum Arthropoda; class Insecta; order Lepidoptera; family Noctuidae; genus Helicoverpa; species Helicoverpa armigera. The sequence continues at coordinate 4,167,319 of NC_087141.1, forward strand.
TAATAATAATCAAGCTAATAGGTACTTTTGTCAAGATAAAATAATCTCCATGACGTCGACCATTAGAGTTCTTAATTTAAATGTAAAACAAGATGGCGGATGTCCTGTCGCCACACTAAAAGGACGTCGGATGTTGGTCGAATAAAAATGTGACGGAAATGAGGTAAATTAAACACTGAAAGAAGTAATTAGTGATTTTAAACAGCTTTTAGATGCTTTTTGATGAAAACTTGAAGCCTTTCATATACTTAAAGCGAAAGAATTTTACGTCCATATACTTAGTCTAGTCGGACCAAGTCGGACCAAGTCGGACCAATAGCCAGAATATATTGATCACACCTGACCTAGAACTTCTTAAGAACAAATTAAAATAGATAAATATATGATTATCATTTCAATTAGGCATATAATTTCAAAATAATTAGGTAGATATATTATCCATTACCTAATACGTTAGCATAATCGCGGTTCCATAAAACACTGGTAGGTAATCGACATGTGCATGTAACAATATGAATCGGTTTTACAAAAGCTTGCAGAAAAGCTTAGAAACATTGAGCTATGTAAATGAATACCTAATATTTCGATGTATATTTGTATGTAAACTTTACTGTACAATCATAAACAGGGCGTAGGCAATATTCATGTAATTCACCTATAAAATTCGCGATAAATCAGTGTTATACCTATTTTGCGCATAAGTCCCTTATTCACGAACCAATTAGTGTAGGTCGTGACACTTCAGTAAGTCCCCTACCAGCCTATTGTCAATTGTTATTGCTGTCACACTAATTAATAATGTTATTCTAAGAAATATGTCAACAGGGTGCAATATGCGTGATGCAAGTTCTAAACGAAACAGCTCATGTAACTTCAAGACTCCTTTCAGACACTTCATGACAAACTTTTTGAAAGGGTTTGCATCTTTAAAAAGAACCTTGTCTATGATCCTCTTTTAAAAATAAAATATAATTTGGCGACCAGCACTGTCATTCATTCACCTGAAACGTGGAAAATGTACATAAGAAACTCTAGATTTCCTATTTCATAACTCAGCGATGAAATCAATTGAAAAGCTGGTGTGGTTCCACGTCAGCAGAACCTAGTCTGCGTGAGCAGACTGATGCTTAGTAACATTTGATTTCGACAAAGTAAAACAATCAATCAGAAAATATACAAATAATACTTAATGAATTAATAAGACAGTAGGTAATGATGAAACATAAGCTCTGAGAAAGCTTTTCTCGAAAATTCATGCGTATCTAATGCCCTTTGTACGTTTCTAAAAAGTATAAGGCCTTATGTCATACTATTATTCTACACCCGCAGATTTTATTTTATATTTCCCTTTTTCGAATAGATAAGGCATACCTACCTACACTAAAACTGGTAAAGTGAATGATCCAAATCTTTGAAAAACATTTCCTTATAAGTAGGTACATCGTGATACCTACAGGTTTTCCATACAGACTTGTAAATCGTACACCTAGATAAGTCATACCTAAGCTGTGGTTGAGAAATGTTATGCTAAGATCATTCAAAGTAAGATTTGTAAAATGGCCTCATATCATTTTGGGTATTACATGATTTCAATATTCTACGGGATATCACGTCAACGTTACTCATAGAGCACAAAAAAGTACTCTGAGAAAATCCCTAATATCAATTACAGAGATTACACTCCATGCATGCAATCAGTAACGTAATAATATCTTATTCGATAAATCACAGTCGTTATCAGTGTGTATCACCGAATTATCTGAAAGAGGTAATTATCAACGGTACATTAACATATTGTATGTGTACCTACAAGTGTTATAAATATATATGATATAAATACTAGAAGTTCATTGACGAACACACAGTCGTATTGTGTTTGTTTTATACTAAATTACTTGCTTCTTTTTTTTTGGATTTTGTTGTGGTAGTGTTTTTTTTTTGTAAGGTAAGTTGATCTTGTTTGTGGTAGGTTTTATTTATTTTTATTAGGATTTAATTTAGTGAGTCTTTTTTTTTTTGGTTTACGTCTTCGATAACATGCGAGTTTAATATGGTGCAAAACAGTTAGATAAACTAAATTAAATTACATTGTAGTTTAGGCCATACGGCTAAATGTCATAAAATACCATAGAAAATATATAAATAAAGATACACCAAATAACTGACCTTTTTTGTATTCGTTATAAATAACATTGTAATTATAATGATTTATATCCACCATAGGATAGATGTATTAATTAAGTATTATGACGCAAATGCCTCGATCAATTCCTATCGTAAAAAAAAAGTTGAAAAGACACACCTACACGAGATGCTGATATTTACTTAATTAATATTAATAATAGCTTTTAAGCAAAAAACAAAAACTATATAATTAGTTAAATCGGTGTGTAAAAATATTTTCTTAATATTATCCGTTATTGTAGTAAATACATTTTAGCAGATCTATAGTAACATCTTAAAATAGCATCGATTCCAATTTTATATAAAAAAAAATGCTTATATCATAGAAATATATATTACAAAAGTTATTGACATTTAATCAAAGCGGATTTTACGCTTATTGCTTATACGGTGACTCATAATATTTTTTGCAATATGTAGTGATTTAACAGTTGATACTTTGACTCGATAAAAAGCCCTGAAAGAATGTCACGAAAATTAAGCTTTGTAAATGCTTCTTCTTCTTCTTTCGTGTCGATGACATCTTACACTACACTTTGTCAGCCCAATATGCCACCACACCACCACGAGAGCACGGCCGGATGCGCTCATTAGGTCCTGTAAATGCTGAATAAGCACTTGGGGACGTATTTGGCTGCCATACTTATATGAATAAACTGAATAAAATTTTAACGTAAAACTAAGGAAAACAATCCAAAAATGACAGAGGTAATAATAGCTTTATCACGGGAAAAATACCCGAATCCCCCAGACTAGGGGAACGTCGAGTCTTCCAATAAGCAGTCATGCTCTTGAGTCACACTATCCAAATGAGACTTTCCGCTACCCTCTTCAATTTTACACATTTTCTACTATACGATAAGAAACACTTATAAACAATACAATACAAATAAATATAAAACACTTTATAATACTTCTTATGTTGTCTTCCTAGTTTATAAATAAGTTCTAGGAAAGGCGTAACTTTATTCAAATTAAACAGCAGTTACGCCCTTTCTACTTTATGTCCAAAGCGTAGTTTATCTATCCTTGATGGCGTTCAAAACTTCAAAATACTTTGACAATGACACGTGGGCATAAGTGTGCCTGATAATAAATGCAAAACAATTGAATCATAATACCTCGTGTGAAAATCATGAATTGCGTATCAAGGACTTTTTAATTGGGGAATCAAAATGAAATAGTTGAAAAGAGTTTGGTTTTCCAATACCATATTAGGTATATTACTTACCTTACTATATTTCTTCGTTTTTTTATAATTCAAAAAACGGCAACACCTTGGTATGGAGCTTTTTATCCCCATCCGGGTACGGGAAGTAGTTTACTAGTGACCCGCGTGAAACCACGGACGAAAGCTGGGTTTTAATAAATATTAGACAATACGACATTGTATGAGATTAGCCCAACAATATCAACAAACAAGAGCCCACCGACTCACAGTCCCGGAAACTGAAACACTTATGAATTCGCGTGTTTAATGGCCCTTCAATTTCAATATGCCAACGTTACACACAACGTGATATTACTACTTGATACCTAATAATAATTTAGCACGTGCGAATGTACGTTTCACGTGTGAAACTAGTTTTAGCAAACATCCATATTCGATGTTATTTTTTTCGACACGCTTAAAGAAACTTTTTTTAAAAGACAGGATAAACCAGATCCAACCAGATCACGTTTTGGCAAAACATTAAACAAAAAAAACAATATGTCATTAAAACAAAGAAAATAAATAAACAGTTCTAATAAATATGTAGTAATATAGTTATTACACATAAAGTTACGATATCGCATCTAATTAATAAGGTTTTATACCGTGTTTAAAATGTCTTTACATTATTAAGTTATTAGTCATTCGCGATTTCATTTCGGGGAATAAGTGGTGACTTCTGCCTATATAAGCTTGAACTTTATGAGTAGCGGTTCACTGAACTCTTACGATTCCCGCCATCATTACACATTTTGGCGCGAACGTGTTTACAAGTTTACAATCTTCACTTGTTCTTATTTTAAAATTTAAAACCCGATTACAGAACTGTCAAGTCGATTTGTTTTTAATTTGTAAGGATAAATTATTTGTGTCTAAAGAGGCTCATTGACTGACCGCAACTTTTTGGGTACACACCGCATCTTTATTTTTTATGCATTGGTACATTTAAATATGAACTTACATTAATTTTAAAATCAAAGGTTAAATATTATTTTTTATTTGTGAGTTAAGTTCAAGGATTCTAATTTAAAAATGATTTTATTTTTACTAAAAAACGGTTCTCCTTTTTTTTTCAGAAACCATGGCTAGTCTTCTGTACATTGTTTTTGCCTGTGTGCTGGCTAGTATAGCGGCTCATCCTTCTCCAACTGGCAAGAGTTATTACTGTAAGTTTTATTTGAAACAAACCGTTTTTATTCTACATTTAAACCTTCATATGTAACCTATTTATGGGGCGAGTTCAATGACTTTGATAACCAAAAAGTTTCAACAACGGTCATGGATTTAAAGCTAAAGTGGATAATTATTGCGTGTTTTAATTTTACTGTAAGAAAACCTCATTATCGACGTCATTGTTATTAAAAACTCAACACGAAGCTGGCATAACTAAATGATAATATCTAATCTTTAGCGGGTTTAAAACAATATCTAGATATTAAGATTAATCTTATCTAGAGTACTGTGATTGGACAACGGAAATGACAGCAGCCAATCAAATCATTTCACTTACGATTAAAACAAAAGATAAACGTGTTTGACTTGCAAAATCTAAAGACTAATAATGGCGACAATTTTAATTTTTCATGCTAAGCTTTGTGAAGACAGAAGTGTTTCTTTTAAAACCTACCTAATAATTTAGTACATAAAACTTTCAAGTAAGAGTTCCAAAACCATTATAAAATAATGAAATGTTGAATATAGACTGTCAATGAGCTACAAATGAGATTTCGTTTCGTTAATTATGATCAAACTTACGAGACTGATTGGCAAGCGTATCATTATGTCGACCGATGTCTCGTTCCGCTAACTAAGGCACTAGCCCTTATAAAAATATTTTTTTTTGATATTACTTATAAACAACAAAACAACAGTTACATGGCAAAGCATTATTGTGCATGTAAACTTTGTGTTAACGTCAATCCATGTGCTACAATCAAACCAAAGTAGGTAGGTGTACTAACGCATTTCTACTAACTTTTAAAATGCTAAGCTAACTCTTTCCATTATGCTTAAGCTTTTACTGAATGATGCTAAGCTATTATTAGCTCCTAGACTGTTTAAAGATATGTTTTTCTAACATCACCATACTTACACACTATTGTTCACAGCATACCCATTCAACTACGTCTCCCGTGACACATGGGGTGCTCGGCCGCCGAACGGCGTGACTCCTCTAAACTTGCCAGTTCCATACGTGGTGGTACATCACAGCTACATCCCACCTCTTTGCCACACGCAAGACCAGTGCAAGCGTGACATGAGAGCCATGCAGGATGTTCACCAGCTCGTCAATGGATGGCAGGATATTGGATACAAGTGAGTTGATGGAAGAATCTGGTTCTCACCATTCATAAATCATACTCATGTCATCTTCGTCATTACAAGTTCAAGAGCAGAACTATAACCATGCTAGAACCTCAATTCGTTGTCACCACATTTTTTTTATAATGCTTACAAACAAACAGAAATAGGTTTGTAAATATTTCTGCAACATTTTGTAACCGTACAATTCATGATTTTCTTCGTAAGTTATGTATGATTAATTGCGTCCATAAAAGTGTCACCCACTATACCCAATTATTCGGGGACTTTACCTCGCCCTAAAGCTCACCGGTCATTAGTAAGTTAAGAAGAAAGACGAGAAAGCCTTTTCCTTAAGCGACAGAAATAATGACTCACATCAGTCCACATAACACACTGTACGTCCTCATTAAATTACGCTAGAATTCCTATGTTTAGAGCGCGTTTTTTTAGACTAAATAAACCTAGAACCAGAGTTAGAACAAAAGCGTTTTATATCAAAATATTTTCATGTACCTTAACAGACGCAGACCATGCCTTCATTGTTCTTTCTAGAGGGCATTGGTTTAAACGCACCCTGAGACTAGTATTTGGCGAACCACACAGGTTATAAAAATAGTCCTAATAGGAACAAAACAGATTGTTTTAGCCCACAGATGTTGCACATTCTGCACAACGAATAGTGCAGTCGCCTACCTGTGAGCTAATAATATCGTGTTCAGTCACAGGTGTTGCCAAAATTACTAACGTAGGAACTAGGAACTATGGATATGTATTTGGGCTTTGTTATACATATGCCTAGTGTTATGTAGATGAATATTAATGTGTGTATAGAAATAACATCTTAGAAAAGGCTCCATCTACTCTTTCTTTTTACATTGAGAGCTTGTTGGAAAATTCCAAGTCTAGTTTATTCTGAAAGTCTATATACAGCTTTTCCTACAACGATTTTTAGGTGCCCATACAGACACGTACGCTGGAAATGTTTTTGGTTTCGGGAAGTAGTTTACACAATCATATTTGCCCGATCATTTTGTTGACCTTACAGTTCTAAATCGTATCTTAATCTTTTGCATTATAATAAAATACGTAAGTTGCTGAAATCATTAGGGAAAACTCCTAAAATAATTCACAGAGAAATCACTAGATACTATTGCAATTTACGTATATTATAATTTCACATATAATTTAATAACTATCGAACTATATTATATGTATTCGTTGCTCTCCTTCCGTTCGGGTTCTATAACCCCATCCTATGGCTATCACAAAAAAACATTTTCTTGTCTTCTTTATTTATCTTCTTTAAATATCCCTGACACACTAGGGACAATATACTTTCAACAGTTTTATGTCTGAACAGCAGTATGATACTATTTCAGACAACTTATTTACCTCTATTGTTTTAACCAACTGCGTTTATATAAGCAGTGATAGTAACAATGAGTAGACCGATACACTTTACTGATATATACGATAGTGGTGAGTGGCATGTTTTTCACCGCATGCGTCGAACGCGTGAGTCTATTCGGTAAGAGGCTCTTGAATGCACTTGAGATTAGTATTGGAACATCCCGGTAGTGAAATAAACTTGTAATAGTTCGGGGTACGGTGACTAGGTTTTGCCCGTATGTGGCCCGCATTGGGAACCCCTCTTTTTGCTCAAAGAACCTATTGTAATAGAAGTTTTTTACAGTATATTGTACATACTTGCCTACGCCTCGACAGGTATAGGTATTTATTTTGAAAAGTTGCGGTTAATTAGTGAAAGGCTTTAAAAGATCGATCCTGTTCCACATGACAGCTCATAAATATTTCGGGTATTTCCTTGTTGCGAAAAAAAACATTCTTCATCAAAAATGAACTCACGAATAATAACAGTAAAAATATCGAGTAGGTTCTTCATCCTTCTCCGTGTGAGAGGAGGCCTGTGCCCAGCAGTGAGACGATAAAAAGGCTGTAACAGGGTCTTCATTTCCAAGCTCATCTTCATTACCATTTAGTTCTTCTTATTTCTTAATTGTTGATTTGTTAACTAACTACATATTTTCTTCTCCAGTTTTGCCGTAGGAGGCGAGGGCTCAGTATACGAGGGCCGTGGATGGGACGTGGTCGGCGCACACGCAGTCTCATACAACGTCAAGAGTATTGGCATCTGTATGATCGGTGACTTCGTCGGTTGGTAGCTCTCATTTTTTTTCAAAGGCATAAAATACATGTAGCTATATGTAGTTTATCAGTTGTGTTAGCACCCATAACACAAGTTAATTAATAACTTACCATGGGGCTAACCGACCGTGTGTGAAAAGGTGTCCCGACATTATTTATTTATTTATTTACCTACAATTCAATATTTCAACCTATCTTCAGAACTTCAATTTTAGAACTGCCCCTTTCTTTTGTTTCAGAAAATCTGCCCCCAGCGGCTCAAATTCAGTCTCTCCGAGAACTGATAGAAGCTGGAGTGCAGCTTGGCTACATCAGTCCTGACTACAAGCTCATAGGCCATCGTCAGGTGTCTGCCACAGAATGCCCCGGTCAGGCTCTCTTCAACGAAATCTCTACTTGGGACCATTTCACACCGGAACTGTAATTCAAGGCTCAAACAAAAGAATTATACTTTGGAACCTACACGTACAAATACTGTGATTTTATTTGAATAAGTAAAACGACTGTTATCTGTTAAAACTTCGTTTTTATCGTAAATCCCCTTTTTCCTTGATTTATACACAATGTCACAAAATGATTATTTTCGGCTGTGGACAAGAAATGCGTTTGGTCTGGTCATTAGTGCACCCACGGTTTCACCCGCTTTCTAAAGATACTACTTATTTTACACGATCCGAAAAAAAAAACTATTTGTTGTTTTTATGTATATAAGCTATAATTACAGCCAAGTTCTATCAAAATTCATTCAGAAGCCTTTGCGTGAAAAAGGATTAACATTACAAACTTTCGCATTTATAATATTACTAGCGTTCCGCTCTGGCTTCGCACGGGATAACAGTATTTCCCCACTATTCAATGTATGTTATTATACATATTATGTATGTCTCTACCAGACCTCGGGACTATAGAGTCCCGGATTTTTGGGAGGCGAACGTGGGGCCGAAGCCAACACGCTGAAGCCCTTTTGAGACAACTTTAATGAAATGGTGACACAAAACCGACGATTATCCCTGTATACACTATAGAAATGTACCCAAGGAAAATCCCTGGTTCACTGCTAAACTATTGCTAACTATGGATGAAAACTACTTGGGCTATTGTGATGGGATGCTAATGGACTAGGAATGGGGAAACTACGGGAACTATGGCACCTGCCGATGACAATGTATTAAATACATGTTAAAATGGCAGGTGGAGACTCGCCAACTCACTTACTGGGCCCCCGGGAATCAGTCACTGAAAAGCAACAAGAGGGCAACAGGGACAATTATAAACCTTCCTCTTTAATCACTCTATCTATTTAAAGACCCGCATTAAAATCGGTTCAGCAGTTTTGAAGATTTAAAGCGTAGGACAAGTAGTCCAATTAGGAAGGTCCAACTTCGAGAAAGAGGTCAACCGCCGAATCCAACTCGGCTGGGCAGCGTTCGGGAAATTACGCAATGTCTTTTCGACCGACATACCTCAGTGCCTCAAGACGAAAGTCTTCAATCAATGTGTTTTACCAGTGATGACTTACGGCACCGAAACGTGGTCTCTCACTATCGGCCTCATCTCAAAGCTCAAAGTCGCTCAACGAGCTATGGAAAGGGCTATGCTCGGTATTTCTCTACGTGATTGAATCCGAAATGAGGAGATCCGTAGACGAACTAAAGTCACCGATATAGCCCACCGGATTAGCAAGTGGCAATGGGCTGGCCATATTGGCTGATGATGAGATGGCCGATGGGGTCGAAAAGTGCTGGAGTGAAGACCACGGATTAGCGAGCTCAGCGTAGGACGTCCACCAACAAGGTGGACAGACGATCTCATAAAGATCGCCGGAAGACGCTGGATGCAGGTCGCCTCCAACAGGTATCTGTGGAGATCTAAGCGGGAGGCCTATGTTCAGCACTGGACGTCCTATGGCTGAGATGATGATGATAATGATGAAAGCGTAGGTACATTGGGACACAGGCGCGATGCAGGGACAGAAAAGCGACTTTGTTTTATACTATGTAGTGAAGTAGGATTTTATTGAAGCAGCAGCTTGAGTAAATCGTAGTCTATCGATGTAGCCTGAAATAGGCTGAAAAGTAGTAGCCTGAAATAAGCGCGCTTTACGACGTCTAGGCCAATAATTATAGCATGAACACTGTTTCACGCTTGCGTGAATGGGCAGAATTCCTCATACTTATCAAAGATTTCGGATACCGTTTAATACCTAGATTAAGCGGATACGTTAGTGGGCCTGTAGCCTGTAGTGGCATTATCTATGTATCAAGCGCAATGTCAAACACAAAACCCATGATATTTTTTTTACCTATCTTAATTTTTTTGATCACAATCAAGAAACCTCGCATATACCGATTATTACCGATACCAAAGTTGAGGCGCAACTCACTTAAGTTATATCAGTTTCGGCTTCACTAAAATCAGTCGATTTCCGATCTATCGACTATTCTATATCTATGCTTAACAATGAAGTATTTTAAAACCGATGGCACAGACCAATCATTATATTTATAGAATAGGTACTTGATTATAAGTAGGCAGGCTTTTCCCGCGTGATATCTTGTGATTGAATATTATTCCTTCTTTAAGTAGATATTTACTTACAGACAGCATGGCATGGGGCTTACCTTCCTTGCTATACTTGCTTGCTTGTAAGTAACGTATCCTTAAGTATCTATTACTAAGGAACAAATCAAAATACCTACACCTATAGTTACACACAACCTGTAGTTTTTAAACCTATGTTTACAAATAAAGATTTCATTTTCATTTAACTTTCTTCTCAAACTAGTGAAGATAGATAACGTTAATTTAGCAGATATCTTATTTTATACTAGCTTCTGCCCGCGACTTCGTACGCGGATCCTGTCCCTTATGCCAGCGACTACGGGGTCAGCAAAATCAAAGATCTGAATCGTCTGATATTGAATTTTAAGGGCCCGTTGACTTGAAAACAACGGAATACGCATTAGAAACGTTCCATATATTTAATTTTTGTACTTCAACGGCAAAAGCACAGCACACTAAACAAAACGCTGAGAACTGAACCGCAATAGACGTGACCATAGGGATAAAAGTGGTGATTCTAATTAGTCCGCATTTAAGTTGTGTGTGGCAAAAACATTACACGTATTATTACGTAAAAAAACATTAAATAGATGACAAAGTCGTGGTGGTTTAGTGGGTAGAGAACCAATCTCTCAAGTATGAGCGTGCGTCTTTGATTCCAGGTCTGCCAAGTACCTGCCAATGCAACTTTTCTAAGTTCGTATGTAGGTACTTTCTACGCATATTTTGGATACCAATGACCGTTATTTGGAAGGCATGTTAAACTGTAGCTTCCGGCTGTCATTGAACATTCTTGGCAGTCGTTATGGGTAGTCAGACCAGTTTTACCAAGGGGTATTGGGTTGAGCGGGTAACCGGGTTGTGGAGGTCAGATAGGCAGTCGCTCCTTGTAAAACACTGGTACTCAGTTGCATCGTGACTGGAAGTCGACTCTAACATAATTGGGGCAAAGGCTCTTGAGATAATAACGACAATAGACAATAATAATGAGCACCGCAGGACATCTGAGGCTGATGACGGGGAGAAGCTACCCCGCGGGGCTATATATACTGAGTTCTCCAGGGAGAGTATACTGTCCCCCATCTCCGGCCGGTCGGAGTGAACCATGACGGGGGTAGGTCTCTCGCCTCTGGCTTAGCTTGGCCGTCCATAGTGGAGTCGCTAGAGCAGGGTTAGTAGCCCTGCTCGGAGGATAGGTGCCTCGTGGTAAGTGACCCACAGGGAGCGCGTAATCTGCGTTTAAAATCCACCGAGGTATTCTCACACTTCAGCCGCTCATGTCCCTGTTGCCCTCTTGTTTCTATTCAGTGACTGATTCCCGGGGGCCCAGTAAGTGAGCTGGCGAAGTCTCCACCTGCAATTTTTACATGTATGTAACACATTGTCATCGGCAGGTGCCATAGTTCCCGTAGTTTCCCCATTCCTAGTCCATTAGCATCCCATCACAATAGCCCAAGTAGTTTTCATCCACAGTTAGCAATGGTATAGCACAGAACCGGGGATTCTCTTTTTTTTAACGACGTCCACCGGGGATTGTCCTTGGGTTCATTTCTATAGTGTATAAAGGGATAATCGTTGGTTTTGTGTCACCATACCTACCTATTTCATAACATTCGTTTCTATACATTTCAAGTGTAGTATTGTTCTTGAAGTTCCATATCAGGTGTTCCAGATCTTCGATGTATATACGTCAATAGAGAGTGCTTATTATTTTAGAGTTTTAATTGTACTAACGTAGCTGTAAGTCTTTTGTAACACTAACACTATATGGATGAAATCCGAAATAAATGATTATTATTATTATTATTAGATTGAACCACTTTTGCAAAAACGTCATATCTTTATATGCTATAGTCTAGCTGGGCTCCTGGGGTTCCACATCAGGTGTTTTAGATCTTCAATTTGTATAAGTCAACAGAGAGTGCTTATCAGATTGAACAACTTTTGCTAAAACGTCACACCTCTATATGCTATAGTCTAGCTGGGCCCCTGGAGTTCCACATCAGGTGTTTTAGATCTTCAATTTGTATAAGTCAATAGAAAGTGCTTATCAAGTTGAACAACTTTTGCTAAAACGTCATACCTGTATATGGTACAGAGAAGCTGGGCTCTTGGGGTTCCACATCAGGTGTTCCAGATCTTAAAATTTATTATCTCAGCTGAAAATGCTCATCACATGAAACAATTTTTGCTATGGCACCATTTTTGTATCTCTTATAGTCTTGCTGGTCTGTTGGTGTTCTGCATCAGGTCTTCAAGTTTCGAAGATAAATTATAGCCTATATGTTAACCACGCTTAATACTGATACAACAAAGAAAAAATCATTGAAATCCGTCCAGTAGTTCCGGAGATTAGCGTGTACAAACAAACAGACATACAGACATACAGACAGAATTTTTTTTTTGGATTTGTGTTCATTACTGTTTCTAAACCCCACCCAATTATTATTTTTTTAATATATTCAATGTACAGACACAGTTTTTTTACAGATTTATTATATGTATAGATATATTCAATGTACAGACACAGTTTTTTTACAGATTTATTATATGTATAGATTTCATTTCTATTTATAATAATGGTGTTCTAGATCGATTTCAACTACTTACGTTGGCTATTCGCATATAACAGCCCTTTTACGCGGCAGTCCAGTTTTTTGCAGGATCCCGTTTGATTGCAAAAGATATTATATGCTAGTGTCCACACGAGCAAACCGCATGCAGGATCCTGCAAAATGCTGTTCCCGTCGATTTGTGCGATTCGGTTTTGTCACTTGAAACTGGATCGTTCGTCCAGTAAAAAGCAGGATTCCCTGCAAAAACCCTTTCACACGTAGTTCAGTTTTGCAGGATACAATAAAATGCCGGCCCCGCAAAACTGGACTGCAGTGTGAAAGGGCTGTTAAGAGATTAGCCAGTTGCGCAGAACATATTTTAGAGCACAAGCATTTGCGCAAGCATACGTCAATTCTCTGTTCCTTCACTCTTAAAGCCCAATGGGATGGAAAATCCAACACGACTGGAGGGAGATCAGACGCAGGACCGACATTACCGTGCTCTCCGATGAACGGATGTATCAATCACTAACTTTCAGACTCTGGGTTACTTTGTGATAGTTTCTAAAACCCACGAGGAAATCGAACCGAAATCGATACCGCACAGCTGTCGCACACGACAACTAGACCAACAGTTGAGCTGAGTAGCCAAAGTTGAGTAGCTGCCTCCTTGATACAGCTCAGAGCTACAGTAATTCACTAGACAATGTATATTTATGTATTAATGTATTAAATAAAGGTAAATTTTAATACACGTGTTTAATTTAGCACCGTGCGGTGAACTACAGGAAAACTATTACAAAAGCGAGATGGCCTGGTAATTTTAATTATAAGGAACATCGTAAAGAAGTTCCTAATAACCGTATTTTATATCTATTGACTAATAAATGCAGCTAAATTAGTTAAACGAGTGGTATGTGGACATTTCTGTGATTCACATTTTGTCCCATCATAGGAACGCGTAGAACTAATATGGAAAATTGGCGATATAGGTACTTTACAGGTGAAATAAAATACGAACAAAGATTATTTCATGTCACGGAAGGAAATAATGGATTAACTACTAGTAAGTCAAGGCAAATAACTGTAAAGTCCCCTAAAATTGTAATGATTTCTCATACCAATACTCATATAGGTAGGTATCATTCGTCTATTTTCCTCATAAAACCAATAATTTTACCTGATTCAAACATTCTTCGAATACCTACTCATGCTGTTGACAAATATACATTAGGAGCCCCTAATTCCTATAAGCGTCAAGTACATTTGACCACTAACATGAGTTCTTCAATAAGCCAACTCTTATCTCTTAACTTGGGGGGAAAGTACCGCGGGAACGTTTATATCTTATAAAGAATGGATGCAACAGTCAGTCCTCATTGGTCCACGGGCCGAGCTAACATAAACAAATCCTAAACATAGTAATATTGATTTAAAATCGATTTAATTTGCACAACATGGCGTTTAAATTGCTAGTGTCTGCTGTTTTTGCGAGTATATTGTCTGCGCACGCGTCGCCGCTTGCTTTGAAAAGTGAGTTTTTTTGTCTAATAATGTGGACCTATAAATTGGTGTATTTATCGTCAACTAAATTAATAATATTTGTAGGGAAAAAATAAAATTATTGTGTATTAGTGTGTACCTATTCGGCGTCCCCTAGAATTTCTTACGATTTAAAAAAAAAATTCTTTTTAATTATTTTGATTTGGCAATGATTAGGAATATTAGTGAACGGTACCGTGTGGTCTAAGTTATATGTATAAGTCCAACTTCCATTCCAAATGGTACAAGAGCTCAATTTGGGAAGTTCCGAGTTCAAGAATTGTTTAACATTAAGGTGGCTGGATCGTTCGAGAGACTTATTTCTGCCCTGGCACCCGAAGGGTTTCAGAAGAATATTTTTTTTGTCCCAAAAATTTTAAAATTGTTTTCCATTGTTCCAGGCATTGAACGCAGTTTCCCATTCTACAGCAAAGAGGAATGGGGAGCTGAGGTACCCACAGACGTGCGGCCCCTACACCACCCGGCACCCTACGTGGTCATCCATCACACTTACATACCCTCGGCTTGCGACTCTAGGGAGGATTGCTCAGCCAAGATGCGCTCCATGCAAAGATACCATAACAGCTTGGGTTGGGGCGATATTGGTTACCAGTAAGTGACTTTGAAACTTTATTTTCCACCAATTATAAATTTCTTGTTTGTAACGGACTTTCCAAAGAGGAAGAGGTTATCAATTCTTCAAAGATGCATGTATGTATTTTTATCCATCTTAATTAAACGAACAAATAAACCTCCTCTCCATCTTAACTGAAGAAATAATTAAGCCCCCTTCTTTCTTCCTTAATGGAGCCGTGAAAAGACGATTTTGGGTGTGCATCAGTTCACTGTTTAACATAATATGATGTGAAAAAGACCACTGATCCTAATGACTTAATTTTCGTGGCAGTAGCTGATGTATAAAACCACAAGACTTACCGTGCGGTCAAAATGATATTGCCTCAGAGTGTCCTTTTAACACAATTAATAATGATGGATCACACAAAAACTGCCTTTTCCTTAAACATTTTGGTAATTCTCATAAATCATCGTGCATTTTAACTCTGTCATCTGTCGATCAAATTAAGGAAAGTTTTAGTTGAACACGAAATAAAAGAATTAGTAATTCAGCTTTATTTTTTTTGGAATAGGTGATGTAGCGATGCTTATAAAATAGGTAAACCTATGTATTGCATCCACAGTGAACTGTAAGTAAACAATATGATAAATTATATATGTTTATGTGGACTAGAATGGGCATATTGCCATGTCTTATTAATAGTCGATTCATCAACTGCATAGTTCTCGTTTCTAACGACAGGTCTTTCATTGATAGAGTATTTAGTACTTAAAATACTTTGAACCACTGTTTATCTTCTTAGTAGGAATTGTATGTGTCAATCATCATCATTTGGATTATTTATACTAATAGGTACTACAAGTCTTTGTCTCTCTTTCGCTTTAGAACTTTAATGCCTGATCCGATTGAGATGAAATTTCTTACAGAGATGGGTTGCACACTGAAGAAGGGCGAAAAGGCATTTTTTTGGACAGATGGTAGTTAATTAGTCTTATACTCAGTTTGTCGCATATGACTTCTGCCTGCGTCTCACACATAGATTTTACATTGCTTGAATGTGGCCGTGCTCCATGTTAGTCTAGCTAGATATAAAATATACAGCTTAAAACTGATCTACCTTGGCGGAAAATGTTTTTTACATTTCCGTGTTTTCAATGATTTCAAGCTAAAAATAAAGGAAAAATTATGACTTTTCCCTGTTAACGAGGCTAAATAATTGTAGTTGTCCTCCCTCATTCAGACAAATAGATAGATAACGTACTTCCCGGCTGATATCTGTTTTTATGAGTACATACTACGTACTTATAATATAAAAAAAAACTGTGGCTTTTAATGTTTATCTATACTCATATTACAAAGAGAAAAAAGTATTTTTGTTTGTTTGTGATGGATAAACTCAAAAAACACATTATCTGCGAGTAACATAGGCTATATTTCATCCCGGTACCTACGGGCAGTCGTTCCCACGGGACGCGGGTCAAACCTTGGGAAAACGGCTAGTAAATTATATACCACGTATTAGTTAAAACGAACATAGCAGAATACAAAATATGTAACGTTCTCTTAAAGGTCACATCACTAATGACCTTACAATCAGTTCTTATTGATTTAAATGTTTTTAGCATCGGTTGTATATACATGAGTTATCTGTAAAAGCGGGGTTAACGCCAGGGAACCACCGTTACAGCAATAAACACGGTATGAGTCATCTTCGAACAAAACTCCCGCGCAGATTGATCGGAGATTAAGTAAACAGTAGTACCTATTACATTGGGGGTTTTTTTATTATTTATTGAATTTGACAGTTTTATCTTGGCTTATTAGATGGGTTTTTTTATTTGGTCAAGGTAATGCAATAAGTGGATCAGTGTCAAAATGACAAGACTTACCTTTATCGAAATAAGTACATAGATATTACTCAACTTTAAGTTATACTTAAAACTATCCATTTATGGTTGACTTGACTGACGTTAGTCCGTTTTCTCAAAGGGTTTTCTCATAGTTTTTGATACGACTAAGCACAGACGTTCCCACTATGGGTTGTGCAAACGTTCTTCCTTGGGGATGCAGAAGTCGCGAGCGAAATCTAGTAAGTACCTAACTAAAACGAACTAACAAATGATAGAATGAATAAGTAGTGAATCGGTACCTATTACCCGAAATTTAAGAAGGAGGCAAAAGTAAGTACCTATACCTATAGCCTACACTCAATATTTCTAGACCCAATAAGCACATTGGTAATAAAATCAGCCTTGCTGATTGGTGCTCACAAAACGCTCGTATTATGACGTCACAGAGGGAAAACCACGCCCACTGAGTCCTGTTGATATAAAACAATTGATAAATGTATGTAAAATGAAGCTGTATTCATGTATTAAGATAAAATGTACTCAATTAGTGGTCTACATAACTGTTGACTAAAGAAATCGCCTCTTTTGGATTATTAACATCCGTTACCGCATTCAGTAAAATAGTTTTTAATTTTTTACTCAACTACTTCTGTTATGTAAGTACTTGCACAGTCATAAAAAATATCAAGGGGAACTACCGACTCCGCTGAAGCGAGAAAATCAAATGTTGATAAAAGAAATACCATTATTTCTAAATCTGGTTTCGACTAAACCGGTTTAGGTTTTAGCCAATGACTGTATTCTATTTTTGGCTACAATAATGGCAGGTTATTTTATACGAATGCAAGTTTTTTGGCTAATATCTTTTGTAGTATTTGATCACGTTTTTTCGCTAGTGACTTGGCAGAATTTGTAGATCATCATCAACAATTATTATAAATCATGTAAATATCTACAAAATGTTTGCGCTGTCATTGTGACAGTCGTTTAAGCCTATAAGCCCATTAGTGGATAATCGCGCTATGAGTAATACTTGAAATGGTTTTTGGGAATCATCAGGCGAAAGATATGGAGGAGTGCCAGGTATCCGAGAGCAATATCCTAGTTAGAGCGAAGTTGAGAAAAAAACTAGAAAAGCCCACCACCATACATTCTCCACCATAAACCTTCTTATACCTGTTATACATAACAGATATACATAACAGGTATAAGAAAATGCCGGTCGTCTATTGCTTAGCTATGTATTCAAGAAAGTATATCTGGAGATACAATTGGGGCTCTATTCCCATCATCAAATTTTGGGGAGGCCTTTTTGGGAGGCTTACCTCAATTATCTCTTACAGCGGGCAGTAGATAGTAATGTTAATTTAACTGTTATTTGATTTCGACCTGTTCTTCCCTAGTTTCTGCGTGGGTGGTGACGGAGCAGCGTACGAGGGTCGCGGCTGGGACACGGTGGGCATCCACGCGACCGTCGCCAACAGCCACAGCATCGGCATCTGTCTTATTGGAGACTGGAGAGGTATTTATGTACTATAACAATGCTTTATGATTAACAAAATCTTCTTCCTCCTGTGCCCAAGTTATTTGGTCCGTGTAAAATGTTACCCGCTTCTGTTTCTCTCATCTATACTAATATTATAAAGCTGAAGAGTTTGTTTGTTTGTTTGTTTGAAAGCGCTTATCTCAGGAACTACTGGTCCGATTTGAAAATTTCTTTCAGTGTTAGATAGCCCATTTATCGAGGAAGGCTATAGGCTATAGGCTTTTTATCCCGGTATGGGAAGTAGTTCCCACGGGATGCGGGTGGAACCGCTGGCAGAAGCTAGTTCCCTATAACTGCAAAATTACGTATGGACCATTCGCCGATTCCTCTTACCCTTTTTTTGCCTTTACATAATTTATGACTTTTCTTGCCTTATAACAAATGTTCATTTAGTTTTAATTTATTCCATTTATTTACCAGCATGCCTGAAAAGGTAACACAATATTAGTATGACAGTTTATAATAAGGTAAACGCAGTCCTGATGATCTTCCTTTTTTTTTTCTTAGCCCTAATTGTCCCACTGCTGGGAAAAGGCCTCCCCATTTTGTCTCCACACCTCTCGATCCATAGAGTGCTCCCACCAGTCAGGGTTGTAGGCGTCCAGATCGTCACGCCACCTCTTCCGGGGCCTGCCACGTCTGCGGTGGCCATCATGATCTTCCTTATTTACCGGTATTAATGTCATCTTTATTTTCAGTGGAACTACCTCCAGTTGAGCAGCTAGAAACGACCAAAGCTTTAATCGAAGAAGGAGTAATACGAGGCAAGATCAGCCCTGACTACAAACTGATAGCTCACAACCAGGTCAGCGCTACTGAGTGTCCTGGTGACGCCCTCGTCGCGGAATTCTCTACCTGGCCACATTATACTCCTGGACGTCCTGACTTCAGCGTTTTGACGACCACTCCTGCAGCGATTACTTCGGCATAAAGCTCTCTTATCTCTGTACCTATTCAACTTAGCAATCATTGGAAAAAAACACATGACAATCGCATCAGGGACTTTGACTCCGCCTACGTTTGAATGTAGCGACAAATAATGTTATAACTAATTATGTAAAAGGAATAGCTATCATATTTATTGTACTATAAGGGCTTTCGTCAAAATTAAATTTCAAAATAGGGAATATTAAAAAAAAATATCATTTATCATGCTTTTTCGGAAAATTGGTGTTTTGATTGGACAAAGGTTACATCTGTTTGTATTTAATATAGCATTACTCTTGCACTATTTTCTGACTTTTGCACTACATATTTTGATTAAAAATAGTGATGCAAAAGTGGATGACATTCTTTTGTTCTTCAATAGCATAGGTTTTTGTGGCCATTGTAAACTTAGCCATTCTATGACTGAGGCTTATCGACTGAAATCCTTGTTATTTTATTTTTGCATTTTTATTTATTGTCACATGCTTGCCATTATTTATAAATAAACAATTAAATGCCTGTTTTATACTTTTAATATGTGGTTTTATTTGTATTCTGTTTCTCTGAACGTTTATTAAATAATAATTCAGATAAATGATTGATTGGTGGACCTACTGGAATAATGTGGCTAACCGCAAAATACTTGGCTATATAAACACGTCGTAGTAAAAAGTACTTCCCACTCTATTCGCTGTACCATAGAAACGGAACTACATATATGCATTACCTACTATATCTATGCCTACTATATGCCTACTATGTCTTATGTAAAAGAATAATAAAAACTGAATCAGAGCGCAATATTAACTGAGTCCTGAAAACTGGCTGGTTCGATAGGAAAGTTGACATTAAAAATGTCAAGCAAGTTGATTAATTCTAAAGCTTTTTTTTTATTTATTTTTTTCATGTGAATGGAATATGTGAAGGATATGTTTATACTGAAACAGCTTTCTTTTGGCAGATTACTCAATCTGTTATGCCCAAGATCTCTTGCACACTGCAAACTTAACAGCCGGCTAATAGTTGGTCCGATGGTTTATTGACAATATTTTAGTGTAATCCTGATTGTTGTAAATGAGCGCACTACCATTCATTTCCATACCGATTTATGTGTGCAAAATATCGGCCGAAATATAAGTCTGTAGTAAGCGGTAGCTCAAGACCCAGAGCTCCGGGATTGTTCGAAAGATTTACCGCGGCCCTGGTATAGAAAGGGCCAAAGAAGGAACGTAATGGGTAATGGAGAGTAAGAGTGACACTCCCTCACGCTGCACCCACAGCGGGTCATTTGATGATTTCCAATAAAAAATTATAATTGCTGCGCCCTAACAGGGTAATGTATAACTAGGATAAAGATGCATATCTGTAACAGTATACATTTTGCAATAACTAAATACCTAAATAAATGTTACAGCTCCACGTGGTATCCTATGTAAAACTTAAACCACATTAGTAGATGTCTCGATAAGTAGTAACTATGAGCTTGCACACTGCACTGACGTATATGAATGACACAGAAACGCATCACCCGAACATTATCATCATTAACTATAATATGTAATAGTCTAAAACGTTTCCTGCAATTTATTACGATGACTGATGTCAGTATTTCAGTTCTATTTATATAAATTCAGTACAAGTTATTGTTAGGCTAATATTTTCAGTAAAATGAAGTTAAATGTCAAGCAAATTGCATGTAATTGAAAATTTTTCATAGAGTGAAAGCTTTGTAATATTTTGTAATACAGTATTTAGAGTTTTTTTTTTATAATACAGGTTTTCAAAGAGATTTTGTGGATCAACCATGATAATGACCTAATTAATGATCTATCTAAATAAACCTATATGACCTATGTGACCTGTCCACAGGCCACCATACAAGTATCCATTGAATTTTTCAACATATACAAACAACCAAATCCCACTATTTCGGAGTTAAAAAGAACAACCCAGCCCTTTACCTATGTACTTAGCTTCTGCCAGCAATTTCAGAGGTGAATCTGCAATACTTCTGCATGAACCCGCATAAAAAATTGCGTAAAGCTTTCCTCCATAAATGGGCTATCTGACACTGAAAGAATTTTTTAAATCAGGCTGGTATGTAGTTCCTGAAATTAGCAAAAAACTCCTCAGCTTTATACTATTCGTATACATTCTTTCTTATTCATAACAAAATAAAGGATCTCAAAAAAGGCGTAACGCCTAAACGTTACTAGAAACAACCACCCAATGAGCACAGCAATTGTAACTAGCCGATTACCTAACTATACTTACGGTCAAACCTCACAAATACCTATCTACTGTTCTAAAAAAACATCCTGCCTTTATTGATTAGATTCTTCATCTGGAACACTAATCTCTGACCGGATACATCAGAGGATACAGAAAAAAACTAAAATCTAGTAACCGGTCAAGCTCAACGTTCAAGGCGTTCAGGGAATACCCTAATCTTTTAGATCTACAAACATTCGCATATATTAATTACATTACCCTTTCTTATCACAATTTGATAATAATAATTAATTAATTACACTCAAGCTTGAGTCATTCATTAAATAATACTACTTGAATGTTGTGTAATGTCCTGTATCTACATACGTATCAAGGGCAACTCAAGTCCAAGTGCTGAAGAAAACTATTTGATGGATGATTCAGGACATCGAACTTTTCAGTATATTTTTGTAAAGGACAAGAATGATGTAGGTATATATGATGAACGATGTAGGTGTATAGAAAGTAAATGCCCTCAAGTTCACGTGGTGTGAGTAAATTGTTATGTATGCATAGCACTGTGCCTTTTTGGGGATCCGTAGGTCAATTTAACATGGTAGTAAATTCGTTTTACGGTAATAAATGGAGCTCTTATGTAGTAGTAGTATTATTCTGATCAGCAAAGCACTTGGCAAATCAAAATGGATCTGCAAATGCATGTACCACCTAGCTTTAAAGAAGTTGCCTAATATTCTTATCAGCAAAGTACCTATATTATAAAGATCTTCAATTTTCGTTTCTGAGGACCGTGTAATGGTTGGAGAAAGAAATTCAGCACGTATACCTATGCTATGCAAGTTTACGTTATACTCGATCCAATAGATATCAATCTAGACAAACATTCTAGAAAACACTTAAGAAATAATAGTTTTGACTTAACTTATGTGTACTTAACCAACATATTTTTGACATGACACACGTGGGAAATATGTGTTGAGTGACTCCCTCGAAAGGTTTTTACTTTCCCCGCCACTTATAAAACTCTTATCAAGTCGGCCATTACCTATTATAACAATCATTAAGTTAATCATTATTAATGACGTGTAGTATAAATCACAGTAAAAAAAAACATTTTCCAAGAAATATCCCCGAAATCCGGAATGTCCACATTCTCTTGTTTTTCCCTCATTTTTGATTTTGTTTTGATAAGTCTGCATTTTAGTTCAATGAAAGGTCACATTACATTCACAAAACAAATTGTTATTTTTTAAGTTATTATATTTTTTGATTATAAGAAATAGCTTTTCAGCGAAAAAAGAAATAGCTTTTTTTTCTCGTGTCATCGTGAGAGCTGAACAAGTCCAAGTTGAGTAGCAGAGTTTTGTTAAATCCGCCTAACTGTCTCTGACATGGCATTGTAACGACTGCTGTTCTGCAATTCTACTAACTTCTCTTCGAAATCTAACCCCAAACCTAAGGTGGTACGACTTTAAATGAAATTCTAGTTAATGTCCTATTTTTTTTTTGGTGGGAAATCATTAAATGACCCGCAGAGGGTGCAGTGTGTGTCGGATTCTAACTGACTAAAACTTACCATGATCCTTCCGGGGTTTTGTCTCTGTCAAACAATCTTGCAGCCACGGCAGGCCAAAGCCTGCCCTAAGAGGTATTATGTAGATGGAGATACCCCAATAATCTAAATTAACTGGGTAACTGGGTTGAGGAGGTCAGATAGGGCAGTCGCTCCTTGTAGAACACTGGTACTCAGCTGCATCCGGTCAGACTGGAAGCCGACCCCAACATAGTTGGGAAAAGGCTCGGAAGATGAGATACCCCAATAATCTCTGCTTAAAATTTGTATACGGGCAAAGTTATTAAACTTTAACTTGCAGGTACAGTATTAACGTTTACTTATATTTATTTACGTTTTAGGACCAGTTTTTGCTGCAAGTGTCTACCTACTGATGTTATCGTTAATTTGTTTTGATTTAGAAATCCGTCATTAAGTAGGACTTACTGCAATTAGTGTATTTGCTGTTTATTTGCGTACCTACTGGTTTATTAAATCATATACTTAATATCATTTTAATATAAAAAAGTGTCCTGAAGGTATTTAGGACATGGTCCAAACTGTCGGCAGTCAGGGCTCCATAGAGAGAAACTGCATTTTATTTCTAAGGTTTATATTAATACTTTTGAAATCATAATGTACCTAATATTAAAAATTATAACGAGTTAGGCAAAGTGTGAATGTTTGTGACGCTGTAATCTCTAGATCTACTGAACTGATTTTGAGAGTTCGTGCAAGTGTTACTGTAATAAATCCAAAAATCAATCAATACCCGTACCTTATAAGTTATAAAAATACAATGTAAGTATTCATTTGTGTTTACTAACATAACATAGGTACAAACATAAATACCACATTATCAATTCAGCATACTGAAATGCTATTGTTAAGTACTTACTGTCATTCACATATTTCACACATTTTTTAACAACAGCTCACAACCATATCACAAATCACAATTCTTCGCATAATTCACATAAACACATTACGATTTCAACTATTTAAATTCCTAAACTAGAATAGTTAGTTCCAAAAAGTGCGGAACCCGCGGTGCTCTTGACCGCTATTTCTCAAGCGAGGGGAATCACCTTGCCGAGGAAGTCTATATAAAACACGTTGTAGGGCGAATTATACATTTATACGAACTAACATTGTGATACAGACGTGAACCTTATTATAGGAAACTAGTGTTGTTATAGGAAAAACTACGTTTGTAGTATAAAGGATAATTTGTGGTCGACGATTAAGTTGCTGTATATAGTTACCTGAATCTGGTGTTTGTATTACGTATTAATTAGATGAACAGGTGAGTCAATGTTGGTTTTATTTTTATATTGACATTCAGTAATAAGTATTGACAAGTCTACATCAAGATTGGGAGGTTAGGAGTGATAATAGAAATGTTTATAGTCAAGTTAATGTAGTTTTTTAGGAATATGATTTTTTTTAATCTACTCCAGATTTTTAAAACACTGGGAAGACAAATTGATTTCTAACAATTGCTCTGGCTCTGTAACTTGTCCATAAGTATTCGATGGATAGAAATCAGTTGATTATCACACAATAGATGCACATGCATCGGCAGGTAGGATGTTATACCTATTTTATGCAAATCGATCTATTCCGATATATGGTCTATCCCTATAAATGCAGTGTCCTATTTGGGACAGTGATTGAGTGTATGGTTACATAATATAATGCCTTTTCCGTGTTTCATGGATGAGGAAATCTATTCATGATGCTTTTCTTGGAAACTGAAATAAACATAAAAATGTCATACCACATGAATGAATCAATTCATCGTAATTCTGTAATTGAAATTAAATGAATCATGTAGGTTTGTTGACAATTGTTAATCCGTGACATACCCACATACTACTTGAAAACACTATTCTTAAGGTACTTAAAAGTACCCCAGCGGGGCCCAGCAGGGCCAAGGCCTGCCGGGGCTGCGGGTTGTTCGAAAGAGATACCGCGGCCCTGGTACATAAAAGGCCTATGACGGAACACGACGATTTTAGTCAGTAAGAGTCTGACACTCCCTCTCCGCTGCTAACCCACAGCGGGAGGGGTCATTTGATGATTTTACGTCGCTAAAAAAAAAAAAAAGGTACTTAAAAGTAGGTATTGGATTCTTTTACTAGCACAATCAGTGGTACCTTTCAGGCTTAAATATGTTTCACCTAAAAACAGCAACTGATAACATTTCCTACATATTTATTTTTGGGACCATCTGTGTATGGAATGTCCTTCCCAAAGAAGATATAGGTCAACTGTCAACGTATTTGAAAATTCACAAAGCAAGTAAGTCCGAACCCAGGAACGAACCCTTGACTACTAGACTAGACCAACGGAAAAGTTAGATGTGGGCAAAAGCTACAGCCTTTTAGAGGTGTAGCCTAACCAAACGACCACTAGGCTGCTAATTACTATGTAAAAATATTGAAAATAACTTATAGCTAACAATTAAAATAAATCACCGGTGATATTGACCTCTAGTGTAATCACTTAAACTTGACGAGAGATAATTGTTCCAACGTCACTCTGACGTAGTATGTGACAAGAAGTCACGACGCATGCGCGGCTCTCATTAGTTTTAATTACAAGTTCCACGTGCTTCGTATGTGAGGAAATATTAGGTATTATTGTTCTCTGAACAATTTAGAGTAATGATATGATTAGCGGAATTGTTTTTTAACAACAACTAGGCCTCGCAATTCCAGGATTAATTCTCTCAGATAACATTTGGGAGACATTTATCTTATAACAGCAAAATCACTTAAAAATATATGATAGGTGATAACTGACTGAGATGGAATTCTGAATGGAAATAGCATAGAACTATCTGTAAATAGGATTTAGATCACTAAGACATAGGACACAATGAGACAAATATTGCTTCTTCAACTAAATTCATTTCATCGGCAGACATGACATAACATTACTTATTAAAGTGAGTAACTTTCATTCACAAAATTACTCGAACCTTTTCCACATTATCATATCGAATAATCCCAGCGATAGATACGAACACAAACATAATATCGATTTGCGCAAAATATAAACAAAATATGTACCTATATAGGCATATAAACATAATAACATATGATAGTGTAATCTATAGAGCTGAGAGTTTATTTTGTTTCAGTATAGAACGTGCCTCATGGCTGCAGTGACCACTGGTACCAGTGAATGATGATGCTCCGTGTGTTCCTGCTGATTTGCGCGTGCGCGAGTGTGTTAGCTATGCCGAGTGCTTTTAGTAAAGGTGAGAGGACTTTTTATATATTTTTATGTTAGAATATGTTAGTATATGCCAAAAAATACTAAATATGTATGTAGCTATGTCAAAAAAAGTGTTTCCTTGTTGGTAACTTTCATAATATCACTGAGGACCTGAACATTACTGTTAGTATTAAGTATGTTGTTATGTATTTTTGGCTGTGTTCTGATTTTTACACTGATTTTGTGTGATAAGTAATTCACTTTAGACCGTTCATGAATGTCGATACATATAGTTGATCTCCCGGCGATTGTGCAATCAGTGCTGAAATCTGTTTACAGCTGCATACCTACCTCTATTTGTCATTGATGAATCCCTAACTTTTCTTGTCAAATACAAATTCCATCTTCAACTTCCAGACCAATCGCTAGAAAACGAGGTCCACTCATACAACTTTCCGTTCGTGACCCGAAAACAATGGAAGGCCAGGTCTCCTGTGAAGAAGACGCCTCTTCAGACACCAGTACCTTTCGTGGTGATCCATCATTCCTACATACCAGCAGCCTGCTATGATAAGGAACAGTGCTGTGCTGCCATGAGGAGTATGCAGAACTTCCATATCGATGATCGGGGGTGGTGGGATATTGGTTACAGGTGAGCGATTGTCTATAGTATTTATAGAAGTTGGAGAACTTGTTTGTTAGTAAAATACGTTCCCAATAAATGTTAGATAGAGTACATGAGGGAGCATTGAAGGGAACTCTTAAGATATCGTATAAGAAGAGTAGGTCCATAAGGGAATTTATAAGGACACTACATAAGAGTGTACATAGGGACAGTACACAATGGAAATAGATAGCCAGTTTATAGAAGCACTATAAAAGGAAATACATAGGGTATAGTATATTAATAAGGAAGTGTATAATTTGGTATATACATGAGACATGTCATGTGAAACATTTGATCAAACTGTTTTATATCAGCATATTTATTTTTTGCCCTCAGTTTCGCGGTAGGCAGTGACGGTGCAGCATACGAAGGCCGAGGATGGGAAACGTTGGGTGCGCACGCGCTACATTTCAACACCGTCAGCATTGGCATCTGTCTCATCGGAGATTGGAGATGTAAGTTTTTTGCGACGTACAAAACAACTGGTCTATAAATTAGGATTAGGAATGTTAAGTAAAAACATTGGATACCTATGGACGATATAACTATTTAAAGTCCTTTGAATAATTTTTATAATTCCCACTTCTCCAGAATCCCAACAAACTTCATCACACTTTCCGAAATTACAATCAGACTTTACTGTCCCTCCGCTATCCCTACCTCTTCTCAGTCTACGAAGTTGACTATTTCAGACTTAAGCAGGCACGACAAAAATATTCATAAAAAACCCATTTCCCTTTCAGTTGAAGTCCCTCCAGCTGAGCAAAGGAAGACAGCTATGGCGTTAATCGCAGCCGGGGTAGAACTTGGCTACATCAAGCCTGATTACAAGCTCGTTGGTCATCGCCAAGTTCGAGCCACCGAGTGTCCGGGAGACGCACTCTTCAACGAGATCAAAACGTGGGACCACTACTCTCCTTTCCCTAACTCACATTTAGATTTACTTAGTGTTGAAGAGATACCAGACTTTGTGAAAGAGGCTATTAGAAATAACGGTACTGTGCCGGTTTAATGTAAGATTGTAGTTTTAGGTCAATTATATTGTTAGGTTACCTAAGTACCTTTATATTTCTTATTAAGAAAAATCTTATTTTAGTTGTTCAAAAATTTTAGATTCAATAAATTTTAGCGATATTTCTATAGCCAGTCTAGGAATAGTATTTAATACTCTCTCTGTATAATAATGTATACATTAACCACGCCATAATGATATGTAAATGCCACAGTAATATGGTGGGATAATAAATTTGTCTTAAAGTTTTAAATGCTTCACCACACTGTATCGTTCAGGGTATTGTATTGTTATGATGTAAGTTATTTTACAGATGATTTACAGATTTACAATGCGTGTCTTTTTTGTTCTAACCTATTCTACCTCATTGTGTGAAGAGAACTGTACTGAGGAATTCATGTTAACTCTGTCGTATACTTATTTAGGTAGCGCGTACTGCAGTATAATTTTCTTAAACTTTATTCTGCTTTTCTTTAAAATTGTAAATATATTTTTAAGTAAAAATATCACCTCTTAATATGAAATATGACTTGCGCAAGACGGCTGGCAGGAGCTGGATGCGAGTAGCCGAAAATCGATCTCAGTGGCGTGCACTTGGAGAGGCCTATGTCCAGCAGTGGACTGTGATAGGCTGATGATGATGATGATGATGATGATGAAATATTTTATACAAATGATACCTATGTATGTAGATACGTAAGTCTGTGTATTAATTAAAATAAGTGTATATGTTTATTATTATATAAGTGTGTATTCATAATTATTTAGTTCAATATCATATATAATTGCTTATTCGTCCTATATCAGTTCCTGTAACTCAATTACGTAGGCATGTTAATGTTAATTAGATATATAATGTAAATAAAAAACAAAACGATTGTAAATAAATCTTTATTAATTAGGTAAATAAATGTTTTATTTTCGTTATCTATTCTTGGGAACACTTGGCGCTTATCTTGACGTAATTTCCATTCATAAGCAAAAGTTCCTCAGAACTGGGATTTTACACATTTCATTCAGAAAGCTGTTTATAAGAATTATGATAGACGCTGTTTTACGTAGAAGTATACCCCAAGGGTTGGCCGAAGTCTGTAAGAATCCGGCACCCCCTCAAGCTACACCCAATAGGAGGGGTCATTTGATAATTTACATCCAAAAAAATACCAACAGGCACTGAGATCTAGTTTATCCGCTATGACGTTGAAGTAGTGTATAGTCCCTTTATCTAATAGGTGAAGGGCGTTAACCTATATATTATAAACAATACATGCAATGTACGTCATTCGAGTTTACAAGTACAAACAATACTGTTACCCTACTATTAATTTACAACTACTTACCTACTGAATAAGTATCAATAAGAACACTCATTCATCAACATTTATATAAGTGCAATATTTTTCTCCTTTTTATGTACCTAAATTATTTAGTTTGGATTATTAGTTCTTTAGTTTAGTTATCTTACCAATTATTACAAAAATTGCGTAACTTTCTTAGTAATCTTGTGGGGCTAACAAATTGAATTAGGTTCAATATATTTATATTACTAGCTGTTTCCGTTTTAATTTAATCGTTCATTCACCCTGAAATTAAGACTTGATCAATATAGATAGCCTTTCAACGTGACGATTAGAAATACCGACATTTTCGCCGCTCCCTAAGCTATCTTCGCAATTGCTATCATTTTGAGTGGCTCTTGTTGTACCTACCACAACATGAACTGGTTAAACCAAAGAAAGGAGGAACTGACAGTTCAAATAAATAAAATTCTTTCACCATATCTTATTTAAATAAGCTGGTAAATAGATTAAAAGTCAACGTCCTCATATTTTAATCGATAACAAACATGGAATGGGCTAACATTCCGACGGTTGTGCCCAGATAACTCGATTCACAAACAACAACAATTTTTTACTGACCTGCCTTGATATAGTATCTATGTAGTTCTTACTTGAATGAAAGTACACACTCGTTTCGTACTCGTTTTATCGTGAAATGTTCCAGAAACTGACGACAGTTATGTAGATATTACCGGCCAAACCCGATTGCAGGACCAACTTCATAGTTTGATCCAAGCTAAAGTAATTTATCCTATATGGCTTAGGGTAAACTAGTTTGTCCTGAAATCGAGTTTAACATAGACAAGATACCTACATAGGTGAAGGTGAAAGACTGAAAGACGCGAATAACATTTCCGTAAACGTCTCATGGAAGTTTTGTTTAGATTAGCTTATTTAAGTATCACAGGATTTTAATGACATATTTATAATAAAGAATGGTTGAGCCCTGTAGATGTGCAGCACCTAAAATCAGTTACTTAGAATTAATTTTTGGAACTGGCAAGTATACCAAGTCACCCGCGTTAAAATCGTGCAGTTTTTGTAATACCTTCCCAGTTATTTTAAGCCTCTGCCATTGAATCATTGCTCCCAGAAACTGAAAATGATTGTTACTGAAGTCAAGCAGGCTGTGCATCACTGTGTATCACGGTCGATAAGGTAGGTATTATATATTGCTATATTCTTTTCCTATGTCCTATGTCCAGCAGTGGACTGCGATAGGCTGATGATGATATTCTTTTCAGTACACAGTATACATTTATTTTATATTACCTCTCTTAACGGGCTTACTGGAAGAGATTTCTTATAAAATAAGCTGTGTGTCTATACTATTATACTGCGTTTATGTGTTTATACTATTTGTTCTATTTTTTCTTGAGTGTGTTCTGTGTGTGTGTAGCTGTGAACATATACTATTAACAAATGTAGGTAATAAATGGTACACCATCACATGCGTGTCATCCAATTAATAGCTACAAATACAAAGATCTAATTGCTGAGCCGTTTGATAACATTGTTTTTGTTTTCCTGCATGAGGGGAAATATATAGATTTGTAATAGAACATACATACATATAATTTATGATTATAGATTCTACCAATTTAAACTTAACAACCTGAAATAAGTGACATATCTTGCTAGACTCAAAGCCAGTCTACTAAAATGTTTATACCTACAGTCCTACTGAAACTGAAATCATCAACATTTCCACTTCTGTCTAGGTTCAGCTTTGGTCTGATCTATTAAAATTATATCAGGTCTGATCTATTAAAATTATATCAGGTCTGATCTATTAAAATTATATCAGGTCTGATCTGTTAAAATTATATTAGATCTGATCTATTAAAGCAGTTATTTACATTTATCGGCTGGTAAATGTAAATAACTGCTTATTTACTTTAAAGGATCGGATTAAGTGACCTACTCGATAAAATAAAATTATCACGTTTAGGCACGTGAGTGTACTTAGAAAGCACGTGATTTTTAGTCCCTACGTGGTCAATGTGATCAAATAAGTTTACCTTATATAAATATATCGGTTTCTTTTCTTAATCTTTATTGTCCCACTGCTGGGCAAAGGCCTCCCCATTTTGCGTCCACGCCTCTCGATCTTTCGAGTGTTGCCGCGAATCAGGGTTGTAGGCGTCCCGGTCGTCCCACCATCTCTTCGGTAACCCGTCCGAGGAAGCCGTTTTGTGGTACCCACCCAATGAGTGGCAGTGTGGGCCCATCTGTTTGATTTATGAAAAGACTCGACCCGCCCCGATTTCGAACGGGTGCAATGCTGATAATATACTCCCTTGCGAAGCCAGGGGGCCGCTGGTTATAGGTAGGTACATTATTATAACCTGACTCTTCAATCACTCTTTCTATAAAAAAAAATAGCATCAAAGTCCGTTGGGTACTTTCAAAGATTTATAATACATAGGATTATAGGGACAGAGAAAACAACTTCGTTTGATATGTGATTTTACATTTTCTCGAAATATGTAGGTATGTTGTTTCTTTTAGATGGGACATCATTTTCTGACTGTGACCGGCTGATATAAAACTTAATTGATTTATCAGCAGTGCAGTGCCACATTATTATCAGTAGGTAAGATTAATATCGCCGATGATCTTGCAATGATGCATGATCAGCGTCACCAATGGTCTGACTAAGTACTGTTACTCGATACATAAATATTAATCTAATGTGAATACCCTAATCTGACATCTGAACCGATCTAGTGTGTACATTATGTTGTGTATATTTGATTATGACAAATTTCTGGTCGATATTGACTGATAAATGAGTCATGCGCAGCTGGTGGTGTGTTAATAGGATTATTTTGTACAATCTTCTATCTTTCTGTAGTGTTGCTTAGGTACCAGAGATAGGAATTTGACATTAATTAGGTACTTGCACGGGACTTTTTTTTTAACTCCTCCCGCTGTGGGTTAGCAACGGTGAGGGAGTGTCAGACTCTTACTGATTAAAAACCGTCGCGTTCCGTCTTAGGCCTTTTATGTACCAGGGACGCGGTAACTCTTTCGAACAAGCAGCCCCGGTAGGCCTTGGCGCTACTCGGCCCCGCTGACTTG
Organism: Helicoverpa armigera; assembly: GCF_030705265.1. Lineage (NCBI taxonomy): Eukaryota > Metazoa > Arthropoda > Insecta > Lepidoptera > Noctuidae > Helicoverpa > Helicoverpa armigera. The sequence goes on from NC_087141.1 coordinate 4,199,854, forward strand.
TATGGGGCTTATGTTAAAATTCTATTATTAGTAAACAAATCAACTGGTAAATAGAATATTAGGAATGGTCGTTAGTGTTAAGTAGTTTTAGGTAGTCCACCTGTTAAACAAGACCAGTCTTTGAGTAACAGGTTCGATAGGCTATAATGTTTCCTTCTTATCCAATCTCTCTTTCGATTACAAATTATAGTTCCAATTAAAAATACCTCAGTATTTTATTTACTTACCTTTAGTTGTACACGGTACAATAATTTTGTTTGAACACGTAATTTACTTCAGTTAACGATCATTTGCATGTCGCAGGGACTTCACCGTAAGACGATCAAGAAAAACACAGTCAAATGTAAACACAGTTTAATGACATTGATGACTTTCACAAAAATAATTGTTCACTATAAATAAAACGTACTTAACTACGTTTTAAACATTATTAATTTTATTTTTATTATGTATTGATAAAATACAATGATTTAGGACATATTTAAATACATAGATCGTGGGTTTTTACAATGACAACAAAAACAAGAAATTACTTATTATTTGATTTTCTATTAATTGAATAGGAATGTTAGTTTAAAAATCTGTTACGGTATTTTATGTATAATAGACACCTAAATAAATTATTAAAGATTGCATGGAAATTCACTTAAAACCATCGAATTTTCTTTGCGATTGTACAATGGTGATGAAAATGGTTACATTAAGATAAAACCGCATCTTACTAAATGCTACACGACTGTACACATACCTATAACATTTGGTAAATAAAACTCCTTAGTTACAAAGTATTAAAAATGGTCATTACATAGATTCATACAAACATTCATTTGTTTAGACTTAATTTCAGAACGATAGGACCATTTTTCAGATCATTGAAAATCAAACAATTGTTTTTTTTTTCTGCAGAAGTGTTAACAGTATTAACTGAATTATTATCCAATATGAATTTTGATATTAGAGGTTTTAAAATGTTCCTATTCGTTCCCTGTTCAATAAAGGTGTAGACATAATTTAATATTCTTCTACATTTGACACTAAACGTGTTCTTAACACAGATCTGAATGTAAAGCTTGGCTTAGTTTGGACTTAGGCCTGTTATATAGTACCTAGGATTTGTGTACGTTCACACCAAAGGAAAAACTATTTATATATAATCTCTGTAAAAAAAAAAAACTGGCAAAATGTGTATTCGAAATACGTTGGTGAAAAATTAGGTTTGATTCACTTCTGTCATAAAGAAGTTTGTAAAATTGTCTCTGGTGTGAACGTTTAGGTTAAGCGTATGATAATCACAATAATTTGATTTGATAGACATCGATATTAATAACAGCACAAAACATCTAAGAAGCCTTAACGATAAAATTACAGTATACATAGAAATTTATTTATAAAGACAATATCAGAATATAGGACCTACTCAATAGAACTTTTAAATAAATACGCTTTGTTCTCGCTTACATTTAGGGTTTATAATTTAAAAAATATTCTTAGGATTCTTAACAAATAATTTTATGGAGCACTCGACGGGAATAGAGAACGCACTTGTGACTATATTTTCATCGAGTGTTCCATTGTTTGTTTATGTACTTATATGTAACGATAAATTAACTTTGGAAGCGCTAATATTACCATATACTTAAAATAACATTTGAATAAGAATTATAAAGATAATGCTGTGAGCTTGATTTTCAAGAAACGGACGAAATACAATAAGCGGCGACACAATAAACATAGCTTAACTATTCATAAATAAATCGTTATCTATAATATAGTCTGTGACCATCTAGAATTCTAGAATGTTGTTTTTTTGTCTACATTGGTGTATTTTGTTCTACATTTTTGGAGTTTATCTACCTAGGTCTTTTATGTTGTTAGACTAGATTCCTTGTATTTATTTTGTTGTTTTAAATAACGTAGACATTCTTTAAAAGTTAATTCAAAAGCCGAATTCAGGTATTTTACCATCGCTTTTTTCACATTTGATCCGTATGCAGATCTTTGAAAGTTTGAAAGACTTTATCTTATTTTGACGTACCTAATCATGATTCTCCGAATCGAATAATCCTTTCATTAGATACTAAACAACTTAAAATAATGTCAATACATAATCTAATTTCTCAAGCCTGTTTTCTATCTAAACAAGCTCTAAAACCGATATCTTTCACGCATCTCAGATTATGAACCCCAAATATTTTGGGTTCACATCTCGGTATCTCAAGATAAGGGACTTCCCCAGTTGTGACGTCACTCGATCGATCGGCTGACAGCTTTAATGGGTTTTAAATTAGGCTCCTTATAACTTTATCTTAATAGCTTTTGTCTCGATTTTTCATTATCAATTCCGGTCCCAATTTCATATCTTTAAATTAATGCACAATCTTTAGAATTGTCATATCTGATTTACGCAGCGGATATAGGTACCTATGTACTTATAATCTTGTGTAGGTATATTTTAATCTGTCATACTTTGATTCAATAAAATATGACGTAAAAGCTTTTGTTTTGAATATTATCATTTTAATAGATTTTCAAGAAAATGTTTAGGTTCATTCATCAAGCAATCAGTGATTGGTTTAATGAACTGTATTAGATGCTTTTTGATAAACAATTACTTTGACATAGTTACATTTTCTTTTATGAGGTATTAATTAAGTTGCGATCTCATCGCACAGAGGAAGTTTCAAAGCAATTTCTATACTATGTACTACTTCAAAATGTGTCTAACGTATTGTATATGTATAGGTATCTTCAGCGGCAGGAACCTACCTATTGACTTGTCATATCCGGCCTAGCCTATCAAGATCTGTTGACAATCTACTGCCTCTATCGATTAATTAGATGATTATCCGCTCAAAGATCACTATGGTAAGTCCCCTTTGTAGTAGAGTCCGCGGACCAAAGTCCAGAGTCCAAAGAACGGTTAGATAGGCAATATTTGTCACATTAATTTTAATTTATTTCGCGAGTTTTGTGGGAAGAAAATATGAAATAATTTTAGCAGGAACACAGGATGCAAGATAAAGTTAAATGATGGTTTATTAGTAGGTATATATTATCAAGTAAGTTTAGATAAAAATATATAGAGGGGTTAATAATATCTTTGAATCTTTATATATTGATATGAAAAAGGCACAAGGGGAAGTGTTTAGTAAATATAGTTACAGCACAGTAGGAAGGAGGATTGAAGTAACATTAAAATAAGTACAAATACAGGTAACATTTTACAGTTTACATAGATATATTCAATAATGTAAATATAAAACTCTGCTATATTATATTATGTGAAAATGGTCATAAATCATCGTTATAGTCATCATAAATATAGGGGAAAGTGGTATAAGATGGGGCCTTTAAGGAAAAGTTGCTGAAATACAAACAAATAATTATTATACGAAATAGAAACTTTAATTAAGAAACAACCAGTATTAGTTCTCTTATATTCTAATCAACAATAACTCAAAAATTCAAATCTTCATATGAAAATATTTTTTTTTTCAAAACTGTTTCTTGCCCCATCTTGCCTTCGTCAATGGGGCAAGATGGGGTATGATTGTGGTACATTAAATCAATCACTGTCGCCACAATTTGGACAAATATGTACCGCCTCATCATCATCGTCTTCAGCTCCTGCACCTGGACAATGCGCCCATCTTCCACACAACTGATAAGAGTGATCCATCCTTCAGTAGATTGAGAATACAAACCCTGACAGTATTAATATTCGGTATCCTTAGTGTCACTTTCAGATTCATCATTTTTTTGGCTCTCTTTTTAGTTTTTTATTGGTTTTCTTTTGTGTCTTCTTATTTTATGTTTTCGGTTTCTTACTTCTTTGTCTTTCTTCTAGTTTAGCTTTGTATGGAGATTCCGTAAGTATGGTACCTACCGTGGTACCCCATTATGCCCCAAACGACAATTTACCAAACTTTATTTTTTTGAGATTAGAAAACCAAAGCTACTCGATTGAAACATTGCTCATAAATTGGCAGAATATGTCAGGTTTACGAAAAAAATACTTTGTCCGTCTTATTGTCACATATTTCACACAGTCACGTAGATCACTTAATCGAAATATTAGATCAAAAGCGTCTAAATCAATAAATTACTTATGAAACCTCAATGCAGGCACTTTCTGCCATGACGCTTGCGGCACTGAATAACTTACTCAAAAGGCCTTTAGATGACGTTAGTAGTAATTTCAAAGCATGTTTGGAACATTATTTTTTTCGCATTTCCCATCTTACCCCACGACCCCGTCTTATACCACTTTCCCCTAGTCATCTTTTCAAGTGATTTCTTAAGAAATAAGTAAGTAATAGATCCGTATATTTGGATAAGTACCTAATTGTCACCTTGTTATAATCAAACCTTGTAAAAATTTTTTCAAGTGTAATTAAGTACTTAGTAGTTGAAGTTTGGAGGGTAATTGTAAGCCCTTAACAACGTCCTTTATTTAAATTGTGATATAGCAGGAAATAAAAAAAGATTTTGTGCTTCAAGCATATGAAAGGAAATGTTTCATTCCTAATAGACGTAGTCTACATTTTGTGTTGTTCATGTTGTGTTATAAAACATGTCTTTGTAAACATTTTGATTTTATCAAGATTTTTTACTGGTAGGAAGAATTTTCCTAATGCACGAGATTTGTGCGTAAATATTATGTTTTCTATACTTACATAATTTTGTTTTTCACGTCTCGATGTCTACGTATGTTTCTAGGCAAACAGAAAACCTATTCAGGTAAGCGTTTACGAACATCGATAATATTTTGTAAGGTTAGTATTTTTTTCATTTAAAGCCTCATTGATTACATTTTTGATATTCATATTTTTTTTAAATGATTTACAATACGAAACAGATCTAATTTAATTTAATAAAATTTTGATTCACATAGGTAAATAATTATAATTTCAATTTTATTTAAATTCTTTCAGGTCTATTTAGACAATGTCTATATTCTTTAATCTAATATACATAAAGCCAATATTTTTAATATTTTGTCTACTTTATAAATTTAAAAATATTTCTTTCTATTACACTACTTATGTCTACATTTCTGATAGACGCTTCCAAGTGGTAGTGTCTGATCACTGGTAGAAAACACAAGACTTTAAAAAAATAATATGTACTTTATTAGATGTAAATAGATATTACATATTATCCATAAATTTCTTAACTTAAAGCCGCTACATTTGGAATATTGGAATCCTCTTAATTTTCCACCAAAAGCTCTATTTTTTAATTCAATAAGTAAAACATACATTTTTTATTTGATTCTATGTTGCTATATTTATTTATTTATTTATTTTTTTATATATTGCAATCCAGTGCATTCTACCAGCGGACAGTCATCATGATTTTACTCTACAGATAAAATGAAAAGTGATACTTATTTGTTCTCTATTAGAGTCTGAACTTGTAAGACAAGATCCCTCGCCAGCGATAGCACTGCAGATGCATCGTGTCTTTCTGCCATTTCTGTAATAGAAAATTATTTGATCTATACATATAATAAATCTGTAAAAAAACTGTGTCTGTACATTGAATATATTTAAAAAATAATAATTGGGTGGGGTTTAGAAACAGTAATGGAGCACAAATCCAAAAAAAAAATTCTGTCTGTATGTCTGTATGTCTGTTTGTTTGTACACGCTAATCTTCGGAACTACTGAACGGATTTCAATGATTTTTTCTGTGTTGTATCAGTATTAAGCCTGGTCAACATATAGGCTATAATTTATCTTCGAAACTTGAAGACCTGATGCAGAACACCAACAGACCAACAAAACTATAAGAGATACAAAAATGGTGCCATAACACCTGATGTGGAACCCCAAGAGCCCAGGTTCTCTGTACCATATACAGGTATGACGTTTTAGCAAAAGTTGTTCAATTTGATAAGCACTTTCTATTGACTTATACAAATTGAAGATCTAAAACACCTGATGTGGAACTCCAGGGGCCCAGCTAGACTGTAGCATATAGAGGTATGACGTTTTAGCAAAAGTTGTTCAATCTGATAAGCACTCTCTATTGAGGTATAAACATCAGAGATCTGGAACACCTGATGTGGAACTTCAAGAGCAATACTACACTAGAAATGTATAGAAATGAATGTTATGAAATAGGTATCAATAAAAGTAATTAGTCCGTCTTTTAGATAACCTTAAAATAATGGACACGTATTTTTCGTTTCTCTCTCTCACAAACAAATAATAACGAAGATACAACAACGCTTGAATTCCGTGTTAAGTCACTGCTTAGTACAAATTTTACATACCTAGACGTGGCGTCACGAGCCCCCACTCTCCGAATTTGTTGCGTTATATCTCATTATTATTTTGTTATGAGACATATACATGTCCAGACCTCGCGACTACAAAGTTCCGAATTTTTGGGAGGCAAACGTGGGGCCGAAGCCAATACTCTGAAGCCCTTTTGATACAACTTTAATGAAATGGTGAAACAAAACCGACGATTATTCCTTTATACACTATAGAAATGAACCCGAGGACAATCCCCGGTGGACGTCGTTAAAAAAAAGACAATCCCCGGTTCTGTGCTATACCATTGCTAACTGTTGATGAAAACTACTTGGGATATGAGCGGCTGAAGTGTGAGGATACCTCGGTGGATTTTAAACGCAGATAACGCGCTCCCTGTGGGTTACTTACCACGAGGCACCTATCCTCCGAACAGGGCTACTAACCCTGCTATAGCGACTCCACTCTGGACGGCCAAGCCAAGCCAGAGGCGTGAGACCTACCCCCGTCATGGTTCACTCCGACCGGCCGGAGATGGGGGACAGTATACTCTCCCTGGAGAACTCAGTATATATAGCCCACCGGGGTCGCTACTCCCCGTCATCAGCCTCAGATATCCTGCGGTGCTTATATCTCATTATTATTGTCGTTATTATCTCAAGAGCCTTTGTCCCAATTATGTTAGAGTCGACTTCCAGTCACGATGCAACTGAGTACCAGTGTTTTACAAGGAGCGACTGCCTATCTGAGCTCCACAACCCAGTTACCCGCACAACCCAGTTACCCGCTCAACCCAATACCCCTTGGTAAAACTGGTCAGACTTACTGGCATCTGACTACCCATAACGACTGCCAAGAATGTTCAATGACAGCCGGAACCTACAGTTTAAGGATACCAATGACCGTTATTTGGAGGGGATGCCTCCAAATAACGGTCATTGGTATCCAAAATATACGTAGAAAGTACATACGAACTTAGAAAAGTTGCATTGGCATGTACTTGCCAGACCTGGAATCAAAGACATACGCTCATACTTGAGAGATTGGTTCTCTACCCACTAAACCACCACGACTTCCACTAAGTCATCACGACTTTGTTATCTCAGTAACATTTAATGTTTTTTAACGTATTAATACGTGTAATATTTTTGCCACACACAACTTAAATGCGGACTAATTAGAATCACTACTTTTATCCCTATGGTCACGTCTTTTGCGGTTCAGTTCTCAGCGTTTTGTTTAGTCTGCTGTGCTTTTGCAGTACAAAAATTAAAAATATGGAACGTTTCTAATGCTATGCGTATTCCGTTGTTTTCAAGTCAACGGGCCCTTAAAATTCAATATCAGACGGTTCATATCTTTGATTTTGCTGACCCCGTAGTCGCTGGCATAAGGGACTTTATCCGCGTACGAAGTCGCGGGCAGAAGCTAGTTACAAAATAAAACAGAAGAAATAGTTTATGGAGAAAACTCCACACTAACGAATTTCGCAGCACGTAAATGCTCAGTTCCTGATTTCATCGATTTAAACGGTACTTGTCAAGTAATTATAGTACGAGCTCCGCTTTACCATGCCAAAAAACCTAGCGGAAAATCCGCCAGTGCGTAAGCGCACCAAACATTAACTAAAAGGAAAATCTTTTCTGTGAACAATGTGCTAGGAGCACAGGTATATTAGTCTACAGCAAAGACAACCTAGAAACCAGTTTCTTTCCACATTCTTTCATAATGCCGGCATCCAGACTTACCATTGAAAAACTTGATGATATCAGTAAAGTCCATGGTGTTGGCCAGTATGACGTCACGGTATGTCTCGAGTAGCGCCAGCGCTATGAACAGCACCATGTGCTCGGACGCCACGTGACGCGCTGCCCAGATCAGTTCCCAAGCGGCAAAGACCTGGAAACGAGAAGTATTTTATAGGAGGTGAACTGGGTTTGGATCTGAAGTGAGTGCTAAAATGTTAAATTCTTTTGGGTATCTACTGTAAAAGATTCTTTAAAGACGGACTAATGACTATTATTTATTCGCCATGCCTATTCACCCTAAATCGTCAAGTTCAAATATAAGTATACATTGTAAAGATGACGAAGTTTCACCAAATTTTGTTCTTAAAAACATATTTAGTGGTACTTGATAAGTGTCCATTCTAGAGAGTTTTGTCCGCCACTTATTCCTTCCAAAAGTTATTCTACAATAGACCACTTACAAGTGACAACACAAATAATAGAAAAGGCAAACGAATATGGGATAACAATATACATGTGCTTTATTGATTACCAAAAAGCTTTTGATTCTCTCCATCATGATGCGATTTGGGAAGCGCTTACTCAGCAAGGAATCCATCAAAAATATGTCAACTTGATAAATGAGATATACAGGAAATGTTCGGCAAAAGTGCGGCTGGAAAGAGAAGGATTAGAATTTCGCGTCGAAAAAGGAGTCAGACAAGGAGATCCTCTCTCTCCGAAACTTTTTTCAGCTGTACTAGAAACCGTCTTCAGGAGACTTGATTGGGAGAACAAAGGCCTAAAAATTAACGGAGAATATTTGAGTCACCTACGTTTCGCGGACGACATCGTAGTATTTGCTGAAAATGCATCAGATCTACAAGACATGGTGAGTGATTTAACAAGACATAGCAAAAATGTTGGTCTCTCGTTGAATACGAGTAAGACTAAAATACTCACAAATGGGGAAACATACGATGTTGTAATAGAAAGTGTAAAAGTAGAGTATGTTAAAGTATTTGTTTACCTTGGTCAAATACTGTCGTTTGAAAACTGTACCGAGAGGGAAGTACAAAGAAGAATAGCTCTAAGCTGGAAAAAGTATTGGGGACTTAAAGAAATTATGAAGAATAAGGAAATCAAACTAGAAATAAAAAAGAAAGTCTACGAAAGTTGTATACTGCCATGTCTAACATACGGCTGCCAAACATGGTCGCTAAGAAAAGAAGATGAAGAAAGAATCGCAGTCTGTCTGAGGAAAATGGAAAGGAGTATACTCGGTATCAGAATAGCAGATAGAGTAAGCAATAGTACTATTAGGAAGCAGACTAAGTTCATAGATGCAAAACGAAGAGTAAGATTACTTAAATGGAACTGGGCAGGACACGTATGTAGGCTGGAGAACAATAGATGGACAAAAATAGTAACAGAATGGACCCCTCTGGAGGGGAAAAGGAAACAAGGCAGACAAAGGAAAAGGTGGCGAGATATTTTTAATAAGACATGTGGTTCGGACTGGATGCAGAAGGCACGGGACAGGAAAACATGGAATGTGATAGGGGAGGCCTACGCCTCAGAGGCGACTACTACTATCAAATAAAATCTAAGATTATAGGGCAAAATTATTATGTAAAATAGTTAAGAGTACTTAAGAGTTAAGAATAGTAAATAATATTTATTTACTAAATAGTAATGTTAGATATTAATTATAGAGTATGTACAACTAAGTTATGTTCGAATATGTTATGATTAAGTAGTAGAAATAAAGGGCTTTTTTATTTTTATTTATTTTATTTATTTTATTATTCCTTCCAAATAAATTGTGTTGAGAAAATGGGATAGACGTCTAATTTCCAATAACTTTTTGAGGTTAATCCACCGCGCAGTAAACGCAACTATTTTTTTTTATCTACTCACATCCTGATAAAGCAGCTCTCTCTTGAAGTCCAACAGGAACCAGCGGTAGCAGAAGTAGAAGTGCGTGTAGTCGCCGTGCGCGTGCATCAGCTCGTACAGCTCGCAGTCCAGGATCTGGATCAGTGACCTATAGGGAAGAATAGCATGTTAGGTATTGTTATAGAGGTATCTTGGTCTGTATATTTTTGGGTTTTCCAAACTTTCACAAAGCAGCCCAGAGCCTAGAAGTTGGTGATTGATACACCCGTGCCTTGTAGAGCAAGTTAATGTCTGTCCTGCGCCTAATCTCTTTCCGGTCGTGTCGGATTGCCGTCCCATCGGGCTATGAGAGTGAAGGAATAGTGAGTGCACCTTTGTCTGCTCAAATGCTTGTGCACTATAATATGTCCTGCGCAGTTCGCTTATCTCCTTACATGAGGACAGTCGCCGTAGCCAATAATCGGCTAGGACATCATCATCATCACAATAATAGCAGTACATACCTCATGTCAGCGAAGTGCGCGTCCATGGCCTGTCCGGAGGGGAAGTTGTCGGTGGCGCGCGACATGAGCGCCGCGAACAGCGCGTGCGCGCCCGCCTCCTCGCGCATCGTCACCAGCAGCGGCGCCGCCAGGTCGCACATGTGCATGTAGCAGTACATACCTCATGTCAGCGAAGTGCGCGTCCATGGCCTGTCCGGAGGGGAAGTTGTCGGTGGCGCGCGACATGAGCGCCGCGAACAGCGCGTGCGCGCCCGCCTCCTCGCGCATCGTCACCAGCAGCGGCGCCGCCAGGTCGCACATGCCCTGCATGTAGCCCGTCTCCAGGTGCTCCCATACGTAGCTGTAGGATTTCAGAAACCAAATATTTGATTTAGTTTTTGATGCAGCAAGCTGAGTGGAATGCTATGGAAAGTGCCCCCGCGCAGCCCCGCAAGTGTCAGTAAAAGCCACGCGGCCACAAACTTTGCCCGCGTTTCAATGGGCGCGCGGCCAGAGCGTGATCATGCTCATGCTGGCTGCGCAATGCGTGCATTTCCATTATATCAAACGTGGCCTTGCTACCTGGCCGCCTTATGCTTGGGGGTACTAAGAATTATTTTATGCCCGCAAAAAATATCGATGAATCTGATTTCGTTACATTGAAAAAAATTGATAATTCCTTCAATTCTCCAATTGAGCTGCGCAGTCAGTGACAGAATTTTAATAATTGAAATAGTCCAAATACTCACGTGCACATAATATTTCTCAATTTATCGAGATTTTCATCCGTGAAGAAGGGATAGTTTCTGTCACACCTCTGAACATCCTTCTCAATGCGATGCAAATTTAGTGCAAACGATTCCACTAATTCATTCTGAAAAACAAATTAGATGTCTACACTTTCTATAACACTGCGCACCTTCTCCTGCTTTATTTATTTATTGTTTAGACTAAATATGTACTTAGGTCAAGTTAACTTACAACTGTAAATTATACACAAATGATAGCGTAACGAGTTCGATGAGAAGGGCCAAAAGTGAATCCTATTTCAATCAAACTACTCTAGTGGTTCTTACTGAATCGTTTAAATTGGACGGAATATTAACACCCATAAGTTGCACAAAAACATTAAGAGCAAAAGATAAAAGTCATCTAACCTAGAAATACACGACACTTACAGAATAAACCCCTCCATTAGAACTAGCAGGAGACACGCAATTAGACCGCGTATCCCCGGCGTTCCTGTCGGCTGGCTCCAGCGTGTCGAAGGAGGCGCCCGCCGACTGTGACTCCTCGCGCACCACGCCTAGAGGACTGCGGGCTGGACTCACTGTCGCTATACGTACAAACAATATGTATTAATACTAAATGTACTACAGCTCATCTAGCTAGAGATAACTTTATCTCTGAACTTGTCTACTAGTGACACAACAGTAGTACAACAACGGAGAAAAGAAATATGAGAGAAGGCTCCTGACCTACCTGCCTTATGGCATATCCATAAGGCAGGTAGGTCAGGAGCCTTCTTATAAGTCATGTATCATTTGGTAGGCGTGACTTAAACGATCAAATACATGTAACAAACGAGGTGTTCGAGTTCTTTAAGACATCTGTCAAAGATTGGCGTCCATTGATTCGTGAGTTCACTTTTTGCGACGGTGGGAAAAAACAAAAATGCAACAAAGAAATCATAATCGTTTGCCTTGTGAAGTTAAGTCCGCTAATGTACCATTTTTGTACATAAATTATATAAAAAAATAACTACCAGTTGTCCCTCCAGAAACCGGAGACCCTCCAGCCACCAGATCAACAGACGGATTAGTTATAATAACACTCGTATGCTGCTGATGAGGACTCGGCTGATTCTCTTCAAGCGAAGACCTGAAGTCACTTCCATTCACATGAGCACTATCCACACTGCAGAGAAGACCACGACCTTCTCCTTTCTGAACAATTTCCTCAGCAAGCCTTTTGATTTCTGCTATACTTTCCCTTCGCATATCAGGGTTTTCAACCACGCTCTTCAAATGCACGTCGTCATCTAAGTCTTTCAGACTGTCTACATCTACGTCCCTAGTATCACTGTTCTCAGTCTCTCCATTCTGTTTGGTTTCCTTTTCTCTTTCAGAGTCCATTTCGATGTTGTCGACCTCGTCTATGCTGGGAGCTCGCGAGAGGATCGGCTTGTCCGGTCGTTTTTGTTCGTTCTCGCTCGGCTCTGGTGAAACAATTGGTGGGTTGTCCGAGATTACACTGCAGTCGTCTTCGAATACCTGTGAAATGAATATAAGCTTAATTATTGGATAAAAGTGAAATGTGGATGATGGTAAAAGAATCACCTAGGTGTTGCAAACCTAATGAGAAATCAATATTAGTTGGGGTTATTGACAACGTTTTACAACAAAAATACATAATGGCAAAATAGTATAATATACACTGCTATTATATCCGATTTTGCGGCGTTGCCTACTGCAAGCAAACTTCTCAAACAAATTTTACTAGGCTGTCAGGAACCCGCTAAGTACGATATTTTTATAATAAAGTATTGTGTGACGCAAAGCACTTGCAATTGCACCAACCTCACTAGTATCATTATTATCCGTCGGCTTCAGCTTGCCCGAGGCTTCAGTGAGCCTCGCTATAGAAGCCGCAGTGGCCTCCCTGTCACGCTGCCTCACAATAGCCTCTACACAGAGCCACTCGGACATGGTGGTCTCGTACTGACGCCGGCACGCCGCGTCTTGTTCTAAACGCTCGGCTGCTGTTGAACCGAATCTGGGAGGGAAATATTGCAAGGTAAGCTAATTTGTGCTTGATATTTAATCCCTCGTGAGTCTTATACCTAATATAAAACGGTAAAAACTGAGTATCGCATAGATTCTGGTTTCTGAAAAATCAATTACTAATTAACATTACTTTTGGGGAAAAAAAACTGTCTTAATCAATATGTCTGGTTTCATAATTGTAATGTTATGTAAGCTTGGTTAATGTTTATTATGAAGAAAAGAAATACTTGTTTTTTAAGTATTTTCTAATTTATTTAATTTTGCGTACGTAGATTTAAATATACTACACGGTTTTGAGAATTACTCAATTGTCCCTTCCTTGTATTAATCACATTACTCACTCATAGTAACCCAATAGATAAGGCCACACATGTCGCCTTATATCATGTTGTACTCCTCCGTAGTACACAAGTCGGTACACCTCATCTTTGTCGTGAATCGCTCCATTTTCATCTGTCATTGCGAGCCATCGTTCTTCTGTCAGACCTCCGTCTGCATTTTCTGCAAGATAATTAACAGATTTTGGGAGCACATTTTGTTTTTCTTTATTATGTAAAGTACATAGTACATTTGTACTAACTTCAATATCTTTGCTTACCTCTAGGAATAATATTAGGATGAACCAGTCCGCTGAGATGTGTCCTCACGGTTGACAAGTGACGACAGTATGCAAGCCAGCCGTAAAACGCTCGAGATATTATCTGACGACGCATCGTACTGCATACTAACTCGATTGAAGCAGCCTGAAATATAATAAGTTAAATGTTATTAAGTCCCAGTTAGGGCGCCAAAAATATTATTTTATGATTACACTTAAACTTTCAGGGTAGATAACGAAGATTAATGTATTTATCATCAAAATAAAGTTTTAACTATGTTAACATACAACTTTTGTCATTTATTGACACCAACGCTTGGAAAGTTTCAGTCCCATGTCGGGCGCCAAAAATGATTTTCATTGTAATTGGCAATTTTTAGATATAGATTTAAGTTGGTATGACAAAAAGATGTTTTTTTATCGAAAATTTTGTAGAAAAAACCTAAAAAGATGTTCAAAAAACTAAAAACACGCAAGTCATGTATTGTCATCAGAACTCGGAGAGCATGAAAAATTTCATCCTTAAAAAAAGGGGTTAGGATTACAAGATTTTCTTACATACATAGTTACAAGTGAAGCTAATATAAGCGTGTTAAAAACTGTGTAACTTATTGTTAAATATTTATAGATTCCAGACATACTCGTCATAAGTATAGTTATGTTACCTGTTCTACTGGTTGGTGCGGTATCGGTGTCAGCGGCGGGTGGCCGTTGAAGCCGGCTGATGGGGGACAGTCGACTGACATGGTGGAGGAATCTGATGACGTGGTCGATGTAGAGGCGAGCGGGCGACGCGGAGTGCGCGGCGGTGATTGTACTGCTCGCTCTAGTAGGGAGTGACGCATTGCTGGAAATATAAGGGGAGTAGATTATTTTCACCTTTTTAAACACCTTGGAATGAACCTATTTAAATAAGCTCTGCGCTGTATATTGTTTCAGGCCCTACAAATATGGTGTTCCTTTTGTTTTTTACTTCCAAATGCACACTTAGGTACTTTCAATTTAACTTTACCTTAAAAATTATTGCAATTTCTTTATTCTTATGCCTGGTAAGTAGTCAGTGTATAAAATGATATGAAGTAATAGATCAAGAAAGAATGGTAATAATTCCATAATATTTAGTCAGTTAACCCCAGTCCTGTTCCTACTCCTATAGCCTGGTACCCAACATAAGCACGCATTCTAAAGCAGTATATCTGCTACCGACATCAAGCTATCCACAATAATACCTTCTCTATCAGCTATAGCGTTATTGACAATCCGGAACACGTAGTCTCCCGCAGCCTCCTCCCACTCGGGCTCCTCTGTCTCTCCACTCTCACACAGACTCGGCAATGGCCGCCGCCTCGCTCTACCACGGCCGAATACCTGCAGAAAGTAGACATGTTTCTGTATTCAAATATACCTAAGCAAGAAAGGAAATTAATGGGTGACCAGTGAAAAAGTTTCATTACATTATATATTTTTTCTTGCTTGTCAATAATGTCTTTCGCAACCCTTTTGACAAGATCAAAATAATAAAGTGTAAGACTCGTTACTCAAGAAAGAAGTTTTTTATTTCAAAAACTTGTTCAAAAGTTTCATACCTTTCCAGTGCCTCTTTGGGACCAAAGCGGTGGGTCTAGTTGACCATGTGGTAAGAGTCCGGTTTCCAAATTACTCAGAAATGACAGCAAATGTCCTCCTAAGGTAAAACAAAGTAAATAATAATTGTTACTTAATTGTTTATACTGATTTACATAATCTTAAATAAATATTCTATCATAATTCGCAGGTAACGAAAACTTATTGTGCACCTAAGTCTATTGAAAGAACTGAATCGAAAAACGAGCCTACATTAAATCAAGTAAAATTACTTTGACTTTGAAGTTATGAAGAACTCTCAACTCCTCGACATTGGCCATTTATTATTTCTTAGAACAAAAGAGCGAATAATTCCTAACTTAATTCTCAAAGTTTTATTATAATGTGCTTAAACTTGGGTCGTGCATACTAAGTGAATTTTATATCAAAGCCTTTTCAGGTGAATTTGAATAAAAGACAAAGCAAATATAAAATATAGATCAGAAGAAAGATAAAGGTATCTAAGTAGGTACTCGAATATGGAGGAACTTTGAATATTGGATAAGTTTGAAGTAATGTACCGCATTGATAGGACACAAGTTTCTGTTTCGGCATGTTCCTTTGATAAGTTACCTGAGAATATATGTAGGTATGTATTTGTATTACATACCTATGTATAAATTTAGGCTTAGGTAATACAAGGAAGTAATGTGTGGTATTTTTGACACGAGTGTCAATTTCACGAATTCAGAAAAATTCTTGCCAATAACATCGATACCTACGCGTTAGTTGTTTTATTAAGTTACCTATACCTACTAAGCTACTACACCGTGAGTAAAAACTCTTGTGAACTAAAAAAACTCAAAATGCATGTTTAAGTTTCGTACCGCAAGACTGACCTTTACTTGCTTAACTTACACTTACCTTTAGGAAAATGTATGGGCGGTCTCTGCACGCCATCTTGGCCGACCAATATGAGTGCATCACTGGCCTGCGACCGATGTACGTGCACATACACCACTTCCCACACACATACTTGCAGGGACATCGCCCAGTACACGCTGAAATTCCAAAAATGGTATATTTATATCCCAAGTACAATATAAGCTTATCTCAAGTATAATTTTCGTAATTCGAAAATTGGTTCATTAAATTCAACCTTCAATAACTTCGTAGAATCTGAAAGAGCAATTTTCTGTCTCCGAATAATGAGGTCAATTTTTGGGTCATGTAACAATTTTGATTGGGTCCTCAAAATTTTGCCATTGTACTTTTTCGTAACGAAGTAGACATTTTCTTGACCTTGTGCGTCAAGAGAACGGACCAGTAATCAATAAAACATTTTACGACATCGACGAACTGATTGGCTAGTAAAATAAAGGTCGTGCCTCATCTCTCGATTAATTACTGTTAAAAGGATTGCTTTTAAGCAATAAAAGGGAGATTAATACTTTTTGACATTAAATTAACTCTAATGATCGAGTTTGTAAAGAGAAAATGTCTGTCATTATTATCAAGCCCATCGTTTCAATATTCGAGTGTATCCTGATGAGTAAAATGTATTACATTGAGTATGGTCACGGTCTTTCTTCTGTTAGTCATGCCGGATGCATTATCTAAAACTACTTCTAGTAAAGCTTGCTCGTAGTTTGGCAGAAATGGAGAAAATAAAATCAACAACTTACAAAAACAATAAGCCAAAAAACAAAATGAACAAATACCCACCAATCGATGCACAGCGGGCCGGCACAGCGGCGCCTGAACACAGTGCACGGCGCGACACTGCACAGAACACACGTGTGTTGGCACGCGGAGGCATGCACTAGGTGACAGCGAACACTACACATAAGCACTACTAAGACAACATTACATATAGCAAGATAAAAATACAAGCACAATATTGTGGGGCTAGAGAAGTAAGCACGAAAATTATTCACGTTGCAAGATTTTTCGGAAACCCATGGCGGTTGCCCACGACGATTTCGTTAAACAATTCGGTTAAGAAAGGCAAAAATTTTGAAAACAGATTTTCAAATCGAACCACTGCCTTAAAAAATATTCGTGCTTACCAAACGCTACACAGATACTAATGATAAGACAGTCAAAAAAGCAAGAATACCTAGATTCTAGAGTGTTACACAGTTATTTTGAAAAAAGAAAATAATAAATTGCAGGAAAAGGTTTGACAGACAGACACTTCACGTAACAAGTCTGAAACATTTTTCAAAAAACAAACATCAAACAAAGTTCCCAAGTTTAATAATGAAACAAGCCGTGTTGCTGAGCGTAAAAAAATCTGAGCAAAAACTGTAGGCGTTAATAACGGCAACAGGAAATTCTTTGCTACTTTAAAACAAACGCTTGTATGTAACAATGCTTATATAAATAAAGTTGGCAAAGTTACACTTCACAGTGAAACAGCGATAAAAACAGGTACCGTAAACTTTGCACGTACACGTAACTCCGAAATTTTCCTGAGAAAGCTTATTTTGAAAGGTTACGCCACTTCGGTAATAATGATTAATAACATGCTTTCAGAAAATGTACGTGCTTATTCAAATGACTTTGTTTTCCATTCAAATTATTGTTGCTCTACATGAATTTAAATTAGATGATGCAATAAGGTGACCTTTTTAAATAAAACACGATACAAAGCAATCAACAACAAGATAATCATGCTAATTTCTGCCGTTACTTACGCTTGAATGTTTTTGTAAAGATTTTTACCTTTTGTCAATTCCTTCGCTTTCTGCGTAGCCATTCATCAGTTGGTTGGGGGTCCATTTAATAATCAGCCCAGCAGCAGTCTGGTGAAGGCTCAGATACCCTGGCATCGGCTCTTCCACATCCTTCTACAATAACAATTACACAAAACTCCATCCATTCTTAAGCTTCAAATTATTCCCAGCTGTCTACTAAAGTAATAATTTCAAATTCTACTTAGAGCTTTCAGAAAATTTTATCAATATTTCAATTTCAATTAGGTCTGACTAAATTAATTTAAAGTTTGGGACATTTATCAGAGGTAGCTCTCTGGTGTAAAATTATACCGAATTAGGGAGATGACAAATAATGGGCTTAGACTAGACATTTTAAATTTTCAGATGACCTTGGAAATATACCAAAGTACCTACTAACTTTATCGATTACCATGGAGCTTAATTTTGTTACGTTCTACGATTGCTTACGAAGGAACAACGGAACCCAATATTTACACAAATTAAATAAACCACCGAAATTCAATCCAAGCGCTTGGTCCCATGATTGGTCCTTTCCCGAAGGACCAGAAAGGATCGGTGCGTTGCCTAAATTTAATAAAACTCGATATACATCATATACATCATTCTCACCGGCTGGACTCTGACGTTATTTTTTCCGTACAAAAGCGTGGCTGTGGAGTTCTGGTGTAAGCTTTCAACGTAGTCTTTGGCACTCGATCCCACCGCTTTGCCTGTACCTACAGCAAAAGTTTCACTTTGTACGTTTTTCTTAAAAGCAAAGTAGATTAAAAGTGTAGCGACGTGCTTTTCCGTGAAAACTTCGCTGAATATTAATGCAGCACAATAAGAAACAAACTTTTTACTAATAAAATAAACTTACCTGTATTAGCAGTGCCTCCATCATCGGATGAAGCATTCAAACTTCGCTTGAAGTTGAGGATCGGCCTCCGAACTGACGGCGGTGTTGTGGTACCCGCAGACATTCTGTGTCTTTGTACCTGTTATTATAAATATAAGATATAATATTTATCCAATAAATATTCAATAATGTCTTCGCATGAAACGAGGATTAAACGTAGAAGAAGCGATATAGAATCTTCGTGAGTAGGTACTGGCCAGTTCCGGAGCATCTTAATCGGTGATTAATCTATTAATTATCCTATGACGATACTTTAAATTTTTTAAGAGAAACTTCCCACCAAATAAGTGCTTAGAAACTGGCCATAAGACATCAAATGTCAACAAAGTCAACAAAAAAACTAAATTCAGATTTCGAACACCACATCGTCGACTTACAAGTTCGTCAGCAGGAGGATCGGTCCAGAAGCAAGCTGGTGGTTTAGCCTTGGAGTACTCCAGGGCACAGGGTCCGACCAGCAAGGAGCTCAGGATGCTCCCGTAGTCAGGGTCAGCCACCAGCGCGTCACGCTCGTAGTAGCGGTTCGCGTTGTTCACGAGGTGCTCGATGATCTTAGCTAGCTGACGCTCGAATAGAGCTATGCGGATCCAGAGGTATCTGTGGACAAAACACAAAACCCTTGTAAATAAATATTATAAATAAGTATCAGGTAAACGAACAATATTTATGTTCGCTATAAGGATAGCGAACATAAATATTGACACATTTTGCTATGCGTAAATGCTTGCAAAGGACCGTTATTTCTTATACGTCGAAAAAATCAGAGAAGTAAGAGAAAATAATGGAAACTTTTAATACCCATCCCAAGCCTGGGTTTTTAAAAATATCGTTCTAAACTATTTTCACAATATTCTCTTTTGTTTTCATATGAACAACCGTTACCTTTATGACGATGAGAATGTAGAAGAATTTCCAAGGATTATATTGATCGCTAGTCATTTTTCTAAGCTGACACCATTCAGATTTATATAAAAAATGTTTGGTTCTACCAGACTAACGACAAAATATATTTAATTAATTGACATATTTTTACACCATGTTATTCGCCCTTGATCTTGACCGTGCAAGAGAGAATTGATGGCAACTGTATTCATCCAGCAAACTTAAGCAATATAATGGCAATGTATCAACGCCCACAAACGTCGAATAGAGGGCAAACCGATCCCACATTTATCAGCTATTCTCAACTTGGGGTAGTCAGGATTCTTTTTTTAAACATTTTCAGAGTACCCGCATTCATTGAGCGAGCACCTCTGCCGCATATAAAGTGCTTTTGGAAAGAGAATAAGCGCCGAATTGAAAGCCCTGTAGGTAGGGTAGGAAGATTTTAGAATATTCAATGAAGGATATAAGAAATAGTATATAGGCATTTTTTTCTCTACGTTCGTCTATGTAGATTATCTCTTTAGACGTAGACGGATTGCCATATACTTCGATTCCTACAAACACAATTTCTAATCAAACGATAGTGCTCAAAAATGCAATAAAAATGTCCATTATTATCTTCAGTTACGATGCCACATAAACCGCCTATAAAGATCTTCGAGCGGTCTAGGAAAACCTAACTTTTATGACATTGAAAAAGCTACTTTATCACCAGGAGGTAGGAATGAAAGTTACAACGAAGTAATGATATACATCTATATACAAAATGACGTCATAAACCAGAAACAATCTCGTAAAGTACGGACATTATGAAGGTAGGCACAACGTTTTTATAACTTTTCAAATAAATTTTGCCCTACAGAAGGTTACACAGGTGCTTATTTGGACCAAAAGGATCTAATTTTATTTTTGTGTTATCCTACGGACAACTTTTAATATGCAAAACAAAAAAAAACTGGACTAATTTAGCAGCTTTGCTGTCTGGTCCTACGTTATCTTAATGTGTTAAATAAATTAATGTTTAGGTTAATAATTAAAAAAACAATTAAGGTCTCTTTACTCAAGCGCTACATTTTTTAACATCATTTGAGTCAAATTGATAAGTTTAATTTTTCCACTCTAAGTCTCAATCCCATACAACGTGAATAATAACAATTCACATTGAGTATTACCAAAAACAAATACGCAGATATATAGATAAACAAAACAAACTACGGAAAAACCTTTCGATATCGTAAATAAGCTTTTCCATTTGGAAAAACCCGTTTTCATAACTCAGAACGTTAAGCGGTATGTCGAATATATTTTTACCGTTCCAACAAATATATTGCCGGGGCCTAGATTGGTATTTCATCCAGCTTACATGGATACAAGAGTCTGCTATTTGCATTTACCTAGTTCGTACGAGAGATTTATGTGAGCTTACAGTCTTCATATTTTTTTAGAGGCACGAGCATTCGTTAAAAATAATCGTAAGTACAACAAACAAAATCTAGAAATGTAGGGTGAACAATCAATGTCCAGCACGCAAGAGAGCCTTGGCAGCACAAGTTGTGCAAAAGTGCTTATGCTAAATCTCCGGTTGCCTCTGGAAATTTGAATGTTTGTTAAAACAAAATAGAACCAAACTGTGATCTTCAAAGCTAAACCACACAACTACCGATCGCTTCATATTTGTTCTCTATAAGTGAAAATATCGTGAATTTTGGCAACCCTATCGCCCAACATTAAGAAGGGTCAACAAAATTGTGCCTAGAAACAAATTCCAGGCACGTATCCGAATATTTCGCATGATAAAGTGGCAGCTGAGTGTTTGGAAGTTAAACAGTCTTAAAGGGAAACATGAAATACGATAAATTCAATTGAACGCTCTCATACTTGAATGATCTTGCTTCGTAAGTGGCTTCGTTTTGAAGAGCTCATTGATTCGTCTCTATTGATGAATTTAAACAATGTGACTTATAACAGACGCTTTCAAATGTCTTTAAAGGAACCTTCCCATAGGAACAAATCATGCTGTGACCTGTTATGAAAGTATCAGGAATGGAAAGAAACACATCATAGGCTAATATAATCCCAGTAGACCTCATTACCTGCTGACCAATTTGGCAACAGCTGCTTTTTTCAGTAGGTATTCAGTAGACACAATCTCATAGTTCACCATGATAAAATAAAATTAACTGTCTGGCTCAATCTCAGAACGGATATTGAGTGTGTAGGCAGTCCTGTTAATAGGTATTCAGTTCATCTCGTTCACAAATAGGTGTGTTAGTTACCTTGTTGTAATAATTGGGTTCGCTAAGGTAAAGGTCGGCTTCCTTTAACTCAGTTAACTCGTGTAAGGGTTGCCAATTATAACTCGATACTCGTAATCAATCGATTTAGTCGCCTGACCTATCCTGAAATATCAATTTGTGACCAATTTGTTTGATGAATAAATAGGTACATGTAACATACTAATATTATGTTTTTTGTACTATCTTCACGGATTTTTTGGCAGTAGGTAAACCCGATTGCCGACTGCCCTGTTCCATATATCGTAAAGGATATCTAGTTGAAAAGTGTTAAAGGGATTATTAGATGCAAGAGTCTATAAGCCAACTCAAGCCTTACTTGAACCAGGACAAAAGACATAAAAGACTCCGAATAAAGGATGTTCACCGCTTCCCAAATGGTAAATGAAATAAATGTACGACAATGGCAAAAGACGTTCGATATTACCCGCGTAATGCGAACATTATATCGAATAATTAATATTGTAGCCTCCAAGGACATTGAATAAGGCTTCAGAATGAAATCCGAAGCCATAATAAACTCATAATAGCAAAAATCTGTCGAGTCCCAACTGATTCCGCTCACAATAGGAATTAATCGGGAAGATTAATCATAATGTATTATGCGGAATAATCGAGAGAGAACGAATTTGCGACGTAAAATCTATAATCTTATTACGAAGTACGTTTTTTGGTAAGACGTGTGTTGGACTTATAAAACTCCAGTTTTTTTTTCCGTTTTGTATATGTTATGTTTTGTATGTGTTAGTATGTTTTCAGTTGTGTAGTTATTGAATTGTAGACACATTAAAAAACCTTTATTTTCAGGCTGTATTGGCCCATAAATATTTACCTTAAAGACTAACAATAACATAAATTTTTGTCCCAGGTTGGCACCTTTATCTTACAACATTTATTTTTTTATTTCATGCTGTTAGTAATTTATAATTTTGTAAAGGACCTTTACATTTTTGTTATCAGAGAAGATAAGAGGAAATAAGAAAAATCAGTATTCACCGTTATGGTCCATTATACTAATTTATTTTAGGAACACAACGGTTCCTACCAATTAAGGCACCTCGGAGTGTTTTTTTGAGTAATTATTTTTCTTCTTCGGGTATTGTTTTTATTTTTATATTTTAAAGTTATTAGAGTAAAACTTAAACTTGGAATGAAAAACATTAATATATTTTGAAAAGCAATATGAAACTCTTGATAATTAACAGCAAAACTGTCAGTTATTGAAAGCTACACGTAGGTGTAAATAGCTAAGAAAAGTATTGAGTAACGAAGTGACGCGATGGCAACAAAGCCGCGAGGAAAAACGAATTTATCGATAAACGTTTTCATATTAAGCAATTGAATCAATTGAAAGTTTCCACTTCAAATATTGAAGCTCTTACGAAAGTTTCAACGTGATTCTCAGAATGTTGATAATACTATAACTCGTAGAACAATCTAGAACCAATAAGTTCTTAGAATCGAAGGGCACCAATTAAACCACGATTTTCTTCTATAAACAAACAAAAGTTATTACCTTGTTAGCACCTTCAATAAAATGAAAAAAAATTTTAATACAACTTTCTCTAAAATTTTGCAAAAAATTACAATTATGTATCATTACAATTACAATTATGTATCTAAGAAAGCAATTCCGGCGTTTCTATGTATAACTGAAGTCATTCTGAATGTGGCTTTCACAAGCTTTTTCAAGATTAGGTACCTACACGTGTTTCAAAAGTAATCCTGTATGTTTATATATATACGTAGTATTCACACATGCCTATGTATCAGGGAATATCTTACAGGAAGGGTTCCGCGAATTACTTTTAAATCTAATATCTCGTGAACGAACATGAGGAGCGAAGTTTTTCCTCTCGGCTAAGTCCTTCAAAGTAAATTACGTTGGAAGTAGCGGATTACCTAGGGATGAACAACTTACAACTTTTTCTTTCCAAGTTATAAATCACTGTCGTGAAATAATATGCAGTTTTTTCTGAGCGCAAAGAAGAAAATTTTTATTAACTTCTTTGAGGGATCCGTAACTGAAGGAAAAATGAAACCGAAGATAACTTTTTTTTTAGTTTTAGAACAAAAAGTTCTAACTAAAAGAGGATTGTATTTATGCGAACACTACATTTACCTAATGTTAGTAATTCTACCGTGTATTTTCACAATGAGGGAATTAGTGAAACGTTTATTGGAAGCGATTTATCTAACAGCAAGTAAATACTTAAGTTCTGTAATTGGTACGAATGGCTCTCACTAATTAGCTAATTAGTATATAAATGCTAGCAAAGGTCATTTACCTTCTTAATTCGATTTTAGGAGACTTGGAAAATCTGTGTATTCACATTGGACGATTTATTTTAAGTGAAAATCCTACTTTCAACTGCCTTCTTGTCTTTTATAGATAGGTACTACATACTGCAATGAGGAGGCATTTGTAAATAAATCTGTTAACCGATGTTATAGTCGCGAAAGAGTTCTATAACAATGTAGATACAGACAGATACTGTATTTTTTGAGTAAAACTGGCTTACGGTCTAACATAACATTTCAGCAGCTACACATCTAATCTAAAAATCGGCCATGTTTTTTCCAGTTTCATCCAGTTCCATCGACTTTAAAATGGTCACGTTCAGTCCGCGGGGATTCATGCATAAATTGGTAGAAGCTAGATTCTATTCACGGTCAGACAGACAAGCTAACATAGTGTATATATAGATAGATATATGACTTCTTTTGTTTAGACATGAGTCATCTTTTGTGCTTAGATGTATTGTGATCCTATCTGTCCCCTTTGAAAGTCTACTTTCAATGCACGTCCACGTGTAAGTTGAGGTATTAAGTTGCTTTTAAAGAAGGGATGTTTATCTTTGATGGAATTTAGAACGGTGGAAATTTTCCAGGTTCGCCTAGAGGTAAAGCAATGTTAACAACATGTTATCTTTGTAATAGATATTTCTGTTTACAAACAAGGTAAGTTACTACTTTACTAGTTACTACTTTGGGTTATCCAAATGGTGCCAAAATAAGGTAAGTTTTTGTAATTGTTTTTCTCTGTAATTTTCTTCACTAGATTCTAATCTCATTATCAAATAAAACATCTAGCCTGTTATTTGGAACAGTCAAACTATTATTGAGTCATCTTTAAAACATCTGGCAAGAAAAATTCACTCTAGAACATAATTTTTACTAAAGTAGTTTTAGTTGGTAAGGGCCGATTTTTCAATATATTTCGAATACCTATGTTTGACATTTTGACTTCCTTTGTATAGAAAAAATGTCAAACCGATTTTTATTACACAGATAAAACTGAATTGATGATTGAAAAATCGGCCCTAAACTACATAGGTACTTACTATATAGTGTACATATTCTTATTTAAATAAAGTCATAAGCTCTAGAAGGTACAACATCCAAATTCAAATTTCAAATCCTTAAATGTCAAACTCCCCGCCCTGCGTCAGCCATAACCGGTGCAAGTGAGTTCCACAAATTGACAGATCAGTAGTGGACGCGGTAAACTGATTAACTGCGGTTAAGCCTGACGACCACCGGCCTCATGCCAGTTATATTTGGCGGCACGTTCACAGAGGTTTGTTATCACATTTTCGTGGGATTTGAGAGCTTGATCGAAGGTTACTTTGTGGTTTAGTCGGACTTGAAGGACTTAAGCATGTAGGTAAAAAGAAGTAGGTAAGAATCTAACGGTTTAAAGGCATTTATGAATGTGTAGACTTACGTATGCGTACGTGTAGACGCGTAGAAGACAAAACCAGTAGTAAAATAAGATATAGGTAACATGATGACCATGTCAGAAACAAATGAAGAACTACCAGACCCGTCACAAGTCATCCAACTAATTGAACTAACACAACATTTACCTTTCATTAAGTACGTACACTTAATGTCCTATAAAAACATTACCAGACGTAGAACCCTAAACAAACATTATTACGGTTACAGCCACAATTTCTCCTAATCAACAAATGTAACATTAAATAAATAAGCTCGCCAGATACCCACGGTACAGTTAATGCTCTCACTTTAGTCCCGGACGTAGTGAAGTAACGCTATGAAGGAACAAGCGTACCGTGGAGGCAGCACATTAGTCGGGAAATAAATAAAGAATGAATGTACATGTTGGTCTTGCAAACTCTTAGATATTTCTGCGCTCCTGCTACTTCGTGCGGTGAATGTTTTGCTGTTGATATTTGTTTTAGAAGATTTTCTAAGTTTTTTTAAGACTTAATACAAAATGCAATACCTATCCTATAATTTATGAACTGAACTTCAGTCAACTTTAACAAAAGCTCGGAATAAAATTATATGGAATTTTCAGTCAACACATTGAGGTTACTTATGTACTGTTATAGATTTTTTATTTACAGTATTTAGTGTTTTACATCACAAACAACACTCGCGAGTTAATCACGCTAGTTTAATCAAGCAACTAATTGATTAGTAAGCCAGATTGATCGCTTAATCCCAAAGCTACAGTTATGATTACATCGAATTAATTTGTATCACCGTATACTGTAAGTTATATCCCACTATTACATATACATTTCTATAACATTAATAATTATATACCTTTATATTCATTCAAGAACTAAATATTTAATTAATAATATTGGGATGTACCTAGAAATCAACAAAACAACAAAAGAAATTAAGGTCACTAAATAGAAGAGATCCGGACTTCAAGAACCAATTATAATTCCAAATAGAAAGAACCGAAAAATTTCTCTGCGCAATCTAACGACGGTAACTTATCGAAATCCCGAATCCTCCAAGAAAGCGTTCTTCATAATATTTGATTAATAAGAAAAGTATTACTTTTGCGGAGAGTCCTAGTTGCAAAATATTGCCATCGAATGAATAAATGGGGGACAATCGTTCATTTAAATTAATGCCATTTATTAAGCGTTGCGTTGCGGCGGATAACACGGTATCTCAGGGTTGCTACCAAAACAGTTCATATTATCTACCAGTGTATGCAATAAATATATTTCAGTTTTCATAGCAAGAAAATATTTAATTGATAAATGAAAAAAAAACAACTCGTAAATCATAGTAATCTTTAGAGAAAAAAACACCTCTTTTTTATCCACATAAATTATCTGTTAAGATACCTAGGTAAACTACACAAATACATTTATATCTTTATTCGCTTACCTTCACTGTCACACATGAGAACCCTCGTTCCCAATAAAATTACGATCCTGGCGGCCCTACACCACGCCAGGAAATATAATTGTAACAGATTTTTCCGAGCGGCTAGGCTCTCCGACGATTTAATTCTCCCTAATTCCTCCCGATCGATGTAAACATATTATAATATTAAACATAGAATTGTTGTTTGTTTTATAAAAGCCATCAATCAACCTTTTTTGTTTTCTGAAAGCTGCAGTGATTGTTTTTTGTTTAAGTATTTACGGAATTATTTTCGGGCGTGAGGGATTTCCAACGGATTATGAGAGTGGGGAATAAAGAGCACTTAAAAAAAAACAAAATACCCGACTGCACACTAAAAAAAGAGTAAAACAAGCCCCACAATAATATTGATCAATACAACTTTACTGAATATAATTTATAAATATTGATGGAAAGCATCGCAGGCGGGGACCAACAGAGGCTCATTTATAGTCATTTGGGTTGTGCACCATTTAGCAGAATTTTCGTTGGTGGCGGTCAAGGTGGTCCCCGCCTGCGATGCTTTCCATCAATATTTATAAATTATATTCAGTAAAGTTGTATTGATCAATATTATTGTGGGGCTTGTTTTACTCTTTTTAGTGTGCAGTCGGGTATTTTGTTTTTAATAATAATTCTTTTATTTATAACTTTTAGCTGTTTTATTTAACGAAAATGTTGTAGATGTAGAAGACTATGTATATGTAAGTACCATTTTAAATTATTTCGACGACATTTGGCTTTAGATTACGAGTGATGTTACTCCGCAACATAAATTTACCGCCAATGCGACGTTCAAGACGATCAAGACGACGTTCATGCATTTGATCAAGACGACGTGATTGTATCGCCAAAAGAATCGCTTTTTGCTTGCTAACGCATGAGTTGCTTTGCGTTGACGCAGAATTAACATGTTCCCGTGGGAATTTTGAGAAAAAACGTATCCTATATTAATTACTCCCGTGATTGAAATGAATCTAATGATACCGCATACATATTTTTTAAAGGAAATTTAGAAAAATATCCCGTGGGACTTTTAGGATAAAATGTATCCTATGACACTCCCGTAATCAAGACAAATCTAACGATACCTCATACTTCAAAATCCATCAAGCCGTTTAGGCTACAGGAGGTCACAAAGGAACAGACATACATACATACTTACATACACTCGAAAAACATTACCCTCCTTCTTTGGCAGTCGGGTAAAAATGCATTAAAATACATCAGTTTTATAATGTTTGTACATTTTTATAGTTAAGTAGGATACGCACAAATTTTCGTCTGACCATAGGCTGGATTTACCGCACCTAGTCTTATTATTGCCTGTTGTTTTTGCCGTTAAGTTCTAATTGGCCAAGTTGTTATGTCAATTAACAAGTTTGAGAAATTGCATATTATGCTGAAGTCTTCTATGGATACCAAATTTTGTACATTGTACACGACATAGAATCAACAATGTTAAATTACTCTTAAATCCGTTCACAAAGCGAACTCATAGCTGTTTTAAAGTAATTACCTAACGAGTGCCAAACTAAGCGTTCTCTATAAAACTCCATCTCATTGTGCACGAATGCGATTATAACGTACCGCGGAATGCGCAAAGTTTGAACTGTTCAACGGAACCTAATTTAAAGCGAATCACGTATAAGAGCTTTACATTTAAGTTTTCGTATTAGCTGTATGTATGTGTAAAGAACAAAAATGGTGACAGTTTCAAAATGTTTGCTATCGGATAGGAATTAAGTTTTTGCTTAATTTTATGTAATATTAATAACTACATTCATCTTGACTGCAATTAATGATGACGTGTTATAACATATACATACTAGGTACTTTCGTTCATATTTTACTTCTGTTTAATTTGATATAATGTTTAAACTTTTTTATTAGAAGAAAGAAGTTCAGATGTGTAATTATTTTCAAATCACAATTTTTTCATTACATTATGGCTCTCACTCCTCGTATTTTAGAAGAAATACTATGTTTGCAAGAACACTCAATCCCCTTCATCACAACATGCTACAGAAGAGGTCGCATTAAAAAGTATTTACTACGCCAGACCGTTACACTACATATGTGTTTGACTTAGTCCGGAAAGTTCATAATTAAGCTCACTAGCACGCCATTTTCCTTTTACAGTCGCCCAGCGTGAAGCAATCTAGACGAAGTGTTGAGAGTACTGTAGTTAGCAACAGCGTGTTTAAAATGTTAGTAAAACAAACTTTTCAATCTAGACTAGAAAACTAACCGTGTTAGAACTTCACGCCTAGTCCAGGTAATATAGATATTCCACGAGAGATGCTAGTGTGAGTAAACACACACAGAAGTCGTGTACTCTCTAGTTGTCTAGTTGTTAGTGTACCTGTGGTTTAGCCTACGAAATGCTACGGCGTAGTCTCGTTAGTGTAAGCTACGAGGCTACGAATCTTGTGATGTATGCACATACATAAATAGGTACAGTTTACAAGCTCCTACTAGTTAGTGTTTCTAGAATCTGGAGATTCTAATGAGTGTGACATGTCTTACATGGCTCCTATTACAGTCGTGATAATCTGTGTTGTTGCCAAAAAACTGCGCTTATTTATTTAGTTACTGCCACATCAAAAACATATTACATTTACAAAACTAAAAATGCCGACCCCTCCTACTATATTTAAATACGTGTCATATGCGTGTGACAATTAAGGTACTTTTATCGCGGAATTTCCATTTTTTTTTTCATGTTCTTTTGGTAGAAAAGAAAGAAAATACCTGGATGTAGGTGGAGACCCAGACAGCAGTGATCCAGATCCCCTCTTGCAGAGTGGAGGCCTCGGCGCCGAGGGGCGGCGCTCCACCCCCGATGCTGAGCGTGTGGCTGGAGCGCCTTCCGCGGCCAGTACCCTCGCTGACACCAGTGCCGCTTCAGGGCAATGCTGCAGACAAGGTTCTTTTTTAATACAAGAATTTCAGACCAGGACTATACATCCCGGAGCTGCGGGGTTCGAAAGAGTTACCGCGGCCCTGGTACATAAAGGGCTGAAAAAGAAACGTGATGGGTTTTAGTCAGTAAACATAAAATCCCATCTTCCCATCAAAATAAAAAAAGAAGTACATCAAGATAGGCTAATATCCAATTGGGTCATGTTGCCTTTAGACTGGATGAATTTTCGTCCTTATAGAGACAAATTAATCAAAATGTGATGCAAACATTGTTTTTAATTTAAATATTTATCCTATAATCAAAGTCAGGCTTACATTCTACCAAAACCTCAATCAGATTATCATTAAGATGCTGAACACACTCAGGGGACCAACAATAACCTCAAAATATGTAAATCAATTCAACAACAAATGCTATTTATCAAACTGTAATTCCGTCTGAACGCGAGAGAAAGGCTCGCTTATTTATTCTCATTTCTTTCACAAACTTCAAGAATTGTTCACGATACGATGCCGACTTGCCGACCAAGATCGCATAAAAGCATTTCTTTCTAAACTTTTTATGTAATTTTAATGATCGCGTGAACGAATACCTTTCTTCAGTTCGGCATATTGTTACAAAAATAATACAATTGGAAAACTTTTTCATGTTTAATTTGAAACTCAACTAATTTCGTTGCTATTGACAAGTTAGCAATTAAAACTTTTTCTTTTGTGTTGCTGCGTCAGTTTTTTGCCGAACACGTTTCGGCCGATCGATACATTTTAACGAGGCGTTCGCGAAACATTACGCAAAACCGTTTAACTTGTAGGAACAATCAATTTTGAGATGGGAAAGTACTAATCATTCACCGACTGAGTACCTACTTTATTAAATTGAGCAAAATGTTGAAGTTTCCGAATGGATTCCTGTACTTAGTTGAATCCTTATGATGCGGGGCTTAAGATAAAGGGATCATATATCGGTATTGCTACGGACGGCGTCCTTAGAACGACGTTATCGATTATTGGATCGGGAAAAGTGCTATTAGGATTTTACGTGGAAATGTTCAGAGTAATACCGGAGTTGGATATGAGTTCTGCTGATGGTTATAGTATTGTCTCGTTTTAAAGTGACTAAACAAATATAATCGTAGAAATTCACACTAGCAGACCCTCTCCATTAAGCCATATTGGCAGGTCATCATACGAACATCTACCTTTCCCTCCAAGAAAAACCATCGCAACATACAAAAAATAAAAACATCAATAACTTTACTTTCAGCCCTTACCATTGACCTTGCCCTTCACAAAGAAACAGAACAGAATTCCGTGTAATTTATCGTAGGTACGCCATTTTCTAGAGGGCTCACCGCTTTGTTACAATACGAGTACCAACCAAGGAAAACAAAATGACTAGTGGAGGTGCTATAACGGAAAATCTCCTAAGAAAGTAGCTCGACAAAATGTGGGTGTGCGGGGGTCTATTAACATTACTGTCTTCGTCCTTATACGTCTCCTTTGGACCTGATAATTTTTGGTAATACCAAAAATCGTTGAAGGTGTCTCAAAGAACCCGAATGCCTCACATGTTAGTTAATTGTAATTGATCATTTTGGTCAGCCCGCAGTATGAATTTGATCTACAAGCCTAGGCCTGACCTACCTGCATTAAGGTATCTCCGCATCTTTCC
Source organism: Helicoverpa armigera (assembly GCF_030705265.1). NCBI lineage: Eukaryota > Metazoa > Arthropoda > Insecta > Lepidoptera > Noctuidae > Helicoverpa > Helicoverpa armigera. Next base: position 4,231,768 of record NC_087141.1, read on the forward strand.
TTACTCGGTGGTACCAACCAAATCCCCTCTACGGTCGGCAGTTCTTTTGTAGTTGGTAAAAAGGCGGACAAATGAGAAATAGAAGGGGAAGTTCTCTCTATGGACTATTGTATGAACTTGTCTCACGTAATGGAGTAGGGTGAAAGTTTTTTATCTGGTGACGGTGCTGTTTAGATTTTGTTGTACGTACTTGTTGATAATGAGATTGATTAGATTATGTTGATGGTTATAGAGGGACGTCTAATAATACTCTTACACTAATAATACTCTTTTCACTGAAGTTGAAGTAGAGAAAAAAGCGTAAAGACTATTTACAAATAAATAAGGAGACGTTAAAATGATACATAGGTATCATACAATGTATGTATAATCATTGTGACTTCAATAATTGAATTTATATTTTACCTCTAACTATTCCTTACACAGGTGGAATAAGACTTCTTTATTATCTAGTAAACAATGACAGCTCTTCAGGATAATTAAAAATATAACGTATAATTTAAATCAATACCCAAAATACTACAAAACTGTAACACTAGAATTCGAGTACCCTTCGTACAAGTACCGATTCCACTCAATTGTTTGAGTCAACACTCCATTCATTACAAATGATTCGTTACAAAGGCCTTTACAATTAAGTACCGATGCATAAATGTCAATGCTATTAAAAAGTTTAATAGAGAACACGATGTATTCTTTTGTTTTCCCATTAAGAGGCTGACAGCACCCAAAACAAAATACGTACCAAAGAGAAGCCTGATGACGGGACTTTCGTAACGTAATTTAAATTAACAGCTTTAAAATGATAATTCATTTTAAATTTTGAAAATCAACTAAGTTATGTATTTACATACGGATACGTTAATGTTAAAATTTTATCAATGTACGTTAATAAGTAAAACAGATATTTTAAGAGGTTAGTTTACAATTTTTTTGTATCGAGCAAACTTTTCAAGAACGTGTTTTAAAATTAATGCTCAAACTCTGTACATAAACTATTAAATAAATAAAATACAACTTAATTTAAAACGCATAAATATTTATTTCCCGGCTAGGTGTGACAGCTACAACTTAATTAACAGCTTGTTAATTGACGTGTTTCAGCTTCACGGTAACTCAGTGAACTGCATGCAGTGTCCAATTCTGAAGCAGATTGCCTATTATATTATGCATGAAGGATGAATATTAAATTAGTGCCGGGTTTTTTTTAAAGTTTCGAATGTTTTATTGAAGGTACAGAACCACCAAAAGTTTCATTACAGGTTTACTTTTAAATTATCTCATTTGGGTCATAGACCGTCCACCTTCTTATAATCGCTACTACTTATAACATTACGACACAAGGCAGCCTAGAATGAGAAGTTTTCTAACACGTAGTCTTTAGTCAGAAAATATTCTGAGCTAGCTATGTACAGTTTTTGGAGAAGCATTTATAAAACCACAAAACCCAACCCGAGAACCGAAAGTAAAATATGTATCCCAATATTTACTGAGGTCACTAAAACACATTACAATGGAAAACGCGCCCTCAGGCATAAATATGTTCCGAACCCTTTTTTATCAGCTTCAACCCAACTCATTTCAACTGACCATTAAACTTCATAAAACATTTTATGAAAATTTATCTTTTTTTCGGACAAAAATGTTACATATCCCCTCTAGACTGAGTATGATTTGAAATAAGCCTTAGAGGAATAACTTTAGGGTTTAAAATACAGTGTACTGAGTTGTAAACTGCAATCCAGAGTGGTCCCTTGGCAGAATAACATACGACAAAGGCAAATCCTCTTTATGAGCGGCCAGCGTGGCCAGGTAAATCCCTGGAGATAAAGCGAACTTGTCTGGATGTGAACGTTAGAAATACATTGCCACGTGACAGGAGCAAGGAATCCCTCTTTGTGGGATTACAGAGTCAACATACTTGTCGGTCTGTTGAAAGGTCAAACGGATTAATAAACTTTGGTAGAACTTCGGATATTGAAGGCGCTTCTAAGTTTTAAAGTTCTTTGATGAGATTAATAAGTAAAATGGGTTTCTTGGTGTATTTTGATTTAAAATTGTATTTATAGATTTAAGATAGGCATCTATTTGTATAAACTCATCTTGTAACTGCTATTTGCAAAGATAAGCTCCTGCTTAGCATCCATACACGACGCAAACATAATTCAATCGCATCACAAATTGAAAATGTCCTCCATTCTCGTAAATATGTAGATCTTTAAAGATGTATGCAAACTCGTTTAGCTCGAACTGTACCAAGAGGATGCTAACTACCACTCATGCCACTTGTAACATACAATTTGATTTATTATCCGACTTAATATCACGCTTATATTCAACAAAATAAAGCCGAGATTTGAAGGAGAACCACTCGTTTTTTTGTTCGTACTTCTCATGAGATGAGAGCTTTAAATGTTAGGTATTATTGATGTTCTTATATCAGCTGTTGTACAATATCAAATCTGGTTTGATAAAATTATTAAATCGCTAAAGTATTTTTAAAGATTACGACAGTCTTGTGTTGTTAGAGCCAAAGATTTTCGCGTAAAATTATACTAAAATATCTTATACTTTTCCTTTTAAATCCTGCTTACAAACAATTTAGCATAAACAGATTGAATATGAAAATTAGCTTTACGAAAACGATATAAAACGAAGCGTGTCAAAATACCTCGAAATACTCGATTAATATTCGCGTATCAGAGTAATTAATCCGGTCTCATCTCTTCAAATGAAATCACAGTAGGTACACAGGGAAACTAGTACGAGGTTCAATAGCAATTTTCGCGCCGTTCGACGCAGATAATTTAATCTTTTAATACCTACACTTATTATGCTCCGTCAATTTCACCCTGAGTTTATGTTAGTATATCCTATCCTTGTACGAATTTCTTGGATAAGATATGCAGGATTAAACTTTCCTGGTAGAGCTATCCAGACTTTGCATTATGTGGCTCAAAATGAGACTTATTTTGTGACTTATCTAGAGTAAAACATGTGTTACGTTGTTTATTTCCTATAAGTAATTATTAGAGCAACTATTTAATACACTAACTATTTAAATGCTTTAATTTGCCTACAATAACATTAACAGATTTCAAGACCCTGTGTATTATTATTTTTTTACGCCCAAATATGCTTAATTTTATTGCCTGAAATACCAACCACAAACCTCAGAGAAAAAGTTTCCACATTTACTTTTATCTCCAAAACATATTCAATTAAACTCCCGCAACATATAATAAATCAGAGCAAAACCTTTTATTTACTTAAGCATCAAAACAGCCTAAGAGAATTTGAACTTGAAAGAAGCACTCTAAAGGCTTAGTCCATAAAAACTTGGCCATCGGAATATAAACGGCCTTCGGAAAGACAGCTTAATTAATAGTTATTCTCAATAAAGCGAAGAAACGGCCGACAAAAAAGTTTTGCCAATAATTTATCAACGGACTGAAAGGAACCTTTGGTAAACGAATGGTCATAAAGAAAAGTGCTGTGTAGTGGTACAATCACAATGAAAGCGGGTGTATTCGATACAGACCTAAATCGATTTGGAGTAGGTATTTCGAAACATTTGTTTAACCTACGTCATGCTGGATATATCTCTAGATAGTACAAACATGCTTATCAAACTTTGGATAACTACGCGTATCGAACAAATATACACAATTTGAATATTAATTTTAGTAATCCGACATAACGGCTTTAGGCAATGCTCTAAGTTTCACGTAACAGTTTAATCGATAAATACCATACCAGATGCCTAAGTTCTAAAGTGGTGCTTTGGAATATTAAGGTAACATTAATCACTCACTTTTAAAAGAATAGGTAACTTTTAAACTACATTAATTGTATAGAAATGTAAGTAAATTTTTACTCACTTCTTATTGAGTTCCTGATTGTATCGTTCAAAAACGTAATGTATCACAAAAATAATCCAGGCCTAAATCCGAGATCAAAAAATCGTATTGTTTTATAAATCTATAGGTAGAAAAAGTATCTCAAAGCTCAGAAACACTATAAATCCATAAAATTCATATTAAACTGCAAACGTCCTAAGCATACTTATTACAAAAAGTAATGGATGGAAGTCCCTCCAAAATTATGTTACGAAAATATATTTCGTCCTCGTCTGCAATATTATTTTCTGCGACATTGTACATAAAATATTCGGGCTAAAGTTATCTTGAGTTTTAAAAAGGTTCTAAAAGCATTCTGAGATAGGCCGCCCTGTTTGTTTAAGCGTTCGAATTGAGAGCCCGAGGCGTCACGGCTCGGTCAAAGCTTTTGCAAAATGCTGTTTATACAAGAACATTCTATTGATTTAAACCCAAGCTCTTATATTTATTTTTCTAGTTTTCGAAACTTTTAAATAACTTTACACACTATCAGATTTCTATGTCTAGTAACATTTCAACGAGAATTTGATATGGATTATACTCGTAAACAATCTAAATAACCTTCACATAATAAGCTCTTTTACCCAATTTACTCGATAACTGACCCCACGTCACTTACAGAACATCAAAAGCCACCACAAGCCAGAATAAACGTATAAATGTATGGTAAATATCGAACAGTGTTAACGTAAGTGAAAATCGAAGTTTCGCATTACCGGACCGTCCGGACCGGACCGGCTTTTGAAGCGATCCACAAAACCGGAGCCGGCCGTTTGAAGCCGCACTGTACCTACCGAATAAATAACGTTGAAGGAAAATGGTTCGATATATTTTTTCTAAACTAATCCTGTTCTTACTTTTTCTTTTGAGGAAAAAGTAAATTGAACTACGTTGTCGATGGAAGTTCTGCGATTTCTTTCTATTTTATTATTTCTAAGGAGTTTATTTATGTGGTCCTACTCGGCCTCCTTAAATCTATGGCCAGTAGGCATTTTTAACAAAGGAGTTTCCATTAAACAAGACTCGTTTCAAAAATTAAGATGTCAAATGATCTATAACATCTTCATCTATTTGCCTGGTAAGTATTATTACGTCATACGCTATCAATCTCCACAAACGTATTTTCCATGTCTAATATTAATCACTATAATGTAAGCTCATAAAACATTAGTTATCTCCGTAACGCGAAGAAATTTCATTTGTGTAATATATCATTTGTTGATGATTTATGTAGGTGCCTTACTCTAATATACTCGCTAATGTATAAAAGCACTATACATACCTATTTCTGTACGTAATATATTCTGCCAAAAGGTAGATTTATGTGTTGAACATGATCCTAAAATATGTTAAAAAAACTTCTAAAAATTACATTATGGTTCTTTTTCTACATTAATTGGTCAGAATTAATGAGTATAATAGAAAAATATGTTTGATTTAAGATGCCCCTTAAAAAATGTTAAATAATAACGTAAGGAAATAAATGTCTCTATGTAAAAAACTCATAAATAATTAAAGCGACATATTCAATCTACTCAAAATTAACATACACATACCTATTCGAATAAAACAAAATAATCATCAAAACACGAGTACTTCATGAATTTCCACTTCCATTGGATGTTTAATTAAAAAACTTCATTTTCATATGAAAACGAATTCGTCCCCCGCTCTCAGTTTTACCTAGTCGTGGAGTACACTCGGACTTTAAATGCAAAACGGAATGAAAATTAGTCCTTGGATACCCATTTTATGTACCTAGGTAAGCAACAACTTTAATTTTATGTACAAGGTATCTCACTAGATACTAAAATGTTAAAGGAAATACATGCATACCTATGTGTGTCTGAATGCTCCCATCAGATGAAAATATTTGGCATGCTTGGATTCAACGCGTCAAGTATTTTATTTATACAAAATATGGGCGGCATCGCGTCAAACAGCTAGTATGTTACATTCTCTAAAACGTGCCAACATACTTAGCAGCCTTTCAAGCTATCCAAAACAAAAATGTTGGCGTGCTAAAGTGATTTATATTCCCCAGTTACAAAATAAATCGTTTCATTTCGCAAAAAGATCTTTTATTTTTAATGGATAAATGTAATACACACGTTTACTATAAGTTCATAAATGTATTAAAAACGTGACTAGACTCAAGTTCTACTTAAAATTAAGTCCCAGAAGCCCACATTATATATTTTCTTCTTCAAATTACAAATATATATTATGTTTGTTTCATTTAGTAATGATGAAAAATTCATGCTGTTTTCGGAGACTGTGACCTTAGGTAGCTAGACATTAACCAGGTGCGCTAAGTGCATTACGATGTTAAATTAGAAGAGCAAAATACAGCAGCCAACGAGTTATATTTCAAATGCAACGATTTTTTTTCACAAAGAAAATAGAAAACCCTAAAAGCTCTACATATAATAAGATCTGCACTTACTTTCCTACGAAAAACTTGAGATGTTTTTGTTGTCTTTTCATAACACAACCGAATTAATTTTACAAACAAAAAAGGCACTAACAACAAATAAACAAGCATCTGCAACGAACTAATTTCCTGAAAGGCAGCTTTATTTCTTTCACACATTTTTTGCTAGTTCCATCCGATTGCTTGGTAAACCCCTTAATTGCTTTGTCACGGAAACACTGCGGAACAATGTCACTCGAACGACTTACGAACAAATATACTATATACTCACGGAGTAAGGAAAACTTAGCGGAGATGCTATAATGCAGGTAGGTCAGGCCCCTTCATCTAGGTCAAATACGTACGATGGGTATGACCGAAACGATCAGTTACTATTGAAATAAATAAGAGTTCTGGGTCTTTGAGACATCTGTCAACCATTTCTGGTATAATTCATAAGCCGTATAAGGGCGGAGACAGTAACGTCCCTTGTCCCCAGCACACCCGCATTTTGGAGAAAGTCAAGAGTCAAAAAGTCAAATGTTTTATTTCAAATAGGCCTTTGTAGGCTCCTATGAAACGTCAAAAATTAGTCTCATGAGAAGAGCCGGCATGAAACTCCATATACATATATACATCATCATCATCATCAGCCTATCGCAGTCCACTGCTGGACATAGGCCTCTCCAAGTGCACGCCACTGAGATCGATTTTCGGCTTCTCGCATCCAGCTCCTGCCAGCCGCCTTGCGCAAGTCATCAAAAGTCTTTTTAAAAAGTAATATGTTCACAAACATTTTGTTACATAATGATAGTAGGCTGATAAGACTTTCCGTTATGCCATCTCCGCTAGTCATTTTGTTTTCCGTGTATACTTTATACTATACTTTAGATGTACCTACATAATTTACTAGCTTAAAATTAGTTGGACCAAGAAACCACTTCGCGAGGTTTTCTGCTTTGAAATACGACCTGCAGCGTGATTAAATTATTTTTGCACCAGTTTTTATCTTTATTTTATTTTGACGTAGCTCCAACAAAAATATGTTGAAGATGAAGAATGTTTTCTTTGAATAAGAACACAGAGCTTATAGGTTATGGCTTATTATTTTTCTACTTGACGTGAAGAAATGTGTCTATTTTATTATATAAATAAAATTCTTACCTGTTCCACGCATATAGGTGGTGAGGCACCTACCATTTCTCTAAGTGATAAACCATTTTCTCCGATAGAAAAAAGGGAGCAAATTTTTCTCTACATCTGTCAACTTTTGTCGAAGCACATACGTATTTTGTAACCAAGTAAAATATTGGCCTTGCTATATTTTACTTGGTTGCAAAATAACCGTCAAACGACAAAGTCTTCAGTATTATTTAGAAAACAAGGTAATACATATAAACTAGGCCGTCTAGTCTGATCTAGCTTTCCGATAGTGGTCACAGTTTTCAAAGTAAGTTTTCGACAAAAACGTTAATTTTGTTTTAAGCAGTAAGCTGAGTTTATGGTGTCAGAAAACTTAGAAAATACTAATAAAGACAAAATGTTTGGCGCAAGACACATACTATTTTACTTTAATATTATACCCATTTTGTTAGTAAGGCAAGCAAACCTGAAACTTAACTAATTTCGTGATGTTAGTGTATGTAAGTTAAAATTTATGTACGGCGTGTACACGAAATATTATGTCACATTTGTCTAGGTAAACCAACAGAAGCCGCTGTGTACTTTTTACTTCATAATTACAAAGTAAAGTGAAACAAAAACCATTATGAGTTTCTCTAGTGATACTAAGTACCACCAATGGTTTCGCTGTGTCCTGTAGGCAGTACTCCTATCTGACATAGTCCATTTCTATTTCTCAAATCAATCCAGCAAAAAAAAAGTACTTTTTTTTGCTGGAACGCACTAGTAACGCACGAAGTAAAATATAATGTATCTTGCGCTAAACATTTTGTCTTTATAAGAGTTTACTGGGCTGGAGAAGGCCTTCACCCAAAGAGGGGTTCTTGTCGATTAGTTTTCTTAATTTAATTTTTTATTTAACTCTATATTTTGTTTACATATTTAATATAATAGAAATAAAAAGGCTCTTTATTTTATTAAGTATTTTTTTAGGTTTCTGACACCATAAACTCAGGTAACTGAGTAGGATCCAATAAATGATTATTATTTTTACTTTAAAGAAAAGTAACTTTATCAATGAAAACTTTTTTCAAAACTATGACCACTATCGGAAATCTAGATCAGACTAGACGGCCTAGTTTATTTTACCTTGTTTCCTAAAAAATACTGAAGAATTTTCGTTTGTCGGTTCCAAAGCTACGCCAATATATTACTCGGTTACAGATACTATACACTTTTCCCAACGTCACCACATCTTTAATCTTCAATCTAATCGAAACTCACAAATCCTGCTTTAGAAGTTTAAATGAAAATATTAACTAAGTAAACTTAACTCATTAACTGAGGTACGCCGAGTAATCTCCATATTAACTAGTGTTACAGGTTTAACTGTGTTGTTAACTTTAAACTTTTATACTAGCTACAATGTTAAGTTAACGCTTAACGAATTTACACAATACTTACTCATTTACAACTTCAAGAAGGAAAATGCTAAAGAAAATTCAGTTTAAAGGAAACTTTCTTACATCAGTTACTTCCTAGAAACTTAGTTAAAAGTTCTAGTTGTATCTTGAAACCGAACTTCAAATATAAAATTAGTTCTCTTCACATTTAAGGCGACGTCCTTACAATATAGATTGTTATTTTAGGTAGAACATACTGTGTACCCACTACAAAAATCCATCGGAATCTGTTCCAACACACAACTCATAAATTACCTACTAATTAAACTAAAACACTCTTAGAAACACGAATAGCAAATAACCGAAAATGCTCCGTCGCCTAGAAGTGCAATAGGCCACAGTAACGACATAATGTGCGACCGGTATGGCTCATCCAGTTAAAAGCCTCATTCCCATTAATCCCTTATTGTCCCCATCCTGTATGGATGAGTGTTCACCCCTACACTTAGGCTCGGTATAAACGAACCACCGATCACGTGGACGGTATTTTTTTATGGGAAATCATCAAATGTGGTAGTTTTCCTCCGCTGTGGGTGCAGCGTGAGGGAGTGTCAGACACTTACTGACAAAAACCTATCATGTTCCTTCTTAAGCCCTTTATGTACCAGGGCCGCGGTAACTCTTTCCCGCAGCCCCGGCTTGGGTGGATGGTCACTGACACAAGATTTCAATGGCTACTACCAGTCGTAAATAGCGACTATAAGTAGTCAGTAGAAATCTGTATATTTTCAATACCCATTTCTAGTATTGAATATCGATTAAGTTACACCACAACAATTCCAAAGACAATAAATACTTAGAGATTAAAATCAAGTGAGCACTTGTCACTAGCCATCAGTGGCTAAGGCCATTGGCTCGTTTGCGCCAAGCCTTATATACCCAGCTAAATATAGGGGTATGTGTTCTCAAAGCCTTTGTTTCAGCCGTCGGAATGAAAATGGTTTTTCTAACAGAGTATTTATGAATGTTATTATTTGAGAGACGAGGTTTTTTTTATTATAAATTGATGCTCGCGGCCTTTTGTGTCACCTTTAGACGTGTGCTTATTATTCAAAGGTTATATTGATTTTATAAGCTCATACATCATGTATAATATTATGATTACTGGTATGTAATGTTTCATGTGGGACATTTATGTTCAGCTAAAACTATTTCGTAATCTCATAAATTGTATCACTGTTGTAAGAAACAAATCAGTCTCAAGGCATTATTTAATTTGACTGTCAATATAATCATTTTTTTTTCATGATTCTTTGAGAATGCTGTTGTTAAAAAAGAAAAGGTTTTTTGTGCATGACAACGAAATTATCCAACCGAACAAAAATGGATGTATTAATCAAAGGCTTCAGTTGTTGATGCGTCATATTTTAATTGGTTGTCTTTCATTGTGACAATCGTTCTTTCTTGACAATGAAACACATATTTTAAGATTGTATACATGATCTGAATGCAGTAAATAAAAGCTATAATCGGAAAAATATTATATTGGTCTATGGCGTGTCCTAATTTTCGATGCTATATAAGTATTTTTCTAGCCCCAATTCACGTTCTGTCACCAAAAGGAAAATGGTGTCATAAAAATATACTTGCTAGTTGATCAAATTGACCTTTTAAAAACAAACCTGATAAATAAATAAAACTAGACATACAGTTCCTAACATAAGCGTTGGCGTTTATATTTCAGTACTGTCACTAACAGTAACATTCTAATAAATAAAACACTTATATGCTCGACACTTTTAAAGTTGCCATTCGACGAAGCTATGCTATCAGCCTTTTGGCGACAGTGTCGGGTGACAGCGACGAAAATATTTTTTTGACGCCCTTTACTGGTTTTATATACTTAAGTCTTGCATTTCAATGTAACTACAGGTTCAGTTTTACTTGTAATAAATAATATCTTGTTGTTACCTATTCTTATCCAAACAAAACTACGTTTTTGCCACCTTATATTCCAGATTTAAGCCTAGAACACAAAAGTGATGTGAAACCCGGCGTCAGTTTTACATACGATCAACAAACTGATAAGATTTTCGCGCGTTCAAGTCAAACCGTTTACGCAAACGAGATAACGGAATTCAGGGACAATGCGATCCAAACTCCATTGTTTGGAGACAGGGAGCATCTAAAACTCACACGAGAAACAATCAGTGTATAACAAGCTTTTATATAAAATCTTTATACTGACATCTTTTGTTTTTGGTAATTTAATCAATGTTTTACTCGCTCTCGGTGTAAAATCTTAACTAATTTGTACTCGGTTCATATGAGCTAATAGATTCGATTGAGCTTTCGATTCTTACAAATGGTAGTATTTTGACATAAGCTTGGTAGAATCAGCGTGAATAACTAAGTACCATCCGGAAGTAAAGCAGAAGTTTTCTGTTTTTGCGAGGATTATCACACATTGTGATCAGGCATGTACCTTCCATAAAGATGTTCCGTAAAAAAACTCTGTGTACGTGAAAACCTAATCTAAGTCATTATCAAAAAAATCTCTACCACTAAAAGTTTTGAAATACCCAAGATAAAAGATTGACTCTCGCTTGTTTTACATCAAAATAAAAAAGAATCAAAGAAATCACGGCATAATAGAAATTGACATAAACCTTTTGAAGCCCAAGCATTACAGATTATTGTAATCGTTGTGAGAGCGACTGTCTGAGACAGTTACATCAAATTGAGAAAGGAATTAAAGGTCACCAAATGTAAGGAGGTCAAAGAACTGAGGTTCAAACGATTGTCCTCGAAGGTAGTTACAAGGGCAGGACTTAGTTCAAGATTCTTTGATATTATAATAGCCTTATTAATTTAATTTGTTTTATATGACTTTTGTTTTTAGGAAACTCCTATAAGCAGGACGTATCTTTATACTTATGTATAAATCGGTTTCATTTTAAGAAACAATTTTATATTTCAATCAGTTGTGTGGAACGTATTTAAAATTGGGTGAGACATAGTTTTAAAAATAGTGGTCAATATGAAGCTATCAAAAAAATTGTATACAAACAACAATATTTTTATAAGTCAGCTGACCTCAATTAAAAGACCCATCTATAAAATAACCTCACACATGCTGGGTGTGTCAAACAGAAAAATCAATAAGCAAAAGAGGTCGAATTGTATCTTCTCACGCTGCAACCCTACATGTCGGCAGCAAACAAGCTGACCAACATTTGTACATGCATTTGAATGAACTGCAAATGTTGGTACAAAATCCTTTGTGAGAACCAATATGTCCAATGGTGGATACGCACGATACAGACTTTAAGTCTATAGAAATACGATAAATAAATATGATCTGAATAAAACCCTAAAGTGGAAATTGAAAGTCTAACTAAAAGTCTAAATGGAAATGTGATGACAAGAAGTTTGAGCAGACATCATTGGCTCAGACTTTTGTAAGCACTGATTTGTTGCACAGACAAAATTCTATGAAAGTCTGTGTGAAGTTGGTATGGACCCACCATAAGCTGGCGCAAAAGTTGGAGCCAATGTGTGGTGGTAAAACTATTGCCGTAGAACTGAATGTCAGTAATACTTATCGTTTGATACAGGGAACTGCGATCGCATTGGCGTATATAGAACATATCGAAATTCCATTTTCTTTTACGGGTCGGTTATTCTTTCGAACAGGGAGTGGTTAGCAATGCTGTTCATCTATTTGAAAGGAGTGATGTAAAGAGTTAAAGGTCTATACTGTAGAATGTTAGCCAGGTATTGGGTATTGATCTATATTTGAGCCGAGATTTGGATCCATTTGGTTGATTGAAACTACCTCTAATTTTACGTAGTGCTGCTTTTGGTTGGTGTACAGTTTTCGAAAAAGATTAAAGCTATTGCAGATACCAAAATAGAAATAAGACATTGAATAACAAAAACTACAATTAACAAAAATATTTTTACTTAGCCACTATCCTTAATTACTAAATGCTCTTTAAAATTTTAACTTATTTCACTCAGCCGTCAATTAAGAACTTAGTTTAAAGTTTTGACCTTTTTCGAGAAATCTCTTAATTAAAATCAAAAGCTTTAACAAGACTCGTTGAGTGGTTTCAAAATATAATTTGGCTACTAAGTAATTTATGTTTTTACTTATAAAATATTAGATATAATCTAGCTATGCCAGCGGTTTCTTAAAGCTTATACATAATTATGTCATTCTGATGTACATATATTTCATTGAAATCCATTTGGGACCCTTCAAACCTTTACGTTCATAATATTAGTGTGATATGACGTGACTACAAATGAAACATTATGTAAAACCTCCTACATAAATGCAATACTTATTATTAAAAGGCAATATAAATCCGCATAATACATACAGAGAGAGGATATCCCGTCGGAAGATGGCTTCCTCGACCAATAAACAAATGACGTCACAACTGACGTCACATTGAGTGACTCGTAATGAGTATTCATCGTGAAATGTCAGTGCACTATGAAATAAATATAGCGGTCACTGACTCTGTTTACATAGGGGCTCGTGACTTTGTTCAACTGTAGGTATTGGTTACATGGTAACATGGTATTTTTAATTAGCCCCAATGGCTATCAATTGGTTATAAAAACTTATGATTTATGAACAACTAGCTTCCGTGGTTTCACCCGCGTCCCGGATGGTAACAAATCCTATGTCCTTCTCCCAGGTCTAAGCTACCTTCCCTCTAATTTTCAGCCTAAACGGTTCAGCCATTCTTGAGTTATAAAATGTGTAACTAAAACGACTTTTTTATATAAATAGATTTAGAAAGCGTACGTCAAAAAAATTGGGGATAGATTTAGACACCTTCGCATAGGGTAAAGGCGGGATAGATGCCCCACTTTTTGAAATATGCTTATAATTTAATAAATATAGGTTATACATTAATACCACCTATGAATGTAACTAGTTTAATCCTTTATGTTTATTTGTGATTTGTTTTTTTGGACCTATATACTACACGTTTTGCAGATTTTAGCTTTTTGTAGACCTCAATTTTTGGGGATAGATGCCTACCCCTATGGATAGTTGCCCCACCTTGAAAATACTAGCGAGGATAGATGCCTACGGTGCGGGATAGATGCCCTTCATACTGTTTAAGTATATTATATTAATAATATTTATATATTTTTTGACTTTAATTTATTTGAAATGAAAAGTATTTTGCAGTTTTTAAAATCTTTTTATATTCATTATCAGATTAATTAAAATTAACACAATAAAATTATAAAAGTATTTGTTCAACAAAAATAATGTATTTTATATTTTAAACCCTTATTATAAAATATTAATTATTTAGTTTCAACATGCAAAATCATAAAAATCATTCTTTCTTAAAAACTAAAATAACACAATATACTTAGCATCATAATATTTAACCGGAAAGTTTAAGTTTTCTACATCTCGAGCAATTTCTGAAAAGTATACAGGTTTCATGTAACCAGCACTGACACATTACACATTGAATCCAGTCGGATTTAGACTTTGTTCATAGTTTTCAAAGCATTCTATGCAGTTATTTTTAATTGTATCTTTAGGCTCATCCTGTCCATCTCTTTTAGTCTTCTTCATCGGCAAACCTTTAGTTTTCTATTCCTTAACTTTGTTCTTAGATGAATTGTCTTCATCTTCACTGTTTGAACTGTAAATTATTCGTAATCAATAAAAAGTGTAAATACCTATACATAAAGACATGAAAAATATAAAAAATATATATTCAAAGCAATTATAATACATTCAGGGTACACGTGGTGTATGGAGGGATAGATGCCCCTAGGGGCACCTATACCGTAAAAAATCAGGGCAACTATCCTTTTTGACAGGGTTAGATGCCCTAGTATTATTTTAAATAAATAAATACAATAGACCAACTATTTACATCAAAATGTATACTTCATGAAATAATATGCATACGTAATAAAAAAATTGATGGAATTAATATCTACTTATAAAGTTATACAACAGCAAATACTCACCTTTAAAAATTTTACGCTCGCTGTAAGTTCGCCGCGGAGATGAATTCACACACGAGCGAAACGCGACCTCATCCCTCGACGGAGCGGGGCTAATTTAGGTGCGGGGTGCTTGTGGCTTCTAGTTAAACGGTTGTTTCTTAATCGCGAGCATGGGAAGTTAGGTTTTTTAAAAATGGGGCATCTATCCCACTGCGGCATCTATCCCGCCTTTACCCTATGAACTTTCTAAAAGTTTCAATATATAAAAATACATTTAACAGTAGGATGCTACAAAATCGTCTGGTAAATTGAGCATCTAATTAATGAATCATCAGAAACTTCCATTGCCAACAACATACTACACAAACATTATTAGGTAAATCTAAATATATAACATACCGAATTATGTCCTGGCGAATACCTAATTTTAGCCGAAACATTGTAAGTTATCCGAGCCTCGCACGCTAGGGAAAATTCCTTGCAAACCAGACCAGAACGGGCTCAAAGATCTAAATATGAAGTCCTGTAGGTAGTTGTCTTACATACTATCATTTCATGACCGGCAGAAATACCACCGCCCGGAGATTTTGAGATTGTATAACGGAGAAGGACCTTATTTTATCCTTTGTGGTGATGATAACCCAAGTTAATTTTAGGGATCTTAGGATATATCTATGAAAATCTGGATTAAAAATCCTATACTATGTTTTACCAATCTTTATTAGAAATCAACACATCGCAAGAAAAACTTCTTGTGTTCGAAATTATTAGCGGTGGGTTCAATATAAATGCTCTTTCAGTACCAAGCATATAAAAACATACTTCGATACGTGTAAGAATCGTGAAAATATTCACTAAAGAAACTGTAAAACTTCCAAATACCTATATTCTTCGGAATAAAAATTGCGAAAGTGCACAGGAGATACCTCGAGCGACATTATAGTGGCAATATGAATATTTGCGGCGAGAGCTCGAAGCTATAACATTTTGCATATTTCTGCTTCACAGTGGGGTATGGAAAAATTCCCGCAATTGGACCGTTCTCACACGGATGGTTTTAACGCAATGTCGTGTTTATGTTACGTAATGTATTTTCATTGTACTTCGCTTTATTAATGGCGTCCTTGGATGGTTATGAATTTGTGAAAGGCTTTTAAATGTTTTAAAAGCTTTTTTTTAATGTAGCTTGTTTTTACTGATGAATTTAATAATGCAACCAACACAGAAACAAGTCGATAATCTCTTATTTACTTAATGAATTAACATCCTCTTATTGGAAGACCTTGTTCGCTTATTGTAAAACAATGTTACTTAAAAAAAAATACTAAAAAGCATCGTGTTAACATTCCTCATTTACCTACCATTTTCTCGTATGCAAAATCTTTTACATTTTCATCTCAAAATCTAGACATTTCATAAATATGAAATCATAAGTATTCTGCTAGACATTAGTTACCTTTGACATTTTGCAAGCGAGCGCATATGATTGCTTGGCTGGCTTGTTAAGCAGACTGAGAGGCGGAATAAATAAATTGCCTTGCTTTAAGCACAGTTCAAGTATAAGTAACTTGATTTGTATCGACAACACAATTCTAGATATGTCAAGGTTATTCAAGTGATTAGTACATATTGCTTTCTTGGTATCCTTGTCGCTTTTTACTGAAAGAGCTGATTTTAAATAGATAATAGTATACCGAACTGAATTAAATTTTAATAGACCTCGAAGGTATTATCTTTTTCAATTGAATGAAGAAAGTGTCATGACAAGAAATTAATATTTGCAGAGTGCAATTCTCAAATAACATAATAGATAGAGAATAGGTGCCAAAACCTTTGATACCATTAAATTGAATTCTCTCTGAACGCAAGTAAACCGTGAATCAATCAACTCTGTTCAATAACGATATACCTAAATACCTATTTCAATTAGTATCGTACCTATACCATGCCATACCCATTAAATTGGTTTAGTATGTACCACGAATCAAAATAAACAATGTTCATTGTGGAATACCTCTGGTTTGTACCAACACTACTGGGCACCTAGACCTTTGGCTCTGCTAAAGTCTGTTTAAAAGTAGACATTCTTTATCGATTATTGTACCAAGAATTATAAAATAATGATAACTTAAGTTTATGAATGTATCGCGGATTATAGTGTAAAATTCCTGAAAATCCTACCTATCTAAAAAGAAGTTACACTTCTTGTGTGTATGAAGGATGTGTGTCAAAATAAATCAAATGCAAATAATATTCGGGTAATTTTGTGTGAAAGTTGACATGGCTAGAAAGAACGTTACCTACTTGTGAGATGACGGCAGACAGAAGAGTATGGGAGAAGAAAACATGCTGCGCCGCCCCCATATAAATTGGGATAAAGGCAGGAGGATGATGGATGATGAATATTCGAGTCATTATAAGTATTATGAGCAGGTGATTAATGACTTTTTATTAATTTTCAACACAACAAAAACAAACTCTGGACAATATGGCGACAACCTGTTGAAGCTAGACATTAAACCGTGAACTTGTGTCACTGAACCACCTCGTAATATATGTGAGTGCTTTCTAAATCTCTTTTATGAGTTCAGAGGAAAAGTCTCTCGTTTTTAACTTCAGTTTTTAAGGAAAACAAACCATATTCTTGGTCTTACAAGTTTTTAATTCCTTGTACTGAGACTCAACTCTTATTAATGATAATAAATTATAGTTATTTGAAATGGGCTATAAAATCATCAGGAAACAATTTTATTTTTGGGGTAGTCTTTTTATAGACAACATCGCATCAACGTGGATCAAAAATAAAATATACTTTTAATTGAAAGCTGTGCCTAAAGATAAAAATACACCTAAAGCCGTGACCGATCTTAATTAACACAAAATTTCAGATAAAAACACCACAAACATTGAACTCAAAAACGTCTAAAAAATCTTTCACTAACATTCAACTCTCTAGCAACAAAATAAGCAGTACATACAGAATTTAATTAAGCGGCAAGCTAGTATACACAAAAGTAACACATTCACATTGTATAGTGCACGTCACCAACACTCCGAGTGTAACTAATCGATACTCGGTGCCACGATGCAGAGGAACTCGAGAAGAAACATTCGGAATAATATCTATCGATATCGTAATGGGTAATCGATTCATATAATATGTCCGATGCTAGAAGCGCTTTCATGTAGTAGGTGGAGAGAGAATGCAATATGCGTTGAACTCTGAAGTAACGTTAATGGCAAACATCGAAGGAATAAGACTGACATTACAGCAATATTCTCAGTTCTACAAAACCGTGATGATTTTTCTTTATGCATATCAGCCTTGTCAAAATGATATGCTGGGAGTCAAAACTATGTCTCACATGACTATTTTTGACACTGAAAAGACTATGCCTATAGACTAGACCAATTTCAAAGCCAATACAAAAACATTGTATGAGAGGACCAAGTAATTGAAGTACTGTAACATCAATAAAACTACTCACAGGCTTAAAAAAAACTACTTCACTTCATAAGCTTGTGACGTACCTATTTACTGCTAGTCTTTAAGCCGGTTTCTGAGCCTCTATGTCGGTGGTTTTTTTAAGGGCAAATCGGATAAAGCTACGCAAATATTATCAATTATCAGCGCACTTGTTTATTCTCATACACTGTCTGGTGTTTGTGATACTTCTGCCTATAACGTCACATAAACCTACAAGCATACGTAGTTGATATTCTGCGGCGATGCTCCGATAGTCGGTTGTTAGCAGTTTGTTATTCCTCTATTGTTACTGTCGCATGCGAGATAGCGCCTCTTAGGGTGATGGCCATGTAGGAACAACATTGTCTGTCGTCCACTCCGTTTGTCTTATAGCCTATCTAGATAGCTCCTGTCTAGCTCTGAGGCTGATATTCTATAAACGAAACTAACTTTAGACTGTAGACTACAAATATATTTGAAAATATTCCATCGTCTTCTTATACCTAAGTGTGTATGTGTCAACTAGAAAATGTGTTATAATATCGTATCAACAACCAGCTCACTCAAATGAAACATTACCTCAACATGGCAATTTAAGACAATATCTAGGATTCTATTAATGAATTTCTGAGAAGATGAACTACATAGATGTTCCAAAAATAGCGAACCTACAAACAATTTTAGGTACCTTCACTTCGCATAATATAATCAAGCAAAGAACCCTCAGCTACGGTCGCAACACCAGTTTCTCGTCAAAATTATTTATATGTATGATATTTCAGCTATTTCAGTGGTTGCGGTCACCGTCAAAGCGAAGCGCGAACCTGACGGCGAAGCTAATTACACCACATTTAATTAATGTTAATTCTGCTTACCGCAGAGCTGCAAATATAGTTATTACTTTTGAACTTTTATTTGAAGTTAGAATTTTGCTTTATGTGCTTGAAACGAAATGTTTTAAAAATAAATTATATCTTTCTTTACTTCTCGTATGTACATGTTATAGAAAACTTATATTACCCCATCTTTTTACCCAATTTAACTATACCAAGCCTTTCATCTATAAGGACTACAGACAAAAAAATCTTCAATCTTATATATTCCTGTCCAATCATTTTGTTCAGTTCTGAAGGATTTTGCTTGTGAAGACAAGCAAAATCCTTCAGAACTGAACAAAACGTTCAGAAAAAACAAATAAAATACACAGCATAACGCCATACAACGTCCGCCCCTATTAAAAGTTTCCATCCTTTTCAACTAGAAACTTGTAAAGCTCGGCATTCAATTCTTCATATTTCCCGGCAGATCATTATACACTAGCGAAGGCTCTTCAGCTCAGTCACACTGAGAGTTTGAAAGCGTACTACTGACGAACAATTTGTGTAAAACCTTTGAGGCTTATAAACTTTATGAATGTGTATGCCGATGGGTTCCAACTGTAGTGATGTGACTTCACAAGTTCAGGTTTTATATATGGCTTTGATGTATTTTTTGTACTTTTACAGAAATGTCAATCAAGAAGTGAAGAGAGCTTATCGAAATATATTTAGATTTCAGGGTTTTTAAAGTGAGTATGTAGAGCTAATGGAAAAGATTTTGCGCTGACCAATGGTTATTTGTTTAAGGGGTGGATGATGCTTTAAGTTAAATTTTATTATTTTTGTATGTATAGCTATTGTGGACACCACTCTCGAATTGGTTTGTAAACTGTAATGATAGTGTGTATGTTTTTAAATAAATAAAAAATAAATAAATGCTCACTTGGGTATTTAAAAAATCTTTTACGGAGCCTTTGGATAGCAAAACTTCGGCTAGAAAAAAACACACGTTACTCACATTCCCCAAAAAACCGAACACTTACGAGCTCGCAATTACCCTGAGAGCTGAAACCCTTATTTATTTGCAGCTGCCTCATTTCACGGCACGTACCTGTACAAATACGTTCCGTTACCCAAGCTGTTTACCTTTCGCGTTGTTTGTGGATCGACTTCAGAGCTCAACTCTATTGATTAGCTGGTGAACCCGCTTTGAACGATATACGCTCATCCCATTTGTTGATAGGATTTGATGAAACCTGGCTGAGTGTGGCCATTTTTTAATGTCAGGACACCTTTTCACGCATTGTCGGTTAGCCTCATGGTAAGTTATTAATTTACTTGTGTTATGGGTGCTAATACAACTGATAAATAGCTACACATGTACACATTTATAAACACATATTGTCACACCCAGACCACGGCCAACAAGCATGCTCATCACACGAGATTTTGTTTTTTGTAATTCGAACTTGCAGTTGTCAATTGTTTTTTGCAAATAAACTCAGAACTCAACTCTATTGATTAGCTGGTAAACCCGCTTTCAACGATATACTAGCTCATTCCATTTGCTGATACGATTTGATGAAACCTGGCTAGTTGTGGCCATTTTGGGCCATTTTGTTTTTCGTATTTCGAAGTTGTCAATTTTTTATTGCAATTTCATGTTGGTATGTTATCTAAGTTAGATCAACCAGCCTACGTACATCAAAACGTTATGCATTAACTGTGAAAGTACTTACATTTGTATAATAAGTGGTTGACTACATAATCACCAGTCACCCACATACCTAACTTTCCTTATCGCTTTTCACGGTAACATTTTACCGGTCCGTAGGTGTTGCTTTAACAGTTTCAAACTATACTTTGTTTACTTACTACACCTACAATAATAGTATTCTATCGATCTTAAAAAAAAAACAATTTTCAATTTCGATTATAGTCAAGCAGCACAACGGCCACGATATGAAGTTTTAAAGATCAGATTATAATTCTATTTTATCCGTTCGTTTAATCGGAACTTTCTCAAATATTCGACTAAGCTAAAAGTTTAGACGATCAATTTCCCGGACTCTATCAAACATCTCGGGAACATGGCTCAACTTTGTTCGCAACAATTCAACGATAAGTCGCAACTATAATTTTGAGATATTGGAAATTCAATATCGGACGAAAATCCGATCTCAAACTGTCTTACTACTAGCTATAGTGCTTTTGATATTGGATCCGAGATAACGTATTCGATTAACAAACGATTACTTAGGTATTGATTTAGAAATGTGGTGGCATTGTTATGACTAGATTCCTGAACTTATTTACATATTTACAACTAAATACAGTACTACATATATGTAATATGCGTAAACAAACTTCAGTAGGTACACTTGAAGTTCAAATCGATCTTTAACAGTTAATATTTGATATTAAACTGAAACGAGGCGAGTAAAGCCACGATAACCACAACGTTCATTCGTCGAGACATGCCACGTGTGAAGTAAGTACTCGTCTCGAAGATATCAATAATGTTTCATAACTTAATATCTAAGTAAGTAATGCGTAAAAAACATTTGTACGAATAGAATTCAAGAACCGAGTAGTAATTCAACATTATTTTGTCACAAGAAAATATGTTTTATGTGAACTAATTAACAACTTTAGAAAGACTTGTGACCCGGCTATAGGAAGCGAAGCTTCTGTCTGCAGGTCATTGTGCTGAAGAAGTCACGAGCTAATTCTAGTAAGTATTATTGCAAATCTTGTGGACAGAACGAAATATAGTCTAAGGACATAGAAGATAACCTAGGATTAATTTACTTCCAATCCAAGTCTTAAATACCTACTTCGAAACGGAAAATAGTCCTTTGAGTTAAAAAATAATGTTGTTATTGCATAAATATGCATGACATTGAAGCTATCGATAACAAAGTGTACCGGAAGCCGTAACTACAGTTAGTGACTGAACTCCCAACCAACTATCGTGATGGACTAGTTACTTGTATTAACGTGGCACATGACTGTACCTATATTATCAAGAGAAAATCATATTCCATCTGAATATCGATCGCTCTGAATATCCGCAGTATTCATCATCTTGTTCTCACTTGCTTATTGTTTCCAAGTCTCAAATTGTTTAATGTACAGTCAGACAAAAATGTAGCGTGCGTCATTTAAAACGTCATGAAAACTTCTAAAGAATAAAAAAGTGTCTAATAGTTTTTTTTGTGTTGTAAATATCTATGCAAATAAAAATGAACAGGAGCAAAAAAAAATTAATTAAAATAGGTATCTCATAAAAAAGCCGAAAATTAATAATCCGTAGAAAAATAAACCTAGCCAAAATTAAATTAAACAAAAGCTTAAGACAAAACTGTTAGACCACTTTCTTAGCCAACTAAACAATTTATTGACAGTTTGTTCAATTGCCAAAAAGTCTAAAATTTTGGCAGATTTCAATTCGGTTGACTGCACTTACTATGATCAGTGAGATGGCAAACCAATGATGCGTAACTATTTTTTGACCTATCGAGGTCAGATCACGACTTCAAGAGCGTTTTCTCCTTTGAACCCGTTTGGAAAAGGCTCTTGACATTTTACTATGATGTTCCTAATTACGTGCGTACGTACCTACTTGCTAAGTATATCTTAGACACCAGTGGCTTATAAAAAAATGAAGGAAAACATCTTGAAGAAACCTGGACTATAGTCCGAAATCACCAACCCGCATTAAGCTAGCGTGGTGATTAATGCTCAAACCTTCTCTGTGTGTGAGGAGGCCTGTGCCCAGCAGTGGGACGATAAAAAGGCTGTCACAGTCACAGTTCCTTAATAATCTTTTGAAAATAATGATACCGACTGATCATACAACTGTTTTCCCTACTTAGTATGTATCCCTAACTATTTCTGAATGCATTTTGATTCAAATGACATCTCAACCATAACTTTCAAAAAGTCAGAAAAGCACTTCTTGACCATAACGTGACAAAAAACAATCATAGACGATTTTCTCCATTCACACATTTCGGTTTCATTCGCGCGAAACAAATTCAATTGCTGCTAAAAAAAGCTTTCACGTCCTTCAGTTCCAATTGACATCAGTTAATGAAGTGGCAACACTCATTGAAATGGCAATCATTTTCATTGTAAACATAGGTAGGGACAGACAAATCTAACACAAAAACTGATACCTAATTAGTGTCTACGTAGTTTGAGATATAGGATGTTATGAATACAAAAGTTTGGCGTTTTAATAATAAAATATCCCACTGTGTAAGTTATTTTTATGTTCTGTAATTCAACTATATTAGGTACTTTTCATCAAAAACACTACGAAACGGAAAGTATGTGATGGTTTTGAAGGGTCAGTGTGTTGCTTAAAAAGTGCACATTTTGATATTTTTTATGTAAGAAACCGGAGTATGTACGACAAATACCGACGGTGACCCAAAAAGTCCCATCAAAACATTCCACTGGAATTCTCATGCCTCTAGTTTTCTTGCGGAAAAAGGCACATAATAAAAGCTAATGCTGCCAGCCTCCTAAACGAATTTACATGAAGTTGAGAGCTATTTAAATATCCATCTCGCGGCCCGCCCGTGTTATATCAGATAATATTGGGTGACGCTATTTTTGAAAATTGTTTTATATGGAGGCCTATGTTTGGAGATAAGTGTTATGACAAAAATAATTGTAATTTTCTTACTTTCACGTCTAGAAATTGCCTTTTTACGTACGAACGTGAATTTGTATTTAGAAGCGTACTTACTTACGTATACATTGCACCAAAACATTGATGGATGAAATTATTGACAAAAGTAAGTAATTTTTTGTCAAGCCGATAGCTTAAAATTAATATTTGCAGCAGTAAACTAACGCACGAACATAATATCTTTATAGCACTCTTGAATATGGAAGTCTTTTTGCCACGAAATAATCTCATCGTTTGTCACGTTTTGAAAAGCACATATCCGGTGATCGGCTCGTGTTCCAACGCATATCTCACAAGGAAAACTAAGAATATTCACAATTTTCCGTCTTCAAGTAAACGAGCTCAAGGACGGCCCAAACCTAATTTGTTTTAGCCAATTACGATTTTCTCGAACAAATTGACATTACTAACAAAAACAGGGACAAAATCAAAGGCTCGAGATTAAATGAAATTAGGAACTTTAAAATTAGATACGCCTTAGTTTAGGTAATTAGTTTTAAATGAGTAGTGGGAGTGTTAGTGGTAAGTTAGGGTAGTTTACTCCCACTGTTAATGCCTAATTTATGTTTTTAATGTAACTAATATGTCCTAATTTTGTAATTAGGGGACTTTTAAACTATTATATTTTGTATAAACGTAGGTATATTAATCCAGACAAATAACATGATAAACAGTTGATAGAATTTACAAAATTACTAGCCAAAGAGCCATTATAATTAACGCGATTTCAGTATTTTCAATGCTACCAACTGTTTTTCTTCTTCATGTCTTCCAGAAAAGACTTTTTAACTCCATCCTCATCCATAAAACATTCATCACATCTAGACTAAACAAATGTCTTGAACCACAGTTGAACTCACCCCTCCTCTCTCCACCGACAGAAACAAATCTAACAAGTCTGGTCCCAAGAGAGGGTATTAACTTGTACCAACATTATTACAAAACTTTATTAAAATAAAAAAACACTGACGTACAGTCAGCGAGGAAAATCCTTTAAAACTTCACACGTTGACATTTAAAATGTCGAGTTAGAAAAGTTCAACAATTGAGTTAAATTCTTTTATAATTTGTTCTAGCTTCAAGCCTGATTATGGTTAAGTACTGACAATATTAATCTACGTATTTAATCATCATCTGCACAGCCTTTTCCCAACTATGTTCGCTTCCAGACTACCCGGATTCAGCTGAGTACCAGTGTTGGCAAGGACCGAATGCCTATCTGACCTCCTCAACCCAGTTACCCGGGCAACTCGATACCCCTTGGTAAGAATATCAGTCTACATTAATGCTTATCGAATATTTTATAATAATTGTTGACAGTCGTTAAAGCTATTACCATGAAAAATATTTACGATACCGTGTAAGAATTACACGACCAAACAAAGTTTTTAATTTGTAATAACACGAACTTTCCTCGTTTATACAAACGTAATTCGTGTCAAATTAATTTAATGTGTGTCCAATAAAGTTTTACGTAAATTACTGTGTTTAACCTATTTCAATATCAGACCGTATTTTATTGTTGCCTACCAAAAAATACTTTGTAAGTATAACCCGAATGCTAACCCGAGTTTGTATATTTTTTATGATATGTTTGAAAAATCGGCCTTCTTCAAAACGTGTTTGGGGGATTTTTACCTAGATTGCTGACACTAAAAGTGTCTTATAATTGTAAATCCTTAGCTGTTAGGCTCTCGAAAAAATTGGGATCCGAATGTACTGCAGTTTTTCCACAAGTAAGCTCATAAATCAATATTTTAGTAGGAAAGCTTCCACAATTTTTTCCAATTATTACGAAGCCATGGAAATGAAATTCGACATAACACTGAATAAATAAGGCTATAATTTCGTTTCAGTTACTCAGGAAGTACTTCGAAGTCAATAAATTATTCCTACCTGTAATCAATTACATATTAATACTAAATTGGCTTGATATTACATTCATACGTTAAGTAAAACACTTGTGGTTTATTAGTCTTCCAAATCGTTTCAGAAATTTGTTATAACATGTTAAGTAAACGTTGTGGGATACGCATGATAGAATATTAAAACCACTTCATTATATTTAATTTGGTAATGATGTTAAATGCCGTTAAGAGCTTTCTGTTGCTATGCAACGAAGGTTAATTTACCTGATCTAACATCTGTATAGATGAAGAAACGCTCCGCCGAAGAAATTCTAAGCTGAAGCACAAAATTGACGCCAGAGACCAAAAGAATATCTTGGAAGACCTTTGCCAAATAGACTGGTTTGTCTGGTCATATTAAAAAAAAAAAACAGAAAAGGTACAGTATGTCCTACAAAAGTTAAATGAAACGGTACAAAGAACCGTTGAAAAACAAAGAAGCGAAGAAAGAAAACAAAAACAGACAACAAAATGTTTACACTGATCTTAGACGCCACTATACCCCGTTATTCTAAAAGCTGGTCTCAAATGGGAACATAATGATCGGAAAACCAATAACAACATAACGCATAAATTACTGAACGTAATTCAAGATGCTCGCTGCTCAAGCTCACGGTTAGAACGCATCTATGTAAAAGCTTAACTAAGTAACCTTGCTAAGTTGCTACACAACATATCAAGTTACTCCACTCTGGACGCGTTGCTAAATTCATTAGACATGAACATAATTCCATGTATAATCCGCAGAAGTAATCCTATTATGCTTAGTCTTTACGTGTATCCTCTGGTTGGTTATTATTGAATTGAATGTGTCTGCCTTGGCTGGTGAATGCCAGAATCTTGGTAAAGAAGAAAAATGATAAATAAGATAGACTATATAAAATCAACGATTGTAGAACAGTAGCTTATCATAGCGGTACGTATGTTTTTTTTTTTCAAATAGTTGCATTTTGTTGTTTTAATTTCTGTCTAGAAATATCTAGCAACGCTCTGGCTGAAAGCAGTTAATTTTCTCGATTGCAGCGACTGGTTGAATTAGTTTTGTACTCACTGCAACCCAATTGGATATTATTTATTACCTAAGCTACAGACTGACACGGGGCTTGCGTTAATGTGAGCTAGATCTAATTTAATTTGTCCACAGTTGTTATACAATTACTTACACTACTTATGAATTGCGACATTCTGAAGAACTACACTAAAGCTAATCTTATATAGGTATTACAGCTTAAAACTTAAAAACAGCATCAAAAAATTGGTCCTCATCGTTGTCACTATATTGTGTCGTTTTATTCTCAGAGATATATTTTTCAGAATCATTATCCTAAACTCTTACACATTTTACGCGTAACCTATTCTTTGTCTTCCTAATTTCTTTGTAACCTGTTACCTCCCCGTTCATTTATCTTTACAAGAACAGCCTTTGTGTCATTATTTATTCCGTCGTTCTGTCAACTGAACAGATTACCGAGCGCACAAAACGTACGCATATGAAAGTCGTTTGCTAAACAAATACCCGTGTTCCCGGGAAATGCTGTTTACCTTCATATAACAATTGTAAATGGTAGTTTTCGCAGAGCGCAGGTAAATGTACGCCATTTGTCTAGCTCTGAATGTCATGTCTTATATTATATGTCTAGTTTTGTGGCATTTGCGGTTCGCATTTTGAACGGAAAATCTCAGATGTTGTGTTTTAGGTATGATTCCATTAATAAAACTTGAATACCTACAGTAATTCTTCCTTAAGAATAGGTTTGATAATTCATATTTAGTGATAAAACAACAAACTTCTGGTTTGTCAAGAAACTATCTCAATTTATAATTTACGAGGACGTCCTTCTAAAGTTCTGATAGTAATAAATTATGCATGTGTAAAACCCTATTTACAATAGCGGAAGGGAAACTCAGGGGAGCCCTATATTTCTATCAATATTTCTGTCTGTCTACCGTAAATTATGATGACAGCTACTCAATATCATAAAAAATACTTTTCAAACAGTATTCTTATATTTCAGTTCCATTAGTCCATTTTTCTTCAATGGCTGACACTAAGTAAAATGGATCGACCGAGAGACAACGAACTTCTAATTTTAAAAATGCCTCAAGGAGACAGCTATTTAGGAAATAATGAAGTTTACTTGAATTTTAACCCAAAATAGGAATAATTCACCATCCTTTCTTCTTAGGCTTGCACAGTTTGCTTAGTTTTAAGACTTACCTTAGCAATTTTATGCAGTAAAGCAGTAGTAGAACTAGTCTTGAATAGACCGAGAGCTCGCCGCCTCAGACCCTGGCCGAGGCACGCCTCGACGGCACCGCACAGCGCTGTCACACCTCCACTCTCTTCATGCACGAATTTACGTGTTACGGCCTGGAGGAACGAAAAATTTATTACCTATTTATCAAAATAACTATAGGTATTACCAAGGCAAGGGAGACCTACAAATGTCTATGTTGCCAGTTTTACTATTATAAAAGACAATATTATCCTTTCTTGATTCCCGATTTGATGGTTCAGAAATGAAATCACAGATCAACAAATCTAATAAATAAATCACTGTTCCATTTAATATTAACGTAGAAATATCGGAAGCCTTTCCAGTAACAGATAAAACTTCAAGATCTTTCCATATCTTACTAAACTGACTGAGCTTTTTATAATGAGTGAAAAGAAGGAGGATAAAATGCGAAAACGCGATCAGAACAGATTAATCTCTCTCAAATTAAAAGCGATATTAGAGCTCAGAAGGAAAATCCGGACTTGAAATTGAAAAGTAATTTTCAACTGACTTTATCGGGAAAGTAATATAAAAGATCGGTTGGGACTTAAGACAGTTTAAATACAGTATAAGTCAGTTTGTTAGTAGTACGGCGACGCCTACGTTACTCGGAATTTATTGCAAAATACTCGAGTAGTGGTGAGGAAATTCCTCTCAATAATATACATAGAATACAGAGTGTAAGCTCAGTTAGAGCTCTCAGCTTTTTATTCAACACTATAATATTGAGAAATGTGGTGACAGCTGTGTGAATATGGTATACCTTCATTATTTTACGGTCGGTAGATAAAACCTGGCCTAATACTGATTTTAAAGGGTAGGTTTTATATATTTTTAGGTCCATATGTAAGAATTTTGTAAATTACCCTTATCAGTTAGCCACTACTACACTTTCATACGTTTACACTATTTAAATATCTGGGTCCTTTAGTAGAAATAATATTTCTGACCCTGGCACTGAGGCCTAATTGCAAATAAACGTGAGTGGTCTATATTACTCGTAATTTAATATTGTGATGTTTAAACATATCTCAAAATACCCAGAGAAACCTTAAATAATTCCACCATTTATAAACATTACTCATCATAACCTAGCCTTATCTGAAAGTCCATAACAATCTAAAATTATGTGAATTTTAAATTCAGTACTAGAGGTTTATTACTTGGTTCAAATTACATAAGTATTAATATTTTAATTTTTCAGTGTGGATTTACGTAAATAAGCTCAATTTGGTCGTGATTATTGCAAAATATGAAACTTATGATGAGTCTGAGTAGTGGTTATCATCCACGTTTTTTGCCCAAAGTCGCTAAATTAGTGTTCAGAAATACAAGAATGGTACTGCAGACCCAATATTTTGCTATATGAACAGCGTTGCGGAAGTAACAAAAATACAATTTTTGGAATAACTCAAATGTCCTTTCCATAATTAGAAACACGAGGTATAAATATTCGTGCGGAAAGGTAACCTTTATTTTAGAAGGTCCGTTAAAAATATTTGCTTTTTTCCGGACTCTATGTAATCCTAGCATCTGCCAGCAGTTTCACCCTCGTTCCGGGAAAAACACGTATGCGGATTAACTTACTTAGGCCATGTTCAGCGCGGATAATGTAACTTCCTAACAGTGAAAGAGTTATTCAAAACAGTGCATTCGTTTCTGAGCTTATTGACTAAAAACATATAGTCAACTCAGTCCTCTCTATGACTAAAAGTATAGATGTAGGTTAAATATGACGAGTGACAGGAAAGAATGGAAGCGGAGGTCATATTGCGCCGACCCAAATAAAATTGGGGACAGGACAGGAAGAAGAAGAAGATGTAGATAAAGTATATAAGATCATCCTCATCCTCTGAGAATTTTTCCTTTTTTTATGTTGGGGTCGGCTTCCAGTCTAACTGATGATAAAATTTATAAGATATGTAATATAATTTACCTCTTCCATCAACTGCTTGACCTCCTTCTTGACGGCAGCGATCAGCCGCTCCTTCTGCTCGGCGCTGGGGTCAGTCGCCGTGGCCGCCGGCATCTCCTCCGACCCTCCTTCAGCTACGACAATAGTACTATTGTGTTTATTAATACCAATACTAGGTTACAATTTTCAGGTGGAAACTACACGAGAGAATCTTTTTAATACGTAAATATCTATGTAAATAAACAAAGAAGAATTGATCTTACTCAGATAATAGAATACATAATACTTTTAGATATTTGGATATTTTATATGTCCTGCTATGCTATAAACTTATGCTAAAATTTGCTGTTTTCCTGCGGTTTTGCCCGCGTCCCATGGGAACTACTGAGAGAAAATATAGCCGATGTTATTCGCATATAGTGTAATTTTTTTTAAATTGTTCCAGTAGAGTTCGAGTTTATCCATTTCAAACATACAAAAATACTTCCTCTTTATAATATGAGCATAGATATAAAGTAAGCACTGAACACCAAAAAAGGATCTTAAATTGATATACAGATCTACAATATGTACACGTCTAGCTATGCCTTGAATTCCATATCCTGTGGTGACATACACAGATATCATGCTCAAAACCACGCGAGTCAGCTCAACGAAATGCAAGCTCTATCGAATCGACAACAATAGCATGCCTACAACTAGGAATTCCGCACATTCGGCTCAAAGCTTTACCGTACCGTGCAGATAACTGACTATGTACGTTAGGGTGTCCCAAAAAAATCAAAATCATTTTTTTTTAATGCATACCCTCCTATTTTTTTCCTTTTGGTCTAAAACTATTGTAAATAAAATTTTATGATGGTAGGACCACGGTAACCCGTGCCGACTTACATTTGTATGTATGTCATACTTGCTCTCTAAGACTAACGCGATCTAACTCGTCGATGTGCTTGTGATTTCTTGTTATTTAGTGATCGAAACATTTTTTTCAAACAGCCAACATGTCACTAGACTTGTGCAGTTATAAAAAAAGGTATATTTTTTATTAGGGGACCTAAAACATCAAATGACGGGCTCAAAACTTCCGTCTAATGGACAAGTTTTAGCAGTTTCATTGTACAACTAGCGACCCGCTCCGGCTTCGCACGGAATAACAGTATCTTCCCAATATTTAATTTTTATTATTATACATATAAACCTTCCTCTTTAACCCCTCTATCTATTAGAGAAAACCGCATGAAAATCAGTTGCGTAGTTTTGAAGATTTAGAAGATTTAGGGACACGGGGACAGAAAAAGCGACTTTGTTTTTATACTATGTAGTGATATTCGGGAAATTAATTTAATTGTGAATGAAAGCGTAAATGTTACTATTCGCGAATGCATTATCTACTGGGAAAAAGCGCGTATACTAAATCTTTGCCTATTGTGTGACGAAACTCGTCACCTTGTATCAAGTTTGGAGGGACAAAAGACACAAGACGTTTTTAAGCAGCGCCATCAAGACTTTCAGCAACTTAGATAGGTAATTGTAATTTGTTTGATTTTGCACATGTTGTATAAGTGTATAAGTGTGTGTATGAGAATAAATCATCATGTCCCGAGCCTTTTCCCAACTATGTTGGGGTCGGCTTCCAGTCTTATCGGATTCAGCTGAGTACCAGAGTTTTACAAGGAGTGACTGCCTATCTAACCTTCTCAATCCAGTTACCCGGCAACCCAATACCCCTTTGATAAGACTGGTGTCAGACTTACTGGCTTCTGACTACCTGTAACGACTGCCCAAAATGTTAAATGACAGCCAGGACCTAGAGAGCGGGAGTTACAGAAAGCTCGCGCCTCAGAGGATGAAAGAGGAAATAACTCTTGAAAAACGATGGGATATATCGTTTTTCAGGGGTTATTTCGTCTGTGGTTAAATTTGTTTTTCAAAAGCAGATCTTTACGGTACGTTGTATGACAAAAACATCTCTAACTTCATTTCAGTAAAAAGCGAGCTCTTTGATCGATCGCCTTAAAATTAATGACAGTTTTCTACATGGATGTGTCCTACCTTTTAGTCAAATAATGCTTCGTATCAAGAAGTCTTTAAGAAGGTTTCATCACTGAGAGTTAGTGAACGATGTGGCCGAAAGATCGGTAAAGTTCATGCAAGACTTTTATTGATTAATCACAGTAGATGAGGAACAAAAACAATCATTGTTAGGTACCGTCCTAGAACATCGGAAAATGTATCCTGACAGTAAAAAAAAACAACTTTAAAAAGAAAATTTTAACAATGATATTATTTTGCAATGTATATGAGAAGATAAAACATTATTTGGATGTATTCGAGGTTTATTTTTAGTAATAATAATTAAGATCTAAATTTCTCCATAGTAAGTCAGTACAAATTTTCACGTGAAACTTTGGCATTAAGTCGGCACGGGTTACCACTGTCTGATCGAGATAATATTTATTATAGGAGTTAATGAGGTCAAACCGAAAAAAAATAGAGGGTATGCGTATTTGAATTCGAGAAAAAAAAAATCCCCCTTATGTCTTGGGACACCCTAATGTACGTACAAAGCTAGTTTAGAGTTGCAACGGATTTATCCCTAACAATATAATAGTATACAGGAATTTATATTCATTACCAGCCATGCACATTATAGCTCCCAAAGGAGTCGTACACATTACAGCTTCAGGTAACTTTGCATATTTTACATATAATTCCTGAAAGAGTTTCAGTTTGCATAAACTCAGAAATTCTCTTATAAAACTGATGTAATTTTCAGTCAAAGACCTCTGAGACATGACCTCTGAAATATTTGCAGGTAAGCTCCAAAGGGGATGTTTTTAACACAAGGATTCTTGGAATTGTTAGCGGTACGGTAATTGTGTGGTTTGTTTTAAGTTTAAAGAAAATCTCGCATCATTTTGGTAGCTTGTTAACCTTTGTGTTATATGACGACTTTAAGCAAATAATTATTGTCAGGGTTCACGTAGTAACTACGTCTGAAGCATTCTTATATCAATCCATCTATTCGTGGTTTTGCTATTGCATATTGACATAATTTATATAGAGATGTTAAATCTCTAATTGCAAATCAAACGATAGTTTTAATATTTCCCCCTTTATAATTTTTGTAAATGAAAAAAACATTGTTGTGAAATAAATAACGATAGAAAGATTAAAGAAATTGATAATGAATACTAACATTTGGCGACCCTTGATTATAATTTAAAAATTAAGTTCACTTGCACTTACTACAGGCAAGTTTCTGTCTCTTGACAATCGGTCTAGAATATTCCACGTACGAACAGAACTCATCAAGCGATATCCATTACGTCCTGTCCTATTTGTATACCCTAACAGTCTTATAGAAAAAACTAATCTCCCGGGATCTTTCATAAGATTTCTCTTTGTACTCCTATTTCTAAAAATATATATTAGTGTGAAAATCTAGCTTAAAATTCATTTATTATTGTGAAATAACATAAACAAGTGTTGCTTATAGTGAAGTTCATGTGTTTTTGTCGTAAATTTTGAAAATACGAAGAAAACATTACTCGGTGAACCAGCTGTCAAACGGACGGATTTGAAATCTTCAAATAAACTGGGGAGTATTGTGTTTTACTTGTATTATATTACTGTGTCTCTGTGTTTGTACACTAAACAATACATAATACACTGCTCATTGTTATGAGCAACGTCCCTACACACATATCGGCTCAGTTACTGTCTCCTTCTGCTTGACAATATTGTGGAAGCAGAATCGACGACGTTAACGTTCGCCCCAGACACACATTCACTACAAAATCTACTACACAAAGCTACTTTATAACATCCTTTTCATATTAACCTAATTTCAAACTCAAATCAAATATATGTAATCTATTGTTTACATTTCTGTCCCTGTAAATTTATTCTTACAACTAAATTTCCTAGTCAGTTTTTCTATATTGTTTTGTAAGTAACTTATTATCTTTAATCATAGTAGTATAGTGATACATATTTATATATCTCAATAATCTGTTAAACTTTTTATTTGTTTTTAAATCACCCTACCCTGTTTACTTTATATTTTTCCTTCTGTTTGTTTTAATTATTAATCTTTTTCGTTTTACTCAGTTCTAATTTTCATTGCAGTTATAGGTACTTATGATCACCCCCTGATTTTGTCCTAAAAGACAGTTTTCAGCCACTTAGCTGTATACTTTCACATTTCAGATTAAATTGAGAAAGTATCAACAAAATGACAACCCGCAGAGCCACAGCTATCAAAGACTTAGAGGACAAGCTGAGGGCCACCCTGAAAGATCTGGAGACTTCCAAAAAACTATGCGTCCAGCTGCTGCAGGAGAGGGAAGACAGCGAGGTGGAAGTTAAGAACGTTGTTGACAAAAACACTGTCTTGAAAAATGACCTGGCTGAGCTGCATATCCAGCACATGGACCTCCTCGACCAACACAACCATCTACAGCAAACAGTGTCATCATTACACGAATGCAGTGAAACACATCATCTTACATTGAGGCGTATTACTGATCTTGAGCTCGAGTTATGTGAGGCCTACAAGACTATATCCTTGTACGAGTCTGCCAAAGCTAGGGATCAGACATCCGAGACCCTCAACCTATTCACTGAGTTGGTAGGAAGCACCACAGCAGCGTGCAGCTCGGCTGAAATTATAGATCTGACTGGGGATGTTACCATAATGCAATGTCCATTGGCTTTAAGTAAAATAAACTTAAGAAATACATTAAATGTAAAAAAATTATCAGGAAGTACCGTACAGTAAGGAAACAGAATAAGGTAAACAACTGTATGCACCTTAGGAGAGAACGTGTGAATCTAGTACAGCAGTTAAATACTTGTTCCCTTGAACTTGAACAGTGCAGAGCTACCTATGACCTGGACATACAACAGCTACATGACCAACTAACCGTGAAAGAAAAATTGCTTTCTTACATCTTCAGTAAATATGAGGATTGTCAAAAGGAACTAAGTGCCCGCTTGCAACAGGCCGGTGAGCTAGTGGACCTGGTGAAGTATAGTGCTGAGAAGTATGAGGCATTGGCCAATAATCTTTCCTGCAACTGTACACAACCTGAAGCAGTGCCTGAACCCCGGCTTGCAGCTAATCTGCCTGAACCCCTCAGTCTGTTAAGGGTTCCTGTAACATCAAGCAATTTAACTCAATTTTATTCACAGACAGGTTTGGTAAAGGTATAGGCTCCTACATTCAACACTCACTCTCTCAATCACACATTGTAACTAGTCACTGTTACCCTGATTTACATTTCAATTATATAATAAAAAACATAATTAATACTCAATTCGATGTTGACTCCACATTAATTCTTTTAATAGGTGATAGTCTTGACTTAATGAAATCTGATATTGCTAATGGTATCAATGCCTTACTAAAACTAGATCTGAAGAATATTATACTTTGTGCATTACCTTATTCAGATTGCTCTTCAGACAAACAAAATAAGTATGTTCATAGTTTGAACAATTTCATGTACACTTTGACATGTTGTCATAGCGACAAATTATTGTTTTTTGACACTAACAAGTTTGTTAGTGATTTTTATTTAACAAGGGAATGTATGTATTTCCCTAATAAATATAAAGATCTGATTGCTTCTTTGTTAGCATATAATATTAACAGTGTCATAGATAACAATATGACAAAACCTAGGATAAGCGACGAATCAGTATTGTCTAGTTTACCTAACAATACGGTGATTGAATATTTAAACTAGCTCCTGAGACAATAGAAAAGCATTGTAAACAACATATTTCATGACCGTCAGTACGGCTTTACAAAGGGTAGGTCTACCACTGACGCAAGTGCAAGATTGATCACCCAAATCTTAAACGCCTGGGAAGATTCGCGGGATGCTGTGGGCATTTTCTGCGACCTTTCTAAGGCGTTCGATTGCGTTGACCACGACACTCTCATTTGTAAGCTGAACCACTACGGAATTCGTGGTAAAGCTCTCGCGCTCGTCCTTTCGTATCTATCAAATAGACAGCAAGTAGTAGACGTAAGTGGCTCAACTTCATCTGGGTCATTAGTAAAAATGGGCGTGCCGCAGGGCTCAATTTTAGGTCCCTTTTTATTCTTAGCTTATATAAATGATCTCCCGTATATGATGTCTGTGATCTCTGATATTATTTTATTTGCTGATGACACTTCCCTTGTCTTCAAAATTAACAGAAAGGAATCTAGTCCTATAGACGTAAACGATAGCTTGGTTACTCTGAGCAAGTGGTTTGCCGCGAATAACTTGCTTCTTAATTCTTCCAAAACGAAATGCATTAAATTCTCTTTACCTAATGTAACACCAGTAGGGCTCAATATCGTTCTGGACGATAATAAATTAGATGTTATTAGTCAAACCGTCTTCCTGGGCATCACCATTGACTCTAAATTGCAATGGGGTGCCCACATCTCAGCACTGTCAAAGAGGCTGAGTTCCGCAGCTTATGCAGTCAGAAAAATAAGACAGATTACTGACGTTGCTACTGCTAGGCTCGTGTATTTCGCTTACTTCCATTGTATTATGTCCTATAGTATTTTACTGTGGGGGGCAGCGGCTGACGTAAACTCAATCTTCGTTCTCCAGAAAAGGGCAGTTCGTGCAATTTATGGCCTCGGCCCTCGCGAGTCATTAAGAGAATTATTTAAAGAAATTGATATACTTACACTACCTTCTCTTTATATACTAGAAAATATCATGTTCGTACGCAAAACTTAAATCAATTTAGTGTTAAAAGTGATATACATTCCATTAATACAAGAAACAAGCACAAGCTAGTAGTTCCGAGATTCAGATTAACGAAATCAAATAAATCGTTTTTAGGGAATTGTGTCCGTTTTTACAACAAGCTGCCTAAGTGTGTAACCGATCTCACGGATATAAAATTTAAGAACACCTTAAAATCCACCCTAATTAAAAAAGCTTATTATAAAATTCAAGACTTTGTTGACGATAAAGATATTATATGGCGATAACTCATCTCTCCATGTGTGGCTTCCCTGGCAATTAAACGACTTTTTCTTCTCCCTTTGCATTGTATAGATTTACAGTTTAACTTTCTTGCATTGTATAATTCTGTGAGATTACTATTGTTATGTAATAGACTGTTTGTACTGTGACTATATTACTTTTTAAAAAGAGTGTCTATGGAGTTTCTTGCCGGCTCTTCTCCATGAGACCAACTTTTTGGAACCGTGCAACTAATGTGACGTTTCATAGGTGCCTGCAAAGGCCTATGTGAAATAAAAAGATTTTGATTTTTTTTTTTTTTTTTTTTTATTCTGTTTTCATAGTCCCTTTCATAACAACTTGCGTATTCATCGCGTTTATATAGAATCATTAGAACTTTTCCGAAGATAAATAGGACGGATTAATTAATTCGATAGAAACGAGAACATTCTTTCTGTTTGGACGAAACGACGACGTTTTCGAAAGTCTACATTTACTTATTTCCACGTAAAATACTGACAGTATTTAAATATTGAATCAACGAAAGCAAATGAAAATTAATATAGCTAACAATTACAAATCATTAAACCAAATACGTTCACTGAAGCTAAACCAGGAAAATATCAACAGTTAATATTGCTTCATCGATTAAAGAAATATCGTTTTTATTACTTACTCGACCTTGAGCCCTTATAAGCTCTCTTCGATAAAAGGATGATGTCTCGATAGATCTCAAGAGCCTATTCTTTGAATACAAGTCGAAGGTCAAACAAGTCCAAGGTCAAATAAGTCCAAGGTCATACAAGTCCGGCTTCCCCATCCCTATGCCATACGCATTAGTTGTAGTAAGGTTAGTTCCAATTAATTGATTTGATTATCCGTGTATTCAACGATGTCGTAGCAGCGTAGCGCGCTACGGCGTAGTAGATGCTACAGGTTAATACGATTACAGACAACCCTTTTCTTTTTAGTTATGTTATGAAAGTTGTTGGGGTGGGTAAGATACATTTTATTGTTAGGTCAACATTTATAGTCAACATTTATTTACATAGTCTTTAAATCATCGATATTTTTAGTCTTGCTTTACAAACGATTATACAATTTATTAGCTTCATAATTAGCTTAAATTAACATCGATCACTAATTAAGAAAATAGACCAATGTTTTCCATTACTTACGATAATCTTGACCTGAAACAACCCAAGAAAACATCTCTTAAACCCTATTAAAAGTCTCCGCAAATTCTGAACAAAAAAAACCTTTACTACAAAGTACAAAAGTCTTTCATTAACATAAAAAAGCGTTGTAATTAGTTCATTAATTTACTAGAACAATACTCGTCACTCGAACAAAACAAGTTTAATGGGTAATTTCATTTCATTTGTTTCAGTTTTCAGCGTCAATCAGGCTTTGTGAAAAGTTTTGTGTTGAAGCCTTCGGCTGGCGAAGTCTAAAAAGTGCGCTTGTAATCAAACGATAAATACTTATAAATTAATGGGACCCTTAAAGGTAGGGACTGATTTTATTTACGTAGGTAAATTGGGGAGGTTTGAAAATTTATAAAAAAATCGTTTTGAACTCAGCATTATTAAAAAAAATTAAGAGTTTATTACGAAAGGAACGAATTTACTATATTTTGTTAATTTATAATTATGAAAGTCTGCCGTAAACTACATAGGTATATGTGTTATGTTTAAGCCGAATAGTTTTAAACGCTCTTGAGTATTAAATTCCAGATTTAACCACCGTTTTGAAGCATGCTAGAGAACGATGTTTTTCCCGCACTGAGATAAACTATGGCTTATATACCTATAGCCTATGGTTTATTATGTAGCTGTAATACTGTCAAGTTTCGTCAATTGTCTATTGTATCTGTTCAGTAGTACTCAAGTCACATTGCCAACAACAATTTCAATGTTAGTGTGATATTTAATATACATAATATATTTGCATTCAATAATCTATTTTTTAATACATAGTTTACATAGTTATTGTAACTTTTTAAATCTATGCAAGACATATAAATCCTCTTTCAATTTACTGTTACGATTAATCTCGCAGCCCTTTGGATCGAGTAGTGTGGGACAGCACGTTCCAATCCCCTACGGATCAAATATTTGCTCGACTGACAAATATTAGTTCCTGGGGTGGGTGTCTGTCAGTCTGTTTGTTACACCTACACTTTATAACAAGTTTTAGCTCTAAATTGTGTGTCACTAATTGAAAATCGGTTATTACTTGAAGCCTTGCGAGTGGCACGTGTATTAATGGTATGTATATATAACCTTGTCTAACTGTATACCTACTGTATGTTCTTTTCCTTCTCGTCAATGCATCCTTCGGTTGTCTGGAGGAGATCGCTCTTAGCGATAAGACCACCCATTATGTCACTTACTTTAACATCAAAAATGTAAAAATTGGTGAAACTAATAAAGCATATCTATTTATCTAAAAATGCTTCATGATTTACATATGTTGGTGAAACTGTATGAAAATGCGTTCAGTATTTTTTAAGGTTTCTCAAACTATAGACGCGCCTGAGGTCTTTTTCTATAATACGTTACTCTAATTAGCTTTCAATCTTCCAATATACCTAAATAAATATATGAGTCAATTAAGAAATTCAAAAAGATATGGTGCTTCACGACATTTTAATTAAAAATATATATTTTCGAAGATGTTTCTCTGTCAATCATCTATTTATGTCGACAAGGTTTTCGAAGATTAAAATAAAAATTAAAGGAAATTACATTGAAGGAGGCCATCTTTACATTTAATTACGATCCGACAGGTATCCCTTACTCTATGATGAAAAGAAAACATTCCGATCTTCCTCAAAGGGAACCGTTTTATATTGCTTTTTATAGGCATATTTTTTACGACCGGCAGAAAATATTTGTAGTTTATTACAAGTAAAAACATTTTTCAGTTTTCACTAAAAATATATTTTATTTAAGTACTTTTATTAAATGAAAACATACCTGAATAGTAACGAATAATAATAGCTAATACACAGTACATAATATTAAAACACTCAGAACCTCCTTTTTTTCAATCGGTTAGAGCTCAGAAACCTTCTCCCGAATGTAACAAATACTTTTCTGAAAACCGCATCCAAAATTGCTTCAGCCAAACGCGAGATAATCGCGGACAAACATACAAAGGTCAAATTGGAAACCTGTTTTTTTTTCAGTTGGTCAATTTAAAAAGAAGCAAAGACTTTTTTAATGTTTTTTTTTTTAGTTAGAAAGTTACCTGTTCTCGAAAGAGGTTTAACATAACGTCATTTACATCTTGTCCAACATTTACACAGTACCTTAACCTTTAACGAATTAAATAAAATTCAATTTCAAGGAAAACACGCGTGACGTTAATAAACTGTAGCATAAAGGTAGGCGCAATAAAACCAACCTTTTTGCATTAGCTGGGAAAGGTAAGGTAAGAAAAGGATAGAAAACCATGCGTGTTTATTTTCTTTAAAAAAAATGTACTTCCGTAATGTCTCTCAAAAGAGTAATATAGCTAATCTATTAAATGGCAACATTGAGGAGAATGTAGATTTTTGTTTCATAAGGATAAACAGTAACTTCATAGTTAGGCTAATGCTAAACTGCATACGTATTTTAAGTTGATCCAAAGACATTACGAGTGCCTTTCAAACTATGATACAGCAAACGCTTGGTAGCATACATACATACATGCTCATGGCATAAGTGACTTTGAAGTCCTATCTACCTATGTATCGAGATTAAAAAGGGACGCCCGCGCCGTTTAGAAAAGTTCACAAATTACCAAACTAAAACTTTATGATCCGTAATATTGGACTAGACTGAAAGAATCACACCTGTGTCTAAACCTGTGTACGCTTACGAAGAAAATTAGGGTTGCCAATCCTCCAAAGGACGACCCTCTCGGATTGTGTACATATTAAATAAAATAGGTGTCACCGCCAAACTCCTTTGAAATTAATTTTAAGTCTGTGTGGTGCTGCCTCTAAAGCCAGCAGTATAATATTTGTATGTATTATTTATAGGAAAATTAAAATTTATTTCATTTACTAGGCCTGTAACTTAAACTTGCTGTCTTGCCACAGGCAGGTAA
The DNA here is from genome assembly GCF_030705265.1 of Helicoverpa armigera. Lineage (NCBI taxonomy): Eukaryota > Metazoa > Arthropoda > Insecta > Lepidoptera > Noctuidae > Helicoverpa > Helicoverpa armigera. Next base: position 4,272,776 of record NC_087141.1, read on the forward strand.
ACACTTGAGCTTAAATACCCCTTTCTTTTTAACATCCTTTCTAGATAAATCCTTTAATCTTCGAAGTAAGTACAGCTATAAATTCAAAAGGCTCTCTCATCCACCGTCACTCAACATAATCAATTCGTCTTAATTGTCTATTACCTAGAACCTGCGTCGAAAGAACGCCTCAGGGAACATCACAGTGCTTACACAATTCCAGCAAATAGAAAATTATTGGAAAACTGCCAAACATCACTGAAAGGTAAACAAAATAAACCAATTTCATTACGATGTCAAGTTCAACAAAGTTAAATAAAAATCAGAGTCGTCATTATCGAAAATGGTTAGTATTAAACTCCAAAAATTTTATATCGAATCTGACGCAAACTCTATGGTTATTTACTTTTTCTGTTTGCTGCGAAAAGCTTTTAATTTTCCATCGGAACTTTTTATTTGTTTTCAGTTAGAGTTGCAAAATTCCATTTCTATTTACCGTTAGTCTGCTATTTTTTATTTACGTTGGCTTTGAAAACCCTGTGTGCATATCTGCGAGAGTATGATTATTTTCTCGAAATGGTTGGTGGTCATTCGTGCTATGCTTAAAGGACTAGTCCTTTACGCCGGCTTACGTGCTTGAATATGAGACAAATGTTCATACATGTAGTGCATCTAACGAACTTCGGAATAAAGTCAAAGCTATGCACGCTGAAGCCAAGTTAGTTTGCATAGCTACTCCGTCTGTTTCCTATTAAAGGATATTAAACTTAGCTGGGAATGGATTCGTGTACTTTGGAGAAACCTATTAAGTAGTTCCAACTAATTTACGTGCCTTTAAAGCTTGTTACGTAAATATTTGTAGAAGGAATTTAAACTTACGTCTGCTGCGAAGGTTATGTGTGTAGTTATAAAATGCTCATACATATTATACCAACACCAAAGATTCTGAACTAAACATTTTTTAATGATTTACACAGTGTCAACTATAGCAAAAAATAAACTAAAATTACTAGGTAATTATTTTATTTGTTTTCAAACAAAATATGTATGTTGCTTTACATACATAGTCGTTGCACTAAGTAAAAATAATCTAGGTGTAAAACTATAACATACTGAAGGAAGAGCTTTTATTTACAACATCTACGTTCGTTCGCTATTAAGTTATGCAAAACCCGAAGTGTGAAAACGTTCAAAGCCTGTTTCAGACACCTGAGTACCTTCTCCCTTGGGATTAAACGCTAGATAGTAAGCTAAACGTAAACATTTAATGTTCAGTAGCAGGTTAAAGTAATCCGGATTTTTACGCGTTTGTAATCGACGTTTAAGGATTAACGCGAAATTCGTCCAAACTCGACTTTATTCCAATTCGTTCCATTGATTGCGTAATCGGATTATGTACGACCATCACTTACATATACATAGGTATATGTTTCGTTTACTGATCAATATGAATAAGGGTAGCTACAAAAATAATATTCGGTAGACAAAAAATCAATGACAGTTTACCAATAACATTTTAAAAGGGACAGGGGCAAACTTAAGTTAGGAAAAAATAAAAATTGTTTAGCAGGCACTCTACAGAGGCAAGATTAATTGTGCCCCAACCAGCGGATGACAGCCGCGACAGGGCACCAAGCAATTTTGTGCCACCGTTTGCTGAAAGCCTACCAAATTGCCTGGAGACATCAATCATGTAGCTTTACCTCATATATTTGTGTCCACAAACCTTCGGCTTGGAGACAACAAAATTATTTTGAAACACACATAAAATGATGTGTTTGAATTCAATTAAGTATCATATGTGTAAACTACCAGGATGGTCTATGGTAGTCGCATGGCGCAACTGCTATGCTCGGGGTACTCTGGTCTAGCTGAAATCTCTTTGTGGGTTTTAAGAAACTTTCACAAAGCAACCCGGAGTCTAGAAGTTGGTGATTGCTACCCATGCACCGGAGAGCAAGTAAATGTTAGTCCTGCGACTGATCTCTCTACGGTCATTTCGAATTGCCATCAAAGTGAAGTGCACCAGTGTCTGCGTAAATGTAATATTATTATATCCTGTTGATCTCCTTAGCGAGAACAACCGTCATGGCTTACAATCAGACCAGCGCGCCATGGCCTACAATCAGATTCTTCTATCTGCATTAACTTCCGATATTTTTAAGACACTACAGCATAGAAAATATAGTACCTAATGTAGTAAATACCTTGTCTTCTACGTCGTCGTATTGCTATACTTAATATCTACATTTCGGAAGATTTCTATGTGAACTTATAATCCTGATGACAAAGCAATATTATGTTCAGTCTAAATCCTCACATGGATTATGTTCAGTGAGCAGAATTTCAATGTTACTAAGCGCTTAGTAATACATCTATACATATGTAGCTTAAATAGTACATAACAGTTATATAGCTTAACTTGCACTTGTGTTCTTTGTATGTATTCTTAGATCCAATAGCTCGTGTCTAAAGAAACTAATTCAAATTGAAGTACACATAAGTTTAGCCACTTCTCGCACCCGCAAAAAAGTGTGTTATGGTGATGGATATCTAAGCCAAATCACTGTTAAGTTTCATAAATTTTCATTCAGTAGTTTTTGCGTAAGAGGTTTAGAAACATCCATACCTGCTTTCACGCAACCACGCATCTAAGTCAACTACATGTTGACTTGAATGCGTGCCTATAAAATATTAAAGTACATAAAGTGATAGTATTATAATGTGATGTAGATCACAATATCAGATTTATGTAAGCATTCGAAACGTGCCATTAGATATTTTTAAAAGACCTCGAACAGACTGTTACTTAGATCTTGTGTACCTATGTGTATAAAGAACTAGCTTCCGCCCGCGGTTGCACTCGCGTCTCGAGATAACTGCTTCACGCATGATGACGTGACCAAGGGATATAGAGATAATTTTTTATAATAATATATATAGATTACAATTTTTCATATTTTTAGAGTACATAATCATGTTCACAAAGGTTCCTCTAACACAGAAACGAAATTCATGAATCTTAGTTTCGTGGAGCCTGTATTTCTGAATGATATGATAAGCAAAGGATATTTAATTACGTCCTGTGTTCTTCAGTATAGCAAATAATAGATACCTACCTACAATCAAATTGCAAAGACATGTCTATACTATGTAGCTATAAGTAATAAAACATTGATTAGATACTTTCACGGCCACCCATCTACTGAGCAACGTGACAGAATAGGGACAATCCATTCCTATAGATATAAGTATAAGTAGGTACGTACTTATATTATGTGTTATAAATGTGGGTGGGTACATAATATGGGTATTTAATGTTTAACAAAAATATTAATACTTACAAAAAATACAAACTCGTCTTTGACACTTCTTTCATGTAATTCTAAAGTCGCTCTTAGGTAATTAAACTCAAAATTTAGGCAGTATTTTAATTCGATTTTAATTTGGGTTTAATTTAAATTACCTAAATTAATTAAACGAGCTTAAATTTTCCATTCATCTGTTGTAGTAGAGAAACTCTTCCACTACATTTATCAGATTAGCGCTACAGGTCCTACTTAATGACTCCTATAATTTATTTAATGAATAGAATTGTGTTCGGCCGTGAAACTTTGAAACCCGCCCTTATCTCCACCCGCTATAGAAACAACATTACGAGCAACACTCACATGGCCGACATTCGCCTACGCTTCATGTTATCGGCACGTCAAAACTACAACACGACTAATTTATACCTAATACTCAACCTATTAAATATTTACAAGCACAATTACATATCACAGACATGAACAACGATTTTTAACAACTCACAAAAAAATACAGACATCCACAAAGACACGTATTTATTTTAATTTCCATGGAAAATCTGCGTATAACCTACCTACCTTTATTTTGGGCGGCCATTGTAGTTTTCTGCCCACGGGGAGTGGCGCATTATTTTTCCTTGAAAACTTTCACATTTCACAATAATGTTTTAAATGGTATGAGCACGTCTGTGAGCGTCACTTGTTTATGAAACGTGTTTACAATACAACTGATGGCTGGGAATGGTTTGTTTGGTGGAAAAATCGATGCGACGCCGCGCGCAGTCAGCCGCTACACGAATGATAAGAAGCAAGAGCGGCGCCAGCAACAGCCTTGCTATCCTGTCCTCACTACATACATAGAGGTTTCATAGCTATATTGTACCTACTCCCTCGAAGTTTCGCTGTGTTTCAGCCAGCTGATTCAGGATTGTTACGCGCAGTTATTGCGAAATTATTTAGTATCTTTCACATTTACGATTTGGGAATCTTTGAGTTAATATTTAACGATGAGTAGCTTCTTTACGTATACAAGCTTTCATGATTAAATATACGTACTTATTTTACTTATCTATTTGATAATAACGCTTTTTGACAAGTCTTTAGTTTCTTGTCTCACCTATTTTCCTTATTTTATTGGGTAGGAACAACAGGAACAGTTTTGATGAGAAGTTCTCAATATATTAAATTAAATCATAAAATTATTTAAAAAAAACACTTGTCTCTTGAATGATAATGAATATCTTAAAACTTCAGCATTGAAAAAGTAATTTGAATTGAAACGAAATAATTTTACAGTTATTCATATTATTTTTGAATGCTACCGCCTATTTCAGATATAAATGTTGCTACGTTAAAAAAACTTTCAAAAATCCGATTTATGTTAACGCTTTTAAAATCCATTTGGAGGTACTATAATAACTATTACTAAAGTACATACATACATTTTTAAAAATCAAATAAAAACCTTTGCTTAATGCAAAGACTTCTGATAAAAGTGACCTTTGCTTCAAAAATTATTTTAAAAAATATTAGGAGCGTTCCATTTCATTACCATAATAGGACATTATTCATTAACATCTGAATGTATCTTTCTTTGTCTGACAAATACAAATAGTCAGGTTTCATTTTAATTTTATGCTTAAAATTCGTTTTTGCTCACTTCACAGCGCTGTAATGACTATTAATAATGATATTTTGACATTGACCTTTTAATGACAGCTGACAGGAAAATAAAAACAAAAAGGGTAGTCGATCGATATTGATTTTGAAGAAAGTTTGTAAAAACACCCGGTGAAATGCGTGAAGCAAAAATGAATTCGCATCTGGCTGGAGGGCGACTTAATGTCGCGTTAATCCAGGAGTCTATGCGAGCTGAATTGCTGAATCTGTTGGAATTATACAAAGGGCCTAAAGTAAGTAATCGTGTCAGTCTAGTCTTTCCTCCTAGTCCAGTGTTATTCATACTTGTTGATCTGTAAGTCAATAAAATAACTAAAACAGTACAATAGTACCAACACCAACTCTGAAAGTTGTTTAACCAACTACTGGCATTGTAAATATTATAAAGTTAACTATAACAAATGTCTAGCTAGCATATTCTTTATTTTCTACTCCCTTTGTCATCGTCAAATCTAATAAATTCACATTCACAAATTTACTGTTCATAAAACAGTAGACAACTTAATAAATTATTGTAATTCCAATAAGAAAACAATAATAAAGTTTTTATTCAGGTAACAATATGGGACGAGTGGCTGGCTGGTCCCATAGGCCTGGTAGCGCAATACTCCTTGCTAAAAGACCATGGAGTGACAGAGATGTTCCCGCTGAAGCCGGGCAGCCTCCCCACTATATCTGTGAAGCATATTGTGTTCATAGCGAGGCCTAAACTTGTGCTCATGGACTTAGTCGCTGATTATGTGCAGTCACTCAGGTTTGTGATGTCCATCTTTTAAATTAAAACTTATAAATTAAACCCAGATGTTTGACAAAAATATTCAAAATGAGTAACAGATGTTTTGCCTATCTATTTCTTTTTGGCGAGTCGATGGTGAATATTAAAATCTAGAGGCCAAATAGTTCACCAATCTCCGTGTATATGTCATATTATTGTAACTTGCTTACACTTGTTCAATAGTAAATTATCTACAAGTAGTAAATGGCTAATGAAACCCAGAAACTAAACTAATTATATTTATTTAATTGAATAAAATAAACTGCTCCAATAACAAACATGTATGTAAAATCAACAGATCAAAACAATCAACACCAGTAGAATTCCACCTGTTTTTCGTACCACGAACGAGTGAGTTCTGTAAGATACACTTGAAAAACCGAGGAGTGCTGGCCAACCTCTCCATCCAGGAGTTCAAGTGTGACATCTTTCCTTTTGAGAGTGATGTCATGTCTTTGGAGCTACAGAATGATTTTAGGTGAGAATTGTAGAATTTTCTATGTGTAGTTCAAACATGATATTTATTTTGCATGCAGTTTAACCCGTGTCCCGACATAACTGCTTCCCTGAGCCAGATGGTGACAAAAACCTATCTTATGTCCTTCTCCCAAGTATAAGCTACCTCTCCTCTAATTTTCAGCTTAATTGGTCCAGCTGTTCACTAGTAATGGTGTGACCAAGTTACAACAAATATAACATTAATGCAGTTCATTGGTTGCTCTGGCAAGAATGGAATACTTACACTTTTTAAGCATCTCACTGTTAACCTGATACCTGATATTGTTATGGGAAATGTTAACACTGTTAAGCCAAAGCTTTTGTATTCAATCCTACATTTGAGGATAGTTAGTACACAGTTCTAATCTGCCCCAATATAGTATCACAGCAATATAGCTGACTGGTAAAAGCTACAAAAATTTCGTGCTAATTAACCTTATCAATATGAATTCGTGGGTGTACATTAAAACGAAGAGATTAGGGTCACTAATCAATAATATGACGTGATTTCCCATTGATATCATGAGTGAGAGTTTATGAGTATCCAAAATTGATCCTGATTAGTAAATGAGTAATGCCTTATAACGTGATGCTAAAAAACTGTGTAAATAGCATAACTCAGTATAAGTTTTATTTTTTATATAGTTTTACATTTTATTTTCCTTAAAATTAGCAAGACTCAATGAATATTGTTAATTCCAGAGAGAACTATCTAGAAGGCGATCCGACGTGCGTGTACAACGCTGCGCAGGCGCTCCGGACCATACAGCAACTGTACGGCATCATACCTCGGGTGTTCGGCAAGGGACAAGCTGCTAAACAGGTTATATGACAATTGCGATTACCATAGAGTTATGAGAGTGGTGGATCTACCCTAATTATATCCTTGTATACTTCTCGAAATTCGAGACTCGAATGTATTACTCCCTTATGTACTATCACTATGAACAATGTTATATACTACTTCGCTTATTTTTTCCCTTATATGTTCACCTTAAATACACCCCTTTATAGGTATTATCTTTCTTATGCACTCCTCTATACATACAGGTATTTATAATTTTCTTTTACTCTCCTATATTTACTCTCCCCAAATACTCCCTTACGAATTTAATGAACGCAAATTTTTTATCTTATTGAATGGAAATACCCACCTTTGCTCATTCCTGGATTCGCTCATAAACTCAGTATAATCCTATAGATACAAGAACTCCTTTTGGTAACCTCCTTTCATATCCTTCAAGGTATGGGACCTCCTCTGCCGTCTGAACAAGGAAGAGCAAGGGCAGGGTCCTAGAGGCGCTGCCACGTCTTGCATAGACCAGCTGCTACTGCTGGACCGAGCGGTAGACTTCACCAGCGTGATGGCAACACAGCTCACGTATGAGGGACTTATTGGTGAGCTTCTAGATTATTCTAGCAGTAAACTGGCCTGAGAGGAAGAATTGGCCAAGCTTTAACAGCTTAGTTACTTATTTGGTAGCCTTAGGGCGCCCACACAAAACTACAATTCCAATTAGCAAATATTCGCTAAAACTTGTAAAATTCACTATACACAACTTGCAAAACAACGTGGGAGCTCTTAGCTTTCTGGAAACTTTTTTTTTAATTCTTCTTAGTTCCCTCTAACCGGCCAAAGATATATTTTAGAAATAGCTTATTTTTCACTGCAAAATGTTTAGTAATGGTCTATGATAGGCCTTTCAGTACAGATTCCATTTTAGAATTCAGCATTACCAAAATTCCTTTCCTACTTACTTTAACTACATCCCAAGACTTCTTACCTCATCTCACATCATCGAACCCACTTGCAGACGAGATCTACGGCATAAAGAACTCGACAGCAACCTTCCCGGGACACAAGTTCGTGAGCCCAGACGATGCCAGCCCCGAGGTGACCGCGCGTGAAAAGAAACGCATCATACTCAACTCTAGTGAGGAACTGTTCGCTGAGATCAGGGACTGTTACTTTACCTCGGTAAGTTTGGGCTTTTTTTATGATGGGAAATCCTCAAATGACCCCTCCCGCTGTGGGTTAGCAGCGGTGAGGGAGTGTCTGACTCTTACTGACTAAAAACGGTCCTGTTCCGTCATAGGCCTTTTATGTACCAGGGCCGCGGTAACTCTTTCGAACAATCCCGCAGCCCGTGAGTTAGGGTCTAAAGTAGCGAAAATAGGAAAATTGTGTTTTTCTGCCTTTTATGATGAGTAGAAGTCTGTTGGAGTTTTCATTGCTATTTTTTAGGTATAAAGTCATATTATGTAGTAGAAAGTTTGTATTTTTGTTTGTTTTATGTATAAAAAGATTTGAATGTCTTGTGCAATTTTCACAAATGTTTCATAGTTTTAAAACTACAGTTTTACCTAGTTTTTTAGTCTTAAAATGTGATCTTGGCTACTGACAAGAATACCAACATTGTCAATAAGATATTTCTGGAAAGCTGTGACATCAACAATTGCGCTCCAAATTGAGAAGTTACTCACAACTTATCACAGTCTTCCTTACAAACGGATCATATATCGGGTGTGTCGTTCATAATCACATTAAATGAAATGCGTTAATATACTGGTTAATATATGTTGATTAACACAAAGAAAAAAGAAAAATACGTAAAAATAAAAAAAGGCATTTTTCAAACAAAGTTAATAGAATAAAAATGTGCGAAAATTAGAACACCATGTAAAAGTCAGTCACTACAAACAAATGAAATGCTCCCTTGAAAACTGACAGCTGTCAACTGATCAAAACATTCGATACTCCTAACTTCATCTCTGCTTTACACATGATGTTGTAAATTATGAAAACGAAAAATAACTCCAGTGGCTAAACCTCTGAATGGATTAGGATATTTTTTTGGCTTATGTTTAAACAACACCCAAAAAAGTACCTATTTTACTACCAAAAAAATTCTAAACGGTTACCAAAATGGATAAATGGTCACCAAATAACGTTTCCAAAAATATTATTAGATAAAACCATTTTTTCGTATTATTGACTACTAAAAAAATATATGGATGCCTTTAAAATACACTTTAGACCAAATATTATATATTGTCACTACTTAGATGTTACCAATTATGTAATACCATGACTCCTAATTTGGTCATTTTTGTTAGACTAAAAAAGCTAACGATCGCTAGAATATTTCCCAAATACCAATTAAAATACTGGGGTTCCCAAACGTACGTTGCTTATTTATTGTTATATGAATTTGTGTGTAACTCAGTACGTTTAAAATGTAAGCACGCAACATGCAGCAAGCATGGCTTCTGTCACGGCTCCGGCGCTGCAGGGCTCCAGCGGTCCCATGCGAGCTTATCGTCGCAGATGGTTTTCACGCTCACCACCGCAGCTTTGGCTTGCTGGCCGGCTCTGCCGGCCAGCCTCAGCCGCGTCGGCGAGCGTTAAAATTACCTGCGCCTCAGCTCGCAGGCCGCCTCGCCCCTCCGCGCCTACGCGATTTTGAATTGCACTCTAGGGGTAGGGCAGACAAGACTACGTGGAGTCGGTTTTGCAGCGATTCGTTTTCGTCACTAACTTTGATTTTTGGTAGTAATATTAATCATTTAGTTGGATAGAATTTGGTGACCATTAATCCATTTTGGGAACCAAAAATAATATTTGTGCGAGATTTGCGATTTTTCTGATGTTATTTTATTTTTTTTGGATCATAATATTATATACTTTAGTGCCCTTTTAATAAAGTCAATTTATTTTTTTTGGAGTTGTTTATTTTATTTGGTGCCTCAGCCTAGATTCTTAAAAATATTTTTGGTGACCACCTAAATTATACCCTATTTTTTTTACAATTCGCCATAGAATATCATAAAGTATGTGTGATAGGATTTAATGTGATTAGGAACGACACACCCGATATCTATGAAAACAATACAAGATAATCACCACTACATAGTATAAAACAAAGTCGTGTCAATGTCCCTTTATACGCTTAAATCTTCAAAATTACACGAGCTTTCATGCGGATTTTTTTTATAGATAGAGTGATTAAAGAGAAAGGTTTACATAATATGATAATATACATTTAATAGTGGAGAAATACTGTTATCCCGTGCGAAGCTGGGGTGGGTCGCTAGTAATCTAAGTAAACTTTATTTCGCTAGGTCGGCACAGCTCTGTCCAAGAAAGCCCGCGTCATAAAGACGCAGCTAGACGAGCGACACAAGGACAAGTCGGTGCAGGAGATCAAGCAGTTCGTGTCGCGGCTGCCGCAGATGTTAGCCAGCAAGCAGTCGCTCGCCACGCACACCGCCATCGCCGAGTATATCAAAGAGGTATCACTTTACAATATTCATATATATGTATGAAGAATACCAAAATTTTTCACAAATGTTTAGCTGGAAACAGAATTTCGGACGCAACTGACAAGTATGTGTTGTCGGAAATCCGCTCGTAATTTTGTAGTTTGCGATGATCAATTTACACAGCTCTTTGCATTCGTTGTCCAGATAACAAGTTTCGGTTCGTTGTCAGTTGCATCCTCTAAGCTACGTCCGATAGTTTTGGGTGGCTTAATAGGTAGTCAGATACCAGAAACTTTGCATAAGTTGTTGAGGTCAGGTTGGCATGTAAAACTGGCACAAGAGAGCCAATCCCGCGAACGGGAAAGTGGTTCTGAAAGTCATAGCAATTTGACATATTTCTCTGATACTTAAGTAGCAGTCAGGAATCCTACATAAAGAAAATTGATTTGCCTATATACTATACCCTTAAAAGTTACGTCCTTGATACAGTTTTTAACTGACTTTCCAAAAAGGAGGAGGTTCTCGAGGACTCCTGGACCCATTTGCAAAATTATTTTTTCGTTTTTTTGTAGACAACAGACACATTCGAGTTCCACGACACGGTACAATGCGAGGAGGACTTTCTGAACTGCGTGGACAACGAGAAGGCTTGCCCCTACATAGAAGATCTTATCGCACAAAAGGAACCGCTCACTAAGGTACTAACTGCGGATTCCTATAACGTATCTATCTATAGTTTTGTGATAAATTGAAATTGGACGTAAGTAATTTAAATAGAGCGCATGTCAAAATTCTATACTTAATCGCAAATCCGGATTGATAGTTTATAGAAATCCGTTATGTTGTTTAAAATGAAAAATGTTATCCTATTGTTTTTTTACTGAAAACGTTGCCATTGTTCTTAAGGGAAATTCTTTCAAAGCTCATTCTTCGATCTATTAGAATTCTACTTTATGTAACTCAGATCAAAAGAGATCTAAACAAAATAGTAGAGTTGCGTTATAGAAAAAATTGTGTAGCCAACATTCTTCTCAGAATTCAAAATGTCCGACGAAACCCCCTTTTTCATTCAAAGTCCAAGTCACACAAAACAGTTTTTTTTCTTCCATAGGTGCTTCGCCTTATCTGCTTGCAATGCGTGACCGGCTCAGGGCTGAAGCTGAAAGTTCTAGAATACTACAAGAGAGAGCTAGTCCAAGTATACGGGCTGAATACTTGGTTGACGCTCTGCAACCTGGAGAAATGCGGGTTGCTCAAACCGCAGCAGGGGACGAGGCAGTATGCTGTGCTGAGGAAGGTAATATATTATTTGCAGTAAGAACCAAAGTTAATGGCGGCTTGCAACTAGCTTCCGAGCCTTAATATCTCCGACTCAAAAAGGTTATGAGCTCATCCTTCCTTGTCCATGTATGAGGAAGTATATAAGAGGAGTACTTAGTACGTCCAAGGCCGATTTCGGCCGCGGTGGCTTTTCTCATATAAGGAGATCAGCCAGCTGCGCAGGACATATCATAGTGCACAAGAATTTTTGCAGACATGCGAGTATATAAGGAAGTGCATTGTTTCGTGCCGCCAATAAGTTTGGTTTGTACAATACCTTGTTTCATACAACATATCATAGCAATATTATTTTAATACAAGAACAATACTGGATGGTATGTATGGAATTTTTCCCACTATCTATAACTATTGTAACCATTCTTTTATATCACAAACAATAATAAAGGAACCCTTTGCTATGCCCACGCGCAATGCGGTTATTGCGCAACAATGAGGATCGGATTAGAGAAACTAGCACAATGTGGTCCAAATTATTGTATTTAACCGACTCGTCGGTGCAATTAATAAACATTATATTTTCATTTAAGTTGGTAATTCGTGTAATCTATAACTACCAAAGAGAATACTATAGAGTTGAAGGTTTTTTTTTTTGGTTTGCTTGAATGTACTATTTATCTTCAAGAACTACTGGACCGATTTGATAAATTCTTACATCGTTATAGTCCATTTATCGAGGAAGGCGTCGGGGTACGCGGATCAGTTTCCACGGGTCACGGATATTAACGTTGCCAGAAACTATTGAAATATTACATACGTACACATATCTTATAACACTAATATTATTGCTATCTATTCCTAGACGCTGCACCTAACCATGGACGAAACAGAGATGAACGCGAAAGACAAGAGCTACCTGTGCAACAAGTACACGCCGCTCACAGTACGCCTCAGCGAACATATCGCTAAGAATAAGGGATGGACGGGTAAGATACTAGAATAATGACGGCCAATTCAAATACAAACTCTATGTATCTCTCGATTTCCTTAGGTACCTCTAGATATAAGAATTTGACATTACTCGTATGGGGCTAAGGTCAAATCTAGTTGCGGGATCGTTCCAAAGACTTACCGCGGCCCTGGAACATAGGCCTACGAAAGAACATGATGGGTTTTAGTAAGTAAGAGTCTGACGTCTGAAGTGTAAAAAGTCATTTGATGATTTGATTTCGATTGCTCATCAGAAGAAAAGGTCAAAATCTATCAAGTAAGGAAATCTAGATAAAATCCGCAGTAAGAAATATTCATAATCCGCCACCTTAGGGGTTAATAACGACAGTGGCACACATGTTACCTACTGTAGAATATCGTATCAGGATGTTTTTTCGATGCAACGGCATTTTAATTAGATACACCTAAAAATATGTAAGTTGTCGATGATGATTAACCTTAAACATCCACAGATATTGGGCTGTCGTCCAGCATTATGTCCTAAAATAAACTGTAACAAACATACCTAAGAGATGATAGCCATTCAACTTCTATTCCCAGCTATGCATCTATCCTACTATCCTATAAATCAAGACTATGAATGCATCCCATTATTCTAAAAAAACAATACCTCTACCACCTCTTTGTTACAAAATATAACAATATTACACTACTCATTAAAACGCTAAAACATTATCAAACAAATCATATCGAAATACATTGTACATTATGAATCATTTTTAGATAAGTAACACAAATACATTATTTGATTCCGACGCTCCGATAGCGACGGCGTGACCTTATGCAAATAACTCGCGCCCATATTAACACGACGAACAAGCCAATTAGTCTAACGCTGACCTAATCAACTTCCTTAGTCCGTCCTCTTTTAACCGACTTATTAAAAATGAGGTTTTGAGTTTTAAGCTGTGTATATACCTATGTTTGGCTTGGCTGTAACATTTTTTAAACTTGGGAGAAGGGTCTAGGTAGGTATATTATTAAAATCGGTTTATTTATTTTTTGTAAAAAAGTTTTTTTCAGTACATATTTTGGTCCAGCAACTCTTTGCTCTAAAATTAAAAAAAGTGTTCTGAAAATTGTTCGATATATGAATGATTGCCGTAGCGAATGCTTTTCGATCGCATGATATGCGAATATAATACGAGATGCTAATTGATTTTCTAGATATTTTGGCTGAATGTTCTAGTTTTTGAACTTTTCTAATAAAGACGAATTTGTGACAGTTTCTTTAGATTTTTTATTAATTCCATGAAATGATACACATAATATATCAGTATCATTATTTGGTCATGTTTGGCGGAGTCTTTGTTAACTGTTAACGTACGCCAACTGAAAAACAATATAGATAACGTGCAAACCTACATACTCAAATTATCTCTACTATTATTTAGCAACTTAAAATCGCATTGCAAGGGAATCAAAAATGTGATAATAATAATTGCAAATACGTCTATTTCAGGAATTCAAGACGTGCTCGGACTACTCCCAGGGCCAACAGTCGATGAATTACAGACGTTACAACCACGCATGGCCCGTCGCAACTCCATCTCAAGTGAAAACTCATCCTCTATGGAGAACCCTCGCGTCATACTGGTGTTCTTCATAGGAGGCTGCACCTACCAGGAGATCTCTGCTCTCAGGACCATCAGCCAGCAGGAAGACTCCAATGTGGAGTTCGTTATTCTGACCACCAAGCTCATTAATGGCACTACCTTCATAGAATCTTTGATGGAAAATGAATAAATGTATTACTATTACTAATCTAGAGTATTATATTTTTCAATATTAATATATCAATGTGTAGATTGTAGATATGTATATCTCAATAATATAATTCCATGTATTTTTAAGTGATAATGTAACTTCATATATCAATTATTCAAGAAAACCAAAATAGTAGTTTAAATAATCTTTTAATTCTCATGACTCCACACATTTCATGAATACGGAATAAAATTAAACATGAACCATAAATCTTGGTTTATTAAAATTTCATATTCATAACTTGCATATAATATAAACTTCAATTTGATCAGTTGTTTTCTTTAAATAAACTTACAAAAGTCCTGCACGCTTACCAACTATATATTACAATTTTAAAGCTTTCAGCATAATAAAAATAATTTCGTACACCAACATACAAACAAGTGTAATCTAATGACTATTCTCATAAATATTCGTTACTCGTGTATTTTGTGATGTTGGATTTCTTTGGTGGTGCGACGTAGACACCAAACTTCTTGGCTAGGTTCACCAGCTTGTCGTTGTCGTATCCAACCTCCTCCTTGTAACATCTGAGCATTAAAGGCATCACTGTGTCTAAAATAAACTTAAAGTTCTTCTGAGCGTAACTAGAATCATTGCCTATGGAGAGCATAAGGCGAGCATTGAACACAGCAAAGATGCACTCGTCCAGCACGTCCATCATGTCCTTAGTGGCCAGCTGCAGGCCCACCTTCTGTATTGTTATGACGGACTGTGCAAACCATATTGTACTACTAGATAGGTCCACCCATGTTTCATTTATTATGTACTTAGCTAAGATAAGGCCCAAACTTTCCATCTGTACTAAGAATTTATTGACTCCAGCTTTAGTGTGCATATTCACAGGGGTCCACTTGTCCTCTGACACTTTACTTCTCATAGAGTCTACTATCTTCTCCCTGTACTCCCTCATAGCCTTCACTATGGGAGCTCTTAAACAGCTGTTCATCTGAAATCTCAAATCTAGACCGAACTCACAGAACAGCAGACACTGATCCCTCAAGCTCTGCACACAGTCTAACACAGAATCCAACGCACACTGCGGAGTGAACACTTGTTTAATAATTTGACTCATTAACATTCTAAGTTGCATGCTAGCCCAGACTACGAAAGCACTAATTTTATTCTTAGGAAATAACGTAATGAACTCTGTTAAGGCATCGCTGAGTGAGCAGAAGAACACCTCACCTACTTGCTTCACGTAACTGTTGATGGAGCCCTCCAGCTGGACTCCCTTCACATGAACCTTCACCGTATGACTGCATATAGCTAGAAACAGTTCACATGCCTGACTAGTCATGTTAAACTTGTTCAGTATGTGCACCGGCTGACGGGATGACTGCAGGCCACCTCTCGGACTCCAATTGTGATTAACATCTAGTTCTTTCAACAATATTTCTATCAACACTTTCTGCTTTTGTTCAATTCTCTTCAGTAGATCACTTCTCTGTGGATGGTTCTTGTTTTCTTCTGTATCTAACGCCTTTTGAGCTGATACCATTAGTTCATATGTTTTCTGAAAATGTCTTTCAACTATTAGTACATCCAGCTCCTCTGTGACATCAGCTAGCCACTCAGGCAGGGGAGCCACTTGGGGAGAGGGTAATTCTTCAACAGACAGACTGGGGGACTCCAGTAACTCTGGTTTAGGCTTGTCTTGACTATCCTTTTTCTTTTGCTTAGAAGTCTCTTTTTCAATATGCAACTTCTTAGCAACATCAAACTTATCGAGCCAATCTTTCTTGATAGCAAAACTATTGCACTGAAACACTCTAGTATCTGGGAAGGCTAACACTTTGAAAGCTTGTTTCACACTCCCTAAGTCTCTCACATTCACCACAGCAAGGGTACTGATAGGGTAACTGGCCTGAAACTTATATCTATTAGGACCTCTGCGGTTTGAAATCCACGATGTCAACATAAGGCAATCATTGAATAAATACACATGCATTCTCTGTAGAGCAGTGTTCTCCTCGGCGTCGATCTCTAGTAGGTCACCTTCGTGAAGTAATGTTCTATCTGGGACGTCTAGTAAGTTCATGCAGCCTTCCACTTTCTCAGAGATAAGGTTGAGCTTGTTCTTGCGCTGCTCCTCGGCGCGCTCGGCCTCGACGTCGTGGTTGTCGAGCGACTCGCGCGAGATCGCGTTCTCGTTGCCGAGGACCGACGCGTGGGAGAGAGTCGTGAGCACAGTTCGCTGCTCGCTCAGCAGGTGGGACAGCTTGTACATTTCAGCTTCTAGGTGGGATATCTCCGTCGCCGTCTCGATGAACTGCATGTAGTTCTCGTACACATTTTTCTTGAGGGCACTGGCGGTCTCTTCGGCTAATGACTGTATCTTATCCTTCTGTTGTTGGAGCTCCTCCCCTCCGACACAGGACTTGGCCAGTTCCTTCACATACCGCTCAGGCACAAAGTCTGGCACAGCGAACTTCTCCATGTTAATTTCGGACATCGTTATCTTAAAATATTTACAGTTTCTACTCGTAATTATTAGTTAAAAACACTGGCTCACTCATCATTCGATAATCGAACGACAGGACGTATCAACCCATCAAATTCAAATGTCAGATTTGCGTTCCGTTACTTGTCAGATTTTTTTGTAGGCGTTTACATAATTAAACGTTTAGTTAGCTTTGATATAGCTAAACTAAAATGTGATGATAAAAATAGAATAAATTGTTTGTTTAGAAACGCTTCAAGTTAACAAAAGAAACTTTATATACTCAAAACACATGGAAAAATACTGCCCTAATTACTATGACAAAAATATAAAAATAATCATAATAGCATGGAGCTATAGAGCCCACGGAGCTGTTTGGGGCAACGAGCGAATGATTGCAAATGCCTGTCTTCAGCGCTGAATGGATGTGTCTGATACCGTCACAGCAAAGTATTTTGTATTAGTTCGGTATACTGAGACCATCTTCCGTCACTCTTGAGCACACAAGTTTTTGTACCTTATGGGCTTATTGGGTTATTTTATTGCTAGCCGTACCCTTGACAAATAATGATGTCTGACGTCATTTAACTTGAGCTTATGTATAATAGGTACTGTATCAATCATTTGCTTATTACTAGCAGTTTCCCAAAAGTTGTTTACAACATAAAGCCTATGTTACTCGGGAATAATCAAGTTTCTCAGCAGGGATAGAATTTTTCTCATCGGTCCAGTAGTTTTGGAGCCTTTAGGCTAAAAACAAACACAAAATGTTTCTTCTTTATTTTATAAAATTAAAGTATAAACCTACTTGAATATTTTGATTAGATATTAAAATATATAGGTAGATGAAACAAATTATTTGGTAATGGCAGCAGATTTCAATCTCAAATTAGTCAGCAGGAAGGGGATAAAATTTAAAGACAGAAATAATAGCGACAATTTTATTGGAATTGGCAGTATTTACTTATTAGTAACCATAATTAACCAACAACATAACAGCTTTATCATCTTTACCGATTGGATTCTTCTATCGATATCAAACATGTAGAGAGCATGATTGTTTAACAGTCAGAGCTAACAAGTAAAACATTAGAAAGCCTAGTTCAAACTTTCAATTCAATACGAGCACAGCATTGCTGCCTCTTCTTTTTGTTTCATTCAACGATAGAAAAAGAGAGCATTCCGTACTTCTTGTTTCTCCCGTTTTTGTACTTTCAT
Organism: Helicoverpa armigera; assembly: GCF_030705265.1. Classification (NCBI taxonomy): domain Eukaryota; kingdom Metazoa; phylum Arthropoda; class Insecta; order Lepidoptera; family Noctuidae; genus Helicoverpa; species Helicoverpa armigera. The sequence goes on from NC_087141.1 coordinate 4,290,996, forward strand.
AAAACAATCTAAAATCTTACAAAAATAAGCTCATTTTTATTCAAACAAGTTCATCATATCGAATTGAAAGTTTAAATTAATAATTTCGGTAAATCCTTTTACAGTTTCGTAGAAAAAGCGCGGGCTTTTTAAATAACTTAATTCAATGGCACTGGTCGACTAAAACATCCTGTCAATATGACATTAGTGATGTACCTGAAGGTAGAAGTCCGCGCTTTTAGTACTATAGTTTAGTCGATTTTTTTCGGGGTATATATTTATTCTTTTTTCTCTTCTGGTTTCGTTTCAGTTTCAGTTTTGGCTTCAGTGAGCTCGACGATGGTGGCGGGTGCTTCGGGCTCGGGCTGGCTGGTGTAGTTGCCGTCACGCTTGTACCTGTAGTAACGGCCGGTGGCTACCACTGACTGTGTGTCGTAGCAGTTCACGAGGGCATCGCCGTTGCGTCCTGAACAAATGAATAGAAATGAGAACAAAGGACAATCTCGCATTGCGAGTCAAGTAAGTGGTATTTTATTACAGTGATTGTCAAGATAGCTATGTAGAGGTTTTTTCTATTCAGTTGAAATTTTATTGTTGAATACCAATCAAGCAACTCATTGCAAATCAACGAAGTATGGAATTCAATCTGAGTTGCCAATCCGACTAAGTCGATAAATAAAGCCATTTACTAGGACTGGATTTTTCAACTAAAAATAAAATAAACTTACCGTTAGGGCAGGTGCAGACAGCGATGTGCCTGCGGGCCATGCAGACGGCGCCGGAGCCGCACTGAGTGTTACCGAGACAGGGGTCCACGCAGCGGTATCCAACGCAAGCCAGGTTGTCTGGGCACTGGGAGTCCAGCTCGCATTCACCCTGGAGAATAACCACAAAACGTATTTAAAAATGAGTAAAAAACATCTCTCCTAAAAAGTTGGACTTATAATAGGTACTCTCGGTGATGCTTTTATTTTTAAAGCATCATTGTGTATCATTCACGTGAAATTGAATGAGATTATTCTTTCTCACCTTTAAATTGGGTGGGCGTTCTGGTTTCTTTTCATTCAGAGAAGGTGCAGAATTATTTTATGGACATATAAGTATATGTTAAACTTACACGTTCGCAAGAGACGAGAGCGTTTCCGATGTATCCGGTAGGGCAGGTGCAGACGGGACGCTCGGCGCCGGTGCGGTCGTGTCCGGGGGTGCACTTGGCGTTAGCACCACAAGGGTTAGGCTCGCAAAGGTCACCTCAGAACAAAATACATATTTATATAACACAGGTTTAAAAGCGTTGTACCAAGTATGGTACCTTGAGGCATCCCACTCACTACCACAACATCTTCCTTCTAACTCATGCTCTACAGTGTCAAAAGCTTTAGCAAAGACCAACTTACGGGCTTCGAAAGGTCGGCAGTAAGAGAAGGGATCTCCAGTCATGTTCCTTGGGCAAGAGCAGACGGGTGTCAGACCACGGAGGTGGCACTCAGCGTTGGTACCGCAGGCGTTGATGCAAGGGTCGACGCAAGCGTTGTAGATGCAAGCGGGCTTGTAGCTGGGGCATTCGCCGTCAGATGTGCACTCGGCTGTGCAGATCCTGTAGGGGTCTCCGTGGTAACCCTGAGGGATAGAAGAACAGTTTTAGTATGTTTCTTTAGGTATGTTTACTACTTATATAGTTGAATAAGCTGCAATAATTTTTGGAACATGTATATATGTGTCAGGTACTAAAAACAGAGCATATTTTTTTAAATATTTAAGGGTACTTACTCTGGGGCACTTGCAGATGGCGCGGTGGGCAGCAACAGTCTCACAGTCAGCGTTAACGCCACAGTCTCCACAGGGGCTGATACACTTGAAGTCCCGACAAGATTGTTGGGCTCCACACTCGCCGTCAGACTCGCATTCGTGGTGACAGCCGGTCAAGGGACTACCCTGGATCACAAAATACACCACATTAACATTTTAGGTATATTCGTGGAAGATTCAAAGTTTCAAAAACAAATGTAAAGAATTACTTATGTATTATGTATCGCTACAAAATAAAGAAACCCTAAAAGGAATTGATGGTTAAACTTACCCTGTATCCAGGTAAGCAAGTACAAATAGCCTGGTTGTTGGCGACGTGGCACTTAGTGTTGGCGCCGCAGGGAGATGGGTGGCAAGCTTCCTCTGTGAACAATAGCATACCATGATGAGTAACAGTCCAATAAGGTATGGGAGATATTATTTATTCTTGATAATGGAAGAGTTTGTACCTGGGTCGGCGATTCTGCATGAGCTGAAGGGGTTTCCGGTGTAGCCAGCTGGGCAGGTACAAACCGGGATGTGGTTACGGACCTATTGGAAACAAATGACAAATTACTTAGTTAAAGAAGAAAATTGTATAGACAAACAGTTGATTTTATAAAGTAAAGAAATGGAAACAATATCTTACGTCGCAGTTAGCGTTGACTCCGCAGGCGCCAGCGCAGGGGTCGATACAATGTTGGTTGACGCAGCTCTGGTGGCCGCGGCACTCGCTGTTGTCTGTTGGAAACATAATACGAAATCTAAGTTGAAAAGATTTCAGTAGATTTTAACAGCAATCCTCCCTGCCCTGTGTGAGAAAAGCTAGAGGTTTAAACTCCTTAACCAAAACTAAATTTAACATTTCCCTTAATCCCTAGAGATTCAAGTTCAATACTCACCAATGCATTCGATCTTGACGCACTGTGTAAGTGCATCTCCGGAATAACCAGGCAGGCAAGCGCAGACGGGCCTCACACTGCCGTGGATGCAGTGGGCCCCGACGCCGCAGGTGTGGGGCCCGCAGGTCACCAGGTTGTCGGAGATCGAGCGCCCGTGCTCGTACAGGTCGCGGCCCAGGTAGTTCCGGGCATAGTAGTTGTGGTAGCGTTGACCTTCAAGGAAATAGAGATGATATAGGTAACAAATATGATAATGATGTTGATCTAGTTTAAGGATGTGATTTATTAAATCATGTAAATGTCACCTTTGTCGTCTATATAAGAATAGGTAACACAATGAATATCAAGCAATTTCAATAAAAAAACACAGATTTATGATGTTTTGGATGGTTACCTAGCAGCCATAAAGATGTTAATGATGTAACAATTTTGGATTTAAATCAAATCCATAATACCATAATAACATCGACGGATTGATTTATGATAAAATTATGTGAAAAATATACATAAATAAGGAAGCTGCGTCATAAGTAGATCACATTATCAACAACAACATGATTAAAAAACAAAACAAACAGAACAAAAAGTATTTAACCCCCACGCTTCATCAATTTGCATGATGCTGGCAATCAAGCAAAAACATCATTAGGAAAAATAAAAAAAACCATAGAGTGGACCTTGGCAACGGACCATATGTGTGGAAGGCTTCGCCTACACAAGACCTAGCGTCCTTGCCAAGTCGCAATGACGGATTTACATTGTTATACAGCACGGCACTCATGTTAGGAATGCAAAATAATATGTTCATTTGTCCGTAGTATTAGAACATAAATCTGCAATATTGCAGGCTTTGTTACTTTGACGGGTGTGGAAAATAGACCATACCGCAGCTCCTAATTTCTAGACGAGAAATTCTTTTCATTATTTAACAAACTTCAAGTTGTTTCTTATGAGAGTACCTAGTTAGAAACAAGAAATTATGATTTCATACCAACATCCTATCGTCAGAATCTACTATATTCTTTCATCGATTACCTAAATTAATCGATTTTAAGGTGCACTTCCTAATTGGTGAATCGATACAATAAGCTTCCTACGTCTACTCATCCAACATTCGAACCATTTACGTAAATATGAGAAACTTGATGAGCATAACCGAATGCGAGAACTTGTGACGAGTTCAAGAGTGCTGTGGGTGTGTTCCGCGTGGTCAGGCAGTCTCGTGCTGCAGCGCTCGACCTTCAGCCATTGATCACATAACTAGCCATTTACCGCTTTGTATTTTTATTGACAATGACTCATAAGGTCTTCTATTATAATAAACTCAATAGCGGAATTTATAATCTATTCTAATAATGTAATAGTGCTTAGGAATAGCACCTGGTAAGATTAAACAAAAATATTCCAGCGTAGTAGGTAGGTATGCAGAAGGCGCTGGATAAAGGCTTATTCTAATCAGGAAATGTCATGAGCAAAACCCAAAAATACTAAGGACATTTCCTCATAATTTGGAAAACACGCAGAGTAGTAAATTCGCACATTAGACAATTTCTAAGAACACCTATGACGAACGAGGGCATTACTAAGGAAATAAATAAGGAAGAAACAACTGACTTATTTATCAGTTAGCTTTAAAAGATTGTATAAACAAAGGTCAGTTTAGCGGACAGGATAGATCCGAAAGAGATGGCGGGAAAAGCTGGAAGCTTACAACTGTGATTGGTGGAAACACTTAAAGGATGAAGAGGTGTGGAGAACCGAAATGGTTTTTGCCCAGCGGCGGGACTGGGGACAGTTCAGACTACCAAAAAAAACGTTGTACCAAAAGCCAGTTTGTACTCTATATGTTTTCAGAGACTGGTATTGGTAGTAACAAAAGGTCATATTCAACGAGGACGGTCTTGAATGGCACGCCGCCGCGATGTCCCGATTGCAACATAAATGGATGCTTAACTCCGGGTATCCTAACTTTCGTAATATTTGTTCACAAGTCGTAAGTAATTATGTTTACGGTCATCGAAAAAAGAAATCCACTACATCTCAGCAAAAGTTTCGAAGTTGGTACTTTATCACTTGTTTAAATGAGGTCACAAAAAGGAGATCACTAGGCAAGCAAAATTTGTGCTTTACGAATGTTGGCGGAATATTTGTTAGAAGGCGCTCCTTACACATATTCCGCCGTAGTTTATTAAATTAAATATAAACTTTAAAAATTCATGAAAATGTTAGAGCCATTGCAAAATATTTTTCAGATTATTTTACAACACACAATTTTCTTGCTATGATCCTCCAAATATCGAGGCAGTACTTAGTTAGGTACTCTGATCAACTTACCTTCAGCAGTTCCAAATACCAGGAGCACCAATGGCGCCAACATAAACACCTTCGCGCCCATCTACAGAAACGAACTCATATTATTCAAATATCATCCTTAAAACTAATCTAAATATTTTTCAGTGAGTATTTATAAAAACTGTAAATTTTTGTAAACATTTCTGTAATGTTTTCCTAATAGTTGTCAAATTGACGCATCAATTTTCCAGAGAGTCGCGATTTTTATTTTTTTATTTATGATTTATCTTTTTTATTATTGTTAGAGTCAGAGCTACATTCCTCAATCTTAATTTTAATAATGTTATGGGCAGACATATACGCGGCTGTTATACATTGCATTAAATATTAAGTTTGTACTTGATTTTAAAAAAAAATCCGTTAGCACCTAGTAAGCTGAAGTTATTAATGCTCATCTAATTATTAACTTCGGTTAAGCAAATTGCAGTTAGTAACAGTATGTGAAACTTCTTCATCATTGATAGGAACCAACGATCACTATGAATGAGCTATAGCTTCATTGAAGGTTGTATGTGTTTCAATGAGTCATCAGGTAAATATAAATAAGTACTCGCAATTCGCCTGACCCCTACATTTTCTTCTGTTTATGGTAACGACGAGTCAGTTATTAAAAACAACAATTGCAAGAATACCGTTCTCCGAAATGTGTGATCAAATAAAACGATTTACCTACTATTATAAGTAAAGTTAGTTATTAAATTGACCAAAGAGTTTGAGAGTCTTTAAATTGACAATGTTCATTGTATTAAATCAAATAAATAACGAATATTCAAATAAACATAACGAACGTGAAGCGTAAAACGGTTCAGTTAAGTTTTTTGTAATGATTCTAAATAAATATTAGTTTATATTACACCTTCACCAACTTTATATAACCAAATACATAATAGGTACAGATAGTTAGAAGCCAAAATTAATCCGATATCACTCACTGCACAGTCTCAAAAATATTAATTAAATAAATACTTTTTTCACTGTTATTTTTATAAGCTGCGGCCACAACACTTACGTCTGATTCGTGTATTTTCTCGCGATGAGATAACAGTCCGTGAGGTATGCGCACAGGCCTTATACTGTTCGAAGCGCCTACGCCGACGCCTATACATACATACCTACTTCTTGTTTGTATAGGAATACATATGGTTAATCGGTAGGTATTGTAAACAGACGTTGAACCCGGTTGTGTTATCAGAAGTTTTTCCTGAGAGAATTTAAACGCGCAGGGCGACAGGAAAGGTTTGCAACCCCTGCTCAGCTTAAGGCCATTCATTACAGTGCTTATTTCACTCTTTTTTTATTTCCAAGAAAATATTTACCCACTTACCTAAAGTTCCATAATTTCCCAGTTATTGTTGCGTCTATTTCTCTCCTAGGTATATGTTTTTATTTTTTAATAATAGGTAGGTACACATTGCGGTGTCGTTCTGACCTCACTTTACCATTCACTCAATTTACCATATCCTCCCCAAGGGGTACAACTTTGGTACAAACTTTCATCTCTATTAAGACCGATGAATTGTTGAGCATCTAATAAAATAATCCAGATTGAGTTGTAGAATGAAAGAAATCTGAAAATCTGATTAAATTTACAAAATTGCCAATCATCCGTTAACGTCCTTAGGTACCTACAGCAGGTACTTACCACAACACCAACAGCTGGTGACGATGACAAAAAAATTGCACACTTCCGGATCCGCACAGCCTACGGTGCAGGTACGTAACTAGGTATATACGATGGAATGCGGGTTAGTATTTAATCCGCACGAATTTTACTTACTAATACTTACCAGGAAAGTGCGAATTGAGACTTATTTATTTTATTATAAAGAAAAATTAGGAAAACTGACCCCACCACCATGTGGGATATCTACATAGCAGGAAAGAGAGATATTTTTTACTATTCCAAAAAAATACGGTAACCGATTACCGCAAATGTATTTTATTGGTGGAAGAATCTTACGTATAATAAATGCAATGGATAGCAGAAGATGCACAAAGAAAAGAGCCCATAAGAAGCTAGGTGCACTGCAATAAAAACACTGACCCGCCGCGGTGAACTTTATACCAAACTTAGATTTTTGTTCTATTCTGAAAAGCAGAAGCAGGAAGTGTTAATTAATTTATCCTCTCAAAACTTCATAAAATTAATGACGATTTTATATTGTTATTTTTTTGGCGCCCACCGTCCCAATTAAAGGATTCTCAATATCATATCGAATGACGTAAGGCATTCAAATCTACGTAAGAATTGAAAGGTTCCGTAATATACCTACATATATTATGTAAGTCCATATTTTGATGATACATACCTACCTCCTTAAACCTAGGTCCTTACCGTTCTTCAGTGACTGTGGCTATGTTAAAAACAGTCACTGAGAGTGGGAACCCTCAACCCAGAATAGCTACAAAAAAAACTTGCAGAAGGAAATATAGGTATGAATGAGTTTAGTCTGACATTCCGAAAAATCCATTTCATGACTTCGCTTCTGAATTCAAGCCTACAAATTACAGTGACCATTTGCTAGGTAAAACTTGTACCAAGCTTTATAAATCCGTTAAGGAGGTAGGCACTTACCTAAGTAAGTATCTTTCAATTTTTATTCCACGTCCCAACAATACCAGACAGTTTTAGGCTATTATGGTGTCATACAATATCGTAATAGTTACTTATTCCAACGCCGATAAGTAATACTATAAATTTATACTTTTTATCCCATTCCCAGATGCAGTGGCGGCCCTAGGGGTGTGCGAACTGTGCCATCGCACAGGGCCTCGCGCTTGTTGGGGGCCTCGCGCTACAACCCACACTAATATAAAAAATTATAACTAAAAATATATATCTGGTCCAAGCATATCTAGATTCTAGATTCTTTTTATTTGTGCTTAATTCCGAGTTTAATTTGAGAGTCCTTAAACAAACAATTTATAAAAATTCGCGCTCGCTACGCTCGCGGCTCTTCACTTAACACTACCTTTCCTTCTAACTTGATTACTTTTATGTCCTAAATCTCAAAAATTTTCCGCTCGCTACGCTCGCGACTTCACCTTGCACTGTTGTTTGTTGTACAAGTTTAGGTGCTTTAGTGGCCCAAAGCTCAACAATTTTTGCGCTCGCTACGCTCGCGTTAGCTTTACTTTCCACTTGTTTTATTTTTTTCATCCTTTTTTAGCCAAACCTAGAAGGTAGCGCCGTCCTTTTATTATCAACAAAATAACTCCTAGTTTCCGGATGAACTTTCTTATTTACGACGTTCGAACTACTTAAGTTCTTCAAGAATCTTTCAATACATAGAGGGGGCGCTTGGATCATGATTGCACCCGGGCGCTACATTAGCTAGAGACGGCCCTGAATCAGGCCCATGTTATACGAAAAGCTGAATATTATCTCGGTGCTGAAATATATATTAGAAAATAATTTAACTGAAATTTATCCCACTACCGAAATAGTCTTGAGAATTCGAATAATAACATAATATTATCGAAAAAGCAGTTTTTTCAAGGCTTAAAATTATTAAAACATGTTTAAGGAATTCTATGACAAAAGATCTATTTTCATTTCAACCCTTGCTATTATTTCCATAATCTTTCGATCGAAAATGACGTTGCTCATTCATTCCATTATTCTGCTTTAATTAAAGATTTTAGTCTTAAGAAAAGTCGCAAGCATCAGATCATTTTAATAATTGTTAATTCTTTAAATACAAACTGTAGTATAAATAAAATCTTATTAATTTGTTTAACTTGAGCATTTCTCCTCAAACATGACGTTTAGCTAAATCAAAACACCAGCTTACTGTCGCAACACATACTTTTCACATAGGACAAAGGGCCTCGCATAGACCTGCCGCACATAGCCTCGCAAGGGCTGGGGCCGCCGCTGCCCAGATGGATAGAAACTCAAATGATGTCGATATCCGTACTGACGTTTAAAAGTTTACTACTTTCGGCTATTATGAAATGAATCAACCAGAGCATAAAAAAGCACTTTTTTATAAAGTTACACACCCAGTTCCTATCGCATGTCAAAATTCAATTGTTATTTAAATGATGAAACTATTCATATATAATATCCAGCGGGCGGAACGTGGAACAAAAGCTAGACTTGATTTTAAAATTCAATTGTACGCAACGACTTTTCTTTGGCGCCATGTTTGGTGCGCGCGAACTTCCAACGGCCGTGATCGTGAGTGATACAGATCAAGACAGCAGTGATGTCATTCATTTACTTACTTAGTAGGTCTGTATTTAACTAGAAATCGGATTTAACAAGGATATACAATTAGGTAGTTCTTAGTCCTTCGATTTAGGTCTTACGAATCTTTCAAGCAAAAGCTCGTAATACGTAGGTAACAATAGTCCTAGATTTTTCCACATGGCATCCATCTATAAGTTTTAGACAATATAATATCGTAATTATCATATCCGTGTAGGTACCTAGTTAAACTATTTCAGTTGACCCTGTGAATACTAATAATCCTAGGATTTCCGTCACTCCGAAATCTTTGAAAGATATCAGTGTTTTCGTATTTTCTAGGAGGAAAATTAAAGATTTTTCATTCTAAAAACCCATACTAACGTCATCCGCAATGTTATTACTTCTGATGAAGATGAAAAAACACCATAAAGCATGGGTAAATAAGTACCTACTTTCCTATAACAGAGGATTCGATACCAAGAAATAAAAATTGTTATGTTGATGTTAAAACCCAATAACAAATCCAAATCAATCTCGAGTCACTTAAACCTACGCAATATTGCTTAGTAACAAAATAACATCAACTTGGCAAACATTAAATAATAAAATCTTCTCAATTATCATCTATATTTTGAAGATTCGGAAAACATAATAAGATTGAAATACCAATTTTAGCATATTTTTTTGGCAACCTACTAACAGACATTGCTAACTGACTCAGTTCTGCCCACACGATGACATAATGGCTCTCACACCTGATCCTATGGGTTTTTAGCGGAAAATGGATCACTTTATATGGTAATAGGTACGCCATTTATGGCAACTATAGAACTATAATTTAGGTTTGTCAACTTTAGAGTAAAAAATGAAAATTACAAATATCATTCTTTATTATGTATCAAATACACCAAATCTAAATTAGAAATAGATATAAGAGATTTTGTTACATAGGTACTTACATAGTTAAGTATACATATTTGTATAAGCGTGTAAAAAACTACACGTAAGTAGTTTGTTTCGATTGATGCGGCACTTAGGTACATATTTCTATTAGAAGAGGTCTAAAATATGAAGGTAAGTATATTAATCATACCCGCCCACTTTGACTTATAATTATGATTGTACAAACGAATATAGGCTTCCACATAATTAATTACTTAGTTTTTCAAATCACATTAAATTAATTGGTACGATCTGGCAATAAAACTTCTACTTTTAAATTTCAAGGATATGTCCAGTCCATCCTTTTATTAAATTCTGATAAACGATCTTCAAATAAATTAATAAAATAAGTCACTTCAGGTTACCATATAAAAGAAATGTCATTTCTCATTAACGCAGGCCATCGAGGATCATCCTACGTAAGAATTAGCATTTAAATGCCTATATATTACTTCAGTTAAGAATGGGATCGCTCCTTTTAAGAAAACCAATACGTCTAGTTATTGTCATTTTTATAGTCCTTTTGTTCAAGTACCTACTTTAATGTTGTTTGTTTAATTAGCATAATCATGTACGTACTTAACTATGTGGGATTACGTATTATTACACAATTTTCATTGGCTGTGCAGTAATAAATACCTAATAAACAGATGACCCATGTAACATCCGCATTAGTCCACATTAGGCTGTCCGAATGTGAGACAGAGATAATGATCGCTAAAAGCGACAGGTAACTTAACTATCATTGAATATAGTAATAACTAATGTGCTCAGTAGCTACACAATCCCTGCACCGACGAGGACGGGAAACCCGCACGGTTCTAAGATTTATCCTACCTACCAAACTAATTTTTCCGCGGTTTCCCTACTCACTAGCAGGGGCCCGATTCTCCTAAGTTAATAATGTCAAAATCTAATAGAAATCGAATCGCAATATGATCGTAATAGCAGTTTTAACCATATCGGGCATTCTGCTACTAATAAAAGACCAATCGTATAACATTTGATTGGTTTGCGATTGGTGTGCTATTTTGGTGATTTTGGTTTATTCGGTAGTTTGCTCTACAATCATATTGCAATAGATAATCATTTGCAGACAAAATGATTCATTATTGAATGACAGAAAAGGATAAAAACGTTTATTTCAAAGAAAAAATAGCGGAATGCCACATACGCTTCAATCGTAATCGAGTCGGGATTGGATCTCAGTCGAATCGAGTCGAACGTCAATCGAAGGCCGCTTAAGTAAAATTAGGAGAATCGGGCCCCAGAAAGTTATAAAACTATTTTTACACATGACATGCCTCTGCGCTGGATAAATCCGGTACTGCACTATTCCTGAAAGAAACTTTACTTCAAAATGTTGGTTCTTTATTGTTATCCATCGATATAAAAATATCTTGCTCATAGATTAAACCCACACTTAAATACTACCGCCCGTGACCCTTTTCCGATAACGTTACTCTGAAAAGTTTCACAGTTCTCACAAATTCTCTTACGGCTTCTGAACAGTGGACGAAACGATGTACCTCGGCATATGTAAATAAAAAAGAACACAATAAATAACATTCAGAGATATTTCATTTATAAAAGTGCAAAAATATTGCACTTTCAGTTTCCCGCCATCAATTTGTTAGAGATCGCGGTGCGTTCATAATCTTCCTCTTCAATTCTTTATTTTCTTTAAAACCCAAATAATGCTTCATTTGCGCAATTATTAACCAGTTGTAGCGGGTATTATTTCTAAATGCCTACTTAAATGTATTAGCTTACACGAGGATGTGATCATGTAAGTAATCAGTAATCATATTAAATAAAGAAAAAAATGTTATATACCTAAGTGCAAAGTGATTACATTCAAGTATGTAGTTATGGAACGCACTCATGTGTGTTCGCTTTAGGTATATAATTTTAGCAAAATAATTTTCGTGAACTTTGTTTATGAAAGCTTTGTTTGACAAAAATCTTCCTTTACAAAGAAACTTGACTCATAGTTAATTATAAGTTCAGTTTTAAATATCTGAATACTGCATTGAGCATTCAGCAGTTTCTTTTTTATTTCATAAAAATAATAAAATGAACACGTCTGTCACTGTGACAGCTAACAGCTGACCATCCTGAAAAAAACCTTGTTGACATTTCTCATTCAATCTCAGTCACAGAGTACTTTTTATATTATGAAATAGAGGTCCAACTCGACTACCAAACTAAGTAAGACAAGTGGCGCCTTCTGAACGCAGGTTTAAGAAACTATTTGTCAATATATATACATATAGCTACATAAAGCAGTGGTTACTGGGTCTAGGTAGATTTTTGTTTCTTTTTGTTTAATATTTATAAGATGTTTTTCAATAAATAAAACACTGATAACCTTTAATATAATTTATTTTTTTCTTTTAAAACATTTCATGTATAATTTTTTCGCTTTTAGCTTATAGGAATCCGTATCATCATCACACTCTCTCCTATTTATTAATATTTTATTAATATCTTTACAGTAATTGTAAATAAAGAATCTGCAGGATATATTGATTAAAAAGTCTATTAATTTTTCTTTATGAATTTCACATTTTATGAAATCGAATTTCAAATGTATAAATATTAATGTTTTGATGAAATCTTTTAAATATTTTTTTCCAAACATTTTTAATTATTGTGTAATTTATATCCTGCAGATTCGAAACACAATTTAAGAGAGAGTCGCTGGGACTGCAAAGCCATTTTTTATTAGCATACTCTCTATATTTTAAATAATCGTGTTCCTGATCGGACATTAAATTTTTTTTACATTCACTACAACCCTTGAAGACTTTCTTCTTAGCGGTTTTAATAAAATAACCGCTAACATATTGTAGCCCCCAATTATACGGGGTCGCTTTTGTCTTCAAGGGCTGTAAATTCAATGTCCGGAATCTCAGAGAGCTCACAATTTATTTGTTCTTTGCAGGCCCCGCTTGTGATGAGAACTTCATGCAAAGCGTGGCAATTATCTGCCTCACAATTTGTCCCTGGGGCATGGACACTAGATAGGCTGTTTATTAAAAGGCTGCTAAATGCTGCTTCAAATCCATCTGGAGTAGGGTTTACGTTGCGGCATCCTTGACTCCTTATCGATCCAAAAAATTTCTATTGGATCCTGATTCAGATGCCGCAACCAAACCGATGTCACTCCGTACTTCGCAGCAATTTTTTAAAAGCAGTTCTATTCCTTCTAGTGTCCATACCCAGTTACTTAAGGTGGGAACATACTCCACATTCGAGGTTTTTACATTCACAAATTTCATATTTTTTAAAAATATTTTTGCCTCCATCCATGTTTTGTGATGTATTGAGTTCGGCGTCGCAGGTCCCAGCAGTGGTTTACTGTGCTTCCTTTTCCCGAAGCTTCCGTTAATGGAGTCAAAAAGTTTGTCAAAAAACAAGATGACGTCCGCTGTATTTTGCGCATCTTGAGAGATTATTCCTTTTCTGCAAAAATAAGAAAAAAATATTAATAAATATTCCTCACACGTTCTTACAACGCAATCTAGTCCCAAACAAAGCATTGCTTGCTTGTAATTTGGGTACAGCAGACAACCAATAAATGAACTTATATAAATATAAATATTTTATAAATAACATAACATAGTGTACATATGTAGAAACACCCACACACATAAATGTTTGACTTATGCGGGAATCGAACCCGCGACCTCCTGTGGCAGGCAGATACACTGGCTACTATGGCATCTAGTCATCAATAAGAAACTTGTTATTATTAAATCTGAACTGGGAGCAGTTTTAATTTGTGAAAACTTTTACTATACAATCTTCCGCCCGCGGTTCTACCGCATCCCGTGAAAGCTACTTCGCGCACCCAGATTAAAAGTCACTTTTAGTCTTCCTCAATAAATGAGCTATCTAACGGTGAAAGATTATTTCAAATTAGACCTGATCGACCTTGGTGATTGGATTGGTTCTTCAGATTAGCATGGTTAAGAAAACATACAAACAAAAAAATCTTCAGCTTTATAATATATAAGTATCGATAAAATAATGCAATGTGAAAACATTATGTAATAAAGTTTATTTACCTGCTAGGTAGCCCATATTTGATGCTACAGTTTGGCTGAATAGTTGCGTAGCAAATTTAACTTTCATCCGTGGAATTTTACTGGGAATGCAGTGGGAGTCTGTTAATTTTGGCACCAGTCTTATGCCTTTGTAGCCTGGGTTTTCTTGGTGCAGTGCAGTTATGTGTTCCCACTTTGCCATTAGCATTTTGTTGTCTTTTTTATATAGTAGATTTTTCGTTATTAAATTATTTCTTATACATTTCATTAAGTGAGGTGGGTCATACAAGGGAATGATTTCCTGTTTATTTATTAAAATAATATTTCCCTCAGGTTCTTCTGATTTTCTTAACAGAATACCTCTTGTTTCTTGTAACAAGAATTTAATGCAGTTAACATTATTTGTTCCTTGGTCGCACACTGTTGCTACCACATTAAGACCAGCATTTTGTAGTTCTGTGATGACAGCCTTTAATTGTTTTGCCAGTTCTGGTCCCTTTGTGGCAGACTGAGAAAATGTGTATGCAACGGGTTGCTTATAATTTTTTATAAGTCCTCTTATCATAAATACCTGCGCATGATCTGCATACTCAGGCAGTGTCTCTTGCCCATTGGTTACAAACCCACTCACTCTGTCCTTCCTTTCATTGTATGCCACATTCGGTTTTAGTGACATTTCGTCAAAAAGAACCACACATAATTTGTGCTCTGGTTTCATTTTAAGTGTGGCTTTTTATTTGTGCCATCAAATTTTTATTGATACCAGCATTTATATCTGCCATATTAATTAATTTTATTAAAATTTGGCGTGATGGCAGGATAAAGATTTTCCTCAGGAATCTGTATCCTTTTGGGCTTTGCTTGAGGATAGTCAAAGCTACAATTTTTTCCTCTAATGTGAAACGCCGGCCTTTTTTCCTTTTGTGCTCCCTGAACTGCAGCAAAGTTAAAATTTTGATGTGCTAGACATTTTGTCTAGAGTTTCTAAAAATTGAGGGTTTGTAGTAATATTTTGCAGGGCCTTGATCTTGATTGCCTGCTTTTTAACCTTGCTACGGCATTTGCTGAGTTTCACACCAACTTGCAGCATTTTCTGATACAGAGCACGCTCAGTTTTCGTAACAGCAACCTGTTTTACCGCCTTCTTACTAACACATTTAACTTTGCGATGCACTGAAAAAATAATAAGAATCATATGAATAAAAATTGCAGAATTTAAGAGTACATATGAGTGAGATAGCATCAAAGCTAGTTGTGTGTGAAAGTATCCCATGATTGAAATATGTATTAAATCTATAAATCAGTACCTAGTTAATAAACCATGATAGTGAGTGTAACAAGCAAACTCAGCTTTGAAGTTATTAAGTTTGATTACAATTGTGTTGCTTACCAAGATCTTTCACCACCTCAACATTTTCTTCTTCACTATGAGGCTGTCTATCACTGTGTACAGACTGAGATTCTGAAGTGACAGGATCTGAAAGGTCATTAACATATTTGGTAAGAAATGTGTGCCTATTATATACAAACCAATTAAGCTGATGATCATTACCATCATCATGAATGTAGCAGTTCATATTGAGTAACCATTATTTGAATCATATTGAATTAATTAAAGCCAGCCCACTACTAGACAAAGTTACTTTTCTTTTATATAGTTTATAATATCAACTAGCGACCCGCCCCGGCTTCGCACGGGATAACAGTATTTCCCCAGTATTTAATGTATGTTATTATACATAAAAACCTTCCTCTTGAATCACTCTACCTATTACAAAAAACCGCATCAAAATCCGTTGCGTAGTTTTAAAGATTTGAGCGTTCATAGGGACATACAACATGACACATGACAGAAAAAGCGACTTTGTTTTATACTATGTAGTGATAAGGATGTTAACATTTTAGGACTTATGCATATGACATATAAATGTAATTTAACAAACTGTATTTCATCAATCACTCTTGTCTTAAGGGATAGGTTTATAGAGAGGCTAGTTTACTTTAATTGTTTGCAAAATTATAACTCAGGAACAACAAAAATAATTCAATTTAAGATGATTTTAAGGTAAATTAGCACATTTATCGAGAGAGGCTACATTTTATCCGGGCGCATGAAGGAGTTCCAGGACAGAATATGTGTAAAATAATTGCTGATTAAATGCTTGTATGTAGGATCACTCACCAAGATTCTCTTTCATTTGTACATCTTCAATTGAACCTTGTGAGTGTATATGTAGATGCGCAGGTTCTGTAAATAATAATATTCAGTGATTAGTATATGTTATTATTACATCATTTATTGCTAGTGTCTATCTATCAATTACACTATATGCTGTCCGCATGGGTGCCGCATATTATGCACAAATATGTTGACATTATTGAAAAGAAACAAGTATTAAACAAAACAAAGTAATACAAAAGTAAATTATTTCAGACATGGTAATGGTTTTGTATGCCTAAGTGAGAGTAGTAGAAATCATAATTGACATGTACCTTGAAAACTAGACGTTATGGATACCACATATTATGTTTGGAACATTTGATCTATGATTCATTACCTATTCATTCAGTCAAGAGGGTACCAAAATTGTGTAATGCAGTGCTATTTAAGTATTACAACAAATTAAAAATAGCAAAGGATTTTTGTAAATGTGACATTCAAGTTACTCAATTTCAGCCTAATTTGTAGGAATAAATGATCTTTGAAATAACTTCACTCAAAATGGCTGGACCGATTTGGTTGAAATTTGGTATGTAGATAGGTGATACCCTGGATTAAGACATAGGCCACTTTTATCAATACACCATGCGGACGAAGCCGCAAGTGGAAGCTAGTACATACGTAATGTAAATGTATGTATGTATGTATAAAATGAATTGCTTGTTTATATGTATATGATAAAATATACCTTTTGATGTAGACGGTCCTGAAATCTGAAGAGGTCTTAGTGCTCTTTTTCAATGCTGAATTTCGAGCAAGATAATCCTGTAAACAACGATAAAATAATATGAATTATAAATATAGTAAATTTTGAAATGTAATATAGAAACTCTTGTATGACATACTGCGTACATACAGAAATTGTGGCTCCAAAGAAATCTCTATTCAGATGTTTTAGACTTACTGCAGCTTTTCATTTTGTGATTTGGAAAGTTTACTTTAAACTCAAATAACATGACTGTTTATTTCTTTCTAACATCAACTCTAGAAATTTGAGACTTAGGTACTCTTTAAGGTAAACAGGTACCTTAATTTGGGTATTTTACTAAAACTAACCTGGCATGTTTTTTGTAGGTACAGCTCCTTTGGCAAGTCGGTTATTCCGGCACCAATATTTTGGTTCGAAATGATCATTACAGACGCGGCGGTATTTGAAAATATGGTTATTTTCAAGTTGCAAAATGTCACCACCAATATGAAAGACCCATGTATTAAATAGCTGCCTATCCTTATCTGGATTAGGGAATTTATGTAAATACCCCGTAGTGTCTGAAAAAAAGGGTAACAAGTTAGAATTCAGTGGAGTCGTGACAAAATGACGACTATTTGTTTTAAGGATGTTGATAAATGCTTACCTAAGCCATTTGTACATCCGGGAACACAACACTTTCTATTAGACATGATAAATATTAATTATCACAAAACGGGTCAACGAGTCCTATCTCAAGCACAAAATTCACAAGATTTCGATCACCTCAAGCACAAAATCGACACGGCCGAAGGAGCAGAGGCTCAACTTAACGGACTTAGGTGGATAAAGCACTAATAGGGATAAAAATCTGGAAAAACAAACAAGACACCGAAAAGCACTTCAGCGCAAACCGGCAGCCAAAGGATGATGGGTAAAATTGGCCGGTATATCCAATAAAAACCATTCGCATATCAAATGAAAGCTTAGACCCTAAGCTTCATTTTTTGTTATGGGCACAACCTTGTAAACCACCGGAGAACGAAGATATGACACTTGATAGCATAGAACAGCCCATGGCCTTGAACCACTTCATTGCATATGGGAGGGATGTTTAAGTGCATTATTATTGTCAATCATTGTCAGAACGAGTCACAGAAGGTGTCTGTGCCCATATTTTGGAAGTTTATTGAAAAAAAATAGATTATTTAGCAGGTAGTATTTACAACGTATGGTGTACGTATTTCGCCGTTCTGGTGGTTCTAACCGGCATAACCAATGAAAACCATTAGCATATCAAATGATAGCTTATACCCTAAGCTTCATTTTTTGTTATGGGCACCACCTTGTAAACCACCGGAGAACGAAGATATGACACTTGATAGCATAGGACAGCCTAAGGACTTGAACCACTTCATTCTGTATGGGAGCGATGTTTAAGTGCATTATATTATTGTCAATATCAGTCAGGACGTGTCACAGAAGGTGCATGTGTCCATATTTTCCAAGTTTATTGAAAAAAAAAGATTATTTAGCAGGAAGTATTTACAACGTATGATGTACGTATTACACCATTCCGGTGAGTCTAACCGGTATATCCAATAAAAACCATTCGCATATCAAATGAAAGCTTAGACCCTAAGCTTCATTTTTTGTTATGGGCACAACCTTGTAAACCACCGGACAACGAAGATATGACACTTGATAGCATAGAACAGCCCATGGCCTTGAACCACTTCATTGCATATGGGAGGGATGTTTAAGTGCATTATTATTGTCAATCATTGTCAGAACGAGTCACAGAAGGTGTCTGTGCCCATATTTTGGAAGTTTATTGAAAAAAAATAGATTATTTAGCAGGTAGTATTTACAACGTATGGTGTACGTATTTCGCCGTTCTGGTGGTTCTAACCGGCATAACCAATGAAAACCATTAGCATATCAAATGATAGCTTATACCCTAAGCTTCATTTTTTGTTATGGGCACCACCTTGTAAACCACCGGAGAACGAAGATATGACACTTGATAGCATAGGACAGCCTAAGGACTTGAACCACTTCATTCTGTATGGGAGCGATGTTTAAGTGCATTATATTATTGTCAATATCAGTCAGGACGTGTCACAGAAGGTGCATGTGTCCATATTTTCCAAGTTTATTGAAAAAAAAAGATTATTTAGCAGGAAGTATTTACAACGTATGATGTACGTATTACACCATTCCGGTGAGTCTAACCGGTATATCCAATAAAAACCATTCGCATATCAAATGAAAGCTTAGACCCTAAGCTTCATTTTTTGTTATGGGCACCACCTTGTAAACCACCGGAGAACGAAGATATGACACTTGATAGCATAGGACAGCCTAAGGACTTGAACCACTTCATTCTGTATGGGAGCGATGTTTAAGTGCATTATATTATTGTCAATATCAGTCAGGACGTGTCACAGAAGGTGCATGTGTCCATATTTTCCAAGTTTATTGAAAAAAAAAGATTATTTAGCAGGAAGTATTTACAACGTATGATGTACGTATTACACCATTCCGGTGAGTCTAACCGGTATATCCAATAAAAACCATTCGCATATCAAATGAAAGCTTAGACCCTAAGCTTCATTTTTTGTTATGGGCACAACCTTGTAAACCACCGGAGAACGAAGATATGACACTTGATAGCATAGAACAGCCCATGGCCTTGAACCACTTCATTGCATATGGGAGGGATGTTTAAGTGCATTATTATTGTCAATCATTGTCAGAACGAGTCACAGAAGGTGTCTGTGCCCATATTTTGGAAGTTTATTGAAAAAAAATAGATTATTTAGCAGGTAGTATTTACAACGTATGGTGTACGTATTTCGCCGTTCTGGTGGTTCTAACCGGCATAACCAATGAAAACCATTAGCATATCAAATGATAGCTTATACCCTAAGCTTCATTTTTTGTTATGGGCACCACCTTGTAAACCACCGGAGAACGAAGATATGACACTTGATAGCATAGGACAGCCTAAGGACTTGAACCACTTCATTCTGTATGGGAGCGATGTTTAAGTGCATTATATTATTGTCAATATCAGTCAGGACGTGTCACAGAAGGTGCATGTGTCCATATTTTCCAAGTTTATTGAAAAAAAAAGATTATTTAGCAGGAAGTATTTACAACGTATGATGTACGTATTACACCATTCCGGTGAGTCTAACCGGTATATCCAATAAAAACCATTCGCATATCAAATGAAAGCTTAGACCCTAAGCTTCATTTTTTGTTATGGGCACAACCTTGTAAACCACCGGACAACGAAGATATGACACTTGATAGCATAGAACAGCCCATGGCCTTGAACCACTTCATTGCATATGGGAGGGATGTTTAAGTGCATTATTATTGTCAATCATTGTCAGAACGAGTCACAGAAGGTGTCTGTGCCCATATTTTGGAAGTTTATTGAAAAAAAAAATAGATTATTTAGCAGGTAGTATTTACAACGTATGGTGTACGTATTTCGCCGTTCTGGTGGTTCTAACCGGCATAACCAATGAAAACCATTAGCATATCAAATGATAGCTTATACCCTAAGCTTCATTTTTTGTTATGGGCACAACCTTGTAAACCACCGGAGAACGAAGATATGACACTTGATAGCATAGGACAGCCCATGGCCTTGAACCACTTCATTGCATATGGGAGGGATGTTTAAGTGTATTATTATTGTCAATAATTGTCAGAACGAGTCACAGAAGGTGTCTGTGCCCATATTTTGGAAGTTTATTGAAAAAAAAAATATTTAGCAGGTAGTATTTACAACGTATGGTGTACGTATTTCGCCGTTCTGGTGGTTCTAACCGGCATAACCAATGAAAACCATTAGCATATCAAATGATAGCTTATACCTAAGCTTCATTTTTGTTATGGGCACCACCTTGTAAACCACCGGAGAACGAAGATATGACACTTGATAGCATAGGACAGCCTAAGGACTTGAACCACTTCATTCTGTATGGGAGCGATGTTTAAGTGCATTATATTATTGTCAATATCAGTCAGGACGTGTCACAGAAGGTGCATGTGTCCATATTTTCCAAGTTTATTGAAAAAAAAAGATTATTTAGCAGGAAGTATTTACAACGTATGATGTACGTATTACACCATTCCGGTGAGTCTAACCGGTATATCCAATAAAAACCATTCGCATATCAAATGAAAGCTTAGACCCTAAGCTTCATTTTTTGTTATGGGCACAACCTTGTAAACCACCGGACAACGAAGATATGACACTTGATAGCATAGAACAGCCCATGGCCTTGAACCACTTCATTGCATATGGGAGGGATGTTTAAGTGCATTATTATTGTCAATCATTGTCAGAACGAGTCACAGAAGGTGTCTGTGCCCATATTTTGGAAGTTTATTGAAAAAAAATAGATTATTTAGCAGGTAGTATTTACAACGTATGGTGTACGTATTTCGCCGTTCTGGTGGTTCTAACCGGCATAACCAATGAAAACCATTAGCATATCAAATGATAGCTTATACCCTAAGCTTCATTTTTTGTTATGGGCACCACCTTGTAAACCACCGGAGAACGAAGATATGACACTTGATAGCATAGGACAGCCTAAGGACTTGAACCACTTCATTCTGTATGGGAGCGATGTTTAAGTGCATTATATTATTGTCAATATCAGTCAGGACGTGTCACAGAAGGTGCATGTGTCCATATTTTCCAAGTTTATTGAAAAAAAAAGATTATTTAGCAGGAAGTATTTACAACGTATGATGTACGTATTACACCATTCCGGTGAGTCTAACCGGTATATCCAATAAAAACCATTCGCATATCAAATGAAAGCTTAGACCCTAAGCTTCATTTTTTGTTATGGGCACCACCTTGTAAACCACCGGAGAACGAAGATATGACACTTGATAGCATAGGACAGCCTAAGGACTTGAACCACTTCATTCTGTATGGGAGCGATGTTTAAGTGCATTATATTATTGTCAATATCAGTCAGGACGTGTCACAGAAGGTGCATGTGTCCATATTTTCCAAGTTTATTGAAAAAAAAAGATTATTTAGCAGGAAGTATTTACAACGTATGATGTACGTATTACACCATTCCGGTGAGTCTAACCGGTATATCCAATAAAAACCATTCGCATATCAAATGAAAGCTTAGACCCTAAGCTTCATTTTTTGTTATGGGCACAACCTTGTAAACCACCGGAGAACGAAGATATGACACTTGATAGCATAGAACAGCCCATGGCCTTGAACCACTTCATTGCATATGGGAGGGATGTTTAAGTGCATTATTATTGTCAATCATTGTCAGAACGAGTCACAGAAGGTGTCTGTGCCCATATTTTGGAAGTTTATTGAAAAAATAGATTATTTAGCAGGTAGTATTTACAACGTATGGTGTACGTATTTCGCCGTTCTGGTGGTTCTAACCGGCATAACCAATGAAAACCATTAGCATATCAAATGATAGCTTATACCCTAAGCTTCATTTTTTGTTATGGGCACCACCTTGTAAACCACCGGAGAACGAAGATATGAC
This sequence comes from Helicoverpa armigera, assembly GCF_030705265.1. NCBI lineage: Eukaryota > Metazoa > Arthropoda > Insecta > Lepidoptera > Noctuidae > Helicoverpa > Helicoverpa armigera. Next base: position 4,313,679 of record NC_087141.1, read on the forward strand.
ACTTGATAGCATAGGACAGCCTAAGGACTTGAACCACTTCATTCTGTATGGGAGCGATGTTTAAGTGCATTATATTATTGTCAATATCAGTCAGGACGTGTCACAGAAGGTGCATGTCTCCATATTTTCCAAGTTTATTGAAAAAAAAAGATTATTTAGCAGGAAGTATTTACAACGTATGATGTACGTATTACACCATTCCGGTGAGTCTAACCGGTATATCCAATAAAAACCATTCGCATATCAAATGAAAGCTTAGACCCTAAGCTTCATTTTTTGTTATGGGCACAACCTTGTAAACCACCGGACAACGAAGATATGACACTTGATAGCATAGAACAGCCCATGGCCTTGAACCACTTCATTGCATATGGGAGGGATGTTTAAGTGCATTATTATTGTCAATCATTGTCAGAACGAGTCACAGAAGGTGTCTGTGCCCATATTTTGGAAGTTTATTGAAAAAAAAAATATTTAGCAGGTAGTATTTACAACGTATGGTGTACGTATTCCGCCGTTCTGGTGGTTCTAACCGGCATAACCAATGAAAACCATTAGCATATCAAATGATAGCTTATACCCTAAGCTTCATTTTTTGTTATGGGCACAACCTTGTAAACCACCGGAGAACGAAGATATGACACTTGATAGCATAGGACAGCCTATGGAATTAAACCACTTTGGCACGTATAGGTATACCTATCTTCTTATTATAAACTAGCTGATCCCGCGAACTTCGTATCGTTTAAACCTTCCCTGGAACTCTACAAACATTTTAAAACCAAAAAAAGCCAAATCGGTCCAGCCATTCTCGAGTTTTAGTGAGACTAACGAACAGCAATTCATTTATATATATATAGAGATAAAGATAAAGATAACGTAGCTTTTCCACCACTGAAAGATTTTTCAAATCAGACAGTTCGTAGCCCATTTAATGCAAATACTTGTCGTGAGTACTTGCACAAACATCATCTAATGGCCAGGATAATACATCTTGCTTTGAAATATAATCCTGTGGTTTGTGCATCGCTACATAGATAGTATAAGACAAAGTCGCTTTTTCAGTCCTTTTATCCCTATGTCACTTTGAAAACTTAACTCTTCCAAACTGCCCAACGGATTTTGATGCGGTTTTTTAATATATTATTATATTCAAAGATAGAGTGATTGAAGAAGAAGGTTTCTTTGTGTAATAACATCCGTTAAATAGTGACGAAATACTGTTTTCCCGTGCGAAGCTGGGGTGGGTCGCTACTTTTCTAATAATTCGACAACCCAGGGCCGAATATCCTGGTGCCGCAGAAAGAGGAAATGCTACTTATCTCCAATAATGGAAATAATATACGGTGGTAGAAGTAAAAGTTTTTATGTTTTGTTTTGCTATTAAAACAATTATGCCTAGTTAAGACCGATTTAAATTGATAGTCTACCCTAGGCTTATTTAAATAAGTAATTAGTTGACGAAAATACACCATGCAATGAATTTTTCTACTATGGATTGTATTTTAACAAAAAAAAATGGTGCAAAAAGTATAACTCCTTTGTGCCCGACTGTACTTATTTCCGGTCGATTCTTGACATGAACTGTTTTATTTCAGTAACTGTATGGTGTAAGCAATAATCTAATGTACATTAGAACTTTATTGGTTATCAGGCCAGGGTTCATATAAAATTGCCCATCATCCTTTGTTTGATTGACAATTTTTGCATAATGTTGCATGTAGAAAATGGATTTAATGTTGCCAGTAGAAAATAAATTCTTGAATTTTATTTTATTTCTGGCTAATTGATAATAAACATTAAATTTTAGTAATTGCTTCAATATGCAACTCAAAATTTTTATTATTTATTTTTTTATTTTAGCTGAAAAAAAAGATAGGGTAAGAGTAGAACCAATAAAAGATGTGATAGCGCCCTCTTACACACCTAAGCATAACTACTACGCAATCGCGCATCATCGTCATTACAAATAACGCCATCTATATTTCAGTTTCTTTAATATCTTACATTATAATACTACCAAATTAAAATGACACTTCCATGTAAGGACCTCAATGTATTTACTGTCTCACTTCATTTTGCAGACCTATAATGATACGTTTTCTCGTTTGCCACTATTAAGATTGTCACCCCTGATCTCAGTCATTCACAGCCAAAATGTATTGACAACCAGTAATCGTAACAGCGAAATCAAAAAAGATTTCACCAAAAAAACTCGTCAGTGAAACAGGCCATTACCGTCCGGCTCACGAAATATGTCGGCTAGTAGGTTAGATGCCGTGTACAGGAGTATTCTTCTGACAAAGTTCTTTACTAAAGGATGGGGGAAACCAGAGAACTTGCGAAGGTCAGAATGATGATAGTACATGTGGTATAGTCGTTGTGTAACAGGTCCGCCGTCGGGCGGGCCGGCGGCGTGCTGCTGTCACAATGTGTAGCTTGTTTACACTCAGTTTCAATGTTATGTTTTAAGGTTATTCGAGTTCAGGAAAGTGGTTTCGAACCGGGATGAATGTTTCAAACTGGTGGAAAGAGACTATCCTGTTACGATTACCAAGGTAAATATTTGTTTTTGCTTTTTTTTCCTTGTTCATGTTTTTATTTTGAAACTTTGAGTCATAAATAAGTTGCATGATTCATAACCTAAGAATATGATGTTGTTGATAAATAATACCGAAGGCTTTTTGTTGAATCTCAAAATTTCATAAAAAATATTATAAAAATCTTTTGTTTTGTTTTTTCTTTGTTATGTTTTGTTTTATTGATTACCAAAAATATATTTTTGGAAACTTCTAGAACATATAGCAAATCATAACAATTTATAAAGGAGAAGTGTACAAATACCCAAAATAAAATTACGAATTGTGATCCATTAATATATGCAGAAATTACTACAGGTGATTTCAGAATTCAATAAAAACTCAAAATCTCTCACTATAAACAGAAAATAAAATTAATGTATTTATTTTATACAAATGTACTTATATAAAATAAATAGTACAGAATTATTAATAACTTAATATTAAATACTACAAAAATACCCATTATCATTATCTTTTCAGCAACAAACACTCTCAGACTGCAAACTCTTCGAGGGCTACTTCATAACGCCACTGGAACGGTACTTGCCTGGGATCGTGCCCAAAATAGCCCAGAAGGCACACTTCCAGGCCCTGCTGCCCGTTCACTGGCCCGAGAAGGGCTGCAAGCCTGTTTGTTTACATCTTGCCGGTACCGGTGACCATGTGAGTAAAAACAATATTAATGACTAACTAATATATTATAATGCAAATGTACCTCTTTGTCTGGCTTTCACGCCAAAACTACTGAGCCAATTAAAATGAAATTTTGCAGAAACATAGTGTAGACACTGAGAAAAGATATTATGTAAAGGTAATAATTTTGCACCTCAGTGTGGAAAGAAGTTTCTTCAGCACGTGGGTTGAACTGCAGAGAACAGCTCTTTCAAAAATGTGCTCTTATGTATGGTCTGGGATTTCAAATCCAGGCATGTCTAGAATTTTTTCTACATAATTAGCTTTTACCTGCTTTACTTTATTCACTTAGGTTTTTCGTAATTTATAATACAATATTTCTCTGCCTACAATATCGCTAATAAAAACACGTAATCAATATGTACAAATAAGACGGAAGATTAACCCTTTAACACTGTGACGCAGACTATAATTCACAATTAGACATGATATATGACGTTTATCGCCCAAACAGTGTATCTAGAACTATTGTAAACAACAACAAGTATTCTATCGAAGGCGTTGGCACGACACTACGGTAATGTTCACGTCACTAGTTTACGATGCCAGTGACCAATGACGAGCTTAGATTGTTGAATCAGCTGAAGCCGCCGTGACCACATACAAAGACTGCCTTTTTAAGCGCGAGGTGCGAGGCAACGTAACAAACGCTTACATATATGCATTTTTTATCATAATTGTGACGCATGCATACAGCATAAATGATAGGTAAACTAAAGCTAAACTAGGCGCATACAATGTAGTAACAACCAATGAAATATATGACCGTCCTAAGTAGGACTGCCATCTCGAATTTCGCCAAACCCGGACATACATTTAAAAAACCCGGACATTTGGCGTAAATCGCGAGTACGATTTTTTTTAAACAAAATAATACCTAATTTGTTATCTATTTACTATTAACATATACTTAAATTCAATGAGGTGCTTCCTTACATGAAATGTGTCCGGGTTTTCCCCGGACACTTCTTGAAACCCCGCCCGGACGGCCCCCGGACGGCCTAAAAACGAGGACAAATCCGGGAAAACCCGGACGGATGGCAGCCCTAGTCCTAAGCAAGTTTTCGTCGAGGCAATCAAATTGAGTTGAAATGCGGCACGCACTGTAAAGGACAGTCTTTGTTGTTTTTGGCAATTTCATACATATCAATTGCTTGATAATAATTCATTAGACCATCTCTCTCTTGTGGCACAGAAGGCGCCTCCAGTTGGTTAGACTATCTACGATGTCGAGCGTACAGTGTTTGTAATCGTATGATAATGTTATTATAGATGATAGATAAAGATTGATCTGAGGCTGCGGAAGGCCAGCCGATTTACGTAATATAGTACTAGTCTATCAATACACGCGTTATAGAAAGTAAAAGCATTGATAGTATCAGATCTTCCTTATATAGAAATGCATTTATTGCGAGTGCACTGCACCCAAATAATGTTTACGTCTGTAGGCAGAACTTTTAAATCATGCTGTAGTGGTCTGCCGACCCTGGCTCTGGTGAGAAGTCGTAGTGTAATAGACGTAGTTCCCTGCACTTCACTTAACCAATCCAAGTTGAGAAGCACTGATACATGTGTTACCACTTATTGTCATGCCTGACACCTATCTTCTGCCATTAATTGGTAAATTGTAACTCAGCAGAGAGCTAGTTTAGAAGCTGAGCTGAAGTAGGAGCATTTAGAATGAGTTGTAATAATTGATTATATTATGGAACTAATCAAAACCAGAAATAACCGGTAACATATAATTGTTTCTCCGGTAACATTTGGTTCAGATTTCCAATCGTCTAGATTCAGGTTCAGATTTGCAGTGATAGCTAGTCAGCAACGTATGATCTCTTTCTTAAAGGATCTAAAATAAAAGAAGATATGGTGGACATGATAATATCACAAAATAATAAGTACATGATAAGGATAATAAAAGATGTTTAAAAAAAATAAGACTAGTCTTTTGTCTCAAGAAAGCCAACTGGCGTCTATCGTCGCTCAGTTCTGCATTATTTTACATCTACTTTCCATGAAAGACTGGAATATGACCTTAACATAGTTGGCAATTGTCTATGCAGGTAAATACTTCAGATGCTATGAGCAATAGAGCAATCACCATTTAAAACTGTCTCTTTTGTATCATAATTACAAAGTCACGTCTAGAAGACACGCTATACTTACACCTAGTTAATTAGTTAATAAGGCTCTCTTTGTAAATAATTCTAGTTTTCGATACAAACTACTTCTTTCAAATGCGTCAAAAAAATTATGAGGTAAACAGGGCATAACAAAACAGTTGCCTATTATCAACGCTGCATTAAGTATTTATTTCTACCAAATATAGTGACGTAAAGGCACGACGCTTATTCAAGCAGAATAACAGTATTAACATAAATAAACATCAGGCAAAAGAAAAATATATAATTTTCCTTTTGTCTTCCAATGTTTTCATAAAAATATGCTGAAACGAGTACGTCGAAATATCTTATCTAATCATTGCACCAAAACATGTAATGCTAGATATTTTACCCGATAGAAGACCAATAGGTGTAGTTATATCGATTTTATTATCATATTTCGTCGGTTATTGACCTACAAATGTTATTGCTGAAATGCTGACTCTCCATAAATACCTTTGCTACGAACCTACATATACCGACCTCCAAGCGTCATCCTATCTTATGTTCTTTTTTTGAAAAGTTATGAAAAAGAATCACGAATGTTGTCTTCTTGGCTATGGGCCAACGCTAGTTTTCAAGCCTCGTTTGACTTACGAGTTTTTAGTGTTAAGATGCTGGCACTATGCCCATTGGTTATTAATTATGACCAACGTAAACACCTAGGAAATGGTGTAGTTTGATACAATTAAAGGATATTCTATGCTTGACCGCACCAGGTGTGAAACTTGGCGTGAATGCAGTTGTTACTTTGGTTTTTTGCTATAGATACTCATTTCTAATTCTGTATAAAATGTTTTTGTTTACACGTGCCACGGCGTGGCATTCGACCTTATTCAGCGGTCATTTCATATGTTTGATAAATAAGAATCATTCACCTTCTAAAAAGATCGAACCAGAAGTTGATGATATGAGACTTTAATTTTACTTTTGTTTCTCATTTATTTTGGTAACAAAGAATCCATCTTTTTGTCACAACTATAGTGAAATAATTCGTTAAAAAAAGTGATATTTCTTCATTAATACTGCTAACCCTTAAATAACCATAAATTTTTATTTGTCCGTAGTTTTTTTGGCGGCGGCGGAACCTGATGGTGAAGCCCCTACTGAAAGAGGCGGGCATCGGCGGCATTATACTGGAGAACCCCTTCTACGGACTACGCAAGCCGACTGACCAAGTGTGAGTGATAAAAATTACATATCATCACATCTACATATCTATCATATAAGTATATTGTGTGTTATGTCTGCCAGCGGGAACGTGGTGACCCCAATTTTAGTTGCGACATGTGTAACAGTAGTTCACGAAAAAATGTTGCAATCGGGAATAAATATCTCAGCAAAGTGTAAAATTAGGGATTGACAAAAAACTGTACTATTTTTTGTGGCTCGCGTCTTTTAACTAAGCTTTTCTGAAGCCAGCTATATTCACGCCTCACATGATGATGATGATGACCTTTGTCATTCGGAGAAAACTCAGCGCAATTACCAGGTCTATTTGATATCGATGTTCAAACCAGTCACTGCCGGGATGTACAAATTAACGTGCCTTCCGAACTCTCCGGGTTAAAAGATGGTCTCTCTCTATGTAATCTTCCCTGATAACCCTTCCAAAGACTATGGTCAGACTTTATGGCTTCTGACCACACGAAACGATGTTCATACAAATTACAGCCGGGATGTGCAAATTAACGAGCCTTCCTAAGTCTTCGGGTTCAAAGATGGACCCCTATGTATTGTTGTGTAAAATACAAATATGGTCTCTCTCTATGTATTCATCATCATCATCTCAGCCATAGGACGTCCACTGCTGAACATAGGCCTCCCCCTTAGATATCCACAGATACTCTATGTATTGTTATACAATAAGTGACCCCTTTTCTGCTCAGTCGTTCATCTCTGCACAACGTGTCGGATATCTTCGTGATGGGCGGGTGTCTGATCCTGGAGTCGCTGGTGCTCTTCCACTGGTGCGAGCGCAACGGCCTCGGCCCTCTCGGCGTCACCGGACTCTCTATGGGCGGACATGTTAGTAGAATTATAAAAATAGCACTGTTTTTACCACCATGTCTTACCAAAAAGCACAAAAGAATAGTAACTAAGGGCCTATATACATCACGTCTCGATGCGCGTTTAGTCAGACGCAGCCTAACGCGCTTTTAAGAACTGTGTGCACAGGCCGTTAAGTACGAGAACCTATACTTTAGGAGACAGATTCGATGCTTAATCTAGACGTTAACATTACATACGTTTATTTCTCTGTTTGCGCTCGAACCTAGAGTATCATTTTCTATGCAGACGATTTATTTTTGGATCAGCTAGTGTCCCAAAGCGATGCTAGTATGTAGTAGATGTCGTGACTGCCTATATGACCTCCACTAGTGGCCAAACCATCCAAAAAGTATGGTTAATACACAGTCAAAAGAACCTTTGATTAAGTGCTCAAAATAATTTTATAAATAACAAAGATTGATTCTGCACGTGTTCGGCAGATGGCGTCACTGGCGGCTACAAACTGGCCGAAGCCTCTAGTACTAGTCCCGTGCCTCTCCTGGTCGACAGCCTCGGCAGTATTCTTACAGGTACATTCAACTCTATTTACCTGTATTTAAGGTTCAATCTCAAACACACGTAGGTACAGTCAACTTCAGGTCAGTGGTAACAGTTTTATAGGAAAATCGTACTTATTACTATTGAGTTAAGGTGCATGACAGTTACCACTGATGTGCGGTCTACCGTACTCGTAATAAGCTAGGAATCCAAAATTCCAGGGTGTCATGTCGCAGTCAATAAACTGGGACTTGCTAGAGGACCAGTACCTCTCGGACGGCGAGTACAGAGAGAAACTGTCCAAGATGGTCACCATCGTGGACGAGGCATTCCTCGCCGGCAAGAAGTTCGCGCGCACCTACTCACAGACCATGGAAATACCACACACAGACAAACCTCCGACGCAAACACTCAAAAGCGAAAACAAAAGAAAATTAGACATAACGTACAAGGAAACTAGTGCAGAAGTGCCAAAGGAAATCGTAGACGTAAATAGGAATATACTAGAAGTAAACAATGATAAAGTGCCTAAACATTTAGCCGAGTCTGAAGCATTGAGTCAAATCGAGAACTTGAATGAGGAGCTGAAGAAGTTGCTGGATGAGGAGAAGATCAGCCAGCAGTTGTACGACAAGCTGACTTCCAATGAGAAGTTCGTGTTGGAGCCCTCAGACATTGACGACATCAACCATTTGAGCGAACAGAGACTGAAAGAGGTCCTCTTTAAATGTAAAGTTGGTAAGTCTACATATTCTAATGTTGGGAGTGCTAAAATGTTGCGTCGATACAATTGAGCCAATATGATCAGCGGTGATTAAAAAAAAACTGCTTGATTTTCATAATACATGCCCAAAAGTATTGCTCAATGTTGTAGCAATTGTATATGCGCATACGCACCCACATTACAGGTAAGATAATACAGCATTTATTTGAGTCGAATAAATGAATAAAATGGGTGTGTGGTGAGTAAATTAGCATGAACTGACAAAGCTTATGCTCCCAAATGGGAAATTCCATCATTATAGAGAAAAAAGATTTTCATAAAACATTTTTATTTCTTCCAGCCGACCTACAGGACTTGTTACAAACAATACAGAGGCGGGCCGACGAAAAAACAGAAAAACAGAATGCCAAACAAAATTCTAGCGTAGTGAAAAGTTCAGGAATTATCAAAGAACTTACAGTAGATAGGACAAAAAAGGAAATTATCAAAAAACCAGAAAAATCTTGGAATATATCGGAATTAACGTCAGATTTTTGGGTGAATTTACCGTTCTTAAGATCTAGTTCGAAAAGTGGGAAGAAGATAGACATAAGCAAAATACATTGGAGGGACAGAGAGACGCTACAGTTCATGAGAGGGATCATGGACGAATGTACGCATCTCAGTAATTTCTCCGTGCCGTATGATACCTCGTTGATTATTGGTGAGTTTTTAATGAGTTACTTGTTATTATTTAAGTGTCCCACTTCGGGGCACATGCCTCTTCACATACAGTGAACGAATGAGCGTTTATCCCCACGATCTTCACACTTAAATTTAAAATAGGAATAGAATAGTTTTTCCTTTTTTTAACCCAAGTTTAGGTGCTTTTTCAAGGCGAATATCGTTACTAAATATTATACATACAGCAAGTGTAAAACTGCTTAGCCTATACTTTCTACTATACTTCAAGAATACACGATAACTGGTCTTACAAAGCAATATGGCATGCTCTTGTCTCAAGTCACACATACCACATAGTTTGGATAACTTGGTGAAAACTTGGCACTTGTCAAAATGAATCCACGTGGATTATATTACGTGGCCTTACACGTGTCATTTACGCTAACATACTTAGAAAGACTTATATAGCGTGAACATTTTTGAAATAATCAGCCACACCTGCAAAAAACTGAAGCTGACATATTCTTTTGACTGTATTTTACGTTTATAAAGTTGTTACCAAACACATTCATGAATATCCTTATTGTGGTTCTTTATTAGTATACAGTATTGTATTTAACCTCATCCCTCTTGATACATAAAGCCAGGATTCACAACTTAAGTCGGTAACGGTCTACCGTAGTAGGCACTGGGCATGCCTACAACCCTAATTGTCACAGGTTTTTTATTTTTTTTATTTATTTATTTAAAACATACACACTACCATTACAGTTTAACCAATTCGATAGTGGTGTCCACAATAACTACACATACAAACAATTAACTTAAATCTAACACAAAAACAAAACAAAACAATAGTGGAAATTAAAATAACTATACAAAAATCATAAAAAATTAACACTAAATTTACAACTAAATAACACAATAAAACCTAATAACTATACTATACTAGTTATTTCTTGTTTATTTATCCATTATGTACTGTTAATGACTCCTAATATAAACTCTTTTGCAAAAAAAGCGGGCACCTATGCGAAATCTTAGTTTTAAGGACTTTACGTGTATTTCAAAGGGTTTTAATGATTTTAGTATGTTTCTAGCATCAAAAGAGTTAGCCGAGCATGCGTGAGATTGTATTCTAAATTTGAATTGTGTACAATTGCTAAGAAATTGGTTAAACCTTGTTTTGGACTAATTGCTAGCAGAAAGTTCGTCGGTGTTTCGAAAAGTTTTTGAAGTGATTTTCAGAAAAATGATAATGCAGTTTTAATAAATGATTAATGTACTTTTTTGTTGGATCAAAACATTTTTGAAAAACTATACGTATTTGATAAAATTTTCACCTGCTCTAAATGGGATATACTGATGGTTGATGGCAATGTTAAGAGTCTCGGTATTTTAGTGTAAAGCGTTCTATTGTTTAGATATTGTACCCACGTGTTTTAAAATATCGCTTTTTCATAAATAAACACTATTTAGAAGAGTATCAGTACTTTGAGCTGCGATAAAACCAATTTAAAGTAAGCAGTGCCGATCACAACTCGTCTCCTATCAGACTTTGACATTTTTAAAAGTCTTGAAATTCTACAAAATACAGAATATAGCGCATATACTGTGAGCACGAGGTCTTAAGGTCTCGTAATCACTGATTTTTAAACAACCTCGTCTCTTGGGAAACTCCGTAGATCTCTGAAGATCTATGAGTCTGAGCGTTCAGACAGCGTGTTTACATCCCACGGACATTTTATTAAATAAACTTGCCTACAATGAGATTTTCTGGCATCTACAGCACTTTCTGGCTTAAATCATAACAATAATTGGCTATCTGCTCATTTCTTAAGAACCATACGTTTGGCCAATAATTTTGAATTCTTGACTCCCTTTCAGCTAAATCGTCGTTTAGCAACCCGATACCTATGGAGTTATCGAGAGCTTCAACGCGGCAATAATTTGACTTTTTAGATAGCTTTAACCCTAATCATAATTTTTTATGTGGTTAATTTCAACATTTATCACAAAATTTGGTATTTTTTAAATGTCAAAGTCCGATAGGAAACTAGTTGTGATCGGCACTGCTTACTTTAAATTGGTTTTGTCGCAGCCAAAGGTACTGATATTCTTCTAAATAGTGTTTATTTATGAAAAAGCGATATTTTAAAACACGTGAGTACAATATCTAAACAATAGAACGCTTTACACTAAAATACCGAAACTCTTAACATTGTCATCAATCATCAGTATAGCCCATTTAGAGCAGGTGACAATTTTATCAAATACGCATAGCTTTCCATTTTTTTTGATCTAACTAAAAAGTACATTAATCATTAATTAAAACTGCATTATTATTTTTCTGAAAATCACTTCAAAAACTTTTCAAAACACCGACGAACTTTCTGCTAGCAAATAGTCCAAAACAAGGTTTAACCAATTTCTTAGCAATTGTACAAAATTCAAATTTAGAATACACTCTCACGCATGCTAGGCTAACTCTTTTGATGCTAGAAACATACTACAATCATTAAAACCCTTTGAAATACACGTAAAGTCCTTAAAACTAAGATTTCGCATAGGTGCCCGTTTTTTTTGCAAAAGAGTGTATGTACATATAGGTACCCCTTATGTACTATGCCGGCCGTGGACGCCATTATGCCCGTTGCACTCTTCCATTGTATATCATGTGTAGCTACTTCTTGAGTACCTGAAATTAACGAATAATGTCCACAATCTTTTTTAAGGGCTGGATCCGCCCCTAATCTTACTTACTAAAATAGTCGTTAATAACAATTTCGTAATCACTTTCACGTTCTAAGCGATATTTATAGCTAAGACATTTTGGCATGGATCCGCGTTATTAGCACTGTGAACACATTGATGTGGAGGGCTGATGATAGAACTTGAATATGTTACCGGCCAAACCCGATTTCAGGACAAACTAGTTTTGGCTATTCTTAAATAGTTTGTGATGACGTGGCCAAGGGATATAGGGATCATTTTTTAACACGTTTTATTTATTTATTTTAATTTAATTAGTTTCACTTGTAACTATGTATGTCAGAAGATCTTGGAATCTTACTGAGACCCACTTCCCGGTCCTCGATTAGGATGAAATTTTGCACACGCTCTGAGTTCTGATGACAATACATGACTAGTTAACAAAAGTCATTACAAATCCAATATGGCGGCCTATCCAATATGGCGGCCTCTCCAAGATGGCGAACTGACTGTTTTTAACCGACTTCCCTAAAAGCGGAGGTTCTCAATTTAACCGTATTTTTTTTATACATATAGATAGATATATGTATAAACTTTAAAACCTTCGCTTTGGCAGCGGTATGCGCGAAACACGACGCGTACGTGCCGCGGGAGGACGTCGGCACGCTGGAGGAGATCTGGCCGGGCGCCGAGGTGCGGTACGTGGACGCCGGACACGTCTCCGCGTACATACTGCACCAGTCACTGTTCAGGTAATATTGTTAACCAGCTAACCCAACAAACTTCACAAACATTTTAAACCAAAATAAGCCAAATCGGTAAAGCCATTCTCGAGTTTTAGTGAGACTAACGAACAACAATTCATTTTTATATACAAGAAGATATTTATCCTTGATGAGGTTACCTCTAAATTCTGAATGTTCGGGTCCGTATCCTGGTTCTCAGCCACATTCCCACCAATATTCTGCCAAATCGATTCTACCGTTTTTGTGCTATGAATAACAAAATAAAAAACCTTACTTGGTAGAACTGACCGAATTAAAATAACAGAAAATTTGCAGTTCAGCCCATCCTGACCAGTCCTTTCCTTCCCTGTTTTTCTGTAGAATACAAAATGAAAATGACGTTATTTTCAGAAAAATGAAATTATTGTCATGAAAGTATTTAAGTTGATTGTTTTCTGCCCACAGAGCCTGCATCATAGAAGCATTCGAGCGCTCAAAAAAAAGGTGGCATAACGGTACTCATATAAACTGACACTAGTTTTATTAACACTTGTACAACGTTCCTTTTTACGTTAAGATACTCAAAGTGTAAGCTCAATGGTGCATAGACTATACTATACTGTGCGGTTGTGTTAATAGTGGACAATTCTTCAAGTCAAGGGGTGTCCCAGGCTCGTCACCCGCCAACGACACAGAACTGAAGTGACGAGGCCTAGGGCCAACCCCACTACTTACTTCTTGATTCAGCACACTTATACTCCGTTTGAGTACGCAAATAACTAAAGATAAACATTCTTGATTTGACTTTTTATTTAAAAACTCAGGCTAAAATAAATGCGGTTGAAAATCAACGTAAGTACTACGATAAAAATTACTTAATCAATTGACCCATTATTCTAAGCAGTAATTTATTTGTTTTATATGTGTTTTTGTATAAAGTCCTATCAAGATTGTTTGCCTTTAGTTGAGTGTTTCAAATGGAGTAGAGGGTTCTTTCAAATTAGATGTTTTGTGTCTGCCCAGCTGCCGCAAGTTTTGTATAAAAATAAGTGAACCAGAATAAACGCATTGTAGTCGCACCAATACGAAGCGTCCAATTTGAAGGGACCCGTATATTTTATAAGGGTTTCAATGTTGGTGCAAACGTTATGCCTTACGTTCAACGTAGCGTATTTGTTATCATTCTTTACACATGTTTAAATTGCCATTTTCTAAAAAATGACAGTGCCATTATGTATTTAGCACAAATTTTACATACAAGAGCGGACCTTTGAAGCTAGAAACTTCTCAACTTTTATTTGAAGTAGAAGTCGTAGTACTTAATGGATATAAAATTAATTTTCGAACATTCGAGAAATATGCGAAACGATCAAGTAATATTCAATTTTATGATGTTATTCGCGTGATTATGTCGTCGTACGCACAACCATTGACGTCGAAGTGTACACATTATGCAGTATTTGACAATTGTGGGCTGTGACAGAACACCGGTGCTGACCCCTAAGGGTCCCACACATCGTTAAACATATCTCAGATTCCACATAGGTTAGACGTTGAAGTACAAAGCTCATTTCGAAGTTAATTGTTTAGACTATAATTTCCAGTTACAGTTACGAAATGCTTTTAGAGTTATTTATTGTAGACGACTCTCGATGTATATAAGAAGAAATTATATATTCTCTATTGAGATTGTAAAGTGTACATTGTATTTTTATAAAATAAATTGTTTTTATTATCGAGGTGCCGTTTTCTTATATCCATAAGTATAAAGTACCATCTTTAATAAGCAAAACAACAGAATACAACAAAACTCATTTATTCTGAATCATTCACTGTCCGCAATCACACCGCAGTGTAAAACTCCGAATACAAAACAAATGTTCAAGTTATATAACACAAAATAATCAGAAGTTACTGTGTACACACACGCTGAGTGACTGCTATTATTTATATATCAAACATTTACATTCAAGTGAAGTGGACTATATGGCTATAATTATTATGAAAATTGTGACTATATTTCGATCACATCTTGGTACAATAATACGCATTAAACGTCTATGGAATGAATGCGTGAACATCGATATAAACAATCCGGTTTTGAGTAACAAAAAGCAAGTATTGACAAAGTTCTCAATTGTATCACGAAGTGCCGTTGCAAGATTTATAAATTCGAATTTTCTTTACCCTGCAACATCTTTTACCGAAGTGCGAATAACCTTTTAAAACAGCTTTATAAAAAATCATTACACGAAATTCATAAATCAACCATTAGACACCAAAACCGTGCATCGACACTCCGACACACATCACATCCTAATACAGACATTTCATATAGACTTAACAGAACAAAAACTGAAATTTAAATTTTTACAACGAAATAAACATACCAATGACGAAGCTTAGTGATTACATGAATTATTGTGATTATAATTTCACAAATAAACACCACTTTCGGTGTCAAAGTCCCGTCCTAACCATTTATAATACAGTGATATCATAAGTATACAAATCATCGCCTTCAAATACGTAATATACGGTACCTATGTACTAGCGTATGAGGCGCTTATCATTACGAGTTAAAGCCAAAATACACGGTTGTCTGATCTGTAGGCGTAGCACGAACTATTCTAACGTTTTATTCAAGACTAGCATTTAGTCAACCTTAGAAATTATGTCAATAAAAAATCATTCACTCTTCCCTTACATATGTATGCTCGTACTACGTCTACTGATCTAGAAAACTTTAACCGTGACGCAATCGTTCTGATTGTCGAAATCCGTTAAATACAGCACGAATTTCTTCTCAGTTCACATCATATTTGGCGCCCTTTAGAGATGTACTGGGTACTTTAAAACGATTATTTTAAATCGATAATCGACTATGTTTACGTTTATAAGTAGTTTTTACTTTATCACTAACGTGAATTATTTATTTTTAAGCGAATATTATTGCTGTCAGAAAGGTCGATTATTCTTACACAATCTACTAAGCCGACTACGTTAGATTACTAAACCGTAGCAAACAGGCGGAATATTCATCGATCACGGTACACCTCTAATATAAAAAGTATCGATAATTGAAAACGTACCTACTTCTTTTATTGAGGTCGGCTAAAAATGTGAGTTCCGCTAAAGGTATGAAGTTTTAAGTTTATTTACAGACTGTATTTGTAAAAGCATTATTTATTATTAGTTGGTTATTTCTTAAGCAGAAGAGTTCTGAAGTCGCTGTTGCTGAGTGGTCGCTTGTCGTTGCTGTGGTCGCCATTGGTCTGGTCGCCGTTGGTGGAGCTGCCGTTGGCTGTGCTGGTGGTCGGCTTGGCTGTACTCGTGGATGGTCGCTGTAGCACGCTGGGGATGAAACTGCTGAGTTGCGTTCGTCGCCTGATAAGATGATAGAAATAATTTTATTATAACTCCGTATTAACTTGCTCTTTACATCACAGATCCTCAAATTTTTTTTGGAGTGATTCGAAGTTTCACTAGCTATATTGGTAAAAACCAAATGAATACCATTTTGTTGGCTTCCAGCTGTCTTGGCCGCTGTTACGGCTGTTTATATAGGATGGAGCCAGCTAAAGCGGCTGTTATGTTACTATAACTACAGTATACATACATGCCACCGCCCGCGTCTCGCTTGGCGAGGCCGAGTGCCGGCAGCTCGGTGTGTCGTGTGTGTTGTTACTATAACTACAGTATACATACATGCCACCGCCCGCGTCTCGCTTGGCGAGGCCGAGTGCCGGCAGCTCGGTGTGTCGTGTGTTTGTTACTATAACTACAGTATACATACATGCCACCGCCCGCGTCTCGCTTGGCGAGGCCGAGTGCCGGCAGCTCGGTGTGTCGTGTGTTGTTACTATAACTACAGTATACATACATGCCACCGCCCGCGTCTCGCTTGGCGAGGCCGAGTGCCGGCAGCTCGGTGTGTCGTGTGTGTTGTTACTATAACTACAGTATACATACATGCCACCGCCCGCGTCTCGCTTGGCGAGGCCGAGTGCCGGCAGCTCGGTGTGTCGTGTGTTGTTACTATAACTACAGTATACATACATGCCACCGCCCGCGTCTCGCTTGGCGAGGCCGAGTGCCGGCAGCTCGGTGTGTCGTGTGTGTTGTTACTATAACTACAGTATACATACATGCCACCGCCCGCGTCTCGCTTGGCGAGGCCGAGTGCCGGCAGCTCGGTGTGTCGTGTGTGTTGTTACTATAACTACAGTATACATACATGCCACCGCCCGCGTCTCGCTTGGCGAGGCCGAGTGCCGGCAGCTCGGTGTGTCGTGTGTGTTGTTACTATAACTACAGTATACATACATGCCACCGCCCGCGTCTCGCTTGGCGAGGCCGAGTGCCGGCAGCTCGGTGTGTCGTGTGTTGTTACTATAACTACAGTATACATACATGCCACCGCCCGCGTCTCGCTTGGCGAGGCCGAGTGCCGGCAGCTCGGTGTGTCGTGTGTTGTTACTATAACTACAGTATACATACATGCCACCGCCCGCGTCTCGCTTGGCGAGGCCGAGTGCCGGCAGCTCGGTGTGTCGTGTGTGTTGTTACTATAACTACAGTATACATACATGCCACCGCCCGCGTCTCGCTTGGCGAGGCCGAGTGCCGGCAGCTCGGTCTGTCTCGGCGGCGGTGCACTGAGCGCTACGTCGAGCTTGCGGTCCGCGAGCGTCATGCCGTGTGTGCTGGTGACGGCGGCGGCTGCTGAGCTCTCGTCTTCATACTCTATGTACGCTAGGCCCTTTGGTTTGCCATCCCTGGAAACGGAATTAAGACATTATAAAAGTATGCCCCTACAAACACTAAAAAGGGAATCCCTGAAGATGGCAGGGGACCGAGAGGGAGACCAAGGAAACGCTAGAGAGAAGAGTGGGACAGCTTCTCGCGGACTGGCTACAATCAGCGATGGAAGGCTATGGGGGAGGCCTCTGGCCAGCAGTGGGACAGTATAGTATATCCAAACTAATATAGACTAATAAAAATAAAATAAAAGTGTAAAAATGAAGATTACACTTCAGTGGAATATGTGACGAATTCTCGCACTCTGGTATTTAATTTAATCGAAAGATTTTTTTCCAGTGCAATGCAACCACATTTTCAATTAAAAAGACACAAAAAACGTGAACATTACACTCACTTATGCGTGACCACCCGCACGTCCTTCAATTTGCCGTACTTATCGAAGACATCAGCCAAAGCGTCCTTAGTACAATGCGAGAAGGGCAGATTCTTCACAAACAGTTTGTTCTTCTCCGCTTCTGTGGAGTATTTGAAGGTGGGCTTGGACTTCTTAGTAGCTGAGTACCGGGAGAGGAACATCGGACGACCGTCTAGTGGCATCCTGTCGTGTTTTAGTGCCTCGTCTACTGCTTCCTGGAAATTGCAAAATAAGATGTATTTTTAGAGTGATAAATCTCACTATGAATTATTCCGATCACTTATTAAAGTTTATCCAGGTTAATAATATTTAATTAAAGTTTGATATTTTTTAAGTGATTTAGAATAAAACGAAGTGATTCATTATTATAAGTATTGTTTCGAATGTGAGGAAAATTTTTATAAAGGCTCACCATAAGATCCTCTTTTTTATACAATGTATATTATATACAAGTGATTTATATATTTTATATACTAGTGATGGGAAAACAAATATCGATGCCACTCCGGCAGCAGTTTCAGTTCTTCTATCGACTAATTCCATCTGTATGGTAAAGTAATTCGAAGACAGTACTATATACTTACTGGAGTTTTATATTGGCAATAACAGATGGATCCGCCGAACGCTTTGATCCCCTTCCTAACTCGCAGCGAGATGATGTCGCCGTATTGTGACAACTTGTCTCGGAGTCTCTGCTCGTCCACTCTGCAATAATACGATTAAAACCATGGAGAACAAAATAACTAGCGGAGGTGCCATAACGGAAAATCTCCTAAGGATGTAGCGCACCAAAATGCGGGTGTACGGGGGACGAAGAACGTTACTGTCTTCGCCGTTATATGCCTTCTTTAGACCCGACCATTTTTTGTAATACCAAAAATCGTTCACTCACTCGTAACTGGTTATTTGGTCATGACCACCTTATGTATTTGACTAAGAAGGAAGAATTTATATACTTCATGAAGACATCGATAAAAAAACGCTAATATTTTTAAAAATAAATAAATTTATTAATAAGCATGATGAAGTTCTTGAAGGCTGTTCGTAACTACACTTCGAGCACAAGTACTCTGCGACTCGCGCAATATTTCGTAACGACAAACAGTTTGGCGAGATCTATACTTTAAATACAAATATATAAGATTTATTAGTATGTATGTGTACTGACTTGAACTCCAGGTTGCTGACGAAGAGAGTGCACGCGTCCCTGGTGCCCAGCCGATGCGGACTCGTGCTGTCCGTGCGTTGACGCTTGCTCTCACCCACTGATCAAATATGTTCAGTTATAATTACTATTTACTTTGTTGTTATGGTATTGTTATATTTAGGAATTAGTATATTCTCAAATAAAGATATAATATTCTCAAATCCCTACTAATATTATAAAAGCGAAAGTAGCTTAGTCTGTCTGTCTGTTACGCTTTCACGTCTAAACCACTGAACTGAAAGTATTAATATTTGGTACAGAGATAGAGTTGACTTTGAGAAAAACATATGATAGTTTTTATCCCGGACTTTTGAAGAATTCTCTTGGAAACGCGATATAACCGAACTCTACGCGGGCGAAGCCGCGGGCGGGAGCTAGTAAAGATATAATTTTGCAAATAACTGCTGATATAGTAATGATAATAATTAGCAATCTATTTTCGATTGTCACTTGTTTTATTGTCTTTTATTAACAAAATTCCACATTTAACTAACAAGTACATACCTTCTTCCTCTTCTTCATCATCATGAGATCTCTTAACTCCCCCCGTGTCTTCCTGATCTACCTCCATCTCAACTTCCTTCTTCCTCTTCCCCTTACTGCCCTCATCAGCACCATCCGACTTCCGTTTCCCTTTGCCCTTGTCCTTGAAGTCATCTTTAGACTTCTTCTTGTCAAACTTGGACTTTTTGTTGTCAGACTTGCCTTTCTGCTGTTTCTTGTTACCAATCATTTTGTCCTTCATCGCTTGATAGCTTTCACGCCATTCTTTTGTTTTTGCCTGAAAATACAAGTAAGATTAGCTGGATAGCTTCGACCAGCGGTTTTAGCTGCGTTACTAAGGAACTACTGCTCGCAATCGGAATAAAGTTTGCTTAAATGCTCCTGGATAAATGGGCTATGTATCGAAATGGCCTGAAATTGCCGCCTTCTAACAAAGAATGTCATCTGCCTAGCCTTTTCCCAACTATGTTGAGGTCTTCCAGTCTAACCGGACGCAACTGAGTACCAGTGTTTTACAAGGTGCGACTGCCTATCAGACCTCAACCAAGTTACCCGGGCAACCCCTTGGTAAGACTGAATGTCAAGACTTTCTGGCTTCTGATCACCCGAAACCACTGTCTATATGAACTTCTCAACCCTGGCAACCCAATACCCCTTGGTAAGACTGAGTGTCAGACTTCCTCACTTCTTTCTCACGAATTCTCGAAAAAGCAGTATATTTACCTCACAAGCGTCCACACACTCCCTCAAAGTGCTGAGATGTCCATGGTCCCTCTCGTAGTCGGTCCACAGCCTCGCTATGGACGGCGGGTAGTCCTTCACGGACCGTAGCGCTCGACGCATCAAATCGCGCAGTTTGTTCTCAGAAGGTTTTGGACTTCGATTACTTTCTAACGTGATGAGAGCCTCCCAGTATTTCGACATGGTCTTGTTTTCGCCGTATTCTGTTGGAAATTAGTTTTAATATAATATAATATCGCATGTCTCTATGGATTTAAGGTTGGCTGTAAGAGAACCCAATTCTGGGTTAAGCTCGCAATTGTACATAAACTGTCTGTATTCTTTTTATATATTTATCGTTAAGTGTGCAATAAAATAAATAAATATAATCATTTTGGTTAGTTTAAGGTAAGTAAATATAAGATTAGTTTTAGATCTTGTAAATAATATGAAAGTACCTATATTAAAAAATAAATTTCATAATTTGGAAGGTGAATTGAGGCATTATAAAAATATGAGTATGGTTTAGTAACCAAGGAAACTTAACAATGCTATGTATGATATACCATAGAAATATTGCCATAATATTTTAGCTCCGATTGCCTGAAAGGAAATAAGTATGCAAAAGGTTTGTAACTCACTGAATATTTCCTCGAAGATCTCCTTTCCTTGTTTGGGGTCATTCAGCACCTTGTACTCGAGGCGGGCCCAATATAACGGCACTTCACAGTCGTTCGCCTCTTCGCCCCAAGCCTATGAACAATTACACTTTAAATATTAAGAAAATAATAACTAGTAGGTAACAAACGGCCGGTGTTATTTTGTTTAATTTCCCTATTCCACATAATATGTTGCAGGCAGACAAATACATATATTTAGATATAATGTATTCACATTTCATTTTATTGGATGCAAGAATGTGACTGATTATGATATGATTACGATATGTATTTTTAAATGTTTTTTATTTTTATATTTAATATTTAAAAATGTAAATTATATGTTTGAAAATAAATAAATGAATAAGTTTCAATAAAATCGTAGTCGATTTTACTATACAGTTTTGATGTTGCAGGCTAAAACACAAATTCTAGGAATACCAACAGTCATCACCATCATCCTCCTGTCCTTATCTCAATTTTATTCGATTCCTACAGTATGTATATGTAATTACACTGCTGCCTCGTTGGTCTAGTGGTCGCAAGTGCGGCTGCTGAGCACGAGGTCTCGGGTTCGATTCCCGAGTCGGGCCGAAATCGCTTTGTGGGTTTTAGAAGACTTTCACAAAGCAGCCCGGAGCCTGGAAGCTGGTGATTGATTCACCCGTGCATCGGAGAGCACGTAAATGTCGGTCCTGCGCCTGATCTCTCTCCGGTCGTGTCGGATTACCGTCCCATCGGACTATGAGAGTGAAGGAATAGGGAGTGCACTTGTGTCTGCGCAAATGCTCGTGCACTATAATATGTCCTGTGTAGTTGGCTAATCTCCTTACATGAGAACAGCCGCCGTAGCCGATAATCGGCTAGGAGGACATCATATGTAATTAAATTTACCTCAGCGAGTGAATCCCAGGCGAGTCTAAACGTCCTCCGCATCTTCTCGACATCGTCCTCATTGTCGAGCTGTGTGCGACGCCGCGTGTACTCCAAGTAGCTGAGCCACAGCGCCTCGTTCTGTTTGTACGTCTCCATGCCCTTCGAGAGAGCTGTCTCGAATATTGACTTCACCTGGAAAATAATTGAACATTAACAGCCTTTCTACAAAACCTTAAACATCTGTTAAAAACTTGTCTAAAAAAAAGGGTGGCTGCAAAACGGACTTTATTTCAACGTCTTAATCTGTAATTTTTTTTGTCAAGTTTTAAACAGATGTTTAAGTTTTTGTAGTAAGGCTGTTAGAATTCAGTTTATGAATTGTTCAGAGCAGTAGAAGTGAGAGTCGCACGAGTCCAGCACGCGCGAGTACGTGCTGCGCGGCGAGTGTGACGTCACACAGTACATACCTCCTCGAACCCCCTCCCCTCGTGCTCCGCCTGCTGCATGGCGAGCGTCCAGAAGGTGGCGCGGCGCGGACAGCGGCGGCCGCACGAGTCCAGCACGCGCGAGTACGTGCTGCGCGGCGAGTGTGACGTCACACAGTACATACCTCCTCGAACCCCTCGTGCTCCGCCTGCTGCATGGCGAGCGTCCAGAAGGTGGCGCGGCGCGGACAGCGGCGGCCGCACGAGTCCAGCACGCGCGAGTACGTGCTGCGCGGCGAGTGTGACGTCACACAGTACATACCTCCTCGAACCCCCTCCCCTCGTGCTCCGCCTGCTGCATGGCGAGCGTCCAGAAGGTGGCGCGGCGCGGACAGCGGCGGCCGCACGAGTCCAGCACGCGCGAGTACGTGCTGCGCGGCGAGTGTGACGTCACACAGTACATACCTCCTCGAACCCCCTCCCCTCGTGCTCCGCCTGCTGCATGGCGAGCGTCCAGAAGGTGGCGCGGCGCGGACAGCGGCGGCCGCACGAGTCCAGCACGCGCGAGTACGTGCTGCGCGGCGAGTGTGACGTCACACAGTACATACCTCCTCGAACCCCGTGCTCCGCCTGCTGCATGGCGAGCGTCCAGAAGGTGGCGCGGCGCGGACAGCGGCGGCCGCACGAGTCCAGCACGCGCGAGTACGTGCTGCGCGGCGAGTGTGACGTCACACAGTACATACCTCCTCGAACCCTCCCCTCGTGCCTGCTGCTG
This sequence comes from Helicoverpa armigera, assembly GCF_030705265.1. Classification (NCBI taxonomy): domain Eukaryota; kingdom Metazoa; phylum Arthropoda; class Insecta; order Lepidoptera; family Noctuidae; genus Helicoverpa; species Helicoverpa armigera. The sequence goes on from NC_087141.1 coordinate 4,336,835, forward strand.
CATGGCGAGCGTCCAGAAGGTGGCGCGGCGCGGACAGCGGCGGCCGCACGAGTCCAGCACGCGCGAGTACGTGCTGCGCGGCGAGTGTGACGTCACACAGTACATACCTCCTCGAACCCCCTTCCCTCGTGCTCCGCCTGCTGCATGGCGAGCGTCCAGAAGGTGGCGCGGCGCGGACAGCGGCGGCCGCACGAGTCCAGCACGCGCGAGTACGTGCTGCGCGGCGAGTGTGACGTCACACAGTACATACCTCCTCGAACCCTCCCTCGTGCTCCGCCTGCTGCATGGCGAGCGTCCAGAAGGTGGCGCGGCGCGGACAGCGGCGGCCGCACGAGTCCAGCACGCGCGAGTACGTGCTGCGCGGCGAGTGTGACGTCACACAGTACATACCTCCTCGAACCCCCTCCCCTCGTGCTCCGCCTGCTGCATGGCGAGCGTCCAGAAGGTGGCGCGGCGCGGACAGCGGCGGCCGCACGAGTCCAGCACGCGCGAGTACGTGCTGCGCGGCGAGTGTGACGTCACACAGTACATACCTCCTCGAACCCCTCCCTCGTGCTCCGCCTGCTGCATGGCGAGCGTCCAGAAGGTGGCGCGGCGCGGACAGCGGCGGCCGCACGAGTCCAGCACGCGCGAGTACGTGCTGCGCGAGGAGTGCGCATGCGCGTGACGCGCGTATGCGACGAGCAGCTCGTAGGAGCCCGCGCATACTATGCAGTCGGTGGTCGCGCGGTCGTACAGCACCTAGAGAGAAAAAATCCATAAGGCAAAGTTCAGACAAACGCGCGCTGCAGCGCGATTCACCTATTCAGATGGCGGACGCGGTCATGTACACAACAACATTGATTACAATCTTAAACCGCGCGCGTTGCCATCTGAACATAGCCTTAATATACTGATCAAAACCTACTCACCCTCAATATTCCATTACTATCACATTCAGCGTACTTCTCATCTAGAGACAGATCCTTCACTGTATCTATATACTCCTGGTACACTTGGCATTTCTCATCTGGATTCCTGATCAGAACAAAATAACATTCGTAAGAAAATTATGTAAAATAGTATTGCTACAATTTTTTACTATAAGTGTTAATTTCCAACTTACTCTAAGGTCAATAGCTTGTCCTCGAATGGCGTTATTTTGTTCAAAAAATCTGCTGCAGATTCATGTTGTTTCTTCACCTAAAACAACGAACAAACACTTGAATCAATTTCACATACTAACATCAAGAAGTAAGCCTGTGAAAAGAATATTTTTTTCTCAAACATTTAATGCAAGAAAATGGAGGACATATCCCCTTTTTTCTGTTATTTTAGTAAATATGTATGTAGATTTAATTTATAATATACATATATAGTTGTAGGAATGTAAATATCATTGTAAAATATAGCACATATGTACGTACCTTGTCAGATAGGGCAGTCGCTCCTTGTAAAGCACTGGTACTCAGCTACATCCGGTTAGACTGGAAGCCGACCCCAACGTAGTTTGGGAAAAAGGCTCGGAGGATGATGTACGTACCTTGTCAACATAGTCCTGATCATGCAAGGACAGCGCGAGTTCCTCCATCTGTTGTAAGGCGTCCTCTCCCCTAAGCAGCGGCCGAGAGACTGCCTCTTCAAGGCACCATAGCACCCGCTCCTTTTGTGCTACGTACTCTGTGTCTTCCTCCCTGAGAAGTCATTGTTTATGATTGAAAATATAAACGCAAATAGCCAATATTGATTTCTAATTGAAGTGGTACATTTTTGCATTTAATAATAAGAGATTGACAAAACAATTTAAACGATAAATGATTGATATATTGCTGTTATCATCATTTTGGAATTATTTAATTTCTGTCTATTTACACTGTATTTCAATGCTTTTTCCAATATTTTTTCCCATCATTGACTGTGAAAATACCCTCTAAATATACAGTATTTAGATATTTACTTGCAACAAAAAACTTTAACTACACTGAAAAAAAAACATCCTTCTAAAATAAATACACAAACGAGCGTCACCAACCTCATAGTTTCCAACTGGGCCTTCTCCAGCTCCAACTTAGCATCCCAAAAGATCTTCCCGGAGAATGGGTCAGCCCCAGCTCGTCTGATCACCTCTTCGAGTTGTGCCCTCGCTTTGTCCGCCTCGCCGAACGTCAGCGACCAGGAACACCACTCGCTTAGTATCGGGATTGCTGGAGAGAAGGAAAATGGTTAGATTATAAAATATGTTACGAGTTAGAATGGAGGTTGGAGGTCTTTGCCATGTGGCAAATGGAAAAAGTGGAACAAAAGAAAAATATATATATAGTAAGAGGCAATTTTTTTTTACAATACCACTTTTATTGCTATAACAGCAACAATTATTTGAGATAAGTTGATGTTGTTGAGATATGAAATGATTAGGTAGGGCTTATTTTCTGAATTTTTAAGAATGTTAGCAAGAGTCCAATACCACATTTTATACACCAGCTTGTAACAATTATTTCTGTAGCAAATTTTTTAAAATGGACACTTCAAAAAAAATAAAAAAATTGTTTGAATAGCACCAATGAGGTTTAGACTTCCCAATCTTCTGCTCAGAAACAGTCCGTAAGAAAAAAGTTCTTTTGAAAGACACTACTCACAGTAGCAATCAAGCGCAGCTTGTTGGAACAGCTTGGCCACCCGTTCACGAGATACATCTGTGTGTGCTAACGACACTTCAGTTTGCAGTCGAAGCAGCCAGTGCTCCGCCCGCAGGGATGACAGCTGTTGTAGACGTTCGAAGGCAGAGCGCCAGCGCTCCAGTGAGGATAAACCCCTGGACAGACAAGCATATTATTTGTATATTAGAGAATGGACAATTTTCGTTATTACATTAGCCTTAAAATTGCTCTGTCCAAACTAGCTTCTGGTAATGCATATAATGCTTTTTAATATTATTGTTATGCAATCCTGACTTGTAAATACATTTAATTAAAACTACTTTTATAGATTTTATCACTGTTATATTAATATTATTTAATCCCATCATTGATGTATAAGTACACATAACATACTATATTAAATTAACAGGCAAATGTAAACGAAAATTCAAAAATATAAACTGGCCAAGTGCAAGTCAGACTCAGTAACAGAGTCCTGTACTCCTGTTTTACCATTCGGGTATGGAACTTTATACAACCAAAGGCGAACTTACCACAAAGCTTGGATAAGATCAACATGTTCATCATAGTTGTAAGGGTCTTCTGCAATGCGTGCTTCCAACTCCTTCACTTTTCTCTCCAATATCATATCCTCATCTTCATCCTAATAGACAGACAAGACATGTCTTGAAACAATAGCTTAAATTAGAGCATCAGATCATATCCATTTGAAAAAAATATATATCTTTTTATGGTGATGTTTTTGTTGTAGCCCGGGTAACTAGGTTGAGGAGGTCAGATAGGCAGTCGTTCTTTGTACACAGCTACATATGGTTAGACTGGAAGACACCCCCAACATAGTTGGGAAAAGGCTCCACGGATGATGGTGATGTTTTGGTGACCCTTATAAGAATTATATTAGGAACCAGATGTAACCCTTTTAGGTCAGATTAAGGTAAATATATTATAGTTTCACTTTAGCCAATGCATTTCCTATGATGAGTTTCAATTACAAATTGAAGTATATAGGTATTAATTTTAGATACAAATTGACTCAACAAGAGCAAGAATAAACCAGTGAAGTACCAAATAACCATTTAACTCATTGTCATAGCCACGGTTAGACAAATGTTACCCCCAACTAAATGGATTTCTCATAACTTTAACTTGGTTATAAATATTAGACTTGGTTGTGTATTTCATCTATATTTCCTAGAGACTATCATAAAGAAGTACATTAATCCAATGTTTGCAATGGAATTAACCTGTTTCTGTACAATTACTTCAAAGATTCTGTATAAAACCCAAAAAAGTTGGTGGTAAAGTATTTTTATCTGTATTATTGACTTTTTTATATAAAAACTGTAAGTAAACTACAATAAGAATTTTAGTGGATTGTTTTCCTTATGAAACAACATCGAAAACTTGTTATGTGCATTCACTGTAAACATGTTGTCTTGAATCAAAGCAAAAGTATAAAAATAAAAGTATGATTGAGCAGTTTAAACTCTATGACATTCAGAACTTTATGCATTTAGCCCAAAACTCTGGGATAAAACATCTTTTTCAAGCCTACTTGGATTGATACAAAGGTTTCCATAATAATATAAGTTTCAAGAAAAAACAAAAACGGCAATCGATTTTCCAGTTAGTGTGAGGTCAGAACCAGTGAAATAATGCCATTAAGTACTATTAAATATTATGATTCCTTTAAAAAATACGTAATGTGCCAAATGTTGGATCGTACGGGCGTGCATACATCTGAGTCGTCAGAGTCTGCTCCGTCATTCTCCTCCTCTTCCACTACCACCTCAATTTCATTTTCTTCTTCCGATTCATTTCTAACTTCGTCCTCAACTATAGCCATTGCTCACTAAAAAACTATAAACACACTGGTTTTGTTCGCCTGATGTTTGATAACAAATTCCGCAAATGATTATGGCGGACGAAAGCATTTGCTTGTCAATTTTCATAGAGATGTCATGCTCAGACGTTAAACGTGCTAGTGTTGTCAATTCACATAAAATCGACTTACTAACCAAAACCCATACGTTTTTTGAAAAAATGGTTGTTATTGTGTATTTTACTTTCTTATTAGATAAAAACGAAATACAGCAGATAAGTAAAACATAACTCCGTCAGTCAATATATATTCAGACCTGCGAGCGGTAACTAATATAGAGCAGTTAATTGAACAATGGTAATGCAATTTATCTTTTTTGATGGTATGTAAATATTACCGATTATTTCTAGTTTAATTAAACAAAGTTCATAAACTAGCGGGTCAAAGTTTTCACCTACTAAGAGCGGCGCGGAAAATCCGCAAAAAATAAAGACTATCCGAGATGATGCACTTTGAAATCTTCTAATAGAGATACCTAGATCTATTTTGGCGAAATAAATCTGAATCGACATTTATTTGCTTCTCACATTGAGCCCTCATAACGCAATCATTTCTTAAGGTAAGTCTATCACAGTTTTTGAGTAAGCAGCAAAAATCCAGCGAAATTGGAGGGATGCTGTCTGTGAGGTGATGGAGATACGCGATGTTCATGACCCTACCCTACGTCCACCTAAGTCCACCTTTCGTCTCACGCCGCAACTGCTGCTGATAAAGAAGAATGCGAGTAGGTAAGAAAAAAAACACAAATTGGTATGATTCGTTTATATTTACTATAAAAATATGATTACATAGAGGTTTCTTTTACACAAAAATTACATGGGTTCCTAGATAATAATGCACAATCAGGAAAATCAGAGACATTTAAAATTAGATAATTTTAAAATAATATTTCGAAACTTTGGCACCAATTTAAGTTCTATGATTTATTTGATTAATTATTATTCGATTCTTCAATTAGTTTACAATAGTGGATAGATTCAGTGATATACAATTAAAGTACAAAATAAATGCACCAACATCGGAATAAATTCTAAATACACGAGATACTAAGAATTTTAAGTACCTACTCAAGTTAGAATTTGAAAATTCAATTCAATTAGACTTTCCAAAGAGCATTTTCAGCCTTCTATTCGATACAATCATTCCAATAAATCCTTATAAGTAAGTAGGAAACTATTCTAATCTCCTAATATTAAAGAGTAAATTGACAATACAAAAAATGGAATACTCAAATAAAATATAATGTCAGTCATCAAAGTAAAAATAATACTTTAGTCGTGTGAGAAAAATGCATCGACAGGATTAATTCTCGATAAGAAAAACTCGCAGATCCAATCTTAGTAGTTCATATAAAACATTTTAGACCGATAATTAAAATAGATGTATTTGTAGTTAAGGTGGTTCGGTAGACACAATACTGAAATAAACGAGATTTACTTAGATTAAGTTATGTTACAGAACAGAATGGCACAGAAAAATAATAATAAATGCATGTCAGATCATCGTGAGGCCACATTTTACAACCTACTGTTACATATTTGACATGGGGCTTTTTTATAGGCATAGACCAAAGTCTGATCCTTTGTAGGCCTTTATTATTATTATAAAATTAGCCTACCAAATATGTTATGTCATATCGTGCATTTTATATTCGAAATATTTCCGCATCAAATCAATCAATATAGTTAACCTGAACGCATCTATAAACTTGAGATTCTGCAAAGTATTTAATCTGCATTTGCAGAAGACAAATATTCGACTAATATTTCGTATTTATTTCGCGGTCGAATGATAAACTTTCACAATTTCTATTTTGATAAAAAGTTTCTTAATGAGGAATCACTGTGTAAATATTGCATTCTTATAACTATAGAGAGATAAAACATTCTATTGTCTATAGATATGGATATACCTATAATAATATCGTCCTATAAAATAATAAAAAGAAATAGTATTTGAGTAATCAAAATAATACTTAACTCTGTAATGTTCACAAAAATACATAGCTACGACCTTTATGAGTATTGCACTTAACTATTGTACACTAATTTTACTACAACTGACGGAATTTCTAGGAGACCTCACATGGGTTTATAATTAACCTAAAGACAATTTCGTCCTAAAGCCTTTGTTAACACATTCGAATTACTACGACTTTAGTAGAAATTCTCCGGATAGTTAACAGGGCAACACTCATTACTAGTGACGGGAACTGCAACTACGACTAAACTAATTCTATTTAGGCGATTTTCTAACTACAATGTCAACAGATGTAATACGATTGAACTGGTATCGTGCGACATATTTGTATGAACGTTACAGGACGTACGACAATTACATTTAGCTGGAAGTAACACAGTAGGGGATGGCGCGAAGTATCGAGTTGACGACGTCGCACGTTGCCGGCAGCTGGACAGCCGTACTAATGTCCAACTGTGAAATCAGAATGTCATATTTATGCATTGAATATACAAAAATACATGCACATTATGGTGTCATCAAAAAGAAAAATCATCAGATCGTTTTATAAAGCAAAAGTTTGAATCCAAATGTAGCATTTAAACCTGCATGCCTTTTAACAGAAATTTAAACAGTAGTAACATTTTGGCCATAGACTTTAAACTTCGCAAAGTAATACAAGAAGCAAAACGATTCCAAAGATAAAATTAATATATCTATTGAACTCTAGTTTCTTAGTTATTTTCGCACAAATCCCATTTCAGATTGGGAGTCGCACCAAAGGGATATAGACGCACAGATTTTACCCAGAAAACATCTCGAGGTAACCTGGACTATAGAGTCTGGAATCACCAACCCGCATTGAGCAAGCATGGTGATTAACGCTCAATCATTCTCCGTGCGAGAGGCCTGTGCCCAGCAGTGGGACGATAAAAAGGCTGTAACTATGTATTATAGCCAGTTTCTTCATCAAAAGTAAAAGCCAAAGTAATGTCATAAAAAAAGTAAAAGTAACGGTCAAATACGCTTTTCAAGGCTAAAGTAACAGCAAAACTAATAGATAAAATGATTTTGACCGTTACTTTTACTTTATGACATTACTTTGGCTTTTATTTTTGATAACTATCGCTTTTGATGAAGAAACTGGCTGTTAGTGACTACTATACCTGTGCGGAGTGCAAGCACTATGCGGTGGTAGTGGTGCTGGTACCGCTCGCAGCCTGCAGGTTCATCTGACGCTGCATCTGCTCCAGCATCTCTTGCATGCGACGCAGTTCCGCCTCCTGTGAGCATTGAAGTGTACGCTTGTATTTTTGGGACATTTTCATAGTTGTGATGGAAGATTCGATGTAAATAGAACAACATCCCAACTAATATTAGGATAGTTTTTATCCCGGACTTTTGAAGAATTCCCTTAGAAACGCAATATAACCGAACTTGACGCGGGCGAAGCCGCGGGCGGAAGCTAGTTTCAGTATAAGGACTTACCTTCTCACGCAGAGCTCGCTCGCGGTCGCTCGGGTCTTCCGATCCGTTGGTCATTCCGTTGGAGTCAGCCTCGCTCAGACCGCTCTCCGTCGACCTGCATATAATTTATTATAGATATTACAACTTGAATCTTATTAAATTTAGTCCAAATTTATAGTTTTGACTCTGCTTTTAACAAAGAAATTGCTTATATTCTAAATTATTTTTAATTTCACTAAACAGGTCTTCGTTTTCACCATATAAAAGATTCATGGAGAAGGTTCAAGGTCGCTAGTGATCATTTAAATAATTAGTACGAATGTTTTCTTCCATGTAGGTAGACCTCGCCATATTTACTCAGGCATGAAACCTAGCCTCGAGACCACTTTAACTCAATTAACAGTTGAATTAATACACGAAAACAACAACAACTTTATACTACTACTATAGTACGATACATCTACACCAGTCCTCCTAATATAATAAAGAATGGCTTCGAAACTACAGAACCGATTTGCAAAATTATTTCACTATTAGGAAGCTACACTATCTCCGGCTGACATAGGGTATATTTTATCCAAATTCGTAAAAAAGTTTCTTCGACACGCAGGTGAAACCGAGAGAAACGGTTACATGACAATTGCAAGCAACAATGATTCGATCAAAACCGTTCGCGTGATAATAAGGTTCACTTTCTTATTGCATGACTCTTACGAGTAAAAGTTATTCGATCAAGCATATCATTTGTTAGCATTTATGCACAAGAACTAGAGAGATTTTTAGAAGACATGTTGGTGTTAATAATTCTTATTCATCATCACTGATAAGCCTTTTCGCAACTATGTTGGGGTCGGCTTTCAGTCTAAGCAGATGTAGTTGAGTACCATTGTTACCTATCTGACCTCCTTAACCCAGTTACCCGGGTATGTCAAGAATTCTTATTGTTTTAGTTTATTTACAATTTCTTTTACAATGATAGTTTAATTCTGTGGAAATCTATTTGTGACCTAGGATGGATTTCTAGAACTGTCTCCGTTCATTTAACCAATTTACCTTTACACGATTCATTTTATCGACTTCCATTTACTATAAAAAATAATATATTGTCATATAAAAAATAATATATTGTCATTCTCAACCTAAGGGTGTGTCTACACGGTGCATATTTATACTGGTGCAAGTAAACATGCGCAAGCTAGTTGCACCGTGTAAATGCCCGCAATCGAATTAAGTGAGAATACTATGTATGCCTTTTGATCCTCACATCCATTATTTACTTAACACTTTTTTACACAACTGTCACACAAAATGAGCCGTTACTGGTACGCAATACTCACGTGTGTCGCTTGGGCACCTGTCCGCTGCGCGCGAGTCGCTCCGACCTGTAGTTCTCATAGTGCACCTCTTGCGTCACTTCCTGCAGGTCTTGCATGTGGGTGCTGCAATATACAGGTCGGTTAGCAAAACTAGTATTATAAAATTGAACAACCTCATTATAAAGTGTTTTTAAAATAGTACCAGCTTTTGTACCAGGTTTAGACCACCGTCCTGGGCAAAGTTGGTGGAGTAAACCTATTACCAAAGCGGGTACTTTTAAAACCATCATCATCATCATCATCATCCTCCTGCCCTTATCCCAATTTTATTTGGGGTTGGCGTAGCATGTATAGGGGTACTTTTAAAACCACGTTACATAAAATTCCGGGACTTTCAAGTCATAAAGCGTGTTCACACCAGTGAATTTTAAGCTCGATTTGTACGGGTGGTAAAGGTGACGTTTAAAACAGAGCGACAGATTTTAGCCGCAAGCCAATCTTTGCAAAAATCCGCTGGTGTGAAAACGTTATTATGCATGTTAGTGATAAAAATTCCGATCTCTAGTAGTGAGCAATGGTGAATCACTTTTAAAACTTGGAAACAGAAACGTTGGGTTTAGGTGTAGTGAATCACTGTACTAATGGATAAGATGTTATCAGTGTTTGAAGAGGTTCTGAGTAATGAAGTAAATCTGTTAAGGAAACTTTCATTTTTAAATATTTTAATGATGGCGTAGACTGGCTGCTTAATTTGGAGATGTAAATGAAAATGGTTGTGGGCAGAAGTACCAATAAAAATACATTTAGCCTCATTATATAGTCTTCTAAAACCCCAACCTACATAGAACATCGAAAAGACCAACAGCTATTAGGTAAGAGTCAAGATACAAATTAAAATGTCTACATACGAGTATATTAAATTATCTTTTATCCATAAGCTAGAGCTACATAAATTTTTACAAATAATAAAATAAAAGGTGACGTTTCATCGCTAAGACTAAAATCTTCTATACAACATGTGTAAAGGTTAAGATAGGTAAAAGACACATTCGCCTGTATCTGAATATTTCATTCCTATGAGCCTAGGGTACATCTACTACACGGTGCAAGTACTTAGCTTGCGCATGCATATGCGCTGGTTACATGCATATTAAAAAATGTGCGTGTCTAGCGACTCGATCATGTACCAAAGCAAAATACCCATCCGCGTGCTCTTGTCACTTATCACTTGCGCTTTTTAACGTACTCCAGCTACATGCACCGTGTAGATGCACCCTAAAGTTACATTAAGCCTTATAATACTCACATAAGCATAGTCCTGAGCTTAATAAAGTCGCAGTGCTCCGGGTTCTCGACTTCGACCACTCCCCACGGGTACAGGCGGCCGCGCACTCGGCGCCCGCGCACCTCCAGCTGTTGGCCTGCGCCGCACACCGCGAATGGCACGGCCGCTTTTAGTTGACGCACCTAGAACGTTCTCGAATGTTCTAGAAATATCTCGAACTTGCGTGGAAGTAAACAATTAAGCAATCCTCAGTTGGGGAACCTTTCATTTGGGGGGAAAACATCAAATAACCCCGTTATATGTGTTATAGTTTAATTGACTAAAACCCACCATGTTCTTTTTATTTGCGTACCTGGGCATCGGTAGCTTTTTCGAAAAATTCGGCAGCCCCGGCAAGTTTGGGGGACCTTCTAGTCAGATGAGTTGAGATGAGCAAGGATTCCTCAGAACTGTCCTCCAACTGAGATTTTTTTTTCTGCTTACTTATCAGCTTTTGTTAGCCGACATTTTCACTCAACCCGGTTATTTGGCAACTCGATACTCCTTGGTAAGACTCTTATTAGCGGGAATAACAAATTGAGAACTTCCATTTTTTAAGTAGGTTAATGAGAAAATAATCGAACCTGTTCCTTGTAATCCTCGTCTTCGTCGCTGTCACAATCAGGAAGGGGGTAGATCTTGATTCCTTCGCGCTCAATTTCTTCCATGACCTTATTTAAAGAAAACAATTCCGTTGTATAGTTCCGAATAATTTGCACATATTCGTTTTTATTGTATTTATATGAGACGTATTACGATCCTCACGTTGCTTCAAAGTCAATTTATGATCCTAGGTACCATATAAAGAGGCGAAAATGCAGTCAATACTTATTTGATCTTCAAAAAAGTTGTAACGAAAAAGTATTTAGTTAAATGAGGTTGTTTCCGACTTACCCTGGTCTTCAGCCTCTGCACCTCTTTCTTAGTGAGACAGTCGGCCTTCGCGATCACTGGCACGATGTTCACTTTGTTATGCAGTTGCTTCATAAACTCAATGTCCAGAGGTTTTAGCCTAGCATCAAGAAAACAAAGCAATATTTTTTCAAGTTCCTGTTTATGTGTATCGTAAGAAAGCCTGAATTTATGTTCAAGATATTATACATTTAAGAACATATAAAAATAAATATTGAAGCCAAATATAAAAGAAAGCACAGTGCTGAAAATCAATGAGGGTTAGAGTACTAAATAAAAAAAATTAGGTAAAAAAATCTTTAAAAACATACATACATTGCAATTAAATAAAAGCTTGTAATAATAAGCATAACATAATGCCTTTATGCCTATCTTAAATAAAGCTCAAAATAACCCAATGGCATTTTATTTGTAAGAACATTGAAAAAACCATACCAAAATACACAAAAAATAATGATTACCCATGTCCAAACGGCGATATGAAGTAAAAGCAGCAATGTATGCGGTTATCGACAATATTACGTCGGTTCAAGCCGCTCTCGTCTCGCAGAAACCGCTCAAATTGTTCGTCGATGTATTGAATTATCGACTGTAAACAAACAAATGTTTTTCACATCACTACGTCATGAATTTTTCGACTAATTGTGCGTTTTCTGGGTAGTGACTGACACTGACTTCCCTCAAACATCAGAGATATAGTGATTATTTCTTTGACTGTAGTAGATTTTTCTTGGTGTTGCTTTTAGGTGCTCTCTAGCTGGGGCCCGATTCTCCGAAGAATCGGGCAAAATCAAAATTGAATCGCAATAGCAGTTTTGACCTTATCGGGCATTCTGCTACTAATATAAGACCAATCGTGTTCCAACGACATTCGATTGGTTTGTCATTTCGGTGATTTTGGTCTATCTATACTGTAGTTTGCTCTACAATCATATTACAATCGTAAATCATTTGCAAACAAAATGATTAATTATTAAATGACAGAAAAGGATAAAAACGATTATTAAAAAAAAAAATGCGGAATGCCACATACGCTTCAATCGTAATTGAGTCGTGATTAGATCTCAGTCGAATGTGGATCGTATGTCGCTTAAGTAAAATTAGGAGAATCGGGCCCCTGAACTGCAGCGATAGTATCCTTGACCCACAGAGTGCAGAGCGCGGTCAATCCACTGCGGCATACATGCTATTTAGGTCGCATACTCTGGTCTAGAAGTCACTATATGGCATCGGCATCGTTCTAGTTTATTTCTATGCTATACTTATTGTCGTTAACAGTATATTCTGCCTAGTACGGCAAATCCAAGTCTGGTTTTACTTTAGACATGCTCCATTGAGCATTCGTGTAGTCACGAAAATGGCTTTTAATTTTACTGCATTTAATAAAACAAAGTCTGTCTGTTCGCGATAAACTCATTAACGGATAAGAGTGATACTGGTTCATAAGATGAACGTATCCCGGGGCTGCTAGACTGAGTTGAGAATTACATTATTCCTACTAATATTATAAATGCGAAAGTAACTCTGTCTGTATGTCTGTCTGTTTGTTACGCTTTCACGTCTAAACCACTGAACTGATTTAAATAAAATTTGGTACAGAGATAGAGTTGACCTTGAGAAAAAACATAGGATAGTTTTTATCCCGGACTTTTGAAGAGTTCTCTTGGAAATGCGATATTACCTAACTCGACGCGGGCGAAGCCGCGGGCGGAACCTAGTAGTTTACATAATTCACATCACAGAATAAGACTAAATTATTATACAAGTAAATATACCTAAAGCGGAATTTAATTAACATCGACCTCTTTAGCGTACAAACATGACCTTTATCCAGAACGGAAAAAGCAAAGATAATAGAAGTACTTGCCGTCGTGCCGTTGAACACTTGTCTAAAAAAATTACCGATTACGACGTTGAAATATATCCATTTTGCAGCCACAATTTTTTTAAGACAAGTGTTCAACAGATGTTTAAACTTAAGTAGGGCTGTTGGACTTTAAACTTACCCGGAAACAATCAGTGTTATCAATAGCGTCTCCATAGCCTGGGGTATCGACCACGGTGAGGCGTAGCTTCACGCCGCGCTCCTCGATCTCCACCGTCGACGCGTCCAACTTAACCGTCTGGTTGGTCTTCTCTGGAATTGTTATATGGCTTTAGCTTTCACCTATGATTACTGCAGGGTGCAGTCACATTGAAAACTACGCTGTTTTACTATAGGAAGTCTTAAAAAATCTTATTATTAGGTTTCAAGCGGTGAGTCAGGCAGTAATATCGTTATAAAATGGAAAAGTTTGCGAGTCTCCCACATTGTTGGGGGTAAACTCAGAATCTACTGAACCGATTAAACAAAATATCTTGCCAATAGAAAGCTACGATATTTGTGAGTATCATATGGCATTGATCTAGATTTTTTAATTTCACCCCAATACCAGCTTTTGGAAAATCTTAGCATTTGGTTGTTTCCAAAGCACCAATAGACCAACAATAACATATAGGTTATAACAGGTAAATAAACCAGAGTACAGAATTAACAAGAAGTATTTCCTTATAGATACACTAGTGTTTGGTTGTAAATTCATCAACTACTAATAGTAGTAAGCAACGAACCAATGAATTTTGATTTAATGTATAAATTGAACCCTAAGCGTTGGCATGTGTACTATGTAGGTACAGTGTACACTTACAGAGCCTAATGATCTATCTATGTATTATCTGGTTTGGACTGACAATGATGCCTTGTATGACTAGATACTGAATTAATAATTCTGAGTTCACATATTCCACTGCAATCTTAGGTCCTGGAGATGATTTCATATAACCTACTTTTATTTGGCTCTATGGTTACTATAGACATGAAGAAAACTTACCAATAGCATCAGGTATAACACGTTCAGGATAAAGATCAGTCAGAAACAGTGAGTTGACGAGAGTAGACTTGCCAAGTCCACTCTCACCGACCACCATCAGAGTGAACTCAAAACCTTTCTTTACAGATTTGCGGTGCACCTGGTTGGGGAGGTTTGCGAACCCAACATACCCAGGTGTTTCCAGGTTTGAGAACTGAAACAAATTAGAACATTAATCATCATCCTCCAAGCCTTTTCCCAACTATGTTGGGGTCGGCTTCCAGTCTAACCGGATTCAGCTGAGTACCAGTGCTTTACAAGAAGCGACTGCCTATCTGACCTCCTCAACCCAGGGACCCGGGCAACCCGATAACCCTTGGTTAGACTGGTTGGAAATTAGAACATTAATACTGGGTAAAATTGGAAGTTAGAATACTGTTTATCATTTGAGTATGTAACTGCTCATTCAATGTATATTTCAGTATTTGATGATTCATCCGAAAGTAGAAATGCTTTGTTCCTAAACTTTGACTGTTACAGTCACTAGTTGCCAACAAGGAACATAGTTATTTAACTGTGCATATACACAGCAGTTAACTTTTTAGAGTATTTTTATAGTTTCTTGTTACTATTAAAATATATTATTTCTGTTTGTTAGTCTTACTAAAACTCCAGAATGGCTGGACCGATTTGGCTTATTTTTGTTTTAAAATGTTTGTAGAGGTCCAAGGAATGTTTACTTGAACTGTAATCATCACATTTCAAACTTAGTTATGGTTTGAGGATGACTCAATGGTTGCATTAAATTTTACATACCTAACTGTTAAATCTGTAGTGATAGTGATCATACAATGTAAGAAGAATTGCACAAAAGAGTTTATTCTTTGTGATATAATGAATATCATTGGCCTACATTGTCACTACTTATTGTGGTCCTAAATTAGTTTTTGAGGCAGGTTCTAAGGTATTTGAAAGTATTGGAGATAGGGTTCTATGATTATCTTCATTACAACCAATTATATAACTAATACCTACCTATTTAATAAATTGCAGTAAGTTTTTTGTATTGTTTCAGAGGTCATTGAACTAAGTACAACCATTAGTAGTAGCGTTTATTTTCATTCTATACATGTCTAACAAGATAGGATCGTACATCTAAAGAGTAGCATAGCCACACATTATACTACAAATAGCTGCACCTGATAAGCACAGGATGCCACACAAATATCAACATTCGGTACATCGTTAGGCCCATTTACGTACAAAACGCTGTTTGACACATTCACCGACTCACAATTTAAATATTCAGTTAGCATACTTGCCGACACACTTTCGCGACACAAATATCCATACCGAAACCTTTAACATTACAACGATAGCAAAACGGAATACTTTAGTTGTCTCAAACAATGTTTCAAAATGTAAGTTTTGCTGGCATTTCTTAAAAACAAACAACAAAATAAAAATCTCATCGTCTCCACAGTAGAAGATTGAAATCAAAAACTTACGTTCTTGTTAGCTGTTTCACTGGACATTATGAGGCTTTCAGTGTTTGAAATCGTCAAATTCTTCTTTCGCACTGTTCTGGTATCTTGATTACTGTGTATATTTTATTTTAGAGACGGAAATGCGGATGAAAAAACTGAATGTGTCATACCTTCCACCCTAACATTTGCTCTCAAATTGACAACTATATTAAACTACATAACCATGACATTGACATTACTTGACGCTAGTGCATCAAAAACCAAAGACAATACTAAACTGAGGACAACTGGGGCCCGATTCTCCTAATTTTACTTAAGCGCCATTCGATTGACGTTCGACTCGATTCGACTGAGACCCAATCCCGACTCGATTACGATTGAAGCGTATGTGGCATTCCGCTATTTTTTCTTTGAAATAAACGTTTTTATCCTTTTCTGTCATTCAATAATGAATCATTTTGTCTGCAAATGATTTACGATTGCAAAATGATTGTACAGCAAACTACCGTATAGACCAAAATCATCAAAATAGCAGACCAATCGCACACCAATCAAATGTCAATCGAATACGATTGGTCTTTTATTAGTAGCAGAATGCCCGATATGGTTAAAACTGCTATTCCGATCATATTGCGATTCGATTTTGATATTATTAACTTAGGAGAATCGGGGCCCTGAGGATATTACAATAGAAGACGACGGGCATCTAAGCTTTTTCTCTGTCCTTCAACCCTAGACGTCTAGTTAGCAAAACCAGCAGTAGAAACTCTTTCTTTTAATCCAGGAAAACAAAAAAAAAACTATACGGTGGCATAGACCAAGGCTGTCACAGTCCGACACCTGTCACTCTCACAATAGTTAGCCCCATAGAGTATAGTAAATAGGTTAGCCCTTTTACCTTTACAAATTCAAACCAAAAACCTTTTCACTGTGGTACTGTTACTTTATCAACTCATTGATTTGTTAACTATATGGACTGGAAATACCTACCAAAAACAACGTGCATAGGTAGCTACGTACCTACTATCCGCAGTGGCGCCTAAAATGACTGCCATTGGTAGGGTTGTACCGTTACAGGATTTAGCAAGTATCGATGTAGTATTTTAGTTACGTGTCTTACTGGGTACATACATTTAATATAACAAGAGTATAATTAATTCGTTCGTCAGAGAACAAACTATCACATTAACTTCACTGAAAACAATACCATAAAATCAAAAACCCAATACGTTTTTTTTAACCACACAAAGAATTTCTCCTGTATCAGAGGTGCGTTTTTTCATAACAACTCCCAAACACGGAACAGTTTTAGCTGTTACAGCAGCAGTCGGTGCGACCAACCATACGTGCCGTCTATTTAGTACCTAGCTAGTATTTAGTGGCTTGTAGGTAGCTGGAAACCCAAGGAAAAATATAGGCTACTGTTTAGCTGACGTCGACTTCCTAAGTACGCGCGATATTACCGAGGTAAACCCGAAGTCGCGGCAAAAGCCAGTGATACTACATGATGTATCTGTTGAAATATTTTTTTTGACAAAAACATGATAAAGTTTCCCAACTTTCATGAGCACTTTTTAGGCATAACTAAGTTTTTCTGTTGAAAATTTGATTACAAGTGACAGGCTACGTTCAAAAGCGTGTTTTAGTTGAAATTTTTAAGTACATTCATAACCAGTTGGTCATCAGGCAATTATTAATTTCCAAACAACATTAGCTTGTTTAAAAACTGGCTATGGAACACTTTTTCGGTTCTACATCCAATATCTAATTATTGACTAACCATCAGCTGCACAAACGTCCATTAAAGTTAAAGCTTCATTAAATCTATTGCTAACATTTTCTTTGTCAACAAGATAAAAGTGACAGCAATAGATTTAATGAAGCTTTGACTTTAATAGTTATTTGTGCAACTGACGGTTAATTAGTAGTGTCTTATGGTTAGTATTATGATTGGAGTCACAGACCGCAAGAAAAAAAATAATTTCACACATTTTAAACATATATAATATATATACTTTTTCTTTCAGCCATCTTCTTGGTTTTGCATAAATTAGGCTGTTGATGTCTTCCTTCTCCTAACTTGGCTATCTTTTTGTTACGCCTTCGTATCATCTCATGGAGACGTTTAATTGTTTTCCGCTGCATGAGACATCTATTTTTCAACGCCTTGACTTTTTCAGTCAATTTCACAACCTGAAAAAAACAGACTTGTATATAAAGAAGCAGGGTATGTCCGTAAATTATATAAAGGAAACCTATAGTAACAAACGCCCTTATTTTTTTTTTGAAATACTAGCCTTAAGCTGGCATTTTAGAAACTTGAAATTATTTATAAAGACCCGGACTGCTACACAAAAAGAGAAGACATACAAACTAGATATACTTTAAGAAACATTCATTCTATATTTTTCTAGTTTAACTACTAATGTTGCTGTGCCCTAACAGGAACAATAATTGTACATACCTCTCTATAAGGGACAGTCTGTGTCTTCTCTCTTCTTTCGGTTTGATTTATATTTTCATGGGATAATAGCAATGGGTCTAGGTCAGTAGATGTGCCAGTGCCAGCATGTTTTCTTATGTTGTTTATTTCATGTGAAACCAAAGACTCCTGGGGGCCATTATTGGGTGGCTGAAAAAAGGAAGTATTCCTTTAAAAACGATTGAACAGTGAGATATGTTGTACTAGCTATGTATAGGATTTGTCTAACAAAAATAAAATAAATAAAAAACCAAAACTTACCAAAAGTAATGTGGGAACAGAGTTATCACGTAATCTTAACACATCAAGTGTTCTATTGAAACAATCAGCTTCAAAGTGAAGTGAACAGACATACCAAGTTTTATGCCTGGAATTAATATTTTCCACACCGATAGCTTCTAACCATTTTGTCCTTAAATCATTTTTTGTAGGAAACCTGCAAAAAAAGAGCGTTTTAATTGAGGAACATCAAAACTTAAACTTGTTTGTTTGGATTGAATAGGCTCCGAAACAAGTTGAACAATTTGAAAAACTTTTTTCACTGTTGGGAAGCTACACTATACCCGGTGTGCTTAGGCTATTATTATTCGGTACGGGAAGTGGATCCGTCGGAACGAAAGTAAAACTGCTAGGAAACGCTAGTACTTAAGTAAATAACAAAATAGAGATGTTTTATTCAAAATAATACACAACTCTGAGGGCTCAGTATCTTTGGAGCAGTAACTTCTGTTGTTAAAATTAGTAAAAAAATTATTATGAAGTATTATTATACCTAGGTATCGATACTGTTATGACAACTGGCAACTGTACAGCACTATTGTCAATATGACATGTGACATAAACAACATTCATTTCTAAAATAAATATAGCTTTTTATACAGAACTCCGCCCCTAAGACGACCCACTGTCCGAAATAAACCTAAATATAAGTACTTTCACCATCAATTCAAGTTTTGAGATAGCATATTTTTTATCCAATGTGAATTAGTTTATGTAGAATCTAGCAAAAACTGGTTACTAACTTGTGTATAGACAATCCAGCTGGATTTTTGTGCTTACTTGAACCACATTCCACGATACAACACGTAGGCATATTTGTTGACTATTTCACTATCTATTGAGAAATAAAAAGTAAACTCCTTATGATTGAAATGTGGCACTTAAGATGGCTGACACGCGCATCATGCATGGCACGTCATTGATATTATATTCTAGCGATAGACAAGAACATCCATACCATAGACATAATATAGTAAACAGGACTGCGCACTTTTAACCAAAAAACGAGCCGAGTGAAACAGTTAGTACGGAGGCCGTCGTACTCAATACTCAATAACTTTATTGCATTCCATAATGTGTACAGGCTGGTGGGTAAAATTAAAAGAAACAATTATGGACCCTGTCGGGCACAGCAAAGTTAGTTTTTAGAGGAGAGGACGAAGAGCGCTTTTTAAACATAATAATATTGAATTAAATGTAGAAAATCTTATATTTAGATATTTGAGTAGGTATTATTTCTGTGTAGATTTATTTACATTTCACTTATTTATTATTTATTAAATTTATATTCGTTTATTTATATATTATTAATTTATATTATATCCCTTTCTAATAGGGTGACTATGAGATTAAGCTATGTGAGACCAATCCGAGTTTGCTAAGATTATTAAACACAGATTGGTATTGGAAGTTTTAACTTACGCAGTTTGTGACCTTAAAATACTACTATAGGCTTTTAATAATTAACGGGAATTAGCAGTAATAAAACGGGAAGATTCGAAGTGCAGACTGATTTTTTGTATTTTTACTTCGCATATAGACAGCTGAGCCATTTATATCGCCTTTCTATATTTTTTTTGGAAGCTATAACAATAGTACAACAGTTTTAAAATCCATCACCCATATTTTGACTCATTACAAGAATTCATGGGCACCCTAGTTTTTTGATTCACGAAAATGTTATTATTAGCTTACCTGTGAAACGATATATTGCAACCACCATAGGATTCACTTTTACAAGTATAAACGCAACACTTTTTCACCATTTTAATAGTTTAAATTGATTTAATACAAAAAATAAATAAAATTTTAAATGCTGATTACGCGCCAAGAATGTTCAGGGTTCGTAAATATATATTTTGAGAGTGCGCAATCTTGTTTATTACATCTATGATTTATTTTTTATATTTTTATCTTATTTAAGCTCATAGTGGTACTGTCCGTTGTGCATAGTGTCTCTAGAAATGGAAGATGAACAGCGCCTAATATTGAGACAAATAATTAAGGAGATTGTATCTGTTGTGGTATCTGATATAGAAAATGAACTCAATTTTGAAATCAATAGGCCTAAGCTTAAGAGATTATGGCAAACAAAATGGATTACCAGACGTTCTCAGTATGGAGCCAGCAATAAACTTTTTGAAGAAATTGCTAAGGAAGATCCTGCTGAATTTTACAGATCAATGCGAATGACAGAAATGCAATTTGAAGAGTTGCTGACGCACGTTGAGCCCGTCATTAAAAAAACAGATACTTTTATGAGGAGTGCACTCACGCCAAAAATAAAACTTCAGATAGTGTTGTATTTTCTTGCCACTACTGGTTGTAGTCTGCGTACTTTGTCACATTTATTCAGAGTATCTAAACCAGCAATAAGTTTAATGATATCAATAGTCTGCGATGCTGTACACAACGCCTTAAAAGATTATATAAAGGTTAATGGTTAAATGGTTGTGTTCTATTTTCTACCATTTCGTAAATGAAATTGGATGTTTGAGACTGACGGCGGATATGTTTCAAGCGCAAACCAGAAAGATAATTTTGAATATACTGTTGTGCTTCAATTGCTGACTCAATTGGTAAATTTTTCAATTGAACTGCAACCATTCGTCCAAATAAGTCGAATTCATTCTCTGATACAACAGAGCTGTTGACACTGTTGGCTACATTTTGGGCCTTTGTCAGTAAGTTATCATATTCTCGTAGCATCGGCCTTTTCCGAGGATTTTTCCCTTTGAATGACTGGCCCGAGTCATTGCTTGAGGTTCCAACTCTTGAACTATTTTCAACAGCCTTCTCGCCTTCAGTGCCTCTTGGCTCAATATTATCTTCATTGATTTTATTTTGAGACTCCAGGTTCTGTAAATAAATAACATGGCATTAATAATTATTTATTTATTTATTCGACTTACACGGCTTTAAAAGCCAATTACATAAATCGTAAACTTAAAATTAAATTTAAAATACAAGCTTAAAAATACTGTTAAATACAACAAAGTATAAAATAATATAAAACAAAAAAAAACACATATAAAAATAAACAAGTAATAAAATTAGGAATTGTTTTCACAAAATTTTAGGCATACGCCCATTATATGAACAAAATCGTCTTCGAATATATCGCAGTCCGGGTTGGCTTCAACGAGTTTGTTGATCGTATTCAACACGCGCGGTACAGGAGCCGTAGCGCGGGCTGCGGTTCGACACGGAGGCACGTCTAACAGACGATGCCTTCTGCTGCGGAGATAATTATTCGGCGTGTATAGTCGAATCAGCTCATTAAGGATATCAGGTGCATCTGTCAAACCTTTACAAATTTTGAGCATATAGTTCCTATCTGGTCACACTCCCGCCTTACCGCCAACATGTTATACCCCAAACATCCCAAAAGGAACTTGGTAGGGTAAAGGTAAGGATAGTATCCGTATTAAGGATTATTAAGGATAATTAAGGATAGTATTATATCCGTATTAAGGAGTATTAAGGATAGTATTATATTTATTACTAGCTTTTGCCAGCGACTTCGTTAGCCTTCGGGCCAGACGGATAGTTGAAAATGCCTTCGGAATATTAGTGTGTTTTAGAATATTTCTGAAACCCCTCCCATATGCTCCCGCTAAAGCTGATAAAATAGTTAGAACATGTGTTTCTTTGCACAATTGGCTTAGAAAAACGCAAGGTACCATTCAAAGTGTAACAGTTGATACAGAAAACATCGAAACGGGGACCATCACACCTGGTTCCTGGAGAGAGTTTCTAGCAACAGGTATGGTAAACATTGAAAGCAGTTTGCAAAATAGATCATCACAACAAGCTCAAAATGTACGAGATAGCTATGCAGATTATTTCGTTGGTGAAGGCTCAGTACCCTGGCAGGCAAGAATGGTAGGTACATTAATAGCAATCGGTTTCAGTACAATTTCCTACCTAGTAAGTTAGCATATAAGACACTATAAATAAACGTATTCTAAATAATTTTGAGTTTTCTTTCACTCTCTCCCTATCGGTTAATATAAATTCTAAGCTCTATTGAAGTTACTATAAATTCTAAGCTTTCTTTGCCTACCCGTAGTGCGGTGAAAAAAAACCTATGGAATGGTAGTAGGTACCTATGGAATACTCACCATATTACTCGATGTTTCTCTGCATTCTCCAACATTTACTGCCTTTAGGGCGTCATCCATCACTTTGTACCATTTGACATTTGGCACATATATATCATCAAGCCCTGCACCCGATTTAATAGAATCTTTTACTTTTTTGTGCTCTTGGGAGAAGGTCGATTTCAAGCTTCGTATTTTGTTGTACGCTTCTTCGGGACCGAAGTCGGGAATTCCCATCGCTTCACTCAAGTTTCAATAGGGCCGCATCTCTCAACTGTTTGTTTTTAAATTCTGCGCACTTTACATTGTGTAGGCATTCAAACTTTATGTATTCTTGTACGAATTTTAAAGTATGTTGTTCCGTCCACTTCATTTTCGCTTTGAACTTGACACTGCGCACTTAACACACACGTATTTACACACTGATTAGTACAGGCAAATTGCGAGAGACGGTAGTAGAATAGTTGAGAGGGGGTAGTCACTTAACAACAAAAACAGACCTTGATTCTATTCACTCGCACTAATCAATAAGTTCTAATCGCACGTATCACTTAACACTAATCACTTTACGCTTCCGTTCATACCTTGATTACTAAACACCTGCACTAATCACCTGCAGTGTTAACTTAACAAAGTGTAAACCGGGCATAACTGTTATAAAAAAAACGGTTGTCTGTAAAGTCGGTTTACTGACGATAGTCGAACGTGACAACGTTATAAGAAATTGATCGTCAGATGTCGAACGCTGCCAACGCGGAGGCCGATCGTACCTCTTTGTCGCTCGTTGCGTGCTCTCGCTTGCACTTCAAGCCTTAAACGGAACGCCTAAGAGCGAGGTAACGCCGCATGAGTCATGTTTTTTCGTGCGTGCAGCCGGCTCCATCGATTTATAAGAAGTTGTCACGTCAAAAGCAAAAAAAATCATAAGTAGTTACCTTGCTAAATAATATGGGGGCGCTTGGGTCATAATCGCGCCCGGGCGCTACATGAGCTAGAGACGGCCCTGGTAATAAACTGTAATTCAGTAATAGGTAAGTAGACTATAAGCCCTCACATTTTTGCAACACCTGCAAAAGGCGGTTAAGCCGAACTTATTTTATATGTATTTAACAACCTTTACATGCAAATAAATATTTTAATTTTGAGTTTGTAAATAAGTTCATAAGGGGAGTACATAAGGAAATATATAAGGGGAGTACGCAAGGAAGTACATAACGGGAGCACATAAGGAAGTTTATAAGAGGAGTATATAAGTAAGATCATAAAGGGAGTGTACACAATCTTTCAAAAGAGGAGGAGGCACTAAATATAGTATCTAAGTAAATTTCAGTTAGCTTAGCTTGGCTAATATGACACAGATCCTAGCTGAGATCAGATTCTGGCGTCTCTCAAGTCGAATGTCACTGCTAAAATTAATTTACCAAATGCATACCTACCTTTGGTGCCGGATTTATATTTTTAATATCATTTATAACCTGTCACTCAAAGAGAGAGAAGAAAATTGTTGATTAGTAAAAGTAAAATTGCAATTTTTTGCCATCCATTTTTGGCATAATTCGTGACGCCTTCAAGAATTATGTAAAAATTCTGTTAATTATTTTTACGAGGCATATCACGTAACTCGGAAATTCTTAGCTATGACTAACCATGCATAACAATAGAACGAGTCACGAGCCACCCATGAATCAATTTAGGTGATGCACACACAAAGTTTCAGCCTTTATAAAATAAAGTAGGTCTGGCATTCGCTGGCTCTTGGCCTATAACGTCATTCAAAAGGAAATTGAGTTCTTAATAAATAAATGTTATTGTAGCACTAAAGTATTTCTTGATGACAAGAATATGAATAAGCAGGTAGATATTATGGCAAAAATATTTTGTATTTTGTACCTACACTGATTTGGTAGAATGTGAGAGACTATTTAACATCAAACATCATCTGTACCTACTTATTACATTCTAATATTTTTTTTATTTCTTGAATAAACTGTCCATGTGTTCTTTGAAATTCTAGCTTATAAATAGGTATTTAGTTCTTTATCAGTGGCAAGGCAGTAAAGAAAACAATTTTAAGATAAAAATAGTTATGTATTTTCAGATAATAAAGTAAAGTTTTTACATAATAAATATGTAATTAGGTACTTGTAGGCACTAGGTAGGTACCTAATAAGTGTTTATTTTGTAGTCCATAATAAAATAATAAATATGTGACGTAGGTCATTTTAATCAGTTCTGTGCCGTGACTGGAACCCAAAACATGTAGGTGTAGCATTTTTTTAGAAAATAGTTATCAAACCAAACCGACAAGCAATATACAAATGGTACAAGAATTAAGTACACTTATTACAACGCCTGCTTATATTGGTTAAATTGTTTAAATGACTGGTAATTTTCCGGAAAATTAACTATTTAGTTATACCTACCTAAGTTTAATTCTATGATCTGTTTCGTAAGTTAAGTAAATACAAGTTTTATAAAATCTTATCATCTGGGATACTAGGGTATATATACCTATAAAAGTGGTTCAATAGATAGAAACAGGGGCTAGATTCTGTTAATTTTACTTAAGCGGATTGATATCTAACTAATATTCAATCACGACTAAATTACGATTGAAGCGTATGTGGTATCCGCAAATTTTACTTTTAAATGAACGTTTTTATCCTTTTCTGTAATTCAATAATGAATCATATTGTCTGCAAATGATTTACGATTGCAATGTGATTGTAGAGCAAATTAACCTATATACCAAATGGAAAACCAATGAAATGCCATTGGAATACGATCGGTCTCCGATTAGTAGCAGAATGCCCACTAAGGTTAAAGCTACTATTGAGATTCAATTGTTATCCAATTGTCACATTATTGACTTAGCAGAATCAAGCCCCAGATGTAAACTAGCTATAGCATATAGAAAACTTTTTAAAACTTCTTGAGGTAGTGATACAGTCTATTTTACGTTACCAGTTTTTAATACGGAGGACCAAACAGAAGCAATAGTTAATCAAACTTATTTTTAGGTATGTACCTATGTTGTCAAGATTCCCAATAATATTGATAAATATTTTCGAATGTCGGCTCCACATTAGTGCCGAGAAGCCCGTGAATAGGCGTGAATGCCAAATGCCATGTGTGTATTCGAGCCTGTACAGTGTACAGTGCGTGAGCATTTGGCACGACTAGTTCCGTGACTTCTGGACAACAGTGTGGAGCCGCCAGGAGGTACAAAAACTCCCCGGCTAAAAACGAAAGATACACACAATTTTACATGCCAGGATTAGTCAACTTAATTAATACAAATTAATAAATACTACTATGTAAAGCTAAATATTTTTGTTCGTTTTGTTTCGTGTTTTTTGCTTCTCAGATTCACTTTTTTACACGTACAGTCACAGTAAAAATTGACTTGTTATTCTTCTATCTTTATTTTCCATTTATTGACTATTTATTTTTTATATCTTTGGTATTTTTCCTATATTTTTCAACAAAGAATTATATGTATTTCCCGAACTATAACACATTTACTATCTCAACTGAAATTAATTACAGAATTACTAGTAATATTTTTTTATACATACATACCTACTTTTAGATATTTTTACATGTATATTTCTTGTACTTAAGATTGGAATATGTGTTATAACATTTACATTCAGTAAAATTGTAAGAAAAACGTACAAATAAAGAAAAAAACCTATCGGATGTTCGTAAACCAGATGACTTTCAATATACATAGGCATGAGCCTCGCAAATTGTGACTTCTACCTTCACTGAGCTGATCATCCTTTATTTATCATAACACATCGTATTTTTTTTTTAATGTTCCACAGAAGAAATATTCACATTAATGAAAGACATTTTATACTTCTGGGGCTCGATTCTGCTAATTTTACTTAAGCAACATATTTGCCACATTGTTAACATAGCAGAATCAAGCCCCAGATTTGGCTAGGCCACACAAAGCGGAAAGTATTCTGTGATTCCTATAATGAGATTACTTGTACATATGTATATATTCAGATTTTATATACTTAGATTATTTATGCTTAACTAAGTGTTCTGCAAAACAACCAAAAAGTTTCCCAGTTTAATATTCGTAGGGGCGGCATTTTTCAACTTTTCTCTCCCTCAACAAAAACGTAGACCCTTTTTTTACCTCTTTAGTTTTGGCTTTGCCCTAATGACCTTAAATAAACCATGTTATGGTTTCCTAAAAAAAAAAACTATACTTACAGGGTTTTCTTTGAATACCGCCGTAAGATTTAAAAAGCAAAAATGCGCTAGAGATAAAGCGAAAAAATCCGCGGTAACAAAACAAAATAAAGGCATAAAACTCGACTATCTTATAGTCTACAAAACAAATTTCATACATACCTAGAAATTCTCTCTCAATAGTACCTATCTATTTATTTCGAGGTATATTATAAATGCGATTTATGCGATAAGTCAAAAATCTGTGGCACCTGTTATTACTAAGTAAAAACTTCAAAATGCGTTTTACATGCTATGCACCACAATATGAAATATCCCTATTATAAAAAACACTTTTTTACTACGGTCTGCTAAAGTGCCAGACTCTTATCGGCTATATATAATGTAATGCAATGTAATTTAATCCATTATGATGTATGATTGTAACTTTCCAAATGATTGGTGTGTACGCTTTTAAGTGATGTTTTTGCACTGTGTGGAGGATAAATGCTAACAACATAAATTAATTTGTAAAACCTTTGTGTACCTTATTAATTAATTCAATAAATAAATTCCACGTATGTAACATATTATTGCTTGTACGTTTCAATAATTTTCAGGACAGTTATCATTATTCTTTGAGAACCAAATCGCTAATGACTGGTACAATTTTAATTGTCCTGTGTTGGAATCGGTCCTTTATACGCAACTCTAACACAACGTCGACATCGTTCCCACTTTATTACAAGCAAATACGATATTGTTATAATAAGAATAATTAGGCCCATACATAATAGGGCGATGCCTGCATCACGTTTCGCCGTATTTACAATATCTTGACGGGAACTGATTATAAACAACCGTTTACCGTTATAGCGGGATGCGGGATACGCTGTAAGAAAAACAATAGACTTAATTGGATTACTCCTAAAGTTAAGACCTGCGTTAGTAAGATTTCTACTAAAATATGGTAAAAATGACGATACATGTTAATGGCAACACTGTAATTAACGAAATTCGAATATTTGTAGGCTGTTTTGTTACTAGTTTATAATGCAAAAAATATGTATAAATACCATATTCAACGCGTAGATTGTAGGTGGCAGGGGAGAGACCATTTGCGAAGTTTTCGTCGGCAACATTGACACGCCAAGCGGGTTTGCGTTTCATGTCTGTCTTCATCCAAATAATAAAATGTTCGTTCTGAAAAGGAATGTCTGATATTACTACCCGCGTACTCGTATACCCCACTCATGTGCAGGCTGTTGATTTGCATCTGTTCAATATTTCAGGAGGTTGACATATAATACGTAAATAATAGATTGGAATTACACTAGACGGAAAATAGCTAATATGCGCTGCTTTTTTTGCGCAGCATGGTTTTAAGGCCACAACACACGCGCCGAGTTTAAATACAGCTAGGTGACATTGACGGATTTCCGGAGTTGAGAATCATTAGCATAATTACGTACCTGAATATTGCACGGATGCAAATCAACAGCTTGTAGAACGAGTACCTAGGCAGTTGTAGAAACGTTCACTACGGAAAAGTTTAGATGTCCTTACCCCATCACAATTTAACGACTGAACAGGTTTTGATAAAACTTGGCAGTTATGAAGCTTATATATCAGAATAACATACAGGCTAACTATTATCCGATTAGGAGAAGTCTCTCAAGTGAAATTGTTACATGCATACCTGAAATCCGTTATTCTCCGGATGTAGCTTATCCAGCTCAGTCACGTTCTTTTGCCAATTGATTGGTTTCGAAAACAGTTTAAATGCTGAAAAGGAAGAAAATCTTTTACTCAGTTATAACTTCTCGGTTTATTTGCAATATTTAAATATTTATGGGGGTCTACGGGTACCAGTAAACCGAAACTTTTAACTAGAGACCTCAGAACTGGATAGAGGGATAGTAGTGAAGTATATGAAGGATTGCCAGGTATCCAAGAGTAGCGTCAAGATATAACGAAGTATAGAAGAAAGATTATGAAAGCTGACTCCACCACCATGTAGGGGATACATGGATAGATGAGGATAGAAAGAATGAAAAGGAAAATTAGACGTTAAGTAGAATAGATAGTTCGTTAAAAGTCAAGTAATGAAGAGAATACCAACCTTCTTGGAGGTTTCCTTCTGGGTTTCGAAAAGGCTTCTTTTCATCATCAGATATCAAACCTGTGTTATTCGTTGGTACAAAATTTCCGTCTACTTGTAAACTAAACGTATCTGCAAAAAAAACATTAATTTGGTATAGTGATGAATTTGTGACCCCCCCTTTCCCCTTAAGCTTGAGGGGAAGAATACGGTCTTCTACGGAATCTACGGAAGACCTGCTGTACTGTAAGGATTTGACCTGTACGGATGGCCCACAAATGGGTTGAATTAAACACAATGCAGCAGAAATGAGAATGCTTAGAGGAATTTGTGGTGTTACGAGAATGGATTACAAGAGGAAGATTGAAAGTGGCACCGGTAACAGAAAAGCTGCGTGGAAATCAGCTATCATGGTATGGGCGTGTCATGCGGAGGAATGAGTCATGTCGTGTGGATTGCGTGAAAGTCGATATGGTTAGAAATAATGTTATTTATATGTGCAATGACGGCAGATAGAGAATATGGAAGGAAAAAACGTGCTGTGCCTACTAATAAAGAGGTGTATGTAGGTATCTAGGTATACAATATCTATCCGGCATTCTGTTTATACAATCTATGAAACCACTAGACTCTTTATCGAAATACTAATGGAGGAAATTAAGGGGTTTATAGGTCAATGCTAGTTGTTCATGAATTACTATTTCAAACGTGAGAAGATAGAACTTGATTAAAAAACTAGGTTTTGATTTGATTGACATTGCTGCACATTCAGGCTTTAGCGGCGTACGTTAACACTGACCACAGTTTGTGCCCATAAATACAATTGTGCTATCAAACCGTTGAACATAGAGTCGGCGAGCGCTCCGCACGGAGCTATCGGCATCTTCTGCACATAGGCGTAAGGGGCACAACTATCCGCTGGTGTTGCTGAAAGATGTCCTGCTAACTGCTGGTCGTCCCTGGAAATAAATTATCATCATCACCGTAATAGTGGGATGTATACTGCTGAAGATACGCCACCCCGAAAAGGACCGTCTGCCCACTTGTATAAGACATTACCTACATTTGTATAAGAGTATGAGTTTTTTTTGCTACACTAAGACGATAAAACGGCTGACCGTTACATGACAAATATACAGAGATGGATAAAAACTTGTAGATTTATTGCTTTTGTTATATTAGGTTTGCTCATTAGGTAGAATGCGGGAAAAACCACAGAAAATATAAACGAACATGTTTTCCTTCATAAATGCATAGTTTCAAATTCGAATAAACTTTCATATTAAAGATACCGACAGGAAAAAACGTGCCTTTTCAAGAGGAAAGATTTGTCGTTGTTTTTTTTTTTTTGCCGTGTTCATTGCATGGGCTGCAAAAGTGGAGCTAAGAGTTTAAAATTTAATCTACATTTAACCGGGTATACAAGAAACCCCGGGTTCGGAAAAATCGAAAAAAAAGTTGTGGGGGTCTAGTGGGTAAAGAACCTCTCAAGCCTAGGTGTGTGGATTCCATTGCAGGTCAGGCAAGTACCAATGCAATTAGGTTGTAATTGAACATCCTTGGCAGTCATTCAGGTAAGAAGCCAGTAAGTCTGACACCAGTATTACCAAGGGGCATTGGGTTGCCCAGGTAACTGGGTTGAGGATGTCAGATAGGGCAGTCACTCCTTATAAAACACTGGTACTCAGTTGCTTCCGGTGAGACTGGAAGCCAACTCAAACATGCTTGGGAGATGATGTAACCCCGGGACGTGGGTGAAACTACCAAAAACAACACTGGTAACATGAATTTTAATGCACCAGTCACATTCATTTTAAATACCGATAAGGAAAGTAAATGACCTTAACGTCAGGGAAAATATTTTTGAAAATACTATCCGATAAGATTAGAACCAATGTGAACTCACGAAACAGACCACAAAATTATTAAACTAATATATTTTCCTCATAACTGTTTTGAATTGTAGACTTGATTTTTTTGCTTACATAATTTTATTCCCAGAAACGTAAAACATAAGGGTTATTTTAATGCATGAATATGGATAGAGAAAGACGAACAAAGATTGTATGAAACATGGTACGGTATATAAAATATGAATGAAGACATGCTGCGTTTAAGAGCAAGATTATGGATTTACTTACCTCGACTTCGCATAAGGACCAGTTATCTGTTCATAGGACTCCAATTCATAGTAAGCAGTGACAGGCGGTTCTAACCGCTCTGTTATATTTATTTGTATATAGCAAGCGCATGGTTCTCGCGGTATAACGTCTTTGCATTTTTCATTTGGATTATCAAAAAATTTGCAATCTGTGTAATCATTGATAATTTCATAGCCTTTATTCTGTGAACAAAGATTACATTTTAGTGACAATTATGTCCATCCATCCATTATGTCCATGTATTACTTAGTAAAACTTAACCAATTTGACCCACTTCCCAATCATCAATTAAAATGAAATTTACACGCTCCGAGTTGTGATGACAATACATGACAGGCATGCTATTTAGTTTTTTTTTTTCATTCTAATTTTGCCTTGACGCCTGATTTGGTTTAGGACCATATGCGTAAGGTTAATGGGTACTAGGTACAATTGTTTGAAAACATAATTGGACCGTACTGTTAGACCGCAGGAAAAATTTGCCAGTCAGGTGGCTTATATAAATTCCTACAGAATTGTCAAGAATACTCGTAATTAAAAACAAACTTTGGAAAACAGCTTACCTCGGTTGAAATCCTCAGAAGTACGATTCCAGTAATTAAAAAGACATTGCCTATTATGACTCCGATGACTAGTAACACACCAGGCCTTTGGGCAATGCCAAATTTACCTAAAACCAAATGCATTGTGGTTAGCGCTTACTCATTTTATTTGATACCTATTGTGGTCAGTGGGTTGTCTTAGGGGCAGAGTAATTTAAATAATATTATTTATTTATTTATAAAATATATGTTTGTATATACATATGCCATACATATAGAGCAATGATTCCCAGAGTGGTCCAGGTGGACCCCCAGGGATCCACGGGAGAGTTGACGTGGTCTAAACTTAGAATGGCAATATAAAAATGGCATTCATCAAAGCAGCAAAGCAGGGTATCCATCACTTCTATTAATAAATAACCCACAATCGACAAGGTAGTTCAATACTACATGTATTATCAATAGTTATTGACAGCAGTTTCATAAAGTGCGAGGAACACAAAAAAGAAGTAATTTTAAAAATTTAGCATATAACACTCAATTTATTGATGTGTTTGGTGCAAAAATACTGATAAATAATACTTATTAACAGGGTCCAAAAATTTGCACTTACGTAGGTAAAAAACGCAAAATGAGTGACGACTCTGTACCTTATATAAAAATGTACTATGTGATCGCGAACAGGTAGGTAATAAAGTTGTACTTACGATTATCGCTTTCCATAATTAATTTTAGCAAGTTTAAACACTTAGCACCACTTCACAACTCCCCATCACAGATTTTTTTTTCCGCCGTAGACAGTAGACAGTCTACTGTCAACACTGGTCTGAGGCTAGCAACACTGGTCTGTAGTCTACTGTAGAAATAGACTCTGTAGACTACAGACCAGTGTTGGTAGCCCCAGCATGGAACAAAACTGCAAAAACTAGCTAGGAATTAAATAAAACTGCTGGTCTACCTTTACACTTTTATTAAAGTGTAGATTAACCGTAAATCTGTGGTTAACTAATATATTTTGATTATTTGTGGGACATCTTGGCTTAGCAACACTAATATGACTTTTGACAGTAGATGTTACCATTAATTTATAATTTTAATCACCCCGAGGTAGTGGTAAAATTGTAAGTGATTGTAATGAATACCCTCTGAAGTAATGACTTCCTCTTTTTAAATCTTACAATCTATGTTAACACTATACTACGAAAAATTGTATTTTCAAGAAAGAAATAAGTTTTTTTGCAATTTACAATTTAGTAACTTCTAATTCCTTCAAAATTTGGTTCAAGGAAAATAGCCAAGGGAAATTATGAAATCAGCAATTGCAATACCTCTGAAAGTACAGCGATTTGTGATTATGATGTGTTCGTAATTCTTATTGTTAGTTTGAGGATTATTTACAAAAAAGCTTGAAATAATACGAGATGGCAACGTCCAGCGAAACTTCCGATCAAAACGTTAAATCCAGGCGTCCTGCTGGTAAGTTTTTGTTTGGCACACCTATTAAATGGCCTTGTGTTATCGATTGGCTTAAACAAGTGTTTTGATTATAGAGTCTGCATTCAAGCAGCAGCGGTTGCCTGCCTGGCAGCCGATCCTGACTGCAGGGACAGTCCTGCCAACGTTTTTCGTGATCGGCATCGCGTTTATACCAGTCGGTATTGGACTGCTCTACTTCTCTGATGAGGTGCTGACTTTTATCAAATTAATGTTATATTACTCATCTGCTAACAAGCTTATCAATAGTAGATAGTTACATTGGAAGCCAGTTATTACTACTTACGGTAAATGTGATACAACAATGATCAACTTTTGTTCAGCTAAGGCCAAAGCACTAGGGCCTACTAAATAAATGTATCCTTTATTGACCGTTTTGTTGATTCACTTAGCTGTTTTCCCTGCGTCCTATGGGAACTCCTGCCTATACTCAAATAAAATATATGTATAGCCTATATTGCTCAGGAATAATCCAATAGTCAGAATTTTTATAATTGATTTAGTAGTTTCAGAGGTATAAATAAGTAAAATAAAGATAGAAAAATAGACAACATGATTAAATGTAACAATTTAACAATAAAAACACATCTTCCAGGTCAAAGAACATGTGATAGACTACACAAACTGCTTGAAAGATGGTGAGAACATAACATGTGCGGACTACATCAAACGCACCTCCATGGACCAGTGCATCTGCCGCCTCTCCTTCAACTTGACGGAGGACTTCAAGAATGATGTCTACTTCTACTATGGACTCAGCAACTACTATCAAAATCATCGGCGATATGTAAAGTCTAGGTAATTTTACCGATTGTCATGATTCATGGGTCTACACAGTGCTTGTAGCTGAAACTAGTTAACATGCCCAAGTGACAAGTGACTAGAGTATACAGGCGGGTACTTTGCCTGGATACAGGGGTGAGTCACTGGACCCACGCGTTTTTGAAATGCATGTAATCTGCAAATGTGTCTCAACATGCGCAAGCTACTTGCACTGTGTACATGCACCCTTATACCAATTTATTATTTGATCTCAATTAACTGTTACAAGTAACTGTTAACCTGTCAACCCCAAACAATTAATATTAAGTCTTAGCATCTCTGCTTCTTCCATACCTACCTATCTGACATCATCTCTTAATTTATAGTCTGCAGCTTTATTACTTTTACACAATCTTGTCTTAGAGAAGAGTGCAGGGCATTACAGTCAAGAATTGTGCAGTCACTGTGCACTTTTCACTACATAGTATAAAACAAAGTTGCTTTTTCTCTACCTGTGTCACTCTGCATGCTTAAATATTCAAAGCTATGCAACCGATTTTTTACACGCTTTTTATTTTTATGACATACTCTTAACATACTCTCCAAGGCATGGGTGCAAACAGCAAAACCATTCAAGATGAAATTTAGACTCACTGAATATTTTTTGTACATTAGGTACTTATATTTAAGAAAAAATAATAATATTATAGTAATGCTCATATTTATTTTTGCAGGGATGACAGTCAGCTCCTGGGCCGTTTGTCATTGACTCCATCATCAGATTGTGAACCATTTGCTTATGCTATTGAAGACGGCAAGTCCAAGCCCGTGGCACCCTGTGGAGCTATTGCCAACTCTTTGTTCAACGGTATGAACTTGAACTTTTCACAGATGTATATTATTGTTGTATCCCATAATGGCCAAGCCCAACTTCCACTAGGCCAGATTTTTCTGTTTAAATAAACTTCTTCTTGACTAAATTAAGAAACTTGACCTTGTCAGCGCATTTTTACGCAAATCAATTGACTATATTAGACCAATAGATCTTGTTGCAAAATTGAATGAGCCTGAAACAAGGAGGAATCGGTTACGCCAAAAATGGCAACAGGCATTGCCTTATCTTATGATGGTTCAAACCCTGCTGATCTTACTTGGCCATGAGTTCCTAAATGGAATTATGTAAGTCCATTAGGTCAAAATAAAATACTTCATTATATTCATTCGGCAAAGCATCTTAAAATAGTTTCAATAGAAAAAATATATTCCATTTTTATCATTGTTTTAAGGAAAATAAGTACACAGTTTGGTATGAAAAATCTGTGACGTCATATTCCACATTTTCATACAAATTGTATAGAAAGTAACCCTTTTTGACAGTTCATTCAAAGTATTGAATTTGACTAGTTGTCAAGTACCAAATTGAGACTGGCCTATTTTTCCTCAGATACTCTGACGGTGCGGTCCCAGGAAGTGAGCAAGGATGTGCCGGTACTTCGCACTGGCATCGCTTGGGCCTCCGATAAAGAAATCAAGTTCAGAAACCCAGAGGGAGACCTTCGTGTTGGTAAGTTCATGCGAAACAATACTTTTGCTTTGTGCACGTTTCTAAGCGGTTTTGGCCCGACTCGGGAATCGAACCCGAGACCCCATGCAAGCAGTCGCGCTATGAGGATACAATAAAGTTTAGCCACATACGCATTACATAAAGCAATTATTTCTATCCTGTTACCGTTTATATATGTTATCCTGTGAGTTTCCTGATTATTTACTACTGATTATAACATGTGGAAAATTTTGACCAAAATTCAATAACCAATTCTGTAGCAAAATACTTTGATTTGCATTACTATGCCAACCATTATTAACAATATTTTCATGCATTCCACCAATTGTACTTTTCGGAAGAATGATGAACGACTTATAACTAGGAATTCACACTCATAATCTATTATGAGCTAAAGTCATCCGTATTATGTTCCAGCGTTCGCGAACTTCACGAAGCCGGTGAACTGGCGCCTCAATGTGTGGGAGTTGGACCTCAATGACACTGAAAACAACGGCTTTCAGGTAGTTACAAGAAGTAGTAATAAGTAGTAATAAGCATTTTCTTCCTCTTGCCCAGTTCTCAATTTTATCGGGTCGGCGCAATATGTCGCTTCCATTTTTGACACTCCATCCATCTTTTCTTAGGTCTTCCTCTTCCTCTCCATCCATCTTCATTCATACTTAGCACACGCTTTGTTGCATGCGTATCATCCATCCTCATTACATCCCCATACTATGACAACCTTCTACTTCTAATAAGAATCAAGTGTGATTAATATTATTTTGCAATTACCTTACGTTCTATCATCATCTGTTTTTATCCTTTTCTATGATTCAATAATGAATCATATTGTCTGCAAATAATTTACAGCATATGATTGTAGAGCAGACTACCTTCTTATAGACCAATGTCATTGGAATACGATCGATATTAATAGTAGAACGCTTGCTAAGGTTAAAACTGCTATTGAGATTCAATTGTTATCAAATTGTCACATTATTTACTTAGTACAAACAAGCCCTAGTTATAATGATAAAGTATAAACTACATTTGTTCATACGCTTTCAGAATGAAGACCTGATAGTATGGATGCGTACGGCGGCTCTGCCGACCTTCCGCAAGCTGTACCGACGCGTCGACCACACCAAGGAGGGCTTCATGAACGGTCTGCTGAAGGGGCCCTATGTCCTCACTGTTGAATACAGTAAGTTTACATTTTTAAATATATATTAAATACCTACAAGAATAAAAAACATTTAAAAATATACAAAATAGGTGGCCACCGATATCGGGCACAGTAAGTTTATTATTATGGGGAAACATAGCTTTTCGCGTTCGAAAACGAGCTTTAATTTACCGTTACGGTGTAAGAAATTTGATTTCGCCTAAAATGAAGGAAAACATATAAATTAAGATAAGGATAAAAATCGAAAATCAAAACTCATTTATTCAAACTTGGCTGCAAAACAGCACTTTTCGAACGTCAGAAAAAAATTACATAAGACAGCCCCCAAAACGCCCACCCTTCACCACTTCTTATGTGTTTTTGCTGGGAAGAAGAAGTGGCGCAACAAACTCCCCAGCAAGATAAGCGATAGCTGGTGCTTTAATAGCTTCAATTTCATCACCAATTTTATTCCAAGAGGAAAAAAAATACTTGTAGATTATTTCCATGAAAGAGGTTGAGCCATAAGCCATAGCTAGCTTAGACATATAAGAAATTAAGTACATATTCCAGTAGTTAAGAAAATAATTGTTCCGCAGACTATCCGGTGACAGACTTCGACGGCACGAAATCCTTCATAATTTCTACAACATCGCTCCTTGGCGGCAAGAACCCTTTCCT
The DNA here is from genome assembly GCF_030705265.1 of Helicoverpa armigera. Lineage (NCBI taxonomy): Eukaryota > Metazoa > Arthropoda > Insecta > Lepidoptera > Noctuidae > Helicoverpa > Helicoverpa armigera. The sequence goes on from NC_087141.1 coordinate 4,374,175, forward strand.
AGGCGTCGCCTACGTCGTGGTCGGCACGCTCTGTCTCCTGCTAGGCATTGTGCTACTCGTCATACATGTCAAGTGCTCTAAGAGGTATGTTTACTTTACACAGCCACTGAGAAAAATTGCCGAAATAGGAACATATCGTCCCTGTAGAACGAAAAGTCACTAAGTCCGAAAAAGTCGAAAATGAGTTATCAATGTCGTTATAGTTATCCGCACGGATATTGAGCCCTGACCTTCATCTGCGCAGAAGCGATTTATTGGTTTATTGCCTTAAGTGTACAGTGCGCAAAGCGATCCCCACTCTTCCGCCGAGAGCTCAATATCCGTGCCGGTAACTATAACATCGCATTCGTATTGTCATCAAGATGACATTGATATCATATAAATTGATGATTATTTTCGACTTTTTCGGACTTAGTGACTTTTCGCTCTATGGGGACGATATACTCCATTTGAAGGAGGCACTTTACTAAGGGTATACAATCTTGATAGGACTCTTTACACGAAAATATTATAAAGTAAACAACTGCTTGAAATAATGCTTCAAGTGATTAAGATATTGTTATTCCTTATTTAAACAGTTTTTTTTATGAAAAGTCGTATCCCCCTATTGTTTATATTTAGTACAGTGCTTACTCAAATGGAGTATTGAGTTTGTCAGATGAAAACACCAAATAAAAGATAATAAAATAAAAAGCTAGCTCTGTGGATCTACAGTACTTGGGCTTTCGGACGGCTCACGTCGAATAACTCTGCCTCTGCGAAGTTGTCTACTAGTGTTTGCCGTATCAATAGATGTCTTCAGAGGAGATTTGTTTGACGTGAGCTGTAACTGTTGTTTCAACCAATGAGACAGCCTTTGGTATAATATGCTTTGCATGTTCTCACTAACAACCCAAAATATATAGGAATAGAGACAAAGTTATTCATAAACAAATAAACAATTGCTCAAAATTTTCTCGCGTGCATTTACCAACAATTGAATTGATTGATGTCCTCCTAGCCGATTATCGGCTACGGTGGCTTTTCTCATGTTAGCCAACTGCGCAGGACATATTATAGTGCAGAAGCATTCGCGCAGACACAGGTGCACTCGCTATTCCTTCACTCTCATAACCCGACACTTACGACATTTATGTGCTAATTAAATATGAATTCTCTATTCCTAAATATGCTTGCTAACAACGCGCTATACTTGCATGTACCATCAGACACACAATCCCTCCCATGACCCATTCCTACTACGCGCCCCGGGAGCCGCCAACACAGGCGCCCATGTCCTCGTAAGTCCTTTATTTTTACATTTTTGTTCATTTCTTTCTTATAACCTTAGTTTGAAGTAGATTAGGGCTTGATGATGTTGCCAGATAAAAAAAGGAGACTAAATGGTAAATAAACCATTCATTTTTGGCAACTTTGTAAAGAAGAGACGAAAGAAATTCAGTCTTTTTCCTTTATAAAAAAAAGTTGATTGCTATGTCGTTTGTTGAACTGACTGAATAATTATATTTCCTCTGAGTTTAACATATTCAATTTAAATCGAAGAATAAATAAGCTCAATTGAAAAAATAAAGTAAAGCACATATTGTGTCTTTTCATTTATAATTATAAAATAGTGCTGTGAAATAAAAATATCGATAAATTGCACTACTGTTTAACTGAACAAAGAGATATAATATAAAAAAATAAACAAATTGTTATAGTGCGATATGGAGACAGTATTCTGAAGAGGTCGCTATGATGGGTACTTCACAAGAACACACTAAAGTGTATGTACCCCTACTGAAATGCCAGTTCTACGTAGTTTCATTACTTACCCTAGATTTATTTCCCTCCCTATTACCTAAACACTGAAGACTTGTCATTCATTATCTTATGTAGTTTTTTGTATAAAGATCGATTTCTCAATAAGATGAAGACTTTTGTGAAAAATTGAATATTATTGATCCACATTATAATCTTTACAAAATCTGCCAACTGACTTACTTTTAGTTTAGATTAATTTTCATTTGATGATATTGATATATCGGTCCTTATACATACTGAGTAGATCATCATTTCCAGAGCCTTTTCCATACATACTGAGAAGTTATAATTCTATAAAAATTCCTTCCTTAATAAGTTGCTTCTGTAAAAATTCCTTAAATAAATTCCGTAAGAGTTTTAAGAAATTACTATAAGCGACTTATACGCAAGGGTTTTACATTTGTAAAATCCTAAGTTGATTACAATAACACAAGTATATAGCCGGTCTAATCATTTACCGTCAGTTGCACGAAGCTCCATTAAAGTTAAAGCTTCTTTATATCTATTGCTGTCTCTTTCTTTGACAACAAGTTAAAAAGTGACAGCAATAGATTTAATGAAGCTTTAATTTTAATGGAGCTTTTTGCAACTGACGGATAGTCATTAAGTATGTAACTTTGAAACTTATGTCTATTACAATAAGGTTGATTTTATGTTTTTTACAGCACAACGGAGATGATAAACGTGAACCCCCGCACACCCTACTCCTAAGCTGTGACGTCACGAGGTGAATACAGTTTTTAGTTTATGAGATTATATTATGTTGTTAAAAACCAAATAAACGGCACTAATACTGTGGAATTAATTATTGTTTGGCAAGAACATCAAGTTGTCGGTGTCTAAGATTTAATAGATGTTTAATTGAATAATTTCAGCTTATTCCTAAATTTATTCAACCTCAGTAAATAAATAGCTATAATGACACGATTCTACAATATAAAAGTCAGTTTTTATTGAAACATCTATTTACTTTGAAAATTCAGGGTCTTCAGATGTTTTAAGACATCGTGTTATTCAGTGAACCGAGGCCTTGTTGGTCGGTGCTTGTTCGTCACTAAACCATCTGATGTTCCACCGACCTTAATGTTGTCCTAGAGACAAAGAATCACCAGAGTTACAATTTTATCGATAACTTTTGAACTAATCGATAACGAAATCGATACAGTGCTGGAATTACTTCACCGTGGCAAAAATTGGACAATGAATTCCAATTAGTACTTAAAGCCGACGTCATTTAAGACACTTAGTTAATTACATACCGAAAAAAAATATCGATACATATATCGATTTTTATCGATGCAACTTGCCTAACAAAGTGTTTAGTAGAATGTGATAGAGTTGTGTTTTAATTTAATTGTGATAAATCATTGTTATTATAGCTTTGTATATCTTGTTTAAGCTGAAATGCAGCGCCCCAGTAGGTACGGTAGACTGCACATCAGTGGTAACTGTCATGCACTTTAACAGAATAGTAATAAGTACGACTTTCCTATAAACTGTTACCACTGACCTAAAGTTGACTGTTCAACATTTTCAGTACACAGTGGACTTAAAATGCTTCCATTACAGCTTAGACAAGCTATTACTTAATGTTTATTAATGTTAATTTTATTTACAAAAATGTTAATCTTTTTGTAGTAACTTACTAAATGACATGACATAGAGATGTTATTTTAAATTGTTTTTATAAAATTTTCATATCAATGTTAAAGGAAACATGACCTATGTATTCAAACGTTTCCCTCTGATTATATGAAATTTATATTGATATTATTATTTTCTTTAAAATACATGTAAACACGGATATCTATGTATCAAGTTGTCGCTATCTATGTAAGCATGTACTAGGGCTTATCATCGGCCCGTATGTGCATAGGTCGCGATATAAATTATATTGCTATCGACGTCTTTCTAATGCGATTTCATTGAAATTAAACCGATAACGATACGTCATCGGTTTTATTTGCATATTTCTTCACAAAAATAAACTTCGGAATTTGTAAAACAACTATGAATATATGAATACTTGAGACGAAAATCGGATCTCTAAGCAAAGTATAATGAAATAAAAATATTCCAAAATGTTTTAGGTAAATGTTAATGTAGGTAATATTCATTGTATTAAGAATTATTATAAAACTGATATACAGGGTTATAGGTAAAACACTAACAACCTCTCAGGACCATATTACTAATATCATAAACTAAAACTTTTGTTCTATGACTTTTAATAATTCTCAGATTTTAGTTCATCAAAATTTTCACACAAAAAGTAAAATATTTCAAGTGTACGCTCTAAAAGTTACGAAGTCTATGCGAAGCACAGTAAACAGTAGTACAAAAGAGAGCGGAGGGGAGCAGGGGGGAGCGTTTGACCTATTTACGAGCGGCCGTCCGTCATTTTTATGCGCCCGCGTCGCATCATACGTGTCCTTGTAGGGGAATTCGGTGGTGCGAACGTAATTATCTTTACAGTATGGCGTATCGATATTCAAATGTCGAGTACACGGAAATTGTGCGAACGCTGGCTAGGTGTGATGACAATGTTTCGGAAGCCTGTCGCCAATACGCCATACGATTCCCGAACATCCCTACACCTAGCTGAGTAACAATGCTAGCCGCCACACAGCGGTTACGAGATTACGGGCAATTCCGGCATGCCATCAGGGATAGTGATCGTCCACCGAGGCACACAGTACGTGAAGAAGACGATATTTTGTTTTTTTTATTTGACCTTTTCGTAAAAAGGCGGGAAATCGTAGCGTAGCGAGTTACCAATTCAAAAGTATGACTAGGTACGAGAATAGTGCGCGGGAGGCGTAGGGTAGACAAAGATCTTGCATTCATTCTAAAAATGCAAACCCTTCACCAAACGAATTTATTGTAATGTGTGATAATCTCGACTCGTCCGCACACTCTAAGGTCGACTAATCGCTCGACTGGTCTCGATCGGGCCTTTTGTTGGTGAAGAAATGGTAGGGGCGTGCAAATTTTATCACTATAGCAAAATAGAGTTGAAATGTGTTAGATAGACCAATGAAATCTTGTAGGTTTGTTTTTGGCAAATGTATTATGTTTTATAAAAAGTCATAGAACAAAAGTTGTAGTTTATGACTTTAGTAATACAGTCCTGCAAGGTTGTTAGTGATTTACTAATAACCCTGTATATGATATTCAGCGAAAATGTGAGCCAATGGTAATGTTTTTATTTATGAATGTTGTTTCCATTGTGCCAATCGCTCTCCATAGATTGACGGCTGATTTTCAATCATCAGCTTACTTCTATCTGAGGAATAAATATAGCGGTTTTACATATTTTCTACACCAAAAACTTTCATAAAGTTGAACATTCTTCAGATAAAAGCTATCTGGTCATTGAACATTCAGCTCTAAGTGAGGCTAAATTCGTGTATGTCATCCACTCTTACAAGAGAAACACAAAAATGTTTGTAATAATCTTCTTACTGTCGTTAAATGTGATTGAACAATAAATTATCATTTGAGCAATGAGAAAGTGCAATCTTGCAATTGATATCTTATTCAAGCAGTGCATTTTTGAAAATAAAATAGTTATTTTTTATTGATTCATCATAAATTCATTATAGCTATCAATCAGAAAGATTGACTACATTTCAATATTATGCACATAAATATGATTGATTATAATTATTTGATATCCATTTACGTCAGTAAGAACACATATTTGGAACAGCACAGTTGCAGGTAAAACCTATGACTTCAATGTTAGTAGTGAATTCTAAAGAATGTACTAACTTATTAGTTTATTGAAAAGTGCCTTGTATCAAATAATTAGAAGCTTTTGTATCTCGTTGTCGCTACTTTATAGTTTTAATATTATCTCACTAATAAGTATTATGCTATTTATTGTAAGGTAAGCTTGCCGCTACGTGAATGTTATGAATGGTTGCATAAAGGTTATGGCACATATGAACGGCACGGTGCAGCTCTGACCCAGCTATTAACTTTTTTAACGACGTTAAAAATCATCAAATGACCCGTCCCGGCGTGGGCTAAAAACCGTCCTGTTCCGTCGTAGGCCTTTTATGTACCAGGGCCGCGGTAACTCTTTCGAACAATCCCGCAGCCCCGGCAGGACTCAGCGTGTGATTTGAATTTGACCCTCAAATCGTATCTCAGCGAGCTTTCAGCTACCGTCAGGTAGCTGCGCCGTGCCTTGCCGTTCATGTGTTCTATGACCGTTTGGAGTTAAAGTTACAATATTATAAGACGCCTTATTTGTTGATAATTTCAGCAAACATTATCTGAGCAAAGTAATAAATTCCAAATTTTCTTGATAGCATAAAATTTGCGTAGCCGCAACAATCAATAATGAAACATTCGAATTATTGATAACACTGATACACGCCTCTTTATAATTAATGGTTTTTATCGATTCTGACAATCTGGGGTAAACACTGCTTGTATACTCGGCATTTACAAATATCTTCTAAATAACCAGTAAGTATAACCGATATTGTTGTAACTAAGTACTAACTTGGGCTTACTAAATTCATCGACAAGGTAAACGTCAGTTTTCTCACTGTTGACTATGATTTGTTTACGTTCCTACGTTATTTTTAAAGTAAAATTGTTTACTTTGAAAATTGTAACTCGGTACTTTTAAGAACGAGTTGTTCTAATAAATTTTTGTTGTCGGTGTACTCAGGCCTAGAAGTCGATAATAAAGAAACGTAGGACTTTGCGGAAAGGACTTTTCACGTGTTTAAAAATTTGAAATACTTAAAGAGATCTAAGTAGGCAAGTGGTGTGTACCTCTTTCTTTCTATGCTTGTATAATTAACATTGCATTTAATTCTATTTAATTGTATTCTATTCTATTCACTTCTTTTGTAAGTATATTAAGTATTAGCAGTACCTATCTTTGTATGAAAGCACGAAATTTTTATTGTGAACGTAGAGGTTTAGTTGAATAAATGTTTAAAAAAAAAACAAGTTTATTTTTTATGTTTTTAACCCAACACAGTTACCTATTGACGAAGTTGCAAATTATTTATCCGAATATACACATAGTATTATGGATTCATTTCTTCGACTTATTATATCTTATTCTGAAAATGGCAGTCTATTTATACAATTTTGACCTTTTATGTCTGATTTACTTAATTTTTTTTTTGTCAAAACAAGAGACTAATTTGTGGATTGCCACTAGTGTGACGTTCACACCCGCTAATTAGATTAATCGATAATGTACGTATCAGAAATGTTACACGTTTGTATATCGTAATCATTATCAATCCACGCGCTTAACACCAATCAAGAGTATTATTATTTGCATTGCTATTAATCTAATATAGATAAACATTAAACAGTGATAAGAGGAAAATTAATGAAGTTATGTTCCTGTCCCTGAAAACATTGAATAGCGAATGACTTTATCTAAGATCCTCACAACCAGTCAGGCAGTGGAAGATGATTAATATATAAGAGTTCTAAAGTTAAAATCTAGTTAACTACGGTACTCTAAAACAGAAGTACATAATTAGACATTAAATCTAAAGAAAAACAGACGGTAAAAGAAATGCAATAAACTTTGTCTTTGACCTAATCATTAAGCAGTTGATTATCACGCAAGATGTCTGAGCTAATGTAGGCTAGGGTAGGCTGTCTGTAACTACTTGATACCTACTACTTCATGAATGAAGAAAACAAATTATGTAAGTATACGTATAGGTAAGTATCGTCACGTGAAAGTAGATAAGTACACCTAAGGGTCTCATCACACATGCGAATTGCAAGCGGTTAGTAACCGCCGGTTACTGAGCGGAGTGGCTGCGCAGCAAATACGTTGCGGACACACGGCGAACTCGCAACGTTTCCGTCGTGTGTTTGGATCAAATTAACGCGGATGTTCATGCGCAATCCACCTGTGTTTTAGGCCTCGGCCTCGAATTTTGCGGGCAGCGGGGCGGCAGCGGCGGCGGCGCGGGCGGTCACCGCTTGACTGGAGAGCTGCCGCCCCGCTGCCCGCAAAATTCAAGGCCGAGGCCTTAGGGCCGTAAATGAAACCTTTGAAACTGTTATATGTTTTGAAATTTTTAATATAGTAAGTAGGTCAGTAGCAGGCAGGGTACTGGCTTCAATAGCTAACTAGGTATATATCCCTGCCTATGTAGTTTATATATCTCTTACCTACTATCGGATAAGACGACATTACTGCATAAATTAACAGCTGTGGTGCTAATAAGGCCACTATCGTTTGAATTGAGATATATAATCAATCAGTGGATAAGTTGCACGTTGGTAAGTACAGTCTAGACAAAATTTCTACTGAACTAGAGCTGTATTTAATCGATCCTTATTTTAAAACCTATGTTCATTCATTTTCATCATGTTTAGCCACCCTAGTTAAACCAGGTGTCAAACTTTCTAGTTTACATTTGGTTTCCCGTATGTAACGACTGCCAAGATGTTCAAATGACGCCCACCCACCTGCAATGTTATTTGGAAAACATTAATTGTTTTCCAGTGCACGGATTAACTTGTCATGATAAGAATCCATTCACGGAGCGGCGTGGCCGCGCCGCCGGCCGCTGTTGCTTACCGCGAGCTGCTCCTCAAGTTTATTCAGTTTCTAGTAGTACTAGATATTCATTTTCATGTTTTATTTAGTCAAAAAAATACCTCCTATCAACTGTATGATTATCTTTCTACAGTAGACGCCTGAAATAATGAAAAACATGATTTTCATATCAAGATTATTTAGAGAGCGTACAAAAATCAGACGATAATTAATTTCTATGTGTGTGTGGCATGTGGGTAGGTAACTAGGTATATAAAAATATCTTAGTGGTACGATTCCAATATATACCTATACCTAAATTTAACTCATCGAGATAGTTATTTATATCGCCCTTTCTATGATAAGGGACGTTCAGAGCGCGGAGTACTGTGCTAGACCAACATGGAGCGAGTGGTGTGGCTCGCGGCTCTGCTAGCAACCGCTGCGCTCGCGCAAGACAGCGGCCTGTTTGAACTTAACGTTGTGCATTACAATGACTTCCACGCACAGTGAGTACCTACTTAATTTAAGCCAATCTAGCATACTATATAAGACTTGGAAACAAGAGTTTTTATTAAATTATTGGTTTCAACGGGCAAATGACATTTGTAGGTTCTTAAAGAAAAGCCGGTTAAGTATGAGGTTGAATATTGTTTTTTTAACGACGTCAAAACTCATCAAATGACCCCACCCGCTGTGGGTTAGCAGCGGTGAGGGAGTGTCAGACTCTTACTGACTAAAAACCGTCGTGTTCCTTCATAGGCCTTATATGTTCCAGTGCCGCGGTATCTCTTTCGAACAACCCGCAGGTTCGAACAATACCTGCCTGCCTCCTGTATGTTTCTGTTTGTGCCGAATAACTATTTATATATAGGTACTTACAATTTTACCGGTTACTCGCACTTTTACACTTTTTCCTCAATTGCATTTCGATGTTTAGTTTCGATGAGGTGAGTCCGCAAGGCACGGTGTGCAGCGCGCAGAGCGAGCCCTGCATCGGGGGCTACGCGCGCCTGTACACCGCGGTGCAGCAGGTGCTGGAGGCGGAGCCCGACTCCTTGCTGCTCAACGGCGGCGACACCTTCCAGGGCACCATCTGGTACAACTTCCTGCGCTGGAACGTCAGCCAGCACTTCATGAACATGTTGCCGCACGACGCGCACGTGAGTGTCACAACTCCTGCCTGATAGCTTCCGTGTGAGCTCCTGTGTAAGCAGCGCTTGTGCCGGCAGGTGCTGGGGAACCACGAGTTCGACCACGGCGTGGAGGGGCTGGTGCCGTACCTGGAGCGGCTCGAGGCCCCCATGCTGGGCGCCAACGTCAACACCACGCTGGAGCCCTCCATGACGCCCTACATCAAGAACCACGTCGTCGTCGAGCGCCACGGACGCAAGATCGGCATCGTCGGCGTGCTGCTCAGACAGGTACCATGCCGGCTCTTCTCGATGTCGGATTAAATCATTTCCGAAGCCAGGCGACTTGGATATCTATGAATATCTAGCCAGATACCTATCCGGAAAACTAAAATGTGCAAACTATCGTTTCAGTTCTCGGCGCCGATCGGGCGAGTGATCATGGAAGACGAGCTGGAAGCCGTGAACCGCGAGGCCGCGATACTCACTGAGATGGGCATCGATATCATTATAGTGCTGTCTCACATTGGATACACTAGTGACATGTGGGTATCCTATAATTCAGAGAAAAGTTCCGCAAGTAATTAAAATGGGTGCATTGTTACATCTATATAAGTACCTCGCAACTCTTAAAAGAAAAAGTTGATTATTTCAAACAGAGAATTAGCTCGTCGCGTGTCTCCCACGGTGGACATCATAGTGGGCGGTCACTCGCACACGCTGCTGTACAACGGAGAGACGCCCAACGGAGACACCGCGCTCGGCGAGTACCCCACTGTCGTCACACAGGATAACGGACACAAGGTAAGAAAATAATAAAAGACTGCTACAGAAGATGGGCTTTTGCCGAAGGATATCAGTTAAAATGGACCACTGAAAATTTTCTAACATTTTCACGTAATATTTGACGCAAGTATAATTATTTAACAAAGAGCTGATTACTGAAATTCTTGTTCCTCAAAGTCACATTTGTGGTATTTTTTGAATACTCTGTTGAGGTATGCAGTATGGGGCAGCATTACTATTTATGAGTTGAAAGTGCAAGTTACATATATGAGAACAAAGTACCTATGAGGCTAAGGATAACTACATGTGTATAGTGTGCATAATTATTTAACAGATCCCGATAGTGCAAGCGTCATGCTACACGCGGTACCTGGGCAACATCAAGTTCTTCATCAACGATCAGGGCGTCGTGGAGCGCTGGGTGGGAGAACCCGTCTTCTTGGGCTCCTCAATCGTACAAGGTACATACATCATTTAAAGTCCTCAGTTGTGGGCCACGACGTATTCGAATCCTGGAAGACTTAAGTACTGAGAAATGGGCTGGTAGTATAAACGTCTTCTACCATACAGATCCGAGGATTATGGATCTGATGGAGCCGTGGCGGCAAGAGGTGGACGCCATTGGTAAAGAGGTTCTCGGAAGGTCACTCGTCACGCTCAGCAACGCTCTGTGCTACCAGGATGAGTGCACTCTTGGTAGCTGGGCTTGCGACGGTTTCTTGGAGGAGGTGAGTCACAAGAAACTACCAGGGGCCCGATTCTCCTAATTTTACTTAAGCGCCCTTCGATTGACGTTCGACTCGATTCGACTGAGATCCAATCCCGACTCGATTACGATTGTAGCGTATGTGGCATTCCGCTATTTTTTTCTTTGAAATAAACGTTTTTATCCTTTTCTGTCATTCAATAATGAATCATTCTGTCTGCAAATGATTTACGATTGCAAAATGATTGTACAGCAAACTACCGTATAGACCAAAATCATCAAAATAGCAGACCAATCGCACACCAATCAAATGTCAATCGAATACGATTGGTCTTTTATTAGAAGCAGAATGCCCGATATGGTTAAAACTGCTATTACGATCATATTGCGATTCGATTTCTATTCGATTTTGACATTATTAACTTAGGAGAATCGGGGCCCAGAAGACTTGTAGAATAATAGGTGAAATGTTAGAGAAATTATGAAATAGTAATTACTGTAGGAGGATACAATTTCAACTGTTTGATGCATTGCAGATGATCCCTAGAGCTAAAGGCACAGCATGGAGTGACGCGAACGTGTGTATGATCAATGCCGGTGCACTCCGAGTATCGATCAGCCCGGGAAGTAAGTAGACGGCTTCGAACGACGACTCACTCTTGGGACAGAGGACAGGCCTCGTTGTTCGGATAAGCAAAGGGTACTTACGTTCTAAGATTCCGACAAGTCCCCACAGACGAGATACTTTTGACGCCTATCCAAAAAAACATGTCATTCGAGGGATTTCGTATTCAGTGTTCAACGTATTCTCAAAATCACGCCTAATCTTATAACTTCCTTAAAAACTGTTCCGTCCCACAGATGTGACGACTGAAGCCCTGCTGATGGCAATGCCGTTCGAGAACTATCTGCAGGTGTACGACCTGAAGGGGCAGTACCTGCTGGAGGCGCTAGAGTACTCCGTGTCAGCGGCCTGGACTGGAACTTTTGTTAGCAGACAAATGCTGCAGATCGGCGGTATGGTGTTACATTTTATATGTCAATAATGAGTGCTACATTATAGTCAGTCGTATTTACATACAGCGGATTGTCCTCAGTCCCCTGAGTTACAGTCACCAGGAATTTAAGTCAGAATGCGCGGACTGACTAAAACTCTTATCTCGTCAACAAAACGTTAAATTGCCGCTGTCAGAATGATTTGAGGAATTTCTCATATTTTCGCCACTGTCATCCAGGTATGCGCAACGTGTACAACGCGTCTGCGCCGATAGGGTCTCGCGTGTCGGCGACAGTGCGCTGCATCGACTGCGACGTGCCGCGCTACTTGCCGCTCGACGTCGACGCCACCTACCGCATAGTCACGCAGAGCTACATCGGAGATGGCGGCGGCGGATTCACGGTGAGGAAATTGAATGAATCTTTGAAATTCTTTACGGGTATAAGCCGGAAAGTGTGGTAGTCTTATCAGAGGTACCCGGTTAAAGTTTTGAAAAACATAGCACAGGCTAATACAGTTAAATCGTATATAAATGTAGGTACCTTCTCTAAAGGTGAGTTGCACTTGGCGCCCATAAGTCAAATCGGCGTTAGAAAACTGCAAATGGTTCGGTTACTGTTACCTATAGGTAAACGGTGCAACCCACCTTAAGTATGAGATGACATTCTAGCTACATTCTCAGCAATTGAGATAATACAATGATTGGAAGCAATAAGAGAGCAAGGTCACTTGAACGTTAGACAAGCATTGTAGTAATTTAGTTAAACCTATGTACAAAGTCTTACATACATATAAATGTTTTACACGTATTTTCAGATGTTATCTGAGCACAGGGAGAATCTAGAGCCTTTGGATGTGGACTACACGGTTCTGCAGAGGTACATGAGGAGACAGCGAGTTGTTATGAAGGACGTCGATGGAAGAATAAAGATCGTTTATTGATCATGGCTAATTCTCAAAATATATTTTGTTGAAGTTCTTATTACTATTTTTGTTTCATACCTTTTTTGAGAAATTGCCCCACCCTGAAGTTATTCTTTAAACTCAGCTTTAATCAACATTTTTTTATTTCAAAGACTTGCCTATTGCTCACTCGTTAGAACTCAACATAAGAGGTATGCCTCGACAAGTTCAAAATCGTGCGTAACAAGAAAACAATCTAATCAAGCCCGCACGCGTATCTTAAGGCAAAGTCGCGAATTCATCAGGAAATAAGTACAAAATTAAGGCGTGTTTAGATAAACAGTAATCAATAATACTGGTATTATGTGATATGCTGATTTAACGTTACATCGCGAGTACTGTGCTGGACCAACATGGAGCGAGTGGTGTGGATTGTGACTCTGTTGGCGACCGCTGCTCTCGCGCAAGACAGCGGCCTCTTCGAACTTAATATTGTGCATTACAATGACTTCCACGCACAGTGAGTATTTTAATATAGCTAAGCTACCAATATTTTTATTTTGAGTTAAGAAATTTATGATATTAATTTAAGAATCGTAGATCTCGTTCGTTATCACCAAATTGGACCCCTAGTTCAAGTCCCGATGAGATTATTGGATCTGGGAAAAAACGGTCAAGTGCATGTCGGTCACAAACTAAACTGTAACCCGAGTAAAACTTCCCAGGTCTTTTGAACTTCTTGTACCTAGCTGGTAAATGCATAGTACGGATGCAAAGGGGGCAAAACAAATTAGTGGATAATTATCTTTCCTCTTAATTATTGATATGGATGATATGGATAAAGTATTGATAAGCACCTTCAATAAAAACGTTCAGTTAAAGATAAAGTTGGGAGAAAAATATCTTAAAAGTGACTTCACTGGTCCTTTGTTATTTATTTTAATTTCTTGGTGTATTCCAAAAACTGTCCAATATACCTAATAAACTAAAGGCATACTGCATAGTATAAGGTCTCTTTATACAATGCTGAAGGCAAAACTGTATTTCATTAAAAAGAAGATTAATAACCACATGAATAGGAAGGGGGTGAGTGTCAGTATCACGGGTGAAAGGGGGAAATGGAAGAGGATGACATATTGCGCCGACCCCAAATAAAATTGGGAACAGGGCAGGAGGAAGAAAAAGAAGATTGATAATCACGGTAAACACCCGTGCTTTTTAAAATGATCAACACCACTGCCTTGTCACTATACATCCTCGGTTTATTACCTAGGTATCTACCTATTTATCCATGTCATTAATAACAACGAATAACTTATTAATTATGCGGTGGTGATTTGGCGGTCTAACAGAGAGGTATTGGCTTCCTAATCAGTTAATCCGCCATCGATATGATAATATTTGTACGTTTTATGGTTATTGATTATTTTTTAATCCAAATTCTTAACATTATATACATAATCTACATTCCTTTTCAGCAAACCCTTGAACATGAACTTGAAATAATAATGTAGCTTCTCGAATCACATAGTTACCTACTTAGTTTATACCCAATTCGGGATTTTTGACCACACACTTTTAGATTTTTACTAGCTTTGTAAAAAGATTTTTATGACGGGATGATTATGTTAGTAATTGTTGGCAAATCAAGTCTTAAATATTTTCCCGCTCCAGTTTCGATGAGGTGAGTCCGCAAGGCACGGTGTGCAGCGCGCAGAGCGAGCCCTGCATCGGGGGCTTCGCGCGCCTGTACACCGCGGTGCAGCAGGTGCTGGAGGCGGAGCCCGACTCCTTGCTGCTCAACGGCGGCGACACCTTCCAGGGCACCATCTGGTACAACTTCCTGCGCTGGAACGTCAGCCAGCACTTCATGAACATGTTGCCGCACGACGCGCACGTGAGTGTCACAACTCCTGCCTGATAGCTGCCGTGTGAGCTCCTGTGTAAGCAGCGCTTGTGCCGGCAGGTGCTGGGGAACCACGAGTTCGACCACGGCGTGGAGGGGCTGGTGCCGTACCTGGAGCGGCTCGAGGCCCCCATGCTGGGCGCCAACGTCAACACCACGCTGGAGCCCTCCATGACGCCCTACATCAAGAACCACGTCGTCGTCGAGCGCCACGGACGCAAGATCGGCATCATCGGCGTGCTGCTCAGACAGGTACCATGCCGGCTCCTCTCGATGTCTGATTAAATCATTTCCGAAGACAGGCGACTTGGATATCTATGAATATCTAGCTAGATAACCTCAAAACTAAAATGTGCCAACTATCGTTTCAGTTTTCGGCGCCGATCGGGCGAGTGATCATGGAAGACGAGCTGGAAGCCGTGAACCGCGAGGCCGCGATACTCACTGAGATGGGCATCGATATCATTATAGTGCTGTCTCATATCGGATACACCAGTGACATGTGGGTATTTTAACTGTTAATCAGCTACTTCATCCAATCTCCAAAGACTAGGGCATATTAAATATGTACCGAATATTAAAAAAAAACTGGATAAATAAGGGAAAGCAGGAGTCACATATTTATATTCTTCTCTACCTGTCTCCTCCATTCAATGATTCACCACCTCCAAAAAATTACGTGTAGGTAAAGGAAATCTTTTGATTGCTAAATTAATTACTCGATAAGGTAAAGATAATGGAAAGATGGGTTTTTAGTAAACAATTGAATGCTGAAACTTATTGCAAGTCAACATTACTAGGCTCTCTTTTGTTATAAAAGGAATTGTTTTTGTCATAAAATATTTGATTATCTGGTTGCTATGCATGGCATTTTTTATGATTTTTTGCTGATTGTTCTGAGTCCGAGGGAGTTATAATATAAGATATCCGGGTAACTGGGTTAGGAGGTCAGATAGGGCAGTCGCTCCTTGTAAAACACTGGTACTCGGCTGCATTTAGTTGGACTGGAAGCCGATCCCAACATTGCTTGGGAAAAGGCTCGAAAGATGACGAGGGGTAATAAGATGAATGTTTCTATCAGCCAGCTGGCTCGTCGCGTGTCTCCCACGGTGGACATCATAGTGGGCGGCCACTCGCACACGCTGCTGTACAACGGAGAGACGCCCAACGGAGACACCGCGCTCGGCGAGTACCCCACTGTCGTCACACAGGATAACGGACATACGGTACCTACTTTAAATAATTAAAATGGAATAGTGTGCAGTACCAACTTATCAAAATGTCTGAGTGCTAGTCCAAACCACCAAGTTCTCTTGCGTAGGTGAAATGACCATTCCTTTTGTTAGATTTACTTCTGACAACATGTAAACGCTCGTTCATTGCTTTATTTTTATTAACAGATCCCGATAGTGCAAGCGTCTTGCTACACACGCTACCTGGGTAACATCAAGTTCTTCATCAATGACCAGGGCGTCGTGGAGCGCTGGGTGGGAGAGCCCGTCTTCTTAGGCTCCTCAATCGTACAAGGTACCCACACACGGTCTATCATAGACATCGATCTTGAATTACTTGGATTATTCACGTCACCAGTGCCACTAGCTCACCATGAAAATACAAAACTCACTTTCTGACTCTGCCGGGTAAAAAGTATTTTGAAATCAACCATAGCCAATCCTCCTCAAGCAAGCTTGGTAATCATTGAGTCTTTTTTCATACCTAATTGGTAATCATCGAGGCTATTTTCTACAACATACCTTTTTTTTTTAATGGGAAATCATCAAATGTCACCTCCTGCTGTGGGTTATCAGCGTGAGGGTGTGTCAGACTTGTAAGACCCATCTTGTTTATTCTTAGGCGCTTTATGCACCAGGGCCGCGGTAACTCTTTGGAACAATCCCGAAGCTTCTACAGCATACCTTCTTTAGATGGAACAGAAAGCTGATTTTAATCGTTAATGTAACACAGACCCGAAGATAATGGAGCTGCTGGAGCCATGGCGGCAGGAGGTGGACGCCATCGGTAAAGAGGTTCTCGGCACGTCTCGCGTCACGCTCAACCGCTCGTGGTGTTCCCGCGGAGAGTGCAACCTCGGCAGCTGGGCTTGTGACGGCTTCCTCGAAGAGGTGATGAACAAACACCATATTTAGTTGTTTTGAATTATTTTTAACACGCTTAGCTTCTCTTGTAACCAACTATGCATATATGTAAGAAAATCTTGGAATTTTAATTTGACCGAATTCTCGGTCTTCGATAAGGATGAAAGGACAATGCTATTCTTTGTATGGAAGTTGGGCTCAAGTGTTGCCCACAGTAAGTGCATAGTGTATTATGTTCCATAGGCTTATATTAGGTCCCAGACCAAAGCATTTCGAAATCTATCCCGGGAGTCCTGAGAAAAACTGGTTTGACTCTTATTCAATATTACATAAAATAACCTTACGAACTTTTAATTATTCCACTTTTATTACCTTAATTGAAATTAATTATATTCATTGACAAATACGAGGTATTGTACACGACAACTTTTTTTTAACCGACTTCCAAAAATGGAGGAGGTTCTTAATTCATTTGTATTCTTTTTACGTTTGTACGTGCATAACTCAACCGATTTCAATAATTATTTTATTGTTTGAAAGGGCTTACTTCCTCAATGGTTCCTTTGTCATCCTGCCCAGGGTCTGGTGATGGAATCTCTAAAAAAATCGGAAGCGACTCTCGAAAATTGTAGACACATATCGAGTAAAACCTTGTCATTCGGGTATATGTCTCAGACACCACAAAACTGTAAAGGTTAAGATCTGACCTGACAATGGAGACGACAGAGAGACGAGGGAACTCCTCAATGGTATCTACTAACTACCTCATGTTCGAGCTTATTTTATTCGTCTTGATAAGATTTTTCTAGAAGAGAGCTCATAGCGCAGGCGCCTTGTAGATTTAAACCGTAAATTCAAAAATATTGCGGTAATTGCCTTTTTTTCAGAAAATCATTGTCAGTTCTTATTAGAATCTAACGCTTTTAGAATTTATTTGAAAATCCCTGGGACCGATTCCAAGAATATTTTGATTTCTTGTTAAGAGTGAATTAAAGAACCTATTTCAACCACTCCCACTACTGGGCAAATGGCATAGGCTTTGTAAACAGACTGTTCATGTGGAAGATTTAAACCGGTTTTCCTCGGGACCCAAGTTACCGATTCCAAAAATATTTTGATTTCTTGTTACGAGTGAATTAAAGAACCTATTTCAATCACTCCCACTACTGGGCAAGTGACACAGGCTTTGTAAAGCGACTGTTCATGTGGAATATTAGAACTGGTTTTTCTCCGGACCCCAGGGACCGATTTCAAAAATATTTGGATTTCATGTTAAGAGTGAAGTAAAGAACCTATTTTAACCACTCCCACTACTGGGCAAATGCCAAAGACTTTGTTAAGTGACTATCTAAGGAGAACATTTGAACCGGTTTTTCTCGGGACCCCTGTGACCGATTTCAAAAATATTTTAATTTCGTGTTAAGAGTGAAGTAAAGAATCTATTCCAACCACTCCTACTACCGGGCAAATGGCTCAGGCCTTGTAAAGTGACTCTTCATGGAGAATATTTGAACCGGTTTTCCTCGGGACCCCAGGGAGCGATTTCAAAAATATTTGCATTACGTGTTCAGAGTGCACTATGGAACCCCCTGGAACTACTCCCATTGCTGGGCAAACTATGAGCCCGGACCCTGGCATTGTCCTTTGCACTCTGAGCGCTCTGAGTTCTGATGACAATATATAACTGGCTAAAATAACGTCATTAAAAATCCAATTAATCCAAAAATTTTAGTACGTATAAAAAGCGTGATTTTTTGTTATTAAACTGTATTTTTCGATGTTTATATTTTTTCAGATATGTAGGTATATAATCGTTATACGACATGTTTATAAAGATTATACCGTTACAGTAGCAAGTAAGATAACTTCTAAGGTTTTATTTGATTCATTCCAGATGATTTTCAATGCTAAGGGAACGGCATGGAATGACGTTCACGTGTGTATGATCAACACCGGAGGATTGCGAGTACAGATCAATCCTGGAAGTAAGTTCCGTAGCTTCTTAGATTACCTTTTTTAGGGTTCCGTACCCAAAGGGTAAAACGGGACCCTATTGTTTTCGCTCCTCCGTCCGTCCATCCGTCCGTCTATCACCAGGCTGTATCTCATGAACCGTGAAATTTTCACAGATGATGTATTTCTGTTGCCGCTATGACAACAAATACTGAAAACTAGAATAAAATAAATATTTTGGGGGCTCCCATAGGGTAGGGTGGTAGCCAATGAACCACCAAAAGTTTGGAGATCTCTAGCGCGCTCGTTTTTACAGTCTAAGAAAATATTTTTGTCTCAAATGATAGGTTGTTTAATAAGCTGCAAAATTGCATTGAAATAAGTGGAAAACATTTGCTGTTGTCTAATTTATACATGTTTTTTTAAAACATGAGAAATGGTTCATAGCGTACTCCTAGGGGTACACAAAGAACCGGGGGGGTGGTACTAAATGAACCATGTGGTACACAATGAATCACGGTAATATAAAAAAAAACATTATTATTTGTTTTAAAGAAAAATAAATACACTATTTATAACTTTTTATAATTATTAAGTTTCGGGTTATACATACATATAAGAACCAACAAATCAGCCTTAAAACTTAATTTTTAACAATAATTATGAACATCTTAAAAGTTACGCACAAACTCTTTCCGGGAAAAAAGAAAAAAACATTTTGTACTTGTATATTTATATTAATTAAAATGCTCTTAAAGCATTATAAAGTCGACGTGTTTTTATCACATTCAGACTTATGTTTTTTTATTGTCCAAATCACAAATTGTAACAATCAACATTTCTTTATGCTGTCTTCATGTTGGGCAGTAAAAAAATTACTTGCATCATAATGGGGCTCTAGTCTACAAGCTGGATTGTTCCTGTACTTTGTTTGTGACATATCTTCGCACAAATACTTCGTCTGTCACAATACTGGATAGAGAAGGTTGCAGTTTTTGCTAATTTTCGAATGCTTAATCCCGACAAGTGTTTTTTCTTTACCTCTTTGTGTAGCTTCCGCGGTGTGATACCCTTTTTTACGTGCTTTCCTCCCTACCGTGTTTCGCCCCATGCTGAAATAGACGAATAATGGTAATTAATTATAGGTACTCACTTTACACTTAGAGGTTAACTGTCTTATAATACTTCCCACCTGTTCATATATCATACAAAGCACTAAGATGTGGTACACAATACACAATGAACCGTGGTTCATTGCTTACCCAGGATAAATGGCTCACAGCGTACCCACCCCCTCTTAGGAAATGTTAGGTCATGTTTTATACAAAAACCGTTGAGAAATAATTCCAAAAAATAGTCTCAGACAAGCCTAATGATCTACATTACACATACAATTCACACATAGTTAAGTAAGAGTTAGATTATTAAAGTAACAACAAAAAGAAACTCACCTTTTTTTGTCGTTTTTGCTTGAGTAGAAGACTAAGACGCGGCTCACAGGTGAGTATATCGCGACAGACCCACGGCGAATAGACCAAACTTCTTGACGTGGAAAGGGAGTCTCGACATAATTTTTGCGCGAGCTAGCAACGTTAGGTATGACCGGTAGGTACCATGGTTCATAGTGTACACGCGGTTCATTGGCTACCACCCTACCCTACAACAAACGTGATTATTTTGCTCTGGGACGGAACCCTTCGTGCGCTAGTCCGACTCGCACTTGGCCGTTTTTTTATTAAACATGGCGTAGCCCTCAATAAAGTGTGCCTCATGGATTTCATTATGTAAACATACACAGTGAAACTTTTAACGGCAGCCTTCATCACTCATCAGTCTTGCCTCAGCTTTATTGGCAGTTCTCAACATCATTTCATTTTGAAATGTCCCACAGACGTGACGACTGAGGCTCTGCTGATGGCGATGCCGTTCGAGAACTTCGTGCAGGTGTACGACCTGAAGGGACGGTACCTGCTGGAGGCGCTAGAGTTCTCTGTCGGCGTGTCCTGGTCCGAATCCTTCTCCAGCGGACGGATGTTACAGATCGGAGGTATGTAGTAAGTCGAGGGCAGATTCACGTTCAGGTACATCTCCCAAAACTTAAGATGGCTTGTTTTAAACGTGAGACTTTGGTCTGGGCTCTTGAAGATAAAAGAGCTGATTGATTGAGATTGCCAAGATATTAACAGTAAGTCATTGACCATCCGAGCATCATAAGATGCAGTACAAAGGTTTTCAAAGGCCGAATTTCACACTTATGCTAAGAAGCTTGTTTTTAGATCGCATGTCCAGTTTTGTTGAGAGGAATCAAAGATATCAAATTTTTTATTAAGTCCCCTTTTCTCCGTCCAGGTATGCGCAACGTGTACAACGCATCACAGCCGATAGGGTCTCGCGTGTCGGCGACAGTGCGCTGCATCGACTGCGACGTGCCGCGCTACTTGCCGCTCGACGTCGACGCCACCTACCGCATAGTCACGCAGAGCTACATCGGAGATGGCGGAGGCGGATATTCCGTAAGTCTCTAGCGAATTTTGTCTACAAAAAAATATGTAAAACTGCATAGGTAAATATTTGTTTAGCTAAACTTGCTATACCTACAGGATATCAAAATACTCCAATCTGTGATCAGAATCACCATTCGTTCAAAAATTCAATTTATTCTTCATTCATTAGGTACTAACCGTCCTGTTTTTCCATATAAGTATGCGAATTTCAATATCTATACACATCTACATACTCCTTTTCTTCTTCCTGGCCTGTTCCCAAGTCATTTGGGGTCAGCGCATTATTAAGTACCTATGTATTTTTCTACCTCTCTTTCAGACGCTTCTTCCTCTTCCTGCCCTGCTCCCAAGTCATTTGGGGTCGGCGCAATATGTATTTTTCTTCCATACCTCTCTGTTAGACGACATACTAACATCCACTCCCTTCTTATTCAGGTCCTCTTTAAGGCAATCAATCCATCTTTTCTTCGGTCTACCTCTGCCTATCCATCCTTCCACATTCATACTTAGCACACTGTTACATCTCACACATATACATACTGTACAGTAGACTGCTCATTAGTGGTAACTGTCATGCATCTTAACTCAATAGTAATAAGTACGATTTTCCTATAAAACTGTTACCACTGACCTGAAGTTGACTGTACATATGTGTAAATAAGTTTATCGAAAGGCTTTCTTCATGTCATGTTATTGATATTTCCAGATGCTATCAGACAACAGAGAGAACGTGGAAGTCAAGGAGGTAGACTACGTGCTCCTGCAGAAGTACATGAGGAGGCAAGGGGTCGTTGTGAAAGACCTCGACGGGAGAATAAAGATAGCTTACTGAATACGTTCGACAAATTAAACCTGTATATTTTATTATATTTATAACTGTTACTTTTTTATAGAAAACATATTACATATGATTTGTTTTTTTTTTCTCAATATCTTTTTGGAAAAGATTTCGTATAGCAGCCAGATTCGTAAAAACTGGCAATTCTGAAGCTCTATATATGAATAGGTAATCAAGACTTTTATGATACTTGCCAGCAAACAAATCGTCTACACCAATGAGAGTAACTACGTTCCATTTTCAAAGTCAACAATATTGTTTTTGGAAAACTGAGGGGTATCGATTTTTATGCATTGGATATCTCCGGACTGTAGAAAGAAAAGCACCAATTATCGAGACTATTTTTATTAACTATAATAGTTAAACAATTTGACAGTCATTCTTAATTTCATAAATATATCCAAGATATCAGTGGCTTCTTTTCCCGCGGTTTCAGGCAGAATTTTAAGTACAATATTTACAATCAAGTATTACGTCATTTATTTAACATTAAACAAATTATTCAAACAAAAGAAAAACTTGAATAATTTTGTTTCTATTATCTATTTTAAAATAAGGTAGTCCGTGGCTAAATGTATATAATTTGTCTAATGTTATTATACAAAATAAAATATCGATAAAATATATATTTTAAATAATTGCGTGTCACTATTACGTATCTATAATTTTTATATACAATATAGGTAATTAGTACCTAACGCCTTAAATACACATCCCGATTTAAGCATGATATAATTAACTACGTAGAGGGTAGTAGAAGATTTTTCCTATCAATTAGTATACTGTACAAGGCTTTGGTAGGGATGTAACAAGTAAAGAATGACAAATAAGATATCGATATTCGATATGAAATCGGTAATAAATATCGACGAGTGTCTATTTAAGATTATAATATTTTATATTTAGCCTGTACAAACATAGTTATTTTACCCTAATCGAGACAAAAAAGGGAGAGAAACTGTTCACATGTTCTCTTAAATCAACCACTAGACGCATATCATTTATGTCATGTAAATATCCCAGTACGAATGGATAAATGTAAGAATAAGATTATAGATGTTAGTTACAGAAAGTAAAAAAATAAAAAAGTGCAAATTCATCTAAAAGGAAATATTATAGCATGATGAAAAGTTGACAAAATTAAAGCGTCGGACGGAATTAACTAGAATAATTAATTAAAGAATTAAGCCTAAAATATCGATATACGTCGAGAGGTTGTGCCAAAATGTATGAATGTCATAATGTCGTAAAGGCGTCACGTCGTAACACCAGCACTGCGTTAACCAATCAGAGTTAAGCTGTACGACGCGACGTCTCCGCTCGTCCAATCAATGAGGTGCTTTTTTTCTAACGTCTTTTATTTTGAAATGGGAATTGACCAATCTCATCAGATGTTATTGTAGTCAATACCCATCACATTCATAATTCGAAGACACTCCTTTGAACACCCGGTTTCAAACGCCTCGAAGTTTTAAACCAGCTGTTTTGATTGGTTGATGTGTTAGCCAATCAGGGTGCTGGGTTTAAATAGTGTAGGCTCTCTTTAACCGGGGTTGGTTGGTTCAGCATTGTCCTAGTTCGACTTTGGGCACGTTGATGAAGGGTAGTTCTACTTTGAAGGCGTCGATGTCGCGGATGAAGTCAGCGTTATTCTCGTTGGTGTCACCGATGGGTTCGCTGGCGTCTAAGTACGTTAGTTCGTAGTGTTTGGGCTGCGTGTCCACGGTCGCGTTGCTTATGCTTGATTTGTGGCCCATTATCTGTGGACATAAGATACATTAATATTTCCGTTCGCCAACTTCGCTAAATTTTTTATCTATTGTATAATGTATATGTTTTGTTATGTATTGTATATCCGGTTAGATTGGAAGTCGACCTCAACATAGTTGGGAAAAGGCTCGGAGGATGATGATGGTATATCCTACAAATATATTGCACGGATATATATAGTATCGGTTTTGTCAAATTCTCTGAGTATATTTTAAGCTTTATATGCTATAGAATATCTTAGAACATTAAAAAAATTAAGTGGTATTACCTGAACAGACAACTTCCTGAACTTGGATTTGTTGCCAGTTGGGAAGTGGTTCTCCACCCAGCTCTTGACATCGGCAAGTTTGATCTTCTCGATTGCGTCAGCCTATAAAGAGTATCATGTAGTTAGCAGATCTCAGCTTATCCCATATGGTTACAAGTCTCTTTTTCTTTGCGGAATTGTTCGAAAGAGTTACCGCGGCCCTGGTACATAACTACGACGGAACACGACGGATTTTTTGTCAGTATAAGCCTGACACTCCCTCACCTGTTTAGCACCGGTGAGGGAGTGTCAGGCACCCACAGCGGGAAGGGTTATTTGATGATTATTAGCCTCGTTAAAAATGACCCCTCTTGCCCCGATCGCCTTCTTTTTATTATCGAGTGGGCTGCAGGTTCAATCACCTAGCCAGCCATAGAAGCCGACATGGATTTGTAACAGCGATAGCTAATGAGTAGCATTCGGGGACGCCGGCTTTACGTGCCCACCCAGGCACCGGGATGTAACACCGCCAACCTCCAGCCTGCTTTGTGAAAGTTTCTAAGACGCACGAAGAGATTACGGCCCGCCCAGATAATCGAACAGGAGAGCTCGTGCACAACGGTTGCGCTATCAACGACTAGACCAACGAGGCAGTCTTCAGTCGTCGTCAGGCGTTATCAAGTCCCAACACATTAGTTCAGTACTATTGGTAATTTTTGCATAGAAACAATTTCTATTGGCGGTTGTTTATATATTGATGACGTTTCATAAGTTCAAACTTACCTCCATATACAATCTGTGGAACATGTACTCCCTGCTTACAATCTCACGCCAATTCCTTTCAACCTGTAATTAAAAATACATATAGATAGATAGATCTTTATTATGTTTTATATTACACGAATTAAAAATCAACAAGAACAAACAAAAATTTTGAAGTTGGTGACACAATGGGCGGTCTTATAAGCGATTTCTTACAGACAACCTACTACATATGTACTTGGTTATTTGCTTGTTATTCATTTACCTAGACTCAGATCATAGGGCCTCGGGGATGTGAATTCAAGGGACCAAACCCTTTCATTTGGTACTCATATCATGAGTTTGGATTTGAAACAGCCAGTTAGCCATATTGGATTTGTAATTACGATTCTTAGCTAGTCATGTATCATCAGAACTCAGAGTGTGTGCAAAGTTTCAAATTAATCAGATGTTTAGAACATAGAACCATATGTACATACATACAGCCCAAATTTATAAGAGCGTGTTAAAAAGAAAAAAATGACTAGTTACCTCCTCTTTAAGCTCGTAGTCTGTAGTATGCTTGAGCTGCACGAGCGAGTGCTTGGTGGCCTGCAGCGCCTTCTCCGTGAGGCGGCGGATGTCGCGCGAGAACTTCTTCAGGAACGCCTCCACTCGCGCGTCCACGTACGACACGCTGGACGGAACAAACCAAATATTACAATCCAAAATCATTTATTCAAATTTGGCTACAACACAGCACTTTTCGAACGTCAAAACAAAAAAAATACCACCCCTCAGCAATTCCTATGTGTTTTTGCTGGGAAGAAGTGGCGCAACAAACTCCAGCCACTTAATATGGTTATGATACTGATGCAAAGTCTGTAGCCAGTCTAACCAAGGGGTATCGGGTTGCCCGGGTAACTGGGTTGAGGAGGTCAGATAGGCAGTCGCTCCTTGTAAAGCACTGGTACTCAACTGAACCCAACATGGTTGGGAAAGTGGCTCGGGAGATGATGATTGATGCTATATTGTTTTTTCCATGAAATCTTTACAAATTGGTGTTTTGTTATGTAGCCGAGATGCTCCTTCGTATCGAAGCAGCTACACACAAGTGCTGTAGTGTTGCTGACCTGAACTTGTCGACCTGCGTGTTGACGGTGACGGAGAAGCCGAGCACGCCGAAGGTGTAGCGCATCATGCTGAACACGCTGTAGCCGAGCTGCTCCTTCGTGCGTAGTGAGTCGAACACTGGTTCCTCCATCAGTAGCTGCAGGCAATAGTCAACCTTATTGTTTTGGAATATGGTTCAAATTCCTTAGTCTCTAAAGACAGCGCAATACTGCTACTTGACGTACAGGTACATACGAAACAACGTGGCGAATCTGCAGATGGCTGCGTACTAGTTTTTTTTTTCACAAAGTAAGAATGGATCTCCTACAGAGAAATATAATACTACTTTCACGCACACACTTTATTCTTAAAGTGAGTATGCATTCGACGCGTGAAGGTTCTGAGACTCCGTAATTCAATGTATGCATGTATTTAGATTTATCAGAAGATTAAACCGCAAAAAACCTGATTGTGTTTCTGACTGCGACACTGTTTTATTTATGCCACTTGTCTTCTACAGACGTATTTTAGGACGACAAAAATAATAATTATTCTTACTTTTTGCTCACAAAACAACTCATACAGGTTCTATATTCTTACAGTACATTCCAGAAACATGATATATGATCTTACCATAAGCACTTCTAGCGTGGCAGTATCCTTGGCGTTGGTGGCCTCTCCCTGGTAGTAGTTGGTGATGATGCTGTTGGTGGACGCCTCGTTCAGGCTCAGCACGCGGATCTTGCGCTCGCCTAGTGGCAGCTGGTGGACTTTCACCTGAGGTTCGAAGGAGCGAAGCTAGTACCCAATATTTAACAAGTTTGGAATTAAGGCCCAAGTTGATCGACAAAATAAACATCACTTTTTCATAAAATACTGTTTTCCCGTGAGTAAACGACTCGTGTGTGATAGTTCACCTAAATAAATTAACTCACGATACACAACACAATGAAAATAGTTTTAAAAAAAACTTACGTCAGGGAACTCCTCTTCAGTCAAGGCATCCCATTTGAGTGTAGAATGCACCTTCTCCGATATCCTGATAGCGTCGTGCCACGCCAGGTTGCCTTGCATCAAGATCTGGTAAAACAAACCACCGTGAAACTCCATGACATTCTCGACTGTTTGTAGACTGCGCTAATTTGCGCAAAAGTATTGCGCTAAGTTGGTTTTAATTGCGCAACAATGCAGCTTGATTGTACTGTGTTATTTGTAAAAATGACAAGATATTGTTATAAAGTGGAAAATAGTAAATAAATAAAAGAACTAGACTATATGAACAGTATAACAAAACTACATGAACCGATGAGAAACATTGCTTACTATAAAATGGTTAATGGTTAAAAATGATTTTTTGTATGAATGAGTGTATAAATGACACCAACCTCACAGTACATTTTGTATGTCAAAGTCAAATCATTTATTTCATTTAGGCCTTTACAAGCACTTATGAATGTCAAAAATTATAAATAGGTTTGATTCTAATTATCTAGTATAAATGAGTGTATAAATGACCCTGACCTCACAGTACATATTGTTGAGCAGTCGCTCGCTGTACTCCTTGAGCTCTGTCAGCGTGATGTCGTGGATGATGCCCGCCTTCTCGCGAGGAGACACGTACGGGTTCAACAAGATGTTCATACGGACATCCCTGTAGATCAGAGTAGAATAATTAAGTTATTGATTTTGTGCCAAGAAAAAGAAATATGGAAACTCATTTAAAATAGCTACTGCTGCTTTTTGTGTTTCGTCTTGTGAACACAATTCTGAAATACTCACACTGTTCTTTGCCTTAAGAATCCACTTGGAGGCAACATACGGAAAAGGTCTTAGGACGTAAGCCAACCAATTATTTGATAGACCTATAGTAGAAACTAATTTTGACATTTTATCCATGTAAAATAATTCAAATTACACCTAGAACTATATTAAACTTATGTTTAGGTCATAGGTATATAACCTAAACAAAAGTTTATGTTTAAGTCATGGGTATATACCCTAAATATAAGTTTAGTTAGATTATAGAGATCTTCAGTCGTCCTCGTGTCAACCTAAAGACGTCCACTGCTGAAGAAAAGTCTCCCCCAAGGATCGCCACTTTAGTCGATCTTCAGCAACTCATATCCACCATCAGTAACGATAGTACTTGGTAATATAATCAAGGTAGTTAGTGACTAACTTGGCGAGTTTATGCGGCTTAATGAGCACGTTGTGGTATGTCCTGGCGCGGACCTCCCGCACCGCCTCGAACATCGCGCTCGTCAGGTTCCGCGTCGACGAACGCATCTCACGTGTTATTAACTCCACTAGCAACTGTGAAATACAATATATTGTCGATCATTATAGGCTTGTATACAAATATGTTACTGTATGTGAAACAGAAGAAACTTTTGCCCAAAGAAACTATATCAAACTTGCAGTTATCCGAAGTTTATTCCCATGGCAAGCAGATGATTTTAATTACTTTAATTGGACATAGAGGATATGATATGACCACTCCCGCTGTGGGTGCACCGTGAGGGAGTATCAGACTCTTACTGACTAAAACCCACCATATTTAATCTTGAGTCCATTGTGATGATATGATAATGACATTTGACAACCCGCGTAGGCAATTTGTATCATAATATACATATAGTTATCCCTTGGTATCATAACATTATTAAGAATGATTCAAAAGATCGTTACAAATAAGATGATGCTAATCGGTACTCACGTGTAAATTCTGACTGTATCCAGTGACTTTCATGGTGAGTCCTTTGTCGCCGACGTACAGCGAGTGAGACAGGTCCGCCATATTAGCTGGGTACACTTCTTCCTGTTAACAACGGTAAAAAATAACGAATAATATAGCATGTTAAGAATTTGCGCAGTTTTGGAAATAAATAGACAATTATTCAAGACTAAGAGTAATTCTGATGTTGGCAAAAAACAAAGTTTTTTTCAGATACTTTATTTGGCTTAGATTAAAATCTCAACTAAATAACATACCTTGAGTCCTTGTTGCAAAACATCAGTCCAAAGGTCCAGAAGACACGAACTGAAAACGAATTACTGATTTATTTTTTAACACTTGCTTTTATATAAAATAAAAATGCTCAGATATGTACTCCAATAATTATACTGTAGATTTAATAATGTTAACTTTTACGTTTCATTTTTGTGCAAAATTTCGCATGTCTGCGCTATCTTGCGCAAACAGTTTGCGCTAATTTTAGCGCAAAGTAAAGCACTATTACTCACTCTCTTGGCGATTTGAGGCTTAGTGGCGATATGAAGTAGAAGTAAAGTAGAGCTGTGGGAAACCGGAACTTGAAATCCGGTTTGTACCATAACTCCATGTGACGGTTTTTACGAATGAGGTTCGGTTGGTCCAGTCTGAGGAAGAATAAAGGTTAATTAGAACAATTCGTTCATTGTAAACGATTTAAATGACCGATATTTCATATATAAAATAAAAAAATATAAGCTGTGACTCAGATATGATCAATGATAAAATCGTGTGGTCCCGACTACCTAAAAGTATGTTAATTCAATTTTTGAAAAAGCAAAAAAAAAACATGTTAAAATTCATAAAAGACTAGGGTACCGAAAAATATTAGAAAATTTGTCATAAATTCTTGGACATACCTAAAATTATTAACAGTAGCAATAAGATCTCCGTGGCTCAAAATCTTGCTGTTTTTATTGCTATTATCCACTCTCTTATGTATGTCTTTCACGGAGCTATTCTTCAAGTCTACTCCCAACTCCTTGGCTGTCTCCACATAGACCGGATCCGGTTGTACCAGGCTAAAATCTGTAGTTATGTATATGTTCTTCTCAGGTAAATAGAAATTGTCATATGGATCTACGGTTAACCAACGTCGGAGCCATTTGTCTGGGATATCTGTTGAGAAAAAATATATTAATTAATTAATTTATTTAATATTTTATATACACAGTTACACACAGAACACAGACAAGAAGAAAAGTAATACAATATTATAATTATTAAGTATGTACTAATAAGGTCAGGCAAGTACCAATGCAACTTTTCTAAGTTTGTATGTACTTTCTAAGTATATCTTAGACACCAATGACTGTGTTTCGGATGGCACGTTAAACTGTAGGTCCCGGCTGTCATTGAACATCCTTGGCAGTCGTTACGGGTAGTCAGAAGCCAGTAAGTCTGACACCAGTCTAACCAAGGGGTATCGGGTTGCCCGGGTAACTGGGTTGAGGAGGTCAGATAGGCAGTCGCTCCTTATAAAGCACTGGTACTCAGCTAAATCCGGTAAGACTGGAAGCCGACCCCAACATAGTTTGGGAAAAGGCTCGGAGGATGGATGGATGAAGTATGTATTAATTTTACATTTGATTATGAATACTTGCCCCAATTGATGTTGAAAATTTCAGGAGTAAAGAAAATACA
The DNA here is from genome assembly GCF_030705265.1 of Helicoverpa armigera. Classification (NCBI taxonomy): domain Eukaryota; kingdom Metazoa; phylum Arthropoda; class Insecta; order Lepidoptera; family Noctuidae; genus Helicoverpa; species Helicoverpa armigera. The sequence continues at coordinate 4,404,626 of NC_087141.1, forward strand.
TATATTTTATGGCATTTTTTGCTTAATCTAGACACACCTATAGGTAGACTAGTACTAGAATTATAAAGCTAGAGATTTTGTTTGGTTGAACATGGTAATCAGATGAACTACTGTTCCGATTGGAAAAAACATTTCAGTGACATATAGCGCCTTTATCGAAGAAGGCTGCAGGTTATGTCTTATTCCAGTTTGCGAAGTAGTTACCACGGGACAAGGCTGGTAGAAGCTAGTACTTATTTATTGTTTTATCTATTTATGCATTGTATGTTAAGATATATTTTAAACTCACCCATTTTCTTGTATTCAGTGCCGAACCAGCGTTCCTTAGTGTCGTAGTTGATAGGCGTCGAGTGTTTGTTCGACAGAATCATTATGTTCACCGTGTCGGCGCGCATACAATCCAATAGATCAGTTATACCCTGAAATAAAAATTTCATCAAAATCGGTGCAGCCAAACGTTAGATACATATACACATATGTACATACATACATACGTGTCAAACTGAGAACCTTCTTTTTTTAAGTCGGTTAAAAATCGAAGGAGATAGTTTGATATAAAGTTGTGTTATTGAAATTGGTGACTAAAAATGTTTTAGAGTAAATCAATATGAACAGGCCTTAATGCGAAAATCAATATGATCAATCAGAATATGCTAATTTTGACGAGAATTAGAGGTCATTGTAGTAAACTGAAGACAATAAATTCTAGATGTCAATGTAACTGCTAATTGACCTTAGGTAGTTCACCTGACCTACTTAAATCTGAAAAGGCTGAAATAATCGTAAGAAATATTTCCGAACACCTTATCAATATTATGAATGCAAAACTAGCTCTGTCTGTCTGTCGCATTTTCATGTCAAAACTACTGAACTGATTCTAATGATTTTTGGTACTCAGACAGCCTAGAGCGCCTAAAAAAGGATGAAGGCTGCATTTTATCCGTCTACGGAAATTAGTTCTTTCGTGTGCATCTGCACGGTGCAAGTAGCTTGCGCATGTTGAGGCACTTGCGCAGGTTACATGCATTTAAAAAACCGCGCATGTACCAAAGCAAAGTATCCACCCGCGTGCTCTTGTCATTTGCGTATGTTAACTTGCTCCAGCTACATGCACCGTGTACACCCTTCGGGACGGTAGATCCTAACTAATATTATAAATGTGAAAGTAACTCTTTCTGTCTGTCTTTTCTTCACGCCTAAACTACTGAACCGATTTGTGCGAAATTTGGTACAGACATAGTTTGGAACTTGAGAAAGGACATAGGATAGTTTTTATTACAAAGAAATATAAAAAAATAAATTTATTCCGGACATATAGCGCCATCTATTGGTCAAACCAAAAATCTGCCGGAAGTCACTATTCCACGCGAACGAAGTCGCGGGCAAAAGCAAGTAATGCACATTACCTTAGGATCATATTTGTAGTAGAGTCTATCGCCAGTGATGAAGTGCTCCGGCGGATAAAAGTGCATGTTCTCTGATAATGTTTCAACATATTCCGCCGGCTGAGATTCTTCTTCGAAACGGAAACTTGTCTCTTCTATTGTCTGTTAAAGAGAGAAAAAATATATTAATACGCTTTATTGGAACAAAGATTATAATAATATACGTCCAAGGCCGATTTCGGTAACGGTGGCTGTTCTCATAAGGAGATCAGCCAGCTGCGCAGACACAAGTGCATTCACTGTTCCTTCCAAACTCCTATCGAAAATTATACGAAATATTGAAACAATATATGTATCTCAAAATAGTTTTTTTTTTACCTTTATCTCGTCGTATATTCTTTCTGAAGGTCCGATCTGCTTCAGCATATTTATGTAAGAAAATATGGCTTCCAGTACCTGCAAATACACATTTTGCATATTTTCAGTAAAAATATATTCGTGCTATAAAACTATAAAAGATGATTCAGTTTTCTTTGCGAGGATGACAATATAATTCATTCACTTGCCTTTGATCGAATGAAATTTAAGAATACATTGTGCTCTTATGGATTTACTATAAAAGTTGTCTGTAAGAGATCGCTTTAAGCGATAAAACCACCCATTGTGACACCAACTTTAAAATATTTGGTTTTGTTTTGGTTGTATTTTAATTGGTGTAAATAATGAAGAGTATATCTGTACATAATATCTATCTATTAAAACAAATATGTATTAATTTACCTCATCGACATGGTCCAATCCGGCCTTAGTGAGCACAACTTGCGTAGAGAACAGACTGTACATAGAAGTGTAGTCGATGCCGCTCTCCGAGTTACCCGTGTATATGCCCAGAGCCCAAACCCTGCTCAACAAAGAAAGAAATATATGAACCATTAAAGTAGCAGCCTCCAACTTATTAAATTAGTGAGTAAAGTGAGAGTTTGCGCAAAATGTGCCATCACTTTTGCGCAAAATGCGCTGTCACTTTTGCGCAAAATACTATTGAGTTAAAATAATATTTGCATTTTAGGATATTTACTTCTTAAACTTAGAATCACAACCGAGAATCAAAACTGCCGAATGTAATAAGCTTTTTTGTAGCATTTATTTTCCCATAGCCGTCAAAAACTGCTCAATGTTAAATCTCGCAGGGATCCTCTAGCTATTATTTCCATGTCAGCTATGCCAAGTCAGTTAAAGTCAAGTAATTTGACTCTTACTTTGACTCTTACAAGTCAAAAAATATAACTTACCAAATAACTGTGAATTTAGTTCTTAATTTAGTTACTATGATCTGTATCGTCTACTTACTTTTTCCTAAGATACGACAGAAGACTGCCCTTGCCCTCATGTCCTAGTAGGTACGATATGTACTGGTGTGGTTTAGACTCGTATTCAGACAGCAGTGACCGCATGCACCAAGTTAAATGTACCTGTGTAATGAAAAACGATTAAACGACTATTATTATTATTCTATAGGCGTATTTGATTTATGTCTCGCTAACTGACATGTCAAAAAAGGTCTGACAGTTTCGTTTATATGCTAATACTTTATATAGCATGTAAGATCATTTAGAACAAATGTAAGTAGCCTTGCGATAAAAATGAATAATATTTCGCGACAAGACATTGGATTCAGAGTTCTACGGACATTCTATACAAGTCTTTGAATTAAAATTATAGATGTTTTATTTCATGAAAGTGTGTGTAAATGTACACGCATATTACTCAACTACTACTGAGCGCTCCCGAATCTACACACACAACGATGATGATACATGTCTATTTACACACAAGTATGGTTCACCCTCATTTATAGGTTTACAACAAAGACCATTTTCTTTCCTATTCCCCAACAGATACAAGTTATCTCACCTCAGTGGTATCCCCGACAGGTTTGACGTAGTAGATGCTCCTGAACTCAGGAGTGACGGTGTCAGGCGTGAAGACGAACTGACTGAAGTCTTCAGACGGCAGCTTGTTCGTCGGGATGTGACCGAATGTGTTCACCACGTAGTTCTCTAAAGAGGCTAAGTCCATCCGCGCCTGTTGATGAAGAGGGTAGATAAGTTTCACTATATTAGAACGTGGTGTCAGTTACTCTTCCACGTTAAAACGACAGATTTGTTGATAAAACTTGGCACAAAAATAAATAAGATACTGCATATGGTACCAACATCAGAAGAAAGCGTAACCTACTTTTCATCTGAGACGATTTTTTTATAGTTATCTTAGGACGAGAGTGAAACCGCGGGCGGAAATCTGTCATGATATAAGTGGATAATAGTCGCCTTAGCGGTAAAAGGGAGACAATTTGGGAAGTAATAATTATCAATGATGTCATCGTTTCAGTTTGAGTAGGTAGTCCACCTTCGGGAAACAGGCTAAGTGATGTCCTCCTAGCCGATTATCGGCTACGGCGGCTGTTCTCATGTAAGGAGATTAGCCAACTACGCAGGACATATTATAGTGCACGAGCATTTGCGCAGACACAAGTGCACTCCCTATTCCTTCACTCTCATAACCCGATGGGACGGCAATCCGACACGACCGGAGAGAGATCAGGCGCAGGACCGACATTTACGTGCTCTCCGATGCACGGGTGTACCAATCACCAGCTTCCAGGCTCCGGGCTGCTTTGTGAAAGTCTTCTCAAACCCACAAAGCGATTTCGGTACAGTGATTTCGGTAAGTATCTAAATATCATCCAGTATTCGAAAGCAATAGCAATTTACCTGAACAGCAACAGTCATCCTATGCGCGCTGTAGTGCCTCTTCCTAAACGCGTGTGCAGCCTGGTGCAGTTTCTCGTCATCATTGATATCATCCTTCAGGCTGCGAAGGTTGCCCCACGTGAAGGTGCGAGCTGGATGACCTTCGGGGAACAGGCTGGACAGCAGCTGGTCTTTGCGGTTGGAGTCTGATGGAGCGGCGATCGCAAATTCTAGAACAAAATTTGTAAAATAAGTAGGAGTGTCGAAAGGATTATTGATGGCTTTCTATAACGTATCTATCCTTTGATTTTGCGATTAGAGATTGAATTGACATTAGCTTGACATAAATGTCCAGTCTTGAATTACAAAACAAAGACAGGTTATAGAAATCGGCAGTGAAATAACCAGGTGGAAAAGTTGTTAGTTTAATGTTCGTGTATTCTTCAGCTTCGAAGATTATAATATTATTATAATCATATTATTTTCCATTCTAAAAATAGTATGCTATTTTGACCAATCTAGTGTATGTTTATTTTTAAATCTGTTACAGCATTAATTGGATTTAAAGTCCAAACCGAAGTAGTTTAAATCATACACAAGAATATAATTACAGTAATAAATAAATATAGCTAGGCATATACTACCATCAAATCCTAATTATAAATCTCCAAACATGTTAGTCATTGGATAATCCACAAATCTGTCTAAACTTCATTATCTATCATTATTGTCCTGAGGATCAAAGTTTGTGGGAACTGAAGTGAAAAGGTGTGAATCAAAATAAATGGTTTTTAAGAATACTTAATAGGTATGTAGTAGTATGTACTTATGAAAATATTTTGACCGTTTTAGAATAATAACAACATGTTGTTATGATTCATGAATCACTTGAACAAAATAGCATGTTTTAATGACCAAGTTCTATGTTAAAATATTTTTTACAGGCTCGTTTCCGCAACAATTATGTGGTTGGGTAAATATTTTACCAAAACATAACAAGGAAAAACATCCAAAAATGATTCGGAAATCACATAAAAAAGTCGCTACGCGGAAAAAGTATGAAATACCTTAATTAAATAAATGAGATGTATTATGTGAACATTTCCCTTGAATTAGAGAAAGGACTTCCTCATATTTTTTCCGCGAAAATTCTGGGTTTCTATAAAGGCCCTTTTCCTTATCATTAGTTTCCTTACACAGGTTGACCCGAATCTCAACGATATCTAAGATATTTAAGAAGGATACCTATATCCAAGTGTCAACATCCATATTTTCTTTCTTATTGTCATGTATATGTTGCCCGGGTAACTTGGTTGAGGGGGTCAGGTAGGGCAGTTCATGTTCAAAAACAGTGTATTAAAATTTGGCGTCCCGAACTCTTTAGAAAGTAAGTTAAACAGCCTGTTATTTCTATTAGATTTACTAACGTAAGTTTTCTACCATTACGTACCTAATACAGTCTAGAATGTTTAAGAAGCCTTACTAACTCTCAAGACTCATAAATTCGACTGTTAAAAGGAAACTTAGCCTGTCTCTAACAAAATTTGCTTGCTACAACTAAAATACGCCACAGGAAAAACTACTAACAATCAGATTCCAAATAGAAATGTTTAAATTACAAATTAAACCCGTTTAGGGCGAAACGAAACGTTAACCAATCGCGTGTCGCTTATGACCTTTGACATAGCTTATGTATGTATAATAACTTCTAAGTTTTCTCTAGAACATTATCGGCGCAACCATTCAAGTGCGAATCACATTCCTTACATTGCAGAAAATATTGAAATCGTATAAAATGTTTTATAAACAGCGTACGCCAATAGTGTCTAGCTTCGAGAGCATGGAACTATAGGACTCAGGCAATACCTTCTCTTTGATTTTCAGGTGTTTTTCCCAGTTTAGGGCAAAGGTCTTTGTCCTCATAATAGAGCTAAGGGCCATAGCCATGGCTTTTCGAGCTGAGTGTACTTAGGTACTTGAAGAAATAATGTTTGTAAAACCCTATAAAAAGCAAAAAATAACTTTTAACACTACGTAAACTAAATTTTGTTGTGTCGGGGGACCGCTCTAATTCATTACTTTAGATACATGTTTTTTTTTAACGAATGTTGTAATTAGGTAGGTATTATTTGATTTATGTAAGTATTTATGAAGGTAAAAAGCGGTCCCCCGACACGTCAAAATTTAGTTTACGTAGTGTTAAAAGTTATTTTTTGCTTTTTATAGGGTTTAGCGTTTTTAACCTTTCGTCATAATTATTGCGTACTTTTTTTGGGTCGGGGGTTTTTTTAAATTTACAATTTAATTTTATTTCATGCTTTTTAAAGGAGCTCCTTAATTTTTCCTTCTTTCATTTAATTTATTTTATCTTAAGAAGGGGTCGCTATATGCGATCTCGGCCAAAGGAAGCTGTTTAACAATCCTCATGACAAACTGGCTCTGGGAGAATTGCACAGATTCAAAATCAATAAAGATTAACCTTTGGACATTCTAGATTTTCAGCAAAAATATAAATCGGTTTATCCGTTTCATTCCGGCATTCCAGGGTTTCATCCGCCACATCCCATTTCCAGTATCAGGTTCTCGTCAATCAGAAACTTGAAGAGAACTCGTCAAGACAAAGTCAACGAGCCCAAACTCGATGGGTTTACTAAAAGGCAGTTCAGGGTTACGTCTCCTACCTTCGTGCCTTAACAGCAGACCAGCTCAGTGGTTCCAAAAGACATTAGTGTTTCAAATTTCAGATCCCACATATACTTGCAAGTAAATTGAGCGTGTAACATTCCTATCACATCTAGCAAACGAGCTGATGACCTTGAAGACCTGAACCGATTTCCACCAAACATAGCTAAGAACACTCCCGACTGACATACCTTTTAAACAAAAAAAACCGCATTACAATCGGATCATCCGTTTGGGAGCTACGATGCCACATACACACACACACACACACACACACACACACACACACACACACACACACAGACACGTCAAACTTATAACACCCCGTCGTTTTTGCGTCGGGGGTTAAAAATACAAGCCCAAAACGTTCATGATTTCACAAAATTAGGAGTGTATTTATCGGGAATAGTTTAGTTAAACCACTCGTTAGTAATTAAGCGCTTAACTTCTTAATTAATTAAGGATTTGATCGGCTGAAGTAGTAAGCGGATTATCGTCGCTTGGCAAGCTAAAACGTTTACAATCATGTCAACCTCCAGTTTTTATGTTTAATTGAAAATAATTTTACATTTACCGGCTGATAATGATCAATTTCCATGAAGATGGAAATGAAAAACTCTTAGCCACTTCAACAGAATTTTATATAAATTCAAGTAGCACTTATACCCGTATTAAACAAATACCCCAGACGGCTTTAAAATCAATAGGTATACCATTAATCTTCCACCTAGAACAGCTAATTCATCAGTCAAATGTATGAGTTTTATTGTTACTCATTATCTTCGTAACCATGGCAAAAGGAAAACAACAAGAAATAAAAGCATTAATGCCTTTTTAAACCGTAGTTTTACAATACGTAATAGTAGGTATTTACGTTGTTCGTAAGGTGGAACATGAAATTTTGTAGCGACGTGAAAATGTTGTTTTGTTATACGTCATACTTTAGTAATTATATCGACTAAAATACTTGACTGACTGACGACAGTAATAGATTATCTAATACTTAGTTACGTGTGTTTGTAGCACGTTTTACTAGGTTTCTTGTAGATCTACATTCTTGATCGTCAGTCAACAATATATTGTTACACTTAAGTCAATTTAGGAACCATGACTGAAATCAAGTATTCCGCAGTTACAATGTTTTTAATCACTTTAGCAATGTCTTGTTTTTGTACACGCTAAGCTTGTTAATGTCGTTATTTTGAAACGGATTAAGACTGAAAAGAAATTTCGAAACACAAAGTCTAGAACGGCTAAATCAAAACTTGCATTACTTAACAAAATTGCTGTTCCTAAACTGAAAAGAAAATTAAAATGATGTCAATAAACCAATTAGGACAGAAGAAATATAAAGAGTAATTTGTCCTACAAGCTGATCCTTAGAAGACAAATAGCAGTCCCTAGTTAGCATTAGATCCTGGATTCTCTAAAGACCCAATAAATAACTGACCTGACTCAATGGCCTCCCGTTCCCTCTGCATGGCCTCTTTCATCATGAGAGGGCTGACAAAGAACTGGCTGAACATGTCCATGGCTTTAGGAAGGTGCTTCTCTTGGATCTCGAAGTAGAACGTCGTCACCTCGCAGTCTGTTGATGCGTTGTCTGAACCACCTTTTTTCTGAACGAAATTATAGAAGTTTGTAAAGGGAATCAATCAGGTTATTGCAGGTCAACGTCAAATAATAGGCCTTTGCAGGCTCTTATGAAAATATAATCAAAAACCAAAAAGATCTCATGGAGAAACGCCGGCAAGAAACTCCATAAAAAAAATGGTCAAAATTAGTTTAGTAGATGTGCCCTCATAATGTATGTTACACCTCCGAAAATTGGGCTGCCTCTTACAATAAGATAACCAACTAACAAATCCATATTATAAAAGCATGGCAAACCAACCCTATGAAGTATAGTCAATTAGACCAGACCAGATACATACTTATATGGGACTCCTATTTTTGGTCGTGTCCCCGGAAATCAGTCAGTACCTACTATAAATAGTTCTATTTACTTTCCAACGTTGCGTACTTTGGTGCCCAATGTTTGCAGGACATACCACATATAATTAACTTTGCAAACAACACATGTTTGTCCGGTCCGCTTGCAAAACAATACGGAGCACATATTTATCGTAGTTGCAACTGGAAGTTATGGCTTCATGTGGAAATTGAGTACGCAAATATGGAAATAAATACGCAACACGTTTGCTATCTCTACACTTGAATAATATAATATTATTCGGTCTTCCAATGACGAAGACTGAAGAAAATATGTGGATTTCGAGTTTACTGCAGCTATATTGTTTACCAATAACCCATTTCCATCGGCCCGCAGCGTTGAACCCGAGTCGTCATTCACAGCAGTCGCACTAGCGACCACCGGACCAAGAAGTCAGTCCTTACAATACAAGATATTCTCCAATAGACTTCTAAGTCTTCCTAACCTTCATATCCAGAACTGAATACCCAACTGAATTAGGTCCAACTCACCTTGATGAAGGCATCGAACTCATTCTCCTTAGGGTACTTCTCGCTGCCCATGAAGACCATGTGTTCGACGAAGTGCGCCAGACCCTGGATGTCTGCGGGGTCGCTGTAGCTGCCCACACCCACGCATAGCGCACACGCTGCCTGCGAACAAACAGAAACAATATCTTATGACTTGGTGTTTTAGTATTTGAAGTTGTACAAGTAATGTTGCAATGTTCATCTCAATCGGTGCCACCGTTATATTCAAAAAGAGAGGAACAACCTCCTGGCTTTCACCGCAGGATATAGGCCTCAAGTTGGGGGAATTGCCCATACCCACCGCGCTAGGCATGCGTGATGGTAAACGAACAAACACCGATCTATCCACTTTTACTACTGGACAAAGGTCTCCCCCAAGTTGGGAGAGAGAGATTTGCCTATACTCACCGCAAGGGCAAGCCTGTTAGTGAGCGAAAAAACACCCTTCTAATTATCCAAATACACATGTATAATATTATGCAGAGTTCATACGAGCGGCGCCAGTCCTGCGGAGGTCACTCGCTAGATAAACAGACGAGCGCTCTATTTCCGCCAGCGCTTGAAAAACTGTTTACAGAAGGCAAATACCAAGCCAGCGATGGATGCCAGTCTTATTGGCAGCCACTGTTGGCTTTGTGTAAACTATGCTCTATAAGTACTCTATGGTAATACTAGCTGTTACCCGACGCCCTGAGGGAATTATTTCAAGCGCGTATTCGTAAATCGTGTATTGTATGTAAGTGGTTCAGCCTTTTTAACCGCGAAAATGTAGCAGATAAACTATCGGATACTTTGACTTAGGAAGTTAGAATATCCCTAATTTTGGACGATAAAATGCTGATGAATGAAGCGTTGTTAAAGTTGTTATAGTAGGACTGAAACGGTATCTTATTACTGATGATTTGTAAACAGTCGTTTCAGATAATATCAATTGCATAGGTATGACGTCCCTTCGTCTACTATTGTTTTTACATACTTAGGTAGTGAAAGCTCTTACATATCAATAACAAATTCCTTGAAACATAAAAATGTTAGGAATGTTATTTGTTTGATTAATTATGACTAGACGGGTGCAGAATATTTTTATAACACTTTCTCCTTTAGTGAGAACTGTCAGGGGACATGATAACGAAATATATGAATAGTTTCTAATTAAATTCTAACCTTGATGTACCCAAACCGGTATGGGCTATAGGCACCTTCGTCTATAGCTAATAAGTAATAGTGAATCAATAAACATACCGTACAGTTTCAAGTACTATCACGCATCATTTGAGCTAAGTATCAACATGCGGTGTGTTTTCCTAAATCGTACAAAGGAACTAAGATCATAGTAACTTTTGGAACGAGGTTTACCGGGTAACCCAAGCAGTCCTTCGAGCAGTGCCACAGAAATCTAACCTACCTAAAAGAGTTACGAGTACCTACCTAAAACTAAATAACATTAAGATACCTAAACAAAACTGCTTTAAGCCAAACTATGGTCCTAACTAACCAGTCCTACCTACCTACATCTACCCTCCTAACTACGATTACGTCCTACCAACTAATTGGAAGCGATATAATATCGAAGCTTGTATCTAAGTATAGCGTACCGTGTCAAGAGAAAGGTCGTGCATTAGCATCTTGCATCGCTTCCTAGACAATTTCTCGTAGGTGTTCTTCAAAAATCTAAGCACACTTCTTTTCGTGTGACCGACCTGTCGAAAGCATAGTGTTAGTTTTGTATTTGGTGTCCTAACCTGTTGATGAAAATCCCTATCTATAATTTCAAAAGGGAGAGTAGATTCGGTACCATCTATCTAGGTTATTCAATACGATCCATATTCTGGATCCAGTGTTCGATATGAAGAAGTACCTCGACTATTTCACTAAACAGTAACAGAAACCTTATTAATAGATTTTCTAAACTCATTGTCATGTTTTGTAAATATTTTATTATGAAAAGTAAGGGTTAAACAGACGGAAAAAAGAGAACATTAAAGAGAAACTGAAAGAATAGTAAACAAAATTACTAGATCTAAGCAAGTAGACTCGCAGACTACTTTCCTTCTATACAAAGCTGGATCGATATTTCGATTTTCACGGACACACGATTTCAATATCGATACATGACATTTTTGGGCGCGTATATTTGCTCTGCGAAGGCTAACAATGTTAAAGTAGATTTTCATGAAAACTCATGAATATACATTCTACAGGTATTAGATAACAGTATCGATCTACAAAGCAACTGGAGTGTAAAACTGAACGATCGCGAACATTATTTCGAAACAATATTGCAACTGACTTGTACGTGAATTAATACTAACTTAGCAATATACAGTTTAAACTGTATTATTTGACAGCAACGTCTCTGAAAACAAGGTCGTCTTAACTATTTATTTATCAGCAATTTATTGCTTATAGTACTGCCAAGTTTCATTGAAATCCGTACAGCCATTTGCGTGTAAAGAACTAACACACACACAAAATTAAGCATTCATAATGATACCGTGATTAAAATTCTTCAGAAAAACGTGATTTGATTTATCACGTGTGTTCGTCACGCCTGAAATACACATCAAGCAAATTGTCATTGGTCACTTCAATATGTACAATACATAAATACACTATTATGTACAAAAAGCATTTAATTTCAGAGATCATTGAATGCACGTGAGTAGAGCTACTGTTAAGGCTAACCTTCATAGTAATTGTATGAGCAGCAATTGCATAAGTATAGGGGCAGCACAATGCATTCAGATTGCTATGTGTTGCATAAAATCGGGAACGAATTTAGCGTTTTATTTGACCATTCTGTACCTACTTCTCGCATGGCATAAGCCTTATGCTAAGTCTTTAAACCAATTTCCTTTTGATTTTCTTCTTAATAGGTACCTATTTTTCTTTTTCCCTTGCAGAAGAGAATTAATATTTGATCAGCCTAGCCTTATTTAACGTTGCTTATGTTAAAATATCAATAAGTTAAGATATTTCAGAGTCACTATCAATAATACTTTCTGGATTTCTATGACCGTCATGCAATGTTATGGTACATGGTCCGGTTAAAACATTTATCAGTTTCTCTCCTATAAAGGTGCTTAAACCAGGACAAAAGTGACACTTAAATGAGAACCTTCTCTTTTTGAAGTTAGTAAAATAACACGGCTTTTATTGACCAAAATATGACAATACATATCCATAGTTAGCCAAAACCCAATGTTTTTAAAACTACACACACAACACAAGTGAATTCGTTACATGTTAGTATTGGTCACCTCGAATTAGTTACACAATGCTAGTTAAACAATGCATTACCGTCGCACATATCGACAATGCCTTCATACGAAAAAATTTATGGTCCATTGAACTGTACTTAGTTACAAATAAACTTTGATATTTCATATATGTATAGAAAAAACATTTTTTGTGTTTATTTGTACTCTTAAGACTCCAAAACTACTGATTAAATTCTTCCATTGTTGGAAAACAACATTATTCCTGAATAACACAAGCTATATTTTACACGTGCCGTAGTGCCCTCGGGACGCGAGTGACACCGCGGGAAAATAGCTAGTAGGTACACTAATAAATAACATAGGAACAGGATTCGTACATACTTACTACTAGATCAATCAAGTAAAGTCGCATCATTTTCAATTGATCAGTAACATACAATTTGTATTCTATACAACATTGTTAATTCTTCTTCCTCCTGCCCTGAACATTGTTAATTGTACAGCGTGAATACAAATTCGTATGCACTTCACGGTTACCTAGATCTCTTTGTTGTTACACGACAATCGACATACAACGGGCCTCTATTATTTCATACAAAACATAACACAATGACCGTGTCGTGAGAAAATGTTATTTTTTCATGAAAAAACGCAACCACGCCACTCAAATCAAAGTCAATCGATAGTTAAGTTAAATAATTTATAGTACAGGTTACAACGTTAATGCACAGATTATATAATAGTTACTACGTAACAGATAAATCACTCCATACAAAAAAGTCCATACCTACTGTTATAAGCACCTACAAGTTCCCAAACTACCTACAAATTCATAGCTGCGTTAGAAAATGAACCTTAAAAGCTCCAGCGCTCGATTGTTATTTCAATGCGATAGCGCACAGTTCAGTGACCGCGACCGTGCCGACAGCGAGCGTAGGGTTGCCTCTTACAATTAAATAGGGAACAAAGTTACGCTTATTTGCAACTGACTTCCCGAATCAATGGAGGTGCCCAACTACTTTTCGAGCACAGAACACGCAAGTATTCTATACTTACCTATTACCCCTGGCACAACACCGCTGACCGCTGATACATACGTACTTACCCAAAATTGGTTTCTGCGCAGCGATATATGCAATGTTCCAAGCCACCATTTAGTTGGACGAGAACTATACCTACTTATACTCGAAATGTTTTTAGCTACAAAACTCGGTAATCTTTGCATGTATAACTAAGTATAAGGTATAAGTATCTATAATTTAAGTATCTAAAGTCGCTTATTTTTAAAATGACAAAGAAGATATAAGATAAATAATCACATATAAACATAAACAATAGAATTCATATTCATATTATAATTCATATTAGAAATATTTCTAAATGCCTATACATATAAAATAGGAAACCTTTATATTTTCCTAAAATAGTCACATATACACCTACACAAATCAAAATAGTTCTTCAGTTTATTAGATAATTTTAAAAACCAAATAAAAATAAACAATAACTGACCTGTCTACATCTCTAGGTAAACGGAAAAACGAAAGCTTTATATATTTTTTTCTTTTACTAGATCTGCAACCAAGCACAGCATATACCTACATATACCAACTGGCCAGAGGTCGTCATGTTCACAAATAAAAATAATAAACATATAACGCGCGCGGCGCGTGTGACTGTTGAAAGCCCTGTGCCGCGTGGGGCTACCGGTAAAGCTTTGGTTTCCTAGGAAAGCGGTGCCGTCAAATAGCGACCGTGATACAGCGGTGATCGACGTCACCAGAACGTTTGCTATGTAAACAAAATGGGGCGGTTTCCTAGAGAGCGGTAACTGACGCCGTAACTTCAAATAGCGGTGCCGCCATTTGCATGACGGCCGTCTTGACGGTGTCAGATAGTTTGGTGAACGTTTTATTGAAAGCGGTGAAGCTTTTTTAATACGTATTTGAGTTTTTTTTTTTCGGAACAACGTCAAAAATTCGTTACAACTCTTGGAGCAGCGAGGACGACGAATTTTAATAGATTTCGTTCGTAACCACGAAGCAATATAAAATATAAAAAGTAAAGATTATAGAAAAAGTCAACTAAAACAGAATTGGTGTCGTGAAATTTGAGAAATATTAAATAAAACAGGTTAGTAAGTATGATACAACTAACAAAAAGTTTATGACGGTGTGTTAAAACGGCCGTGGAACTTTCCACATGTCATCACCGTAAAGACGACCGCCTATTTGCGTCCGTAATATGACGGCCGCTATATGACGGCACCGCTTTCCTAGGAAACCCAAGCTTAACCCAGCGAGCGGTAGGCATTTATCGCGCGCAAGTACGTCGAGTGACAGAGGCCTGGTTAATGTTTTTCGTCGCATTATTAGTTGTTTGGATTGGAGAAATTACGTTAAGTAACGGCTTACAGAAACACTGTTAATAAAAGTAATGGATAATTTCAAGTCAGACAGTCTTATTAATTGAAGAAAAATCGAGAGCCCGGGCTATTGTCAAAATGTCTTCAGGGAGAAACAGTAAATCAGGACCTTATATCAACACTCTACATAAACATACAAGTTTTACATAATATAGGATCCTACTTGAAAAATTATCTGCTGTACTACGATACCTCGAAAAAGAGCACGTACGTGACGTCAAGGTCTAAACGTGAGAACAACGTTTTTCGACATTCTTAATCTGTTTGACCAATTACTGACAGATTGCAAGCAAGGACTTTTTATTTGACTACAACCATTGCTATGCGGATTTTTAATCAGTCCTTTTCACAAAAGAAGATTCTATCTCCACCCTAGCTAGGAAAGTTGTACCCACAAACAAACAAAAGTACTGAGCCGGCTTAAATAAATCTTTTTCAATAAGGAAGCTACATTATCCCCGACTAACATAGGCTAATGTTTTATTACGGGTACAGTAAAAAGTTCCCCCGGGACGCAGGTGAAACCGTGGGAAAACGGGCAGTTTTCAATAAAATAGTGGAAAAGATGGCACTTCAATATAATTCAGTAGCGCTGTCTATCCCCCAACGCGCTCCTATCTCAGCGCAAACGCTTGTGCGCACAAGCGTGTATATGTCACCGTAAGATTACAAACATCGTTAGATTACAATCTATCTCGAGAGATTGTAAACTGTCGAATTATTGTGAACCGTAACATCTGATTGCAATTTAACGCATTATTTTTCGCTATATTGTAATCTATCGATGAGAAATTGTCAAATTGTCAACTGTCCGAAAGCTCTCCCTGATTGGTCAGTCTTTTTGTAAGATCGACCAATAATCCGTTCTGTTCCCATGGAGTTCCCGTAGAGTTAGGAATGAAATAGAGGTGTCAGTTAAATAAAATAAATGCTCTTCAAAAATTCTTCAAGGATTTATTATTTAGTACGAGTATGTAATTAATATTCCTGACATATGGAGAGAACAAATTTTAACGAAATATTTATTCTTCAAACACAAATTGAAATTGGAAACATATTGATTTCTGACACTTACGCGAATATTAGACATTTAAATAAAACTACTTTTACGGATTTTATCGCGGTTATATTATATTATTTAATCCCGACGTTTAAAACCGACCGCGGTAAAATCCGTTAAAGTAGTTTTATTTAAATGAAATTGGAAAATTATAAGAAACTTTTATAAAAATAAAACAAAACAATTAGGTAGTTTGTCTTCAAACACAAATTCATTCCTAACTCTACGGGAACTCCATGGCAACAGAACGGCTGGTCGTGATTGGTCGATCTTACAAAAAGACTGACCAATCAGGGAGAGCTTTCGGACAGGTGACAATTTGACAATTTCTCATCGATAGATTACAATATAGCGAAAAATAATGCGTTAAATTGCAATCAGATGTTACGGTTCACAATAATTCGACAGTTTACAATCTCTCGAGATAGATTGTAATCTAACGATGTTTGTAATCTTACGGTGACATATATAATATTGTCGCGCGAAGCTGGCTGATTTTCGAGACCAGCTATCGTACCTAGCCGACAATCAGCCTAGATGTCATCATTATTATTTTCTTATCCACATCTATTTATATACGTAAATACTACTAGAGCAATTTCATATGCAAACAGCAATTTTGTTGATCATTATTAAAATAGCAAGTGTACCTAATATTTCATCAAAATAATATCTGCGGCTGTAATCTAGATTATGCATTATGGATTATCAAACAATTCATCAATAAAGTTTAAAAGACGTATTTATTGGTATGATCCAGTGTTATTAACGGCCCGATTATCGTACTAGTCACTTGTCTAGAGTCTAGTGTATAGACGACCTTTTTTTTTTTTTGTTTCAGCTGAGGAAAATGCCTGACGCATACACACACCGCCCGGAGAGACGGTGAGGTTATGTGGGGCTTGCACCCACTAAAAACCTCAGCGTTTGTGCCGTCTTCTGCCTTTTAGAGAGGGGCCACGAGGACCAAAGACGACTTTCGTGACCTCTCGGCAGTGGCTGGTCGCCTCCGTCTACTGGCGATCCATCTCAGCAGCAGCTCGTGCAATGCAGGTAGCAGGAGTTCCCCGGTCTGCTACCCACTGGCTGCTGCTAGGGCGGCATCTGGGCGGCGTAACGCGTCCGACCACCCTCCGGCGACGAATTGGGTCTGCATGAGCGTCTGCCTCACGGACCCGCTCCGCCGCCTCCTTCTGCGATATTACTTGTTCGCAGAAGCTATCTATGGCTTTCCAGCCGGCCTCGCTGCCGATCATCACTCTTACCAAATTCGGCAGCGAGAAGTCCTGTCCGGTATTTGCCGCCAACACATTGCGCTGCTCGTCCCAGGCGGGACACAGCTCAATGGTGTGCTGCGCTGTATCCGGGCTACTACCGCACTGGTGGCACACGGGGGTAGGTTCCCGTCTAGCCACCTTATGCAGGTAGTAGCCGAAGCACCCATGATTTTTAAGAATTTGGGTGATTCGGAAGGACAGCATTCCGTACCTTCTTCCCACCCACTCTTCTAGAATTGGCCCTATTGCCGCTGCAGTCCAATGACCAGCAGTAGGCGCCGCCAGTCTCTCCTTCCACTCTGAAAAGACATCCTCCTGCGCCTGCTCGCGCCATCTTCTGACAAGTTCGGGCGGAGGACGGTCGCCGCTCGAGCGAGCATCAGCTCTCCGGGAATAAATCTCAGCGAGCACTTGCGCCTCTAGAGTGTATAGACGACCTAACCCATTTTATTGGGCGACTATCCTAAACTAGTTCAATCTTGATATTTTATGTATGATATATCTGTTACTGAACACCAATTTATTTCGCGCTTGGCACTGAATAAATTGAAGACCCTACGAGGTTCATTGTAACGCATGTCGTGGGACGAATAGATGTAAGAAGATGAGATGCCTTATATCTTCAATCTTTTCCTTATGGGTTTCTAAGTGGTGTCAGTACGGATCGCGTAGGTAGAAGTGGAGATCTTTGTAGTCGACTATAGCGAAATCGACAAAAAGTGCAAAAAATAATTAGAATCTATTAATCACTGTAGTTGGCTGAGATGGCATAACTAGGAGAATAGCTCTAAGAAGAAATCATGCCTAGTGAAATGCCCTCCAAACTGGGGTGAAAAATAACTTTTTCAAAAAACAGAATATCTTCTTCTATAATATAAAAATGAATCGCAAAATGTGTTGGTAAGCGCATAACTCAACAACGCCTGGACCAATTTGGCTAATTCTTTTTGGCTAATTTTGTTGTGTTTGTTATTGTCAGGAGAAGGTTCTTATGAAAAAAAAAATGGGTAAAGTAGAGAAGTCACTTGACGGGAGCGAAGCCGCGAGCAAAAGCTAGTAAAGGATAAAATATAATATATGGACTTATGTGAATAGTACACTTTTTAAACATTGTTTTACGATAGACTATACACAATAAGTTAAACAACACGCAGGTGCCTTCACATTGTTTACAAATTATTTGCATACTAGTCATGATCATCAAGACTCCAGTTCAACATCAATTTTTGAAGCAATCAAGACCATTTTCATACAGGCCACAGCTTTATGGAAATGTCAGAATGTGATACAGATAAAAAAAATTTAATACATTTTCAATAATTTACAGAAATATCAGAATGTGATATACCTAGGTGAAAAATGTTAAATACATATTTCATTAAAATTTAATCTAGACACTGGGATCAAAAGTATCCTTATGTGTTAATCCATATTATAAAGTTTACACCATGTTTATTTATTTAAACTATTTTAAACCGAGCAAACCAGTATTTTTGCATAACTCAATATCTAACATCCAAACTTTCACATCGGTTATTCAACAGCTCCAAGGTTAACTTTCTCTCTTTTTACTAAAATAAACAAACAATACAAAGGACAAAAGCTATGCAAATACAATTGATCCGAATCAAGGTCAAACAGTGTTGGCATAATGTTATGAAGCAAGTTTTAACTGAAGGTCTCTAGGGTCAAGGTTGTTTATTTTTTTATAGAAACCACAACAATAATTGATTCTAATAGATGTAAATAATATCTAAGGATTACCCACTTTTTACGAATTTTGCTCATCGTGGATATTTTTAAATTTTGTTTTTGTTCTAGTGGAGGAAAACTTGTGAAATTAAATAGTTTCTTTTTTTTTATATTAGAACTTTAATAGGTGCTTTTTATGGAGCAGGAAAATTAAATGAATATTGTTGTTTTATATGCATAATAAATCTTTGATTGGTATGATTATCATATTAAACAAAAAACGCTGATGATTTGTTTTTTTAAGTTTAAGCACTCTTTGACTTTCGATAGATTTTTTTTTGTTAAGGATGTAGGTGACATGATAACTAAACAAATGTTTTTAAAGTACTGTTAAAACATATATTCATAAAATTAATTAAATTCATTAAAAAAAATCTATCTAGGTTCTAACAGGCCTGTGATTATCATTTTGCTCCAAATTAAGAGTCCCTGACCTTTGAGCCCTAATTCGATAAAATATATATTTCTCTTATGATGAGTGTTCATTTGAATGCTGTTTGTATTGAAAACAATAACATTGAATATGTACCTACTTAATAAAAGTACCAATACTTACTGCTAACATGTGACTATTTGTTACTCATTACCTAAACAACCCTAATTAATGGAATAAAATGTTTCATATAATTTACAACTGGAGTTTAATATTATGCAGAAAAGGGCATTCAAATTGCACAGTAACGTACATGGCTGTTGTTAACTTTCACTTCAAAATTCATGTAGGTAATGCCCATTAGTTTCATACTTACATAACTTTACGTTATTGCCAGGAAATTTTTCATGAATTAATCAATTTTTAAATAAAGATCTCCATAATTTATGGAGAGTAGTACAATCAGTAAAGAATATAGAAGGCAAGAGTAGATTAAAAATGATACTGACCAGTTTCTCCTCGTCAAATTCGCTGCGTCTCTTCGTTCCATGATGGTCACTGGCAACTGACTGCCCAGACTTGCCACTCTCACTTTCAGGGTCTGTGGTCTCGTCAGACCCACTGGACTCCTCCTCACTGGAGCTAGTCTCGTTACCCAGAGATGGACGGCTGGGGTCGGATATCAGAAGTGCTGTCAGACCATTTTCCAGCCGAATAGTCCTGCAGCAACATTCGATAATTTTATTGGTTATTTATTATATTAATGAAAAATTTATTTATTCTCTACTTCACTGCTAATGTATGTAAACAAAAATAATAGAAACGTTTATTTTTCTATTTATTATTTAATTTACTCACTTGTAAAGCTTTTTATCAGCATCTGATTTGATAGGTTCAGGCAACACTTCAACTTTCTCCGCTCTCAGTGACAAGTTCATTGTTGTTTTGGATTTATTATTAATCACCTTCACTTCGGGCTTAAATTTAGGAGTTTTATGGAAACTACTTCTCTTAGACATTGCAAGAAATATGTGATTTGTGCCAAGATATCCAGATGTTTTTTGAATAAAAATGGACAAGAATTTTGACATTTATTGGCGCATGTGCTGGTGTTACAACTTAACTGTCATTGTCCTAAACCTACCAAAACTCTTTTATTCATAAAAATACTTTCGTGATGAAATTACTGCTATCGGTCATTTATTCTTTTGATTAATATTTTTGTATATTTCATACATTTAGTTTGAAATTCTTCAACAGACACTAAGAATTGGTGACAAAGGCGAGTCGTATTTCTCTTGATTCGAGTTAGATTTTTTTACATTTAAGTATACTAAGAGCTGGATTTTTGAATGAGTTTTGAATGCTAAACTTTTTGATCAAAATATTTATGAGAAATGTATACAGAACTTTAAAAAGCAGAAGGTACTACTGTACTGACCATCACGTTACCATGCTGTTACCATTGTTTTTTTAGTTGGTAGTAGATTTTGTATTTATTATACCAACACATACTTAGAACTGTCATCACATCTATAATGTCAATTTTCAAAACTTTCTGACGCTGTGTTTTCGTTAATTTTTGTTGTTATAAACTTTCGTGATATATGTGGTAAATTTAATATATCCAGAATTATGGATGAAACATACTCAGAGAGTGATGTTTCGCTATCACCTTCGCAAATATTGGAACGTTTGCAAGTTCTACGACAGTTGCAACTGCTACAGCGCGGGAAGCTACAAAAACAACGGCTGGAGTATAAAGAAACCTCTGAAACTTCATCGAGTATCACGGAAATTGTTAGCCATTTTAGTAACAGCACTAGCTATAACACATTTCGTAGTTTGTTACAGTCATCAAATGACATTTCGAATGAGGGTACGCCGCGTCTCAATACCAGCGATCTGTCGCGTAAGGTGCATGAGCGAGACCTAATAGAAGGCGTTACAGTGCTGAATCTTTCTCAGGAGTCAGAGTTTATAATCAATTCTCCCCTATCAGGCAGAAGCAGGGCTTCCGCACCGTCTAGAAACCACGAAGCAATTCAGGAAGTTAATGAAGTGCCTACTTCAGAAGTCTCTCAAAACAGTAGTAACAAGACATCCGCCAATTCCTCGGTAAACAAGAATTCTTCCATTAAAAAACAAATAGCCCTTGATGAAATGCCAATTCTCTCTCCCAAAAAAGATTTTGAAGCATTGCTGTTAGAGAAACTTCAGACTGAAAAGAATGTTCCTAAGCCAAAGAGCCCACAAAGTACTAACTCCATGCCCACTAATAAAAGACCATTTCTCAGACGAGGCGAAGGCATTGCCCGTCTTGGACTTAGGAAGAATGACTTTGTAATTCAAAACACAAATTCCTTGCCATGGAAGAGAAAATCTTTTCAGAATAAAACTGAATCTCCTTTAAAATTAAACTTACAAAAACTCAAGGAAAAAAATAATGATGTTCAGAAAGAAACCCGTGATGATAATATCCTAAGAAGTAATAAAACTGAAAATCAAATTAAATCAATTGCGGACATGACTGAACCCTCATTGCTAGTTCCTGATATAAAGCAAGCAAAATTAACTAGAAAGAATCAATCCCAATCCAGACTATCTGATAAACATGATGAACAGCTTGAAAACAGGAATACTACAGAAAGAAAACAGACCGTAGAACCACCCAGCTCATCTAGTAATAACAATCAACCTATAATGAAACCTATTGAAAAGATAGACATTTCAAGAAATAAACATCCTCTTGTAACTAACCAAGGTAAATCTTGGGCCGCTGTACTCACTAAAGAGCAAAATGATTTCCTTACTCAACTGAAGCAAAGTGACTACTACAAAAACTTTGCTTCACCTACAAAAAGTGAGATTTCAGACATAAGCTGTGATGAAACAGGAGCAAGACTTAGGTTTGACAGAGAAACTGCAGAACAGAATATGTTTGAACTGCTAGAAAATAAAGTCACTCATGAAAGCTTCAATTTGGAAAACTCATTCTTCAACCGCTTTCTACGGAGTAACTTAGAATGCTCTGGAGAAAGTACTCCACTAGTACTTCAAAGGTGTTTGTCACAAAATCCTGATTTGAGGCACATTTTACCTGGATACAAATGTAAAACAAGAAATGAGAACTCTCACAGTGATGTTGAAACATGTTGTAGTAATTATACTGATTGCTGCAGCGATGCCTGCTCCTCAGTATCATGTTGTTCTTGCAAAACTGTTGAAGAAACCCAAGATTCTCCACAAATACGTAACAATAACAAAGAAAGACAAGAAAAGAAGACAAAGAGTACGGATCCAAAAAGTAAAACAGTCAAAATAAAAGAAAAAGAGGTTGATAACAAAGAATGTCATGATGACACAATGACAGAAGCTGATGTTGTGAAAGCAAACATGGCAGAAATGAATGCCAAGCTAATATCCACAAGTGAACTGTTAAAAGATAGACTGCGTGAATTAGAAGATGAAATAGAAACATTTAGAAAACAAAATGCTAGTTTGGCGAAATTACGCGAAGAGGTTGATCAAGACAGACAAAAGTTTTATGAGGAAAAAGCAGCTTTTGAACAGAAGTTTAATGAAGAAAAAGTCTTATCTGAGTATTATCTAGCAGAAGAAAAAGAGAAACTAAATAAACAGAAACAAATGTACGAAAGATATGTGAGGGAAATGAGAGGTAGGCTGAATAAAAAAGACAAAGATGAAGTTGTTAATTTGAAGAAGGAGATTAATGACCTCAAAGAAGAAATAAGAGTTAAAGATGCAAAGTCAACTTCCACGATAGCCAGACTTCGAAACCAAATCAAAATTATAGAAAAAGAAAGAAAGGACCTACAGGAAGAGGTGGAAAAACTGAAAAAGCAAAATAGACGAATTCAACACAGCAATGAAGTTACAAGGAGATTGACAAATATAAAATATCTCGAAGAGATCAACAAAAAGTTAACGAATATGTCGAATAAAGAATCGCGCTCGGAAGTTAGTGTAGACCGCGACGTGAAATATAAAGCTTATGAGATTGAGAGACAAAGCAGAGTTAGAAGAGTGGAACCAGTTGCAAAGGGCACCATAAGACCTAGAGCTAAAAGTGTTCCTAATTTTAATGTCACATCTAGGTATGCTAAGTACTTTAGCCAAAGAGACACTGTCAGCCAAACGGAAAGAGACAAACTAATGAGTGTGCATAGGTTTGATCATTCTGATGAAGATAATTTAGGACATGGCAGCGAAATTCTTTCAGATGAATCTCTTGACGAAGATGAAGACAGAAATGACGAGGAAAATAATTTAGAAAAGATTTACATTGAAAGATTCAGGGGCTCATCACCCAAAAGCAATAGGTCTAGTGGTTCAAGCTACAACTTCGATCTTAAGCTCAATGATAAACCAATTGTTAATGATAATGCAAAAGACTTCTTCATCCAAAAGTCCAGCTCAGGATCATCAAGAAATTCTAAATCTCCAAGAATAACAATATCACCTTGCTCCAACAAAAGTGAATCTAATGTTAATAGATCCAGGTCTCCAGTTTTACGTAGATCTAAGTCCCCAGTATCTATACTAAGCAACAGATCCAATGCTAATAAGTCGCCTCCATCACGAAACTCGGTAGAATATATCTCAAATCATTCAGGATCAAACATTTCACAAAACAGGTCCAAATCACCTGTATCTTCGTTCAACCATTCCTCTTTAAAATCAGTGACTGTCATACACAATGAACAGTACAGAGATAAACTGATGAATCTCAGCCCAGAACCTTCTATAAGTAAGACAAGTTTAACAAAAAGTAGTCTCAATCCTACAGAGGTCAGGAAGCCAGATGGCTCCAGAGAATTGAGGTTCCCTAACGGCAATGTTAAATATATATCATCAGACGGCAAATATAGCAAGTTTGTGTACTACAATGGAGATGTGAAGGAGAACTTTTATAATGAGGGTAGAATAAAGTACTTTTATGCCGAGACAAAGACATACCATACCACTCATGCTGATGGATTGGAAGTTCTGGAGTTTCCCGAGTGAGTAAATGAGTCTTAAATTAATCACTCATCAACAATATTCCTTGCCACTTTGTGTAATAAGTTACCTAGCACCACTTGTTACATTCAACTGCTGATGTGCACATTGAAATCTCATTATCTAATTTATATTTTACAGTGGTCAAGTCGAAAAACGCTACAAGGACGGTTCGTCGGAGATCCGGCTCCCGAACGGCAGCGTCCGGTACTTCGACCCAAAGAATGAGCACGTACGTGAAGAGTGGCGGTTTCCGGATGGCGCAGCGCTGACTGTGGCCGCCAGTGGCGAGCAGCGCATTGTGTTTGCAAATGGACAAGTCGAAGTGCATGCTAAGGATCATAAGGTGATTTTACATGAATTAGTTATTTGTTTCCTAACACCCTAAAATCTTTTATTTGAACTGGGTCTATTCTTTTAAATTGAAGCGTTGATTGTCACTTTATCATGGCTTGATTTTTGGAGATTTCGTCCTTGATATTAATCTGAATGAAGAAATCTGAAGTCGGAAATTGACTTAAAAGCGATCTTTCCTAATTTATAAGGAGGTTGATAGTCAAAGAGGTAGTTTGCAGTATTCCTCATTCACAAATCGTTATTCACTTTCAGCGTCGTGAATTCCCCGATGGCACAGTTAAGCTGGTGTACAACGACGGTACATCCGAGACGAGGTACGCGTCAGGACGCGTGCGCATCAAGGACAAACATGGAAACCTTATCATGGACTCTGCGCCTGGATGAAGTTAAGTGAATCTGAACCTTATTGACCATTGTATAGTGTTGACATTTGCAATGAAGTGCCTTGTGATTTATGCCATTGTTTAATTGATTCTTGTAAATGAACTGTGTATTTTGATAGTATTTCCGATTTTCACTTTCCTGCCTGTTTTAGTGCCTGCCTCTATGTAGTACTAGAAATCAATACCTCACTTTTTCTATACATACTTGTTCTTATAAACCTACTTCTTTTTCTTCTATAGTCAAATAGTGCATGTGTCTTTAATGGTTGAATTGTGATAAATAGCTGATACTTGTTTGTATAAATGATTGCTTTAATGATCAGTGTTACATGTTGTTTATAGGGAAATTTTATTTAAGTTGTAATGTTTGTATGTAATTTTTTTAAGGAAAATTTCTAATTTAATAAAGATTATTATGATATGAAGTATATTTATCAGTTGTTTGTTCTTCTATATCTGTTTTATATGAACTGTTGGTCAACTATATTTTCTATCATGCTGTAATGCCTTGCAGAGGATAGGACTCCAGTAAAGAAAGATCAAGAACTGAAATAGACAAATTAAATAATATACAAGTTTAATCCTAATTCTACATTACACTATAGTTGTAATTTATTTAGCAGATATCTGGTAGCGTGCTTGCGCGTTTGGCTTAGGTATGCCGTCTAGTTTGAAGTCGATCGGCTTCATGTGATCTTCTGTGCCAAATATCTTCTTTAGAGCTTCTCTTGCCGCCATTTCTTTCGCGATCGCTACTGTCTCGCCGAAACCTGGAATTTTCAATTATACAGGATTCTTATTTGGCTCATAATTCATTATTCATTGTTTAATCTTCATGATTCAAGATGAGATATCAAAACGAATTACTCATTGGGTATGCTAAAGCATTTTTTAAGAAACAAACATGTTAAATGCTTGAAAATTATAACTACACATTTG
Organism: Helicoverpa armigera; assembly: GCF_030705265.1. Taxonomy (NCBI): domain Eukaryota; kingdom Metazoa; phylum Arthropoda; class Insecta; order Lepidoptera; family Noctuidae; genus Helicoverpa; species Helicoverpa armigera. The sequence goes on from NC_087141.1 coordinate 4,430,757, forward strand.
AATTTTCGTTCTGTTAATGATTGACTATGTTATAAATTGTCTGCTACATATAATATCCTAGGTATTCCTTACCTGAAGACACCATTTTCTTATCTACATATAGTCCGACTCTGTAGCAAGCCAGCAGGGTGTTCCTGCCAGTCTCCCCTATAAGTCTTGGCTCTAGTTTACCCCCATCCTTCTCCACAAGTTGTGATAACTTTGACCACGGATCTTCTATAGGCAGATATTCATTGACGTCTTTACCTGAAATAATCAGCGCATTGGTATACAATTAAGATGGAGTTTTCTACATAAGTATAAAGTCCCTAAAAGTACCAGAAGCTACTATGGGTTGTGGAGTGTGAAGTGTGGGTGTGGTTGAGAACCGTCTCATTCTGTGACTATTCAGACATTAGCTGCACAAAATTCTAGACAGTTCCATATCTTGGAAGACCCAGTATGGGTTTGCTTAGATTTTGATAGAAGCATTGATGAATAATTATAGATTTAAAATGACTGGCTCTAGCAATACATTAAGATTTCTTTCATTGTGTCATCTTACATAAGTATTATGTGATACCAACCTTGCAGTTGTGTGATGACAAAGTCTCTAACAAAGTGTGCAGCTCTCTCTTCTCCCGTAGAATCCAGCAGAGCTCCAACCACAGCCTTAAATGTGTTTGCGAGAATGAAATTGTCTACTGGGTATTCCTGGAAAAAAAAAATTGTATTACCTACTATGTGAAAAATATAGAGATGAGTGAGTCAGCTTTATGAGGACAAAAACAGTTCTTTTTGTTTATTATGAAACTAGGTGAAAATATCTGTCCAGTTTTTTGGAGATGTATTAATTAGGGAATATAAATAATACGAAATTGGGTTGCCTGGGTAACTCGGTTGAGGAGGTCAGATAGGCAGTCGCTCCTTGTAAAGCGCTGGTACTGAGCTGAATTCGGTTAGACTGGAAGCAGACCCCTACATAGTTGGGAAAAGGCTCTGGAGATAACAATCAAGATACAATACTTACAGCAGCTAAAATAATGTCTTTAGTGCCTAAATGCCGAGATACATCAGCTAATGTTTCCTCACTGGTTAAAAATGCACAAACTCCTTTCACTCCTTCCAGGGGGAACTTTGGCAGTACTGTCTCTAAGTAAGCCTGAACATAGGCATTTATGAAATTATGACCTGAAAATTAAATGAAAAGAGATTAGTTTTGTAGTGCTATATTGTATGCATATTACGAAAAATAGTTGAACTAACTTTAAGAATATTATTATCTAGTACCACCTAATTTGTGACTTTGTGATTTTTCAAAGCTGAATGAAACGAATGAAAACACAACAACAAGTAAAAAGTTTTCACGGCTTTAACGGCTACAGATATATCTTGCTCAAACAGCCTGTGTGTGCTGTATCTACTGGCTCATAATACAACATTCTAAACTTTCTTACCTATTTCAACTAGCTCTCTATTGTCCTTCATTTTAATAGCAAACTCCATTTCTTTTTGTTTCATCTCTTCCTTAATAACATAGGATCTGTCTGTGAATGCTTGAAGTAGCAAATCTGGATCGAAATCTTCGTTTAATCGCTGTGCAAATGCGTATAGTTCGGCTTCTAGGTTCCATTCAAGATACGTGTTTCTGGGGTGAGCTTTCTTTCCTCCGAGCTTATCTTCACGACGCTTCAGCTCCATCAGTGTAGGAGCCACCCATCGATGAATCTTTTGAGCTAAATAACAACAAGAAGTTAACACAGACGGTGTAAATAAAAATGTTAAATAACAATTTCTAAAAAACAAACTTACCTTGCGTGGCTACTGGATGAATTTTCACAGCCTTCGCTAGAAGTGGCACACAACGTCTTATTAAAGCCATATTTATTTATATATTGATATTGGTTTCTCATATAATTATTAAATCATAAACATAGTAATGCAATAAGTTCCCTTGCTAAATAAACGTCAAAATTTTAGGTTATGTTATGGAGTTGCAAGCATTTGAATTTGATTCTATAACCTACCATGTCAATCGGTTTTGGTAGATTTACCGATATTGGTCGTGACGATGCCACCGCGATGTCGATATCGGTAGCCAATCGAGTCCAAGCTATGCAGAAAACATTTTATTTGTAGACGTGTTTTTAAGACGTGGTGGCCTAGTGGGCTAAAAACCAACCTCTCAAGTATGAGGGCGCAGGTTCAAGTATGAGTCCCGGCTGTCATTGAACATCCTTGGCAGTCGTTACGGGTAGTCAGAAGCCAGTCACAAGTCTAACCAAGGGGTATTGGGTTGCCCGGGTCCCTGGGTTGAGGAGGTCAGATAGGCAGTCGCTTCTTGTAAAGCACTGGTACTCAGCTGAATCCGGTTAGACTGGAAGCCGACCCCAACATAGTTGGGAAAAGGCTCGGAGGAAGAAGAAGTTTTTAAGACGTGGGGAAACTAAGGTGTGCAGCATTCTATTGAGCGGAATACTTACGACAGAAATTAGGAGAAGGAGCTTGAAATAAAAACACCAATTTTTAAATATACCTTTCATTGTAAAACAGTTGACAATCACATTGATGAACAACATCCATATACAAAGTTAAAAAATAAAAAGTAAAAAAAATCACTAGCATCAACTTTTTCTATTTGTGAGAAAGCCTCTGACTGAGCTAAAGAAACCTCTCTTTATTTTGCTGTTTACTGGGAGTATCGTGTGATTGCTGTAGAAAGATGCTGACGTATCGTAAATCGATGAACTCACTTCCACAGCCTAGAAAAAAAAATACATGTAAACTTATGAAATGGAACTTGATGTTTTCCACGGTTGTATCCGTGGAAACTTATCTAGCCGTTTCATCCGGGGTTTTTGCTAGACAGTAAAAGAAATCGATACAGTAATTTTAAAAGCGGTTCAGTAGTTTCGGAGCTTTTAGGTTACAAACAAACAAATCAAAAAAACTATTTATAATATTAGTACAGTAAGAAGTATAAGTAAGTATCTTTCTGTATCTAAGTTAAGAACTATAATACTCGCCCCAAGCGACGTGCTGATATGGTATGAATCAATAGAACTGTTGACACTGGGTGGTTCCGGAGCAGGCCCAATGGGTAGCTTAAGGTCCGAGTCTCTCGTCGATCTCATCACCAAACACGACATAAGTCTTCTCAAAAACGGCTTCTTGGGTTTCGAGTCTCTGGGCTCCATAATATACTTGGCCGATTTATTTTCAGAATTCAACACATCTTCGGAATATAAAGAGTATGCTGAAGTTCCTAGATTTGGTGTAGCTGACTTTCTGTGCCCTGTAATAACATTGTTGATAAAAGTTTTTTTTTTAAGAAAAAGAATACTAACAAAATACAATTTTTTGAGGAGTAACATTCATAAGTTACCTCTGAATATGGTATGAAAGGAATTCACATGAGCTATACTCGAGTCAGACGGAGCTCCAACGTCCGTCGACGAATACGCCACTTGCTTCATATAAGCGACGCTTGCGTAACGTACCTCCACTGAAGACATTGTCTTTCTATTATGACCATCGTAATCAGGTTCTTTAGGTTCGGGTATTACAGGATCTTGGACATTATCTGAATTAAACAAAACGAAAGTTTTAACTTCTTTCTCTGCGTGTTCCTCATCATCGTTTAGCTTCGCTGCACGGAATCGTGGCAACTTGTCTTCATCCACGCATTTTCTACCGCACTCTCCTTCACAAGGGCGTTCTAAACAGGATTTAGCCTGGCATCCTTCTGGTTCCGGTGCGATAGATGGTTCCTTCACTTTTACGTCACTGTAATCTTCGGAGCATGGCGCAGGACAATAATCAAGACATTTTTTGTCTTCAGAACTCGATGAAAAGTCCTCGCAAATCTTATCAAAGGACATTATTTCTGAAATATGATCTACACTTCGTATATCTAGATGCTCTGTTAATTTCCTTTTCCTTATTTTCTTTTCTTCCGCTTCTCTCGCTTTTCTCGCTTCCCTCGCTTCTCGCGCTTTTCTCGCTGCTTCTCTTGCTTCTCTTTCTCTCGCTTCTTTTAATTCTCTCGAATCTTTATTAACTTTCTTTGGCTCTGGTTTCGGACGGGGTTTTTCTTTTGGCGGTTTAGCTTTGATCACATTCTTTTTTTTATCGGTTTCTTTTGGTATCGTATCAGTTTGAGCTGCTCTTTCTTGAAGACTTTTCGGGTCCTTCGGCTTTTTGGTCCTCACTATCCCGACAGATACTTGACTCCTGTCACGTAGTCTAGATAATAACGGTTTTCGTTTGTCGTGACTACTGTTTTTTGTTAAACAAATGGTCTTTTGAATTGTTTTTTTAACTTTATTATATTGCTGCCGGGATAGTACAATGGGTTTTTGTTTAGAAAATTGATCTACTTGCAGAAAAACTTGAATATTTCGGTTGAGTATTAATTGTTGATAGATAGCAGGACTGTCGTTACGTGAAGGTTTAGGAGGTTCCTTGTCATGTGCATATGTACATGTGGCGTCAGTTATTACGCTATCAAATTTTGAATTTTTTAAGGCTTCTCTTGGCTTATTTACACAATCTTGACATTGGACAGACACAGATGGATTTTCTTTAAGATGACGACGGGTAAAACAGGGGCATAGCTTTTGAAACTCAAAATTAATTTCCGTGACTTGACTTTTCTTACTAAAATACAAAAAAATAAACATAATTAGAAGACATAAAAGAAAAACGACTAGTTAAAACAAATTAAAACAAAAATTTTAAACCATTCTTTTCTGAAGATATACTGATATGGAATTCCGGCATCGGTTTTACAAGATTGAGCCTAAAAAAAATAAAAAATAAATCAGACCGGACTGTAATGCGTATGATAGAAAAACAACAAAGAATTAACTTATAGAACCTGTCTTGTTTTGGCGATGGAAGGTTTTTTTTTATCGACACCAAGAAGTTCCCTTATTTGTTTATCTCTCTCTATGGGATTACATATAGAACAATCGTCGCCAGTGAAGTGCTTGATGGGAGCTGGAAAATAATTGTCAAGCATTTTTACTCTTTTTACGTTTCTACTATTGTATTTTATGTCTTATAGTGCTACTAGTTTTTGATCTGGCATCGTTGAACACGGGAAAGTCCAATTCCAAATAAATTTTCTGCTAAAAGTAGGTGCTCCCTCGCAGCTTGATGTTTTTATCAAATGTTTCAGTTAGAGTTGTTGATGCTACCTAAGACTTCCGTTTCATCTGGCACGGGCTCCGTGAACTGAGCCGTGAAACAAGTCTGCGTGTTTTTTATATTGTTATTGTTCATACTTTTATCTTCACGCCTGAAAAATAAAGAGCATCTTATTATATGGTGTTTTTTTAATATTAACATAGATAAAATTATAATGTGTTCCTTTTTCTGGTCGAGGCATGCATGTATGACAATTAAAAACAATTAAAAATAAATGTACCTGTGAGAAATCTCTAAACTATCTCGTATGGTAAGTCTTGAGACATGTTTTCCTAAGGGTGACTCATCGCCTGAATGCTGAAAGCAAAAACATTGGCACGTATACATTTAGCGACCACGCTTTTGTCAAGAAACACCAGCTACAAAATTAAAGACACTATTTTTTTTTATTTTTCGTGAACCGTGTGTAGGTACATACAGCCAGCCAGGTAAGTCCTAATTAAGCTTATATTCATAGAGCCTCGCCTACGAAACAATCAAATTTTACAAATACTCACATTATTACTGAGAATATTCGAATCAAATTTTGTTGGCTTGACCTTATTTCCGGGTATAAATACTGCTGTCTTTTGTAGCACGCTATCAGGCGTGTACAGATTGTCGAACGATACTGGATACAGATTTTCATTAACATCTGGGGACTCTTTTAGTTTCTTTCGAATGGTCAAGTCGGTTGATAGTTTATCTTGATTAAACAACACGTCGTAGTACTCTTTATCGGCGTCTATGTTTATTGTAACCTTAGAGTTGACATAATTAGCGGGAAGATATTCCTTCTGTATCATTTGCTCAGTGAGTTTCTTTGTATAAGAATCTACTAAAGCCTTTTTGGCACGAGCGTGATCCGTATTTGTTCCTGTTTCAGCTTTAGCTTTCGGGATTAATCTCGAGGTTTGTTGGTTCTGAATTACTTGTACTGGTGCAGTGTATGTTTCTTGATTTTTTGCCAGTCGTGATGCAATAAAATTTTGATTGTTTTTAGAGACCTGCGTCGAATTTGATACCATAAAGGCATCGCTTTGAGAGATTTGTGTTGCATTGCTGGCAAAGAATTGAGGAACTTTAGGTACCTGTGTCGCATTAGACACGAGAGTTGTACGGGGACTGATAGGAGAAGTTTTGATTTGTGGATGTTTGGAAATAGCCACATTTTTTGTTTGTTTAACATGCACAGCATCATCTATGCTGTCAGCAGTATCATCTTCACCTTTTGTAGCGTACGATCCTGACAGACTCTGCGGCCCATCAGAATATTGTGTACCAGAGACAGTGAAATCCTGGCGTTTCTTAGCAGACACCTGTGTTCCATTAGAAGCTGTGTAGAGTTGTTTATTTCTATTAGAGACCTGCGTTGCATCAGAGGCGGTGTATAATCGTTGATTTTTTTTTGAAACTTGTGTTGCGTTTGACACTGTAAGATTCTGAAGGTTTTTTGAGACCTGCGTAGCAAAAGTCTCATTCAATCTTGATGGCATTTTTCGTGCACTGTTTTCAAGTTTAAGTCTATCTTTTTCTTGTATCTTCTCTTTGATAGCTTTCAGCGCTTTTTGTCGATCAGGACTTCTTCTTTCGTTCACAGATAGCTTAACTGGCATGTCGTCCAGTAGTTTAGATTTTGATACTTTTTTTACAGGTGATGGGGTACGACTTATTATTGGGCTTTTATAGGTTCGCTTTGTTTGTTCAGAACTTTTCTTTGCAGTTTTATCTGTTTTCAATATCTGATTACTTGTGTACGTACTCATTTTACCTGGCGACTGATTCTGACTTATATCAGAAAAGTTGCTTGGGACCGATTTTAGTAAATCTTCAGGGCTTGGTTTTGGGTAAACAGATATTATAACTAAAGGACTCTGACAAACTTTAAGAGGGTTGTGTTCGGATTTCTTGGGCACAGCACAGCAGCTGCATTGAATCTTCTTGTCAGAAAAAGTTGTACCCCTGGGTTTTGTCATAGCAACTTGGACATTAAAATTAACTTGTGTCCCCTGTGATTCCTTGCTAAAATAGAAGTTGGTTTGAACTTAATTTTATCAACACTTGTAAGGTGAGTAAAACTAGAATATTTTACCTTGGTACTTCATCAGAGATTGGCGGTTTTTCAACATCAAGGTCGTAGTTATAGTCAGCCTGTATACATGAATCTTTTTGTTGTCTGTGGGAGGTAGTAAGCGTGTTTAAAAAAAAAAATATCCTATGGACATGCGAAATAAATAAACAACACTGAATTAAAATCTTACGCTGATTGTATATCTGCAGTTCCATAAGAAGTTGTAGCTATAATTGGCGAAAATTCTCGCGTCAATTGAGCGACGTCTGATAAAACTGAAAAACAGGAAATCATTTCTTTATAACTTACATATAATTTAATTTGTTAAGTGACACTTTAACGAGTTTTAAACAATATTTTGGTACTAATCTCTTGTCTTTTTCAAAGCTGGTTTGCCCTGAAAAGAACCGAAACGTTGGTAGCCGAAGAAACTTCCAGATCGAAGCACCGCCATACGCTTTGCAATCAAAGTAAATATTTCTCTAAAAAAATAGTGTATTTGTTATGCACCTTGTTTATCATTAACGGAAGCTCCATATCTCAATACGTATTTATCCTCGTCAGAAATGCCGAACTGGCCAAATATTCTGACGCGACTCTTTTGAGGCGACTCAGTTGACTGGTTGTCTTTCATGCATATGCAGTTCTGACAGTCCGGGTAACCCTGCCAGTCGATGGAGTCCTGTGCTGGCGGCACTTCCAAGTTCTCCACTGTTTCCTTCTTCTCTTTCTTTTTCTTTCTATCCATATTCAAAGACTGGATCAGGTGTTTGAAGTTCGATAGCTCTTTTATGGGAATTTCGTCATCTTTTGTGTAGCTGTCGTGGTCTGTAGACAGTTTCGCGCTGCCGGTTGTCTTGATCTCATATATTTTCTCTCTTCTTCGACCCGCTACTATTAGGTAAACGTTCTTCGTTTGCACAGAATTCTCGTGATTTGATGAAGTGCTCTGTACTCTCTTTGGTGCGTATCTCCGTCTTCTAAGCAGTTTTGCTGTTTGTATATGATCCGTTTTCGGTATAACTGTAACTTTGATAAGAGGTTTTTCCGAATTATTTTGATTTCTGTCCAATTCATGTACGGAAGAAGTGTCTTGTTCAGGGTGTAAGCTCGTGTAACTCACAATTGAATAATGTTCGAGAATCTGTCAGGAGTAGGAAAAAGCTCTTATATAAAAGTAGTTTTAGTAATGTTTTCATATGTAGGATAAGGAATTCGACGAGATTTTATAAATGTTCTATATACTTGCTAAATAAATACTTAAAAGGATTAAATTAAACTGGAATTCACTTATTCACTGCAAAATGAAGGAGGGGAGGAGTAGAGGAGCTCGTATTCTGACCTGTCTCTCAGAGGTTTTCTTAAGTATTAAAGATGTAGAAGAATCAGCAGTCGGCTTGACAGGTCTAGTTATGTTCTTCGGGGAGCTGGGTCCTCGCCTGGCGAACTTGTTGCGAAGCCCCCGCAGCAAGTGCACGTTGTTAGCGTCGGTGTTGTAAGCACTAGCAAATGCGTCCCTGCTGTTATGGATCCTTTTCACTGGTGGACTCAAAAAGTCCAGTGATTCTAAACAAAATTAAAAAATATAAATAAAAGTACAAAACGAAAAATCAACGATTTCGAAAAAGCATGAAAAAATTAGATCAAACCAATAAATTCAGACTCTGCGCTGTAACAGTCCATAATGAATTTCGAAGCTGCATTAATTATAATTAAATACAAATATAACTTATAAACCACATCTTTTGGGAATAAAATTTTGACAATGATAACATTGACACCGTCAACTGGCATTATTATTCCTTTTTATCGATGCATAGTGAGTTATAGTCAAAAAAGATTAGTTTATAATGAATGCACAAAGGTTAGAATAAAAACACTAAGCTTGAAATTAAAAAGTTTTCACTTCACAATATGTCAATCAATCAACATGCAATTTCAGTAGATATATTTTACCATTTTCAGTTTAGTTCTAGATATCCGTACTCAAATTAAATGAGTACTTCAATAATAAACTCATTACCATCCATCGAACTGCAGGAAATTGAAATTTTGCTATTAGAAATTCTTGGTAGAGTGGAATCGAAGAAGTAGGGCAACATGGATCAGGAGATTGACGAGTCGACGCTGACGACGACGATGAAGTTGCCGGAGAGGATGCGGACCGAGATGATCATACCAGTGGCTGAGGAGACGTTCTACAACACCAAGTGGAAGGCGAAGGAAGCTCCCCTCTGTGCCTACGATATGCTGTACCACCCGCCCGACTACAACCCTAAAGCGGCCCGATCCGACCGACAAGAACCAAAGATCATCAGGCAAAATATTTGGGACCAAGTAATTACATAGTATTTTTGAAATATTAAAATGTTCTTCAAAAGGTATCAAAAAGCATATGTTTCCGCTAACCAAAGAAAGTTTGAAATATTACCAACTATGTAGAAACCAAAATGAAAAAGTACTTTATAGTAATAAGAAGTTTACTAGAAATTGAAAAATACTGCTGTATTTAATTCAGGCTGAAAAACGATGGCTTAATATATGATAAGTTACTCATTCAATCATTTTTTCACAGGAATTGCATAAACGCATACCATGTACGACTCACTTCACGCACGGGAGACCCACGTGGCCGATCCTGGATCGACCCACCAAGCAATTCGTGAGGGTTGTAGGTAAGACTCGACGAAGGCTCCAATCAAATTTAAACATTATCTGAATCTTCACCCTAGACAGGCGACCATCGGGTCCATAGAGTTTGGTAATGTATAAGACCATTTCTGAGCTCTTAGAACGAACGCCCCTGAAAACTCAGCTGAATCCGGTTAGACTGGAAGCCGACCCCAACATAGTTTGGGAAAAGGCTCGGAGGATGAGAACGAACGCCCCTGGCCAACGGCAGTTATAAATGTTAGTAGTTAGTAGTCTGGAAAATACATCAAGAGATTATCATCATCATCATCCTCTTGCCCTTATATGTGGTCGATGCAAGATGTTTTTGTCTTCTGCGGGATTGTTCGAAAGAGTTACCGCGGCCCTGGTACATAAAAGGCCTACAAAGGAACATGATGGGGTTTTAGTCAGTAAGAGTCTGACACTCCCTCACCGCTAACCCACAGCGAGAGGAGTCATTTGATGATTTCCCATAAAAAAGATGTGTTCGTCTTCGATACTTCTATGGCCTGTCATCTCAAAGTTTCTGCATCGGGTGATTAACATAGCAATATTAATGTTTCAGTTAAAAACGAGAATCCTCACATGCGTCTGTACCACGTGCTGGAATGGGCTGCCCTGATGAACGAAGGTCTCATGAGTCTGTGTTACTAGTTCCGTTCAGACACTTCGTAATATTTCTCCGAAGATTTTTCTACTACTACATGTATCTGCCTCATATTTTTTTCTCAATAAATTTTTGCACCTGTCACTATTGTTTTTATGCCACATGTATCTGGATTAATTAATTTAGCTATTGTTTGAGGATTTTTAGATTAGGTGTAGCAAAGCGTATATTGTATGATTAAATACCTGGTTATCATCGACAGTCATGTTGCGATAGCAATGCATTTATTTGTTTTCCGCTAGATGCTATGTTATCTATGACCTCAAAAAATTTGAATAAATGCGTTCTCATCAAATAATTTTACTTTGATTAGGCACGAAAGTTGTCTTTACGCCGACCTTAAGAACTGTGTTTATGTAGAGGTAACAGCATTATATGCCAAGTGAGTCCTTCACGTCAAAGATTGGAAGGCGCCTTACAAAAGTAGTTAGTCATTTTATCGCTAAAGGATCAGTTACATAGTTCCTAACACACATTTTCATGTTCGCAAAAACTCGAGCTTGTAAAACGGCGAACATTTTGAATTATCTATTCGGCATAATAATGTGGCGGTGATGCAAATGTTTGTGCATTCAAAACAGTTGGGCATAGGGTCAGGAGGGAGTGCAGACGAGTTCCAAATTTAAAAAAAAAAACCTTTTATTTTTTGTTCTTAATTTTTTTTAAGGAATCCTTATTGATGTGAGTTATTTTTACATACTTAATAAGATTATTCATTAGTAGTATCTAATTTATTTAATAAGTATTTCAAAATCTCTCAAATATTAATATAAGTAAGGACATAAATAAATTATACACAAGTAACGCACAGATGCGTAGCACCCTATACCCCCGTACCCTACGGGAAGCGTAGCACTTCTCGTCGTAGCCCGTAGCACTGCGTACATGTAGCCCAAGCGTAGCATGTGGCTACGCCGTAGCTCAGCGTAGACTTTATTAGACCCACATAGCTGCATGAGTTTGGTGAGATTTATTTTTCAAAATACGATTAGAATATGATTGAAATATAGTTATGTCACTGAAGCATTGGAGTGCAAAACAAATGAGCGGTACTTTTAACTTAATCTAAGAGCAGACTCCTTTTCTCGCAAATTCCGCGTTTAGTCAAGCATATTTTGATACCGTTCAAGCGCCTGATAATGATTGATTACGGCAAATGAAGTCACTTGATTATGTTGATTACAACTGTGGCACTAAACAATTTACTTAATTAAACTCTTAGTTTCAACGAGATAATGAAGTTAGCAAGTATGTTCAATATTGTGGCTTATGTATGGGTTCTGTAGTTTTTTTTTCGGAAACTAGCTTTTGTCCGCGATGCTCTAAACAGCTTTAGGCTTTTATTTATAGGCGTTTTCGCACTAATACTAGAACTGAAATATGTGTGTCTTTTTTTTGACACCCAATTTAAAAACAAAGTCTACCGTTTTGAAACAAACCTATAAAATGAGCATTTTTAACTGCGGCAGAACCTAATCTAAATGAACCCAAACTCACAAATAGTTTTTCCAAACATTATTCTACATAATACAATTATTTTACCTTATCTACTTAACAATAAGTTTTAATCGAAGTAAGATTTGGATCTTCACAAAAACTGCACTTTACTGAGAAGGAACCTTAAAAATCTTAATTCTACACACACATTCACACTTAGAATTATGAATGGTCAGACGTTTCGCATCGTTCTTACTTCCTATGTAAAGTTAGTCTTCACAAGTCATGTATCTCTGCGTCGAGTTGTTTACTCACTTATTTTAGAATTTTTAAATGTATTTAGTAACTTAATTGTAGTGCAATGTTCCATGGACACAACGCGACAAAAATATTGGTAAGTTATAAGTTAGAAATTTTCGCTGCTATGTACTGTTTAACAGTTTACGATTAAAACATCAATGTGAAAATTAGATTTATATTTCATAAAAATACCTTTCTATGTCATTATCTTCCTCGCTTTTTCCCAAGATTGTTGTATATTGTGCTGATTAACGGGATGCTACTAAGTACCAGTGTTTTACATAGATCGACTGTATATCTGACCACCTAAATCCAATTACCCTTGTACAACAGCAGGGCTAACCCACTCCTACCCACCAATTTAAAGTTCCTTCCGACACATCGAGGAGCACACCCATCCACGGATCGGCCGTGCCAGATGTTGCTTGTGGTTTTTTCTTAGTTGTTACTCTGTCTGTCTCGCCACGAGATCCTCCTAAAATTAATACCATAAAATAGTATTAAATCCTCTCATTCGTTTATTTTTATGGTAAGTATAAATACTAACCACGATGCGCTTGCAGATAAGAATAAATTTAAAAAATAACAAAAATAAAAATGTAGTTTTACATGATATATTTACTTTACATTTGTTGGCTTAGTGTGAATGCATCATAATCATAATGTTTTAATCAAATAACACAGGTATTTAATTCCCACGCCTTGATATGAGGTCGAAACAATAAAAACATATTTTTGGTATTTACTTCATAGTATTTTTTAAGGTTAAGATCATGAAGAATTAAATGACAAGATTAGGTACCATAACGGAAAATCTCGTGAGAAAGGAGCGTGCCAAAATGGGGACGAGGAACGTTACTGTTTCCGCCCTTAAACGTCATTTTTTTTCCTAGACCATTTTTTGTTTACCAAAAATCGTTGACAGATGTCTTAAAGAATCCAAACTTCACGCTTAATCGTAACTGATCGTTTTGGTCATGCCCACCGTACGAAGAAGGCGCCTAACCTACCTGCATTATGGCATCTCCACTTATTTTTCCTCACTCCGTGGTTAAAATACACTATGTCTTACAAGCCATAGCGTAGGTTTGCTCATTTCATGAAATTCTCGATAATTTAATGAAACGGTTGCGTTTCGTTTCAACCACGGTCGGTTTAATTTTTAGGGTTCCGCAACCATTGTCACCAAAAAGTAAAACTGTTGTATTACTAAGACTTCGCTGTCCGTCTGTCCATCATTTAGATTATCTGTTTTCGATTAGATTGGAAGCTGATCCCAAAATAATTCGTAAAAGGCGAGGTAAAAGATGAAAAATAATTATTAATTAATAAAAGTATAGTTACATAAAAAAACCTAGGTATTCAATTTTATTAATTCGCTTACTTTGTCACGTCTACGACGTCTTTTTTAACATAAGTTTTGGAGTATTTGTGGTCTTCATTAGCTTGATAAAAATACATACTTAATTTGATAACAAAAGATAAGAATGAAGTGCCATTGTTCAATAATTGATGGATGACAGTCTATAAAAATAATACCTCTATAACAATTGTTTGCTAACGACACGGAATATTTTAACGAGCGCGATCATAATCCATCTTATCTGGAACCAAATAAAATGTTTTTTTCTGCTTTGTTGTAATCTAGACTCGAAATCTTCTATCGAAGTATATCCCAAGAATAAATTCATTGCTCTATACAATTTCCTTTTTTTTATACCTGCCTTTATCGAATTGTCCAATTTAGATTTCGATAATGGACCATGATCACTCTGGAAAATAACTTTTGGGAAACCTATGAACTATGATAATTTTCATATCTGTATAATCCTTCAGAAACATACGATTTTAGGGTTCCGTGCCTCACCAGAAATAAAATTCTACCAAGTTTCGGGTGGTATTGGCTATTTCTCAGGAACCACTATTCCGGTCATCATAATCATTTATTTCTGTAAAGATGTGTGTACATACAATTATTTTAGCATGCGAAATAGTCCAGCCATGCTTAGCCTTATCTAGGTGCGTACAAAAAAACCGTAAAGTGTACACTATTCAAGCAAGCTTGGATAAATTACAAAAGAAAGTAGGCTAGAATAGATAACAATAAAACAATTAAAAATAATGTAATAAAACCAATAATTATACTATAAAGGAGGTAATTATTTTTGTTTGATAAACAGGTAATTCTTAAATTGTAGCGTTTACTATCGAAACGCATATTAATTGGTTTCTTATATTATGTAGATTACCAGAGCCGGATTAAGACCAGCGCGTGCAACTCAAGGCAGGGTCGGTTAGAAAAGACAGTCCAAATTCTCATAACGGTGTCGATTTTTTTTAAGCAATTTTATCACTAAACCACTGTTCGGAAATGCAAAAATGGAACTCTATTACTAAAACATAGCTGTCCGCTTAACCTTAACCGTCAGCCTGTCGCTGCCGTCAACCAATTAAGTTCAAAATACTTTTCCTAGCAACTTTTCATAGCAAGTACTTTTCGTTTTTATTCATATTTTTTTAAGTTATGGTACTTTTTATTATTGTATTTTCTCAGCGTAGTTGATAAACATATTGGTGCCAATTTTCAGCTTTCTAGTGCTATCGGTTACTGAGATTAACCGCCGATGGACGGACAAACTAACAGACATGGGGAAATTATAAGGGTTCTTAGTTGACTACGGAACACTATATAAAGAGTACGAGTAAGCAAAACAGCGCTAGCGGGGCCATCGATGTTATTACTAACTAGCTCTTTCACGGGGTTTTACTCACGTCTCGTGGAAACTACTTCTCTTACACGAATACAATATAGCCTTTGTTACCGAAAAGTACAAAAAATTGTTATGTAGTGACGAATTTTTCAAATCGGTCCAATATTTTTAGAGCCATTAGGTTGCAAACAAACAACAAATAATGGTTGCTCTTAATTATGTTAATAAAATTATATAAAATAATTAATAATTTATCGATCACCTTCAAACTATTGATTCAATCGAAATGGGATATTATAAATTGCATATCAAATAAATAATCGCCTATCAATAAATACTCATCATTTATATTCTTTTTTACATCAAATAACTTACTTCACTACAAATAAACTAAATGTTTAACAAAACTCAAACTGCAGATAATTCAAAATTATACATCAATATGACATTACTTTTTTCCTTATAATGCAATACAGTTAAATTTATTCTTGTACAAAAATACTACATACAAGCATTAAATACTGACTGCACAGCAAATTTTCCATATTTCATAGCAAAATAACTATCCCAGTCGCATATTAATCAGTAAGTACAACAAAACCTGTTCATCATATTTGCCTTAATTTTCAAGAAGCCATGCTCGGCAAATTTAATGATTATTATAACAAAAAAATCCTGTCACATTGCATTACATATTTCTAAAAGCGGAACAAATTAACTGAAAAATTGAAGCTAGTAACGAAAACGAATCGCTGCAAAACCGACTCCTCGTAGTCTTGTTTGCCCTACCCCTAGAGTGCAATTCAAAACCGCGTAGGCGCGGAGGGGCGAGGCGGCCTGCGAGCTGAGGCGCAGGTAGTTTTAACGCTCGCCGACGCGGTTGAGGCTGGCTGGCTCTGCCGGCCAGTAAGCCGAAGCTGCGGTGGTGAGCGTGAAAACCATCTGCGATGATAAGCTCGCATGGGACCGCCGGAGCCACGAAGCGCCGGAGTCGTGACAGAAGCCATGCTTGCTGCATGTTGCATGCTTACTTCCATATTGCATGCCTGCTTACATGCTGCATGCCTGCTTGCATGCTTCTTACAGGAAAATAAAAATTCCAAAACTATGCCAAAAGATGATTCTGACTATAAACAACATTCTGAAATATGATAGTTCTGCCTTTTAATGACTACTAATATGAAATGTATGCCAAAAGGAAGTACTGACAATTACTAAAAATGCACCTGCCCCATTTGATCTATATGTGCAAGCATATCATGGGACTTGCGATCCGACTCAAGTACGTGGCGCCACCGGCAGAAGCTAAAAATGTGCCTATTGGGCAAAAAAGGAAGCGTGGACGCTTATTAATAATTGGCTTGTGTTTAAACACCACCCAAAAAAGTACCTATTTTACTACCAAAAAAATTCTAAACGGTTACCAAAATGGATAAATGGTCACCAAATAACGTTTCCAAAAATATTATTAAATAAAACCATTTTTTCGTATTATTGACTACTAAAAAAATATATGGACGCCTTTAAAATACACTTTAGACCAAATATTATATATTGTCACTACTTAGATGTTACCAATTATGTAATACCATGACTCCTAATTTGGTCATTTTTGTTGGACTAAAAAAGCTAACGATCGCTAGAATATTTCCCAAATACCAATTAATATACTGGGGTTCCCAAACGTACGTCGTTTATTTATTGTTATATGAATTTGTGTGTAACTCAGTACGTTTAAAATGTAAGCACGCAACATGCAGCAAGCATCGCTTCTGTCACGGCTCCGGCGCTGCGGGGCTCCGGCGGTCCCATGCGAGCTTATCGTCGCAGATGGTTTTCACGCTCACCACCGCAGCTTCGGCTTGCTGGCCGGCTCAGCCGGCCAGCCTCAGCCGCGGCGGCGAGCCTTAAAACTACCTGCGCCTCAGCTCGCAGGCCGCCTCGCCCCTCCGCGCCTACGCGGTTTTGAATTGCACTCTAGGGGCAGGGCAGACAAGACTACGTGGAGTCGGTTTTGCAGCGATTCGTTTTCGTCACTAACTTTGATTTTTGGTAGTAATATTAATCTTTTAGTTGGATAGAATTTGGTGACCATTAATCCATTTTGGGAACCAAAAATAATATTTGTGCGAGATTTGCGATTTTTTTGATGTTATTTTATTTTTTTTGGATCATAATATTATATACTTTAGTGCCCTTTTAATAAAGTCAATTTATTTTTTTTGGAGTTGTTTATTTTATTTGGTGCCTCAGCTTAGATTCTTAAAAATATTTTTGGTGATCGTCTAAATTATACCCTTAATAATTCAATAAATCACAATTTTGTATTTTATTTTATATTTTTTTGCTGATCTCATTATGTGGTAATTAATAAATAATAAGATGACTGTGACTAATATAATGCTGTTTTATTCAGAAAAACTGCTGTAAATAATATAAAAATAGAAGCTATATTTGAAAGAAAAAGAGTTAACATGTATAATGTGCATTAAGATTGTTAGCTGTGCATTGATGAAAAAGCTTTTGCTTTAGGAAAAATCGCTGTACGCTGCGAAAATAAATTGTAGTATGTTTAGTGATATTTTGAGTTGAATATTTTGCTGTGCAATCAGTAATTTTGATGTGAATTCGGAATCTTATTGCATAGAAAAAGGATATTTTTTGATTTGCGTTTAAATACTACCCAATAGAAATCCTAATTTTACGACTGGTTTGATTAACGACAATATAAAGGCAATGGCCCTGTTAGTTTAGCAGTGCTGATAACCCTATTATACGGATTCTCAACAAAGAGTGTTTCTGTATAGAACGTGTATCTAGATTTTTCGTGAATTAATCACTTTTTGTGGCTTGTTTTTGTTTCTATGAGTAACACACAAGGAAATCAGTTTTCCTTGTGTGCGTTTAGTTAAGTAAGTTTTGAACCAAATATGGAGCGTAATAAATTTCCTGACTTATTCTCCCTCCTTTTTTATGCTCCGTCCCCTAAGTTTCCACTTTCCCAATTCGCGGATGATGCTTGCAGCATCGTGGAGTTCCAAATTCCACCACTCGCACCTAGTTATAGTTCAAATACGCAGAAGGGCACTTCTTGGAGATCCTAGATCCTATATAAATGTAAATTAAGAGAGATTTTCTTATATGAAACGTTTAAAAGAGGTAATCTAGCTGGGATAATGGGCAATATTACAATTCAGAATTATATTATATAACGGTATACTTGTAGGATGAGAGGAATTTGTTTATGTTCTCAGTATTTTGAGGTGTCAAGTAAAATTCCTTTGCTATACCAAACGGAATTAATAAACTTTTGAATTTTTAGGGTGTGCGTGCGACGTAGTTTCCACGAGAAACGGGTGAACCGCTGGCAACAGAACCATCTCCAACTGAGTCCGACTCACACTTCCCCTTTCATAATGTTATGAAACGCTAATAAAAGTATTTAAAGTAGAATCTTTAATGATAATCTAATCTTTTTTGCACCGGTTACTACCTAATTATGTAGGTACATCAAATTAATTGTCATTGATATGAAAGACAAGTCACTCTAGTTTGCACACAGACTTACTGTAGTATTTAAGATTTCAAATTCTAGAAACATTATTAGTACAATAGGAGGGCCGCTAAAAGTTGGGTCGTTTGTTTTATTCCGAGAAATTTTAATAAGCCTGCAAAAAGGTGATTTCATATTTTCTTTTAACGTCTTGAATTTCCGATCTAAATTATTCTGGGGTGTTTTTTTTATGTCTGCGTAAAGGCAATTGTAATCAGAAAGAACTAGCCGAGCATAGCACGCCTTTGTCTCGTGGGTTTAATACAACTGAATAAATACTTATACTAATAAATATATCATTATGCACTTCGCATATATGCCCAGTATATGTTAAATAAGGAAAAATAAAAGTAAATAATTTATTTTCATAATAAAAAGACAAAATTGTTTAAGAATATAGAGCTTGCAAAGCTGTATTTTTTATTAAATTGTCCCGGAATTTAAATTAACGATTATTTTTTGATGCCATAAAAATTGGGGGACAATTGTTTTAAGGCTTCTAAAGTCGTTTTCATAATTTTTTTAGATCAAAATAAACGTTTGAATTTAAATCAAATTCCGAGTCAATTTAATCAAAAAATACAGCACAATTTAAAAAAATAAATTGGTTTTATCTTCATATTTTACATATACTTCCTTACTTGTTTTATTTTATTTTTATTTCCAATTCAAAATATATGTAAACATATTTAGCAAGTGAATGTGTGTATTTACTCTGACGCTGATGTCTAAAATATCAAATAGTATAAATTGGGTATATCATTCAAGTTTTCCTTAATTGTTCAAGTGTCTTTAAAAGGCTTTCATTAATTACGGGCTGTCTTTTGTCAGTAGGTATTCTGGAGCAGCTCTTACTAGGAAAATACCAAGATGATTCTGGCGCAGGTAAGTGTTTTTCTATACTTTTATCTATCTAATACACATGAATTATTAAATTCTGTCCTAGCGTTTTTCAACTGGTCTGTAATAACTGTATACACTCTTTTGGCAAAAAAAAGCGGGCACCTATGCGAAATCTAGGTTTTAAGGACCTTAAGTGTATTTCAAAGGATTCTTATAGCTGTAATATGTTACTAGCATTAAAAGGGTTAGCCAAGCATGCGTGAGAGTGTATTCTAAATTTGATTTTGGTAGAAACTAATTCCTGGTAGAAAGTTCGTGGGCTTTTTAAAAAGTTTTTGATGTGATTTTCAGAAAATTGATAATGCAGTTTTAATAAATGATTATTCTCTGAATGGTCTATGCTGATGATTGATGGCAATGTTACGAGTATTTTAGTGTAAAGCGTTCATTCTTTAGATATTGTTCCCACAAGGTTTTAAATATCCCTTCCTTAAATTAATCATTAATTAACACTGCATTTAATTATCAGTTTTCTGAAAATCACCATTAAAACTTTTCAAAACGCTCACGAACTTTCTACGACGTTTAACCAGTTTCTTAGCAATTCTACAAAATTCAAATTTAGAATACACTCTCACGCATGCATGGCTAACCTTTTGATGCAAGTAACATAAAAACCCTTTGAAATACACGTGAAGTCTTCAAAACCAAGATTCCGCATAGGTGCCCGGTTTTTTTACAAAAGAGTTAGGTATATATTATAATAACTAGGCATATATACATTTCTAAAATAAACACATAAAATACCGACTCACTATTTTCTAATTTTCAGGAATAATCGAAAGCATACATGATACACTTATTCATAGCATTTTACAGAATTAGAGTAAAACATTAGGGTGAAAATATTTTGAAAAGTCTGAAACTTTTAATGAGCGTTAAATATCTTCTCGCAATCTGTGATGAACATCATTATCGACAACCTTAGATTTCCTAAATATAAAAATACTTGTTATCATAATTAAATAGTGCCGTGTTGAGACGATATTTTTAATTATTTTGGCACCAAAGAGCTAATTAATAATAATCTCTTTTAGTTTGTGACGTTAATGTTTTATTTATTAAAAATGCCCATAAATAAAACCGGCCAAGTGCGAGTCGGAATCGCGCACGAAGGGAACCCTTCGTGCCATTATTTATAAAACGGACAAATAAATCACGTATGTATGGGAGTCCCCCAAAATATTAAATGAATTCTAGTTTTCAGTATTTGTTGTTATAGCGGCAACAAAAATACATCATCTGTGAAAATTTCAGCTGTCTAACTATCACGGTTCATGAGATAGGTACAGCCTGGTGACAGACGGACGGACGGACGGACACAGGAGCGAAAACAATAGAATCCTGTTTTACCCTTTGGGTACGGAACCCAAAAAATGCTTCCCTAGAGGGTGATATGAATTGTTCCCCCGAAGCTCCCACATCTTCAAATTCACCCTGGTCATATCCTCATGGTTAACAACTTACTTTTATATTTTAGCAAGATTGCGGCTGCGCTACAGTAGTAGAAGGTGCCAGCATCCTGAACTCCACAGCATGTAGCGGCACCTATCTGTTCATGGTACTCCTGCAAGGATACTTATGGGGCCGCTGCGAAATCGCCACGCCTTGCAAGAGAATCGAGTCCATTGACGAAACAGAGTCAGAATATGACTTCATAATAGTGGGAGCTGGGTCTGCAGGATCCATTGTAGCTGGGAGACTGAGCGAAAATACTTCGTATAACGTAAGTTATTATTGTAGTTTACATAATCTTATCTCAGTAACATGTTAGAATTTTCCTAGTCGTAAATCTACTAATCCTTGTTCATTCCTTATTTCGTCGCAAACAGGCATAATGAATTTATGAAAATCAACGGATCTTTTCAGGCGTAATATACAGATACTGAAATGCCTAATTTGGTATAATTTTTTTGCGATCTTACGTTGCCTTGCTGCCTTTGCTGTATGCTGTGTTGATGACCGATTACGATTTACAGCCATCGTTATTCACGTGACTTCGCCAAAAAATAGAAATAAAATGAAAATTAGAAACTGCAATTAACTTTTACGATTGTAATAGTAGTTGATTATAATATTGGTTAATTGAAGAAAGGCTCATGTTATTTAAATAAATATTAGCTAAAATGGGACATTCTAATCAGCATTGCAAATATGTAAAACAGCTTAAGGCCTCAATTTTTTCTAGGTCCTTCTATTAGAAGCTGGTGGGCCAGAACCTCTGGGTGCCCGTGTTCCGTCATTTTACAAAACATTCTGGGGCCACGATGAGGTAGACTGGCAAGGACGAGCAGTACCTGACCCTAACTTCTGCCGCGACCAAGGAGAACTCGGGTGCCAATGGCCGCTAGGAAAAAGCTTAGGTATGTAAAAAAGATTTGTAGACTGATGCTACATAGCTACAGCTTTGTCCTAAAGAGATTTCAGGAAGAAACAGCAAATCCTTCAGCAATGTTTCTTTCGGTACATGAATGTTGAACCATGTGTGTGTGTGTGTTTAATGTAGGTATTGCACATTGTCTTTGTACAACTCTGTCACACCTGGCTCCTGGGCTCCTAAGCTTCCTTACACTATGTCCATTACTTACGCACAAAAGTATGCTTTACCATAAAACATATACTTACTCAAATGATTTACGTAGGTACTGCACTTCCAAAGAGTAAATCTTTACATCTGCTATAACCAGAACGCTCTATTCCTTCCTAATTAGGAGGATCTAGTCTCCTCAACGGTATGATGTACCACAAAGGCCACGCCGCTGACTACGAGACCTGGGTGGAAGAAGGTGCTGAAGGTTGGTCCTGGGACGAGGTCAAACCATTTATGGACTTGGCGGAAGGTAACAGACAAGTGGGAAGCCTCGTCGATGGGAAGTACCACTCCGAAACTGGACGCATGCCAATCCAAACAGTACGTTAAAGTATTTAAAATATTTTATTTGATGTCTTCAAAAAGAAGATCCAAGTTGTTTTTGTAGATAAAGATTTACTTTATGTTCTTTCCCAGCAAAATAATTTGTAAGATTTCAAGATTATAGGATGGAAAACACAATCAAAGGAAAATTAATACCTACTAGTTCTCTTGGGTTTTTCAACTAATGATCTTAGGATGCGTTTAGAGTTAGACCAAACGAACAAACATTCTAGCTATAATATTATAAAAAAAGAGTATTCCTTTTAATTTATTTACAAAACATATTAATTGTTTAATTGGATATAGTAAGAATCTCATATCTTTCTTTTCTCCTATAGTTTAACTACCAGCCCCCGCAGCTTAGGGATCTAATAGAAGCAATCAACCAGACGGGACTGCCGATCATCACGGACATGAACGACCCGAACACACCCGACGGCTTTGTAGTTGCACAAACCTTTAATGAGTGAGTACCTACCATCATCCTCCGAGCCTTTTTCCCAATCATGTTGGGGTCGGCCTCCAGTCTAACCGGATTCAGCTGAGTACCAGTGCTTTACAAGAAGCGACTGCCTATCTGACCTCCTCAACCTAGTTACCCGGGCAACCTGATACCCCTTGGTTAGACTGGTGTCAGACTTACTGGCTTCTGACTACCCCGTAACGACTGCCAAGGATGTTCAATGACAGCCGGGACCTACAGTTTAACGTGCCATCCGAAACACAGCCAATCTGCCGTCGTATGAAAGAAGGGCACATCTACCATTTTGGTCAAACTGAGATAATTGAGATTAAAGTTTTTACCATATTCTGCTCCATAGCGTGGAAACCTATAGCTTAAAATTGTAAATATGTTAAAATATTGGTACAATGGACAAACAAATATTGTAAGATGGGCTGGGGCATCATCAGATGTGTACAGGTTGGATTGTGGTGTGAGGCAGGGTGGCTTGACCTCACCGCGCCTCTTCAACCTGTACATGAATGGTCTTATTGGTGAACTCAGCAGCACTGGCGTCGGGTGTCATATTGATGGAGTCAGTGTCAACAACATTAGTTACGCGGACGACATGGTGCTGCTGAGTCCTTCAATCTCAGCCCTGAAAAGGTTACTCCGAATTTGTGAGACGTATGCGGAGTGTCATGGACTGAGATATAACTCAAGAAAAAGTGAGATACTTGTATTCAAAGCCGGTAATAAAAGCTATACCCCAGTACCTATCACCTTAAGTGGTAACGAGCTGAAGCAAGTGTCTCACTTTAAATATCTTGGTCACTGGGTCTCAGAAGACTTGAAGGATGATAGAGATATGGAGAGGGAACGTAGGGCGCTGGCGGTTCGATGCAATATGTTGGCCCGCAGGTTCAAACGATGCAGTAACGCGGTTAAGGTGACGCTTTTTAAAGCTTATTGCCAGTCGATGTACACGTGTTCCTTGTGGGTTAACTATACGCGGACGACGTACAGCGCCCTGCGTGTGCAATACAACAACGCTTTCAGGGTACTGTTGGGGCTGCCCCGGTATTGTAGTGCCTCGGGCATGTTCGCAGACGCGCACACTGACGGGTTTCATGCCATCATTAGAAAGCGATGCGCTTCTTTGTTACACCGAGTGCGAACCAGTTCCAATAGTATCCTGAACGTGTTAACAGATAGGTGGGATTCACCATTACTGAGGCATTGGATTAGCCTACATACTGCTATGTAATTTATTACATGTGTTTTTGTATCGCTCATATGGACTTGTCCGAAATAAAGTTTTATTATTATTATTATCTCTTTCTGACCTCGGGACTACAGAGTCCCGGATTTTTGGAAGGCGAACGTGGGGCCGAAGCCAACACGCTGAAGCCCTTTTGAGACAACTTTAATGAAATGGTGACACAAAACCGACGATTATCCCTGTATACACTATAGAAATGTACCCAAGGACAATCCCCGGTTATGTGCTAAACTATTGCTATCTATGGATGAAAACTACTTGGGCTATTGTGATGGGATGCTAGTGGACTAGGAATGGGGAAACTACGGGAACTATGGCACCTGCCGATAACAATGTAATAAATACACGTAAAAATGGCAGGTGGAGACTCGCCAACTCACTTACTGGGCCCCCGGGAATCAGTCACTGAAAAGCAACAAGAGGGCAACAGGGACATGAGCGGCTGAGAAGGGTGAGGATACCTCGGCGGACTTTAAACGCAGATCACGCGCTCCCTGTGGGTCCAGCATCACCGGCCCACTCGCCACTTACCACGAGGCACCTACCCTCCGAGCATTGCTCTAGCGACTCCACTCTGACCGGCCGGTGAAGGCAAGCCAAGAGGCGGGAGACCTATCCCCCGTCATGCTTCACTCCGGCAAGCCGGAGATGGGGGACAGTATACTCTCCCTGGAGCACTCGGATATATAGCCCCGCGGGGTCGCTACTCCCCGTCATCCGCCTCAGATGCCCTGCGGGGCTTTATTATTATTATTTATGTATATACGTTTATTTTTCTCGGCTTTGAGCCGGGTAGAGCTGGTGACACGGGCCTAAGCCAAGTGGTCACCAGCGGGGTTTGTGGTAGTAGTAGGTCTGTTTCGGTTCAGCCGTGTAGATTGTGTATCAGGTTGTGTATTTGTGTTAGTGTTAATGTTTGTTGTATCTGCTTCACATTGCAGAAACTTGCGGACTAGTCTACACGTGTTTAATATTACTGCTTTCTGCAATAAGTGATATGTGTACGGTGGGAGGTTTAGGGAGGTGAGGGATTGGTGTAGTTGTTTGGGGATAACGCCGGTTGTAGATAAGACTATCGGTACTATTGTAACTTTTTGTAGATGCCAGAGTCTACTTATCTCGTCTTTCAGTTCGGTATATTTACTTATTTTTTCTGCTATTGTTGATTGGAGGTTGTGTGTATTAGGTATTGCGATGTCGATCAAAAATCCGGTTCTGTTAACTTTGTCTATTAGGGTAATATCTGGTCTGTTGAAGTGTATTGTGCGGTCTGTGAGTATTGCTCTGTCAAAGTATAGTTTTGTTGTTGAGTTCTCTAAAACGGTTTCAGGGTTATATTTATAATATGGAACTATGGAATCTATAAGTTTGTAACGGTGGGCTATCTTCTGGTGTATAATGTTGGCTACTTGGTCGTGTCTGTGTTTATAATCTGTCTGAGCTATTGATTTACATGCCCCTGTAATGTGCTGTATGGTCTCTGGGGAGCTATTGCATTTTCTGCAGGTATCGTTAGTTAGATTTTTAATAATGAACTTTCTGTAATTTTTTGTTTCTATTATTTGGTCCTGTATTGCCATCATAAAGCCTTCGGTTTCAGGAAAGAGTTCACCTCGACTAAGCCACGCGTTCGACGCCTCTTTGTCGACATTAGTTTGGCTTAAATCTTGGCGATGTCTTCCGTGTAAAGACTTTCGGGCCCATTCTAAAAGTTTGGTTTTTTCATCCGTGATCGTTTCATTTCTCTGTGTGTTTGTGTCTGATAAATTAAGTGGTGTGTAGTGTTTGTCGTTTTGTGTTATAGCTTGGTGAAGTGTTGAGGTTGAAGATTTGGAAAAGAAGTATTTTCTGAGAGTTGTAATCTGTCTGTTGTGTAGGTTTGATATGTCAATCAGTCCTCTGCCTCCTTCCTTTCGTGGTAGGGTTAGTCGTTGCAGACAGGCTCTTGGGTGGTGCTTGCGGAATTTTGTTAGTGTCGTGTTAGTTTTTCGCTGTAGATTTTTAAGGTCCGTCTGACTCCAGTTAATAATGCCGAACGAGTACGTTAGGATAGGAATAGCAAAGGTGTTGATCGCTTTTATTGTGTTTCGAGCGCAGAGTTGTGTTTTCAAGATAGTATTGAGTCGGTGTTGAAATTGTTGTTTTAATTTTAGTTTCGTTTCTTTAAAATTTATCTGGCGTGATTGAGCATATCCTAGGTATTTATAGGTGTCTTGTTCGTCCAATGGTTCTATTTGTTCCCCCGTCCCTAAACTATAATGATGCTGGTAGTTCTGACCTGCTCTAACTGAATTTATTTTACACTTATCTATTCCGAATTCCATTTTTATATCGTTGGTGAACTTCTCTGTTAGGTTGGCCAGATGATGTAGTTCGCTTTCGGTGTTTGCGTAAAGCTTTATGTCGTCCATATACATCAAATGGCTCAGGACATTGTTTTGTTGTGTTAAAGTCTGTCTGTCGGTAGTAATGTCACCTAACGATGTGCCTACTGAAGTTGAATTTAATATATTTGATAACGGGTTTAGAGCAAGACAGAACCATAATTATTATTAAAAGAAAAAAAAATACTGATGATATATGCGTGAAGGTTAGTACTATTATATTTTTAACTTTTTAGTTTTTATATATAGTTAATTTTAAAATAAATTCAAATTATTCCTTTCAACTTAAAAAAAAAAAAATTAAAAAATACCACTTACTACAAAGAAATGGCATAATTAACCAAATGTGACCTTTCTTTTTAATATTTCAAGAAAATTAGTCATTGAGTCTGAAAGAAGGGGCACATTTGTCTAATTGCGCTTTTTTAATGCAAATTTACTAAATTTTTTCTACAAAAAAAAGACAAATAATCATGCGAGGAAACTTTAATAAACTATAAAACATTTATTGTCATGCCATTTCTGGTTATCCTTATCCAAATAACTGAAACAAATTTACTTCTAGGACACCAACATTTAAACAAAAAAGAACCTTTCTTAATATTCAATAGTTATTTTTAAATTATTAGGGATCTCATCCTTCAATTTTGGTTAACTAATAGAACTTATAAATTAGAAAGAAAAAGTGCTAATACTTAAACTCAATTACAGTTTTAGTTAGTTACCTAAGTAAGTATACCTAAGGAAAATCAAAATTTAATATTTATATTCTTTTAATAATAATAGGTTGGACCCAATTTAAAATCTATACAATAATCTCTAAATCTCTAAATTACAATATAAAAAATAAATCAAAATATTCTATATTAATAGAGGTAGTAATAGGAGCATAAAGAAGACGGATCACAATCCATACAAAATTGCCCCACGTCTTATAACAATGTGACGTATCTCAAAAAAAAGATAAAAATGTTAAAAAAATATGACATACTCTGTAACTTAATTTTTTTACACCTTCATACGAAAAAAATGCTTCAAAAATTGTTCAGGCGCTGTTATGAAAAAATTTTTCATGAGAAAATTTAAGGACCATTTTTTTAAATTATGTATATGATTGATAGTGTCTACCTCCCAGGTGGTCCCATATTCATCAGGTCAGGATCTGATGATGGAAACCCTGAGAAATCCAGGGCAACTTTTGAAAGTTGTAGGCATGCGCAGGATAAAAACTTGACAATGAGGTGTATGTCTGATTACACGATGCAACTTATTAAAAAAAAAAAAAACGACTCCCAAAAAAACACTGAAAAGCAAAAATGTAAAAAGTTTTTTTTATTTTTGGCTTTTCAGTGACAAGCTTAGTTGTTACTATCCGTATTAGTGGAAAGTTCTCATCAATACGAATAATATACGACCAAACACGAGGTAATTTACATATTCAATTGTCGAGTTCGCTTGACCTTCTCTGGTCTCCATCATCAGGTCAGCTCCAAAATTTCACTGTTGTAAAGGTCTATTCAATACAAATAATATATAAGCCCAAACACGAGGTAGTTTACATATTCAGTTGTTGATTTCCCTCGACCCTCTTTCGTCTCCATCATCAGGTCAGCTCCAAACCTTCACTGTTGCATAGTGTTATCAGACATACACCTCATTGTAAAGTTTTTATCCTGCGCATGCCTACAACTTTTAAAAGTTGCCCTGGATTTCTTAGGGTTTCCATCATCAGATCCTGACCTGATGAATATGGGACCACCTGTGAGGTACACACTATCAAACAAAAATATAATTTAAAAAAATGGTCTATAAATAGTCTTATGATCGATGTTTTCATAACAGCGCCTGAACAATTTTCAAAGCATTTTTTTTTGTATGAAGGTGTAAAAAAATTAAGTTACAGAGTATGCCATATTTTTTTTACATTTTTATCTTTTTTTTGAGATACGTCACATTGTTGTAGGACGTGGGGCAATTTTGATCCATCTTCTTTTGGTTTTCAACCTTTTTTAAGCTATGTTATTAGAGCTTATTCGTCGCTTATAGCTTCGACGTCACAGGCACAACTGACGCGTTTCAATCAAACTCTGCCCTCCTTTCCTCACCCCTAATCGTAAATAATTTAAAGAAAAAGCACAACTGGGTCTTTGTGACTTTTATACGTAAATTAATTGAGAAATACATGGATTATTTATTTAGTAGAAAGAGCACATCTTGCATTTGAGCCTTTTCTTTATGTTATGTTGTAGATGTGCCTTTTCAAAGTAGTTTTTAGTAAATATCTATATGAAATTATAGTCACATCTACGTATTTGTGCCTTTTCAATAAAATGGTAAATGTGTCTTTTCATCTTATAAAACATGAATATTAGTCTCATTTGTGCCTTTTAAGCCATCTGTATCTCCGTATTCCTTAAAGATAAAATTCTACAAAAAATTGAGCAGATGCGCCTTTTTTTTCTGATTCTAAATATGTATGTAACTCAATTTTTAAAAAATTGTTAGTTGTGCCCTTTTTTCTTACGACGGCAGCAATGGTGTCTAAGACTACTTAGAAAGTACATACAGACTTAGAAAAGTTGCATTGGTACTTGCCTGACCTGGGATCGAACCCGCCCCCTCATACTTGAGAGGTTGGTCCTTTACCCACTAGACCACCACGACTTTTTCGACGAGTGAGTACCTACCATGTTCTAGAATTTACCTACGTGTCGGATCTAGTGGAATAGGCTTTTCTCTTTTATATACTCCTTTATGTTATCCCCTAGGTTCTCACACTATACACCCCCTTATGTACTCAAAATACCCGTATGTACTGCCCCTCTATGCTCCTTTGTGTAGGTATATCCCCATATATCCCTGTATGTACTTCTTCTGTAAGTATTTTAGATGGATCCGACTCTGAATGTCCTATAAGAGAATGTTATGCCACTTAGTTAGAGACGCCTGTATTTGTGCGTCATCGCTCCTAGCAGTGTTGTTGTCAATTAGGCTCACGGTTGGAAAACGAGAGGATAGTACCTACTCTACTTTAAAAGTAACGCGGATTTAGTCATATACCAAAGGATTAATTTAGTATTAATAGATTAGGCTAGATATCCCTAGAAAGTATAGATAGATGTGGTAGTATTGTATCTATGGGTATACCAGATACCTACATCGTCTATCCCTGATAAAATTTATTACACGCTTAATTATAAATTATCTATCTAATCCATAATAATTCACGACCATAGGTACAATAAAAATCAGATAAGGATCATAGTTACAGTACATGTTATTATTTACTTTACTACACGCCTGCCTAGACAAAAATAAGGAAATAAAACGTAATATTAAGCCATTGTTATCTGATCTCTTATCAAACAAACCACAATGAGTTATTAATTTTTTTATTATATTTGGGTGAAAAACATTGTAAACGCGTGTGCTGGCTGGAAGGATTTTTATTTATTTTAACCGACTTCCAAAAAACGAGGTTATCAGTTTAACCTGTAAATACCCTTGTATGTCTGTATGTTTGTGCAGTGTCTCACGTTTGGCTGAGCCGATTTAGATTAGATACTTGGTAGATTAGACACCCCGAGTGTCTCATACTATCATTGTAGGCACCAAAACCATCGTTAAACTTCATGTTCTAACTAAATAATTTGAACACTGTTTTTTTGGCAATTTGACTGTCTGTCTGCCCACAAAAAACATATTAGTAACCGTGTATTACAACTTACCCATGCTGTATCAAGTTATCCCTAACACTTTTCTCCTTCTCTCATCTTCAGCAATGGCCAGCGTTACACCACAGCCCGCGCATACCTGGCTCCGAAATCCGAGCGACCCAACCTGAGCGTCAAACTCTATGCCCACGTGACTAAAGTACTCTTCGACGGGAAGAAGGCTGTGGGAGTGGAATACGTCGACAAGAACGGCAATACGAAAACTGTCAAGACTACTAAAGAGGTAATAAATAAGTGCCTATCACCTTCTCATCATCCTACTAGATGGGTTCCAATTTTATTTGGAGTTGTTGCACCATTCCTTTTTCATACTCTCTGACTGACGTTACATTTTAAGTGCTTATAACTATACCACACAAGTACTTCGCTGTCTATGTATCTATTGAGCCTCCCTGCACCTGACGCATATGTACTATTTATGGCAAATTCGATTGCTCTCTATACAGCAGTACCTATGTTTATAGAATTCCAAACTGCCTGTAAAATGAAGCATACACCTGGGGCCCGATTCTCCTAAGTTAATAATGTCAAAATTGAATAGAAATCGAATCGCAATATGATCGCAATAGCAGTTTTAACCATATTGGGCATTTTGCTACTAATAAAAGACCAATCGTATTCGATTGACATTTGATTGGTGTGCGATTGGTCTGCTATTTTGGTAATTTTGGTCTATACGGTAGTTTGCTGTACAACCATTTTGCACCCGTAAATCATTTGCAGACAAAATGATTCATTATTGAATGACACAAAAGGATAAAAACGTTTATTTCAAAGAAAAAATAGCGGAATGTCACATACGCTTCAATCGTAATCGAGTCGGGATTGGATCTCAGTCGAATCGAGTCGAACGTGAATCGAATGGTGTGCGTTCGCGCAGCGGAATGTTGTTGAATTTAAAGATTTTAATTATGCAGATAATTAGTGTAAGACGTCCTATAATTGTGTATGGTAAATTAAAATTTGTGTATGCAGCCATTGTGGAGAAATTCACCAAAAACAGATTCCGCTGGGCGAACGTTGGCGAACGTTGTCCTGGCGGAACTTTTTTTAATCCATAGACTTTAGAAGAAAAGAGATGTGTCCGAAAATTAGTGTGTATTTGTGTATAATTGATTATGTATGAATGAAATCAGTGCATGCATAAACTTCGGAGAAATTCAAGTTTCCGCTACGCGAACGTTTGGCCATTAGCTAGTTTTCATATAAAGCGCTTACATAGGGAGCTGTAGATTTTTACATACGTTGTTTTGAATTTGTTTATATTTGTATAAAAAACAGATTTAGAAAAAGTCGTAGGGTTTAAAAGATAAAAATATAAACGTAAAATACACTTATTAGGTCTTAGTTCTTAAAGTATGCAGTTTGGGGTCTAGATTTTCACGTTTACACAAACCTTATAAGTGTCTCCAACATGTTGCCAAGTATCAATGATGTTCCGTTAGTAATTAAAAAGTTATAGGATATTTTATCATGATATATGATGAATAGATCACTGTTTACAAAGCAGTCGAATATCACGACGTTCTAAAGGAATTGCATGGTAAAATGTATGCCAATAATTAGTTTAATCATTCAACTATTCACTTGCAAAATTTCATGTCATTAAATTCAGTAATTAAAGAAAGACAATTATAATACTGACGGAGCATCGAAACCCTACATAATTCGACCAAGTTCGGATAGCTACAAAAAAGCGGCCGTGCCATATGTCTAAGCAACGTTCTTAACTTGGAAGGTTAGTATATATTTATTAATATGGTACAGTTGCGTACACAAGCGTTAGGAAAAAATAAAACAATTGCATATCTTGAATGAAAAATATTTTTTAATAATAATGCCACTATCTACGACATTTTAGTTAAAATACGTAACGTTTACTAACGTTATTTTTAATCACGTAGTCAAGTAATTTATGTAAGTAATAATAATAAAAATATTTTTGTACACGGATATTTAAATAGAGAAGTACTTGTTAATTGAAGATTTATTTTTATCGTAGATAGTGGCATTATTATTAAAAAATATTTTTTCTCCACAATGGCTGCATACACAATTTTTTATTTACCATACACAATTATAGGACGTCTTACACTAATTATCTGCATAATTAAAATCTTTAAATTCAACAACATTCCGCTGCGCGAACGCACACAATCGAATGTTGCTTAAGTAAAATTAGGAGAATTGGGCCCCTGTATGTGTCATAGAACACAAAATATTCCACCGTTGGGGAAGAATAGGCATTTTATCCTTAAAACAGTTTTCCCAACATAGTTATTGTACCATTGGCAGGTAATCGTGTCAGCAGGACCATTGACCAGTCCTAAAATCCTGATGCATTCTGGTGTGGGACCTAAAGAGGTCTTAGAGCCATTGGGCATTCCCGTAGTAGCTGACGTGCCCGTCGGTAAGAGGCTGAGGAACCACTGCGGAGCCACGCTGAACTTCCTCCTGAAGAAGTCCAACAACACCCAGTCTTTGGACTGGAGTGCAATGACTGACTACTTGCTGGAACTTGACGGGCCTATGAGTTCTACTGGGCTTACTCAGGTACCTACCTTATATTTCTTTGTTTGAAGTCTGAGAACTGTTTCAAGAAAAATTTGTTTGTAAGTTTATATTATGTGAGAGACTCCTGGATGAACATTTGACTGTTTAATTTTCTGATAGCTATGATTAAAGGTATGGCCCAGTGTTCTAAGGCTATATTTAGATTGCGCATTAAGCCAGTCATGGCCGTGTGACTTCAGTATCATTTAAAGATCCTTAAATGTTTATTCATTGAATAATAAATCCACCAACACGTACAATAATTTCTTCTCTCCTATTTCTAGCTCACTGGTCTCCTATACTCAAGCTACGCAGACAAGAGTCGCAAGCAGCCAGACCTACAGTTCTTCTTCAACGGCCTGTATGCTGACTGCTCCAAGACTGGAGTCATCGGAGAACCGGCTGAGGACTGCAGCGATGGTTACAAAATTTCGTAAGTATTCACTAAAAAACCCCTAAGCGATATAAAATTTTGCAATCATTGCAAATTACATGCGTGTCCAATTGGAAATGAAGACTAGACTAGATAATTCCAAAGCTAGAATGTCTCCATGTTTTTTCTATTTACAACTAGTAATCTCTTTCTCTCATCAGCGTACCTACAATGGCGAGATATCACCAAAATTTTTCGGAAAATTATTCCACCAAAACGTACGCACCGGTACGAGTCCAGCATGAGTTCGCGCAAATGAGTTTCGCAGACACTTTAGATATACACGCAATTTATTCCTGTTTAACAGACAGTTTAGGCCAGAAGAAATACGGAGTTACTTCATCATCCAACTACATACTATTTTCAGAGCGAATGCCGTAGCCCTGCTCCCGCGCAGCGTTGGCCACGTGACTATCAACTCGACCGACCCCTTCAAGTCAGCGCTGTTCTACCCCAACTTCTTCTCCCACCCAGATGACATGAACATCGTGATGGAAGGCGTTGATTACTTGCACCAGATCTTCGAGAGTGAGGTACCTAATTAAGTCACTTCATGAATACAGATTTTCTGTAGAGATCTGACTGTACAGATTCTGTTTCTTAACCGATTGTAATGACTTGCCGAGAGGTTCCTGGCTCTCAGAATTTTGGTGGCCAGGACAGTAGTTTTCTATTTATCCCCAATCTCGTGAGCGCCAGAACAATAGACTTCTACATACGACCGATCTTATAAGCCGTTATTTTGATTTCAGATTTCTTAGCTTACTTTCATTTCAAAATATTGTGCGACACTTTAATCAACCCCATTTCATATATCGATGATTTTATTCCTATTTCTATACACGATTTATTTAATAGTATTTACTTTTTAACGTCCCGCAGGTGCTACAAGAGAAATACAAAATTGAGCTAGACCCGGAGTACACAAAAGAGTGTGACGACTACGAAGCCTGGTCAAGAGACTGGAAGGAGTGTATGATTCGCCTACACACTGACCCACAGAACCATCAGCTCGCTACCAACGCTATTGGCAAGGTCGTTGACCCGCAACTTAGGGTTTATGACGTCAAAAGTAAGTACATGCTATCTTACCTTTATGGTGTCTCCCCTTATATGCTCTATACACACTTTGTGAATTGTATCGGTCACTAATGAGCCATATTCTTTATGGCTTCGGTTGACTGCGGCATTTTATTGTGATGAATCATCAGTCGCTGAGGTCAAAGGCAGTAGCGGCGTAAGGGGGGGGCGGAGGGGGCGGTCCGCCCCGGGTGCCACATCTCGGGGGGTGCCATCTTGGTCAGCACATACCTGCATGACCAGGATGGCGCGAGCAGATGGGACAAGTCACTAAGGGTGCCATTCTAATCTGCGAAGCCTAGGTTCACTACCATTTAAAATTTTAAACAAAACTACAACAATGCATGTGCGAGACATCGAGGCGGTCACCCCTCTCAGTCCGACTGTCACCCTTCTCATGTATTTTTACTTTTATCTGATTACTTAAATTAATTCCTCAAAGTACGAAAAAAAAATTTGCTCGCTTCGCTCGCGGATTTCTCTCATTTCTAGTTTGTTCCGCACTTACTTTTTGAATCCTCAATCTAGCAAAATTTAAAGCACCGAAGTAGCAAAAACAACTGACGCTCGCTTTCAATCACGGTTTCTTTTAATTTGTACTTAATTCTGAGTCAAATTAGAGAGTCCTCAAAAATAACAATAAAAAAAATAATTTTACAGTGAATATTTCGAAGCTATTAAGGCGCTATTTATAAGCGGAGGTGGAGGACTTTTGTGTCCCAAATCTCAAAAATTTTTGAGCTCGCTACGCTCGCAGCTGCTTCACTTTCCAGTCGTTTTTTTTCAAACTTGTTTGAGTACTTTCGTGTTCCAAAACTTCAAAATTTCGCGCTCGCGCCTTCTTCACTTTACAGTCCTTTTTCAAACTTATTTGGGCACTTTTGGGTTATAATAGTCGAAAATTTCGCGTTCGCTGCGCTCGCGCATTACGCTTTCAAGATCATCATTCAATTTTCTCTATTTTCTTTAGGTATCTTTTGGCGTCCCAAATATCAACAATTTCGCACTCGCTACGCTCGCTGAACTTGTCTGGGTACTTTTGTGTTAATTCTGTATGACTTTTTTTACTACGTAATTATATTTTGTCGTTTTTTTTTTCAAATCTCTCAATAAGTAATCCGCCCCGGGTGCCACCCGATGCTATGCCGCCACTGGTCAAAGGTTCGGATTTTGTGCCTTTTCCCTTCTGGTAAAATGCTTTGGTTGTCTACAAACAGTTTACACCATAGATTATACACTAATACTGGTAGTTTACACTATATTATAATGCTGTTGTGTAAATATACACCACAATATGAGATTCCCTTTCCAGTGCTTGGAATGCTTAAAGATTAAGTTGAGAAAAAGCACCATAAGGTGCATTTTTAATCCTTACGAAAGTGCCTCTAGTCATTATTTTCCTGTCAACAAATTATTAATTTTCAGACTTGCGAGTATGTGACGCGGGTTCAATGCCCTCACCGCCGACCGGCAACCCTCAAGGCGCCATCATGGTGATCGCAGAAAGATGCGCACACTTCATCAAACAGACTTGGCAATAGAACCACGAGCTTACAACATATACCCTATGCAATGTTAACCTTGTTATTATCAATTACGTACATAAAGTACGAGAATTATGTTCCTCTTCCAGTGAATAAAATGTTGAATATTCATGTTTGTTTTTTATGTATTTTTTCCTCGAGTTCCAAAAGGAAGTCAACCTTTTTGTTCACGAAGATAACTGTTGTTTTACCTGTATATGTTTGGCAGGATTTACTTCGGGATGTAAAGTAAAACTATCAAGCAAGATATAAAATTTATAATGTAAATAAATGAAAACAAATACATACATACATGATTACACAACTTATACACACATTATGTTAATACTATAAGTTAATTTTATTGAAACCTAAATCTATAAAATTCATAATTTAAAAACAAATTGCAGTGTCATTTTAACTTAAAAAGACTTCATTTTTGAAAGGATTGTTAGTATCTAATTCGAGGAATGATTAATTAATACTTGGCCAATTGGAAGAATTTAAATAAATTGGCAACACTGACTTATCATAAGGACTGGCAGAATAGGTATGTGACAAATCATTTTTCATGGCATGTCCTTTTATTTTTCGTTATTCTTGGTTATTTTAAACACAAACAATACATGAGACAATAAAAACATTGAATAAATGCCAGCATGGAATTATATTGCACCCAAGAGCCTGCTTTGTATTTCATACATCATTCATTTACATGAACCCATATTTAAATACACAGATAACAAAAATAACAGTGTTGCCAGTAATACTTGCAATTTAATTTTATAAACTAATTTCCGTATACATGGATACATAAGAAAAAAACAACTCAAGCCAAACTTAAACTTAGAATGGTCCAATAATATGGAATTACAAATTTAATTTCAAAATGCGAAATGGAAATGCAAAATTCGTAAGAACTAGGGTATATTTAGCACCTCAGTATCTTTAAGAGATTATTCTGAAATCCATATGAATCTAACTTAAAATTCTACTGATTTTATCTTACCAATTTCTTAGTTTGGCAATAATATAATTATGTAATAAAATGGCGTTTTTAAGGCGGGTGTCGAACCTACGTTAGAGAACATGAGATATTGTCTTTCATTAGCCAAAATTCCTCATACAGCTAATTGCTACATTGAAGCAAATGTAGTACAAGTCATTAAGTACAAAACTCTACACTATTCTGTTATTCCAATAGGTGCTACATGGTTATGAACCTCTAATGTACTCTGACCCACCTTAGTTTTGAAACCTACTGTTCGTCCTTATCCTTGGCGCCATGTTTGAGGATGCGGGTGAACTCCACATAGTCGAAGAGGCCATCACGGATGGGTGCCTCGCGCAGCATTTCGTCTACGTCATCGTCGGTGAACCTGTCACCCATGGTGGTTAGCAGCTCACGGAGACGCTCCTCGTTTATCACGCCTTGGTTCTCTTCGTCGAAGCATCTGGTCACAAAATGATCGAAATTAGTGACAGCATTTCAGGATAGGGTAATCAAATACATACATATATTGGTATATGGTAGGGTATCATTGGTAGCATAAGTCTAACACTAATAAAAAATGTAAGTACCTATATCAGTAGTCTCTATGTGCCCATAGCTCATTACAAGCTTTGCTTGGTTTGAGACTAGATGATATTGTGTGGTAGTGTGAGGAACATAAATAAAGAATAACCGTCTTACCACAAAAACTTTTTAACGTCAGTTTAAGACTTGTCTAAAAAAAATGTCAAATTATGACGTTGACATATGGTTCATTTTGGAGCCACATTTTTTTAGACAAGTGTAAAACAGTGTTTAAAGTTTTTGTAGTAAGGCCATTTATAGCTAAACTACCTTTGAGGACAAACAGGTTGTTTATTTAGATTAAGAGTAACCAAAAGTTTCAGTAAACAAACATGACTATTGAATGAAAAATAATATCAAAGAAACCTGAACTCAAAAGTTTAAATAAAAATACACTCTGATGGAGTGACTCAATGTGTGGAACTCAAATATTGAGAAAGAAACCTTTACCCAGAAGTGAAAGTAACAGATTGTAAGCATAATACCATACCATGGTGAGTCATTGCAAAGATACAAATATTGATTTTACAAACATTTTGCTGACAACTCTACTAAAAGATAGATATGAAGTAATGTAAATACTTCAATGTTTATACATATATTTTTTATAGATATGGTTGTTACATGGCAAGCTAACCATTGTTATCTTTTCAACAATGGGGACAAAAATGCATACATTATAAATATGGTATAGTATGGCATGGTTTCCAGTAGTTTACTAATTCATAGACAACAATTTTTTAATTTATAACAAAATAAATTCCATATACTAAGATTATGTTATTATTCTGTTAGATAATGTTTTAAAGAGAATTCCTTTATGCATGAACAAAATTAAAATTACAAAAAAGAGACTGACTTTCATATTTATAACGTCCATAAAGAAAGGTTAGTACCCCCAAAACAAAGAATAAGAAAAAAAATTACCCAAACGCGTTCTTGATGACATCCTCAGGGTCGGTGCCCTGCAGACGCTCACCAAAGAGGGTGAGGAACATTGTGAAGTTGATGGGACCGGGAGCCTCATTCATCATGCCTTCCAAGTAATCTTCTGTTGGGTTCTTACCTAGAATTATTCAAGGAAAATTTTACTGAAACTGTTTTACTGTGGTACTACTATGTATATGAAAACAGTGGATTTTTTTGTACTGATCATAGTTGTTTATTGTTAAGACTAACAACCAGTCTTACCAAGGAGGTATAGGGTAACTGGATTGAGGAGGTCCGATAGGCAGTAGCTTCATGTAAAACCCTGCTACTGAGCTGGATCTAGTTAAACTGGAATCTAGCTTTAATGAAGTTGGGAAAACGATAGGCAGATGATAGTTGTTTATTGTTATACTCACCAAGAGAGGCCAACATATCATGCAGGTCATCCTTATCCACAAAGCCATCTCTGTTCTGGTCAATCATGTTGAAAGCCTCCTTGAACTCCGCAATCTGGGCTTGGTCGAACATAGCAAACACATTGGAGGTGGCACGCTGGGCGCGCTTCTTGTTCGTGCCGCGGCGGCCAGCAGTCTTGCGGGACGACATCGTGATATCTTAAAATAATTATGAGTCCGTTAATATCACTTGGAAAAAAACAGATGGTAAAAGTATTAGGGATACTAGAAACTAGGCTTATTTACACAATATGAATTTAACGCCCAATATGCTATACCTATTTAGTCAACTTCCTTTAACAGCGTTGATAAGCCAAGTAACGAAACGGTCGACTGCTAACACTACACCAAAGAAGAGTTTATAAATATAATTTTAATGAAGTTGAGGTGTCACTCAACTTATCGTCAAGTTTGTGCGCTAACGAGAAAATGACTCACTGCCAAAACCACCTTCCAGTATGTATAACGTATTTTATCTAGGGCACACGATGTCATAAACACCAAGGACTGCCTTAAATGGTCATAGTTTTCCACTTAACATCTGCTCGAAAATAGGCAATTAAAAAAGCTACAATAAACTTTAAATATAACTTACCTATATTTTTTAGATAAAACACAACAAGAAACAACAATCCGTGACAGAAATAAAGCGAATTTATGTCGCTAAACGCTTTATTTTACTCGGTGACTAATTTTTTTGACGTCAGTGGGGTGTTTTCTAAAACTTGGGTTTGAAATTTATAGTAAAGTATAGTAGTAGTAGGCATCCGGAACCTAAATACAACGTTTTCTTTCAGAGAAGTTGTTTATAAGTGGTCCAGAATATAAATACACAATATATATTATTAATCTGAGGTATATTAAATCGATTAATGTACAATTTAGAGAGCAATCAATATTTATTTATTTATCATCTAAAAAAATACCTTTAGTAGTAGATTTCGAACGCATATTACAAGTTGCCAGTTGCTAAAATTCCTTATTGCTTTAAAATAATAAAAAATAACTAACAAAATGTAATGATAATGGTTCACCTAATAAATGTTGAATTTAATGTGTGTGTTGAATTTTAACTAATATAGATTTCTAAAACATTCAGACACATATTCTTTTTTCCAAATATTATATAATTTTTCTATTAATTGTCTGACTGACATTGCAATTGTCACTCTGACTCTGATGGATGGAAAGATTTTTATAGTCAAAATGTCAAAAATAGTTCCGAAAATTTAATTCATACTGTATATTTTAAATCATTTACATTCATTTTTTAAAGCAATTGAGCGCATTCCAAATATACAAGTCAGGTTGAACAAGTAAGTAAATAAATATTGCAAAATCAAAATAATGTATGTTTTTCAGCAATCTTTCAAAATGACGTATTTGTTATGGTATCTTTTAGATGCTCTGCTACAATAATTCGTCGAAGCTAGTGTCTGGTGTGATACGGACACTAAGCACATCCTCATCCCGATGGAGCTCTACCAGTGCTAACCACTATGACGTACTCGGTATCACTCCCAAAGCAACACAAGGCGACATCAAATCTGCGTATTACAAATTGTCAAAAATGTACCATCCAGATATATCTAGCGTAAGTTCTCATAGAAACAGGTAAAGCATAATAAAACCTAGATTATGGATTCTTCTGTTAACCCCTTGTTGGTTTCAAAAATGTTCTATTTAGATGGTTTCTTTGGTCGTGTATTTATTGCTAACTGCTTTTGCAGGATGAAACGTCAGCCAAAAAATTTAGAGCAATTTCTGAAGCATATGAGGTGTTAGGAAACATAAAATTAAAAAAGATGTATGACAAAGGTATTGTGCTAGTTTTATTTGTTATACTTTCAATAACAGCTGAAATAATACACTGTTTTGCTTATTGAGATAGAAACATAATTATGTAATTTTATTTACAATTTGGCAACCTTGATTATTACTCAATGAAATATGACACAATGTTGCTTCATTTTAAGATATGGAATTAAAAAAGACTTAACTACTAGCAAAGTAATGAATTAATTTACTTGTAAATTGTGATTTTATATTCATAGCATAATGTAAAAAAAAATACTATTTTCATTTGCGTAAAAAATTGTAGGTCTTCTTGGAGGGAGGATGCCCAGGGTGGAATATGAGCCAGAGCCCGAGCCCACAGACCCCACACTGAAGTTCTACAAGTCTCGAGGTCATCGCAGAGCTGTGCCCACCATGGACGGCAGACAACCTATTTATGACTTTGATTCTTGGTAACTACCTCATGGGAAAATAAAATGCCTAAACAGGCAATAATGTAATGGACAGTCAAATAATACATAACAACTAATATATTTTTTTTAGGGCTAAGAACCACTATGGAACTTTGTTTGAGAAGAGAAAGTATGAAAAGGAATTTCTTAAGAAGAAACGTGCAAAAGATATGGATATTGACATATCAAATAGACAAGAAGCTTTTCTCTATTTTTTAGTTGGAATGGCAAGTCTGTTTCTGTTTTTTGTTTCTCAAGGGACTACTGACTATGACTTAGACAAAACTAGCGTAAATAAAGATTTAAAATCAAGTGATTGAATATAATACAGTGTTGTCTTTAGTTTGGCAGCTGCTGTATTTTCTTAGAAAATTCACTGTTAGTAAAATTGTTTGTTGAATTCTGTTAGTAAAATCTATTTCATTCAGATATTCAGATATTTTTTTCATAATGTCTTGTATATATTGTATATAAATAATTTATGAAAACCATGGTAGATTGTAGAATAATGTGATGCTCTAATAAAAATGTTGAACTACAATCAAACATACCTATTATTTTATTTTTGCCTTTTCATCTCTGCAGAAGTGCAAAGGAGTATTATCAAGATGTC
The DNA here is from genome assembly GCF_030705265.1 of Helicoverpa armigera. Classification (NCBI taxonomy): domain Eukaryota; kingdom Metazoa; phylum Arthropoda; class Insecta; order Lepidoptera; family Noctuidae; genus Helicoverpa; species Helicoverpa armigera. The sequence continues at coordinate 4,472,409 of NC_087141.1, forward strand.
CTTTTATTTTGACTCTGTAAGGCCCTAGAAATGATTAATGATTTAGCATTATGGGATAAAAACTCGCTAAAACTCATTGCTTACATTAGATTTCCCCCTATTTGTTTTACACCAAAGATTACTATACGTAGCAAGCTATTTCATAATCCACTAGTTTTCGCCTGCGGTTTCCCGTAGCCGGATAGTGACAAAAACTATGTGTTTTTCCCGGGTCTAAGCTATCTCCCCTTTAATTTTCAGCTTATACAGTACAGCCGTTCTTGAGTTATAAAATGCGTAACTAACACGACTAACTAAGATCAATTTATCCCAGGCTTATCTGAAAACGGACGAATAGATTCGTGGGAACCTTTTTTTAATACATGAGCTTCTCAAACTACTAAATTGCATCTTTACATATTACTCTTTTATTTGGTGAATGCTTTGCCTGCTGGCTTATTCGCTAACTTTCGAATTCTCGGATGTCAACTGGCCTCAGTTGTCATCGGAACTTTGATGTCAACCGATAAGTTCAAAACATTGGTATTCTGTATCGCATGAAGTGGATATCGGTGGATATCGTTACACGGTTGCTGACGCCAAAACTACGATGACAATTTGACAGCTCTATTTTTTTATCCATTATCCATTATGTCCACTGGGCTTACGGAATCGCAATATAACGTTTATCGATACAGAAACAGCTGTCAAAATGAGTCATGGTGGATATCAGCCTGATGACGTCATCTCATTTGGTAACTGGCGTTAGCGAATAAGAAAATAGCTGTTTGACAATTTACTAATGTACACTAGCTGTCAGTGGAGTTAGCGAATAAGGCTACTGGTTCGCTTTTTGTAGAAAGTGAAGATACCTATTTCTTTAGCCAAACATTTCTTGTTTATGGCAATTCCGCAGATGGTATACTCTGTGGTCGATCAATGTCAAATAAATTGACATTATTTTTTTCATGTGTTGGAAGTGCTATTTTTTCCACTGCTGTACTAATATAAAGCCTATAAATATTGCTCTCCGATTACATTTTTATGTGTTTATCCTTGGACATTAAAGTCTGATATCAAATATTGCAAAATAACACAGAAATAGTCATGGATTGCCTTGTTGGTTACGGTAGCGAAGATGAGAATGAATCGGAGCGCTATGGAAGCCAACAATCATCGGTAAGTTTTGTGGCGTCCTTGATAATTTTGCACATAATGTAACATCTTTTAACTGTTTGCTTGAATCGAGTGACTTATCGTACTTATGTTTTAATGCATTTTTTACGAGAATCATGGATATTAATCTGCGTTCTCTGCTTGACAATAGAATGATATTATAGGTGGGTGCGGGCGGCGCTGGAGTCCGCCGCAGAGACGACGACACCAACTACGATGACGTCAACATGGACATGAGCGAGGTAATTGTCGACTATGCTCGTCTACTACAGCACATATGCCAATATAGTGAGAGCCCAGTCAGCTTCACTAGTCACTGACTCCAGGGCTTAGTGCTACTCACTGCTATCACTTTCCTTGTATATGTGATGAAGCTAAACTATAGATATATTGATAACTAAGTAGTATATTCTTCATTTATATTCAGGCTTCAGGCCGCTATCCTTCACAGCATTCAAAAATAATCTCAAATTCTCGTATTTGTAACTAAATGTTATCATAATAGAGTAATACATAAAATAGAGTCAAACAAAAAAGAAACTTTGCATTATGCTGTTTTCAACGATGATATTAACACTTTTATTATTTTATATGTTACCCATTTGTAAATTGACACAAAACAAAAGTCAAATACCCCTTGAGTACGTGCCGAGGCTTCAAGATGACCGACCCGAGTCCGTGCACACTGCGACCCTTTAACTTCAGGCTCACGTGAGTACATAGCTATAAGATAATGCAAAATACTTGCCATCATAATTAACTCATTTTCACAGTTTTGTTTATGATTAAACAAAAATTTGCCAATCTGTGACCAATCTTAAAAACGAGTTTTTTTAAGAAACAAGAAGCATTAAAATCATGATGTAAATTTTGTAATGAAATATGTAAATGATTTTTATCTATTTTCCTCTGAATTCTTTCTCTTTATTTGTAATTTTTCTTGCTGTCCTAACATTATTTTGTGAGGATGTGGCTCTACTTATTTTGATTGAATGAAAGTCATGATGAGTTTCCTTCATTCCCAATCCTTTGGTAACAATATCACTAGCTTATATCTAATCTTATCTGCAGAACTTATTTTTGTAATAGATAAATTGTGAAGTTAAAACAAAACAAGTCTTGTTTATTCTTGGAATAGCATAACCATAAGAATATAATATATCAAACAACAGATTATCTGAGCAATAGAATAATAGTGAAAGTTGATAACAATAAATTTTAAATGCAGAAGCAGTAAAAATCAAACAAATGTGCAACTATCATGATTGGTTGTTGCCAAGTTTGAAGAAATGTATATTGTTGCTGCCATGACAACATTCTAATAATCTTTGGGTACTATTCAAGCAGTTACTAGTGCATCAATTCATAACTTCCATCAGGATATCAGCACCTTATATTTTACATGAGATTACGTACAGGACAATGTGTTATTGCTTATATTTTTAACCAAATTTTCCCCAGAAGGCAGCAGGAACTACTGAAAGCTACATGGTATAAAGACTTTACAAACTGTTTGGATGTTTTTGGTTAAAGTATAATATGACTTAATGAAGCAGTCTTCAACTACCGGGTGTTGAATGACTCAAAATGAATATACAACATGTACTTTTATTGCTGGGTTCTAACATCATGAAGATATTAATTTTATAATTTCTACCCCGATTTGACTGAACTGTGAATTGAAACAGAGTGAACAAAATGAAGACCTTGCAATAGTAAATTCAGTAAATATCAATGTTAGATTTGTGTGCAAAATACAAGGAAATATTATTTAAACCTCAAAATGCCATATCGCATATGAAATAAATTTCCTTATCACTTGCAATGAAAATAAAATTACCAACATCATTGAAGTACAAGAAAACAATGCGATTTCTGAGTGTTTTAAATTGAAAACAAGTACAATTTTATCATAGAAAAAAAAAATTGAACATTTTCAGCCTCTACCTGGATTTTTTTACAACAAAAATGTATATACAGAATTACATAAAAAAGAGGCAACTACGTATGTTTTTGTGAATGTTAGCATGGTTATGTGTTGTGTATCTTGTCGCAGGACTCCCAGGACGCTGAATCGGAGCCCGAGTTGCCGCAGGCGGAGCCTACGCCCCCGCCGCAGTCTTCCAGAGATGAACGCAGATCTAGTATGTTTATTTTTATATTATAAATTATTTGTGGAACTTAAATTGAAAAGTATTCTAGTTTGTGGGATTCTTCTTATAAATTCAAATTCTGAATGCTGCTGAAAGCTGACCATGAGTGCTCTTTGTTTGTCTTAACTGATCTAAAGAGATAGCGCGCACTGTGAATTCTGACGAGAGTGTCAATTTTGTCATTACGTATGAATGTCACGTAGCAAGCGCACGTCTCCATACACATCCACTGACTTGATAAGAGTGACAAAATGTATCACTAGCGTAATGTAATGTAATGTAGCACTATGCGCGCTAGCTCAAACGCATTCAGATCAAATCGCTTTCTTCAAGTTGTCACAACCACCGCTGAAATTATCCCAGTCATAGAGGCATGTATGTCCCTAATTTATACACCTGACATAATTCAGTAGTACAATTTCTTTTTTTTTAATATTCCCAGATGATAGCCGGGAACGTGATCGCGATCGTGACCGAGGCGATCGCAGTGACCGCGGCGACCGCGAGTTGGACCGGCGTGACAGACGTCGCGAGTCGCCCGCACGCGCCCGCAGTGATAGGGATCGCTCCGATAGGCGGTCTCCGCGTAGGGATGATAGATACAGGTACCTTATACGCTAAACTTGCCCATTACTTTCTCATTTAGCTATCGCAAGATCCCTAAAATAAATCATTCTGATAAAAGTATTATAATTGTTTATATGAATACAATTTGTTTCTCTGAACTCCCGACGTAGGTAATTGTAATCTGGTCTAAATCTTACAAAAAAGGCATCGTTTCTCTATAGTCTATACGTCGCACCTTTGTCCGGAAACTTTTAAGTGGTTCAAAGTTAGCTTGGTTGCAAAGGTATATTCTTGAAGTTCGCAAGTACCCAAAATTATTTTGGTGTCAAAAACACTGTAATATGTTTGTGATTTCTTATTAATTATGTAATTTTAGAAACTTGAGGCATTTTCCGACTGTTTCGCCCCAATAGATCAGACCGTGACCGCGGCCGCGCTCACGACGGCGTTCGCCGCGGCCTCCTGGGCGACCGGCCCGATGACCGCGAGAAGATGCCCGCCCTGATGGACCTCAAGCCGTTCAGTGGCGACGGCCCCCCTCCCGGAGACAGGAGATCGCATGACGCTAGAGATGCAGTGTCACCTAGGTACGGTATACAAAGTCAAAGTATTTTTTTTTTGTCAAATGGGCCTATGAAAGCTCTTTAGAAACGTCAAACTAGTTACACGGTTCTGAAGAATGAAGAGTCCGTCTTATGGTGAAAAACTGTGAAATAGTATCACCTTAAATTGGTAAAATAGCTTCTTTAGAAACAAATAAAGATATTTAGTGACAGAAACACAGTTAGAAATAGAAATGAAAGAAAAAAGTTAACCTGTGGTTATCCCTAATAGACCCAGTTCAGCCATTCAGCATTATATCAGCTAGTACACAGTAGTAACAATAGATTATTATAATATCCTAATATATTCCATTTGAGTAGGCACTTACCTAAAGGAAAACAATCTATATAGGACTTCCCCTGCATTTTGATCAAGGGAACTTTTTTTGCATACATATGTATAAAATGGAATGGTTATAAATCTCCACAGATTCGTAGACCGCGAGCGTCGTGACAAGGAGAGGGACAGAGAACGCGAACGTGATCGCGACCGCCATGGCAGACGATCTGAGGAGAGGAGGTAAGCATTGTTTATGTGTAATAGTTTTATTTGTTTGATGTATAAAAATCATCATACAAACATCGCTCAAGATTTCACTCATTCCTTTTTGGAAAGTTGGTTTAAAAGAGTATTGTTTAATTTGGTTGCTATCTACTGAGAATACGATGAAAATGCTTAGCCTATGTCATTAAAAAAAGAATAAAGATCGTGCAATGGGTAGGTATTTGATCTTATAGACTGTATTTAACACAGTGAACGTAAATCAAGAAAATAATATCACCTACTTAGTCTTAGCTAGTCTTTTCCCAGCTAAGCTTGGCTCACCTTCACATGTAGCTGAGAACCTTGTACTGAGTTCCTTTCCATCTGACCTCTTTTTTTTTTGTATTGGCATAGTGGCAGATCATCCAGCCACCGTCACGAAGGCCGTTCCCGCTCGCGGTCCCGCTCGCGCGGGGCGCCGCACCTGTCGCACGGGGAGCGGCGCGCCGAGCCCGCCGGGGACTACAGGCCCTCGTCCTACAAGGTCAATAAGAAGCTCGAGGTTATGGAGAAGATGGGTAAGCTATTCTGTTTATTCTATTTTTTTCCCCACCCAAAATGACCCACCTCAAGACAAATCTTTGACAGATTGGCCATTATTTGACAAGGAATCTGAACTCCTCGTTAGTTCTAGTAACATCATTAAAATTTTGATAACGCCTGTGGTACGTTACTTTTGACCTACAAGAAGACGACCTTGCTTGGCATCTCTACTCATATTTTCTTCCTCTCTGATATTATCGGTATATCTAAATGATGCAACTCAAACTTTAAAATTCCATTCTGCTGAAATATAGGTGACAGTTAAAAGATACTGATACATGGTAATATGAATACATAACTTCACACTAATATCCAAATAATTTCCTACAGGACTTCAAATCAAAACGCCGGACGGTTCAATGGCGACGGCTCAGCAGCTACGCGCGGCCGCTTGCGAAGTACCGGCTCAAGGCTCTCATCTACCCTCGTATTACAACCCCACGGCTGTCAATGCTAACAAGATTATGGACCAGGTATGTTGTGGAAATACCACTATAATTGTGTATAGTTTTCAATGTGTTTTGTACTCATGTTTTGTCTCCAACCAGCAATATTTTCTATTGACATGTTTTGCCACAAGAGTCTATGGTGTTTATATAAAGATGATTCTTATTACAATAGTCTCCAGAATGAATCAAAAAACACGTTATCTGATCTCTTAAAGTTTGCTTCTCCCTTTCTATTCACGATTTTTCCATCAATTTACGTCATTTATTTTACTTTCACTCACATATAAAATATGCTAAAAACGTGAATATTTTCAGGTACAAAAGCGCAAATTGCTGTGGTCGAACAAGAACAAGTCGGAAGCTGAGGAGGCGGCCAAGTGGAGCGGCACGCGGTTCGCGCAGGACTCCGACGGCAAACAGGTCTCCAAGTTCATGAGGCTCATGGGGATTAAGGAACCAGGTAAATATCCTCATTTTTTTCATATAAAAACCTAATTTAGAGCACCCATTATCTTCAAAAATGCATACCTTTATCCTTAGTATACATAAGTGACCACATTACCGCAATATTTTTTTAAATATAATAAATATGGTCTGTTAGCTGCTGACCTAAACTAGCACATTATTAGGTAAATGTATTACAGTTAAGTCATAATTGACTACTACAAAATACTAAAATTAGGTTTTGTAACTCAACTTACCTTATCTCTTTTCTCTTCATCCAAAATGATACAATTAATAAAACATTATTTATCTTCATCACAGCTGCCGTCAAGAACGAGACACCAGAGAAAGCAGTAGACCCCATCAAGAAGCAAGAAGAGCTCTTCCAAGCGATGCAGGCACAATACGAAGTCGCCCGGGCCACCACGCATACCATGCGCGGCGTCGGGCTTGGCTTCCAGCGGGGACAGTACTAGTGCAGTGTAGTGTTACCCTTGTGACGTCATGAACTGAGGACAGGCAGGCAGTGTGTATAGAATACTCAGAAACCGCTGACAGACCACCGGTTGACAGATAAACAGATGTACTAGAGTCTGGCCAACGAAAGCTGTCCACGAAAAAAGGCGGCAATTTTAAAAAATCAAGAGCTGGCAACCCCGGCTATACGCTGCTTAAACGGAGTTGATACTTATTATTATTCTAAACTAATAAGCGATATTTATATCAGTCTTTCATATCAGAACATTACGACTGTAATAACATTATTAAAAAATGCCATAGCATAGCCAGGGTATGGCATTTTTTAACTTCTGCATGCATTGAAGTCCACAGGGATGAATTAAAAAAAAGTTATTACAAAACGTTTATTTGATGGAATAGATATTTTAATTTCTTTACTATTTCCGCAGTTGTAAGTTTTGTGTCCCCGTAGTCGTTGTCCTCGTCAATATTATCTGAAAAGTAGATACACCGTGAAAACTATTGCGTTTTTTGCAAATAAGTCAAAAGTATCAAGATGTTTCAATGGAAATTCAAAAAACCAACCTAAAAGTGAAATGACTGAATACAGTCGTCGTATTTTCTCTGCAAATTTCTGATTCAAATCACTTTGTACGTCTTTATATTAGTCAATCATAGTAAATAGAAGCTTTCTCGTCGAACTTTTGATTGTTTTCGGCATTATTTTATACAAAACCAATGAAAATAAGATGAAATAAAATAACAAACTGACTTTATTAAGAAACGTCAATGGGACATTTTGACAGTTCTAAAATATTGCCATATTAAAAGTTTAGAAAATAATTCGTGGTCAGCTTTCGTTGGCCAGACTCTAACTGTGGATTGACATAAACAATCCATCTTTTGTTTTGTGGTAGGAGATTGGCTTTTTGACGTTAACTTAATATAATTTATATCAATCTCTAATTGAGAAGCAATGGATGGTTTGATTATCGTAATTCGGAGTTAGTTGTTATGGTTATAATATGTGACTGCCATTGTTACGCCTCGCCTTTATTGCATTATTTAGAAAAGTTCAACAGTAAATGTTGAACGCAATTGATCTTATGAATGTTTAATACCTATATATGTTTGTGTCGAGGGGCATCAGTAATAGGGATGTATGCTATAGATATGATAGCTTGTAAAGTATTTTAGGTACTGGATTGCACTAGCTAGTCTAGACTGACTACTGCAAGTAGTTAAGCTGAATACACAAGTTTGTAGGTCCCATAATCCATGTAATAATGGGTTGGGAATTGATTGTAGCCAATATCTAGGACTTGGAATGCCTAAATCATTATCATATTTTTACCATAGCTTTAACACTAACATAAACGGTAAATTATGCATATAAAAGAAAACAAAATGTCCATGAAATAATTATAGAGCAATCTGGCATTGAAATTATATACATAGATAAATGAATTGAAAATTGTAAATAGCCATGACATGGTATCGTGAATAAGCTGTCTCAAATTGTTATTCATACTTGTAAAGAATATCAAGCGGCGAAATAAAACTATATTTTCAAAGTAATTTTGAATGTGCGTCACGCAATACTGCGTGGGTTGTGTGCGTGGGGAATTATAAATAAAATGTGGAGTTCTATAGCTTCTACCGATAATTTAAATTTTGTACAAGAAGTATTTGTTACAAATAATGACGTGGCCAAGGCTGTATTGTTGAAAAAAGGTTCTGACCAAAAAGAATCTGCTAGTGAGTCACAAGCTAAACAATTTATGGTAAACACAAGTCAATTAATACAATTTTATCAAGAGTTATACAAAATGGCCTGTTCAGTTATTCTGTGGCTATAGAACTCTCAAACCTTAGTTAAGTTCTAGTTTTACTGCTATGTGTGATATAATGTTATTCAATTAACTAGTTATGATGAAAATAATAATCACTGCGTGGATGATGTAGACCAAGATTTGAGTGCCACCATACATCACTTATTTTCCTTACTAATATTTTATTGGCTTACTCATTAATTTGTACCAACACCCAATTTACAGATATATGTAGGTTTTATTAGTGAGGAAATAAGTGATATCTGGCGGCATTCGGATCTCACTCTTATAGTTATCCATTGAGATCTTCCTCTATGTTCCTAAGTTTTATTCAAATAGTTCGCATATAAGTAGACTAGTGTTCCTTTTTAGTATTTGTCCATGCAATGTTTATTATTTTTGTTGTTGTTTAAGTAAATAAAACATTACTAAAATATTGGAGGTTTTTTTTACCTAATATATAAGTGAAACTTATATAGAAGATTTCAGTTTAATGAAATCATAATATGAATATGATTAGCTCTCATTATCAGAATGCCATTTTATATCGGCCAATTTACAACAGGTGCGGGAAGTACCGTAGTAACGCCTTTGGGATGCAGGCAAAAACGCGACCCAAAAAACCATAGATTTATAGCATTGCACCGCCATAAAACCAACGATTTGTCTACTCGCGTGATGATGTGATAACAAAGTAAACAAAGAATCAAAGCGTATGTTGTCAAAATATAGAAATTGCTAAATTCATGTCACAGTCTAAATCAAAAAGGCCACTTCCCTAATCTGTCAAATTAACTGGAACGGTCGGGCACGGGCAGATCATGGAAACAAAAAAAACTTTGTATTGGAACAATAGCAACCACCTACGAATAAAGTATGTAACCTCAACAAATAACAGATTGTACAAGGTAAGAAGAGAAATATCGTCTCTATTGTTTAGGTACTGTTTTTAACTAACATACATTTTATTTTTCGCAACAGGTTTTTGTAAGTCGAAGTCGTTTTTTGATTGGACATCACTACTGATCAGTTTATCATCTGTGCCTGTCATTTATGTCAAACATAGACGTGAAGTTAGTTCATCTATCAATAAATAAAATAATATAGTCTGTGGTTACGGGATTCACCGAAAAGTGTTCACAAAATGTTTTTATTTCGTATCAGTAGATAAGTTAAATTAATAAATGCATAAAATTCAACAGTTGACTCCTCACTATCGCCTGTGAAGTGCGAAATTGAAGTGTAACTACAGTCAGTTGTGAAATAGGTTAATTTGCAATTGAAAGAGTGCGTATGCAAGTCTAAATATAAATAAAATAAACGATGAATAGTAAAATGGAAGACGAAGTGGAAACAAAACTGTGTGAGAATTGGTAAGTTAAATGTGCATTATGCGTGCTATGTTGTCAATATTAGTTCTATTTTAGAGTACACACGTTAGCCGGCTATTTTTAGATTATTTGGAGCATTGCGAACATCGCAGCTGTCCCGAGATCGCTTGTTGTTTACCTTACATCGAAATATTGTTTTGAAAAACTTCCTTACACTCATTGTTTGTGTGTTTAGCCTCCAGTGAGAACTGTAGGCTCGTATCAGACGTAAAATACATATTATTCTAGCTATGTTTGTAAGAAAAGAGATTTTTTTTGTATAAACTTAAGGGTCGATGATCTTAGTGACCTATTTTGACCTGGGCGACCTATATTTCAGGTTGCAAAATCAATTATCACTGCCGGGGATGAATACCGGGAACTGGCCGGCACTGCGATCCCTGATATTGCTTTCAAAGCTTTTCCCAGAACCTTGTACCTTTACATTTTTTAGAGGTACCCACATTATTTGAAGGCGAACGTATTTTTTTGCGAAACTTTTACTTATACAAATTTTATTAGACACATGACACATATATAAATAATAAACCTATAAATGTTAACTTACATAAATACGCTAAGCGCCCAAATAATTCGACTTCATACTAGGTACCTATATCTCCGAAATTCAGCTACCCGCCATGAAAAAAGAACATAGGTATTTAAGACGCTTATTTTTTTTTTCGTTTTCAAAGTCTTGGATAAATTGCCCATTCCATACACGCGTATGTATACGCGCGCACTGAAAACGCGACTTGTTCTAAGTAGGTACCTATGTCTTTGTTCCAAGCAGTGTTAGCGCGCGAATACGCGTTCCCAAAGAAATCTTCAAAGTAGCGCGCCTTTAAACAACTGACCACTATCATTGCGAATTAACGCTGATTTAGCCCGCACCCGTTATAATGTGACCCAAGATCCGCTAGTGTGAAAACGTCTAGTAAAGTCCTCTAGTAAACCTAAGTACCTACCTAAGTGATGGCTTCATCACTCTAGATATGTATGTTATAATAAGTTTCATATGAATTATTTTTGTTAGATAATAAGAAACCCCTATAGTTAGTTACTTAGGTATCAGATAGTTTCGTAATCCCACTGCTGGGCAAATGTTCCTTATGTTTGTGGTTTCATGTATGAGCAATGTATCTTTTGAACATACATATGTATATCGTCCGTTTTGATACAGGCAGGAAGGATTAATTCACTAATGGATGTATGCCTCCTTATAACTGACACTTCGCATTGAACTTCCTGCCAACCGTTCGCAGATTGTCGCCGTCGCGAGACCCAGTTTCCACTAGGACTCAATCTCCCTGAACCTTAGCCTATTTCCTCCTTTCAGAGCCAGACTATTTGCATCCGTTGTTGCCCCAAAAACCTGACCTAATACTTACGTAATTTGTTTGACGTTCGACCTTATAGGAAGATCAATGTTTTATTTCGGTAGCAGCCTAGTTTCTATCAGCTCGGCAACAATCGGAGTTCAATAAGTCAGAATTAATTGCTTGTCTATTAGATTAGAGAAGAGGCGCGCATGTGGTCGACATGTCTCGAATAATAAATTTGAAGATGATGAATACGCAAAATGAATTGACTTTGCTTCTCCATCTATGATTTAGGAGTCTTGGCCTGAAGGCCACCGCCACAAGAATAAGCTTACTTACTGCTCCTGATCTCTCTCTGGTCGAACTATGAGTGTCAAGGAATACCTGTGACTGTGCAAATGCTCGTGCACTATAGTAGTTATCTCCTGCACAGCTGGCTGATCTCCTTGCATGACAATAGCCAACAGCCGCCGTGGTGGAAATCAACCTGTCTAAGGTTGATTCCATTATGCTTACTTGACAATACTTTTACCCACAGCAAGCGCGAGATCCCGACGGTGAACTTCACAATCCACAACGTGCACTGCGCGCGGAACATCCGAGTGTGTCCCGTTTGTAAGGAGCCCGTGCCGTATGCGGAGCTCAAGGAACATCATGAGAAACTGCATAAATTATGTAAGTAAAGTTACTCCCGTTTCCATCAGTAGTAGATCATTGAGGACCCTTCCAATAACCCCCTGACCTATGTAAATATTTATTTAGGTTTGCGTCTTTTACAAATACCACCAAGCTTTGGTAAGTATTATTATGCGTAATGGGGACCGAAACTTTCGGTCTGGTCGGCAAGAATACTTTTGAATTACATGGATTATATCTGCAGTAGATTTATAATCATCGGCACGGATATTGAGCTCTGACCTTCACCTGCGCAGAAGCGATTTATTGGTTTATTGCCTTATGTGTACAGTGCGCAAAGCGATCCCCACTCTTCCGCCGAGAGCTCAATATTCGTGCCGATAACTATACCTACTAGACCGAAAGTTTCGGTCGTCTGTCGATGAATCGATGTCAGATTTAGGTTTAGTCAAAGCTGCGAACTCAAACTCATTCATTCCCGGCAAATTAATTCGCCAGAAACGGCAAGAAATACGCAAAAGCAGACTTCATTTAAAAGGTACCTACTTATGTAAAAGCAGTTCTCTTTTAAAAACACGTCTGGGTTACCTACGTAAATAAATAAGACGCATTCAGTTATTATGAGACGTCAGCGAGGATGCAGTCGCGACGCATCGTCATGCTGTGTCATCATCGTCGTCACTGATGATTTGTCGGACATTTTAAGCAAAGGTTTTAAATAGTTCTCTAACTCATCGTCTTAGGTATCACAGGGCGTCTAATAGATATTGAGTAACTTTTATTTTGGCCATGCTATAATGACTGTAATTCTGCATTTTGGTTTGCATTTAAATCTCGCCAAAAAAATTGCAAATTCATATAATGCACAAGGTGTCCAAATTAAAAATAGAACCAAGTTTAGCATCAATTCTGTCTTATAAAGGCGATTTCCACCATTTCCACGATTTCCACATTTATATATGACCAAAGTATATTCAAGTAGTAAATTATGTAGTTATCCAAAATAACTATTAATCATTGGTACGCAATACGTACTTAAAAGAGATGATTTACTGTTGTAATTATTTAGATTAGTAGGATGCACATGAATCTGTCTTTCGTTTGGCAACACCTTCGAGCTATTTACGATGATTCAAACAAAGGATTTAACTGGTTTGCACTAGTAGGATGAGTACCTATACATATAGAATTTCAGACCGAATTAAAAAAAAGCACCGAAATTTATAATTTTGTACTGATGATAGAGGGATTTATGGGGCATAAAACTCCGCAGATTTCATACGCAATCGAATTTCGCAAATGCCGCGAGATGTTGTCATTCTGGATTTTTTAATAACGATACCTAGTCATACCAGTCATATTTCAGTAAAGAATGCTTTATCGAAAACCTTATGACGTTTACATCTATCTTTATACATGTTTATGTGTTTGTCATTTGCCGTCAGTACCTTGCAAGAAATGCGGCGAGCAAGTGTGCGGAACAGACTTGGAGGACCACATCCGCGACTCGTGCGCTCACACCATCAAGACATGCAGGTGAGTTTGTTGGTCCAAGAAGAACGAGTCGGTCTAACGTTATAGGCCAAAGTTCACCAACCACATGAACGTCCCTTTTTCTCAAAACAACTGTTTACTTTGAAACTGGAACGTGAAAATTCATAGTGACGTTCATCATTAAGTTCAAATTCAATTCTTTATTTGCAGAATATGGGTAAGTTAGCAAGATGTTCTTAAATGAAATTATGAAATCGCCATAATCAGGTTCGCACCATGCTTTAAGTGCAAATACAGTTTATGTTGTCGGTGGACGTGGACCTTAGTCAATGTTATAAAAGCGAACTTCTAAGTTTATATGTTGAAAACCAACACTGTAACAATTGCTTACAGTCAGTAACACGTTCTTTCCCGTTAGTCCATTAATGATTTTATCGCTTAATGGCTTTCTATGAATTTGCCATTGTTGTTACTTTGCTTATAATGAAAGAAAATAAATTATGAACGTACCATGTATTTGAATACGATCCTATACGTTCATTACTTATTTTGAATTGAAGTTAGCAAATTGTAGTGCTTAGAGTGAATGCACTCTAGCAGGAAGAGAAACCACGATTTAAACAAAACACACGTATTTTTACTCTAACCGTGTACTGTTTTGGACCATACGGAAATTTTATAATGTTACACCTATACGCAAAATATTGCACACCTTAAATTCGAGAGTGGGTTTAATTTTTTATTGTTTCATAGCATAAGTAGTTAGTAGAGTACCTGTACCTACATAGTAGAGGTAGTTTCTCTGAAATTGGAATACGCTTGAAAACCGGAAAGAGGATTCAAGCACAGATTTTTCAAAGATCTTCTCTCCGTTTCCTCAAGGTACTGTGAGTTGGAACTCCCTCGACGCGACCTACCCGCGCATGAAAACTACTGCGGGGTGCGCACTGAACAATGCCCCGACTGCCGCGAGTGGGTCATGATCAAGTACCGCCATCTGCACGTCGAGTCCAACCATGGGTTCATTCGGCTGGATGATGGTAAGATGCGACTGAAATCAGATAGAAACAAAAATCATTTATTCACACAAAATCAGAATCAGTGAAAATTTAAATAATTGGCTTTCTCAAGAGGTTTCTCGTTATTTAACATTATGAAATTCTATGTACAAAACAAAAAAGTGCTAAGAAGAACCTTTATTTGAACTGAGAACCTTTAGGCATTTGTGCAATTAGTATGTATGTAAAACTTATCTTCTAAACATGTACCACACATTATTTTACCTTCCCCAAAAAAATTAGAAAGAATATTATTAGACAATATCATTTGAATTGACTAACCATGTTTCTCTTTGAAAATGTAATCAACTGCGCAACTAGAGGTAGGAAGTACACCAATCTGAATATAAGATACTACAAAATAATAGGTACATTTAGGTACATTGTAAAATGTAACAGTATTTCTCCATAGTTGAACTTGCCAATTAATGATTTCAGACCCTCCCCCGGTAATAAGGAAGGAACTCCCCAAAGGTCCTGCAAAGCCGGTGACGACGAAAGCGACGAGCACCAACACTGGCATCAACAACATGCCCTCGACCAGCAACGGCTTCTCAAGACCTGCGTCTTCCAATGTTAATAGAACCAATGGAGTGAAGAATGTTAACGTGCCTAGGACTGAAATGAAGTAAGTGGATCACTTAACGATTTCTGGATTGCAGTAGTTTAATTTCATCATGTGTGTTCATCATGTTACGTGGCCCGACTGCGCCACGTAAGAAGGGTTATGTGTTTATCAGCCTATGTATAGTTATCGGCACGAATCTTGAGCTCTGACCTACATCTGCGCAGTAGTGATTTATTTGCAAAGAACCAATCCCGAGTGACGGCTATGACGCGATGCACTGCGGGCCAATCACCGCTTTAGCTCGCTCCCGCGCCTCACTTCATTCCACAAAAGGGACCCAATCAATTACTTCTGCGCAGATGTAGGTCAGAGCTCAAGATTCGTGTCGATAACTACCTATATGTATGTTGAACTTTTGTGGCGCTACTACCCACTTTTTCCCGATTTAACTGGAGTCTCGAAATAACTCTTGCCCGTACCCGGATGAGATATACCGTAGCCTGTGTCACTCGGGAATAATGTAGCTTCCCAACAGTGAAATCATTTTAAAAATGAAAAAAAATGAAACAATGAAACCTCTTTTAAATCAGTGTAGATCGAACACAAGGGCAGATTTTGATCATACATGGGCTTTATAAAGTACTGTTCGGTATCTAACAATTCTGCAGTCCTCAAAACTCACAACCTTCATTCCCAGGTACTTCAGCAGCGGTAGTTCCAGTTCATCATCATCGTCCCTGGCGGGCGAGGGGCCGTCCGACTGGCGAGCCCCTCAGACCAACGGCTCCAAGGCACCCGCCAAGAGGAACAATGATCAGCCACAGATCAATACCAATATGGAGACTACGAAAAAAACTGACAAGGATTTGTGAGTATTGCTTTATATGCTAGAAGTTTTTTGTGATGTGCTAATATTGGGGCGGGTCCTGGTTGTTATTTAAACATCTTTGGCAGTCGTTTCGGGTAGTCTTAAGCCGAAATTCTTGCCAAGGGGTATAAGGATGCTCGGGTTGCGCCCGGGTTGAAGAGGTCAGATAGGCAGTCGCGCCATTCAAAACACTAGTTGACTGAAGTTGACCCCAACTTATAGTGGTTAAAACAGACATTAGTTAGTAGCATCGGCATTTTGATGTCCAGCTCCAAAAATTCCTTGAAGTATTTAATTCCACTGCTGGGAAAAAGGCCCGTTCTGATACAGGGGGGCATGGTCACTCTTGATTTAGTTGTTTTCAGATTTTTTTTTTTGTAATTTATCAATAAGTGATACACATTCACTGCATCATCGTACCTAAAAACCCTTTGCTTTTACCATTTTGAACATATTTTCCGGATCCATAAATAGCAAAATGACCCCTAATTCCAGGAGTATTTCCCGTGGTGCCGTGAAGAAGCGTCCGGCTCCGAAGCCGCCGATTCGCTCGCCTCCCGAGAACCCGCGTCGCGACCTGCCCTACTACAGCGCTATGGAACGACAGCAACGAGAGGAGAGACAGCGACAAGAACAGACGGCATATAACTTGTCTGTGGGTAAGTAACTGGTCTGTAGTAAGTGAGTAAAAGAGGCTGTAGTTGAGTGTAAAATTGTGAGTAGTTTGGGAGGAGAATAAGAGATAAAGCGCCATGCAACGAGAGGAGAAAGAGTGGTGAAAACAGATGGTATATAACTTGTCTGTGGGTGAGTAACATAAGGACGAAAGTAGTGAAGTTGAGTGTAAAATTGTGAGGGGTTTCGTAGGAGAACGGGGTACCTACAATGATGCGATTCTTATCTTCGTTCCAAATTGAGAGATATAGCCTAGACTAGACAGTCAATGCAAGTGTGAGGAAGAAATATTCAATTTATTGCGAACACTTCGAGTTATGTATAGAATATGTTGGTAACTGAAGTGTAGTAATGAGGAGTTCACGTGTAAAGCACTCGCCAAAATATAACTTATAAAAACTGCTATTTCATTCCAGGTCTACCACCCGTACTAAGTCCAGCGGCGAAACTCGAAAAACTGCGAAAAATGGACGCCCTGCAAAACCCAGAAACCCACGTAGACTACAAGAGTCGTCTCCAAGGTCGTTTGAATAAGAGTCCTGAGTTACATCCTAGCCCAGGCTTTGTTTTAGGCCATCCTTCTAGCTCAGACCCTGAGAGGCGACGGCAGGAGTTCCAGAACTTGAAGCCGATGACTCCTCAGGAGTTTCTAGAGAGGTTCAATGAGATGCAGCTGAGGAAGGAGGAGGATGGGAGACGGAATAACGGGGAGAACGATGTGAGGAGGAAGAGTGCGGATCGGTTCAGTGAGATCAAGTCCTCGTTGAGAGAGCTGCGTAGGGGATTGAATGAGGTAATTGCGTGTTTATTCCTTAAAACTTCCATGTACCTATACACTGTTCAAAGCGAACATATATAGTGTGCAGTTTTTTTTGCAATTTAATTGACTTTAAATTAACCAATGTATTTAAGTTCATGTAAATAATAAGTATCATGGAGGCTTTTGTGTTTCGTTAAATGCATATTTAAATAAAAAATATACATAAGTATGTTGATGCGTTACAGGTGACAGCTCCGTACCATTCAAACCCCAACATCCCGGCTAACCAAAATAACAATAATAATATCAACGGGTAAGTTACTTGAATGACATAAAGGTTTTCATCATGATAGCGGAATGTATCCGCAAACTGCGCAAATTATAGCATATATTGCGCAAACCATATCATATATTGCGCAAACTATGGCACATTTTGCGCAAATTATGAAACATGTAGCGCAAACCATACCACATATTGCGCAAACCATATCACATATTGCGCAAACTATGGCATATTTTGCGCAAATATTGCATAAGTTGCGTAAACCATGGCTTATTTATGATACTGTAAGTTATGTACATAGTTTAAACTTATAAAATTCTATTGCTTTGCCCATTTTTAACTTCTAGTATAATATTCCCTTGAGTAATAAGGACATTTATTTATATTTTTTTCGTTAGTAAACGAGCAATACTATTTTCAGTAACGACCGCGGCAATCGTTCCGGCCGTGCATCCCCGGCTAACGACGATGTGCGGCTGCCGTGCGAGTTCTGCAACTCGCTCATACCCGCACACAACCTCGTGCAGCATCAGGTAACTGTACACAATTTTACTTGTGGATGTGTGTTGCTCTTTTACGCTAAGCTACTAAATTGATCTTTTGACGCTGCCAATCACAGAAGCAACCCTTGACAGAGGGGTCCGTGGGTGATATACAAACACAAAATGGTGGCTTCGAGTTCTTCCTCTACCTTTTAACGCTGCAACTTTTAGATCAGTATAGAAATAATTTCTGTAATATAGTAGCTCTATGCCAAGAACTAGGGTAACTGTTTCAGAAATTTTTCTACAATATTAGTTCCTCCACTTCTCCTTATTTCTGAAATAATCTGTCCCGTTTCTGAGCACCTTTACCGGTTCATCTATGCATAAATAAACCACCGATACAGAATCCGATCCGATCAGAAATCGACCATTATAACACTTTCTTTACAAGACAAAGATATGCCCTATTACATATATCTGGTGGTGTTCTAGACGGGTTGCCGGCCGGACCTGGCACAGCTGCGGCCTCGCAGCGCGTCGCTGCAGGGGGCGGCGGCGCGGGCGACGGCGGAGCCCGACGAGGAGCCCGTCATACCCTGCGAGTTCTGCACCGAGTCGCTGCCTGTCTACCTCATCAGCGAACATCAGGTAACTTCGTCACTCTAATTTTGTAATGGCGAATGTTTGTGTGTGTGTTTTTTTTTTGTTACTTCTACATACGCTAAGCGGATTTTTATGGAACTTGGCAATAATGTAGCTTAGGTACATCTCAGAATAACAAAAAGTAGTTTACTTAGAAAACGGGTGAAATCACTAGCGTAAGCTGGTGACAAATAAAATTGGGTAGTTTAATAGACTAGCTGTTTTCGGGGGTTTCATTTGCGATCCATGAAAACTATCCGTCAGTTGCAAAAAGACTCATTAAAGTTAAAGCTTCTTCCCAAGTAGCATTCGGGGTTCTATATAAGATGTCTAGTCGTTCACATGTACTCTACAAGCTGTGTATGTCAGCTGTTTATGAGCTGTATAGCTTGCTATAATGCTTTTATTGAACCAGTTTGGGCACAAATTAGACAGCCTTAAGTTCACTATGGCTGTACATTAGAAGTATAATAGCATTATAATAGCAGTTTAAGTAGTAACATCGGACTTAAGGCTGACTTACGGCACTATATGGAACGCAGTGTGAACCATACAACGTACATGAGTGTAATAAAGAGTAATAAGTGGCTAAATACACAGCCTTCACAGTTAAAATCGGACAAAAGTACTCCAGTAAGCTACCTTAAATTCACTTGTGTCCTAAATTATTTCCACATTTTAATATATTAGTTTGACAATTGTACGAAGTGCACGGATTCGGGGCAAACTAACTCCGGCGGATTATTATTATAATATAACACGCGGTAGTACCTGTTTTATATACTATATCATGTTAATGCCACGGGAATGCAACTTTATCGTGAAATGTATACATATTGACAACTAAAATTTTCACGCGCCTCTGTAAAAACGCTTTATTCATTTTGAAATATTTAAAACTGGCTGAGAAGAAAATTTACATTTTCAGTTTTTGATATTTTATTGGCATTATAATTATACTACGGTAATTAATTTTAACATGAAACCAAAACTCATTCGCTCTATCTGCGTATTTTGTGATAAATCTGCATTAATCTTGTAGATTTATTTGGTAAATATTTTAGGTTACGTAGAACAAAATGGTGGAAATGAAATACGGCTATGTGAACTGTTATAGTCCTTCTAAGCAGCCTACAGTTCACATGTGAATCATTTAAACACTTCTGTACAGGTAGTAAAAAAAACGTTATTTTAAGTATCACAAACAAGTTCTAATACAGCTACTGGCTGTATATCAGTCTAAAACAAATAAACATAACAGCCTTTGGCTTTATAAATGACCAGAAGTGTTCTATTAAAATGCTAGTTCTATAACATCGAACAAGTAGGCCGTTAAACAGCGGTTGCCGTATCTCTACCCTCCTATAATGCTCTTAGTCAGAAAGCTGACTAAAGGATAGTTGTTAGAGTATTGTAACACCCATAACCGTATAAAAGTATTACTCTATACTCATATAAGTCCCTTAGACAGGTATAGGTGTAATTAATTTCAATAATGCAGCTAATACATCACGAGTGAACTGTAGTAATGCTTAAACTTCACCTGTGAACTAAATGTGTACTCTTAAATGGAACAAAATGCTACTTGGGTTTAAATCTATTGCCGACTCTTTCTTTGTCAACAATATAAAAAGTGTTAGCAATAGATTTAAAGAAGCTTTAAATGTAATGGATATTTCTGAAACTGACGGCATGCCCCGGTTTCGGATAAAATATAGCCTATCTATTGCATTCGGGGAGTATAGCTTCGAAGCAGTGATATAATCGCCTTTTCTTGCCTGTTTGAAAATTAAATTGGGTAGCAAAATACTTATGATAAAAACATATTTGCAGGAGCGATGTGGCAGGGAGGCCAATCTTCTATATCCTGACTGAACGAGTCTTCCTCTAGATTAACCATTTACATACTATAGCTATACTTAAACGTAACAATTCAATAGTCTCGATGTATACCAATTCTCAAGCAATTTCTTCTTATGTGTTGCAATCTATAAAAATTCAGTATTCAATGTTTGTTTCTTAAATGTCTAAGATTAATTTTGTCCGTACAGGAAAAGCTAGTTACTGTTAAAAATATAATGCATTTTATTTTTCTTTTCATATTTAGTTACTTTTTCTATATGACAAAAAACTGCATTTTTCTGTACTAAGTATTTCTTGAAACTTTTCGTCTATGTCTGTTAACTTTAAAAACACGGTAACTGGCTTTTACTGTATAAGAACAATTTGATCTCGAAAAAAAATATTTGGAATCGAGGTAGCTATAAAAATTAAGAAATGGACGTCCGATAATAAGAAAATTAAAAATTGAATGGATAGACTTGATGAATGTGACTTATTAAAAAGCTCTTTAGGAATGATGGTAAAATGGTAAGTAGGTATACGACCCAGGCGGTTATAAAAGGATTTCTTGTAAAATGCTGAGCATATTTTGAGAAAGGTGAAAATCTAAAAGATATTTTTAATTAAGTTAAAAAAAAAACTTTCGAGCTTCGTTCAAATTTTGATTAAAAAATAAATTACGTGGAGCAACCAGTGAGATTTATTTGACAACTGTGATCAATTAATTCTCGCATTTCAGTAGCTACTTACATTCTAAGATAGCTAAACCACATAATGCATTTAAATATGTATGTTTAACTTTATACCAAAACTGTAATGTATAATGTAGTTGCCAAAACGTTGATCACAGATGTTCAAAATTTTGTATCTGGTTACCCATTCCTTGCAAAGACCAATGGAGGTATGTATAGCGTCATGAAAAATATATAGTGACATTTATTTTCTTAGTTTCCTTAGAGTCGATAGTGTCATTAAGTTTGGGACAATAAATTGTTTGTAAAGCTCAATTTTTAGACCTATTCATATTTTTTTATTGATGTAAACTTCTAAATCTGATTAGTAAACATCATACTGAGCTAAAGCTCTTAAATATTTGTGTAGTAAACTAAAAATACTTATCAATATTTCGCCAAAAATAAGATGTTTCATATATGTGTAATATTTAGATGTTTTTGAAATTCCTGCGCAGACGATTGAAGTCTTAGAACTGATATTTTATACTCTATGGTTCTTGTTGTTGAAACAGTTCAATCGATCATTTGCGCAGGCTCCGAAGGTGCCACATTAGAAAATATACTTAATTAAAACTTTTTTAGCCACGGTCAAATAAAAAGCCAAATGAAAAAATGGCGTTTAAAAATAATATTTTTTAGATGATGAGAGTTTTTGCGCCATCCTAAAGTAAACTTTAGTGTTGCAAAGTATCTATTAAAGTAGAATATTCCTTTCTTTAGCTTAATTTTGTTTGCGCAAGCATTTTTTTTACATTTCGTAATTATTACTCTGGTATTGTGTTATCAAATATTAAAAAAAAAACTAAATATTTTAATGTAAAGAGCAAGATTTTTTGACGCTTAGTGTCATTGCACAAATTCGAGGCTCAAATCTTATTTATCGATTAAAGAAAGTGGCACCTTAATAAGGATATTACGGTAGCTTTTTAAGACTTTTGTAAAAACTTATTACATGACCGTTAGATGTAAGATGATTGTGATCTTCACTTTTTTAAACCTGCAATATTTCCAAAATACCGTATGCCCTTAAATAAAATACCCCAAACTTATTTGATTTAAAAAAAAAACGATCAATTGTCTTATCTACATTGATTAAATTAATGTTTTAAATTCTCAAATTTAATACATATTGATGTGAAACATTATTTAAATACCACAATGCATATAGGTCTGACTGTACTCGCATGTGTTAATATAAAGATAGGTACCGAATATAGTATTTGTCACTGTTTTATTTTTATTTTACTCATTTGCAGAAGTCATCTAAATATTGTAATAATTTACTTTGAAATCAGGGATATAATTTCGTTGCTCTCCTATTCAGTAATATATTATCTTTATGCATAAAGCTACAGTTTTAATGTTTAATTTTGTTTATGATATATGTGGCTTAAAAGCAGGTGGCAATTTTTATGAGGCTTATTCTACGGTAGCTATAAGTTTACTCAATAAATGTTCAGTAAAATTTCAGTGTGTATACAATTAATTTGAATCAAATGTCTAGAAAGTAAGTTCTTGGATATTATAAGCATGTTTTAGTTTATAGTCAATGTTTAATATATTCTTCTAGGCCAATGACTGTTTATGTAACGTTGTATATTTTTGTGATAACTCTTGATTCTTTATTATGACGAATAAATGTGAAAATTGAATTAAGTTCTGTGTATCTGTTAGCAAATCTTTATTGCCTGGATCCTTAAAAAATATATAAAAAATATTTTAGTTTGCGCAATTGTTGCGTGTTTTGCTCAACTTTTGGTAAGTTTGCGCAAAATATTGAAAATAAAGCAAGAAAGAGCTTGTGATCTGATTAACGGATATGACAAAACAAACATTAATATAAATATTTATTGCACTCTCACTCTGACACATTTTTGACCTTATCTTAATTAATAACTACAAGTACATTCTATAATTAACTAGGTGACTCGAACTAGGCATGCATTTTACTATTATTATGCTTTAAATAAGAGGTATGCCTGTTTTGAAATCATTAGGCTCGTGATATGTAAACGATCAGGAGACAACCCATGTTATGAACCAAATCTGATTCCTTTTCAAATACAGTCAATAAGATATACAATTAAAATACGTATAATTTTGTACAATGCTAGGTAACTTGGACGAGTCCCATTTGTTACTTTAGAAATAAATAATGCGTATTAATTGTACCAGGCTATCTACAAGTAGCCAAAAGTATGTAAAAAATATGAAACGTTTTCCATACATAACGTTATCAACAACTTTTTATGTATTTTTTCCTGATGGCGTTCTGCAAGCAACCATTGCTAAAATGTTCGGTGGGCTTATCACTAAAACAGTTCGAGAATAAATTAAATTAGCACTTTTAGCCCGAAGTCTATGAACAACACATGAAGTACTCTTCAGGACATCTGGGGACACTTATTTGTAGTTTGGCGCAGTTCCATATTTTCTCGCACCGGCAACGGGACCTGAACCTCCTCTTGCCTGGGCTTGCGATCAGGTTCTGCGAAAACGAACCGGTCGAAGACTTTCCGAAGTAACTCAGTTTCGGCAACAGCCTTGGTGTCGGCGCTTTGGTGATATATTCTTCAATTTCAGTGGTTACTGTTGGTTCTTCCTCATATTTCTCCGTGACGAATTCGTCACTCTGCGTACTTTCTATTTCGGGGTCAAGTTCTGTATTGAGTGCCACTCTGTCATTGTTTATGCTTTCAGCGGGAACAATATCCGAATCATTTGATTCGGGGACGGTTGGTACAATTTCAGGATCTTTAAATTCAGTGACAGTGGGCACAACGTCTTGATCGTTAGATTCGGTAACATTTGCGGGTTCTTTTATATCTTCTATTGAAGGAACATTGTTTTCTGTGCTGTTAACTTTATGTTGTGTTTTTGGTTTAGTCTTTATCGAGTATATTCTGTCTGAATAGTTGTATACAGGTTGTGTATTGTTTGAAGGAGTTTTGTTACTTTCTGAATTGTGGTTTTCCTTAGTTTGTGTTTCCTCGACATTGCCTGGAATAGTTAAAGGTAGTTTTTCTATTCTGGATTCTCTGTCCGTGGGTTTAGCAGTGGGTTGTGTTATTTCCGCTGGGTGCTGTTTGACGTAGGTGATGTTACTGTTCTGCTGGGGAGCTGACAGCACGGCGGCTGCGCACGCCACCAACAGAATCAATGTTCTGAAAAGGAGAGGGGCAATATTAGTACTCCCGTGTATGACTTTTATAATTCAGCGAAGGGTTTTATCCATATCATTATTTTAGTTTTTTTTTTGTCAAGTATTTATCAGGTTTTGAAATTCTAAGAACCACACAGTAGCAGTCGTTGAATATATTTCATTCTCGCATGTATCATGCGTTTTAACAGGAAAGGATAACCAGCTCCATTAAATGTTATATTTTGATTAACATGTAACGAGTTACTGATCTATTGACGGCACGGTTTGATGACCAGAAAATATATGCATGAAACTCGTTTTTATTTCGTCTCCCATTAGTTATCGGCAAAAATATCATAAATAATTTGGATTCATATTGCGTTCGTTAATCATTTACGTAATGGATTTTGTTTTAGCCACGATTTTGCAGTCATTTGCTCGATCATATAGGTATGCACTGGGTAAGCCTAACTAGCTGTGGTTCTGAAATACAGCCTTTTGATAACAATATCATTTTGAAAATATCAGAATAATTGTAAAATAAAAATGTGAAGATAAGTTTAATATTATACCAAACCACAGATGCATTGCAAGTTCTCACAATATTAATTTCGCAACATTAAAATTAATCAATTAAGTACAATTTTATTGTATCCGATAGTGATTAATAGTTCCGGAAACATAAATAGGTAACATTAAAATCCGAATTAAACCTCGTTTTGTACGTATTGTTACTAGACATGCTATGGTTCCAGAGTCTCAAAGTAAATATATTTCGCCTTGTATTAGGTAAGTACCTAGATATACTCGTAAATAGGTAATCAAAATTTGAAAATACACAGTTTCCAGTATAGGTATATATATTTTTATTTTTATGTTACAGTCATATTTTTAATGGGTCTAAATATCACGGAAGCGCGAGATCCCGATAGAAGAGAAACTAATTACGATAAGCGGCCATATTACGCCAAAACACAAAATGGAAGATTTCCATACCACAAAAGAATTCAAAATGAAAGAAAAATTCTACCCAGTATTTCACCTAACAAGAAAATACAAAATATCAGAAACAATCCAACAATTAATAGTATGCTGAATACGCGCACATTTTCAACAGCCCGAAGATTCCTGACACAAAAATCTGCTGCTACTGCCAGAAGTACCCATGAGAGTAGTATTCCAGACGCTAGAAGAATACTTCTAAATAGAAGGGCTATGATTGCCAAAAGAATACAAAATGCTAAAACTGTCCCAACTCCTAAGGAAATACAAGATATAAGTAAAGCTCAATATGGTAAAAAAACACAAAATGGCGTACGATCGTATAGCGACAACATACGGCATAACAGCAAGGTGATTCAATATAATAGACAAGGTCCAAAAATAAAAGAAACTGTAAAAAATTACGGAAATATATCTCCGAGTTATAGACGAGTCCCAGGCATCAGTAGATTGCAACATGACAAAGACGTTCAAACTGATAAAAAAGAGGAAAGGGAAATGATGAACTCGGCCGATATGGCGATAAGTGACCAATTAATACAACCTGACAGAATAATTGATATGGATAAAAGAATGAAAATCAACAAACTATTGGAAGAAGATAGAATGCAACAGAGTATTTTAAGAAGAAAAATGGACAGCATCTTACGAAGCGATCAACCAGTGCAAAACGATAGATTATCACCAAGTGATATATACAAGAAAAGAATACAGGAAAAAAGAAGAAAAGATGCAAAAAAAATTGAAAACGCCAGAAGAATGCAAAATGTAAAAAAAGCTCAAAATACTAAAAGAAATTTCGAGAAGTCGTACCAAAAAAGCGTTAACGCTAGAAGAATACGAAATGACAGAAGGATGTGGGTTGCTACTTCTGGCGCCACTGTCGTCTTTAGGAAGTACATGGACAATTCAACGATCCCTCCAGACCCGCCAGATTTTAATTCCTCCGAACTCGACCATGGTAAGTACCAGTGTAAAAGTACATAGAATTCTCGTTTATGGACACACTGGATACAAAATATCATCTATTGCGTAATCTCATTTGGCCTTTCAAATTTTGGGATCGGCTTTCAGTCTATCAGATTGCAAATGAGTATTTTATTTAGTCGTGTTTCACAATGGGCTGCCTATTTGGTTTCCGGCCATAATGGTGAACTTATGTCGGAGGTGACAGCCCCGTGCGCAATGGGTCAAATGGGTCTCATACCTTCCCGTACTATGACTGTAGTCGCCTTGGTCAGAAGAGATCCGTGCGGCGGTTTCTAAGCCGAAATTATCTTTGGGTAATCAACGAACGATGGATGATGGTGAAGGACTTATTCATTATTTATTTTGACAAACAGGAGCAGAAGAGCACCCAGAAATGGATGTTGGTGATGATGGTGGTGGCCCCGGTGGAACTGGTGGAAGTGAAGCGTTCTGGGGAAAATTCTTTAAAAGTCTGACGATGATCTTCGACGGGCTTTCGGCCATCGAGCCAGCTGGCAGCAATGGTCAGAAAGTTAGGGCTTGTCTCCACATTGCGACCACGTATATGAACGCGTGAGTTTACCATTCATATGCTTTATTTGTGCCATAGCGTGGTTTCATGGCACTATCGTCGATACAAAAACTACTGAAGCAGTTTCGGCCGTCTCATATCAAAAGTCGTGTAGAGTACCTACTTTGTGAAGTTTTTTTTTAAGATACTTGCGTCTTTGAGCAGACAGAAGGCGTGTGTCTGTACAGTAAAATAATAATCAATCTCTGGAATATTCGGATATTATAACCATGCAATGTTTTATTTTACAGACACAAAGATTTGCGAAGGTATATGGGGACGCGATATTTTTACGAAAACAATTTGCAGTACGAGGTTGGATATATGACGAGTGAAATAATAACCAAATATCAAAGAATGTTAGAAATTTATCACATAGCACAAGATAAATGGCGCAAGCATCAGAACAGAGAGTTTGCTTCCAGCATTTACATGCTATATCTGTATACAAATATTCTTGAAATGGGTACCGTGATAGGACATCTGTGTGCCATGTTGGCTGAAATGGAATTGAGGTTCCGCGACCCAAGTCGTAAGAAGACAGGATTCGAGGATTACCATATGCCCCCGAGTGAGTAAAAAGATTGTTTTATCAGCACATTATTTTCAAGTTATTTGGGAACAACAACTTTTTAAGTTATTTTTGTCGTATTTTTAATAGTAACTAGCGACCCGCCCCGGCTTCGCACGGGATAACAGTATTTCCCCACTATTTAATATATGTGATTGTGCATATAAACTTTCCTCTTGATACACTCTATCTGATAAAAAAAACTGCATGAAAATCCGTTGCGTAGTTTTAAGATTTAAGCGTATAAAGCAGTGGTTCCCAAACTTATTTTGTCTAATGCCCACTTTGAGAATAAATATTTTTTTAGCGCCCCCATTTTTTCACCTGTTTAAAAACCACTATAACTTCAAATTAAATAAATTAATTATTGTGACCTATATATGTTTATTAACGGGGAATTCTAAACGAAACTTTTACTATAACCCGCAACTTGAAACCTGAGCGCAGGTAGGTAACATACCGCGGCGCTTAGGTCTCAAGTTAACTCTTACAGTGGCGGCGTAGCATCGGGTGGTACCCGGGGCGGACTACCTATTGAGCACCCCCCAAAAAAATGACAAAATATAATCACGGACTAAAATTGTTAATTAAAGTAGGTACTTAAAAATCGTGTAGAAATCATTCATGGTGCTTTTCGCCTGGTTTAACATAAAGAAACCGGAGATAGATCACTGCAAACTTGTAAAGCGCTAGCGAAGCGAGCCCGTAATTTTTGGGTTTTGGGACATAATAGAACCCAAATATGTTTTACAAAAACCAGCGACAAGTGAAAAAGCCGCGAGCGCAGCGAGCGCGAAATTTTTGAGTTTTGGAACAGTAAAGTACCAAAAAGAGTTATAAAAAACCGCGCAAATTGTTTAGGTTTGGGGCACAAAAACTTTTGGGGAAAAAAAAACACTTCAAAGAGAAGAAGCCGCGAGCGTAGCGAGCGCAAAATTTTTGATTTTTGTGACGCAATGATACCTAAAGAAATTGGAAAATAGTCATTGTTAAGTGAAAGGCGCGAGTGCAGCGAGCGCAATCTTGTAATTCATATTAGTTGATGTTCACAAGTCGTTGTTTAAGAGGCCTCCTAGCTAAATAAAATTACAAATCACCCCCCAGGCCTCTACACAACGCCCCCATTTTCTTTCTGGGTCTCTTACCGCCCCCCTTGAGACCTGCAGCGCCCACAAGGGGGCGTTATCGCCCACTTTGGGAAACACTGGTATAAAGGGACATAGGGACATAGCGACGTTGTTATATAAGTACTATGTAGTGATTCACACGCGGGAAGTGAACACTCGCTAATTTCTGCTGTATGTACCCGCTATCGCCTGGCAAGCTCGTTAAAGATATTTCGATGGTCTACGCGGGGAGCGGGACGTAGGCACCCTGGGTGATTACAGGGACGGGGACGGTGACAGTTGACAGTTTTACTATCCCAATGTTTTTTGGTAGTAGTACAGAAATAAATGTTATGTATGAAATGTTTGAAGCAATTTGATAGTGATTGTATTGAATTAAAATCTGGCAAATTCAATAAACGAGTCCAGTTTTGAGGTCGTACAGAAGAATGTGAATATTTTTAATTACAAAATCATAAAAAAAATCGACTTCACACCAAGGGGTGGTTAGATGTTGACATCAATGTGATTGGGTTGCCCGGGTAACTGGGTTGACGAGGTCCGACAGGCAGTCGCTCTTTGTAAAGCACTGGTACTCAGCTAAATCCGGTTAGACTGGAAGCCGACCCCAACATAGTTGGGAAAAAGGCTCGGAGGATGATGAGGATGATGATATTATTGAAGTCAACATCGCAGTTTTATGGAGGCAGTGGGGACGACCCTTTGTAACACCGCTATTGACAGTCATGTCCCCCGCACACCCGCGTGGACCGAGAGTGTCCTCGAAGAGTTTGCCAGGTTGTAGTTACTGCCAATACCTAAGTACTTGTGACAGCCACCCAACACCTTCAATTGTTCATTGTGCAGTACCTTGGTACCTTCTATCAAATTGTTTCGAGGCTTTTCTATCAATTAGGTGCTTTTCATTACGTTCTTAATTAGACAGAAGGGTTGCAGTTAAATGATCTAAAACCAATCTAAACTTTTTCCATTGCCATGAAAGAAAAAAAGACGCAAAAGCACGGGACCGAAGCTTTCGAGGCGTCTATTGATGAATATGAGAAGAGGTTGTTAGATGGACAGAAGAAGCGGCGAAAACAACGAAATAAGGACAGAAAGAAAAATTTGTACGCCGGTTACAAACCCACACCTCCGGACAAAAAGCCGAGGGGGAGGTAAGACCAACTCTTCGGAACTGATATTGTCAGCAAATCAAGCTATTCCAAACTGCACAATTTTCACAATCAGCATTGAACTTTATGCTTCACATTTGAAGTTGAAAGTCCTTGATTGTAGCTTGCAGTAGCTTGATGTGCTGGCACCGAACTCCAAGTTTAGATCGCGTGACAAAAGTAATAATAATTATAGTAATCGGCACGAATCTTCAGCTGTGACCTACATCTGCGCAAAAGTGTTTATTAGCGAAGAACCAATCCCGAGTGACGGCTATGACGCGATTCACTGCGGGCCAATCACCGCTTTAGCCCGCCCCCGCGCCTCACTTCATACCACAAAAGAGACCCAATAAATTACTTCTGCGCAGATGTATATAGGTCAGAGCTCAAGATTCGTGCCGATAACTATACTCGTAGTAGTCATGATATATTTATGTGCTGTAAAATGTTGAGCTAAAGTGATTTTTGAATTTGTTTCCACAGTTCTTGGGCACTCGACTACGGATGGTCGATCGAATACAACTGGTGAAGTTACCGTGGATATAATATCGGATATCGTTTATATCAAGTGGTTATCAATCAAGCACAGAAGACCAATTATTTATAGTTTACTAAAAATACCAATTAAATAAAACAAAAAGTGAAATATGTGACTAGGACTGAAAAGGATCAAGTTTGTTACTGATTAGCATTTAATTATGTTTATTATAAATGGAGTTTAATCATAGTTTAATAATAATCTATTGACTTAATGTGAAAAAATTCATAAGGAATGCAAAGTTAACTAAAAAAAAACTTTTTTTATTTAAAATTAGGTAGTGTTGATGTACGTGTGTGTATGAAAAGATAGCTTTACTATGTATTTTCCGGTAATCAGAAATATTTACTAAATTATTTTGGAAGCTTGGTTTGACGTTACATTAGAACTAATACATCAGCTACGACGTAGCAAAAGAGAATACACCTGTTTACATTATTATATTTTTATAATTAGAAATAAGACGTATT
The DNA here is from genome assembly GCF_030705265.1 of Helicoverpa armigera. Taxonomy (NCBI): domain Eukaryota; kingdom Metazoa; phylum Arthropoda; class Insecta; order Lepidoptera; family Noctuidae; genus Helicoverpa; species Helicoverpa armigera. Next base: position 4,503,438 of record NC_087141.1, read on the forward strand.
AAGTAGGTACCTACTTTTAATAAAATGTATAAAAATACATACTTTGTGTTTTTATTTGTATCTAATTATTTTTTGGTGTGTGTTTATTCAAAGTGGGATAACCAAGAATTTTATGAATTTACTACCGGTCGCCCGCGACTTCGTCCGCATAGATTTTTTTTATTCGTAGGCGGGCTAACTACAAATTTTAAGACCACCACACAAAACTACTTTTAATGCTCTGCTCCTATTAGTCTTAGCGTGATGATATATAGCCTAGAGCCTTTCTCGATACAGTCATGGACACATAATTAAAGACACCCCCGGACTCGAAGTGAAATAAATAGTTATGGTACTGACATGAGCTTAAGCACGGTATAAACTGTAGTGTTATAATTATTAAAACAAACATTACATTTTGTTCTTTAAATTAAGGACAAAAAATATTTCCTTTCTTTAATACTTTAGATATAAAGCTCTATGGGAAATGAACACGAACTTTTGTAGCTGATACTTGGCTGGTCAGCTAATTAAAGACAGTTAAAGCCCAGTTAAGAAAAAAAAACGAAAGATACAAATAGTTGCCATACTTTTTTTAAGAAGTGAGTAAAATACTTATGAAAACTCGAATTAGGTAATAATTTAGGTTTATTTCATTAAAAATTTTCATTTTAGTCCTATCAATAAGACTAGAACAAGAATTCTGGTAAGTAAAATGTTTTAGGCTTTTTAATATTATATTTTGACATACGGATTTATACATACCACTTGATCTGTAGTAAGGACATGGTAATAAATTTATTATTAAAGATTTCTTATCAAAGGCACTAAAAAAGGCATGGTTTGAGAACAACTCAAAACCGACCCCAAGGAAAACTTATCCGCAAACAGACTTTAAGGCGGTGCTATAGGCAAATAGTGAACCATTTACATGATTCGGTACTGGTTTTTTTTGGGAGTCATCTGATGTTAAAAGGACGACAATTGTGTCTGCAGAACTTTTAGACTACAACCGGGTCGGGAAAAGCTGTAAGGCATGGGTAGGTATTGGAAGATGTTACTTTTGGAAAAGCACCGCGTGTCCATACTGTAGTTGACTATTTCTATCAAATGTGAAAGGTGCAGTGAACAAGTGTTCAAAAATATTTTTTTTTTTTCATTAAACAAAGGGATACGAATAATTCTAAAATAATGCATCGAAATTAGTCGCCTCCAAAACATCAGATGGAACCAAAATACACTAAGAAAGTTCTCAAACATAGGAGGCGAAAAAGTAATAGTGTGGGGCTTCTCTCCACTACTTGGTGTGGTGATCTTTTAGAAAGATATTATTAAAAATAGGCGAATTCAAGTACTATAATATTTTAGTAATAGCATTTTGTTATATGCTAAGCATAATTTACCGGTCCTTAGCACTTTCCAAATTAGAAAAGTTCTGAAAAACACTGTAAGAGTAGTAAAAAGGACTCTTTGATCGAGCATCTTATGACGGTTTTGGTTTGGCCCATCGCAAATTTAATAGAAAAAAAACTGGTGATCGGCCAGAAAACACAATGGCGATAAATCATACATGAAACATTGATCAATTTTACACAGATTTTTATGAAGCATGGAAGAAAATTCCCGTAGCGACTTAAAACAAAACTGACCGCTTGCACGCTTAGGGATGTCGTGCTGTCATTGAGGTAAAAGGAAATAAACCAAATATTAGTACTCATTAGTATGCTTAGTTACAGTGTAGGGAATGTTGTTATCCGCCGCCCCCCGACCGCTCGATCAGCTGCTCGTTTCTGCAGCCTCGGCGAAACATCAAAATGTACGTCGAGACTACGCTAGCGTCACAGGTAGCAAAATTGATGCTACGAGAAAGCCCGTGCCCGTAAAGGGACAGAATCGGGCTGACGATGAGGGGTTCGTTACGGTGCAAAGGAGGAAGCGCCGTCAGCGAACCAACAAGAATCGTTGCGGCACGGCTCCTGTTGAGCCAAACATCAAAATTCGTGCCGCCAAGCCGAACACCCCGGTGTACATCTCCCGCCTACACTACACCACTAAGGCGGAGGACATCGTGGAGTACGTGCGTCAGAAGCTGAAGTACGCCCCGAGAGTGCAGCTGCTGGAGTCGCGCCATAACGCCAACTTCAAAGCGTTCGTGGTGCGAATACCAACGTGTTTCCTGCACCTCGTGTTGGACGAAAACTTCTGGCCACAGGACGTGGTGTTCCGTCGTTTCCGCGGACAAGTGCCACAGGACCGCACAGTGTCATAGTGCATAAGGAAGTGCTACTAACATAGTTTTAAGTTTCTATTTACTAACAATTTTGTATAACATATGTATGCTAGTTTTAAGGTATTTATCTATGGGCCTTTGATGCCTGAAAATAAAGGTGATTTGATTTGATTTGATTTGGTTATAGAAAAGTACCATCAATAATATTAATAATTTGCATTTCTTCCTCTGAGCAAATGGAGTGTCTTTAATTATATGGCCAGGCCACGTTATGGTTCATACCGCTCGAGATTCGGATAAAGCGAAAAAAAACTTGTCGCGAAGGATCACTGAAGATAGTCTTTAGTTTTAATATTTCACAATGCCCTCTTAAATATTTTAAAATAGAAAATAAAGTTCCAGTAGCAATCAGAAAAAAGAAATACAGATGAAATGCGGCAGCAATTTAAGATTCCAACAGTGTCTTTAATTATGTGTCCATGACTGTAAATGGGCTATCTAACACTGAAATTATTTTTCAAATCAGACCCGTAGTTCCTGAGATTAGAGCGTTCAAACGTGGTTCAAACAAACAAACTCTTCAGCTTTGTAATATTCGTATAGATTACCTAAGCATTCTACCTAGTCATAAATACTCATAATATTTTACCCCCTTTAATACTGTAAATTGAGTTAAATAGTGTAAATTGTATACATAGGAGGTATGTACATATGTACTACCAATAAATAAATAACATTTATTTTACTTCGACTTTCAGGCGTCACTAAAATAACTTTATTTTAGAGGTACAATCGAACATCAATATTAACGTTAGTTACTCTTTTAGACAAGGATTGTTTATTTAGGTATATAACATAATTGAATGATCTAATATCACCGTGGTTGAATGACATTAAAATCTGGTTTTCACCAATCTATTTACAGAAACCAGTAGACACGCGTAATGTTGCAAATTATTTAAGGCAAAATTAATTAATAGAACACAAGAAAAATATGGCAGTGGTTGGACTTTAGACATTTTACTTTAAGACAAGTTAAAAAAAAAAACGTTTAGGTATTTATTTTGAAATAAGACTTGGAGTCTTTCCTATGACAATCACATGCGTACGACGTCCAGATCCTGACCTAATTGTGATCCCTGAGGGAAACGAACCTTGCGACACGTAGGTTAAACGATGAGCGCTAAAACTTTGTCGCGCAGAATTTTGTCGCACGTAGTAAATCCGCTAGAGTGAAAGCGCTCTTAGAGAATATTATAGATTTTTGCGTTTGCGAACAGTTTATTATCGAAATCTATGAGTGCTGTGTACACTGTTAAACTGACGAAGGTCCATGTTAAGCAAGACAGTTTCAAAAGTTTCAGAGTCAATATTTTTTTAATTCGACTATTACCAAGACAGTTCTGTTTCAATATTAGTTTAATTTCAAGTAGGTATATTGGGCATGTAGATGATACGTCCATCGTACACGCGGTAAGATGTATGGTTTACACAAAGTGCCAATATTGACAGACCCTGACCCGCGGTAGAGACACAACACGCTGTCTTATGTAATTTCGGTGGAAACTAAGATATGTGATTTCACAGTAGGAACAAGAAATATTTTTTGTAGAGAAGCTAATATGAAGAAATGTACTCCAAAATCTGAGTATTATTATGTATGAAGGCCGTCAATAAGGTGGTCGGATTATCTGACAATAATGGTGGAATAGGCGCTGGACGCAAGCCGCTTCCAGATGGATCTTCTAGAAATCAATATTATAGTATAGAGGCCTATATTCCGCATGTAATATGTTCCGCAATGGACATTCTACAGTTAAGATAATAAAATAATGATGAACGATGTCAAATCCAGAACTTTTTCTTAAAGAATTAAAATTGAAACTCTTGAGCCAAAATAGGAGATGAGTCCGAAATATTTTTTAAAGGTGTATTTTAATATCATTTATGTAACGCTAATTTGTTTAAACCGACCTTGATATGGGTCGCGAATCTGTAATCGCAAATACTTTTAGGTTCTCAAATAATTACGCCAACAAATATATAATTTGCACCTACTTAATAAAGGTTATGTAAAATGGTTTGTCTTACTGTGACTGTTTTCAGTCAATGTATTTTTTCAGCGTTGCGAAATTGCGCGACATTGATACGTACTTAGGTAATAACTGAATAATGTGTTTTGAAGGTTTCGTGTTGTACCTACCTACCGGCTTTTTATTATGAACACTTAGGTGTCGACCTATACAAATAGGAATAGTATGTTTGAACATTTTTAGACCAAAGCCCAAACCGATTTTATTGACCTAATTTTATAAATATAGAAATAGGCACTGAAGCACAAAAGTTACCCATTTTGTAACCACTTTCCTGAGTAATGAATGTGTTAACCTATATGAGTAATGAATGTGTTAACAATATGCCTAATTGATATTTACAAAAACAAAACTAGGTAGGTATGTTAGGTACCTATGATGTTCTCCTAGCCGATTATCGGCTACGGCGGCTGTTCTCATGTAAGGAGACTAGCCAACTGCGCAGGACATATTATAGTGCACAAGTATTTACGCAGACACAGGTAATGTATATCACTGTGCCTGTGCCTAATGAAGGCACATACAGTAGTTTCCTCTCCGGGTTGAGTCGCTTGTACATTTTATTCTAGATTAAATCTGAAATCTATATTGAATGAAGCGTTGAGCAACGGTATGGCATCTGAAACAATAGCTACACTGTCGGGCTCGCTTCAACGGCTGCGGCATCTGATGGACTAGATCGATGCAACTGCTGAATGAATGGTCTAACTTGTCTTAGTTCGTATGTATTGTATATTACTTTACTTTATCTTAAATGTGATAATATATATAAACGTGGATATCGTGTAAGAGGACGACCAGAAAAATGATGGATGGATTGTGTGAAAGGCGATAAAGCTAGAAAAAATGATAGGTCCTTGTGAGATGATGGCAGAGAAGAGTATGGGAGGAGAAAAAATGCTGCGTCAACCTCAAATATAATAGTGATAAGGACAGAAGGATGATGATATGTAAAGACTTATAAAAATTGAAACACAATGAGACATGAAATATGTAGGTCTGTAATGTAATATGTTATTTACTCATAACAATAAGGTTTTCCTCCCATTTTCTCTAATGAGTGCATTTTCGCCAAAGTTACACCTAACTTTTTCTGGCACTGCAGTAAGATGGTCTTACTTCAGAGGATGCCTGACCTGACCTAACCTTCCAAACTACAGGATAGAGGCTATTTGAATGAATGTTACTATATTTTGGGCGTGTTTCCTACATTGTGAACTAAACACGACAAAGCTGACACAGTTTAACGTAATATTAATAATAATTGAGGCTACAGTCTTATATCATTTGTATAACATCAACCTTGCATTGTTTAGGTGTGAGACGTGATCGTAACAGATAAACACTGCCTCATGAAAACACTTTGTGGGATGTTTATTAATTCATTCATTTTTGGAAAAAATATGCTTGCTTCAGCATTTTTGAAGTTGGAATTTTTGATATAGCAAATAAGTATTGCTTGTTGATCGGAAACTGAATGAATGAATGAACTTCCGCTAGATAATAATTTTGTCTATACCTTCTTACGACTTTTCAGTAACTACTCACGTTAAGGTTCTACCCAATTACAAGAGAAAAACAAGTTATTTAATTTATTAAGCAGCGGAAGACTTGGTGTTCCGTAAACAATAGAATATATTCTGCCTTGCAAGTTGAAGATTAATAGAGTTAATTAAAATCTTAATTAAGTTTTGTCGCGTGATTTTTTTGCATAGCTATCATTGTGTGTATTTTGATGTCACCTAACCTACGTTTTTATCGATGAAATAAAATTTTACGTATGTTTAATTTAAGTTTAATTTGGAGCAGTAGCTACCTTAACACAAGCCGAAATTACGCAGAGCTCGAGCGTACTTTTTGCGCCGCGTCTGTCAATTTGATTCGCGGAACTCAGGGAGTGAGCTCGTGAAGAATTCTCACTAATTAGTAGTTGTTTTAACCAAAATAAACCTGTCTTGGCCACCCAGCGCCGCTTGGACCATGAAGAAGTATCTAAAAATCAGCCAGTTAATCACTCCGTGTGTAATTAATAGCTGCATAATGCCATTCCCCGCGTATTGTCTAAATAACAATGAATAGTTTTTTACTAATACAATCATGTTGCGTTTTATCGCTGCTAAGCTGTGAATGCGTGTTTTTAATTGTAGGACGTAAAGTTAGCAAAATAGATAATTGTTTTACAGAAAATTACGTTTTTTTTCGAACAAAATAACTAAGTTCATGTAAAATAGATACAGTGGTGGATGGAGAGAGATTTATTTCAACCCAGAGAATCTGTGGCATTTGAAAACTATCCCTCACAGTTAAGCTTGACAAAATACTTAAACTGCCGTTAAGGGTGCTCAGAAAGAAGCCATAATCATTTTAGCTAGAGTTATAACGACTGAAAAACTAAAGGACTCCTTTTTTGTTGAAGATGCTTATATGAAGAAAACCTTAAAAGTACCTTTGTGAAAAACATTAATTAAATGGTTGTGCACCTACTATAACCTTGGTACCATAATACAAATTTTATGAATGAGAATACTGTCCATTGTACAACCTAAAAAAATATGTTTCGACAAAATGACAATGACTTACTGCAATGTTATTAATTAGATACGGAAATAGATTGACATTTGACTCGTAAGACCTGGGAAGTGGTGTGACAATAGGACATTAGTATAACACTAACTTATTGTTAACTTTATATTGGGCCGCAGACATAGAATAAGAAATATGGAAACTAGGTACCTCAGGAAATATCTTTAACAAGGTGAAGACAACTAAAGATTGTAGCTATGTTTTGATGAGGATGAGCTAGCTATGGGCATACATATATGAGAAGGGATTGAGAGTCCAGCATTTTCATATTTAGTACCTAAAAACATAATTATGTTGGCCCAACGTTGTCGAGACCTTGGAGTTAGTGAAGATATCTGGCTCTAGATATAATTTTTCTCTTAAAGTAGGTCCTTCTTGGTAAAGTTGACATTGGGAGGCTTACTGTCCCGGATCTGAATATTTGTATATATTGTCAGCAAATATGTTCGTAACTAGAGAATAATTAGCAGAATACTAATGAGAAGTAAATAATGGCCTGGGTAATTTTAACCAGTGTTAATTTATACATCATTCATAACTTTTATTATTTGTTTAATACAAGGTTGAGGTTTTTACCGGTTGTCACTATCAAACACATATCACAATCACTAATTTAACTAATAATCTAAAACTACGTAATTGTTACGGTTCAAAATAATTATTTGTCACAGTCTAAATTAATAATAAAAAACTCGATATTTAAAAAGAAATCTAGATTGCAAAATTTTAGAAAAACTGTACTAAGTAGATCACCAAATAGCCTTTGAACTTGAACTCGATAAATTAAAAAGTGTAACATCACTATTTTTACAAACGTAAATTATTTAAAAACAAAATGTGCACTAACCGGTACATATCTTCGTAGTTCGGACAAGGAGCTCTCGTGCGATTCTCAGTAACCAAGGAGAAGAGATGAGCACTCAGTTTCTTAAACAACCTATTTATACAAAACGACACTATAAACTGACCAACGTGCGGACCGCACCGTGCGTATGTTTTTTTCGCGCCAAACGGTAAACGACTGAAGGCAGTCGTCCATACAGCCTCTCGGAGTAAAATGGTAGGGCGTGGGATGGGATATTATCAATGATATTAAAATGATATGTATTTTAGAGTTCTTAACTGAAATTGATAGGTTTTGTATTGTAAATTCTTTGTCCGTTTGTATTTTTTTATGGAGCTTGTTTGCGGGTATGATACGATATGACTTTATTTCAATAAAAAAATATTGCCCTGCTCTGCTAGTAGAAGCGCTCTTGAAGAGACAGATAAATTATTAAATACAACGTACCTATCTCATCATCTTTTGTACACATAGTGTTACACTATACATAATTAAAGGGTCCTAGGGATTCTTTGGTCACCGTTCTGGATAGTTACATACAGGATCGCAAATAATATTTTGCAAATTATGCTTACGTAGCCAATTAATTTTGAAGTGAAAAAATCAATGAATCAATTAGGATCATAATCAGCGTGATTAAGTGTGAAATTGAGACATTCGAGGCTTTATCTAATACCTATGTTTTTCTACAGGACGGCGATGACTAGGTTATAACTCGCAACACTAGGTACCAAATAGGTTTTTTTAGTTAACAACTAAAAACTATGGCAAGCAAGCTAGTTAACAACCACATAGGTACAAAAAATAAATTCAATAAATATATTATTAACACAAAAATAGTAAGTAACAAGGCGACATTAAAATCACTTTCTTTTACAACAGAACTGACGTAACATTTCCCATGAACTTGGTTGTTGAAATGACACAAAATTGGCGCGGAACCCACTGAGCTAATGACAGCCATTGTATATTATTTATTTATGAATTGTTCAAACTTGAATTAACTTCCCATCACTGGGAATGTTTTTGAGGAAACACGAATCTTGTTAAAGATACCGGATGTTGTAAGATAACACAAAATACTAGTACCTAATAGGTACGCACTTACCTTCTATCAGATAGATGTGATCTTCTGTCAGACCGTGCCTCATTAGAAGCACGATGCCCACTTGTATTTAGTTCAAGTTTATTACGGTAACAAAATGGTAACAATTTCAATCTTATGAAGAGTTAAAATATTTATTTTAAATTTGTTTATTATACTTTTAGCACACATTTTACAAAAAAAAAAACAATGTACAAAGGCGGACTTAACGCCTTAGGCGTTCTCTACCAGTCAACCTTTAGGTGCCTATCCCAGGAAAATGAGATCACGAAATATTGTTAAAAATAAAAACACATTACACATAACATTTATTCAATTATATTATAAGCAGACATCACTCGCCAGTCAGATTTTAGTTTTCATTATTTTCAGTATTTTACTGAAACTGTTTGTTAGTAGTTAATCCGTATTTTCTTACTCCCTGATTATATGAGGATAATACCCGATGGCACAGTTTACGATGGCTGTTGACCATACAGTAATGTACCCCTGGCCTTGCAAACAAATAGGACATAAATAACTTTATAGGCGGTCCCACCAACATAAGGAATAAATGCTATTATTCATACTGCCAGTTATTTTTAATATACAATGCGAAATAATAACTGGTCTCGAAGAAAGCGGTCGGTATAAATGTTACACTATTTTTATTTTGACTCGGGGGTTAATTCTATCCTTACTTCCCATATCTACTCATATTTAAAAAGTTTATTTGTGTGCTACGCTTTCATGACAAATTAACTGCACCTATTTCGATGAAAATAAAGACATTGATGGAATCTGAAGACGCATTTGTACATTATAAGCTATGTCTTCCGGCTTTCGGATGTATTTCTCCGAACACAGGTTTGAACCCTGTAGAATCAGTCAGCTACGTTCACTCACAATAATAACGAGGGATTTTCTTTCTTTTATTCTTTTCCTAAATTCCTGGCTTGGTACGTTACTGCAAGGAACGGAGCGTCATATTATATTAACGTCATATAATTTTGAGGTCTTATAACATGTTATCATTTTTTTTTTATTCTCAAAAGTATTCCCATTAGGAATGCTTCTTATCTCTTTTGATAGTCTATTTACTATAAATATTCAGGTATATAGCCTATTTATTCAAGCTCTCAGCCAGGCCAGCCTAGATACGTCTAGAGGCAATCAATCCTGCTACCGTTACGATGGATTGCCAGACCCACCGCTACACCAGTTCCGTTCTATTGGACCGCGTCCAACTGATAACCGTTGGTTCCTATGCCTTATTGGACCATTGTTTTCTATATACTGGGTCACTGGAGCAAAATTGTTGTCTTTGGTAAATGGGTAGTTTAGTGGTACTCGCTGTTGTCTCTACGGCTAATAATTTATCACAGATGATTAAATTAAGTGTAGATCAGGTATATTTATTTATTTATTTAAGGTACGTCAACGGCTTTACACGTAAAAATATTAAACGTCTATGTGTTGACAAAAAAATAAATAATAAGGAGACGGTATTCATCCCCGTTTAATTTCATCCAGTAATTTCTAAAATGCTGAAACTGGTGGCAATGGATAGCTGCCGTACATATGCCTCTCCCTCTTAAGATACTAGAAGAAAGACAATATATTTTTTATCAGTAGGTATGCGTTAAGCAGTTGACTATTATGAAATAGCTACTTAGTATTTATCCAGTGTCATTTAGTGCTTAGACCGAGCCGTGGGCATTCGTAACAATCTATTTAAATGCTTTATATAAAAGAATCTCTACATTCCTGACACTTACAGAGGCATGCCGTTGCATAAGATTCAGTGTCGACAATTAATTAGTCTTACGCTCGTTAATTATGCTATGTACTATTATTTACATAGCACATTCTACAAATGATTTGAAAATACAACTCTGTACATCGCATATTATACCACCCTCATGCTTACTCATGCTACTTAGATGTTCATGGTATATAAAGTAGATGAAGTTACTTTAATGCGCGGTGCTCCTATAAATTAGGAACATGTTTAGCTTCCTACGAATTGGATTATCGAATTTTTCAAATATGTCTGGCTACTTAGTTCTAGTACCTGTTCTATAATTAGGTATTTACAGTTCCTGGTATTAGCGCGTTCTTGGACGTATTGTGTTAGTAAGTTAATAGCGGGTTGCACCCAAACAGGTTCATTGTATATTGAAATATTGGACAAACAGTTCGTAATCCGGAAAAAGTTTGTGATCCGGATATTCGTGCCAACACTTTTACTACAGATGAAAAATAATTCTGAAATCTGTCGTCCTAATGTCAAAACAAAATTCAATACGAACATTTATCGTGAAATAATGAATTAAGAAATATTTCAGTTCTATTCCGAACAGGCAGGTCGTTGAAAATAGTAAAGTAAAACAACTAAAAAAAGTAATGTCTGAATTAAAGAAAGCTTAACTGACATGGGTTAGGTGTAAGAACAGCAAAATATGGCAGTTGGGAAACGACCCAAGAGACCTAGCAAAAGTGATTCGAAGGTGAAATCACCTTCTGCAACAAAAGAAACTAAACCGGTAAACAGGGAATCAATAAGCACTCCGAAAGGAGCTTCAATAACGAAACCTTCGAAAGTAGAACCCGGGGCTACTCCAAAAGTGGAACCCGAAACCACTCCAAAAGTAGAACCCGTAACTACTCCAAAAGTAGAACCAGATATTCCTGTTGTACCAACAAATAACGCAATGGATTCAACACCTAAAGCTTCCAACACTGAATCAAAGAAATTCGGAGCCAAATCTTCTAAGAAAGCGAAAAGTGAGAGTGGTGTTATATGCGCTTGTCATCCAGAAACAGGTGGTAGTGGAGAGGACGGAAAAGATGTAGGGACGGCATGCTGTGATTATTTGTCAAAGGGGTGTAGGCGTTGTAACGTAGATGTTAAAACCCTAGCGTCGGGAGTCGCAATAGGCATACTGACTTTGTGCTTTATAAAATGGTGCTGGGTTTGCTGGTGCCGAAGATCCTGCCGGAGACGACGCCCAGTACAAACTTGCGGCTACTCTGGCTTCTGCGCTGTGTTCATGCCACTCATATATGCTCTGCTTTAATTACAACCACGCTAACTATAAAGATGCTGCAAGTTTACTATCAACCTTCATAGATAAAGGTAAGCAGAAGAATATTATTACTTTTTATTGCACACAAATAGCAACAAACTATTCGTTATAGTAAATAGGAAACATTTTTTCTGCTTATTTGTACCCCGAAGGCTCCGAAACTATACAACAGATTGGAAATAAAATTTATCCAGACACGGGAAGAAATTCCCCTGGGATGCGGGCGATACCGCGAGAAAGAGCCAGTAGTCAATAAGCGTTTGAAAAGTTCTGAAAATCTGGGCTGCCCCAGCAGACAAATATCCCTTTTATTTTAGTTGAAGAAACATTTCGAAGTGTTTCGGTGTTTGCCGTACTTGCTTAGTTTTCTATCGTTATACACATTATCCTCATTCTCGCAAGGTCTTACCAAATATAGAATCTGTAGCCTCTGTAGGTAAATAAAGATCCAAATGCAAAAAGCATAGACTTGTTAGAAAATATATTGATACTCATGTATCATCAACATGCGTGACGACATTCTAGGCACAGATTGTAGACTATAATCACAAATGAAAGATGTCAAATCCTAAAACTCAAACAACATTTAATTTACAAATAATGAATTAATTTTCATTTTCACTTCAGATGGAGAAACTACCGTAAAAGAGGACAATGGAAAACTTTGGAAAAGAAAAGGATTAAGAAACAAGAAATAATAAATAGTGGTGTGAAAACACTAGAGTTTTCGTCATGGGTTAGACTGAAGTGTTAAAATGGTTAAAACTGTGACCCAAAAGACCTCGACCAAGGGCAATGTGAATTGCGCCTGCTTCTACTCGGCTTCTCTAGCTGCCAAAGCGAAGAAGACTGCAACATACAGCGTAATACTTGGACTACTGGCCCTGCTCGGCTGGTACTTATACGTACACTTTTATAAAGGCAATTGCGATCGGTGTTGTCGAAGACAATGCCGATTTGGAGGTGTACGCTGTTGTTGCTTGCCTGATCGACGACGACGATAACAATCATACAAAATGAACAAGGTAAGTACCGTATTTTCTAGCGTCACTTACTGTAAATCCAATGTATCCATTTTTAACACGTTTCCTGGGAAAGTAATATTTTATTCTATGCATTCCTGTGGCACTAGGCAGTAGACTATAATTGTTACGGGACAGAGCATGACCCTGATACACTTTCTTTTTCTTTTGTAAATTAAGTTTCATTTCTTTCGTGCGGTACCATATGTAAAATATCTGGCACTGATGTAGGTACAGCACTATATTTTAAAAATACATATTTTTTTAGAACTGAAGTGTTTTCAGTATATCTTATGAGTCTTAGATATCATAATGTACCTACGTTCGTCTTTGACCTACTTACACTTCAATACAGTTTACTGTATTTTGGTTCAGGTTTCGCACTCGAATAAAAGCTTCCATATTAACATTGCGTTACTAATCTGGTATATAGCAATTATAAGTGCCATTATTTCTTTAACTCATGCCTCAGTTTACTTGGTATGTATGCTGTATTAAGTGCCTAAGGCTTAAACTAATATGAAGCCTTTATTTCAGACACGACGATGTAACAAGAACACAACTCAGTCCATGACATTTCAATAGTCCAGAAACACCTTCAAATAATATTCAAAATAAATAGTTAAATGTTTGTTATGAAAATGTCTTTTTACCACACCAAAATGATTACAATAAAGTAGTTTGAAAACTTATTGTCGTATGTTTTACGCTGGTGCTTGAGTAGGGAATCTGGCTGCCTTTAGTAGGTAGGTAAACAAAATCATAGAACCTTTGAAAGCCACCAATTATGTAAGTTGCTCGTTCACGCTACGATATTATAATATTCAGTACCTATTAAGTATCTTGTAAACAGAAGGTAATTGGCCTACTTTTTTTAAAGATGCGCTTTTGTTAGCAGTTTTCCACTACAGTCATCTTACTAGGGCCAAAGGCGAAAAAACTTATCTTAATAGTCTTAGTAGGAAATTACTGAAAAGATGCAATATTCAGAATTTAAAATGAAAATTAACTGGTTGTTTTAATAATACCTACATATTACCACTTGAAAAACAATGGTCTCAATTAGGTCTGCCTATAAAGTTTACTGGGTTCGCTATTCAACCGAAAAAGCGGAAATTCACCATTCAAAATTTCGGTAGTTGGAGTACCAACTACCTAAGCAGGTAGTAATACTACTACAAACAAGTATGCCTATGTAAAATGTTTATCTATGTAAATAAAAGTAGAACAATTAAAATGGCCGATCAGCTATGGAAATGCGCCCCAGTAGGAATTACCGTCCTTGCTATAGCCGTTGAACTTGACTGGCATTGAGACGGGTTCTCATTAACAATGCAGCTTATGACAAGATGGTTTGCCTTGAACTTGCAATTTCCGAATATACTCGCTCTCGGTATGAAAGTTATTGGCTTGTTTTACTCGCCTGGATGTAAATAAGTAGTTCCGTAAAGGGCGATGCGCGGTTTTCAGATCAAGTTTAATATCGTTTGTAGTTAAAATTAGGTATAACGCTAAGGTTTGGTCGGAGAAAGAGTAAGAAACAATTTTGGGCGTTTTCATGAGAATTTGCAGTATCACTCATACACGTAGGTTATGTGCCATTGATGATTGATAAAAAATACAGTTCACCCCTATTAGTAAACTATACACCCATCAAATTATAACTTGGTAGGATTTGGTAGATAGTCCACACCCTAGATCAATTCAGCTTGTTATTATAACCTATTAATAACCTACATACCCTCAAATTATGTCTTGGTAGCATTTAGTCCATGTCCGTCCTAATCTGATTATCCAACTATCAGACCTCAATTGTTAAACGATACTATTAGACAAGAAGAACCTTAGAACTTAGGTAAATCATCACAGTAAAAAGCTACTTAAAAATGTAGACCCAACTAAATAAAATAAAACTGTTAACATGAAACTTTACATCAAGGAAGGTAAAAATGTAACAAAATTATTATCCTGTGCAAAAATACATGGTTTTCCGATATTATCCACAAAGAGCTTGGCTAATACCTACTTAAAATGAAACAGGCATAGGTACGCCATGAATCCTATTAGGTAAGCACATCACATTGGACCGTTTTTTAAAAAGTAATTAAGTAGGTTTATTAGTCCCAAAGTTATGAGTGTGTACATCTATGCAACACTAATAAATGTATCTATAGGCC
Source organism: Helicoverpa armigera (assembly GCF_030705265.1). Taxonomy (NCBI): domain Eukaryota; kingdom Metazoa; phylum Arthropoda; class Insecta; order Lepidoptera; family Noctuidae; genus Helicoverpa; species Helicoverpa armigera. The sequence continues at coordinate 4,518,539 of NC_087141.1, forward strand.
TAATGATGATGGTGAACCCTTTACAGTAAACTAGCTTAGCTGTTGCCCGCATTACCAACCACCGGGGCGTCCCCAGATAAGTATTTCCGCACCCGGATAAAGAATATCTATTGAATTTGGTGTGAAAGCGTGACAAACAAAGTTATTTTTATTATTCCTAACGATTATTAACGAAACTTTTTGCAGACCAATCAAACGACGGAGATTAATCTCATCATTAAAAATAATGATAAAATATTAGACACAATCTAAAACTAAACAGTAATCCGATCATAGTATGCTAAACACAATATTATCGAATGTTATACAATAAAAACTGGTTTATAATTTATTTTGATGATTTAAAATTAAATTCACATAATTACGTGATGTCAAATGATGTCACATTAACAGTATCGCATAGTTTGAGGTCAGTCACTTTATTCTAGTCTAGATCTTCATTAGCACTGCGGCTATTAATTATAACGGATTATCGAATACGTTCAACGGTAGAATAGAGGATCACTATTTTAAAATTTATTTATTTCTGCTATTAAATTGTGTAATGAGCCTTAAATAGAACCTTGTGGTATACCCGGCTCATGGAACGTAATGGGTAGTGGAAAATTGCTTCGGGATATATTAAATTGCGAAAATTTTCTATCCAAAGCCTAAATAAGTCTGTACCACAAATTAATTACGCTTCTACGATAGACTTTTCAACTAGTATGAGCATATGAACTTTGTCTAAAGCTATAGACAGATCGCCGCCATCTAGACGAATATATCCTAACAGATAGTATTCAATGTACTGTTATGGGCTAAAAAGTACATGCCTGTGGTACTAACGAAGTACATATGTACATAGTATACGATTTCCCTCTATAAGATATCTAAAGATTGACACAGGGTTGACTATCTTAGTAGGTACAGTAGAAAGCTTATTGGATTTGAATTCCATAAAAATACAAATTAAATTATAGTTTTAAATGACAAAAAACGCAGTGTTTAAAATAATATTTAACTTATCGGTAATTCGTTGCAACGTCGTCCTGATAGCGGCGTATCGCTCACGTCATTCAGTCCTACTCGTTTAAATGTAACGTATGATAACAAATATTAATTTGAAAAAATGTCGACCATTTCATTATGTTATAAAGCAAATTGTGTGTTTGCTTATCCAACGAAGTTCTGGGTACTTTTAAAAGTAGCAAATTCTACAAAGACCTATGAGTAGAAACAGCTACAGGTTCCTCTAAAAAATAGAAATATAGATAGTAGATCTATATGTCCTAGATCAAACTTAACTTTGATTTCTATGTTATAAACGTACATATATTAGTAAGATATTTCAGATTTTGAAACAATTCTGTTGGCCAGACAGAATAATTCCATTTTCGCATCAAATACTATCTAGTAGCTGTCTAGTAGCAGCTTCTATGCATACAAGATCCGAATTAAATACAATTAAAGATTTATCTTAAAAAATAACTTATATGTTAAAACACACGTTATAAAATAGCGCAGTTTCAGCATCTTCCATGTTAATCTTCTCAGGGTCCGTAGCATCGTTGGTCAACTCAGTCATTTGTTGCCCTTCGCTAGGCAGCTGGCAATAATACACAGCAAACTGCCATACGATGAGCCGCAACCGACAAGAGTTTTGATGTTATCTTCTTCACTTCCATAGACTTTACTATTTAACGTCATCATCTCCCAAGCCTTTTTCGGTCGTTGTTGGGGTCGGCTGCCAGTCTAACTACAATGGCATGGGGCAACCCAATACGCCTTGGTACGACTGGTTGACAGACATACTGGCTTCTGACTTCCCGTAACGACCGCCAAAGACAGACACATAATAATGCTTATGTTCTAAATACATAGGGTGACTGGTTATTAGTGACCAATACCTAAGCAATTGGTTATAGGTAGGTAATCATGATTATAAATGATTTTCCCAAAGAAACTTTTTTTAATTCTCATTACCAGTACCCTATTACCGTTCCGATCTCTTCAATAGGGAGAGTCTACACGTACGTTACAATATCAAATACATAGATGAAGATGACAATAAAAATGAAGCTACTATAAAAAATATAATATGGCTTATGTCCACTATAGTAAAAGTGTAATCTTATGGTGTAGTTACAAATTATAACTTAACATGCAATTAGTTACGCACACATACGATAGATTTTTTGAAATATTAACTTGATTTAAAAGATAGAGTTGTGATTGCACATTTTAAATCACGGTGCAACCAATTTTCCACACCATCAAAATATAACAAGCTACTAAAATCACAATAAACATTAAAATAAAATATTAAATTGTACATACCAGGAGCCTGTAGCACAGTACAAAACAAAGTCACTAATAACAAATTTCCCGCTGTTCGGTTGTTAATAAAGTACATTTTATCTATAAGGAAAGCCGCGTGTAATTCATATGGAGCCAATTAGCCGCGTTACAGTAGCGGTCTACTGTTTTACGGACATCTGACTAATGTCGCACTAAAATGGTAGCGTCGTGTTGTGGCAGGGCCCCGGGATTTTATCCCGGATTCAAATCAAACAATTCAATTAAATGCGGACTAAAAGTTCGATGTGAACAATCGAATTAGAATACCGTTAATGTTCAGAACAGCAGGTTTTGCATGTAGGTGCAATATAAATGTGTCTGACTATTTAGAAGCTTTTGTTTGAGCTTACCTATTCAATTATGTTGTATGGTGACAAAGCATATAGGTACCTAATTAATTAGCTTATTAAGACTAAATCACCGGCAAGCTTTAGCTTGATGCATATGCTCTAAATCAAGTCTTCAGAAGAAATCTGGCAAGGGGTTATCCTATGACCCGTCTAGTTTTCAGTGCAAGGCTGTACAACCTCTTTTCATTTGGCCAATTGCCTAGCAATAGACAACCGCATTACTTATGGGTTACAGCCGTTACAGGGGTCCCATGACAATACGTACGCTTCCATTTTTTTCCATTCTGAAGTCAATTTTAGAACTATATTTCATGAATATTAAGCCAACATTTACCTATTTATATAAATAAAATATCCCGTAATGTAAATCCCGCGGTTTGCCCTCCCTATTTGAGCAGCGAACATATTTCGTTATCGATTACACAGGAAATGTGACAGGAAGACTGGACTCATACCGATAGAACAACTCCTAACATTACAATATAATCGTTCTCTATAGGTACTAATCAAAATATTTCAAAAAATTGACATAGTAACCGCCACTTTGTATATAGTTTCGAGGAAAGATACCTAAGGGTGTGTTCAAACCAAACTAGTTAAAGCTCCTTCTATCTATTAAGTCTACTTTTTATGGAGAGAGCAACGAACGTAGTTAAGAATCTCTAGTAGTAAGTAGCTCTAGTTCTAAATGGTTTAGCCTAAACCTAACGCGTAAGTGTTTAACCTTTGTGCCAAGAACATGAATCGTTTTAAAATAATGAGGCCTGCCTAGCAAACTCAGTCAAATTGGAAGAATAAGTAAGCTCACTTAAAATGGGATGCGTCACTTCCCTTGGGCCCAGCATACAACCAAAACGGCTCCAAGCCGTCCAGTCCACCTGACTTATGCCGAAATTCCTTCGGATGTGCCAAACGGCACACAGTGTGCAATACAAAAGCTTGGTCGAGAAATAACAGTGCGTACCTACTGTGCGTAGCACCCTTTTGTGCGCGCACAAATATTGTACCTACCTAAAACAAAATTTGTTCCAAATATTTTGGTGGAATTTCATCCTTAGACCTACACTTCTAAACAAAAACAGGATAGAGTGATGAAAATTGTACCTACCTTCGTCGCGTAGCCGCGTTTATTTGTAAGTCGGTAAACCGCATTTGAGGAATACGGGGTTGTCGTTGTGTCAGGGATTTATTTAGGTCTAAGAACAAAGCTTTTAAAATGATGACATAGCATTCATTTTTAAAAACCCCTTATAATTTTAAAGAATACAAAAAAAGTATTCATTTTTTATTAGGTATGATCTAGGTAAGTATTAGTAGGCACACCTTTGTTTCGGTGGATTGAATGACGCCAGTTCCAAGCAAACTAACACATTATTAACTCGTTTGTTACGATATTGATATCGATAGTATAGTCCCTACCTATGGCTATTGGGTTTAGTATTGGGTTGCTGGAGATATTGAGCAAAGTGGCGAAAACTGGGGGAGGCCGTTGTCCAGCAGTGTTCGTCTTTCGACTGAAACAACGACGACGAAGTACCTAAAATAAATCCTGTTTTGGTCGCCAATCAGTGACATAATTAAGTATGTCTATTAGTGATATCTTTCATAAATACTTATGGACTCGGTGTTTATGTGAATGACCAGGGTAATGTACCTACCTGACCTTGGTACCTACGTTTGGTTTGAAATGGTTCCACACGTCAAAAAAATCCAGATCGACCACTTCGAAGAAATGCCAGAAATTGTTGTCGTTAGGTACCTACAGTATTTACATAGTTTAGTGAGTCAACTTGTTATTCTCTTACTGAGGTATCCTTTACATACGAACGAATGTAGTAAAAGCCACGTCACACTATTAAACAAATAATTTAAAATGATATAACCCTCTATAAATACTTTACGTTAATTAAACACGATAATTATTATTCCACATTGTATATCATCCTTAATATTATACATTTTCAGCTCCATAATAAATAGGTTCGATGGCCATAATTTAATTATATCGGTATAGGAAAACCGCATTTGTTATATTTGTCCATGTTTTGGAAAAACCCAATGTACCATAGGCGTTTGATCTCGTTAAACAACTATAACTACGAACACCTTTCAGATTTCCGAAAATGGTGTGTATGGTCTATGGTAAAATGTAAATTCATCAAGCAAGAGTGTAGTCAGTATGTCTATTCACTTGATAACTAGGTACCTAGGTACTACAAAAGCTGCATTGCCATTGTATTTATTTAGGCAGTAGGTACCTATTCAAATTTGACCTTCTTCTAAATATTTATTTTTAAAATTTTATGAGTAGGTAAAGCACGTAATTAGCTACCTAAGTACTAAATCCATTATTTCCAGAAACAAGTATTACTTTAGGATAATTATATTACCTACTAACATCTTTATTGTATATTGTGCTACTTACTATGTAAACTACTGCTTTGTGTACCTACTTAATTTCTATATAATTAATTATCTTAGGAAGTAAGCAATAACAAGCTTATTTTGATAGCTACCTTGTTCGTGCTTACTCACATCTTAATTTAACGTTATCCACACTTATCCATAAAATGCATCGAACTACTTACCGACTCAATATCTCGGTCAAGGTCACAATTCATCCGAAACGTAGCTAAGATACCTTCTCGCTCCTGATATTATCGATTTTATATGACAAAGAACACAAAATTGCACACAAACTTTACAAATATCTCTTGAATATGTGGGTTTTATTGTAAAATGTTCAATGTTTTTGTTAGAATAGATGTTATCTTGTTTATATAAGGATTATTGGATGCTGCAGGTCACTAGGTAGATGTCAAGTTCTAGGTGAAGGCCGGGGTTGGACTTGCGCAGTTTGGCACCAGAAAATGTTGCCAATTTATATTGAGCGCCTGAAAAGTTTAGCACAGCAATGGGCCATACTGTTATTTATTTTGCTTGAAGCAAATGCTACTTATTGATTTTGCCCACAACTTGTTTAGATTTAGGTTTACTGAAAAAGCATGTAGGTTCAACGTGTACAATTTTATTGTAGATCTGAAAACACCACACTGTCGTCTTATGGCGGGCTTTTGTTGTCGGCTTCTGATGTCATGATTTTCTAACGGTTGATAAGGTCCTGAAAATATTACGGTTCGCAATGATATGAATTCCGAATTGGTCAATCAGAGCCTTATAGTATCAGATAGGCCGGCTATTCAACTAGTTAAACGGCTTTTGGCGTTTGAAACGAGTGGCTACTTTTTCTGATTGAGAAAGATGACCAAAAGCTCATCTATGCTAATATTATAAAGCTGAAGTTTGTTTGCTTGCTTGAACGCGCTTATATCTCAGGAACTAATGGTCCGATTTGAAAAAATATTCCAGTGTTAGATAGCCCATTGATCGAGAAAGGCTATAAGCTACTTTTTAGCAGGTTCCCACTGGATGCGGATGTAACCGCTGGCAGAATCTAGTCCCCTATAAAATCACCTTACGTTTTTCATAGAACTGACATTCATCGTGTAGAGTGTTATGCCTCTACGTGAATGTTCTTGAATTAGGGTACAAATCAGTTTTGTTAAATCTTTGGGTAAATAAAACTCACATTCGTAAATATATAATGTATAATGCTATAATAATCTAAGTAAAATAACGTAGTAATAAAATCAAATAGTACATAAATGGAGGTCACAAAAAACAAAAAATAAATCAAACAAAGTATTTTACATGGGGCGGATCGCACCATGGTTATCACGCACTTAACGGGTGTAAATCGGTGGATATGTTACACGTTATATCAATTTATTATTGAATATTAATGACCCCAAAGAACTATTACTACTACGAAATAAACTAAAAACAACCTGCACATGAACTTAAATACTATTAACAGTAGCAAATTGCAGGTCTTTTCATAAGACTTGAGATTGATTCTCAATTAAATTAATATGAACTAACGACACTAACGTACCTAGATGATCCCTAGTTTAAACTGCGGCTTCTACTGGTTCGAGTAAACGCAGTTTCAATCACTGCAGTTAAGTGACACATGGTGCAATCCGCCTATTCCAGCAATCAGCTGCCCTTTAACATAATGTATTGGTGAGCGACACAGAATAACATTACATCATTAAGGGCTGATTTTTCAATCATCAGTTAACTTCTATCTGAGGAATAAAAATGGCGGTTTGACATATTTTCCATACAAAAGCTGTCAAAACGTTAAAAATATTCATCAGATAGAAGATATCTGGCGATTGAAAAATCAGCCCTTAATTATACATTTTTACACAACACTAGAGAAGTCTCTGATGTGCATGGAGTATACAGGATAAACCAATTAAATGGTTACATACTTTGCTTGTGATAAGCTTTAAAAATAAGTTTTATCCTGCAAAACAGAAGTCTTTGCTGCCATTGCACCTTATAGATTGACTGTTTTACATTATTTGGTTCTCCAAATAATGTATTAACGAATAAAATCTTTTACATTCGAGACTAAACCTGAAAAGTATAATTTCTAATGTAATTCATCTAAATCCATGTCTTTGAGTGAATTCTTTTTTTTTCGGAGACATTTATAGTGTTGTACAAAATATCGAATGTTATCGAGTCGCTCCACCATCGTATTAACTAAAATCCATTAGGCCGTTATATAGCAAAACAATTAATATGGCGTGTTGATTGCCAACTATAAAATCTAGGGAGTGGGTATGCATTGTCTTGTACTAAACTATGAAACACGATGTCGATAAAAACATCGATATTGAGAATGACGATAATTTCCATTCGCATAGTCAAACTGTCATCTAGTTAAAGGTAATGTACTGTTTTCTCGCTGATATTTACAACAATACACTTTTTACTACGAAAAAATATCGATATCGAGAAACTAACTCGGCTACAATCGATATTCATCCAACATTTAAGTATTAAAGCCCTTCAAATAGTCACATATTTGAGTACATTTAACATCTAACAAATGTATCCCTTGTAATATCTAGTATGACGACACTGTTTACACTCCAAGACACATACATACGTTGTTACAAAATTGAACTAAATAGCTTGAACTATTGGTTATGATCGGGATTTGTTTGAGTGAATCTAAAGGGGTCTACACACCAAAGCCGCTGACCGGGCGGCACGACTGCCGCGGCATGTGGTGTTCTAGTAATTGTCAAATACTCTATGAAAGCCGGTGGCATGATTGTACAAAATACGGCCGGCGGGTTGGGCCGCCGGGCTGTGCCGCCGGCATCAGCGGCTTTGGTGTGTAGACACCTTAAGATTCGCATATTCTTCACTAAGCACCGAATTATCATCGTATTTCATAGTTTAGCTTCAGACGCGGAAGCAATGGAAACCTTTTACCCTGATCACACACAGTCGGCTTGACATTCTCACTTTGCATTGTATGTTCGCCTTACACGCGAAACCTCTACATTGGTATACAAGCATAGACAATGCCAACATAGTCGTCACATCGTCACGGAAAGAAGTCTATACACAACAGAGATAATTCTCCAAAAAATTCTCATACATTGTAATCCTAGCCTAATATGGTCGTAGCTGTATGCGTGTGTTAAACAACTTTTTTTTTGAATTTTATTCACTTTTTTCACCACAGCATATCGATACGAAGTTTTAACATTTAATTCGTATTACTAGCAGCCATACCACGTGGTAGATAAATATATAGCATATAAGTTCCGTGGCGTATAAGCTTGATCTCAAAACCGGTGGAACTTCTAGCATTTTTTTACCCCTCGTATTTTTTTTCAAACTCCCCTATAGACATCGTTCCGCGACTGTGCCAGGTATCACCAGACTACCGCCCAGGTCATCTGTCCGACTTTCCCGCGTTGTGTAAATGGTTCGGCGCGTCCGCGAATGCGAATTTAAGCCTATAAGCTTCAGCTACCAGTACACTTATGTTAGAGTCGGTCCAGTTCTGTGTGGGCACGTTCTGTAGGAGTATCATGAGGCCTTGGAAGTCTCTCTCGAGCATGAGTTTCTCCCGCCAGTGGAGTAGGAAGGCGGCGCAGACGTAGAGTTGGAAGGTGGCGAACCCGTCCGATTCTGCGAGGTATGTATCCCACAGACGGATGGTGCATGGGAGTGGGATCTCCCTTGTGAGTAGGTTGTTCATCCACCTGAACGAGAATTGGAGATAGTCTACTCCGTGAGTCTGTAGGTGCTCGTGGAGGGGTAAGTCTATGCGACGTATGAGCTCCTTTAGTTGATTCACCTGGAAACAAAGAACGTAACGGTTACCATTTTTATAGTCATATCTCTAGTAGGTTTTTCTTTGTCTCTATAACTGTAACTATGTGTCTGTTTGTCATGGTTTTACGATAAGACTACCTAGCAAGAGCTTGAGACAAGACATGGGCTACTTTTTATCGGGATGTATGTAGTACCTTCGGCACGCGGTTGGAACCTATAGGCATAACTAGTATACGAATATCAACACGAAAACAACTAAAGATACCTACATGACATCATTAAACAACAACAGACCATATCACAGCCTATTAAAACTTCACAATAACACAACATTTACCTGTTACTCCATCTATTTCGGGACTATCATATTCCTGGTTTTAAAAGCTGAGCTAATTGTTTATGGTAACAATTGACGCGTGACATTTGTTCGAGTGAATAACAACCACGTGTGGTGATATGAGCTAATTAGAAGCGGTTTGTGGTAGGAAAATGATAGCTCTGTTTATTTCCTTGTAGGCACGTAAACATGCGGTTGAATATATGGTGCGACTGCACTTGTTATGCTATGCCCTAGATAAGTTTTGACTAGATGTTTATATTGAATACTGAATTAAGCCCACAGTCTTATAGAGGGCCTCTGACTTCAACAAGCCAGTTCTCTTCAACGCTTTAGTCACAAGTTCACTAACAGCATAAACGTCATTCAGATTTCTTTAAAAAAATGTTTACTATGAATTTTCACATAGAAGCAGTATCAAAGAAAGTTTTGTTTAAGAAAAACAGACGTTTATGTACCTAGGCTGTGAATTTGGGTCCTGATGAAATCGTTTACCTACTGTTGATTAACTGTTTAAAATATGAAGGGAATTTAGAACCTTCTTTTTTATGTCAATTTAATAATTTACAGTTAAATTATCTTTAAATATGACTTCGTATAGTTTTTGGATGTCGCTATCGATTTAAACAAAAGAAACCTAATTTTTCATCACCATATCGATAAGGCACGTAATACTCCAATTAGTTTACTTATTCTTTGTTTTATACATAAAATTACATCAATTAACGTAATTAAGTAGTTATGTATTTTACTTGAAGGCATTAAGAATGGGAACAAATATAATGACCACCATAAAATGCTTTGATACCCTAAGTTTTGCAACCAGAAATATCTACTGAACACCAGAAAAATAAAGTCTAAAAATGTAATAGTACCAGCTATTTTAGTCACGACTTCACTTTAAATTGTATTCGACCACCAAATTTAGTAAATGATCACCAACTCTTGACGACCAAATTAATGTATTATTTTTGCCTAAATAAGTCACTGTGATTGCCATAAAATGTAGGCTTATTACCAAATAAAGTATTATGATGCCATATTAAGTTATGTGTCCGGCTTGCAATGCATGCGTGAGTGTCAGTATGACGAGTGACAGGGGAAAATGGAAGAAAATTCCATATTGCGCCGACGCCAAGTAAAATTGGGAACAGGGCAAGAGAAAGAAGAAGAAGAATGTGTTTCTCAATACACTCTTATCGCACTGTTTAGAGGCATGCAATAGACAATTTTCCACGCTAGTGCAGGAAAAGGGTCCCCATAATGTTATTACATTTATTTTATCAGGCCGAACTTATTTTTTTGGAGTCAGTTTACTTAAACAGGATAGCAAGATGTAAAAACTTTTTTGATGATCATTTACTACTTTTGGTGATCATTTACTACTTTTGGGATAACAATGATTTTTTTGGACTCATTTTGCTTAAATAGGATAGCAGAATTTAAAAACTTTGGTTATAATCTTACTTTAAAATGGTGGTTTAATTTTGGTGATCATTTACTATTTTTGGCTTACGCTTGATTTATTTTGGAGTAATTTCACTTAAATAGGATAGCAAAGTGTTAAAAGTTTGGTGATAGTTTTACATTAAAATGCGAGTTTCATTTTGGTGATCATTTACTATTTTTGTCTGCTGTTTGTTACTATATCTGGTGATCAGTTAAACATAAGCCATTAAGAATAACTGGTTCCTTGCCGATTCCACGCGTGTTTCTGATAAAATGTAGCCTATGTCTTTTGTCAGGCTCCAGATAGAAGTTTAGGAGTGACTCACCCGACATTCAGAAGGCGTTTTCTCATTTATAATTTTAGTAAGGATTATATTAATATCATTTGGATCAGCAGCTAAAGTGATAGTGAAGGACACTTCGCAGTCACATTATATTATAATCTGCCGAGTCGTTTTCCAACTATGTTGGAGTGGGCTTCCAATCTAACTGGATGCTATTCAATTCAATTCAATGTATTTATTTGTGAGGTATGCAGAAAGGTCTTAAAATTAAACATGCCAGAGCTCTATGCAGCTGAGTACCAGTGTTTTACAAGGAGCGACTGCGTATCTGACCTCCTTAACCCAGTTACATACCTGTTCGCAGTTACATTAGATATTATTAGTATTTTCTTATACGTTAAAAGGTCAACACTTTCACGTTTATTTTTCTTTGTAAGCAAGCCACTACATTCACGTGAACTAGAGGTCATGTAGTAACAATGGCGCGTAAAGTACGGAAATCAATTAACTTGCAGTATAATAGGCTGTTGTTACGATATTACCACGTTTCAAAGAAACCTTATCTTTCTATGTAACCAGATTAGACCAGGTTTTACTCAAATTTTAGGTGAATACTATTTAGTTGATAAATAGTCTATGGATTTCCGGTACTAAATAGCTTTTATAAAAAAAATACTGCAAGCCCTTTAACTTTTAAAAATAAACTTTTATCGACAGATTTTCTGCCTTCATAAAAAAAGGATAAGAAAAGGATCATACAAAAAAAGGGTTTATCTGCGGTATTTAAATTATGTGTAATGATAAAATCATTTAAGCAGATGGGTACAAATAACTTAAATGGATCTGTCGTTGGTAATAACTATCATAGTAATCTGTGGTAAAGGCGCGTTTATATAAAGTTTCCCGTTTTAACAAACAAGAGGCAAGTATTATTGCCATTATGAGCTTATTTTCATTATATGATTTTTCATCGCACCGGTTTATTTACAGTTCCACTTAAATTGCGGTCTTCTAAAAGTAAAAATAGCCACCAGTACCTCGAGAAACCGGCTTCATTTAATTAAAATTAATAATAATCCTAATTCTTTTTAAAATCAGGTGAGGTAAACTCATTCACTAATCCTCGTTCATAGAGCAATTGGCTTAAAAAAAACTGTTACAGGCAATCAGTGAGATATGGAAACAGGTGGTAGGTATAATCAGTGCTTATCACTTATTCGATTACTCTATTTGTATACTACATAGGTACAATTACACTATTATCATAAAATCAAGTGTTTAAACAATTTTTTCATTAATATTAGGTTGTCCTAGATTACCGCAGGATGTACTAACTTTCTCCGATAGGAAATATCGATTTATTATTTGTTTATCAAAGGCTGAAGTTCAGACGACCTCATTTAAACCTGATTCTAAAAGGATATTAATCAAATATTTCTAGCTATTAATTGCCTTTAATTAGTTACTGACCTTTAAACTATCCTGAAAATACGTCGGCCATTACTAATTTTACAAATGCGAAAGTAAGTATATCTATCCTTTAGGCTTTCACACTATAACTACTGACCCAATTTAAATGTTTAGTACAAACTGAAAGCTTATAGGCTAATTTTTATGTAGATACGAGAAGTATTTCGCTCGGGACTCGAGAGGAACCAGAAAATCTAGTATAGTGTCGGGTATCATTGAACATTTTATGTATAAAATGCAATTAGTATATTCCAATTTTTGACAATAAGACTGTCGGGTGTAATTGAACAACTCATGAATATAATTTTTATCGCGCCACGAGGCAATACAAAACAATCATTTGTATTGGTAAAGGCGTCAGTTATAAATACGGTTAACACGGAAAGTGGCCTACTTAACACCGCGCAGCGTGTCGGATCGCGCGAACCATAATAATTGGCCAGTCAGCGATGCGATATATAATGGGCGAGTGATGTACTAGTTGTTTCAATCGCGGCCTAGCAGCCGATGAATTAACATCGGCCTATGAAATTACATGTAATAATTATGTACCGATAATTGAGCATTATATGGCAGTCGTTATGGGTAATCTGAAGTAAGTAAGTCTGACAACCAGTCTTGCCAACTATCTTGGTAACTGGGTTGAGGAATTCAGATAGGCAGGCGCTCCTTGTAAAACACTGGTACTCAGCTGCAGCAGTTCTTAAGAGATTTTTGTTACAATCGAAAACTTGGGCAGAAGCCAGTTCCATTTATTTACAAATATTTGTAACACTAACCTTGTGTTGAATACCAAGTTGAGCAAATATGTAGTTATCCTGAATGCTGTCCAGGAACTTGGAGAGGCACCAGAAGGAATCAGCTTCTATGATATCCCTCTGTTCTTCCGTCAGCTTATCCAGAGGGAAGTTGTCTAACTCCTGGCCCGGAGCGGCTTCTTGTAAGAACACCATGAAGAATGGTGTGACCAGGTCATTGATGCCTTGCACGTAGCCTGATGCTGGGTGCCTGATCGCCCAGATGTACAGGATGCGCTCAAACATCACCTGCAATGAGGTTTTAATGTTATCAGATCACTTACAGGCAAATATATGTACAAATTGGATCTTGGGAGAGCAGCATATTTTTATGTCAACTTCATAGATTTTTAGCACGTTTTGGGTCTTAATACCTTAATGCTGACAGCTGTGTCTATTTCTGGCTTAAATAACTACAAATAGCACCAGAGACAGCATCTATTGTGCTAATGGTCTAATTTGAAAAAAATCTTTTAGTGTTTGCCTATTTATCGAGCCAGGCATATGAATGGGTGATGTACTTCCAGAGTATTCTGTATTAGGTTTGGGACCGCAAACAACAAGATTTCTTACGATATAATTATTTATTTATAGAAAATAACTTGCACATGTAAAAGAAAAGAACAAAATTCAACCGTCATGTCATTTTGTGTGAACCAAAAAAAACATTTCTTTTTCTATAATACTAGTAGGCACAGGCAAACTTGTTGAACAGCCACAAACATAAAATTTAACTTTAATATTCTGGTAAAACTGTTGGATAATAAAAGATGCTAGTAAAAGAATAAATTCTCACCTGCACAGTGATCTGTTGAAACAGAGCCACAAGTGGGCTCATGCGTGGTATATCTATATGAATCTGTCTGTAAGTATCATCGTCTCGTTCTGCATCATAATATTGCTTCACTAGGTGTTTGTAGTCCGCCCTCTTTCGCTCCAGGGTCTCGACTCGACGCTCCGCGTTCGGAGGCAGGTAGCCAGCAAGGAGACGCCATGTTATGGCTCTAGCCTGAAGAGATTATAGAAAGAGGGTATAAGTCAACCGAAAGACTGCTGTTTTCAATTGGATAGAGAATTGAACATTTTCTGTAGATCTGAACCTATCTCAATTTTTAAGAAAGCTGTAGCTGATATGCTATGTCTATGAATCAGCGCTGATTTTTAAATTCTATTCACTGTTGACCAGAGTCTGTTGTCCACGTACAAATGCACAAATGCTTCACTAACCGATTATTAATGGCTGGATGAAACTGAGACAAGCCCAATCCAATAATATAGTACATGAGTTTCATGCCTCTTCTTTCTGTATACAACCGGTTGTATATTGAATAGTTACTGAAGTCAAATGTTGATAAAATAAAAAACTAGTTAAAATCTTAAAGATGGGACACAGGCTTTACCAATTTTAGTTTCTAAGCTATTCATTACAATAAAATCTAGCTAATCCAGCAGCCCATTAATTTAGACATTAATAATAATGTACATTTTTAAATGTTTTTTATATTTAATATTTAAAAATATAAATTATATGTTTGAAAATAAATAAATGACAAGAAAATGTACAAAGACTATGACATACTTTATGGTAATCTCCTATACATGTAATTGTCACTTAGATGTAAGAAAACTAATGAGTAGAAACGCTACATGTTCTGTGATGATTGCTACTTATATAACAAAGAAAACATTATTTATCTCTCACTAGCCATCCGCTACTAATTACACACTGATAAGAGATCAGGTAATCAAATGACTTGTTTATTTAGGTAACTAATATAGGTCTTACACTGAGTTTAAAACCATACAGACAGAATTGTGTTGCTGGGGAGTTTGTTCCACCACTTCTTCCCAGCAAAAACACATAGGAAGTGGTGAAGGGCAGGCGTTTTGGGGGCTGTCTTTTGTAGATTTGACGTTCAAAAAGTGCTGATTTTCAGCCTACTTTGAATAAATGACTTTTGATTTTGATTTTTACTAATCTAATTGCCTTAAAAAGGTATGGAGGTTACTTTAAATATCAAATATAGCTTCAAAGGTAGGTTCTGCTATAGATATTAAGACAGCATATTTTGGTGCCAATGGAATCCAGTTTATAGAATGCACAATATGTTGTGATATAAATGAATGTTGTGATATGCTCAAATAAACTTCAGTGGCCTTCATTAATTACAATAACATGACATACTACTTTGAGTCAGACAGTTCCTACTAAAGTTACAAGTATACCCAAACATTTCATGACATGACTCATCTGATTATGACAGTTATTGACTTACTTTTACTGGAATGCCAGACCAACTGATCTGCTTGAGGTCATCCAAGTCTATGACAGTACTGTCGTGCATCTGCTGGAACCTCTCGAGCTTGGACTCGCTGCTCTCCTCGCGGGAGGTCAGCGCCGACAGCCTCACGGGCCGCGGCCGCCCCGGGTAGTGCCGCATGGGCCCCGAGCTCCCTGCACCCACCCTCCGGACCTCATTCTTCTTCACCTCCACCGCCTCAGCCTTCGGCTTCACAATCTCACTCTCAACTTTTACGTCATTTTTGTTTACGTTCCTACTACTATTCCTATGCGAATTTATCACGTTCAAAGCAGCAGTTTGTGATATGGCCTTGGATATTTTAGTTTCAGCGATTCCAGATATGATGTCGTCGTCGCCCAGGTCCCAGGCGTCGTTCACTGACGCCTGAAACTGTTGATACGATGACCCAGACATAACCTCGGTCCGTTTGACCGTCTGAAAAGGCCTGCCCGGGATCGCGCGCTGTGGTGTCTTCCAGAACGTATCAGACAATAATCCGTTCTTGTCATATTCGGGTTGGTAGCTTTCCATAATAAAATACAGCCGTGAACATTCTAAATAACTTTGTTGGACAACAAAAAATTACAGTGGAAATGTTGTTGATATGACATATCACTCGTCTGACCATCCAAAGACAATTAACATTCCAACCACACACAGATTTACTTATTTTGCTTATGACGTGCTCAGTTGTCAAGTGTGCTTCTCTCTCTCTAAATACTAAAGAGAAAACGAGATAAACGATGCAACTGCTGTCATTATATGCTAAACGTTGTATAATTTACTATCACAGACGTGTCAATTTTATACTTGGCATACTTTTTTAAGCTGGCATTACCTATTTATATTTTTTTTCAAATATAAAAAAATATTTGAAAAAAAATCACCAACGAATACCTAAATTTAGGGAGCATTTACGGAACACTTAATAAGAATTTCATTTTCACCAAAGCCTAGGTGTCAAATTATAACCTTAAAATTTGACTTCAACTTGGGGGCCCGATTGATGCCTGCTTAAACAACCCCTATCATTATCATTACAGAATACAAACATATTTTGAACCGTGGATAGTGAAATGTACCTTTATATGTTATGTAACACCAAAAATACCAGGTTTAAAAAGCAAAAAAATACAAAAAAAAATGAAACGTAAACTTTTAGAAAGTTTAGAAGCTGTGGAGGTTGTGGATATGTAAAATAAATCATTAGAAGACCACGTACCTATCTTACGTGAAAGAGCAGATGTCTGAGAAATAAGTACGATGAACACGACTTTTTTATAAGACTAGCCGTTTTCCCGCGGTTTCACCCGCGTCCCGTGGGAGCTACTGCCCGCACCGGGATAAAATATAGCCTATGTTACTCGCAGATAATATAGCTTTCTAATGGTGAAAGAATATTTAAAATCGGTCCAGTAGTTTTTGAGTTTATCCATTACAACCAAACAAACAAACATTTTCCTCTTTATAATATTAGTATAGATATAGATTATAGGTTATCACTTGCTATGAATGCACTTGCTAGGTCGTGATGTCGCTGAATTATTCAAAAATAGGTAGTCCTGCATGTCCATAAATATACAGACCATAACAGATGCAAATCTGGTAATCACTGATGTAGTTTCGCGGTGGCCGGGACATCTATAGGCTAAGGCGGCCAACTTTCCGAAAACTGAATGCGGGACTTAACCTTTCGTGAAAAGGGGGGAGAGGGGCATTGAAAAATGATCGGACGGAACTGATAAAATAAAAACCGTAAGCAAAAAGCTATAATTTAACCTATCAATATCGTGTCACAGCGTGCACTAATGTCTTATTTTCAAAATCATTAGGCCTCACGAGTTCAGTAGAAATAAAGAGAACGAGATTATATTATAGGTAATCTGTGTTCCTGCACTGTTGAGCGTGCGCGCAGGTGGGTGTTGTGTAGAAGTGTGGTAGAAAAATAGGGATGCGGGACATGCGGGACGCATACAACGTTTTGCGGGACTATTTTACTATTAATTTCAAAGCGGGATTTCGTCAAGCATTGCGGGACGGTCCCGCAGAATGCGGGACGGTTGGCCGCCTTACTATAGGCCTATTCAGACCTAAGCGGTATTCGCTACCGTCTACGGCAGAGAAAACCCTGTGGGTATGCGATAATATTACTGTTGATGTTCGGGACGTATGCCGCTGCTGCCGCGCGGTATGTACTTCTACCCACAGCGGCAGGTCGCTCTAGCCGCGGTAGGTATAGTTATTGGCACGGATATTGAGCCCTGACCTTAACCTGCGCAGAAGCCATTTATTGGTTTATTGCCTTGTGTACAGTGCGCAAAGCGATCCCCACTCTTCCGCCGAGAGCTCAATATCCGTGCCGGTAACTATACTTGATACTAAATACCTGAGCGAAACCCGTGCGGTATCTACCTCTACCCACAGCGGCAGCGAATATCGCTCAGGTTTGAATTGGCCTTAAATACCAAAACTGCAGTAGATACCAATGATTCGAAAATGGTGAATATGGAGGAGCCTATCTCCTAGGTGATAGGGGATACCCTCTGGAGGTAAGAAGTAGGCTAATATTGAACATAATAAAATATATAAATTAAAACAAAGATAGTAAACAAATATTTTAATATTAGTCCTCATATGATGTACCAAACATTATCATCATCCTCCTGCACCAATTCAATGAGGGTTTTTGAAATTTTTTCTGCCACCGGGTGGCGCCACGTATGCGTCTGGTCCAAACAGCTGTCAAATAGTATGGAATTGTAGGTGCCGAACTTATTGTTTATTGAAATTCTGTTATATTGGAAGTGTTATTGATTTTATTATGGAGTACGGTCAGAATAAGGTTTCCGAACTAAAAATTGAGCTAAGAGAGAGGGTGCAAAAGTCACTGGTAGTTGAAAAATTTGTTAACACAATATGATTTAGTTTTTTTTATTTACTCAACCTCAATAGTAAAACAATAATGCAGTGCTTTAATTATAAAATAAAAAAACCACTAAAATCGTTCACTATTCATAGTAAAGATAAGCACTTTGACAGTTACCTGGACCTGACGACTCAGTGCGCCACCTGGTGGACGCCATTTTAGAAAACCCTCATTTGAGGTGGGCTGGGCGCAGCATGTTTTTACACGTCTTTCCAATTTCTCGCACCACCTGAAACTAAATAAATATAATAAATGTATAATTTTAACCCCATACTTAAATCCATCAACTCATGGAGAACAAAAATACAATGAAGTCGACAGTAAAACAAGGAACACAGTTGAACGGCAATATCTTATATTATTATACACAGATATTATTCACATTTACCTGTAAACGGTTCCTATCGCATTAAAACTATTTGTAACTGGATCCAAGCTTTGTTTTTGGCTTCGTTCGTGGTCCCATCCGTTTTTTGTTTAATATTGTGTCTCTATGAGACGTCAGCAATTTCACTAGCTTGTCTTTTTCTTCTGCAAGAAAGGTTTATCCTCGTTTTCTCTTCTCTGCCAAAATAAACTTATCTATTCAACAATAATAAACCCAAAATTAACCTCACTCTATGTACACATACACATCAGTCAATTTGACAAACGCGCGAATGACATAGGTAAAAATTCACCTATAGAAAACCTCTTTACTGTTTTATTGCATAAAACATAGCGTAATGTAGTTTAAGTTAAATTAAAATAACATCACAAGAAAAAAAACTCACAGGCTTTAGTAATATATACTCGATAGACGTTTATTTCTTAAGAAGTAGAGAAAAATCATTTTATCGATAAAATATCGACTTTGCATTATTGTTTGTAGAACTAGTAATCTGTCACTTACTTAAGGGATCCATGTACAAGTGTGGTGAAAATGAATTTAGGTAGGTGTCAAATTGGGAGGGGTCTTTATTAAAAGTAGCTTTTAGATAGGGAAACGGTAAGAGGTTGTTGGTGAAAACGGGCATAGGTCTTTTTGTTTTTGTTGTTATTTGCCAATTTATATTGATTTGAAAAATAAGTTAAGAGAAGTACATGAAATAAGCAGCTGTTAATTTAGACAGAAATGCTTAACTTTGATTTTAAGCACTAACATAATTTTGGTAAATAATTTTAAGTTATTCATTGGAGTCGTGGCCTGCCCTAAGCCGGCACACCAACAGTATGCTGTACGCACTAAGGGCAGCATAACATTGAACAAGGCGCTCAACTGACTCTCCCAAAATAATATTTTAAGAGTACCCCATTTTAGCCACCCAGAGCCACCACAGAACTTGGAAAATAAGGGATTGTTTATTAAAAACTCTACGAAATATGGCTGACATGTGCGAGTATTCTAATATTTCAAAAAAATAAAAGTGTCATTTTAGCCAATAGAATAAATAGGTTATGCCGTAATTTTTTGATTTTGTAAATACTGCAAATATTTATTTTTTGAGTTTTATGCATAATCTGTACATTTTAAATTGTATGAAGTTTTATCTAAAAATAAGTAACGATACGTAAATTATTCTACTTTAGGAACGACGTCTGTTACTCGTTACCAACCGAAATCGCTGTTTCCAGGAGGCTTATTTGATCAATACCTACATACCGATGAAATCCTTAGTCCGAAGCAAACCGTGACAAAAATGTCTAATCAGCGGCCTGAATCCGATTCAATGTTCATGCAAAGAGGTGATGGGCCACGAAACAGAAGTCCGCCCCGATCTGAGCCACCATCACGACGGAATTCGTCGACTAGAAGCAATGGGTCAGTCGAAACGATAACCGTTAAAGATTTTTTTGATTTTATGAAGACTGCGTATCAAGTTTACGAGCACATGGAAGGTGACGAAGATGAAGGAACGAAGATAGATTGGGAGGAATTAACGAAATTGACGGTTATTAATCATGTGATTGAGCAGCAGGAGAGGGATTTGCTATTTCAGACCGCCTTCCATGAACAAAAGCCGACTATTAGCAAGAGTGAATGTACCATCGAACCGAAGAACCCCGAAGATAGACTGGAAAAGAGATTCAGTTGCAGTGAATTGGAAGGTGACAACATTTTCATACCATACTTATCTTGCTGTAATTATTTTTTTTGACAGGATGAAGTATCTCTATCATTCTTTGATATATCTCAACATATTCTCAAATAATTTATTTGTATTATTAGGTTTCTTTGGATATTACACTAGATTTGTATTTTTCGGTGATTGTATAACATCGCCATCTAGTTTTGTTAATGAGAACTATTAAAATACGATCTTTCAGGAATTTCAGGTCGTCGACGGTCATTGCCTCCTGAAGCAAGAGTTGAAATGCTCGGTATTTGGACCGAAGCTAATCTAAATTGCAAGCTTAACGATGTATGTATGAAGTTACAATAATGTAATACAAATTATTGAACTATCTATACTAATATTATAAAGCTGAAGAGTTTGTTTGTTTGAACGCGCTAATCTCAGGAACTACTGGTCCGATTTGAAAATTTCTTTTAGTGTTAGATAACCCATTTATCGAGGAAGGCTATAGGCTACTTTTTATCTCGATACGGGAAATAGTTCCCACGGGATGAGGGTGAGACCGCTAGCAGAAGCTAATGTTCAATAAATGTGTCAACAGATGGCGCTGTAATATATTTCTTATTTTAGGTAGTAAACGAGGGCATTTTGGATTCTATTCTGCCATATCTTGTTGGATATAAAAAACCTTCTAAAACAACTAGTGTTTACACTCCTATAATCAAGAAAGTACCATCAGGAACAGATGTCAAGAAACCTGCCAGCTTTGGAGGTTAGACAAAATTCTTCCAGCAGCTTTATTACAGTAACTTTACAAGTAACTAAAAGCCAATTAAATTAATTAAATATCTACCCATCTGCTGGAAAATGGTGTATAAAATAATAATGAATATTTCTAGGTTTCGTGGATGAAAAAGAATCGAGAGATCGTTTGGGTAGACGAAAGTCTTCAGTTACTATTGCCCAAGAACGCAATAATGCAAAACAAGAGTAAGTTGTAGTAATTATTAAATTGATAAAAAATAATGATTTTAAAATTAGATTTACACATTTCGGTTATATACTATTATTTCAACTTGTTACACAACATCCGATATGGTCTAGTGGCTAGGATACCTGGCTCTCACCCAGGAGGCTCGGGTTCGATTCCCGGTATCGGAATATTCTTTTTGCATTTTTTCGCATACATTTTTAAATTCTTATTTTCAGCGGGGATGTTGAAATTCACGTTTGCGATGAAGTGAAAGGGCTCAAGAAAGATTTTAGGTGTCCACAAAAGTTGTTGGTATCGAAGATGGGTTATTTCGCTGATGTAACGGCCGGACAGAGACTAGAAGATATGGATATTTCTGTCCATTGCGACATACAGGTAAGCCGACAAATTGTTTCTATAATATTTTCTTACCAAAGCTACACTATTAATAATACATACTTACATAAATATAGCCAAATTTCGTGATTATAATGCTAATATTTTTTCAGATTTTCGACTGGTTAATGCGCTGGGTAAAACGCGATACCATTCTGGTTGCTGACTGGCCTCTTCTTGACCCTCACAACGTGGTACCTATTCTGGTGTCAGCTTCATTTTTGCAGGTAAAGATATACTTTGTAGATAAGGTAATTGACGGTTGATTCTCAACCTGTCGACATCGTCAAATCGTAAGTAATAATTTCCTATAAGTATGGTTTTCTACAGGCTCACAGGTTCACCTGCCCTAAAGTAAGTGTGTCAATAATTCTATGTAATGTTTATTTACTTAGTACTTTTGTGCCCAGATGGAGCCACTACTGCACGATTGCCTGATCTACTGCCACGCTCACATCAACGACATCGTGAAGACTTCCACTAACTTGGCGTGTCTTAGTGATGCTCTGCTTACCAGGTAACCGTACAATTCAAGCACAAAGTACATTATTTTAGTACGTAAATACATTTAACCGTTAATTACTTACTGGCTCGAATAACAATCGGGCTTGATTGTTTTGTTTGGCTTTATCTAGTGATATTATTTTGTCTGTGGAAAAAACTGGCACCGTCAAACGCTTATAACTTACATACCTACATCATCATAATCATCATCAGCCTATCGCAGTCCACTGCTGGCAGGGCCGCGCCGCCCCTGTGTGCGAAGTGTGCGGCGCACACAGGCGCCAAGACAATAGGGGCGCCGCGCCGCCACTGCCACCTAAATTATTTTTGTTACCTATATGATTGTTTTTTGTAGTGGAGTATCGACAAGTAGGTACAATACGCGCAACATAGGCCTTGTAAACTACAAAAAATCTATAACGCTTATTGAACAAGTCTCTCAATATTTAATGTTTATTATTATTCACGTTTATGGTTTCATTTTACGTTTAGGGTTTTAGTTTACATTCCTTACGAGCTCAACGTTAAAACGGCGGCAGTTCTTTGAACCAGAATAATTCTATATAAATAATACTACGATCCGTTGCGTGCGATACGTCCGTTGCGTACGATAGCGACAAGTGGAAGCTTAGCTTTACCAAACAATTTTAAAAAATTCGCGCTCGCTACGCTCGCGGCTGTTCACTTGTCAGTGCCTACCGTTCATTCTAAAACCCAAAGTCCCAAAACTCAAAAATTTTCGCGCTCGCTACGCTCGCGGCTGTTCGCTTGTCAGTATAGGTCTTTCTAACATGATTAGAGTACTTTTATGTCCCAAAAGTCAACAATTTTCGCGCTCGCTGCGCTCGCGGCTGTTCGCTTGTCGGTACCGTTCCTTCTAGCATGATTAGAGTACTTTTATGGCCCAAAACTCAAAAATTTTCGCGCTCGCTGCGCTCGCGGCTGTTCGCTTGTCGGTACCGTTCCTTCTAGCATGATTAGAGTACTTTTATGTCCCAAAACTCAAAAATTTTCGCGCTCGCTGCGCTCGCGGCTGTTCGCTTGTCGGTACCGTTCCTTCTAACATGATTAGAGTACTTTTATGTCCCAAAACTCAAAAATTTTCGCGCTCGCTGCGCTCGCGACTGCACCTTGCACCGTTCTTTAATATACAAGTTCAGGTGCTTTAGTGACCCAAAGCTCAAAAATTTTTGCGCTCGCTACGCGCTGCTTTATTTTCCACTTCTTTTATTTTTTCAATCCTTTTTTAGCCGAACCTAGAAGGTAGCGCCGCTTGTAAGTCCTTTTATTAACAAGAAAATAACTCCTAGCTTACAACAGACTTCACGTAGAACAAAGGGCCTCGCATAGACCTGCCGCACGTAGCCTCGCAATGGCTAGGGCCGCCGCTGACTGGAGAACATTTATTTCAGTCAAATTTAACAATTAAAAATATTCATTCAAAAATTAAATTCGTTTTATGATGATTCGTTAAAAAAGAGGCGCTTCATAGGTTTCGCACACAGGCGCTGCCGGGGGTCGGCGCGGCCCTGGCTGGACATAGACCTCCAAGTGCACGCTATATATGTATACCTACGCTACGTAGTTATAAATCAAACTGTTATCAAGGTATAGTTATATGTTATTAGGATATAACTCCTTAACAATAAGGAAATCATGTTCTTCTCACTAGGTAACACTTCTTTCAGGTTAGCAGCAATGTACACGAACGCGGAACTGGAAGCGATCAGGGACCGCAAGGACAAGATCCAGTCGCGCCTCTTCTGCAAGATGATCCTGTCGCTAGCCGAGCCGGTGCCCGAGACCCTCAGGGGACACTACTCCAGCTTAGCCACGCTCTTCAAGTGCTGCAAGTATGTGTGAATGACAGCAGAGCTCTGTATAACTGTGTATAGGTACCTACTATTAGGTGTAAAGTGGACACTTATAGCAATCGGGACCATTTTTTCGCGATTGGTTATCTATCATCAATTAAACTCTTATAGCTCTTACTTAACTTTAAGCTCATATTATTTGTCATAATATTAGTTTTGCCTAGTGGGAGCGGAGACAATATGTGGGTTTACATGACCTAAAAACCTATCCAAGTTCCTTTCTTCAATTGCAAAGGGTAGGGAATAATAATGCCCTGGCTAACCAACTTTTTTACAACGAAAATTCTAAATATGCTTATGTCTTCTCATCTCGTGTAGATGTAACAAACTCCTAGGACGTCACATTGCCGAACAAGTGCCCTGCCAGCCCGCGAGTATGAGGATAGATCGACGCGGCAATGTCGTCTCCTCACATTCCAAGTAAGCATGCCCTTGTTACGCTTCTTCTTGATGGTCAGGTTCAAAAGAACAGGAGTGGTCTTAACTGGATTAATCCGGGGCTTCAACATTTTGGGAGTCTTCTTCAAATTAGGTTTAGCATTTCCTATTTTAACTTCTTGAACTTGTTACGTTCTTGAAATCCAAGTGTTACGTGCACAGGGACCAATCATGGAGTCTGAACGACTACATAACGTGGTTGTACGGCGAGCTGCGGTCATGGCGGCGCGTATACTGGCGTCTGTGGGCTGATTGCCACTTCCTGAGATGTCAGCTATGTGACAGCTACTTCCCAGCTTATCAGGTAACACGTTAGCTTGCGATCTGCTCGTCTTTACGGCTTAGTACCTTACTGATGGAAAAGTAACCTTGTCATTACGAGTTTCTCGGTGTTTCGGAAGGCAAACTAAATTGTTGGGTTCCACTGTTATTTGAACGACGGCAGTCGTTACGGGTAGACTGAAGTCAGAAACGGATATATTTATCGGGTTACTCGGGTAACTGGTTTGAGAGAGTCAGCCAGAAGTCTGTTGGAATGAGGATAAAAAGAGGTTATTAGAGGGAACATAAAAATGTGGTATAATCTACAAATACTAATAATATTGCAACTACGCGACTTCTTAATTTTTTTATAGATGGAATGGTGTTCCCACCACGAGCAGCCTCCGCACATGTTCGCGATAGAAGGCCGGCCCTCACTGCCGGCTGGCCGTTACCCCTGCTGCGGCGAGAGAGCTTATCGATTTGAAACTGTCACCAGGAACACGGTTAGTGCTCTAGATTTTTTTTGTAGGGGGATTTGATTAAACTTCTTCCTTGAAAAACACAATCTGTCGTGTCTGTCAATTTCTACTTCCAGTCAATATTTTGCGACAACATTCTGTGTATGTAGGTAAGTATATGCCGTCAAATTGATTGACGAAATTGGTGAAGTAAATTGAAACTGGCTTAACTTGGGTTTCGTAAGACTACGTAGGAGAATAGCGGTTACTGGTACAGTAGCTATTCACGGACTCCCTATCTTCTAACCTCCTGGTCAGACTCAAGTTGACTCCTCAATTGCTGCAGGGTTGCCAATTCCGTGAGCACGTACCTGACGAGCGGCTGGCGATGGACTCGTCCGTGATGGAGCTGTACAACCAGTTCCGCGACATCATCGCCATGCGACCCCCACAGCTCATGTTCCCTGAGAGACTGACACGACTTGTTGGAAGAGGTACGGACTTCATACTTTTAGAGAACTTTTTTCTTTCACATACAATAGTTGTGAGTTAAAGGAAGGTGTTCAGAAATCAGTGGAATAGTGCTGCGATAATGTTGCATGTTTTCGGAGAGACGAGAACTACCGAACAGTCTAGCTAGCCTCATACAACTCTCTTTATGTTCATGTGGAAATGTAGCAGAAAATTTGTCAGAAACTGTGAAACCTGTAAAATTAAAAGATGCTAACTGTAATTTAAATTTTGAACATTGTTTCGTGCCACATATTTTTGAGACAGCAATGCCACTTTTTCCTTCTTCCTTCATCCCTAAAAAACTTGCACTCCCCTCCAATCCTACACGGTAGTGTACATAAGGCCAGCTCCTAAGTTTGCTCCTAGAACCAGGTGAGGACAGCAACGGGCGGCTGCAGTGCAAGGAGGTGTTCTGGTGGGAGGGCATCATCCTCGTCCCCCCGCGCCCCCCTCTCGGCCTGCTCGGCAAGCTCTACACCAGCAACAACAAGTTCAATCGTGAGATAGCACTTTGTTTGTGAACATGTGGTGTGGGGATGTGGCTTAAAGCATCTTTACTTTATTACAACAACATTAGTTTGCTAAAGGAATGGACCTTAAGTCCCTCAAAAGGTGAAGGTAGCAAAAGTATGCCTCCTCAAAAGCCAGTTTAAATGAAATTGAGACATCTTCGTTTTAGTACTTTGAGAGGGGAAAAGTGCATGACTGACCAAAAATTACAGTCAAAGAAAGGGTCAAAATGCTGTTGCACTTAAGAAAACAGCAAGCATAGACTGTCCATATTTTACATGGGTTAGGGTACACATCCTTGCACCACTCAAAAGCGCTGTAAATACGCTATGACGATTGGCAATACATGTAGCGGCCATGGGGACACGCTTGCAAAATTATAGGGCCCTGCATTGGCAACTTGAAATATGTAAATACACCAAAATTCTAACATTTTTGTTCTTTGGCTCTAAAATACTTAGGTATGGTAGTGTAGAGATAATGTGTGCATCAAGTACCTATTTCGTTTATTCTAAATGTCGATTCTAAAGAGCCAAAGAATTGAATAATATCCCTATCCTAGTTTGCAACGACATATTGTTTTTGTGATTTTGTTTGAAGGTCTGCAAAGATGTGGTCAGCGATTAGACATCGTTTATTACATCGGTAACTTTATATCATAAGTTCAACACAATACTTCAGTTACCTCAGTACAGTAATAACTAGTTATATTTATCAATGTTACACAGAAAACTTTATAAAACCTACATTAATGAACACACATGTTGGGAAGGTTCGAGGTTCATATAACATCAGAAATACATTCAAATACGACGCACATACAGCCAACGTGAGACCTGGGTCTCCCGCCTTGGGTACTTCGCAAGTGTCTGCCCAGTCCTTGGCTGGGAACTGCTCCAGCGGCACCGTGGTGTCTCCGGAGAGAGACGTGAAGCTTCTCAAACCCGTCAAGGATATAAGGGAGGATTCCCTTAGGACCAAGGTAAGACTCGAAGGACCAAAACTCGGCTGGGACACGAGACCTTTTGATACTGAAGGTTCTACTACTGTTTGCGGTGGTATAGTTTGTATTGCATGAGTGGGTAGGTTGTATTTAGAATAATGTATCGGTAGTTAGGTTTGAATGAAATATTTATCTATTTGTAGTCACCGCATGTTAGATATAAGTTATTACATAAAATACCTGTATCTTTAAAACTGTTTTAGTAGCTTGTGTGTATGAACTAAACTGCATAATTGTTAGTTGGTTGATTTAATTGGAAATATTACATTATAATGATATAGGTAGATTTTTTATCTTTCCTATACTTTCTCTTTTTATGTATTAATATTTTTACATGTGATTATGCATAATACAATTTATACGTATTTTGTAGTTAATCTTTTGAAACATAACTTTGCTTATTTAATTTTCTTTCTTTACATTTTTGTCCTCATAAAAGCATTTCTTTAAATTTTTTTGGTACCTAAATATTTTTCCCAAAATCCTCATCTTGCAAACTGTAATTTCATAGTTATCGAAATAGTTGAAATAATAGCGAGTCGCGAAACTCTCTCGTTTGCCGTAAACAGTGCAAAACTTTGTAGGCACTACAAAACATTTGTCAAGTTGAAACATGGCAAATCCCAGAAGGATTTTACTCCGCTTTATATCATTATTTTGAAATGCAGTTAAGCAGTGCCTTTCAACCAGTCACATGCACTGTTTACATTTGACGACCGTAAATAAGACAAAATAGTGGTATACAAAGAAAGGCGCTCCGGGCGGCGGCGACTCGGCGGGCGAGTCGGGCGGCGAGCAGTCCAGCTCGTCCGACGATAGTGAGCAGAGCTCGGCGTCTGCGCCCAGCGACGAGGAGTGCGCCTCGAGACGCGCCAAGCTGCGACAGCCGAGGAAGCACTCGCACTCGCATTCACATCCCGCTACCAAGTGAGTACCAGATCCCCGTACCCGTAAAAAATCTGAAGCGGCAGTGCCTATACGATCTAACACTTATATGATCTGATCTGATATTCGCGCTATAATTGGGTGGGTGTTGTAAAAGAGGCTCTTTACGAAACAAATTGCATTTTAGAGCGTTATCACACTAGCGGATTCCTCGCAACAAAGCTCGTACGGACGATGTCGCGCGTACTATAGGGATTAGGGAAAAAAAAATTGACAAATGCTGGTACTAATGATGGCACCTGCAACCGCGCGACATATTTTTTCCGCTCGGTAGATATGTGTCGTGGGTATTATGTATACGGATTTGCTAAATTCAACCGTTTATTTGCTAGAAATACATTGTTTTTCATAAAGGCAAAATCTTAAAGCTTAGATATCTATGTACTCACGCAGGCGTGTCAAAAATCCGCTAGTGTCAAGCGCTGATGCGTTTAATGACATTCAATTTCTTTGAACCAGACGAACGCGCGTTGTGGGTCGTCAGTGGATCTCGTGCCTATCAGCGCGCAGCAACCAGGACGGACAGCGGCGCTTCGAGGAGCGAGCCGCGCGGCAGATGCGCGCCGCGCTCGCCAGGACCGCCGCCTTACATCACCAGACCAAGTCCAAGATGCCGCCAGGTTACACCAACTTAGATTTTGGATAAGTTTGGTTTTGCTTGAAAGACCCATCGCTGGTAATAGTGAAAAGCGCAAAAAGGTGAAAGGATTGTAGATTGTATAAAAAATGAAGGAAAATGTTATATGGATAGGGCTCAAATAAACCCTGGCCTAGCCTATTCCCAATTATGCAGATGACCCCTTACGTGGGCCATATTCTTTTGTTTTGAACGTGGTGTCAGAAAATGGCACAAGGACCAATAATACCGTATCCTGATTATGATCAACCAAAAGGACAGTTCCTATCATTATGAGAGCATCATGGTCCTCTGATCAGTTTTGAATAACGCTTGCAAAAACTCATGGAATTTTGTTTGTCAGGAGGCGTATACGCCCGACTGGAGGCAGAGTGGCGCGAGCGTCACGGGCAGCGCTCGCGCAACGCCGTGTCCGCG
This sequence comes from Helicoverpa armigera, assembly GCF_030705265.1. NCBI lineage: Eukaryota > Metazoa > Arthropoda > Insecta > Lepidoptera > Noctuidae > Helicoverpa > Helicoverpa armigera. Next base: position 4,547,997 of record NC_087141.1, read on the forward strand.
CGGCCGCGCCAGCACCAGCCCGCCAACAAATACAAGTCCAACTAATACACAACTACACCATGACTAACCGCGTTTTATTTACTAATCATAACAACAATCGTATCAAACAATTATGGTTGTTTCTAGTAAAAAAACTAAAAAACAAAAGCACGATAGTGATCGTGCTTTTAAAACAGCCATATTTTTCAAATAACTATGCTCCTCTAGTCAGCTTGACGCCTTGCGAATTCTCAATAGCTTTCAAGTCACAAAGTAGCCTTTTGAGCGTCAAAACTATTCTACAACTCTACATCCACAAAATGTTAGGGGAGAAAATAAATATTGAAAGCTAAAGGGAACATCAGCGCCGAGTGTGCTGTGTTCATCAATCGTACTCAATCACTTATGTATGTGTGTGTGTCTATATGAAAATAAGGCAAGTAAATAAAAGTTACCGAGTTTAGTCACAGATGTTTATTGTGCCTTATAACTAGAATCGCATCCTGTGGGGATACTGGCTGGAGCGGAGACCGAAGGCCGACTTGAGGTAGCCTCGCAGCACCTTCTTGTCGGCGCGCTTGCCTATCGCCTTCACTACAGCCTCGTCAACTGACTTCTGGTCTGTCTTGCGCTGTTCAGATGGAACGTATTTCTGGAATAAAAAGAAAATAATTATCATATGCCTCCTTTAAAGACAGGTATCACAGTATGAGTGCCTAATTTTCGCATCGCAAACTTTTTCTGGAAAAGAATTTCAAGAAAAACAGCTAGGTTTATTTTATGCCATGGATCCAACCAGTCTTCGGCTCATACACCTGGATAAAGACTGTCCTACACTTTTTAAAGCTAAATTTCATCTATATTGTTACAGACATTTCTTCTGAAATGCTATACATAATCCAACTATCACTTTTATATTAGAATCAGTTAGGATAAAGTTGAAATTATAAGTTCTTTATCAAGAAAATGCAACATACCTCTTTCTTGGAGGCAAAGATGTCCTCTCCCTGCTTGCGCTTGACGCTGCGCTTGGCGCTCTTCTTGTTCTTCTTGAAGTACTCGTCGTTCAGGTGCTCGGGGAGCTTGAAGTCTCCGAGGTCCAGCTTGGTGGATGTGCCGATCACGTAACGCTGAGGAATGCGCCTCAGGGGACACGAGTTGAACTGGAAAGGGTATACTCATGGTAAGTTTGATGATAGTTAACAAAACTTTCCAAGTAGACAAAATTAAATGGAAAAGTGCTACTACCAAAATCTGGCTTTATTTGTATTTGACAGCATAATGCTATGAACTCACAACAATTCTTATAAGCCAGTAATCGTACAATCATCTCTTAGTTGTATTTAACAAAAAAATTGGAGTTCCTCATGATTTTTTCTTGCACTTGTTAAAAAAACAGCAAATTCAACATGTGAACCAGGCATTTTAAAACACTTGCACTGATCCACACAAACAAGAACTGTGCTCTCCTTGAAGAGATCCCATAATGAAAAATCATAAGTACCCAAATAAGTATACTCACTGCAAAAGGTCCAGTGACAAGCAGCAGACCGCTGGGCAGAACTCCAACAAGCACGACGCGCTTGCCAGCGTGGCGACCGGCCAGCAGGATGCACACGGTACCAGGGGTGAGGGTGGGCCTCGTCCTGCGGATGTGCTTGCTGAACGTCTTGTGGTGGGGACGAGTGCGGATCCTGGAATTAACATGTTGGATTTAGCTTTTGTTAGAAAAGTTGGTTCTTATACAAATTGAGTAGGAATTTAATTTCTTTCTGATTTTTATCAGTGTTGTAAGCAGATTTGAATATTGCTATAGGTTTACAATCTTCAAAAGAGTCTTATTGTTGAACTTAACAACAGCAACAAATTAATCAGATGAAAGTCCAAAGCATGTGGACAATGCTTGACACTCAAAAATAGACTACAGGAACAATGTTATGAAAACATGCCTGAGAAACTTAATTATTTACAGATTTACATTTTGTATTAGCTACTAACTGTTAATTTTCATCAAAAACCTTTTCACCTCCCATGCAAAACAGTGTGTGTACTTACAAACTTTCATGTTTGTATTATTGGTAAGATAATAAACAATAACATTGAAGACTAGTACTTACTTGTCCTGAGTAGGGTAGAAGGACTTCCTGCGGCGCAGCAGCACGGTACGGGTTCCTCCGTTCTTCTCACCACCAATCTGCTTCACCACCACGGAGGGCTTCTTGGGCTTCTCGGGCTTGGGGTTCTTTTTGCCCACAAACCTGTACTTAGCCTGGAAACAACAAGATAATTCATGAGCTATCTAATAATTGTGTCATTACATGAAATTCCTTTAACTTAACTAACACTGTTTCTTATAAAATTGTTGACTGCGCATATTGCATGAAATGTTGAAATAAATATTTAAATGACATGGTATGGTAAATGTACGTGTTTTTGTTAAATGGTGAACTTATTGTTGATTTTGCATTTGCAACACTGACTGCTGCAAATTGATCAGCAGTCCTAACCTAACCCCAAACAAGAAATAACTCAAATAGACTGAATCTACCAGTAGTCAGGGAGTAGAGTACTGCCAGTAGTTCAAATATGAAAAGAAAATACTCCTTCAGTTAGGCATGAAATAGGTTGGCATGGTGTCAACATCTTTTGATGAAAGTACATACAAAAAGAACGCATGTTATGAACCATATTCGAAATATTGTTTATCAGTTGTATAGTTTATTGAGTTTAAGAAACAAGGAGTTATAAGAAATCTTACCTTCTTGTGGAACATCTTTGATTTGGAGAAGCGAACCACTCCATTTCCCAGGTCGTAATTCCTAGGTTTGCCAACCTTGGCCTTGGCTACACCGCCCGCGGGCGCTGCGGCGGGCTTGGCCGCCGCCTTAGGCTGTGGTGGAGCCATTTAGAATCTGCACAAACAGAAAACAACCTTAACAACAAACTCACCACCTGACTTCCACCTTTGAGGTTATATATGTTTTAGCACTTCTCCCAACAAACAAGTGATCCAGGCACGAATATAAGAACGTATAGATCGCGGCAACGCAACAATTACACATGAATATCCATCAATTCACTGTTTAATCACTATCACTCGGTGAACGTCAAAACTTTTGATGCAAATTATAAGGGTTTTGAATTTGCCTAAAACGAAAATATAACACACAATCACTTGTTTGAAGGGTCCTTTTTGTAATTCTTACGTGGAATTATGAAAACTAGTTGAATACAAATCTATTTCTTTGGATTTATTTTCATCGAAAACAACATCAACTCACATTCCAACCGGGATCAAGAAAAAAAGAAATTGTCAAAGGCGGATTTGTCTATGGCTGCTTGGCTATGTACGCCATAGATTATAGAAAAAAAATAAACGACACCTTGGCTTTTCAACTGGAAGAAGGTTTACATTAATTTGTGAATTAAGTGAGATAACGTACCTAATTTTATTTAAACAAATTAGTCGTTACTGATAAATCTTCAACCTTTGCAATTGTAACGCTTGTACTAGGCCTATGATGCATGCATACGTGCCCTTCTATTTATTTGTTGTCGTCAGAGTTGTGACTAATTTACATAAAAGTATCTTTAGACACACACAAAGTATCTACATCTTCAAATAAAGTATCTGAGTAGTAATATTTCAATTTCTCTTGCATAAGGTGTTTTGTACTATTTCATATTTGAAATATACATATTTTTTTGATAAAATGTAAAATCAAAGCAATGGATTTTTTTGCTCTCGCTTTCTTCCTTCACTATGAAGTCTATGGAAATAAATAATTCTGAACGCGACGATAGCTATGCGAAAAAAAATAATGTCAAATTATGTAAATGTCAAAAATACCAGTGCAGAAAAATGGCTTCTTTGAGGAGCCCGTCTTCGCCGTCCGACGGTTATAAAAGGTTCAGTGATGATTTCGCAAACACCAGCATCAACAATTACGGCTCGAACGTCACAAGTAAACGAGAAGCTATGTTTTTTATATGCACAGTAGCCGCAAGATTATGTGTACGCTTTTGTTTTATTAACAATACATTTTGTGATTCATTTAACATTTTGTTTTAATTTATTTCACCTTGTTTTGAGCGCTAACTGTTTTATGTACTTCCATATGTGATCCGCTGAGATCGATTAACTGTTCTAGTGAAGCTAAATCTGATATATGACGCACTAGAATGACTCATAAATATACCTAAACACTAACCTATGCATAAAATAAACAGTAAGATGCTATTTGCTTGCTCTAAAATCGTAGATTTTAAACCTTTTTTCTTCTGTTCTTTTTCCAACACCTGCACCTAGTATATAAGTAGTAGTTGAATGCTTTGCATGGCGAAAAAATATATTTTAGTCTTAATAAAATAATTGAAATCTACAAACCGAATTTTGACCCACAATTTCGAAATTATTTTCGCGGAACTTTTGGTGATGATAGAATCTATTTTTAAGGTCATGTTAGGACTCCCGGCAATGTTATCTAGCATCTATCCAGTTCCATCTGGTTTCAAGGCTAGTGATTGGCTAAACTGGAGTGATCCCATTTATACTACTGTTGATAAAATAAACATTTGCTTCTGTGATACTTAGATAGCAGGACTGAGCTCAAATTTTAAACAACATAGGTACCTACCTACACAACCATAGTACATGAATTAGAAGAATATTACGAAATGTGGCTATTTTTCTTATTCATGTAGATAGTTTACGGGGGTAGGTACACACAATAGCTAAAATAATGTCTTTACGTAAAATCAATCAATTTTTAAGGCTATATTTTCTGAAGATTTCGAGCTTTTACGATTTGTTAGCTCACTTTGAAAATAGGTCAATAGGTACCTTCATCCTAATTCAGTATTTTTCTAGGACATCAATATTTACGATGACCAAGACAAGACCATTCCTTGAACTAATCTACTCGATACTGAACAATGAAAAATTGCAATGCCTATTCCTCTATACTAAGAGCTAGATAGACATTAGATAATTTTATCTATGTTATCATATTGACAGCTATAGTTATCAGTCAGTGGTAACCAACAATTGGCAGATACAATATGGCATGTGTGCTAACTTGGAAAAAATATCAGCAAATACCAGGTTGGAAATCAAGTAAATTATCCCATGGATTTAATTTCCTTATGAGAAATTAAAGTCCAGGCGTTTTTTTTTACTATTTTTGTGTTTGAAATATACGTAGTCTTTCAATGGAATTATATCATGTTTCGTTGATTGACGAAAACCGCTCCAAAGTTTAGTGCAACTGGCTAGATTGTCATTGTTCAGTTTATAGCTGTCAATACAAGTAATTTTGTCGCAAATTGTGAAGAAAAATGAATCAGAAGTTATTTATAAAACAAAATTAGAAATAAAACAGATTAGTAGCTGTGCAGTGCGTCAAAAATGTCGAAAACAGTATTGAATTTGACTGACACAGTGTATTTCGGAATCAGAGATCAGTGGTACAAATTGAAGTCATGTGAGTCACTTTTACAATAAATTGTACACTTCAATTTTTGACTTTTTGGGTCAAGGTCCTAAACTAATAGCGACACTGGCAGGTCATTGATATATGGGGTAGATTTTGTTTATCACAGTAAATGGGTTGCGTGTCAAAGGGTCTTTTAAATCAATGCGATATCCGGTCATCCCAAATGTGTTATATTTTGTATCTATTTCGTAACCCTAAACCTGTTAAACAAATCACGTATGTAGGTAGTTATATAGTGTCACGGACGGGTATAAAAAGTAGTTAATGTAAGAATTTTGATCTTTCCTCGTTTTGGTTATAAAGCATAAATAGAATGTATATAGTACCAAACACCAAATAAATACTATAATGTATTATTAGAATGACCATTAGTTAGACTTGGCATCAACCCAAAGGGCTCCAAAAGTCGGGAAAGAATATCTGTCTGCGGCATTTACATACCGTCCAATTCATGTACATACGAGTATTATTATAATTGTCAAAAACAAATTATATCTATTCATGAACTGGAATGAAAGCTTCTCGTATTAATCATCCTCTGTCAATTAAGAATACGTACGCAAAGTTATATGAAAAATATTCTTCTACAGGTCCTAATTGGTAAAGTTTGACCCAGATCGCGAACATCATCAAATAACACTGTGTCCATTCGTATCCATCTATCATCCACTAATTGGATTGTTGATATACAAGCCCAACTCGGTGATAGATCAATTAGCCCCAGTACCGATCCGCGTAGGTAATGATTATTGACATAAAACTATTTCATATCGAAAGTCCCGTGAAAACCGTGTTGATAGTCACTATAATATTGCTCTTATATGTTATATCTATAAACATCTATTAAGTATAATAAAACCCGTATAAACTAGAGGAGCCACATTAAGAACTTAAATATAGTTTCAAGTCCTGCGACCCAATTCTTGATGGAAGTTCGCAAAACGACCTTTTCAACTCTCTAGAGTCCGCACCAAACTATTAGTTTTGGCCCTGTTCCTTGACACGATAATCCCCTATTATCGTCCCGTTGTCCTTCCGGATCAATTCACTGAGTTAAATATGTCACTGACCTTACATTTAGAGCCCCCGCAGACCACAGATTTTTTATCGGCCGATAGTTTAGTCGGGTTGGCCTGCTAGTACGCACACCGAGCCAACTAAACAGTTTAGTCGGTGATGAGTGCGCAAACTATCTAACAGTCTGCCGACTATTTGCTAGTTTCTAACCAACTGGTGAAAAGAGTGGTCGCACCGCACAATGAAAATTAATAAAACATTGCATAGAAATGTTATTATTGCTCTCATACACGGGAGAAGGAAAATTAAAAAGAGAGCCCGAGAGTATTGGGTGCATCCTATCTTTAGTGATAAATTATGAAATGGAAAATTTTACACTATGCATTCCAAATTACTCGATTATCCGAAAAAAAAATTCGCCTTTTATCGAATGAGCATAACTAGCTTAGCTACAAAACACGCGCGATCGACCATTCGCTGTTAAAGCTCGGAGCGAACTGAACTATCGGCTTAGTCGGCCGACTAAAAAATCGTCATGTGTGCGCGTGTGGTAGGGAGCCAATACTGATTATACGGTCGGCCGATAGTTTGCCGACAGTTTAGTTTGAATGGAATCGGGAAGCCCATCAAACTTTTTTATCGGCCGATACCAAATCGTCATAGTGTGCGCACTTGCTTACATCTGCGTACTGATTAAGAGCCCGACCAAACTATCGGCCGATAAAAAGTCTGTGGTCTGCGGGGGCTCTTATGCTCGTAAAATAGGTAGGTTCATTCCAAAAAACATCGCTGTTACCTTTCAAAACCGTTATTATAATCTTCGGAATGTAACTGCTAATATTACTCGGAATAGGTACTTCTATTGGTATGGGGTACAATGATATTGCAAAATCTATTGTTTGCAATGAGTGCGGCATGCCCGCATTGAACAAGAAATCACCAAGGTCGTGTGGACAACCCGTGAAAGCGATTGTGCATAGATATGCAATTACTGGCTGCTTCTGCGATGGCCAATGTGCTGTTACTACGTTCAATCTTGAGTAACCAAACGCCCTTGAACGAAGTGCCCTTGGACATTTGAAGGGTTAAGCATAGTTATTTGCTAATTATAGAGTTTTATATTCATTATGCAAGTGAGTGCAAAACTCGATCAATTTTCCAACGCTGTACACGCGCTGATGAAAATACCCATAATTGACAGGCTAATAGAATTGTTTAGGCGAAACAATTCCGCCAGCGTTACTGCCGTGTACCTATATGGAAAGGTATTCCGCACTCCATATACATTATTACATTTAAAGTGTCTATTAAGCGAAGTACCGAATGACTTTAATTCAAGCAAAGAACAATATATGTAGGTACCTTCTTCCTATGCAATAAGTACGCTTCCGTAACAATATTCTAATTTAAGTCTTTAACCAATAGGGTAGTGTCCAGGGTCGAAATAATGAAATAATATTTAGTCCGCTTTTTAGATAATCAAAAAATATTGGATACGTATTTTTTCTTTTTTTAATTAAACATAAAATGACAAAGATAATACGCTTCAAAAATTAGGAGTGGGGGCATTGACATTATATTCTAGCGATAGACAAGAACATCCATACAAATAATTTACCCGCTTAAGTCGTCTGTTGACATCTCGTTGACGTATTGTGACATGTAGTCATCCTCATTGATGGTAATTGCTGAAGTGTCGCTCGTATTTTGCCTACAGTTTTCATTATTCAAAAAGTTTATATCTAAGTGAATTCAAAATCATATAATATATCAAAAAGTTTATTTATATCTAATTGAATACAAAATCATGTAATATATTAAAACCAGGAACTTATTTTTAGAGTTTTTAATATTAATTACGATGTTTTTTTTCTTAAGAGGGCTATCACAAATTTTCGCGAATGTAATTATTTTTTCTTGAAAGTAAGAACATACCATGACAAAGTGAAGTCTGTTTTCATTGATATTTTACCTACTGCCAGTTTTATGGCACATCTGTTTCTGCACGATTTTCTTAATCCATAATTTGAGATGGCGGGCGGGAACAAATTAATGCATATTTGTAAAATTGAATTATAAATGAAAAGTATGATATACAAGCGTTGTAATAGCATGAACAGCGTGTAATTTTACTAACTTGACTCTCGAATAGTTTATATGTGTAAGTTTATACCTTGATATGTATTTTCTATTTTATAATTGTCGTTTCATAGACATCCATCTGACGCAGGTGTCAAAATCGCTCTGATTTGCTATTTTGGGCACTGCATAGTCTGCACTGCAGTTCAGTGTGGTAAGCTTTTTGTTCGGAACGTTCTATCTAGTACGTAGTACATATATATCGATGAGTGGGGGCCTTTTACGTCACAGTGTCCTGAAAATTGTAGCAACTTGTGACGTCACACTCAACTTTAACACGCTATATCTTAACAAGTTCTGATCCGATTTAAAAAAGAAAAAATACGTATCGCTTAATTTTGGACAATCTACAAGACGGACTAATTATTATTTTTTAGGAAACTAGCCTATTACAAAAGTACTCATAAGATTATTTAATTGCGATCTAATTAATTGACGTTTCACAGGATGTCCCGTGACGTGTCTATGCAATCAGACGCACAGTCATTGCACTCAAGCACGAGAGACCTTATCTGCGCTAACGTGCAGTATCCTTATCTTGCACTTCAAATTATTCATTTTTCCATTAATATACGCATTTATATTACATGTCTACTAAACCATGGCTGTCCTTGCACACGGGGTTTGTTCATATAGTATTCAGGTTGGATTTTATGAGCCCGCATTTCGTAACTGAATATATTTGCGAAGTACTCATGAGTTTAGCATGAGTAGGATGTAGCTATGGTTTTCCATAACAGCTTTGTTTTTAGTTCGGTAAAATACGGTCCAGTAAAGGCTTTAATATCTAGAGCACTCCGGTATTTTGTACCTTCCAAGGTTTAATTACCTTGCCAGATATTTATAGGTACTAAATGTTACCAAAGTGCTCTCCTAAATTGGACACCTACATATCAAATTCTTATCTCTAAATTGTCTATAAAGTTCCTACCAAAAATTACCTCTGAATGATCGATTTTCTTGGAAATTATGTTACTAGCTTCTGCCTGCGGTTTCACCCGCATCCCATGGGAACTACTTTCCGCACAAGGATAAATGTAGCATATAGCATTCCTCAATAAATGGGGTATCTAAAACATAAGTATTTCTCAAATCGGAGGCGTATCCCTGAAATTAGCGCGTTAAATCAAACAAACAATCTCTTCAGTTGTATACATACATATCCTCAATTATCATTCTACTTCTTTTCCAATACCATGAGTCACGGCATCAATGTGAGCTTTTGGAAAGCGTCAGTGACGGGGTCACCTCCTGCGGACGATGACCGTCGCATGATGTCATCGACGTGTAAACGACTGTTACTTCATATTTTGAACATGACCTCAGTCACCACTACGTTCACTTAAAGTTTTTATCAAGAACAGTTAGATGCTTGCTAGCCAAGATATCCCTTGGGTTTAATAGAATTTTAAAAGGAAGAGATCCACTGAATGTTTATTGACTTTTACAGTCGTTATTAAAAGCTAGCTTTTTATAGAATCGACAGTCCTTAAACTCACCATTATCTTTCGATTATTTAACTATCAGAAATGTATGTTTCCTCCTCTGGTCTCTTGCATGAATAAAATCCATGAAGTAATTCCATCTAGACATGAATAAAAAATATAATTGAACTGCTCCAAAACAATTTACACTTTAATTAATTAGATTTCCACATTTCATCAAGAATTTGATTAAAATCAATTTGCATGTAACTTCTAACACATTAATTAGCCAGCTAAATAATTAGTAGACATTGCTTTTAGCAGTTTTGTGATATTAAATTCGTCCGAGACTGAATAGCCGTGACCTCGCTGTTAGCCCACGCTAAACAATGGCTTCACTCTAGTTTCTATGCTGTTAAACCCTGTTTCGATTTTTTAGCCAACCAATTCTCACGACAATCATTAGTTATAGTGATAGCAATCGAGTACCTAACCTAATTCTTTGATCATATTTACCATAGATAAAAAATAGCGGTTTCCCGCGGATTAACCCACATTCCATGGAAACTACTGCCCGTGCCGGTGTAAAATATAACCTATATTACTCGGAAAAAGTGTGGCTTTCCAACAGTGAAAGAATTTCTCAAATCGATTCAGTACTTTCGGAGCTTTTATCGATAAACGCCAAATCTATTTATAGCCGATGCAATTACCTAACTTAGCCACCAGCAATCGATGCATCGTTTATATGAATCTAAAATAACTTATATATAGGTTAACATTGTACATAAAGCCTGCCTGACATTGGCCTTCATTCATAATAGACTAGATGCTAATTGCGTTTATTAATATTTATGAACCTATCTAAGATTAGTCATGGCAAGGCGTATGTATTGATTTTCATTTTGTAAAGCTTGTTTACTTACTTACATACTTTTCCTTACGCTCGTGTAATATGTATTCTATTTTAATAACCTCGGCTCTATGGTTATAAAATTCATGGAGACGCATAGTGCACTATGACGTAATCAACTAGCTAGGTGGATCCAGTTGCAATAATAATGCATGTCTGCATTATTATGTATGTTCAATTAGTATAAGTAAGCAAATTATTGAATATTAAGTATCATGTTTACTCTACCTGCATGTACCCATGGTGTGTCATATTTAATTAGATGTAGTGTTCAGCATTTGCAATAAACAACTGGTGTATAACGCTTGAGTAATTTCTTGAGTAATTCGTAGTAGGACAAAACAATTAGATAACGCAGAAAACAATTACGTAGTACAATAACAATTGATTTAAGGTAGTACTCCAAGCAGCCCCGGATCTAAGGGGGGGCAAGCCGGGGCCTGTGCCCCGGGCGGCAAATTCAGGGGGCGGCAAAATCAGGCGGCTGCCAAATTCACACCACGGAATAAATAAAAAAAGCACAAGTACAGCAATTTCATGGCCATATCAACTTAACCTATACCCTGAGCGCGGAGTAGCACAAGCTGCATGACTGCACGAACATTTATTATTCACGGGGCGAAGTTTTAGCAAACTAAAATTGATTAAAAATTATTTGCGATCATCTATGAGCCAGGAATATCACTTTCATACACACACTCATATTTATTTTTATTTTAAATCCTACATTACAGATTACTGTAATAGTTACCTACAGCGCCATCTTAACCTGTGGTGCAAGGTGTGCGAATAACCCAGGCGCCTCGATCTCAGGGGCGCCGCGGGACGCTCCACCACCAGGAATTTCGATAAAATTACACCCGTTTGATAAGGAAGTTCCACATGTATCACGATACTAACAAGCAAAGTTCCTAAAAAAGTCGTCTTCGCTTTGTTTGATTGATCATTGTGATTATTTTTTACTTTTAGCATCCTCCAACTAAGTGAAAAAATTCTCGCTCGCTATGCTCGCGGTTAAATGGCAATGTATGTACTGTTTTTCTGATTGCTTATTATTTTTATTGACTCGGTCGTCGGTTATTGATTCGGTCTCTAATCGCGTTTGCAATTTGTACATAATTCCCAGTTTAATTTGTGAGTCTTCAAACAAATAATTTAAAAAGTTCGCTTTACAGAGTACTTGATCAGATAATTTTGTGTCGTAGGCTCAAAAAATTTCGCGCTCGCTTCGCTCGCGAAATATTACACATGCATTGCCTTAGTAACTTCATAAGTCAAGTCCACGCTGTCTTACCTTTTATAAGTCAAATGTAGAAATCACTTTTTTATGGAGTCCTCAAAAGTTTGCGCTTCCGACTGCTTGTTACTTTACAGCGCTTTTTAAAACTTATTAACTTTTTGTGTCCCAAAATTGAAAAATTTGCGCGCTCGCTTCGCTCGCGCTACTTTTTTCATTTGCATTGATCTGTCTCGACTTTCATAACTTAACCAACAGTTTGAGCCTACAATGAATTGGACACATTTTTTTAAGTCCTTTACCTACCAAAAAAGTGCACTTCATTCGAACGTTCTTATTTATATTCCTTGTAACTACTGTAAGTATTTCAATACATAGTTGGCGCTTGGGTGATGATTGCACCCAGGCGCTATATGAGCTAGAGACGGCCCTGCCTGCCTACATATTGATAGCTAATATTATATGGATGATAGAGGTGAAAATAAACATAAGTAGGTAGGCGGGGCGGCACTTTTCAGATTTTGCCCCGCCTAATAAAAATTGAAGATCCGGGGCTGACTCCAAGATCTTAGTCTAGTCTAGAACTTAGTAACTAGTAATGAGGGTATTTTCTTCAACTTCGAGGTGATGTTGGGGGAATACATAATTCGGATAAATAATAAGCCTATGTCAGTGTCTAGCGTAAGTAGGGATCACACTTTCTTATTGTACTAAGCTGTAAACAAAGCCCAAAGCTCTCACTTCACATTATGCTTGTAAATGCTCACCAGACAAGAAGAAAGTTTCGAATCTGTCTGGCCGAATTTCAAAGCATTGTGCCGATACCAATGCAACTTTGATGGCATATGTCACTCTCGTTAAACTTTTGAAAGGAATCTCACGTAAAAGTTTTTAGAGTGGCTCTCACAGAAAGGTACCTATGAATGTATGTATTTTTAATGTTTTCTGATGGTAAACATCAAAGAAATTGTTCATTTGTGAGTTTTCTGAAGACTGCTTTGAACGTTTATCTTCTTATCCGTTGTACTTTCGGAGTAAATGGGTGACCATAAAACTTAATGTCTATCAAATAATTAGGTATCCCTATAAAAGACGCAAACATCATGAATATATAGCCTTGACCTTGTCTCATGTACTCCCTTTGTGAAAGGTTTCACCACCTAAATGCCATTACGTGCCGATTTTATTACTATAGGTACCTGCTTGCAAACATACAACTTGTCTTTGCAAGGAAATGTGTGAAAGCATCTATTTTATCTAAGCCTGAGTCCGTACCTAAATTCATGAAAGTTTCGTTAAATTAACATAGCTTTTTCTGGATTTAACAGTTCTACCTAATGGTAAAAGACCCTATAAAGGAAACTCCAATTATAAAAAAGTGGTCAACTATGTACATACGTGCACTTGTCTAACCCTTTCAAAGTTTCAAGAATACAAAACCTTAAATAATTATAATGGTAAGGTTCCTACTATTTCCACTACAAGTACCTTCTAACATAACCGTTAGAGCCAGGTCATTATCATTACGTTCCCGTTGCATAGATCCGTCAGCGTCCCACAGCCCTTATAAGACTCGGCCAACTAGATCGTGACAATACAATTAATGGCCCGAGTCTCAGGCCCAAGGCCCGTGGGACTTTGACAGTTATTGCAGCTTTGAGAGGAAGACTAATGTGCCGATGGAGATTTTAGCTAATTAGCTAAGGAGAAGGAACTGAAGGAATTTTGCTGTTGTAAATAAGCAATATTGGCTAAATGTTGAGTTTCTCACACCTTAAATACCTAATTACTTAATGAAAATAAAATGTTACTTTGCACCTATCTCTCTTATTGATTATATGAATTATGAACACGTTAAAGAATTGCGTTAGTCCTGTGCATTACTCCTCAACTCTTACCGGTTGGCAAATACACACACCATCCCAATGGATCCACTCTCTCTAATTTTTAATTCAAACTCTAATCTGTCCCTATTGCCTTTAATTAAATTCATATAAGTATGTACACGTACCGTTTTCAAACCATTAAAATCTAAGCTAAATTAGCTTCAGTACTCTCTAAACCTTAATTACCCATAATGGTGCTAACCGGTTAATATGAAATCTATCTATTGATGAGACCTTTTATAGGATATTTGTTGTTATTGAATGAGAATGGTGAAGAAAGATAGGTGTGTTTTTTCGGGGATAAGTTGAGTGATTGAAAGGTTATTGCGGCTGTTTTTTTTTATTTATTTAATTATCACGTTAAGGGAAAAGGACACATTTTTGTTGTAAAATAGAAGTCCTACTTAATCGTCTCTTCATGCAGAAAAAATAAAAATACCCGTTTCCATAGACTACCTATAGACTAGGTAAATATCTCTTTGGTGTCAGACATTTTTACTGACGAATCTCTCGTCGCTATTTCCTAGCTGGTTTTATGGTAAAAGTTGACCATTACGAGTACTTTCACCCCCTGGATGAATGCCAATGAATTCAAAGTCAGTCGATATATCGAGCTACAACAAAATTACAATGTTAGTTTTACGTTTTGCCGTGACTACGCCGATTACAGAATTAGACATGGCGATCATATGATGGTGTATGTAGTGTATAGGAACAGTACACACAAAAAATATGGTTTGTGTTTGAGATACTTATGTAATTCAATATGTAACTTCCTTAATAGAGAAATGGTTTGTTACATTTCTTTGTAAACCTAGGTTTCGTTACGTTTTATCTGCAAAACTCGGAGATATAGGCAGCATACTTAGCTACATAAGTGCCAAACATTTTTCATCTGTTACGTAAAGTCCCTCGATAATATCAGGCTTGCCGATGGCAATGTTATGTGCCTAAGAATGCCCGGATCCTGTCAACAGGAAACAATTAATTTTGTTTACAGATAGTATTTTTTTTCATAAGCCTCGTAGCGTCACGAAACTATACCGTTGGAAAGCAAAACTAGTTCACAGTAACCTGTCAGAGAACAGTCAACAATTGGACGAAATGGAAAAGGATGATGATGACGATGATATAGCTGTAGATTCATAACCCTAAACAAAAATAACTCCAGTAGAAACAAGTGACAGCAAACCGCGACCACTGAGCTATTAACTAATTGAGTTTGCCACGGCACGGTACGCCGAGCTGTGTACCGCAAAATGTTATATTGAAAACGTATTAAGTACTAAATGTATACAAATTGGTACGTAACTTTGTTGTAAATTCGTTACTTGTATGAAGTTACGGAGAACACTCTTCGGTTAATGAAAGTAAAGGGCTTTTAGCTAGAAAATCTAAACAAGCAAAGTACATGGACTAAAGGAGTCTTTAAATTGGATTCAGGAGCAGAATAAACTGCCGAAATGCATGCCTAAATAAATTTTGAAAATACATACCCAGCTTTCTGAAATAATAACGCTTGGTTTTATACCCAGATAAAGACACATACCTAATTTAAAAAAAATCGAAAAATCCTGTCAGGTTCCACGGAAAAATAAAACGAAATAATGTCTCGCTTAATCCTTCTGTGCCCAGCAGTGGGACGATAAAAAGGCTGAACAAAAAACTGTCTAGCTCAGCAAAGGTGTCTTCAAAATCGCTCGGAAAATTCGTTGAAGCTTATTTCAGAGCAAACCGACTATTAGCGTATATTCTGCAGTTCTTTTATCTTGCTTGCATGCGGTTTACCCTTTGTAAAGTAGTTGCCTAGCTGTCGTGATTGTCTCGTCGCCCGACCGTCGCAGCGCCCCGTCGTGTCGCACTAACCTGAATCTTTCAGCCGCTGTCAACTGTCTAACCACAATAGGATAAAGTAGACTGAAATTATATTATTGCTGCCGTTTTTCATTATGTATCTTCTAACTTACAAAAAAAGATCTAAGTATACTAATATTACAAAGCAGAAGTTTGGTTCTTTGTTTGATTGATCTGATAAAGTTCTTTCAATGTTAGACATCTTGTTATTAAGGAAGGCTAGGAAGATAGGCTACTTTTAAATGGGTAGGCACGTGAAACAAATCGCTGCCGAAGCGGAAGCTATTTAGGCTATAAAACCAACGTCATTCGTGATAGTTGTAATTAAATTATGTATTAGTCATGAAACACGAATCGTCATATTTCCCAAGCCTCATAAATTATGTTGCAAGATAACACTAGATACGAAACAAAGTAGGCTTTATTAAGTAAACTGAAACTCTGACGATAGTAGCCATTTCGGAAGTACTGATAGTAAAGAAAGCCTGTATATACCCTTTTTATTTAACGACGGACGTTAAGAATCATCAAATGACTCCTCCCGCTGTGGGTTAGCAGCGGTGAGGGATGTCACTGACTAAAAATCGTCGTGTTCCGTCGTAGGCCTTTTATGTACCAGAGCCGCGGTAACTCTTTCGAACAATCCTGCAGCCCAGGAAGCCTGTACATATACCCTAACAACTAAGTACCTACTTCTTTATCAGTGCCAAAGGTTAGATATAAAAACAAATCTTTCATATTTTTTTATTAAATTCCCCCGCAACTTGACACTTGTTCCAGATACTTTCCTTTCGGAACCTGAACATATACAAAAACCATAGACGGATCGTAAGACCGCCTTGAACTCTCAACTGAAGTTTAGAGAGGATCGTTAAAATACTATCCTACATTGAAATTTTAATGCATGTAGTTAGACATTTTTATAGTCTGTCTACTTCGTCTATCAATTCTTTTTTTCCTTCTGCAACTGTGAGAGATTTTTTATGATTTAATTGAATGAGTAGCCATCTTGTTTTGATTCTGCTAATTAGTACAAAAGTTCCGGGGCCCGATTCTCCTAATTTTACTTAAGCGACATACGATTGACGTTCGACTCGATTCGACTGAGATCCGATCCCGACTCGATTACGATTGAAGCGTATGTGGCATTCCGCTATTTTTTCTTTGAAATAAACGTTTTTATCCTTTTCCGTCATTCAGTAATGAATCATTTTGTCTGCAAATGATTTACGATTGCAAAATGATTGTACAGCAAACTACCGTATGGACCAAAATCACCAAAATAGCAGACCAATCGCACACGAATCAAATGTCAATCGAATACGATTGGTCTTTTATTAGTAGCAGAATGCCCGATATGGTTAAAACTGCTATTGCTATCATATTGCGATTCGATTTCTATTCGATTTTGTCATTATTAACTTAGGAGAATCGGGCCCCCGGTCGGTGACCCCTGAGTGAATATAGATGTAATTGAGTGAGTAAATGATAATTATTCACAATCTGCAACAGCTTGTTACAATACTCTTTGGATACTTACTTAGGTTAATGACAAAAGTGTATAGGTTTTCACGTACCTATTAGTATTTCCGCATCCCATCCATCATCTATCTTTAAGTTCATATTCTGTACTTTCCTGAAAGGTCTAAGCTATCTTTTTTTTACTGAAATCCGTGCATCGATTATATCAACCGAGATTTATCTCGATTTTTCACTTTTTATTCCATCATTCCCCATTCCCATTCATGAATTACGTATCGTCATACTTCGGTAGGCACTTAGCCCAGATTTTGCTGTTTTAACTAGCAAATAACCTCAAAAAACCTCTGTCAAAATCAAACGAACTCCCCAAAGGGTGATGCAAAAACGTTTGCGTGTTATAAATAGTTCGGCGCCCCTCTCAAAATCAGTGCGAAGCCCGTTAAGGTCGGCACTTAATGACATCAGCCTGGGTCGATACCGTCACCTTTTCAATATTGCGTGCCTAAGTTAATGCCTATAATGTATATGTTATTCTTCTTTGACATTTAGATACTATTCTTCTTTAAGGGGGATTTGAGAAAGGTTCACGTAGGTACCTTAAGCTAGACATGCTTAACCTAGGGCTTGCAAAAGGTATTCAATATTATAGAGAAAAGTGAGAAATAGATACATCATCAGAATGGGACTTAAAGTAATCTTGATGTTAAGGTCTTACAAGCAATAAAATTATGATGATGACGGTCTCACCAATAATAATAAAATTATTACTCATCAAAAAACTCCAGTCTGCAGTTCATATAGATTACTTTTAAGAGTGTGTATCTATTATTCTATTTATGAGTACTTAGTTTACTCTAAATAGGGTCTAAGAGCAAAACGGAGTAGGATAGTTCACAGTTGTCTTTATATATTTCTAAGATAAGTAGTTTGGAAGTTCACGACAAGTTGTCTAATCCCTTTCTGTTCGACCTTTGAGGCTTGCAAAACTCAACTTAGAAACTGGGTAGATCTAATTTTAGGTAGGTTTTGAAACTTTCAGTGAGAAAACAAACTGTAATATCAGCTATGAAGATGTAAAACAGATGGTGTAGGTATCTATTATATTTTACATGCTAGGTTCTTTTTTCATTCTTCTGAGAGTTTTAATCCAATGAATTATTTTTAAGTTTTCTCAAAAACAAGAAAGATAATATAGGTAGGTACCTGGTAAATGTCAGCAAGAAAATAAAATTATTTTCCCCGTCTTGTCTTACTTCCATTTCATTCAGTTAAGTATTTTAATTATGCTAAGTTGTTTTGCTGTTCGTACCAGCACCTACATTTCACTATTATCTTGTCATATGCAAACAGCACCTACTGCAGTGTTCTACCTAATGTTATCATGAAATTCAGTGACTGAATAGATTCTTCACTGTTCAGTGATAATTTTGATAATTATTATATTATTTTTCTATGTATAAATAATGAAGATAGCTGATAGTTTAGTAAATAGTGTTCGAAATGTATCGAGAAGTGTGTATAGGACTGTAAACGGCTTAATTGGTATGTAAAGACTGATTATTTCGATTTAATCATGCTGATTGCATGTCAAAATTGGCATGTACGATCGTAATAACGATTTCATCGGTCACAAGCACATTAATTAACGATGCGGAGATGGAAATTCGTGTAATCAGAGTAAAATCAGAGATAAGTTGCATTTCCGCCATCTTTATAGGAAGGTACATTTTCCCGCCTGCCACAGACGATATTAATCAAGTAAGTCTGTGGCTTAGTCCTGTAGAAACAACTTTTTTTTTGTATAAAATAATTTGTTTCCTCTGAGCCGAATTAATACTTAACATCAATCTTCGTGGGTACAGGATTTATTAAATTTTGAAGTAGCTAAGCTTAAAAGCCTGAGTTTTAAAAATTACATAACTGAGCGCGAGTTTAGGTCTTCAGTCTCCAAATAGGACCCATCTGGGTCGTTTGAAAACTTCGCGGAAAAGCTGGCAGGCAAGAAAAATGTTCTCTTTTTGTACAAGCATTGAGTTTTTATTAAGCTAAGGTAGCTCGAAAGATTTTCTTTGAAAAAATGATGCTGTTTTTCAAGAAATAAGTAAATTATTTATTGTGAGAGGACGTAGCTGACAGAAGCCCGATGGGCATTATTTTATTTATTATGTACAATAGTTAATGTTTTTGCCTGTATATGCCTAGAGTAGGTAGGTAATGCCTTTATACGTTGTTATAAAGATAAAGATTTTAATGTGCTGCGATCTAAGTTGCCTTGCGCATGCTGGGGATATTTACTTAAAAGGTTTATTTTATTGTCTTTGGCACTTTATTGATTTGACTCATTGATGAACGTCTCTGATTTTAATTGCTTAGGTATAGAGTCATAGCTATAATTGAAGTTCGAGGTAAATGTGTAGAAAAATGTTAGATAGAAGTAAATGTGTCCATATGAACTTAAGTGTAGATTTCAAGAGTTTTGTAAAAGCTTTTCCTTTGTGTCGCGAAATTGAAACCGGATCTTTTGATCCTTAACACTGATAAGTCTTTTGTGGCACATACCTAAATACTGAAAAGTAATCTACACTCAGTTTCAGCTAGACTGAATTATCCACCATATTTATTTAAGTAGATTTATTTGTAAGAAAATATTCTTGCTTCTGTTACCTAACATACAATTCCTTCAATGTTTGCGGAACATAAAAGGAAAATAAGTAAAAGCCTCAGCGCTGCCAAGATTCCTGTACACGAAAGAATTCTTCATATCATGAAACTGGGAAATTTTATATAGAGACGGCATGAGAAGTATTTCAAGTAGGTACTTCTAAACTTGGGCCTTTATAAGTTTATACCAAACAGCTGGCTCGCTGCGCCCGTTTTTGAATGCGGTTTCATGTGGAAGAGATGTTAAGTAAATTTATTTAAATTGTTAAGAAATATTGGGGATAACATACTAGGGAATATGGATTAACTACCTATGTAAAAAATATTTTTTATTGCTCTTTTTAACTATTTTTTTTGGGCACAAGACTTTTAGGCTGCGTTACACATGCGTTATTTAATAAACCACGTAACGTTCTCTCATATTCGGCGGCTGACAGTCAGTTTGGTTTGAAAACAGCCTTAGTCCTAATTTTATTATAATAAAAAATAGAGAAAAATACTTCACGTCACAAAGATTTTTGAGTGAGCATTATCAATGACGGCGTTAAACGAGTACCTAACGCATGGGTCACTAAATGAAGAAGCTTGAAGCTCAGTCTTACCTGCCCTGTCATATCATATTCATAATCTACTAGATTGGACATGCTTGATTGCCTTGATCTATCAAGCGTAGGATTTTTATAGCATTGTTCGTTGATGACTGTAATTTTAATGCATTTTAGCTTTTGGTATTGTTAATTTGTTTGCTTAATTATGAACGCAGTCATAGAAGTCACCTTTAGTACCTATGCCCATTTTCACCAACAAATACCTAAATTAATTGATCCCCTAAGAGCATTTACGGAACACTTAATAAGAATTTCGTTTTCACCAAAGTTTAGGTTCCTTAGGTTACCATCATATTTAAATGACCTGCCCATTGAACTCTGCAGTAAAATAAATCCTAAAAACTGTCAAAAGATACTAAAGAAGTACTTTCTAGACTGCAGTGAGATCTAGAAAGTAACTCCTTATGTATATATAATGTATACCTATGTATAAATGTGTCACCGAGTTGCCGTGGCTGACATACCACTGTTAAACCCGCGATGGTTTGTGTCGGTATATTTACTGTTATGTAACCAAATTGTAAATCTGATATTTTGAATAATAAATAATAAAAAAAAAAAAAAAAGGTATCCCTTATCCATAGTTATTTATGTCATAATTGGGAGAGCCCTTATTCTAAGTGGCACTTAGATTAAGAGATTGTTGGTGAAAATGGGCATTACTCTCTTTCAAAAAAGAAATAATTTAAATTCCGAATTAAAATTATTTTAGAAAAATAATCTGTTATTCTTTATTTGCAATTTAACTCTACCTTAAATGGATTTAAGTCTAGCACTTAAAAATATGCATAGTTAATTATTATAAATGATTACGCCAATCACGACCAAGGAAGCGAGACATACAACATATATTCTATCTATTACAATAGCTAAATTAATTGCAAAAACCTTGAGTTAACAATTACCTAACAATGAAATATATTCTATTCAGTTTCCTGTTTTAAAAAAATATTTTCACTGACATAAGGCGAACGTAACTTCGTAAACTTAATCATAGGGCTGCCTCACTAACAATTAACTGTACCTACCTATAAAGATCTGAATAAAAAAAAAATAGCAAATTATTAGTAGGTATCCCCTTTCAGCATACGATCCGTTTAAAAATTTTCTACACAAGATACGTAATATGATACATAAGAAGAGTTTAAAAAATTGAGCTAAAACTATAAACCCAAAACAAAAATGTGAAAGACTGCCAAGTTCGATAATATGGGAATGCTTCATACACCTTGTTATAAACCTACTAAACGCAATGAATCAAGTATTTAATTTTCTATTAAAACTTGCCAAGTAATCATCATTAAAAAGTAACTATTTTTAACTGAGGTATGTGTATGGAACTTGGTACTTATTCAGATCTCACTTCTTTTATAGGCGAAGCATTCCCATATTATCGAACTTGGCAGTCTTTCACATTTTTGTTTTGGGTGGGATTTCATTTATTTTTGTAAGGTTGTTTTTTTTATTTTTTTCTTATGATGAAGTTAGTTAAAGAAATGTCTCATTTATACTATCTTTTAGATTTTTTAATATGCACTATGTTTCTTACAAAGAAATGAACTAGATTAACTATGACTAGATTTACCAACTGACTGACATGACATGTTATCATATATTATGTTCGTGGATCAAAGTTACACATTCGTTATTTTCGAAAGTGATTCACACTTGGCCGTTTTCAGATTTTTTCTTTACTTTGACTAAATACAAACCTTTGTACCATTCGAAGATATATTATATAAATATAGATAAATTTAGTTCGTTTTAGTTCCTTAGGGGTATAAATTTACACCGGGTATAAAACACCTTCATTATTTTGAAACCGACTCACACTTGGCCATTTTCAGATTTTTCACTTTACCTTGACATAAAGACCTACCTCCATGCCAAATTTCAAGTCAATACGACCGTTGGAAGTGGTCTAGGTTTTTGATGAGTGAGTCAGTGAATCAGTGAATAAGTGAATCAGTCAGTGAGTGTATAGTAAAAATAGCGATTTTCTGACGTCAATATCTCAAGACCTACAATAGGTATATTAATGAAATTTTGTATTTTAGATAAGTGAGGGGGTCTCAACAGATACTAGAAATTTGATATGCGTAAATAAAATAGATTTTGAGTTACAGGGGGGTCGAATTTGGCCCGAAATGGTTCGTGTAATATAACCCACGGCCGGTGTGTCGCCTTTTTTGCTCGAACTTGGCGGACACACTGCCGTGTGTCTAGATCAGAATGCGAAAAACATTGTGATACGGTTATTTGTAGCAAATAGTAATTTGTTTTTTATTTAACACTACCAGGTTTTACTTAACTTCTAATACGGAATATAATTAGATAAGTCA
This sequence comes from Helicoverpa armigera, assembly GCF_030705265.1. Lineage (NCBI taxonomy): Eukaryota > Metazoa > Arthropoda > Insecta > Lepidoptera > Noctuidae > Helicoverpa > Helicoverpa armigera. Next base: position 4,571,034 of record NC_087141.1, read on the forward strand.
GATATAATCATGTAAATCTGCCAAGCTAAGTAGAAAACAAGGTCTTTGTAATGTAGACTCAATCCTCTTTTTCGCGCGTAGAGTCAAACAAAATAAGGTTTTTAATTAAAGAGGTGGTATAGCTAACAAGTTCGTAGTTTATTTATTTTCTTGACTGTTAGTCGTAAACCCAGACAATGGGGTTACGACCCAGTGTGTTGACCATCTGCTAATAATGCTATATAGTTAAACACGGCTATACATACTTTATTAACTTTACCTACATACATTCGTGAACTGTACGCGAGTATTTCGGCGGGCGTTCTAAATATTTAACTGTGTACACAACAACACAAAAATGGTTTAATAAAAATTTTATATAACGTTAGCAGGACCAATATATTTGTTTTCAGGGTTGGCAAGGATTGGAAATAACATAAGTAGATAACTACTCTAGGGTTATTAGATACGGACTTTGCTAAAACAGGCGGGTCTATTATAGGTCATCTTTTATGAGAATAAGGTTTTGTGTTTAAAATAGTACTCCGTACCTACGTATTTCCTAACAGCTCCTTTCCTGGCTGTCCCTTCTTGTCATACTTATATTCTATACATAGCTTGTCATACATTTGGAATAAATACAGTTTTTTTTTTAACTCCACACCTAAGTCACTTGAGCAATATTACAGTAATTGAAACAAACCGATCAACCGAGTAACATTACATCAGTAAGGATATAGTAATAAAATAGGTATATGAGTGATGCACACTTGAAAAATTGGAAAGTACATCAAAACCCGCTATTTTCTTGAAGCGCCAGCCCTGATACGCAAAGTCGGTTAGTAGGTTCAGTGGAGCGCTGCATTCCGTTTCCATGCCAGCTGGGGGCAGTGTGTGTGATGGATAAACAAATCGACACAGGTAGACGCTTTATAATCACTGAACACAGTTATTCAAGTGCGTGAAAGTTACGTTTTCTAAGTGGTCCTTTTTTCTGCGTGCAAGTGTACCTAGTGGTCCTAACCCCCGCGTACAATAAGGTCAATAATATCTCCCGAATTTTTTTCGGATTAAACAAGCTTAACTTCGGAGTAATAAAACTTGAAACGGTTCGTGAAAATACGTAACTCCAGAAAATCCGCTGCATTCTGGAACGGGCAAGTACTACATCAAATAGACGTTTGTAAATTGGACGTCCAAAAACTCGAGTTACACCGCTTAATTCTGCCTGTCTTCTAAAATGGATCCTAAATGGATCGGAAACATTTAATATCGATGCCGTGTCTTAATTTAGGTATCTACAAAAAGTAGGACGTTCATTAATATATTACTAGGCACGGATAACAGCGAAGTTTAATCACCCAGTTTCGAAAGTTCCTCCGGCTCGCTGATTCGAGCCTGAACGTCTGAATTTTTAATACGTTTCAAACCAGTTCACCTCCCACCTTTTCCGTTCAAGCGGACTTGAGAGTTCTCAATGCAATAATCTGACTCAGAGGTAGCTTCGAGTTTCGGCTACATTGTTTTGTTTTCTAGTGTCTTGAGCGCGTTGAGGTTGAAAGCCAATAAAGAGTTTGGTGGTTTCAAAAATGATGTCATAGTCTGTGTTTTGTTTACTGTGCGTGTGTGTGTGGTTTAGAGGTCACCAAACTAGTGTCTTGTGTATTTTCACGCCTGGATCAAAGGACCAAAAAGTTATTGACATTGGACGATTAAATAAAGGATTTCTACCATGTGTCGTGCAGATACGCGGACTGGCACAGATGGCGCCGGAGACTCAGGTACCCTGGACATGGGCAGCCGGTCCTCACTCCACACCGGCCTCAACATGTCAGAAGACGAGCACTGGGAGATGAACTACCATGAGGCTGCAATTTATCTAGAGGTACGTACCTAGCTCAGTGATTGAACTGGCCCCTTAAATTATTTAGGAAAGGTTCGGCATGGAAGTGTTAATAATTCACGACTTGTTGATTGGTTCATATTTTATTCATTAAGCCGTATTTCAGTTTCATTATTAGCGTGCTCTAGGGATTATGAAATGTGAGGATTTTGGCCCTGATGAAGCTATATTGGCAAAATGAGCCACGTTTAATAATTTCACTTAAAACAATTATGACTTTGTAGAAACGTAATACGTATTTAAAGAACAATCCATCACGGTTTTCAAGACAATATTCAAATTATTCTTCCGACTGGCACAAATAAATTGTCCGTCTAATGATTCCCATTAATTTTGGCAGTAGACGAAGTACTACAGGCACGCAGCTCCGAGCCATCAATATTAGCCGTGAATTCTAGACGGCAAAACAAAAGACCAATTGCGTAAATAAGGACACGAATAACGCGCGGTCTTATTTCACAGTTGTTTGAAATGATAATTTACTTTGTGTCTATTTTGCAGTTGATTGCCATTTGCGTGTATTTCGAAGTACCATAACACTATCCTTTAAGTAAACGTAAGAATCAGGAATTTGCAAAAAGGAATATAACTAAGTTTACCCAGCAACAATAATAACTTATAGGTCATGCATTACTCGCAGCATAATCAACAGTCTTTTGTTTTCCGTATCGCCCACATCGCAAGCGTAAAATGTATACTCTGTCAATAATATTGAGTATGTAAATTATCATCACACAGGAAAATAACATGTCCTTCTCTTTCTAGGAAGGTTTAAACAATGAAAAGTTCGACTCGCACCCGTCGAGTCCCGAAGAGTTGCCGGCGTACCTGAGAGTCCACAACCCCTGGTATCATGGACTGGACCTATTGGCTTCCTTAGTGCTTATACTCCTAGCTTTTACTGAAGATCCCGCCGTGCCTACGTTTGAGGTAAAGAAGAATTTTAGATCTCTTACTTTGGTCCTCACAAGGCGAATTTTTGTACCGATTATCCAAACGCATTTTGTCGTGGTTATTAAACCGTACAACAATCTGCAAATCAAGCGAGATCAAAGTCACGGTACTAAAATATCTACTAAATAATGAATATTGGTTTAGAAAGCGACATATAACACATATACTTATGTAGTTAGAGTTAGTATATAGTTAAAATTAGTTAGAGACTTGCACACTGCAAATTGAATTGAACTGTCGGTCGATAGTTGGCCCTAAGTTTGACTGTCTATACTTCGAAGGAAAAGTTTTTAGTCGGTCTGATACCGAACAGTTATAGTGTGTGCCCTATGTACCATTCGTCTCCAAGCTTCGAATAAGTACGTATGTACTATAATCCCATATCCCCCAATTGGGGTAGATACTAGAAAAACTTCTTATAATTATATACATACTTACAGTTTTTCGATATTCCAATGAGTCCTTATGTATTCCAGTTACCAGTATGGGCGCACGGCACGATAGAGCTATTAGCGTTGACAATAATTGGGGTGGAACTGCATCTGAAGCTCAAGTGGATCGGCTGGGGGACCATACTCAAACACAAGAGGACTATGATTAAGGTAAGAGATCGTTATGGCATTTCCTTAGTCTATTTATACGTCTTCTAGTTTCTTAGCTATCGATAGCATTCTTTCGCCACTTCACCAGCTATTTTAACAAAATGACTTCATCTTCGAGAAGGGAAAATCCCTACTTATGTACTGCAACTATTTATCGTAAATGACATCGACATTAGATAGGATTATCCTTTTGAGTAACTGCATTGTTTTCTCTTGTGTTCTGCATTTAAGAAGAAGTCCTTGACGCGTGAAAGGACCAATAGCATCATAGATATGGATTCCTATGTTAAAGGCAAAAATACTGTAATTTTTGGGATATAACAATATCAACAATTTCAGGTTTCTGTCATATGATTTCAGGGAATAACATTACTAATAATGTTACTGGAAGCAGTGGTGGTGCTATGCCGACAATCCTCCCACTTCCGAGTGACGAGGGCGTTGCGCCCCATCTTTCTGGTGGACACCAGGCACTGCGGCGGAGTCAGGAGGTTCATCAGACAGATACTGCAGTCATTACCACCGATTATTGATATGTTAGGTAAGCCTTTTTACCTTCAAATTACTCTTTAGAAAGAAATTGGGATCTTTATCTCGCCCCTTCCCTTCCCCGTCCCTTCGCAGGATACTTTATAAGGAAAGTCCCTAAACCGTTCAACTTAGAAAGTGCGTCAATAACAGACATGTCTTCCCAACAAACAAGCTACTCTTATAAAATTATATGTTTAAGGTCTAATTTCTTATAGTTGCTTTAAAATCGCTTTCATTATGTCAGTGTTCCTTATTATGGCACAATATAAGAACATTTGGCTAATATTACCTTTACTCTTATAATTTGGTTGGGTTAACCATAACAAGTCCAAATTACATGATTATAATAAGGATTGAAAATATGTTATTCTCATAAGCGCATTTACAATGCTTTTAAGCCTTATAATATTCAAAACCTTATAAAAGCTTTTCTTTTGGCTAATCGTTCTTATAATAGTAATGCACAAGCTAACTATGATACTTTTACACTCATAGGAGCATTTCATAAGATGTCTACCCAACAAACAATATTCTGCATTTTATATGGTCTTTACAAGAATGAATGCAATCCATAATCACTTACATAGTCATTAAAAAGGTTTTATTCTCTAGATGGTCATATTAAAATATTCTTATACCACTTCTACTGCTGCGAGTATAATACTACAAAATGACAACCCGATACCAACAAATCACTTGAGGGTTCCGTCAATGATTTTATGGAAGATGACAATGAAGTACAGGAAATCAGTCAAGAAGAATATAACGGTAGTGGTAGTGAAGAAGACATAAATTGAGATCTTCTCCGTAAATACAACCATTGTGATAATACCTCAAATGTAATATAGCTAATATTAATACAGCTACGGAATGATGAAAGGAACCCTAACGGTAGATAAAATGGCGATAGCAGATGGAATAAATGTTGCCATTACAGAGCTTATAATCTTATAGATTTCTAATAGACGTTGTGAGAATGATATTACCCTTGTAAAAGCGTTATAAAAAACATGCCTTAATAATTATTCCCATTTTTACGTAAAAACTACTCAAATTCAAGGGCGCGTTGATATAATTACACTTTTTGTACCACATTTTATCATACGTTTGAATTCCCACACAGTTTTCTCAATAAACAAGCACAATATACTCTCGGATTCAGGTACACTAAAAAAAATAAATGAAATTAATCATGGTTCTTGTTTTCTTTAAAATACTCGTTGACGCTGCCAAACTGAAAAAATCACTCAACAAAACACTTGTTGCAGAATCTCAAACACTGCTTTTAAGGCGAATAGCTATAAAATAGTATTTGTCTTGCCGCTATTAGTTTTACTCCCTTGTTGCTCGCCATTATAAAACATGTATAAGATTGGTTGGCTTTTTAAGAGCAAATCCTTTTGCTTTTATTAGTTTGACTCCCTTATCGCTTGCTATAATAAAGTACATATAAGAAAAAGAAGCTGACAATAAAGCAAATATAAGGGGGGTTTGAGGTTATTGTTCTTGTAATTTGTGCCCAAACGCACCCTTATTAGCGTTAATACGGCTCCTATAAGAAATTTATTTTTGGCATTTTTTGCCACTATGAGAGGATTTTTTGTTTGTTGGGTTATCACCCACTCAACAATAGCTCTTCAAATACAGTTTGTATGAAACATAATTATGACGTGTATCTAAAAATATAATGCCGTCTTCTCGTTCCAGGGTTACTCATGTTCTTCGTGGCAACATACTCGCTGCTGGGCTACTATCTGTTCTCGGAGCACGTTGACAACGGACATTTTCAGACAATAAGCGATTCCTTCGTTAGCATGTTTGTTTTATTGACGACTGCCAAGTAAGTTTCTCATATTTTTTTGTTATTAATATGAACTTTGAAGTTACTGCAGTTCGTTTTTCTTTTATTTAACGACCTAATTTTGAACTGGGATTATATAAAATCTTATCTTATCTATACTAAAGATATTATGTTCTCATAATTGGTTTTATACTTCCAGTTTCCCCGACGTCATGATGCCATCTTACGCCAAATCTAAATGGTATGCAGTGTTCTTCATCCTGTACATCATCACAGTCCTCTACGTGCTTATGAATTTGGTAAGTTTGAATCCCGAAAACATAACACAATTAAGTAATTAAGTTACCTAAGCGTTGCAATGGAAGGTTTTCCCAGGTCCCAGAAACCATATGAAGACCTTCAATTCAATTCATTAAAGAGGCCGTTCCCTGCAATACCCCTTGTATTCAGTCATGTAAAACATTCAGTTGCATCCGATTAGACTGGAATCCAACCTCAACATAGTTAGCAAAATTCAAAGCAGATGATAGTTTTGAATGGAAATGATTGTAGAAGTAACTTTCAGACTCGAAGGTCCAAACAAATTCAACTAGATAGAATAACTATTTCTCTATCGAATAACTATTTAATGGACACTCGGAGACATTTAATGGTACTTAAGCCATTCCTTAGTGCAGAATTTCTATGAAAATCTGTCCTTCTGTTCTATGAAAAAGTCCTTATACTATGTCCATGATCTATTTGCAGATGTTAGCCGTGGTTTACGAGACGTTCACCCGCATCGAGCGCGAAAAGTGCCGCGCGCTGCTGCTGCACCGCCGCCGCGCCGCCCGCCACGCCTTCCGCCTGCTCGTGTCCAGGCGGGCCCCGCATGCCGTCAGGTTGAGGCACTTCGCGGGACTTATGAGGCATTATGCGCCGCATTATAGTAAGTTTACACACGAAATAAGTCCTATTAATACTTTTAACTCACTCATACAAACGACAGTCTCATATGCATTTATGTGAATTTTGGTAATGTCATACTAGCTCACTTCTGAAGAAGAATAAGTCGGTAGATTATGGACTAGTAAGCTAGAAAGTCAACGCGCGCTTTTCGTCCCTTGCTTCGGAAAAATATATATATTTAAAAACAACATGACCTATAGGTACGATTCGCCAGTCCCTTTGGTATTGTTCAGAGCAAGCGCCGAAATGAAAATCTTCAGATGCCATTTTCGGACACCCTCACCCAAAAATTTCTATGTTCTCTTGACAAACATCCTACATTTTAAGCCATTTACTTTCACAGGTGGTCTAGACGTGTACCTGATGTTCAAGCAGCTGAACCAGTCCTCATCGGGAGGTCTATCCCGGGCGGAGTTCGCGAACTTGTACGAGGTGTTCGCGCTGCGCTGGGCGGGGCAGCAGTCGCGGGCGCCGTGGTACTCGCAGTCGCCGCTGGAGCCGCTCGGCAGGGCGGCTGCGGCTGCTGTAAGGTGGCCTTACTTCGAGTATTTGATTTGTAAGTAATATGACAACTCTATCCTTCTTAACCTAGTTCTACTTCTTAACCTGGGCTACTTGATGCTCCTTGGTAAGACCGTTCAGCTTCTGAAGGCTGTCGTAACCTTGATGGGAAAAGTCAGCTCTGACTAGACTTTTGCTAGCTATGTTGAAACGCCTCCAGTCTTACCATATGCAATTTGGTAGTAATATCTAGTCATATTAAAAGTGCGCAGACAACAAGTTTTTTATTGCAATTTTTTGGTAGAGTCCACCAGTGACTCCAAATTGAAGATGTTTAATGATTAATGATCTTCTTGTTTCTTTCAGATGCTCTTATAATTGGTAACGGAGTAGCAATGGTACTCCGAGTGTGTGAGGCGGCGGGAGACCTGCAGGACAGTGCTCGTCTGCTCTGCGCGTCCTGGGACACCTGGTTATTCCTTACATGTAAGTTAATTATCAGCAAGCTTTAAACTTCTTTAACACTCACTCACAAAGACTAAACCAGCCCAAAGCTTGCCAGATGCCCCATTTTCTATTTTCATTTCTGTCTATGTTCGAAGTGCACAAAATATAAGGATATCTAAGCGAATATGTAAGTTAGTGGTGGTGTGGAAGAATCTTTTAATCCTGAAAAAACATGCAAAACACAACTTTAAAACAAACTAGAAGGTTAAATACCTACATCGTTTAATTTACGTTGAAAAGATTTTTTCCAAATTCAGGTCTTTTCTTCTTCTTTCTTCACAGTGTTCCTCCTAGAAGCAGCCCTGCGCATGATGGCGTCCGGGCTGGCGGTGTACCTGGAGAGCGGGTGGAACGTGTTCGACCTGAGCGTCACGCTGCTGGCGCTGATGGGCGCCGTGCTGCTCAGCATAGCACCCAAGCTGTTCATCGTCGTTATATTTAGACCTTTGAGGTAAGGTTCTGACTTTGGGATTATTGCTCTCACACTTACATAAAAGCCAGTTCTTTTTAAGTATCTTGGGCAGATTTGAGGCCAAGGCTCCGAGAGTCTGATGCGATTTTCCGCACATCAGTGGTAACTGTCATGCACCTTAACTCAATAGTACACAAATAAATAAGAGGTTGTGGGCATGGCAATGTGTTCATTTGGATAGACCCACCACTGCACATAAAATTTATAACTAAATTGAAAGAACTAAGAAGGTCTCCAGCTACCATACCCCCCGCGGTTAACTCTACTACATGGGATCTTGTTCTGTTCCCCAGGTTAATGCGTCTGTACAAACTGAAGAAGCGTTACCGTGACGTGTTCGGCACACTGGTGCTGCTGTCTCCTCTAATGTCCTCGGCCGGCTGCGTCATGCTGGTCATGTACTACTTCTTCGCCATTATCGGCATGGAGCTCTTCGCTGGTTATGATCTTAGGAACTGCTGTGTGTAAGTGTAATAAGGATAAAGAAGTTATTTGGATACTTTTCGCCTTAACATGTCAATGCAGGTACAATGATGCTACGTGTCAAAAATATGACTTATATGGCCACCTGAAGTTGATCATGTTTTGTACCTATCTTCCGTAGTACATAAAACTGTGAAATATTTAGTCTTCCATTTGCACCATACGAAAGAACAAGACATGCTACTCCGACCTCAAACAAACTTTGTCAGTCAGAATTATGCACGTTGCCCTTACGGCAATAGGATGATGGTGATTTAACTGTCCTACTGGCTATAGCTGTCATAAACAATAAAATGCTTAAGTTTTCTCCTCTCCTTCCAGTAACACGACAGTAGAGGACTTCTACAAGTACTCCCTGAACGGCTCGACGGCACTCGGCTACTATTACCTGAACAACTTCGAGAACATCGTGACGAGCGGCGTGACTCTGTTCGAGCTGACCGTTGTCAACAACTGGTTTATACTGATGAACGCTTACGCCACGGTCGCGGGGCAGTTCAGTAGGATTTATTTTATGGTGAGAATTGTTGATTTAGTTATTATTGTTATTAAGCTTCTGTCTAGCATTTTCAAATTCAAATTGATTGTAAGTGTCGGCTTCCAGCGTGACCATATGCAGCTATATACCGTTGTGTACCTCTTCTGTGGATGAATATATTTAGTTGCTGATTTGGTGTTCCGAAATTTGGTCATGGTCATACAGTATATACTGAATGTAACTTGAAAGTTTAAAGATTTCAGAAACATCAGCAAGTAGCACGTTTTTTTCTTAAGTCTAGCTTGAAGGGTCGCTTGTAAAATCATCCACTTAAAAGAAGATTGTTGGGGTTATATTTATTTGACACAAATATTTTGTAAATTCCAGGTATTCTACCTATTTACGATGGTGGTACTGACCATCGTGGTAGCGAGCGTGTTAGAGGCCTTCAGATTCAGGATACAGTACAAACGCAGCACCACTAAAAGAGACGGTAAGATTACTTCGTCGATAAAATAATCCTTAAAGTCAAAGGCGATTTTTAAAGATTCTAACAAAAACTGATAAAAATATTTTCTAGAGGAGAAACTTCTCCACGAAGAGGTGCACACGAGTTGGGAGGAAGCACAGAGGTTGGGAGCCAATGGGGACCTGGCTGATGAGCTCAGGCCCAATCTGCCACCTGGGGTAAGTCCAAACCATTCATCATCATCATTATATCTTCTGGCTTTAATGTCTTCCGTGTGAAAAGAATTTAGTTCTTTCGTGGTATGAGAGAGTAAACTTGAATGTTACAGGTGGAAGTAACATTTATCGGATCTCGTCCGCGTACGAAGGAGGTGCTGCAAAGGAGAATGTACCAGACTGACATACAGAAGTGGCTTGCAGAGGAAGACGAGAATGAAGGTAGTGTACCAACTTCTGGTGAAGTAGCTATAGCGTCATATTGCTACTAGGGAAAAGTACCTGATTTCAATGTTAACGATTCTCTTTTATTTTTCCAGGAGTACCACCTTCAACAACAATAACATCAAGCGAGGATCCACTCGCCCCTCCCCTCATCCACCAGCCCGACAGCGAGAACAACCACCAGATGCGAACCGGCTACCAATTGTAGAACATAATACAATTAGCGCTGTACCACAGGCTAATGTTCATCTGGGACGCACTCAAGAGCTTATGATGGGCCATTTGAGGATGGGCCCTCAGCTGGCTGCAGGCCTGACCAGGGAACCGTGGAAATACATAACTGATGGGTACGTGCTGCACACTGGCTGGAACTTTTGTTTGAAGGAATTGACATTTAAACATTTGACGTTTATGAAGTGATTTGTTTGTGAACGTATCCGAACTATTCCATAGATTCATAGAATTTAATTTAACAGGATATTCTGTGTAACATGGAATAATGAATCAATTCCATTTTAATGTTAATTAATCGATTAAGAGATAATTTCCATGTTTATGTGTATTACTCAAAATTGTTATTTAATTAAGAATCTTCTCGTAGGAAATACGTACCTTATTGTTAAAGTTAGATGAAACCCTAACCCGCCAGCTATTATAAACTAATACTCTGCCAGTAGGACATTATTACCGAGTAGTATGAATGTATACTAAGTTAATGATAATAGGTATATTCTGAGAGTTAGCTTAACATCTGTGATAGAATTTTATGGAATTAATTATGAGGGTGTAAATCGACTGTACAGACAGAAATGTGTGAGTAGATGTACTAGAATTTTGATTTAGTCTAGAGAACTTTCTAGAAGTTTGTAACATAATTGACGTATTTGTATTAATACCAAATGTTTATTTATCAGAAATGGCAGCTTTTGATACTCGCTTCTCATTCGCAAATAAGGTGTGAGAGTGAAATGAAAATAACAGTCGAGTCATAGTCAACACATAGATCAATTGATGCCGTTTGGACAGAATTAGGCCAATAAGTGTATTTTTTATTATTTTTGGGTTGTGTTTAATTTTTGGTTGTATCCGCTTATATTAGTTTATTAAAATGTACAATCTACAAGAGTACACTTTACATAAGTTGTCTGCTAAGTCTACCGAGTTGATTATAAGTTCAATTTTGTACTCACACAGTTAGCAGGTAATTTAAAATGGGAACAGTATGAAAACTTATTAGGCATAAAATATTTGAGACAGAATGACCCTTACTTCCATAGATACAAGGACTAACTATCCTATTTTAAATTGCTCTGTACATAGAATAGTCATGTTTGAATGCGATGACTGTTTAATAATATTAAAGTGAAGTCGATAATTGATTGATATTATGAATAAAACGCCTTCGTAGGTTAGGTAGAATTGTAATCGAATAGCTCTTGAAGTCATAACTGAATATTAAAACCATAGAGAACCTAATCTTGAAGTGTGATGTTTCTTAAAATAATTATTATGAATTAGAACGCTTTTAATGATAGTATCAAAATGGGCAATTAAAAAGAGAGTATAACTTAATTGAGTTACCTATTTACATTTATATTTCTTACTGTACAGTATTAAAAGTGAGTCTTCACAGATAGGTTTTGCCAAAGAGGTCTAAGCCATTTTTTTTATTTGTCATTAAGTACGCACTTGAACAAATTAAGTTACAGCTACTTACATTAATTAAGTATGAACACCTTCCAAAATCTCCCTAGTAGGTAGTTCTTAATGATTTTTAATTAAAATATCCCGAATATCCAGGTGGTACCGAGGGCGCTACGCGCTACAGTACCTAGCTGAGTTTTTTTTAGAAAGCATATTTTTACAGTTTACAGGAACTTAACTAAATTAACGTAATATCTAATGGCGCTACATGATACATATTTGGCTTAACTATACGAATATTTTGTAGGAAGAAATGTAAAATCTTCGAAAACATTTCAACTTTGTTTTGAAAATCAATTCAAAAGGACTTCATTTTAGAAAACATGCTGCGCTATTTAAGAAAATATGTACATAAAATAAATAGACAAATAGTCATTTAATGTGATAACTAAATATGGACCATAAATCGAATTATTTACACGCTTTACCTTATTTATTTAATTTAACTTTTAACCAAATATTTTTTGTGATTCTTTTATTTGGCTGCTCAGTATTAACTTTTTGAAATTTTATTGAAATACAACAAAATGTATTTGTTTTAAATGTATAAAATGTTTCATTTTAATATATTATTTATAGTTTAAGTAAAACATAAGTTTAAAACTGTTTTTTTTTTATAACGTGTCAATGAACCTACCTTATTTTCACAATATTTTGATTCAGACTTGGGAATAGAGGTAGGTAATTGTTAGAGCTTATAGCTTAATAAAACCTTAAATAATTTCCCATTTAATATTATGTAGGTATACATATAAACGCGGAGGAGACGATACAAAATGGTGCTTGGGGGTATGTTGAATTTACTGGATCGATTCCGATTGCATAGGATAACTACATGCGAAAAATCTTCTAGCCGACATTAAGCTTTTAGTGACGGAACAAAACTTAATTTTAATTCGGTGAAAATGATGAAATCGGGCCTTAAATCATTTTTATATTTACATAAATATTTAAGCCCTATATTATGAGATTCTCAAAATCTCATCATCATCCTCCGCGCCTTTTCCCAACTATGTTGAGGTCGGCTTTCGGTCGGATTCTCAAAATCTCATATTTTTGGTTAATCCTATTTTTAAACTGAGTCGAAATAAATGTTAGTCCCATCTACGAACATTCACCTAGCCATATTTTCTACCCAGCCACAGGTATGTTTTTTACCTTTATAAGTTATTTTTAGATCAAAGTTGCAGTAAAGTGTCCAAGTCCACATAAAATAAAATAACAATTAAACTTAAAATTTTCAGTCTATAATAGTGAATTGTAGATAACCACCGAATCGAATAAATCATCATTGCCTACCTATTAATAATACCTGTATATTTATGTAGGCAGTTCCTCATTGGGTGAATTGAAAATAGTAGAAGACTAGGATATTCAGGGTTCGCTAATGAAGTTTTCTGCTTTATTTTTCTTCCATTCCATGTTATTCCAAGTGTAGTTATTTGATTCAAGTTTTTTTGTCTTCCACATCTTTTTTTCAATAAAATTATATTGTTGCAGTACTTTGCTAGTATACCTACTATTATCTACAATGTCATTCATGTTTATAAAGTAGGTTCATCAGAAACCCTGAGAAATAAGTTGTAGTCCTACTCCCCCAGACAATAAGGATCAATTTTGTCAGCAGTATTAAGTAATCGAATGAGTTCGCAACACAGGCTTTAGACATATTGTTTAGAACTCACTTTGTTGACATGCAAATGTAGTGAATAATTAATGTTAATTTAATAAATGCACTTTTGAGTACATACATGCCTTTATTTTATTTTATGCTCATTCACGTTTTTTCTTAGGTATATGTGTAAATAAGGGGTGATACAGAAAATTGTGATAGTGTAGTGAACGTAGGTTGCTTGTTCGATAAACCCATGCAAAACGATAAATAAAAGATATTATAATATTCAAATATTTTATTCTGTTTCCAAAATTACTAAACTTTTTATTTACTCAACTTTTCTAAAATACATTTTCATTATTTTATTCAGCACCAATTAACACTAAATTATTGAGCGCGACATAAACATATACCTACTTAATTATATAAAATAATAACTATTATGAAACATTAATATCAAAGATCGAAATCTTTAGATATTTTAGGAATGTCCTATGGTGAGACATAATTTTATATCTCGAGTGTTGCCAGTTTGAATAATTTCGTAACATTATGGGCAAAATGGTTGTAACGCGTAGCAACACTGGCCCCGAACCAAGGAGGTTTTATTACATGAGCGTCAGGTAAGACAAATAACATTTAATCAGTTATATAAGCTTTATCACAATAACACTGGAATAATTACGAATAAGCAGTCTCATGGAAGACAGACGCATGATATACTTTTTTATTAAGTCTCGGTTGACGCAAGCACACACAGATTTTATAGTATAGTTTTTATAAACTATAGTAATTTACTCTATTTTGCATGCGCGCATAAGTAGATACTTCAGACTGCTTTCTGACGTTGAGTAAATAAATTGGGCCACATTTACAGTAAACAAAATAAATAGGTAAGTAATAATTTAAATATTTACACAATACTGGATTGTATAAAAGCAAAACTGAGAGATTTTATATTTTTTCCTACTGTTACTTATCAATAACAACAAACATGATATTAAAGTATTATTCGATTTTTATTTACACATAATTCATCTTCATTTCATGAAATTTAAGGACACTATTTTTAACAATATATTCGGATATAGCCACTCACGTGTAAAACGATTTAATTTGTGACCCCAAATAGCCATTTTTACTTACATGTTATTCAATTTGTAAGTTTTATTAGCTTTTATATATTTTTTTAAGTATCAGAAAATAGTAAAAATGGCTAGGGGTCCCAAAAATTCTACATTAACACCCGTAATAATAAATTATGCGAAGAAATAAGGTGGGTACACTATACATAAATTAAACTAATAATATAAATTATTCTATAATAAATATAAGTAATAATATCATTTTAAATCATAATTTAATTATTGGAACTGCTATATTTCGACGTGGAGTCAAAATTGTCACGAACTGGGATAAAAACGTCTTTACTTGTGAAAATCAAAACCTTTTTTCTAACTTCAATGTTTCTTTTTCATCCTTGTTAGAGTGATTATTCTTTTTTTTCATAATCAAAGGCGAAAAGCGACCATTTTAAGTATAGTTAATTAAGTAATGGGAAAAATCTTGTGCGTTACGAATTGATAATAACTGAGACAATTTAAAAGACGAATTGGAAATCAAACAAGACTTTATTTCGATATTTCAAGTGACAATTTCGACGAATTATCATAATAATTACGTATTGTACTGTATACCTAAATATATAAATACAACCATTCGATAGAGATATTCTATAACATTTTGGAGTCAATATGACGTTATTCATCAGCTTGCAATAACATCAAATGCAAGATTCATAGGTTTATGCAAGCATTTTTAGTGTGCACACACAATTGCATAAAATTGAAAAAATATTCTCATTCGAGTTCATATGTGATTTCATTATAACCATCGCTACCGAATCGTGCAACTGTTGCGACACAAAAATTAAAAATGTTTGCGAAAACCCTTAAAAAGTTTAGGAGGTAGAAAACATGCATGATACAGACCTTTGAATGACAATATAGTCACTTATGCACTTTCCAATATTTATAAAAATATGATTGGAAAGAGTCAAAACATTCACACATCCAGTTGATCAATCACTTTCAATCGAGTTTGTAAACTCGTAGTGTTGAATTAAATATTAATTCTATCTAAGGCCGTAAAGCCGTATTCATTGATTCAAAGCGTCAGTTATCCTTTTCCCTTGAATCTACAAAAGAGATTTCTACTCATGAGGCTCACGATTCACTCACCCATTGCACATTGGAACACTATAACCCTCTCCCGACCTAGTCCGGCAAAATACTGTCTACACACTACGCACCCAGGTACATATTTGCAAACCCCAAAACCTTTGGACAGACCATCAGTTGTCATAAAAAGCAACAACTTTATTATACAACTGTCACATTAAACACTAACTCCCGTAACATCTACTGATAAGCAGCAACGTTCGTTAACTCGCGAGCAACTGTGGCGCAACTGTTGGGCAACAGTTGTGCGACTGTTGGGCAACTGTCAGGCAACAGTTGGTCGACTTAGCTGATGTAGCATGAGAAGCTGGGCTATGAGAGGCGCGGCCGCTTGGCGTGCGGCCGGCGTCACATCTCGATGGAGACGCCGGGGCCGCCCAGGCGTGTCTCCTTCACTCGGAAGCCGTTTTCGAGCAGTTGCCCGCATAGAGAGTCTACTATGGACCGCGGCGTCGTCGGCGGGATTAGCACCATGGCGTAACTACAACAAAGATAACAACATTGTAAGAAAATCCCTGTAGTTTTGGAAAGTGGACGGACATGTATTGCTGGGGAGTTTGTTACGTCACTACTTCCCAGCAAAAACACATAGGAAGTGGTGAAGGGTGGGCGTTTTGAGGGCTTTCTTATGTTTTCGACATTCAAAAGTGCTGATTTGTAAAGCTAATTTGAATAAAACTTTTATGAGTTTATGACACATAATTCTTCTACTGAAGTCAGAAAATCAATGTTGACAATGGTTTCACACCGTAAGAAATCAATACGAGTTTTGAGGAATGCTCATATTTATTTATAAGATAAGAAGACATTTGCAAAACAAATAATTTAAATTGTTGTCTGTCTACGTTTGAAGATTTCGAGTTTTGATTGAAACTGGTTTAGTGACTTTCACGGGTTCACTCAACTACGAATAAACTATTAGTTAATCTGTGACTCAACTTATTTTATAGCTGTAACTATTAAAGGATATTGAATATTAAATGAGAATAATATTATCTTGTATTGCATCAGTATGCCTGACTCAACATTATTGTGTTTATTTTTTCCTAAGCTGTGTTGGAAACATTTTGATCTTACTATCTTCAGCAATCTATACTAATAGAGTTGAAGAGTTCGTTTGTTTGCTTGAACACACCAATCTCAGGAACTACTGGCATGATTTGAAAATATCTTCCTGCGCGTGTAATTC
The DNA here is from genome assembly GCF_030705265.1 of Helicoverpa armigera. Classification (NCBI taxonomy): domain Eukaryota; kingdom Metazoa; phylum Arthropoda; class Insecta; order Lepidoptera; family Noctuidae; genus Helicoverpa; species Helicoverpa armigera. The sequence goes on from NC_087141.1 coordinate 4,587,850, forward strand.
CCATGGAAAGCGGATGAAATAGTTGGCGGAAGCTAGTACTTTACACCAAACGAGTTGCGTTCTTTTTCCGTACGAGAACAGGCGTGTGCCTTGCAGTACCCAATGTAGACAATAAATAGCCATTCTTGGCAATAGGGTTGTTTCCAATTTTCGGAAATCTGTTTAGATAGCTTCTAAATAATTTTAAGATCACCCTCTCTTTCATTTTTCGTCTCAAATCTTTTTATTTTTTATGTATTTCATCTTTTTCTATTTTTCTTAAAATATTGCTCAGAAAACGCTAGATCACGTGACTTTGACGTCATTATCTAATGTCATTCCTTTACATTTTAAAGCACATCTAACGAGAAAAAAACTAAAACATAACTAATCAATTTCTTAATTTTAATAATTTATTTTAATAAAATAGCTACAAAAACTAAAATATTTTATACATGTAAATTATTTTTATACATTTAGCACAAAAATAAAATACCTCAAATGTTGTGAGTTGTGTACGCGGAAAAATGAAACGGTGCAAAGAAACGTAAAGTTTGTGTATATTTATATTGAGGTTATGTTTGTGTCAGCGTTCGAAACATGTTCGAAAACATTTACTTATGCTTTTTCAAAAAACTAAATTAAATGAATATCTACGAGGTTTGTGTTGTGCGAGACTGTGGATATACGAGCATTAGTGCTCCAAATAAATTGTTCATCCACGTTCCGCTGAATAAAAATCTTGGTTATTGGCAAAGAATTGAGCGACCGTAAAAGAGTCTACTCTTGGCAGATTGGAACTATTAGCTTTCATAAATCCTTTCTCCATAATTCTTTAGCAGTTGTATCACTTAAATGCAATTAACACACAGAACTTCACAGAAGCAAATAAACAAAACATTAATTCTGAGGTTATTTCGATATATCTATCACTGTCAAATACTTGTCATTGTCAAATATAGAAAGGATGACGTCATCGGTCTCTTCTCGTCGTTTTTAATGGCGTGACGTCATAGGCTCTAAATTAAAATTTCATAAATGAATTAAAAAATATATGGTCAGTTATAAATAATATAATATAGCTTATCGTGTTTCTAGTTTTATGAACTTTCGGTGCATTCATTTATTTTTAACTAAATGAATAGTAGGAAACAACCCTATTGAGTAAAAAGCTGATAATAGTACTGAAAGATATCTTACCCCCCACCACCGGCGCCGGTAAGTTTACAAGCTAGTCCTTTAGCGCGGGCGGCGCTGCGAATTGCTTCTAGAGCGGGGTGCGACACGCCCAGCGCCGAGAGCAGACAGTGGTTCATGTCCCACAGCTCCTGAGAACACAAAAAAAAAGAAAATTAGGGCTTATTATTTTAAAATATGTAAAATAGTCGCTAGAACATTTAAAACCGAAGTTTCTTATGTTCTGAAATTCATTTGAAGGTGCTTTTGTTCTGGAACGGCTATTTACCAATTGCTGTGGTACGTTTGTAGAAAGTGAATGAACTCACGTGGTCTCTACTCGAGAAACTATTAAAAAAGTGGTTGTTATCAGCGTTTTGGGTATTAATCTTCCACAATGAAGTATTTAATTATTATATCATTGTCCATTTCATCATGTTTTCTAATTCCTTGAAAATATGAATCGAACAATATAGGTATTACAATTGAACATTAATTAGGAACAAAACCGACAAACAAAACAATCATATTTACAAAAATAACTTTAAAACAAATAGGCATTAACTTTCAGGAATAAACGCGGAAAATATTGAACTTATTCGTCATAGGTCAAAACAACTGCTATTAAAAGCCATTCCTCTACTATGCGCTTACGCATACCAAATAAAAATGGCATTAAAATATTACAAGCATCATAATATAAACAAATACATTACATAAAAGTGACGTATAGTACAAAAACGCATGCGTTATGATGACTATGAATTATTTTTGTGGAGCAGTCACTATTTCACAACAAAATGATTTATGGGTAACGTCACAAGTTTACTATGGCATGTAATACCTAGAAGATTTTCGTCATCTGTGAAAATCAGTAGTGGAATATACACACTAGTTCTAAGTCCACACTTCTAAGTAATCGTGAATCATGCCGCATTCAATGGAGATCTCGTAAATGCTTTGAAATGAGTATCGTTAAATGAATTGTCTAGCTTCACAAACTTAGAAAGCCTGCAGTAAAATGGGAGTTAAATGAGCCTTTTCAAGTTAATTATAAGCCTATTCTAGGATATTAAAATAATTGAAAAGAGAGTACTTACTGCTAAATGCTGATACTCCGCTTCACTATCAATCTCACACTTGCCACTGGAGAGTTTTTCCAAAACCTGGAAATGGACAACATCAACTATTAAAATAAGCAAATATGATTTTATAAACACGGTTACACCTCTCTTGAGTTCCCATGGCCCTGCCCTGTTCCCAATTTATTTGGGGTCAACACAATTCTTCTCTGTCAAACTTCATACTAACATTTGCACTGTTTTTCAGGCAATCTATCCATTTTTTCTTCGGTCTGCCTCCCCCTCCATTAATTTAATTCTCAGAGAAACCATCTCTAAGCAAACATATTTAAATTAAAATGTTCGCAATACCAATTACTACATCTTCTAGAGGTAAACTTTACCCAACAGCATAAGTATACGTACAATAAACGACGTCTTTACACGGTACGCCTAAAGCCTAGGATTAGAATAGCCAAGTGTGTCAATGTCCGCAGTATTGATCAACACAAGTCCGGCTGCACACGAGGTGAGCAACCTGTCAATATTTTAATGTTATTATCTAAGATTTACGCATTGCCGTTTTACTAATAAGACGTACTTTTGTACGTAACTTCATGAATATAGCGTGCCTAGGCACTGATCAATAGAAATCTAAGATTATTCCTTTTATAAGATAAGCTACCTAAGTGTATCTATGATCTATAATTTGCAATTTAGTAATAATCAATATAGCTCAGTAGTAAGTGTGACACAAACGGTTGAGTAAATCTGATTACATTTTGCTATTTGTAACACAGAGATTTACTATATTGATAATATTATACAGCTATCATGATTGACAACCTTAAAATTGATCAAATAAAAACCTTTTTGAACACTAACCTGCGTGGCTGTGTGAGCGACATGATCACAAGCGTCTAGGATATGGTCGACTGCAGCTGTGTTCCTCTGCCTCAGTGCTGCTACCTTCACGACAAGGGCGCGAGTCTCCCGGGACACGCGGGAGTCCACTAGGAGAACCCGGAGGTCCATCTTGATGTCTAGATGCCGGGGCTTACTGCCTTTCTTGAAGGAGACCAGCGAACCAAAGGTGCAAGTTGCGTTGTCTATACCTGGGGATAGAAAAAGTTGTTAAAACTACATGTAAAAAAGAAATACTTTACAAACGGGGTTTACTCCGTATCTATCATAGAATTTGGTTTTCTGCGAGAAGTTAAATTAATTTTCTTTGAGCATGTGTTTTTTTTTATTAATCACAGGTAGTGTTGCATTTACTTATCATGTTTTGGCATAATGTAAAGTCATAGTGCATCAGGAAAAAAAAATATAAAGTCCGTCTTGATATTTTTTTTTCCTGAATAGAAGACCTAACAAGCAAAGTCTGCTACATTGGGAAATCCATAACACATTTGTTTTTTTTGTGTACTAGTTCAATTACATCATGAGAAGATAAAAATATACATAGTTAAGTGGGAAAGTAAACAAAGCTGACGATGCCTACGTCATATTGACCAAGTGTTGAGGTTTTGAACACTGGCAAAAGCGTGGAGCCTTTTTTTTTCAATGACTATGTCTTTTTACGACTAATGTGTTTCAAAGATAAATATTAGGTATTACAGCAAGTAATGTTATTAAGTATCTTTTTATATTTAACTACTTATGACGGGTGAACACACCCATAACTAAATAATTTGTCAAGCACTATTGAAACATCCTATTAGCATATTCATGTTAAACGATGCATTATGTATTCCATACAGGGTTTTTCATTATTTATTATTTTATATACCAATATGTATGCATCTGACGTAGGTCAAATAATTACCTATGTGTTTGCATAAATTCTAAAACAAATAAATCATAGATTTAAATGGGACCGGTGTCATTACAATATTTACATAGTTTGAATTAATGTGTGTCGTTAAAAATAGGTAAATACATAAAATAGTATATGAAATTGTAATGTCAGAATGTCGTCAAGCGGTACTACGGATTTACATTTTGAATAATTCATAGAATCCGTTAAATATTTTCTCACGTTTTCATGCATGATTTATGCCTAAACCTATTTACAAGGGAAAACAGACCGATTTACTATGAACTCATGTTTATATTAAAATTGGATTGGGGAAATCCTTGTTTTGGATAGTGATCTATTTTATGCCTTGTTATAGAAACAAACAGTAGTTACGCACAGGCTAATAATAGAGATATAACGAGTCAAGGGCTGCCTTGCGAATAGACCCGTTTATTTAGCTTGCTTTATTAAATAAACATGGATAACCCAAACAATAATAACCCCTGTATTCCAGTCCTGAGAAACGAACATAGGTATTGAAGTTAGGAGTAACTTATTTTTTTGACGCTTAGCAAATACCTATCATAGAGCAGGATAAATGGGATTTTCTGCCAACCTGGGTACCTAACCTACTGCCAAACCCAGAAACTAAACACATATAAAATTAAATATAAATAAATAAATAACGTAGTCAGTAAATTGCTTGACGACGCAAACGCCAGAATTCACTTCACATCCTATTCAAGAACACTAGGCTGGCAAAAGCATCTTAACAACAAGAATTCCAAAAGTCCGTATGTACATTGTCTTATGTCATCCTCATGAACTTTGGACTCCACAGTCTACATGCTTGTCGCGTACACACTAAGACCACATATTGGTCACTGGTCACTAACTGTGTCAAGGCCTGCATCGCTTTCTATTCAGACTATATCGGAAGGTCCTGATTCCTGATGATGACCAATGTACGAACTTGCCCCACTTTGGTGGACCGATCTAGTTTACGCCGCCCGTGAATGGTTAACAGGACACTTTGAATTGGTACTTCAGAGCAAAGTTTGAAGGAAATAAATTGGGTCCAATATAGTTTAGGATAAATCAAAAAGTCCTCTAGAGAATTACTTAGCTGAGCTAAGATTGATTTTAAACAACTTTAGAAGTAGAGAATCTGTGATAAAAATGGTCGTTTGAATATCAACCAATAAGCCAAAATTGACAAAACACTTGAAAGCCTTTGAAAACTGATAAAGAGAAACATCAATCAATCAAAATTCCGTAAACTTGGCATTTACTATCTCGAGGGGCCCACATAACTTTGCCTTTTAAGGTCAACGCAGATGAAGTGTTATGGCCCCTAATCTAAGAGTAGCCAAGCGGTCAAGGTTGCAATATACAAAATAATTATCACTGTCAATGCATTACATAATTTCGACTAACGATTTATCGCTAAAACCTGTACCAAAGAGATTTAGATACCCGACCTTGCTCGAAAAACCTTCGGAAAGGTTAAATCTTGTTTTAAGAGCAAATTAATTAATAGACAAGACTTAGGTCTTTGCCAGATAAACCTGATTGGTATTGAGAGGTGGGAGAGTATGAAAGTAGCATAATATACACGATATATCGGGTGTGTCGTTCATAATCACATTAAATGAAATGCGTTAATATACTGGTTAATATATGTCGATTAACACAAAGATAAAAGAAAAATACGTAAAAATAAAAAAATGTTTTTTTCATACAAAGTAAATGGAATAAAAACCGGCCAAGTGCGAGTCGGACTCGTGCACGAAGGGTTCCGTAAATTACAGTTAAATCAACCTATCTCAAAAACTATAAGAGATACTTTGATCAAACCAAAAATCGTTGAAAGAGTTAATTAGCATGCATCACCTCTATTTTTTTTAGAATTTTATACCCCGTTGTTATAAAAATAGAGGGGGGGGGGACATACTTTTTACGACTTTGAGAGCTGATATCTCAAAAACCGTTCACTTTAAGAAAAATGTTTTTTAGAAAACTTCATATCATTTTAAAAGACCTTTCCATTGATACCCCACACGGGTATGTACATCGAAAAAAAAAATTTCATCCCTCAGTTACATGTATGGGGGGCCCCACCCCCAATTCTTTTTTTTACTATTTAGTGTCATATTTTTGTAGCGGTTCATACAACACATATTCCCATCAAATTTCATCACTGTAGTACTTATAGTTTCCGAGTAAATCGGCTGTGACAGACGGACAGACGGACAGACGGACATGACGAAACTATAAGGGTTCCGTTTTTGCCATTTTGGCTACGGAACCCTAAAAATGTGCAAAAACTAGAACACCATATAAAAGTCAGTAATTACAAACAACTATAATTCTCCCTTGAAAACTGACAGCTGTCAACTGATCAAAACATACGATACTCCTAACTTTATCTCTGCTTTACACATGATGTTGTAAATTATAAAAACGAAAAATGACTCCAGTGGTTAAACCACTGAATGGATTAGGTTATTTTTTTTACAATTCGCCATAGAATATCATGAAGTATATGCGATATGATTTAATGTGATTGTGAACGACACACCCGATATAAAGAGAAATCAGACTACAAAGTAAAGATAATTATGTATTAGGAAACGTAAACTTCACATTCTAGGAAAAAAACCGTCTGTGTCTTTTAACTCATCACTACTTCAGCAAGATGGCGAACAAAATGGCGCAATTGGATACAGATTACTTTCAGCGCCCAGGGTCACCGGTTCAACGGACGAGATAGCCCAAAAAAAACGTATTTTTCAAAATTAGATAACTTGTACAAAACTTATCTGTACCTAAACACCTTTGAACTTTCTAGAATCTAATATCTCTTGAATGTAATGCTTGGAGGAAATTGTCTAATGAATTTTATCGAAGTTTACAAAGTATTCCGAGGTTCCTGCCTCATCTGACGTCATTACCACGACTTTGTGTATACTGTACTAATATCGTTGCTAGTGAAAGCCAAACATTGTAGACGAAAGATATACCAATAAATATACGTGTTTTATTTACCAGACTCTACGATCAACACATTGGGTTTGGACAGCTTAATATGCGTTTAACTGAAGTAGTGGTGTATTTGAAAATTAAAATGTTGTTTTTTAAAGTTGGTTATCGATATTGAGATCGTTTAAGGTCGTTGCAAATGTTTTCATATTTCTTGTGAGCTTTCAATTATTATTATTGATGCTATTAATAAACTGCCAGTATGCGTCATGAGCTGCTACAACATTAAATCACTGAACTACGAACTAATTAAAAATAAGATTACCAATATTAACCATCTCGACCTACAACATTTAATTTTTCTTATTGGCCTCAATAACAGAATCCCTTTTCTACTTTCTCCTCATAAAACTTGCAAGAGTTCGTATAAAGTGTGACTTTCATTCCGATTCATCAAAGGCATTATGTACTTGATATTAAAATTATTGAAAAACCGGTCCCCTTTGATCTTCCTCATCTATATTACTCGATTAATTTTAGCTACATGATAGGGGTAAAGTGCATTATATAAATAATTTAAACTCACCTGATGGAGATCCGTGCATTATCCTCTCACAATTATACGCCCATTCCGATATGATTTCTCTTTCATTCATACTAAAGTCTTCACTCGTCTGATCATAGAAAGCATCGAACGATGTCGAACTCTTCAATTTGAGGAGCTGGATTAACGCTCCTGCTAAACACACAGCAAAAGAAGCTGAACTTCCAGTACCAGCTCCAATAGTTAACTCAGATCCTAAAGAAATATCCATTGATCGGACAGGAAGATTCGTGCTCCCGAATATCCCAGAAAACACATATAGGAAACTGCGCAAGGAATTCTTCTGGTTATTCTGCAGGGCATCGAAGTTTGGCTTAATGATGTGTAGGAACTCGTCGACCCTTCGCAAATGGTTGTCATGGTCTAGCTTATCAGGTAATCTCCAAGAGAATTTGCCCGTAATCCCTGGAGCTAGCTTCGGGTGGAATAAGCTCTTAACTGTAGGTTCTAAAAGTAATGTTTCTTCTAATCCGACGCATGGCAAATGTATCCGTATCGTTGGCTCCACGTGATAATTTACTTCCTGTAATAGAATGAAAGTTTGTATGAATCTTACAAAGCTTTGTTGATAATTTCAATTGTTTTTGAAATATCATTCGGTCGCTTTGTGACTTTGTGAAAATGATCTAATGGGACTGTCATGCTCTTAAATAGATTATTTATGTTGAACGTGACTTCATTTATGTTAAAAGCGTATAATATTGCAGTTCAAAGACATCTAAGGCTTAACTATGTATATGACGTCAGTTCGTACTAATAGGACATTATGTCTCAAATATTTTACATAATCATTACACTGATTGTCTTTTGTTATTTGCTACCATACATCATCATATTTATATATTCAGTTAAATGACCATCGATTTATTTGACTAAGTGCCTTACATTTACACTTAATGATTTGTTTGCATATACATATTAAAATAATAACCTTTACTTATTAAATTAACTATTCTCGTGCGAAGTTATTATAAATTCTGAATAATTTAGAATTAAAACGAGGAAATCTCTTGTTTATTGTATATTACCTTCCACTCTGTACCGTATGCTATTAATTTTATTTGAAATCAATTTCAAATCAATATTGGAAATAATATTTATTGTATATTTTTTTGCGGATGTTAACATTTTGGTAATAGTTTAAAAACCATTCGATACATTAATAAATATCAATTTTGAAATAATTCGCATCGATCATGCGACATTAAATTATATCCTACAAAAAGTGGATCCTTCCCTCATACTCAGGTATTGCCAAAGTGAGCTTTCTAAGTAACGACATAGGATACCTTAATAGCTACATGGAGCAACATAGATTGCTAATATTTAAACGCCACATACCTATAAGGACATGTTACACACACCCATTAGTCTAAATAAGCGGATGTTAGACTACTTTGTAATTTTCGGAACAAATACCCTATCATCTACCCTATCTGCCAGTTGAGAAATTTAATGAGAGCCTAATATTCAGCCTAGAAATAAAAAGTCTCATTTCAAAACAAAATTCAAATAAAACAACAACAAAAAATATTTTTAAAAATCCTAAATAAAAACGAAATTAAAAAATGATTACCTTAATAACAATAGAGCTCCTGAGTCCAAGACTGACAGCCACCGCAGTCTTCCCGTACACAACCGAATGCTCCCCATGAAGAATCACTTTCCCGGGAGCCGACACACTTACTGTGTACAAGTTATCTATTCCGTTCAACATTTTTAACAAGTCTTTACACGCAAGGAACCAATAAAAACAACATATATTTTGTTCTACTTCATTATTATTTCCATATTACATTTCAAGACTTCTGCGCGTTCCACTGTTCAACCGTGAGAGTCTTTTGCGTGAATGCGTGTATACTCTTCAGTTCTTCTTGCAGTACTGTGTTCACCAATCTGTGGAGCGAATTATTATACGTTAATAAGTATAATAGATCGATTGTTATTCTAATGGGGACGTTTGAACGTGTTTGTAGGAGATACCGATCTTCGTGAATACAAAACGTCGCTGTCATCTTATCGTTCGGGTGTTATATTTTTTTGAATACTTCTGCGCATTTCATTGACTTTTCAACCCTCGGTATTGTGTGCACAGTTTTGTGCAGCTAGAGGAAGCCGCAACCGACGTCACCAGGATGCGTATTTTAGTGTACTGCGTGGTTCATTTAAATAAATTCAAAAGTGTGTTCTGAATTTTTATGGCGAGTTCTTTGTCTAAAACTGCATGCCTGATGACATCTACGATTAGAGGACTTTATTTGAATACGCTTTGTATTTACATTCAGTCAGATTATCTTAGAATTTTGCGCTATTTTTCCTCATGAGGCAAAGAAAAGAATAAAGGACAATAAGACAACATTTGTGCATTAACACTAAAGTTGTATAACAGGAAAAAGTTTTGTATATTGATTTGTTTCGACAAAGAAAAGAAACACGTTTATACGAATGATTTTACTGCATCGCATTACCATGACATAATAAATATCGAGTTTAGCCACTTTTTCCTTTACCGCGCGTTTTTTGTCGTAGTTTTTTTTATTGGAGTAGATAAGTTACCGCTGCAGTCAGCATTTTATCGCAACCTACTTCAGTCCTACGCTTACGTACTGTTGCTATAGCAGCAAATACTATGCACTGTATGCATTTTGTCAACGCTTGGCATAAAGCCAGGGTTTTTACTGCAATTTTTGCACGCACATATTATGCACAACGACCTTCTCATAGCCGTATTACGACGACTCAATAATATCGGTAACAATGCGATATTGTCTGATTGTGTATGACTGGGGACACGTAGACCTGTTTAATAAATGGTCTTCGGGAATACCAACGCATTGAGCGAATTTATTGTACAGTCGACGACATATATGTACTGAATTATTGATAGAGTATGTAAATAGATAGACGAAACCAAAATTCAGAATTATCGATAGGTACTATTTAAAGCTTCCTTATTATAACAACAATCAATTAACTAAAAAATAAAATTTTATACAGTTCAGCCCGAGGTTCGGCCAAACCGCCATTTGCCATTGCCGTCGGTGGGATCCCGCTGCCAGGGGCGCAATAGTATATAAAAAAATATTAGTTTGAATTCCCTGAACGTTACTACACATTTGACGCTGACTGTACCAGGAAAAATATGCGATGCTGCAAGTTAAGATGACATACTCGATTTATATCATCTGTATTGCCTGCATTTTCCCGCTATCGCATACCTAAATGCAGGCGATAATGTCTAATGTTTCTAGAAGTACTTGTAGAAGTATTTCTAGAAGAACTTGTAGATCCTAAGACAAGACATGGACTAAGCCTTTTCAAGTGCACCGCATTTTTTGTCGGCTCTGTTGGTCATTGTGGGTTATGCGTAGGACTACCATCTACTGACATTCTAGTACGCTAGATACGTAACCGGGTAAGAAAATAGGGTTGATCGCTATAAACTATTTTAGACAACGAATGACGTAGGGGAGATGTTCCTAAAACGGGTACCCTTCCTAAAACGGGTAGGCTTTGCCATTCGTATATTATAGGTCTTAGTGTGAACCTGTGAGTGTAGAGCGGTGCACTACCACCCCGCCGATCACGGTCAGTTGGCTCGGGCGCTTAGAACGAGCGTTTTCGAGATTAGATGTAAAAAAAGTTTTTTGCAGAGTTTATTAAAAAAAATCGGATTATGCTAGTGATGACTACTCAAATATGGTGCAAGATACGGTTTCCACAGTTTTGTATTATCATTTTGCATGTAATATGCTTATTAATTGTGAATACTTAGTGGTCTTCTTGTTTACTATTTTAAGGTTAAGGTAGTTGAAATTTAAAACGTGCTTTTGGGCAAAACGGGTAGGGGCATAACGGGTGACTACCCGATTTGAAATAAGGGGCCACTTCCTCAATTGATCCCACAGAAAGCTAATCGAAGACAAAGGAAGCCACAGAGAGCTGAAGAAGTACAGGAACAGCGTGAAAAAGAAATTAAAATATGTTTTTTCTGATTTTTAACAAAATTACCTGCTGGTAGGATTATAATTTCAAATGTAACATTTAATAAAGTAAAAAAGTGATCTAGACTGATCAAAATAAGAAAACTGTTTAACATAATTAAGGAGACTAATTAACGATAAAGATTTCCTGGATAACAGGAGACTAAGATACGTTTTCTAATTCATTTATAACATATATTCATTAATTACCTGCTTTGCCCAAAGGCGCTACCCGTTTTAGGACCCCCCCGAGGGCAAAGCGGGTATTTCGAAGGGGTTTATTTTTTTGTTTTTTTTTCTGAATTTTGAAGAAGATTACTAAGACTATCTTATGTTTTCCAAAGTTTATTATATAAACAACCCTATGAGTACAAATACAAGTCGCATGTAATGTTCTTGGTTATTTTATTTCACATCTTCCCTTAGCTTACCCGTTTTGGGAACATCTCCCCTACAGCTTAATAACCCACACCTTTTCTAATGCTTTTACGACTTGACCTAGAGCTATGGAACATTCAATTTGTGTAATGGCTTCGACGCAAGAAAGTAATTACATACTGTTTGCTAATTTCGAGCCAGATACATTAAATTTCCCATACCAGAACGTTTTATAGCTTCGTCCAAAAGGGTACGTATGATTCACTCAATGAATTGATCCCAGTTTCTGTTACAATCAGTGCAGTGCCATTGAGATCTAATTCGCGTTCATGGTCTGTGTACTTCAAAACAATTGCTTTATTAATACTTGCTTTTGTTTTTATAGGGTCAATTATCAAGTACACGTGACTTTCGCTTGTTTTTCTAAGTTTAAACGTGTGCTAAACCGTTTTATATTTAAGATGCGCATTATTTGTTCCAAACTGATAAATCAAACAGTTTTTTGTCCCAAAGCGCAAATGAACAATTCATAGATACTCAGAATTGTGCACACCTGCAGTACAGACAAATCTATTGTTTAATGACAACACATCAACACTGTTTTACACCCGAACACTAAAAAGGCCCGTTTTCAAGTGCTCAACTCCAAACTCAGGTTAATGCTACTTCATATGCAGACTATACTTAAGTGGATAAATCCATATATGGGTATTTTTAGTCTAAGCAATTTCCTCAGAAAAGTCCTCTATTCTTCAACACTTAATGATAGATTGGCACTTAAGACCTTCCGTTCGAGGGTCATCAATTACACCTACCTACTTGAAGATTTTTCTGAGGAAGCTATTGATAAGACAGTTGAACTTACCTATGTCGTGCAAGTAGCGGCTTCCCCTGGAACTTGTCCGACACGATGAGCACAGAGAACTTCGCGCCACAGCCGTCACTGTCATCCGTCACCTCCTGTTGGCATAGACACATATCGTCAGAATTACGTCATGAACAATGCGTTGCATCATTTGGCGGTTACAACAAACACGAGGCGTTCGACGACCGACACACGGAATTATTAATTACTCTTAAAGATGGGCAAGCAATAACTATTGAGGAAACCCCATTACTAAATTAAACATGACAATTTGGACGACAATTTGGATGGCACATGTTTCCTCGTATTGCCTTTGAGATGAGAACTGTCCAGCATTGACAGATTCAATGATTCAGAGGTTTTGTAATAAGCAGTCCATCAGGTGTTAAGAGAAGTCATGTAATCAATGCTTAAAGAAAAGAACAATACCTCATACAATACGACACACAATTTACTACACACGCCTGATAATATTATGAGTGGCGCCAAGTTTGTTTATAAGATAGAACAACTATTCCGATTTGTATAGGCTCCTTCATAATAATGTCCAAGAAATGCGGTGCGAGCTGTCATGTTCACAGTCATGCAAATTAAATTGTTTCCATAGTGTTATTTGTAGGAGGATAGTAAATAAAACCGCACCTACATAGTAATTTGAAAGGTGCGTAACTTCCTACGCAACTCGTAACTCCGAGGGGGACTAGTTAGGTAGCGCGGGAAAACGGGCCAGACCGGCGCCATACTTTGTGAAATATTTAGCTATGTACTTCCATTACCTACAGAATTATTCAACGGAATCGACAGACAGGCTTTGAGCAGGTATGTGAAAGTTCCAGGAAGGTATTTTTAATCGTAAATCCCTACCGCATTTTCACTGACATATTTTGCAATAGCGATTGCGATTTCAGCGTTCCAACGGAACTTTTAAAGCTCTATGTATTTGGGCCTACAATATAGTCTTTGCCATTGCAAAATACAACTGCTGTCATTAGCGTCTCTCCCAAAGACGTGTGAATCAAAAACACAATTTTGTGTCCAATAATCATAAAACATCACCTAAACATTAACACGTCCTCTACCGAGGTTGTCCAAAATTACTCTCAGAGTCTCATTTCTCACAATTTACATGACCTACGTCTCCACAACCGTCGCTAGACAGACGGTTAGATATTTCTAGAGCATAGTACATGAGGCCCTGACATTGATTGGTGCCGAGACAAGAGAAATTGATGTGAATTGACCACAATTGCCCTGCACTCTTCCTCAAGGATGGGCTAGCAATTGGGGCACATGTTGATCGAACTTCAAGTATTCAATAAACTATTGGTCTTTGTTCATTGATGTTAGGAACATGTGAGTCTGACTTAGGATTGAATAGAACATGTATTGTGCTGCAACGTGCTTGAGAGTTTCAAACCAGTTCAAGTCACTTCAGTTAGTTCTTTAGTAATTTGTAAGGGACTTTATTTGAGAAGTTTATTTAATGAAACCAAAACTTTGTAAATAAACTTTCTCAACCACTTCAAACGTCCTGATTAGACCAAAACAAAGCTTTCCTTTCTACAGGAAATGTATGAACACAATTATTCTCTAAACATCCTGCTAAGCCCCATTAATAATACAAATAATGGATCTTCAATTAGGATGTACAAGGAGCAAACAGCGGTTACCTTTATGGCCAATGATGACAGCCATCCCTTTATGGGTAGGCCTACTAAATCTATGATAAATGACGTCAGACGACTGCGTACTATAGCCAAAATGTTAATCAATACATGAGGACAAATCCAACTAATTATTTTCCTCCTAGGATATAATAGTTGCCTAATATGCGAAGCTTGTCTACATTTAGATTTGGCGGAAATATTAGCGGATATCATCCATTCAAATCTATTTGTGCAAGTATCAATGATTACGTTCTATAATTACCTAATCGCTGATTTCCAATAGCTGTTCGTAGAACCCAGACAAGTTCCGGTGGACCTAGATAAATAAATCTTGTTTATCTGTAGTCCCACGGTCAGAGATGTTCGCAATCTATCTCTGCTTATCCGGTCTAAGGAGGTTACGAACTCTTTAACAAATATTAGACGCACGTATTTCCCGTCGAGAAAAAAATTGCAAGGCACATTATTTTTTAAACTTTAGGACACATAATTATCCGTGCTTGGGTAATTTTTAAGACATCTCCATAATGATGTAAGATAATGTTTGTTAAGAACATTCTTATCTTTATTTGTTTTAAAAATTGAATTTACAAATTCTAATTAAGATGGGGGTTTTATTTGCTTCTTTATGGCTATTTCAGTATTAATCTCAACCTTATCATGTGCATGCGTGCATGAAAATCATACCTTACCTACGGCGATTACAAAACTTTTATCAACCGTTACCGTGTTCAAATGTCATGACCCGACGGTCATGACATTTGAACACGTTTCAAGCAAACCTGTCTACTTACTGCCTATTTATTTTCGATTTGTTTTACACTAATTCTGATAACTATCATTATCTGTGAATGAAGAAAAAACAGATAGTGTCTGCTTCCCACGCGTTGAACCATCAACTTAGATATATTGATATAGTGCAACGTAACAGGTAAACACATCAGTTTTATGAACACCAGTATCTATTCGCCGTATTTCTTCATTAGATACATAAATGTATAGTGGAAATGATATTAATCTTTCCATCTTAAAATCTTCAAGTTCACAATTTAGTTTTGTAATAATTCACGTTACATCAGATGTTTCATCTCACCATGCGTTTGACCGATCAAATCAAAGTGTAACCTTGTATCAGCGACATTGATCCCACATAACGACCACACTCACGGCGCTCCAAGTTATTTCATATTGACCACAATTGTAAGGTTAATCGCTCTTTCGAATTGACCTTGAACAATATTTAGGTGAACAAAGATTACAGTAGCATATGATTATGATACATTTGTATTAAACGGATACGCTCTTGACCGAAATAGTTATAATCACGCAATTTTATATGCAATCAGAGATTATATTAAATCTTCAATGAAGTCACTGAAATTGCATAATTAATCATCAGCCACCACTAACAAATTAATGTACCTTAGTGACTGTGGGTACGAAATGGTAAACAAAACCAGACAATAAAGGTTTAGCCTTTGGAATACTACCAGGACTACTGAAAGTCCTTCCGCCTCTTACAAAAGTGTGACGTGCATACGTAAAAAACTGATAATTACGTACAACTGACGCTATCTCTTAATGTTTTACTTCAATAATAAAACTGTCAAGATTACGAAAGATGCTGTTTCCTTGTCGTAATTATTCTGAAACGTGCTGATCCTCAACTTTTGCATTGTCTACAAGAGTTAATATTATACATATAGTACATATATCCTTGTAGATAAATATGAACTTCAAGTTTATTTATTCCATGTGATATATGAACATAATATGCAGTTTGTTGCAAAAACTACGTGTAATTGAAGCTCGTTTTGGAAGATTACCTAAATCATTATTTCTGGCTGCTCTCGACAAAAATATTTGGTTTACGGTAATCAACTACTACATATAATTTTAGAAAAATACTCAACACGTAAAGTCAACTCCAACGAACGAAACCATTAAAAAACAAAATTTCAAAATTAATTAAAACCCAAAAAACTTAAAGAGAATTAAACTGACTGCTAATGGTGATTAAGAAATGTTATAATCTCCATGCAGGGTTATGAATGACCCCATTGAAGTAGAGTTTCACCTCGATCATACAATGAATATGGTGAATCTACTCGTAAACCGGTCCATTAGTATAATTAGGAGGAATAATTAGAATAATTCCCTTGCATCACGCATAACCAATGCTTTAACCAAATTAACAAGATTAACAGATGTAGTTTGATTAAAAAATTCCATAAGTAGTTTAAAGTTAAACAAAGGTGAATTCGTGTTGTTTTTTGAATAAGTGGTATTATATTAATTGATTGCAGTTATTCTTCTTAGCGATCTAACACTGAGACTAAGATCAATTTAAAAAAATTATGAAACTAAGAACCTCATCCGATTCTCGAATAGTAAATTATTCGCAACTTGAAGTTAGCGATACAATCGAATATTTAGGTATAGGCTATTCTAAAGTTTTGTCTAAAAATGAAGACCAGTGTAAATGTTTTATAAAAATGTTAAGCTATCCAATCCATGTTAATAACTGTTATTAAAACTATCACTAAGGTGAAGACACCGATCTTCTTAATGTTGAGACTGTTACTTATGATGTTTTCATCGATTTACCTCAATAAAGTGGAAAGAGTAAAGCATGAGCAAGTGCATACGCAAGTCGTTGTCAAGTGAACAGGTTGTTATGGCCTGTTTTCATCTCCCTATTGACTTTTACAATTCACGCAATTGTGCACACAATTGTTGTCAACACCGACACACGATCCTTGTATGTCATTCCCACGTGACACTCACATGGCCTTAATGGTGACATTAGTAAACAACGAACAAAGAAAGTCTGTAAGCTGGTCTGAAGACGATTACTCTAGTCTTGGGTTAATTCCAAAACATCACGACTCTTCCGTGAATCGATCAAAAATAACGTCAATTGCTCATGTGTTATCTTCATTACAATAATGAATTTCAGTAACAAAAGGAACCCTGCAATTTTAACATTAAACAGCATTATCCTGCAAGAAATTCGTTACGGAATCATACGACCCAGTTGAAGTAAAATCCGTGTAATTTGCCCATTAGCCAGCACAGATGAATCGAGTCTCGCCGTTATTTCAGTCTCGGCGATCTCGTAAATCATTTTACAGACAATTACAGCGTGCATTCTAAAAGGGTGATGGAGAAAAGTAAGATTAATGATCCAATCTTTAATGCTTTAAACAGAGTTTTGGGATATGGTTAGAATTTTCAGCCTGTAAAATACGTTAAGTATGAAACCAGACTGTAGGACATGAAACTTGATAGAGCGCAGTGCACTAAAATGCTGACAAAGATTGATCGAGTCGTTGAGTGCATTAGCAGTAGCAGTCTTGTCATGAAGCAACAGTCTACGGAAGAGGACGATGACTAACGTGTAACCTATATGGCTTCGAATGTCGACCTACTAAACTTTCAAACTGCCGACTCTAAACATGAAGATGATACACGCAACAAGTAATTTTATTCGAGTGCCAAGGAGGAAACTTTTATGTACTTTCTCTTTGACCAAGTAAAGGTAACTCGTGGTAATGCTTGTTTAAACCATGCACCACAAGGCGTTGTTTATGAACATAAAAAATGTTTACAGTTCATATGTAATGTTTTCACTGAGTTCTGTACTCGCTCCAGTGCTTATTCAGTGCAAAGACAATCCATGTTATAATTTCAAGTTACTATAAACGGATCCGTTCTGCTATGCGACCTTATTATGATTTGATCGACTCTATGTTGCTACCGAAAGAATGTTTTAAATTCTTGGAGACCTTCAACTTTCGTAATAAGACGTCTCAGCCGGATGTTTCCTTTTAGAAAATAAACTTTCGAAGTAAACATAGATCTAAAGTATTAGCGGTTTGTACGACAGACATCGATCGTGGACCCGTAGTGAAAGCTGAGCTTTAGAAATCACTACATACCAGTTTTTTAGAATTATTATCATTTATTTACAATTTCTCTGTTATGAGATTATTTTATAACTTTTACTTTATCTTTTCCACTTTCAACATTAGTCATGAATATCATGGACCACTTTCTAGATTACATGCATTTATGTGTTCAAGAATTTAATATTGATAATAAACCGGTATAACACAACACATAAATATTCAGGACTTAATTTAAATTGCACCTTTATTGAGTTTTTTCGGTGTTATGATGATTGTTTTATGCATATTATTCTCCAATTCTAAATCACCACAGACAGAATAGTAATAACATACGATTGCACAAAAGATATGCATAAATATACCGTTATTCACATTACTATTTTCAATCATTTAAATAATGAACACAACCTTTAGTAATGTTATTGATAGTAAACCTTGAACGTAGAAACAAGCAGTATAAATTAGACAACAACAAAAAAACATAATAACCGCAGGTACACTGAGGCCAACGACTCGTATAGCTTAAAAAACACGTACCTATTACAGTTATCACTTAAAAAAAAAATAACTTCACTAAAAATCACGGTTCACTTTGTCTATTGTACGAGTTACTTTTTTTTTAGATCGCGTTCGGATACGTGCAGCGGCGTGCACCGACCGCGGCCCGCTAAGTCCACCGACTGACTTCCCGCGCTTCACGGATGCGGCTGAATGACCGGCTGCGCGATTGTGGCCGGCTTTTTGGCTTGTAAATCATAAGAGAGGATGAAGACGAGACGTCTAGTTTTCGAGTAAGCCTCGCTTTTGGTTATTACGTGGCACTGGATGACTGGACCTCACATAAATGATCTTACCATGCGCTTGCTTACTCAATACAATCTACATTTGTATAATGGACTTTGTAAATAAACTTAGAAAGATATTGAATCTAGCAAAAATATTAACATCGTAGGTACAGAATTACGCTTGAGAAGTGCACGGCACTCCTACATCACCTTGACATTTTTGCTAGCAAAAATGGAAAAACAAGGACGTGCCGTTCTCAATTTATTACTTTCGGTTGTCAAGGGCCAAAACTACGCAATGTATCTCCGGTTTCAAAACCCTGGTACATAAATATAGGTTCTGAAAAGAGAAGAGGTATACTAATTTACCGCATGTAGAGTAAGAAACAATATTATTTGCACGCAACACGAAAACATCGACAGGAAAGTGAGCTCGCATGCACGGAACAATGGAACATCCTCGTTTGGTGGCCGGAGGAAAACCTATTAGATTACTTTGTATTAGAATAGCTATCAAACTTTAATTTGGTAACGCAAATTATCCCAAATTACAGAGTACGGACGCAATCAAAACACGATACTAGACTGCACCAATTCATGCAATGTAGCCAAAATCGATCTATTGTGAGCGAGCAACAAAACTATGAGTCTTCTTATTTATGTTCCAACACAGCCTTATATCATCTCTTCGAATTACATACACCAATATTAAGTTACAAGTTACGAATCGGTTGACAATGAAATATAAATCAATATGTCTTCTACAACAAGAATATCGTGTAACAAATTGCAGGGTACAGCAATAAATTAGTCTTTGCAATACAGTTCCTGACAACTCGCAGGTGCTTCGAGTTTATTATTGGATCGCCGAGATCCTAACCATCTAATTACTCACGAACAAACATTGGATAGAACGAATTGGATTTGGATTACGGAATCTTTTAAATTGAAGTAGATGGCAACAAATCTAATTTATGTTTCGGTCCTTGTTACTCCACCATATTTCGCAATCAATTACCTGACGATCGTTAAACCACATACCATAAAACCAATTCATTTGTAAAACAAACACATTAAGTTGGAAGATGTCGCGGGATTTCATAATACGCTATAATTTGCTGGGACCTTGCCGAACCGACGGTGTTGATATTGCGCAATGCAAAGACGCGTATTTTAGCATACAGTTAATGTTGACTCTATTACTTAAGACTTAGAAGAATTATTTACTTTTGGCCGCCAGATAAACGTGACATTGGCATTTGAGCCGATCGATCATGCTTTTACATGTTTATTTTCTAATGTTTCGGAGAAAGCGATGTGCGGTGTGGGAATGACAAGTGAAGCAATTCTGACTCATAGGGAGTGTCACCGTGACTCTCGGTCACCCTTACAAAATTAGCAACTTGACAATCAGTTACAAACTTCTTTTTAAATACTTAAGACATTCATATTACTTGTAAAGCTAAAAATACTTATGACAGACACTCCTAATGTCTTGACCTAGATACTATTTAATTATATAGATCGATATCAAGTTTTTGTGGTAAATATTTGTTATGGAACTTACTAACAATACCTGTCTAGCAATTGCGTAAAAGCTATTACATTATAACAATTCAAAAAACTGGTTGACGACAGCATTTCTCGCATGACTTTACTTCTTTAATTAATGACCTGTTGAGGCCAATCCCATTAAGTATACAAGTAACATTTACAAGAAAGTATTGTACTCTCGTAAACTATGTATTACTCATTAATATTGTATGTTAATACACCAGGATTTTACCAAGCCCTTTGCACAATGAAGAAAGACATTTTCGCATGTGTGTTACATAAAGCGATCTTTTTACGCGCCCCCGGATTGCGCCGTTCAAGGCCCACTGACGTCGAACGATAAGGTGCGGTTACGTTATGCCAAGTTTTTTATGACCGATACCACACGTCAATTAAGAATTATGCCAAATAGATAAGAGAAGATGAATGTATTTTCTTTTACCATCAAAATTTTATTGGAAAAGGATGAGGATAAAGATAAGGCGTTCCGCAGGGAACTCTCTTAAGACCACCCCGTTACTAGAGATAAACGAATTTGAAGAAATAACCGACAATGCAAGTGGATTTGCGGTGCATTCAAACGTTTCAAGTCAGATCAAAGGGCACTGATGACACATCACACATCCAGCTGATGACACAAAGAATTACTTCGATAAGGCTGTTAGAGACCTTGAGTTTCTGATAAGCATTCTTTAACGTGCATATGTGATGTGATTTACATTGTTTATTGTTCTCCTTGCATTGATTATTCCATTATTTTATTCCCATGCCACGTTTACGGTAGTAGTAAATCAGGAGAAAAACGCGTACGTACTACAAATTGTACTCAAAGATAACCAAATCAATCGATGACATAAATTTTTCAGATAAATCCTCGTGATCAATCTTTTATTTTTCTAGAGAGTTCATCGCAGAAAGTGATGAACGGATTTTATCTAAAGATTGTGTCTTTCGATATAAGATTACGTCAAAAGATACCGTGAATAGTTCTTATGAATTTGGCTTCCACGAGTGTCTTTAACATTCAGCGTTTTATGTCTAACCACAAAATTATTCGCACTAATCTAAAGTTTCTATCAAATGTTTGGCAATCTTTGACCTTGGTTGGACGATTGCACGTCGTCTTTTGTTAATTTATGAATTCAACGTTGGACTTTGTATTGTATAAAGAATAACCAAAACATGTGAAAGTGAGAAGGTAGGTAAGGTATGTCGCTCTCCTTTTCCATAGTGAAAGGAGATTTGGGGCAAATTCTTAATGCGTAATTACTTTGTCTACGTTACACAGCGGTAGCTGAGGCATAGCACGTTGCTTTCTATTTATAGCTTTAAGTAAAGCTTTGATATGTCTCACAAGAATAATAAAAGCTATATACGGATGCATCATTTATTTTTTTTTACGTGAGATCCTAAAGAGATCGTATTAAGGATTTTTTTAGCGTTCAGCGTTTATAGCGTTTACTTTCTAAAATAAGTATTGAAGACCTTGATCATAACTAAAATTGATTTACACCATTTCGAAAGCTGACTTTCTTGCTGTTTACACAATTCAATTGAAATTGATTAGACCGCATGAAATGCTAAGTTATGATGAAATTGCAATTTTCTAAGATAAACATTTATTGCAATTTATCAATAATAAGGTTATACACATATTACTTCCTTAATGCTTTAATGATAACTCAACAAGATCTGGGCGTACTATGAAAGTGAGGTCAATATTAAACAAACAAAGGATAAACCACTGTTATTGTTCTCATAGAATATAAATCAAACACAAAAGCACCAATAGGAGCCATTGGAAACACAAAGCTACTAATTCAATCAGGCTACATCGTAGGAAACGTTTGATTTTCCAATTACAATTCAAGGCAGCCACAAAGGCTGACAACTCTGATCTAGCTAAATTAGACGCTTAATATGCACGCTATGAATGAATTCTAATTTGATAGACTGCAAATGGTAAATACAATGTTGAATGCAGCATGGTGTCTCAGTTAGGTTTACTTAGACAAACCGGATAGGCCTGCATAGTATTTGCAAATCTGATGGACGTAGAAAACTTAAGAAGAAAGTTAGTACGGAAGGCAACACCGCAAGGTTGCAAGACCTTGGAGATATCGCTAACGACCCAGATAATGTTTGGCCCAGTGAGAGATATCAAAGCCAATGAACTTGGCGATAACTTTGGCACAGTTCGAGGAAAGAACAAGCGAATATTAAAAGGGAAAGTTTTACTTTCTTACGTTTTATAAACATTGCTTTATGAATACTAAATTGGAGGCGTATGTTTTTCGCAGTCTGTTTCTTCTCTTGATGTGGATCGTTTTTTGACCTATTAGTAATAAAACCACCTGGTAATAAATATTTAGCGTCTGTAAGTCTGGCAGTTCTACTGTATTTTGTTTAAGATAAAATCATTTGTTTCCGTCAATATGTTTTAGATCTGAGACTGAATAATGGAAAACTGGAAGTGGGAATTTTTTTGCGATTTTTCTTTTACCAACAATATTTTCGTAAATTTATGCTCTCCCCTTACAAACGTGTGTAGTTTATACTTTTCCTATGGTCCTACCAGTTTATTTCAAAACCAACCACAAAGATGAGTATAATTATATGTATGTAATTAGAAATGTATGTTTTGATTCTTTCTAAGATGCACAGGTAGGTGTTACAGTGTTTAGTCTGCAAAGAGTAAGTTTCATCACAATCTTGTAATACAAAATGTTGAGCCAGTATTCAACCGAGTGGATTTTTACTGCGATTAACGCAATTCGCATTAAATCTCTGATGGTGCAACTGCAACGTCAATGGCTAAATGTTGACATTACAATTTAGAAAAACCTCGTAACATACTCATATTTGGGCCGTTAAGAAAATATAAATAATGCTTTATCTAAAATATAAATAATGCTTTATCTAAATTGTCGGGTAGCCGCAAATGTTTCGCAATTTAGTTGCAAGAGGACCATTGTCTCTGGTCGTAATGGCCGTCGATGTGTGCACATTAGGATCGCCGTAAGCGTGGTAAGCATGTGGCACATGTGCAATTCTGTTGAAGGTTACCCTAAGTGGAGCAACATTTACTGTGTCTGTTCTCGACGTTGCAGTTTTCTTTGCAGATTTAACTGGTGTAAATGCAATGTAAGCGGTACCGGTACTGCTTGATGGAGCGTACGGCAATCACGTCCACGTCCAGTGATGGATAGCCACTATAACCTGATTTCTTACGACTGCAGTTTATGAGATAATCTGTACTGAAAGTATCGATAAAGAATTATTGGAACACGTTTGCTCAGTATAATACGTCTAATACCTGGAAGTGAAGTCCAGAGTCCAGATTGACTTGTTTATGTTGAATCCGAATGTTTTTCATGGAGCAAAGAGCAGAAGCAATAAATTATGTTATCATTGTTTGTAAAATGTCTGAATATCACGTTTTCTATTTTTCATACACACGTATTTTTACAAACAACTTACAACTGAAAACAAAACAAAAATGTTGACAACGACTGATGATTATTTCAGGAAAATAAGAAAATTATGTAAATTATTATTTTTAATTCATTTGCCTTAATATGTTATAAACAATTTATGTAAATTTTCAGCACTGTAAAAAAAGCTGAAAATTAAGTTTTTTCAAGGTTATGTATACCTAGCTACCTGCGTGCAGCATCAAATTATTTCTTTTTCACCTTTTTTAAGGTACATACAAAAAAGTAGTAATTTCGTCACAAAGGGAATGACCGATGACCAGTCTGCCTTGCATAGTACCAGTTCTTTCAAGCTGATAACCTTCGAAGCCAGTTAATCAACTCAAGAACTATGTTGAAAGAGACCTAAAAAACCTTTAGGTACTCATTTAGTATTGGCAATTCTTGCTGGATTGACCAATACTATTTTCACGGAAAGATTAATTGAAAAACTTTTTTCAGCAAATCGTTATTACGAAATGGCTAGGTACAACGTACCTAGGGCTGCCATCTCGAATTTCGCCAAACCCGGACAAAGATTAAAAAGAACCCGGACATTTGACGTAAATCGCATTTTTTCCCCGGACGGGTACTCTTACACCGAATGAGGTTAGTGTTTGTATCATAATGCCGATAAAAACGGAAATACAGTTAGGTGCTTTCTTACATGAAAAGTGTCCGGGTTTTCCCCGGACGCTTTTTGAAAACCCGCCCGGACGTCCCCCGGACGGGGTCAAAACGAGGACAAATCCGGGGAAACCCGGACGGATGGCAGCCCTAAACGTACCTAATGGATATTCCGATAGTGAGAGCGATAAGCATCTAACATACATATTTAGCATTGATTGAGAAAAAACTTCAAAGAACTTCAATAATCCTTGGAAGAAATACCTGAGAAACATCCTCCTGCCTGCTCAACCAACGTCAAAAACATACATCTCTTTGTTCTTCTCAGAACAAACTATGCAAACAAGCAAAGTCAATATCAATTATTATGATAATGAATAATTAGCACGATCAAACGATTCACCACCTATTCATTAACACAATAAACTTACATATCAACTTCTTGGAAACTGTGTTAAGATAGTGCTGTCATTCAGTAGTTCTGACTCTTTGGTATTACCCAAAATGCATACACATACACATGCATCATAGATTATATTAAACGCGTTATATAAATTATGATCTGTAGCATGAGGTTTCCATATAAAGAGCGAGTCTGCATTTATCACTTTTAGCGTAAGACTGTGATAGTAAGGTTCCTCTATTTTCCTCATCTGAATACGCCTCATGCATAATGCTCTTGTGTATAATACAGAGCAGTTCTCATTTGATTATAATGGATGTCATTGTCGTAGATACAAATGCACCTACTAGCTATAGTAATAATTGGATTTCATTACAGCTCTTCAAACTTATGAGAGTAGTGGTTGTTCATCTTCATTAGGAATTTACATTCAAATAGATGTCGGGTGGTCTTGGTTATTAGAAAATAGTTTTAGCTCAATTTCTTAGACCTATTTGCTCTATAACCAAAGATAGATAGTAATCACTTACGAAATAAAAAAGAAAACACTGAAACTTCGCCCTTCTACTACTGTCTACTACTATTATCGATTACTTTGCCGTCCGTGACATCACGTCACAAAGTTTTACGAGCCTGAAACTGTCATCAATATTGTATTACATCATCCTGTTGCAAGTTAAGCTTAAACTTATTTACTAGGTATTACTTAAAATGCATTACACGTAAATTTTTTTTTAAACATTCATCACGCATTGCGGTCAGCTCGGTCCAACTTGGACAGAAACTAAATTAAATAACTGCGGTTAAGGTACCAGTATTAAAAGTAATGATTCATTAAACATCTCATTAATATCTGTTTGTCGGTTTATTATTAATGTCTTATTGCAGTTCGATGTTTACTGGAAAACATCTGGATTTTGAATTCTGAATTATTGCATGAAAACACTTGTGGACGTCGAATGTTTCATCGCGTGGATTGAATTTATTTTAGATCATTATTTTCACTGTTGCAAGCAAAAATCTTACTTATCACACAAATCATCATGAATCTAGTCTATCAACACAACCATCAACAAAACTGCAATGTTTGATATTCCAATTTTCATGAAGCTACTAATTCGAACATCCATGACTAAGCTACATAACATACAAGTATGATTTGTGCACAATCATTGTCCGATGGCCTTTCAAGTAGCCATGGATGATCATTGAAACTAAATTATTATACTACATCCAAGGCAAGACGTATTCTCAAAGCAATCTAGGGAAAGGGAATGTCATTTTGAAAAGGTTAATTAATGTACCGTTGAAAATTATAGTGGAACATAACTGGTGGAACTCGTTATAGGTACATCGGATAACTATAAAACTACCTCCCGTTCGGGAGGTGCCATTTCAGGTATAGGCCATATTTCAAATTAATATTATATTGAATACAAAAATTACAAGTGTTAATGTTCTTACGAGTTCATAACGAATTTGTTGGACTACATATTGACACCGATTTAATTCCAAGAAAGACAGTTTATATTAAAACCGACGTCACAACAGACAGTGCAGAATTAGATCAATCAAACGGTAGCACAGATTGTATCAATACAAATTACAATGTAACCGACGCAGACGCCGCTTATAAAAAGACTAATAAGAGTAACGAAATTGGACCAGTAAGAACAGTAACAGACAACAATAAAACAGCTTTCAAAAGATTTCAAGTATCGAGACTCGAAATCAACATTAACTGTTTCAAACATTAATAGATCACTTGTATCGGTCTGATTTGATGTGTCTTCTATCTCTCTTTTACGACATACAATCGAAAAAGGAGGATGGTCGAGTTATTTTCGAATCGATTCACGTGCAACCAAATGAGCTCCATTGTTCTGGTTGCCGATTTGTCTATCGTGAGTCAAACATTCCTGGGAGTCCCAAAACTTATTCCCATTGAATCATGATCAATTGATCATACGATATTGTTTCTTGGTATGACAACGTGACGCAAGTGTAGTATGGTACCAAATCCACTAAGACACGCTTCAATGAATTTACTTGGGGAATTTTGGGCAGCAACGGTACAGTTTGCCTTATGATGTAACTAAAAGAAAAGTAATGACACATTTGTCTTTAAAGATATTAATCGCGACATGTGGCTTTTCGGCAGAACTTTGTGGTCAATGAGTCGGTTCATACTAAGAATATCATTCATTCAGAATTTTCAGTTGAGGATTTTTTCATATCAAGATTCATATACCTTATCAAGTTGGCAGTAGTTCACAATTATGATATGTAAGATTTCTAATACATATTTTCCTTCTTGCACTAATGAATACTTGACACTTGTTCTGCCATTCCCAAGTAGTTCAGTTTGCAATAAAGATAGATTAATCAATTGTGTTTCCTTTATGTTTTCCTGCACGTTTAAACACAGCTATAAATCTCGAATATGCATCTACAAATGCTTGTAGCAAGTATGACGTTTACGTCCGATTCTCATTAATATTGCCCTACATCACGGCTTCAAATAGTCAAGTCGAGTTTGTTTATCTGTTTATAATGCAGAAATAGTTCAATGCAACTGAGATTAGCATTCATGATAACCAATGTGGCACTTTAATTAACTGTGTGACTTGTAGCGGAATTTATATCTGTTTCTATTATTCTAGTTTGTTGAGAGGTTTTTGGACGCTCTCGTGAACAGTCATGATTTAGGAGCCAGAGTGTTAAGTTCTCGTATTTCATGCCTATAATATTCCAGAAAGCACCTTTCCGTTTCTAGGTCCAATTTTCAACTAAGTTAAGGATATCAATTTATCATCCCTTCATAGTTCATTCAGACGCATATCAAACAAGCCAGTACGTATTGAAAAGGGATCGAATAAAAGGCTATTAATAAAAGTGCACTTCCAGATGTCTGACAGAGGCCTCTCCCATCGTGGGTGCGCCTAGATAAATCTTATCTGAAGCACCATTGAATTCCAATCAAAGATCCCAGATATAAAGCTGCACTGATAGATCTTTTCCAGCTAACGCAAATAAACAAATACAACAATTTATTACGAACATGAAGATGCAAAACTAAGATAGACAAAGACAAATCTAGTACAGTTAGATAATTACCAGTCTACAATAATCATTACTAACAGCAATGGTCTGCAGTGCACTGACCGTCCGTTAATTTCTCTAACTAATGATGAAGTAGTGAAGGCTAAAGTTAACCACAGCGTCAGTCCTAATATCTCCAATTTACTCGTAATGGCCGCTCCTCCTCATTAGCCTAGCTAACGCGGCGCGACGCAAGCGCATCGTTATTGCGGGTAGTTTTACACGCACACGTGAGTAATGATGCGATTTTCCTTCAGTGGTGCACCTTGAATACGATATTTCTATTGTTGTAATCCATATAGGCTTCATTTTAATTGTATGTTGGATGTCTATTTTTGAATAACTGGTGATTATATGATAGCAAAGGTACGTTATAACGGGTAACGGTAGTTACAATAATATAGCGGGATGACATGATGACAGGAACAGTTTAAATCTGTCAATGTCCGCCTCATTTCAGGTATTTCGCTCAACAAGTTAAATATGAATTTCAGCTTATCGGCGTAACTTGGGGTCTTGATATTTGGGTGAGTTTGCGTTTCTCAAGAGAAAAAATTTGTGCAATCCGCGCGATTGACAAAATGTGTAAGCAAATTGATTCACATCACTGTTGAGGCACGTGCATGCCCAGTGAAATCATGCGTCAAATTATGCAACGCTCAGTGAAAACAGCACGCACGGCGCATACCGAACGTTTGTGGGTTAGATTTGTGACAGTGTTCCCTGTGGCACACTGGCCACAGCTCGTATACGTGGAACCAACGAAATGGCTTCAATAGTTGTGTAACTGCGTTGATTGATGACTATGGCGATGGGCTAGACAGTTTTATAGCTGATGAAATGGATGTGGATTTATAGGCTCATGCTAGATTTTAGAAACAGACGCTATGTGAAATTGTCTTCATGGAAAACCGTTTTTTTTCCATATTTTGGTCTTACCTCATACATGGGAGGGAAAATTCTCCGCACTTGTTCAAGGCGGATTTTCAATTGCAGTCTTCTAAAATTTCAGTTCCTCAACGTGTTTCTTTAAAGAAAATTAATGACAGCTACCTAAGCGATACGAAATCAGGCATAACTTTTCAAGTCATATGACAAGAAAAAGACAAATTGAAAAGAAAGCAAAAATATCGAGCACATTACTAACAGAAAATAAATTCGGTCAACGCTCCACTTTTTAGATCACATTACTGATCTTAAAATAGAACTCTTTGGTAATAGTCTCGTGACTTTGTTTAACAATAAACTAACTATGCTACAAGTGGGTAGATTGGAGTTGCCTACTAATGTTCTTATTTCTATTTTGACGGTCACACTTTCTTTCATACTTTTTTTACACACTTACATTTCCTGAACTTGGCACAGATCTCGGTTCTTAATTTCTTTCATAATTTATTTTTTATTCTTGAAAACTGGTATCATCGCAACTTGTTGAAAATATCTGATTGCAACGGTTTACGACAATTTCTCTTTGCCGCAGGGCATCAATTAAGAAGGTAGCTAAATACGCATTGAATCAAAATCACAAAGAGCTTGTTAAATGTTAATACCATTATCAATTTATGTTGCTTCGACACTTTTACCCTTTTTGTATGCGGAAGAGAAACAACTCGGGGTAATTCCCTGGTATTAAAATTATTGCCAACATTAAAACATTCACTAAGTAATATTGCTGTAATAACATCAGAACATTCCTTGGCATTATTGTAATTATGACCTTGACCTTAGCGGTGATAATTTTTGCTTAATGGTCCGTCATTATTTCTATTGCTATCAATTATGATTACAGATGGGTACTGCCGGGTCATTATAAACTCATAAATCCCCACTAATATAATAATAAGAAAGTTTTTCTGCCTGCCTGTTTGGATTTTGATTGAATTTGTTATGGTAATGAATAGGAACATAGGAAGATAGAGATTATACCTATGTATCACCAAGGAGCGAATAATTTTAGGGGAAACTACCAGCCTTATAAGCCCATACGACAGGCGTTTAAAAGCAACATTTGCTCTCTATCGGTTTTACAAAACACAGGTAAAGAAACTCCTCTTTTTCAAGTCATCATTAGTCATCAATCAGCGTACTTCGGAAGCCAAAATGAGCATTACGCAATTATCATGTCCGATTGCGAAGATATCAATAGGTAGCTACAACCAAGCCCTAGTTACCTACAAAGGCTGTAGATAACACGTATGAATAAGCAAGGCAATGCTAATTATGATAATAGGTACCTACGTCATTAATGTGACGCGTTTCCTAGTTTGAGCGACTTGACTATTAGGATACCCATCCGCTGACGTTCTTCAGTATCCTATAATCGTATAGGTATAGGAAAATTTCAAAATAGGTGTTGATTACTTTAAAATATGTCAATAATTATTTTTACATGACAATTGCAGATAGCAACAGTCACGATTTGTAAGGATTGCCAATCGGAATATGTAGGTACTTCCATTTTAAGTTTTAGTAGCATGGTTATCGTCGACGTGTATTCAGATTTCCGATTAGACAGCAATTATTGCGTCAATATTGCTATCACTAAGATTAGGGCAAGACAGTAATAACTACGCCCACCAAAATGATTCATTGCTCAAAAAATTGTTTCCATAACTTTTTCGTCTTCACTGGGTCAGCATGAATAAAGTATTAGGGACCTCTTTGCAAGCGACACATGTTGTATAATACTAGGTAATATGACATCACAGTGCTGAGTACTTTGTAGGTCAGCATAGTGATTGGAAAGGCATACACCTTGGCCCATAGGTTTGATTAGTAAATACTACAGTTATCTAATAGCCCTTAAAATGTATACTGTACTCGTCTATGTAGCTATAGGTATATATATATAGGTATATATATGCTGTTGTAGGTATAGGTACTAATATATGAAGGAGCAGACGAAAAGGAAGGTAAGAAGAAAAACTGATTTGTGCAATCTACAAAGTCATTAAAATCTTTATTGGAATGTAATTTAGAATTTCGAAATCAATCTACTACCTACTCACTTAGTTACAATAATATGACTACCACATTTGTTATCTTTGTTTATATAAACAATATCAGTTTTAAAAACCCACTAATTGGCATATGGAACATAAAAAAATAGATGAAAATTACAAAATTTTAAAACTCTTATAATTAGTAAAATTTTAAACAGTTAAAAGGCAGTTCAGATATTCTAAGTAATTAATAATAAGCTCTACTTTCTTTTTTGCTTAGTTACACATGGTAAGCACACTGGTAAAGAGAACTGTTGGTAATAGAAATAGCAGAAGAAGAATATGAAATGTCCACATGAATATGCAGCTATCAGTAGCGGGAACAAGTCGGGTAAATGCGGAGGTGGCTGCACAAACACTGTACCCACAGTCAGAAGTATCATACCAACCACTGAGATCACAAAAATAAGACTCAAAAAGGTCAAAAATGGAGAAGTATCTTTCTTGGTTGGCTGCACAATTTTGTACACTCGGTTAGCATTGAATATTGAAAAGTAACCTGAATTTGGCTGGGATAACTTCAAGCAAATGCTATAGAATGATGTGTAGATGACAATGGTGGCTACGAAAGGTATTAAAAGACCATCTTTCAGCAGCAATGGAAGCATACTAAAGGTGGACACAATGAGGAACCAGAAACACATAAAAGGGTCTTCGGGGAAATGTAGAGCAACTGGTATTGCCACTAACAAAATAGTTTTCTCATGAACATGGAATGAGAACAAGAAAAAGGCCATAGACACATTAATCAAGCATGGAACAAACTTTCTAGTGTTTATTCTGAAGAATATGTCTGCACAGGCTGGCCCCGCAGCCATTGCTGTGATCAACAAACAAGTTTTAGCCATTTCCTGGTTACTGTAAATAGTCTTTAGTTTGATGAAGACATTGACCATGCACCATACATTAGAGACCTTGTCTTCGAAAATTCCTCGGTTCAGTGGGAACAGTCTGTGAACAACTTGAAATACATTCTCCCAACCATTCAAGAATGGGTACCACATGATGACGAATGTTGCAATAACTGCTACAGCCAGTTTATTGAAACATCGCACAAAGTGGGACAGCTTCCCTCTCCCCAGTGGCATGCCTATGAAGCATTTTCTCAACAAATAAAAGAAAAATGGCAAAGCATGATACAGTTCCATTTGTTTATAATTTAGAGCGGCAACAAAAAATATTGTAGCCAAAGTATCATTCTTAATGGCTATTATAAAGAAAGTAGCCCACAAAAAGAAACCCAGGGACACACAATTGTACTGAAAGTGACCATAGTCTATCAAAATGATGCCAGGGTACAATAAAAACAATGTAGTTGAAATGTCTGTTCTCTTCAGAACACACTTTGGCTCTTTAGGTTCTTTCCCTAGCACTCTTTCAGCATCTATACAAATGCACAGCACTGCAGTCACATACAAATAAATGTCACTAAGAAAAACAGTCCATCTCATAAAGGTTTTATGCGAGTCGCTTTCGTAACCTCTCGACGCGAACAGACGCACCGATTCAGGGTCCAGCCAGTCCGCAACCAACCCCATAAGCAGACTGTGGTACGCCGTGAGCGGCGGGTAGTCCATACCCCAGTACTGGAGATCATTTTGTGTCGTATTATGATACCATTTATTACTTGGCGTATGTACGGTTATCTCCTGCCAATGTCTTTGTGCTTCATAATCACCATACATTGGAGGTTTTTTATATCCTGAATACGGATAAGCAGCCACGCACCATCTCACTAGCAAAGAGAATAATATACCGGGAAGTAGCGCCTGTTTTGTCACAGTAAATTTATCCGGATCCGCTCTCCTTGTCATTGTGCCCGATTATAAGGTTATTTGTACGATAGAGACACTATTTTCATTCAGAAATTATAATTAACTTTACAACACAGCACATGTTGTTCGATAAAATTTTGACAGATTACTTACGACGTGAACGGCGTCCAAATCCTTGGTCAGCTTCTCCTTCAAATATCCTTCGGTATACACCATATTTTTTGATAAAAATCCATTTACCGTGAAACAAATACCATACACGGTTCACGAAAATTATTTAACACTTTTCAATGGAATTTACTATAAACGAAAACGGGTTTGATTCACACAAGTAATGATTTTTTTTTCGAAAGTGACAAAACGAGAAAGCGCCTTTACGAAAGTGAAATTGCGGTCGCCGAACTGACGAATTTCACACCGGACGGCTTCATGCATGTAAACCAACAAAGTTTGATAATCTCCATTCACCAGTCAAACCTCATAGAACATGTGGGTTACACAATTTTGTAGCTTAGCCGTGACCTTGACCACTACTATGCAAAGGTATGCAGTATGTCTAATATTTCTATCATCCGCGGAATCATCGGGCTTTCAAAAATGAAAACCTTTACAAAACTCGAACAAACTTTGTGTCATAATTGTGTAAATCCAAGCTTGTAACCAAGGTTGTTGTAATCTTTTGATATTCATGAAATACTCAGAATGGATGGACCAGATCAGAAGTCGGCAAAAACGTACGGCTGAGAAAACGAGAATATCATCCAAAAATAAAAAAATAAACCGACAATGACCTCTATGGATGTGGCAAACAGGGGAACTAACGCAGACCGCCATTTTAGATGATACCAATAGGGTAGTTTCCTAAAAAATAATAATTAGTCCGTCTTGTAGATTGTCCAAAATTAAGCGATACGTATTTTTTCTTTTTTAAATTGGATCAGAACTTGTTAAGATATAGCGTGTTAAAGTTGAGTGTGACGTCACAAGTTGCTACAATTTTCAGGAGACTATGACGTAAAAGGCCCCCACTCCTAATTTTTGAAGCGTATTATCTTTGTCATTTTATGTTTAATTAAAAAAAGAAAAAATACGTATCCAATATTTTTTGATTATCTAAAAAGCGGACTAAATATTATTTCATTATTGCGACCCTGGAAACTACCCTATTATGGGTGGTTTCCCGACTTTCAAGGAAACAAGCACGGCATTTAATAAAATAAGCGATTAAAATGAAATCTCATAGGTAAATGAAAATATGTGGCCTTTTAAAAGTAAATATGGTATCTATAGTATAATGGTACGTAAATGATATTTACATTAAAAAAGTTTAGCACGTGGTAGTATTCTCATTCAGAATGTATGACACGAATACGGTTGCTATGTATAACTCGGTTACATTGCAGATCATCATTGTTCTTCCCAAATCATAAAACTTAGGGTCATCGCACACTGCACTAGCTTTTCATGAAGTTGGGTATTCTTTTTTTATCGGCTGGTATTACTAAACTGACACTGACACTGACGTTTCAAGATGGTGGCTTTCGTTAGTTTATCTGTCAGACACATTAGGACCGGACAGTAAAATCCTGCCATTCACTATCCGATCTTTCCAATGGATCTTTCTCAGAGAAATAATGTGCCTTTCAGATATGGTAAGAACAAAAATCAAGAAAAAATCCTATCGGAAAACTGTATAAAACTCCGAAAAACCACAAACGAGCAAAACTTTCAAACTGATGACTTTGTTATCTGTGGCCAATTGACCGATAGTGACCATAGACATATAAATGGCGGTTAATTTAATCTTTTCAGATTTGTAATGTATTTTTTCTTGTTTTGTTTTAATAGTAGTAGTCATCATTACGTAGGGTAAAAATAACGCAATGAAAATGGAGGGAGAAAGTTCCCCATTGAAGAGAAATTTGACCGAGTGGAGATTCAGTCAATACCCGAAATATATTTTGTTACCGATTGATGAAAATCATGACCAAATTAGATCCAATATAAAGAACGTCGTTTTTTCTGAGGTATTTTAATTATCTCAATCATGACTCTATATTTTAATCCACAGCTAGACATCGCCTAGTTTGATCCTAGAAAAAATGCGCGGTGTGTCAATATTATGTCGGACTTATTTACGACAAAACCAAGTCTGGAAAATATTCCTCACACATTAACATTGCCAATTCTGCTTTCAAATCTTCTAAATTAGATAATATTAATTTTCTCTCCAGCTATCTGGTAATAATAATCATGTACCTACTTAAGTTCAACCGAGGGTGGGGCACTGGTGATCTGTGACACAGGTTTTCATTGAAATACCTACATCAGACACCAGTCTCTCACACAGGTGGAATCTAGGATACGACATAGATTGTTTTATTTTAAGTATTTTTAAGGCACCAACTGTGTAGAGAAAAGGCTTATGTTTAAACACCACCCAAAAAAGTACCTATTTTACTACCAAAAAAATTCTAAACGGTTACCAAAATGGATAAATGGTCACCAAACAACGTTTCCAAAAATATTATTAGATAAAACCATTATTTCTTATTATTGACTACTAAAAAAATTTATGGACGCCTTTAAAATACACTTTAGACCAAATATTATATATTGTCACTACTTAGATGTTACCAATTATGTAATACCATGACTCCTAATTTGGTCATTTTTGTTAGACTAAAAAAGCTAACGATCGCTAGAATATTTCCTAAATACCAATTAATATACTAGGGTTCCCAAACTTACGTCGCTTATTTATTGTTATATGAATTTGTGTGTAACTCAGTGCGTTTAAAATGTAAGCACGCAACATGCAGCAAGCATGGCTTCTGTCACGGCGCTGCGGGCTCCGGCGGTCCCATGCGAGCTTATCGTCGCAGATGGTTTTCACGCTCACCACCGCAGCTTCGGCTTGCTGGCCGGCTCTGCCGGCCAGCCTCAGCCGCAGCGGCGAGCCTTAAAACTACCTGCGCCTCAGCTCGCAGGCCGCCTCGCCCCTCCGCGCCTACGCGGTTTTGAATTGCACTCTAGGGGTAGGGCAGACAAGACTAAGCGGAGTCGGTTTTGCAGCGATTCGTTTTCGTCACTAACTTTGATTTTTGGTAGTAATATTAATATTTTAGTTGGATAGAATTTGGTGACCATTAATCCATTTTGGGAACCAAAAATAATATGTGTGCGAGATTTGCGATTTTTCTGATGTTATTTTATTTTTTTTGGATCATAATATTATATACTTTAGTGCCCTTTTAATAAAGTTTATTTTATTTGGTGCCTCAGCCTAGAGTCTTAAAAATATTTTTGGTGACCGCCTAAATTATACCCTAGAGAAAATAAACGAATTTATTATTATTATTTCTATAGCACCTATACAGGCTCAAAAGATCTAAATATTTTTTATTTCTAGGTTACTCCTCGGCCGTTGGAACGTAACATACGACTGGTGTGCGCTTCTCAAGATGCCTTGACTAATATATTGGACATGGATCCTGACATGGCTAACCGCGAGGAATTCGCCGAGTTTATCGCTGGAAGGAAGCTGCCATATGGAGCGCTTCCTGTTGCACATAGGTATTGTACCTTTTTTGTGGGGGAAATCATCATTATTGACTCCTCTTGCTGATGTTGGGAGGTGTCAGTTTTACTGACTAAAATCCTCTTTTGTTCTGGAGCCCTTTTGTGTACCAGAGCCGTGGTACTTTACCTAAAACACTGTTTCTCCGCAATCCCTGAGTAACAAAATATTAATATCTTTAATTTTTGTTATAGATACGGTGGGCATCAATACGGACTTTGGGTAGGACAGCTCGGTGATGGCAGAGCTCATATTCTCGGAGAATATGTTAACAGGTGACAAGAAAGTAGACTTTTCCAAAGTAAATTGTATTTTAATTAAAGCCAGTCTTATCTTTTACATTATAATTTCTGTCACGTGTTCAGATTAGTGAGAAGAACCAGATTCCAGTACGGCTGCGAAGCAAGACCTCGGGACCCTCTGGCCCCTTAGTTACAGATTACTTAATCCAGAGTCCTTACAACTTTCCTAAAGAGACTGATCTCTATTTTCATAGATACTTACATATAAAGAAACCCTCGAGTTTTTACACGGTCACCTATAGATAGTCTCTCGTTGATAATTCACTTCTCACACACATGATTCTTCTTCGCAGACGTGGTGAAAGATGGCAAGTCCAGCTGAAGGGTTCAGGACAAACACCATACGCTCGTGTTCATGACGGCCGTGCAGTATTACGGTCTGCCATCAGAGAGATGATCGCTAGTGAGGCATGTTACTTCTTGGGCATACCCACTACCAGGGCTGTGGGACTTGTTGGTTCGTTATTTACTTTATCACCTTAGTTTTCTTCAAAATTGTTGTTTGTCGGTAGGTACTTAACTATGCGGTTTTTAGCGTATGTCTCATTATTTAAATGTTTGCAAGATTGTACTTACCTGATTGTCCTCTTAGAGTGCTGCTAAGATTAACAAGTAGAACACATAGGCTCTGTTCAAGCCAAACTGACCGTCAGCCGCCGAATGTTCACTTTTTCGTTCATATCTAACCGACTATACGTTATGCGTAATAGGCATAGACATTCGGCGGCTGACAGTCAGATTGGTTTGAACGCAGCGTAAGCCAGGCTTCTTGAAAGTAAACCATTAACCACTTCCGTCTTATATTTCTAGTACTTCTAGGCATTTCATAATACATAACGTTTGTCGCAAATTCTAATTACAAAGCGTCAATTACAGTGAGCGACGAGGCAATAGTAAGGGATGTGTACTACAACGGATGTCCTCGCAGAGAGCGAGCAGCTGTCGTGCTGCGCTTGTCTCCCAACTGGTTCCGCTTCGGCTCCTTAGAGATCTTATCTAGGACCGGGGAGATCGCTGTGTTGAGGCAACTCTCTGATTTTATCATAAAAGTAGGTGAAGTTCACCAGTGACTTAAATATTCGCAATCTTATTGTTCTTGCACAACTTAATGGCGATTTGCAAATAACTCTCGAACATTAGGTGTAGGTACTCGCATCCGGGTATAAACTACGCACCGTATATTATGTACCTGTATAGTTTTCATACAAATAAATACCTATTTAAATACTTAGTCCTAGACCCC
The DNA here is from genome assembly GCF_030705265.1 of Helicoverpa armigera. Taxonomy (NCBI): domain Eukaryota; kingdom Metazoa; phylum Arthropoda; class Insecta; order Lepidoptera; family Noctuidae; genus Helicoverpa; species Helicoverpa armigera. The sequence goes on from NC_087141.1 coordinate 4,626,103, forward strand.
AGTTTCCAACGACACCTAGAAATGGGAAAATAATGTGCAGGAACTCCCAAAATATTTCGAGTCGTCATAGAAGTTAGGCGAGAACTTCTGCCGATGTCTTTTAATGACTGTATACCGGTTTGCAGGAATACTTCCCAGACATTCAACTGACTGATGAGAATCGATTTATTAGAATGTTCTCAGAAATCGCTCATAAAACTTTGGATCTAGTAGCCAAGTGGCAAGGTTAGCTACCTTTGTTCTCACCCTTATTAATTAACTATGTAACTATCTTATGTATCTTCTTTATTTCATGTTTTACCTTCTTTTAATGTCTGTCCCAAACTCCAGGTTTAGGATTCACGCACGGGCTTCTCAATACAGACAATATGAGTCTACTAGGCCTAACAGTGGACTTTGGTCCATTTGGTTTCGTGGACTCATACGATGGTGGTTTTGTAGCCAATTGCTCTGATGGAGAAGGGAGATACGCGCTGGCAAAGCAACCTGACGTAAGTTTTAATATTTCTATACAAAAGTATAGAGGTTCTGGGAGTTATTTTAATGTCGTTTGTAACCATAGGTGGTGGTATGGAACATAGGGCAGCTTGCGAATGCTCTCAAGCCCCTCTTGACTTCGTCCCAACAAGTTCACATGTCGCACATTCTGAAAACATTGGATACTTATTGCAAAAATAAGATACTGTTAGTACATAAGTTTAAATTTCAATGTATGATAAATAATGGAATCAATTGTTACTTTGCAGAAATCTATGGCATAACATTTGATGGAAAATATGTAGCGTTAATTCCGTAAGACGTACTTTCGTACATAATACACATGCAGCAAGGGCCCCACCTTCCGGCTCTCATGTAAACTATTGCACAAAGGAGACAGTTGCCAAGCAACCGAATCTATACTCGACTCGACACGTGTTTCGCCCTCTCCACGGACCATCCCGCACGGCACTCGTCAGCTGCTCGCGCCCGAGCTGGCACGAGCGGCTGATGAGTCCACCCACCCCCTCCCTCCCCCTCCCTCCCATCAAGATGTCACGTGGAAGGGTGAAACAACGCTACATATTTACCCTATCATTTTTTTTTAATATACGCCATTCTGAATTTGTACAGTCAGAAACTGCTCGAAACAGAAAATGTATCTTCCTACGATGAACAAAAATATTTCAGGGAAACATTCCTAATGAAGGTAGGTCTGAAGGAAGAACGTTGGGGTGATGAGCAGCTGGTGGAAAAGCTGTTGGACATGATGCAGCAAACCGGCGCAGATTTCACAGCCACCTTTAGACAACTGGCTGAAGTAAGTTATAAAGTATAAGTAGTCAGAAGTACAGAAGAAAGTTCGAATAAGTCTTACTTAAGTTATAAAAAAGAAAATGAGTTGAGAACCTCCTTCTTTTCGGGAATCCGGTTGAAAATCAAGATTGAGTTCAATTTGTATGCCACTCTTTCACCTTAAATGGCTGAACTGGTTGAAATGAAATTGATGAAGGTAGCTCGTGGTACCCTGTATAAGAAGATGGGATGTTCCCTTAGGATACGGAGAACGTTGTGGGCGAAATTATACCTAAAATGCTTTTTCCAAAACAGTTGGAACCTTGTGAGATGGTCAGCGAAATCAAGTTGGCGGAGAAGTGGTCGTTGAAGCGTCTATCTTCGCACGCGTCGTGGGGATGTTGGTTGGACCAGTACCGCGAGAGACTTGACAAGGAGGCTGGTGAGGAAATAATATAGTACTTTGTCGACTTGACAGCAAGATGGCATTTTGAGGCTTGCTGAAAGGTTTCAATGGATCGATAGGAAATATTACGTTATTGTTATTTGATTTTTTGTATAGGCTTTTCAGCTCTTTCATTAGGATTTATGAAAAATATATTAATCCGTTTACGCCCAAAAAATAACAATAAAAAAACCACTCAGGCGAAATGCACATGATTTTTAGTATTTCTTTCCCTCTAGGTGTTTTGCCAGTGAACAGCCGTGATTGTGGCGTAACGGCGGTAGACGCGAGTTCTAGTGGCTTGTTCGAGGACGAGCGTCGCAGGCGCATGTTGAGCGTCAACCCAGTTTATGTGCCTAGAAACTGGCTGCTGCATGAAGCTATTATTGATGCTGAGCAGGATGATTATCAAAAGGTTTGACACTTAGAAAAGTTAATTAATTAAAGGTCTCTGCACACAGCGGGCGCGGCGCGGCGGGACGGGACGGCGACGCGACACTGAGCTGTTGTAATGTACTAGATATTACGGAGGCCGCCACACAGAGCCGTCCCGTTCGACACGACGTGACGCGACGATCTAGTACATTGTGTCGCGTCGCCGTCCCGTCCCGCCGCGCCGCGCCCGCTGTGTGCAGAGACCTTTAGTGTCGTTAGAGTTATCCTACATGAAAATGCAATATGACATTGTTGGCACAATAATCATTGTCAATGTCCGATTGGTTGAAATCAATAAAAATCAAGGGTTCTATACATCATCTCCCGAGCCTTTTCCAACTATGTTGGAGTCGGCTTCCAGTCTAACCGGATGCAGCTGAGTACCAGTGCTTTACAAGGAGCGGCTGCTTATCTGACCCAGTTATCTGGGCAACCCAATACCTCATACAACTTTGTCTTCTAGGTACGTTTCCTCCTTGATGTTCTTAAGAATCCATTCGAAGTGCAGCCCGAGGCAGAAAAGCGCGGGTTTTCGGCACAGCCACCTCAGTGGGCGTACGCTCTTAAGATTAGCTGCTCCAGTTGAATGTCTTAAATAAATGTTATTTATTTTTGTTTTTCATGGACTGTTTTATTGCTTTATAGCTTCGTTAACATTTGGGAACACGGCAGGAGGAAGAAGAACCCCATTTTGAAGTTTATTCTTGGTCTATTTACTGAACTACTCGTTATTTCTGCACAATAGGTAGTTCTAAATCAGTTTCAAACTCGTTATCTATAAAATATCAGCTGAGATAAGTGATCAGGTCATAATCAAGGTACCTACATGTAAAAATGTATGTACCTTGACTATTATGCTCTTAATTTTTGATGCTGAGAAAATAGGTGATATCTGGCAGCCCTGGGATCTTGGTCTATAACTCGTAGTGGCCAAAGGTTAATTCATTACGATAGGTACCGATTGATTTTTGGTCGTATAAGTGAAGTTATCTAATGTTATACAATTACCTTTTAGGGTTGCGAAGGAATCTTGTGGTACCCAGAACCATTGACGAGATAAGATATTGAGAATAGTGTTCATTTAATACATAGCTAGCTAATTAATGTAGAGTAGTGTATAAACAGTTGCAATCCTAACTATGTAACTATATTTTAATGAGTGTGATGCCCTCTTGATGTCAAGTATAAACAAACAAATAGATTATCATTGATCTTAAACTAATCGGATATGTAATAAGGTACCTATATTGAGTTCTCCTGATGCTGTTTTCAGTTTTCAATCATACACATACCTAGTAGTCATGAATAAAAAAACGAAATGATGAATGGACCTGAGAACCAGATAACCTTTCAGTTAGTAACTAATTTTTCCTGTTGTTACTTAATTAATAATTCACGACCAATTAATATTACTTACATTTTTAGGTTTTGATTGGGATTTGAGTTGAGAGTTTGTCCAGTTGTGTAAATATTTACCTAATTAAATTTCTATTGATGACATCGGAATGTGATCAAACAATGACTCAAACGATTTGTATGAAATGAAAAGGATATTTTAAAATATTCGCAATTTAATAAACATTAAAGTAAAATATACAAAGTAATTAACATAAAACAAAATCAGTGAGCAAATCGGTCGGCCATTTTGGCACTGCGATTAACATTTCTACCTCTCAAAACCAGGTCTTGGCAGGGAGACTTGTGGGTGTCTTCGGTGGGTTCATCATCAGCAGCCCTCAATTGGATCAAGAACATACGCCTAGGTCTGGTAGAAAGGTTCAAATATGAGCCATGGAGGGTTAAGTAAGTGAAAACGATGATCTCTCCCTTCTTAGCGCTCACTGGTGTAGCTTTGTCCAGGGGATACTTTTCTGGATCTACGTAATGGTAAGCTTCGTTCTTCTCATCGTAGATAGTCTTAGGTGGTAGAGGTCCAAGTTTGTGGCTTCCAGGGTAGATAGCAAGTCCACCATTTTCGGGTGTCGTGTCGTCAAGGTGGATGAAAATGGCCAACATGCTGTGCTTCTTAAAAGGGAAGTATGGGTAGTCTTGGTGCATCAGGTAGGGTGCTCCCTTCTCTGGGGGCTTGATGTGAGCTTTGGTGTGATGCAGGAGGATGTCTTTGGTGTCCATGATGTCTTCCATAGCGTCCAGTAAGTTGGAGTTTGTGATTACGCGGGTGAACACTGCGCTGTGCATCTGAAGGTTGTGGATGGACTTGACCTGTAGAGAAAGAATAAATACAAATTAGTTAGTTAACTAAGAATAGTTTGGTAAATGTGGATGCATAAAAAGCTTCCAGTTGCTAACTAAAAATGAATGTAACGAGTGATATACTATTCACGATGCAGATTATGGGTAGGTATAGTAGGTAAGTATATTAAATTGTAGGTAAGTGAAAATATTGTCTCAATTGGCAATCTGCGATTCACTTTAGCAGCTAACGCCGGCTGACATATCAATTAAAGTTTAATAAAAACGTATTCAATTATCGCTCTCGATATTAATTTCAGCTCTGTTGGATACGCACATACCTACCTAAGTACCTTATGGTTTTTATTTTACATTTTTAACACGCGTATTTACTAAAAAAAAACGATGGATTATCATGTATCAGTTAAGGTATATATATATACCTATGCTAACTTCGGGCCCCATCTGGGTTCCCCGAGGGTTGCTGGTATGCGTAAGCGTTTTCTTTGCTTGATTAAAATGTTTGCTTACTTTTCTAATTCGCACATACATTCATATATTTATCCCGACTAGTGATCATTTTTTAATTAAAACCAAAATTCCACAGAAAACATGAATGTTTTCCGAGTAAAAGCTCTTAAAATAAAAGATATGGTAGCGCACTGTATGCATATGACTCTCCGACTATTGAAGATTTGAATTCGATTTATTCGATTAAAATATTGTGGCTTTACTTTTTATAGCCTCAGCGTAACGTACAAACTTCGAGCTTTTAAGCATGCAACAGGGAAGGTAATGAACTTACAGTGACACTGCGGTTGCTGGCCAGGTTCTTCATGTCATTTCCAGCCCAAGCTGCCTCCAGTCCTGTGAGATCTTCTCTGTTTTTGCGGTCGAACAGTTCATCGTACTCAGCAGACATTTCTTCGATTTCTGCTGGTGTGAAGACATTGGACAGCTTCACGTATCCATTGTCCTGCCAACATTTCTTCTGCTCCGGAGTACAAAACTTCAGTTTATTCATTTTGATAATATGGCAGAAGAATTACGGTCACACTGAGAACGTGCGAACTATATTTCTCGCAATTGAAGACTAATTGTTAGCGCGGTAGATGTGCGATTAAATAAAGATGCTCCACGTGACGTATCAATAACAAACCAGCGGTAATCGAAACAAATTGTTTATAAAAACACTTAATTTTTATCTACCATGACATTCGACCTTCAACAAATATTCATAAATAACAATCGAACGATATTTTAATTTAATTTTTATCCCACTGCCTAATAGAATTTTGTTTTTCGCGCGTATTTTGTGTGTTATCCAACTAATATTATGAACGCTAAAGTTTGTATGTATGTAGTACTTGTGTACCTATATAATGTTTTTCTTTCACGTACAAACGAGTGAATAGATTTTGATGATCACTTTATCATCTGGCTACCCTCCTTTTTCCAACTATGTTGGAGTCGGCGCCAGTCACACATGGAGCGACTGGCTATCTGACCTCCTCAACAGAGTAACCTGGGTAAACGGATACCCCTTGGTGAGACTGGTTGACAATGGTTTTGGCCTGACTACCCGTAACAATTACCGAAGATGTTGAAATGACAGTTGGGCCCCACATTTCACGTGCCTTCCGAAACACGGAGGAGTTTGTCATCCATGGATCGACCACGCCGAGCGTTGCGATTTGCGATCGATTGATCTGCGGAGCTTGGTCCTTTTTATCCTAATTTTTATTTTTATGCAGGAGGTAAGCAGGTGCTCCTATTTCTGGGTGTTACCCATCTACGCAGTCGTGGTGGCCTAGTGGGTAAAGGACCAACCTCAAGTATGAGGGCGCGGGGTCGATCCCAGGTCAGGCAAGTACCAATACAACTTTTCTAAGTTTGTATGTACTTTCTAAGTATATCTTAGACACCATTGACTGTGTTTCGGATGGCACGTTAAACTGTAGGTCCCGGCTGTCAGTGAACATCCTTGGCAGTCGTTACGGGTAGTCAGAAGCCAGAAAGTCTGACACCAGTCTAACCAAGGGGTATCGGGTTGCCCGGGTTACTGGGTTGAGGAGGTCAGGTAGGCAGTCGCTTCTTGTAAAGCACTGGTACTCAGCTGAATCCGGTTAGACTGGAAGCCGACCCCAACGTGATTGGGAAAAGGCTCGGAGGATGATGACCCATCTACGCAGTCTGAAGCCAGTAGGACCGGCAAATTCAAATACATAAAATTATTTATTTTGATTTTGAGTCACAATGTTAAATAAAGGATGCCTTATCTACTACCGATGTGGTGCCATTTCATGTACTATAACACAAATTAAACTTCAGGCTTAAGTTATGTGATTGATAACCTGAACTCAAAAAATATATCTACCATGGAAAATTTTATGAGAAACCGGCCATTTTTCAGGCAACAACAAAACTATGAAATTGTATAACTACTGTTGCGTCCGGGATTGTTGATAACCTTTTAATTGAAGTTTACCATAACGATACCATAGTGATACGGTCAGTTGTACGTTACATAACATGACCCTGAGATCACAGCTATCAGCTGTGGTTGCTAGAATATTAATTCGAAAAGGCTTATCTTGTTATGGTCTTATGGGGTCTTGACCTCACAAATAACGTCATATTGCCCCTTGCTAAACTAAATAAAAACAAATCCAGACCACACCGGTCTTGTTTTTGAGTAAATTGTGTTTCAAATTGATAAATCATGCGATCTTTAAGTTACTTGTTTCTTTAAGTTATATTGAAATGTATGGTGATACTGATGATGGTTTTTTGACGTGTCTAGTGTTTGCGATTATAGACCGGCAACTTGGCGAACGGGGCTGATTGTGATCGTTCCCAAGTAGGTAGGACCTATGTTCAGACTTATAAATTTGAGCATACATGTTTCTTTCATGAGCCGTTTTTGTATTGTTCTCCGAAACAGGACAGCATGTGAGGTACCTACACGTACCTATTTTCGTATCTTACAACGTACAAGACTCGTCATGGTGGCCTAGTGGGCAAAGAACCAACCTCTCGAGTATGAGGGCGAGGGTTCGATTCCAGGTCAGGCAAGTACCAATGCAACTTTTCTAAGTTTGTATGTACTTTCTAAGTATATCTTAGACACCAATGACTGTGTTTCGGATGGCACGTTAAACTGTAGGTCCCGGCTGTCATTGAACATCCTTGGCAGTCGTTACGGGTAGTCAGAAGCCAGTAAGTCTGACACCAGCCTAACCAAGGGGTATCGGGTTGCCCGGGTAACTGGGTTGATTAGGTCAGATAGGCAGTCGCTTCTTGTAAAGCACTGGTACTCAGCTGAATCCGGTTAGACTGGAAGCCGACCCCAACATAGTTTGGGAAAAGGCTGGGAGGATGATGATGATGACAACGTACAAGACTCCGTCTTTAATAGTGTCTACCCACGCTTTAACGCCCGTCCTGGAGGAACTATTCCCATCACCCGGATAAAAAGTAAAATATGTTCGTCTCTAGGGTAACAGCTATCATTATCAGCCTTTTCAAAATTTCACCACAGGACACATTGAGCAATGAACGCTATCACCATGCGCGCTCAAAAAATTCTATCTACTCGTGTTTAACCAGTGTGTGTAACCAGTTTAGCTAAGCTTCAAAGCCTAAATCATCTAATAGTTTGTTTGTTGTTTCGAGTCCCTACCTATCTATTTTTTTTATCTCGGGTGTTCATAGGACAGTACTTAAGGCATTGTGTAAGAGAGAGCATAAGGCAGTTAATATGGGAAGTAGGTACATAAGGGAGTGCATAAACAAAATAAGGGATTATACAGAGCACGTAGGGAGTACATATATACGATCCTACAGACTAGATACATTTTCGTCCTCTCTGAGCTTTGATCGTCAAAATAAGTTTGAAATCGTTTGAAGATGTGGTTTGAAGTTGTGGTAGCCTAGTGGGTAAAGTGCCAACCTCTCGAGTATGAGGGTCTGGGTTCGATTCCAGTTCAGGCAAGTACCAATGCAACTTTTCTAAGTTTGTATGTACTTTCTAAGTATATCTTGGACACCACTGGGTGATAAAAAGGAGAAGGAAAACATCTTGAGGAATCCTGGACTATGTCTGAAATCACCAACCCGCATTGAGCAAGTGTGGTGATTAGTACTCAATCCTTCTCCGTGTGAGAGGAGGCCTGTGCCCAGCAGTGGGACGATAAAAAGGTTGTAATAGTAGTATAATAGAGCTTTGATCCACTCTCTAGACCCAATTTAATTGTGCAATATTACGAATGGAGAAAATTTATTAACAGTATAGAATTAAAATTGAAGATTGCGCAGTGATTTTTAGCGACTTATATTTCTTCATTGAAAAATACTTATACCGTCTACTCTGCCACTAACATTCAACATCAGACATCATTTCTGATCGTATTTCTAACTGTCACGATGACTGGCAAGGCATTTGACAGCTCATCCTACGTCGTTTCTCTGTTTTGTATTTGCAATATTATCAAACTGAAAAGTATTCCTTATTTCCTTGGAATAAAGCTCATTATTCCATTCAAATTATAGTCTATCACTTGCTAAAATCTCAATAACAAACTGAGATTGTAATTTCATACTAGCAGGATCTGTAATTACCTTAAAGTCTAGTGTCGGTACGTAACTCGATGAAGAGAGCTTTTTGTGTGCTAGCGGCGCTTATGAACGAGCAGAAACATAGTGTGATAGGCAAAATGAAACCATTAACTAATTTTAAAGAGTGGAAGTTCCGTGATCCTCCGAACTATGCTGCATTGCCTATTGATGAGAATCCGGAGTACAATGTGCCGATGGCTGTGAAAGATGCCGTGTTTTCTAAGGTAAGAATAATAATAGTGTTATCTTGTTATGAACTTATTGCGACATATTTAATCAGCTAAATAAACATGTAGGAGGCAAAGTCTTGACATAACTACTTTTGAATTTCCTTTACTGGTATAAGGGGGGAAAGGAAGGCTATGATCACTTGAAAACTTAGATACAAATAAATATAAGGTACCTACTCATAGAGTCATGTTCACTATGTGTTATGATACTTGCTGTCTGTTAACAACAAAGTAAATGAAAAATAATGCCAAATCCCTCTAAAAAGAATCATAAAAATGTCCTCGAACATGGTTTGTATTATATCCATCCATATTCTTCTACGAGACACTACTTTTCATAATACCATTTCCAGGTACCAACAGAGCCTTTAACGGGCAAGCTACATCTAGTGTGTGCGTCAGACCCTGCCCTCATAGATCTGTTAGACTTGGACCCTTCAGTGGCTGATACTGAGGATTTCATCAACTTTGTGGCCGGTGCTTATCTGCCCGAAGGAGGGTTGACCGTTTCACATAGGTATGGTTGCCGAGTATTTTAACTTTTATCAAATACCCAAGATTATAATGATCTTACTGCCAAAAAAGATACAGAGGTGTTTGTCACATGTTTAAGAAAATTATGTATGGAGAATTTCCCTTGACCATGTGTCAAAAGCCTGTATCTTTTTTGCAGTAAAATACTTTTAAAGATCTACCACAGATATAATGAACAAGGAAATATGCCTGTTAGTAAAAAAAGTATTGAGACCCTTAACACATCTCCTGAATTATATATTTCTGTAAGACCTACTTATCATCTACAAAAAACAATATACCAATAATTTGTTAACAAAAAAGAAACTACATATTTTTGAAAAGCTATACAATTTGCCCTTCAAAATGAAAAAGAGATAATAACAAATAACGATTGATATATTTTTATATACTAGATATGGAGGTTATCAATTTGGATTCTGGGCAGATCAACTGGGTGATGGCAGAGCTCACATTCTAGGAGAATATGTGAACAGGTATTTATAATTTTTAAATTTTGTCCTTATGTAGACTTATGACTAGAAACTACCCACTAGAAAACTTGTAGCATCCACATCTCTTTAGTACTGGAGGTATGCCTTTAGGATTCTAAAGTAGTTCTAGAATTTGACACTATACAAGAAATACCTTCTAATCACTGTTGGGCTAAACAAATACCAATTCTTGCTTACTGCCAATATTGGACATGTCCATTCAAATCTGTCTGACAGAAGCCACTTCCAACCCGAGTCTATAGGCTACAATGTTCATGTATGATACAATTTTATTACGTCTAGACTTTAAAGAAAGCATAATCCTTGAGTTCGTCAAATACTAGTCTCTCTAGCTTAAAAAAATATTGATGTGTACTAGTAAAAAAAATGTTAATGTGGTTGATACAGTTACCGGCACGGATGTCGGGCCCTGACCTTCACATGCGCACAAGCGATTTCCTGCCTTATTGCCTTATGCGTACGGGTGCGCAAAGCGATCCCCACTCTTCCGCCGAGAGCCCGACATCCGTGCCGGTAACTGTATGTATGTATAAACTATTAACTGAAATATCAATTATCACTTATTCATTTCAGCAAAGGTGAATCCTGGCAGCCGCAACTGAAAGGCTCTGGTGAGACGCCGTACTCCCGCTTCGGCGACGGTCGCGCGGTACTGCGCTCGTCCATCCGGGAGATGATCGCGTCGGAGGCCTGCCATTACCTCGGCGTGCCGACCACTAGGGCTGCTGCTTTGGTGGGTAAGGTGGCTTGGCTTGTTTTTAACCTTCATTTAACTTATATACGGGTCTCTTGCGAGTTGTTGGCTGATATGGGCCTGTGATGGACGGCTACCTTCAATAGAATAAGCTCAAAAGATTATGTTCTACAAATTGAACGGAATAACAGGTCTTTTCGATCTGTCCTCAGAATAACGAATGACCAAACCATATAAGAAACTCTCTGATAGGCTATTAGAAGCTAATCTGACGAATAAATTATATCTTTTAGTTTCACTTGTCTTGGATACCAATCTCTGCCAGAAATTATAAGCAGCCTTTATCGTTCAAGATAGCATTAACCATCAAATAACTGACTGGTCACCAGACCAGTGAAACCGGGCCTTTTTTATGGGAAATCATAAAACTACCCTGCGGTGGGTTAGCAGCGGTGACTCTTACTGACTAAAACCCATCATGTTCCTTCGTAGTCCTTTTATCTACCAGGACCGCGGTAACTCTTTCGAACAATTCCGCAGCCCTATGAAACCGGGACCTTAAAATTATTTTAATTTCCTCAGTAAGCGACGATCACAAAGTATGGCGTGACAAGACATACAGCGGTCGGTCGCGGCAAGAACGCGCCGCTACCGTCATGCGGCTCGCAAACGCTTGGTACCGCATCGGCTCGCTAGAGATACTGCTCAAGAGGAAGGAGCCACATACACTCAAGTTGTTGGCTGATTTTATCATTGACGTACGTTATTTTTGTTAGAAAATAACTGTTTTCCCGTTCAGTTTCTGTTTCACCCGCATCCCGCATCCATAACTGCATTCCGTAGCCGGATGGTAACAAAAACTGTCCTTCTCTCGGGTGTAAGCCTCAACCTCGCCTCAACTTTTTAGCGTAAACTGTTCATTCAGACACTCTTAAGTAACATAATGCAATTGATACGACTTTCTTTTATATAGTAAAAAGTAGATGTCGCAAAATTCTATCACTGTTGGGGCGACCTAGACTTTATTTGTAGCCGGGTACTGAAAGTACTATCCATGGATCGTGGGTTATCTAGCTCGTGGTGAATAAAACATATGAATAGGTATAAAACCTAGTATGAAATTAATAAAACCGTCTTGTTATTAACAGAATCATTTTCCTGAAGTTGCAAGTTCCGGAGAAGATAAGTATGTGAAATGGTATTCGGAAGTCGCTCACAAGAATCTAGACATGGTGGCGACGTGGCAAGGTATGGTCCATTCAGAGCTTTCTGTAGTGATATCGACACCCCGGACTAGTTTTTTTTAATCTGCCCTTTTCTAAAAACTACACCGAAAAAGAGAATTGTTTCTTAGGCAATTTAACATCCTTGTATAAATAAATATAAAACCCTTTTTGATTTTTTCCAGGTCTCGGCTTCGTTCACGGCGTGCTTAACACAGACAACGTTAGCTTATTAGGCCTGACCATAGACTATGGCCCATATGGGTTTATAGACCACTACTACGAACATTATGTGCCTAATACTTCGGACGATATGGGCCGTTATGCGTACAACAAACAACCAGAGGTAAGTTTTGCTAGACTGCATACGTTACTTTACTGGTACACAATTTCAATCTAATATATGCCCTAAACCATTAGGCATAAAGCACAGTTTAGATTGTTTAATAAAATAATGTGGAGTTTTATTTTGAATAATTAAACTTGTGCCTTATGTATTACATGCTAAGGTATATATTAGAATGGTGAATATGTATAAGTAAAACATCTATACCTATACCTTTTTTTACAGATTCTAGTGTGGAACTTGGGCAAGCTAGCTGAAGCTATGGAGCCAATATTATCGGACGCACAGAAGCAGGAGATCAAAGATATTCATGCCACTCTTGATGACTATGTCAAAACTAAAGTATTGTAAGTGAATATTGTTAGAAATCCTTTTATTACATCACATAATTTGCCTAGCCTTTTCCCAACTATCAGCATTTGAGTACCATTTACATCATACGAACCAATATCCCTTAGTAAGATATGTTAAATAAAATGTTTTCAAGTATCTAATTTTACTTCTTTCTAGAAAAACATATCTACTAAAGCTTGGTCTCAAAGAAATCCAAGATGGCGACCACAAACTGGTGGAAGATTTGTTTACAGTGATGCAGTTGAAAATGGCGGACTTTACAGCTACGTTCAGACAACTTGCTGAGGTATTTTCCTGTAATATTTAATTCTAATATGTCACGTCATGCATGTATTATTTAAATCATGATAATAAGAGCAGTTTCTTGAGAAATTTGGACTTTATTCCATCTACATAAAGGATTTAGTAAACATTTTACTTATGAATTGTTTTTTTAAATTATGATTATAAGTATAGGTATGTGCTAATAAACTAAAATAATGTTTTTTAATTAGGTAGAACCACATCAGTTATTGGACAAATCAGTGCTGGAGACAAAATGGTCCCTGAACAAGTTTAGTGGTGAACCAACTTGGGAGAAATGGGTGCAAGCATACCAAGAAAGACTGAAGAATGAGAACGGTGAGAATCTCTAATTTCAGTTTTTTATTAAATGTTCTGGACACTAAAGTCTTCCCATTGTGACCTGATCAGCCATAGTTATTTAGCCCCCATGTTTATTACTAACTTGCAACGAAGGATTCACCCGCGTCCCGTGGGAACTACTCCGCCTAACCGGGTAAATCAACTACCTAACACTGAAAGAATTTTTCAAATCGCTCCAGTAGTTCCTGAGATTAATGCGTTCAAGCTAAAAAACGATCGTCAGCGATAATACTTAGCTATATTTCATTAACTTTATTTTCAGAAAAATATTATTTGTTTATGATTACAGTAAGTGAAGACGAGCGACGTGAGCGCATGGTGAGAGTGAACCCGCTGTATGTGCCCAGAAACTGGATGATGGAAGAGGCCATCAAAGATGCTGAGAACAATGACTTTGAGAAGGTAATGCTAGAACAACTAATTAAAATCAACATTTGTACATTGTAGATTAGTGGTACGAAGTTTTACATAGGTTATTCTGCCTAGCTATACAGTTCTTACAAAACTCAATGGCGGTTCGTCACTAAATTCCGAGCACAAGTACTCGCATGTACCTAAAATTCTGCACAGCGATTCGCGCGATATTCTGTGAGGACAAAAAGTTTGGCGTTTTAATGTATTATCTCTCTAAAATAAGACGGAACGAATATACATAAATAATTTAATGCATAGTGCACTTTAAGTAAAAATTACTTATTCTTTTTTCATCACATATTTTTTAACAAATTAATAATGCTTTTCAGGTCCGATTCCTACTGAAACTCTTCCAAAATCCTTTTGAAATAAATGAAGAAGCTGAGAAGAGAGGGTACTCTTCACAACCACCAAGCTGGTCTTATGGACTCAAGCTTAGCTGTTCCAGTTAATTATTATGTTTAAGCTAAAAACGCACATATTGAAGTGTTGTAAAACAATGCTTGTAAATTTTGAATTTAAGCTGAAATGTTAATAAAGTGATGCCTCTGTAAATCTGTTAATTATATTTTTTGGTCCAGTGTAGCTTATTGAGATAGATAAATACATATATTATGAAAGTGGAGGTATATAATTAATTTGTTATTCTACATAAATGTAATTTATATTTTTTTATAAATATAAGCTTAATATATTATGCTGTTATAATACTTTTTTTATTTAACCCCAAATGACGGTATGTTTAAGAACAGGAATAAAATGAAAAGCAAATTACAAAAAACACTGGTAATTAAAAATATATTTTCCATAATGTAGGTGTTTAAACTAAAAGAACAACTATTTACAATCAACATAATTTTCCTTCTGGTATAAAAATGGCCAGCATTAAATATTCACTCATAATCTTCATCAGCACTATCATCAGGTTCTGAATAATCTTCATCAATGTCTACCTTCCTTCTTTTGGGGTCCGGAATATTTTCCTTCTCCTCTTCAATAGCCTTTGGAGCCTCAGTTTGGGCAGACCTATGGTGGAACACAAAAGAAATACTCTTTGCCAAATCCCAGCACTGCTTCAGAACTAAATCTGCCAAATTCTTCTTGTCTGCACAGTGGTACCAGTTAGAGAGGTCAGATGTACAGTCAGAATTCTCTGGAGGAATTGTCACTTGGATGTTGTTCACACATCTCTTACATTTGAACTTACTGTGCGTGTCTGACAATGTGTTCTCTTCTAATCTAAACAGATCTTTTAAATCTTCTGAAGTGAAGTGCCTCAGAGACTCCTCGTTCTGATCTACAACTGTGTCACTGAGGGCCTTCTTGTGTGCTTGTCTTTGGAATATTTTCTCTTCTATAGTTCCTGTAGCTAATAGCCTGTAAATGTAGCATGGTTTCTTCTGTCCATCTCGCCAGACTCGCGCCATCGCTTGGTCATCATTAGCAGGGTTCCAGTCAGGGTCAAACATGATAAGTCTGTTTGCTCCAATGAGATTCAGTCCACAGCCACCAGCTTTAGAGCTGAGCATGAATATCCATTCTTTATTTTCCTTATTATTAAAACTCTCAACTACTTTAGCTCTCTTCTTGATTGTCATTGAGCCATCAAGTCTTACATAAAGGTAAGATCTTTTTCTACACAATTTTTCAAACAAATCTAAAGTTTGTGTGTAATTTGAAACCAGCACAATTTTATCATCAGTGTTTGTCTTCAAATTGGCTAATATACAGTCAAGGATCATGAGTTTCCCTGATAATTCTGGTTTTACATCTTTAGTATCGTAATTGCTTGGTAATAGACTCATGGCCTTTTCAAAACCTTCTGATCTTTCTATTATTTTATCATAAACTAAATCAGGGTGGTTACAGAGCTTCTTAAGAGTAGTGATGCTTGACAGAGCACTAAGTGTGTTGCCCTTTTCACCACTCCCACTGAACTTATTGCGGATGGCATCAGAATTGATGAAGTTCTTATACAATTCTGTTTGAAGGGGAGTCATCTTCACACATATGACTTGTTCAAACTTAACAGGTAGGTATTTAGTCAGCAAGCTGCTAGTTCTGCGGATCATACATTTATTTACAATTGATGTTAACGTTGACAGACATTCCTGAGCCTTTTCTCTTTCAGAGGGAGTGGCTAAAGCATCCTGGCCTCTAAGAATTGGATTCTCATATCTCTTCTTGAATTCATGTGCTGTTCCTAAGATACCTTCATTTACAAAATGAACTAAACTGAAGTATTCTGTCAAATCATTCTGGATTGGAGTCCCAGATATTAAAATTCTTCTTCTAGCCTTTAAACCCATTAGTGCTTGATATGTCTGGTTCTCAGAGTTTTTCAGTCTATGTCCTTCATCACATAAGACTAATCCAACTTCAGACGAGTGTAGAATATTGGAGTAAATTCTGAATGTTTCATATGATATGATTAGAACTGGGGTTGCTACCCGAGTTGTACTGTATGTGTTCATGAACTGCTGTAGTTTCAAAGTAATGTCGGCTTTAGATCCTCCATCCATTGGCAAAGCATTGATCCTCTGTCCTAACCACTTGTGGATCTCATTGTACCAGTTCTTCACCAAACTGCTAGGGCAGACAATGATTGCTTTGCAGATTGTAGGTTTACAATCAGGTCCTTGCCTCAAGAGTGTCCACAGTAGAGTAATACACTGTAAAGTTTTACCCAGACCCATTTCATCTGCCATGATACAGCCATAAGCGTTCTCTATCTGTTTCCCAGTGACACAGTCGTACATGAACTGGACGCCTTCTCTCTGGTGAGGACGCAAGATGTTCCCGAGCACTGGGTCCACAACAACGGCCACTTTGATGTCATTTGGACTCATTTTCATCTTCTCATGTTCGGGAATATAAGGCGGCCGGTATAATACCAATGCATTTGGTTCATCTGGGTCGTGCAGAGCGCGCCTAACCTGAGTGCGCTTTAGACCCAAACTTTTACCGCAGAATGAGGATACATAGTTAGGTATGGGGACCTTGAAAGGCTTGTTGAGTATCTGTCTGATTAATTGCTCGTGTTCAGAAGCAGACAGTGCTTGTGAAGCTGATTTCTGAGTGAGGGGTATTTTGGTGCATTCCCGCCGTTTATTTCGTTTGGACTCTAGCAGAGGACTTTTGAAGACGGTGTTGTTCGAGCCAATCTGGCTCGGCGCTTGGCTCCGCCGCATTTTACTGTTTCATTAGGCCATTTGAAAGTTTGAAAATGAATTGAAACACTGAAAGAAGGCACACACCTGTTTGAACTTGTTTTTGAAAACACAGAATTTTCTTGGTTGATTTCTGACATTGACGTTTAAAATTTTCGGTGTTGCCCATGAAATAAAAATTTTGCTCTTATCTTCACGCTTTTTGCTTTAGGAGCTTACCGAAGTGTAAAGCTTTTTTACAAAAACGGTTCAGTCAAAATTGAGATAATCGGGCCCAACATACATGCTGCTCAAACTGAAAACCTCCTTTTTTGAAGTCGGTTAAAACTAAAATTGTTCGCTCGTGGTTGTCATGAGATCCGATATTATAATTTGTATTCAATGGCTACATAGAATGGCTATAAGATATTGGGAATATGCATTGAATTTGGCACCTTGTCTAGTGATGATTGCCAAAAAATAAATGGAATATTACCTACTGAAGTCGAAGAAGTTCTTGTTACAATGGATCAAAATCCTCTAAAATATAAAATGTTTTTCACTCTGCTCTTGTTAAAATATACACTTCCAAAACTGCAATCATTTAGTAAATAATAAATAATACAGAAACCGCTTTGAATGCGGTTTCTTGCTAGGTAATTTATTCAGGGTTCATTCAGGGAATAGACTTAATTAAAATGAAACAAAATGATGGATACAAAAATACTTATTTTAAAAAGAAAACATTTAACAAAAACTTTCTCTTACTTTTTAAGTTACAATCGGTAATGATGTGTCACATCAGTACTTTACTAGCATGATTCATCACAGACAAATTTTAAACTTATTTAAAGCATACATCAGCTGGTTTTTGAGTCCGAAACATAGAGAGGACCTGCTATAACAAGTTTTACAAAACATTTTATCCTTTCTACCAATATTTTACACGTGAATTGGTATTAAAGTACGTAAAGGTTTAGTTACAATTATAAAGTTTCTAAATCATTTTAAACACACAAAGCAACACATTTAATTAAATGAAAGGTATACAATTCGAAAAATTACTATTCAATATTAATCAACTTAAATTTTCATAAAAGTAATAATTTTTATATGAAATGAACATGGCAAATTAAGTAATCAAGTATTTATTTTTGACTGTCGTCAATCATGGGAGGGATATAGTTTAATCAAAATACTTACAAATGTTTTTTTGCTATATGCTTACCTGTTACTGTCGCACCACAATTCAACTAAGATCACAAGACAGAGAGAAGACAGCATACATAGCAAAAGAACGAGTATATGTAAGCCTTAACAACTTTGGTGTTAGGGTGCGTCCACATCTGGCGAATGACACTCGCAAGCTGCGGGCGTGCATTTTTGTTCGAGCCTTGCACAAAACAATTGCCGTGACTGCACGACGACTGCCAGATGTGGACGCACCTTTATATAATCATTTTTATGAGCATCAGCTTCGAATTACAATATTAAGTGTATTTTGTGCATTCATTGGTTAATATTATGGCTATACATGTCAATAAACAATACAATTTTTTAATGGGGTGGGCAAGATATTATTAGTGTTATGTTATTATGTACTATGGAGAATGAATTGATTTCTTAGGCACAAGTTATGTATTAATTAGATAATATATTTTTGGGACAGATCTTTATTTGAACCCGTTGTCAAATTTTGCAATTTTCTTTTATATCGCTACTTTATACTGGTACCAAATTCGGAAGAATTCCAAACGATGATACCAATATTGACGCCATCTTTCTCCATTCGCGACCAACATTTGGGGCAATGCTAACTCTCAAAGCTATTTAAAAAGTGTTGGATCCAATATTGGGGCCAAAGTAATCGTCATATCTTCATTGATATCTCCCGCCTCTTGGAAATAGTTAGAAAACATGATTGTATTACTTCTTGTTGTTCCGCACAACCTTAATATTAGTGCCTTCATACACGCAGTCAGTTCTTGAAGGGTACACATTCTTCAGGTTTCCTTCTAGATCCACAACTTTCACCTAAAAGACATAAAAAGTATATGAGTTAATTTTATTTTTAAACCGTTTTTCACTATAGAAGAAATTATAGTTTTAAAACTTATAAAAAAATAATTTAATTCACACATTTAGTCAATTATTTTGTGGCTACTTCTGAGGTTGGTTTAATGTTATTAAGCAATTTACTATTCATTGATGATGGTTTCTCCGAAATTACCTGTTGCACAGTGAGTGTGTGGAAGGCGGACCCTGGCTCCTCAGGCCCCAGCCCCAGCAGCAGGCACTCCTGCAGCAGCTTGTTCATCACAGTCTTGCAGGCACCCAGTGAAGTGTGGGACGTCACCTCCACCAACATTGCCTTGCTGTCTTGAGACATCTGCATAAAAATGTAATTGTGTTTACTATTATAAATGCGAAAGTTTGTTTGTTTGTTAGGCTGTCACAAACAGTTCTCCATGTGGGTATAAAACCTAATTTCAACTGATACCTATCATGAATGAGTTTCGGCGCAGTTCCTCGCGCAATTTTGCGTGACCCATATACCCATTTAGATGGAAGTTGGCAATGGAGTTAAAGTTTTACCCTGAGAAGGAAGCTACTTTTTACCGTGTTCAGGAATTCATTGGGACGCAGTCATGGCTAAAATCTAACGTCTAATAATAACATACTTTACTGAATGCAAGGCCATACCTTGGTATCCTCAGAGTTGGTGATGGGTGGGAAGCTGATGACCTTGCCACTGGAGTCCTCTAGACATGGGTACAAGGGCTTGCCTTCTAACAGGTACAAGTATCTGTAACAGTAAAGCATACCATGTTATGTTAGTGACTTTTTGGTATGTAATCTAGTATGTAAATTAGCTAAGATTCCTAATTGGTTTCCTATAGGATTCAAATATGTATAATCAAATAGTATAATTCGTGTGGCAGTTGGTTCAGTAACAAATCGTTTTTGGATGTTACTTGCACATTAACGCTACCTTCTACATGTCATGACAACTATTGACGATTTCCAAAATTGCGTTTCCAATAATATCAAAATATTTTTAAATACTAATGGTGCATACTTGTGTATCCCGGAGTAGACATTCCTCTTCTTCTCCTTGCGCAATGCTTCAGCTTCAGCCGTGAGCTGTTGGAAAAGCTGTTCCCCGGAGTATGGCCTCAGCCTCGACAGGGGGGTCAGTTTCAGGGCTGCTGGAGGCTTTGCTGTGTATACTAGGTCACCTGTTAAAATAACAATTTTGAAGAACAAACCCAATTTTTTTTTCTAATGATTGTCTATTTAGAAGCTAGTAAAGTAAAAGTACATAGTTATTAAATACTTTTTTCATAGAAACTATAGGCATATTAAAAAAGTTACTAAAAATTTAATTGTTTATTGAAAGAAAAGATTGCTTCTGGAATACAAAATTATGATTCATCATAATGCTAAGTAACAATATACTAACCTGGTGCAATCTTATTCAAGTCATGTGTAGCAATAGTAGCAATATTCCTCTTATCACAAACCGTGTCATGGAGTTTAGTTTGCATCTGTATGAACTTCTTGAAGCTGGTCTCATCAAAGCAGAGATCAGTTACGATACAGCAAAGGATATATGGACGGACGGCAGCTACTTGTGACTCAATGATCTTCACTCGTAATATATCATCTTCTACATGTAAAATCTTCAAGGAATGGCAAAGGTCACACTCGGTTTCTTCCGGAGTTGGTTCCTCCTTCTTGCCCTTCTTACCCTTACCCTTGCCAGCGGGTTGGGTCTGGTCGGCCTTGGGGCAGTGGTCGCGGATGTAGTCCACTATTTGCTTGGTGCGACACTGGTCAACTAGCTTCATGAATCTTTTGTCAGTGAATTTGTTTCCTTTGAGGTTTATTTCTGTAAATATTTATTAAGTTAGTACTATAGACACTTTTTATTTTAAATGCACAACTTACATAACAATGATTCCTCATTGTGTAATATTTAGACAATTACTATAAAATTTCATCAGCTTATTTATCCCACTGAAATGATTCATACATACTAGTGGAATCATTTCCCTGAACTAAAATAAACATGTTTCTATAATGATGATAATGTTTTATCTTACTTTCTAATAGGTACATAATAAGCTTACCTTTCAACTTGGACATGTTGGCTAACTCTCCAGGGACAGTTTTCAGTTGATTATCTCCAATGTCGAAATTCTTTAATGATGGCAGGCTACGCACAATGTAGCTGGGCAACACCTCTATAGCATTGCCTTTGATTTTCAGATCAGTCATGTGAAGTAATACTGCATTCTCCAAGTCCAAGAAACTGGTCAATTTATTGTTTGACACATCAATGGTTAGCAAATGTGGAAAATCCGTAAATTTTGGCATTTCTTCTATTTCATTTGAACTAAAATTGATACTCGTCAATTCTTTCATGTCGTTTAGAGACTCTGGAATACTTTTCAGCTGGTTCCTTGATAAATCGAGCACTTTCAACTTCTTCAAAGAGGTTATGTTTTTATTGAAATCTGTTATTTTGTTACCGAATAACAGCAAGGATTGCAGGTTCACAAGACGACTTATATCGTCGGGTATCGCTGATAGACATGTATCACTGATATTTAGGAGGTTAATATTTGTTAATTGAAAGATACCTTTGTCTAAACCGCTTTCCGAAATTCGTTTCGAAATAGCCGCACCCGCCAATTTGATTTCATGACGATTTTCCGACTTTGCAGTCGTTACTTCTGGCCACGCACTCATTTTTGCAAATAAATGATTATTAAGAAAAAAGTCTACTCTGTTGAAGTGGTATCAAATTGAAATTTAATAAGAAAAACGCGCGCCACGACGGTTGCGAACCGAAAACATGAAAAAAATCAAATGACGTCAAGTCAATCTGACAACAAAATTATTGACATTGACACTTTTTTGGGATTTTAAGTTACCAATTAAAAAAATAGAAAAACTAATGGTATTAATATTTTGGACACGATTTCAGGTTTACTACAGAATACATCTTTTCTATTTTCAGAATACATTGGAGTTCATATTCAGTTCGTTATTTTCATATTTCTCTAATAGCATGGGTTCAAAAAGCTCCTTCTGATTACAAGTAGGTATTGGTTGAGTAAGTCTAATCCTAATCCAGTTGACTATGCGCATTTTGTTCTAAAGTAGGTACTTTCTTAGCGATTAGTAAAATAATTGTACAACAATATTTTTCACACTCAGCAACAAGTCAACTAGCCTGAAGATGATGTGCACAAACAATAATTAATTATTATTATCAGGAAATAAAAAATAACTTAGATTACAACTGATAAAGCACATGTTTTGCTCAATCCTTAATTAATTACCGATTAATTAATTAACAGTCATGTGGGGTGCGGTCGTGATTTTAACAATAGCTGCTGGGATTTCGGTAAATATAATTTTAAAATAATATCATCAATAGACAGAAGTAGGTAAATATAACTGTTATTTATTGTCTTTTTCAGGCATCTGCTGAAGTTCTTCAAGCGTCCCCAGAAACTTTACATGGTAAAATTTAAACACAGCGTAATTCCTCTTATAATACGCAATTTAAAATGTCTTCTATTTTCTACAGCAGACTCCCGCATAGTGTCAGGATGGGAGGCCAGGGAAGGCCAGTTTCCCTACATGCTGTGGCTGCGGACAGTCCGCTGGACAGGTGACATCACTGCCTGTGGCGGCTCCATCATCCACCAGCGATGGGGTCTTACTTCTGCTAGATGTACCGCTCAGTAAGTACGGTAGACTGCACATCAGTGGTAGCTGTCATGCACCTTAACCCAATAGTAATAAGTACGATTTTCCTATAAAACTGTTACCACTGACCTGAAGTTGACTGTACCTATGGTCGACAGATGTTCCATTCCAGAGTAGGTATATTTGATATCTACCTAAGAGAAATGGTATCAAAACTAGGTATATGCACTCTTTTATATGCTCCTTCCTCTTAAGTACAGATAGTATATACTCCCTTATTGTTGGCCCGAAAACCAGATCCCGAGTTTTCAGCTATATCGGATGGATGTGCCCCCAACCACAACACATTTTAAGGACTGGATTCGCTCTGATACATAAATATTCATTAGGTATTCCTTAAAGAATTTTATAATGATTTGATTGTACCCAGGCGCGTCGAGATCACGATCCATGCCGGCAGCGTGAACCGCAACACTCCTCGAGTGGTGCTGCAAGCTCTCGACACCTTCAGACCTCCAGGGTATGAAGACTCCATGCAGCCCATCACTCAGCCTAACGATATCAGTCTCATGCGGTTCAGCCAGGACCTCACTTTTAATAGTAAGTTTCAAATAATTTTATTTAACTACTGATTTCGACAACCATCTATCATATTTTGACAAAAAGGAATGGATAGATCAGTTATCGAAATCCGCAGTAAATAGAGTGCCATTAATATTTATGTATATGTGATACGACAAAACCCTTACTGCGAAAAAAGAGAAATATCTCGAAATAACACCTCCGAATATACATCCGAATAAAATGTTTATTCCTCAGAAACTTTTAAAGCTGTCTTTAAAAACAAACAAATACGCATACAAACTCGTTCTACCGTTAAAGCAAACAGGAAGATGACCTTCTTTATTCTTCTATTTGTATTAAATTCGGTATTAGTTTTGGCATGTATATGGCTAGAAAACGCATCTTTGATTTACTACCCAATTGATCAATTAATGGCAAAGCTTCCGGCGTTGATAATATCTCGACCGAACAAATCAAGCATCTAGGTCCTGTGGCGGTATCCTGGCTTCTTAACCTTTTTAACCACTGTTTAGAGCATTCCAGGATTCCGAGGGTTTGGAGAAGAGCCAAAGTAATAGCTTTGCTAAAACCTGGCAAGTCGCCTGATGACCCTAAAAATTTCCGACCTATCTCCCTACTGTGTCATACTTACAAACTCTTTGAACGAATGCTCCTTAACCGTCTAACGAAGATCATAGATCCTAAACTCATTCCAGAGCAGGCCGGCTTCAGACCTGGTAAGTCATGCTGCAATCAGGTTTTACGGCTTACCCAGCATATCGAAGATGGATATGAAGCCGGTGCAGTGACGGGCGTGGTTTTTGTGGATCTCTCGGCGGCGTATGATACAGTCAATATAAGGAGACTACTGTGGAAAGTTAGTGAACTAACACACGATCGGAAATTTGTGGGAATTCTGGGAGAACTTCTCCACAACCGGAGATTCCAAGTCCACTTACAATCTGGACAAAGTAGGTGGCGGAAGCTCAGAAACGGTTTGCCCCAAGGCAGTGTCCTAGCCCCCACCCTATTCAACATCTACACAAACGATCAGCCACAACCACCTAATACAACCAGTTTTATCTATGCCGACGACCTGGCACTGGCAGCGCAGGCAAAATCGTTTGAAGTGGTCGAGACCTGCCTCTCTGCTGCCCTTGAAGACCTGGACATCTATTACAGGGAAAACGCCCTGAAACCGAATCCTGCCAAGACACAGTCCTGCGCCTATCACCTGCGCAACCGTATGGCTAACCGCAAATTAGACGTCGTTTGGAGAGGCGTACGCATCACGCACACTGACTGCCCAAAGTACCTAGGTGTTACCTTAGATAGGTCACTGACGTATAAGACCAACTGCGAGAACGTCAGGAAGAAAGTGTTCAGCCGTAATAACGTCCTGCGTACCACTGGATTAGCATTATGTTTTTCAGCCGGTGAATATGCTTGCCCGGTTTGGGGTCGCTCCACGCACACAAAGGGGGTGGATGTAGCTCTTAATGAGACGTGTAGACTAATAACAGGCTGTCTCAAACCAACACCGGTTCAAATGCTTTATCCACTCGCCGGAATTGCACCCCCAGCGGTACGCAGGAACGTGGCTGCCTCCCTGGAAAAAATGCGCCAAGAAACGGACCAACGTCATCCGCTACATGGCGCTAAACCACCGCGCAGCCGACTAAAAAGCAGGAACAGTTTCCTCGCCAGTGTGGCCCCAGTTAAAGATGCTCGAACAATGGGGAGAACTTGCCCTGCCTGACTTCCTTCCACCCGTGGAACGACTTCCACCAGGTTACGACCAACCGTGGCCTGTATGGAAGTCTCTTAACAGGCTACGTGCACAGGTAGGCAGGTGCAGGGAAAACCTATGTAAGTGGGGCTACACTGACGACAATAGCTGCGGGTGTGGTGTCATACCACAAACCATGCGGCACCTTTTATGCTGCCCACTATGCCCCGACAGCTGCATAGTGGATGACCTCTATAACGCTACTGACAATGCCGTATGCGTAGCGAAATATTGGGCCTCAAAAATTTAAGTTTGCCATCGACTCGCGAAGAAGAAGAAGATCAATTAATCAAACGCCTACTAACATTTTCCAGGCAACATCCAACCGATCAGAATCCAGCGATCAGCCGACAGGGACCGCGACTACAGCAGTGTGCTGATGACCACCAGCGGCTGGGGAACCACATGGACTTGCATTGAGGCCAACTGTAAGTTTGTAACCCTGATTGAAAAGCTATCCTGTAGGTAATATTCGAAGGGCTTGTTGAGACGCTTAATGAAACATGTGTAAGTACTTAGTTTAACAGAAAACAGACTAATGTTTGCTTTGAAAAGTATTCGGGCATTAACTTAATTTTTTCACCCTGTAAACGAATCAACACTAGCTACAATTTTCTCTCTAGGGTCCCGTGTAGCCCCAATCTTCATGTAAAACCATTTTCACAGGAAAATAGAACAAATCAGAACAAACGCACAATATTATCAATAATTGCAAAAAAAAAAAAAAAATAATGTAAGAATGAATGCATCAGTTTTAAGCATTTTTTTTTAATTCAGGATTTTTTTTCGCTTTTAAGGCCCTACTCCCGTAATCCTGAACTGGGTGCACCTAGTGGGCGTGTCGAACTTCATGTGTCTGCTCATCTACAACTCCAACTACCTCATCAGACCCACTACTGTCTGTGCCGGCCCTTACAACGTCACCAGCCAGTCTATTTGTGGGGTAAGAAACTGAAGAAACTGAAAATCGTTTATCTAGAAGTAGATAAAGTACTATTGCATCAAGTTGCAGGCCTATTTATCTTCTACTGCTGGATAACTTTTCAGAGCATATATCTGTAACCGCTAAATACTATACATGGGTTTAACCGACTACAGCTATAACCGGCCGTAGGTACGCCATAGTTCGCCATAGCCGCCTACCCGTGGCCAAAGTTAGGTCTGACTTATTTCTCTTACGTACTCCCCTAAATACGCCATAATCTTTATAACCCGTATCCTTACTAATTCCAGGGTGACAGCGGAGTCCCACTAACTACGGTGGAGGCTGATGGAGTGGCCACTCAAATCGGAATTGGTTCATTTGCCTCTGGATTTGGATGTCACGTTGGTTTGCCTGGAGGTGAGTTACATACAGAGGGGCCCCTCGTATCGATTGACAGCTTTTTAGTAATAACGCTTTGCAACATGAGCATGAGATTTCATTAGAAATAATCCATTCTTATATTCAGGAAAAGTATGGCACTTCCTTCCGCCCCTTACACTTACAATGGTCATTTTTTTTTTTCGCTCTTTTTATACTATTTCCATCGTTCCTTCAGTCACAATCTACGTGCAAACCAAATTATGAGAAGCTTATCTAACTTTCACTTCTGTAATGTATTCAATTGCCTAAATATTTCCTGTGTGAAGGTTTCACCCGGCCCGGCCACTACCACGACTGGATCCGTCAAGTCACTGGCATCAGCTTCGACAGGAGTGTAGCTGATGATGACCTGATCAATAAGACCGCTGATGTGTACGAAGACAAGGCAACTCTAGATGTACTGGAAACAAGAGACGACGTGAAGATTTATCAATAAAATAAAGCTGTAGCAAACTGAATTTATTTCAAAGAACGACACATACACTCACAAAAGATGTCATAACAACATGTGCAAGAAATGTAATAAATAAGTAAATAAACAATAAAATAACACATATTTCATTGTTATCCCAACACTGTTGTTCATACCTAGACCTCCTCCAGCTGTAAGTAATTCCTGCAATAAAAATCTCGAATATTTTGTCTGATACATTTATGATGATAATTGATATGGATAGAAGAATGTTACTTGAAAGATGACTGCAGATAGAAGAGTATGGAAGCAGAAGACATGCTGCGCCGACCCCATATAAAATTGGGGTAAGGGCAGGAAGATGATGACGATCATATATGATGATACGAGATTGAGATACACCTACGTACCTACATATTCCAATCTGAAATAAAAAGAAGAACATTTTTCAAAGAGTTATGAGCAAGAAAATGACAACGACTCACACACATCAGTCATGTTCATGGTAAAGCATCACACCAAAATGTTTAAGTTTCGGGCTGCTATTAAAAAAAACTTGTTAGCACGAGTACCATTGGTTTAAATCGACCCTCATTCTTACGCACAATAAGACAAAACAATGAAAATATTTATAAAACGGAAGTCTGCAGTAGATATCGATACTGCAAATAAAGAAGTAGCGCCATATCATAATTAGAATATTTCAATAATCTGCCTACCCATTGACGTAGTGGATAAAGTGGATAAGCAGGCCAACGAAAATAACCGTAATTCTGGTATTATCGGAAAGTTTATCAAAGGAAATGATTTATCTTTTAATCCTCCCTAATCTGTAATGCGGCAAAAATAAGGTAAACAACCTTATATTTGTGGAGTAGCAACAAAACCTTTCAAGACTGGTATTCATGTTATGCTGAATCCCTTAATGCACGTGTGTGCATTATGAGTAAAATAGAAGCTGTTCAAACATTTAAATATCGAAGTCTTCCACCACATCTATTTGGACGACGAATAGGTTGTTAACACAGTCTTCAATAAAAAAAGAGACTAAAGCCTTAGTAGAAAAATAAATCTAATTCTTAGGATTGGTAGCTGGTAAACCTATGCAAAGTTGGTATGCATCATAGCTAGACTTACACTACTGAATATCGAAAGTACTCGAAAGCTCAATTTCAGCCACAGTGGCTGTCTGAATGAGATCAGCGGGACATATTGTCGTGCACAAGCATTTGCGTATGTATGTAGTGCACAAGCATTTGCGTCGACATTGGTGCAATCTTTATCCCCGACACTCATTGTCCGATGGGTCGGGAATCCTTTTTTTTTTTTTCCCAAGTCAAAAATCATCAAATGACCCCTCCCGCTGTGGGTTAGCAGCGGTGAGGGAGTGTCAGACTCTTACTGACTAAAAACCGTCGTGTTCCGTCATAGGCCTTTTATGTACCAGGGCCGCGGTATCTCTTTCGAACAACCCGCAGCATGGGTCGGGAATCAGATCAGGGAAAAGAGATCAGGCGCAGCACCGTGGAACGTGCTCACTGAGGCGGTATTTAAAGAAGTAATAACTAAAATCTTAACCGATTAAAATATATAATTAGGGTGATATTGCTATCGGTTATCTCACAATCTTTAGGCATAATTTGGTATCATTCGTGTGCAATGTGACATGTTTCATCTGATTATGACGGGTTTTCCCAAGTACCTAGTCTAGTAGATTTTCACAAACTTGGACTTTGCCTGACTTTGCATAAGACGGGGCTGCGGGTTGTTCGAAAGAGATATCGCGGCCCTGGTACATAAAAGGCCCACGACGGAACACGACGGTTTTTAGTCAGTAAGAGTCTGACACTCCCTCACCGCTGCTAACCCACAGCGGGAGGGGTCATTTGATGATTTTTACGTTGCTAAAAAAAAAAGAGGTGTTTATATATGAATCTTAACAAATGGAAAGCTACATGTCATATGAAATGATGCACGTGAAAGATTCATACAAATTGCAGGTTAAGGCTCAACAAAACGCTATGTAACTATGTATACTCTAAAGATCTACTAATTTACTAAATTGAAAGGTATGCTTTATGTTTCCAAATTGGTAAATAAGAAAACAGTTTGCTCCACTCTACATTCGAATTTTTAAACATTTTTTGAAATCACCTAATAACCATGACCTATGTTCTGGAACCCATGCTTCCGATTGCAGAAACAAAAATAACTATAGAATTGGGAAAATCGGCTAGGAATTTCCAAATTACCGATAAATCCATTCACGGATTAAAATTATATCGCATCATTTGACGTCATGTGTTTTGTGATATTTTTTCTGCATTTTTAATCATAAGTAACAAGTCAAGTGGAACATTTATAATTCACCTGCATTGTTATTATCATTTAAATTGACAAGTGTAATCCCCCGGTTGTTCTACTTTTGTCCAAAATTATAAAAAAGCACATTCCTATGATGCCTATCTTTTTATATACAAGTCACATCTAAGTACGAGTGAGATGTTATTTAACGAAATATGCGTCCAGCTTTCACGTATTTATTATGCTTCCTTATTTGTGATACAAGTACTAATTTAGTTTCACTTCCTTAATCTTCAAGAGTCCAGCTCATCATGCTATGTCTTTTGGGAAGCCCATTTTGAGGCTTATTTCTTACATTTCTGACTCCTGACACAGGTATAGACATGTACAGTACAAGAAGCAGTAGAAGATATTTTTGAGACCACAAATTATCAGTTTTGGATCTGTGTTTAAAAAGAGGAATAAGAAGAGATGCATGTAGCAGAAATAAGAATATTGAGATGGATGTATGGTGTGATAAAAATGGATAAAGTGAATAATGATAACATTAGAGGAAGTCTGAAAGTAGCGCCAGTTACAAAAACGATGAGAGGTGAGAGATTACCGTGGTATGTGATGAGGAGGAACGTGTTTGCTAAGTGTGAGTGTAGACGGATGGAGAGGGAGAGAAATACTTGGGAAAAGATGGATTGCCTGAAAGATGACATGAATAAGATGGGAGTGATTGTCAGTACAACAACTGACAGGGAGGAATGGAAGCGGACCTAAGGCGCTAAGCCCAAATTAAATTGGGAACAGGGCAGAAATTATCTGCGTAAAACTGCTTCGTTGTATAAAATGTACGTGATTCTAAATGCAATAAAGATTCCCACGTACGTTAAAAAAAGAACTTTTTATAGTTGAAGAAACCTGCCTGAACGGATGTTATTAAGTTATTTATAGTCACGTGTTTACTATATAGGTAAAAATATTGTTTAATTCATACAAATAACTTATCGCGGCTTTCATTATCTTAGAGGGATTAAAACATCCTCAAAAGATACGTGCGGATAATCAACGCCTAAACAACCGGCCTTAGATTGTACGTTCGAAGTTTAGTTAACCGGTATTTTGTATGTTTGGTAGGTAATGCTTGTTTGTAGCGATGTAACTTCCTAAAGGTAAACTTCTGCTAAATAAGTTCAAATAATTTTTGAATAACCTGGACTTAAAGTCTGTAATCGGCAATTCACCTTGAGTAAGCGTGGTGACTAATGCTCATTCCTTCTCTTTAGAAGAAGAGGCCTGTGTCCTTTAGTGGGATAATAAGGAAGATAAGCCGTTTGGAAAAATGCCTTAGCAAGACTGTCGACTTGCAAGCGCTTATTTCGCAATTAGAAATACAGATAAAGAGAAAAGAGAAAATATCAGATTTGGTCTGAATTAAAAATTATAATGTTTCTTTTTTGGTAAATGTGTTGAAAAATGTCGTTTGGCACAGAAAAGTATATTATAATCACCGCTTTATAACGCCCTCTCCTTCGGCAAGGGAAGTCGAGAGTCCATTTCTCCTCGACTGTACCGATAAACTTACACTTAGATCCAAATGTAGTAAAGCTTTATTTGACCCCCACCCAATATGCGTGGAGCGTCAAGGAGTGTCATTCTTACTGACTAAACCCCACCATGTTCCTTCTTGAGCCTCTTATGTACCAGGGCAGCGGTAACTCTATCGAACAATCCAGTAGCCCGGGCAGGCAAATATAGTTGCTTGCGTTTGAATTCTGTCGATAAAGGGATTACGGATGCTAAAATCCTTTTGAAAAAGTTCTGTAAGCAGTAATAAATATCTCCATCGATACGTTAGTAGGCAAATATTTACATTAAATATCAAAAACACCCGTGATAAAAATAAAGGAGTAGAGTTATACATTGGTAAACCCCAAAGACATATCGATGAAAAAGATTAGATTAAAAGTTATTAATGATGCAAGCTATCTGTTAATACTAGACTCTGAATTTATATATGTAGGATGAATAGGAAGAAACTCGCATCAGTTGACAAAGTGTAGGAATACCATGTTGGGTGCTCTGGTTATAATTGCCCTAGTGGGAACGGTAAATATTAAGCTACTTTTATTTAAAATTAACCTTTTTTTCTTAGTTTATTTGTTTATTGTTAAAAGTTTCCCGGGGCTGCATCTATAAGATGAACCGTTTTCATTTTAGTGAATTTTGATATTAATTAGTTTTAATTTTAACCATTTTTAACTTTAATACAAGACAGGAAATAGCTAGTATTTACTAATTTGTAAAAAGGCAAAGATCTTTGCAGAAAGGTTGCAGGGGGTAATCTCAGGATCAACTGCATTGATTTTGTAAATTAGCTTACAAATATAATTGCAACGTAATTAGTGACTGTCATTTTTTCTCGGTTCGGTATAGTTCTCCCGGGACACCATGAAAATAAACAAAAATTTTCTTGATAGTTAAATTTTACTTTTCAGGCTTTTGCCGATCCCAACTTGGCATTCCCTGAAGATGTAAGAAGTAAGTATTGTAAGATCATTGACTAAACTTAAGACAACCGCTTGCTTTTGTTTTCAAGGAAAATTAAGGTTTTTCTCGGAAAAATCTTCTTACATATAAATCTAGATAAAAAGTAGACTAGTGTCTCTTGCATAACCTCTTTCTGCCACTGTAGGCCAAAACGGTGTGAACCAATTGGGATTGATTGATTACAAAAATAGATAGATGAATACGGTGTTCACTTCCACAAACAATTGAACAAAAAAAATACATACCTACTTCTAGAGATTTTCTCATCTTCATCATTTCTCTCCCACAGTGTCAGCATCCCGTATAGTGTCAGGATGGGAGGCCCAGGAAGGCCAGTTTCCCTTCCAGCTGTCTCTTCGCATGGTGAACCCTGCTGGCTCCGTGTTCGGCTGCGGAGGCTCCATCCTCAGCGCCGAGTGGGGTCTCACTGCTGCTCATTGTACCGCTAAGTAAGTTGATGCTTTATTAATTTACTAGCGGCCCGCCCCGGCTTCGCACGGGATAACAGTATTTCCCCACTATTTAATGTATGTTATTATACCTTACCTTCCTCTTTAATCACACTATCTATTGAAAAAACCGCATGAAAATCTGTTGCGTAGTTTTGAAGATTTAAGACTACAAAGGGGATAGGGACAGAAGAAGCGAATTTGTTTTATACTATGTAGTGAAGATGAGGAAAAATTTTGCTGCAAAACTTCAACTTCTGTTAATACCTTTTACTTACCTATTATTATAGGTTATCGTAAAAATACATGGTAGGCATTGTTTGTTAACATTTTTTTCTTCAATCGTGATAATGAATAATATTAGGTATATCTATGATAGTTGGTTTTATAGAAAAATACGAAAGGGCATTCCACCTTTTGAACTTTACGATAGCTTTGTTAAGCTTGATGTTGCAAGTTCGAAATACAAACAAATACATGACGATCAAAGCAGGACGCTGAAAAAAATCCAAAATTAATTCTTCTTATATGAAATACAACTTTATACTCTGTCCTTTTAATTTACTACTTATGACTAAGAAGACATTTTACTTCCCCTACAGCCGCGTGACGATCGTCATCCGCGCCGGTACCACCAACCTGACCCGTCCTTCCGAGATCTTCGAGACCACCACCTACTTCAACCACCCTCTCTACAACGAGATCATCCAGGGCACCGTGCAGCCCCACGACATCGGCCTCATCAAGTTCGAAAGATCCCTCACTTTTGGAGGTAGGTTTCCAGATTTTGATACTTCTTGCGTTCTCTAAACTCTTGGGTTACGTGTAGATGAAGTAAATAGGTAGCTAAGAAATATTGTCCAATAACGCAAACATCTTCATATTTATCTCAATTTGCATTATTTCATCATCAATATCTTACAGGAAAGCAACTTTTTCAATTTCGCCTGAAATATAATTTATTTAATGCTATCTTGATTTACTAAAACCACATTGAAACTGTGAATCTTCAACTTTAGGTATAATGGTTGGTACCTAGGTATTCTGCTAATATAAACTCTTTCTTCATAGATCTCATCCAGCCCATCAGAATCCAGAACTCGCTGTCCATGAACAAGAACTACGCTGGTCAGCTAGCCACCGCCAGCGGCTGGGGAGCTACCTGGACTGGCGGTATGTTTAGACTCATCAACATTACTTATTCTTATATCTTAGATTCAATTGGTGTTATCAAATAATTATATCGTCTATATGGCAGTCGTTACGGGTAGTCGGTAGCCAGTAAGTCTGCCACCAGTCTAACCAAGGGGTTTCGGGTTGCCTGGGTAACTTGGTTGAGGGGGTCAGATAGGGCAGTCGCTCTTTGTAAAGCACTGGTACTCAGCTAGAAAGAAGGCTCGGAGGATGATGAATTAATTATATCGTCTACCAATTAACCTCGGTTCCTCGCCTTCTATCATAACAGGATGCTGCTGAATACCTAAAGAAGTGTATTCAGTTTAAAATACTGAACACGATGCGTCTTCTAATTTGAAGATTCTATTAATACCAGTTTAGAAATACAAAAAAAAAAATTTGGATGAACTGAAAGACGGTAGATGACGAAAAAGACGAACTGTATAAAAAGGAAGCTACTAGGGAAGTACAATGAGATATGCTGCAAGAAATGAAAATGTTCGAAATAATATTTTTCGATTTTTTGTTACCAGCCAACTTTCGGATTAATTTACAGCCTACCTACCTTACAAGAGTCCTATTATTTATAATTAATCTATTTATTCAGGTTCTTCCCCTGAGGTCCTGAACTGGGTGAACTTGAGACTGACTTCCAACGAGGAGTGCTCCGCAGCTTACGGAGGCAGCGCCATCATCGCTCCCTCTACCATCTGCACGAGAGGTGTTGACAATCCTACACAGTCTACCTGCCAGGTATAACGGCTTCTTCTAAAGTTAACCTAACTACAAACATTATTTGGGAACATTTCTAGCGTATTCCCAACTTTCTAGAGTCACATGGTTAGTAGTCTATTCATTGTCTTTATAATCTTCACGTGAAGATCACAGTTACTGTTAATTGAGCATTAATCATCACGCTTGCTCAACGCGGGTTGATGATTTCAGACTTTATAGTCCAGGTTTCCTCAAGATGTTTTCCTTCACCTTTTTATCAGCCATTGGCGTCCAAGATATACTTAGAAAGAACATACAAACTTAGAAAAGTTCATAAACTCATACTCGAGAGGTTGGTTCTTTACCGACTAGGCCACCACGACTTTCGACGTGAAGATTGCACCTTGATATTTACTTACAGGCAAGTACTTGGATTGGCTGATGACTAACAGTAATCTTCTTTTTGACAGGGTGACAGCGGTGGTCCTCTGACCAACATTGACGAAGATGGCCTCATCACCCAGGTCGGAGTCACCTCCTTCGTCTCTTACTACGGTTGCCACGTTGGTCAACCCTCTGGTGAGTAAGGGTTCCTTCAAAAGTTGGTGGAATTTACTTCAAATTGTCTAGATCTTTATTTTATACTACAATAATGTGTACTAGAACCTGTGTGTCTGACACCAGTCTAACCAAGGGGTAGTGGGTTGCCCGAGTAACTGAGTTGAGGAGGTCAGATAGGCAGTCGCTTCTTGTAAAGCACTGGTACTCAGCTGAATCCGGTTAGACTGGAAGCCGACCCCAACAAAGTTGGGAAAAAGGCTCGGAGAATGAATGAATGCGTACTAGAACTCAAATAGTGTATAGCACTCACATTATTGCAGCAAAATAAAGATTCAGTTTTGCATAATTCAGAAAAAAAAAAAAAACGTTTCTTTTTCCCATTTCCAAATAAGTAAACATAATATGAGTACTTGCTTCTTATTCATAATCAAAATAACTTGTTTTATGATTTGGCTTTTTGTATTTATTGATTTGATTTTGAAATTAAATCTTATTTCTTTTACCAGGTTTTATCCGCCCCGGCCACTACCACGCCTGGTTCACCCAAGTGACTGGTATTGACTTCGACTGGGATTATGCTGCGCCTACTGAAGCCCCTGAGCCGACTACTGAGGGTCCCGAAGATGAAACTCCCGAGGTCCCAGACTCCCCCGAAGTCCCAGATTCTCCCGAAGAGGAATCTCCCGAGGTCCCAGACTCCCCCGAAGTCCCAGATTCTCCCGAAGATGAATCTCCCGAAGCCCCAGAGTCACCCGAGGTCCCAGATTCTCCCGAAGACGAATCTCCCGAGGTCCCAGAGTCACCCGAGGTCCCAGATTCTCCTGAAGATGAATCTCCCGAGGTCCCAGACTCTCCCGAAGCTCCGGAGTCACCCGAGGTTCCAGATTCTCCCGAAGCCCCGGAGTCACCCGAGGCCCCGGAGTCTCCCGAGGCCCCTGAGTCCTCCGAATCTTCCGAATCCTCAGAGTCTTCGGAGTCATCACAATCCTCGGAATCTTCCTCATCAGAATCCAATGAATCTGATGAATAAACGGACTATTATCGTAATAGGGAGCCATCGTTCAACTCAAGTGAAGTTGAAAATATGACACGTGTTTTTAAGATAACTTCGTTATTTCGGCACGTGATGTTCTCAGAAAACTAATTTAATAAATAAATGAAACAGTTCTGTTGAATTGTGGTTTTATTATGTCTTGTTTACTATAAGTTGCCTAAAAATGATTTAACACATTCACTGCGTTACGGCAAGTATTTGGCCGTATTTGACTCTCAGCCAGTGCGGTAGCTCGTTGTCCTTGTTTTGCGTACTGTGCGGGGGCGATTTATCTAAGTTCCCTTGCGCGTAGGAATGAGATAGTGATATTTTCAATATTGTTGCTTTTAATATAATAATATTGTACACTAACAATATACGGCAAAATAGTTGCCGTAACGCACAGTAAAATAATTATTTTCATTCAGTGCGGTACGGCGAATATCTTGCCGTACCCCCCCAACCCCGCACCACATTGCATGCGTCCGCGCGGCGGTTCAGTGTGCGCTAGTGCTGGCCGTAAGCAAGACGTAACAATATTTTTTGTGAAAAATATTACGCGGTTCTGCTACAATGAGACAATACAAATACAATGTTCACATAAAAAACTGGATTTGAGTAGAGAGAGAGAGGGAAATCATCATCTTGATGCCAAAGATGTCAAGTGTGAAAATAATTCAGTGGAATAACTACCTACTTACTAAGTTTCATACACGTCCTTTAATAGTTTTTAGTTTTTTAAATTGGTCTGTTGGCGTAGTGGTTGTGGGTTAGATTCCCACACAAATCAAACATTCTTTGTCTAGTTGTCTTGGTCTGGGTGTATTTTCTAACTATACTATGCACTATATGTATTTGGGACTAGGTGGCGCTATAGTGTGATTGTGGTAGAATATAAATACATATTTATACATATTATATAATTAGGTTACATAATTATGTTGATTTATATAATAATATAACACTGATAAATATGAATATTTTATCTACAATAAAAAATATTTTTAAACTATCGACTATCATTCCAGAAGTAAACCCCATCCCTAGCATTTTTTCACTTCTACGCTGTACGGCATATATATTGCCGCGAATGAAAGATTTTGAAAAATCTCTGTATCTTTCAAAGTATAACAGAGAACCCGGGGCGACTGCAGCTAGGTGTATACAAGGATATAGTCTATCGATTTGTTGATAAAAACCATTGATATAGGTGGTTTCCACGTCTGTATAGGCTTTGAAAGTCAGGTTCTGGTACGGCAAAATAGAAGCCGTAACGCATATCAGGAAATATAGATACGGGCAGCATTTGTCTCGTATCGCACTAGTAGAAAGTTTAGATTTAACGCTGCCGCAGTGAATGTGTTAAATCTCTACAATAAACCAGCTATGGCAGGCATATCTTGTTATGTCTCAAAAAATTTGAACCGATTTGAAAATGGTCAAAGTATTAATATCCCATGTGATCGCCATCCGACTCCGACCATCTGTACTCTTCAGATTCAGCCACATTCGTCTGCAAAAAGTTACTGATATTTACCTAATGTAACTGTCTTGCTTAATGTTGCTTCAACTGAAATGCGGTGTGAATGAACCAGTAGCTATATGTATAGAAATGAAATCTGTTTGGGTAAAATTTTATTGGTTGTCTAAACGATGCGGAGTCTGAAATAAAAACGAAAGATTTGAGTCAAGGGTTTCTTTATTATTTTTTTGACAGAACGTTAACCCTCTGACACAATAACATGAATTAGGGACGTCATAGTAATTATCATATAATCATAATCTGCACAAAAATATCGAACACCTTATTATAATCTGGCTAAATCCAAAACGTAGGTATCAGTTACGCAAACAGCATACAGCATAGGATTACTAAGATTACAATTAATTCGTTATCATATAATCATTGTTTTATCAATTAATTCCCGGCCCTGAATTAATATAAGCTAAAAGAATATTCAATTTAATTAGTTAGTTGAAGACAAAATGGCGATGTGGGGTGCAGTATTTTTGTTGGCTGTTGCTGGCACCACGGTAAATATTTCATGAACATTATAAGGGTTGAATGTGTTGTTAATGTGATGTGCAATAACTTCGTTTTGGAAGCATTTGGGTAGGTAGGAAAAGTGCTGTGTTGAATTTTACCGATTGCCTTACGCGTTTTTACTAAACAAGCTTAATTTGTCAATCTTGCTCGCAGAGAATATAAACGTCTGGTACAGGACTTTGTTTGTGTAGGTAGTATTCTATGTATAATCTACGGTATAACGCACCTTTAGAAGCTTACGTTCGTTTTGCCGTGACTGCTTTTATTCGGTGGTTATTGATCGAGATGCTGAAAGCACATTGCCCAAAACTATTTACTTTCCGTCAAGAACGGCAAGAAAGCTATGTTCCAATGATGTAGAAATCTTCACGACTATATGCAGAGATTTAAGATTTTTATGATAGCGAAACACACCGTGGAAATAAAATCCTTATGAGTGTAGGGAATTTTAAGTTGTATATCATGCAAAAATTTGATTCCAAATAAGTTGGGAACAGGGCAGCAGAAAGAAAAGAAAAACTCGTGCCAGAAATGTGCTGCACTGCCTCCTCTGCTCTTTATAAATGGTTCATAAGTGAGGTTTACTAGGCGTAACAGCTTAAAGTTTCTAAGATATTGTATTTAAAAAATGAAAAAGCCTAATCGCAGTTTGAACATTGATTTGCTGAATAATGAAGCCAAGCTTTGGTTATTTTTTTTCAAGTGACCCTTGCTATTTCATTCCAAATGTTTGTGTTTTGTGACAAGTTAAACATGGTTATTTTTCAGAATCTAAAATCTTAATTAAAAATTTCAGGTGTTGGCTGAGCCCAGTTTAACCTTCCCTGAAGTTGCTAGAGGTAAGCCTTTTAGGTTTTTACTTATCTTATTGACTAATAACTATTAATTTATTAGTTTTAATTATGTCCCTAATTAAAAATTACAGACTGCAGACTGATTTTATCTAATCGTCTTATCAACATGTGTTCAACACGTTCTTACAAAGT
This sequence comes from Helicoverpa armigera, assembly GCF_030705265.1. NCBI lineage: Eukaryota > Metazoa > Arthropoda > Insecta > Lepidoptera > Noctuidae > Helicoverpa > Helicoverpa armigera. The sequence continues at coordinate 4,664,811 of NC_087141.1, forward strand.
GTTATCCTTATATCTTACAAGTCATCGAAATCTCAGTATTAACTGCCAAAGAAATTACATAGTTAATTCATAATTAATAAATATTTACAGATTTTTTTAAAAGATGCCATTAGCCGCATTTCACCCTGCTTAATTTAATAAACTCTTTTGCAAAAAACACCAACAGGCACCTATGCGAAATCATGGTTTTAAGGACTTTACGTGTATTTCAAAGGGTTTTTAACCCCCGACGCAAAAACGACGGGGTGTTATAAGTTTGACGTGTCTGTGTGTGTGTGTGTGTGTGTGTGTGTGGCATCGTAGCTCCCAAACGGATGATCCTATTGTAATGCGGTTTTTTTTGTTTAAAAGGTATGTCAGTCGGGAGTGTTCTTAGCTATGTTTGGTGGAAATCGGTTCAGGTCTTCAAGGTCATCAGCTCGTTTGCTAGATGTGGTAGGAATGTTACACGCTCAGTTTACTTGCAAGTATATGTGGGATCTGAAATTTGAAACACTAATGTCTTTTGGAACCGCTGAGCTGGTCTGCTGTTAAGGCACGAAGGTAGGAGACGTAACCCTGAACTGCCTTTTAGTAAACCCATCGAGTTTGGGCTCGTTGAATTTGTCTTGACGAGTTCTCTTCATATTTCTGATTGACGAGAACCTGATGCTGGAAATGGGATGTGGCGGATGAAACCCCGAAATGCCGGAATGAAACGGATAAACCGATTTATATTTTTGCTGAAAATCTAGAATGTCCAAAGGTTAATCTTTATTGTTTCTCAATCTGTGCAATTCTCCCAGAGCCAGTTTGTCATGAGGATTGTTAAACAGCTTCCTTTGGCCGAGATCGCATATAGCGACCCCATCTTAAGATAAAATAAATTAAATGAAAGAAGGAAAAATTAAGGAGCTCCTTTAAAAAGCATGAAATAAAATTAAATTATAAATTTAAAAAAACCCCCGACCCAAAAAAGTACGCAATAATTATGACAAAAGGTTAAAAACGCTAAACCCTATAAAAAGCAAAAAAATAACTTTTAACACTACGTAAACTAAATTTTGACGTGTCGGGGGACCGCTTTTTACCTTCATAAATCTATACATATAATAAATCTGTAGAAAGTGATTGTTTGTTCGGGATTCACGTAAAATCTACGAATTTAATGCAGACAATGCTTATATACAAAAGTTCTACGTAACTTGGGGTATTACTTAGGCTTTGTTTCATCGAAATCGGTTCACTCTATCAAAAGATATGATTAATTTAGTGAATTCAAGATGTAAAATATTACGACACGCAATCTGTTTGACAAAACAGTACAGGTTAAAGTAGCTCCATCTGTGGTAAATAAAATACATCAAGAAGCGAGGTGGTAAATAACAATGAATTACCATTTACATTCTTTATATACTATTATTTCAATAGATGGAGTTGTGTATTTTCCGTAATTCACCATATTTTAACACGTAGTGTAATTTTTCGATAGACATTTCAAGTGTGTTTGTCAGTTTGCCGTGCCACATCAAAATCCAACTATAATTATTACCTTGATGAAAGGAAAATTAATAGATCTCAGCCAAATTTAAAACGGTGCCATCTAAATTATTTTTTGAACATTATGTCAAAAATGATGACTTTAGTGGAACAATTAATTATAATTTAAAGTTACAGATGGAGTTCATATCAGGATTTTTTCATAAACATAGTTTAGCTTATCTTCCACTAATGTGGTGGCCTTAAACAAATTACTTTGAGTGAGTAGTATTATTTTTTCTGATGCAAAATATGAAAACTTAATCCTAGAAGAAATCAGGATCTATCTCTCGCAAGCGCTGCTAAGCGTGAGATAATGTAGGCTTCTGTAGCTTTAAAAACCAGCCCAGATACAAAGTGCAGATAAGAAATGGGAGGTGCCTTATCGCGTCTGAAAACGTACAAAATACGCGTCGCATACCAGAGACATGCTTACTTTCAACTTCCGATCGCAATTAATACACTGTTCACGATTACGAACAGTCTCAGTTAGACCCGAGCCAAGTCTAAAAAAACACCTTTTATATAAAACCACGTTTGATATCATTCAATTACAAAGACAGAATTGTTCTCTGTTGCAAATCCTATCCACCTATATCCTATCCTAATCCAGAATGCATTGCAGGTGTGCATTGCACAAAAACCAATGGTATCCTATTCGAGAAGTCAAAAGAGTTGACCTGCCAACGTCAGCTTCTGCGCTAAGCAAGTGTTCTTAATAGTACCATCAGAATTACATTCATAGTTGAATGAGGTGAATAAATTTTCAGAAACCACAATAACAGTAGGAGCCAAAGCGTATTATCGCTTCATAGAGCTCTGATTGGCCCCAGGTGACCAAGTCAGGTCTGATTTGTTCGTTCATCAGATCTTTGAAAGTGTTTCGGTGGATACTTACTGTCGTCCTGTTTACGTGTGACACAAAATATGGTATATAAACGTCCTCCGCAAGAGCGAAATTTTCCCAGTGTGCGGTAGTGACGCACAGTACACAACACTTGACACTGATTTGCTGGTGGAGCCAGCAAATCAAGAAATGACAAATTGCGAGCGTACATTTTGAAAATCTTGGCAAAACTGCAGGTTTCAAGTACGAACACATGAAGTGGACTCTCTCAGATACGTACATTTTGCCTATTCGTGAACTAATGCAAACATTTCGGTGGAGTCCCGGCTTAGGCCACCACATTAGGCGTGCGCGATCCTCGGGCGTGTGAGTAGCGCGGGCGCCGCGCGTGCGTCGCGAGCGCGTTGCGTGAGCGTCGCGTTTTGCTGCCCTGCGGCATTTGTAGCGCGCTCGCGGCGCGCACGCGCCGCTCTCCTTGACGTTTAACTGCTAAGGCGTTTAGCGGGCGGCGGGGATAGCGGGCGAAGGGGTAAGAACGCAACTCGAGCGCCGCGTGCTCGCCTCGAGCGCGTCGCTTGCACTCTTCACACATGCCGCAGGGCAGCAAAACGCGATGTTCACGCAGCGCGCTCGCGACGACCGCGCTACTCACACGCCCGAGGATCGCGCACGCCTAATGTGGGTCAGCCTTACCATAGTGAGTAAGTGAAACTATCCTACCCTATGCGCCTGCTGATGATGATGACTCATTTCATCATCCATCCAGCTATTCCCCAACTATGTTGGTGTTGGCTTCCAGTCGCCGAATCTGTTCGAGTACCAATATTTTGCTTGGAGCGACTACCTATGTGATCTCTTCAATCCAGTCACATTACAAGACATTATCCATGGTAAGACTGACAGACTTTCTGGCTTCTGATTAGTCACAGCAGCTGCAGAAAATGTACAAATGACAGCTTTGTCAGACTCAAAGCATATAGACATAGATTATAGCTGTTTCCTGTGAAAATTACTTACGCACTATACGTAATAATTTTCCAAATTGGCAGAGATATTCACAACGTCACAAACTTTACTTCTTTTGTTTAGATAAATGGTCACATCCACAACACAACCTTGATCATTGAATCTATGCGATTGCTAAGTGCTAATCCTAATTATACTGTCACGTGAAAGAATGCACCTACGGGATAAGTAGTATTTTGACGATTCTATATTGCCCACGCAGACGAAGTTGCGGGCAACAGCTAGATTTCCACAACGTCACAAACTTTACTTCGTTCATTCAAATATAAAGGTCACACATGAGAGACGACGGCAGATAGAACAGTTTGGAAGGAGAAAACATATTGACGACCCCAAATAAAATTGGGATAAGGGCAGGGGGATGATGATGATGATAAATGGCCACACATTATTATACCGGATAAATAGTATTTTGACAATTCTATATTGCCCACGCAGACGAAGTCGCGGGCAACAGCTAGTACTTACATAAATCAAATGATACCTATCTAATTACAACATTCGTATTTAAAAAAAAAACACGTATCTAAAGTAATGAATTAGAGCGGTCCCCCGACACGACAAAATTTAGTTTACGTAGTGTTAAAAGTTATTTTTTTGCTTTTTATAGGGTTTAGCGTTTTTAACCTTTTGTCATAATTATTGCGTACTTTTTTGGGTCGGGGGTTTTTTTAAATTTATAATTTAATTTTTATCCCATTTATCTTTTTTTGCAAAAGAGTGTATATCCTATGTTGTATCATTCTTTAATATACCTATCTGCGTCCTTTCTTATCACGGGCCGTAATGCGGCAAAAAACCTGTCAAGACTAGAAACCTTACAACCTGGTGTTAAAAATTTTCTCAAAGTACTTTGAAACACTACTTCATATAATTTCTTCTTCCTCCGAGCCTTTTTCCCAAACTATGTTGAGGTCGGCTTCTAGTCTACTTCATATCATTTGTGGATATAAAATATGAGCAGTTCGATGATACTGATATTTTCTCCCAATAGGTCCATCCCGTATCGTGTCAGGATGGGAAGCCGAGGTGGGCCAGCTCCCTCACCAGCTGTCGCTGCGTATGGTGAGCCCTGGAGGTGACGTGTCATCCTGCGGAGGCACCATCATCCACTCCCAGTGGGGTCTGACTGCTGCTCACTGCACTGCTGGGTTAGTTTATTTTAAATATGTATACCTAGGTATATAAAAACAGTCGTGTTAGTGCCACTACTTAAAATTGGTGGGGAAGTAGCTAAGTTCCGGGGAAAAGTCAGGATATTTTTACCACGGTACGGGAAGTAGTTCCTTCGGGACGTGGCTGAAACTGAGAGTGGAAGCTTCTCCACAATCTTAACCGATTAATTCAAGAAATCATCAAACGATAAATTTCTTTGAACCTACTTTATCCCACTTGCCAATCTTGATTTTTGAACAAATGTAAATAAGTATAAATACATACTTATGTCTCATAATTTGTTTTGTTTTCCACAGACGTGTGACAATCGTCATTCGCGCTGGTACTGTGAACCTCACTCAGCCGTCAGCCATCTTTGAAACTGAGAAGTACTACAACCACCCTCTTTACAACGAGGCTTTCGCTTGGATCGTGCAGCCCAATGACATCGGTCTTCTTGAGTTCGGCAGGGCTCTCGTGTTCAGCGGTAAGATCATCATCATACTATGTCTCAAGAGTACCTATTGATATCAGTATTTTCTATAAGTCCATCAAAAATGTCTTTACCAAATGTTATGTGATCTATTTCAACATACTTATGGCCAGTTTTACCGAATATCTATACTTATAATAAATCTGTAGAGAGGTCAATTCTGTACATGAAATATAATTAAAAAATAACTATCGGGGGGTGATTAGGGATCGATACTAATGCCAAAAATGCAATCAGTAAAATTTTTGTCTGTCTGTCTGTCTGTCTGTCTGTCTGTCTGTCTGTCTGTCTGTCAGTCTGTATATTCGTTATGTAAACAAAAACTACTCGACGGATTTTAATGAAACTTGGCACATTTATTCTTCATACTCCTGGTCAGGTTATAGGATACTTTTCATCACGCTACGATCAATAGGAGCAGAGCAGTGAAGGGAAATGTTGGGAAAACGGGAGAAGTTTCTCCATTTTTTAAGCTTCCGTCGCATGTACAGTCTTAATGGTTAAAGCTACACAGAAATCATGTATGACGGAAATGTTCTCCTTAAAATTTTACAAAAAATATTCCTTGACAGCATATGTCTATATTTTATGGTTGACTCACAATAACACGTGTAAGTCCCGATAGCATAGCAGTTTGGAGCTTTCTGATTATATTTGTCTGCTCTTACGTTTACAACACTCTCACTCATCTATAATTAAAAACAGTTAACATTATTCCCTATTCAATAAAAAAAGAATCATGTAAATCGGTAAAGAAACGCCAAAGTTATGCCTAAAATACGCTACTAAGCCATCGCGCTTGAATACTGGAGCATGCTATAAGGATTATTTTTGTGTATCGGTCGCCGCGCTCGACGTCCTTCGCGGCGTAGGTATAAAAAGGCGGGGGGTACGCGCGCGAGCTTCAAAAAGTCCGGTTAAGCAGTACACGGCCTCCTAGGCTGAACTGCGAGATGCCATACCAACCAAAAAAAAAAAAACGCGCGAGCTTCATACAATATTTGGCTGTTGATGCGAATAGACGTGCGGACTGTTCGACCTTATTGACAGACAATAATTGTTATAAACGAACCGTGCTTATCAGCGCGACTTTTAGTCTTTATATGTAGTTTAGTTTTAGATTAGATTTGTTTTGTTGTTATTTTATGAAATAGGTAGTAGTATTAGGTTTTGGTAGTGTTTAAATATTATTAATAGTATAGATTTTATTTCTTTATAAGTAGTAGTAGGTACGCATATTAGTTATTTTGGTAGTGCTTAATTTTATTAATAGTTTATTTTTATTTCTTTATAAGTAGTTGAAGTAAATAATAGGTACGAGTATTTAAAAGGACGCAATTCCCAGTATCGGTGTGTTATGCAATGACAATTAATAAGGCTCAAGGGCAGACTTTTCGTGTTGCTGGAGTAGATCTCGGTGTCAGTTGTTTCTCGCATGGTCAGTTATACGTTGCTCTTTCCCGGGTTAGCAGTTCTAGAAATCTTTATGTCCACGTGCCGGACGGGTCAACTTTCAATATAGTTTACCCGGAAGCTTTGCGCTGAAGTATTTTCGTTCTACAGGTACTTAAGCCTCATGTGAACGTGATCTAAACAATATTACCTTCTTATATATTAACTTAATAACAAAAGGAGTTAAAAGCTGAACGAGACATAGCTATCTATACTTTTCTGCCGGAAGTCACTACACCACGCGGACGAAGTCGCGGGCAGAAGCTAGTTGAAAATAAAGTTACGGTTGCTGTTACAGTCTCTGATATAGCCTATTGAAAACTTATCTGACCGATAAACTATAAGTTTTGGTATCACATATCTCGGATAGCAATATGTGGTAGAAATTATAGGCTGCCTTTATTTGGCCTATCAGACAACTAACTGACACTTTATGTGGCTGTGTGGTATAATACTAATTCATTTTTATCTTTATGTTATAGACACCATCCAACCCATCAGGCTGCAGAGGACAGCTGGTAAAGATGACGTGTATGAGAACGCTCAGGCTGTCGCCAGCGGCTGGGGACGTACCTGGACCGGAGGTAAATATACTTTCTTCTAAGATAATCCATTACCTTTCATTGCATGAAACTCCTAAAACTGATGTTGAATGATGATAGATGAAATCTTTTAACATATATACCTGCCCCCTTTTTTCCGATAGGAAATCATCAAATGACTCCTCCCGCTGTGGGCTAGGAGCGGTGAGGGAGTGTCAGACTCTTACTGACTAAAACCCATCTTGTTCTTTCTTAGGCCTTTTATGTACTAGGCCGCTAACGCATAAATCTTTCGCCTTTTACCTAACCCATTAAATATATCTTCGTGAACACTGTTACCTAAATATATTTTGTAATTATAACTATTCAGGCTCTTCCCCCGAGAACCTCAACTGGGTGTACCTTCGCATCACGACCAACGCTGACTGCTTAGCCGCCTTCGGAGGCAGCAGCATCATCCAGGCCTCCACCATCTGTGCCAGGGGCTACAACGTTACCAGCCAGTCTACTTGCCAGGTAATAACAGTATTCTCTACAACATTTTTCAGAACTTGGAAATAACTAAAATATCTTCAACAATTAGAGATCCAAGTGGCTAGGAAAATAGATTAAAACTTTATATAATATTAAAATCCAATCCTTCTCCGTGTGAGAGGAGGCCTGTGCCCAGCAGTGAGACGATAAAAAGGCTGTAATAGATAACAGATAATATTAAAGTTTTTTTTCTGAAAACTCTTTGGTTGTTGTACTAAAATGTATGTTAATTTATCCAGGGTGACAGCGGTGGCCCTCTGACCACGATCGACATCGACGGCAAAGTATCCCAAGTTGGAGTCACCTCCTTCGTGTCCGGAACTGGATGCCACACTGATTTCCCTGCTGGTAAGCATCTATCCTTCAACTTTCCCCTCTATTAACCGATTTCCCAAAAAAGAGGAAGTTTTCAATTCGTCGAGATCTTTATTTTTTTTAGCATTTTATAGTTTGCCGTTCATGGAATAATTTAGTTTTGATACATTTCACACCGATGACCATTTTTACAAAAGATAAATTCACAAAAATTATGTATTCCAATTAAAAATTATATAGTGTATTTGCGAATCAAAGTTAAAAGTATTTATTAAAAAATCTTTAATTTCAGGTTTCGTCCGCCCCGGCTTCTACCACGAATGGTTCGAGCAGTTGACCGGCATCAACTTCGACTGGGACTACGAAGAGCCTGCCACCACCACCGCGGCTCCCGAGTCTGAGGAAGTCACCACCACCGAGCCTGAATCTGAGGAAGCCACCACTCCTGCTCCTGAGTCCGAAGAAGCTACCACTCCTGCCCCTGAAGATGATGATGATGATGATGAGGAAGACGTCGCCACTACCCCAGCCCCCGAGGAGGATGATGATGCTACCTCTGAGTCACCCGAGGAATCCTCTGAATCCAGCTCCTCTTCTTCTTCTTCTTCATCTGAATCAAGCAGCTCCTCCGAATCCAGCCAGTCTTCCGAATCGTCGGAAGAATAAAAACTTCCTAAACTACTCAGTTTTAATATATAGAACAACTTTCCTATGGCAATAGTCAACATTAATGTTTAATATGTCATCTATTTATAATTAAATAAAATTTCTCGTTTTTTATAGTGTTATTATGTAGGTTTTTTATTTCAACCACTTACGCCCGCACTCAGAGACATTTAATGATAACTTAAGTCACTCCTTAGTGACAGATTCTCATAGAAATTCTGCACTGAGGAACGGCTTAAGTAACCATTAAATGTCTTTGAGTGTGTCCATAAATGCCAAATTATTAATCTAATTAATTACTTACGTAAACAATACGAAAAGAAGCATTATTCAGAAGCTCTTGTTTTAGTTGATGAAAGTCAGAACAGGACTTATCTGTAACTTTTGTGAAGTTTAGCTTGAAAGGGATTAGGGTAAAGCTACAGGTGGTTAGGGCTCCTAAGAATCCAACCTCCTTTCTGAATAAAGGAAAAAGTATATTGCGTAAAAAGAAGATAGGTCAGACCTCTATGGAAACGTCCAGAAACAATAGTGATGGCATGATAGAAACTAGTTCTAAATTCTAAATTCAAACTGCGTGTGCACTCGAGCCTCTAGAGACCGCAGATGCAGGGGTCATCAGAGGTCAGAGTCCTCTTGCTTGTCACAATTTTGTGACCTATTTTCAAAGTGCCGGTTCTTGCAAGCCTATTCATACGAAAAATACATCATTCATGTTGTTTTCTCAGAAATATTATAGGCGATGTTAATTGGAATTCGACGAAGTGTGTACTTAATAATACTTATTTTTAAAATTATATATTCTGCAACAAAAAATTATAAACTAAAAAAAGACTGGGTAGTTTTGCGTGAGGTACCTATACGTAATTTTTTTATAACTGCTATACTTATGCTTTTTCTAGACTGGGTAGTTTCGCCGAAATTGCTATTCTTAACTTAAAATTAAACTAGCAGACGTAAAAAAACCCACAGAGGGCCAAGTTCTTTGTTTCATTGTCCAGTATTGAGTAACACAGTCCGAGTCTCGCTAGGCCTAACCTTACCCCTCGCGACAAATAGCCGGCGCCGGCTACCAATCGATGTTAACGTCTAAGGGTCCCTTTAAACCGAATCTAGTAAATTTAGTAACACATACGCTGTATAAACAGCTCTTTGTATCCAAAACTTACGTGTTTTATTACCTTTTTGAAAATTGAGGGGTTTTTAACCAATATTTTCGTGGTTTTCTTGAATTTTGACGGACAGGTGAGTCGCCGGTCGTGTGTGATGGGAAATCGCACGGAAATAAAAATAGGCGCATGGTGCTACAGCGTCGTATTGCAGTGGCGGTCTACGGCGCATGCGTTGAAGTGTTGCTGGCGTAGAAATTTATTTACCCCTGGGTTTATTGAGTTCTTTTGTGTTTGTATGTACAGTAGTACAGCGCTGAAGATTTTCGGATTTCTGTGAAAAGTATGAGAGTAAGTAAGAGAGATTGTAATGTGATTGTCTGTAGGTATCAGTTTTATTACACTTCAAGAGGAAAAATATTAAAACAAACAGATGTTGTTTTATTACATTACACTCATTATAATACATTACATTAAAATTCATGTTCTACTTTTGCATATGTAATAAGAAAAGTAGTTTTAATAGATGTTTTTCGAATATTGTGTACATTCTATGTCCATGATGACAGTAGAAAAATCTGCATTTCATCAAATTCATTAAAAGTACCTATAAAAAGGGAGACTAACAATAGATGGCAACACACGATTGCAATTGGCGCGCGCGCGAATCGCCCTTCCAAATCAACATGGCGAACGCTCGGGGAGCGCGCCTCGTCTCATAAAACAACCGGAAAATCTCATTCTCACGTCACTACACGTAATTATAATTTCAACGAATCGTCCACGGATAAAATGTTATAGTGTCCGGTCTACGGGTGTGTTTAGTGAATTCTTTTGTGTACAAAGTGAGTTATTGTTTATTGCATGAGTGGTTCTCATGGAGTGCCTGACGCACGGGACGATGGACGCGATTCACCTGCCAGCACCGAACAGCTAACGTAAGAATTCAAAATCAAAATTAAATATTAATAAAACTACATACACTATCACTCATGTAGGAACGTCTCCCTAAATTCGCCGTAGACAATATATTTTCTGAGGAACGTTTGAGTATGCATAATGAAGGTTTTACCGCACCCCTAATGGCAGCCCTTGGTCGGAACAAATGGTGTCTGTAATGTAACTCTGTGTAGCGAACAATGTTGACACACCAGCACTAATCAATGGAATAATAAGGATTCATTTGAACTTCGTCACATTTATAAATACGTTGTGATTTGGTCAAATTCTGATCATTAGGCTACGGATATGATTCAAGGGAAATATTTTGAGTTTAGTTGAAGATACTTAAAAAGAAAGACAGATGATGATGACTAAGTGAACGCTTTCTTGACTCATAATTTTCCTGAAACACAGTAAATGGAAATGTAGGTATTTCCAAAGAGAATTTTTGCAGAAAAAATAAAATAAAAGATTTGTTTCGATTTTCTGAAAAGTGTCACAGGTACAGGTGACTCAATCTCTATTTCAATGCAACCAAACTAAAAAAAACACGTTTGACAAGGCTAACATTTTTAAAGCAAATCTTAATAACAAGTGTCGTAGATTTAGTTTATTGATCTGCAAATGCGCCACAAACATTATTTGACGCTTTTAAATCTAGAAACATATGTATACACAGATGTATTATCATTACGAACAGGAGTTGACATCGCCATGAAATGTTTTTAATGATGCGATGAAAGCCATTCATGCTGACGAGCTGTCAACAGCACTAGTCTAACATTAGGTACATACTATAACAATTTGTCACGACGACATTATTGTCTACAAGTTTTCAAAACTAGAAATATGCTGTCTTTTATGTTTAATATCTGCGATGGTAGTCTTGAACGAATCGGTAATGTGTTGTCCAAAAAGTGGTACTTCACAGTCAAAGATAGTGATGTAAATCAAGTGATCCATGAATGTGCATAGAATGCTAGATGCTGACTCAAAATCTAGCGAAGTAAACAAATTTGCAATTGCACGAGTACAAATACGAATCTCAAACAACCTGACGACGTAATCCTTCTGTTTGTAGTTATGTTCATTCAAAAATCATCTAATCTAATTAAGCAGATCAATACTGTTGAACTTTTGAACGTCAGTATTTCAAAAAGACAAATTCTTTTCAGAAGCACGAAATAGGTAACCCCAATCATTTGGATTCTCAGCCAGTCTTTTGTATTTGAAGCTAATAGTGTTATTGAAGGACCACAAGTAGAGGAAGCATACCTAGTGGAATCCCCTTTTCTTGTTTAAGAGGCCTAGCACGATCGTAACGTTATTAGGTCATTCTTAAAGTTATCTTAAAGCAAAAGAAGGATCGGAGCATCGTTTTGACTTATTCCATGAAGGTTTCAGGATTTTTCCAAATTCTCCTTTCGTGACATCAAGAGTTCCCCATTGGTGTAGCATAAGATATTGTTGTTGGGCGAATGAAGCCAGTGTGTCAGTCAAGCTGGCGGGCTGCCAGTAGACGACGTTACGACTCAGACGGCGTCGACGTCATATTTGCGTAAAAATCCATACGTATTGTGTAACGCGTGTGCTTGCGGCTCCCGCGTCACTGGCTTGAGGATGAGTAGATAGAAAATCTTATACTGTATAGGAAATACGACGTAGGCATGAAAATGTGATGTGTAGGATGGGATATATACGATATGGACATGGGAGATAAGTTTTACTGCACATATATGATTGATGACTAATAGTAAATGAGGAAAGTTAAGTCTTTCCGAAGTGTATGATTGACCGACGTGAAAATTTGCACGTATGTGTACATTTTCAGGCAGAGTTATAGAGCTATTGTCTGCGTACTGGCTCTAAATTTGATTTAAAATCAAAATAACAATTTTCTCAATCGAAAACGAGAGCACACCCACGAATGCACTCAAGTCAGTCCACGTACGGTAAAAGTTTTCCCGTGTTGTAAATTAGGTCTGTAGGCACAGTTAGATTGAAATATTGCTCTAAAGAGCACATTTGTAAGATAATGGAAAAGTGTGATATTCATTAGCGTTAACTATGTTTGAATTCAAGAGTTTATACGGAAGAGCAATTTTTTGAGTTCGCGCCAATTTGGCAGCGTGGGTCTGCCGCGTATAATAATGTCGCCGGAACATCTCAAAGCTAGCCTTTGTTACATGATTAAATATCAAAAACAAATACAAATTACGGAAACAACCGGTCATTTGTTTTTCTATTTCTCATTTAGCTGTTTACAAGGTTTTATTGGTTATTCTGGTCTGCTTCAGAAATAGCGTACTTGAAACTATGATCTGACCCTTTTTTGGTGCAGCCCTGGTGTACAAAAAATGCTATTTTATCTTGAAAATTGACAACAGTCAACTGCACTATAGATTGCCCCCTATAGTTTCGTTAACTAGAAAAATTATGATAATGAATACAGACAGACTTATGTCTGTGATAATGAATTAACCAGGGAGATTACTGGAAGCCTATTAACATTTCAGTCTAGGATAGTCGGTACGACCTAAACCCAATTATATTCGTCTTGAAAGCTTTGCAGTGTTTTCTTAGACACTTTCTATCGTTTGCTAGACAGTAAACCCTTCAGAGGGATTAGCTCTCTGGGTCAGTCGATGTCGACATTATTTGTTAGAACTCCCTTCTAATTTTAACACCATCTGGTAAAATTATATAGTTGTTTTATTATTAGTTCATTGCAAGGGCACTACGAACGTTATATTATCTAACAAAATACGATGTAAGGCTTCTATACTTAATATTAACTAGAGAAGATAAAATTAGATTACCTATTATATATGTTCTAATGAAAAGTATAACATTTTGTAGGATTCATCCGTCTTGTCATTTCCTAGCTACACCGTTTACATCATAGACCATTCTCGACTTTGTAAATGTATGTGTTCAACAGATTTATGAGTAGAACTAAATATACTTTAGTTTATTTTAGTAACAATACACTGATATATTTAGTTCACAGCTATAAATACTGTATCCCTTTTGATCGCGAACTTACGTTTAACGAATAAGTACAGAAATAAGTTCTCTCAGAGTCTATGTAGCATGCGTCACTTGCCGGTTTCACTTACCTCCCTAGGGAATCACTTCCCGCACAGAGGTAAAAAATCAACGTATAATGTTGATAATAATGTATTGCTGCCAAGTTACATCAAAATTCATAGTAGAATAGTGCAGCGTGAAAGAGTAAAAATAAATATATCCTTACAAACTTTTGCTTTTATAATATTAGGTATGTTGGGATAAGATTTAGTCAATGTGCCAAATGAAACAATATTTTTCATCTCTCTATGCGGCTGGTTGACGCTTCTCGTGACCAAAAGGCTGTCTATGAGGTACCTCGGACAAAGAATCAGCATGGCGATCCAACGAGGTAATGCTGCCAGCCTCTTGGGCACGCTCCCAGTCGACAGCGATGGGGACGAATTTTTTGACGCATTTTAGTTTTTTATATGTATTGTAAATATGTAAAAATTTCTATGTAAATACATATTTTTAAAATATAAGTCTTGTGTATTTTACACGAGTTGTATTAAATCAATACAGACACGGTTTATGAGAAATGCATTACATTTAGTTCGATACGTTACGAATTTGAAATCAGTTCTATATTTAAGCGTTGATATTGATTCAATGCGTTGAAGTAAATCGATTATTACCTTTGCAGTAGATTAAGTATGTTGACTTTACATCTAACTCCTAGTAATTATATCGCTGTTAATAGAAAAACTTTCTCTAGTAATCCAAATTATAAACAAGCGCAGTACACAATAATAAAGATTTCATCCACGTCTTGCACAGATAAATAAAAACGCCACTGGGTTAGTGAGTCGGGACACATGCCAAAGCAAACGAACCTACATAAGTACTTCATGCTCGACTTTTGTTCGACGCCATCATGTCTGAGAGCGCTTAAAAGAAACTTTTGCCTTGTACGTACATAAATAATGAAGCTACAGAGCTGGTGGCATCGTCTTTTACGATGGTATCAAGGATAATTGACTGTTGAGCTCGTAAAGGAATATGGGAATTTTCCTGTTGGCGCCCACCGTGGGACCCGTGCAGACTTTTGGCGCCCAACACGCTTGCATTTTTAATGTTGAATTTTAGAATAATGGTATTTGCATCTAAAGTATAACGACGTATTGCAAATTGCAAGAAGAAGGATCTTATAAAAGATAAAGTTATCGTAGTCTGCCGATGAGCAGTAATGATATCTGGCACCCAATGTGCTTCATTCCATAAATTGCTTTTATCTAGGAAAGCTGCTAATTAACTTTTCTGAAGCATGATTCAATTTGAAACAGCTAAATTTACTTACTAATTAAATTCTGATTAATTTGCCACTTTCATGCTAGATGATATTTGATTACAAACTTGTTGTGACTTCGCTTTTGAAAAATGCTCTAGTAGAAGACAGGTATTATGCAGCAATCTGTAGAACTTACAACGTTAACGGGCCTCATTAGTCTCCTTAACTCCCGCCCCTCGGGACTAATTTCGGCTTGACACACAATTCCACGCGGATGTTTGCTCGGGACCCATCCTGTTTACAGCTTTAGATGTATCTTCATCTACTTATACATATACGATAATCAGCTTGTAGGTTGTAATGTAGGCATAATAATTTTGGCTCTGTTCATATTAGGACAAGTGACAACTTATCTTTAAGTACGGATAAAGCCAGATAAATTACTTGTTTTAATAGGAAATTACTGTACGTATTTGTTACTTGTAGTTTTTCCGAGGCTTGCACTCGTGGCCTATTGAAATTTTTTCGCGCAACTGACAAAAGTACTTGGAATAGCCATCTTTCTAATTGTCTCTTCCCATACCATTTAAGAAAAGTCAAGGCTTGTAAATCAATACACCACACCAGCACTCTCCTACCTTGATACTTATATGGTTAGTTATATTCTTTTTAGTTAAGGTAGGTATGAGATTACAGTGTTCTGTTTAGAAGTTTTACTTGGAAGGAGGGTGATACTCCACCTGGTTAAGTTTCAGTGTTCTAATGTTACAAAGTAAGAAGTTAGGTATGTTTGTTGCAGTGTCGGGACGCGGGCAGAATGTAAGTAACATTGCTGTACAGAGTCACTGCTGTAGCTAAAGAAACTGTAAAAAGTTATTCCGCTCAACAACTTTTTACAAGTGCTTTTGCGCAGTTTCTTCAAACTGGAAAAAGCAGAATTGCTGATACCTTTTGCAGTGTATTATCTTCGAAATCACGAGGGTAGTAATTAGTAGCAACCCATGTCAGCTGGTGTCAATTAGGTAGCAACTTTCTGTATGCATTTTGAGAATAAAGAAAATAGGAAGAGTGACAGCAATTATGTTGCACACAACATTCCACATAATAATAGTGGTGAGTTTTTAAATAAGCAACATTATAATATTGATTCCCTAAGTACATACATATATAGGCACATACATGGTATCACGCCTTTCTTTAAGTTCCATCCATTTTCACTATATAATTCTAAAAAGGACCGGCTAATACGTTGATAACCATTTCAAAAGACTGATGACTCACTTCAGGTTCGATATCTGCGTTCAATATCAAGTACGTACCCTTCAAAATTGAGGTCCCTTGTCCCTTGTCGCCAAGAGCTGCCCCTCGCCAACACGGCCATATAAAAGAAAACCTTGGCATTAATTTTTACAAAGCTTATTGCTAAACATAATGGAATAATACCTACCGGCTTCCGAACAATTCACAGTTTTAATGATTTCTGAGATAGGGTTGAATTGTATTTATTTTGCTAGAACTTCTTTGAAATAAAGACGTAAGAAAACTCTAGGCTGGTTCTCGTAATCATGCTAAAAAATATGAATATTTTGGCCTGAAAACTAGAAGGGCTACAAACTTTGTTTCGACGTTTAGATACGGCTGGTTGCTGTGCCAACTAAAACTACATCAATTGATTAAGAAACTTTTTGTCCAAATAAAACGCTAAAAATACGCTAAAAAAACTAAATGTAGCAAATATCAATGACAATATATTTTATGATTTATCAATAGCTAGTCTATTATTCGTTAAAAGACATCCTGACCAAATAAAAAATGGGAACGCAAAGGCTATAATTTAGTCGTGAATATAAGAAAGGCTCGTTTAAAATAATAAGCCGGTGGAAGGGAATGGCGTTTCGACTCTCAGCTGAGTAACGCTCCGCTGGATTTATAGTTATCAGCTGTAACGCAAGCCGCATGATAAACAGTCCCACTGTATAAGGAGAACAGTAAATTAACTTCGTGTGACTTACGAAGTTCGTACGATATTTTTTGGTATAAAATAGACAAAAATGTTAAAGTATTTTTAATTTCTACGTTTATTTAAGCTCCATTTGTTACCCAAAAATGTCTAGTAATTTTTTTTAAAAAGGTTATGGTAAAAAGTAAAGTCTATGAATATTTTTCACATAGAAATTATTGTACAAAAGAATGTTACGCACAAGTAATTAAATAAGAGTTATTACGGCTCTTTCATTAAATTGCTACATTTATATAACGCTTTTGCATACTTACAAGTGAAATACGGCCATTCCTACGTTTTTGACGCAAAAGAATTCTAATGGGGCTTTGACCTGAGGTCTAAAAATAGATGGCGTTGATAAGCTAATCGCGACGTTGGCCCGCGATACAAGTTAATCATTCCTTGTGTTGTGATATATTAGTTTTACCTATATTTTGTATTGTACCTCAAACAATTGGATAAAAATATCGGATAGTCATTTGTCGATCATTGATCTAGAAGGCACTATAGATGATTAATTTTAGTTCTGAAAATAGAATGATTGACATTGACGTTAATTTTAAAGAAAACCTCATTTCATTAATAACTCACTGTATGTCGGTACATTGGTATATGCTAGGGAACTATGAACGATGACTGTAAATAAGATAATAATTTAACTCTTCCTGATTAATTCACTTTCTGTAAATATTATGTTATTTTAAAAATTCGTCGCCGTCATCTTTAGCAGTTGATTCTCTGTATCATCATATACAGTGGTTCACGACGACCTTTCAGCTATCGATTTTGTATACCAAGTGAACGTCGCGGTTTGTTTTAAGCTTGGAGCATTCAAACAACCGAAGACGCGATAAGCACTACTTTTCAGGCAAAAAAGTTGAAAAAGTTCGAGGCAACACTACGAATAATGATAGGTCACTCATGCATTATCAATCTCGGAAATTCATGACAAAATTGTCGTGAACACTACTTTCCAGTCGAAAAAGTACAAAATGTTCCAGGAAGCACAATGTCAATAACAAAAAATGTTAGCTCACTCATGCATTTACTATCACATCGTTGCGGACACATTATATAAAAGTATGAGTGCCACTTTCCTACCTTCGATAAATGTGAAGGTACGGCAATGACGTGTCCAGTCGGTTGAATTGTCTAAGGTTTTAACTGATCGCCGTCTTTATAGACCTGCCTTGACATTATCTTGATCATCGCGGACTAATAAACTTGGAACGAAGATATTTTTGTTTTTTAAAGCGACGTCGTCGGTGGCTAAAGGTACATATTTATTTAGGCCAGTCTTTAACTGCTGTTCTGTCTTCTATCTTTTTATTTCGTTTCTTTTTTTTGACTAGTCTTTCTTTTTCTTACTCTAGTTGTCTATCCAAATTGTCTTTTTGGGCAGGAGTTTTGCAGATTTAATAGTTATAATAAGATAATTTTGTAAACCTCTAAGTAGGTATTGTCACGTACATATTATATTATGTCATGTTCTTAAAAATTACTTCGATATTTCATACGTATAATTTAAAGATATATATGTAAGTGGAATAACTGACACATGTAATATTAATTCATAGAATTTTAGTTTGTTAGTTACGTAAAACTGTGTACAGTAGCAATCACAGTTTCGCGGAACCGTCATCCAGAAATGGACAGCTATTTCCAATTTTATTATTAATTCGTTGTGACATTTAGATAAATGCGGTTTTGGGCCTCCTACGCTTCTGCCGTTTGGTAATATTTGTGGGTGAAGCCCAGTGCATACGTCAGAGGCTGGTGTAACGTTAATAGAAAGCCTTTATGACGTAGGTAAAAGGCCATTTTGATTTCAGAGGTATTGTAATCCTTAATATTTAATATTAGAAAGGGTTGGTTTTAGTTTTCATTTAGCAAGTTTCAGTCAAAGAACAACGGGTTTCAACCTTTGCGCCACCTTGTGAAAGTTTTAATTTCAGACATTTTATACCTAAGAATAAATAATAACTTTTAAAGTTTTAACGATTGATGTATTATTAGAAAGTCAAGTTTGGAAACAATGGCACTTTCAATTAAGTTTTTTAAATATTTATGGCGCCCAACGTGGGACTGGCTACATTTTATAATTCAGTAGAAAACCTTGATTAACGTATAGAAATAACATTTGACCAACTATATAAAAGTGTATAGTGTATACTATATTTGAATTTAAAAGTAATTATAGTTGATATAAAGCTTACATTTCAGTATTAAAGCTGCCATCAGAAACTCATCGTTGAATGGCTTATGCTGACGTTTATTCTAATTACATTATCGCTCAGCCCTGTAGCCGGGACTAATGACGACTATTATAAACAAAGCTGAAATCGATAACGTATTTTACTCAGAAACATACAGGTTTCATTATGTGTAGGTGGTCTGCATTTGTTTACAGAGAAGCACAGATTTCAATCATAATTTCAATATGGAAGGTATAAAGAAAATAAACGATAAAGTAACATTTTAAATGCAAGAAATACTGGTAATAAAAAAATAATGGTTCTTGTTGGGCATCATCGGAAACAAGTAAACCCTACGTTGACAGTCCTGATGTACCCTGATGTGCTTAAACTTATCAAGCGAATGTTCATTCTAACTACACCTATAAAGAAAGAACAACGAAAAACTTCTGTTTATATTCAAATAATATGTTAAGAGCTGCTGTATATGCTACGAAATTATGTCTTATTCTAGCTCCCGCTATTTGCTTTGTTCAATCGTTTCAAACACACCTTTACAAAGAACCTTCTCAACTCACCAACAAAAGGGTATCTAACGCATGTCCCCCATAAAATTTACGACGCTAACTACAATACCCTCTGTAAAACCTAAGCATGGCCACCATGGTATAGCCTTGACCGTTAGGTGCAGTGGGTGCGCCTCGGACACCATACAAGTGCCGTATAACCCTTTGCGTCATACTGTATGCTGTGCCAAATTACCACCGAGAAGGTCATGGACGGAAAAAGGATTGATTTATTTAACGCCGATTGGATATGCGTCAGAATTCTTTAGTCCAGAATATTGTCTATGGTGTCTTTTATTTGGTAGGGGAGAAACGAAATTTCCTGAGTGCCAAATTCTAAGAAAACCTGCCGGGGGCAGGCCATCTGAGTCTTCCTGCGGGATTGTTCGAAAGAGTTACCGTGGCCCTGGTACATTAAAGGCTTAAGAAGAAACATATGATCTAATAGGTTTTAGTTAGTAACCACCACTCAGAGACATTTAAATATTACTTAAGTCACTCCTTAGTGACGGAATGTCATACAAATCCTTCACTAAGGAATGGCTTAAGTAACCATTAAATGTATCTGAGTGGGGAGATAAGAGTCAGACACTCCCTCGCGCTGCAACCAAAGTGGGGGAAAAAAGTGTCAGATTCTTACTGTCTTAACCCCACAATGTTTCTTCTAGAGCCCTTCGTGTACGCAGCCCCAGCAGGATTTTATTAATGCATTGGCAATCAATGGGATTGAAAAATTCTATAATAAGAAAAAAACAATATACCTATGTACATGTGGTTCATACGAATGTAAGAATGTATTACTAGATGTTATCCTAGACTTGATGTCTGGCCCAAATTTCAATAAAGCGACAAAAAGCAATTATTCGGCCGACATTTACAAATTACAAGATACTATCTTTTCTTTTCGGCTAAGCTATTAAGGTTTGTCCTATTTTTATTAATTAAAACACTATCTAGAAAAACCCAGACTAAGTAAACCGTTGCTCCATTATAACAGGATTAATTATTATTCTTTTTTTTAACTAATACAATAAAGGGGATACTTTTTTTGCCTAAGGCCTAAAGGCTCCGAAAGTACACAACCGATTTGAAAATTTCTTTCACTGCTTGACAGCTACACTACCCCCGAATAACATAGGATATATTTCATCTGGGTATAGTTAACAGTGCCCCCGCTGAAACTGCTGGAAAACCACTAGTGTCTTTATATAAAACATTGTCTACATTTTGTACCAAGTCCAGGGTATCAAAACAGACACTCTCAGGTACACAAGCACTCACAATTTCAATTCAATTTGCACCGATGCATTGAAACGAAACCTTCCAACTGACCAATGTAGATGTTAGGTAATATCGGACACTCTTACTAGCAGTAGGGTAGAACCACGGAGGAAGGAATTATAAAAAGAGATGCTATAATGCAGAGAGGTCAGGCGCCTTCTAGGTCAAGCAACCTACGATAGGCGTGATTAAGACAATCAGTTACTAGAAAACTAGAGCAATCTTAACATTGCTCTTGATTGATTCGTGTTTTTTTTTTCTTCTTTTATGTTTCCAAAGAAGGCATGTGTATGAGGGCGGAGCTAGTAACATTCCTCGTCCCCCAAACATTTTGGCCCGCCACTTTTTTAGGAGATTTTGCGTTTGCGTTGACATCTCTGCTGGTCGTATTGTAAGTACTCCATGGTTAGAACCTTAACATAGAAAACCTTGTGTTTACCGCGTGGAAAACTACTTACGTGATTAATAACATGTTTTATGAACGGCACGTGTTTCCTTGCTGTAAAGTTTTATAGCTGACATTCTGTTGTTGTTTGAACTTTATGTACCTACCCATATGCATCGTCATTTACAGGCTTTCCCCAGTTATAAAGGAATGAATTTTATCCAGTGCGCAAACTTTGTCAACTTATAGTTAAATAAGTTTTATAGATACGTATATTTTTATTTTTTAGTGTTTTAGTACAAAAAAGAAAAGTTATTGATATCGAAAGATGTTTATTTTGTAACCGATAGTACGGTCACAGTCGTCATAGTAAGCACGGCGGCAACGCGAAACCGGTTTACTGACGGAGCTCCGCTCGGCGCGCGTAAGAATAGTTGGTATCCATATTTTGCTAATTTTAGGGCGGACAAAAGAACGCACTGCTTAAAATTCATTCCTGTATAAGGGTCGATTTCCAGTCTAAATAGGTACGAAGTTAAAATCTTTTTGCGTCTATAATGGTTCTGTTATGACTTTTGATACGGAATTAAAAGCTGGAGTTATTGGTTGTTGAAGAGAATATCTCACAATCAGACCTCTCAACCATCAAGTATGAGATTTTTTACATTACTACAGAATATATCGACGGTAAAAAGGCAAAAGGGGTCAAGCGCCACATTTTGCGATTTTAACTTTTTTATTGACCCCAACTCCACTATTTTTTCTCTTTCGAATGGTCGTAGTATCGTTTTCCTAGCATGAAAAAAAGTCGCTTGTACCAAAGAATTATTTGTACTGAAGTGCCAAATCGATACTTACCAAAAGTGCTCAAGCGACACCAACTTTACGTTTTTGTATCGCCTTGTCATTTGGCATAATTTTAACAACAATATTAAAAGTAAATATGTCGTTTGTATCCATTTTTCTTTTATTTGTTTAATAACTATAACGTCGCTTACACCAATAGTAAAAATTGTCAACTAAACATAAATTGGCGCTTGGCACCTTTCTTAAATAATTTTATTTTCATTAAGTTGCATTTGATCCACTCCGCACGCGCGACAGCGCCCTTGCAAATGGGGATATGTCTCGTGTAGGTACGTGAAAGCAAGTTCACGCGTGTTTGAAACGCGATCGCAATTGTTAACACAGATTAAAATTTTATATAAAACATGTCTGCAACTCCCGAAAACGTGAAATTGAGAAGTGTTTGGCCGAAAAAGACTTGCAGCAATAGAGGGGTCGAAGAAATTTAAGATGCCGTGATTCCCCTACTATCATCGGTAAATTCAACCTCATTTTATTTATTTTATAAAAATAAATTTAACGTTTCTTAGGATAGTTTTTAGGGTTCCGTATCCAAAGGGTAAAACGGGACCCTAATGTTTTTGCTCCTCTGTCCGTCCGTCCGTCCGTCTGTCACCAGGCTGTATCTCATGAGCCGTGATAGTTAGAGAGTTGAAATTTTCACAGATGGTGTATTTCTGTATATGCCGCTATAACAACAAAAACTGAAAACTAGAATCAAATAAATATTTTGGGGGGCTCCCACACAAAAAAACGTTATTTTTTTAAGAACTGGTAATAGGTAGTAGGTACGCGTTTCAGGTAGTAGGTACATGTTGGATAATTTTATTACGAGAGCAACTTGAAAATGTGTTTATTGAGATATCTTAACGATATTGGTGTAATTATTGGTATTATTAATTTTTGTATAAAACCATTTTATCCGTTTTTGAATCATGTAAATCGGTTCACGCGTTTAAGAAATCATTAAAAATGTAAACAATCATAATTTTTACCAAGTTATTGTGGTTTATTTACTCAAATAATGTGATAACATGCTGTTGTATGTACTATCAGTTAGGTAACTGCTGTTTTTTGGATCTCAGTTTTGTTCCTTGTATTGTTTTAGTTTAATACATAATCCATAGTTCTATTACCTACCTGCTGTGCCAAATATAAAATAATACTGTTAATTAAGATATTTTAACTTAAGCCAAAATCTGACTTAGTTCTATGATCTGTTGTGCCAAATAAAATAAAATACTTTACTACTTTATATACATGGAGCTTAGGTAGGGCTGCCATTTCGAATTTCGCGAAACCCGGACAAATATTAAAAAAACCCGGACATTTGACGTAAATCGCATTTTTACCCCGGACGAGTTCGAATTTTTTTTTTAACAAAACAAGACCTAGTTTTTAATATTACTACCTATTACTACTATTATATACTTAAATTCAATGAGGTGCTTCCTTACATGTAACGTCAGGGCCATATCTAGCTCAAGTAGTAGGTACCTAGTATTAAAAGATTATGACTTAATATTTCGAAGGTCATAAATAAGAAAGCTCATATGGAAACTAGGAGTTAGCTTCTTGTTAGTAATAGGACTTAAAAAGGCGCTACCTTTTTGATAGGTTACTTGATGGTGATTAGGCACTAAAGCACCTAAACTTGTATAATAAAAAAAATCCGCAAAGCGAAGAAGCCGCGAGCGAAGCGAGCGCGAAATTTTTGGGTTTTGAGACACTTCGACTTCTGCAGTCTGTGTGTCGATTGTAATTCAACTCGTAAGAAAAATGTCCGGGTTTTCCCCGGACACTTCTTGAAACCCCGCCCGGACGTCCCCCGGACGGCCTAAAAACGAGGACAAATCCGGGGAAACCCGGACGGATGGCAGCCCTAAGCTTAGGCCAAAATCTAAATATTCCAACATTCAATATTGGTGCTTGACCCCCTCGCAAATGCGATAAACCTGGTAAAAACCTGGGGTCAAGCGACATCTATCTTTGAAACTATTGATCTCAAGCTTATTTTGATGTAAAATTATTAAAGAACTTTGTATTTAAGTAAACTTTTCTGAATATTGCGATGTGATTCAATAAAGCAATAAAGAGATATTATTTTTTTAAACTTTCTTTTTACTCTCCTGAACAATTTGATCTGTGGTGCTTGACCCCTTTTGCCTTTTACCCGTCGATATACTTAGGGGTTATGCATATCTACGCCTACTGGGTTTTCTGGTCTATAATTTGGATAACAGTCGAAAACACGCAGACATTTCTATCTACGCAAATCAATACCTGATTTACTTCAGAAGTCTAGCTCATAATGTAACCATCTAGTCTAGATTTCTAGAATGTACACAAACAATTCAGTCTACAGATGTGTAGTGGGCGTTTTATTAGCTATGTCCCGTGCTGTCTGGCGCGTTTGAAATCCAGACACATTCCAGACTTATGCTCGTTAACCTTTGAGCTAGACGGATTGTATTTACCTGGAGATAGACCTAGGTAAGGGAATCTTGTTTGAGGATAGTTATTTGTTTGTTGTTCCTTTGTGGGTTAGAATGTGGCTTTTGAATGAAAGGGTTACCTAAATTACCTACCTCTAATGTTTCAAGGCTACTCACAAAGGATTTTGTCTGTGGTATGTTGATGCTGTCTGCGGTATTTAGTTACATAATCTGAATAACTTTTAGCAGTCCCTCCTGGTAAAGAATTGGTACTTCGATTACACTGGAAAGGATTGGGGTTGGCCCAACATATTGAGAAAAGGCTACGCAGATGACGAATCTAAATGACATTTCAACCTGCCTAATTTTTCCACACATACCTAGGTCTTATTGAGATCATATCGATTCTATTTAAATAGGATCCCCAAATCACAAGAAAAGTGTAAAATGAAGTAAAATGAATGAAATACAATGTAATAATGGCCACAGTTTTTAATTTATTTCATACTTTCTTTAGGATCCAACCCCATACCAAAACACATGTCAGATTCCCCATAGAGTTTACCAAAAAGACACGGGTTTTACCAGGTCAAAGCGTGTCAATATAATAGCCCGTCATTAACACAAGACAAGCAAGGTGCGTCATATAGTCACGGCAATAGAACCTATTTCGTTAAGTCGGTCAAGCTAAATTGTATCGTCACTAAATGGAAGGTGAATACGCTTTGGTTAATAATTAAGGTGAGGCGCTTAGTTAAGTAAGTAAGTTGTGTTCCAAAAAGTATGTGTGATGATACTAAAAAGGCGAGCCATTGGAATATCCGTGAAAATTTCTTCAGTAAGGTCGCTGTAGATTACTGGATTTTAAACGTTTAGCTATATTAATTAACTACCTATCTGTTTGCTAGAAGCTTAATCTATTATATAAAAATGAATCGCAAAATGTGTTGGTAAGCGCATAACTCAACAACGCCTGGACCAATTTGGCTAATTCTTTTTTTGTTGTGTTTGTTATTGTCAGGAGAAGGTTCTTATGAAAAAAAAATAGGGTAAAGTAGAGAAGTCAGTTGACGGGAGCGAAGCCGCGGGCAAAAGCTAGTTGGTAATAAAGATGACATAGCCTAATAAAGGCCACGATTGAATTAACAACTCTATCATCATCAACAGCAGTGGCGTAGCTTGCCTTGTCGGGGCCCCGTATAAAAAATTGTTTGGAGGCCCTTATATGGCACTTTTTTATAACCTCTTCCCTTTTCTGTTAACTTTTTCTTTTCTCAGCGCCGCTGGGATAATCTATTTTCCTTTCACTCATTTAATGCACATTTATATAAAGCGCGTAAATAAACAGTGCACTGCACTCCGTGCGGTGGCGGCGTAGCATCGGGTGGCACCCGCGGCGGACTAACTATTGAGCACCCAATAATCATGGATTAAAATTGTAAATAAAAGTACCTACTTAAAAATCGTGTAGAAATCATTCGTGGTGGTTTTTGCTAGGTTTAACGTAAAGAAACCGGAGACGGCTCATTCCAAACTTATAAAGCGCTATTTTTGAAATTTGGGATATAAAAAACCCAAACATGTTTTATAAAAACCGGCCAAGTGCGAGTCGGACTCGCGCACGAAGGGTTCCGTAGGTACCATTATTTAGAAAACGGACAAAAAAATCATGCTTGTTGTATGGTAGCCCCCCAAAATATTCATTTAATTCTAGTTTTCTAAGTTATAGCAACAGCAGCAGAAATATATCATCTGTGAAAATATCAGCTCTCTAACTATACCCTAAAAATCAGTGTGAAATTTTTAAGTTTTGAGATAAACAGGTGTGAAAAAAACCACAGCAAAGAGAAGAAGCCGCGAGCGTAGCGAGCGCGAAATTTTTGATTTTCAGGACGCAATGATACCTAAAGAAATTACAAAAAAGTCACTGTCAATTGAGAGGTGTGACAGCCGGACTGGCATCCCTCTCAGTGCCACCTCGACGTCTTGCACATGCACTGTTGTAGTTTTGTTTAAAATTTGAATAGCATGCACTGACTGGTAGTGAACCTAGGCTTTGCAGATTAGAATGGTACCCTCAGTGACTTGTCCCTTCTGCCCGTGCCATCCTGGTCGTGCAGATATGTGTCGACCGAGATGGCACACCCCGGGTCGTGGTACCAGTGGTGTACCGCCCTCTCCCCCCCCCCCTTATGCTGCTACTAACTCCGTGGTTTAATATCCAATGTAAAGTACAACAACGTACACGTAAATCGCGATATCGATGAAGGATTCCCCGCTGAGTTGAAGATGAAGTAAGTAAAACGGGGAAGTCCCGCAGCCCGCCATAACGATGTAGAGTGTTGTTAACTTTTGAACGCACGCTTAAGGCGGGAAAAAAAAGAATTGCTTTTCAGAATTTTGACATTTGTCGCGGCCCGGGGGCCCCGTATAATTGATACGGCAGATACGGCGGTAGCTACGCCCCTGATCAACAGTTTCGATTATGAATGATTACATAATACATAGTGTTACTAGTTAACAACAAATAAATACATAGTAGCTTTATAGTAGTCATTAAAGATGTACAGGGTCACTACAACAATATCAATAAACCTTTGGCCTTTTCAAAACAAAAGAATAAACCAAGAGATTAAAAAAGATCACTATAGATTCAAATTCAAATCAAGAATCGTGTCTTCTGCTAACTAAGGTCTAATTTCGCGTCGCTTGTCACTGGCAGTCCTTTTTTTTCATGGGAAATTATTAAATTACTCTTCAAGCAGTGGGTGCAGCGTGAGAGTGTCAGACTCTTACTGCCCAAAACCCACCATGTTCCTTCTTAACTTCTTTAGGTATGTGCCAGGGACGCGGTAACTTTTTCGTACAATCCTGCAGCTCATCCTCCTGCCCTTCAGTCGGCGCAGCATGTTTTCTCCTTCCATAATTTTTTATTCATAACATATTCGGACCTTAACATACTGCAATTTGGCACAAGTGTTACAGCCGGCTGCCTGACGCTAACCCTCCTTGGGAATACAATCCTGCAGCTCCGGCAGGAAATGGCACTCCCGCCATTGATTATGTCAAAATACGTCATGGCAACAGTTTTAAAACACACCCTAAAGAACCCCTTGCAATACAATATGCAGCGACTTCCGGGCGCCTGACCACCCCTCTGTACGGCCCTACCCTGACAACGATTGGCCGTTTCCCTTGAAATTCAACACAGAAATAATAAACATTAACTTTTTAGTGAACCATTAGCATAAGGCAACTGCTAATATGGGACAATGAACGTGTGGGGTCATTCGTATGAAAATCTAGACACACGGCAGTGTGTCCGCCAAGTTCGAGCAAAAAAAGCGACACACCGGCCGTGGGTTATATTACACGAACCATTTCGGGCCAAATTCGACCCCCCTGTAACTCAAAATCTATTCTATTTACGCATATCAAATTTCTAGTATCTGTTGAGACCCCCTCACTTATCTAAAATACAAAATTTCATTAATATACCTATTGTAGGTCTTGAGATATTGACGTCAGAAAATCGCTATTTTTACTATACACTCACTGACTGACTGACTGACTGACTGACTCACTCATCAAAAACCTAGACCACTTCCAATGGTCGTATTGACTTGAAATTTGGCATGGAGGTAGGTCTTTATGTCAAGGTAAAGGGAAAAATCTGAAAATGGCCAAGTGTGAGTCGGTTTCAAAATAATGAAGGTGTTTTATACCCGGTGTAAATTTATACCCCTAAGGAACTAATGGTCGTATTGACTTGAAATTTGGCATGGAGGTAGGTCTTTATGTCAAGGTAAAGGGAAAAATCTGAAAATGGCCAAGTGTGAGTCGGTTTCAAAATAACGAAGGTGTTTTATACCCGGTGTAAATTTATACCCCTAAGGAACTAAAACGAACTAAATTTATTTATATTTATATAATATATCTTCGAATGGTACAAAGGTTTGTATTTAGTCAAAGTAAAGTAAAAATCTGAAAACGGCCAAGTATGAATCACTTTCGAAAATAACGAATGTGTAACTTTGATCCACGAACATAATATATGATAACATGTCATGTCAGTCAGTTGGTAAATCTAGTCCATTTAGTAAATCTAGATCATTTCTTTGTAAGAAACATAGTGCATATTAAAAAATCTAAAAAATAGTATAAATGAGACATTTCTTTAACTAACTTCATCATAAGAAAAAAAAAATAAACAGCCTTACAAAAATAAATGAAATCCCACCCAAAACAAAAATGTGAAAGACTGCCAAGTTCGATAATATGGGAATGCTTCGCCTATAAAAGAAGTGAGATCTGAATAAGTACCAAGTTCCATACACATACCTCAGTTAAAAATAGTTACTTTTTAATGATGATTACTTGGCAAGTTTTAATAGAAAATTAAATACTTGATTCATTGCGTTTAGTAGGTTTATAACAAGGTGTATGAAAACTTGCCAAGTAACATCATTAAAAAGTAACTATTTTTAACTGAGGTATGTGTATGGAACTTGGTACTTATTCAGATCTCACTTCTTTTATAGGCGAAGCATTCCCATATTATCGAACTTGGCAGTCTTTCACATTTTTGTTTTGGGTGGGATTGAATTTAACTTAACGATGTGGAGTTAAAATGCTGAATAAACCCCCAGAGAAGTGAAGAGCACAAAAGTTAGGAAATGGAAAAACGGTAATATTAAGCACATTCAGGTAATCAATTTATGGCAATGTTTAACCTTCTTATTGCTTTCTTGATTGATTTTAATCAAGAAAGCAATAAGAAGGTTAAACATTGCCTATTGAGGATTGACCTATCCATAAAGAATTTACAAGATTGACTTGGAAAAAGAATGATGCATGTTTCTATTTGAGTAATCGTTTTGTTTAATACAGGACAAAACACTGCTTCAACAAAAATAAAAAAATTATTTTCAATTTTCTAAACGCGAATAATTTATGCAACAGTGTAATTTAACGAAACGGTATCTTATCACGATAGAACAATTAAGTTAACCGTTTTATGTTTAACCTCGGACCTAGGAAGGAAAACTTAGACCATTAAGAAAACAGCATTAAAAAAGCGACGGCAAAGTGCTAAATAATTTAATTCTACTGAAACACTTTTATGCCAATCCTGCTTTATTTGTACTGGTAACGTTCCCAATTTTGTTTCTAGCTACAAATATCACTGGTACTTATGCGTTGTAAAGCAAAAAGATTAAAAAAAAAATTGGAGAAGAAAAACCAACTTAATAGTTCAACGGTAGCTTGCACCATGTATAGTCAAACCATAACCAACCGATAAACGGTCGTCAATTTGTCAAATCGGCAATTTGGCTGGCTATCGTTCACTACACTCCGTCGTTCACACCATCCCACCCTTATACATATAGGTAACCTTTGACAATTTAACTCTCATATTTAACACTCAAATGGGCGAAAACGCTAGCGAGATGACACACAACGTTGACCAGCCTACGTAACCACGAGACATTAGTTTTAGACATTACAAGTCATTACTCTCTGTCAGCCGGTTTCTATACGTCATCCAGCGTGTCGGTGAACTGAAACACTTAAATAGACGAACACATGACGAACAGCTGTTGGGAATGACGTCAAACTCAATATATAACGCGAATATGTCTCCTTTCTTCACAAAACTGAAGAAGTTGGCTTCAAAGCTATTCAAAAATGTTGCCAATTTGCTCCGAAAACTCGGCTCTGTCATATGTTTGGATACTACAAAGAGAATCGGTTTTGACAGTTATTGTTTAGTCTATTTTGTGAGTAGACTTTTGTCTTGCAGATGGTTTTGTATTTTGAACTCTATTTCGACTACATATACCTAAGATAGTTTATTTCGCAAAATGCGAAGATTCAATTCTTAAAATTGTGTAGATTTTAAACGTCAATCTTCGTAGTCAGAATAAAGATGAAAGCATACTGCACCTGCAAGCAGTTTCAGGTCGCGTGTCCTTAGCAAAGGTTATTGGCGTTTGAGGCTGTCAGGCGGATTTGAGAAAATTCTGACACTGGGGCTTGTTAGGTAATGAAACCTGCAACTCAAGTAGAAGAAATAATAGTTTCCAGTTAAATAAACAAGCGTGTTTAATTAATAAAGAACCCGAATTCATCTGTTTGCTTTCAACAAGCTGTTTTATTCGTAACAGCCAAGTAGTAACTATTAGATGATAAGCACTGTCACTGCCGTCAGTCATTTATTATCTTCCTCAACCAATATTTACGTTTAATTAAGACAGTGTGATTACGTTACGCAACTTGGCTAACATTTTTTGATTGACAATAATTTCGGAGTTAACAACTTCAAACAAACACAAAAGGTTTTCCTCTTCACATACTTAAGTAGGTACATACATATAGATTACCAGAAAAGAAGTTGACAAACCTGCAAAAGTTCTGCAAATTTTTCTCTACCTCCCTGAATCCTACTTCAAACTAAACCAAGGTCTTTTCTTCATCAGGAAATGTGGAGAGAAGGACAGGAGCGAACTGGACTGCGTGGCGGTAGGTAGTCGACTGCGTGGCGCCATGGGGACCAGACCACCGGCCAGATTCTGGCCACAGCTGTGGGCCACCGTCGTCAGGAACCTGCTGCTCAAGAAACGGGATACCAGGAAGACCCTTGCTGTAAGTAGTTCTCCTTTTAGGGCATATTTTTATGAATGGTTTTGGTTAATGTACGATGAAGAAATAACAGCCCATTAAATGACCCATTGCTGGTTATTTTGTTATTGCCAAGACTTGCATCGGTCGTTATAGGCTTCGCCTATTGCTGTAGCTTATTGCTATAGCGTTGCTACTTATTCCCATTCGGTTTTACTATACATTTTGTACGGTTTACGTACAGGTATTTTTTTTGCTAACGTCGCGCGACCTACTTTCGCGAGTCGATTTAATTATTTGTGTATTATTTAGTGTTCAGTTGATTAGAACTATACCCACGATTAGCATCCCACGGAACTAGTGTAACTTGCACAATAAACTATTGAACGGGAAATCAGTGGTCTTTTTCAACTCAATACAAACTAACGACGCCTGAGGTCCATACATCAAGAAATGGTCCTTCGAGCCGGATCCAGAGGGTGAACGTGTCTCTATTTGTCGATAGCGAATCGGTCTAGCCGGTCTCCCAGAAGCGGGTCGCCCCGGTTGGATTGAGAAGGCGCATATATCGCTGTAGAGTGCGAATACACTGTGGGTCCGAAATAACAATCACAAAACCGTCGTGATACTATTGAACCGCCTACGGAAGTGCGATACTGCCATATCCAAGGCCAGAACGAACAAACAAGATGACTCAGAGCGTCCAAGAACTTATCAGCCGTCAAGAGGCTACTTTTAACAACTTAAAGCAGATTTGCATTAACTACAAGAAGGACAGCCCCACCAGAAAGAATGCGGAATACCTCGAGGAGCGTCTTTCTCGTCTGAACACGACATGGGAGAAGTT
Organism: Helicoverpa armigera; assembly: GCF_030705265.1. Lineage (NCBI taxonomy): Eukaryota > Metazoa > Arthropoda > Insecta > Lepidoptera > Noctuidae > Helicoverpa > Helicoverpa armigera. The sequence goes on from NC_087141.1 coordinate 4,696,888, forward strand.
CGTGTACAATCATCAACTTCTAGAAGAGTTTGAAGCAACAGACCTTCAATACTTTACTGACGATGTTTACGGCTGCACTAAAAGGATGTATGAAGATGTTTTGCAAGACATATTGAAACGGAAGGCGGAATTACCCACTTCAACTCCGAGCAAGACGGAAACGTCACCGTCCGCTTCAACAACAAAAGGTAAAAGCTCTGCCGTATTCAGTTTCGATGACATTAAATTTCATGTACCTCCACGCGAAACTACTGAGACGTCCGAAAAGCAACAAGATCTATTACGCAAGCAATACTGCAACTTTAGAGCGTTTGAACGAACTGTGGAAAAGATTGACTTAGCCGCATCCGCTGATAAATGGGAGCTAGAAGATAACTTGAGCATGTTGAAGACTAAGTGGGAACAGATCGAAAAGGCGAACTGGGAACTGGACTACCTCTGGCAAGACGAAGATTCCATCTATAAACAAAAATATGACGCCGCGGAACACCTTTATGATAATGTTCGGAAAAGCTTGCAACAAAAAATATGGAACAACGCTCACTATGAGAAGTCCACGCCGAAAATTGCGATTCCGGAATTTTCCGGAGACTACACTCAATGGCTTACCTTCAAGGACCTCTTCCTCGAGAGTGTGCATAACAACCCGGCCCTTTCCAAGGCCCAAAAAATGCAGCACCTAAAAACTAAGCTCAAGGGAGAGGCAGAAAAGTTAGTTCAACATCTCGGCATCAGTGCGGAAAATTATACATCTTGCTGGGAACTGCTTACGCATCGCTACGACAACAACCGGCTTCTATTTATAACTTACACGAATACGTTGATAAACCAGCCCCCCATTCAAGAAGCAAGCGCCACCAACATAAGAAAACTACATGACGTCATGTTGGAATGCTTGAATGGACTCAAGAACATAGGGCAGGATATCACTAACTGGGGTCCGCTAGTTGCACATTTACTATCCCAAAAACTTGATAGTGCAACTCACAGCGATTACATGAGAGATCTAAAGGATCCGCGAGGTTTTCCGGACCTCGAGGAGTTTACCGAGTTTCTTGAAGCAAAATTCATGGCCTTAGAAGCATTACAAGGAAGCAGCTCCAAGATGTCCCTTTCCAACAAATCATGGAGAACAAACAAGCAGTCATTCCACAAAGAAGTATATCAAAACAATTACAAATACAATACTCGGAGGTCAATGCACCATAACAAGCCAATAACTACGCCTAAAGTCTTCGTCGCAACAGCAAAAATTTGCCCGATATGCAAAACGGATCACGTTTTAATGAAATGTGACAAATTTGTTGCTATGAACGCAAAGGAACGTGACGACACCGTTCGCAAGTTGCAAGTCTGCAAAAATTGTCTGTACAGTCATGGCGAAAAACAATGTTTCTCCCGCAAAAGGTGCAGAGTTTGTCGTAAACCACATCATACACTTTTACATTATGATGAAACTCTGCAAACCAGTAATAATCAAGCTAACAACATAACTACGAGCACGCTAGCAACACCTTCTTCATCTCACGCTGTCAACAATGTAACCAACGAAGAGAGAGAAGTACTACTGACGACTATACGATTGGAAGTCAAAACTGTAGATGGAAACTACATTCAATTACGAGGCTTACTTGATCAAGGCTCACAAGTCAGTCTCATAACAGAAAACGCAGCGCAGCGACTTAGGCTACCGCGAAGAAAACTGAGCGCTGTGGTATCGGGTATCGGATCGCTAAGCGGTAACTGCAAGGGATCAATGACCCTAGAATGCAAATCAATTCACTCTGATTATCGCTTCAACTTGGAAACACTTATCATGAAAAAACTTACAAACAACTTACCAACAACATCCTTTTCAACAAAAAATTGGAGTTATCTGGAAAACTTAAAGTTAGCGGACCCTCACTTCAATATCTCAGGTCCGATCGATCTACTCTTAGGAGCTGACACTTACTCGGAACTTATACTAAACGGAATAATGAGAAGTGATAGCAGCTACCCCGTTGCGCAACAAACCAGAGTAGGCTGGATTCTGTGCGGAAACGTAAAAACATTTAACTGCTTTGTAACTCTCAACAACTTGGAAGACATGGCAAGGTTTTGGGAAACGGAAGAATGTGGCGACACTTCAACTATAACTAGCGAAGAGGAGCACTGCGAAGAATACTACAACTCGACCACTTCGAGAATGGAAAATGGGCAATATATCGTGCAAATGCCCATGAAGCCTAACTATGAAGCTAACCTAATCGACACAAAGTCCCAAGCAATAGCGCAGTTTCTGCAACTCGAACGAAAAATGCTGACAAACAAAAACCTACAACACGAGTACAAACGCTTTATGGAAGAATATATTACTATGGGTCACATGAAACCTGTAATCACGGAAAATAAACCTAGAGTCTATCTGCCTCATCATGGCGTACTGAGGGCAGAGTCAACCACGACCAAGTTAAGAGTTGTCTTCAACGCGTCGTACAAAACGAAAAATAGCAGCAGCCTCAATGATAACATGTACTGCGGTCCTAACCTACAGAAAGACATGTTTACCCTTCTCACCAGTTGGAGAACCTACAGATATGTCTTCACAGCAGATGTAGAGAAACTCTACCGTTTCATCTGGCTTCATGCAGAACAGCAACATCTGCAAACTATAATTTGGAGATCTCACCCAAAAGAACCGCTACAAGAGTGGGAACTGAGCACTGTAACGTATGGAATGAAATGTGCCCCCTATCTTGCAATGCGCACTCTACATAAACTCGCGCAAGACGAACAGGATAATTATCCCGAGGCCTCAAAGGTACTCAGAAGCTCGTTCTACATGGATGATTTGGTCCACGGAAAAGACACAATTGAAGCATCGAAAGAACTAGTAGCCCAGCTTGTCGAATTACTGAAAAAAGGAGGCTTTAACTTACGCAAGTGGAAAAGTAACGAAACGACGATCTTAGCCGACCTACGAGATGATCAAAGAAGCAGCGACGCTCACATTAACTTCAGCCCGGAACAAACGACAAACCAAACAACAAAGATGTTGGGTATGAGGTGGAACCAATCGAGTGACTGTTTCACGTACAGCTGGAACTTATCTGAAAAGAAAACCCTAACTAAGCGAACATTACTTAGTGAAATAAGCAAGTTGTACGATCCGCTGGGCTTCCTATCACCTTTTATTATAAAAACAAAACTATTATTTCAAAAGATCTGGATCAGCAAAATCAGCTGGGACGAACGCCTATGTGATGAACTAACTAACGAGTGGGAAACATTGAGGAAAGAAATCCCTTTGTTATGCCAAATAGCAATGCCAAGATGGCTACAGTGCCATGGCACAGATATTGAGATACACGGATTCTGCGATGCCAGTGAAAAGGCATATGCGTGTGTCCTTTACAGCCGCGTCCGAAATCTGAACGGCGAGTATGTCACCACGCTAGTAACAGCAAAAACTAAAGTTGCGCCGCTCAACAAAAGGATAACTCTACCTAGGATGGAGCTATGTGGAGCATTACTACTCGCTAAACTGATAGAAAAGGTCAAACAAACACTCGTCGAGAAAAAGCTTCAGATAAGGTGCTGGAGCGACTCTAAAGTCGTGCTAGCATGGTTGCAAGGAGATATAAACAGATGGGAAAAATATGTAGCGAACAGAGTGGCTCAAATAAACAACGTTATCCCTGCGACTCATTGGAACTATGTCAGATCAGAAGAAAACCCAGCTGACTGCGCAAGCCGAGGACTTCTGCCTTCCAAACTGCTAGAATTTAAGCTTTGGTGGGAGGGCCCAAGTTGGTTAAAGACATATGATTCTAAAAATAGCCAAGACAATTATTGTTTGACCTACATAACAAACAATGAACAAAAACATAACAAACCAGCAAAATGCTGCGTTTCGACTTACAAAACATGCGACATCATTAAAAACTTGCTAAATAAATATAGCAGTTTTAAACGTGTAATTCGAGTACTTGGCTGGATATTAAGAACTTTCAACATGAAAAATAAGAAGGTAATTCGCTCTAATAATAACTTAACTGACTGCGAAGGAAAAAAGGCAGTTATGTGTTTATCAACGCAAGAAATTAAAGCGGCTACAGAGTTGGTGGTCAAAAATGTCCAAAGGGAGTATTTCAGCGACGAAATGGAGCGTTTGGAAAAGAAACTGCCAATATCATCAAAGAGCCCACTGCTGAAGTTGTCTCCATTTCTTGATGAAAACGGGTTATTGCGTGCAAAAGGGCGATTAATGAATTCAACACTGCCTCCGGAATCAAAACAACCTCTAATTATACCCGCTACAGGAAGATTAACGGAACTCATTATTCAAGAGGCGCACCACGACACTCTCCATGGAGGCGCCAGGCTCACCTTGGCCTATGTGCGACTTAAGTTCTGGATCATTGGGGGCAACAGGACTGTAAAAAGGGAGCTACGACAGTGTGTGAAGTGTCACCGGTTCAAACCTCATCGGAACGTTCAACTGATGGCAGACTTGCCCAAGGAGCGGGTAACTCAATCCAGACCCTTTACGAACACTGGCGTTGATTACACCGGACACGTTGACGTAAAAATAAACAAAGGGAGAGGAGTGAAAACATGCAAGGCTTACATAGCTATTTTCATATGCCTGGCAACTAAGGCGGTACATTTGGAACTAGTGTCGGATATGACCACGCAAACATTCCTCGCCGCCTTCAAACGACTGTGTGCCCGCAGAGGCACACCCCGGCACATGTACTCGGATAACGGAACAAATTTTGTGGGCGCAGCAAAACTGTTAAAAGAAGACTTTGAAAAACATGACACATTTAAGACATCCGAATTCTTCAATGAGATGAGCCACCTACAAGTGGAATGGCATTTCAACGCTCCCCTATGGCCAACAGCTGGGGGTCTGTGGGAAGCTGCCGTGAAAGCAATGAAATACCACTTAAATCGAGTGCTGGGGGAACAGAAGCTCACTTTTGAGCAATTTACCACGCTGCTAACTCAAATCGAAGCATGTCTAAACTCACGTCCGTTGTGCCCATTAACTGAAGATATAGAGGATCTCGAATACTTAACTCCTGGGCACTTCCTTACTGGTGGGCCCCTAATGGGCCCAGCACAAGAGGAACACGACTTCGCCGAGCACGATTTAAGAAATAGATGGAGACTAGTCGAACAACTCAACATACAAATCTGGAAGCGTTGGTCGAATGATTATCTGCATCAACTGCAAGTAAGAAGCAAATGGCAGCAATCTCAAGACAATCTAAAAGAAGGAAGCCTAGTACTCGTAAAAGATGAATACCTTCCTCCAGGACGATGGGCTCTCGGAAGGGTAAATGAGGTTCACCCGGGAACAGACGGAAGAGTCCGAGTGGTTACTTTAAAAACGAAGAAAGGCTCTGTAAAACGACCCATTACCAAGCTGGCGCCGTTACCATTGCGAACTACCGACGAGAATCAAGCCAAGACACAGCCTTCTAGCCCGGAACCGAAAAAACGAGGTCCAACAGGAGCAAATAAGAATGCACTATCTCTCATTCTTATGTCTATATTAACTATGACGACGTTAACGCAATCCACGCCCATAAAAAATAATTTGCAAGTGACACCGATTGTAAACAATCATCCCGTTTACTTTGATGAAGCTGGCAAATTACAACTGATTCATGACGAATGGACACTGCTCATCTACTATAACCTAACATCATACTGGCAAGCCACCGACAAGATCAGCGCATACATCGATCAAATTGACACCTTGTGCCACAGGATCTCACACGAGTATCCGCCTTGCGAAATAGTTGTCAGCCATTTACGTCATGAACTGGAACACCTTGCAGAATACAATTCAATTCTGTTGTCGCAACATTCCAGACAAAGACGTGGCTACTTTAATGGAATTGGCAAGTTATCGAGAACGTTATTTGGGACCCTTGATGTGGAATTTGCAAACAAATACGAAAAGGATATACAAAACATGCAATTAAACGATAATTATTTATTACAACTAATGAAGAATCAAACTTTGATCATAGAAGCAGAAAACAATGTTGTCAAAAGAAACGCTGAGTTCATGGAAAAACAACTCCAAGCAATTAAAACATACATGAATAGATCATGCAACGTCATCACAAAAATCGAGAACCGCGCGCAAATGTTGTTTACAATAAATGATATCCATTCTGCTGCGGTGACATCAACTTTAATTTTCGAGGAGCTGAACAGGATTCTAGAAATGCTAATGAATGCCTTAAGTAACATCAACAAAGGTCATTTAGACACTCACCTGTTTCCAGCCTCCCAACTGATCGAACAACTTAATATCATATCGGGAAGATTACCCCAAGGACTGTCGTTGCCTGTGAAAGATATTCAAAAGGATTTCCTAAACATCTACGATCTAACTCACGTCAAGGCTCGAATAACAAACAACTTCTTTTTATTTGAACTTCACATCCCGTTACTAAGTGACGAAGATTATAAAATATATCGAGTCATACCGATACCATTTTTACAACAAGGGCACTTAAAACTTCTACAACCTGGCTCCAATTTTATTGCTATTAACTTCGTGAAGAACTCCTACATAACTATGGAAGAGCAAGACCTACGTCAATGTACTGCGTACGGAGAAGATGAATTTATCTGCATATCGCACCAACCAGTCTACAGCTTACACGATGAGGCTGCGCCTTGTGAAGCTAAGGTGTTCAGCCAACAGACGTCATTATCGTGCATTATCCATGACGTAACCTGCAAAGAAACCTGGACAAAATTACATAAGCCCAACTTGTGGCTGTTTACGTTGTGCGACAAACAGCTGATGCGCGCCATATGTAGCGATCAAGTTACGCCGACGGTCATTGACGGAACTGGAATAATTTCATTACAACCTAAGTGCATACTACAGAAAAAGGACGCCACGATAGTTACCTACAATCACTTAGGTAGTAATGTTTATATGAAACCGGATATTGAAGTACCAACGATAAACTCAACAATAAACCATATATTCGGTCTCGGATGGAAAAATGCACAACTAAACATAATGGAACATGACACTGAGACAGCAAGTGAGGTGACAAGACTTAACCAACAGCTGGAAGACATAAAGCACCAGGAAGTATTACCGAAAACATCCGACATCTCGAGTCACGACATATATCACTATTCAATAACTTCGCTTCTGTTGGGAGGACTGGCAGTACTTGCCATATATTTTTTGTGGAAACGATGCCGTAAGATAACTACGGCCACGGAGAAGACTGTGAAACCAAAAGGAGACCACAACGTTGCCGTTGGAGAAGAAATCGAGCTGCAGGAAGTACGCCACCCGAGATCAGCGGCACCAGTTCACAGCGGACAAGGCCCGCAGAAGAAGATGTTCAACTTCGAGGAATTTATTTAATAATTATACTTTTATTTACACTTTATTTTACTATGATTTGTTTGCATATTACTGCTATATTTGTTTTTACATTTTTATACTTTGCTTTGTAAGGGATGCTCATCGTACTTTTTTCCCTCGGGAGCATGTACGGTTTACGTACAGGTATTTTTTTTGCTAACGTCGCGCGACCTACTTTCGCGAGTCGATTTAATTATTTGTGTATTATTTAGTGTTCAGTTGATTAGAACTATACCCACGATTAGCATCCCACGGAACTAGTGTAACTTGCACAATAAACTATTGAACGGGAAATCAGTGGTCTTTTTCAACTCAATACAAACTAACGACGCCTGAGGTCCATACACATTTAGGTTGGTTGAATATTTTAAAACTTATTACTTAACTAATAACCGCAGCTACTAATAATACGAAATTAACTTTTTACTCATGTAGATCTATACTACAAGACTTGATAGTTAAGATTTCGTTTCCGTTCCGTTTTTGGGTACGTTATGATCGAGTTTGGGTGGGCTGTGATCCCTAGATATAACGATAATTTTTAAACTTCCCAGGAGGTGCTGGTCCCACTCTATTCTCTGGGTGTACTGATATTCCTGAAGATGCTGGTGCCGAACCCCAACTTCCCCGAGGTTCGGAAGCCAGGCCGGCTGCTCAGGATACACCACGACGCCTTCCCGGAAAACCACTCGGTTGCTGTTGTTGCTGACTGGCTTAATGCCAACGGAACAATGGTACGAAATAATTTTATATCGGTATGTCTTTAGATTATTAGTATTTATTAGATAATACGACATTATTTAATTGCTTGTATCGTCTTTACTTATCTCGTGATTATTCGTAAAAGAGTATGGAAGCAGAAAACGTGCTGCTCCGACCCCAAATAAAATTGGGATAGTGGCAGGGGGATGATATGAATCGCACATTTTTTGCTGTAAAAATCTAAACACATTTGGATTTCAAAATGTACATGTAGTTATTATCATGGCCCTGACTGTATTGTACTTTAATTTAGAAGGCTTTGTATTACATTTCAAAATTATTGTTTCATCGCAGGGTTTTCTGGAAGAGATCAACAATTTGCTCGCGGAGTCCCACCAGCATCCGATCCGCTGGATCAAGTACAACAACAACTCGGAGCTGAATGACGCGTACCACAACGACGCCAGGAACTTCCCCATCGCCGTCATCTTCCATACTGACCCTACATCCAATACTGAAGCACTTAGGTAAGATATACTGCATAACACTTTGTCAGTTCTCCCAGTAAGCCCGCCAATTGACCTAACAACGGGTTTTGGTGAATGGCAAAAAAAATTAACAGTTCTCAAAATCCCGAACTAGGCACCTAATATCGCATTTAATGTACCTGCACAATGCGGCACACTAAACTGTCGGCCAATAGTTGACTAAAAGTTTATTTTGAAGCTAATTATGAATCTAATCAAACTTTTAAACGATCTCATAATGGGTCGATTCTTGTAATGTGCGCACTACCATTGATCTCCAAACTGATTTATGATCCCGATGAAACTATCGGCTGACAAAAAGTTTGCAGTGAGGTCTTAAAACACCTGATTGCTCGAAATTACTGAGCCATTAAATATGGCGTAGTAATCGTCCACAACATGCATCAACAATGGATAAAAGATGCATGATGATGCATTGAATTACTTTCAACAATAAGGGGCGTTAACCATTCACTAAGTAAATACGCAATATTGGAGATTTATTTCGTTTAGGCAGATAACGCGTAATTAAGTTCGTCAATCAATTTTGAAAACATCTGCGCAGTTAAAAGTAAATATTCTAAGGTTTTCCAAGCAAGGGTCTGTCTCTATCTATTCCTATCAGTTTCAATTACTACGTCTAATTGAGAGCGTATGTTTAATGCAGTGACCATTAGCGCTAGTGCGAACAAATTGCTTATGGCAAGCATCATCAAGCGGTTTTGACGACACTTGTGTCATTAGAAATATTCAGTGCAAGCTCTTTGATGTTTAGAAATGTACTGAAATGAATCAACGTCTTGAATGCCATATGTAGGTATGCACGCCATGATTCATCAAAGGAAATTGAAGCAGCCTTTTTCGTCTTCCCAGGTATACCATCAGAACCAACCCATCCCACATAAGTACACCGTCCACCCGGACCCTGACGACCTCCCCAGCAAAATGTCGTGAGAGGAGTACCACGAAGGACTGGTCTTCGGACTGGTCTAGAGGGGGGCAGCTCATACCGCTATCGGAGATGCACAGGGAAGACACGTGTCCTGTGCTGCAGTATTATTACTCTGGATTTTTGGCTTTGCAGACGCTCATTGATTATATTAAGATTAAGGTAAATGCGCTTACATTGAAATATGTACACAATTAGAGTAATTAATATTCTCTCAATGATGAGCAATAACATTTTCAATAACAGAAAATTTTGCAGTAGTGCAACATATTAGGTATACAAGTTAAGCAAATCCAACATTACTATCATGTCGAATCTATTGAAAAGTCTTGGTATTTCAAACCTCACATATCTCCATCATTGTCAGGATAAAATGAAGAATCTCAAGAAATACTCACCAAATAATTTTCTTTTGACAGTATGACACAGATGCCCCAATCCCGCCTCCTAGAATAGACCTTCGGCAGTTTCCAAAGCGCCAGCACACTGGTGACTGGCTGGTCATCTTCCGGGTGATCATGCCCATGTATATGGTGATGACGCTCTCGCAGTTCATCACCTACCTGCTAATGTTCGTAGTTGGGGAGAAGGAGAAGAAGATCAGGGAAGGAATGAGGATTATGGGGCTGAAGGATTCGGTGTACTGGTAAGACTAGTTCTCCATTTGTTCTAAGTATTAACATTGTCTTGTTCTTGTTGAGAATGTGTAAATAATATCAATAACTCCAACTCGTTTTACTGTAAATGAACTGTGACCTTTTTTTTCAGGGGTTCATGGTTTTTAATATACGCAGTCTTCGTTACAATACTATCAATCGTCAGTACTGTGCTTCTTTTTACACTAAAGGTAAGATTAAATTCTTTATTATGTTACTTAGTTTATGTTAACGATTTATTTCTATTTACATTTACGTAGCTTGATACAAATATTACAAATTCCATAAAAAAATATAAAATAAAAAAGCATAGGTACTCTTTGGATTGGCTTTTTTCCAATCAAAAATGCTGGCCACAAAGAAAAAAATTGCCTGACAACTAAGGGTCGGTCTGTAAGGCGGGAAAATGTCGAAACCTTTTTTCACTTTTTCGTTAGTTTTGGATATTAAAATAAATTAATGTTACATTATTTTCAGGTTTTCCAGCATTCATCTTACATCTTAATATTTTTGTTGATGCTGTTGTTCGGTTTTACAATCATTACCTTCGCCTTTATGCTGACTCCGTTCTTTGATAGAGCTAGGGTAAGTTTTTCACTAAGTAATTTTTTTTTTCGATATCCAGTAATAAAATCATGCAAATCACTTCCAAATAAACCATGCAATCAGCGTTGTTTTAAATATTTAACTATCTCGATATTGTTTATAGACGGCAGGCATCCTGGGCAGTTTCGCAGTGAATCTGATGAGCGGGCTATACTTCATCCAAGTGTTCGTCTCCAACGCGGACTCACTCGCCTTCTGGTTCGTCTCGCTCATCAGCTCCAGCTGTTACGCTCTTGCTATGGATAAGGTTTGTTTCTTATGTTTTTATGTCGATGACTTGTTTAATGGCTTAAAGGAACGTTTTAAAAGCTAGCTGCCCACGGCAACTGCCACATCAGATATCGACCGATTTTATGCAGTTGATGCAACTGCGGTCGGCAGCTAGCATTCGAAATGCACCTTTATCGTAATTTTAAAATTCTTCTGAAATATCTCTATGTACAATTCTCGTCATAATATTGTAATCGCAACTACAAGTTGCGGTTTAATGTTTTGCTATATTGTAAGTGGAAGATTTTTAGGTTTAAGAGACCTCTTAGAGTTATTTAGAACATCTCTTGCAACAGCACTAAATTCATAAAATTCTTAACCTTCACCTATTTATTTATCTATTTCCCTAGGCATTAGTCTTAGACATGGCCGGAGTAGGAGTCACATGGGAGAACTTATGGAGCGGTCCAGGAGTGCCCTTCGGAGGCAGTCTCATCATGATGGCAGTGGATACCGTGCTGTACGGACTGGCTGCCTACTGGCTGGATGCCGTTATACCTAGTAAGTGAAGTAGATAGGAGCAAGAAAGGCTGATGACAATACACATATCTTTCAGAGTTTAAATACTCGATCTTACTTTAGGTACTTAATTTTTATAAAGTGAACTAATCAGAAAGCAATAGTTAGGCTCTAGACAGACGGACTGCATTTCGACTGCAATCTTACTGCAATTTGCAGTTCAAGGGCAGTTTGAATGCAGTTGACACGACTGCAATAGAACTGCAAGTCATCTTCAGAACACGACTGCTCGCCGACTGCATCCCAACTGTAATCGGACTAACTTCTCGAAATTTTCAACATAACAACATCCTCTCACAACATTTTCAACATTACAACATCCTCTTTCCAGGTGAATATGGAATCAAACAGAAGCCCTGGTTCTGCTTGCTCCCATCTTTCTGGATCGGTAGCAGACGCGGCCGGGTGTCCGCGGTACATTTCCATTCCAACGGCGAGGCAGCTTCTCATAACAAGGATATTGAACCAGTTCCTAGGTATTTATGACTTTATTGTTCCCCAAATCAATCAACTTTAGGCAACGGTAGAATTTTAGTACTGCGAAACAGTTGCACCTTTGCATCGACGCAGTATTAATGCGGTCGATATCTGTGCGCACTCGACCATATAACCGCCATGTGATTTAGTCGCAGTGCAAACACGATACTACGCACTCACGCGCCACCCTCCCCTCATTGTTCCTCTGATGTCATTCGAAATGTTAGTGTGTTGACATCGTTTCTGTGGTAAAAGCACCTAAAGCGCAGTAGTAGCGAGGCTGCAGCGAATTTACGAAATATGGCACCACACCGTTGCAGAAAGTCGATGAGGCAATTAGGGAATAGAACAGTAACTATTGACTGGTGGTAACAGCAGGCTTGATATTGGCTGGAAAGCTGGGTTGGATCATGCTGCAAATGAAACGATGAAAGCTGTGTACGGCCGTTTTCAAAATAATTCTAAAAGTTACCTATGACAAACGTTCTAAGTCCAAATCAAAACATAAACACGCATTTACTATGAATTAAATTGCAGATCTAAATGGTGATGTTTGGGCGTTCTGCCAAATTGCAAGAGCGCCTTAGCATTACGACTTAGTGCCAAAGCGCCATTAAATTATCCGTGCTATAAGTTCTATGATTAGATACTATCAATTTAGTGCTAGTAGTTCCCGATAATGAGTAAATTGAAACATTATTCAAAGTTCTATTTGGAACTGACAGTTTTATTAGTTCATCATCCATTACGTATAGCTCTGAGTATGCTGCAATTTGAATTTGCTGGTACTGCATCTTTTATTCTTCTGCTTTCGTGTCGATGACATGTCTTATAGTGAGACTACACTTTGTCAGCCCAATATGCCGCCACAGCGAGAGCACGGCCGAATGCGCTCATTAGGTCCCGCCGCGAGTAAGTTTCAGGGCACAGTAGACTGCATCTTTGAATCATAATATACTGAACATGTTAAAAAGGCCATCTCAAGAGTCTAACCAAAGGGCTATATGCAAAAAAATGACCTACATATATATGTACTTGTAAAAACACGCAGTTGGTCCCAAATTATTACTAAGAACAAAAAATATGTTTTATCTCCAGGGAACTTCAAGACAAGGAAGCCATCAGAATCGTAGGCCTTCAAAAAAGCTTCCGTCACTGTCGCAAACCAGAAATCAAAGCCATAGACAACATAGACCTGAGCATCTATGAAGGTCAGATTACAGCTGTGCTGGGCCACAATGGTGCTGGCAAGTCTACGCTTTTCAATATCCTCACTGGATTGACAGCACCTACTAATGGAACTGCTTATGTATATGGACTTGATGTTAGGTAAGTTGGCTGTAACATTAATGGATTTATATTTAACCGTACAGTATCTATTATGCTACAGAACAAATAATATGATCAGTGATCACACCAAAACTCTTTTCTAATGTAGTTCTAGTCTTGTCATTTTTTTTTTCTTTCTTCTTTCTTTTTTGTCCATTGCTTAAAATACCGTGAACCGTTAATGATTTCATATACGAGGTCCTTCTAAATTTTATATTCTTGAGCAATGTTTCCTTACTACAGAGATCCCAACGACATGCACGAGATTCGTCAAATGATCGGCGTATGTCCTCAACAAGATGTACTGTTCGATCTACTATCAGTCAAGGAGCATCTGCAGTTCTTTGCTGCTGTTAAGGTAAGCAACATTATTAAAAAAGAAACATTTTCTACCAACTTCCCAAAAAGAAGGAGATTCTCTATTTAATTGCGACATATATTTTTTAATATATTCTATTTGTGTATCGTTTTGCTATCATCTACTGCAAGTTAAAAAAATATATATACTCCCAGAATCCTAGTACCTACATTATGAAGAAAACTTTGTTGGATGTCTTACTCGACGGCGTTATACAGTTTTAAGTTTTATTTTCAGGGTATTCCTCGTAAAAGGCTGTCAGAAGAAATTCACAAAGCTCTTTCAGATGTCGGTCTACTAGATCAAGCTAACGTGTTTTCTAAACATCTATCGGGAGGACAGAAGAGGAAACTTAGTATAGCCATCGCGTTTATAGGTGATCCTAAGGTAAGCAATCCTTAACACAATATTGAAAATTCCATAATTTTCAGTTTGAAGAATATCGAAACGAAAATGGGTGTATCTAAGTTATTCGTCTCTTACCGTGCAGACCCCTTTTTACATTCATAAGAATTGTGTCAAATATTCGTATTCTTACCAATCTTGTTTTGTGAATTTAGTACAATGTATTCTTAGTTGTTTTTAGCCTTAACTTTATCATAAATATCATTCCTCCCCCAGATAATTATCCTGGACGAGCCAACAGCGGGAGTAGACCCTGTCTCCCGTCGTCAGACGTGGCGCATCCTTCAGAGAGCCAGGCATGGCAAGGTGCTGTTACTGACGACCCATTTCATGGATGAGGCTGATATACTTGGTGACAGGAAGGCTGTCATCAGTAAAGGCAGGGTGAGTATATATTATAGGAACTAGCTAGATAATATTCCGTATAGACTATAGAGAGTATACTTGGTGAGGTCTCAGAATGAATGACTCACAGTATAGAGATATTTTAATGGATACTGTGTTTTGCAGGTCCGATGTGCAGGCACATCATTGTTCTTGAAAAATAAATTCGGAATTGGATATCACTTAACTTTGGTGTTGGACGGTAAGATTGATTAATATCTGTTTTTTGTAGTTGCACTAATTAACTACCTTCAGTTGCACTATAAGAATGTTTGCCAGATAGCTAGTTACGTGTTTTGAATCTGTTGCCTCGTTCAAAAGCTGACTTCTCTTTCAGGAGCATGTCGAGAACACCAAATCACCCGCCTAGTCCGAGGCCACGTGCCTCGTGCTGAGAAGGCTCGTCGTCACGGCAGAGAACTCTCCTATATCTTGCCTCACTACGCCGTGCATCTGTTCCCACCGCTGTTTAATGCTATTGAGCAGGAGATTAAGGAGAAGACTAATAGACTGGGTGAGTAGATATAGGAAGCAGAGAAGATTGTAGGATGGGGTGGACTAAGTTGTAAGAGGACATTCAGAATTAGTGGTAATGCATTGAGCTGAAAGTAGGAAACCAAAATGATGAAGATAGCCATAGCTTATTTATTAAACTGTTAGTCGTCATCAGTTGTATTTTATAGAACTTTCTAGAAACGCAAAATCGTAGAGCAGTCTACACTTTTATTAGTTACCTAACCGAGAAATCGCAGAAGTTGTCAAAATTCAAGAAAAATATAGTCTTATCCATGAACAGACCTATACATATACAGCATGAATATAGGTACTTTGCAATAATTTATTATTCAAGAAACAGTCTATAATAATATGTTTTGTTTTCAGGAATCACAAGCTACGGTGTATCAATGACAACCCTGGAAGAAGTTTTCCTTAGTTTAGAAGGAGAGAACGCGGAGGAGACGGAGGCAGTTGAAGGTGTGTCATCGGTTAAATTAGTGAGGGCTCGTGCACTCTCCAGGAGTTTGTCGTTACAAAGCAAGACGCTTAGTTATCAGGTAAGAGTTTCCTCATCACATCACATCATTATACTTACAGTACACCGACCTGCCTCGGACAGTATTGTGGAACCAGAATTAAAGACGTTTTTTCATTGAAGTCTCACTATAACGCGCACAAGTCTTGACAGTTGGAGTATTATTCACCATTTGGCATACATAGACCTAGACATTATAAACATTTACGAGTAGCGATAACTCCAAAAACATCTTATACTTTAACCAAGCCATTAAGAAATCTTGGTTTATTTCAGGAGTTGAATGACAAAGAAGGTCAGAAAGCAACATCGTTACCGACTCCACCTGCGTCGCACGCGCTACATTCCACCACTCATGGCGTCGAACATGTCAAGGTAATGTCTTCTTGATACTAAAGTTTTATTTAATCCTTTTCTGTATGTACCTGTGCCTTTCTCTGGGACGGTAAAAAGACTAAGATAACTATAACTAGACATAACTACATACAATAAGAGATGTCCGGAGACAGCTAGAGCTAATTAGAAACAGCCAGAGACAACTAAGGATAAATAGAGATAACTAGAGACAACAACATACACTTTGCCTTTTCTACGTATAGACTAGACCTATGTAATTCGTTGCGACGGAAAACTTTTGCACGCGGTTCTTACTATAACCTTAATAACTAACTCTCTCCAATCTATCATGTAAATTCCAGGTGGCTCCAGAAGTCCCGATCTCAGTGGATGCTCTGGGGGAAACAGTGAAGACGAACCCAACTTGTTGGAGAACATTCTGCGCACTCGTCTACATTAGGATGATGCGCATGATCCGGGATCCATACAAGCTTTATGTTATGATCTTTATGCCTATTAGTAAGTGATAACCTTTTGTTATGATTACTTCTATATACATAAATATCTTTATTGTTATAAGTTTATGTTCTTGTTGCTACTTAAATACAACATTTTTAGTCAGCCCTGTTGAACAAGTTGATATCGTCCAAAAATATTCAATATCACATGTTAAATGAAGCGTTTTTAAATATCTTGCTTTTAAAACTTGTTTCTTACTGACTCAGTATTTGCTAATGTGTAAAATAGCTATCATATCTCTTCGATTTTGAGTAGTTTCCCAGTCTTTGTTTTAAAGCTTAATTCTATTTGCTTCCAGTATCCTGCGCACTGGGTCTCTACATGAAATCCAGACAAATCGTCTTCTTCCGAATGCAGCCGCTCAAGCTAGACCCCAACGCATATTTCAACAAGACCCCCATAGCTGTGTACAGTGAACAGGACAATTTCAAAGAAATCACAGACCTTAGGGACTCCTTAGAGTCTTTGGGAGCATTCCCTATCATAGACTTTGATGGGAACTTCTCGAGTCTTCTAGACATGGAGAATTTTGGGGCATTCAGCTTGAGAGATAGCTTGATACCCTATGGGAAAATCATGGCCTATTACAATAGTACTTATACGCACAGTTTGCCTATCATTGTTAATTTGTTGGACAATAGTGTTTATAGGTAAGTTTTAGATCCATATCTTTAACCTAAAATTTACCAAATTCAAACTGACATTATAGGTACCCAAAGCAAGGAGTTAAGTTAAGTAGTTCAAAGAAGCGAAAAAAATACAAATTAAAAACTCAACTTGTGCCAAAGTTTCAAACTACGGTTTTTTCTCTTAAGTTACAAAATTAAATCTAAGTGAGAACAAACATCGCAACACACAAGGAAGTAAATAACATAGGGTACATAGCAATACCTAAGGAAATGACCAATTTAATACATGTGACAACAGTCACAGAAACACCTAATAACTTGGCAGAAACACAACCAGCCGAATATTAATTACAATTACATAAACAAACGTCAAATCTTCTCTCCCATCTCCCCAGGGTCCTAATGTCAGCATCAGGTATGATGGAGAGCTTCAAGCCGATAGAAGTGCTAGCGCATCCCTTCCAGCAGACGGAACAACAGGAGGAGTTCAACTTGGGCAACGTGGTGTGTGCCATATTCATGGGCATGATCTTCGCGTTGGTTCCTGTTACTTTGGCTGTTGATATCGTTTATGATCGTGAGGTGAGTGGAAAGTAAAAAGTAAATAGTAAAAAGTAAAATAATAGTGTGTTAAAGTTTATACAGGGTGGCCCATCCATAGGCGTCCAAAAGAAAAATTTAGAAGCTCTATGCTATGGGGTATCCGAATCACCCCCATGTATGTTCAGCGTTTTTTTTTAGTTTAGGAGCTAGAATTGTTTTTATTTTATTTTCGTAATTTTCATTTCAACATTGTTTTTTCTATTTTATCTTTTTTTTCCTAACGTTTACAGATGTTTTTTTGTGTAATTAATCATCATGATAGTAGCTAACACCTGAAAAAAAGCAGTTTGGCTAAACATTCTAAAACTTCAGATAAAATTTTTATCTGAAGAATTTTTATCTGATTTTATCTGAAGTTCAAAATTAGAAACCTGCTTAGAAACCCCTTATTATTTTTTTTAAGCCCTTAACATTTTTGGCTACTGAACTCCAACCGTAATTTTGAACTTCAGATAAAATTATATGTAAGTTCTAGAATGTTTAGCCAAACTGCTTTTTTCAGGTGATAGCTATTATCATGATGATTAATTACAAAAAAAAAACATCTGTAAACGTTAGGAAAAAAAGGTAAAATAGAAAAAACAATGTTGAAATGAAAATTACGGAAAAAAATTAAAAACAATTCTAACTCCTAAACTAAAAAAAAACGCTGAACATACATGGGGGTGATTCTGATACCGCATAGCATAGAGCTTCAAAATTTTTCTTTTGGACGCCTATGGATGGGCCACCCTGTATATGGATAACGTAACTATACACAGAATTCATCTTCACCTCGAACGCATCATTCAAACTTCAGCATCTCATCATTAATCCATTGTTGCAACTCTTTCAAATTTCAATAAAAAATATGAATTCTAAGATATAGTCTTGCCTACTTTATATAAATTCGCATTCCTTATAGCTACATAATGTGAAATTGTATTAATGGATCTTCTTTCTGCAGATCAAAGCCAAGAACCAGTTGCGAGTGAACGGGCTGTCGATGAGCATGTACTTCCTCACGTACTTCACCATACTGATCTTTATTATGATCCTCACCAGCGTCGGAGTACTCGTGTTGGTAAGCACTTTCTCTTTTTTCATTCCTAGAAGTTTATAGAAAGCACGTGGTTAAAAAGCATTTCTACTGCAGCATACTTACATCGCATCTCATCTTAGGGTCCTAATGATCAGATGAGATTTTCATGGGAGCCATTCCATAGTTTCAGAAAAAAGTTGCTAAAGTTCTCTCGCCATATGGTTCTCTGTCTGCTGTACTTTCTCATATCTTGAACCCCTGTGTTTAGCCGCATACATCATACATCTAGGATGTAGTGCTCATATAAAAATATCTGTCAACTGCACCAATCCAAGACATACTTCTATATCATATTATCCAGGAAATACTTATATCAGATGTTATCAAATCATGGTTTTCCTTCGCAGGTAATCCTCAACGATATCCCGAGCTTAACCAACGGCTCAGCGATCACGATGCTCTCCGGCCTCCTCCTACTCTACAGTCCGTCCGCCATCTTGTTCAACACGTGTCTGTCGTACATCTTCGACAAGATGGACTCCGCGCAGAGTATCATGCCGAACATAACCACGTGGGTTGGCGTCATACCCTTCATATTGGTTGCGGTTCTTGATACTTTTAAATGGGGTGAGTCTTTTTTGAGCTTGCTTTGGCCTTAGTGTTTGGAGAAACCCTCGGAGACAATTTGGGGTTCATGTACATTTTTGGGATGTTCAGATCTGTTCACTGTTTCCAAAAATAAATACTTTGTACAGCTTCAAAAGATGGTATATGAAATGGGAGATCAATATTAGGTTCATCCTAGTCAATATCAATCCTAGTCTTTTGTTTTGAAATGTGTCTGCTGTGAGAATTGTATACTTATCGTGTTCTTCTTTTCAGGTAGCGACATAGCCTTCTACTTGCACTTAGTGTTCAGTTTTCTGGATGTTATGTACATACCTTACGCCATCATATACTACGTTGATAGGTGAGTGCAAATCAATATACACATTACCACTAACAGACATTCCGAACATTCTATTTACCAAGTCATTAGCCCTGCAAAAGTAGTGTAAAATGTATATCTCTAGTAAGCAAAACAAAAGATGGATAGAATATTGAGAACGGCCGTAACACTGAAAGCCGATGCCAACAAAATGAAGAAAATGCCAAACCATTATCCGAAGTACAGCCTATATACCTCCTTTTCCGTCCCAGGGTATACGTAACATGCAACCTCCGTGGTCTCTGCACTACTCCGGCGCTGAGCAGCTACTTCACAGCCGAGGTGTGGGTGCTGGTGGCGGCCATGTTGCTGCACGTGCCGCTCTGTGGCGCCGCGCTCCTCGCCGCCGACAGGCTCAAGTCCGGCGGCAGGATATGTCCTGTAAGTGCTACAGTAGTACAGCAGCTACTTCACGGCGGAGGTGTTAAAAGTCTAGTGAAGAGTATGAAAAGACTTAAGTCATGATCTTACTAACCATTACATTTTGTCCTCAGCGCAAGCGCAGCACGTCGGAGAGCGGCGGCCAGGCGGAGGCGGAGGCGGGCGGCGAGGCGTGCGAGGACGCGGACGTGCGGCGCGAGCGGCGCCGCGTGCACGCGCTGCTGCGCCAGCCCTCGCACAGCGCGCCGCCGCTCGTCGTGCATGTCAGTACTAGTGTATATAGCGCAGCGCAGCACGTCGGAGAGCGGCGGCCAGGCGGAGGCGGAGGCGGGCGGCGAGGCGTGCGGACGCGGACGTGCGGCGCGAGCGGCGCTGCTGCGCCAGCCCTCGCACAGCGCGCCGCCGCTCGTCGTGCATGTCAGTACTAGTGTATATAGCGCAGCGCAGCACATAGAGAGCGGCGGCCAGGCGGAGGCGGAGGCGGGCGGCGAGGCGTGCGAGGACGCGGACGTGCGGCGCGAGCGGCGCCGCGTGCACGCGCTGCTGCGCCAGCCCTCGCACAGCGCGCCGCCGCTCGTCGTGCATGTCAGTACTAGTGTATATAGCGCAGCGCAGCACATAGGAGAGCGGCGGCCAGGCGGAGGCGGAGGCGGGCGGCGAGGCGTGCGAGGACGCGGACGTGCGGCGCGAGCGGCGCCGCGTGCACGCGCTGCTGCGCCAGCCCTCGCACAGCGCGCCGCCGCTCGTCGTGCATGTCAGTACTAGTGTATATAGCGCAGCGCAGCACATAGGAGAGCGGCGGCCAGGCGGAGGCGGAGGCGATCACTACCTACTCATTCATTCCATGTTTGTCTAAAACAGTCTCAGTTCAAGTGCATTCTAGTCTTATACCTAATGGGAGGAGAGCTGAGATCTGGAAAATCCCTTTTGGAGAACTCAAGTTAAGAAAAGTTCACTATTTTCTTGTGACATGATTTGAATCTGAGAGTCTTCATAACACGCGCGTTGAGAGAATAAAATCATCGAGTTAAAAATCTATCTTCAAGCTACTAGATGAGGCGATCAATACGCCTCCGTTTACAAAGATATCTAACTAAGAAAATTATTTTCACAACCACATTAGCTCTCACAACAGGACCTCTATCATCTTCCTTTCGATATCTCAAGCTTTCTATCCTCAAATAAACATTACAATACCTTCCAGAACTTACGCAAAGAATACAAAGTCCGCGGCACCGGCAGCGGGGGTTCCTGCTGGTCGCACCAAGAAGAAACTTCTTCTCGTGCGCGGTCACGGTTCGTGGGGCTCCAGCGTCTCAGCCTGGCAGTTGAGGGGGGGGAGGTGTTTGGTCTGCTGGGGCATAATGGCGCCGGGAAGACTACTACAATGAAGATCATAACTGCCGAGGAGAGGCCTACTAATGGCACTGTAAGTTTTGGCATCATCTTTTTGCACTGGCTTTGGGGGGTAACTGTGACTGACGAAATGTAAACATAATTTTCATATGTCCTAATTTTTCGAAATATGTGCTAATCTTTCTGAAGGGGTAAAATAGTTTTTGAAGTCGCCCTGTAAACCTTCAAAAGCCTTATGCCAGCCATTTGCAGATCTTTAAAAGGCATTTTTAGAGGCATGCCCTTTAATGCCAACACACTATAAAACACTGTTTAAATTACCAGTGCTGTTTAGCTTCTTCCTGTAAGAATATCTAAAGAGAGCTAGCTACCCTGACACACTTCTCTTTCTTTTCGCTCATTATTTAAACTGCTCACTTCCCCCAGGTAATGCTAGGCAGTCAGAACATCGACGACTCTCAGGCGTCAGCGTTCATGATGCTGGGCTACTGCCCGCAGCACGACGCGCTCTGGAAGAACGTCACCATCCGGGAGCACATCGAGTGCTACGCCGCCATACGGGGCGTTAGCAAGGCGGATACTCCTAGGTTGGTATACCAAGTTATCTTCATCATTATTATTTACCTGCTGTTTGCTGTTTTTCTTTTTCATCTAGATAGGAATAACTAACCAGTCCTTGTAGATTCTTGTACCATGGAAATAACATGTCACGGGAGCTCGATGTCTTTTCTTTTGTCTGTGATTGTTATCTTTTATGAGACTGAAGTGTGAACATGAACCTGCTTATTTATATACTTCTTCGTCTCCAGTGTAGAGACTTCAAAATTAGTTGATCTGGCTGTAGTTTTGGTCTGTAGGCCTTTATTAATTAAGACTGACATGATCAGTTTAATGAATACAATTTCCAATTACTATAAGTCACGCATACATTTTACATCTTCCAGGATAGTAGACGCATACCTAAACGGTCTCCAAATAATGGAGCACGCGGGCAAGAACGCGGAGGAGTGCTCGGGCGGCACGCGGCGCAAGCTGTCGTTCGCGCTGGCCATGGTGGGCAGCCCGCGCGTCGTGCTGCTCGACGAGCCCTCCACCGGCATGGACCCGCGCAGCAAGCGCTTCCTCTGGGACACGATACTGGCGAGCTTCCAGGTATGTAACTACTGCAGCCCGCGGCAAGAACGCGGAGGAGTGCTCGGGCGGCACGCGGCGCAAGCTGTCGTTCGCGCTGGCCATGGTGGGCAGCCCGCGCGTCGTGCTGCTCGACGAGCCCTCCACCGGCATGGACCCGCGCAGCAAGCGCTTCCTCTGGGACACGATACTGGCGAGCTTCCAGGTATGTAACTACTGCAGCCCGCGGCAAGAACGCGGAGGAGTGCTCGGGCGGCACGCGGCGCAAGCTGTCGTTCGCGCTGGCCATGGTGGGCAGCCCGCGCGTCGTGCTGCTCGACGAGCCCTCCACCGGCATGGACCCGCGCAGCAAGCGCTTCCTCTGGGACACGATACTGGCGAGCTTCCAGGTATGTAACTACTGCAGCCCGCGGCAAGAACGCGGAGGAGTGCTCGGGCGGCACGCGGCGCAAGCTGTCGTTCGCGCTGGCCATGGTGGGCAGCCCGCGCGTCGTGCTGCTCGACGAGCCCTCCACCGGCATGGACCCGCGCAGCAAGCGCTTCCTCTGGGACACGATACTGGCGAGCTTCCAGGTATGTAACTACTGCAGCCCGCGGCAAGAACGCGGAGGAGTGCTCGTGGAGGCCGATAATCGGCAAGGAGGGGACACACATTTGGCTTAACCATCTAGAAACTACCATCGTTAAGACGATGATGAGTAGGTCCAAGGATTTTTTCAATCCGTCTGCCTCAAACAATGGCAGCTATTAGTTATATTCGGAGCTAAGCATCCTTTTACCATGCAGCGAAGTTTTCACGTTCACTTCGAATGAATTAACATAATCAAGGGGACCAAAACCTGTTGAGGTTTCCAAATTGTGTGAAAGACTTACCGAAGACTAACGACTAAATAATACGAAGGGCACCAGAAAGGGTTACTTAAAAAACACAACATATTGTTGTTTATAAAAACTTTCGACAGTTACGACGCTAGAAAGTCGTTATCTTAATATTTTGTTGCAGGGTAAAAAAGGTGCTATACTAACGACACATTCCATGGAAGAGGCTGATGCTTTATGTTCCAGAGTCGGCATCATGGTCAAAGGTGGCCTCAGGTCAGTTCAAAAACATTAACTTTATAATATCCTAATACATACAAACTTAAAATAATATTTATGTAATAATCATATTTTTGGTGGAATATATGTAGATGTATCGGCTCAACACAACATTTGAAGAATTTGTACGGTGCTGGATACACATTAGAAATGAAGATTGGTAACAGCAATCAAAAGAGTACTGTAAGTAGAAAATAATCCATAATTTTGTTATACAACCCAAATCCAATCTTTGGAACATTGCTAAGGTCCCAGCGTGGGCGCCAGAACATAAATATTTAAATTATTTTTGTCTAAATGAGCAGATGATGGAGACGGAGTCACTGTCGCCGTCACCGCTCAGATCGAATGAAAACTCGCCGTCATTAGGAGAAGCTGATGAGGGTAAGTTGTGTAAAGCGACGGATACTGTGACCTTTATGGTTTTTATATTTGTCTTATTTCAATAACTATTTTAATGTCCATGTTTTTTATGAATGTGTCATCAGACTGTGGATGCCATAATCTTACTCATATGCTGTCTATGTTTTATATTGACTCGCAATAATTTTCGTTTGTTACTATCTATATTTTCATTAAAACTGTTAAAGTTGTTAATGTAGCATAAAAAATATATATTTTTATTTTCTCTTTATTCATCATTAGGGACTTTTACATAGATCATGTATCTCAGTCCCATCATACCATATAACTTAAATAATGAAAAAATAATGGTATGTGATTTAGGCGGGTCGGGTGGGGGCTCCGTGTGCGCGGAGGCGGAGGGCGAGGCGGAGGCGGTGGACGCCAGCATTCACACGCCGCTCGTGGCCGGCACCCCACCGCCGCCCAGGCTGCAGCATCATCGGTAAGTATTCCACAACAAAGCCTAAAGAATAAAGCTATGCACTTATATAGAAAACTGATCTACTGTTTGTACGACTATGCGCAGTTTTGAATACCAATGGAGTTCAATTGATTCCCTGTAGCTGATGAAGCGTTGAAACGCACAAATTAATCTCTGACACCGCAAAGCGTCTGAGAACATGAGTAATTTTAGAAAAATCTATAACTAGTATTTCTTAATCTTTTGCATCAAAAAGTTTCATATCGAAAAAAATATAAACCGTTTTCTCAATTACAATTATATACCCGTAATTTTTCAATGACCCGTCCGGCAAAAACCGATACCATTATTTTGATCAAACCAATCACCATCCCTTTACATTTTCACCACTCTAAATACATAATCCCCACAGGACGGAGTCCGGTGGTGGTGGCGCGAACGCCGAGGCGGCGATAGCTCTGGTGGGCCAGATATTCCCGGCCGCAGTGCTCGAGGAGAGCTTCGCGGAGCGGCTGGTCTTCTCCGTGCCGCAGTCTGCTGTCTCCAGTCTCGCCAGGTGTTTCCAGCAGATTGAGGACGGTAAGTATACACGGTGCAAGTAGCTTGCGCATGTTGTAGCACATGCGCAGGTTACATGCATTTTGAAAATATGCGGGTCCAGTGACTCGCGCGTGTACCAAAGCTAAATGTCCACCCTCACCCTCAAGCTACATGCACCGTGTAGACGTACCCTAAACTTATTAGAAGGGCATGTAAGTGTAACTATATTGACGATTTGAAAGAGCTTTTAAAAGCCTATTCTATTGGAAATCATGAGTTTGAAATTGTGTTGGGCGCCAAAATTTTTGCTATTTAGATAAAGCTCATTATGGACTACGCGATTAGTCATCATGAACCATGGTGTAAAATCAGACAACATGCTGAACACCAAATAATAAATGAAAGCTCTATAGTAGATGTAAAAATTATACAATGCAATCTGGTCCCACTCTGGGCGCCAATATCCATTTCGTTAATTTCTCAATACTTGTGAAGGAAATTGATCAATTAGCAATCAAACCTGTGCAATTGGTCAGGTTTTCTTTTATAATGTGATAAATATGACGATTAGAATTGTTTATATGAGTCCCAGTCTGGGCGCCAATGAAATATTAGTTGACCTGACTACACACAAAATAATATTGGTAGCTGGAAATTTCTGAATGATAATAATTTAGGTATGCTCATTTGATAAACAAACAAGAAAATAATTTATGAATGGCCATTGTTCTCCAAGATTGTTATTCCGTCAATATATTGCATAGCTGTCAAATCACAATAAAAATAGTTCGTCCACATATTCATCCGCATTTCGTTCATTCTATAGAACAATGTTTATTATTCCAGCGAAAGAAAAACTAAATATAGTCGAGTACAGCTTCAGTCAAACGACTTTGGAGCAAGTGTTCCTGAAATTCGCACAATCTGAGAACGTCGATTCGTCAGACCAAGAACATTAAACCGTTGATAGTATTGTAAGTATTACGTCACTGTTCTGACTTAGCTAAAAATTCAAATTTGAAAAAAGAATCGCGAATAAAAAACAGCCAGTCTTTATGTCATCGAGGCATAGATAATCAGCTTAACTCTTTGGTAAGCAAAGTTAAAAAAGAATTTACTTAAATAAATTAGATTTCTCAGTCCCCTGGCTAGTGTAGTTCTTTAACGAATATTTATATCAAAGATATATTTATTACTTGTTATCTGTTACGTGTTAAGATTCTCGTAAATATGGCAGCTAATGAATACAATAAAAAAAATGTAAATGCTAAAGCATTTTTGGTACTTTAGGTCGGCAGAGTCAAAACAGTGACATATATTGTGCTTTTTTGAAAAGAAAATGTAATATAAAATAAGGATCGCTTCTGATATTACAATATTGTGTAGTTTATTTAGTTGTGTTCTGTTTATAGCCTGGGAACTGATTGGTAACTTTTGATGTGAATAAAGTATACCTAATTGTAAAAAATACTGCGTCAGTGGTTTCTGCCGTAGTACTAAGTAACTTTCTAGATCTACACAACTAGAAAATGAAAATATTTAACAAAACTTTAACTTTTTAAAATCAACTTCATTTTAATTACAATTCTCATTACCTGTAATGACAGTAAAAATATCAACCAGGGTAGTGATAATTATAAATTCCCTGACGTTACCTTTACATCGAACCTTATCCCTCATCTCACATGCCAGTAAAATTTTGCTCCATATTTTAAACAATCGCATCCGCTACTACCTGGATTGGCAAATCCCGCAGGAGCAAGCGGGTTTCGTGAAGGGCAAGGGTACTCGAGAGCAAATTCTCAATGTAAGGCAGCTCGTTGAGAAGGCATACGAGTTTGATACGCCTGTAATAATGTGCTTCGTTGATTACAGCAAAGCTTTCGACTGTGTCAACTGGAATTACTTGTGGAAAGTCCTAAACGAACTTGGTGTACCGAATCATCTCATCGCCCTACTTCGCACCCTGTATGACTCAAGCCGAGGAATAGTGAGAGTCGATAATACAGCCTCAAGGCCGTTTAAATTTTGCCGAGGCGTGCGCCAGGGATGTATCTTATCGCCTATCCTCTTTAACATCTATGGAGAATACATTATGCGACGTACCTGCGAGGATTGGGAGGGAGGCATCACAGTTGGTGGCCTAAAAATCAACAACCTGCGCTACGCCGACGACACTACTCTTCTTGCTGCAAATGAGTCGGAAATGGTTGCACTCCTGGACCGATTGGAACGTTTCAGCGAGGATATGGGGCTTTCCATGAACAGGTCTAAAACCAAGGTCATGGTGGTAGACAGGGCTGGGAAATTGGAGCTCACAGGCGCTTTGAACTTAGAGATAGTGAATAACTTTGTTTACCTGGGCTCCAATATCAGTAATGATGGCTCGTGCGAAAAGGAAATCCGCAGGAGAATCGGCATGGCTAAGAGCGCTATGTCTCAGCTAGACAAAATCTGGAAAGATCGTAGCATTTCGGTAAAGACCAAAACTAAATTGGTACGGACCCTGGTCTTCTCGATCTTTTCGTATGGCGCTGAGACGTGGACGATAAAATCTGCAGACCGCAAACGCATTGACGCTTTTGAGATGTGGTGCTGGAGAAGAATGCTCCGGATCCCTTGGACAGCATTTCGGACTAACGTATCCATACTGCGAGAACTAAAAATCACCTCGCGATTATCAACAGAGTGCCTACGCAAGGTTCTACAATACTTTGGTCACATCGCACGGAAAGACGGGGGAAACCTCGAGAGGCTAATCGTGACCGGTAAAGTGGATGGGAAAAGGCCTCGCGGTCGCAGCCCCATACGTTGGTCCGACCAGATCCGCACTGCTCTTGACTCCACGGTGCACAGTGCCCTTCACACCGCCAGAGACAGAAACAAATGGAAGAACATCATACGTTCGAAGGTGATGACACAGGGAGGTCACGACCCTCAGCATTGAGGAATTACGACGCAAGGAGGAGGACCTTTACATCATAGACAGGGAAGAGAATATTTTATACTAGCGACCCGCCCCGGCTTCGCACGGGATAACAGTATTTCCCCACTATTTAATGTATGTTATTGTACAGTACATACAAACCTTCCTCTTGAAACACTATATCTGATAAATGATCATGAAAATTCGTTGCGTAGTTTTGAAGATTTAAGCGTACAAAGGGACAGGACTGAAAAAGCGACTTAGTTTTATACTCTGTAGTGATATTCTGTGCAATAAATTATGATTTCGCGTCAAAAGTTACCAATCACGGTAAGGCTACAAGCTTTGTAATATTTCCGGTCGAAGAGAGAATATTACCTAGGTGTGTAGACATAGGACATGTTGACTGTGCGACGTTTTATAATCATTTGATACGTTTATTAGCCAGTTTTATATTGTATTAGGTATGTGGTACGGTAAGCATTGTGTTCATTGAAAAATATTTTTACTTCACACTTTTTTTGTGCTGGCAATACTTGCCTCTGTACTCTGTAGAATGTTGGATAAGATGAACATGATATTTGTTGCCAATTAGTGTGAAAATCAAAGTGTAATTTGGTCACAACTGTATCCATACAAACATGTACGATTAAGTACTTAACTATCGTTTTTATCTATGGTTGCAATAATAATTTGAGAAAGTTAAGTTCCCCGTTTTAAGCAACAAATATCATGTTTATCAGAATATTCAGTAAAGTGGTTTACACAACGGGTCTAAAATATTTTTTTCTCATACTTAGCAAAGTTTAATAACAAAAACTTTCTTCAAATAAAAAAATAAGCTTTCGTAACGGTGTTGATCAACAAAAACAATGCTTACGTACGTAAAATAGTATAAATTCATACTCTGCATACGGTCTAACAGTGCCTAAGAACAATTAGCTGTCGAACCATATGTGAACGTTAAATCTTAACAACAATGTGATTTTTAGTTTAAGAACAAACTTTTGTGATTGATTTTCTAGTCGGCAACACTGTATGCTCCATTTTGTCTTTGGTAACAATAAAAATAGTTTGACTTTAAATTGAAGGTAGGTATTTCTTTAAATGTCCAATTGTTCTGGCTAGCTAGACTTTCTCTATCGTCATATATCTTCCCTGTCTTTAGAAAAAAAAAAAACTTACTACTTGTGGTACAATAATAAACCTTCAAAAGTGATATAAAAGTCAAACCGAACCAAATACAAAATGGCGCAAACATAGGAGTTAGTTTAATTTATAGAATTTTACATTTTCATACATTATGTTGCTACGTTTCATAATGTCGAAACTACGTATATTATACTGCAATTGTTGACAAATTGTCTAAAAACCTAGTCTTAAAGTAATACGGACTATAAAGTATAATGAAATCCAGTTTCGATGACAGTCGCCGTGTCGGGTGTAAGATTATTGTCATGTTGACAGGACACTGGTATGACAGGGTAAGGAGAAAAACAACTTAAAAATAGGTTGCTTTAGAAAGTTTAGCTACGTATTAAAATAACACAGTAAATAAAAAGTATACATTTACGATAGGATCAAGGCATTAAACCCAGCGATTGCACCACTAAATGAGACTTAAATAAGTTATACCGTGACATAAAATAAATTAAATTACCTTGAAACAAATACCAAACCAAAGTTCTCTGAAGTATTGGCATAAACTTTTACTGCAGGCTAACTACGAAATATTTATGATACCCTAGCCATACCGGTGTCCCGAGCAACGGTACTCATAGCTATTTTAATATTCTGTTACTTAAATATAATGAAGGGACTACTAAATGTTCGAACAAACGTTACTCCAACGTATGAGTTTAATATACTGTTAATAGGTTAAACATTTTAGGGTTAATATCAGTATTAGGTTAAGATCGCTTTTGTATCAGTTATTTTCAATTCAATATCTACATTTTAATAAAATTTTTATTTTTCGCTGCTTTTATTGCTGTACTTATAGTTTTATCGTGGACGCTACAGCTAAGATAACAATTGAGGTGTTCCATTTTCCCGCCTTGAAATGTCAAATCAAATATTCCACAGACAATAAACAACAGCTACTGCTAGTTAGTAAACCTCTTTGTTATAACGTTATTGATAGTAAACAAAATATTTTTTGTGCTTATAAAGCCAGAGGAATGAATATTGTTCATATCATGGTGTTATTATTTTCACATTCAAGAATCGTGTTTATACATGGATCTTGAAGCGAGCCTATTGTAATCTTTCGAACAACACGCATGTCTACTAGTTTACCTAAGTAAGGAAGTCCTAGTCAAAATATCATCTTTTATCTTTGTATACAGTTAATAACTATATTATGTGTTTTATACCTAGTGACAGAAAACATATATGCGTAAGATAACTAACCGTAATATGCTAACGGAAACACGTTTAAACTATTTAAATATTTACAAAATGTCAGTAAAATATATTTGCCTGAAATGGTTCCTCTGCTTTCGTAACTACGTAACTTAATATTGTCCAAACGAAATAATCATAAAGTTCTGTCCATCGCATAACTTAGCGGTCCTTTCCTAGACTTAAGTTCCTCGACCCTATGTTATAACGTAGTTCATAAAGTTAGTTCTAAATACCACTTATAGTACCTAATTGTAACAATTTCATACGCCTCACGAAGACATTTCCTCTTGGCTTTAAGCATTTCATATCATTTAAAGTTAATTTCTCATAACGTGAAGGTACAAACCTAATATCAGAATGTTAATATTTGCTGTTAAGAGAAAATGGTAATTAAAAGACTACAATTTATGTGTGGTTTTAGCTTCAAGAGCTGGAACGAGCTAGACGTTGTTTACGCTTATTTTATTGATAAGTTTCTTGTGAATTCACTATTAACATTGAGCTAGGAATATACTTCGAAAAGGGCAAATAATGAACCGAAAATCTGAACTATATGTAGGTAGAGCTAGAAAAATCTACAACTTCAGAGAAATTTTCCTGGAAATGGCCCATTAACTAAGAAAAACAAGACATTAAAATGATTCAGACTAAACGTGCAAGTTATTCAAACAATCATAATTCAAGACTGCTTTACAATCTAAGAGATTTGCACTGATTGTTCAGAGAAAACCTTGGAGCGCTCTCTTACAAACAATTTGTATCATAAATACTAAAAACGTATATTTCGCGTTAAATCTCAAACGTGGAACCTTCTCAATGTTAATAGTTGAAGTGAACATTAAATTATGCAACGGTATTTTTATTTTCGCATAAAAATTTAAGAGATTGCCCTGAGATTGGCCAATTTATAGAAAAGTTGGCAATGACATTTTGCATCTATCTAGGTAAGGCGATGCCTATGTGACCTCTTATAGTTTGGAATAAACTTTTGGAGTCAAAAAAGCTTTCTGAATATCAAGGATCGGGCATTTTGGGAAATCAAGCTAGAGTCTAACAAAATTAAGTTCATAAGTAAGTATAGGAAAATAATGTTTCTTGTATGAGTAATATTAAAAGTGATAAAGCTAAATTACTAATAAAGTTATGTGAATATTTAATATGTTTTAGCTATGTATAATCATTTTAAAATTTTGTTTTATTTACACTGATATGAAACTGAAATGAAAAATAAATTCTGTCAAATTATTTATCATTAGTACGTTGGTCGATTAAACTTTTATGCGAATGAATAAAATGACTTAAAATTACAGTAATTTAAAGAAAATTGTATTCAGTGTTGGTTGACTCTAGCGAAAATAATTCGTAATTTGATGCGAAAATAAAAATTCTTGCGTATTTGAATGTTAATGTAATAAGAAGGCAATCCAGGCCATCTGTAAGTATCTGCTGTTAATATTTATTTTCGTTTGTTAGTGAATTTTAGTCAATTAATTTAGTACAGAATAAAACATCCGACACGATTTAATTTGTTTTATTGCAAAAACAATATTACCTTTTTGGCCAAAACCTGCTCAACTAAAATGGAACTGGGCTGGGCACGTCAGCCGAATGGATCCAGACAGATGGGCCAAAATCGTCACCCAGTGGCTACCACAGGATGGCCATCGAAGGTGGGGTGGGCCCCGGGAGAGATGACGGGACGACCAGGATGGCCTACAGCCCTGATTGGTGGAAAGACTCAAAAGATCGTGAGGTGTGGAGACAAAATGGGGAAAATTGTCCAGCAGTGGGACAATACCGGCTAAGAAAAAAAAACTATTTTTTTACCAATCTGTGAAGTAGAAGTAGAGGAACTAAGAGGTAAGTATTAATAACAAAGGCAGAAAAATACTCGTAAGTATAACTTGTTCCGTTCAACTCATTAACACGCATCGTAGTGGCCGTGGCATCAATGAAAAGTAGGTATAGATTTTTCATTAACATACCTATTATGTTATGTTCTTTCGTCGAAAATATGCAAATCGGGGCAAATTGCCGATTGTAGAAACGTAGATACCTATTATAAAATCACATCTAAGTAGGTACAGATAGGTAACACAAGGGTAAGTTTCATGGGTAGGTATCTCTATTTTCACCACCACAATTTGAAGATAGGATAGTTTTGGAAAGTACCTATTCAGTGTTACAGGATTTTTCAAAAATATTTTCTTCAAGCAGAACCTAACACTAGCTAAGTACACTTTATTTAATATATTTTTATAATTACCATTTAGAACGCTCGCTCTCTAAGATCCATATATTTTACCTACAGACTCAACACCTCTTCTTATAAGTATAGGTAGGTAAATTCCTACAATGTTTTACATTCATATCATGAAAGTACTACTTGAATGATTCATAATACCTACGTATAACTACGTATTTTACGTAACTCATTTGCAGGTCTTCTTCTTCCTCCTGCCCTGTTCCCAATTTTACTTGGGGTATTTTCTCGTCATACTGACACTCACTCCCTTCCTATTCATGTCATCTTTCAGGCAATCCATCCATCTTTTCTTAGGTCTTCCTATCCATCCATCTACATTCATACTTAGCACACACTTTGTTGCATGCGTATCATCTCTCCTCATTAAATGCCCATACCTATGACAATCTTCTACTTCTCATCTTTTTTGTAACTGGAGCTACTTTCAGACTTCCTATAATGTAATCATTCCTCACTTTATCCATTCTTGTAACACCACACATCTATCTCAGCATTCACATTTCTGCTACATGCACTCTCTTCTCATCCCTCTTTTTCAATGCCAACTCTTTTGCAGGTGTGATACGATTATACTTATAGTATTTAAAACTTATCCATAAGGACTTTTATATGGTCATTTTATCAGAAGCAAGACTGTCACTCTTAAAAGATATCGCTATCTACAGTGAATGTATAAGTACATATTTAATTTCTTGACTGACAAGTGACACGCGTTCCAAAAATAAAGCGTCGGTAGTATTTCAACACAAATTTTCCTTTAATTTTCTTTATCTTAATGGTATATGGCTCATTAGAAAGCCAATATATAGAAGAATCCGATAACCTTGTCCTCATTCTGCTCAAAATATATTCCGTATTCAGAAATAGCAGTTGCTAAGGTATGGTAAAATTCTATGTTGAAAGTATCTCAATTTTAGGTTTCCGTACCCAAAGAGTAAAACGGGGCCCTATTGTTTTCGCTCCTCTGTCCGTCCGTCAGTCCGTCACCAGGCTGTATCTCATGAACCGTGATAGTTAGAGAGCTGAAATTTTCACAGATGATGTATTTTTGTTGCCGCTATAACAACAAATAACGCTGAAAACTAGAATACAATAAATATTTCGGGGGGCTCCCATTCAACAAACGTGATTTTTTGTCCGTTTTATAAATAATGGCACGGAACCCTTCGTGCGCGATTCCGACTCGCACTTGGCCGGTTTTTAAACTATAAATACCAAAATAACTACTTTAGTAAACAATAACCTTTAACTACGTAATGTTTTTGCTTTCTCTATATGAATGGTTAAAGTACATTGATAAACGGGGAATTCCTTGTAAGTATTTATGTAACGCTTTTACGCTTCACATAACACTACAAATATCGATATTTTTCATTCAGGAACTTGAAATATCCATCGGATTAGCAAACAAAGAAAACTATGAAGAAATACATATTTCACTTGGCAACGAATAATTACACGTTCCTTTCATTATCTACGTAAAATAAATTTAAAATATCAGCTGTTACAGTGTCGTTTATATATCTGTGTTTAAATAGCACGTCACTCAGAGTTCTGCGGTAAGTAATCTCTGATCAAACATGTCGGTGAACCATAAATGAATGAAATGCTACTATGTTTACTGTGGAAACTTAGGAAGATCAAGCAACGGTTGTATAGCAAAATACATTTTGGCCGCGATTCTCCTTGTACTTATTGAAAAAAATGTACAAACTAAACTAAAAGCAAATACTTTTTCAGAACTTTACAAGTAATTTTTTTTCTATTTCATTCAACCGTTCTTGCATGAGAGATTTACCAACTAACACTCACACTAACCATATGTATCTATAATTCAGTTTAACAGAACGAAAACCTTTTCCTTTGTAATTAGGTATTATACTCAAAGTGAATGCATATTACGAATATTATATGTAGATACTATCTCTGGTATATTTTATTTGTTTTTTCATTGTTTCCCCCGCTCATTGAAGAAAATAAGATTATGATGGATCATTTATTTTATAAGAGCCAATATTTTCTTTAAGTTTATTATTATTACCTAGTATTTTAACCACGGAGAAATAAACTAATAAACATTGACGTCATCAATTAGATAATACCTCAGGAAAGAAGAAAGAAAGAAAGAAACATTTTATTCACGCGAGTGACACATGGATAAAAACAAAATACAAAAAATTAGACATAAAAAAGACGAATTACAATAAAAGACACGACACGAGAAGTACCTAGTTACATAACGGGTAATATGTGCCACACCCGCGTATAACAGCCCTCGCTCAGCATAATACTGAGACCCTATACGGGACTAAAGCCTCAGAGCTGATTTTCAGCGAGAGCCGAAATTTATGGGATTATCAGGACATACCTTGACTATGAGTTCATCCTTATCATTCATCATCAGCCAACCACGCAAGTGCAAAGGGCACGCTTAACCTATTCTTTCATTCTCCATTCTAAAATGAGATTAACTGCATTCTTGCAATGTCCCATAGTCATAGCTCTTGGAGTCCCAGAATGGCTAGGTATACATCGGCCGGTCTTTTTTTTTAACGACGTCAAAAATCATCAAATGACCCCTCCCGCTGTGGGTTAGCAGCAGTGAGGGAGTGTCAGACTCTTACTGACTAAAAACTGTCGTGTTCCGTCGTAGGCCTTTTATGTACCAGTACCAGCCGCAGGAACTCTTTCGAACAATCCCGCAGCAAGTCGGCCGGTCTGAATTGTTCGCCTGGTGCATATTATGTGTTTCAATAGTGTTACACCTCATTTTATCCAAATTACACAGGTTTTTCGATATACTATATCTCCAAGCCTTGTCAACTTGTCAGACTCATGAAAACTAAAGCAAACAGAGCATAAATCAATCCGTGCTTATCAGAAATTGTATAACACGATACCAAAATGTCCATTAAGGAAATTCGTGGTAACTCACTCACTGGTTTACGTCATAATAATTTTTACAAGAGCTGATGATGCTTATCACAATACACACATTACAGACTTGCGAACAAACGAACTGCTGTCATAACAGTTGAAAGATAGTTTTATAAGACGTATATTCCGTGGCCTTCTGTTTTATAGGATAATATACTAGCTTCCGTCAGCGGTTTCACCTGCACCCCGCCCACACACTGTACTAAAAATAGCCTAAATAAAGCCTTCCGTTGTGCTACCGTGATAAACGGGCTATGTAACGATGAAATTTCCACCTTCTTCTATAGATTACAGTTGACAACAACCCTTGAATTCGCTAGTAAACCAAAAAATAGCTGGACTGCTGAAAAGCATCTAAAACCTAGAAACCCAAACTACTACTCTCTTCCTTCCTTTGTCCATAGGTACATATGTAAAGGTCCCCAAGACATTCAATGACCGTCAAAACTGCAATATTGTAGCTAACCAAAATCGTAATTAAAATCAAGGTAAATAGAGAAATGTACGCAAACTGCACCAAAGGTTCTTGCCATGAACTTGCTAAACCCTTACACTGGGCCACTTTATGTAACGGAATATAGCGTACGGCGCAAGGTTATTTATTCCAGCGATATTAATCGTAATAGTTTTTATAACATGTATACTTAATGCCAAGTAAGTCGTGGTGGCCTAGTGGGTAAAGAACCAACCTCTCGAGTATGAGGGTGTGGGTTCGATTCCAGGTCATGCAAGTACCAATGCAACTATTCTAGTACTTTCTAAGTATAGGTATCTTGGAGACCACTGGCTAATAAAAAGGTGAAGAAAAACGTCTTGAGGGAACCTGGACTATAAAGTCTGAAATCACCAACCCGCATTGAGCAAGCGTGGTGATTAACGCTCAATCCTTTTCCATGTGAGAGGAGGCCTGTGCCTAGCAGTGGGACCATAAAAAGGCTGTAACAGTCACAGTTACGTAATGCCAATGTTTTACATAGACCACCACTGACTGTCTCTCCGATCACTCTACCGAAGTCACCTGCAGCCTCGTTCGTCTAGTAGTCGCATAGCGAGATGACTAGTAGTACCAGTAATTTTCGGATCGGGCTCAGATCACTCCTTAGAGAGAGCCTTTGTGGCAGACGGTAGGTCTCGGACTCAATTTATTAATTAATGATGGAGTCACCTCGTAAGTACTTGTAGATAAGAAGGGAAAAGACTAAAGAAAAGATCTTTAAGACTGATTGTTACTGCTTTCCAAAAGGGATCACAAACAAACGTGTCATCAACCTATTACGTAAAAATATCAAGTTTACTACTTAAACGTGTATGCTCAATAGAAAGAACTTAATTTATTAAGCATTGATGACGAGTCCATAGTACTAGCAGTGCGATTATACAATGCAATTTAATTAGCAAATCAACGAAACAGTTAATAGTTAGTAACTGCTTATTATGTCAGACCGTTTAGCCAGTTTAGCCTATTGAAAACGAGCGAGAATCTAACTAACATGTTTCAAAAGCCTACTTATGTAAACAGGCAAGGAATCCCTTTCTACCTTATACATCATTTTCCATTTTCTACAGTCAGTTTCACATTTTGACAGTGATGTTAATATACTACTATTAACATCTAAGCCATTATCACTTATTTGCGATACAAACTATTATAGGTTTGACACTAGAACAAAACAACAAGATGTTTGTTTTGCATTCATTAGCTTTTAGACAAGCACAGTAAAATAACGAGAATCATAGGTAAATCGCTACGCCTGTACCTCGCGCCACTTGCTATCACCTATCACAGCAGCCCGGTCGGCACACATCGGCGCCCGCGCAGTAAAGAATCGCACCAGGGTTGTGCGCACGCGCGAACGTTACCAAACAAAAATACACACGCGAAATATACTCCGTTAAAATGACCGTTTTGTTCTAGTGAAGTGCTTAAGAATTAATTGGTGAAACAGGTTGGTTGATTACCATTTCAAATTAATTCCCGTTTCGCGCGCGTATCATCGCTACGCAAAATATTTTATTGATTCCGAAAAGGAGTTAGTGAAAATTATAGTGTTTTCACAATGTACTATTACAGTGTTATATTTTATAGGCTTTGTTGTAAGTGTGATTATGTTGATAATGTTAATGGCAACCGGTCTGCTTTCTACATCCAGTTTTCAGGACGACTTTGCTTTTGCTTTATTTTTTAATGTGTTAGGAATACCGCGTCTAGTCTACAGGCATATTTCTATTCATGTTTATTAATATTGCAGGAATTCTTCTACACCCATTATTCGATTTTGCTCTTGTTCTTGCTAGCTGTAAATATGAATAACAATAACAGTACGTATATGACAGTAGAAACAAAAGCGATGTTATATCCATGCTCCATCTTTGATGCTGTGAAAAAAGGAACGATTAGATTTCTTTGAGAGATACTGTTTAAGTTCATAAACCACAATAAGAAGCATATGTATAGCCTTCATACACATATACCTAATTGTCATTCGTTTTTGAGTTGGCTTAATTATTCTGAATCATACATTCAACTAGCTGGCCTATTGCAGACGTTGAATCGTGTCAAAAGCTTTAGTTAAATCAACAAAGCATGCCCCAGGGGTCTTTAATAGGTCCTTAACGATTTGCCTACGGACGGAATTTATTACTAACCTATATTATTTCATAACTTCGCAACTAACCTACATGGAACTGACCTCATAATGACATAATTATAAAACAATTGAAATAATTTTCAAATAATATGTTTAGTATTACGCACGTGCATTCGCGTTTGCTTTCATATTCTTTTAAATTCCATATTTCTTGATGTGGTCTACTGAATGGCGACAGTCGTGCCCATTAAACAATAATATTATATTCTAACTATTGTCATTGTTTTATATCTCTATGGTGTGTTTAGAAGAACGTGAACTTGAAAATGGGTAACAAATAATAATTGTTGTTTGTATAGGTGCTTGTTTCTCGCTGGTTCGTCAGCTGTATGTGCTTAAATCCACCCTTAGAAAGCACGCGGATCTTCCACCTCCGACTCCCAATAAACGCACGTACCTTCCGCCAAGTATCCAACACAAGACTTCATTCGCTAAACATCAATATTATATACTAAGTACGCATATTTATAAAACAATTAACAAACACCTCAATATTTTAAATCTTAATTCATTTGAACTGAAATCGAAACTAACAGAATGGCTGTTGCTCAAGGACTACTCTTATACGGAGTCTTTACTCACCTATCTTGTGTAATACATACCACACTACTCACTCTCACACACACACTCACACCCACACACACACTCACACCCACACACACTCACACGCACACACCATACTAACTCAACACACTAGCACATAACATAATAATAATTATTTATTTATTTTTTGTTTTTTTTTACTCTTTGTGTATCATACAGTAGAATGACACAGTCCACTTGTGATAAGTTTTTGTTTCATTACTGTAACCCTAGACCGCAAACTACCTCTTAAAATACAGGTATACCCTAGCTTAAGAGGTAGAGTATTACTCTTGTACAGAACTCACAACTGTAAATGTATGTATTTTTCGAAATGTAAGTCAAACTCTGTATATTTTTTCTATAAATAAAGATTATTATTATTATTATTTTTTGTTATATTTTTTATTCTCCCTGGTGGGGGTAGAAGAATCTGATCACACGGGCCTTAGCCAAGCGTGATCAGGGGTTTAGGTGATACAGTAGGTAGATGAAACAGAAGACGTAGTGAGAAATTTTCTCGTGATTCGGCATGTGTTAAGTATAACGGCTTTCTGGATTGTTTGGGTTATGTATTGTGGGATCTGTAGTAGGTCTAGGCTGCGTTTAAGGCTCTTTGGCACAACCCCCGTTGATGATATGACTATCGGGACTATATGTATAGTTTGTGCCTGCCATTGACGTTTGAGTTCTATTGCTAAATCTTG
Source organism: Helicoverpa armigera (assembly GCF_030705265.1). Lineage (NCBI taxonomy): Eukaryota > Metazoa > Arthropoda > Insecta > Lepidoptera > Noctuidae > Helicoverpa > Helicoverpa armigera. The sequence goes on from NC_087141.1 coordinate 4,736,405, forward strand.
GTACTTTGTTAGTTTATCGGCTATTGTGGATTGGACGTTATGGGTATTTGGGATGGCTATATCTATAAGGTAAGCGTTTTTGTTATTTTTATCAAATAATGTAATGTCGGGTCTGTTGAAGTGTATAGTCTTGTCGGTAATGATGGTCCTGTCCCAATATAGTCTGTGGCTATTGTTTTCGAATGTTGTGCTCGGTTTGTATTTGTAATATGCAGTTTTCCTTTCTATGAATTTAAGTTTATGTGCAAGGTGTTGGTGTACTATGGATGCTACCTGGTCATGTCGGTGTTTGTAGTCAGTCTGTGCCAGTGATCTGCAGGCAGACGTGATATGTTGTATGGTTTCGGGGGTTGAGTGGCAGCGTCGACACGTGTCTGTGAGAAGGTTAGGGACCCGCATTATATGCTTCTGGTAGTTGCGGGTATCGATGACTTGGTCCTGGATTGCCATCATGAAAGCCTCAGTCTCAGGGAATAGCTCGCCACGCTGCAGCCAGGCGTTCGACGCTTGTTTGTCGACATGTGGTTGCTGCAGATCGTGGTAGTGCCGTCCGTGTAGAGACTTCTGCTTCCAAGCGGCAATCTTTTCTTTAACGTCCGTAATCTTCTCTTTTTTTTGTGGGTTTCGGTCTGCTAAATTGAGTGGAGTTAGGTGATTGTCTGTTAATGTTACAACGTCGTGTAGCGTTGATTGTTGTGAATGGTGGTAGAAATATTGTCTGAGATTTGTTATTTGTTTGTTATGCAGATTGACTATGTCTATAATACCCCGTCCGCCTTCACGTCTCGGTAAAGTCATTCTTTGCACACAGGATCTTGGGTGATGCTTTCGGTGGCTTGTCAGGCTTGTGTTTATGGTGCGTTGCAAACTAATTAGGTCACTTTGGGACCAATTTATTATCCCAAAAGAGTACGTAAGGACAGGAATAGCGTAACTATTGATTGCTTTCGAAGCATTGCGTGAATTTAATTGTGATCGGCATATAATATTAAGACGGTGTTTAAAATTCTTTTTCAGGTTTACTTTGGTCTCTTTCTGATTGATTTGTCTAGCTTGCTGGAATCCTAAATATTTGTATGATGCATGTGGTTCTAAGGGTTCAATTACGTTGCCTGAATCTAGGGTGTAATTATTTTGGATGACTCTACCGTTACTGACAGAGAAGGTTTTGCATTTATCTATTCCGAATTCCATATGTATGTCATTCGAAAAAGACTGTGTGATGTCTGCAAGACGATGTAGCGAGTGTGTAGTGTCACTGTAAAGTTTTATGTCGTCCATATACATGAGGTGAGTGAGAATTGTGTGTTTGTGTGGTGCTTCAATAGTGTAACCGAGTTTTGACTTGTTCAGCATATGGGAGAGAGGATTTAATGCAAGGCAAAACCATAGGGGGCTAAGTGCGTCCCCTTGGAAGATGCCTCTGCGTATCGGAATTTCACTTGTAGTAGTAGTCGTGGGTCCGATTGTTTTTAATGTTGTGGACCAATTTTGCATTGAGCTTTCAAGGAAATGGATTATTTGCGGGTGTATTTTATATCGATGTAGAACATTAAGAAGCCAGCTGTGTGGAACTGAATCGAATGCTTTCCTATAATCTATATACATTGTATTTATATTCTTCTTCTTAGAAATGGCTATTTTCATTGCTATTGAATCTACTATTAACTGTTCTTTACAACCCTGACTGCGCTTGCGACATCCTTTTTGCTCCTCTGCAAGAATATTATTGTCTGTTGTGATGTGTTTATGTATGACTTCTGCAATGCATCCTGTGAGTATCTTGTATATTGTCTGTAGGCAAGTGATTGGACGGTACTTTGCTGGGTTTTGGGAGTCGTTAAGATCCTTCGGTATCATGTAAGTTAAACCTTGTGTGACGAAATGTGGCATAGAATTTGGTGTCTGTAGAAAATTGTTAATGTGGTTGTGAAGTTGTGGGTGTAACCTGGTGAATTTTTTATACCAATAGTTGTGTATTCGATCACTACCGGGTGCCTTCCAATTATGAGCTTTATTAAGCACTCCCACGAAAACATCTATTGGTATGTGCTCGAATTGCATCGGTATTATTGTGTCAACTATTTCAGCGTCTGCGTCCAGCCATTCCGCATCAGCATTGTGTCGTACAGGTTCGGACCAGATCCCTGACCAGAACCTATGTAGTTCATCCGCCGATGGCGTTAGCACCTCTTGTGTGTTTCTGCTTGTATTGTTTTGTGTGTTAGTTGATAGGGTCCTATAAAATATTTTTTCGTTGTTTACAAACAAAGAATTCTGCTTTTTTCTTAATGTACATGTAACGTATCTTTTTAACCTACTCGAAGCTGCGTTTAGTTTCTGTTTAAGTGTGTCGAGAAAGTCTTCATTACTCAGATTCGGCTCTTCATGTTGTGAGTGTATTCGATATTTGTTCTTTATAGTGTCTATTAATAAGATTAGCCTATTGCTCCTAGTACCTTTTGCATATTCTGTCATTCTACTTATATCTCTCCTCAAAGCATCTATCTTCTTTTCGAGTCTCTTCTGCCATGCAGGTATTCTTTTTTGTGTTGGATTAAGTAGAACATAAGAATCTCTAATTTTAGCCCCGTTGCAGACAGCAGCTGTATAGGCTGCGCAGTAGGTAATGGTATGTGTCATTTCGAAATTTTGGTCTGCTGTGATATATTCGGGTAGTATGCTTCTATTGATAAAGTCTACGATTTGGGCTAGTTTTTTAGAAGTTTTTTGTTTTGGTATGTAAGGTCGGTCGGTAGGATTTATATCACGAAACCTGTCAAGTGCGTTTTTAAACTGATCTCTAATGTTTTCAATTTCGTGGGTATTGGGTAACTGATTTTGATGAGACTCTGGTTCGAGATTCTGAGTAAGGGTTAGACTTGTTTGATTTAGTGAATGTAAAGATGTGTTGTGTAGTGACTGTGACTGTATGTCTTCTATATCTTCCGACTGTGCTATGTGTTGTGATTGTACTGGAAGATTTTCGGTGTTGTATACATTAATAGCTTCCGCTACTTCATTTCGTATTTCGTCTAGCCTGTGATCAGGTATCATTTTATTATTAATTATCACGCGGAGTTGGTCAGAAATTCTCTGTTCTGATACTCCGTTTAATTCCGGGTGTTCTGTTATAACTGCTTGATGAAGGGGCTGACGATAAGCTGATCTATTTTGTTCTATTTCAGTTATTTTGTAGTAGTTTCTAATTATTGATTCATTTTGTTGTATGGTCCATCTTCGTCTCTGCCCACTGGGTTGTTGAGTGTTAGTGTGTGTTTGTGTATTTGGTTCTGTGTGGTTTTGATGTAAATAGATAGTGACTTCGTCTTTTATTTGATCTAGTATTTCTTGTGACAGTAATTTATTTCTTATAATAGCCCTGCATTGGTCGCCTAGTCTTTGTCTAGACGCTTGCATATAAGGGAATCTCAGAGAGAATTCAGCGTGAAGCTGTTGAAGATAAATGTTATTAGTTTTTAGTTTGGTAGCTATTAAGTACGTGCGCCAGATGAATTTATTCATTTCTTCTGACCACCGTTTTCGCGCACGGTTTGTGCCTGGGGCGGGTGCAGGTTCAGTGGCGAGTGCCTCCTGCACAACATCCTCAGGCGTAGGCGTATCAAATGATACATGTTGTTGAAGGACTGTATTTTCGTTTAAACTAATTGTGGAAGGGGAAGACGAAAGTGAAGGGACATAAGAAGCGGTGCTTGGACTGAATGGTTCTATTGGGCTATTTATCCTATCTACTTCTTCATCGGCTGTAGCATATTGAATGGTGGGAGTCCGCCTGCTCAACTCCTCACCACTGACGGATCGCATGCTGAGACACCCAGCGTCAGCTCCAGGTGTGCCCCGGCGATCGCCCCCGGGCAGCGGCCCTATACGTTTCTTTTTAGATCTGGTTTCCATATTGGAGGGGTTGGTTTTATTATTATGTTTATGAACTTGCTGGTACAGTTCGATAAAGTGGTATTTTAATGTAGGGTTATAGCATTAAAAAAACCAGCCAAGTGCGAGACGGTATCGCGCACATAGGGTTCCGTACCATTAGTTAGAAAATGAGCAAAAAAATTCAAAACGTTTTTTGTATGGGAGCCCCCCAAAATATTTTTTTTCTAGTTTTCAGTATTTGTTGTTATAGCGGCAACAGAAATACATCATCTGTGAAAATTTCAACTCTCTAACTATCACGGTTCATGAGATACAGCCTAAACGGACGGACGGACGGACAGAGGAGCGAAAACAATAGGGTCCCGTTTTACCCTTTGGGTACGGAACCCTAAAAAATCGTATCCAGACTTTTGTCTCCCTCCTATTTAGGCCTGTTCTTCATTGGTGAAACACTAGGTAGATGATACATAATTTGATTTTACCATAGTTCGTGCTCATAATGGTTGATTAGTACCTACATTGACGGAATTACGGTCTGTCTAGCTTTAGCCTTTACATTCGAGTACGTAAAGGTTCCTTGACATCTCGAACATTCATTAACTGCAATACCTCACTGACCATAGATCATTCAAATGCACAGATAAATCTACGTACTCGTATATTATGACAAATGCTATTCCAATTGTATTCGAAGCAACTTATCATATTTTTAAAATGTCTTATGTACAGACAAAATAATTTCATTTTCGTACAAGCATAGTTTAACATTATCAGAAAGTACTATTTTCGATGTTTGTGGAGGTAATGGAGGTACCTGCATAAACATCGAAGCATTATCAGAAAGTACTATTTTCACTAAGAAAACTTGAAACTTATTATACATAGACCAAAAGTACCTGGTGATAAGTATAAAAAAGACAATATCCCCTTTGTGGTGGTGGGTCTTGTGTGGTGGTTTTACCGCCATCAGTTCGTCGGTGGAGCCTTTTCCTATGTTCAGCAGAGTGCACCACTGGCAGGTTATGATGACATTGGGGCAGGACGTTGTTGGTGTCCCTAAATTCCTTTTCTCCAATTCAGTTACAAAACTGTGTTCCACAGTGACAACTTATGTCAATGTATTGGTGCCAATAATTAAGTGAGTACTTAGATGATAGATAATTACACTAATCTGAATTCTATCAGTTCTTTGATCCCTGCCAAAGACAATTAGTGGTGTATCATGCAACTTCGCATGACTCTTGTCATTCTTTACACTGATTTTATCCAAATAGCTCATTCAAGACTAAATAGAGATTTTATTTAAATCTTACTAACCTATTGTTTCAAATACTTAAGTAGGTAGTTGATTTAAAAACATTGGACGATCAATATACGACAAAGCTTAAATAAATGAATAACCAAACCTATCGTGCCGATTTCAAGAATGGGACACTGGACAGATAATAGTCGCTTAGGATAGGTCACATCACAGAGCATTTATGTAAGTAACTTTTATATGAATTTCTTAGATCTTTTTTTTTAACGACGTCAAAAATCACCCACTCCCTTTGTGGGTTAGCAGCGGTGAGGGAGTGTCAGACTCTTACTGACTAAAAACGGTCGTGTTTCGTCGTAGGCCTTTTATGTACCAGGGCCGCGGTAACTCTTTCGAACAATCCCGCAGCCCCGGCAAGCCTTGGCCCTACTGGGCCCCGCTGCTCGACATCTCTTTGAGGAGCGCGTGGAACAACGAGCGCAGCCGACACGGGTCCGTTGTCTATTAACTAGACAAACTATGACTAGACATAAGAGATCCTTCCGTCTTCAGACAGCTTTAGGCACCTACCTACAGACACCTGAACCAATTAACGTTGCATAATTACTTAGGTATCCATGGAAAATTTAAAATAAGGAAAATAATAAGGTAGTTATTTGAGCAGATCATGTGATGTGTAGGTAAACTTAAGGCGGCCAACCGTCCCGCATTCTGCGGGACCGTCCCGCAATGCTTGACGAAATCCCGTTTTGAAATTATTAGTAAAATAGTCCCGCAAAACGTTGTATGCGTCCCGCGTGTCCCGCATCCCTATTTTTCTACCACGCTTCTACACAACACCCACCTGCCCGCACGCTCAACAGTGCAGGAACACAGATTACCTATAATATAATCTCGTTCTCTTTATTTATACTGAACTCGTGAGGCCTAATGATTTTGAAAATAAGACATTAGTGCACGCTGTGACACGATATTGATAGGTTAAATTATAGCTTTTTGCTTACGGTTTTTATTTTATCAGTTCCGTCCGATCATTTTTCAATCCCCCCCCCCTTTTTTTTTCACGAAAGGTTAAGTCCCGCATTCAGTTTTCGGAAAGTTGGCCGCCTTAGGTAAACTGAACTAAGTAGGTACTTTACAAGGAAGAAACTTAATAAACACAGGTGCGATTATCGATATTTATATTGGAATTTCAGTTATATTTTCACGTGATTGAAAAGCAAATAGTTTGCTATTGATAATTCATTGTTATAGAAAAATAACATGGGTATTTTGACAAATATGAACGCAAAGGTCAACGAACTTTAACTTTATTTTATAGCTATCTCATTGGGTGGTCATTGCTCTATCTATGGCCATATTCCTTCGGAAACCATAGCTCAGACGAAAAGTAGCCAAAGTAGTAGGTATAATGCACCACCATAAGTAAGTAAGTGGTTCCCTAGAGTACCTAAGGCAAACTTTCGCTGACAATATAAAAGTCAGTTTTTCAAAGACCACAGTATGTGGTCTTTGAAACACACACCTACTATAAATTACGTTATTTTACGAAAAGCGGACGTTAAAGTTATCGGTTAAAATGGGCCTTTTGCTACGAAAAAATGCTAAACGCTCTGTCTAAACGAGCCCTTATGTATGGAGCAAAACAAGTTTTGAGTTGACCAAGCCAACGTTATATTGTTTGATTTGGAGTTATACAATAAAATACGTAATCCTATAAATAAATATTATTGAATATAATTAATTACCTACCGTTTGAAAAGGTGAACGTTAGTTATAATATTTATAAATGGCATTGTTGTACGATCACTAGCAGTCTTATATATTTAACTCTAAATTCCCACTTATTTGTGCTATCCCCACAGTTACGTAAATCTATTTACCGAGTTCAAACTTGGAAGCCCCAAATCGTACAGTTCAAATTATTATTAGCGTAATAAATACTACTGATCAATCAGAACTTTTCAAACGTTAAAAATATAGACAGGCCTCAAAGGGCTCGCCGCCCACCAGCTCCTTTGTGATTGCTGGTAAGAAGTGGCGCAACAAACTCAACAACACAAGTCTCAACAAACTTAGATAGATATTCTTAGCAGCTTCCATTCCATCCATTACATTCCATCCCTCTTTAAAATGTACTTTTTTTGTCGCTGGGTAGAAAATGCTATTACCGTCGGGGGACGGGAGAGGGGTATGTGGGGCTCCCCAACAAACGTTCCCGGTATACCCACTAAAAAGGCCCAGCGGCACTCCGACCTCGCCTGAGTGGAGGGGATCTGGGAATCTATGGCGTCCAGTCCCCCACCGGCAATTGCCCACCTCATGGCAAGCCCCTCAGGCCAAACCCCCAGAGGGGATGCCTAAAATGTCTTGCCATGAAAATAACGAATAAAAAGGTCCGTTACCTATTATTGTAAAAGGTTAGTGTAAAGCAGTGGTTCTTAACCGGTGGTCCGCGGACCACTGGTGGTCCCTGGAGGCATTCCAAGTGGTCCGCGAAGCTTAGCTTTGACGACGTTGCTATACGTTATCTAACTTAATTTTTATCGACTTGTAATTGCGAGCGGGGGTTTTCGCATGGACGTACATATATCGGGTGTGTCGTACCTAGTCCCCCCATTCATGAAAATGTATGTTTGGGCTACATTTTACGTAATTTTGGTTTTGAGTCTTAAAAAATAATTAAAATTTCACGCTCGCTTCGCTCGCGTATTCAGAAACCGTATGCCCTTACCTTTGCATTTGTCAACAAACAAAAAGTTAAGTACGTTTGGGCTAAATTTTACGTAATATTTGGTTGAAGGCCGATAAAAACTTCGCGCTCGCTTCGCTCGCGTATTCAGAAACTATATACATATTTTGGCATTTGTCAACAAACAAAAAGTTAAGTACGTTTGGGCTAAATTTTACGTAATATTTGGTTTAAGTCCGATAAATTTTCGCGCTCGCTTCGCTCGCGTATTCAGAAACTATAGGTATGCCCTTATTTTTGCATTTGTCAACAAACAAAAAGTTAAGTACGTTTGGGCTACATTTTACGTAATATTTGGTTTAAGTCCGATAAATTTTCGCGCTCGCTTCGCTCGCGTATTCAGAAACTATATGCCCTTATTTTTGCATTTGTCAACAAATAAAAAGTTAAGTACGTTTGGGCTACATTTTACGTAATATTTGGTTTAAGTCCAATAAAAATTTCGCGCTCGCTTCGCTCGCGCATTGGAAACTACATAGGCAAGTTTTTCTTTAATTGCATTTGCACACAACTGCCGACATGCGTTTAGCTTTGAGTAGAACTGACCCAAAAATTCAGATATTTTTTTTGATACATAATAAAGAAATGAGTGCTAATTTAGGTAAACCGATGAGGTGGTCCCCGGCAAGACAAACTTTAGTAAAGTGGTCCCTCATGTCAAAAAGGTTAAGAACCACTGGTGTAAAGGGAAGAGTTGGGGCTTAAATTGTGTATTTTTAGACCACCTTCAGCCATTAAACTCTTGTCCTCAACCTCGCGTGCTCACTTTTTAAAGTAGATATAAAAATAAAAATATATCATTGACCGAACCGCTAGCTAGGTGATATATTCTCTTTTAAGAAATAGCAATAATAATTCTAATGGCATTCATTAATATACAAATTGCTCAAAATAACAGAAGAAGCCTGTTTTACGACAGATTCTTGAATATCCTTTACTTAGACTAGTTTTATAATTAGCTACGATTTAAATATTTTATTGAAAATGGCGATTGGCGCCAAAATCACATGACTTAGCAAGATGGCGCAGAATAACTGGTCACTCAAGCATCACATGACGATTGTTGAAAGTCTTCGGTCTTCTTCGTAATTTATATCTTAAACTTTAAAATCAGGAACTTCTAGGAGCCAAGTTAACCCAAATTATTGCAATATCTTATATTCCACTAACTCGTAATTCCAGCCAAAAATACCTTTGTCCTACTGTCGTCTCAATGATCGATGGGCACTTGCAATGCATTATTTGAAAGTATCAAATTGTGGCTAATAAAATTGATAGTTTCATCAAATATTATGAGTTGGCCGCGCGGTCGAAATGGACACTCTCCACATGCAATTTTTATCGGTGTAAGGGAATCAGTTTTCACGGGCGAAACCACGGGAAAAGGCTGGTTAGTATTATGTATAGAGGACCTATAGACCTATGATGATGAGATGTGAAGATTATCTTGTCAGCTTCCGTTTTACATGCTCTCATTAGCAATCTTGAGATCACTCCTCCATCCATGATGCCCGGATATCCGTATTTAATCGCTCTACCTCTTTTAGATATACCTACCTACCTATCTACATATATCTACGATGGTAAACATATGCATAAGCCTATTTCTTTGATCTGAGTGCATAAGCATATTGTGCCTCTTATTCTCTTAATCCGCCTGCTTTCTACGCAGCTCCACTCCACTCCACGCAATATTCCAAGACGTCATAAAGTTTGACGAAACCTATATCTAAAGACATCCATTAAAGAGTCGATAACATACCTTCACCTTGGATAGTAACGAACTACAGGTGTTTACGAACACGACGTGAGAACAACTCAATTCAATACATGTTTTGCTTTTCCTAAAAAACAATGCGACTAATGAATAGGTTACTACATAATACTAGTGTATGCGAACGTATTATTTCCACTTCCTTACATTTTGTAAATGTTACTGTCATCACTGTAATAGCTACTTTGACATTGTGTTTATTAATTAATTTCCAAAAAAAATGACTGAAAATTAATGAATGAGATTTAGGAAAAACTTTTTAACGTGACTACTGGAATTGAACATTGAAGAGTCATGATATGATACAGAAAACCATAGATTTTTTTACTGTGTCATGTAAAATCTGATCACAGTAGAGTTAAATATTTTTAAATAAATTATTTGACAAATGAGTAAATGAGACAAAGATTGAAGCACCTAACATGATTTTCATAGCTATCAATTGCTAGAAAATTATTTCTGTGTAGTCGACAACAGGTAACCATAAAGTTAAGGCACTATGTTACGTACTTAACTTCAACCCTTCAACGAGATCCTACTATTGGATTACTAGGTTCTAGATATTACAAAAAACAACAGCATTAGGCATAAAATAAATTTTATTTAACAGTTAACAAGGCTATAAATAAATAATAATAACAAAACTAACGAACTATATCTAACAAAAAAATAATTATAATAAAACAAACAAAAATATATTACAAAATATTTTTGACTGTGTCAAAATAAATCACTAGGTAGGCAGATTCGATTTTTTGGAATTGTGTATCACAGACTATAAAAATTGTTTCTACTTAAACATTCAAGACGTAAAATTAGATTTAGTCAGCAGTTTTCAATGGACATGAACTGAAATATGCTAGAATAAAATTTTCTTAAATAAATCAGATACCCTTGAGTTTGTTTTGGTGTTTCTTCTCAAGATAGTCAGATAGGAAATACCGATTTCATCTTGCTTTCAATAAAAATTCGACATGTAAAAGTGTTGTTTTCAACCTATTTGCAAAAGAAATATCTTTTATCATTTCCAAGTACACGATTCACAGCAATATCTATTTGAAGATATTTAACAAAATAAAAAAATACCGACTAAACCTAACTGCACCAAGAAATATTTTCCACATAACGTTAAATCTACAGTAATATTCGTAAATATCAATGGCAAGTTTACAATTCATAAAATTTCCAAATGCTCTCCAAACATACTTATTGTAATATATTTCACTTATTTTAAGGACACTTTACAGATCCTTCTGCCCTTTAATCGAACATTTTTGCGAAGCTTTTTAACTAGTAGCTATATTCATTCCAATATAATATTCACAGTCCGAAACAACTCGTAATATGTCTAACAAGAATCAAACAAAAAAAATGAATCCGACGAATTGAAAACCTTTCTTGTTGGGAAATCGGTAAAAAAGCAAAGGTCTAACAGCCAGTTTCTTCATCAAAAGTTAAAGCCAAAGTAAAAGTCAAAGTAATGTAATGTCTAAAGTAAAAGTAACGGTTAAATTCAATTTTTCTATGAATTTTGCTGTCACTTTAGCCTTGAAAAAACGAATTTGACCGTTACTTTTACTTTAGACATTACTTTAACTTTACCTTTTGATGAAGAAACTGGCCGTAAGTCAATTAAATACACAGATATTTTTAGAATATAAGGTAAACTAGTGTTTGTGTTGACAAGCTATTTACGGACGCTACATTGAAGTTTTGAAAATTATGTGTCCATCGACTTTTTGACTGTACTATTCAAAATTGTTGTACTATTAGACTTATATTACTTGCCATTTCGGACTGATTGTCTAACTCTAATAATACTGTCAAATAACTAAAGTCTTAGAAATATGTAGCACTAAAAATATAGAGGCATAATATGATCCACAAAATTTGACCGCGTGTCAATGTATTCCTAGTTCTTGAGATTGAATACATTTCTGAAAACCAAAATCCACCATCACATTTCATTTCACAGATTCTCAAACCACATAGAATATTAATCACAAATACATCAATTAATTTTACTTCTAAACATCTAATCTAATTTGGTGTAATTTTTGGTGCTTCGAACAGTTATAAGTCTCACTTGCTAATCTAATATTTTTATCTACAGTAAAGTCAAATAATTGATACGTACACTTTTCTAATTGAAACCTTCTACAAATATTAAGCTTTCTTTGTAGTCCCAAACATTTGCAGTTACCTCGATTTTTTTTTCACAAAAGTCTGCGATCGCTATGTGTATGCGGTACGGAATATGTAGCGCATAGAAGAAGCAAGCGTCAAAAAATTACTACCAACTCTAATTTTAAGCTGTTGGACATACACTTTACTATTTCTTTTTGAAACCCAAACAGCATATGTTTGGAACCACTCTAAGAAGCTCAAATCTTTTCCATCAATCAAGCAATCATTTAAATACCTACTAAAATACATTTTGTGTACACAAACCTTTTCGCTGTATCCCAGATCTTGGCATAAGATACACATATACGAGTAGGTACATAATTATATTATCTCATTTATATTCTAGGAACACGAAATTGCAGTAGCATTATATCATATCGAGGTATAAGTAAAGTTTTCTTACCAAGCATTGCACTTGAATCGTTAGAAAAATAAAACGTCTATGAAATCACATAATGTCTATGTGTTTTTTCGCTCTTAGAGCTCATTCTGTGAAACAGAAGTAATATTTAAGGCATGAATATTCTTAGTTTTGCTTTATTATATGGTAATGGAAGCTTAACTAAGGAAGAGTAGATTATATCTGAAAAATTTTGGAAGAGGGGAGTATCTTAAAGAGTATCACCCATTTACTTTCTTTTATGTACAGATCAAGTGCTATCGAGATTGAATCCTTAACGTTAAAGGCATTCAAAGTTTTTAAGGATAGTCATGCTATCCAAAACATACACAGCCCATTCCTAACTCAAATAATACTTTGGATTCAATAATATTCAACCTGCAATGTTTAAACTATAAACGATTAGAATGCTTGCCCAATGCTTCCATGGACGATAAAAAGCCTAATAATGATTAATAGTTCCGGTCATATTCTGTATATCTGAGTAATTAATGCTCAAATACTGACTTTAACATGAAACTTAAACTTATCAAAATGTATGGCACTATTCAAGGTATGGCATTATAGTAACTAAAACTGTACCCTTAAAATAATAGGACTCAACTGTTAATGTACCTTGACCCATCTTCGGTAGGTGCTATCCATAAGCCATGTAGTGCTGGAGTCTATAGGTTTCACTATGAACGGGATAGAGGATAGACCAACCCCCACGGCTATCCAACTCCTAGCGGTGCGAGGGATAGTGGGATACCTCTTTAGATACACTATGGAGTATGTGCATAGCCTGAAATAGATAGAAGCAAGCTTAAATTATTTTTAGTGAAGATTTATTTAAATATGTACTGACTCACTTTTGAAATGCAATCACAATCTTAACTGTTCTTAATTGGTGCGAACTGCAAATCACTATTTTTCCGCAACTGGTGTTGTAATAGTGAAAGAGCGGATCGGATATTTTGTTTGGGAACTGATATTGATAATTTGGATTTCCAAATGGGCTGATTTTGAGTATTTTTAATATAGTAAAAATCGCTAAGAAAATATTTCAGATCCCATAATACATGAAATAGTCATTGTCATCAACTGCACATAAATTCAATCTCAAATTATGAGGCGTAAATCGTAATTGTAGTATAGTTACCTGTTAATAACGAATCCGGGTATAACGACAGACGCCAGTGTCTGCCACAGGAGCGCGTCTCCCGCCTCCACCAACACACGTTTTGGTCGCCCGTCTTTCTGTAATCAAATATAGTTTCATGTGTAGATATATTCGAAATACATTTAAGATATTTTTAAAATTTAATCTATTACTACAGACCTGATCCAACTTTGCACTATCTTTCTCATGATTCACTTACTGGTGAAATGAGCATGAAAATCCATTCAGCAGTTTTAATCAAGTTAAGTTAATACAAACAGGTAGTCCGATAGAGGGTATCGTAAGGAGAGTAGTATAGTCTTTGCTTAAAAATAAAAACGGCCTTAGTGCAAAATATGATCTCTTATTTAAGTACCTCAATAATTGTACTGTATTTACCAAGAGAGAGAAAATCAGGTTTATAATAATCATAAATATTGTTAACATACTTGTAACATCTGGTAACTCTTGTCCGCAGTATCTCCGAACGTGTATGCAAAAGCAATTGCATAGCTTGACCGGACCACCTTGGTGGAGACGAGCTGTCGGAAGGACTCCCCCACCTCGTTGGCGTACCCTGCAACATGAACCTGTTTAGTGACCGGTACATCACAAGAGATGAAGGGTAAGTGCACATTATGAAATTTTAATTAAAGGCCCAAGTAGACTGGAAAGACTTTTAATAATGGGTGCAGTTGAGGGGAAAAGGAGCAGAGGATGCTCGTCTACTAGATGGACAGATACACCTCAAGAAGCTTTCAGGACAACTGTACAGCTGGCATAGAATTGGGTGGCCAGGGGAACGATGGTGGCTAGTACTTGATAAGTAGACAACTATTGGCTTGAAAACAATATAATTTAGTTTTTCTCTTTGTGTCTATGTGCTATTTCACAGTACTAGAAATTCAAAGTCTGAATGACTTTTAGTGTTCGTTAGTGAAGAAGAAAAACTTGATATATAACTATAATAAGGTGTTATTTTAATGCCTGGTATGAACACAATAAAACATTTAAATTAAGAGATTATTTTGCTAATATGATTTTGTCTTTGATGTTTAACATGACAATGTCAATAGGTAGTATATGTAAGATAATACTCATATGAGTAGAACAAACATACTTTGTATCAATTTATTTGCCCTTGAATAAAGTTCCCTGCATACGCTTTGATTAGGAGTCTGCTTGTATGCTGTAACTGGTTTCAACCAGACTTATGTAACGTTACAGTGTTATGTATAACTTACCATTTAAAAAACTTGTCAGGAAAATGGGTTATTATATCGATACACATAGGTTAATGATTAGGGCAACGTTTTTTGTATTTTTTTTAATGTATATGAATGAATTTCAGTATAATTACCAAGGTATCGTATCCATGTGTCCCTCCAGATGTCCGTTTCGACAGGCTCCGTCATAGTTAACTCAATATCCCGACTTTTAAGACCAAAACAAACGAGTTTGGTTAAAGTTATTTATTTCATAATATAGAACTAAGGGACTCAGACCGGTAGATAAATTACGTATCTAGTAAGAAATAATGTAGAACTACGCTAGTTTAATACTAAATCCACTTTCCGCTAATACGAAACACGGAAGTAATATAAATAAAACTATTAGGTAACAATGTGAGGTTATGCCAGATCTTTCCAACGCATTCGAGAACCATTAATGGAATGTTTTATAATGTTCAACTAAGACGAGTATGTGGTCAATACTTTCAACAGTTTATATTAAATATTCCACGTCTTCTTTCCATGTTATTATTGAATTTCATAGCTGCGCTTCGAGACTTCGATCGATCGCCCTACTGATTTTTTTGATACTAGCTGTCACTGTCAGTAGTGTCAGTTGTCAGGCAGTTGACGTTTAGCTGTTAGTGTTGCAAGAAATGTTGCATTGGATTCCCAGTTTTGTAGAAAATGTCACCATCTGCAAAATTTTTTTTTTTTTTTTTTAACTTGAAAATACTTTTATTTGCTAAAATAGTTTTGTGGACAGAGATGTAAGTCATCTAGAATTCTATATAAGTACATATGTTCTCAAGTTTTACAAGGTTAATTTAAACGACTTGGAAACTGTATGTAAAAATATTAGATTATGCAATTTATTATGTTCTCAGAATCTATTTATTACTACAACATTATTTTATTTTATGTTGCGGATACGATCATAGTAAACCGTTTTTTACAAAGTTGCAAATACCCCATAATCTGGTAAAAAACATAACGTAGTAACACTGAAAAATGTAGATTTGCCAACCAAAAAAAGAAAAAATCCACAGATTAAACAAGTTATTTTTCATAATCAGCTGTTGCGATAAAAGAGTTTAATTCTAAATACAAGCAACATACGATATCTGATAGTGTTAGCCTCAAACAGATACAGAACCATTTTATTTAATATTATCAATTTATAGCCATCAACTTTTCTGAGTTTAGTTATCTCTTCACCGATAACTTAATGGTATGCTGAATATTAGGTACCTACTTAACTACTTACATACCGAATTATTTACATTCGTCACGCCAATATTTTACTTTCAACCTTCAATCAATGTCAAGATCGCTTTGGCGAAGTACAGTGTCGTGCAGAAATGGCACCGCGAACTGACTCGCGCTGTTATTGCTAACTTCACAATCAGCTGTTCACTCACGGTTGTTGGAGCAGCACGTACTACGCGTAATAAGGTTATATTTAGCCAAGTCAATAGCAACAAACAAAACAGATCCCGACTCATTATTTTGTGGTGAAGTGTACTAAAATTAAAGAAAGTTAAAAGTGGACAAGGACATTATTATCTTGTGCCTATTCGTGCGTATTCACGTATCTAATTGACTTTTATTTAACGTATACTATATTCTCTGTTTTTGACTGCTAAAGGTAGGAAACATAACTCTGTTGTTTTCTTCTGGTAATTCTATTAATAACATTATAATAATAAATTGCCATAATCGACCTCCTTTTAATGATTAGTGATGTGACATTGACGACTAGTTATGTCGATATTTGAATGAGGATTTCAATCTATAAGACGTTGTTTTAATTAGGTACTTAACTTATTTAAATTGATTTAAATAACAAACACATTTTTAAAGATGAAGTAAGTAACTCGTTATCTAAATTCGTAAGGTAACTCTTTATTAAACACTTATTTAACACTCTTTATTTAACACTTCAAAAATATTGTGCAGAATGATGATAATTGAGCGAATAAAGATTTTTCAGGTAGCCTTGAATACCATGTCGTAAAAAATAGTATTTATAGAGCTTCAGATATTCTGGCCGAAATTAAAATCCGCGCTCTCGAACTGCGTGATCATCAGAGACATATAACTAACATTTATTTACAAATGCACTGTAAAGTCATGTACAAAGACATAAGCACATAAGTACCTAAATAAATGTTAATTTGGACCGAAACTAAATGCCTATATACCTACTTGTAAATATGCAGCACGTGCCTGCGTTAAGGTTTCGCACAAGCGAGCTATCAGCGAGGTGGTTTTCGCGCTTCCCCTAACTTAAAAATTTCGTAGATACAAAAAGTAAAAAGGCGAGTTTAAAAAGCCTTTGTGATTGCCAGTTACTGTAGGTACTACTGGCTTACACCGAGCCTCAGAGAAGGTTGAGATATGATGAATGCTTGACACTCGTTATGAGTTATTTAAACGAGCATACGTGCCGTTTCTTGAGTGGATAGCATACCTTGCAAATGCAATGTGTACAGCAATGTGTACTATACCTACTGTATCCTCAATCATCTAAGCTAGGCACGTCAAGGAACTTACGGGACGTAGGTACCCTCTTCAAGTTCCTCTATAAGAATTACCCGGTATCCTATGTCTTATCCCCAGGCTCTACAATTATTTTACCGTGAAAGCGTGAGAAAGTAAATCAGGCAGATTAATGTAAAAAAAACGGAATCAAAAGATATAAATAATGATGGTCCCTTTTTATCAATATTGCATGCAGTCTTTAAGCACCTATTAATACATTTGTTAAGTAAATTAAATCGCTTCTGCATAACAAAACATGTAATTTTCTGGGATCTGTTCGTCCAGCCGTATGTCCGTTTGTTGTTTTGTCTCATAAGGACAGACAATAGACAATGTATACATATTCTGAGAAAGGAAAGTACAATGCACGTTTGCAGAGCTTGTATTATTTGCGCATAAGAAACATTGGTTTATAATGTAAGATTGTTTATACAAAGATTGGATGGACTGACGGATAAAGGTATAAAAAAAGAACAGTACGTTACAAGGAAGACCTATCCCTTAGGTATATCGATATAAAAATATCAACGTGTGAACGTACCTACCCACTATTAGATACTGAGCAGTTTAATCCCTCATAGGTATTTCACACAGAAAGCTATGATTGTGAAAATAATATAAAGTTCCTAGAAACTTCAGTACCTGACGATTAATTAGGTAGAGGTAGGTCTATCACCTAATAGGTACCTAGCTTAGTTGTAGGTATATAGCACATAATATTTGTGTAATATTGTGCTACTGCCGTGATCAGCTTCGTTGACTCATCAACTCAACGCGACCATTCGCAATTAGTTGCAACTAGGTTAAAATAATGCACACAAGCGTTAAACATTATATTCCTAATAACCTAGTGCCTCTGCCTCTACCTAACTAATTTATTATTTTCCTTATGTAGGTATTTATTAAGATTATAAAATCGTTCTCATATTTCCGCGTTGCATAGTGACAAGCCAAAAGGAAATTATTTTAAGTTAGTTCCTTCTTGTAATGACTACTAGGCATCACGGGACTTTCCTAATACCATATACGTATGGAATTGCTTTATGTAGACAACCACAAGATTTCCCAAGAATTCGCAAGTTGTCGCTGTGTAACCAGTGAATTTGAAAGAATCTTATTCATTAACCAAATAAAACACAAACAAAAGAGATTCACACATATTGTTTAATTAGCACATAATTTACAAATGACTGTTTCAATGTGGTCTCAATAAATGATTCATTAGCAGTTCACAGTTCGCTAAATAACTCGTTATTTTTTAATAAAACCAAACTTACCAGAGCATTCAAGCAATGTAAATAGACTCATGAGAAAAAATAAAATTATGCCGCGTACCAGTAGAAAATATTATTATCTTTATAAAACATCAGGCTAAACTTGCATTTACTTATTTCTTGTCGTAAATGTAACACGAATCCCACCGCTAAATCGCTGAAAACAATTTAGCACATTTCACATAACTGCAGATTCACGGTTATAACACAGTATGCAAACATTTACTTACCTATTTAGGTATCTATTCTAGTAATAAAAGACGGTCGGGTTTTTTGTACTTGCAAGAAATCATTGACGTAATAATTACAGATTAAACATTGCACCATAGGTTTTGAACTGGTAAATAAAATGATTAATGGTTTGAAATTGGAAAAAAAATTACTAACAACCAATCAACCATAGATAACTTTGCCTAGTGACAAAATGTTTGAACAAAATACTATGGTGCATCATATGGCTGATTGCAAATTGAAGTTATTTGTCGATATTTTTTGTACATTTCTCCACTGGTTATGGTATATCGATATCGACATAACTAACCGGTTAAACTCGGCCACATCACTATAATGGTGCCAAAATTGTATGTAGTATTAACTATCGTAACACCATCCATTCTGCAATGGGCAGAGGCTAATGACCAGTATAATAGGTACAAATGTACTCTGTGCTAATGACCTCTTGACCTCTGACCTACTAGCCTGCAACTCACGGTTTGGCATAAAAAAACTGTAATGTAAGAAGTAGATTATTCTAATTTATAATTTGGATATTATCTAATAAATTACCTACTATGCTACACCAACTGAGAGCATTTCGATAAAATCACAGATTTTTTTTATACAATTCCTGAGATCGCTTACACCATAATTTACCATACCTATTTACTTTTTTACATATACGAAAACATTGACCCTGTTACCGATGAGGCGTAATCTCAAATACGAGGAAAATATCAAAAAACCTTCAAAATTTTACCGGTTTCTCACGTGCAGTTTTGAATACTTACTGCAACGAGGTTCCTTTAATATTATCATCAAAGGAATGGTTAATTATGATATTGATCACAAATCCATTCAAATCAACTTTCCTTGAAAATGCAGGAAGAATGGCCATTTAACACGCAATGATCGGCCATGAAAGCTTTTCCTTAAATAGTCGCCTTTCTAGGTCTTTAAAAGTAAAGACTGTAATAAAACCTTGGTAGGAGCCTCTATCTACCTAGACTCTATCTATCTATATTCTATCTAGTCGAAAGGTTTTGGTGAGGTTATATTTAACGTGTAGCTAAAACCTTTTGATGAGTTAACCAACAAGATAGGCTTGATTAAAAGTAAGTGTCAGCCCCATCCTCAAATTGATTTCTTGCATGCATGTTAACGATATAGAAGCAATCATAATAATGCATAACGTCTGCCATTCACATTACAACCTCCTCCTCCATTTTACAAATAATACTTATATGGTAACTAAGTGTGTAAAGACTTCATTTTAACCAACTAAACAAATACATAATATACCTATATACTTGGTCAGTTCAACGTATTTCCCCAAGCAAAGATGTTTCTCGTATGAACAAGGAAAAACTTCTTTTTAACTTAGCAATTATTAGGAACTCTGAAGAAGCCAAAACCGGCCATTGAACTGTAAAATATATAGGTACCAAAGGGAATTTGCTTTTTTACCGACTTCCCAAAAGGGAGGAGATTAGGTTTATATAGGATTATGGTCTAAAAACTAACTCCAACTCGTATTGCTTTATAGGATTTTAACTGTTTTGCTTATCAACAATGCAATCATATAGTCTTGCAATTAATTTTAATGGTTCCTTCAAGTAATTGTTGTAGTTAACTTCTGTAGTATACGAACGAACGAACAACGTCCAGCTACTTATAGTATGTATGTAGGTATCTGCATGTAGGCAAAATATTGAGCGGTTTGATTTTAGATATTCGATAATCAAAGTTTTTCACTCCTAATTCATAATTTAAATATTTCAATCCAAATACAAAAAAGACGCTAAAAGATCATTGCATTTTTTTTTAACGACGTAAAAATCATCAAATGACCCCTCCCGCTGTGGGTTAGCAGCGGTGAGGGAGTGTCAGACTCTTACTGACTAAAAGCCGTCGTGTTCCACCGTAGGCCTTCTTATGTGCTAGGGCCGCGGTACCTCTTTCGAACAACCCGCAGTCCCGGCAGGCAAAAGAAAAGATCATTGCCTGGAGGTCCATTTCTCCCCCAAAGATCCCAATTTTGAGAAGCCAAATACAAATTTCCTACAGCATAGCAACAAAATCATCATAGATCTTCATCACTAAATTAGAATGACAAACGATCCACGCTACTATTAAAAGAAAACCGTCACTAGAATAGTATCGTATCTTTCCACTAAGGTCAAGATCAGAGCTAAACGTAGCCACTAGCGTGTTGGGATAGTTGCGTGCGCGCCTCCCGGCTGACGCAACGTGCGCGAGGAACCACGTGTTCGTCACGACTTTGTACGATATTATCGTATTATAGACGTCAAATTGTAGACTATAGAATTTTTGTAATGGTAGTAATGTTTAATTAGTTTTAGTAAAATGGTTTAATTAGTGTTTTAGCACCCAGAAATGATCTATAAATTAAAGCGATTTACCCAGGTGTAGTTAGCGTGTTCTAAGTGCTTTTGAATATGTATTAATGTAAAAGGATATTAAAGTACTGATACACGAATAAAACAAAACATGTTGACTACGAATGAAAAACATGCCAAATTGCTCTGAAGTGGCTTAAATAATACCTATTTCTTGTAGCTACCTATGTCTTGTTGCTAGAGGTGTAATAATCATTATTGTAAGCTAGAATGAGATGCTATTCGTTTGTATTGCATACTTAACTTTAATACTACTGGATCGATTTGAGGTTTTTTCCCCGGGTTTTCCCTGTTCGAGATCCAAGATCAAACTTTTAACCTGCTATTTCTTAAATACACAAAAACTAAATAATACCTATACTACATTTTCCGATAAGCTATATGTACAGCTCTTTTTTGCACAGATAAAATCTCCAATCAAGTGATAATGATAACATGATGACATCTGTCCAAAACACGTGTCTAGAAGTTATGATCATTATTCAATACAAATGATAAGGAACTATACATAGTTCCGACCTCGTCATGTAACTGCAAACGGTTGTTACTTTTAACTACATATTGTGATTATTAATTCCTGATTGCAACTGCAGAAAATATATTACAGGCTAGATTTAGAAAGCTACTATGTTTACATGGAATAAGTAATGTTTCACACTTATGTCGAGTAGGTTTCATAAGCGCCGTATTTCTTAACATGTAGATATCTAAGTAAAGGACATAATCTGAACACATGACTTGTATACATTTAGGCGCCATTACGGAAAATTCACTTCAATTCGCAGAGTATCTGAAGTCAGCTATTTATCGCCTCGCGCATGCGCACTAGTTGTGTTTTATAGGTACTTACATTTTGACTATCTTGAAGTCACTGCAACTTCGGAGCGGCAAAGTTATCTGATTAGAACTACGTCAACTATTCTGTAGTAGTCCTCCTAGCCGATTATCGACTACGGCGGCTGTTCTCATGTAAGGAGATTAGCCAACTACGCAGGACATATTGTGCACGAGCATATGCGCAGACACAGGTGCACTCACTATTCCTTAACTCTCATAGCCCGATGGGACGGTAATCCGACACGACCGGAGAGAGATCAGGCGCAGGACCGACATTTACGTGCTCTCCGATGCACGGGTGTATCAATCACCAATCTGTAGTAGTACTATATAGTCAACTATACTCTATCCACGGAAGCAAGAGCTAAAAGGTAAACAAAGAATGACACTTTTTCAAGATGGCGGTATAACCCGACCGATGACAAAACGTCATATTTTTGTGTAAAATGTTCGCAGTATTTGTGATTTTGTCATCGGTCGGGTTATACCGCCATCTTGAAAAAGTGTCATTCTTTGTTTACCTTTTAGCTCTTGCTTCCGTGGATAGAGTATAGTTAGTAATACACTAATATGCAAATCCAGTCTTGTTATTTAAAACATTTCATCCTCCTTGAATTCTTCTCAGTCATACAGCGAGCTATCCGGTTATGAGGCAGCGCTATTGTTACAAATGTATTTTTAATAATAATTGAAAATATTGTAATAACAGTTGGCCTTCAGAAGAAATAACAAGTTTCTTGTGAGGAACTCTTAAGGAAATGTGAGTTCTTAAGGTAAGTAGTGTTAATATAACTTACCTAACTTGAATAGGTAATTCACACATAGATAAGTTCGTAAGTTAAATTCGACCTTTCAAAATAGAAAAGTAGCCAGCTACCTCCAGCTACATATTTCAGACCTTGGCAAAATATAAGATATTCAAACAAAACACAAACGAATATAGATTTTATGTACAGTGTACATACCTACGCAAGATGTACGTATTTACTGTTCACACATTCCAAAATATATACACAATATGTACCAAATGTACATATTCGCGAACATTTCGAAACCGTGTTAATTTCGAAATAAAATAAGGAAGTCTTACTTTACATTTACGTCACACTTGATATCGGTTATCGAAGATTGTCAAATTATATTATCAGAACAGTTTACCTGTTAGAATGGTTATCCACTGTTACGATCTGCCATTGATAACTTAGCAAAGTTTTCAATGCCCAGTAGCATAACAATACGGTAGTTTCCAACGAGTCAAATTCATTACTTTTATTTAACTGTCAAAAACTGTCACTTTCTTTGCAATATGTATGTAAGCGCAACATATGACGTCACAGATTTTTCACATCAAACTGGATTCTTATTTAGCTTATATTATTATCAATAAAAAAATTTAATCAATTATTCCATCAAAACGATAAATGGAAGTGACATTATTTTTAGATGCTTCACTAAATGAATATGACAACGTAATTTATTTTTGACCTAGTCATCCACCCAATTCATATAAGAAAACTGACGTTTATGTTTCCGGTGAACTTGAGCCTAAATTCTTTGCCAAAATTCTAGGTGAACTATGTAAAAATGTCGCATGCCCACTGTACCCTGAAACTTGCTCGCGGCAGGACCTCCAACGCATCCTTTCGCAGCAATTTACCATTCTTTCCCGCATAAATTAATATAAATAGAGGTAGAGCACATTATTCTCTCTAAATAAATGGATAGCTTGTGTTAAAGCACCATTCGTTCTAGAATTAAACAACAAGAGGAGTAGGCACCTACTGCCAAAGAAAACTCCAAAATTTTCATTCAGAGATGCAGCAGATGGACCAACACTCTAATAAGATGTACTTAGAATGATTATCGGATAATCTCCAGCTAACACGACAAAGTCACGTTACACGTGAATCTCATGTTATATTCTATCACATCTCATCAGCCGATGCAAAATGGCGTCATAACATAACACTTGATAATATGGAAAATATTATGAGTTAACTGGCCAGCTGCGAATAAATAGGGCTGCAGATATCTGAAATAGGAAACTGTACGTTATTGCATTTTGTATTTTATTAATAAGTAGATAACGTTATAAAATTACCAGATGTTGCCGTTTTTAATAACCGAGTGCTTGCATCTATCAGGATGGAAATACCAGGACTGCATGCACCTATATCGCATGAAATAGCTTTTCTTATGAATTATGAGTAGGTTTCCCTATATAAGTAGTATATGTATATTTTTAGCAATGCAAGAAATTATTATTTGATCTCTTTTTAGTATTAAATTACCAGAATGTAATGATTACCTACAGGCCCTACATTATTTAATCTAACTGCAAATCTACACTATTGCAAGCAATATATCTGTGCTATCTAACATTATAACACTTTATCGTCCTAAAACTCAATGAAATTAGCAATCATTGCATAACATTATTTTTTTATCGGCATCAAAAAGTTTTTATATCAACGTATTCACGACCTTCATGGTATTACAATGCCAGTAATCGCTTAACCATCGATTTACGTCGACGCGTCTCGAATCGGCTCATTTACGCGCGCATTTTTTATCGAGTCTTCATTTTTAGTCTGTGAAATTCCGGTGATTAGAAAAAGTGTTCGCTTATTTTAAATGTAATAAAATATTAAAATAATTAATTCACTTTCAACGGATTTTTGGGCAGTGAAAAGTGATTGTTTAATGAAAAGTTTTAAGGTAACTTTTACTATGGATTCGAAAAGTTTTAATTTTATTTTAGGCGAACTGGCAACGTGATTTTTGAAAACTTTTAACCACAATTCTGGACAAGAAAGAGACTTATCGGAAATACAGTCATGGACACATAATTAAAGACACTGTTGGAATCTTAAATTGCTGACGCATTTCATCTGTATTTCTTTTTTCTGATTTTTTTTCTGCTACTGGAACTTTATTTTCTATTTTAAAATATTTAAGAGGGCATTGTGAAATATTAAAACTAAAGACTATCTTCAGTGATCCTTCGCGACAAGTTTTTTTTCGCTTTATCCGAATCTCGAGCGGTATGAACCATAACGTGGCCTGGCCATATAATTAAAGACACTCCATTTGCTCAGAGGAAGAAATGCAAATTATTTATATTTTTGATGGTACTTTTCTATAACAACATTCCCTACACTGTAACTAAGCATACTAATGAGTACTAATATTTGGTTTATTTCATTTAACCTCAATGACAGCACGACATCCCTAAGCGTGCAAGCGGTCAGTTTTGTTTTAAGTCGCTACGGGAATTTTCTTCCATGCTTCATAAAAATCTGCGTAAAATTGATCAATGTTTCATGTATGACTTATCGCCATTGTGTTTTCTGGCCGATCACCAGTTTTTTTTCTATTAAATTTGCGATGGGCCAAACCAAAACCGTTATAAGTTGCTCGATCAAAGAGTCCTTTTTACTACTCTTACAGTGTTTTTCAGAACTTTTCTAATTTGGAAAGCGCTAAGGACAGGTAAATTATGCTTAGCATATAACAAAATGCTATTTCTAAAATATTATAGTACTTGAATTCACCTATTTTTAATAATATCTTTCTAAAAGATCACCACACCAAGTAGTGGAGAGAAGCCCCACACTATTACTTTTTCGCCTCCTATGTTTGAGAACTTTCTTAGTGTATTTTGGTTCCATCTCATGTTTTGGAGGCGACTAATTTCGATACATTATTTTAGAATTATTCGTATCCCTTTGTTTAATGAGAAAAAAATACATTTTTGAACACTTGTTAACTGCACCTTTCACATTTGATAGAAATAGCCAACTACAGTATGGACACGCGGTGCTTTTCCAAAAGTAACATCTTCCGATACCCATGCCTTACAGCTTTTCCCGACCCGGTTGTAGTCTAAAAGTTCTGCAGACACAATTGTCGTCCTTTTAGCATCAGATGACTCCCAAAAAAACCAGGACCGAATCATGTAAATGGTTCACTATTTGCCTATAGCACCGCCTTAAAGTCTGTTTGCGGACAAGTTTTCCTTGGGGTCGGTTTTGAGTTGTTCTCAAACCATGCCTTTTTTAGTGCCATTGATAAGAAATCTTTAATAATAAATTTATTACCATGTCCTTACTATAGATCAAGTGGTATGAATAAATCCGTATGTCAAAATATAATATTAAAAAGCCTAAAACATTTTACTTACCAGAATTTTTGTTCTAGTCTTATTGATAGGACTAAAATGAAAATTTTTAATGAAATAAACCTAAATTATTACCTAATTCGAGTTTTCATAAGTATTTTACTCACT
The DNA here is from genome assembly GCF_030705265.1 of Helicoverpa armigera. NCBI lineage: Eukaryota > Metazoa > Arthropoda > Insecta > Lepidoptera > Noctuidae > Helicoverpa > Helicoverpa armigera. The sequence goes on from NC_087141.1 coordinate 4,762,625, forward strand.
TCTAAAAAAAAGTATGGCAACTATTTGTATCTTTCGTTTTTTTTTCTTAACTGGGCTTTAACTGTCTTTAATTAGCTGACCAGCCAAGAATCAGCTACAAAAGTTAGTGTTCATTTCCCATAGAGCTTTATATCTAAAGTATTAAAGGAAGAAAATATTTTTTGTCCTTAATTTAAAGAACACAATGTAATGTTTGTTTTAATAATTATTACACTATAGTTTATACCGTGCTTAAGCTCATGTCAGTACCATAACTATTTATTTCACTTCGAGTCGGGGGGTGTCTTTAATTATGTGTCCATGACTGTATAGTTGTTAGTATCTATTGAAAGCCTTTGGAGGGCTCACTTTGTAAAAGGACAATGCTCATGAAGTATGAGAAAAAAACCCAGGCCCGGCGTAAAAGAAATGTAACTCAAAATATAGGTAATAATAAGTAATTAAATATTACATAGGGGGCATTATCGAAATCAGTGGCTATATGAGTGAAATTGCTATTCGAATTTTAACATCTGCGGTACATTGCTACTCAAGATTTTAGAGGTAACATAATGTATTAGTAAAAGGAACAGCAAACAGATACAATTGTGGCTTAAGAGTGTACATAATGACATGTTTATAGCAACTTCTCCACTATTCTACCTACTTTTACAAGATAATAGGATGATAGAACTAAAACAGGATATGAATGTACTTTTCATTTTAATAATAACGCTTAAAAGTCATCGATTCTTTATTTCTAACACGACGAGATCCAAAAATGTTGCCATATTACTTGTTTGTTGTTTCAGATAGCACTTTAATTAAACTATAAGCCCCAGCTGCTCATGTTACCCCTTTAAAAAATCAAATAGCAATTTCATACATTTAGCCATTGATTTCGATGATGCCTCCTATGCAGTATTTCATTACTTATTATTACCTATAATTTGAGTTACTTTTCGTTTGCGCCGGGCTTGGGTTTTTTTTGAGCATTGTCCTTTGTTAATATTCCAAACATCGTTTTTTGTAAACAATTACTGTTTTAAATAAGTTATAATTAATCAAATGACCTTAAACTTATACTTAGGTACCTACCTAATATTGTCGTAGTGTGCTTAGTTTCACTTAAATTTTCCGCATTCCACACTTCTTACTCAATTTCCCAAGCAACCCCGATTTTCCGAACATAATAAAATAGGTTTTAATTATAATAAATGTGTACTTTATATGGATGTTAGGGTAGACTGGGTACAGTTGTGCCAATTTTCGTTTGATCACCAATAATTTTGATATTTGACTAATTAGCTCGCAGAAAAGGAACTTGTATCGCAATTTGTACATTTGTGTACGTAAAAACACTCATATATTGTTCCTTAATACAATGTATTACTCATAAGATCAATTAAAAAAAAAATGGGAAAGTGTCACAACCGGCCACATACCAAGGGCGGTTGTGACATGCATAAACATATATCAAAATGGTCTATAATATCTTTTATTGTAGAAATGTTTAACATAATAAGCTTACAAACATAGTTTTAACAATCAACAAAACAACATTTGCTCTGTTCAAACTTGTAGCTGTAGAAAGGCTTGTAGCTTGAGCTACACGTACGAAATCCCTTGTTTCACTTCTTCATCGGCATCTTTTTATTTTTTGATATCACACTGCGCTCTTTCGGTCTTCCGCAAACGTATCCTGGACATCTAAAAGCAAAAAACAATAATATGAGATTTATTATATGTAAAGATATTCGTCACAACCGTACCCAAAAAAATTGACACAACCGTACCCAACGCATCATTTTGAAAACAAAAAATCGCCATGATTTTGCCAAATACTTTACGTAAAAAGAAATCACTTGTAATTAAATATTAATATTCAACTTTTAAAGAAAAAAATAACAAGATAATCTATCTGTATAAAAATAACAGTAATTAGGAAACGAAATCGAACAAAAATACTTACTTTTGATTGTTGAAAAGCAATGTGGGCTCCTGCTTACGTCAACGTCGTGCGCCGGCTAACGCAATACTGGGGAACGTGTTTAGGCTTGTGAGCCACGTCTTTCTCCCTCACAACCTCCCCCGTTTTACGTATAGTTTCGTTACAACTGCGACTGTCACTACCGTACCCTGGCACAACCGTACCCAGTTTACCCTACTAACTATATTTTTTTGTTTTTACTCCTAGATTTATATATATGCAAAAACTGCCTGATAGATTCAAGCTTGTATGACAGGATAGCATCTGTGGTACCACAGATTATATAATAGTTACGCTATACTAGGATTTTAAGATTTTGCATCATTTCAAAACAGGTTTTAATAAAAAAAAAATATCCGATATCAATAATAATAATTTTAGAAGAGATATATTTATCTTAACATAACAGTGAGCTCTTATTATTATAAGACCTTACCTTGCAAATACAACCCGTTTCGCGTAAAGAATCACGTGCTACACATGTGCTTATAAAACCCGTGATATCTATTTACAATACTCTTAATTGTTTTGAAATACGCTCTTACAAAGCCTCTTGAACATCTTATATCTATTTACAAAGATATCATCGTATTTGCGCAAAAGATAAAACTTGTACATAATCTAGTCATATTATCTTTTATCCCAGTCTTTTGTATTGAACAAAGAAATTAGTAACGCCGTCTGTGCAGTGCTCAAAGTATAATTAAGGTTTGCTGTTGTGAAAACATTCAGTTTCGGATTGTCTTTGTCTTATTTATACCAAAACATTTTACGGTGAATTGGAATTTTGCACACTGGCTGAATTATTAAGAACATGGAGTCATTAGTGACGCGTTAAAAAAAAAAACAAATCATTTGAATTAAGAACCAACACCAGAATAAATTCATTTTCTATTCATATTGTTCGTAGTGGTAGGTTTATTGCAAATAATAAAATGTTTAAAGTATATTTTACTTTTAAGGTAAATTAAGTGAGTGTTACTGGAATATTTACATTGTAATAAAATACAAATACTTCATAATCAATAGTCGCATGGCAATTAAGTATAAACTTCATAAAAACGCTAATTTCGTGTTTCGATAATATCTCAGTGCCTCTCTTTATTCGTAAAGTCTGTCAAACTGTAGTTATAATGTCAAACTTGATGCAAATAATAGGCGATCCGCTAAATTAGTTAAAACAAAGGATTAAAGTGTGGTCTAGTCTTACGGATTAATTATAAATTGCTAAGATAAAGTTAACCACAAAGGTATTATTTTTTAAGAACAGCTAAATAAATCTAATGACGTCAATTAGAAGGTTGTTAAAAGTAAGGCCGAGACAAGTAAATTGCTGACAATGACTAGCTAATTAAAACAACACTTAAAAATATTAAACAATCACTTTTTAACTCCTTGCTTCTATTTAGAGATGACAGCAGTTCAGAAAGAGACTTATTGACAAAAAAACAAGTTACTCTATCTTTAAAAAGAAACTTTAAAAAAAATACAGTATGATTTTCATATAAAAAATCAACTTATTTAGTCTCATTCTTGTATCTTCTCAAACTGCGGATTCCAATTACCAATCAATCCCATATTTCGCGATTAAAGATTGATACAATACAATACAAAGAAGAATCTTCTTCTCTGTATTCTGTGTGTGTACTGTTACGCCAGGACCGATTATCTTGCTCAAAATGAAAAACTGATTCGATATCACGACGTTTATTGCTTGGGCTCGAGAGGTGAAGTGACACACTTCAATATAAAAAACTTATTCTATGGAACAAATCGAATACATTTGAAATGATTGCCCGGTCAGTATCAAAAATAGCTAACGAATAAAACCTTACAAATGAAAGAGTTTCTAACTACGTTACACGAGCTACGCCCTTAGGATAAAGTGGAAACTTTATCACAAAAGCGCAACTATAGGCGGACAATCATACAAATGTTACCTACCTACATCTAACCGAAAACTGACCTATGCGTGGAAATTAAAACACGTCCCTCACAATGGGATAGTTTACAATAACATGTCAGTTATTTACTTAAGTGTGCCAAACTGCACTGTAAGAAAACATGTTATCGTGAACTTTTTCGCGGCAAAACCACGCAAAAAGCCTCGAAACGTGCTTCTAATAGCAAAGGATATTCAAAGTGAACACCCGTCCTGAAGGGATTACTTTTCAAGCGAAGAAAAACTCTGTATTGACAACTTACAACTTCGCCGGACGCTAACGTGTCAGATGAAGGGATAAGTCACCGTTATCAAAGTTTCTCACCTAACGTGATACAACTAACCATCTTACCCAATAATTATTTTTTTTTCAATTTTGGAATATTAAATAATAAATAAATCAAATATAGGGATCATAAATCTTCGGCAGAAACCATTGTGTCAAGCAAACACTCTTCGCGAGGCTATGCCCCTTATTGCGAAGTTGATCTCAACCTCAATTCACCATCCAAATATTTTTTTCAAAACCAAATCAGATAATAATTTTGGGATCAGATTTACAGAGCAATATTAAAAAAACTTATAAAAATAACACAAGCTTGACCACATTGGTTATCTTCATCTTCCTTCGTACTGAAGATGAAGTAGCTCTGCCGTGGACATCATCTTCTCACGAAGATGAAGTAGCTCACCTTCTTATCCCTTCACCGGCAATGCTTGTACAACTCGTTCCAGGTAACATGTAATAATAAAATAAATTTAAGAAAACCATACTATAATAATCAAGATAATTATTTACAACCTAGCATTAAATGGTTTTAATCTATTTACATGAACTATATCTCTAAATCTCCTATTATTTAACTTTCTAATTACATAATTAACATCAGAAATCTGTCGAACAATCTCATATGGACCTTTATATAATCGACACAATTTCATACTTCTATTACCAATGCGCCTAGGTGTAAAAACCATTACCAGTTGATTTGGACTAAAACGCCTAGTCTTTGCCTTTCTATCATATACTATTTTCTGTTTTAATTGAGCCTTCCTAATATTATTCAAGGCTTTCCGGCATAACATATTATGTATATTATGTCTTCTACTAAAATCAACCTCACTACTCCTATCATCATTTACTCTTATATCTGTCTGAAATAATGGTTCTTTAGCGTACATAATCATATAGGGCGATATTTTAGTACTAGCATGCTTACTAGTGTTATACGCATAACAAACTAACGGTATATAATAACACCAATTACGCTGATCCCCAGAAACATACATTGATAACATTTGTGTTAATGATCTATTAAATCTCTCAACTAAACCATTAGAGGCTGGGTGAAAAGCTGTCGTGAAACATGACTTCGCTCCAAAATAGTTAATAGTGTCCCTAACTAAATGTGACGTAAAAACCGAACCCCTATCCGAAATAACTTCTTTCACGCCTCCTAGTCGACAAAATATTTCTTCAATCAGAAACTCACTCACACTCTGCGCTGTCGCTCTAGGAACCGCCTTACAAATCGCATACTTAGAAACATATTCCACGGCTACAATCACAAATCTATTACCATTTCTCGACTTCCTAAAAGGACCTAGTATGTCTATACCTATCTTTTCCATCAAATGGTTTACCACTACTGGCTGTAATTGTGCAACACCTTTCACCTTCTTTCGTTCCTGACAAACCATGCAACTCTTAACATATCTTTCAACCTCCTTTTCCGCATCTTTTATAAAATATTTAGTGCAAAATTTCGTCAAAGTCTTTGCTAGTCCTAAATGTCCCCCTGACCATGGGTCGTCATGTAATTCTTGTAGTATACTTGGTAATATTTGTTTTGGTACCACAATCAAATTCTTTATTTCATTAAATCTCCTCGCTTTCTTGCATAGCACATCATTGACAAGTCTGAAGCTCTTATACTCTCGTCCATCATTCTCACTGATTTTATCTGAAATTTGCCTACAGAAGCTATCCTGCCTTTGTTCGTCTTTCAATTTGACTACCTCTATCTTATATAAGTGCATACCATCTTCTTGCATATCACCTATCGTTTCCTTACCGCTATCCTCCTGACTTAATGGATTCCTACTCAAAAAATCCGCAATTACATTCTCTCTCCCTGCACAATGAACAATATCAAACTCATACGATTGAATGCACAAAGACCATCTCGCCAATCTTCCGTTCATATCCTTTCTATCTCTCAGCCAACACAACGCCTTATATCTCTCAGTCATCACCTGAAATTTCATTCCCCATAGGAAATGTTTGAAATAGTTCAGAGCCCATACTAACGCCAAGCATTCCTTCTCAGTTGTAGAATATTTTCTTTCACTCTCACTCAGTTTCCTAGAAGCATATGCCACTGGATGCATAATTTCCTTACCTTGCATCAAACAGCAGCCCAACGCCTCTCCACTTGCATCTACATAAAGGCGAGTCAAGATATCTTTATTAACTGAATAAAACTTCAGAATCGGTGGGTTGGACATATATTTTATGATGGTGTCGAAAGCTTCTTGCTGCTCCTGCGCCCAACTAAATTTGACACCTTTCTTTAATAATTTAGTTAATGGAAGAACTATGTCAGCAAAATGGTTAATAAATTTACGATAATATGAAAATAATCCTAAGATGGATTTGACTTGTTTCGTATTAACCGGTGGTTTTACCGACATCAATGCCTGCAACTTTTTCTTATCAGGTCTAATCCCTACTCCTGATATCTCATGCCCTAATACGCTTACAACATTATAACCAAAGCTACATTTATTAGGTTTTAACGTAAGATTCGCTCTTTTAAGTCGTTCTAATACTTCTGTGAGTGCAGTTTTGAACTCGACAAAATTTTTACCCCAGATCAGGATATTATCAACGTAACATATAGCATTTTTATATTTGATTCCCGCTAAGACTTTGTCCATCGTCCTCTGGAATATAGCCTGACTTGTTTTAAGTCCAAATGGTAATACATTGAATTCATATAATCCGGAAGGCGTTACAAAAGCAGTCTTGTGTTTATCTTTTTCAGATAGCTTTTGTTGCCAATATCCTGAATTTAAATCTAAATCTGCAAAAAATTTTGCTCCCGACAAATAAATAACAATATCTTCAATTATCGGTAGTGGATAACTATCTGTTATAACTTTTTTATTCAATTTTCGGTAATCAATGCAAAATCTCCATGTGTGATCGGGTTTTTGTACTAATACCACGGGTGATGCATAGGCACTTTTTGACTCTCTAATAACCCCATTTTTTAACATTTCATCTACTTGTGTGTTTATAATCTCTAATTGTTTCGGTGAAACCCTATATGGAGGTCGGTGAACCGGTATTTCGTCAGTAGTTTTTATTTCAATATTTACTAAATCACAATTTCCTAACTCTGACGCGGAAAAAGCAAAACATTTTCTATATGAAAGGAACAAATTCTTCAATTCTGTTTTTTCTTCAACACTCAGGTCTGGGTTTATGTTAATAGTATCTATTAAAGACTTATCATCTTGCGTTCTTAATGAATGTGAAACATATTCGGAACCTAACACATAATCGTCATTATCCCTAATCTTTTCTGAAAAATAAATATAGTCTGATTTTGACAATGTTTTCAAACTACCTGATGTCATTATGGCATTATGATGACAATAATCTAATGTATTTGATTCTGAAGCAATATCTCGGGAGACTTTGTGAAACGGGACATTTATGCGATTCATTACAACTAAGCGTTCGTTACTAAAGTCTATCAATGCTTTATTCTTATATAGAAAGTCTTGACCGAGTATCACATCTTGACTTATGTCTTTAATGATGATGAGTTCGTTCTTGAAGAGATATGAATCCAATATTATATTGACCATAGCGGATCCAACAATCTTCAAACAAGAGCCGGAGATGGACTTGATGCAATACTTCGTTTCGTCATGAGTGAAATTAATGTTTAATTTTAATGCCAGCTGTTCAGACATGCAGGAGATCGAAGCTCCAGTGTCTATCAGCGCAAGAATGTTTTGATGGCTGATGGAAATGTTTATTAAAGGAACAGACTGACCGGTTTTATTGTTTTCATCTGGGAGTTTATTTTCTTCGGACGCAGCTCGCAACTCCCCTGTCATTTTCTCTTTTCCTAATGTCTGCGTCCTTGGTAGTTTGGGTTATCATCACGACTTCTTGGGCTAGAAAAGAACCGAGCGTTATTGCTGTTCGTATTTGTGAACCTAAATCTAGGTCTCAAGTTGTATCTAGGCGTATGAAATGTTTCCGTATTTCGTGGTTCCGTTGGTCGGGGTGTCGAGGTTGATGGTGATGGTGTTGGACTCTGTGCCCTCGGTGTCGTTGTGGATGGTGATCTCGTAATTTCGAAGGGGTGGTCAAATCTAACTTTTGACAAAATCCCTCGCGGGGGTTGGATGGGCAAATTTATTGACGATTTCTGCTCTTGACTAAATAATTCTTTTATTTGTATTAATGTCATTCTCAACTCTGCTTTCGAATTATATACACGCGCTTCCCAGCTTTTGTAAATTCTCGTTTGTCAGCCCCTTTAGATATGTCTTGATGAAAATACTTTCGTCATTTATTTGGGCCTTCATACTCAAATCGTTTAACCGATAATAAAACATTATAAGGTCCTCGTCTTTATTTTGCCGAGAACTATAGAATTTCTCCACGTAATTAGTTATGGATGGAAATTCTTCCTTTATTTTGTCACAAATAGTCTTGAAAGCAATGCCTTCTGTGTATAGATTTTTAAAGAAGGACAATGCAGGCCCTTGCAAATATGCACCTAATATTAGTGCGAGGTCATTCTCCGCCCATTTATTAATTGCGGCAATTAGTTTAAATTGGACCAGAAATTCATCGAAATTCACGTCATCTATGCCCGTGAAAAAATTAATGGTTTGCGCCATCGTTATAGTGATAAATATGATTTTACTTAACTTGTCTGTAGTTCGCTGGCTCCGTCGCGTAGTATACGTTACCCTTCTCGACTCGACACCTCCGCTTTTTCTTCAATATCTGTCACCAAGCCAATTTTTTCGCGTGATCTAAAACTTAGTACTTTGTATTTTTAGGGGCTTCGGCGACGGCGCCTCCACCAAATTGTTACGCCAGGACCGATTATCTTGCTCAAAATGAAAAACTGATTCGATATCACGACGTTTATTGCTTGGGCTCGAGAGGTGAAGTGACACACTTCAATATAAAAAACTTATTCTATGGAACAAATCGAATACATTTGAAATGATTGCCCGGTCAGTATCAAAAATAGCTAACGAATAAAACCTTACAAATGAAAGAGTTTCTAACTACGTTACAGTACATAAACTGTTAAATAGATAAATAATAAAAAATAAATAAATTAAATTTTGATATAGCTCTACAAATATCTTTTAATCTATAATAGCAAAACAAAATAATAATAATCTACAATTACCAAAGACAACAGAGTTATATAGAAAATTGATGGTAGATTTAAGGAGAAAAGTGTTGACTTAAAAGCAAAAAAACCTGTGATAATGTGGTGGAACTTTAGTGGTGAAAATATACAAATACAGTGAAATAAATATGAGGAACAGTGACAAAGGTGCTGAATGGGAGAAGGAGAAATTGGACCCTAATGGATGGTAAGATGGATTTATATTTATTTATGGTAGACTTGCGTATCACTGCGCTGCCTCATCTACTTTACCTAATGTTAAAATTGGTGATGTGGTCGACAGTCAAGTATGCCAGGCCTTTCACAATGGCGGATTTTCCGACGAGCAGTGTCAGTTTTTTAACGTATTTTTTTACCAACCGTTAAAAATTGCTACCAAATGGGCGGTATCGCTCGGTTTTTCGCTCCGAGAATTCGCCAGAGCGCACTTAAAATCAAAAGTCAAATTATGTTAATTGAAATTAGGATTTATATTATAACGTAAAACGTTTAGTTCATATTTACATTATAGTATTAATCTTACTCATCAATTAGGAACCAAGCAACAATGGATTGATTACACCGCGACTTTTTTTTCTCATGCGTAGCATTTCTTGACACGTACGAGTAATGACTATGGGAAAATCAGCACTATTTTATGCAATTTCACACAGATATGGATAGATATTATATCGTTTTAAGTGTCAATCTTATGATATGATAGTTACTTAATATTCGAGGTACTAACTAAGCATTCTGTGCTATCAAGCTATGTGGTATCATTATAATCTTTATTTGTTCATCATCACCAACCATTTTTATTATCCTACTGCAAAGCACAGGTCTCTTCTGATACAAAGAAGCGATACCTATTTATAATTAAAAATAACTGGCCTCCGGTATCGGGAAACAGGGTCCAAGGTGTAAGTGCTCAAGAGACAAAACGTCATAATATGCGCCACCGTATTAATATACTGCAGAGTTACCTATATATTTCTGAATCGATCCCTTATTATACTAGTACCTAGTAAATATTCTTAAACAGTTGTGCGTTGAAGCACTTATTGCTTAGATAATGATGCGAAGCCTCAGAACAGACCCTTGATTGTTTTGATATCTAAATGGCATCCATCTTTTAGTGCGTAGCATTTGATCATAAAATCTATAATAACGTAAACTTATTAGCGGATTTTGTGGTATGAATTATGTGCACCAACTCAAAAAAGTTGGTATCTAATCCTGCTTTTTCACCCGCGGCTGGGGGGCAATATTTCTCGCAACCGGGAAAATAATCGCTTAAGAATTCTATAATAGTGAAAGAATTTTCAAAATCGGATCAAACAAAAGCACTGGTCAGAAACTACCTTTTAACATAAAAAGAACGTAATTTTAGAGCCTTAAGAAAAACACGCAAAAAAATTGCAAATTATCATACCTAAACAAAACCCAATGCAGTATTTAAAAGAAGGTTAGTAACAGTACTTTTACCGCAATGTCACAGGAGATAAAAAATCAATATTTAATCAATATATGAGGTTCTTATCTCCAATGGACGTCTTTGATAACCGATACCGTGGAAAAATACATGTTTATCTCAAGTGACGGCTGTCGACTGACAACTTGTCAGTATTAATCTGATCAGATTTATACAACAACGGTACCTAATTAAAAGGGATCGGAAGTACTAATGTAGGTTAAAAAAGTAATATTTTTTGATTTTTACCTGAGGAGAGCTCACAATTGGTAGATTCGCCGATTAATTCATACAACAAATGGAGTCTCAGTTTCGTTTTTTCTGTCCATCTTTCTAGTAGTTAATTAATAAGCCATATTGAATTTAGTCTCTAATAACGTTTTTCAAACCGCAGTCATAGCTTGCAAAGTAACAACAAAGGAAGACCTTTGTTGTTACTTTGCTTTAAGCGCCTGATACAATTTACGTAGCACGTGTCAGAGCTTTGCTCTTCTAAGTAACGAAGGCGCGGTAATGTTCATCAATTTATTACACAAGTCTAGTTCCAAAGGATTCAATCCAATTAATTTAACCATATGAAAATGTAGTGCAATTTAAATAAATGCTTATAATGTCATATTACAAATGACAGGCATGTTAAAAGTATTGGAGATTTCCATGCAGTTTACAGACTACAGACAGTGCCACGTACCTACAGTATAGGATTTCTTGCTTATTTTGAAAACGTAAACATACTGGAACATTAAATACGAAACCGAGGTAAGTAAGAGTAAGTTTCCATGTATTATGACAATCCTTCTGTAATCGGATAACTGTTGATAAAACTGAACATTGTCATACGTCCACTGTTTCATAATATTTTTGTACTTGATTAGTTAAAGAGATTCAACTTTTGAAGTTTATTTTTCTTTCTTCTATCATGTCAGTCTCTTATATGTGTAATAAGTATAATATAACCTAATCATAAGTTTTTACTGCGAATGTAAAGGCTATTGAGAACTTCTAAGAGAATATTTCAGTAAAAGGTTTTATGAACCTTAGGATTCAGGAAAAGGTTTTGAGAAGTATCTAAAGAAAACTGCAAAATTCTCAAAAAAATACATTAATTTCCACCGAAAAATTACGGCATCGAACTGCATATCTTTGGACGTTTTGAGAAATCAAGAATTTTCATGGCTTTACTGTAAGATTTTAGTCCATTAGATAGTCTAAGTTAACTTTAAGTTCAAACCACATCACATGACATCGTTTTTATAAGCTTATAAACAGTGGATAATGACGTCACAAATAATTATATTGACCACACAAACAAACTGCACTATACTGCACCAAGCATTTATTGTGATAAGGCGTATATATTTTGCACCCATATCTTTAAACTATTTATTAGTAGGTTAGTGCACTTTAACCAGGAAGTGTGATGTGTGATGCACTAAAATATATCGAAGTTTGTACAAAATCGGATGGAAAGAAATATCTCGCAAAAACTTTCAACTTTTAGGTTACAATGAAAATTAAGAACTTGCTACAAACTCAGATTTTTACAAGGACCGAATTGCTACTGAGGAAATCAAATAAAATCGAAAGAAAATACACTACTTATATTCAAAAGTCGCTCCCCAAAATCCACACAGATGTACAAAATGTATAAAAACAAATCGAAAACCATGTGTATGATTGGCAATGAATCGTTTGGTTGACTAACAGATTGCTTACAAAAACTTGATGAAATACGCATGAGTTACATTGTCACATTAATATCGATGATTACAAGGTATTTCTGATTATCAAGTCTATGTAATTGCAAAATAAATAAGCAAGTTATTAACTACATTGTTAATACATAGTCAAGCACGTGTATTGCTTATTATCGGCTTCGATGTTATGATCGGGAATATAATAAACCTTTATTGGAGCTAATAGGTTTCGGAATATGCGTCTTCTTAAAAATAAACTTGTAATGAGATATACTCTCATGAAACTCATAGATAATATAAACCTAAGTGGTTAAGCACGCAAATCTTAACACCTTTTGACTCTGCGTGGTAGCCCGTTTATCTTAGAAGGCTCTTAGGATACTTTTCATCCAGGTAGCAGTAGGTTGTTAGTGCTGCTGTAAAAAATATGTGATGTAAAAGCGAGTACATTATGTAAAGCTTTCAGAGTATCAATCTTAAAGAAAGGGTGCATCTACAGCTACACGGTACAATTAGCTTGCGCATGTTGAGGTACATGCATTTTAAAAACGTGCGGTTCCAGCTACTCGCGGATGTACCAAAGCAAGATACCCACCCGCGTGCTCTTGTCACTTACCACATGCATCGTGTAGACGCACCCTAAGATACACGGTTGCTGTCATATGTCACTTTTGCCATAAAAAACCTAAGAATCACTAGGAAGTATTATAGTCATAACAACATATTAAAAAGAAATAAATCCTTCCGTATCACGTCGGTAAATCGGTGAAGGCTACGGGGTCGATATACTTTAAATAAATAATGTGATATCGACATCACATGACTATCCAGAAGTAACTGATAACAGGTCAGGGACAGTACACCTCGTGATCGGTGTACATTATTATATATTTTTACTTGATTCATTGTACATGTATAATTTTTGTATGGAAAATCATCAAATGACCCCTCCCGCTGTGGGTGCAGAGTGAGTGTCAGACTCTTACTGACTAAAATCCATCATGTTCCTTCTTAAGCCCTTACCGTCGTACCTCAAAAATTGTTAAACATCTGTCTGATATAAGGTCCATTTTGCAGCCACACTTTTTTTAAACAAGTGTCTAACAGATGTTTATGTTTTTGTAGTAATTTAAGGCCATTAATGTTTTAAGTTTTTCTATGAAGACTTTCTTTTATATAGGTACTAGCTTTTGCCCGCAACTTCGTTCGCGTGGAATAGTGACTACCAGCAGATTTTTGATTTGACCAATAGATGGCGCTATATGTCCGGAATAATTTTAATTTAATTTTTTTTTTGTAATAAAAACTATCCTATGTCCTTTCTCAAGTTTCAAACTATGTCTGTACCAAATTTCACACAAATCGGTTCAGTAGTTTAGGCGTGAAGAAAAGACAGACAGACAGACAGACAGACAGACAGACAGACAGACAGACAGACAGAGTTACTTTCGCATTTATAATATTAGTAAGGATAAAAGGTTAGATCGGTGGTGCAAATAATATCGCCTGCAATAATTGGATACGCGTTATAAATTCATAGGAAATGTTGTAACCATCATAAACAATCAGAACTAGAGCAAGACATGAAGATAATGTGCTAAAAAAACCAGCTTGCTTCCTTGCAAGCGTGGCCTTTTTTTAGCAAGTAGGGATATGCAGTTTGACAAAATGAAGAAAATCTCAATTCAAATGATTTTTACGTAATTTTATTCGCAACCTGTAAAGACGTCAACTTAAAAATGTGACGGTAATCTTGCACTGTTTTGATTCAAAAACGTCTGCTACCTCCAATTTCTCATTATTAAATTATCTACGTGTAACAAACGCTACAAACAAATTAATAATACAATACTCCAAACATGTTCTTAGACCACTATTGAAAGTTTACTAAATAAAAATTTCATAATACAAGGTCATTTAGAATTAAATTTCGCTAATAATCGCCCAATCGTTGGCCGTCCAGCCATGTCGGCTTGCGTTATCTCAGGACCAGCTAGAACTCAGTTTAAAACTAACCGATTGGCTTAGTAAACGTCAACCCAGTTATCGATAAACGTTAAAATAACTATTGTTCGAAACGGTAACAAGCAATTAAAAGGGATTTTGTGAGTGTAAACGAAACTAGAATTTTATTGTGTGGTACACTTTTTTGTGACAAGTTCGTTTTTCTATCAAACGATTGAACAGTAAATTAATATGTGTAAATAACTTATTTGTTTTACATATTTCTTTCCTGTTTTGGTCATTAATATCCTGCTATGAGATATTATTAAACATACATACATTGTGTTATTTAAAATTCATGTATCTGTGACAACTAGTGAGTGCACAAAATATTTTTCATAAATAAATGTGTTATAAGCGATTTTGACAAAATGCGTATGAAAAAAACGTTTTTGATATTTGACAAAGATTTTGGATTGAATGACGAAGAAGAACCTTTGCTTAATGATGACGACTGTACTGAAGAATGGCAAGTTTTCAATTATATATTTTTTTTTTTGTAAATCTAAACTGCTTTAATTCTTTATTTTATCTTTATTTCTACTGAAATATAAGATCGATTTGGAATTTTATGTTACTTTTTATCCAGTTGCTCGAAGTTATTTCCACGAAACGTATCGAGAGCCTGCTAATTTCAATTTAATCCATCGTCAAGTATTGAAATCAGGCACAAAACTTTTTAGTCATCTTTTTATATCATCGAAATTAAACTGTTTTTTTGCTTAATCAGATATACGCAACAGCCCTAACAAGCGTGACTTCATAGATTGCTTTAACGAGCGACAAAAACTATCTTAAACGGATGAAAATCACGGCTCAGTTACTATCATACTACTTGTATGTAGGCATAAAATATTAGTTGCTAAATTATGTGAGCTAATTAACAACATTTGTTGGTTTATTAGAAGAGATAACAATGTCTTGTACCTATTTAATTAAATAATTGGGTGGGAATAGTTGGGTGCAAAGTCCCGTTTTATATTAGAATGAACTTTGTGGCAGGGAAATTGATTTGCAGCAAGAACCAAACCTGACTGATATTTTTTATTTTTTATTTATTTAGTTTGGCTCTTCAACAATGAGTACACGGTTACATCTATAACTATACAACTTATATCTAAGTGCCTCATCACTTAAAGAAGAGCACTGCATGCACTATAATTTGCACATAAACCTACTTAACTATGATATCAAAGATCTTCTCTGTATTGTCTGTCGTAGTCTTTAGAGTATTAAGAACTCAATGAGGTTCTATAACAATTTGTATAAAGGAACCATAAAGGAACTGGGTGTTAATTTATTGTAAAGTTACTGTCTGTGGTCAGGAGTTGTCAAGTGGACGGTGGACGTCAAACAAGGCCTGGGCGGTGAAGTTCCTCTGTGAACAGTAAACAAACTGCATGTCTGTAATATTTTATGAATTAATACACCAACTATATAGTCTACGACCAGTATTGAAACACGTATTTATCAAATGGCTACATAGCTCTTAATGTTTTTTCTCTAATAGCAAAAAAGTCTCAAGACAGGATTTTTTTGGGAAACCCAAAGTTCAGACCTTGAGAGTGTAAAATATTGTACACAAGTGGTATGGTATTTGATGGTAGTTTCAAGTCCAAATGTATGATTTCTTTTATTAGTGAGAAGCTTTCCAATTGGTAAATATTGAAGAATGCTTTTTTTTCCTTTTTTGTTAATAGGTTTATTTTTGGTGATAAAATAGTCATGCTGCTACAAAATAACGCTGTTACGAATCGCATGTGTGAATCAACAATGTGTTAAACTTACAAATTGGAAGCTAGCAATAATGCAATCCGCTCATTTAAAATATTTCCGCTCAATGTAAACAATCAAGATACTATAATCGAGTATGTTTCACACACTCGCCCACAGAAAGAATTATATAGTAAACAGACAAAGTGGAAGTCACTAAAACATAATGTTTTTATAATGAGAGATTCTTAACATTCATTGCCAACATAATTATCTTATGGCGAGAGGCAGATAAGAAAAATATTTTAGACCAAAAATAGCTTACGCTAGTTACACCTGATATTCAATGAAAAAAGGTCAGAAATTCTGGTCAAGCATAGAACCATCTCCTTTACACTTAAGGATGCTATATTGGACCTGTTTGATGTAAATCAACTCGAAACTTCAGATACACACTATCAGAACAGTCTATATACTTCTCTTTATTCTAACTCTCCTACAACGGGTCTGCTAGAAGAGATTTCGATTTAGAAATAAGCAGTACCTTTGTACTATTTTATGCTATGTCTAATTCTTTTATATTTTCACTGTGTACATAAATTGTTAAATAAATAAATACATAACCATGGATATTATCGTTGTCCCCAGGGCCCCGACTGTGTCCAGTCAGCAGCAGCTGAACGTGGTCCGACGGGTGTACCAGCAGGAGACACTCAACAAAGATGCTGACTACAGGATACCTGACAGACCGCGTAAGTTCCCTAACCCTAAATCCTTCCTTAAGAACACTGTCCTTAAAAACGATAAAGGCTGTAGTTATTTCCATCTATAAGATGCTAAAACAAACACATAAAAACAAAGGGTACGATGTATTTACGTCTCCCGATGCATACGCCCCTAATAACCTAGCAAGAAAGGATAAAAGAAACTCGGCTCTCGTCGCGGATGGCTGACCATCCTTGTAGATTCGAAATGCGAAACCGTAATCTGCAAGATCTTTCAGAAGCAATGAAAGTAATTTTTCACATTTCCTTGAAAAATGTTAGAAAGCTACGTTCTTCTAGACTTCCGAGAAAATGTTGCTTATATTTTTTCTTATTTTCTTCGACAGTCGGCGAGCGGTGTAAAAAATTCGTGCGCAACTGTGGTTTCGGTGATTGCATCGTCAATTCCGTCCCACTGGTGCGATGGCTGCCCAAGTACAGTTTCCACAAATACGCGATAGGCGACCTGGTGGCTGGGGCCACTACGGCCGTCATGCATATACCACAAGGTAAGAAAAATGAGAACTTTATACGTTACCGTCTTTTGCGTCGGCTGGTTGAGTAAGAGCTCATAATGATGGGGCAAAATTTTACTTTTTGGATGGCCGACTTTGTGTCTATATTCTTAAAATCTAAGGATTATATAAAAAGCAATAAATTGTAGACAAAGTTATCATTTGATTGGATTTTTATATGGATGGTTAAAACAGATTTTGATACATGAAAATTACCTGTGAAAAATTTCCCTTTGTGCTTTAAATGATAGAATGTCATATAACGGAATAAATACCCGTTCTTAGACTTGCCGTTTCAATATTTCCCAGGTATGGCGTACGCACTCCTGGCGGAGGTGCCTCCAATAGTGGGGCTGTACATGGCATTCTTCCCGGTGCTGATCTACGTAATACTAGGAACATCCCCTCATGTGTCCATGGGCACATTCGCCGTAGCTTGTCTTATGGCGGGAAAGGTGAGTTCAACGATCTGATAGTATTTTATTAGAACATTTCAACCCAAAAAAAAAAAGTAAAATCTGATTAGTCAGACTGAATTTTGTCAGTTTCTGCAAACGCTTGATAATCAGCCAATTGGCCTTCAAGATTATTATTACCTGGCTAATTCACATTTTTTGTGGTGTTGTGGTAAATAACGAAGTAATATACAAGCTGTATCTAATGGATCAATTTTTGTAATATTTCGCATTTCCCATGATTTTTCAGTTACTTTTCTAACAGTTTGTGTTGTTTCCAGGTTGTGACACAACACGCAACTCCAGCTTCAGAGTTCATACATCCAAACGCTACAAATCCATTATTAGGTAAGTGGTATTCAAAACTTTTCATCTGTTGTACGTCTACCTCATCACCCTCGTCCTCCGAGCCTTTTTCCCTTTTCAACTACGTTGGGGTCGGCTTCCATCTACCTATTTTCTATATAAAGTTCTACAAACTGACTTATGTTGCTGGAGAGATTGTTACGCCACTTCTTCTTCCTAGCAAAAACACTTGGGCAGTGGTGAAGTGTGGACGTTATGAAGGCAAACTTTTGTTGACTTTTTATTTTTTATTTTTTTATTTATTCCTTTACATCAGGCAACTAAGGCCCATAGCAAATACGATACATAAATAGTAACATTACAATACTTATAGGTAAACTAATGCATATGAAAAATAAAAAACAATACATAAAAAATGAAACAAAATAATAACTATAAACTAATACATAAAAAAAAAAGAACACAATTAAGTCTATTTGTTGACACGAATAGGCGGTGTCGTGTTGCACTGCGCGGTGTCGCGTAGCCTCCCGCGGAATCGCCGGAAAACGACACCTTTCGGCCAAAACTGTTCTTGGAACATGTCGAGGTGCTGAGTCGGCACACGTACCACAAACGATTTGAAATTTGTGTTGTGTCTCGGCTCCAACCTCTCGACTCTTAAGGTCCAGTTGGTCTTGACTCTTATATACTCCACGATCTCCTCGACCTTCGTGGAGTGATGAAGGCGCGACACATACAGCTGCGTCCTCGGTATTGCGGGGCGCAGCAGCATGTTCGGTCCCGTCAACGCAGTTCCGCATTGATTTCGGCTGGATGGCTTCTTCTTTCTTCTCTCCACCTTGACGAAACCATCTGCATCAGCTGTCCCTTTACATGGTACAGATTGTACCGTGCCTCGGGTTATTTCGGGCTGTTTTTGTATTGCCACAGTAGCTTTAGGTGGCCGTTGGACGGGATCTCGCTTTACGGCATCCGAGTAAACACGTCCAAGCCTAGACGCGCTTACATTCATCGGCGTCCCGAAGGCAGGGGACGCGGGGAGGGCGGGACACGGTGACGCATCACTAGTAGTGGCGACGGCAGGCGACGAGTGCAATTTTGCTGACTCGGCGCGCTGCGGCGATGCGTTGACCTGTCCGTGGCGTGTGTTGTCGCTGTTGGCATGCGCGTGTGACCTACATACAGAGTTTCGCAATTCAGCTACCTCGTTACGTAGATCACAGATGGTGGACTGTGATGCTTCCAGCTTCAACTGCAGCTCGACCAGGCTAGACCTCATGCTTGTGATGTCCTTTAATAGCCTGGTGACGTCGACGTGATCGAAAGTGACCGGGGGCAGCTTCCGCAACTCCTTTGCCACAAACGTTGGCACGTCGTCCGGGTCGGTCTCCTTCAACAGCCTTATGGTGTCTTGAAGACTCCTCTCTCCCTTTTCATCTCGCCTGCGGGTCGGCATTCGGTCTGCCATTTGCAGCGACTCGTACAACAGCTTCTTTGCGCTGCGTATCTCCTCCTCGGTGAAGTTCGAGGTGCATATTTGGGTTACACTGACCTCATCCATGACGTCCAGCTGGTACTGCAGGAACGCCAGGACCTCGTTCGCCACGAGTTCTTCTGAACGCATGGTATCAGACTTAGCGGCGGCTGACGCCGCGCTCGGCACGAAATTAAAATAATTTCTGCGAACAGTGCAAACGCGTCCGATGTCAACGAATGAACGCGATACACTTATGAACTATAATTAGAAGATTTGTGTCTGTTCTCATATTTTGGTCAAGTATTGTACTAATCTAGTTATTTTTTGTTCCAGTAGAGGGATTAGCAGGACCAGTACAATATACGCCGTTACAAGTGTTAAGTGTAGTTTGCTTTTGCGTCGGAATATTTCAAGTAAGTAGTTTATTTCATAACTTCTGGTATTAACTAGCCTATGTAATATCTTCTCAGCCAAAAAAACTGTTTCTGAATGTATTATGTTTTTTGCATTGGATCAATTTTATTAAATAATCCGCTATATACTTGGGACACCAATATTGCAGAGCTAGACGCTGTTTCGAAATATTTAGCGGCATTTTGCAAGAACTGATCAAACTATTGACTAAACTGGTAAATTATTTAATTCAAAATATACTAAGTATTGCAAATAGAAGACTTATGAAATATCTTCATTTGGCTATAAGTTTATTGCCAAAGCATTTGGATCCTTAGTAGCATTGAATGACCTCTTTGATCACCATTATTTACTAACTCCGATCACACCATTTCCAGATAATAATGTGGATACTGCGACTAGGGGCGGTATCCACGCTACTATCGGAGCCCCTAGTGTCAGGGTTCACAACGGCCGCCTCGTTCCACGTGCTCGCGTCTCAGCTGAAGGATCTCTTCGGAGTCAAGCTCATCAAGTTGTCTGGGAACTATAAAGTTCTTTTTGTAAGTATATATTGACGATATGTCTTACTTAGCATCTCTATATATAGGTACCAAAATGTATCTGATGATGAAATTCTGTTTCTAAACCATTTGATGGGGGGCTGTATGAGGAAGTCATTTCTTACGCCGTCTTTATTTACCTATACCGCTTTCATAGAAGCGGATTTTCCGTTCGATTTTTCCGAGCGGCATCGCTCGTTTCGTACGGGCGATGTGAAAACAATTGACAACTACCGGTGCCAAAGAAAACTTTTTGGACCTTTGACCATTTTTGCCGCTCGGCATGTCGAAAAATCCGCTGGTGTTAAATTGTGGTTTATCGACAACTATATTAATTGAACTATTTGAATATTACAAAAGATGTGTAAATTAGTAAATCTGATTGTTTTTTTTTTTCTTTCGCAGACATTTATAGAAGTGTGCAAGAACTTGCCGAATCTGAACTGGGGCGCGTTTGTGATATCCTTCATAACTTGCCTCATCATTGCCCTAAACAACGAAAGGCTTAAGGTAAACATTATTGATTTGATTTATTTACGTCTCTTATTCAAGATCTTCTTCAGACTTCTTAACATTAAAACTTAGGAACTTTTCGTGCATTCTGTTATTTCTGGTATACCTGAGTGGAAATGCGATTATATCAATTTTATTCTAACACAATGTAGACCCCAACATAGTTTGGGAAAAAGGCTCGGAGGAAGAGGAAGAAGACATGTTAATTTGATTTATTTGAAAGCTCGTCGTATAAAATCTCTGCGTTCATTAGAAGGACGTGCGAAACAAAAAGGTCCTTTCTGGCATAATCCTGAACTGTACCTATTTGGCACACACATATCTATTTTTCCCCCTATTGGTTTTTGTCATATGCTCTATCAAGAAATGTTTTTTTTCTTTCTCTCTTCTTTTGAAAAATATCAAGATATCTAATAAAATAATAACATTCTTCCAGCCATGGGTAAGCAAGCGGTCCCGCGTGCCCGTGCCCATAGAGTTACTGGCCATAGTCATCGGCACTCTCGCGTCAAGGTATGGACATCTGCGGGAACAGTATGGCATCAGCCTCGTTGGAGAAATACCTACTGGGTGAGTTGTACTACATTGAAAATGTGTAAATAATGTATAACCTGGTCTTGGCATTCCAATCATAGAAAAAAGTCACTTACCAGAGATTTTTTATTTTAAGAAAAAAGAGCATATAATATGAGCACTGCTGGATGCATACCGTCCCCAAAGTTCACTACTTTGTTCGGTCTTCCGTGACGGGCATCCACTCGATGACCTTAGCCAGATCAGCAATAACTACTTAATTTGGATTTCTATAACCTAACTGCCTCTGTTTCTTTGCAATTAGAGGTAGAAAAGTGGCATTAGTTTTTTTTCTCCAAGTTAATTTTGTCTTTCAATCTCTAATCGCAAAACTATGGGGACCTATAAAGAATATTGGCAACGCCCTATAGTTTTTCACATTCCCAGGCTTATTTAAAACCCAAAATTTTCTATTTTCCTCAGTCTGCCGGTCCCCCAAGTCCCCCCAATGGCGTTACTCCCCGAGGTGGCGGTAGACGCGTTCACCATCACGATGGTGACGTACACCATATCCATGTCCATGGCGCTCATCTTCGCAGCCAAAGACAAGTACGAGATCGATGCTAACCAGGAACTATTGGCGCTGGTAAGTTTGTAATGTAGAAGAGTCTCCCAAGTCCCCCGTAGCGTTACTCCCCGAGGTACAGTCCCCCAAGTCCCCCTGATGGCGTTACTCCCCGAGGTGGCAGTAGACGCGTTCACGATCACGATGGTGACGTACACCATATCCATGTCCATGGCGCTCATCTTCGCAGCCAAGGACAAGTACGAGATCGATGCTAACCAGGAACTATTGGCGCTGGTGAGTTTGTGATGGATGTCAAAGAGTCCCCCAAGTCCCCCTCACTCCCCGAGGTCGCGGTAAACGCGTCCACCATCACCATGGTGACATACACCATATCATACATTACATTACATACCTACATTTCTTGTGCAATATGTGGCTGTAACACAGTGGCCGACAAAATTGCAATCAATATCACAAACTTTGCAACATAGCAGTAATGTATGGTAAATAGTATGGTATATTATGACCGATATTTTTCGACAGATCATCTTCATCCTGTACCTATGCATACCTATGTATTGCAGACATATGGCTCATCCATAGATTTCTCGGCAAATATATTTTCATATTGACATTACGAAATATAATATAAAATACACGATTTAATGCTCTAAATTGAATGACACCTTAAATGCCGGTGTGGAGCCGTGCTGTTGCGGTGCTGCTATAATGTGCCACAAGCTTTAATTCGACGCGACGCCGTGCTGCAGCCGTGCTGTTGCGGTGCTGCTATAATGTGCCACAAGCTTTAATTCGACGCGACGCCGTGCTGCAGCCGTGCTGTTGCGGTGCTGCTATAATGTGCCACAAGCTTTAATTCGACGCGACGCCGTGCTGCAGCCGTGCTGTTGCGGTGCTGCTATAATGTGCCACAAGCTTTAATTCGAGGCGACGCCGTGCTGCAGCCGTGCTGTTGCGGTGCTGCTATAATGTGCCACAAGCTTAAGACTGACTCCAATAGTAATACAGTTTAAGAATACCTTGCAGAACCCAGTATCCTTATAACATAATCTCTCACACACTCTCTACATATATACCAAAATGTTTGCAGGGCTCAAGTAACGTGTTCGCTTCATTCTTCTGCTGTGCTCCATTCTGCGCCAGTTTGTCCAGATCATACATACAATATCAGGTGAGTTTACCACGTATTTATCAAATTAAACCATTATATTATGAAAGTTCTGATGATTTAATAGCAGGGAGAATATCTTTATCTCTTAACCTTTTGAACCTTAGACTAAAAAATTGAATGTCATTAGCTACTACTATTTTTTTAATCGTCTTCCCAAAAAGGAGGAGGCTATCAATTCTTTGATAGCCTCTAATTATGTTATGTGAATGTTTATATTTTTCCTTTTGTTTAATTATCTCCTTTACACAATAAAAAATCTAAATCCCTCTTTCTAGGCAGGCAGCAAAACAGGCATTACCTCAGTAGTAAGCGCAGTATTGATCCTATTCGTCCTCCTGTGGATCGGACCATTCTTCGAGCAACTCCCCCGATGTGTGCTTGCGTCCATCATCGTCGTGTCGCTTAAAGGCATGTTTATGCAGGTCAAGGAGTTGGATAAGTAAGTCATGATTGTTATATACCTACTTATTTTATTTTGGTAAACTAAAAAGTGGTTGCTACCACAGGATGGCCATCGCAGACGGGATAAGCCCCGGAAGAGATGATGGGACGACTTGAACGCCTCTAACCCTAATTGGCGGGAACACTGTAAAGGTCGAGAGGTGTGAAGACAAAATGGGGAGGCCTTTGCCCAGTAGAGTGGCAATTCAGGCTAAAAAATAAAAATGAGGCACCGTCTGTGCTGTCCAATGTACCTTAAACACCTGCACAGCGAAAGACCCAATGGAAATGCCGTGGACATGGAAAAATTGAGATTCGATTGCACTCGACTGGCTAAGATTTTTTTATAGTAGGTATGCATGTAGGATCAGGGAAAGGAATAATGTCTAAACACTAATGTCCCCTTTTTTGAACGCACATAGAAAAAAAATATGAGTGTTTTGATTTAGTACACATTTCTGCAGAAAACTATCTATAGTTACTTTGTCTGGATCAGAGCTCTTACTGTGTCTGGATCAGTGTAATAAATCTATTTTAAGTTTTTATCTTGAAAGCCTTTATAAAATCTATGAATATTTCCAGGTTCTGGAGGCTAAGTAAACTGGACGCCATGGTATGGCTCGTGACCTTCCTTGTCACTATCTGCATTAACATTGATATCGGGTAAGTTTTCAATAGGATTTCATGCCAGCCTCTAAAAACATAAAATGCTTGAGTATTTCAATCATCTTTGGAATTGCTCACTAGAAATATTTGTAATTGAGAAATATACATAGAGAAAAAAAATGACTCATCTTTTGTTCATCCGTGACTCCATATCGGGAGTATCGTATCTAATCACATTAAATTACATACGTTAATATACCTACTGGTTAATACATGTTGATTAGCACAAAGAAATAAATAAAATACGCAAAAAAAAAGTTTTTTTCAAACAAATTAAATATACATATAAGGAGATTCTATAGAGGAGATAGAAGATTTTGAACAGCCATTAGCAGTTCTTTATATCTTGTTATTATATTTCAGTTTGGGCGCGGGTCTGCTAGCCAGTATAGGAGCGTTATTCATTCGCTCTCAGAATCCTTACACCTGCCTGCTGGGGAAGGTGTTGGACACAGACCTTTATCTAGACACGAGGAGATACAGAGCTGTGAGTATGACAATTAGTTTATATCTTTGTTTATTTTTTAAAATCCTTGCGAAAAAATGCACTTTCTGCGACTATTTTACACGTCATTTTAAGAACGCTGGGGTCGGTCCACTGACTGATCCCTGAGAAGAAAGCCGAAACAAACTCAAAGATCATAGTCTCTTTGAAAGTCTAAATATGTTACCTTGATATCAAATTACATTATGTGTGAGTGTCACCATGCACCCGGTTTCAGATGTACGGCTTAACCGCAGATAATAATTAATTTTGTTTTCTTCTGTCTGCAAACAAAACTTTGCTTGCACTGATAATAATTAACCAAGATTTGTGGGAACAGCTGTCGCCCCTGAATTATTTACCTTTGTCACTATGTCCAGCAATTTATTCGTAATTTCGTAGTCTATAACAATAAATTCTCTTACTAGCCTTCTAACTAAGTACATGCAATAAATAAAACAACAAATAATCTCTAGAACATATGTTCATTCAAATACTTATTTATTTAAATTTACATGCCATTTTATTATTTTAACTGTACCAGAAATCTTCAATAAAAGCGAGTTTAACACACTCCCAGAAGTTTGTATACCGGCTTCTTCCTCTGTCACGTTACTTATTTCACTTCCGTTTACCATGTCTATTTCATCATGGTTGTCTATAGCTTTTACAAAGTTATGCGCAAAATACATCATTACTATATAGAATATAAAAAATATAATCCATTTTTCGTAGTTGCGGAGACTGATTCCATAAGCGGAAACGTTCGGATACGATTTCTTGGAAAGCAGTTTCATTTTGCTTGGTTGCTTTATCCACTTCATTGTGAATGCCATCGCTAGGATCGCGTGCTGCGCGTATCAAATCAATATCAATATTATATAATATATGGAAAATTTGATCCAATTTCCAAAGTCGCAGAGACCGGGTTCGTAGTTAGAGGCGTAGTTTCAGAGTCCGTCTATAGCAAGAAGTTTCCACAATAACAAATCAATTAAATTAGAACAAATAAGTTGCAGAATATATACACTGTTTATTCAAACAGTTATATCTTCAAAGGTATACGAAATCCTCAGTAAGCCCGAGTTCTACGCACACCCAGTAGTAGAAATACTTCATCTTCAATCACGTTCGTGAACAAACTCGGCTTACAATATCCATTTAACTATGATTGACTATCGTGAGGACCGCGTTATGCGCGAAATACATCAATACTACGTAGAATACAGAAAATATGACCCACTTTTCGTAATCGCACAGACCAATCTCATATGTCGTAGTGTCCGGATACGATTTGTATGCCAACAGTTTCATCCTAAAAGCCCTCAAAAAATACTATTAATTTTCAATGGTGCAGGTTGTTAAATAGACTTCCGAACGGCAGATTCATTTCATTGTTATTGTCTATAGCGAGGATTGCGTACTGCGCGAAACACATCAATACTATATAGAATAAAGAAAATTTAATCCATTTTGAGGAGTTGAAAAGACCGATCTCGTAACTACAGGCGCAAGAGCACGATTTCTCTGTAAATAGTCCCATTTTGCGGCAGTAATTTTCAATAGTTCACGTTTGTAAATAGGCCTCGGCTTGCCATGTCCATTTCGTTACGATTGTCTATTGCTAGGATCGCGAACTGCGCGAAACACATCAATATTATATACATGAGAGAGAAAATGATCCATTTTGCGAAGTCACCGATTCCGATCTCATAGTTGGAGGCGTAAGGATACGATTTGTCTGACAACAGTCTCATCTTAGGAGCCCTCCTTAAGAGAGGGCTGTTCGTATCCCTTTCGCATGTTATTTTCTTTTGTATCTTGATTTTAAACTTGCTGCTTTTTTCGATATTGGCTTGAATGTGACAGTTTGAGTGACGGGTTTTGTTTTTTGTCTTTTATGGCTGCTTGATTGACTGGTGACAAGTAATGAGGTCTTATATAATTTTTTGTATGAGGTACAGTTTCGTGACCAAAAAGTTATTATTCTTATGGGGCTCTAAAATAAATTAAAGCCTACTTATATAAAATAGGGGTACTTATATAAAAATGGGGAAAGGAAAACATATCTATTTATTAACGAACGTATTAAGGTACACGAATTGCACCGACCATTGCTACGGGTGGATGTTTAAGTCCTGATTATTTTTAGGACTACAGTAAAACATAACTTAAAAATACATATCCCTTTTACAGGCTGAAGAGTTGCCAGGCATCAAAATCTTCCACTACTGCGGCGGCCTGAACTTCGCCACTAAGAACCTGTTTAGAGACAAGCTATTCCGCAAAGTCGGCTACCTCAAGCCGACCGAGGTGGCTCATGATGAAGACAACAACCTTACTAAGAGCGAGTCTTATGAGTGGGATCCTAATATTAGTCATAGGGTAA
Source organism: Helicoverpa armigera (assembly GCF_030705265.1). Classification (NCBI taxonomy): domain Eukaryota; kingdom Metazoa; phylum Arthropoda; class Insecta; order Lepidoptera; family Noctuidae; genus Helicoverpa; species Helicoverpa armigera. The sequence continues at coordinate 4,790,104 of NC_087141.1, forward strand.
ATTACTGTTTGTCTCTTATTTGTATAGGTCTTACAACTACAGCCACATTGACTTCTATCCGGCAAAAATATTATAAAAGCTTAGAGCCAGTTTTTTAATAATACCCAGGTTAGAAATGTACCAATAATACACTAGTTTATAACGACAGATCTCATTTTAACTTTGAGTCTTTTTTTTTGCTAAGTAATATAGATTATAATGTATTTGGTACAAACAGAAGAACAGCTGTTGAGTAATAAAATGCAAGAGTCGGAACGCAATGTTGCCAGACAGTCGTCGTAAAGGCTGCCGCCAAGAAAAATGCAGTACAGATATCAACACAAAAATAATGTCCTTTATGACTCCGTAAAATTACTGATTTAAATATACCCAATTATATTTTTCGTCCATCACATAACTATACGTGAAAAACAGAGCTGACTAGTAATTATAAAGACATTTCTTTCTTCTATTATTCAATCTATATTATCTTGTGTGCGGAATTTATCTTTTTTCTAACAAACATTTGTTCCGCAGGTACAATGTGTGATAATAGACATGACGGCATTATCGTACGTGGACGGGCCGGGAATCAAGTGTTTGGTCGCGGTACAGAAGGAGCTCGTCGCCAGCCATATCACTGTGCTACTGGCTGGAGCTAATGGTAAATATTTATATATATTTCTTTTGAGAAATTATCAAATGAACCTCTCCCCCAGTGGTAAATTACCTACGCCTTTTTTGTGGGAAATTATCAAATGGCCCACTGTAGGCGCAGCGTGAAGAAGTGTCAGATTCATACTGACTAAATACCACCATGTTCCTTCCGAAGCCTTTTATTTACCAGGGCCGCGGTAACTCTTGAAATGGGTTCTTATAGTTTACCAGGCTACATGGAAAAAGTTACAACTGTATAAATACGAGACAAAGTAGAATTTGGCACACAATTGATCCAGAGCTTAAGAAAAGACATAGACCGTCAGTAACTTGAAAATCCAGAGAACAAAAATACTAATCCTGGTATCTAACCCTTCTTCCACAGGTCCAGTCCTAGAAATGATAGACAGGTACAACTCCTTAGAGACAGACATACTTCAAATGGAAACATTTCCCACAGTCCACGACGCTGTAGTTTTCTACAAATACTTAGAATCTAAGAAACACGTGGTCACGGTGACCACGTGAGACCAAACCATCCCCTATGGGGGGTAAGCCAAATAACATGGCCTTATGTAAGGTCGCATAGCTCAATCAATATACCTAACGTAATTTTTTACACTTCTATTTTTGTACTGCCCTGAATTTTGATAACTGGTCTTTTTGTCCAAAACAATATTTTGGAACAGTATGCCCAGTATACCCGTACTAATTTCAATATCGTAAAAGCCACAAGTGTCACTATTTTCTTTTAAACCGACTTTAAAAAAGGAGGTGGTTTTCAATTAGACCGCGAATATGTTTTTCCTAAATAAGTTCAAAAACAAACCGTAATTTTTAGTCATTCTTCACATACTTTTATACTGAGATATACTTGGCATACTGTACTGATTAAAGTTTTAATATCCAGTCATAGCCCTTACAGTTGTAAGAATTTCGTTCCTATAAAAACGTAAACTGTTTTAAACAGTATTAATTTATTTTTACAAGCTACATGCAGGGTTAAAATAAAATTCATTTTGTAACTTACTACACTGAACTTGGCTCAGATGTATTATACCTATTTAAAGTTTCAGTACTTTGAACAATTAATTTGATTAATCATATCTTCGTGTAAATGTTGATTTGAGTGTCAGAAAGTTCAATAATGTCGGCCAAATAATAATTATATTCAATACCCAGCTTACATTACTTTTCACTAAATACCCCTTAAAATGTGCTAAATTTCTCAGTTAATTGTTTTAAGTGTACAGATATAAAATGATGTTTAAAATACGTAATAAAAATAGGTACTATTTAGTGAAAAGTGATGCAAGTGTGCCTTAAAATAATTATCGCTAAATATAATTAAAACATTTTATCTCTACCAACGTTAAACGATTGATAGAAATAGAATGTTTATATTATATTTAGCGATCGTTTTATTTATGTAATAAATAAGCAATTGAGCCTTATTAAAATACTTATGATGCGTTCCACCATTTAACTATAACGATAACCGAACATTTTGCGTTGTCAAAATGATTTGACCAATGAGCGGCAAGTATACGGCTGGTTATAGTTTGGTTATCGTTATAGTTAAATGGTGCAACCCACCCTTAAATGAGTGAATAATTTAGTGAAATATGAAGTACTTAAAGGTACTTAATCGCTTTAAAGATTTTAAGTTATTAATTTAAGAAAAGCTTATGTGGATCAATATTTTGTTGCTATTGTTTATCAAGCCTTATAATTTTTAATGTACAATTTCTAGTGTCATAATTTAATTGTAATCTTCGAAATACTTGTGGAAAACTGTACACAATTGTTAACGAAAGTAGAAAAAAATCTTTTTTTGCAATTATAAGGCTATATAGAAAACCAGTGTAAATAAAATATAAAAATATTAACCAAATACCTGTATTTCTGATATTGTTGATAAATGTGTGCAGTTTTCAGCTAGAAGGTAAATGTATTTATTTCTAAATCTGTTGTGATATTTAGTACCTAATGTGATTGTACAGAATGTACTTAGTATAAATAAAATGTTGAATATATTTTAATATTTTGTTTTATTGACACACTAACTAGCCAGTGCAGCAGTACGACAGTAGGTATTATGATATAGATTGCATACCTCTCTCTTTCCTGCTATGTATCCCACAAGGTGGTGGAGTCAGCTTTCCTGGTTTCTCTTAACCACTTCGCTCTATCTTTGACATCGCTCTCAGATACATCCAGTCACTGACCTGAATTAAAAAAAAACTGAATTGAATAACATGGAAATTAGATAAGCACACAATCGAATATTTTAAGAAATTGGCCGTGATCGCGACACGAGGATCATAACTGCATAGGCAATAGTGGGGTAGTAATTAGACGCAGATAAAGAAAGCGTAGCTTTCATCAATTCGTACGATCTGGTTTTCAAATGAACTATATATTATCGAAACTAACTGCTTGAAGAAGACGTTGAATCTATCAGGTAGCTCTTTAACTAAACAATGCCATTTGATAACATCCAGACTATGAATTGAACGCGATTTGATTAAACGGCAATTTCAAAACTAGTCGTGGCGTTGACTACGAACTACGCGCTACGCGGCGTAGCGTGCTTGCTATGAAGCGTAGGCGCAAGGAATGCTATCTGTGAATATCCACGACCTTCTTTGAGGCAACACCTGATTCTCACCAGTTACGCACCACTTAAAGATTAATGACTAAAGTATAAAGTTAATTATCCATAACATTCACGGCTGACTAGTCTGCAGATATCTTGTCACACTTCGTTGATAATCCTTGACAAAACAAACCTATCTGTTCCATTCTTCCTGTTGACGCTCGTATGTACCTAAAATCCAATTCCAGTTTTATTAAATCCTATGTACCTCTATTTGACGAACTTGAGAAAATATGTATATCCTTACCAGTGGAACCACCTACTGATTGAGCCCTATTCTTCTTCTTCTTCTTAGCGTTTATCCCGTCTTCTGACGGGGTCCGCTTTCCGTATCTTTTTATTCCACTTCGCTCTATCCTGGACATCTTCCTCTTCGAGTTCGCAGATTTCCATGTCTTTCTTTACGATACTCAACCACCGCAGTTTTGGCCTGCCTCTACGCCTTTGACCGAGATTGAGTGTCGCATTGCCGATGTCTGATTGAGCCCTATGTCAAGATAAAACTAGGGCTCTTCTAACAACAATATTACAATTCAGCAGAGCCGGACCTAGCTTTAATGTCTGAGGACCAGAAATTTTCTGTTTCGCCTTACACCGAAAAATAGGTTATAGACGAAATTTTGAGATTCTAACAGCAGATAAGCCACTCAAATTATCGTCAAAAACAATATGAAATTAAGCGTGAAGCTAAAAATATTTTAATTAATCAGTTCCCGATAATATTTATCTTCTAAGCCGGTGTCGAGGGGGCAAGGCGTACATAAATAGCAAGGAAGACCAGTACTGCTGGTTGTGTTCTCAAGATGCTTCGGCTGTACTTCTTTGGATTACTTCTCGCAGTCGGATTCGTTCAGGTAAATATATGTATCAGGTACCTATAGAGACAGAAAGAATTATCAATGTGATATCTATAAGATCGTTTCTATCTTGGATAATATCTATAAGAACCTGTATGTCATTTTACATTGACGTAGGTCAAGAATTTCATCTCTCTCAATATGCTTCGTCGTAGATCATTGCGTTTCTTTTTGATAACAAAAAATTTCAAAATTTTTTATCCCTGAAATCAATGTGGTCCAAAATGAAATAATTTATTAGGTAGCAACTATCGGTTTACAAAAAAAAATTATACATTTGCGTAGTTTCTCTACATATGGATAAAGTGACCGGTCATCCTAATATCACACCTGGTCCCCTTAAACATTGATTATTTTCAAAACCGCAATGGCAGCTGGTAGCAACTATGTAGCAATAGCATAGCTCTCTATACGTACGTAGTTCGAGGGATAATATGTATATGGAAGCTCGATATTGTGCAAAAGAAGTTTTAACGGAACAACTTAGCTTCGATTTAATACCAAAGACTGCTATCAACCTAACTGCACCCTGAATATTACCAAATGACTGCATTGCCCGCAATAGGATTGTTACACACCTGTTACCTACGCCTGTAACGACAACTGCAGATGCATATCTGAGTTGCTATCTAATCAAGAACATGCGATGCATTCATCATAATCAAAACGATTATCGGCAAGGTAACGACACTACAGTTATGTAATTCAAGATTTAGGCCAACTTTATAAAATCCCTAAAACAATGACTAATTACATAATAATGCGTGAAAATTTTTATTTTTTCAGGCTAGTCCTGTCGACTCCGAGCTTGCTTATATCGAAGATATTCGCAGTGGTAAGATCTCCTTTCAATCACAAACTTATTTCATTACCATCCTTTTTGGTTGTCGTTTAATCAAAACTCTCTTATTAAAACTTTACAACTGCAACAAGCTGGTAGAAGACCAGCAATTTCACAAACTTTCCTCGGCTAAAAAGGAATAAAAAATAGCCTGTAATCTTTCTTGATAAAGGGGCTATCTAACACGAAATATAAGAATGTTTCAAATGGAACCAGTTCCTGAGATAAGTTCCTTCAAATCAACTCAGCATTATAACATTAGTACATACTTACGACCATACATAATTCTGTTCAGCTTCCCCAAGGATCGTGGGCGGCTGGGAGGCAAAAGATGGCCAGTTCCCGTACACCGTGAGCATCCGTATGGTAGGACCTACTGGAGGTGTTGGCGCCTGCACTGGATCCATCCTCACCAACCAGTGGATCCTTACTGCTGCTCATTGCCTTGCCAGGTATGTTCAGCTCCATCTGCCAGAACAGAAAAACAATTAAAGATTAAGTTTACTCCACCAGAGCAACTAAAATCTGGTAAACAGCTAATGTATAACAACTCTAAGGCGCATTATTTTGGTTATTTACATTTATATTTGGTTATTATGAACATGAATGCTGTGTGAACAATACGCATCGATAAATCGATTATGTAGAAGTAAACAACGTGACGTCTTTCTATCTAATCTAACCTCTATTTTTATACTTTTAACCACTAACAAATTGACTTTGATATCGATTTCACTCTATATCGTTACGATCAGAATCGATGTCACTCCTCACCGATCTCCTCGAAATACACATAGAAAGTTGCTACCTCATCGCTTCCAGCTACCATTAGCTGCCACCTGTTGCTTGCTACCCTCGTGGTTTTGAAGATAATCAGCATTGCTATCATTTCCAGACGTTTCACCTACGTAGTCCGTCTGGGTCAGACCAATATCACTAAACCCGGTTATATGGTGGAGGCCACAGAGCGCTACATCCACGAGGGTTACAACCAGGAGAGCACTGGAGTGCAGACTGAGGACATCGGCCTGCTGAAGCTGGACCATTATATTCCTTATGGAGGTTGGTATTACCTATTAAGTAATAAGGTACATGGTGAAGGTGACGAAGCTGTATTCTCTATTACGCTCATATTCCTCCGTATTCTTTGCTCCCTAGTCGCCAGAACTAAGAAAAAAGCTTTTGGGAACTTAAAGTTGAATTGAGTTTAGGTTATCTAGAAACCATTATGGTATCAAGAATTATATTTGAATAGGTTCCTTATAAACTATTTTTATTTACAGATTCTATCCAGCCCATCAGGATACAGAGCAGCCAGCGTAAGAACGTGGAGTACGGAGATGTTCAGCTGACGCTCAGTGGCTACGGACGTACTGATGATTGGTGGGCCGGTACGTTAATATACTTCAATTATTTTATTTTATCAATTAGGTATATGCAATACTAACGAAAAGATAAGAATACCTAAGCGTTGTACGATTTGAGCAAGATGTAGGACGAATCAAGGAAGATTTTAAGAAGTTAGTTAAATACCTTAAAAATTCACTCGGAAATGTAACAAAACTGTCACAATAAAAATGCTAATAAGTTTACGAAGTCTTCCAATGATTTACGAATTAACCATGGAACAAAAAGATTGAAATAACGCTTAAAACATTCATTCTTTCACAATGGCAGGTTTCGAAAGTGTTCACCACCTCAAACAAAACTGAACATTTACTAACCTTTTATCCTCACTGTTCCAGGTGGTATAGTGCCAGACATCCTGTACTGGACGTACCAGCGAGGCATGACGCAGCAGGAGTGCCGGACCTGGTACCCCAACAGCCAGGTCATCAACGTGCAGACCATCTGCTCGCAGTACTATGATGACCCCAGCCAGAACCCTTGCACGGTAAGGTCCCGATGAGAAGCAGTCATCTGGAGCTCCATTCAGCTAATTTAACTTGAACGACGAACTACGATTGATATCCAACTGAAATCCAATCACGACTCATTTACGATAGAAGCGTATGTGGCATTCCGCTATATTTTTTTTTTAATAATCGTTTCTATCCTTGTCGGGGGTTTTAATAATTAATGAATCCCGTTGTCTGCTAATTATTTACAATTGCAATATGATTATAGAGCAGACTGCCCTATAGATCAAATAGCAGTCCAATATCAAACCAGTGAAATGTTATTAAAATACGATCGGTCTTATATTAGCAGCAGAATGCCCGATAAGGTTAAAACTGCTATTGAGATTGTTATCCAATTGTCATCAGGCCCCTGATGAATTTAAAAAGAAAATTTCACAACAAAAAGCAATGACAAGACTTACCGAGACATTTCTCGATCCAAACTACGCTTATTATAATTGAGGAAAAATATAAGTACTCTTCACCATTTCGGATTTAAGCAAATTAATCATGATAAAAAAATCATCACACACTGATTTTTAAGCTGAAACTGAAATTTAACCCCATTGTCCTCACATTCCAGGGTGACAGCGGTGGTCCTCTCACCATGGTGGATATGGATGGCAAGGTGACACAGGTCGGCATCATGAGCTTCGGCTCACAGCGAGGTTGTAACACGCCCAACCCACAAGGTAAGAAAGTACCTACTACTTGGTACCCACAAAACATAAAAATAAATAACACTATAAATAGCATGACCACTATAAGAAAATCATGTCTAGATTCTCAAATGTAACGTAATATAGCTATACAAGATTTACTTATGGCAAAAATGTTGTTGCACGTCGTTGAATTAAATAATGGAATATTTAGTTATACGCATCTTAAGCTCTTTTATAAATTTTTTTAGCACATAATTATACAATAAGTATTTCCCTACATCTCAAGTTTGTAAAATTGATGGGAAAACCTATTCACGGTCTTTCCCGGGCCTCATCAAGCAATGTAACATTTAGGACAGAATAAAAAAAAACCCAATTTTGCATGTTGGTAGGTACTTATGGTATGCTAACGACGGTATCTCATAAAACAATTCTATTGTTTCCAGGTTTCGTCCGCCCGGACTACTACCAGGATTGGATAGAGAAGCAGACTGGCATCAGCTTCGACTGGGATGTTGAAGAGTTGGAGAGTGCGAAAAACAATGTGTTAGCATTAGAATAGCTTAAATACATATTAACATTGTAAATACGACAAAAAAGTTTTATATGACAGTTTAGTAAAAGTAAACCAGTATTCAGCAGTTTTATTTGAATCCTTGTAAATCACCATCATTTAAGCCTATTGCAGTGTATTGATGAACGTAGGCCTCCTATCTCGATGTTGGGCTGCCTACATCCATCTACTGCCCGCCACCTTCATCATATTGGCTTCGGTCCAGCGTGCAGCAGGACGTACGTAGATACTACATATTACTTACGGAGTGTCCTTTTATAACAAATTGTGCGATTCTTATTCACACTAAAATTGCTGAAATGAAATGAGGGCCGGTGGAATCTTACTAGATTATTTACTTTAACTTTGATTAAATCCTCGTGTGTATGAATCAGTGATGACATATTAATCAATCAAATTATGACTAATCCTGTCCTGAATTCAGTCTATCTATCTAATAACGTTGTTTTTTTACATGTCCTTTAGAAAATTTTAATTATTTTCTTCACTCATTGATTCTTTTCATGAAACTTCCATAGTTTACTTAGCATACCCATACTAACGAGAATATTTTTGTTTGTTTGTGGTATAGTGTACCCTAAAATCTCTGAAGCCACTGAATCGATTTGAAAAATCCTTTCACTGTTGGGAAGCTACACGCTATTTTACCCAGGTACGGGCAGAATTTTCTCCAAAAACAGCCAGTATATATTATAATGGAATAATACTTTTTTAAAGGGAAAAATAAAACAAAGATGAGTCAACAGGTTACTTAGGTAAGTACATACTTAGTACCTTGGGAAAACACAGCTTTATCTTAGGCTGTTGTGTCGGGTAAACCGAGGTGGTATTACCCCCGATATTATCTGTTCGTCAATAATAATTCAATTGATGAGACTAACCTAACTAGCATTGATGACATGTGGCCACCATGTTGCTCGAATATTTTGGGATAAGTCCTGAATTATTAACCAAGGAGAATTCAATTATTTCTTTATTGTATTTTTAATTATTCTGAGTGATAAATCTTTGGAAAAATTGTCTTTACTATTAGTAGAATGGTTTACTGCAAAAATTCCTGAGAGTTTTTTAAGTTCAGTAATATGTTAACATCGTATATTGGCTTTAATTAGTCCAGATAAAGGTTTAGATTTCTTCCTACCATATAGAAAAACCCTTTAGCTATTTCTAGTATGTGATAATCATGGGTGTTTCTTAAACGAAACAGTAAATTTTTCATGAAGTTTGGTAACCCCACCAATGCTGAAATACCCAACTGTACGGACTTACCTATATTTTTAATTAAATTCGTTTATCGTAATCCGAGATAAAGATAGAATACTTGTTATCAAATAATACGAGTTTTCGTTACAGATATAATGTAATTAATCAGGGTGGTTGTGACCACTCTTTGGGTGTCTCGCAAAATGGTGACTGCTTATGTGTTGACTCTTTTCTTCGTGGTCGGATATGCCCAGGTAAGGACAGTGGAAAAATGTGTTCAAAAGTGAATTTGAAAGAAAGTTATCTTAGAGTGTGAATTGTGAGGGTCTTAAAAAAAAGTCGTGAGGTCAAGAGAGTCGGGAGGTTAAGTCCCATAGTAGATTTTTGTTAGAATTAAGACCCTAATAAGTAATACACATCGTTTTTGTAAATCCTATCGGGTTTGCTTCTTACGGAACATAGGCAAGCAAGTTAGTACATTCTGACCATATAGAGGTGCAATTTTCTAATAGTTTACTATATTATGTACCTATTCTCGGCTAAGCTGCATATTTGCAGCGCTTAGACCTAAACTTAAATAAAACTACTGCCGAATATGTAAATGCGTCGTAATCATGAAGTAGTCCCACGGTGGGCGCCAATAAGCACCTTTACAAATTCATTATGTTGAAAATGCGTACTTAACAAAAACAGAATGCCATTTTCAGTGACGCAATGGAATTAACTATGTAAATAGTAATTATATTATGCAATAAATCTTCTTAACTTGAATTTATCTTATGTTTCAGGGCCAGATAGTTACTGGAGAGCCGGCAATTATCGAGGACATAAGAGATGGTAAGGAGCTCTAAATCATTCACATTAACACTCGTTCTTTTGTTATTTTCTACAAATGTGTACCTTAAACAGTTAATCGATTTTCTCAAAAGTTACAGGCAATGTATGCCTATTGCTATCATTGATTTTTAACCTTCAACAATAGAAAAATCTCCTGATAACTAATTAAGGAACATCCTACACTTTCGGCATTTCCCCAGATATCAATAATTCTTGCATTAAATAGTAAGAGGTGATTGATATGACGTAGGTACATTATTACTACATTCTCACTAATATTAGTGTGTTTCCTTACTTCTTAATTCGGCAATAGTTGAACCAGTCTTGATTAATCCTACAAATCAGAATAAGTAGTTTCCTCAGAAATCTGGTACAAAATGGCATAAGCTAATTTTACTTTCCATATACACACCTTATTTAAAGACCAAACTGTGACAAATGACTATCAATTATAACGCTTTCTGCAACCGAATTCCCAAAAATCGGATGTTTGTTGCTCGATGTATTGTTACTGTTACAGCCCTTTTTATCGTCCCACTGCTGGGCACAGGACTCCTCTCACAAGGAGAAGGATTGAGCATTAATCACCACGCTTGCTCAATGCGGGTTGGTGATTTCAGACTATACCTCTATAGTCCAGGTTTCCTCAAGATGTTTTCCTTCACCTTTTTATCAGCCATTGGTGTCCAAGATATACTTAGAAAGTACATACAAACTTAGAAAAGTTGCATTGGTACTTGCCTGACCTGGAATCGAACCCACACCCACTTGTTGCTCGATGTACCTATTTTTTCTCCCCCTCACAGCTCAGTCATTAGCAGCAAGGATCGTGGCAGGTCTGCCGGCTGTGGAAGGCCAGATCCCGTACCAGTGCAGCGTCCGCATGGTGAACGGTACCGGCAGCGTGTTCTCTTGTGGCTGCTCCCTCATCGACAATAAATGGGTCCTCACTGCAGCACATTGTTTGGCCAAGTAAGTGTTTCTTTAAGAACTTATGACCTGTAAAAAAGCGTTGGCTCAAGTGTTTTATATATTTCATGAAGATATAGCAATCTTTTGTGAAAGCTGTCGAACACATTTGCGACTAGTTAAATGTTCCTGAAAAATCACAAGCTACTACAATAAGTTTTTATTTAACTTAATTAAAGCATCACACTGCAAACTTTTAGTCGGCCGTTAATATGTCTGGGCTCATAAATCAATATGACAATTAATGGTATTTAGCCGTTACCAGAATAATTTTTCCTTACATTTTTTTATCATTTTTCCTTTAATATCTGAAAATCATTTATTAAAAGTTTTACATAGCCTGCCTTCAAAACACCTTATCTCAATGGAATTCCTGGTGTTCACAAACTTATGTTATTCTTCACAGCCGCTTCTCGTTCGTGGTCCGTTTCGGCGTGATCAACGTGACCCGTCCGGAGATCATGGTGGAGTCCTCTCACAAGTACATCCACCCGGAGTACGACGAGGTCAGGGCTGGAGTGCAGACTGCTGACCTGGCGCTGCTGGGACTTGACCACTACATACCTTACTCTGGTTAGTTGCAAAAAGAAAAAGACAAAGACACTAATTTTCAATTAAGTTTCTACTCAATTTACTGCTGTAAATAGAAAAAAAACTGCTGTTAAGAAAGGAAAGCTTACTTAATAAGTAAAAGACCATCTCTACAGTTTTTTATGTTTAAGAAAGTGTGGCCTGTCTTCACATATGCAACAAAAGTAGAATCCGATTATAATTTTCTGTTTTTCCTTAGCCAATGTGCAGCCATCCCGTCTGATGAGCCGTAAACAGAAGAACGTCAACTTCCACGGAGTCCCCATGGTGGTCAGCGGTTTTGGACGCACCGACGATCTCTGGAACGGTCAGTTTCTTTAGAACGTCTTATTTGTATCATATTGTGTAGTACTTCCTAATTTAAAGACGGCGATCAACTATCGGGGTTTTCTAATTGCTTTGCAGACAGGTATGGGTTTCTTTTAATGGAGAAAATAACCCGTAGTGACTATCAAAGATCTAAAAATTACAGTCAGAATTCCATATATAATGCCTTTAACGCTCTACTCCTGCGGGCGAACTAATGTTTTTCAACATTTTTCCAGGTGGTGCTGCCTCGGAAATCCTCCTGTGGGCTCCTCAGAGGGGCGTATCCAACGAGCAGTGTCGTTTGTGGTATCCTTTCAGCACGGTCATCCAGGAGCAAACTATCTGCTCTGGTTACTTCGACAACCCCTCACAGTCTTCTTGCCAGGTAAAGAATTATTCAGTTATCAGTTCACCCCATGTATGTTTGCCTTTAAGAATCAAAAAGCTCTAAGATAAAGACTCATTTGTTATATAATTGTGTTTTGTATAGAAAACCAGTGTAGCTCTACTTTGTACATACTTTAATGTAATGTAAAACAATATGTACCTACCTATGTTAGTTCCTTATTATAAACAAGTTCCATAACAATATTTTTATAAATACATCCCTCAAAACCGTTCAGCCCTTGAGAGACTTTTTTATTTTACTTTTAAACATTCGAGCTTACAATTTCCCGAGGAAAAACTGCTTAACTAATTTAACAAACTTGTCTTGGTAATCAGGGAGACAGCGGTGGCCCTCTGACTATCATTGACGCGGACGGCAAGCGCACTCAAGTCGGCATCGTCAGCTTTGGATCTAATGCTGGATGCAACACACCCATCCCCTCTGGTGAGTACATTAAGTTTATGTATATTCCTTAAGACTTCTTCTTCCTCCTGCCCTGTTCCCAATTTTATTTGGGGTCGGCGCAATATATCGTCCTCTCCCATTTTCTCCTGTCACTCGTCATACTTATTCTTATATTCTTTATATTATATTTATAGTCTTTCGTTATATTCCTTAAGACTAATGGGAGTTATAACAATAAAGGTATTCATGCCGATTGTCGGCCACGGCAGCTGTAGACTCTAAGGAGTTCAGCTAGCTGCGCAGAACGTATAGTGAACAAGCATTGGCGAAGACAGTTGCACGCGTTATATTCCCTCGCAAAAAGTGGTGAGAAATTCAACTCATAATCTTACATCTTTCTCAGGTTACGTGCGCCCCGGCCACTACCACGACTGGTTCACCGAGGTGACCGGCATCAACTTCGACTGGGACAGCGATGCCATCATCCCTGGCAGCAGCGAGAGCTCCTCTGAGGAGAGCAGCGAGCCTTCCTCTGAGGAATCTTCATCCGAGGAGGACTCTGCCAATCCCCCCGCCTCCGAGGAGGATTCCAACCCATCTTCCGAGGAGGTCGTCGACAGCCCCCCCTCTGAAGAGGAAGAGGCTCCCGAACAAGTTCGCGTTGTAGAGTATTGATTGATTGATTAAGTGAAAGGAACAAATAAAAGTCATTTTGTGACAAAAACTTAGATTGCTTTCATTTCGTATTCAGTCTATTCATATTTCGCCAAGATGTGATGTATCTACCCAGACAATTTATTCTAGCTGCACACGACAAATGCAAAGACGCGCACACTACCACAATGTCAAGATTATATCAATGATTTCATGTAGTTCATCAGTTTTCTTGTATAAGTATATTTTATTAATTTAATTTATTATACCTACTATTTTTCAATCAAAAGTACCATCCTAGATATGTCACAATCTCTGGGAATCCTAGATAAGTCATCATAAATCACAATCTTCGGAGATTCCCAATTCCCACACAAAGTTTGGTGACCCTACTCAGACGAAATCCGTTTTCAGTAACATCTACAGAAATTAATCAGTTTAACACGTATTAATTATTTATATCGTAAGTCTTAATGATTACAATATGATAATCACTTAATTCTAATGTAAGATAGGGATAAGTTAATTTAATAATTGGTACATTACAAGTCGTCACTCGCCAAAGGAACGTCCAAGATGGCGGCCGCGTATTTTTTGGGACTTTTATTCGTTTTGGGATATGTGCAGGTGAGACCTCATTTAACTCAATTATTGAAGGGAATTTTATTAGGAATTCCTGATCCCAGATTGTAGTTCTTCAGAATCTCAAAATCTGAAATAATCACGCCCTTGTTGGTACCTATAGTGATCGTAAGCGCCATTGATGTGAGCAGGGTCTCTGTTCGATTCCCGGGTCGCGATGTAATTGCTTATGTAGTAAAAAAAAAAACAATAAACAGGCAAGAGTCTGGAAGTTAGTAGTGTTACATCCCTGTAGCTGAGAAGCTCTGTCTGTATTATTGTAATAATATTTACGTTTATTTAACGACAGCTTTGACCGTTCGTTTTAAATTGTTGCTTGCAATCGTCGGAATCATCTCTGACCCTAAATCTTGCGAGGTGATTAAATCTACAGCAGCAAATGATTCTTCACTTTAGTCACGTGAAATTAGATCATTTTTAAAACTGCAGTGCATCTATCGAGGATTTACCAACGATAAAAGATAATCTTGTTTAGTTCAATAATCCGCATTTCCGTTCATCATGTACCTACCTAGGCATTGTAGTTGAAATCATATCAATTAGTCCATCTTATCTAAATGCAGGTTTTTCGAACTTATTTATAGCTTCACTTTATCGTAGAAGCTGTTGTGCAACGGTTGAAATAGTATAATTAGACCCTTACAAAATAACTTCATTACATAATCAAAATTAACTTGCTAAATATGTATATGTCAGATTTATTGTTTTTTTTTTTTTTAATTCCCCTCTCTGCTCCTCTTTGCTGAAGTTTCGGCTATGAAGGCCCCGATAGGTATTGCCTGAAAATTTAACAATGGCTTACTAATTCGTTCTTACCTAATGTGTAAGAAAATCAAAATCATGTGATAGAAAAATAAAAGGTGCTAATCTAATTACCTAAATACCTAGTCAAGCGTTGTAATTACACTGATTTAACAAGATAAGGCTATCTATTGATTACAAATTAATTAACGTAAAGACAAAATGCCTACTCATTCTCTACCTGCCTACAGTTGTTGCAAAACAAACTTATATAACATTGTGTAATTTCAGGGAGGGCTACTGAATGCCGACCCTGCCATCATTGAGGACTTGAGAGATGGTAAGTATTTCATAAAAATAAAGAGTAAATAGCACCGACGTACATTACCTAAGTAGTATTGTATTTCACTGAAAGAACTGACTAGGTACTTGAAAAAAATAGATTTGGAGATGTGAACAAAAAAACAGAGAAATGAAAACTACGACTTTGTAGCATGAAAACGACTGCGCCTTAGTCAGGCGTAGCACACGGTCACAAAATCCCGCCCCAAAATAAGCCAAAAGGCGGAAAATTTTGCGTCCCTAATTCCCTTTAGGTATACCTACAGTTTTCACAGATAATATCTCCAAGTGTTATTTCGAAAAAAATATCTGGATGATCTGGAATTAATTTCTACGCAGCTATTACTCGCGCACCATTCCGTGACGACAAAAAGTTCGAGGAGTGGGAACTATACATATGTATTTCCTTTCCCCAGCTGAGATCTCATCAGGCTCCAGGATCGTGGCCGGCTGGCCAGCAGTGGAGGGCCAGATCCCGTACCAGGGCAGTCTCCGCATGGTGAGCGCCATCGGAGGAGTCAGCTCTTGCGGGTGCTCCCTCATCCACAACAAATGGGTGCTGACTGCTGCTCACTGCCTTGCTAAGTAAATATTACATACTTTCTGCTGTATCAATGCTCTTGGCCTAATTTTTGGGATTTACAGAAGAAAGATAGGAGAATAATAAGATTGGAATTTTGCAGAGTAATGCAAAGTAGGAAAATAGAATAGTAGTTAATGTCGTCATAGAACTTGGCATGAGTCAACAAAATTCAAACCGTTTCTATGTGTAAACATAAGTTCTATACCATCTGTATGATAATCCAGCATTTGTTTGTGATCTAAAATCTGTTAAACCGCGTTTATGTTATTTACAAACAATCCGGACTTAATATTATGTAAAACTACAAAATTAATTAATGTTGTGAAAAAACGTAATGAAAAAAATAATCCTTATACATAGGGAAAATTTTCCCATTATCACGATAACTAAAGGAAAATAGGCTTATCTTTGGGAATTACCCACTTTCCTACAGCATTAAAAATAATTAGTGAAGTCATAATCAAGCTTAACGCAGTTAACGCGATAAGAATTATTTTGGAATCTTAAATCCTAAGATATACCTATTTAGGTATAATTAGCAACATCCGTTGATTATTGAAACTCAAAAATAAAGTTTCTTGTAGGTTTTTGCCCGCCAGTACCTTCATGCAAGGATTGCTATCGAACTACTACGATTACTATAGACATAAACCCATTAGCACCACCTTCAAACTACTACACTCTTCTAGATAATACATAACCCTTACAAAAACCTATTTTTCTTCTACAGCCGTATCACCTTCGTAGTCCGCTTCGGTCTGACCAACCTGACCCGCCCCGAGATCCTCGTGGAGTCTGCCAACAAGTACATCCACCCTGACTACGATGAGATCAGGGCTGGAGTGCAGACTGCTGACCTTGCTCTCGTCGGGCTTGACCACCACATCGAATACTCCGGTAAGTGGAAAGAACTGCATTCTACTGAAAAAAAAGGGGCAATATGGCGAAAAAAGTTAAGAGACGGTTGACTACGATGTCAACTGATGACTGATTTCGCTTCTTATTTAAATAAAATATGCAGCTGTTTTAAATGAAGGAGCCTAATATCTACCATGAAATATTTGGCCTTCTCTAAAACTGGAAATACGATGCACAACTATTGTCAACATGTCATTAAATGAAAATTTTTCACATTAAAGAAAAGGAAAAAATAATAGTTTAACAAAACTAAAAAACACGCTTTTTATAGAAAAACGAACTAAAAAATAGGAAATAAATTTTAATGAATTTAAATTAAGAAAACAGTGTTAAAAATTTCAATGAATATAAATTAATAATAGTGTGAATACAAAAAATATTTAAAAAAAGCGTGGGGTGCATGGTGTCAATAGTTATAAATATTTTATTGACAGATATGAGTACAGTGATTTTCATTTCGATAATATCTAAAAAGCACCCCACGCTTTTTTTAAATATTTTTTTTTTTGTATTCACACTATCATTAATTTATATTCATTGAAATTTTTAACACTGTTTTCTTAATTTAAATTCATTAAAATTTATTTCCTATTTTTTAGTTCGTTTTTCTATAAAAAGCGTGTTTTTTAGTTTTTTTAAACTATTATTTATTTTCTACTTTTTAGTTTGTTTTCAAACTATTATTTGTTTTGTAGAATTAAAATTCTCTTTAGTATACAAAAATTTGTCAATATTAGAGAAAACGGCTAAAGATAATTATTGGAAATAAAAAATAACATCGAGTCCTGCCTTATCGACTGTAGAGAAAAATTCTAGAAAATTTTAATTAATTTTCTTACCTTATCGACTATAGATGAAAATTATATAAATTAACAAAGATCATATTTTGCAAATTGAAAAGCCTAGAAGTCGGTGTCTAATGGATGTTACTAAGTTAATTTTGCCACCGACTTCTAGGCCGATGCACCTAAAATTAGTTTTTTTTTTGCATTTTAGTGTTGGAACTCGGTTTAATTTTTTTGTAAAAAGGTTATTTATTTAAAGCTTTTCAGTGATACGAATAGTTGTCACTATCCATACAAGTGGGAAGTTCTCATCAATACAAAGAATATAAGTCCAAACGAGGTATTTTACATATTCAGTTGTCGAGTTCTCTTGACTTTCTCTGGTCTCCATCATCAGGTCAGCTCCAAACCTTCACTGTTGCATAGGTCTTGTCAATACGAATAATTTAAGCCCAAACACGAGGTAGTTTACATATTCAGTTGTCGAGTTCCCTCGATTTTCTCTGGTTTCCATCATCAGATCGGCTCCAAACCTTCACTGTTGCAAAGGTCTTGTCAATACAAATAATTTAAGCCCAAACACGAGGTAGTTTACATATTCAGTTGTCGAGTTCCCTCGACCCCCTCTGGTCTCTATCATCAGGTCAGCTCCAAATCTTCACAGTTGAATAGTGCTTTTAGGCGTACACCTGAGTGTCAAGTTTTTACCCTATGTATGCCTACCAGTTTTGAAGGTTGCCCTCGATTTCTCAGGGTTTCCATCATCAGATCCTGACCTGATGACTATGGGACCAACTGGCAGCTATTCCGAGTCGAACAAAAAAAGAATCACGTAAATCGGTCTATAAACCTCGGAGTAATCGATGTGTATGTGTAACCTCCTCCTTTTTGGGAAGTCGGTTAAAATGGAATAATTTTATCAAATTAGTGTATTGTCATCGGACCTCAATAAATCTACAAAGTTTGAACGAAATCTGGCCGTTTAAAGTGGGTCAAAATCGCGCCCAAAGAAGTCGGTTACAAACAAACATACAAACATACAGGTGAAGCTAATAAAAAGCGTGTAAAAATGTAGAAGACCTCATTATGTTGTTGGTGAACTCGGGTCTTAGTCGCTACTAATGAAATAATGAATATGTTTTCCTTTCTCAGCCAACGTGCAGCCATCCCGTTTGATGAGCAGCGCCCAGAAGAACATCAACTACGAGGGAATCCAGATGATTGTCAGCGGCTTCGGACGTACCGACGATCTGTGGAATGGTCAGTATAATTCTTACACAAAATCTCCCTGATAGATGGGGTCAGGAATCTGGTGACTAGGTAATACTCCTACTATGAAATCTGTTAAATAAAACATTGAGCTAGGTATTGTTATGACATCACACAAATATAATTAAAGGCGAAAGTTTGTATGAACCTACAAAAGTACGGATGTTTTTACTATTTCTCGTAAAAGTATAGGGTGTCTAGGTAGAATCCGGGTGCGGAAAGTAGTTATCTCGAGATGCGGGTGAATTCATGGACGTCAACAAGTTAATAAATAACATCAAAAGCGAATCACTTATCAGTCTTAAAACCGTTATCTCTCCAGGTGGTGCTGCCTCTGAGATCCTCCTGTGGGTGTACCAGCGCGGTGTCTCCAACGAAGAGTGCTTGAGATGGTACCCTACAAGCCAGGTCATCAAGGAAGAGACCATCTGCGCTGGCTACTGGGACAACCCCTCTCAGTCTTCTTGCCAGGGTGACAGCGGTGGCCCTCTGACCATCATTGACGCTGACGGCGAACGCACTCAAGTCGGTATCGTGAGCTTCGGATCCACTGCTGGATGCAACAGCCCATTCCCCTCAGGTAAGCTCCCCCTAGCCTTCATAACTTCCCTGTGCTAGCTTTGTAACATGACTGTTACCCAGTGACTGATGACTGTTATTTTACCAGTTACATCAGTCACATAAGTAAATAACATTTTACTGTAGTATCTACGCTAGGTTCTCCGGCTATAATAATTCGCTTGCTTGGTTAGTCTTGTTACTCTTGTACCAATTTATCATACCTACATGTCTATCTGTTTTGGTGTAGGTACCTTGCCTACCACTCCCTAAGTTTTGAAGTTACAATGTTCTAATCTTGTTTCTCAGGTTACGTGCGCCCCGGCCACTACCACGACTGGTTCACGGAGGTGACCGGCATCAACTTCGACTGGGACAGCGATGCCATCATCCCTGGCAGCTCCGAGAGCTCTTCCTCTGAGAGCAGCGAGCCTTCCTCCGAGAGCAGCTCCTCTTCCGAGGAAGACGGTGCTAACCCATCATCTTCTGAGGAGGACGGTTCTAACCCATCTTCCGAGGAGGACGCTGGCAGCCCTCCCTCTGAAGAGGAAGAGGCTCCCGAAAAAGTCCGCGTTGTCGAGTACTAAATAAGTTGAAGTTGTGGAAATAAAAAAAGCAAAATTATTTATGACGTTCCATGTTTGAAATATGAAAAAAAAATACCAATGCTACATAACAATTCTAGCGGGAAAAAGTATCAAAATATCTATGTGCTACCATCTTTGTAATTTTTCATAAATAAAACCAACTTTTACAACTTAAAAACTTTATTATTTACATAGTTAAGTTGCTGTTATTATTCTGGTTAATATAAAGCTGTAGCTTTTGTGTGCGATAGCTAAAAATACATTAAATAGGTAGGTACTCATGATGTTGCATATACTATGCAATCTTCATATTTCTTTAAAAAGTGGTCATTGAATGTAGATTGGAATATGTGCTTATATTTCGAACGAATTCGAAATAAATGATCAGGTACATACTTATAAATGCTAGTAGGCAGTTCATGTTCAAATTATTTCAATACAGAGGCTTATTTGTCCAACACACTGTACATTGAAACTTTCAGAGAAAAAATAATAAACTGACAATCACATTCGAGATTGAGAACACAGATACCAATTATTCAAATTCCACTAAAATAAGCTATTTCAATATAAAACCCTGCTGCTTCACAA
This sequence comes from Helicoverpa armigera, assembly GCF_030705265.1. Classification (NCBI taxonomy): domain Eukaryota; kingdom Metazoa; phylum Arthropoda; class Insecta; order Lepidoptera; family Noctuidae; genus Helicoverpa; species Helicoverpa armigera. The sequence continues at coordinate 4,810,606 of NC_087141.1, forward strand.
ACAAATTTGAAGCGTTAACATTTACAACTAAGTTATTCATTTACACCTGCAAAACAATATTTACAAGTAAACCAAGTTTTGTCTGCATACTAAATTAATTATTTCACAAATAGTTGCTGGGAAAGAAAATAATGCCTATGCAAACTTTTAAATAATTCTCAATTGGAAAACAAATGCATAAATTGCATCATATGGTAAACCAAGTTTCCATATCAATCAGGCACATTTTGGTGCTTCTTATGAAAATAATAATTTAGTACAAAAACAACACAATTAAACTACACAGTAGTCAAAACTATCTTATAGCCTGGTTATTCACAGTACTACCAAATACATGCAGTAATACATCTTGACAATACTCTTTTTCTTCAGTGAACCGATCATCACTCAACTCCGGTCTGCTTAGATGGTTTTCCAAAATGTTCTTAAGGTTACTCCGAGGCTCCCTACATTGCTTTAGAACGGTGGCATCATTGCTTGTTACTAGGACTTGTAGTATGCTCAGTAAGTGCTCCGTACTTTCATCCCGATTTTCTTGGATCTTGGCAATTATTATCATCACTATATTTTGTTTGATGAATTGTTCTGAAAATGAAATAGAACTAAATTAAGTAAAATTTCCAAAACGTTTATCGAATATTATTTCGGGGGATTGAATATGCTTGCTAAGGATGATAACTTCATGAAGCGTAACATCACCAGAGCAAAGTTAATCAAGATTGGTTTTCCAAAAAACTGAATAGGAAAGACAAGTACGTTTTGAGCTGTGAGGTGATGCGTGCTTTCACTTGAAGATTTTGTGCAAACTTCACATAAACCATCTGCTAAATGCTCCAAACAAAGCCTAAACATTTGGTTTGGATAGGTGAGACCTTTCTTGCTTGAGTATAAACTTACAACGAAAAGTGGCATTAATTATTAAATATACTTATAGAAGAGAAGATATAAAAAAATGCTCTTACTTTTCGCTTCAGGGTAATGCTGGCAAAAATATCTGATGAGGAAGGCAGCCTTAGTCTTAGCAGCGGGTTCGGGAGCACTGAGTACTGCCACCAGGGTGCTGCAGCCGCCCTGAGCTATCAGCTCGCGACAGGCGGGCTCGAACTCGCGAGTTGAACCTGAGAAATTAAATATTCAGTTAATGAATTTGAAATATGGGCATCTATGTTATTATTATAGAGAGGTAAAGTTTTGTTGAGGTTTATATACTTCTGACTGTATGTATTCAACCAATTTTGGGAGATTTTTTAACAATTACTTAAAAAGATAAAGTATTTGGATTGAATAATAAAAGAGGTCATAATAGATTTAAAACAGGCAATAGCTCATTATTGATAACTGATAACTTAACTACCTATAAGCAAAAACTATACTACAGCACTATTTACTAAGGCAGTACTCACATGATATAGCATAAAGACACTTAGTGAGCGTATGCCCCTGTTCCGTCTGCACCAGATTCAGCAACACATGTAGCAGACCGCACTCCAACGCCCGGGTCTGACAATACGGGTTGTTCTGACAGAGTGTGCCCAACACAGCGCTAGCCCGTTCTCTGATCTCTGCATTCTTACTGCTGTAGCATATTGGGAACATGGCGAAGCCTCCCATCTTGTGGAAATCTGAAATTTTATTTAATAAATTATTATTCATTCATGGTGCGGCAGAGAGTGATAGCATAGTGTGATGTTATATCAGATAACCATCATTCTCCGAGCCTTTTTTGCCAACTATGTTGGGGTCGGCTTCCAGTCTAACCAGATTCAGCTGAGTACCAGTGCTTTACAAGAATAGACTGCCTATCCGACCTCCTCAACCCAGTTACCCGGGCAACCCAAGACCCCTTGGTCAGACTCGTGTCAGACTTACTGTCTTCTGACTACCCGTAACGACTGCCAAGGTTATATCAGATATAATATTAACTAGAAACCAGATGTGACCACCACTTTTCAACAGAGAGTATTTTGAACTTCATACTCTCTGTTGAAAAGTGTTACTAACATGGAACATGGTACCTATTTAATTCTCACAGCTTTACGGTCTTCTAAAAGAAGCAGTAAAATTTTAAATTACACTAAGACCATTATGTTTTGGAACCTAGGCAGTGTGAACATCAACTAGTGTCATAAAAATTACATAATGCCTTCCTGATAATATGTACTTAGATGTTTATTAACACCCCTGTTCACATAGAAGGTAGTCGTTTGTAATTCTTAAAAAAAATAAGTCAAAAGATCATTAACATCTCTCAAGGCTCAAGGCTGTCATTAAAAGCATTAAACACATTAAAGGCTGTCATTGAACATCCTTGGCAGTTGTTGCGGGTAGTCAGAAGCCAGTAAGTCTGACGCCAGTCTAACCAAGGGTATCAGGTTGCCCAGGTCACTTCTTGTAAAGCACTGGTTCTCAGCTGAATCCGACCCCTACATAGTTGGGAAAGGCTCGGGAGATGATAAAAAGATATAGAATGAATTCTTACCATTAGCCACATCAATATTATCAACATGATCCAGTAAGACAGTGAAAGAATTCTTCACTTCATCAGGCAGCTGATCCTCCATCTTAATGTCATTCATCTTGACGGAGTTTGTGAGGACTTTGATGGCATTATCAAGTACCTCTGTCACGTTCACTGTCAAACTTCTCAATGCTTCCTCTAGGAATTGACGCCTCTGTAATGCATGATATAATATTTTCAGATATTGAACACTTAAATCTTATATTAATGTACTTTATGTACAATATTATAATTCATATAATTGACTACCAACCTCTTCATCCATTCGTAGATCTGCATTTCCTGGGGCATCTTGAGCCTGTGTTGCTTCCATAGCATACTTCAAAAGACCCTGAAAAAGACATTAACAGTCGTAGAGTGCATTAGGTACGTGAGTAAAAATCAAACATGTGTTACTTGTAATTTAGTCATTAATATATTACCTGTAAACTTCTGGGTGCTCTAGGTTGCATAGATACATGTGAAGCCTCATGGCTGACGACAGCTGAATTAGACTGCAGTGGAGCACTTGGTACAGGAAGCAACTGGCCAGCCCTACCAGAATTATGACTCGTTCGGGACGGTGAATTACTTGATTCCATTTCTTATCAGAGTAGTTTTTCTTTCAGTACGAATAAAACTTCACATAAACAGACAATAATCCGCTCAATGTGTGTTACGCTACTAACGATGTAAACACAAATCACTATGCTTTTATTCCGCGCAATGAATCACCGAGCAAACTTCTAGAAAAAATAAGTAAAATCGAGAACTTGAGCGAAGATAACCACAAATCCGAAACCTCATTGACAGCTGAAATGTCAACCTGACATGACAGTTATGATTTGTGACATTGACGATCAGTTGTCAAATGTAATTTCGCGAATAGAGCAAGGTCTTTTAGCTAAAACCTTTTATTTTTATTTTACGTTGTGGAGCGAAAGTTAAGACTTGGTGTAGATGACGCTTTAATCGACTGTCCCAAGTTTTTTCAAACTGTCGACTTCCTTATTTTCATTTTTTTTTGTCGTTTTCAACTTCACTTTGTTGACGTGGTGTTCAACGGTCATTAATGCATAAATATCGTTGTTGACGTCGCGTCAACGCTGCGTTGGATAACGGCTTTAAAAGATCAAACCAGTCCACGTTTTAAAAAGCCTATTTCTGGTGACAAGCTACTGACTAGAACTTACTTACTTTTTATGGTATCCTGGGAGACCCTCCATCCTAGTTAAATTGATTCCCAAAGGGAATGAATGGGTGACTGTGGTAAAAGCAGGCATGAGTTGACGCCCCAGTTGTTTCATTGCGATCACGTATTATAATATAATAAACCTTCAGGATAATCATTGACAGTCATATGTAATTTTATAATTAACATGACATTCATAATTAACATGACATAAGGATATTCGAGAGGAACTTCCTTCAAGGGTTGATAGATTTTTAGCCTTTTCGATGTCACTACAAATATGTAGGTATTTGTTAGCAGCATAACAGATTTTACTGCCCCACTCTCTGCACAAGTTATTGTCGAATGTCAATACACTCTGAAAGTCACAACAACTTCAATAAAACGCCGGGATTATATGCTGCCTAGGTTGATAAATATCACTTCAGATAACTTATCACAAAGATAATGCTTAGCGAAGTAACATGTTTTCACAATAACATCCCACGCAGCGGGAGATCCAACGAACCACCATATTATTAGTTCAGAAATTAACAATTTAAATTACTTATTATTTTTGTGAAAATTTATAACCTGTGCTGTGTACGTATTTAATTACGTTAATCAAGATTACAGTTTTGAATTACCTACATTATAAATTAAAGTTGAATCAAATAATTTTAATACGCAGGTGAGTACCTAATCACATGATGTTTTTCAGTCACATAAACATATTTTCGTCCTATGTATTAATTAGGGATTTGTCAATTAAGGTAACTTCATTCACATTAATTTTATACTAGTCAATCAAAAGCGAAAGCTTTTTAAATAACTGCGTGGTTTTCGTATGATAGAATTATGAGGAACCTATAACTTTACGATGTTATACATTTGCTTGTCTCGAATATTTTGTTGCACCAACAGATCAAAGTCATAATGTACCGTAACATTAAGATATAAAAATATCATTATCTTTTAAAATTAACCCTGCCTAGCTAGCCTATCGGCCTGGCCCTAAGGCTAATCAAGAAAGACTGCGATACCTTTCATTAAAATTAGGTCTGGGTTTTCAATATGTATGTACAAAAATTGCCGGTTTTTTGTTTTGATAACACAATAATTTATTCAAATAGATAATGTATTTAACTTTTGTTTGCTCTTCACCAGAATAATCTAGCATTCTCCGCACAAGGACTTGTCTTATCAGATAAAATTATTATTTATTGTATCTTATGCAAATCGATAACACAAGTAAATACAGTTTCAGTTACGTTATTCAATAATATAGAATATTATTTCTAAGCTGTAACATTTTTACCTTTACATTATTAGAAAACCACTGCTATTGTTCTATAAACCTGTTAGGTTCTTCAATTTGTCTTCATTTACAATGTAGGTGTATTTTTTCTTTACTAACTAGTTCATCAATCGATTTCCAGCGATGGCGCCTCGGCAGGACATCGTAGCCCAGCCACAGCCGATCAGAATAGAGCAGGGGAGGCAGCCCCCACCGCCCCCGGCTCCCGGGCGCCTCCAGCGACCCCCGCACGACAACCCCACCGTCTATATAAACAGGCCCACGAATATACCTCGCAACAATGTCAACACCAGTGAAATCGCTCGCACGTAGGAAAATATACTCAATGACAACAAAATTGTATTTTCAGGCTAGACGGGACATTCACGAACTTTTTTTCTATTTTCATTAAGAATTTTCATGGCTAAAAGGCTCTTATCTCACTTGAATTAAAAGTAAACTTTCATTGCGTTCCTAAATAATTTTATTGAAAGGAAAATAAATTGTTTCTGGTTCGTCGACCGTCGTTAACGTTTTGATAGAGAATCTACCGTTTTAACGCAATGTTAATAAATTATTTTTTTTGTTCACTGCATGCACTGTTTCTAGTTTTCTAGGTTGTCTTCTATAAAGTAAGGACTTTGTTTCTACTGACGCGATTTAAGTGCATTGGACATTATTCTATTTCGCAATTTGTTCTTTTAGAACAAAATGATTCACGAACTCTGTAAAAAAAATTCAAAAAGCTATACCTATGTTGTTCCTTCTTAAATTACTAGTAGATAATTTCTAGTTACACTTCTCAGAGTCAGCATTTTAGAAAATTAAATCTTATTAAAAAACAAACAATTGCAAAAAAGCTTCTTTCTGGATATTTTTTTGTCTAAACCACTCTCGGCCCGTTTGGTAAAATTATTTGTAACTCTCAATTTTCAAAAATTCTAACCGATAAATAGATACTTAGTGTTAATTTTACCAATATGTAATCGTGATCGGTGATCGTAACCACTAATTTGAAAGTAGGTAATATAATATTGTATTTAAATACATATTTACCTTATATCAATAATGTAGTTTTTAATTAGTTTAAGATAAATAAGACCTAGTTACTGTATATAATTAGAAATAGGTATCTAAAATAATAATATCTGAATAAATTATGGTTGTAATTTAAATTGGACTTTTTAATGCGTAGGTTATTTCTTTGATCTGAGGCGTAGGTATCTAATGATTTATGTATAATGGAAAGATAATGCAAATCATACAACTATGTATGTACTCAACGTTTAATTGGTTTAGAAAGCAAAAATCACAATTGCGCCAATATTGCACCTGATATTAGTTTTGGCGGCTCAGGCTATTTCCAACAGCGAAGGTCGATTAGAGGGGATCATGATAACTTCTACGTCCTTTGCAGCACGCACTCTTGCAATGACATAAATTACAAGCACTTTTCTTTTTCAACACTAGAAACGGAGATTAAAATTGTAAGACTAATATTTTTAAACCCACTCTTTCAGATGACAATGTTCTCTATTTAATTTTCGTTAAAATTCTATGTTTACCTGTAGTCTTGCATGTATCATAGGTACTTTAATAAAAGAAGTTAGTGTTTCAGTCAATCAACTTAATTTTAATAAAGTCTGTAATTCAGTAACAAGTTTTAAGATAATTCTTACAACTACTTATAAGACACTTTTGTGTCCCACAACCGACTTCACGTAGGTACCTATGTATGTGCCAATGTGTAACTAATGTTTGTAATAAGACTTTCAGATCAGTTTTAAATACCATATATTCGCTGCCACTGTGGGAAGAGTACCTAGAGCCACCTCGGGCTTATTTACAAGGAAAGCAAACCAACTTTGAAAAGATACTTCTCAGGTCTTAAAAAAGGTGCAATTTAACTATAATGTTTACAAGTTCGCAATAGAAAACATTTTCTTAGTATATCGATGTTTGCTCAACTCTTCGTTATTATTTCTTACAGTGATATAAATTCTTATCCTAATAAATAGTTTTTTGGCATAATTTATTGGAAAACATGAACAAGGAGCGCAGTAAATTAGTTGATTCATAGTTTCGAAAATGGATTTGGCTATCTTAGAATTGATGTAGCAATTATTGAAAAAGTTCTGATAGCACCTTTCCATCTCTTGTACGAAGTTATCGAAGCTATCTGGTGGAGCGACTTGTACGTCAATATCATCTCTGTTTGTTAGACCATCTACATCCATTTGAATTGTTTCGTTTGTATTATCCAGCTTTAAATTCTGCTTCAACTGTTCGCAACCACCATGTATGATCACACATTTCTTAAACAAGTAACTACTAATATATTTCAACTTGTTAATTTCAGGCAATTCTATATTATTGTAATCTGAAGTGGAAATGGGATGAGTGCTGGCTTCTGTGTTCGTTTCATTACAGTCTTCTTCCATTCCAAACGCATTTTCTTCGGTCTCAGCACTCAACATAACTCCTAGTTTTTCTGTGTTCACAAGTAATTGTGACAAATCACCTGAGCTCTTCCCTTGTTTGCCAGCTTTTATTATGTTAGAAAAGAATATTTTTCTAAATGCTGTCATAAATTGTCTGGTGCTGGGCCTTTTGCGCTTGCGTCGGACTTGGCCGAAGAAAATATCTGTAACGTCTTGATTGAGGCGCCTGGTCAATAGGTTGTTATAGCCTTCTGCCGTGAGCTCGTCAAACAAAAGTAGAATTGACGTGATCGTTATTTGATATCCCCTAATGAACTTAGCAGTTGAAGTCACATCGCGTCCTGTTGTCGAATTAATTAGTTTCAACGATTTAAAGAACTCCAGCATTTCATTCATAAATGTTCTTTGTGTCGGGCTGCCACAGAACGCTTGCTTGTATTCGCACGTCGAGTGCACGGTTGACGAATTCAAGATGTCGAACAAGTCATTTATAATTTTAATTAACTTGACAGTATCTTGTGCGGCTCCGCTTATTGCTTGAAAATCGATGTAGCATGAGATAGCGGTTGCTACTGTATGACTTAATAACTCGGTTGCGAAATGAACCTGCTTTTTCTCAAAATTTGAGGGTTTAATATGATTCTCCGATAACTTTGGAGCTAGTCTAAAGGATTTGTTTTTCTCACTTTCATAAAACTGCAAAATATGTTCATATTTAGCAACCGACCCTTGGAAATAGAAGTCATTTACCATCAGATTGTTTCTCAATGATTTAATCAAGTGCAGGGAGTCAATTATATAGAATATTTTTCTGTTATTTATAAAGAAATATGGTTTCTCAATAGAAATGAATTTCTTTTTTTCTTCGGACAAGAGATCGGATTCAAGGTCAGAAATAAATGTCCTAATATCTAAGCCAACCTCGAGAAGTCTTTCCAATAACTTTTCAATCCACCTTGAAATGTCCTCGCTGTTATTACAATCCCCAAGGAGTGCAAAACCAATGGGTTGTTGCCAGTTTCCGAAAATGCCTCGTATTATGACCACAACAGCCTGTCCTGCTAGTACCGGTGACTGAACTCCGTTGACCTCTTGCAGTCCGATGATTTTGTCCAAACGTATATTGTAGAAGAGACTTGATTTCAGGCTCACGGCGTCCACAACGACTGAGCAAATTCTCTCTGAATTTGACATATTATTAACTTTAGCCTGTAGGGTTGCCATTAGATGCTCATTAAGTTCCGTGCTGACTGGCAAAGAATGTTTCCCTAACGTTGCTACATTCGGCAGGCACAGAGCTTGCTCCAATAATTTGTAGGCCTGTGGACTTGTGTAGTACAAATTGATACAAAACTGTTTATATTTCGGCGAATATCTATTGCCTTTGCCATGGAATTTCAATTTAGTTTGTGCCTTCACGATCTCCGCTAAGGGTTTAGTCAAAAACTTGTCGCAAAGCTTATGGAACGTGTCTTTTGACAGGTTACTTGCATTTGCCGATTTCGTCTGCTTCTTACACGCTGAAAGCTCTTCTTTCAGTTTTTTTACACATGGGAGTGAGTTCTGAAGGTAGTTAGGAGTCTGTGCCGCTGATTCCAGTTTCAGTACATAAAAATCTGTTTGTGCGAATTTGTTTTCGGTCGTACGTACTTCGGTTTGAGTTTCTTTTTGAAGGACATCCTTATTTGGCAAATTACGTGTTGGTATAGAGAATGCTCTCAGCCTCTTCAGTAACTTCCCGTGTATAACGGCGCGAGGGTCGAAGTGCGTTTCACAAACTGTGTAGCTGTTCGGGTTTCTATCTTGCAACTCTTCTCTGCAAATTAACTGCAGCCATGTGGCACGTCTGGAAATAATTTAAATTTAAATTCGACGAACTAGGTACTTATTGCAGGTAGTTTTCATTGGGAAATTATAAGTCTAGCCACAAAATTATTTATTGGACACATGATCAAACTTCTTATTTTATAACTTAGCAACGGGGAAATGACATAGCCTTTAATAAACTAATTCGTCTTTTTTACAACGCCAACTAAATATTCTATAGAAAGCTTCAAGTAAAGATCATCAATTATTGTGACTTGTCCTTCTTACTTATACATTGTCATCTAATTTACTAACTCAGCTTCGTTTTTCTTGGCTCGTTTTTAGAAGGTAGAATTTAATTTGGATTACTTTTATTTAGCATATTGCCATTTATAACCTTCAATTAAAAAAAAAATTAAGTATTAAAAATTGAAGTTAGTGACGAAAACGAATCGCTGCAAAACCGACTCCACGTAATCTTGTCTGCCCTACCTCTAGAGTGCAATTCAAGCGCCCCTCCGCGTAGGCGCGGAGGGGCGAGGCGGTCTGCGAGCTGAGGCGCAGGTAGTTTTTGCGTGAAAACCATCTGCGCCTAGGGCTGCCATCTCGAATTTCGCCAAACCCGGACAAAGATTAAAAAAAACCCGGACATTTGACGTAAATCGCATTTTTTCCCCGCACCGAATGAAGTTAGTGTTTTGTATCATGATGCCGATAAATACGTAAATACAGTACGGTGCTTTCTTACATGAAAAGTGTCCGGGTTTTCCCCAGACGCTTCTTGAAAACCCGCCCGGACGTCCCCCGGACGGGGTCGAAACGAGGACAAATCCGGGAAAACCCGGACGGATGGCAGCGACGATTATACCTGCGACGATAAGCTCGCATGGGACCCCCGAAGCCCCGCAGCGCCGGAGCCGTGACAGAAGCCATGCTTGCTGCATGTGTTATATTTTAAACGCACTTTAAAAAATAGAAGCTAAATAAATATATTTTATGATGTCATTTAATAGTAGGTATTTTAAAAGTTTACTGTTAGAATGCATGCTACCAATTTATATGCTAAAAAATAACCGTAATGCTGAGTTGTATTTAGAGTGGTTTACTTATAAGATAGCTAGTGACTAAGATATGTAGTATTATTTAGATGCTCGTTAATTGTGGCTGACTTAGTAATTTAGAAGGCAACATACATTGTTGGGGGCGAATAATGAATGATATTAAAAAGAAGCCTGTTCAATTAACACCCGTTTTCATTACTTATAACAAAGAGTACAATCTATCGCAGCCGCCTAGATCAGTATTTTACTTGATTTTCATTTCGACCGAACACAGAGACGATTACATTTTGAAAACAATTAGTTATTCTCACCTTTTGTTATCTGTAGGAAGTCCAAAAAACGAAAGCTCCGGATTTGATGCAGCCGCATTGAAACAGCCAAATACTGCACAATACGCTCCTGGCATTTTTGCTATAAAGCACAGATAACTTATAGTTAATATGTATATTTATAATACTACGTAAAACCATAGATAATACACTATATAGAGATAGATACGCAACTCATCGTTCAAAACAACTTACTAGCGTGAAAGTTAACGGGCCCCCGTCACAAGATGGCGTGGTTACTTCATGTATGGTTAGGGTAGATGGCGCTTTTCAAGAGTTCTCTTAAATATGTTTTTAAATTTGAAAATTGAAATCACTGTTTTAAATTCAATTTACTGTAAATTGAATTTAAAACAGTGATTTCAATTTCCAGTTCCAGTTTCCAGTTTTCAGTTTCCAACTTCTAGTCTAGTCAATAATATTATGGGAGATAATAAAAAAACAAAAGATAAAGAGTACATTTATCGGCTAAGTATATTTTATTTCCTTTTTTTATGTGTATTACAATATTTAAATGCTTGTAACTTAATTTCATCATTTACATCGAAATTTGTTATTTTTCCGTTAATTATTCTATTAACCCCGGTGCACCAACTGTGAATGATTAAATTAATTGACATATTAATTATAAAATCAATTAATTTATTTTTATGAACTATACAAGTAATTATACTAAAATCACAATGGCAATTGATGTAAAATTTCATTTTTCTTTCAGATATTTTATTTCAGGTGAATCTCGTAAACATGCAACAATCATATAATATATTTCATTTAATAATTTTATAAAATCATCACATGCATTAAATAAGGATTTTTCGTATAATCTATTTCATAATTAAATGATTCAAAATCAATTTCCTTTCTTAATATATCATTAGTACATGTTCCACATTTTTGAACACTTTACATTTCGATTTTTTACAATGTATCCTGCTACATATTTTTTGATTCGGCATGCAAAATCGAGTCATTCCATTTAATTTGGTTCATTGTATTAATTAAAGAATCAATAGGAAAATCACCACTAACCAATTCAATTTCATTGTTTTGTTTTTCAGCAAGAAGATCTTTGAAAGATTGCAGTGATTTATTTTCATCTTTTCACAGTTGGCACTTACAGAATGGGGCGAATTTAAATTATTAAGTAACAAAGTTTTGAACGCATTAATAAATTGTAGGCACGAGGGATTAACATTTCGTATCCCATTACTTCTAATGTTACAAAAAATTTTCAAGAGGGTCCTGATTGAAATTTCTGGTTAAAAGGCTAGTAACTTTATATTTGATTTTTAAAACTCCCACATTTCTTTAAACGTTTTAATATTGTGGATCCAATTTTGAAGGGATGGCACTTTTCATATCTTACTTCTTCTGTACCATCCCGTTTTTTTTATAGTTTTAAAAGTCATTGAATCCAATATAGGAACTACCTCTGTCCATAATCTAAAATGAGGAGAATTATTCATTACACACCCCTTGAAAATTTTGGATCACCTGTATATGAATGTCCATTGAAAGAATCAAATAGTTTGTCCATAATGAGTAGAAAATCAGCAGTTTCTTCGCACTCCGCCGGAAGAAGGTTGTGTTCTGAAACAATATATTAAATAAGTACTAGAATACAGTTCATATCAATCTTTTTTGCTATTGTGGACCGAAATTAAAGAAAAAAGAAAGAAAATACATTTATTCGACCCAGATTAGGGGACACAATAAAAACAAAAATACAAAAATTTAATTAAAAATTAAACGGTGTGCCTCACGGCTGTGTCGAAAAGGCACAAACTTACAAACTTTAAAGTGGCAGTAACGATTTACTGTGCGTCTTTATCAGTTGGTTCAGTAAATAGTTGTGGGTGTAAATATAATTAGTAAGAAACCAACATTAAACTATATTTTGTAGTTTCATAATGTCTCAAATTTTTATTTCAATATGATAATTTTAATTTATTATTTCATTTCAATTTATAATGTTATTCCAACAATATATCTTATGCATCTTAAATATTGACATAGCCAATTTTAGATAAATTATTAGATATGAATTGTATTTTTATTTTGAATTTTATCGAGAGAAATAGCATCTCAATTGTTTGTTTTTAAATATTTTTGAACTTATAAATGTAGCCAGGACATCTAATATTATTTTAAAGAAAAATAATGAACTTTCTAATTTGTCTGTGGAGAATGAAGATGGTTAAAAACATGTAAATTAAAAATAAAAATCTAATTTAGTAAATTAATAGCAATTTTTTTTAAATATAGAGAAAATAATGAGAACAATAAAAAGCATACTTACTTGCTAAGAATCTCAATGCTGATGATACCCTTTGGCTGAAAACTTGTGCAGCATATTTCACTTTCATTTTTGGAATTTTCTTTATTAACATGGTTTTCTGTTAATTTATTAACAAGCCTAATTTCATCATCCCCAACATCTAACTTCAACAGCATCTCCAAATGTTCCCACTTTGCATACTTTGTTTTCCCATCTTGTACAAATTTCAAATGTTTGGCGAGTAAATTATTTCTCATTCCCTTTAAAAGATGTGGAGGATCAAATAATGGGAAGACCTTTTGGTCTTCAAACTCGAAGGCTTGGGTCCTATATTCATTACCCTCTTGTAAATATTTGCGTTTTGTGTCTTCTTGAAGACTTTTATCACAGAAATATTTGTGGCTGATTGGTCACATATAGTGGCAATAACTATCAATCCAGTATTGGAGATTTCTTTTATTATTGTTTTGATCAGCTTCTTTAAATCGTCCTTTTCGTGGCACCTTGGCAAAATGAAAAGCATAAAGGTTGTTTCACTTTGTTTTTATACCCTTGATCATAAAGACCAAGGCATGATCTGCGAGTTTTTTTGTTTGTCTGTGCCCAAAATCTTCAAAACCAGTTATCTGTTTTAGGGCAGGGTTGTAAAACACCCGGAGCCAATGATACCTCATCAAACAGTAAATTGACCAACTTTTTTCTGCCGGCAATTTTGCTACTGTAGCTTTTAAATTTTAAATATATCAGGATTGAAGCCTGGTTTCAGTTCAAATTTACTCAACATTTTTTGTAGGCTGCGCTTTGATGGCAAGACAAACATTTTTCGCATGAGGTTGTAAGCTTTCTGACTCTGTTTGTAAATGGTCAATGCCATGATTTTTTCGTTAAATGTAAATCGCCTGCCTCGTGGTTTCTTTTTCCATTTCATTTGGAGGGAAGTAAATATTTTATTGTTGCAGGCATTTTATTTAACTCTTTCAAAAATGATTTTGATGTGGAAATTTTCCTTGCAGAGAGTTTCTTGTTATTTTGTTCCTTATATTTCTTTTTCAGCTTCAATACTTTCTGTTTTAACTTTATTATCTCCTTCTCTTTGGAGGTGACGACTCGTTTTAAATATTGACAAGTCCCTCTTTTCCTAGAACCTGTAATTTAAATTATGTTACACCTCAGATCAAAGAAATAGTGTTACACAAAGTTTTAATAGAATTGTGATAAAAATATGTTACATAATATTGTTCTGTTATTATATTATGACCAGAGATTGGAATAGGTAGGCTTCGAGGAACAGATACAAAAGTGGAGACTTCCCTACAACAGCAGATACAAGCTTGATAAATATTTTTATGGGGATTTTATGGGTAAACAAAATGGATATAAAGAAGATCATTCAGACTCCATACATTTTGGGCCTTTTCTACCAACGAAAAAAATGGTATGGATGGTTAGAACTAGCTATTTGGATGAATAATTATTATGACACATAAGTTGTAGGATTATATCAAGTTATTATTATTAATCCATTTAATTCAGGTTTACAAGTTCGGAGATTTGTTATTGTCTTACATTTATTGATTCCTGCAAGTGCGGAAATAATCCTACCTAAAATTATAAACGCGAAAGTTTGTAAGTTTGGATGATGTTTGTTACTCTTTCACGAAAAACTACTGAACGGCTTTGGATGAAATTTGGTATGTAGATAGCTTATACCCTGGAATTAGACATAGGCTATTTTTTATTCCGGTATACGCGGGTGAAACCGCGGGACGCAGTTAGTATGAAATAATCCTATACTAGTACTAATATTATAAATGTTGTGAGGATGTTTGTTCCTCTTTCCCGCGAAAACTACTAAACGGATTTAGATGAAACTTTACAGTAATATAGCTTATAAAAAATGTAATAACACATAGGCTTCACTACATAGTATAAAACAAAGTCGCTTTCTCTGTCCTTATTTCCCTATGTACGCTTAAATGCCCACTCTCTCTCTGCAAGAAGTTTTATGACCCTACAGTGGAAACAAATTGGAATCCTGATGATGGAAAGAAAAACCTAATGTTACAAGTCAAAGGTCAATTGTCAATAAAAATATTTACCTTTAGGGCGTTCAGCTGTCTGTAATGCATTCTGTACATCACTATGATAGTGGGTAGAGCTGGATGGCTCAATGACAGCAAGTTTATCTTGCGAAATGTTTAATAAATTCGACATGTCTGCCTCGACATGTCCCGATGGACCTTCAAGAGTTTGACCAACTGGTAATGTAGATAAATCTGCAAAAGGATGAAATTATTTATAGTTACTGTATAATTATGTAGAATATAGAACAATATTCATTTAATTCTTAGAAGATAGCATGTTGCATCAATTATTTTGGTATATAATATTCATTTTATTTTCTTCTAATTAGGATTAGATTATTCAGTAGAAAATTTTATTTAATATTTGAGGAACAATTTTGTTATTACAGCGAAGGCAAAGAAATGTGGTTTTGTTTCTATTAAGATTTAAATAACATAAGACATCTAAATAGTAGGTACCTAGAGTTGGTATTGCATTTGGAGTAAGTCGGTGACTGGCTGAACGGTAACACTCTTCAAAATGTCTGTCGCAAAATCGAATTTGGTTATAAATGTAGATGTCGCCTTTCTCTTGTAAAGCTTTATCTAGTACTTTTTCCACGAGTTAAACTTTTCCAAATGTGGGTATTCAGGTTTAGGAAATCGGTGCAATGGGCCTGAAATCAAGAAGTTTTATACATGAACAACTCACTCTCATTAAAATACCGTAATAGATATCATCATCATATGTATAAAATTTTAGTAATGTACTGTGATACCATCCTTGAATATTAATCTAACACTAGAAATAATAGCTGAGGTCTAGCAGTACTAGAACAGGAACACCACAGTTGAAGTAAATAAAATCACAGTAGCATAGCATGGGGTGCCGAGGGGCCATGGCCCTGGGTGGCGCTACTCTAGGGGCCGGCACCGCCGCCTAGCTGCAGCATCAAGCCAAGTAGAAGCTGATAGCGTTGACAGTAGAGGCAAAGGCATTTTTTGCCGCCTTTACATTGTCAGTTCCTATTTATGCCACCCCATAATACAATTTTCTTGAGAAGAGTCACTATACATTAAAGGTTGTCTGTAAAAGATCGCTTTTAGCGATAAGACCACCCATTGTTACACCCTTTAGTTATTAAGTTTTAAATTGTAATTTGTTATGGTGTACATAGTGTGTATAGATACCACCACCACCACCATAACAAATACAACAAGATAGATAGATATCTATCTATACTTCT
Organism: Helicoverpa armigera; assembly: GCF_030705265.1. Classification (NCBI taxonomy): domain Eukaryota; kingdom Metazoa; phylum Arthropoda; class Insecta; order Lepidoptera; family Noctuidae; genus Helicoverpa; species Helicoverpa armigera. Next base: position 4,826,799 of record NC_087141.1, read on the forward strand.
AGCCTACCTCCCAATAACTTCTTGTCTACTAAAAGAAGATCTAACCTATCAGGCAGGCAGGGTACTAAATTTTTCGACTCGCTCTTGAATTTTTACATCTGCTTGTTTTTCGTTTAATTTGACAATAAATGCTTAGTCCACACAAGGCTTTATGTTTTTTGAGCTTTAAAGGAAAATCTAACATATCCTAGTTTGCAAAAAATATTGTTGCATGCTGTATGAATCGACAAAGTTATACATAGATCATTAGTGTATGAATCAACAAAATCCTAGGTAGGATGCTAAAATTTTCACACTGCTGCACTACATATCAAAGAGAGCCAGTAACAATTTCTGAAAGTATTCCTTCCAGCACCCTAGTGAATCCCAAAATCATGGGCTGAGACCGCACCTGGTCATGAGTCGATATCAATAATAATTCTTTCTTGCCAAAACCATCTTTAGAATTTTATTAAATTGTAGTCATTTGAATTTAAATAAGTACCTAAATAAGGGGGCTCGCCCCTAAGACTACCCACTGACCGGCAGCTAAATATACCTGCCCGGCGGCGGAATCCCATGCTACGCCACTGTAAAATCATAGTTTTAAAACCTGATGAAGTTATTTGGTCAGAGGGTCGTCTAGAGCGGGCTTTGTCTTATACGTAGATTCCGAGTCTTTTGATTGGATATAAAAGTTAATGTGCAGTTTCAATTGTTTGTGTAGGGTCAGGACAGGAGTGTGTGTGGTAGTGCATCTTAGATTTTGATGACTCAAGGACTATGATGACCACAGATTGCACGGATGACAATAATGGATATTGTGCAGCCTATCAGCAAAAGATAAATTACGTGCATTATAAAGTTAAAAGTTTTGAACTTACCGTCATTGTCACAATCAAAGTAGCACTTATATCTTGACGTTGATGGCATTCCGCCCCTAAGACGATCCACTGGACGCATTTTCTAGTCCTAAATACGGTGCCGGGTCAATGTAAAAGCAGTCGATCGAGGTTCCAAAATACAAAGCCGGGTCAATGAAAATGCAGTAGATCACAGGTCCAAAATACGAAGCCAGGTCAATCACAGAAGCAGTCAGTATCAGAGTCCAGGAACACGCAACAATCGTAATAAAAAAACCAGAAAATAACACTCAGAATAAACCAACACGTTAGAAAACGGAAAACGGTTTAATTTAAAAGTATGGTCGACTGTCAATGTCAATCGTCAGTGTTTCAAGTGGTTTCAAGTAGTGTGATTATTGTGATTAACTAAGACGTCCTCATAGATAAAAAAGAATTAAAAATAAATCATAAAATTATTTAATTACAATATTTGTTAATATTTCTAATCACAAAACTTTTTTTAGATTTGTTATTAAATCGATGAAATATCGGTCTAAGGTGCAGTGACATCTAGTGACTAAAACGAAGTACAAATACCCAAGTTACGGGGCATCCGTCACTAGATGGCGCATTTCTAAAAAAAAACCTCAGAAAATTATTGTACTTCAGTTGCATCCCCATGCGTAAAACAGCGAAATAAACTTATACGTGAGCAGTCGTTTCGGCGCAGCGACGCACACTACTGGCAGTAACGCAAGAACCGCTCATTCGTCCCGTCGATACACGCGCTTGTGTGAGTGAGCTGTTTCGAACCTTTGTACGTAGTTTACGAAAGCGTACCTAGTGTACCTACCATCCAGTATTGAAATTAAAAAAAACATTTCCCTAAAATTTGGGTAAATTAAAAACGAAAATTATTTAAGATGATTATTAATGTGATTAAAATTATTTAATTAAGACAGTATGTCTTAAATAATTTCTCATAAAAATATAAGTACGTAACTAAAACTAAGTATTTATGCATAGGTATATGATTCCTTTAAATTATATTATACCTACTCGTTTATTTCGAATTTTATACCTATTGAATAGTTGTATACCTAAATTTTAATTTCAAATCGTATTATTATTAGCATTTGGTGTAGGATAAAAGAAGATCAAACAACTCCAAAATCCAAAACAGACTGAACCACTTGAGAAAAATGATTTTTAAGTGTATTTATTTGATCTCATTGAACGCTAAGGGTAGGTTACTATGTGAGTGGACAGGTGTCATTATTCGTTCATAATAATTGATTGGCAACAATAAAAATAAACAGTAAGTGTTGCAGAGCTGGCGGCGGCGAGCCCGGCCACAGAGCGGCAACGTCGCACGATCGATCGACGCCGCGTTTAAGGCCAACAGGAGTTTCCCCGTACGAGAAATACACTCAGAGTTTCTTTACAATCAGACTTCTTTCGTTGAGTGTTACGTACATACCTACTTATTTGCTGAGAAAACATTTCTTAGAAATTCTGGACAAGTTCAAAGTGAGTTGAAAAACATTTAATTGAAAAGACTCAAGAAGAAATAGGAAAGAATTTCGTACTTAAAACGTAGCACGTGGTATCAGATCAGATTGATTCAGTATTTTTGCAATAAGCAATCAAATAGTAGAAGGACATAGGTTAATAAACATGGTAAATTAGGTAGGTCGGCTACTGTTCCTTAGTGGTGATCACTTTTTTGTGACCAAACCTCATAGAAATATCGTCTTCTTAATGGAGAGATAAAAGCGTTAATATAAAATCCTAGATCCTGCTTTGTCTACTTGACTGAGAACATCTCATTTATAGTCTTCTAACAAGTAACAAGTGCCCTTTAAAAACATAAGAGCCAACAAGAAAAACCATACCAGAAAAAGTATTCTGAATTTGCACGATGCGTACATAAAAACCCTTGATTCAAAATAGCTGACATGACAACTTTATAACATGGCGGGCGGCGCGTCCAAGAAATCCGTCATTCATTATTTTGTCGTAGATAAATAACGCCCCCACGATGGATGGTTCATTCAATTACTAGGTGTGGTAAAGTGAAAAATATACTCGTTATCGTGAACATTTCTGATATTCAAGTTACGCAATTTTACCCTGACTTCGGTTTCTCAAATTGTTGTAAAGCATCGAATGCGGTGTACTCGTAACTTAAAGTGAAAATTCACACAAATGGTATGGTCTCGAAGTAGACCGCAAGTACATATCCTTGGTCCGTCAATATTTGGTGATCATACATTTCAAATTGGCTTGATCTACGCCTGCCTTATACATACGTATCTCCATCTAAGACTCTGACAAAATGATTCTTTCCTCTTGGAATTTCGCGTACGTATCAAGAGAACCCATATAGCAAAAATGGGTAATGCTTATAATCAACGATAAACAATTCATTTATTATGCATTATTCGAAATATTTCAACATAATTAAACTGCATGGTCATTGAAGCCCACGCCTTGGGCAATCAATGAATGCGCACTACAAAGGGAGGTATGCAAGCTGCGAGGACAGAGCGGGGCATTGTGTTCCTTGCCTTATCTACCTGCGAGGAGCTGAGTGCTCTAGCTCCACAGCGTTGGTAAGTACAACGGTAGCCGTGTTGTCGATCGCCGATAGCTTTCCTACCTTGTAACACGCCCACATCGCGTTTTGCACAGACAACTGGTTCCAACTTCAGTGGGAAGTGGTTAGGTGAAAGTTACAAATCTTTACAGTTAGTAGAACGAGCGAATAAAACAGACATTACAAAGAATAATATCATTATTAAATTCATTGTTTCCATTCAGACGCATGTTTGACGTCAATGGTAGTTAATGAGAGTAAATACTTGATTCCTCCGCCCAAAATAATTTACATAATGATATAGGTAGCCTTCACAAATAAGTGTTTCTATTCTCTGCAGTGGTTTAAAAATACCATTAGAAGATGACTCATCGATAGTCGTCTGCTGATCACAGAATGTTTTTAAAGCGAAGAAAAACAAATGAGGATTTTTTGAGGAAATCACAGCGCTGATTGACATGTTTTACACTTCTGACGATAATGTCAGGAAATGATGACGAACAGAAGGAATTATCACGCTACAGTTCATCTGATGCTGATAACAATATTTGTCTTCTGCTCCAGAACTCCTGGTACAAAATATGGCAAAATATCAGTGCAGTGCCACGCCTCGAATATGAATCGTGCGAGTAAGTCAATTCCGTTGATAAAAGTCTGCTCTACAGATTTTTGGACCATGTGAATTGAGCGAGCTCAGGTTTAGTTTAAGGCGTTTAAGATTTTCCAAGACTCAGTAGCCGTTTGGCGATGACTGTTGATGTTGACCAAAATGGAAGCATTGCTTTAGGAATCAAAATATACTTGGATTTAAATAGTCTGGAACTCACAGACAGTCCAGCAGTACGTAAATGTAAAAAATGAAAAGCGTCTTGTCAGGCCGAAGATTATCTTGGCAGTTATGAACCACCCACCTATTTATACCACGTTGTGTCGGTCGACGCGACGTTGCCAGCTCGCGCCCGCTGGCAAGCACTTTGAATTTCGAACCTGGACCGGTATTATTGCTAGCGTACAAAAGTTGCCCGTTTTGTACAAAAGAAGTAGAGTTGTGGAAATATGCCAGTTATTGTTGTACAATAAAATTAGAAAGGAGCCATTTGGACCTAAGCGGAAGTTCATAACACTGAATGATACTCAGGCATAGAATAGATCTGATCACCAGCGTAGATTTGAGACATTTTTGGTTAAATCACTGCTAAGCTTACAACACACATTCCTTATTTTGAGTCATACTAACGAATAGGCAATTCGCTTTTGATATGTATTTATTTTAAAGGTTGAATCGTAGATGATTTCTATCAAACAAACCATATTTGAATATCAACAAATATATGAAGCAACTTAATTCTTAAAATTTTAAGCCATGTAGCATTTCGACCAGCCCCTATCACCAATTAATGTAGAGGCAAGATAATATCAATCATATTTAAATCCAAAATATTCCACTAAAATTATTTTTGTGAACTATCGGGGAAATGTATGTTTGAGCTGGCAGCCCCGACATTCTTGCTTCGAGTTCGGCCGCGGCCGGCACTCGCTACTCGGCCACAGATTACTGTGTTTGTGTCGATATATCCTTACATTTTGGTTCAGTACTAGCACTTGAAGTAGTTGGAAGAGGTGGCAGCAGTTGTGTAGGCAAAGCGTCAGGTCGTAACTGTGGTATATGAATAATCACCGACTTTTCAAAATGAAGTATACACACGTAATGACTTTTTGGCTTGATTTCTGGCCTTGCTAAATCGGGTCTGCCAATCAATTCAGCCCATGTTTTACGCCTGAAAAAAATTAGAATAATAAAATAGAATAGGTCTAAAATAGGAGATCGGTACCTAGATCAACCTCAAAAATGTATTATCCAAACTAATATTATAAATGCGAAAGTAACTCGGTCTGTCTGTCTGTCTGTCTGTCTTTTCTTCACGCCTAAACTACTGAACCGATTTGTGTGAAATTTGGTACAGACATAGTTTGAAACTTGAGAAAGGACATAGGATAGTTTTTATTACAAAAAAAATAAAAATAAAATTATTCCGGACATATAGCGCCATCTATTGGTCAAATCAAAAATCTGCTGGTAGTCACTATTCCACGCGAACGAAGTTGCGGGCAAAAGCTAGTCTATAATATGGATGGGCGCTTAGCTAACAACAGAAATGTCGACTTTAAAATTTTTACTCTTCCTAATGATCTCAAAAGGCTCCTTCATTCTGTGGTATAATAACGTTTCTATGTAACAAAATTATGTAAATCTGTGTCTGAAAAGCAAGCTAACGCTTAGTATATACCTACTAAACTGTCAAATTCTAAGTGGATACCAGTGTCCGCACACCTACTGTCTTTTAATTGGGTCTCTAATGACGGTATGTGAATGGAAAAAAAAACGACAAAAACTAGTAATAATTTATCACATACCTTTCTTCGTTGACAGGTAAATGGAAAAATGTTAGGTGTTTATCCCTTCTTTTGCTCGATTTACACCCATCTACAGCACATAAGGCACCACACGGCATCGTAATACGCGTACGAATGAACAGCACTATCAGAAGTCGGTTAAAAATTGAACGGCGTGCGCGCGCTTCGCTTGCGAAAACCGCACTGAATTTGGTCCGCCGGCGGCCGGCGGATCGAGCGAGACCGCTCGGCTGGGCGGTAGGCACTTATCGCGCAAGTACATGGAGTGACGGAGGCCTGACCTTGGTTTTGTGTTGGTAGGAAATTGATGATATGATATCACGATGATTAGGTAGTACAGATTTTTTTATTTTACAGTTTACAGTGGTATTTCTTGAACTTCGGACTATTCTAAAGAACCTTCCGTTTTTGAACTTAGCCGAGAGCGAAGAGAAACAGTCAAGCGGTTTAGTTACCTCATTTATTCATTCTAATCTATTACGTAGTAACTATTATATAATCTGTGTCTATACTAATATTATAAAGCTGAAGAGTTTGTTTGTTTGTTTGCTTGAATGCGCTAATCTCAGGAACTACTGGTCCGATTTGAAAAATTCTTTCAGTGTTAGATAGCCCATTTATCGAGAAAGGCTATAGGCTACTTTTTATCTGGGTTCGTGCCGAGGTTCCCACAGGATGCGGGTGAAACTGCTGGCAGAAACTAGTGATGGATAAATACTCGCTAGGTATACTCATGTCTTGGGTATATCAGTTGTTTCAAACATATCTGCGTGCGTGGTCTGTCTAAGAGGTCGAGTTAGGCACAAAACACATTAGTTTAGGTACCTACCTAAAAATTCGACTTCCTGTGAAGTAGGCAGGTACAAAACTACGAACATATTTTAGAAACTTCACTTAGGTGTATGTAGTTACCTACCGCTGTAAATGATTTTAAGTTGTGTGCTGAAATAAAAACGGAATTTAACTGCCTGTAAGTTTCGACGTATACTAACATAAAATAGGTCACTACACTATTATATTTTATCTATGGTCCAGTGTTGTCTGCAATCAATAAAGTAGATGCGTTACTGCCTACTGCATGTGGACGGGCACTTCACACCTACCTATATCTACGTAGTAGGTAGGTATGTATGAAGTGCTACCTACCTATCTAGGTAGGTATGTAGGTATACAAAGTATGTATGATGCTACTGCTCCACCTGCGTCTTAACGCGTTAAATTTTGGCATTACGCAGATGTGGCCAACGTTTTAATGTCAATTTATACTAATGGCAATATAAATAGCATTAAACGTTAAGCGATAACTCGGGTGTCGGTTTTTTGGACGCATCAAAGGGTTTTAGTGCGTAGCTTAGAGCGCTAAGTGATGTTGGCTACATTAATGCCATCTCATTGCACGCATGCAAGGACGAGTGTAGTTACTTTGTTTAAGCGGTAACTGCATTTTACGAGCACGATAATGGAATGGTCAAATGAGAAAGCTTTAGTTTTTAGAATTATTTTGTGTATCTGAGTTTAAACTCTTTAATGTGTGTTAACGCGTTACTTCATGAGGGATTAACTCTTTGCGTAAGTGTAGCCAACACGCATTTTTAATGCAATAAGTAACGTGTAGTTGGCAACGCTAACGCAGGTGGAGCAGGAGCATGAGTGAGACTCGCATCGATTCGCTGCGTTCCTAGCGTATATTCAAGGTGGCAATTCAGGCGCGCTTATAATGTTCTAGCTAGGTCGTATCTTTTTACCTTTGGAGAGGAGAGTGTGGGAAATGGTAGACAGGGAAAACCTACGATGTGTTCTGTGTTCATATTGAATACAGTGACATACCAATAATAAATATCGGAAAAAGAAAATCAATGGAAACGTACGATGACTTGTTGGTTGTCCACATTTTCTCAAGAAGCTGTGGGTTACTTAATACTTACCTCGAAAACGTTTAGGTGATGTCTAAAAGTAAACGCTGTTAAAAATAAGAACTCAAATAAAAATGTATCCTTTTATTAAAGACGATCTTGGAATAGCCCATCCAGTAGTACTTACCCAGGTATTCTTAGAAAAAGGAGCTTTAGAATTTTAGCAATCAACGCATTTTAATTATTAATTAAAATCCTAGGCCTATTCTATACATTTGTTGTTGTTAACTTAATTACTGATATAAATAAATACATATTATGTATGACCAAAAAGCTGAACAATACCAATACTTTGGCGAAAGAATATCCACATCCATTTGACATTGCACGTGGTGACGTGGCAATGCAGAATGACATGGACACGATCCCCGCTGAAAGTGATGGGAATGGTTTTTATTCGATGAATATTTTTTTTTATATATACCTTTTTTGCATACCTACTTAGCTATTCGTACATGACCATGAGGCGATTAAAGAACTACCTAATGTAGATTTAGCTAACAATTGGACACTGTAGATAAAAAACTATAGGTAAGTAAGTATATTTAAGAAGTTTGCTAAGCAACACGGATTATACACGAAAGTACCGAAGAGTTTGTTCAGCAATTGTTCGGTTCGCTGCGTTTTCTGACTTCTACTGGTGTCACAAGAATTTATTTCCAAAATGGCGCACCTGTCAGTGCTTTGTTGAACATTGCCCCTCCCTGACTTCGGTGCCTTGTACACTTAACATTTTTGTACAATGGGACACGAAACACGTGTCGTTCACATGAAATAAAGGGTACAAATAATTACATTTAATTATGTCATTTAAACGACAGCAAAATTACCCCTATTGACACGTTTTAAAAATGGAACTGGAAGCCCTTTTCATGTAAGCATACATTCGATATGAAAAGACTGTTCTTTAGAATTTAGAATATTATGCCTAATTCAAAACGTGTACCAAAAATTGCCTGAAAAAGCGTTCCAACGTTCCAAGAGATTTTTTCTTGAAAATGTAAAAAAAAGTAGATTGTGTTTTCGTTTCATATCGTAATAGTACTACGCCCCTCGGCGAGTCGAGAACATTCTACCCCTTTTCATCCCAGTGATTCCCTTCGCTATTTAATCAACCTGTATACACCCGACTCTTTGCGCTAGCTCGCACCATTTTGAAACAAAGTCGCCTATAGTGTTGCGGACAATAGATATTCGGGATATTCCCATTTCAAAGCACGAAAAAGCGCAGTCGATTTTACCATGATGATTTGTCAGCGTCATTTCAGCGAGCAGTACCGCGTTTCGAACCAATAAACAGGAATGGATCTTTTTTAACACAAATCCGATGAGTGCATAACTCTAGGACTGGTTCCATACGTATATTCACCGTTACGAACCAACCGACACACAGGACCTGTTTTCTGAAAATCGTGGCCGAGATTCAAGTTAAAAAATATTTAAAAAGTTGTGGATTTTAAAAAGTTCTCCATCGTGAGTGGGTTGCGTAAATTCTAAAGGACAGCTATTCGTTTGTTTATTTTAGAAATAAAAGCACCTTCCACACCCCGGGCTTTGCTGTGACCATGCTGCCGTTTTTATGCGGATTTTTTATGACTGCAAAAAGAATTAGAAGAGTTATTGACATATAAAAAATATTGCAACTAGATATAGAATAAAAGTGTATTAAATACATTATCAAGTATAGCATTATGTTTCTTATGTTATGAAGGAACAAATCCCACAGTAGGTATAATACTTCACAAACTCCGGTTTAATGTTTCGGGCTTCAAAATTACCCGGCGCAAATCCACGTGTCATGTTAGTCTTACGTATACACGAATGTTGGTGATTCTAGTGTGGTATGGGGGCGCGCGAGGGGGTGATGCGGGGCGGAGAGGCGCGGGGGTGGGGCGGCCCGGGGTGACGACCTTCGCGGAAGTCCTACTCGCAGCTGTAATTACTGAAACGGCCTCAGCAGCCCTCCAACTCAATTTTCTTTGGGCTACATTGATTTTCACCCGGCTGTACGCGAGCGCGACATTTACTACTGTCACGTTTCTGCCCCTGTTGATATTTGTATGGGAAAATATGAAAATCAGCTGATGGAACGGAACGTGAATATTTTTCTCGGATTCTAATTGAAGATATAATAAAAGTTAGGCATAAAAGAATTATATCCCAGTGTTCGCTGCCATTACCAATTAAAAGAAATAAGTTAAGTTGTTTTAGCTTGGCAAGAGAATGCCTATGGCTTCTGTACAATAGTAAATGGTTGGAATCGTACCAAAGAGCACAGTACTCGAGGCCAAGCGAAAACTAGTATTTCAACTAAGTTGGATCAAACGCAGTGTTTGTACGAACTCAGAATCTTCCACGAGCAAATAGTAAAGCTAAATAAACAGGCTACTTGGAGAATAAATAAAACTGCTTGGTTGTGAGTGTGCGATAGAATCTCAGGTTTTTAAACAGGCAACTCGCACACATGAATGTGTGCTTGTGTGGTGTAAATATAGGTAATTGAACACGATACCGCTTCCAACTCAGCGTGAAGATGTGATAACGTTTCCGTACACCTAATTGTTGTTGCAGTTACATACAATTAGCTATACATGCTTTATTATGCTCAGTTTCTACACTCAACGGGTTGCTTTTAAATCTATACAAGGTGTAGATCCCGGTTGTGCCCTGACTGCATATGGTTGAAGAAATCGACAACATGACAAACATTAAATAAAAAAATACTAATAACTTAGTTTTAGGGTTTTATTTCCAGTGGAAGCTATATGAAAAATATGTTTATAGAAGCGACAATAATCACTTGAACTTGCACATATTGAAAAATGTCATCACGACTGGAAGATTAATATAAAGCCTCGGAATTTGGCACGAGCAGACGGAATGCCATGAAATCAGATATTGGAGCCAAAAATGCAATCGTTGAGAACGCCAAAAACCAGCGAACCGACTTTAAGTTGAACGAGTGAGACCTGGAAGAAGAGGCATATAACTTTGCATTTCTGACCGTAGCCATTTCACGCCCATGCATGCCCCAAAAGGAATTTGGTTATAACTTTTTTGACTGTTGTGAAGCCCATAGAACGTACTAACAAATGCGCAACGAGTCAAATAGCAGCAGTTTTTTTTTATAACTTTAATTTCAGAGATTGCACTTATTTATCCAAATCCTTGACATCAGACTATGGCTTCCGTGACACCATAACATTGTTTTATGTTTACGACTGCTTGTAAAAAAGGATCATGTTATGTGAGGCGCCCGGTTAACAACCAACTTATACGAGATATTTTATTATTAGTATCCATCTGCAAATAAATATGAAACAAGCTACCGAAGCCTTTTCTATTTGTATCCAGCTTCTGTTTTGATATAACAATAAAACACGATTGGTTGTGTGTAGATATGTCTATAAACAGCATGTATGTCTATGACTAAGAACGTTCGCTTGGCCGAAAGTAAACAAAGGAGTAATATAATTACGGCATGTTCGTCGTTCCTGTGACTTTGCCCGCATTGTGTTCTCCAGACGAGAAGTTTAGATAACAAGAAATAAATATTCAAAGCAGCTCCGCAAACAACGAAGTTATTTATAGTTGTTTTTATATTAGACTCGCGACCCGCTGTGAACTGCTGCGAAACCTAAATTACATATTGTAAATACTAGATAAAACTTTTTTACTGTGTACTAAAATTTGTGGTCCCCTGGAGCAGTGATAAAAATCAAGCCTGTATTTTCCACAAATTGACAAAAGGAAATTAGGAAATAAAACCTGAGAGATAACCTAGAGTCATACAATCTATCACAAGGCAGTATTTGTCTAGCACAACTGCAGGAAAAAATCCGAATACCTGAAATTCTTTTATTTGAACCTTTCTTTAAAGTAAAAGTCTGAGTCCCACTTCTACGGTCGGTCGTTCGTGGTCACAGATTTTTCCCTGTTTCCATTATTTTAAATAGAGAAATGACTTCATCATGGAGCGGACATAAGCAAACAATTTTTTATGCAAGCATTTGGCTAGACACTCGCTCATTTTGAACAGCCATAAAATAATTACAGACAGCACTATGTAGTTTTTGCTCTTTTACATAAGACGCAAGCTTCAGCGATCACTAACAGATAGCACAATCTTATTTATTTGAGGACAGAGATAGGGACACAACGCCTTGGAAACCCGCCAACTTGTTTGAATTGTATTAGATATGGTTTTATTGCAACATTATAATTAATATCAGTCGTATGAAGCAACGAGGAATAGCGAGCCGTTTTGCCAGAAGACGCTGGCTGCGATATTTCAGGAGGTTTGATAACACAAATAAAGAAAAAAGTCTAAGATATTTTTTTAACACTGAATGCAAATATCTGTGGAATTGTAGTAACAGGTTTATCTGCATATTTATACCTCTCAACTAATTATAAGTGTTAAAGCCGTCTTCCCTTTCACCTTATTAATATGAAAGAATTTCTGTAAGACGAACAGGTTTCTTGACTCGCAAACTAATCTTAATCCCTCATTATCATAAGTCCACCTATGTGAGAAAATTTCCATTGGTTGTAAGAAAAAATAATTCAAGTTTAAGGACGAAATAAACCTACCTACATGGTCATTTTTTAATGCAGATGTAATTAGGTTACAAATGTACCAGGTATTCTAACTAAAGAAAAACGAAACAAATGATAGGTATAGTTTTCATTTTTCGTTCTGAAAATGTTTTTTGAAAATAGGAAATCGAAACGCTTCGAATGTCGGACGGTTTGATTGTCAGGCTGTCTGACAGGAAGCCATGTTGTCCGTCAAATCCCGTGCTAGCCTGTCCCGTGGTTACCCTACTCAAAAATCAAAACTGACGGAGGAATTCCGTAAAATGTGCACATTTCTTTCTTTCATTTCATAAAAAGATATACTTACCTAGCAAAGTCTATTGGAAAATTGAGCTTAGTAGGTTTTTTTATGCCTACTTCTAGTGTACACATAAACGTAATTATTATGCTCCTGCTCCATCTGCGTTAGCGTTAACGTTAATGTCAATGGCCAACTACACGTTACTTATTGCATTAAAAATGCGTGTTGGCTACACTTACGCAAAGAGTTAATCCCTCATGAAGTAACGCGTTAACACACATTAAAGAGGTTAAACTCAGACAAACAAAATAATTCTAAAAACTAAAGCTTTCTCATTTGACCATTCCATTATCGTGCTCGTAAAATGCAGTTACAACTTAAACAAAGTATCTACACTCGTCCTTGCATGCGTGCAATGAGATGGCATTAATGTAGCCAACATCACTTAGAGCCCCCGCAGACCACAGACTTTTTATCGGCCGATAGTTTAGTCGGGTTGGCCTGCTAGTACGCACACCGAGCCAACTAAACAGTTTAGTCGGTGATGAGTGCGCAAACTATCCAACAGTCTGCCGACTATTTGCTAGTTTCTAACCAACTGGTGAAAAGAGTGGTCGCACCGCACAATGAAAATTAATAAAACATTGCATAGAAATGTTATTATTGCTCTCATACACCGGACAAGGAAAAATAAAAAGAGATCCCGAGAGTATTGGGTGCATCCTATCTTTAGTGATAGATTATTAAATGGAAAATTTTACACTAAAAATTTCGCCTTTTATCGAATGAGCATAACTAGCGCATAACATAAAAAGTTACGGTCGAAGATTCCGAAATAAATGACTTAGGCAGTGGTCCCACCAACGACGAGAAAACGACTAACTATCGGCTATTTCCTCGCTCAAGAAACGTACAATAGATATACTTTCCAAGTGAACAAAAGAGATGCATATACAAATAGTTGATCGCTGACTGTGCACACTGCCGGCGATCACTCGCTTCACTAGTTTGTCGCTGAGCGACAAAAGCTATGAAAGATAGCACTTGCTCGGCGACACTCGCCAAGCGTTTAGAACTCACGCCGAGAGAGCAACCATTGGGCATTTCTCTACAGTGCGTATCTGGCGAGCGAGTGATGCGAGTAATCGCCCGCCTCACTCGCACACTCGCTTATAGCCGAGCTACACAAATATCGGAACTACGCACTCGCTCCCCGCGTCTCGCTAACTCGTTTCTAGTTCTAGCTCTACTCGTTACTCGTAATCGTTGCCGGTGAGACAAGTGCCTGAGAATTGGGCGACGCCATTTTACAAAACACGCGCGACCGACCATTCGCTGTCAAAGTTCGGAGCGAACTGAACTATCGGCTTAGTCGGCCGACTTAAAAGTCGTCATGTGTGCGCGTGTGGTAGGGAGCCAATACTGATTATACGGTCGGCCGATAGTTTGCCGACAGTTTAGTTTGAATTGAATCGGGAAGCCCATCAAACTTGTTTATCGGCCGATACCAAATCGTCATAGTGTGCGCACTTGCTTACATCTGCGTACTGATTAAGAGCCCGACCAAACTATCGGCCGATAAAAAGTCTGTGGTCTGCGGGGGCTCTTAGCGCTCTAAGCTACGCACTAAAACCCTTTGATGCGTCCAAAAAACCGACACCCGAGTTATCGCTTAACGTTTAATGCTATTTATATTGCCATTAGTATAAATTGACATTAAAACGTTGGCCACATCTGCGTAATGCCAAAATTTAACGCGTTAAGACGCAGGTGGAACAGTAGCATTAAAGTTACGACAATATTCGCGTATGTAGCATCACCAAGCCTGAAGGAAGTACTTACTTACCTCTGAGAATATTTAATGTTTTAGACTAGACAATGAACTGAAGATGCTTGATCTTTACGACCAGATACTGCCAACTATTATTTCCTTGATCGCGTGTGGTCCTTACCATAAACTATTCTAAAACGGAACTTTTTGAAGTATGCGTCACCATTCGCCATAACGCTGTAATATTTCAACTTGGGATTTAAGTAGTTAATATTAGCAGTATTAAATGAGTTAAACAAACCTTCTAGAAAATTCTAGGTAAATAGCAAATACCCAAGTTGACTGTTAGTTGTACGGATCAATGCATTTTCATCAATTTCATCATTTCATCAATGCACACTGCATTTTTGCTTCTGTATAATACCTACCTAATATCAGTGATTGAGCTAATTAATCCCTCTACAATATGGCATCTTATGCCTACCGACTTCTGTACTACAGTAAATAAGTAGGTACTTAGGTCTGTACCAAATTTTCCTCCCTATTCATAACAAAGAACCAATTCCATATCATATTTTCCAATTTAACTCAATGTTTGATGAAAAACAATTCATTTGGAGAAACGAAAGAAAGTCATGTAGGTATTGTTTTATTCAAGTATTTATTAATCATGCAAAAGTAGGTAGGTATAGTAGGTACCGCGTTTATAAAAATACTTTTATCTGTTAACAGTATTACGTCACATGTTATTGCATATTTTCACGTTATCTCAGCGATCACAATAGGTACCTAGCAGTAAGTAGATAGGTACGCATAGAGCGATATGTTATGTTTGTAGTGACTTAGTAATCTGGCTTTTGTCTCACGATAATTTTACATTCAATAAGATACCTAAGTAAGTACCTACGAAAGTATCTGTAGACTTTGTCTTAGTAAGCAAACACTATGCCTGTCTTCCAAGTATTTCCAACCTAAGTCTCCCTGCAGCTCAGAATGAACACCCATAACCAACAATTTTCTAGACCCAACCATTAAGCTCATAAAATATTACCGACTGATTTAAAGCAAAGCGAACACGTTCCATACACAAAGTTATTCGTGAGCACTAGTGTTAAAACGTCTATAAATACCTACCCACTAAGTAGGTATAGCGTGGTAAAATGTTAGTGCTAGGTAGGTACCTACGGCGCAATAGCACACAGGGACTTTATACCTACCTAACCCGGCTTACTAAGCACAGACTGCTGCATTGAAGCTACCTAATTCTTCCCTGGGGTGTCCTATTTCGCAAAAATTGTGAAACCTGGAACGGCGCCATAGGGGCCAGCCATCGTAATAACTCTCATTTTGCACCATTCGCATGAAAGTTACAATATAAAGGCGAAGTGACTGCGTGTTGTGTAACGCCGAGCGTTTGCTTGTCTATATTATTATGTAGGTTAGCGCATGGCTTCGCGTGTCTAGGGCTAGGTTCGTTAGGCAGGCAGGTATCAAAGGGCCACGGGGATTTCGCCGACTTTCGTAATCTGTGGAAACGTGGGCTCGAATGCCGCAGCGAGTTGGCAACGTCGCACGCTCGACCGACGACCTCGCGTTATCGCCCGCGGTGACGCGATACGCTGAAAAGGTCACCAGTCGCCGCTCTAGTCGCCACCATCCGCTAATGTCTTCGCCATCTAAACAGTTGCAGTTTCGACATAGAATCCCATAAGTACACCGTGAAAAAAATATTGTTGCGACGTGGCGTCGTGGTGCGTAGCGGCGTCTCGCTCGCGCGGCCGCCGCGTCCCGCTCGGCTCCGCCCCCCTCCGACCGCAGCGCCGCGTAGCGGTCGCGCCGCGAAATGTACACGTCGCCTATACAGCGTTGCCATTCCGTACCTATAATTTCGCTGGACGTAAATTTCAACCGAAACAGTTCAATGGACTTTTCGAAAACTCTAAACGTGTCATTTTACGTAAAAAGTCCTGTGTTACATAGATTATTGTAGGGAGTGGTGTGTGACCGTCTGTTCTGTTAAAAATTGTGATATTTCAGTGTGAGTTGCGTGTCCGTGCTTGTAATCCGTGAACAAAGTCCCGTTGGGAGCTATCACGTCTGTTTTCGGCTCTAAGGTGAGTACTAGAACGCTATTTTGATGATACATAACCCAGGTTTCATGTACAGTGACTGTTAGACGTGTTAGTGTTCGGTGAAAACTATCTCATTACTTCCCCTACTTTTCCTATTCCGTCATCGAAATCAAGTTTCTAGGTAACTGCGCAAATAAGTACGGCGTCAGTTTTCTCTTGTAAGGTGTTATTATATAAAAGCGTGTGGCACGTCGTGGTGCTATGGTGGTGCACGTGCTGGTGCCAGCTTATGTAAGCCATGATAAGCTCTCGATAAGTTGTCGCGGCAGCCGCCGGTGGTCGCACATCGTTATTTTTATCTTGGAATGCCCTTTGGCCAAACATTAAAATAGCTGTGCATCCGACACCAGCACCATGTGTCGATCAGTAGTGCGCGTGTAATTAGGTTGTGGTGTAAACGGCCAGCCTCGACCGCTGCCGTAGGCCTATATCGGTTCAGGGCTCGCGGAGACGCGGCGCCAACGCCAGGCGGCACCCGTCCTGCCACTTGCCCGTTACTAATATAAATCGCCACTAAGTTACTCTTTACAGACAAAATACTTACAAAATCTAACAGGATATTAAAAGCCACTCAGAGAAAACAAATAATGTGAGTTACCCAACATCAAATTATGTAGAGAAAAGTATAGCTTCTAAACACAACACGCCCACTCATAGAACAGTCCGAGTTTGTCAAGATCATGCCAGGCTATTTTGGTTCATGCGTAAATTACTAAGTGTGAGAAGGGTTCCCTAACCAACTAGAAAACTCCTTTATTCTAGTGCAAGTTCTGCTAAAGAGTGACGTGTCCGAATTGCTATCTTTTGAATATCGAATTCCGAACCTTCACAGACTGCTTATCATCGTCAGATACAGATAATTATATTCATATCTCGACCTCGCCTCATTGTCGGTCATCCTCGTACCTAGCAGTAGGTACCCACATGGTGTAACATATAACCTATCCCATTGATACAAGAAATAGCTCATTTCCTAAAATTAGCTGATACTCTGTTGCACCAAGGCTCAACAATCTGATCTTGAGGGTAGTGGAGAGAGCTACGGATTAACCACAGACTGAGCTATAGATGAACCATCAGAAATCGTTTGTCTTGTAATTTATCTTGTCTTGTAAAGTACACAACTAAATGTACCGACTACAAAATTATAGAACGATCTGTATAAAAGTTTAAAAATATCGATGGGTTCTGTAGTTATTATCGTAGATTAAAAATAAGTGCATTACGTACGTGCCATAAAGTCATGATGAAGGTCATTGACATCCACACAATATATCCGTAATTTTATGTCTGGACGTTCCAAAATCGAAACTGCCTCAAATATAACGTTTACAGCATAACAGATTCGATGTGCAAACCTAAAATACCTACCTGGCATACTTCGACTGGCTTCGACATTCAAAATTCAGTTTTAGAACAGTTGTGCAACTTTATTCGTTTACGTAGGTATAAAGATTGTCGATGGCTATTGTTTTTAAAAATTACACGTAATATGACGACCGATAGAGTAACCTACATAACAAATTACGTCGATATTTTAAATGTATATGGATGTACGAATTGCGCAGTTACTTAAATCTGTGTAAGCTAGCTAGAATCTTGTTTATTTGCTTAGTAAGTTTCCCTGTTATCGAATAAGTTCTCATATCATGGTATTTAGAGCTATGTTACACTAAAATTTTGCTTGTGGCTAAAGCAAGTACTCTATCCAGCAATCTGTACCAAGTAAGAGATATCCGATACAGTCAAATTTCTATGTGATTGCAAATTGTGAAAAAATAATAATTTAATCAATCGTTTTGTAGCTAGCACCCTCTGTCACCATTTGGTCATCCATTTTGTTGTTAATAAAATGATTAATGGCTGCAACTTCGATTCATCATCAGTGTTGTACCATACCGAATTATTTACCCCTACCCCTAGTCACCCCAATTGCATTACAAAAGTATATTCCCTGGTCTGATGCAAAAATAAATCGACTAATATGTATGATACAGGTTGATGAATCATACTAGCTACACAGCGTAGTTTACAGTATGTATCTTTGTGTATGTTCACCTATGCTATGCATGCATGACCACGAAAAATGTTATGAAAATAAAGACGTAACTCTTTGCTATGTTATTGGCAAGCACGGTACATAGTTGCGAAATTATTTCATGATTACTACGAACCTAGATAGATGATATATTTTGGACTAGCTTTCCCGAAAGTTGCAGAGTTATTCTGCTATGTACTATCAAAACCCGTTGAGTAGTTTTTGAGTGAATGTGTAACACATATCCACACAGAGTTTCACGTTTAACTAGTGTGGTGTGTTTTGTTCTATATTTAGGAAGCTTAGCAGACATCAAGCTTGTTGTAATTATGTATTGGTATCGTCGTCCTAAACTGTCAATATGATCGCCATGAGCTCCAGCTAGATCTCGTGTAGGAAGATGTCCAAATACTTACCTATTGGCTTTTGAAAACTGTACCTGATCAGGGGCTAAGACCTTATTTCCTTCACTTGCATTGCCATTGTTCTCTTCGAAGCTACTTAGCTTAGTTTAACTCAAATTGCATTAACTAGACCAGCGGTTCCCGAATTCTTTTGGCTTCGGAACCCTTTTCGTTTCAGCATTTTTCGGCGGAACCTTAGCTTAAGTAAGAAGTAAACTAAAGACGTAAATACAGTTAGGTACGGCTCGTGGCCCGTGGAAGCGCACCAAATGGTTATATGGTTAGAAACACATTCAGTATACTCAGGCGTAGCATGGCTATCTGCCACACGAGCCAGAATTTAGCCGCCCTTGACTTTGTGTATTATGTGAATAGTTTTCAGTTTGAAGATTGACAAAGTAAACGCAAAAAGAAATAGATTGGGTTTGTACAGGTGCGAGGCGAGCGAGCGCGATTTTTTTAAATTAAAAGTAGAAGTTCCGAGTACCCGCTAGCATTGAAAGACATTCAGTAGTAGCCGGTATCGCGAGCGAAGCGAGCGCGAATTTTTTTTCGTTGTAAGTTTACCGCCTACACAAAATAAACAAAACCACTGTAAATTAATAAGTCTCAAAAAGTACAATATCCACAAAAAAAAGCAAATGCAAATGAATACGCAGCTAGCGAAGAAAGCGCTATTGCTTTTCTTGAACTGTGTGTTGGATACTTGAGCGATTAAACGAACATAAAAGCATCACACGTAACATGGAGTCGCGAGAGAAGCGAGCGCGAAATTTTCGGATTCCCGGAGGTGCAAAAATTGTAAATAATGTCACACTTTGATTCATGGTAAAAATAGCCACTGGAAAATACGTATGCCGTGTCATTTCACGTCCTGTCAAATGTATGAAAACGTATAAGCCCAAAAAAATGCGGTGATTTTTAGCCGATTCGCTACCGACTTTTGCCGATTACCGAAGACCTGGAGGTATAAAGTTAAGCTACAATTTGTAAAAAACGAAATTAAATTATCAGCTGCCGTGGCCTTCCCCCGCCACTTGTCGCGGAAATACGGGAGTGTACTCCCGAGTGGTACCCACCTACGTGGTACCTAAATGGAATTTTGGAATGCAATATTTAAAACAATTTAATTGAAAGTGAATAATAATTTATTGTCAAAAATAAGACGATTTACCAAATGGAAATCTTGAATTTTCCACGGAACCCCTGAGGGCCTGTCACGGAACCTTAGGGTTCCGCGGAACCCCATTTGGGAACGGCTGAACTAGACGCTATGACGCTTTCAAATTAATTGACTTCTTGAAGATTTCTAGACACGTTTTACAGAAGACACTGTTAATTTTGGAACCTAACCTTTTGCCAAGGGGTATAACGTTGCCCAGGTTAGTTGTGGTGATCAGATAGGCAGTCGCTCCGTACTCATGCTCACTGCAACTCAGTTGCATTAGTTTATACTTTGCAAACTCAGATACAGTCAGTCAAAATGACTTCCCAGATCAGAATTTCCAGCATATCAGAATAGGTATAGTCGTTTAATTTCGGGGCTATCAGATTATATTCAGGATGTTTCCTCTTAGGACGCATTGAAGTGACATGCAGTCACTTTACACCAGAAAATTTAAACCAATAGGCTTTACACCAGAAAGTAGCGCAAGTACAACATAATCACGTAAATTCTACTGCTACATAAGCACTATTTAGTCCTGATGAAAATTATAGGTAACAAGAATGGACATATTTTTTAAGCTCCAGTCCATTTATGTTGGTTAAACTAGTTTTATAATATGGCTTCTCCAAAAAAACTAAGTACTCAGAGCACATTTTTACGAATGCGTCCCCTATTTCTGCCTTTTCCACTTAAGAGAAATAAACAAAAGGTAGGACCTAAAACGTAACTAAGTGAATAACTTAGTTACTTGTGGTTAGCTTTGAACAGTCTACCCTGTAAAGTGAATCGAGCAAGTATATACGTGGTCCATTTTCTCAATCACCTGGCCGCAAATAAAAATAAAGTTTGTAGGTACCGCGTGACCTAGTTTTCGTCTGGGAGACCTATATTTTATATCCATCCAACTATATCCATTATTGGTTTGCTATAACTGTTCTACCGCTTCGTTATTTTAGCACTGAAATTCATGTTGGGCCGAACTCTATAAACGTACTAGCCGACTTTACCCTGCACTGTAGACTGTAGCTATTCGGCCTTTCCTTCGTAACTAATAATAAATTTTATATTTTTTGGAGCTTACGGCTTTGGGTCGTGACGTGCCTTAAGAATAGTTACCAGAAACGTGCGGATCCCAACATGACTTGAATACCAGACAAAGAAATTTTAATAAATTATTGCCATTACGAATATGTCCTCTAATACCTGGGTGAATGTGCGGTTTACACTTTGAGAGAACATGCATTCTACATGCGACCTATTAAAAACGAATAGAATGGAGAATATTATATTATAATAAATCTTCTAGATCCATAATTAATTTAAATGGGACAGCCGCAATCCGCATAGCATATCGTAATGGCTTTGTTTTAATTTTATACCCGAGGGTTCTTCGGCAGACGGTCATTAGTATAAAACGCGCTCACCTTTCCGTCTAATGGGCGACATGGTTGACAGCAGCAAAGCGTCCAGCCACGTGGACAGACGACACCTCTGGTTTGTGTAATTGGATTGCCAAAGTGTCGCCTTGCGGAATGTCAGTGTCACACCGATGCACAGCGCACAGACCCATATATTCGTGCCATGATTCACGTCTGTGAGATCCAGGTTCCTAGTAAAGCCCAGGATTTGTTGTGGAGCTATTCTTTTTATTCTCTTAAAACGTTCGTATTGCACAATCATTTTTCTGAGTGCTTTTTATGGCTCCACAATATAATCGCAACTTTGGACGTCTCGGAAATGTGAAGACTGCAGATTCTATACTTTTTCAATAGTCCTTTGTATCGAGCAGAGTATAAAAACACTGTTTTTCCAAGAAAAAGTGATGAAGCTTTGCTATCGTTGCCAAGGTGATACATTTTACTGTTATTTTGCCGTTACATTATAACGTGGATCTAATGTTAAAAATACTCGCGCTAACTGCGTTTGCTTTTATTCTTCACCTGCCCACATACATAGATGTGCGTTCATCGACACTGTTGGTATTATTATATTATACCATGGATAGGGGAAAGGTTCCAAGTCCACCAATTAAAAGAACAAACATTGCTATTCACTTCGGCATGTTTCCCGAATAGCTTTATTGAGATTTATTTAGGACTTAAAACCTGATTCCAAATCTTAGGAGCGTGTTGGCTTCGACATTAAGATGACATTTAAAAATATCAAGCTAAGTCGCATGAGTCATCCGATGCTTAAGAATTTTGCTTAATTATTATTTTTTATGACAGACTTTGGATGCCATTAATGTTTTGCTTAATTCCGTGAAATTATCATTAGACTACCACCTCTTGTCGAAAATTAACTCCTTTTTTAGATTTTCATTATTTAAACAATCATGACTATAGACAATTTCGGCATATACGAAAATTGCACAGCGTATCCTTACTAAACACAGATCTGAGGCTCTTTAAGGACCAAAAACCTTTTATTTGGACCATGTACTAACCCCATAAGTCAGTGTGGACATGGCAGTGAAAAGTTTTGACATGGACCCGCCTCATCAGTCTAGTGATCGATGCCTAACTGTCAAACTGAACTCCTGAGTTCAACCCCCAGGTGTAATTGATTTAGACGAGATGTATCGGGTTATTTGGCTCCATAGTTCAACTTATTGTTACTGTTAAATGATGTTGAACTTACTTAGGTATTGGAGTTATCCTACTGGATGTTGTTTTTGTGTATGGCATCTCGTAGTTCAGCCTAGGAGGCTGTTGACTGTTTAACCGGTTAAATTCTATGGTCTAGAATTTAAGGTCTCCAACCAGGGTAATTCCCACTGGATGCTGGGTTGGTTTTGCTATTTACAATGTGTTGTTCTGAGTGAACTTTTTGTCGGCAGGTTATCGGTGCAGTGTCGTCGGTCGTGTCGGTCGTGTGCAGTGGTGTGCGTGTGCATCCGTGTTTGTGTGTGTTGTGCGACGTAGCGCCGGTATGGCGCGCAGCTAGCGAGCCGCGCCCGCCGCGGCATGCGCGCCGCCTAGCCATGCCTGCTGCGCATCACGAGCCATGGCGCAGTACTCGCAACGGACACAGCCAATGCACAGGTACCTAACACTATATGCTATAGCCGAGCGAACCTTAAGGTGCCACCCCACCACACAGGACAGGATACAATCATTTTCAATGTCACGTTTTGTTTTCCCACATTACATAACGATAATCAGAAAGCTTTCCAGCAGCAGCTGGTATGTTGCGCAACATGCTCTATTAAACATAATATTATTTAACTTATTCAATGTGTATGGTGTTTAGCACAGTCACGGTCGTTTCCAATCGAATGTCGAATTGAACGAAAATTGGTTCCGTTTAATTTAGCTCCGTTGAAAATTGTACCATTTTCATATTATCTCCACGTGTGACTACGGTAATGATATTCTTTTCAATACTTGCCGTCTGTCTTAGCTGAAAGAGCAGAATAGCTGAATTATTAGACAAACGTGGCTTTTTCTTCGCCGTCTAGAATATTCTATGTATAAAGCATTGCCGTAAAGATAGATTAATAACGGTCTACGTGCAGAGTTAACTGGCATGCCATATTGAATTTCAATTAAAACATTATGTTGTGTATGTTCTCTCCGGTCGGTTCGTCTGTAGATCTTAGTTTTACTGCTAGACAGGTATTGGAAAGAAACAGTAAACCGGTGCGTCGAGGCGTTTCGCATTGTTGGGACCTGCGATACAGGTACCGCACCCAAGCTGCGCCTTGCTTCTTTACTTCATTATAACCTTTTGTACATACATATAACGGGAACCTTTTCTACTATCAACCCCTCGAGTTACTGGATACATATGTGTGCGTTACTTCTCCTTACCCGCATCCTTTCATTCCAGATTGTGAAATCCCGACGATCCTATCCCAAGATCCTTGATGAATTTTACGAAGGCACATAGAAGACCCTTCACATTTACTATATAACTTTAAGTTCATGAAAAAACAAAAAACTGCTTGCCACATAAATGAGATACAGCATAACAATATTTTGTTTTCTTTATTTTTTGCGTCTGGACATTGGGCCAGACAGCCTGTGTTTAAAATTATATATTTTTTCAAACAAAAACATGAATGTTTTTCTTTGCACGTTACGTACGACATGTGTGTTCGTTATACAATATTTATTTACGTTCATTACAATGAAATTTGCTTGGACAGCTAATTTGAGTGGTAAAGTACCGGGCTAGGTCCTCGCCTTCCATTGTTCTTGAGTACCAGCTGTCAATGTGATCCTAAAAAGAAAGTAACTCTGTCTGTCTGTCTGTCTGTCTGTCTGTCTGTCTGTCTGTCTGTCTGTCTGTCTTTTCTTCACGCCTAAACTACTGAACCGATTTGTGTGAAATTTGGTACAGACATAGTTTGGAACATGAGAAAGGACATAGGATAGTTTTTATTAAAAAAATAAAAAAGAATAAAAATTATTCCGGACATAATTAGCGCCATCTATTGGTACAAACCAAAAATATGCCGGAAGTCACTATTCCATGCGAACGAAGTCGCGGGCAAAAGCTATGAAGTTATAAAGTGGCACGCAATATTTTAATGTCTTCATTATTGTTGGTACTTGTAATGACGTCGTGTGCAGGTGTCGTATGACGTCACTTCCAGTGGTATGGGGTATTTGTAATTGCGACGCAGAACCTTCCCTTATCGATACGAATTATGTGGGTAGGTAACACAGGAAATTATATTTCTATTGCTTCTGTAAATTATTGATTGGTCGCCTACGTGATATTGTGAATTATTACCGAGCTATACATATATTTTTTACTGGGATGGATATATGAGTGAAGTTTCGTTTATGGATATGCGTCCTGAAAATAAAGTATTTCATAGTGTTTGGTTAGAACGTAAGTATTACGTACCTAATTATTGTTATTTACGCAGCCAGATGGGACGTAAACGATATGTTCATTATTTGTTCGTGTTTCTTATCTTATTTAATTATTTCCTATAATATTTTTATCACACATCATGCCACATTTCCCTATGAGCAATGTTATTTATCTATGAATGTAGTAACATGACATAATTTTCTGCGGAACTTTTGAGTTCGATTAGTTACATTCAGATATACGTTTAATTAAAACATAATTTAATTTTGTAATAGCATTATATTTTCGGTCTCAATTAGGTAGGTAAATGATATTATAACTACTCATTTATTGATTGCTGGAAATGGTCTCTAGTAAAATGCAATGGTGTTAAGAAATAACTACCAGAAACCTTCCTAACTCATAAAAATAAAAACTAATGTCTGAGGTCGCCATTTCATACTGACATTATTGTTGAACAACTTTTACATTATCATTTTGATGGACCACGATGCAAAAATGCATCCATTTTGGTGCAATATAGATCGGCAAACTAACGATGGCAAAGTACAATACACTGTTGCAGTTTATTTACTTCAAGTCGCAAAATATTTATATTTCTAGAAAATATCTGCTCTAATTTTTGTGAGAAAATTTTCAATTCTCGTACCCTCTGCATGCAAGGAAAATAAAATATGAAGCAACATAGTATCTCTGCTTTGTAAATATTTGTGCTAGGGCAAGCCTTAGGTCATTGACCCCCTTGTCATGACAACTGAGATTGTCGCACGCGCCACTTGGACTAGTTTAAAAAAAAAAACATTTGTTTTTAAAATATTCTAAGGTTTACCTACACGTTTTATGTTTTGGATGAATGCCAAATATTGATTCATCGTAATTTCGGCGAAAAAGGTATCTGTAAGACGTACAGGTCGTGCCTATTTGTTTTTTTTTTTTTTCATTATTATGCATCTTCTGTGAAGTACGAAGTCAAACATATTTTTGTCTCTAAATACCGGGGAACTTACTTCGGGTCCTGGGGGGCGTTTTAGAATTTTAGAATTGGCAGCATTGACCACAGAGATGATGGTTCTTGACTGAAATTTGACGAGTTGCTTTAATATTACCTACCTTCTCTGCTCTATGAAAGATCGAAGAAGGCAAACGAGACAGCAAAAGCAACTAAGGTTGCCTAGCTTCTTGAATTGGTAGGTTTTGTGATTGCCAACGACTTTAGTTCGGTCAGACAACTAGAGGCAAACAATTTCATTGTAGATCTTAGTAACTGATGGAAAAGTGCATCACATGATCAAAGTCAAAAGCACATCTTACTTAGGTAAGCAAGTAGAATCATGAACCGATTTATAATGAACTTCATAATAAATCACAAATAACTAAGTTGAGTGAAAGTAAACAACTTAAAATAGCTAATGCGGTGACCGTACATTCTGCAACAAATATCCGCTGCAAAAGCAAAATAGTTTTCTATAAGCACGATCTGGCAACGTCGCGTCGCCGAACGGAGACGAAGTTCCCCGAAGCCTCGAACGCGATGGGGCAGACGCGACGTGACGCGCGGCGGGGCGGGGCGGGCCGCCGGCGTTGCCTCACTGCTCAGTAAACTCACAGAAGTCACACAGTGCACCACACACTTTGTGTAGCGGGACGTCACCAAACATGGATGTAGTTCAGTTAATTAAATTAGTCAAGAAACATGAATTTTTATACAACCAAAATCATCCCAGTTATAGGAACACAGACCTTAAGAATTCGACATGGGAGCTTATTGGACGAGAAATGAATGAATGTCGTAAGTAGTTTCTAACTCCTTTTATTTATGATTGAAGCAGCTAATTATGATCCCTGGACAAGTATCTAGCTAGAGAATATTTTTAGGTACCTACACGTAGAATAAAAACTGTTTTTTAAAGCTAAAAGTATTTATTACCGCTTTGTTACATTGGCAAGTTAGCAACACACATTCAACATCTCTATCTTATGTAGGTATAGATTTGCCTGCCAGCAGAGTTGTGCTCACTCTCACGGCGCGGCGCTGGCTCCCCCATTAAGCACTTGTCTGGGCCTGACGGGCACTTGCAACCGTCGCCCGACTCTTAACATACATTCTAAAAACGGTTACAGAATTTTCCGTCAATGTAACGGCATGTTAGGAGTATGGACCAAACCAACATCATATTATAGTTATATAACTGTTAAGCGTGTCTATTCAAAATATTTAGGCATACAATGGAGTCTTTCTTTATTTTAAATCTCAACCAGAAGTCAACAATTCTTACGTTGCTGTAACTTTACAGGTGAAGCCTGTAGACTAAAGTGGAAAACCGTACGAGACGGTTACATAAAGTATAAGAAACTATCCCAAATGAAGAATAGTAAAGTTAGTAACTACGTCTGGAGCACCCAATTGAAGTTTCTGGATAACTACAGTTATCGCATCAAAGGAATGTCGAAATGTTCGTCAGAGCAGTCGGAAGGGTCGCAGACAGCGGCACAGGATGTATCACCGGTACAGTCGCCATCACCACCGCCTCTAGTGCCGCTAAGATCAGTACCATCAACAGAAACTAACTCACCGATGCAAACAGACGAAGAATTACAAAGCGTGATTGAGAGAAACTCAAGTCAGTGGGAGCAATTCAAGCAAATAGATTCTACCGATCTCCTTTTTCTCAGTTATTCGGGGACATTCAAGAAGTTCTCAGCGAGGCAACAAGCCCTGATGAAGATAGAACTGGCCAAATTGTTCGCAAACGCTGAACTGGAACAGCTGCAGTCTGGACAACATAGTTCGCAGATAAATAATGATGATTATTCAACGCTCGTTGTTAAAACTGAATTTGATGACGAATAGTGACGTTCTAGGTTACATTTTAGAGTACTTAATAGTTATTCCAATTTATTTTCTAAGCATTCACTATAGGTTACTAACTAACTGTTAATGTGATATATTCTGAATTAAAAAAAATAACAGAGGTTTTGGATATTTCAATACCTTTTCATATAACATAACTATCTACGAATGTTAACTTGAAGTCTATTCCATCCTCCGATTTTCTAGCACAAAAACATGATAGCGAACTATGTTAGCGAGCTAACCTCTTCAGCCATCAAAAACTGAGACGCATGTAAAACCTCAAAAATGTTAATCAAAGTAGGAAGTTTCTAAATGCCAAACGAATTTAGTGTAAACTAATTTCTCGAACAAAGTAATACAACGTTTATTTATCAGTTACACAACAGCGATTTCTATTGAGCTGATCGGCCGTGACTCCGGTCAACTGCCAAGGTTTCGCTCATTGAAACTTTTGCTAAGATTCCAGTTTAATACATGTGATTTGTTCAAATGTTATGCTCAATACTGTTCCGAGAAAAATCTTGTGGAACGCTTTGCAAGTTGGTAATGGAGCTACTTTCAAGGTTTCTGGTAGTTCATTTCTTGTTTAGCTTAGAAGCAGTAGTTACACGACTTAATTGTTACGAGTACGCTATCGGTAATGCTTGACGATTGCTCATGTCTTGCACTAATATAAAACTGGCAAAGGATATAACTATGGAGGTCATACAAGCAGGACAGAGAGCGTCACACCTCGCTAAGATGTTGTACTGATCAGTATGCAAAGGTTACGTGTAAAAACTATAATTATCCTAAAACAAGCCAAGTGCGAGTCGGACTCGTGCATGAAAGTTCAGCTCCGCACTTAGTCATTATTATAGGTACAATTATAAAGGTTTGTCTTAAGAAGGTTATAGATAACCAATTAACTGAATACGTAATTATAAAAATAGATAATCTGTCTGTTGGATTCGTGACGATTTGTTTGTGGGCTGTAATCATCGAACCTGTTTTTTTTTCGCATTCGTGAGTCGTGGGTATGGCATGAAGCCCGATTGTCGTGCCAACGCCAGGCGCTTCGCTCATATCGAATGACAACAACAACACTATTTGAATGACGGATTCCGACTGCTTATATTTATATTATATTATGTGGTCAGACAGTATTCTTTGAAGATTTTTTGACCGCGCACGCAAATAATATGAATGTCTGTGTTACTTCCTTTTGTATGAAGCGTATGTTTGACTCCTTCGAAAACCTCGAAATCATCACATCATGAAATTCCAGTATGAGTATATGTAATATAGTAGGCAGCTTTAGGCATGGTATGTGTGAAGTCACCAAGGCAAAAAAATGGACTTGTGACTCCGGAGTACAAATGCCTAAGTCTTACAGTTGCTATATTCCAATACTTAAACAGTTAATACCTTTAACCAAGACTGTACGTTGTAAACAACAACAATCTAGTGAGTGGTTCGTCCTCGGCCGTAATACCGAACTATTGATTTTTCATTTAGCGAAATGCGGTCAACGGAAACCTAGAAACATATCCGTCACATCGATTAAGTTTATTCAACTATTTCTGTAAGTTCGTTGACCTGGTTTTATATTCTGATCCGTGGTGATGCAGTATTGTGTCTTTATGTGACTGATGTTCTAGAAGTGATGAGGGGTATTCATAACGAATCAGACCCGATTCGTCACTTTGGATCAGTTATTTCACCAGTTGGTCAATAGCGCGGAGTTTCAAGTAACTTTCAAATGAACTAGCAGTTAGTACCACTATCGCTTGTTCGTCTAAATCTGCATGTACAGTCATTATATCAAGCGTCAACGGCAGGCGACGTCATTTTAGATTTGTTTAAATGTTACCAATATGCTCCTTATTCGACTAGCTAATTAATATCATAAATGCAATTGAAAATGCTTCATTTTATAGCTGTTTAGACAGCCGGATACCTACTTTTGTTTATACGAGACTATAAATAAATAACTGAGCAATTCTGCATATAAATAAACCAGTCTAGTGCAACCCAGCGTGTCGGGTCACCAGTATTTATGGAGCTAGAGCCACCAACTGAATAGTTATCGATTTTAAATTAAAATAAGCTGGCCAATTCGTCGCACCATTCGCTCGTAAAATAGAGCATTCGAACATAAATCAACTAAATACTAAACCAAAGTAGGAATTTGTAGGTTCCTAAATGTCACTCGTTGCCTCTTCTCTGTGGGAAAAAGAAAAATTAGATAGAATAAAAATTACCTACGCGTAATCTACTAAATGGACAATTTTTTTTTTGGTTGTCATGCCTATTTATTTAGATTCTAAGACCACTTTCTCAGTAAAATAAACGCCATATTATTATATATTTTTTAATTTGCAAATTAAAACTTTCAAAAAATAAGCAATAGTATCACGTAAAGTTACCGTACCGTACCGTCGCTTGCCCGTCGGCCGTCGATCGTCGCGTTATATGAAAATGTTTATGAACGAGTCAGTCGTTGGCGCACGCTCGCGCTGTGAACTCGTCCGTACCGCACGCTCCCGCCATGTCAGAGAAAATCGAGTATGAACCAGCGTTTCTGATCAAAATCCTAAGGAAATATAGAAAGTGCCCTATCCTATGGGACACAACGCACCCAGAGTACCATAAGAGAGACAGAAAAATGGCAGCATGGGACAAAATAGTACAATTATGGCAAAAAACCTATCCAAACGCAAGTCAATCCGATATCAAAACTAAAATATTTCATATGCGAACGAATTACATGCGGCAGAGGAAAAAAGTAAGTGTACATTCATCTTTTCTAATACTATTTAGAAACATAAAATCATTCTTAATACAACAACATTATCTTTGAAAGTCACATCACATTACTTGCTTGTATTAAATTTTTACTTGTACTGACACGGATGTTTGTTTTAGGTTGAAAATAACGCTGGAACAATAACGTTATGGTATTACCCACATTTGTGTTTCCTATCCGGTGACGAAATTGAATATGAAGAGTCGGAGTCTGATGAAGACGTGAGTATTTATTCCTTTTTCCGCCCTTGCTGGCAAAAGCAAATAGAACTTTAAATAATCCATTCATAGTAATAACGACTACGACACTACAAGACTCACTTTATTGAATCCATATGAATAGTGGATGTTTCTGGATGTGTTGGATCATATGGAACATGGTCATTCGACATTTTTTTTTTTCGCAAATTCCAACTAGGTACCTATTTCACACAGTGCTTTAGTTTTTTTTAGGATGTTTTAGAAAAGTTAGCCTTTCGTTTGATGATATTTTTAATACCGTAGAAAATAATTTGTCTATGTAGCTACACTGTAAAAATGTATGTAAAAAAGTCCTTGTACTTATACAAAAAATTGTATCTGCTAGAAACATGACATTAAATTTCTTTTTCAGGAACCCTTAGTACCTTCAACAAGTCGAAAGAGGAAGGCTTCAACGGAGCAAGAGTCCACAGGAGACTATCTTCCAGCCATAAAGGACGCATCAGCATCAGCATTCGGACACTCAATAGAGGCCCAACTACAGGACTTGTCTAAAATGCAGCGGTGCATTGCTGAGAAACTGATATCTGACGTCATATACCATGGAAAGTTACAGCAATTGACAACAGGAGCACATATTAAAGTCGAAGATGACCATAGTGTTAATACTGAAGATATAGTTATACCTCCAACAGAGCCGTCCTGGTATGAAATGGAAGGAACTGCGGAACCCACGCCGAGTTGTGTCACAATGGCCGATTATCCGCAGAACAATGTAGACGAAACGGAAAATGCAGTGAATGGTATCAAAATTGAAACGGATGAAAACAGTTTTTATGTCAGCGAGTATGTTCAGGAAGTAGATTAAAGCAAAATACCTCATTTATGTGATGTTACTAATTATAGCAAAATGTGATTAAATAATTAATTTTTGAAAAACAATGGTTTTACTGAACTATCAGAAATATTGTTATGACTGTTACTCGACAGTTTTTAGCGAACAAAGCTTTTAGTAATGAAAACATTAATCTCCCACTCACAAACCCTCCCCCGAGCAGATCCTACAAACAGAATCCAAGCTACCTAACGCACACAAACATCCATAACTCGTACGGTCGCTATAGTAAACACTCACACAGACGAGCACAGCTGATCTCGCCGATCACTTCGAGACGGGTAGCGAAATAGCGCTGTGCGGCGTTGCCACACCGTGCGCGACGTTGTCGCTCCGCACCCCACACAACGACAACACAAGTAAATATTCGAAATTCGAACTTGGATGGCATTGCGAATTGGATAACATGGTGGTGTAAGTACGGTAGGTATGTATATCAAGTAGTATCCAATAACGGTTCCTTGCCAATTAAATGGGCCGAAACCGGTTACAATTTCGGGCGTTTGTTAATTGGACGGTAAAGAGAAAAAACATCGGACGTGAATGCGTTTTAATGAGGTTTTTTATTTTTGCCTGCATTACTCTTGTAAAGTTTGGTAAAAATTCGGTACTTTCAAGTCATGAAATGCGAGCTAATTAAATTGATATCAAAAGTTGTATGGCAAGCCAGTTCACAATCGAAGAGTTCGTATTGAGGTCTCTGATGCCTAGATTACAATAACTGAACGTTCTGAACAGTTATGTGATAAAATTACTTACGGATAGTAAACTTTATTGATGTGATTATATCATTATTTACTCCCTATTCTTCATTTCCCGCTTCCTACATCTTCGATTTTATAATTATCTACCCATTTTATTTTAACGTCTGTTCAAAGAAATCTTTCGGATTCTTAGGTTAGGTAGGTACCTAGTTCCAAGGTCTTGGGTAGTAGGTACCTTCTGTTCCCTCTAACTTCCAAAATTCTAAATAAAATGAAGTAGTTGAACTATGACCATGAATCGTGTCAAATCAAATTAAAATTTGTGTGCTACGTTCCTATT
Organism: Helicoverpa armigera; assembly: GCF_030705265.1. Lineage (NCBI taxonomy): Eukaryota > Metazoa > Arthropoda > Insecta > Lepidoptera > Noctuidae > Helicoverpa > Helicoverpa armigera. Next base: position 4,859,511 of record NC_087141.1, read on the forward strand.
ACTTAAAATTGTTATGTTTTGAAAATCATAGCATAGGTCCTCTAGTCGACCTTAGCCGTGGTGACTCAGTTTAGAAAGTGCCGCAGAACTGATCCAAGGTTGCTGACAATTTATTATGAACAATAATTTGGTCACGTGGTTTTCCGCAGCTGTCGCTAATCGTGACTTTGTGCTTATTAGTTTAACTTACCTATTTATTTACGTACCTTCGTCTTTGTAGTGTTCCTACCTGTATCTCTATAATTATCATTCGATAAATAAGATTTCTGCTCCCTTGCATTCATTACGTCTTACTCCGTGCCACACTATCTCACAGTTTCCCGCCAACTGACCATAGTATCTATGATGGACCATCCGCGTCTATGCATTCAACGAGACGACAGATATCAGTGATATACCATACTCTTATCTGGAACTTTTTTTCCTAAATAATACCTAGGTTCCTTACATAAGTAAATGTTGTTTAGCTACGCAGGCACATTTAACAAATGCTTGGCATCATCCTCATTGCGTGTTCTCAGTCCAATGCCGGCAAATCGCAAGAATGACTGATGAATTCTTCCACTAGCACGCTTATGGAAACTAGTCATGCATGGTCCTATCACACGAGTAGCCGGTTCATCCGTGAATATTCTTCTTCTTTCGAGTCGATGACATGTCATATGAGACTACACTATGTCAGCCCAATATTCCGCCACAGCGAGAGCACGGCCGGATGCGCTCATTAAGTCCTCCCGCGAGCAGGTTTCAGGGCACAGTGGACATGCGATTAGGTGGGACATCGTCTGCACGGCAGCCCCGCACTCGCACCCAAGGTCCGCCCCGCCCGCGAAACCCCACCTGGATCGGTTATCTTTGCTCCGGCCTACCTGTGTTCGGAGTCTGTTTAGAGACTGCCAGGCTCTTCTCGGGAGATCGTGTCCAGGAGGGAGACTTTCTAAGAGCGGGACAAACGGGGAGGGCAGTAAACTCCTCGATTGCCAAAGATCCCGTCTGGCACGAGAGGCCTCACCATCGACAGGAGCAACGGTTTTGTAGAAACCCCTGCGGCTTTTAAGCCGTTGTGGCACAGGGGTGTAATTGTGCATGGGGTGTCGTTGGTCTGTTTCGAGTTTGGCTCTCTCGATGCCAGAGGCTACGCTTCTGCGAACATCTGGTGGGGCAATGCCGGCCAGTGGGTGCAGCATTTGTAAATATGATATGATATGGCCAGTATGGAGATTCTGCCCAGCGTTATCCATCCAGGCATCTATATTGTGTGTGAGTGTGTGTGTGAGCTCGTATTGATTTCAAATGTTTGTAGGTAAAGTTCTAATGGTGCACTGCCGAATTGAAACTTACCTAGTAGATGAGAAATGATAGAATCAAAAACACTATGTACCTGTGTCTAAACTAGCTATGTACCTTATATTAAAATGTTTGTCATCTGGAGTTATGCATTTAGTATCAAAATCAACATTTTCAAAAGCAGTAATTGAATTAAAGTGCCAGTACTGAATCTAGTCTAAAGTCCAAAACATAAAAGTCGTCTAAAATAAAAGAAGTCGTTCGCAATTACTGTTTATTTTAATAGACTTGAGCCACACTTGAGCATTACGAGCAAAATCGTTTGTAGGTACTTTCTGATAAGGTTTATATTTTATGTTTTTAATTGATATAAAAAAGATATTTGTTCTAAACACTGCGTGGAAGCTGGACCGTGTGATAGTATTCTCAGTCGGGTAAGCCGGCCGGCCGACAAAACAAAGTTGGAGCCCGCCGATAAACGTGGCGGGCCATCGATCGGCGACGTTGCCGCTCCGACTACGCGTTGCCGCTCTGCGCGCCTATTATTATTTATTATATTACGCGCGGCCGCTGCACGGCTTGCGTCACTCGTGCATTGCCCGCACTGTTTTATGCTAGAATGTCTTCTGACAGCCAGATGAGGAATGGAGGGTGATGGAGAACTTGCACTCGTACTACAGTGAATAATACTCCATATAGGTAATGTATCTTGTGTACGAGTAGTTGTAACTCTGACGGGCTGTCTCGATCTAAGATCACTACAGGCTTCACTACTTACAGAAATCACTGTTTGACACCAAATTCTATAAATAGGTAGGTAGTTTGCTGCATTCATTATAAAAACAACAAGAAAAACATAAATTCTTCTTTACAAACTTACAAGCTAAAGTTTCAATTAGCTACATAATGACTGGCTTCTCTATCAACTTTCACTTTTTCAAAAGTCTACGAATGTTCTTATGCAGCTACTTGAAGTTTAATTTAGAATAGGTAGGTGCTCTAGTGTTCGAGGACCTCTCTAAGCTCGTTTCAGCGACTGAGATTTAGCTCAAGGCGAACCCTCTATAACTGGAAACCATTTCTTATTAGGCTCTACATTATGTCTCTTTGTTAAAATCCAAGTTTGAACTCTTTACGTTAGTGCTAAATTCGTCTTCTTCCATTCAACGAGTCAAATACTTAGGGTAAAAATACATCTATTTAATTCTTTAAATCTTCGACTTCGACAGGAAATAGTGATCTATTTTCTCTATCTCATCGTGTTACAAATCGTAATGTCATCGAGGTAAACTTTTTATAAAAAGGGGGTCTTAAAAAGTCCGGACTTTAGGTATGTTTAAAAATGGAATTTTTTTATTTACAAATAACTTTTTACAATAACTTAATAATAAATATATATACAACATACAACTAACTTATTATCTAATATATACACTTACTATAAATAAAAATATTTAAAAAATTGCATCAAAAAACTCCTCATCGCTGCCCACCGGGAGTGTACCCAAGAGGCTGGCAGCATTGCCACGTTGGATGGCAATGCTTACTTTTTGGCCAAAATAAAAACCAGGCCTTGGGTCACCTGAACTGTCAGCAAGTCGCTTAGCGATATCCTTATATAGGAGATGAGCACTTGGACCCCACGGCCCGAGGGTTTCAACCCCAAACGGCTCAAAGGTATAGTTACCCACCAGGGTACTATATTTGCGCCGTTTGAGGTCCTCTGCAGCCGCAGCAGCGGAACCAGCACATCGCGCCGAGCTAGGAAGGTGAGATGGTGCAAGAGTATCGACGCAGGTCGCGTCCCATACTAAAGACCTACCCATCTTCCACGGGAACAACGACATACCGTCTGGTCTCTTGCCATCGTCGCGTGCCAGACCATTGGGTTCTAATATGGCTGGAACGCCGACGGCAACAAGAGCGCGACGGATTATGTCATTGATATTCGCATGCCGTGCAAAACGGCCGGCGCTGCGGCTACATGACAAGCCGTGGTGTCCAAGGCTGCTGACAGCTTCACCACATGGGCAGCGGTGAGGAGAGCAGCACGGAGCACCCAAACGCAAGCAAATAGCTAGCCGGAAAGTGGTGTCGTCAAACAAGGTGCCTATGTTTGACGACGGAAGTGCCAGAAGCCATAAACCCGACTCCCATTCGCCCACAGCCAGAAGGCGCGCTCGCTCTGCAGAAGAAATTGACGTATTAATCAGATTATTCCGTGTAGCTCTGCAGAGCGGCTCATCCCACTGTCTCTGAGAGGATGGGTTGACGGGTAGATCAATATTCGGGCAGGTGATTTTCCAAGCCTCTACAGCCTCAGCCAGGCATGGTACCTCGCAATTGACCAGTGTGGAAGGGAGAATTTTCCTGGTCAATTTCTCAGTACCACGGACGGAGGATATAAAGGCTGGTAAACTTATACTAGAAATTTTGCGGACGCCAAGCCCTCCCATGCGAATGGGAAGAGTAGCCTGAACCCAGGCTCGGTCGTCTAGGGCCACATTTAAAAATATATTATCAATAAATGTAAAGAATACGTACCCATTGTGTGATAAATCAGAATGCATTCGTCTATCTACAACTGCCTGTATCCCTTACAAAAATCTACAGAAATTACGCTTTGCAATTTTATGATATTTATCTGCTAAAAACCATAATTATCCACATCCACCGCCACTACGCTAGTCTTTTGTTACAAACCCATCACACTTACATCATCATATACCTACCAATTTTTTCTTAGAATTTGTCAAAGTCTGTCTTTGTTAAAAGAAAAATACGGCCGTTTTGTGTGACCTTGCATACCTCATGCTTAGACATACACAAATCTATTCTATTCGGTAGCTTACGCAGATAGATTTAAAACTGGTTATTATCTTGTTCATGTTTAAGCCTAGACAAGATTTAGAAGGCAAAAAAACAGCTTTAAGCGCTACACCGTAAAATATACAGATTTCTGGTGTTTGGAGACTAGTCTAAATTATCACGTGTATTACGAATGATTTGAACGCTTGATTGGTGATCTTATGATAGTACATAATTACTTTTGGTTACATCACTGGCGCTGTGGACACAATTGCTTGTATTGTTTTTAATTTTGATTAATACTACAGCTTACTCGCTTGTGTTTGGTTGGTATCTAATCGGGATTGACATAATATTGACCTTAGCTGGCTTGACCGTTGCTTGACCCAACAAAATAAGAGGAAATAACAGAATCTGTGCTGACTCAAATTGACCGGTTCGAATGATTAAAATTTTTTATTAACGCACCTACCATACATGACAGTCGATTAAGGTTACATCCTGCACTTTATTCTAGAGATATTTTTGTAATAAACATCCGACTTATTTCGCAGCTGCAGGGAACCGCCTGGCGTAGTGGGGCAAACAGCGCTAAGTGGCAGGTACTGTCGTGTCCTCGCGGAGGGTGACGGACGCCTAGCCTAGCGCATTGTAAACATTATAGATTTTCTGCCTCGCCTGAGATCCAGACCAGGCACACCCACTTTTATTATGCCTTCGCTCGCACCGCTTGCGGCTGCGTGAACCAGCCCGCTAGCGTAGCTCCATTCTAACTTTGAATAGCACTCATAATTTCGTCAGTAAAATACCAGCTGCTATTTTAAACGACATTATGTCTGCAAACTACAAACAAGCCAGTTGCATTGACAAACTCTAGAATTATTTTAAAAGTTTTAAACACCTGTGCAGTGGTATAATTTGTGATGTCGTTAAGCACGCACGGTGTAATCAGCTGTGCGGTGCACTGTTTCACGGGGAAAGGCTTTATTATAAGCAACCTTATTGATTGAGCACTCTCACGCGATACTGACATCAAGTTTTATGTGACTCATGGACTACATAGGGTTCTTTGCCACTGCAATAGAGGCGAGGCCGTAATGTCCCGCCTGTCTCGTAAAGGCCTTCGCGTCATTTGGCTCTGAGTAATGTATGTTTGTGTCTCACGAGTACTCACAACCTTTTTCTAAAAAAACAAAACTGTTACGCGAATATGTCTCACGAACGCTTACGACACCGGGTTCCTAGCATTGCTTATCAACAGCATTGTTCTCAAAGCTAAACTGATTGGCGATTGCTGTGATTAATTAAATTAGCACTTAGTGAAGCAATTCATTAGCAGCTCTTAACCTGATTGGTAATTAGCGAGAGTTCATTGCAAGCTGTTTGTCCCAAAGAACTGCTCTTACCCCAATGCGTAAACAACATTATAATCCACGAATGCTTTACTAATTATCTTCTAACGTATTTTGTCATTTGGTCCATTAATTAATATTTTCATTTCTTGCTCATTAAGGCATAATGGGGCCTCAGTTTGTCGCATCTCATAATTATTTTCCGTTCCGTTGATTCTCCAAATATAAATTGGGTTTTTACCGTGTCATTGATTCTAAATAGGAAGTGAAATAATTATACTTTATTATAAGGAGTATTGCTTACCAGGTTTACAATGGATAGACTTACGTCACCTTTCAAAATAAGTCTTGATATGAACAGTACAAATCACGACTTAGCAACAAATTGTATTGTACGGTAAGGAAGAAGAATTCCACATTAGGATCCTTTCTTACCTAGAAATACAATAGATCGAAAATAAAATGGACTTATTTCGCATCTAACAGAAGTCTAACCCCGATCATAAACTTAAAGAAAATCAAGTGAAAGTCGAAACTTCTGATACTAAAATACCTAAATTGACTGGGATATTGAAGTAGGTATTTGAAGTTAAAATTCCTCTCTAGCGATGTCATTGCTGAAGTTCCAAAGTAAACATTCCTTTGTATTTGTGTTTAAATCTTCCACGTTATTGACAAGAAAGTCTATTTGTTCTTTAACTTTGAAAGTGGTTTCTGCAACTTTGTCAATAACTCTTCTCTCTACATCGTACAAAGTTTTTGTGAACAATTTAGGTAATTTCCATTGTTTATGACTAATTTTGTCTTTTGCTATGGAGAAGATAATATGCAAATTTTAAGAAATTCGAATGAATTGGCTTCCAACTTCAAACTGCTTGAAATGTAGTGTACCTAGAAGAGAGATTGTTTAGATCTGTTCGTACAATTTGAATCCAAATTCAGATTCAACCAATATGGCTCTAAATGCGTGCCCAAATGAGATCTACCAAAGCCGAATTAGGACCATGTACTTAGTTACCAACTGACGATACAGATACAGGTGAGCTTACAGCGAAGCTTATTCAGAAACCTACTTTGCCTTAACAAATTCCACCTTAATGAACAGAAAATGCGTACTTGTCTTATTTATGTGTCAAGTAAAAATAGGAGCCATTAGTTTGAGATGTCGCATTCCGGCTCCGTGATAACCCGTTGCTTGCACGTAACACGTTCGATGTCAACCAACACGTGCTTTGGTACGCGCAATGATATACGCAGTAGGTATAATGTGGTTGTCGGAAGGGTCAGCCGCCCCGCACCACGCCGCCCCCCGCGTTCTATCGATCGCGCCACGTTGCCGCCCCGCTACTTTCCCCGCGACGTTGCCAGCTCGCTGTTACTATTTAGACAGATTATTGTAACAAGACTGACTGGTGTATCATTACTTGTTGCCTGTTACCGGCGCTCGTCGCTGTGATCCTACGGAGCAGAGCCTGGTGCCTTCCGATGTTTACCACGTCAAATTAGCTATACTTTGTAAGCTAGCCTCCATCTCGGCCTTTTTTGCTCGTCTGAACAGTTTGTGTTTAAAATACATCTATCTTAGTCTCGGGTATTTTCGTATTTGTTTTTTTAATGTTCTAAGCTCTTTCGCTTCTATCGTAAGATCGACTAACAGGCAACGTTATTTCTCTCGCATCAAATGTTTATGTATCGTCACTGCTCTATTTATAAATTCTTATGTTTATATTCTCGTTTCATTCATCTTTATACTCTCGTATTGAACTGTACCTACCTACTTAACCAGATAAACATACATATCTGTCTATTTTGGCATTTCTAGTTCAAGCCTTGTGTGTAGATGAGCTGAATCAATCACGGTGTTGGTTATGTTAGTTTCAAGTTTTATGTTCTTTATTTAAATACGGTTTTAAGGCTTAACTTTTGCTGCAGTGACTGCTGAAGATCTGACTATAGGAATAAATAATACAAAACATTGAAAATGTTAAACATTTATTAACTGTAAAAAAATGGAATGATAATATCAGCAAATATCACTATGAGAAGTCACCTGTAGTAGGGTCTAATTTGATAAAGTTCCTTTTACCTGTAGACGACCTTAAACCCTTAATTAAACACAACACTTCACTTCGGAATTCTAGTTTCTGGTCCATATTAAACTCCCTAACTGCAGGTAGCAACGATTCGAAGAACGATCTATCTTCGTCTTCAACCGGAGAACTAAAACTAACGCTTGCGTCTGGGAATGGGGTATCTACATATTCGATGTCAGTCTCCTCTTTGCTGGTCCTTTTTCTTTTTAAATTCTCTATAGTGGAGGGCGAATCTTCTGGGTCGCTGGCCCACATTGTCGAGTCAGATAACAGATCGAACCTTTTGGTTTTAGCACCTCCACTTTTTAACTTAGCGTCTTCGTCGTCGCTCTGGTTATCACATTCCACGTCGCTTCCCGATTGACTGGTCTTATTATTGTACAAGTTACTTAGGAAAGTCAAATGTTTTGCGTATACATAGCCCTTTTTACCATATTTTCTTTTACGATGACGCACGAATGAGTCTCTTATGTTTCGCCATTTTCCGTGCAGTTTACGATCTGGAAATATGGAATATTTGCTTTTATATAATAATTGTTTTTGTTTCACGATGACACGCCAGCTATAATTGGAAAATAAAAAAGAACCTTCGCATAAAGATAGGTAAAGTAGAAGATGCTACACAGAGTGACAACGAAAGCCTTAAACCATAAAATGAAATAAAATGGCATTAACAAAAAACGATAAGTAATTTCTATACCATCATAGTTTTTACTCACCGAGAAGGCTCGGCTAGTCTAAATAAGACTACTTCACTTAGTATACTTAACGAACATGAAACTTTTATGAGGCAAAGCATTACAAAAGTCTATCGAACCCGCGGGATATACGATAATAATTGATGATACAGCTTATTTTGAATTATTTGCATAATAGGGGGTTTCCATTTGGCTATGCGGACGAATTGAGATGAAACGCTTGAACTAAATTGCTCCACACATTTTATTCAACCCCCAGTTATCGCCGGCCCGAGTTTACCCCTTTCAAGCGTACAAGAAAGACCGGGCTAAGCTTTATGAATCGTACCATAATATATTATATTTACATCTATCCATATAATGTTATTGTAGGATTTGTTATAAGTTTGTTATTACTCCATGATAATCATGGAGTTACTTTCCTCTTTCTGTATTGAAATCTCTGGCTGGCTTTGGACCACAAACACAATCTTCAAAAGAATTACTTAGTGTCCAACCCGACTATGCAGTAACTGATTTGTCTTCAACTCATCAGTTCAGAGACAATTGACAAGTAAACTGAGTTTGTTCAGTCAGCCCCTAACCTAACTTGGGATAACTCAAAAAATGTGGATGACACGATTCTAGGTCCGATGACTAGGTCCTTATTTATGTAGATGTTCGAAGAATGAAATGTGAAAAGAATGTGTAAGAATAAATTGCGAAATTCAAAAGCCTGAGTCTTGCCTGAACTGCTTTCATTCTAACGCGTATGAAAACACACACATTAGTTATAGCAAAAACAGTCGATAGTGCCGTAACCAAACAGCCAAATAAGTCCATAAAAGAAGATATTCTAAGTATTTTCCTTGTCGTTACACGAGAAGTAACCCGAAATGAATGGATGTGTTGATGTTGACTCGCGAAAGGCGAACCGCTTTGAAACGAACACGAAGGAACGCGATCGATCCGTCGACTGGTTGCTCAACCGCGAGTCGCGACCTCTGGCTTTCAAGGTGACGCATTTCGCAGGTATACGCTGAATCGCGCACGTTGGTTTATGTAAATAAAGCATTGAGACGAGGGACCGCCTATTCCTAACACCTTTTCTAGTGTCTGCTTATTGTTGAAAGTATAGGTAGCTGTGGACTGCCGATGTTTGATATAATTTGTTCATACTTATTGTAGGAGTGTTTCGTCCGTTACATTTTCAAAATGGCCACGTGTTACATCATTATTTGTTTACTAGTTAAAATCTAGACCGATACTAAGACCTAAACCTGAATTATGCGTCACTATCTTATCAAATACTTGTTGTTTGTAACACTTCTTGAAGAGATGATAAATAAGTACGAATTCTATCAGATTTGTATGCCATACATGCGTAGGTATGTATTGTGGAATGTGTCGGTCATACTCACAAACATCATATTTTTCAATATCGGGAATTTCGTCAAAGTCAGTTATGAAGACCCTAGCGATCTGCGCCCAGGCTTGCTGCTTCTTGCTCTTGAACCTGTGGTCGTCACTGTTAATGTCCCATATTTCCGGGTATTTCTTCACTTCACCTATGAACGTCTCAACGTCCAGACAGTAGGAATTCATGTTACACTAGTGGAAACGCCGCGATTTCACTGCGACAAACAAACACGGCAGCCGGTACGGACGTTCGACGCGGAGTGACGCAGCGGGGTCGCAGCGGCCCGCCGCAGCCCCGCTTATACGTCTCGCGTGTGCGTTTTGCGCGCGGTCTGGCAACGTCGCATCGACCGCTCGCCTAACGTCCTTTAGTATTTTTTTGTTTTAATTTATTGTAATTTATTTGTTTACCGTATTGTCTAGCTAGTAGTAATATGAATGACGTAGTTTCTTACGTGTTAATTTTATCATAATGAATTGAATTAATTAGTTTGCTAAGGTTTATTTTTATCCCTTTAATTAAAATTCCTGGTATGTCCGGCTAATGATTGAGAGTGACCATATTATTGCTGCTAATATTATGTACAGTTATTCCTTTGTCAATACCGACATTGTGGATATGATCTTAGGTACTTTATGATTACGTATTGAAACAAACAAGCAAACACGGTCGGAAGTCCACAATATCTATGTGAGCACTGTTGTACTGGGTCACGTACAGTTGATTCCTATTAATAACCTACATCCGTGATAGGTCAGTTCATTCCATAACTTTAGATTTATTATCTAGCTATCTTGGTGGTCAAAGATTTTTCTCGGATCAAACATATCATATCATCATATCATCATACATACATAAATGGAAAACCCCGTATCTAGGAACGCACTAGGTTGGTGGGACCACATAGTTCCTGTTGCCTCATTAGACTGGTAGTTGAGGTGGTAAGGTCGGTAATAATTTATCAATAAATAGACTTTGGTGCTCATTTCAGAAAAAAAAATAACAAAACGAAAGATTATGCCGTATGTTTTCAATTTCTCTAATGTAGAGCTACACTTTACATAGGTAATATGCTAAGTCCACCATGCATGAAATGTGTAGCATGTACCTACAGTGGTCCCATCCAGATTTAAGTTTCAAGAAATTGCAAAAACAAGATGTGACAGTCGCTACCACAGATCTAGTGCAAGGGAAATGAGAATATCCCGCGAACGTATAACGTGAAGCGAACAAGCGAGAATTATTACGAAACTTCGGAATAATCGCGCAACTTCACAATTTAGGGCGCCAACTTCCCACGAAGTGCTCCATAGCGCCAAGTTTTGCATTTTGTCCAAAGATATGGCCGGATGCTAGAAAAACTCAGCGAGTTTTTATATGTTTTTTTCTCGGTACCACAGAATAAATAGTACAAATACAGAAGAGGCACTTTGGGTAACACTAGTGCGCAAAATCAATAGTAGCTGTTTCTGTTTAGTAATGTATTTTTTATATTTCTCATCTAAACCAATCCTAATGAGTGTTATTTTTGTTCCAGGTATATAAACTGGTCGGCCCTCTTCTATAACTTTAAGGTAAAATAATACAACCATGTGTAAAAATAAAATAACATTTATTATATTATATGTAGGAACATACATATATTCAGTAAACAGGAAATAAGGAAATCACATATAGTGTTATTTATAAGTATAACTAATTGAACTAAGGAAAACCGATAAACAAGTTTTTGTCATCATAGGTCCAATGTTTGTGCCTAGCCAAAGAAAACTAATTCTTTTAGTGTTAGATTCTAAAACTGTAGGGTATTAATTAGAGTTAACAAACAAAAACTGATATTTTTTTACACAATATATTAAGTATTTATTATTTTCTCACTGTATATTTAATTTTAACTAGACTAGAAAAATAATGTTATACTTATTTATAGTTTTAATAGTAGATACCTAATTCTATAAAACTTAACCAAATGATACTCGCTACCGTTTTGAAAACAAAAACCACTTAACTTTGAAGTTGGTAACTTTTCACAAAAATAAACTTATAAATAACCCTAAGATGGTCATTTTTTATGAACAAAAACTGAACTGTGCAACTATATACTAAGAATAAAAATAGTTTTGTTGTTAAGGTTCACCTTAACAATAAATAAACAACAGATAAAAAAATTGACACTTTGCCAAAAAGGGTAGAATTATATTAGAGTAACTAATACCAAAACATAACACTCGTAAACTGTCTGTTTTTGCCAATAGACTTGGAAACCGTCCATATTTCAGATACATTTCTTTTATTTTGCACAAGGCTGTTATGGAATAACCAATGTAAGAAGCAAACATAACTAAAACTGTCTAAGTTATGGTCATACCATACTTTTATTTGGAACCAAAACAAATGGTGTCTCTAGACAAAATAGTAATTGTTGTCACATCAAAACAGCCAATGATATAATCACCAATTAAAGCTGGCTGATACACTTCTATTTATTTGCCCGATTCCTTGATCCTAATAAAATGTTCAAGTATCAATACGCTATAATTTTTATTACTAGAGATATGTCGACAGCCTGATCTTTTATGAAACAAGAAAAACTAATATTATAGAGACTACTTATTACACAGCTTGAAAAGTAATCTGATTACAAAGTGAATATTAAAAAGTTCCTTATTTTTTTTAGCTTCAAAGAATAATTACACGTTTTTATGCAACCAACAATGCCAACAAAAATATACTTACAATCATTGAAACTTAAACAACAACAAAAACAATATGGTACTTATCCCCTCTAAAACTATCTTTAACAGCACCAATGAATTAATTAGCAACTTCTATAACCTTATCCTACTCTGTACTATCATGCCGTGGTCGTTTGATATCTATAAAGTTTTTGTCACTCGATGTTCCTGGCGTGGTGTTGTTATAGTGACAAGAGACAGCTTCTTGCATCACGTTAGCGATCTGAGCTCTCACCCACATCTTGATATTGATAGGCAGCTGCCTCATTTCAGGGAGAAACGACAACAGGAACAGTCGATCACTGTCCGTCTCCGTCTCAGCTATTTCCATCGGAAACATGGGCATCTCCAACTCCTCAGTTGGCTGGTGACTGCCCTCGCTGGACTCCCGTTTTCTCTTCTTTTTCTCACGTTTCACCTTCTTAACTTTAACCGTTTCAATATTCAATGCCTCTTCTGGTATCTGTGCCTCTAGCATTATATCTTCATCCAGTTCCCTGGTGGAAGAGAGATTATTAAAATGGAACCGTGGTTTCTCATAATAAGGACCTGCTGTGAAATGCTAAACGCCCAGAAACGGTAGAGTTGTGCTACATAAAAGAAGTGGTTCAAGGAAAATTATATCTGAAATTTCAATGTGGATAATCAAGACTTGTGCCCCTGATGAAATAAGTTTGGGGTGCAAAGTGCACCTCTTTATGTAATAGAAGTATTTTTTATTTACAAGAGTAAAACATACTCGTCTGCACTCAAACTGCCCTCGAAGCCTCCGAGGAAGCTCATCCTCTTGAAGTAGCGATACACTCGTCTGTTGATCCTGATGCCCGAGCGGCGCGCGCGCAGCTCTCGGTTGTAAGCGTCCCGCAACGACCGCCATTTCCTTTGCAACTGTAGAACTTTATTTAAGAAAATCATAGGTATTAGCTGTCAGTCATACGTTTACTTATTTTACTACGTGCACCTATGTTTACCAATAGAGGTTAACGTATTGTGAATTGCATAATAAACTATACAAATTGTAGAGGGTTTGTATAAGATGGACCTTTCATTAAAAGTAGTTATTGTAGGTTATAGGTTGTAGGTGTATAAGTAGTTAGTGTATTGCGATTAGAACGTCGTAGATCTTTTTGTCGACTCACGACTTCACGACTGAATAAATGCGTCAAGAAAGTTCTGCCTTCACAAAAATGCTCCGCTCCATAGTAATATTTTTTTAGTACAAGTGCTACACTTTCTAAAATTGTTGTCAGCTGAGCAATATGCACTTTTATAGATTTATAACAGCGCTGAGACAAAAAATTGGTTACTCCATCCAAGACGTTATTTATCTTCGTTTTTCATAAACTAGGAATGCTTTTTTTTGGATTAAAGAAAACGAAAAAAAATCTCAATGCATCATTAACTCTCAGACCGGCTATAACTAGATATTTCCGCCATCATCTGGCAGTAATGAACATTGTGATTCATAAATAAACCGCGTAACATACTGCGTTCATATTTAACGAACTTTGGCCGTTTCGCACACGCGTCACGGTATGCAAATCACATGTTTGTTGTACCAGCCATTATCATAATGTACGCCAGACTATTTTAATGCGGTCAAATACCTGGAAAATATGCTACCTACCAAACTGTTAAACTATTTCTTTATACTGCCAGTTAAAACTCATATTGATTGATGATAATTAAATGTATGCCTAAATGAAATCCTAATTTGAGCAAAGTTCAATGTCATCATGGTCAGAATGCTATTAAATTGTTATTATAGCGATAAAACGTTAATTAAATGGCGCAATTTTATTCCGTAGCGCAATTCAGTAATACAAAATACGAATAGCTATTATTCTGTGTTATGTTATAACATTTCCTTATTATGGTTTGTTATTAAATCGTAAAAACTATGTAACGAGGGCAAAAGGGCGGGAAACGGATAACGGAACGCGTTCATCATTAATCGCGCCTCCTCGCTGCATGCCAGACACTGAGCGACTCGACTGTACCAAACGTCAAAGTCGACAGTGCATAATGTCGATTTTGAAAAATCGTGCCCGATTTTCCACGTAACTAAGGATTTTTACTTACATTTGTTTTTTCTTTACTAATCAGATGCTTTGTTGTGTATGATATCAAGAGGTATACAAAATCCAATAAGAATACCGACCTACTACAAAAATAAATTGCGATTTATTTCGTGTTCAAGAATACGCACGACAGCTCAGTGAAATTGACAGAACAGAGGCTAGGTTCGTTTATTTTCCTATACTAACCTCTGTCATAAGCTGTCGCCTTGTTGAAATCTTCCCAACCTTGGTAAATGACCGATCCTATTTCTTTCCATAACGCCAATTTTTCCTCGCGGTCTGTAGGATGATCAGCTTTGTACAAACCCGGTCGCTTTTTTATTTCATCTATCAATTGAACTGGATTAAAGACTGACATTTTGACAAATCACTTCAATCGTCGATATAAAGGCGTAGTTACGATTGCGACGAAAAAAACGCGCCACCTCCACAGCGGGGTGCGATGCGACTGACGCATTATCGCGCGTTTGTGCGCACGCTCGACTCTCGTGATTGGTCGCGTTGCGACTCCGCTGACAGAATCCCGCCCACTGCGACTGGCGTGTCGCTGTGTCGTAAACTTTGTCGAATCGATTCATTTTAACACGATAACAACTTTGTTATTTTCGTTTAGGTATAGTTATTTATAAATTACCTATTATGATTCTTTCTACATACCTATTATGCCTGTAATTCTCGCATGTGTTGTTCTAGTAAACAGTAAGGTCATTACATTCAAAATTAGTTCCTAGAAGCTGAATGCGACAAACTTAACACAAATGTTGCGGTTTGGATTAGGGTTGCCAACCGTACTATAATATATAGTATTGTACTATATTTCAGGCCTGCGTACTATATACTGTTGAAAAAATATATAGTACGCAAAAATATTATATTTTTCACACCGAAATCTAACAAACAAATACTTAATTTAAAAAAATATTTACGCGCCTTTACAGTAATTTTTAACTGTTGAGAGTTTTTTTTTTGTTTTTTCTTCACTAATTTACTATATATTTTTTTGATTTACTATATTTTTTATACCTTAATTTGGAAAATACTATATTTCGCTGATGAAATGTTGGCAACCCTAGTTTGGATGTCCTTGAGTATGATAGCCATACATTTTGTAGTGCTGAAAATAATTTAGACACAGTGAAGAGTGACGCTACCTATTTATTTACTTTAAAATGAGGTACATTTCACATTACTCTGGTAAATACATAATTATATTAACGTCAAATAAAATGAAGTTTAATTTGCTGCACATTCATATTGTACCAAGCCCACCTGCCTCAGATCTGGTATGTGAGGTATTCATAAGCCCATGTTGCAGGTATTTATAAAAACATTTGTAGTAGGTACCCCTTGTGGGCCGGCACGACTCACGGAGCGACCGCAAGGCAACGCGTCTTGTGTTTGCAGCCAGCCCGTTTGGCTGGATCGTGCGACGTTGCCAAATCGTGCACGCGCGGACACGAACGGACCGCTTTTCAGCTTTTTTTTTAGCTGATGCACTTTTCATGTTTTCACACGAAACCTGCTCCGTGCTAAAAATTAACACAAAAGATTTAGGTAGGTATATGTATATTCCGGAACTTGGTAAATGTTTATTTTGGCATAATTAGCGTCTGAATTTGGAGTGGATGTCGTTGATGATGATTGATTGTTTTCAAGTTTTATCGCCAGAGCTAAGCTTAAAATTTATTTATTTTAGTACAGGTACGCATTATATGGCACTTTATCATCGCTACCCACTGGTTCTTATGCCAATTCTTATAATTCTTAGTCACCAAGCCCGAGGACAATTGCGTTGGATTAATTTTAACAATTTTAGTTGGTAAAACATTTTATATCCGAAGTTAAGTAGGGTTTTAAAAATTCAGTAGTGTTGTCTGTTCAGTTTGTCGATCCGTTGAACCGGAACTTTTCATCTCACCTACAAACAAGTAGGTATCGATTCGCTCGACTCTTGCAAGTTTCGTGTTGCAAACGGACGGGCTGCAGACATTCCTTGTTTTGTATCCATTCTACATTTTCCTAAGTGTTTTTAAAACATGAGGCAGAAATAGAATGCTTACGTGATTGTCAAGTGTCCATTATTCAAGAAATAAACACTAATTGGCACATCTCTTTCATTCGTTCTGTACTAACAATTCTTCTGTTGGTTATTTTGGTTTCAACATCATTTAACACCCTCAAATGCCCTTCTTATAATTAGAATTTGGAGATTCAGAACACGACTTGTCTTTCTCATTACTTATTAGGGCTTTTAACCCTAGTATAAAGCTTAGTTTCACAGCACTTAGAGGCTGCACCATCAACTGTAATTGCTCACATTCAAGAAACTTATTAAAGCTCTTGTTTCTCTAATCCTAGGGCATTAATTATTTGAATAGAGCAGCTCAGAACTTGATCAGCTTCTATTATTAATTTATTCATTAAAATTACGTCTCAACTATTCTTATAGGAGCCTTAACCAGTTCTCTGTGGGCAAATGGGATACAAAGGCTGACAAAGCCGTAATGCTTTTATAGGACGAAAAAAAAACGTCTGATATAGACTCAAGCCGTGCAATGCTTGCGAGGCCCAAGAATTACCATCATCTAGTACCCTGTATCGACTGCCAGCTGAATTCCAAATTGCATTTTAAGTGCACGTTACCATGTTATATCAAAAGATCCTACGTTACTAGACAATTATTGTAATGTTTGGTCCGTATGAATGTTTATTTGATCGTTTTTGTTGCTTGCACATGCAGTAATAGGCGTTCATTGCAATGATTTGTGACGACGTAAATAGCTGAAGTAATTTATAGTCGTAACCTATTCTACTCAACTACATTGCTCATGCATAGATTCGGTATATGTGACCTACAACCATTTAACTGACCATTTGATATGTTGCTGATGTTTACTACAGTTGCGCTTTATTTTGGATTAACATTGAAATTAGTTTAGGTTTTGGCAAAGAAAAAACAGTAACCCAATTAAATCGAAATTTTTAAATAGCTTCTCACATCAAATTAGCAATTAGTTAATCAGCTGTGACTGTTCTGTCTGTCAGAATGTGCAGAAAATGTGTTAATGAATGAATCCTTTTGGTAGAGTGTGTCGAGCTCTTGATTCTCGGCCCGAATTTATCGACGATACAAGTGGCGGCTGCAGCACGCGACGTTGCCGCTCCGCCGCCGGTACCGCTATGCGACGTTGCCGCCTCGACCCACTTCCAAGGCGGCAACAGGCGCACTTTTTTCGCTCGCCAAAATGTCGGAGTTTATTACTTACCTATAGCTTTGCTTGCTATTTTTGATATCAAGTTTTTAGTACCAATGTCGACTACCAATAATACCAACGCATGTAAATATCTTTAAGTAACCTTTACTTTCCTGTTGTTTACGTTGTTGGCGCAGAGAATTTAGAAGACTAAAATACCTATCATGCTATTTTAAGTTCGACAGAACTGCCAAAGTAAAACGTTCACAGTGCAGTTTTTGAGCAAATTATCAAGTAGACCTTTATGGTATGTGGTACCTTTATGGATGCAAGTTCAAGGATTTTTTATCGTCCAATTTTTTTCGACAAACTTTAGGTACCTGACTAAATCAGGAATTAATTAGCTACCTATTTACTTATTCTACTTGGTTTTGTGTCTTATATATAAAAAAGGACGACATTAAACCTTTTTTGAGAAACAACTATTATGCCTGCATTAAATGATAAAAAAGAGATCATAAAATCGATTGTGTGAACACGCCCTTAGTCGCAAGGCGTACAAACTTTTTTACAGTTCATTTAATTCGCACTGAGATATGAATTTCATGATCTTTGCAGTCTATGTTCTGTGACAGAGACTTGAGTGTGTATATCTACCTCTAGATAGGTACATAGAACCACTGAAAAGGTATCTGCCTTGATGTGCTTTGATTTGAAGTTGCCATTTTAAGACTGATCAATCAGGAAAGGAAAACCAGAATTAGAAATGCAGGGAATGTATTTCAAATTAATCTTCAAGACTTCTCAAATTATCAATGTGTGCTATTTTTTAGGGTTCCGTAGCCAAAATGGCAAAAACGGAACCCTTATAGTTTCGTCATGTCCGTCTGTCCGTCTGTCACAGCCGATTTACTCGGAAACTATAAGTACTACAGTGATGAAATTTGATGGGAATATGTGTTGTATGAACCGCTACAAAAATATGACACTAAATAGTAAAAAAAAACCGGCCAAGTGCGAGTCGGACTCGTGCACGAAGGGTTCCGTAAATTACAGTTAAATCAACCTATCTCAAAAACTATAAGAGATACTTTGATCAAACCAAAAATCGTTGAAAGAGTTAATTAGCATGCATCACCTCTATTTTTTAGAATTTTATACCCGTAGTTATAAAATAGGGGGGACATACTTTTACGACTTTGAGAGCTGATATCTCAAAACCGTTCACTTTAAGAAAAATGTTTTTAGAAAACTTTATATCATTTTAAAGACCTTTCCATTGATACCCACACGGGTATGTACATCGAAAAAAATTTCATCCCTCAGTTACATGTATGGGGCCCCACCCCAATTCTTTTACTATTTAGTGTCATATTTTTGTAGCGGTTCATACAACACATATTCCCATCAAATTTCATCACTGTAGTACTTATAGTTTCCGAGTAAATCGGCTGTGACAGACGGACAGACGGACAGACGGACAGACGGACATGACGAAACTATAAGGGTTCCGTTTTTGCCATTTTGGCTACGGAACCCTAAAAAAAGAATTGGGGGTGGGGCCCCCCATACATGTAACTGAGGGATGAAATTTTTTTTTTCGATGTACATACCCGTGTGGGGTATCAATGGAAAGGTCTTTTAAAATGATATAAAGTTTTCTAAAAAACATTTTTCTTAAAGTGAACGGTTTTGAGATATCAGCTCTCAAAGTCGTAAAAGTATATTTTATAACTACGGGGTATAAAATTCTAAAAAAAATAGAGGTGATGCATGCTAATTAACTCTTTCAACGATTTTTGGTTTGATCAAAGTATCTCTTATAGTTTTTGAGATAGGTTGATTTAACTGTAATTTACGGAACCCTTCGTGCACGAGTCCGACTCGCACTTGGCCGGTTTTAGTTTTGTATTTTTGCAAACCGCACAGTTTTGTCCGTTGCCATAGAAAGCGCGCAGTCTTGCGACTGGTTGCATTATTAATCCTTTCTGTCGCATCAGTTTAATCTGGACGTTTTAATTCTGCGGACTCTTTTTCTCAACATAAAAGGCAATTTTAATTTTATTGTTAACGTTCTGGATACCTAGCAAACACAATAATTTTCGTGGAGTTTTTGAATCTGTGTCTTTGCTTGGAGAGTTTACGAACATATGTGAGAGCTTATCTATTAGTACTTACTTTTATTGCCTAGTTCTCGAACTCTGATGTATTTTAGCATCGTCGGCTAAAGCATAAAACGGGGAGATATAATCTTAAATTAATGTCTGCGCAAAATCACATAGTAAATTACATCGTGGAACTAAATAAATTGCTTCAGGCAAAAAAGCCGTGGCAGAGTCATTAGGTAAACTTGTGCTGAGAAAAACTACTCGCCAAACAGTTCATTACTTATTTTAACTTCTTTAAAATATTAAGAAAAAGAAGAGGTACTAAGCTTTAACTTTTGATATTTAAAAAAGCAGTGGGTATAGCTAAATCTATGTATAAATGGTCTGTAACAAGTAAGCCGCCCAGTCGTTTCTCTTCTCCATGCATAACTCGTATTGTAATCCCGGGAAATACATTTACAAAGCAAATGTGTAGTTGTGTACTGTACACCATACAACTGAACAACAGGATAAATCAGTTCTTAGAACCGTAGAGTTTAACAACTTGGGGATGTCTGAAATTCTTCTGTTTGATGTTTAGCTTGATTTGGTACACGTTTACCAATTTGTTTTGATGGCTGGCTGTTAGGTGGTAGACCTGTAAATAAATAATCTACATTTAAATTCAGTTTTAGAATCTACACTGAGGATGACTTTCCAGTGTTAATTCTTTGCAAAGCTTTTGAGTCTTATGTTTCGGCTACAATCAATGAGGTTCGCCTTCAATTCGCAGACATACACAATATTAGTTAGAATGTACATGTGCATGTGCAGTGTTTTTGTGTTAGCATCAGTTGCGGCCACAATGCACATCCGGTGCATTGTCGGGCCTCCCAGATCTGCATCTTTATGCTCCCTCGCATATGCAAGCGTAGGACAGCCACTCGCCATGAAACGTTCATAAAACTATATTTAGAATTCTTGATTCATTGCAATTTTGTTCATGACGGAGTTATAAGTTAATTGGACTTAGATATTAAACTCCCATTTACCCAGAAAGGTTCTTCATTATTATTATTTTACCAATAGAATTATGTTTAAAAGATAAAACTATCCTAACTTTTTGCGAGCTTCCTTGATTGACTTTCGGGCTGCAGTCAGTCTGTTTTCCTCTGGATGGAAAGGCTTACCTCAATTGAAAGCTCGAACTTACCGATCTAAATTTGAGAAATTACTTGCACGGAGTCACCGAGAATATCTATAGATCTAGGACTTTCCAATATTGCTCATACATGTATGTGTGTGTATGTCTATATCGGCATTGGCACAGGTCAACGCGGTCGGCCACCAGTCTGCTCATCACTGCCACGCTTTAGCTGCCAGCCAGCTCTTAATTGGATTCGTGAACGTGCAGTAATTGGATAACGCAAGTCCGCAGGCTTTTAAAAAGCATTCGAGGACTTGTGAAGCTTCAATAATCTCTAAGTAAAAGCTTTTCTGAGAATTAAAATTAATTAAACTAACGGTTTCTGTTCTCTAACTAGGTACATATTTCTATTCTATTTTTGTTAAGTTCTGAGTTAATTACGCATATTTTTAACGTTTTTAAACAGCTTAAATTATATATTTTTTTGCGAAATACCTACTATCTAAGTAGAAGACGTCATTAATCAATTTTATGAGTTTTGCTGCGCCCAAAAATGTTAGCTTATCTTGCGGCGGACTTGTTTACTCGGCAAATGACATTGACCTTGATTATAAGACTTGTGCCTACGACTACAAGACGAACTCGCTCTTTATCGTAACAGATAGAATAGAGATAGCTTTTAGCTATATTTGGATTAATGCATGGACGAAAATATCTACTGACTTTCTAGAACCTACCCAAATTTTTTGCTCAGAGGTGATATTACATTTGTGAGGGAAAGACATTGAAAAGTAAGAACAAAATTGTGTTTTCTCCTACAAAGGCAATTTCAGTGGCAATAGAAAATCCTTTTCAATATGGCGCATTTTAGTGTGTACGCCAAGTCTGAGTCAAGAAAAACAGCAATGCATAAACGGGCTTGGCTGTTTAGCCTATTTTGGTTCGCTTTTCCATTTCACATCTTACCCATTAGCAGACTAAGTGCCTTGTGGGCGAAAAAAAGTAATCACGGAACTTTTTAAAACTTGTTTTGTGGAAGTGTAGGCGTTGATTTTATAAATACCTACTATTTATGCGGTTTATCTATCCTATACGTTGATAATCAGACCTATTTGTACCTCTACCATTATTTTTTCAATCAATTTCCTACAATGCTCAAGAAATGTAGCAATTTTGGAATGTAGGAAGATTGATTTTGGACAAAACTTTGTCAAATTGTTAAAATCTGGCTACAGTTAAGTGCCTGCATACCTGGTACCTACCTGTGCATACGTAAAAAATAATATGCTTAATTAAGAAAACACTGAAATTAGGTGCTGAGATTGTGCTGTTTTCATATTTATAGTTTATACATAGGTTTTAGACTTGTCTATACTTACAGCCTGCTAAATAGTCGGGATGCATCGAGTTTTATAACCCCTAACAACAGAAATGAACACTCGCATGCCGGTATATTTACATTGCACTATCAATAAATGAGTTGAGCGATTACTCAACTATCAATAGATATAACCTTCAATTCCCTTGAAATTAAAACAAGTTCTCTATATAAATCGATGCTATCTCTACGCTGAATGTTAACTGCTGAATCAGTGCGAGACGTTGCCGTTCCGCAGCGCGCGTTGCCGCTCTGACGGATACGAGGCGCCATGTTGCCAGCTCGCACAGTGCGGGCGGGCGCCACGCGCCGTTGCCGCTCAGCGTGGTATAAACCGTAAAATACCATTCATTCAATTAGTGTGTAGCAACATCAAACTTTTAATGAATTCACAAAACTTACATGCGAATGGTCAGAACGCGTTATGCTAATATGATCAAGTGCGTTTTAATTTTGCATGATATTAAAAAAAATGCGTTTAATTTGACGA
The DNA here is from genome assembly GCF_030705265.1 of Helicoverpa armigera. NCBI lineage: Eukaryota > Metazoa > Arthropoda > Insecta > Lepidoptera > Noctuidae > Helicoverpa > Helicoverpa armigera. Next base: position 4,882,260 of record NC_087141.1, read on the forward strand.
TATTTTCTACGGTTCAAGTGCACAACCATGTAATAAAATATCAATACCTAACAATGAAAAAGCTATAAAAGAAAATACTTATGATTATACTAAAATTATAAAGCTGAAGAGTTTGTTTGTTTATAATCTCAGGAACTACAAGTCGATTTGAAACATTCTGTCAGTGTTAGATAGCCCATTTATCGAGGAAGGCTATAGGACTTTTTATCCGGGTTCGTGCAGAGGTTTTCACGGGACGCGGGTGAAACCTGGGTGATTCCACCCGATGATTTTGTAGAAAATAAATATTAAGAGGATGGAGCAGATATTCCAAAAAGCATTTAAAAATGATCACATAAACTGCAAAATTGGCATGTCTATTTATGAACGAATAAAAGTTTTATAGTTTTCACCACCCTGCCCATGCTTTGCGAAATTATATAACAATTGATAAGATTTTGCACTTATCTACACCAAATTGCATGCAAATGTCGTTAGAAAATTGTTGGGTGATGTCGGCTAATTTGAATAAGTCGTTTGTGTTAGCTGCATGCATATAACTTAATATCGTCCATATACATTGTATTTGCAAAAGTTATTTATTAGGATGCGGATATATTACACATTAAAGTTTAATAACAAGGCGTTTCGTAACAGTCGAAACCGAAGAAAGTATTTTTCTGTACCTAATTTGTAGTTTTTTAATAAATTTGTTATTCATGTTATTATTGTATTACTTAATTTAAAGAAAATATGGTCCACGTGTAAAAATACTACATTACGCATATTCAAAATATACAAAAATCTTTTATATAATCAAAGCATAAAATAAATAATTTAAACACAAAACTTAGACTATGTTACCGCCTGGGCCATCTAGTGGCGACTTGACGTTGCCACTCGGCTGTGCAATTTCAAAACCTAGTATCTGACAAATTTTTAAAAAAGCGTGTTTTTACATTTTTCGACCTTATAGACCATTCTCCACATACTAGGATAGCAAAAACTCCCAAAAATTTTACAAAAACGAAGTTACACAAAGTCGGAAACCTAGTATCTACAGTAAACGTTTTCAAAATGCAAAAATTACAAGATTGAAACATAGTATCTAACATCAACCATTTTAAAAACCTAGTTAGTGCTTGTAGTTACTTGGATATAAAATGGTTCATGTAGATACTAAGCCAATGAAATGGTTGTAATAAACGTCAAAACTCCCGCGCAACTTTAGTATGTGAGAACAAGTCGTTGCAAGTGCGTGTTTTTGTCTCTAAAAATGAGCAAAAATCAGTTTTATAGGTCGAAATTGATCTTGAGTGCTTTAAAAGAACAACATGGTGAAATTTAAGTACGCTTCAGTGTATAATATTGTCAAGATTGTTTGTTTTCGAAGGTTTTTTATGAATAAAAGGCATTTTTTTTAAACGACGTCAAAAATCATCAAATGACCCCCGCTGTGGGTTAGCAGCGATGAGGGAGTGTCAGACTCTTACTGACCTAAAACCGTCGTGTTCCGTCGTGGGCCTTTTATTTGCCAGAGCCACGGTATCTCTTTCGAACAACCCGCAGCCCCGGCAGGCCTTGGCCCTACTGGGCCCCGCTGGGGTTGCTGACATCTCTTTGAAGAGCGCGTGGAACAACGCGCGCCGTCGACACGGGTCTGTCGTCTAAGCAGACTGAGGGATGCTGAGCCACCCGAACTCACAGACCCATGCCTATGGTGGCCGGGAGTCATCTCGCGACACCCGGCGCCCGTGGTGTCTACCTGGTCCAGCGTGGCGGCCGGGATGAGAGGTGCGAACTCTCTGACGTTCCGCCGCCTCCTTCTCGAGCATGACTGCTTCGCAGAAGGAGGCGAAGGCATCCCATTCCCTCTCGCTCCGGACCATGGCCTGAACCAGGGCCGGACGCGAGAAGTCGCCGCCGCCTAAAGCCTCGACGAGTACCCGGCCTTGCCCTTCCCACGCAGGGCACTCCTGGACTGTGTGGTCCACCGTGTCCTCGGGGCTGCCCGCACAGTGGTGATACCCGGGCGCCTCCTCACGAAAGATTCGATGCAAGTACCTCCCGAAACAACCGTGTCCGGTGAGGACCTGCGTCATGCGGTACGTGAGGGCGCCGTGACTCCTGCCGAGCCACTCCTCAAAGAGGGGACTTACCGCCACTATGGTGGCGTGCCCTGTACTGGGTTGCGACAGTCGTTTCCTCCAGGCCACCATGAGATCGCGCCGGAGCTCCGCCCGCTGCTCGACAACTTGCCGCGGCAACGGGGTTTCCCCTCCGGCGCTGAGCCTCCTCGCGCCAGTCGTACAGGCGCAAGAAGACTCTCGCCTCCAGATCCCACGGTGGCAGTCCGGCTAGTAGGCCAGCTGCTTCGCGGGAGATCGTGCGGTACCCCCGGATTAGCCTAATGGCTATCACCCTTTGGGGCACGTTCATGTAGTGTACGGCCCGCGGCCATACCGAACGTTATGAAAAAACACAATCCCTTGACCATGCCAACCTTAAAATATATTCCAAGAGGCATTAAAGAAAGTAAAAAGAAAGGCATAGTAAAATCATTATTACAGCTTATGCCAATGAACAGAAGGGAGTTTTGGCAAAGTTTACCGATCAATAATAATTCAGTTGATTTAGTTTCTGGTGGACAAGTTTTAATAAGCGAATAATTTATTTTATTTGAATATTGTTTTCAAATATTTTGAGTGATTATTTTTTTTTACTGAGAAAAAGAGTTTTTTTTTTAATCTTTTTCATTAAAACTGCTTATCACTATTTCGTTGTTTTATTCTATTGTTTCTTACTAGGTTTCTATAAGTGCATTTAGTTTCTACTCAGTAAATTCAGACCTAAATGAAAACAAAGCAAGTGATCTTACTAGGTTTTGAAATTGTCACACTCAAAAAGTTAGAACTAAGAAAACAATTTTTTTATTAGTTACTGCTCCTCTACGTACATACTTGGTGATAGACGCATTAAAACACTTTTTTTTAAAACCCTGTTATCTCCCTCAAATTTTGCAATCACTCCCAGGACGGTACGACTAATATTATTGAAACGGCAAGCTGTCAAAGATATGAAATCGTTTTTCGGCTCTCCTATAAAATTTGGTTTTGTGCAGATACTGGGTTTTGATATTTCGCAGCCGCACTGTTCATGCGGTTGTCAGCGAAGCGCGAACAGCCGCGCCTAATATTTAACGAAAAGTGACAACCCTAAGACAGTAGGCAATTATATCACGGATTGGGAAAAAGATGGCCTACTTCCCCTTTCCTTATAAGTACTATGGTACACAGGAAGAATTTCCCCACTCAATTCTAGAGTAATCATTTTTGTGCATTTCAAGATCTGAATAGGTATCTGCTAAAGTAGGTATATTCCAGTCTGATAAACCAACAGAAATTCAGAAATTACGTATCTATTGAAAACATTTTATTTCTCGAGAAGAAACATTTCTCTTGTGTAGCCTGGTAGCTGCTGGTGATTCGAGAATCGGGACCGATCGCAGCGTTAATGGCCCGGAATTTCGTTGATTGCACGATTTCCGTACCCCTTCGTCCCGTTTTATCTCCGCTCTAAATCCTTTCGTCCTTACATAGGACGCTAGCCGCTCATAACCCGTTTTAGCTGGATTATTCCTATTTGTGTCAGCGGAAGGGTTCATACCCGGTCCAAAATCCATTTGCCCAACCCACGGCACGTTTGATATCGTTGCAAAATCATTTTGCCCGGTATGGGTTCCCACTAGGTCTTCGTAAAAAACTCTTGGTTCAAAGGATTTTATCTCCCCTAAATGGGTTCTTTCTTTTCGACGTGTGGAATCTTATTGTTATTGAGATTCCTAGAAGCCATCATACCTTCAGCGTTTTACGACATCATGACATACATATTTCATTACATGCGCTGATACACGATGCAACTATGCGAGAGCGAGCACAAAATCTTAATAACGCTGAAGTACCCATTGGTAGCGATTTATGACGCAAATCTAAATATCCCTTGCCGCGCTGGCTCTCCCAGTGAAATTTATTCACATATTGCGGTATTTTTGCGTTGATTCCAGGCTATTAGCCAAACTGACGGCGCTGCAGACTTGAAACTCAGTCATGCTAAGTCTAATTACGTAACACGCAGAGTTTATAGCTAATGCCTGAAGTCAAAGCTCTCAAGAATCGTTGAATTAGAAGCCCTGTTCCATAAAATTGCTCGATCTCAAATCGTATTGTTGCCCAATGTAAAGAAGGACACAAATAAGGAATTCGTGCTTCAGAACAACACGTGCTTGTCTGTCAGTAATAATAATAATATTGTTTATTTCAGTTACTGCGGCTATGCCAGAATATATAAAGATCAGTTCAACTCAGTGTTGGCAGAGACTCGATGTTTATAACAAATAACTGAAGCACTTATTCCTGGCACACATCCACCATGCGGCTTACTATGCCATGGTCTGTTACAATATTTCCGTTCCATTCATTTTTACCAAGACTGCCTTTTTTAACTAGAATTCTTTGCCAAAGGAAAGAAATGAAAGTATTCGTTCGGAACATAAAGCGTTTGCAACATACTTTTTTTGCTCTTCTTATTTTTAATGGCTTTTTCTGTGGCTGCTTTCATTTTGTTTGTGGTTTATGCTGTCTGAAATAGACTAGGCAATACAGAAGTGAGCGGAAGATAGATTCAGTAAAACCTAAATAGCTTATCTGTTATAGATAACTATAAGATAATAATTAAACACCAAACCAATGCTTGGAATGAACAGCACGAAGATGAAATAATTACACAAGTAGTCAGGAAATTATTACGACAAAAACGAATCTAAATCTGTTAAGCAATGAAATCACAAGTATAACTTCCCAAGATATTAGTGGCATATTCATTCTTCGTCTATCTATATGAAAAAAATATTGCATGTCAGACTTATGTGCGAATTTTGCATGGCTTCGTGAAAGTCTATACGTCCGTTGGCAGAAACCTGATCTGACGGTCTCGACTAGAATGACACGCGGCAACTAAGAAGACATGCAACTTGTCTAGAAAATACTGAACGTGGAGAGGTACCTATAAAATGTGATTTTGGGAGGAAAACTAAGGAAATATTATCGATCCCAGATGATGAGAAATCTGTCAAATATTACTTTCCTATAAGTTGTGTGTCTACACAATTACGTACTTGAAGTTATTCTTACAGAATTTCTGCAACTGCGTAGTAATTTTGCAGATCAAGAACCCGGCCTTGTACACAGCCACGCCCTCAATGGTCGAGTTCGTTGAGCACCTACTTCAGAATTTCGCACATTGACTGACATTTCAATACGAATAATAAAGACAGAACTAGATGAATAACAAGTAGCTATTGAATGTAAAAAGTCGCTTACAAACTTAACACTCCTGTTTTTCCTTATACAACACCTACATTTGGACTGTGACAAGTTTCGAGTAATAAAAGGCGAGTCGATTGCAATAAACCAGGTAATCCATCCTTCGAACTGCTGCTGAGTGGTCACATGTAACCTTCCTTCTAATATCTACGTACCTACTTTTATTACTGATCTAGGAATAGGACCTTGGCAGGACTTCATTAATTCGTAACCAGCATTGAGGGTGATTGAGGGTTAACATTTCGTTTGAGAATTGGGTAGCGATTGGGAAGGGAACTCTTTTTTTACGTAATTGTATGAAGTTTCGAGTTTTAATGACTGGGAAACTAAGTATCTGGGATTTTTTTGGGAAAATGTAGCTAAAAAAAGAACATGTCCTCATGTAGGCACACTGTATCAAGTAAGTAAATAATACGAGCAGTAAACGTGTCGTGCGAAAAGATTACGCCTTAATTAATTATTTGATAAGTCAAACACAAGTGCAATGACGCGAGACTGATTATATTAGCAACACACATTAGATGCGCCATAATTTATTACTAAAACATTGTTTTTATTTTGAGAGTGTGTGGCGTAACAAGTTAACAACTGACTAGCTCTCATCTGAATTGCAAATGGCCGCCGCGCCGGGTGTGTAGACCCGGCAACGTCGCGCGGGTTGTTGAAGAGCGGCAACGTTGTATCGTGCGTATTTTTATCAAAGCAACAATCGCTGAGTTATCTGTTATCAAGAGGTATTGTAGTGGTCGTCCCGCTTGGCTGACTGGTGCCTGCTGGCTTCTACTGTGCACTCTAAATCATTTTATACGATGCGTACCCCAATTACTTTTGGCACGCTTCAAGCATAAGTATTTTTAGTGGAAAAAACAAAGTGGAGACTGCGCTGAATCCGTAGCTCCGTTACATAAAACGGATGTCAATAGATTTATGCGAGTTTTACTACTATGTTTAGAAAGCACCTTTGAATGTGATTGTAGAGATCATAAATTAGACTGTCGTCGTTTAAATTCTAATATGAATTAGGTACCTACCAACAAAACAAGTCAATAACTAACTTCTACAAGACAAACGGAGGATTATTTCTTCTCAACGTTACAAAGTAAACCACAGTCCACCGACAATTTCCAGATGATTTTGCACCATGCAATTTTTATAAGTAGCAATTCTGTAAAGTTTGTCGTGCAATAATTCCGAGTAACTTTCCATCAGCAAATATAACTCATCATAAACATTGATTTCTGTGAAAATAAGTTTGTCGGCGAACGCGGACGGTTTAGGGCGAGACGGGAGGGCTCGGGGCCCGGGGCGCGGGGCGCGGGTAGCTACAGGGGCGCTCTAAATTAGATTTCTCCCGGGGGGTGCGCCTTCCCGGGACCTTGAGGCGCCTCCGTGCCACAGAATCAGCTGTTCTTCCACCCCACTGGGCTTTACCTTATTGATACATAGCTCAATATCAAATTGACACGTGTCACTACGATCTTGGATTGCAAATAAGAATTACACTCGGTTTGCATTTATAAATTGGGTGACGTGGCCTGGTCACTAGACTTAGAATGTAATATTCTTAGCTCTACATACCTGGGTATGTAAGTACGAATATCACAGAATACCTATCCAACCAAGTGTGTAAATGGTATAGCTACCTACATATTAGCTGCCATTTTGTTCTGCAACAACTTAAAGTCTCCTTATATACTTTTGGTATCTATCCTGAGGGTCTTATTATTTTTCGTTACGTTTGCGGACCAAATTCAGTGCAGTTGTCGCAAAAGAAGCGCTCACTCTGTATTTTTTGTTCGTACACGTACACGATCCATGTTTCCTCAAGTGCTATGGAACAAACTCTTAATTCCACTGTCTTATAATAACTACAGGGAAAGAAGACTAAATAATTGATTGTGTCGCAACTAAATAGAACAAAACTTAAGAAGGATTAGGAAGAAATAGAGCAAGAAGTTCAATCAAACGAGTCAGTCTTTTGAAGGGTTTATAAAACGAGATGCTTAGGATGAGGGTCTGAAAATTACCTTAAAATTGTATAAAAATAACAGTCTCAAAATTATGGTTTCATTAAACATACATTCTTTCTTTATATCTACGCACCTAAAACATCAGCATACTTTCGAAATACATACCGCTTTTTCATAAAACAGCGAATGAATAAAAAGTCTCGCCCACGCCGGGTCGGCATTTATAAACCCTAAAGGCTGGCAACTGGTTGCTAAGCAACGGCCGCCCTCAGAGGACGCGCCCTCCCAGCGCAATTAATTCCGAACCCTCCAGGAATAGGGTCGACCTTGGTTGCCCTGCTGATTTCATTTCGGCCGTTATTTGCGAAAACGGCTTGAGATGAAGTACCCACGTAATTTTTTCTATGACTTCATTAGGCGTGGCAGGTACTCCTAGCGTCAATATTGCGTGCTAAGAAACCTCCAACTCAGATATTGAGTCTCTGAAAGACGTCGTATCAGAATGAAATGCTTGGGCTCCTTTAGGCACTTAGGTGGATAGCATACAAGCTAGTTCCAACTTATTATGTGCAAGACTAATTTCACCGGTCATTTATAAAGTCGAAAGCGCATAAATGGCGGAGAAGTGAGGTTTATTTGAAACATTGAGGGAAATAGCTCTAGCTTCTGAGTATTCCGAACACTTACATAAATCTGAATCACATAAAGAAGCTATAGAAACTCAAATCTAAATCAATTATTTGGATAAATAAACTGCGCCGTCAATCCATACAACTGGAATATTTGCAGCAGTCAATATCCCACATATTGAATAATGCAAATGTCCAGCATAATTGAAGATAGCTAGGAAACGTCATTTACCGAGAGCGATGCCTTAAACAGGAAAAGTTTGTTTTGCATCGTATACGGACTTGTGCACGAGTGTGTGTAATGCGCACTTTCGTTTTGCGCTCGTGTGGGTTAGTGCGCAACGCCCTCATGCGCCCGCGCTCGCCAGACGCTCACGTTATCTTGCATTCCACAGATACTATACACCTACATTGTAGCCACCTACACACACATACATAATTGTAACCCAAATAGATATAGCGAGCCCATTTTAGCATTTATTCGTATTCGCCGCAGAGTTGTTCTTCAAGGGTATGTCTCAAAGAATCTCGGAGGCTTGGTGAACGTAGATTAAAATGGTCATGCGATGCATGTTTTATCGCCCCAATCTTAACATTTTCTGGCACATTGCCAAAGTCTGTTTTGCTAAGAGGAACTGCGCTTATAAGCCAGCTCATAGTTGGCTAGTTTGTTTTTGTGGCCAAGAGACTGAGGGATTGTTAGAGATTATTGCTTGACGTAAATACTCTGCTCGTAACTATGTAACTGGTTTGGAATCGAAATTCCTAGCCTCCTACGTACCTATGTTTAAAATGATTGGATCCGTAGTAATTTCAAAGATTTCTCAGCCAAACATCACGACTTAAATGTCGCATCGTGCATGTTTATCTAAACTAACCTGTAACACAGGATTTCGTCGTCAAATTGTGGAACATGCTAGATTGATATGGTCGCTAGTACGACTCGTCTCGGTTTTTACTTATTTATGAACGTGTTTACAACATCAGGCTAGTGTCTGTGTCTAGCTATGATTATGAAATTTGAGGTGCGAGTTGTTTCAGCAACTAATGGAAAACCCAAAAGTCACGAGCCTAAATGAGTCCACGGATCTCATCTATTTGTGTATTTGGTAAACAGGTCTAGGATTTCCACTGATTTTGTAAAATTTTGTTTTGTTTCTATGTCTTATTTATTACAACAAAATCATTGCGGAACTTATACTCGCTCATAAAATCGCTTTATGTGTATCTAGAGAAAGGTCTTTTTTTTGTTGCCAAGATAGCCAAGTGTCCGTTGCATTCGATTTAGATGACCGACATTCCACTTCTGTCTATATATTTTTTTCCTTTTTTTTAACTTGTGTTTACTTCAAGAGGTTTTTAGATCATGCTTTTTTATATTTTTGTTGATATGGTTTTACCTATCTTGATTTCTTATTATTTGTTGTTTTAATTAAAGTAGGTAACCTAGCACATTGTACGTAGTAGGTATATCGTTTCCTGATTTCTAAGTAAAAGTTGCTAATACTTACTTTCACTATTTAGTCCTTCATCTTCATGCCAGCTGCTGTAAAAGGACCAAAAATAGACGAACCTTCATAAAAACATTTATTGATAGTTCTCGTACGTAAGTAGTCCTAATACTTGTGTATGCAGATGCGTTATCAGTGTACCCTTATCTGTCAGATAAAAAAAAAAGATCTGACTCGTAGTGTGAATGTTGCTAGGCAAAAAAAATGTTGCGAAATCCGAGAAAATACTTTCTTTGTAATAATCTTTATTATTTATTAAACACAGAAAACTAGACCACGTTCCTATTTCATCGGCACAATACCATAAGTTGTCGTGTGTACCAGAAAGTAAGGTTATGTTTATTGATTTAACGAAACTGATGTTTTTCCTGGTTGTCATTTGAAATTGTTTACTTAATTAATGTATCCAAATATTATCAGTTATGGAACAAGCAATGAAATTACATTAGGTGAAAATTAGTATGCCACACGTGTTAGTCACAAAATAATGATAGCGTTGTCGAATATGGAATCACTAATTTTTTCACTATGTCATAATATGCCAATTCTAATGAAATTATTCTAATTGTTTCAGGTACCTACAAGTTAAAAATGCAGCTGTCACTGATTATGCTACAGAATGGTAATTTTTCAACACAGGAGAGAGTGCTAACAGACCTGCACATTCAGAACATTGACGATGTAATTAGAAATTAAGAAGTGCTAACACGTTACCAACACATTAAGCTCACTAACTATGTTACCTTTCATATTCACATAATTTAAGGATTTTTTTATTCGACTTAAAAACTGGTGTATTTTTTGTCATGTTTTTTCTAAAATATAATCACAACATTTATTCGCAGTAATTTCATCGATTTACGCAAATGCTAGCTTCGAGAGGTCACTGGACACTCCGATCACATACTCGAGAGCTTCAATCATCCTTTGTTTCTATTGTATCGAACACTTTCAGCACGTTCGACATCCGCAGCGCGACTGCCGCGAAATCCATTCAACAGGCCGACAGGATGTGGGCGGGGCGTGCGGGACGCGGCGTCATTGGGCGAGCTCGCGACTCGCAGTGATGGCCGCCGTCGCATTCAACCAATGAGCGGCGCGCGAGCCGAACGCGCGTCCGTCCGGCGAGCGTGCGACGTTGCCAGCTTTTACCAGAAAAAAAAATACCAGATTCGACCTTCTTAGGACCCCCGGTTTTTTTTTGTTTGGCCGCGTTATCATTCGGGAACGTGTATTGAGGTCCTTATCCGTTTGTGAGATGGTTCTGCGCAGGTGGATGTGTTGTGTTGTGTTATAGTTTATTATGGTGTGGTCCACGCAGACTGGCGAAGTGTTGATTGACATCGTAACGAGGTACCGTACATAATTCGTTATATTTTTATTGTGTACATAAAACACGGCTGAGTCATGTGACATTACAATTACCTCATTCACTAAACTGCGTGAGCATTATCACGGCTAGTGACTGTTTATCGCTTAATTCGATGTTTTGAATAAATAAAGTTTGTGATATCGTTTATTTGGTGGTGACTACGTAGGTATCAAAGGTTATTGACGTTTGTTTCACAATCTCTTATGTGCTACATAGAAGTTGTATCCTCATGTTGCATTCTTGCAACGTAGATGGTAGGGGTCGTTGACACTATCGGTGCATCTTACATGGGTGTAACATGAACTGTGCGGCGAACAGCAGCCCTTGTAGGGTCACAGGTCGGGTGCAACCATACCTGGTGGAATGTTATCTTTGCATCAACAATCTGCCTAAATGGAAGATATCTGATTAGTCACTTCCCATGACATCTAATGATGATATGTTAGTGCCTGTGTCCTCATTGGGAATAATTTGGAACAGATTCCAGTTTTGTTTCCAACGAAGCTGTCGATACTAGTCAACTTGCAATGAGAGATAGGTAGATGCATCAAAGGTAGAACTTCCTTCGTAGTTCTTGTGTCATATACCCAGGTGCCTACCTTACTTCTTGTATTCTAGGAAACAGATCAAAAGTTTGGTCGAACTTATTGGCAACAGACCAGGCCAGCTTGATCTAATTGGATAAGCCACAAGATCAATTAGCACACAGCACTATTTACTTTCTAAATATTCTGGTATCTATACATATAGGTGCCTACCTCAATGTACCTGTTGGTTCTTTATGATTAGGAAGTTGTCTCCCAAATGGCATACTAATAGGATCTAACTTGAACATGGTTGTAATACTTCTTCTACCTAATTACAGTCCAATTATCACTGACAATAATGATGATGACTAGGCAATAATTTGATGTACCTAGGTATTGGAATAAGGTATACGTGAGTCAAATTTGATAACCCCACTATTATGTATCGTTGTCTTAGGTTTGAGATCAAGCCAGTGGTGTAGTTACCAAAGATCAAAACACACAGGATAGCTAGATTTGGCCTCAATAAAGGTTCACAAGCAAAGACTGTAAATCAAAAGCGAGCTTGCCAGTTCATCATCTTCATCTCGAGATGGTATATGAGCCCTTCAAATTGTGACCGATTCATTAGTAATTTGGACCTGACCTACCCAAATCAATGCAGCAACCTTCTACATCTTACTGTACTGCAAGGAATTCGCTACAGCACTGGAATCTTATAAAGTAAAATCTTGAGGAAAATACAACTTTTGTCTATTTCCTTAGTCGAAAGCAGAAATGCAATCAAATTATTAAAGGCTAACTACTTTCCTTTTCTAAGTCCAATATTTTAATGTCTGTTCGATCATCTATCACCAGTGTTACTTTAAAAACATATTGATGTAAAACCTCTACAGTATGTGTACTAGAATCTTCCATCATCATCATCAGCCTATCGCAGTCCACTGCTGGACATAGGCCTCTCCAAGTGCACGCCACTGAGATCGATTTGTTTTGAGAATTTTCCAAGTTAGGATCCAAAACCTACTTACCACTTACACTTCCCATGCATCATAGAGTAAGGAACACAGTATGGACATTGCACAGAGCTCCACTCATATATAACCTACTTATTAGAGTAACGTTGCATTATATTTAAGCTGTGGCCATGTGTCGGTGGCACATTTGCTAAGCTACAAATACGTAGCTACCTACGGGTTTGTGGTCCATTTAATTGCTGTCTTAAAATCTACGAATCTAATATTGAGACATAGATATACTTGAAGTTATGGATCGATGATCAGACATAGTAGGAATTAGGAATAACTAAAGATCTTTGGCTGGTTTATTATTTTGGTCAATAGGAACGTGTATGCGAAACTACAACAATGACTTAACTATTATTTCAGTCAGAAAGAGTAAGATGTCTTTAAGTGGAAAGGCTGACAGATTCAAGCAATCAAATTAAGCCAAATCAAATTTAATATTTAGACAATCAAATGACTCCAACTGTATGGTTCAGTAGTCTTCTATTATGTAATATGCCTCTACTATGTACCTATAAGACCTATGACTTGGAAGAGGATCAGGATGGCTTTGCTACGTGGATGGTAACAAGGTTTAGTTCAACAGTAAATCAAACTTTAAGATCTCTGAAGAGAGATCATGCATAGGATTGAAGTTGATGATAGCAACTCTACGCAGATTTATAGAGATGATAAAGCTATTCTTAACTAAAGACCTTAAGACCTTCTGAGCTTCACGTGACCTGTTAAGTATAAACAATGGACATGATCCCTTATTTAGAGACACTATAGTCTATCCCAGACATCAGCAAGTCGTTAACTACACCGGCATTGTACTCAATATCAATTGGTCAAATCATGTCTTACTCAAACATACGAGAACCTATTGATGTAACACAAAATATGTTGTAATCAAAAGTAACAAAACAACTACTGATTATAAAACGTTTTTACTTCAAAACGCATAACATTTCGGTTGTAATTAACGTTGTATCAATACGACAAAGGAAGGTGACCCTATCTAATTCTACCTGTTTATATAGTTTAGAGGTTATTTCGGGCTTAGTCAAACTAACAGTCACTTTGACATTATGCCCTTGGTAGATCGCGATAAACCCAGTAATATGTTATGCGCATGCACGTCTGCGCACGCCCAGATTTAGCTTTAAATAAAGAACAAACATGACGGCTACTTTAAATGTCGATCTGTCTGCTAGGAAAACGTAATTGTTCCTTCATGGAAACAGGAAAAATACGAACAGGTTAACGTAGTTATAGATCATATTATAAAGCAGTTGTTTATTTGCTAGTTTATGGAAATTCGCACGGATCATTATTTGTGTTGAAAGACTAAATAAATTCTAAACTGCGTTTAATATTCGTGCCTAATAGTTTCCCGATTGGATTTGAAAACTGGACTAACTGAACTAGCCGGTTATTAATGCACAGGTTTATAAATACTCCTAGATTTAGAATTTGTGTGAGTTTGCTTAATTACTACGCAGCTTTTTAAATTGGAATCTACGAAAGGTAAATAAAATTACTTTGGAAATATCTGCGTTGCCTATACATATCTAGACTAGTATTGCTTGCACTAGTGCTATAAAATGGCGATCGACTTTTGCAGCCCAGTGAGCCAACGGTCCCCGGAGAAATTCTGGGACATGCGACAATCGAATTGACTGCACAACTTTTTTTCCAGCCTGCATTTTATAGTCGAAATAAAAATATGAAATATAGAAAGATAAGTAGACATTTCTGTGCAGTTCAAAAATCCTTTCCTCTTATGAAGTCGCAAAATAACCGCGAAATATGCAAGTTCGCGATACATATTTTGTAAGTCAAGACAAAATAACCACTAAAGATAAATTATTCTTGTATAAATACTCGTATCATGTAGATTGGTTTACAAGCTCTAAGTTGTGAGGCTACATGATAACCCCTGTCTACCAAACATAGCAATAACATATAGTTTATGTAATGTCTGCAGTTTGTTGATAAGCTTCTACTCTAAACACTAGCACTTAAAGACTTAGTGGTACACTTCGCTAATTCTATAGATGGTATACATTATCTAACACTGCTCTTGTGTATGAGACAAACCCAGACCTACATAAATCTATGACGGCAATATTTTTCCGAGTTTCTTTAGTTCTTCGTCTTTACTAGTTCTTAAGTCCTGACTAAGTGTTGTTGGTTACTTTCACGGGGAATCTCATCTCTGAATGCATACCTTGAAGCAAAAGAAGCATTTGTTCCTATAAAGCAGACATCCAGTAAACACCTCTGATGAAATTAGGTGTGTCAGGGTGCCCAGCTGCCTTATCCTTTAAGGAAACCAAGTTTGAATATGTCCTCAATAAATTCAAGTATTAAAACACAGTTATAGAAGACTATTAATATAATAATGTCATACAAAGTCCACACACGCTCCCCGGTGCCGCAGTGTCGATGACACATCGATCGTCTTGCGACGAGCTCTAATCGGCTCTGACCTCATAATTATTTCACACTGGGTAACTAACACACAACTGTATCCTGGACGAACCAAAGACTATAAAACCACTTGACTGCGCATACAGTGCCCCGACGCTCGCCAAAAGTTAGTGATTTTGCGCGTACTATAAGGCTACGATCAGTACGATCCTTTAGTAGCGACCGTGAACTGACCAATAGTAGCCGCGGATTATGTCGCCCCCCCCTGCCCGCAGCGGTGAGTCGTGTTCTTAGAAGAAATTGGCGAGTGCGCTCTCTAGTGGTTATTTACTTTATGTGGACGAACGAATTACGAGTCCAGAAGACCTTGCGAAGAAATTACTTCAAAGCAAATTGTTCTAACTAAACAGTCTGCAGACAGACATAACAACTTTCTATTCGATAAATATGAGTTCTTTCGGCGGTATAATGGTACAGATGGAGATCGTAATACTTTTTCCTCTGTTGCCAAGGGTAATGTTTTAGATACACTTATCTTCTAAGTTTAAGACGTTAGACGTAAAGGTTCCTTTAAAACCAGAAAGATTCCATAAAGTTAATTACAAAAACTTACACACGTACAAGGAAATAATTGCTATTTCGGGTGAGTCATCAACATCATCTCAGAATCAAGTTGACTGTTACATGGGCCTCTCACAGACCTCACCTAATCCTTATTCGACTGTTTGAATCATCAACAAATCTTGGAAGTAGACTACATTATAGCATGCTGTTAAGCCCATAATATTTTGATACACAGAACCGGCATTTAGCTTATTTGGTTTACAATACGTGATGACAAATATTTGTTTAGTTTTTGCGGAGATAAAGAATGAAGCTGTTTTAATATCTGCATTTGCCATTGTGTTGCAATCTAGGCGTAGTTTTCTCATATTTTCTTTGCAACGTAGTCGAAGTGTCTGTGATTATTACGTCCGTGTTAGTCCCTATAGAATTTCTTGAGAAAATCCATTATTGAGTTTAATCGGTGCTCTTGTACTTGAATAGGCCGTGGGTCTGATTCTACAGCTCGCATTTCTAACCGACAAAACTGTAAAACGAAACCCAGAAGATCGTTTTTATCGGTAACTCACGTTTGCTACGTTTTGAGAATTTTAATTCGTAAGGGTCATCAAAATTTTGATCAACAGCGTATTTTGATTCAAAGAAAAGGCATGGTTAGGTAGGTACACATTTCTTGAGGTATGTGAAGGAACGGGAGGTTCTTGAAAATAACCAGTGCTGCGAACTGTTCGACAGAATCTGTGGCATTTTGAGTGGTCTATTTAGAGGTAGCACTGGCTTTAACAGTAGACAGCTCTGTATTAAAGTGGCACACATCCATACTATTTGTAAAAGCTATAAATATAGTACATACACAGTTGATTAAAACGTCATCAATGAAAGTAAAACTAGCAGGATGCGCGTTGCGCGGTGTTTCTCAGAAGCTCGATTATTGACCGGCCGGCTCGCTTCCTGTAAACATGAGGTATGCGTTGCTATGCGACCACTACTGTGTGTCTAGCACTAGAATCAAAATGGCCGTACTGCACGTGTACGTCTATCTACGTGGTTTGATTGACTGGGCTGCATCGTCGCGTCCGGGAATCAAAATATTTATAAACGAAGTTATTGTTATGAAAAGAATAATCGTTATGACGTGAATGCTGGTACACTGTTATGAAATAAACACCGACTAGTGTTTCGACGTAGATTCTGTTTTTATACGAGCCGCACATTAATGTCAATCTGATAGGAAGGAGAGAAATACTGTGTTTTTCCACGCCAGAACCACGAAATTATGTTTTCATTGCGTTGCTGTGTTACGTGTTGTTTCCTGCGAAAGTTGATTAGTTAGCAAAGTTATCGATTGCAGATTGGCTGTGCTTGTAGACTGTCCAGTTTTATTGGTTCAGCTGCCATTAGCTGTACAGCTTTCTAGCTTTATTGGAAAACCAACGCTACACGCCAGGCAATTACTGTTGCCACAGCAGTTTCTTGCTATTCCTCGTTTCAAAACCTCATTTCTTCTTTAGTTTCCTTATAACTTCTCTATCTCTGGGTATCAGCACATTTGTTATATAAAACTTGGCAGTCACTGTGGGAGTCACGGATGTTATTGAGAGAACTGAAACACGCCACGCGAGCCACGTTTACACGACCTCAATACGACTGTAAGCATTTTCGCATGCATTTGCATGAGACCGTTAACTACATGAAAACGGCAGAAAGCTGAGCTATTGACTTTTAAATCGTACAGCTAGGGCTGACAATATCCACAGTTCTATTTGTTTTAAATATCTCTTTAAAACATTCATCATTGGCATGATACGCATGGAATTCCCAAAATCTGGAAATAGAAACTACGCAATCTTATGCAGTGTTTTTATTGTTGGCACTTGAATTAATTGTGAGGTCGTAAAAATGTTTAACGCCTATGTTTACAGAAACTTGAATTTGACCGTCAATGAGTCCGTGGCTATTGTCTAATTAATCAACATAACAAGATTAATGCACGTACGACGATATGTTTAAGATTTAGCCGTGACATCATTGAACATTCCTCATCTCGAATGTTCAAATCACATTTTTTGTCAACCCTAAACGATTTCCTGTTTTTAGGTAACAAACAAACCAAAATGTAAAACCACGGCTAACTGTCCACAATGACCGTACCGTTTCCCATTTTCGGCAAGAAATACCAATTATGTATATCGAAGTTTATAATAAAAGTTAAGGAAACTGGTTTAATAATAAGGCAAAGTTTTTGCCACCAACAAGGTCAGGACATGAGCATATTTAAACTCGTTTACAATATCAAGGGAAAATTGGAAACAATTGAGTGAATGTTATTTTCGAGGGTTGTTGGGTCGACATTGAGGTTATTCCTTTCAGTACAACCTTACTGAGGATTCCCTTGGAAGATATTTTTAAACGAAACCCTTATAGTAAAATCAAAGGCCTTGTTAAAAATTCTTCTGATTTATAAACATTACTAGATGGTGCTTAGCTTGATTTGGCTACTGTATTTAAAAAAATATATTGCTACTTTGTTCCATGGAACTCATGCCAACGTTATGTAGGTTATATTTTATTGCGTGGGACACCGTCGTCCGACACCATTGCAAATTCATTTATTCATTCTGACATATTTTTTCAACTTCATTACGTTGTGTTCACCGTTTAAATGTCTATCTGCGAGAAGGTTTACAGTTAGATTTGTTTTTGCGTCACTAGAATGACTGTCCACTGAAAAATTCGTGGATGGCAGATCTTTGGTAGCTGATGAATCATTATAAATTCTTGCACGTGGCTTCATTCTGGATTATTTGTGGCTAGTGTACCTATTTCGACTGCAAAATATGGTCTATTTTATATTTAAAAAATCTGCTTTGTTTCGTTTCATACATAATACTCGGTGTACAGGTTATCAGAGAGAATTTATGGGTAGCTTTTATTTTGTTCCATATATGAAGTTATCTATGTTGATGATCTCGTCGTGTTAGCTCTCCATATGTTGAACCAGACTAGGTTCAATGAAATAGTAAGTGCTCATTAAGATGGTGAGATTCTCCCGTAATGTGTTTATTTCTGACGTTAAATTACTTCTGCAGTTAAATAGGAATTTTCTTCTTGTATAGCAACAGATTTTATTATTATATTAACGCCCACCTTTCCGGATAACGTGTTAAAATGATCTCACGTCTTCAAGGACAAAATAATTTCTGAGAATCTGTTTCATTAATTGTAAACAAGAAAGACCTATGTATTTTGTGCCAAGGATTTAATATATTCCATTATATGCTAATTGTGTTTCGTAATAGTGTATCTAATGGGCATGTTATTTAAATATCGTGTCGGAAGGTGCTTGTTCTAAATTACATGACAATTAATCAATGCGGGTTAGTAATCGCTTTTTCTTTGTGGGAAAAAGTAGTGTGAAACACATTTAATTAATTACATTGCTTGTGTACAAAAATATCGACCGAGGTATTTTTAAAAAAAAATTTCCATAGCAGAAAATGAATGCATTTTCGCAAATTCTTTCAAAAGTAATGAGAACTTTACCTATTAAATAATGTGGTAAATAACTTGTATAAAATGAATCAAGGTAATCTGCTTAGTTTGCCATTCAGATCGAAAAATAAAAATAAACGGGGACATTAAAACAAGAACCACAAAATATGTAGGTATTCATTATATTAAGTACACAATGCGACTGGCTAATCATCGGTACATTAATCGACGTTTAAGAATTTTAAAGTCTGCCTCCTTTGCGGCTTAATCGTAGCTCTGTTATGGTAACATACCAACCCATAATAAAATTGCATGCATGCTAGACTAGAAGTAACCTGCAAAGCAGTTGTCGGTTTGTTAGAATAGCATTTTAATCCGTCTATTCTCAGTAACCACAGTGCAGCTCAAACATAACTTGGCGTGACAATATAATACACGGTAATTACGGACGACAGACGGCCAGCTGCATTTCGCATCATCACTTCTAAACGCCAACCGGACAGTATCTGTTTTCGTTTACTCGGTACACTGCACTTGTGTTGCGCTGCTACACAAATGAAAAAAAAAACCTGAACGCTTTCCCGCCGGTTTGCACTTCAATTGCAACTTAACCTACAAACGCTGCGTGTTAGAATTTGAATCTTATGTCTGAGTGTTACGATTGGATATTTTTTATTGCGTGCGAGCGATTGTGACCTTTCGTCGGGAGCGAGTGCATGCGTCACACGTAATGGCGGCCGCGCGGGCGGGTGGCGCGCAGGTCATCGCGCTTATACATGTGTATAAATACAGTGAGTATAGCGTTGTTTGATCCGATCTCTATACACAGAAATGTATATGTATGTGTACGGACGGCGGTTTTACGTTACGCTGCGTTGCCAGCCGGCTGTTTGTTAGCGAACGAAGGTCACTCGACTCGAGAGGTGATTTCGCTGTCTTGACATATACATAGACATCTCGGTACGGAGGGACGTTTTTTGTCCCTTTTTGATGTTATTTCTTTTACGTGCAAGAATGGATGTTCGTTTTTTAACGAAACCTGCTTATAGTTTCGTGTTTCCACATTGAATACAGTAGCAACTAAAGGAAAAGTTTCACTGGGCAGGTGTCTAAACTGTATGGTGTACAAAGGGGAATATAATTTGTGCATTTCACAACTATTCACCCTGTATACAGTAATTATTGTGAAACTGCAACATGCCACCATGTATTTGCATTTAAGCATAGCAACATTGAATTGTTAAGTAAATAAAATTGCTTGTTTGAACATGAAATTGCATCAGTCATCGAGCGGGACGAACAGGTAATAACAGTGAGTCAACTTCAGTTATTTTCTGACTAATTCCACGTATGAAGCCTACTTGTATCTACGAATATAAGGAAATAAACAGACTGTGGTGCCTACACAGGCACTCTTGTACACTTCAATAATGATGTAGTCATTATGTAAATAGGGTACGGAGCAAGGCGTGATGTTTGACACTTGACACCAGGGTCCTTACAGTCATGAGTAGTTATCTTTGAACGCCAGACTGTTGCCTTTCTACACACGAACTATCAAGTTGAATATAACTACACACGCAGACACGTCACACGTTTTGTGCAAATATATAGTTTTGTATGAAGGAACATTGAAGAGACTTCCTCTGTATTCCGTTTCATGAACAAAAGGCTATAGAAAGCCTAACTGCTACGAGAAAGTTGTGTTTCAGGAAGACTACCTAGTGTTGCAAAAAAACCGTTTTTTTTCTAGTGTGGAAAAAAAACCAGATAAAAAACTGTTTTTTTTTCTGGGCCTTGTTTTTTTCCAGAGTATAATAACTCTAAAATTGTTAGGGCATTTACCGTTAAAGATTAATACTTAAGGTTACATAATAGAGTCTTAGGTTTATCCTTGAATCTACGGTACTTTTCTGATAAAACGGAACCAAATTTCATGAAAATATTGGCAACACTCATTGATATTAACTCAACGAAAGGGAAATTTTGAAAATTGATCTAAAAAGTAGGCTAGAAAAAAAAACAAATTTAGAAAAAAAACAACGATGCAAAGTTTTTTTTCATGTTTTTTTTCAATAAAGTGAAAAAAAACAAATTGTTTTTTTTTCATTTTACATCACTAAGACTACCTATCTTTCTTTGTGATGAAATATTGATAATTTTACTGTCAAAGTTTGCTTTTGCCTGAGGATGATTATTCATATAGGATATTATTCTGGAACTGAGAATCTAGAACATTCGTATGGAAGAATAAGTCCTTTTCCTGATACAAAAAGACCACCACAATGCGAGTAAGATCACAAGCGAGAATGAGTCTATTTATGGGCCTAATTTACTGGCTTCCCGGATGTTTTTCACCAAAAACCTTGCACATAGGTAACTAATGTTATCATCAATTTAAATAACATAATACCACGTGGTTCCATGTTTGCGGCATGAGGTAATCAAGTTTCTATATACTTAATTAACTCTTTATCCAGGCAATTGGCGACCGAATTTTCCTTATCGAAATATTTGTGTTTGGACTGGATTTCCTTTATCACTGTTTATTTTAAGCCGAGTTTTTACAATTTAACGACAGAAAGAGTCAGAACTTCTGTTGAAATAATTTAAAACTCACATTTCAAGTTTGTTTTTTCTGTTTTTTTAGCTTCTGAAATGTGTGTCAGTAGTTCTTAAGAAGTTAATTCGGTGTGTTCGCGTGATATGTCAAATGCCGTGCATGTGTGCGCACCAGGATGTCGGTACTTATAACTTATAACATTGCCGTGGATATAGCTGGCTTACCAACGTAATTAAGTTTCTGTACTTGAACCCAAAATGGTTGTTAAGTATAGGATAACAGCGTGTGCAATTAGTCGGCCTTGACTTTGTGACTTTATTACAATTATCAGGCTTACGTTTTAAAGGTAATTGTTACCTAACGTTAGGTTATACGGCTTCAGTTTAGTAATGTGGATTCATCGAATCAGAAATATCAAAATACAAAGTTGAAAGTTTCGAATTACAGACTGTATTTTACGTCAATCCAACACGAGGTCCCACACATGTACACCCAAGCAATAATTTCACACTACGTAATCAAATTTTCGTAAGAACAGCGAAATAAGTGGACACACACAATTTTCTAGTCATCGAATAATTTCCAGTCGAAGTTGCGGGTATTTCGTAATAATTGGCAAGTTCCTCCACATTTGTTTCGACGGTGGAACGACCGATTTACTACAAAACGTCACGCCACTCAACAATGGTATGTCTTTCACAATTTTGGCAGTTACTAGCCAAATGTAGGCCCATGACATCTTGTACTTAGTAGATACTGGAAAGCCCGAAAAATCATCCAATTACTAGCTCTCCTAATATCAAACCGTGCATACTTTGACCTTTTTTGCAATTTATTTCAAAAAAGCCATGAAATATGAGCACAATCTCATAAGCAGATAACCCCTGTGATAACCCTTTGTGGCCTTCGCTCGGGTTAACATGACCATCGAATTTAAGCATAACGTTTCGGGCGCAAAATCTTCTATCAGGAAATTATTTCACACAGGTACTTAACAAAACCTGTATTTGCACCGGTTTTTCTATGATCCTAATTTATATACGAAATTCTAGATCACCGAATGCTTTCTGGACTGTTTTCGTAGAACTTTGTACACTAGTCTGTTACTGTATGAACAACTAATTAGTCTGAATTAAGTGCACAACAAACAAGCCACAACTGGGTCATAGTTTATCAGTCTCCTACTGATCTGACCCCATCCTTTACGACTCACGAACATAAATAACTGTCTATTTTTTATGACCTCTGAATTCGCGCGTAAAAGGGACAGTACCCTAATAATTGGCCATAGATTTCACCTTCTCTAAGAATAGACAACGATAAATAACGTTTATTGGCGTGTTTGTTGCTCAAAACTACGCATTCTTGTTTTTTAGAAAGCAGTTTTTTGGCTGTAGAAAAATAACTTGCTAGAATTTATAAGGCCATAAATACATGAACTCATTGAATGCCATTCTGAGCTGGTTGTTATTAAGACATTACTGAAAAGTCATGTTAAAACATTATCACATTGAAAAAAGTGGCAATTATCTTATATTCCTTTAGAAATAATAATGCTAAAGTGCAGTTAGCGCTTTTGAAAACCTGTCAGTTATTTAGATGAAAGTTAGAGTAGACACCGCATCCATCAATACCTGAATGGGCACAGTTTTTTTACGACGCACGTATTATGAAAAAAATTACATGTAAGTACGAAAATATGTATCTACTTACCCCACCTACCTACTTCTTTTTATTGGATCATATTTTTAAATATCAAAGAGAAGAATGAAACGAGAAAATTCTTAGTATTTTTTCTGAAGTGGAACCTTTTATGTCTTTTCAAAGACGAGGTCAATGTTTCGTGAAAAGGTTCATTTTTCGAGCTGTGGGACAACAATGAGCCTTATACATTTTTTCCCTGAAGATATTTATCGACACGTTTCAATTGAGAGGTTTGACATGTTGAAAATTAAAGGGTTTTTGGTGTCTACGTACGAGCAGAACGCACCATCAAGGATTTAGATATTGGATCTTCATATGGTACGCCAAACATTGTCGTAGTTGTGAGATCAATAATAAAAACTACATTTGAAAAAAATCTTCTTTCATGAATTTAAGTAGAGCCCTAATCCGTAGAACTAGGTACCAACGGTAACAGATAGAGCTATTTTTCGCAATTAAAATGTGCATCAAATGGCAATTGGTTTCGCATCCGTGCCGACTGCCGAGTAAGGTGTGTGAGTCAGTCCGTTGTTCGCGCGCACAATAGCGTGAGACTGTGACTCACCGTCACATCTGCCCTGTTATTGCTCTGCATTCTGTTACTCTGTGACTGAGATATTATTTATTCACGCCTGCAATATTCGTGTAAACACCAAGGGCTTTGCGATTCAACTGTACAATTGTTTTATCAAGAATTGTTGATCTCGCTATGCTGGAATTCGTAGCGTTTACTTTTCTTCGTCAACAATCATTTATTTTAGCTTAGGTAGGATAAACAGCAAATCGCTCTTCTTCTTCTCAAGTAAATAGATAGGAAGAAAAACATACGCGGATTAATTTAATTAAGTTAGTTGGTTCTTTATTATGATTATGACTGAATATGGCTGTCGTAATGTAGATACACAGAAGCCACCTCAAATTGTACCAGGTTTATTACCTGCAACATTTTTGCAAACCCATACAAGAGCCCTTGCCAAGATTGTATAGGATCCCAAAATATGATGAATGCTTTGTTCGTTTTTTTTCTTTTTGGGGCCATATTTATGACTTGCAGGTTTACTTATACAAGATTTTGATAACATCATAATGTATTAGGACCAGTAACTCCCACGCACATGTACATAATGGCTACAAATACACAAGTTTGCAAATAAAAGCTATCTGAATTTCCGTCTATTTTTCTATGGCCCGTTAGTAACCCACAAAGTAGACCATAAATAACGACATTATGGGCTATTTAACCGCTGTCCTACATCCCTAGCTTAGAATTTGGTTTGCCAAGCACGCAACAGAATCGTTATTACTAACAACTGACAGAACGACTGAACGATTTGTGACCAATTTTGCGGACAAGGATGATTTAGCAAAGAACATAATTTTGAAGATATAGGTTCAGCAGTAAAAAGCAAAAGCATTATACTCCATACGAAGAGTAGGGATTTTACTACTATTATCATTTAGCTCTTCCGTTGGACACTCGTGCCTGACGAAGCACTTACAAACACTTTACGTAACAGTAGCTACTACTAGTATTTATTAACGGTAGATATGGTAATAGCAGCATATTTACCAACATCAAACATTCGCAACTGGCTTATCTAAGCACGTAACTTTTGAGTGGCAGTGACACATACGCCATTGTGTCCGAAACAGTGCACCTTTGTGCATGAGGCAACACAATGTACGTTGCACTATTGTGAACACTTTATAAACACTAGATGACTATGTGTTAGTTTCTTTGTAAAATTAACACCTAGGCATAGCTAGGAGACTGTTCTTGCCTAGAATTGCCGCCTAGAATCACCTTCACAGCCTGAGAAGGTCATAATTTCTCTGCAAGAGAATTTTTGCAGTGTTTGGTCGATAAATGTGAATTCCTGTTAATAACATCAATAAACCGTGAACAGTTGCAGCCAGTCATTGAATAAACATTTCTTTCTTTCGCGAAGAAAGAATCGTTGTCCGACATATGCGATACACGTATCATGACATCATGACTTAAGTATTGATGTATGCTGATCACCAATTATTGATGAGTTTTTGAGAATTAAAAATATATAGCTGCTTTCGCCATAATGTCTATTACAGCAATGGAGCATAGAGGCTGTAGAATTACCATGAACTTCAAACAAACCTCGTTGTAGGCGATACTAGTTGTTCGTCATGTACTACTTCGTCTTTTGGAGGCATGAGAATCGTTAATGCGCGTTCTTTGGGCATTATAGAACTTCTTTTTTCGAATAAGGTATCATCAGCGAATTTCTGCTTCACTCCTCTAAATGAATCTGTCTTCTTAGCATACATCAACACGGCGGATTTTACGTTTGCAGTCACTATCAATTACTTCAGTTTATACGAAAGAAGTTTTCTGTCTAAACATTTAGTAATTGCGACCGGACTACGGGACCTACTAGTTATACAAGATAACGTAATCTAAATCCGATTGAAACATAGAAATATTATGTATTAATCAAGCGTTTTTTACGAGCATCCGGTGCTCACCGTCATCCCGTGAGCGTAGGGTGACTGACCCGTGCGTCACAGCTATTCGCGGCCGGATATCGGTCACATTATTTATTTATTATTATTACGTACATAACGGTGTTCTACATGGGTATTTACTTATTCCAATTTTAAGCTATTATCCTCTATTACACATATTAGTCATTTCTTGTACTGTGTCTGTATTTTTGTTCTCATTATGCAGGTTCAAGAGTGTATGGTGTGTTATGGTGTTGAAAGGGAAAGTCTTGGCGGCTAGACAACGAACGATGGTTTCCATTATACTCTCTCAATGTGTGGACAAAAAACTCTGAACAGAATTACAGCATTTGATGACTGACGGTTTATTTGTGTTTTCGAAGTGCGAATCGGTTTTATGAATTCTATTATTAGTTTAGGTTTGTGGTTGGCAACGTGCTTCTTCATTTATATCTACTTTATTTACTGTTACACAAAAAGTTGTGTGGTTCCCATTACAGGAACACTGTATGTCCTGCATTTTAGCAGGACTGATTTCTTATATCGTGTCGTCACTATTAATTCAGTAATGTTCCCGATCAACCTATGCTTAGGTAGTATTGCCCTACCACCACTTGTGTTCTTCAGTGTGAACAGTGGTTTTCCTTCAAGATTTTATCCTTTTTCCTTTACTTTTGAACCAGATACTTAATTTGGGTTTTCCTTGTTCCAGGCCCGGGCAAACGGATCACGGGCACGGCGGCGGCGCGCTGGCGTACGGCGGCAAGCCGGCGGCGGGGGGTGTGGTGGCGCCGCCGCAGCCCCGGCCTCCGCCCGCGGCGCCCTACGCTCCGCAGCCTTACCCTCCCGCACAGCTGCGCCTGCACCAGCCAGGATATGGATCTGCGGCATTATCATATAGGTAATTTACTTTGTGGTTAGAATATACAGTTTACAAAATCACAACCCAACGGCGGTACGATCAGCATCATTCGTTCGCAAAACAGAATGTTGTCCATAAAGTAAAACCAAAGGGACTTTGAAGTAAGCATACCTAACTAACTTAAAAGCTAATTCTGGAAAGATGTCATAAACATCGTACACACAAACAAGTCAGACCCTGCTTAAGAGTGATAGGGCCGTTTTAGTAACAGGGTTGAATGCCCAGGGCCACACGCTGGGCGCCCTGAAGGCGTTTAACTATCGCCAGTCGTAGAAGTGATTTTAAAGCTAGATTCTAACTTAGGTAATGGATACTAACGACAGCTTAAGAATAAAGCGTTCAGCCCTAGGTCACACGGTTTAATTTTAGAACCACCCCTCCAGCCTCGATCGATCTATCCTGAAATACAACTGAGTTCAGTAATCAGTCCGCAGATCTTGCTGGACATTGAACTCGCTCTGACATCAAACTAACGATCCTAGGACATTCCCTTAATCCTCGCTCGACAGCCTGATTGATGAGCAAATTGCGAGCGAAGACGCCCAAACATTACTCGTGTAATTTTCCTTACTTATCTTTGATCTTGAGTTTAAAGTGCAAGCTTAATTTTATTATTCAGGTTCTAGAAACTTTATTTTTATAACGATTACTGTATAAAGTATCCGTTAAATACTTTTGATGCCGTTCAAAACATCTTCACAGTCCATAAACCGCAGTTCTAATGAGGTTCTTGACACAATCAGTTCTTGAAACGTGTGAGACAAGTAAACGAGTTGTTTGACTCCATCATTTACTCGCTATTAACATCTAGGGTACTAAATTGGTAGCGCGTTCAACTTATTAGCGTCTATTGAATTGATTGAACCGTCTACTGTTCTACCTTCAAACCTATTTAATACATTTAGTCGTGCCTTCGTCATGTATTTCACTTCACAAAAATCACTTACCTACTTACCTGCTCACGCATTTTTTATTCATGATAAACATTTCACCATTTTGTGAAATATTCGCAAAAACACTCGGCGAAGTATGGTTTTTGTGGAAGTCTTTCTGACGAGACCCACAGTTAAAAAAGTTGAATAAAAACTTATTCAATTCGCATCTTTTGAAAAGTTGAATGAAAGAGTTCGTTATTCTCATTCTGCTACATTGCAGGATTCTTTGCTGCTTCAGAGCGGTATGTTTTGAAAGGTGATGTAAAATAATGGGGTCTCTCACAGTACGTACCAAGTTTTACGTAATATATTCAGAGACAACCCACAAAAGGTGCGATTCATTAACATACCTAATTCGTTAAAGGGTCCTTTCAAAGGACATGTTTGCGCTCTCCCTAGTGCCCCGAAATGGGCTGAATTGTCACTTATTCATATTCAAAATCACAATCTATATTTATCTTGCTGTCTTGTTTTCAAAGGGAGGGAAAGGTCTTCCTCATATTATTTTCGATTTGAAATTGCGAAAAAGTATTTTGATTAGTCATCTGCTGTAAGATTAGTAACCTTGGTTAGTTGGTGGACGTGACAGCCGGCATGTAGGTATCGGAGAAAGAGTTCTATTATTCAGTGACTGGCCACAGTGGCCATTGGCCATGCGGTCCTCATGGCACGTGCTGAGACTTTTATAGTTGTTGAATAGTTGCATGCCATTTCCTTGCTTCATTTTGTCAGTCCCCAAGACGTCATATGTATTATATGTATACCTGGCCCTAGTATAACATGATAAAAGAGAGATAATGATGTCTGTGCAAATTCATCTCCCAAATTCTACAGTTTTTCTGGAATCTTTTTGGTCATTAAAGTCTCCAAGATATTTCTGCAAGCTAATCACTATGCCTTCTTATACCAATAATATGACGAAACTATCTCTTCATCGCAGAATAGTCACAAGAATCCTTGCGAAATTTTCCTATCTGCTGCGTGAGATATTAATGGTCTGGTCACGTCTGACTGGAGGGAGGGGGGCGTCACGCGCGGTCCCACTGCGAATGCCAAGCGTCCCTGTTGTCATTCATAACCATTATCTGCAAGCGAGCATGGGAAACTTCGCTTTTAACTTATGGGATCTGAGTTCAGAGGTTCATGGTCTACGACATATTTTGAACCGAAAGGGATAATATTGGAGAAAACTGTTGCGGTATATATTGATTGAAGTTATCTTATTGTTTTGGATAGGTTTACATTGATATATGATGTATTGCAAATCAAACAATGACTTCATTTCCGATTAGATTATCTGCTGTTATTTTTTTTGAAAGAAGAATTACAAAAGTAGGCTTCATTGATAACTGGCTACCGCGTGTTTCATGTACATATGTACTTTTAATCATTATTTCATTCTGCACGGAAAGATGCATTAATTGATTACCTATCTCTGTATGAAGTGTTTTAATGGAAGAAGTGAAGAATAATGGAATAGTAGAAACATTCTCAATAATAACACTTGTTTTTTTCAAGAAGAGCATTATTTCTTTGAAAAGATGGCGTATCTAATAGATTATTTTATTACGAGAAGTACTAAACTTAAGTAGATAGACGTTTCTAATTGTGCGCTTGTATATTATGGAAGGCAATAAAATCTGAAGCACTGGAAAGCCATCGCGTAATTGCATAGTAAATGCAATTTGAAAGAAACGCTACCGTTCTAGAGTCAATGCATAAGGAAGCTATGCCTGTTTCTTTATGAGTTAATTGCGGTTTTATGGGAATTATAATAACTAATAAATGTCCTGCAAAATTATGGTGTAGGTATATAATCACACAGTATGTCTTGTAACATAAACTGATGTGGTTGTTTTGTTCACATAAATAATACTGATATTTTCTAACTTCATGTATCAAACTGCCATCTTATGATGTTCATGGTATTATTTATTTAGTGGTAAAGAAACCGGGACAGGCTGTATATTTTCTAACTCCGAAAGGAGGGGTTCTGGATATACTTCAGGGAAATGTACTTTGGAGTCTGAATCAAGCTCAGATTTATCTGGCATATCAGTGAGTCAGCATTGTTATTATATCTAAGCATCTGATACGAACCCTAGTATTACGTTAATAGTGTCATTATCTCAATGGGTTTTTCTTGAGGAGCTGTCATGCTACTTTTACGCAGATTATACTTGCAGACAAAACAATGTGAACCGGCATTACGACGTGATAAGGAAACAACACCATTGTACCGCCTAGGGTTGCCAATAACAAAGGCCTTGGAAAATATTTTGATAAAATTACGAACATCCCTCGCTGCGGGCGTACTACGCGCTAATTTACAAAAACATCAGCCATGTTTTTCTCGTACCATATTTTTTCGCCGTTCTATTAAAAATAAACGTGACGTCAGAGCTAATTTATGTTTAGCGTTTCGCCTAATTTAATTTTCATGTAATTATTTATACGAATCGCTAAAACTGAACGAACTTTTTATGAGAAATGTTTATGTTTAATTATGTAACATTCGTTCGTGTGTGATCTTAGTGGACCTTGAACTAAAGATGATGGAATATAACGTAATAGGCATCTCATTAGAGGACAAGGCCTTCTTTATCTTACATAACATAACATTTGTATCCATCTCTATTTTCTAAAATAGTTGTATTTAATAATAATCCACGGGTATGGTCGCATTCTTCTTGGTTACAAATGTGAGGCGAATTCGTGGTACTACAATTAATCATCGGGATGATTAATTCAGCGAGTGCAACAGCCCTGGGGCTGGCTCGGGAGAAGTAATGCCGGTCTAGCTACGACAATACCCGCCATGGGAAACGATTACAATGTTTTTGCACAATACCTACTCTTAATAATTGAGATTTCTTCACGATCATACAAGCCAAAGTAACCTGAAACACCACCTAATGAGGTCCATTATACTTCTACATCAGAAAACGGATTCAGATTTCACCGTGCGAACAAGAATAATTGTTTTAAAACTTGGTTTTGTAATAATCTGATTAAGTACCTACAACTAAAATATACTGCAAGGTCTGCTTTATCCAACTCATTTGCATACTTTTATTTGCAAAAAGTAAAAACCCACATTGGCTGATTCTGTTATGATTTTGCTTAGAATTTACATTTAGAATTATTTCTTAGTCTCATTTTGGTGAATCTGTGTTTTTACGAAACTATGTTAAGTCATTAGTTTGTGTACATAAAATAAACCTGTCTTTGTACATGAGTGATCTTTGTTACAGAATAGAAATACCTCATAAAAATCATAAAAGATCCCAATACTATACAATACCTAGTCGAGCTATTCAATTCTTCCCCTAATATGTCTACTATGATGATTTACACAAAAGTTATCAACAGAAGATGATTGTTAAGAGGTTCCGCGACGTGCATTCTTGTAACAAACAGGCAAACAGCTGGAGTTGGTCCAACCGGCCTGTTATGAAAGGTAGCACAAATAGCCCCGACAGCCGACAAATATCATTCACATACATTTTACTCGGTTGTATTTTTAGTCATGCCACCTGCATTACTCAGTTCTCAAAATAAAATTAAGATAGCGATGGTTTTGTAGTCTCTGAAGTTTGTTCGTCTTGTTGGACCTCTACAATCTGGGATAGTGTTAAGGGGTCTACACACCAAAGCCGCTGACCCGGCGGCACAGCCCGGCGGCACGACTGCCGCGGCATGTGGTGTTCTAGTAATTGTCAAATACTCTATGAAAGCCGGCGGCATGATTGTACAAAATACGGCCGGCGGGTTGGGCCGCCGGGCTGTGCCGCCGGCATCAGCGGCTTTGGTGTGTAGACACCATTACATTTTTCACGTGTGACGAACTATTGGGTCCTTAATTAGTGTATTTTACTTCGTTAAAGTTATGGGAGACTGAAAAATCGAGGTGTTGGCTGACACAAGATTGCTCAGAATTGCCAAATGCTAATTTAATTTGTTTGGAATTAGTCATTAATTAATAGAATGGCGTATCTATGAGTCATGCACAGGTATGTGTAACGGTGTTAATCACATAAATAATAATAAATTGATCGTAAACTTAAAATCCGTTCGAGCAATAAAATAATTAAGAATTTCATCAATGCTACCTACCAATATAAACAATAAAAACGTGGGAAATTCAGTATTAGTTCCACCTCCTGCGAATTTTTAATTTTTCGTACATAAAACTGTAAAAATAACATCACGCGATTGTTGAGCTCAATCACCTCTGTTGTTGGTCGTCGTGAAGCACGTGTTTTTATTAAAATATTGTTTTTGCCTAATTTTATTGCCATTTTACGGTAGGGTACGCTGCCACACGACCGTGTACGTACGTGTAGGTATTGTGTTGCCATGTTATCTCACACAAATCGCTGTCTGAATATTTATTTTATTACCTGTTATTATTTTTTGCGGAAAACATACAATTTACTGTTGATTGTCGCTATGTCATGTTCGAGCTATTAGTCATGTGATAAACAATAAGTACAATAACTAGTACAGTACAATAGTACTATTCATATCAACTGATGATTAACTTATCTACGTATAGATTATTTTAATACTAATGAACTCTTCATTGGAATGTAAGACAAGAGATAAGTTATTAACTGTTAATGAGTATGGGTACCTACTTCAGTTCCGTTATTCATTTACTGTGGCCTCAGAAATGATACGTTGATAGAGTTTAGTCGGGTTTAAAGGGAACACCCGAACAACGGCTTCGAAAGACCTTTCATCGTTTTAGAACTCGCAAATACGTGACATTCTTGTGGTGATGTTGGCAGTCCTGTTGGCGGGCGCGTTCGGTTCAATGTTTATTTTTTATTATTATTCAGCGCGCGTCGCGGCCCGGCCACCACGTGGTGGCCAACGTGGCGTGCTAAATAAAGACGCGTAGACGCGTATTGTCGCGTATCGCCATCACGGTTACGTCATACCCTGTCTATAACATTAGCTTACTTTCGTCAAACAGGATGAGGTTACTTACATCCAGCCACAATTTAGTAGTCTGGCATAAAAGTAACACACCACAATTTATAAACCCACGTTCCAAGAAATAAAACCGGTTATGTACAGTTTTCTTAAAACGTGAATGTATGGGCGATGGCATGGCCACGTCGTGCAGGAAACTCTCTCGCTTGTTGCAATCTAAAAATGTGGTTTCATAAAACCATGTGAGAATTTGATAGGTCAGTATCATGCCGCGTGGTATTGCGAGCAGCACAAGGAAAATCCTTATCATTTGCTCACGAAGATAAAAATAGTTCAAGTTCAGTTTCAATCACATTTGATACGTTGTTACAACTTGTTGCAAAACTTGATAAACATGAAAGATGTAGGTTCTTTATTGTATTTAAGTATAACTGATTTATCTATTGCGACAATTTATTCAGAAGGGAGACTTGAACACCTTGTATAAGCTAAGTGTCAAAACTCCGCCTTACATTATTTTACCCCCCTTATAAAAAGATAATACCAAAATTGAAACAATAAATAAACAAAATAGGTATGTAAGAAGTATGAATCTGAAGTGAACTTATTTGTGTAACGTCGCGACCCTGCCACGGCTACAGTTAGCCCCCCTCCCCCCGCGCTCAACCTTGGCCTTGTCGCGGCGCGGCATGCGATCGGCCACAGATTACTAACAATACCTACGCATTTATTTTCACAACCCGCCACATTTATTACGAGATCGTTTATTAAGTTCAGTGAAAGTTTACTGGCATTCATCGATGCAGTCTGTTCAAAAGTTTATTTAGGTAACTTTTCAATAACAGCTATGTTGCGGTTGCTGTTAGTCTAGGTTGTTTATTTTTAGATTATAAAAATACTTTTTATATTTTTCTATCTCAAGTAGACACACAATAAGCAGGATTTACTTTTATTTTGTTCACCAGGCTGTATACCACCAAAGATCCGTGCTCGGTTGCGTTTAAAAATAAAACGACTGCCAAATTGGTAATGTCAAATTCGGAATGGAGATTTTTCCAAAGAATAAAGTAATGTTTAAACGAATATGTATTCAGGTATTAACGATAGTGAACTGTTATGTAATGATTCCAATTTTAATGGAAGCGAGTATTGGTAGGTACTGATTACTGAAATGGTGAAACTGCGTCTGATTTTTTGTCCCGTGTAATGGCTGGCGGCTAACTACGAAATAATTCAGCCTACCATATTTTGTATGTGAGTATAGCTATACGTAAGAGTATAAAAACTTGCACAATAATGATCTCCAAATTCATGACTAGCTTTGAAAGGTGATACAGTCTGAAATGGCGTTACGCCTGCCATCTGTTCTGCTGCACGCGAAACAACTTTGGATTGAGGTCATTGACGGTTGACATTTAAAGGCATCCCAACATGGAGGTATTATTACCACGCCAAAGAAGACACGCGAAAAACGGGACAATAAGATTTTTATGCAGGAAGCATCCTAGCTAAATTAAATATTAAATCAAAAACTAAGGTATACTCATCGATGACATACACTGGTAAACAATGTCGCGTTGTTGTACCATCACCAAGGACCAAGGAGTCCCATAAACAAAGGCTATTAAGTTCCAAGTTTCCATCCATGTAATAAGCCGT
Source organism: Helicoverpa armigera (assembly GCF_030705265.1). Lineage (NCBI taxonomy): Eukaryota > Metazoa > Arthropoda > Insecta > Lepidoptera > Noctuidae > Helicoverpa > Helicoverpa armigera. The sequence goes on from NC_087141.1 coordinate 4,916,330, forward strand.
GTGTATCATTCATTAGTTAAGCAATTTCCTAGTCTATAATCGGCCCAACAGACACTTTCATCCATCGATTAGTAGTCCAGCACGTTTTACACAATGCACCCCTTACTTCGACTATTTAAATGCTTTAGAACCCTCCCATCCGCTTGCCCACCCCACGAACAATGGGAAACCACCATCTGTTACTTTAACCGCCTATTTGCGTCGTTATTATTATTCTGCCCATAAGAAAGTTTTCTTACATAGGTTATTTGGTCTAACACCCTGAATTATACAAGTCCAATTTTCGGTGGGATACGTAGTTTCGACGGGAAATCTAAAATTGTTAAAGTTGTGGTTCTGAACTCTTGGTTGGAGTGACCAGTAGTTTCTATATGGCTGAGTTTACGTGCTTACTGCAGTCCTATTTAAGGTAGCGCATCGTCCCAATACGTCCGTCCGTATTGCCCTTGGTTCCGATCCAAATTGTTCTTCAAATTTAGAAAACAAGTCCATCAATATCAATTTCTGCAAATCATAAATGGGATGCTTTGACCGTTCCTAACTGGTCTGCTTGCTACATTTACTCGAAGGCCAAATCAGGGCATCGAATTCAACCACAAGTTGGAAACTAAACCGAACTTACTACAGAACGAATGGTCTTCAATAGTGAAGCCTTAAAAAACTAGTTCGCAACTAATCACGAGTTTGATTTATCACACAATAAATGTGTGACGTACTTCCGAAACAATTTCTTACCTATAATGTAGGAGGGCTGCTTGAACTTTCTTCACAATTTCCTTTTAGGTAACCAGGATACTTGACTGAAGTCTTAACTTCCCTTAAGTCCCATTTTCATAGATTTGGGATAGAGAAGGTTTTTTTTCACGCGTGTCATAATTTTCACTGGTCGATGCGTCCTCATCAGGATTAATTCTCATAGGAAAGATTGATTGGTAGTCTCCTCAAAACGCCCACACCAACCGGTTAACCCCTCTGCTCGACAAGATTTTGACATATGACTATACCGTTGATTCGGCGGGATATTTTGAATCGCGACATGGAAGTCAAAAATTTGTACTAACTTTCAACACATGAATTCTAAGTCCGTAATGCCTGATTAGAAGTATTTTACCTATAACTTTAGAGGTCACTTATTTGACAACAACGTGCAAAGGTCAAATGGGGTCAGTTAATTCAGAAAAATATAATAATTACGGTGTTTTTAAGTCTATCGAAAAGTTAGGCATTTCAAATTTGGTGAAAACTTACCAATAAATAATCGCATCACTTTCTCAAACACAACACAAACGTCATATTTATAACATTTTCAATCCATTGCAATACATTTCGTGCACTTATTTATGTTCAATAACTAAAAAATCAGCACATAAAATACACAATAAAAATGAACAATATTTACAAGATCAAAGTCACAGACAAGTAGAGTTTGGAATAGAGTTTTATTTTTTTTTTCAATCATCGGTGTGCATTCGATACCTAAATCGGATATTTATTATAAATAATCGAATACCAATTTTATATATTTTTTTTTAATAGCAACTTATTTCAATTTTATTTATTAATTTTAAATTATAGGTTCAATTTGTTTTTGTTGTTAAGAAAAAAGATATTTAAGTTTTATGAAAGTTTTTAGCATTAAATTTTTATAGTATTATTTATTTTGGTGTTGCGTCATTCGTAATAATTTTTAACTTTAATTGAATATCTATTACCTATTACGGAATTTTAATTTATTCTTATATTATTTCTGAACAATTCTAAGATTTTTGTTTCGGCGGAGGGTAAGCCTGCTCATAGAGGTATTTAGTCTACTTCAATCGATCTCAGTGGCGTGCACTTGGAGAGGCCTATGTCCAGCAGTGGACTGCGATAGGCTGATGATGATGATGATGATGATGAGGGTAAGCCTGGTGTTCTGAAATATAATGCAATTTGTAACTACCAAAGTAATGTACTTATTTGATGATGAGAAACAATAATAATAATTGATTGATTTTAAAGTCACCAAATATTTTTAACCGAATCCCAAAAAGGAGGTGGTTCTCAATTTGGATGTTTGTTTTTGGTCGAAAGGGTATATTCCCGATATTTGTTATTAGGTCCAGGATCTGATGATGGAAACCTTGAGAAATCGAGGGCAACTCTCGAAAATTGTAAGCATAGATAAGGTTATAACTTGACACTCAGATGTATGTCTGATAACACTATGAAACAGTAAAAGTTTGGAGCTGACCTGATGATGGAGACCAGAGAAGGTCGAGGGATCTCGACAACCGAACTTCTCTCGTCTCCATCTCCTTCACTGTTGCAGAGGCCTCGTAAATACGAATAATATAAGCACAAACACGAGAAAGTTTAAATATTCAGTTGTCGAGTTCCCTCGAACTTCACTGGTCTCCATCATCAGATCCTGACCTGATGATAACGGGACTACCTCGGAAGTATACGCTATCAAACAAAAAAAGAATCATTAAAATCGATAAATAAATGGCTGAGTAATCGCGTAACAAACATACAAAAAAAACGGTCGAATTGAGAACCTCCGCTTTTTGGGAAGTCGGTTAAAAATAAGTCGGCGGCGGCCATCTTTCCATCTTGGACCAGCTTTCGATGAACAGCGAACTATTTGCCCTTTCAAACAATGAAATCGTCATAAAATTTTGCGATAACTACACCTAACTACGGCTCTCGTCAAATAGCTTTGCCGCTCAGTTAAAAAGTTGGAAGTAACGAATCGCCATTAAGTTTGGCAGGTCTACAGGAATCCTGCACATAAAACACCCGAAGAAATAAATAAGTCTTCATTTGCCGTCTTCAGAAACCCTAAAAACCGAAGATTTTTTTTATTCCGGCTACAACGTATTTTCTACCACTGATTTTCTAGCATTTTTTTCAAAATAAATTAAGTCATTTTACTTTTCCTAATTTATTTTCAGATTATGGTAAGTACCTATACAAAAGTGCAATTTAGTAATATTATAATATAAAATTATTAAATCGATTCTTTATTTTAACGAATCGGATCATTGGATGCAAAACTTCTATCACCGTCGCCATCTTGTCTATGCGTCTTCAAATTTAAAAAAACAACTAATGTAAACAAACATGGCGAGTTCGATCAGAATTCCCGGTAATTACGATTGGATTTTAAAAAGGTATATTTCTAACGGGATGCTAAATATGAAAGGTTTGAATGCGTAAAAGTAATTTAAATTTATTTAGTTATTTTATTTAGTACTCACAAATGTGGTTTGATTGGAAAGAAAATAAATATGAGCGTAAATAATTAGGAAAGTGTATGACTGATTCGCAGACCCCAATTGGGGTCTCAACCGAGCTTACGGTGACATTGATGTTCAGACCCCGATTGGGGTCCGCTACGGATTTGACGGTTAATCTCATTGTTGGTTTTAGGCTGTGTACGGAGTCCCTGCATGCTGTGTAGGGACTGGGTTGTCAACCCATGACATGACCCTTTGTTTTCACGATGTAGCCTTGCCCTTCCTAGTCCTCTGCTAGTGACGTTGATTCTAACCAGTGTTGTCTATGTTCCAGGGACAGCAGCTACGTCCGCGGCGGCGGCGCGGTGGGGTCGGTGGGCGGCGTGGGCGCCGTGGGCGCTGGCGCGGCGGGGGCCGGCGAGTACCGCGGCGGGCGCGTGTCGCTGCTCGGCGCGGCGTACCTCCCCCCGCCCGCGCCCACTGCTCACCACCCGCCCCCCGCAGACCCTCCGCCTTTCAAGAAGATCAGACTCTCAGCTGATCGGACGCCGCTGTCACATCATCAGCCGCTTAGGGTTGATACTAGGGTCAGTATCTGCAGGTTCAGAAGACATAACTCAATGATAAGAAACTGTAAAGCCAGAAACCCAATTCCCAATGCCCAATTTTGGGAGCAATAAGAGCTCAACGTGAATAAATTGCAAATAAGCCATCATGGTATTCTGATTGCCCTCAGGATTTACCAGCAATTATCTTAACAAGTCTTTTCTTTACGTTCCAGGAGCCGGTGAACCAGTATAGCACAGTAGAAGTACTATCTCCAAATCCCCCTTCGGAACCCACGATGGAGGATCAGAGCTTTAGGACCACCAAGGATGACTTATTACAACAAATATCCAAGGTATGTTGTGACCGAAAGTTATTTTGGTTCTATACAATGAGATGTCCAAAATGACACTTACAAAGCCTTCAGTAGTGGCTTCGATTTGAAAGGAATTCCATCCTGAGAAGTACTCCCTTTCGCCATTATATATTTAAAATTAAAGTTAGGAATGATGGACATAATCACAATTCTACCAAGATGGACCCATTTGAAATAACAACTTAGGGGAGCCATTTAAATCTGGTATTACATTTACCAGTATAGCTAACTAAAAATAAAAAGAAGACATTCAAAGTTTGTAAATAACCATTAACCCCTAGATATTTGTCAAGTATATTGGTATACACATGCTAACTACACCCTTTCTAACTCCCCAGGTGGACCGGGAGATGGCGTTATCAGAGTCAACGCTATCCAAACTGAAGAAGAAGCAGGAAGAGTTAGAACAGACTGCCTCAAAGCCCGCCAGGGCTGAGGAACCTGAGGAAACCGTGCCTCGGCACCGGAGCCTCGCGCAATGCGTCTACGCAGAAAATAGGAAAAAGGTTCTTACCATAGCTGTTGTATATAGCATACCCATTTCATCGACAAAGCTAATATTTTGAATTAATACATCGTTAACAACTAACAAGTCATTTGTAGGAAGTTTTGCGGATGATTTTGCTGTTGTTTTGACTTTTTTGACAGGATAGATTTTGCTCTGCAATCTAATATAGGTTACGATAAAGTATTGTGCTTTCTTAATAAATTGCACAGAGGAAAAAATTATAGTATAGGTAATTTTTATAGTATAGAAATTGGATTCGGTTATTATAATGTTTGAAAAATGCACATCAACCTACTTTTGTGGGGGATAAGGAATAAGGAACCGCTCTCTCACAATTCCTAAATATCTATCCGTAAAACATATGGCTAATGCATAATAATTATGAAAACAGGAACTACACTATGCCTTCGACAATTTTAATAATTTGATAGACGTAAAATCTAGTAGTTAGGCCTTCATTACCTTTAGCTAGTAAGATATTAAAAAGTTAATAGAAACTGCTAAATATTCCGTAAAACCTCTAATAAAGCTGTTGTAAATAGTTACCTTCATGCCATGCTCCTTCCGGGATGTAAAAACTACAAATAGTGTATCAGTTGAAAGGAAAATAACTAGACTTTTAGGCTACAATACCTTTAGAATTAGGTAATAGTGGGCTCAGAAGATTTAGTAGGATTTCGGTCAGTAACTGTTTTATCAAAATCAATGTCTGTAGATCATGTAGATGAGGCTTTATTAATTATGTAGCCTGTTTTAGGCTGTAATGATGGTGTGTCTTCCTAGACTATCCATAGATTTAGAAGGATTATATCCTGTATGACCATATGTGACACCAACCCCTGGTATAACCCGGGCAGGTTGATTTCACTCATGTGCTTGTATGTTACTCCCAAAAAAAAATTTTGCCTTGAATACATGCGGTCATGAAGTAGGTAGCGTAGCTATCCTTGCGAATATTAGGCTCTTAGGTCTAGTTAGACCTTAAAAATAAATAGGAGGGGTCAAACCATTAGAATATCCAAATTTCCAAATACTTTCGTAATCATGTAGATCCTGTTGCAAAACTGTCACTTCTCTACTATTTGTAGCATGAAAGAATGATACATATTGTGTAGGTAATATGTAGGTATCTGTTTAATAGATTCAACAGTATGTGTAATGTGTATGTGACGTTGAATCCCGCGGTACCAATCGTCTGATACATTGTTGTTTTTTTTCCTTCCCAGATCAGCATGGATAATAAGCGGCAAATGGTATTTATAATTTGTTTTTATAAACTATTATAAGTACTGAGACATTTTATTTCTAGTAGACATTTCATTTTCGTAGATAAAGTTACAAAAAATAGTATTTTGTATCGTAAGATGTATCTGTGTTAGATTTGTGTACTGTTATTATGAAATAGCATGCTGGTATATAGATCTATGTAGGTATATGTGTATCTATGTCTAGATGTATATCGTTACATATTAGGAACGAATATTTAGCATATTATATATGTATTTTTTAAAAGAAATATCTGTGAACCTCTCATTTCTGACTGTTTATATATACTGTGAACGTGATCTTCTAAGAAATTATAGCCTGCATGATTATTTGGTGTTTATTAGTTTTAGAAAACTTTTACTAATCGCTCTATTTACTTCAACTCTGTGTCAACTTAATACACTAATATATGTAGCTATAGTTATTGCATATAAGTTAGAATTGGTTGCACCATTTAACTATAACGATAACCAAACTATATATAACCAGTCGTGAAATTGCCGACCATTGATCAAATCGACTATTTGACGGCTGAATATAGTTAGGTTATCGTTATAGTTAAATGGTGCAACGCATCCCTAATGTTCATCATATAATTTTTAGCTGTAGAAGGATTCTGAAAGCATCACGGATACAGTGGTTTAATGAAAAAGGTTCACAAATATTTCCCCATTGTTATGTTATTGTTTCTTTATGTATTTTGTTGTAGGTATGTGTTTTACAATCTAGTTCACACCAGGAATGAAAGGGTTGAGTTCTTGCAGGTTATATTTTGTTTACTTTGCCATGTTAAATTTTACAATGTTCTTGCATAGCAGAGATAAACAGAACTTTACAAGATTTCTGTTTAGTAATTTCACCTAATTGTTAAGTGGCAGTAATATTACTTATGTTGAATACGCAACGACTACACGATAACACGACGACGAACGGATTGCAATAACCTATACTACCAGTTAATTTGCTTACTAGAGAAATACCTAGACATTTGACATATCTTGCATGGGGCTATTGTCAAAATTAACTCTAGTAGGCAAATCAACACATAAATAGTTTATTGCAATCCACAACTAGCCCATACACATTATGCAATCCCTCTCCCTGAGTATTATTGTATCATGGAAAATATCTAAAGCCTGCATACTCAACCCTATCATTCCTTACCCCATTTAACCATGACAGTTTGGTAATATCTTCGGTGTACCAGCAGGCATCATCAGCCCACGCCGTGCTCTCACACCTGGGTCCGCCCGTCCTCTACCCGTTGTACAACCAGCCTCAAGACACAGAGGTCTACCACGAGAACATTAGGAAACATAGGACCTTTAGGAAGAGACTGGCGGAACATATTAGGAAGCTCAAACTTGAGGCTGAGAAGGTATGTTGGATTTATTTAATATGGATTTAGTGAGGATGGTCTTTGGATCTCACAATGTGTGCAGTATTCATCCAGTATTGGACCTTAAATGGAATAGGATGTTTATAAATGAAGGGTTGTTATTTACGTGCCCAGATTTTGATCATAAGAACATGGTTGTTGGACGTATTTAACATGGAATTTTAAGCAATATCCCACGCTGATGTAAATATTGGGGAGATATTAGAAAAGTTTTGGATTTTTGATGAGGCAGATTTTATACGTTTTATAATCCTCGAAATAGCCTTTTCTCATACAGAGAAAGATTGAGCGTTTATCACCAGGCTTGTTAATGTGGATAAGCAAAAAATCCAGATTTCATAGCATTTTATTCATTCACAGCAAGATTCCTATAAAGTTTGATGCTTGTTCACAGCGGGAAGACGCATTAGCAGAAGCATATAGCAGAAGAGCAGCAGAATGGTTAAGAAGAGTAGAGAGGATAGAACAGGGACAGAAGAGGAAAGCAAAGGATGCCAGAAATAGAGAATTCTTTGAGAAGGTAAGAGAACTATGATAACATGTTAAAGTAAATGCATTATCTTGACAGATAAATAGATACAAGTGGATCGCTCTAGACAACTTAAGAATGATTTGAGATTTGTTACGTCTCAGAAACGTTGATTTTCGAAGAAATAATTAGCTACTGTTAGAGTGGGATTCCACAAAACAGAACACATTATTTTGTCTTAAATATAGAGACGAAGCAATTGTGAAATCATTCAGCAGTTGTATTTGCGACCTACAAAGCTCTCACAAGCCAAAGAATCACGATTTATAAACGCGCGACTGCATTTTCTTGCACTCGTCTCCAAAAACACAAAAAAAACATTGGCCACAGACCTTTCACTTTATCATCGTCATTTCATGCCCCTCATCCACTTTACTTAATCCAACTTTTCATCCCCAGGTGTTCCCTGAACTAAGAAAGCAGCGCGAAGAACGAGAGCGGTTCAACAGACTAGGCGCCAGAGTAAAGTCAGAGGCCGAGCTTGAAGAGATCGCGGACGGGTTGCACGAACAAGAGCACGAAGACAAGAAGATGAGGTCCTTGACTGTGGTGCCGCCGCTACTGAGGGACCCTAGTGATACCACGCCCGTTTATATTGATACTAATCGTTAGTATTGGCAATATTTTTTTGCTGATTATCACTTACACAAACTAGTAAAGCTACAATAACAATACTCATGGTATAACCTTCCTCCATGCTATAATCTTTGAAAAGGATAATATTTATTATCATCATCTGCATGCCATTTGTATCATCATTACTTATCATACGAAGGGAATTCTAATCTGCCCTTATGTACATAAACTTCTATAACGTATCAAAAGGGAGTATACAAGTTATTTCATTATACAATCGGCGCGTTTTAGGGAGCTCCATGGAGCATATTTAAGTTGGCTGAGGCCTTCAGCAGAGTTTATCGAATAGATTTGAGAAATCTTATTACACTTTAGCTCACATGATAACACATAATTGCCCTTTTTACCAGAACTTCGAATTATTGAACTAAACTTTACCATCTCCCCACAGGACGGTGCATGGACATGGAGTCGGAACACAAAGAGCTGCAACTCCGCAACGTGTGGTCTCAGGCTGAACGGGAACTCTTCCGCGAGAAGTACCTCCAGCACCCCAAGAACTTCGGGCAGATCGCATCCTTCCTGCCGAGGAAGAGTGTGCGGGACTGTGTTAGGTGGGTTTTAAGTCTGTTGATGGATGAGGAATGTCGTCTGTGAAGGGACCTAACCCTAGGCTTCAGAAGGAACTAAGTTTGGCCTAACATGGCAAGACCTGCCATTCAGCACTCAGAATGTACCATATTCAAAGTATTTTATCTGCAGTGTAAAATTTTAGTTGTTATTTATGTTACTAAAATAATATATTGGTCATAGAAAGAGCATCATCTCTATAGTCTTATGTCTGGAAGTTCCTATAAAAGATAAGTTTCGTTACAGATTGTAGTTTTTTGAACCAAAATATATGTCAATCTGCCAAGATCGATGAAGTTTCATTTGATTTTCTGAGATTATGCTAGCCTTCGCAGATGCCAAGTTTACTTACAATCACCCTCACCACTAACAACCTACGTTCTCTCTGCACAGATTCTACTACCTATCAAAAAAAGCGGAGAACTACAAGCAGCTGCTAAGGAAGCCGCGACAGAGGCGGTCGGCTCGGAACCCGCCGCGAGCGCAGCCCGAGCCCGAGCTGCCGGCTGGAGTCACCACCAGGCTGCAGCGGAGCCAGGGTATGCCTGATACAAATAGATTAATAAAATAAACACAAATGATGTCCTCCTCCGATTATCGTCTACGGCGGCTGTTCTCATGTAAGGAGATTAGCCAACTGCGCAGGATATATTACAGTGTACAAGCATTTGCGCAGACACAGGTGCACTCACTATTACTTCACTCTCATAGCCCGATGGGACGGCAATCCGTCACGACCGGAAAGAGATCACGCCACAGATTACTAAAAAGTTATTACGGTCACGCGCAAGACCGACATTTACGTGCTATCCGATGCACGGGTGTATCAAACACCAACTTCTAGGCCTCGGGCTGCTTTGTGAAAGTTTCTAAAACCCACAAAGCGATTTCGGCCCGAAAGGATACGGCCTTCGGCGTGGTGTTAACTTACTAAACATGTAGATAGTCTACATGATAATATGAAAACGAATCCTTCTCTGAAAACTAAACTAACTTAAACCTACAACAGTCCAGGATTCGATTTAGGCCAGATTGTGCCACGATATTAATAAAACTGTTTTCCTCAGGTACGACAGCGCGAGGGACAGAGAACAAGGAGCCGAACATGGATGAGAGCATGCCACAGGTCACTGACCCCGTCACCTGCATACCTATACCTACCGCAGCGCCCGCGCAGCCGCCTAGGTGAGTACATACACAATACTTGGTAATTAATATACTTATTTTCCTTCAAAGAAACGACAATTAAGGTAGACTGCCAGTCCGTCATTGTACGTAGCATAAAGTATAAATTATAAAATTGCTCATATTTTTTACGTTTATTAGACATTTTGACGCTCGTACTATAGTAAAAAATAAATGAACTACTTAACGGTTAGAAGAACCAAACAGTAGTTGTCATAAAATTATGCATATAGCATCGTAGGTTGATAGAAATAGCAAATGCTTAGCAATCTAATTACTATTGGCTCAGTGACTAAACGAACGTGAAGGGGGTGACACAGTTGCTTATATAGTTTAGTTTTGTCATGAGCTTATATTATCTAAAAGCTCTCATTATCAACAACCTCATTATCAAAAACCCGAATTGGAAACTACAACTGAGTGAGAGCATGCTAGATAAATTGGAGGGCAGACAGTGGCAGACAGTGAAAACGTTGTCCGTGCAACAGACTCGTTAGTTGTTAATACCCCACGTTAGGGGTAGATGGCGTTACGCGTATCTGTCAGATACAGGGAAACTGAAATATAAGGGTGCGTTTAGACGTCAGACAAATATAATTTTGAACTTTTTACCTGGAACAATAGTTTTCTTTGGCATTAATGTAGGCAGTCAGAGCATCATTTTATTGTTATAATTTGGTAGGTAGCAGAGAACATTCGCTCTTTGGTTTAAATACACCTTAAAGATAGTACAGCATAGAACTCAAGTTTTTGACTTGAGTCAGGCATATTTTCTTCTGAAAATGGATGAACGTTAATTTGATAGAAATTATAGTCTGCCTTTTTTGTAATAGACGGATGTTTTGGTATTTTAGAATACAGTTTTGGTATTTCGTTACATGTAAGTAAAAACATAGTGTAACAATTTTTGGGGAGGAGTGTTGAGTCATCAAAAAGTCCACAAATATTATCAGTAAATTCGGACAATGTTTTGTAATACATGTTATTAGCACAATACATGTTACACATAAGTACATACATAGTCATAATATAAGTAAACACGGCTGTACCGTAACATCATTATAACTTTATTTATCCGCCGCTTCCTAGAACGCATTAGCACTAAATCTACAGCAAATATCACGGACGATAGGCCAACAAGTGCTATTTGATCTAATTCCCTTTGAAATTCAACATTTCCACGAATTCATCCGATTATATTATTCATACTAAATTAGCATTATTTACTTTGCTAAATTAAATTGAATTAATTAGCTTTCATTTATCATTTGAACTACCGATATTTCATAACGAACTAACAGTCTATTCCGCATACAAAAGTACACTCGCTGGCAAAAAACTGCACCCACAGCGAGGCATGATAATTTTTCTCTCAATATCTATAGAGATTCCGTAGGATTCCGTGGAGTCGGGTCGGGCTTTTTAATTACAGCGTGTCAACATTGCGAGGCTCCCGCTCAATGAATTATTCACCGATAGCTCGGGAGAGACGGCCGAGTTTTTTCCCCGCTCCTTGACTGGTTTTTTCCGTGTTTGTAGTTCGCGGATATAATGTGCTCTTGAGTGGATGAGGAGCGTCGCGGTCCATTGTCTTGAGGAGTGCTTTATAAAGACACTGTTATATGGCTGAGCTGCGTTTTGAGTTAATCTCTGTAGGACTTGAGCAAACTTTGAATGAGTCTTGATCTTGAAGTAAAGAGTGCTTGCAATAAATGTTCTCGTTGTAATTAACCATTTAGTTAGAACTTTAGTTATCTGAATAAATTGATACAAGATGTCGTTTATTAATTTGTTAAAAAGATTGGATGTTGAACTTCTTAAAAACTATTTTTTAGGCACTTAAAAAATGAATGCTCACTCTAGACTTCGATTTTGATTAACTTGCAAATTGTAATCTTGTCAAAATATTTTCTAGGAAATCTATGAAAATTCTGAGTAGCCACGTATAGGGCTATCATGAATAATGAATAACTTATTCATATAATTTTCTACGGTAACATCAAAAATTCCATTTCATTGTGTTACTTAATTCCCAAATCTAATTTTCATAAAACGATTCAAAAATTCGTTCCAAAAAGACGTATTGTTTAAGCGAAGGTTTGCTTACTGCCCTCCGCTCCGCTCTGAGGACAGGGCCGGAATAAAAACATTTTTATTTAATTATAATACCAAAATATTACCTTTTATTCATATTTTTATATCCTTGATATTTTCATGCCTTTTAATATTAACTATTTATAGTTCAGATACAAAGGCGTTTTCTTAAGCTACTCCAAAAGCTGCTTGAAGCTCTTAATCCGATTAACAAGAGTCGAACAACTTCGAATCGTTACTTCAATTCCTTCATCAATAAGTCATAGTTCCTCAGAAAACAGCAGCAGTTGAGTCCGTCCCTGCGGACGTATGTTTGCACTAACCACTCACTTTTATGAGCTTCAGACAATGAGAATAAGTCAATTTTTCATCGACCAGATTAATCGTTTAAAATTCATGTATTTTTATTTCAATGGTTCCTGAGGAATTGTGGAGAGATTTATTTTATTGGATCAGGAAACTTGGTGCTGGGACTTGGTAGTTTTAAAGTGACTTCTTTACCCTGTAGTTTGCTGGTTGGGTGCTTTGTTTAACTTTTTGTATTCCTCTTAGCACTAAAGCAGTGGGTACTTTGGAAATTACATCTAAACAGTCTCAATTGCTTAATTAGTAAAATGCTATACATAATCTCATTCACACCGAAATAAATTCTTCTTCTTCTTCTTCTTCACCTGACATGAGACATCAGAATTACATATTTGCGTATGTGATTTGCATATTTTTCAAAAGCTGGTAAATAGTCAGCATAAGTTCTCATTTCTTATCGATACGAAAGGGAATAATTAAGTAATAAAAAATATAAATAAGTAGAAAAAAATGGAACCAGCTCTACAGACATTATAGGACAGTTTCAATTTATTTACATTTCTTCTGATACGGTATTTCCATGTACTCAGAGATGGTTTTCGTAGAAGTAATAAAAGAGAAATATGTATGAAATAATAATGGTGGTGTGTTGTGCGTGTGTTGACAATCACTCCGGTGATTATTTGCACAAGAGTCCCGCGGGATTCACGCCGGGACTCAATCAGCATACGGGACGCAACTCGATTATCGATAAAACTGTTTAAACATGTGATTGGTTGTTCGATTATGATTGTATTTTCGTTTTATTTTTTTGAAGTGCGATAATTATATTGCTAATTTGAAGTCGTTTTTGAAATGAAGTTAGCATAGAAAAATAAAAAAATCCGGTAATCTGTCCTAATTTCCATACACTTAGTGATAACTTAATCTTCACTTATTTAAATATTTTGTTATAACGGATATAAAAACTTGCCTCATTTAAAATTCTATCGATAATACCGTAACTAGTGATCTAATTCCCGCTATCGAAGAGCATGAGTACATCACTACCGCCACGGTTTCTCCCGACACGGTTTGTTTAGATTTTTACGCAAACACAGGGCCGACCCATCTTTCTAATTGCCTTAATTAAAAGCATCTACCAATCGAGAAAGCTAAATACGAGGGAAGAGGGGAGCGGCAAAAAACTGTCTGTTTCGGCAATCGTTTGATTTCATGTTTGCTTATTGATATGATGGGTGCTGCCGTTTATTTTCAGAAATCGGGGTCCATTCCTTTGCGGTATATTCACGAATTGTTTATTCATTATTCCCAAATGCTGACTTTGCAAAAAATTCGCCAGCGGTTTTAATAAACTGTACAAATGTTTCCAGTCGATAAAACTGTCGATTTGGTGCTGGACACAAATGCTAACCGAAATAAATCATTCAAATGTTGACTATTGGATTTATTGGGATGCGACGCGACGCTTTGCATGCAGTGTAGCGCAAAACATGCATCATAAAACCTTAAACAAACATGAAATAAAAAAAGGATGTACATATGAAAATTGGTCGCGAATTCGCAGAAAGGGATGAGATTAATTTGATTGTCAGGTTTACCCGGCGAACTGTTTGTGCAGAGGGGTGCACGCCCGCGGATAATTACCACCCTAGCCGGTATTAATTGGCCAAATTTTAATGATGTTCAAATACCGACGAACCGTGTTAGTTAGTGTTGAAACTCTCCTGTTTTACGCGGCTACAGATTTTTTTTGTTTATGTTTCAAATTTTTTGCTGAAAATTCGTGTTAAAGTTCTACTGGACAGTTTTTGAACGGCGAGGTTTATTTTATACAGGCATATATGTACTGCAAATATTAAATTTCGTAGTAAAAGTTATCTATTTGATGATCACAATTCGCTGACGTTATGTCGCCCTAATTTCCTTATATGCGAATGACAAAAAATGAAGAATATTTTTAGAGAATTCCCTTGAACACCTGAATATTGCTTAAAAAGTTTGTTATTATTTTTCTGCTTGCTGACACGGAGAAGTGTCTCTAAGACCAAATTAAACAGCGAATTAAACAAAAAATTAAACAAACTATACCCAAATAAGCGACAGATAATCGAAACAATAATTCGATTCCAATCCGAATGGAAACTAACCGATTAATTGAATTCTTCATCCCGAACATGGGGCGGTCACCAGCCCTCCCCAGCGCCGCGGGGTAACCGCTGGTAATTAAAAGAGAGGCTGAATCCAGCTAATTATGTTTGCTATAACTCCCCGATGCGCCCGTCGACCGTTGTGTTTTGGTTTTATAATTAGCTCCCAGCTTATAATTATAATTAATACCGCGGAATTCGGATTTATAGTTTCATGATTGATAGGGTAAAGGTAAATATTTCCTTTAATTGTGGTCTCGCGGGTCTGGTAATTATTATGCATGATAGCACGCGTGGCATAATGAGATGATCTCATTAAAATCGCAATACGTAACGTGATAATCTTACTCGTTGCAGGGTGAAAATGATAATTTAACATTTTTGTTCAAAATATTTTCGAACCCCAATATGTTGGGGTCGGCTTCCAGTCTAACCGGATGCGGCTGAGTTCCAGTGTTTTACAAACAGCGATTGCCTATCTGACCTCCTCAACTCAGTTACCCGGGCAACCCAATACCCCTTGGTTAGACTGGTGTCGGACTTACTCCACCTTATTATAAAACGAGGTTTAAATAAAGTACTAGCTCTTGTACCAGCTTTAAACCACCATCCCGAACAAAATCAGTGAACTAAAGCTATTACTAAAGCGGGTACTTCTTAAAACCATGTTTTATAATAAGGTGGACTGACTTCTGAGTACCCGTACATCCAGTTACCTAATTTATCCTTGACCACTCTTGAACTTTCAACTTATTGGAACATAATTCCCATTGTCACCAGGTCGGAATCAACACGAACGCCTCCTCTCCCCCCGTCGCCTCCACCAGCTTCATCAGCCCCGCCCGCGCCGGTCACGTCAACAGCCACGCCGATGTCGGTGGCGGGCAGCCCGGCGGCGGCGCCCACGCCACCGGCTGTCGACGTGCCGTTACCGCCCGTCACGTCGGCTGATGTTACGCTTACTATTACGCCTGTTTCGGTAAGTTTCTTTGGGTATTGATGTCTTATTTTGTGTTTTTAAGACACCTTATTTGACCACCTTTTTAGATTTGGAGATGGATTGATGGACCGGCAGCAATTTGCTTGACATAAGCATTATAACGTAACGTTCGTATTGGGTTTCGATTTATCATTCCAGTTTTTCAGTCAGATTAGATTGTGTATGATGTGTACTGTGTAAACCAAAGGTAGTGTGATGACGGACGAAAAGATGAGTATGCCTATTTGTGTCAAAGTCAGCTGAACTGGTTCTTTGAGACTGTATATTCCTTGATAGAATATAATTTAAGTATAACTGGTACTATAAGAAATATCAAGACCTAACAATCCCATCCTCTACACAGACGCCAATAACAACGACGACAGCAACAAGCGTAGCACCGACATCATCACCAGTAACGTGCATCACATCCACGGCAGCGGTAGCCGCAGCGACGCTCACTGCGCCGGCCATGTCTACCGGCAGCAACAGCAACAGCAACGGCAGCAACAGCATCGGTAGTGGCAGCAACAGTAATGGAAGTGCCAGTGGAAGTGCTCCGCCGACGCCGCAGCCGGCACAGCCACCTACGCCGACGCAGCCTCCGCCTACTCCTGAGACCGGTGAGTCCTAAGCTCTTTGAATTTGCAGGAGTTTTTAGGTTCATGTGCTCTTGTCGGGGTTGTCTCATAGAGGGAAACTTTAGTTGATTGTTTTGGAAAGGCTTTTTTGTAGAATGTAACTATTACAATAGCTGGCAAGTCAAGAAGTTACCTATGTTGTCATCATTGAATCTTGGATAAGTTCGAATCACAGAGTTGTCCTTGCTGGTTCTAGACTACGTAGCAAAATTGCGTATCCGTTTGCCAAGCACTGGTTTAAGTCAGAGGAAAACAATGTGTTTCGGAGTTTGGTGTAAGTTTCAAACTACTGTAGATGCGAAGTCTATTGAAATTTAATAGATTTTTCATACAAAAAACCACATACGATTTCGCTGAACTGACAATAGAGTATTTTTAAACAGATTATCTGATTAAGTAAATATTTTAACTCAAATCTATAAATAGGTGCTATATGATCATACTAATTTATTTAATTAGAGTATATCAATAGGTATGTTATTTATATCATACATGATGATGAAAGACATAAAAGTTATATCGCAGAAATTAATTTTGATGAAATTAAGTTTGACATACGTAGTTCCAAACTTTTCTTTAGAAAACTTCAGTCCGTTCGGGGAATTTAAATGAAACAAGACGTACCTTTAAATATTTATTATAACAATAGTACATTTAAACCGAAACACGTTATAACCAACACGGTAAGCTCGTTTGAGATCACTCCATAATACTGATATGTACGGATTCACTACGTCTTGCTGTTCACTTGGCGGTGGAAGTCGACGGCTCAGGCTCGGGCTCGCGGCCTTCCCGACCCTCGCGGCCCTCACGACCCTCCATGCTGGTCTCCTCAGCATGGCAGCGCTTGCGGTGCTTGTGCACGAAGTAGTAGGAAGGGAACTTAGAGCCGCACGTCTTGCAAGGGTAGTAGTGCAGCGTGGTGCGTGTCTGCGACTTGCGGTGCCGGCACGGCCAGCTGCGCTCCGGAGAGTTCTCCCGCCATGCCACGTTCAGCACGCGGCTGAACTGCACCGGACCATCACACGACGCAATGTCCAGAACAGTGTTGCTTTGACGCTTAGGCGGCTCAGGAGCCTCAATGCGCTCCACGTCCAACTCGCTGGAAGTAGTCGAAGAAGGCGACGGTGGTGGTGGTGAGGCCGGTGGGGATGGGGCGCGGGCCCGGCGCGGCACGGGCCTGTGGGCGCCCGGCGGCGGCGCGGGCCTGGCGACGCAGGGACTAGGCCCGAGCCACGCGCGGTACAGAGACAACATGCTCGCTCGCGGCCGCTCGACGACTGCGAGCCGCCGACACGAGGGCCGCTTTATATACACCGCGATACGGTTCTACTTCCAACAACAAATACAGATTTTATAAGCGTTTTTGAAACTTCGTAGGGTAATGGGAAGTTGTGATTTCATATTGAATAGTTAATTACATTTTAGAAAATAAATTGCACAGAGCAAGTCCCTTTAGCGTCTAAAGTTTATAAAATAACGAAGGATAATTAAAAACAGAAAAAGTTTAGATTTTTGGCTAATTAGCCTAATTTATGAAATAAGTCACATTTCAATCCCATTCCTGTCTTTCGGGAGAGCAATATTTATACAAAGTGAAATATGAAGCGTACCGGCGACGTTCCCTGGACAATAACGACTATTCACTCGAGTGTCTGTGACTTTACAAACAGTTAATCCTCTTACACGTCCCCTGATACCGCCATTGACTTTGGTAAAACGTCATCTTTGAACAATATTCACTAACAATTTTTCATAACTTAATGTCTGTCTTTGTTAATCGTTTGCATTTTTAATGAGTGACATCTGAAGATGAACTTGTAGTAGCTATAGCACGATAATTATACTTATTTGTGGGCCAAAAAATGAAAACTCTAATCTCCGCTACACCTGAAGTCAATTCTATATAAATTATTTTTATATAATTTAATAACTAAAAGTATGTCCTGAAAACTCAACAGAAGGCAAATCACACTTTAAAGAATAATGCAGATTCAAATCTGCTTACATTTTAAAATTTTAAAACTATCCAAAATTCAATCTAGATCAACAGCCATGAATATATTCTGTTAAATGAGTTCCATACATTTCTATCCCTCACCTGAAGGGGACAGACTGTTTAAGAATGCGCGGCTCCCCAGTGACCGCCGTTGGCTTTAATTTCAATGATGCTTTATCGCTTTGTGAAATATCACAAAAACTGTTTTATGTAGACCCTTTGATATTTAATATTACTAAAAATAAAATATACTAAGTCTATTTGCGGGAAAGATATTGGATTATTTCCATGTATACCGTCACCGGTACTTTTAAGAGAGACTTCCAAGAAACTTTACCTCAAAAGTAAACTGATTTAACGAGCATTGAAATATGAATTCGCTAAACATTGCAATATCTCATTACATTACTCTTGATCTCATTATAATGCGTGATCGAAACGTAAGTTAATCCTGGCTACATTACAGCATGACAGGCGTAATCCCCAGCTTGGTTGACAGCGTAAACCCAGTCAACTCACCACACACGGAATTGTAAATCGCGCATCGGCCAGCCGGACCGACGCCTTTTGTAACATTAACAGATTAAACGGTCCATGCACGCCGGCTTTATCTTCACACCAATCATTTTCGTAATTACAAGGATTATACAACAAGTAATCAACTTTATACCCCACGTAAAAACTCAAAGAAAAACTCATCGAATTAATTTTCTGCAGTCGTTTCAATCGCGATTAAAAATTTAATGTAAGCAGCGAAATTAACCAATAATTCTGAGTGAATGCAAATAGCTCGAGTGATTTTAAAGAGAACACGACAAATTGACAAATTGTATAATAAAATCAACACAGTGTCAGCTCATACGGGAGGCGTGTAATCTACAAAATGTCTGCGGCTGTTTGCGCGGTAAATAAACACAGATAGCCGGTCTCGTTAAATTCTCGCGCTTGGCGGAACATCGGTGGGCAAACAGAGGTGACATCCCGCTCCACGGCTTGCCCACCCGTGGGATTCAACTCTAGGGGAGTGTGTACGTCCCTGCTTCATTGTGTGTGAATATCTAACATTTTACACAAGATTTTAGCTGTATATTTTGTTAGTCCCTGTTGGGCGCCAATTGCGGTGTAATGAATTCGGAGAATTGAGAATACACTGGTTTATGTTGATAAATGTTTGATTTGGTTCATTACAAAGAATATAAATAAACTAGTCTATTACGTTACGTGTTTACGTTTCCGATAGACGCATATAAATTGTTCTGAGCAAAACCATACTTCGATAGAAAACAAAAGCAAGATTGCATAGTAAAATCCTAGTACCACGTTGGGCGCCAATTCAACAAAACGCTGTGTTAGCAGTGAATTGAATAAAACGTTGAATCGTGATCCAATTAGCGCTTGTTCAAATATCAGTAATTGGTGAGATTAATTGACAGTGTTCGGCATAGATCATACTAATGTAGAAACGACAAGGTGCAAACGTATTAATTAGTTTTTAAAGAATTTGTTATTTTATGAGAATTTTTTGCAGAGGCGAAGATTCAAAATAACGTGAATTAGGTATGTAAATAAGATTAAAGAAAGTGTTTGAAATATGTCCAAATTTCAAATTAAACTATAAATGAAATATACACATACGTAGTTATGAACCATTGCTACTACATAGATGTTCAACTTTTTACCAGGTGAATATTATTTCCAAATTGTACAAGTCTTATCCAGCATACTCTAACATCTCTGTTCCTTGGGTAATAGTCTGATATCTGTAAGACAAACGTCTGTGGTTTGCTCAGGGAGTGCAGACTAACTGCTAATTAGCACTCAGAGTTATAGAACCACAGATAGATTAAATGCTCAGACGTGTATACCGAGATTTTATGATATTAGGTGTAATTTCCTACCGTTAGAATAGTATTAAAAAACTTCTTTGCCCATATGATAGCGATGAAAGGTGAAAAGTTACATTATCATGGTGGTTTCTCAACGACATTTTTCTTCTTTTCTTATAGTTATGTCTATAAGAAATATATAGTGTATTTATATAGTTATGCCTAGGTTTTTAACGTTATTTTTGCGCATCGCAGTAGGTTTTGTAACTTCGTACTGCCATTAAATTATGTCAAGTGTTGAATGCATTTTCTGTCTTATATAAAATACCCAAATTATAAATGATAAAAGTTCATCCCTCTGAATATCCTACACTGTGGTCGCAACCGCATAAATGTAATTACACAGCAGTTAGACAGTTATTTACTATGAGCATAAATCTGTTCGGATAATAGTTAATTTATTTAACTTGCGCCGCTGCAGTTAAGCGCCCAACTCCGCCTCAGGATAACTCTCAAAACTGTTTCAAACAGTTTCAAACTGTTGCATTTTGTACAAACGACTATATTTCTATACATGATGACATAAGTTTTGTAGATAAATATCGACGTTTTATAAATTAAACAAACACGTGCACAAAACGCGAAACTAAATAATAAATGCACATAGATATTAATTGAAACAAACAACGCGTATGTATGACGCGCTGTAATTCAATTGGTATAACAAACAGCGATAAATAACTAAACAAACATCGCATCGGTATCGGAACTAAATTGGCGCTAATCTGCTTTCGCTACAAATTGGCGCCCAACGTGGGCCCGCTGAATATTGCACGAGTAGCCTGCCCGACGTGATTCACGGATCATCTCGCGCTGTTCTGAATAAACTCGTTAATATGCAACTAACGCTTGAATAATAAACTATATGGAAACTAGATTTTCGTTTGTTGTTCTCTAAATGTTTTAGCTGTTTTGATTTTGGAATTTGAAATTCATTGGGTTTGGTTTGCGAGTTTGTTATTCGTTATGTTGGTGGGTTTATCACAGGAGATAGGTATATCGTTTACACTCTTCAGATGTAAAATACTATAACTTTATTTTACATGAAGTTTATATTCGACGTGTTTGGCAAACGGATCAACAATTAGATTTAGTGATTGATACTTTTAAGGCCTTTTCATTTCATTTGTCATTTGTTAACATTTTCTCATCTCCAACAGCGGTAACAGAGCGCATCGGGACCCCCTCATCAACAGCCACGGTTACCACGACAACGATAACGACAACATCCTCAAACTGTGCCGTCTGCAACATGTCTGGAGCCACCCGAACGGTCTCAAGGTCTCGAGCCATCCACTACGGGCTGAAGGAGGAAGCTGTAGGGGCGAGGGTCTGTGAACCCTGCCACTGCAGGTGTGTGCGGTCCCGGTACACCAGGTGCCCTGTGCCAACGTGTCCGGGGCCCAGGGTTAGAGCGAAACGGTTGAGGCATTTACCGCCGAGATGGCATGATCTCTCGTTGGAGTTGAAGAGGCCTCTTATGGAGGAGTTTGGTGAGTGATCAACTTTTTTTATCTATCGTATTTAATTTTTTAAACTTTTATATACAGAGTGTATCAGTATTCACTATACTCTGCCGAATTAACTGGCATACAAACATGTTTTTGTTCTTTGTATCTCCGATTGTAATTTTTTTTAGTTTTCTAAATTGAACAATGAGTTTTGCAATACATGCTGAATAGATACATACTTTTGAACATAATTATTTCATTAGATAGGGATTTTGTAGACTGATCAGCTGTCGTCCTATTACGATGTTCTTATCGATCACCAGAAATCATTAAGTTCCTTTTACGTCAAACTTTTTTACATTTTATTCCTCTTCTCCCCCAGAAATCCCTAGCGAGTTAAGCAAGTGCTGCCTAGCTTGCTTCAAGCGGATAACTCGTCGGTTAGAGACCGTGGTGGAGGGAGGCCTAGCTCCTGAGCCCACGGAGGAGGAGGCGGCGCGGTTCCGGTCGCTGCTGCGCGAACACGGCACGGCGTGGGACCGGATCGCGGCCGTCAGTGGGAGAACACCCGCTAGTTTGAAGGCGTTCTACTTCACCTATAGGTAAGTTTGGATGTAAGAAGAGTAGGGCTTTTACTAGATACTATGTATGTAATTTGATCTATTCCCTGTCTTCGATTAGGAGGAAATTTTGCACACGCTTTGAGTTCTGATGACAATAAATGACTAGCTAAGAAAGGTCATTACAAATCCAATATGGCGGCATCCCCAAGATGGCTGACTGGCTGTTTGAAATCCACCCATATCATCCATATCATTTATAACCACTTATTTCCTCCACAGAAAAAAGCTGCAACTAGACACGTCCGTCGCCGACCGACCTTCCGGTCCTCGCAGCTCCACGGAGGACAGTACCCTATCCTCAGCGGATACCGACACGGCCAGCGGCGGCAGTCCTGCAAGGGCTCCGCCCGCTCAACCGGCGCCGGCGCCTCGAACCGATGCCGTGGCGCCGAGGAGACCGCGCAGAGATGAATATGACTCGTCGGCTACGGAGACTGCTGATGAGGAGAATGATGCTCCTAGTGCTAAGGTGAGTGGTACAAATTGTTGTATTTTTTGGGTGTTTTGGGAAGGTGAATAAAGTAAATAGGCAATCGAAAGGGACACAAATGTGTTCGTTTACTTCATAAGGTTAGGAGATGAATGAGTAATTTTTCCACCTCAAACTCAGGCAAATAAACTCCTAAGACATTATACAATGCAGCTATAAGAAGCCGCAAAGAACAATTTTCTATAGTCAACTTAAAATTCATGCCCTTTGTATGCCGGTGCGCAGATCTACGCGAGACACAATGGATTTTCTATTGTTCTCTAATTAGCGGCACTCAAGAGGTTAATCAACAATAACTTCATAGTCATGACTCTTATGACTATTTCCCAAAATTTTAACGTTTAATTCAGCTTTCACTCTAAACACTTCCAAGCTTTATCACCTACTTATACTCCAATCTCTGCACAGATAATCCCCCCTACCTCGGTCCCGACGGTGGTATCATCCTGCGCCGCCAGCGCGGTATCGTCACCCGTGACGACGACGCGCAGCACCGCGGCGCCGCAGACTGTCCGCGACGTGGTGCTCAACCTCATCGAGATCAGCCTCACCAGGGACTCGCAGCCCACACATCCGAGCATCAAGCCGCATCAGATCAAGGTTAGTGCAGAGACGCAGACAGTCCGCGACGTGGTGCTCAACCTCATCGAGATCAGCCTCACCAGGGACTCGCAGCCCACACATCCGAGCATCAAGCCGCATCAGATCAAGGTTAGTGCAGAGACGCAGACAGTCCGCGACGTGGTGCTCAACCTCATCGAGATCAGCCTCACCAGGGACTCGCAGCCCACACATCCGAGCATCAAGCCGCATCAGATCAAGGTTAGTGCAGACAGAAGTTATGTCATCCTCCGAGCCTTTTTCCTATATTGGGGTCGGCTTCCAGTCTAACCGGATGTAGCTGAATACCAGTTTTGTTCAGTCTTTACAAGGAGTGACTGCCCTATCTGACCTCCCAAACCCAGTTACCCGGGCAACCCAATTATGAGCAAGAGAAGTTATTTATAATGGTAAATGATAAGGTAGGAAATAAAATTGACCGTAAAAGAAAATATGTTGTCTTATTTAAAATGTCTACTTCAGATTTACACCAATTGATCAATTTCATTGTAAAAAAAGATTTAACCTTTCTTAAACAAAAGCGGTACAAAAAACTGACTTTATTCGTTTTCAAATACTAGCTATATCATTGACTAGGAAGGAATATTTTTTTTTTAATTGTTCGAATTTTAAAACTTAACCTTATCTCCCAGGTGACGTCATCATGCGCGAGCGGTCGCGAAGCCCTAGCAACGTTAAGCGTCGTAAACAGCTCCCACGTGGGCAACAGCGGCGCCGTCAGCCCCCAGCGCTCCGCCACCATCACCCCCCTCAGCCACCCCGCGGCCGACAAGGACGTCATGCTGCTGCACATCGAGCCCCGCCCCGAGCGCCCCGAGCGCCCCGAGCGGCCCGAGCGACACGACCGCCACGAGCGACACGACTTGTTGCTGCGACAGGAACGACATGAACCCTTGTTGGATCTCAGCGTCAAGCGCCCGAGGCATGATCAGCCGTTCCCGCATCCTAATAAGTCTGTAAGTACACTTTCCAAAATCTGCTCTCTAGATTATTTTTAAAATTCTAAATGAATTAAAAATATTAAATATGAGATTATTCAAAATCAAATTATCTTAATGTTTGTCTAGTAATAGTTTTTACAGTATCAAGAAATTCCTAGAGCATAAGATTCGATTACACTAGCATATTTGTTATGCATGTAAATTTTGCACGTTTATGTATTAAGCAAAACATATGTTCGTAATTATATTTTGAGTTATCATCTTATATATCATGTTTTATGCGAATTAATGATATTCTTATTCCAATAAGATATCCAGGTTAGCTATGTAATAGTTGCATAATAACACTCGTTTTTCCCACCAGGTATACCGAAACTCAACGGAATACAGACCACAGCAAGAACGGGAATCCCCCAACCAGTACAACTCGAAACCTAAAGCTGTTGGGGCACCTCCAAGACCGACCCTCAAACCAGCTCCCAACCCCAAGGGGTCCATAACCCTGGGTACTCCAGTAGAATCGAGGTTCGAGCCTCATAGGAACCCTCCGGAGGCGAAGACAGGGTCGATAACAGCCGGGACTCCGGTGCATGGGACCCATCACCTTCCTGACAAACGGACCCTGGACTTCTATAAGAGAAGGAGTCCCGGGGGCCCTGGGGCGTATTACGCGGCGACTAGTAGTCAACCTAGGCCGCAGTCGCCGTCTTTTTCACCTGTAAGTCGAATTTTGGAGTTATTTACTTTGCACACTCAATAGTTTTTATATAATACATTTTTGTTGTTTAGTACTATTCATGAGTAAAAGGTAATTCTGAACAAACATAATATCAAAATTGATTTAATTAGGCTGGTAAATAATCGTCAACAACCATGATGACCTTCGCAGAATTGTTGGTGCTAAATTGAATGTTGCTTAATATTAAGTCTTACTTAAAAGTGAACGCCTTATTGTCTGAGCAATTATGGCAGTGATAGGCGTCGTCTTAATTGGCAGCGATCGCACGATGGCGCGATGCGTTTTTCATCTCACGATCTCGCTATCTCACTTGCGAGGTTCAAATAGGACACTCTGATGAAATCTGTATGTTTGAACTCATCGAACGACGAGAACGCATCGTGTCATAGTACAATCGCTGTCAATTAGGACGACGTCTTAGATGAAAAATGCATCGTACCATCGCGCGATCGCTGCCAATTAGGACGACGCCTTAGATGAAAAACGCATCGCGCCATCGTGCGATCGCTGCCAATTAGGACGACGCCATAGAATCAGTCTTATAGTTTAGTGATAAAAGTAGCTAAAATATTGAGTGACGATTTAGTTACTAGTTACTACTAGATATTATCATCAGTTTTCCCCACAAAATATGAAAATAGTTACAACAATATTCTAACTATTTTATTAATTCCCAGACGGGCAGCTCCAGCTACACTCGGAACCCGTACGGGCTGGAGCAGCGTCAGATCATCATGGCGGACTTCATCACGTCGCAGCAGATGCACGGCGGCGCGCGGCGCGAGCGCGAGCGGGCCGCGTCGCCGGGCTTCAGGCGGGACGCCGTGTCTGTTATACAGAGGCATACGCCGCATGCTTATCCGCATCCGCCTCCCGGTTAGTGTTATAGAACTATCTATAGATTGCAATAATTGATCAATCCAAAGTTTTATCTGCAGATTACAATAGCCAATCCATCCGTTGTTTTCAGATTTGAGATTGAAATTAAACATTAGCTTCATACACCTAGATTATGTCAAACTTCAATTATCTAACACAAAAACGATAGATGGATCGATCATTGTAATCCGCAATAATTTAAGTAGTTTAGAGCTCTGAAGTTAGACTAGAAATACAAGAAGCTTGTAGGTGACTTGATACTTGAAGGAGGTGGTTGAAAAGTAATGAAAATTTGACTCAATTTTAAAATTAAATAACAATGTATGCACTGTGATATGTTTCATCAATTAAATTGTAGGAAAAATATGGTCGACACTGACAAAATTATTATTTCAAAATACTGATAAAACTGGGCTGTTTAAATAACAAAACAACAGACAGCCTCACCGACCATTTGTGATATATTTGTATCCTGTGATACCTACAAGCTTCTTGATTGCGTATGAATAAGACAAGCTATTCCGCGCCTTCAGTTGCTACGCGACATTTTAAATAAGCATCAATTTTTATTTGCCGCTTTTCTAGTACAAGGGGAGTTGCTTCACATCGTCAGTAATAGATATATTTGACTTTAGTAATAATTATCATAAGCGGCTTAAAGTCTATTACTGACGAACAAAAAATGATGCAACCCAGCCCTTTGTAGAAATAGTCGCATTTTTTTATTTTCCCTAGCTAAAAAATTACTGTTGTAAAAGTAAAATAAGTATCTATACTTGTATAATAAATACTAGTGTATTTATACAAGAAAATATACTGGTAGATATGGCTATTGCGACTTTTCTTGTTCCCTATATACAGGATGATCATTTACAGAGAAACATTGTCTTGCTTATCAACACTTTTTTGCTCTTTTCTTCGTGTTTAAGCAGGCAATATTACATATTAACTTTAGATATTACCTCTATATATTCGTGAATATGTGTTGTTTATATTGTGGTGGTATAACTTGTCTTATTTGGTACTGTAAGATGAGCGGGCGGCGTCGCCTCAGTACCGGCGGGACGCGCTCTCCGTCATACAGAGGCATTCGCCGCAGCATGTGTACCAACATCAGCATCCGCAGCCGCCTCCAGGTATAATATATTTATGTGTAATAAGATATACTTATGTACTTAGATATTTCTTCGTTAATTTGAATATGAAAGACGAAAATTAAAGTTAATAAGACCATCAGAGTGTTGATAATTAGACGGCTAAATTAGTAATCTCTCGATATTTGTTCGATAAGTTTGTTTTAAATAGGTCTTCAATTGTAAATAAAAATTACCATGATAGCAGTTTTTTTTGAGTAACTTGAAACACAGACTAGGAGTTGCCATATTAAAGATGACAATATCGTGTGTTCTTGATTTCATGTTCAAAGACGATTATAATTCAAATTATGTACAGTCAAAGTAACTTTTAAACTTCCTCGTAAGACAGCAATTTTTTTCTACCACCAGCAAGATTTTTGACATATTTGTGGCATTATTATATTGAATAATATTAATCAAAAATTCCATTTTCCTCAGGACACGAAGCGTTCACATCTTTAGTAGACGTGGCGTCAGCAGCGACGGCGCTGCCGGTGCCGCGCGGCTCGCAGCCCGACGGCAAGCCCGAGCCCAAGCAGCAGCCGCAGCAGCAGCAGCAGCAGCAGCAGCATGATCTCAGGTACCACTACACTACTAAGTTGACAAAAATTAAAAAGTAATTGTTGCGGCAAAGCAGGCAACACTGGATACGCGCTGCCAACATCCGGTGCAACTTACCTCTTGTCAAAACTACAACCGCTCGGTAGACAAACGTGCCTTTTTTATTGTAACGAAAATTGAAGCCAAACATTCAAAATTGTAACTGCAACTCTGAATACTACGTTATTATTTAATTGGAGTCAGATTTTCATTTAATATCCATACGAAACACTACTTATACCCTACTCACAGTGACAAGTCAGTGGGACTGGGGATACATAGACAAAGTCAAAATCAATTTATTTTATTTCATTTAGGCGCACTTGTGGACGTCAAATATATAGATACGTTTGATTCCAGTTGTCCATTCTAAAAGTAGCTTCCTATGGAGAAGTATGGGCAAGACACTCCATCAGATAGATCACTGACAGATTATCATCCTCCGAGCTTTTTTCTGTAGGGTCGGCTACCAGTCTAACCGGATGAAGCTGAGTACCAGTGTTCTACAAGGAGCGACTGTCCTATCTGACACCCTCAACCCAGTTGCCCGGGCAACCCAATACCCCTAGTTGACACTGGTGTCAGTCTCACTGGCTTCTGACTACCCGTAACGACTGCCATGGATGTTCAATGACAGTCGGGACCTATAGTTTAACGTGCCCTCCAAACATAGATGTGTACATTAATTTAATTTTCAATTGTCGTTATATTAGGTATTTTATTTTACAACATTCATACGTACATCATAATGTCGTGGTAGGTCATGTTGTAAGTTCATGACAAACCGCGATAGTAAGAGGAAAACGCCAGAATTAACAACACTTGTTTCTTTCATTTCACAGATTCATGGCGCAGAAATTCCCGCTCGGATCTCAATTCCCGGTAAGTTTTTATTCTTTTATAAATTCTATATTTTTTACTTTTTTGACCATATAGTTTCTATATAAAATGAGAGATGTAATACCCTTTTGTAATATAAAAAATATTTAATCATAATGAGTCATTGCCAAGCAATTCCTTTCTAAAATATTTTACTTATACAGCTTTAGTTATGTATAATGTAATTCTAAAGAGTTTAAATTAATTTGTTAATGTTTTTTGTAGCAAATGATGGACAGAAGAGTACAGTCTGAACAACAATACATGGAAAGAGAAAGACAGATACAAATACAGAGGAGGGGAGCGTAAGTATTCACCTATTCAAGTTTATTTCAGACTACCAACATTACAGTAACCTAAATAAACCACTTTCTTAAACAACATAAACACATAAAACAACATAAAACTTGACTAGCGTCACCTCAAAAAAAGCTTTTTTGCAGTTTTATTTTTTCTTCACCCTTATTGTCCCACTGCTGGGCAAAGGCCTCCCCATTTTGTCTCCACACCTCTCGATCCTTAGACTGCTCCCACCAGTCAGGGTTAAGTTTGGATAAACTGAGTTTCATTTTGTAAATAGCAACAAAAAAATTATTATTACAGTATTGTTAGAATGTACATAATTTGCATTAAAAGAAATATTTTTTAGAGACAAATAAATACATCTTTATATTCAGAATTCATTCTTACATCTGTTGTAGTATGTTTTTTCTCCATTTCCAATCTAACATATAATATTGTTTCAGTGTAAACGCGATCCACGCTATCCACGAGCGTCACGCGATGGAGCAGCAGCAGCAGCATCAGAACCAGCAACAGCATCAAGCGCAGATCATACACGACAGGCATATGCAGCACTCCATCGTAAGTTTATTAATAATTACTCAGCACCGTTAAGAAATTGACCACATTCGTGATTAATTTTACCCATAGTAAAGAAACAAAAAAAATGGCCAAAAATGAAAGTGTAATTTTCGGCGCCTTGTAGGTACACCAAACAAACATAGTTAAGACTACTGTCTACTGTTTGAAAGGTTTCTATATGGTAAAGTTGCTTGAAAAAAACTTGTTGCCATTCGCTCCATGTTTAAAGGGCTTTAGCAAATAATAAGCGGGCTTTAGTTATTATTATTATATGCCTAAAGCATCCTTATGAATGGCACTATCATTTGGTGAAAACCGCTTGAAGTCAGTTCAATACATTTAGACTTTCTGTTCATGGAAAGTAAAGTATTACAATGTATTCGGTATTAGGTACAATAATTTTAGGAGATTAGCTATTTTGATAAAGCCGTCTTGTTGCCGAGACTAATACATAAACTCGTATACAGCACGCGATGCAAGAGCGTCACGCCGAACAACAACACCAACAGCACCAGCAACAGCAGCAACAGCAGCAACAACACCAACAGCAGCAACAGCAACAACAGCAACAGCAGCAACAACAACAGCAACAACATCAGCAGCACCAACAGCAACAACAGCAGATTATACAAGAGAGACATCATCAACATCTTATGGTTAGTTTAACTTTAACTTCATTATGTATTTATTTATTTTTCATTTATAGTAATACTAGCTATTCCACACGGAGCTATTTTTCTTTAATAATATTGATAAGGATAAATAGTTGACCACTTACACTTAAAAAGGTGTACGTGGTTTTGAGTTGCGTGAGAAAGAAGGCTCGTATATTTAAATTTTCTTTTATCAATTACAACATACATATATGTACTATACCTTGTAATTTTATTAACTAACTGTAACTTTATTATGTAAATGGACTTTTCTTAGAGCATTTTTTTTCCAAAATATAAATAACAAAATCATGCTGTAAATAAAATTGGGATTGATGGGACATTGGCAGGAAGATTATGGAGATTTTAAATCAGATTCATTATAATTTCTGACACGACGTTATTAATTTTGAGCAGAAAATATGTCAAATATAATTGGCTTTATTGTTTTTCTGTTTTACCCTTTAGCCTTCATTATTTTAACCCATATTAGGTTGGCAATAACAACCATTTATGATATTCATATATTTTCCTTCAACAGAGCGTATCATCTCAAGATGGCGAGCGTCGCATGGTACAGTCGGTGACATACAGCACGGCCGCCAAGCCGCGCGCGCAGACGCCGCACCATCTAGAGAGGAAAGACAAGTTAGTATTTTACTAATATTGTGTTGTTTTTGTTGAGATTAATGGACCTTGTGGGATCCTTAAAACTTACATAAAAATTGTTTAATTTTAAGAGAACTTCCCTTAATATACATACACTTTTTCACATTTTTATACATTTTATGGATACATTTTTTCCTTAACCCAAAAGGTTAAGTTTATATCCACATGTCGATGTAATTTTAATTTTCGGCTGTTTTTAGAGTGAAAACACAAAAAAGAAGTCGTTAAATTTAATTTGCTCTCGTATTTTACACCTTGTTTCGTCCTACAGTTTCTAAATTAAACACACTTCATAGAGGTTGGTTCCATTTATATTCCGAGTGAATATATACCAGAAGAAAGATTATGGTTTTTATATGAATCTATTTTTTTTCCAGTCGCACAGTAGTATCATCAGTAGCGGTGGGGCAGCCCCCCTCGGGCGCTGCTGGGGCGGAGCCCCGGGCTCGGCCGGCGGAGGGCACGCTGACGGCGGCGTCGCTCATCGACGCCATCATCACGCACCAGATCAGCCAGAGCTCCGACCAGAGGTTCCCGGTAAGTGATGTTAGTTCTTTGCCCTTTTAAAGTGTGTTTTAAGATGTGTAGTGAAAGGGGGGCGTTTTGGGGGTGCTGTCTTTTTGTAAATTTGCCGTGAAAAAGTGCTAAAAACTAGCCTAGTTTCAATAAACATTTCTGACTTTGACTTTGCACTGATAAAAAAAAAACTTGATACAACAACCTTACATAATTTGTTGCAAGGTCTTAAAAGTATAACATCATATTACTCGTCGTTAAATTGTATTATTACCAGCTAATTTATCTTGAAATCCTGTCAACCCTTTTTCTAATACTTATCACTTTATGTGTATATGTTGCAAATAAGTTTGAGTACCGGAAATCCAAAAGAGATTCTTTTAGGGTCAATTCCCACTGGAAGAGCAACGGCCGGCAGCGGCCGTAAGAGCACGGACAAATGTAAGAGCGCGGCGCGGCGCGGCCCGCCGCGCTCGCGCTCAATCCCTTGCATTTACGGCCGCTGCCGGCCGCTGCTCTTTCAGTGGGAATTGACCCTTAGTGTGTACCAAATACGCAAGTTTATTTCAAATGTACATACTCAATTTATCCAAATTAAACAAAAGAATGCACGTGCACTTGGAGAGGCCTATGTCCAGTGGTCTGCGATAGGCTGATGATGATGATGATGAAGAATTATATTTTATTCCCGCAGGAGCGTCCGGACCGCGGTGTAACGCCGGCAGAGGAAGCGGCGGCCGCGGCTGCTGCCCATACAACGAGCATTAAGCTGGGAGACCTCGCGTCCAACATCATCACGCGGGACTTCTGCAGCCCCACCACCTCTGTCATGCACCACAAGTATGTATACCTAGGCATATTTAAACTAAAGCATACGATACAAATCATAAATAGATAGAACGAAATGGAAAAGATAAATTGGGAAAGCTAACCCCACCACCATGTGGGAGCAGGAAAGATATACGATAAAAACGTCATTTATTCAAAGTAGGCTCACCCCTGTTTCCATGTTTTGCTTCCTCAGCAACACAATTCTACGTTTAATCTATGTATGTATATTGTTATTTCCGCGTCTCAGAACTTGGGAAACAAACAATTTATTTACCAAGCTTCTCGTGTGAATTATAAAATTTTGCCATTGTTTCAAAAGTTAAATCTTACTAATTGTTTAATCCGACATTTTGGATTCGAATTAATTCTGCTCATACGAACATGTCATTTTGCTTTTTATTTATCGATATAGATTTTTATTTATCGATATTTATCAGAGGTACCAGATTCCATAGTAGTATATTTGATGATGAGATTATTAATAATTAATTCTTTTGTGTGCAGCAACCGGTTCAGCGTGGGTAACTCTGAGGCGTACGCGTCGGAAGAGTGGAAGCGTCGCGACGCTCCCAAGCACGCGCCCTACCTCGAGCCCGTGTCGCCGCCAGACAACCATCCCGCCAACAGGTATATACCAGCTATCTTGCTTTTAACAGCATCTCAAAATTCCTAAGAAATAAAAAAAACCCTAATTATTTATCAAAGCGAAAGTAGTTCGCTGTCTCTCGCGACAACTGACCTGAGAAAGTATATAGACTATTATTTATCCAGTTGCGGGAAGTGATTCTTCTGGAACTGCTAGTATTTCTTTCATCTTATTAGAAACACTCGAGCTTGTAATAAAACATAATTATAAATGAATAGTGGCAGCACCATAGTCACATCGGCTATATAGAATAGATATAGGTAGGGTAGGGGTGGGTTACATTTCGAGCCCTAAACTAATTCCCCTAAAATTCTAATTCCAGAAACAACAGCAACCGCCGCTACAGTTGCGTAGGCTCCTCCCCCAGCAGTGGGTCGGGCGGGGCGTCCAGCGTGGGCGGGGCGGGGGGCGGAGTCCTGACCGCCTTCGACTACGTGACCAACCGCATCGTGGAGGTGATGCGAAGTGACGCCGACGAGCGAAGTAAACCGTTGACGTTCCCTACTGCGGCGTACGCGTACCCGTATTCCGCGCTTAATGTTGCTGCTGCGGCCGCGGGGGATGGTAAGTTATTTTATAAGCTTTTATTTATTAATTAACACAGTACAGTTGTATTGTTACTAAAAGTTATTTTTTAGTCAGATGTTAAGGGTTTGAAAATGCTTTTATTTTTAATTAAATGCTTAAATTCATTGGTAAACATCTGAGTTTGCGTTTGCGCAACTCTGCCGTAAGTTTTGCGCAAATGTCACTGTCTGCGCAAACTTTTGCGCTAATGTCACTGTCTGCGCAAACTTTTGCGCTAATGTCACTGTCTGCGCAAACTTTTGCGCTAATGTATTATTTTTATGGTCTGGGTTTTTGTGGGGTTGTATGACGCCACACAAAATAATGAAATGTTTCACAGAAATCTATACACAAAAAAAAATGTAGGCTCCGAATATAGCCTTTATTCATTGTTCTTTTCTTTCCAGCGTCCAACAGCACAGTATCAGCAAGCCCAGCGCCAGCGGCTGCACCGGCCCCGCCGCCGCCCCCCGAGCCGGCGCCGCTGATGTCGGCGCAGTACGAGCCGCTCTCCGACGAGGACTGACGCCCGCCCTCCGCCCGCCCGCACCCCACCGGCTAGCGTCGCCACTACTCCGTTATCTGCCGACACAGAAACAGAACATAGGGGAATTACAAGCAAAGGAATACCTGAAAATAAAGGGAAAATAGAAGGGAATTTGCAGCAAAGAAAAGGCAAGAAAAATGGGAAAAATCCAGCTTATAAGCCACTTCTCTTAAGCCTCAAAGTAGTAAAAAATACAATACTACAACATAATGGAAAATGCAGCATTCCATCGTGAAAGGAACAACTGACAAAAATGCAGCTTGTTATAACCTCAAAGTAGTAGAAAGGACACATTACTACAATAGAAGAATGAGAAAATGCAGAAAAGAAAAGGAAGGAAAAAATGCAGCTCAAAAATGGTGAAAATTTTGCGCAAGACAAGCTTCGTTCTTCAACACAAAAGCTGATCATTTTTGGGAAATAAGCTTCAGAATAGGAGAAAATGGCTGCCGAAAATTTCGAGCGAAACCAGCAAAGATGCTTCGTTTATTTATCGTGCATTGAAAAATACTGCCTAAACAAGGGTGTTGGAAGTCCAGCTGCAAGATAGCGGAGTGACAAAAAGTTTGGTGTGGACTCACCCCAAGGATACACGGTCCATAGTGCGTTCAGTTAGTTTGTCGTGTTTCGTTATATACACACCGTTCTCAACATGTAAATATGTACCGTTCCGTTGCGATAGTGACGTGTATCCGACACTGCAAACAATAAACTGGTGAACCCACACCCATGTACTCGTGTTTACTATAGACGATGGTACTAAATTGTATATTTATATGTTGTTTTGTAATGCAGGGATTAAATACCGTTCATGTGTTGTGGCAGAGCTTTAAGTGTCCGGTAGTAACGACTATGTCGCGGCGCTGCCGAGCCGCCGACGCCGCGACGCTCGATACGCTTATGAACATAATGCTGTCGATTAGTGAGAATACGATTATGAATTGTTATTTATTTAGTTATTGAACATGTTTGTATTATTTGTCGCGTGTCGACACGCGATCAGTAGCACTGCCGCTGAGTGAAGTACCTCACTATATGTTAAGTGGCAGAATTACGAACGTTTCGGTGATTCAAACGATATAAAGTAATAAGAAGTGTATTTTTAATCCAGTCTTCCATCGCCACTCCGCCAGGGGACACCACACTAGGCTAGGCCCGCGACTTCGTCCAGTAGTAGCTACACTCTAGGAACTTGTATATTATGTGAATAGCGGCCAGCAGCCGCCGCTCTAGTTAAGAACATTTTTTTATCGCTTCGCTTCGGATTTCGCTGTCGCCTCATCCACTAGGGTTAGAGTACGCGTAGTTCAATTATCATTTGTTACTATAATTTCGTATTGTAAATATCATTTTGTCGTTCGTTTAATGTAAAGTTTGTGTATATCGGCCCGCCACAGCGAAGTCCGGAACGGTCTCCGAGCTCATCGAAATCGAAACTATACTCGACTCGGGAACTGTCTACACCCTTATTATACATATAGCGTAACCTTAACGGACTAGACTAAGTTATATAAATTATATACATATGTAAAAGTGTATGGTTATTATGTATATGCATTTGTAATTATACAGGTTAGCTAAGAGTTGAATTAGAGATTTGATTTGGTTTTTTAGTTAGGTGGGTCTCGTCGACCGATATAAATATAGAGAGCTGCCGCCGCCGCCGCGTCACAGCAGCCTTATGTTATGTGCACCGCACCCGCCGCTCTACTGCCGTCTGTCGCGGCATTCCCGACTACTGTCAGTTCTATGACTACACTCCCACATACCCTACCTTCCTGATCAACTACCTATTGTAAACAAGTTCCAAATGAGTTGAAAGTGTGCAGGCGACGCTAGAGCCGCGCGGTGTTTTTGTAAATGTTTTCGAGTTATGTGTAAAAAACGACTGATTAAATTTACTTTGAGCGAGTGTATGGGTGGCGCGGCGGCGGCGGCGGTAGCAAACACATTGTGATTTCTTTATAAAACGTTGTAATGTACTGTAAGTAGTCCAAGAAAAAAATAATCCTTGTAAGTCCGAACATAAGCGAAAAAACAACTTCTGGGAGGACAAATCAATAAAAATAAGATGCAAATCTAATTTCTGTGTTTTATTTACGAACAAACGATGCTCAGGCGTCTCTACTTATCTAAATTAAGAGTAAATATTATGGACAAGAAACTATAAGTTCTCACTACGCTTGCCACTGTGAACTCTACTCAAAAAGACACCCAGCCTTTTAACACAAAATTGGGTAACATATAACTTAAAAATATAATCAAGGCTTATTTTCTACACATGTTATTTACTACTCAATGCCTAATATGAAGCGTAACATCTACATATTGAAACCCGATTTAGGTTTGAGAAACATCTACAAATTAGCACTTTTATCTTTGAAGAAATTCAGAAGCAATGTGAAGTAAGACCACGCTGTCTTTATAATCTGCAAAGAAATGAAAATAGTTAAAAACAATTTTATAAAACTATACCAATGCCAAACTCTATCAATTAAAAATAAATGTCGAGTTACCGTGCTATAACTGGCCAATGAAATCACAGAAAACCCGTGAGTTGTTACATAGATTCCCTTTTGAGCTCTAAAAATAAAGACACAAGAATTCATTGTATAAAACATCAACTATAAAAAATACAAATCGAAAAACTATTGCCTTTAAATTCTCACTTGCTAGAACAGTTCATAGTTTGAAACATCTATTTAATGGCATGTATTTAACGCGGCGACTAAGTTAAACGAATATAGGTTTTAAAAAATAATAGAGTGGGTACCATTTATAATGGGTTGGCAGCTAAAAAGGAGTATCATAATAAGTCAAAGGTAGCATATTAATATATCAGTTATGAGGTCCGTTTTAATTTAAACTAGCATCAAGTTTTTCTTTTGGCGACTGAATTAATATCTAAGCGAAAACTTAATGATGACAATAAAATAGAAAATGGGCATTCATAAATAATACAAATCAGGTTCTATTTAAAATTGTTTGGATGAAGAATAAATATAAACTAGCTCATATTATAAATATATTGTGCGACTTTTTAATAGCTTTAAATAAAGTCTAAAATGGCATGAAGAAAAAATATTTTGCGGCTGTTATTTTCAAAATTATAGGTGAATAGCATGGAAGTAAGCATGCAACATGCAGCAAGCATGACTTCTGTCACGGCTCCGGCGCTGCGGGGCTCCGGCGGTCCCATGCGAGCTTATCGTCGCAGATGGTTTTCACGCTCACCAGCGCAGCTTCGGCTTGCTGGCCGGCAGAGCCGGCCAGCCTCAGCAGCGGCGGCGAGCGTTAAAACTACCTGCGCCTCAGCTCGCAGGCCGCCTCGCCCCTCCGCGCCTACGTGGTTTTGAATTGCACTCTAGGGGTAGGGCAGACAAGACTACGTGGAGTCGGTTTTGCAGCGATTCGTTTTTGTCACTAACTTCAATTTTTAATACAATGTTTTTTTAATTGAAGGTTATAAATGGCAATATGCTAAATAAAATGAATTCAAATTAAATTCTACCATCTTCATAGTGCGCCAAGTGAGATAATACCACCGCACCTTCCGCCGTTTTCATGAAATTATGATACAAAATATTAATAATTAACTCTTATTCCTTTTTATTGTACTCCTTTTAATATTTAGAGCTATCCACAAAGCGAAGCCTGAAACTGGGTTTTTAGTCGGCACGAAATAGTTGGTAACATATTATCTTTGCCACCCAACTAACATTATTAGTCGCCAAGTCATTATAAATAGCTCCTCACCTAATATTTCAATTGACTGGTATAGTTTATTTGCTACCCAAACGCAGCTGCTAGTTTTTAGTTTTTATAACACCCTTAATTTTGAACCTTACATATTATAATAGTCGCGAAAATATTTAATCGCTGGCAAGTTATTTTATTTGTTGCCAACATTTGTCGACTTTTAAGTTATTAGTCACCAGGAATATAATTAGCCCTATTTAATTATGGATGAGTGAACCATAATTACCTGTGCAGCATGATGAGCACAGCACTCCTCGCTTTCTTGGAGGCGTTGTACCACCCGCAGTCGTACAGGGCATCTGCCAGCCGCTTGCTCTATTTACAAACGAAACAATAAGTACATAATGAAAGAAAAACCTGAATTTGTTAAGTCCTGAATTAGCCAATCCGCTTTAAGCATTAGGGCGCATGATTTTTAGGTGTAAAATAATAATAGGTTGTCAAACTTACAGAATCGATGAGTTTCTGTCCGTACCAGCACAGCAGCCAGGTCTGCGTAAGCGCAGTCACTAGGAATGACTTGTAGGCCACCTCGTTCCACTCTTCAATTAACTGAAATATATAATTTATATTATTGCTCATTTACTGCAGATTCAAACCGACATATAGGTAGGATATAGAAATGCACCGTCAGCAAAGTATAATACTTACAACACAGCAAAACCCACAGAAGCAGATGATGATGGAACTGTTCATAAAGTTGATGAGGAGTGCGAGACTGAACATCCGCTCAACGTCGCCTGTCAACCTGTAAAAGATTGTTTGCACATCACAAGAGAAGAACGTACATAATCTATCGTTACCATCACCATATCGTCATCCACTGCTAACGTAGGCCTAGAGAGCATCAACTATCCCAGTCTTGGGCCCGCTTCGTTGATACAATTTTAGTCTTTAGTTTTTGTCCTCGCAATACAGTTTCAACATTGAGAATAGAATTCTATAAATGGTTAGTACCTGATGATGATCTATAATGGTCCTTACCTGATGAGCGCATGATGTCTGAGCACGATCTGCGTGATCTCTGCGTGGTGTCGCGTCTGCCAGTAGTTGTCGCCCTGCGAGCGCACACGCTCACCCTCCACTCGCAGCATCTCCTCGCTCACCAAGGCTGAACATGTAGGTTACAATCACTATTAACGTAAAAATCTTAATTAAGTAGGTTACATAACTACTTTATGTAAGACTACTTAGTCGTTTCTCGCGGTTTCACCCGTGACCCTTGGGAACTACATCTCAACCCCGGATAAAACATAGCCCATGTCACCCGGGAGTAGTGTGTCTTCTCAATATCGAAAGAATTTTTCAAATCGGTTCAGTAGTTTCACAGCCATTAGGGTAGTTACAAAAAAAGGTACAAAAAAAAAATATTAGTCTAGCTAGAACCACAGATTACTAGAACGTACCAATTAACATAAAACATGCCCACACACTTTGTAGGTACAGAAGGGAGGGTGCTCGTGCTCGTACCATAACATCTCTTACATAGGTATGTAATAAGTAGGTAATGAAGCTGAGTGACGCATAGTTACCCATAGGGTACGACCGCACGAGCTGCTGGTCGACGGTGACGTAGAACAGTCTCCTCACCCGCCGCGCCAGCAGGTCGAACTGCGTGGTGATGTGGCACAGGAACAGGCAGAACAACATGTCCCACGCCACGTTGAAGTAGATCACCACGCAGGCTGGTGACAAACAAACCCGTTTCGGAGACCCAACAAGTTAGAATACATAAAGAAAATGCTACTGGATATAGAAGCTTTGGTCAGTGGGTCGACTTAGGGGCGGAGACAAAACCATGGCAGGAATAATAATTCCTGCCATGGTTTTGCATATTCTGAGCATGAAGCTTCAAAACATCATGCTGATTACAAATCTGAATCTGTTCATGCTTTGATGTAGTTTGCATGAATTTATTTTGGCACGACGGAGGGTACCTATGTTTGATTGACTCTGTGAACACTTGATCATTGGTGTAGTGTTTTATGTGTGTTATTTAAATTTAAAATCGTTCACAACCGCATAACCATCCCTTAAGCTTGTTTTTTTAGGCAAGTCTTATTTACGTGTAGTGGTACGTAGCGCAGTCTATATTTGAGTAGGTGTTTGATGAAAACCACACTATCCTGTTTCTTAATGCAAGTGACTTACCATGCCAGGTCTGTAAAACAAGCGTGATCTCGTAGTAGACAGGCTGGTAGGGGTCGAAGGGCAGCCAGTACAGGAAGTGCAGGCCCATTGGCGAGTCGTGGCCGAAGTAACGCGCGAGCGTCAGGAAGTACGGCGGCGATAGGAAGCTGATCAGCAGAGCGTTGTTGCACCAGTAGTAGCCTGGGAAATAAAACGTTATTGGTTCGAAGTTTGTTATTTAACCCTCTGAAAAGTGCTGCTGATTACAGGTTTGTA
Source organism: Helicoverpa armigera (assembly GCF_030705265.1). Taxonomy (NCBI): domain Eukaryota; kingdom Metazoa; phylum Arthropoda; class Insecta; order Lepidoptera; family Noctuidae; genus Helicoverpa; species Helicoverpa armigera. The sequence goes on from NC_087141.1 coordinate 4,956,438, forward strand.
AAAACTTAGGAAATGTTTGATTTGTGCTTCAAAACTATACATCCCTTTAGTTCAGATTACTTAGCTCAGGATAAAGTACGTAGCGCACCTATGTATATTAAAATTAAATTAAGAATGTATGTACCTAATGTAGCACATAAATAATTGATGTTTGAAATATACCTTTGACAATAATGTTGAGCTGCTTTAACGCGCCGCTGATGATTTCATGCTCCTCCTCAGAGACTTCGCCCTGAGGCCACATGGCGCGCAGCTCGTTCGTCAGGTTCTCAAACACCGGTCGGTGGATCACCATGTTGATGGACTTGAACATTGCTAGAGACAGTTAAATATTAAAGTGCATCCTACCTATAGATATAGTGTCGTGTTTGGAAGTCGATTTAAAAAATGTCTCAGTTAGTCAGCTTTATTGAGATCTACCGGAGGAAATCGATGTGCGAGCGAAGAAGAAGTGGGTTCTGCTTTTGTTATAACAAAAGTCTAAAGCCGTATAGTATAAAAAATGATTAAAGTAGAGACATATAAGTATGCCTGATCATTCACCTGGTAACCGCTACAAAAAAATCTTACAAGCTAGAGGAACTACCAATATTTGGATCTCTATTATCTTGATTAAAAACTCACACAGCACAACACATCCGAAGCATGGCATCATGCGGAACACCTTGATGGAGTCGAGGAAGGTCTTGGCTTCATACGCCGTGCTCACCATGCTGACCATCTCCGACGGGCCCGTCAGGAACAGGTTGAACATCTCGAACCAGTAGAATCTGTCCCACCATTTGCTGGTGGCGCCAATAGCACGGTAAAGATATATTTAAAATGTGCCAATGGGTTTAAAAATGAAACACATTATCCTTTGCGAGGCCCATTGCAGTCGAGTAAACAGTTGGACATTAGAGGAAAAGAAAACTTGTAATATCAGAACTTCGATTTAAAAGGGGAGATTTTTTTTTGTAATTTGTTGCAGTGGCGCAATAATTCTTTGATTTACAGACATTTTCTAGAAATAACGATTAACCTCTCACTCCAGTTTTTTGAACAAATATTGTCTAGTAATGACGATTACCCTCGTACTCTCTTATAAAACTTTTCCGTTCAAATGCAGATTGTAATTCCATTAGTTTTAAATAACCGTATTTTGCATACCCGTAATAAGGGTGAAATATATGTTTTCTACACTACTTTTGCATAATGTTAATACCTAATGTAACGCCATATTTCAAGCGATGAATGATTTATGATAATACATACGTGGCATTCTCGGAGATGCTATGCGTCATGCGGATGGCCACCCATCCCAGCACCTTCTTGGTCGGCGCGTACGACTCGTCGTAATCCTTCTTAGTGTACACCTATTTATTAACACAATCGTAGGAACGTGATAGAAGTATGCGTAGACCATTTTCAAATATTAAAGCCTTATTTATCTATCAGTAATATTAGCACACAAAAACTAAAATTGGGAACGTTTTTTAAATGTGTACTGATGCTGCCATGACGATAGCCGGCGGGGGGGTAGATCGGGAATCACAGTACCCGCATTGCACGGCTTCGTTCAAGATGGCGGATTGCTTTGGAAAAGGTTTAGGTACAAAGCTTTTGGGTCCCATTGCAGTTCGCGTTACTCCTCATAACATGAAAACGGGAGTTGGACTGACGGTCTGACGTTGGGGTTTCTCAAAAATAATGAGAAGAATCGGTAAATTTCAGTGGTGTGCGAAAAATCTTTAAAAACAAAAACGTCGATTAAAAATTAACTGCTTACTTTCTCATTAAATCTCTGCTTTGATTTTCTTTTAAAGCCATATTTCCTTAAAATTGACGTCATTTTGTCTACGCTCCTTAAATCTTAGTGTTTCATATCTAGACACCGTTGCAGTACTATTAATTATCTTAATTACACAGCGTGTGTGAAAAATAACACAACCCTTATGGAAATTACATACTTGTTACCTTCCATAAGTCTCAGCGCACACTAGATTTACCGCGCAAACAATGCACGATTCTTATGGCGCATCCACACATGCCGCCGGGTTTCAGACCGCCTTGCCGCTGAATGCAGGCCGCTGGCTTTACCGGCGGTTGCCGGCGGTAAAGCAACAACAATACCACTCCGTATCGAAGCCGCAAGCAAACTGCCGCCGGCAACCAAAAGCCGCGCGTGCCACGGCTGAGATGCGGCAAACGCCGCCGGGCATGTGTGGATGCGCCATTACTGGACTTTAGATTTTTAAATGAGTCAAAGCTAGACCCCACATTATTTACATATTATTTAGAAAATCTCCAAAAATTATTAGCCCAGGGCTCCATAAGTTCAAGATCCGCCTGTGCTCTTAGGGGCTGCCAAAAATGTTCCAATGACAGCCAGACTCACCAATTTGAACCCGTTATAACATTCGGCGGATGACGTCACACAGAGCCGTCCCGCTCGACGCGACGCGTAATATCTAGTACATTACAACTGCTCAGTGTCGCGTCCCGTCCCGTCCCGCCGCGCCGCGCCCGCTGTGTGCAGAGACCTTCAGTGGTCACCCATTCACAAACCAACAGGTCCAAGCGTGATCGAACCTCGATCGGTTGTATTTTCAATTAAATAACTACGTAGCTTATCCACGATGTCGCGTGTGTGCGTCCATCCTAAACAAAACATATTTTTTCAATGTTTGTGTTATTATTGTGTCACACAAATATTTAATTACGTTTTTATTTCTCTGTATCATTAAACCCTTGCTGGCGTAATTAAAAAGAATCTGCTCTAATTACATAAACAGTCTGTTTGTGGAAATCATTAAAAATGCATAAACAGCTATTATTTAAATCTGTTGTAGGAATAAATAATATAATGTTGAATTAAGTATTAACGTCCTACATAATTATATTTTATGAATTATTAGCTAATAACGGATGTTTTCCCTTTCCAGCATGGGGTATCAGGCCTCTAGCTCGAATCTCGCCCTTGAAGCTGCTCGTACAAACAAGATGCAGTGCCTGTGTATTTCCTTACGTACACTATGTACTTAGGGCTGCCATCCGTCCGGGTTTCCCCGGATTTGTCCTCGTTTGCAGGCCGTCCGGGGAACGTCCGGGCGGGGTTTCAAGAAGTGTCCGGGGAAAACCCGGACACTTTTCATGTAAGGAAGCACCTCATTGAATTTAAGTATACGTTAATAGTTAATGGATAATCGTACTGGTTCGGGGAAAAAATGCGATTTACGCCAAATGTCCGGGTTTTATTAATGTTTGTCCGGGTTTGGCGACATTCGAGATGGCAGCCCTATATGTACTTCCTTATGTACACTTTGTGTACTCCCTCTATTATTTCCTTATGTACGCTCTATGAACTCCCTTATGTAATCTAGGAACTTCCCTATATATTTCCTTATGTACTCTATGAACTCTCTTATGTATTTCCTTGTACACCATGAACTCCCCTATATAATAAATTTTCAAATCGGACCAGTTGTTCCTGAGATTAGCGCCTTCAAACAAACAAACAAACTCTTCAGCTTTATAATATTAGTTTAGATGATAACACTGCTTTACCTACTTATGTAATTTAATTACCTACATTTTAATGTTGTTATAAAATTAGACATTCAACTTGATTCAGTGCCAATACAGCAGTTCGTTTCAAACCACGTATATTTTGACCATGGAGAGAAGTCCCAGGTTTTGCTACAGTAATCCAAAGAGTAGGACTTGGACAGGAGTCACCGTGTTCTCTGCGTATCTGGTGCTACTGATGGTGGAAATATACATAGAGATATTCGAGAACGGCACTCATTTGCGTATTTATAATAACATGATTAGTTATTTGAAATAGACAGTGATTTGAAGTGTTGTGAATCGTATCTTTTACTTCTATATTGCTCCCAGAGTCTTCATGTCGTGAGTAGACTTTTCTAAGACAGAGGGAATGGAGTCCATTTGTATAAGATTGGCTCCGACATGTTAGTGCCATCATTGGTACCTGCCTGTGGATGTGTGAACAGATGATAAAATAATGTGGGTACACGAATGTTGGGACCAATGCTAATAACCTGTTGTGTAAACAATGCTGCGGTGAGGATGTGTTTTGTCAGCAACTCGGACGAGACGGATAAAAAACTGTATTGTCTGTTCATGAATGTTTTATAAATAAAACCACCAGAGTATCATACCGCAGTAATTTAATTACCAACAACACACACTTCACAATATTTACACAGCACTCCCATTCTTCAGCATTTTTTCTTTTGCCTGCAACAACGCAGCTCCGGGTTATCTCATGATTACAATACAAAATGCTCTAATCAATTGATTTAAGACATTACAATAATGTATAGGTCTAAGTTGTAATAAATATACTTCAAATGTTATCTACAAACGGTTGTGGTCGGGCCGGCATCTTACTTACATTATAGATACTGTTTGGTGTAGCTTACTATTTCTACGAATAGCGTAACTTCTACAAGTCTTTAGGTGCCGAAAGATCGAATGTACACATTATCGAACACTACCAGTAATACTTATGTGAAGACACCTAATGAGGTTACAAATGATATTACAATTACACTAGACAGTGACTGTGAACAGGAGCGATTGCAACATACTTTAGTAGAAATTTTAAATCATCATAAATTTTGGCGACGTTATAAATAGTAAAAAAAGAACTATAGGTATTTAACGACAATTTAAAATGATTACTGTAACATTATTCAACTTTTCTCTACAACCACTCTCAGTTCACACATCACTACTTATACTGTAGGCCCGACCGCGTTAAGGTTTGTCATCGTTTACTTCGAAACGAATTTCTCTCCTGTCTCAATGTTCTTCTTGAGCTCAGGGATGGCGGCCTTCAGCAGCTGCTGTTCGTACGCGTTGAGCTTGCCGTAGCCCAGGTTCTTGGCGACTCCGTTCTTGCCGAAGCACAGAGGGTTGGCGAAGTATTTCGCTTCGGTCAAGTCGGATTTTACGTACGCGCATTCTACTACGTTCTCCTCGCCCTGTAATGAATTACTTGAGTTAGTATGGTTCTTTACTTGATTGACTTATGACGGAATGATGAATAGAAAAGGTAGCCACCGGCCACTTCCGAATTAACAAGAATTCCGAAAGGAAAATAAGAAGGTTAAAGTTACCAAGCGCTACTGAAGATAATTTTATCGAATCAATTTAATTTAAGCCTTGTTTCAAGCTTTGATCAAGTTTTATAGGGAAAGTTTATACATGTTGAGCTTTATTACCAACATTTTTTGTTTAAAATCATTGTTTCAAATGAATGGCCAAAGTTTAACGTAGTGTATGTTATTGTTTCAAGGGTGTAACATACCTTCAATCCCCGGAGGACAGCGTTGGCGATCCTGGCGCCGGCCCACGCCATGGACAGCGTGGCGGAACCACCACCGGCCTTAGCCTTCACTACCTACACAACAAATACATAAATATTAGAATAATAAATTAGATAGGACATTTTGTTAGATAGGCTGTCTAGATATTAAATAACATCTTTGGCAGTCGTTACTGGTAGTTAAAAGACAGTAAGTCTGACACTAATCTGACCAAGGGGTATTTATTGGGTTGCTCGGGTACCTAGGTTGAGGTGGTCAGATAGGCAGTCGCTCCATGTAAAACACTGGTACTCAGCCGCATCCGGTTAGACTGGAAGCCCACTCCAAAATTGTTGGGAAAAGGCTGGGAGATGGAGTTGGAATTTAGTTAGATAGGTGCATTGTGGGCAAATATTTATATTTCTCTTATAATTACATAAAACTCTTTTTATAAGAAAACTATAAATTAGCAGCCAGTGAAAATCATCGATTTCACCAATTGGCAATTTCATGACTGGTTATGCTCAAGTTATTGTATAGTTAAATGTTGCAACTAAATGCCTCAAAAGTTCACTAAATAACATTTACTTATAACCAGCCATACATACCTCAGTACCGGCTTCCTGGATCCTCTTAGTAAGCGCTTCGATCTTGGACTGGTCGGTGAGCTTGGGCGCGGGGTTGGCCTGAGACAGCACAGGGATGATGGTGACGCCCGAGTGGCCTCCGATGACCGGGATGGTGACGCAGCGAGGGTCCACTCCGTTGATGGTGCCGATGAAGGAGCAGGCACGGACAACGTCCAGGGTTGTGACTCCGAGCACGCGGTTGGGGTCGTATACTCCGTTCTGGGGGTGAATAAGTAAATATTTAACGTGTATAATATAATTATTAAAGTGACTATGGTTTAGGTTTTATTACTAATTTTTGCGACAGTAAAATTATAGTGAAGATAAATTCGCTGGAGTTTACTGCATTCATGTACTGACGTTGGATCAAAGCAAAATTATATTACCAAGTTGCATATTGCGATTGAGGAAAATGTTGAAGGGTAAATATGTAATGACAATATTGTATGTAAGTATTATAAATTGTCCTTTGGATAATTGTACGTTTCAGTTCCGCATCATTTTGGAATAAGCAATAAAGTTTACATTTAGTTTATTTCATAAACGGTGCATCCGATGCATCATAAAACATAACTCTAGCTGACTGTAGTAATTGACCAATTGTCAGTAAGGTCAGCCGACGACGTCACGAGCAAAACAAAAATAACGACAGACTACAGCAAAACTGCAAGTTGCACCGTTTACATTCATACTGCATTCACTAACTACGTTATATTTGAATGAAATTTCACTACAATACTAGTATGCGATCCTCTCTTTTACAAGTAATGTGTAACGAAAACAAGGTCGAAATCTTCAAGTAAAAAAGGAACAATAAAGCGATTTCATCACGGTATCATACCATCTTATCAGCAAGTAATAAACGCATACGACAATAAAACAACGCCTAAGCATTGACTAACGCTTTCATTGATTACCTTACGTAATAACAGATAATACACTAGCCATCTATTTGCATGTACATCATCTGTTTATATGCACGTACTGGTTATAAATATCCATTCATGTCGCAAGTTTACAAGGAATGACGAGATACATGAGTACCTGCCTGAATAATGCAACCACGGTGTAAGGAAAGATCGGCAGGTAGGTCAAGCGCCTTTTTCTAGGTCAAATTCGTCAGTCACGTTCCTCGTCCCTGGCACACCTGTATTTTGGCGACGCTACTTTTTTAGAAGATTTTCCGTTATGGCATCTTCGTTTGTTATTTTGTTCAGAAAGATTGCAATAGTGGATTCACAAATAGAGCGGTACAGAAAACAACACGTTATACGTGTTACCAATCATTCCAATCCTGTCGCTTCAGGAATGTTAGGCAAAGCCAATGTGGTAAAAAGGCTAAAAAGAAACCACGTTCTTTGAGTAGACAGTGAGGCAATGACCTACTGATCTTTAAAATGCCATTTTCCTCAATACATCTAACTAAAATCTGAAGACTGATGACAGAGGACAGATAAAAGGGAAAAAACATTTTTGCAAAGTACAACATGCAGACACGTAGTAGTTATATAAGTAACGAGCGCTTCCTGTCAACATGGCATGCACATTATTGAACTGGACGGAAAGCTGAACAATGGACATTCAAAGAATAAACAAAATAGTTTGATGACTCGCTCATTACAAAATGACTGAAAATTATGGTAACCTGCAGAATAGGCTCCAATGGAAATCTTTGATATCGAGAAAGTAATCAAAAATTTCTTTGAAATCGGTTAATTATGTCTTTGCATATCACGTGAAGTCAGAAATATCAGCACATTCACGTGGTAATCTATCTTTAATTCGTGCTTAAAGAGAAGCTGAGATTACTGGCATGAGTTGTTCACGTTTCCATAGATAATTCAGCAAGGGTCGAGGACAAGTCTAGAACGCAGTTTATACACTAATTAGAATATTAATAGTGAATTATTTGTCTTAACGTTTCATTCAAGTATTTATCAAGCAATAGATAACCAAACTCGTGTGCAATGAAAATAAGTATTACATACATATATTATTGTATTGTATGACGTAACTATTTATCGCTTTTATTGGTTCAGTCAACATTTTGTTAACCTCGTTCACGAAGAAATTGCGTGATCCATAGTAATACAAGGAATAGTAAATTATTAATTGTACTACGCATCTGAGTAAATAATAAACTGATATTTCGTAAAATGTACATAATTAGGTACTTAATTCTTTCATCCTTTTATAAATTTCTTCCAGTACTTTATAATCTATATATATAAAAGAAAGTCGTGTTAGTTACTCCACTTATAACTCAAGAACGGCTGAACCGATTTAGCTGAAAACTGGCAGGGAGGTAGTTTAGAGCCAGGAAAAGGACATAGGATAGTTTTTATTACAAAAAATAGAAATAAAAAATACAATTTATTCCGGACATACAGCGCCATCTATTGTTCAATCCAAAAATCTGCCGTGTGCCACTATTCCACGCGAACGAAGTCGCGGGCAAAAACTAGTATTATATATAAAAAAATATTAATCATGCAGTCAGAACGTTCGAGCTATAAGAAAAGCTAGTTATCCCCAGAAATCCCATCTCACAGGCAGTTAAAAATATATCAGGACAGAATAATCGTTTTATATAACGTCAGTCAATTGTTTAGCTTACGATATAGTGGCGGTTATCAATCACGATAATGCCTACTCGAGTTATCACTATTGTTTCGCGATATCATAGCTCACCACAGTTGTCAATTCAATAAAGCGTAAGACCACTAAAACTTTTATACACGCAAAATATATAGACTTATAAAAAAAAGGATGTAAAAAAAGTATTTACATAAATTATAGATATCCTTGAACTCCAAATTATGTTTATCTAGTTTGTAAAAGTGCTATGTTTGCTAGAGTATAATATAACGAATGCTGGATTTTTTTATAGTACAGTCTTTAGGAATGAGTATATATAGATTGTTCCAGAAGGCTTGGAATTGAAGATCTTATTAGGTGATAAACTGGCCTGTTCTAAGATTGCAGTCAACTCTATAAGTCATACTATGTGAATAAACACTATAAAAACAGGGTTGAGTTTGAGTTGACCGTTTTAAGAGACTACAAATGAACCAAGTAAAAAAACAATGGTGCCTTAGTAGAACTTAACCCTTAACTCAAAACCAAAAACCCAAGGAAACAAACAAACTTTTCAGTTTATAATATTTGGCACATACCTTCTTCAGGACTTCAGAGGCAATAGGCACCATAGAGTTGACAGGGTTGGTGATGATGCACATAATAGCTTTGGGGGCGTTCTTGGCAACGCACTCAGCAAGGTCCCTCACGATGGAGGCGTTCACGTTGAACAGGTCATCTCTGGTCATGCCAGGCTTGCGGGGGACACCCGCGGGTACCACAATCACATGTGAGTCTGTGGGAGAAACAATTGTGTACGTCAGAATGGCTGGTTGTCTGTGGTGTTGGTCTATGGGAGTTGATAATCATTATCTACAATAGATGACATTTTGTTGGGTGAGTAAAGGATGTTCTATTTTCGTTGTTTCCATGCAATTATAGAATTTACTGCAATAGTACAGCATTCGCATCATGGACTTAGAACTATTGTAGACAATGTAGATAAACAATTCTTTTGTACCATGCAAAGTATGTATGCTAATAATATGCATTTAAATTAGAAATACAATGTAGTGACTAGTAAAGCATGATGAGCTTATTCTTAGCTGCAAACTTCTTAATTGGAAAAAGCAGATTTATCACAAAAAATAATGTTATATTAAATCATTTTGAATAAAAAATGGATATATGTAATGATGCTAATGTGCAGCTGTTATGCTCAGTAAAGAATAGTATTTAGTCTGGAGTTAATAATTTATACTGTTGCCAATAAAATATTTATTAGATAAGCCTGATACAAAAAATATTATATTTTATGTTGAATAATTAACTAATACTATTATGAAATTCGTGCACAAAAACTATAATCAGTAGGTAGGTAGTTGACTTATCTTTTTGAACAAACAAATGATAATTTTAACTACAAGATCAAGTTCCATTATCTTATAAATTACTCCATGTGTACTGAAACTGGAAAATATTCTGTAGAATGTCAAGGTCGACACCCAAATGGTACAAAAATATTACGAAACGGATTTCATCGTAGAATACATGGGTGACCTTGAGTTGTCTATATTTAGCGCCAAACATCAATGAACTTGAAAACTTTTAGGTTACGTTATGTAATAGGCAAATATTTGCGAGATTCACTTGTAAGTAGGACACAGACCTGCGACGGCACACGCCAGCTCCTCGGGTCCCTTGTAGCCCAGCACCTTGGCGGGCGTGTCCATGTGGGACAGGTCCACGGCGACTCCCGGGGTCACCGGCGCGATGTCGTACAGGGCCAGTTGGGAGATCAAGGGGTTCTGCTTCAGCAGCAGAGACAGGGGCTGGCCGATGCCGCCGGATGCGCCAGCAACCATCACTTTCATTTTCAGCTGGAAAAAACATCGTAACGTGTAATTTCGGCTGCCTGTTTCGCGGACGCTCTACAGTCTACCTTATTTCGAACACCGAATATTTTACCTCTGAGCTGGTGGAAAAGTTTTTGGCGCCATTCTGGACAGCCACGGTGGCAACGGGTTTCAGCACACGGGAGAACATTTTGGGTCGCCTGTTTTTTAGGAAAAGCTACTAATTTATGAAGACAATAGCACGTAGTCCAACTGACCCTGCCGACCTTTCGAAGATAACTAGTGATGTAACAAAACTATCTTTGACTGTCAATGTCAGTTGATGGTACGTCACTCAAATAGAGTAAACACGTCACCAAATATTGATCTATTAATAAATTCTAACACTTAGCACTTATTTAATAAGTATAGTTATAGTTAATATAAATAAATAAAGCACTTTTTAACCAAACCGTGGTATGTTGTATCATTCATTAAAGCTGAATTAAATATTTTCTCTATTACTTATATCAGCAATTTCATCACATGATCAATGTTGTTACAAGATATTGGAGAAGTCTGTAAAATATTGGGATTTAATATTATGATATTGGTCTTGTTTTATTATTATGCTCGAGCTCCTTCGTTCGTCTTTACCGCCATCCCTAGTGAATTTTTTGACAGTTTACAGATGTGTCATAAAGTTGACAGTGACAGTACTATGATATGAAAACAATTTCGTATTTTCTAGTGAATTGTTGTAATAAATAACTGCAATTGTATTTATTATTGTTTAATATTAACTAAAATACCAAAATGAACGTTATACAAGCAGTGAAATTGTATATAACCAAGATGACGGAAGAGAGCGGGCCGGGAATGAAAGTAATCCTCATGGACAAGGAGACAGTAAGTTGTACGCCCCATTGATTTTGTCAATAAACACAAGTATTTACATAAGAGGGCATTATTATATAGGAGCAGGCTGTTTATTTACTGGACAATTCTATACCTTACAGCTTAAAAGGACCACATACTTTACGTGCTGTTTTTTGTGTTGTGAAATTAGTTTTAGTCATCTTAGTAGCTGTTCATGTATGCTCCAATGACCTGTGCCTATAAACATTTAACGAATCGAATTTGCTTACGGACAGAAAGATTTTACATAAAACTCTTAGAATAAACATCAAAAACCTGGTCCGTAACTCACTAACAATGATGTAAGTTTCAGCTATATTGCAGCCGTAGCACTAATCCAAGAAGACTATAACTTCTTCTATAGAAACCTTTTAGTACAGTGTAGCAGGCGTTACAGTTGTCCAATTTTATTGTAAAATGTAAATAACTTACACATGCACACATTTTGCAGTTTTTTTTAGTTTTATTATCCTTACTGAAATCACATAAGTAAATTTGGGTGGAAATTAAATTGAAAGAAGATTATTTGGTATTTACACAAAAAAATATTTTATTGACACTTGTAATTCTATGACAAGTGTCATCAATGACAAATACTCTGTGTTCTATTCTTTCAATTGTTTTTTTCTTTATTTCAGACCAGCATTGTCAGTATGGTGTTCAGCCAGTCAGAGATATTACAAAAAGAGGTTTACCTTTTTGAGAGGATTGATAGCCATTCAAAGTGGGACAACATGAAGCACATGAAATGTATAGTGTTTGTACGACCTACCTCTGAAAACATTTCACTATTATCTCGGGAACTTAGATATCCGAAATATGGAGTGTATTTTATCTGTAAGTTGAAGGAACATACTTAATTTATGAAAAATTTAATAAAATATTAGATTTTTTTTGGAAAAATATTTTTTTTTGGTTCTAGATTTCAGTAATGTAATATCCAAGGCTGATATCAAGACACTGGCCGAGTGTGATGAGCAGGAGACAGTGAGAGAAGTACAGGAGGTGTTTGCTGACTACCTTGCTGTGGACAGACACCTGTTCTCATTCAATATTGTTGGATGTTTGCATGGTACTTATTTTGGCATTCATATTTTCCTATAGTTCCTCTCATTTCAACGTTTATAGTACATATAATATAGTTACAAGAAAAAAAATTGAATTTCAACATTGGTCCTGAAGAATGTATGAAACTTTCTACTGGAATGGTAACATAACTTGGTTGGGACAGAACCTGAAGATTTTTTTTTGAGAAGAATTATTATAGAACCTATTAACCTTACCCAGTACTATTAGGTTTTTCATAAAAGAGTATTTAATACAAACCCATTGAAGATATTACTTTTTTAATCCTACCCAGGTCGGTCCTGGAATCAGCATCATCTGCAGCGTTGTGCTCAAGGCCTGCTTGCCCTACTCCTTTCCGTGAAGCGCCGGGCCGTGGTCCGCTACGAGGCTGCCTCGGAGCCCTGCGCGCGCCTCGCCGAGAGAGTGCGAGACTTATTGCGCAGGGAGGCAGTGCTCATAGACAACAATATACCCTTTAATGGAGAGATTCCTACACCACAGCTGCTAATTGTGGACAGGAGAGATGATCCTGTTACGCCGTTGTTGAATCAAGTTAGTAATTGATCATCTTAACTTTATTTGGTAGCCAGGTTACCCTTTTTGGAATCAATAAAGAAAGAAAGTGCCTCAACTCATCTTGAGAAGAAGAATATTTGACTCAGCTCAAGATCATAGGGAGTCGAAAATCATTTGAAAATCATTATGTCCCTAATGATAATAACAGGATTTCATCATTACCGCCAAATTTTACTTGCCTGATATGTTAAAGCTGATATTTTATCCTAACACTCTCTTGCTTACATAGTAGAATCAAGGCTACTAAGGCCAGCATTACTACTTGCTGCAATTTGAACACTTTTTTTACCGATTTTAGGAATTTTTATTTTACGTCCTGATCTTTGGATGAATGATAGTAAATAAACAATCTTTATTCGCAGTGGACATACCAGGCGATGGTGCACGAGCTGCTGAGCATCAACAACAACCGCGTGAGTCTGGCGCACGTGCCCGACGTGCACAAGGACTTCAAGGAGGTGGTGCTGGCCTCGGAGCAGGACGAGTTCTATGCCAAGGTGAGTGCTGCACAGTGGACATACCAGGCGATGTGCACGAGCTGCTGAGCATCAACAACAACCGCGTGAGTCTGGCGCACGTGCCCGACGTGCACAAGGACTTCAAGGAGGTGGTGCTGGCCTCGGAGCAGGACGAGTTCTATGCCAAGGTGAGTGCTGCACAGTGGACATACCAGGCGATGTGCACGAGCTGCTGAGCATCAACAACAACCGCGTGAGTCTGGCGCACGTGCCCGACGTGCACAAGGACTTCAAGGAGGTGGTGCTGGCCTCGGAGCAGGACGAGTTCTATGCCAAGGTGAGTGCTGCACAGTGGACATACCAGGCGATGTGCACGAGCTGCTGAGCATCAACAACAACCGCGTGAGTCTGGCGCACGTGCCCGACGTGCACAAGGACTTCAAGGAGGTGGTGCTGGCCTCGGAGCAGGACGAGTTCTATGCCAAGGTGAGTGCTGCACAGTGGACATACCAGGCGATGTGCACGAGCTGCTGAGCATCAACAACAACCGCGTGAGTCTGGCGCACGTGCCCGACGTGCACAAGGACTTCAAGGAGGTGGTGCTGGCCTCGGAGCAGGACGAGTTCTATGCCAAGGTGAGTGCTGCACAGTGGACATACCAGGCGATGTGCACGAGCTGCTGAGCATCAACAACAACCGCGTGAGTCTGGCGCACGTGCCCGACGTGCACAAGGACTTCAAGGAGGTGGTGCTGGCCTCGGAGCAGGACGAGTTCTATGCCAAGGTGAGTGCTGCACAGTGGACATACCAGGCGATGTGCACGAGCTGCTGAGCATCAACAACAACCGCGTGAGTCTGGCGCACGTGCCCGACGTGCACAAGGACTTCAAGGAGGTGGTGCTGGCCTCGGAGCAGGACGAGTTCTATGCCAAGGTGAGTGCTGCACAGTGGACATACCAGGCGATGTGCACGAGCTGCTGAGCATCAACAACAACCGCGTGAGTCTGGCGCACGTGCCCGACGTGCACAAGGACTTCAAGGAGGTGGTGCTGGCCTCGGAGCAGGACGAGTTCTATGCCAAGGTGAGTGCTGCACAGTGGACATACCAGGCGATGTGCACGAGCTGCTGAGCATCAACAACAACCGCGTGAGTCTGGCGCACGTGCCCGACGTGCACAAGGACTTCAAGGAGGTGGTGCTGGCCTCGGAGCAGGACGAGTTCTATGCCAAGGTGAGTGCTGCACAGTGGACATACCAGGCGATGTGCACGAGCTGCTGAGCATCAACAACAACCGCGTGAGTCTGGCGCACGTGCCCGACGTGCACAAGGACTTCAAGGAGGTGGTGCTGGCCTCGGAGCAGGACGAGTTCTATGCCAAGGTGAGTGCTGCACAGTGGACATACCAGGCGATGTGCACGAGCTGCTGAGCATCAACAACAACCGCGTGAGTCTGGCGCACGTGCCCGACGTGCACAAGGACTTCAAGGAGGTGGTGCTGGCCTCGGAGCAGGACGAGTTCTATGCCAAGGTGAGTGCTGCACAGTGGACATACCAGGCGATGTGCACGAGCTGCTGAGCATCAACAACAACCGCGTGAGTCTGGCGCACGTGCCCGACGTGCACAAGGACTTCAAGGAGGTGGTGCTGGCCTCGGAGCAGGACGAGTTCTATGCCAAGGTGACTTATTCAAGGGAAATATTAACTTAATAATTGTATGTCGGTCAGGTCTCGAGGGAACTACTTGCAGCATTTCGATAATAAGTAGCCTATTATATTCATGTCAAGTTCTAGTTGTCCTGGAAAAAGTACAATTATATTTCTCCTGCATCCTGTGAAAATTACTTCTTGTACCTGCATAAAAAGCAGCCTATAGCCTTCTTTAATAAATGGGCTATGTAACACTGCAAGAATTTTCCAAATTGGACCTGTAGGTCTTGAGATTAGCAGCTTAATGTAAACAAACTTCAGCTTTCTATGCAAAACAAAGTGGATTCAACTGTCAATATTGATGTGCTAACAATATATGTATTACTTCTGCTTGTTGTACCAATGTATTCTCATGTATGTGTTTTCAGAATCTGTACTCGAACTTCGGCGAGATCGGTCAGACGATGAAATCGTTGATGGACGAGTTCCAGAAGAAAGCTAAGAGCCATCAGAAGGTCGAGAGTATCGCAGACATGAAGAACTTTGTCGAAACCTACCCGCTGTTCAAGGTATGTTAGAAATTGATAGATCATGATATGATTACTATATTTATCTTACAAGTATATAGATTATCTAAATGGTATTTTACTGTTTTAAAATTGCAAGATTTTAAGATTGTCAAGATAAATCATTTTAACAACAACAAAGTATCCGTCATATAAAGTAAACAGCACTCTTCCCGCTCCCGGATAAAGAGCTATATAGCCCTAAACGCTTGCCCGATAAACCGGCTATGTGACACTGCAACAATTTTTCAAATTGGACCATGACCAATTCCGCTTTATTCACAGTTTGTTTTATAATTGCTTTATGATATTAGTATATGATTATAGAGATAGATATGTAACTAAACATTTCTTCTAATATCTTTGTTGTTATATCGAACTAGTTAACTGATAAATATTTGTGTAATTCCAGAAAATGTCAGGCACAGTAACGAAGCACGTTACGGTGGTGGGCGAGCTGTCCTCGTGCGTGACTCGCCATCACCTACTGGAGGTGTCTGAGCTCGAGCAGGAGATCTCCTGCCAGAGCGATCATGTTAAACATCTGCAGGTAGGTCACTAGCTTACATAGAACCTTTTATTATATGGATTACAGATTAACACTTATAATGAATTCGCACTGGAGCTTTTCGCTTTACAGGGCTTATGTGGTACAACTCCATCAATCCAGTAACCAGCGATACCCAGTACAATCGATATTATGTCAATTGTTAGTGTAATGTGAAACAGTGATGTTGATGTATTATTTATGTGCATGACTCCAGCTATATTTTGCACAAATATCGGCAAGCCCCAAATCTAATGTAATCGTGACATGATTGAAATGAGGTCAAACGCCTATTTCACAAAGTTATAAAACACTTTTTGCAAGAAACCTGTTATTGTATGCCTGTAGGTCTATAACATTATCAATTACTCAACAGCGCCTCAAGAATCTGCTATCAAACGAGGCAGTCCGTCACCACGACGCAGCCAAACTAGTAGCCCTATACGCCCTACGCTACGAGAAGCACGCCAGCAACGCCTTACCCTCCCTCATTGAAGCCCTGAAGACAAGAGGCGCTCCGGAACACCTGGTCAAGGGTGTCGTCAACCTGCTGGAGTATGGAGGAGCTCATGCTAGACAGAGCGATCTGTTCGGCTTGCAGGATGCTGTCAAGATTACTAAGAGGCTGTTCAAGGTAATTAGTATTTTTTGACAGATATTGGTAAAATAACCGGAGCTGCGGGATTGTTCGAAAGCGTTACCGTGGCCTTGGTAGTACCTTGTACATAAAAGGCCTACAAAGGAACAGATGGATTTTCAGTCAGTAAAAGTCTGACAATCCCTCACCGCTGCTAACCCACAGCGGGAGGGTTCATATGATGATTTTTGCCAATACCTGCCCTTATGTACCTTGGAGCTCGAACATTTTTGGTATCAGAAAACAACATTAGTATCGAGATGTTGACTTCAAATTGGGTACCTACTAACCTTAAGTCCAGTCTAGCAATAGAGGACAGCACTATTATTTAAATATTCACCTATTTTTGCATTTACAGGGTCTCAATGGAGTTGAAAACATATACACCCAACACACACCCCTACTAAAAGATACTCTCGAAGACTTAATCAAAGGCAAACTTCGAGAGAACCTCTACCCGACTTTGGGAGGTGACGACGGCGCTTACGGACGTCGCCCACAAGACATCTTCGTGTTCATAGTAGGGGGCGCCACATACGAGGAGGCCCAGTGCGTACATCAGATCAACCAGATGTATCCAGGAGTCAGGATAGTACTTGGAGGCACGACTATCCACAACTCTACGTCTTTCTTCGAAGAAGTGAAGTCGGCTATGCAAGGGGTGCATAGAACGCATACTAGGCATATTAGAAATGTTTGAATTGAGTCCCTTTTTTGAATAAAATATATCCGATCTCGTCTTGTAAATGACAATGGAAAGTATTGAATGAATTGAGATTGAGTTTCATTTTTGAGGCAAGCTTACGAGATTAGAATTGCCGCTACTATTTGTATGATTGACAAGATACAAGATGATATAATTTAATGCATGTATAAGGTACCTGAAATGTTCTTGTTGCATTTAGTTCACATAAATGGTCTTTGAATAAAAAATGTATAACTTGACTTTTATATGGCAATTGTTGTAATGTGATGAAATTATTGTAAGGTATGCAAGCAATATCTGAGAAAGGGTATCAGGAATTATATATATATATTATATTAAGGTATTTTAAGTTATATTAGTTTTAGTTAAATAATATATTCACTGGTAATAAATTATTATTCAAAGTTATGATTTTTTTTATCCTTTGCACTTTGCGCATCAATTGAATCATCGAACTTAGGACCAAGTTTATCCTAGCGAGATATGTATCTATTGTTACTATGGAAGGGGATTATACGTAAATTAAAACACAGGACTGTTGTGTTCAAAACACATTTTTTTACTTTTTTATTGAAAAATATTCGTCGACACAGGTGTTGTGTGTCCAACAAACGATAAACGATGCCATACCACTTTTGGCACAATCCTGTTTACACGCCCTCCGTGGGGCTCACAAAAAAAGCACATTTTTCACAAATCAAATCGTTCATCAACAAGCGGAATTAAGCAGCAATTATCATACAATATCATGTTGAACACGGATCAGTAGAATGCTAGCTCATCAAGTTACATACGTAAATACTTACTACAAGTAATGTTGTTGAACATTCTAGATTCTACCGATTCGCGTCCAACAAATTGCAATATACAATAGAGTTTTAGGCTCCATAGTTCACCCCTATAAAAACCAATTTCAGTTCACAATTATCTCTGCTTACTTCCACAATCATTATTTCCCTTCAGTCTTTACAAAATTTACACCTTTATTGAAATATTACCAAAATGCTACTTTAATTGTCGATAGATTGCTGTGGTGTGAATTATCATTTCCATGTGATTAATTCAGCATTTTGTTAACATGTCAAGTACTAGGTTCGCACGTTGGTAACATTCTTACATAATCCCCGCAGGGCGACACGCACATCTATAAGGCAATTTCATAGTATTTATCTATACATACAATGGGTTTACGAATCGTCCGCGCCGACACGAGTCGGTAACAAATATTTACATAATAGGAAAGTGCCTTATACGAGGTAAAAATTGTATGAGCTGCTCATATTGGACTGAAACTTCAACTATCATTTTTAGTGAGTTCATCGTAAAACTGATAAAATTGAAGGTTCAACAACGCTTTACGGCAAGTGACAATGTTGGAAGTTGAGTCATCAAACCCGGTTAGCTGCAGACATGTTCTGAGCATGAAATATGCAAAGTAAACTAACAAATTAAATCAGTACATTGAACACAATTGCCACTTGCAAATAAAGCGGCATCAGCAAACAGTAGTTGTTCAGACATTTCTTACACTAAAACTGGATCTAGGTATATTGTTCTGATCCTTAATAATAGACTAAACTATATTATTATCATTAGAACACTGACAGTCTATTTTTTTCGAAGTACAATGTCAATGCCATATAAATACATTATTCCATAAAAATACTTATTTTCCTTAACAAAACCGGATTGTGATCTAGAAGAATTGTAATTTTAATCTTCCACATTATCTAAAGTAGACAAAATTGACTTTTAGGTTCAATAACAATAAGGAATGTGAGCTAGAGTATTGTCTGCACAACTGCTGTTCACTGCAAGTATAACCGGTGTCATTGATTACGATACGTCACAGTAGTGTAGTCAAGTCGTGATCGGATAGTCCTGTCACCATTGCTGAAGGCACAATGGAGTTATTTCCTTTATCCTAGTCAGCGACGAGCTCACGCCCGTCTTGTATCAAGTTGATCGTTTTTAATCTTGGAAGGCGAATTACAATCAGATCTCAGATTCGTCCATTCCTTTGAAATCTAAATGCTACATCATGTGCGTTAGGGATGTATAATATACGACAAAGTACATTACGGCTGTTGAAATATCGTTGCATTTTCTCCATTATTCCAATACTATGGGAATCTTATAAAAATTTATACCACAACCATTACAATATAATGTGGCCAAAGGAACTCGAACGTCTTTCGTAAGCACGTAGAAATTTACGAGAAATGAAGTAATATCCCTAGCTAAAACATAAACATATCGGCGCCACCAGTCGTGACGCTTCACACAAAAAATATATCGATAATATTTATATGGCGCACAACAATCAACACACGCACATACTTTTTTATTATTTATCATACTCTCATTTAGCAACAAACTTACGCGGTGGATCCACTCACGCGATAAAAATTTAAATTAAAACAAAGAAAAAAAAAGTGAAAAAAAAAAGAATAAAATAAAACAGTAGACGAGACTCCATACCATGTTCTCGAGAGAAATAACTACATTTAACCATACTAGAGTCATGAACGTGGTATGGGTCCAGTAGGCCCTTTCCGCAAACTTTTTTTCGTGATATTTTTATTATGTTAACATGGTCGAAAAAACTTTATACATCACAAATTAAATACGAATATAAGCCATTTGTGGGAAAGGTCACTAGTTATTCCCTTTTACATCATAGTATATTTACATATATACACATTTTTATATCGTAATCTGCAGAGTTATTTATATAAATATGTCTATTTTAATTACTTTAAATCTACAAAAATTATACCTTTTCTGCGGTGTAAATCTTTTACATTTGATATCATCGGTTCATGCGGATGATACATACTTAGAGAAGGAAGGAATGCGCTTATACACAAATGGGAAGAGGTCGGATGCACTCCACGGATACACAATTTAGCGAATGAGTTACAAAAGAATGTGAATGTCATCGTCCACATTTGGCGCTACCCAGGGAGCACCGCGCGGAGGTCATGGACTTAGCTCCCCTTGATGCCACACTTGTATACTGACCAATATACGACCCTCCATTCAAGCTCAACTTACACATCACTACCGACACTATTGGGGGGACGTTTTCAATTGTGCAAATCTTCTGAGCCTTACTGTTATTTAACGAAATATATCCGATGACGCATTTGTGACAATTCTGACGTTAATTTATGTGAACAGTGTCAGTTTCGTCGTAAATATTTAGCATCTTATCTTCCTTACACCTATCAAAGTTTATATTTTTATTGTCAAACCTACTTGCGTCTGAAACGCATCCTGTTGCAATTCCTTGAAACACGAACGAGTCTACAATGTTTTAGAAAGCCGCACTCATTTAAACTGCTCTAGAAATAGTATATGACATTCACTTTATCTCGGTTTTAGCTAGTATGTAAGAGGGCTTCCAAAAATATCATAAACACGAGGAATCACATGATCATTTCAAACTCATACTTGTAACTAACTTGTCATATAATAAATATACAATTTTTACATAGAGAAATATGTAGATGCCGTTTTATAAAATAAAATAATATATCTCCATATGTTCAAGTTTCACACATATCTATAAGGTACTGGCAGTAAAACTAAACAGTTTACATTATGTTACGTGCTTAAATAACACTATTGTATGACCTCGCATTTAAACCAATTTTACTTTGAAATCGACTACGAAAATAAGAACCTTCGACTCGCACAATATATTCGTTACGCTTGAATAAAGGGAACACAAAATAATATAATAAAGTTTCATAACTTAAATTATAATTGGTGGTGAATTTCAGAAGACTGGCCTCGTTTTCATGTGGCAAGTTAAATAATATGAGGCTTTTGTGTTCTGCGACGCAAAAACAAATCTACGGGAAATAATTAGCGAACTTTATTTGTGATCTATCCACCCCGTGACCTCTACAAGGACGATAGGAGTCTCGGCGACTCGTGAAACGTATTATATTATGCAGTTCTTTACGATATTCTACAATTAAGGGCTGAGTTTACTGACGCTTGCCTGGAGAGGCGCACTTACATTTCCACATCGAAGGAACGTTTATAAATTGTTTAGCTAATTGTTATTTTCTTTTAAGAAGAATTAACAGCGCTTGGCCACCAATATTTGCAGCAAAATAGCAAATTAATAGCATTTTCAATAAGATATAACCTACGAAAGTGATACTTATTTTTGGAGTGTTGTATCATTCCGTATGAAAGTCGTTGCCTATTCAAAAGCTGCAAATGTATAAAATAAAATAGAACTAATGACTCGTGAGACAGTGACGTCATATCTTAGTTAACATTGAGCATCTAGGATGGTCCCGATACTTATTTGAAGTGTCCGATGAAAAACAATTCATCTTTCTAATCGAACTGACATCCAAAACATAGCCCATTATTTTATAGTTAAGAATTTACAAAGTAACTATTTGCCAATTTATAAATTAACATTTTTTTAAGTGCTATCGTAGCACTTGGAATAATCGCGGAGGGTACCTTCACAATAATAAACCCTAAACCTAAATAAATACGCTAACGAACTGGCCGCTGTCTCAGAATGGCGACCGTCGTTACAAACGAGGAAACAAACATTACCGACCGCTCACCGCGGGAATTTGATAAACACATACATTTAGTACAAAAGTTTTTTTTTTGCTGTTAAATATCATGCATTTTTAATATAAAATTCTATGAATAATAGTAGAGTATTTTGTATCAAACTTTATTATGATATTTAGTTCGATTTATTTCGTAATATTTTTATATAAATGTGACGAGCACCTTACTTAGCGAGGTGTTGTCAACCTTCGAATAGATATAACAAACAGAAGAGTTCATTTATCAAATTCCCCGCAGTTGTTCATCGATAAGCATAGAGAGTGAATTATCTAATTATAATACATATGTCCGCCCCCGGGCCTGTGCGAGGGCGGACCGCACTCCGTCCGTACAAGACTTGTATACTTACAAACATACAAACAAACAATCATACATACTTAAACAAGTTTTATACTCCCCGCCTCTAAACTAAAGTATTTTACAGTGTTTCATGTGAATGGCAGCACTGACAACACTTTCAAAGCATTTGAAAATGTTGTCAGATATTCATATTATTTCGAAGTAAATACATTCCCCAATATTCACGTGACAACTTAAATTTTTACAAAATTGAACTCATTTCTTAAATTGTTCAATAATTGATGGTATCCCATTTGTTAATTGGCAACAATGTTTTGTTAAAGATGATTTTCATATCTTTGGTATATATCACAATATTCAGCTTCATTTAAATTACGATGAGTGGGGAAAGCGGTACATAAAATATCCAAGAAGTATAATTTCATCTCATTTACATTAACTGTTCTAGGTCTGATGATATCCACTACAGTTATAAGCAAACAATAACAATTAAAAGTCGAAAATAATTTGCCACGTGAAAGTATCGAGTAAAATTTTCGAAAAACATTATAAAACATCAATTATTGCAATGAACGTATCGATACGAAGAAGGCATACAAGTTATTACTTTACGTTGTATTTAAAGTTAGAAAACCTATGTGACCGGTGTCACTGCTGGCCGTGAGAGCTCACATAAATACTTGAATATCGCCAAATATTTGGATGGCGCTAAAAGTACCGATATCTTACGTGACAGTTGACGACGCTTGTTTTTATTACAAAATGAAGGCCTCCTAGTCTACGTGCTAATTTTGATAAAAAAATTATAGTTCCAAAATCACCGCTTCCTAATGTAACAACATACAGTGGGGATAGAAGCGCATTTTTAATTAAACCTTCGTAGATTTCCCGCGTCTTACTACCTCCACAAAGTCTCTACGGACATACGTTACAAATATTACATAAAAAAGCTTTGCAAGTGCACTTCTTATACAAATTTTGTTTCACCGAATTGTTTTAGAGATAATTTAGGTCAGAACTTTGATGATAAAAATTTCGTGGATATACATATATAAATAATTAGAAATATACGTTTCGTGCTAGCGAAACGTTATCGTATGAGACCGCAAAACATATGTGACGCTGCCAGCAGCAGTAGTGAAGTACCGTCCATCAATAAAACACTTTCGGAGACGTCGTGCCGCGACACTTCATCCTTATTACACTAGAGGAGAATAACTTATTTGGTAGACAGACACATCAGTTGGAGAAGGAGTAGTGTGCGGAGTAGTGACACTTGAAGACGGGCAGCGCGGCGCGGGCTCGGCGCGCGTACAGGCGCAGGCTGCAGCGCAGCAGCGCCGCCCCGCCGCCGCGTTACGGGTGCCCAGCGCCCGGCGTGGCCGCGCCGCCGCCCGGCACCAGCACGCCCTGCGCGGGGATATCACTGCGTTACAACACACAAACAACTCAGAATAATATAATGGATATAATGGGCCGGCGGCATACACAGCCGTCGGCTATGCCGCTCAAAGGAGCCACCGGCTTCGCCACACCAAGGAGCCGGCGGCCGCGGGGTGTGGATTGCGCTACTTATCGGCATTAGTTTGTTCACTAGCGTTCTACATGATTGTCACAACCGGAATGATGCTTAGCGGTTTTGTGCGGCTTGTGCCGGCGGCGGCATAGCCGTTCCATAGAACTCGGCATGTGTGTAGTAAGCCTTTAGGAAAAATATGTCCGTCGTTCAGAATATTTAGTGAGATATTGAATCAACTATACTCTCGACACATGTTTCACCAATTCACGAGGCACCTTCAAGAAATGTTGACTCGTCAACCACTCGGGTGGGAATCCAATTATTATTTAGGTATTTTATTTATTTTCTAAAGACATATTCAACAGATAATGATTTACACAATATACGAAAGCTCAACATCACACAACATCTCTCTTCAACTTCAATCAACATTGCCCAACGAAGTTATGACGTCACAAACATGACAGGGCAGGACTTAGGTCGTGGGGACTGAACTCACCTGTAGCGAGTGGGGATGTGGCTGCGGCGGCGACGCGGTGGGTGGCGCGTGGTTGAGGTAGGCGAGGTGGTGGTGATGGTGGTGGTGGGCGCCCGACCCGCCCGGGCCCATCAGCGGACACAGCACCTGGTGGTACGCCTGCACACCACAACACCAACATTTAACAACGCTATCACATTTTAATGAAAACCATAGTTTCAAATGATTGATGTTATCACCAAACAGATAGAATTTAAGATTGATTGTAAAATAATGCCTGCCATGGAAAAAACCAGATGTATTACAAAAAAACAGTACACAACAAGAAGCTACGAAAACTGTTTCCTACCCCAAAGACACTCCTAAGTATAAAGTCTGAAATGGAATTCAGTGGCAATATTTTTACCACGCGTTCTATTCAATTCAATTCGATGTAAAATAAAATAGTAAACCAAAATTTTTTTCACTAGCCGACTTTTTATGAGTTCATTCACAAAAGCGTGCACCATGTGAGTGACCCAGCGCGGGAGTTTTCGGCTACTGTGGCGCAATAGCATTAACAATTGCGATGAATAAAATATTTATTTTTGACGTTGAAGTTTTATGACGATTTGAGATTTTATGAGCCTAAATAATAATCAATCATGAGTAGAACACTTGTAAAGCACTGGTACTCAGCTAAATCCGGTTAGACTGGAAGCCGACCCCAACATAGTTTGGGAAAAAGGCTCGGAGAAAGGAGTAGAACACGTGGTAAAAATATTGCCAATGAATTCCATATCAGACTGTAGCTTAAAGACTCCATACCTGGAACGGCGGCTGCTGGAAGTGATGATGAGGGTGTGGATGCTGATGCGGGTGGGGATGCGGCGTGTGCGCCGGCGAGGGCGGCGGGTAGAGCGCGGGCGACGCGGCCGCGGGCGACGGCGCGGGCGGCGGCGCGTACCCCACCTGCGTCTGCACCGGGACTTCGCCCCCGCCGCCGCCCACGCCTGATACTGCGCCCACTGAGCCGCCGACGCCGCCGTGGTACATGCGTACCTGGAAGCAGAGGTATAGTTTCAAATATAGGGTTCGCAATTGTAGAAGTTGTTAAATAAGTTGATTATGTAATTCTGAAATGGTGAAATATAAAGTGAGATAGACAGAATATGACTTCATAAATTGTACTTTTGCAATGCGGGAATTACTCTTAAAAATAGAGATTTTCGGTAGAAATGTAGCACACCAACATTTTACAATCCACATAGAAATTTTATCGAACTTGCAATCGTAGAATTGATGACTTTAGAATTTAGAAGATAAAGAGTCAAATGCCTCAATGATGAATGCAGAAGGCAAATAATCAAATGCAATAGATAAGTTCTTTGCAATAAACAGCTCAAGATATTTCAGTTCAAAAATGCACAGACTCTGGTACCGAACGTTATAACTCGTAATTGTAATTTAAAAAGCGACTAACTAGTCTTGACTTGCTCTACTAAATTGTAACCAGCTGTACATTGTCAAACTCATAAGATAGACTTTTTTGTAATTTTTTCCCCAAAAGAGTGCTCTAAGGATATTTCCAGAACACTGAAAATACGAAGACACGTCACACTCACCATATGCTGATACTGCAACGCCGGCTGCGCGGGATGAGGCGCTGGATGTGGATGCGGGTACGGCATGAACTGCTGCATGGGCGCCGGCGCCAGGAGCGGCTGTCCCGTGGCGGCGGCCACCTGCATGCCCGAACCTACGCCCACTACACACTCAACACTTTAGACCAGCGGAGGCTATGCCTCAAGTGTGTGGTCTTAATTTTCAATATTTATATTTCGAAATATACTAATTAGAAATAGTGGACAAAGTTGGGCGCTTTCACACTAACTTATCTTGATCACGACAGGTTTACTGCCGAGCAAAATATGTCGCACGGTTCCGGGGGCTTTATTCTGCAAATTTTGACTTAAGCGACATACGATCAATTACGATTGAAGCGTATGTGGCATTCCGCTATTTTTTCTTTTAAATAAACGTTTTTATTCTTTTCTGTGATTCAATAATGAATCATATTGTCTGCAAATGATTTACGATTGTAATATAATTGTAGAGCAGACTAGCCTATAGACCAAATGGCAGACCAATGGCAAGTCCATGGAATACAATTGGTCTTATATTAGTAGCAGAATGTCCGCTAAGGTTAAAACTGCTACTGAGATTCAATTGTTGTCCAATTGTCACATTATTATCCATCGTTTGAACCAATGTTCAAGAACTCATGATGATGAGAAGTCCAAAATCCAAAATGAAAACCTACGATACTCGAGTAAAAACTGATGAAAAATCCGTTAGCTTGAAAGCGCTCTTTACTTTATCCCACAATGCATCATTTTTGCAAGCTATGTAACAGCTTGCCCGATTTAAGAAAATACAGAGTTTCTCCATCGAGAACGTAATTCTTTTTCTCCCATTACAGTAATAATGTATCTAAAACGAGTTTCCATACCTTTCCTAAAGTTTCTCTGCTGCTGTGACTGCATGGGGGGCTGTCCGCCTCCCCCTGTGACGCCGGCCACGCCTCCGCCGCCGCCCATGGCTCCATATGCAAGCTGGAGACAGACCATCATAATGAAATTCTATTCATGGCATGAGTTTTCACCCCCGCACTCAGAGACATTTAATGATTTCTTAAGTCACTCCTTAGTGACGCATTGTCAAAGAAATCCTTTACTAAGGAATGGCTTAAGTAATCATTAAATGTCTCTGAGTGCGGGGGTAGACTTTTTATTGTAACATGCTTGCAGTAACACGGTTATGAACACTTCAAAGGACATTTATTTACATGTGTATCAAATTATTTCTTATACGGGCTCTTTGGAAAATTATTATTAGAACAGCCCTAAAGGTTTCGTATGAGAGAAGAAAAGGCAGAAACTATGAGACCTGTCATTCCTTAATTTTCACGATTAGGTGACAATTATTTGCAAAATAATGTTCAGATAGATTAGTTATTTTTAATAAATATCGGTAACAAAATATGCATTTAAATGATTATGTACGATGATCTCTTACTATCGTCAATCAGCAACAGATTTCATTGGGTCGTTAATTTCTTTTGCAATATCCCCACATTATTTAGATAACCCGAGATTGCAAGTAAATACCTAGATAAACATATCCGTGTGTTAATCAATATTTATTACTGTATCTTTGTGTAAACTCGTAGATATGCTGCTGTAATTGGCGATACATGCTTGTTTTATAATATGAGGACAGTAAATTGTCTTATTTCTTTATCTATTTAAATTCCAAATTACCAACTATGTAGGTATTTGGAACATTTACTTCTTAGTGTGCAATTTTGCAGAAGAACACCAGAGTGAGAGCTAATTTCTACCAAAAGGAAGATCAATTTTTTGATAGAATAATGAGCAACAATTAAACACACAAACCCAGGAAACATAGACTAATTAATTTAATAACATAATATGTATGTAATTATATTGTGAGATGATTCCGGTATGGCTCTGTTTATCAGTAATGGTGGAGTCGCGAACTTTGATCTACCACGCATTCAATCACTACGGAGCGGTTAGTGGACATAATATTATAATATTCCACCTTTAAGTGTACCGATGACCATAAGTACGTAATTGACTCGTGTGAATTTATTTGTAGTTTATATATCTAGTTTATTTACTTGGAATGTATTAGAGTTCATTTATTATTTTATTTTAAAAAAATCCAACGAATAACTTTTCCATTCAAAAAAAGATTACATTGACAAACTTTCTCTGAACATTGACCATTACCTAAAATGGTTATCAGATAATCGGGTCCACATTGTGGACAGTTGCATATCTGCCTGATATCGTACATAAACTTCTGATAGCGAGTAATAATCGTTCATATCAACATGTAGCAAATTATTTTCAGATATTTTTTTTTTTTATCGACGTAAAATCATCAAATGATCCCGCTGTGGGTTAGCAGCGGTGAGGGAGTGTCAGACTCTTACTGACTAAAATCGTCGTGTTCCGTCATAGGCCTTTTATGTACCAGGGCCGCGGTATCTCTTTCGAACAACCCGCAGCAATTATTTTCAGATCTTAACATCCAACATTTGGAGGAGGAATAATTGGTATAAAAATTAATTGGTAATTAAAATATTGTTGAATCAGTTGAATTGCATCTTTGAACTCAAAATGTAATTGACCGTTCCCAAACAGTCGGACCGACAGATTCTGTTTACATTATAGAATGGATAGCGATAATTTGATAACGGCCACGCGGCCGCGGCTGATAATTAGACCGTTCACATGATTTGACATTTAAACTGATAAATCTTTCAGTGACATTGCGAACACCACTCCGTTCACACAAACACACTATGATATTGTGATTGGATCTGTGCTAATGTCTCAGATCTTTATAAAAAAGAAGTTTGACTTGTAATAAAATTTACATAATTGTGCCAAAATGTGGTTGGTGTGGCTAGTTTTGGGTATGATCCTAATAAAAACATACAACAAAATAACAAATGGGAAATGTTATTCGGACAAAGTGATGAGCGGGAAGGTGGTGATCGTGACTGGTGGGAACAGTGGTATTGGGTACCAGACTGCTTTGGAACTGGCCAGGAGAGGAGCTAAAGTCATCTTAGGCTGCCGTGACGAGGAACGAGGACAGAATGCTGTACAATCCATTATCAAGAAGACGAAAAACAGAAGCGTAAGATATATGCATCTGGATTTAAGCTCGTTCGCCTCAGTGAGGAAGTTTGTCGAAGATTTCAAAAGTTCAGAAGCTAAATTGGATATTTTGATCAACAACGCCGGCGCCAGTGGCGTGCACAGAGATAAGACTGAAGATGGCTTGATCAGGGACATGCAGGTCAATCATTTTGGGCCGTTTCTGCTGACTGTTCTTTTAACGCCTTTGCTGAAGAAGTCAGCGCCTAGCAGGATTATTATCGTGACGTCTACTCTGCATAGATTTGGTACCATTAGTGATTTGAACAGTCCACATTCGTTTATGAGGACCTACTGCGACAGTAAGCTGTGCAATATTCTATTCAGTAACGAGTTGGCGCGAAGGTTAGAAGACAGTGACGTTTCTGTCAACAGTCTACACCCAGGTCATGTCAACACGAGCTTCTACAAAGCGACAATATTAGAGAAGTTACGTACTATGATACTGTATACGTTCTTCAAGAATCCTATAGAGGGTGCTCAGACCAGTTTGTTTTTGGCGATTTCGGATGACTGTGATCATATCACTGGGGGGTACTTTGTGGACTGCAAGGAAGGGTATATGGGGATGAAGGCGAGAAATGAGGACTTAGCTGCCAAGTTATGGGAAATGTCAGAACAAATGGTCGGTTTAAAACCAGAGGAGCAAATTTAGATCATAAATAACGTAATTGAAACTTTAACGCTTATTTTGTTAGGCTCAAAATGTGTGTTGTGTTCTGAAATCAATTTCGGTTATAGTGTAATTTATTAATGTTTAGTGCACTGAAAACAAACCAACATAAAAAAAAACCACTGCAAACAACATTTATGTTAGTATTTTATGAATAAATTATTTTTTTATGTGTATGTTGTGATTATTTCATATTTACATTCTGTATTCTCGATGTTCAGGGGATCAAAATGGTCAACTTAGCAATTAATCGGTAACATTGTTATAAAATTGCTTATTATTTTAACAAAGAATAGTTTTTTTAATTACGTCTACATAATATTTTTTCTTCACACACTTCAACAAAGAAATCAACTGATCGTCTTATAACCGGTATCATTTCAATATATAAAAAAATATTTAAGAGAATAAAAACTTTATTTTTATTTGTTACCATTGACACAGTATGCTAAACTGGTTATGGGTCTTTAGAATTGTTAATTTAAAAAGGCGTTCACGACCTTGACAATCGTATAATGAGAACTGCTATTTTAATTGTCAAGCGCGAACATCGAATTTTTTTTCGCCGAGCCTTTTCTAACCTCCCCACTCAGAGACATTTAATGGTTACTTAAGCCATTCCTTAGTGGGATTTGTATGACATTCTGTCACTAAAGAGTGACTTAAGTAATCATTAAATGTCTCTGAGTGGGGAGGTAAGATATTCATATTTTTGATTAATATCAAGATTGATTCATCCTACTACATATATAATTCACAAATTCTTTTGTTTAATTTTTAATTTAGTCTTATATTTCAATTTTCACTCCATGGGTGCATAAAGTGTTTGAACCCATGCGCTATCTACTGTGTTCTACAGGCAACAGTCACTTTTCCTACATTTCTACCACTTCAAAACGTGAAATTTGGTACCTAATAGTGCTTTCCAAAAGTGTCTCTAATAAAATCAGACTATCACTTGACGTAGTTTTTTTGTTAATTAATGAAACGAAAACCACTCGAAAGCGTTAGGGTTTTTGGTAACAGTTATTTTGCCCCTGCGACTGTATAACTTGGTCACAGATTATGTAGGTAATGGATACTTAACTACATTCAGATACCAGGCCTGTAATACACGGACTTGCTTGAAGCAGTCAGGGGCGACAGCTTTAAGCCGTCGACTGCAGAATGAACTGCAGAATTCTATGGACGGGCATACATGAACCGATCGAGCAGTTGCAACTGATTCGGGCGGTCGACAGCTTGAAGCTGTCACCCCTGACTACTTCAAGCGGTCCGTGTATTGCCGGTTTTAGTCATGTGTCAATTTACATAGATGATGTGGACCGTATGCTCTAAGGTGATAGTCACCTTATTTTATGGAAGTTAAGTATCCATTTACAACAGCATCTGTGGTGTTGGGTTAGCCAGACAGTCCACGAGTGAAGCCTGTTTGTATGACGATGTTACGACACACTGCGGAACACAACACTGCACGCGGTCGGAATATTGGATGTGGACCTTATTTGTGACAAGTACATTATCATTTCACTACAGGCACATTTTGAATTAAGATAAAAATTCTATATAGAATGAATATGGCGCAGGGCTTTTGCAGTAACAACTTGGACATTGTGCTCATTGCAATAAAATCTAAAATCAATTACTACAACTTCGGACGTAGAAGCTTAGATGCTGATCCTGTTACATTTCATTGATTTTAGATATTACTTCAATGGAGGCAGTGCCAATAATGGTTCAAAATGCCCTGGGCTATAGACTCCCGAGTGAAAGGCCGAAGCCTACATGCTAAGTCCATAGAAGCAATCATCTTTAGAATAATTTATTCAGTGTAATTGTGACAAAAAGTTCCCCAGTCCACGTATCCTGTACCCTCACCGCGTCGGGGCGGTCTCGCTTGTCGGGCAGCATGAATATAGGCGGCGCGTACTGCCGGCAGTCGCAGCCCATCTCCATCTGACGTCCGCATATATTACATTTATTATAAGGTTCATTATATTTTAGGGGAAATGTCCCTCGAACTAGGAATTGCTGATATTGACGACTTTGAATGCAGACTTTAAAAAAATGGTTGGAATTCAAAATGGTGGTCTCGCATACCTTTTGTAAGTCGTAGGAAATAATATTAGAGTTTATATAGGTAGTGAATTTGTAGCTTTAGCACGAACAATTTTACATATCAAAATATCTCGCATGAAACCTTCAAATTCAATTATATCTTGGTCAAGTTCAAGACTTCAAACCTTCAAATTCAAACATATTTTGGTCGAGTTATCAAGACTTAAATTTTTTCCAACAACTTTTCCATCATGCTAAAGCTACTTCTTATAAATATAAAGCTACTCACAGCAGGATGTGGGTGCGGCAGATACGCTGGCGGCTGCTGAGCGGCGGCGGCTGCGGCGGCCATCATCGCGTACGGCACGGCCGCCACCTGTGGGTAACATTGCTGCGCACTACGTTATATAGCTCTTTAAGACGTCAATTTGATTAGAATATAGTAGACTTAAGTGCAACGTTTCACGTCCTCGTTAAGTACCTTAAAAAGTAAAAGATCCCGACGAATTGAGGACCTCCTCCTTTTTGGGAAGTCAGTTATGTCTATGTTACTCATTTCGTGAGAAGTATTCTAACGGTGGGTTACCCAAACATTTTTAGTTATCAAATAGCTGTTTTGAGGTATGGTGTGGAATTGTCACCCATCGATTGACGGCGGCTTATGGTTGGTTGTCATTATATGAAATAGTGCAACCCTTAATTATTTCTTGAAAATTAGATATAGTCAGCCACTGGTGACTGATCGCTTCCAGAGCTTTATCAAAAAAAGTAGAATAATGAAAGTATGTATTTGAAATAGTTCTACTAATGGGTATTGGGTTGCCCCCGTAACTGGGTTGAGTCGGTCAGATAGGCAGTTGCTCCTTGGTACTAAGCTGCATCCAGTTAGACTGGAACTCCACCCCAACATAGTTGTGCAAAGGCTCGGAAGATGATGGTGCTACATACCATGGGCGGCGGCGGGTGCGGCGCGGGCACGTAGCTGACGCCGGGGCCCATGACGCTGACGCCGCCCAGGTTCACGCCAACGCCGCCCACGCCCACTCCCACACCCACGCCCACGCCTGATGGCGTGCCTGGCGTGTGTGGTCTGTGAAACAATAAAAAAAATGAAGTTATTTAGGGTAAAAGTATTTTTGAAAAAGGTAGTCTTAGTTTGCTTTCAAAATTAAGAATGTCAAAGTCAAAAACGTTTATTGAAATTAGGCTAGTTTTTAGCACTTTTTCACGTCAAATTTATAAAAGGACAGCACCCCCAAAATGTATAGACATGCACATAAACAGCATGTACACCAGTCAGAAAGTTACATTTTCGTACATCAGAGGTAAAAATTAATAAAATATAATCAATCAAGATGGCTTTTATAGAAGACTTTAAACCTATATATGTAATACTTGGGTGTTAATTTTTCTTAACTAAAATTTTGTTTACTGATCAATGACATTTTTGACACAAAGGTGAAATATAAAATTTCTTGTAGCATATTTGATACGTAATCGAAGTTCAAAACATAAAATTGCACTAACACGTAGGGATATAAAGAGATATCCCTATATGTAACTACTAAAAACGCGTTTTTTTATGAAATTTTATACATATACATAGGACCCACCACTGCTCAGCAAAGGCCTCCCCATTTTGCTTACACATTTCCCGATCCTTCGTTCGTGCTCATTTTTCTATTCAACAGTAGGCGTCAAGGTCGTTACTCTCATGTCTTTTGTAAGTGGGACCTTATCTAAGTGTAGACTGTAAATGGAACCTTATGTAAGTGTAGACTGTAAGTGGGACCTTATGTGCGTGTAGAGTATGGGTGTACTGACCGGCTGGGGTTGGGTGTGCTGGGGCTGCGCGGCGTGAAGGGCTTGGCGGCGGGGTTGAACTCCTTGGCGTTGGGGTTGAGCGTGGACTTCTTGATGGCCGCCACGCGCTCCATGCTGGGCGACGCCGACGACGGCGGCGATGCGGAGGGTGCTGACCGGTCCTCTGTGCTGGGGGACTCGCCTTTTGGAGCTGGAGTTGGCTGCTGTATAATATAAAAAGATATATTTCAGTTAGATTTTTTTTTCGAAATATGAAATTTCGAGAAATGTTTGTTTTGTGGATCTTAGAATTTAATGTTGTACACTCTACTGTAGTTTAGCTATTGTACAACGCACATATATAAATGCACAGGTTACAAAGTCGGTAATACCAATCGTTTGAGAAAATTAGATGTAAAAGTACGACCGATGTAGCTTGATGAAACTGAACCTGACCTATTTGACTAAACGATAGACCTTTGAAGAACAGCTGATTTCAAGCTCACATAAATACGTAGCACAAAAAATCCGAGGATGTTTGTCCTTTATAAAATATTATCATGTCTCATGACATCCAAAATGATATAATATTATTCATCGGATCACCATGAGTGGTATATAGAATATATTTATTTATTTATTTAGGCACACCAACAACTTATTTACAAATACTTTCACATATATACGTTTACAATTGTAATAAGTCCTGCGTAAATATGTCAATTATAGGTGCGCACAACGTTCAAATTAAAAATAACTTAAATTAAACTAAACCAAACTATGCATAACAAAAATAATAATAAAAAAAAGAAGAAGAATCGATACGAGGCAAATGACAAGGTACTATTCAAATTGGTAAATTTTGTGCAAAATTTAATGTATATGAGGCATTTACATTGCGCTTAAATTTATTATAGGGATCATGGAAAATGTCAAAATTGTCCGAGCTCCCGCACAAAGAGTTATATTCACTGCAAATTCGTGCCATAGGCGAGCGTTTACCAACATTGGTTCTGTAAAATGGAATGTGGAATGTTTTGGTGATTGGGTATCGCGGTATTCTGGTGGGAACAGCAAGTTTAATGTGATGAACTAATTCGCTACAATCTGTCTTTCCATTAATGAGTTTGTGTAAGAATTTAATGTCATGAATTTTGCGACGATTATGGAGAGTATTATATGCAGTACCTTATGCGCATTGGGCGTGTCGTGCTTGGTTGGGCGGGCGGGCTTGGCGTGGTCGGCGGCACACACGTTGGCCGACACCTCCGGCGGGCTCGGCGCCGGCGGCGGCTGGCTGCCGCCCACTGACATCTGAAGATAACAAGCCTTATTTACTACTCAATAGTGCGAGTGTAAGTTTTGCGTGTTGTTATAATATTGAAACAACTAATGAAAGTATTTTGATGAAACTTTGAAGTTATGTAGCATATTGCTCACTTTGTATCAGACTAGATACTTTGTATTTGTGAATTTCACATAAATGCTTAGTAATAATTTAAACGTGAAGATAAAAAGGGTGGATAGGGTATGACTATTTATCGCAATATCTAATGTATGAGTGAGAGGTTTTTTTTTGTAAGTTTCATACCAGTAGGTACAAACTGTTTCTTTAATAACATACAAGTAAAAAGCGTACAGAGCTTTCAAACTGTAGGAGATTTTGCTGTGACTAATTCCAGTTAATTATCAATGAACAATGCAAAGAGTATGCGTGGTTACCGTGGGCTGCGGGTTGAGCGGCGGCGGCGGCTGCGGCTGCGGCTGCGGCGGCAGCGCGGGCGGCGGCGCGGGCGGGGCGCCCGCCACCAGCTTGAAGTCCTGGCTGAACTTGCGCAGCTCCTGCAACACATATACATACTAGTTAGCTCATAATTCTGTCATAAATATGCTGTGAACAGCAATTTATTAAAATAACTGACGACTGACTGGTGGTTGAAGGACCACCACCTAGCGCTAAGTGGAATATTAAATGTCTTGCTTGGAGATGGACATCAGCATCTACGAAGCTAAAAATATTTCACACTGCGCTCATCAAGGCGCATACCCAGCGCGGTGAGTACAAACAAATCCCCTTGACCGTCAAAAAAATTGTTTTACATAATAGTAATCTCTACATTGGTGAAAAATTAAAATTTCTGTATTGATAATTTTCCGTTTATTTATAAAAAACTGACCTGTACATCGTCCTGCCTCCTTGGTTCCGGAGGTGGAGCGTGATGTCGAGGCGGCCGGCTGTGCACGTCGCCTGGAGGCGGTGGGTTCTGCGGCAAACAAACAATTACATTAACATTTTAAAAATAGTTGGGAAGTTGAAATAAACTTAGGCTATAATGAGATGACCCCTCCCCACTGGGGGAGGCATCGCCGGTGGGGGACTGGAAGCCATAGATTCCCAGACCCAATCCACTCAGGCGAGGTCGGAGTACCGCTGGGCCTTTTTTAGTGGGTATACCGGGAATGTTTGTACCGGGGAGCCCCAGATAGTAAAATAATGAGGCTTACGTGATGATGATGTGGTGGGAAACCTTGCCGCGGGTGTGGCGGAGCTCGCGGCTCTCCGTTAACTTTGTTCGCACTGCTCGGAGGCCTGCAGAGACACATTACTTATTACACATTTATAATGAACATTGGTGACACAGAATCTACGTGAAATCTGAATGTCATGGTATGCATTGAGGAATGAGGATCGTGTTTTGGAAAAGGCTATGAATGTGGATGTAGAGGAAAGGGACGATTAAAGTAACAAAGGATGGATAGAATTTCACTTGAGAGCTGAAGCCAGACCAACAACTGTTGAATAAGACATGTTATGCTGACCTCAAATAAGAGAGGGATAAGGGCAGGAGGAAAACAATATTATTTTATAAATATATTATAATATTTTATTAATTAAAAGGACTGGATTATCAAATATGGAATAATTTTCTACATGAATGAACATTATGGAGCAGACAAATGTCAGATACATTTATCTGCAATAAAACTAGCAATAATAAAGTGAGTGTAACGTACTGGTGCTGCTGGTGCGGCGGGAAGGGCGGCACGTGGTAGCCGCCCTGCGCCGCCTGCGCCGCGTAGCTCTTGCCGCCCGCGCCCGCGCCCAGCGCCGCCACCGGGAACTGGCACATACATGCTCATGTTATACATAGTATTGAGAAAATATATAGACAATCAGAACAGGGTAATGTTGTAATCACAGGAATAATAGAACTTAAATTCATTATAAGTTAATTCCATATATCAGGTGTTTCGTACCTAATCACATTGAACACGTTAATATACTGGTTATTATTATGTAGAATAGCACAAAGAAGAAAACAAAATGTGAGTGGCCAAACCACCGAATGAATTAGATAAATTTTTCTACAATTCGCCATAGATAGAATATCCTTAAGTATATGTGATTGGATTTAATGTGATTAGGTACGAAATACCCGATATATTTTTGACCTTTACAAGTGAAATACATAAGAGAGAAGAGAAGAGCAATGCCATCAATTCTAATCTAATTCTATAGCACGTTGGTTAATTAGCTCTCAATGCTGATGTAAAGTAGGATTCTTGATTGAAACTTCTAATATGGTGTATCTGACACAGTAAACACTTACTATAATTTCGTTGAACAGCTAAGATGTTCATACTTGTAAGTACATATATCTTTTGAAGTAGGAACATATAAAATCTTGTATATATAAAATATGCAACACTCACAGTATCGTCCTGGCGTCGGTCAGCGGGCGGCGTGAGGTGCGGGCGGGCGGCGCGATGCTCCTTATCCTTGGGCGGCGCGGGGCCCGCGCGCCCCACGGGCGGGGACCCGCCGTTGTTGGCCGGCCCTGGCTTCACTAGCTTGCCCGTCTGGAAACAACGCATGTTACGAATTATTTCTATAGATCCAAGTATATCTTGGACACCAATAACTGTGTTTCGGACGGCACGTTAAACTGTAGGTACCGGCTGTCATTGAACATCCCTAGCAGTCGTTACGGATAGTCAGAAGCCAGTAAGTCTGACACCAGTCTAATCAAGGGGTAATGGGTTGCCCGGGTAGTCGGGTTGAGGAGGTCAGATAGGCAGTCGCACCTTGTAAATCACTGGTACTGAGCTGCATCGGGAGATGATAACGTATTATTTAAATTCTATCATAAAAAGCCGGATCTTTCTTGTTTCTGGGTGCGGTTTAGACACCTCATACATAGAATTGTAACAATGAGTGTTAGTGAGTAATATTTGGAGACACATTGGGACAATTAAAAGTGATGAGCAGCATCTTTTAGACTAAAATTATATGCTTTAGGTAGAATACAAAAATAACGAAAAACTTTAAAGACACACTTTAAAGGTCAATTTAATCTGTGGAATTCTGGCGCCAGCTATTAAAATTTCATTGTGTCTACTATACAAGGATACATCCAGTTATATTAACCAGCTTTTTAGAATACATAAGAATAAATAAAAAGAACATAGAACCGTCTAATCAATCGAAATTAGTTTTCTATTATGTAAATGTATAAAGTTATCTTTATGTAAATAACAGGGAAGTATCGGCACAATATTGGTGTAGTTTGAATTAATTTAAATAAATAAATGATTTTGCATCATTTATTTATGTATGCATCGATTCGAAACCTTGCTTTTTATGGTCTAATAAGAGCATTTTGAGTGCTATTATGTTGCCGTTTCTCAGTAAAAAGCTTTAACTAAAATGTAGGTTTTACTTTAGTTTTAGACAACTAGTTTATTCATTCTATAGTTGTAAATTATAAAAGCCAAGAAACAGAATTTGGTGATTCTGGGTACCGCATATGTAGTAATATCAGAACACAAGTAAACGGGAATGGGTAACAATACACTATAATTCCAGTTTCGATAACATCATAGGTCAGTTTCCTAAAGGGGATACATCCTATGCTAAGTCACAGCGGCAACAATATCAAAGATACCACTGCTGTGCATCACGAAAGAGGGAAATATCACTGAAGATGCTATAAGGCATGTAGGTCATGCGCCTTCTTGTAGCTATCGTACGGTTCAATGAACTTTCTATGATAAATATTGCTATAATAGCTTACAAAGTTCGTAACATCCATACCTGCATATTCTTCCTCTTGTTGGGTATGACGTACTTGCCGGCGGCGGCGGCGTCCTGCGGCCGCACGACGGCTGCGAAGCGTTCCTCCTCGTCGCCGTTCTCCAGCTCGATGCGCGCCTTCGACGACGCCGCGTTCTCGATCTCCGCCGCTATCTCCTCGGCTTTCGCTTCCGCGTCCCTGGAACGTGAATAAAGGTTACAATAATGTAGAATTACGCTCATGTGGTTAACGGTCAATCAATCTCTGTGTTAAATCAGGGTGATAAAAAAGGCTGATGATGATGAGCTGTTGAAGTAAGGACATGATATGTGTGTGACATTGTCCCCAAGGAATAGTAAAGCTAGTATGTGTCTAATCACTTCAATTAGATTCAATGAAACGCTCAACACAAAAGGTCATTGGGGAAAGTTCAAGCTGACTATTCTAGGTATGAAACTACATCCTAAACCTTATGTTATAGGAATGTGTATATTAGTGTATGCGAAAGACCTTAACTCAGTTCATTTTTGGGTTGGGCAGAGTTAGATCTAAATGTCTACTTGTATAGAGTAACTTCCAGCAACTATCAACCCAGCTTCACAACCCACCTATAATCCTGAGTATCCTTCCTCTGCAGCGGCAGGGTATAACCAGCTAACGAGTGGTCGTAGGTGCTATGCACGCCGTACACCTCTTCGTTCTTGCGGAACATATCGTTGGCGTCCCAGCCGTTGGCGCGGTGGTCCAGCTCCAGCTCCTCGAGCAAGGCGTCTCCGTTCACTTGGGGAGCCTCGCCTACTTCCGCGTCGCAGCCGTCCCAAGGCTCCAGGTAGCGTTCCTCGCCAGTCCTACCGTTGCCTGCGGCGACACCTGGTAATACAGTTTTCATATTAATACTTGCATTTTTAAGCTTAGGAAGAAAAAGCTTGGAACTGTGGGCTTTGATTTTCTTCAAATGCTTTTAACAAAATAGAAGTTACTTGAATGACGTTTAGCAGACAGCCACTTTGATATGTTGAACGGATCGCATATGCGTTACAAGTTCTGTCGATTTTAACGGAACTTTCGAACGGAAAAAACATTGCTTATATGGTAAAATAGGTATGGATTTAATACTTTCCCGGATAAGCCTGTTCACTACCTAAATACAGCTGTCAGCAATTACGCATGTAGGAAAAGTCGTTTAGTGTTTTTACCGAAAATGTACATGACACACAAGTTTATAGTAATTGATTACTCATAGGGAACTTTAAACAAAAAATGACTTCTTTACATATCAAATTTTGTTTAACTTTTGATACCTTTATTTATTTATTTATTTAACTTTATGCAATCATAAAATTACAAAGGCGGACTTAATGCCATGGGCATTCTCTCCAGTCAACCTTAAGGTGATGCAGAGATAACATGGTAGGTGCATTACTTACTTAGAAAGACATGTATAAGACAACTAGAGATTAACATTTTAATAGAATACTAAAATAGACGTAAGTAGGTACATAAATATTATTACAAATATATAACATACAAAAGATTAAAAAAAATATATATATATAATAATATATATACCTATATATAAACATATATCTATATAATACATATACTAGCATATAATATTCCAATGATTATCATAATGGTGATTCTTCTAGCAATTTATTAAGCAGTAACTTCCGCACGGCACTTTTAAATGATTGCTTACTGGTGGACTTCCTGATTTCTAAGGGCAGCGCATTCCACAAAAGGATAGACTTAATATGAAAAGAAGAATGGATAGTATCAGAAGTATGAGAAGGACAGTGAAGAAGAAGGTTGTGAGAAGAACGGAGATTTCTGGAATGACCGGAGCAACGGTATTGAAAATGAGGAGTTAGATACGTAGGAGGAGTTGGAGAGTTGAGTAACGAGTAAAGGGTTGTCAAGGCGCGCAGCGATCTTCTCTGGCGAATGGGCATCCATTTCAATTGCGTCCTATACTCAGAAACATGATCGTACTTCCGCAGGTTAAAGACAAATCTTATGCAATTGTTGATAAGTCGATCAAGTTTGTTGAGCAAGTCCGCATTGAGATCGTAGTAAGACACGTCACCATAGTCAATTATAGGAAATATTAGGGACTGCACAAGCATTGCATGTATACTATATACCTATATACTACATAGTATGACTAACTTTCTACACAATGTCTCAGTCACCTTAACCAGAGTTGCTTATCTCAAGTGGATTTGCCGCCACTTGAAATAAACTTAACAAGTTACAGTTAAACTTCAAGTTATCGCTGTTACTTGCAACATGTTCTATTTTACAAGCACAAAGGCCAAACTACCGAGACGACCATTAAAACATAATTTATGGATACTTATTTGTGGAGGCAGAAACTATAATATGGCAATACCTACAGGTTAATAAGCCTCAGGAGATTGCTAGTATTCGTTTCTGCAATATATTAATTCTTAAGCCATTGTAATTAAACTGACCACTGTAATTAAGTGTGAATATGATTTTAAGCTCTAGCTTAAATTGCAACAGATGGTAAAAGCGCTTGTTTTGAGTTGAACTGAATTTTAAGTAATACAATATTTAATGTCAATCCACAAACGCTATAATAAGTAATAGCTATAATAAGTCATTTATATAATATTTCCTCGTTTTTGAACATCGTCTGAAGGTTAGAAAACTAATCGAGAGTTACAGTGGCCCTGGAAAATACAGGGCTTAAGAAGGAACACGTTGGGTTTTAGTCAGCAAGAGTTTGACACTCCCTAACGCTACACTCACAGTGGGAGGGAGGGCTCATAAAAAAGCTGTTTACTCACCATTAAATTTGCTAGATATAGCACTATCAGTCTGGAACACATCGTGTGTGGCGTACTCGAGGTCTGAGTCCTTGGCCCTGATGGAGACCACATCCTGCGGCTTGAAGATCAGCTTCTCAACCACCGAGTCCACCGCCACGACGCCCTCTTGGTCCACGCGGTGAGCCACTTCTAACACAACCTGGAAATAAGGAAATTATACTGTCATTATCAAGTTTCTGATAAAATACTAACCTATACCTATTGGACAAAATATGGCCTATGTCTGTCAGAGGTAATGATGAATGCTAGTGGTGAAAGATCTTGTAGAATACGTGGAGTAGTTTTTGAGTTTATTTGTTAATTGACTTCCTAAAAAGGAGGAGCTTCTCAATTTAGTTTTTTTTTTACAGTGTATTGGGTCTTGCTTGTTTTTTTGATTAAGAAGAAAACTATATGATTTGTTACAAAATATATCAAATA
Organism: Helicoverpa armigera; assembly: GCF_030705265.1. Taxonomy (NCBI): domain Eukaryota; kingdom Metazoa; phylum Arthropoda; class Insecta; order Lepidoptera; family Noctuidae; genus Helicoverpa; species Helicoverpa armigera. The sequence continues at coordinate 4,998,449 of NC_087141.1, forward strand.
AATATCAGTTAATATTAATACCAAGAAAGGCAAGGCTCCTGACGACATTTCCCTATGGATGACTCAAATCAGTTAGACACAACATTGCTTTATCGTCATGCAATTCTGTATCCGATGTTTAGTCGAAGGAACAAATTCGGAGAACTGTGTCTAATGTTTAATACTATGGACGCTGCGATAGACGATTAGAGCTTTGTTTACGTTAGTACACGATCCTTTTGTCTTATTCCGCATGGCTAAACAAACGGCGTACGAGATTTGTATGATTATCTGTTTGAGTTGGACAATACAACACATACTATACGGTGAAAAGGCAACAGAATTATTCAATTTAAAGATGTTATAAGAGTTTTATAACGACAAATTACTTACACCTAGAGAAGTAAACGAAAATTAGGCAAGTTCCTAACCATATCAATAGTTTTGCTAACATTATCATAATCAGTGTTTACAAAAAGTTACAAATAAATTCACATACAAAATCATGAAAGGGAATAATTCCTGTCAGCCGTTGTATCGCATGATTCATGAAGTGCAATGGAAGTTTACTGTCTGATACAATAAGATGTCCATCAGACTAGATTATGCCAAGGTACTGGTCGCCCGACCACCACGTCCGCTCATTTATTAGGTACTCTTATCAAAGAAGATACAATTTTATAAATAAGAAAAGAAATGACGAACTAGGTATGTATTTTTAATTTCAAGTTAAATCTACAACACTTTGGAAGTAAGTTTTGACTTTAAATCATATTATAAAAGTCAAGAAAGTAACAGAGATAAGAGATGAATACATTCTTTTCATTGCCCTCTATCCTTTGTGTTACTTTACCGTCTTCCGGTGGATAGGGCGCCTCTTTTGTAAAGATTGGAGCTGATGACGAAAGGACACATTATATTGGATGTCAAAGCTAAATAAACGTGAAGGAGTCATTGGTAGTACACCACGTGGTATTCGGTAGTTTTTACTAAATCTTATTTATGACCTAAAGCATTGTTGATCATGGTTTCTCAAGATAGATTGACAACGCCAGATAAAGTTGATAGTATTATTACTAATATTGGTTCAGTAGCAAAGGTTTAAAATGCTAGGGCGTAGTAAGATAATTTCTAAAGGATAATTTGAAAACAAAGCAACATTACACGTGTCGTGGTATATCAGACAGATAGAGTGCATACGACCTTGTTGTACAAGCACTTCCCAGCGGATATGAGTAATAGCAGACATGTTTATTTTTCCTCCAATATTGTGAACGACATAACAAAAATAATAATTTTATCCTACACAATATTAGTGTGAAATAAACCTAATTGTTAGGTTTATTTAACACTAATATTGTGTAGAAGAAAGTTTGTCAGTGTTTGAATGTTACTTCTTCATGATTTTGATGAGAACTGTAATATAACCTTATACATCAGCATACCATATAGGCTACTTTTGATCCTGGTGCGAGAAGTAGTTAGTTAACTCAGGAAGAGGGTGAAACCGCTGGCGGTTTTTCAAAACTATTACTTGTAATAAGCATATTTTGGACACGCGGTTTTTCTCAGAATAAAGTATGGTAGTATTGTTTACGATAGCCTATACTGTTACTATAAACACGAATCTTATAAATGCATTGTTCTGAGTTTGTGGCTATTGTTCGTAATATATTGGAGCTTCTTGTCTCAAAATATACTTTTGTACTAGTCGTTTACTTTACTTTAACACTGCGTTATCTTAGATTGAAACTAGGATGTGATCTGGCTCAGGTATTCAGACGAATAAGTAAGCCTGCATACAGCTTTTGCTTACGTTAAGGTATAGAAAATAAGGGTTGCCATTAATCATGGTTGCGAATTTACATGTATATTATATATAGGTTGTTTGTAGACAAAAAGATCATATAAAACCCATGGCTACATAACAAAAACAATGTGCAAGTAATTGTTTCAACGATAGCTCACTATCTATCGCCGCGTGAGTAACATGACATTTGAATCCTGCGCAATCACCTTCCTTAACCTTGTGAAAATTAAAGGTGACCACAGGATGATATGAAAAAATACGGATGTCTTGTCTAGCGGTTTATCAGCGCTTAGTCATTCATTAAACGGTAAGTCATGAAGAGAAAACGGATTAAATTAAAGTTACCCAAATTACTAGTTGCTTACTACATATAAGTTAATTATGACGGTTTTGTAGCCATTTACTGATTTAATTACCATAATAAATGATGGTTTATTATGAAGAAGGCAGCTTTCCTTCTAATTGTGAAAATTAAAGGGGGCTTTTCGTTGCAATTAGCACCAAAATACATGGTCATAAGACCTTTCGATACTTTTACTCATTGAACGAGTGTGACGGTCAGCATCGATACAATTAATGAAAAACAGACCCAGTGTTATAATAATGTGCGATAAACTGTTTTCACGTCATCATGAATGAATTAGCATTGATTACGAATTCTGACGTCTATTACAAAATTGCGATAGCTATTACATTCGGCCATTCAAGCGTCATAGTCTGACAGAATTAGGATACGATGCAACTATTTGATCGGGAGTTTCGAACAGCTTCTAAAGTTGAGTGACCAACATTGTAAATGCCTTGTAATTTCTCAAATGAAAAATATAAAACAGGTGCAGCATTGTCTGATTAGAATAACACAGCTAACACAAAGGTCAAAGGTTAACGCTGTAACCGCAGTACAGACGGTTTTTGTAACCATCATCCTAATCTTAATGCGTACATGTTCTAAGAATTAAAGAAAACGTCACGCGCTAGGTGTGAAAGTCAGACGTAATGTGGTATTAGTTGTATGGTCATCGCCCCCGTGCGGATTTTCCTTTCTGCGTCAGAGGGGTCGCTGATAACCAGTTCATCTTGATTTATTTCGACGGAAAAAAACATTGATTAACATTGATTGTCTGGATAATCTTTAACATCAGTCTTGGCTGTGATATGAATAATATGCAATTGGAATTTATGATAAGATGACAACTGATAAAATATTTTAATAACTTTGATATCATTTCACTGCCATCCCATATTAAGACTTGAAAATTGCATTTTATCATATAACACACATAGATTGGTTCCTGATTTGTCAGATGGCTTTCTGAGAAATGCGCAAGGCCACACTAAAGGAATTTCTGATCATGAATTCTAGATGAATACGGCCGACCTCTCATACATGTATCATACAGATTTCAGAATCATGTCACCCAATAGTAGTGGCATTTATTCATTGATTCGAATAATATGTTATTCATTCACTTTTCAAAGACAAGATATACGGATTATCATTGAAATATATAAACCGGGAGTTTCCCTATCAATCAACGCGTAATCAGCTTTTAGTTAAAGAAAACGTACAAAAGCATTTCAAGCTAAGTTTTGTTGGGGAAACCCCATAATTCCTACAATGGTACAACATCATGACGGCGCGCCTTTTCATGTAATTTATTCGTGTTCTTATACTGTTACATTTGAGATACTACTTCTATCTTACTGTTATTTAAATCCACCAAGTTACGAGTACTTTTTGGTTTCATCCAAATTGCAAATATTGAACAATAGGTCTTCAGTATTCCTAATTGGTTTTCAATTATTATATGAATACCCTTCTGATTTTCGATCTAGCATAAAAAAGTATGACGCACGAGATAAGCCGCCGACTGTAGACCTGTTACAAAAAGTTAGAGTTACCAGCATACACGTGGCTAGTTGTCCGTATATCACATTAAGCTATGGTAAGCGTAATCTAATATTACTTCCTCTAGCTTTATCGTATCCTGGCATACTGCCAGCCCACTGTACAACAAAATCTTCTCCGTTAAATCCTGCCTCTACTAATTTGTTTATGATATCAAACTGCAGCAAAACTCCCTTGAAATCACGTCTGGACGTAAAATCGATATGTAAATAGAAAACCGCAGACGTATTAGAAAGTGTATTGACATTTGGATCCATGCGTTTAGTATTTTATTTTATTAGTGGCAGCGAAAGAGCGTGGACCCAATCGTTAATAATAAATATGGTAAGTGTGTGTGTAAATGGCTTGAGGACGTCGGGTTCGGCCTTTGAGATCCAATCGATATCAGTACGTCGCGACGGAGGGTAGCCATGTGCAATGTTTATGACTACAGGTTACAAGCGCTGCGTTGACTTTTACTATTACGTAGCTATGCTAGACAATTTATAGTAGCTAGGACCATTCACTGTTACCCGATGAAATATGGCATGCTGAGAGCGTAAATATCTTTATTCCATATCATTTACACGATCTCGAGATCATTAATGGTAGGAATTTAATAATTGTGTAACTCAGAAGAGCATCTCTGTTCTATTCGGATAATATAAGAGTAGAATCAACTGTGGGAACAGTAGAAATGAAGTTCTCAAAACTGGCCCATAGTAAATGTGTGATCTAAAAGGATGTCCAAGCCTTTTAAAAACTGGTTAGATGGAAAGCTATTGTCTCTTTTTGAACACAAAGCATCTGCACTAACTGCCGACTTAAATTATACGAAAAAGCATAGACACGAAACGTCAAAAAATCATAAATCAAATACATCAACTCCTATTTAACAAAATCCAAAGCTAGAGCAAACTATAACTATGACGGTTATCTCACATAATTATTCCTGGAACTACAAACATGGTGTTGGTAATCTAAACCTTATTACTATGTAGTTAAAGTCTATTTACGAAGGTAGGATGTTATTGATAATGGTGCTGATAGAATTTCAGGAAACCTATAGCGTTTATGTTTGTCTTATGGTGATTGGATGGGGAGCCATGCTTTGTGGGTGGAGATGGACTAATTAGTTTTAGGGCTGTCATGGAATAGGGTTCTATTGTATCTGCGTATGAGCTGTTCAAATATATGCGAGATTAATTAAGTTACGAATAACTCAATCTGACGCCATTAAAAAGATAGAAAAGAAAGTTTTTAAATCTATGTTTGCCAAAATAATGAAGTGACTTCAACGGATAGGTCCTAGGGTACAAACTTGACGGCATACCGGAAAACCAAATTAATGACCATAAAGTTTTAGATTTTTATTTCCTTATGTATTTTGGTTAGTCTGAGGTACATTTTAAATTGTAAAATTTTATGTACTCACACGTATCTTTAATTACTTAGTCCTCAGACAAAAACGGCTATTGACAGTTCAGCTAACCCCCGTCCATCATATTCGATGCTTTCTTTGCAAAGACTGGATATGAAATAACTTGATGAAAATTTCTTTTACCAACCTTCTCCTTGACATAAACCAGAACTGTAGCGTTCTCCATGTGGTTTTCACACTCAACTGTAATTCACGCCGTATAACATTTTAAATTATGGTCATATTTTGTAATAGCACACACTAGAGCACTTTTATATTAAACAAATACCACATCTGCTGCCTACTTAAGACTAAAAAACCGTCCGAAATTCAGCAAAAACAGTGCAACATAAAGAAACTTATCAGTACAGGAGTAGTTTTAATATTTCAGCGCGTCCTACTATCAGAGGTCAGCGAATCTGTGTATATTTCCGTTATCTTAGTACATGTTCCTGCTGTGGACGCGGAAACATTAAATACATTGCAAAAATATACATTAAAAATGTTTATTTTCATGAGACCTGAAATAGATAAGTGCTTACTTAACTTTCAGTAATTAAATATTTCAGGCACTTAATTTGGAATAGCTTAGATTCGCGGCAATTAGCGAAGAACTAATTAAAAACTGTGTATTACCAAGTTGTTGATAATATACATAAATCTTTGTAATTATTAGGTAATTAACGAATTAAATAATTACTAGCTTTCCGCCCGCGGCTTCGCTCGCGTGGAATTCGGTTATATTGCGGTATAAATCACAACTATAAGAAAACTTCTCATTCCCACGGAAAAATCTAAGAAGCGCGATGTAACGCTGGATACGATTAGTTGTTAAACCAAAACTGAATGGTACACTATATTATACGTTTTCCCTTGTGGAGCAAAAACATGCCGATTTTGGGCACTGGAAACCCGGGAACACGCTACATAGAGCTGACCATGCGAAAAACAATGTTTTTCTAAGTGTACTCCAGCAACCCTTAGAGTTTGGCCTCGTGCTTTATTAATGGTCATTGCAAATGAAACCCTTATAGGAAATTGTAGTCTTTTAAATTGAAATGGGAGGTCTGTTGGAATAATCGGAATCCGAGGAATGAGTACACTTTCACCCTTTGCTGCGCCAGTTAAAATAGTGGCTGTAATAATGTTCCGCCCAAGCTGAGTGACACGCAGCCTGGTACCATTACACAGTCTAGGGGCATCGAGATTACGCATGAGCATCACCGGAACACCTACTTTTAGTTTTAATTTATGAGAAGTCCTCAATAATAATTCCTCATTTTCGGGGATTCATTATCGTATCATTTAGCTTCTAAATTTACATGTTTATATTCGTTTGCAATATATTACCTTGTTTTAAACGACACACAGCGCCATCTACAATCCATCCATCAAGCAAACAATATTTTTGTTTTCCCTCGGGAATATCTATTTTGTTCGGGATAAAAAGTACCCTATTATTTAATCCGGACTTCTAACTTTACGTCTGCAAAATTTCAAAGCAATCGGTTCAGTAGTTACGGCGTGAAAGCGGAACAAACAAACAAACAAACAAACAAACAAACTCACTTTCCGATTTATAATATTAGTAAGGATAAGGATATCATAAACAAATCCATATTTTAAAAGGAGGTTTGTTTAATGCCACTATTGCTTAGATTTACATTATTGGCTGTAAACATGCAACGAGAATTTAAAATTTGCAAAAATATTGGGTGCACATACAGTCATGGACACATAATTAAAGACACTGTTGGAATCTTAAATTACTGCCGCATTTCATCTGTATTTCTTTTTTCTGATTGCTACTGGAACTTTATTTTCTATTTTAAAACATTTAAGAGGGCATTGTGAAATATTAAAACTAAAGACTATCTTCAGTGATCCTTCGCGACAAGTTTTTTTTCGCTTTATCCGAATCTCGAGCGGTATGAACCATAACGAGGCCTGGCCATATAATTAAAGACACTCCATTTGCTCAGAGGAAGAAATGTAAATTATTAATATTATTGATGGTACTTTTCTATAACAACATTCCCTACACTGTAATTAAGCATACTAATGAGTACTAATATTTGGTTTATTTCCTTTTACCTCAATGACAGCACGACATCCCTAAGCGTGCAAGCGGTCAGTTTTGTTTTAAGTCGCTACGGGAATTTTCTTCCATGCTTCATAAAAATCTGTGTAAAATTGATCAATGTTTCATGTATGACTTATCGCCATTGTGTTTTCTGGCCGATCACCAGTTTTTTTTTCTATTAAATTTGCGATGGGCCAAACCAAAACCGTCATAAGTTGCTCGATCAAAGAGTCCTTTTTACTACTCTTACAGTGTTTTTCAGAACTTTTCTAATTTGGAAAGCGCTAAGGACCGGTAAATTATGCTTAGCATATAACAAAATGCTATTTCTAAAATATTAAAGTACTTGAATTCGCCTATTTTTAATAATATCTTTCTAAAAGGTCACCACACCAAGTAGTGGAGAGAAGCCCCACACTATTACTTTTTCACCTCCTATGTTTGAGAACTTTCTTAGTGTATTTTGGTTCCATCTCATGTTTTGGAGGCGACTAATTTCGATACATTATTTTAGTTTGTTTAATGAGAAAAAAAAATACATTTTTGAACACTTGTTAACTGCACCTTTCACATTTGATAGAAATAGCCAACTACAGTATGGACACGCGGTGCTTTTCCAAAAGTAACATCTTCCGATACCCATGCCTTACAGCTTTTCCCGACCCGGTTGTAGTCTAAAAGTTCTGCAGACACAATTGTCGTCCTTTTAGCATCAGATGACTCCAAAAAAAACCAGTACCGAATCATGTAAATGGTTCACTATTTGCCTATAGCACCGCCTTACAGTCTGTTTGCGGACAAGTTTTCCTTGGGGTCGGTTTTGAGTTGTTCTCAAACCATGCCTTTTTTAGTGCCATTGATAAGAAATCTTTAATAATAAATTTATTACCGTGTCCTTACTATAGATCAAGTGGTATGAATAAATCCGTATGTCATAATATAATATTAAAAAGCCTAAAACATTTTACTTACCAGAATTTTTGTTCTAGTCTTATTGATAGGACTAAAATGAAAATGTTTAATGAAATAAACCTAAATTATTACCTAATTCGAATTTTCATAAGTATTTTACTCACTTCTAAAAAAAAGTATGGCAACTTTTTGTATCTTTCGTTTTTTTTTCTTAACTGCGCTTTAACTGTCTTTAATTAGCTGACCAGCCAAGTATCAGCTACAAAAGTTAGTATTCATTTCCCATAGAGCTTTATATCTAAAGTATTAAAGAAAGAAAATATTTTTTGTCCTTAATTTAAAGAACACAATGTAATGTTTGTTTTAATAATTATTACACTACAGTTTATACCGTGCTTAAGCGCATGTCAGTACTATAACTATTTATTTCACTTCGAGTCGGGGGGTGTCTTTAATTATGTGTCCATGACTGTATAAGCGAACTCAGAAACAGTCTTTGTAATCGAAAAAGCTGTAGAAGTATTCGAAAAAATAGCTAGCCAAATAACAAATTGGAGCATTTCTCCAAACTTCCACTAACTTAAGTTTCTTGACACTTCGGCAGTTGATAAGCTAAAGAGTAAAGACTTAATTCGAACCCAAATTTATTCGGAAATACGAGGCAAAACTACGTGATAAGAATAAACATAAACGTGCTTCAAACACGATAAAATGTATAAATGTCTCAATGAATAATACAGTGGCGTTCTGTCTATTAACATAGATGCGAATGGACCGTTTAGATCGATGTAATGCCATTCTTTATCAACAAATGGTTATTATGGATAGAGCAGATGTCATTCCCCAAAATATACATGTGCTAACAATTCGTACGACCATTGACCTGAACAATGGCAAAGACCTTGCTTCGCACTATCATCGTGCATATACACTTTGTCTTTATGTCTTGTTGAACGAAGTTGATGTTTTATGAATATCATATCTACTATCTTGGTAATATCGTGATGTAGGTGCATCTAATCCTACATTACTAGATAAAGCTAGGTAAGAGTCAGACTAAGGTGAAGAAAGGAAAATAGGAAGTTTTCTTATTGTAATCAACTAGACTACTCAAAAGATTCAATTTGGAGAGCAGACGCAATCTACAAGTCCTTTACGCAAAAAAGAAAACGTCGCGTGCGCAGGTTCACGCGTTCATTCCGCGGTCGCTGGCTGCATTCATAAGGCTGGATAAAGTGTAAAACAAGAGTCAATTAACATGTGTCATCGGCCAGGAATTTCCACCGTCTCGACGTGCGTCCAACGTGAAGGTCGAGCACCGTCTGACTGGAGCGTTTTCGTTGCATTAACGGACATTATGCTTTGAGGTCGACGTTTGTTTCCGCTGCACGTTTTGTACAATTTTGCGCTATCTTTATGTGCATGTTAGAGATTTTTGTACGTGTCACCTTTTTGCTTGTGTAGCAGAAAAGGCGAGGCAAACTTTTTAGTCATGTGAGCAGCGGCGTTCGAAATTAGGTGAATGATAAAGAGGTCAAACTAAAGTAATTAATAAAATACTTTTTGCTTAGATATGCCGCTTGTAAACAAACTTTTATCAACAGTACAAACGATTATAAGAAAATTTGTATCAAGCTGTGTAACGCAGCGAATCCCTAACAGAACTAATTGAATTTTCATTATGAGACACGCGAACATGGTATTAGTAAATACAATTAAATTAATTGCATGGTATTAACAATGTCCGTCCGCACTCGATATTAATCCGTACTTGCAGCCCCATGTAGTCTGAGTGCAGCCTGCCCTTCGCAATAGGGTATAACTAATTAGAGGGCTGGATGAAATCTAGGGTTTAGCGAGCCCCTCCATTCAATGTTTCCAATTAGAGCCTTTTAATTTGTAACTTCAAACGAAGGGCTACCGGCTAGGGTGATCAGGGTTTTATTATGAAGTTATTTCAGGCATTAAACTTATCGCTATTGGATCAAAGCTGACAAGATATATTAACATAGAAATAATTTGAATCAGTATTACACTTCAATGATAGAATCATAGAACTGTAGTAATTAAGATCATTAGCTCGAGTTTTATTGTACGAAACACTTAGGTACAATCTACTTTGATCACAAAAGCAAGATTCGTCCTATCTACTACATCATGGGCGCTATATACGTATTAATCATGCCTTTAACTACACGATATGTACAGAACACAACACCAATCATAAAATCTTACCTAGTTTTCGCACAAACTGACAAAGGTGTCACGCGACGTGCAGGAAACACAACGTATTCGCCGTACGACGTACAGGATACAAATGTAATCGTATTCCGAAATAGTTAATATTGCAGTATTGATCACTAGGAGATGACACGGGAGCACTAACGTGAATGCCCTGGGAATCGAGGCACGCAGCGCCCTCTATTTGCTTATAGCCTATGAGTGCCCGCCCGTGAGAGACAGCCACATCGAGATGAATTGCATTTAAATACGACAGGAAACGAATTAATTTTACACAAAACACATATATTTCTTGATATAAATAATACTTCCAAACTCGTTTAAAGATCAAGAATTTTTTATCTTGTAAGATAATCGATTTATCAACTTGTTTTCCATCAAAAACATACGACAATTTGTCGAACTCAATTCGCAATAAAAAGCACCCTCATAAATTTAAGGAGTTGAAAAAGGAAGGCATAAAATCAGCTGGTTTACCGCGCATGTCCAGCCGCGGAGGGGTGAGAGCTCATCCGAATAAGCTGGTAATCTAACTAACTCGACACTATCTTGCACTTTTCACACATCACACCATCAAGGTTCAAAGCACTGACTGTACCGAGCCCAAGCACGTCCTTTGTGTAACAAATCGAATGAACCACTACACGGAATGGAAAATTGTCACTACACAAAAACGTAAGTATCTTTATATCCGTCATGAGCAGCTCAGCATCAACTCATCACTTCACTTCACGCAGGTGATACCAACGTTAAAATCCTTTTAAAATGTCCAAAACCATGCTACAATGCGTTTATTGATTCGACCTACATTTCATAGTTTCGTGGGGGTCACGCCAAGCGCAGATAACACAAAACTGCTCCGTTACTGGGATGCAATTTTATTTCGCACACGACCAACACAAAATTGACAATAAAATAAAGCAATTATACGGTTACGTAATTAGTTAAGCGTTAATGTATATCGCAATATGCAAAACAATCGCTAAAACATATGGTATGCGAGCTTGATGTATTTAAAATAGGTTATCAGCACTGCATTGGTTAGAATGTTTAAGATCTGTGGTCGGACGTAAATTACGTGGCCTTATCAGCCTTCGATTGGAACTTAGCCTATTTTCTATGCGTGCTAACAATCTGACAATTTGTACGATTGTAAATATATCGATTACGGTCATAAATATTGATTATGTAATTGAATGTTAGCTTTTATGTGGAAGTAAGCTCTGTTTTGAGGTTTGCCGGCCGGCTGGCAGGCGTTCGCGTAGAGGGCGCGGTGAGACTGAGGATGAATCTATGCACATTTACGTCAGTACGGGGTCGTTCCTACTGTAATATTTATGGTTATATAATATTATGGCAGCGGCCCGGGCACACAGGCCGCGTGGCGCTGCAACTTTGTTACTTACTGTTCCTAATTAATGCAAGACTAATGTTTTAATTCTAGCCATATTTAACTTAGAGGAAGGCCACTTCCAGACGGAAGGCGTGGTGAACAGGGCGGGTTTGGGCGCGGCAGGGGAGTGACCAGTGCATTACAAGTATATTAGCTTTGCACATGACTTCCAAGTAATAAATATGAACGTCTAAGCACCAGCGCAATCCCCTAAAGACCGAGGTCCAACATGTAAAAACAGTATATTTCGTTTAAGAGGACGAATTGGAATTTTTGGCGCCAAGGATGTCAATTTTTCTCAGTAAATACAAAACGGATCAAAATACAACTTGGTTACCTGAAAGTTCATGATATAAACCTTATTTTGTTAGTTGTAGAAACATGATTAGGTAACTTTTTAACAGAGAAAAAAATATCAAACATACCTCTATTTAAAAAGAGATTCACATATTATGGGCAAACGGGACCGATTAAAGCCTCTTAACTTTTTTAGTAGTTGAGTATATACATACTCTTTAAAATTGTAGTAGGATTTTTTATCAAATTATCATTTCTAAATAATAAAATTACAAAACCATTTTGTCGCTTACGACTTTTAGTTATAAGCTAGCGCGCGTATTGTTATCCTCGCCCCGCTCAGACGCTCCGACCCCTTTTGGCGCCTTAGATGCGCGTGCCGGTTATGGAATTATTGTTGAGGAGGAAGTGGTTCCTCGCCTTAAACGTCACACATTACTAACTGCCCGACAACAGCTACTGAAATTAGAAACATGTCCAAAACACGGTTTTTTATGTACCAAAATAAACGGCAATTAGTGAGGTAAAATGGTTTGAACGCTTCGTCAATAGTTCACACATACCATGCTAATAGTTTTTCTCCCCGAAAGTGAGCGGGACACGCAATACAAGACGCTAAATCGTTAATCAATTGAACAACTGACTTAGACGTTGCATTTTACGTTTATTGTGCGAGTAGGTACATTATTTTAGATACATGCACTTCTAGACTGTATAAAAATGAAATTTAATTGTAGGCTCCGTAGAGTAGAAACTGCATATTTCAATTTAAGAGAAATAACATAATAGTTTGTTCTTGTTCCACCTAATTGAGGTATAAGAACAATCTCGTAAACACCCAATTTTTATTTTAGGAAATCCCTAACTATAGTAACATCCATTTTTGAACGATATTTTCCGATCATACCGACAACTATTGTAACCATTAAACATACACGTGTAAGTAAGATAGACAGACGTAGGAAAGTCCGAGAAGTCACATCACCTGCTGCGTCACAAAAACTAAAAAAGAAGTAATTATGTCCGATTTAAAAAGCTACTAAATAACTGTTAACAATCCGAAAATCGATCTCAGTGGCGTGCACTTGGAGAGGCCTATGTCCAGCAGTGGATTGCGATAGGCTGATGTTGATGAACTGTTAAGAGGACGAATTGGAATTTTTGGCGCCAAGGATTTCAATTTTTCTCAGTAAATACAAAACGGATCAAAATACAACTTGGTTACCTGAAAGTTCATGATATAAACCTTATTTTGTTAGTTGTAGAAACATGATTAGGTAACTTTTATAACAGAGAAAAATATATCAAACATACCTCTTTTTAAAAAGAGATTCACATATTATGGGCATACGGGACCGATTTAAGCCTCTTAACTTTTTTAGTAGTTGAGTATATACATACTCTTTAAAATTGTAGAAGGAATTTTTATCAAATTATCATTTCTAAATAATAAAATTACAAAACCATTTTGCCGCTTACGACTTTTAGTTATAAGCTAGCGCGCGTATTGTTATCCTCGCCCCGCTCAGACGCTCCGACCCCTTTTGGCGCCTTAGATGCGCGTGCCGGTTATGGAATTATTGTTGACCACTTCCTCGCCTTAACAATTAAAATTGTAGTTTTGAAAATTGTTCTCAGTCAGAGCATTATGTATTCTTTATGAGAAATAAAAGTTGTTGTTAAGCCTAAAAACTACAAAAACATAGCTGATAATCTTGTCTATACCATAACGGGGATATAAACGGATACACTTTTGTTTTTATTATGTTGCTAGCTCATTTGGTTCACTCGTGCTTTCTTTGTAACGACATGTGTGATTTCTTCCTTTGGCAATCTTTCAACGCTTAGAAAACGTGTAGAACATCCTGCGCTGTATTATTACAGATTATAAAGGCTAAACACAATGTTTGACTATTAATTCTCTCAACCATTTGGTGAACCGACAACGCAGTTTGTCATTTGCAGAGAAAAATTCTATCGAACGAGCGAAAACTGAGTCTTATCGGTATCAGTCATTTCAAGATCATCAACCTTATCATGACAAACGGTGAATCTTAAGTTACGGATACGAAACCAACTGTACATCTACTTCACATAATTGAATTTAACGCTGAAATCATTGAGTTCGTAAATAACGTTAAACTAATTAAAAAGCCAATATGAAAGAAATCTGCCACAGCAAATTCTTTGGGGAGTAACTGTGTGCAAAATAGCCGATTTAACCATGATAACTTTTAAGAACAATATAAAAACTATTAGAAAGATATTACGGATACAGTAGGAACCCAAATTGTTCAGATAGCTACACAAACAACCGGCTTAACGTACTTTATGAAGGACGAGGGGTCGCGACTCTCAATATTCGGGAACGATCACCCCTTTCAAACAACATCTCAAACCTGATCTGATGAATAACAGACATGATTGTAATGCAATTTTAATAATTGTCAGCCAAAAATTCACCATAATGCATGTTCGCCAAACAAACATGACAATCAACGGTTAGTGATCAGTGGCAATATAAAGATCCTTCTTCCTCACCGATTTTGAGCACATCAGACAAGAGAATGCCCAAACCATATGTGTAATGTGTGATGATGGAGCAACTTTAGGTAACACGTGGCGCTCCTGTTAAACTAAGGCGGGAATACTAGCCAATTTGATAACAAACGATCCTCTATTTCAATGCTAAGTTATTTCCGTGCAAATATTACGATGTTCCTATTTTAGAATTCTATTAATGTCTACATTGTCCTTAATAACAGCTGGCGGAATTTCGTTTGTAACTTGTTAAGGCTTCTTTCTCAACTTTTACGATGTAAACAACTCCCACAAGGATTGGGTCAAGTTTTCCGGTTATGTTATCATTAATGCCATGATGTAAAACAGGAGGGTGTCCGTAAAACATTTTGGTTAATATCAACCAAAAATAAAGAAATTGATGGGCAGGTAGACTATACTATATATGGGTATTAAAAACAGCTAGATAAATTATATCCTGGTTTTGGTTTGAAAAGTGCATCATTAACAAAAGCACAGCCCGATTGTTTGACCCTGTTCTTCTGAGGCGGAAAAGGGGCACCTTCCACCTATAGAGGGTTAGCCCTAATGTTCATAACTTCAGTAGAATAAGCCTATGAGAGTCAGGGAAAACAGTGCACCGACATCTGCACAAACGCTTGTGCTCTATATATCTTGCAGAGATGGTTGACCTTCACCAGCCACTATGTCCAAATACTGGTCTAGAGAACATCATACAACAAGTTAGACAGTAACTCACCTCAAATTGAGCGCTGAAAGTCTTGAAGACGCCTTCCCAGAGGCTGCCTGACTGCGTGAGCACCTGCACGATGTCGCCGACGTGCGACGTCGCTGCGTGCATGAAGTGCGCGTTATTGTACACGCCTTCCGGCACCACTCGCCCGCGTGGTGATCTGGGACAAGCAATACACCTCAATAAATGCCCTGCGAGATTGTTAGAACGAATTACCGTGGGTATACAAAGTATACAGGGGCTTCCCCTATACACATCTCCAAATCCTGCCACACATTAAGCTGAAGTTTTGCAGACAAACCCAGCCAAATGGACACTATTTCGACTATTCATGTAATATTTTTTGTAATGACGTATTTCCGCCATAATAGCAGAACTGTCAATTTCTAATCTAAAAGCTAAACTAGGTAGACCGACTTTGGTGACTAGCAATACGTTTCCGTACGATTCGTCGCTGACGTAATATTATACAAACGTTGAAAGGGAAGTCGTTAAATGATGGACGATCATGCGGCCTTACGGAACAGAGATATCCATTTGAACCTTACTAGAGAATCCGTACAATGGATTTGTGAATTTGATATCCCAAAATGCTTTTGAACCGCTATCTAACGTGCCGCGCTAATCATGTGATTTGAGTATTTACGTTCACCGGTCATTGACCTACACAGAAAGCGGCGCCCTTGAGTTTTTTCAGTACGCAGTTTTCGTTTCAGACGTGTTATATGTCGAAAAAACTGTTACATCATCCCACTTGAGTTTTATATTAACTGGAAGAATAATACCTTGCTCTGGCGCCGTCTCACTTTATTAAGATTTTGCCTAAAACCTGCTGATTTTCTTTATCAAGCCATGCAGAGTGCTTTCACCACGGTTGCAGACTGAATTAATTGTGTACGTGTGGTAATCTCTCAAATATGGATAGTCTCGTTTTGATTTTGTAATTATTGCAAGGATGAGACACCAACCGGATAACGACTAAGTTTCGGAAAATAGTTTATTAATTGTTACGCTCATAAGCATTAGCAATCAATAAAACTTAGCATAATTCGGTGGTTTTGCGGTTATGAGTAACGAAAGCTGAATCATAATAAGGAAAAGCTTTATTGCAAACATATAAATATTGAGAATTGTCTGAAATATTTCTAGAAATACCTGTAGATTAATTTAATACGAGTACTGTTATATCAGTATTTCTGTTTTGTAAACTAAGCAACAAATAACATGGAACAATTTATCGCTTTTGCGATGACTTTCACTACTCAGCTGTGTCTGATAGTGTTTATAAACTTTCTCAAGAAACATTCTATGATGTGAATACTATGTACAATTTGTTGCTTTGTCGGTAACAATTAATGTATTATTTAACGGATGGGAAAAGAGAGGTCCTTGGCATATGTACCGACTATATTATACAAGCTGTATCTCGCAGTTTCACCCGCGTCCGTTTGGAACTACTTCCCGAAAATATAGTGCATGACACTTTCAAATTACAGAACTTTCTTAGACATAGATTCAAGATTAATCCCCCTACAGAACCCCTGCTAGTACAACACAATTTTCTCTAGTAAAGTGGTTGTCTTCATGAAACTTTATACTCTAAAATGAACTGTCAAAGTGCGATTAAAGCCATTTAGTAAAACTTTAGCGACTGGAGGGGAGGGATGTGTGTTCAGACAATACACAATGTTTATGTCTCAAGCATGATTGATAGATATAAACACAATATTGATTATGATATCAAGTATTGGGTGCCGATCCGAGACAGGTACAAGACTGGCAAAGTGCTTGAAACTTATGTAGCGGAATCAGACTTGAACTGCATAGAACTGAAAAGAGTGTCTATGGAGTCTCTTACAGTTCTCCAAAGACCCACTCTTTGGAACCGTGCTACTAGCTTGAAGTTTCGAAAGAGTTGTTATAGCCCTATTTGAAATTTTAAAAAAATACTTTGACTTGACATATTTACAACTTTTACATATAAACCCTAAGCGCAGTTTGGTAAGACTTAAGACCAGTGAGACTAGAAATCTGATATGATGAATGAGAATAACTAAAATCCGATTTAGCGTCGCCTGGTCACATAAATAAGGTTCTGTTGTCTGAAGGTCAAGGATGGTAGTTTGTTCTAAACTCAAGTTCGCGACATTTTACATTCTTTTATGTTGAAAAGGTTTTTGTTCAAGGAATTAGTGTTACTGTTATAATGTGGATTTTTACTGTTCCGAAGAAAAATCCTTGACAGATTTCATTACCATAAAGGAAGCAGTTCGTTAGTTAATAATATTGGAATTAAGAATATCAAGCAAAGAATGAACATTTAAATATTCAGCCACATCTAGAGATACTGGGTCCTTATTAACATAGTGCAGCGAAAGTTAGCATGTCTAGAAATATCGGACTGCTTAGCGAATCGCATTTTTGAATATTATACCCATAGAGGTTTCATACCTAAGCAATGTTCTACAATCTAAACAAAATGCCCAATTTTCAGCAACAAAAAAATCCATAAATGCGGTAATAAATTAAAGTAGTCTACTATGATGTAACCACGTAAGGAATAATAATGAATTATGACATTGTCATCAAACAGTGTGCCACCGCTTACCCTTGACCTATTCCAAGTACGATGTCTATTCGTGATCTGCCATTGTTTTAACATAGTAGCTAAATAGGTTGTAGTCATGCTGAAGATACGACTAATATTGTAGGAAACGTTTTCAGGAAATGCACAATACTGCAGTGTTGGTGGAAACAGCAAGAAAACCAGATGTCCATAATCAGCATTATCAAGCAGACAAATCTGCAGTAGAGAGAAATCAAAATAAGGTTGACCATACCCAAACAGAACACCCATTATTTACTTGAATTAAAATCAGTCAATATCTTCTAGTTAGGTAGATATCCTCAAACTAGTTTTTTATGTATTTTAGGCAACATGGCCCTTTACTGATAAATACGGAATACTTTAACCAAGGATAAAGCTTTATTATGGTTAAATCAAACCCACATAATTGAAGGGCACACTATGTTTAAAGATGCAATTATCTTACGTAATCCTACCACCATAAAATTTACATCTATGAGTTACAGTTGCTTCACTGACCTTAGAAACTTATGCTTAGGCTAGCAACCTATAATCAACCTGAGTTCTGCCTAGACTACAGGTTTATGAACAACAGTAATAATTATGAAGTGTTCCGAAGATAGAGGAAATACCACCATAATCATAGAGTGAACACTAGTGGAACTAATTTGGTGAACATGGCAATTAAAACCTTCATTCATAATTAACAAGTTCAATAAACAATTAATAATATTTACATGTGATTGGGATTGTGTTAATCTGTTTGGTTATAATGGTATTGATTATGAAGTCAAGTACAATGGAATTACTTGCCTACCACAACATAATGTTGAAATGTGCCTTACAGCTAACAGTATTAGCCACAAAAAAATAAAGAAATGTTGACAGAAACTCAAGAGGCTGATACACTTTCAATGGCTGAGTAACACTTGTGAATGACAGGTCATTAATTATTA
This sequence comes from Helicoverpa armigera, assembly GCF_030705265.1. Lineage (NCBI taxonomy): Eukaryota > Metazoa > Arthropoda > Insecta > Lepidoptera > Noctuidae > Helicoverpa > Helicoverpa armigera. The sequence goes on from NC_087141.1 coordinate 5,017,289, forward strand.
TCTACTTTATTAACCTGATAAGCTGACTATTGTTACTTTCCAAACATTTTTGTTAGACGCAGCATAAAAGATTTTGTACTACATGAAAACTACATCTAATATTATCAGTAACACTGTTTTCTTTGGAATAGCTGACTAAATGAGAAACAAGTGGTAATAATAAAATTATTAACAAATAGTTTAACAAGTTTAAAATGCCACCAATAACTCAGTTTTCCCCGAAGATAATGTTTTAATTTCAGTTACACATAAATAAACATGGGATTTACCAATTTTAGATGCATCAAAAAATAATAACTGATAATGTTTGTGTTAATTTATTTAGTTACCAATGTTGGAATTATGAAAGTATAACTGCTTATTCAGTTGTAATAGTGATGATTCTATATAAATTTTTAATTCATTTTTTCTGAACACAACATGTCACTTAAACATACTTAGTGTGCGAGAGACATTTCAGTGAGCAATTGAGATTTACTTTTAATTTAATGCGTAAAAATATAGGAAATATGAATGAAGTAAATTCAAGAAATTCTACATAGTTATTGAAAACCAATAAAGTAAACAATTTTTAGAGATGTTTGTACATAAAATCAGAGTGTGTTATCTTATCAATCATACATGACCACTGCATCATGTAACCTAGTTCTCCGGCATGTCTCCAGAGATAAGCACCTTTTTATTTTGTGTGCCTCTTACTTGTACCTCAAGTACTTTAGTCCCGTATTCTAGAAACTTTCTTAGATTTTTTTATCTATACTAATATTATAGAGCTGAAGACTATTTACTTGTCTAGCTAATCTCAGGAACTACAGTACCAATTTGAAAAAATATTTTAGTGTTAGACAACCTGTTTGTTCTGTGCAAACTAACAAATATTTAGTTAGTTTGCACAGGACAAGCATTCCTCAAAACGGTATTGGACTATGGTTTAATACTGAATTTTTAATGTACATATTGAGTTGATATTTTTACTTGCTGTCATCTTGTGAAGTTGTGATAGATTATATGTATGGAAACAGTGACTCAGCACATTTGCAATGGAATTTTCATAGTGAAAATGTAGTCCAAGGCTAAGTTGATGTCACTAATATTTAATGGAAATTCTTTAAAATAAGGTTTGGTTTGATCACAAAATCAGGACCTCTTTCTTGCCAAACACAACTATACATTCAGAAACTACACTTGTTATCAATAAAAGTCAATGTGAAAAGTAGGATATACTACTATTCATAGGATAAAAAGAACACCATGCATGAAAACCCCATCTCATTTGTGTTGCAAATTATCATGTTTTCTTAGAAAGTCAGCATTGCTATGCAAGATATAAAAATAGCTACAATACATGGCAATAGCTATTTAACAATAAAGATCAATAAATATACCTAGTTAAGTAAAATAATATTATGATATTTAAGATTTATTTGATATTGTAATGAGTAGCATATAATTAGTACCAGGTATTTAATGATATGCCATTATGATTATGGAATTATTTACAGAAAAATTAATGCCATTGCTATTGACTGATAAGATCTCATCATTCATAACTGCGAGTCATATGAGACTTATAATTTTATTTAAGAATGCTTTTTTACCTAATTATTTAAGTTGAGTTTGTGCAGTATGTATGTAATACGTTACATGTAAATAGCAAAAAAATTACAACAGTTTAGCTAACTCATTATGATAAAACTCATATTATAAAACAAGCCTTTACTACTTACAAAGTGACATTACAACTATCAATGTTATTTGAAGTTGAAAATCACTAGAAAATACAACTATTATCTCATTAAGTCATACTGACCATGCAATTTAAGTTCATTGACAAAAGAAAAATATTGTGAATCATCAGTTTAACTTCCCACAGAAGACAATTGAAAGGGATCTGTTATTGTGATGTATGTTTGCAATATCTAGTTAATACTACTATCTGAAAACAATATTTTCATGACAATTGCATTGACACATCAACTCTTGTTGAAGCTCAGAGCGAGTGATAGAGTAGTGCTCAGTACAAATTAGAAAGTTCACAATCATAATCGAACAAACTTGTAATGGCAAACACTAAAAATTGGCTACAGTCCCTTGAAATGCGACATGAGAATTTGAACATGTGTGAAATGTTACCGCAATGTTTTCACCAATCTGGTCGCTAAAGATGTAGCAGCCGCATGAACGTTTTACAGTCAATCCGTCACAATCCATACACTATTACTATCATGAAACACAAATTAACAGCAATAAGAGAATTCTAATTAAGAACTTTGGACTTTTGCCAGTAATTATATCCACCATCGTACAAACTAGTGAAAGTGATTGAAAATAAAAGCATTTACCTTACTTCCTATTACAGCATATTATAGAATGGCACTTCTTACACAAACTGCTGTCTCAGTTGTTGGTTGTTTTAACAAAATTTACTATGAAAGTGATAGTTTGCAATGTTGAGCTTACATAGTAAAATGCAGTTCATAATTAGTACGGTTTGCTACTAGCGTACTGGGATCGCCAACAGCTGATCAGACGGCTATATTAATCGTATCGAGTACGGAGCAAAAGTAGGCCAAACATCTAGACTAGAGCGCCGCGACGCGCCGCATCGCACGCGCCGATCTCACACCACACAATCTCAATTTTGTTTACACTGTCAGCGTATCCACGCTTAACAACCTCCCAAAATCTGTCAACGTGACAACAAAATGTTCGCTACTAAGCGAACACTAGCCCCAACAACAAAGACATGTCAGCTCGATGCTCAAAGATAATGGTAAATGGTAGTTACCTCGGCGGCCCTTGGCGGTTTTTACGCTTATTATTCATGTCTCCTTCGCCCGACTGCCCCGGCGGGTAGGCACCTTCTCGTCTGCGCGTAGGGACCGGAATTTTGGCTAATTATCACTTCTTTCTTTTACAACACAGTCCTTTCAACTTTCGCGGATGCACAAAAATGCAGTAGATATTAGGAATTAGCACTCAAAATGCGACGACAGGGATGCATCTATTCCACTAAAGTTGTTTGACATTTGCCAACAAATATAAATTAAAATATATTTGAGTACAAAATCGCAGTTCGATTTATTCTCGGGAACTAATCCCGGAAAATAAACGGGTTGGCAGATTTCTCGTGCCTGCAATCAGCGCAGGAATACAACATGGCGCTGTGACGTATTCATTAGGCGAATTGCAAAATTGTTTATACACACTTGCATATATCGAAATCACAACAAATAGATCACTAAATGTGTAAGAAAATTTTAGGATAACTTTTTTAATAAATACCACCACACAATAAATAGAAATAACTAATAGGGTCAGCGTTTGACCGACTTCCCACTTTAGAACTTTCAATATGGCGAACAGGTATTTGACTTTTAGTATTGCCAAGAATGATAAATTGGAAAACAAAATTTTATTTACATGCAGTCGGCATTTATAAAACTAAATAACAATATTTTATCAGTTATCAAAATCATTCATTCTGAGGCGTAGAAAAAACCACAAGGTAATTATATATTTTTTAAGTAAAAATTGTATCGATTGACTAATTTTGAATGGGTTTTTCATTTTAGTAACTTATGCATGGAGAGTTTCCAAAACCATTTAATAACAAGCAAATAATCATAATTGATATTGTTGTAAAGATAAATGTATGATGCTACATAAATAATTAAATAAATCGAATAATTTTTCAATGTTTAGTATTTGCTATGTAGTCGAGTTAAATGTTGCTGTGTCATTGACTTCTTGAGGAACAGTACTGCAACATTTAAAAACTAATGGAGCATTCCGCGCGCGCGCGAATTTTCATTCCTATCAATAAAACCGTCGAGTTTATTATTGATCGCCGCGGGACTAGGTCATCAAGATGAGTCTCAAAAACGGGGTAAAAATGTCTCAACGCGAAAAATTTGAGTTAATTAACTCTGAAGTGCGTTCTTTTTACGAATATTGTAAAGAAGCTGGCATGAGCGATGAAGAAATGGATATAATTTGTCGTCCTTTGACTAATGCCGTCAGAAAAGCTACAATCAAGAGATGGACAAGGGTGGTCCTGGTTTTGATTATGGGGATGGCGATTGGATACACTGTCAGCCAGACGGATACTTTCAAATGGCATGCATCTGCAGTGGCCAGGATTGTCCTTATCAAACTGCTGCCTGTTTGGGACTGGACACCACTGTACCACAACAAGTGTATGATTGCGAGACCCGCGGAACCTCCTAATGTAGACGGAGGAGCATCAGCGACGGATTGCATAGCCTGTGAGGCAGTCAGTAAGTATTTTGTAGTTTTAGAACAATTATTTATTCAATAACCATGGTAATTACGCTTGCATCAACAACGTGATTCTTGCGTTTCCATTTTAGGGACACAGTGTACACGTATGCAGTTTGGTAAATAGGCAAGTTGTCCAAAAGCTAGCTAAATACTGTAACAAGCGTAAATGCCTTCAGAAATTAATAATGAGCGTTCGCTTGTGTTTAAAGATATTTTTCTTTTCCTCAGATGGCTAGGATGATGGCAAAAAGATTCTTGAAAAAGTCTTGGATGTGCATTCGTAGCGGCACTAGCAGTATCTAGCGACTCTTATTTTAGTTTTTAATTACTAACGCACATGTAGTGAGTGATATTTTTAATGCTTTAATTAATATTAAGTTCGGAATGTATTGAAAAGGATATAATCGTGGTGCTGAGGATTTCACGTAAAAGGACACTTTTTGTAATGTTCTTGTGCACAAATACTGTACTTACAGCTTTAACTAATAACTTGTCTATGAATCTAAAACGGCTATTGTGCACAAAAGCAAATTAATTTCATAGTAGGGTAGTTGTAGCTCGTCAAAATATGGATATCCTTCTAAAATAAATATTAGAATTTAGCCAAAACACCGTTTTTTACTACATTTGTTTTGGTTTATTATATTTTTGTTGACAAAGTTATTTATTAAAGTAATACCACACCCATAAAATACAATCATACGAAGAATATTATCCATAACTTCTTCTGCCAAAATCGGCTGATATCTTCTCAAAACGATAACTAATATTAGTATGAAATCTCCAAATATCTTGATTAATTTAGGATTGTAAATTGTAACAGATGCGACTACATTTTTGTCACCAACGTCGAACGTAACCAATTTCCATATAAATTAGAATTTTTTGGGGTGCAGGTGTGTCCAAAATTATATTTAAAAAATTTCCTTAAATCCAATTTATTCGATTTCATTCAATCGTGTGATGTAATGGATGACATGTAGGTTCCAATATGTGTAGGTTTTAGGTAAGCGTATTCCCCATTATGTGTAGGTTTTAGGTAAGCCTATTCCCCAAAATCTCATTTAGGTATTCCCTCCTAAGAATGATGTTGTGATTTTTCCAGAAAACATTGCGCGCTTGTCTGACACCTCGTACAACGAAGTATTCAACCACCACCTCCTTCGCGGGGCGCCGGTTATCGTCGAGGATGCTCACTACGACTGGTCCTCACGCGATGAACTCAACCTAACTGGCCTGATCAGCGACGATGACCGACTCCGCGACTCGGTCCCTTGTAGGATCCTTACAAACATTAGAATAGGTCGTCAGCCTATGGACTTAGAAGAGATCGTTTCTAGAATCACAAATACTGACATACCCAGTTGGTTTGTCCACTTCCAAAATTGTGACATTCGGGCGGTCAAATCCTTTAGGATCCTCGCTCCTAGACCCTATTTTCTGTCTCCTCATATCCCTCCTTCCCATTTTAACTGGTTATTACTTTCTAAGAACTACGATACACATAGATATAAGTATCTGGAGCTAGACGTTGGGTTGATCATTATGTCTCAGCTAAAAGGCAAGACATTTATACAGTTGAGACCGCGTGCTCCCTGCGAGGATGACTGCTACACCTTGAATTTTGAGCTTTCAGAAGGCGAAACTCTAGTGTTGGCCAATTCCCTGTGGGAGTTCGAATATTTACCTGGCAAGGGTGAAAACGTTGCCATGATCACTGAAACCGATTGGAATGAATCCTAATGTCTTTAGATAATCGTGTGAATTGTCCTTCGTTAGTAGATAAATGAATGTGGGATGTGTACCGATTAGAATCGACCGCTTTCTTCATTATTGCAGACAATTATTTACTCATCTGCAATGTTCAATCGATGAGGTCGGTACATAATCAAAGTGCGTAATTGTATTTAATATATAGGGTGTTCAATAATTTACATATAATAATGACTATCTCTACAAAACCAGAAAATAGAAAGTTTACAGAAGTTATAGATATATTGAAGCTGAATTTTTTCACAGGGATCACAATACTTAATTCAGATAACATTTTGTGTTATATTTTGGAATGTCACTCATTGCAACAGAGTTTTTCGGTACGGTTTTCTGGCCATACCAAGTAACGAAGAATTGCGTATAAAAACGAAGCTTTCTACGAGCGAATTCAGCTCTAAAATGGTTTTATTTTCTACTTTTTACTATTATTGAGTTTAATTTGTATGCGATGAGACGGATCTGTAAAATGGCTGTTAAAAAGGGAAGTGACCACATATCAACAATCGTTTACATTTCAAGTTCACTTCAATAGTCATTAAGTTTAACTTAAATGTACTGAGACGGACTAATTGCTATCGGCAAAGCACCCAGAGGTTCATAGAAAAGTTATCATACTAATCTTGCTACTGTTTACTACCAGCCAAACAACATAATTTATTTTAGTCCTGTTTTCCATTCACTTTGTGTTCCATGATGTACCTACTTATTTCGCTACAAATGCTGTTGCAAAAGTCGGTTTTCAGTACATAGACGTAAAATTAGATTTAAATTATAATTGAGCAACACACAATGTATTTTCTGCACAATGATGATATCGTAATATAGTTAGTAAGTAATGTTTTGATCGGATTCAGACTCTGATTAAGTACCTCAAGTATTAATACTAATACATTATTATAATTGAAGCAAAACTGTTGTTTTATTTATTTTTGTAAAAAAATATATATTCGTCGACTTTCTGAATTGACACAAAATATATGTTTTGCTTTATAAAGAGAGACAAGCCAGGTGAATCGTTTCAATCCAAGTCTTCAGACTTTTTTATTGGCACCATAAAGAGTTTCTTCTCAGAAATTCAGAAATATTGATCAATAACAACTAATCCAAACTTCCTTCCGACTAACAGTTAGCAAATATCAGAAAAAAAAAACAGATTTTCAGTTAAATTATTTATTCAGAGTATTAAATAATTATCATAATAAACTAATTAATACTGATTGTTCAGTCCTGCTTCGTCTTGTGGATAGGCTTGCCTCGGAACCAAAGCAACAAATTCTTCAGAGACAGCACCACTGGGAACATGATCGGCAGGAACAATGGAATGTAGATAGCGTACCTGTAAAGAAAATAAAAGAAATTAATTATTATAACGATAAGAGCCAGACTTATCACACAAAATTTATGGACCGCAGGCCAGCAACAGCGGTCGGTCCTAGATAGGTGACCATCTTGTCATAACGATTCTCTCCTCGTTTCCTCATTGGTGGATCCTAACTGTCATTTGGATATCTTTGGCAGTCGTTACCTGTTGTCAGAAATCAGAAAATGTGACAACAAGTTTAGTCTTATGCTCCTGCTCCACCTGCGTTAGCGTTAACGTTAATGTCAATGGCCAACTACACGTTACTTATTGCATTAAAAATGCGTGTTGGCTACACTTACGCAAAGAGTTAATCCCTCATGAAGTAACGCGTTAACATACATTAAAGAGATTAAACTCAGACACACAAAATAATTCTAAAAACTAAAGCTTTCTCATTTGACCATTCCATTATCGTGCTCGTAAAATGCAGTTACAACTTAAACAAAGTATCTACACTCGTCCTTGCATGCGTGCAATGAGATGGCATTAATGTAGCCAACATCACTTAGCGCTCTAAGCTACGCACTAAAACCCTTTGATGTGTCCAAAAAACCGACACCCGAGTTATCGCTTAACGTTTAATGCTATTAATAATGCCATTAGTATAAAATGCCATTAAAACGTTGGCCACATCTGCGTAATGCCAAAATTTAACGCGTTAAGACGCAGGTGGAGCAGTAGCATTATCGAGACGTATTGGTGGGGTAACTGAGTTGGGGAGGTCTGACGGACAATCGCTCCGTGTAAAACACTGGTATTCAGCTGCATCCTGCTAAGGCCTAAAGATTTGATGACATTAATATAGTGTCTGTGTACTCACTTCTGATCATCCGGGAAGTACAGTAAAGCTAACAGACTAGGCTCCATGAACGCAGTTTCTGCAGCTAGGAAGGCACTCTGCGACTCCTTGTAGGCGTCTACCAGCAGTCCCTTCTGCATCAGCTCGCTGGCAAACTCAATGCTCTCCACTGCAGAATTGATGGAAGCTCCTACTTCGTCGTTGATGACGATGTTTGATATTTCACCTGGGAATAGACAAAGGAGGTGGTAAGTTTGTATGGATTGTCAACCAAAGAATTTGATCACATTTTGAGCATTATTATGTATTTCTTCCCTGAAAGCTATATAAGTTCTTTTCCTTAACTTAAAAGAAAAAAACGCTCAAGTTTGCGAAATCTCTTGGAACCGATTAAAGGATGATATAATAACTTGTTTTTAAGGGATAATATATCACATGCAATGGGTGGTCCACCTACGGACCTAGCGCCATAAGAGTAGTTTAGTTTTGAAACACCTATGCAAAAGTTATTGAAAAATTAAATACAGTAGGTAAAGTTTACCTAGTAGTTGCGCTAATGACTGCAGAGTCCTCTCGGCAGAGGTGAGCTGCTCCAGGGTTCTGATGCGGAGCAGGTTGTCGATCTCCCAGCGGCGAGGAGTCACCGACCGCAGCGGCTCCAAGTGACCGCCCTCTATGTGCTCCTGTAACGAAGTAATCAGAATAAATAAGTATAAACCGAAAGAATATGCACTTCAGACTTTGCAAAAATGCCTGATCGCATGAAAGCACAGGGTTCGGGTGTCACAATTGTTATGCCTGAAAAGCAGTTTGAACCAGTACCACCACTGGTACTTTAATAAGTATGAATGACTTTTCATTAGTTTTCATGTTACTCCAAAGCTACGTACCGCATTAAGCATCGTACAAGCAGTGTCCTCAAAAAACATAAGGACCCATATGTTAAGTACGAGGGTACGACTGAGCACCGTGCCACCTCACTTCTTTTAGAGGTACACTCGATCGACAAAACTCACCGCATCAGTAATCCCAAGCAGTTTCCGGAGCTGTGATATGAAGGTGCCCATGACGACCCTCACGTTGGGCCTCCACGCGGGACTGGCGTCGCGGCAGTCGGCGGCGCCCGGCCCGCCCAGCACCACGCCGCCCCACTTCGGAGACATGAATGCTTGCACGTGAGACTGGACTTTCTGATCTGTTGAGGACATAATTGGAAATGGTAAATTGGTAGGTAAGGTCACTTTTTGGGGTAAAGGCAAATTGGGTGAGGAACGAATGTCTTTTCAGGTTCTGTGATGAAATATTTACAGAACCAGGACTGGGAGACAATATTTATTTAGGACTGTCTTAAAGACTGACTGTCTTATAGACTGTCTGTCATTATTTGAATTCAGCTAAAGTACAGTTTGTTAAAGTTGGCTTGCCATGAAGAAGTATACGAGCTTCTTTTCTTCTATGTACAATAAGACAGTAACATACACATTCTAAGTATATCTTTGTAAAGGAAAACATCTTGAGGAAACCTAGACTATTAAGTCTGAAATCAGCAACTCGCATTGAGCAAGCGTGGTGATTAATGCTCAATCCTTCTCCGTGTGAGAGGAGGCTTGTCTCCAGCATTGAGACGATAAAAAAAGGCTGTAAGAGAGTAAGACAGTAACATGTGACAACTGACCGGCACTATCGTATATGACGAGCGGCGCGGTGTGGCAGGGCACGGCATATAGCGCCAGGTTGACGGTCGCTAGCTCGGACACGTGCGTGGCAGTTCGTTCCTCCAGCTTGGTGAGGAGTAGGTGCAGCCGATCCTGGCGAACGGCGAAGTGGCGGCCCCATTCGCTTGTATCTTTTACCTGGAAATAGTCAGTGCCAGTTATGGTTTGAAATGGGCGAGGCTCTGGCAGCAAACTGGTGGCGGTATAACCACCACACAGTACCAAGTGGGATAATTATGGCCTTATTATTTGTTGGATTATTAGAGATGGAAAATAGCACATCTGAAGTCTAAATAAAATATGACACAATGCGGTAGGTATGGGCAGATCCCCCCTGCTTACGGGAGGCCTTTGTATAGCAGTGAAAGTTTTCAGACTGTGTCGAGAGACAAGGAGATAACATTTTCACAAAACAACTTCCATTATATCTAAGAGAATTGAAAGATATGATACCTGTTTGGCTTGGAAGTCGAAGTCTAGGAGATGCAGCCACTGCGACTTGAGAGTAAAGTTGTGCAGCACGCTCAATTCATCCACAAATGATCCGATGTAATCTGGGATATTAAAAATCGGGTTAAAATTACTGACATCATAGGAATACTAACTATAGCTATCGGCACGAATCTTGAGCTCTGACCTTCACCTGCGCAGAAGTAATTTATTGGGTCCCTTTTGTGGTATGAATTGAGGCGCGGGGGCGGGCTAAAGCGGTGATTGGCCCGCAGTGCATCGAGTCATAGCCGTCACTCGGGATTGGTTCTTTGCTCATAAATCACTTCTGCGCAGATGTAGGTCAGAGCTCAAGATTCGTGCCGATAACTAAACACGGCTCATTATTTATGTAAAGTTTTAAGTATTTATGTGGGCAGGTACTCAGAACATAGATATTTAATTATTACTATTATTGACCAACTAGTGTATATAACCACATTTTTACATGTTCCAAAAATTTCAAGAACCAAAAGAACCTACCTTCCACCGCCTCTCCAGCATCAAGCTCGACCTTCAAGGCATCAGGTCGCGGATGCACCACGGACAGCACAATATGATACCCCCCACCGGGCGGGAACCTCGTCTGACGGGCCACGTCAGCTGTCTCTGACTTAGCACCCTCTAGCACTGAAGTCTGGTAGACTACGCGTTTCAGGGCTTGTACTACGGTTCGGGAGGCTGTAATGGTGAACTTTAGCATAAGTTATCATTTTTTGCTGCTGTTATTTGGTAAGAAGCAGAATGTTGCCAATGTAGTTGCTGAAAAATAGACAGGTTGGTGAAATTGAAAGCCGATCCTAATATAACTAATTGGGAAAAGGCTCAGCAGATGATGATAATTTTTGAAAACATAGATATTCAGTCTACAGCTGCATCTGGTTTTGACAAAAAACATTTAGAACGCAATAAAAACGTCTGGACACATACAATAATATTAATTTGGTGAGAAACGGAGTCATTAAAATCTACCAAATGTTCTAGAACGCAATATGTCAATCAAAAAAGCGCTAGCGGCCTCCAATGTGTTTCGTTGTGCCGTAACATCTGCATATGCGCCACATAGACATAATTATGCAGCGCGGCGTTGCCATTGCGCCATTTATATTTGTGGCAAAGGGATCAAAAAACATAAAAACATTCAGACTAACGTTAATAGAGTTTCCGTTTATTCTCCACGAGACTAAACTTTTTGGAACTGTGCATCTAGTTCTAGTGCGACCTAAGAGAAGCTTTGAATTCGGAGTTTGCAAAGGCCTATATGAAAACAAAAACATATGAATTTGCCTTTTCATGTCAGTTGCAAAAACTTAATACTTTGAAGTTATGAAGACTTCGCAAACTGATTACGACAACTGCTTAAGTAAATGACGTATTTCATCATACCCGTCTTCAGCTATGTACATACCTTTAGCATCTCTAAAGAACATGATCCTCTCTCCAGCGAGCCAGGTGTCCTGGTACAGCGGCTTCCTCTGCACCACATAGAAGCTGTTATGCTGGTCCAGGTCGAAGACTGCTGCCACCTCTTCCACGGCTTCGTGCTCATCAGCCACGGAGTTCAGGGTTGAATGCAGTTGCTGTGATATCACTTGCTTTGATATCTTCAGTTTGATGACATCTGAAGAGAAGAAAGAAGAAAATGTAAGACCATGATTGGTTATTGATTAAGGTAATTTTTTTATGTGTTCTATAGGTTCACCATACCAAAGAGTGATTGTCATGAATTTGGCTTCCTTGAGTAGCCTATATTTTTTCGACGATCAGATATTCAATCAGTCCAAAATACTTTTGGGCAAAGGTTATCTTATTCAACAAATGCACTAGTATAAATATTGACTGATATATGGACAGTATGTTTCTTTGTAAGTGCAAATTCCAAGAACTTCTGAACCAATTTGAAAAATTCTAGATTTAACTATCGGAATGTGCGGAGTAAATTGCAAGGAAAGGGGCGAGGGTGAAAGAACTGACGGAAACTGGTAAAAATATCATCATACTTCTAACCATTTTCTTCACGGTTCTTCAAACCATATAGACAGAATTGTGTTGTTGGGGAGTTCGTTCCACCACTTCTTCTTCCCAGCGTTTTGAAAAGTGCTGATTTTCAGCCTACTTTGAACAAATGATGAGCTTTTTTTATCTTAATTCCCGCAAATCTTACCTGAATCTTTGAACTCGTTCTCAATAAGACCGACGATCTCGGCCGCCGTGGCTTCATCGTTGGCCAACACCGTCAGTTCAGTCGTTATGGAGTGCGAGAGAGTGTCGAAAGAGCTGATCTTGTCATATGGCAGTGATACCCTGGAACGAAAATGGAGTTACATATATTAAGCAGTTTCAGCAGTCTCACCCGCATCCTGGTAGAACCGCTTCTGGAAACCGGGTAAAAAGTAGCCTCTGTCAGGCTCCAAAAGGTTGTGGTTTTGGCGTGAAAATGACAGATTGATATGTACTTTCGCATTAAATACATTTTATTTCAATCGAAGTTAATTCTCAGACAAGATGACGCCACCTTACTCTATCCTTCACACTATCTATTTAGTAAATAAACATAGCTAATTGTATTTGATTGAGTCTTGACATAGGTTTGAAATTGAATCCGTGCTTTCAAGAAAATCACTTAAATCAACCATGTTATCTCTTTTTTTCAGTACTTTTGACAAAGTTTACAGAAAAAAAGCCGTAAAACGAAAGACATCGAAGGTCGATGCCATAAAATAAGTGCATAAAAACTTATCAAAATGTAAATAAATATGTACAAATATTCAATGGTATCGAGAGGTTATCGGGGGTCATAGAGCAATTGGTGCGATAACGTAAGGAATCACTAAGTCGTAAAATTTCGGTTGTATCAATAACTCAGTATCTGTCCTAGGTGAAGCCCTGGCAGGGGCAATTAAATGTCATATTCTGCTAATCTTTTTAATCTGGTCATTAGACTTAGTTTATTAATATAGCCTCAGTTATCTAATTGAGATAACCAAGTTGTAGGAATGTGCATTAATATAGCTTACACGTGGGGCGTTATATGAAGGCGCGATTGAGAAGTCAGCGTATTTATTGGTTTACACGGGATACATTTATGCATCAACCTATTGAACCTTAAGATAAATGTCGTAATAAAATGATCTGAAGTCTATTTATTCTATGAGAGCTTTTATACAAAACAAACAAAGGACTAAACCTAGAAAACCTTTGGTACCTACTGTAGAATCATTGTGATCGCAGAGATCGAGGAAGGAACGCTTTGCGTTTAATATTAAAAGACTTTATAGCATTCCTTCGTCTGTAGTACTACACCTCTTACTGACAAACGTTAACGTCAAATTGATTCCTAGGTAATCCAAATATATACTTGTTATAAGGAGGAATTCCTAAAATATATGAACATCTTGATAGATTATTTCGTTTCTAAATTGTTATTAGTTCGTAGGTATGTTTTGCCTTCACTTTGTTTAATTTACTAAGAGATACTTACACGTTCAGTGGTCAATCGAGTCATAATACCAGCGTTTTCTCAGGTTTTAAGACCCACCTGTAGACTTCCGTGGTCTTCCACCAGAGCGGCAGGCCGATGATGATGAGGACACCCACGAAGGAGGCGCTCGCCCACATCCTGTTCGACTCTGTAAACAAACATCATAATTACTGTCATAGGAGATAAGACTTTGTTTATTTTGCTCTATTTGCTAGCACAGCGTGGGAATAAGTCCACTATCAGACATGTAGAAAATATTATGCACTACGCATGTACCATTTTACTCTTCATTAAATTAGAAAAGCAAAAATATATCATGTCGGATGAAAACTTCTGGCCACAGGACGCGGTGGTCCCTCGCTTTCGCGGGCAAGTCCCATTGGAACGCACAGTGACATAGTGCAATAGTGAAGTGATACTAACATTTAAGTTTATACATATATGCATGTACCTACATATAACAAATTATGTTTATGTATGTTAGTCTTAAAGGTATATGCTATGCATGGCCCAATGTAGCCTGATAATAAAGGTATTTTCATTTGATTTGATAACAAATTTTAATTAATGTTTACAAATTTTAAGACAAATCTTCGAACTGTACCTTTGGAGATGAGGAAGCGTGTTATTTTAAGGGTTCCTAAACATTTGGTAGGCGCTTGCATTGTTGCGATGTGAAGACAATGGCATACGCCTAACAATGACTTATGAAATACAACACGAACGCACATGCCTACTAGGGAACTAGAATATTCCGGCTTTAATCTTTGGCAAATGCTTCGCAAAATACCAAAGAGCCTTTAGGATCTAAGATTGAAGGCACCATTTAGCATGTACACAAAAGGATGTGACCCAGGCTCGGAACCTTCATGTCAATCTGCTTAGCAATTTCACCACGAACCTCTTATTCCTGTCCTTTTCACAATTTCATTTCGGGTCGGCGTTTGTCTTTCGCTTACATTCCTCTCTGTCACTCGTCATACTGACACTCACCCTCTTCTTATTCATCACGACGAACAAATATATAAATTCACATTTTGCTCTATATGTAATTGTGTACATTTGTTTGTTTATTTAATGTTTGAACGTGATGTAAGACGAGATGAGTAAGGTAATATGCAACCAAGAACCATTTAGCATATACAGAACGAAACCTGCTGTGCACAGTTTACCCACATCAGGATATTACCTCCCCACTCAGAGACATTTAATGGTTACTTAAGCCATTCCTTAGTGAAGGATTTGTACGACATTCCGCCACTAAGGAGTGACTTAAGTAATCATTAAATGTCTCTGAGTGGGGAGGTTAGACTTTTTACAAGATCTGTCATCTGATTATCAAACAAATGTGGATCTGGTCATTTTGTCTCCATGGCAAGGATACAGTTCAAAAGATTTTAGATATACAAAGTTAATTGGCACGAATTGTACTTTGGTCTCAAGATCCTAGACACAGACACACGTGTAACAATAAAAATATTCCATAAAATTATTTTAGCGATCTCTTAGTTCAGACTATATTTAGAAATTGATGTTTTACACCTAATAAGACGATAATGTCCGAACAGCCTTGGTAAGTAGCTAGGTCTTTAGTCTCGCTTGTCACAGGGGTATGAAAAATGGCAGTATTTTTCTTCAAGCCTTGTGGTTACCTACTACCGGAGAATAGCTTGCTAACTAGTTCTCATGATTTAGAATAATATTTTAAATTTCTTATTACTTCAAGCGATGGATATGCAAGCGAGTTAGTTATTAAAAAATACCTAATTTATTGGTTACCTGATTTTGGTGATGATTATATGACTAATATCAAGTGAAATAGTCGTCAAACGCGAGCCTGTATACATATAATTTAAAAAATAAATGTTTTAGGAAGTTGTTAGATTTCTCAAATTATCTGTGGCAAGGAAAACATGTGTTTTCTCTAAAGAAAGAATTTGTTCCATTTAGATAGGCTATAGAACTATCCAGTAGCAGAGAGTAATCTTGAACTCTCCTATGACAGCTATATTTCATCATCAAGGTGAAACGCACTCACAATAAAAATCAAAATACTACGACGCAAATAGTGACGCGTGCGCATCTATTAAAAGTTGGTGTTAAATTGCCCTCAATTAGCACTCATTCTCCTGTTTAACACCTGACCTCGGTTATTGATACCGTCACCATTGTTCTGACGTCAAAGACCAGGGGAACTGACCCTGGAATGATGTACAGCATACGGGATGATAGACCAGGTTATATTGGACCTATTGATGTGCCACGCCCACAAATTGAAATGAAATAAAATATCTTTGAGCGCTGAATTTAGATGTTTGTAAAAACTTTTGCTACATGGGTTGCTTTCTTGCTTTAGTTAAGAGTTACTATTGATATTCCGAGATAAATTACATCATCATCACGCTGCGATTTTTTTTTGCAAATTGTGCGATATTCACTGATAGAATAAGCAATACATATTGTAGATCTCTCTAAATCTTAATGTCACGATATGGCGATATTGATTTTTGGAACGAAACACACGTTTGATGTACAAGAAAAAAAATGAGTTCCTATGCATGCTCATAAATATTAGAATTTTATAAGAGAGGTACACTACACTTAGTACATTTAACAAAAGAGATGATGTAATTTGCTGGAAATCCAACATTTCAGGACACGCAAAAAGACTACGTGCAATTATACACGAGAACCAGAGTTTGACTCAAAATTCCACGACAATTAGATCATTAATTAATATAAACATTTAATTGCATTTACAGGAATAACACAAGTCAACTGACATTGCTCATTTTGAGTTAGGTACCTATATAAAAGTAGTACTTTTCCTAAGTTTTTAACAAGTACATATTTATTCTAGCGGTAGCAAGTCGTTTATTATTGCATAAACGACTTCTGACTAAAAAGTGAAAAATTCACGACACACGAATTCCTGAGCTATTACATTTTTTTTGCTCTTAAGATAAAAGTAAATAGATAGTAAATGTCTAAAATGATATAAGTAAGCAACAATTCATTACAACGAGTCGTCAATCGCCAAGACAGATAAGTTGCACTAAAATTGCATAATAAATCGAAACAATGCAACATACGACATTAATGCTACATAAATAAAACAGCACAAGTAGACACGCTACAAACAGGTCATTGCGATCTAGTATTCTAGATCACTAGTGTGACCTAAATATAAGTAGGGTTAGCTCTATCTATTACATAGCAATACTAATTAGCATTAAGACATATGGCAACACATAAGGACAATATTATACGAAATCTACTAATATATAAAGAGGAAATTTTTGTTTGTACCCTAAAAGTTCCGACACTACAGACCGGTAAAAAAAAATATTTCACTGTTAGAAAACTACACTCTTCCTCCCTCAGTAACATAGGCTATATTTTATTCAGATACAGGCAGAAGTCCCGATGGGACGCGGGTGAAACCGCAGGAAAACGGCTAGTGTTGTGTATGATTTGTCATCCGCTATATCAGTGACTTGGGTAATTTTAGGATGCAAGGTCATAATAAGCATTGAAAGGAAGTCTACGTGTCTGGTAGCACGACATTAATATGAATCTTTTACCTGAAACGGGTAAATGCACAACATCCTAAATACACATTGTGTGTGATCAATCAAGTTTTATGTTTTGGTAGTTGACGCATTATTTTAGTCACGTACAAGACAATATCCCAAATTATTTATGTTGAAAAAAGGTCTGTCATTGGTAACGGCCCTTACCTGTCAAAAAAGTTTGCACGAAATGAGATCTCTATAAAAGTATGTAAAGTATTTTGCAAAATGATTTAGGTACTGTTTTTGCTAATGGTTTTGTCATAACGGCTAAGCCATTGTAAAATATTTGCTAACATCGATAAGGAAAAAAGAATTAAGTGTTTATGACGCCTCTGTGTTTTTAAATCCCGACCCAGACGCAAGATTAGCTGAACGTGAAAAGTTCACACATGAAAATCACGTGGTTGCTAAAAGTACGATGACCTCTGAATTTTACGCAATATTTGGCTCTTAATTAAGATTGTTAATTTACACCTGTCTATTCCATAGATATTATGTCATGTATGTTTTGGGATACATTAAATAAGAACTTAAGCAATAGTAACCGAACCGCACTAATCAAGTTAGGACAAAGGGGAAGATTTTCATGAGGATCTGCGAATATATTTTACAAGAGCTAATTTCATGACCAAATATCCGTCAGATACTTATTAACATGACCATATCTAATATATTTCCTTATTATTGTTCTCATGAGAGTTCAGCGCAAAAATAAAATAATTTAGCATTCAAATGCTAACTTATTCGTCTGATTTGAACCAGAAAAAGTTGGTATTAAGGATATCCAAAATCACAGAATACCTGAAGCCATTTCATGTGAAACTAAGAAACTATAATCCAATTTATACTTACAAATGCAAATAACAAAATATTTAATGAAGCATTAAGACTATCAAGACATTCAGTTTACCTACATGTCATTGTGTTTACCGAGCTAAACCAACACGTTTTCGGATAGATATACGAAATAATGAGAAAACAAATAAACAAGAATTGGGCCATCACTCTTGGTCCGTGGATGGCATATAATATTTTATTATATAGTTTTATCTGATAACAGTGCAGTGTCATCCACATACACGGTTGTAGGTAATTTTAATCATATCACATGTCAAACTGTCTTAAATTGTAATGCAGAGAAAACATTTGTTTAGGCTTTGTCACCGCGTGTATTGGGAGAGCCCAAATTATTTTAGTAATTTATGTTTCATGTAGCTTTGTTGACTTGGCTGTTTCATTGTGTTTAAATGAAAGTAAACACCACTTCCTCTGCATGACAAAAGATGCAGTTTTTTGGTCAGTTATTGACCAATCAGTCTAAATTATGTAAGTATGATAAGTTGTTTTACTATGATCTATAATAGATATAACATTGAACCAAGTAATCTAATTGTTAAACGTATCCTCAGAAGATAATAAGAAAATGAGGATATTTCATACCAATATTCTACATATATTGTCTATCTGTATTTCTGCTCATAATAATGTACCTCTAATGTACGCAATGTAATGGACGCAATGTTTGTTTAGTTCCAAAACGTAAAGTGATTCCACATTACATGGTTTCATTAGGTTTTTCGTAGTAACAAAATCCTGAACTATTTTCGCAGACTGGGGTGATGTCAGATGTTGACACTACTTTTTAGTGCTATGTAACAAGCAATGCATGGCTGGTTAGTATGAAAAAAGTTAAAGTAAACTAGTTATATCTGGTTATGGATACAGCCAGATACTGGCACTGCGGTATACGTTTTGTAAAAAAATCTATTCCTTATTCTATGAATGGCAATCAGCGGAGTGTCTTTAATGGTAGGTAGTAGGTATAAAACAATATACTTAAAGTGGCTGATACAAATCAAGCACAATATATTTTATTGCAGCTGAAACTGCACGGCAATATCGTAAAACCACTGCACCATAACTGTTTAGAAACGAGACAGACATCTTTATTGTAGATGAGATTCGTACTGAATCCCATATAGCAATTGAAGAGCCGAGTGGAATGCCCTTGAGCCGAGGTTTCGTGGAGCCTGGATGCGTCATAATAGTCTTGACTGGAGATACTTAAACAGAACAAGACGTGCGTGTAATTCAGCTTTTACTATCATGATTAAGAGACAATATGACTGAGATTATGGGACTTAAAATGAACCAAATGTTCAACCAAAATCGTTGCAGAAATTTAGGCATGTAGACCAACAGATGTCAGTCAGATTAGAAACTATTTAGTAATCTGTGGTCAGATGACTAAACCTAAATAGTGATAGGTAATGGAAACCACAAGGAACGCAACAGCCACTGACGCAAACAACACTTTTCACCTTCATAAAAATATTTGAAGATATATTCTAAGCATGGAACTCGTCAGCTTTATTTCTGCCTGCGATGCACATAAAGCATTTTGCTGACGTCATTACGATAAACTTTATTGGACTGACTATTTCGTTTTAAGCTTTGTCTGTCTGTGTTGGTTTTATTGCTTTTAACTCTAAGAAGAAAAGAGGTTTTTCCATAGCTTTGTCTCTAGCTTTTTTTGATGGGAAATCATCAAATGTCCCCTCCCACTATGGGTAAGCAGCGTGAGGCAGTGTCAGACTCTTACTGACTAAAACCCATCATGTGCCTTCTTAAGCCCTTGATGTACCTACCAGGGCCGCGGTAACTCTTTCGCCCTCTCCTTGGCCCTGGTGGGTCCCTCTGGGGGATTGTCCTCTAGCTTAAGTTTACTTTACGCAAGTTTGTAAATATTGGGAGCGAATATTTTCACCTTTGTGAGTCTTGTTTATATGGTCAGGATGACTTTGCGACAAAGGCATGACAATATGACTCAAGCCCATCAATCTTATGTTACAGACTAAAGTTAAACATGTGTATCACTGTTTGTGCTATAATAACAGTTTCTATAAACATATCCTCGGATTTCATTCTTGTGTTTCAAGAATGAAAAATTTCAGGAATATCAGGCCTTTCATTACACTTACGTGTCATAACCAAGGATAATTTGGTATACTGCAGTTATTGTCAGGACCACTAATGTAGCTTCTGCTATCGACAAGAAACATCCTAATGATAAACTCTTGCAAGAAAATTATAATCATTCATTACGCACCTGATGTGTAGGTTTTAACTAACCGTTCTTTGTTCAGATACTAGATCCTGACAAACGAGGTCTTGCGGTTAGAACCTATGCGTCAATTATCTCTAAACTTGTCACAAGAACACTATGAATGATTGCTATGTCTCCGACCTAGCGTAATAGCCTAGAATTATTGGCAAGCTTGACCTACTGCACGAAGGAAATTACTGGCTTTATGTGCATATGTATTTTAATGATATTACTTCAAATTGCATCGTTGATTGTAGGTTTGAACGTTTAATGGGATCAGAAGATAATTTGATAGAAGCTCCTCTCATTAGGACGAAGATCCAAGGCCTTATAGAGCACAATGCAACGCCTAATACAGAAATAATGACTAATAATAATAACAATGGTCCTGTACCATAATGTCCGGACGTAGTTTGCAATAAGATATAAATTTATGAAAGGTGTTTAGTTCATTGAACCATGTTATGACGGGTCCTGCAAAGTCAAATCACTCATATTCAATTGCACTAGATACATGGAGTTGCAATTAAGATATAAATCTACAGACACCTTTTGACGAGGTTTTATAAGACTTCCGCCCGGGTCTGGAGGAAACTACTTCCAGCCCATGGCCAGCCCATAAATGCATGCGTTAAAGCGTAACAAACACGCATCCATATAAACATTTGCGTAGTTAGGAGTTGAAAGTAGGACTCTTTTCAATGATTCCGAAAATAAAACCAATTTGTGACTGCCTTTCCAACTAAAAATACTATGGCAAAAGTTAGCCTAACCTTGTGCGTCCTTACAATGTTGATGTTCAAAGTCCGAGAGATCTCGTGCCTATTGCATAAGCAGCTCAGGAAAATACTTGCGTCAATGGCGTCTTGATTTTCTTCCATCGTCATATTTTTTTTTCTTCTACAAATAAAAGCTGCCACACTATTTGCAAACATAAATCAAATGTGCATATAAATTTTGGCTATAATAAACATTTAATATTTGTATGCAGATCATAGAAATATTTTGTTTTATGAATTAGCCTGTGAAGTCAGAATTCACAGCCCGATATTTGCTGTATGAATTTACGAAATCCTAGCCTTTTACCAAATAAGTAGGGATTAGCTTCCAGCCAGAGTAACTGGATGCAGCTGAGTACCAGTGTTACACATAAATTGCTCAGGGTATCCGATACTCTTTGGTTTAATTTATTGCCTGCCAGACGTTTTGGCTTCTGACCATCAGGAGCCACACGGACAAACTCATCACGATCTACCATCCAGGGACCGATCACGATAATATGTAGGTACTCGTGCAACTGTTACTCAGCCACGAGTTATGAAATGTTTGACAAAACATACTAAGAATATTATGCTCTTCGTTTCCTCGCTTTTAAAACTATACAAAATATGCTGATTTAATATCTTAAGATCATGAATCAGCCATCATGTTCCGTCATGTTCGTGAAGAAAGATGAAGATCACTCGACCACAACTCGACACTCAGCATGAGAAAAGGATTAAATAACGTTATGTATGCAGACTGTGCATATCATGTGCATGTGTGATCTAAGTAAATAAATGCTTGCTAAGCCATAAAGATACGAGTAATGATGTGGGAACATAAAGAATACTATTAACTAATGCATAAACTCACCTGCCTTCAACATAGTTGTTGACAGTGATTTCGCAAATAGTAGACG
This sequence comes from Helicoverpa armigera, assembly GCF_030705265.1. Taxonomy (NCBI): domain Eukaryota; kingdom Metazoa; phylum Arthropoda; class Insecta; order Lepidoptera; family Noctuidae; genus Helicoverpa; species Helicoverpa armigera. The sequence goes on from NC_087141.1 coordinate 5,039,555, forward strand.
AGGTATCCTATGTTACACTTGAGAGTGGACTATCCTTAATGGATCTGACTGTATTGTAACTAATTTTACTTGTAAAATGTAAAAACTGGAGGTTAATGTTCCTAAGTATGTATGCTAAAAGGAAAATGCTGTCGCTGGATAAACATTTTCAGATCATTGATCGAAGTAATCAATGCAAGTTTTACCATTTGAGGTAAGCAGGATTACTAGTAGGTAAACTGTACTATATATTGTCATGTTCACCTCTAAACAGGGGTGTATCTTAAGAGCTGTTGATTGAATAGGAAGCTTAATTAAACACATGTTTATCTCACAACCACATCAAACGAGCAAATTGATACACTTGTTTGAAATTAATTCCCATCGCAGATAACATCATTACGACATATGACATAAGTGACCATGATCTCCAAAATGAAGCTTCGATAAAAAATATCTGCACGTTAAAGTGCGCATGCGACGATCGCAGTTTTATTAGCACCGGTCAAGGTTGAATCGTTGATATATTGATATGAGACCATACGAATTAAAATTCAGGAAGTCTCTGAGACTATTCTATTGAGTATTCCGCGAGAGGGCGCGCGTTTCAATGTCAAATGACTCGGTGAACGTTCCCAATTGACATTATTAAGATTTTATAAGTCTACACTTTTACTGGTCAATTTATTGCAGTTTGTACTAACGAAGTATCATTGTTATATTAATATGTCTGACATGTTTTATTGGACAGTTTAAAAATAGTTGAAGTAGGTACATGACGATTGGTGTAAATGCTTCATCTCTAACCTGAAGCCTTGTTAGGGGAGAATAGTTCAAATATATTGTAAGTTAAAGCTCGCTTAAGAGCTTTGCATTTCTGCATTCATTTGCTGATTAAGATTTTATTTTCCTTAATGAAAACTCTCGTGGGAATTTCCAGAATTCCTACTTCGCTTACGTGCCATATCAGGTCTTTAGGTCAACATTTTATTTCTTTGTCTTCAAGTCAGTCATTCAGTTACTCTTCTAAGACTCCAGTTCCTATATTGAGTTGGTATTTTGAATGAAATATGTCCAGTCTTAATCTTTCTATTTTCTCTTAATTTCCTCCTGTTTTGTAACTAATATTTCTATTACTTAATCTGTTATGACAATCATGTTTACTTTGTTTCTATCTATTGACTAAGTCTTAGTTGATGTTTATTCTGTTCCTAACTATGTATTTACTAAGCCACTTAGTAGTTGTTTTTGAAAAACTTATTTTCCTTGATATGCGTATTGAGATGACGTCAAATAACGAATATAATATGTATATAGTTGCCTTCAAGTATATAAGCCGTTTGGTGTTAATTGCATAATTAATAAACATTGCTACGAAATTAATGCCATGTATTATATAGGACGAACTTTAATTTGGACGGTTTATTTGTATATGAAGTAAGTAATATTATCTATTCAGCTTACTATTTATTGACATACTATTCTTTGTATTGCACTATAACAGTTTGATTTAATGTTTGATTGATGTAATGTTTTATGCCTGTCTGCACCACAAATTGCACTTCAAGAGCATCATATACGACGTTGCTTATTCGTAAGGCTAGTTGTCCCACAGAGAACCCAGAGTAAGACGAGATTGAAACATGAACATTTCCAAATGCAAAGAAAAAAACGGGCCAGTATGATAATCCTGAATAGTTGGAAGTGTATTCGACCTACACCCCATACAAGATAGAAACTGAAGAACATAAGTAATAAATAACTGTAAAAGCTGATAGATTGGACCAACAACCCTGAAACCGAAAAACAATTCCTAATTTGAATTTCAAATTCCGAAACACGAGCTGTAAAACGTGACGTAATATCTACATACGCACACACACGCAATATTCTTTTCAGTTCTAGAATTTTTACTACTAGCCACACAATGTGTATGTGCATGCCTACGACGGAACAAGACGGTTTTTAGTCAGTAAGAGTCTGACACTCCCTCACCGCTGCTAACCCACAGCAAGAGGGGTCATTTGATGATTTTTAAATATAATAATAATTTAAAAAAAAAATGCGTTGCTGGACAAAATATGTATTTTGTAATCGACGTTATATCTATGACCGTAAGACCATTAAGTAATCTGTAGTAAGACCCATATCTCTAGACTTGAACGATCTCTCGTCTGAATCTTGTGCAAGACGAATCTATCTGACAAAAGTGAAGACGAAAAGTAGGTATTATAGCTTTGGTTTGGATTATATAGGCAACATACGAAGCTAGCCTGTGTATTGAGACCTTTTAAAAAACAGATTCTTTGAAACAATTAATCCAATGCGTCACTAAACTACCAGCAAACGGCGAACTCAAAAACCACGTTCACTCGCCCCCACCGTCACCAACCTACGTGCAAAATCAGCAAATGCAAGTGATAGTACGGCCAAGCCCCCGGTTGGCCAACCACTCGATTCGCGGTCGCCTCGCTATAGTGGGTGTGGTTGCTATTACGTCAGCAAAACAAGCGCAAGCGACCTTTGCCTCTGCCTGTATTCAGCGTAATGTGTTTGCTGATAGTATTTTTAGGAATGAGTAAAAGGGTTGTGGTTTATGGCCATACATTATGGAATTTCCTGGTGAAAACCTCCTTGGTTGAGTTCGGAATAGGATTTTTTGGTGGTAGGAAATGTTTTTCTTGCATATAGAATAAGGGAAGTTTTTCTTGCAGTCACAAACCGCGCGTGCGCTTTCAATTTCTGTCAAAGGAAAGTCGTATGCAGATAAGCAACTAACTGGTCATTTTAGTTGGTTTTTAATGCAATTTTTTAAACTCCAGTCATAAAAAGACCCGTAATTTTTTATATATGTATATTTGTAATTTATCTTAACCACTGTCTTATATAAATGGAATTGCAACAAAACGGCAAGGATTAGTTGCCGTTTAACACCTGCACAAACAGATGTTTGTAGCATGACGTATTTGTATAAGCAAAGATATAAAAATATCTCTGTATACTTTTCTATTCCGATCTGGCATTGAATGAAAACAGACTACCTCTTGAGCCTGAAAAACTGAAATAAATCTCTGATAATAGGTGCAGTGCAGGTCAGGTGCAAACCATGCAATGAGAAATATGATGTTATTCAATTTGAAGAGACCCAGCCTAATCAAGAGATGAACCTTCCCAAAACTTATGTTAAGTTTATTTTTGCATTAGGAAATTTCACGTCCCAGAAACACAGCGGGTTCTTAGGATAGAAATTCTGTCCACGTGGCGCACCACACCGCAGCTCGTGTTACTCATGACGTTTTTTATAAAGACTTAGAACTTGGAAAAAACATTAAGACTGCACTAGAGCTACATCTAGAATCTAGACATACAAAACAACTATTGCTAATGCGCCACAACTCAGCCACCTGGATACGATTCCAAAAAACACATGGGCCATTTGTCTCACCACAACACAAGTACTTGTCTGCCTAATGAAAAATAACATCTATCCTTGAAAAATTCAGACATAACATATTTGTAGGCAAGGCCACACACAATGACAAGGCCACATCTTCACAATCATAAGGAAATTCCGTTTCACGCAAGTTGCGACGTATTTTTTTCGCGTCATGTGTATCAAACGATTGTATAACGGTGCGCAAGAGATATATTTAACCAATGTTTTTCATAGAAAACCGGGAAGAGCTCGAAGGTTAGGCTAGTAGACTATTTTCGTGTCAATAGCATTGATAAATTCGCGTGATTTTCTTTTTTTGTGCTGTTGTTTTGAACAACTTTTTTCGCATTTGAAACACTAATTGCCCAAATCCTTATCGACGAAATATGTATGTTCAGTTGCAAATATGACAGACATATCTGCTTCCCGTACCAAAGCATCCGAATATCACTAGGTAAGTATATATATTTGTCTAAACTCATCAACTACCTTCTTGATCACATTAACAGTCAAGAAGAACCCATGAAATAGATTTGCATCCAAGCATTCTGACTATGTATAATTTCAAGTGGGGGTTACGAAAGCCGTACATTTTAACTCTCTTTGTGGGGCGTCGCACTCTAATTCCTTCGATTAGATGCTAAGCAGTATAATTTCTACGCCACTTTTATATCTAAACTGCTTAACGCCCTCAACCTTTTTCACTTCTTAATAGATGTGCAAAAACGCTTTATAGTAAAAAAATAAAGAAATTAAAATGGAATCTACTAGAATTTCTTTTTGAGGTCACGAATTTCAGTTACAGAGTTTAGCGTTTATAAATACAGGTCCCATTGATAAACTGCGCCATTTGAGGACAAATAAAGAGCACAAAATTTCCATTAATTGATAGCTAACCGTATTATCTAATTTGAATATCACCACAAACCTCTCCTTGACCCTGTAACATTATGTGATAATTTCGCACAACAGCCCATGGAAGCCAAGCAAGTTTTGTCCAGTTCATACTAGGCACTGATAAAGTAGTTTGGTAATCTGTGAGCGTTTGGCGATGGTATTTAATAGCTACTGTTTTTGAACAATATATAAAAAAACAACATTTAATATACTCTATATAAAGCTCTTCGTATTATTGTGTTTATATAGGACCTGTTTATAGAAAACCAGTTGTGAAACAAACACAAGAAAACATGTTAGGACGCAATTATGTTCTTGATTATGTCACCATTGCTATTTTTTTAGTGTCTGCACAGGCTTCTGTATTTAAAACGATAGATCATTTATGTGCAGTCTTATGGTTTTTTAGGGACACTATTATCCCCAAAACCCATGGATTTAGTGGACTACATTAATACTCTTATCTTATGACTTTTTCGTGCTACCTATGTACTAGGAGTGAGTGGTAGGAAGGAAATGAAAATTTGTTCCGTGGGTAGGACTTAACACTCTATATCCCAACCGCATTTTCTACTTGGTCCTTCTATTCTAAGAAGGCTGTAACTCTTTCAATCAATCCAGTAACAATCGTTTACTTTAGCTAATATTACGGTAGCTTTTGCTATTTATTTAGCCTTGAGTAAATACAATAGCTTTTTAGCTGTATACTGGAAATATTTTCCTGAATTCTGATTACGCGTTTGGGTTTGTTCAGTTATTTAATTTTGTTTGAACAGGATAACCTACAGGAAATGTTATCAGAAAAAGGAATTCATGTTTAATGTTGACGATTTAATATAAGGTCTAATCATGACTTGCCGCACGTTTCGAAAACCATTAATGTTAGTAATTTGTTGCCAAGAAAAGATGAGTCCTCAACTCAAATACAGACATTTCATACAAGACTTGTTCCATAATTACATAGTACACCTTACACGAACGAAGACAGGTGCATTTACGATAGTAACAAATCATCAGGCAACTGTCATTAGCTTGACGCAAAGCCAGACAGGTATCGCCAAGCTTATGTACCTACTACTCGAAACTTTGACCTGAAGACAGTGAAATGATAACGTACTAGCAAAATTGTTTATACTGACCTGCCATTGTCACGTGGAAGGTTCACAAACTCCTGATTGAAATTAAAAATATATAGGCTGAATGCGACGCGTTCGCTTTGCCAGACGCGGACCACTGTGGAAGCAAAAAAGCGCGGTAGAGTCCGACGTTCAGTCGATCCAAGCCTCGGGCCAGTGTGTGCCCGCCGTCCGAAGGGGATGCACGGCTCTGCGTCGTAATAACGCGACTCAATATATCGTACTGTGAAAACTTTTAATAATAATCAAATATACGTGTGGTGTTATTTCCGTCTGCATCGTCTGGTGCCCAATCCGTGAGGATACAGAGGATTTCCATTTCATATCGGTGAGACTGAATTTCTTTAATATTTTTAAAATGCTGTTTGAGTTTTGGAAACATATGCATTATATGTTAATGAAAACTTATTTCCATCAACATTTTTACTGCAAAGACTACACTCAATTCAAATACCCACTGATAATAACCCTAATATTATACATATCATACATAATTATAATATGAAGAAACAACAGGAATTGCAACACAGTGGAGGATTTTGATGGAAATAATAAAACGAGCTATAAACAGCAAAATAGCAATAAAACCACAATATTCTTCAATTAAGATGATTTCATTATGGCTAGACGATACAATGAATTAAATGACGACAAGAAAAATCTGCCAATAACTGCTACTGGCTAACGAAAGCTAATTGCTTTTCAGAGGAAAACAAAACAGTGTTTATTGTTAAAATCACTTTACATACAATCAATCGTGACTTCGACATTTTTTTTGTTAAAATTCACGTCATCAACTGTTTAATATTCAACAGGCAAACACGTAAAAACTAGATAAATAATTCTAAACTTTATTTAAATGGGTGGAATATTTTAATACATAATACTTTATGGCATTGGAATAAAATTATTATATTTTACTAATTGTAAACAAGAGGAGGCAATTTTTAGGGGAGCTAGAGGACCCAATCCCGAGATCTCCAAAATTTTCTCTATGTGACTAGAAAAGAATTCCTGAAACATTTTCATCAATCATAACACTTGCATACTAGAAACTTAAATTTCATTAAATTTCTAGCATTATTTATTCCAGTAAATGTAGTAATTTAATGTTACATGTGTATTATAACGAAGGCCCTGACATTGTACCTCATAATATTATCCTTATTGCGACTGAAGCTGTGTATTTACACGTCAATAGTCTGTTTATCAAGTAATCGCAATTAATCTAGCTAGAAAACTTTATAACTGACAATATTATCATTCGTTTATTATATCTGCAGCATATTTTAATAGAGAACTTTATTGCTCTTTGACACAGCGTGGGTGTCAGAGAGTGCTTTAATCACAAATCTTTCGTAGCTTCGAACCTATTCATCATTTTCGAGTTCAATTTTTTCACCAACTCATTCAATGTCATTCCGTTATCTGGTATTGCACTTTTTCAAATCGATAACCTAAAAAATCTTATCTGATCAAATCCACAAGTTACAAGTAGTATTTATTTCTATGAAACTGATGATTATCTCTCTACTATCACCGATCTCAGTTTTTCCTTTATTGTCTATAATAACAAGGAACTCAAATCTTTCCAATCCTTTTGGGAATGCAAGTATCCCAAAATAACGATCTAAGTTTGGAAGAAGCCCGAAGATTTTCGGCACTTGTGTACACAACACTCGGATACACAAATAAAGCGGAACTAGGTCAGGATTTCTCAAGCAAAGCAAGTAAACATGGGCAGGAAGCTGCAAAATCTTCAGCAAATAAATAAACCTGAACGTAATATTTTCAAAATCAACTACACCTAGTATATCACAGATTTTTAGAAATAGAAGTATGAAATTTCCGAAGGAGCTCTATTTTTGAGCCGTAATATAAATTTAATGTTGACGTAGAATTGCAATTCAGAACGTTTTTACTTTATGTTTCGTCATTTCGTGTTCGGAGATCATATCGAATGTGTGCAGTGGATATTAACACGTTATTAGAGAAACTCGTTTGTAACGACGAAGTTGCAGATGACACCTGCTTCTTCAATTTACAATTACTTATGTACTTCCTTATCTACCGAAACACGCACAATGCACATACTCTCAAATTCTATGTAAATGATCCAGATTTCGCAAAAAGTAAGTTATTTAGTAACCAAATAGAGTTAAATTGTAATCTAAATTGTAGTAAGTTTACGACTTTTTTACACCACCAGAACCAAGGTTGCCTGATAACTGCGTTACAATTGTTAGTTTTATTTGCCAAGATTTAACAAAGAAGAATAATAGAGGTGTTTAGACTGATGACATACGTTGACCCAATAAGCAGACAATGACTGGATGCCCTATTTTACCTTCCAACTCGATATCATCTGAACAAATAATACGCATTTATTGAAAACATCGACTGAGTGCGAAATATAGAATTTAGAATCAGATTTCTGCAAGAAAATGCTTTTAAAAATAATATTTTACGGACGGTGTTACGAGTGTAATTTGTAAAATTGCTATTTGTGACGCAAGCGGAAGTTCGATAGGTGACGAAAGGAGGTGTGTCAAAATGACATTGGAATATTAATTCAAAGATTATCATGAAACATAGTCTTATCGCCATATATACTAAGTTTATCTTCATACACAAGGATTGTATCTATATCTAAGCAGAAAAGCGTGAGGATTGTAAAGCAGAAAGAATTATCTCTTAAGATAAATATTTGCTCTGCCTTAAGAGGAGAACGCTATAACGGTAGATGATGGTGCAGTATTATCAAATTATTTGCCATAAATAGGTACTGCTGTGTAAATTATTGACGTTATTTTTAAAATTGAAAATTAGGACGCTATGTCTAAAGCAAAAGAGCCAACAGGGAAAAATTAAACCGAGAGATAACTTAAAAAGTAGGCCAAACAGCATGATAAAACCAGTTCGATAAGGACAGGTAGATGGTAGATCTATTGCAATCTAACTCCACATAATACCAGGTAAACGATTACCTGACGTCAATATTGGAACCAGTCCTTAGTAGTGAGGAACACAGTAGGTATTTACAAAACAAAGCAAGCTTTGCTATGGTGAATGAAATACAGTGAGCAAAGGTACTCCGGAAAAGGTCAATGCGATACATTGCTCCCATTTTACAAGACGTCTGCGGGTATGCACTGATTTAATGCATGAGCATGAAACTGTGGCCCGAAGTTATGCAGCTCAGTCTATGATAGACTGTTTGCAGCATTTTCTTTATTTGGCCTGGAATTTTCATTAAGAATAACAGACGTTTATTTAGGTTATAGGTAAGTAATCATGAGCTCAGTAGTGAGACTGCACGTTTGGTTTATGTTAGTAGTTCCAGAGATGTGACAGATTACAAATGCAGTCGTTATACGTCTTACGTGAATTGCATTATGGTCATATTATCCGTTTTGGCAAAATCTTCCGAAGCTGACTCACAGACTGTGGAAATTTTAAGAAGTCAGGTATAAATTACCTTTTGCATTGATTGATGAAGAACTGAACAATTTATGAAGGTATTGAACTCCAGTAAATATTAAATGCAGGGATCTTTTTGACTTTTATGTTTGTGAAGGTGAAATTTTGCTGTTTGAACATTGACCGCATAAATCTGAATTATGATTTGACGCATTTCAACCAGTGGTTGTGAACATTTGTATGTATATCGCAGACATTCAAGATTTTCAAATAAATAGGACACTATGTGATCTTTGATTACATTTTGTAGACGAATTTCAGACTACTAATTTTCGGATAAAATAAAAATATTTTTTGTCATAGAATTTTCTAAAGAAAGAAAGAAGTTAACTTCTAAGGAATACTGAGCAATCTATTTGGCCTGATTTTGATGATGGCACAAATCTGTGTAGTGTGCACAAAGGATAGATCAAGATTAAATATGCATACAGAACAAGTAAAAACAACGCACAAAATGCATAAAGCGGCTCAGGAGTTTATTGAAATGTTAAATATAAAGTTGTGATTCACGAATGCAACAAAGAATTAAATCCAGGCCACAGAGGGCATAAAGAGAAGGCGAAATAATTGCGGCATAAACCTAACAAAGTACATTTCTAATATATATTAACGCGAAAGTATGCATGCATGTCAATCAGCTTGGATTGGCACAGTGAACCTTGGATAGTAGGTACAGCTATGCGGAGATTCCCGGGAATCTGGAACTTGATCTATAAAATAATCTTAGTACGTGCACCACGTATTGGCCCCAGGTCAAGTCTGCGGATATGTTCTTGCTCTTACCCGTTATCTCTGACCCAGCATCAAGAATAACTTTAGTAGGATCAGAGTAATAAAACCCACGAAAACGTGATAGATAACCTTATTTTAAATAGGTGGTGTTAATAATTAATGTGTCATTGCCTAAGATCAAGTGCAAATGAGCACTAAATGCGTGAATGTCATTTTGCTTAACCTTGAAGCATGAGGCAGAAGCAAAAATGACATCGTTTAATCAAGACGCTGTGTGTGATTTTTATAAGTTAACCTACTATGAGTTTTGCTCTCATTAATCACATCAAAGACAGAATAATAACGGTTAATTGAAAAGACCGTGGACAGACTATCGCGTGAAGATAAGCTACAATTGCATAATTCATAACCATTAATAGAATTCAAACAATAAACACCTTGCCGCTAATCTCGAATGACCCAGTAAAGCTGCGGAGATTACAGATACATAAATCGAGAAAGTGAAAGCAAAATGTCACTGCCAAAGACGACCCGATGCATGGATGCGTACTTACAATATTAATTGAGATAAGAATGTAAATCGCGAGATTCGTACTTACATAATCGACGAGTCACATGATTTAAACATGAATGACCTTATGAAGATATGGAAGATGCCAATACTGGTATCAGCCGCTAATTTGTAAAACAATCTTGGAATACAATTAAATATAGATTATGTTGCAAAAGTACTAGACACTACATTATTGCGAATTTCGTAAACGGTAAAAGATTAATAGCATCTGCATCCTTTCGATTTCTAGGATTTTACAAAAAATGATCTCATTCACGCAACTGAAGTTGCAATGCACGAACATACTCATGATTGCTTTCCATTACGGCCCTTTCACACGACAGTCAAGTTTTTTGCAGGATACCGTTTTTTGCGGGATCCCGTTTGATCGCAATAGATATTATATGCTAGTGTTCACACGAGCAAACCGCATGCAGGATCCTGCAAAATGCTGTTCCTGTCGATTTGTGCGATTCGGTTTTGTCACTTGAAACTGGATAGTTCGTCCAGTAAAAAGCGGGAATCCTGCAAAAACGGACGCTGTGTTCACACGTAGTTCAGTTTTACGGGATACAGTAAAATGCCGGTCCTGCAAAACTGGACTGCCGTGTGAAAGGGCTGTTAGGGTCTTACACGTGACTCGTTTACCGTACTACTTTGTAATTCTGAGCATGGCCGTTAGAAATTGTTTGTTTTCCGGTTCTTTAAGTATCAAAGGTTTAAGTCATAATAGGTGAGAGCGTAGCATGTCATCAGTGTTATCAGCTAGTAGTCTCAAACTTAAGAAACTTTAATTAAGCACTTTAGCCTTCTTTATAATTATTTTCGTCATTATTCCGTGCAGTCATTATCTACATGTAAACTTTTTAATCAAATTGTTAATTTCCGACAACTCTTGACCCATTGACTTGTCTTACCTGAATATCATGTGACAATCGTTCGATATTTTGACTATTATCGTGAATTTTTTCATGATTTGTAGTCTCGATAAGTCAGGCCACGACCTCTAGATGTGTGAATATCATGTTACCAATGATCTGTAGCGTGTTCATTATTAATAGGTTATCTTATTTTTTAGGAAAACCACGTCTATGATAATTATAACCTTTTCTTTACTTGTTTAGACTTTAGACAAACGCGAAGATTTCTAATAATATCCATTTGTAATGTTTTTGGTTTATTTAAGTCCACTGAGATCCAGTTCATTGAAATAAAGCCCACAATATTTGAAGACGACCCCAGTCCGAATGGAATTTATTAAAAGTATCGATACAAACCGGTTGCGTAATCGAGACAATAAAAAAGTTATTTTTGGAAGATCGCTTGTTATCTTTTGGCAACAAACACTCAGGAATATAACACACACAGTTTTAAACTTAACAAAATAAAACAGGAAGTGTAGATGACAATGATAATTTTCTTATGGGAAAATTGCTGACAATAGAAGAAGAATGGAACGTTGAAACATGTATGATTAATATGAAGCTAATGCAAATAAACAATATAAAGACGTAGAATAATCTAGTTTTAATTTCATAATAAATAGTAGACACAGAGACGACCTTGGTGGAGCAGAAGCTATGATTGAAGACAATAGGCATTGATATAGTAATCAATTTGTACGCACGCCCAATGTTGACGCCATAGGTTTGCGATGACACAGAACTATAAAGAAGTGACGTCACTCTTTATTTACTTAGCTTTTAGGTTCAGGAAAAGGGGTGATATGAAATTCTGAAGACATCCAAACTAGTATTTCGATTCATAATAGCAGAATCTTGATACTTTGAGGGTTTTTATGTTGTAGAGCTTGTTCATCCTGCATGCACTAGGCCAAACTAGCCAAAACGAGTCTATAATTAAAGTGGAACGTTGCTAAACAACCTAGTAATTATATCGGTAACTGTGATCTATATCTTTGCTGGTAATTACTAAACGTTAGTACTTAGCTCAGTGAGTAGTAACTTGCTTAATCGGAAGGATGAATAAAAAGATTTAGTGGAAAAATGCTACCAATTATAATGATACAATGACCTATGTATGATGTAAGACCATAACCAGCTGACAGCTTGGCAAAGGGTTACTTTAATGGGTAAAAACTGTCTCTTGAAAATCACCTTTTCCGACCAGGTGATAACTAATTAATATGGATGCATAACAGATAAAAAGATGGATCTCGTGTTAAAAAAACGTGATGTTTTCATGATTGGGGATCAAAGGTCGAGTCGCACGCGAAATGATGACCCCAATAAAATTTGTCAGATAAAAATTAACTTAATTAAATAGGGTAAATGGGACTGATAAGAAATTATGCTTAGTTTAGTAACGTGTCCACTGGTCACGGCTGAATACATTGATCTATTTATAGATGTTGGCGCGTTAGGTTTTGTGTCCCAAACAGCTGAAGACTTTTGTCGTTCAAATGAAAATAACATCACGCTTACTTACACACATGCTTTCCTGCCGGTCAGGTTTCCAAACTACCTTCAAACAGGTTACATTGCACTTTGGTAAACAGAGATAAGAATTTTTAAGTAACGCTGCTTTCGATAAGACTTTATTTACCTTGACGATCCTTAAAAGAACAAAGGATATAAGATTTTTATCAGTGAACCACGTTAGAATATCGATACAGGAAATGTTCGGAAGCATGAAAGTCAAATCAAAACGAGACAGGAAGTTAAAGACAACAACAAAATCAAATTGAAATAAGATGGAATAGGCACTAAAGTCTGAAATGACCCTGTTCGACTAGGTGATAGTAATGCCTGAGACCAGGAAAAGAGAGGTAGCAAAACAGAAACAAGGACACCCACCTGTTTAAATGTTGCTAAACTCAACTCTCGCAGTCATGAGGAAGTTTTGAGACTAAGCTTGAGGAATGGAAGTTCATTATGCTCTACAGGACGTCCTAAGGCTTAGCTAAATTACGTCTTCTTAGAACAGTATCAAATAAGAAAAAAAAAACTTTTAAGTTAAACGGTTTTATCTTATGTGTACTGAAAACTAGAAAATAAAAAAATAGTTACTTACCTGTCAACCTACGTAGGTGGTCCCGGTCATATTAAACTAAAAAAAAAACGTGGGGCCCATTAACTATTGCTGTAGTACTTTCTTCTAGAGGTATAATAGGTGTGGATTGCATCGACTTACTATAATCGTAACTGGAGATTTTGACAATCAATAATCAGCCGTAGCGGCTTCACCAGCGAACGCCGAGCTCATGATCTACCAAAGTATAACGATATGCTTTGCCATAGGTAGGATTTCACAGGGGCCCCACGTTTTTATTTTAGTTTAATATGACCGGGACCACCTACGTAGGTTGACAGGTAAGTAACTATTTTTTTATTTTCTAGTTTTCAGTACACATAAGATAAAACCGTTTAACTTAAAAGTTTTTTTTACCGATTTTTTATTTTCTAGTTTTTAGTATTTAATGAAAATGCCTACCGAATATTCCTCATTCTATCTAATTCATTTAGTGCATCATTATTACACGGTCTCTTACCTGAAAATTTATTACAATCCAATTCCTCAATACATAGCCCTTCCAGATACTTTTTTTTGTAACGACCCCAAAAATCATCACATGACCTCTCCTGCTGTGGGTCAGCAGCTGTGAGGGAGTGCCAGACTCTTGACTAAAAATCGTTTTGTTCCGTCGTAGGCCTTTTATGTACCAGGGCCGCGGTAACTCTTTCGAACAATCTCGCAGCCCAGGCAGGCCTTGGCCCTGTTGGGCCCCGCTGGAGTTACTGACGGTTTTCTACTTGTGAAGCCCTTTCATTTGATACCCATATTGGTGGGATTGATAAAAAATTGTTATCAGGCATTTGGTAGCGGCGGCCATCTTAGATTTCAATTTTGCATAGTAAATTGTATTCTACTTGTTGAGACCTTTCATTTGATACCCATGTTGATGGGATTTATAATACCTAAGTTATCCGCCATTTTGTAGAGGCCGCCATCTTGGATTTTAATTTTATATAGTACATTGTATTCTACTGGTTGAGAACTTTCATTTGATACCCATATTGATGGGATTGATAAAACCTACGTTGTCCGTCATTTTGTAGCGGCCGCCATCTTGGATTTCAATTTTTTATAGTATATTGTATTCTGCTTGTTGAGCCCTTTCATTTGATACCCATATTGATGGGATTGATAAAATCTACGTTATCCGCCATTTTGTGCCGGCGGCCATATTGGATTTACAATGTTATTGATATTACTATATTGTATTGTCATCGGAATCAAAGGTGTATACAAAATTTCAGATTAATCGGTTGACAGGAAGAGGGTGAAATTTGAATTACTAAATTTGACCCAAGAATAAATAAAACAAACGGGGTGAGCTAAATAAAACCGTTTAAAAATACTTTAAAAAATGAAAAAATCGTTTATGCTATTCTGTTATTTGATTACTAGCAATTTGATATGCCGACGACATTTTCAATAGTCAAGGTCTCATTTTAATCGGGATGAAGGTGCAATGAAATGATAAAATACGTTTTATTACCCCGTGTATTTATAAACTGAACAAATTCAGATCGAGACACAGCTGATGTAACAATGTTTCGGATATCGTCACTACCTTTGAACGTTTCGAAATTAATCTTGACATATAAACGTAAAAGACTGGAAAAAATTGGATCACACTTATCTGTTGGACTTTTCAAGTCTGTACAACTTCACAGACAATTTGTTCTTGAAGAGCAGTCTCAAGGACGATGCATGCGTCAAATACGCATGACTGCATTTACTAATGTTAAAGTTCAATGAACTCAAGACAAGAAGAGACACTGAGATCGTTAAGCGACTATAGCACAATAAAATTAACAGCTTAAAGACAAAAGAGACAATAAATAATAATAATGATCCATCAAGTACCAAATTGTTGCTAAATGACACCCGTTTTGAGAAAAAACGAGCTATCATTATTGGAGGTGACCCAGAAGTTAAATCAACATGCAATTATGCTATGCCAGTTAACTATTAGAAAATAAGTTGACTGACCCACGCATGAGAACCACAAAAAGTCGTGTGACTGGTATCGAAAGCTTATATTAGTTGCATAATTTGGTGATTGATCTCAGCGGTGTTAATTGTGGTTGGAGGCTTGGCTTCAAACCTTCTAATCTTATTGGAATTTTAATACGTGGCTTTTCTGGTCATTTTAATGCAATCAAAAGAAAGTTTAGGTTAGTTATTTCCCTGCCAACTGGGCCCCAGTTTTGTATTCAGTGAGTTCCTACGCTAAGTTTGTTGAATAATTTTTGAGATTTGGCAGTCGCATTAAGTATAAAGTCTTGTTTATCATTAATTCGCTATTGAACTATAATCGAACAATGTATGACATTGTTATTAGTGTTTGAAATTTCCACGTGTGTAGCATATACCTAATCTACATTGAAAGTCATCGATTCGACACGATCTTGATATTTTACACCTGAACTGAAACAATCGTTTTTAAGTGTAAAAGTAAGGAGCGCACAATTAGGATTTTATTATTTTGTATTGAATGCATTTTACACATTTAGGTACAGCTGAAATAACTATGACTCTATGGCTTGAATAATTCAATACCAAACAAAATTTTCCTTCCCTCATGAATAGTCATAATGCCTAAATTAAGTTGTGTTGTTTGTGAGTTTGAGTTTCCTTGTTTCATAATTAGGATTTAGTGTTTAGTCATAGCAAAGTATTTTGTAGGTATGTAGGTACCACCGACACATACCTATGTTTATGATGATTGTAACCTACTACTACAGAAAATACCGTAGCAATAGTATCAGAATCATTACCCATAGTCTGCCGTATCCAATAACGTACAGATACAGTTCAATTCAATCAAAGTCCGTGAACTCTGAACGGTGCAACGGCATAACCTCCCAATAGTTACTGTACGAATCCACGCTTCGTAAACCGCTATTGCAAACGTAATCAGACGATGGCTCACCATATCGCCACACATGTTACTCGACCAATCAGCGGCTGCCATTTGCAACTGTACAAGACCTGCCTACGTGACGTTAGAGGCGCAACAGTACACCGACTCAATGCTGTGATTATGTTACACTGACGTCATCTGTTTTAGATACACTATCCTCATGGAAATCGAAAGCGTGGAATTCCCAATTGAAACACAGGAACGATAATCTTTCCATTTGTGCAAGTAGTAGAATAATTTATTCTCTTTATTGAGAAGAGCAATAGAAAGGCTGATAAAGATAGAAGAATAGATGAATGATGACTGTTGATAGCAAAAGACGAAGGCTGTATTAAATATCATATCTAAGCTAAGATTTCAAACAAATATGCAAGTCATTTTGCCATAGAAATCAAGGAAGTGAACCGCCCTTGACACATAATGTCTGAATTGCGTTGCAGACTCTCTTAACACGTCACGTTCATGATAAAGTAAGAACTGATGATCGATAAGATAGTACCATTCAGTTGAATGACTCGTTATTTTTGTCGATTCTTGGGATAGATAAGTTTTTTTGGGAATATGACTAACACCAATAAAAAATAACAACAAGTGAAACTGCAAACGCATAGGATAACTAACAATAGTCCACAACTCGACAAAAACGAGGAATATATTCCTTAAACTGTTTCTTCACTTTAATCCAGTATTTGCTTGGCACAAATATCGGCTACACTACAATGTACAAACTGAATTAGGTATGTTTAATTACTAATTAGATTGCGTAATGGAAACTCCTCGATTCAACTCTGTTTCATTATTTATATCTGAAACTGGGCCTGAACCAACAAACACAATTATGATTCAACTCCCTGCATCAAGAATCAAAATAAATTATGAAATTTCTTCTCGCTTAGATACTCTTTCCAAAAGTCATGCAGCGTGATCAAATATGTCTGTTACGAATTTCTCAGTTGAAGCTCTAGTTGGAACTTCGCCAACAGAAGTGCAATATACCTTTGTCACCTTGGGATCTAGTGACGTACCCGTTGAATCATTAAGGTTATTACCATCATCAATATAAAAAGCTTTCCCTGGAGTTACTTCTTGGTGGCCTGTTACGTCAATCATTTCAAGGTCATGTACCTCTATTCCTACTTTCCTACCATCTGTTGTGTGTATTTTAGACGGTCGAGATTTCCTTGTGATATTTTTTTCACGTTCAAGTGCGTGATAAATTCGAATCTTGAAAGAATCTGTGCACGCTATAAAAACATCCGTAATTTCGATTACAGCATGTTCACGCGTATTATTGCATGAAAATGCTGTAATTAACACTGTAACCAACGTTTTTGCTTCAGTGTTAATTGTAAGATACGATTATTCTTGTGTTTTACATTAACCTTTTCTTTTATTAACCCCCAAAGCAGGATTTGAACAAATACTGCTGATATTAAACCAGACATTTTAGAGTTTATCGCAAAGAGACGCCCTTGAAAACAAAATTGCTGATTATTATACCAATTAATAGGTTATAAGTCTATTGATATGAAGTTTATTTGTTGACTGTAAAAAGTCCAATGTTAAAAATAGTTAATTATGATAAAGTAATAATGAACCGGTTAAAACTGGTAACTAGAATCATGTTTAATTTGCTGAAACGATGTAAATGTGGCAGCTGCTTCGGAATGTCGCACGTTTGACAAAACAAACCTGCAGTAGGTTACAATATAGTTGAATAATAACGTACTATGCATAATAAAATAGTAAGAAACCAATCACATGAATCAATGTGTGTTTATTGCCACGCTAAAGAAAAATTATAACACAGTACACTAGACACCTGGAAGATTATATCTCGATGCATCCAACTTTCCACGACTATCTCACGTGAGCACCTTGATATTGCCGGGCTATTTCGGGCCTCTCCCGTCCAAACGCTACTGATTTACTAGTATACTCTGCCAGTGGTATTTATACAGAATATTGGTGGCGCTTGTCGCATTCTATACGAGAATAATGATGTTATTAGTGGTGAGAACCTAAGTAAAAATGTTGGGGAGTTTCCACATATCTTCTCCTTCCTGTCCTGTTACTAACTCATTTGCGGCACAATATGTTTCTCCGCCAGCCGTCATACTAACATCCACTCCCTGAGTTTTAGTATGACGATCGTTAGCAAGATGATCATACACTGCCGTGAGTGCTTCCACATGGCGCAGAATATCATTGCAAATCTCTCTCAAGTACATTTTCTGTTCCCATTTAACCTAACCGTCAATTGGTTGTTTTAAAGGACGTTTCAAGCCTTATCTCGTCCTTAGTACCGAGTTCCTTCCGCTACAGATATGTGGGTCACATTCAATAACCAACTACAGCTATGCACGAGTAATTAGTGCTAACATAGCTATCTACTTCAAATAATTTATGTTCGTAAAGGTAAAGGAACTCAGTCAATAAGTGCATAGGTTTTAGGTACAAGGATTGGCTTAGTTAAATAAATATATCGTTGTTAATGACCATTTAGTGAGATAAGTTCTGTATGCTTTATTGTATTGTAGATACTGAGAACATGTTGATATGCGGTACCATTATTGTGACTGTCGTTATTGGAAAGAAAACCAAAGTCAAATGTTTGAGTTTTTTGTCCTTCGTATGATGATTTGAACACTTCTAATCATTGATTAAATCAACACTGATTGACATGTGGATATCATCGCCCGTCGAATAAACAAAAACAATTACCCAATTAATTTGATGAACAATTTGAACGCGATACGAAAGATAAATAAATATTATGGTGATTCATACATTTGATATTTTATCAGTCATTGTTAACAAAATCATATAATACAATAACGAGTTATCTTTTACATTCCAAAACTTGACACAATTATAGTGAAACATATAACACGATGCATAACTTCGCACAGTGGGTCGCACGCGCTGAGAACGCGGATAAAAACTTAAACAAAAACTATGATTGTGGCGCCACTTACAAAACAAAACATTTTTTTTACTGTTAAACAAGTTTACTATAACTAAACGTTAGACGTTTACGGAAGCGTGATGTTTCAATCTACGAGCTGTCGTTTACATTTTTTTACCAAACATGACTCGCACGTTTTACGTCAATTTTACTATTGAATTGTTAATTCTTGACTGCAAATTACGAAGTTCTCAAGTTTAAGTATTTAATTGCAAAATGGTCAAAAAATTATGTGTCTGGTGTAGATTTTCATTTGTCAGCTTTTGCAGTTAGCAACGCATCTAATTTCTTGATAGCTTACGTTACATGATCTGTAAACTAAATATTATAAGAACAACGAATTTGACACTGACGTAAAGTATTTCTTTGACAAATATTAAGTACCTACATGAACTTTTTTTCTGAATTTATTTACACTTGCAACGTAAATGCACATTAAACTGTGTCTCAAACACTATGTCAGAATTTTTCAAAATCACGAAAAGCTTGTCCATAGTTACGTATTCAGTTTTACGAGGGAAAAGGCCATTTTAATTAACGCCTTCACATGGCCGCCCAAAACCGAATATATTCAATGATTGCTCGTGAACTTACGTCATTCTTGTGAATATTTGATTATTTATACAAACGACACTTTGCTTTATGTGTGTTTAACCTATCAGTATAAGTAGCAAATGGGCATTGAATAAGGAAAATTACCTATGAAATATTTTGAAAGACTGCCAAGCCTAATATCCTCTTAGTGGACTGGTTTGATGCACTTTTCATTTGCATCATAAATTATATTATAAAACAAATGGCCCTCTATTAAGACTGAATTTCTAGATAGCACAATTAATCACCAGGCATTATAACAATGCAAAGCTTTTAGTCACATCTCTGTCAGTTTTCGTAAAACTGCATCAAGGGAAACTGCAAATGTAAATAGAAGATTACTATATAAAACAAACATACAACATAGATAACCGGTAACAGATATCGACCATAGACAGCCACAAGCCGGCCTCAACCTTGTCTCCGGTCTTGACCTTGCCACTACGTAGCTATTCAACAAATCTGTCATAAGGCTTAGATAACTGTTGCATAAAGGGATTATGTGTAAAAGGACTGTAGTTTGTCAGAAATTCAATTAACGACACAATGTATTGTTTTTACCACTGGTTTATAATGACTTTGTTCATGAATACAAATATAAAGATACCTTGGTTTATTAAGGCTATATGGATTAATTGGAAGACGTAAGAAGGAGCAAGTTTTACGTCATCTTTCAGTAATAACTTGACGTCTTATGAATTTTCTCGACCTCATTTTCTAGAAAACAGAATGAAAACGCGTCCTTCAATACTTCCTACAATTACTAGTTGTTTACGTATCAAGATCTGTACCGTTTAAGTAATTATGTACAATTGAGAGAGTGCAATTGATCGATAAACAGTGTTTGCCGTTGGGAAGGCATTGCGCAAGAGTTTCAAACGATGCGAGACGCGACATGAATTAGATCATTAACTATGATAGTAGCGGTAATGACAGTATGGAAAACAAAGCAGTTAAGGCATATTGTACTAAACATAACTACAGTTTCTTTTATATGAATAGACAAGAATGTAGACAAGCTTTCCAACAAGGAAGACAACCAAGTTAATTTTATGACGAATATAATTAGATGACTCGACTAGAATTCAGAAATAACCGTTTCTTTAAACGACTAGGTAGGTTCAAATGTCAAAAAAAATTCAATCGTAATTGCTGATCACAACTTTGAAAGTATAATTACCAAAATAAATAAGTAGAAGTTACGTAGTGTTCATTTGACTTTAAAATACTGACCATTAACAAGCCGTATTCAGTATAGAGAACTAAATGTCACTATTGGTAGGTAGGTACATCATGAAAAATACCTGTAAGAGTGCAGAGTTCATAAGCTCTAACTTGAAACATGATTGTGTTGACATTATAATGTTTTGATTCTCAAGTTGCTGCAACACGGTCTTAGCAGCGTGTCACTTGCAAAATTATCTTGTTTGAAAACCTATCAGGTTGTTACAACACCCGTTCTATGGAAAACAGCCAGTTTGACGTAAAAGGCACGCCTCCCGTTTTATAAATAAAATCCCAAAGGATTTGCGTCACTGAGAATCGTGGATTCTTAACGTGTAGGCGTTTACGATCAACCTTGGACTTTGAATCAGCTGTAGTTCAGATTATTCCATAAGATTAAGAAGAACGCTGGTATTTTAATATTCGGTCCACACGAAAGCTACTGCAAGACAATAGGCACTTGGCAGCGAAATGTTAATGTTAATTTATATGATGTTATTTATGATTATTTTATTTATAATATTAAATCGGATAAGGGGGTCTTTAAAGCAGTTGGCCTCTGCACATGCGCATTGCAGATCATTTACTGAAAGGATCTTATTATATTAGCTCTATATAGCATTTCCTCTTGTAATTATCATCACGTAGCAACTGTTATACTTATACCTTATAAACTTTTACAGTACACGCTTACTGTTTACCAAACCATAAAAAAATCCATTCATCTTAGATTTCTCAGGCCTTGCCCAGATTACATAAATTATGAAGTTACACGAGTTACCATTAAATCGTATTCATTGTGCTATTCTATATCGATGTCATAAAAACATGTTATGTGAATTAGCGTCATACGCGATTACGCGTTTGTAAACATGTATGTACGATTTTAAATTAATATTTCATGCAAATTGCGAAAAGGCGGAAGTTTTTCTAGTCGTAAACAAATAAATTTAATGTATTTTTTGAAAAAATAAAAGTATATTTTGTCCCACTGTGTAGTAAATTCAGTAGGTAATGGCATTATTATATTATTTAAGTAAATATACCAAAAACCTTCATTTTAACAAAAATCTGGGTAATTTATAAGACTATGTGCAGAATATTCAATACATTTAAGTGGATATTTGTGCAACTTTTCTAAATGCAATAATAACTATGTTTTACATGGCGAAGAGGAAGTCTTTACAATGACAGATAAGTAGGTGTAAGACCTACATAATCAGATAAACGTTGTGGTTTCCATGACAGGAAGACAGACCACCACTAAAATATATGCCAGTCCACTTTGTATGTAATTCTTATATGTTCATATGTTGCTAAAACGTATGTTAATTGTTCTAGCAACTGTGTTGTTACTTACATTCACCTACTTTAATATTTGAATTTGTTTGCTAGCAAGTAAACTGATAATTAGGAACCAATAGTAGTGTTTATTTACTTACTTTTCGACCTAGAAACACTACTATTTTATCACACGTTGTTGTCACTATGAATGAATTCATTCTACATTTAAAATTAAGTATTTAATGTTAGACAATCAAGAACAATGAAATTGCAAGCAAGATTGGTTGCAATAAAAGTCAAGAAGTCAAGTGCAATGGTAAGAAAATATTCCTAGTCCAGTATTGCAACCACAGTGCCAAAGAATGAATGCAGTGTGCATATCTTTGGTATTGATTGGAATTCTTAGCAATATTCCAGCCATTTCAAAGGAGTAAACCATGAATAGGTACCTACCTACCTAAATAAATAGTTACATACATTTGATAACACAGAAAATATTTTTAAATACTTTTTCTTAACAATGTAGAGAGATATGGAGCCAGACAATGTGTCTGCTTGATTATTTTATTTGAATAATTTCCGCTTACATAAGAAAATTCTATATTTACTACAAGTTTTTATTATTATACTTCTGAACTTTGTACCTACTGTTGAGCAATAATATCATAATTTGGAACAGGGTTGCCTCAGTGATTGGCCAATTTAAAAATACATAAAGCTTTTGGCAGTAAAACTAAAACAAATGTCATCTTTAAAGTGACTAATTTTCGAGCTTTGTCAGAATCAGGATAGATCTGTATGGAAAGCAAAGCTACGTTTATCAAATGCCTGTATTCAAAGTAAATATTTGATGTTATCACTGTAAAGCTACAAAAAAACTTTGAACGTGGATCAGTTGCATTTCAGTTCAATAATACGTAAGGTATTTATAATACAATCTGTCATTCACCTTGCCAATTAGCTATTTTTCTTCTTTGTCTATTCAAATCAAGTCCGGATGTGCCTATATACTTAATATAACAATGAACCATTTTGAAAATCTGTTATTAAATACTGCAAGTGCCATGTGCCCACACCATAACAATTCACATTTGAGTCAACAGCCATTATGTAAATATTATTGTTAATTTCAAGTCAAACCTGTTTATCATTTAAATGCAGTTTCAATGTTCAAAGGCATGCATGAATAGCGGGTAAGGTTTTTTGAATTAATGGTAAAGACGGTGTGATAATTCAAAGAGCTTGTAAGTGCCACCACAACCTCAGGTATTTGTGAAGTAGACAGAGGTATGTTTTTATGAAAACTAGTATACCAATTAATAGTTGTTAAGAAAGGGTTAAGTGAATTGAGGTATTTCTTTATCATATCATCATCAAACAGTTTGTTACAAGTTATTAGGTCATCAGATTAGAATTACTGTTGATAAGATAAACAAACTAAGGTGTGATGAGGGTTTAAAGATACTTAAAAAAGTTACTAGTGTCCAGAGATTGGTATTGGAGATATTTCTTGGCAGTCTACTATTTGATTTATACATATTTATTTTTAATGGTTATCCTGCTGAAATAGAGTATTCAACCAAGTACATGTACTTACATAAATATCACTATTCCATGTTGGTAGAAACAATTAATTGTTTCCACAGTTATGACTTTGTCACAAGTTCTCTACCTTGTGACGTTATTGCTAGTCACTGTATTGTGTTGTTCAGGTCTATTATGCTGTATTGCATGTAGACAAATGTATCCATCAATATATCCACAAAACGTAAGAATAATATCTACAACGATTTTATACTTTGCAAAAGCAATTTTTGTGGAATCCTATATATGTAAAGGAAGTCCAAACTGATTTTACAGATAAATATCAGAACCAATCGCTAAACATAACCTAAAATTGATCATTTAGAAACTTTTGAAGCTACAGCTCTCCATCAAATATTATTACTTGTACAGCTGTCTGAGGACCGTTATGCTTTAGTTTTAATTGAGCTAAGGAGTAATTTAAAGCATATAAACGAAAATAAAATCAATGCAACTGCGAATTGTAACTTATTGGAAATACATACCTGCCGCCTCAGCTTTAGTCTCGTGCTTAGTCATTTTGGGTCCTATTACACTATCGGCACATTTGATGATCCTACACTCAGTTTTTTTGATACTTTTAATATTTAAATTCCTTTAAATTATATTTTTATTTTGCTATCAGTCGTGTTTTGGTTTTATCATTTGTGACAGTTAAGTTTGACGTTAATTTTCTTGAGGTTGCCTAGCCCGAACATATAATTTTTCGTTTAGTTTTGTGTAATGCATGCGAAGAAAATACTTTCTTTAACAATGATAATTGAATTATATATTTTGAAATACCATATATTATCAATTAAATTAAATTCATCTTCATTTTTATAGTATTAAATTAGTTTAAGCCAATACTTTTACGGAATAAATGCTAAAAACGTTTTGTTTTTACAAAAAATTGCAAGCAGCAAGCGTACCAAATGATTTTCCGACAGCAGCAGACAAACAACAATAATTTTAGTTGTCATTTGATTTTGATTGAAGAATATTGTGTTGATAAAAGCGATGACCTCACGATTTGTTTGAAATCGCGCTAACTTTTAGCGGGTAATTTTAATGTCGCCTTTAGTTATCTTCCTTATAAAGTCGTTATAATTTTATTATTTTTATATTCCGTTTTTCTTTCTGACCTCCGGCCTTTTTTTCAGATGGTGCCAAGAATGTGGAAACTGTGATACTAATAAAACCTTAATATTTTTGGCGAGATTTACTTCATAAAAAAATCACCATGTCGAACGCGGCTATAGAAAACGGTGTGCCCGACGAACGGTAAGCTAATATATATTTTTTTGGGTGTCCATGAGCATTAGAGGTTCTTGTTTATGTTATGATCAACAATTGATAGGTGCTGAAAATTGCGGAAAACCCCATGAAAATCAGTCTCTTAATCTACAGGGAGCATGGTCTTCCGCGAATATTTTTGTCTTTCTCAGTAGTTGCATCACATTACTGGTGGTTTAAAAATAGATTGAAAGCATGGTTATTATTTAAAAATAACACATGGAAATCATTTCATGAAATTCAATCAGCAACTCATTTTTTTTTAACCAAATTGATTACTCTGGAAAAAAATTGAATTATAGGTACCATGAATTAATATTTCATGCAAAACATAATGGTAACTATAAAACACCATGTGTGCTAATCATTGGATACATCTTTAGCTTATACTTTTCTCAACAAGATTTTGCTAGTGACTTTCTCTGGCATAGATTTAAAGCTATCTATGCCAAATTCCATCCACATACTTTAAGTACTTTTTGCTAAAGAAGAAGAAGAGTTACCATGTTATCTCTGCATCACCCTAAGGTTGACTGGAGATTGCACAAAGTTAAAAAAATAAATAGATTAATAAATAACAAATATACTACAGTGTATTAAAATTCTCTATATAATTTTCCAGGGCCACAACATACTACTTTCCAAAGACTGGTTCAAGTGCCACGCTATGGCAGAGGATGAGGCTGTTCGTGTCTATATATTGGAAGGCACTTATTGTAGTACTCACACCACTGATCCTACTGCCTATACCTTTATTAAATCATGAAGCTGTAAGTATGGATGAAACAATTATTTTTCAGTCTTAAAAAATAATATATCCAGGATTGGTATGAATGAATTAACATCTAGATTCTCTCAGGAGGGACTTTTCCATAGTCAGTATATTCAAGGCTGGGAGTGTGCATTTGTAACTATCTTGTATATTTATTTAGCAGTATACCTGCCTGTTTTTATAAATAGTAAATAACTGAGCAAGCCACTTATAAGGAAATTATGAATCACAAATAATCTTTTCCATGATAATCTTGAATGGCACTTAAAGTATACCCAAGTAGACATGGGCGCCGCGCCGGCGTCGCCACGCCGCGACACCCCCGCGCGCCGCCGCCGCCGCCGACATTAGCTGCGCGGCGTGAGTTAGGTTAAGACGTGCCATTTTGTTCGCAATTATTTAGGCAATACTCTTCTTCCTCCGAGCCTTTTTCCCACTTCAGTTTCTTTAAATATCAGTAGTTCTTCATCAATTTTGAGTAAATTATCCAAAAAACATAGTGCTGTTGGTCTTGGAATCGAAGATGATCCATTAGATCAAGAATGTTGGCATTGCTTCTGCTATTGGGGATCGACCCATTTCCAAAATGCGGACCTTCCATCATTTTGGAATGAGATAAAAACAACATTTCCATGGCTGTCTACATTTGCAAGGGCTCTGCTGTGTATACCCGCTACAAGTACTCCGAGCCATCATCATCTTCCTGCCCTATTCCCAAGTCATTTGGAGTCGGCGCAACATGTCTTTTTCTTCCATTCCTCTCTGTCAGACATACTTACATCCACTCCCTTCTGCTTCATGTCCTCTTTCAGGCAATCAATCCATCTTTTCCTCGGTCTACTTAGCACACTCTTTGTGGCATGCGTTTCACACCGTCTCATCACATGCCCATACCACGACAAACGCTGACCTCTCATTTTTTCTGTCACTGACGCTACTTTCTGGCTTTCTCTGATATACTCATTCCTGACTTTGTCCATTCTGTTAACCCCACACATCCATCTCAACATTCTCATCTTTGCTACATGCACTCTATTCTCATCCTTCTTTTTCAATGCCCAACACTCTGATCCATACAGGACGACAGGTCTTATTACGGATTTGTAAATTTTGCCCTTCAGTTTGAGGGGCATCCGTGGGTCACAAATAGTGCTAGTTACCTGTTGCCACTGCATCCATCCAGAATTGATCCGATGCGTCACGTCCCTGTCTACCTCACCGTCACTTTGGACGAGTGAACCAAGGTACCGGAAGTGGGAGCAGACTGATAGGGGCATGCCGGCTAGGGTTATGGTTATGGGTCTTGATATACCGCCAAAATCGCAATGTAGGTACTCGGTTTTGCTCTTGCTGACCTTTAAACCTACCATCTCCAGTCTTAGCCGCCATGCCTCCAATCTGCTCTGGACCTCTGGTCCACTCTCCCCCACCAGAACAATGTCATCGGCGAAAAGCATACACCAGGGAACCTCCTCCTGTATGTTCGCTGTAAGGGCGTCCATTAACAACAGGAAGAGGTAAGGACTGAGCGCCGACCCCTGATGTAAGCCAACGCCTACACTGAAACTGGCGGTAGTGCCGGCTGTAGACCGGACTTGTGTACTGCATCTGCCATACATCGCTCGAATCAACTGCACATACTTCCCTGGCATACCTTTCTCCTTAAGGGCCCACCACAAAACCTCACGAGATACTCAGTCATATGCCTTTTCAAGGTCAACGAACACCATATGTAAGCCATATGAAAACAGGGTCAAGCCCTGTTGCTATCGGCTACTGCGTTTGATCTGGCAGTGGTCAACACGTGGTTCCAGAAGAACTCGGAGCACAGGGTCACCTATAAAAGCGGTCCACGTGCCACACAAATTGATTACTTTTTGGTTAGACGCAGTAATTTGAAGAACATAAAAGGTTGTAAGGTTATACCAGGTGAAGGTGTAGTCTCGCAACACAGACCCCTTGTTATGGAAGTGGCGTTTACAATAAAGTCAATAAAGGGCAAGGAAAAGTTACCTCCAAACATAAAATGGCACAGGTTGGAAAGGGCCGATTTGGCGGAGGAATTTAGAAATGCGGTGGAAGATAAGATGATTGAAATGGGAGATATGAATGAAAGGAGTGTAAATGAGTGTTGGAGGGAAATGGCAATGACTATAAGGATGACAGCAAGAATCGAAAGGAATTGCAAATCTGTTAATTTTTGAAGATTTTTTTATCACACATATATCTCATCCACGCCGCCGGCGTCACGCCGCCGCTGTGTCAAATTCATCAGCGCGCCGCCGCCGCAAAATTCTGGGGCGGCGCCCATGTCTATACCCAAGACCACTTCACCAGGTAGACTGGTTGCCTCATCACTACTTAAATTATGATAATTGATACTTGTTAATAATTCTTGATACTTGAAGTTTACCTTTTTCCTGTTCAAGTAATAGAGGGAACAGAAAAGAATTACTAGTCCAAGCTTAATCTGTTACTACATGGAATACCTAACTATTGTTGTCCCAGATAAAATACCGCCTCAAATTTTAATTAAAAACCAAGCCAAAAAAAATTAATTAAAAACTTTTACCCTTTTCAGGCATACAGATGCATGTACGTAGTCCTAATAATGGCAATCTACTGGGTGTTGGAACTGCTACCGTTACCAGTCACATCCATGCTGCCAATAGTCTTATTCCCCACCATGGGTATACTGGACTCAGACAAGACCTGTGCAGCATACATGAAGGAGACTAACATGATGTTCATGGGAGGTCTGATGATCGCTGCTGGGGTACAGCATTCTAAGTTACCCAAAAGAGTTGCCCTGTGGACTGTGCAGGTTGTTGGCTGTTCTCATAGAAGGTGAGTTTACAACCTGAATCATTAGAGACATAAATAAAATATATTCTGGTTATACATGTGATACATGTGTTCAATAATCGCCCACATATTTTTCCTCTTAATTGGATGCATAATATTTATAATTCTGATCCTGCGTTCCATTTGGTCAGAGACGTTTTAGGTGGAGTTACTCAATTGCAGCTTAATGCCTAAAGTAATTCCCACTTGATATCGAAAAATGCAAAAGCACTTACAAACACCCTCATTAAATAGCCTAGAACAAAAGGCGAGTTATATATTTCTAATATAAAACCATGCTTATTTGTTTCAGACTGAACTTTGGATTAACTTTCGTGACTATGTTCATATCAATGTGGGTATCTAACGCCGCCGCCACCACAATGATGGTCCCCATCGTTGAGGCCATTTTAGAAGTATTAGAACA
This sequence comes from Helicoverpa armigera, assembly GCF_030705265.1. Taxonomy (NCBI): domain Eukaryota; kingdom Metazoa; phylum Arthropoda; class Insecta; order Lepidoptera; family Noctuidae; genus Helicoverpa; species Helicoverpa armigera. Next base: position 5,068,693 of record NC_087141.1, read on the forward strand.
GGTAATTTATGTTTAAGTTTTTGTGGTACGACAGTTATTCTCTGAAGCTGCTGTTTCTTCTGGTACTTCAAGTAATTTTGTATATTTATTTTACAGCAAGGACTTGGTGATGTCTTCTTAAACAGGAAGAAGAACCCACCGGCGGAAAATGGAAAAGATTCCAAACCCGTAGCGAAAACTGGAGAAGAAGAGTGAGTATCGCATTATTAATTATTTTAAGGCTCTATTTATACGTAATTTCTTTTCTTGGTGGAATATCATGAAATGACCTCTGTAAACTGTGGGTGCAAAGTGAGGCTAAAACCAACTATGTTTCTTCTGAAGCCCTTTATGTACTAGGGCTGCGGTAACTCGCGCGGATAATCGACCGAAATCACTTAAAACCTTACACATATAAACAAATTAAGAATATAATGTTGTATATGAACTTGTTTCAGAGCGCCAATGCCGAGCGACATAACAATCTGCTACTACCTGAGCATAGCGTATGCTTCTACACTCGGAGGCTGCGGAACCCTCGTCGGAACTGCCACCAACTCCGCCTTCAAAGGAATCTTTGATTCGTAAGTGGTTTTATAAATAACTAGCTTCTGCCTGAGGTTTACCTTTACCCGGATAAAAGTAGCCTATATGTCCTCCGTCGATAAATGGACATCTCAACACAGATTTTATTCAAATTGGATCAGTTTCTCGAGATAAGAATGTTCAATCAAACATACCACCAAAAAGTCTTCAGCTTCATAAAATTTGTTTAAATAAGAAATAAGACGTTGTCACGAGAACCCCGTTAATGTTTTTCGAGAGTTCTATATTTCAAGACATACAAAAATGATTTTATACCTTGACGAAATTGTGATAAACTGAGTTCTCAAATTCATAATCATCATCAAAACAGTTCAAATTACATATAAGACTTATAATGTAACTGGCGAATTGTTTTTTTTATTTCATTAATCGTCGTCACATTATTAAATGTGTATGTTAACTTTTATAGTCCAGGTTTCCTCAAGATGTTTTCCATCACCTTTTTATCAGCCATTGATGTCTAAGTATACTTAGAAAGTACATACAAACTTAGAAAAGTTGCATTGGTACTTGCCTGGACCCTGGAATCGAACCCACACCCTCATACTCGAAAGGTTGGTTCTTTACCCACTAGGCCACCACGACATTCACATGGAGAAGGATTGAGCATTAATCACCACGCTTGCTCAATGCGGGTTGGTGATTTCAGACTTTATAGTCCACACATGGAGAAGGATTGAGCATTAATCACCACGCTTGCTCAATGCGGGTTGGTGATTTCAGACTTTATAGTCCACACATGGAGAAGGATTGAGCATTAATCACCACGCTTGCTCAATGCGGGTTGGTGATTTCAGACTTTATAGTTAGATTAATGCTCAATCCTTCTCCATGTGAGAGGAGGCCTGTGCCCAGCAGTGGGACGATAAAAAGGCTGTAACAGTAACAGTAACATGTTAACTTTACAGCGAGTTCCCCGAGTACTCGAGCTCGGTGAACTTCTTCTGGTTCATGGCGTACAGCACTCCGCCGATGCTGATCATGCAGTTGCTCGTCTGGGTGGCCCTGCAGGTCACCTTCATGGGCATGTTCAGGTATATATGTCTTTATTCACATTCTAATGGTGTAGGAAAAAGGTTTTATTAAGTATATTGCCAAATTATATCGGTTTCGGTTAGGCATAATATACGTTCTGACTTTAGGCGTAATGAAATAAAAACTGCGCAGTGGCGTGAATTCGTATAGGTTACTCGAAAATCAATTTTGATAAAATTAAAATAAAGCCGCTCACAGCATTCCGCCCGAGCGCAGATCCTAACAAAAACATGCTCGCCCTCAAATATTGTTAAAGTTTATTTTCTATTGTATTACTAAAAATCGTATCTCCGTTTGCGCTGGGCCTTTCATTATCCCTTATGATTTATTTGTTTCGTAAAGGTGTTTACTTATATATTCATTATTTACAGGCCAAACAGTGAAGCAGCTAAGAAGGTGAACATGGCGTCATCAGGATCATTGACCACCATGAAAGTCATTAAAGAGCAGTACAGAAACCTTGGACCTATCACTTTCCATGAAAAGGTGAGTTTGGAGTACAAAATAAGTTGAAATTTTGGAAAAAATATAAGTTTGACTTTGATAAATTACCAAAGTGTTCTAGCGTGGCTTAATGCTGTTTAAAATACAGGTGCATTAAGCTGCTATTTCAATCTTTAACGAAAACATTTTCCCAATTAATATTGAATCTTAAAATTTAGACATAAAGTTGAAATCCTTTTAAAGATATTTAACAGCTTGTAGTAGCTTGACGTGCTGACGTTTTACATACGAAGATATAGAACGAATAGTAGCTAATGTGTTATTTGTTGGCAGGCCTCTGGTCTCCTGTTTATCCTGGCTGTGTTCCTGTACATCTTCCGCCGCCCCGGCTTCATGCCCGGCTGGGCTGATGTGCTTACTACCATGTAAGTTATACTATAGATATTTAATGGTATAAGTATCAAGATCACATGAAATTGCATTGATGACTAATTTCCAACTTAAAAGCTCAGTATTTAAGGATGAATATTGTTTGATTGATTGAATTTTGTCAATGTTCTTCTTTATATTTTAACTAGCTTCTGCCAGCGGTTACAAACCCCAACCTTTTCTTGAAACATGCATAAAGTCTTTAATACCAAGTTTTCAAAAGAGTTTCTTTGTAGGATAATAGTAGGATTTTTTGGTTCCATAAAGAATAGTGCTAATATTTTTTTTGTGTTTTACAGGAAAGTGAAGGACGGCGTGACGTCGATGTTCATCGTGACCCTGATGTTCATCCTACCGATGTGCTGCGACTTCCTCAAGTTCTTCTCCAGCTCATCATCATGTCAGTACAATTTATTATTTTTTAAAAATTTCAAAAGCATGTCCAAAATCCGGTTATCGAAAAATATATGTCAAAAAATTTCGTATAATATGTAGGTCATTTTTGTTAATTCCCACTACCAAGTGAATTGTTTAAGAAATGTAATGCTTCGTTATACATAATTAATGTATATGTTTTTCAACAGATGAAGAATTGGCGGCGACTAAGCCATCACCCAGCATCGTGACCTGGGGTATCCTGAAGGAAAAGATCCCATGGGGTCTGTTGTTCTTGCTTGGTGAGTATCATATCAATGTTATTATTTTACTTTAGTTACCTATTACTGTAGAACCATCCTTCTACAACCCATCTAACCACCATTGGGGATACATTTAATTTTTTAAATGGCTGTTTGCAGGCTATGAGATTTCGACAACTGAAAAATTTCTATTTTTTTTTTTTAATATTTATTTATTTAACTCATATTTATTAAATGCACCGAGATTGAAACATCACAAACTTCTTTTATTTTATTTTTAACTCTTAAAACGAAGACATTTTTACCGTTTATAATATGTGATAATAAAATATTTATTTCTACCCCCAGGTGGAGGCTTCGCCCTCGCCGAAGGCAGCAAAGCCACCGGTCTATCCTCCATGATCGGGTCCTCCCTAGAAGGTCTGCAAGGCCTGAACCATGCAGTGGTCTTACTGGTAGTGGTGCTGGTGACACAATTCATCACAGAGTTCACTTCCAATGTGGCGATAGCGAACCTTATACTGCCTGTTCTGGCTAATATGGTGAGTTTTTTGAAGATTTTACAGAGAAAATTGAATTGAGAAAAAACCAATGGTTGATTTTTGAAGGAAAACATCTCGAGCAAACCAAGGCTATACTGTGAAATTACCAACCCATTGAACCCACATTGACGAGACCTGTGCCCAGTGGGACGATAAAAAAGGCTCATGAATGATTTAATCATATTCATATTCATTTGCATCATCGATTCACATCATCGATATTGCAAATCGATTTCATCTCAACTTTTAGCAGTAGCTCATTGTTATATGTTATAGTATGTATTTGTGTAAAATGGAATGTTTTTCCCTTTGAATAAGTACTTACTGAAATGCAGTATAGATCTTTGACCGTGGTTAGAAAGTAATATTTATCTCTTAATTCCCTCAGGCCCGTGTCCTCCACATCGACCCTCGTTACCTGATGATCCCGGCGACGCTGGCCTGCTCCATGGCGTTCCACATGCCCGTGGGAACTCCGCCCAATGCTATCGTCGCGGGAGTCGCGCATATACCTACTTCTAAGATGGTGAGTACTGATTTATGGAGATATGTATTTTGTAGAGGGTACTTTAAAATATGGGGCTGAATGAAAAGGTGTTTTATTGTATTTTAATGAGTCTGCGAAAAAAGCCTTTCTTTGCCTAGCCTTTTTCCAACTATGTGGAGAACCAGAGTGTTGCAAAGCAAACTTTTATGACGCGTATTAGGTCCAAAAGTACAGCTGTAAACACCATGTATAAAAATCAAAGAAGTCTTAAAAAATTCTTCATTTTACGTTACTTTGCACTTATGTTACTTTTAGAGAAGTCTCCAAAATTCCTGGAAAATTATAGTACCGGCATAATTTTGACAAAATGACTGGTATTAACTGGAATAATTATTTTTTCCAGGCTGTCGGCGGCATAGGCCCCAAAATAATCACCACCCTCATCGTATGGGGCGCGTACCCCACGTGGGGCTCAGTGATCTTCCCCACCATCGCCCCCACCGTGGCTCCCTCACACAACGCCACCACCCCCGTCAACAACCTCACGTTAGCTTGCAATACCACGCTCGCCAGTTTTGCCAGCCTCCCCAACTTTAACTGCACAATACCCACAAATAAAACTAGCCTCTTCACCTGCAATTATCTTCCTTTAACTAGTTAAAAAAAAAACATTATAGTGAAGGGATTTTTAAAGCATTTTTGTTAAAGTATTTATCGATTTAGGTAAATGAACAATATTTATGAAGATGTACAGGTATGTGCCATTTTGTACTGTTTTCAAACTAAAGATATTTCTCTCTTTAGTTTTTAAAGCAATCTCAGTGTGAAAATATTTCTCTTTTGAATTATTTTCTTAGTGTGAGACAGGAGTACCCAGTTTAAAGTTTTGTGTTGGTTGGCCTATATTATCTGTATTTATTCAATGTTGCCAACGTAATGATAATACAGTAGTACATGTGATGGAATTGTTCAATAACGTCTACATTTTACCAAGAATAGCCAATATTGACTTATTTTTGCGTACTTAATTTATTTGGATTTTTGGCCTGTAATGTAACATTTAAATTGTATATCCAAAGTTATTAAAATTGGGCAATGAGTGCTTATTGTAAAATTATGCTTATATAAGAAGCATAGGACTTTATTAAGCAAATTCGTCACAGGTCTTTCATAAACTGAAATCATGTATGCGTATTTTATTCAGTATAAAAGCATTTTATATGATAAATAATATTAAAGCAGCATTTATTTATACATATGTGGAGTATGACAGTCGCCCCACCGACTCAGTACATTGCCGAAATATATAATTTACTTGATAAATATATATTTTTCATACAGTTGGACACCAACGAAATAACGAAAACTACCTATATTGAATTTGTAGACATTATATTCATCTTCAAAGTTATAACCAAATATGCATTTTTATAACAATGTCCAACTGTATATAGTGGAAATATGGCCAAAAAGTAGTGCCTAACGATCCAGCCTACTGGGACAATAATAATGCTTAAATGTAATATTATAGTACGTAATATGTATTGTAACGGAGTAAAGCGGGTGAGGATTTGTAAAACAATGTGCTTTTACATTTGCAACGAATTTTGTCGGAACGAAATAAAAAAAATGTCTTATGTCATTAAGACTATTTTTGCATGATGCAGTAGATACTTGAAAAGAGGTTATGAAAATGCGGCGCCATATGTGCATGAAAAAAGAATCTCAATGTTCCAAATTCAAACAAAAAACGCGCGAATTACAATAGTGTTGCAAGTTCTGATAAAATATCTACCATTTTACGTTTGCAAATGTGAAGTAACATAAAAATATATTTTGTATAGAAAATGTTTATGTGAAGGTGTAATTCAAATATGTTTTAATTTTAATCCCGGTCTAACGGGATGTTCCTAGTTTTAATAGCATGTAATATATTGAATGCGTGTGGTGTGTGAATTCGTATGTGTTGAATGAATCTTATAAATGTGAAGAGTTTATATAAAAATATTTATTTTTGGACCTTTTCCTTTGTAACATATTCCAGATAGGCTCCTTTACGACCGTTCCTAATATTCTATCTGTCTATGATTTTGGATACTAGAGATGGGTCTTATGTCAAAATTCTATCGCTAGGTAGAAAAACTATGGATAGGATATTGGAAACGGCCGTTAGTAAATACAGCTTGTAGGTGCCTTAACATAAGTCCATATAAGAACAAAATGTGCTTTTGTTGTCAAACAAATATTGTGATGCCTTTATGTAAGTGAGTGGAAAAGTGCAAATTAGTCGTAATTATTATATTGATAATTATTTTAGGCGTGTGAATGTTTATTGCGTACATAAATATAAGAGTTTTGAAATGAATTTTGATAATTTTTGAATAATGCTACGTAATGTAGTTGATATTTCCATTTCAATGTCGTTTGGACAATTATTTGAATTGAAAATTTTGATACCGATCATGTTCTATTTATAATAATAGTCAGAATACATTGAAGATAAAAATCTAAAGTTTTGTAATTGCGATCTGTATAAATTATATTGATATTATACCAAATTTGTATAAATAGGTTGTTCTTTTGAACAAGAACCTAGTTTAAAATATATTTGAATAATCCAAAATGTAGCTTTTGATATTATAAAAAATATAAACCGCATTTTACTGACCCAAGCGTTCTTAGCAAGGAAATAATCATTTTTATATATTAATCTTTGAAAGTATTCCGAATTAAATAAACCCACTCAGTGATTTTACATAGAAGAAATAGTACGTATTTTATAATGCATACGTATATATGTATAGCGGTGATCAAATGACATGAAAATAGCTAAGGAAACTCCATGGATGGCAAAATGATGATATCCCATAGTGATCGTATACAGAGTTAATCGTATAAGATTTTGTAGTACCAGTTAGTTTTCCAAAATTTTAAGTCGGTTGTGATAATAATTTTTGTCACAAATGCTTATTTTAGGTTATTATTATCACTTTGAACGCCAAATCATGTTTTGTTCTTGAATTTCTCGTGGTACTTAGAAACATTTGTTTTGCAAAACTGAAATAGTATATATGAAATGTACGTAATGTGCTCATTTTGTAAATATGGATCGAAGGAGTGTGTTGTTGATTAAATATGTTGCAATGAAAAGTCGACCTTTTTTATTATAATTAATACATTTTACTTCATCCCTTATAAGTTTACTTAAAGAACCTTTATGGCCAGCTTCAACGGTTACTGATAAAGTTTCAGATAGCCTACTAGAAACTTATCTGACAGGTAAACTATAACTGCTGTGGCCAACTTCGCTGGTTACTGATAAGGTCTCTGTTAGGAACTTATCTGACAGATGAACTATAACTTGGTTTACAGGTTTCTGATAGCAATATCTAGCAGATAACACTAACTACCACATAACTAATTGACACTTTATCGGTAACCAGGGAAACCAGGCCTTAAACTCTCGTCTTAAATATCTTGAAGACGTTGACATCGGCCCACTCCGGGTCGAGCGTGATGTCGGTCCATATGGCTGTAGACCATACCGCCACAGTAAACCAGACCACTATTATCGCTATTATTGACGGCCCGATGCCCGCGTACATCTGGAGGTAATAATAATTATGTTATTTGGAAATAGATACATAGAAGGATATAACAAGAGTGTAAAAAGTGTAGAATCTAGACTAGATGGGAGCTTGATACGGCTGGCTATGAGCTGTGATGATGATGATGTCCTCTTGGCCGATAATTGGCTACGGCGGCTGTTCTCATGTAAGGCGGTTAACCAACTGCGCTGGGCATATGATAGTGCATAAGCATTTGCGCAGACACAGGTGCACTCACATTTCTTCACTCTCATAGTTCTATGGGACGGCAATCCGACTCGACCGGAGAAAGATCAGGCGCAGGACCGACATTTACTTACCAGCAGTAGGTGCTCTTCAAAGATCGAATGGAGTCATGCTGTTTGAGCAAGCAGCTAAGAGTGTGTAGCCGTACCTTAAAGCTGATGTTTCGAAAAATGCTAAGTCCTACTGGGCTTACCATCTTCCAAGGCGGGATGTGCACATAAGCACAGACCATGGCATTCACTGGGGATCCTGTCATGAGGTGGAATGGCAGTGAGCTGGCGAGCGTGGCCGCCATCATCAGGCAATGAGGGTTCACGTCGGAGACTACGGCCTAGATAACGTGCAAATTAAATAAGCATGCAGCAGGTACTAACAATAATAAAAAATACTAATGGGTTTATCCGTATTATTGGAAAAGGTGGTCTTTAAAAAGCACCTCTCTAGGTTTTTAAAAAGTCGTTGTGAATCTTGATCACAAATTGAGCTCGCAACCTGCAACATAGCTTGGAACCATAACCATGGTTTGGAAATATCTTTAAAAGAAAGCTAGACAAAACCTCCGGCTCACCACTTTAGCAATGCTGGGCAAAATAGCATAAACCACACAGAAGTTGGTGGCGAATTCCGTGAGCGCCTTGCAAAACACAACTATAACGAACACCACCGCCGATCGCGACCAGCCTTGGAACATTAGCAGGAACTTCTCGAATTCTGCGTTCATTTCTGAGTCTCTGAGAGACTCGAATAGAGTACAGCTGCCGGCTGCAAAGAAGATTAGTTATTAAAAACACCAAGATCAAGCTGTCATTACAGGGTTTACCCTAACTTAACACAAAAAAAGATATAAAATAAGAACGCTTCTTCAAGCGGGTGTAAAGCTCGCATGTAGGTATTATCTGTTGTTCAGTTAGTGGTTAGTATCCACCTAGCAAGATACCTACCATATGGGTTGGTGTAAAACGCCTTGGATACCCCTGACTTTATTACCGATCTATTCTCTCTCCTTTCCCACATACCGGCAGGCGACAAATCAATCCAACCTTCGAAAAATCTTACAAAGGATCTATGACGATTCCTCAAGAAGAATTCCGCCAGTCTCGCTGGCGTCCCCCCAAAAAGGCAGTTAGCGGGCAGAAGCTAGTTTAGTAATAAGTATAGATTTAATAAAACTAAACTAGGTAATAATTATAAGTACTGCAAACCTTTCCTACCTCTTTATGCTGTGCCCTACCTGGTCCATATTGTTTCAAATATATTGTTTAAACTTTATAAAAATACCACCTGTATTACATATGGAACGCAAATAAAGATTTGAATTTGAATTTGAATTTCTTTAACATACCTTACATTTACCTACCATAAATCAAATAACTATCTAGGTATTTATGTCAAATTACCTATAATTAAAGGTACGCTCCAATGAATATCTCGTCGTAACATGGACCAATTGAGACACGATTTGGTTTGGGTTGTCGGCAAAGGCTCCATGTTCCCATCTAAATATAAATATTGATTATTTGTTGTCACCGGGAGCTATCCAACTAGAATATGTAGAGGAATGTTTTTATACTACGAGCTCGTTTGATATCAATCACATTTTGAGAGGAAGAATTATATATATATGTTACCGGCCGAACCCGATTTTAGGACAAACCAGTTTTGCCTAGGCTCAACTAGTTCTTCCTATATGCGTTAGGATTAACTAGTATAGCCTAGTCCAAACTAATTTGTCCTAAGCCCGATAGGACGGACCAGTTTAGGCTAGGCAAAACTAGTTGATCCTAATATCAATACGCACACTCTAGGATAAACTGGTATGGCCTAGTCTAAACAATAAACAAATTGAAATATCGTTGAGAACTGCAGCTGCGAAACATTCTGTTGGATCAGGCCAAGGTTTTGTGAGATGCAGCTGCAACAAGAACTGTTCCACAAACAGATGCCAGTGCAAGAAGGCAATGCTACTCTGCAATTCTAAGTGCCACCAAAGCAAACCGTGTAAAAATAAATAACAATTTTAATAATTAACATAATACTCGTATGATTATTGCTTCTTAAAAAAAAACAGTATTATTTGTTATAGTGTGATTGTTTGTATTACCAATTATTATCCATAACTTTTAACGACAACAATTTTAATTTGAGATTTGATTATTGCTTCTATTAAAAAAATACTTACCTATTATTTGTTAGTTTGCTACATGTATGTAGTATGATTGTTCGTATTATCAATTTATCCATAACGACGAATCATTATAGTTTAATAAAGATGATTATTTTTCTAAACACGGAGTAGTTTATTTAGTTCATCTATCTATTTAGACTTTTAGATATGTATATGTTTTGACTAGGCTATACCAGTTTATCCTAGAGTGTGCGTACTTATATCAGGATCAACTAGTTTTGCCTAGCCTAAACTGGTCCGTCCTATCGGGCTTAGGACAAATTAGTTTGGACTAGGCTATACTAGTTAATCCTAACGCGTATAGGAAGAACTAGTTGAGCCTAGGTAAAACTGGTTTGTCCTAAAATCGGGTTCGGCCGGTAACATATATATATTTTTCAAGATACAAACAAAAGCATGCCATGGGAAACAAAAGTGTGTAACGTTGTATGTAGGGTACCCCATCCTGCTGAAAGAGCTACCGTGGTCCTGCAGGTACACAAACTCGATAAGGAACATGGGTGAGGTAGTGTAAAGTCTGACAATCCCTCCTGCAACCGCGACATCACCTCATTTCCCTCCTCAAAAAAGGGACCTACCCTTTTCCTCCTACCTATAATCATGTCTTACAAGACAGCTCTATATACGACCGCCGCTGTGAAGAAATTACCTGTTCGCCTCTTGAAATACTTGAGGAAATCCAAATTGATAGGCATCATAAAAAGCAGAACCACACACATCATGCATGGTGTTGAGACTCTCAAGTGACTGAAATATTGAAGATTTTTAAAAGTAGGAACACTTTTCTAGATATTTGACCAACTTAAGTGGTGTAAGATAATATTTAAATAGGTTACTGGTGAAACTGGTTGGTGGTACCCAGTAGGGAATGGTCGATGTGTGCGCTGCTGGTCGTGGCATGTAGAAAACATGTCAGCACTACTATAGCAGAAACAACCTGCAAACATAAAACATATCGTAGAGTACAAAATAAGGAACATTAACGTTTAAACCTTTGTCCTTTTGGGTCCTTTTTTTAAGAAACGCACATATTAGGATTAATCCATGCATTATATTATATACATGTACCTACATATGCATGTAGCCTAAACACTAACTCGTGTCGATGAGCAAACAGTTGTACACAGTGGTAAAGCATAAAAAGCACCTATTCTTTAGTTCCACATAACACTTCAGATTCCTGTCAGCCCCATAAGGTCATCAAAGCAGACCTTAAATTTCAGTTAGGAGGTAGGCTTAAATGTGAGTTAGGTATATAATACAAGTTACTAACATACTCTTGAAACTTGATTTTCCCGAGCTGTTGATACTGTGTGGCTAAAAGCGTGTCGATGTATTGCGCTTCTTCTTCTGTCATACCAATTTCTACGTCGCTGCGGGCTCTATAATTGATTTAATAAATTAATTTGTAGACTCCACATAATTATATCTACGCAATTATGGTTTCTGGTTTTTTCTTTGATAAAAGAGTTGAAACCAAAGCAAACTTTTTTCATGCATATACATACGTAGATATAAAAAGTGTCACTGGCTACTCTTCCTAAGAAAATATGGAAATGCCATTAAAGTTTTACTTTTAATTTATTTTTCTTTATTATTTTATGGCTTTCCAATATTTTTTTCTGCTAAATCAGCCAGTCATTGCGAAAAAGTATTACGTTTTACTTGAAACCTTTTTGGATTTAGAACTTATCTTTAAAATGTTTTTTTTTCTACATTAATAGGTAATTATTTGCATGTTTTTTTAAAGGATTTTTTTTAAATTATTATATGAGGAGATTATTTATCTACATGTACCTATAAATTAATTACCTGAACATTCCTAAGAAATTGAAGTTCATCCACAAATACAGAAGTGTTTCCATGACCAGCACTGCTGGAAGGTTCAGCAGCATGAAATGCGGGAACTCAATCTTCGGACCAATCGGGAATATCCTTGCAAATTGAACATCTTTGATTATTTGAACTTTAACGACATTCAATATCAAAACTGACAAAATAAAGTAATGTAGGTAAATGAGGTACCTCCTAACCCATATTTTTATTAAGATGTTGGCAGGTAGTTTGCCATTAATATGATGGCCTAACAATGCCAAATAATAACAAAATACTAGCAGTCGTATCGTTTCAGACTAGTCTGAAATCACCAACCTGCATTGAGCAAGCGTGGTGATTAATGCTCAATCCTTCTCCGTGTGAGAGGAGGCCTGTGCCCAGCAGTGGGATGATAAAAAGGCTGTAACAGTAACAGCAGTCGTAAACACTTACGTCTCACAGTAAACTTTGAATATCTGATTGGTCTGACTGCCCAACATTGTCGCCATGCCACCTGTAACCAAAGCCCAGAGAGAATCTACGAATTGAAGAGTTTTGATAGTTATTAAGTTGCCAAGAAAAACGCCTTGAAAAGCAAAGTCTGAATAGTTAACTTACCAATAGATGACGAATATGCCATGCCAAGAAAATAAAACACCGTAAAGTCTGAAGGCCTAGGAGCACTGTAACAATTTGCATGGTCTATTGTTGTTATTGTCTGACTTTGTAAGGCACCATTACTTACTGCTTTTACAAAGAATTTCATACTTACATGATTTCATGGCGATTAGACTTCTGCTGAGCCTTTCCGATTGTTTGGTAGATTTCAATGATACCCATCTAAAATTGAAACAGAAGTTGAAAAGTTTTATTTCGCCGGTGCCACGCATGAGGGTAAAGATGATGATGATGACGTCTTCCTAGAAGTTTCTGCCAACGGCAGCAATTGGCAGTTTGAACCTCATAGAGCTACTTGCGATCACATAGAAACATGTTCATCAAGGGAAACACAGGACGACAGTCAAATAGGTACTTGAGTCATGCATCTCGTACATAAGCGGTTACTAAGTTTTTCCTAAACGGATCATAAGAACTAGGTTACCTTCTCAAGCTCCATAAGGATAGCTTTGACCAGCGGCATCATCAGCCCACAGGCTAATATGCTGGATATCCACATGGAGACGAACATGCTCATGAACATGATGAGGAAGCTTAATCTGAAAACGTTTTATGGTTATGATTTTATTTTATCTTCCTAATCCTACTGTAATGCACCAAGCATTTAACCTTCTGTCGTTAGTCTTTTGCAGATTGCCACCTCGCCTCTTTATTGTGGAGTGGAAGTAATGATCTTTACCTTTACATTTAAGTTTCTTTAACGAATAAGTGTATATAGGGGAGTTCATAGAGTACATAAAGAAATAAATAGGGGAGTATCTACATAGAGTGTATATAAGGAAATATATAGACGAGTTCATAGTGTATATAAGGAAATACATAGGGGAGTTAATAGAGTGTACGTAGTGGAGTTCATAGAGCGTACATATGTACGCTCTATGAACTCCACTATGTACACTCTTACACGACACATAACGTTAAGGTACACTATGTACACTTATTGCAACAGTTGGCATATGCCAACTGTTGCAATAAGATTATGACAAAAAGTTTTGCCATAAAGGGTGGAGCCTCCCGTAAATTCATCTTAGTGACGAAACACAGGGTCACTAAGATTTTTATAAGTCTGTATGATATCGACTCAAGAAGAAGAAGAAGATTCATTCCCATGATACACATGTTTGTGTTGATAAAAAAATGGGTATCCAGATATACCTAGGTATCTGTGTAGTTAGGATTCAGATTAGGTACAATATTACCGATAATGTGAGCACCCGAACACCAGCAGCACTTTGAGAGCGACCCTTCGGTGCACGTTACTATTCTCTATGGCTATCGTGATCATCATTATTCCGATACAGTCCAGCAGATCATTACGAATGTACATCTGGGAACAGGTAAAATGTGTAGATAAGGTCGCTTCGCCCACACGTCTGGTGCGAAACATGTCTGCCTCTCAGAAAAATGGTGACAATCCATCTTCGTACTGAGTATTTAGGTACCGTAACAGTGAAGGTTTCCGAACGCAAAGAGTTAAACAGGACCCTCTTACTAACAGCCAGTTTCTTCATCAAAAGTTAAAGCCAAAGTAAAAGTCAAAGTAATGTCTAAAGTTAAAGTAACGGTCAAATTCAATTTTTCTATTAGTTTTGCTGTCACTTTAGCCTTGAAAAAACGAATTTGACCGTTACTTTTACTTTAGACATTACTTTAACTTTTGATGAAGAAACTGGGCCCCGATTCTCCTAAGTTAATAATGTCAAAATCTAATAGAAATCGAATCGCAACATGATCGTAATAGCAGTTTTAACCATATCGGGCATTCTGTTACTAATAAAAGACCAATCGTATTCAATTGACATTTGATTGGTGTGCGATTGGTCTGCTATTTTGATGATTTTGGTCTATACGGTAGTTTGCTGTACAATCATTTTGCAATCGTAAATCATTTGCAGACAAAATGATTCATTATTGAATGACAGAAAAGGTTAAAAACGTTTTCATCCCACCATCTCGAAAAGAGTAGTTTTACCCTTTGATATCTGAGCGCAAAATCCGTTTTTATCCTCTAGAGCGGCAAAGTGATTTGAATTAAGAACATCGTGTGCAATACTCCATTTGTGACAATCTTGATAAGACTTTTCAAACAAATACATAATTAAACAAATAAAATACTGCTTAAAATAATTATTCAATTAATTAAGTAATTTTTATTATTGTTTTTACATAGATTTTTAACCTCGTTTCATTTTTAAACTGAGTTATCAAATAAATGAACTTTAATAGGCACTTCTTTTTAATTTGATACGCATATGTGCGCGCCATTTTGTTTTTTGCATTTAGTAATTTCCTCGATGAGGTGGGATGAAAAGTTACGTGTTGCACTCGAGTGCAAAGATTTTTCACCTTGTGCTCCTTGATTCCCTCGCTATCGCTCAGGATTCTAATTATTGAAACACTCGCTACGCTCGTGTTTCAATTTTAGAATCCTTCGCTTGCTCGGTCATCAAAATTGAGCACGCGGTTAAAAAGCAACTTTGCACTCTTGTATAACAAATAACTATTATTTCAAAGAAAAAATAGCGGAATGCCACATATGCTTCAATCGTAATCGAGTCGTGATTGGATCTCAGTCGAATCGAGTCGAACGTCAATCGAATGGCGCTTAAGTAAAATTAGGAGAATCGGGCCCCTGGCCGTAAGACTTCGCAATCCGTCTGTCCATTTGTCACCAGGCTGTGCCTCGTGACCCATTTTGTGTTTAGAGAAGAGGTCTTTTTCATGATTTGCCGTATGATCTAATTTGTGTTCCTTTACCTCGGTAATAAAACTATTCCCTATGCCGTTCATGATGCAAGAGAGTCCGATGGGCAGTATTGCCAGCACACTGGGATGTAGCACGTCCAAAGTCCAGTACACAACCATCAGCAGAAAAACGAAGAAACCCTTGTATGCCTATAAAATAATCAGATAAAAAAAAGAATGAGAATCATGTGTCGTCCACTGCAGTCAATAAATAATTTATGATTTTTATTTTCTGGCACATTTTTAAGGTAATATTTGTTACTAACGTTGTTTGCACCAATGAAAAACACGGGTGATAGTAAAATTGGAGCAATCAGCACCACTAACATCCTCCAATAGGTTTTGCAGAATAATTTAAATCGATCCTTGGTAGTAATTATCACGAGGTTTGTCTCTCTATAAATTGCAGGTCTATATTTAGGCAATTTAATAATAAATAGGTACCTAGGTACTTGTTAATTAGGTATAATCATATTAAAATTATTAGAAGTCATGACTTACGACGAGGAATCGGAATTCATTGTTGCACGTATATAATTAGTAATTCCTGGAAGTATAATTTATATTACGCTAATTAGCCTTAGGTTAGTAATTTACGTAACAACTTAGTCGCAATTTATATATAAGCTAGTTTAGATTCAAGTTTATAAAACGTAGGACTGAATAAATACGTTTCAATCTCGATGGTTTCCAATTTCTTGTTCCCACAGCCTCACAAAAAATAAATGTAAATTAGTGGCAGGTTACAGGTATATTTCATTTTATTTATATTGAACGTAATAAAAGAATTATTAGCTCAAATACATAACAAGTTTTATGGAAAATATATCTACGCCTTTTGAACACAATACACTTGGTTCTTGGTAGAAATATGTTTTGAAAACTGGCAATACCAGCGACATCTATCAGTTGGATTAATTGTTTTTTTTCATTAGTTGTCAATTTATCGCGTTCGAGGTTGGGTGTATGTTGAATATAAACAAATCCGTATACAATTTACGATAAAAATAGATAAATAAAAACGTAAAGATGTCTGTGGATTTAGAGTTCGACTACAATGAGGCCACAGCAGCTATGGATAAATTCTCACAGGATGATATCAATGAGTTACGTAGCTGGACACAGAAACTGGATAAATCAAAATATGTGCCTAAGGATCTGTCGGATAAACAATTAGTGTTGTTCTATAATGCTTGTTATGGGGACATGGATAAGACGAAGGCGTGCATAGAGAAATATTACTCATGCAGGAAAAATGGGCCGGAACTGTTTGACAACCGAATCTTGAAGACTGACGAGTTAAAGCAAAGCGCAGAAGTGCTGTGAGTACCATTTTCTATTAATTTAATAATGCAGTGTCTATATTTTGTCTCATTCGACTTTTTAAAACATGAAACTTGCCTAATAAATGTTAGAATTTATCTGTTTGTGTAAAGAAAATTTAATTTTCTTTGTTTTCATTCACAAAGTAATGAATTCTTTGTGAAATATGTACTTAGCTGCAAGCATGACTGAAAATAGTCAGAGCAATTTATAATTTTTTTAGAGTGATAAAGAATAAAATTGTGTATGACCTCTGGCCATGATTTATTACACCATTCAAATGTGAAAAGCATTATAAAATTTGAACTTATCTGTTTATTATGAAAATGTTGATTCAATAAATACATGCAGGGTTCCAATTCAGTACTATTATGTGTACTAACATTACAATATGTGAGCATGACACAAATATTAAAAAAAATATATCAATATACACAACCTTATCATATTTAAGACAGTCTACCTATTATCCAAATTGCCTATATCAGTTGCAAATCATCCTTACCAATATTATAATCGGTTCTAGTTACAAAACTGCTGGACTAATTTTAATGTCATGTCATCCTCAACCTCCTTGCCCTTTTCCCAACTATGTTGGGGTCTGCTTCCAGTCTAACCGGATGTAGCTGAGTATCAGTGCTTTACAAGGAGCGATTGCCCTATCTGATGCTTTTAATGTCATGTGATTCGCAGATACTCCAGTAGACACAGATAAAAGATGGTTCCTTTTTGCCTGGTATCAAAGCGTAAAATTGCAGGACACTTCTAGTTAAGAGTATCTCTGAATCACCAAATATGGCTACTCAATATGTCCTATTCATAGACTGAGTGAATTGTGAAGGTATGGGATAGTCAGTTCAGGAAACTAAAGTATATCCTGGGTAGCTACAGATTTAACAGATATGTACATATGTTCCAATAATTTAATAAAATCTTGTTTCAAAGAGCTGTTTTACCAGGAATAAAAATACAAATTTATTATGAATTGTAACATTATAAGATAAGCATTAATAATATCTTGGTAACATCTCAACTGGTAATTTTAATACATTATTCATATTTTGATTAGCCTTCAAAACCACATTTGGGTACCATAAATTATGTTAAAGAACATTTTAAATTCATATTATGACTGGTTAAATAGATCCTGGTTTTTTTCTGGCACTACACTACATATTATAATAATTTTAGTGGTAATTAACCAGTTACCTGTCCAACCATGGGTATGCTACTAACTAAGCGTGCTTAAAAGATCTTCACAGTTCAAGTTAAGCCTGTATTTTTTTAATGTTAAGAAGATTGTGTCTAGAAACATGACAACCAACATTTTTCGTTTGCCAAAGATGTCATGTAAGATGCCGTGTATCACTTCCATATCTTGAACTATAAGCCTTTCATATGAATTGTCTCCATATAAGGTTGAGCAAAAACAATAGTTAATCCACCATGATTACTTCCTCCCATTTAAATAATCATGGTGTTACAATTACCCAAGTCCTTAGCAGAAACTTTCTTCATAATGCGTGATGAAGAAAACAATGAGCCATAAAGCCATCCTTTTTTGTACAGCCAATTATTTTTATTGGACCCTGCTCCTAACTGCAGGTGTTATCAATAGTCGATAGGAGAAACAAAGCGACTATAGAAATGCGACTTTCCGCTATGTTATGACGTATGTATGTAAGAATGATAGTGTACATGCATTCCTGCGCAGTTGGCCAATATCCTTATATGAGAACAGCCGCCGTGGCTGATAATCGGCTAGGAGGACATCATCATCATCATGTAAGAATTGACAATAGAAATGTATCGTTTAATGCGCCACCACAGACTTTAAAATGCCGTAATTTTAAAGAACTAGGTGGAAGGATTACAGTTCAGTAGTATCAGCGAGCGTAATAAGTTTTTATAGTCGAACTGACCACCTTTATCGGTGGTTATATGTATAGATAAGGCT
Organism: Helicoverpa armigera; assembly: GCF_030705265.1. NCBI lineage: Eukaryota > Metazoa > Arthropoda > Insecta > Lepidoptera > Noctuidae > Helicoverpa > Helicoverpa armigera. Next base: position 5,087,410 of record NC_087141.1, read on the forward strand.
GCTCAGAAATCGACCATTAAAAAGGTAATGGGATAGATTTAAAGCTGGACGGCAAAGGTACGATTTTTACCTTTTATTGGCACAATAACGTTGGATGGTAATGGGCAGGATTTTTACACCCGTCCTTCAAAAGCTTTTAGGGGTAAAATAAAACTAGCGGTTACAAGAACTGGACACGAAAGCTCCCTTTCCGTCGTTTCGTCAATTCGTTGGATCTCAAAGATGGTTGAAAGTCACGCTCCCAATAACATTCTTTGAAGAACATCAAACGTTTAATCAAATTCCTGGTAAATTCGTAAGCTGACATTATTTGCTCTGAAACGAAATAGGTCTGTAAAAGGCTCTTGAATTTATTTGTATATTTTGTTTGGCTCTTAGACCTTTTGATCGGATTCCACGTTGATGGTAATATTGTCAGGCAAATGGCATATTAGCGGTTTTCAATGCCGTTTGAAGGATTACTGGGAAATCGGGGTTTCCATGCCGCCTTTTTTCCTTTCAATGGCTAATAGGGACTTAGGTACAGAAAGAGAATTTTATTTTATGCTTATTTTGCTTTTTTTTACAAAATAAGTAAATGTTACCATTTACCATACCTTCATATTCTATTGTCATGTAAATCCAAATTACTTATTTAAAACGTAGGTAGTTGGAAACCGAAATGGTTTAAATCCCATTTTGCATGTAGTATAGGTACCTTAGCCGTTTTATTATTCTCCGCATCTGAAACCGGAGAAGGATTTTTAGAACGGTTATTCCAAAAAAAACTTGACTACAAGATAACTCACAAACCCCTATTCGTAGTATCGAATCTAAAACAGCATAGATTAGACTCTTTCGCAACCCCAAAATGTTGAGACGACCTCTCTCACAAGTACATACCACACACCTACACCCTGTAATTTACCAAACTGTTAATTTCTGAGAATTATTCAAATAGTTAATTAGCATTTATTGAGGAGAAAATCCCTTTTGAAGGCCACTAAAGAGCAGAGTGGAAATAAGATTGGTCTCTAGGCAACGGGCAGCCCGTGTCTATTTTGTAACACTTATCGATCCTGTGGCGGGCGACACGACGAATGCTCACGTTTCTTCATTAATGTCTTAATTATGCGAAAGTCTGGATGTAGGTTAAGTAATGTCTAATTAGTGTGGCTTTCTTTGCAGTTTTGGTTAAAGATGTTTTCAGTTTCTATAGTTTTATTTAAGTAGAGCTGAGATTTTTCTACCAACTTCTAAGAAAAAGAGGAAGTTTTCAATTCAGATGTTTTAATTGGCTAAGTGTTTTCTTCATGGTTAAAATTATAAAACTGTCTAACTGTCTAAAAATTGCAGACTTTGTTATTGGCGTCAGCAAATGATAGAGCCATTTTGGGCTGCAAGACTTTTAAGCAGTAACATTGAAGTATTTTGCACTTTCTCCTAATTAACGTGTTAAAAACTCCACAATTATAAACGACATCATTTCCAAGTCATAAGTGACACATTTCGTAACATTTGTAGCGAGAATATTACTTAATTGCTCAGTAAAAGGCCATGTAGATGTTGCCATTAAAAAAGTAGGAAGTAATTAAAAACTTTCATTTCCTATAACTTGTTGGAGGAAAACAATTGACATTTTGTCTCATGTGAGAAGAACACAGTTGATAAATGCAGAAAATTAAGTTAAGGGTTAAGATTCAGGCGATATTTGGACCTGATCTGCCAGCCATGGGCACTTACATTACACTGCTTGGCAAAGCCCTCTCCCATATTCATCCATCCTTCTCTGAAGGAAACGTGCTGTTAAAAATACCTTAGCCATAAAACATTTATGCAGAAACTCAGAGCGGACCGTAAAATCTAACTTTCATATCAAACGGTCCACGGGCGCCTAAAGGGCAAAGTTCGCGGCCATTTTCTGATATTTGTTGTCACTGCATTCAAAATTGTTTGATCTGTGAGATACCTGTGTGTTTCGAAACCATACGAAGAGATATTAATAACATAAACTTAGTTGTTGTGAGACCATACAAAGATTGAAGAATGGATGTTTAGTTAGGTGTAAATAGTATCTGGGCCCTGATTCTCCTAAGTTAATAATGTCAAAATCGAATAGAAATCGAATCGCAATATGATCGTAATAGCAGTTTTAACCATATCGGGCATTCTGCTACTAATAAAAGACCAATCGTATTCGATTGACATTTGATTGGTGTGCGATTGGTCTGCTATTTTGATGATTTTGGTCTATACGGTAGTTTGCTGTACAATCATTTTGCAATCGTAAATCATTAAAAAATTAAATCATTATTGAATGACAGAAAAGGATAAAAACGTTTATTTCAGAGAAAAAATAGCGGAATGCCACATACGCTTCAATCGTAATCGAGTCGGGATTGGATCTCAGTCGAATCGAGTCGAACGTCAATCGAAGGTCGCTTAAGTAAAATTAGGAGAATCGGGCCCCTGGATGTTTTAAAGACTCTAAACAGACATGTAAGACATTATTTCTTTTACAATAGATGTCATGGACGTAAATAGGTAGACAAACAAGAAGATATTACCAGAATGAGTATGTCAAAAGCTTTTAGCACAACGCAAAAATCTGAGGTCTTAATACTTGCCTATATTTGTCAGGATTTAATGAGGGGTATGTTTAGTAAGTCGTTGTATATCAGATATGTCACGGCCGGCTTACGAAGGGTCCACCTAATTAATTCTAAATATAGAAGACATGTTTTAGCGGATCAAAGGTCGCAATACCTTTTATTATTTTAACTATATTTGCTTAGGACTGACCGTCCTGTAGTTCGAGGTAAATTCTTGTCTAAATTCGCAAAACTTTGCACAATTCTGAACCCCCAAAATAGTTGGTTCGTTTTCTTGTTTACAGGAGACAGACTGAGAACTTCCAAGCTTCAATAGTTGTTTCCTTTCTGTCGCAATGAGGATACATACATATCGATGTCAATACAAAATCAATTTGTATTTCCACATCAATCGAATCAAATGTACACACGCGGAAAAGCATTAACCTCCTTTCATCACAATGGTTACAAAAAACCGTCGTTAGCATTTCTTCTGGATTACAATCTTTGTGACAAAAAGTACAAGCAAGCGATTGAAACGACATCTTGGTTCACAATGAATTCGCACACTCGTACAAAAGTTTACAATAGATTGTAAATCGATTTAACCCGTCAGCTACTGTATAATATAAATATGCTGATACAGACTTTAACATTGACATCACGTGTTAAAACACTTTCCAAATGCGAGTAAATCTGAACTTTTTATTGCGTCGCCTCGAGGTAACTTTTTCAGCGTGTACGAAACGGAAGACCTGAATTATTTGACATTTTTAACTTTATAGGTACCGCTACGACTGTAGGCCCTGATAAAAAGGGTCTTGAGTGACAGTCGGAAAAAACTAAACAGAGATAAGCTGTTTGTTTATTCATGGGCTTATCCGTGATGGGCCTTAACGTTCAGGTTAAAATATTCCTAATCTAGAGGTATATTACTCGAAGTCGGGTAACTTTTGCGTAAGAGAGACTAGAGAGTGGATAACTCACCATGTGGTCCAAAAAGGCAATTACGTTTACTGTTTTCTTTCAAAATATGCATTTATCCTTTACTGGGCCTTACTACATTAGGTTCAAAGATTTCTGCGTTCGCAACAAAAGGTTAACTTGTTATACAGTGCTTTACACTGCCTACCGCCACGTGACTCCAATTAGATATGAATCCAATTCCTTTAATTGGCCTATCTGCACGCCCTCCGTCGAGGGTTCGTTTTGTTCTTCATAATTGCATATGCTTTCATTTGCTTTTACTAGCTTGAATTTGCTTTCTTCTGAATTTTGCTCTTCTACAACAGATTACTATAATAGTTAATTCGCTTTTACTGTAATCTTGTAAATTTTTTGCAGAATCGCAGTCCTTTGCCCTTTGACCTCCACGAGCCAGACTTCGTTGTCGCCAATACCCCCATGAAATCTATTGATCCATTAAAACTGCGCGTTGTAGGACCTAGTTAGAAGCAATGTAATGACACCTAATCAGGTCACTGGCGCATTGTCGTTGTACATGTCGAAACTAACCTTCTGAATCCCCTAGGGATTACAGTCAAAGGCCCTTTGACTAAACGGCTGTTCGGTAATCTCGGATACTTGGAGGTTTGTAGGTGGTTAATGTACCGTTACTGGTCCTATTAAGAATCGTTTGTAGTCTACGTTTGTAAATGTCAGATTCAGAAAGCCAGATGGCGGGTAGTCGATTATTTTGGTTGGTTTCATGTGATTTCGTTGACCATCTCAGAGCAATGGTGACGAGTTATCAAAAAAGGTCCCATTGGTGATGGTAATAAGTTTTTAATCGCGTGGTTCTAATCAGTCAAGATATTATGTGTCTTATAACTCCAAAACTACTAGAAAACCCTAGTTCAGTATTAAATTACAGTTTTTGAACCTATCATAAAGCAGAAAGGTATAATATTTTAGCTCGTCCCAAATAAACTTGAACAAGATTTATTAAATTCGGTCATAGTCCACGTACTGGAGTGTCCCATTGGACACATTAATTTCCTGAATGTTTTCATGTCAGAAGTTGATATATTAACTTTACCTTTAAATTAATTTACAAAAACATGCTTTGTTGCTCATCGCTGGTTCAGATCTGAAAGTACATATGATATAGTAGCATATAGAAAAACGGAGGTAATTATTTTAGGTACATGACTCCTTTCATTTATTGATTTATCATGGAGTTCTTAGGAAAGTCTTCAAGCAGGTAGGAGTTCCTGGTAAAATGTGGCATATAATTTCCTGCTGTTCTATTTAAGTCCATTATGTACATAAGGCCCCAGCAGTTTCTGGGAAAATGTGTGACATATACCTACTTTCCTATTGTACTATTTAAGTTCAGGTTGTGGAGCCAGTGGAGAAAGAAGAGCTTAGTAACAGTGGCACGAGTTGATCAGGGTAGTCTTGACAATGGATATCATTGGGAACCAAGGGATATGGATTGTGGGTCAGAAAGGCAGTCGCTCCATGTAAATCTCTGGTTCTTAGCTGCACATAATTGGCAAAAGGCTAGACAGATAGCGATTTACCTATACTGCCCATGTACACATTGTACACCTTAATATTTCTCCTGGTTATTGCTCGAGACTTGCGAAAATACGTATCGTTACATTATTCTTTATAGTTCCGTTTATTTTCTTCTCAAAGTAATACCTAAAGTTTTAATGGAAGTTGTCTGCCCTTTCTGTTGGGTAGCGCGTGAAATATTAACTTTGTAAGACGCCGTCTGTACCTAAATAGGTTAGTCGGTTATGCTATGTAACTGAGACAAAGTGACTGGCTAAAATTAGTTTTCACTCGTCTACCTGATTTAGTCTCTTACTGCCGTTCCTATACATATTATATTTTATATCTATCTTTTGTTATGCTAACTTAACATTACTTGTATGGAGCTAATATCAAAACTATATCTATAGTAAGCAAATCGGGAATAGCGGTAAATATATTTACTTCGATTTCGATGAATTATTTATTACTGCCAAAATGTACGGGTACAGTAAGCATGAAAATAAACAAAATATAAAAAAAAACACACTTATTTGTTATAATTAAGTCATTTTGAAATAAACGGGCAGTACCCAAGCGGAAATATTGATGCAGGATGCACACATTTCGGTCGCAATTAAAATGCATATTCTAAACAAGTTAAGAAACCGTTTAATTTGCAGATTCAAACCAGCGTTAATAATTATCGTTATTACAATAATATTGTGAGTACACATAGCCTTGATATTGAAATTGATTGAAATGCGTAATGAGCGTTAATTTTTCTCCTTAGAGGTTAGATGTATGACGCATGTTTTCATGTCTAGTTGGCAAACACACTCGTTTTGTTTTGATACAAAGTTAGTAAGAACGAGCTTGAATGCAGTAGGATTATTAGAGTCCCCACAAATTAGAAGCATAGTATTATAAAGAATATAAGAAAATAATATAACCGTAGTGATTACGCCTGCTGGGGCTTCGGGATTGTTCGACTGTTACCGCGGCCCTGGTACATTAAGGGATTTAGATGGCGGGAGAGGTCATTTGATGATACCCATTTCACATAAGAAACTGATTATTTTATACAAAGTAATAAGAACTACTTGCATTTTATGGACCTTTTTATAATATAATCGCCCAGAACTGTTGTCATAAACTAGTTTACTACACGTGCCTACGATTCTTGCTATAAAAGCACCCTATAAAATGGAAATGTCAATTCAACGTATGATGGAAATTATAAATAATTATTTATACGTTATTGATAGAAGGACGGAAAAACCTATCGCTAATCACAATCATACATTTATATTGAACACATATCTAGATTCACCATGACAAGCTTAACTCTTACTTAATATTGTAAATAAACATTTGTTTGAATGCTATGATTTCACTGTAAAACGGCTTACACGCTTAAAGAAATATGCAAATTGAAAATGTATTCAATAGTAAATCCATGAGTTATTCTAAATGGCAATTGTGAAACAGCAATATTTTTTCATCCAATTTTCTATTATAAATATAATAAAGTTTGCACACTGAAAAGAAAACCTGTTCAATAGCCGCGAAGTTAACGGCACAGAAAACTGAAAATTGAATTTAAATTTTACATAAAAACATTTGGCTGGCCTCGCGAATATAAGCCTAAAATCCCTGTTCATTTGTACCTACAAGCAAGCATTTTCCCCATTTTTCATTTGCCAAGGCTTGTGTCCAATATTTTTCGTAGGCACCTGCTTTTGGCACCAGTGTAGGCCTCGATTTAAGTACCTTTTCGGACCACTTAAAGCGCTCTTATTCTGAAGGTTATTTGAGAGCGGTAGCTATGCCTCTCGGGTCTTTTGTAGACGAATAGTAAAAAGAATATGTAATTGCTAAGACACTTGTACAAAGTAAATGTAAGTTCTTAGTTTCAGGAGGTCAGATAGGCATTCGCTCCTTGGAAAATACTGGTATTCAGCTATCCGGTTTGACTGGTAGCTGACCCCAAAATTCATAGTTGGGAAAAGCCTAGGCAGATGATGATGAGTTCCGACATGCTTTCGGTATCATTTAGCATAAATTTATAAGTATTTAGACTTCTATTTCCATTTATTTATTCGGTTTACGGCATAACTTTCAGTAAGAAGTATATTTAGCGTCACACAGGCTTTCTCATGGTATTCATATCATCATGGCTGGCATTCCACTGCCAGTCGCGGCACTTTGCTTATTTATTATGAAGACCCTCGGAATGGAATTTACTTCCAGCGTTTATAGTGCCTAAAGTACGCCAGTCAAGGCCAGAGTTAGCAAACTTAATATTTGTGTGTTAATTTTTTAAGTTGGTGTTGTATGACGAAAACAGTGCTAGATAGTCTATACTAATATTAAGAAGCGGAAAAATTTGTATTTTTATTTGTAATGGATAAACTCAAAAACTACTGGACCGATTTAAAAAAATCTATTACTGTAGGAAAGCTGCACTCTTCCCGAGTAAAATAGGCTATACTTCATCCCACCACGAGACGCAGCTGAAACCGCGGAACACGGCTAGTTCTGTAATATAGATGATCCAAACTACAACTGCATAAGTTGGCATAATAACTATTTTATAATGTTCTTAATTTCATTTTCCTTTCCCCAGGGAATTCTCCGTTCTCCCGGGCAAGTCATGTCAGGGTTACGACATCATCTACCACCGGCTCCACGAGACTGAACCCTCAAGGTACAACCTGGAAGCTGGCTGCAAACTGCTCTTTATGACTGTTGGTAAGTGGCTAATTAACACGCTTATATTAGCTTCACTTGTAACTACAGAAGTATGTATGTATGTAAAAAAATCTTGGAACCTTAATCTGTCCCACTTCCCGGTCTTCGATTAGGATGAAATTTTGCACACGCTCTGAGTTCTGATGACAAGACATGACTAGCTAAGAAACGTCATTACAAATCCAATTAATAAAAAAAAATGTGCGTGCTAAAATCATACATATGGAGAAAGCCGAAATAAAATATTTGAATTTGAAAAGCGTGATTTTTTGTTTTTTAAACTACATTTTTTTTGCTATCCCCTTTCTACAAACTGAAGGGATTTATTTTTCAAAGCCTCTTAAAGTTAATTGCGAGTGCTCTCGTAATCTCTCCTCGGTCGGGTCCTAATCTTTCAACAGCTATTGACCTCTTGAAGATTTTCGCAGTCGTTTCGTTAGCAGATAAGCGCCGCTTGTTCAAATTTTTGTAAGGGCATTTATAGGATATTAATTTTATAAGAAAGTAAAAAAGTTTTTAACATTCTATCTATAAATGTTAAATGTTTATTGATAGATTATTTCCAGAGCAAGTATCAAATCATACAATCAGTTTATTGAAGCTATTTTAGAAACAGATCTTTCTTTGACCAAATAAAATAGTGCATTGTCAAAAGGTCGTGGTGTCATTGCCAGTTAATACAAAAACATATACTGTTCATCAATATATGACACATATTTTAATCATCTTGTACAGATAACATTAGCCTTGTGGCAGTTACGACATAAGACAATTTCGATTTGTTTTGCAATGTCCTTTGCGTAATTGTATAGTGATCTCTTTTGTGTCATTGATCTTCAACCCATAGTAGATTATAAAAGCCTATAGAGCCTATAGGAGGTCTTATTTAAAGATTCAAACATTGTTGTGGAAGAGGAAAACTTATACTGAAGATTTTGTAATCTTTTGAACTTCTTTCTTATGATTTGAATACGTGAGAAGTTTGAAAATGGTCTACCACAGCTTACTTACTACGATGTAGTACGTTGCAACCTCGAATGGCCCTGTGACCAGTTTTGGAAAGCGAAATCGCAGTGTCCATGATTGGTTTTCGAATATTTGCAATCGATCTTTGGAGCCCAGGGGAAAGAAATTACGTTTGGAAAGAGATTTTTTTATTTTTGTGTAATGATAGTATTTTTTAAGTATTAGCCTTGGGTTTACTTTTCTGATATATTCAATTTTGTATTATATCTTTACTGTGAACCGGATGAAAAAAGTAACTGCGATTCTGTAGGTTTAGAAACATACTTTGAACTTGGAAGTAAGCAGGAGGGTATTTTGCACGTTTCAGTCTCTTAAACGGCTCCAAAAGTTCCTGCCTTTTTCAACCAAAATTACTCTCGCTCAGTCGCTTCTTCTCCCACTACTAGATTACGCTGATGTCTGTTTCCTTGATGCGACTGAGGAACTTCTAGACAAGCTCGAACGTCTGCAGAATCTGTGCATCCGCTTCATTTTTGGGCTCAGGAAGTACGACCACGTGTCGGAATTTCGAAGTCAGTTGAAGTGGTTGCCTATTCGGCGGCGTCGAGATGCTCACATTCTTTCTTTTCTCTTCTCTGTTCTCTATAATCCCCTCTCACCAAGATATCTTCGGGAACGTTTTGAGTTTCTTGTTCCCAGAGGCAAACCTTGTCGCACTTCCTCATCTCTCCTTCTTCGTATCCCTTCCCACACTACGAGCCGCTATGATGGATCGTTCACTGTTCGTGCTGTGAGACTGTGGAATTCCCTTCCACACTCAATACGCGAAAGCCCATCGTTGGGTGCATTCAAGAGACGAGTAAGGGATTACTATTTATCATCATGAATGACATTTATATTTGTATGTATATATATATATATATTTTTTTATGTGTATTATGTTTATTACATATATATGTTTCTTTATAATTACGAAGAATAAACACATAGTAAATATTGAATTGGTTTGACTGTGTAATTAGGATCAAAAGCGTTCTTTGGAAACATTATAATTAAGTAGCTTAAATAAAAAAAAGTATGCATTTATGTAAATATTAGGGTCATTACTGCAAATATGCAAAATAAATATTATATTGAAGTAGAATAGAAAAAAAATGTGTTTCAATAATAATAATATGTATACATATATATTTTAATTTAATTATTAAAAACTTTAGAGTCCTGCCATATCAGCTTAGTTTTGCAAATTGCGAAATAATTCAATTTAAATACCAACCGTTTTGATCTAGATATAGCAAAAACTCGAATTTAGTAATTCAGACTTCCTATTATTTTATTCAAAATTCTGAAGGTTAAGTTGTGTAGCTAAATTTCAACAATAATAAAAAAAAAACTTGTCACGTTTTTTATTAAAATCGTTGGTGGGAAATCTTGCGGTGACGCGAATAAGTGTTGATTCAGTGATGCCAGATTGGGGGGATTCCCCCCAAATTTGGGGGTATTTTCTGCCCACGGGGGATTTTTTGGGGGGAACAATCCTTTGGGGGGATCAGCGGGGGGATTAAAAATTGGCTTGGAGGGAGTTGGAGGATTTTTCGGAAAATTTTTATGACTGAACGCGACCAAATTACTTACTACTTCATTTGATTCCACCATAGAACCACACACAAAAATGCAGTTGGTGATAAAACTTACGGACATATAAGCAAATTGACATTAGGAATTTTGTCGTTGCCTTTTTCTAACGCTGTTGTGGAAAGAACTTTCTCGCAAGTTGCGATTGATTGAGGATGTGTTAATTTTAAAGTAACTTCAAAGATGCTCAAGAGATTTAACTCGCAGAAAATGTATGGAACTGCAGCCGACGACGCAAGTGAGGATGCTGATCCAGTAATGGAAGCGATTGCAAAATTATTATAAATTATTGTATTTAAATAAATATTTTTCTAATTACTGGGGGGGTTTTCTCTCAAAACACTAACATTTTGGGGGGATTTTGGGTGAGATTTGGGGAGAATGCTAGATCATCATCTGGCAACACTGGTGTTGATAGGTTCTAAATAAGTATGGAGAAATGCTAAACAAATAATGGCATTTATTTTCTTTGGAAATTCACCCTACTACTAAGCTTATAGGTAGTACTACAAGTATAGTTATCGGCACGAATCTTGAGCTCTGACCTTCACCTACGCAGAAGTAATTTATTGGGTCCCTTTTGTGGTATGAAGTGAGGCGCGAGGGCGGGCTAAAGCGGTGATTGGCCCGCAGTGCATCGCGTCATAGCCGTCACTCAGGATTGGTTCTTTGCTAATAAATCACTTCTGCGCAGATGTAGGTCAGGCTCAAGATTCGTGCCGATAACTATACTTAGCATAAATACTTGGCTGAATTTTAATCAATTTTGAACAGACTCATCTCTTTTAACACAGAAAAAGAATTACTTTTTTTGAGACTCTCTAAATCCTGTAGCCTCATCATAAATCACAGAGATAATGAAATTCACAGTAAATCCTTTTCACGTCATATCATATTTCACGCTTCATCAATATTAAGCTGAAAAACGTTGAAAGCAAACTTTTTAAAGAAACCGCCTTTATATCTGACTACTTAGATGTTCTCCAAGGTTCCACTTGCTTACTGGAGGTGCTACTTCTCATAATTGGGTAAAAAGTAACCTTTGACAGAACACCTATGCTCCGAAAACCCACAAGTTTTAGCTGCAAATCGCGGAAGACAGACAGACAGAGTTTCTTTCGCATTTATAATATCTATCTACCTAACCTAATGGGAGTGTTACAATTTAAATGACTTCTATCAATTCGCAATAGGTCAGAAAAAATACCGAAAGAAGGAAATACTGTCAGCTTTTTTTGAAACCCAATTTTGCAGCAAGTATTCAATTGTTAAACTCTGATAACTTTGTATCTAATTATTTAAGATATGACACGGATTAAAACATTAATCGGTTGTGGTATGAAAACAATGTATAGATAAATATAGCTCACGATGTTTTGTCTTGATTTCGGCGTGACATATGAAAGAATTCATTAATTAATTAGGTAGACACGTGTGTTTGATAATTACTTCTTGCATTTTCATTATCGAAGATAGTATTCATATAACTCAATGCAAATAAAATCCTTCCGATTAATATTATAGTCGCGACAGTTTTGTATGCATGGATGTTTGTTCCACTTTCACGCAAAATTCCCCGATAGATTTCTGATGATACTTACCAGTAATATAGCTTATACATACATATATCAGGATAACATGAGGGCTTTGTATTGTATCCTGCGGGAAGTAGAAAGCTACTAACCTCGGGTGACATGACGATATTTTATCCGATACCGCCAGAATCAGCTAGAATCTTCTCAGTTCAGTCTCATTATCATAGAAATCGATAAAGTCTAGAACAGGCATTGTTTACCTACTTGGTAAAAAGTAAAGTTTTGTGAGTAACACGACCTACATAATCCTTCGCGTCTTGCGAAACGATCCCTTCTCGCAAATTGTATGAGAACCGTCAAGGTAGACCAGTTTTGATACTTTTAACCTAGTACTCGATTACTGTATTATTGTTTTTATGTATTTAGTACATAATCAAGCAGTGACAACTAAGGTTATCGAGCATATATAAGCTTTTAAGTTAAATACACAAGAAAATTTCAAGTAAGTTGAAGCGAAAAAAAAAACATTTTATATTAATTGATGCCAGAATGGTTGCCGAAGTAGTAAGCAACCACATCAACCAATTGGCTGGTTTATCCAATAAGTTTTTAATAAAAAAATTCCATCGAACCTTTTCAGAGGCAATCTTGAATTAAAAAAACAACACTACCTAGGCACCAGTCTGGGGCCTAAACAAACGTTCCATATGAAACAGAGAAACACATAGCGTTTGCTTACTGAAGCGTAAATTGAGCCCCAAATTTCACGCTCGAAAGCAACTGAAAGAGATGATACCTACAGACAGATATGTGGGGAGTTCCCTATCTATACGTTTTAGAGATCTACAAGCCTTATCGCAGGGTTGGTGAACCAATCCGGGGCTGCGGGATTGTTCGAAAGAGTTACCGCGGCTCTGGTACATAAAAGGCCTACGAAAGAACACGATGGATTTTTAGTCAGTAAAAGTCTGACACTCCCTCACCGCTGCTAAACCCACCCAGGGGTCATTTGATGATTTTTGGTTGGTGAACCAGTGGCACGCAGGCCAATAATTTGGGCACGCAATTTTTTAAATATCTAAGTGATTGCAGTTGAACTTATGTACAGCTAGTTGTTTCGCGATCAAGAGAGAATTACTTCCTAGCTTCCTACTTTTTCTTCCTTATCGGGTCTATATCCGATAAAAGAGTGCCTATAAAGAGTTTCAATGGCGAAATATTTACTTAAAATGGTCAATTCGCTTTTTGATGATTTGTTTGAAGGCACTCCATAATTTGATTGCATTTTTAAAAGAATTTGGTACGTAAGTCAATAAAGGTTCTGCATCCCTGCGTGATGGGATTACGTGACTTATCCAATTGCTATGAAAGCCCACAACGCTCAAACAGCTCGTGGCAATCTGCTAACATAATCGTGTACTTGTAAATATGTATGGTACATGGAAAAATAAATACTTACATATTAATAACTCAATGGAAACCTATACTTACTTATATAAAGAGGAATTTTTTTTTTGGTTGTTTGTAATGGATAAACTCAAAAATTACTGGACCGATTTTAAACATTCTTTCATGGTTAGAAAGCTACATTATCTGCAAGTAACATAGGCTATATTTTATCCCGGTACCGGCAGTAGTTCTTACGGGAAGTGGGTGAAACCGCGGTAAAACGGCTAGTATCTACATATTTATTAATATTTCCTTTGAATGGAAATGTAGTACTTATTACATATTGCAATACCAGCTCGTAATTACAGTAAAGCCAGTACAAAGGTCTATAAACACAGGCTTTCCACAAACATAAGTTTACAATGCAGTAGGTAGGTATTTAGTGCTGGCCTTATCATAGGCCAGTATGCCACAGTCTAACGACTATTCGCAGTTGTTCAATGTTCCTGGCCTGCAAGTTCAAGGGAAAGGCATAATTTATATAGGAGATAATGGCATTGATTTAGGATATTTTCCCAACCAGCGAAATTCATCTATCATGCTATCATTCTGCTAACAATATCGGTCTATCTGAAGCCTGCTTAGTACAAATAGAGGTAGAATTTTGAGTTTGAATTTGAGTTTCATAGGGGTAAGAGAAATTCCTATCTATAGTAAGCAGATCAAGGGTGTTATTGAAATCAGCCTCTAGCCGCCTTCGGAATACCTAGCATTGATGTTGACTGATTAAATAGTACCTGTAGGCACGTCTAATTATAAAGCGTAGTACCAGCAACAATTAAGTAATCCGTGGTAGTATCTATCGACAGTTTAGTCTGTAACGTAGTATGTAACTTCCAATTATTTAGTCTGTGGTATCTAGCGTATAATCTGTGCTACTACCGAGAATGGCCGCCGGGGGAAATTGGCGTAATAGCCACGCATTGCAGACGGATTAATGCTCGATACTCAATAGCCTACTATTTTGTACTTATCGATTAAATAACTATTAGCTCTGGTCTAGTTAGAGGGTTTCAAATATGGGTATATTGAGGCCGAAGTATAGAGGTATATTAGCGGGACAATATTGACGAAAAGGGATGATTGGAAATAAGAGCTTAGAGCTCTTGTACGAGCTCGTTTTTGCCGTGAAAATCTACGGAAAATTCACCGTACTTATGTTGGCACGGACGATCAATTTTGTATGCATCTACGAAAAACACGAACAAGGGTTCACGGCATGCCTAAGGCGACAGAAAATCTTTAATCTTTAGGTTTCTTTTTATGGGAATTATGCTAATTAAGGAGTTGTAAATGAAGAAATACTGTATATCTGGATTTTTTTTATCTCTTGTGTACGTTTAAATATGTTTCTATGCTCAGAAGTATATTTACTAGTATATTTACAAAGGTACTATTTACGGACCTACGATAAATGATCGAACAACATTCTTTAAGAAAATAACAACGTAAATGGCCACTTATGTATGTATACGTTAAAAATACCCCTAGGTTAAGCGTAAACGTTTACATAATCAAGTGTAATTGACTAGGTTGACCATCTTATAACCTGTGAATGTTAACGTGGTATAATTATTAGTTAGATCAAGTAATTTTATTGTTTGAAATAGTACAGGTGAGATAGAGGTTAAGTTGTTATGTAGTTTGTATGTTTATTGTAAACATAAATGCAGTTTTGTTTTTCGCTAATTCCCCAGTGTACCTACTGGAGGAAAACACTTGAGAGAATTCGGTCTTTACTCCGGTTTCTGAGCATCCTTATTGGTGGTGTATCTTTTCATTTGTAAGGGAAAGCTAATTGATAAGTGGTCGTTTAGATTTGCTAATATGATTAAGAATTTCTCACAAACCGGCAACTAGTCTGATATCATGGAGGAAGTGTTTTACATCCTTAAATTCGTTGATGTCTTTTCTCGTCGATATGTAATACTAGCTTCTGTCAGCGGTTTCACCCGCATACCGTGGGAACCTCTGCATGTACCCGGATAAAAAGTAGCCTATAGCCTTCCTCGATAAATGGGCTATCTAACACCGAAATAATTGTTCAAATCGGACCAGTAGTTCCTGAGATTAGCGCGTTCAAACAAACAAACTCTTCAGCTTTATAATATTAGTATAGATGTGGCAAAATTTTGAAATATATAAACGCGATAATGAATCTGAAACTATAAGTTTACCTATTATGACTTTTCCAGCCCCCAATTTGTCTAAAATTAACATTCATACTTGCAGTCTGTAAAATATCAGCTTACCAATTATCATGTGTATGACGTTAACCAAAATTATTTTTTTGTAAGTATAATATGGTGGATAGAGCCTGAAAGTCATCCCTTCAGAAAATGTTACTACATTTAAATTACAAACCTTAAATTATTCTCATCTTTCAAGTCCTACTAATGAGCTCAGTAGATACCTACGTAGAGGTATCATCGTAAAGAACATCCTAGTAGGTACTTAAAGAGTACATAAAACCAAGCTATAACCGGGTAGTCAGACTGCAGACTACCCGGGTCGCTTCGTATTGATTGTATGAAATAAAAACATGACGTCAGAACTACGTAGGTACAAAGTCTTGTCGGAGATGAACCTAACTTTTACGATTATTTTTTTAGGATGCCTGAGTGTTTTCCTACGTTTTCTGTCTGCCGGTTTTTTTTTTTCATTATGTATGTATGTGCTTTTATTAGATTTTGCTGCGCAGTTTTTATGCGTATGTAACTGTACTGTACCTAGTTAGTCGCGGTCTTTATTTGGGATTAGGTGCCGGAATAAAAAGTAATTCTATAAAATAATGAGGCTGGCATGAAAATTTAATAAATAATAGATAAAAGTTCCTTTACCTGAAAGACTAATAATCCAAACTAGTGGGTAAAGGGCCAACCTCTCAAGTATGAGGGCGCGGGTTCGATCCCAGGTCAGGCATGTACCAATGCAACTTTTCTAAGTTTGTATGTATTTTCTAAGTATATCTTGGACACCAATGGCTGATAAAAAGGTGAAGGAAAACATCTTGAGGAAACCTTGACTATATAGGCTAAGAACTCACGAAGCGATTTTCAGCCGCGACCGCCGCGGCTGCGGGCCCGTAGCTTCTGTAGAATGCAGATATACATGTAAAAAATTAAAGCACATTTCACGACGCGTTTTACGCCCGCAGTCTGCGCGTTTGTTTGCGGGTCCCGCTGCACCGGCGGGCAACTAGTAGAATCGCGCGGGCCGCGGTCACCCGCAGCCTCGGCGGGTTGCGCCCGCGCGCTCCGCGGTCGATTGGCCGGCGATCGCAGTAGCGCAGAGGCTGCCCGTCTTGCGTCTTGCGATCATTGGCCGCCACATTTGCGGGCGATAATCTCAACCGCGACGGCTGTGTAACCGCGCAAATAACCGGTCTCGTGAGTTTGAAATTAAAAACGCAGTTCCGCCACCGCGGCGGGCACGGTTCAAAATCGCTCCGTGAGTTCTTAGCCGTAGTCTGAAATCACCAACCCGCATTGAGCAAGCGTGGTGATTAACGCTCAATCCTTCTCCGTGTGAGAGGAGGCCTGTGCCCAGCAGTGGGACGATAAAAAGGCTGTGACAGACTGACAGAACTGTCGTATTACCTACTTGTAGATAGGATAATATTCCTCGATCCAAAGGGCTATCTAAAACAGAAAGTATTTTTAAAACTCGACCTGAGATTAGCCCGGTCAAGTAAATAAAGCTGAAGAGTTTTCTTCAGCTTTATAATATTAATAATGTACCTATAGATTAGAACAAAGGTTCACCCGCTACGGCCAGATGTTTTCCCTCTAAAAATAGCGGAGTTTTCCCGCCCATTATGACGTAGGTAGCAGTTGCATTGGAATCCACGAATGACGTCATATTTGTGTGCGATGAACCGCATTCAAGCTAGTTAAGCTTGCAATCACAGGGCTGATGTGACCTTAACATAGGCAATGTAGAGACAGGAATGTTTTACTTTAATAATAAAGTCTACTTAATAAAGTCAGTATACCCAAGCACTGCCACAACAGGACATGGAATACTGAGTAGGTATGTAACACTGCCACCAGGATGGCTGCTATTTCAGCCATTGGGCACTCGCTCGCTCACAATCCCCGACTTTTTTTATCGATACCAGTTAATATACCTACCTACAATATTGATTGACACCTAAACAATTAATAAAACATACAATAACTTTATTATTTTCATACTTACATACACACATGTGGTTTAAAAGAAAAACGGCTATTCAAAGTGCAAACAAGTTAAACAACCGTACGGTAACAAATATTTATTATCTAATGACGCAAATCTAAGATCAAGTTTGCAAAGCGGATTCAGCTTATATTTAAATCAAGACACTCCTATGAACATTGGTATTCTTATTAGATATGTAAACATTATAAAAATCCTGAATAGGCTGTTATTAGAATCTTGTCTGATGGCCTTGAGACGAAAGGAAACCGCGAAAATCAATGATCCCAGTTATAAAAAAACTACCATTTTGGTATATTTTTATTTTGATAACGAACTTTGTAAACCACCAATTAATAATATCTTTTTATTTGTTTTTCAGACTTATGTCTCACCAAAAGAGGACCTCAGCCAGGTTATATGTTCCTTTTCGACATGCGCGGAGTTAAGTTTGGACATCTCACAAAAGTTAGCTTATCGTAAGTATCAATATTTTATTTCATTTTGTAACGTGGATCCATTATGAATATTTAGGCATTTACTTTAATATGCAGTTTTTCCTGTTCTTTCGTTATTAATTGTAGCTTCAGGAGAATCTAATATTTGCTCTGAAACTCTGGTTCCCAGTTACTATTGTTTAATACATTATGTTGATAGTTCTCTCTGGCATCTTAAAGTAATGGATTCACAGCTGCAAAAACAATGATAGTATGAACTCTATAATATAAATGTTATGATAGTATATATATTTATATTTTCATAGCTTTCAAAAGGATAGACAAAGGTAATAGACGTGCATAATAAATGTCTCATTTTCGCTTGAATGTACCTATAACACAAATTAATGGCATTATTTTTCATATGTTTCAAAAAAATTTTTTGAGATACATGCTAGGTTACCAGTAGCATAAACCATATATGTATGTAAGTTAACTGTCGTAAGTAGAAATCTATTGGTGTGTCTACAACTTTGAATATCTATCTCGATAGATATTAAAAAAATAAAAACAAATAAAAAGAATTCAAATCTCTCGAAAAGGAATTCAAATCGTCTTGCCTATTATAAAGCAGGATTTTAAAGCCCATCCATCATTACTAGTTCTGTGTAATGTTAATTGCCAGAAACATACTTCAACCAATATACTATATTCAGAAGTAGGTACACAAGCCAAAAATTCTAAACATTCAAAAAAATCACATAAAAAATTGGAACATTTTCAGGACTCTTCGGAAATTCTTCCAGTATGTACAAGAAGCGATGCCAGTTCGCATGCGTGCGATACACGTACTGAACACTGAACCAGTGTTAGACAAATTAATGGTGCTCATTAGGCCTTTTATGGACAAGAAGTTCTTTGATATGGTAAGTTCTTTTTTTTGTTTTTTTGAACATAACATTTTGAGGCCAAGTTATAGGACCAGGTAAATTTTTCAAGGCAAGTTAATATTTGAGGACATAATGTAGAAAGAAAACAATAAAAATATGGATTTAATAACCATATTCGCATTAACTTAATTCGAGGTTGAAGATTAATTTATCGTTATTTTCTGCATGCACCAAGTTAATTTGATCATCTGTAAAACTCAGTCACGGTAATTGGACACGACAACCGATTGGTCTATCTTTGGGATTCCAAAGATAGAAATCTTTGGGATTCCAAAGATAGAAGGAAAGAAAGATAAAGTGCTGGCTTTTTCATGCTCTCAGCTCGGGAGATGATGTTATTTCATGCATTCGTCTTATATCTGGGTAAAAATCTTCTCCACGATTATATATTTTGCGTGGGTGACAGAAACTGGTCAACTGATCAACGTGCAAAGTTGACTGACAAGTTCACATTTTCTAAGTGGGCTATAGAAAACAAGTCACGGTTTTACCTCGTAATAAATCGCAATATGGAATTGCGCATAATTGTGTATATGAGTAGGTACAGCCTTAGTACATAATCTTACTAATGTTTGATCTAACACTACATCAGTGTTTGCTTTGAACTTGGCCATCGGGCATATAGCCTTGACATGTCATATACCTACAACTTGATTTTTATTTTTAGAACATGTCTGTTTAACTTTCTGGATTGAAATAAGTTGGCCTACAATACTCTGAGTTTTATACTTCGAGTTGACGTACGCATTAATTTATAAAAAGACTAACAATGATGTTAAAAAAAATCGTTCTCAGGAAAAACGCACAGGCAGTAATTAAATCTCTAATAAGAAACAATTCAATGCAAGACACCTAACATATTATTAAGTTTTATTTTAACATCATCACCTGTTTAGTCTTTTCCCAGCTATAGCGTTTAAAAAGTTTTATATCACTAAAAAAACATAACGAACAAGGCAGCCATTCCAACTTGTGGAAAAATCTTTCACGTTTACCCAGCATGTAATATAGTCTCACATCTCACCATACAAGTGCATAAAATCAATTTTAATTCAATTTTCCTCTTATTGCCTACTCAATATATAACAAGCTGGTTATAAACCTGCTCTATTAGAAATAAAGACTATTTTAGAATGCCCTACATTTTGTAAGTTAGGTGCTTTTCGAATTTCCACAGTTTCAACTTTTATTGCACATTCAAATAATTTTAAGTATTCAATACGCATACCTAAACTAAACAACTATACTCTTTTAATTATTCATGTTTGACTGATTAACAAAGTTGACATTGAACTTGTGCTTGAAAAAATAAAAGTAAAATGTGCCGGCTACCGGTTCGCTGATATAAAATTATATCAGTCTGGTTTTAAAAACTTTTTTCAACAAGGTGACTTGCCTTTGACATTTTCACAGCCTCGCCATAATATACTGGATATATACTATACAATACTGGATTTAATCAAACCAGTTTTAAGAATTAATCGATAGTTCTGTACAACTTGGGTCTGGGTCAAGGAAATACAAGTTGCATCATTTGCATATTATGGATATATGGTTGCTATATCAGGATTATTAAAAGGCTCAATAAAAAAAGCGCTATGGTTTTAACGGATGTCAATTAGAAAATGTTGTAAGAATATTAACTTGATTAATGACACTATTAAAAATTAACGCCGTTCAATCTAATTTTGTAACTCGTATCAAGCCATTAAGATAAAGTTAATTTAATTTTAGAATATTATAAAATACTTCTTGTTATTTAGTCATATTAATAAAAACTCCTATCTATTTATTTCCAGCTCAAATTCCACAACAAGAACGAGGATCTTGAGAAGTTTTACGAAACAGTTGTGCCGCGGTCAGCACTTCCTCCCGACTACGGCGGTACCCTCCCTGACACCCAGACCCTACACAAGAAGTGCATGCAGCAGCTCCAACTCCTGGAACCTTACTTCAAAGCTGAGGAGGAGCAGAGAATCGCAGCTTTACCTGACAAGAAACGAGAGAAAGCCATGGAAAAAGCCTTCAAAAACTTGGACATTGATTAAGGCGTCAGAGAGAAGTGGTACTGGTATTATAATGAAAAGTGAAGGTAAATGCTGTATCTTTTAATAATGTAGACTTTTTGGCGATGGACAGGCCGCATGAGTACTTATAACCTGCATATAAATTACACGTTTCTAGAATATTTTTTCTACAAATGTGGAATGTTCAAAAATAGTTACCTTTTTCATTATAATAGCCGGTTTTAGTTCTCAAATGGTATGTTAATTTAGTACAATATGCATTTAAGTGTTACTTAAATTGGGAATTAATAAAATATGATAGCGGTGTCGAATGATTGGAGTAATCCTCTTTATTTATATCAGAAAAAAGTTCCATACGATTTCAGCAACGTGTACTACAAAATATTGTCAATTATAAATCTATAATTACAATAGATAAGAAGTATAGATAGTGCTGATTGGACCTATCAAATAAATTGCACACGAAACATTTAGAGAGTATGTGAGAATATAAAAAAGTGGTTATAATTGTTGTTGTACATAAAAAAAGTTTGATAATTGTTAAAAGAAATACAATGTTGTTTTATTAGAAAAATGATTTTGTTGTTAGAAAGTGAAGGTTTGGAGGTGACAGAAGTTTTTTAAGCTTAAGCTTAATATAAGCCAAAACATGGCATGATATTTTAACGTAAATAATTGTTGTAAAATGTACGTCTACATATTTATGTATAATCCGCTTTATGTATGTACCTAAAGTTGAACTCTATATATAATCCAAATATAAATCGGCACATTACGTTATACGCTGTTTATGATTATTATGATCTGTAAAAATAAAGTAAATTCTTCAGAATAATTTACCAAAAAGGTCAAATAACTTGTTTTCTGGTCATAGCACTTAAATAATATTACCTGCGGGTACGGAAATATTTTGCGACAATCGTGTTGGATTAATATGTAAAATATTGAGAACGATAAGTGATAGACATAATGGATTAATTAGGCTTTCCAACAATCTTTGATATAAAATAAAAATGACAAGTTATCTCACATGATATGAATTAATTAATCTTATAAGCTATTATTACATTGTAACCAACTGCTTTAAATGACTTACCTAGTGTACATTTTTTGATTGTGTGTAATGTTTGAAGTAAAAATGGATTTTAATAAAAAAAAAAAACAACAATGCGCGACTTAGCGGTATTACCACCCTTTGGAAGTTTATTTAATATTTTACTGTAACAATCCCATTGAATCCAAGGTCTATAAGAAAAAGCTGTTGCAGAAAATACGTGCGAAAATAAATCCTTATCAAAGAAAATTTGAATTATGTGAAAATGAATAGGAATTTATGCTAATTAAAAACTATAAATAAATCGTTGGTATGTGAGATTTGAATGTGCTATTAAAAGAAAACAAGTTTTAAAACCATCGATAAGATATTCAAGTAACAGATTACTGTTATTATATAAAAGGAGATCTAATAATGAATGATTGATTTGTTTATGTTCAGCATAATCCATCGTAATCTAGAAAAATTTTATGTATAATTATATTAACTCTGATATTTACCTACTTCTATCTGATACCTATCTTTTAAATGTAGTTCTGTGAATATTAGACTACCAGTCATTGTCAACGTCCATACATAAACAAATGACGCTCAATTATGTATAAATATTCAAATGCGCTAGGGTCACATTAACTGAAAGGTTAATCATTAACATTACTCGCATTTTTGTTGTTTTTCATGATTGAAGATTATATAAATTGTAATTTAACTCATAACTTGTAGAATTGATTATTATGTACGGCAAATTGGTGTGCTCAAAAATCAAACGCTGTCTAAATACTCTTTAGCATGACAAAATAATTGGGACCTGACTAAAACGTGTTCTCCATGATGACTTCTGTACCTAAATTTTAACTATGTCTTATAAAATTAGCGTCACAATAGGCAAGTAAGGTGGCGGTAGCGTAGGTACTTAAGGTTTTGTATTTATGTGCACAGTAGTCTAGTTTTAGTTGAAAATTCCACTTAATTCCTTATCAACGTTTGTGATATGCTTGTGTTATTGAAAAAATGTTTTATGTTGATTCCAAGAATCGGAAATTGTGATTTGAACTAGAAATATATTTTTATGCAGTATAATGTATTTTTTATTTAATTCAAATTTATCTCTAGCTAAACATAGATACACAATATTTTTTAAAAAATAAGAAAAAGGTTAAAAATAAAAATTTCGATGTCATTTACGTTCCTATAGAAACAACTAGCGCCATCTAGTGGCAAAAATTGATAATTATAAAGTGGTAGAAAACAATTTCTGGCATATGGCAACTGGATTCATTCGACTGTCAAATAATAACGGTTGCTGAACACCTGCCGATTTTTTTTGTTTACACTATTTAAACGGAAAGTTATCAATGAAAGTGAGCGATTTATGATAAAATTACAGATATAAGTTGAAAGTTATTGTGTATTGTGCGTGCTGATACTGATTTCCTTGATGTTTGCTGCAGTATATTGTAATTTTCAAGGTATGGATGTTACGTTTTCACTTTCACGCTTTGTTGTTCATTATTTAATTAATTGATCACAGAAGAAACTAAGTTTGTAATAGATATATAGATAGAGTAATATACGTGTGCTAATGATTTTATGGACACTTTTAGACATAAGTACTTTATCACTTAATAAATTACGCATCTTAGAGCGTTTAACACTATGTATTTCCAAAGAAATCAAATTAAAATACAATTTTGTATACTTTTCAGAGTGCAATGGACCCAGTAAACAACAATCAATTTGAAATAGTCCCAGCAAAGAGTAAACGGAAGATAGCAACTCCTTGCCCGAACGCCTACCTCAACCCAGCATTAGACATCCTTGCCAACGAGGACCGTATGTGCAACACCGCTATGGAGATCACACAACCCATCAAGAAGAGGAAACGAACTCGCAGCTGTGGTGACATCGCTACATTTGATAACTCTGCATTAGATCTAGGAGTAAAAAATACAGCAGTTAACAAATTACTAGCTAGAGAGATAGAAAATGTACGCAAAAACGTCAGACTTGATGCAACTGAAGATACGAGTATGGATTCAAGTGAACCAATCTATGCAAACTTAACAGGAGCCCCACAGTTGCCGCCACGTAATGATAACTCTATAACTTTCCGAGATATCACCCAAGACAGCTGTCAGTCACAAAGTATGCAGCTAAACAATGAAGTCATGAACATGTCTGTCACTCATGATGATATTGATTCTGGAATATCAGTGCTCGAACAGAAATCTTTAAGCACCATGACAAATGATGACACAAAAGTATTTTCACCAATAACTAATATACAAACAAATGTGACAAACCAAGTATTTATCAACAATTCAAATAATTTGAATCTGAGTTTCATAGACAGACTTGGTTTGGACTCACCGAATTTATCAAACCAATCATTATTCTATGATGACGATTTGAACGAAAGCAATATTATGGAAATCAAAACTATCACAATTATTACCAAGAAGAAGAGAATTAATACTAAGAATACAAATCCTTTCCTAGATCCAAATATAGTGAATGCTTTGCCAAGAGATATTCCAAGTGAAAATCCATTTTTGAATCTGGATTCAACAAAGCCTGAGTTGGAATATAGTGAGGAAGTTCTCACCAGGCCTGCCATACTTCCAAACCAGAGTGAAAAAGTACTTGAACCTCGCAGATTATTTGGAGACACAAACAGTACAATATCCACAGTAAATGAATCTCTTGACGGTCAACCTGAATATGAGAACATAGATAACTATAGACCAGAAAGCCCAGTTTACGAAAATATTGATGAAGTCAATGAATTTAATAAACAAAGCAGGATTTTAGGGCATGATGTGTCACAGTTTAGTGCTGTAGACATTATCAATTTGAATAAAAACGCTCATCAAGACTCCTCAAATGATTCCAATGACAGCAAAAAGGTGAAGAACCCATTCTTAAAAGTCGGCAACAGATTATCCAAAAGAGTGTTCAAGACTTTAAGAAAGACATTCAAGGGGGAGAAGACAGAAAATAATGTGACTATAAATCCATATGAAGTACCGAGAAAATTGCCAAAACAGAAGACTGAGACCAAAGAATCTGGAATTGAAAACCCAGCACTGAACTTAGACAATTCTGATGAAATTGAGATTGAAGAAATTGATGAACATGAATATGAGACTGTTAAAACGATAAGGAATACACATCTTAATATGAATATAACTCCTTTGAAGGAAAGGAGTGATAATGCTGATATTTCTCACAATAAAACCAACACTCCCGGAAAGAAAGTCCGGTTTGATTCTACTCTGAATCAAGAGAAAGTGATAACAGGAAATAGTTTTGACTATGACATACAAAGTCCGGGGTTCGACGCTAAAATAGATAAGTACCATGATGAGCTAGAAAACTGTATAAATGAAAGGAAATTTTTACAGCAGAATATGTAAGAACATAATATGTATTTCATCACTAATAGACACACTCTATGAGAATCTGTCACTAAGTAAAATTTCTATGAGAATCTGTCACTAAGGAGTGGCTTAAGTAATCATTAAATGTCTC
Source organism: Helicoverpa armigera (assembly GCF_030705265.1). NCBI lineage: Eukaryota > Metazoa > Arthropoda > Insecta > Lepidoptera > Noctuidae > Helicoverpa > Helicoverpa armigera. The sequence continues at coordinate 5,112,978 of NC_087141.1, forward strand.
TGAGTGCGGGGTAAGACTTATTATTATTATACATGACTTACAATATGTACCTTGTACAATAGATTTCATGAACTGACATGATTTTTAACCAAAGCATGTAATGTTGGACTTAAATTACGGGAAAATTTGTAATGTACAAACAGTACCTCTTTCATCATCATCATCATCATCTCAGCCATAGGACGTCCACTGCTGAACATAGGCCTCCCCCTTTGATCTCCACAGGTACCTGTTGGAAGCGACCTGCATCCAGCGTCTTCCGGCGACCTTTATAAGGTCGTCTGTCCACCTCGTTGGTGGACGTCCTACGCCTCGTACCTCTTTACTAAGTACCTATGTATTTATTTGATAAGATTTTCAGTCATTATAATTTTATTCTAAGTTAGATTATGTTTTATAGATTTTAATTTCAATGTACTTATTTGAATTGTGATTTTTACATGCGTCGATTATATTTATAAGCATTTTAGTAGTAATTTATACTATTATAATTTAAGTATTTTCCTATGGAGTCCAAAGCATAATATTTTCCAAAGTGATAGTTTTAAGATTGATGATTTTGTGTTATTTTCTTTTTTTTTAAATTAATCATTCTTGCCTTTACTAAAATAATGAAACCCGTAAATGTAAAATTAGAGGCTCTCTATGTTCTTAACTTATTTAGGTGTATTTATTATAGGTGTATTTATTATATATTAATGTAAGTTTTAATTTATTCTTGCCTTTTATGGTCTGAAAGTAAACTATGATTTTGACAAAAAAGGTTTTATTTTCATTATCTGTTGTTTTTTTACCTAGTTATTACCTCGTTCATCCTTTAAAATAAGAAAGTGAGTTTGGTTGCCTTGGAGTTAGGTGGCACCTCCAAGTGCGAGACGAAGTTGCGATTAAAGATCCTTCCCTGTGGTTGGTAAACATAACATCTGTTACAAAAATACTCATAGTATCACGCACATGCTATCTTTTTTTGCTTGCCATATGATTACCTTCGTCCTAGAAAAAAATTAACCACCTGTCGTCATCCAATTACCTAACTAAAGTTTTTAAATGTTGTATTCCACAAAAGGTAGTGATGGTATACGTCTACGGACAGGTAACTATCTATCGTAAAAATGGCAATTTAGTTAATCAGTTTAAAGATCTTATCAATGTACCTGTAACATCTGTAGGTACAGTATTCAACAAAGTCCTTTTTATCGCATTGTAACAACGCCACCTAGCGGCAGAAATAGGCAGGTCATTAGTCAGATAGCTGGAACTATTCTCTCAGGCTCCCCAGTGAACAAAGCCTGCCTATTTAGTTACACTAGCAATCGCAACGAGGTCACAAACATTTTATCAAGTTAATTCCTCTCAAGGAGGGTCTGCTGCGACAATTGAGTGGCCAGCATTGCAACGTGCATGAGTGTGCACTTTTATTGAATAATAACCTGCACGTGGGTCTATATTCGTACCTGTAATGGAATAATGGGGGTCTAACTAAACTGTTTTTATGTCGCCAGAATGACATCTGACCATAAAGTAGGTTATCGGGTTTCCGAGTGTTATTGCGTTAAGAATATCAAATGTTGTCAGTAGGACTTTTTATAGTTTTTCTTAAGTCACATGGTCTCGCTGTTGCTTGTTTAGACCACATTAAATGTGTGAGGCAGGAAGGCTAAGGGAAGACCCCATCCATCCGTCATCCCCACTGATCACCTCATCTCATTCACACTTATAATGATAAATATTGATATTTGCAATCACCGGCAATTTTTTTATTAGAGAGACCTAGACATCTCGTCCAATTCTGCTCCAACAGGTAGATTTATTAGAAAAGGTATAGGCCTATCTATCCGTAGCACCTGTGTCTTTGCCAAGCCATTTGGATACACAAACAACCGCCCACTCCTATACTTCATTACCTATATACAAACATTCTCCTAGGCTCCCCTTACGTCAGAATTATCAAAACTCGGTTAACGGTGACGGGAAGACAAGATTTTGGCCTCGAACGTATTTTGCACCCTTAATTTGCGTCATCGGAGCTCTCGACGCATTCGCGGTATGCAGGTAATTATTTTATTATATAAGGCCCTAATGAATGAAGCTTGCGTAAATCTGTTTACTTCATTACCTAATTAGACGGTAAATGACGCAAAGGAATAATGTCACCGTCCATATATCGTCCTGATTTTGAGGTTGGTCGTGGGCGTCTTTTTTGAGGACACCAGATACTGAAATGTGGTTTCAGTTATCAGTCATATCAGCAGCAACCTTTTTATTGTGCCACTGTAGAGAAGGAATGAGCGTTAATCATCAAGTCCAGGTTTCAACAACATCACTTTTACTCAGTCATTGGTGTCGAAGATATACTTACTTACCTTCTTAGAAACTTTACCTTGCTACTTGCCTGACCTGGACTCAAACCCGCACGCTCGTTTTTAGAGGGCTGATGTTTTGAACACTATGCCACCACGACGAACCAAAACTATTGTAAATCAATTACTTGTATCCATAGAAAGGCATTTCTTTTCGATCTATTGCATTTCCGTGTACGTTAGTAGGTATGAATGCCATGAATGGTCAGTTTGGTCATGGTCTGAAAACTGATAAGAACTCGTGTAAAATGCGTTTGGTTTATGAGATAGAGATTCCGTTCCGTTAGCCTCTTATGTATGAGGACATGTTATAATTTCATTGCTCTCTACTGCTAGGTATTGAAGTTTTCTGCCTGCTTGAACAATTCTATCTAATAACTATCTTTCGCCTGCGGTTTCACTACAGATTAGCGCGTTCAAGCAAACCAACAAACTGTTTAGATTTAAAAAGTATTACATATCCGGACGAACGGAACTAGATTTGAAAAGGTATTGAGTGTGATATTGTATCTTCTAGGCAGTAATGTACTAGGCCAATCAGGTCATTGATTGGATCTCGTCGGCATAATTAGCATGTTGCCTGTCAGTTACTCAGCTTAATGCATTAGGCGTCTTATGTATACCTATGAACTGTACATTCTGATAATGGACAGCTATGTAGGTACATACCTACGTGCCTAATACGTAATGTTGGTAAGTGGATGGTAATCTAGAGATGATAGGGAAAGTAGGTGAACGGCTGTCATTTTTAAATCTTTTTACTTTGATAGGGCGCTCAAGATAATAATAAATAATAAAAATTTTATTTATCCACAGTTACATACAGTTTGTTTGCCTTAAAATTAAGTAAGGTACATTTGTTAGGTGTAACTATATTGTAGTAGCAGACATTGCTTTCTTGGATCGGCGGTCCCCAAACTAGGCTAGGCCTGTATCTTGGGAGCCTGAGTTGCGGTTACATGAGTATTTTTGTCGTGTGCGGTATATATGTGGACAAAGATAGAATATAAAAAATTTAAACAAAACGTAAAAAAAAATTAAGAAAGTTAAACAAATTGGAGCTTCTTCTTAAAAAACTAAAAAATTGTCTCTTTCTAGACGTTAAAAGTAGAATATGTATTAAGTAAAAAATAAAAATTATAATAAAAATGCTTAATTTTAATCGAACTTAGCTTATCAGTCTCAATATGGTTTCTTTATAGTATTAATTGTGTGAGTGATGCGCGCGCGCGTGCGTGTGTGTGTGTAGTTGTGTGTGTGTGAGTGTGTGTGTGTGTGTGAGAGTGTGTGTGTGTGTGTGAGGCTGTGTGTGTGTGTGTGTGTGTGTGTGTGTGTGTGTGTGTGCGAAATGTGCTAGTGCGTCCTTTCGAGTGTTGATTGTGTTGTGAGAATGTTTTCTGTCTCTTCATATGGTAGTCCTATTAACTATTTTTTTACTATCTTTTTACATGTGGAAGGTTTCAGCTCATTTGTGTCGTGGGGTAACCTGCTGTGTACGTTGTTAAAGACAGTTGCGTGGAGATAGGTAGGGCAACGTCTGGTTAAGAGGGAAGTCGTGCGTGGTATTGGGATTTTGAAAATACGTTTTGAGGTGAGTGTGTTATAGTCTGGTCTTCTTTTCAAGGATTTGTGTGTGTGTAGGTATGCATTAACCCTTAAGCCCTACACCTATTTTACCATCCTATTTTCCTACAGGGGGTGCTTGAGTACCCCAAAGTAAAAGTGTGATTATTTTTGGAAAATAACATACGGTTGAAATGTTTTATAATCATATTTATTTCTTAGGCAATTGAGATCACAAATCAACATATAAAATTTATAACATTTATTAACAAGAACATTTTTGGCAGACTTTTATTGGGTGCTCCAAGCAAATAGGGATTTGGCACTTATTGCACCCTGGTCTTGCATTTCCGGTCTTTTTTCCTGGGGCACATTCCACATCGTCCTTGTTTTTGATGGTCAGGCATGGCCCTTGCTGCTGGCACATCTTTTTTAAGGATACCTGCAATGACCTCCTTTACATCCCTCCTCAAACTCGGGGTTTGTAAACGATTTTTTCCAAGTGCTCCTATATTAGCCCAAGTCCCAATTCTTTGAGAAAAGTTCGTCGGAATTTGTGAACTTGTCGCTAAACCCTAAAATGGCATTTGGCTAGGGGGCTGGTTACATAGATTGCATAAATGACTCCAAAAATACTATTATTAAATTAAATAAATGTTCAAATAAAAATAGCGATTTCCCTACACTGGGGTGACCAGGCACCCCACAGCACAAATACACACGTCTACACGCATCAGCGAACTCCGCGCGACTTATAGATCTAGAGCGGGTACCACTAGGATAAAATACACTGAAACGCAAAATTGTGTGAATATAATTAATAAGTGAAAAATCCAAAATTAAGTTCCGTGGGGTTCTCCAGCACCCCAGGTAGGGTTCTAGGGTTAAGGATGAATAGTTGGCGGACACGCAGGACCAAATTCTTTATATAGGGTGTCTGTTGGAAAGAGCCATGGCTTTTTAAGAAGCACTTTGATCACTGCCCTTTGTGCTCTTTCAAGGTCTATGAGTGTGGTTTTGCCCGCTCCTCCCCATACAGATATACCGTATTGAATGATTGACTGGCACAAGGCGTAATATACCATGAGGAGTAGGTATGTCTTTTGGTGTTCGGTCTCTGAGTTTTTTCATAATGTATATTAGTTTTCTGACTCGACCTGACAGAGATTGGATGTGTATTTTAAAGGAGAGATTTTCATCAATGAGGAGGCCTAGGTAGCGAATAGATTGGGTTCGTTGAATGTGTTCACATGAACAGATGTTTGACAAGTTGCTTCAATTTTTAATAGGTTATCATAACTATCTAGTAAATCTGCAACTCTAAATCTTACTACCATTCTTTCTTGTGTTTAGTTAAGCCGACCCCAAGAAAAGTTTTGAGCAGATGACAAACCTATGTTGTTTTCTTTCAATATTACATCACTGTCTAATATTCTTTATCGAATGCAATTGTAACATTCTAATTTGAATAGCAACGGACCAATCCTAAAGCCACATTAATAAAAAACCGATGCCTTCAATAGAAACCATTGGCAGTTCACAATTGGTTGGCAAACACTTGAGCTGATGAAAATGACCTGTGTCATAGTCATTTAATTTCGGTATGTAGAATTCTGGTCGTTGCTTATAACTTCTAGTGACTTGTTTTTAGGGTTCCGTACCTCAAAAGGAAAAAACGGAACCCTTATAGGATCACTTTGTTGTCCGTCTGTCTGTCTGTCTGTCTGTCTGTCTGTCTGTCTGTCTGTCTGTCAAGACCCTTTATCTCAAGAACGCGTGAACGTATCAAGCTGAAATTCACATGAAGTACTCAGGTCTATTGTCCCTTTAAGCTGTGAAAATATCAAACTTCTAAGCCAAGCCAATCAAAAGATACAGCCGATTATGTCGATATTTTCAACAAATTTTCGACACTCGCAAAGGAATCAAAACCTACAGGATACTTCCCGTAAACTCAGAGTCTTGAAATTTGGCATGAAGCATTGTCATATAATGCAAATATAGGAAAAATTACGAAAATCTCATTTTTTTAGTTATATAATGTAAAAAAAAACATTTTAATAAAATTAAACTTACTACCTTATTTCTCACGAACGAATAAAGGTATCAAATTGAAATTTATACCAAATACCTAGGTCTATTGTCACTTTAGGCAGTGAAAAAATCAAACATCTAAGTTAACGCGATCAAAGGATACAGCAGTTATACCGACACCTTAGACGAATTTCCGTCACACGCTAGGGAATCAAAACCTACAAGGTACTTCCCGTGAACTCAGAATCTTGAAATTCGGCAAGAAGCAACGTTATATAGTACAGATAAAGGAAAAATTGCGAAAATGATAAATTTGAAGTTACATAAAATATTAAAATATTATCAAATCAAATATTTTCCTCATTTCAATGGGGAATTTAAACAACCAAGTTTGACGGATTTGAGAAATCATTTCTTTGTAGTAAAAGAGTATACTCGCCGTTTATTTCCATTGTCATCAGGTCAGAATCTGATGATGGAAATCCTGAGAAATCGAGGGCAACTATCAGAAATTGTAGGCATGCATAGGATTAAAACTTGATTCTCAGATGTATGTCTGGTGATACTATCAAACAGTGAAGGTTTAGAGCTTTCTTGATGATGGAGACGTGAGAAAGTCGAGAGAACTCCTCAACGGTATGATTTAGTAACGTCGTGTTTGGGCTTATATTATTCGTATTGCCGAGAAATTTTCACAAAAGTTAAAAATAAAAACTTTTTACAAAAAAAAAACAACTTCTAAAAACAACAAGAAAACTGTTTATATGCATCGGTCTAGATCTCGGTGGCAAAATAAATATAGATGCATCCTCTAGACACCGACTTCTAGACTGATGCACCTAACATCTTTTTAATTTCTTTCTTGCTTTTGTTTTCTTGTTGCTTTTTTATATGTTTGAAGTTGGATTTGTTTGTAAAATGCTACAAAATAAAATAAAGCCGACTTTATAAAACAAAGAAAGGGACAGAATTACACTTTTGTCAAGGCTCTAGAAACATAAAGCCAGCAGCCCCGAATCCTACTCTCTAGCAGTCGTTGTTACAATTCGACAGTTACAAGTCGTCAGGCAGTTTCGAAAAAAACCTGAAACTGGGGCTCGTTAGGTGATTAATCCCTCAAAAATAAAAGATCCCATTAGTACTGAATTCTCATCACCTAAAATAAAATAAGCTCCAACACAAGGTTACGTTATAAATTGTAAAGGAGTTCCCATAACTATATCTGATTTTTGGTATCGATCCCACAATGGCAGTCAAAACCTATCTATGTGGAAAGTTGCGGTTGGTGCGAGACTCGCTTTTTATCTATACAGGATTTGTACGGAACCCTCAGTGCGCGAGTCCGTCTCGCACTTGGCCGGTTTATTATTTTGTTAAGCCAGTTATTTTTTGACCCCAATTATACTGAGGTCGGCTTAAACTGAAAGAGGAAGAAGCATTGAGCGATTGTCTTGCTGCCTATTTGAAGTCCGCTATATAATTAACACCTTTAACATCGAATCCACGCACTCGTACTTGATGTTGGTTCTTTACCCACTAGGCCTCCATAATTTAACATGTCTTTTATATAACACGGAGGAATTCTTAATGACATTGATAAAAACGTAGCTTCTTCTAGTATGGGGTTGTTATTTAGCCACTCTGACTATACATATAAGTAACTACGTTAGTAATATTTGAAATCCCAGCCAGCATATCAACACGTTGCATCGTCTCGTGAGCAGCAGATAGGCAATATTGCAGCGCTGACTACTGAAGCGCAATGCACACGCTACGACGGACCAAATATTGCATCCTTTCTCACTAAGACCTGCCAGTCGATGCTGACTGAAATGCTACTTATGTTGCTTGCTATGCTTGCTACTAATATCGACAAAGAATGAAGAACACAATTGTTATTATTTTTATCAATAAGACTCATTTTCAAAAAGGTATTTCGTTTCTAAAAGACAGGATTTACGCTGGCGACGCCTAATGTCACACGTAGATATCATGGTTGTTAAATAGCACCTTTATCTGGGTACTAGCTGTCAATTGGAAATCTTTGCCAGTCGTTACGTAGTCAAAAACGACAAAATCTGACAACCAGTCTTACCAAGAGGTATCAGTCTGCCCAGGTAGAGGTACTTAATTGATGTCAAAGCACATGTGTTTTCAGTGCATCAAAGGAGAATCGCAAATACATACAAGAGAAGTCAACAAACCAACTAGAAAACTCAAAGAAAACTTACCTATTAAGTTAAGTGATGAAAACCTTTCTCCATTCTATAAATACGTTCATGTTGACGGCTCAGAATACACAGTAATTATGTAGTTGACTGTATTTGCGGGAACACGGCCGCGTCCAATCAACTGAGCAAATAATTCATTATACTCCGACGCTACGGAACTAGGGACTGTATGTGACGTACGTATCTTGTGTGCTTTTGTGTGTAGACGACTTTATTTTTGGGTTAGGCTGAGGATAGGAATATTTGTCGGTTAATGTGTTTGAGCACTGTGGGGTCATTTAAGATACATTAAAAGGTAATAGTATCCGATTTGCCCTTTTTCAAGGATCATAAAATTACTATCTAATGAGAAGCAAAGTTGAAGGTTATCAGATTCTTACTACCTATAACCGTTAGGTAAGTGTTCCTTTAGTTGGAGTTTAAAAGGCATATCTATCTGCGAATTAAATATCATTACATTTGAATCATACATACGGTATTATACATATAATAAAAAAAAACAAGTGAAAACTCTTTCCCTCCGCGATGATGAATCTGTAGGTGGTTATTTCAGTTCAAATGATAGATGCAAATGAAAAATAGTAAGTATAGGTACCTAATGAGAGTCAATTATTAGATGCTTTTAGTAAAAAAAATACCTTTTACAAACCACTTTAATATTCCTAAACAAACCGCAAATGAACTAAGTTAACCTGCCGCTAGTTATTTAACATCACATTAAGTATAACATTCTTAGTTTCTCATGTTTATGTTCGACAAACAGACAGATACAAGAAGCAACAAAAACAATGTTGTTTGTTTCCCTACTACTTACGCAAAACGATAAGCGAGAGCGTAACTGGGGAATAAAGATCATATCTAATAAATAAATAATAATAATATGAATATCGTAAATAGGAACGGAGATAAAGAAAGGTTTGTACTGTGCCAGATCAGACCATCATACATCCCCGGTACAGGTCAGAACTACGTCCAAAAAGTTTACATATCTAGATGGTTTGTTCCTCTTTGGAGCAAAACGTACTGGATGGATTTCGATGTAACGTGGCCGTAATACTTATATCTTCTATGTCATCATCTGCCTAGCTTTTTTCCAACTATATTGCTGTCGGCTGCCAGTCTAAACGGATGCATCTGAGTACCAGAGTTTTACAAGGAGCAACTGCTTATCTAACCTCCTCAACCCAGCTTCTATACCTATATATACGAATAGTATATAGGCTATTCTTTATCCATATGTGGAAAGTAGTTCCGACAGAACGTTCAAACTGACGGGAACAGCTAGTATTAAATATGCAAGTACTGTACCTCATTATAGACTATACTGTAGTCACAAATAAATCGATATCCTGCCATCACCCAATTCCATGGTTGGCAAAGAAATCAATATACATGTTACGTGGGCGGCCACCGGGTCATAACCTCAGCGATTGTGTTATTAATGATAAGATGTACCCGGCTTTAACATTAACATGCATGGTGAGGGGGTGATAAAAATAGAAAGGGTTTTGCCCTGGAGTCGCGTGCGATGTCAATAAATAATTTTGGGTGTCATTATTTTAGGGGAATGCTACGTAACTGAATAATTGGGCCCATTGTATCATGAATGGTAGAGTTGTGGTCGGACAAACATTAAAAAAAAAAGTTTCGAATTGATAGCAACTTCCTTTTTGGGAAGTTGATTGCATTAATGAGAATCAAGCATGATACTTACGTTACATAATTGAAATCAAAATAACTTTATGTATGCGTTGTTACACTATGAACCTTTTGAGAATAGATTTATAAACATTTGGACCTCGAAATTTATGACTTCTGGATTTAATTGTAGGTAGGACTTACTTAAGGACTCCCATACACACATTGTAAGGGATCACTATGAGTTATCAAACGGTAAGAAATACTTTTTAACTTGTTTTGATTTCATAATCAAACTGTTACGTCTACAAGTTAGCTTCGCGTGTTTCTAAGCTTGCCCTAAATTTTGGAGGCCTCGTTCCAGTATCAAACCCATAATACCTGCATAAAACTAATTGATCTGTCAAAGTTACTTTGCAAATTAGGTCTATGATATAGTCTATGAGACCAATTATTGTAAGTTATAGATACTTCATCAATATCGGCCTCTTTTCTGAAGCTTTGGTTTAGTCTAGCTAGACTATCCGGACTATGGTCGGACAGACAGAAAGACAGAGCTACTTTTGGCATTCATGCTAGGTATTGGTATAGATTACCTATTTAGAAATTTAATAGAAAGAAGAAGTTTTCACTCTAATCGATTTTAGATCCATCGTGCCACAAAAACTTTTGAACATTTGTTGGACACTTGTCTAAAAAAAAACAGATTATGACGTTGAAATATGGTCCGTTTTGAAGCCACACGTTTTTTAGACAAGTGTTCAACAAATGTTTAAGTTTTTGCAGTAAGGCTGTTTGTGTTCATCACGAAACTTTTTTAGAGAAGTAATTATTCAGCTGAAAGCTATATAATTATTTTCTCCAACAACATTCCTAGTTTCTTCAGCAGTAACTGAAGTATTTTCCAGGAATTTCTAATATTTACTGAACCTTATCTCTTCAAGTCTTGAATATAATATGATGCACAAAGGCATTGTTGATTTTAGTTCTATATTTGAGAAGTAATTAACAGTATCTCGTATTTACTGAATAACCAAGCTTGTGAACTGTAACTAGAATATTAATTGTTGTTAATTTACTTTCAGTATGTAACTGTAAACTTTGGAGATACCATGTAATAAATTGCACATATACAATGTTGCAAATTGTTGAGCAGTATGTATTTACCTGGCCTGAAAACTATAGCAACATAGCTTGCTCTAAGTTTAGGTTTAACAGAATGAAACCCAAAAGGGTATCTTCCGTAATAACTTAGGTACCAGTTTACATCTGTTTATTGTCACTATATAAAGATGCAATATCTCTAAACTTTAACTTTTTCTTTTTACTTTTTCTTTAAAACTTTTTCTTTAAAATATGCACATACCGAAACGAGGCACTTTCTGCTTAATTTTATCAATGGATACTTTACTTTATTTTTATTTATTTGTTAATATCATAAAATTATTTAGTCTACCATTTATACTAGAAGCAGCATATGCCAACAGTAAATTAGGACAGTCCTTAGCGAACCAAATCAATATGTTTCATGAAACTAGGCTGAAGATTCATACGTCAGTGGGTACAAAGCTACCCTTCACCCCTTGCTCATGTTTAGGGGAACAAGTGGGCCAACAAACTTCCGACACCTATGGGGTTGTAGCTATTCGAGTGGTTCGTTGGGATTCGATTCTATAGTTGAACATATACCTATGAAAGATAAGGCTATGTGGAATGCATATTTAAAAAGTAAGGAAGGAATGGAAGTCAATTAAGTATTCATTTCAATAACAAAGATTGTTAGAACTGCTGAACTAAGAGTGATGAAAAATCGCATGAAGTTAGGGTGGCACCTACCCCGAAGACGGAGCTAAACGGACGGACTATTTTTTACGAGAAGTTCCGGGTGAAACTAATCTTTAAATATCTAGGGAAAAATGTAGGTCAGTTTCTATCTTGACTCTATAACAGGAAAAGTGTGCGTTGTACAACTGTAGGAAACAGACGTTAAATTACTCTACCACATTTTAACCCCGGCAAAATTGAAATAAGCCCACAAAAGCAACTTTCAACACAAAAAAACAACAAACCACCAAAAAGAATCATGACCTAACCATTACATAACCATTGCGACAGCCACAACGCAAAATCTTTCAACCCCTCACCTGCATATGAAATAATCATTTAGAAACATACAGACACATCACTTGTACAATTCTGCATCACAAAAGGGCATTATAGTCTGAATATTTAAAGAAGAGATCACCCCCAGTGACCTCGTTCACAGGGTTGACGACCCCCGGGTCAGCTCGCTCGTATAATAACACCCTGTACATCCCATAGCGAATAAGGCTGTTTGCTAATGATATATGACTGGTATGGGAATTGCGAAATGACTGGCATGTTATAAAAGTGCGAATTTTAAATTAAATTTTAATTTCTTTATTTAAAGAATTGTAGTTAGTTTAATAATTACTCTTTTGTGAGTAAGTAAAAGTAGCTAAGGATGGATCGATCCTAAGATTAAGCAATTTGTCGGTCCGTGGATGGGTGTCCATATTGTCATGGGAAGTTGTTTCGGAAGGTACATACGTCATCTGCCTAGCCTTTTCCCAACTATATTGGTATTGGCTAGATCTTTTCAGATTCAACTGCATAGCAGCTGCATAGCAGCTCCTCATGGAGCGACTGCCTGTCTGACCTCCTCAACCCAATTACTCGGACAACTCGATACCACATTGGAAAGACTGGTTGTCAGACTTAGCCTGACACCCTCTAAACACTGCCAAAGATATTCCTAAGACAGCCAGGACCCAACAATTTATCGTCTCTTCCGAAATACATTAGAACTAGTCATGACAAGATGGTCATCCATCCACGGACCAACCGCTCTAAGCGTCGCTTAACTTTCCGCCCGATCGTGCCACGAGGCTTTGACTTAGCCACGACCTTTTCCTGGGACCAATCTTCCTATAAATTATGTAGCTATCTGTGAATACTGCAGCCAGCCTAATAGTGTTTATTTTCAGTAGTTGTGGCGACGCCGCCAGACGTCCCGACCTGGGCTGCCAAGAGTTTCCACTTCCTTAATATGTTTCACATTAATACAGAATGCTTATATTATCTGCGCCTGTAATTTTCCTTTGTTGTTTACTACTAAGATACCTCTATTGTAACTTGCAATGTGCAAAAAGATTTCATTTGCCTTGCAATTATTGCACCATTACATACCTACTTAAATATGGGTTACGAATTAACTTCACTGTTATGAAAAAGATAGTTCTGGTTTTTGAAACAGGCTTTGGCTTTTACGCATAAAAACGAAAAATCGCTCACATTTAGTAGTTATAAATAATGTAGTTAGCGCAGGTTATAAGTAATGTAGTTATAAAAATCGTATAGTAATAGTTTTTTTTTACAATTTTAACGCAATAGTCAGTACATTAGGTACTTACCTTTCCTTACTATAACTCTTATATTAATTTTATAGTCAACCAACAAAACTGAGTTTCACAAATCTGTCACGAAACGAGGAGTTTTCCCAAGTTTTCCTGCTTCCTCACAAAAATTTCAAAAACGTCAAGAATAGAAGCAGTTCTATTTTTGAAAGTGATGTCAAAGACTTGCGTTTCTAAAGGAGGTATAAGAATAGCTAAAAAGGTTGTATTCAGCTATTTATAATAAGAAGATAATGGTCTAGGATGTCTATTGTTAGGTTACGGATATGACGGAAGGAAAATATGGCCAATGTTGCGTTTGAAGGTTTTAAAATAGAATATTTTGATGAGTGGTTATTTTTGGTGGGTTTTATTACTTTTTTTTTAAATTATAGGTATGTTTTTTAAATTCGTTTTGTTTTTATATAGTAAAATTATGAGAATATAATTTTCTTACTTTGTGCAATGAAAAGTTATTATCAAATTTTAACCAAAGAGCTTTCTATTAAATGTGAAAATAGGATGCTGCAAATTACAATACGGTATTTTAAAATGCAATTGAAACATATCTGACTTGTATCTTAAGTCCCTGTGTAAGCTAAAGTGTTCCTTGAGATAATTTCAGAATTAAAAACTGTGACTATCACTAAATATTTACCTACATTAAAATAACAACACAAATTATTTATTTAGTGTCACGTTTATCTTGGCTGAAACGTGAACGTCTTTGCTCTCATCTCATAAAAAAATCTAAACGTCATTTTTCCCGCGCTCGGCGTGTCGGCGAGCGTCGGTGTACGCATGCCTCTCCCAGTATTGAATGGACGCGCTTTGATCACAGACGACCGGTGTACCACAATGCTAGACTTATCGATCCACGCTTAAGTGTACAATTTAAATAAAATAAACATGTGGCAGTGATTTAAAGTATTTTATTATGAAAACACAGTGCCTTCTGGGAGTGTTGTATAACGCATAACTTAGGTGAGTAAAGTAGGTCACAATAATATTGATTACTCGACGAATTTATATTGTGTACATTTTGTGTGTTTTCGTCGTATTTTTTTTGTTGTTTTCAATTTGGTGGGTTAATTGTTGGTTCCGAAGAGGTTTTGGAGGTCTGTTATTGTTTACGGAAGAGTGTCAGTATTGATTGTATGGTGCCTGGTACCTAGGTTTACGGATTTTCGCGATTTTTTGGCGACTCATACGTGAACATCGTCAATCATTTTCGGTTTGTAAAGCAGAGTTCATTGAGGCAGTCGATCGCTGTGATTTATTAACTTTCTTTACCGACGATAAAGTAGAGATACTTAATTAGATTTTTAAACGTTTTTAATATTCGTGTTTCGGTAACAAATAAAATGTTTGCTACGACGTAATTCGCAAATGCGTTGAATTTTAATTTATGTTAATACGATGCACGATAACTTGAATACCTATATAAATATTTTGAGAAAAACAAAGATAATTTGTATTGCCTTTATCTACGTAAAACAAAAATAAGCACCAAATAGGTATATTGTTTTGTAACTGATAGCCATTTGTTGAAACAAAAATAATCTTAATTGGTTTTTTATTAGGTTTTTGTTCTTACTGTTCACGTTTTTATTAATTAAGTAATTAATCACTTATTATTTATGAGCAATGCTAAGCGAAGATTATTCTAAACAGGGAAAATACTATTTGAACCTTGAATTAACTCGAGGTCATTTTAAATGTACCTACTTAAAAAGGATAACTTAATAAGTTGTTTTGCTATCCTGTAATTATATTTAGTATTTTTCCTGTTTTGTAATTTAAATTAAACTGATAAGCATTTTTAGGAAATATCTCTTTCCTTTTACTTCATGATTCTATGATAAAAAAATACATTTCTGATAAAAATCTTAGGGCTCATTTTCTTAACAAATTACTTGTATACTGACTGCTTCATATTTATCAAAATATTGTTTTACATTGATAAGTAAGGTTTCATTTACGTCATAGTTTTGTACTAAATTTAAATGAATGTAGCCAGCAGTAATATAGGTAAACATAAAAACTGAAGAACTAGAGCAAAATACATTTAAGTGAATATTTTTTCTGGTATCCTAACTTAATTAAGTCGCTACAATTAATTATGATTTAAAATAATTTATTACTTTAAAATCACGCTGTCTTACTCGAAGGTTTAGGAACAGTAGGTACTATAGAAAGAATATAAAAATATAAAATTAAATTCTTTCTTCTGTAAACTGAGAAATAAATGGTAGTTTACACAAAGATTCACGTGAGTGTACACTGTCGATCTATCACGGTGCTGCAGGGTGCAATACCCTCCATCGACTTTCTGACTTGCGCAGACTGATTAACTATTGACAGCTCTGTATAATTGCTACATACAAAGGTATTTCGCATATTATTATATTTCATTTGCGAAGGAACTTTATATAACCTTGTGTCTTTAATTGAAAAGACCTTAAAGAAGGTCTGAAAATTAGAAGGAAACTGTAGGTCCTGACATCCATGGGTTCGAAATATTTCGTAATATATGTAATAGAAATTCAGTAATCAGCTGCAAGATTTGACTTAATAATTTAACAAGCAACGAAAGTAAAAAAAGCTTTTAAAATACAATACATAAATACACGTAGGTTACACAACAGACATTTATACCTAGAAATATAGCTAAAGACTTATAAAAAAGAAGAGCTATCTAAAACGTTTATGACATTCAAAGACTTTGTTGTAGAGAGCTTAGGTCTCTGTCTCACAAGGAAAATTGTATTCCGGTTTGAGGCCGAAATTACAGACATTACCTACATTTCAGCACAGTTCAACAAAGACAGTCACTGAATGTTATACCTACAGCTCTTATTTTAGGTAGCAAAATGCCATTTTGTATGCCATTGTGAAAGAAATATCGTTCAGGGGTCCGACTTTGATGATTTTATTGGCTCATCATAGTTTTGCATTGCAACTTCTGTGACGTTGCGATGTGCTCGTTCTGATAATGCCTGATAGATACTAACTGAAAACTATGTATTTCTTCATGTCTAATGTAACAATTGGTGTAAAAGTTTCTCTATTCAATTCTTAATTCTATAATTTGTCTTGTACTTTTTGATTTATCATTAATTTCATGGATAATATTGTTTTTTAGGTACGTAATAAGATCGACGGAGCAGAAAACCCGTAATAGAAACTGTCGTTATCAAACCTGTTTGATTGTTGTAGTCATTAACACTATATGAGTAATATTGAGTTCGCTCATCTGGAAATATTCTTAATGCACATTTTAATTAAGCATCCGTAACTGCCTACATCGAGGCACTTTTTTGTAGCAAGCATAACTATCAAATCTTGATATTACGTCTTTTTTGTATTTTTATCGCGAGTCCTAGTTTTTTTAGATAGGTAATTTTGCGCCATAGTTAGATACCTACATACTACATATGTACCTATGTTCTAAGAATTGAGAAATAGGATACATATAGACATAACATATCAAAAGTTCCTGTTTTCCCCGTATTCCCAGGTACGCAAGAATTTAGTTCAAAGCCTGGGAGCATAACAATTTCTATGGAATAAGTAATTGCTAGAATTGGATCTATGTACAAGCTCGGACAGGTAGACTAGAAGCCTGTTAGCCTGGGATGACCCAATTCCTTTGTTTTATGGACACAGGATTCCTGGAAATAGAGTTACGCTTCAATTCTGAAATCAATATTGCATAACCTAGATTGGTACGTAGATAGACATACGTATTTATGTTGGTACTAGCTTCCGTCCGGATTCATTTATTTCCGAGGGAACTGATTCCTACACCCGGAGAAAAATGTAGCCTATATGTTATTATGATATACAAGCTATATTACTACCAAGTTTCATCAAAAACCATTGAGTCGTTTTTATGTGAAAGACGAATAAACATACATACATATACATGCAAACTTTCGCGTCTATAATATTAGTCGAATTGCTGAATTCAATGTGTATTTTAGAAAAAATATAGAGAAACTTCAGACAATTAAAATTATACCCTTGAAGGTATAATTAAGGGAAACAAAACAATATCGGTATTGTTACCGTCAGTATCTATCTAGCAGGCAAGGTTTTATCATAAAAATACCTATTATAGACGATAGAATTTTGACTCAGTTTGACGTATATTATAATACATATTTAATGATATAATGATCAGTCTAAACGTGGTTTATGAATTGTGTGAGTTAAGGTACTTATAGGTTCCGATTTGAGAATTTCATTTTTGTTCAGTTGTTCAATTTTAATGGAGAGTAAGACTTTTGTCGTCAACTTACAAACTTATAGATTCCGGGTCACAGCTGCTAATAAAGTGATAGAAAAATTCAATTAAGCTGGGGCGAAAAATTTTCGATTTGTACAAATGAGAGTCGCGAGGTCTCATGTCGCCTTGTTTAGATTTGTAAGATATTATATCTGCCTAAATATTACGTAAATGGAATAATTGAGGACATTTTAATTACGTTTTTGAAAATCATGCGTTATTAGCAACTTAAAGGGTTTTAATCTCTTTACCACACAAATGCCTCTACTTAACATCCTAAACTTTCAAAAAAGTCTATTTTTAATTGGTTAGTTATCGAACACACGATGTTTAGCAGTTTTGTAGAAAAAATTAAAAAAAAAATGCTGAGAGACCTAACAAGTACCTAAGTAAGAAATATTTACTGACCTCTTCAATTAATTTTAATCGTCTTGAAGGAAATGTAACTACAGCATCCTTTTCATCTCTTATAAAAGTTCCAATTAACGTTTCTAAGTCTCTCGCAGCTTCCCTTTCATAGAATATTACTATCACGCCGCGGAGTTAATTAAAAACTGCATCTTGTGCATTTTTCTCATGAATAACGAATTATTTTTATTAAAACTTTGAGACAGGCTAGTTAGAGTTATAATTTGTATTGAGTAATATGTACAAGGTTTGTTTTTCTTTGTTGATACTTTCTTGGAAACTAAGTTATTGTAAGTAATATTAAGATAGGACTAAAATTTACTTTCGGTGTAAATATTCATTTTAATGTAACTAATAATATACCTACAACACCAGTAATAGGTTTTAAGTGATTTTACTTAGAACAACGTAAAATACTAATTTCAATACTAAGCGTGTAGCGAGGCCTACGAAGTGCTACGAAGGCTACGCTTGCTACGGAAGCCTACGCGGTCCGAGTATTACGTATAGAAAAAAAAAATCTCAAATATAGGTATTTTGAGCTATTATCCAAAACTTTTACTTAGTTTACAATTTCTACTCAAATCTGGATCAAATCGGAACCATTTCGTATACCAGAACTGACCCACTGACCTGAAAAAATCTTTAACATTAGCACGAAGCCCTAACTAACCTACTCTTGTAACTTGAACAATGATTATTTTTGACCCTCAAGTTTGTTTCGGTGTTTCTTCTCACATAGTTACAGAGAA
The DNA here is from genome assembly GCF_030705265.1 of Helicoverpa armigera. Taxonomy (NCBI): domain Eukaryota; kingdom Metazoa; phylum Arthropoda; class Insecta; order Lepidoptera; family Noctuidae; genus Helicoverpa; species Helicoverpa armigera. The sequence goes on from NC_087141.1 coordinate 5,131,671, forward strand.
ATACCGGTCTTGACTAAATTATAAAAAATATTTTTGACGTGAGCAAGAGTACCCGACAGTTGGTTTAATATTTTTGAAAATCAAAACTTTGTTATATTTTCTATTCACCTTCACACTGATTTATGAGCCCGAAAGTGCGGGGGCTCCAAGTGTTGATGTGCACCTATTTTTATTTAAGCACATAACAATACATATACCTATAATGTTTACCAAAATAAACATTGTTCCATACATTTTCCGGGTCCCAGCTAAACGTGATTCGCCAGGGAAATCGGTCCATCGTTCTTGTGAATGAATTATTAATTTTTTGTTCCCATATATATACTTTCAAAATGTTCCAGTTATTTTTAGGGTTCCGTACCCGAAGGGTAAAACGGGACCCTATTGTTTTCGCTCCTCTGTCCATCCGTCCGTCAGTCCGACTGTCACCAGGCTGTATCTCATGAACCGTGATTGTTAGAGAGTTGAAATTTTCACAGATGAAGTATTTCTGTTGCAGCTATAACAACAAATATTGGGGGTTCCCATACAATAAACGTGATTTTTTTGCTCAATTTTGTTCGATATCGATAATGGCAACAGGTGTTATAAATAATGGTACGGAACCCTTCTTGCAAGAGTCCGACTCGCGCTTGGCCGGTTTTTGTTCCCAAATATATACTTTCGACATGCTGTTCCCATTTTTAGTCCCAACCAGTGTAAGTGATTCGAGGCTGGGAAGCCATTTATTTCTGTCTGACCATAATAGGTCATAGTTGTCGGTCTGTCGAAGCTTGGCTTTGAAAGATTTCGGTCTTGCTGGGTATTTTTATTTTTGGATCTTGGATAATGTATTAGTAAAATTCAATTTTAACATGTTATTTATGAGAAAGATATGGAAAAAATTAAAATTGTGTTTGATGAAAACCTACTCCTCATCTTAATACACCAACCATATTCAAAAACATGTTTCTGTTATGTCCCAAAATTAGGGTTACCTCATTTTGAAAGCACTCGTAGCAACAAGACAGGGTTGAAGAAAAACATAGTTATATAAAATATTAGAATTGCCTCTAAAATAATAATAACATAGGTACACTAAACAACAACTGATTCATCACTCAATTACTATTAATGAAAGGCACTCCCGAGCAAATTACAATAATTACTCACAAAGTTGATTAGTACTATTCATTACTGGACTAACAATAATTTTGCAGACTAGTTTATCATGGTTATTTTCGCTCACATAGTATCTCTACTTAATATCTTAAAAGCCTTTGAAATTCATTAATCTCTGTAACACATAATGTCATTTGATTGATATTTTTTTTTTCTCTGTGCCGTGTATTTTGTTATTAGCTGTTTTGTGCGGTTTCACCCGTCCTCTGAGGAATAAAATATTGTCAAAGACACTCAAAAATAACTTGGCTTTCTATTGGTAAAATAATTTTGGAATCATCAATAAATCTTGAAATTACCACCTAAAACCTCATACGATCTAAATCTTTGTAATATTATACATAGTAAGTAGATGACATGTAAAAGAGTAAAGGTAAAATATTAATAAGATGAGTTTTCTTGTTCGTATTTCATTCTTCTCTCAAGTTTATATGATTCCTATGCAGCTTCGTTTGTTTAGTTGTATTTTGTTAGAAGATAGTTCCGGAACTTTCACCTTCATATATCATAATAAAGTTTTACCTTATATCATAATAACGTTTTTCGCATCTTAATAATACTAGTTTTTGTACATATCTTTTACGAGTCTAAAGGCGCGATACCACCGCTTAGCCGAACACAAATTGATTGCAAACAAATGTGCGCGAAAAATTTTGGTGGAATCTTACCATTGGATTGAAGCTATTTCTTCCTTCTATACTAAATAATATTAAATTATGTCCGTACGTTTACTACTACTTCTGCCCTGTTGCCTTTTACAGCCCTTTTTGTTGTCTCATTACAGAGCATGTAATTGTTTCAAGTTTACTCAAGCTCGGACTGAAATGCGTGTGCTTTAACCAGTGCACTAGCCACAACTACTACTAATATAAATCCAGACTTTAGGCGTCTACTGGAAAATTCCTTAGTATATCTTAAAGTACATACATTTCCAGTTAATCGTCCTTACAAAGTCAGCTCCCATGTCCCGCAATTGTCTCTAATTACTGAACACATTACATCATCATAATCTTAACTACGGTTAATAGATTTTATTTATTTGATCGTTTGGGTTATTGTTGGAGATTCCATTCTATTGCTCAACGTTGTACAAACATTACATTAGATTAAGGAGGATTAAAAACAATATATTAAATGAAGTCATGCTAAGGGGTAGCATCAAGTATCAGTGTGTGGGTTCATTCCATATCAGACACCAATGACTTAATAGGTGAAGGAAAACATTTTGAGGAAATCTGAATTTAAAGTGTGAAGAATTCGTCTCGAGTGAGTGTAATGCTCATTTCGCTTCTGTACGAAAAGAGGCCTACAAACTTATAGGCTTAGAGGCCTAGTGCGATAGTAAAAAGGTTACTGATCATCTAATTTAACTTGTATATTTCTTATATTGTCAAGGCACGCCAATATTATATTTCACATCTAAAATCAAGGTCAGCATGTCATTATTGTATATTCAAAACACAATATCGTAAAACTTTTCATTCAAGTTCTGTAATGATTTCAGTGTTTATACGTAACAAAAACAGAACTTCATAATTTAGTTATTTTGCATACTTTGAGAATGTTTCCATTGTATTCCGCGGCCGTGCCAAAGTTGCCGAACCGCCGTGTTTAAACAATCCTATTTGATTTTCATTGGTTTTTAACTGCCCGTATATACTTAGTACATAAGCGTTAATTTCTAATTTTGCAACTGTGACTAGGAACACAAATATTTACTACTGGTATTAGTTTTTGACTTTGTTCGCCTATCGTTGACTTTTGATCTTGATTTTCTTACAGCATTGACTGATTTACTTATTCCTATATTTTTAGTAATATTATATGACTGCCATGTTATAGGGCTTTGCCCATTCAGAGATCATCATCCTCCAAGCCTTTTTCCCAACTATGTTGGAGACGGCTTCCAGTCTAACCGGCTGTAGCTGAGTACCAGTGCTTTACAAGGAGCGACTGCCCTATCTGACCCCCTTAACCCAGTTACCCGGACAACCTAATACCCCTTGGTTAGACTGGTGTCAGACTTTCTGGCTTCTGACTAGTCCATTCTTCTGCTCATGCAGAGATATGAAATCATGATTTTCAATCAAATCTCTTACAATATTATGAGTCTTAGATGTTATATGTATAACAATAATTCTATTCCCATAACACGCACGTTATCGCTCCATAAAAGTAACTATTCAATTAAAAAGTGTAGGTATGTACTTTCTTTCGCTAACAATACATGTAAGTGCTTAATCAAATTAACGAAAAAAATGCCATTATATAGTTGCCGTCAACATTCTTGCATACCTAGGCATAGGTACACTAGTTAGACCGTACGCAAAAATCGCTACTATGGCTCACTAGAGAAAGGCTAATTTAGCATACATTAGGACGAAAATAGTAAGTTTCTCCGAAATTGTTAATTGGATGGTGTCGGCCTCACGTACTTGACTATTTTTGGAGTAACCTCATAAATTATGTATTGCAGTGTACCTCTATAGTTTGGCTGACGTAATTCCTTGTGAACGCATAAAAACGTTCAAACTATTAGGAATTTCATTGAGGTGTTGCGTTTAAAAATAAGAATAGTAAAATGTCTGTGTTTTTGTAGAGGCTGTAAAAAAATGTACTAAAAAGCTTTGATAATATTCGTCTGTATCGTTTTTGACTGGTGTAACATCACAAATGTTCGCGCACAATATTACCGTTTGTTACAGCGTGTTACACACCGGTGGAATAACGCCTTTACATACACAACAAGAGACGACTTTTCTACCAGAATTTATTATAAAATATTTCAATAACATAACAGAATAACGTCAAGTAAATACTTTAATATGATCCAGGATATTGCCAACGTTCCCGCTTGCTAGCAACTAAGCGATGACTGTTGACCTTTACTGAAGCCTTGTAACGGAAGGCTGCACCTGGGAAATATTGTACAGGTATAGGTATAACTAGATCAGGTATAAAGTTATGTAAGAACCGGGTACTCAGCTATATAGCAGCTATAGGAAACTGTTTATCTCCCTTTGAAAATATATTGAATAAAAAAATGTTTATTAACTGAATATAACCTTCACATTATGCTTATATTGATGTTAGTCACAAAATGAGCGTAGCTTTTATCTTGAGGCTCAGAGTGCAATAAATATGTATAAGCGGAAAAAAAACTGTTTTACCAGGTTAGATATATACCTATGTTATTTGACGAGATCCAGGGATCTTGCGGTCAAAACCAAAAATTAGGGTTAATTTTTAAGTAGAGAGGTACCTTGCTACTAATTGGAATATTTCGATAGATTCGTTTATTTGTGCTTAGGACGATGCTGTACCTATAATAGAGCTTTTGGCGATATAACGATAATAGAGCCAGTTTATATTAAGTACTAGATGAATTAATGTAAGTACATTGTTTTAACGCAACTACATAGTTCTATTCACCCGGTCATATGATTACTTACTCACCCGACAAATATTTGTCACAGTAACAGTTGAGTGACATTTGAACAAACAGACATAAACTGAGCAAATATTAAATTGCTCTATTTGACCGCGGTTAAGATATCAAGTATAATCAAAGACACTCGTAGCAATGACATTGAAATAATATGTAACGAACGAACGGTTCCTTGTTTTCAATGCAAGAGTATTTGACCTAAATATGCAGTCTAAAAAAGTTTTATTGTAAATGTATATTGGTTATAAAACTATGCTTGGCTGGATGTAAAAATTGAAGACGATTTTCTTGGCTTGGCAACACAAAGGTTATAGATATTGGCAGCAAAGGTCTATTCTGTATGTTTGTACAGCTGTGGTGTAGGATTACTTAAGTTAAATTGCTTAATTTAAACATCTGCCTAGCCTTTTCCCCGACTATGTTGGGGTCGATTTCCAATCTAACTGGATGCAGCTGCCTGTCTGACCTTCTCAACCCTGTTACCCGGGCAACCCAATACCCTTAGGCAAGACTTACCTTAATTTGAACGTAGGTAGGTAAGCAAATGAGTCCAAAATGCTGTCATTACGATGATATATCCCCTATATTATCGTAATGTAATAAATGTAAACGTTACAGACTTTACGAGAACTTTTCCTCCACACACGCAAAGAAAAATAAATGGCGACATCCGAGACTGATCACCTCATTTCAGCCGCGTATGGTTACTTTCATTCATTCGTTCGTTCATTTCATTTCCTTCATTCCTTTGGCAAAATTTTCCCGTAAATTCTGTGTTTCTTTTAATTCCGTGTTCAGTCGTATATAAAATATAAACAACATATTTGCGGTTTCCTGTAGCGATCTTAATTTATCCGCCATGTTTGTCTGTTTATTGAAGCCCGCTATATATTATGTTTACAAAAGATGTCTGTATCCGCACGGATTTCAATTAAGAATATCATGATATTTAATTTACGATTCGGCTGTACATCATAATTAATGGGGCCTTGTAAAGGAAATTTATGAAAGGTGGAGTATCAACCTTTCTGGAAATAACTCGTACGGTTCAATTATCATGTTAATTATTTATGAGAGCGACTGATTATGTCAGGTAAAATATCAATGTCGATCCGTACGTAGGCTATAAGTATACCTAAGTATGTAGTTCCCTTCCTAAACCTTCTAGAACGGAAAATTCCAGTATATGTTAATTCTCGAATGTGCCTACTTCGAAAACTGTCGCGTCATCTAACAAATCAGGTTTTCCATCAATCCTTTGTGATCTCGGAAGTTTTCCGAAACAATGTCGACTTATCAATCGGAACAAAAAGAGCCAATTAAGCGAAGTAGGGTAATGGATGCTGGGCGATAAGCCAGCTATCTGTCACTACTAATGTTTTATTAAAAACTAATATGTTTTTGGACTTCGTCGGGAAAGTCGCAAACACTATTGTTAGTAATATAGCTCTTGTAACTTCTAACATGGTTGTCGGGCAATATCTTAGGACTTTTATGTTAAAGATAAGTGTAGTATTAGCGTGGTATTTGTGGCAATTGTTACGAACACAAATAATCTAATTAGGTTCGATTCTTTTTAACACTTCACACAAGCGAACATTTTGGGCAAGAAGCTACAAAGTCATTTACCGGTTCTGTATTGTATCAAGCATATTTAAACTATTTTCTTTAAATAACGTGGTTTTCATTACACGCGCTCACATTTTGAGCTAAAACAACCAGGTCTTTCGCATAAAGACTTATTTTCAGCAGCAGATTCAGAGGATATTTTGATGCGCAAAAACTCTCGGCTCCAGCGCGCCCGGCCTTGAAAACAATAATAAATAAAAATACCTCGATATGCAGAGGTCAACCGATTCAGTGTCTGCAGCCGTTCAAGATATTACGATGTTAAAACATATACAGTGCCGATAGTAAACATCAGCTTTTTATATCCGACCTGCGTAGTAAAATGATTCATAATTCCTGGATAAACTTTGATATGTTTTCATTTCTTTGTTAGCTACAGTTACGGCGCTGAAACATTCTTGCGTAGTTTGTCTTGAAGCAGGAAATGCAATAATAACGTCTTAGAAAAATGTTATTTACTAGGAAAAATTCTTTCCTATTTTTTTATTTTTATTATCTCAGAGATATGAAAGAGCATTTCAGGGATTGTTCAGAGTACAATTCTAAGCGTAAAAAGGCTCAGAACGTTTCAACTTTAAACAAATAATTTCTCTGATTTTTCGGACTTTTACACACGTCAGCACATCAACCTACTGTCAATGTTAATCTGTCAATTTCAACAGATTTTCAACCTTATCACAATAGTGGAAGGTAAATATTCTATTGGTAAAAATTGACAGATATCGGTTGACCTGCTAACTTCTGTACATCAATTCATCTTTCTTGTTCACTTCTATAGTGTCTTTGACTCCGCGAACTTGTTAGAGGCAGTCGATAGCGAAACTGGAACAGCAAACGTGTCTAGCTTACATCAAATAAACTTGAAGAGGTTGCTTGCCAAGTCTTTTGAATCGAACACACCCCTATACTGACGTGAAACAAATCTTTTGATTGTTATATTTGTACAAGATATTATAACACTGAAGAGTTCCTACTACATTAATGGACCGTTTTGAGTTTTCTGTGTTAGATAGCCCATTTCTATGTATTTTAGGTTACTACTAGTTTAGGTTACGTTTTGGGTATACCCACCCAGTGTGGGGCCCTGGTAATATAATATTTGGTATTATTGAAAATAGTTGCTGAGATGAAAGGAGAAATTACAACGATCAGATATTTAGCCGGCATTAGACATACCAAAAACCTTGATTGTTTTCTTGCATTTCTTAAAAAAAAACTTAACCAAATATCGACCGACTGTTTAGTCTGCAGTGTTAATGTTAAGACAGATAGGTATACTATGTAAATGAAAACATATTTTTTGTATTAGGAAAAACCCCAAATCGTATTCGATACGATAAGTATTAAAATAAAACATGAGTCCTTTATTTTAGCAATTTAAAGAGACTGAGATTTAACTTTTTGATGTTATCTTGTAACGGTTTAAGCGGCATGAAAGGAAAAGTTTTATGTTTCGAAAAACTTCCTTCAACATCATATAGTATGTACCTATTTACCTATTGTAAGTTGATAATTAATTCATGTCAATCTCTTTAAAGAAAATTAGTAAAACTGAAATTACATGACATTATAGCATTACCTACAAATTGGTTAGATTTACGCCACCCTAGAACACTACAACTTCTAATACGCAAAACAAATCGTCGACAACCCTTTATATTACGAACAATTGTTTACTAATATTTAAAATTCAATTCAACAGTTAAATCGCATTCCTACAACAATTTGCATTCAACATCTCTCAATACATAAATTTTGCATGCATGCACATCATAGCACGCGATACGAACTAGCACGCATGCAAGTACGTGCTCACGCGAGCGGAGCCGGGCGGATTCGCAGTCGGAAAGTCACGTCAACTCGGTCGGGACATGAAACAGTCGTAATAAATACGAATCACGTAAGACTCACGAAAGTATTATAAAAACGTCGCTCAGAGGTAATCGTGCATCGTACATTCGCCAAATTTTATGCGCATCTTTATTTAACCGGATTCGGAACAATTGGATCGATTGGTCGGGCACGCCACCGCGATAAATTACTTTTCGCTCGAGTTTTCGAAGAAAGCGGTGCATGGTTTGCAAGCAGTCACTCGTGTGGGCACGCGGCCGCCGCTCGTCTCGCGCCCCTCCGATACCTACTCAATCGAATTACTGATACGACATCGCGCTCGTAAAACTGGCAGGTGTCCCCAGGGAGGCTCGCGATATCCCTCTGCGGGCCAAGAGCGTATGTCTGGCGGAGAGGCCGCGCTCCAAATATGCTCGCGCCGTACGCAGCGCGGACCTCAACCGCGCACGCCTCGCCGATAAACAGTTGGTCCAGCGACCAGCGTCCACTACTAATGTCAAACGTAGACAAAACAATGTTGTTGTCAAACAACAAAATAGAAAAGTTGTTGAAAAAGTTCCCTTCGCGGTTTCTGTACAAAATTTATCTATACCTATGAAATACGCAGACGAACCGAAAGCTAGGCATTCAACCTCCAAACCTCCTCAGAACGTATACAATCGAGGGATCGATGTTAACAAGACTAAGCGTTGTAATCCTCCTAAACAGGTCGGCGACAACAAGAGGCTGTGTGACACTGCCGGCTGCGGGAAAGGGACGGAGAACAAGCTGTTGGTGCAGATCAGTGAAGCCGAACAAGTGACAGACTTTGAAAGGATTCTTAATTCTAATGCAATACTGTGTGAGCGAGTGCGCGGCCACGTGTGGCATGGATGTGTCGCACCGCAGAAGCGATCAGCGTCTGTGTTGCCGAGGCCAAAGTCTGCCTACTCCCTCTACACCGTGAGTCAGACCTACCACTATCTGTTCCGTCAGCACGAGGAGTCCCTGGAACCTCTTATCGAACAGTATCGACAATCGGTCACAGAAGATAAAAAACCTACAACCAGCATATTAGAGAGGAACTGGTTTGAGAACCTTCAGGACTTGTCCGAATACTACGAGGACGACCAGGAATTACAAGAAGAAGTTGAAAATATCACTGACCGCATTGTTGCTGAAGAAGTTAGAGTTGTAGAAGAACATCATCAGAAAAACAAAAGAAACAAGAACTTCAACGTTAATTTGGCAGATTTGATTAGTTTGAATATAAACGGGGAACGATTGTCTCCCAGTCGTGAGGACCACGGGCCGTCGCCCGACGTAGAAAAGACAGAAGCACAAAACGAGGAGGAATGGCTCGCACCGAGCATGAGCGCAAACTCCGATGACCGCGACCCTCAGAACGACACTAACGTGGACTGCCTGGCACAAAACTTGGATTCTGTGAAAATAGACAGTGATGCAAAAGTACCAACGATAACATTCAGCAACTGTTGTGACGGGTACGCGAGGAGCGACCTTCCAAACAATAAGGACGTCGACATTCATCTGGCCGTGCCCGCTATAGACAGCATTGATGAGGCACGCCCGCCGATGATGTGATTAGGTTTTGTACATTCAATAATCACACAAAGAAGTTATCAGCCAACATGATTGCTTTGGAAACTGAACAATCCCTCCCGAGCGAGGAGCGGATGCCAAAACCGGAGCCTACGACATCACACCCACAAAGAACACTAACACGGTCGAGCGCTGTTAGCCAAAAATCCGTTGAAATAATGGTTCATCCGGAAGGGTCAAACAATCCTCTCCATAGATCCAAACTAGCTCCAACTAGATCTTCCTCAGAGACGCAATCTTCCGGGAAGAAGATGTTAAATTTGAGAAAAACTAAAAACTCATCAATAGAATCGACGATGAGCCTGCCCAACCAGAAGTCATTGGAGAAGAAGCACGGAGGCCTGCGGCATCAGAAGGCGGTTGTGGTGCAGGCGCACTCCGACATAACGTTAAGCACTCAGCCGTCGATGTCGGACGACAGGAAGGCGCTGAGGGAAGCATTGTACCAGGGTATCTTTCACAGGCACAGGAGGACGATCTTCGCGGTAGGCTCCTTCCTCAGGATGCTGAGGAGCAAAACGTCCAACTATGATTCTATAAGGTCGGACTCCGACGAGATATAGCACCCGTAGATCGTCTAAGTGTATTTTTAGTAAAAAATGGTGCCACAGACTGATTGTGCTTTGTAAGGAGAGAAAATATGTTATTAGTGTGTAAGGACAATTTGTTTGTATTAAAATGTTCCTAATTAGTTGTGACTGAGTTTTTGTTGACCCCGCTTTGAGAAGCAGTAGTATACGTTACATGGTTGTTATAGCGTGATCGAGCGCGGTTGACCGACGGAATGACATTGGTCTCATTATAAAACACATACAGGTTATTATTTGAATCTATCCTCATTGTCGACGCGATTATATTGATTTTATATATCGTCCACATTTCAAACTGTTGCTCTTTATTCACCTGTTATACAAATTAGCCGGAGTGTAAATATAAATGCTATGTATGGTGTTAATTGCACGTTTCATGTTGATATCGATTTTACATCAAACAGTTTAGATTATTATCGCCTGTGGTACTTAAGCTGATGACTTTAACCTTTTAACAATGTTAAAATTTCGAAACAACATTGCAAGTCAATCTGATAAAAGCAAATGTAGAAACGATTATTTCGAACTGCAAAGATTTACATAAACAACCAAATTCGGCAGTTTCATAAAAAAGAAGAAAAAGTAATAATAATAAATAGTTGACAAGCTATGGCATCGCGTGTTTCTGATCAAGGGCACTCTCCATTGGATCACCTTGACTTTTTTCAGACGCATAAATAACAACAAAATCATTTTTCGTGTAAAACTTGCCCTGAATAGGCAGTAATGGCTTTTATGACACCATTAAGTTCGTGAAAACACAAAAGTAAGCTAAACTCGAATTTGTGAAAATGTGGATGAAAAATTATCATTTCCAACTGAAAGTTTTTTTTTTTTTAAATACCTATTAACGTTCTAATGTTTTCTTTATTTTTTTACGTCAACAATGCAGAGTATTTATTATAATTTTTATAAATATCTATAATCAAATACAGAGTCAAGACAGAGCGTTAAAAACACATTAATTTTACGATTCACATACGGAACAATAAAAAATATGTTTGGCGATCTTTTTATTATAACAGTTGTATCAATAATTTTCAATACCAATGTCATTTCACGGCCAACATGTTATAAAATAAGTGTTCTATACTTATTTTAAAGAAATATTTTTTGATACCACATATAAGTTTTCGAAGCTTGATTTTAAGTTTATTTTCTTTAAAAACACATTAAAAAATTAAAGTATATTTAACGTTATTATCAATTCAAGAACTGAAGATAAAAAAGTGTGAAAAATAGGCTTAATCATCGTGCTAATGGAAGTTTAATTACTAGTCCATTTTGATTGTCAGGACAGATATGGCCTCAGTTCGTAGCTGTATGATTGCCTTGTCAACGTGTGAAATGTCTGGGCTAATTATGTAGGTCCCAATGGTATTCATCTATTTTTGATTTGAATAATAATTTTAGTATTGTATTCTTAACATTTTTAAGTTTTTGAGTACTATGAAATCTATTTAATTCTTGTTCTATGAAAATTGAACTTTAATTTACTGTTAGGCCTACCTGCATCGGTTTTTTTTTGGTATAATTTGGAATTGATCTGAAATATTTCTTTAAAATAAGTGTTGCTTCAAAATCGAATAGAGAGCTTAGTAGAAAATTCCATACTTATATAAATATGTATTTATATAAGTAGGTTATTAGATTTGTATTTATTTTGCAATGGTTGTTAGTGATATTAATAATAATATATAAAATATATATTATGTAGAAAAAATAGTGGCGAGACAAACGATTGTTGAGACACATTTTTGGAACATTTTATGCACTTTTTTATATATTTGTACATCCGAAATTTTGTACAACTTGTTGTTGTGAAAGTAGGGAATTTATTAAAGAATACGTGTTTATCGGTGGTGAGAAAGTTTAAACATTTAGTTCATTAAAGAGCGGCTAACCTAATAACCTAGATCCTTTCTTTAGATAACCTCAGGTGCTACTTTAAATCACACTCCAATACACATTTTTTTATCTTATATTTATTTTTAATCAGTTTCTTTTGTAAATATTTGAACTTTCAAACTAAACAGTGCTGTTTTGTTTTTGTTTTTCATGGAAAAGACTACAGTAGCATTGTATTTTTCTTTTATTGCCCGGAAATAAAATGTGTAGATGTTATCCCGAGTTAAATTATTTACCTTTTCGAAACATGTATTGAAAGCGCTATATAAACTTCCTAAAGGCAACAAAAGGTCTCTATTTCAACCTTTTTCAAAAGTTTTGTACGAACAACTTATTATTGTCTTCCATCATTTATAAACTTACTACTATGACAAGACGTTTTCCGGCCTGAAAAACTTATAGAAGAAAAACAGTTTACATTTTTTTTAACAAAACGTGTGGGCAATTTTTTCTTCTGTATATGGTACATAACCTTAATAGGCAGAGCTTAACGCTTTTAATAACAATAATTTCAAGATGTCACAAAAACCCCTATATAGATACGAACAAATACCTACATTACCTAAAAAACTGTAATAAAATTGCTTTATTCTATGTTCAGTCGTTATAATAAAGCTATATAAAGCCATTTACTAACGTTGATATTAGGCTCAATTGAAAAGACCTAATACATTACAGCAGAGGGCGTTTCCGCGAATAAAAAAATCATGGGTGCGGACTTATTGACGTAGTTAATGTTTTTTTTTATTATTCCAGTTTATATACCAATTAAATCTATGTCCATATACATAGGTAGGTACACATATAAATACAACTTTTTGTGTACCTACGCTGTAGCTTCCAAAAGTATGTCTACAAAGATTTTGCTTCCCAAAATATCGGGAATGTGGAATATTTCAGTAACATTGTTACATGACGGTATTTCATAATCCTCTTGAGAATGCCTCTGTGTTCGAGCTTCCTCCACCTGAGGGGATTTATCCTGCTATGTCCTCTTTGTCCCTCCTGATCCTATGTGTTCCATTTTATCCGACATTGCCGGCTTAAATCGCCCATCCAGATATTTGGCACGATAGGTTGATCCTATGTCCGCGAACTGATGAAGGCTCCAGGGAAAAGCACATATGATTATTCAGAAAATGAAATGGTAATTATTCTAGAGTTTAAATGTTAATTTACAAGGGTTTAAGTTGTATATAACCTGTTACGTCATCCAAGATTATTTTGAAATATAATTTCTGACTTTATATTCAAGCCATCGATAAAACGTATTCAAAACATGAAAACATGAGCTTTGTAAATTTTATTACGATATAAATAGCTTTTTTACACTAGAGAGTTAGTTTTAATTTTAATAATATATCGTTTTATGTTTGCGCTAATTGTAAATAGGCAGTTATATCGGACTGTGATAGGAGTGGAATGCTATATTATACTATTCTGTTATTTTAGTAATAAATAACAGAAAAATAATCACAGTGGATGTCCGTTAAATAGTAATATACGTGTCATTGATTATATTATTTTTGTTAAATCCAGCATTTCATTTATGCATTTTTATTTTCACTGTCTGTTAATTTTTAAATGTTTGTTGTAGTTTTTACTTTAACTGTTACTTTATGCCTTGTCTATAATTGTTCGAGTGTAATATAATGATAGGTGTTCTTGTCTATTAGCATATGACGCATGTGCTAAACGAAATTGGATTACTCCAGCACGTGTTATTTCAATGAAATTCCTCGTGTCAATTTCTAAACACGTGATGCGAAGCCTTTCATTATAATTACACTTTTCTTCACCACTAAAATTATTTACTAAATAACTGTATTTTTCTGTTAAACACCTACAATATTTGTTAATATATAGATAAGTTAGGTAGGATTAAATAATAATGTTTATAATTTTACTTTATTGTAAATTGTAATAGAAATATATAATTTTAAAATTGAAAAAAAAAAATGATTTCGATTTTAATTTTGTAATTATTATTGTAGAGTTACATTCCGTAATGCAATTTTTGTGTAGAGAAGAAAAAAAACGTAAAATATTCTGTCCGATACGATTACAGTAAATAAATAAGACTGCGTAAAAATTATGTAAAAAAAGAAGAATTGTTAGCCAATAAACGTTTCTGTTGTCTTCTGTAAACATTTTTCATTGCGTGATTACATACTGGTATTATAGTTATTGTTGTTTTTAATATCCCTCACTGCTTCTCCGAGGAAAAGGTAATGTGAATAAAGGTAAGTAACCTTATATAGTAAATACTGATACCTACTTAGTCGCCTGTTGTAAAGCAAAACGGCTGAGAAGGATATGATATTTTCTAGTACCTACTACTACGCTTCCACAATAGAGATTTTTTTTAAAGTATTCTCACTGTAAATAAAAAGAATTTGAATTTGAATTACGTGTAACTAAGCCGTATCATTGATCGGCCTTATTGTTAAATCATAGATCTAGTTTTTTAACTGAAAGGCTATTACTATAGGTAAGTCTCTCCACACATTTCTGGCTTCAGTCAACCTCAGCAATCTTAGTTATTAGTAAGTCAACTTTATCTTTAAGAGTCTTTTACCTGAAAGGCTTCATATATTGTTTGGCGGTTTTTCACAGGCTTCAACAAGTAGGTAAGTATTTAATCTATCTATGTATGAAGGAAAGGCTGCTTAGGTATAACCTTTGACCTATTGGTTGAATAGACAGTCATAGTCTTTGTCAAAGCGCTCGTCGATGAAAATACCTATAGGTACATACATATATCTGCATATTTCTGCCCGAAAGCATTGAAGTGTTCACAGATGGTAGACTACAGCTGCCAGGTATTGCAAAGTATCGGTAAAACCAGGTAAGTGAGTGTAGGTATCAAGAAATTGTTGAAAACGATATTTAATGAAATTATAAGAAACTTCATCTAAGGATTGTAGGCAGGATATTTTATTGTGTTATGGGAACAATATGTTGCTGCATTGTTGTTATTGACTATATATGTATAGGTAAGATATGTATATTCGTTGACAGTAAGTTAGGTACGAAAAAACAAAAGTGAAACTGTCAGATCACACGCATTTATCTATACAGGTACTTTTCCTACACTGCTTTTTAGAATATTCCAAAAGAAAATGCTAAACATTTTCAAAACAAATCAACATAGCAATTGCTCCAACATTTGAATGAAATCAAATCGCGCAGTTACATCACAGGCTTAGCACGTAAACGTATCGTTAATCATTTTCTCGTTAACGTTAACGTAATAGGCAATTATACGTAACATTCTCGTCAGGAATTTCCTGACATTTTCCAAGTCAAATCCGATTTAACTCCAATTTATTAGGGCTCGAGTAGGAATGCTTGCACGCATACATTTTGGATGTTTTAATATTTGTGTAGAAACGACATGCTTAATTATATTCTACGTCCCATGGAAAGACTTATGAAATAAATAAAACTCGGGGTTATAGTTTAGCTTCGTAACAGTGCAAGAATTTTTAAAATTCTTTCATTTGATTTGGAATGGTACGGGCACAAACAAACACAAAATGTTTCCTTTTTATTATATTAGTTCCTACAGAATAGTATATATCTGTTATGGACCATGTGATTAATTCGGGCATTATTTATAATGCCCGAGCATTATGAATAATGTCTAGCTTAATCGGGCCAAGTGATTAATAACTATCTTAACTTCATTATTTATCACATTGCACGGGCATTATTATATTGCTACATGATAGTTGGGCAATTTGATAATACAGCTATATTTTATGCGGTGCGAGGGTTGTTGTTCTAATAAATAAATCCTGTTACTTGCTACATATTTTATGATTATTGTTTTAAATTATATGTTCTATTTTAATGGGAAATTATAAGTCTAGCCACAAAATTATTAATTGGACAATTGTCATCTAATTCACTAACTCGGCCTCGTTTTTCTTGACCTCATTTTTCTTGGCTCGTTTTTTTATGGTAGAATTTAATTTGGATTCAAAACAGTATTAAAAACTGAACCTAGTGACGAAAGCGAATCGCTGCAAAACCGACTCCACCTAGTCTTGTCTGCCCTACCCCTAGAGTGCAATTCAAAACCGCGTAGGCGCGGAGGGGCGAGGCGGCCTGCGAGCTGAGGCGCAGGCAGTTTTAATGCTCGCCGCCGCGGCTGAGGCTGGCCGGCCCGAGCCGGCCAGCAAGCCGAAGCTGCGGTGGTGAGAGTGAAAACTATCTGCGACGATAAGCTCGCATGGGACCGCCGGAGCCCCGCAGCGCCGGAGCCGTGACAGAAGCCATGCTTGCTGCATGTTGCATGCTTACTTCTATGCTCTGTCAATTGATATGGGATGTGTTATATTTAGTTTATTTTAATTTAAATGTCAATAACAATAAAAAAAAAATGAAATTAAAGATGTTTGTATTACTTTGCCCAAAAGGTCACGGGCAGTATGTATAGTGCCCGGTCAATTTGATTGTTTGAATAATTATTATCAAATTGCACTCTCATATTGGGCATTATTCATAATGACCGGGCATTATGTATACTGCTCAATTTATCACTTGGTCCATAACATATCTAATCGAGAACTTAAAAAGTCATTAACGAGTATATTAGCCAACTCTGCATCGTTTAGCAGCTATTATCATCACTTACAATGGATGGAAGCAAAAGGTACCTAGTATCGTAGTTTATAGCTTAAGAAAGAAAAAAAATAAGCTTTTCAATTAATACTATTCTTTTAGTAAACGACCCAGCATTTGTCCTACAAACAAAGAAATCGATAAAGTTATTATAGACTACCTAAATACCTATATAGGTCAGCACAAATACTAAGAGTACAAATAAAGGCGCACCCAGACAATGGGTCATGTGCTCGTATTCCGTTTAATATCGGATGGGAATGCCATTATTTCCATTAGAACTGTGGACACAGCCGTGATGAACAGTAAGTGGACGGAAAACGCCTGTATGTAATGTAATTACAAAGCGAGCTATGCTTTCATATAGGTACGGACTTTGTGAAGGTATAGGTAGCACTAGGTATAGATGTTCCTATAGAATTGTTACCTATTGATACATTGAGATGTGCAGGTGATGCCGAATTGTCGTCGCTTTAGGTATGAGATCAAGTAATATAATAAAGCTGTATTGGATGAATTTTGGTTTGTTTGCTTCAACGCGGTAATCTCATGCGTATTCTATCGACAATGTGATCGGGCTCATAAATCGGCACACATATGAATGATAGTGCGCCTACCCATACAACTGTGGTCAGACCAACAAAAGTACGATTGGTTTCACGATTAAGTACTTTCTAAATAAACAGACAAATTTCAGGCAACTGTGAGGTACTGAGGTCTATTGGGCAGTGGTGTGAGGGAGCCCTAAAAGACCTTCCCAGGTCTGCAGCTCATAATGCAAGTGAATCTATGAAAACGATTGGTCCAGAAATAGCCTTGAATACTAAACGGTAGTTCCTGATTAGGTTCGGCTGCAGACAGTCGACCTCTACAGTATAAATACAGTACATACTAAAACAACATAACGTGAGGAATATGTAAGCATTCGGACTGTAAAAGCACCGTGCGTTTATTTTGGTGAAATGATCCTAAATATAGATTTGGCTTTGAGATTCTTTGTACATAATAATTTCCTGAGTATTCGAGTTTAATTCCAGTAGCGATTGCGGAGTTTGCAGCAGGAAAGCTGAAAATATACGGAGTCATAATACTACGCCTACGCACCCACTATCTTTGAATTTTGTGAGGAGTTTTTAAAAGCTTACATAATTTTATGCAATTTGCTCGTCTTATAAATATGAATGTAGGCACTTATTATAATCGCAAAAGTAACAACTGAAAATGTGCCTATCCATATATCGTTAATATAAACTAGCGTTAGTTCCGTCTCGCGGCGTGATAACATAATCGTTATACAGATCAGCTTAACAGAAAACAAAAAAAAACACGTATATAATAGGGACTACACTAAATCACACACCTCAAAATCAGCAATAAACTTACCTTACGAAAAACGGAGGAACTCATCAAGCACACAATCTCTGGTCAGCCCTCGCATTGATGAACCTGTGCAGGTAGCTGTAAATTTTTGCGACACGAGCTCTATGCCACTGTCTCCCTAAATATTAAATTCGATAACAATTGCACAATTAGATCATACGGATTTGTTCATTTCTGACTTCTTTGATATGAGTTTCTGACGCTTACGCGAACATTTAAACAAAACTACTTTTAAGGATTAACTGTATCTAAATAAAACTACTTTTACGGATTTTATCGCGGTTATATTATATTATTTAATCCCGACGTTTCGGATCCTTTACAGCATCCATGGTCACGGGCAGTCTAAGGTGTTGGTCGTCTTGATATATTAGTTACAAACAGCTACCCTACATTTTGTTAATTATTATTGACAATCCGATTCACGCAAAACGAGCTCACTGTATCCTTAGGTCGAGCAGTTGTAGGCTTGGATTTTGATTTAATAGTTTCTATGATGGGATTCCAAGCAGGTGGTATGACCCAGCCATCTTCTCTATTGAAATTTGGATGTTTTTTAATTTCAATAGCCTCGCGAATCATCCTATAAATCCGTAAAAGTAGTTTTAGTATAACCATCCGATAAAATCCGTAAAAGTAGTTTTATTTAAATGTCTAATATTCGCGTAAGTGTCAGAAATCAATAGATTAACTGTATCCTTTATAGGTCTAGCAGTTTTCGCCTTTAATTTGGATTTATATAGGTTTTATGGTGGGGTTCCGATCAGA
This sequence comes from Helicoverpa armigera, assembly GCF_030705265.1. Taxonomy (NCBI): domain Eukaryota; kingdom Metazoa; phylum Arthropoda; class Insecta; order Lepidoptera; family Noctuidae; genus Helicoverpa; species Helicoverpa armigera. The sequence continues at coordinate 5,150,637 of NC_087141.1, forward strand.
TTATAGCAGTAAGTAGTACCTACTTCATTCTTAAAGTTGTTTTTGAAATGTCTTGAGACACGACAATGAAGAGGTCAAACATTTTTAGCAATCCTAAATTGGTTGAAATGAGAGTCAATTAATTCTAATGAGATTTCATTTGACCTGTTTCTCGGTCACTAAATAACCTGAGTCGGCTGCTGTTTTGATCATGTTTCATAGATGTCGATCGAGTGGGCATCGACAAATACATCAATGGCCCCAGGGTGGCAATAGGAAGGCCCTTATGTTTAGTGATTTAAAAGAACCTGTTCGCGGGATCTGCCTGAAGTGGAAGCCGTAAATGTGCTGCTCCCGATCTCTATCCTGTCGTGTCAAAGTGCCTTCCCATTGGGAATAATATTACAATTTGTTTGCAACTACCAACGCTTTCTCTCAGCCACCCAAAGGTAGACTTGTAGAGAACGCCTAAGGCGTTAAGTCCGCCATTGTACTGTTTGTTCAAGAAGTATTTTAAATAAATAAAAAATAAAAGATATGCACCCCAATATTATAATTGAAAGAATAAAGAGGGCATCTGTTTCTGCGCAAATGCTTGTGCATTATAATAAATACTGCTTCTAGGGTTCAAAAGTACGTGTTTTACTAAAATGTCAACTATTTTATCGCTAACCAGCCTTCGTCTGTTGTAGTAAATCAATGGGCATCTGTTTCTGCGCAAATGCTTGTGCATTATAATAAATACTGCTTCTAGGGTTCAAAAGTACGTGTTTTACTAAAATGTCAACTATTTTATCGCTAACCAGCCTTCGTCTGTTGTAGTAAATCAATGGGTAAATAGAAAATAAAAGATAAGGTTTAAAATAATCTGATTTTATTTCATGTAACTTCATTAACTATGTCCAAGCATTATTGGCGTAACATACATAAGTAATAACTACACAACAATATAATTATTTTCTTTTACTCTATCCGCCGAATACAAAACCTTTGGTTACTAGCTTATTAGAAAATTTACTTTAATATTGGTGTTCTACCTTGAGTATTTATTCTAGCTTTTGTCTGTGTAATCAATTCTAATGAATTTACATAAATATGCAAGCTGAATTTTGATTAAAATAATAGTATAATAATTAATAAAAGAATTGTATCTGAACATACAATGATCATATTTACAGTGCGAAGAAAAACAAAGTCGTTTTTAAACATCAATCTTTTACAAATACAGACAAAACTATTGAATCGATCAACATTGATATTAATACACAAATGGATGACTTTAAACATAAGAACAGGTATGTAGACGAAAGCAAAGCTTTTACTGAATAAGTCCAAATAAACTGTATAGGACTAGACTGTCACGTTTGCAAGCATTGTTTACACTTAAAAAGTTAATACAACGAAATTAAACTAAGATACAACAACGTAATGATTATCACATTATAAAGAAAATCATCTATGATGAATATTTACATAGCTTAAGGCACAAATTATAAAATGGCTTTAAGCCGCTATAATGTTCGGAGTAACAGAGTGAGCGACAACAATTTTGAACAAAGCAAAAATAGCAGTTAATATTTCAGATAATTTAACAGAAAATAATCACTTGCTTTTACAGCAAACACTTGTAAAATGATGAGAAATTATTGATCAATAATATAATCGGTTAGTGTAAATTGTCACCGTCACTCCATTCACCTTAGGACTCGTAATATATACAAAATTGGCCCCAAGATAATGCTGTTGATAAAAATTTTAACCTACAGTTTCTACATCACACATAATCATTTCTCTATCATCTACTATAAAGATAGCTTCTATTCCAACATTTAGCTTTCCATCTTCATATCTTAGATCTACCAGAAATACTAGAATAGAATACAAAAATGTCAGAGCTAGAATTCGAAAATTGGAAAATTTGGAGACCAGATCTTAATTGATCCAGCATTTCCGTGCGATGCGCCACAAATATATACAAATAGAAGAATTTACTCTACACATAATTAATATTTGAATATATTATTTATCTCTAGCCTCGGACAGTCTTTCCGTACTATATTGCTTCACAATCACAACTCTCATTCAGTATTGAATTTTGGTTAATTTTAATTTATTATAAAATGTAACTAAGATTTAGTCTGACCACCAATTTTAAAAATGATTCCTGCATTTGGATTAAAAGACCAATTATTATGGAAAGAAACTATACACAAACTGTGAAAAATTATTACAATTTGATCAGCTTTATCAACTGGTAGTCAGACTTAAAATTATCGTTAAATTAAATAAGTTTTGTAAGCAACAGAGATCATTCCGATTATCTCTAGGCTTCTAGTATTCATAATCTCACCAGCACATCATCTATATATACAAAATAGAATGTCTCTTCATTACGTAGTATAGCACACTTTTCGTACACGTTACCATCTAGAGCACTTCTATTCACAAAACTCAACCCTTTGGAATGATTGATAAACTCCCATTTATTAGAGTAATTTAGTTTTTGTATTGTCATCTCTACTTGACTAAAGTCCATCGACAAGTCCAGTGACATACAAAAGCGATCGAATATTTTCTCGTTAAAATAAATTAGTTTGCAATGTAACTAAGTATTTACTTTCGCTGAAGAAATGTAGATACTAGCTTGTTAGCACTTTTGTACTCACCATGACTTGTGGTTTGGACGCTATTGAATATTTTGGCATCTTGAAACAATCCAATACTGGGGTTCATAATACTACCCGTAGTTACGGTTTAGAGTCACGCTTTTTTCTTGCCTTTGCTTCCATTTTCAATGAATATTTCTTTGAAGTCTGTGAGGAGGATGTCGACGACGTTGTTCTGTTGGATGCAGTCCACGGCGATGTTGTGTGCTTGTTCGGGTGGTGCCCACAGGAGAGTGGGACCGAACACTATCGCTAGGTTTGCCGTGTGCATTCTGTTTTGCTCTTTGTGTTCTGTTACCCTGTAAATAATAAATAAATATAGTAAATATTATTGTATTTCGTATCTGTATTTTTTATTTGTGTGCAGATTCAACGTTATTCTCATCTGTTCGGAATTGTCAATATGATCATTTTTTATTGTTTAGTTTTTGATAAGGATTGTACTTACTTAAGCAGATGCTCTAATAGGAACTTGAGCGTGTCTCTGTTGCACTGCGGTAAAGCCTTTACGATCTCTTGGAACTCCTTGATTCTTGCTTCTTTAGGTTTTATTGCTGAAATCAAACATGACCCATTAAATATTTACAAGGTTGAAGAGATTTTAGTGAGTTCTAGTGAAGTCAATATTTGAAAAGTCTTTCAATGTTAGATAGCCTATTTATCGAGGAAGGCTATAGGATAATTTTTGGTTGTGTTTATAATAGTAATAAGTATTTTTCAGTTGGTAAGTTGAACCGGAGATCACTTAGTATAAAATAAATGAACATCTACTTCAAGCCTATCTTTCCTCAAGGGCTTAGGTAATCAAAGTATTTAATAACGGTTTATTGATTTTAACTAACATTTTGATATTCGTAAAAGCAAGGCAACTAATTGCTTCGGCTCAGTGCCCGTGTTTCAATTTCCGGATACTCGCTTTGACCGGATAAGTCGTTCCCTTCAACCCTTGTCGGTTGCAATATTAAATATTGAAGTGGCTCTGAACATTGGAGTGGAAACATGTACGATTCGAAATTTCAATACCTACGATATGATTTATTCAAGTTTTACTGTTAATATCTTCGTTATTGATACGAGCTTTATTAATATTGAGTACAGATTTATATTGCTTTCCCGTTAAGCTACAAAATTCAATTTTAAATGGATTTATCTCCAGTTAACTATAACCGTACTTTACAATCCTTAAAAAATAAATTACAATTTGAATGTATCATTAAGGTGATAGACATATAATGATATTTAAGTAGTAAGCCCGAAAATTAAGTGGCGTTTCAGTGTTCGGGAATTATATGCAAAACATACTGAACTAATGAAGCTTTAATGAAGCACAATCAGAATAACACATTGGCTACCCTTTATCTCAGAGCGCTGAAGTGAGATGGGGGTTCCCACGGGACGTCAAGACAACGCCAGTCTCCAACACATTGACAGGTATACTTACAGCAGGCAGCGAGCACCCGGTCGAACATGGAGCAAGGAATGAGCGGCTCTTTCAGCTCCCTGAAGAATAGCTTCAGCGATCCCGTCAGCACGTGGATGTCGGTGTTATTCTTTATTACTGACATCTTGTTTTGGTCCACCTGAACGAGATAATACAATGATGTAAATACAAAACAATGAAGTATTTAGTAATAGATGGTTTTTGAAGGATTGGGAACAGTGGAAACAAGATGGGAATGCCTTTCCCCAGTAGTACAGTACAGGCCTAGCAAAAATAGGACCCCATCAAAAAACACGTTATCAGTGTGCTACTAGCTAGTATAGACGGAAAAGTAGATAAATAGGACCTTAGAACCACGAATACTGAAGTTGAATGTAAAGATATCCATAGTTCTGAAAACTAAATTGCGGTCAAATATATTTTGACCACAAAATGGGTCTAACTTTAAAGTACCTTATTAGTAAAGGAGCTTTACTATTTTAGTATTAAAGCACTCACCTCTAATCGAATTTTCTGGACTTGGCTAAGATTCCCGCTGGCTCGGTACAGGCCGTCTGTGCACATATTCTCTAGACTTCTTTCTATCTCGTTGACGCACGCCACCACGAACTCCGGCACCCGAGGGCTGGTGGTGGGACATACCTCCTCCAGGTTCCGCCCGAATACCGGCTCGTCTGAAGAAAAAAAGGATGTATTTTATTAAAAACGCCGGTTCTGATTTACAGAGTTGAGTATGTTTGTTATGAGGGTGTTTTTTTCCATGGATGATTAGTAAAATATACATTTCTTTGTTAGTTAGATTTACCGATCACACGAAGTTAACGATCACCTAAGAAGGTTGTATACGTAAAAGTAAATATTTTTTTAGCAACTTATAAAAGGACGTTCTTTTAAAGCTCAATTTGACCACATAAATCATATAGCCAAAAATTTCTATTGGGTCCTACAAGACCGTGGCGCCATCTAACGGCTCAGTTTAAGAACCTAGTTTAGTGCATTGCGTTTAGTCGCATTGCAAACATAAGCATACAAGCATTGTACTTCTGATTCAGGGATCCTACAAAATAAAATGTGCACGATACATACGTAAGAAATTAAAACTGTATTATCATTTGGGGTTAATAAAATTTTGCCTTTTTTGCCAATCTACCAAAGAACGCCTATTATATCTACAAGGTGGTTAAAAGACCTAATGGATACTTTTTCACCCTTGCTGGGTAAATATGAATTGATCTTAGGTGTCGTCCTAATTGGGAGCGATCGCACGATAGCGAGATGCGTTTTTCATCTCACGATCTCACTATCTCACTTGCGAGGTTCAAATAGGACACTGATGAAATCTGTATGTTTGAACTAATCGAACGACGAGAACGCATCGTGTCATCGTACGATCGCTGTCAATTAGGAAGACGTCTTAGTTGAAAAACGCATCGCGCCATCGTGCGATCGCTCCCAATTAGGACGACGCCTTACGGTGGATTTTCTGAGGATTGGACGCAATGCTTGATCGGCAATTATTCGGGAGCTGTGAAAACTGCTAAATTTCATGCCTATATTAAATCCTTAATAAAAACTAGAACAGTAGACTAACGTATTTCTGGCGTAGCCAAACATCACACGTTCTGGGGTTAATTAACGCGGTTTCATAAAATAGTTATTTATGTGCAGAATACTTTATTCATCACCTTTTCGGTGACATTTCCGAAGATAATGCGAATACAGGTAAAATAAATAAAACACCAATTAATTTTATACAACTAATTGTTACATAAAACAGATTTACAAAAAAATATATACATATGAATAATAAAAAAACAAGCACTTACCTTAGATTACAATTTAGGCACAATGATTATATCTATAGATGTCTAAAAAGCAGAAAAACTGTGCAAGCAAAAATTTCTACTGGAACTAAACCCAAACATTATTATTATACAAACTTATAAAACACTCCAATTCAATCTCCGTGAATCACTATTCAAAATCTCCAAAACGTGTATCACATTTCATCACCAACTAAGGATGGATTAATCTCTAAAATAGTAAAAATTATTTCACTCCAAAAACTGTTAGGTTGTTCACACCAAACTAAATCTATTGCAAACTATTCTACTGTGCCACACACACCATCAAAGATCAAATTCCGAACCTTTGTAAATCCCCTTCTTGACAAGTTGCTCCATGGCTGGCCTTTTTGCGAAGAATTTTCTTAACCTACTCCTCACATGTGATTTCTGAATAGAGTCTGGTGAGTCGCTCAGATCTTCATTGCTGCTGCCCCCAGCTGGAATGCAGAACATCGGAGATAGTATTGTATTGTTAGTCATAACAGCAAGAAGTTGAAATGGAAAGCAGGAGATAGAAAAGTAAACTTGGGTGGTATTCTTTTAAATGATAGAACCAATGACAAAAATGCAAATGAAATGATGACTGTTTAAATTAAAACAATCGATAGCAAAACTATAAATAAAACATACAAATAAATATGATTGTCGTAATTTACAAAAGAATACCACACAATGCATTTGCGTCAAATCTGGTACGTCAGTGAATGATTGGTAAATAGTGAACAAACAATATTTTCATCGAGCTATTTATTTGTAGCATAAAACCAGAGTTCACACAAATAGGAGGGTTATGCTGCCATATAATTTAATCTTGCAGCTTGATAAGTTAAAGCATTGGTACCAAAAATAGGCAAGAGATAGATAATTTTATATAGACGATGTTGTAATAAATTTCCTTGGCTCATATTTAGTCCCAATGCCTCAACTAAATGGAGAGGACATACTTAGAGGTACCCCATACCACAGCAATAGAGTTTGGGTTCAAAGCCATAACCAGGTAGGCGAAATTAATGTAGTATGGATTAATATTTACGCGTTTAGGTTATGACACAAAGAGTTAAAAATAAGTTTATAGTAATATACCTACCTACTTAACGACTCACATGAGAAGTGTTTAAATTCATACGTAGATATAATAGTTAAGGTTTTTAAGGTGTTAAAGAAGCAAGAATTCTTTTACAATAGTCTGTAGATAAACAACGTATCAGAGCTATAACATGAGTAGCTCCTAAATAACAGCTAGTGTAAAAGAACAATGATATAACTTGATATCAAATAAATAAAGATTTACATAATCGTCATCACATCAACGACAGACGACATACTTCAGTAACCAAAAACATGAATTTTGAATCAGAAGTTAATAAAATGACAACGGACGATACAAGTTAGGAACAGGCAACTGAGACAAACACAATTGATATCGAAACATTCGAAAGTATTAATTTTGATTCCAACTATTTACCTTTTGCACCTGTATCCTGAATTCACACCATTGAAAATAAAATTGAAATAGCAACTGGTAACAAAAATTTTGATGTTCAATCTAAAATCACCAACGACGCTAAATTTTTACGTAATTTTGAAACAGTTTAAAGTATTAGACGAATCTTTTTGGAGGTAAAATACCAGGTGTATACTGTGGTATCAATTGAAGAAACAGTAAAATTCGTCATGGCACCTACAGATAAATTGATAGGAGCGTGTTATCGAGCGTGTGTGGACACGATAAGATCATATCTACACATAGTTAATTCACTGTCGATTAAACCGTTTTTACGTCTATACTCTTCTATACGTCTTTTTTATTTTGTAACATCCTTCATACCATGTCCGGGAATAATCAACAGATCTAAGATTTAATTATGGGTGTTCATGATTATCTTACTATCTACATCTGTTTGATAAAAGTTATTTCCCCCGATGAGTCATGTTTCATGTTCACGCTTCAGTATTTTCAACTGTTGTATATGTCGCTTTATATCATTACTTTAAATAAGCATAAGAAAGTTTAATTCTAGATTCCTAATAATCTTTCGAAACATACTCTTGGGCTATTATTTTAAGTTTTGTATTACAAGTTTATAGAAAGCTATTGAAGACTAAAAAGTTACGACTTACTGGCCCTGGAGATTAGACCCTCTTAATATCGATAAATGATAAAAATATTACACACGCCTAGAGATTAGTTGAAAAATGCTTGTATCCAGCAGTCCACAAAACATCAAGAATTGGGTGATGGCCCTTTTTAGAGAACGCAAAACTTCAGCGGAAAGATAAAGGCCTAAAGGCATTGTAATCAGACAATACGAGTAGTAGTACCTACAAAAGGCACCTACTAAATCAAAATCAAAAATAGCAAGAATTTTTTTCATTATTAAATAATTTTCCTACTATATCGTGCACATTTTGGTAGGTCCGTAAAAGTACCTATTGTAGACTTAAGCGAATACATTACGTTTGTTCTGTGATCCAAATATCCTCAAGTCATGATGCGATCCGAACATTTCCTTAAACTTATTAGTTTTCTCCGTTGGGCTTTTCTTAGACTTCGCATTATCGTTAGGCATTGTTCCTTTTATTTTTTTAAGCACTGCGACTATTATTTTATGTTCCATCTCACTGATAACATTAAAAACGTTTAACACTTGAAGATTTTGTAGTTCTGCCACACATTCTTACTGAGCACTGACACTTTTGAGCACTTGAATGACTTTGGGACAATGTCCAAAGGAAGGAAGATTTTATTCGGTCTATTGACACAATAGTATATTTATTATAACCCAGCATTGAAGATGACAATGCCTCATTATAGATTGTTGAACACTAAGCGATTGGCGCAATTAGTGATTGTACTTATCAATGTTAAGTATTATCTGATAGTGGCGAAGTCAGTGAGAAATTGCGGATGTTTGTTGATTATAAGTTCCATGATAATGTGGGACATTGGAATTAATAAATCATGCAGGTTACCCTAAATATAATTTCGATAATCACTCATATACATGTCTAGCGATGCATCGTGGTGGACATTGATTAAGGCTTTATCTCCTAATTATGAAACGACTAGCCACAACATGACTCCTATCAATCATAAATCCCCATTAGCATTACTTAATACCTACTTCAAAACATATGGGTTCAACACCGCATTCATAACCAAACCGGACCTATTTTGTATAGGCAGAAACTTGATCAAAAGTTGCAATGCAATGCGACGTCCAAGATGATGATTTTACACAAATGTAGGATTCTATAAATAGTATTTAATCCACAAATAATAGAATCTTCTTAGTAATTTGAGCGTGAGTGTTTTGAACTATATTTAGCATTTTCGTTTACTACTTAGAAATAAGCATGACATCATGAGTTAGGCCGCTTTGGTTTGAACTCTGACTGACTTTATCTTACTAGGGCAAAATATTTGAATGGTAAAGTAACCTATGTATTTGCATATTATATTAGTATGACTCACATTTACTGCAAGATTGTGAATGACGAAGTATCTTATCACACGGAGTAAGAATTTAAAGATCTTATAGCTATCGAAAATGCGAACTTCGATCGGCAAATTTTAACCGGATCAATATATTAACAATTCAAAGTTCAACAGGAAACGGTTAGCTCATAAGTAGATAGAAACTATATATGTAGGCAAAATCAAAATCCTACAGATTATAACGATTACAAAACAATTGAATGTGCATGGCAACAACAGTACCTAGGAATGGTGTCCCAAATAAAGTGTCAATAGACAATTTTCGTATAAACTAGGGGAAGCCTACGTTCAGCAGTGGACAGCCATTGGTTGAAATGATGATGATGGGGCACAACTAAAAAGACACTCAAGGTCAAAGGAAAAGACACAAAAATGCACTGGTATGGGGGATACATCCATCGAGACTTATTTCTTGACATTGATCTCTTTTTGTTGGCGGAACACCGTATTAATTTAATCAAACTAGGTACTTACTTTTGATACATAATTAATCAAAGAACCTAACACACATTATCGGTACCTTTATAAAGTTCAAAACTTACATCTTTTTGTAAGATCATTTTCGGTAGACATTGAAATTATACTATTACACACAATAGCACCAATAATCCAAAAGTTTTTAAAATCGTTAAAAAAGAGGACCGTGTCAAAAGAGTTTCACTCACAACTGAAGCAATAATATTTTTTCTTCAATGAAGACTATTTTTATTATTTCATGACCGTTTTTATTTTCGATAAAGAGACAATTGCAACGGTTTACGTATGTCAACAGATATAGTTGTTTACTAGTTTTAATTAAACTCATGTTGTTTTTCACGGTGCAATGACATCATTTGTTTTATTGTGCTATTTTATCTAGGCTCTGTCATTTGCACTCAAGGCCTTCGAGAGAAAAGTATGTTTTTTTTTATGTAACTATTTAAGCATTATTACACGTGTCCGTAATTCAGACTTTAACTTTTAATTTGGAAAATTTACATATTTTACATATCTTTAAAATGGAAGGCTTTAAAATTACTTATCTATATATATATATACCTATATATTTTTTATATTCGTTTGATATGCAGTTTACTTATTTGGTATTTGAATTGACAGGGCGCGTAGGTAAGTGATGTGATGAACACAAAAGAAAACTTGTATTTTTGCACGAAAATGTATATGTTAATAAATCATACCTACCGATTAATTTTTTTTATCAAAGATTTTTACTTCTACCACATTTGGTAGATATTTACATACTATGTAAATAGATATATTTACTAAAAGTTGAACGTTAATAAAGTTTTAAAAGATAAATAAAACAAATGCTTACACAAACTCATCTGGCTATAACCGTTGCTCAAACACCCACATAATATAGTCATTCTACACAAGAAACAAAAAAAAAACTATTTATAAACACAAAAATATTAAAAACTTTGCTTCAAAAAAATTAAATAATCCACTTCGTTAACACAAAACTAATCCACAGATTAACAAAATTCAATATTTAGATTATTCTAAATATGAAATATTTTGAAACAGGCAACTATTGTCTATGAACACCACAACACAACTGAATGTTGTAAACTTTTCCGTTAGTCATGAAAAGAGTTTGTATATATTTTATTTTATATTAATTATATTAGCAAGGAGGGTTCTATACTGAATGCTTGCTACACAGTAAATGAGGAAAATTGTTGCAGCAGCCGCGAACAACTATTTACAGGGAAACGATTCGTCACTCTCCTAGAAGTGGGAAAACTAAATAATTCACCATAAATGTGTGGTTGGTTTCCATAATCAGTGGTTAATAGTTTATAGTTCTTGGGTTTGGTTTGGTGACGTAGAAAAGTTCAATGCATCATGACTTTTTGGCACGCTCCCGACTTCAGCGACTTTCGTTGGTCATTTTTACGATATCATATTTGTCCTAGATAAAATAACGTTTTCAGAAATGGGTCCTACATATAGGTATTATTGTTGACGCGGTACGTTGCATTAGCATATTCACATAAGTTATTATTATCTTTCCCAGAAATGACCACAGTGGATAAAAGCCGATTGTAATATTTCAGCTAAATAAAACGAATTAGGTTGATTTTATGAATACAGCAGCTTCTCTTTGATTTTTTTCTGAAATAACATGTTGTAATATTAAAAATCACTAAGTATTGTGTATCGTTTATTCTGTTAGTAGGTACCTTATTATACTAATTTTGGAAACTAATGCCTTAGATTCTAAATTGCACTCAGCATTGTAGATTGTTGTTACAATCCTACATGGAGTGTAAGTCCTATGCTTAATTTGACCTGCAGCGGTAAGTTGAAATCAAGTTTAGCGATGATTATGACAGTTGTACACTTAGTTGTATATTATAGGTAGGGGTAAGCATAAAATAATACATTATGTTGTGTATTTTGTGGTATTTTTATCCGCAATGTGTTATTGAAATAAATACAGTTATTTTCGCTTCGTGATGTTATCAGCCACCATAAAAGGGAAGGAAATTTAAGGTTTAATCTCTATTAATAATAATCTGATGCAAAATCAGCGCAAAATATTACGCTTTTAATGCATCATTATAAATAAATCGATCTATCTTTGTATAATTAATATGTGTTAAATGTACCTATAGTCAATTGTCAATATGACCCACAGCCCTTATAGTCATAGACAAGACGTAAAAAAATTTACAATAGTAGCCGAAAAATATTATGTCGAGAGATGATAAGACATGACTCTCTGAAACTCGGGTCTTCGAACGAGTTTGGATCCATCTATGGAATACGTACATCATAAGGTATTTTGTTCAGTGTGTTGGTATTATGAATAGTTTTCGATGTCTCTCACCTTCGAAGCATTATGAGAAGACTGCGGTCTTCTTATTACACTTATTCTATGTTTTATATAGTTATATGTTTAGTAATGTTTACCTTTCTGTTTGTTCCTGTTAGCGTGTCGGGTGGCTGGAGGTGTTCTGCCTAAGCTCTCCTGGTCAGTGTTGCTGCTTTGTGAAAACGCCGGGGGCGGGGAATCTCCGGGCAGGTTGCATTGATACTGTGGGGAGAATATCATGATATATTATATATTCTAATTGCTAGATGCTGATGTTTATTTAGTCCACAAACTTATAGATTAGGTACCAGCTAGGCCCACGTTTACTCGCGTCCCGAGGAAACTATTTTCTGCACCCAGATAAAAGTAGACTATGCCCCTCAGACTCTAGACCTAGACTGTATACCAAATACCACACATTTGTTTTGGAAAGACGACACATATAGACAAAGTTACTTTCGTATTTATAATATCAGTATCTAAGGATGAGATGATGAGATGTCCTTTTTGAAGCTAAGATCAATGTTTGCTACAACAGCACGCATGAAAGTGCCAATAACTTTGAAAAGTAGAACTTATAAGTAACATTCAAGGATCTTACCAAATTATAAATAACGCCGCGGATGTGTCCGAGCCACTTCCTGGCTCCCTCCTCAGTTTCGTCCTGAATGAGGTACTGGTCGTAGCCCACTATCAACAGGAGTGATCTCGTGTACCTACAACACAAACATTTTATTGTTCAGTTTTAGTTAGTCAGTCCCAGAATTGTTTCATTGGATATGGAAACTAGCCTCCACACGCCGTTTTACCCACGTCCTAGTGATCTACTTCCTACATCTTACTTCCATAATATTCATCAAAATCCATTCAGTATTTTTTTGCGACAATGTCATCGACCAGTGACAATGTCATCGAGGTAAGTAAAACTTAAACAATATACCCTAACAACCTAGTAACTTTAGTAATACCTTATTATTCTATATTGCACACATAAATACATTTTGACAGACTGAAAACAGAAAGATTATGCAGAACGGCGAGCTTATCCTAGCGTTGGGTTCTCTTACAGTCAACCTTGGAGTGAAAGAGTGATTTGTCGGGACAACATGTCCAGATCTTGTTAGGAAAGTTACCGTTTAGTATGTTTCTGTATGCACTGTGTGGCGTGCGCGTTCCGCAGCGGCAGCACCAGCTCCGCCAGCGTCGCCGACGGGCTCGGCGGGGTGCCCGGCGGACGGGACACCTTCTGTAACCAGGACACGTTATAGTCCAGCTTTTATAAATAATTTTTTATTTTGTGTGTTTTTAGGAGGAGGAAAATCCCCCAACGATAGCATTCCCAAGGAGGGCTGACGTCAAGCATGCGGCCGTAAAAACTAAGCCAAATCAATTAGAAGTATGTCCAGTGTACGAGTGACAGGGAAGAATGGAAGCAGGAGGTATATTGCGCTGACCCCAAATAAAATTGGGAACGGACGGAACGCCTAGGATCCAGAAAGAGATTTTATGCTTATATTTAATTTTATTCACAGAAAGTATAGTCATACTATTTTCACAGAAAGAGGTCACAGGACAAGGAAAGTTCAAAATAGTTATTTAGAATGTTGTTTTAGCCTTGATACCAATCAAATAAAGAGGAAACGTGAAAATATGGAATTCCCAAAATGATTCAATCTTTTTATTTTTGTGCAAAACAGTAGCTTGTCATCTGTACCTATATAAAGTAAGCCAAGTACTTACAGGAGCATAATAGGTCCTCTGGTCCTTGTAGAAGACTAGAGCAGTAGGTGTGAGGACCATGTAGCAGTCTATCCAGTTCTTTTTGGTCTTCTTCGTGCCCTCCAGGAACTTTGTGCGTTTAATTGGACTCTCTAGGATCACCTGTAAAGTATGTATTTTAAAGTTTTATTTTGTTTCTTCTCCAAACTTTTGCATTTAGTAGTTAAGTATAGAGGCAGGTCATAAAACTTCTCAACTTAAAAAAAAAATCATTTCTGCTAGCGGTTTCACCCGTTTCGCGAAAGAGCTACTTCCCACATACGAATAAAAAGCTTTACGGCTGTCAAGTTTCATCAAAATCCATTCAGTGGTTTTTGCGTGAAATAGGAACGGCCTTTTAAAAGATTAGAAGGTTAGCGATTTTTTTTGAATGAACCAAATAGACTAGACTTTCAAAAACTAACCTCAGAAGGTTGCTGCATAGTAAACCTAGTCGGTGGTATGGGAGACTGCATCCGGTTCTTGGGCGCCACCATTGACCTGGACTTCCTGTTCCTGACATAAGCTGGTTCCCGTTCCCTGATCTCCACGTCAAGGCTGTCCCCAGATGAGGACGCTGGCAGCTGGAGATGGTTCGGTCTTCTGGGATTTATTAGAAGGTTCTCCGTTGAGCCACCTGGAATTTTAAGGGTGCTAAGTTATTATAGATGTTTTCATGTCTAGTTTCTTATTGCTATGTGTATGTTTAAATACTGAAGTGGGTATAGCTTTCTAACCTACATTATTTACAGCTCTTCTAACAAGTATTAGAAGCGTGAAAACCTCGCGAACTCTTCTTCTCTAGTTGACTCAAAAGAACCAATCAAATTTTATTTTGCAACCTTATGAAGGGATCTCTTACATACGAAAGTTATTGTCACTTACCCAATCTTTTGTTAATCCTGACAAAAGGGGGGCTGTCGGAAGAAGCCTTGTAGCCCATGTCGAGGTCTGGCCGGCACCTCTCCGACGTGGGGCTCCAGTTGTTCAGCTGCTCATATCCTCGCACTCGCAGCGACCCCTGCTCTGGGATATCCTCCTGGAATTGTGGAAAAACTACATTAGATCCAAAGAAAAATTGGGTAATTGCTAGAGTTGTCCTATAGATGTTGCTTTCTCTTTTACGCGAGACACTCGGAAACAACTTCCCGTGTTAGGATAAAGTATCTCTATGTCACCCGGGCATAGTGTAGCTAGTCAACAATGAGAGAATGTTCACATCATTTTAGTGGTTTCGGAGTCCGTAGGGTTCACACAAACAATATTTTCCTCTTTATAAAATGAGTGGTAGGTAGAGTAAAGATAAATAAAGTTATTTGGAGCTGCTTTACCTATATTAGGTATTAACCTTGAAAAGGTTTTGTCGCCAGTTTTATGTAGGTATAAGTCAGGGCTTTTAAAACTCCAATATGATTAAGATTTAAAATTGAATACTAGTGCTTATTTAGTTATCAATCATACATAATCATAATTATTACCCCTATCATTTAGGATAGGATAAAACAGTTTCTGTTATTCCAATCGCTGAAAATAGATTACCCGTTAACACCTCATTCGAACATCAACATAGTTAATTTTAACCGCGTCTATTAATTTTTACCTAATATCAACGACTGGCCACATTTTACAAGCAAATAAGGAAAAATAGGCGATGACAGTGTCCGCTCGGCAGTCGATTTAGCATTTTATCGCTGGCCGACAAATTAATATCTGACTAATTAGCGACATGACATGAACACAAATATGACTTGTGTACTTTTCAATTAAATATCAAAACTAGACCTAATGGCTATATTTAATCTATCCTAATATTTACCTATCTATCTTCTGATTTGCTTACTGGAGATTATGGATCGTTAGAAGTAAGGAGTTCATGTCAAAATTCAATGCTTAGTACGCAAATTCTGATAAGATTGTTGATATCCCCAGCACAGGCAGCAGATCAACTTGATTTATAAAGTTTATGGTTTTCTATCACCATTAAGAAAAAAACTACTACTACCTATACTTATATGAGTACCTATACCGTGTTAACTCTGATCGTCAGATTTCAGGATACCTTTCTAAAGTGACTCTATTCGATCCTTTGATACGTAGTGATCAGTTTTTCAAGTTCATTGAAATGCGACTAAATAAATATTAATATTGAATAGTACAGGAAGCGTCTGATATACGTTTATATAATAATCAGCACTTCCGAGTAGAGTTCAGGAGTCGGAAATACTTACTGATTACGTGGGAATTGAACAAGCAGCTGTTACAAGCGTGATTAGATGCCCTTACAAATAATTGGGAACCTGTTTGGTATCTACAATATGCAAAGATGCAAAAAAATCGACTGTCTAATTATAATGGTTTATGAGATACGAGAAAGTCTTGCGACAAATGTATGAGTGGGTAGACGGACAGTAAGTCTTAGTAATAGGGGAACCATCTTTACAGAGTATGGAATTCTAAAAATCGATTTTGGAGCTCATTTTGAAGTCCCTCAATATATCAAGAATGCATTTCAAATTACGATTATTATTGGGAATAGAAGCCAGCAGTCTAAAACGAGCAGTCGCGCTATAAAATATAGATATCAAAGTTCGATTACACGAAAATGTCAAATCGAACTGACTGTCCAAACAGTAGCAAAACGAACTTGCTTTTACATTATTTCCTTATTCATAATTAATTTTGACGCCTATTTCTAGAATTTGATAATCCTTATAAAAATGTTTATAAACCGAATTCTCCAAACTATTGACGTAAAAAGGAAAGTGTCGGTGTTGATATTAGGGTTGTGCCTCCATCATGAGTTTTATCGACAGAGCAAATGACGTCTTATAACGCAATTATTTGAAATATTTTGTTGTTAGTGACACATTATAATTGGATGAATCATGGTTCCATCAATTCCTGACCTCTTTATATGGTGTTGGTATGGCTATTGAACTTACGACGTAAGTAGGTATATAGGTATTGCATCGGAAGGTGGGTAGGTACCAATGTATATAATTATCACTTTATTACTGGGAATTCTGGTGTAAGCTTCTATTATTGTCGGTCTATATATTTTGAAGAGGGATTTCGACATACATACCTACTTAATAAGTACCTCTTTTGATTTAATCGAGGTGGAGAGAGGAGTACGTGACGGGCGGTAAAGCTAGTCATGTCATGTTTGTCATGATTGCTTATCGAGCTATCAAAGTAGCATTAAAGCTTCTTAGCTTAAATTTTAGATGAATAACAGGTCACCCATCCTACTTTAAACCATGGCAATGTAGCTTAATTACGTGAATAATAAATATGAGCGATAGCCACTCCTATTAAAACTATAAATAACAATCAAATAATATTAAAACATTTACCTCTCTGAACCATGTCTTTCCTCTTTTCAGTTTGAAATTCATATTAGCACTTTAAAACTTTGTTTTTACTTAATATTTCACTGCACTACTAGCCTACATTATTGTTATATTCATAATGTTGTAACTTAATATGTATAAATTGTTAAATAAGTTAATATTTAAAGGAAAACGAACAATAAATTCGTCTTGTTCGCATAGCGAGTGACACACTGACTGCAGTTGTGTCATTGTAACGATATTATTTTAGTGATGTGTAGTGGTCGATAGTTTTTGTCGATATTTTACCGCTTATATGTTGACGACTGTCTGACGCTCTCTCGTGTAATTAATTTTAGGTCAGCAGAAAATATTTTTTGTGGTTGTATGAACCTAAAAAAGACAGGATATCTAATAAATAATTAGTTTTATCAAGAAATCTAGGTGGTTAAAGTCAGGTTGATCTTTACATGAAAGTTTTTTTATCAGCCCTTTATGCTAGTTTTGTCATAGACCTTTCAATTATTCCCTAACAAAAACAAGGAAACCACAAGAATTATTCAATCGTCAGTTTTACGTACAACAATGAGTGTGTAAGTGACAAACACCATTAGTAAATAAACACAAAATCTCCCTCTTTAAGAGAGTCGAGTCACCATATAAATATTGAACATCATATTTGAAGCCATTAAGAAGTACTTGTTGTCAGGGATTATGTAATCACTGACAACAAGTGCTTTCATAGTAATTAAAGTAAATTACATGATACGGACCTTTAATTCACAAAATAATACAACAGCCATGATAACAAAGCCAAATTCAAGTGAAAGGCAAATCATTCTATTTAATTTAGGCCTTTTCAAGCACTTATGTACGTCAAAAATATAAATAAGTTTGATTCACGTTGCCCATTCCAAAAGTAGTTTCATTTGGAGAAGAAGGGCCAAGAAACTCCATGGATACTCTTATAAAAAAAGGAGTTATTACAGTTTCGTAGTATGTATTGATACATACAATAATAGCATGCGAATATTATGTAGAATAAAGAAAAATTTGATTCGATATCAGTCTGCGTTAGTGAATAAAGTTCCGGTATACGGAACAGCGCATGTCCCATCACTAGTGTCCTCTTATCGTCGGCCGGTCGTCAATTCGATGTTAGGAAGTGTATTGTTATCTTGCTTTATTACTCTGCACTGATTATAATTATGTTGTCTGTGGAACAAGTGAGTATAGTAAGTTCAACTCAGTCGTGCGCGCGGCCCTATGTGTGGGTAACCCTTGTACATATACAGTGACTTTGTGTGCGTGACAAGAGGTACAGTCGGGTACAAATACAGTTATTTAGGGGTTGCATACGGCTGTTTAAAGTACAGTTATTACGTAATTTAGTTTATTTATTTATAATGATTCTGTATCGCTACTTGAAAAATCAAATGATGAATTTTCGGATTCGCTACTTTCACCAATGTTAATTATAAATTCTGACTCCATGTCAAAATGTCTATAGTATTCTTCTTTTTTCTTTTGTACATGTCGACAAGTATTACCCAACATCCCTTCATCAATTTGACTTAAACGTTCATTTATGAGTTTCATTATTTCCGTCTTATTTTGGTCGACATTATGCGAAGCAATATAATTTTTTTAAATTCCCCACACATTTTGTTTCCATTATTATACTAAATTATAGGTCTTTTTACATTCTTAGTCCACACATTTATTTATTGCCCGCGTACCCCGAGCTAGAAAATATGTAAGGAGTATTTAATTCATCTTAATTTCACTTCATTTATTTCTTAGATACTTACTGTCAATGTCAATTTGAAAAGCCGTATGAGAAAATAATGATAAACTGTAAAATGTAATAATAAAAAGCTTTGAATGTTGTTTCATTTTTTTGAAACGCTACCTGACTCCTTAAAACATTTTCTCCGTGAAGAACTAGACATTTTCGTAAACGACTGTACCCATAACAAAAAGCGATGAGAACACGTCATGCTCGGACGACGTCACTGTCACACGAATGAAAGTTGTATATTTACAAGCCGACGCACACATAGGGCCGCGCGCAAATCTGAGTTGAACTATCTATACTATAGTGGGAACACAGACTAGGAATGCGTAGATAGCCCACAGTATTGAAATACAAACTCTTTACAAGTTAGGATGAATATAAACACAGCTTTGATCGGCAAAAATATGAAATGGGTGCTATAAAATAGGCAATTATAGGCGGAAACAAAAAGGCAAACTCAATTTGATAATTTTGTCGACTGATCGCATTTAATTTGTTTCAAATGCGATTACCATTTCTTTAAAATATGTATTACTCGTATCGTGCGAGGAGCCCGCCTTATTTCAAATAGATTGACCAAAGTCGATGTTCTACTGTTTATATTACTCTGTGGCAAAACTAGGGAAACCTGAGACTTCAATCATCCCACAGTACCGAGGTGTACGTATAAGGAAATAGCCCAGTTAAATCTGTAATTGTATGCTCGCTTCAACCATATTTACACGTTTTACTGACCGGTGTTAGTAATGGAGTTCTGTTAAATAATGAAGCCCACCCAGGGATGTAATATGACTTCATAATGTTAAAGATTTCATGAATGGGAAGGGAATACTTAGCTTTGAGAATTTTTGACTCTTTCTTGATATATTTCAAAGCGTGGTCATGTACTATATTAATTATGTGATTACGTATGATTACCTACCTTTAACCACCGGAAACACACAAAAGGAAGGACAGGAAGGCTACCTTAAACGTATGCTACTTTCTTAAAAAGTACCAGTTTTAGTAATAAGCAAGATGAATGGGTTAAACTTAGCACTAAAAGAGTAGAACACATTTTGTAAAAAGGTGGCTGATGTTTCACCACCTAGCTGAAAATGTTTTGAGATCATCCCTCCATATTACTGGAGAACAGCGTTTCTGTTTTTTTTTTATCCAAAAGTGATAAGGTTTCGCCAGATATCCTATATGTATGTGATTATGTATACAAATTACGTTTTTACAACGTAATGTTTACAAACGTTGAAGACTGCGAGTAAACTTGAGTGATGCAGAACACGTGTGCATTTACACGTAAGTACTCATACATCATGTTCTAGTTAAAGCGGAGGAAGAGTACTATGACTTATTACAGTACTGGCAAGGTGATTTAGCCCATCTTATTTTAACCATTTTATGTTAACGCTACGTCATATCTCACTCTATTCACATTCGGCCTATTTTATTTGCAACTTATCTTTAGGAAGAAATAAATTACTTTCAGTCAAATGCCTTTCCCAACTATGGAGCTGTAGTATTTTACATGGAGCCTGCCTGCTCTTATGTCTGACCTCCTGACCATTAAGCCATGTCATCATTAAGCCTCCTGATCATTAATGAAGCCTTATGATTGACGAGACGAAAGTTCTTCACAGTATCACAGGACCAAAAAATTCAAACCATCTTAAATCATTACAAACAATAGATAGAAGTATTAAGTAATGAATACCCACGTTACAATCAGGTGAAGGTTCTAATAGCATTGATATCTGCAACTGCTATGTATGCAATATGAAACGTCTTCTCTCGTTGTTATGCGAGCTGTGACTGCAAGTGGGTACCGTTCATGAATATGACACTCAAGGGACTATTTAAGTTGCAGTTATTGTTTTGTTTTAAGTTTGACAGCTGTGTATGACATTGTTGCTGAAAAATCTGCTGATCCATGATTGTTTTTTTTGTTTGAGTCCTTGATTGTCCAGATACTTATCTCAGTAACTGCCTGGCTGATTTACAAAAATATTAGATAGCCCGTTCATTTATCGACACAGGCAATAGGGTAACTTTTATGAAGGTACGTGGAATCGTTCGTAAGAGAGGCGGATAAAACTGCTGACGGCAGCTAGATTTGTTATAAAACTGTTCATGTCATCTTTTGCTCTTACATTTAATTAGTTTGCTTCGTAAGTCATTGCAAATTTTTACCATACGAAGTTCAGCAACCCAAAAGAACAAACTGCCAGCTATACAATCAACATAATACCCAGTGTAAATAAATCAGCATTGACGTCTGTTCTCATTGAAAGCTGAATACATTTGGTTTTCGCGAATGAATCGCTTGCATTGACTCGATACTGACGTGAAGGGCGCGCCGGATGCACGCTATTGGACAAGAATATGACGCCATCTTGTATTTGTGTACTGTATAGGTTGATTGAAGAAGGCTAAGTTTGTTTAGGAGCTGGAAATAAATGGTGCAAGGTATAGCAGTTGGGAATTTGAAGGAGAAAGAAAAAATCTTTAGTCATGTCACATATGATTTAGGACAGAGCGAAGTGGAAGGAGTTGATTTGGACAGCGGACCCCACCACGGGGCTAGCACTAAGAGATCATCCTCCGCCTTTTTCCAACTATGTTATGGTCGACTTCCAGTCTAACCGGATTCAGCTGAGTACCAATGCTTTACAAGGAGCGACTGCCTATCTGACCTCCTCAACCCAGTTACCCGGGCAACCCGATACCCCTTGGTTAGACTGGCGTCAGACTTACTGGCTTCTGACTACCCGTAACGACTGTCAAGGATGTTAAATGACAGCCGGGACCCACAGTTTAACGTGCCATCCGAAACACAGTCATTGGTGTCTAAGATATACTTAGAAAGTACATACAAACTTAGAAAAGTTGCATTGATACTTGCCTGGCCTGGAATCGAACCCGCGCACTCATACTCGAGAGGTTCGTTCTTTGCCCACTAGGCCACCACGACTTTTTAGCTAGCACTAGGAGAATTGGTAATTAATTATTTTGCCGATTTCTAGAGTATCATATTTTTTACAGTAAATCGTTCTTGCATGTGTTAATGCCCCTGCTATCTCTATGTTTCCAAAAATTGTGGAGGTGATTACATAAGTAAAATTTATACCAAAATCTAAAATCAAGAGTTATTTGTTTCAGAAACTGGTCATGAGTACCTACATTTTATTTGTCGTGTTGAGCTTTTCTAAAACCTCTTTCTAAAACCTTCAACACATCAAATATGGCCAGTCCTTCAAAGCGAACCCTGTCCTACTGTTATTCCCCGACACGCAGCCAAGCCGCCATATTAGAACGGGTGAACAACACATTGTGCGCCTGAGCATAAATTAACAGCGACAACCAGTAATCGGACAAATTAACACAGACCTATGGTCCTGTGGTCTGCGCTGACTCACGATTGGCTTTTATTTATTTCATGCGTATATTTGTTTGCCTGAGTTTTGTACAAGGAAAATTATGAATAACTTACCTTGTTGGTACGTTTAGTTGGAATTATATTCCAGTGATGATAATGTAACGCCCTCTAGTTTGCATAACAGGAGGTTATAGGTTCAGATAATGTCATAATGTGTGTGTAACTTAGCTATGTTATAAGTAGGATGATACATACTACAACCTATACTTTGTAATTGATGACAAAACTGGGCGTTGACGTAGAATATCTTTTAAAGAGTCCACTTGCCTTAACGCACTTTTTGTATCTTTTTGTCTATGACCTTCTTACTTAAACTGGCTCACTTCATATTATTTGTTAAAATGCCCATGTTTTAAGCCATTTCATGGTTGGTCCACATTAGTCTAGGTAGTTGTTAAACTGCGGTTACTTTACACAATTTCACGGTTATTCAGCTGCGCTTGCACAAGTTACTAAGGAATGCAATCGCTTATCAGGGCCCTTATCTCTCCGGTTATTAGCTAAATATACGGGCGTACGCTGGCGTGGTTCATGCAAGTTACAAGTTACGAGATACTTAAGTACCTACACACATACGATATGCATATTAAGACGTTTAGGAATACTAGTCTTGTTTTTGATGAAAACGTAACATTCTGTGGTCTGCAGCTCGTGTCAAATAATTCTGCTTCTCAGAACTAAGCAAATTGATCTGTGAAGCCACTAAGTAACCAATTTCTGACTAACAAATTATTATTTAAAGCGTGCTGTAGTTACATTGACTTGGGAGCAATGCAATGATTTTAAAGTTGCCTACAACTAAAGTCCAACTTCAAAGATTGCTCCTACCAGGTCAAAAGGATCAATATCATCTCCCAATACAGACTGTCTATGCTTAACGGGAGGCTCTAATCACAATCTTTTTTGTACAATACTTTTTCATTTTTTTTTCATAAGAGTATTTTCGCAAGATTGGTCCTACCAGGACTAAAGGACCAATATCATAAGAGAGTACTTACAAGATTGGTCCTACCAGGACAATAGGACCAATTATAGAATAGTTGAGTTCCTTACCTCATGATATCCATGTCCAATAGGCTGTGCTCTTGGCCGAGGGTTCCTGTACTGCGTGATGCGAGGGATGACTAGTGGCGGTCGCTGGTCCGTGCTGTACTCCGCGCATTCTTCTGGTGTTATCCACTGTGGGACAAAGAAAGGGGTATTTTTAGAAAGTGATATTGTAATGATATTGTGATGATATTGTAATCATTTGGGCACTTTTCGTAATTTTTAATGTGCACCTCGATGGTGCTCAACTTTAATTCGTAGATCTGATTCGTGATTTCAAGATATTACATGTGAAATGTATCATACGAAACAGCGAACCAAGGTCTTATAATTTATCTTAGCTTTAGCGTAGGTAGGTATTTATTGCACAATCCTTTAAAACGTCAGATATTAGGTGCATTTTGAGGTAAGATGTTTGTTAGATTTAACTTAATCTTCTTTTGATTAATCCTCTAGGTACATGTAGAAGAGATCGTCAACAAATAATGAGAGCAGACATGGAGATCGACAATTTAATACTCGTAAAGGGCTTATAAATTCCTAAGCTTAACAGCATCTCCACCATAAACCCTGCTACATTCCCCGCTAATACTGCTAATTGATGGTGAAACACAATGATTTCCTTTCAGCTCATGTTACACTTCGCACAGTGTTCCTTGTTGCATATCCTGTGTGCGTGGCGCCACGCTGCGTCTGCGCATATGCTGAGCATGTTGCTACCAGTCTTTAGAAGTACTTATTGATCTTGGTAAAATTATATCGTCTTAAAAGAATATTGGCGTACCTAATAAGATGTTGACTTTATAGAGATCTCGATAGGTAAAGGTCTCATCATCTGCCCAGGCTTTTCACTAATATGTTGGAAGTCGGCTTCCAGTCTAACTAGATGCAGTTAATAATCAATGTTTTTTCATGGAACAACTGCCGATCTTAAGTCCTCAACCCAGTTAAATGGTTGCAATCCGAAACTCCTTGCATTGCTGTTATATATAACTATATAACTGTTACCTGGGCGATTCAATACCCCTTGGCAAGTCAGTTTATTAGACGTTCTGAACTGTTAAATTGATAGCTGTAATTATGAACAAGTCACAAAAAGTGGTCTAATTATTACACAGATTTCTTCTTAACACATTTTTAATTAATACGGTCTCATCTCTTTAAGATTTCACACGCGTATTCAGTTGCGAGTCACACTCTATCGACCATCTATCATTTGAACAATTCTGTCAACGTTTCTTGACACCTCGACTCGTTAGTTGAGGTTATGCTCGATAGATGGCGATGCTTTTTCAGTTGATGGTTTTGAACTAAATAATTGTGGATTTCAATGGTTATCCTTATATTGTGGTTAAAGACTGGAAAATACCATGTAAAATAAAATATGACTAGGAAGGATTCATCTTATTTCGCCTACATTTAAATGGGTCCTTAGTCCTTCGATACCAAGTAAGTACAGTACAGGTATATGGATCTTGATTACTAGAAAAATTTAAACCAGTTTCTCAAAATTCGTTAGTCAGATTTTGAAAAATACTACAAATACTTTTGATACTTTCTACTCTTCATTCGAAGGCTCTATTATAATAGTTAGAAATATTTCCCTAATGCTACTAATGACTACAAATTATCTCCTAACTTCATAAGTTCATACAGCCTTCTGGCAACTTGACCTCTTAAACGCACAATAACCAGCCTATACGTAATACTTCAAAACTTTCTAAGAGTATTTCACACGCGTACACAATTAGACAATAATCACCATCTTTTAGAACCCAACAACAACTCAGGAACTTTAAAAATACATCAGGAAATACCATATTTATTGCACAACTAAATAGTTCAACTAACAAACGATATTATAATGCATTTAAATACAATTAAGTTGTAATGTCAGTATCGTTAGCAAATACAAAATCATATTTCATAACCAATGATATTTGGACTGACCAACTTAAGCTGACCTGCGGCGAAAAACGGAACTAAATTTTGCGTTCTAAGCTCCATTCTTCGTTACTCGTAACTGGTACAAACGAGTGTCAAGTTATACTGGTCTTAAAATTATCGTAAGTCAGTTTCATTGGTATAGAAATTAGAAGAAAAGTGCTTAGTAATTGCAGCTGTATTATGTAAAAAGTTTGATGCTTAAGCTTGACCTATAGTCAATGTACTGGTTTCGACACTCAATACTTTTTTGGACATGATACAGGAAATACGTGAATCATTATAGGTTACACAAGAGAAGAATGTATTAGTAAGTTCCACAACAGGTTGAGACAAGTTAGTTGAGGAAAGAGGATCAGGAATTAATTTTGCTTGAAAACTTTAAACAAGTTTCCAAAAAGAGTTCTTATTTCATTAGTACCTACTTAGGTAACAACAAGTCTTAAGATTACCAAATCACATCTATTACAAATACAACCCAAAAGTCATTCAAGTAATTATGAACAACGAAGTAACAATACAGCAATAGCTATATCTCATATAATATCTACTAAATCATAATCTAGATTACCACTAATAAAACTCTAGTCTCCAATCGCAACGACCTTGGACTGCCAATTGCAGCACCCGGATATTAACATTCAGAAGTGACCCATTGATTCAAGCAACTAAATGAGTCACCAAAGCTGAATGGGACAACTTGCCACTTCTAGCCATGACGTCAAGAGAAACCGATCTTTGGTCACTAGCAGTCTCTTAGGCGATGAGTAAGGAATACAAAATGATGTTTTATCGAATGATTATTTACGACTACCAACTTACTCGGAAATAGGAGGATAAAGTCACAAGGACGGGTTTGTTTTTGATGAAGAAAGAGAAATGGCAAAAATGAATAGAGTCAGTAGGTAATCAACATATCATTCGAAACTCTTAACATTATAAATATAAAAAAACAAAACTAGCGGTATATCATAAAGTTGTAACAATAAAAATCTGATCAAAGACTGAGCAGATGAAAATGGTAGTACTTTTTGGATTGTTTTATCTTTAGGACCACTCAAGCTTAGACTTGACGGACATGTATGTTTAAAAATTTGGACCGCAAAATAACCATTTACTTAAAGATAACTTAATCTTCGATGAAGAATACTTAATCAACGATTCATTACAATCTTTTCAACAGTCATAAGCATCCGACCTTTATGACGTAGCTGCAAGGTTTTTCCATCTTTCAATAAATCCTTACGATCGAAGCTACACCTACAACCATGAATCACTCTCTCAGACATGAATGAGATGATGCGATTTGGAAACCGGTTTCGTCTCCTTGACCCCAAACTTGCGAAGACGGCGTTTGTTGACTATCTCATCTGCATCTTCATCTATAAGAGTTTATTTGTTTATTTGCTTGAACGGATTAACCTCACCAAGTACTGGATTGATTGGTAAAATATTTCAAGGGTAGGAGGAAGGCTAAAGGCAATATTTTTTTCGGGTGCACGGAGTAGATCTTATGGGACACAGGTGTTGAGGAAACTAGACAAGGATATGAATAAAGCACTAAAGATTCCTATGATGTAAAACTAAAATAAAACAACGTATAAAGGAGCGGAGTTCCTCTCTATTGAGATTGAGAGCGTGTAACGGAATTAGTTCCGGAAAATGAGACACTAAATCGAGAACTAAGGATGTCATAAAACTGAGACGCATTTCACATAGAGACATTACACGCGTTTCACAAAGCCAATCTATATTTAATAAGGTTGCAATGAACTGCAACTTATTTAAGTCACAAAAGATAATCCAGCAAGTCGGTAGGCAAAAGCAAGTGTATTATTGTCTAATGTATTACTTCCACAAACCAAAGATGATTAATAATTAACCCATTCATCAATTGTACACCAAAGCCACTTTAGCTGCTTAGAACTAAGAAAAGTGCTCTTGTATAACGCTGTCACTTGTAAATAAATATACATACAAGTAAGAAAATATAAAACAAGTAAATAACGTTAGTACATAAGCATACTTCCGTCCACGAACAGACCGTGACTCCAATAGATAATAGCATTAAACAAATACATACAAAGTATTGTATCACAGGAGCACAATGTCAGACGGGAAATATTTAACATATCAAGGAAAACATTAATTACAATCGCGACAATAAATCATCTTTATCATAAGTCGTATCGTTAGTAATAAACTCTAAAGATACAAACGTCTTGACGAGATCTTAGAAACTTCTAAACTGGTTTGAGTTCTATTTAAGATCGGAGACACATTTTAAGTTTAATTGTTTGTTTTGGTTAGGATTACAGCTATTTTGGAGCAGACGGCATTGAAGTCTGAATCTTGATAAATAAAGCATTACACGTGTCATATGTTGTGTTAATCCACTTCAAATTCATTCATGTTGAATATAATATATATGAATATAACTATGTAAATAAATCATACTCTAGTAAAAAAAAAAACATGTTGAAACCAAAATCTTAATTACAAACTGAAATATAAGGAAACCGAACAATATTTTTTTGTGTAAAAATCTGCAAGAATTTTTCAGACAAGATACAACAGAATAAAGTTAAAGTAGGTAATCGTTGTCTAATAAAACTTATCTATATGTCAAATATGATTGATTGTCATAAGGTGATTAATGCTCAATCCTTCTCCGTGTGAGAGGAGGCCTGTGCCCAGCAGTGGGACGAAAAAAAAGGCTGTAACTGTATATGTCAAACATACTTTACTATCGAGTCTTCCAAAGACAACTGCATTGACCTGACAGCTATTCCCATACATAAAGAACCTATTAACAGTACCACAGACTAAGGACGACAAAGCACATCATTTGAATTCCGCCTCAGAGTCTGATCCGTTGCTTATGCAAAACAGGCCACGTTGCAGAATAAATCTGACTAATATACTACACGTCCTGATTCTGTTGACTTCAAGCAGTCTAGCGTTATTACTAGGAAACCGTACATTATTTGCTATCTCAGTATCATAAAGTAAATCATTATAAGGTTGTTATCGGTGCTCATAATTGACATTTGTTGTCTTTGTCGCACTAAATTAGAGTATGAATGAATTGATGATGCGGGCGTCAAATTAGATGTTAAGGAGAAGATTTGATATCACAATGTTAGAAGTAATCTTTAAAAAATAAGCAGCATAATATCCCTCTCTTGTTTTTGTTGAAGCGTTTGCATAATTATGCGAAATATTTTTTCTTATGTTTGCATAAACATAAGAAAAAATACCTACTGGGGTTTAAGGGGTTCAATCTAGGACGAATGCGGAAGTTACAGGTGATTAACTGCTATATTTTTTCAGGAATCGGTGACTGGTCAAAGTTCTATTTTCCCGTATATTTTTTCACAACACAAAGAAATCTTGCAAATCATCAGTATTATTATCTGTTATGCACAAAAGCTTTCACAGTGCAACCGACGCTTTCATTCTTTTAATACCCCTTAATAACATGCTATCAAGAGTTGAACCACCTTATTGACCTTACAAGTCAACGCGAATGGAGCTCCCATTCATGAGTTCGATCCTCTGTCCCTTTCTAACACAGTGTACAACAGCTTGCAAAACGAGACAGGAAATGGAGTCAATGAGAGTCAATTAACCATGATACTTAATTGGAATCGCTGTAGGACACCATTTTGGTCCACTGTAAATGGTGATTCAAGGAATTAATGAATTGGATATGACTGACGTGACTACAGTTGACAAAGTTGATGTGTATACCGTAGTGAGAGCCTGTCTGGATCTCGATTGAATTGTGACAAAAAACGTACCGTTTATAACTCGTTTTGTGGGATAAGATCAAGGTTTGCTCTCGCATCTGTTGATCGAAATGTGTGTGATGTTGCAATTTCAGGACAATTGAATTGCAGCGAAGGGTAACATTTTTAGAACATTACTGCCCAAATAAAGAATATGGTATCCTTGACAAAAACCATAAGTAATGATCGAATACGTGTATAAATCAGACAAAAACCCCGATTGTCATAAGACCCAGAGAGCCATCAGGCGAAGCTGCAGTTTTCCTTCAAAACAATGGCTATAAAAAGACAATTGAATAGAATTTGAGTAATGCCACAAGAGAGCACTGGCCTGCGATCAAACAAACAATAGCGTGTCAAAATATTGTTACAAACGGACGGATATTGGAAGCATTTGTTAGTATGTAATGTACGACTGATGACAACCTTCTGAGTGGTGTTAGTAGCGAAGCTGGTTGTGAAAATCTAATTATAGGAGATGTTTTTGCTTTACGTGGCAGTGCAGATAAAACTTATTTAGAAACTGTTTGGTAAGAACCAGCTAAGAGGAAGATACTTGATGAAATAAGGTACTGGGTCTGCAGTTGAATGTACTTTTTTTATGCTACAATTTCAGGATTCAGGATTTTACTGTGACGCTACTGGCAGATAAATTGATACCTATTGTAATATCAATTAATGAATTTGTATTAACTGCAAGAGCAATTCTAATTTTAGATTTACCTAATTAATTCTAGCCCATAATAGACGACATTTGTCAATTATTTGATTTATCCTTGTATTGTTTGTAAAACTGAATAAATTCTCCCGTTCCTATGGGTTATTCCCTGTGAGATAAACTGCTGCAAAGAGCTGTATTAATTGTTTCAATTAGCAAGACTTAGTACGGGATAAAGTATCGAACTTATTTGATGTATTCCTTTTTGGTCTATACCTATATTCCATTAAACCATTAATTCATTCTGTGCCTTTTAACACAATACTTCAATCGTTTCTACATAAAATCTGCAGCTGCACTAAGTCAAAAATAATATTTTATATTACCTATTAGGTAATTTAAAAGTTGCCATAACATGCAAGTTTCAAGATGACTTTATGCAAGTAGCTAAAGATAAATTAGATAAACAGGAAAGAAAATTGAAAACAAATAAAACAGACTTTGATCCAGAGAAACCACAACAAAAGCTTTAAGTTTCAACACAATGCAATATATAAACAACATCAAAACATACAATTTATTGGAATGGCTGATAGACTTCCAAGAACTTAATTCAGTACTCGTAAATCAATATTAGTTTCGTAATTTTCTTTAATTTTATCACTTATTCATGGACACAAAATCTTGAGACCTTTGCTCAGTAGTGGGACAATCATAATATTATTTCTGCCCTTATTCCAATTTTATTTGTGGTCGATGCAGAACGTTTTCTCCTTCCATACTCTTCTATCTGCCGTTATCTCACAAGTAACATTCATTCTAGCCATGTCGACTTTCATGCACCACTACAATGGTAGTATTGTCTAATTTAAGCAAGAAATAATAATTCGTAGGATCATGTAATTTTTATTATTGTCCAATCAATTGGAGTGTTCACATGACTCACAGAGAGTATTTCTTCAAAACGTGAATTATCTATTTTAATGCTTATAATGATGTCACCTACAATTAGATCATTTTGCGGCGCCGTCTGTTTTAATTCCGGTGAGATTACGTTATTTTTATATTAGTCTTCCATAGACCATCCTTCGTAACTGCATAATTCCGTTTTTCTATATCTGTCTTCTTTAGTTCTACAGGGCTTTCTGCCTTTGCAAAAAGACTTACGAGGTTATTGAGACTTACTCTTACGGAGTTATTACGTAATTTTTAATGTTAATGGTGCACTTTCGATAGTTACATATAGGTAGGTATAGGTCTTGCCAAATTTTTGTCATCGACTCAATTTAGGTATCAATCAGCGGGTGAAGAAGGTTAGCAAGGTTATCCAGGTAAGCAAGAACTTTAATAAATGAACTGTATTGTATAATGAGGTGTAGTAATAGATGAAGCAGCATGAACATAAGAACAGACACGTCAAAAGGCACCTGTTAATGTCCACACACAGCATATTTTTCTCAAGATAAACTACTTTCCAATACTGGAAGCCATCTCTCACACCGTGTGTAATAGGTACATTATAAACCTGTTTATAATTCATTATAATAATATTCTTATAAAGTGTTGACAGATATTAACATTACAATAGGCCTAATATAAACAAGGGCTTTCCTGATATTTTACGGATATTCCCTGATTATGTTATACAAAATTTTCCGATGGGTATTTTGTGGTCACACTAGGATCGTTCCTAATGAAATACCTACATTTAAATTGAAATACACTACCAACTAATGCTTCTATTATGCATTAGTTGAAATTCCTAATTCATTAGTATCTGTATTAAAAGTTACTTTGGATGAGTTTTAATTTTCTTTCAAATGCCCAACTAGAATATCATCAACCTTTGATTGAGCTCTATAATCATCTGTCAAAACCACATCACTCTTCAATATATCATTACCAACATCAAAACAAATATGAAATCCTAAATAACACACAACATTACTATCACAATTTACCTAGAATTCTTCAGTGCTGTTATCAGCACATAACTGTTCTGTTTAACATGGCGCTAACTGTGCGTATGATTCAGTGCCTGCGCACGAGTTGAATGTGGTTGATTACTTTGCTTTGCTTCCCAAAAGAGCAATAACCTACATATACATATAACTGACCTTTGCCACTACTATGGGAGAGACATCGTGAGCTTTTTAAAAACATATGGTTTTCACCTGTTTAGAAAAAGGTGTAGCAAGTATGGACTACATATATTTAAACTGTGGTATAGACGTTTGCTTATTATTGTCATTTTCTTTTAATATAATTTCTTTTAATTTCATTACAATTCCTTTTAATTAGATCAACTGTGAGGCAATTAATTTATAAGGGTTTATTGTACTATTCAGTGCAAAAAAAAACATACCTTATGTTATTGACTCTTTCACTCTCTGACTCACTCTCTCTTTTATTTCTTAGTTCTAATGTCACTCTAATTTAGATTAATTACTAACGATAATAAAAAAATACGTAACATTTTTTTTTTATAAATTTAATTCGTGGTTTTTATCCACACTTTTTAGCTATATTGCTAGATCAAAACAAGATCCGAAGGTGCCATTATATCTAGTAATATCAACAAAAATCTAAGTTTCTTAAAACGGAATATTATCGAGTTCCACAAGTAAACTAGTAACTTCCAAGTTTGTTTGTTCGCCCAACACAGGAAGCTACGGGCGTTACGCGCGGAAGGAGTCACCATGCGCGCGCGCACCTCTGTTGTGACTTTACCGTGTACTTTATAATACTAACTAGGTATATTGATGTATTTGTTCATAGAATATGACGTCTTTACGAGTAAATCAATTACTGTATTGTTGTCTGGGAGTTGGGTGTAGTAAATAATTCTAATAGTAAGGATGTGTCTTTGTAATGGAGTTGTTAACACGGAAATTCTCAGCTGCATGTATTTGTTTTGGTATGTACGTTTGTCCATGGTTAAAATATATTTTAATGTGATATATTGTAACTATGATGCTCGTGATTTCATGAAGTTAACTAACAATTAATTGGTAAGATATATGTATATATCGGGTGTGTCGTTCACAATCACATTAAATCATATCACATATACTTTATGATATTCTATGGCGAATTGTAAAAAAAATAACCTAATCCATTCAGTGGTTTAGCCACTGGAGTAATTTTTCGTTTTTATAATTTACAACATCATGTGTAAAGCAGAGATAAAGTTAGGAGTATCGTATGATTTGATCAGTTGACAGCTGTCAGTTTTCAAGAGAGAATTTCAGTTGTTTGTAATGACTGACTTTTATATGGTGTTCTAATTTTTGCACATTTTTATTCCATTTACTTTGTTTGAAAAAATAATGTTTTCATTTTTACGTATTTTTCTTTTATCTTTGTGTTAACCGACATATATTAACCAGTATATTAACGCATTTAATTTAATGTGATTATGAACGACACACCCGATATAAAAGAAGTCAAGAAGAAAAGAATTTTATTACTGCAATGTAAATGTGTAGAATGAAATACTTTTTAGATCATAAAACCAATATTATAAAATAAATGATTGCTACACGAAAACGTATCAAACGTAAAGTATCCATAGCCAACGTTTTATAAAAAGATAGGCCGTCAACAATACCAATTAATTTCAAGAAAAACATCAGAAATAGAAATTTATTTGTTTTTTCTCAATACTCAAGATTCTTCAGTCATTGTTCTGCAGCTAAATACAGACGTCTATCTGACATACTGGCTATTATTATGATAATCGTGAGAATACATAGAGGTTATACATATACCAAGGAGTATATTGTTGTTACGTTATACGAAAGTGGGGCTATGGTATCTTTTAACACACGTAATTCGCTGTTTGGTAAATTCTAGGTTAATTGGAGGTTGTAAATGTAAAGTGCGTAATTATGTTATGTTTTTATTACGGTGGCTGACTGCTGAAGTTATAAAATTATTCTCACTATTTAAAAGTTATGCCATTCAGAGCTTCTACCAACAAAAAACTACAACATGACAATTTCTACATAGTTCAATTATGCAAATCGAATCAACAAACCATTCATTAATTATTGATCAATTCTAATTTCAAAACGAAACTGCCAGTAACAGCACTTGTAAAAAGAAAAAAAGAACAACAAGCAAGCAGGTTGCATACATATTCATTTCCATACTTAACACATTAGCATTAAGTGTGGACGCACGAAGCTACTAATATATCTCATTAAAGAAACGCGAAAATCCATATCAGACAAGGAAGTGACATTAACACTGTAATATTATAATACACAAAGGATACATTTACATATCACTTAAGACCTGGACTTAGTATTCAAATGCTATTGTGGGGTCTAGGCGTGGCCCTACCTATGTTGAAGACAGGTACCTTAGATAGCGGATAGCGAAAGTTAAAGTACTAAAGCGTTTGCGTTTGAATGTTACTTTTTTACCAATTATTTACAAGTTTCACGAAGTTCCTTTGTAGTCACTGCTTAGGTCAACTTAGGTTACTTTACATATATGTCTAGAAAAACATGTTTTCAATCACTTCTATCAAAATTACACCATCGTTTTTGTCACAACAGTGAGCTTACGTTCACGTTAGCTTTATTAATTTACCCATAGGTACCACTTTTATACACTTTTCCTTTCTGCACTTTCCTAATATCTCTGACAGAACCACAGAACACTTTTGTACACTTTTCCTTTCAGCACTTTTCTACTATTGAAGATCTTTGACAGAACTGTGACTGACCACTTTTGTACCTCTACGCTTTTCCCTTCAGCACTTTCCTATCTTTGACAGAACTGTCAGTTTTCACACCATACATACTTCTTTCATACATCATTCTATCCCCGCTGACAGTCGCACCAAAGCCTTACTAATACAAATTCAACTCATGAATCGCACTTCAGTGTCCATATTAGAAACATAAGTTACCTCCTTGCAGGGCGTCCGTATGTCTGTGTGTCAGGCTACGTGACTGTCGGCATGCTTTTACGTCGGACATTGTGATTTAAACAACTTTTGATTTGATTTATTATTATTTTTGTAATGCAGAATTGGTTGGAGTTGCGGTGCAGGAATATATGCATGTGAGAGTGCATTAAAGTCTACACAAATGGAGGTTGATATGTAGAGACTTTCAATTCGGGATTGGGAGACCCGTTATTATTTTTGAAACCATTTTGTACAAAAGAATTCTTACATACTTAAACATTCAACGTCTTGAACGTTTTTGAGCGTTCCGAATCTTTGTCAAAACACTTCAAAGCAAACTCAAAACATTAAATTCATTATCGATGAGTAAAAAGTTTAACCCCACTTGAAATCTTCTAGAATCGCCGTCACGAAAAACCGGCATCACCAAACATTTGAATCTTATTTAATTCTACCGACCACTTGAATACAATTTCACAATCACAACCATCTCAGCAACAACTAAACGCAAGCAGCTATAAGTATTCAGGTTATAACAAACAATAAACAAAAACAAAACGTATTCTCAGAAAGGAAGACCCCTAACGTTGACGAAACTAAAGCAAAAGAATTTATTTCTTGAAATCGGTAATCACTTGGAGCGATCTCAATGCATGTGCTTTGCAAATGTCAAGATGTGCAAGACAACGATTAATTATTGCTATCACTAACAGTAACTACTGTGTAATATTAAAAGCGGATTTTTTCGTTACTTTTCTGTCCTTATACCAATTTTATCAGAGGTCAGCCTGGGGTCGGCGCATGTGGTCATCTTCCATACTGTTCTATCCGCCGTAGAAGCAGATTTTTTGTATGATTCTTAACTACGGTTTTCAGCAGTAAGACCGCATCTCGAATACATATACTCCCGATGAGCTCAAATTCCTTTGTTATTTAAGTATATACGATAGATAGAATGAAGAATGTCTTCTAAAAATGTTACGCATAATAAAAATCCTTATACCTATAATGACACATCTATTGTTTTAAAATTATTCATATCTGAGTGGAAAATTCATGAAACATGCATAAACTAAATTCAACAGAGTTTAAGCAAGACTTATAATTCCATGATTTGGACCAAAGAAAAACAGTCAGTCCTAGAAAAATAACAAACATATTTGCTTACTAAGAAAGTATAACGCAAAACATAAACGTCAAAATGTTCCATCGTAAATTATACGATTATTATCTATATTTCTGTGATTTATTATGATTCAAAAATATATGCGAATTCATAGAAAAACTATTGAACAACTACGAGTATTTAACTGTGTTGAAATATTCTTGAAACCAAACCAATACACTATAATAGTTTCTGAGGATACCTAAATAATAATTTATAAGAATCCCGGATTTACCAAAATAGATAACAGATTTAATATTTTTCAGTAATATCAGTATACTTTAAGTCTAGTAAGACAACAGCCTCACGCATGAGTTTTGTCAACACATATGTATGTATTAGTTCTAATGAATGAGACTTAAAATACATATCTTGTTGCATACTTGATAAATTGGACTTGATACGCCAAGATAAACTGGCAAGTTATAATTAAGCAAACGTATTTTATTTAAATCATACGAATATAAACCACAGACTTTATAAATATATTTATTAATTACCTGCATATACGATAAGTCTATAACCCAATTAATGCATACGCCCTCTTTAAAAGGTCATTGACTTATACGGGATAATAAAATCGAACTTACTTTATAACTAATGACATAAAAACAATAGGAACATGTATGCATGAGTCAGCTATGACGGAGTTCCTCATAACCAGACCTTCAACGCTATCAGGCTCTCATTTGTAAGTGCATGTCATAACCACAAAACCTCACAAATAGGCGCTCGACCAAGCTGAGTAATCATTGTTACTATTAATTAAAAGCAATTTCAGGCTATAGCAACTCCTACTTTGAAACTGGAAGAAAATATTGTTTACTTTACGGAAGTATCCCACATAAAAAGAAGCAGCCTGTATCTTATTCCATTTTAATAACTTCCCTTTCCCATGAGCCATCTATACTAATATTATAATGAGGAAAACTTTGTTTGTTTGGTTGTAATGAATACTTAGGCTCAAAAACTACTGGACCGTTTTTAAAAATTCTTTCACCATTCGAAAGCTACATTATCCACGAGTAACATAGGCTATATTTTATCCCGGTACGGGCAGTAGTTACCACGGGACGCGGGTGAAACCGCGAGAAAACGGCTAGTATGTGATATACACCAATTGTGTGTGTGTGAAACTATTGTGTCTCCATCGTGGACAGTGAAGTGGTTAAGTTTCATCAAAATCTAACCAGTACTTTAAGCATGAAAGAGGAACAAGTCTCCTGAAAGTACAAAAAAAAGCTAGCCGACTGCAGCTGCGCCGATCGTTGCATTTACCTAAATTGTTGAACATAATATAGATTTATAGTCATTGTATTATGTATGCATAGGCATGAGTATTCCAACTTAATCATTCAGTATGTACTCTAGTAGCGGTATTGATTCATAATAGAAATAATAATGAAACAAAATAAACGAACTATGACAATAAACTGTTGGCCTGTGTCATCGAATGACGTGTAACGTTGGATAAGTGGACAAGCAACTCTCCTGATATTGATAACTGTGTAAAAATTAGAATAACTTTTATTATATTTACGTCAAAGCAAAAATTAACCTTTGATTCTTATATTATTACTTATTAAACAGCAACAGTATGTATAAGCACCTTTTACTTAGTCAAGCATAATTACTTTGACGATTTTAATGTTATGAGTTGTAACTAAGTATGTTCTGGATTAAAACATAGCATTATCATCGTCTACGACTCTACATGATAATTTTGCCAATTAGCAACTGTTTTAGAATTAGTGCAATTCATCATCCTGTGTTGAGGAAGTCAGATCAGTCAGTACGTTGCTCCATGTAAAACACAGCTGCATCGGCTAAGACTGGAGTCCGACC
Source organism: Helicoverpa armigera (assembly GCF_030705265.1). Taxonomy (NCBI): domain Eukaryota; kingdom Metazoa; phylum Arthropoda; class Insecta; order Lepidoptera; family Noctuidae; genus Helicoverpa; species Helicoverpa armigera. The sequence goes on from NC_087141.1 coordinate 5,188,579, forward strand.
CCAACATACTTAGTTGGGAAAAACTAGGCAGATGATGATTACGTACGTAAGACAGCAAATCAAAAAAGGGGAAATTGCATAAGAAAAGCCAAACCTAACACATTTCGTTTAAAAATATCAAAACTATCACTGTTCAAAGTTACGCCTGTTTACATTTACGTTAGGAAGCGAATATACAGATGTTATGACTTTCTGCGTGTCAAAACTGACTATTTGTAAAATTCATCATCGCGTCTCAAAAACGTCAAAGAGTAGTCGTGAAATTCAGACGAACAGCGCATAATTTACACGAAAAGTTTAAGTGAGAGAATAGGTAATTAGGCTTATTATATTTAATTAATGAACCTTGTTCTTAGAGCTTCTAGAAATTAATGGCATTTTAGAATTTTGTGTCGTAACTGCGACACTTTTGGTTTCACTTCAAGACTTCGTGTTCGAATTAATTAAGCCTACCTCTTTAAAGTTATGTGTAAAACTTTTCTATGTTAAAATTAAACTGTATATTGTACACTTATGCCCGTTTTCACCAACAATCTCTTAACGTTTCCCTAACTAAGTATCATTTAGAATAAGGGCTCCTCCAATAATAAAAATTATAAGGGACACTTAAACTTTGGTGAAAACGAAATTCGTATTAAGAGTTCCCTAAATGCTCTCAGGGGATCAAAATATGTAAACCATGTCCTTATTCAAAATTAAAAAAAGATCGGAATTCATTCAACTTTTCAGCCATGGTGTTGATATAGTTAATATTTTACATTCTAAAACAAATAAATTAAAGTACCTAACACTCGCTATCAATGACAGAATCCCTTCATTGGCCAGCTCATCGGATTGGCACTCAAAACAAATGCCCGCTAGATATGAAACGAATAAACAGTCACGCATCACAGCACCAGATGCCATGCTGAACTCATTGTAAGATAACTGCAGAGTTCACTATTAGCTAGCGAAGGGCCTGGCAACTGAAGTGGACTGTTTTAGTGTTGAATAGTTTGTAAAATAGTCAGTTATTTTATAGCTGGGGATAAAGAATACGTCTACTAGAAGTGGAAAGAGTTTTGAAGATAGGTTTCGAAAATGTCATCAGATCACCAGAAAATTTTACTTCTGCAGCCTAGCAAGACATAATACTTCATTGTCTAAGTTTAACATTTCAATGTAGGTACATAATAAGCTTGTAAGCGTTTCTAAGTATAAACAACAAATTCAATAGATAACCCAATATATTTAGAGAAAATTTGCGATTTATGTTCTGATCTATTCCAGCATATATCCAATATTAAAAGCTTTAAAGCTCAGATACCCAGAGAAGCGTAAACTGTAAACTAAACGTTTGACCTTTAGATACGCACCCTCTCTCCGTTGCCTAGCAACGATGCCCTAGTTACACGGTTGATTTACTTACTGCATAATAAAGGTAGATCTTAAGCATCAGGTTTAAAAACATTATACCTTCATATTAATAAACATGGTTTTTTACACCAGGGAATAAGAAAGGAGAAACTCTACATTTGCATCGGTTCATTATATCATTTTCTGTCACTCGTACTCAACACTAGTTAGGTTTTTCAAAGCCAAAGTCAAAGTCATCATCATCATCATCATCTCAGAAGTAGGACGTCCACTGCTGAACATAGGCCTCCCCCTTTGATCTCCACGGATATCTGTTGGAAGCGACCTGCATCCAGCGTCTTCCGGCGACCTTTATAAGTCAAAGTACCTATCCTTAATATTAGTTAAAGTAGTAAGTACCTATCCATAATATTTTGTAGGTATACGAACTTCAACTTAATGGTATTAGTATATTTACGATGCAATAGGAAAACTCATTATTGACAAGTATTGCCTATTGTCTCCGCTAAGGCCTGTAATTCCCCAGAAATATTTCTCCATTTATTTTCAAACGACTACCAAAATGGTAGAGTTTAATTACCCATCCTTATTCAAGAATAGAAAACGGCGATTAACTTAACAAAGACTTAAACAGACCCATAAATAAACGGTCGTTTGCTTAATCGTATGCTAAGTGTACTGACGTGTACTTAGACGTCATACATACTAATATTTTGCAATAATTAAACCGTGCATGTAGGTGGTAGTTAGTAGTCTATGGTCGTTTCAAATGAGCTTCCTGTCCTTCAACACACATGACCAATCAGACGGAACTGCTTGCCGTAACTCGGAATATGGCCACCAATTACTACTTGATAGATTTATGATATTGCAACCAAACTGCTTACAGAATGCAGTATATATTGTTTCATTTCGATATGCAAATGAATAGACTGCACGTGATTCAAATTCAAACTTTATTTTTTTATTGCTTATTGCAAATAAAAAATGCTGTATTTTTTGTGACCATAGACAATTTTAGAACTGTCACTGTGATTTTTTTTGGCATCATTCACCGCGTCTTTCAGGGTTGCCACTCTATAAATCAGCAATTAAACCATAAAGCAAATTCTACCACATCCATACTAACTAAGTAATAATTTATGTTAATACTTGTATACAAGGAATTGCAACAAAGTGCTCATTTATCGAACAACGACTTGTGTATATGTATTTTTTTTTATTTTGCTTTTTTTTCTTGCTTTCTTGCAAACAGTTGTTCATTGGGTTGTGAACGGTTTCTAGCTAATCAGCAATGGAAATGAGTTCAAATCGCCGAGGCCAGTTAAGTTATGTGTTGACTTGTAATGACAGGGATGGTAATGCACTCTTTGTTTATTTACTAAAATGATAACATACTGAAACTTCGTACGTACCTATTATGTATTTTATAAGAGCTACATAAAACTAAGTAAAGCTATCTTTTCCGGCTTTAACATAGCTTTCATGATAGCGAAGACATTTTCTATTCCAAGTTAAGTATTAACCGTAGTTAAGAAGGTATTAAGATTACCGCTTACATATTACAACGCGCTTTTGGCATAGAAATATCAGACATCTATTAGACAAGAAAGTATGTAATACCTGGTTGTTTTTATTTACATAAAAATTAAACAAAATAAAACCTTTTTGTATCACAAAATGGTTTTATTTTGTTGACGAGTTGAAATAGCCGCTTTATATTTAGTGTTTGACTTTCAAACTGGCCTGACATAAATTCCTAGCCGTCTGGATGTGTGATTGACATTTAGTGACCTCGCTAATTAGTCTATTACGGACTTTGAACTCTGTAACATGTGAAGGGAAATTCACTTTTGGAAAACCATTATGGTCGTACTAGTTTTACAGAACTAAAAAGATTTAGACAGGGAAATAAGCTGAGAAGAAATCAGAGATTATGGAAATATGTGTACCAACAATAATTGCATAATTTACGCTCAAATATATATACAGTCAAATTGAGAACCTACAATTTTTAGGAAGTCGGTTGAAAACTCTGACATGTCCTCCTACTAAGTACATATGTATATACAATACTTTTCAGATTCGTGCGTAATTTTCGTGTCTTTACTTGCTCTACCACCTTTTAACACACCAGTTTATAATTTATTTTTCGATCTAATTAACATATAACCCAAAAAAGTCTTACCTGCACGTTTTTCAGTCCAATATAGGTTGCCTAATTTAAAAATTAACATACCGTTATCGCTTTTATTGGTAACTTCGAATGTACTTAAGTTTTTGTCGACTTAAGCAAGTTGGCGTGTAACATCGCGTACATGGTCTAGTAGTCAATTAGGCTCTATGATAATTGAATTATAGATATGTATTTGTTACGAAGTTAGTACAAAATAGGAAACTTGATTTGTTTATTCATTCCTAAGCTTTAACAATGTTGTTATACGGATGGGTCATTAGTTAGCGCTAATTATGACTAAATAATAAGATAATGTATGCTCATTTAATTTACTATGATATGGGAATGTCACATGACTAATAGAAAAGCATGAATTTCCACAGATTTAAAAAATATATATTTTACTAAAATATCAGCAGCTATTGTACTTTCTAAGACTTCATAGCTCTGAAAAGATTTGAGCAATTTTGACAAAAGAAAGTATCAATGTCAGCTTGACACATGATTTGACGTTTTACGCCTCAATAAATCAAATATCCGCCGTATTTGATTTAAGAAGACGTTAACAAGATCATTTGGAATTTTTATCATCTAAAACAAAAATGAGTTATAATCCAGTTTACTGCAATCACAACAGACATCTTGATTGCTTTGTCAAAATTAATACAATCGAAGTGAATTTCATTCTATTCGTATATTTATTTTTAGGATCCTTATTAGAAGACAGATTTTTGCGTTGAAACATCTGTCTATTTGTTCACCAGTCTGTACGGGTAAACAAGGTATATTCATATTTATTTCCCTTTCAAATATTAAAAACACCACGGAACCCTTAGTCTGCAATTCTTACTGTAACTTACCCAGCTTTTTTATATAAGAGATTACGCTTAATCTTGTAATTGCAACAACCAATAACAGATTAGCGATACAAAGAACCATTTAACCGTATCTGCGTAGCTACCTGAACTAACTACTTATAGGAAATCACCTAACGCTGAAGACGTAAGATTCTAGGAATCTGCAGGTAATTTAACTCCTTTTATATTATTAAGGATTATCCCTTTTTTTGCAAGGTAAGTGATAATTTTATGGCTTCTTAGTAGTTTCTAGAAAAGGCGAAATGAGACGGATTAGTGCTAGTTAAATAGTTTGTTGCTGGGTCATAATTGGATCAGCAGTTTTTGAGAAACAGGAAATACTTACAGAGTTTTTGAGAATGTAAGTAGGTAAGTGTAATTTCTGTTATTGTTTATAATAAACTATTTATGTAAGTAAAAGTAAGAACGTATATTTTTCAAGGTTAAACGCAATTACGTTTTGAACCTTAAATATACACTCCATAACTATATAAAGTTAAGCTTTTTTTTTAATAAAATGTATTTAGTTTCAGTAAAATTGTATTAGAACGAAATCGAAACGTTGAAGAAAGTGGATTTTAAAACTTACACAAACGCCTCTGCACGTAACTATGCACTAAGCACTTTTAAGCCATTGAAAGTCGTAATAACACACTTAAATAAAATTCAGCGTGTAATAAATCAACGTGACATTTCTTCGAAAGAAATAAGTTAGTATATACTTAAAACATTTCAGGTAACCCAGTAAAACCGGTTAAATGCACTCTAAATTAGCCTTGAGATTTTAGATCGGACCCTAACGACAGAACCCTAATTAAGATAATTAAGTGTTCAAAAGAGCTTTTAAGTGGTTCACTTTGTGCCACTTTCGGTTTTTAGCATAATCATATACAATAGTCGTACCTTTAAGGCCGTTCTCGAAAATCTATCTTTTGTTTTTTTTTGCTTATCTGAGATAGGAGTTTGGTAGTACTTGTATGGGGTTAGTGTCAAAATTCTATCTCTAGTTAGCAAGACAATAGATAGATAAAATATTGGGAACGGCCGTTAGTCTACTTATATCTAAGGAAAAAATGTATCCTACTCCTAAATTGGTATTTTGCCTACTACATACTACAAACAATGACCAAAACGGCCCATTCATTGGTCCACAACAACTGAAACATCCCACCAGTTCATTATCAACACAAACGAACCTACCTATACCTACACAACATATGTGAGAGGTAAACAAACTCGCAGCCGATATTAACGCCACGTGCAACTGACTTGCTTCAGATAGTGTAGTTACCATGGAGAACAAAATGACTAGCGGAGTTGCCATAACGCAAAATCCCTTAAAAAAGATGCGTGCCAAAATTACTAGCGAGGGGACGAGGAACGTTACTGTTTTTACCCTTGTACTCCTTGTTTGGACCCGACCATTTTTGAAAATACCAAAAATAGTCTCAAAGTATCCGAAGGCTTCGTTATATCAATCATAACTGGCTGTTTTGGTCATGCCTACTGTATGTGTTTGACCTAGAAGAAAGCGTCTGGCCTACCTGAATTATGGCATCTCCGCTCATTTTTTCTTGCTCTGTGGGTACATACTATGTGCTAAACAGATATGTTTGTTGCATACACCATATGCTTTGTAACCCATTTTGCTCATAAAAGCGGAAGAAAGCAGCTGGCTTTGGTGCTGACGAAATGTGCAGCTGGTATTGGCATATTGAATTGCAAAGAAAATGTTTCATTTTTGGTATTTTTTGCTGAACAGGATTAAAATTCGAATATCAAGATCGAAAAAGAAGTTTAAAAGTAGGTAATGGAACAACAATATAAAAATACCGTGAATAGAATATGAAATGTTAAAATATACATAACAACATCCAGTTTACTCTAGCCTCAAAATCATTAATGAATAGACTACGCACTTTGTCATTCTTATCGATAAAAGAAAACAAGATAAGAGTCCTAGTATTAAGTATCATTTAGCACCTTACAAACAAAACCTAATGAATGAACAAAAAACAAATGATGACGAAGAAACAAAACACAGATAAATAGAACAAAATATTACTTCAGACTCAAATGAAGGAACGAATAACAATGAAGATACAACATAACAAATTAATATAAAGAGTACAGCACGGAGTTTGGTTAACAATAGCTCCGTAAAAGCCAACAATGACTGTCTCCTGACACGCCCAAGGATATGACATCATGATGCTCATGTTGGTTTAATTATAACAGCAGACAAACATGACAAAACTTCACGGGAACTCCGAGTAAATAAAATTGAGGACGACAAAGTAATTCTTGAAGAAGAATCTTAAATAAGAATTTTACTTGATGATGCTTTAAATGGCAATATTACAGATGAAAAAGATGATTGCGTCTAAATAACACTGAGAAATGATGTCATTAAAAGAATATTACTGAAACAATCAAATATATTTTTCCCAGTAATTGTAAAAACGCAGTATTTCGTGTTAAGTCTTTTATTGATCGTAATTATCCAGGTTAACTGTCCGTTTAATTACAAATGACTGCAAAATTGCTAGGAACGTAAATTGGATTTGTTTAATCACCAGTAAGTTACCTACATTATGTGTTTAAATAAAATTATCTTATCGGTCTCAATGCTAAATTCGAAGAGTTCAAAAAGCCATTGTTATCTGAAAGTAAATAAACTATTTTGCAAAATATTTAAACAAGTTCTTTTAAATTACCTCCCAGCCTTATCGTTATTTTCAGAAGTCTTAATTTATTTGACAAAATAAACATGATATGTAGTTCTTTACACAAAGTTACTCCTTCTGCACGTATCAAAGGCTTCAGTTAAATCATCAAAAAACTTTTTTTAAAACAAAATCTCGCAGAACACTTAGCTCCAATCTTTAGTCGTAAGAGTCACATCCTCTAGTTTGTAGTGAACCGACCTTGCTACACGTTCATTAATCTATTCAAGAGCACTTGGATCAAGATGAATGGGGTCCACGCCATTCGTCATACTGCAACTGAGATCAAGCAGTCTTGAATTAGCATGGAGGTGCTTGCGTCAGTATTATGACCTTTACGCTTAGTTTCAAAGATAATCTATCTATTATGTGTGTCGTGACTATTGTCATCAATATAGAAAAATGTACGTGTAATATTCAAGGGATCACTATAATTTGCTTCTTTATCACAATCGTTGTTTTCCGTTCCTGATGTCCAATCGATGTTAACATGTGCAATATGTGCATGTCTTAATCTTACATGCTTTTCTGTTGCTAAGAATTTTACTTTAAACCTTATAGAACTACATATTTCTAGTTCTTGACAGTAAATTGCTAAGATGTCGACCAGATATTTTTCTCCATGAATGTAGATGCCCAAATATGCATATTTAATTCATTGCATGGTATCTTACGACAAACTTGGTTGTCTTGCCTTCTTTACAGTTTAAGTAAACGAGTTTAAATATTTGAAATACCGACGTAGAGCTTTAGTGGAGTAAGTAGATTGCAGTTGGGATAACATGATGAATATGTATTTTCCACTGAAATTATCCAGACCTAAGTGAGTTTTGAAGAAAGTTTTGGCATGTCCAAGAAATCGAATTATTATTTTGACATAATTATTTAAGTGAAAAAAAAAAAAAAAAAATTATTTATGTACTAAAATGTCTCCTGTTTCCTTATTTACGACCAATATTTCCGCAATTTCCATAATTTGTGTTACAGTTCTTGTAGTAATTATCGCAATTAATTATTATTAAACAGCGCTGTGTCTTAGTCATTATAATTAAATAGAAATTTCGAAGCAATTAGTGTAGGTGACACATTGTTTACATAATTTTATCCTACTTGTGGTATCAACTTAATTATGACTGTCGTTATTTTGTTACGCTGGCGTATATTTTTTACTACAATGACTGAGTCAAGCTTCTGTATTTTATTGTTTATCAAAATTGTTATTGCTTGAATTGCTCACTTCATTAAAGACTGTATAAGACTCAAAATCATTAACTTCATTCTACGTAGCATTTTTTATACTTAGTTTAATAGTTCTCACAATAGGTCCTTCCTAATTTTAATAGCACCTTCCTCGAATTTTTGTTCCTCATTAATAAATTAGCCCGTTATCCGAAGGTTTGCCAACATTCGGGGACTTCCCATGATCTTTCTTCCATATCCTGTCTTTAAACGGTTGTTTAAGACAGTTACATAAATAAACCGTTTTTCTTCGATGCGGAAGCTCATCGATAGCGAACATAAAAACTGACAAACAAATAAAAAGAGTTCATTGGCGTTTTTACGGATCATTTCGACTTTATCGTTACGACTTGCGGGTTTTACATTGTCGACCTCTTAATGAAGATCGATACCATTTCATGCATCGAAATAATCATTAACTTTCATAGTATTAAGTACTTCGTTAATGTTCCCAATTAGATTATCAGTTTTTATTGGTGCTTCTCAAATATCCTTTGTATTTTTTATTACTTGCTTCACTTTGTCCGTCTTATTCTTTGAAGTGATTTAGTAAAAGTCTTAACAGGCTTTCAAGTTTATGTATTGGTCAGTATCTGATTTCAGGAAACGTCAAAACTATGTTAACTGCAATTTTATATGTATTTTATGTTTATTCTAAGACATTCAACTATTTCTGTTTATTTTTTCTTTTCTAAAGCAACAAACGAGTTTGTTCGGGAGAAATGCATTTTAATGTATATATTTTGCCTTCAGTTTGCATCATAATAATTACTCGTAAGGTGATATGATATGATTTACGATTCAATAGAAAGAGTTGTTGTTTTAGTTAAACCGTGCGTTAGATAGGCTTGAGACAATGATGCGTAAACTATGATATCACCACTACATTCCACGCATAGCTTAATATTCTAAATGAAGATAACGGGATCTGTATTATTGATAGATATTATCGCTCTATTAATTCCCAGTCATCTTATATGCTTATGATAATATTCTGCGCTAAAAATAGCCGACCCTACCCCTAGAGATGTAGCGTAAACAGAGAAAAAGGGATTATTTCCGGCAGGATGACTACCATATACATTATTACACATGTGTACACTGATAAAATCACAGAACGGTAACTTGATTTTCTCAGGAGTTGAAATAGTAACACGCACTATGTGCCTATTAAAATAGAACTGGTCTAGCAATTTATTAACTGCACAGACAATTCCTTTATCGAAATTCAATCTAAAACTTATTTATCAGACCCAAACACGGAATGAAAACAACACAGGCTTTAATTTACATTCCAATTTAAGTTTAAACGGAACATTCGTGCGAGTCCTATTCATTCACGCTCAAGGATAGCCTTTCTACACCTAACAATCTTATTCTAACGTTCATTAACATACTATGAATAAACACTTACTTCGTCCTCCTCGTCGTCGTTAAAGTACGGATCCAGTAGCAAGTTCTTCCAATAAATAACATCCGGAGGTATCGCGTATGCATCGTGGTCCCTCAAATTAGCGTACAAGGGACTGTCTCTCCCGACACCCTCGGAACTGGCACTGATCGAACAACTTTCCACTTCAACACTACCACCGCAGGAACAGCCCTCATCGGTATAACTGTATCCGTACTCGATCTCCTCGTATATATTCTCGTCGGTGATCGCGTCCCGTACCGGCTCGTAGCCGTCGTCCGTCGGCTTGTCCGGCGTCATTGCTACTGAGCCACTGTCAACACACCTGTCCTTACATTCTCCCACCTCGTGCAGCGAGTACACTGAATACCGAGCAGGTATAAAATCGCTCGCCGTGTCGAACGAAAGACGCGATACTGTAGCGTGGTGCTGCGATAAAACGCGACGTAATATTTCGTCGGAATTGTGAAAGCCCGACGAGTGCGACCACACGGCGGCGTACGGGTTCACTTCGTTGTCGTCAGTACTGCACTCTTTGTAGCTCCAACACGTGCTCTCTGAATCACTCGAAGAGTCGCTCTCGTTGTTATTCGATTCCATGTCTGAAATCGAATTGTCGCACATTGATTTTAAACGAGCCCGCCTCGGCGGTATCGGTGTGCCGTTGCCCTTGTCAAATATTGTGTTTATGTTATTATGCACTTTGACACTAGACGGAGTACTTGTAACGAATGAGACATCCGATAGGGTCGATTCACATTCACTCTCACTGTTTTTTGTTTGTTTTTCCTCGGCCATGCGTTCCAAACATTCGTCGAATATGTTTAGAATGCTGAGGGACACTTCTTTCTCGGAGGGCGCGAGGTGGCGCTGGTACTCATCCAGCTTGTAGATCTCCTTGCCGAGCTGCGAGAGTATCTCGTCGAACTTGCTGTCAGGAGTATCGGGCTCGGGTTCGGGCGGGATGACAGTGATCAGGGGGTCGTACTCCTCGATCGCCAAGCGTATTGTCGTGAGCCATTCGATAATCGGCTGCGCCGTGTCGGAGCGCAGTGTGGCCGCGACTGCGTTCGGAATCCAACTTGCTAGTTCACACATTCTGCCCGCCGCTGCACGATAACCGGTGTATGAATCAACACGCGGGATTCCGCGAAACTAAGCTTTGACGTCTCCATAGCAGTACGGAGCGCGCGTATGCTATCGACGACATTTGCACTCGACCGCGATCGCTTATCATTATTTTCCTAATTATACACGAACGCATATTTGACCTTTGTTTGATAGCTGCTTATTTTCGCTCCTCATATTTTTGTAAGACGTTAGACATCACTATATTTTCCAAAATTATTTTTCTATCACAGCACCATGAATTTCTTAATTTAAAAAATATACTTTAGGCGGTAATTTTGACACTGACAGTTGTGGAAGTTCGCGCGCTTTTTATTTATTTTTTAATTTGTAGTGTGGTAGCGGAAGCGTCCGCGCGCGGCACGTCCACCACGATAGTGGTGCGCCGTCCGGCAATTAATTGGATGCGTTCATTCTGCGCCCGAGTCTGTGTGACCGATATTCTACGTTATTTCTGTGGCAGCCGGAGCATGCGTGGCGCAACCACACTAAAACTAAATGCAATGTGCATTAGATAAGACAGATCAGGCGCCGAGACATATACATCTTTATTGCTATATTTAATTGTATCGATACGGGCTGTGAACTAGTGTGCATCTCGCAATAAAACTTAGAACTAAGATTGTATAACGGTTGGAGGGCATCACAATTTAAATTCATTACCATGAACGTTCGAGCAATATTTGTTTAAATTTATGTTATGTTGATATATGTCTAACTGTTTTGCTCGATATTTTCCTGTACTTGGGAACGCCAAATGCGTTTAATTGTTTGCTAAGGCATTGTCGATCTTCCTGCTATACGTATAAGGGTAACAATTGGATATTGTTGTCGTATGAACAGGATAATCGTGAAGTGCGATTGAACAAGAATTCCATGTAAACTGAAAAACATGTGCTCTATATTTTGTTAGCATTTCTCAATTCGTCTAATTGGACCGGAACTCGTTGCTTTTCTCCAGTAGTGATGTGTGTTTGTGCTGATGCAATTCTTCATAACGCAGCATTGTTTTGCCGACATAGAAAAAATGGAGTGATTAGGTACCATTGCTAACTGCGAATTGCTCTATATTTTTTGAAACGTAGTTGATTATCTTCTTTTGCATATTATTTTCGAAAAAAAAATGGGATTTACGCCAAATTTCCGGTTTTTTTTTTAATCTTTGTCCGGGTTTGGCGAAATTCGAAATGGCAGCCCTAGCCTAGATCAGTGTATTACGTGGAAATCAATTTTCGAAGATGTCTGTAAAAATTAAAATTCTATAGATTTATATTTGGAAAGTTCTTTGTTTTGCAATAACAACCTTTACGGTATGTGTCTAGTACTTACTTCGTTTTCAGAATAGTGTGACTATATGTCAGCGAATACAAAGGACTTCTAAAGTGACACAAATACTGTGGAAGACCACAAAATAATTTCACGAATTCAAACTTGAATTCTTAAAAAAGTAAATAGGTACGTTGAAGAACCTTCCAAGTCAAGCGTCATAAAACTTTTGAATATTATAAACAACTTATGGATCTGAATAGGTTTAAAATCATTACAGTTTTATTTTGTTTTTATATAAATTGTTTAGTAGTTCTTTATCCTCTATATTTTTTTTGTACTACGATCTTTTCTATATAATCCAACAAAGAGCTTTAACTAATCATTTTACCTACATAACATTATTTATTTCTGTTTTACATCCAGACCATATGACGAAGGTATTATTTTTATATGTTAGCAGGTAAAAATAAGCAAGAATGTCATGTTTCAGGCGCGGATCCAGCCCTCAAAAAAGGTTGTGGTCACAGCTACTAGAAAATCGGCTAAGTACGAGTCGGAGCATGAACATGCTCATTAACAATCATGCAAGTCGTTTATGAACTTTTGAATTAAACTATTTCCTTTTTTCTGAGCATCAGGACTTTGGCATTAGGAATGAAAATAAACTTAGGAGGAAGTCGGACCCGATTTAAAAAAATAAATAGTCAGTTTCGATCCGACATTTCAATCAATACCTTATATTTTTTTCTTTTTTTCTAGTAGTCAGTAAGCCAACGTATGGGTTTGACGCATTTGGTACACTTCTCAACTTTTACCTTATGTTTGACTTAGGTATTTTTTTTTTTAGGAATATATCTAAACGCATATTATGCTCACTATCAGTTCCGTCTTTAGCTTATTTATCGGGTGCAATCATTGCTAAAGCATCCCTATGTATGGAAAGATTGTGGTTATTTTTTTTCGCGAGCGTAGCAAGCCGGAAAATTTTTAGATTTTGTTGTAGTTACTAAGTTATAAAACCAAAAGCGAAGACGTAGAACAAAACTGTATAAAGTGGCGCGAGCGAAGCGAGCGCGAAATTTTTGAGTTTTGTGCCACAAATTACCTAAAGAAATTATAAAAAAGTACTGTGAACGTAGCGAGCACAAAATTTTGGAGTCTTGGGACACGAAATCACCCAAAGAAGTAAAAAAAAGCCACTGCCAAGTGAAAAGACCGCGAGCGTAGCGAGCGCGAAATTTTTTGAGTTTTGGAACAAAACAGTACCTAAACAACAAAAAAATGAAAAATAGTGCCTATTGTAAATAATAATACCTAATTGTATTGTAATAGACAGCTGTGTTGCTGGAAAGTTTGTTCTTCACCGCTTCTTCTTAACCAGAAAGTACTGAAAGAGGGCGTTATGGGGGTGCTATCCTTTTCTACTTTCAATTTTAACTTAAACTAATCGAACGTTTTCGACATTGTAAAGTGAAGAAGCCGCGAGCGTAGCGAGCGCGAATTTTTTTGAGTTTTGGGATACAAAAGTACCTCAAAAACTAAAGCTGTTAGAAAAAAATATGGTGACCTCGAATTAGTAAACAACAGTCATAAAATTATCTAAATGCAAGAAAAAAAAGTCTTATTTTATCCCTTGTGTTATCATCAGTCTATCGATTTAAAAAAACCGTAAAAGTGTGACGTCACAAGTCTATTAAGGTTGTGGACATGCCCATCGTGCCCACAACGGTGGATCCGCCCTTGTCATGTTTTCGAGTTTTTCTTCACCTTATTATGTTTTTGTATTTCTCAATAAACAATAACAACATGATAGGGAAGTGTATAGTTTATTTATTCTGACAGTTTGTATATAATGTCAGAGACCCTGTATTTTCTTTGTGCACAAAAAGCAAATATAACTCTTTTACTCTTTCGAGAGTAGACAAAGAACATAAAAAACTTAAGTATATCCCAAAATCGCGTGTCACAATACATAAACGACATTTTCGTCCAAAATAACAATAAAACCGTTTTATCTTCACTCTCTACACTTCAAAAAAAGTCTTTAATGCACAAAAAAAAAATTCGCACGAATTGTCTATGATGCACGCGATCTCGGCGCCATATTGGGACGCGGGCCGCCTAATGTGGCTAGATTTTAAGAAATACTAAACTGAATAAGCCACATCTGATTAGACTGGAAGCTTAACCCTGACACACTTGCAAAAGGTTAGGCTAATGTTCCTCCTTGACTCGAGCCGTGGGATAACGAACGCGAAAACTTTATGGTTTTTAAGTCCGCCATTTGTTGTTGTTTTGGCGAAAATTTAACGTGTGAATAGTTCTGCATTCTTGGGTTTCATTTCATCATCGTTTAATGTATTTATCACATGTCTCCATTCTATTTACATAGCACTAAATACATAGTTTTTACGCTTAGGGGTTTATGGCCCAGTCCAGTAGGTACTTCTTTTCGCTATGCGTTGTCTTGAAGATGTATTTTTAAATAAGTAATTGACGTAATGATTTATTGAATTTTAAACGAATAACTTTACATATGGATAAACTGAAACATTGACTACAAACCCAAAATTGGTAATAGAAATGAAAGCTACATATTTTTTTTAATACTAAAATGTTAAAACTAAAATAAAACTAAAACCTTCACTGATGTGTCCATAGAGATTTATAGCTGTGAATATTATTACAGGCTGAAAATACGCGGAAGTGTGACATATCAGCATGCAATTTGAAATTCGAATAACGCCATTCTAAATTCGAAAACAATTCAGTCATTGGTTATATGATCACATGCCAATAGACCATATATAGTAAAAATTGTAACCAGCTTTCTAATAAAATGATGCGTTTCATTGAAAGTTTCTTGGTTGAATTGGCTATTTAAACATTACATACACCTACTTGATTTTGTATGCAACTATGTATTTTGTATCTACATAAGTACAGACCTATTATATTTCAGGGAAAAGCTGTTTAGATATCAATAAGGCTTTTGTCATGCTTAATTAAATCTAGTCATTTCAATTTTAAAAGGAAAAGATGGAAAATAAATAAGAATGTGCTGAAACTATAATATAACAACTAATTCGTGATACCTACCTAGCTTTACAGAAATGCTTGGGTATTTGTTTTTTTTTTCGGGACTAAACCCTTTAAGAACTTATTCAAAGTTTTCCAATTTTATCCTGGAACTTTCATCGAGATGGTTACTTCAAATTTGAATGAAACAAAGTTATACCATCACAAAGCCCATTCATGTGGAATACCAATCACTTATCTGCTATCTGATTTTCAACTTTAGGACACTTAAGTTTAACGTAGCTTTTCATTTAGCAAGACTTATGACATGTAATTTCTCTTTAAGCAATATCAATTTCTAATTCTTAGAGGTTAAGGTTTAGTGTTGCTTGGCAAATGTTTTAGATAGGATAATGTGAATGCTCTCTGTTTAAGATTCGCATATGCATGTCGAGAAAATAATTATAAGTATCATTTATTTTATTTCCTTGAAGATTAAAGTAAGTGAAATGTGCTTAACGTCTTAAAATTATATAAATTCTTTCCCCATAATATTTTTTAAAATCTGACTAGCTAAATTCAGACCCGTAAAAACCTAATGATTGTTCATAAAACGTTTGTTTGCCGAAATAAGGCTATGGTTAAAGGTACTTAATTACAACTTAAGTGGTAACTATGCTCGTCTCTACAGTTAACACTTAAAGCTTCGAGCATTGAACCGTTTTAATGAAGTTTGTTAAAAATAAAACAATAAATTGCATTGTTGCACCCAAAATTGGTCTTAACAAAGTAATTTTACTAATTTCGGTTCATTTAGCATAACACAGATACCTACGTCTAATTTAAAGAAATTTAAAAATGATGTGTATTAGAAATGTTTGTTTCATCACACCTTTCGTAACTACAGTGTTTTTTGGTTCATTGTAAGCAACTGCTATCAAAGTACCTATCTACAGATCGAATTTGTGCTGCACTGTGGGTACCCTTTTGTAACTCTTTTTTGAATTTGTGAAAAATAATGTAGGTAAGTACTATCGCTATACCTAATTCCTACCAGACCATCATTAAGTACCAAAGCATAATTTTTGTTTTTTTCTAGAAAATAATAGCACTGTCAACAAAAATATTCCCTTAATGATAGGGAAAATGTTTCAGGCATTTTCTTTCAACGGAACCGCAGGAATTTTCTTTTAAGATCCATAAAAAATAAGTTTTAACACACCAAACTATTTTAAAACAAATGGAACATCGTAAAAGTCTATCTGCTGATACGTCCAAAAATAAAATGTGTAATTGAGCTATATTGGCTACAATTAGGATCAGGCGATTCTAAATTGTCTGAATTAAAACCTCTTTCATGGGTGACTGGACCAACAGCTGTTTGTCAAGAGCACACATACAAACAGACTTAACTTATGTAGTTACTATGCTATGATAACCGACCTCATAGAAGAAAGAGCTATGTAACACTACGTGCACATTCGAATTTTTTGAAACGTTTACCTAAAGGTGCATTTAGACCAAATTAACAAAGAATTCCGGTTGAACTCTTGTTCATTGGCATTATTTCTCAAACTTTAATGTGAAAAGCCGTGTATGTAGAACATTGTTTAGTTAAAGAAGAACCTATTTATAACGACATTTTCCGGTCAGGCTTTAGACATACATAAGTTATATCCATTCGACAAAAATGTTACGACCCTAAACGAAAAAAAAATCGTCTAAGAAGGAATTTATGAGACAGCCGTAACTATGTGCTCGTTTTCCCCGATCCGATATTTCAATTAGGTCAACGGATATGACAACACACGAACTGTTCCAGATTTTAAAAACATGTCTTTGTCATCATCCTCCGAGCCTTTTTCCCAAACTATGTTGGGGTCGGCTTTTAAAAACATGTCTTTGTAAGAATAGAAAGAAAGCATCTATGACCTAACAATGCTGATAACAAAAAAAAACTATCAATGGTACCTAATGGTAAATTATAAATGGGGTTTTCGTACTTACCATTGACAGTTTTTTCGGATCTGAGGTTTGAAGCAAAGTCTTTGGCAGTAGGCAGTAAGTCTGAAAATCAGTCTTACCAAGGGGTACTGGATTGCCCAGGTAACTGGATCGAGGAGATCAGATAGGCTACTCCTTGTAAAACACTAGTACTCATCTGCATATGGAAAGACTGGAAGCCGACCCCAACATAGTTGGGAAAAGGCTTGGTAGATGATGATAAAGTTTGAAGCAAAGACTGATATGTAGGATGAAGAAACCAAAGTGGCTGATACAGGCGATAGTTTTTAAAACGTACGTATACGTATCTATCACTTCGATAGCTCGTAAACATTTTTATTATATAGGATACTCAGATACACAGAGGCTTCATAAAACGTTCGAAGTACTAATTATCATAAAATTCTGAGTGTTTTTTATTGGTATGGTCTCTGGGCGATGATTTTTCGAAGTCAGCGTAATAACGATTGCATCAATTCTGAGCACCAGTAAGCACGTTCGGTCAATTCCCTTAGTTCATCCTTCGGTTACTCACTAAAACCGAAAATTGATATCAGCCGCTATAAAGTTTGGCGAGAACTATATGTATGTGTAGATTTCTGGTTTCTCTCTCTGGACCAGTGCACTAATACATCTGGTTTAATATGCTGTTCAATATTCGACATTTAATGTATTCCTATAAACGCATTGCACGCTCCAGTCAGGGAAATTTTCAATTGAAGAAAGTTTCTTCCTATTTTCTAGACCACAATAATTTCCTTCGCATACTTTCTCAAAAAAAAAATATCTTTGCTTTCCATACCAAGTAGGCTCAATTGCATATAAAAAAGCTAATTACCGATATGAAGTGCAGAAAGCAATATATAATTTGCTTTTTGCAAAACAGCGTTCATCTGCGATGCGTATCACGTAATGACGGTGCGGGTTCGATTCCCGGGTGCATAAATATTGATTCAGTAAGCGTGGCTTGCTGTCGTGTTCTGTTTCACAGACATGCATCATCTGAATTTCATATTATTTCTATGTTAGAGTACCTATCTAGTTGTATTTATGGTTTACTTTTTTATATGGGAATATTTTTATTCCATGTGAGAAGGAACTGTCCTATAAACTTCCTTCCTTTCATTTGTACCTATGTCATCCTTTTCAGTTTAGGTCTATCTATAGGATTTGTAGAGTCCGATCTATATTTAATACCAAGATTAAGCTAAGCTTACCTACTTCTTTTAAGTAAATGATACTTCCAAAATTAACGTAAAACTTTTGTATTGCGTTTGCCTACCTATTTAAACTTTATAGGTATTCATTTTTTTCTCTTGGAAATGGATAGGACGCGGCAGGCAAATGACGAAAACGGTATGAAACATAAAGGGTTACCTACATAGGGGATAGGCCATTAGTTTTTTTAATTGGTCCAAAATGATGTCGTTTCGCCCGCATAATAAGTGACAAAACATGATAAAGTTATTATTCCTCTTTATTGTATACGGGTGTGAATAAAAAATATTTTATCAGGGGATTATTAGTAGATTGTAAACTATTTAATAGTTCATGTCATAACAATATAGATTATAAACCTACTTAAAAGAATTAGATGGTCCTCAAAAGGTTTTTATAAGACTTTACTTATATCTAAAGGCCATATAAATATTTTCAGCATTCGCAAACTGGCAGAAGTTCGTCGGAATTAATTAGTATACCTACGAGTCGCTACTCCGACCTGCTCTCCAAACCTCTTCACTCGAGTGCAATTCACTGTTTTATACATATTTTAATGCAAAAAATACTACTAATAAAGTTTCCTCTAGAAAATAGCTTCGCCACTCCAAAATTGTTTGCTAATTAGAACACTTAAGTATAGTCAAAATGTACCTACGAAAACAAGGCGACATAGATAATATACTAAGTAGAGTTTATTGACGGCAGCGGCATGGCACGACAGCTGTTTTCTGCGATTTCACTTGTGACTAACTACTACTCTTACCCGGATAAAGTATAACCTATAATATGTCACCTAGGAATAGTGTAGCTTCTCAACAGAGAACGAATTTTTCAGATCGGTTCAGTATGGTTTCTGAGCCTTTAGGGTACCAACATTTTTTTTTACTTCAGTAAACATTAGTGCCTAAAGATATGTAGGTATGTAACTTTAGTCAATCTCTTACCATTCAGTAGGTATACCTTTTCTGGCATAGGTGCTGGTAGAACGAATATAGGACTGTAGACTTACCTGAAAAAAACAAAAGAACAACTTATTAGAATCGAATATTATGGAACAGACTTTGGTAAGTAAAACACATATGAAACCACATCTTATGAACATTTGCATTAATATTGCGACGTACAGATAAACTAATGACCTATTGAAATCTTTGGACAGAAATAAAAGATATTTCCTGAATGATATTCCAAGGACTTTTTTTGCTAAATATCAACTGCAGCGAATTAATTAGTCTGCCAACCTACATTTATGTTTGTTTGTATGGCCACATTAATTTGATGCTGTCTTGTTTTATTTTATAAGATACCAATAATAATTTGCATATTCACTGGCTGTAGGAACAGTTATGCTACTTATATCACTATATAGTATAAGAAAAAGTCGCTTTTTCTGACATTCTTCAAAACTAAGCAACCGATTTTCACGCGTTTTTTTAAATAGATAAAGTGATTAAAGAGGACGGTTTATATGTAGATTAACATACATTATATAGTGGGGAAATACTGTTATCCTGTGCGAAGCCGGAACGGATCGCTAGTAAATGAAATACATATAACAGGGAGCAGCGAGTTCATATACAGGAAAATCCTGCTACATTTTGCGAAATTAATCAGTAAATACTTAGAAGGAAAGCAGTAGATTCTACATATTTTATTACAAAACTAAATTCATTTTAAAATCAGATAAATAGCATTTTTTTCCTAACATACCTAAATCATGACGATAGAGTCCAATGAGGTCCAAAACGACGATTTCAAACTTCGAATTCCCCCAAAATGTCTATTCAATCCGTGAGACGCTGAGTCTCCGATAAGACGCCGCCAGCCAGCCATATGTTAAAAAACATGAATAAACATTAAACATTCGACCAAGTTACCATAACAGCAATGAATGGAACAGATGAATCTATCAGAAGCTCTATTTGTGTTTAAAAATATATCTATTATTAGGCCACGTCCGCTGTGGGCACGTGTTAATATAATTTATGAGTTTTATCCCCCATTGAATATGGGAATCGATAGGTGAGTTGTAAGGATGTGGCTCGTGCTACTCAACTACTGGGTGGCCGAGGAAATTATTCGAAATGATTTATATTTCCTTGTAACATTATAATTATTGGCTATAATTATTTATTTTATGTGTGGTTATTGCCCTTTCTGCATGAGTGTAAACAAAATAATTTCTGTATAACCATTGTAACCCTGCCTTGATAATTTTTCAGGGAAACTAATTCATAAAAATACACCGTAAAACATTATTTCTCTCAATTTTATATTCTTTCAATAGGAATAAATATTTTGTTAACTGTTTTTAATAAAATCAAAAACAAATGTAAATACAAAAGTTACGGGACTTTCATTCAATATAAATAAAATAAGTACAACTACTGCCATCTAGTAGCCGCGCGACGAACTACGTGGTGGCGCAAGCATGGAACGTCTCACTATTATGCAGATGGCTCTTTCAGTTCTGGGGTTTCATTTAACTGCGCTAGATGGCGTTAGTGGTTCTCATCTTTGATATAAATAAAATTGCAGTGATTTTATGAAGTAAAGAAACTTTTATGAGAGACGAAATCTTGTTTAACTGACTTTACGCATAAATTCTTGTTTTTTTTTGTGTCACAATTACAATGTCCACAACTTATACCAAATTCCTTAATTAGGTACTTATTTATGTGAATTAAGACAATAAGTTGATGAGTTTAGTAAATTCACGAGTAAATTAAATTACTTAATTGACCTTCACCACTACATTTCCTGCAAAACAACATCAATACACATTTTGACAACAAATTACTCACGATATACAGACGCCATTGATATCTAGATCTCTAGTCTGATAAATAGCTCCCATTCATCACCTTTTAGACTCATTTAGTACTTTCTCTGGCCTCAAATCGTATCCTTTCTATGAAATAAATCATCGACCTTGCTAGGTCAAAGCCTGTACATTGAACGATCAACAGCGTTCCGGTGCGCAGGCGCAAGCTAACCGTGATTTATGAAATTATGGTTGCGCAAGAGTCGATTGTAATTGGATCTTTACGATGATTAGTTTGGTTGATGATAGTGTGGAGTAAATATACATGTGTGCTTGCTTTCTGTGTAGATTTTTATGACAAACTGGAAAATGTATAAGTACTTAATATTTTTATAAAATGGATAGTAACAGAATTTCCATTCATTAAGTTGTAAGCATTAGCTTAATTCATGGTTAATATTGTGTCTCGATAAGTCTAGATTGAAAGAGTTACCGCTGCCCTGGTATATAAATAAAAGGCCTACGAAGGAACACGATGGATTTTTTGTCAGTAAAAGTCTGACACTCCCTCACAGGATAGTAAGTTAATTATCTGCTTAATTATTTTCAAAAAATTAATTTAGCTTCACACACTTTACCATTATATAAATATCTAATTAAACCGATCGGCACAGAAACTAAAATCACGTGCTTTCTCCATTTCATTACAATTAATAAAAATACAAAACAAAGACATTCAACATTTATATATCTTTGGTACAAAAACATTGAATAGCTTCAATATCAGTTATGGAAAGTTACTGCAAATCCGTCAGCTGGTCTATTATATTAATTAGTTCAATTAATGAGGTTTTTATCGTTACTAGATTAGTAGGATTTGCGTAGGATGCTTGTGGGCAGGCAGACTGTGACCGCTGGCAGCTGATATGTACTCCACATACCATTTATGAAGACTATAAAAACAGTTAAACCCACATAACATACAACATAACACCGAAAATAGAAGAAGATATACTTTTAAATAAAAAAATATTGAATTAGGAACTAAGGCCTGAACATTGTTTTACCTAGTTATTTAAAGCAAATGATAAATTCATCATCATTTGGAATTAAACAAAAACATTATAAAATTATGTACAAAGTCTTGGTCATAATAAAATAAGATATTACTTGCCTATGTAGTAGGTATAGAATATAAACAAAAATCGTCTAAAACACTCTCAAGATTTGAGACCAAACTTCGGTGAATAGTAAACTAACAATATGCCTTGCTTCAAGAATCTGTCAAACCAAATCTATCGATACATCGCTAAGCAAACTTCAGGCCAATTCTTCATCCGACCCTAATTACAAGAACTCTTCACCCCGACCTCCAAAGTCATCAGATTAAGCAGCTCGTTCCACCGGCCTTGAGCATCGGCCTTGACAGCCACTTTCTACCTCACAAGGATGTCAGAGGGTCACAGACGCGACAAGCAAAACCGGTAGTTTAACATGTTTGAATCGATTAGACACTGTTGTTTTGGTTATTTTATTAGCTGGTACACATTCAAAAACTATCTCCTTTTTACCACGCTTTAACTACTAGTGTCCCGTTGGAACTACTTCCCTTAACGGTATAAAATATAACCTCTGTGACTCGGGAAGATTGTAGCTTTCCAACAGTGAAAAAATTATATATTTTTTCAAATCGAGTCCGTATTTTCGGTTCCTTTAGGGTACAAACAAACAAACAAACAAAAAAATGTTTCCTCTTATGTATTATTTATTATGTTAGTTTAGATTAGTACGTCTTCTTTAATTTAAGAGCCCAGCTCTTGTATTATTTATTATTTTTTTTTGTCGGTGCAGCTCCTTCCATTTACGCCTATCTAGCGCCAACTCCCGAGCTTCCTTATGCGTCATAACATTCACCTTCTCTTTAATTTGCTTGATGTAGCTGTACCTTGGATGACCCCTTCCCCTCTTTCCTTAGACTTTCCCTTCCACGATGTTTTTGATAAAATCGTCGTGACGTAGAAGGTGTCCTATCATTTTTCCTCTCCTGTTCCAGATTAGTACATATGTAATGGAATTTAAGCGGTACCTACAATAATTATCTTTATTTCAGAAACAATAATATGGGACTGTCGAACTGATGATGGGGCCGGAAGATATGAACTGAAACTTCATGATGGATTTTTGGTTTTACATGCATTTAATTGCGTGAGTTTCTAGCGTTTTTAAACTATCTCCTTTTTGTATGATTATTAATGATGAGTGAGACTATCGATACTTTCTCCGAGTGACAAGTGGATGTCTTTGACAGATGCATTGACCCAAAACTTTCTACTGGTAGACTCTTCTGTGATTGCATTGCACTCAACGTCCTTAGTAAACTATTGGGTTTTCGACAACCAACGCCTAGAAGGAAAGGAGGAAGAAAAGAATAGAAATTATGTAGGGAGAAAACGATGGATATTTACTGTCACAAAAAATAAGAGTTCTTCGAATGGTTGGGATCATATTTTCACTTTAGTAGCCCTAAATTGTAAAGCCTATATTTCATGTAGGTAGGTACAGTTACAGTAAAGTAGAGGTAGTATCACAGATTATTTAATAGTTACTTCGGTAGTATTAACTTTGTTGCCACTAGTGATACGCTACCATTGGCATTTAATAAACCTATTACCTAATGACTTAGCTATCTTTAATACCTAACTATTGCCAATTGTTCGTACTCAATGGGTCTACCTTTACTAGGTATTCTAGAAAATAAGGATGTGAGTTACGAAACCATCATTTCAATCAGTGCCGATTAAATCTCAACTGCAATCGAAAAATATAAAGTTTATAGCCCGCATTAAACTTAATGGTGATTGTTTAATTATGGCTTCATAAAAAATGGCGTAAATGAAACCTTTACTAAAAGAACTAGCTTCGGAAGCGGGTTCACCCGCGTTCCTTGGGAACTCCCAGATTCAGATAAAATAAGCCTTCTGCCTTCCTCAATAAATGCAATTTCTAACACTGACATAATTTTTCAAATCGATCATCATCAGAGATTTAGCGCGTTCAAGGAAACAATCATACTGTTCAGCTTCTACTTAGTATAATACTTATTAGCACCATGCCTGCCACCATGAAGTATGAACTTTATTAGCAAAACTATACCTCATCAAGCTTGCTTAAATAAACTATTTAAAGGGAAAATTCTGAAGAAACAGATGTCCTAATAAAAGCTTTCACAAATTAACCTGAACAAACAGATTACCTAACTATTGTCGCAAAAGGCTTAACTTAAATTACAGTACTACTACTACGAATGCCTACTAGTATTCCTAGAAATAAAATTTCGTGAAAGCCGCCATTGATTTCGTTTCTAATTCGGCTAGCAGTGGCTGTGTATTTGGTAAGGCGCCAAACAGTCTGTCCCAAATACTTGCCAGGTTATTTCTACCCTAACAACTTTATACAACACGAAACTAACCTAAATTACAAAACAATAGAGCCCAAAATAGCTTAGCACTAGAACAATCTGCTTAACCTTATTGAAACAAAGGAATTAATGCTTTACATACAACACAAAAGGATCAAAATCGTTTCACATACGATTTCAACAAGTTAAACTTATGTGACAAGGAAAAATGGACTCTATGTGCGATGAAATATGATTTTATATTAAAGGCACGTAGAAAGGCAGAAATAGTTCTGACATTTCAAAATTAGTGTTGTAACGGTTACCTACGGAGATATTTCGGGAAATGCCAAAAGTTTATGATTATTTCAATAAACCGCTAAATTGTACGTTTATTTTATAAGCTTCCGCTGAGATGATCTAATGGAAACATTTGGAAGCCACACTAGTAGAGAACGTAAAATATTATTACATTTCAGAATTAGCTTTGATGCAAGCAACTCAGAAGTTTAAATGAGAATCGAGCAATCCGTTACTATTATAGCTTCAGTTGTAATTATGGCTTATTTTTCTTTTTAAACGAAACTAGCAATAAGATAATTAATTAGCAAAGTTCGAAAGCTTATACCCAGGCTGAAGGCAGTGTGATAATAATTGAATAACGATTTCGAACTTTTGGAAAATACGGGATCTGTCTCAGTCACCACCATCCTTAATATGTTATATTTTTTTTTAACATATTATAGTCAAAATCTTTCTCATCAAATACATCTCATAACATTTACTTTCCTCATACGTAAATTGGATTAGCAATAAATAAACAAATAACAAAGCATTGTTTATCGAAGCACCGTTATATTCGTGTATGCGCCCACGCATACAGACACCAGACAGCCAGACTTTGGGAAGTGGGACAAAGATAACTTTGCATTGATTTGTGCCGCCATCAATCAATTGAGGATTTAGAAGAATCGGCATACATAATTGTATTATTTTAATAATATTATTAACGCGAATTATAGATATTTTTGGGTTAATTGGTAGGTATTTGTAACTCTCTCACGCAGAAATTATGGAACCATAATATATGTATACCATTATATTATGCCATGTTCTAGATTATGTAACTCTTTTACCAAATAAAGTCTTCCTGGGTAGATTAAGTAATTACAAAGTCTTGTGTTAAATCTGGAAAGTAGTACCTAGTAGCAGTAAGTCCAAGCCGTATTTCTCATTAAAGGTTTTTTTCTGACAATGTAAGATGGTGATCAGTGGTCCCATTTCAAGGTAGATTGAGGGAGTTATGCCCGATTCGTCATTTTAGTGATTTGGCATCTATACAAAACGTGTCCCAGTTGGTCATTCAATAAAATATTTTATTTTGCTTAGTCCCAATTGGTCATCCGTACTTTATTTTGTAAAAAGTACTGTCAACAAGATAAGCTTTACAATATTGTAATATGTTTTTTTTTTAATTTTATTTTGGTTATGTTTTTTCCGAATATGGCAAGACGCTATTAATAAAATCGCGATTTCAACGGCGTCACACACCGCACGGCCAAAACCAAAATACCAGGATCGCATAAATCAGATGAGTAATATACCAATCAACGAGTGTCCATGGAACTGCCCACCGTGTACTAGGACCGCATAACTTACAGGAGTATAGCAGTCAAGAGTGTCAGGATTTTACGTTTTTTTCCTAATTGTAGATAAACATACCAATTTACACCATCATTCATCATTTTTATGTATACAATCTCTTTGCTAGTTATGGGCCCCTGGTACTTTTGTTACCGGCACAAAAAGTATCGAGTCACATTTTCGGGTTTATAAAATGCCCAAGTTGTCTTCACCTGTGTTTTAATGTAAATTTTATTATATTTATATGAGAGCTATACCTTTACCTACATCGAAGTTTTTCATTAAAAATTTCTTCTAACACTTTTATTTCTGACGGTACTCTGATACGTGAAATTTTATGCGGGTGACGAATCGGAACTCAAAATTTAAATATTAAATTATTTATTTTGCTCGAATGACCAATTGGGACTTGTTGTATGGAAAAAATAGTTGGTGACCAATCGGTACTAATGACAAATTGGGAATAACTCGATTGAGGAATCCAATTTACAGTTTCAAAAAAAGTCATGAAAGGAAGACAGAAAAAAGTAAAAAAAACTGACGGAAAACGTAATAATTGTGTAATTACGATCACGTCGGCTGAAGCACGCGATGCAGTCATTTGCAGAGTGCATTTAATATTTTATCATGCAGGTAAACTGCAAAATGGTGAAGTATTGATTCTTCTTAATCTGTTTCAATTTGCAAAAAATCCTTAATCTTATTCTGATTTGTTTCAGAACGATGCCTGAAATACATCTGACACTCATCCGAAATAATATCATCATTCTTCTTATTATCTTGTGTCTTGTTATTCTTTTGTGTCATAATATGAAAGAAGAAAATGTACCACCTACGCCCTTCTCCAATTCACTTAATAATAAGACGATTCTAGGAATGTACGGAATCTAGCTGGATCGCCGACATTTTTGGGATGGCACCCAACGAGCCAAACGTCCTACTGACCTTTACTATCAATTGTATTGTACATTTCTATTTCAGTGCTATTTCCTCTTTTATATATTTTTCTCTTGTAGTTCGAAATTCGGTTAGAATGGATTAAAAAGGAATATTCAATATGACAAGGAATATATATATGTAGGATCATTGAGGCATTAAGATTACTCAGAGATTCCATTATAAATGAAATAAGCTGCGTAAGATAGCAAAAATACATGTGGATATGATATCACAAGGATACAGGAAGATCAGAGAAGTGATTATGTAATGGGATATATGAGTTGCCCAATAAAATATTATGCAAAAAAGATAGGTCAAAGGTAAGAAAAAATCATAGCAAAATATCAAGACGCGAAGTTGTCGAATAGGATCATGAAGAAAACTGATAAACCAATGCAATTTCACAACGAATACGACTTGATAACCAACCAAAATACAGAAATAAACTCATTTGATCAGAATGTAATACAAGAGACCTAATCAAAGACACACAAGTAAAGAGAAAGCAGACCACGTGGCCACGATAGAGGCTATCAATTATAACCAGTATTATTCACTATACAACACTATATATATACATATAGTACTACGTGTATTTTGTTACTTGGCTAACGGGATGCATACGACCAACCTGTTTGGAGCAAGGTGCAGTCTTAGAATGTGGCTGGGATGAAGGTTTTATAGGCCTTGGACTGTCGCTAATGAAATTGTTGGTTAGAGTATTTTCCTTCTTCTACTGGATGTAATTGATTGAAATTTTAGGTTGTTATAAGTATATTATGGGATTATCCCACAATATTTCAATAAATATTGTGTTTGTCTGTTGGTATAGCATACTTTGCACCTTTGGCTACTTATCTATTTTCCTTTATTGCCTTCATTTACAGAACATTATGTCATAGTTGAGTGATTATTATTTTAATAATAGTCTTACGTTACTTTTATTCTCACGCTTTAAGGCTAAAATAATTCACCAAATTGAGTAAAACAAATTGATAACAACGGATCATCTCCTACTAATTGTACTAATCAAGCATTACCTACATTATCAAGCAAACGCATCGCTAAACAGTTTAAAAGCATCATTTTGACGTCTAATTGATCTTCCATGACCTAATTATATAATTACGCCGGCGTACAATTGAAGTTATCAAACAATAGTTTAGCAACAAGACTCGTTGGTAAGCCTTTCATGTCAACCGGTAGTTAGAGTAATAGCTGTCGTGACGTTTAGTTAACATAATGCAGTTCTAACTGCAGTTTTCTAAGAATATCATGATATCGAAATGCAAGCAGAAAGTGCAAGAAGTGATGGGTACCTATAATGAAATGGGTTATGAGGAAGATAATTTTGATTAAGAAGGTAAACGATTTATCAAGAAAAGTAAGTGATTTATCTGCACTGTAAATTAAATTTGATTTTGATGTACATAATAGATTAAGTGTGCTAAATACCAAATTGACCAAGATTTTAATGTAGATAATAGATTACGAGTGCTAAATACCAAATTAACCAATAATAATTGCCAATTCAGCCAATTTATTTATTAAGAAATTTAAAAGTAGAAGTACAGAGTTACTTTATTACATTGCAATTATGTAAGTGCAATATTGCATTTTAGTTGCACCAATAACTTTAGATCTGGCTTTCGATACAAAAGTTTCAAGAGTTTAAGATTTCTTGTAAATTTTGTCCAAATGCGATCTTTGAATAGAATAGAATAGAATAGGTCTTTATTTGCTTAGAATGTAGGTACATACAAAATGGGATGGTAAATAATACAATAGGATCCGTGTACATTCTGCTTTGT
The DNA here is from genome assembly GCF_030705265.1 of Helicoverpa armigera. Lineage (NCBI taxonomy): Eukaryota > Metazoa > Arthropoda > Insecta > Lepidoptera > Noctuidae > Helicoverpa > Helicoverpa armigera. The sequence goes on from NC_087141.1 coordinate 5,217,539, forward strand.
CATCATTTGATGAGGAATTTTATTAAAGATAACAGGAACCATACAGATAACACTTTTTTTAATAAGCTAGTTTTAAATCCTTATTTGATCAAATCCTGTCTAAATTATGATGACGCATATTTTTTTTTCCTATTCCCACTTATTTTGACTATACCACCTAAGAGTTTCTTAATGAGTTCACTTCAATCTTCAGTATTTGTCCGAACCACACAAGACTTGATAACTTCGTCATTTTTATATGAATGTGGTTCATTACACACAAAACCATCTCACGTTCCCTTTCAAGAATTTCTTTCTATTCTATTTTTTGCAGACTTTCTGCAATCACGTCTTCTTTGAAACTTTATAACAAGTAAGTCTTAGATATTATTATATTCTACATCTGTCTGGACTATAGTTGCTATTGCTTAAGCAGTATTTAGATTTGTAATATTACATGAAACAGTTTCATTATGAAACATTAATTTTACACCTGATATTTCAGTTCTTTGCTTTTAGAAAGTGTTAATGTATAAATATTGATAAGATCTTAGTTTTATTTTGTTCAATTAAAGCTGAAAGTTTTTTGACTATTCAAACATTGGTATTAGGATCCCACTGAGGGTGCAGCGTGTGAGAGTGTCAGACTCCCGTAGATGTTCCCTCTGGCTTCCTTTATGTACCAGGGCCGGAGTAACTCTTTCCAACCACAGCCCATTCCGATCTATCCTTCTAGATTGGGTGCATACCTACTAATAGTCGTAACATTTTTTTCAATAACTAGAGCTTTGACTTCTAATACCAAATCTTAATACAGAGCTACTATTATTAGTATTAAAACGTATCCGTTCACTAATGATTCTCCATTTATTCACCAACTTCATAAAAACAAGGTCGATCAGCGATCACCGTTATTATTGCTTTCGCGCCAATGCAATGTAATTGTGGAACAAAGGTCGTTCGCAACTGGCTACTGGAGAAAATAGACACGCAGTCAGTAATCCGGTAGATTTAAGACTTATAGACACAAGAGAACAAGAAGTTATATTTAAAGACTTGCTAAACGAAAATTGCTAATAAACAATAGTAGGTAATAGGCATTGTTACCTACACAAAAAAAATATCAATGGTAATAGGATGTCTATTTATCCAGATGGTTTAGAAAGAAAGCCTGTTATGTCTACACTCAATTTTGGCTAGGTCTTAGTTTCTTCCCCATTAAATCCCTTTGGCATTCAATCCGTGTACCGGGATCACGTTTCCAAAACCTAAGTAGTAGTCAGCCACAAATACATAAGTCTAAATGGAACCGGGATTTTCCATTAAGAATAATATAGGTACTACTTGATAGAGAACCTAAAACCACAAAACGATAGATACCAGTACTGATCTCACAAAATAAAATATCAAGTCCAGTAATTTCGGCAAAGCTGATATAAACCTTTATGAAGAAGAAATTGAAAAGATATTTCGCAAGCTAAGACCCACAATAACTGAATCTGCAAATAGCAAATACTCAGAAGTATGAATAGATAATATCTAAAGAGAAATGTAATATGGACCCAAGGACATTGACATAAGAGCTTAGGAGGTCGACGACCGCTATTAAATATGTACGCATTTCTTCAATTTGTGTAGGAGACTAGTGCAGACTGCGACTTTACCTTCGAGCCTTTGCTGAAAATATAATGAGACTGGCTGAAAGTATTAATATGAGAAAAATAATCAAGGAAATAAAGAAGAGACTTGGAGAGGCCTATGTCCAGCAGTGGACTGCGATAGGCTGATGATGATGATGATGATGAAAGAAGAGACTTTATGTAATTTTAAGCTGTACTTAAGTAGGGTCCTCTAGTAAACGACTATCGGACTTTTTAGGGAATAATCAACCAAAGTAATGTCTTAAGCACTTAACAAAGACTTCGTGCTCTTTTAGAAAACCAACTGCAAATCCAAAAAGTTGGTAAATGACGGATATTTACGTGAACAAAAATGTAAACATCAAAATTGAGAACCTCCTTCTTTCTGGAAAGTCTGTTTAAAATAGGTTGATTATTCAACAGCAAAATCTACGAAGTCATCTAAAACGCAAAAACAAACAAAATCATAACAATTATGACTACGTCTATGAAGTCCATAGAGGTCCCGAAATAGCGGTCGGAGTCTAGAGTAGGGGTGGCATCCATCATCCCCCCACCACTTACAAAGGGGGACAGTGTTGCCAACTGCAGATATAGAGTGTAACGAAGTGTAAGCATGTGTGTTGCCATACCTAGCGACATTTTTGTGATGAGGTTTTAGTGTATTGTTAACTTACCTATTATTTGAAAAAGGAATACGAACGAAATTATATCGCGTTTTAACTGGTTTAGACAATAATATAGATTCAATTGGGAAATTCGTAGGTAACATGGAAACTTGTCACTTAAATAGAACACTTGAAATCCCAAAATATGCTCGTCCAACTCATGGAGAATATAAAACCACAAGTAAATATTTAAGTGACAAATGAGTCCTAGATTACTTTGGTGTCAAGGCCTTTTATATCCATATTCAGACAGTATATGAAACTATCCTTTGTTAGAACAAGATACCTTTTTGGTAGCCAAAATTATTCAGACAATGGACCTTTATCGTCAAAGTTTTTAAGTCAACCAATGATTAATGCCTTCAATTTTCCAAGAAACGTGGAACCTATTATTCCATTACTGAAAATAATGATTCTATACATTTTGTAACTGCTATCTAGCTTATAGTAAAATCTTTATAGTACTAAGTTACACATCATATTACTGGCTATTACTGTTATACAATTCTCTCGATACAGACACCATCCTATATCAATAATGTTTCTTAGAATAGTTTAAGTGAACCGGTAATAAGATATCATCTCCACAAGAATGGAAGCAAATCTAATAAGACTCGACATTTTAGTGGTATATTGAACATCTGTCTATGAAACGCTTTTACAAAACTATATCCCTGGAAATAATGTATCTTGTGAGATCTCGTCAGACATAGAAGTATGGAAGAAGACATGATTGCAGACCCTACCCTGATGGCAGTTGAATGATGATGATGAAAATCTAATTATGAATGAACCTGGTAGGTAAATCGTTATAATCAATGAAGTTGATTCTTTTAAAGTCGTCTTTCAAAGCCAACCCTAAGGAATAACATTCTTTGTGATATCAACAGCAGTGCATTGACCTTACAATCACATTTTCCTTAACACTCTAAATATTTTGGACGCCAAACAATAGCAATTTGTCGTGTTTCGTCAATGAACTTCCACGGTTGAGACTGTATTACTAATTAAATTAAACTTGGCACCAGAATAAGGAAGTCAAATTAGTATAAATTAATTGTTCTCTAAGAAGTAATTTTCAGTTTGTTTTGACTTTTAGGTATTATCGATTTCCTGATTAATGAAGCTAGACTGTTGTTTTATCTACTTACGTTAACACTTTCTTTTTTATCTTAATACGACTAAAATTATTCCTTTGCATAATCCAAAGTCATCTAAATTCTAAGTCTGGTTAGCGTCATGAAATCTTCTTCTAAGCATTAAATAAACTAAATTGCAAATAGCTTTTCCTATAACAAATAATTCCACTTTTAATTAAGCAACTATCCAACAAAATAGCGAGACAAGAACACTCCTTGAAGAAAGTTCCCAACATTTAACAACATCTTCAAGTTTCCGTTCATTAAAACTCAATGCTGACACGGCTCCAATTTTGGCAACACTGGGCTGGTCTGCGGGTGAAAGGGGGGAGGGGGTGGGTGGATGCTGCAGCGCGCCAAGGTCACCCCGACCTTGACATTTAGCGGGTCGCCGAGGAAATCCCTCTACACATTGTGTATGAACACAAACTGTGTATAGTTTGTATGTGTGATGTAATAAGGGTTAAAAATGTTTGAAGGAGTTTTGGGAACTAGAAAGGGATGTTGTAATATGAAGCTGTTTGCTTCGTTCAGTTACCTGAAGAAACTGCTAGATATAAAGAAGTTGGCTTTATAGCTGCCGAGTACCATCAAAATCTATTCGATAGTTTTTGCACGAAAGAAGAACAAACATCCATAAACATTTCTGTTATTTCTTGTAACAGTCTAATCTGAAGATTGAGTAACAGCTACAATATATTCAACGAATTCTGAAAATCTGCACTTTCTAAACTACAGAATAAGCTAGCTTTCAAAACGCTCGCACATTCAGTTATTCGTGCCGGTTACCACTGTAATTATTTTGTCTATGTTTTCTTAGAGTCCGAAGTGCACAAGTCTGAGAAATGCCAAAAGATATAAAGACATTTATGTACCCCTAGACATGTACTAAAACCTGGCATAAATACTGTTTAACAATTTTATTTTACAGTTCTTAACTTATACGACTTATCTATCAATTGTTTTGCGAGAGATTTAAACACAATGCATAAGTATGGCGGTACTGTCAAAATTATTAATCGCAAAACCACGGAGAGATAGTGAGATACGTTATGGAATCAACAGTAAGACGGGAATTACGTAAGTATTATTCTGCAGATATAAGGTGCCGTAAAACTTGGTTCTACCACAATGTATTCCAATTGATTTATTGTCCAACACTGCACTGAAAAACCATTTGTGCAACATAAACTTTTACTCGCTTTTACAATCCCCGAAGAAATCTGCAAACTTCAAAGATTTTAGATAGAATAGAATTTCGTATTTTATTCCTAAGAGACTGGTAGTAAAATAGAATGTTTTACTGCCTAGCAACCGTTAGATGTCTTATACATAATGCAAGCTTTGGATGCAGTTTCTAATAAATTCTGAAACGATTATCGTATGTTGGAAGATGGAAGTGATTTTATAAGTAGCTGTATGTCTGTGTTTGTTCAAATGTTCAGTGCTGAAGTAGAAAATTGTTGGAACTAATCATCAGAAAAGGACGCTTTTTTCCTTCGTTTGTATAGATTATTTTGTAGGATTTTTACTTGAGACTGGCATGTTTGTACACCGAAAGACGCCATCTTGAACCAAACACAAACAACATACACACTAAGGAAATCCTAGCAATCAAACTCAATAAAAATGCTTATTATGCAATCACAACCAAATACTTTATTTATTTATTTATTTATGTAATATAAATAATGTGTTATAACTCACAAAAAATCAAACATAAATCACAATTCATCTTTGCAATTATCCAAAAAAATCTCTCATGCACGTACGCCATTTGTAGCAGAAGGCCAGCGAAGCAAAATCGCAAAGTTTTTCTACCATCGCTCATGCGCGTTAGGAAGCGCCCGCGCATAAGGTCATCACACTCATTCAGTCGGTAATCGACACGTTAGTCATTGTAACAATACAGTGGAATTTATTAACTGGGATGTCCCTGATGTAAGCCTGTTTTTGGTAACAATCAATATTAGAATTTGAATATAATAATCGTGTCTGTTTTTGATTGGGTCTATCGTAGTCGAGTGGAAATTTGGTTTGTTATACTATTGAGGTTAGACAGGAAAATCCTCGTCAAATAAGGCAACTGTCTCAAATTGTGACATGAACCCTTTGATTTAGAGAAAGATCAGACCTGTACGGGGCTTAGCCTTTTTGAAAAGTGATGATAAAGGACAAGCTGTCTTGATGGAACGGCGTCTTTCAGATAGAACGACCTGTCTTCCATAATCCTATTATCAGGACAAGCAACTTAACCCTCTAGCTAAAAATACTTTGCCAGTTTTTCTACCTTCTTACTACTTACCTGTAAAAGGCGGATCAAAACCTACAAATAACAAAAAATATAGCTACTCGAATCTGTGAAATTACACGAACAAAGATAGCCTTAGCAAAAGGTCACAGGGTTAATCGTTATTTTTAGCTTACTGTGCTAACTTTCACGGTTACTGAACTGCATCCAATCGGAAAATAGTCAATAGATTATCCCAGTTCAGCTGGTCTGTTTATAGCTTTAGATCTGCTTCGAAAGGGGTTAGAATTCATACTGCATGGAAAGGAAGATCATTACTATAAAACAGAGTCCTCCGATATGTCTATTCGTTTCTCTGATAACTATAAACCCAAAAACTGCGAAATGAATGATGTTTTCACCAAAAGATTTCATGATAAGGTTTGAATATATCGATGCGAAGCTGGGGTGGGTTGCTAGTATAACTAAATGCAGGCTTAAAACACTGCACATTTATAAACGCATAAAAATATAAGTCTGCATAAAATAAAGACAAAAGATTTCAAAAACTCAACAACAAGCCATAAAAATCTAATCGCTTCAGACGGCATAAAAGTGAAATTAAAACAAAGCAATAATTAAGAACATTCCCATGGAAAGTTTAAAACAAAGGCCTTGTGCATTTAAATATATTAATAACTGTTGTTAAAACCATCAAGATCAAGTTGAACGGGTTATATAACCAACCGGTTCAACTCTAGTTATCGCGAGGGTTTCAATATTCAATAACCTGTAGTTAGCTTTAAGTGGTTGGTAACAGTTATCGTCGTGTAATCGTGGCTCCTTTTTATGGGAACTTACTTTTTACATATCATAATGTGTATTAAGAGTTCAAAGGATCGACCGGTCGTACCAGCTGCAGTTACTAGAGATAGACTTGCTAGTTTTCAAGCGGTTTCACCCGGGTCCCTTGGGAACTACTACGGCGTAAAAATATAGCCATTTTACTCGGCAGTGTAGCTATCTAACAGTGACAGAATTTTTAAAATCTGTCGAATAGTTTTTAAGCAAGTATAGATATCCATTACAAACAGACAGAAATATATATGTTTTTCTTTTTATAATGGTAATAAAGATATACATAGATCGATGTAAGTACGAGATTCCTTGATTCAGAAAACCCAATACAGAAAAAAAACAGCTGTCAATTTCAAAGCAACATCTTGCGAGTATGACACGAAAATTTTGGTGAAATTCAAGACCGCAAATTGCTGACCATTGACGTAACTACACAATAGATCTTTTTGAAACATAATACCTACCATAAAAACTGGTAAACTACTGTTTTATTTCAACTTGGAGTTGCATCCAAATATAGCCCTTATACAGGTTGACAGAAAACTTAAAATTGCGTGTGATTTGTTGTAAAAAATAGCACGTCTCATACATATTTGTGGCATAAAACAATTTAATGAGAAATAGCTGTTTTGTAATGATGTAAACTGTAATTAATGGGTCGATTACGAAAATTCTTGTACGTTACGCGTGGAAAGCAATAGTTTGGCTGTTACGCTCATTTATTATATGTTCACAGCTGTGTTTACTAAGAATTTGCATCGTGTTTTTAATATTAGCTGTATAGTAAGTTAGCCTTGACAATTACCTTTCAATAATGTCTGAAAACATAAAAAATATGATCTTAAATGTCTATCTACACTAGTTTTTATAACCTGTCTAATGTCAACTGCATAAAATTATGTTAATTCATCATCAAAAATGTCATGTATGTCAAAAATGCAATATTTTGTATAAAAGCAAATCTACGCTTATAAAAGCTACCTTATGTTATTAAAAATAAAAGATTCCGACGTATTAAGAACCTCCTCCTTTTTCTAAAGTCAATTAAAAAGTAGGTATGTGTCTATTCAAAGTCAAAGGGCTAGGCAGTAATGATGTTTTAAAAATAATCCACCATATTAAAAGCCAATCCCATTTCACTGAAATGTGCACAAAAAGTTTTCATGTTCAGCTGTAATTTGTACATCAACAGCGCTTCCATGTTGAAAATTATCCTACCAATGTCATGGCCTTAGATAATGTTATGGTCAAGGTTAAACATAGTAATAACCCTTCTAATTCTGATATTAAACATGTTTCTTTATAAGTTAATAATGATAAACATATTAATCTAGACATTCTAGACAACGACAAAAGAACTAGTGATTTCTTTGTTAAAACAAAAGAAAAGGAAGTTACTTTACATAAAGATAATAATAGTAATGTATTCAGTTCTACAATACTAATAAAGTCGATTGCTTTAGATAATGTTACTTACGTGAATACATCGTATTTTACTTTTACTATTGTTAAGATTGGAAGAACAAGATTGGCCAACGAAGCGTCCTTATTTCATTACGTTTGCTCTCAAACACGTGCTGGAGAAATGATTTATAAGATATTGTTTTCTTTGGAAATAAATATTGTATCTTACGTATTCTTTTCTGCCTTCCTTTTACGTGTTTCTTTCTTTTTGCTATCGAGAATCTGAAATTGATGTTTGTCAAATATCCTTTCAGTTGAAGCCACGCATGACTGCCGATTTACAATGTAACTATTGTATATTCATCTTCATGATTTCAATGTCCATCATCATTTTAATATTCCTTTTCAATGTCTTTAAAAACAATTATGTTTTTAAGGCGTTGTTTATCTTCGCAACTTTGATTGGCCAATATTTTTTAAATTGCAATATAATAAAAATAATACCTGTATTATGTATATTGTTAGCTGCAGTGATGCAATATGGAGCGCGGGATTCAAAGAGCGAGTGAACGGACGGCCTCGAGTTGAGCGTATTGAAACTACACACATTTTGCTTTATATCGTTAATTTTTAAACTGGCTTCAGAAAGGAGTTTCTTAATTGATATGTTTAATAATAAAATACACTGTGTATAGTGTCTTTATTATGTGCTATTTATAATACCGTAATACTGTGAGGCTTTGTAACAATCTTGGATATAGAAAATATTAACGATAGTCAAGATTGTATAAATATTACTGTAGAGAAGAATAGAGTTAAACACTCTAAGAAAAAATAAAACAGGAACGACTAAAATACGACATAAATTTTTTGCTATTCTATGAAATAAAATCAGTAAAGAATACAATGTTGAAATAATAATTGAACGAAACGAATAATATGAGAACAATACAGCATCTACTTAACATTGTGATCTTTGTCCATGTAACTTTTCTTGATATAACGATTAAATTGAAACATTTAACAATCATGGAAAGATTTAATAAACTGTCGAAATCTATGTAAGACGTAAGTGTATGCAAACATTATAAAGCTAAAGACATTATTTGTAGCAGGTAGTAGTCCGATTTAAAATAACTTTCTTTATGAGTTAGCTGTTAAATCGACAATACTAGGTACTACATATTAATCTAGGAATGCATATTAGTTCCTACGGGACGTGGGCATCACCGCAGGCGTAAGCTAGATGATTCAAATGCCTTGCTGTGAATCAAATGCCTCGCTTGTGAATCCTACCGTTTAGTCGTTACGAAATTCCTCATCGACAGTGCTCAGTAGGGCACCAACATTGTATTCCGATAAAATCTCGCAGCTATTACCAATGCGTCCGCCATTCTGTGACTAGGAACCTTATCTCCAGTCATTAGCTTCGTCGTGATCTACATCTGAGGATCCACCCTTATTACGAAATTTGGTACTTATTCCTATATTTGATCCACGGTCAAAACTCAAACCTACTTGTAATATGGTCTGACACATGTTATGTATGAAGCAGTTTTTGAATTGTTTGTGAAAATATCGTAATTGTCAGGGTACAAAAGTAACAAAAACTGGATATCGCACTGGGTTTAAATAGAACTGGAGATTTCTATAGATGTGTTTATTTCTAAACTTGAATTTTCATCAAACAGAGAAAGAGCTGATGAAAGTTGTTGAAACGTAGAATAAGTCAAGTTTGTTTTCTATTCTATCAATTAAATAGTCTCCATCGAAAGCCTCACTTTCAAATAGTATTGAAAGGAAATTGTCTATTTTCCTTTTTTAGTCATGAAAGTCCAGTCCAAGTTTGCAATAGGCTTAGGCGTTTTATAGACATTTAGTTTTATTAGTATTCCCCTTTTTATCATCATTTGCTTTGTCGTTCCCACGATCATCTGAATCGAAATTGCTTTCGTAATTCTGAAAATATTTTGCAGCATTTTCTACGCAGGAACGTGAAGCTAAATAACAAATTCTACGTATAAGTATAATGTCCGTCGAAGGAAGTTGTTAAAACCGTTTTTAAGTAGAGGTGGCCATTTATCCAACACACCTAATGAAATTTCATACGTGATGTATTTGTACTCATATGAATTTAACATACCTAATTAATTCTAATTTTACTTCCTCATGTGGAAAAATGTCGATCTACATCTATTCAGTTTTAATATTAATTTAAAGAAACAGTTAATCAGATTAAACTACTTACAACTAAAATAGAAACAAAGAGTAGGTAAGGCACCCAACAATATTTCAAGATTTCAGTCTTTTGTTCTTCACTGTAGCAACCAAAATATTTTCACACAACCATACATTTCTGTTTACGGAAATGCAAAAGGAGACATTCCTTTTTTATTTTAAACTGTCATAAAATACTCTATCTGTCCCTTTCGTTCTTTTTAAAATGGAATAGTTAGAGAGAGATGGATATACATTTGTGGCAGCTGAACAAACTGTGGAAGTCGTTTGCGCTCGCGACGTGAAAGTAAACAGTCGGTTAGTTTTTATACCTGCGCCGGCGCAGTCTGGGTTTATTGTTTTGACGCAAATTAGCTCCACGTCACTAAATATATATTTACGTTCAAACAGCACATGTTTTCGAGAGACTGTTTATTATTTTTGACTACAAAACTGATGTTATATCATAGACCTGTTTATCATCTTTCAACAAAGAATATCGTGGCTTCTAAGCAAGGCACCGGTAGGTCTGATGGTACAATTTTCTTCCTCATTCTTAAGGTCCATTTAACGGGTAGTTTTACTAACTTATCGTAATCAGACATTCCTGACTGGTCTTTTATTGCCGAGGTCTGATTTCTGAGTAGGTAAATACACTCTTTGCTAAGAAATACTATACTATCAAGGTTTGAGACAAAGGTGCTTGCAATTGATTGGCTATCCAATTTACATATGGTGTACCTACATTTTTCATTTTGGCATAGTGCCAAAACAGTAGTCTGGTTTTTGGTGCCTCCTAACCACATCCTTGAATGTACTAAAATTGTAATCAATAATACATTTGAATTAGAATCACACAAATTGGCAGCCGGGTACGGAGGTTTATTTTCTTATTTTCCTTCCGCCTGTTTCTTTCTTGTATTATCACCTTTAACCAAACCATGGTTTATATATTTGGTGTTGTAAACCACAATTTCCTACTACTCATCAAATAACTTTAGCACACTTCCGAGCAATGTTTGTTCTCTCCTTGAAACTATCGTGAAGACACTACGTACACTTCGGAACTGCAAAGCTATCTGTAGAGAAATGTCGTACATTCTTCTTCCTCTTGCCCTGTTCCCAATTTTATTTGGAGTTAGCGCAATATGTCATCCTCTTCCATTTTCCCCTGTCACTCGTCATACTAACACTCACTCCCTTCCTATTCATGTTATCTTTCAGGTAATCCATCCATCTTTTCTTAAGTCTTGCTCTTCCTCTCCATCCATCTAGATTCATACTTAGCACGTACAAATGTCGTACATAATATTCTTCTTAATCTTATTTCTTTGACTTCCCATAAGTAGTTACATAGGCTTCTACATACTCATGTATGCAGGTACATAGAACATGCATTGTCCATTGTTCAGCATTGATCACCCTTCGATTTATTCCGTCCTGATCGACATGCGATATTACTAATTCATTAAACTCAAAGCTATTGTTACTTAGTGGTTATTTGGCATCGATTCTACGATTCTTTTGTTCGGTTTTGCATTATTTTTTATGCGATCATTTGCTGTGTGTGGTCTTGAGGAAGTCACCTCTTCTTTCAACATTATTGGATGCTAAAGTTTCAAGTCGATAAGGCAATATATCCTGTCTGTATTTGGGTGTCTTATGGTCAGTTTTTGACTACATTAATTAGTAGTTTATCTATTTGTTTTTAAGGGCCAATAAGGTCCTCAGAAACCGGTAATTAAAGGTCATGTTATAGTGTTATTTGCACACCGTCAATTGTCTAATTAGTTACGTTCCACTTTTAGATGCCTTTGTTGTATTTTTGGTACTCATCGCTTGTTACAATAAGGAAATATTGCAGGAGATTCTATCATAATATTATCCGGTCTTATTGCCAGATGTACCTCTCGGTCCTCAATTACTTGATAATGGAATTCCCGTGTAAGAGGTCCATTTACTTCAGCCAGCCGTAATCTTATTTATTACCGTTAATATGGGCATTTAACGAAGTTCTCCGTTTTAAGGTGGATAGGCCAATTGCGGATTGAGCGACCCAGTAAATATTTTTGCGTTCTTCCTAAGGCAAGACAATATTTTTTTCGACGCCCACGTATTTTTTCCTACGATTCTTGTGGCTAATAAATAATAATCGCTAATAAATAACGGCTAATAAATAATAATCGCAAAGAGAACTATGATTGATGAAACTACATATGATTCTCAAACATAGCCAACCATTTTAAATTACAATTTGAACGTGCTGTCTTTACAAATTCAGTTCATAACCTTGCGAAGTGTCATTCAGGACACCTTGGCATTATAATTGACGTAACTGTAACAGTCCGTAATTCAATTCCCGTTTTGCGCAAAGTGTACAAAAATAACAATAGTCGGGGCGAACCACGGAGCAGTGTATAAATGGAATACTAGGCACGTATGCATTAGTCAAGCCTTTGGTTTTAGCAGATCAAAGAAGGATGCACGGTACAGTGAATTATGTACAGGAGTTAATACGAAATAAATGACACGGTAAAACAATTGGACACGGAAGACTTGGTAATATGACTTTGACAGTTATAAATAGTCGGTTCGATAAATCATAACCTTGTTGTTGTGTCTCCAATACTGTAATTATTTCATAATTATAGACTCCGCTTTTCGATTCCTTTCAATAGCTAAAATATACCAAAATATGCCACCGAAATGTTACCAAGCTATCGTTGTAACCTTTCAGAAAGGCTTGAACTCTTAGTTCGTTCATTGTTACTCCATTCGTAACTTCTCTGTGATTGTTGAGCAAACAAGTCATGCATTATCTTACCGTTTGCGGCGAGTTGCATTGTGTCAGGTTCTCAGCTAACTGTGATACCAGACGTATCATTTTGTAATTAGTTAGCCGTGCCGGGAGAAAGGTCTTCGTTTTAGTTGGTTTAAATGACTGTTTTTGCTGCTGTTTGTGCAGGATATGGTAAATTAAGAGTTTGTTATGAGATAAGCGATGTTTTTGTAAGTTGTGAAGGTGCTTCACGCAATTTTTCTAAATTATTCAGATTTCTTTTGCTGTTCGAACTTGGCATGAACATGGCAACTTGACAAATAACCTAGCATTGGTATAATCAATTAAAATGAAATCACCTATGTGATTAAAAACATACTGATTAGAATCAAACTACTGCTATGTAAATAAAATGAACAAATACAACTGCTGAACAAATTCAGATTAGCCAACATCACTGATAGAACGTAAGACGTTGCATCTAATAATACCTATGCGCAAGGACATAATACACTGAAACTTCTCATTGCGAAACATATTAATAAAAACAAATAGAAATAAGAAACATGATCATAAAACTTCTCAACTACACATTCGTAAGGTCGCTTTAGAAGATCAAGCTACTACACAGAATTTTAGTAGTCATTAATTCGTTTATGACAGTCGGCATTTCTATGTAAATAAATCTGAATTTATGATGACCATAACCCAAGATTATGTAGAGCAAATACACTCTTTTGCAAAAAAAACGGGCACCTATGCGAAATCTTAGTTTTAAGGACTTTACGTGTATTTCAAAGGGTTTTAATGATTGTAGTATGTTTCTAGCATCAAAAGAGTTAGCCGAGCATGCGTGAGAGTATTCTAAATTTGAATTTTGTACAATTGCTAAGAAATTGGTTAAACCTTGTTTTGGACTAATTGCTGGCAGAAAGTTCGTCGGTGTTTTGAAAAGTTTTTGAAGTGATTTTCAGGAAAATGAAAATGCAGTTTTAATTAATGATTAATGTACTTTTTTGTTAGATCAAAACATTTTTGAAAAATTATGCGTATTTGATAAAATTTTCACCTGCTCTAAATGGGCTATACTGATGATTGATGGCAATGTTAAGAGTGTCGGTATTTTAGTGTAAAGCGTTCTATTGTTTAGATATTGTACCCACGTGTTTTAAAATATCGCTTTTTCATAAATAAACACTATTTAGAAGAGTATCAGTACCTTTGGCTGCGACAAAACCAATTTAAAGTAAGCAGTGCCGATCACAACTCGTCTCCTATCGGACTTTGACATTTAAAAAATACCAAATTTTGTGATAAATGTTAAAATTAGCCACATGAAAAAAGATTAGGAGGATTAAAGCTATCTAAAAAGTCAAATTATTGCCTCGTTAAAGCTCTCGATAACTCCATAGGTATCGGGTTACTAAACAACGATTTAGCTGAAAGGGAGTCAAGAATTCAAAATTATTGGGCAAACGTATGTTTCTTAAGAAATTAGCAGCTAGCCAATTATTGTTATGATTTAAGCAGGAAAGTGCTGCAGATGCTAGAAAATCTCGGTGTAGGCAAGTTTATTTAATAAAATATCCGTGGGATGAAAACACGCTATTTGAAGGCTCAGACTCATAGATCTTCAGAGGTCTACGGAGTTTCCCAAGAGACGAGGTTGTTTAAAAATCAGTAATTACGAGACCTTAAGACCTCGTGCTCACAGTCTATGCGCTATTTTCTGTATTTTGTTGAATTTCAAGACTTTTAAAAATGTCAAAGTCCGATAGGAGACGGGTTGTGATCGGCACTGCTTACTTTAATTTTGTTTTGTCGCAGCCAAAGGTACTGATACTCTTCTAAATAGTGTTTATTTATGAAAAAGCGATATTTTAAAACACGTGGGTACAATATCTAAACAATAGAACGCTTTACACTAAAATACCGACACTCTTAACATTGCCATCAATCATCAGTATAGCCCATTTAGAGCAGGTGAAAATTTTATCAAATACGCATAATTTTTCAAAAATGTTTTGATCTAACAAAAAAGTACATTAATCATTAATTAAAACTGCATTATCATTTTCCTGAAAATCAGTTCAAAAACTTTTCAAAACACCGACGAACTTTCTGCCAGCAATTAGTCCAAAACAAGGTTTAACTAATTTCTTAGCAATTGTACAAAATTCAAATTTAGAATACACTCTCACGCATGCTCGGCTAACTCTTTTGATGCTAGAAACATACTACAATCATTAAAACCCTTTGAAATACACGTAAAGTCCTTAAAACTAAGATTTCGCATAGGTGCCCGTTTTTTTTGCAAAAGAGTTTATAAGATTGACGAATATACAGTCTATATTGAAGATGAAGGTCACACTAATGCTAAATCAGTTGTATATCAGAGTAATGGACAGCATATGGCAAAATTGATAGTGCAAACAAAGAGTAATAAAGTTGTGGATTGTATTGTCTGTAATGGAACTGAAATATAAGCTATCGTTAGTGAAACACCAAGGCTATAATATAAGCAATAGACAATAACGTCTTCATCATAATTACTTTGGTATGACTGACTTAGAGTCTGAGCAATTACCTACTAATTAGCTACTTTGGAAGAAAAAAACATTGCTATGGCCTCAAGAAAGAAAAGTCCCTTTTAGGAAATTATTCTCTTTCTCTCATCTAATTCATTAAATCAAAACCATTTAGTTAATCTACTGTTAAGGAAGATTCACAATTGGTCCCAAAATAAGCGAGCTCGTATCTTGGACACCAATTTACACACAATTATTGGGTACATGACAAACCATTATTTTTTCTAATTACTGCAAATAATATCCTAAGCATTTAAAAAAGACATTGTAAACATTTTACAATAGCTAGCGTGTCTAAACAACAGCAAAAGTCAACTGCAAAATAAATTCAATGCATTTAACTTAACTTTTGCATTGCAAATACGAGCTGACCTAATTACGAAGTTCAATGATAGAACTATGACACTACAGAATGCTAATACTATTGAAGACAAGAGAATTGCACTTGAGTGCTAGTTTACGAAGCCTGAGGGAACGTAAGTAGCTAATCGAGTGGAAATTCTGACGTCAGAACGTTGACTACTTGTACAGTTGTAGGCGTGTTTTGATATTGATTGAATACGTCGATAACTATACCATGTATGCTAATATAATTTTTTTTTTTTCAGTCATGATTTTTGTAGCGTTTAGGGTAAGGGCTCTGAAACTACTGAACCGATTTGAAAAATTGGGAACTCTTCCCGAGTAATATAGGCTATATTTTGTCCGCGTACGGAAAAGGGTTTCTCCGGGACACAGGTGAAACCGCGGGGAAACAGCAATTTCTTTAAAATAAACGGTGAACTATATCTTCCTCAGTTTATCAAAAAGTGAAAAATTGCAATTATGTATGTCCCATTATGTAAGTAATTGCATTCTAAATTCAAACATAGCATCCATTATGCGCAGGATTTATTTGAATGACGGATAAATGAGTTATCTAACAACAACAACACTCGTGGTTTGAACTAATGGACTTTGATAGCGTTAATGATATTTAATTATGTGGTCTACAAACATGCATACAGATTAGTGAGAGTTTTTATAGGAGATGATGTGAATGAGCACTGATTTTGGTGCTAAAAACAAGGTCATTTTAAACTTTCCAGTCTTTGTCTTGCTGAATGTTACTAAAAATATGGTCATTATAAACTTTTCAGACTTACTTTTACAGCGAGGTAAAAAAGGGAGGTTCTCAGTTTGGCCTGTATGTATATGTGTTCGTGCTCGATTATCTCCTGTTTGGCTGAACCGATTTTGATGCAGTTAGCAGCATAGTATTTGGGAGATTTTGGAAAGTTTTTAGGTGTACTTTTTATTGAAGTTGGTTTTTTAGTAAAAAGCTTTCAAGAATACATTCCTACATAATTAATTATTTTCTAAGGTTGTAAAATTTATAGTTTGCGTTTCTATGATTTTAGTCTATCAACAAATACGACAAAACATTTCTACGGATCACACGACCAATAATAAAGAAAACAAACGACTAATGCAAGACTTTCATCGCAACAAGCGTTTTGAAAGTGCTCATAATTGTATTTATGCAGATATTCTGCCACTGTCCACCAGTGAAATGTAAAGAGAATTGGATTCTTTCACGTCCATTAATTACTGGCAATATTGCGTACATTAGAATTGAGAGCCCAATTTTTAATTGGTGTAAAACAAAACCAGATGCACGCAGAAATCAATCAAGCAATACTTAAGTGAAAAATATCATATAAAGATAAAATAAATTGGGTTTTCAATCCAAATGCACATAAAATTCTATGATAATACAATAATATGATTCCTTTCAGAAATCAATTTTCGGATTGTTGCAATTGTATAACTCTTATGAACTGTTACACTAACTAAATTGTTATTGTGTCATAATTGTTGACTAACCTAAATCCCTACTAATATTATAAATGCGAAAGTAACTCTGTCTGTCTGTTACGCTTTCACGTCTAAACCACTGAACTGATTTTAATAAAATTTGGTACAGAGATAGAGTTGAATTTGAGAAAGAACATAGGGTAGTTTTTATCCCGGACTTTTGAAGAATTCTCTTGTAAACGCGATATAACCGAACTCTACGCGGACAAAGGTGCGGGCGGAAGCTAGTAAATAAATAAATTCTCAAATTACACCAGGGATTTAGATCAAATGAGGTTTTAAAGATTCCTAATTTTAACCGACTTGATTACTGATTGAAGCTTGTACTAATAAATTAAATTATAACAGTCGACTAAAATAGACACTGTCAATACTATTGCATAACTTTCCTGTTTCAAGAGACAAGGTCGGCTAAATATGATATCAATGATACAATCACATATAATATATCATTGCTTGTGAATATTCGTCTATAAATGTAGATAATATTACAAATGGCAACTATACCACATAATAATAATAGCTATAGTATATTTTTACTTTGTTACTTTTACAGAAACCGACAAGATTTCATTACAACCCAGAAATCCCTGTGCAAAAATTTTGTTAATTTTTTCTGTTTTCCTAGTACCTACACATAGGAAGTAGTGAAGGATAGGCGTTTTGGGGACTGTCTTATGTAGATCGGAAAGAGTTTATTTTCAGCCTAATTTGAATGAACGCTTTCAACATTATTGTAGCTTCTAAATTCAAGAAGAAAACGGAAGATATTCAAAACTGTTTGAAGACAGAGCAAAACTCTTTCAAGTTTCATAAAACTGTAAACCACATTACATATTCTTATTTTTTACCGCAAAAAGTTGAGGTCCACTGCCCAACCCGATGTTGCGTGAAGCATACGAACTAAGATTTGAACTGGACATAACGGTGATAACATGCGCAGATGCCATTAAATCATACAAAAATGTGCTTTCGCATGCGAAAAGACTGTGTTCCAAACTTCCTTATTTACCGTACGTAATTAAAAAATGAAATTGATTCCTCTTTATTGGTTAGACATGTATTTTAATTGAGTTTGGAAATGTCTAGTTTAAAATTACGGATGTGATTAGTTTAATACACAGTTTGATGTCTAATTAATGTGTTTTTCGGAAATAAGATTTTTTTTTTATTGCGGCTTGTTGTTAAGTTGATCGGAGAAAATTGTGACAAGAAGTTTTCTTTCAGAATGGAGAAAATATATGGTATTCTGAATTTATCTCTCATTTGTTTTTTTTTTTTTCAGTATGTTCTAGTATCGTAAAAAATAATGACAAAGCCGTAGAAATCTGTGGCTTAGCCACAAAACTGTGGGTGCTCATTGAAAGCATTGTATGGTTTCTGTATTTATTGTGAACCGATAAAATTGGTATATTTTTAACCGACTTAAAACAGGAGGTCCTCAGTTTGACCTGCGTGTATGTTTGTGTGTGTTTTTGCGCGATTATCTCACACTTGGCTGAATCGATTGTGATGCAATTTTCAGCGTTTGTCAGATTTAGGAAAAGGTTTTTTGTGTCTTTAATCTAATTGACGTGTCTTAAGACTTACAGTTTTATGCCAGTTCCTCGTGAAATTTTACCTAACTCGCTTCAGCATTTACGTGGAAGCGAACAGACTGATTTATAATACCTTATTAGTGGAGTTTTCATGCGTGACATAATTGTATTTGGCTGAAGTTTCAGGTTGTTAACAATTTCCCTAAATAATGTGAGCAGAGGGCGTTGACCTTGTGTCCTTAAATAATTCAGTAGGTACGCGAGTTAAGTCTACCGTATAATTTCTGTAATAAGGATATTGTATATTCGTGTTTATGTATGTAGGTACGACGTGGTTTACAACATTTGGCAATTCATCTTAAATTGTAGATATATTTTCTATAAATTTTACCAAAGCTTAGGTTACTTGCTAATTCTACAGTTTTCACTCCATAACTACTGAACCGATTTAATTATAGAGATAGCTGAGAAGAGATATGCTAAAGATATAGCTACTTTCGCGGATAAAATATGTTTTTTTTTAACACATTTTTAGTTTTGCCTGTGTGTTACTTATTAGGTATAAGTAGTAAACATGCGTGGCAGGGTAAAATACTATCAGGGATATCACGGTATCCAGAAACTATTCGCGAAAGAACTCACATGTGGGAATTTATTAGAAACTATCTAATAAATTCTTCTATAGGTATATGCCATATGACATCTCCTACGTCAGTCACGGCCAGCACACAATGGCGAGACGCATTCAAATGACAGGATGATCTGCTAGCAAGGGCACTCATTCAATTGCAGTCATCCTGTAGTTCCCCTCAGCTTCCTGCTATCATCTGACAAACAAACCAACTCACCAACCCAATATCTACAGCAATAAGGTCGAAAATTCAATAGCAGAAAGTGTTGCTGCGTAAATCTCTACGCGGATGCTGTCGTATAAAGTTTGACAGTTCGCTTGTTTATGGTAAGCTGTGTTTTATGTATTAAAATGTTGTTGTTGTTCAGTTTTAAGTGTGTAATTGAATTTGCTTTTAATTTACTCGTGAAATGAGGAAATATAAGGTAGGAATTTATGTAATTTTATAATCAATACAGAAAAATCTGTTTATGCTGTCTATGGTTACCGAAAAATATAGCGGGAAAAAATTCAAACGTCGAATGCAATAACTTCTAACTTGCCAGTATCGATTTATTTTTTATTGAACCTCATTTCATGGTTAGAACAAAATAATACAACAGTACAGAAGTCCTAGTTTTATATTGAAAGCAATATCACGCACAACTAAGGCGATGGCGACATTAATTTGAGATAAAGAAAACCATATTTACGCATTACTACGTGGCTTATCATTTTTCAATTTGTAAAGAACTGGGTGTCAAGTTATAACTAACTTAACCCACTAATCGAGTATTTCACAATATTCGGAAACATGTTTGATTAATTAACGTTCCAACGAGGAATCTATTTCCGAAGCATACCACGTTAATTAATCAAATACCGTTAAAGAATTACTACCTACATACTTTTGCAAACCACCTAATTTACCTATCACAGGTCAGTGTGTGAAAATCAAGAGTTATGCCCGATTCGTCATTTTAGTGATTTGGCATCCATAAAAAACGTGTCCCAGTTGGTCATTCAATAAAATATTTTATTTTGCTTAGTCCCAATTGGTCATCCGTACTTTATTTTGTAAAAAGTACTGTCAACAAGATAAGCTTTACAATATTGTAATATGTTTTTTTTTATTATTTTGGTTATGTTTTTTCCGAATATGGCAAGACGCTATTAATAAAATCGCGATTTCAACGGCATCACACACCGCACGGCCAAAACCAAAATACCAGGATCGCATAAATTAGATGAGTAATATACCAATCAACGAGTGTCCATGGAACTGCCCACCGTGTACTAGGACCGCATAACTTACAGGAGTATAGCAGTCAAGAGTGTCAGGATTTTACGTTTTTTTCCTAATTGTAGATAAACATACCAATTTACACCATCTCTTTTTCCTCTTTTATAGAGGAAAAAATTCAAAACTTCAATGACATTTCGGACAGGTTACTTAAAATTAATGTACATTCGGCATATACCCTTATTCGATATTGTTGTTTCGGACCAAAATTTACTTATATCCTTCGCTCTTCTCATTTGTGGAAACATCCGAACCTATTAGATAAAGTTGACAAAATTATCAGGAACACCCTTTCTCTAATATTAAATGTGGCCCTGGACGACCGAGCCTGGCAACAGGCCTCACTGCCTATTCGCTTGGGAGGCCTCGGCGTCCGCAAAATTTCCAGTCTTAGTTTACCGGCATTCCTCTCCTCGGTCCACAGCACCGCAAGTCTCACTAGGAAAATTCTATCTTCCTCACTGGTGGACTTTGGGGTGCCGTGTTTGGCCGATGCGTTGAATGCTTGGAAAATGACTTGCCCAAATACGGTTATGCCCAGTGACCCCTCCTCTCAGAGACAGTGGGATGGGCCGCTCTGCAGCATCACACGGAATGATCTTCTTAATACGTGTAATGGTGCTGCCGAGCGCGCTCGCCTGCTGGCTGTGGGAGTATGGGAATCTGGACTATGGTTGCAGGTTATTCCGTCAACCAGCATAGGCACTATGCTGGATGACAACACCTTCCGGATAGCTACATGCCTTCGATTAGGCGCTCCTGTGTTGCTCCGCATCGCTGCCATTGCGGTGAAGCTGTCGACAGCCTCGGGCACCATGGTCTGTCGTGCTGCAGAAGTGCTGGTCGTATTGCACGGCATGCCAGCATTAACGACATTATCCGTCGTGCTCTTTCCACCGCCGGCGTACCAGCTGTTTTAGAGCCTAATGGACTGGTACGTGACGATGGAAAGAGGCCAGATGGTATGACGTTGTTGCCATGGAAGATGGGTAGGCCCTTGGTGTGGGACGCAACATGCGTCGACACCCTGGCGCCATCACATCTTCCTAGCACGGCAGTCTGTGCTGGGGCGGCTGCAGCTTCTGCAGAGACCACCAAGCGGCGCAAATATAATAACCTTATTGGAAATTATAGTTTTGAGCCGTTTGGGGTCGAAACGCTCGGACCATGGGGCCCGAGTTCGCGGTTACTTTACAAGGACATCGCGAAAAGGCTTGTCGACGCTTCGCGTGACCAGAGGGCTGGCTTATTCTTTGGACAAAGAATTAGCATTGCCATTCAACGTGGCAATGCAGCCAGTCTTCTGGGCACGTTTCCGGAGGACAGTGATGCGGAGGAATACTTCGACACCTGATCGATGCTCTTTTATATTATGTTTTATATAGTATTTTATTTTTAGTTTTGTATAAAGATAAGTAGCTTAAGTTTATATATATGTATAGTGTGTACATTAATAGTTCATATTAAATAATTTAATGTCGTTCTTCAAAATTAAATTTATTTACACCATCATTCATCATTTTTATGTATACAATCTCTTTGCTACTTATGGGCCCCTGGTACTTTTGTTACCGGCACAAAAAGTATCGAGTCACATTTTCGGGTTTATAAAATGCCCAAGTTGTCTTCACCTGTGTTTTAATGTAAATTTTATTATATTTATATGAGAGCTATACCTTTACCTACATCGAAGTTTTTCATTTAAAATTTCTTCTAACACTTTTATTTCTGACGGTACTCTGATACGTGAAATTTTATGCGGGTGACGAATCGGAACTCAAAATTTAAATATTAAATTATTTATTTTGCTCGAATGACCAATTGGGACTTGGTGTATGGAAAAAATAGTTGGTGACCAATCGGTACTAGTGACAAATTGGGAATAACTCAAAATCAAGCAGGTATTCGATCAATCATAATTTAATTAAAATAAATAAAATTAGGGTAGGATGATGAAGAAGTCAAATTATTAGATTCGATTGGAATCGTTTAAATGGTATTCTGAGCAGTCACTGTGTATCTTGTTAACCTGTTATGTGTATAAATAAAATCAAGTACTTAAAGTTTCATTTTGATTCGGTTTTAACAACAATAAAACAACAAAATATTCTACAATTTTTAAATGCAATCCCAGTCAGAACAACGACATCCCGTCTGAAACATGACTTGTGACGTCACAGGTTATGTAAGTCAAAAACCACAAGTAATTAAAAACTTTTAATGTGCCTGGTCAGGAAGATAGGCCTATAGCCGGACATCCAACGAAAGTAGCCTATAATAAATACTACATGCTTTGTCCAATATTCTCTTAATTAATTTAGAAATTAAATGTTACCTAACTCATTAAACATTAAAGTTCATTGGCTTCTAGATATACTAGTAGACAAGTTTAACCAAATTGCGGAAGGCATTCATAATATGAGGAAATTATATAGAAATAACATCAAATATTTTGAAACAAAGCAGCGCAGATATAATACTTACCTACCTACATGAAAAAATATTTATAAATATACTGTAACCACAAAGTACAAAGCGAAACGGTACAAAGTTAAGTAGGTTTGTACTTAAAACCATAATATTAATATAAATAAGCCATTAAATTGAACTAGTATTTGCGTGCACTGATTGCATCGCCATTTTCCGTAATTGCTAATGTTTTTTTACTGTATGCTGATAACGTTGTAAATAGCACATATTTTTTTTGTATAATTATAATAATAGGTATGCATACATACATGACATACTTACAGACGTTGGTTTAAATTCAATTTGAATTGGGTAGTTTCGAACGCGGAATAGTACTGATTATTTTTCCGACCCAAATATCGACCAATAGAATTGCACCATTCGACGTCACGTTATACAACCTACATGGTATTATACTGATAATTTTTTTTGAATATTTTCTCTGGTCGTTGCTATGTCAAACTGACAGGTTGTGGCCGACATTTGGGACGGAAAAATAATCCCCCGAATACCACACGAGCTTCAAAATTCTCTGACATTTTGAAGCTCTTGTGGTATTATAAGTGAAAATTTTCCGACTGTCGTAATGAGTGAACTGATAAACTATCACAAAGTAACCTGAACTGAATTTTGTTTTATAAAATAAGTCTTCATGGATTTGGATAGAATCTAAAATAACAAATATGTAATTTTGAAACAGAGATGCATTTCGTGGTATATTCCGGTAATCGACCATCAGCATACTTACTTTATTATTTTGCGACAAAACTAATGCTATCAAAAGAGAAAAATAATGTCTTCATTACGTATGTAGATCCGGGAAAGCTAGGAAATCCTAATAGATGGTCTAATCATAATTCTGAGCAGCGCCCGTGGTGCCACACGTTATAAGGCAAGCCACGTGAGGACATTAGTGTTGTGACAGGCCACGCCAAAAAGAATTTATACCCCGGAGACCAAGCAGGTTGGATTAATTTCACCTGCAATATCAAAGGAGGTGGTACTGTGGAGGTTTATCTGTCAGGAAAACTCTTTTTGGAACATAGAATTTAGTTATTGTTGATGTCTCATATTGAACTCTTCAAATAGTCTGAAAAAAATAAGTAAACCTTAAATTTTTAGGAAGAGACTTACAATAATAAATCACTGCTTTGATCTGATTGATCTAACAATTAACTAATCAACACAAAAGGCTTTATTATTGAGAAAGGTTTTATAGTCAACATAATTATTTATAAATAGATAAACTGGTTTTAAATTAATAACAGCAAGTTATTCATCATTAGTCAGTGCATGTGGTTAAAATTACAACATCATTGAAATTCCACTGTTTGTTTGAGAACTGAACACAAATGGTCTGACCGCACCAGTTGTTCCGCAAACGTTGCTACATCAATTTATTCTGTGGGTAAACTGTTCACATCAAGAGTTGCTAGTTGGAAAATATCGTCTATACCATTTCTGCAAAAGTGATATGTGGGCTCAGAAGAATCTTCAATGGGTGTTCAGTTCAGTTAAGTTTGTAAGGTAATGTCTGGATCTAAACTCATTTGTTTTTTTACTAGTGGAAAGCCACGATATTTGAATTGATAATTTACTTTTGAATGGTCCCCATCTTACCTTCCTTATCACAAATTCCCCTACCATTGGCTATGTTTTACCCAGGTACGTTAAATAGTTTAGGACGCGGGTGAAACGACGCAAAACTAGCAAGAATTTGACAAAAATAACAGTAATAACTTCAGCAACTTGGACTCACTCACTATAAAGTCATATTTCAATCTAGTAAACTGTTCAACATTAAAAAATAAGCGAAAACGTTCCGACTCGCAATAGCAGTCATCAATCCATTCTTTAGACACGATAAGATTCACTTGAAAATTCCGTTATAGCAAAATGCACTGTAAAATTATATCTTTTAAGTCTTAATTTGATTAAGCCATGTTTCGTATGGCAGTATTGTTATATTTTCACACAGTATGATAAACCGTTGCCAAATCGACACATTGAAATCACTTGATTTTCGTCAGTATTTTGGAGAAATAAAATTTTGTAACTCTCATTTGATTGTAGTAGGTTCCTATTGACTTGAATGAAATTCAGGAAAACATAACACTTACGTACCTAAAATAAGTAGACAGAATAAGAAAAAAAACTTCACAATCGATTAAAAATCTAAACGCAAAGGCTAGTAAAATAACAAAAACGAAGTAGGTAGCTATAAAGTTGTTTGAACTAGGTACGAAATAAAAATCCTCTTGTTATAAACAGCTGCCTTCAGCATTTTATTCATGTTTTAAAGATAGAATTAAAGATCTAAAGCATTCAATTTATTTAAATAACGCCAAGTTAATTTAATACAGTTCAGCAGCAAAAAGCGAGGAAGTCTACGATTTCATATCATTAACATTGCATCGGAAGTTAATAATAATCCTGTATTATTCAATGTTATCTGTGTTACTGGTGTTACTCGTACCTACACGGTTCGATATAAAAATTTATGAATAAACACAACGGTCATAGACGATTCTCATGAATGGTCACCGAAGCACTGAACCACAGCGCGACCGGTTCTCATTGTATCCGATATCTGACGCCAATGTAACCTTTCTATGCAATAATACTCTTTTTGCAACCAAATAGGTTTCTACAAAACCACAAACTCTCTGGTCTATAAAGGGGGAGTTCCGAAATTCCGATTTTAAATCCACAGTCGCACGTTGCGTGTTTACTTTAAATATTTTCATACTTAGTCTATCTCATGAGCATAAGATGTGTTTACAATAATCGGCGTGGGATTATTAACCACAACGGTGATTGGCATGCTTTTGATAAACACCATTATGACTGCACAAGATTTTACACGTTTGTCTTCAATCAATACTTTCACTGATAACTGTTGTATTATCTAAATACTTCTTAATGGTTTTTGACATTTGACGATCTCCGCCAATTTTGTTTCGATCTTAATGTCATGGCTGTAATCAAAATCCGCTAAATAATAATAATGATGATGCAGCATTTCATTATTCACAAACCGTATTAATTTATTTATTGGATTGCATCTAAAAGGTTGAATGCCGATGCGTTGCGACCTCATTTCGCTTTTAGCTTCTCGTTTTCCTTTCACGAATCAAGTTTTTTTGTAAATCTATCAGAACCAGTGTTAAATCTAGCTTTCGGTGTTCGACCAACATTATTCTTAAACCTACTGACATTTTGATTATCATTTGCAACGTGCTGCAAAATGACGATGATTTATCTTATTTATGTTAAATATATCTTATTTATATTCCAAATATATTCCAAAAAGGATTATTAATATGTTTATTTGCAGTAAATGCAGTAATCATTTGATTACTTTCCTCACAGCCACAGTTTTACCTGTAACTAATTATCGATTATGCGGTGCAAACTAATCACTGCATTATTAATCTGACCTTCAATCTCTGCGACAAGTCGCAACCAAATGATTAAAATCTTTTTCTCCAATCGCTGACATTCAAATCTCACTTTAACAACAATCAACTGCAAACGAAATTGGTGTCATAAAAAAAACAGTTCTTATTTTTGGTGAAGCGAATCTCAAACGTCAGCATTGTCAGTTTTGCTGTTTGGATCTCTCAGATTAAAATTCTCAGTTACTTGTAATTGAAATCTTAGTGCGATAGTGTCATAACATACCGGTGTGAACCGTTCCTCCTCGGCGTTGAGCAAATCCCCGACAGAAGATGCTTTCGCCTGATTCGCCAAATGCCTACGGCTATTCAAGACATAGGACAACTCATCCAGGTACCGCAGCGTCAAGTTAGCCATTTTTCACACAACACAAGCACACTACAAACTGATCATTTACCACTCGCGTCAACAGTAGTCCGTAGTAACAATGAAATAGGAAACTGCGTATTCACGTAAACAATTCAATGGGAGTCGCGCAGTGGGAGCTACATGCGTACTGCGCCATAGCCGAGTCGCAACTGAGCGGACCGCGACGGCTGCGCTCTTCGGCGCTCATAGAGTAAACATTCGTAGAAAGCTAATCGGCTACGACCTTATTATGGTTTTAGGTAAACACTCCTAATATCTAGATTAGAGCAGACGTTGACTCACTGTTTTAAGCTGCAGTTATGTCATTGTGTGTCTGGCCAAGGCCAAAAGGTTTATGAATGGTCGAACGAGCACTAGAGAGATCGAAATTATCCTCAAGGGTTTGATGTAATGAGGGAAGATATTAAAGAGTAATTAACTTTTATAGCTTGGCCACATGAAACTGGCTTAGTAATTAACACCGACGAAATGGTTTGTCTAATTACACATCAGACCGTTGATGAAACAGATGGTTTTAGGCCATCTTCTAATTACAATGTGGTCAAATTGGGATCTTAGGAGATCTTACGCATACTTAAGGAGTAGAAACTTCGAATTTCCTTACAAGGAGTTAACTACTTCTATTACTTATTTTAGGCTTCCCATTTGAATCGTGCAAAAATGGATCCTAGAGTATCATTTGAAGATTAGGTTTGCCGTTCCTTCCATAAAGAAGCATGCAGATAAATAAAATTGATTCGGTGCTTCTAATATTAGTTAGGATTATCGTCTCTGCATTATTCTTTGCCACAGCTGCACTTACGATCCATTTCTTGCTCACATTCCACGTGACGGTGACGAGAGCCTCGGAGCCATTTCCTAAGTATTACGTAAAACTGAAGACGTCGTTACATATTATGTGAGAGCTAATTATAAACAATTTGCACTTATCAGTTCAATTCAATTTACTCGAGAGCTAAAACTGAAGAAGTTTGGATGAAAGACAAATTAAAGCTACCCGTCTCAAGGACGGGTGGTACAGATGCGATGCAAACTTATAAATTATGGAATAATTATATCTTAATCTTTAGCTTTAAATTAAACGTCTTCCTTAAAATTGAACTTATTGCATAAGAGTTTGATAAGTTGGATCAAATTGAATAAAGAAACTGAGCTAGTAATAGAAAAACTCGCATTGTTCACCCCAGAGGGGATTGACCAGGAAACAAGTTTATAAGAAACGAAACACCTTTAGAAACGCTTAGTTTTTGCGCTAAAGTTAACGACAATGGCATAACACGGGGTAACAGGTTGCGGGCCTATTGTTCAGGGGCACCTGAACGACCAGTTACCCTTTGTTTACTTCAGAAAACCAGGGAAAAAGCCACTGACCTGTGGTAATGTTGACAAAAGGAATTTTATAAAACTTACTGTTCTCTGCAGTTTCGCCCGCAAAAAGAGGGAACTACTCTCGAGCTCTTGACTATCTGTGTAACAAATTGTATTTCAATCGGTTCAGAAGTTTTAGCGAGAAAGCCGGATATCCGCATTTATGATATTAATAAGGAAGGTTAAGATAAACTTTATGTTACAAATGGTATTAAAATAATTACTTCCATTTTGAAGATCAATCTGATCTAATTGGCTCTTAGATTTCATGTTTCCAAAAACTTGATTCTGCGTTCAATCTTATTTTTATATCAAAGTATACTTTGAACCCTTAATAAAAATAAC
Organism: Helicoverpa armigera; assembly: GCF_030705265.1. Taxonomy (NCBI): domain Eukaryota; kingdom Metazoa; phylum Arthropoda; class Insecta; order Lepidoptera; family Noctuidae; genus Helicoverpa; species Helicoverpa armigera. Next base: position 5,246,359 of record NC_087141.1, read on the forward strand.
CTACCCTTTAGAGCAAACAACCTTGATAATACAAAAATGTATATTTAAATCTTCAACACATCTAATACATAAATATTTTTATTTACATCATAAGAATCTCCAATAATCGTCGTAGTAAATATGAAGTATTCTCTAATAACATTGATAGAGTGTATACCTCTTATCCCTAGATAACTGTCAGTCACACAATTTGAGATTTGATTGATCTGGAGCGATTCCCAATTCCCAATCCATCAAGCAAGCAGAATCCTAATAAACTTCTTCTAATTGGATTGAAGTAGTTAAGTAAAACCTTTTTAAATCGTTAAGTTTATTTTCTAAGGCTTCTAATCCTGCATTGTCAGTATTTTTTGCTTTTACAGTCTTTCGATTGGATGCTTTCTGTTGAATGACTTAAAATTGGATTATCTTCCATCGTTAATTTGTCAAAGTATCATCTAAGCATCTTAATCCTAAATTCCGTTTTCAGCCATTATCAGATGCTGCTAATTTCTGCTAACTATGCTTTACTTTACTTGACGAACTATTTCAATTTTTTTCTTAATTCCCACCGCACCGGTCGGAAATGCTTATCGTTTGGAACATTGAGCAAATAATAGTCGCCATCTGACCCATCATTGACTAGTTAATCATCATTGGCCCTTACAATTCCTCGCCTCCCAATTTTCCTTCCTACTAGAATAGCTAGATAGGATAATTGCAATGGTCCATTTAGTAGCTTCAAGCTCTGTGAGTGCACGACGGACGCGATCGTGGTAGGTCAGTATTGTACCGGCCCTTCGCTTCCTTTCACTTTCGAACCAATTGTTACTGGACCTCTGCTATAATTGTAACTTCATTCTTTAGAAATTACAGTTCTTTTTTTTTACTTTTTTTGCTGTTTTTGTAAGATTGGTTTTTGTGATGTTGCTCAAATTGTGGAGTTTTTGTTTCATTTTCCTTGCTATTCATTTGTTCTTTTCCTATTTTATTCATATAATTTTCATACCATTTACGTATTTCTATCTTCTCATAGGTACATCTGTTTTTAAGCGCAGTGATTTCCTGCTTTGGAATTCACAAAAAAAATCTAGATTTTTTTTATTGAATGTTAAAGATTCAGACACATTTAAAAAAATATTTCGTCAAAGCCAACAACATTATTCATGTTAATATCGAAATAAATAAAATTCTTCGTATTAAAATTAAAACGCTTGTCAATTTTGAAACATAACCTTCGTTGGAAAAAAGTTGCATTTTTTTTAATGCGATATTTTCTTCAATGCCAACTGATCGATAGTGAACAGCTGTTCTCCTTAAAGTTTTTTGTGCAAGTCCTTTCTAAAATGAGTTCTGAAAAAACTCAGGTAGCATGACATAACGCTTGTTTTGCTCTGAGGATCAGGTAGGAATATACCAATACCGACCAGTAGATACTTAAATGTGAATTAAATTACATACATGTGAATAGTTTAAATTAAACGTAGTATTTGCCTAGCCTTAGCCAAACCTATACAAATTAAAATTATCTTCTACTGTTAAATCTACATGGAAAATGTCAGTAATACTGAAAATACATATATAAACGCCCTGGGTTTCAAGACTCTAGCCTACCTAAATGTCTTTACGGTTCTTGCCTCTAATATCTTTCGACGAACTAAAATATTTGGCTATTATCAATCTAACATTTCAAACAATAATAAAAGAAAATTTGACCTAGCAGTATGGCAATCAATATACCTACGGATGACAAAATTAGGATCAGTAGGTAACTAGTTCCAACCAACAGAACACTTCAGCTAACTACAGTAAATTAAATCCTAAATTACGCGAACAATTATAACATTTTACGTGGTCACCTAGTTCTGTTCGCAAGTGTTACGTACGCCGATGACAACTAAGATAGACGCCATATTGTTTCGTAAGAGAAGCCGCGAAAACCGCGGGAACTCATTAAATGGAATAATGTTTGCTATGTTCGTGGTCAACTGTATTGTGGCGTGGTTGCGATGAAATGTGTTGAATAGTGTGGCTGGTTTTCTGTATGGAGTTTTTGATGGTTATATAATACTATTTATGGGGCATTGGTCATGGGATTATTTTCCCCACAGGACTCCAAGAGTGAAAACTATAGGATATTTGTTTCTAAATGTGTACGTACAGTCAACTTCAGGTCAGTGGTAACAGTTTTATAGGAAAATCGTACTTATTACTATTGAGTTAAGGTGCATGACAGTTACCACTGATGTGCGGTCTACCGTACCTACCTAACCTACATAAGTCATACCTGGTAAGTTAGGACTAACAAAAAAAAACAATTAAAATGGGTAGATACCCAGTAATCGAACAGAAAATGAGCGTCTTCTTGGCTCTTATTAACTAACTTCCCAAAAAAGAAGTACTCAATTTGACCGCGTTGTTTTACGATGTGTAAACAAAACGTTGCGTTCCTAACCACGCGGCCTTTATAGCCGCAGCCTACAAACAATAATGAACTATCACTGTTTCTCGATTGTTATCTCAAAATAATTGTAGTGCATCTTATAATTATGGCACAACTTACCTACTAATTAGTGTAGCGTTATTTACAAATGTTATACTTAATAAAAACATGTTATTTGCTCGAGGTCGCTCGAGTTTTCATGGCATGAAACGGAAAATTATGTAATTGCGATACATTGACTCGGTTTCCGTGTAAACCGTATGAAATGTGTAAAGTAATATGTTTTTACTTTAGTAATGAGTGACTTACTGACTAATTATTATCATTGCACACTCTTTTGTGTGATATAAAATTAAACATCATTAAAATAATGATTCATAGACGTTTTCGTTTTGATTGGAGACCGTCTTTATCTAAACGCATTAAAGTGCTTATTTGTGTTTACTTATTGTTATCTAAATAAAATGTATTTACTTATTGGTATTCAAAGTATTTTAAAACGGAAGCAAATATAGAATCATCGAGAAAATTAATAATATTAACATCGTTGCTAGTCACAAGTTCATTAGGTATATTCATTGCTTGCCGTTTTCCCGCGGTTTTACCTGCGTCCCGGGTTAACTGCTACCCGTACCCGGATAAAATATAGCCTATGTTACTAGGGAAGAGTGTAGTTTCCCAACGGTGAATTTTTCAAATCATTTCAGTAGTTTCGGAGCTAAAGGCTCCGAAACAGTTAGAATACAAACAAAAAAAGTTTCCTCTTTGAAATATTCGTATTTCGAAGGTAAACGACATTTTCTTCCGAGTTTCTTTTAACTGAAACGTAATAGGTACCTAACCAAAATACAAGACTCAAATATTCAGTAACTCAGAACATTGCACACAAAACTGTGTCAAACTAAAATAACTAATAGTTTCGTCTGGCTAGGAGCCATTTTTGATAACCCACATGCATGTCTCACATTTCAGTAACTAACACATTAAATCACACTTAAATATATGCTAAGTTTTGTTATTGCAGTAAATAATAGTCTGATGAAATGAATGAATGAAATTCAAAAACTTCCGATCTCTTAACAATCATATCTTCAGATAATCTTGATCTCTCACACGGTTAACAGACACTTAGCTATGGTACAACTTGAAGTCATGAGGATTTCTTTATGTAAAACAAGCATTATAAACAAAAATTAACTGACTAATTACAAGTACTGTGCTGACCTTGACACATTAAACCTACAAATCATTTATAAAAACAATGAAGTATCATAATATTTCCTCAATTTTCATCTCATCCCACCACCTTCCTTCCCACCATCAAAACGAACGAACTGTCACCACCAAGATAAACGATTTAGTAACGACCATTAAATTTCGACAAATTAATCTTTCATAATCATCCTCGCAAGATATTAATACGCCATTGTTATTCGGGCGCCATCTTGCGTGCGTTTCCGCTCGCTTTCACTGCGCGAGCGCAGGCTAATTAAACGTGAACGTGACGAGGTGTACCGCAGATAATATATGTTGCTATTATATCATATAGTAATGTCGTACATGGAGTAGGAACGCTTCGGAATTTCATGTCTGTCAGGACGTTGCGGTCAAAAAGGTAATGATGTTGACCTACTTTGTGACTGAAATGGCAGATCTGAAATACTTACGGTGAGATGTAGCAATCTAGGTATAACCGAATCATTTTCAGTTGTCAAATGACCGATTTGACTAATGAGTGGCTAGTAGACAGCTGGTTATGGTTTGGTTATCGTTATGGTTAAATAATGCAACTGGGTCTTAGAAAACCTGATGAAGCGTCAGAAAACTCTGAAATGTGCTAACGCAAAAATAGCTTGGACACGAACCTGTTATAGTATTTCAGAACAAACCCTTGTAAGAGTAATTTGATGCCCTTGAAATCCCTGGCTGCTATTTCGACAAGGTTCTCACACCAATCCATTACCAAAAAACCGTTCGTAACATCAACACGCAGCTATAAATGTACCCCAAACTATATTTAGTTCCCGCGTCACTATTCTCGCGATTCCACAAAAACAGGTTAAGGTCGGTAGCCTCTGACGTCTTCGCTCCCCCTCTGCGTCAATTGGGGGTCGTTACGGCAGTCACAATTGACACGTCATAGTGACGTCAATAGTGTGAATTTACGGGAGTAGGCAACGGGTCTGTGAGATGGATCCTTATGGCAAGTTGTTGGAGAGCTATCCATTTTGGCAATCTGTTCTAGGGAGAATTTATGCTTAAAGGACTTAGAAATCGGCTATAAGTAGGAATTAGGGTAGGATTCAGATTACATGGATGACAGACAAATCATGTGATGACAATTTTGTTTGTCATCATACACCACAAAAAAATCTGTTGAGTTTTCATGACCTTCAACTACTGACCATTAGCGGTCATTACATTGTCACCATGATGCCTCAAAATTAAAACCATGACATACGTTGTTAAATTGTCAACAGAGCAGTTTGAATTATCTTTGGTACCCAAAAATATAGTTTTGTAGTCCAAATCCATAACTGTCCTTATCGTCATCTGCGTACATTGGAACGCTTCATAAAAAATCCATTTCACGCTACATTTGTCACAAAAACCATCGTACTTATTGGGAACGTTTTATTGTTGAAAAACTGGATTAACTTTTGTGTGGTCCCAAGTTCAATGTTCGGTGCACTTGTCGATAAAAACTAGATCTAAATTAAACTGGTTTCCACAAAAGTGTAATATTGTCATGTTTCCTGAAATTGAAAAATAATGATAAATTCCTCAGAATTTGAATGGTACGGTTTCATCTATAAATAGTGTTTTTTTATGGACGCAAAAACAGTTCGAAGCCTCAAAAAAATTAAGTTAAACCTCAGATCAGGTATACCAGAAATGAAATAAGTTTTTGGGAAAGGCAAACGGCAATACCATTATCTTATTCTTGCAAAACGATACGAAGAATACACATATATACTTGAATAAATAATGAAGATAGACTTGCGATAGTCAGAACCTGTAAGACTCAAATACCATTCATCTTAGAATACTATTACTCCATAGCCGACAATAGCTCTAATGCATTTGAACATAAGTCGAACAATCGCATTTAAAGAAACATTTATTACACAAATTCGTGATGTATTTATGGAGTAATTCTTAATACCCTCATCATAAGTAATATTATGAATGTTTGTATGCTCGTTACCCAATCAGATTCAAACAGCTAAATGGGTTTCAAGAAATGTATGCTAGCCTAAATTACTGGTGCAACAGACAAAGTCGCAGACCAAAGAAAACTTGTGATTACACAAAGTAATTTTAAGCGATAATATAATGAAAAGAATATCGGTCATCTATGTATAAAACGTATAAGAATAGAAGTTCCTCAATAGATCCATCTATTCATACAGCACCGTTCATCGCCTAGTTACGAAATGTTATGTGCAAATCGAGATCAAGTAAGCGATTCTGATGGTTCATTTAAATCGATAAATGTAATTTACGATACATCCCTGGAATTAATTCGGTAACCAATCATCATTAGCGCATTATTGATGTTTGCAACTGCATGATACGTTCATATCAGTTTCTGAACTACCTAGATACAAATTACTGATTGCATCCTCAAAATTAGCGAATAAAACTACAAATTGTTAAGGAAGAACAGTTAGACCGTCAAGACAACAGAAATATCTTCCTTAAGATACACGCAAAGCTAAAGTCACCCCAGAAACAGTTCCCCACAAAAAATGATAAAGTGAAATATGCAAGCACCATTTACATGCTTATTCAATTGTCACTAGCGACAGCCTCAGAAGACAATGAAAGTACATCTTAATCAAATTATCCTTTCTAAATAGAGGGATGTATTCTATTAACACGATCGTGGGACTATTGGCACAATGAGACCACGATTCACGGTGTACGAGCTACCGTTCAAGACCCGCATGGCAGGTAACCCGACAACCGCTCTGCTGCCCACATCCGGCACTTTGTTACTTTATACCACTTTTTAATATATTTCAGGACCCTTATTAGAAGGGGATAAAGCTTATTTTCCTCTAGCAGTTTTTATATTTGTAGTTTCTGCAGTAACTGATGGGGCTTTAATAAAAGGTTCAGCGGAAGTATCGAATGACGCGATGAGTCGGACATTTTGTGCTATTGTGATTTCATAAAAGATTAATACCGTGTTTGTTGGTTTTTGTACAGTTAGGCGATCGTGACTCATGTGTTTATGTGAACTTTTATCTATATGGGAAGCCTTTTGTGGAAGATACATCGAATTTATTAATCAGAACATGGACTAGTGATGGATCGGGAGAAAAAAGATGTGAAGATAAAGTAAATTGACTCGCGTGGGTAGCCAATAAATAGATCTATGTATAAAAGATTGGGGTCAGGCAGGACGTTGGCACTTTAGCACTTCGACAGGTCGTGTAGAAATTAGGCTCAAAGACATAAATTAGTGCTTAGTATATCAGTATATAATCATTATTTAAACTACTAAATGAAGGCAATCATGTCAGTTAATATAAGGACGGACAACTCAAATTCATCCAGTCACCCGGTTGTTACAGTACCCCAGATTTAACTTCATTCATTGTTGACTGACTAACAATGAAACTACAAAATTTGTCGCATGTCCAACACTTTTATCTTAAACGTGTGATGTGTAATCTATTAACACGGTCATCGGTCCAAATGTATTTGTTCGGAAGCAACAGTTCAAGTGTAACGGTAACTTAATTAGGTTTTTGCCTTAATTTGTGTGGCGAACTAACAAAAATATTACGTATGCAATCGAATTGAAAACCTCTTTCTTTTTGGGAAGTACATTAAAAATTACATAAAAGGCAAGAAAAGTAAATAAGACAGACAAGATGTTTATTTACATCATATCGTTGGTAATGAGGGTTTTTGAAATTTTTTCTGCCACCGGGTGGCGCCACGTATGCGTCTGGTCCAAACAGCTGTCAAATAGTATGGAATTGTAGGTGCCGAACTTATTGTTTATTGAAATTCTGTTATATTGGAAGTGTTATTGATTTTATTATGGACTACGGTCAGAATAAGGTTTCCGAACTAAAAATTGAGCTAAGAGAGAGGGTGCAAAAGTCACTGGTAGTTGAAAAATTTGTTAACACAATATGATTTAGTTTTTTTTATTTACTCAACCTCAATAGTAAAACAATAATGCAGTGCTTTAATTATAAAATAAAAAAAACCACTAAAATCGTTCACTATTCATAGTAAAGATAAGCACTTTGACAGTTACCTGGACCTGACGACTCAGTGCGCCACCTGGTGGACGCCATTTTAGAAAACCCTCATTGGACAATCATTTTAAGATTTTGTTATCTTCAGGGCTTTCCCTTTTTTTTTTAATACAAGGCCTAAAGTCATCGAGAATAGAGCGGTTTGAATAGACTACCTAATTCCGATAAACACACAAACGTAATTTAACATCCTGTAGTAATTAGTAAGTGTATTTCTATCGGCTTACTTCCCTACTTACAACTAATGACTGTATTTGCACCACAATCCCTAGAAGATAATACATTATGGACGTACGGACGTCTGTAGTCGATTACGTATGTTTTATATAATTTACAGGTAGAACACTGATCGGCCGCAGATGATATGAAATATGTAGTTACTTGTAATCTATCTTTACTTCCTAGATCTGAGACGTAATGTGTTTATTGAGTCTTGTTCTGCAGGTCGTCTGTGTGTTCTTGCAATGATATTCGTAACTCTATGTATGAATAGACTAGCTTCCGCGATCAGATCTGATCAGATGTTTCATAAGAATGCACCAAAAAAAGTAGCCTACCTTGGTAAATGGGTTATCTCACATTGAAAGGATTTTTTTAATTCGAATTCATAGTTCCTGAGATTGGCGCGCTTGTTTCTTCAATATCATTAATGTAATTTCATATCTAGATATATTTACTTCTAATGATCTTAATAGCAACTGGCAATCTGGATTTGTTTCAATTTAACGAGACTCAGCATTAGAACTATAAACAAAGGCCAGATGATGCTCTGCATTTTAAAGCTTGTCCCAAAGTAAGTACATAAAGCAGTTTCTCCAAAACAAAGCATTCTTGGCGCATCTTACTTGCAGATTTGTCTCGGTCAGTGTCATTGCCGTTCACCCACACAATCTAAACTATGGCGAATGTCCCGCCCCCCTAATCTGAAGTCATCGCTTTATTCCTACCGACTTCCTTAGGTCATCACTCCTTTTTTCACTGTTTAAGTCATGACATATTTTTCAGCCTGAGTAATATGGTTGTGGAATTGTTCGAAAGGGTTACTTGCTCTATAAATATGAGTGCGTCAGTAAAATCTTTATCATTTGTCTAGCCTTTTCTCAACTATGTTGACGTTGATTCAAGGGAGCATGTATTTGTCTGTTCATTATTTAAGTAAGTCAAAGATATGTAATTTCTTTTAATTAAGTACCTCCGTACTTATGCTAATGGGATAAAAAAAATTCAGAGGCTTAATAAAAAATTATAAACATTTTCGAATCTCATTAATTCTATTAGGCTAGAACATAAGAACGTCTATCTAGGCTGTTCAACCCGTTCTATGCCGCTTTGATATAATCACATAAAAAAGTAAAACTTAATTATATGCGTAAGCAATTTGAAAGCTACAAAAATCATCAAAATGCTAGCAATAATATGAGTGTAGTTTTCTAAGAAATCATGCATTTCTCTTTGCATATGTTTAATGTGAATAGTGTTTAATCGAAGTATTAAAGAATAACTTTCATTTTATAGTTTAAAAAGTACAATAGATTCAACCTACTCGGTACGATTACAATGTCATTAGGTATGTAGGTTAACGTTATAGTATGAAACCATTAGAAAAATACTTGCATCACTAATAGTTGATGTACTTAAATATGTAGGTAAGTTCGTAGGTGCAGTGAAACTACCGATAGTAAAAGTATAAAGAATAATAAAACCGAAGTAGATGAAGTAATTTCATAAGACGTAAACAGCTTTGAAAAACTCATCTGCGTACTTACACACGATTTACCAGTCAAATAAAATCCAACACGGTCTGTAAAATAAATTGTAAAACAAATATTAAAGACTAGCTTCCACCACCATTCTCCGATACGGGTAAAAAAGTAGTCTTTAGCCTATTAGCCTAAAAGGCCTATGACGGAACACGACGGTTCTTAGTCAGTAAGAGTCTGACACTCCCTCACCGCTGCTAACCCACAGCGGGCGGGGTCATTTGATGATTTTTAACGTCGGAAAAAAAAAGCCTATTAGCCTGCCCTGATTCATTTATAAAATCGGTCCAGTAGCTCTTAACATTAAAACAAAGGAAACAAGCTCTTCAGCTTCATAATACTTATTTGTGTAGATACGCTCACCAAAATCTACTAACATTTTAGTACATATCATTCCATATTTATCCTGTCTAGACGGCAGACTCAAAGAATACCAACTTTTTATGTACACAAATGACGTCACATTGCCAAACTGAGTTAATTTTCTTTGACGTAAACATAAGCAATCACTATAATATAGGAAGCCTTAGAAGATTGACCTTCACCTCTGAATTGAAACCGTATAGCGATCAAATTGATTAGTTGACCTGCATAGCGGATACTATCAGATGGATATAGATATTCTTAGTTTACGTGGACGATTACATGTTAAGTTTTTTTTAGCTATGCAACCCCCTAATGCTATTGAACTGGAGATAATAATGGTGGCAGGTTTGAAGCTTTTGGCTGCGTGATTGTTTGAAAGAGTTACCGCGGCCCTGGTACATAAAAGGCCTACGACGGAATACGACGGTTTTTAACTAGTAGTTAAGAGTCTGACACTCCCTCTCCGCTGCTAACCCACAGGGAGGGGTCATTTGATGATTTTTGACGTCGTCAAAAAAAATAAAAAAATGTTGAATTATTTGAATAACACCGTACAGCTAAGAGATTATTTCCTTTTTCATAAGATTTAACAGTCTGAACATAAAAATATTATTATCAATTTCAAGTCACGGAACGCAAAGGTCAACTCGCTTATTTAGGAAGAAAAAAGTTCATAGTTAGCAAAAAAATACATGAAACAAACACGAAACACGCACATAATCATTTAGTTTTTAAATAACTTCAACTATTAGGGACGCTTCTATTATGAACGGTAATAAATTAACCTCAACATTTAAAGTTCATTTACTCTGAAGATAATTAAGTTGCCTTTGTATAGAGGGATTGTAAAAAGCCTGTCATTTATATAAAAGTGTATAAAAGTCTTAATAAATGGGGTTTCTTATTCGTATGCATGTCACGCATGGCGGCGCTCATACAAATTGGACTACTGGTGGTGGCTGGGACCATAGTGACAAGAGTAGCGATTTTAGTTTCCCTTAAATCTCAATCGTGTTTTGAAAATGCTCTACTTGCCAAAGGTGCTACTATAAAAATTTCAGCAATTTCTTGACTTTTCATATTGTGGTATTAACTTCTATAAAACTTGATCGCAAAAGATTAGTATCTGACAAAATTATCGCGTATATAATTTGAGCTACTGGAGCCACTGGATCGCCGTGAGCAATTCAAGAAAATTTTGTTGCAATAAGCGAATTATTGTTACATGAGAGTGGACTAGCCCTAAATTGCCTTAATTTCATATAGTTCGATGTACCGACTAAATATTATGCGAAAACTCCAAACCAGCTATAAGAACAATTGATTTATGCACACGAGCTAACCTTTATCAACGTTTATCTGCCATGTTAGTTACATGTCGTAAGACACAACACAAGATTAGATTCTGTATCTGTTCTTACATACATGTAAGTATTATGAATCGCTCATATCTTAGTAAATCGTAGTGTGGAAATGACAATAGTTCTGCTATCTGTTTGTGTTTGATTGATTCTCTTTCATGGCGTGAACGTGTCTTATGTGTGGGGGTGTGAGGCTCATCTTTTTATCACTATTAGCAGATCACGGCTGGTCTAAAACATGATAGATACTGTCAGCAAAAATATCGTATATCATCCAAAAGACATCTCTCTGCATTTGACCTTTTTATTTAATAAGAAATCATCAAATGACTCCTCCCGCTTTGGGTAAGCAGCGTGAGGGAGTGTCAGACTTTTACTGACTAAAACCCGTCGTGTCCCTTTGTGTACCAGGGCCACGATAACTCTTTCGAACAATCCTGCAGCCCCGGTCTGCATTTTGACTTCAATTGTAAATCTTCCAAAGCGGTTTCTAAAATCGCTGCGTCTCTCGCTCCGCTCATCACCAAGTTGTTCCACGGTTGGTGCACGGCGATGCACGTGCGCTATTCCATCCCGGACGCACGTGCACAGGCATCAGACTGAACATCAACTCGTCGTGTGCGCCGGTAATAGTAAATACACATACAATTGGAGGGCAAACACGACACATATTGTGTGTATTTATCGGCCATTTTTATCGAGCACGATCGTTATAAACAGTCGATTTACCAATAGGGTGACCAATTTCTCGTATCTCATTTTAAACTAGGCCATAATGGCCTAATTTAAATCAAATGTCAATTATGTTATTAGACATAACATAACGCCCACATCCGATAATCGGTGACCGATTTTTTGTAGGAAAAAAATAGAATACACTGAAAGCAATAGTGCAACGCACACGTCCTAAAAAATCTCGGTCAAAAAACTATTGTCAGATCGTCGTAAAAAGAGGAACTATTATAATTAGTAGTATTGCCGTCACACCGTTTTTGAGCTTTGTACATGCCAGGTGCCCCAATGTCCGCGCAGTCGTTCATGCTCACATATACAGCTACCTCTAAGTGTACGCGTGTACGTCGAGTCCACTCAATGCGTGTACGCGTACATTGAACGCCTAGTCTGTACCCAACTTTATGCCAATGGTTGCTTCGTGATATCGTATCGTGTCGCCGTGACTAGATCACACGACTTACCGGCTTTTACTTTCACGTTATTGTTGCAAGATACTCGATGTTGCTAGCGTGAAAAACTTGCGATTTTGTCGCTTTTTTTTGTTTGTTGATGTCTGTGAGACTTTTTGAGAAGTTAGATAGGCATTAACTATGCTCTTCTGTTGCACTGAGTGAGGCTACTCAATTATCTATTACATTGGTGGTGGCACTCAGGGTTCTCATTATACATAGTAGAGGTCAGCTAAAACGCCAGTATGGCTATTTTTTGTCGGAAAATATTGAACTAGGACTTCTCATAGTTCATGCAGTTCTATTTTATATCTACCATATTATTTGGGATATTAAACTCGCAAATACACAGCCTTCTAACTTGTCTTAATCTTCTCCTAACGTTAATCCCATCGCATGACGGGGTCCGCTTTCCATATCCTGTCCTTCCACGTATTTCTGTGCGGGACATCTTTTTCTCAACGTTCGCAGCTTTCCGTATCTTTCTTTACATAAATTGTGTCAACTCAAATATATTCTTCCGGCTCTCAGGTCTGGCAACACAGTCTTCGCACTTAGACTATAGATTACGTTGCATTGCATACATTATGTGATTTTAATGATGGCATAGTTTTTTATACGTGTTGGAAATGTGAGAAAAGTAGAACTCACGCGTCTGGTATTACGAATGACATTAGTAAGGAAGGTGATTACTGATGATTACGCCATTATGTCAGCACTGCAGGACGATGCATTTACTTTCTTTGATTCTAATAGTAGGGACAGGTTTTTTACGAGTTTATGAAGTAGATTATTGTAGGCGCGCATATTTTCCCCTTCTATTATTATTTTTGTATAATGTGCCTAATTTTAAGTATGGGTATGCGTCTATTGGTGCACGATAAAATTTATTTTCTTTCTTTCTTTCTTTAGTCGGAGTCAGAGCGTATGTTTTCTTTCGCCCGATTGCCAAGCAGGATTGTTTTTGCTAATTATATTTGATCTTGTTAGACTATAGACGAAAAGTTTTCATTAATAGGTATCTACAATAGAATTTAACTTGCGAATTAGGTACCTTCCTATAAAATTTTCTTTCAAAATATTCCATTTACTTGTGTACTTTATATTAATAAACAGCTCTCACCGTTTACTCCGGAATGTTCGCTTTCCCGTGGGACTAATGGCATCATATTACACTAGATAACACTACTCATACAACACTAATCTATTGTAATACAATATCTAAATAGTTCAAATAGTTCTCTCATAGTAAAGCGATATTTGTGTAATAGTAAACAACAGTTGCAATAATGCGCGCGCATACACTTACCCCCGCACTCAGAGACATTTAATGATTACTTAAGTCACTCCTTAGTGACAGATTATCATAGAAATTCTGCACTAAGGAACGGCTTAAGTAACCATTAAATGTCTCTGAGTGTGTCCATTAGAATCGCATCTTTGTTAGCAGCGAAGTGTTAAAAGTCTCACCTATCATATGTGGAACAGTAAATATTGATTATACATGTAGTTTTATGTATATGACGTTATACAATAACTTTTCATGCCTATAGAAAAATCTGTGTGAAAGATTAATGATGTTCATTAATTAGGTCCGAGCTAAAAATCTTCATTAAGGCTCTACATAATTGCCTGAATTAAGGCCTATTTAGTAATGAGAAAGCCCAATTGAACTTTGTGTATTAAATCAAACCTAGATACCTTTAATTTTTGGTCCTTCTAAGACATAGGATAAAATATTGAGTAAATATACAAGAAGTAAAATTATGCACTGTTGTACAATGCATTATTTATAAAAACCGTAACAACACAGCATAAAATAAATCATAAGTTTTCCCGCCTATCGATCCATGTTAGATTCAGAGTAAAACTTGCAAATGCATTTATTATGCGTGCGGTGTGCGGTTGCATTTGCATATAACCGCTTCCACTCTGCATGCATTCATAAATGAAATTAATTTACACTATAGAGTGTTGATTGAATATCTTAGAAAATAATTACTGGTTGTCGATTAGAAAACGGGAAACGGGGGAATTCTAATAATTATCAGATATTGTCTAGTAACAGTATTTAATGTTACTGTTACAGCCTTTTTATCGTCCCACTGCTGGGCACAGGCCTCCTTTCACACTGAGAACCACGCTTGTTATTTTCAAATAAGAGACTTTCCTACACTTGACCCAACCTATATCGCAGTCTAAAAATATCCTAAAACTTACATAGCATATCCGAACGCAACCAAATGTGACACATGTCATCATCAGCTGTTTGTCACTGTCACTGTCGCTTTCAGAACATGTAACGTTTCCCGCCTTTCTACGCGCGCTGGTATTGTCTTCCATTTATGAATATCCGTAGTGACGCGAATGACTGGCCAGTGTTTAATCGATGTTTTGTAATCGAGAGCATAGAGTGTAAATCGATTGTTGCCATTTTTATCTGATATTGTGTAATCATCGTTACGTTTTGTTATAGGAAAGATGATAAATGATAGAAGGAGATAAAACATTATGACTTTCGTCCATAATAAGGTATCCATGGAGTCGCATCTTGTGACAGTCTCGAACAATTTTTTGACTTTTACAAAAGTATCTTTTTTCTGCAGATTATATTTTTCGAATTTTGATATAAGTACTTGCAAACAAACATGATTTGAATAAATGCTAATGTTTTATTAATAAATTCAAAATAACAACGTCCCTCCCTCACAAACAACTGTGCGAAATACAAGCGTTCTCTACATCACGATCCATCCTCATCCGCTAAGATTGCGACTTTCACCTTCACATCAACTTGTAAATATACATTGACATTAAATTGTTAATCTCCGATGTGCTAACGTTATCGGCTAGTTTTAACTTGGTAGTTAAGTAGTAACTTGGTAAGTCTTGCGCTCTTTCTAAGCTCTATATCTATATGTAGGAAGGTTCAAGGAGCGTCAAGAAATAAATCAAAAATTGGCGGCGTATCTATTCATTATCCTTTAAAAATAAACATGTATGATGTAGCTAGGTATACTCAGAAACTGACCACTACTCTCCCGTATTAACACTTTACCGCCTCTTTATCAAGAGGATAAGGAATAAAAAAATGGACCGACTATACTCATTGTAAAACCACTATTATTTATAGCCCACTTCATTTTATAGTCATTTGTAAATTATCATATCTATCACACATATTTACGTTCTATTCTATGATATCACTGTACATATTTACTTTAGATAGGAGCTCGTTATATTTATAATGCATCTTTTGTCATAAATTCTATTGACTAAACTAAGGAAATAATACAATAATTGCAATAATTTTACCTACGATTTATCTGTCATCCAATTTCGAGAAATTCTGGTTTCAAGTTTCTTGATTCAAGCGCTGTTCAAGTCCTACTTGACATTTAGAATTTAGTGCTAGTGCTTAGGTGCTAAAGTGCAAAGCAGGTACTTAGATGCAATTCAGATACTTAGGTGCAAATTGGGACGCCTGTTGGTGAAGGTTTCTCACGTTCCAATTTAGAATTTGTATTGGTAGCTGCATAGTGTACAGGGCAGATTACGCTACGAAAGTTTGGTTTGTGATAAAATACTTCTTATATTGTCTATAGTTAGTATACATATGTATATTCTTACTCAATTAAAGAACAATAGAAATGAGTCATGGTACACAATCGAAAGTAATTCAGAATAGTTAAGCAACCCGTTTATATGCTACGCATCAAAAGTTTAATTCTGGCGCTGTGAATTTTTTAAGTTCTTACATTGTAATTAAACTTATTCAGTAATAATCTCGTAGTCTTTAAATAACAAGTCTGTTTGGACGATAGATACATACATACCTACATGGTGAAACGTATCTTAAAAAAATATTGTACACGGTACAGGTGTAACGCATCTTTAAAAAAATAGTGAACACGGTAAAACAAATGAGCTAAAGAAAGTAAATGAGCAATATCTCTCACCGCGTCACTAAATGACAGCTGCAGTTCAGAATGAACACAAAAAGTTGTACAGAGACTGTGGTCTATTAATCAACAGTTAATCAAAAAGATTACACGACGGCATCCACGCGTAACATAGCAAAACATTGTCATATTGTTAATTAAGATTAATAGTTGAACCACATGACTGGGTTGTAAATAGTGCTAAGATTAGACTGACGGCCAGACGGCTGCATATTGACAGAAAAATGCTCACAGTAACTTACTAGACTTGATGAAAAGCTAAAATGGAGTCCTCATTAAATATATCTAGGAGACCACACCTAATACGAAAACATTTTGCAACTATAAATCCTAGGTTCCTCACTAAAGTTATTTGCCGAAGTAACTCTTGTAATCTGAACTAAGTAATCTGTTTTTCTGTCGAAGTAAACAGCTAAAATTAGTTTCAGAACACGTATTTGGATCGAAGTAAAGTTTTGTGTCTGACATTTTGTAGGGAGTAATCTCTGAATCCACTGAACCGATTTTGACAATTCTTTCACTAATAGAAAACTACACTTACTACTACTTGTAAATATCATAAGCTATATTCAATCCTGGTCCATTAAATAATTCTTTCAGGACGCCCACAAACAACAGCTAGTGCTGCACTAATCTAGTTAATCAACGTCAGGCTATATACACTAGATTCTACCTACAATAGCTTTCTAGCCTAGATATTTGAGCACCGACACTTAGTTACGCTTGTAGACCCCGTGGTGAGGGTCTGTTACTCACTTAATTGGTACTTTTCTACTAAATTAACTGCGTTGTACCTTACCATTGTGTTATTAGTGGTGACAATGCGACGGTTGTGAATCAAATTGTGTGTTTGATGGTATAATAAACTTTCTGATTTACACTGTTCTGTTAATCTATGTAGGTATCTGTAATTGATGGCAGAATTAAAATTAGTATCAATGGTTGTAAGCTTATACTCATGTTTCATGCTTGAAGTCTCTTACGGTCTAGATTCTGGATTACTTTAGTAAGTTAGTAGTTAGATAAAGTACTACATCATCACTTTATTAGGACTGCTCGCACTTCTTTTGTTTTATTCCTTAGTGTGAGACGTTCAGAAAATTCTAGCGATAGTTAAAAAATGGGCTATCAGTTATCACTGAACCTTCATGGAACTAAAATAACATAGTAATGGAAGGTCTCTCTAGCATAAAACAAATCTTCCTTCTCAACTTCAATTTCCCATCCTAAGTCCCATCAATTTCTTCCAATACAACCATAAAATACCTAGGTATCCAAGAACCAGGTACTATCATACATAGGTATTCCAGTACCAAAAGCCTACTAGTAAAAGCGAAACCGCCCGCCGCGAGCACCATTCAGGGCGTAACGCTGTCGCCTTTCACCGTCCGCTGCGTTTGCGCAGATACCAGCGCATTGTTTGTTATGCATGTGCCGATGCGATGGCGGATGGGTCATAATCATAATAATGTTTTATAGTCTATAGTTATAGGGTAATTTGTTTAATGGTAGTTTTGCTTTCGTTTTTAGCAGGTACCTCTGATATTTTTATGACGGTGTTTGTATGTACTGGATTAGGTAAATAATTTCATTTCGCAGTAAAATCCGTTACGTTAAACATGTTGGGCCTTACTACAAAAACTTTAAACCCTGTTTTACACTTGTCTAATAAAATTTTGGCTGCAAAATGAACCATATGTCAACGTCATAATTTGACATTTTTTTAGACAAGGCTTAAACTGACGTTAAAAGTTTTTGTGGTAAGACGGGTTATGTTTAAGGATATTACATATTTAGTACCATTGAAAAAGATAAAACCCGTATATTTCAGCCTAGACTGAACATTTATCGTAAAAGACAATCTTCAATCAATCACAAATTAGCGCTCCTAACTAATTGGCCTGAATCTTTTATCCTGATTTATTTAGTAACGAGATCCGATCCTAATTAATTAGGCAATGTGTTGGTCCCGGCCTCGGAGTAAAGAAAGATGAGCGGAGATGGAATAAGGCAGGCAGGTCTAGGTCAAATACGTAGGGTGGGCGTGACCAAAGCGATCATTTACAAGTTATAACTACCTACCGAGGCGTTCGGGCTCTTTGACATATTGTCAAACAATTTTGGTTTTACAAAAAATGGGCGGGTTCCAATGAAGGCCTGTATTTCTCGTCCCACGAACACCCGCACTTTGTAGACGCTACTTTCTTCGATTTTCCGTTATGACATCTCCACTCGTAATTTTTTTTCTCCACGGTCCGATCTGTCTAATAGACCACTTCAAGCCAGTCGCTTACAGGAACGTCGCATACATAAATTCAACAGTCCATACTAAAAACACTAGTATTTAGTTTAGATTGAGATATCCGACCATTTAAAGCCCCTATTATGAAACGTCGGTAAATGAAGTTAATTATCTTGTTACAACTGTCATTTAACTTAAATTAAAGAGACAGAAAGACTTAATTACGTCTTGGCTAACTGGCGTTTCGGAATAAGCATGTCAATCAAACATTTGTAATAAGACGAGATAGTTTAAAAACCAAGTTTTTAAACTGCATTTGTGTAAAGTTTTATATGTTTTATTCATAGTTTCGTGAAGTTATTTTGCCGTGTATTGGGAACTATTGCAACTGTCACACATTACAGCATGCCCTTTGCTAACGATCACAGATTGTTACAACATAGGGCGTGGCGTTCCTGTGATCATAGAGTATGAATAATGGAGGATTATCAGGTGTGGCGATTATTTGGACGACTTTATAATGCATGTGAGTGAGATGCCTTCATAGCTTTGGACAGGACATTGTATGTACCTCGACATTTCACTCAATTTTTAATACAGCTAGAAATATCTCTGACATCTATCGTCTTCAGATTTTGATTTTGCTATTTTCACTGACACTTCTTTTCAATCATGAGCCATCACTTTCTTATCAGAATGACCATATCCGAATACTCTTAAAATATAAAATACATAGATTTGCAGGCTTTTCTGAGCCCTACAGGTCCTCCATCATTATGTTCTCCATAAGTGACAGTGACAGTTCTGACGATCATCTCACTATTCACTCCATTGACTCATTCTCCGTACCCAACCGGACATAGCTAGCACAGACAAGCGGAGCCGAGTCAAATGGCACCGTTTGATCCCACGACCTCAACGCGCAGGCACTTGTATGCCGATACTAGTAAATGTCAGCCGTAAGTGACCATTATAGATCCCAGATTTAGTTCGGAATTTTGTTATTGTGAAAGTTTGCTGTTTGCACTTTTATGTAACTTCACGTGTGTAAACACAAATGTAAGGTACTTTGGAAGTCTTGGAGCCTTATGATTATGATGTTTTATTTCACGAAAGCGAGTGATCCATTATCTTTGTAAGTCTCGGTGACTTCACCACTACGAGTTTACGCATACAAAGACAATGTGCTTTCAGCTTTGCATGTACATTTTCACACACCAGTGTAGCTGAACTGCTATCGAACGACAGACCATCCGTATCATGTAATACGATGGTGCACAGATCAATAATCTCTGCTGTTACAGGGAAGTTCCATTTGGATAACACTGCCCCGCATAACATGCGACGCAGTAATTGATCCTGGGCCTTATTCCTCCTTTACCATCCAGGCACTCTTAGTAACATTACCAGTCGCTCCATGTAAGCAATGGTACTTAGCTGCTGCATCTAGTTAGACTGAAAGCCCCATCATACTAAGTTGGAAAAATCTAGACATTTAAGAACTCAATCTAATGACTATTAGACAAAATTTTGTCGTTTTTAAGGCTTTCATGAACACAGAAAGATAGACAATCACAGAGGATACATCATCTCATTATGACGTACTGAAAGGTTTAACATGTACCTACCACCTTTATTACATAACGTTGTTATAATGTATGTTTACTTAATTGAATTGAATGTTTATAAAACTTGTTTTTTATTTGATTACGATCTGTTTCCGTTGTCGTTTTGAATGAAGAGCACTTACTTTCACACTGGTGTCCTTTCCGGTGCTCGTTAACGCACTTCCAGGTGTAATAACATTCATATTTTTGTTTATATAAGTTTGTATTATGCAATTATCTGCCGTCATTATACATATATCCAGATATTTAAAGTGGTTTTATTTAAATTATTTGAGGGCGAATATAGTTTCGTCTTTGAAAAGTTCATATTTTTTTTTATACTGGACCCCATTACCTAAACTACTCAAAACAAAATAGGGCCCACTACATGTTTAGGCTGTGGTTACAAAGTAGTCATACTTATTTGTTATTTTTGGTTAGATGCGCTTAGGCTAGGTATAAATAAACTTTTTCAGCATAATCATTAATCAAAATGTTTATTTTCTTAAAAAATACACACAAAAATCACTTTTTAGGGAAATTGCAACAAAATAATGAGCACAGTAAACTCAACCTCACATTTTTTTTTGCAAATAATGCTTGAGCAATGTTTTTGTTAGTAACAAGTAGGGCCTCCTCTACTCCGAATGCACTCTCTGAGCCTATCTGGTACACGGTTATGAGCTCCTGTTGACTGTTCAACTGGCTATGGTTCTCCTTGAGGCTTCTTTTCAGTTGATCCCATAAATGTTCAATGGAATTGAGGTCGGGGCTCATTGCAGGCCATGGCAAAACAGAAATGTTGGCTTCAGAAAGTGCTCTTTATGTGATGCGAGCCGTATGGGGACGAGCATTATCCTGCATTAACACGAAACCAGCACCCACTCTTTGTGAAAATGGGATGACGTGAGGTTGGATGACTCGCTCAACGTACCTGGAGGCTGTTACAGAACCTTCCTCCAGAATTACAAGCTCTGTTTTGCCCATCATGCTAATCCCACCCCACACCATAACACTTGGACCCCCAAAACGATCTGTTCCATGGATGCAAGGTTCTGAAAATCGTTCGCCTTGTTTTCGCCACACGCGTATTCGTTTGTCGTCACTGTAAAACTTGACCTTACATTCGTCTGTAAAAAGAACCGAGCTCCAGTTCTCCATGGTCCAGACCAAATGTTCCCGAGCGAACCTTTAACGTGCTGCACGATGAGCCCTAGTCAGTTTGAGTCGAACTGCTCGTACTCTGGAACGTTGACCATCTTCGTGGAGTCGATTTCGGATAGTTTGGTCACTGACTTGGGTACCTGTCGATTGCCGCAGTCGGGTTTGTACGGCCCGGGCGGTCAAAGTTCGCACCCGACGTGCAGTTAACCGTATATACCGGTCTTCATGTGCAGTTGTGGCTCTAGTTCTTCCCGTTCCAGGTCTCCTAGCTACACTCCCGGTTTCCTGGTAGCGCTCCCACACGTTTCTGATAGCTCTTCGCGACACTCCGATATGTATTGCTACTGATCTCTGGGACTGTCCCTCCTGAAGCAGTGCAACTGCTCTTGCAGCAGTTTCCAGGTCCATATGACGTCGAGAACTAGCCATAGTGACCACGATTATGACAGAAATCAAACAAAACAGTTTAAGAAAGCAACGTCTAACCACAAAACTTAGAGTCACACTGAGAACATAAGTGACGAAATGAGTGCATTTTGTGTTTTTTCAAGCACTTCACTTTTTCTGCCTGACCACTTGAATCAAACGCATAAATTGTTGCTCGAATCATAAATAATGACTCGTAAACATGTCTACTTCACAAATCAATACTTAATTTTACTAATCATTGCCCATTGAGTAATTTTTAAACAAAAAAGTAACATAAATTAAGGTGGGCCCTATTTTGTTTTGAGTAGTTTATATTCAAATTCATCTGATCACCACGTAGCTTAAAAGGGTATCCAATTAGACTGGAAGCCAACCCTAATCAAAGAGAAACAGTTGATAAAAGAAATGTTAGCCAGATGTTTAAGTAACCATAAACAATGGGACAAAGGTATCATACCTTTACTATAGTAATAGGTATACTTATCGCATGTAAGTCCCGATTGTTTATAAATATGTGTACAAATCGTGAAAGTTTGAAATTTAACTACATAGAATGTATATTTTAATTATATAGAATGATTTAATTATAAGTAGTGCAACCGGGTCGTGATTATTGTCTCGTTCCAAATAAGTGCACGTGGACCGAGTCTGTTGTCTTTATTAGTTACTGTCAAAAGGTTAAATTGATTAGTGATCGCCCTGTTTTTGATACGAGTGATTTCTAAATCACGATATGTCGCTTTTACTGCTGTAGTTTGATTTGTATTTTTTTTACATTAATATTAGATTTTATTCATAGTAAACTCTGAAGATATGCAGCAGTAAAATTGTCTAAAAGTAATGATATTTACCATGTTCATATCAAAACTTAAACAGAAAAGGTTACATATGATCAACTAGATTTCAATTTAAATTAAATTAAAACAGTTCCAGATTTTCTTTAAAAACTCCAAGACCAGCACACAAAAAAGCAATTAATTACATTCTTAAAACCTCATTTGTTTCTCGTTCCTAATTTAAATTGCTCTGGCGTTGCACAATGACATTATTTGCTGCCAGTGCGCAGTTTCCATAGCCATTCGTTTTGTGTTGAAAACGTGCAATCAGCTGACGCGTGGTATCGTGAATCTCTTTCGATAGATAATTGCTGATAGCCGATAGCTCACATACTATTGATATCGACTTTCGTATCTTAGCATCTATATTTCTGAGAAAATCTTTATTATTATAAAATGAATAACTAACTGTTTCCCCGGGTTTTCCTGTGAGAAAATTTGCTATGCCTTGCCATTGGTAACCAAGATACTAAAAAATATAGATACCTATATGTAGAATCGTACTTAGTAGTAACGGTAGTGTAATGCTTATGCCCGATTTCACCAAAAATCTCTTAATGTTTCCCTAACTAAGAGTCACTTAGAATAAGGGCTCCCCCTATACTTAAAGGTTACAAGCGACACTTATGCCCATTTTCACCAACAAATACCATAATTAAGGGATCCCCTAAGAGCATTTACGGAACACTTAATAAGAATTTCGTTTTCACCAAAGTTTATGTATTCCTTATCCATAGTTATTTATGTCAAAATTGGGAGAGCCCTTATTCTAAGTGGCACTTAGATTAAGAGATTGTTGGTGAAAATGGGCATTAAACTTTGATGAAAACGAAATTTATAATAACTGTTCCCTAAACGCTCTTAAGGGAACCCTTAATTACGGTATTTGTTGGTTAAAAGGGGATTTAACTCTCAATAGTATCCCTTATCCCCACCACTGACAGCTCAATTATTACTGCTATTTTATAGTGAAAGCGTAACAAAGATATAAATAAGCTAACTTTAACTTAGGAACATATACTTAAGTCAGTAAGGATGTTGTTTAGAAATATGTCAATAATCTATGCTCGTTATGGTAAATGCATTCGCGTAATTGACTTACCTATCTGCTATATTGCACAGGTGGCCATTTATGCTATCAGACGTTGTAAAACAATAGGGTAGTGTCCAGGGTCGAAATAATGAAATAATATTTAGTCCGCTTTTTAGATAATCAAAAAATATTGGATACGTATTTTTTCTTTTTTTAATTAAACATAAAATGACAAAGATAATACACTTCAAAAATTAGGAGTGGGGGCCTTTTACGTCACAGTGTCCTGAAAATTGTAGCAACTTGTGACGTCACACTCAACTTTAACACGCTATATCTTAACAAGTTCTGATCCAATTTAAAAAAGAAAAAATACGTATCGCTTAATTTTGGACAATCTACAAGACGGACTAATTATTATTTTTTAGGAAACTAGCCTATTGTAAGAAGAAATCTTAGATGTGTTACAGCAATAAAATAAGAAAAACTATAATAAAAAAACAAGAGATATAATATGTATATCTCTTATTTATCTGAATACCTATTGTTCTCGAATGAAATTGTAACGAGTATTAAAGTAATAAGGTTTTAATAATCTTTTATTTATTAAGATGTGAAAGCATTATTTTGATAAGAATATAAAGGAAATCATATACTTGTACAATGCCTTCAATATTTGCATTTAGTATGTGTTCCTCCCATCAACATTGTTCGCTCTCGAAGGGTACAATTTCGTGGACATTTTAGAAATGCTCGCAGTCATTTGTTACTTTTTGCAAGACGTGGTGGCCTAGTAGGTAAAGAACCAACCTCTCAAGAATATCCTTGACAGTCGTTACGGGTAGTCAGAAGCCAGTAAGTCTGACACCAGTCTAACCAAGGGGTATCGGGTTGCCCGGGTAACTGGGTTGAGGTGGAGCTGAATCCGGTTAGACTGGAAGCCGACCCCAACATAGTTGGGAAAAAAGCTCGGAGGATGATGATGATTATTAACTAAGATGTGAAAGCATTATTTTGATAAAAATATAAAGGAAATCATGTACTTGTAGGTACAGTGCTTTCAATATTGTCATAATTTTACCTCTAACGACCAGGTTCCACCCAAATTGTTTAATGGAGGTTACAATGTCGTGGACATTCTAAAAAAACAATAGGGTCTCGTTTTACCCTTTGGTTACGGAACCCTAAAAATTATCGCATGCAAGGAACGAGCTAGCCAGACTAGGAGAAACATTAGTATGAATCACAATACCGAAAATCGGTGGAACTGTAACCTTTACCCAATTCGCAGAACCGAAATCAATTCGCTAAGCACTATAAGCCTTTACTATAACTATCATACCGTGCGTGACGTCACTAGACAAAGCCTAATATACGTTATACACTACAAAGCCTAGATTTGACCTTGAGATTTAGTCTATTGACTGATGACCTTGGTAACTTTGACAATTGTAGCGTCATAGTTTGGGTTCAAAGGTTCGTCATAGTCATACATATCTATGAATAACTGTGTATGTATGTAGCATACCTACCTACCTCGATTTTCTTTCAATATTTTAGTGAAAAGTTATAATAGGTATCATCCCAATCAGGTAAACAAAAATCTTCCAATTTAAAAGATATATTACTTAAATTTTTGTACTATAATTTGCTAAATTACTACTTGTTCCAAACCATTGTTATGTACATACCTACTCGTACATATGTTTCTTTACTTGATGCGCAAAAAGCCGAACAACTACAAAATCAGGCAAAAACGCCTACCAATCAAAAATATAATACTTATGTAATTATATCACAAAATCAGTGAAACATGGTTAGAACTAAAACATGTAAACAGTTCTGACAAATTCAAACCTGATAAAAGAAAACCAACATAGGTATCTACACTGCATCGACATTGGCCTTATTTAGGCGCCACTGAAATATCGCGATTTTTACGTTTTAATCCATTTGTACGTTATCAGCGCTGAAGTTTTTATCAATTTGAAGGCTGGTGGCATTTCAATGTGTGAGGAAAACATTGCCAAATATCACCAAATATCAATGACAAATTGGAGAGGAACGCGTTCTGATTTCATCATTAGATAATAAAATTGAACCCGACCAATCGTAGTCGTATAGATGTTTTATGAAAATATGGACTTTGTACCTCGTAACGTACAAATAAGTTATGGTTTCTTTCTTTCATTTTAGTACTTTGTGACCTATTTCATTCATGGTAACATGGTAACTGGGATTAGAAATCCCTGTATTAGGTATGTACACCAAAGGAGCTGCCTCCTTGATAATTAACTAAATAACAAAGTCGTCTATGTAAAAAATATATAAAAATTAATGAATATAAAGGAGAAGAAGTCGGTTAAAAACTCTGTGAGATTTTCTTCATGTTTTTCAATAAGCACTATTCAACCTCTCCTCTATAAAAACTGATAACTTTGCTCCGTCCAACAGAGTCCGCAGTTAGTGGAAAAATAACTTAGAACTTGTGCTTAAAGACACTTTGTAACAAAATCTCGAAAGCGTATCCAGCTCAGTTCCCTATTGTCTGGTTTCAGATTCCCCCTTTGCAAAAACCAGTCATGCTCTCTTAAGCAAGCACATTGCATATTGCATTGCATGCTTGTATCTTTAAGTTTCATTTGCAGAGGAAAGCTTGGATAAAGTAACATCATCAACATAACGTAGCGGTAGCATAGGACGTATCTTCTGTTTTATACAGAAACCGGTCATGGCAAAAAAGTACATAAGATAGAAAATTTCATGATAAGGTCAATTTAATGCTGACCGGTACTAATGTGATATTTTCAACCTTGTGATAAGGAACATTTTTACTCTTTCCCTAGGTAATTTTATATTTACTTTTGAGGCGTTCGTCGCGTTCATTCATTAGTCACACATGTCTATAAACTCAATAGTCACTGATATAGAAACGGAATTTACTGCCTACAACTAACAGTACATAGTCATAATCATTAGCTATCGATCGACTCACTTGTTTGGCGCGCTATCGAGGAAACGCCGATAAGAGCACTAATCTAATTGGTAAAATAGGCCAACGGGTGCTCTGATTATGTTCGTAAACACAGCTAGTGAAACTCCTTCTAAGTTAAGTTTATATATAACTATGTGTATTGTATATGACGCAAATCGCAATGCACTTGTTTATTTTATTGTTTGAAAATAATCAAGTTTCAAAAAACAACGTTTTTGCAAGTAATATATACACGCTTACAATAATGCTAATTGTAAAAAATCCTTGGGTATATCCTGGGATAGCCACATTCACTATCTTGAAAATTTTAAACTTTTCACTTCGAAAAACACACAAAACAATGTCAAAAAAACACCCAACAAAGATAATAATTGCTAATCAGCGTTCAAACGTGCTTATCATAGTGCAAAACGTATCTACTCGTATCAGATAAAGAGTTGCACTTACATATTTCGTGGAGCTGATTCTGCGAACTCGGTTGACATCCTTCTTCTTGCCGCGCCTGTACCTGTTGGCCTCCTGCGTCTGTCTGGCTGCCTGGTCCTCCAGCACGAACCAGTCCGTCACTGAACCACGTCGGGCCGTCCGCACTTCACGTTTCACACTCAACACTCTAGATAACTCTTTCTTGAAATCCTCACTTGGCCCACTAACTTTACTCACTTGAACCACTTTAGGAGACGGCAATGTGGAGAAAGACGAACTCTTTCTTTTCTGCTTGATGGTCAAATCCTTTGACTTTGTATACGGCTCGCAGTCACTGAGATACGTCTCGCTAAACAGTTCCACAGCTTTCTTGAATTCGTTAAAGACATTCTCAACTGATTCCGACTTCAAAATATCTTTTTTATTAACACTCGATCCAGAAGTTTGCATTGATGTACTAGAATTGTCGTAGGAAAGGTCAGAAGATATTTCTTTAATACTTTTAAGGCACACTCCGTCGTCACTGTCGTGGTAAACATTTGCTATATATTCGAGGCTTTCGTTGGACGTCCACGCGTCGCCCATTGTGTCACTGCTCCCGCCGAACATGTACGATTGGTTCTTCTTTAATTTCCTTGGTGACAAATCTTCATCTTGTTCTTCAATAGATCTGGGAAGAAATTCAAAACTTTTGCTTCGAGTATAGACAGGTCTATGACCTTTTTCTCTTTTTTCTAATTCCTTGCTTCTGAAAAACCAAAATCGTTTGTTCATTTTGTAATCTTGTTCGGCCTTGGTGTCGGATCTCTTCGGTGTAGCCTTCGGTGATCCCTGTGTTACCGGCGGCTCTTCGTTTTTCTCGTCTTCCACTATGGTTTTCCATTTCGGTTTTTCTTTTTCCTTTTCTTTGTCTTTGTTGAAGAAGCTTATTCTAGATAGCCTGTCACGGAAGCTGAATGATTTCTTCAGGGGCGAGGTGCCTTCCTCGTCGGATGACGTGACTCGCTCCGACACTGGTGACTCTGGCATGGGCAGACATGACGACAGAAGTCCTGAGGGTTTGGCTACAGCGAGCTCGTTGACTTGTGCTCGAGATGGTACGAGAGGGGGAGGTTTGAGTTTGTCCGGCAGGTCTCCGAGCAGACCCCTCTCTATCATGTACAAACTGTCGGCGTTGAGTTTCTTCAGGACATCAGGTCGTCTGATGGCAGGCTTCGGCTTATCTTTGTCCATGTCGGACGTCATCACCGTCCCGCGGTGTGTTTTCAACTGGCGGTTATCACTCGCGATATCTTCTAAACAGATAAGCGTTGATAATGTTCTCTTATGTTGTGTGTCTACCAATGTTTCTGTTTGATGTGCGCGAAATAATCTAAATACAATGCCTTGGAAATGTAAAGTTTAAAAAGGTTTATGTCTACAAATGGTAAAAAGGTAGATTCGGTGGCTAGTTTATATTTCGTCTTAGGACGTGCAGCTGCTGTATGGGTCGATCGATACTTACAAATACTACCTGAAATGCCTACGTTGTGTTACATAAACATTACTTTTGCAGCGCTTCCATGAAATGGCCCTACATTTTATTAATATTGTTTACAACAATTTCAAAATAATTTATATAAAACTAACCATACTTATATATAGTATAGTAGAACATAATAAAACCGTGACGCGTGCCCGTGGTGTCGTAAAGAGTATAATTAAGGAAATTGCCAGGAAGTCACTAGCCATTCGAAGTAATAAAATGTTAGTAAAAATTATAATTGTCTAACATCCGCCAACAGACGTGAAAAATGTTTATTGTTTTGTATAATGAGCTACTTAAGTGCACTTCAAGGTGATAACGTGCTATATTGTTTTACTAAATCCTTAACTATGAATGCGTGTACTATGTACGTAAGTACTTATAATATATCTTTACATACCTCCTAGTGCAGTTCTTTTTTCCGATGATCTATGTTATCATCAGCTTTATACTAATTTGAGTATTGAATCTATCGATCTATTTAGATGTTGTTATAAAGTTTTTCTTTATAATTACAGACTGATTTTTTTTGCGAGGATCAATGTTTCCAGCATTAGTCAGCGGTAGTTTTCACTGATAAATGGTATTTTAACATGGTACATTTTTAAATAGGAAAAGTTAAGGTTCAAGGTTCTCTTTTTGAGGAAATACAATGCTTTATAAAACTGGTACCTAACAATACCTTTCATGAAATAAAGCAGTCGGCGTAGCCTCAACTTTGATAGAAAATAACATACTTCATCTTGAATGTCTCATGCAACGACCTTGTAATTTTCATTCCATATTTTTCATCCTATATGTATTTCAAACTGCAACTACACATACCTAGGTACACAAACACTATTATCTATGCCCATTTTAACCTTGGCAGGGGTTAACATTAAATCGATATAACATAGCAACGAAACACCAGTCTGTCGTCTATAGTCGACAACTATAAAGCATTATGTGAAAGTTTCAGTGAAAAAAGTGCTTTCAAAGTGCAAGAAGCCGTCTGAATAGTTTATTTGTTTCTGTAGTTTGTTTTTGTAGCTTGTGTACCCTTGACTCGACGCCAAGGGCAAGGTTTAAAAAAGATCTACATATAAGCTACTACGTAGGTTCTACGCAGTAAGGGCGCATTCTCACTTCTTTGCCGTAGGTCTAATGTGTTGGGCTCATGCTTCTAACTTTCATCATTATCATTAAGTATATCCTTCAACTTCTAAGTACGTGTGTCTAAACTAAAATTCAGTTTTAAGCTTGCCTATGTATTGATTGGGTAAGGAGAAATGAGCACCTTTGCCTACCTCAGAAACCGGCTATTAAAAAGCTGTTAACTCATAGGTTTTTTTTTATATTCAATTTAACCATCTCAAGATGAAATAAGGGACTGCAATAGCCATAATCGTCAAACAATAAAATAAGCTAGAATGCTACTTTACCTATACAAAGACTTGCTGTATGTAGACACATAAACATGGTAGATAGGTACAGTACGTTACAGTGTATAGTCAGGGGGCTAATGGCATCATCACGGTTGGCGGCAGATGACCGCGCCAGATCGTATCTACACCTAGAGGATGTTCACACCTATTCCCGTTAACATCCCACGCTTAGATGCCCTAGGTTGAGGAATAGTTTCATCGTTAATTTTGAAAGATTAACACAAGACATCAGAGTAAACGATCACTAAGATAAGCTTGATATGCTTTAAAATTTCCTATATTTAGATTTACCTATAACTAATTCAAACTTCCTACTACAGACCTAATTATTTACGACTACCACTCTAGGTCCCAGGTACTGGGAATGTGCCTAAAGAAATGGGTTGGCAATTTCGTCACGTCTAATCTGTCTTTGTTTTCTTCTTGATTCACAGTGTCTAAGTACTTTAAAGGTTTTATGGTTTACTTTTATGTCTACTCAATTGCATTTAACTTTTACATTCGTATAGATAGCATCTCTTGTCAATCAAACCGAGCTTTGTTATAAAAGTGTTATAAAAGAACATTACTCTGTAGATAAAATTCAACAGGTAGGATTCTTTCTTTCCGAAATCAAAAAGCATCAAAATACTCTCCAAAACATTTGACTACCACAATTAGTACAATAAGAAATTGTCAATAACTTTTCTCACATTGGAAACAAACCGAGGAAGTTGATATAATGGTGTTTTGTTATAAAGTAATAACAGAGAGTCCGCGCCGAGGCCTGTCTCCGAGGAAGAGGTCGCCAACAGCCTGCAGTAATGGTAAGATTTCATTGTCAATGTATGAATGGACCGTTTCCTTCCGTGGTGAGGAAATTATAAAATGGGAAGTTATGATTAAGCTGTAGGAGAAATGACTACATAAGTCAATGAAGGGACTTAGGTACATAGGTGCGATTGTGTTGGGAAAGGATTTCTTTAAGATGGTTCGAAAATAAGTACCTATGCGTGTATTTTCTTGCTAGACTTTCTTTATGACAACTAATTAGGGTCCAGTGTGTCAATAACACACCTATATTATCCAAAAAATATAAACATTTACGTACACAGCCCAAAACACTTATTTTGATTAGGTTACTTGATCATAAAATTCCAAATTCCTTGTTTCAGTACCCAGTTCCATATCGCAGTTGATTCGCGCATACGACTATGAGACGGACACAGAACTTCTTGACGCCATCCCGGAGCGGGAATGGCGTCTGCTGGCAGCCTTGGCGAAGAAGAGGGAGGAACATGAGGAACGAGAGAAACTGGCCAACCAGTTCCGCAAGCTGTGGCAGAGGGAGCAAGAAGAGAGGAAACTGGTGAGGACTTGTAGCTCCCCCTCTTTTCGAAGTTAGCCACTAAATGCCACGAGCATTTGCAGTAGTACTATCGTGAAGACACTTAGCCTACTTCAGATAACCAAATCTACTCGATGAGAATTGCTATCCTTTTTGCGTTACGTATTTAGGTACAAAATTAAAATATCTTCAAATCTCTTAAGATACATGGTGCTTGAGTGCTATTGTAAGGCGCGCTATTTCACGCGTAATAATAACTCAATTTGGTTGAACATCAGTAGATAGATACTTATTATTATATGTTTACATAAATTGCCATATCTATCTAGATATTAAACTAATTACAAGTTTATAACTTTGTCGTATGTTAGCTGCTTTTCCTACGACTCATCCTGTACCACCATACTGTTATGAAGCTGAAGAGTTTTCTTTACCTACTTAAACACGCTTATTTCAGAAAATGTGTAGGTGAGTCCTACTGGTCCCTACCTACTGGTCTCATTTGAATAATATTTTTCAAATATCAGATACTTAGGCCATTTATTCCACATCAGTCTTCAGGGTTGCTAACGTACCTAATCTAATCCTAGGTTTAACATAACAGGTGGAAGCGGAAACCTCAGAGCAGTACAAACGCTACATCGTAGGCAAGCGACGGGAGGAGCAGAACCGGCTGGAGTTCAAGCAGCACCTGAAGTCTGTGGAGCAGCAGCTCAGGAGACGAGAGCTCATGGACACCATCAGGAACAAGGAACAGCGCAGCGCCAACCTGCTGGCCATGATCGATGACCAGAAGGTAAATGTGTACCTAACCTTCTTGGTGTTGGTAACAAATGACAACCAATAGAGTATCTACCTACGTAGAAGGATATATTATATTTTTTTTTAAATCGCGTTGGGGTCTACTTACTTGTACTAGCGCTAATGTCTGCGTTACGCTGTCATGTTAAGGTTGAATTTGTTATGTTCACTTTTGGACATTCGCTTCGATGCGCTTCAACTCTGGATTGAAATGGAATGAACTTAGGAATTACGAATTTTTGCATTTCAGATCCCCAACCCTTGACGAGCCTTAACGATAGACACTTTTTTGTTGACGTCTAGGCGTCATCACCCACTATTTTGTCAGACTATAGCTAAACTTAAACTTTGTGCTTCCACAGACAAGCTTTATAATAGACAAGGCGTTAGAGGACGAGGCGCGCGCGCAGCTGGCCGCAGACCGGCGCACGCGCAACAGCGAGGTGGAAGAGTTCAAGAAGCATATAGAACTGATTGGAACGCAGAAACGCAGTGACGAAGCTATGAGGAGACGGAATGCTATGTTGAAGGATGCTTCTCAGGTAAAATTAGATTTAAGGTAAGTTTTTGTTTCGTAGTAGCAGCAAATAAAGTTGATAAGTAAGTACTTCCATTCTGCTGTAAGTTTAAAGCCATCCTGAAATTGTTTGTAAATTCGATCATTACAACGAAAAAACTTATGGCATAGCGTAGATTACCAAATGGTAGATATATAGATATCAATAAGACCTTATGCTAAAGTTCAAAATAGGTACATAGGTTAGGTGCCTAAAAATATTTAACATTCACTAACTGTTGGACAGACATCCCTCCGAAACAATATAGATAATGAGATAACATACCTAATCTCATTCTGTCTTCACCTAACCAAGCAAATAGATCACCTTTTGGCATCGTCATGTCTACCGAAAGACGTCCTCTGTTGGACAAAGACCTACTTCACGGGTCACCACCTTACTCGATCCTCAGCAACCCGCACCCCCTTCTTCCCTTAATTTGGCGTGTTACATCTTAATTTCCATATTCATTAACGGCTCATTTTCTCTTTCCAGCGAGTAGCAATAAGCAACGCTCTCAACCACTGGGAATCAGCATTACTTCGTCAAGAGGTAATAGCAATGGATGCCGCCAAGCGCGCTCACCACGCCGCCCACGCCGCGCTCACAGACGCACGAAGCGTCAGACTGCTGCGAGCTAAGGACGCCAGGCGACGTCGGGCGAGGAAAGTAGCATATGTAACTGAGCAACTAAGAGATGCTATACGATGTAGGGACTACTGAGATAAACCCACTATTCTAAAGAAAGAAAATTCTAAGATAAGTCTATGTGAAAAGAAAAAGTTGGTAGGATCCACATATAGTGGATTAAAAAGAAAACTTTATGGAGTAGAAAAAAATTAAGTACCTAGGTGCCTATGGTGGTTGCAAGATTTTTTAGCACTTAGCAAAGCTGACCTTAGCTGGCGTAACTCTTTTAAAAAT
This sequence comes from Helicoverpa armigera, assembly GCF_030705265.1. NCBI lineage: Eukaryota > Metazoa > Arthropoda > Insecta > Lepidoptera > Noctuidae > Helicoverpa > Helicoverpa armigera. The sequence goes on from NC_087141.1 coordinate 5,279,989, forward strand.
TTAAATTTTCGTAAAAATATTATAAATTGTGAGTGCTAAAAGGTCTTGCACCATTGTAGGTATGTCGCTTTATTTTTTTAATTTATCGCAAAGATATCTTAAGCTCCTCCTAAGAAGATAGGTATAACTTTCAGTAAGTTCCATCAATTAATACCTAAGTTTACCAACCTCTTTAGTAAGTACAAAAAAAAACATCGTTGATCACCGGTATGTCTATGGCACTAACAACAGCATGTTTTCGCACGTTTAGTAGTTGAGATTTCAACACAAATTCACACAGCTTCCTTTAAAATTATATACGTATTTATATAAGTAATTGATTTAAAAAAAATACAAAATACATTTTTTTTTAATCTTGATAAATATGACGATTTGGAAATCAGTTCCTTAAACATAGGATATGATTTTGGTTGTCAATTCATCATGTCAAAGAATTTTATGTGAACTACCTCGTTAATGTGACTGTAACTAGTATTTGTAGGTAATTTAAAGTGAACGTACTTTGTGCAGCGTATTTTAATCATTAATCACAAATAAATTATTTACATTTAAATATTTTTGTTTCACTTTATTTATGAGATCTTTCAATCCTTCTAACTAAAGCCCAACCTCCATAAACGTAAAGTTCAATATTCTTCTTGACATTTACAAGTATTCAAAATTACAAATACAAATTATATTTGCCTAGTTGAAGCTTTCACTATAAAACCTCGATATGTCTTTACAGTTCTATCAAAACCCTACATTGTCTATCAGGTCCTACTGATCTCCGGTCGTGTCGGATTGCCGTCCCATCGGGTTATGAGAGTGAAGGAATAGTGAGTGCACCTGTGTCAGCGCAAATGCTTGTGCACTAAGTTGACTAATCTCCTTACATGAGAACAGCTGCCGTCCATCATCATCATCATTTATCTATCACCAGCCCCATATTGTACTTCATTAAGATCCTTCGTCGCCGCTGCAAGTCTTGCCCTGGCCTTCTTATATTTCTTCAATGCCGCTTCAGCACCCAGGAGTAGTGCTGATGCTGTGCTGGTCCCTGGTTGAGCAGGTGGCGCTACTAGACCTCCGATTTGTGCTTGAGATATGATGTTCCACCGAAGGTTGATTGAGCCAGTTGTAGTGAAAGTGTAGTTTGTGTCCTGTAACGTTGAGGAAAGCGCCATCTAGTTATGCAGTTCTGGAACTACGTATTAAAAAAATGAGATATTTATGTTCTAGCACGCTGATAGACTAGACATTCTTAAGATACAAAATAGGTACCCGAACTGAATACTTTTAACTAATTTCAAAATATTGAAGCGAAACATTAAACTCATCTTGGCGCGGATATGTAGAATGTAGATACTTAAATAAAGCGTGGCCACAAAAACTTACTTCGGTCTACATTTCTTACTTGGCCTGAGGCCCAAAATGGCACAACAAACCCAAAGATATACTCAAAGATATACACATAATTAGTATCAACAAATTACCTGCAGCAGCGGCTCAGCAAGTACATCCAAATCCTTGATCAAATGGCATCCTCCTAGAAAGAACCGCCGGCTCTCAGCTTCCACTACATCGGACTCCTCAGGTCTGCTGCAGACCAGCTCCTTGGCGTAGCAGCCAGGGTTCAGGTGAAGGGGTAAGAAGCAGTACCCTTCGGTACGGTGGCGGTCCCACCAGTCTGATGATATTACTTCTAGGAATAATTTTATTGGAGGGGGCTCTGTAATCAGTTTGGTTGTGGATTAGAATCTAAAAAAAAAACTTCTAATATCTAAATTATAAGAGCTAATAAACTCTACGTTTTTTTTTTTGTATGAATGCACTAATCTGAGGAACTACTGGTCTGATTTGAAATGATATTTCAGAATTTGATAGTCCATTTAAAAAGTAAGACTTAATCTGGGAAGTTGTTCCGAAATAACTGGCAGAAGGCAATAGGCTTATACTCTAAAATAGATAGAATTCTATTACAGAATAACTATTAGGCAAGTAACATAAGATATTGTGCAAAATCTTGTAAGATTCAGAAATCTGTTTTTTAGCACATTATTGTGATACTCATGCCTTTAGAAGTTTCTCTTATTTTCAGTGATAAAGTCAATAAAAAAATATTTACCAATGCCAGTGTTAACTTCTAAACAAAGTTCTATGATATGACTGTAAGTCCATATTTTTTCTCCTTCCACCATCACAGATTCACTAGTGTGCGTTTTTCCTTGAAGAGTGTCTGTGCATTGGATGTCTTCGGGTACCTGAAAGGCACACAGCTTATTGTTAAAATAATGTAATACACCATTTTTATTCAAGGGTTAACATTTTTATGAAAAAATTAATACTACTTTTTTAAATTATTAGACTTTTCACTAAAAAAATTAGAACCTTTTAGTAGGGATTGCCCCCTATTTTGTTGAACTAGGCCTACTTCAAATCTATTCAGATAACTTTACCGCTGTTAAGATGGCTATTAGCAACTAACTTCATGATAGTCTAGACGTATACCTTTTACCGCTGACTTTAGGGAAACAAAGTTATTTTATATGAACTCAATAAAAAAGTACCTTTATATCAAACTGTATGTACAAGTTGTCCATATCGAAATCCACAGCAGATAATATTTCTATTGCAACATAGTACTGTTTCTTGCCGACAGGGGGCATCACAAAGTTCAGCAAATGTTTCTGTTTCTTCTCCCATCTCTTGTGTAATTTCTTTAGCTGGAATTTTCAACAAAATTAATGTATAAATGACCAACATTGTTGACAAAATGTCAAAAAACAATGATGACCTAACTAATAGATAGATAAGGGTAGATAACTTCTCTACTAGAAAAAGCGTGTAGATACAGAAATTCTATCTCTTAAAAGCAGAAGTACAGACTAGGTATCGGCAGGGTAGGGACAGTCTAGTCAGCTAAGTCAGCTCAGCTATAACTACATTCACTAACCAATTCCTGCGAAACATTTAAATTGTATTTTATTCTTTGTCATAATCTGAATCATCATCATCACTGGCTTTACCTACTTATTTTCAAAACGTCTGTGTTGCAGACATCTATCTATAGTCCAAGGGCGGATCCAGCTTCGGCGCCAGGGGGGGGTCACAAAGTCGTGGTCAAGTCACAAAAAATATATTGTAGCGTATACTTCTTTTAATATTAAAAGTACTAGTATAAATACAATAAGTACGTACGTAGCGAGCTCGAATTTTTTACGAATGTTAAGAAAAGTGTTTTCATGAAGGAAATGGCCCGAGCAGAGTGAGCGCAATTTCTCGTATTTATACTGTACAGACGTGCCAAACAAAAAGGCGCGAGCGAAGCGAGCGCGAACATTTTTGTTCAGCTCGAGGACTAAGGTTAAAAAAGTGTTTTTATGTAGAAAATGGTCCGGGCTGAGCGAACGCGATTTCTTGGACATAATCACAGACGCGAAATAGAAAAAAGCGCGAGCGAAGCGAGCTCGAAAATTTTTATTCAGTTCGAGAACTAAAAGTAGATGAAAACGCTTTCTTGCTGTATGACAAATATACAGTTATAAACAATAAACGTTTGAAAAGTATTGTGTACGCAAAAAAGGGCGCGTACGTTTTTTATTCCAGCAACAGTAAAACATTTTCTGTGAAAACTTCAATTAATAAAATAAAAAAAAAATAAAAATTTATTTAAAAAACATAAATCACATGAATTAGTAATTAAAATGTCTCAGATGTTGAGGTAAAACAAACTGTCTTAATAATAACATTCGGATAAACTAAGTTAATCTAGGCTAATATCTACATACAGGCAATAATAAAACTAAAAACAGTTCTAATTCTAAACATCGGGACCACCCGAACTAGGTTTATTTAAACCTGTGTTTCAGGCTATCAAGGCCTGAAACACAGGTTAATTGTCTTACTATTGGTACCTAAGGGTTCATGAGATCAGGGCCGTCTCTAGCTCATGTAGCGCCTGGGTGCAATCATCACCCAAGCGCCATCTATGTATCTACTGAAAGATTTTGAGTAGTACATATTGATCGAAGTACTTTACAAGGAATATAAATAAGAAAGTTCGAACGAAAGTCACTTTTTTGGTAGGTAAAGGACTTAAAAATGTTTCCAAATCATTGTAGGCTCAAACTGTTGGCCAGATTTAAGCTATGAAAGTCGAGACAGGACAACGTAATTGTAAAAATTAGCGCGAGCGAAGCGAGCGCGCAAATTGTTTAATTTTGGGACACAAAAAGTTCATAAGTTTTAAAAAGCGCTGTAAAGTAACAAGCAGTCGGAAGACTCCATTAATATTATTTTTTTGCTATATTTGACTTATGAAGTTATCAAGGCAAGGTATGTATATATAATATTGCGCGAGCGAAATTTTTGAGCCTACGACACAAAAGCACCTGATTAAGTACATTGTAAAGCAATAAGTAGCCGCGAGCGCAGCGAGCGCTAACTTTTTAAAATTATTTGTTTGAAGACTCACAAATCAGACTGGGAAATACGTACAAATAAAAAGGAACCGTGATTAGAGCGATTGCGATAGTAGCGAGCTAAAGTTTTTCACTTAGTTGGAGGGTGTTAAAAGTTAAAAATAATTAAAATGATCAATCCAACAAAGCGAAGGCGACTTTTTTGTCAGTATCATTGGTAGCGTCCCGCGGCGCCCCTGATATCGAGGCGCCCGTGTTATTCGCACACCCTGCACTATAGGTTAAGACCGCCCTGCATGAGATACAGCATGTAATGTAGACAACCCGGACAGCGGATTCTTAGTAACAGGGTCCCGTTTCCTCCTTTTGGGTACGGATAAAGAGTAAATAAAGAATGGAGAGCGAGCTTTGCGAGCACGAATTCTTCAGCAAAACTACTCTACCTGTAACTATGTAGGTATCTATAGTATCTACCTATTCACTCGGAATAAAAATTATCTTATCCTTATAACAAAAACATAGAACATCGTGTTTAACCATTTCAATTATTGGTCCTCTTAGATCCTGAACCTGGCCCAGGGGGGGGTCATGACCTTGTGACCTACCCCCTGGATCCGCCGTTGCTATAGTCTTTATCAGGTCTACCCATATTTTTACTAATATTAATTAATCTATGGTTAAAAATATTAATAACTGGAAATTACCAACAATACTAACTCTTCACCACTTTCACAATCGAAATCCATCTCAATACCGTACTGATAGCCCCATGGTACACCAGCGGTAGTCTCCAGGGTATACGGGTTCAGTTCCAAGTTGTTCACATCGGGCATCATGATGATATAGTTATGTGCCGTATTGTGGTAGATGGAGAGGAGCGTTAGTTCCTGCTTGTATATCAGCTGCGAGTCCCTGGAGAGTTGATTTATTGGGTTAAGGCTTTGTGTTATGCAGTTGTGTCTAGTTAGAATGGACGCTGACCTCTAAGTGGTGATAAGGCTAAACAGACACGTAACCCCAGTTACAGGTGTGTGGCTAGGCAAGGCAATAACTAGTTCTATTTGAAGATAAGAGGATACAACTAAGTTTAGCCACATATGGCTGGCTACAACTAGCTTCAGCTGGCTAGAATTTGATGTAGCCGCACTTTGGGTTTTACCCGTAACATATATTTTTCTGTGACTATTGTTTAATTCTAATGAAATTCTGAGATTGAAGAAGACTCTCATATTCTACAATTTGTAAAGAAAAAATGAAATAGGAGTCAAACTTACTCATTATAATCAGAATTATCAAACACAACATGCATCGCAGTCCATTGTTCTTGTGCCGACACATTTTCTTCACTCTTGAACAATACAGTTGTCGATACTGTATCACCCACAAAAGCCTTATCAATAGAATCATTTAATTTCAACTTCTCCATTAAAAGAGTAAGGAGGCCATCTTCTTTTTTATTACAGTCTATTGGCAAAGGCAAGTAATAGTCCTCATGCACATAAGTAAATACTTTCCCCGGCTTATATTCTATATTGTCTATACCCTCATGATAATTTAATTCTGCTTCTGTAATGCAATTGTGGACGTCTGAATACCGTTGCACTTCCCATATGCTGAATATTTTCTCTTGCCATTTAAAAGAGTATTCCTCTGTATTGTTTTCTAATTTTAAAACGTTAGAGCCGTTTGTGCAGTCTTCGAATTTTGGCAGAGATATTATGCTCTCTTGACGCTTTAGTTTTATTCTGAAATAATTAAACATCATATCACTAACAACATTTATCAAAAGTAAAATTATGATTGCATTTTTTGTTGCTAGAACACAACTTTTTATCCCAAAATACTCACTTTATTTGTAAATCTCTGACATCTTTCTTAAGCCAATATACTCCTGGAACTTTATTGCATCGATTGAAATCATTCATATTCGTGGAAAAAATCTGTGAAACAATATTTTTCCACTTTTGCTAACCAAAATCTTTTGACGTTTATTTGTTTTATGTTTATAAAACGCCGCTGCTTTCATTCATTTCATCACCATAGCAACCGCTGACAAATAAAGTTTCGTTCTGTAATACTTTGTAGGTTTGTTATTTATTAGAGTCACAATTTCAAATTTTATAACTTAATTAATTAATAGTCCTTATCAACTATTTTCTGATACTTTATCAGGTTTCTCTTAAAGAAGTCGTGAATTTCAAAATGACTGTTAATGTTTTGATAACGTCATGACTACTTTCTTACGTGAAACGGAACGTTATTCTCAGACCGTTCATGTTCATTCATTCTATCATTCTATTCATGTTAGTGGTGGATAATATATCACATAGCAAAATATAGCACCGTGCTATTTATACATAGCATTATAGCAAATGCTATCGTGGCTCACAGTTGTTGCTACTTGCTAAGTTGCTAACTTGCTAATAAAATATCACACGCGTTCTGTTTCTCTCCGTGCGCGTCGTAACTCGCATCATGCACGAATCGCACGCAATCGCAATCGCAGACTAGCAGATAGCAGATAGCAAGACACGGCGCGGCGGCCAGTCGTCGCATGCTTTGCGTTTTCTATCGGTCGGTCGCGCTAAATAGTTGATTTTTGTACATACAATCAATGAAATTTTAAGTACGCCTATAATTGCTTTTCATAACATACCTAGTTTATTTCATAAAACACTTACGCCCGAAATTTAATTTACAAATTATTAATTTATAGCGTAAAATCAATTAAAGACAGTCCTAAGCCTGAAAACTACTGAAAAGTATGAAGGAAAGTTCATTGGTTTTTTACTGTTCCATTTTATCGTAAGAATTCATAAACGCGATGTAATATTCTTAATTTCTTGTATTAACTTAGCAAGCAACTACAGCAAACACTACGCTTGCTTTATTCGCACCTACTTAGTGAACCTACGCATAAAATAGCATGCTATAAATATAGCAAGTAAAATAGCATGATAAAAATTTATAGCATTTCGCATATAGCAAGTTATTGCCACATAGCAACTTTGAACACCACTAATTCATGTTTGATTTATTTTAAGTTCATTCATCAGTCAGTCGCTAACGGTACCGTAAAAGTGTTTGTCGTCTTTATTTGCGCAAAATAAACACGAATATACTAAAGATAATCGCGAAATATCAGCTACTTGTACAATCGTTATCTTATCACACATTTTGGTGGATAAATCGATCATGTTCAATCATCACTGTGCCTTGTTTACGGCTGTGTTATGATGTGCTACTTAGCTTAATTATTTTAACATTTTACAATATTTACTGTTGACTTTTTGAGTGAAAATGCCTGGACAGAGAGAAACTGCCGTTTCGATGCCGCTGACACCGTCGCGGTCCGATTTGTATTGGCGAAGAATTTTTGAAAAGGTACGTCTACATAAATTGTTGTCTAATAATACAGACTGAGACAAGACAGGTGCAAAACCAGTTGTTTTTTGTACCTACTGTTTACATTTATGTGTTTATATTTCATCGTTATCTTGTCCGGATTTTGCATAACTATAAATCAGCTACTATGTGTAGGATAGGATGTAAAAAATATAATTATTTATCTTGTAGGGTAATGTTAACATATAATTTTTATGTTGTAGGAAACTTTTGTAACTTTACGCAATATAGTGTTGATATTTCTCGTCTTTATTTGGATTGTATTTTTTGTGACCAAGAGGTGCATAACTGTATTTCATATTAAATGCCATTACCTGACCTTACCAGTTTATAAAACGATTCCTATTTTTTCATTTTAATACCTATCAAACATTCTTGCAGAATTCCTATTTTTTTTATATCAAATCCAACATATCTCGCATAATTAATAATGAATGACCACATTTTGTATTCAATAAAAGGAAAAAAACAATTCAAGTCATCTGTTTTATGTTAAAAAGTGCTATTTTTAAATAAATGTTTTGTTGGGTTTTACAAATCACCAATTTTGTGTGGAAGTCAACAAAAATATTTTCAATTAATTTTAAGACCAAATAAAAGGAATTATACCTACCTAATAAACTTGTAGAAGTACAACCTATATGCGGTAATATTGCATTCACAACTGCATGTGAAGTTATTGAACAATATAATTTAATAGTCTTGAGTAATTTTTAACCAAGTCTGATGCATCGTAACACAATTAGAACTGATTACCATCTACTTATGATGTGCATTAGTATGAATGATCTGAGATTGACTAGGCAATTAGTATGGGGAAAATATCTTCCAAAACAAAACATTTTCACACTGATACACATCGCAATTTAAAGATAGAAAGTAATTATTAGTATTCAATATTAATTTGAATAGATATTTAATTAGTAATTGTTTCATCTACTTAACATGAGCTTTTTAATTTAGTTACCTACCTAATGAACTTTCAGGGATATCATAGTATTGGAAACAGTATAAGGTTTCTTAATCCACTTGAATTTTTAATTAACTTGCTTATTTCAATGTTCTACATAAATGTCTGGATTATATTGAGTGAGATTGAGGCCTACGAACAATGGACTAATAAATACTAAAAAACCTTATTACAAACTTTACCTACCTACTTTGTGTACAAATTGTAATGTTGAGCAACCATAATGACATGGAATAATGAATCATTACATTACAGAAATTGACTTTTCACCTACTGTACAATAAATTAATTTAATTTGACTCAGTATTTATTTTTAATATTTACTCATTGTCTCACAGAAAAATTACAGCACATTGAATTTAGGTGCACAATTTTTTATAGTAAAAATAATCTTCTGTACTCTATTTTTGAACTGTACTCGCATTACTATTGGCAGAGATTCAAACTGTGACGTATTTATTAGCCTATCTATTTGACATACGTTCTATGATATCGGAGATGGGAGCACTCACCTTTGATTACTTTAATTCATGATAACATGCAGAAGAAATATTGCAAGGTTAACTATTTAGCTATCAAAGATAATCTGGGCAACCTGACCAATCAAAAATAATTTATTTGCATGTTTCTGAGAGTAATTTAATTTTATACTTTACATACTCTACCTCTGTCCTTTTTTTGCTATTAACTAAAACCTACTGTACGGCTTTTTATGTGACGTACCTACCTAATTCAAGACAAAGCAAGGGGACAGGAATATGCAAACGATAGGTATATAATAAAAAAAAAACAATAACAGACCATTTATACTAAAGCCGAAACTGAACAAAGGCGTCGACTGATTGCACAATACAGGACTTAATAGGATATTATAATACCAACTTGCGTGTCGTCGACAAAACGGGGGAATACCCAAGAATTTAAAAGTCAGGTTTTTCTGTGACTGGAAATCAAAAATCCGTTTCTGTGTTCGGTAATGTTTCTATTTAATGTCAAGGTCATTTGGAACATATTTGTATTATTCCAATATTACCAAACTAAAGTCATAGATACCTAGTTCTTCATCTATACTAATATTATAAAGCTGAAGAGTTTGTTTGTTTGTTTGAACGCGCTAATCTCAGGAACTACTGGTCCGATTTGAACAATTCTTTCGGTGTTAGATAGCCCATTTATCGAGGACGGCTATAGGCTACTTTTTATCCGGCAGAGGTTCCCACGGGATGCGAGTGAAACCGCTGGCAGAAGCTAGTTATCAATAAAGGAAATCCCAGCAGTGTGTGATAAATAATAACTATTCATTTATCTCGTTTTCCTTTGAATTATCATATTCATATTATTTTGTAACTTACGTTGTTATTCTAAGATTATCCTGACTTATGAATTATGTAACTACGTATACCTAGCGAGGTACGATTCTGTGAATATTCATATTTCCATAAAACCACGATGTTGATATTTCCTTGTTGCTAGAAGAAGTACCTTACCTTAAGTACCCCATACATACCATATATCTTTTATATTAAAGAGTCAATGCATCATATTTTTTCAATAAACGTAGGTACCACCCAAATTGATGGAGAGAATCTTTAGAAAAAAAAATATAACATCAAGTATAGTAGGTATCTATAATATGTAGTGTAGACGATCTTACAATAATTAATATCCTTTGACATTCAACATAACATTCCTGCCAGTCCACAAGACGCGACATTTTCTTAGACAGAATTAAAAACAATGACCTATCTGATATTACGTAGCACAGCATACAAACAAAATTCTAACGAGATGTTTTTATACAGTTCTCCCAATTTTACGAGCAATAAATATCCGCAAAACAACGTAACGTAACTTTATGCAAGCACACGACTCTATTCATTCATAGAGTTCGTTACGTAATCATAATGCATAATTCAATTCAATATTGTTTTTATACTGTAGTCGACCTATAAAGGTCGGATGTGACTGCCGGACAAAGAGTCTTAGATGAAATGTTGATATCATATGCTTAGGTTTGCTTTATACGAACAGTTTCCAAAGATTGTATCAAGTTACCTTAATCTGGCACTGAGTGTTCAAAGTCCTTAAGAATTTCCAAAAAAGCTATTGCTTCGTATAAAAAATGATTTTGTTATCTTCTAGCTCCGGCTAAGTATGCAGATCCTTCAATTTCAGCTAAGGACAGTCAGCGTCTCTGGGTCTTACTTTCTTTTAATACAGATATCAATTCACACCTTCCTTTTTTCTGGCCAGTAAGTAGGGTAAATATGTTTTCATCACTGACACAATTCGATCCGTAGACAGAATCTTAACCGACTTGGAATTACTCCAATATTCCTACAATCCTACTCGCGGAATCGGTATAATGCTAGGTACACACAGATTGAATGAACGACTGAGCACTGCGAGCTTTCTTTGGCCTTATTTCAGTTCGTTAAGCGAGTGCTTACCAGACGAAAAACTCGGACACATCATCATACATCACAAGTATTCGTTTGTACACCACATTACCTATGCCATTAAATATAATAAAAATAGTTTTTCACAGACATTGGGTTATAGCATTGATATGGTATGAATCATTGGCGTAACACCCATAATTCAATCTTGTATACATAATTTTATTATTGCTAGCCTCTGCCTAGGGATTTGCTGAACTTTTACTGACGTCTCCTTTATTTGTAGACTAATTATTATCTAGTCTGAATAACCCATTCTAAACAAATAAGATATTAGTTAAATTACACAAGAAACAAAAAGCTTTTTTTACAAGACGTTCACTTGGTTTATCCTCTACGTGATATTACATAAATAATCCTAATAAAGCACAAAGTAATTAAACTTAATTATTAAATATTTAATTACTACATCGACTTTTTGACCCGGAATTTCCGAATCGAGACGTTTAGCTGTTACTAACAACGTGTTTGTCTTCTTATCCCCAATATTTACCTCGTTCCTTAACATAGCGACACCTCCTACGTATATTATCGTAACCAACAAAATTACGATTTTGCTTTTTTTACATAAAACCATTTATTTTTATTTCCATTTATTTATTTTTAAACATATATTTTACATTTTTAAATATTAAATGTAAAAATAAATCGTTTTATGTAAAAAAGCAAAATCGTCATTTTGTTGGTTACGATAATATAGGTACGTAGGTGTCGATAGATTTCTCATTATTATTACCACAGTTTCATTAAGTCACCTTTAGTGTAATGATTAGTATGAAATGAGCTATTGTTTCGTACTTTATACCGACACAAAAGCCTGGAGAAATCTACCATCACAAAATGTCATGTTTGTGTTAGTATTTCGTTATAACCTGGGAATGCAAAGCATATCTGTTCAACATCATTGAAATGATTAGACTTGCGTCACGGGTGCTGAATTCTGTAAACAATAACGTATGTTTATGAGCTTCTCCTGTATCGTAAATTATGCTATGGCAGTTCATATAACGTTACATACATACATTTACCAACAATATGTACCTAAATTTATTCATACGACTATGTATTTACACTACTTTAACACAGTCCTAGGTGCATTTCATCATACGAAAGGCAATTATAATTTAAGCCTTTGAAATTACGTATTGTGCATTTGTTACAGGCTTATTTTATTGCTATTTATTAGGTGTAATTAGCTCTATCATAATAGCACACTGCATACTGGTTCAACAAGAATTATACAACGTGAAAAATAAACTAGTTGTATATGAAATGGAGTCATTATACCACTCTTTAATAACACCAGTAACTCTTTAGTAATCTCTGCCACAGCGAAGAAACAGCCTAAAGTCGATGGAATATCGAATCATTTTCTTATAATTGACATAATTATATCTTTCTCCGATCCATCTCGAATCACAGATCGGTCGTTCGCTTTTCCTCTCAAAAACTGGTTTTGTTAAGAACATGTCGTAATAAACTTACGAACTAATGATAGTGACCTCGAGACTTTAATCGAGTTTTTCACCTAGATCGATAACTTAAAGGTCAGTGAACTTTGAGTTGACATCTTTAGGTGTATCCTACAGTAATATTGGTTGTAAGCCAAGCCACGGTCATGACAAATTTGATTGGTATCCGGTTGTATGCACCTACGTATATACATCGATATGTATTACCTTTTCCCCGGCTGACTCATTAGAAATGACGCCGTATGATAAATAACTTAGGTAACTGTGTCTTTACCTTACTTATAATTTTAATGTCAGTCTTGTTTGTGCGTAAAAACAGTCAACGTTATATGTATTGTTGACATAATCACCATCTTCAAGGTTTTCCTGTGCTTTCAGTCCCAAGGTTTTCCTGTGCGGTTTCTTGCTAATGTCCAAAAATGAAAAACTGATGATTTTTTTTTGGTCGTGATTAATCTACTTATCCGGTAGAGCATGTACCTAATTACTGCGGAATGCGTGATGTCACAAATCAAACACGATGACTTAAAGCAAACTTGTTCAGCGGCGAATATTTACACAATGAACTAGCCAAACAACTGTTTTGGGTCAAACTAAATTGCTTTCGTACTGAAAGTGTAAAATTTTAATTATAACTGCTTAATCTACTTCGCATTGCATAATCTTAAAGCATTCATTGGACTCGTTTGTTTTCAGATCTCAACAGTAGGAACATTATTCACTTGTCTAAAAAAATGGCATCGTTTCAAATAACATTTATATAGCTAATGAAACTAAGATTATTTCAGTGGTACCTTTAATAGAAATGACATCAAAACCATAACCAACCACCAAAGCATTGGAAAGCGTAAAGAGTTGCATAAAAATATCTGAGTCGTTTCATTGTAGCTCAGCTATATCTTAAACTGTAATTAGTGACATAACGACAGAAATTATGTCATTACGTGTTGACAATGTATGGACAGATTAAGATCTTAATAGTTCCATTACCTTACATTTTGAGTTACACGCAATTTAACCCAATATGACGTTAAAACCTATTACTTTCTCTCGTAATGTCCAACAAGTTAATTGATCTTACAAAAGCTTTTGAGTGCCTTAATCACTACGATGTATTTGCTAACCACATCAAAACAGTACGGAGTTGGCTATTGGTACTGTTGCTTATTATGAAATTAAAATAATTTGCTTTACTCAAATTCCTGTGTGATTTGTAGTAATGTCACTCCCAAAAAATGTGGGAGTCCCCCACGTATCAATCTTAGGACCAATTCGGTTAATACACAATGGTGTCTTTATTCTTGCGGTAGTTTCTTATTTATTCTTATAATTAGCTCATTGTAATTATGGAGATACACCTAATATTATTTCCGGAATATTAACGTTCTTGCTTCAATGACGTTGAAGCAATGACAAAAACGCGCAATAAGTAGTAATTACTGCATGTCATCTTCTATGAAACCTGAAACTATGTTTTGTTACGAGAGTTAACAGGGTCCATTATTTAGTTTTTACGCAACCATTTTAATTACAAAGCTAGACTGAATGTCGTAAAATTAATTCTGATTTACATGCAGCATACTGCATCTACATTTATCAGTTAAATACTGCCCCAACTGATTTTAAATTACGTAGATAAACTTTGTTTTTTATTTCAACATTGAAATTCATTAATTCAGCATATGCAACACCATCGAATTCATTACTAATGCACTCATCTCTGAAGCAAAAAGATTAGATGAAGGATAACGATAGAGATTGAGTAATTGCTCAACCGTTTAAGTACTAATTAATACTTAAGCACTGAAAACATCTGCTCTTCACTATGAGTGTGTTCAATTATATTACAAAAAAAAATCTTGCGGCTTCACAAAATGTGCTTAAAATTAGTCTAGACTGTGTTAGTCATGTTCCATTTGCGTTGTCACCAATTGTTTCAATTCGTATCATTACATCTAGGAATCAGTCCCCGTTGATGACTCACGTATTCCATTTGCTTGACAAACCTTGTACATGATTTTGACCCATATGTCTGATTTGTGACTAACGGATTTAAGGTATTGGTGCTTCTTTTTTATAATACGGATACAAAAAGGCTTGAGACGTCAATAACCCTTTCCATCAAGAAGGAGTAACAAATATATTGTTTTTTACACTCTGATCTCATTGATTTGATGCTTCAATTGGAGATAACGTGTATCGGATAAGGATGTCATAAACTATACCTTTGTCCTTTGTCGTAGACTGTATTTAACCACTTTATTATGCAAACAACTTGTATTATTATTTACATTCATATCTTCAATTGTTCACGTGCTGCAAATGATGTCGGCAGGAATTATGAATCACCTTTCTCTATCGTCAACGATTACGCCTTCTTATAATTTATTTACATTTGATAATTTTGTGTTCCTAATTCACAATGTTTCGATTACAATTTCAAGGTTTAACGCATGCTTATGAATCACATTCCTCATTGCTGATAGGCCAAATATAGCATCAGCGATGAAGCTGAAGTAGAATATTCTAAAATAGTTTTGATTGCTGGTACTCAGCTGCGTCCGGTTAGACTGGGCGCCCACCAACGTAGTTGGAAAAAGCTAGGCTGATGATGATGAGGAAGAAGGATCAAAAGGACATACAAGTGCATGATTATCTAAAAGCCATTGCACTTTAAAAGCTATCAGCAAACAAAAAAATATCAGCACATAAATATCAGATACGTAAAGCCTTATTAGCTTCGTTTCCTAAGAAAGTAGTGGCCATATCTCGAAGATAACTAACTGATCGGTACATTATTACAATTCCACAAACCAATCCATTTTTGCCCTGCACGACCATAGCCCTTAACTTTCATGTCACGCAACTTTCTCTCTTATTATGGCAAAAACCACTGCCGCGAATAATATTGATAAAGATGGAATGCTTTTCATTGAAACTATCCATGGACAAATAAATCGTCAACATAGAATTTTGCTGTATACAATGTAATGTACTAACGGACTTTCCAAAAGCGACTGTCATCGCTAACCACTTTTGTTCTAAAATGAGGTCGTGGTTCAACATTCTGAATCTCGATCGACGCGTGCTGAAAACAAATGTTTGAACAACAGCTTAGCAACTGATGACCTTGTGTTTTTAACCTTCGGGAGAACAAGGTCGCATAAT
The DNA here is from genome assembly GCF_030705265.1 of Helicoverpa armigera. Classification (NCBI taxonomy): domain Eukaryota; kingdom Metazoa; phylum Arthropoda; class Insecta; order Lepidoptera; family Noctuidae; genus Helicoverpa; species Helicoverpa armigera. Next base: position 5,295,866 of record NC_087141.1, read on the forward strand.
CTGGGTCTTCAAACTGTTCACGAAAATATCCATAATAAAGGAATCTCGGCGGTCTGTAATGAAATATGAACTAGCAAGGATTTCGGACATAGCGAAGATATTCAACTAAATATGAAATAATTTTTCATAAACTGATCAAAATTCGGTCATTATCGTTTGTGCTGTAGGTATTATTAAATTATTCCGTTGCACCGCATTTGATAACAAAGAGAATGGGGATATTTTAAAAACGACCTATCCCTTTTATTTCCTTATTTTTAAGTCTGATTAACTCTTTTTCCTATTTTTAATTATTTATTGTAATTTCTACGAATGTTTTCCTTTTAATAATTTGCTCTTGTTAGAAATTCATGATTCTTTCTAGTTATAGAGATTATGTGTACAATACATGTGCTACATTCTGATTTAATGTAGTGTTCTGTTTCCCTTCTATTAAATATTACGATGCAGTTGCTATAACAACGTTCCAGGATTTCGGTCTAATACCAATCTATAAATGAAGTAATGAATCAGTAACATCCATTTGGTAACAATGCAGTATTTCCGTCACAAACGCTTTGGGAATTAGTAATAAAGTCCAAAATAGTTTATTTTAGTCAATCAAATTCCGATCACGTCATATTTGCCAAATCATAAGATGCGTTAGGTGTTTTAACACTTTTACGTTGAGTTGCACCATTCTATGCTATCACGATAACCGAAAAATTTTCAGAGGTCTAATCGGCGATTTTACCACTAGACGGCAATTTCACGGCTAATTATGGGTTGGTCATCGCTATATGTAGAGGTAGTTAAATGGTGCAACTCACCCTTGATCTGTCAATAATACTCCCGTATAGCCTAACAATACTAAACCAGACCTCTCTTTTCAGTACGACAAAGACAAAGATGGGCGGATCTCCTACGTGGAGCTTAAAGAGATCATCAATTCGAGAGAATACGAACACGATTTACCAGACAATGTGGTTGACAAGATCATGAGTCTCGCAGACAGAGATAACTCGGGGTACTTGGACTTCAACGAGTTTGTCGCTATGATGCACAACCCCGACTTGAAGGCGGTGTTTGGGCATTTTGTAGCCAGATATGTGCATTCCATCATACCGCAGCGAGGACCTGTGGATACGACAGGTAAATAGATTGAAAAAGTGACTTCTAGTACAAGTTTTTGCGATTTTTTAAAATTTTGTGGTGTAGGGGAGAATAGGGAAAATGGCACCAGAATTTTGACAAGTAATTTTTTACATGCCAGTAAAAATACTTTTTTTTTTTAATTTGTCAAATAAAAACTTGTGCTAGAGACAAACGTGTGTAAAATAAGTCGTGGCTAGTATATCTTAGCAGTGGGTGACAAAAACTTTATTTGTATGTAAACAACGCAACTCTTCCATAGTAGCATGAGCTGCCAAAATATACTGGTCACCTTGATTATGAGTAGCGAATTTCAAGTGTTTCTAGTTAATTTATAAACGTGGATGTAATTTGTTATTTGTGCTGCAGTTTTGTTACGTAAACTTTATATAAAAGTAGGCAGTTTTTTATAATGAATTATTCTGCTATTTCTTGATTATCGCGAAGTAAATATCTTCATGAATCCCGATTTAACGTTAGGTATATGGAGACAAAATTATAGTCAGTAACAATTCTTGCAAAATTTTGGATTTCATTATGAATTTAAATTAATCTAAGTTTATAGTATATCTCATCCTCCATATTGATAAATATCGTATATGTTCTAAATTCTGTTCCTGAAGTGTTAATTTGTACTAGTGTTTTGTTTTAGCGGTTTCAATGTAGTAACTAAAATAACAAACACACGCGTGTTTTATCACTTTTCACGTATGCTCAGTAAATTCACATGTCTCAAGCATTTTGAAGTCCAAGGTTTTCACTGTTTTTAACGGCACTTTTCAAATTACACCTACGTTGTGCACAGCATGTAAATATCAAGTAGAATTATGCAGATAACATATTGATTAGTGCAACTGGTGAATGATTAATAAATTACACCGATTTAATTAAGATTTTATGTGTGATGCACTTTGCAAACAAGGATAATACAAAACTCTTGTCTATGAAAATTAAACCCTTAGAATATCTATGTGCATGTTTGATCGAAATATGTTTTTGGTCTTATTAACTACTTATTTGTTTAATAAGTAATCTCTATTATTAAAATTACTTATAAATAGGCCTAGGATATTTCGAAATAAATCCACCTGCGAAGCACGTGCTTATTAACTACAATTGACTTTATCAGTTGCACCAATTAAATAGTGAGCAGGTGTTATTAATAAGCCTGTTTTGATTAATGAATGCTTTCGTAGGTATTTTTTATTATGGTTTTTAAGGCCACGACATTTGTACAAATGTAAATAATTAAAATAAAAACAATTGCCAGTTATTTAAGGTCTAAATGAACCGACAACTTAAATGTCCGTTTTTTTCTTAAAACAACTGTTCACTTTGAAAATTGTAGGTGGAAATTCATCGTAAATAATTGTTGGTGTTTAATTTGTCGGTCTACTTAAGCCTACATGTACATATTATAATCGTTTGCTTTGCTATAGTATGAGTAGATGATGAATATACTTATAGCTTTATCAAGATTTAGATGGCTAGTGTAACTATAGCTTTATCTAGATCTAGATCGCAAAGCCAGTAACTCACAGTAACAAGCAATTTATTATAGTGTTAATACTTAACAGATCTTAATGAGTCAGACAACAGTCTTTATCTATTAAACGATGTCGAACATCAGTTTATATTATAAGACTTATTTTAATTAGTAATATAATAGGTTACAGTCTTGATACTATTGTTTTTGAGACTCAAAATAGGGATAACATTTTTTCCTTTTGAATGTATTTTGGTTCATTGGTATTTTTTGTACATGTTTGTATTGTTCGTGATAAATGAACGTGCTAATGAGTTTCTAGGTTTAGGTAAACAATTCTAACAATAGCATGTAACTGATATAAATAACAACTAACTTTGTTCGCTAGGACCCTGGACAGGTTTCCGGGCTGTATCGACAAGTGATCACGGTATTTTTTTTTCACAATTTTTCAATGTTTTTTTGATGTTGTCCATTTTTGTTTCATGTACCATTCGGCTTAATATTTACTATATTTAATTATTATTGCTAATAAGAACAACAGTGGTGTTGTTTTATTGCAAAATTGGCATCAAAATTCATTCCAAATTCATAGTTGTCCTTACAGTGTTGTCGATCATTTGTTGTAAATCATATCTCTACAGGGCGAGGGATATCTGTCAAACAATAGAACATCAAGCCTTTTAACTACCATCTTATTAACTTAATTCATCAACATAATATTATGGCCATGGAAACATAACTCATCGGCAGACATTTATAACGATAAAAATTTTATTCGTTACCTATTCAAAAAATATTTGCTTAAATTGAATAGCTATAAAAAAAAAGTTTTTGTTTGAGAGTGAAATCGGGACAATCGGGCACGACAAAAAAGAAACAAAAAGTTTTTACTCAAATAGTACCTATTTAGTTTACTAAAATAAATATTAGTGTAAAATATTAGTGTTCTTGTGCAACCGGCACGAGCGAAGGAAAATAGTTTCTAGTTGTTTAAACAAAACAATATAAGCGGCTTCATTATTATTTATTGGCGCTATCTTACAATACGTGACCACCCGATGTCATACACATGTATTAAAAAACCTTGACATAAATGCACCTAAAACTTATGAGAAAACATACATGTTTTCCTCTGCTCTTGAAAATAAATTGGTAGGGACCACTTAGTTCATGGAATTCTGAAATATAGTTGTCATGCTATCTCGAGGAATGAATGAGTAATATGAAATAAATTGTATAGTCAACATGAAAAATAAAATGACGGAAAAAAGTGTCAGTCGCTCATGGCTATTTTAATGACAATCGATTTTCAAATCCAAGAAATATCGGAAATTCCTCAAAAGCTATACTTATTCACTGAATTTTCTCGCATATCGGAGTCCTTGGCTAAATCATAGATAGGTATCGGTATTTACATTGCATATCACTTATCAATGTATACATATCGCGTCGATAGCTTTAATATCCTCAATAAAAATATATACAGCATGAACCTACAAGTTTTCTGTAAGTAAGAAAGAGAAATAGGCTATTTTAGTTAGATATTAAAATCAAAATATAGCAAGAAAATAGTTGTTCAAATATGTTTCATAGATTAATCATCAAGATATTTCTTCGGAATCCTGTAACGGTGACTTAATATTACCTATATTTTCAGTTACCTCCCTATCTACAATAATTGGAGTTTCCTTATGATTTAAGGATTCCCTGTATAAATTAAATATTATGACTTACACGACAATTTTCTAGTATCAACATTGAATCATAAGTATGATATGATAAGTTAAACTGGGGTTTAGTCAAATCAGTCGAAACCAACTGGTTTCTTATCAGTCAGATAATGCTCACTATTTTAATCAATCAGGGAGTCGAAAAGTCTAGCAACATATTGAAATCTTTATGTGCTTTTTCGACCATCCAAGAGCGTTAATTTCTACCATATAGGTAAAAAAATATAATGTCAGTATTTCTGATGAACAAGATATCATGATTAAAGTGCACTTCGATCCGTATCTTATCCCGCTACACGTAATCCTTATCTTTGACCTTGCTAGCTATAAGTCACCACACCCTTGACTGCAAATAATTCCAATACGTAATGATTTTACTCGGATAAAAATACCTAGCAGTCTTCAAAGATTTTTTTATTCAAAATCTGCGTACCTGTTGAGTGAAATCGGGTCTTATGGACTCATTGTTTTTAAGAGATTAAGGTAATCGTAGACTTATGGAAAAAATATCAATTTTGAGGAAACAACAATATGAAAATTCAGTGCTTAGAACACGAGAAGCAATTGTCGCACTCGCGTGTCACATTAATTGACACTGCGTTCCACTTTGGCGCCTCTAAGTGACGAGCCAATTGAATTACGTCGATAAGTCTGGCGCCAAAAATAAAATCGATTCTATCACCCGTAGGGATCAAGAAACGTCGCCGGCCTCCGATACGTTCACAGATATTCACTTTAGAGAGAAACCAGGAACTGCCACCGTTCCGTGCTGATGTAGCGACCAATACAGAACCTCCTACGTATTCAAGAGGTGTTCAAACTAGCCCACAAAAGTGTAGGTAAATAAGTTCTTGTTGTAAAATAACAATGTTACAGTATTAGTTCGTAGTCATGGGTGAAGTATGTTGGGTATTTGTTGTTGTAGTTAGCTGAGAAACGAATACACATATACGATACACCGTTGTAATATCAATTTCGCACATGAAATATATGTGAGGCTAAGAAAAGTTATGATGTTAATTAATCAATCAAACATATCGTAGCGAGTACTTGATATAATAATTGATATGAAACAAAATATTGCCTACAGCCAAAAGCTATTAAAACAACGTGATTGCAATGAAACGGTTGACATAAGCAAACGAAATTGGCGCAAGAAATTGGCTTTATTACAGGATAGAGGAATGAATAGCACATTTAGGAAGATTCTTCACTTGGTTACTACAGGATGAATTCGTAGCAGGATGAAAACGTACTTTTAGCCTACAAGTCAGATTCGCGAAATCCTACTTTTACGTAAATGGAGTTTTATGTCGGTTGAAAATTGTTTAGATTAAAAATGTTAGAATACAATGAATTAAAATGATTAAGCTTCTATAAAAGGACTAACTCACTGGAATTTATAAAGTTGGATACCTTTTTTATCAATATCGTCCTGATTCGTTATTATTGTTTATTAAAAACTATAAAAAAAATAACGTAGCGTTGCGCCTTCCAAAGTTATCTAGCAAAGAGTTGTCAATCTGTGTTACCGATTCAATTATATGAAGGAAGCAAAACGAGTTAAAAAACTTCGCATACATAGATAATGTACTTTCATTAGTAACATACTAAAATATGTACTTTGCACTCCTAGAGTCGAATCGGCGTAAGTGGACATGTGCAATATTTGGGTCGGATATGAGTCACATTATTATCGATGTCAAGAACTATTTCTTATCGATGCTATCGAAAAGTTTAAGTGTCTATAACATTACACCTCAAAATTTACTTTATCAATTCTTGAATAACGCGTTATTTTGACGTCAAAAACTTTCAAACATTACGTGGTTTCGAGTCTTGTGACGCCAGAAATTATGAATCAAAGATTGATTTAAGTCAATAGGAAAACTACATAATATACTTGGTGATTCATGAAATTAATATACTTGAACTTATTTATTGGAAACCGCAGACAAACCTATCGATTCACCCTGAATGAAAACGTCTCGAAAACAATTAGAAGGATAATAACACACAAATCAAATTACATACATATTCTGAGCAACATAACTGAAATTTCATGATAACTATGAGTAATAACCAACTTGTAACAAATTAAAGTCCACTACACATTAAAATTAATTATTGCACACAATTATATTTTTATTATAACTGCGTTCCATAAAGGTTGCCCTGATAGCAAACAAAGCTCTAAAGAATAGTTAGTTATCCATTAAGAATTTAGAAGAAGAAACGAATTAGGATAACCCTTAACATAGAAATACACAAGCACCCTCTAGTTACGTGTCACAAAGACATCCTATAGTTAAAATAGGAAAGCTATTAAATATTCACTGAGCCGGGTCGTCAAACCGAAAGTACTTGACAGTTAAGATGACATTGCCACAGCTATGACCATTCGTTTTATTGTTAACAGGAAAATTGTATGACTAACAATTGAAGAGATTATCATATCTTGTAGGGTATAAAAATGCCAATTTGTCTTGTTAAAGAGGGCCGTTGATGTCAAAGGGATTTTCCTTGTGTTGATGCTATCAAATCTCATGCATGTGAATTGAATGCGGAGCTTTTGTTTTCTCACATAGACAATAATATCCAAAAATATAAAGATGTCTCGATTAACACAGTTCGTTAAAATTAATCTTATCAAATGCTTCCATTCTTTCTGAAGTCGGCCTTCAGTTATATCAACAACAATAAAAGCAGCTTAATTAGCTCCATTCATACCAGACTTTATAGCCCGGTCAAAATAGACATAAAAGTAGTGGTCAAATAACAAAAATTCCCACAGAGCCGATTTTTGGTGGAGAGCTAGATTTGATCATTATAAATAAAATACTAAAAGTCCCCATCGATCCCATGTGTGCGTCAAAAGTTATTCGAGGTCAAATGTCAAAATTTTAGGTTTTTTGATTATTTTTCGAAAACGGTAAGTTTTATCAAAAAAAGACATCGGACCAAAATCGTAGATCTTTAAATTTTCTACAAAAATGGCATTAACAGTTTTCTCCTAAATCTTACCATTCCTGAGATATAGCGATTCAAAGAGTCTCACTATACATGATATGCACATATAAGCCACGTACATACGAGGGCTGCCTTTAAGTTGTATCGTTTGAAATAAGTACAGACAATCTAATAGGTTAATACCATTTATTGTTTTTCAAAGAATTCTCTGCGATATTTAATGCACTTTAGCACGCATTAAACCCAGTTCTTGAAACATTTATTCCATTCTGAAGTGGGGGTAGTCAAATTGGCCGATTTGTATGAGTCAACAGCTTTTTCAGGTGTGCTGAAAAGTTTACCACGAAGACTTTACTTAATTTTGTGGAATGTAAAACAATCGTTATGCCCACGGATCTATGTCACGGTATGTTACATGTTGGTCTGCGACAATTAACTGCCGCATAGCCTCGATATTATCTTGGGTCATATCGGGTTTGAACTACCTTCAAGTGGCTTGTCTCTAAGGCTAGATTGCCCACTTTTAAATCCTAAATATGAGCGTACTGCAGTCCTAAGGCATGGTTCTGCATCATTAAACACAGAACAATTTTTTTTAAAGCGCTGAAGTCGCGACAATCCGCTTTTAAAGTTGTAGAAAATTATCGCACGCTTATTTTCCTTCGACATTTCCATTTTTATCCAGAAGACTGGGGTTGGAAGGAAGGTACAAATCGGCCAATTTGACTACCCCCACTTTAGAATGGAATAAATGTTTCAAGAACTGGGTTTAATGCGTGCTAAAGTGCATTAAATATCGCAGAGAATTCTTTGAAAAACAATAAATGGTATTAACCTATTAGATTGTCTGTACTTATTTCAAACGATACAACTTAAAGGCAGCCCTCGCATGTACGTGGCTTATATGTGCATATCATGTATAGTGTGACTCTTTGAATCGCTATATCTCAGGAATGGTAAGATTTAGGAGAAAACTGTTAATGCCATTTTTGTAGAAAATTTAAAGATCTACAATTTTAGTCTGATGTGTTTTTTTGATAAAACTTACCGTTTTCGAAAAGAAATCTAAAAACCTAAAATTTTGACATTTGACCTCGAATAACTTTTGACACACACATGGGATCGATGGGGACTTTTAGTATTTTATTTATAATGATCAAATCTAGCTCTCCACCAAAAATCAGCTCTGTGGGAATTTTTGTTATTTCATAGGTCTATTTTGACCGGGCTATTAGGGAAATGTCTCAAATAATGTAATTGTACCCATTGTCCACTTGGTAGGTACAAGTTAGTGGTCCATTCGAATGTTACGTCGCACAGACTCACAGTTCAGCCGTGCATAACGTGGACCAAACGCATTTGGCTCGGAAGGTTTTCCATAGTATCTCATACACATCGCTATCAGGTGCACGCTTGTACTGCGATCTTACGTTTGGCAATTTGAGAGTTGTCAAGGGACTCCCAGAGGGATTTTATCTCCAAACCAGACAAAAATAGTAAAAATATGAAGGAAAAAACGGACAAACCAAGGTGAAGTGTAGAATGTGTGTTTCCGTGTGTATCAGTAGAGACCTTGTTAGAAGTAAAAAAAGTTGTTAAATTATTTGTTTAATGAAGTTTTAATGATGTAGTATGGAAGTTTGAACTCTCAGTCGAAGTAGGACAGTGCTAGTGGGGTGCTCAATAATGTGGCACAGAATGTGTAAACAGACCAATAGGTGCAGTTACAAAGTTTTGAGTGAAACGAAAAACCAAGGGTTCTCGTCGTCCAAATATTTATGGAACAGAACGTTGAAGTACATAAAACAAGTTATTGATTACTTCGGTATGTTACTAACCAATGTAATAACTGAAATTATTTATTTATCTTTGTAGAAGCTAGACAGATATGTTTAGTTTCCTAAATAATTTCCTCGCGTAAGTCGGCTGTATTTTCGTCTTGTACTAATGTACTTTAATATAAACATATGTTCTAAATATGAATGTCTGTATAATCTATCAATTATCACTCATATTGGGTTCAGTGGCTTGTACATATATCTTTCTAATACTCACATAGGTAAGTAGTTGTACATACAAAGATTCTGTCCGCTCATCTTGCGCCCTTGGTCCTAATCGGCCGGATCGTATTACGCTCTATAGAATGCACCATCACCATTGCATGCTTGTGTTTACCAAGGTCAAGGGATTATGCTTGTTGGCTTTTGCGCGTAAATGCTCCCGATTAACCGCCATTGATTAATTGCTTTGCATGTACTGCATGAAGCCAAAATACTGGGAAGTAATATGAGTAATGATTTTCAAAAAGCATGGTGAATTACCTTTTATTGTAAAGATAATTTGGTACATTACTTCTCGTTATTATGGCCCGAACTTTTTGTTATGATACAGATTCGATTAAATGTGTCATTTAAATGTTTCGAATGCTCAATGAAATCTGTATCATATCATTCGTTCGTTCTGCTTTATGCACAGTAAATAACTTTAGTTTAGATTGGAATGCAATTTACTAACAAAACCTTTTTTTGTATTTTTTCCTTTCGCTTGTGTTTTTGTTTGTCTTTCCTATCCAAAATATGTTAACCTATAACTTGAATATTTTATAAATAATTTATAATGATCTGCGGTCTATATTTGCAAAAACGAAATGCGAATACTGTTGACCGTTTAATTAAAAACAATTTGCTCTTTAACGCAACGCTTTGCCTTAATTGGTTAATACGTTCCGTTGCTGTCGCAACATCTAATGGCTGTCACTCGGCCGTTGCGTGTCCTATTTTTCGCCTATTGTCACCACATCATTGACAAAAACTAAAAATAACAACGGAAAACTACATTCGTTATGCATTCATCCGTTAAATAATGTCATATGGATGAATCACAATTTTGTATCGAAAAAAACATATGACTCATTATTAAATGGCACATTTGGTATCCTTGAAATTAATTCCAACGAAAAATGATCCTGTCAAAAATCCTTACGGTTCCACTTTCCCCGATCCGCCCCTATGTTTGTTGCGTTATCCAGCCCGTAGCAAATCTTACTTCACATACGCAGACGGGACTTACGAAGAAGAGTACAGCTGTTGGCCGCCGGCTGTCTGCATGATCCTCATCTCCTTGGTGGAGATCGTTCTGTTTTGCTACGACGCCGCTGAGGGGAACACTCAGGCCAACGGGACTATTGCCAAGCTGTTTATATACAACCCACATAAGAGGCAGGAAGCATGGAGGTTTATTACTTATATGCTGGTGCATGTCGGGTGAGTAACCTATAGTTGTATTAGTTTTAAATTCGTTCTTTTTTATCAAAAAAGTGCTTGCTTATACATTATAAATGGTATGTTCAGTTTTGATGCTTTATCGACCCTGAGTTAAGGGCAAAAATGACATAGAAAAGTCATCCGTTTATGCAAGGAGCTATCCTATATGTCAAACGTTTATTTTCATTTTATTGGTATTAATTTTCCCCATACTACATTATGTATTTATTCATGATGTCAATTCAGTAACCAACTCTTGTCGGCTGTGTAAAATCTATGAATGATAATGAGGTTTTTCTCTCGATTGCGTACTTGACGTCTGGGAAAAATTTACAAAATTATACATATAATGCTGCGTTAGATCTTTCACACGCATTTTAACGACCTTCCAGTAATAATGTGCATATCTACTTCAATATAATGTCTATAACAATTAGGTTTGGACCCTGTATTTGCCCTTTCTCCCCACTTCGTATAAATTACCCAACGAGGAGAGTGTAAATGAATTCCCAGACGCGGAAATGCTTCATTGTTCAGCTTATAAACTGTTACACTTTTGCAACTATTTACATAATCCTTGACATCAAAGATCTTTGCAGTTTTACATGCGAAATGCATTTGTATTTCTTCTTTATTTTACTACAAAAGAGGTTCTTTTTTAAATCAGGCTATTTCATTGTAACCCAACAAAGTAAGATATGTAGGTACTTTTAAGGAAGGTATGACGATAATCTGAGTTATGCCCGATTCGTCATTTTAGTGATTTGGCATCCATAAAAAACGTGTCCCAGTTGGTCATTCAATAAAATATTTTATTTTGCTTAGTCCCAATTGGTCATCCGTACTTTATTTTGTAAAAAGTACTGTCAACAAGATAAGCTTTACAATATTGTAATATGTTTTTGTTTTATTTATTTTGGTTATGTTTTTTTCGAATATGGCAAGACGCTATTAATAAAATCGCGATTTCAACGGCGTCACACACCGCACGGCCAAAACCAAAATACCAGGATCGCATAAATCAGATGAGTAATATACCAATCAACGAGTGTCCATGGAACTGCCCACCGTGTACTAGGACCGCATAACTTACAGGCGTATAGCAGTCAAGAGTGTCAGGATTTTACGTTTTTTTCCTAATTGTAGATAAACATACCAATTTACACCATCATTCATCATTTTTATGTATACAATCTCTTTGCTAGTTATGGGCCCCTGGTACTTTTGTTACCGGCACAAAAAGTATCGAGTCACATTTTCGGGTTTATAAAATGCCCATGTTGTCTTCACCTGTGTTTTAATGTAAATTTTATTATATTTATATGAGAGCTATACCTTTACCTACATCGAAGTTTTTCATTTAAAATTTCTTCTAACACTTTTATTTCTGACGGTACTCTGATACGTGAAATTTTATGCGGGTGACGAGTCGGAACTCAAAATTTAAATATTAAATTATTTATTTTGCTCGAATGACCAATTGGGATTTGGTGTATGGAAAAAATAGTTGGTGACCAATCGGTACTAATGACAAATTGGGAATAACTCGATAATCTATGTGTCTTCTCTGAGTAGTAAATAAAATGGGCATTTAGAACACACGCTACGAACGAACCTAATGCAGTATTGTAATGAGGTTTGTTGGTTTTTATACAGGCCAAAGTCCCTAATAAAAAATCATCACTAACGATAAACTCGAAGTTCCAATCAAAATTACCAACCCACAAACTTCTATCTCAATAGACCCTTTCAATCTTTTCCAGCGTGGTGCATCTCCTAGTCAATCTCCTAGTGCAGCTGTTCCTTGGAGTTCCTCTAGAGATGGTGCATCGCTGGTGGCGAGTCACCCTGGTCTACCTAGCAGGAGTGGCTGCAGGGTCCCTGGCTACCAGCCTCACGGACCCCAAGGTGTATTTAGCCGGTGCTTCGGGAGGCGTGTACGCGTTAATTGCTGCTCATGTGGCCACTATTATTATGGTGAGTTTTTGTAGATGGTGTTTTGTTTTTACCTACGACTAATACAAACTACTATGTGCCGAATAAATAGTAACCTATAGTCCTTCTCGATAGATGGGCTATCTACATATCTAACACAGTTTTTCTTTTTCAAATCGGGACAGTGGTTCATGGATCAGGACATTCAAACTCAAAACATTTTTTTGCATGTTTAGGTTCTGGCAAAGACAGCCAACATTTCATTCAATCTGCAATCTATCTAGCTGCATTCTCGATTGTAGATGCTACTAAAGAAAGCATATATAGTCCCAAGTCCCAACTAAGCGAATAAAATTCTATATATACAAAAAATCTCAACTCCTTACTTCCTTCTTTTCAGAACTGGTCAGAAATGGAGTTCGCGATAATCCAACTACTAGTGTTCCTATTGCTGGCAGCTGTGGACATCGGCACGGCGGTGTATGACCGGTACTGGAGTCATTTGAACCAGAACATTGGATATGTCGCACATTTGGCTGGCGCTCTTGCTGGTATGTAGCTGTTTAGATATTCTTTTTACAAAATATAGGTAAATCAGTCTTACCGAGGAGTACCAGATTGCCCAGGTAACTCTGGGTTGAGTGAAGGTCAGATAAGCAGTCGGTCCATGTAAAACATTGGGACTCAACTGCAGCCGATGAGACTGTAATACGACCCTCAGGTTCGCCCGGACGCCCGGTCGGTGATGATCAGAATTACCTAAAAGCCGAAAATTGATTTTGTTCTTTGCAGACACCTTATGGTAAAATTTACATCCCCCCTTCTATCTATTTTAGTAAATTATCAACCCCATTATTTTCTTCCTTTAATCCTAAAGGGCTTACAAATGATTTGGCATATCAAAACATATTTTCCTTTCCTTTTCCAGGCCTCCTAGTCGGTATCGGAGTTCTCCGTAACCTAGAGAAGAGAAAATGGGAGAAGAGATTATGGTGGGCGGCAGTTCTTCTCTACTGTTCTCTCATGCTTGCCGGTATTCTAGCCAACATATTCTGGACAGCTAGGTTCCAGCATTAGCTTTATGACGTCAAGGCTGAACTGTTGGGTAACTGAGAACAGGCTTCTGGGTATAAGAAGAGCTTTTAAAGTGCCAGTTTTGAAGAGGAACTGTTGCAAGGTTTTTTTGAAAGGTTTATAAGGGAAGATGAAAGCCAATTTCTTCAGTATGTGCCTATTTGATGGACACGAAAATGTATAACAATGTGAACGGAGCTCTCTTAGCTTTATCGAAAGAGTTATTAATGTATGTGGCCTGCGTAATGTGGTTTTAAAGTATTAGCTTTTACACAATTTAATTACTGTACAGCAGATAAAAAAAAGAAAATGTAACCTATTTTCTGAACTGACCATCGTGGCCTAATTTCCTTAGTAATAATGCTATTTTTGGAGCTTTCTATTTATAAATTTTATTGAATAAGTATTACATATATAACTGCCCCACGTATTTAGCATAATATTGTGAACAATTTAGTCTTTAAATAAATATGTAGTTATATTTCTGTAGGCGTGACTATTTTCCTACATGAAGATTCAATTAATTTTAATACAGACTTAAATTAGTTAAGATGAGACCAGATTCAATTATTTAAAGTTAATGTCAAACAGATTTTTTATCATATTTTCAATTCAGAACATTTTTGATACCCATCTACAAAACTATAAAGAGCACAAAGCTTTGGCACAATTACATAGTAATAGGATAAAGGTGCCTTTGGGGACTTGTAAAGATTTTAAATGCTTATTCCAATGTATGCATGTGTACGCGCGTAATTATAAGAAACACGTGTATTTTTGTATGAAACTTCTCTCTCTTGGCTTGTTCACGAGTACAATAATACACCGCTATTTTTTAATTAGTGCACATACTTAAAGGGCTCATTTAAAAAGTTCTTAGTATTATCTATGCAAAGTTTCAAAAACTAATATTCATAATCAGCAAAGTTATTAGCGATAAGTTATATCCAAAAATTTCACTCAATTCATGGAAACATTGTACAAGTTATTCCAGGTCATTCATAGTAGTATTCATTAATAATATTCTGTCGCTCTCGCATTCGCGTGCTCTCGCTCGAACTTGCCCCGCGTCCAACAGCTGATAACGAATGTAGGTAACTAAAACGCATAGATGCGTTACGATTAAAAACTAAGAAAAAGTAAAATAAAAGGTGTACGGAAAATAAACTTTTATTCAATTCAAACTTTTCCTTCATACTTTATTTGGGCTTAGGACCAACAAAATTACCAACTTTTTCAAAATGAATTATTAAGAAATTAGGTGACTAAATTAAAAGATGTCAAATAAGTAAAGTTGTAAAACTTGTGAAAATAAGTAATTTTGGCGTATTTAAAAAGTTTGAATCAGCTGATATTTACAATAATTATGTTATGTCACCTTAGAATTTACGTACCTACTTATTTACAAAAAAAACTTACAGATATTTTAGCTGTGCTTCAAAATGTCCACCACCATTTTCAATACAAACACGAGCACGTTTAATTAAATTGTTTTTTAATGATAAAAGTATTACTTTTTACTTCGTCAAACGCGTCCAGTATGCGCTGTTTTAATTGTTCTACACTTGTAGGCTCACTAACGTACACTCGTCGTTTAATTTCACTCCACAAAAAAAAGTCCAATGGCGTGAGATCAGGAGATCGTGGCGGCCATGCCACGGGGCCGCCTCGACCGATCCACCGACTCCCGAACTGCTCGTTTAAGTACTCACGCACTGCGCTGTGGTAGTGCGGAGGCGCGCCGTCTTGCTGAAACCAGACATCTCTTAAATTGGCTAATGGAATCTCTTCCAGCATTTCAGACACCATATTCCGCAGCAAAGCTAAATAAGTTTCGCCAGTAAGGCGCCCTTCTATGAAATACGGGCCAACAATGTTGTCGTTGAGAATTCCTGCCCAGACGTTAATGGAAAACCTGTGTTGGAAAGAGTTCTCCCTTGTTAACATTGGATTGCGTATTGACCACCAGTGTTCATTGTGTTGATTGAACAATCCGACACGCGTAAACATGCACTCGTCTGAGAAGAGGATATTTGCTTCTGTGTTGTCGAGTATCCATCTGCACAATGTCATCCTTTGTTCGTAATCCACAGTGGTCAATTCTTGACCTTTTCTGTAGTGGTATGGATGATATCCATACGAACTAATTATTTTCCATGCACAGGACTGGCTGATGTTAAAATGACGAGCTGCGTCATTTGTACTTCGCCGGGGATCTTCTTCGAAGTAGTCCACGACATCGTCGTACAGATCCTGCGAATACGCCGGTCTTCCACGTCCTTGGCTATGAGCCGGTGCTCGGTATGATCCGTGGTCGAGTAAACGCTGGTAGGCATTTACCACAGTCCGAACGTTCGGCTGGCGAGCATTTGGGTACAATTCTCTGTACATACGTACTGCGGCTCTCGCGTTCTCACCACACAAAAAGTATGCTCGTATCATCGCCGTATACTCCCGAGATGTAAATTGATAAGACATCGCGACAGTAAAAACGTAAACAATTGTAAAAAATAAAAACGCGCGCACCCTTCCGCTAATAAATTAGCACTGTCTGTTTCTCGCTCGCTTGAAAAGGGATCGCTGGCGCAGAAGGGGGCGTGGCTTGACCTTAGACGCGAGTTTGCTGGGATCTATGAATGGCATTCAAAACGAGTAGCACTGCGCGTGGTATTTTCTAGTAGCAATTGTTATGAATGATTGATTCAATTATGAATTTACCAAATATGTCGAATTTTCCTGGACAATTTTGGGATTTCGTTTTTTTTAGTTTTGATTACACAAATATGATCAGTAACGGGTACAGATAGAGCCCTATTTTTTTGTGTACTAATTAAAAAATATTCGTGTATAAGTGGATATATTGAATGTTTGTTTGTGATAAACTATAATGTGTCGTCTAAAGTATTTTCAAATGCAGTATTGTTCTGTGCCGTCCTTTAGCGTTGCCATAGACACGATACTATTAGCTTAGATTAGGCCGGCTTTACACTTGTAAAGGACAATGGGCGATTCCGGTCCAAATGTCCACCACGAACGAGACCTATATGGCTAGATAGCCCGTTAAATGTAGAACATTTTTTGTTATGAAAGTAAAAAAAAATATAATGCCAGAAAAAAGTTATAGCAAAATCAAATACAACATTTTACAGATTTTTTCGATTTCATTTTTGCAATTACTTTTCGTGATGTTCGATTTTCGTACTTTCTGTAACTTCTGACAAAATAGAATTGTTCATTATTAGAGAGAAGACACCACCAGTTACCGCTGGAACCAGGAACCGCTGAGTATATTCAAGCACTTCTGGCGCCTCAATTGGTTAGTGTTTCGTACATCCATCGGGCAAAAATATGGGCTGTTTATATGCAAATGTGTCTTACTCGTCTTAGTTTTAGATAAAGCGCGGAAATGGGAGTGGAATAAAATAAAAAATTATAATGATAACATACAAAAACTACCGAAAATTAAGAATACATTTTTGGCTATAACTTTTTTTTGGCATTGTTTTTTTTTTACTTTCTCAGTAAAAGTGACTCTAAATTAAGTGGACTATTTAATTATATAGGTCTCGTTCGTGGTGGACATTTGGACCAAACTTCATACATTCTTGCCCAATCTCCTTTTGCTCATCTAATCATCGGCACGAATCTTGAGCGCTGACCATCACCTGCGCAGAAGTAATTTATTGGGTCCCTTTTGTGGTATGAAGTGAGGCGCGGGGGCGTTGTAAAGCGGTGATTGGCCCGCAGCGCATCGCGTCATAGCCGTCACTCGGGATTGGTTCTTTGCTTATAAATCACTTCTGCGCAGGTGAAGGTCAGCGCTCAAAATTCGTGCCGATGATTTTAATTGATAAGTCCGTAAGTCGCCTATAGTAGTTTCCTACAACCTCTTACGACTTACAGAAGTTACGTATTTACGAAAGCTACTATGTTACAGGTGTAAAGTCGGGGTTTCTTGAATGTAAATATTTGTAAGAATGTGAATGGTTACGGACTTTGTATTGCGCACTATTTTTGTATGTCAATTTTAAATGGTTAACATGAGCAGTAAATAAATATACATCTTCAACTTGTATTAATGCTTGGTGCTAATATTTGAAAACATTTAAGCAGCTTTAGGCATTTTTTTACCTGTAATAGACTTTTCTTGCTGCAGTGGAATGAAATCGTTTATTTATGTAAACGTTACGCACAATAAACTTTTATGAAATTTAATTTCACTCTTTTACCAAATATTGAAGAATACAGAATCAAAAGACTAACATAGTCGACATAGTAACATTCTTTTATGAATACCCAAACCAAATACTTATTAACTACAATAAGTTATCGAATGATTTAAATACACTTGCACAAAAACTCTTCGTTGTTAATATTACAATTTCCTGTATGTGATCTCTGTCTACTATATTTTTAGACCAATTAACATTTAGACACGTAGTTCGCACAATACTATTCATTAAATATAAACTGTAATAAAAATGTTGGTAAAATACAAAAGAATAAAATTCTACAAAGGCTTTAGGCGACTCCTAGACTTACATTAACTTGGTGCAATATTACAAGAAAAATATTGTGCAATAAAAATTTAATTGCGCAGTCTTCAATCTTAATACAGGCAAAAAAATTGCACAATACGTAGGTAATATTGCGCAATTAAATTGACCGCCTAAGGAGCGCCTTAGCTAAGTATTTTTTCCATCTCTTTCTTGGTATTGTGACAAACACAGCTTGAAGTAAATATTAAGAGCAGCCTAAGACTTTTGTCTAATTCCTACTTCATATGTATTTAAATGTATAGTTGTTTAAAAGCGTGAATAAAACACATCACGTGCCTTATTTTGTAAACAAATGTACATACAACTAGTTTCTATGCATTTACTGTCGATGTTTTTAATAAATGAAAACTTTTTACAATTGTATAGTTCTTGTGTTGAGTGTTGTTATGTATTTTTATTGTTTTAGAATGTTCATTGATATAGTTCTCGCCACAGTTTATGGTGGTTTTCAACCAATTTCCTAACAAAATTGAAGATATTCACACCTTCATCGCTTGCTGATACTGAAAAATGGTCCCTATGCAGCGATTCACGTGATATTCTGAGCTGACATAATGTTTGGCGGGAACTATTTATTATATACTTTAGCTATTAGAATTCTTATAGTTTTGCCATTATGTATTATTTATGTTTGTTATGTATAAAAGGGTGTCTAAGTTGTAAGTAACATGTGTACAGAACTTTCTGGATGTCTTAAGGCAAAATACGCAATGGTGGATGTCGGGTTTAACTTTGGAAAATATTGTTTCCCTCAAGCTTGAAAACTACTGAAAAGGAATTAATAAAATTTTATTGAAGTGGGAGTTTTTAAATTATGACAGCAGCCCATGTAAAGTAATATTAAAATATTGTGTTCATGTTATTTATTTATTTTCGAAACAAATATGATTGGAAATCGGAGAAAAACTATTCTATTTCTTCCAGAATTTATTCCTAATGCCTGGGAAAAGATATAAATGGAGTACAGCTTGAGATTATAGTAGGTATTGCATTTTGAAAATGTATATTTTAAGTGAATTCGTTAGAATAAGTTCCTGTGTTATTTATCCTACGTGTACCTACTGTTTTATTTGCACAAATACTTTGTTGTATGATTTAAGATTGATATGGGAGATATGAAAGATATATAATAATAAACCGCATTATTTTTATTTCTGTTTTATTTATATTTCTTGCCTGCTATTATTTTTTAACTTGCAGTGGATGTGACAAGACTGCAATCTTTAATTACTGGACACCTGTTAGCAGAATCCTTACCGGATTCGGACTTAAAGCACCTAGCCTGTCGCTCGTAGGGAAACACAAATATTTCCAGGTGAGACCCGATCTAAGGAAGCTGAACTTATTTACAGCAAGACGCGCTCCTATTGGATAGATAGCGAAGCTATGCAGTACTTATCCGTGTACCCAGAAGGCCTCGTGTTCTACTATGTCTCGCCTGAGGCTACTAGACCAGCTAGTGAAAGTAGTCACGAATTGAGTCCGTAAATGTACTTAAGTGCATATAATTAGAAAATTTTGCAATCAGTACAGGGTTACAGTGGAACTTAGTGAGATTGAGATGAATATTATATAGTGTAGGAGTACCGATGTAGGCCTACTTGAGTTAGAGCAATTTCCGTTTAAGAACATGGAAATTACAAGAACGTCTTTATTGCGTGAATCGAAACGTGTCGCAAACTGACACGTCAAATAACAAACCTGCAAAAAATGATACCAGCTTCGAATCAATATCCTTTAATACGGGTAATGCCGTCCTTTTAAAAGTTCCTTCAATTTTAATCCTCAACACCGGGTGCTTGTCAAATCAAAAGTTATTTTATAAATTTGTTTTAAGTTTTCAAAATTTATATGAGATCTGTTTTCGGCTCTATTCACAAAAAGCGGAGATAGATTTTTTCATCACTTGTTTTTTTTTCTTCATCTTATTTAAACCCAGTTGATAAGTTTGTAATTTTCGTCGATCAGTTAATAGCAAAGCTCACTCAAATAGCTTGGATGGAAAACAAAATTGGGTAAAAAATCTATTTTGATCTGGCAGCCCAATCCGCCTCGGCCGTCATCGTTTCACGAACAATGATATGCGTCAGCTGTCAAAGCCTACAAATACCTATTGTTGCCCTTCTTATCATTTTTGTAATTAATTTATATTAAACGTCGTGCCGCATACCATGTTTACGGCGATAAAGTAGTGTTTACGTTTTTGTATCGGTTGCAAACGGTAAATACCCTCAGGCACATGACTAGCTCTTTATAGAGGAGCAAACATGTTGCTAGTCCACACGTGTTTATTTGTGTTATTTGCTCTATTTATTGATAACTGTGCGCCACGATCTATAGAGGAGAATGAGGAGCCATTCCTAGTGTCCCCAAAATATACCAGTTACAAAGATTTAGTGAAGTTAACCAGTGAATTGGAGAAGACGTATCCGGACCTGATTAAGTCGTACTCAATTGGGAAGTCGGTGCAAGGGCGAGAGCTGTTGGTTCTGCAGTTAAGTGAGGATGTGCAAACTCCTCATTATGAGCGACCTTCGGTGAAGTATGTGGCGAACATGCATGGTGATGAGTCGGTGGGGCGGCAGCTGACGATATACTTGGCGGAGTACTTGTTAGACAATTATGGCAAAGACGACAGAGTGACGAGGATGCTGAACACAACAGATATACACCTGATGCCGTCATTAAACCCTGATGGATTTGAGAGCAGTGAGGTATGTTGCTATTGTTATTTTATTCAAAATTAACATTGTATGAGAAACCTGTTTCTCACTATTGAATAGTGAGTGTTCAACCAGTTTTATCTGTTGAATTACATAAGAATTGTCACTCGTAAGATTTCTAATTAACTACCGAGTTCAAATTAAGTAATTAGCAATTTCATCTATATGCTATAAAATTTAAATTATCCTTAAGGTGTATAAGTAAAGGATAATATTGACAAAACTGTTTCTGATTTTCCTTTTTCATACTTTTATTTTATAATAATATGTATTACTGACTTGTTTCCTTAAAACAACCCCATTTTTCCTTGTGGTTTTATAACAATTATAATGTAATAAGCACTTTATTACTTTAACAAGCTCTTATTTAGAATAGCTGATAAATAATTTTATTTATGAAAAGGTAAACTAACTATCAATAAAAATCTAATAAGATTCTAAATTGTAAAAATATACCATCACATTCAAAAAATATGAGTTAGAAGTATTACTAGTAATTTTCCTCATACATAAAGGTAAATTATGAATCATAAATCATTAGTCAAATATGTTAAATCCTGAATCATACAAACTAATGATTTTCTGAAGAAGTCACTCCTTGTAAAACACTGGTACTCAGCTTTATCCGGTGAGACTGGAATCTGACCCCAGAATTGTTGGGAAAAGGCTAGGCAGATGGTGATTTATAAAGAAATCATAAGTAATAAAATATTGTTAACCTCAGAAATAAATTGTTAATATTCCACCTATTAAATATACTTTTACTTTTTTTTATTGTGTTTCTGTAATCTTTATTGAGGGGATTTTACCAAACCCCCAATATTCAGCTGACGTATCTTATTTATCTTAAATACTGTGAATAAAGATAGCCTTTTTTCAACATTTATCTCACACGCAACTGATAAAACTATCTAAGAAAGTAGGTAAAAGCGCTTATATAATTTTTCAAACTGTCATAAGCAAGCCAAATGGACGATTTTTTCTACCTATGAATACTAAAGAATATATAAATTTAATAACCATTCCAATATATACCAAAAAGTCAATTTCTTCAAGAAATTACTTTGAACTTTATGTATACAGGTGCAGGCAAATTTATTATCAAAAAACACATTTAATATTGAGGTAATACACCTCAATATTAAATGTGTTAATTTACATAACAAGAAAGTAAAATACAAGCACCTACTTTGTGCCACTCAACATTAAAAGTAATAGCTATAAAAAGTGACCCACTCAAGGTTTTGTAACAGCCAGTAACATTTCCTACAATCACAACAAAAGAGTTTTTATGCTACACAAAATATCTATGGTCAGTTATCTAAAACCTGTATATAAATCTGTACTACGATAATATTGGTGTTTTGATGTTTTACGAAGTGTATAAAATAAGGTTTTTATACAGTGATTGAATAATTACTGTTCCAATTTAGTTAAGCCTTGGACGAGATTTTCTGTACTTGTATCTGAATTCTATTTGTTTTGAAACTAAACAACATTATTACTTATTTACTCTGCTCTTGATGGTTTATTAAATACTCATTTCATTATAGCAATTTTTTCTGGGACCATGTAGTACAGCTTTCATTTAAAACTTTTCCACGCTGCAAATCAGCCATGTGACCCCTTACTCATACATAACCAGCAGTAGTTTTAAACCTCTGCCTATTTCAGAGCTGTAATACTATTTTCTAGTACCTTCACAACCCTGGCGTAACTGGCCATTTACTAAATAATTAGTATAACTCATACTGGCAGATGGAAAGTGCAAATGCAAAGCCATTAAATCAGATATGTAAATAAAATTAACATGACAAACGTAGAACTGATGTGAATCTGTTCATTAGTGTGCCATTTGTTTAAAAATAAATATCCATTGTTTATCTTACAATCTGCATGGTCCAGTGAGAACTCTGTGTAGCTATGGTGGCTGATTAAATACTTTTTTGATGATATTCAAGGCTAACTTTTGACCATGAATTATTACTATTTATTAAAGCAGACTGTTTTAATATTTCACCCTCATCCACATGACACAACTGGATATAATGATCCAAAAACTTATCAGTTATCATCAGTGTTAGTTTACTTTTGAAATTAAAAAAATAATATTAGAATTCAAGGAAGTTAACTTCAAGATTATTATTTTATATTTCATAGTATGTACAAGGAAATTATGATTACAACTGCCTGTTTCACCGATCAATGACATTTCAAAAGATAATAGAAAGCTAATTGAACTGCACTTCTGTAATAAACAGTGAAACTTTCCACCTACTTATTGCTCTGTTTTGCTGTTGAAAACTCAACCTTACTGTAGTGTAAATAAAGGCTATAATCATCTAACATTGACTAATTAATTGTGATCAGTTAGTGTTCAATTAATGGTCATAATTATCAGGTTCAATATAATGTTACGTTCAGAATATGCGTCACATCACAACATAATATTTTATTGATTATTGCAAGTTTTATTCACATCCGTTGCTTCTTGTTAATAGAGTCCAAAGGGGATTTGTTAAACTTACACAATAATTATGAAAGAACTTTAACTTTAGAGTGCTTTCGTTTATCTTCTCTTAAACTAAAATCAATTCATGATTTTCTTATAAACAAGCTAAAGTTAAATTATTCGTGACCATCTTATTATTATCTTGCGATATTTCACATCATAGAGACGTGACGCTCAGGTTTGAGAGGCAGGTACTTGTCAACAAACTTCTTAAGAAAAGTGTGATATTTACTTTTGATTCTATAAAAAGTTTTTCATCTATTCAAGATAGCAAATACATGTAGACAATAGCTACAGAGAACTTACTATCATGTACCTACTTCTACCAAACTATGTACATTTATTTATTTATGTATGTAATAGTTTATGTACACACACAGAATATAGACAAGAAGATAAAAAATAGAACACATAGTACATAGGCACTTGTACATATGTACTTATATGTCACGCCAAACTTAATAGTGATTTGCAACAAATTTTTTAGCACATGGAGGCTCAATTAGGTATAGTAGGAGATTAATTATTCCTCACCTACCATACCATACCATAGCACTCATGCACCACCTAAAATCTAAACATGATATCTGCGCATCTCGAGAAGTTCCTACCCATTAAGTTTGACACCACCAAAATAAAAAAACCCTTCTTTTCCAGGAAAGCAACTGCGAGTCCCTCAAAGAGTACCTAGGCCGCAACAACGCTAAAGGCATAGACTTAAACAGGGACTTCCCCGATCAGTTCGACAAAGACAAGTCTAATGATGACGAGTATTTGTACGGAGGCCGGCAGCCCGAGACGGTGGCGCTCATGCGATGGGTGACCGGCAAACAGTTTGTGCTCTCGGGGAACCTGCATGGTGGAGCGGTAGTGGCTAGTTATCCGTATGATGATTCTATGTAAGTGGTATAAAATATATTTAATACTTATTTAACGTAGTACCACAAAAACTTTAAAACGTCTTTTGAACACTTGTCTAAAAAAATGTTAGTCCGTTGTAGTATGTCCGTTTTACAGCCACCCTTTTTGAGACAAGTTCAACAGGTGTTGTAAGTTTTGGTAGTAAGGCTGTTCGATTTTTGCGTGATGTCAGAGCAATTTTCCACGTTTAATTAGCTTTTAAGGTCCTCGCGTCAATTAACTGATTCCATCAACCGTGTACATTTTACGGAGTTTTTGCGATGTAGTATTAATAGTGGTGATAAATATTTACTACAGCTAGTAAAGCTATTACAGCAATTTTTTCGCTCCATTTTAAACACTGATTCTCAGCTGCATTCGGTAACTGGAAGACGAGTCCAACCCCAGCATAATAGGGAAAAGGCTAGGCAGATGATTGTATCTCGTATTTAATTCACATATATTGTAGGTACGCTAATCCTTTACATACCTTTCACAAACGAGCATTTTCATCAGAAGTTTACAATAAGTGCTCACACCCACTTCCCCATTACAGTACCGGCAAGGAGTGCTGCGAAGAGAGTCGGTCACCCGACGACTCTTTATTCAAGCACTTGGCAAATGTATATGCTTCTCGTAACGAGGAGATGCGTGCCGGCGACACGTGCCCGCCTGAGAACTTCGAGGGAGGACTCACTAACGGAGCACACTGGTATTCTGTACAAGGTTGGTACATATCAATTTCGTACGGGTGCACTGATGATATGCACCCATGATTCGCTGCTCAAGCATTCTGGAAAACTTCGAGGGAGGACTCCCTGAATAAAATAGGTACCTAAGACTTTGTCTGAACATTCAAAATGAAAACCATGTACCGTATTCTCGTTAACTTTACATAAAGCTTTATGTGTCAAGTGGCAACTGCTATAGACTTTACCAAATTTAACAACGACTCGCAACTAACTTCTGGAGCCACGCATCTGGCCAGCACCCACTGACACCTAATACTTAATGGTTATAAATATGTATAGCAAGAACTTCACCAATTATTTCTTTTTCCAGGAGGCATGCAAGACTTCAACTACGTCCACTCCAACTGTTTCGAGGTGACCTTCGAGCTGTCTTGCTGCAAGTACCCACCTGCCGAGGAGTTGCCGAAGTACTGGCAGCTGAACAAGGAGTCACTCCTGTCTTTTATTGAGCAGTCCCATATTGGAGTCACTGGGGTCGTGCTTGATGAGGCTGGGGAGCCTGTGAAGGTAATTACGATCTTACAATCATTGCTTACTGTCTTAGATTGAAGAGTTGTGAAGGTGAAGTGGTAATGGGCAGGACACATAGCTCGTAGAACAAATGGACCCCACTGCCCATTTGAGCAGAGTTCTCTAGTGGCGACCTTGCCTCGGAAGACGCAGGAAGGACAGGATTGCTGTCCGAGTAAAGCGGTGAATCTTGGGGAAGGCTTGTGAACTCAAACTCAAATACTTTTATTCAAATTACGCTGATAAATCATCACTTTTCTAACGTCAAAAACAAAAGACAGCCCCCAAAATGCCCGCCCTTCACCACTTCCTATGTGTTTTTGCTGGGAAGAAGAAGTGGCGCCACAAACTCTCCAGCGCCTTGTCCAGCAGTGGACAAGGCGTAGGACAGGCGGGCAGGTCTTTCAGCAAAAAAAATCTTTGCTTTACACTCTACACATTCTGTATTTTAATGTTTCTAGAATGGCATGAGTAAACGTATTCGCTTGTGTTTCAGAATGCACAAATCAAAGTGGAGGGTAACGACCACGTGGTCCGCACTACAGACCACGGCTACTA
This sequence comes from Helicoverpa armigera, assembly GCF_030705265.1. Lineage (NCBI taxonomy): Eukaryota > Metazoa > Arthropoda > Insecta > Lepidoptera > Noctuidae > Helicoverpa > Helicoverpa armigera. The sequence goes on from NC_087141.1 coordinate 5,321,972, forward strand.
CTGGCGAATGCTGCTGCCGGGACAGTATAATATCACAGCCGTTGCTTCTGGGTAAGTTCAGTACATTAAAATTTTCAAACAAACATTGTGTTGTTAAACAGAATTGAGAAATAGTCAAATAAGTCTTGATGGTAGATGGCGTGACACTCGGTAAAGTGCTCTCTTTGATGCTATCTACTGCTATGTATGTATACGTATACCTTGTTTAGTTGCTCCTCTATATGTAGATATGTATACTACATATTTAAAATCTGCTGGGCGTTTCAATACGGTCTCTTTTATTCCCAACTAGCTTCCGCCTGCGGCTTCGCCCGCGTTGTGTTCGGTTATATCGCGTTTCCAAGAGAATTCTTCAAAAGTCCGGGATAAAAACTATCCTATGTTCATCAACTTTATCTCTGTACCAAATTTTGATAAAATCAGTTCAGTGGTTTAGACGTGAAAGCGTAACAGACAGACAGACAGATAGAGTAACTTTCGCATTTATAATATTAGTAGGGATTACTAACTCTTTTCTTCCTTTCCAGCTACTCAATCCCCCCCTACACGTTAATCACAATACCAGAGAACCAGACATCTCCCGTCACCTTCAACATGACAGTCCACCGACACCCTCGCTCCTTAACCGCGGGTAAGTCTCAGATGCGTTACCATGACAACTCGGCTGTCACTGTACTAACACATTTCTCGGTGGTAGCTGTCAATTTACTGCTTGTGGCTCTTGTTGAAGCTTGATTTCGAAGTTTCTTAGAATAAAGTATCAAGGTTATATGGTCGTTCTTTATTGTGACAAAAAGTGTAGGTTGAGAAAAAATTGGGTGCGATTGAATCAATGATGCAATGTTAATATTATTATACAAAATTCTATGAATTTCTAGTCAAATTATTTTTTGCAAATTCATTGGTATATTGCAATATTTTCGACAGCTACTAATATAAAATCTAGTCAATTCCTTGCTCTTAAAAAAATTAAACGTTAAAAATGTCACTGTCAGATAAGAACGACCTGTGTTAACAACTTCCTTTCGTCGTCATTTTTACTAACAATTTCTATATAACAGCCACAAAGTAAATGATAATTTCAGCAGATTACATTTCTTCTCAATATAGTCATATTACATTTTCTGTACTTTCTAACAAATCTTAAATAACATTTCAAGGAGTACGTACACATTCAGATCTACATACACATTAAAATTATTTTGTCAAATGGGTATTTAAAAAAACTACAGATCAACATATTGTTAGATCACATAACATATTTTCATGTATCCGTTGTGTCTAATCATTAATACTGTATCATTGGTATGTGGCCATTATCATTAGAAACTAAACGCAGAAATTGACTTGTCACTAACTTCACGTCGTCAAATCTATATTTTTATGGCAGTGGAAAATGGTGGGGGTATACTGAAATGGTGACAAGTTAATTTCTGCACGTTTATTTATATAAACATTGAAAACATTTTGAGGTGCAAATGGGAATATCATTACTCTTTTCATGCAATTTTGTTCTGATCATAAAACTATTGCCCCTAAGTTGAGGGAGTAAAGTCTATTTTCGCTTGCAAAGTTCCCATGGCATCTCAAATGTTGCTGTCCATCAGGGTTGTGTATAAATATGTCATTCGCATAAGGAATTAACAATGCACAATAAGTAACTTAAGCAATTTAAGCGACTTTATATCTTAAGTACACGTGGATAAAGCTTAATTTTCAATGCCACTTTTAAATATTATGTAATGTCTTGCCGTAGTATGTAAATGAAAGGTTCCAATTTTAAAAAGTACAATATAATGCAGTATGCTAATAGAAGTATCTAGACTTTGTATATATGCAGAATAACTCATTTAGGCTTTCACAAGCACAAATGTCAAAAATACGAATAAATTTGATTCTAGTTACCCATTTCAAAAGCATGGAGAAGAACGGGCAAGAAACTCCATGGTTACTCTTTATAAAAAAAGAAGGTACTACAGTTTTATAGTATATATTGGCACATACAATAATAGCATGCGAGGATCATGTAGAATCCCAAACAAAAAGATCTGAAAATAAAAGTACCTATATATTGAATGAGTATAGAGTATATAATACAAGATAAACATCTGTCATTGGACGGCTGCTAATATAACGTCATATATCTTGATTCTGATTGGTCAGCACTGTTGCAATAGTGTGTAGTGTTATATTCCTTTCATTTCTGTGTGGTTAAAAATAGTTGCTTTATTAGTGGGAATAGAAGTATGAAGTCATGGTATATAATGTATTATTTTGATGTTTCAACTAAAAACAAAAAAATAATAATAATTCAGATATTAGAGATTATAGAGAATATAATTTTATGGGTTTTTGTGACTAAAGATAGACGATTCCATGAAGATAATATATTTTGTATTTAGTTGAAACATCAAAACATAATTTTAACTAATTATTGTGTAAACTTAAAACTGCCATCTCATTTCTATTGGGCTTCCTTATCTCATACAACTAACATTAATTCTAAATACTAAAATGTAGCTTTTGTGACGCAATACTAATATAAAATTAATCTTAAGACCAAAGCAATAACGTCGAAATTACAATAACATAGGACTAGGTGTAAGCAAAACGGCCCAACTTAAAATAGTTTGAATTTAGAATAAGTATAATATTGTGGTCTATTGACCAGCCAGTGAGTAGAACTACTTAAAACTTTTTAAATCATTATATTTTAATTATTATCTATGGACAGAGAAATTTGACCTTTATTGTGTATAAAATACGTTTTAAATTATATTGCTCAAGACTTTCAGTTTAAGCTGAATCAAAAAATATTATTAGGTACTAAGCATTTGAAAGGTATTTAATTGGTTTAAAATATTTGGTCTCATTTAGGTTTTAAAAAACGAAAATTTAAAGTTATTATAGTTTGAATGAAAACTTTAAAAATTGTATAGTTTGTTCTTTTCAGAACACTTTTTTCTAGATTTATCTACAAAATTTTGTTTTAATCAAATAATAAGGCTGCTTGTTTAGTATTACTGTGCCAATTAAGTAAATTATTCGAAAAAAATAAATTCAAAAATAATGATCTCAGTGATTGTGATTGATTTGTTTAAAACTAATTAGAATTTTCTTCTAATTTTAAATTATAAATTGGTTGTGTGTATTTCGATATGTTAGTGCTCCAAATTATTTATAAATTAGTGCATTTTAGGTATTTGAATGCGAAGTAGGTTCTTATTAAACAGTAAAGCACAAATCTGTTTGCCTTGTTTCATCTATGAAATGTATCTTCAAAAAACAGTGGAATAAGTAGACTTAATTTCCAGACACTGTAAAACTGTATTAGGATTTAAGTGAAAGAGGTATCTAATTGGAATTATAATACGGACATCAACAACTCAGATGTCACTTTGTCCAATATTAAGAGCTTTAAAAATATTATGTTAAAAGAGCACTTATCAACTAAAATGAACTTAATAGTCAATATATAAGGTCGAAAATTGTATATCAGTTTTGCAGCTACACAAATGATGTTTAAAATAAGTTGTCTGTACATAAATGGCCAGTACGATGTATATGAGCAATAAACGTCACAGGTACACAGTAATCTAACGCTTTGTTTTAATTAACACCTTTTCATGTTGTTTAGGTTCATTTAGCGAACGTTTTTGAATTTACTTATTATTTTTTTTATGTTTAAGTTATTAGTTCATCGTAGCTTGTCTATGTCAAAAAGTTTGTGTTATATTTGAGCAAAGAGTATGTATACCCTATATTTTTATTGATTACCTAATTATTATTATTTTTTAGAGTTGTAGTAGTTATAAAGTTAAAACTATAGGGCTAATATAAAGCTATAAAATACTAATATGAAATGTTCGTAAATGAATCTAACTACACTCTGGGATATTCTGGTTTCCTTTTTTTCCAAATTTTCTTTTACTTAGGCTTTATTTTCTCCTTTTTTCTTTTTTTTTTCAATTATTTTTATTGGTGGTGGTTTTGTGTTTATACTTTACTTTTTGTGCGCTGTTGATTTGCCCGAATCTTTCTAGAATAGCTTTTTGTAGAACATATGTAGAGCCTCTTTTCCATCCTGACATCCTAGTAGCCAATACACATTTTGTAATTTCAACACTGTGTTAAACAGAATGCATGAAGTTCTTTTGTGTTTAAAAGAATACACTTTTTTGTTTGGTTTGAGTTTTGAACCGAAATTTTGTTTTTCACCACTAGGAAAGGAATTCCAAAACTTACACTCTGAAATCATAAAACTCATACTTTTATTAAAATACCATTCCAAAGATCTTATTTTAGGCACGACACACCATTCGTCAATCATTTTATCTCAAATTCCAATCCACATGTAGTTCCAACATTTTCTATCTCTTAAAACTCGGGTACACAAAATGTCTGCAGCATGAAACACATAAATACCTACACACGAAAGGAATCATCCATTGATCATACCTCTAATCATTCATATTCCGAACATAAAAAACTGCACAAAAAAATCCAAAACAAAAGAAACACACCAACCCAACAACAAAAATCAACATCAACCACATATACCAACATGACAGCAAAAACATTTAAATTTTCAACGGGCAAATCTCCAGTGCATAAAAGGCGCGCTCGTCACGACATCGACGGTATTTCCGCAGTCGACTTCAGCCACCACGACTATGCTAAGATGGAGAGCTTCCTCAAGACTTTGAATGAGGCGTACCCGGAGATCACTAAGTTAACCAGCATTGGGAAGTCGGTGGAAGGCAGGGAGTTGTATGTACTTGAGGTGACGAAGGACCCTGGAGTGCATAAGCCTGGTGAGTTGTTCTTTTGTTTTTTTTATTTATTTATAATTTATGTTCGATGTACAACAGCGTACTTAAACAGGCGTTCTCTGCCAGTCTACCTTAGGGTGGTGAAATATAAATGGTTTATATTTTTTTAATTGGCGACTTTGAGTTCTAAGCTGAAAATTCAGGAGTACCTATATCGTCCAATATATGTGAGAAGAAGCCTGTGTTCAGGAATGGGATCGACAAAAGTCTTATTATGATGATGATGCCGTCCACTCTAATATTACTCTTGTAGCATTTTCAATAGGTTACTTTTTCAAAATCCAATACATGTTAATCAGGTATCCCATTTATAGCACATTTATAATTTAAAACTTGTGCTATTTATCCAATATTATCTGACTTTAAACATCCCCTTTACCAGGCAAGCCAGAATTCAAGTACGTAGCCAACATGCACGGCAACGAAGTAATAGGTCGGGAACTGCTCCTTCTTCTCGCCAAGTATCTGTGCCAGGAGTACATCAGCGGCAACGGGCGGATACAGACCATGTTGAATACCACCAGGATACATCTGCTGCCTAGTATGAACCCTGATGGGTATGAGAAGGCTCAGATTGGTAAGTACCCTAAAACTCTATATTTGATATTATGTAGCTAAAATTAAAATTTATACAATACAGGCATTTACAGGTATAATATAACATTTACTTAGTATTTTGTATTAAAAAGCTGAAGAATTTACTGGCAATTTTATAAGAGTCTTAAAAAAATAATGCTTTTACTTATTACAGAATTTAATGTTTTATGTAATAGGTATTTCTTTATGTAGGAATATAATTTCGTTACAGGTGATTACAGCAGTCTGACAGGCAGAAGTAACGCTCATGATGTAGATCTGAACAGGAACTTCCCCGATCAGTTCGGCGAGACTAGGGTAAGTGCAATAGTAATGGCAAGAGTCCACCACAAAAAAATACGCGTTGTCATGAGTCCACTCCTTTCCTCAGTTATTGGTTTACATGATGTACTTAAAAAGTACATAGAACTTATTTAGAAAAGTTACATTGGCTTGACCTAGAATCGCATTAACAACTTAGGCCACCACGACTTACTAACCAGTCGCAGGACAAAAAATACGCCGATGTATGAAAAATTACAGGTTTATTTGACATAAATCGATTTCTCTATGTCAATCTCACAAATAATAATTTACTCCACATTTTTCCCAGGACAACAAAATCCCCGAGCCAGAAACGCGCGCAGTTATGAACTGGTCACTTTCCGAGCCATTCGTTCTCTCAGCCAACCTTCATGGAGGAGCACTAGTCGCCAACTATCCCTACGATGGCAACCCTGCCATGGTCAGCGGCCACGAGTATCTCACGCCTGACAACCCTGTGTTCTTACATCTCGCACATACTTATTCTGATGTAAGTATATAACTATCCTCTGTGAGCTATCCTTCACGGAGGATCACTAGTTGCCAACTATCCCTACGATGGCAACCCTGCCATGGTCAGCGGGCACGAGTATCTCACGCCTGACAACCCTGTGTTCTTGCATCTCACGCATACTTATTCTGATGTGAGTATATTTGACTATCCTACTAATCACACTAATGTCGTATGTGTTTATTATTCATTTAAACCAAAAGCACCTAATGGATTTTGATGAAACTGGCGATAATATAGCTTATATATTAAAATAACATACAAACTGCTTTTTATCCATATGCGGGAAGCAGTTCCCTAGCGACGCGGTTGAAGCAGCGGGTGGAAGCTCAGATCAGAGAAGATATTCGTGTCTATGTAAAATGTCTAAAATGTCTATGTAAAAGTCCGAAATTGTGTGTGTACTCAGGTTATTATTATTATTGTGTTAATTTCAGGCTCATCACAAAATGCACTTGGGACAGCCATGCAAGAACTTGCCTAGCGAGAGGTTCCCCGAGGGCATCACTAATGGTGCTAAATGGTAAGTAATACTTAATAGAAGTATATAAAATATTTCTCTTATCCGTTGTCCATTGCCAGGTTTGAGTTATTGATTCTCATCTTCACTTCAGAACAACAATATCATACTCTTTGGAACATAATTTTGCAGACGACTTTGTACTTATAATTTTGGTTCTGTCATCAATGCCAAAACTACTCTTATATAGTTCTCGCAAAACACAATGGCGGTTTAGGACTAAATTACGATGATGAGTAAACGCTTGTGACCCATGCATAGTATTAATAGTTTTAGTGCACATTGTTTCGACGACGACAAAACATTTTGCGAGATACCTATAGCATCAAATTATATAAGACATTTTTACTTCTAGGTACGTGCTAGCGGGCGGTATGCAGGACTGGAACTACTTATACACCAACGACATGGAGATCACGCTGGAACTCGGCTGCTACAAGTTCCCTCCGGCCAGTGACCTACCTTCCTACTGGGAGGATAATAAGGAAGCTTTGCTCAAGTTTATTGAACAGGTAATAATAATGATGTTTGTTTTACATGAACTGGCTTAGATACTAACAATAGCATTTTGGAAAAAATTGTCGTAAAGCCACCTTTACCATCTTGCTATACTTTTGGAGTGTTCGTAATAAATAAACAGATGACAATGATCAGATTACAATCTCGTTCTGTGGGCGGCAGTGTACGAACTCACCTGCCAAGGGTGTCTAATTTGGTTTGAATACCGAAAGAAGACATCAGAATACATGAATGATGCATGACCGAAACATCAAACTGGTTGCCGCTTGGATACGGCCGTGCCGAACTTTCGAATGTCAGCCATATTGATTAGTTACACTATGTATTATTACCTCCCAGGTCCACACCGGAGTGAACGGGTTCGTGCACAGCCACATCGGACACCCGCTAGTGAACGCCAGCATCAAGGTGCACGGCGTGATGCACGGCGTCCGCACCGCGCAGTACGGCGACTACTGGAGGCTGCTGGAGCCTGGCACTTACAATATCACTGCTATGAAGCACGGGTGAGTGTACTGCCACATGGACGCCCGCTAGTGAACGCCAGCATCAAGGTGCACGGCGTGATGCACGGCGTCCGCACCGCGCAGTACGGCGACTACTGGAGGCTGCTGGAGCCTGGCACTTACAATATCACTGCTATGAAGCACGGGTGAGTGTACTGCCACATGGACGCCCGCTAGTGAACGCATCAGTAAAGTAGCAGCAGCAATGTGGGAACCAGGGTCACAGCAGATTCCAACCACAGCAGAACCAAACAAGCTCTAGTAGGGTTAGTCGTCTTTGTCTGCCCTCCTACGGCCTCTCACATAAAAAGGTCTTCTTAACTGTCTAAAACCTTCTTAACATCATTAAAAACTTTACCCCTTGACAACTGCTACATATCATAGACTTCCCCCCACCACAAAACAGGAATATTTCATATCCAAAACCAGACTTCGGTTTTGTACAATTGCAAATCTGAGAATATAAACCAAATTCTAAAGCATTTATTTTTATTTCCAGCTACGAGAGCATTACTGAACAAGTGACAGTACCCGAGAAGGGTTCAGTGAGCATGAACTTCACTCTAATGGCCGACGATCCCCAACACTGGTCTTCAGCCTACGACTTCCGGTGAGTCACACGAATATCGACCTTACGCGGTGGCGATACGGCACAGTTTGCTTTGTCACGCTTGTCACGACGCTTGCCTGTCTCATGTTTTGTGTTTTATTTTTTCTATAATTTTCTTTTTAAGCACGCAATTGTGAATGTTTTGAGGGGTTGGTTAAACAAGGAATGTTATATAAACTCGAATGTTACATACTCAATTTGATGAACAAAGTTTAATGACATTGAACGGTATTACCATACATGTAAAAAATAATGTCAATAATCGATACCTGCAGTGAAATAAAAATATCGATATATTTTTAACTTCATTCCTTGGACAATCAACCCTTGTGTATTTTTATTTCTAAGCATCGTGTTATAATTACAAATGCACTTCGCTTATTTTTAGTACCTATACTTTTACGTTTTTTATCCTTAAATATAATATTTTTGCTACAAACCGTTGTACGAAATTTTGAAAGAAATCGCAGTTAGTTTTTTATCCCATTTACGTCGTTTATAAAATTATTTTTGTTTTGGAAATTGAAATTGCTCTCTATTTTTTATCGATACTGAATCACAAAGTATTATTTTATTTTTTGTCCAATATAATATAATTAATTTCTGACTGAATTTTTGGTGCTTTTTTAAGATTTATTTTGATAGTATTAGTACTATTTTGCTCTCTATTTTGTCTTACTAAATGTTAAGGTGCCTTCACTATTGTAAAAAATAATCTACTAATGGCCATATAATTTTACTAACCCACCGTGTTACGATGGCAACACTATGTCCAATAAAAAGGCACCATAACTGATCTAAAACTCGAATGTATTTTCTACGAACAATTTTCTATTGATCTCTCAAATAATATTGAAAAGAAAAAGTTTTTTTGAGATAAAGCTGTCATGGCAGCTCTTACTATAGTTTTAGACTATATCTTTTATATTTTCTATGTTTATTTTTACTCTTAATTTCTTATGGCTTCGTACTTAACTGTAGTTTTTAATATTAGTATATTTTACGTCCCAGTGTATTAATATCGCTATAATCTTTTATTAATAAACTGTTTATGCACGCATTTGTGTTGTTTTTTGCACTAACTGTAAGTGGTTACTAATATCTCTTTGCATACTAATTCTTATGCACAAATCGATATCGATTTCTTCCAAATCATCATCATATTGATATTAGGAGAAACAACAAGACGAGTTGCCCCTTTATATAAAAAAAAACATCAGAGACAGCTGTCTTCAAATACCTCCAAAACATTTCGAGATACACAGCACCAAATGCAAGTCGTAGCATTACATTCTATAAATTTTCAATACTCTTGACATAATATGCACACTTTCAGAAAGGTGCATTGAGGACAAAGCATATCCAAACCTCCCAGAGGTTCACTATTTAACATAATAGGTTTATTGGTATTGAAATATATTTCTGAATCGCATGGCATGTAACCTTAGGGCACAAAATCCAATAAATATTTTGATACAGTGTATAGTAGTAACAAATTCTCACCCAAAATTTATGACACACATTCACAGCGTACTAGACAACATAATAAACACCCGGTACCACACTCGGCTGGAGATGTACTCAGCGCTGTCGGAGCTCGAGAACCGGTTCCCCAACATCGCCGAGTTCCGCGCCGGAGACAGCATGCTCACCTCCACCTTCCATCAGCTCAAGATGACGGACGAGGTAATGTATAACGTTAACTATAGGGCCTGAAACATTTGTCATTGAAATCGGTCTCATTTAAAGAATGAAAAGTCGATTTTCTTGTGACTCTTTGAAAGGAGCAACTTCATCATCATCATCCACTGACTTTAATCAAATTTTATTCGGGGTCAACTCAGCAAGTTTTCATACAAAGGAGCAACTTATTTATTTTAAAACTACAAACTTATAAAGCTTGCAAACGAAAATATAAGTTACCTTCTATCTTCTTCGACGAAAGTAATGGGTAGACCTAAAATAATAATAGTTTTTTTTTTTTTATATAGATCTTTGAGAAATATAATGTGATAATGGTCATAGCGCTTCTCTGTGCCATCTTATCTAATAACCACATTTTTTCTTTTCTAGGTCGGCTCCCCAGAAGAAACCAAATTCCACATCGCCATCTGCAGCAGTTTCTATGGCTCTCAACCCTTAGGCCAAGAAATGTTACTCAACTTCGCTCGTCACATCGGCACGGCCTACACTATCGGAGAGCCCGTACACAAACGCCTTTTACAAAACGCTGTCCTACACTTCATACCAAACATAGACCCTCTATCAGATAAAATAGTTAAACAATACGATGGCAATGATAAGTGTGATGTTGCTCCCTTAGAAGAAGAATTCGGAGACAGTTTATACAGTTACCTAACTAAAAAAGATTTAAATCCACTCTCAAATTACACTCGAGAGAAATCTTTTATCAACATGTTGGAAGCAGAAAAATATGATTTAATTCTAGAACTTTCTTCTGGTTCTGAGGATATTTCTTATCCAGAGTTATCGAAGAATTTGTATGAGAAGTTTGCTCAGGTGTACCAGGATAGCAGAAATCCGAATGATAAGTACCAGTGTAAGGGCAATGGAGTGAAGCATGGAGACTTAATAGATGTGTTATGTGAGAGATATAATACTCCTGTGATCTCTGCGGGGCTTAGTTGTTGTAAGATGCCGGTGGAGAGCGAAATAGCGTGGGTTTGGAGAAATAATCTGAGAGGAATTATGAAGTTCATTGAACGGGCTAATACTGGTAAGTGCAATTGTTTGCAACCGACTGCTTCTTGGTATTAAGATTTACCAAAACCCAATAGTTTCAATTATGTTCTTATTTTCTCATTAGCATTCAAACACAGTTCTCATCAAATAACTTTGCAGCTCTGAAGTTAGCTATTTGTCACCTCGCACATGCGCAGTGATATGTATATTTTTCAAACATTATGGACTAGCGTAGCCAACTTCGGAGCGAGAAGCTTATTTGGCAAGAACTATAGCAAGATTCATTCCTTTACACGTTACGTTTTACTTCTAATTGGATCTACTTACATCTTCTTCATTCCATCTATCAGGTGTTGTGGGCTTCATAAAGAACGAAGAAGGCATGCCGATGCGAGAAGCCATTGTGGCCGTCACGGGCATCGAACGCCAGTACCGTGTAACTCGCAACCTCGCTCACTACCGACTTATGTTGCCGCCTGGAGTGTACCGTGTTATTGTGCGCTGTCATAACTATCATGATCAGGTAATGTAGAATGCTGGTAATATACCTACTGTTTATTTATTTATTGGTACATCAACAGTATTACAAACGAAAAATATGTAAATAACATGAATTGTATTAAAAAATAACAGTTGTCTCATCTAATTGCCTGTGGGACTGTTCGAAGGAGTTACTCCCGAGTTTTACACCCCTGGTATACTCAGGCACAAAGGTGGTATTTAGTCATGAAAAGGCTGACACTCCTCCGTCCCCCCTCCTGCTGCAATCACGGGGGATCATCTGATGATTACCCAAATATAAAAAGAATATGAGATAGTCTATTCATCATTTAGTGCCCAGTTTTTATTTAATACATTCTTCACTTGAACATGCTTCCAATATCTCGCCAATAAAGTAAAATAGGTTTGCATTAAAAATAATTGCTCCACCATCTCGGATATACCGCCATGTTGGATTTAAAATGAACTCAATGCGATCCAAAATTGCGTTGAAAGACTACAGCTAAATATTCATACATTTTCAGTTACATAAAAGCTTCTAATAATGTTTCCCCACTTGCAGTCGCTAGTATGGACGGTAGTAGAAGGTGTTCTGAAGAGTAAAGACATTATAATGCGCCGTATCAACTCTGACACGATTCCTGGAGGACAGTTCACTGAAGTCAAAGTGGACGACAACCCTAATGTTGTTTATGTCACTGGTAAGTCGACGTGAAAGCGTGGAATTTTCTACTCTATGCTGTTTATTTATTTATTTATTCCATTTATAGAAGGCTTACACACTAACAGAAACATGATATAATGACTGTAATATTATCAAATATTTAACGATGAAGTTTCATATTCAGTCTTGAGTTTTTATAAAGTTCTTTTTTTTTTAATATTAAAACATTTTAAGATGGACAGAAGTGTGGAATTAAAAAAAACATCTCTATGAATATACACCGAAAACAATTTAAAAGCTGTCCAAGCAATTTAAAGTTTTGCTCCCTTCATTTCTTTCATTATTTTTGATCTTCCCTACATTGATCCAGTTTTGTTCACAACCTTTTTCTGTCCTCACATACATATATATAAAAACTACAAACTAAATATACCTCCATTTCAGGTTTAACCCTCGACCGCAACAGCAACCCTCTACCCTCAGCATCAGTTATTATTCGTCCTCTAAACGGCAAGACGCCTATAGTCACAAACGCGAGCGACGCCACGGGGCGGTACATACTCACTCTACCGTTGGAGTATAAAGCTAAAGAGGTCGTAGCCAGCGCCTCTGTGGACGGATATATTACTAAACAGAAGCATATTGTGGTAAGAATTTTATACAAACACATTGTTACTTTAAATTCAGTATATCGAAATTCAAAGTTCTCGCCAAACTTTATGATGTTTCGATACATTGCGCGAGACGCTGCGCAGTGACAATTTTAAAGTACAGCGGACATGATGGTATGGAACATAAATGCGTGATTTGGCTCGGAAATTAGTCGCAACCCGCCATTCAGCTTGGTGAAAATTGTACCAAGAAGAACAGCTCTACCTAGGATCAACCTAATAATAAATCACTTTATATGAAAACACTTTATACTTACTTCTTTTACAGATAAATGGCAAAGAGAACTTGACACCTAACGTGTTATTTAAACTGGAGAGTGATGACTACGTACTGGGCATGCCGCGTCTAGTCTTCGTCATGCTGGCAGGTACGTAGTTTAAAAATAATGTTAACCTTATGTCTTATCGTCATGCGTAATTCGAATCTTAATGCCAAAGGAAAATAAACCTTAAACTGTACGAATTAAAATCCACAATTATAAAAAAAACTTTTATATAAAAATAAAGACCAAAAAGTTACTTCTTTTTCAGCTACATACACGTATGTACAACCGTCAATCTCAAAGGCACATAATCTCATTAACTTCCACGCCAAAATAAACCTTAAGCCCTACTAAATAAAGCCCAAATTCCAGGAGTGATCGGCGTAGCAGTGGTGACGATATCGGCGTGGTGCTTCAGCTGCCGCGAGCGAGCGAAGGACTCACGCCGACAGTATCTGTTCACGCAAATACCTAGTGACGATAAACGACCGCTGTGTGATGAAGTTAGCTCTTACGGTAAGATACATATAAAATTTAATTGTGTGTATGCTACCCCATTGGTTTATAGATGTCAATTAATTGTCAAGTTCAAATATTTGACTTCTACTAACTGTTGCGATCTGTTCCAACCGCCATTAGCCTTTTCATCATAATCATCAGTATCACCTTTTTATAATTTTTCACTTTTTTTATCGTCCCACTGCTAGGTACAGTCCACCTCTCACACAGAGAAGGATTGAGTATGAATCATTGCTCAATGCAAGCATTATAAAAGTTTTTATTTTTCAAATAAGTTGAAAACCACACTTTCACAGGAGAAGAATTCATTCAAAGCGAGATGAAGACGATATTTCGTCTCGTTCGTTCGATATGTACCAACTATTCTAATTTACAAATAATTTCAGACATAGTCCGCAAGCCCTACTTCGATGAAGAAGACCTACCCCCCTCGGAAACGGACTCTGAAGAAGAAATAGTTCTCCTCAGGAACGATAGAGAGTGGAAACAGGTGGACCAGGAGTAACTTAAATAAATTAGCATATACGCCGATGATACTTTTGTCCAGTAGTAGAACGAAATACTGTTATATAGGGTGACTGGTGACCACTTATTGAGCAAAAAAACGAGCACAAAGTTAAAAATTGGAACAGCTTTTATATCAATGTCATAATACTAATGAAAATAAAAAATAAGTTCCTTTGGGAAAGTTATTTTTAAACATGGGTAATCACGTGTTCAAGCATCGGTCAATAATAACCAGTCACCCTAAATAACAGACGTATACTAGAGAGAGAAAGTGAATAAAGGTATCATCGCGGAATATGTCAGATTAGTGTCTGCACTGTGGTGCATAGAATTAAGTCTACATTCATTTATTTATCCAAGTTAGGTTCAAATACGCCGAAGCGCTTCGTGAAATGGTAGGTTTGCTTGGTTCATCTTGGCGGGGCACTACCGTGCTCCCCGATAAAAAATATGGTTCTCCTTGAATCTATCCACCACAGTGATATATTATCGAATAAATGTTTCTTTTTTCAGTAGAATAAATGTTTCATTTTTCAGAAACTAACCAATGTCAAACGAATATTTTGCCGAACTGACTAATTTATTTCAGGATTTCACTAATCGATTTAAATAAATGTAATATAAAAGTAGCTTTACGTACAATCATAATGATAAAAGAAATATTTACAGTAGAAAATGATATTTTTTACTTATTACTAACTTAGATGGTTGTTATTTTAAATGTTGTTATTAATCGGAAATGTATTTTAATAATATTTATATGAATTTAATTAATTGGAAAGATCTCTAGATTACATCATTTTTCTACTATCAGTATTAAAATTTACAATTTAAATCCTTCCAGATATTGGCTCACATACATTCCTATGCAAGATTAATCCTTAACTCTTATTGAATAAGGATCATTTTTGTACAACAGTTATTTAAATATATATCTTCAGAAATGTGCTAGATAATAATTTAATAAATGAAACAACAGCAATAACTAAATATATAAGGATTGTAACAAAGTATAGTTTATGCTATAGAAATATTAGAATCATCATCCTCCGAGCCTTTTCCCAATCATGTTGGGGTTGGCTTCCAGTCTAACCGGATTAAATATTAGAATATAAGCTTATTTATTCCTTCTCATATCTGTACATTCCTTTCTTATTCCTAATACATATAATATATATACTGTATACTACTAAGTGCCTTGAATTTTATACTTATATACAGGGTTTTTATACATATATACAAAAAATATACTTTCTTACTTCTATTTTGATATGTAATGTTTTTAAATAGTTCATAAAACCTGGAAATTAAAATGTGTAATGCAAAATATTGTTTATATACTTCTTCACAAGTCAATGTAAAATATTTTGTAAGTGTATACCGTTTATGAGTGAAATTCCTATTTATTTTTGTGCTAATATTTTCGCGCTTTAAACGTCCAATTAGATGTAAGAATAAAGTTTTAACGTATCAGTTACTTTCTAAAAAAGTAAGAAAGCTAATTAACGAACCTTTTTCTGAATATATTTCATTACTAAAGTAGGTGATGCACTATATGTCTATCAGATAATTTTATCGAGAAATAATTTTACATGAAAGTAACTTCTCAAAACTTTTATAAAAATATGATTTAATATTTTAATTTTACAATAATTTAATCACAATGTTCAGTAAGTAACAAATTCTATGTAGTAACAAATTCCTTAAGCTTGGGTTTCCTAGGAAAGCGGTGCCGTCATATAGCGGCCGTCATATTACGGACGCAAATAGACGGTCGTCTTTACGTTGATGACATGTGGAAAGTTCCACGGCCGTTTTAACACACCGTCATAAACTTTTTGTTAGTTGTATCATACTTACTAATCTGTTCTATTTAATATTTCTCAAATTTCACGACACCAATTCTGTTTTAGTTGACTTTTTCTATAATCTTTACTTTTTATATTATATATTGCTGCGTGGTTACGAACGAAATCTATTAAAATTTCGTCGTCCTCGCTGCTCCAAGAGTTGTAACTAATTTTTGACGTTGATCCGAAAAAAAAAACACAAATACGTATTAAAAAAGCTTCACCGCTTTCAATAAAACGTTCACCAAACTATCTGACACCGTCAAGACGGCCGTCATGCAAATGGCGGCACCGCTTTTTGAAGTTACGGCGTCAGTTACCGCTCTCTAGGAAACCGCCCCATTTTGTTTACATAGACAACGTTCTGGTGACGTCTTTCACCGCTGTATTACGGCCGCTATATGACGGCACCGCTTTCCTAGGAAACCAAAGCTTTAGACGTCGAACATTACGTTACGTTATAGATATTTAGAGAATCTCCTAAAGATAAGCTCAGCAATAATAATAAAATCGAATTTATTTATTATGACAATATTTATGTAACTGATAAAAGCTAATATGCAGCGAATGTGTGGTAACTTTATAAATGCAATTATGAATTTCTTTCATACTTTGACGATAGCATTTACTTATTATTGTAAAAACTTATTATTTATCAATTTTATTTTCTTGTCGTCTTTAATCCTTGTTAACAGCATTTTGTAGCCACACTTATAGTAAAGTGTTATATGAATATTAACTTGCAAAAGGTGCTCCTAATACAATTTGTAAATTATATATTTTTTATGTATTTCATAATGTGATAGTTCCGTATTGATATTGTAGCGAATAATAAAATATTTTACCAGTAACTAGCGTGTTGTTTTATTTACCTTTTTTTGTTATGCATTAATTCAGAGAACTACTTTTTTTTTAATAATATGCATTTTTTATGTACCTGCCAAAATTTTTATCTCCTATAAAAGCAGAAATACCATACCGGTATTGGAATATTCATCACGCATGTATGTACTTTCGCAACTGATATATTTATAGACTCGTTATATCTACGATACAATTAATTGTTTTCTACATGCGTAATATTTATTTTCTACTCATTTTGTATATAGCGCGTTTGACTATCCCTTATGCTGACTGCAGAAAAAAAATGGCCAACATCAATTTTCATTCGTTCATTCGACTCCTCTATGGTCACTTGTCACCCTTGTCTATTTCTTCCTGTCTAGGTCTATATTTTATCTATACCCATTTACTGTATTTTCTTTAATCTGTGCAAGTCAAGTGATAATAATTATTGTTCCGTGCAAGAATAAAAATCTGAAATTGTTTTCAGTAAATGTACTGTTTAACAATGTCAATAACTGATCTTACTTGAACGTGTACATAAACAAGGATATACTTTTCATAGCTTCAGAAGATTTGTAATGGAAAGGCTGCGTTCTGACGTCGCAGACATGAGTCGCCGTGCCGGGGATGTTTTGAGGCGTATCAACAGACTAGTCGACGGACCCCTCACTAGAAAGAAACTGGTAATAATATGTCTGGTTATTATATTCCTAGTTCTATACGTGGGACCTACTTTTATGAATTGGATGTTCGGTCCTGAGAGCGGGACCACTCGCCAGAATGTTTGTGTACAGAATTTCATGAAGCCTTTCGAATCTTCTCTAAAAGATTACGACGTGTACCTGAGACAGGAATCCTCAGCGGCACTGAACTCGCTCAATCACAACTATGTGCCTTATGTTGGAAATGGTTTCGTGGGCTTAGCACTGGAGCACGTTCCTCATTTGAACATCAAACACGGGAGAACTCTGTCGTTACCGCTGTACTATCACCCTCTCTACGTCATAGATGATTATGAAATGAAGGAATTTACAGTAGCCGAATACAAAAAGGGCATAGTGCACAGATTTCAGTGTTCAGATTCAGGTTTACAAGTTTCATACCAATATTATGCCCACAGAACAATACCTTCATTGTTTGTGCAAGAGATTTGGGTGAATAATCCCACCAATGTAAACAAGAAATTGCGAATATCAACACCAAGAGTGTCTGATTGGCCAACATCAGTCAAGCAGACAGTAAATCTACACCAAGGAGTTGATATGAAGGAATACGAGGTAGTGACTGGTATGATCACAATACCAGACAGTGACAATGTAATAGCGGCTGCTGTAGTGTGCAGGAAAATGAGCAACTCAATCTTAGTTGAAGCTAGGGATGGACTGGACATCTTGATATTGACTACAGTGCAATACAGTAAACCAATCAAGAAAATAGACTATGCAAAGCAAAAAGACATTGTTGAAAAAAAAGCTATTGAGGAAATGGAAAAGGTTATAGCATTAACTGGTGACAGAACAGCAATAAGGAATTTGAGAGAGAACCATGCAAGAGTGTGGCAAGGACTGTGGTACACAGGGTTCTACATTTCAGACTCAAAAGCTCAAGGCATCATCAATGGTGATAGAATTAATGCTACAATATATGCCATCCTCTCTCAAGTAAGGAGTTACGAACATGAAGACAGTATGAAAGCAAACACAAAGGCAGACATTATGAGAAGTTTGACTTATTCTGAAGGTTGTTACGAAGGGCACTCAACTCTTGATGCTTTCAATCTATGGAAACCCTTGAATTCTCTAACAAACCTAAATTCAGTTGCAAGTGTGTGGTTACTCACTCTTGAAAAACAAGGATGTCACAATTTATTAAAAGCTGGAGCGAGTGGAGTCAATCAAGCAATGATACTAAGCTTTGGAAGTTTGCGTTTTAGTAATCAGCACTTAGAATACAACATTCACCCTTCAAAATTACACCGAGATTTCCTATTTAGACGACTCAATTATGGCAATATGACTCATGTAAATATAAGTGTTATATTACAGGAAGACAATAAGGCAGCTATATTTGTGGCTCTAGACCGCTCCGACAAGACATACTATGCATGTGATGCAGGATGCTTGGACTCCCCTGTGCAACTCGGCCCTTACAGGAAGTACTTCCCTGTTAAATTAACAGAGCCTCTGACAGCTATACTGTATATTACAGCTGATAAGCAGCACATGGAGGACCTGAGACATGCCATTCATGTCAAAGAGGTGGTAGAAGCCCCCGCACATGATAACCATGTGATAGCATTACATAAACATGGACACAGTTTAGGAGGCCTAAATCCCCTATTCTGGATATCAATTATAGTTCTTATTGTTGTCTTCCATTTATTCTTGTGCAGAATAATCATGAATGAATTCTGCGACAGTGGAGTGAGTTATAGACGGCTTTACAACAAGCCTTGAAGTATGGATGCCTTAGTGAGATGGGTGCTCCATCATTGTCCATTGCTTGACTGAATTGTACGCTTTTTATGCACAACCGACCAAAAATATACTTCAATACATGCTTGTATTGTTTCAGACATCACTGCCTATTAGCGTATCGGAAGTTTAATTGTAGCTTTCATAGTTTGCGGACTTCATTAGTTGTCTAATTGTGTGCATTGTTTTTGTTTATCACGGGCGTTGTTTTATTTTTATCTCACATCCTTCACTAACGGATGCTAGAGCTGCTATCAATATAATATTGGTGGAAGAAAACAGTTGTTAAAATCATTGAATCGTATTATTTATTTTCATTGATAAGGAGGCTATAAAATGGTTAGATTACCTAGGTAGATACTTAAATATTGTTTTCTAATACCACATAGCTATCCTTCAATATATTCTCCCTCGATATACGTTTTTTTTTTCGATTTTCCACATTTTTCATTAATGTAAATTTTGTATTTGAATTGTTTTGAAATCGCATATCAAAATATGGAACTGCATAAAATAAGCGAAAAATTTAATTAGTTTCCAATTTCTTTTGTAATGGTAATCTTGATATGCATAAATTATGATTAATCTTTTACATGATTTTGAGCACAACTAATTGTGATCTCTGATTACATACTTTTACATAATCTTGGATATATTATCTACTTAAATAAAACTGCTAAAGTGATGTATAGCTTAACGAACTATGTTTTATTGATGATGTGATTGTTTATAGTATTAGTTAGTTTAATCGTTTTCAATCTAATAAGTCGCAAACAGCTATCACAATATACACTTGAGACTTCAGTAGGTTTTGATTGGATATCTATATTGAATGGTAATATTGGAAACTATAATATTGTTATCTCAAGTGCCTGATATACACTTTCTACTTCACTGGCCATGCGACATATTTTGCTCACTGCTGCTAAGTAATTATCGTGCAAATAATTTAAAACTATTGTTTTGTAATCTCTAGTTATTTTGTGTCGAAACACAAATAATAAAATCTAAATAAATTCTTAGTCATTAATGGTATTTGCAAGAATTTGCAATAATATTATAATATTTATTTAAATAAAAGAACCTTAACAATGTTAGACTGTACATAATACATTGTGTATGTTTATACATAATTATATTGTTATAAGATTGTGGTGTATATTTTTGAAATTAAATGCCAAGTTGTATGTTGATTGATACGTTTCTTTTCTAGCCAGTACCAGTAAGTAGGTACCTAAAATCTAGCGAGTGACCCAAAATATAAGCTTCCTCAATATGGAGATTTCCTTCCTTATCCACAAAAATGTTATACAAATGAGTGAAATAAGTTCCTATATGTTTCCGCAACTATACCGCTCTTGTCGCCTATGGGACCGAGGCAGGCAGGGAATTTTGATATACTGCGGTCGCTTATCGCTACATACTCAATAATTATTTTAAAAGCTGGTCCTCATACTATCATCATTAATCCGTAATGGAAATTCCACCAACAATAAAAGGGTTTCAAATAAAAGCAGTACATAAATTGACTATAAATATATTTACAAAATATAAAATTTTGATTACAAGGCACATTTAATGAAGACTTACAATATTTATTTCACTTGATTATAATCACAACATTTATTCAGAGAGGCACTTATGTGAACATATGTTTTTCATATAAAAGAGTACTTAAACAATACATCGTTGTGTAGTTTATTATTTTTACAATTTACGTGTTAAGTTTCCAATACTCAATTATGCGTGTATTTCTTTACACTCATGAAAAGTCTTATCGGTAAGAGGTTTAAAATTTAATTAGGCCGTCGGGTTTCATAGCACTACGTGAACTAAAACATTCTAATCTATACACACTTGGATGAAACGAACAATGGCCTTAACGGATTTATTAATATTCCTTTTTATTCTGCAAGATGATTAATTAATATTTTTCGTTCTTTCGGTTTCAAAAGAGTGCTGCATTCTACAAAATATTACATACCTACAGCTCAGAATCATTATTCTATACTACATAATTATGCATTATGCTTGTTTTCTCAGTGTTCAATGTGTGGGATTTTGGGTGTGTACTTTTACATAACATGGCTTATTGTCTAGTTTACTGAACTTATGACTATACAAATAACACGGAACGACTTAAACTACAGTATCGAGTTTGAATGTGGATTAGGCCCAAACTACCAAAATGGAGTGGAGAAGTTTTTAAATAAAAAAAAATATCCCGACGAATTGAGAACCTCCTCCTTTTTGGGAAATAAAAAGTCGGTTAAAAGAGGTTCGTCGAATAAATCCTATTGGTGGTTTAAAAATTTCTCCACTGCGCTTTGGTGGAGTCAAGACCTTATGCTATGTCTACACTAAAACAGTTTTGAAGTAATTGTAAGTAAGATACACAGTGACAATTATTAATATTTGAAAAAAAAATCATTCACTTAATTTACAATTTGGCACATAGTTATACTGCAATTTTTAGGCACGCAATAATTTAAGTATAGACATGCCGAATGTTTTAAACAGATGTACATATTATATCAATGACAATTTTATCAGTATCTTACATAAATACCGATATTTAAAAAAATTACATCTTTTGTGTGAACAGGGACGAAATGATTATTATTGATTCAATATAAAAAGTAAACGTTAACATAAATATAAATTAGACTAAAACAAAGGTACTTTATAGAATGGTCTGGTATTATTTTTGAACTGTGTTAAATCATAAACTACACCTCTAGACATTTGTTTTGAAGTAGTAATATATTTTAAATTTCATTTCATTCTGCTCTAGAATTCATCTATATGTGAATAAATGACTATTTCTCTATGATAGGAGATAGTTTAGTGCCTAAACACCCAAAAACTGATTGATAAGCAATATATTCAAAGACACCACCGGTAAATCACCAACCCGCATTGAGCAAGCGTGGTGATCAACGCTCAATCCTTCTCCATCTGAGAGGAGGCCTGTGCCCAGCAGTGGGACGATAAAAAGGCTGCAACTATATTCAAAGACTATGAGGAATGAATGATGAGTTTCGTGTTAGACCACAAGTAACATATAACAATGAAATTAGTCACGAGTTTCTAATATTATAGCGAATTAATTTTGTGCGTTATTATGTTCAAGACAAAAAAATAAACAGAAATTATAAAATATGGAAAAATATCTACACAGATCTTAAAATAAGAATAATCTTAATTATTTTTCATTGTATACAAGGAGTTTTATATAAAAATACATATTAATTATTTTTGACTGTCATTTTCTATACAACAGATCAAGATTTTTGGTTTTATATGAAGATCATAATGTAACTTCAGACCAATGTAGTATAAAAAAATGCCAATTTGGCGAATAAAATTGTATAAAAAAAGTTACACGAACTTTAGAGATCAATCATATAGAACGATTTAAAAAGATTGTTAAATATAATTTGATGACCATATTTATCAACCAATAAATATTTAATAAATCCATGTTTTGTTGGACGTATAAAAAATCGAAGATAAATTAGTTTAGACGTTATTGAATCCATAATACCAAAGCGAACATATATTTATCGCAATGCATTATCTATACTTTTATGTGTTACATTCTCATCAATAATTTTATACTATAGTAATTTGTTTTAGGGCTGATTTTTCAATCTGCAGTTGACTTATGTAAAGAAATGTAAAATCGACATATTTATTCCTCAGATAGAAGGAAACTGGTTACTGAAAAATCGGACCATAAAAACACCAAAGACAATGCTATCTAGATCTATAAAATGGACTGATACTAATGAAATGATAGCGATAAAAAACCTTTCTAACTAAACAACAAGATCTTATTCAATAATTTTCAAAATAAGGCACTTTCACAAATCTATGTACATATTTCCTAGGAACTGTGTGATTAGACATTACATTACGAATCTTACGTTGATAATATCATATTCCTACAAAACCATACATGAATACAGTACAGTCGTAATCGCTCGATTTCTAACCTTAACGTCTAGGATATAAGGTTAATTTTCTACCAGCATGAAAATCTGGATCATATCAACTTTGTCATTATTTATAAGACCTTCCATCGCAAACCATAATCTTTTTGATTTTATTGCCGTTTAAACAAAAATAGAAAATATAAACACTTCTAATTAAAGTGTAAAAATGATAGTTTTGATTTCAAGACAGATTTTCTTATTACCTACTGATTTCCTGCCTCGTATTTTTATTATTATGCATACAGTCACATTCATGATTAAAAACAGGGTGTTAATTTCAATCTAGACTACAAATTAAAAGCAGAAAGCCTCCTCAAAATATAAAAACATTGAATTTTGCGCAAGTTCATAGTTTAAAAATCCTATAAATTTGTTTTTTTGCAGACAGTTGCTGTCAATTAAATATTAAATTGACTTATCTATTTATTGATTTATTATAGATGTTTAAAAATGTGGTACCTTATAAAATATGAAGACTACATAAATATCTCAGTTTTTACATCCAGCAATCTGGCTTTTCATAAAGCCTATTTGAAATACAGAAAAACTAAGACATTTGTTTCTAATATCAGTATGCCTTTTGCAAATATAATTTAGTTTATTGTTTATGGCAATTTTGAACCTCTAAACTCCTAGGTATAAATCACCTAGGAGCTATTTAAAACAGTAGTACTACCATAGGTAGTAAATGTTAGTATATATTTCCATATAATTTTATAGTCCATCATATAAGGGAAAACCCTTCAACATTTTCGGACTCAATTTATTTACCAACTAATTTGTATTGTCATTTGATCACCTAATTGTGCATCCTTGTAAATAATATAGTGATGAGTACCTGGAAAAAAATTAAGTTGGTTAAAAAAAGTCTTGCAGACTTGGCATATAAAACTTGTTGGTCATCATCTGCCTACACTATTCCCAAATTATGTTGGGATTGGCTTTCAGTCTTAACCAGATGGCAGTTGAGCTGCTTTTACATAGAGTGACTGTATATCTGTACCTCAACCCAGTTATCCAGGCAACCCGATGAAGCACCTTATAGTGGATAGTGGACGATTGGATATAAAATACTCTAGACAGCCTTATTCTACTTTTTTACCTGAGTAAAATATCTAGAGAATTCAGAGTGCCCTCTTCGCTCTAATTTTAGAGAAGGCTCTGGAGATTGT
The DNA here is from genome assembly GCF_030705265.1 of Helicoverpa armigera. Lineage (NCBI taxonomy): Eukaryota > Metazoa > Arthropoda > Insecta > Lepidoptera > Noctuidae > Helicoverpa > Helicoverpa armigera. The sequence goes on from NC_087141.1 coordinate 5,346,538, forward strand.
CTTATGGTCAATTTATCTTGATGCTATGATCAATTTTTAGAGGAAATGGGCTCGAATGTACTGTATATTACGTAACACATTCACAGTTCCTCATAGAAAGCCACCCTGGTCTTGGTGGAGCCCTGCTTGAGCTTCCTGAGCGTGGAGTACTTGTTGTCTCCAGCTCGGGCCTGCTCCTCGCGCAGTCGGTTAAGGTAGCTAGACATTACTTACATTCACAGTTCCTCATAGAAAGCCACCCTGGTCTTGGTGGAGCCTTGCTTGAGCTTCCTGAGCGTGGAGTACTTGTTGTCTCCAGCTCGGGCCTGCTCCTCGTGCAGTCGGTCAAGGGTGGCGGTGGACTGGTCTACGCGGAGAACTGAGAACTCGCATCGAAGTTCGTCTAGTTGCTGTTGTAAGTGCTTTGATTTTGCTAGGTATTCCACCCTGGAATTATGGAGAATTTAGGTGAGCTGGTGTTTGAAATTAAATTCTTTTCGGCTGGGTGTAGAATTTGGAATTCAAATGAATAGTGTCTGGGGCTGTTAAAGAAGGTTGTTAAATCCCCTTTAGGTTCATAACGACAATTTCCCAAAATGTTCACACTCCCAAAACGTCCACTTCCCAAAATGCTAATTCCCTAAATGTCTATTTCCCATTTCGTCTACTTTCCCATAACGACGAAAAATCTATAATTCCCAAAAAGTCCACTTCCTATTCCTAAGTAGTTCCTTTGGAAATGAGTGGAAGCTAGACATTAATAATTATACATAGTACACTAACCTCTCTTTCTCAATCTCCAACGACAGGCGATGTATATGAGGATCAGAGTCATCGGGCACCAGCTGATAGGAATTGAGCTCGGGCTCCGTGACGGCCGCCGTGCCGTTCTGCAGGCCTTCGCCCCCCAGCTCCGCTGGTAACGAGCACGTCGATGGAAACAGACTAGATGGCACTGTTGATGACTGAAATAATAATCAAATGATAGATTTTTATTGTGTACTTTTTCTAAATAACACATATTTACAGAAAAAGCAGAAACTACCTAAATAAACTAGCGACTGGCCCAGACTGGACCAAAGTGGTGAGGACTTTTTAATAACTAATAGAATTTTTTTTATTCAAATATTTTGGCTCTGCCCACTCAGTAATAACTAAGCGGAGGAATCCTATTGGTTGCTTAAAAACTTCTCCGTTTTGGGTCTGAGCCTCGTATCGTTCGACCCGCCATATATTTTCATATAACGCGAGCTTTCTTTACTTATCCTACAAGATTTGCCACTAGTAACACCCAAAAATATATGGCGGAATAATATACCTACCTAGAGTAGCTTATCCTGCAGTTAAAAAGTACACTAAAATCGCCTCTATTTTAAAGACCACAAAAACATTTTCCTCTACTCCAAAACCCAGCTTTCAACAAAAAATCTATAAAACCAACTCACCGGCGGTCCAAGATCCCACGATCCATTATACGTATCACTCAGGAAGTTAATCAGTTTCTCATTGGCTTGCTTCTCCGTCATCTTGGCGTCCGACTCTTCGAACTTTCTAGAAGGTTTACTGACTGGCGGGAGGGACCCAGTGGAAGTTCTGCTGAGGAAGTTGAGAAGTTTCTCCTTGGCTTGCTTCTCAGCCATTCTTGCGGAAACCAGTTCGGCTTTCAGTCTTTCGGCTTCGGCGGCACGTTTCTCTGATTCTTCTACTAAACGGGCGGTTAGGTATTCGGCTTCGCGCGTTTTCCGTTCTAGGTGTACCTGGAGGTGGAGAATTTTAGTTTGAAATGTTTGTTCTGGCGACATTGGTTATGTTTAATGTTGCCAGCTCTAGGGATTTTATTAAAAAAAAAAAACAATATTAAAAAACGAGATAACGCTCAAATATAATATCAATATATTTTTAGTCATGTTACTCGAAAATCGACAATACAATTTTGCTGTACGTTTTTTTGCATTATTGTTGTTACCGCTAAATATTGAAAACATGTAATCTGTCCGTAAAGGCGTCTTTCTCCAAATATCTACTCGAAATATTGTTAAACCATTATTGTCCACATCCACAACTTATTTACTACTTACAGCGCAGTAGACCACAAAAACTAACATTAAAATTTTTCGTTCTCTCTCACCTTTTCCTCCTCAGTCTTGATAGCAGACAGCCTGAGCCTGGCGTTCTCTCGCTCCGCGTCGGCCGCCTTCTGTGCCAGTAGAGAAGCTTCCTCCTCTGCCACGCGACCCTTCTCAGCTAGGAGTTCCGCTGTCTCTTCTGATCGACGCTGCAGGGATAGTTTATGTATAAAAAAAAAACTTAAAAATCAACGCAAAATATGCGAATATATCAATACATAAGAAACCAGACTGAAAATCATAATTTTCGCATATTACACAAGATAGTGATGAACACATCACACAACACAAAACAATAATGTATTATCGCTGTGAATTATTTCTGCCGAGCTGTGCTTACATTTGAGCGGGATATGGCTGAGATTAAAATCAGGAGTAATTCTCGTTCTCGCCAAATTTTATGTAGCTGTTTGGAAGCTACTTTTAGGTACTATCGAGTGGATAAAATGTACAAGTAGTACATGTATTTGTGTTCTGAAGTTCGTCGTTAATTTTGGCAATAACTACATGTCATTTTAGTGTTTATAATAAATGTTATTATATAGGTATATTACCAGTGCATCATTAGCGAGTCGTATTTCCTCCTGGTACTGCCTGAGGCGCTGCTCCATGGCTTGTCGCTCGCGCTCGGCGGCCTCGCGGAGCTGCTTCTCTCGAGCTAACTTGTTGCGCTCTATTTGACGACGCTATGAATGATAAAACAATCACAGATCATGAAAAATGAAAAACAGTTTTACCTAAGCCCTAAAAATTTGAATTTTATCCTGGCTTTATCTAACATAACGTCATCCGTATTAGAATCACAGTAAATAATTGAAAGTATTTTTTTTTTTGGTGCAGTTTGTGGATTAACTTTTTAAATGAAATACTTTCATAAATTCAATACTAGTACCTGCAACAGTACATTTTTGAGCTTGTGAGGGAGAATTAGTAAGTTTTTGGAGTAGTTTAGGAACAACGCATAGAACGTGACTTTCAGGCATGAATTTGCCATGCCATAATTAATTACCTGTTTCTCCTCTTTAGCCTGTGCCTTCATCTGCTGCACTTCCATGGTGTCCGGCTTCCGTCTCCTCATGTACAGATCGTGGTTACCAATGCATAGATCCAGTATCTGAAACAGGTAACAAAGTATGTAAGAACTATTATAAAAGAAGAAAGCGTTGAAGACAATTTTCGGAATACATTTTTTTTAGCATGGTACGTTTTGGGCCACGTAACTTTGCAATTCAGCTAACTTCAGTTGACTACTATTGTCCGAAGTTCGCTTCTATTAACTTCACAATAGTGCAAAAATTATAAAGTCACGACTGCGCATGCGTGAGGCGTCAAAGGGGGTAACTTCAGAATTGCAAAGTGGCGAGAACTATAGAGAAACTTATGAATGAAAAAATACTAGATTAGGCTGTAAGTTTGGAGCAAAGTTCAGAAACAAATGGTTGCTCCTCACAAATGTTTTTATTATGAACAAATGACGTACATCACTTACCAATTTATTCATCCCCTTAGGCGAGAAGAATATAAAGTTATTAGTCGTCTTCTCCACAAACTTGATAACAAACTTCTTATCATCGAAGGAGATGTGCTTGATCTCTGACCACGGGAACGTTGTCTTAGGCGTTAACTTGTTATCCTTCTCGTAAATGTTCAGACCTAATGCTGTCACTCCGAGGTATAGTTCCGTTTCTTTTTTATTCTGAAAAGATAATAATTATCTTTTTTAAATGTAAATCCTAATAAGACAAGATAACAATAACACTTCTTAGTCTTCCAGGAAGCTCACTGAAAAGGGTTTATGCATCACATATTTACCCATTGCATACGCTTAAAGTTCTACAAGTGACCCTACACAACCGTTTATTTTATCTCACCTTGATTGCGAAGTAATTAACGCCATACATATCGAGATCTTGTGCTATCTTCAGATATTCCATTTCAGCCTCGTCCCGTGACATACCTTTGTGATCGGCGTACCTGGAAAAGAGACGTTGTAAATAAACATACTGTATAAACATTTGTGGTACAATTTTTTCTGTCTTCTCTTTCATGTAATTGGAGAAACTGATTTACTTTATTTGAGGTTTTATTATATCTTCAACTATAAGTCTGTTTTTTAATCTCGTAGACTAAATTGACACTTGCAAAATGTCAAACTTTCTAATAATTTTGCTAGCTCTGTGGTGCAGTGTTGTACTTACGATACCGGTTCGTTGAATCGTAACTTTTTACAATAAGTCATCCTGAAATAATGGGCTTATCCTTGATGATTACGCATGGTTTTGCGTGGTCAGATATCCCTGGCAGTTTGTAGCACGTCGTACAGCCATGTGTACGTACATACGTGAATTTTAAATATAAAACTTTGAATGAATATTAAATTCGTCTATTATAGATAAAAAGTTACGATTCAACGAACCGGTATCGTAAGTACAACACTGCGTCACAGAGCTAGCAAAATTATTAGAAAGTTTGACATTTTGCAAGTGTCAATTTAGTCTACGAGATTAAAAATATAGTCTGTTCTTTAATCTCGTAGACTAAACTGACATTACGAGTGTTCTCAGTTTATTGCAAATTCTTACATAGTGATGTGGCACGACCGAAACTTAAAAAAATCAAGTATCGTTTTTTTACAATAAGTCATCCTGAAATAATGGGCTTATCCTTGATGATTACGCATGGCTTTGCGTGGTCAGATATCCCTGGCAGTTTGTAGCACGTCGTACACAAAACTTTGAATGAATATTAAATTCGTCTATTATAGATAAAAAGTACAAACAATACAACACTGCACCAAAGAGCTGGCAACATTATTTGTAAGTTTGACATTTTGCATGTGTCAATTTAGTCTACGAGATTAAAAAACAGACTATAATAGCCACATTAAGTTTCTAAGTTATATTTAAACATAATGGTTTTTATACAATACCATATCTTAATCCGATCCTCCCACATCTCGGGCGTCATCTGGTACTGGTCTATGACGCGCTGCGGCAGCAGGTCCTCGCTCGCCAGCATGCCCGGCTTGTACGCGCTCTCGTCGTAGTCGCCATACTAGATAAACATTAGAAATTATCAATATCGAACTTTTTATCCTACCCAGATAAAATATTGCCCATGTTAAGCGCAGAGATTGTAGCTAGTAATCAACAAATATACAGACAAACAATCAAATCTTTCCTCTATAAAATATGGGTATAGACTAACTTTTGCAAGCGACTTTTCCCCGTCCCGGAACTAATTGACTTATCCAGATAAAAAGCCAATGACTTCCTCGCTTTCTATAAATTTAACACAGATTCTTTTTTCAAGTCACACCAGTCGTTCACTAGATTAGTGCGTTCAAGCTACCAAACATACAATCATTACCTTTAAATATTAGTACAGAAATATAAATAAATAAAAAGACATCCAATCTAGCTTACATAACCAACCTTAGCCTGGACCGCATAACTGGCAAGCAAGACAGACGCCTCGGGCGGACAGTATATGTCCATGCTCAGTATTGCTTGCTTCACTTGCAAGAATAGAAGGTGTTGAGTCACTTCCTGGATTAGTTCCTCGGCCACATCTTCGGGATATAACTTGCAGAGCAGCATGAAGGGGGTGCCTGGCATCTGGGAGACGCATTGGTCTTGCACTGGAATGGGAAATAAAAGAATATTTATTTGTAATCACTAGAGACAAGCCTTACTGATAACTATTATAAATGGGAAACCGTGTCTGTCTTCATAGAACACTGAACTGATTAAAATGAATAAAGAGATGATATGACAGATAGAGCAAAAAATGAACAAAAGCTACTTTTTATCCGGGTGTGGGTAATAGTTCCCAAGGGACGCATATAGGCGCTGTTAATTTTACGCGAGAGCACGTAACTTGCTCAAGTTTGAATGATATGCGATGTTATAAAAACATTATTCTTAACATATTTTTTCATGGGAAAAAATGTAACGAAGAACATTGAAACTGAAACAGCCTATAGGAAGAATGGTTTTATCAGTTTGTCATAAGTGGATCACTTCAGTAAAAATCTATATTAGTGAACCAAACACTTAGAAACAATTCAAGTCCTAGATAATTGAATAAGTTACTATACTATCCTTATCATGTACTTAAATTATTGTAATTATAAACACTGCACTTTATCATAATACATTGTGTAATCAACAACAATTACATAATGTGATAGATAATCTACAAATTAGATAACTTTCTAAAACAATTAGTTCTGTAGTATAGCAATATTGTTAAAACTCATTCACAAATAGGTGTGGCATAAGATAACAATAGATATAATGAGTTTGTGAGTTATCAGAATAATATAAATATCATGCTCGTTTTTTCTGAAGGATAAGGCACACCTAATTTTCTCAGGTATTCTCTTCAGAATAAGAGGTTTATATAATACTATTGCTATCAATCAGGGACCAATTATCATTATTTAAAAGCATACATAGAAACTGCATGATGGTACAAGTACAATACGAATCCAGGCGTCAAATCCGAGTTACTGAGTAATAATTAGTTTTTATTTATTGCACAAACTGACCTCTTTTATCCAACTTCAGCCAACTTATAAAGTGTTTTGTGTCTTCGAACTGCAGCCCAAAGAACCATGTTTCTCTGAGCCCTATGGTCCTGCATACTAAGTCAAACAGATCTCTTCCGGTAGCTCGCCACTGAAAATGTATGAAGAAGAAAGATTGAGTGATAATCTCAAGAACTCCTGATGGTAGCCGTGTTTGAAAAGTGATCTATTCGTTAAATCTTTATCATATCGTGTGAGCTGCAGTTTCAATCAAATCCCTAACCCCTTTTCTTAAACCCACACAGCGATTTCAGACCAACCGGGGAATCAAACCCAAAGCACAGCAGTCATACCATGGGAAAACTAGACTGGTTAAGCAGTCTGTAAATATATAGCTTATTTTATTATATACACTGTTAAAATTTTTTACTACATGTTACATGCACTATCAAAATAAACTCTTTTATACCAAAATCCACCTTAAAAATGACATTTATTTAGTGGAATTTTAACAGCAACAATTTGCAGATGACTATTGTCACATCGTCAACATTATTTACAAACTGATTTAACAAAACAATGTACTACATTCTAGACTGCGTCAATACAATATGTTTATGTTTATCAAACAATAATATTGGCACATTACAGCGTTATCAATGCAGAGTTCACTTGTTATCAAATGTTGGACGTCTGTTAAGTCACTGGTCATCCTGTGACTAATGTATGTACGTTCCACAATAATGTTGGGATAATAAATAATGTCGGGACACCTTTACACACACGGTGGGTTAGCCCCATGGTAAGTTATTAATTAACTTGTGTTATGGGTGCTAACACAACTGATAAACTACATATAGCTACATATATACATATTATAACACTCAGACCACGGCCAACAAGCATACTCATCACACAAATATCGACCGAACCGGGAATCGAACCCGGGACCTCAGGTTCGGCAATCGGGCATGGTAACCATTGCGCCATCGAGGTTGTCAATGTTTACAATATCTTCATATGTACACTCCTTAAATGGATAGTTTCTATCTGTGGCTGATGTTTTTAAAAGGTGTGAATGACAAGGTTTGAAATTCCTGAGATTTATTGATGAATTAAATATACAGTCATATGTTAGTACATTGTTAAGCTTATGAGTTCATTTCTCAAAAATGTTGAGGTATTTGATAATAGAAAATATCTCATACAATTCTAAAGTTATAAATCGGAGTATGAAGTAGATATAGCAACAAATACTATACTATACTGTAAATCACATTAGCAATGATTACACAGTCTTGCTTTTCATTAGCATAAGTAGTTACAAATTAAGTCTGCATTTTTTTAACCTTTGAGTTTTGTAATAGCTTTCACACATTCCACAGAATTACACTTGTCAATTAATTAGTACCTACTCTGTTTATGTTTCTTAAAATGCATTTATTTTTAATAATGTCTATTTATCTGAAGAAAACATCAATCTTTTATCTCTCTATAGTGGATTAGGTGAACTATAATTCATGTTTTAACATAGATACAATATCCATAACAATCAATGACGAAAATAACATGCAGGTCAAAACCAGGAATGGTAATTACAGCATAATACGCGCGTCCTATCGACCATACTACTGAAAACGAAAATAATGACTAAACAAGGCCTCAATAATCACCAGTGTGTATTATTAAGGTAATTTACGAGTTCGCCGAGCTACGGTGACTCACAACTTACTCATTGTAGCCCAAGGATCGCGCTTACACACCAATTTCGTCAATAAACAATAACAATGTAATCTTTCTTCCACACGTAATTTACATTTGTCAAAATTCTCACCTCAAGGTTAAATTCCAATTCAGCGTCTAGCGTACATACTTTTACTGGGAACGACTTAGACGCCTTTTTTCTTCTAAATTGAGGCATTATCTTCTATCATAGCTTAAACGCCTCACCAGAACAAGACGCACATTAGGTTAGGATATTTCTCGCACTATCAATCCACCTTTACAACGATGTTTAACGTTTACGTAATGTGCAATGGAACGAGGAATGCGTACAATTTCACATTGCGTACTATTTCCAGCAATTATTATTTACAAACAAGAAAAACGTCAATGAAACAAGTAAAGCGAAGGTGAATGAAGAAAAATTTATTAGAACTACGTTCCGTTACGCTTGGTGCTAAAATGTCTGTTTACGGTTTTTGTTTTTGTTTTACTATAATTGAACGCTACGCATGATTGGGATCGTAGCTATTTGTTATTGTAAAAAAAAGTTATTGAAGGAATAATTTTTGATACGTATCATTGAAAATAAATAGTGATTTTCAGTGGTATATATTCACATTTTAATATTGTGCATAAAGCAAGAAATAAACAAAAAGTTTTCATTCCTTTATTAGGTCTTTCATAATACCCTTGAGGAGTGCAACACTGTAAAAGGTTTGTAATGTTGGCCAGCCTGTTGTAATATGTCAATGTCATCTTTGATTTTGACAGCAATGACAACCATTTGCAGCTGACTTCATTTCAAATAGATCCGCAACCACGTGCGGTGTTTTTATATTGAAACTCGTGCTATGAAATAAGCAAAATGGGAAAATTCAGATCCAAACTAAAGGGAAAATCGAAGGGGAAGCGATGGCAGAAGGGCCAGTCCTCGAACTCCAACCCGAAAATACAGAAATACCGGGAGATGGCGAAATCCCGGTTCTTTCAGGAAAATCTAGGTAATCTGGGTTATATTTTCATTTATTTACTCTACATGCCGTAGTTCTTTGACAAAAAAACTTTAGTATCCTATACCAATCCGACTTATTTACAAAGTATGATCTCATTTTCTACTCCCTAACCTTTAACCAATAACAAAACAAAAAAAAACACATCAAACCTTCTTTCTTGCCTTTTCACCAACTTCACCACATTTAACTCAAACATGATTCTCAAAAATTTGCAGGAAGCACTGGGTTAACCCAGCAAGCTGTTTCAAAACACGATGCTATGATGACTTATGGACACGCATCACTTAAGAAGAAATCTGATGCTGAATCAGAACTGCTGATCGCTAAGGAACTGGAGAACATGTCTATGAAGAGTACTGATGAGCTCTCGGATACTGAATACTCGGGCTCCTTCAAAGCTGGCACTTATAAAACTTTCCAAACGTTTGCGTCTGATTGGAGTCAGTGTTCTAATGTTAGTTTTAGCAAGTGAGTATAACTATTGACTATATGTATTTGTTTAGTTTTAATTATCTAAGTAAACCTAATGGTCTACTATCCATCCATCATGAAAAATAATTTTTGAAGTAAAAAATGTAGTATTTAACCAGGTGAACTCAATCCTGCAGCCTCAATGTCTTAGGTATAAATTGTTAAAAATTACTATTGCAAGAAAACACATTTTGCCTAGGTAGAACAAGCACAACAAATGTTTTTTTTTTCAATTAGCTAACAGTAGTCTCTCAGTCTCTCAGTTCACAGTTTCAATTAAATTATACCCTTTGCTTATTAATTTTAAACATTTATGCCAGTTTTATAATTTCTGAACTGAACACACTTTCTTCCAGGCTACTGACAAGGTTTGACTCAAATAATGGACTGCATAAGGAGATGTTGGCAGTGCTGGCTGCAGTCACAGAGGTCATCAAAGAGCAAGGTGGCAAGGAGTCCACTACTGAGTACTTTGCTGCACTTGTGAGTTTCAGTTTATTAAATAAATTACAAAATTATATTTACATAATATAGTATAACAGTTAACACGTTCGCGGACGCTACAACTTGAGATTGTGTACCAAAATGACACAGTAAATGTCCATACAAATTATACGACGTGTATGTACGTAGCGTATCGTCCCAAGACATCATGACACAACCGAGCGCGGTATGCGCGCGGGACGTTTATACACGTTGCGCGTTGTACGTGTGTGAGTACCGTTACCGCCCACTGTCATCGGAACTTATTTGAAATAGTTTTAAATTTACTCTACGTGACAGTACAGCTTCGGGTATTTTACATGATGTGACACAAGATACATTCAATAGGATTTTAACTTGAACATTTTTTTCCAATGAAATTTCTGTTGTAAAGTCAAAATGTTATTTGGACGTCATTGTACGTTGTGCTTTATCATAATTTTGAACGATGACGTTTAATCTTGTCCTGTCCGCGAAAGTGTTAAGATTAAGTCATTGCAAACAGTTTGTATGTGGCTTGAAAAACAATGGCATGTAAAAGTAAATAATCACAGTCAACTCAATGAGTTTTACTAGAAAGGTGCCAGGATTTATATACCTAGATATACAATGATGTACATAGAACTTATCAACTTAAAGCGAATTAAATTTTCGTAATTTGGAGCATTTTTTGTGTGAACAAAGCAAATATTAAAAAAACAAAACTGATTTATAAGTCAATAGGGTAATTAAATATAAAACTTTATTCACAGATGGAAACCCTAAAATCTTCAGAACTGGAAGAGAGCTTAGTAGCAACACTGACACTCTTGTCTATGGGTATAAAGGCAGTCCCACAAGCAGTTTTAAGAAAGCAGTTCTCAGACTCAGCTACAATCTTCACTGATATTCTTGTGAAGAATGAACAGAGTGAAAATGGGGCTCTACTGAGGAGTGCTATTGGGTGCCTGTCGGTGTTACTGAGGGCCCAGGAATATGCCCTGTGGGGTGATTCGTCTACTATGAGGGTATTTGAGTCAGTCCTGGCTTTTGCGCTGCATTCTAAACCTAAGGTCAGTTGGTATTTAATTTAATTTAAAGTTTTTAGTTCTATTAATTTGTCTTTGGTATTAAACTTTTAAAACTAGTCTTTCCACATTGGCCCATTGTTTAGTTGGAACTTATCCACCTTCATCCCGAATTGGCGCCCAACAGGGCCAGTGTTGAAAAGTATAAAAACTGATTCCGTGTGTTTTTTCCATTATTTATACTGGTATGATCAATTTTCGTAGGTCCGCAAAGCAGCTCAACACGCCGTCACTTCTGTTCTTCGTGGCAGCTGTTTCATGATTCCTTCTGAAGATCAGAAGGTTAAGGTAACATTTTTTTTCTTAACATTAATTCATTCAATCGTCTTTCATTATCTACAATAAATATTTATTTCAGGTACCAAAACTCCATCCCGGTTCAAATCGTGTGGCTGAGTACTGCCTATCTCAGATCAAGGCTGAAGCATTGTTGTCTGGTCACAGGACTGTGTTACATACTTTAACAATGTTGAGAGATGTACTGCCTGTGTTTAGCAAGGATTATATTAAGGTAGGATATTTTTTATATATATTACAGCCCTGTTATACATACATAACATAAAAAAAATATGATTAAATGATGTCATAAATAAAGCTTCTAAATAAGAGTTAAAATTGCGAATACTTAATTAATGGTATTGATAAAGTCTCATTAAATATAGAACTAGTAAACAACAATATTTTAGAACAAATCAAAACTTTTTTATATGTATTTTTTTTGTATGAATAAATTTTGTTTTGCAGTGAAATTAAAGATTCCACAAAGTCTCCCACCTGGGACAAATAACTAACTTAAAAAAACCTTTATCCCCAGTCAATCTGCGAGGCAATCCTCTCTCTAATGACACACAACAACGTGTACATCAAGACGTGCTGTCTACACACATTACACGCGCTCTTCTCAAGCAGTCGGGAATCCAGCAATATGACTGCCAATCTGGCTGTGCAACTGACTAGGGCTCTGATGGCTGCCCGACCCCCAGCCAATGACACCGGACAAGTGTTAGCTTGGGCCGCTGTGCTGCAGCAGGGATATGGCTGTTTGGCTAAGTAAGTAATATTACAGTAATGTGAGTGTCATACTGGCTGTCCAACTGACTAGAGCACTGATGGCTGCCCGACCCCCAGCCAATGACACCGGACAAGTGTTAGCTTGGGCCGCTGTGCTGCAGCAGGGATATGGGTGTTTGGCTAAGTAAGTAATATTACAGTAATGTGAGTGTCATACTGGCTGTCCAACTGACTAGAGCACTGATGGCTGCCCGACCCCCAGCCAATGACACCGGACAAGTGTTAGCTTGGGCCGCTGTGCTGCAGCAGGGATATGGGTGTTTGGCTAAGTAAGTAATATTACAGTAATGTGAGTGTCATACTGGCTGTCCAACTGACTAGAGCACTGATGGCTGCCCGACCCCCAGCCAATGACACCGGACAAGTGTTAGCTTGGGCCGCTGTGCTGCAGCAGGGATATGGGTGTTTGGCTAAGTAAGTAATATTACAGTAATGTGAGTGTCATACTGGCTGTCCAACTGACTAGAGCACTGATGGCTGCCCGACCTCCGGCCAATGATACCGGACAAGTGTTAGCTTGGGCCGCTGTGCTGCAACAGGGATATAGGTGTTTGGCCAAGTAAGTAATGTTAGAGTAATGTGAGTGCCGTACTGACTGTGCAAGTGACTAGGGCACTGATGGTTGCCCGACCTCCGGCCAGTGATACCGGACAAGTGTTAGCTTGGGCCGCTGTGCTGCAGCAGGGATATGGGTGTTTGGCCAAGTAAGTAATATTACAGTAATATGAGTGTCATACTGGCTGTGCAACTGACTAGAGCACTGATGGTTGCCCGACCTCCGGCCAGTGATACCGGACAAGTGTTAGCTTGGGCCGCTGTGCTGCAGCAGGGATATGGGTGTTTGGCCAAGTAAGTAATATTACAGTAATATGAGTGTCATACTGGCTGTGCAACTGACTAGGCTCTCATGGCTGCCCGACCCCGAGCCAATGATACCGGACAAGTGTTAGCTTGGGCCGCTGTGCTGCAGCAGGGATATGGGTGTTTGGCCAAGTAAGTAATATTAAAGTAAAGTGAGGTGAGTGCTATACTGGCTGTGCAACTAACTAGGGCTCTCATGGCTGCCCGACCCCCAGCCAAAGATAACGGACAAGTGTTAGCTTGGGCCGCTGTGCTGCAGCAGGGATATGGCTGCTTGGCCAAGTAAGTGCCTTATTTGATATATAGCGGTGTTCAAAAATGTATATTCGTTAATCTGAATCGATTATTTAACTTTTGCTTGTGGGAACCCCAAAACAAACTACAACCTGAAACACCATAATGCACTTAAATTATTTATATTACTAGCTTCCGCCAGCGGTTTCACACAATTCCTAAGGGTCCTACTTGCCGCACCTGGATGAGAAGTAAATTACTTTAATTTATAAGCTACGTAACTGCTAAGTTTCATCAAAATCTCATTCAGTCGTTGACGCGTGATAAAATAAAACAAACATACACATGATCTTTCCCTTTTATAGTTTTAGTATGACTAATATCAATATTCCTGTAGCCTATCTTTAAAACACTATAATGAATATAATTTTTGTTCCAGTTTGGATCTGAACCTGTGCATGCCGAACTTGCCTGCGTTCGTGAACATCTGCGTGACGGAGCTGTGGCAGTCTGACGTCGCTGATATCAACTCCGCCTCTACTAACGCGCTTAAGGTGAGAAATAGAGTTTTTTATATTATTTTTTATGTGGAAGTAGTTTAATTTAGTAAATTATATGCAATTCTAAAAAAAGGGACTTCTTTCTATACCTTTTTTTGGTAATTTTTTGGTCAGTACCCACCTTCCCATCCTTGGTTTTATATAGCTGTCTGTGAATCTTGCATAGTGTATTAAATAAATAAAAAGGTGAAAATGAAGCAAATCCACTCGTAAGATAGGTTTTGACTATTTTCGAGCTTCGTAATCCATTTTCTCCTTTTTAACATTTTTCTTATTTATTAATGTACTTCTTAGATGTACGTCTACGTAAGTTTTACGTCCAAAAGTGGTATATTCTTTCCTTCATAAGAAAAGAAACGCATATTATTTTATTTTCAAACTTAACTCACTTATTTATCCAACAGGCAGTATTACTCGACTGCGTGAAGTTAGCCCTGGATTCCGATGAGACGTACATAAAGCACAAAGTTCACATTGACGCGATATTCAAGAGCATCGGCACTGGACTCGACAACCCATTCAATCAGGCTATACGACATGTTATACTCACTATTGCTGTGTGTTTTGAGGTAAGTCTGGTACATTATTTGCTTGTAGTAAATAAGTTACTCTTCCAAGCTAATATGGGTATTTTATTAAAATCGTTTTGTCTTTGTGTGTTTTTGACAAAATTTTCATCTGCCTAGCCTTCTCCCAACTATGTTGGAGTCGGTTTCTGGTCCATCCGGATGTAGCTTAGAATTAGAGTTTTACATGGAGTGACTGCCTATCTGACTGCCTCAACCAAGTTACCCGGGCAACTTGGACCTAAGATATGAGATTAAATTATTTATCTCAATTTTTATATTTGGAATCTAAAGTTAAAACGTGTATTCTGACATTTCATCTTTAAAACAGAATTTTAACTTCACATTGATTTTCATTTCCCAAAAAAATACATTCATATTCAAAAATCCTTTATTATATTCAACAGATCGGCAACGACAAAGTAGCAAACTCCTTGGGACCTCTACTAAAGAAATTGAACGATCGTCGTGAGAGCCACAACTTTGACAATGACAAAGAGGTTGAATACGCCACAGGATGCGCGATTAAAGCACTCGGACCAGAATTCGTTCTACGCATCATACCCCTAAGAGATGGCCCAGAAACTATAAACCTAGAACGCAGCTGGCTCCTCCCAGTGCTCAAAGAAAAAATAACAAATTCCAACCTAAAATTCTTCGCCACAGAAATTTTGGAGATGGCAACATTTTGTCGGAAAAAATCCAGGGAACTTACCCAAATGAAAGATGTTCCCGGATCACATACTTATGAGTTACTGTGCAATCAATTTTGGGCTTTACTGCCTTCATTTTGTAATAGCCCTAAGGATATTAAGGATAATTTTAAGTCCGTTGCTAGAGTGCTAGGTAGTGTTTTGAAAGATAATCCGGAATTCCGTTTATCAGTGATGCAGGCTTTAAGGAAATTGATCAGTTGTTCGGCGGATAATGAGGCAGATTTGCAAGAGTTGGGCAGGTTCGCTAAGAACTATTTGCCGATTTTACTGAATATTTATATGTCACCCGCGAAAGGCAGTAGCGCGGAGGGACAGAGGTTAGCGGCTTTGGAAACTATACAGGTAAGAATTTAATTATTATTTTTGAATTGGTAGCTAATAGTTAGTTAGAGCTTTTGTCGTCGATTTTGATAAATACCTAATCTTATCTCACTGCCCAAAAAGGAAGAGATTCTCGATTCGGATATCTGTGTATTTTTCTATAAAATATTCTGCTGAAATCTTCTATCTCAAAAGAAATCTTTTATTCAATATCTATATACATTAATTTAGTACACTACAAAAATTCAAAAACCTCTAAAGCTTTAGCAACATTCTCTTTAAAAGTTAATTTTGTCATTTAATGTTTTTTTCTATTTGAATTATTTGCTATAATGATAAAAAACATTCTCTAAAATACCTAAAAAATAAAATTTTACTTCATCTTAACCAGGTATACCTAACAATCAGTGAACAATCTCTGCGCGAGGAATTATTCACGAACGCACTACAACAACTAGAAACATCTAAAGACAACCAATTTCAACGGGAATCTATCCTAGACATCATACGTGCCTTAGTTCTATACCAATCTAGCGACCGAATAGCCAAGTTATTCGACGACTGGGTCTACCCACTCTGCGAAACAGTTTTAGAAGACCCTAAAAAACATAAAAAGGCTAAAAAAGAAAAAACAGAACAAGAGACAGAAGGAGAAAATAAAAAAACAGAGTTAAAATACAGAGAAAAGGCAAAAATATTAGAAATGGAACATAAGAAGGCTTATAGGATATTGGAAGAGATTTTCAAGAGTGATAAGGAATGTTGTAAGCAGTTTTTGAAAGATAATTATAAGAAGATTAAGAAGCTGTTGATGAGTTCCTTGAATAAGGTCGCTGATAGCAGTAAGGCAGCTAGGTTAAGGTGAGCTTGCTTTGTGGATTCATTCTTTTTCTGTTTAGAATTCATACAAGCATATTATATTTATACAAGCATATTATTTATTTGGACGGATTTGGATTTTTTGCCAATATATCAGGTATTGGTTTGAACAAAAAACTGCATCCATTTTTTGTATTTGGGTCATCATCTGCCTAGCCTTTTCCCAAAAAAGTTGGGGCTGGGTTCCAGCTTAACCGGAGATGTAACTGAGAACCAGCCTTTTGATCTAGGAATGTAATGATATAAATCTCATTAAAATGAGGTCTTTAAGGTTCATGATTCATGAAAAAAGAAAACAAAATAAAAATAGCAAAATAGTCAAGCCCTTGAAAGCATAGTTATATTTTAAATTGTCCTATAACACTGTGTCTAAGATTAAATAGATATACCTGGGATGCTTAACCATATACCCGAAAGTAAAAGACTACCCACGTTTAATTACACAACTATTTCCCCCGCAGATGTATAGAACACCTAATAAACTCGACGCCGTTCTTAAACGCGGAGAGCAAGTTACTCAAAAGCGCGATTGCCGAGTCCGTCATATGCACTAAGGACATCAACAGCAAGTGTCGACAGTGTGCGTTCAACCTTATCAACAGCGTTGGTAACGTGCTCAAGTCGCAGGAAGGAGGTATGTAGGTTTTATGTGTATGGAAATAAGGTTCAATTTTAGTTGACGTTGATGGGAACGGTTTTGAAGAGATGTAAGTGTATGTAGCAATCACAAAAAAGAAAATAGGACTTATTATTGTGATTTATGTGTCAAACGGGATTTCTTGTTTGTGGTACGTATAAAAACATCAGCTTACTACTATGGTCCAAAAACCTAAATAAAATTATTGAGGTAAACAAAAATCAGTCGATCGAAATTCAGTCTTTAATTTTTAATTACCTAAAACTAGTACGCTCAAAAATTGTTTATGTTCAAAAATATTTTTTCTTACGTAAAATATGTCTTCTTCTTACATGTAGCTACTTGGGTGTTTAAGGGTTGATTTATATTAGGCCGGGACGTGGCCGGAGCGTGCCGTGCACGTGGCTCGAACGGGGCACGGACGTGGAACGTTACAGACGCCACAAACGACGCTCGTCATACAAAATGTATGTAACGTTTCACGTCCGCGCCCCGTTCGAGCCACGAACACGGCACGCCCCGGCCACGTCCCGGCCTATTATAAATCATCCCTAAAGCGATCTAATTTTGAACAAAAAAAAACTTTAGGCAAAAATGTTGAATGCAAACAACAATTAATCCATTGTCCGCAGGCATGCAAGCATTCGTGGACATGCTAACATCAGGCCTCACAGCGCCTCTCCCGCGAATCATAAGCGCGACACTTCGTGCCATAGCATCAGCACTCTTCAACTTCTCGGAAGACATGGGGCTGAACACCGTGCAGACTCTACTGGAGACTGTGGTGGAACACATGACTAACTCCAACAGGGAGGTGGTAGCTGCCTGCATGAGCTTCTTGAAGGTAGGTTCTTTCGTCAGTAAGTGTCTGGAATATTTCGTCAGCAAGTGTCTGGAATGTTTCGTGAGCAAGTGTCTGGAATGGTTCTTATTTTGTCAGCGTCATAGTCTAACCAGATGCAGCAGGTTGGTAGTATTTTATATGGAGAGACTGCCAGTTGTCATACCATACATTTTGGTGAGGGTTTTTGGCTTCCGTCTACTAATTACGACAGTCGCGACCCTTCGCGCCATAGCATCAGCACTCTTCAACTTCTCGGAAGACATGGGGCTGAACACCGTGCAGACTCTACTGGAGACCGTGGTGGAACACATGACTAACTCCAACAGGGAGGTCGTGGCTGCTTGCATGAGCTTCTTGAAGGTAGGTTCTTTCGTCAGCAAGTGTCTGGAATCTTTCGTCAACAAGTGTCTGGAATCTTTCGTCAGCAAGTGTCTGGAATCTTTCGTCAGCAAGTGTCTGGAATCTTTCGTCAGCAAGTGTCTGGAATGGTTCTTATTTTGTCAGCGTCATAGTCTAACCAGATACAGCAGGTTGGTAGTGTTTTATATGGAGAGACTGCCAGTTGTCATACCATAACTTTTGGTGAGGGGTTTCTGGCTTCCGTCTACTAATTACGACAGTCGCGACCCTCCGCGCCATAGCATCAGCACTCTTCAACTTCTCGGAAGACATGGGGCTGAACACCGTGCAGACTCTACTGGAGACCGTAGTGGAACACATGACTAACTCCAACAGGGAGGTGGTAGCTGCCTGCATGAGCTTCTTGAAGGTAGGTTCTTTCGTTAGTAAGTGTCTGGAATCTTTCGTCAGCAAGTGTCTGGAGTCTTTCGTCAGCAAGTGTCTGGAATCTTTCGTCAGCAAGTGTCTGGAATCTTTCGTCAGCAAGTGTCTGGAATGGTTCTTATTTTGTCAGCGTCATAGTCTAACCAGATGCAACAGGTTGGTAGTGTTTTATATGCCACGCCATCAGATGCCCAAAATTGCCCTCGTTTAATTAGTCATAGTTTAACCAGATGCAGCAGGTTGGAGGTATTAGATACAGAGAAACTGCTCTCCTAGTTAGTACAAATGGAACTGGTGGAGCTTCTTGAAGGTAGGAAGATCTTGTGTAACTACAACTGAATGTTAGTCTCCATCATTAGCCTAGATATTTCCCAGTGGAGCCAGGGTTTTCCCAGATTGATTTTGCAAGTTTATCGTCAACTGTTAGATTTTCCCAAGATTAGAAATACAGCATGATAGCCCCAGTGCCAGAATTACCATACTGACCACTGTACTTGCTATATATCTATATCGTCTATGTATATATTATACTTATTTCTTCTTTTTATGTATTCCCCTATGTTCTCTCCATATACACTCTTATGTACTTCCCTGTAAATTCCCTTATTGACTCCTGCATACTACCCCAGTGTATTCCCATATGTACACCCTAAATACTCCTGTACATACTATCTTACTTACTCCCCCTATGTACTCTCGCATGTACCGGATTTTTTTACACCCCAGACAATACTTAATTCACCTCCCATTTACAGGTTTACACAAAGGTGTTACCCACAGACGTGCTAGCGGGTAGTTTGCCCCTAATCTTCAAGACCCTCTCCGCTATGCCAGAAGACTGTAAGAGGCACTCCCGTCTAGAAATAGGCTACTTCCTTACCAAGATGTTGAGGAAGTTCGGAGCTGACACCGTGGAGAAACTGATACCGCAGACTGATGACGTCATGCTGAGAAGACTGAGGAATATCAGGAAGATGGATAATAGGAAGAAGAGGCAGAAGGATGGACAGAGGTGAGTGGTTTGAAGTTATTGAGTGAAATTGGTGTGATGTCACCACGAAATTCATTTTAAACAAGCAGCTTTTTATGGCTACAAATTGCTAATAATCCGTCCTAAAAGTACATAATTGATATTAACGAATTATAGTGTTCCAGCTTTTTAACAAAAACAAGCTTTCTATAGACCACATAAAATTACTTCTTACAAAACCACATACTTCCTTTCAAGCACATGGATAAAATAGTCAAACAATTTTCTAACCAATGACCCCTTTTCAGAGACCAATCAGACGGCGATTCAGACACAGATATGCCAATTAAGGGCACGTCAAAGACTTTGGAAGATATTCTTAAAGACTCTGACTCCGAGATGGAATTCCTTGATGATGAGGAAGAAAGGTCCAAGCCTAAGGCCAAGAAGGCCAAGGGTAAGAACCAGGCCTGGATCGAAGATGACCCGGAGAACATTGTGGATCTCGCTGATGTGTCTGCTTCTAGGAAGATTACAGGTAATTTTGAAGAAGTTATAGTTTCCTGCCTTTTATGAAGGTTTATTAGTTGGTAGTCGTTCTGGTTTTTTTTTGTTGGTAATTTTTGTTCTTGAAGACATATTTAGAATTTAAAAAAAATCAAGATAGTTTCGTATTTTTTTATTTTATTATTGTTGATCTATTATAACTGCATAGTTTGAGGCAGCATTCCTTAACTTACCTACGCAAAATTCTTCTCAAACATACAACAAATACATACTTTCCATGCACATCATTTCCAACACCATCAATTATATTTCTCTTTCTTCTTTCCAAACAGCAACGGACCCATCCCGCAAACAGAAGGCAACAGAAGTGAAAGCGCAGAAGAAGAAGGACGGTGGCTTCAAGACCGCGCCCGATGGCAGGTTGATCATCACTGATGACGCGTTCGGTGATGATGGGGACGATGAGCCCCGGCCCAGCGGGGATATTGATACGGACACTGATGATACTGGTAACTTTGGTGGCTCTTAAGAAGATATTGTTGGTATAAAAAAAAATCTTCTTTATTTAATTGCCTAGTTTTGGCATTATCCAAAATAAAACAGATTTTTAAGTTATACCCTGTGTGTTATTTTTTTTTCTGAATGTGTCTTGAGTATATGTGGCAGTGTTGCTATTAAACGAAAGAACCGACTCAGATGCGTTTTTTTTAAAGCTGTTTTTGTGAGATGTTTACTAGGCAAAGAAGTTATTAGGCCACAGTTTTTAGGATTATTCATAAAATCACAGTGCATCCCTACATGTATTGTTTCGCTAATAAATTTATTCCAATTGAGTTTTACCATCAACTGCAAAACAGTAGAATGCCTAAACCTACCCCCAACATAGTTGGGAAAACGCTAAGAAGATGATGACCTAATTCTAACCCCATTTTCTATAGACGCAGAAGAAGAAGAAGACAAAAAGCCGTCGAAACTCCTAAAGCCTGGAGCGAAACGTCGTTACGACGATATCCTCAGCGTGAAGAGTGGCAAGTCAGGCCGCAGCCGCGCCTCCACCGTCACCGTGGGCTCCAAGTACCGCGCCGGAGGGAAGGGAATCCATAGGTAAGTCATAAATAGGCTATTACACCTACTTTTTAAACGTTTTAAATTGTACAGGTTTATTAGCACTACAAATAATATAACGCATAATTTTCCGACTCACACGCCGCCATATTGGACTGTCGTCATGACATCCGTCTGCCCCGTTGGTATAGTTGTCGTGTAGCGACTGCTGTTTACGAGGTGTTGGGTTCGATTCCCGGGTGAAATCACTTTGTGCTGTTAATAGTCTCTCACAATGCAGCCCGGAGTCTGGGAGTTCGTGATTGATACACCAGTGCATCGGACGGCGAGGTCCTGCGCCTGATCTCTCTCCTGTGGTGTCGGATTGCCGTCCCAGCAAGCTATGAGAGTGAAGAAATAGAGAGTGCACCTGTGTCTTATGCATTACAATTTGTCCTACGCAGCTGGCTGGTCTCCTCAGAGAGAACAGTGGCCATGGTCGACAATCGGCCTTTTCCTCATATAATATTATTTGCTTCTCAGGCCACTCGGATCAGCAGCTTCCGTTGCGTCGGGTGCGGGTACAGAGTACAGGTCTAAGAAGGCGAAGGGTGATATCAAAAAGCAAGGGAAACACGATCCCTACGCGTATCTACCGCTATCTAGGAAGAATCTGAATAAGAGGTAAGTTCTATAAAGATTATTTGACCAAATAAATTACAATCTCTGTAACTCCCGTAGATGGTCAATTTATATTGTTAAATTTATTAGACGGTTGATATTGAAGAATGCTTAATTAATTTTAGCGTCATTTTTATTGCAGTATTATCTAATTGTAATATTACACCTATTATAATGATCTTAGATTAGCAAATACACCTATTTTTCTCCACAAACTAATCCCAAAACAAAGACAAAGTACACTTAGCTTTTGTGTGACGTCACTGTTTCGTACTATACAGCCGTGACGTCAAAAACTCCCACTCCTGAACTTTATTCTTTACTAGCTTTTGCCCGCAACTTCGTTCGCGTGGAATAGTGACTACCAGCAGATTTTTGATTTGACCAATAGATGGCGCTATATGTCCGGAATATTTTTTTTTTGTAATAAAAACTATCCTATGTCCTTTCTCAAGTTTCAAACTATGTCTGTACCAAATTTCACACAAATCGGTTCAGTAGTTTAGGCGTGAAGAAAAGACAGACAGACAGACAGACAGAGTTACTTTCGCATTTATAATATTAGTTTGGATTAAAAACTCTTTTGTTTCTAAAGCTTGTCTACCAACCACAGACAATAATATAAATATATATCTCCTAACACTCGTAAAATCTAGGTCGAGGCTAAGGTACTAATCTCAACATAAATAAAACAATAACAACGTCTAAGTTGCATTCCACTATCTCCGGAAATACTGGACCGAATTTCATGAACTTCATCTAGTTTATGTTGGCACGGTTCCAAGTTGAGCAAAAAACATCGTTCCGAGGTGGTAAAATGATATAAATCATTGGAATAACTTGTTATTTTGTTATTGTACGACTGTGAATATTTAAGACTTTGTTTTTTATATATTTGGAGCGCTTTTACGCTAAAATAGGCACTGAAAATTTATGAAACTTTTGAAGTACCTAATATATCGACTACGCTCATGGTTAACAAAATGACTAGCGGAAATATCAAAACGCAAAATCTACAAAAAAAGCTGTGCCAAAAATGAATGTGTTCGGGATACGAGGAACATTACTCCGATAAGATAACTCCGCTCTTACGTGCAAGGGCGGAGATATCTATGGAACCCGCCAAAATAAAATCACCAATCAATCAAGACCATTTTTTGACAGATTGGTTTTGATTTGACAAAGAACCCGAACGCCACGCTAGTTCGAGTAACTGATCACGCCAACCATACGTTACTTGACCTACAAGAAGGCGCCTGACCTACCTACCTACCTTCCTTATGGCATCTCCGCTATCTTTCCTTCCTCCGTGACAAATTTTAACTAAATTGTAAAATGCATTGTATTTTCACAGGAAAAAGGCCGTCACGTCAAAACAGTTCAAAGGCATCGTTAAATCAAAAACGAAAGGAGGACGGATAAAGAAGAAATAGTCTTGCTTTTAGCTTAATAAATTGTAACTGCTATATTTGATTATATTGTTTAATGCTAATCTTTAGGTCGTTTTTATCGTCGAAAAAGAACTTTAAAATGTTAAGCCAGAACTTTCTGATTTGACGTTTTAGTATCAAAGTTAAATTATGGCGCCAAAAAAAACATGGCGATAAGTTCAATACCTACTGATTGATTTACGCAGAATCTGAACTTAGCATATTATTATTCTCGTAGAAATTGTTTACTATCACAACAAAATTTACGTCTAAAATATATTAGAAATCTAAAAGTTTTCTGCATCTTTGGGTCAGTGGGAAGTAAGCTAACTTATTCCAGATTACTCTTAAAAATAATTAACTTGAGTTCAATATTCATAAATCTGAGATCATGAATTTCAAATATTAACATTTTTGACTATAAAAACGAACGGCGACCATCATCAATGACACTAATATCATGTGTTACAAGACGTTTTAATGCTTGCATAAGAAATAACGTAAATATTTATACTCTGCGGTTGGACTGCTTCGCAAACGTTGGCCAATCGGCAATCGTTATTGATTTGTGAAATGTTGAAACTTAAAAGTATATATTAATAAATCAATATGAAATATTGCTTTGTTTTATTGCTGATCAAGTATTTGTTTTATTTTGCTTTGAACAATTTATTTGTTCCATCTATTAAAATTGGGGCGAGTGGCTAAGCAACAGCCACACAAGTTCAATGTTATGAGGGCAACCCGGTCAGCCCGTGGCTGGGTGACCCATCTTTGTCATGACAAGTTTCGGAAGGCACGTTACGTTGGTGGGTCCAGTTGAACATCTTTAGCAGTTGATACGAGTAGTCAGACAAAGGGGTCTCGCGATGCGCGGGTGAATGACGAGGTCAAATACACTACCATTAGCCGCTACCATTCTATATGTAGGTATTATAAACTGCATCTACTAGAACTGAAATATTAGAAGCCGACACCAATGTAGTTCGGAAAAGGCTAGGCTAGGGTAGTTATGATTGCGATAATGCCGAAATTCCTTCGTGGGTATTAAACTTTCTGAATGCATCGCAGAATATAGAAATATAGTCTATATATAGAAATATATCTACTGTCGTCACCTACTACGTTCGATGCGAGATCGTGGGCGTATTTGAGAAAACTGACACTACTTAGGACTTGTTACTTATTAGTTGCACCTACACAAACCTGCAGCCCACACGACAAGAAGTTAGAAAAACATAAATAAATCAATTCCCAGCTATTTTAAGAACTTCAGAAATTAATTGAGAGAGAAGCCTGCCCGACAAACGCCCACGTGGTATTTACCGTCTATCAATATTTTAGTTAAGTATTGCGAGCTAGTAAAATTGATAAAACGAATTAATTTAATGAACTGTTAAGTAAGATGTAGATTAGGTGTTATATAATATGCGAATTGTATATTCCTACAGGATCTTTTCTAAGGATGTGACCACTCTTAATAAATGTAAAATAATATCTCCTTTTTTTACGCAACGCTGCGTCCACCGTACTGGGCACTATGATCATTCCCACAGATTCATTTTGTTTTTGTTTGTGCTGCCCCTCAGTTGTACGCTCCTTATAAACTACCTTATGTACTACCCTTACTTCGTACTACCTTATTTTAAGTCCTACCCCTATGTACTTTCTTAGATACATGCCTTATGTACTTCTCTTGTTCACTCCGCTGTATAGGTTCTCTCTCTATATACTTATAAACTCCCGTTAATACATAGGTAACCGGTAATATAATCCTATGTACCCTGACTACTGATAACCTCGTTTTAGGTCTCGGGTTCGATTCCCGAATGTCGGGGCGGGCCGATACCGCTTTATGTATTTTAGAAACATGCTAAAGTCTATAGGGTTGGTGTTTGATGCACCCGTGCAACAGAGAGCACGTAAAATGTCAGTCCTGATGATCTCTCGACGGTCGTGTCGTATTGCCGTCACATCGGCCTATGAGAGTGCACCTGTGTCTGGGCTCGTGCACTAGCTATAATGTCCTGCGCAGCTAGCTTATCTCCTTACGTCGTATTACAATTAACAGCCGCCGCGGCCGATAATCGGCTAGGACATGAATTTTGTATGGGAATTTTCAACCATATCGGATGGATCTGCCCCTGCTTTCACGACCATACAGCTAATTACGTCCGTCTAACCACTAGAAAAGTGGATAGCCTAAAGGTACTAATTGCGGCTTTGCCGGAAACCACACGACATACCTGCTTATGTTATAGCGGAGTTTAAGTAAGGAAACATTCAACTAGGTAGGTACTTAAGTAACCACACTTAGCTATCTGTCTATGTGGTCTGACGATCATTAAATAATGGTACGTTAGCAACCCATCGCTACAGTGCCAATTACATTGAGTTGTCTCGTAATTTGCGCGCGTAACAAGCAGTTGAATGCGCTCCATATTCAATCATTGTGGGATTGTGACATCCATAGACATGTTCTTATGTGACATGATATTGTTAAGGCTCGGTAACTAGGTACATAGGTATGTAGTAGCATAGTCTGTCGCTAAGAAAAGGCTTTTCGTATAGATGTGTCCCCAGGTAGTTCAAAGTCATAATCATTTATTGAAACAAGGCTAATTAGATAAGCACTTTTTCACTTACAAAAGACGGCACCCCCAAAAACCACCTCCCATCTACCACTTCACAGAAACCAGTGTTATGGCCGGAAAGAAGGAGCGGTAATGGCTGAACTTCCCAGCAACGTAGCAGCCTGTTACAATTTAATTAAAGGATTACAATTTGTTATTACTTTACACTATATTCTTATTTTAATACAAACATTATTAGTCTGTTAAGTTATTAGATATCGTAGATAGGGATACCTACCTAAGGTAAATCTTTAATTTTATGCATGGTAAGTTCATAAGTAACATCAACGTACTTTTCAGTGTATGTGTGTACGATAGAGCTTTATTATGGCCTATTGTAGCATAATTAAGTTAATTACTGTACCGTGAAGGGCAAAATGAACAGTGATTCTTGGTACGCGTCATATTGCCTGGGACTTCGCGAAATTGTGGAAGATACTTAAGTTCAGCCGTATTGTAACACCTATTTGAATAGTTAGATGTAACACCTATGGGTAAGTAGACAAACTTGTAAGATACCTACTTACATCTTCTCTTCGGGGGAAACCGACGTAATGCGATACTTGTTGCATTGATACTATTTAGATCCTTCCTAATTCGTCATATCGACCAAATTAATTTCGAAAAACATCGCATTCCTTACTTAGTCCAATCCGTCGAGAGGAATCAATTATTACCTATGTAGGAACAACAGGTCAAGTCGTGGTGGCCTAGTGGGTAAAGAACCAACCTCTCGAGTATGAGGGCACGGGTTCGATTCCAGGTCAGGCAAGTACCAATGCAACTTTTCTAAGTTTGTAGGTACTTTCTAAGTAAATCTTAGACACCAATGGCTGATAAAAAGGTGAAGGCAAACATCACGAGGAAACCTGGAATATATACTCTGAAATCACCAACCCGCATTGAGCAAGCGTCGTGATTAATGCTCAATCCTTCTCCGTGTGAGAGGAGGCCTGTGCCCAGCAGTGGGACGATAAAATATAATATCTTACTTTTCGAGGCATTGATGTTTACCGCTAACTTCCAGACCCCGAAAGTTACTAACAACAACAAAACCGTTTCGACTTTGATTCAACAACAACACGAGAATCGAACCCGAAACTCCGTGCACGGCAGTTGTGACGCGTCGACTATTGCACCAACGGGGACTATATAAATTAGCAATTTGGAACACAACATTGGTATTAAATAATGCGCGAATTATGTCATAAGTTTTTCGAAGGTAAATATATAAAGGTAAATACCCTTATCTAGATACCGATAGCTGACATTTTAACCAACTTTATGAGTCATCGAGATTTGTGTTTCTTCCTGAAGTAACTATCTGCTTGTTTTTTTTGGTAATCGTTGAAAATTTGTCAGTTTTTCCTACAATTATGTAATAAGCTTGACTTATTTCTGCAACAGCCACCTGTGGAGCAGGGTTAACTACGTGAAGTCCAGCCTTGTTGCAGGTTTCAGGTGTAAAACACCTGTGGCATCGTGTAATTACTAGAGTAAGCTACTTTGAAAAATATGACTGGAATGCATTGATAACAAGATTATGGTGTTATCCCCGTTGGCATTGTAGAGGTAGTTAAGCTTACATGGGGCCTAGATTTGTGTGCCTGGATGGAAGGAGCATCTTGTATCGAAAGAATGAATGCATTATTTTTACTTCAATTAACAGGTGGTTTTAGGAAGGTTACCTTAATGATTTCGTTAGTCTATGGTTGCAAAAAACCTATCAAATTAATGAATCAATAAGCTTTTAATACTGGATGAAGCGTTAATCATAAAACTCGTCATCAACAGCGGATACCACATGCAGCACACAAGCCTATTGTGTTTAAAAATAACGTATCAAACGGATGCCACGCAAGTAGTGACTCTGATTTGATTACTGTGGAGTATCGTTCACGTCCATTATAATAACAGATGCATCGCTGCCGCCAAGGTGCCCAATGAACATGCACACTCAACCGATGCTCACAAGCTATTGTAAGTACGACTGTTTGTTCCAAGACCTTCGCCTGTCCTCGCCCAAATCGTGGGACGCGAATAAAGTAATCAGCATTCTATTTAACTACGAATGTTCACTCACACTAGCGCAGGTAACCAGCAGCAAGCACTCATAGGAACTAATGGGAAACCTGTTCCCAAGCTCGATTTATTCATATCAAAACACATTTTTAGGTGCGAACGGTCAATTAAAACAAGTTATTTTAGTTATTGAGGTATTTGCCTTTATTTTCCAAAGGAGGCGATTTACTATTACGGATATACTTATTTTAATAGTATTTATATTTTTACATGGAAATTTTCATCACATTAAACCATTATTAATCCTAGGCCATTTATCAGTATTCAATTCAGTATCAACAATGAGTAATATGTCATTTCGAAAAAATACAACCATTCTGTAATAATCTATTTTTAATTCTTCATTGACACATACCGACTCTCGTATCGGAGAAGGATTTAAAAAAATCTTATAAAATAATATACAAAATAATACAAACATTAGTTCGCTTGTTGACGAAAAAAAATGAGATTTAACATTATCGTAACATTAAATTCCGTTCGGGAAAATTCGTGATTATTTTACATTTTACATACGCGAATCCGATTCGATTCTTTACAGAAAAATAAATATACAATTATTATGTGACTACACAACCGGTGATTGCTTATTGGTGCTCAGCACTTCTCGTCAGCCAAGAGCGGGTCGAGCGAGAAGCCGAGGTCGAGCACGGGCGCGGGCGGCCGCTTGCCCGGCGCCTTCAGCGGCGGCCGGCGGCGCTCGGGCGCGTGCCCGTTGAGCGCGTGCCGCACCTCGCCGCCGAACAGCTCGCTCAGCGTCTGCTGCACCTCCTTGTGCGCGCCCAGCGCCGCGCCGCCCGCCCCGCCACTACACGTCACTATCAGTTTACGCACTTCGGGCTTATTCGTTTTACTAGCGTTCATATGCACAGTCTTCGATAACGACAGGGCGTTAGGATTATAATAGTAATTGTTCACACTGCCCGACGATTTGCACTGCGAACGCGACAGCGACGACTTTATATTACTCCGAACTGTCGCGAATTTTTTACCTAATGTGATGGCGCCGCCGGCGTGCGACGCGTTGAAGGTGCAGATGGCGAGCGGGCGCGGGCACGACGAGTACCAGCACACGTCCGCCGGCACCAGCGGCGGCGGCGCCTCGTCCGGCTTGTCGTCCAGCCGCGCCGCCGGCGTCTCCAGCGGCGACGCTATGCTGAGGATGGGCACGTCGGCCGGGATCTCCGCGTCGTCCGGCATGAGGAACGCCTCCGGCGCCAGCGGCTGGCTCAGCAGCGACGTGATGCTCGACGTGTCGGGTAGCACCGAGTTGGGGTCCTCCACGTTGAGGAGACTCGCGTAGATGTCATTGACCTGCTGCTCGGCGGTGAGGCCGTTGAAGGAGCTCAGGTCTATCGAGGTATTGACTAGGAGCGGTGGGAGGGTGATGGGGCGGCGGGCGGCGGCGCGGGCGCGGGCACTAGCGGCGCGGGCGCGGGAGCGGGCGCGGCCGCCGCCGCCGCTGCCGCGGCCGCGCCCGCGTCCCGCGACGCTCGGTGCTCCGCCAGCAGAGTGTCGAACGGCTTGGAGCGCCCCTCCACCGTCCTCCGCAGAGACAGCGCGTGCGCCTTGCACGTCAGCGACCGCGTGCACGGCTTGGGGTTCTCTGCGGTCACCACCCCGCAGTGCTTGTTCGGGTCGTATTCTCGTAAATTAAACTTCGTTTTACTAGTTTTCGATCTGGATGATTTCGTCGACGGCGTGGTCGGCGTGACAGCCGGCTTCAGGGGAGGAGGGTTCAGTACAGTCGTTTCCATCACCGTCGGCAGCATCGGCGATGTGTTAGGCGCAAATTGAATGTTGGATAAATCTGAATCTGAAATTGCATATGCTGATAGTGATGAGGTGTGAATGGGGGCATACAAATCCTGTGCTGGAACATTATCAGAAGCTTGGGGAAAATTAATCTCACCCATGTTTCCAATATCCCTGATAATATTTTTCCAGTCTGCTGCATTTGTGATGTCATCTGCGCTCTGTATGCCTTCAGAATTCATAATTGCAAAAATATCATCAGTTAAATTTTCACCGAGGGGCAGATCCTCTGTGTCCTGTATACTGACAACTGGTAACTCTCCACACTCCATGCTCACCTTCACCTCCCCCGGCACAGTGGAGGATGTGCTGGCCTCGTCCAGGTACTGTAGGTCAGGCTGCGGTGGTAACATTAGCCTTGATAACGGAGGTGTGGCCGTATGGACAGGGGAAGAATCCATTTTCACTGGGAGTAAATCTACAGGGATAGGGGGCGGTGGAGGCTCCTTTTTATGTCGACTCCGACTTTTGTGTGTGGAAACGGGAGGCGGCGGTGGGGGGAGGGGTTCGGCCCCCGTGTGGGACTCTAGCAAGTGTCTGTAAGCCGCACTACACTTCACGATGACACCACACATGTGACACACTGCCGCGTTCAAGTTGTCCATCTGCGGGAAGAGGCCGTGCAGGCTCATGCTCTCGTACTTGAGGCGGTTGAGGCCGGCGCGGCGGTAGCGCGCCTGCCTGTCCGCCTGCTTGTAGGGGTGCGCGTCCAGGCCGCGCCGCACCGACGCGCCGCCCTTGCCGTCCACCGCCGCCGGCGACGTGAACGTGGCGTCATCGTCCCGCCGCGGCGACAGGTGCCCTATTTCACTGACCCACAGATCCCAGGGCTTCTCATTGCACTTAACCGGGCTCACGATTTTCGCCGTGAACGGGTAGTCGCCGGACATATTTCTGCATTCACCAATATTCTGATCGTGAAACTCGTGCGTCCGCCTCACGGGAGTCCAGCCATATCGTAACCAGCCTCACTCCACTGTTAGGTTATTACCCCATATCTGCTTCGAGATCGCTGCCTGTCTCGAGCGCGACCAGGGTCACATCGTAGCTCGATTGTTTACTTCATTATACACACATATCAAACTAAAACGTGTTGTGATTGTCTTAGCTTTTATATTTACAGGGACAGATGATCTATCTCACTGACAGCTGATTATGCAGATTGTAAGTTTTTCTCGACCACGGAACACTTCCATCTATCAATGATTGTTTTCAGATCACTCCACTGGTCCCGATTGATAGAAACATGTGTTTATCCAACTTAATTCAATTGATATTATACTCGCTACACACAAATAAAATGTCCAAAATTTCTGTTTGGTTGGTTGTAATTTACTATAGAAAGCATCAACACTTTTTTGAGTATTTGTAAAGACCGAAAGTTTGTCTATGGCCATTCACTAATGAATGAGCGTGACGTGACAGGGAAGATATTCTCGCTTCGATACAAAGAATGAACTAAATGAACTCCTAACATGACCAGAAGAATTTCTATTGTAATTAAAATTTCATCAATTCAAATTTTGAAATAAACTATTATTTAAAAAGAAAGTCCACCAGTGTTTTCTTTAAGCACTGGAATTAAGAATGTTTCGTCTGGTGAAAATACTCAAAATTAACGCTGTAATGAAACGTCACTGTCAAAGTTTGAAATGTCGCAAAATTCTTATTGCCCATCTACCTCAGTAAAAAAAAACTAATTTTATAATGTTACTTAATAATAAATAGAAAAATCGACGTTCTGCATGACTATGCCGGACATATCTCGGTTACAAAATCAAATACCGGTATATATATGTTGTTCAAAAGTGTATGCAAGTCTGTCATTTTAGGTGTACCGATAGGTATAACCTTTCTTGACACTGTGGGCTATGTGGCCAGAGTGGAAGGCATATCCATGCAGCCGGTACTCAACCCGGATTCCAAAAACACCGACTATGTATTCTTGTCGCGGTGGTCAGTCAGAGACTATAGCGTGCGGAGAGGTGACGTGATATCGTTAGTGTCTCCGAAAGATCCCAACCAGAAGATAATAAAACGCATCGTTGGCTTGCCAGGAGACGTTGTGATTACTATGGGCTACAAGTCGCAGTACGTGAGGGTTCCTGAAGGTCACTGCTGGGTGGAAGGCGATCACACAGGCCACACACTGGACAGCAACACTTTTGGGCCCGTTTCCTTAGGCTTAGTGAACGCCAGGGCGGCATACATCGTCTGGCCACCGAGTAGATGGCAAAAACTAGAAGCTAAGTTGCCAGAAAACAGAAAACCCTTTGTAGAAAAATAGTAATTTTAATAAGAAATAGTAATAGATAAACACATCCTAGTTAATTTTGATGGCATCTCACTGTGTGAAAATTAGTAATGTAATTATCATTAGTTATATTTATTGCTAAAACTGTAAATATTATATAAGACCACAATCTTAGATTGTTGTTCTGACAACTCGAAAAATGTATCTCAAATAAAGTCTTTGATTTTCTCTCATTATATGATACCATGTACTTACTTCCTAATACTGCCATTAATGTTTAAAAAAATGTAAATTTCATCATTGAAGTATGTAAAAATGAATTTATATGATGAGTTTAATGACTAGCCAAAATTTTATTTTATAAGAATGAAATGCTTGTTCTTGTTATAGTTCAGAGTAAACTTGTTAAATTAAGTTTTTGTTTCATTTACCTATTACTCATGAATTTCTATTACCAATTTAAAGTCTTACATGGGACCCTAGGACAATAATAACAATAAATTCGCTGAAAGAGGAAGTAGCTAATAAGAAAAAAAAAATGTAATATAACATTTATTTCAAACATAAATCTATCACAGGGTCCATAAATAACTTAAACAATACTTTTTAAACCAAAACTTTCAACAATCTTCACCACCCTGTCATAGGAGATACCTCTTCGTATGACATTGTAGGTGCCTTGCTGCGACAAGTCTACCACTGTAGATCCAGTTCTATTCTGTTCAAGTCCTTGACTCAACACCCCACCATCAAAAACCGCTCCTAAATGACCAAAGAGGTGTTCAAACTCTTTGATAGACAATGTGGATGGTTCATTACTGAAGTTCGCACTTGTCAATGCAACAGGTTTATCAAAAATCTTTGTGACTCTGTTCACAAAATCATGGTCAGGTATTCTAATTCCTATTTTAGTAGCAGTAGGATTTAGGAATGGATTGTCAAGATATTTTGTTTTTTCTAAAACAACTGTTACTGGTCCAGGTAGCAGGCTGTGAAGTAAGTCATCTGACAAATGGTCAGCTTCACCCCATTTTCTTACATCTTTAATGTATGACACACAAATAGCCACTGGTTTGGCTGAATCTCTACCTTTTATTGCATATAACTTTTTTATAGCATCTGGACAGTTGGCACTACATGCCAGCCCATATATTGTGTCGGTTGGCACTGCTATGACCTGACCTTTGCCCAAGAATTCTGCAGCTTTAGTGGAAGCATAATCTTCAAAGCTTGATATTACTGGAGCCATCTTATCTATCTTCATTTTGACTGAAGCAGTTTTGTATCTAAGTAAAAAACTACTAAATAAATTAAGTTTTTGGAAGAAATTCATACTCATTTGGTGTACAAGTATTTGATTCACTGCTTTTAGTCTTTCACAGAAGAAACTAATCACGCCAGTTATGCGCACACTTGTGGTTGCAACAGCGATAGAATGTAGTCATGGGTTCATCGGCTGAGCGAGTTTGCAGTTGCATGAAGAATGCTCTACCATGTCCGCACTTTGGGCACACAGCATCGGTCGAGTCTACATTCTCCCAGGCGGCAGCTCCGCCCATAATATAGTCAAGCTCCTGAAAAAGATAATAAGCATGAAATTAGATTACATATGGAAACATATTACGATCGTTTTGAGTAGTTGAAGCAAGCGGTCAGTGCTGGCTGATGCAATCTAAGACCATAAGAAGTTACCTTAAGTTTAGGGAATGTGCGTGAGGACACCTTCCTTCTAACGTTGTACACATAAGGACAAGTGTTACAGGCGTACCGTAGTCCAGACTCTGGACCTTCCTCTACCATAAGAACGTTGGCACACGTCGGACAAAATAACATTATTGACCATCAACAGTCTTCGCACCAAATTCATACACGACAGTTATGACTATTACACATTTGCAAGCAACATTATACGGTTCTTCATAACGTAACAACACAATTATTATTTATAAAAATTAAAATTACCATGCAATTCAACCATTCCACACATTCAAAATAAGAGCTTGTAAAGGTTATTCTCTATCTCTTTCAGACCGATTGAGTATTTGATATAAGTCTTCTCTTTCACACCACTGGAATGACAGAATTTGTGAATGAATGTTTGAATCGTCGCGTTTAAAAACATTCAATGGAATGTGTTTCTCATCGATATGTACTAGCCTTTCTTTACCGAAATCGATGTATAAGAAAAACTTTCAATACCTTTAATTAGTGAGGTTATTTCAACTTTTAACCGTCAAATCCGTAGCGGACCCCAATCGGGGTCTGAACATCAATGTCACCGTAAGCTCGGTTTAGACCCCAATTGGGGTCTGCGAATCAGTCATATGCTTTCCTAATTATTTACGCTCATATTTATTTTATTTCCAATCAAACCACATTTGTGAGTACTAAATAAAATAACTAAATAAATTTAAATTATTTTTACGCATTCAAACCTTTCATATTTAGCATCCCGTTAGAAATATACCTTTTTAAAATCCAATCGTAATTACCGGGAATTCTGATCGAACTCGCCATGTTTGTTTACATTAGTTGTTTTTTTAAATTTGAAGACGCATAGACAAGATGGCGACGGTGATAGAAGTTTTGCATCGAATGATCCGATTCGTTAAAATAAAGAATCGATTTAATAATTTTATATTATTTGATATTATAATATTACTAAATTGCACTTTTGTATACTTACCATAATCTGAAAATAAATTAGGAAAAGTAAATTTATTTTGAAAAAAATGCTAGAAAATCAGTGGTAGAAAATACGTTGTAGCCGGAATAAAATAATCTTCGGTTTTTGGGGTTTCTGAAGACGGCAAATGAAGACTTATTTATTTCTTCGGGTGTTTTATGTGCAGGATTCCTGTAGACCTGCCAAACTTAATGGCGATTCGTTACTTCCAACTTTTTAACTGAGCGGCAAAGCAATTTGACAAGAGCCGTAGTTAGGTGTAGTTATCGCAAAATTTTATGACGATTTTATTGTTTGAAAGGGCAAATAGTTCGCTGTTCATCGAAAGCTGATCCAAGAAGGAAAGATGGCCGCCGCCGACTTATTTTTAACCGACTTCCCAAAAAGCGGAGGTTCTCAATTCGACCATTTTTTCGTATGTTTGTTACGCGATTACTCAGCCATTTATTTATCGATTTTGATGATTCTTTTTTTGTTTGATAGCGTATACTTCCGAGGTGGTCCCATTATCATCAGGTCAGGATCTGATGATGGAACCTTGAGAAATCGAGGGCGACTTTCGAAAGTTGCAGAAATACATAGGTTGAAATCTTATCACTCAGGTGTTTGCCTGGTAGCACTATTCAACAGTGAAGGCTTTGAGCTGACCTGATGATAGAGACCAGTGAAGGTCGAGGGAACTCGACAACTGAATATTTAAACTTTCTCGTGTTTGTGCTTATATTATTCGTATTTACGAGGCCTCCGCAACAGTGAAGGAGATGTAGACGAGAGAAGTTCGGTTGTCGAGTTCCCTCGACCTTCTCTGGTCTCCATCATCAGGTCAGCTCCAAACTTTTACTGTTGCATATTGTTATAAGACATACACCTTATAGTCAAGTTTTTATCCTGCGCATGCCTACAACTTTCAAAAGTTGCCCTGGATTTCTCAGGGTTTCCATCATCAGATCCTGGCCTGATGATTATGGGACCACCTGTGAGGTATATCCCTATCAAACAAAAAAATAATTTAATAAAATAGTCCATAAATAGTCCTATGAACGATGTTTTCATAACAGCGCCTGAACAATTTTTAAAGCATTTTTTTCGTATGAAGGTGTAAAAAAAATGAATTAGAGAGTATGCCATATTTTTTTAAACATTTTTATCTTTTTTTTGAGATACGTCACATTGTTATAGGACGTGGGGCAATTTTATATGGATTGTGATCCGTCTTCTTTAAAATTAATAAATAAAATTGAAATAAGTTGCTATTAAAAAATAGGTATGTATATATAAAATTGGTATTCGATTATTTATAATAAATATCCGATTTAGGTATCGAATGCACACCGCTGATTGAAAAAAAAAATACATACTCATTACTCCATTCCAAAGTCTACTTCTCTTTGATCTTGTAAATTGTTCATTTTTATTGTGTATTTTATGTGCTGATTTTTTAGTTATTGAACATAAATAAGTGCACGAAATGTATTGCAACGGATTGAAAATGTTATAAATATGACGTTTGTGTTGTGTTTGAGAAAGTGATGCGATTATTTATTGGTAAGTTTTCACCAAATTTGAAATGCCTAACTTTTCGATAGACTTAAAAACACCGTAATTATTATCTTTTTCTGAATTAACTGACCCCATTTGACCTTTGCAAGTTGTTGTCAAATAAGTGAGCTCTAAAGTTATAGTTAAAATACTTCTGATCAGGCATTACGAACTTAGAATTCATGTGTTGAAAGTTAGTACAAATTTTTGACTTCCATGTCGCTATTCAAAATATCCCGCCGAATCAACGGTAAAGTCATATGTCAAAATCTTGTCGAGCAGAGGGGTTAAATTTCAAAATAATAGCAAATAGTTAGAATTTCAACATTATTTTATTTTCTTTGCAACTCTAAGCAATGTTGTCACTTGTCATTTGTTATCTGTCAAACAAATAAACGTCAATCAATCTGTGTCATGTCGGCTGCCGGACGGTCGCGTCGCTGATTATTTTAAGGGTGTGTTTATGGCGTGATAAATTATTATTTTGAACAATAAGCAGTGTGATTGACAGACGTCTTGATTTATTCGTAAATAGTGCTTAAAATGTTGCGAGCTCTGTTAGATAAATTTTGGGATGAGGAAGTGTGGTTGCCGCCGAATACTACATGGGAAGATCTGGCACCGGGACCAGACAAAGACGTGGTTTACAATGACTATACGCACCTCTTCTACCCCCTGCCCTTGGCACTGGTGCTGATATTCCTGCGGCGCACTCTAGAGAAGTAAGTTAACCTACTTTCTGTCGCTAGGTTTCAGAATGTATGTCATTGTTTCTCACGGATGAATAAAGTCTAATGATGCACTCAGTGACTCATGAGATATCAATTCGGCGAAAGCGCTGCATTTTCCGCATTTTCTTATTGAAAAATCTATTTATCCAGTTCATGTATCAGGTCAAGAGTCCATACAATAAATTATAAATCATGCGCATTTTATTCAGCGTTTATTTTTGCATTTGAATTAAATATTCAGTTATAAATAGTCATGAATCAAAATCTTAGTAACCAGAATAAAATATTAGTAAAGAAGGTTGATTTGAGCATTAACTGTAGTAGAAAAATAGTCAAATTATTTTCACTCTTTTATCAGGTAATATTTGCTATTTATATAATAAAGAAAATTGTAGTTTGTGTTTTGTTTTATAAAGAAAATAAGAAGAATTTTTGAACACCTGTCTGTTGATAAAAATACCATAACAACAATATACTGTTTTTCTAAGTAATAAAAAATTAAAATATACACTTGCGTACATAATTAAAAGAAATATCTCTTAGAACTTTTACTGCCTATCGTTTTTGCTAACATTATTTTGATAACTCATTTTTAAACACTATAAGAGTAAAAATTAATAAACCTACAGATTAATAACAACTGCCTAACTACTTAGTTCCTTTAAATTTTATGTTTTTTATACATTTTCGTATTATAATATTTTCCCTCCATTTTTCCAGGTACTGGTTTGCCCCATTCGGCAGATCGTTAGGTATAAAAAATACAAGACCAAAGAAAGCGCCAACTAATCCCAAATTGGAGGCTGCATATCAAGCATCATCAAAAATTAAACATAAGCAGGTATGAACTGTGAACATCACACTAAGCAATTATTACCAAATACTCTAGTTATTTAAGGAAACTTCAAGCATATTATCAAGCCTTCTAAAATGAGAATAAAATATTATTTGAAGCTAATTTATCTGTTAAACTGACAGTCTGTTAAATATTTTTGTTTTAAAAGGTTATGCCTAAAAATGTGTGGATCAAAAGCCTTTAATCTGTTAAATAATTATGCAGTTAGGTTTGCATAAAACTATAATGATATTTTTGGGCATTCTCCATTATGGGGGGCATTTTCTATTAATGTAACTGTGTGTAGTTATCAACCATGTAATATTACAAAACCTTTGAATTTTATGATTCTGTGACACAAAAAATACACCTACATATGTATTTGCAATTTTGTTCAAATTAATTCCAGAAAAAAAAGAAAACAATCCACTATACGTTAGAAACTAAAAGTCAAGAGTGTCATTGATTCATTAATTTTACAATTTGCAACATAGTGATAAAAATGTTTAATAAACTTGTCCTGATTTTATACCTAAACACTCAATGTATTCTTATCTGCTTGATAGTATGCTTGAATTCACACTGATATTTTTCAGTAGGTACTTCTCAGACATACATAAAATATTAACCGTCTTACCACAAAAACTTTTAAACGTCAGTTTAAGACTTGTCTAAAAAAAATGACAGATTATGACGTTGAAATAAGGTCCATTTTTCAGCCACATTTTTTTTAGATAAGTCTTAGACACATGTTTAAGTTTTTGTAGTAAGACCATAAATGTCAGCTAATAAGTTAGGTATTTATATCCTAGACACAACAAGGATGTGCTGTTTATATATTTTACAATTATTATTGCTAATAAATTATTTATTTTTATGGTTATTGGTGTGTTATAATGCATGTTTGTGCAGGATTGTGTGTGGTGTGCTTGAAATTAAAAAAGTATTTACTATAGTTCGTGTCACAATGCGTTTTATGGGATATTTTCGTTATTTTTATAATTAACTTTTATTGAAAACGCGTGCGTGGCAATGTTGAGGAATAAATAAGTTTTTAATGATAAAATGATAATGGTCTTGCAAGATTTGTATGTTACGATTTTATTGATAGTTTTATCTGTGGTAGACTGGTAATGATAGTATTTTATCAGAATCGGTAATGAGAATGTAATCGATAAAAAATAATTACTCGTAATACGACATACATAGGTTCAGAAAACGTAAAAATGGTTTTTAATCGCCATCACATTTTTTTTGCAATGTACTAAGTGTACGCAGCGTTAGAATCCCGGAAAAAATAAACAGTTCTATTCGCGTCTGCCGATGCGTCTCGGCTTACCAGTGGGAGTGGTAAATTAATAAAATTCTCTTAGACGATATAAAATTAGAATTAGTACGCTGCATTAAGTGGGAGGGATATCCAACGGTATGAGGATGTCATAAAAATAGAGAAATTGAGAACACGACAGTACCTATTTAATCTCAAGGTCGGTCTTATATGATAGATATTATTTCTAAATCTGACCACGTAATTTTCATGCAGCGTTCGTGACCAAAGCGTTTAACATGTCCAATGTTAATACTTTAACAAAAAAAACTTCAATCATTTTATGGTGTCTTTAAAAAAAGCTATATTCTAATTGGTCATCATATCTATGATTTGAAATCCGAAGCAGCGGCGGTATTGAGGACAACGTACCGCCGCTACCGAGTAATTACCATAATAGTAAATCCACAAAGGTGGGAAAAGTATACACATAATCACCGAGGCTAAAAAAATGGACCAGCCTGTGCCACACTATCGATTTCCGCTCCGAATGGGGACAACTGTTCCATTTATCGCGAAAATTAAATATGGAAGCCTCAACCGTCACTGCTTGCGATTTGTCAATTTGTCCCCTAATGAATACACATAGTTGTAACCCTAATTAACGTTAAGTGTACCTAATAATGCTAAATGAAGCTTGTTAAACCCTAACCATGCTTCCTTTCTTTTCAGTTCTTTTTGAACAAGGATGAGGTAAATGTCGCACATTATAATACTCTGCACGTAAGCACGCATGAATAACGAATGTAGTGTAGTTTGTAGTTAGTTGCATGCACTTTTGAGGTGTGGTCTGATACCCAGCGATAAGTAGAAGTAGTTTGAATGACTGATAAGCATGTTGACGCTCCCCAAATTTTCGAAAGCTCGGATCACTGGCTATCGATGTGTGATATCGCACCGATTACGGCCCAAACGATATATCATGGTGTTCATACCTGAAGCATATACATAATTTTAGTTCCATAACTATATCCTAGTTTAGTAATTAGACACTTCTATGCCCGTGGAGGCCGTGGAAGCTGTGACCTACTTTACTGTGTCTTAATAATGCTTAGTGCGTCACAGTTTACAACAGTGAAAAAGTATGACAGAAGCTTTATGATTAATTAGTTTATGCTGTATAAAAGGTAATTAGGTAATATCCCCAAAAATTTTAGGGAATGTAACTATCAACTCCTGTAGAATTAAGGACGTAAACAATTGTTTTTTTAGATTTCTGGTAACATCATCGGCGAGTTTTTACCTCTTTGTCGCGGTCATTCGGACCAATCATAAAGTTATAATAACTTTGTTGTCATATTGCACGGTTCACAGTAATTGTTAGTATATTCACCCATAGATAGTAGTTCTAGATAGTTTTTTTTTACAACAAACAAAGCAGACTACGGCGGCCTATCACACTAATAAATAATGATTGAAACGACCTCTTCGACAGAATCACTTTTTATTGGTTGATGTGGTTTTTTTTTATATAAATTAGGTATTCTGTAGTCTTCAATGATATCTTTAGCCTTTTAATTTTTATGCAGAAACTTCCGTATATCTGCTGTTATTCTTAAAGGCAATGAACGTCCCAGTACAAAGCCTACTTCTGCTAGAATCCGATTCGATTCCATTTTTCAAAAAAAGAACACGATATTTGAAACATTTTTATATTGTGTCTGAAAAATAATTTGCGCCAACATACGCGTTACTGGCTGGTTATCACCTGCGTATGAAATTGCAATCTCCTTTATCTTCGTAACACAAAAATAAAACAAGCCGTAATCTACAACAGCCTTGTCTTCAATTTCTGCGTTCGACACAATGGCTCGTCGAATGTTCTCATCAGATCAGAGGCCATCTTACTGTCTGGTCGACCAGAAACAACCTTCGATTTATGAAATTATGCTCGTCACGTCTTATGTTTGAATACTGAATAGCTGGCCGAAAGTGCTTAAGTCTAAAGAGTTGTAAACAAAAAGGTTTTGTCTATTTAAATCTTTGTTGTTTTAATGAGAGGTCAAAACATAATTAGAGTCATGTGCAATTGCATCTATAATTCAGCAGGGAACTTGGGGAGAAGAAAACTTTAAATCTGGAAAATACTGCAAAATGCCCATTTTGCAGTATTTTCCAAACTTTCTCTAAATACGTTAAAGATTATTAAATGACGCACCGTCATATGCACAGAGCTGTATTTCTTATCTAAGTAAATAATGATTAGGCCATTTTTGTAAGAACTCAACCTATTTTGTGATTGCTTAACTTTGCCAGTGATAAAGATGGCAACGAAAATGAAAAAAAAAAAACCGCTGAAATAGGTTTTTTCATATCTTATAGAGAAAATTGATTGATTCATTTTATCTGTAGAAAGAAAATATACTTTATAGTTTGTAGAAAAGAGAAACCAAGGAAAAACATAAATTGAGTTGATTTTCCAAATGAATTATGTATGTATCTCCAACAGTTGTATTTCCACAGATTTTATTATTTTCCGAAGCAATCCGGCTATTTACAATAAATTGTTTACTAATAACTTATTTATTACTTGTTTCGTCACCTCTAACTCTCGAGGCTATTTGAGATGTTTTCTACCTACACAAGTTTGTTCATATCTGTCGTCTTAAGTTCGGAACAGGTATTTAAAGTACCTATTCCAATAAAAAGATTAGTGACAAGCCTAAATATTTTAACAATAATGATATGATAGTGATAAAGCAGTAAGATAGTATTTTTATTTCAATACGATGATTTAATAAGGATGATAAATAGGTATGCTACGCTAGGTAGTTTTGCAAGGATTTCGATAAAAAATAATCTAATCAAAATATTGTAATTCCAGAGTCGTATATCATTATTATTAACTGCTTCGGTCTCAAATCGTAGTAAGAAATGTGCTAAGTTTTATTTTTATTTATATGCAACTGTCTGCTGCACTTGTAGAAAAAACTTCATTACTATTCTTTATTCATATGTTGTAGTTTTCTTTTGTTTTTCTTGATCAAGTATTACTTATATTAGGCACCACATGCTTCCCATATGTGCGGTGACGTGAACTACTGAAATATTGGTCATTCATTTTCTTTGTAAATTGTTAGGTATATGTATATTTTTGTAGTTGTCAGTTTTTTCAGAATTTTACGGTTACCAAAAAATGTCATGGTTTCAATAATAACAAAGAAGTTTGAATTAATATCCTTACATCAATACAAAAATTATAGGTAGGTACATATTTAACATTTGATCAATACATGATTGTATGTTGGAAACCAGCTAAATGGTGTTGCCAGAGCCGCCCGTATAACAGTTACCTATTAATTGACTAAATAGGAGCAGGAATTTATCACTCCATTGTTATTATTGTTTGCTTAAGTGGCCTTAGTTGGTAGACCGCAAGATTTGATCTGTAATTTGTGTTTTCAATAGTTGATAATAAGTGGTAAACCCATTTCTACGTGCCTTTTCAATCCTTAGATAGCTTGATGCAAGAATACAACTTTGTGTACCAGTACATAATTAGATAAATTCTGTGCTTTTTAACATAAATCAAAAATAAGTAAAAGAATATGCCCTTCTCCACAATAATTTCTTAATGGTTTTGACGAGTATATAATTGCCCATACGGCTCAGTACAGGCACCCGAAGTTTCCGTAAACAGAATAAAGCCTTTTATCGACCACTATCTTGATCATTATCATAAGCTTGTAAAATATATTTACGCATTGGCTCTATATCTATCTATACTTACATAATATACTATCTACTTTTTATGACTAGAAATGACGTGATCGAACAAGGATTCAAGACCAGGGTTTTAACTACTAAAATCTCATTTAAAGGATCCCAGTTCATCAAAAACTTGAATCTCCAAAAACGCGGCCCTAGTTTCCCAATAACCCACTTTCAAAAGCGTTGTGATTATTTACATGGAAAGCAAACCGAGCGTTTACAATCAGAAATAAGGCGTAGCGACAGGTCGGCGCACCCCTAATGCCCCCACATTTACTCAATATGGCCACACCACTATTTTTTGACATCGACCCCTTAGGGGCTGAGAGCAACATTAAAGTTTTACGCTTTGTTTACGTTGGTTTTATGACGTATTTCTAAATTAAAATCCTGAAACTAAAGGAACCCAAATAAAAAGCCCGCTCTTTTAATGGGGCCTCCATGTTTCCACGTTTTATCTTTACCTACTTGTGTTTTTACTGCCTTCTTAGTCTCTGGTTTTCCTCTGAAATTCCACGTAGCTGTGTATATCAACTTAAACCGTCATTAAATGCTCCGTTTAGATTGCATCGCAGTAACTGCAGAACTCAAAGACTAACGACTGTGGGTACTTCAGCACTGAAACTTGGTATGAATGAAGGATCTCTTTGAAGCCACGCGCTTCTGAGTCGCGGTCCCGACCCGTTTTCATTAGGCTGGTTATATAAAGATCATTACACGCCTCTAGGGCTGCCAGAGGTTATTGCTTCTTCATTAAAATATTACTTTTTGATTTGTCCTTAATGGCAGTCTGTCCCTTTTCGTGTCATTGCGTCAATCGTCAGTTTGTGATGATACAAATCGATTACATGTAGGTACATTAGGATTTGTTTCCAAAATTTTGATTTGTATAAAGAGGAGGAAATTCTTTATGAATTTGTCCGTGTTTATCTGTTATGTTTGCGTCGTTTCTGTTAATCACCATTATCATTTCTTGTAGGTAATCTGACTAGTAGAACAAATCTCATGTGTCATTCCAATATCTGGTCTACGTCAATTGACATCCTATCTAAGATATACTATTGCTCATCAATACTTGAAACTATATTTTTAGCTTTAATCTATTAGTCACTATGCTTACCATAGAGTTAAGTTTCCTATCGATCACTTTATCGTAGTAAAATCAAATCAGGGCTGTGATGGACTCTGACCTTGTTATCATAGAAATTGAAGGGCTGAATACAAAATGTCAATGACTTTTACACAAGTGGAATTATGCCTTTGCGTGACTTTGATACTTACACCATAGTATTATGGTTTTACTTAGTTCTAAATATACACATACATGTTATTTTAAATGGAGCACTTTTGATGTGAGTTAAGAAATAGTCTGGAATCTATCCTTGTTCCTAACCAGATGATTTTATGGGCTGTATATAAATGGGAAAGTGTTATATAAATACGAATGTTTTGCGTATAAAATGCTCTATAAAATGAGTTCTTATCTCGATAGTGTCATGTCAAGCAGATTTTTTCGACATTTATTTATAGGTTAGATTTACGATATGGAAAATGAAAAATCGCAAAAGAAGAACGAAATACATGTATTTCCTACGT
Source organism: Helicoverpa armigera (assembly GCF_030705265.1). Taxonomy (NCBI): domain Eukaryota; kingdom Metazoa; phylum Arthropoda; class Insecta; order Lepidoptera; family Noctuidae; genus Helicoverpa; species Helicoverpa armigera. The sequence goes on from NC_087141.1 coordinate 5,391,246, forward strand.
AGTTTAAAAAAATATGTCTTTTGTCTCGCTTTCAATGTCTCTCTCAAATTCAAAGGGACAATATCTTATCTTGAAATGATAAAATTATGAATATGTCCTATTGTGGTTATGAATCATGTAAATTAATTAATGAGCTTAGTTCCGCCAGATTTTGTTTTGATGACTAATAAAATACCAAAGCTTTTTCATTAATCCCTTTATGGCGAAAACGTCAAAAAAATCTGTTCAGTAATTTTTGCGTTTATCGCGGACACACTGGTAGACATGGTAAGGGATTTTGTAGTAGTGATTAAACTAATATTGTAAGTGGCAACCCTACGCCCTAGATAGGCAAGCTAACGTATACAGCAATCACTGTACGTTTGAGACAATAAACGTTCATTGAGTACGCAATTAGCGCCTACGGCCTGAGCTCTAAAATGGGCCTTGAGCTGGCCGCACGACCCAGTTTCCTTAGCCTGAAAACAACGATATTTTTATAGTATTTTCACTTTTCATCAAACGCTTCGATGATTGCGATCAATGGCTCAAGGTCAGAAAAATTTGATCCAATATAACAGATGTACCATTTTGTTTTTTTTCGCATTTCGTTCGTCTCTAACGGGTCTGTGTTCTCTGTGCAATATTTGCAATAGTTTTTCCTATAGCATGATAAGTACCGTAAATAAATGAATAGGAAATTAAACAAAACAACGATAAGAACATGACTCATTAACCGTCAACAATACTGGATAAACTTAAAATAGGTTTTTAAAATTCCTGCAGTGTGATAATAAACTGTTGCACTTTGTTGCAAAAAATTGAAACGAGTCAAACTAAAATTGCCCCGTCATCCATAGTAGAAGTTTTTAACAAATCGCGTCCAAATTGCGTATTAGTTTTTTTTCAAAAACGTACCTTGTACCTAGGTACCTTGGATCATACGATACGTTATCAGGTGTCACGCTGGGTGCCGTGGCCTTATCCAAACGCCTAATCGACGTAGTTTCGTCACTATCTGCGTGTTCAGCAAATAGGTAAACGGATTTAGAGGATTAACTCCTAAGATCCTCATTTAGGTTAGTTACAGTCATTCTAGGTTTAAATTTTTGACGTTTTATGGAAAGATTATAAGATGTAATTATGTCTTAGTATGGTTCTTTATTAAAATTGTACATAACCGCATCAGAGGCCAGCTAGACCAGCATCAGCCAGTCGAACAGGCTGGGTTTCGCCCTTCCTTCTCCACAACCGACCATCTGTTTACGCTCAACCAAATAATAGAAAAATATAACGAATACCATAAACCGTTATACCTGGCTTTTGTGGACTACTCTAAGGCTTTTGACAGTCTCAAACACACAGCGATCTTTACATCTTTACGCTCGCAAGAAGTAAATGAGACCTATATAAAGCTTTTGGAGTTGGTCTACAGAGCCAGCACAGCTTCAATTAAACTACTTTCCCCTGGCCCACCATTTTACATAGAAAAAGGCGTAAAACAGGGTGATCCGCTCTCCCCTAATCTGTTTACCTGTACACTGGAGGAAGTCTTCAGAAAACTCACTGTGCCGTGGACATCTAAAGGCATCGTCATCGGTAGCAAAAGACTGACCAACTTGCGTTTTGCTGACGACATCGTTCTTTTTGCGTCTACATCAGCAGAGCTCCAACAAATGCTCCAAGATCTGAGCAGGGCAAGCCTGGAGGTTGGACTTCAAATGAACATGAGCAAGACACACACAATGACCAACAGCACGAAACGTAGGGTCGAGGTAGATGGGCAAGCTCTACACTATGTCGACGAGTACATCTACTTGGGCCAGTTAGTTTCTTTCGATAACAGGCAAGAGAAGGAAATAGATCGCCGACTCGAGAATGCCTGGAAAAGCTACTGGTCCATGAAACAATACATGAAAGGGGACCTTCCCCTTTCACTCAAGCGAAAGTTAGTCGACATGTGTATCTTGCCTGTCCTAACCTACGGTGCGCAAACCTGGTCTCTCACCGAGTGTCAGAAGTCCAGGCTCAAGGTTTGCCAAAGGGCAATGGAACGTAGCCTTTTAGGTATTAAACGGACCGATCGCATACGGAATACCGTGATACGTTCCAGAACAGGAGTCGCTGATGTAGGCCAAAAGGCGGCAACATTAAAATGGAACTGGGCCGGACACGTCAGCCGAATGCATCCGGAGAGATGGGCCACTATTATCACCCAGTGGACACCTCAAGATGGACACCGCAGGCGGGGTAGGCCCCGGAAGAGATGGCGCGACGAACTGGACGCCTATCGTCCGGATTGGTGGACACGGTCAAAGGATCGGGAAGAGTGGAAGCGAGATGGGGAGGCCTTTGCCCAGCAGTGGGACACTACAGGCTAGATATGATATAATGGTTTTTCGCAAGGGGTTTTTTTGGCCCCTAAAATCTTCATTTATTGCATTTTTCAGTTACAGCTAATTCATTCAAATAATTTGTTAAAGCTTTATGTTTGCTTTATGATCTTGGTCAGTTTCTTCAAACTCCTGCAAAAGACCAAGCAATGTTTGACAAGCTGTCAGTATGATCATTGTCAAGAATGCAACGGCCGAATTCTATTAGAATGGGGCAGTCACAGTTGGCTGCCTTCCATTAATTCCTTGTGCGTTCCTTGTCAGAACACTCACACCCCTTTCTGACCTTTTATTAACTGTCGAATTAACCTCAACCGTGGACACAGTAATTGTGAAACATGTAGAACCAGTGCTTATGTTGATCCCAGTTGTTGTCTTGATTTTGTCGGATTATAATCCGTTTTTTGGCCTGAAATTATGCAATAGACTAGCATGCTTCTTTTTTCGAATTTTAAAATGTTCGAGCCGTAGAGGTTCATAGATAAAATTGCAGTTGAGAGAGAATGCATGATTTATTAGTCTCGGTAGAGTAGTGCGTAGTAAATAGGCTCAAACAGGAGATAGGCATGTAAAATAATTTCGGTATCAACACGGTATTGATAAAATACGCGGTAATCTAATAAAACTGATAACTATTACTGATATAAACTGATTGTTAATGAATAGATTATGTAACCTTAGCGTACCAAAAAGAAGTAAACCTAAACGAAACATTTTTTTAACCCCCGACGCAAAAACGACGGGGTGTTATAAGTTTGACGTGTCTGTGTGTGTGTGTGTGTGTGTGTGTGTGTGTGTATGTGGCATCGTAGCTCCCAAACGGATGATCCGATTGTAATGCGGTTTTTTCTGTTTAAAAGGTATGTCAGTCGGGAGTGTTCTTAGCTATGTTTGGTGGAAATCGGTTCAGGTCTTCAAGGTCATCAGCTCGATTGTTAGGTGTGATAGGAATGTTACACGCTCAGTTTACTTGCAAGCATATGTGGGATCTGAAATTTGAAACACTAATGTCTCCTGGAACCACTGAGCTGGTCTGCTGGCAGGGCACGAAGGTAGGAGACGTAACCCTGAACTGCCTTTTAGTAAACCCATCGAGTTTGGGCTCGTTGAATTTGTTTTGACGAGTTCTCTTCATGTTTCTGATTGACGAGAACCTGATGCTGGAAATGGGATGTTAAACAGCTTCCTTTGGCTGAGATCGCATATAGCGACCCCATCTTAAAATAAAAGAAATTAAACGAAAGAAGGAAAAATTAAGGAGATCCTTCAAAAAGCATGAAATAAAATTAAATTACAAATTTAAAAAAACCCCCGACCCAAAAAAAAGTACGCAATAATTATGACAGAAGGTAAAAACGCTGAACCCTATAAAAAATCATTAAATAACTTTTAACACTACGTAAGTACCAACTTAAGCATGTCAGACTAAACTAAATTTTGACATGTCGGGGGACCGCTTTTTACCTTCAAAAATCAAATGATACCTACCTAATTACAACATTCGTATAAAAAAACACGTATCTAAAGTAATGAATTAGAGCGGTCCCCCGACACGACAAAATTTAGTTTAGTCTGACATGCTTAAGTTGGTACTTACGTAGTGTTAAAAGTTATTTAATGATTTTTTATAGGGTTCAGCGTTTTTACCTTCTGTCATAATTATTGCGTACTTTTTTTTGGGTCGGGGGTTTTTTTAAATTTGTAATTTAATTTTTTAACAGAATAGCTTCTTGTCACAACCAATTCTGCACAATTTCACTGTGTCCGGGTCTCGAGAAAACCCAGGTACCTAAGGGGTATAAATGTTTGCATTTCTCCATATTCTAGTTATTATTTCAACAAATCCTCTCAAATAACTACAAGACGATACATACATAAATCCTATTACCTATTGCTTAAACATAATTATTCAGATAACTCTTCAGTGACAAGAAACGTGTACAAACATTAATACCATACAGATTACATGGCATTATTTATAGTTGGTTATGTATTGTCAATGACGATGATAGATCATTTACTTGTAAAGCAGGGTTTAAATTTTTTATAATGATGGCACAAATCTTCAAATGACCGCTCCCGCTGTTGGTTAGCAGCGGTGAGGGAGTGTCAGACTTTTGCTGACTAAAAATCCGTCGTGTTCCGTCATAGGCCTTTTATGTACCAGGGTCGCGGTACTCTTGCGAACAATCCCGCAGCCAGGGTTTACACCTCTGGTACATTGCGGAGAAGCGTAAGACACACGTGTACCGCAATGCCGTCTTCGCTAAGACGATATGTGATGCAATATTAATGTGACATCTTCATAGGTATGTGGAAACGTGCTGTAGAAAACTGTACCTTTTGTCATTTTTTTTTTAATATTAGCCCGTACTATTACAGTGGGACCACTGTTGGGCAAAGGCCTCCCCATATTGCCTCCACACCTCTCGATCTGTTGAGTCCTCCCACCAATCAGGGTTGTCATAAGGCACTAAAAACCTTGTTTTCGCAGATTTTTCCCTTTTTGGCCATCGTGTGGTCCAAATTGATGGTCACAAAAAAATAATATCTAGTTTAGCCAGAAATGCTAAGGACATTTTAATTCTTTCTGACTTTGTGTTACTTCCTCCACATACCTAAAATGAACGTAAAATTTTACTAAACTATTTTGCTCTATTAAGTAGAAGTCAAGTACTCTATATTTATATTGAAAAAGTGACGATGAATACGGTACGCATATTACGTGTTATTCATATCGGCCTTATTAATGAGTAATTGTTGGCCTAGGTCCAGGTGGTGGCATCTAATTATGGTTGCAATAATTTAACATATTTTGTATTATTCATTCATTCACTATCTAAGACCGAATTCATGACTTTTCTACGTCAGAGACCGAAGCGTATTTGAGAAAACTCTGACTTGTTAGATCATACAGATGATACATGACTATTCAAATTGCGCCTTTTCTTGGATTTTTGAGAATAACTTTGGTCCATTTTATACATTCGCGAGAGCGTGATGCCCAAACTGTTTTAAGCCCTTCGTAAAGCAATATCCTTCACCTTTGATTATACTTTCAACAGTCATCTGGATGCCTTTACGTTAGATGTTTACGACTACTCTATTCCTAAATGAAGTCTCGTTTTCTCAAGACAATTTCTGAAATATTTTCACGTAACAAATCTAGATTTCAATGGCAGACATTGCTAACCATATTAAGAATCTGTTAATTTAAATAGAATCGATATATTTCAATGTAATCGCGATGACAATGTGGAATGCATGTGGTGTCGTCAACCTTTTATGATTCACCTTAAACATCACACCACTAGATAAGGACTTGACTTTATCGATATTTCATTTATCGATATTTTTTGTATATTTAAGCCTACAAAGATAAGAGCACTGCATACCTGTACTTACTCTAATGGATTCATTTCTAAGATAATTCTACCGTTTTAATAGATGATAAATATTTACGAAGTCACGCATAATGTAGTTAGGTCTAGTTCACAACGGTAAATAAATAACCAACTGACGCCAAAGTTTCGCAAAGTTAGTTTGACGTTTCTGGGTCGTCAAACTTTGCACTTCTTGGAATAAAGGCCACTTTTTCTGACAATATACTGTAAAAAGTTTTACAAGCGGTAGAAAAAATAAACAACCACTTAAAACAGCTTTGCACCACTGTTACCGCTGTGAGCAATCAAAGTCAAATCATTTATTTCATTTAGGCCTTTACAAGCACTTATGAATGTCAACAATATTAATAAGCTTGATTCTAGTTGCCCATTCCAGAAGTAGCTTTCTGGAGAAGAACGGGCAAGAAACTCCATGGTGCACAATATTACAATTAAATATGTATTGATACATACAACCAAATCATGCGAAGATCATGTAGAATCAATAAATAGTATATTTGCCCCTTACCTATACACAATGTTGTCATGGATCCACGTTGCTACTGTTTATCCGTAATAGGGTTGTTTCCTACTATTCATTTAGTTAAAAATAAATGAATGCACCGAAAGTTCATAAAACTAGAAACACGATAAGCTATATTATATTATTTATAACTGACCATATATTTTTTAATTCATTTATGAAATTTTAATTTAGAGCCTATGACGTCACGCCATTAAAAACGACTAGAAGAGACCGATGACGTCATCCTTTCTATATTTGACAATGACAAGTATTTGACAGTGATAGATATATCGAAATAACCTCAGAATTAATGTTTTGTTTATTTGCTTCTGTGAAGTTCTGTGTGTTAATTGCATTTAAGTGATACAACTGCTAAAGAATTATGGAGAAAGGATTTATGAAAGCTAATAGTTCCAATCTGCCAAGAGTAGACTCTTTTACGGTCGCTCAATTCTTTGCCAATAACCAAGATTTTTATTCAGCGGAACGTGGATGAACAATTTATTTGGAGCACTAATGGTCGTATATCCACAGTCTCGCTCAACACAAACCTCGTAGATATTCATTTAATTTAGTTTTTTGAAAAAGCATAAGTAAATGTTTTCGAACATGTTTCGAACGCTGACACAAACATAACCTCAATATAAATATACACAAACTTTACGTTTCTTTGCACCGTTTCATTTTTCCGCGTACACAACTCAAAACATTTGAGGTATTTTATTTTTGTGCTAAATGTATAAAAATAATTTACATGTATAAAATATTTTAGTTTTTGTAGCTATTTTATTAAAATAAATTATTAAAATTAAGAAATTGATTAGTTATGTTTTAGTTTTTTTCTCGTTAGATGTGCTTTAAATTGTAAAGGAATGACATTAGATAATGACGTCAAAGTCACGTGATCTAGCGTTTTCTGAGCAATATTTTAAGAAAAATAGAAAAAGATGAAATACATAAAAAATAAAAAGATTTGAGACGAAAAATGAAAGAGAGGGTGATCTTAAAATTATTTAGAAGCTATCTAAACAGATTTCCGAAAATTGGAAACAACCCTATTCGTATTTGATAACCGCCTACATGGACGCACCCTCATGCGATATTATCGTACGCCGATATGAGAACGGTTCTTATAAGCCTATAATGTTACTGTTATACGTTGGCTACATCACTTTTTGATCAGCTTGTTATAATATATGGTATTTATTGAAGTATTTTGACTGGCCCAATGGTCTAGTGTTCTCTACTCCAACTAGATGCAAATTTTGACATTATAAGCTTAATTCGGAGCCTAACGAAGGGTTAAGGGTATATCATTGAATTTCTGTCAGTTGAGTCGGAATTGTCAGATAACGCTCTATTTTAGATCCTTTATTAACAGGCCTTGTTACCTACTCTAGTTATATGAGAAACTTTTCTTGTTAACGGGAAAAAACTTACTCAAACTAACTTTAGCAGTAACGATTGCGACCAATAAAGCAGTAAGGTTGATTATTTATTAATGACCAATTACCAAACAAGTGAAGCCACCTGTGTTTTGTTATGGCAGTGCGTAGGTATTCAAGGCTGCTGGTATTTATTACATAATTAATAATTTACGATAAAAATACTATCGATCTTTTTTGGAACTTCCTTCAAAATATGGTGCGGTAGATACATATGTAGGATCGATCTATCGTCAAAAGTATCCTACCACGCGCCATAGCTCTTCCGCGCATTTTCACCCACGTCGCTACCTGTTGAAATCATACATATTTTTGGTATAAAAGTAATTCTATCTTTAGATCATGTTCTATCCTTATGAACTGAGCTTGAGCCAAATCTGGAACATAATTTCGTTGATTAATAACAAATATTCGAAGTATGAAATTAGTATGGAGTACTATCAGGAGTTCATGGCCTAAATTGTTCCAGAAATAAAGTCGGTAAGTAATACCAGACGTTCTGAAGAATTTATCTCTTCATTATAATTTTTTGGCATGACATGTTAAGCGAACGTCTAAACATTCAGAAAAGCACTGTCAGTCATAACGCGACTTTCAAACGTTTGCCGTTAAATAACCAGAAATATAAACACGGTCCACAGGGTTTGGCTTGTAGTCCCCAGACAGGAATGCATACTTTATAGTGGCTTTATCTTAAATGTCTCTTGTTAAAATAGGTCCTTATGTCCCAATCGGCAGCTGTTTATCAGTTCAGCCATGGTCCCCTGCTGAATTTAACCACAAAAAGTGCAAATCATCCCGGTTATGCAACCTCCCATATGTAACACCATTGATTCTAAACAAAGTTTGATTACTTTCAATGGGACGCAACAGCTCAATCAATATTAAATTGAATAAAATCCTAGACGGAATGATGAGCACATTCGTGATTGGGCGTAATAAGTAATGACACAATTTTGTGTGGTGGCATTCTAAATATGTGCCTCTGCATATTAAATGTAATAATACTGTTCATGGGACGTAAAACACTTGCAACAGGGCTTAAAAATCTTGAGCCATTTGCTTTGGATCCAAGCGTCAAAAAGAGCGGAACTCCTGAAGTAAATCTGTCTTCAGGTAAAGCTGAAGGTTACTGGGTACTTCCTTTCACTATTGTATGAAAAAACTTAATTACTTTTGTTTTTTATATACACCGCCGTGACTTAATAGAGTTGTTAAAGTAGTGTAGAGTGTAGAGGACTATTCTATCCACTTACTCTTAGATTTTAGATGTAAGTGTAGCATTATAAGGGTGCATGTCTGCTATTGCTATAGTAGTATATAACATATTTATCACAGCTTGCGTCGTACCGTACTATTCGCAATATGCTTCATTATATAAAAAATACATACATTATTAACAAACCACAAAAACAAACACTTTTCGCAAGAATCCAACACTGCTTTCTCAACACTTCCTCTTCAAACCATGACAAATGACTACCCTTTTCAGATATGTGCGTTAGCAAAGCAGATGGATATGACGGAGAGACAGGTGGAACGCTGGTGGCGTCTCCGCCGCAGCCAGGACAAGCCCTCGACCCTGGTGAAGTTCTGCGAGAACATGTGGAGGACCACGTTCTACTTGTACAACTTCTCCTACGGTATATTTATATTGTGGGATAAAGAGTGGCTGTGGGATATCGACCAGTGTTATATTGGATATCCTCATCAGGTTCGTATTTTAGAAAATATCTTCTCCCTTCTTCATCTTCCTATCTTGTAACTTTTAAAATTGACAAAGCTTTTCGACCTTCGGTTTCTTTTGGAATTGATAAATCAGCGAGTTCAAAAGCGTATTGGTTTTCAAATGAAAAGTTTTGATTAGACCATAGATTTTACCATTTTATTATTGGCAACTGTTCAGCATAGTGTACCACATCTTATACTCCTTATTGCTTGGCTATTATCGTTTCGGTGCAACGCAACTTAGAGAAGGCTTAAAATAGCGATGCACGAATACTGCTAATGGATGACGAATCCTAATTATGCAAGATTTAACGAGTAGATGCTACATAGTTGCGAGGTGCTCTGCTCAGCTACTGTTTCGACATTTGTAGAATCACGAACATAATTCACTTTTCCTTTACCAGAAACCCTTTAGGATGAATTTCTGCGAAATTCAAAAGCCATCAAAATTCTAGTACCTTTCTGCAATAATTATACAAAATTGTCGTCTAATTATATTCCTTCCTCTATAGGATCTCCCAAGAACAGTTTCTTTCCACTTAGGGCTTTTGAGACCAAATCTTTTTTATATAATAAATATCTCGGCACCTATGAATCGTTAACTCAACGCAAAAGTCGACACAAAATGTCGTGTTCGATAATAATCGTACTATTTTTGTAGTAGAAAATTTGGTTATCGAACCAGGTGCAGGTTATCACAAAGATAGTACTATCACCAATACTCCGATGTATGTTTTTAGATATGGGTTGCCTGGTTAAATATTTTTTTATCATAAAGTAAAAATTGATGACCTCTGAATTATTATCTGTTCATTGGAAACCGTTACTTATATCCTGCCTAAAAGATATAGCTAGACTTCTAAATATGAAATCAATGTTATCCAGTCCTAAGTTTGGCATACAGAACAGGGTCTTATAATTATCTGTACCTAAGATAACCCGTATTGGCTTAGGTAGGCCTGAAGTATATGACCCGTGAAAAATCGTTTTTGGGTACCTATTTTTAAGGATTTGCGCAACAAAACCTATGCTTGAATACTTCTTGAAGGCTTGTGCTAATTTTCAATATTGGCAATGATAACTCATTCCAGGGTCTCACCAGCGATGTATGGTGGCACTACATGATATCGGCAGCGTTCTACTGGTCGCTGACGATCTCGCAGTTCTGGGACGTGCGGCGCAAGGACTTCTGGCAGATGTTCGTGCACCACATCGCCACCATCCTGCTGCTCTCCTTCAGCTGGGTCTGCAACCTGCACAGGATCGGCACCCTCGTACTCGCTTTACACGACTGTGCTGACATCTTCCTCGATGCAGCTAAAGCAGCGAAGTACGCGAGCTATCAACGCTTGTGTGATATAATTTTCACAGTGTTCACAGTACTGTGGATTCTCTCAAGACTTGTTATTTATCCGTTCTACATTATTTGGAGGTGAGTAACGTTTGTTTGGAAACGAGTTTTTGTTATCATTCGTCATGAACTAAATTATTCAATGACGTTTCAGATAGATGTAGGTAAACAAGTTTATTACAATAGAATAAGTACTGTTTAGCGCTATTTACATTGACGACATAGATTTTGTTCACATTGACATATTAAGCCTGAGTTTTTATCTCAATTTACGCACGCGATAGTCGATGGAACAATCGACATCCAAAACCGTCATTGACTTGTGTTGGTCTTTAGTTGCAGTAAAAAATCTGTGCTATTTATACCAAATCTACTGTCACAAAGCAATCGTAAAATTCAATACTTACAACCACTTTAATGCGAGTCAGTTTCGAAATAAGTTTATTTGTATTGAAGTTTTAACTTTGAACACGTTGTGTAGTTTTTCCGACAAAAAGTTTTGTTGCTGTAGTCCCACGGTGGGCGCCAAAAGCGAATGGCCGAACACATTTTTTTTTTGTTGATTGACAAAAATCTCGATGTACTATCGTATTTATTGCAGATTAATGTGGATTTCTTTTACAACATGCACTAGATTTTTTTAAGAATTATAGTTTCTCATATCATACATTTTCGTTTCCAGCACATCGATCCGGGCACCCATGATACTACCGATGTTCCCGGCGTACTATATCTTCAACTCGCTGCTGTGTCTACTATTAGGCCTGCACATGGTGTGGACCTGGCTTATACTGCAGGTCGCTTACAAGGCTATTAGTGCTGGACAGGTGAGATATCGATAGTTTTTTATTTTATTATTTTATTATGATTTTGTTTCAATACCAATTCCGAGAAATAATTAGTTTTTTTTTTATTTATATCTTGTTTGATTTATATCCCAAAAAAAAACATTATTTGTTTAAACTATATTTTTCAATTTGTAAAAACCTCTCAGAAAATAAACATTTAATATTGTTCTGTAAACAACTGGCCTTAAAACGGAAATATCGAAAATTATGTTTGAAGGGATGATTTAACTATAGGAAAACTATCTCATTTACAGATGGAAGGTGATATTAGGAGTTCGAGTTCAGAAATAAGTGACAGTTCGCATCAATCTAACCACAGCACGCCGAATCGTGTCAATAATAAAAAGTAAGTAGAACAAATTATACCTATACTTTTCCTAATCGTATGTCAATTTTATACAATTATGTATGTTCAGTTCAATGTCTTCATTTTGTACATGTACGAATATGTTCATGCAAGACATTTTGTTATGAACATGGAGAACAAAATGACTAATGGAGATATCATAACGCAATTAGTTAATGTAAAACCAAATCACCAATGAATCAGAACCAATTATTGACAGATGTCTCAAGGAACTCAAACACCTCGTTAGTTAAAAGATCGACTTGGTCACGCCTATCGTACTTTACGTGACTTACAATAAGGCGCTTGACCACCGGCCTTATGGCATCTCCGCTCATCTTCCTCCGTGATCATGAACTAAACGGAAGGTTAACCCATTTCTCCTCAGAGTCAGACTTGCGAGGTACCCACGATGCGCGGGAGGGACATCTATCTATCGTCGTCCACCGACGTCTTAGGGACAAGTCAAGCCGCTAGCCGGCAAGTGCCATGAAAACGTTTAGCGGCTCAAGCCGGGCAACGCAGAAGGTTTGCCCGGTCACAAACTTGTGACCCGCATTTTTACCCTCCCTGCATGGCGTTCTAACGGCTTTGATTGCCGAAACTCCCTGTGTGGCATTTGTATGTCAACTAAGATTGGAATTGATCTTACTAGTCAGATTGTAAACTGACTTCGAAATATTACTAGTCAGATTGTAAACTGACTTCGAAATCTTACTAGTCGGATTGTAAACTGACTTCTAAACTTTACTAGTCAGATTGTAAACTGACTTCGAAATATTACTAGTCACATTGTAAATTGATTTCTAAATCTTACTAGTCAGATTGTGAACTGACTGCGAAATCTTACTAGTCGGATTGTAAACTGACTTCTAAATGTTACTAGTCGGATTGTATATTGACTTCTAAATCTTTTGTTGACATACACATTCGGGAGCATCGCGACTCAACCATACATTTCAACAGCATGTATAATGGGGGATCAGATTAATATTAAAATACTTTTTTTTTTTTTTCAAAATTAACCTTTTTTCATCGGTGAAGGCTTTCCGCTACAAGTTTGCTTTGTAGCAAGATCTAAAACTTAACAAAAAATAGGTATGGAGGTATTGACCCAGGTTCCAATAGGACATGTTTCTTCAATACATATAAACATCAAAATCACAGAATTAAATTATTGGGTAAGAGGGGTAGAGCAGAATTAGCAATTTTGATTACTAAGCAAGTAATCATAGATAATAGACATTACAGGCATGGCCCGTCGCCCTAGGTGGTGGTATAGAGTTGCAGATGCTTTTCGATTGACGGTTTTTGAATCTGTTTGGTGATATTTACAGTTTTTTTTGACAGTGCTAGTACTTACAAATAATACTGGGGCCAGATGAACGTAAGGCGGATGCTATTGATTTTTTTTTCTCTAATGCACTTATGACTGTACTTTAAAGCTGTAGTCGTCTTTTGACAAGGCCTTAGTGGCGCCTGCTTTACATTAATCTGGCCTGTCCCGACATACCTACCACATCTTAACCCAAACCAAAACCTCACGACCATAAACTTACTCTTATTTTTTTTATTTCCAGAGAGACATAGGACCCGGCCGACCGTCCAGGCGATGAGCCCAGCGTCCGCGGCCCCCGGCGGCCGCAAGCATGACTAAATCACTCCACGTTACGAGGTTGTAACTAGCTATATACATAAATATATCACTAATATTACGCGGGGCCACATTTACGCTTTATTATTACGCTAGCTTTATGACCGGTGCCTCTTTAGGTTAAAAAGAAAAAAAGAATAACTCTGTTCGTAGTTCAAATAGCGGTTTCGATATTCAAATTCAAACTAAGCGCGTGATTTCAAACTCGGGAAGATTCTTTTGTCGTTTAAAAACGGGGATTTAAAGTTTTTCAATGGTCGGAATGGTGTTCGTGGATAGTTTTATGGGAAATAGGGAAAAATCAACCATGTCTATATTTAAGAAGTAATTAAATGTGATTATATTCCAAGTAATGAGAGTTCTCCCCTAAGTTTAACTAATAGCTACGCATATCTAGATACTCCGAAGTGAAATGTATGAAATTGATTCGAAACAAATACGTAAATTACTTAATAATGAAAGTCGAGTGATAATATTTAACATATCGATATCTTAGTTTGCAAATTATACACAACGAAACCTGTTATTCTATGCTAACTACGCATAAAGAAAAGTAAAGGGATTGATAATAAATATAATAATGATAATGACATAGGCACAAATAGTTCAGTAGTGTGGCCCCAAAATGTTCGTCCTGTTGTGTTGTTCATTCGTTCATGAATGATTCGAGCTATATCTAAGTCCGTATTTATAAACACGTGAGATTTCTAAGTATTGATAGACGTAACGATTTTTCGGGTTAATGATGTCAGCATTTTTATCGATATCGATATTTTTTTACATGGCGGCGACATTCGATATTTTCTTGTCGATAAATATGTTCACATCTCTATGCAAGTACATATAATTGTGTATGTTACGACTGAATTAGATTGACTATTTTAACTTTTTTGAATGCTCTTATGTTGTCTTTTAATAGAGATTCTAATTCAGTCATTAATATACATGTAAAAAGTTTATTGCTAATGCTATTTACAAGATGCTTGTCGATGAATTCTGTTATTTAAAAAAACAAGGCAAGTGCTTTAATAATTTTTACTAGGTGAATTGACATATTATTGACTCCATATTACGTGAAAAATACGCGCGTACGTACGTTACCCATAAAGAAAATATTTATGACCTCTATGGTGCTGAACAAAATATATCATTTATTTAAGCATTTATTTTATGATAGCAGAAATAAGTACTTTTGCGAGAATGGTTTTCCTTTTTTTTTCAATAACTGAAGTATTTTATTTTTCTTTGTTGTAAGCTTGTGTAGTTTCAAGTAATTCCTTTTTTGTGTAACTTGTGTTTTTTTTATTGAAAGAGAAAATATATTTTTGCGTGAGAGTTTACGCACGATGAACGCACTTAATACTGAAATTATTGGATAACGAGGTAATCTCATGTATTCCTAATTTAACAATTTCGGTATTAAGTTCATGTGTCTCAAAAATACTAACAAAATGGGCCAATTAATTACTTTTATGCCTATTATGTAAGCTTAAAACGTGTTCGTTTAATGTCTTAATCTTCTTTTTTTACTCAGATCGTTTGAAATACGACTTTGTCTTAACACAATAAGGCATATTATTCCCTGTTGCCATTCTAAAAGTCACAATACTTAGGTCGCTAATAATGAATAATTGGTACTATTTTTACGATAATTAAGGATACTTAAATCGTGTTATTGTCGTGCTTTGGCAGGCAGGTGGTTGTTTTAAGCAAGAACAATACTTTAAGCTTAGTATAAATTGAAGTTACATATTACAGTAAGTACACTATTTATTGGGGGACCATACAGTTGGATCATATTGATTTATAATACTGTCTGTTATCCAAATTGCTTAATATATTGACAGCCAGCAACGTACATTATCAACTCTTACAAGTTATGATTATTCTTTGATTATTTAGATGCTTTTTTAACCGTTTTTACTGAAGTATGAGTATGTTTATTTTACATGCCTATCTAAACACCGGGTCCTGAAACTTAAAGCGTTTCATGCTATTTCGCATTTCTTGACTATTTTAATAGATGCCGAAATAGTAAATTACAAAATTAAATACGAATCATTCTTATTTGATCCGTTATCACTTTCCTTTAAATTAGAGTTATTTATTTTTTACCTCTATAATTAATTTTACATAAAATTAACCTAATAATGCTTAAGAAATGACATGATTTTTGCTATTCCAATCCAAATATGTAATGACACAAATATTTAAAGTATTATTAGTTGTACAGCTTAGTACACGCAAGCTAGTCTAACGCTACTTACCTATGCTAATAAATTCAGCTTTTTGATAAAGTTCCCCTCTTTATCTTACAATAGGTAAATTATCTTAGAACACTATGTGGATGATAGAAAATTAATTGTCAACAACAAGAAGCTATTGTACCTCCTTCTTTTTTGAAGTCGATTAAAAAATATCGATAGTTCAAGCAAGAGCATTGGGTACAACACTATTTTCAAACTAATTAAAAATTATCCTGCTGGTCCTAATTTTTATCATCTACATAATATTCTCTCCTTTGTAGATAGGATAATGTAGGTATTTATAAAATAAATTAGTGCCTCAACACGCGCGACAGTTGTCTTATTGAAATTCCAAAATTAGGTGTAAAAATGTTATTTAGTATTGCGTTGCTAGATCGCTTAACATTTTACGTAGTGTTATATTATGGTGAACATAATAAAATTGGTATAAGCTGTGGACTTGCCTTATCCATAATAATTATATCAAGATTAATTGCTTAAATTCTTCTTTTTGAATGACGTTTAATTGAAAAGTACCAAAGTGGTAAAAATTATATAAATTTTGTTGTTTTGAGGTATACCCTAGTGGTACCTTACATTTTGTGAGTTTGCAGCTTATTTTAAAATTCAGATCGCGAATAAAATAATTATCATAAAAATGCTAATTGCTTGCAAAAAAGATCACAAATTACAGTAGGTGTGAATATTAATTTAATTAATCCAAAAAAAAAAAGTTTTAATATTGCCAAAATGTTTGATCAAATTCTTGTGAAATACAAAATGTGACCTGATTAAATATTCTGAAAGTTAAACTAAAATAGAAGCTGCTATTTAATTTTAATCTTAATAGCTTTTGCTTAAAAATATAGGTATTTGTAATGTTAAAAGAAGTCCATTTCACAAAACTCAAAATAAAACTTAGCTGTAGAATTTCTCGCTAACTTTGCTAGGCTGAATATAATAATAAAAACGAACAAAATATATCAACCATATCATTTGACTTAAAATGTATATTTATTAATTGCACATTACGTTAAGTAGTGAAATAGATATTTAACGACTATTATTTAGTCGAAACTCCGACTAATAGTTATTACGGTCATTCCTAATATTCTTTCTATCTGTGGTTTTACTAGAGATAGAATTTTGATATTAGCTCCATACATCATCATCACCATCATCTCAGCCGTAGGACGTCACCTGCTGAACATAGGCCTCCTCCTTAGATCTCCACAGATACCTGTTGGAGGCGACCTGCATCCAGCGTCTTCCGACGACCTTTATAAGGTCGTCTGTCCACCTTGTTTGTGGACGTCCTACGCTGCGCTTGCTAGTCCGTGGTCTCCACTCCAGCACTTTTCGGCCCCATCAGCCATCCGCTCTGCGAGCAATATGGCCTGCCCATTGCCACTTCAACTTGCTAATCCGGTGGGCTATATCGGTGACTTTAGTTCGTCTACGGATCTCCTCATTTTGGATTCGATCACGTAGAGAAACACCGAGCATAGCTCCATACAAGTAATGCCAATCAAATCCCTATCTCTGGTAAAGACACAGATATATTAGAAAATTGAGAATGGCCGATAGTCGCACTTGTCGATATTCGAGACACAAGTATTTATAAGTAATAAATAAATATAAAGAAGGGATACTATCGAATACACCCAAAGACGCTTTATGAAGCTTAAGAATATATATTTTAATAGATTTAAGGAATAATAATTTTATTTACTAACGCAGTCATTTGTGAGACTACAATTTAGTTTTTTTTTTCATCAAAATGTTTTTTTCTTTCCTATAAAAGGAACTGTTAGTAATTTGTGCCTGTTATTAAAAAAAAACCAAAGCTGTTTGCATTTTACGTGCATTCATATTTTGAACCTTAAATTCGCGTTTTTTACATTTATTTAGAGGATGTTCGTGGTTGAAACTTATATACCAAAAACGACCTAAAATTACTGTTTTAGAATTTGACATAATGCAGAAGAATGGATAGTTATTCATTTATTTATAACCACATCATCAAGTTTTTGATTTTTGAATACTTTTAATACATGTGGTGCGCTTAGTTAATTGTGTAAGTTATCAGAGTATCCTGCAGCCCAGTTTAGCATTTAAATATTTATAAAACACCAAAATATTTATATCAGATTTTACATTGTAAGGATAAACTTAATTTAACGGTGCATATAAGTGTTGTTATAGTTTTACGGGATACCATTACGTTTCTACGTCTGACATTTTATATTATAAGTACTTATCAATTTGTTGCTATTATTGTTCTTATGTATAAATGTTAACGGTATGTATAGGTAGACAGTGCCTATTACACTCGTAGAAAAAAGGATTTACTCTCCCAGAAAATAAAAATAATGTTCCAATTTCAAAGTTAAAAATAATGATATTGACATTGATCGCACTTTGATGTTTTATTTTTTTTTCCACTGTCATATTTTTTGTTTTAGACTACTTATGAGGGCCAAAGTTTAATTAAGAAAAGTACACTTTCCTTTTAAGTATATTTGTTTTTTTGTCCATATAACTGTACCGTTACCTCTTGAACAACTAAATAATGTACAAATAAAACATTATCATGATACGTTCGTGCCTTTCACTATATTTTAAATATTGTTGATATATAGTTAACGTTTAGAGATGACTGTATGTGAAAGTATATGGTGAAATATTATTATTATTGTATGTTGGTTGAATATAATAAATATGCTGTATATTGTATGTGTTGATCTCTGTCCTTATTGCATTTTTCATGGTTTATTTTAATTGTCACGGTTTTTTTTTATTTAAAATGGTAATGTGCGTATCTTATGGTGTTGTTTTTGGTGTAGGTTAATGTTTTTTTTTTGTTCACGAGTTTAGTCACTGATATCTTGTTTGTGGTCCTACTGTGGCGGATTTTCTTTCATAATATTTATGCCCATTTTGATGTAAATGTTATTTTTTTGTCTTTTTCGAAAATTAATGGCAGAGAATTGTACGTTTAAATTATAAGGGAGAACTGTAAAATATCTTTCAAAAAAGTTTTTTTTAGTTTTGCCCGGCCCGAGACGGCAGTGACTAAATACGTTTAGAATGAGTTTTTTTTTATTTGTAAGCAAAGAGGTGTATTGTTATAAACGAGGTCGTACTGTGTATGCTATGACGAGGTAACGAGAGTTGAGTTGCGGTGGTCTGTTTTGTATGCGAAGAAACAATAATAAAATTATACCAAATAATACCTTGTTCATTTATTTGCATGATGTTAACACTTGAACCTTGCTAGTTTTCTGGAATGTTTAATAAAGGGACTAGTTTGGCTACTACGAGCTACCATATCCATTATACACTATTCAAATTCTAGACACTTCTAATAGAAAATTCTCTGTCTGCTTCTAATAGGAAATTGTTGCCATGAGTAAGAGGTTAGCAATAAAATATATACTTTGCCTACATAATAATGGAACCCAGACTAACTGTCGACAACGGTGGCTAGTCTTTCTAAGAAGATACTACATTGCAGAAGTATTTAGAAACAGGTGCCCTGTCTATTTACTACCCACTCTCATAGCGCGACTACCAGGCGCAAGACCAATATTTACTTCCAGTTTCCAGGCTGCTATGAGAAAGAACAAAGCAATCCCTTCCCGATCCTGGGAATCAAATCCCAGACCCTGTAGCAGTTAATATATTCCACTGAAAAAAAAAATAAGAGGCCCGGTACTGGCATTAGGTGAGTATAAATTAAATAATATCAATCATTTTATCGGTCAACATTAAAGAATCCTAAATAACAATATTTTATTGTTCCCAGATTGGTTACTTGCTGCGTCTTCTTTGAAGAAAGTGGACTTTACTTACGCATCCTGGTTTCAATATAATTTGAAAACTTATTTCAAATTAAACTTCAAGAGAAATGGTTAACCGTTTGCGATCGTCATTTGGATTAGAAAAAAGTATGTAAGTAACTAACTAATTACATTAATAATTAAGGACAGTCGGCCAAGAAAGTAGTCTACCACTTTTGACAAGTTTCTATAAGATATTTTGCTAAGAAAATATCGAGCTTTTTTAATGTAAGTGCCATCTATAAACATCTATTCCAATTGAATGGAATACATACTTCTTATAAGACCTGAAATTACGGGTTCGATTAGATTATCTACTTACTGGGTTTGTTCCCAGTTCGGAGTCCTAGGTTTTTTGTGTGAGTAGTTTGGTTGTACTTGTCCAAATTAGGTACAGGCCTTAGTTTAATTTTCACCCCAAATGTGTAGCTTCCCTAGTAAATTAAGTTATAATGCAAAGAAACAAATACACACTAATGTAATCCTATCCTACAAAGCACATTTTTACCAGTTAGAATTAGCACCACAACTTTAGTCCAAGTTGACGCTTGGCTAATATCTACGCGATTGCCGAGTAATTACAATGCAAAAATAAATAATTCCACCATTTACCTAACTGTCGGACTCAAGTCGTGGCGCGGAGTCTAAAAGATAACAACTTAAAAACAAGTGCCTACCGTTCAAGAGCTTACGTTCTATCAATTGTTATTTTTCCTATGTCATTCTTACGTACCTACCTATGATAAACATGAAACACTAATTCTCGTGAAGATTAATTATTAAACAACAGTTTTCAACTCTTACTTTACATTTTTTTATTTCGGTCTTTAAATATAACGGAAATAATGATTACATTTGGGGGAGTTGTTGGTCCCTGGTAAAGGGTTACCAACTATTAATCGGAGTCTGTAGCTAAAAGCATAACTTTAGACTATACTTAAAACAAACAACAAAGTCAAAGAAATAACTCTACGTCTTCAAAATTCTCTGTATTTAATCTTACATTATCAGGGTATTAGAATGGTAGCAAGATACAATAAATTCTAATCTCCGTTAGTATTTTCCAGATTTCATATATATGGCAACTTTGCTTCGATCTGTCACTTTTTTGTCAATGAAGCCGTGAGGTGCTCGTACACATTGTAAAAATTAAATTAATATAAATAAAATTTTAATCAAAACAGAATTTAAGTGCCAATTATGTTGAGGTATTTCCTCGACAAGTTTTGGAATGAAGACGTGTGGTTACCGCCTAATACAACATGGGCAGACATCGCTCCTGGTCCCGATAAGGCGGTGGTTTACACCGATCACACGCACGTTTTCTATCCTATACCGTTAGCATTTGTGTTTATATTGGTGCGCTACGTGTTAGAGAGGTAAGTAACTACAAACATTCTACTATGTTAATGCTAGTGATATAAAACAGCAAGTGTGATAACCTAATCGCGCTTTATCGCGTGAGGTCTGTATCGTGTGACGAGCAAAAAAATGATTCACGTTCTTTTTTTGAAATTTTCTCTAAACTCAATGAAGCATGAATTAAAAATGCTGTCGTAACATTAGTTAACGTCAAAATGTAATTAGCTTTAAGCGTAAGAACAGAATAAACCCACGAACGATTTTATTTAAACGTAATTCTCGCATAGCGGCTGTTCACGTAATTTCCTTATCGCTGGAATGTAAATTACAGTTTGAAACAAATAATTCCTGGCAACAAATAATGATATACAAAAAAATGCCTTTTATGGAGAATTAGGTATCACCATTAAAATTATGTTACAATTCAAAAGCCAATAATTTAATGTTGTTCATACAAAATATCAGCAATGTTGGTAATGGTTTATAGACAAAACTTATCCTGATTGATGTAGGTGTACATAATTTTTGTTATTCTATGCCTTACAGGAAGTATGACCTCATACTACCAAAAAGGATTGGGCATTAAACTATGGTTTCCTTCTAAACTTTTTAGTTATTTAACATAAAGGGTAGACAATAAGTTTGTATAACAATTATTTTCTTCATAATAAAATGTGTTTAATGAGATTGTTTCTTAACAATAATAGACAATATTATGTAAATCTCCATCTACTTGGCAGTCAGAGTATTTATTATACCATAGGTATTCTGTTATTATCTTCAATAAGGAAAAATAGCTATGATTAATAAAAATAGATAACTTGTAGGTTTAATTGGTGAGCATAAAGATAGTGTTCTAAAATTTCAGGTAATTTTAATATTTGTAATGAGGAAAATAAATGTAATGCTAATTTGCATTATACCACCTGCCATTTTGCTCCAGATTTCTACAATAAATGCATATTTTTTTAATACAATAAAACTTATCTGCCATGACAAAATAATATAGTAAACCCACATTTTTTTCTAAACAATAGTCTTCCTATTCTATGTAATAAAACACATTGGTGTACTGTTATAAATCCTAGGATGCATGGCAATTTTTTTATATCTATTCTAGCATTTTTTCTATGACCTATGTACAAGTTTGATGAGCGATCATAATAGCTGCTAAGTGGCAATAAACTGAATAAACAATAAGTCGTAAATGCCAGTGAGCTTTACAAATAATATTTATAGTTACGAGTAACCCAAACTGTGTCTACGGAGCTATTAACTCTGGTGACATACTTGCTGTTACTAAAATATTGGCTCGTTTTGTAATCCTCAATGTCTAATGGCTAT
Source organism: Helicoverpa armigera (assembly GCF_030705265.1). Lineage (NCBI taxonomy): Eukaryota > Metazoa > Arthropoda > Insecta > Lepidoptera > Noctuidae > Helicoverpa > Helicoverpa armigera. The sequence continues at coordinate 5,413,693 of NC_087141.1, forward strand.
TTCTAATATCTCTTATAACCATATCCCAGGATAGATAGCTTATTGAAATCTGCTATAAATAACTAAAATATAAACAATTCTTAAAAGGTTTTGTCTTTTCAAAACTCAACAGGTAAACTAGGTACTAGGTAGAATATGAAGGAAATGAACAGATTTGTAAGAAGGTTTTTCCCAAAGATACCTCAATTAACATAAGTGTGTTACTAGTGAAAAAGTTTGTCATGTTTCATTAACTCAGAGAAAATAACAAATGTAGGTCAAGTTGAATTCAGTCACCTCCGAACTTTCTGTTTGTGTGAATTGTACATACGCTATCTATAGTTCTAAAGCTGATCTGCAAAAGTTAGTCACAAAATAAATAAATACGTATTGTGACAAACCCCACAAACAAATATTATATCACTGTATGCATGACTATGCTGGTAGGTATGTATGGATTACACTCAATACGGCACCTAAAGTCGTAACAATCAATCTTTACAATGCATGAATAACTTTTCTTTCCACGTAAACATACCAGATATCTACCATCTATAGGTAATTGAAAACATACCTAACATTTCTATGACTAACGGTAAAGTCACTAACATAAGTACGACAGCACTTCCGAAAGATATTAAATCATAATTCGTGGGAATATGACTCATAATATGTACGTAGATTAAGTATATTGATAGTGATAACAGCAATTATTCTTGTTATTTGTGTGAATTATCAGTGATTGTATTGATTGGCTAGATCGAATTGAGTTGACATGGCTGCTCTTGTTAACCTTAGGTTGAACACTTGTCTAGTTTTGTTCTGATGATTTAGTGCTCTTGCAATTTAGTGTTCCGTATAGCGAGAATGCGCCTGACTCATAGTTTTGGAGGGAAAAATTGTAGCTCATCATACATGCCAGTATGATGGGCTAAAATTTTTACCGTTACGTTTAAATACTTAAAAATGTTTGTAAACCCAAATTACACTTTGCGTGCAATGGTTTAGAACAGAAAATGTCGTTTAGAATACTGCATTAAGCTGCAAATAAATTGTCTATTACTTTTATGATCAACTGTAAAGATATTTATAAACTTAGATGTCATATAATGTTTACGAGGGTCATATTTCTTTGTAAGTAAGATCTTTGAACTGATGAATAGATGCTGCATATTTTGTGTCAAACGCAGAGGGCATTCGACGTCATGCAAGGCCAAGGGCGTTACAAGAATAATGACAAACTAAATTACTAGCTGATGTTTTTACTTTGTCTAAATTCTAAACCGTGACGACAGAAAATCTATTGATATAATATAACATTGCTGAAAACTAAAAAATATTGAAATGTCATTGACATTAATAAAAATTAAATATTAAGCTTTGAACTTAATTAATTTCGTTCATGAGCCATTTGAGTTTACAACAAACGGATAAATTGTTTGATATATGGAAAAAGGTATTTTCTTACAACTTTATGGAGAGGGGGCCTTTTATCATAACGTCCAATTATTCAGCTACAACTTGAGAAGTAAACATAAAACTGCCGGTATATGTCAGTATGAACACAACAGTACCTAATTATTTTCTCTTCGAAAAAAAGCCATCATATAATTTTATTACGTATCTAGCCAGAAGCATTCTATTGGCACAGTATTGGCTTCCCTCAGTAATTGAAAGTGTAAGAAACTTCCACTAACGAAGCCGTACTTGGCACCAACTTTTATGTCGCACCTGAACTTGCGAAAATACTGTAATTCACGAGAAAGTCAAGCAAATACTTTCGCTTTTATTGTTGGTGTGCCATCGTGTGATTTTGTGAGGTTTTACAGACTAGAACCGTTAGGATTGCAATTTTAAAATATTTTTTGTCTAGTGCACGTTGCAGAAGATCGTATTGCGCCATTCTTCCTGGCTAAATTCGCCATCTATGCTAATATAAAGCAGAGGAATATTTTTTTGTTTGTTTTGAAAACTTCTTTCACTGTTGGAAAGGTTCATTCTTCCCGAGTAACATAGGCTCTATTTTATCCCGGTAAGGGCAGTTTAGTTCCTACGGAATGCTGGTGAAGCCGGGGGACAACAATTAGTTTACCTACTATTCTTAAGCAGTATGTACATACAAAAACAAGTACTATGTTCTAGATAAATTATAGCAATAAACCTCAGCCGTTAACTCGGATATTGCATGTATTATCGGAGAATAAAATAAAAACAGAATCATGCATCCGTTCCTTATCGTCCGGTGAAAAGGTTATTAGTTCAAGTTCTCGCGTCATTGGAAAGCGCACTATCAATCAATTTTATTAATTACACGATGATAAACTACCTACAATGTTTAAAGTATTCACTCTGAGAGTTTTGTCCTTGGCGTTAAAAAAATAGTGTAACCGTACCCTATATTTTGGATGTATCTCTATTATTCAAGCAATTGTCTAGCCTAGGCCTATTACCTAGTAATCGAGTAGGCAGTAAGGTCGATACACCTACTTGAACAGTACTCAAGAATCTCGTTCCAAATTACCTACTACTCATTCAATCAAATCCTACCTATATTAAGTACTGCAATATCATTGCCTTTCATAGTCAAATTCATTGCATTGATAGATGAGAAGCATTTTTGCAGCTCCCTGTTATTATATAATTTGAGCTTAACTTATAGTCCGTATGGTTGCAGACTTGCTTAAAGATATTAAAGAATGTAGTTAATGTAGTTCCTTTAACATTTTAAAAATGGAAATATGACCCAGAAGAGTAGAAGTCAGAAGCTCAACAAACATTAGCAATGCTTATCGTTGATCCAAAATAAGAACTGCCGAGATATCAGATAAGAGCCATGCGGTTTGAAATCTTGCCATTTTCGTTATCAAATTGAGACTCTTCAGTACAAGTCCTTGTAACTTCTTGCTGAATGATTTCTACTGTTTGACAGCTGCGTTAAAAATAAGAAATAATATGTATTCTGATCAAGTTGATGTCATATTATTACTTCTTTAGCCAGCTTGTTACCTCTTCATGCTCCATTCTAAGCAGTTAGGCAGCATTAGGATAACATATTTCAATATATGGAAAAGAGGTTACAATGCACGATATGCTAAAACCACAACAACTTAAATTACTCATTCTGTACTTTTTTGCAGATTCGTTATCGCTCCATTTGGCACATATTTGGGCATAAAGAACACGAAGCCGCGACGAGCACCGAACAACCCCAAGCTTGAGAAGATATACAAATCCTCGCCTAAACTAAAAGAGGTGAATATTATTACGTTTTATTTACTGTATTCGCTTATTTCTTGTTTATTATCGCCGTTGAAACAATACCGTGACTGAAAATGATAAAAGAACAATCGATACTTTTCGCATCACGGCTCTAGAAATATCTAGATTTATCTTTAAATTAGCGAAAATGACTACAAACGGTACATTTGTTTGCTACAGATAGATAGAACTATGACAAGGTTCATACAAAAAAGTTCTAACTTTCGAATCGACGGACCGTTATATTCAAATATTCACGAGCTTCGAACACATCGAAAGAATGCGTCATAAATATTGAATAATCTAATTCCAGTTTATCAGTTCAACGTCATTCGGAGCCATAAAACGTTAGAATTGTCGGTATTTTAGATATCATTATGCGATTCTCTCTAATCTCATTGTCGATACCTGCGTTACAATATTATATTCCTATCAAAATTGTGTGTAACTGATAAAAAACATTTCCTCTCCACTTCATCGACCTTGGCTATGTAAATGTCACAGATAAAATAATTATTTCATGGACTACAACACCCACATATTTATATTTATTTATGAATGCAGGTGAAATGTTTGAAAGAACAAATTGTCATTATCAAAGTGGTCCCCAAAATGCTAGGTAAATAATGTAATCTTATGGTATCTTTGGTAAATGTGTGAACAGCACTTGAGGCCCGATAACGACGAACAAATTGTATATGACATTATAATTATCTTGAGTGCTTACAGTATTTACTTAAGTCATTTGAGGTGATGGACAAATCAATTACTAACAATTTGACACACATACTTCAAATTCTTATTTCTAATTAATTCTTGGTCCACAGCGAAGTCAATTAGTATTTTTTTAGCTAAAGTATCTATTAATTATTTGGGACTGAATATTTTTTGAAACTTTTCTTTAATTACTAATTCATTATGAAACTGGTTTGTCTGAACTACTGTTATTCTAACTTGATTAATTACTATCTAAAATACCAATACTATCCATTTGCATTCAATGGGCAAGTGATTTCGGCACGTTTCTTTAAAGTACACATTCAATAGGCTTAAAAATTATCGATTAGAATAAAATCTGTACTTAACGTACTACTTAACTTATCTATAAAACAAATACAAATTCGTCTCCGGTTTAAATTTCTAATCAGGTGAATTGTAATTGATTGCTTTAGTCACTCCATTTATCAACAGTTATAATCCAAACTAATATTATAAATGCGAAAGTAACTCTGTCTGTCTGTCTGTCTGTCTGTCTTTTCTTCACGCCTAAACTACTGAACCGATTTGTGTGAAATTTGGTACAGACATAGTTTGAAACTTGAGAAAGGACATAGGATAGTTTTTATTACAAAAAAAATAAAAATAAAATTATTCCGGACATATAGCGCCATCTATTGGTCAAATCAAAAATCTGCTGGTAGTCACTATTCCACGCGAACGAAGTTGCGGGCAAAAGCTAGTACAATTATAATGTATTAGATATGGTATCTGTTTACAGAGTCTTACAATACTGCTGTGTTATTTTCTGGGTGTAATCTGTAGCTAGGAAATTACTTAGATTGCTATGTTCGTGGTCAATGTCATGTGAACAATGTCGTTGAAGACATTATAGACAAGACCTTTGAAAAGCGTTGTTTTTTTATGTACTTTTGGTTTCAGTTTCGATATTAGATTTCATTATGAAGGAATTATTACTATTGATTGCTCTATTACCGCTACTACTTATTACCCAGGAATTGTACAAAATGTTGTTGCAGAGGGCCTTATTATGTTCAGGTTAAAACACCACAAAATTTATGACTATTTCAGACACATGAGGAGTCCCATCTAATAGACAAGACTAGAATTCCGTGATGCTTATTTTTGTATGCAAAAAAAAAAAAAAACATTTTCATTTAATGACGAATCAAAAATTAAAAAGTCGACTTTGAACCACAATTTTGTGATTTCCCTTTTTTTACATCCAAATTACCCAACCTACTATAAAAATAGAAGCAGCTACCTAATGCAATATTGATTTACCAGCCAGTGGCCAATAGCTTCAGAATCATTACCGACACGTAAGCCTCAGATCGCAGTCCCCGATAAACACTCGAGTAAAAACTCTTTACCTAGACTTTATTAGGAAAATATGCATGAGGCAAATTATGGTACTCACGCCATGGTCGTTAATATTTCACCTCACTGACAGACGTGAATATCGATTTGATCAAAGGTCAGGGTTAGAAGGACGAAGTTGTAGCTAAGTGTAGGTATAGTGGGTAACGAGAAAAGTGCCAAGTAAATGATATGGAATGGTGTATCGTAAGAAATAATAAGCCTCTAGTCTGCCAATGAGTGTTGCCCTCAATTTCGTTGGGATTTGGCGAATGGTGTGATATTTTCAAATATGTTATTTTATAGGTGATGCTTTTGCTACCAGTATTTTTTTCTGTAGCTCATAGGTTATGCGCTTTTGTAAGATTTTAAAACAAAACATACACTCTTGATCTGTCAAGCATGTATTGCGAATAGAATCATTCAAAAATCATAAGAGGAATTTGTTAATTCCACAGATAGTTTTATCCCACGCCACGAAACGAAACTTCTATAGAGGTAGTAACATTCTAAAACTGGAGAGTTTGCTTGAATGCGGTAATCTGTATACTGGACTGATTCGGAAAAAACAGTGTTAGACAACCTATTTATCGAGGAAAGCCTTTTAATCCGGAACTAGGAACTTTTTATCCGGGTGCGCGGAATGGTTCCCACGGGACGCAGGACACGACTTGCGAAAACTAATATCATAAAAAGATTGCCAAAATCATCTCTTTTTTCTCACCTTTCCAGCCAGCAGCATTAGCCAAAAAGCTCGAGCTATCAGAGCGCGAGATACAACGCTGGTGGCGCCTCCGCCGCGGCCAGGACAAGCCCTCGACCCTGGTCAAGTTCAGCGAGAATGCCTGGAAGGTGGTCTTCTATACTTGCAACTTCACCTTCGGGCTTTATACTCTGTGGGATAAGGAATGGCTGTGGGATATCGACCAGTGTTATATTGGGTATCCTCATCAGGTAAGAACTACATTTTTGTGCATATTATATATTATTTTTTTTAATCTGTGAACTTAAATGCGCCTTCCAACTATAGTCTATTTTGTTTAATCTGTGTCCTTACTGCGTGGATCATAATAACAATAAAATACAAGTAAACATTTTTTGTTATCTTAGAACAAGTGTGACGTTTTGAGTCTGCAAAGACTTATTGATCAATGAAAACTGTTGCCTTCGATATGCTTGAAGTCTCGGACAGAAATGATGTTTCGCTAATATTCTCTTACATTCTCATTTCAATTTAGTCACCATTTCAATCATAAATAGCTATCATCTTACTGTACCTACAGTATGTATAATAATCGACATAGAAGAATTTAAATTCTTTTCGAATACAGTATGTAACTAAGTATTCTAGTAATTAGAATGACACGTGTTTCTAATAAAACAACTATTCTAATGTCATCAGCTGCTTCCGGCAAGAATAGAACCCGAACCCTATGTGGGTAAAAATCTATGCAATTGTGCACTAGAAAAACGATCTTTATAATCATTGTCATACGGCTTAAATTGTAATAAAGGTCTAGCTACCATTTGAGAAACGAAAACGTATAACGTTTAATAAATTGTCTCAAGATTAATTAAAGCCAATTTGTAAGTTTGATCCATCAAGCATAACTTCATTCAGTACATACATATAGTCATAACCATAATATAATTTTACTGAAGCATGTCTTTTGACCTTTAAAATAAATTCTCCTTTGACGTTGTAAATGTATTAGTATTCAGCACGAATGCTATATTATGCTAGATTTTTCTCATGAATATTGATAAAGTATCAAAATAAGTTAAATCTTCATCTGTTATCAAGCTCACGGATTCTTATTGCGATTGCGCAAGATTTTTTATAGTTTTTGCACTTGCTTTATGCATGTATTTTTGTATTATTCTGTGCCAAAAATTAATACTTATTCATGTAGATCTCATTATCAAACTTCACATTTCATTTTAGCCTTTTTTCTGAAACAAAAAATTGCGTTCATATTTTTAGTATTTATTTTCAAAAAACTGACTTTCAAGGAAGCTATCATAGGACGTCTAAATCCACGGCTAGTGAAAACAATCGATGTAGCAATTAGTCCGCGTTAGAACTGACAGCTGCAAATTGAGGTGGTCGTCACGCTAATTACATTTCGGAACATAACAATTGCTATGCTAACTGTACTCTAATTATTCACTTCTATCTGAATTTTGTAGCTACTTTAGATTTTGAAGAAATTATTTATTTTTATTTTTTTAGCTAAAGTACATAAATTAACAGCCATTGTAGCTCAGCTAGGCCTGTAGATGATGATTGTTTTACATAATATATCAAGTTTCTGCTGCTTCGGACGGGATGTACAACTGTCAATTAATGCGTTTTACATTATATCCAGCTTAGCCACGACATACAGCCCATAAAACTTTTGTGAAAAACTATAAATCTCCCGCATTCGGAAAGACGGCTATATATCTTCCGACTTAGAAATGGAGGTATTTCCATACTCTTTTCGGAGAAGACAGGCTGCGCCAAACCCAGTTAAAATTTGGAAAAGGGCAGGAGGATGAGGATGAAAGGTTAAGAACTATGAACTATGCTATTCCAGGGCCTCACAAACGACATCTGGTGGTACTACATGATATCGGCAGCGTTCTACTGGTCGCTGACGATCTCGCAGTTCTGGGACGTGCGGCGCAAGGACTTCTGGCAGATGTTCGTGCACCACATCGCCACCATCCTGCTGCTCTCCTTCAGCTGGGTCTGCAACCTGCACAGGATCGGCACACTGGTGCTCTTGCTGCATGACTGCGCTGATATATTTGTTGAGGTCAGAATTCTATCATTGTCTGCCCAGCCAATTGGTTTGTTGGGGTCGGTTTCCAGTCTAACCGGATCCAGCTGACTTTCACAAGGAACGACTCCCATTCTCTTCTCGACCCAGTTACCTGGGTAACCCGATACCCGTTGGTAAGACTATCCGCAACGACTGTCAAAGATGTTCAGCCCGGACCCACCAGTTTATTGTGTCTTCCGTCACACGGAAGAACTGATCCACGGGCTAACCGAGTCAAGCGTTGCTTAACCTCAGGATCGATCGGATCGCGCGGCTTTGACTTAGCCAAGGGCTCTTCAGGTCAGATCAGTGTTTCTGTCATGTCAATTTTTTTTCCTTAACCAGCTAAAATAGGAGATATTGGAACTCCCCTACAACACTACGGTTAGAATTAAGTAGTAAATCATTTGATGAAAGGAAAATGGTTATTTTCTATTAGTTTTTCCTCACCGAGCCCACTAAATAATTCTCCCATGATTTCCTCACTGAATCATTCTCCCATGTCGGATATACAATCCATTATTATTCAATTTATAGTGTTCAGGCACTCCAAAATAAGTGTACCTAATGTACAAGGTAAACTCATTTTAATAAAGTTATAAATAAATGTAATAAGTACCATCTGGGTTATTTTTATACCCAGCATTTAATTTTAGACATATTTTCCGTTTTAAGCAATGTTTATATGATATGTTTTGTACATTACAGTCGGTGAAGGCGTCCAAATATGCGAAGTACCAGAAGCTGTGTGATGCGTTGTTCCTGATGCTGATCGTCGTGTGGATCGGTACGCGCGTCGGCATATACCCCTTCTACCTCATTTGGAGGTAAGAATTATGTGCTTTAATCCAGTACTCGGATGATCAAATTAGCTGAAGAGATAGATTTATTACACCTAGGATATAATGAAGTGGTTTAAGTTTGACCTACTGCCAAATAAAAGGTGCCAATGCAAGAAGAACCCTCGAAAAGAAATGAATAAAACGGGAAGTTGCACAGATATTTTTTTTTCCTGACTGTCTAAACTTGTAGACATTTGTCCAATTTTGGCTGTATTTTCTTGCTCTTTAGAGGTAGGTTTCTATAACCTTTATATCTACGTCGATTGGCGATTAGAAATAGACTTTTTAAACTACAATTTTAATCACAAAAGAAAATATATGTATATTGTTTTTGCTTGTTTTTATCAAACTTGATATTTCGTCCCAATGATCAACAAATAACATTTTTGTTCATTGGTATCAATAACTTATTTCCCCTTTTAATATTTCCAGCACATCGATCCGGGCACCCATGTTACTACCGATGTTCCCGGCGTACTACATCTTCAACTCGCTGCTGTGTCTATTGCTCGTGCTACATATCGTGTGGACCTGGCTCATACTGCAGATCGCTTACGTCGCTATTAAGGCCGGACAGGTACGTCTTTCTTCATTAATTCCATACACGAAGATCTATGGTATCCAAAGAAAGAGTTAGAAAAAAAATACAAGTACAATTCTTTATTAATTTACTAGTTTCCGCCCGTGGCTTCGCCCGCGTCAAGTTCGGTTATATCGCGTTTCCAAGAGAACTCGTAAAATCCGGGATAAAAAACTATCCTATGTTCTTTCTCAAACTATGTTCATCTCTGTACCAAATTTTATTAAAATCAGTTCAGTGGTTTAGACGTGAAAGCGTAACAGACAGACAGACAGAGTTACTTTCGCATTTATAATATTAGTAGGGATCAAATCAAGATTTTGCCTACCCTATATACGGTAAACCGTAGAACCGTTGATTAATGTAAGTTGAACTTGTTTCGGCAGATGGACGGCGACATCCGAAGCTCGAGCTCGGACCTGAGCGACAGCCCGCACAACTCCAACCACAGCTCGCCCACCCGCTCCAAGAGTAGAAAGTAAGTCGCTTACATAGCTTACTATAACACTACTCGAAAACCCGTAGAAAAGGAGGAATTAATAAATACTTCTATATAGTACAGTCAACTTCAGGTCAGTGGTAACAGTTTTATAGGAAAATTGTACTTATTACTATTGCGTTAAGGTGCATGACAGTTACCACTGATGTGCGGTCTACTGTACCTAGGAATTTTATGCTTGAACAAAAGTCACGTGCGCTTGCGCATAATGAAAGACAAAAACATAAGCTGGTTGCTAAAATTATTTACATAAGTTCTCTAATATGTGCCTTGTGCATAAAACTGTCACTAATAAATTTAACGTCAAAACAAGTTACGCTTTATATAACATAGCTCGTTGCATAGTTCGCAAATCAACCAATGAAGGCATAAAGCTTGAGCAATATGTTACCGTGATTTCCATCCTAAACGGATGCCGGCTTTCTTAACATCCACAGAAGTGAAGAATTAATTCCAAACCCTCCAACGCCGAATGAAAGTAGTGAAACATCTGAGAGCTTCCAGACTTGGGAGGATCTTATTTTGTAAAAATGTAGGTGCTATCATACAAATCCTACTTATGTTCACAAATGCTAAGAGAACATATTATCACTTTATTTATTTTGCCATTAAAAGAGGCCGTGAGCCTAACGTTGTACGTAGAAAGTATTTTACAGACGTATAACCAGATTTTTTTTTCATGAACCGTAATTTTTCAAAAGTCAAAATGGCGATTTAGGCTCCTCTATGACAGAACAAAGCCTCTTTTTCATACTATGTACATGATTAAAATGAGTCATAAAACGAACCCAATAAAATCCATTCCACCAGAAAAAAAATCGTTTTTACCAACACTATCTTCCTTTATTTCAGGGACACGTAAACAGTTAGTCTTCAATACAACACCAGAGTCTCACACCAACAAAACACAGCAAAACGCTGTGTCCATAACATTTGCACGAAATTTTTACCGTGCACCATCCATTGCGGCATTTCTCTTTTAACACCAGATTATTCATAAAAAAATCCTGTTGAAAATACGCAATGGAACGCAAAATGGTCTATAAGAGCTGCTGATTCCGAGTTTTGCAAGTTAAAACGTAATTATAACTCGGCTGAATTAAAGAGTCGTGTTTTTCATCACTTAATTTGAATATTTCCCTTTCATTCATTTTGCCGGAAAATAACGTTTACTATTTCGTAAGTGAGAGCGTTTATAATACGACCAAAGGCAGATGTCAGTTTTATTAAATGAACACTTCTAAAATGAAAGCTTTGTAATTAAGTTGTATGATGAACTTTAACTTGCAAAACTTAGCACTCTGTTGCGTTTCAGTTCGTAGCTTAGTTATGTAATATATTGTATTTGTGAGGTCTAGCTTGAAATGTTGACGCTTTGGTCATTTGATTGAATTTAGTGAAGGAACGATGGGAGTCGCTATCGGTCATCAGTTTTTATCTGCCGTCAAATATTACACAGGACTTTATGATAGGTACATTATCAATACATACTTCTTAGTACGGACATTAAAAAGATCTTTTTATTATCTTGTAATTTCAAGAGTTTCTTTCGACATCTTTAAACCTATGTTAGTAAAAGTCCTGTTTTATATTTTTGCAGATGAAAATGTATGCGTAAAATTGTCGCAACAAACGATAATGAATAGAACAAATTAGCTTAGGAATATAAATAAGATACCATTTGATATTAAATCAATGAATGCGAGGATGGGTAAATTAAGGATGCTTATATGAAGAAAGGATGATCTTTTTAATGAATACTATAAGACCTTAGGGTTAACTACATATTGCTTTACAACGTGTACCCACCTGAGTTTATATTACTTAATTCATGTGGGCCAGAAGCGAGACATAGATGCATTGATCTTGCGTTTTTAAAATTGGACTGACTTTCATACAAGCACCCTTCACACAATACAACATCAAACACCGATAGTAATTCCCATCTATTGCTGGTATTTGTTACGTCTTTACATTGTATTAACTCGTTAGATATGACCCTTAAACCAACTTGAATCGAGTCATATTTATCGATTTAAATCGATGAAGTAATCGAGATTATACGGAATAACTGATAGTGAGGCCTCAAGGCTTGTAGCACTTAGAACAATATGGAGGCATTAGTTCTAGAAACTGCCGCGACAATGGCGCTAGTGGGTATGATCGAGATATTATAATATTAGAAATATTATTATTTTTAGCACAAATATCAATAGCAAGACGTTTATCTGGATTTTATTTATATCTCACATGAGTAGTGTGTTTGTCAAAATTAAAAAAAATACACAACATTAAACTATTTTGAGAGACCACTGGCACCATTTAGCGGTAAAATGCACTCCTTTTAAAGTCCATTCAAATATTACGTCGCGTTTTCAAAGCTATTTTTACCCTCATTTTAGTTTGAGGAGTTCAAATCTAATTATAAAATTATTCTCATGTATTTTTTTCTTAATTAAATTCTCATAATACTCTATGGAAAGTTTTGTTTACGTGGCGTAATATTAGCGTGGACTATTTATGTTAATGTTTATAAATACGTAGCGTAAGCTCAATGTGTAGGTGTAAGCGGTTGTTCTACAGTGAGACGGACCAAACATAGGTTTTGTTCGTGTGGTGAAGCCAAATTGTAGCTGTTTGTAGTTCAAAAATAACTATGGGCCGGTATAAGAGTTTATATACAAAAATATGCATAGTTTACCACAGAAATTAACTTCAAAAATCAGTGTGGATTATTTTGAGTTCATTTACATTGATAGGTCAAGTTACCAATGAAGTGTAATAGCTTCAAATATCTTTGAACCGAGATGTTTTGTTCCTAAATATGCTCATGTTTGCTTATGGCGCAATTCTGCCTGACCCTATAAGAAAACAAACTTATTTTGCTTTGGTTTTGTCATAGGCATTAGAATGTAATCTATATGTGTAAAAGATGGTATATAACTATTATATTCGGTCCACGACTTGTAACAGGGACCACGTAGTTGGACTAGAATTTTTCAAACAGTTTTTACATGTACCCGACTGCGTACCTTATGTAATTAAATAGCTTGAAATCTATGTGCATTTTTAGCAATATTTTGTTACTGCAAAATATCGAACTTATTGTATAATCGATATACTTGTGAAAAATATATGTATAAGTCTAGTGATGGTAGTATATTGCTTTGTACAGCTACGCAGTTGGGTTACTCCCCAAAATATTGTTATTTTTCTATAAGTATTAACGCCGTACCTTCACATATATTTTTGAATTCTGATCTTTATAACTGCATTCCGTTTGTACCTTGTTATTTAAATAATAAACTAAAATACAGTTATTATTTCGACTGATTAAAATTTAAAGCAGAATTTATCTTCAGATTCAATAGTTTTTTTGTACATATACGGCGCGGTACTGCCAACCCAAAAATATATATCTAACTAAGCAGTTTTGGAACTCTTTACTGTTACTCTACATAATTATAATGTCTATGTATGTATTAGAATTTAGAGTATAAATGTTCCGTTATCTCGTGTCAGTTGAAATGTGAACTTTCTCTTTTTAGCACTAAATAATATATTTTGTATGTCTATTTATGAATTGATATAATAATTAACGTAAATAATTTCAATAAATTAGATGGAAGGTCAGTTTGAGGGAAACTTGAAGTGTCTTGTAAACGTTATAAACGTTTAAGACATTTAAATCTACTAAATTAATTAATCTATTGAAATCTCAGTGTTAGCTTCCACCCAATTCCATAATATTACTATAATTAAATGCATATTTATATAAATAATGCTGAATATGATAGTATTTATTAGTTGTTTAAGTATTTATGTCTGTACCTGTGTCACCACTGCCTAGTTTAATAAATTATAAAAAATCACTGCCCCATTGTTTATGTTTGCATATTTTAATTGCCCAATGCTCACCAATATAAAGAGAACTATGTATCTTCCATAGTGAACACAACTTCCCATATTTCTTCCATAATGACATTACAAAGTTGACACTTCAATAATGAATAGTTGAATTCCTTGGTCCTTCCAGTGATCGTTAGTAATCACTCCATAGCGTTGTTTATCTTAGTACTTCCACAAACCTTCTAGGTAGTGGTCAAACAGGTACTTTAACTATAAATGTTAATAGTTAAACTAAAACAGAAGCTAAGTTATCCGTCAGTGCGGGTCACTTCACATCCAAATATCTGACACGCTCGTCTAATTGTTTTTAATTTTATATCTTTAGTTATGTTACGTTTTAGGGGTAACTCTGCACTCGGCTAATCGCACTCGGGTTGTTTTCAACAAAATTGTATCTAACACATCTTTGATAGCTTTTGTAACAAATTATACATAATTAGTATGTATAAAAAAGTACTTTACGAAATAAAGTTATGATATTCACAGTGAAGTACTTTTCTACAAAAGAGTTGTGCCTTATGATTATTGCACTATGTTACTTTGTGTTGGTGTGTAGTACATTTTGTTAAGAATAACCTATTTAATTTATATTGTATGAAGAGTATCTCTTTATGAATGAAGTCTCCGTGGAGCTATTGTCGCTAACCTATGTAAACTGTCGCATCACAATATTGTTTTAGTTGTAATGATATTTGGTTGAATTCTGTATGGATAACGAAAGGGAAATTATTTGCAATATTTATTTGAATTTATTGGAACTAGCTCATGCATGGATTTTATACTTAATTCATTGGTTTTAACAATAGATCTTATGATGTTATTATTAATTATAATGCTGTTGTTTCAGTTTATAAAATCAGGGTCAGAATGAAGCTGACTCTATCGATGCTCTATTTATATTTCTGCATACTTGTGCTGAAGTGTTATTTATTATGAAACATTTTAAACAAAATTGAAATTAATTTTATTGATATTTTGTCAATATTTTAATATGTTTGCTGCATAATCATAGAGATTCATCATTATTATAATTCAAGAGTTGATCTCTTCTATGGAGGCATTTCTTCGACTTTCCAATTTATTCTACTCTTACATTCTGTCTTTTTAACGTCTTTATTTATATTTTTAACAAATTGCTTTTTATATGAAAAGTTTTTTTAGGACTTTGTTTTTTCCATTTTATTTATTTAATTTTGTATTATGTATTAAGCATGCGTGAAGCCAAGAATAAAAAGATGCACATTTATATTTTTGCTTCGTATTTTAGAAACCAATGTTACTAAAGATACTGCCATTTCAATTGTTGATAAATAATTTCTGAATAGCAATGAATACTGGTATGTGTTAGCCAGTTATCTAGTTAAGTTGTATCTGTTTGAAGCTCATTTTATTTGCATGAATTACGAATTTGTCCGAATTAGGAAATTTCGTAACTAATATAAATATAAAATTGCATGTATATGTTGTGAATATACTTGTACTTGTGTATATGTAATTAATCAAAATTATATTTGGTGTCCAGGAGCTATGGTATGTCGAACTTTAGTTTGTGTAACAAAGTTCTAGTCAAAGGGATACTAAAATAAGATTATGTACCTAAGCAACCTGATAATTATTATACATTAAATAATTGATGGAATTAAGTTGTGTTTGATTGCCTGGACACACTCAGCTATTCTTTAAAATGCTCTCTTTTGTACACAACGTCATGATATTATTATTATATACTTCAATAATACTGTGTTGCGTTTGAGAAATAAAACACCGAATTCAATTCATAAGACTTATTTTTATTATAAATTTAATAACCTAGATAATTATATAAAAATGTCCTTTACGCCACCACATCTATGCAATCATTATTGCAATAACTCAACGCACAAACTTGAAATACCATGTACCCTTTCACACGGTGGGTAGTGTCCTTTCACTCGGTCGGGTATTTCCATATCCACACTGATACAAACTATTCTGTGTCGGAGCCGGAGCTCCCGGCGCTGCACTATAGTATACACAAGCTGATCCTCCGGTCGTGGATCATGTCCATGTGCCGCGTCTTGACGGCGCGCTGCGCGTCGAACGGCGTGCGGAACGCCACGCGCGCGTCGCCCGTAGGCTGCCCGCGCTCGTTGTACCGCCTGATCACGTCGTCCTGTGTCAATTCATACTCCGAGAAGAAGTTCATGATGTCATTTATACTAGCGCGGAACGGTACATTCTCCATAGACACGACGCACCCGGGAGCACCGAAATCATCAAGAGCGGGATCACGTTCGTCGTCCATGCGACCGTTATCGAAGCCCCCTCCGACACCGCCGCGGCCGAAGCCTCTCCCGCGGCCACGACCTCTGTCGAACCCGCGACCTCTGTCGTTAAAGTTACCTCGGCCTCTAAAATTGCCACGCCCCGAGTCAAACCCGCCGCGATTGAAACCGCCTCGGTCAAAGCCTCCTCTGTCAAATCCGCCACGTCCTCTGAACCCTCCGCGGAATCCTCCGCGGCCGCCCTGCATGGGATCGAAGAACTGCGGCTGTGGCACATTATTGATAAGCCCTTCCCGCATTTCAGGCGGCTTTGGACCTTCCAAAGCTTCCTCGACCACAGTCCGCGGCACAAGATCTACAGTCACGCGACATCCCTCCAGATTCTGTCCGTGTTTACTGGTCGCCATTCTCGCTTCTTGTGTCGATCTAAACTCGCAAAAGCAATCACCAGACGGCATTCCGTTCGGATCCAGCATGAGATGTATTCGGGCAGGCACAGCTTTCGTATCAGATAAGAATGTGACAATAGTTCTGTCCGTAGCATCTCTCGGTAGACCTTTCATCAATACACAGTCCAGGGGTTCGTCCGCCAAGTCGTTAGAAATTACATTATTTTGAATTGGCTTAGACATTTGATCCATTTGGTTATTAAACTGAGGTCGGTTAGCCCAGTTCGAAGCAGCTGTTCGAGGATCCATTGGATTGGCAGATGGGAATCCCCCAAATTGCGGGCCGGGAAACTGTCCTGGGAAACCTTGCTGTTGCGGAAATTGTGGAGTGAAGAACGGTACTCCTTGCGGCTGGTTTTGCATGAGTGGACCTCCTTTTGGCCCTCCTGGAGGACCTCCTGGGCCATTTTCGAATTGTCGTCGCTGACGCGGGTCGCGTGGCGGTGCCACTTCTGGTGGAACCTGAACTTCATTCTGAGGTTCGGCTGGCTGCTCCATTTGTTTATCGCTCATCGTCTTCTCTTTTTCATAATCTTCTTCTGAAACCGGCACGATTGTCGGCTGCCTCCTACCAAAAATATATCTCTCCTTTCTGTCTAACGCTAATTTTGCGTCTTCAGGCTTTACAAATTGCACATAAGCAACTTTAGTCCTTGTTAAACGACAGTCATTGACCATAATGGATAATAGGGAATACTCGCTGAAAGCTTTTATAATATCATGTTCTTTCACGAAATTAGGTAATTCTGTCAATTTAAGAACGTTAAAGCGCTGTTGGTTTTCTTCTGGTTCAACGATAGCTAGACTAGAATCGTCTTCATCGTTATCTTCACGGTAAGGAAGAAACGAATCCACCGCTGACTCATAAGTTTCATCATCGAGTGCTTCAACAAGTACCTGAGCGCCCTTCAACTCATTGGTCTTGTGCTGCAATGCCAGTTGCTTTGAGCGAGGGTCACAGAACCTGACATAGATGTTACCAGTACGACGTCCCATATTATCGTTTATCATTTTAATTCCGTGTTTGTCAATCAAGAATGGGAAGAAACGGCGGACGTCGCCGTAGCTGGTGTGGTTTGGTGCATTTCGTATAGCAACGCAGCAGTCCCGCTGTTGCTCATTACTGTCTCCAAATCGACTAGCACGACCGTCGCGTCGGAAGTTGACGCCGCCGCGTCCCAGCCCGCCGCGCATTGCGGGCGCCGGCATCCTACTACCTCCATTTTGCTCTCCCTGGAATGCATTTGGATTACGCTTTTTGCCGAGTTCTTGCAGTTTATTAAATGCATCGGCCATGGAGGCATCGGTGAAGCGAGGTAGCTGAGAGTCGCGACCTAGCGGACTGTTTTGCATGATATTGTTGGTTATGGTCTGTTGTTGTGGCATTGGCATAAGTGGATTTTTTGCTAGTCCAAAAGGTGGACCTGGTGCAGAAGGCCCATCTGGAATAACGATTGTCTTTTCCTGAGAACTTTCTGGAGATCTGGTTTGATTGTTCCTTCGGTCGCGGGAACGACGCGACGGAGAGCGGTCTCGTGAGCGGCTGCGGTCCTTCCTGTCGCGCTTGCGGTCGCGGCGGTCCCTGCTACGGCTGCGGTCGCGGCGGCGTCTCTCCCGTGACCGGGATCTGTCGCGTCGATCCCTCTTGCGATCCTTCCTGTCCCTGTCGCGGGACCTGGAGCGAGACCGGGATCTCCGCCTATCCTTCTCCCTGCTGCGCTTTCTCTCTGCCTTGTCATCATCTTTCTCTTCTTCGGCATTGGGAGTGTTATTTGAGGTGGGGCTGATGAGAGGTGGAGGCGGTTCAATGACAGCTGGTTGCGGGATCTCTTGAGGATTACCGATACCGGGAATGCCGAAGCCTGCTAGGGGGTTGTTACCGAGCGCGGTAGAGAATGGATTGAGGCCGGGTATGCTGAGAGACTGCACGGGGGGTATCGTTGCCGGCGAGGGCACGGGGACGGGCGCGGGCGCCGGCGCGGGGGAGGAGGTCGCTAGACTGAGCAGTGGGACGCTCTGTCGCGCTGCCTCGATTACCTTGTGCATTTCAGATCGAGAACTGAGCAAGAGCTTTACTTGAATTTCTTTGATTTTACCTCCGTCCAACATCATTGCTTGCCGAGCATCTTCGTCCGTACTGTAACAATTAATAATGAAAAATGTAAATAATTTTGTTGCTGCTATATTCCTTTTCTATGTACAAAACCTTGATCTCACTATAATCAACTTTGATAATAATCATCAACGTCCGATTTTTTTACAGCTGTGGTTGAGTTAGCTTCCACTTAAACCGGACTGGGCAGAATTTAATCATCATCATCAGCCTATAGCAGTCCACTGCTGGACATAAGCCTCTCCAAGTGCACGCCACTGAGATCGATTTTCGGCTGCTCGCATCCAGCTCCTGCCAGCCGCCTTGCGCAAGTCATCACTCCAGTCAATTGACTAACAATAATTTACCTATTCTGTAGACGAATAAATGAAAAGGCAAGGTATCTCGATCTAACCTTAAGGCTCTAGCTTTTAAGCCACTTCAACATCCATTGTAACATTAAGAATGCAAATAAATATAATGATATGAATATCTATCGCTTTCTATTAAATACGTCACCGGAGGCGTCAAGCACGTACCCAGAATTTTTTGTAGGGGGGGGGGTCCAGGTCCAGGCAAATGATTAAGGTATCGCGTAAATGGATACTTAAAATTAAAAGAAAATTGTTTTCACAAATTATTTAATGCATATCTCGGTAATATAAGACAGTATTATAACGCCCCGCAGATCAAAACTGAGTCATATTTGGCACTGTACTTACTACTGAGGGATTTATTTTATGGGTTGCATCTATTTTCGGGAGGGGGCCGGACCCCTTGGACCCCCCCCCCCTGGGTACGTCCTTGGGAGGCGTGATGTTTCAGCTTTTATTTGAGTGTGTTCTATTTTATGAGAACAAACAACACAAAGTAGGTAGGTATTCAGGTATCAGTAACCTTATAAAATATTTGTCCAGATTTCAGTAGACCTTACCAGACATGAAAACGGCGAATACAGTAGGATAAGGTCACGAATAGCTTTTCATTTTTGTAGGTATTTATAGTTACTTAGTCACCTATTTTTTTTTGTTTAGGTAATAATTATACAGAGTGTGTCGTACGTACTTACCTAATCACATTAAATTAAATACGTCAACTGGTCAAAACATACGATATTCATAACTTTGACTCATAAAAATGTAAATTGTGATAACGAAAAATGACTCCTGTGGCTAAACCACTGAATGGATTAGGTTATTTTTTTACAATTCGCCATAGAATTTCATAAAGTATATGTGGTAGGATTTAATATGATTAGGTACGACACCCGATATATTGAATAGCGACCCGCCCCGGCTCCGCTAGGGTGCAATGCTATTTAATTTACGTTATCATATATACCTATAAAAATTCTTCTCCGTGTGAGCGGAGGCCTGTGCCCGGCAGTGAGACGATAAAAAGGCAGTAACAGATACATATAAACCATCCTTATAAATCACTCTATGTATTAAAAAACCGCATGAAAATCGGTTGCGTAGTTTTGAAGATTTAAAAGTACAAAGGCGCGGAAAAAGTGACTTCGTTTTATTCAATGAAGTGATTACCTACCCGTAATGACTGACAACGATGTTTAAATGAGAGCCGGGTCGCTTGCCCTTCGAAACACGGCCCATTCAATGTTTCACCCGCGCTCTGTGGGAAGATCTCCAGGCCTACCTCGATATAATTATGTGCTATATACCTACCTAGGTAAGTAAAGGTACCTAAGCACTCTGAGATACCTAATGTATTTTTTGAAGCAAACTCTTCATCTTTATAATATTAGTAGGTAAGTTTAGAATAGATTACACCAGTCGAATGTCCTGGAGAAACTTGGGAACAACTCCACGAACCCGGATGAAAAAGTATTCTACCTATGCCTGTGGCCATCCTTGGTTAGATTTTTCTGTTTCTTGGCTCTAGAGACTAGCGCGTTCAAGTAAAAAAAATAAACAAACCTCTTCAGCATTATATTTTCAGAGGTACTATTGTAGGTAATTAGTTTAATTGTAGTGGGTAATTGTAGGTAAGTCGTGGTGGCCTAGTGGGCAAAGAACCAACCTCTCGAGTATGAGGGCGCGGTTTCGATTCCAGGTCAGGCAAGTACCAATGCAACTTTTCTAAGTTTGTATGTACTTTCTAAGTATATCTTAGACACCAATGACTGTGTTTCGGATGGCACGTTAAACTGTAGGTCCCGGCTGTTATTGAACATCCTTCGTTACGGGTAGTCAGAAGCCAGTAAGTCTGACACCAGTCTAACCAAGGGGTATCGGGCTGCCCGGGTAATCGGGTTGAGGAGGTCAGATAGGCAGTTGCTTCTTGTAAAGCACTGGTACTCAGCTGAATCCGGTTAGACTGGAAGCCGACCCCAACATAGTTTGGGAAAAAGGCTCGGAGGATGATGATATTGTAGGTAATTAGTTGCACTATGTAGCATATGCAGCTTGCCTACATAATAAGTTTTGATAAGGTACAATAGGTAATTGGTTTAGCATTGGCAGATGACGTCCGCTCCGCGTCCGTCGATATTTCAATTTTTGTATGTAGATAACTTCTGCCTGCTTCCCAAAGGAATTACTTCATACTCCTACTCCTAATAATTACTGCCCAATGCGAACCATATTTTATAGAACCTAATTTAGCCGTTGACTTTAGTCATGCATAGCGTAAAAACGAACAGGTGCCTGGAATCATTATAAAACAGTGAAGGTTTAGAGCTGACCCAATGATGGAGACGGGATGAAACTCCGCAGTGGTAAGTATGTCTTAACTACCTCGTGTTTGGGCTTATTGCATTTGTATTGAAGAGAACTTGTCACTAATATAGATTTATAATCACTGACAGCTAAAAATCTTTTAATGTTTAAATAAAGAAAACAATTTACGAAAAAGAACCGACTAACAAAAATACTAGGTAAAAAGGAAAACAAATCAATTTTAACATGAGATAAATCTACAAGCTAGATACCTACTGACTTCTACTTTTCTTAACACTGAGTCACCAAGCTCATCATTGTCTTATTAATTAGGTACTAAGGTACTACAACTAGCATATTTATAATGAATTCCTATGAAAATGAATCACAAGAATCTAGACAGTTGCCATGATCGCTCGCTAGATGTCACTGCTTTTTATATCCGTTATAACTTTAACCAAATAAATGTGTAAGTTTGGTTAATCGAAAATGAATCACCTGAGTAAAACTCTACAAGTTGTTTTTAATAAATAGGCCTTCTGCAAACTGGTACCTAATTTCTGATGTAAAATGATGAATGATGTAGGGTAGATACAGTTCTCGTTAAACTTTTTGGTAGTTTATAACTAATTTGCAACAGTATGTGCTCGTAGCCCCACAACCTGTTATGATGTCTGCACAACGTTTCATGGCTTGCGCAATTTGCTGAGCCAACACAAAGAACTATACCCACGCTTACCGAATCATTCCTTCTGAGCTGACTGTTCTTTCGCGAATGTACAACTAACGTACATAAGCTGGGAGTTCAGCAATAGTATCTAGTGAACCAGCTTCTTTCAGCGCATAGATGAGTTGTCGATGTTTTTTACCGACTTCCAAAAAGAAGGAGGTTTTTAGTTATCAATTCGTATGTTTAGCAAATAAACGTCTGAATTTGGTACCCAGTTACTCCAGAACACGTGGATTAATTTGGAATATTGGTTCTATTAATAAGATATGCTTTCGAGGTGGTCACAACTCTGTAAAGTTGGAGGCCGCATCTGGTAAAAACTTGATATATATTCATGTGTAGGTATGTCGGATCATGGGTAGGTTTAGAGCTAACCTGATGATGAAGATAACACAGAGTCTAGAGAAAGCCGTCATGGTTTATGCTGCCTTTGTAGAAAGATACCTAGTGCTAGAATGACTTAAGATTTTAGGAGGACTATTCAAATTTCCTGCCTGAGGGCATTGAAAAATATTATATGAAATGCGGTACCCACTCATTATTTTGTAATATTTCAACATAATAATATTGTTCTGAAATTCCCTTTGTAATTTGGTACTAGTTTAATGATTTATTTCATGTAAAAACCTTGCTTGGTGAGAATACTCGAAGCAGTAGCGAGTACGAACGGATACGGACTAGAATTTCAGTTAGGTTAACGGTAGGTACTCCCTTTCTTCACGTTCGCTAAAAACTTCAGTAACCATACTGTCCAAATCCCGAAATTTTGTTTAACATAACTTAGTTTCAAATGCCTTCTGTTATAATACATATAAAAGTACCTTTTATAATAATTGAATCTCCAAATTTTACATGACCTAAGGTCATGTCATGTAGGTACCTAATGTAAATTATTGTGTATAATTCCGAAAGTTAATTGTAAATATTTATTTAGTCCTAACACTTTTGCAAAAAAAAATGGTTTTAGTGACAGAATCAAATCGCTGTAAATCCGACTCCACGCAGTCTTGTCATCTGCTCTATTTCTAGGGTGTAATTGAGCTGCGGTGGTAAGCGTTAAGCTCAGCATGCGATAAACTCGTGTGGGACCGCCGGAGCCCCCCAGGGGCGGAGCCGTGACAGAGTAACAGCAATCGGTAAAATTAAGGGCTGGCTGGACGTGGCACGGCACAGCACGGCAGGTTGTGCAGTGGCATGCCGTGGCATCCAGCTGAAAGCCCAGCCGCTCTGGCAGTGGAGTTTTGCGCCCTGCGCCCCACCGAAATGCTGCACAAGTTTCAACCTTAGTTGAACTAGCTAGCAATCATAATATCTCGACCCCAAAGTGTGTCATACGTCTCGCGGGATGTAGTGGCGTGCCGCGGCATCCCGTGGAATGAAAAAGCAAGACACGTCATGCCGCCGCATCCTGCGGCATTGTGGTATACGAATAAAGTAACATAAATTCTAAACACATTGAAATAAGATTCAAAATAACTTCATTAGTATTAAAATCCTTTGCCATGCCACGCCCGCAGTGGGCGCCGGCCCTGTAAGTTCAAAAAGTGTTTTCTTTTGAACAATCCCTACCTGGGACCTCATTTACCTACGCTGCAGTCACTATCAATTTTCTCCTCACACAAACTATAAACACCGTCAAGCTGAGACTTTTACTTAAGACTTAGTTAATCACACCTTTCTAAGAAAAAATATACCTAATTTGTACCTAGGTTTATTCAAATTTTACTACCTACTCTTCTTCACGGCTGTGGTTCATATTGAAAGAAGGGGTTTCTTTGGGTTATTAGGTAAGTAACTAATTAGATTTATACCGAATGATTAACCCGTCCGAGTCTAAAAAGCAGGATATTACTGTATCAGGAAATTAAATCAGTATTAAGGTATAGAGTCGTTGCTTTTTCTCAGACAAAACAAGAGGAATACATACATGTTACTTATTGTAAATTTATATATATTTACAGACCATAACTAGCAGGTTAACTTTGTTCGTAGTGCTGATAAACTCTATCCGAATTTCGTTAACTCTAACCTAGGTAATGAATCCCCGAAAAGATGACATATAATGAGGCTACTTCTTTCTTCAGGACCTAAGTACTCATTCAACTGACATGCAGGTCGCAGGACTCCGCGAAGAAGGTACCTCTTTATTCAATCTTGTTGCTTGTGCTCAGTGCCTAGGACCCCCAGCCTGTTTTTTCTGCCACATTAAAATTTTTAGCACTCCGTCAATCCGTGATCTCGTCTCCCTACCTCGAATACTGCTTGAGCACTCGACACTGGACGGCGCGGCCGGAAGGAAATGACATGAGACCTGAGGCGATGCAAGGGACTGCTCAACATAGTGCACGAAGTGAACTAGAGCAAAGCTTTGGTAATGTGTCTCCCGCGGCAGGCGAATTCTTACAGGCCTGTTTTAAGCCGGTTGTTGTCCGGCATATCCGAGTGGACGATGTCCATGAGGATTTCCCTCGTCTGAATACACTGATGATTTCCCAAAACCACTATTATAACCCAGCACGAGATCGCAACAGATGACAATCCGCTTGCATTTGCAGTACAGCCCCGCATCGAGTTTACAACGTGATTTGTACGAAATTCTTTGAGCAGCTTCTTTGAGCTTTCCTCTTCAGTGTTTGTCTACTTTTTCGTTGACTAGCCATGATAGTTTAGTCATGAGATTGCTTTATCGCGTTTGTAAATACTTGGCGTCGTCAGTTCAATGTTTAGTACCTATAATTATAGAAACCCCAACAAAGTCATATTTGTTACCACGAGTTTTGATTGTATTGTTCTGTATTTTTTTAAGAACAGTTATCTTTAAGTTCAGCAGCCGAGAGCAGAGCAGAGTACCGTCAAGCAGGCGGGCTCCATACGATATGCCGAAGTAGGAGGATATTATATTTTGAATTATTACCTATGTACTTACTAATTTGATGATACAAAATGTAAAAACAAGTTTACCTTACAAGTACCTAACACTTCCGTTAAATAATATTGTGGTACCTATTTTTAAATGAAATATAGAACTGAAAATTGAGATAAATCTCTTGAATTGTTACCGAACTATTGACTCTTTTAGTAGATAGTAAAAATAATGAACATTGTGAAGTCAACACTACAGTGGCGGCATCTACAATTTTTAGTAATCATAACTAAGTAGGTACCTATTGATAAGTAATTACGTGGTTGAAGTGAACCTAATTAGAAAGTATTGCTGTTTGTTTACACACGCCAGGAGAAACCAAAAACACTGGGTTTACTTAAACGTAATGATAGTACCTAAACGTACCTATAGATAGACAATTATCGTAAAGTGAGACCGAAACAGATTTTTTTAGGTAAATAATCCTAGTTATCAAGCGAGGGAAGCGCATCTACATTCAAGGAAACATCCACAATTTACCAGGTGTTGAAGGCAAGGATGTTTCGTATTGCTGAAACCTTTGTTCATACATTTGAAACCATATTTTAGTTCTATGTAGCGCCGTCAACGTCGTTGTGGCGCTGCAGTCGCACAGTTTTAACCGAAGGTAAGTTTTCATCAGATGTTACAGCGATGGTTTCTTGGTTGTAAATATGTTTTGCCCTAGTGCTACCGCATAAGCTGCAGACAGAATGTGTAACTAAAAATAAATCACAGTAAATAATAAGCCTCAGCTAATCTCTAAATAATCCATAAATGTTCCTAAGGCATAAAACATTTTGTTTTTCCTTGTTTTAAACTGTTTGGCTGTTTATCTCCAGCTCACCACAACATACCTATCTTACTTTACGCATTTTTCGAGCAGGATGCTTTTTTTTTGGTAGGTCAACCATCAAAGGACCCGCATCAGACGGTAGAAAGGCTCCCATCTTGTCACGATCTAGCGTGGCCCATATAGGAAGGAAGTCTCTTAACAGACTTCGTAGAGAGATCGGCAGATGCAAGGATAACCTATCTAGAGGTAGGTACACCGACGACAACAGATGCGGGTGCAATGCCGCACCACAAAAAACGGCACCTTCTGTGGTGCCTACTGTGCCCCAATACCTGCACAGGGAAAGACTTACTTGCCGCTTGATCCCTTCAGCTGTGGATCGGAGGAAGGGATCATTAGACTTACTGACTGAAAGCCATCCACATGTACACCTACTAACAACCAATGACGTGTGAGTCTGCCCCTGTTTATGCAAGTTTTCGTAGAGACAATAAGGTCAAAAGTTAGACAAAGTAGGTCTTGGTTTATAATACCTTCTGGAACTCTTTGTATTCTAGGACCAAGGAAATGTTAGAATAATCGCACCGCAATCTCTTTCAGGCTCATGTGGAACTGATGTGATGCCTAATTTAATGCTACTAATGAAGCATCGTGTGACCGTTTCACGAATACACCACACAATGGTCCGTTTACTGAAGTTATGAAAACACTAACTGTGCTGAATTTATATATGAGGAGACTAGTTTATGTGAGCTGAGCACCTAACTAAAACTGAAAGGGTGTAAAAAGATAGGTACCTTTGTTACCCCCAAACGATGCCAGTATGACTCATCTAGTCTAATAATTGAACCGATGAGGGCTCAAAAATTCAACATTACACCTGATGGAAAAGCAGCCGTTTAAGTAAATATAGTCCAGCTCCCATCACCGCGGCGCTTGTTGCATTTTCTTTTCAATATGACGTAAACTAACTGGTGTTGTTATTTAATATTTTTTCCCTAAGACGCGAAGCTACCAAAGCCACTGAAGTTACCAAAGTGAGGTCGACATTTCGCGGAGCTCCATTATTAAAGTAGTTCACCTACATCATTAAATCATATTGGACAGCATCTCGGATTTGTTGCCTCCGAACAGATTTGGAGCAGTATCGTCATCAGAATCAGTTCCTGGGAAAATATTAATTCTAAATACTTATACGAGTACCTAGTACTGGTACTAGGCTTTGGAGATTTTAGGAGCTCACTAAGACTAGCATGTTGATGAAAAAAAAAATGGTGTGGTCCAAGGGAGTACGAGCGCTTTATATTCATACGCATAGTTTTTTATTAATTGGACGAAAATATTTTTCCTTTTACCGTCAATACCTACTATAAAATAAATAATTTAGTTTAAAATTCCAGCACATAGAATTGCACATTGTGAAGCACGGAGCGAATAAGTTTTAACTTGTAGGCTGTAACTCTGTACAAAAATGTTCGTACTTTACTATGTAAAAGATGTTAAAAACCACGAAGAACAAAATGATTTGCGGAGATGACATAACGCCAAATCTTCTAAGAAAGTTGCCCGACAAAATGCAAGTGTTCGGGGGAAGGGGAAAGTAGCTAGCTAATAGCTAAGACTATTTTTTCGCAGATTGGTTTTGGTTTAAAAAGGAACCCCGAGCGCCTCGTTAGTTTAGTAGTAACTGATCTCTTTCGTAACGGATTCTTACGGCATCTCCGCTCATCTTTCCTTCCTGTGTTAGAAACGAATAAGCCCCTAAATCACAAATGTTTTCATGCATATTTCAATATCAAAGAACAGTCACATACATCTTACGATCTAGTATAAATAGCTATTTATAATATGTATTAAGGTCTAGAAAGGCCGGCGCGGTGCAGCTTAACCTGTGAAACGAGGAATTTTATGAACTATGATAGGTACCTACTCCAAACTCTCGAGTTTCTCCGCTTTCATCAGGCGAGTCAAGCATGTCAAATAGCATCAGATTGACTCGCGTTTACGTTGTCCTTACCAAAAAAAAATTTCGGTGCACTTATAAAAAACTCGGGTTTTCAGTTATAATTTCTAGGATCTGAAGCTAATCAACTAAAGGCGAAGAGAGCTTTTTTGCGACATCCCGCACGTGCTGGAGCATGTCGTTTATATATTTTGACTATCGTCAAGTAGCCATCGTTGACAAGAAAATTCGACGGACTAGACCTTTAAATTATGTAAGAGCGGTTCGGGAGCATTTCTCTGAATGAAGTGAATATCACTTCGTCGCTGACCTTTTCTTTACAGTTCTGATTCAAGTTCAGTCTGTATGAGGATCTAGCTGTTTGATAATGCTCCAAAAGTACGTAGGAAGTAAGTGTTGTTAAAATTATCTCTAACCGACATTCCGGAACCTAAAAAGATAGTAATGCATACGAAGATGCATAATATGCTACCCCCTTATCATAGGTTTTTCAACGAATGTCATACGCAGGTTAGGTAAGCCTTCGAGCCCTCTGAAAGCTGTCTGCCGAAGTCTGTCGTTTTTGTCTTCATACCCTGCCATGTAAAATCTGGAGAATTCAGCATTGTTAGCAAATTTTGAGAACTGTTCATTGCTAAAACTATTGTTCCTTAGCTAGCAGATAAGGAGAAGTCCGATTTCGCTTACCAAACCCTAGACTTCTTGCACCAAAACCAGCATGTTACATTCACGGATAGATTTAATATATTAAATAATTCAATCTATAGGTACTAATATGATAAAGAGAAAACATTTTGAGTAACTATTTTACTGGTCAAGTACGGGAAATAGTTCCTACGGGATTCGGGTGAAACAGCGGGAAAACAGCTAGTAATTACTTATACAATAAATAAATAAAATTACTTACAACTTTATGGAAAGAAAGATGATACAAGTCTACGATAGAACGAAAAACCCCCATAATCAGGATAAAGAAGTTTACCTAGGTAGGTACGGATATCTTAGAATATTTCTGTTGATAGCCCAATAACAAAATCTAGAGAAAGACTAGTGTTATGACTTTACATCCTAATAGGCAGATACCTAAATCATTTCATAGTTTTGAATGTTGCGTCTCAGCTTGCCAAAGAACTTACCCGCCTTTAAAACCGACTACTCGGATAATGTAGATTCTATCACATTATATTCACATCCTACACCTTAACCTTTTCACCGCCACGCCATATCGGTATTCCTATGCCCTGTACGCCAAGCCCGAAAATCTTAATTAAATATCTACTAAAAAATACATAAAAGTAATGATTTAATAGGTTTATTTTGTATTTTTCTGCGACCTGTTTTTTGTCGAGTATAGCCGTCGTTGGCGCACAGGGCACGCTTGCTCATGTCTATAGCCGACATTGGCGTTCAAAAGGTCGTCTCTATAATCTGGGTTGTAACCTCAGCTGGTGCTTTGGAACTCGGTTTCTTCCAAACCGTGGTGTCATATTAACTACCGTATTTTTCAGCTTTGCTAAATATTAAGAACTGTGGGTTTTATTCTTATTGACGCCGCGTCGCTGCCGAGCTGTGTTGAGACACAATGCAGAAATAAGAACACCATGATCTATTTGCCCACAGTTCTTTTAAAGCATTACTGTTTATCGGCTACTATTATCAATCTGAGAAATATGATATGGCCTAGTAATCCCAAGTGAGAGATTCGATTAAGATCGTAGCACACATCAAGTCCGTATGTAGGTACTGTTCAGTAGCTGGAGCCGAGTCGAGGTGTTCCAGCAGTGTTGAATGCACCCTTAGCGTGTTTCAGTTAGATTGACCCCTGTTTCCTAAATCCCCATTCGCAGTCCGAGGCAATGTAGGTCCAGACGTACAAGAGTCGAGGCCCAAGCACCATGCGATGGCAGCAGTGTGATGCGAATACTCATGTGCCAAGGGGTTAAGATTTTACCGATCAAAAAAACAACAAGGTTAGCAGTTCAAGGCCGTACGAACAGACCTTTTAGATTTGATGTCTACTACGACCTTGTAACGGGTGACCTATTTGAAGATACACGAGGACAATAATTCTACACGATAAAAATGACGCAAATAAAAAGTAGACATGGATCCTTTCTTACATCCTCAATATCCAGGTATGTACCAAACCTGGATTCTAAGGCTGTCTATTTGCTGAGAGGAAATCCTAATAAAGAGATAATACTCCTCTTCTAGGCGATATGAAGGCTTTCACAGGATTTTATTGGAAACCTATCAGTCTGGTAAAGTAGAATGATAATTTGAAGAAAAAAAAACCTAGAAAAAATGAAGTCGCGTCTGTCGCGCTGCTGCCGCACTACTTGCGACGTAATGTGAAGGCACACTAACGGTTTATCTAATATCTGGGTGTGATTGATTAAAATTATTGATGTTGTTATTTCTGCGGACATGTCATTCTGAAGCACTAATCTAAAATTTAACAGGTCATAATCACGCTGCAGTGTTGTAGACTAACGGAGTACCTACGTAAATAGTTAGGGATATAATAAATAGTATAGATCAACCTGACACATCTGCTGTCATTCCACGTTGCTTTATTAACTCTCCGTAAAGTTAAACGTAAGCATTGTTAGGTACCTATTGATAGTAAAATTATCAAAGCTCAAGTAGCCAAAAAATCATTTCATACTTATTAGTTTTTTTTCGGATATGCTAGACGAAATACTCGCGAACGGTGGGGTGGTCCTAGAATAACACAACAGCAGTGAAGAATAAGGTTTTGGTTCCGTCGACATACGTTGCCATGTCGTGTAATAATGAATATTTCTATTACTGCGATTTTTGCTAATGAGCTAGAATAGTTTTCCTCGATTTTTGAACAGCTTTCCACCTGTGGGTTTTGCTGGAAACCGTTCGTAACATGAGAACTTGCTCACAGATTATTTCGTCAGGGTTCAAAATCCTTTGAAATCAAGTAGTGTATACGCTGCGTAGTGCCTCTGCTATCATATTATTC
Organism: Helicoverpa armigera; assembly: GCF_030705265.1. Classification (NCBI taxonomy): domain Eukaryota; kingdom Metazoa; phylum Arthropoda; class Insecta; order Lepidoptera; family Noctuidae; genus Helicoverpa; species Helicoverpa armigera. The sequence continues at coordinate 5,444,533 of NC_087141.1, forward strand.
GTCTGCACTCCAGCAGATAATTTATCAAGGAGACCTTCGTTGGCTTCTAGTATGAAGGAATCGGATCATAACAGCAAATGCCATTTTTGGTCGGATCGTTTATGTACGCATTGGTTTTTACCGAATAACTCCACTAAATAAGCCGGGCAAGCTCTCATTGCACTTTTCAATGAAACATCCAGGAAGTGTAAACGAATTATTACCTACGTCCCTAATCCTAATAATTCAATTCGGCAGGAAAAAGTTTAGGTAACAAATATTGTCAGTTCAGTAAGAAATGGTGATAATCAAATCGTGGCTGTGTACTGTGTGCAAAACATAAAACATTAAATTCTGCTATAAAATAACCACTGTAATAATGGAACATTGGAGCGATAAGCTAGAAAAATCCATAAAAAATCTGCTCGGTCACAGGCAAAAATTGTTTCGATTGGGTTAGCAATTGCCTAACTTTTGAAACCTGAGTTTTTTTGGGGCAAGTTGAATACTTACACCCTCCCTCCTATACAGTCTAGCTGCGTTAGCCAGTGCCTAAAAAGTTGAAGTCCCTAAAATATTTCAGCTCGACTGCTTCCCGGGTGGATTGTCTAAATATTATTTGTATGCAGAGATGATCACATTTCGGGGATTAGATAGGATAATCATTGTTTTCTTCTCCTAAAAAAGGTGTGAGTATTATCACGATCAGCCCGCCATAATCTAAGGGGAAAGTTTTCATTCAGCGCAGTCTTATAGTCCAGGTGTGTCGAACTTTTTTGGTCTCGATGAAGTTTATATAAATTCAGAGTAAGCGATTAAGGAGTGGTTTGTCCCGGGTTTCTGCTGTCTTAAGCTAGGATAGTGATAGGTGTAAAATATTCGCGCGGATACTTACAGTATCCTACCAGCTTTTGTTGAGCGGCTGTCTCGGTTTAGTCTGTTCCATGTAGGTACACGGTCAATCTCTAAAGAATGCCATTCCTATTCTTAGGTTAGTTTTTGCAAGATTACGCCTTTCTATTCTATAATTTCGCGAAAGATATTACTGCATCAGTATTAGTGCTGTGCAGCACAGCACAGCCTGTGCTAGTATTTGAAGCGTGGGAGCTTGCTCAGGATTTCAGAAGTGATATGAAGAAACCTAAAAACCAAAAATTCTAAGAGCTAAAAAGTTTTTGGCTAATTAAATTCTTAATTATAGAATAAACATACTTTAAGTTATATGTAGTTTCCGCCACTGTAGCACATAATCGATGTAGTCATTTGGAGCGTTTACTAATGATACATAATTTCAATTTCGTATACCTAAACCTACTATCAATCTACAATCATTCAAGATTCCTATATCGTAGGGATGATGGCTTGCAGTGAATGCAGTGAGATATTCTCTGAAGAAATCACTTTCTCTGTCACTGGAGACCATATCAGCCGAGCCCTTAATAATGAGCGTAGATGCATGTCGCTGTGGTCGAAATCGGCTAAAATTGATCATCCTATCAGCTATCGATATACCTAGACATCGTTTTAAAAGAATTCCAGACATTCATGCATAATATGTTGCAGCTCGAATCTGGAGATATTTAAGTGAACAAATTCAACTTTCACGCAAATCGCAAAATTAGTAGGAAGAAATCCAACCGTGCTAAGAAAGAATCAATTGATTCGTATGTACCGTAACTCACCTTTTATACTGTCGGTATTTTTTCAAGTTTAGGCAGTTTTGGACGATACAGTTCAAAATAAGTTGACGAGACTGAAGTCTCCTGCATTAGCTGCGCAGTATAATATTTAACAACAAAATAGTAAACTGAGTAGCAATTCAGGTAACTTTAGACACGTCAAAATAGTTTAGACTAGGATTTTTTTTTGTTATATTTCGTCAAATACTTTGTCTTGTTTGGTGTGAAAAGAAAAACTTAAATTTGAAGAATTTATCAAAGCTCAACAGGTAATTTTTCATTTTATTTTTTTTAAGCAGTAGTTTTTAGTGTTCTTTGTTGATTAAATAAACAGCTTCCCTAAGTTCAGTACCAAAAAATTTTGAAGTTCAGCATACAAAGCAAAATAATTGTTGATGAAATTATGAAACAAAGCAAAATTTAAAACAAACTTATACTAAGAATATACTCACCAATAAGTCCACTGTGTAGATATAGTGTTATAACAGAACTAGCCAGACTAGGCAAATTATAGATGGTAAGAATCAACTAAGTATGAAGAGAATCCCAAGTTATTCAGTAAATTTTAGTTCAAAAACCTCTTGCAAGCTACATATCCACAACACGGACAAGGTCAATACATCCATCCATTTTTTATTACTAGAGATAGAAAATTGACATAACTTGTATGAAGTTCCTATCAAAATTCTATCTCAAAGCAAATTCAAACAAATAGACAGATTATTGAGTCCATCTTTAGTAGATATCCTACTGAGCGTAATATATAGGTGAGAATATCAAAAAAGTAAAATTAAATAATGACCAGACGGCTCCTAAATGGGTGTTTGTTGATAAACAAACGGAGGGGCACGTATTGATTTGCATTCCATTTTGTTTTAATGTTACTTTGAAGTTTCAGGGTTTCTGATCTAATCCAAGCAATTAGAAATTTCAGATTTCTTTTGGCAATCACGTAATAGTAATAAATGCTTTTCTGTTTGGGTAGAAACACAGACATATCTCGTCCATTTATTCATAATAAATATCATAACAAAACTTACTGCTAACTTTGAAGTAGTCTTAAATATTTTCAGCTAAGTATAGTGAGATCAAGTTTTCTAGAATATTTTCAATGAAATGAGTCCATAGAAAATATTACCAGATGGCAAGTGTCATAATTTGAATGTTACGTATAGCTACCTGAACGCAATGAACGCATCTCCAAGCTCGCCGCCTACTATGTGTACGCCTCCTTCGGGAATGGAGAGGCCCCGAAAGAAATTCCTAATGTCCAGGGCATTTGCAGACCATGGCAGGTTCTGAAGTCTAATGATGACACTCATTGTTGCTGTTCACGTTGCTTGTACCTATAAAAACGAAAACAGCCTGTCCATTGTTTGATTTGTAGAAATGTTCAATATAAAATATGTTAAGATAATCTATGTTCAACACGCAGTTCATTCCGTATGCGAATATAAAAAAATTTACAAGGTTGCATATTGGTTACTTAATTTTTTAATTTTAAGTGTTTATTTGAGTTTCTATGTGTAGTAGTGTACAATAACAGCCAAATAAGTAAATTGTTATCACATCGAATGACATGAGACTGATAAACGTTTGAGTTAGTCACTACAATGAAAAAGTTTGTTATTGGATTATTTGCGTCTATGGTTTTTACCGCGTCAACTGTGTAACTACGCGTACAATATCCCTTGAGGATAGTTAGCCTTATCAGATGCCGGTTTTTCTCACATTCGCAGTAATCATAAGTATTTGCTGATGTTGGTAACATCGAATGTTATACAATGAGCATTGAGCAGTTTATAAGAATGGAGTACCTAGTTTACTGCGTACGTCTACGATTTTGCATGGCACTAACCAAACAAACTTGAACCTCATTACCTCACTACGATTGTTCTAAATTTCTATTTTCCTCGGCTAAAATGGCATACAACTAAAGACGCACTGCTGATGAAAACATTTTAGATAGGAAGAATTCCGTCATCTCAGATTTTTTGATCACCAAAGTCAAATCACTATCACATTATCACATCACGAACTTACCTAGAAATCGCTAAACCTTAAACGCGTTTAACTACAAGTCATCTCTTAGCACAATGTTTTCACTTAGAAGTATCACATACGCAATGTCGCAACCATTTCAATTGTATAAATCAAATCCAGCAGAATAAGTAACACGCAAGAAATATTTTTTCAGCAATAAAATGCAACCCACCAAAATGGCGGACGAGTGACCAGCGAGAAGTCACGGAAACGGAAATAAAGTAAGGATGAAGGTTCATGCTCTATGGATTGGTAATTTAATAAAATCATAGAATAAAATAGTCACAAGGTATTGCTGGTTTAAAATGAAACCGTTTCAGATTACAGCTACGTTCAATATTTGTTTAAGAACATAGGATTATATATACAGGAAAAGTTTCCGATTTCATCGCAGGTAGTCAGTACATTGTGTCTCTGGCTGGTTACTGTTGCTTAGTAGATATGATAAGGTGGAATTCGTCCTCTTCATTGTGTACTCCAGACTCCATATGACTCCATAGGGCATTTTTTATTGTATTTGTAAAAAAATCCATTGGCATTGTATTCTCAGTTCTTTAGTATTTATTATTTTATGCGATATGGCAACCATTTCCAAACCGACCGAATGAAGTAAGTGAATGATCGAACGAATGAGTTGGATTTAGTTTCAGAATTCAGATCTGCGTTTGTCACGATTATTGTTAATAATTTGCAGAAAAAATCTAAAAAGATACTAAAATTCAAGAGAAATAAGAAATTAACACTTGTCTGGTCTGAAACGTAAGTAACGACTATATAATTTTCCCTCAATTGTCGGTTAATAATACTTATAGGATTCTTACCACGCTGTCAAAAATGGTCAAGTAAATAATGATATTTTCTTTTCCCTAAATCCGCTATCCGTATCTTCTAATATTTACAAATATATAAGATGAAACTAATAATAGCTTAACCAGTCCAAGACCTCTGTACTGATGTCAATTCCGTTTTTTTATCAAGTTTGACTCGTGGTTTATTCTTTGTAAGGATTCCCTAATTAATGCAATCAATATAATTTGTTTACCAAAAATAAATCAATTTGAAAAAATGTTTCGTACCTTGTGAAAATATTGTCAAAAATAATCTTGTGTGTTGGAAAACACTGCATAAGTGTCATTTATCGAATGCATTTCCAAAAAATATTAAAAGTGTAATATTGGTATTCAAAATTGATCTGAGTACTTTCCCGCGTTTTTAGTGTCATTGACTTTATATTGAGCATTTTGACCTTTTCCTGTGGGGTCAATATCCTTATGTACCTCAACACTTGAATTTATGCCCACAAAGTGACCACAGAATAACAATATATTTTTTTAATTTCAGGTATAGAAAGCAGACTCATTAGATTCTATAACCAAATAATAGTTTTAATTAAAAATAAAGTAACATAGTAGTTATAAATAAAATGTTGTTATAAAAGTAATTGCTCAATATATAAATAGAAGTTAGTGTTATATTATATTTATTGAAAACGGTGTGTTATAAGTGTAATAAATGTGTGAAAGATATCCGGGGTATTTGTTCGGAGGAACCCCTGTCAGTAGTTGGGACAGGAGTTTCAATTCACTGGAAAATGTAAGTACTTTTGATATCATAATCACCTTATATCTGTATGGACATGCTTATTTAAAAGAGAAAAAAATATTATTACATTTTCATGTTTTTTTTTCCTATTAGACTGGTATTAAAATGACACATTTCTTATGCACTGAATTAGTCCAATTTATGCTAATTAGAATGAGGTCTGATGCATAAGGTTTATGGTATGGATTAATTTCATACAAACAATATAATTGTAATTTTCAATGTATTTTTTTGTCTTTAAAACAAATATTGCCAATTTGAATATGTTATTAATGCATCATAAAATATACAATCATGATAAAACAATAAGTTTTTCTTAGCATTCATGTTTCAAACTTTCAACAAACTTTGATTCAAAAATAAGTTTTCTGGCTAGTGAGAATTAAAAGTAAAATTGATAGTTTTACTATTTATCTGTCTATGCAGATCTCATTAGTTCAAAAATAGGTAATCAGGTACTCTTTCTAAATTATTATTTTTAGAATTTATGCCATATAGATTAGTGAGTTAATCTAGTTGGCTTAATATTTGAAAAGTACCAGTTTTTGTTATTTATTTGAAGTGCAACTGTTGAGATTTTTTCATTATCTAACTTTATTTCAATTTTAATATTTTTCTGTCTTGTTCTTGTGATTTACTGGTAGATTATTGGCTTGATTGTATAATAATCTGTTGCCTTCCCTATTTTTCATGTAAGTACATTTAATTTTATACTTTTCGAGTCTCCTACATAGTATATATCCCCCCTCTTACACCTACATTCACTCATTTAACCCAAAAAAGTGAAGTATTTCCTATAAGAAAAACCTTAAACTTGTAGACAATTGAATTCACCATTAGACTGGCTTACTTATTTTCAATTCTATCTACAATTAGTCATTTTATTTCATCTTTATAGTAGCCATTCTTACTGGGTGATATTCTAAAAAAAAAAAAACATTAGGTATTTGTAAGAGCATCCAGAAACTATACTCAAATCTGACCTATCTACTTATCTAAGTTTTCTTCCATGAAATTCATAGTTATCATAATATGCCAATTCCTTTAGGAAAGTCACAATAGGCTGCCACAGTTTCAGACAATAAAAGCACAGATCCATCAAATATTTTGGCAGTTGATTCATAGAATAAAACAAATCATTATGTAATTTGATCCAATACAAGGAAAAATATGTTTTACCCCATTTTATTTAGAGTTCTTGAAAGATTCTTTGAAGGCAGATTTTATTCTTATAATATAACATGATAAATTTTTCGAATCTAGCCTGTCCACATACCTTTTCTGATTGCAGGCGGTATCAGAATAAATATTGATAGAATCAGCCTTGAAAAATAATCATAACGAATATTGAACCTAAGACTTCATGCTGAGCAGCCAAAAAAGACACGTAAAAAGAACTCGAGTAGTTTAAAAAGGTGATCCAAAAGTAAAAGTATAGTACGGCCTTTGGCTACCTAAGCCCTTGCTTACATTACAAATCGGGCTATATCTGAGCTTGAATATTAGCATACAGCCCAGCCCAGGCTAATAGTATTGTTTCTTTTATGAGATTATATCGGGGTCGCGCCCTAACGAATTTAATTTTCGCGCGCCAGGCCTACTTTGCTGTGTACGAAATCCGCATTAAAAAAGCCATACCTAATGACACTCCAACAGGCCATTATTAATGAGCTCTGTAACTAACGCTTTAGTAAAGAGGCAAGTTCCATTTTACATTGGAAACTTGCCAGCATGCTTGTAGACAGAACGCCAGTGCGAGATGTAGGGTGCCTGCGGTTGTTTGGGACAATAGAATTTTTTTTTTTAATTGATTGGCAACACAGAATTTTGTACGCTAAACTCGAGGAACCCTAGAGTTCCCAAAGTAGCGCCTCCTTTTGCATAAAGCCTCTATTTGGCTTCAAATTGTAAAGACGGACTTTAAAAAAGATTTTTTCTAGGTTCCACAAATCTAGGTAGAAAGATTAGTTTTACAAGCGAAATACCTCAACCTACTAACCTATTTTCGCCTGTGTTTTATTCATATTAAATTACCATTGCGACAGTTTACGTTAAGCCAATAAATATAATTCTTTTGGCACGAGCGTCCCATAGTTTCGCGAGGGCTTGAAAAAATAGGTTTTACACTCCGGCCTGTAGTTCTTTGGAACAAAACATGCCAGAATGCCAAGAGGTCACGTAGAGTAGTATCTATTCTATTTATCCCGCGTGACCCCGAAGCATGTTTAACCTACATCTTAGAGTAACCATTGCAGTTGAATATGTCATCGATTGCGGGGCCTTTTATCATATTCGTTTCGTACCACGATCTGATAGTGCAGTTCGCGAATTCCGAGCTACGATGCAAGTCTATTTTGTCGGTCTTAGAAATAGGATAGGGGAAAGTCGGCCAAGGGTTTATACGTTAAAATTAGCTGGTAACGCAGGAAATTGATCTGTCAAACAAGTGATTATTAAGGCAATTTCCCTTTTGGTTAAATTGTAAAAATGATTGGAAGATTTTTGATAAAGAATAATAAAAATAAAAAAACAATAGCGCTCGCAACAGCATTCGGTACATACACTGTTTTGATTGACGGATTGTTAACTACCTAGTTCCTTTTAATAAATGGGGGAAATTCGAGGAAATAATAGCTTGGAAGTTAAAGGCAAACAGTTCTCAGAATATTTTCTCGTTAAAAAGTAGCTGTAATAATTATTTATTTGGCCTGTCGGTTGATAGTCTTGACTGAACAGAGGTTTGACTCATTGCCAGTTTACAATAGCCAGAGGCAACTGTATAAGTCCTCACCGTTTATTATTTGTGTCCATAACGTATAAACGTTCTTTGAAACAAAATAAAATGCGTCTGAGTAAAAATGCTGCTATTATATGCCCTTCTAAACCCATGAAATATGTCCCCCCTAATACCAACTCCTTTAATTAGACCTCCAAGGGAGAACTTCAGAGGTCGCATTTTTAATAACGGCGTTAATAATGACTTACGCTACTTATTCACACACTGGCCCTGAATTGTGATCCCATCTAGTCGGCTATGCACACGATCTTTAACTTTGCACGAAGAACTTAGACGGTGGGGGAGTGTGTAACTGCCTTGGAAAGTTTACTTCAGAAAACTAGCAATGAATCTTTGGAAGTCATGAATTCTAAAAGATTTTCACTTCGAGATTACAGCTTCTCGCCTGCTCTTAAATCACATTTTAGGCTGGAATGTGTTACTTTAATGTAACATAGTTTGTTTTATATCAGGTGTAAATCGAGTGAGTTAATCTAGTGGTAGGTACCGTATACAGGTTTTTAGGTCACGGCCGCTTGTATTGCCCGGTTTTTTTTCGTTTGATTGTGAAGTTTACCGGCTCTTGTTTGTTCTAAATTGACACAGCCCGGCCCTGATGAATATGTATCTTGTACGATGTGCCATTCATATTGTACAATAAAAGAACCGAGGCTTTGGCGAAAATTAGGAGATAGGCGTTTGGGGTCATTTGTTTTGTTTGGGTTGAAAGGTCATTTGTTTGTATGTTTATTACCATTTTTCCAAAAGCTTTTACCATTTTAAGGAGGCTGTACGTGACAAATCCTTTTGTTTTCTATGGTTATACTATCTTTTAAAGTGATCTCAAGCTAGCATATTTTGCCGCCCCCATATTCGGTGGGTTTGCCCTACGCTTTATGTTCAAATAAGTTTACAATGTCTTAATAAATATTGTAACGCATACAGATTTCGATCCGATATAGACATGTATTTTTTTACGTTTACGCGCGACACTAGCGAGCCGCGTCTTCGGCACATGTCGCGTGAAAACGCCTCCTTATAAAAACCGAGCTTATAACAAACGTGGACTTCATGATGAAATAGCTCCAAGCTTTCCGAATGTATTACTCGACATTATTACTGAAAGAAAAGCTGCTCGTCCTATGATAAAAAGCTTAGTTTGCATTTGGCAAGACTATACTTTTGTAGGATATGACAGACAAACGTCTGAACGTAATCCTTTTGAATTGCCTGTGAGGGCTTTTAGAATGACGGCCTTTTATAATCCTTTGGAAATTCTAATCTTGAAAAGCTTTCGCCCGAGAGAGGTCAATGTCGGATTTTATCGACTGTCTCTACAGTTTTCCTCTGGGTACTCCCGTTTATAGAGATTTCTCACGCATTCCCGCGATTTTGGAGACCTCGCGCTTTGTTTGACTTATGGATTGTGTAGTTTTCAACCAAGCACGATACGCAAATATTCGCCCAAGGAAAAGTTAGGATGTGCCCTATTAAAATGTTAATGAAGTCTTTGATACTTCTATCAGAGCTTTAAATAAAATTACCAAAAAACTGGAGTCTACTTCACAACCATATGACAAAGTTTAATAAATAATATCAATGAGTGTTTAGAAACAAGAGCATCTGTCGCCATTATTGCGGTTACAAGTTGTAATGGTTCTTTTGCGTCGGGCATGATTAAGCAAAGTCCTTTATTTTCATTATTTTAATTGATTTTATGTAGATTATCCGTCTCGCTGTTTTACGATACTGATATAAGATATAATTAAATGAGCGTATTAGGTTTTTGTAGGATTTTAATTAATAAGTATAGTAAAATATTGTTTAATTTTATGAGTGCCGCGTGTCAAAAAAGTAAATAATAAAACAATATTGAAATTCAAAAGTTTAACAAAAAATTAAGAAAACTTATTATCAGGATTTTCCAAATGAAATCAAAAAGATAAAAAGCCATTTCCAAAAATTTCGGTCTGCAATGTTACAGCTGAGAACTGACCTTCATAACTCAAAACTTTTCGAAACTTTTAAGTATTTTTCTTCAACGTACTTGGTAATGGAATTTCAGTTGGTACTTCTAGGATTGCGCATTTTATAACTAATTCTTGGCTCCGTTCGTGCGATAAGATTTACGGTGTGTCTGCCCAACGGTTTTCGAGTTGCACCGAACTAAGTCGGTCAGATCTCTATGTACGTTTATGTAACCCTACGTATTATTAGACTCCTTTATTGTTTTCCACCATAATTAGGTTAATATGCTGGATCTAGTTAATTAGGTTCTTTGAGATTTATTAAAGATTTTTCAACTGAGACACAATGAATTGGACATTCAGTTAATAGAGGAAATATTCCCAATATGGATTATGTTCTACCCCTTTTCGTTCAGCTGTTACTCCGCAAAGCCTTGAATAGACAATAGATAGCAATATTATACATAATGGAATATTAGGTCAATCGAGGTTGCCCAAAATATCATAACAGCATCGAGTTCCCGTGGGGATGTATCTAATTTCACGCGTCTGAAGCTGGATGGAAACTAGTTTGGATTATTTCGTAGTTACAACAAAATTTGTCCGAGCTTCAGCAAATTACTTACCGATTTTCCAAAAAGATACGTAGGTACGTAAACACTATGCGTGCAAAGTGGTCACTATAGGTCAAAGGTTGGCTTTCTGTAACCTTGTAGGAATGTAGATAGATCGACCTGATTACAGATAAGTGGTTATTTTTGTACCGGTCCTTCAATTGATTTTCTTGAGCCTTGGCAAATTACGGACGCCTTGAAGGACTCTGGAATCCTAAATGTAGCCAATTGCTTAGCCTTATTTATTTATTTTGTCTACTTACTTATTTGATTGATACTTTCTTTAATACACTTTTCCTCTAGTTCTTCTAAAGAATATTGTACTGACGTAGGTACTACTTAGTTCCAAGCTTCATGAAAGCCATTTTTGATCAGACCTCCTACGCATTTCATCACCTTATTTTGCGATCCTTATCTTTACACATGTTCATCATCATCCTCCTCCGAGCCTTTTTTCCCAACTATGTCGGGGTCGGCTTCAAGTCTATCCGGATCTTCCGGTCTTTTACACAATTTCAATGGAATATTCAACAGAACAATGCAAGTCCAAAATGAAAGAACAGTCTATATCAGATCCAGGTTTCTATATTCCAGCAAATCCAACAACAGTACCGGGGGAGGGCAGGCGCAGGCGCGCGCTGCTGGGGCAGCATGTCCGAAGGGGGCGGAGTCTCCGCCGCCGGTGGGGACTCGTGCAAGACCAACCTCATCGTCAACTACCTGCCGCAGACCATGACCGAGAAGGACTTGTACGCGATGTTCATGACCATAGGACCTATCGAGAGTTGTCGGGTTATGAAGGATTTCAAGGTTTGTCTTCGTTTTGCTAGCGAATTATCGGTCTTTTCAGAAACTTAAATTATGCCGCTCAATTAGGTATTTTAATGCGATCGCTATAATTATAAAAAAACCTATCTGGACAGGAGGTAGTATATCCAGAAAATTAGAAAGTTGTGTTATGGAGTAAATGGGGAAAACTCAGCAGCCATCAAATAAGAATTACCTAAATTTTCCACAGCACTGTCTTGATCCTTTTTTTTAAGTTACTGACTGCGTACTGAGAACTGAGTAATGTTGGTTCCAGACTGGCTACAGCTATGGCTTCGGCTTCGTGAACTTCACGCGAGAAGAGGACGCGGCGCGGGCGATCGACACCTTCAACGGATACCAGCTCAGAAATAAACGGTTAAAGGTAGGTCCTTTATATACTTTCTTATCTTGGCATTTACTTTGTAGAACGCGTCTATTAATTTTGTGAAGAAACCTTCTGCAATCCATTTAAGCAACTCAAAACTTTTTAAGTGGTAGATAATTTTTTTATCAATGATGGCTGTAAAGTATTACCTTATCTATGTCTAGAAATCCCAAGAAACCGTTTTCTACCTGTACCACATGCGAGTATATATTGCATCTAGCACATCCTTGTATATGGAGCTGAAAAAAGTCAAAATAATGTATGAATCTTGAGAGCTATACTACTATACTCTGGTTTCTTACCAGTTGTTTTCCATAAGACCCCTAATAGGATCCGTGAACCTTGCTATTGACGTTTCGCAAGAAAATGTAATAGGTCTATATGAAATAAAAACCTTTGACTCTGCTTTCAGGTATCATACGCGCGCCCTTCAGGGGACGACATAAAGGACACGAATCTGTACGTGACGAACTTACCGCGCGCCATCACTGAAGACCAGCTGGAGACCATATTCGGCAAATACGGCAGGATAGTGCAGAAGCATATACTGAGGGACAAGAGTAATGGGACGCCGCGTGGAGTCGCTTTTGTGAGGTATGAAGTAGTAGTATCTTTTATAGACCCGATAGAGTTTCTTTAAGTGATTAATATACTCGTGCATCGGAGAGCAAGTAAATGTCGGATTTGCGCTTGTTCTCTCTCCGGTCCGGATTTCAGAGCGAGGGAATAGATAGTGCTCTTGTGTCTACGTAAATGCTTGTGTAATATACAGTGGTCGGAATAGGTAGAGCTATTTGGGGTGAATGACCGCAAACATTGATATTAACATGGACATGCCTCTGAAATCCCGGGATTTTGAAATTGTCGATTGATTTAAGTGAGTTAATATGGGTAAGTGGGCAGTTATGAGCAGGTAGTAGGTGAGCACCCAAACAGTATATACTTACTTATAAACACACACAGGGAGCCTGGAACGTTGTTAGAGGTAGCTTCGTGAAATATGAATTAATTAACCCTTAAATTGGCAGTGTACTCCACAAAAGACATTAACTTTTTTTAAATCGAATGTAGTACCAATCTTTAAAAAAATTCAATTTTTTGTTCTTTTTGGCTTGTCATTATTGTATATTTTGGTAGAAAAAATATTTGAATGTGGTTCCATTGAAAAATAGCTGTCAAATTCAAAATGTCTTCGAAGCGGTCTGGTGTATCCGGGTCACGGGTAAGATTTTTGTGTTTTTCTACATTTTTTTGGATGGGACTTGTGGTTATTTGGCTTTAAATTGCATAGGAACATTATAAATAATATCAATCATTCGTAATTTTGTGTGTAAATAATGTAATCGCAATTTTATAAGTTCATAACTGTGTATGTACTCCCTGAATACCGTTGCCAAGTACGTAGTGAAGTCCACAACATAAACTTTGGTATACACGGAGTACATTGCCTATTACTTAGAAATGCAAACTAGCCTTTGTTTGTTGGTTTTTATGTAAAATGACTTCAGTTGTGTTGTGAATTGTATGTCATACAGCAATTCTTTTTTTTTTCAGCAGTGCTTGAACCTGAAACGACCTGATTTAGCAGATATGCTTATATCTTTGCACCCCACCCCTTTCAAGACGTCGGCTCTTGAAAGGGGTCCGGTACATGGTGGAATTTGGGTAGGTGAAGGAGAAATAATTCAGAAACCTACAGCTGAACGGCCGGTGGACAGTGTCAGAAAATGCTGTCGGACATTTTCCAGAAATAGCAGATAAGCAATCACGCTGTAGGTTTTGCAAAGATAGAAGAACTAAAGTTTTTTGCGTGAAATGCAATGTGCTCTTGTGTTTTATGGTAGGAGAAAGTAACAAAAGAAATTGCTTCCGCTAATCTCACACGCAATAAATGCATATTATGTAGTTTGATAAGAATTATGATTAATAAAGTGAAGATTTTACTAAAATGTGTTTTATTAATATTTTGGCAACGTACTCCACGTAGTACGAACAGAAGAACCACTGTAGTTGGCAACGTACTCCCCGGAGTACATAGGTTTTCGCGAAAACTGTAATAGGTAGATTTTTTTTTCGATTTTTTTCAGTCATCTGTCATCGTAATAAACCAGGAAATAACAAAAAATAATTAAATTTTTGTAATAAATTGATTTGCCAATTTAAGGGTTAAGTAAAACTGTTAGAAACGATACTAAATATACTTTACTGCACAAGGAAATATTAAATGCCTACACAATACAGAATAGAAAAAGATAATATCGCTGCCACCGGCTGGAGGTACGCGACGGCTGAGGGGGAGCGCGAGGGGAGTGCTAGCGCCGGGTTTACGCGGGCAGCGGGAGGGGCGCGGGATCGGCGGGCACGAGCGCTCGCCTGCGCCGCTGCGAGCGAGACGGCGCTTCTCATTTTACCACGGCGGTGACGCCGCATTTTGTTATTTCGTATTTATTGTAATTAATGTAATACACAATTGTCAAATCAGTCTACGAGTTTTCCTGACCAGCTCCTGCTACACTAAGTTATCGATACATCAAGAACAAACCAATTTATCTCTCTTTTATTATTATATGTTTATGCTCCATGTTGCCAACCCGTCGTAAGCGCTGTTTTCGTCGCTTATTTTTTGTCTCTTTCTATCTTAAAACGTCTAAAGTATTAGCTGTCTCACTTATACAAATACAGGTACAGCGGGCTTCACTCACTCTTTTGTTTCGGCTTGTAGAGTGCGCACGTGTGATTTATTGTGTTCCTTATTTTATTTGACGTTGGCTTGTTAACTGGTTTCTGGAATCTTACTAACACGAATACTTTGGCTTGGATTTACGAATTTTGATTTGTTTTTTGCGGACTGGATACATTTGAAACTGTTTATTTGATTTACCTACCACATTTGGGTAAGTGTTTTTTATTTTTATAATATCTACAAAGGACATTTAGTGAAAAGTAAAGTAATTGTCCTCTGCTAAATACATATTTTTCAGGCTTCCGAAGTTCCAAAGGAAGCTTTATAGTTTTGCCTTGTCCGTCTCTTTGTCACAGCCAATTTTGATATACAAAAGTTTGAAGTGGAATTTTTCGTTAGTGACCTGAGTAGCAGGGAACTTGTTTACGTAAATTGTGCTCTTCCGCTACCCTACACCTTGTAGGTGATCCGACACGCACCTGACCGCTTTTTTCTAATATAATCTTGTGTTAAAAGCTAAGTCAATTACAATACAAGGTGGACTAAGTCCTCCCCTCGCACACCCTTCAAGTACCGCGTTTTCCCACAATAACCATTTTCATTGGCTATTGACTGCTCTTACCTAAATATTTTCGGACATGAGCTTGACAGTGTTCTATCTGATTGTCTTAATCGGCTAACAAAATGCATTTGAATTATGTATCTCATACTTACTGTGCAATTGTGCAACTGTGTGTGGAACAATTTTTCGTGAATTTTTCACACCGTTTTTATTTCGACTATTTATTGGAAAGATTTTAACTGTTTACTATTGTTTTAGGGCGATAGACAAGAAAAGCCAAAAATGCCAAATATCAAGGAAGAAACAGTACAAAAGTGGATATCCGAATATCCAGAGCTGTTATACGACCACGCTAGTCGTTCAATATATTGCTCGAAGTGCGAGAGCCATATAACGGCGAAAAATGTAACATCAATAGACATGTCGAAGGAGCCGTGCACAAGGGAACGTTTAAACGGCCTCCGGAGGAATTTTATTCCGACCTGATCAAGTTTCTGGTTCTGTGCAATATTCCCTGGTCGCAGATGAAAAATCCAGCATTCAAGGAGTTTTTTCAGAAATATATCTGTACTGTTTGTTGTGGTACTTGTACTAGTCGTAAAGTACCCGATGAGTCGCTGTTACGAAAAGTATATTTAGATAAAGTTTTACTAACAAAATCAAAACAATTTATGAAAAAAATCAAACTGAAAAATTGTGGATATCATTAGACGAGACAACAGATTTTTTAGGTAGAAATATTGTACATTTTTTGATAAAACCATTGCATGAGAATATCTCAAATCGGCCATATTTAATTGCCTGCAAGATGTTAGAGGTGGTTAATGGACAAACCATTGCCAACTTTGTAATACAGTGTCTTGAAAATCTATGGCAAAACTCGTTTGAAGAAAAAGTTGATAATATTTTAATACTATGTACTGATAGTGTAGCATATATGATATCTGCAGGGCAAAAATTGAAATGCTATTTACCACAATTAAAACATGTAACATGTTTTGCTCACGCACTTCATCGTGTTTCTGAGCAAATTCGAATGGAATATAATGATGTGGATATTTTGATATCAAATGTAAAAAATATTTCTAAAAGCGCCAAGCCGTGTTCGCATTTTTAAAAGAAAATACCCTGACTTACCACTACCTCCACAACCAATTATTACAAGGTGGGGTACTTGGTTGGAGGCAGCATCATACTACGCAAAACATTTTGATGCAATAAAAGATGTTTTGTCTCATTTATGCAGCTCTGATGCAATAGCTATCCGAAACGCGAAAACATATTACAAAAAGAAAACATACAAAACGAGTTACAATATATAGATGAATATTTTTCAGTTATACCGTTTGCTTTAAAAGAATTACAAAAGCACCACTTGACGCTAAGTGATTCATTTTTAATATTAGATACAGTCAGAACTTGTATAAATGAGTGTGCATCAGAAAATATTAAAAATAAAATTGAAAAAGTTATAGAAAGAAATCCGGATATAGATATATTACGAGAATGGAGTGAAAAAATTGTAAGAAATGAAACAGATGACCAAATTTTATTGAAATGCAAATTTGCTCCAATGACCTCAACAGATGTCGAACGTTCATTTTCCATATATAAATGGATTATGGATGTAAAAAGAAATACATTAAAAATGGATAATATAGAAAAACTGATGGTCATTTATTTCAATTCCGTAGATGGTGATGGGTTTTTCAGCGAAGAATTGGTAGACGATGAAACATCATCGTCTACCGGTTTAGAATAATTTAATAAAAAGATTAAATTAATAAAAAAATAGTTAATTATTTTCATCACGCGCAGTAGCGTGAAGTCTTTCATTTACGAGCATGTCAAGAGCTTCTAGGAATAGAAAGTGTATCGTAAAGTTTTGTTACTAATCGTTAAAGATTAACATAAGGAAACGGCTTCACGTCACTGCGAGTCGTGAAAATACCTACTCTCTATCAATGTTTTCAATACGACGGCGTTATTAATGCTGAAAATGTCATAATTACATTTTTACGAATGATATAGTACAAAGTTCTTTATGCATATTTTTGTAATTTATTTGCTACTTACTACTTTAGTTAAGTATATTTATATATCGTTGTAGACAGACCAACCAGTAATGTCAACTGTTTTGAAAATTAAATAATATATCTAACTCGATCATCGCATTTTATTTATATTCCATGTCTCCTATTTACTATAGTAAACTAATAAAAGTGGATTATCCATTTAAATATAATGTTCTAATTAAGCACTGACAAAAGAAAGTACTTAGTTGTTTTTTTTTTAATTTCGATAATTCCCGGAATTTTTGGAAATATTTGGCATATCTATGTTATGTCCGCATGTAGCAAATAACAAAAATACTTCTACTTATTCCTATAAAAACTACTTGAACAATGTTTTTTTAATTCCAAGAATTCCCGGGATTCCGGGAAATATTTGGCATATCCATGTTATGTCCTCATGTCGCAAGTAGCCAAAATAGCTCTACCTATTCCGACCACTGGTAATATAACATGTTCTTAGACAGAATAACCACCGTGGCTGGGTATCCGCACAGATGCCATTTAGAGCTCAGTAAGTGCCTCCATCAAGACAAAAAAAAAACTCGACAAAAGGGTCCAGGAGTCGGCAACTTTTGCGTCAATTTTGTTATTGAAACCTATCGGTTGTTTTTGAAAAGATAACTGTTTTTGTTTTTTGTAGGTCTCTGAGCACTTTCCCGCTTCACCTAAAACTCGACGAGTCGATAATTTCATACCACTAAAATGATGTACAGATATCCGTCAATTTATTTTCAGATTCGACAAACGTGAGGAAGCGCAGGAGGCGATAGCAGCGTTAAACAATGTAATACCAGAGGGAGGCACTGAGCCACTCAGCGTTAAGGTATGTAGCGCCATCTATCGAAACACTTCAGTAACATTTTGTAAAAGTGATTGAAGTATTCGATTGCTAAGAGTGAGATTGCTAGGGGTGTGTTAAATTTCGTTGCTCGGTGTTGTGAACTTTCAAATCGACTAAATTGTTTGGTCGAGTTTGTTTCTCTCTATTAGAAGACTATTAGACATTCTATGCGATTTCTTCTTGAGAACTTTAAACCTGGTTAGTCGAGACTTCATGTCATTATAGTTTACGAAGCGTGAAGTTAAAGTAAGTATCTATTAAGATACTAAAAACAAAAAGCACAACCGTATCTATGCTTCAGCCTAAGCAAGTTGTATCTTGAAGCTTTTTAACAAAAAATAATCCATAAAATAAGTGCTGTCAAAAAGCTAGTGCCCAAAAATTATAATAATGCACAAAAAAGGTCAGTATAGGCCTGGAGCTTGCTACCATAAATGACATCTCTTGACTTCAATGCTTAGCGTCGAAATTACTATTAGTACAGAAAACTAATCTTCTCACACCTCATCGTACTGTTTCAGAATAGGGTTGCCAACATTTTTTAGGTCGAAAATTGTATTTTTTTAAATAAACTGAATAATGGAAAAAAAAACATGAAAACGCTCTGTCTCCCAAATATCATATAGACAGAATCTGGCTAGTTTTCGCATAAGCAAAATTTTTTGCCCTTTTAAGCCATTTTACAATATCTTATACTACAGCCTATTTTTTTCATTGCCAAAAAAATACATAAGGGCTTATTTTTGAAATATACCTACCATAAATTCACGCTTTATTACTGTTGGCAACCCTACATAAAGCAAAGGAGTCGGGCGCTATTGGCGGGGTGGGGTCTAAATTGTGTTGTCTGTGTACAGCCCACGAGCAGCGACGCCGTACTGCGCCGCTCGGGCACCGTCCGCGCTCACAGCCGCCTGCGACTGCACAGTGACACAATGGTGCGAGCTAGGCTGCCCGGCAGACACACGGGCGTACAACATGGCTGACTTTACTTGTCACCTGCCTCGCAAAATAATATTCGACAAGTCCATAATACCAATAGTTTATATACCTATTAGAAATAGTAATATTTTGTCCTCAAAGGACATGAAATTAATGACATGTTTGCCCGTCAACTGAACTTTACGATGACGTCGTTCGAGCCAGGTGTCAAGTTAATTTGCCCGTGTAGTACTTCTGGACTTAAACCACGGAGAACAAAGTCACTAGCGGAGATGTCATAATAAGAAAGTAGCGCGACAAAACGCGACTGTTCGGGTGTCGACAAACGTTACAAGCTCTGCCCTTCTTTGAAACCCGCCCATTTTTATCAAAATAAAATCACTAATCAAGACGTATAAATTGGTCTTGATTTGAAAAGAAAACCGAAAATCTTGTTGGTTCTAGTTGATAGTTTTGATCACGCCTACGGACGTATATTACTTGATGTGGCTACCTTCCTTATGGCATCTCCGCTCAACTTTCCTTACTCCGTGGTCGTTCTTCTGTGGAGGTTCTAGAAAGACAACCTTGTGTCTCTGGCCGGGTAGCTCCAAGTGCCAATTACGTCATTTTCTCATTGCTCATTTTTTTTTCTTTTTCTGTTCTATTTTTAAATGTGGTCTTGCTACTTTGTTTCGGTTGTGCTGTTTTTCTACTAGATGCTTCTTATGGTAGATTTTATTGGTGTTTTTGAGGGAGGTGTTTTATTTACTTTTCGGTGTCAAGAGAATGTTGAATGGATGACGCAATGGCCAGTATTAAATAGTACCTTAAAAAAGTGAGAAAAATGGTCTCGTAAATACGAACCATTCCGTGCTGGCCACTGTGTAATTTTTGAAATATTTTTGTCTTTGTGGATATGAATGGTATTATGTTGCATTTTTAACGCTTATGTACTATGTTTCAAATGTCTAATGATGATTTCTGATGGTTCCAGGTGGCTGAAGAGCATGGTAAGCAGAAAGCTGCGTACTATGCGGGATGGGCGGCGGGATTCCACCATAATAGAGGTGAGTAAGTACTTATCGATAATCGAGTAGGAGTAGTATCGATATGTGGTTTCTTCACTTTTTCTTAAAATATTGACTAATATTTTTGCATATTCAACGAATCTGGTCCGAAATAGGTTTTTTTTAATATGTGTATTTTATTGTTGTTTTAATTTTTAATGGAAGGTAAGTAAGACTATGTCATCAAATTATGTTCTCGTGTAATTCTATGTTATTTTTGGAACGGAATAAATACTAAAAGTGTGTGTACTCCAAATATACATTTTAAATCGCCTGTGCACGCTGCCTCGGATAGCCTCAGTCCACCACATCCCACAACGCCACCACAGTCTCGACCAACTCGACATGCTGCACAGCCGGCAAGATTACACGACCAACTACGGAATGTACGGCGGCCTGTCCAACCGTTACCTTCGCCGCGACTACTTCAACCAGCCCTCTTATATGAGCCATCACCGCCCATTTTGAAAAGGGCTTTACTGTAAGAAGTTCCGTCTAACCGATACAAGGATATAGACGGAGAGACTTTTCATTTTAGTAGTGTAATATAGTGTTGGTGTTATATTTAAGTGTTTGTGGGAGTTTTTGAGGAGTGGGGATGCTGTTGTATATTGCGGATTTTAGAATAGTGTTTAGTGTTTTTTTTTTGTTTCAAATTCGACTGCGTTTTCCTAAAAGTGATTTTTATTTGCGTATATATCAATTTAAGTGATGATCACACTACGGTTGGTGTGGCTTAGCTAGTCTGAAGTTGGCTGATTTTCGAAGATATTTTCTTTTCAAAAAGTTTTACCTAGCAGCGAAATAGCTAACTTCAGATTAGCAAAGATAGGTCTATTATGTGATGTTCTGTTTGTCAAAATTAAATAGTACTTCGTCCCACCTATTTCGTCGTAAGTTTTAATTGTAAGAAAATTGATAATTAGTTCGTAAAAGTGTTCTCAAAAATTCCCACAACAAGTTCTTATGTAAGTGTGGTTCAAATATTAATTTGCGCTTAGTTCCCCCTCCATTGTTGAAATCCTAAGCTTCTTATATCTAATCTAAGATAGAAAAGACTCCTATGAAGTATGGTAACGTTTGACGGTGTTGCCAGTAACGGGAACAGATTTTGTTGCCAGACTAAAAAATCTTTTCTCGTTGTTTATGCTCTGGCCACGACTGAGGCGATGTTAAATAATATTTTAAAATTGAAATTTTGGATAATAAAAATTACTTCGTGTTGGGTTGAGAAAGATTAACCTGTCCAGTACTGTCCATTTGATTTGTTGTGATTAAATCTTTTGTTTCGAAAAATAATCTTTTAACAATTTATTTTCAAAACATTATTATGAATTAAACTCCAATTTCTATTTTAATATTTCTACATTTCATTCACTTCTCATCTTATTTCCGGCTCAACACAAGATATAAAATTAATATTTATAAAACTAATCTGAAAGTTATACTATAAAACTGAGGGACCCTGTCTCAGCACAAAAATCCTGTTATTGAATTCTAGTATTTTCTAGATCTTTCTAGATTCTAGACGTCTCATAGTGAAGCACTCAACGTTTACCAATAGAGAATGTTTAGACATGAAAATAATAAAGGACTTATGTATTATATTAGTATTTGTACTTAATTCTACAATAGATTCGGCTTTCGATTAAACACGAAAATTATGTATATGTTTCTTATTCTGCGTCAATAGATTCGGCTTTCGATTTTACACGAAAATATGTTTCAAGTAATTTTGCGTTAAAGCTTTGTAATATTTTAATTCGCCGCCTTGTTTAAAATTAGTAACTTATTTTGTGCCATTTCGTATGTAGATATTATTACAAAAAGGTTTGCTTTTTGTATCTATAAATTATTTTTAGTTGTAAGCTATCGAATATTGTTAATCTGAACTGCAACAGAATATGTATGTACTAGATGTCTGACACTATGAACGAAATCATTTAATATAACATAAGTTGTGCAAATGTCAATTTATTAATTTTATCTTCGTAATGTTGTTCACACAAATTCAGTTCTGTAGTAGCAGGTATATTTTTATAGTAAAATAGTCGTATTCAACTAATGAGTGGCTAGCCGGATGTTGTATGCAGACAAATACAAATGTAGAAAAATGTGCTGGCTTAATTTAAACGTCATGTGTGCATTATTTGTATAGTCATACATGTAGTGGAAAATAATTTGCAGCAACTCTATGATGATAAGCTTAAAAAGCCTGCTTTGTTGACCCGTGCTTGCGCAAAGCATTGCGCAAAAAATGCGCAGTGTTGCGCAAAAATTGTGCAAAGCTTACAAGCTTCTCCCAGTATATTTTATTTATATCAAATATTTGTGTGAACAACATCACCAACTTATCGGCTTATGAAAACATATAATGTGCTCAATAGAAATAAATATATTATTGTCTGTTAAACAGCGTTGTAGCTAGTCGTTTGTATAAATACAAACATTTTCACTAGTTCACTATAAAGTATGTGATCATTGACCCGGTACGCGCTTGTATCTAGATCTTATGCTGTTAATATTAATTTGTTTTTAACTAGATGATAATATTGTTTAAGCACTGTATTGTTATATTTTAGGCTGTTGATCTCTATATAAGTTACCGCTGCGGGAATTGTGGATTGCGTTAAAAAGCGATGTTAACAAATGCAGTAGTTTGAGCCTTGCTTTAAATATGCGTATTTATATGTAGTGCTTTTATTACAACTAAATACTGCCCAAATATCTTTATTTATTGCACTTATTTTCACAAGGAATATCATTATGAAAATTCAAGAAAATTAAATACATAAACATGTTACCTGCAACTCTTTCTACCATTCCAGATTGTCGCTTTTTAATGTGATACACATTTGCCGTTAAAGTTGGCGTTTAGTTACTAAGCTTTGTATTTACACATTATTGCACTAGATAAGTACAAAATATTAAGTTATATAAACACATTGATGTTAGTTTGATACGTAATCGGAAGGCTTCTGACGTAATGAACGCTTATTTTTGACAGAATATGTACATTGAGCTTTTGCTTTCACCAAATAAACTCATAAACATGAGAGCTTAGCGGTTATAAGCGCTTTATAATTTTGCAAATATCGATAAATCGAATTTTATCGACCGAATTTTAGTCGATTCAATAACGATTTTTATTCGATTTAATTTCGATTATTTTATCGAGCTTTTACCAATAGCAGCTGATTAAAATAATTTACTGAAGTTTCGTATATTTGATCTAATGTTTGTTCGTCTTTCTAGCGTTGCCCCGGCCTGCAGCCCGGGCTCCGCTGACCGACTAACTCTACGCATCGGTCTAGCGCGTCCGGCGGCCATATGCAATCGCCATCTTTAAATTGTGTTAATGCTGTTTGAGACATTTGTTTTAAATGTTTAATGTTTTTTTTTTAGTTTGTTGTGATAAGGTTGTGTTTTGGTTGTAAGAATAGCGTTCGTCTGGCAATTGGATGGTGTTTTAGTTTTCTTTTATTACAATAAGATATGTTATCTTTACGTCGACGATCATATCTATCTGAAATCTATAATTTATCTGAAATGGCTATTATTTGCTTTCTTTCAATGAGAACAGAAACTGTTAACTTCACCCAATTTGACACAGTTGACTCCCGATTAGTTGGGTTAATTAAATGGCTTTTGAACATCGTTATTTCACATCTCTGTCAATGTTTGTGCATGTTTGCCGAAGAGTAGCAATTGATTTACAGTTTGTGTTTAATTCTTTATTTTAAATAGTTTTTATGTTACTTGGTGTGTAAAATAAAATTTTTGCAAGCTCAATTTTAAAGTACATATCGAACTGATTGAGCTGAAATGTTACCAGTTCCTTTGCCAGGAAAACGCCCTTACACCAAAACCTAACACCAGCTATAAATATAATAATAATATGCGTTCATTATGGCGGAATTACATTGACAATATGCAGCGGTGATCAGTAAGTTCAATAGTTCGGAGTTTACCAGTGTTGTTCCCGTATCGACTACGTTCCTATTCTATATGTGATGGGTGTCCGGACAACGTGTTAATAATAAATGAGGTTTTTGTAAGGAGGCTGGTTTGAAATTGAATTAAAAGTAAAATGATAGACTTGTGTTTTTAAAGTAGATGGATAATATATTTTTTTGGTAACAGTCTTGATACTTTTTGGTCATTATTTTATAGATTGAATTCTACATTTCGACCCACTGAGCTTTGTTCTACGCTATTAGCTATGATTTAGTGTTGCCATTTTATGACCAAGAAAAAAAGGGTATAATCCTGAAAAAGCCTGGGTTCAAAATAACTTAATAACTGTTATTTAGCTGATAATAAAGCTATTTAAACATTATCAAAAATAATTAAAAAGAATTAAAAAAATCTAGTCAAACGTAAATTGTAAAAAGGTGTATAAAGTATGTATTAAGAAAGAGAGAGATAGATAAACCGTCCCGATACCCATCACATGGCCTCGTCCCTTCCTAGGCTAGTGACTGTATATTGTATTACGTAGGTAACTGTAGACTCTTGATAAGTACTCGAGTTCAGTGGGGATAAACATATTATTTTCAGTATTAAAAAGTGTGTTAATTTTACAAGCTTATTATTTAACTTGCAATATATGTATGTATGTGACTATGTGTGTTCGGGTGGAATTTTACAACTTTGAGCTGAAATGTTTCGTCTAAAGATACGTAGTCAACATTAAAAAAGTAAGACGAAAGATCTAAGTGTAAAGGAGTTTGTATCTGACAAAAGTCTGACTGTTATAAAGCTAAGAACCAGTTGCATGATTTATGTGTATGAAATTGTTTCGTATACTTGTTTAAATCTTATGACTTATCCAAGTGTGAACCTAATTATGAAAGTTCTGAAGCAATTGCATTTTATATGGGTTAAATGAACGTCTGTAAGTATTTTTTTTTTGTGAAGATTGTCTAGGTAATTATTGTGTTAGATAGGTTTTTCATAAGTATGTTCCTATAGGTTAGTATACACTTGAGGTGCTCGGATTTTAGGTCCGATTGGTTATCGAATAAATGAACAGAATTAGTGTCTCTTGAATGACGTGACATGAAAATGAACAGGTGGTGATAGGATCAATAATTCAATTATTTTTGTAGGAAGCAGTACTTTTGGGTTAGTGTTTGAGCACCTCCAATTTTAGGGAATTATTATTAATATTTTTTAAATAAGTTTATTATATGGCTATGACGGTTAAACTTTAGTAATATCTTAATTATTTAGCAATTTATTAGTGCTAAGTTCTTATAATTGCATTTCTTAAGTCATTTAAGTTGGATATTCCTCACTGAACACGGAACGTAGGTCTAGAATGCTAGAACTAGTTTCCCAATGTGAATTGTGCCTAAATAAAGCGTATCTCTAAGTGATGTACTATCGGGTTCACCAAGTCTAGTGTTTGACGAAATTTAAAACATGTTAAAAGTTAATATTTAAAACTGAACAAGTGTAAGTAGGGTGCTGTTCTCAAAGAAATGTTTGGGAATTATAAATAACAATATGCTATTAAATAAAAATGTTGTAAATTTAAGCTTTGGTGAAGAGATGGCACCCAATAATTGTTTACGATAAGTGTGACAAGATTAGGAATGTGATTGTATGAGCGCGATTTAGAAAGGAGTCCAGATGTGTGAGCATTACTTTGTATATAAACTTTCCCATATAATTTATATATGTTATAAGTTATAAGTTTCTACGCTAAAATTGCGATGAGGGAACAAGATTTCCTAATGGCATGTTCAAAAAAGCGTAAGTGAAGTTGTCGTACTGCCCTTGTAAGACCATTTCGCTTTTATTATTGAAATGCGACTGATATATTGTGAATATAAAAATGTTAGTTCGAATTTGTAACGACACGATTGAAAACTTCCAAAGGACAGGGGTGTGTATAAATAAAATCGCTAAATACATTTTGTAGGTCGATTCGCTGTGATAAGCGATTTTAAAGTCATTTAAAATTAGTGTCCAAATGACTTTTGTATATTAAAAGAAAGTGTGTTTCAAGCTTTTTAGTAAGTTCTCAAAATATCCTGTCATGAACAATTTAAGACAATCACCTTCGTCAATCTTGTAGCGCTTATAATATTTTTTAAATATAAAATTGTTAAATAAATATGTCTGCGTGAATGCTTGTCGGTACTGTTGTTATATTATGTGGCTGTAGTTATAATATATTGTGTGGCGTCTGTTAGTTATAATACAATTTAATTTTAATATTTATATTAAACTATGCATGTGATGTGACAATGTTTTTCTATCCAATGTTGGTACGCGACTAGAAATACGGCCTATTTGCAACCATACTCTTCATAACGTTGTTGTAAAAAAAAACATATAATTTTGAATTTAGAATATCGTATAATGGCAACATTTATTGATGTTTAGAGAAATAGATGTGTTCTAAAATTGAATTAACGAATAGTGACTTGAAATAGTACGTATTTTTAGTCGAGTTTGCTTTTTAGCATCTTAAATATCTGTTATCACTATAATTGGCCTTATGACGATTATTATATGAAATTATAATAATTTAAGTTCTTACTTATGATAATAATTCAATTATTATTATTACGAATATTTTAGATGTTATAATGATATTTGTAAAACTAATTATTTATTAGTATATTGTACTATTAGTGGTTAATTTGTCATACATATATTTGACTGTAAATTACTTATTTATTAATGTTGTAGTTTTCGCTTATCGAGAGAGGAATATATGAGATTATCGATATATTTAACGAAATGGAATATTCACCAATTATTTTTATTTAGTTATGAATACCTAATGAAGTTTAATTTTCATTGTTCTCTGCGATATTTAGTGAACTCACGTAAGGAATGTATTTTTTTCTCAACTTTCATTGATCCTAATAACATCTACAATGTTTAATAAATGTGACGTTCGGATTTACGAAGCAATTTACTGCGCTCTCACAAGCAATGAAATATTGACACATTATATTAAACAATGTAACTTTGCCTATATAGCGTTATAATGTTTTAAAATTTACAAAAAAAAAATATGAAAAACTTTTTAATATTATGAAATAGTATTTTGTGATTGTATTAAAGTGTACGTAAAAACTAAGGTTAGGTCGAACGAAAATGCAAAAGTATTCTTCCAAACTTTGGCCAAACGATAATAGTGATGTATAAATAAATATTATTCATGAATTTTGTATTTTTAATACCACATGTTTTTCAAATTATTATCACAGACATAAGATATAATCGATAAAATATTTATTTCAGGTGATTATGCTTGGACATGCGGTAACTGCATGATGCCAGATCCTTGGGACAGGTTTTCATCGCCCCCCTTACCGGGCAGTCACCCCACCACCCCTAGGAATGGCTGCCGCCCCGGGGTCTGCGTCAACAACCGAGTGTACCCCCCTAACTTCGTAGGCAAGGGGGCCACACGACCGAACAGGGGTAGAAACCTACCCTGGGCCCCCAATTTTGGTGCCGAGGACCGCTTTAAAGGGCAACGATGCAGAAACGCACCGTCGCCATATTGGTAACGGTTTTCGCGTTTGAAAAAGGCGTTTGGTTCCACGTTTGAAAATTCAAACGTTTCGTGTTGTTTATGGTTACCGATTTTACATGAGGTTTATGCTGGTTGAGCATGATGAAAGAGGAAGGTAGCTAAGTCAATGTTGTCTATGAAACAGATATTTAGTATTGACTGCGAAGTTATGATTAGGATAATTCCTCCTACCTTTCTTCGATATACAAAAACTCTTAGACCCAGTACAAGAAGTATAGATCGGTCCGTAGCATCGAGTATAGAGTGGTATATAACTTGTGGGTAGTTGTGAATTTGATCTCAATACTTTGTAAATAGTGTGAGGACGAGAGCTGAGTCAAATTGTTTAAATAACCAGCCTTACTTACTTGGAACGTATGAAGCAGACTTTTTCCAACCAGATAAAATGGCCGATTTCCTTTTTTGAAACATTGAAGTTTAAAAATGGCTGGCCCAAAGATGCTTCTTAATGGTGAAAAAGTTTGAAGTAATGCTTACTGCCTGACAATTTAAAGTTTAAATAGTATCGATACTATTTTGTGACTGCCTCTGCGGCTCTAATCGAATTAATTTAATGTAGGGCGTTTTATTAAGACATAAAAATTCGTTGCTTATGATTTGTGCAGGCACTGATTAGTTCGAATGGTTCATGAAAGAAGTCAGTCTTAAAGAAACATACAAAGACGCCAGTGTTACATGTAATTTAAAAATTATCTTTATATCAAGAAAGTTTGCTGTTATATTCTACTTTTTATGAGATTTCGACCATTTTGTCCGGTAGTCTGTGACTTCCACTACTTTATGCAGTGTCTTCTTAGATATATTTTGAAGTTCCTAAGTTAGTTTAAATAGTTGTTACGGAAAAGTTTTGCAGTCTGTAATCACCAAGTGGTTAGTCGCAGACAAGGAGGTTTTAAGCTGTCTATGGTCCAAGTATGTTTTTCTGGTTATAAAGAATTGTAAATAAGGTTGTATAATTGTGCGTGTGTCTTAGTCGATTTAAACGTAATGAGTTTTAATGCATTGCCGTTGCAATTGGATATTTAAATAAATCGTGAGGAAAGAGTTACGGCTCGCGATTCATTTTTATAATCTAGGCAAAATGTACTAGGTAAAATGTATTTGCGCATTTTAATTGTCATGCATTTTTACGTGGCAACATTTTTTTTAAAGAGATTTTTTTCTCTTTTTAAAAAGCTCTTAAATTTTTTTATTTATATGAACTTTGCTGTTTTGCTTCATAACGTAAGTAGCAGCTAAAATACTGCTGAAATGTTTTCACGTAAAAATGACAAAATATATTTTTTCATAATTTTAACCTATAATTTTTTCTGACTTTGTCACGAAGATGCTTTGTTTAGTTTTGCTCATGTTTTTTGACGAGTAACTGTTTCGTTTTCATCTCATACATTTTGGTTTATTTTGTTATTGCAAATAACTTTTAATATTTTGCATTTCATTTAGTGTTAGATGTTTTGTGTTCTTTATTCAATGTGGTAGATTATTTTTGATGCCGTCTATAATTTTCAACCGCCTTTCCAAAAAGGAGGACGTCCTCAATTGGGATGTTTTTTTTTTCTAGCAACATACTGTTTGGGAGAACGAGATAGCGTGTGTTGCATCTCTTAAAACATTTTGGGATAACGTTTGTGTTGTTTTGATTCACGAAACACAAACTAATAATGTCGCTTAGGACAATTTTATTAAAATGACAAATATTACTTTTTTAACCGGCTTATTTTTTTTTATAGGCTAAAACGAACTATTGTCCTAGTTTACGTTATAATGGTACCTAGACCGGAAGAGATTCTTAATATGAAATAACAATATTTAAGTCCGTGATGAAAATAATGAAGTAAATTAATATTTTTACAATTAAAATGGTAAAGTTCGGTTACAACGGATATCCACATTGAATGAAGAAGAACATTCTATCCGTCTGTTGCACAAAGGTCCATTAAAATTAAAGCTTCTTTATATCTATTGCTGTCTCTTTCTTTGTCAACAAGATAATAAGTGATAGCAATAGATTTAATGAAGCTTTAATTTTAAAGTACCTTTGTGCAACTGACGGTTAATATGTATTTCCTCACGTGTAACGTAAGTTTTTTTTTGTACATTTTGTGTATTTTTTTTGTAACTACGATTTATTATTACGTTGCATTGAGTTTGTTTATTTCTACAAGAATTTCTTCTATTTGTATAACATTATAAATGTTATAACACTGTTTGTTTGTTTTATTTCAGTTTTATAGTTGGATTTATTTGCTGGTGGCGTAGATATACCTGTGCTTGATCATCTAAATTCAATTTAGATAGACATATTCCTTCTGTGGCACATAAAATCAATGCATAAAATAAATATAGGACCTGTTGGGTAAACCTGCAGCTCACTGAATAAGAAAGAGATAAAATAAAAATACGTCAGTATATGTTGGAAAATTGTATATTAATAAACATGAAATAGGAGCAAATTATCAATATTTTATCAGTCTAAATAAATATTTTAAGTATCATTCTTCAGCATATTTTCCATTGATGGTAATATTGTTTTTTGTTTCTTACGTATAACCGTTCGCCATCATAAAATAATCAAATAAAATAGAATTAAAATTAACACATCAATTAAGGAACTACCTACAGATTTGATCACAAAATAATTCAGTGTTTATAAGATCATAATTTGTACAAATAGCACATCACATTGCGTAGTTAACCTTTTCACCGCCACGCCATATCGGTATTCCTATGCCCTGTACGCCAAGCCCGAAAATCTTAATTTTTAATATCTACTAAAAAATACATAAAAGTAATGATTTAATAGGTTTATTTTGTATTTTTCTGCGACCTGTTTTTTGTCGAGTATAGCCGTCGTTGGCGCACAGGGCACGCTTGCTCATGTCGGCTATAGCCGACATTGGCGTTCAAAAGGTTAAGTATTACAATTTCACAAACTTTTGTCATACAATATTGTTGACACACCTTAGCTGAGACCTACTTGATCCTATCTAGGGCTTCGGGTCTGAAAAGGCTTAAAATTCACAAACATCCCTTTAGCTCTAAAGCTTTTTCCAATGCCCACGCATTTAGAACAAGTTGTACCTAGTAGGTAATTGTAAATTTACTATCTATTACGTATTTTAATTCCGATTCATTCTGCATTTATTAGGAAAATACTATAATAAAGTTAACCTAATATTACAACAAAATGGCTGCCTTACCAAAATGGCGATTGTAAAGATTGATTTTGTTATTAGGATCGTTCTTTTCACCAACCAATCAGTTTTTATATAGGTACCTATATGTCTAGTTGATATTATTGTATAGGACAGATATCGATAAAAAACATTATTTATTTCTACAGTAGAGATCTGATTTCGTAATTGGTGCTGCCATATTGTATAAAAAAATCTCCCACGAAAATCTCCCAATAACAGAATTAATCTTTATTAATAAAAAGATCAGAAATCTGACACAGTAGCATAGATCCAGGGCAAGAATTTGGCTAAGTCTGTGAATATGACGTAGTGTGTGGGGTCACAGCGGTACTCGTTCTGCCTCGCCACAGATAAGGAGACGAGGCCGCGGAGGTACCAGATGCCGTTTTGACGGAACACCATGCCGCCGCCGCTGTCGCCGTTGCAGACTGACGTACCTTTAATTATAGAATGGAAATTAGTTATTTTTGGATGATAGTAGGTAAGTTCTTTTTTGAGGTTGTAATTAGGGTCAATTCACACTGAAAGAGCAGCGGCCGGCAGCGGCCGTAAGAGCACGGAAAATGTAAGAGCGCGGCGCGATGCGGCGCCGCGCGGCGCCGCGCGGCCCGCCGCGCTCACGCTCAATCCCTTGCAATTACGGCCGCTGCCGGCCGCTGCTCTTTCAGTGTGAATTGACCCTTAAGGTACACCTGTATGGACTTGGTTCCTCACAAGTGCCAATACCATGCTCGATGGAGCTCAATCACTCTTTGATTATAAAGCTGTTAATAGTAGTTGTAGGTACGTATCCTGGGTAATTATTTACGTACGTATCGTTTCGACGAACCTTGATGTTATTTTTATTGCTAACGGCCAGTTTCTTCATCAAAAGTAAAAGTTAAAGTAATATCTAAAGTAAAAGTAATGGTCAAATTCGTTTTTGCAAGGCTAAAGTGACAGCAAAACTAATATAAAAAATGAATTTAACCGTTACTTTTACTTTAGACATTACTTTGACTTTTACTTTTGATGAAGAAACTGGCTGTAAGTCTAGTTTAAATAGCTGGTACTATTTATTATGCCATGGCATAATAAATAGCTGGTACTATTTATTATGCCATGTACTTACCTAATTTTATCCCTAGTTATAGAAATTCTAGGTTTTCTACCATGCATTAATAGGGGATTGGTTAATTAGAATTTCACTAAGTATAAGGTAGGTACGGTGTTGCATCTAGTAGGTATGCCGAACCAAAGTTATACCTAATTTGAAACTCATACGTGTTTACCAACAGTAAAACCACTACAGTAGAAGATAGACATTAAAAGAAAGGAGTACGTTAATAGCTACCACCGATTTGTCGAAGTACAAAGATAGGTTATACTACTGTTAAGAATCTACTTATTCATCATATCTATGTACGATAGGTAAAGTGATACCTACATAAGTAGGTACATATTAAAGAAAGCATGACTTAACTAGAAGGCATTGTTAGGCAGCTTATGTGCAAATTAAAAGAAATATTAATTAAGCGGAAAGTGCTTAAGCGTTTGTGCTACCGTTACCTAGTTAGCTTATTATG
This sequence comes from Helicoverpa armigera, assembly GCF_030705265.1. Lineage (NCBI taxonomy): Eukaryota > Metazoa > Arthropoda > Insecta > Lepidoptera > Noctuidae > Helicoverpa > Helicoverpa armigera. The sequence goes on from NC_087141.1 coordinate 5,476,866, forward strand.
AAACAAACTAAACATACTTTCCCTAACGCCGGTTTTTTCATTGTAGAGTCCTGGAAGCAACAAGCAATTTATTACGCTAACTCTAAATACTTTTAATTGTAATAAAACTATTATTTATACACTATCTACTTAAACCATTATACAATTTAGTTATGTACATAATTATTTAGAAAAAATATAAGGACGTTAAAGATGAATCGATATAAGGAAATGGATAGGCTAATGGCATCAGTCCTTTTTAAAAACTTCATAAAAATGATGAGTCTTTCATGATGTAGGTTATGCATAAAACCTGGCTAAGCAAAGATTGTAGACTGCACTAGAGGCTTTAAGATGAAAAATACATAAATAAATAGCAGACAGATGAGTTTCAGGCAGATATGCCAGATGAAAAGCGCAAATCGCCCTTGAAAAGAAATATGAAAGACGTAGCGAATGAAATGATTTGTGATAGCTTGTTTATTGAAGGTACAGACAGAGAAAGTTTTTTTTAACATCACGTACCTACATGTTAAATATTCAGATATATTAAATTATTATATAAAAAAAAACGACATCAATTATAACAACTAATCACTAGACTAGACTTCATGAGACTCAGTCTGGTGGTAGTCGGACATCTCGTTTTATCCTTTGGGTACGGAACCCTAGAAACAGATCAATCACACTCAAACTACATCAATTATAAGTATTTACAACCCGTGCCGATAAAGAATGGGATTAGAAATCGCGACAGCTGTATTCAACTCTCGCTCATGTGCTTATAGTGTATGAGCGAGAGGTAAATACAGCTGTCGCGATTTCTAATCCCATTCTTTATCGGCACGGGTAGTAATTGATTACATAATAATTATATGTAGGTAAAGAAGGCCTCGTCCACAAAAATATATTTACACAAGAAAAAACAAATACAGGTATTAGATTCTAATTTCACACTAAAAAGTTTGAATAATCGCTCACCATCTCTATAACCGGCGCAGTAAGTGTAGTCCGAGGTGAAGCGCACGAAGAACTCGCTGTATGACCTGATGCAGGTCTCCTGGCTGACCACAGGCATCTCCACCAGGCTTAGCTCTTCAGTCGCCACGCCCGTGTCGTCGAAACCCCAGCCTACCACCTGGAAATGAAGATTGTTTTATATAGGAGGTAAAAATACAAAGTATATTGCGAACTTAGTTCGTGTGTTGGGGACTTTATATAATATTTATGTAGATTAGTGTATTTCCCACTTATAATTAAGTATGTACCTAGTTACGTACAGAAAAATGGTTAGTATATTCCCGATCTGAATAAAAAATCTTGACATTGATTTTCTTAGCCAGATGATTGCTAGATGTTAAATCACGTTTAAATAATAGTTAATTTTATCAAAAGACTAGGAAAAAAAACAAGGCTTTTTAAAATAACCAAAGGCTTTTTTGCACTATTTAATTAATTTTCAATGCACTATACATATTTACAAAATTAATTAATATACAATATTCTGAAAGGAAAACAAAAATCTGCAAGGCAGTTCATTCATAATTAAATACTCCAGCTTTATTAACAACTCAACAATTATTTACACGTCGTCTTTCAGCTAATTAAGAGAAAGAACGTTAATTGAACGTTCTGCAGCAAAGCGTCGGATAATTACGGTGTTCCGACAAAACTGCAGTTGCAGCGAGTTGGCAGAATGGACTGCGCCTTTGCCCGCTTCGTACTGTAAAGTTGCTAATTGAACGAGTGAACTATAGATCTGTTTGCTGTTTTACTTTTAATCTGTGGTTGTATTTGGCGCCAATTAAGTTTTTGTTTTCTTTTCCCTTTGCTTGTTTTTTATTACGTAAAATTATTTCATTTTCAGTGAAATAAAAAACCAAAAAGTACCTAAACCTGGTAAAATACGCAAATGCAAAAATAGAAATAAAATGAATAGGTACATACCGAACCCTTCTTCCCAATGACATTCTTCAGCGCGATTTCATTGTCAGGCCACAGACAAGCTGGTCGGATCCAATCAGAGTACTGCACCGGCTCTCTGAGCTCCAAGATGGCCACATCACGACTGAATGTAGTCGCGTTGTAGTCTGGGTGCACTGTTATTTTTCCTACCTGGAAAATTGGAGTAAATCTGGTGTTAAATATAGTAATATTTATTACGAAAGGCCTGATACACGTGTTACCTTATGATAAATAAAGAAAGCACATAAACTAGGTCTTTCTTTCGGTACGAAAAACGTCTTAACCGATAAAGAACCTCTGTTTATTTTATGAAGTGAAGTTGTTCAGGGTTGTGTAGGGTGCGGATAAACCGAAAAAGGGTAGATTTAAATCTCCATGTAAAAATCATAAAAATAGGTTCAAAACAAACAAACACCCACAATCATATTTATATTATTTTGGATTGACCTATGAACTTTGTGTCTCCTATTACGCAAAGTCCAAAAGGTACCTACAACCCAACATTAAATGCAGCCTACAACTGTTTCCTACACAGAAGCCAGAAATACGAGCTTTTAGCTCGCCTGTATAATAAATATTCAAGTCAGGGTGGACGTAAACCCGGTACATACGGGGGTTACTAATTGTCACTAATATGACATTCGGACCGCACCGACGTCAGACGTTCTGTTTGTAAACCATGGACAACAAAATGACTAGCGGAGATGGCATAGCACAAAATCTCATAAGAAAGTAGCGCGCCAAAATGCGGGTGTTGGAGGGACGAGGGACGTTACTAGCTCCGCCCTTACATTCATTTGAACCCGCCTGTTATTTTCAAAATAAAATTGCCAAGCAATCAAGACAAATCTTTGACAGATTGGTTTTGGTTTGACAAGGAACCCGAATGCCTCGTTAGTTCTAGTTACTGATCACGCCTACCGTGCGTTGCTTGATCTATAAGTAGGCGCCTGATCTACCTTCCTTATGGCATCTCCGCTATCTTTCTTTCCTCCGTGGAAATTACTGTTCATTTTTAGTCATATGTGTTCATTTTTAACCGTAGTGTGTTCACTTTTAGTCATTTTGTTTCATTTAAAAGTGGTATGAGTTATGAGTACCTTGTTAACCGTGTAAAGTCTGAATGTCTGGCTTCGTTTCGGAAAATGTTCTGTGTACTCTTTTTCGTGCTGTCAAATGTGGATGTTGCTTTATATCTTTCATGCTTTTAAACATAAACATAACTTTTACTAATTTAGATACATTACAGACTTTATTTTTGTAATTTATCTTTAGACTAGCTGCGGTATCACCCGCGTCCTGAGGGAGGGAACTACTGGCCGTACCGGGATGAATAGCCTATATTACTCGGAAAGAACGCAGCTCTTCAGCAGAGAAAGAATTTTTAAATCGGTTATAATAATGCTTTTCGAGTCTTTATAATGGACCTAATAGATCTAACCAGCTCATCATTACGTCTACTCTCACATTTCGTAGGTACGTAACAGCCATCCCGGTAATTAAGGTTGAGCTGACTGAAAGGGGAAGCTCAAATCGATCAGTTGTAAATTTAGCGATGGACACGAGCAAACTTCTCGCCGCTGTTAATTAATCTTGACTTGCGAGCCTGTTTTGTAATTCAGCGTCTGATCAGACAAAGGGTTCTAATTTATTTTGGTATTAATGCTTTGGGGTTAGTCCAATTGTGGTTGCGTGTTTATGTTGAAAATATATAAATAGAAAAGTTTTGAAGGAACATTTTGATTTTTGAAAGCTGATGTGTGAACGTACGTAAATCTTTTATATCTACATATTTTACATACATATTAATTACTCTTCAGTTTTGCGTCATTATCATTAATTTAGGTACTGTATAAACTGATATTTTGGAGAATCATGAATGATCATACCTAATGCAATTAAATTGATAGCTATAATTTTACGGCGCATATCATTTCTACACTTCACCATAGACACGCAGGAAAATATTTCCCGCAAATAAAAAAAAAAACGATATCAAAGTCTTTAATAACCACTTTAGAGCGCAATAAAAAGCTTTTAATTAAAAGATTTTCATAGAAAAGGAAGCGGAAAGCGAATAGCTGAGCTGTAAAGTTCTTCAAGTGGTGCAACGAACAAATACAGCTATGAATGTTGAGTTCCAAGTTTAGAGAGCTCATTAGCGAGTCATAAAACTTTTGTAGTGGGATAGAGTTCGCTGATAGACTAAAGTTGTCTATGATAGTTGCTTTATCTATATTTTTTGCCAGATTTTACTGTAAATTACGATTTTTTGTCCATAATCCTTTTTACACGCTTTTTATTAGCTTCACCTGTATGTTTGTATGTTTTTAACCGACTTCTTTGGGCGCGATTTTGACCCACTTTAAACGGCCAGATTTCGTTCAAACTTTGTAGATTTATTGAGGACCGATGACAATACACTAATTTGATAAAATTATTCCATTTTTAACCGACTTCCCAAAAAGGAGGAGGTTATACATACACATCGATTACTCCGAGGTTTATAGACCGATTTACGTGATTCATTTTTTGTTCGACTCAGAATAGCTGCCAGTTGGTCCTATAGTCATCAGGTCAGGATCTGATGATGGAAACCCTGAGAAATCGAGGGCAACCTTCAAAAGTTGTAGGCATACATAGGGTAAAAACCTGACACTCAGGTGTACGCCTAAAAGCACTATTCAACTGTGAAGATTTGGAGCTGACCTGATGATGGAGACCAGAGAGGGTCGAGGGAACTCGACAACTGAATATGTAAACTACCTCGTGTTTGGGCTTATATCATTTGTATTGACGAGACCTTTGCAACAGGGAAGGTTTGGAGCTGATCTGATGATGAAGACCAGAGAAGATCGAGGGAACTCGACAACTGAATATGTAAAATACCTCGTATTTGGGCTTATACCAGGCCTCTGTCACTCGACGTACTTGCGCGCTATAAATGCCTACCGCTCGCTGGGTTACCGGTAACCCCACGCGGCTCAGGGCGCACAACAGTCACACGCGCCGCGCGCGTTCCAATATTATTATTTTTATTTCGTGGCATGTTATGCTGTTGGTTTTTATTAGGTTTTTTAAGCTACCTAACAAACTGATGGGTTATTTTGAGTTGTGTTGGTTTATATGCGACTTTGTAAGATTTAGAAACATTTTATATTTATGAACTTATCTAGTAATTCTATTTTTTTAAATATATTAATACTTATCTACTTTATGATTTTTTTAACAACAGAGATCATTAGGTACTTATTTTACTTTAGATACCTACTTAGTTATATGAACTGTATTGTGAGTTTTGTAGCTCAAAACACATCTCGAGTGTAAGTAGGTATAGTTCTGGTACGCAGAAACCAATTTTAGGTATGTATCAACACTCGACGGAGTTGTAACATATGGGGTATGGCACTTGTGCTCGAAAAATAGTTAAAACCGCCTTTGATTTTGACGAAAGCTTGACTTAAGTACTTACCTATGCTTACGTATTAGGTAATATTTAGTAATATGTACCCATACTCCATTTTAGAAGGCAATACAACAGTTAACTAAAGAAAAATATTCTTGATATTAATTTTTATTTAAAAACTCAGTTTTAAAAAAGGCTATCTTAAAATAAGCCTAACTTTGTTTGCCTACTTAAATGTTAATAAATTGTAAGAAGCAACCCTAAGCACGGCCACGGCACGGTTGCGGTCACTGAACTGTGCGCTATCGCATTGGAATAACAATCAAGCGCTCGAGCTTTTAAGGTTCATTTTATAACGCAGCTAGGAATTTGTAGGTAGTTGGAGAACTTGTAGGTGCTTATAACAGTAGGTATGGACTTTTTTGTATGGAGTGATTTATCTGTTATGAGTAACTATTATATAATCTGTGCTTATACTCTTTGTATTGATGAGAACTTAAGACTTATATGGATAGTGACAATTATTCGTATCACTGAAAAGCTGTAAATAAAAAACTTTTTTACAAAAAAATTAAACCGACTTCCAAAAACACTAAAAAGCAAAAAAAATAACTTATAAAAAACCAAACTAAAAAGTAGAAAATAAATAATAGTTTAAAAAAAACTAAAAAACACGCTTTTTATAGAAAACCGAACTAATAAATAGAAAATAAATTTTAATGAATTAAAATTAAGAAAATAGTGTTAAAAATTTCAATGAATATAAATTAATAATAGTGTGAATAAAAAAAAAAAATTATTAAAAAAAAAGCGTGGGGTGCATCGTGTCAATAGTTATAAATATTTTATTGTCAGATATGAGTAGAGTGATTATCATTTCGAGAATATCTTAAAAAGCACCCCACGCTTTTTTTTAATAAAATATTTTTTTTTCAATTACGATTTTTTGTCCATAATCCTTTTTTATATACGATCCGCTCATGTTAGATATTTCTTATGTAATAATTTCCCAATTATTAATTATTTGGTATCAACACAACTGCATTCATAGACACTAGACACACATACCTTCATTATAAGTTTTAGTATAACGTTTATAAAACAGTCACTATTTTCTTATAGGTGACAAGAAAAAAAAAATGAAAGCTACTTACAAATCTAACTTGCACCCCTTCTACCGAAGTCCTCAAGTTATGCTTCCCCAAGTAGACCGTCAGGGTGTTCTGGTCTACCAGCCGCTGTGACTGCTTCCTGGTGACACAGTGTGCGGCTGTGATCACATGACGATGGGTCACTAGAGTACCACCGCAGATGTACTTGTTGTCAACGGTCTGGAAAGTCAGAATGAAATTTTGTGGTTCAGAATGGAATAGGTACCTATGCTATTGGTAATGTTTGTATTAGTCAATGAAGGAAAGTTTAGTATTAAATTGCAGGCTCATTTGAGTAAACAAAGGAGCTAGGTTTTACGGTACAATAAAGTTGGTCCTGCAACGTGGCAAGAAAGGGGCACTATAGTTAGATAGTTAAAGCTGGCTTCCAAAGTGAGCTATAAAACATACAGTCATGGACACATAATTAAAGACACCCCCCGACTCGAAGTGAAATAAATAGTTATGGTACTGACATGAGCTTAAGCACGGTATAAACTGCAGTGTAATAATTATTAAAACAAACATTACATTGTGTTCTTTAAATTAAGGACAAAAAATATTTTCTTTCTTTAATACTTTAGATATAAAGCTCTATGGGAAATGAACACTAACTTTTGTAGAGGATACTTGGCTGGTCAGCTAATTAAAGACAGTTAAAGCCCAGTTAAGAAAAAAAAAACGAAAGATACAAATAATTGCCATACTTTTTTTTAGAAGTGAGTAAAATATTTATGAAAACTCGAATTAGGTAATAATTTAGGTTTATTTCATTAAAAATTTTCATTTTAGTCCTATCAATAAGACTAGAACAAAAATTCTGGTAAGTAAAATGTTTTAGGCTTTTTAATATTATATTTTGACATACGGATTTATTCATACCACTTGATCTGTAGTAAGGACATGGTAATAAATTTATTATTAAAGATTTCTTATCAATGGCACTAAAAAAGGCATGGTTTGAGAACAACTTAAAACCGACCCCAAGGAAAACTTGTCCGCAAACAGACTTTAAGGCGGTGCTATAGGCAAATAGTGAACCATTTACATGATTCGGTACTGGTTTTTTTGGGAGTCATCTGATGCTAAAAGGACGACAATTGTGTCTGCAGAACTTTTAGACTACAACCGGGTCGGGAAAAGCTGTAAGGCATGGGTATCGGAAGATGTTACTTTTGGAAAAGTACCGCGTGTCCATACTGTAGTTGGCTATTTCTATCAAATGTGAAAGGTGCAGTTAACAAGTGTTCAAAAATGTATTTTTTTTCTCATTAAACATAGGGATACGAATAATCCTAAAATAATGTATCGAAATTAGTCGCCTCCAAAACATGAGATGGAACCAAAATACACTAAGAAAGTTCTCAAACATAGGAGGCGAAAAAGTAATAGTGTGGGACTTCTCTCCACTACTTGGTGTGGTGATCTTTTAGAAAGATATTATTAAAAATAGGCGAATTCAAGTACTATAATATTTTAGAAATAGCATTTTGTTATATGCTAAGCATAATTTATCGGTCCTTAGCGCTTTCCAAATTTGAAAAGTTCTGAAAAACACTGTAAGAGTAGTCAAAAGGACTCCTTGATCGAGCAACTTATGACGGTTTTGGTTTGGCCCATCGCAAGTTTAATAGAAAAAAAACTGGTGATCGGCCAGAAAACACAATGGCGATAAGTCATCCATGAAACATTGATCAATAATTTGCATTTCTTCCTCTGAGCAAATGGAGTGTCTTTAATTATATGGCCAGGCCACGTTATGGTTCATACCGCTCGAGATTCGGATAAAGCGAAAAAAAACTTGTCGCGAAGGATCACTGAAGATAGTCTTTAGTTTTAATATTTCACAATGCCCTCTTAAATATTTTAAAATAGAAAATAAAGTTCCAGTAACAATCAGAAAAAAGAAATACAGATGAACAAATAAGATGCCAACAGTGTCTTTAATTATGTGTCCATGACTGTATATGTATAAGACCCCTTTCCTCCTTTCCGCTCTTATGTGAAGCGGATGTTCTTACAAACTGGTAGGAACCCCGATATGGTACTCTTACCTGAGTCTGGTATAATGCAATCTGCCAGGGCCATTGGCCTTCCAAAGTGGGTGTCCCATTGACCACCAGTGGTATTGGGTTTAACACCACTTTGCCGCACTGAGCCTGTAAAAACATTAAAAGTTACTTAGTTCTACCTAGTGTTTTTTTTGTGTAAGTCATTAGTATTTTCTATGATGGTTTTTCTACGAATGTTGTGATTTTGTGGTCGGCCATTGTAGTTAGTCGTTGATATAGGTACCTATGTTCCAGATACGTGCTTAATGAGTGGGTTTATCGCTAAATTGATGACAGCAAAAATAATGCTTGCTCTGCTTTCGATTTTATTTTATTTTCTTAGCACGCTAACCAAACATTTTACTGTATTTTTTGGTAAATCCACTAAAATAAACATGATATTAGGATAACAATATATGATGGCTGAACGTTAGTTATAAATATAAAGTTTTTCCTCATTTTCCGATAAAAAAAACTGTAGCCCCATTAAAACAATTAAACTCTTTCAATAATTAGCGGTCACAATCAACAACCGCAAATCATGTTGATACGAATAAAATTAATTAGTAACAATTCATTTTCCATGACAATGAAATGATTGCACAATAATAATTCTGATAGGCACACAAACCACAGTCATTGTTGATTCTATCACGACAGCCGACCACAAAACGTTCTGTTAATTGGAAATATGTTACTTAAGATAGAAGATAATATATGTCATGTTGCTAAGTTTAAATAGGAACGATTGTAGATATAATGTCATTAGAATATACTAGAAGGTACAACGTTAATGTAAAGTTGACGAAACTTAAAAGAACATATTCGATTTTGGACCTCATTAAAAAAATAGGTACCTGTTTCAAAGGTATAAAGTTCCATTTATCTATTACGTCAATGACAAGGTCCAAATATTATTTAAAAATAAAAAAGAAACTTCTTAAAGTGTTTTAAGTTTCGCCAAAGGCATACTAGGTAGGTAATGCAAATTAGCAATTAATTATATTTAAAGAAATAATTAAAAGTTAATGGCCAAATAGGTCATAGAGCATAGTAGTGGGAAGAAATAAAAATGTCGGAATTCTACTACATTAGTCTAAAAGAGTGTGTCTACTTTCTAAGAGTGCATGAGGGGAATATTTAAATAAGCAACAAACTCTTGTTTCTCATCTCAGTGTAGATGAATGGAAACTTCTGGAAATATATAAAATGCTGTAAAAATTGTATCATGCGGAAGAAAATATAGCGAAACTGCAATTCTGTAAAGTTATCTGAAATCTGGCTGAAACTGATAGTAGATATTCTAATTTTAAGAAGACCCAAAGAGGTCTTATTGCTTGTTAAACGCTTTAAAACTTTTTCGCGGGAACACTGATTTAAAAAACGTATCAAAAAATAAATTGTCTGAATCGTGTTGATGTCTGTTCAATACGTTTGATGAAAAAAAAAAATACATACAGAATATTTTTATTAAAAAATTGCATAAAAGAAATAAGAGCTCGATTTTTTAAGGCATTTTTTAATAAAAACTCCTGGAATTAATAATTTTTGATGCAACATAGTCTCCCGTTTCAGGATTATGCGTAAACCATTGCCGATTCAGCGTAAATAATAAAGAGACATGAAAAAAGAATATTCAGAGGATTTTATTTTTTACTGGACGCAAAAGCACTATTTTGATTAAAATTTTATAGACTAGCTTCCACTCGTGGATTCACCCGTGTCCCGTGGAATCTACTTCCCGGAATGAAAATACATACCTACCTATCCTATATGTAAAGTTGGATCGTAATGGCAAAATATTTTCTTACTTAGCGCTACAAAATCCTATTCACAAAATCATACAAATGTATTTATTAAAACATGTTAAAATAACGCATAGATACCAGATTTTTGACACTAAGGTTTTTTGTTCCCCGCTCAATCAACAAAATCATCTGGCCTCTTCTTTGCCTAACTTTGTTGGGGTCGGCTTCCAGTCTATCCGAATGCAGCTGAGATGCTTTATGCTTTTATTTCCCCATCAAATAGGTATAAAAGTATTAAGTTCGAATATACGATTTTAAAGCACCAAGGTGGTTGATCGTTTACTCGGAACGAACTTTTAATATACCGGTGACATCGCTTTATTAATTTTGGCGTTTTCCGTCATTCAATTTTCCTGCTCGATTGATTTTAATAACGTTTTCCAAGAAACGCGTCCGCTTTTTTTGAGTTTAAATAAAATAATATTGCATCTCTTTTCTGTTGGTTTCTTGTTTTTTGTATTTAGTAATAACAACTAAAGCATAATAATTATTAATTGGATCAATAGGAGATGCATTATTTGTAACATTCTCGTTCAATTGATTTACTAACTCAATAAAACACAAAAATAGTCATATTAACGACCTAATTCATAACATAAAAATAAACCAAAAATACTTAACCAGTTTGCTATAATTATTAAATGTAGATTGAATAAAAACGGTCGGAACCTCTCGGCTTGTAAGGTCAGACATACGTACATACGTTGGTCACAGCCCAGTGAATATACAGGCTTAGACTGTAATTTATATGTGATCATGTAAACAGAGGATTAAGAGTACGATAAAACGTATTAAAGTGATTTGATTAGATCATTTGATTTTTTTGGGATAAATTTTTCTGTTTTGTAATTGAGTTTTTACATCCCACTTTGAATTTTTATTGACCCTATCATTATTTTTTCATCATCAATATTGCCTAGGAATCACCAGCAGGCAGGGGATGAATGTCAGAAAAAAGTATCTTATTTATGTTAGGAATTCGTATTCAAAATCGTATAAAATATATTCCTCAATAATGTTCCTTTCACTACTAACTAAAATCAAGATAAAATTACATTGTCCTTCACTACTTTTACACTTACCGCCATTAAAAAGGACCAAATTCCATTTTGTTTTTCTAGAATACAAATTGCAATGCGGATACAAAAGTTGTCCGCTTTGTATTAATCTAGACACAAACAAAACTCGGAATGCTGAGAAAGACTTTCGCTACAAGATATTTTTGAAGGTCAAATAATATTTACTCTACAATTGCTGAAGTAAATAAAGGGTTTTTGGTTTTAGCTGTACCCGGATGTTTCCTCGAAACTAAAACGAGAAATTATTTTGTTATGGTTTTCCAAGTGTTGGTGTTACCGGTTATTCATGGGTTCCGAGAAATTTTGAATGAAATAATTTCGTGTAAAAGTTTTTGCATTTAATTAGTTGGCGTACCTAATAATTACAAAAGAAACTTATACTTTTTTGTTTCACACTGTGTTATTTGTAACCAGGCAACTGCTTAAGTTTTCTTTCTATTTGGTTTTTAATGTAAATAATATCAGTTAAAATAAATAAAGAATAGTAATACGTTTGAACAATAACCATTTTTATTATTAAAACAAGCAACTACTTAATATTTCGATTTTTAAATTGTTTGTTTTCGTTTGCTTCAAACGAGTTTTCTACGTCATTTTCTTAATTGTGAAGGTGTCTGTTCCATTAAGTACGATACGCAAGTATTTCTTTTAATAAATATTTTTTGACCCTTCATTTATCTCATCGCATCCGTTGTACCCAAATGAGGACACTAGACTTTGATAATGACATTTACACACACTCGAGGTGACCCTTTGACATTTAAAATGGTCGACTTCGATATAATATGGCCGAGATTTTTTGTAGCTTTTTTTTCTCTTTGGTTTACATGTTCTGCGTTGTGTGGATTTGTTTTTGAATATGTTGTACCTTTGAAGGTAAATTTTTGTTCAAAATGTATTTCTTCTAGATTCTGGATTACAATAACATTTGCAGATAGAAAGATCTTGTGACCTGTATCACATTTTTCTTGTGACCGAATGGTATTTCCAATTTCTAATTTCTGTCTTGTATCTTAGATTCCGATTAAAAACTAGCTAAAACTTGCAGTTGGATTTTATTTGACATAGTTTGAACAGCAACTAATTTATGTAGATTGCAAAAGTAAGCATAAAAATCTTTAAGAACTGTGTCATCAAATGGGGAAATATTATTAATAAAAACTTTCTAGACAAGTTGAATGGACACTATTCAACGTCATTCAATAAAAACATTAAAATTCCCAACACGACCAACTAGGCAACAACCAGTATGCAAATTATATAAATAGAATTAATTTCTATGTGGCAACAGATGTAAATAATTGATTTAATATAACTGCCGTCAAGGGATTCCCCAAAGACGATGTAATCAAACAAAAAACCTTTGGTTCACAATAAACGTATGATGAAAAAACTTGAGTGGGTCTATTGAGAGTGTGATCATCATTTTCATGTAAAGCATTTATCTGTCTATCTATTTATAGCTTTCAATTACCTATCTGTTGTTTTGCTTACTACAGATAGAAGTTTGTATTAGCTTCTTTGAATACAAGTCACAATTTCAATCTGTCGTATATTTTTCTATATTCATCTTTCAGATATTTGGAGTCATTTAATTGGTTAAATTTAATTTACAAGGCCCATTTTCTCCAACTATATAAACTTCCGTTTTTCTTAAAACAACTGTTAACTTTGGGAAATGAACATGAAAATTCATAATAAACATTGGTTTTAAGAAAACTGACGCTTATGTCATCGAGGAACTTGGGCTCGAGTCAGTCAACTGTCTTTGACAGTTCAAAAATTACAATTATAGCCCAAAGGCTCCAAACTGACTAAAAATAGACCTCTTAGATTAATCGTCGTCTCGTTGCGTCGCTCAATTTCTTCAAAATTGAGAATCTTTTCCATATATTAATTTAACTTTGCTTACTTTTGTATCTTTTTAATAAGAATAGTGACAGTCAATTAAAATATTGTTCTGTTTTTTTTCTTGTTTTTTTTTTTTACGTAATATGAATGATGGTGTGAACGTTTTTTTTTCTGTGTGAAAGGAAAGAAAGTAAAGCAGGAAATAAAGAGGGGCTCACCTGCCCACCAGGAGTTTTAGAGTTAGTACTATCTTGTGCTGGTAAAGTGATGAACGCTGGGCCTTCCCAGTAATCAGTGTCTCGCGACGTTGTACTGAAAATATACAAACAAATTAATGCTCTGAAAGCATTTCAAACATTGCTTCTATTCTTCTTCTGCTTCATAAACATTGCTATTCTTTTTTTGAATACTTCAATCTTTGGCCATAAACAAGCAACAGAAATGCAAAAGCTGGCTGATACTAGTCGGTTTTACGAAAACTTTTCACTAAATCTGATTTTAGTAATTAAATGTTTAAAAAATAAAAGTTTTATTTTATGATAATAAACAGCTGTTTTCCTTAATCGGACTGGTTGTGAAGATGAGCCTTATTTGAGTCTATAAAGGACCAGTAATCAAGTCAATAAAGATTAGAAACTTTTTGGCACGTAGAATTGCAATGGGCAAAGTTAAACCCCAAACCTGAATACAAAATGTTTACTAGTACCTAGGTACAGTCAACTTCAGGTCAGTGGTAACATTTTTATAGGAAAATCGTACTTATTACTATTGAGTTAAGGTGCATGACAGTTACCATTGATGTGCAGTCTACCGTACCTATTGTATATACACAAGTAAAATGTAGGTAAATACTTGCCTTACGGGCTTCTTGGTAGACCAGCGATCTGGTCTTAACGTGGTGAGGACAAAACCATTGCCCGGTCTGTCCAGGTCTTGTGATGGGTTGTCGTTGGGGCTAAAACAAGATTTATCATTAGTATTAGGTTTTAGCAGTATTAATTCTGAATTACTTATATTAAGATATTAATTAAAAAGCTGCTAAATCTGCAACAGTTCAGGCTAAAAATATATCTTAATAACACGAAGTAGGTAAGCCATATGTTTTCAATAAACAGTATTTAAACAACCTTTATAAAAAATACTCTTGGTCTACTTATTTCATATAAATTTTCTGTTATTGCAACAACACTATTGGAATATTTCTAAAACATATAAGTAATGAAGTATTCATACGATAAAGAAGCTACCATTTTTATCAAGAAATTATTATGACTTTGCATAGTACAAAGGAATATCAACGCTCAGGTAGCCATTTTTTTTTCTTTTTAATAATTAGAGGTCCGATCACGACAGCACTAATTAATATTTTTTCAACAAAGGGCGAATTAATGACCCGGCTTGCGGTACAATGTAATTTGTATGACAGTGGTAGATAACAGATGATATTAATGAACGTGGCAATCAATTGCTCATTACATCTGAACTGACGTGTAGCCGCCATGATGGATTTATTTGAGCTGTGACGTCATTATTTCGCTTTGTGGGTTTTAGAAGACTTTCACAAAGCAGCCCGGAGCCTGGAAGTTGGTGATTGATACACCCGTGCATCGGAGAGCACGTAAATGTCGGTCCTGCGCCTTATCTCTCTCCGGTCGTGTCGGTTTGCCGTCCCATCGGGCTATGAGAGTGAAGGAATAGGGAGTGCACTTGTGTCTGCGCAAATGCTTGTGCACTATAATATGTCCTGCGTAGTTGGCTAATCTTCTTACATGAGAACAGCCGCCGTAGCCGATAATCGGCTAGGAGGACATCACATCACCTGTACTCTTTAGATAATATACTTTTCTACATAGGTCATGAGAGGAGGAGAGTAATTAGCTGAGCTTTTGGGGAAAATAAACAAATGCCTTGCGATCCACATTTACAAGGACTTAAAAATGTTGTGAAATTCTAAAAATCTGTCACATCTGTAACAACTGTGTGTATGAATGAGATCAGAAAGCGAAATGTTTGGTCTCATAGGGTCAAATTGTTAGTAGTAAACATATTACGCAAGCAAGTTCTAGTGATAAGTATCGCTCATTGTCACAAACTAAATACTTGGTTGACGTTAAGCGTTCTCTATTCAATTCTAATGTAGGGTTTTTTGTCTATGTTGCGATATGTATGACTGATGGGTTATTTTGAGAAACCAACTGATTTTTAATGGACCATTTTGAACTTTTGTTATTTTAAATATCAGTAAAAATAACTTACATATTAGCAGGAACAGCATTGTTGCTAGGTCTCTGAAAAACTGGACTGGGAGACTCCCTAGGCGGAACTCTTACGGGCGTCGTGTTCAGATCAATCCCCATGTTAGGTCGTGTTGTAGGCCGTCTCACAGGCTCTTGTAAGTCAGGCCTATCATTGTCGACTGGCCTAGGAGTGTTGGCATTACAGATCTCCCTTCCATTCAGTCTGATGGCTTGAAGTCTTGGAGTCTTGTTGAGGGGGTTAAATTGGACGAAGAACCGCACGGCCACAGCAGGGCCGGGGCTGATTTGCATTTCAGCATTTTCAATCTTGAAGTCCTTATTGTCTGTTGTCGAGACATCGCCAACCCAGTTCTGGAAATAATTAATAAAGTTACAATGGTAATTTTGGTGAAATCTTGAATATTTTATCTGCAACTGACATACTTATTGGTGCAGTTTTTTCGAAAATAAAAACTGGCAATACCAGTTTATGTGTTTAAGGAAAACGATTCACTCGGTTTACAAAAAAAGCCAAACATATGTTAGGTAGGTATGCCGATTAAAATGTATTTATAAAGTGGTCGAAGAGTAGTGGAATATTTTCTTTAGAAGCATTAGATAGAAACAAAAATTCCATTGTAGGTTTAATTGTCACAGAATCGTCACTGACATACTATGCACACAGAGAACATACCACTTAATAAGAATTCGTCCAAATTATACCTCGATATCTTTCCATCATCTAGCATTCCTTATGCTTGTCAACAAGCAGGGTCTCACACTAGTGCAAACCACTTTTGTATTCATTCAAATAATCAAAACATTTAACACATTTGAGTTCCTAGCAGCATGTCGATTCTATAAAATATCACAACTCACTTCGACATCACTCTCACTTCGACTTCGATCTAAAGGTGGAATTCCGTGGACGCGACAATAGTCAACCTATGAAAATGTATGGCACCGTTGCCGAGGCCCGTGACAGTCGCGCGCGGCCGACGAATTTCGTAAGCTGCTCGCGGCATTGTCAACAATTTAATTCTGGTTTTACTAAAATTCTATAGATGTTATTAAGCGCTAGACCATGTTGAGAAGCGTACGGCCGCGAGCGGCTCACGAAATTCGTCGTCCGCGCGCGACTGTCGCGGCCCTCAGCAGCGGTGCCATACATTTTCATAGGTTGACTTTTGTCGCGCGCGGCTGCGACAATCGCGACCCACGGAATTCTACCTTAAAGTTTCGTGATTGACATTGTCAAACTACACTAGCGCTTCACTATCGAGCGTGTTGACAAGTTGAACTAAATTAAAGTCGAGATTTTGACAGATCTGCCAAAATCTGTCTATCTATAGGGGAGGTAGGGGAGAGATGGGCAGTTGGGAGATGATGAAATCAGAATAAAGGGGGTCCTTTTATTCTGATTTGATCATAGTTTTTTTTATTGGGTAGTTTACGTTACCGACTGGTAACGGTGTTCATCCATAGACTTTCTGTCATTTCTGTGAGTTGTCAAGAACAAACACTCGTAAAAGTACTTAAATATTTTGTTGCGGTTTCGGATCGTTATAAAGAGAAAACTAATGAAAGGTATGTGTATTTTCTATTATTAATGATTGATTGTCAAAATCTCCAGTTACGATTATAGTAAGTCGATGCAATCCACACCTATTATACCTCTAGAAGAGGTACTACAGCAATAGTTTATGGGCCCCACGTTTTTATTTTAGTCTAATATGACCGGGACCACCGTAGGTTGACAGGTAAGTAACTATTTTTTATTTTCTAGTTTTCAGTGCACATAAGGTAAAACCGTTTTAGTTAAGTTTTTTTACCGATTTTTTTTTTATAAACTAAGTCAAAAGTGTCCAATGCTGCCTATGGTAGGGAGGCTTGGACATACCATGTAATGTATAATTTGTAAATTTTTGTTCTTCTTCTTCAGTGAAAATTTGTGAGGTTATAAATCTGCGCTAAAAATCCTTTATAGAATCTTGTTTCAGGTACCGTTGCCAACTTGATCTAGGGACTCCATATTTATCAGCTGTTAATTTTATTTTTTAACCTTTTGATACCTCTTGTATTGCTCGTTATATTAAATCTTTAAGAATTTCCCGTCGCAAACCATTCTTTTTAACCCCCGACGCAAAAACGACGGGGTGTTATAAGTTTGACGTGTCTGTGTGTGTGTGTGTGTGTGTGTATGTGGCATCGTAGCTCCCAAACGGATGATCCGATTGTAATGCGGTTTTTTTTGTTTAAAAGGAATGTCATTCGGGAGTGTTCTTAGCTATGTTTGGTGGAAATCGGTTCAGGTCTTCAAGGTCATCAGCTCGTTTGTTAGGTGTGATAGGAATGTTACACGCTCAGTTTACTTGCAAGCATATGTGGGATCTAAAATTTGAAATACTAATGTCTTCTGGAACCACTGAGCTGGTCTGCTGTTAGGACACGAAGATAGGAGACGTAACCCTGAACTGCCTTTTAGTAAACCCATCGAGTTTGGGCTCGTTTAATTTGTCTTGACTAGTTTTCTTCATGTTTCTAATTGACGAGAACCTAATGCTGGAAATGGGATGTGGCGGATGAAACCCTAGAATGATATATAACCCTGGATCAACAAAGGTCCATCTTTATTGTTTCTCAATCTGTGCAATTCTCCCAGAGCCAGTTTGTCATGAGGATTGTTAAACAGCTTCCTTTGGCTGAGATCGCATATAGCGAACCCATCATAAAAAGAAGGAAAAATTAAGGAGCTCCTTTAAAAAACCATGAAATAAAATAAAATTATAAATTTAAAAAAACCCCCGACCCAAAAAAGTACGCAATTATTATGACAAAATGTTATAAACGATAAACCCTATAAAAAGCAAAAAGTAACTTTAAACACTACGTAAGTACCAACTAAAGCATGTCAGACTAAACAAAATTTTGACGTGTCGACGGTTTTATTGAAACCGTTTAAATATCTCGTAATGTTGAAACTGATTGTAATTTTTAGGATAGCTCTTTGATTTTATCTAGCCAAACATAAGAAATGACAATAAAAGTTGATTATCTGTAAAATCTGAATTTTTTATGCAATAAATGTGAAAAAGTGCCCATCCCTCCCCTACCTCCCCTAAAGTATGAAATGACATTACGAATCGAAGTGAAATGCGAGTTGTTGATCGAATTTTATAGAATCGCAGGACAGGTCTTTGAATAACATAGCAGCCAGGTCATCGACTTGATCTCCCAAGCATTTTCCGAACTATGATGGGGTCAGCTTCCAGTTTAACTGAATGCAGCTGAGTGGCTACCAGAGTTTTACAAGGAGCGACTGGCTCTCTGACCTCCTTAACCCGGGCTATCCAATAATCCTTGGTAAGACTGGTGTCAGAATACAGACTGGTGGCTTCTGACTACAAGGATGTTAAATAATAGTCAAACTTACCCCAAGTATATCAGCCTTATTATCCAGCACGATATTCAACCACAGCGAATGCAGCGTACTGTCAGTGGACAGGTTGACCACTCCGTACCACCTTCCCGGCTCCGACCCTGGAGGCTCGTACATGAACACGTTGGGACATGGCGAGATGGGAGTGGAGCCTTGGGAGTCCTGCTCGAAGGTGGGCACGGCTAGTAATGCTAGGACCGTGAGTGCTGTGATCTGAAAGGGTAAAGTAAGTGATATAAGTCTGGACAGGTCTAAGAATTTTGAGGTTCCGAATTTGGATTAGATGAAGCTAGTGACGAAGTGACAGCCGCGGTGATCGATGGATCGTTTGTAATGTTTGTCGTGGTCAGTCCGTTAGCCGATCAAACACAGTTGGGAACAGGCTAGGTAGATAATGTTCAGGAGCTAGATGCTACTGACTTCTCAATAAAACGCGAATTGATCAAATGGCTGGCTTCAAAGTGGCAAGGTTTTTGAACAAAAATTACATTTTATTTTTCATATTGTTCCTTCAACCGTAAATTGTAATTTCAATTAAATTTTGTAAAGAATTTTTCTCAGGGCATCTTGATTTTCACCGCAGGTGTTGTACCTATTTTTAATTTTGCGCACTGTTGTGGTTTTAGCCTGGCTAAAGAAATAACGTCAATTCGAAAAAATATAACTCGTATTAATTAATTACTCTAAATTGACGCCTTTTAGTTTAATTTTTTTTACGAGGATAGTTTTTTATCTTTATTGTAAAATTTTGGGTGTATGGTTGTTTTGAATACCTCAAAACAACTTTTTTCAAAAGACTTGATGAAGGAATTTTACCATGAAGCTTAAATTGATGATGACCATAGCTTAAGGCAAAAAATGGAGTTTAAAAAAAATAGCTATAAAATGTTGCCGTTGTTCAAGTTCTTCTGCCTAAGTGCGTTCACTTCGAGATATATTTAGAAAACAGGTTAACTTAGTCGATGAGGCAAACAGAACTGAGATGCTACCTGCGTAGAACTTAGGAATGAAGAATGAAGGTAGGTAATGGAAAAATATCGACAATGTCAGTGTTATTTGCTGTAGATAAATGATTATAAATCTCCGAAGGTAAAAAAAAAAAAAAAAAACATCAGAATTGAGAACCTCCTTGTTTTTGGAAAATCAGTTGAAAATATTCTGTGCTTCCACTTAGAAGGAGCCTTTGTCCAGCAGTGAACATACTGTGGTTGTTACGATCTAAATGGGGATCAATTGTTTATTTTTATAATTTAAAACATGCTCCGAATTAATTACAATGTTTTAAGATGTTACTAACAGCGAAGCTACGTATAATACATAGCATGTCGTGTCTTAGCCAAATTGCCTATGATCCTCAATGATGTCGCTTTATGAGGATCTGTATTTATCTTTAGAGCCTCTTAAAAAGCAGTGTTAGTAAATGTAAGTGTAGGTACCAGTAGGTATAATTTAAGGAGGAACGTGTAAACTATTTTAGAAACCACATGTAATATGTCAGTCAAGGAGCTTTGAACCTTATACCAGCAGTAAAAAGGTTAAAAATACAACGAAAATTTCCTCGAGACAAACTTCCTATTTTTTGTTTACGTAATGTCTTGAAAGACCTGTGTAAATCAAAATAGACAATGAAATGTATCATGTCTAGGTGAAAATGGACACTGGGTAGACCTTTTTGTTCTTTTATTCAGAGAAAATAGGATCAAAGGATCAATTCTTCAAAATAAAAGTGTTTTGTTTTGGACAATATTGAGTCCATAGAAAAGGAAGATTGCTGATGATCTAAATAAAACCGATTTCAAAAATATACCTAAATACTTAAGTCCTACGTCTGTCAAACCATATGCTGAAATCGGAACGTGTCAAACTGAGACCCTCCGATTTTGAAAATGGTTAAAAATTACCAACAGCTTTGCGAGTCTCGCTTCGTGAAATGGTAAAAAAATAAGATGCTTATTCGTGACGACGCCAATTAAAAAAACTGTTTCAGAATCATTTCAATGTACCTTACCTGACCAGAGATTATAATGTAAAACATTCTTATAAACATAACGTTAACATATTGCCTAGGAAGTTAGCATAATGACGTATTGCGTAATTTGCAATTTTATGTAATACCATAGGCTTGATGACGGATGTATAATAGTTTAAGTATAGTGTTCATGAATAATGGAATAAGCCTTGTATCGTAAATCTTTGTAAACTGCCTTGTTGAATGTTGTACAGTAAGTATTGTGTTGAACGTTTTTGGTATTTTAGTCGCGAAAACATTTGGTATAAGTTCCCAAATAGGTAAAATGTCTATACTACTTAATATGAAAAGAGGAATTATGTATTTATTTGTACCGAGTAGGCTTCGAAAATGGAACGATATGAAAAAATATTTCACTGTTGGAAAGCTAGACTGTCTCCTAGTAACATGGGCCATATTTTGTCCGGGGTAAGTACGGGAAGTAATCTCCAAGACGCGGGTGGAACCGCGGGAAAACGGCTAGTTTATAATATAGTTATAATATAAAAATACTGGCCTCCGGTAGGCTGGGATAGCTTTTCCGTCCTGATTAGTAGTTTTTATACTACAACCCTTACGCCTTAAATCCGCAACAAACCACTCAATTATGTAATGTAACAACAGAATGAGCAATTACAGATCCTTAGATCCCTAGATATTAGACTTACTAGAACAGGAAATTACTTAATTAGCCGAAAACAATTTGCCACAAAATACCCCTATTATTTATACCTATGTATTTGTACGGAATGTAACCCTTTAAACTGGCTTGCGTAAGAAATTGGAGTCATACGCGTGTATGGGTTGAGTACCTAACGCTTACACGAATATGTTTTTGGTGATTTACGGTGGATTTCAATATTCTATATATTCTGTTGGTTTGTTTACTAATATTGCTCGTATGGGGCTAATATCAAAATCCTAGTACTCTATTCCGACAGTTCTTTGTTTTGGTGCAGTTGACAGTTCCTGCCAGTCAGTACAAACAATTTTCCCTTGAAAACTGATAGCTTTATCAACTGCTTCGGCTATAAGCAAGCTTTTATTGATTCTGGTTGTTACTTGTACCGGAAAAATTTGGGTTTATGTGAATTAATAAAAAAATTGAAAGAAATCTTTTGACTTGATAAGCAAATCTTACTAGGTAATAAACTACAAATATTATAATCCTACTAATATCCTACTTCCTACTAATATTATAAATGTGTGAGAATGTATGGACGAGTGTTTGTTATTCTTACAGGCAAAAACGGCTTGACCATTTTTAAAAGTTAAAGTATGAAGCAAATAAAGAATGCGGGCTGAGATTATTATTAAATCATAGAGAATACTACGAATTACAATGGATACAAACAACTCCTTGTACACAAAGTTAAATATTGCCAATGCCCGTCGTAATTTTTTATGAATGGTGAATTACTTAAAAGGGCTCAGTAGTTCCGTAGCGCTCGTAGTCATATTTCGTAGCTAAGCTACGGTGTAGCAGGTATCACTTTTGGGAAGTAGGCAGGTATTACTTACCGAGGTAATTATACAAATATGTTATCCGTTTTTAAATCAGTTAAAAAAGACTATAAGTACTGTACAACTTACATATTTTTACGCAGTACATTTTTTGTATAATTTACTACGTAAATGTTTATGTACTCGTATTTCGTGAATTGATGTTTTTTTTGTGTTCAGTATTATATACATTGAACTAAAGTAAGAAGCCATAGATATTCCATATCCAACAAATAAGTTCCCAAAAAAAAGTTTGGCTTGCTCAAACAAAAAAAAGTTACTTGTTTTATACCAAAAAGTATTTAACATCGAAACCGCCAAGTTATTGGACTAATCGTGGAGGAAAACAACAATTCTGAGAACTTGTAATAACGTCTTATAATTATGAGGATAACACGTTATTGCTTATGCGATTGTCATGCTTCAAAGTTATTTGATTAATGAGAGTCGCCACGTGGATGTTTGCTTTTTGTGCTAAGTACATGATAGTAGGAATACTATCTATCTATAGGTACTTGTATAGGTACTAATATGATTCAGAGGAAAACAACTTTTTGTTTGTTTGTTTTCCAAAGGAACCTCAACTAAGTACTGCACTCATTTGAAAAATTCTTTCACTGACGGAAATCTGCACTATTACTATTATATATTTTATCCGGGTACGGGCTGAGGTTTTCGGGTAACACAGGAGAAATAGCGAGCGGCAGTTAGTTATAAAAAAAAAACTGTGACTGGACATTTCAAACTACATATTGCTAATTTAAAAAAAGTCAGTGGATCCTAAACATTCCTATTGGTTTTAAGCTAGAACATGGCTAATGATTCTACTTAATTTAAACCAATTTTTCCATGTAACTCACACAGGGAACACTCACCTAACCGCGAACACAAGACGTGACGCATAATTAGTGTTTGTTTATAAAAATGTTGTAAGTACCTATGTTAGACCAAGATCCAAGCATAACTTTTGGGAAGCCACACTATCTCCTGAGTCATCATCATCTTCCAAGCCTTTTACCCAACTATGTTGGGGTCGGCTTCCAGTCTAACCGGATAACTATCTCCCATATATTTTATAATAGTAGAAGTAGTGTCTACGGGACACGAGGAAACCATGGAAAGCAGCTAGCATTACGCATATGATACTTTATAAGTTAGAAGCTATATGGACCAGGGGACAGCTTAAAGAAGTTGGACAGCTATGTACTTTGTACCTAGGTATTTCTTAAGACATACACTAAGGTATCATCAACCTAATTATCGAGCAAGTCATTTACCTGGCAGACGTGACGCAGCCGTGCGTCATGGTAACCACATCCAACAGTGACGCGTGGGATGCAAAGATCATGAATACAATATAAATATGTATTTATTTGTTTGTTAACTATTTCCTATTTGATTGTTTTTGTTAAGCTTAGAAGCTTGAGAGGAGCATGTGCTTAGTAAGAAGGCTGGATTTACGAATTAGATATTCCTCAGATTCCACCTGTGTGTTGAAAATCTTCTGAGCGCACTTATAATAAACATATATGTATGTCCTTATCAGGCTATAGAATATCTGTGTACCACACATTTAAATTGGTTCAGAAGCTTTGGTGTGAAACACCCTAAAACGCGCGATACACATATACTTAAGTAAAGAATCCCTTGTCAGTTCACAAAAATTGTTTCGTAAACAACGTTGATCATTACGTTCATATCTATGTATTATTCATACCTGTGTGCCTCAATGTAATTTGTATTTGCCAAAAGTATGATCGAAAAGGTCAATTTTTTATCATAAATGACAGAGAACGATTCGGAGAAGCTGTATAATGTCAAGTGAGATGTTACAGAACCACTTTAATAGTTTCTATGCTTTTGAAACGATAATTTTTCTACTTTATAAAATTCTGAGAAACTAACTTAAGTTTATGAAGTGCTGAAATAATATGTTTCTGACCGACACACTTACAGTAAGTTAGTGATTTACCAAGATACAATAGGAAGGAACTAAAGTAGAATTATCTTTTACTCGTAAACACTACTCGGCCGGAATATAAGCCATCTTGACCCAAAACCGAGCATTTTCTGAGTGCCCTTTATAAATTCTTGTTACGCGGTGAGCAGCGAATTAAAATCTTTTCCTCAATCCTTCTTAGGGGCGATAAGTAGCCGATACAATAGGCTGGCGAGTTCCAAACTTAAATATGGTCTCACCGTTCTTTGGTGCAGTTCAAAATCCTGCCAGTGAGTACAAAAATGCTATTTTCCCTTAAAAAATTACAGCTGTCTACTGTACAAGAAATTCGATAACACCATAATATACAATATACACTGGGGAGTTTGTTGCACCACTTCTTCCGAGGAAAAACACATTGGAAGTGGTGAAGGGTGGGCGTTTTGGCGACTGTCTTTTGTAAATTTTTGAGGTTCAAAAAGTGCTGTTTTGGCAGCCAAGTTTGAAAAAAAAAAACAAAAAACATGTGTTTTTATCTTGCTCAATAAAAATTAAATTGTTTATGGTTTCTGCGGTTTGACAGCACGTTTTTTTTTATTCGTTTTTAATGATGGCAAATAAAGCTTTGATTGGAGATCCAAAAATATTGTTGTGGTTTCCTAAAATTAAGTTTTAATTCGCGAATCGAACAATCATAATTGTGTGGTTGATATTAAGTGGAATAAAAAGTGGAGATCAATAAGAAACTTGTTGTATCTTACTTTTTGTAGGCGAATTTATGCAAATATCATATCAACATTTGTTGTTTACGAATTCATATTTATTTATGATTATGAGTAACATTCAATTGTCTATATCAATCTACTGTTTACCTAGAAGATTGTCATGGTATGGGCATGTAATGAGGAGGGATGATAAGCATGCAACAAAGTGTGTGCTAAGTATGAATGTAGATGGATGGAGAGGAAGAGGAAGACCTAAGAAAAGATGGATGGATTGCCTGAAAGATGACATGAATAGGAAGGGAGCGAGTGTCAGTATGACGAGTGACAGGGGAAAATGGAAGAGGATGACATATTGCACCGACCCCAAATAAAATTGGGAACAAGGCAGGAGGAAGAAGTTACCTACAATTAATGGTCATTTCCTATATTCTATCAATCTGTTACTGCAGATACAATTTTGACATTATCCCCATACAAGTAATGTCAAACACCTAAGAATCTCTCGTAAGCAAAAAACTAATAGGTTATGTATTGAGGACAGCTGTTAGTGGTTCTTCGTATTAATACTGGTTTCCTTTCTAGATACTCAAAGCTGTCAAAGCAAAGTTTCTTAGACTTTCCAGCAGGTATTCCTAGTTACAAACTTATTGATACTTAAGTATGTTAAGGAAAGACTTGAATCATGAACTAGTCAGTAAGTGTCTGCACTATAAAACTTGTTTTGGTTTTTAGTTTTTATTTATTATGTGCTAAGTCTAAGTTTATACTGTACCAAGTCTATTTTCATAGTTGCTCGGTCAGTAGTGGTTATAAATGATTTGATACCTACTAGTCCATTATGATATTCAATTTCGGGGTTACAACTTTGGTAATTTCATAGTTAAGTTAAAGAAAATAGATAATTTAATTTAAGTTAGAGGGCGATTGTTATTGACAAAGGTCTATTAAAAGTTTAGAAATGTATGTTGTACGTTAAAGTATAGCCTTCGTCGTATAAATTACAGATTACCGTTTTGGGCGCAGACATCTTTCAAAAAAATTTGAAGCACGTCTTTGGTTTCGTGAAAGTAAGAAGATAGATATCTTCTTTGGTAACAAACTCTTTGGAAGAATTCTTTGTAAGGAATGCTGAAAATCCTCAGTAACCTGGCTCGGATTAAATAATAAAAAGGCTACCTCCGTCGTCTCACAAACCGGTCCACCACCATTTTGATCACAACACGACTGACATTCGTTGAACACTTAAAAAACTTCCTCTACGTTTTAATTACACATACAAACATAATTGCACAATTATTAATAACACAACACTGTTATTCTTAATCACCATTCTTACCATTTTCAAAGGAATTTTCCCGTTGCTTAAAGAAACTACTATTTGTGGGAGTTCACACACAAAAAAAAGTTTTTTTTTTAATCGAAAGGCGACGAGCGCCTACCGCGGCGGAGTCTGTAAGAATGACAAAAGAAAATCATAGCAATATCTTAGAGGTCAAGTTTACGATAGCCATACGAAAGAGACAGAGGATTTTAACCTAGGGATAGAGCAGGACGACTATATGTTGATTGGTTTGCCGTTTAGTGAGGGTGCGCACACGCAAACCTGTTGGCAATGATCGTCAAAACGGTTGTGGGGTTCAATTAAATGCAGTATGTATGTACATAACGTAATATTATGGGTAAATAAATTTTATATCAAAATTATGAAGGAAATATATGCAAAATGGCGATGAGAGGACTATAGCTACTATGATTCATCTATGCGGAAATTATTTACATAAACACATGTTTGTGTGCTCGTGGCATTAATGCCGTCTTAATCAATTATCTGCGAGGTTAAGCAATTTTGTGAAGTTTTTATCTTGCAATGCGATTTAGGTATCTACATCTGCGTCAATATTTGGTTAGAGGGAAACGCATTTGCATTCAATTTAACTTTAGAAACT
This sequence comes from Helicoverpa armigera, assembly GCF_030705265.1. Taxonomy (NCBI): domain Eukaryota; kingdom Metazoa; phylum Arthropoda; class Insecta; order Lepidoptera; family Noctuidae; genus Helicoverpa; species Helicoverpa armigera. The sequence goes on from NC_087141.1 coordinate 5,503,953, forward strand.
CCCAGAGAAACAACTTTTGGAACAGATTTTATGAAAGGTCAGTAACCCTTAGTTTGATCAATTCATATTATGTATTTTAATTCCTACTTACCTTCTGGCAGCGGTTTCACCCACGTCCCGTACGTAACTATTTCACATAAAGGTACTCTGACGTAAATTAGTCCAAAGTATGTCCAAAGCCTCCCTCGACAAATGGGCTACCTAACACTGAAAGAATCCTTTGTGTCGGATTAGTAGTAAATGAATTAGCACTTACAAACAAACGGTATTAAAGTATATAGACAATGAGGATATTCATTCAGTTACAAACTATACCAATACGTGCTATTCTTAAAAACTCATTTATCGTATTCGTAGTGTACCACAGAGCATGGAGTGTCGTAGGTCATGGGAATACCGATAATAATAGCTATTGACAACTTAAGAACCGGAATCGGACCTTCGAACTACTTGGATTTTCGGAGGTGAAGACTTTTAAACCTGTTCGATCAGTCATGTGTCTTCGCATTGACAAGAAAGGTAATAAAATGGTGAATGTGGCTTTTTTGAAGTAAACCAGTACCTACCCGTTAATTGGCGTTTAAAAATGTTCTTAAGGTAAACGACACTTCACCCTCTTGCCGGGATGTAGGAGCCTAGATGTGCTATGAATAATTTTGAAAGTAATTTATGTAATATGGACTTGTTATCTACTAATAATGTCTACATTACTGGTACAACAATGAATTTGACTTTATTAGTATGATATTAATGTAATATGACATTATATAAGGTATTACAATTAATAGGGAAAATGTTCAGGTATTGGTATATGAGAGTCATCAATTATTCAGTATCTAACAACATATTTATACACAAGACATATTATCTAATTTCCCTTCCACATGAAAAAAAAATGTTCATTACTTTTTCGTTTAATCCCAACGTAACAAAAAACCGCTCCAAACAGTTTACGCGCGAAAATGCACTTAAATCTAAAATGGCCGCCACAAAGGACTGCGGTTTAGACAATAGACACGGAAATGAGGTAACGAGGCAAATGAGCGCTGTTGTCATGGCAACGGGTGGAAATAGGTTGAAAGCAAGGTGCAGGGGTGACAAGCTTCGAGCGTTTAACCAACCGGAGCCACCACGAGCACGCTATGCGAAAAAGACTGCCAATTTACGCTGGGGATGCAAGGCAAAACGCAACAAAAATATAGCTCACTTTTGTGTTTTTAGGCTTTCGTACCCGAAGGTAAAAACGAGACCAAATTACTAAAAACCTCGCTGTCACCAGATTCTCATGAACTGTCATAGTTAGACAAATGAAATTTTCACTGATGATGCAACATTTGATGCCGTTATAAAACACTTACTTACACAAAACTAAACACTTACTTACAAATACTTACTGAAAACTAGACTTAAATACAAATTTTAGGAGCTCGTAAGTATACAACAAACGTAGTTTCACGGTAAGAAGGGGGTGTTTTTGATCACATCTTTATGCATACCACGACAAAATGTTTGCCACTTTTGGCAGAGGGACTTCAAAAGCGTTTCTCGTTGGTCAAATGATCCAGGATGACAAGAGGTAGGTTGATTAGTCTGACAGGTGACGCTGAATGGCGGTTGCCATGGGAACACATTAGCGCAGAGCTGAGGCATCGTTCACACCAAACGTATTGTCCGCCGCTGACTGTGAGCGCGCGTTACGCAGTTTATTGCTTTTCCATATATATTGAAATTGTCGTTCACACCGAACCGACTATACGCTGTTACGTCGTCTGTTGTAGCTGACTCTCAGTAGCCGATTATTTTACTACGCGACTATGCACGGCGGACGCGGATTGGCTACGCGGACGCAGTTGCCGAATAGCGCCGCTCCGCCGCGTACGCACTGCCGCTCCGCCGCGTCCGCACCGCCGCGCAGTGATGCTACGAGCAACTTCGAATACTGAGCTCTTTTATGTGTAGAATAGTCGGCCGCTCAGCGTACGCATCTAGTGTGAACCTACACGAGCGTATTCTTTTGTTCACACATGTAGCGCATCGTACGCTATAGCCTATTGTCGGCTTGGTGAGTACGCGTACTGCAGATTGAGTCGACGTTCACACTGAGGCCGACTGTGAGTATACTCACAGTCAGCGGCGGACAATACGTTTGGTGTGAACAATCCCTGAAGGGTTGGGCTCCAGAGATTCATTTGCTATTAATAGCTTTATAAATTGTGCGTAGGTGTTTTATTTGTGGTCACCTGACCGCGTTGGGTAATGTGAAGATAATTTTGGCCGGATTTTGTTGGGGCTTTTGTTTATTTTCTGGGCACTGTTTTTCCTGTTAACGTTTTCCCTAGGGTTTAAGTGAGTTATTTCATGTATTGTAGACAAACAGTTTTCTAAGACTTTATCTAAGTTTTTTCAAACAAAACATCATCTTAATTCAAAAAATAAATAAATTTTAGTCTTCATAATTTAATATTCTTCTACTTCAATTGGTTGAGACATCAAACTATGAATCTTAAAATAAATAAAGTTTTCTTTTAATAACGATGAATGAATTAAACACAAAAAATAACAAATATCTGAATTAAAACCTCCTCCGAATTAAAAGCAAAGCAATTAAGTTCTAAAGCTTAAGTATATGCAGCATAGCCATTCAACATAAAACCGTTTACGTACAAAGTGAAAATTGCTGAAATTCAGTTGCGACCAGCCGTTAGTTATTATGCCTAAGTCTGTAACGATGCGTAGGCCGTAGCAAACTATTGCTGCATCACCAATATGATTTGCATAGGTCGCTACACACGGCGATTCAAATAGGGCTTAAAATCAGCCGTTTTGAATTTCGACAGGTAATTGTTTTGACTAAGTATATCTCAATTTATCTCAATTTAAATGATTCAATTTTGTTCTATTACTTATTGAGTGGTTAGAATTTTACTTTAATACTAGCTTCTGCCAGCGGTTTCACCCGAATCCCGTGGGAACTACTTCCCGTACCGGGATAAAAAGTAGCCTATAGCCTTCCTCGATAAATGGGCTATCTAACACTGAAAGAAATTTTCAAATCGGACCAGTAGTTACTGAGATTAGCGCGTTCAAACAAACAAACTCTTCAGCTTTATAATATAAGTATAGATAAGAAAGTTTAAGTTAGCAGTGCAGTCTCGCAACTATTAGATACAGAAAAAAAGGTAAGTAGGTATTGTATTAGCTTCCGACAGTAGAGTTTTGCTAACAAAAGTAGGCAAGTCAAGTTTAGTAATTTGAATTAAAAACAATCACATCCTGAAGTAAAATACATTAACTCTACAAAGTCAAAGTCAAAGTCAAGGCAAAGTATTTATTATTTTATAAAACATAGGTAAAAGTACGATTATATATAGAAAATATAACATATGCGAAGTTAGTACACTCTAAATCGTCCAGACATGTAAACATCACTACCTGAAAGTAAGCAAACCCAGACATCCACAATCCTTTTACAAAACAAGTGTGACTCAAGCTTAGCAGTCACAAACGTTTAATTAATTTACCTCTAGTCTGGCACCAGCAAAAAGAAAGTTAAGCAATTGCCTTCGCCGTCGCCCCGTCTGTGGGGATTTTAAGCTGCTGTATTACCGCGCTTCAGCGGCTAGGAGTCATGGAGAACAAAATGACTTGCAGAGGTGCCAAGGCCTGCCGGGGCTGCGGGATTGTTCGAAAGAGTTACCGCGGCCCTGGTACATAAAAGGCCTACGACGGAACACGTCAGTTTTTAGTCAGTAAGAGTCTGACACTCCCTCACCGCTGCTAACCCACAGCGGTAGGGGTCATTTGATGATTTTTGACGTCGTTAAAAAAAAGATGCCATAACGGAAACTCTAAGAAAGTAGCGCACCAAAATGTGAGTGTACGGGGGACGAGGAACGTTACTGTCTCTGCCATTACACACCTTCTTTGGACCCACCCATATTCTACAATGTCAATGGCGTTGACAGATGTTTCAAAGAACAAGAACTCTTAGTTAATTCACTCGTAACTGATCGTTTCGGTCATGCCCATCATAGTTACGTATTTGACCTAGACGAAGGCGCCTGGCCTACCCACATAGTGGCATCTCCGATCATTTACCTTACTCCGTGGAATCAGTAGTTAACAGCTAAGCGAGGTAATGCTGTAATTCTTAGGCATCGTTCACACCAAACGTATTGTCCGCCGCTGACTGTGAGCGCGCGTTACGCAGTTTATTGCTTTTCCATATATATTGAAATTGTCGTTCACACCGAACCGACTATACGCTGTTACGTCGTCTGTTGTAGCTGACTCTCAGTAGCCGATTATTTTACTACGCGACTATGCACGGCGGACGCGGATTGGCTACGCGGACGCAGTTGCCGAATAGCGCCGCTCCGCCGCGTACGCACTGCCGCTCCGCCGCGTCCGCACCGCCGCGCAGTGATGCTACGAGCAACTTCGAATACTGAGCTCTTTTATGTGTAGAATAGTCGGCCGCTCAGCGTACGCATCTAGTGTGAACCTACACGAGCGTATTCTTTTGTTCACACATGTAGCGCATCGTACGCTATAGCCTATTGTCGGCTTGGTGAGTACGCGTACTGCAGATTGAGTCGACGTTCACACTGAGGCCGACTGTGAGTATACTCACAGTCAGCGGCGGACAATACGTTTGGTGTGAACAATCCCTTACTGTCTGAATGTGGGAGGTTTCCAGCCTCTTTTGATTGTTATTCTATTTTTGAATTTGTTTGTTTATGGAATTCAGTGTGATTTAAAAATAGAACTTCGGAATGTTTGGCATTCATTCAAATGGTTTTTGTATTGGGAGCTTTGTATTTCTCGTATTTCGATAACCAATATTGGGAGCTTTTACCTTCAATGTGCCTTCAATTGTGTTCATAAATAGCTTGGTATACAAACATTTACACAGCTACGTTTTCTAGCCACACTATTTCTGTAAAAATATCATGGGCCAAAATATTTTTCCTCTTAATCTATTAGGCAGGCTTGGCTAGTGTTTTTTCAGTCTTTGTAAGTTATCCGTCTAACTAACGGTGAAGGTAAACATCGTGCGTGAACTGGAATTTATGAAAATCCGTTTTAAGCAAGCCTTTGACTTATTAGTAGAGAATATTTGTCTGCAGTGGGATAGTAGGTAGTATAGTATATATATACAGTTATATGACATCCCTAACCTAGAATTAATGGTACAGTGATTGTGGTAGGTGAGGGAAACTGGTAGCACTAATTTGGCTAACAATTTGCCACGGTCGAGCCACAGTTCAGTCAAAGTGGAAGATCGCATCCATCAGAATATTGATCAATCTATCAATTGATTAATTAATAACCAAAAACTTCATCTTGTCCTTCTGTTTGTAAGTAATAGTGTTGTATTAAGATTTTTCCGATAACTCTTATGACGAAGGAGATTGTCAATTCGACCTCATATACCAAAGGTAGACTGGTAGAGAACGCCTAAGGCGTTATGTCCCCTATAGTACTGTATGTGCAAGAAGCATTTAAATAAAAAAATCCCTGTACATTTAAGTAAACTATGCTTTGGGTTAGGACCTGTTCGCCCTGATACATCAACCGCTGCCCACGCGATAATACAACCAATTTAACGATTTTCCCACAAAATTATTACGTCACGAAGTTTCCACTATTCCTACCTACTTATTCATAAGAATTCCATTCTAGAACCCAAGCTTACTTTAATTGGTGGAATATACGTTGAGACCACAAATACATTGGAAATTATCGGTTCAGTTATCAAGTTCCAGGGAACTGGTAAACGATTATAATATAAGTGTAATGAAAATCTAATTAACTATCACTATCTGGTGTTGGGTATTTGTTAATGAAACTGATTAGGCTTGATATGACATGCGGTTTTTGCGTCACGAATAACAGTATAGTTATTATTCATAGTTAATACCTACATACACAGAATTTAACTGCAAGTGTTATCTTCTAACGTTTTTCGAAGTAAGTAATAAACATTGCTCTTAAATTAATATCTTGGTTAGCTAGTATAGCTCTCAACAAACTTTTTGTCGTCAGGCAACATTGCATTATAGGGCAACTTGCACACACATTTGAATGAAAAGGAAATGTAGAATCTTCAATGGGCTAAATCTAAGCGATCTCATTTATGCGATTTCTTTGAAGAGACTTCAAAAGTTTAGAAGGTGATATTGACGTTATTTAGACAATGAAAAAGTTCCTAAATAAAAAAAGGTTATTATTTACTTATTTTTTTTAAATCTCACAAGCAAAATCCCAAAAACATCGAACCACCAATTAATTACAATTTAATAAATAACTAACACAAATGACCGGCAAAAAGTTACGTTTCATAATCAAATAAATGAAAAAATATGGCGAGTACCGGGAAAAATGGCGGCCTCAAGGGAAATCATTAATATCACATAACTAGACCTGCCACTTAGATTTAATAAACTACCTCACCTTTATCAAATAGCTTTTAGTGACATTTCACTTATTTAATATATATTTAGTAGTTTTTTCCTGCGGTTTTGCGCACACCCAGCAAATACTTCCACGCAGCAATAAAAAAACTGATCTGAGTGAGTTACAATTGAAAGAAAATTCTCCTCTTAACCATACATACAAACATAGTGCCTAGTGAAGTGTTACTGACATAGATTCAATTTTTTTATATACTCAATGTTTGTATAAAATAATGTATGTTAGTCTTTAAGGTATATCTCTATCGGGGCCCAATAGGGCCAAGGCCTGCCGGGGCTGCGGGTTGTTCGAAAGAGATACCGCGGCCCTGGAACATAAAAGGCCTATGACGGAACACGACGTTTTTTAGTCAGTATGACACTTCCTCACCGCTGCTGACCCACTACGGGAGGGGTCATTTGATGATTTTTGACGTCGTTTAAAAAAAAGTATATCTCTATGGGTCAATGCAGCCTAAAAATAAAGTTATTTGATTTGATTAACCCCCATATTTTTCCGCTTCTGAGAAATAGTATTTTTATTATACTATTTACTAATAAGAAAAGATACTTTTACCTATTCATACTACTACAGAGAAGTGCATATAAGATCAGGCACTTGCATTATCAAAAATACATATAACAGCATTTTTCCAATTTTAGCCAATAAGAAGTTATTTCGCAACAAAATTACCCCGCTCAACTGTACCGAGAAGCTTCTTGCGAGTGGTATCTGTCGATGTTAGGCATGGGGCAGACGAATATCGATGAATTCATTTTTATTTATTTATCAAAATGGCGTTTTAATGGTCATGTTATACAACTGTCTAAATTATGTTTTTGTTATGTAACAAAAATAATGAAATTAAAGTTTATAAGCGACTGCTACTTGCAGGCATAACACTCTTTAAATAGTGCAATGCTGGAACTAACGAATAGTTTACCGAATGAGTGTTAATGAGTTTTGTTCAAAATACTTGAAAGTGGGATTGAAGTCGTGAATTTAAATATATTTTAGAAAAGTGCCTTAACGTTACTATTGAACGCTGAGGATCAATAATATAAAAATACTATTAAACTTGTTTGCGTGCAATAAATCATTGACAATAGTAAATCAAGAGACGCAATAATATTTTTGATAACTAAGAACTATCGATATCGACAACTTCGCAACAAAAGACAAACACGAAATATAAATTGAAATTCATAAGCCCCATTAAGTCATTAAATGGCGGGACTTTCACAAACAATACAGTTTGTTTACATTGTGTTTAAAAACAAACTTTTACTGTAAATTTAAATAAAGACTGTCATCTGTCATGGGATTCAACTTTGTTTGGTAACACGGCAGTCGATTGGGCCAAGCTGCAGTTTGTGAAAAGAGTTTTTAGTCGCTTCTTTATAAAATATCTCAGAAGCGGTAGGCTTTATTCTCTTGACGGTAATCGTTGTGATGTACTGTATAGACATCATAGCACCAGAACACCGTCCAATCTAATTGACGTGAAATTTTTATCAGCCTAATTGCAATCAATGTAATTGACTTTGACCTTCTCAATAGGAATACCAACGATCTTGTAAAAGTATATGCAGTTAATGAACTGTACACACACATAGTGAAGGTTCTTTTACTGCTGCAGTTTTCATTTAGTATAGAAGACACCTTTCAGTTGAGACGATGTTACAACTGATTTTAATTTTAGTTTCCTAGTAGATTTCAATAAATATAGTACACAAACCGTTGCCTTTATTTACAGACGGGGCGGATATTGATGAAATCATCAACGCTAACACATGTTGGAACAGACCTGTTATTAAAGGCTGACAGGTTTTCCGTACATCTTCGGGCAAAACGTTGAAACTACGGGAGTACGCGAAAATTGCATTTCCGTTCGACCTGTCAAAGTGTCATAAACACACAATGGATTCCACGAACTACGATGGCCGGAAAAAAGCGTTTTTAATACTGTATTTTGATTAGTTTTAACGTAATCATTTGTAGAAAGAATAAGTGTAATATATCGACTATTTGGGGATTAAACATTATTTTAATAGATTATTAGTAACGCCGATAATTTATTTATTATTAGGTTCACCCACAGCATATATACATATGATAATCTTGGTGATACTCTTGTACAGGAAGACTTACTAAAAGAAGTATCGATACTTTTAGGAATGTTGTGTGTCACATCACTAACCCAACCCCGCTAATCTTCCATCGACATTCTGAGACGGATGGAAAGCGTCTGATCAGACCGATTAGCGACCACACGGTCTTAAACAAAGAACGAATCGATATTAAACCTTGTTACTTGAAAGATAGAATTGATAGTCCATTGTATCGGATTTCCTGAAGCATATATTCCCTCATTTCAGTATGAACTCTATTAGCAGGTCATAAGGTTGATATTTGCTTGGTTTTAAAGCACGAACAGACTGATCTTCGGATACAATTTTCTTAAAAGTTATCCAGTGTAAAATGCTCTCTCAGTCTTAAACAAAGGCCTTGTAAGAAAGCTATTAGCCGGACCACGATAATTGGTCAATCGGTAAGTATCTTTCAGCGCTGATTATGCCTTTAATAATTTAAGCCTGCCGTTTCATTCATTAAGAGGAACGGAAACTGAGACGAAATATACATTAATAGCAAGAAATTATTGGATGCACTTAAGATATTAGCTAAGTACCTAAAGACATGATTATTTAAAATATTTTAGGTGTCTTTTGTTAAAGTAATAAGGAAGAAAGACAGGGCAAAAAAAGAATTTATCAATAGGGTGAATTTCTGTAACCTGTGAAGTAATGTTTTTAAGCCTTTTCAAATTGTATGTAAGCTGAAAATTAAAAGGCTTGTAAAAAAATGAAGAGAAAAAAAGCTTCTGTATCTTTTGAAATTATTGGGAAAGTATAAACATTTGTTTCTTTTTATTAGTCTTTATTGGACACTTAACATTATTGATACACAAGGAACACTAAGACGACCCACTGACCGAACAATTATAAAATTACGATTCTCTTTGTCACAGATTACCAAATAGTTACTACGTTATCTTTGTGCCAACTTTTTAACCGCAATCCAAAGACTAAAAGCAAGAATAATATGTCTACTACATCCACAAACTCTTCAACAGCCAAATACCTGACCAGCTCGAAGGCTAGCCATTAATATTCAGCAGTAGTTTAGCCACACTATAATTTATCTCAAACTTCGACGCCCGTATCTCAGTCACCCTTTTGACAGCTAATATAGCTTATCTGTGGTAAACAGTGTTGCTAGTCTACAGTGCGCTTGGCATATTGTGATGGAGCGTTTTGAGTTCGTGTGTTGGTAAAATGTCGGTGAAAAGGTTTTGGTGAAATTGGGTGCATGGTGTCTAGTATGTACAACTAATACCTTTTATTTTTTAAATATTTAGAGAGGTGCTACTTCGCGCATCTGGATAAAAAGTAGTCTATAACTTTGTTGGTAAATACGTAACATTGAAAGTCATTTCCAATCGGTGGGTTTTTGAGATTAGCACGTTCAAGCAAGCAAACAAACTTTTCAGCTTTATAATATTATCGTTTATTTTACTGTATGTTTCTAGTTGCGAACTACAACTATATCCAAAGTACTTAAAATTGGTGAGTAGTATTTTAATACGAAATGTTGCGCTTAAAAAGACCTATCAATTGATATACGACTCATTAATAGAGGGAAAGTAGACCAACATTCAAACATTTCGCCCAGTCTCCTTGATGCAAAATATATAAAAAAACCGGCCAAGTGCGAGTCGGACTCGCGCACGGAGGGTTCCGTACCATTATTTATAAAACCCCAAAAATATTTATTTAATTCTAGTTTTCAGTATTTGTTGTTATAGCGGCAACAAAAATACATCATCTGTGAAAATTTCAGCTCTCTAACTGTCACCGTTCATGAGATACAGCCTGGTGACAGACGGACGGACGGACGGACGAACAGAGGAGCGACAACAATAGGGTCCCGTTTTACCCTTTGGGTACGGAACCCTAAAAAAAGTCGTTGCGATGCGATATAATGAAGCTCGATATCCACTGTGGTTAGTTAACTAAGTAAGCACATATCGACACTAAAGAACAAAAGACGACTATCGAATACTGAGGTAGAATTTACACTATTAACACAAACACTACATGGTTACCTATTTGTATTCCCCTCTAGAGTGCTCCAAAATTTAGTTACATCGTTGAATCGTTCTCCAATCGCGTTGGTTTCACAATCAGGTACAATGCACCTCTGCCAAATTGAAATGATACCCAGTGGCCAGATTTTGGACTGTGAGCGGGACAATCTCATTTGTTGGGGTAGTAATTTAGTTTGAAGAACCTTTTGTAATAGGTAGGTACGTTTTATAGGTCATTTTCACTTATTTCTATTCGCTTACTACTTACTTTCGCTATATCTTTATTTTATATTTTCACTTGCGTCCGTGGGAACTATTTCTCGCACGCAGATTAATAGCCTTTAACCCTTCTCAATATAATCGAAGGATTTTTTTTCTAATCGGTGCAGTTGTTCCTGAGGTTAGCGCGTTCAAGTTATTACACAGACAAACCGTCAGTTACACAAAGCTCCATTAAAGTTTAAGATTCTTTAAATCTATTGCTGACTCTTTCTTTTCCCACCAGATAAAAAGTGTCAGCGATAGATTGAATGAAGCTTTAACTTTAATGGAGCTTTGTGCAACTGACTATTCTTAATAAAAATTCAAGCTTAAAGTTGAGGCCAATAATCATGTTGTCATATGTAACAACACCATTTTATCCTGAACTTCTATCATTCCCTCAAGCCAGCAAGATATATCGAGTTAAAACCAGAACATTTCGTTTACCTTAATTACAGGATATCTTTTTAATCTAAGAATATTCCAAAAGCCTGGACATCCTGGTCGAACAAAGGCTCGCTCCTAACTGTTGTTTACCTCCCAACGTTCTGCTGACGTCCTACCTCCCTGTTTGCCTCTCTCTATTCATACACCGAGATACACCTTTATCGAATTGCTGTTTAGGTGGCAAAACCCTAATTTGTGCAACGATTCGATGGAAATCGAAATAGTCGGTAAGTGGTGTATGAATTTTGGGGCTTGCTTGCAGTATTTGTTTGTGGTTTGTGCATATCGTGTATTCATACAGGAATTGTGTAGGTACTGAAGCAATTTGTTTGTAACACCTTATTTACATATAAATCTTAATGAAACTACTGAAATTTTTTTGTGCTAAATAAAATTTGGCACACAATACTTTAAGTCTAGAGCCTGAGAAAGTAGCGCCCTCAGGATGAGTCTGATAACTGAAACAGAGACTTTTTTCTGGTTATACTTTTTCGTAGAATAAAGCATATCATAGAGCAAATATAAAGAAATTGCATTTATAAAAACTGGTTAATGTCAAAGTCAAAAGTGTAAATATTTTTAAAATATTTACAAAATGCCAAAAAGTGTTACAGAAGACTATACGAGGTCTAGTGAGAAGCCTAGGAGTACCAGCAGAAGTACTACAGGGCTGCAGGTAGATCATACGAGCTTATTGTAACATAACAAATTACTTACTTTTTTTAAGTACCTACATAGTACTCGCATATCAATTTTGAACTATAGATCAACATTGTCTCGCAACATGATACAATGCTATGCCATGTATGAGCTTGCTACTTAACCCACGGACACAACCCTTAGTCTTATAAATAAAGCAAATTATTAAAAAATCAAGGGACAGCAACACTTACCCATAGGGCGTTAAGTCTATCTGTATTCAGATTAAAATAATATTTGTATTTCAGCTCAAGGATGTTGTTATATTTTTTTTATTAGGTCAAATTTTTGCTCAGTTCTTAATGCTGAAAAACACGCCAAACGAGAAAAAATATTTATGACGAAAAAGTCAGCTCAAAGTCTAACAAAGCACAATACGCAGTTCCTATTCCTTTAAAAATGCAGTCGAAGCCAAAGAATGCTGAATATGTGCATCTGGCTGCATGAAATCCTCGCTACAATGCACCTTGCATTCGTACGACGCTTTGCTAACCACAGGCATTTTCATGCACACCGCTTTTGAAGTCTACGTCACAAGTTTCCTTTGCCATATGCTGAGCCTGAACCTTGAATTTGGGCCATAGAGATCAAAATGACTAGCGGAGATGTCATAACGCAAAATCTCCTAAGAAATTCTGGTCTTCGAGGAACGATGTACGTAACCTACTAGCTACGCTTACGCCTTCTTTGGAACCCATCCTAAAATTTTTCAAAATAAAATCACCAATTAATCAAGACCAATATTTGACGGATGTCTCCGGCCTACCGTATGTTACTTGACCTACAAGAATGCGGTTGACCTACCCGTCTTGCGGCATCTCTGCTCTCCTTTTCTTTTTCCGTGGTCACATCTCTGTTCCTTTTCTGCAAGCTACTAGTGAACCTTAGGGTTGAACCTTGAATTAGGACGAAAACAATGGAGTAAAGTCAAAGAAATTACGTGTTCGGCGTTGTAAGGCGAGTAAGGCGTTGTAAGTCCTGGCGTAAGTTTCGTTCGTGATCGGCGAAAAGGCTGTTAGAAAAATAAAAGTGCTTCTTATTAATTAATTACTGCACTGTATGTATGTACCTTCTACATAGTTACCTAAACGGGTATAATTTTGAAACACTACACCAGCGCAAAGCAAATATCTGTTTTTGTTTTGTACCTACTTACATAGTTGAGCATCATCACCTTCCTGTCCTTATCCCAAATTTCAGAAAGTTCTCTTCTGAAGTCATAAGGCATGTCAAATAAAAAGAAAGAAAGAAAATGTACTTATTAACGTAAAAATGAAACCTAGACAAAAGAAAGAATGCGAACAAGTCCCAACAACTAACAGAAAGAGTAGCAAAATCACCATCATCATCATAAGCCCAAAAAGATACAAATGGCTACCTCCTTTCTCCCAGGTGCCTCTACACTTTGCTATCCACAAGCCAGGATGTCACTTCGAGAGCTGTTGTGGAGTCTGCAACCTCTTCCCAGGAGTTCTTCTGATAGCCTTCGCACAAGTCTTGATCGGATCTGTCTTGCTTACCCTTATTCTGACGCATGGAGGCTACTATGATGAGATGCATAAAACGCCTGCCTCGCAATGTAAGTTGTGGATAAATGTATTGCTAATTAAGTATGTAGTTTTGTGAGTGTGATACTAAACTCTTTTATTAAGTCCCCGTTGCAGAAGTAAATTCTACCCAGGATAAGATAAAACAGCATAGGACATTCTTCGGTCAAATACTTTAACCACATGAAATTAGACATTGCATGCCTCAAGCATACGCAGCATTAGGTAGCTATTTTCTTCATGGGTATTGTGAAATTACTAGAAAGCCAACATCGGAGCGGCAAAAATATTTGACAAGAGTTGTTGCTTAATTTCTCCACTAGCTTTACTATTAATCATTATTTTCTACCGCAGCTTTTAACGCACTTCCATATTTTCCTGCAGTCATTAGTACAGCGACTGGCATCGTTCTGAGCGGCATTACCGGCGCAGGAATACTCCTCATCGTGGTCGCCTTGACGGAGAACTGCAGGGCTATGCTGGTATATAAACTTCTTTGGAATTTCTTTTAAATAACGCTTTGTGGATGGTCCTACCAAGGGTGGAGTGCAAGGGAACTGAGGAGGATACTGAAGGACATGGATGGGCTATAGTCAGTGAAATACTGATCATATCCCTACTCTTTAAGGTACGTTTTAAATTCTATCTGCTGACTGCAACTGCCGATCGCACATGCCGCGACTGCACGAAGTCGGTCGGAGCTGCACTACTGGTTTGTATGTATTTACGTAAAACCGTTTTGGATGCGGTCGGCAGTTGTAATCGGCAGCCAGAATTGAAAACTTACTTTTTGGAGTCTTTTGATGAATTACTCCGAGAACTAAATTAAAATAAACAACCAGTAGCTATTATTTTTTATGTATGCAGCAATTTATAAATTATTCTTGTACTCAGGTGTACCTCCTCGTGGCAACTCTAGTCTGGCTAGGTCTGGTGTCCTTGGCTATCACCAAGATTGGACGAGCTTGTGTGAGGTTTAAAGATGGTAAGAAGTTTAACTTTTTCTTCATCGTTTATAATGTTGATAGAAAATATTTATAGCAAAAAAGAACCAACAACCAAAAAGGTTATAAATAAAAATAAGGAAAAAGAAGCTTTCGATTTAATATTAGCCATTTGATACTTCTCACAGTACCTATACAGATACATTTAGATAGTTTTACTTAGGTAGTCATTTTAACCAAATGTAGAACAACAAAGTTATTTGAAGCTAACTGTATTAAGTATTAAATACGAAATACTAACATTTCTAACCAGCCTTCTGTTTATTCATAAACAACTTACGTCTTTGTCTATAACCAACACAAATAAAATCAAATCAATATTTATTCGTTCTCCTTTCATTGTAAAGCCTCTTGTAAAGTTAGGAGCGCAAAATATTGGAAACAATTTCATAAATTGTGGTCGTAAAGAGCCCTGTAATATTTACCTTTGATCATTTAACCAACAGGATTCGCCATGAGCAAAAAAGTCTATGCGAAAAACGCACATACGACTGAGATGACCGTATAGTCGTCCTTTTCTTCCCAGTGATAAAATATAGGAAGTGGTGAAGGGTGGGTGTTTTTGGGGTTGTCTCATGTAATTATGACGTTCGAAAAGTGCTGTTTTTCAGCCACTTTTGAATTAACTCTTTTTGATTTTGATCTTGTCAGGGCAATACGTCGCGTCGTGTCCAGTTGGTGACTTGATCTAAAATATTTACTCATAAACTTCGTTTAGATACCTACCACTGAAAAGCTCTCAACTTTAGTCAGTTACAAGAGAATAAGTTTTCCTAGAAACGCTTGCTATCAATGACCATTTCATAGGAAAGCAAAATAAATGTCCACCGGGAAATTGTTCAAGAGCAATGAAAACTGAGAGTATAACTTATTTCTTAGAAGTAGATATTCAATAATACCTACTACTTTAAGAAACGTAAAGAAACAAAGTTGGATAATAAAAATGAGTAGAAGTGGCATTTCAGTAATATCTGGAATTAAGTAGTAGGTACTATAGATTCTGCGTAAAAGGAGCCTTTGTCAATAATAGATATTCTCACACTAAAAGATTTTTTCCGATCGATCCAGTACTTTGTTCGTTTCCTCTTTGGACCAGTATTTCTTATCAAAAGAATCTTATTTATATTTTAAACGGGAAAGTGTGTAGGTACATGCTTCCGTAAATGAGTCGACCGATGGATATACTTTCATCATTCACCCGAAAACAGCTGAATGGATTTTTAATGCAACTTGTTAGTAATGTAGCTTACACATCTGAATAAAATATAGGCTACTTTTTATCCGGTACCCAGAAGTAGTTCCCTCTGAAAGCTGGCAAAACCGCCAGCAGAAACTATTATTCAATAAAAATACAGCTACTGACGCATATATCTACATACAAAAGGGCACCTCTGAAGTTCATTTCTTTATAAAAGTCTCCACATTACAGAATCGTTTGGCTCCCGCCAACATTCTCTTTACATTGCGTCCGCCATTTACATAAATTCACTATGTCTCAGTATTGGGCCCGTATTGGTTTCTGACACGGAGGAAGGAAGATGAGCGGAGATGCCATACGAAAGGTAGGCCAGGCGCCTTCTTCTACGCCTACTACGTATGGTGGGTACGACCAAAACGATCAGTTACGAGTGAAGGAACTGTGATTTTTGGTTTTACCAAAAAAATGGGTGGGTTAAAAATGGCGTATGAAGGCGCAGCCAGTAACGTCCCTCATCTCTCGAATACCCGTCTTTCTTAGGAGATTTCCGTCACGACGAGTAAATTAACGAGTTATTCAGTCACCTAAAAGATTTTTGGGTTTACAAAAAGTTGGTAGGTTTCGATAAAAGGCGTATGAGAGCGTAGCCAGTAACGTTCTTCGTCCTCCAAACACCCGTGTTTATGCGAAGTTGGTTTCTCAGAAGACCTTCCAATATGACATCTCCGGAATTGAACCGCAGTGCTGCAATTGCACACACTCTAAATTGCAGAAGGCGGATCACAACGCATTTAGTGCAGAATGCCCCATCCGGAAGAAATGGGACTACCTGGCTCGAACGAACACAGCGTACCTTTGACTCCCCCACACAGCGGAACACTATACACAACAAACAACACACAAAACACAGATATAAAGGTATATAATGAATATATATTGATGTATCTATAACACACACATCAACACTGAACACGCACAGAAACAACAAGCTAAGCTTAAGAAACATATACGCAACAAGAACTGGCAATAACTATATATAACATAGTATATATATATCTTATTGACAAAAGACACGGAAAACGATACAAAATGCAAAGAAACACTAATGAGTCAAAGAGAAATGAATAAAGTTACCGACCAATGCAACAAAAGCAAAAGTAAAATTTATAATAGCTAACAAAAATAGAATTCATACCTAAATATTGCTTAAGAAATCTCTAAGTAATTACTTCGAATAAATATTAAGAAAACACAGCTAAATCGTTGTTAAGTTTGTTAATCGCAAGAACATAACAAGCTCTGCTAGGATAGTTAAACTTAGATATTATAATGAAGATAGAATTGTCACGTAGAATAAGAAACGAAAATGTAGACCTAAGAAATAAGTATAAGCATAAAGAAACACTAGCACTGTCTAAAGTAAAAATTGCTAATAGAAAAATGAATGTAATAGTCAACCCTAGCAGTTAATTTGTAAAGCAAAAAATTATTTATAAGAGAAATTAAACTGTAACTGTTCTGTAACAATAAATTTGGAAGTAAAACATAGACTAACGTAGAATAAGGAATGTAAAGCACATTAAAATGTAAACGAAAAACATATGTAAACGATGAAACTGTAACAATAAAACCACAATTGTGTCAATAAATACTACCCCGAAAAATAAAACAATGCATAGGAAGAGTAGCGGGAGTCCCACCCGGCTAAGAAAGAAAGATGATGAATGAAAGAAAGATACAGTATGAGGCATGTAAGTGCGAGAGGCATACAAGTGAGAACTGGAATGAATGAGAAACATAGATAAATAAGGTCCCGTTGAGCCCATGAACGGGGAAAAGCACAACAAAATATATATGACATCTCCGTTTATAATGTTGTTCTCCATGGTTTTCGATATGTAATCGGGTATGGAACAAACGGGGTTTCAGACCTAATGTAAATGTTGGTCGTACAAAACAGACGCACTGATAAGAACTGCGGTTATATGTATGCTTGAAGAGGCCTTTTCTTGTATGTTCAGTTGTATCTCAAGTTGGAAATACCTACAGTACATAAAAATATTTAAGGATAGATTTTGAGGGTTGATTTTCTTTAATGATCCGGTTAGACTGGAAGCCGAAACCAACATAGTTGGGGAAAAGGCTCGGAGGATGATAATGATTTTGAGGATTTATTTTCTTAAGTGATTTTCATGAACTTGTAATTCTATTCTTAAGATGAACAAAGCCGTGTATTTATTTTTCTCTCGTAGGTTTCTTTAGGGTTATTCCTAGTTTGTTAGAGAACTAAAGATTTTAAAAAATATTCATGAACAGATCTGTATAAACTAGACACTTGGATCTACATTTTGCTGACTTTCCTTTTGCCAAATGGTAATTTTCTGACCTGGGAAAAATATGTAATATTTTTTTTTTCTTATTTAAGCTTATTTTGTAATAAAATATTTCTCTGAACATACATTATTACAATGTGATAGTAATTTCGAATTTGATTTCATATGCTCGCTCCATTTTAATTTCTTTATTTGGGGTGATCCACATCAATGTCAATCCAACCCTATGATATGGGAACGATAAAATATTCATGAATGTGACGAATTAGGATAACCTTTTTTTTGTTTGAAAAAATTGATTTTAGGATCTACAAACATACAAAATAAATAAATCTTTTGAAGCGCATTTTAATTCGTAAATTATATTATTTTTAATGATTTGCTCAGAAGTGTAGTTAGGGATTTTATCTACATATATCTGGCTAGTGGTAATTTGTTATATCCTAGTAGGTATCTTAATACACATATAGTATGTACAATTTATACAACATACAATTCTGTCGTGGCCCCCGAGGTTTAAAAGCGTGATGATAATTTATTCATATTTCAGTGTTAATAATATTGCTTTTTTGTTTCAGCTCCTAAAATAAAAGACGAGCAACATAGACTGGCTAACTTGGCGTGTGTTAGTGGTCTGCTCACATTCCTTGGCGCGGGTAAGTTTGCTCAATTTTTTATTAGGTAAGTCCATTATCTATAAGTTTAGGCAAATCATGGCTAAGTAAAGGTAAATGGTTGAGCCGAATTCGTGTCTCTGGGAACAACTTCTGAAACACCAGATCCCATCTGAAAATCACATACAAATCTGTACATCCGTTTAAGAACTATTGTGCTACAGACAGACACACAGTCAAACGTCCCTCTTTATGGGGTTAAATAAATTAGACAGGAGTTTGAATTAAGTTACCTGATGACTTTAAAATTGGGACATTACATCTATATATTTCTCACTTTTAACTAATTGACACAGTACAGTAACACAATTTATTTTGCCCATCGATGAAATAATGAGATTTAATTCAATAAATTCAGTTTATAGAATGGCAACACTGTTCGCCTGTTTTAATTTCCGGGTAAATTGCATTCGGCTTCATTTTGTAGTATTGTTTTAACTACAGAATTAATGGACTATGTTTTTTGACCATATTTACCTACTTGGAACAAAATATACTGAAAAGATAAAATAATAATTAACTTTCTGCTGAAAGTACTGTGAATTACTTTTCTCAAGATGTCGGTGAATTTTAATGTGGCAAGTATTTAGACAACAACTTCTAGAGATAAGTCCTCAGAATTTTGTTTGTATGTTTTGTAACACAGATAGATACTTGTCCTCTATTTACCCAGTGTTGACGCACAATGGAACTTTTAGACAATTTTATCTAGGTTAAGGATGATTAAAATTTTAAAGAAATTCGTTTAGAAATTATTTTACAGCAATTTGGAGCATCCCAGCTATATTTAGTTAAAATATACGTCTTGAAAATTCACGAAAATTGATTCACCAGTCTCATAAACGTTGCAAATGAACAGATGAACTTATTTATAATTAAGTAAAGATGGATGAATTAATAACATCCAATTATGCGGGTACCGTCGGAACATTATTCAGGCAGCAATCATGAAAGTAGCTGGGGCGCACTGTACTAATTACCTATAATAAATGTACCGCCCCACTCGGCTGATTACTTGAATATTATGTTAATACAATTAAAGGGTGATGTCAGGAATTCCATGTAACCAGGAAAGAGTATAAAATATAGAGTCCTAGCCGTTTTCCCGCGGTTTCACCCGCGTCCCGTGGTAACTACTGGCCGTACCGGGATAAAGTATGTTATGTTACTAACTATGTTACTCGTGGATAATGTATCTTTCGAATGGTGAAAGAATTTTTAAAAACGGTCCAGTAGTTTTTGAGCCTATTCATTACAACCAAACAAACAAACAAAGTTTTCCTCTTTATAATATTAGTATAGATAAAAGCTTTGCTTTTATTTTTGCATTAACGCATATTTTTGGATTCTTGATTCGAAACTATACCTACGTAGCTTACTATAGTTATTACAAACGGTATGACGGTTGCTTATTTCATTATGCACTTACTACTGTTTCTCTAAAGATATCTTTTTTGAGTGTGTTCAATGTGCACGGTTTTCATAATGTATGTACTTAAGACTTAGTAAGTTGATAGTTTGGATCTATAGACATTTTTGTCCGATTGCTGTAAAAGGCTAACACGTATTTACTACAAAAATGCAAAAGGTCTAACGAAAAGCACTGTAGGAGCTGTTTCACACTAGCGGATATTGTCGTCCGTATACGCTTGTTTTACATACATTCCGTAGGCCTACATTCCATGCGTCAAAAATCTATCGCATGGTTCCAGTCGTCATTCCTCGCACCGTTATACTTGACAATTTTCAGTTGTCTGCCGGTACACATACGCGTAAAAATTCCTCTACGAAACTCGCGGAAAATCCACTGGTTTGTAAGCACCCTAACTATAAATGTATGCTTGTTTCAGTTGTATACTTCTTCTCCATCGTGGTAGTATTCAGCTTCTACCATTTCCGATACGTCCGCCGAGCCATTCTTCTCCACGAAAACGAGTGCGAGTGACTTCGGCTTTCGTCCTTCGGCATTCGGCCCTCGGCTTTCGGCCGGCTTGACGAAGATTTCTAAATTAATTATAGTAAATGGGAATTTTATTCTGCAGTTTTATTTTTTATGATCTTTTTTATTATTTTGCCCAAATGGGGTGAAGCGCTCTTAATGGGGAATGAAACATTACGGGTTTAGTTTATATTATGGGTTTTGATTTCGGTTTATTGCGAAAATATTTTAATGGCATTTTCCATTAAAAGATGCGTACCCTAGTTACGTATTTTTGGACAGGAAAATAAAAGAAAAATTGAGCTCTATTTTCGTACTACTTTACCTTAGTTTTTTTTCTCAGTGTAGCCCACTTCCAGGCCGTGAGAAAACTAAATAATTCTTTTGATTCTTTTTTAACTTTCGTGGAAAGCCTTGCGGGGAACGTCGAATAGTTTTGTAAGTAGGATTTCGAGTCGAAACGAAATTGGCAACGTTTTCGACGAAACAACTTCGGAGTAAATAAGGGCTTTATAGAGACATTCAATTTAGTATTGTATACTTAAATTACTTTATCTGGAAATTGGAGTACTTCAACTTTGCGGTAAAAGCATTTTTTGTATTACATTAGGCTTTGAATTTTATGAGGACATACCCCGACAACCTTCTACATAAATACACCTACTTACTTATTTGTTTATGTGAGTAATATTTAACTTTTTAATACGATTTTAAATTGAGTTTGTTTTGGTGTTTCTTCTCAAAGGTAGTCAGAAAGGTTAAATCCGGTCGATTCTAGTGTTTTTACTAAAATGATCTATGCATGTAGTGGAAAAATTTCAAGCAACACTTTTCACAATAGATTTAATAATTCTTTCAGGAACTACATATTTAACCCTCTTACGAACTCACTAGAACTACTTACTCCCCAACTAAAAGCACCAATAATTCCCAAATTAAAAGGTAGTTCGTAACAAATCTTATATAGGGTGGTCGCACTACGCAACATAAATCACAATACGGTCCGCCGATTAAGATTTGTGACCGCCCTCTGTACGCTAACCCTTATAATCCGTATTTTCTTTTATTGATAAACGCCGCTATTATTATCAGGTTTTTACTTGAGTTTCGCTGACAATGGGATTCTTTGAGCTACGATAGTGGTCAGCTGGCTGGCTATTTTTATTTGAAGGCGAGAAATATTAGGTTAATAACGATCAAGTTTTGAATTTATAAGCAAGAAGGATGGTCTATTGTAGGTATACTTTATAGCCAAGTGTTTTCCATTCTTGCACTTAACATTTCTGAAAATAACAAAAAAATATATATGAAAAAATATAACAATCCAAGCAAATCTCCAAAAACATATAAAAAATATTTCCTAAACTAAAAAACCTTTATATAGATAAAAATAACAGCTTTATCACTTGGCGTTCTATAAAAACATTTTCACAAGTACCCGCAGTTCAATGGAAAAACTATCGTCATAAAACTGGGCTGCCAACACGTGCTCTACCCTTCAGTTTATGACGTCATAAACAATATGGCCGACTTCAAAATGGCGACGGAGTAAGAAGAAAAAGAACCGAGATACCATAATGCAGGTAGGTCAGGCGCCTTCTTGTAGGTCAAATACATACATAATTGATCAGTTAAGAGTGACTTTTTTTGACGTCAAAAATCTTCAAATGACCTCTCCCGCTGTGGGTTAGCAGCGTTGAGAGAGTGTCAGACTCTTACTGACTAAAAGCCGTCGTAGGCCTTTTATGTACCAGGGCCGCGGTAAATCTTTCGAACAATCCCGCAGCCCCGGCAGGCCTAACGAGGCCCTCTGGTTCTTTGAGACATCTGTCAAAGATTTTTGGTATTTAAAAATATGATCGGGTCCAAAGAAGGCGTATATGGGCGCTGAAAGTAACGTTCCTCGTCCCCCGCATAGCCGCATTTTGGCGCGTTCTTGAGAGTTTTTCCGTCATGGCACCTCCGCTAGTCATTTTGTTCTCCATGAAAACGGCTCAAAAGTTTCAGTAACAGATTGTAGTAAGCGCTTTATGTAGTAATACTACAGAATTTTACTTGTGGAACGAATAATATCATCGTTTTTGGGACTTTTCTTTATTGATGGGGTGAACAGTTGGTTTTGAGATGGAATAATGGCCGTCTTTGCAATTTGTGAGGCTTTTACTCATTTTAGTTCTTGATTTGCGATTCTAGTGCTCTTATTCTATCCTGTGACAGCCTTATATAATCATATAGCCTTATATAGTCGTCCTATGATGGTGATGTTAGGGAAGGATTTCAATGCCACTATTAATGTAGAAGAGGCAGTATATGAGCTACTTAGAAGATTTAAATCTTGATGAAAGCCTAAAAGATCTTTGATTGAGTGCAAACTACACGATTAATTTGGTCGCTCATTTCCTAATTCAAGCACGACAGTAAGCCAGGACATTCTTACAAAAATAAAAAAGCAAACAAAACACAAGTTTATCCTCATAAGCCATATCAACATATTTCCTTCAGCACGTTATAATCCAGGGCTTATAAAAACATTCGGAATTATATGTGCGACATACATGTAAACTCGAAGCACGAAATTTGGGCTACGTGACAGAAATGCGCGCCATGGAAATGAAGGTTTACAGCCGAAGCTGACTGCCAACGAGTGTAAAAGATTATTTTGCTAGTTCTAGTGGAATTTGTTTTGTACGTTCTTTGTAAGTTAATTTGTAAAAGTATTTATGTCAATAAAGATTAGAATAGGGCTAAACTTTCTAGATAAATGGTGCCTTTGATAATAAGAGTAATAAGAGCGTAACTGCTTGACTACGCTTAATTTGGTAATCTAGTCCATATTCGTGTATGTCAATTAGAAAAAAAACTATATGTATTTATGTATAGTCAAAGTTCCTATTGCCAAATGCCTCTTGCCTGCTTAGATTGTGTTAGCCGTCTACTAGATTCGACAGAAAAGCGTCATTTAAGTAGCTGAAACTGAAAAAATCTATTGGTACACTTCTGGTAACTGAAAGTTATCCTCGTATCCTCATATATTGTGTTATGTGACTAGCTCCTTCAATAATAGAAAGAGCCAAACCAGTCTAAAATGAATAAATATTCTCAATAACATTTGTTATTTTGTAATTCGTCTCGTGTCCACGTTAAAGTTAATACAATAAACTAACTTGTTTGAGTTGTATGAACCAACGCCAGATGCTATGTAATTATTGTCACATCTGTTCTGCAAAGTTTTATTCAGTTCTAACTTAAGTTTGTAGTTTTTAGTTGTTTAAATAATAAATAC
The DNA here is from genome assembly GCF_030705265.1 of Helicoverpa armigera. Taxonomy (NCBI): domain Eukaryota; kingdom Metazoa; phylum Arthropoda; class Insecta; order Lepidoptera; family Noctuidae; genus Helicoverpa; species Helicoverpa armigera. The sequence goes on from NC_087141.1 coordinate 5,527,941, forward strand.
GTCTGAAGTTGTGATTAGACACACATAATAAATAGTTTTTTTTTTGGATTTACAACAGAATCATATGTTTTGTGTGAAAACATACTATATTATATATTCCACCCATATGATGTCCACTGCTGAACTTTCTCTACTATTGATTTTCAAAAGTTAGTTCTAATCTTCTTTACCCGACTACGCCGTTAAAAAGAGTCGCAGGTGGTTTTTTTTAACGTCAAAAATCATCAAATGACCCCTCCCGCTGTGGGTTAGCAGCGGTGAGGGAGTGTCAGACTCTTACTGACTAAAACCGTCGTGTTCCGTCATAGGCCTTTTATGTACCAGGGCCGCGGTATCTCTTTCGAACAATTCCGCAACCGTCACTATAGAGCTCGTTTGGTAACTTTGCAGGTCACTTGGTAAGAAGATCTTATAACTCCGTCTTACATACTAGAATCTATAAAATCTTATATATATCTTATATATAATAAAACCGGCCAAGTGCGAGTCGGGCTCGCGCACCTAGGGTTCCGTACAAATCCTGTATAGATATAAAGTGTTCAGTTGAGAACAATCATAGGTATGGTAATTTCGTGAGACTCAAAATAGTTAATATTTTTTATTTTACAATATAACTAAAATAGTAGGCCAGTACCTTGTTAACTTTCCAGTGAAAATTACTTGTCAATACGAATAATATAAGTCCGAACACGACGTAGTAAAACATACCGTTGAGGAGTTCCCTCGACTTTATCTCGTCTCCACCAGCAGGTCAGCTCTAAACCGTCACTGTCTGACAGTGTAATCAGACATAAATCTGAGAATCAAGTTTTAACCCTATGCGTGCCTACAATTTCAGAAAGTTGCCCTCGATTTCTCAAGGTTTCCATCATCAGATCCTGATTTGATTACAATGGGCATAAACGGCGAGTATACTATTTTACTATAAAGAAATAATTACTCGAATCCATCCCATTTGGTCGTTCAAATTCACTATTGAAGTGGGGAAAATTTTTGATGTTTAAACTTGATTTTCTCTAGATTCCCATGGCTAACGTTGAAGCGACTAACGCCATAGTAAATCAGAGCTTAATATCATTATACTGTGCTATATTTCGTTCGTGTCCGCCGTGGGTATGGTTTCCATACTAAGGTGCCCAATGACCTTTGAATGATTTAAAATTTTTCACAGTTTAGAGGCAATTAGATTTAAGAAGTGTTTGATATGAATTTCAACTTTAATATCTCTACGCGTTCATGTGAAAAAGGGTAGGTAGTAAGTTCATAATTATTAACAAAATATTTTATGTCATGTAAGCAAAAATAATATTTTAATATTTTATGTAACTTCAAATTTATCATTTTCGCAATTTTTCCTTTATCTGTACTATATAACGTTGCTTCGTGCCGAATTTCAAGATTCTGAGTTCACGGGAAGTACCTTGTAGGTTTTGATTCCCTAGCGTGTGACGGAAATTCGTCTAGGTGTCGGTATAAACTGCTGTATCTTTTGATCGCGTTAATTTAGAAGTTTGATTTTTTCACTGCTTAAAGGGACAATAGACCTAGGTATTTGATATAAATTTCAATTTGATACCTTTATTCGTTCGTGAGAAATAAGGTAGTAAGTTTCATTTTATTAAAATATTTTTATTATACTATATAACTAAAAAAATGTGATTTTCGCATTTTTTCCTATATTTGCATTATATGACAATGCTTCATGCCAAATTTCAAGATTCTGAGTTTACGGGAAGTACCCTGTAGGTTTTGATTCCTTTGCGAGTGTCGAAAATTTGTTGAAAATATCGACATAATCGGCTGTATCTTTTGATTGGCTTGGCTTAGAAGTATGATATTTTCACAGCTTAAAGGGACAATAGACTTGAGTATTTCATGTGAATTTCAGCTTGATACGTCTACGCGTTCTTGAGATAAAGGGTCTTGACAGACAGACAGACAGACAGACAGACAGACAGACGGACAACAAAGTGATCCTATAAGGGTTCCGTTTTTTCCTTTTGAGGTACGGAACCCTAAAAATGGATTGCTGTTCGTTAGTCTGACTAAAACTCGACAATGGCTGGACCGATTTGGCTTATTTTGGTTTTAAAATGTTTGTACAGGTCCAGGGAAGGTTTAAACGATACGAAGTTTGTCGGGTCAGCTAGTCTTCTTATATATAAAAATGAATTGCTGTTCGTTAGTCTCACTAAAACTCGAGAACGGCTGGACCGATTTGTCTTCGATTGGTTTTACAATGTTTGTAAAGGTCTATGGAAGGTTTAAACGATACGAAGTTCGCGGGATCAGCTAGTATCATATAAAAAATATCGATATCGATAGAAAATAAAGTAACACAACTTCATATAAATTAATTATAAAGTCCACTATCTACTTTCCTACCAATTGATTTTCAATTTAACTGAATGTTTATTCTCACTGCGCATAATTAAGTCGTTATAGGCCCCATAAACTGGGTTCGACTCGAAACCCGGGTAAAAATGTGAAAACCTCTGTCTATATAACAGGATTTGGAGTCAGTTTTTAATCGGCCTAGTAAGTTTTATAGTTTTTAGCTGGTAGGACTTTCTGGTACCTATTTTATTTGGTCAGGAATAAATTGAAAATCGAGATAATCAAAGAGGTAAAAGATAACCATATCTGAATTGAGAACCTCCTTTTTCGATGTCGGTTTAAAAAGGTTTTTTTAAGTCGGTTAAAAAAGGAATCACCGATTGATTTGTTTTAACACTTGAATTGGATTTGCTGCAGTCCTGAGTTCATCTGTGGATGGACACACTTTACAGTTTGACTTTTCGTTAGCATAATAAAATGCGAGGTAGCCTAGTCAAAGCATTCAATTTTGGATTGAAAGATACTAAAAAGCCACAAACTTGTAAAAACTTTTGTCTTAAGAGGGCTATCACAAATTTTCGAGTTTTATACGAGTTTTGATGCGTCATTATGCTTTGGATATAGTCACAAAAAAAAAAACAAAAATAAGATTAAGAAAGTTTGATCATTTATCTTGGGGCTGTTTTCAATAAATATTTTAATTTGTCCACGTACATCAGTAAAATCTTTGTCTCTGCAAAGGATGTTTCATAAAATGTTGCTTTTGGGGATCTTTTGATGCTTCAGTACTCCGAGGATATAGCAATTTAACCATTTATAAAAATGTTCAAGATACAACTATATCTTATACTTGTGCTTGCTTACACCAATTTATTACAATTCATACAGTAATACACCAAAAATAATTCTATAAAACTGAGAGTTACTGACAATTTTCCGTAAAAAACTATATTTTTTATCTATGAAAGTATAATCCAAAAAAAAAAAAAAATATTTAGTAATTAAGGTGGTATTGTTATAAAGCTTGAAAAAAAAATGGCCTATTTAAAAGTAAAACAACATTTTAAAATAATTTTTGTTTGCAATGCAAAGAATCAATATAAATCTTGTGACGCGCGGTGTTCAACTTTAGTCAGCGCCAAGCGCTTACCGAGGAGGGACGTATCGCTCGCTGTTGCGCCGCGTAAACTCGCCGGAGTTCGAAAAATATAGCGCAACCTACGCATCTAACACGTTTTGATACTAGTTAGTTTTTAATTTATTTATTAGTTATAATGATCTGATTCAAATGTAATATACATAAGTATTAGCCCATGATGTTCTAATGCGAAAATGTTATAGATTGGGTTCTCTTTTTTTGATGTTGGTTATATAGAAATATGTACGTAAATGTCATCGTCGTTAGTTTCGCTGTTGCATAATAATATTATTGGATATCTTTGATTCTTGCAGGATAATGAAAACATATTTAATTCAGATTATCAGACTCAATCGGATACAAGTACAAATAATATGAGAAGTATTTTTTGTCACTGGCGACAGACATATTTGTTTTAATAAACTATTTACATTCCTAGTTTTTATTGTTGCAGGAAAATGAAGATACAATACATGGAAGACGAATTATAGATTTTAGTTTTTTTTATTAAATTATTACTTATACCTAATTGATAAACATGGTGAAAAGTTTGGTTGTCGATTAAATAATTTAAAAATTGTAAACGATTATTTGTTTATTGTAACTCAATCGAGCTATTCTAGGTTATAAAATTCATCAGTACAAATAATATTTCATAAACTATAAAACCAATAAACTATTTCGGAAAAAAAGTGGCAAAGTCTCAAGTTTGTTTGTTTCGCGTAGCGGTCCGCAGGTGTGCGTTGCGTATTTCACTAGACGCACACGCGCGCAAGTGCTGCCGGCTATCGTCTAATTTACCTAAACCTGAGCGATTCCATTTTGTAATAGCGCTCTTAAACGTTCCATCAAAGTTCTCATTTATCTCATGGTGAAATATTCAAGGAGAAAAGTGTCAAAAGTAAAAAATCGTTTTTTTAATAGGTACCTGTCCTCCAACCGTATATTATGCTATTGAGCAAAGTACTTTACAGTAACATAACCTGTGCAGATGTTTTCGGTCAAGTTACATAGTTTTGGCAGAACTCAAGACATGGTACTTGGCTTGCAGCCAGAAATAAGATGAGAGTTGCAGTAAATATTACCAAGTTATGTTCCCAAGCACCACATTTTTCGTGTATACTTATAAGTTTTAGTGTAGGTTACCTTCGTCGGATATTTTCTTCGGTGGAAGTACTAGCTATTTAGGGTATATAGATTTTAGGATGATGCTTGTACGACAGGCGTAAGAACAGGTACTAGTATGTTAGACCTCTTAATGTTGCTACTATCTTTTTGATATTATAAATGCTAGTAAAGGTTTCAGTGAAATAAAATGCTTTGATTTTGATAGCCCCAATTTTGTTGCACCTACGTAACCAACTACGTCAGAGCCGTACTGTAGACTGAATTGTGGGCCGATAATTGCCCGACAGTTTAGTTGAAGGTAATCGTAAAATTGATCACCACGTTGAGTAAGCCTGAGTGAGCCTGGCAAACTGCAGTCTGCGGCAACTACAGCTCTGTAGCATTTATACAAAAATACGGATTACACTAAATGGAATGCAGAATTAAAAATCTGTCTCTGAAAGCTGTGGCAGCTACCAAGTCCATCAGTACTATCAAACCACGGCAGGCCAATCAACAAAGACACTACAAATACTGCGATAGGCAATCGAAATAAGCTCAGGTCACGGAGGAAATAAAGATTAGCAGAGGTGCTATAAGGCAGGCAGGCCTTATAGGTCAAATACGTAAGAAGGGCGTGATTAAAACGATTAGTTACTAGTGAACTAATAAGGAATGTTTGGGATTCTTGAGATATGTACATATATGTCAGCGATGTTTGGTTTTATAAAAGATGGTTGGGTTTCAAAGAAGGCGTATTAGAGGAGATTGTAGTGTTCTTTATCGCACGAACACCCTAATATTGGCGCCGGTACTTTCTTTCTAGAAGATTTTCCGTCATACATAGTATCTCCGCTCATTTTGTCCTCCATGGCTCAGTTCCTAATTTCGGACATGCGAACGTTCGGCCGCGGGTGATTACTAAATGTGGGTCAATTTCAATCAACAGATGTGGACCAAAATCCAAAATGTGGCCTTTGATTTCGACCTATGTCAGAACGTAATGGGTTACCGATTTCAGACTAGCTTTTAGGCGTGAAATGTTAATAAAGGTTTGGATTTTCAATGGTGATTAAGGACTTACGTAGTGGGATTTTGGTAGCCATATGCTTTGATAATTTATCTTCATAGTGATTTGGTAATTTTGTCTTTTCTGATACAGAAAATAGTGGGTGAAGTAATTTTCTCAGGATATATCGTGAAATTATAGGTAGGTTATACCTTGATTTTATGGTGTTTCATCACCGATTATTAACAACAACATTTATAATTTTTTTACCATAGTAAAATGTATTTACAGTCTGCCTCATAAGTACGTTATTTACAAAAATCTGTTTAAAACATATTCTTGATTCCGATTGAAATAACGTAGCATTGATCAGACTATCAATCAGTGTGATTGATTCATCAGCTAAGTGCTTCTGCAGCTGCTAATTACAAGATAGTGCAGTGAAAGCCTTTTACTACAGTTCTCAGTTTGTAGCTATAATGATCGGTTCCCTTTTGAACTTTATTTAAAGCAAATTGACAGGAATTGGAGATACATATTTATATTTTAGATGAATTATTATTATTTTATTATATTAAAAACTTATGTAACTATGTAAAAATGTTTTAAACGTAGAAGAAGCCAGTATGATGGATAGTAGTTTACTTTTTAGCCAACTTCTAAAAGGATTTCAGTTCTAAAAATACCTAAGCGATGCCTAATAGTCATAAGTTATTGGTGCCCGTTAAACCATTTAGACACTCTTATGTTAGAGCAAAGATGATAATCTGTGGTAAGAATCCTATTTATTCATTAACACTCAGCTTTGTACTTCTTAGCTTTTATTCTGTATGCAAATAAAGCAAAAAAAGTTCGTTTACAACGGTTTTTTCTTTCAAAGAACAATACTCCAAACTTTTGTAATAAACTCGTTGGGAATACCTTCTGACGAACCAACCATTATATCAAGGTATAGAAAGAAGTATTTTACTTTTCAAAGTTAATTATTCCCTATAATAAAATATCTTTGACCCAGTTTTTGGACAGAATTGTAGGCAAAATAATGTCACAAGGGCTGGTGGAATTTGCTTTCAAATGGCGGGATTTCAATTGTACTCTAAGATCTCTTTTATCACTGACCATTGGCATGCAGAGATTTTGGCTTCCAATATGGATGGTAAGGAGAATCAATCGAATCGTGATCTGTACTTTACGCATGCATTTAGTATAGTTATCGGCACGAATCTTGAGCTCTGACCTACATCTGCGCAGAAGTGATTTATTAGCAAAGAACCAATCCCGAGTGACGGCTATGACGCGATGCACTGCGGGCCAATCACCGCTTTCTTCCCCGCCTTCGCGCCTCAGTTCATACCACAAAAGGGATCCAATAAATTACTTCTGCGCAAGTGAAGGTTCTCAAGATTCGTGCCGATAACTATACCTACGCTAAAATACAGCCTACCAAAGTCTTCTATTTTTTGTATCATGTTTTACAGTCTGTGCTTTCAATAAATACTTTCACATAAACTTTTTATTCTCTATAGATTTCGAAGTAACGTTGTAATGGTTGTCTAATTCCTTTAAGAATGAAAGTACATTTTTGTGCTTAATTTGTTCGATGTTCTCGAATCGACTAATTGTTATTATGCAGGCAATTACCTACTACTTAAAGAAATATATGAATTCTTGTTAAAATTAAAGCATGTAGTATTACTTGAAAGAAGTTTCTCTGAATTAATTAGTGCCTTACTTTAGTGTACCTACTACTAATGATTCGGTGTATTTCAAAAACAAGGTTTATTATTAATAATTTCATAATTTGTAACCAGGTCTATTATTAATTAACGAGTGTTGCCAGAAATGATAACGACGGGAATATTCGGAAAAATATTCTGGCTATAAATAGGTAGATAAATATGCATATGGTTTTCAATATTTTTACTAATTACCTGTGTTGTTATTTCCTTGGGTTCGTCCCAAGAGATCAAGAAATAAAGTATAAGGGCTAACAATTCAACCTTTATGCAAATAATTACCTGAACTTATTAATTCACTAGCCGTTTTCACCGCGATTCCACCCGCGTGCCGTGGGCACTACTGCCCTTAGGTACTGGCAAAAATATAGCCCATGTTACTTGGGAAGGGTAACATGGGCTATATTTTCGGTCCGGTGGTTTTTGAGTTTAATCATTACAAACAAACAAAAATACATTTTTTTCCTCTTTGTAATATAAGTATAGATTAATTAATTCATAACACAGTTATTGTAATTGTGTTATTGAATAGAAGCAGCTCAGTAGTCACATATTACAATCGTTCTATGTTGAGAACTCCCTCGATATTAATTTTGTTCTGTATAATTTTGTTTATATTGTTTAGCCTTTGACCTTTAAAACAATAAGCCTCAATTAGTAGAGTTTAACATAATCAACAGTTTTTTATTCCTAGTTATAACCAATCAAAATAATACTTTGAATTATATTATAGACGTTTATAATTGGCATAGACATTTTTTTATTGTTAACCAAGAAATTAAATGATGCAAAAACATCATAATAAATAAAACCCACTTTATTAAAATTCTTAGCACGACGATTAGCTATATTTATCCACTTATAAAAGTACCGGCACACTGACAACTTCTAATCGGCCGACAATTTGATTGGGCTCATAGATCAGTGCGAAATTGAATGGTAAGTAGAAGGTACATAACAACGATCGGGTATTTAGTTGGTATCAAACCGACTAAAAACTTTGATTGAATTACAAAATGATTTTCTTTAAATGATATTTTTTTTAAGTATCGGGACAACTGTCGGCCGACTTTTTAGTCTGCAGTCTGCTAAACTAACAGGTTTACATCTTCATACATTTTATAAATCTCGATATAAATCTATCTCTTTCCCACACTAGTATGTTTTCTTTTCGTCCTTTTCATTCGAAACTTGAACTTGAATATCGTTCCTTTTTATATGTCATTCTAGAAAATATAGTCGCACGCGCATGATGTGTGGTGAAACGCTAACGTATATTTTTTGAATTTAGAACTTTTATTTTTCAAAATGGTAAGGATGTATTAAAATTTATATTTAGTGTTTTTAAAGTGATGGTGTAAAAAATAAATATGTGTGATTTTGCAGTGATTAAAAAAATGGTAGTTTTCAATTAAATAATGGAATAATTTGGTGATCAATACGTATAAGGAGACCGGTTTGTTATTTTGTGAAACAGGAACTTTTTGTGTTATTTTGCTTTTTTAAGTTTGTGCAATATTATGTTAAAATTCCACTGCGTTTACGTTACGGGGAAAATTTTATGATTGGTTTTTTGTTGGTATTATCCAGATAGCTTTTTCCAAAATATGTATTTAGCTTTTGTCGTTTGCAAAAACAATGTCGTGTACACAATTCAAATATCTAATGTTTTTTTGGTAGCGGTCTAGTGGTTGAAAATAGGTGTTTTCTTGATATATATGTACTTGTAATTATAACACTAACCATTTTCCCGTGGTTTCGTCTTCGTCCGGGTAAACTTCCACCCGTACGCGGATAAAATATAGCCTATGTTCCATTGTGATTCAGATTCAGAGTTCAGTGTGATTTCCAATTGTGAAAGAATATTTCAAATCGGTTCTGTATAGTTTAGGAGGCTTCAAACCAAGGAGTATTGGGTTGCGCAGGTAACTGGGTTGAAGAGGTCAGATAGGCAGTCGCTTCTTGTAAAGCACTGGTACTCAGCTGAATCCGGTTAGACTGGAAGCCGACCCCAACATAGTTGGGAAAAAGGCTCAGAGGCTGATGAGTTTCGGATGCTATAAACAAACAAATTTTCCTTCTTCTTTACTATATTAGTATACATACAGTATAGATAATAGATATTATTGAATGAATAAACTATGACCTTCTATCAAAACAGTATTATATTTCCGCATCACAGTTATTGATTTAAAATCCATAACATATCTATTACAATAAAAAAAGGCGCCATAGATAAGAGCAGTTTTCCCAAGCGTAGATACACAGATGATTGTTTAGTTTTAGAATGGAAAAGTTTCAGAGAAAGAAATGTTTTTTTTCTACGTTGATGTAGCAAGAACTAGTAATTCAATATAACGTTTGAATCACCTTTCACAGCAGCTAATATAAAATTATAAATATTTCACTAGAAATATCATTTGCGTATGATTCTGCGATGCTCTCGGGACTACAGAGTCCCGGACTCTTGGAAGGCGAACGTGGGGCCGAAGCCAACACGCTGAAGCCCTTTTGAGACAACTTTAATGATAGTAAAAAGGTGACACGAAACCGACGATTATCCTTGTATATCATTTGCGTATATCATTATTATCAATACAGTCTAATAACTTTACTTATTCAGCAACTAGACTCCACTTTGATCAAATGACGATATATTGGTGCAAGGTTCATGAAAATTAAATTTAATATGTTAATATACCTATTATATCAAGCAAAGTAAATAGAATAAAGATTTTGAATTCAGGCCTGATAGGTAGATCTACAAAAAATTGTTTTACGACTTCACTATCAAAGTATATAACTCTATCTATTCTGATATTTTTAAACAATGTATCACTTAAATAAAAAAAAATGTCTTTTCGTTCTTATTAGTGCAAATTAACCCGAAGGAACTTAGGGTTAATAATCTCTAAAACCAGTCCCCGGCCATCCGGAAAAACACAGTAACTGTATCTGATATGTGTATCAAACATTCAATGATGCCATCTAAACTTTTAAAGTAATAGTACCTACAGAAAGAAAAAAAGTTTGCTTGTATGTACCCTCAAGACACCGAACTACTAAATTGATTTGAAATAATCTTTCGCTATTTTGAAGCTGCACTACTTCCAAGTGTCATCCCCACTAATATATAAATGCGAAAGTAACGCTGTCTGTCTGTTACGCTTTCACGTCTAAACCATTGAACTGATTTTAATAAAATTTGGTACAGAGATAGAGTTGACCTTGAGAAAGAATATAGGATAGCTTTTATCCCGGACTTTTGAAGAATTATCTTGGAAACGCGACATAACCGAACTATACGCGGCCGAAGCCGCGGGCGGAAGCTAGTAAGCTATAAGTTATACGATCACGGGAAGGAATTCCCCTAGCACGCGGTTGAAACCGGGTCATCTAATTGTTTTAGTTGTGTATTTCTTACTTTCCATCATTATGCATTACAATAATTCTTACCATCATTTTTGCAGATCAAAGCTACAAGTTTACTTCTAGCTCTAGCACTAGCGATACCTATAAACGCTCAGAATGACTTCATATCACCATGTCCAAGTGTGTTCACGTATGAACCTCCCGGAGCTGAAGCGGGGAAGTGGTACGGAGTAGTTAATCTAACTACAGATACGACGCTGTATGCGTTGTGGCTGAATGTCGTGTTGGAAAGCAAGGCTGATATACTTGGGGTGAGTTTTTATATAGCATTTTTGCAAATACACCAATACGGTGAGATTCCATAAATATTGTTTGTGCAGAGAAAGAAGACCAGGAGAAAAAATTGTGTGTCACAGGAAATCTCTCTCATGGCCCGCATTTTTTTTTCTAAAGCTATCTACTCATTGGGTTTGTGAATTTTCAGAACTGGGTCGGAGAGGTTACAACAGAGGACAACATAGATTTTAAAATAGAAAATACTAAATTAAAGATCAGTCCTGGTCCTCCACTAACTGTGCGATTCTTCATACAATACAACACCCAGAAACCTCCTCCAAAGCTAAAGGCTATAAGATTCAACGGAAAGGAGATTTGCAATGTTGAAGTTCCTCAAGCTGAAGTACCTATTAGAGCTGCTATAGGATACAATGACCAGGCAATACTAGATGTTACTACTTCGACAACTGTAAGACCTAAAGTCACCACATCAAGGAATAACAATAAACAACGTACTACAACAAAGGCACCATACTGGCAACAGACTGAAAAGGTGCAAACAACTACAAAGTCACCATATGAAAGACAGACGACAACATTAAGACCGTTTTGGACAGAAGCGACGACTCTTAGCACTACACCATCAACTACCAGAGCTCAATATTGGCAACAAACTACGACAAAACCTGCGTATTGGACACAGTCCAAAATTGAGGCTCAAACAACTGAAAAGGCACAAGTTTGGTCTTACGTAAAACCTGACAACAGTCAGACAAGTACAACTACTACACGACCAGCTCAAGCTTGGCCTCAAAATACTAGAACTGAAAACAAGCAACAATCTGCTCCAGAGAAGAATTCTCAGAAAGTCCAAACCTGGACCATACAGAAAGCTGGAAATCAACAAACAAAGACTCAAGATAGAACTGTCAAACCTAAAGATAATAGAACTACTTCAACACCTGGATACAAACAAACTAAGAATGATGTTAACCAATATACAACTGAAAAATCTTCAGTATGGCCTAATGTGAAAGTACCAGACAACCAACAAGCCAATAACAAAGGCTCAAGAATTGACGATAAGTCACAAACTGAAGTAAAACAAGTTGTGCAGGCACACCATTGGCCTAAAATTACAACTGAGAAAAACATAGAGACAGCAGAAAAGTCACATAGTAGACCAGAAACTACATCATACGCGTGGCCTGATAGTCAGAAAACTTACGACACTCAATCTAGAGACACTCCAATTTATGTACGACCAGAAGACAAGCCAATTGAAAATAGGTATGAAAGACCACAAACTTGGAGTGCCTCTCAAACTCAAAGGGTTGGGGATAATAATGGGCAGAAGCAAGGCTGGTCTGGAGACAAGACTTCGAGCTGGACAGCCGATAGATCTGGATCTTGGAATGATCAGACTAAGAACAGCAATGACTATCAAACTGGCAGCGAACCTTCGGCATAGTATGTATATTTTTATTGTTTTGACGAACATAGCACTCTTCCAACTGTTTTCGCTGGTCGAGACGAGATAATTAATTCTTTAAGTTGACATTTTAACCATTTTCTCAGTGTTCACTGATGTTTTTTTTGTCTTTTTAGTAGTACTGCAGATAGCGGTGGTATCAAAAAGTTTGAGTCAGAGGATGATTTGCCTTTCTATCAGCAACCGCTTACTACTGAGTACCCAGCTCCAGCCATTTTTAAGACCGAGGCTGAAGAATATGATGCACCAAAGTAAGAATCATTTTAATGTTATTTATTTACTAGCCGTTTTCCCGCGGTTTCACCCGCGTCCCATGGAAGCTACTGCCCGCACCGGGATAAAATATAGCCTATGTTACTCGCAGATAATATAGCTTTCTAATGGTGAAAGAATATTTGAAATCGGTTCAGTAGTTTTTGAGGTTATCCATTACAACCAAACAAACAAACAAAGTTTTCCTCTTTATAATATTAGTATAGATAGTATAGATTTATTTAATGCTTCTGCACATATTGTACAAGGACGGACTTAACGCCTTAAGCGTTTTCTACCAGTCTACCTTTGAGTGGTGGACAAATAGCAGTGGTAGGCTATAATAAACTATGAAGACGTTATATCAGGTCTGCTAAAAAAATATAATGGACTAAAATCATTTTAGATAATTTGGTGTGTTTGGCTGTCAAAACCTCAATATGATTATAAATACAATATTAGTTAAACGTGTAACAGATGAACTATAAATAAAAAAAATATTTTTTTGATTTCAGACAAGAAGACAAAAATGAGTACTACGTTGGAGGCTTACCGATTTTCTACATACCCAACCATGGACCTCGCGTGGCGGGTGAGGTAAGAAACATATTATTTGATCATCATCATCATCAGCCTTTTTACTGTTCTACTACAAGGCACAGGCTTCTTAGATAGATAGATTCTTTGTTATTTACAAGCATTCATCATCAATTTAACAGCCCAGCTCTTGTCGGTGCAGCTCCTTCCATTTACGCCTATCTAGCGCCAACTCCTGATCTTCCTTATACGTCACAACATTCACCTTCTCTTTAATTTGTTTGATGTAGCTGTACAGTGTACACGAATTAAGATTACAAAAAAAAAAACAAAATTTTTAAAAGTTTACGAGACAAGATGGGTGGTCTTATCGTTAAAAGCGATATCTTGCTAGTTATTTTGTGGCGTAAAAATTTTAATAGTTTGTTAACATGTAACGGGGCCTATATTAAACAGACCAGCGTATCCACTAAATTCATTAATTATTTAAATTAAATTATCGTCATTATTATGTTTCAATCTACTACTAGAGTTTACAGCAGAATTCCAGGAAATAGTTAGCGATACGCATCACCAAAAGTGTGCGAAAATTTTCATAATTTCAATAACTACAATAACATAATAACAATTACGAACAGACGGAAAACCTAATGAAAGAACAGTACTCATGACGACAATAACACTCACACACATACACATTCACACACACATACACACAAATACACACAAAGAGCACAACCCATACATATTCACATTCAGACTCTCATCACACCACTTAGCAAAAGAGCAATATCATTAATTTTTTTTTTCTTATGCATTTACTTTACTTATTTTGTCCTTAGATTTTATTGCATATAAAGTGTTGTTCTAAAAAACGGGTGAAGACACTGGCTCCTGTAACACAGGTCTCACCTAGCACAGGAGCCAGGGCTTCCTTTGTAATTGTATTTTATTTTTTATGCCAATAAAACATTTATTATTAATAACTGGAACCTAATTTGAAATTTCAGAATTCTTGGGGTACGATGATTCTTTGACATAAAAATGCCGGCCATTTGACACTAGTAACTATCTAGTTGATTAATAGAAATATCTACCTCGGAGTAATGACACTCCCATGCTTACGGTATTTCGTAAGCCGCAAGATGTCAAGAAATTAATATTATAATCGTTTTTATATAAAGCATAATTAATCACATTCAGGAACCAGCCGCGCCATATTTTAGCGAGTCAGCTTTTGATTAAAAACTGGAAGTAGATGCGTCTTTATTTATATTAAATACGAAATACTTGCGGCTTCCCACAGGTTTCACTTGCCTCCCAAAGGAACAACGATTTTTAAAACATTTCCTTTAGTTTTCCACCTTACTTGCCGAATAATTAATAATCTTGATTGTCGCAACAGTTTATATGTAAATATGTAGTACTTTTATCAACATATCTAAAAAAATTACACCTATATATAACAGGTATTATATACGTTAGCCACTGTCGTCCATTAGTTAGAGGAATAAAATACCAAACGAATAATAAAGGTCTAAGTGGAAGATAACATTTTTATCCTAGCTATAAATTCGCACTAGATGGATTTCTTACACAATTATTGGAAGTGTTAGTCCACAAACAAACGTCTGATTCGGTGAAACATTTGTGTCTAAATCTGTTTCAATATATCTAAGTGTTTAGGTTTAAAATAGATAAAAGGAGCTCAGTAAACAGGCAACTTTTCCTCTGTTTTGTATTAACACGTGCTATTTTCCGCAATCTTTCGGTATTTGTAAAAATTCATTAGTGCGTAGGTATCGTCATAGCTTGTTTCTAGCTAGACTAAACTTTATTAGATGTTTAATTGATATGTCTGTCAATTATTCTTCTTAACTACTGAACGGATTTTTATGTAAAATTCACCAATAAATAGAGTGATCAATGAGGAAGGGTTGTGGACATAATTTATACTCATGCGAAATCGGGCAGGGTCGCTTCTTAGAAATAATACCTCTTTTATGAAAATTATGCCTGCCTTTATGTTTACCTAAAACAATATTTAATGTCAAGTAAACCAGTATATGTTCTCTATATAGTTCAACATTAGGTATGCACATAGTATGGCAAAAAGCCAGCTTTTTAGACAAAGTTCTGCATTGATATGCCAAGATTTCCAGTTTGCGGTTTTTACCGGTCTTTAATGTAGATATTTTATTGATCAATGTTTTTCTGAGTCATAGGTATATTATTGTATTATAAGTATTAGATAAGCTAGGTTTCTTTGCGACTAAGATATTTTTATTGACGTAATTTTATGTAGCTACATAAATAGAAACTAGTTTGTCTTCACACACCCCGATAAAAAGTAGCCTATTACCGCCCTCGAAGACCTGCCAGAAGTCAGCAGTGGCGAAATCGAGATCGCTCTGAGACAGCTCAAAAATGGAAAAGCCCCTGGCGAGGATGGCATTACAACAGAGCTTTTAAAAGCAGGAGGTAAGCCCGTACTGGGGGAGCTCCAGAAGCTTTTTAATGCCGTCCTGTTTGAAGGGAGAACTCCAGAGGCGTGGAGTAGGAGTGTTGTCGTCCTGTTCTTCAAAAAGGGAGACAAAACCCAGTTGAAGAACTATCGACCCATTTCCCTCCTAAGCCACGTCTATAAGCTGTTCTCAAGAGTGATCACGAACCGACTTGCGCGAAGACTCGACGAATTCCAACCACCGGAGCAGGCTGGGTTTCGGAGCGGATACGGCACCATAGACCACATCCACACAGTGCGGCAGATTATACAGAAGACCGAAGAGTATAATCAGCCCCTGTGTCTAGCATTTGTGGACTATGAGAAGGCCTTTGACTCGGTTGAAATCTGGTCTGTTCTGGAGTCCCTGCAGCGTTGTCAAGTAGATTGGCGATACATCCAAGTGATGAGATGTCTCTACGAAGCCGCTACAATGTCCGTCCAAGTACAGAATCAGCAAACAAGGCCCATACCGTTGCATCGAGGAGTGAGACAAGGGGATGTTATTTCCCCGAAACTGTTCACTAATGCAATGGAGGATATGTTCAAGACGCTGAACTGGAAAGGACGCGGCATCAACATCAATGGCGAACACATCTCTCACTTGAGATTTGCTGACGATATCGTCATCATGGCGGAAACGCTGCAGGACCTACAACAGATGCTTAACGACCTGGCTGAATCTTCTCTACGCATCGGCCTACGGATGAACTTGGACAAAACCAAGGTCATGTTCAATGAACATGTTCTACCGGAACCGATTGCGATACACGGCGCCGTTCTCGAAGTTGTTCGGAAATATGTATACCTCGGGCAGACATTGCAGTTAGGTAGAAACAACTTTGAGGACGAGGTGAATAGGAGAATTCAGTTGGGTTGGGCTGCATTTGGGAAGCTACGTCGAGTCCTAACATCGTCGATTCCACAGTGCCTAAAGACAAAAGTCTTCAATCAGTGCGTCCTACCTGTCATGACTTACGGAGCCGAAACGTGGACACTGACGGTACGGCTGGTCCACAAGTTTAAAGTCGCTCAGCGGGCTATGGAAAGAGCTATGCTCGGCGTTTCTCTGAGGGATCGCATCAGAAATGAGGTAATCCGTCAGAGAACCAAGGTCATCGACATAGCCTACCGAATCAGCAAGCTGAAGTGGCAGTGGGCTGGCCACATTAGCCGAAGAACTTGGAGAGGCCTATGTCCAGCAGTGGACTGCGATAGGCTGATGATGATGATGATACCGCCCTCGATAAATGCCATAATAACATAGTAATAGATTTTCTAATCGGACTGTTAGTTCAAATACCAAAAACTCTGCTTTATAACATGAAACAAATAAATATTATATAATTGCTAGCGATACTAATATAAAGCTTATTATTACCAGGTTACCCACTAAAATAATAATATTAGTACACCTGTTGGAAATACCAAAATTCAGCTTGACGCACGCAACTTGCTGTCCTCCTACCAGCTACCACTAGTTTTTAAGCATACTACACTGTTTATAGATCTTTGTGGTGGCCTTGTGATTAAAGCACCTGCCTTTCAGATAAAAGAGTTTTGGTTACTTTCATTCTCTCTATGAGAAGAAGCCTGTGTCCAGCTGTGGGGAGATAAGAAGGTGGATTTTCTAGCAGGGATGACCTAACCTTAACCTTGGCAACTAGAAAATATATGACTTGTTCACGTACCGGGATAAACTATAGCCTATGACCCAAACAGATAACGTGGCTTTCTTTTGTTTAAAGAACTTGGAAAATCAGATCAAATTCTCAAATTTTACCCTCATATGAAATTCTCTTATTCTACAAACAGTTCTTACTTAGCTGTCTTAATAATGCAATGTATTGTTTCAGCCTGAATGTGGAAAAGTAATACTAAACAAGGATGTAAGGCATCGGAAGCCTTTCGCCACGCTGGAAGGTCAGTGGCCTTGGCAAATTGCACTATATCAACAACAGGTATGTTAATAACACTAAGTAACACTAAGTATGTATACAATATAACCAAAATCATGTGAAGTCGAAAAATACTTTAACAATTTCAAAAAAGAGGAAAAAGGAATAACATTTATTTGCAAAAAAAAGAAAAAAAAATAGTGGAAATTATTATCTTTTTTCAACTCCTCTTTTTTTCTATTTTTTCCCCAAAAATTAAAACGAATCTTCCATTTGATTAAACTTTGATTCCAAGATGCTCTACCGAGAATTAAAAAAACTTGTAAAACTTTATTGGAAGGAAACAGGAAAATAATATAGGTAATATTCTCATAAATTTCGTGTAAAACCATCTTGCAATATTTACTACATCACAAGAAGAGATACATTCGGTTTTAATTGCTCTGAAAATAAAACACAATTATATGCTATTAAAATATAAGCAACTTTGACTAAATATACTACGTGTACTATCTATTAAAGAGCTAAACATAGCTTGCAAAAACAAGAAATTAAATCCTTTAGCACATTGTCCTTTATTTCAAGTACCAATTTCATTCCACTTTTTCCTCTTCCATACATTCCATCCACCATCTTCTTACCTATTTTTCTCCATCTTCCAGACCTCGGTAGACTTCAGATACATTTGCGGAGGTACCCTGGTGTCTAAACGCCACGTGATCACGGCCGCCCACTGCGTCACCAAGAAAGGTTCCGCCAGGGTGGTGAACAGGAACACCCTGACCGTCTACTTGGGGAAACATAACCTTAGGACTTCGGTTGAAGGTGTGCAGGTGAAATTTGTAAGTACCACATTTTATTTTAGTGCTAGGTTTCCGCCGGTTGCGTGTCTATAGCCGTTTCAGATCAATGGGCTATTAGAAACAAAAATGCTTTTGAACTTCCTGAGATTACCGCGTAAAAAAATTAACTTCATAACATTCGAACAGATATGGACCAAGCGTGTTCGGACTAGGAAAACTTTGATCAAAATGGCAAACTATGTGGTCGATGCCGATGTCGACGATTCTGCCACTGTAAGGGGTGATGGAATCCAAGTTGTGTTTTGTCGATAACAAGGAAGAGAGAATAACAAAGTTAAAAAAAAAAACCTTTGATGTTTGTACTTAATATTGAATTGGTTGGGGATCCTTAAGTCAGTCAAAATCATTTAATAAAGAAAGAAGAGTTTTATTCTTCTAGTAATATCTAAATAGTAATCTTCGCCTCAGGCATAAGCCTATCAAATATGCAGGAATTGAACCATCACCGTCCAAAATGGAGTTTTGATAAAGCCTGTGTTTCGGCGTTATATTTCTCCGACACTGCAGACACAAAGTCACACTCTCTATTATATTGATGACTACGGCACCATGAGTTATTTGGTCATAGTAAAATTTATACAGTAGGTTAAACTACGCATTTATTTACTGGAGTATCAATAAATTACCCAGCAAATGCATTAGTAGCGGGATTGAACATCAACACGTTTCATAAAAAGATGCAGTGTTATTAGCATTTACAACAAAAGTTAAGAACATAAACTAACATAGATAAATACATAGGTACAGAATTTTCTAAAACACATGTCTAACGTCTGCTTAACTTTGTTTTTTAACAGCATCGGTTTGGTTACAGTATCTTTTTATCGTATATAAAGGAACGCATTCAGCATCATGTTTGCTCGAGGCAGCTTGCCGAATTCAGATTCTTGAATCTTGGTTTCCACTAGATATTTTCCTCCACCACGTATTTGCATACATATTGTATGAACGTACACTGTACAAAGTTTGCTATGCTCCCGTTGGCCACTCAATCCGATTTACCTAAAACGGATTAGCACCCTTTGTGCTCATCGGACGAGAATCAAAACCGGTTCAAAAGGGAACCAGTAACGTTTAATTGATTGAGAGAACTTCGACCGTGTACATAACTAATTATTCGGTGATTGATCCTTGCTCCTGTGATGTCCCGGTCATGTTTAGAAGCTTTGAACTCCAATGCAGATTTGAATAGGTCTGATTTGAAGGGTCCTAATGTTATGCAAATATTTTGGTGACGCTGAGGTTGTCTTTTGTGCAATATGTTGGGTTCGAGCATTCTAATCTATTTGGTTAATTATTCTCAAGTTCAGGACCGTATGTTTAGTGTTGGTTTGAAAATCAGAATGTATAAATAACTTTACTGACCAAAAGTATTGTTTTCGAAGTTAAAAGCGTGTTTTGAAGCACTTGATGCTGTAGAATAAAAACCTAGCAATTAAACAATATTACGCTCGCAATCTTTGCTTCTATGTAATATTATAAAGCTAAAGAGTTTGTTTGAACGCATTAATCTCAGAAGCTTTTTTTTTCAAAAAGTTTTTCAGTGTCAAATATATCTTTTATCGAGTATATAGGCTTTATTCGGTTGCGGAAAGCAGTTCCCTCGTAAAAAACCAGCTAGTGAACTTATTTTTCAACACATGAACTTATTTTTCAGGTAAACAGAGTCCTAGTCCCCCCAGAGTATGATCCGGTGAACTTCCACACGGATATAGCTATACTGGAGCTCCGGGATCTAGTCACGTACTCCGACTGGGTCCAGCCAGCCTGTCTCTGGCCTGAAAATGAGATGGACCTCAAGAATATTGTGGGGCAGAAGGGTTCCGTAAGTACCTGCAAAATTTCGTTGTTTTAACTTTTATTCAGATTTTTTAAAAGGGGGTAATGTTAGTAACGAAGGGGTGTAATTTTATAGGACAGAGTATGAGACTTAACCTCAAGCGAGGCTTTCTTTCTCTTGAGACATGAAACATCGAATTTCTGTAATCTTGCTTATGTAATGAATTCAAAAGTTTTATGATAATCTGAAAAGAATAGACCAATTGAAATTATGTTTTTGTAAGATTTGGTAATAAACTTTTTTGAACAGAAACTTTCTCGAACTTTAAACTCTAAAACCCACGCATACTTCTACCACATCTCTATAAATTAAGACCAGCTTCGTGTTTCAAAGACAGCTATTGTCTATAAAACTAATGCTATAATGTGATATTCCCAGGTGGTAGGCTGGGGTTACGACCACGCAGGCGTGGCGCGACAGGAGCTCAGTCTACTGGAGATGCCGGTAGTAGACCAGCAGACCTGCCTCAACTCCTACCGCGAGTTCTTCGGGCGATTCACCTCGGATAAGACTTATTGTGCTGGATATAGGAGTAGTGAGTTTTATAAGATTTTATTGTTTTCACTAATGCCATTTTCTTCTTCTAAAAATTAGAGGACATCTACCTCTGTTCTTTGCAAAAGTTACAAATATCGTCGATTTTGATCGTTTTCTGTCTTGAGCATGGTACAACGTACATACACACAAGGCGTTCAAATGTACCTACGTTTACACACATTTTATTTGTGGACTAGGTATATAAACATAAACATTCCTGTACGTATAGAACTCCGAACATTAAAATGCTTAATCTGATAGTTGTTTCAAATAATATTGCTGACAAAATGTCTAAGCCTACGTTATTCGGAGATAGGGTAGCTTCCCAACAGTGAAGGAATTTTTCAAATCAGTTAAACAGGTTCGGAGCCTATAGCACAAACAAACAAAAAAAGTTTCTTTTTTGTAAGTATAGACAGATTAAATTCACGTGTCTTTTTCGTCAATTTGCAGGTGGTTCAGCATGCAACGGCGACAGCGGAGGCGGCATGGTCTTCCAGCGAGGAGAGAGCTGGTACCTCCGAGGAGTTGTCTCCTTGTCAGTGGCCAAGCAGGGCGAGTATCGCTGTGACCCCCACCACTATGTGATATTCACTGATGTAGCCAAACTCTTACCCTGGATAGAAGACAATATCGACTATTACTATTAGGTTAAGCTGTGATTTTTTTGTAATAAAGTAGTAGTACATTTAAAGTGTTTTTTGGATGAGTTTTTATTTATAGGTAAGTTGTAGTCGTAAATTACTTTAGTCCTTAGGTACTAATATAAAAAATGCAAAAGTACGTATGTCCGTCTGTAGTTGCGCTTTTCTATACTACTGATTAATGTGGTAGGTACACGGCCAGTCTAAAGCATGAAAAATAGCAGTTGACTTTTTATCTCGGCGATGGAAGTACTTCCTCGGGGACATGAGTGAATCCGCGGGTCGAAGCTAGTAAATGAATGTTTATTCGGTCCTAGTAGTACTTTCCAAAGGAAGTTTAATCAGACAACTTTTTTTAGGTCTTGCTAAGGACATTACAAATAAATTATATTCCGTAAAGGCGTTTACAAGGAAAAGTAACACAAAAATAAAGAACCAGTTATTTTATATTTAGAAAGACAAGTTCACCGTCACATTTGCATTGAATGCAACTTAGGTGCACCTTAAAAATACATAAAGAAGTCGATTCTAGAATATTATTATTTTCTATTAGAAAACATTTCTTGAGATTCAAACCGCACAAACCATTAAATATAGACTCTAAGTTTATATTCCACGCTTTTAATAAAAGTTAATATAACTTCTAAGTAAAATATAGATGGAGTTGCAAACTATAGAATGAAACTTTGAATTAATCTAGGACGCAAAATTGACTGAAATGAAATATCGACACGAAATAAAAATAACACTGTTATTCATATTTTTCTCATATTTAACTTACTTACTCTACATCTATTCTAAAATTATGAATCTGAACAGTTTTCTTCATACTTAGCCAGATTTGAAAAAAAAAAAACAGTTTTAGATATAGCGCAGCTATCGAGGAAGGCTGTACTTTTTGGGTCCACGAAGATGTTCCCACGGGCCGCGGACGTAATCAGATTTACCTGTCAATATTTTTTTTATGTACCACTTTAACTTACATTACCAATAATTCGCAATTTGTCTACTTTAAATAAATTTTATTACTTTAACTTTTGAGAGAATTAAAATTTTGCTCAATTCAGTGTCTTGCATGTAGTTTCAGTAGGTAAGTAACAGGTAATGTATGAAGATTGGCCGTGTCTGGGTTTAGTTATCTAAGTTGGGGTTAATTTCGTAGCTTGAAGCTATCTTACATTGTATCGGGTTTAAGAGCTACCTCTACTGTTTAATGTGGCTTTATTAGTGATGAGTTTTTTTAATAGTTTAGTATTTTTCTCGTAGTTTTATTAAAAACTTACCTAAGCTCATGTCATTTCATTATGTGAAAGCCTTAATTATTTTCTAAATGCGAAAGTAACTACTGAAATGCTTTAAATACAATTTTGGAGCCTGAGAAAGGACTTAAGTTTCATATATGAGGGGGCCGCCCCTCGACTAACGGGTGGAACCGCAGGAAACAGCTTGTTCTTTGTATTTAAAAACCGATTTAATGTGAAGATAAACATTGTAGATGAATTTACCCTTTTTGAAAACAAATAGATACATAACAATTATCGCTAATTATTCCTCCTTAATATCTTATTCTACAAAATCCAATATATCTAAACGTTGATACCTTCACAACACAATAACTGATAGCAAGTTACTGTCGAACACCCGTAGGTACTCCGTACTGGAACATTGGCGAACTAACAGCCGAACTTTGAGATCAGTTGTAAACAGTGAGATGTGCTACTTTGATACACCGCTCTACCGAAACAATAGGACCGTGCTAATTTACTGAGAAGCAGTGTTTTGACACTAGCCTATTTTCTGCTCGGTTTTTCCGAGGCATTCCGGGAGGAAACAATTGATAGTAGCAGTTTAAATGATGACACGCGAAACCGCGCGAAAGTTTTTTGTCGTCCGTAACGTGTCACGCGTAAAAAAGTATGATGATTATGTCCTCCTAGCCGATTATCGACTACGGCTGTTTCCAATTGCGCAGGACATATTATAGTGCACACTTGCATTTGCGCAGACACAGGTGCACTCACTATTCCTTCACTCTCATAGCCCGATGAGAAGGAAATCCGATACCACCGGAGAGAGATCAGGCGAAGTTGATGATACGCTAGTGTGAAAGTACTGGTAGTACCTGCCAGTAAATTAGCTTTTCAACTTTGAATGAGAGTTATTAACTTTGACTCTAGGTTTTATAATTTCTTCTACAAGTCTCATACGAAGTGATAAAACATCTCTTTTTTTGTAGGAGTAAATACTTACTTAACATGTTAAAATTATTCTTTAAAGAGAAAAGTTCTGAGAAAAACCAAAAAGAAAAAATAATGATAATCATCATATCGACTAAAAGTAAAGCATAATTTCTCTCAGAATTAATAAACCCGACTTGTTCCACGAAGCTCTGAGCCGCATTTTCCGCAATGATGAATTAAGTATAATAAGTAAGTTTTCTCATTAAACAAATTGCTTATACATATGCCATATAAAAGAACTACTCGCGTGTATTATATTATAGAAACTTAATATTTAAGTATAGAGTTAAGTTGGCAAGTAAGTAGTATTTCACTGGTAACTACTAATGAATTAATGCAGAAGGACCAGTTTTCTGAAAGTGAAAGAAAAAAAAAATGAAAATTATAGCGATTAAGGCTTGTATCAAGCTGCTAGTGAAATATCCATATTCAGGTTTGGTTATTTATATACGGTTTTTTTTGGTGATAAAAATGACTAATTCAAAATACCGGTTCAAATTCGTTAAAAGAAACTATGGATATACCTATGCTACTCTCTATCCACGTGCACTAAGAAGTTCTTTCTGGACGCGGGTAAAACTACTTTTAGACGCTAGTTTTATATAAAAAGGAAAACTAGTAACCAATCTAAATACCTGTGTAAAATAAACTGCAAAAATAAAAAATCTTAAAGAGCTTGCAACTGATTTCTGAATTTTCAATTTTCCCTGACACTTCTGCATCACCTTACAACCTGACAGCACGACGCGAAGTCTCATTAAGTATTTAATTTAATGGAGCTGACTGCACCGCTGGATTACGTTCGGTTGAGGCAACCAATGTGCGGTCCTCATACGTGTGGGTAGGCCTTTATGTTTCACTCGGGGAAATGAGCGAGCAGGGAAATGTTTCAACTGAAGATGTATGTTTATTTCTTGTGGTAGAATTTGTTGTGTTTTGGTATTATTTTATTGCTTTATTTAATAAATCTTATACATAGATACTGTACAAAAGAAAACACGTATGTTTTCTATTAGCTTTGATAGTAATCGAACTGAATTACTAAGCATGGATTTGAGAGTTATAAAAAATTGATGTAAAAAAAATGTTCTTAAAATATTCGTTGCTGTTCGAAAATCAGTAGGAAATTATATCTACGGTTTTTTGATTTATGAATACAACCTCAGGTCTTCCGCAATGCCTGAGGTCAATGCTAAAAAAAAACATTTTAAAATACAACAACATGACACTAAAACGTCAAAAAATCTACACAAAACATGTCACAAAATTAGACCGCAATAACCGTACAAAATAATAACCAAATACACGCTATCCATCATCTGCAAAAATGCAAAAATCCCCAGAATTTGATTTCAACAAGGTCCTTGATCAGACACTGTACACGTATATGGTAGAAAACTTACCAAAACATGGCGAGAGGCAGGATTCTCATACGAGCTTATCAGAGCATGATGAAAAACCCTGGTCTCCTGCTCAAGAACATGGGTTTGTGAATAAACTGCGACCCATGGTCGTGTTAATTGGTGTTACGACGATAATTATAGGAGCGGTATTGTTGCTGGTTGTGCTGCTAATAGCTGGAGATTATGACAAATTGTATGCTACTGAAGAATCTAGGCGTAAGTACTCTTTAATATGCAGGTGTGCTCGTTGCCAAGTGCCAATACTTATGCCCTATATTCTGAAAAATGTCTGCCTTTAGCCCAGCAAAAGAACAAGTTTTTGCGTAACTGCTGCACAGGTCAGGTCATGTCCATTCCCTGGGTCCGGTCGAAATCGTTTTTGAATGTTAAGTAACTTTCATGAAGCAGCAAGGGGCTAGGATGTTGACCGTGAATCGGGGAGCACGTTAATGTCCGCTCCGGTGGTGTCGGATTGCCGTCCATTGGGGCGCAGAGAGTGGGGGAAATAGAGAGTGCCCTTGTGTCTGCGCAAATTTCCTTAGTTTCTATACTATGAGATGTATCATCTGTATAACATATAGAATGGTAACAAAGAACTTAGTGTAGTGGCATTTGCCACCGTGTTTGATAAATCGTACATATAAAAGTATATTAATAGTATTTATCAGTTGATATTTATTTCTAGTAATAAGCCTGATGTCTTTTGGTGGTTTGGTCATTCTCGTGGTCAGCGGGATGATGTTACTCACCTCTATAAAGTTGAACAAAAAGAGAGTTATGTGGGTAAGTTTCTTCCATTACAACAAAATTATTTAAGCTTCTGGTTACATCATCCTCCGAGCCTTTTCCCAATCATGTTGGGGTCGGCTTCCAGTCTCTCCGGATTCAGCTGAGTACCAGTGCTTTACAAGAAGCGACTTCCTATCTGACCTCCTCAACCCAGTTACCCGGGCAACCCGATACCCCTTGGTTAGACTGGTGTCAGACTTACTGGCTTCTGACTACCCGTAACGACTGCCAAGGATGTTCAATGACAGCCGGGACCTACAGTTTAACGTGCCATCCGAAACACAGTCACTGGTGTCCAAGATATACTTAGAAAGTACATACAAACTTAGAAAAGCTGCATTGGTACTTGCCAGACCTGGGATCGAACCCGCGCCCTCATAATTGAGAGGTTGGTCCTTTACCCACTAGGCCACTACGACTTATTTATTTAAGCTTCTATTTACGTAGATGTTTTATTTCACGAAAGAGGTTGATGAGTGAGCTATACTTGTTTATGTGAATGTATGTAGGTACATGCAGATTGTCTTTGTGATTAGAGTGAAATTACTGACTTCCTATCTCATGATTACTTTGGGTACTAGATAGCATATTTATTGAGGGAGGCCTTTTATCCAAGTACGCGGAGTATGTAGTTCCCACGGTACTGAGGGATTTTGATTAGGTATCATATGCTTATTTTCAGTATTACATACTAACGTCTACAGCACTGTGCGTGTACATATTCGTCCTGTCCGTTATGGAGATACATTTTGCACTATTGGTCTTAGAAAGAGGTAAGACATGTGTTTTTATTTATTTTAACTACTTAAATTTTATTATTTCGAAAACCAGGTCAGAATGAATTTCAAATCGGCTCAGTAGTTTTGCATTTAAGCAAGCAAACAAACTAACTCTTCAGCTGAATCATGATTTCAGTAAACATAGATATAGATTGTCAGAAATCAGAGCATCTGGTGATTCTCTGTAAAATATACAGTCAAGTTTTGCACCTGTCTTCCAGAAACTTAGAGAAAATTTTCTTGGAAACTAAATTTTAACGTTTAGCACGTAAAATATAGTTTAGTTGTTTAGCACTTATTTTGTATTTTTAGAAACCGCTTGTTGCCTGAAGCTTCTTTTGAAAAGGCTTTGTTAATCTTTTTGCTTGAAGAACACAAATCACGTGGATGTTTTGAACACAAATCACGTCAGTTTTATTTCCAAAAAAATCCAAAATTAGTGAACCCCTTTTTTGTTCTGTACATAAATAAAACTTAGGGATTCATGTTTAGTGGAAGTGCCTATGACCAATGCAAGAGGCCAGGTGTTTCCTCGATATGCCTTACATTAAATCAACGTGTAATACTTATATGTCTTAATTTGCAGATACGTACAAAGTAATTCAAACAGAAAACAGTCATTTTCTTCTCAGTACAGCGTGTGTCGTCGGCATAGCGACTATGTTGGGATCAGGTAAGATTTTGTAAATATTTTTCAAAAATTACTTGAAAATATCTTGCCCAGTCAAACGGCAGGCTCTCTTCAGTCAAAAATAATAGGTTTAGAGGGCAGCAGTGTTACAAATAAAAGCTCCATCTTGAATATATAAACTCTGGACCCATCCATCTCATTCAGTAAAAAAAATATTCCTTTGTGTTTCCCTAATGTTCAATAGAGTAACGTATACAGCAAATTCCGTTCAAATCACATAAATTATTATTTTATGATCGATATTATTAGACACTAAAGAAACAGGTTGCCGGTACAGACAAACCTGTACGGGTAGGTACCGATCAGTGCAGGTATAGGTAATATTCTAAAGAAACAGGTAAACAGGTAACCTGTTTCTTTATAAGTGAGTCAATAGGATTGTATTGAAATATTATACCTGCACTGATCGGTACCTACCCGTACAGGTTTGTCTGTACCGGCAACCTGTTTCTTTATGTAAGCACCCTAACGCTTAATGATATTGCATCTTTCACATTAGGTAGGTACATTAAAGATATAACTAAGTATAACTTATCTTACAAAATCCCTCTTCTAAAATTCCTACACATACATACAACTTTCAACATATTATCCAGCAATTTTATACCTCTATAAGGTGCATTAGCTACTTTAGTTCCAGTAAAATATAAGGGTAGCGCCGACCCGGCAGAACTGAGTCTCGACTCAGCAAAACGTGCCACTTCCAGCTAGGATCGGTGTCGTATGCATTTATATTGCCTGCGGGCGTAGGTGCTAGGTTCTCCTGTATTTGCAATTTGTAGTATTTGATTTTTCGTAATAAGATTTTGAGCGTTCTTTGAATGTGATGTAGAGAAATGAGGAAGGTTTTAACCTAAGAATATATAGATGGACTGTGTGAAAGTCGACATGGCTAGAAAGTATGTTAGATTCTTGTAAGATGACGGCAGATAGAAGAGTATGGAAGAAGAAAACATGCTGCGCCGACCTCAAATACAATCGGAATAAGGGCAGGTGGACATGTTTATAAATCATAAAATTCTTTTTTCGTATTTGATTTTCTTTTTCCAGTGATCCACTTCGTAGGCAACGTGACAGTGTTTACTTACTACAACTTGAAGTACATACATCCTCTTCTATTCAACTGTCGTGCGTGAATTGTGTCTGCATTGTAAATAAATAGTTAATAAACAAGAACTAATCAATCTACTTAAATAAATGGTTTTATTATAGCCTTAGCTTTTCTAAGTTTGTATGTAAGTACATACTTTCTAAGTATGTCTTAGGCACCAATGGTTGTGTTTCGGATGGCACGTTAAACTGTAAGTCCCTTCTGTCATTGAACATCCTTGGCAGTCGTTATGGGTAGTCAGAAGCCAGTAAGTCCACAAGTCAAACCAAGGGGTATTGTGATGCTCGGGTAACTGGGTTGAGGAGATCAGATAGCGCAGTCGCTCCTTGTAAAGCACTAGTACTCAGCTGCATACGGTTAGACTGGAAGCCGACCCCAACGTAGTATGGAGAAGGCTCGGAGGATGAGAATGATGATTATTATAGCCTTAGCCAATAGTTCCTCAAAGTAGAGCGGAGTTATTTTTTAAGAAACCAAAAGATTTATGATATTTTGAATATCTCGTCTCCGCCTTCTCTATGGTATCCTCTAAAACTTAAGCAGAAACGTTTGTTTGTAAGAAAGTGCTGATCTCAGGAAATACGGAACCGATTTCAGAAAAAAACACTTGGCTGGGGCACTGCCATGCCCCCACATCAGGTCAGGTTTTTCATCCTGGTGCGGAAACTAGGTTCCTCGAAAATGGGGTGTGGTCACTGGCGGTAGCTAGTTAAAAATAAAAGTAAAATTTTCTCACAACACATCTTAATTTAAAGGCTAATAATAAAAACCATAAGTTCATTAAGTTCACGACTGTTTGCCGAGACCGCCAGGCCGGACATTTCAATAAATAATGTTGTTTTCCACAGGTACCCTCGGTTTTAATTATGTAGGTCGCCGTTGGGGTCCGTGATATTAAATGGGTCCCCCGTGATTACAGCTTGAGTAGTGTTTACTATTAGCTTTTGGAAAATCAATGGACCTCACGTTTAGATGGGTGGGAGCTGAGAATTCAATGGTTTGTGTCGATATTTAGGAAGTAAGTATTGATTTGGAAAAGGTAAGAGTAATTTTAAGATTTTATTTGGATTATTTAAAAAAAAAATAATTTAAAAAAAAAAGTCGTGGTGGCCTAGTGGGCAAAGAGCCAACCTCTCGAGTACGATGGCGCGGGTTCGATTCCAGGTCAGGCAAGTACCAATGCAACTTTTCTAAGTTTGTATGTACTTTCTAAGTACATCTTAGACACCAATGACTGTGTTTCGGATGGCACGTTAAACTGTAGGTCCCGGCTGTCATTGAACATCCTTGGCAGTCGTTACGGGTAGTCAGAAGCCAGTAAGTCTGACACCAGTCTAACCAAGGGGTATCGGGTTGCCCGGGTAACTGGGTTGAGGAGGTCAGATAGGCAGTCGCTTCTTGTAAAGCACTGGTACTCAGCTGAATCCGGTTAGACTGGAAGCCGACCCCAACATAGTTTGGGAAAAACGCTCGGAGGATGATTTGGATTATTTTTAATCACATTTAAACAGGTTGTTTAAAATATTGTAGATAAACCATCCGAAAGTTAAAATTTTCATTAAAACTCTTCTCAAATTACTTCGTTGTTTCGAAGACGACTACGAGACAAAATGTACGAACAAAACATTCCAACACGTATGAGGCCTTTAGAACTTTGACAAGACCCATACCTAATAAAGATTACACAAAGATTACTTTACCTTTAAAAAGATTACGTTCCCTTTATATTTAATCCCCAACCTTAAAGACAAGGAAAAACACAATGTAATTAACAGCCTCTTAGTTTAAGTATCACAAATTAGTGTTCCGAAACCTCCATTGTCAACGTGTTTCAAGCTTTACCTTACTTACAAATTAACGACTAAGCCTATTTGGGATTACAAACGGTATCTTTATCTTTTCCTGTCTTTCTATCTTTGTAAATGACAACAACTTTGATGTCGAAGCTTAAAAGTTTTTCTTGAAGATCAAGAATGCTTTAGGGTTGTAAGAGGTAAAACCAATGTAAGGTCTTGTTTCGAATCACAAATGGATGTAACATTTATTAAAACGACCAAGCTGGATTTTGTATAGACTCCATCTTCACCTCTAACAGATCTAAAACCATTATCTTTGAAAATTTATTTTAATCAACTTAATAGAACCGTCCACATTGGTTTATCCATTTAAGACCTACATTGCCCCCCAGCGGGGCCCAACAGGGCCAAGATCTGCCGGGGCTGCGGGATTGTTCGAAAGAGTTACCTGGTACATAAAAGGCCTACAATGGAACACGACGGTTTTTAGTCAGTAAGAATCTGACACTCCCTCACCGCTGCTAACCCACAGCTGGAGGCGTCATATGATGATTTATGACGTCGTTAAAAAAAGACCATTGCCACAAACAGACAGAGCGATCAAACTCATTCAGTGTCGGGGACCAAAAACAATTGACGATTGCAATCAGAAATCAACTCAACTGAACGAATTGAATTTAAAAATCCGGGGTTCACTACTTCTGGCTGCGTAAGCAAGAAACAATGTGAGATATTCGGATACACAGCATCTGATCCCATTCCTGACAGCGGCGCAGCGGACCCTTTGCAATCGCAGCCATTTTGAAAATCCAGTACACGATTTGTGTTGTGAATTTTTGTTAGTTTTGGGTACTTGATGAATGTAAAGTTGAGTACACCGGTCTAGCAGGCCTCTTAAATGTTTTTTTTTGTTATAATCACCCACCGACTAAATGTATCGCTGGTAAAAGTTGTTGTAGTTGTCAAACATTGTGGACTAATCTTTGTGTCGACTAAATTCACGGAGGGAAGAAACATTTTGTTCTCCATGACTAAATTACATTCAACCCAATATACTTTTATAAGTACAATTTTTACTGGTTAAAAAAATACCTGGTCTGTATGATTTCCTACATGTCAGATTGCTACTGATTACTTGATTACTGCATACGTAATAGTTAACGTCACAGGAACTCATTACATAGCATGCCACTGATGAGCGTTTGTACGAGTTCAGAGCTTGTCAGTATAAACAGAGATGTGCATCTAATATAGTGATCTATGCATGTCTTGCCGTGTCATTTGTTAAGGAGAAGCGTCGTACCAATGACGAGGTAACTCGTCGAAATATGCATCGGCAGGATAATAGAAATCCCTTCCGTAAAAACAACTTCACGTGATTCAAGAACCTTGTCGAATGCTTGCATGCATTATTTTAAAATATTTTATCAAACATTTCTTAAGACTGCGTTGATGACCGTCGCGATCGAAATTATAATGTCTAGTTTTGAACAACTCAAATTACAGCATTTCTTTGTCTTTGTAAAGTTTAGTTTTGAAAAGTGTTGCCCTTAACAGCACCGCTTAGCAAAGTCTGCGGTATGTCTCCGCTTGCCAAGGCGTCTACATAAACCTATTGCCGTTACCTACTCTATTTAGTATACGTTTGAGAAATATACTAAGTACTTGCCTATGATTGAAGATTAAAATAAAAAAAAACCTTTTTTTACTTAAAAAATACTTCTAAGAACAGTAGAGAGCAAGCAAAAAAAACTATCCATCGGCCTGCAATGTAGCTAAGTTTGTTAAACGTTTTGTCAAAAAAATTATAATTCTTCCTCTTTAGTGGTTGTAGAAGTCAGTTTTATATTTTTTGTAAAAAGTTTTCAAATATGTAGCTGTCTGACTGAGTATGGGGAGAAAATCTAACTAACTAATTAAACAATTAATTCTCACAAACATTGCACAGATAATATTCACCTGTCTACAAATCATGGTACTGCCTTTTCAAAGAGGTGATGTATGAATGGCGGGAATGAAAACGTGCGCACGGTACTGAGGCCATCATTAAGAAACTAGAATTGACGTACTATGCACACTTAGCTACAGACTTAATACAAAATAGAAGGAACATTAGGCAGTAGTCGTTTGTTTTGTAACAGGCAAATGGAAGAGAATAATTTTATACTTGATTCTGTGTTACAAATATAAAGTGTAAAATCTCGCTTTTATATCTAATTATTTTTTTGTTTTACTCGAAGACCTATCGTAATAAGGCATTACACATTTGCATAATGCACTCTTGGACAAACTTGACTGTGATTTGTTTGCGGACGATTGGAAGACGATACTGTCAGTATGTCTGGAGTACTGTGAAATTAATGCTTTTTATTACGAAAAACAAAAGTAACTTTCACTATTGGCCGTTTCTGATGTAAATATTTTAACTAACCTAAAGATATGCCATGAATATGTACTGTCTGTCATAAAACCTTACCTTTGTATAACGATCCAAGTTATGGCAATTTCGATCTACATTCTCAAGTTTATTTGATGATGTTAATATTTTTCATTATTTAATTATACACGATTTGTCTAAACATTAGTAACTCTATGTACCCAGTCGCAGGTATGTTTGCGGAGCAAGCGAGTCGTTATTGAATTACAGGCAGTCTCAACTAAGCAGAGTGTCACATTATTCTTACAGCTATATGTGTTACATGGCGGTTTGTATGTGTGGGTGAACAGTGTTGTATGTGTGTGTGATGCAGTGGGCTTATGTTTTCAGTTAGTACTATTATTTATGTTAGTTTTGTTAGCTGAAGTCTGGAAACGATGCTAGTTTGCAGAGTTCTGGAATTTCGCGTTTTTTCTTCTATATTTTACATACCTACTACTATACCTGATTTTAAGATGTTTTAAATATAATTCCTAGATGTGTCTAGGATGCTGTTTTTAATCGAGTTAGAAGTTAGTTTACAATCTACTTTGACCACCTTTTAGTGATTTCAGTACCTAGTAGGTATTTAAGTATTAATCGAAAGGTCATCTTTAAGGTCCCAATTACGTTAGATTCTAGACAGCAATAAAAAATATGTATTAAGTACAGTCACGTGAAAGAGTTTCGTCATACATAAAGTTATTTACGAATTGAAAACAGTTGAATACAGTTAAAGAAGTCTAATTTAGTCAATGTATGCGAATACTTAAAGTAAAAGGTTA
Organism: Helicoverpa armigera; assembly: GCF_030705265.1. NCBI lineage: Eukaryota > Metazoa > Arthropoda > Insecta > Lepidoptera > Noctuidae > Helicoverpa > Helicoverpa armigera. Next base: position 5,561,492 of record NC_087141.1, read on the forward strand.
CTCAATGTACATTTCAATCGATTTTTCAGTGTAGCTTAGTCTGGTAGTTGAGTAGTCAGTTCGATAGATGTCGCTAATCGTACTTAAGTTTTCATGTTCATAATGTTTATTAGACTCGTTTCTTTTGTTTCTTTTTCTGCAATTATCATTTGCCCACAGCAGTCGTTAGAGAAAGTCAGAAGTTAGAAATTCAGAGAACCTGTGATACCAAGGGATATCGCGTGGTTGCCAAGGGTTGAGAAGTCAGATAGGCAGTAACACGTACTCAGCTGCATGCAGTTAGACTGAAAGCCGATCCCAACAAAATTGAGCAAAAGGCTATGCCCATAATATCAGACGATGAATGAAGTAGCCTATCTTGCTGTACTGGTAAATTAGTGCCAATCTAAATTCCAACTCCATTGTTTCGACAGTTTTACCGATTGTAACAAAAAAAGAAACATACGCCTATGATATATCAAATTTTGCACGAAAGCTAACAAAACTATAAAATAAAGGATCTACCCTGAATATGCATAATGAGTATGACGTTTGAAATGACGGTTTGAACCAATTAATCACTCGCATGAGGTAGGAACAAACAGATATTTATGCTATGGGAGTGATAAATGATGCCCTGTATGGGTTCTATGGGTATGCCATGGTAATGAATGACAGAGGATGTATAATTAAACTATGGTGCTTAACTATTGTTGTGTAAGTTAATGTTTTGAACGCAAATAATTTTGTTGAATTAACATTTCTTTAGTTATATTGTAAAATTGTAGTAGGCATGTTTTTGTTTATTAGTTTGAAGACATCTTAGGAACCATTGGGCCGATTAGGAAAATAATTTCAGTGTTTAAAAAAATTCAGTGTTAGTTAGCTTTAGACGTATAGCACCTAAAAGGCTATAAATAATAATGCCTAATAAGCCAAAAAAGCCATTTTTATCCTTGTGTGTGAAGTTCTTTCGATATTTTGTGATTTTACTAGTTTCAGAGTTACCTATTTCCAGTTAGGAATTAGGTACTTCACGCACGATAAATAGGCTCATTGAATATTTATCATTTTTCCTTTTAGACCATTCCTTCCTGAAATAAGCTCGTTCAATCAAACAAGCAAAGTCTTCAGCTTTATAACATTAGTCTATATATTGGCACCATTATATTGCCATCAAGCTATTTGAGAAACCAATATTAGTCAAACAAAACTTACCTGCATACAAACTTAATGCAAAAATAGTTTCGGAAAATCTAAGTTTCATTCAACTCCTAGCTTTCAAAGGAATGAATCATTCAAACTTAGCCGTTCTTTTTGCAGAATGGATACCAATAGCAATCAGTTGAGTGAACATCTGAACTGAACGGTACGTGGAACAAATACTTAGCTCTTACGTTAATCATTCAGCTATGAACGAAAGGTGAATGTAAATGGCGAGTGAATGAAACACTTGTGTGAGTTTTCGTGGAAAGGTACGTGAATGTCTGATGTGGGATAGAACATTGATGAAATCTAACTTTCGCAAAAGCGGATTTTTCGCTCGGTTTTACGGAGTGCATCGTTCATCGTACGGTGGAAAATTCGCCGGTATGAAAGCGCTATTATGAATGATTATATTTTAGTTGATTTCCAATCTGACTAGTTGATGACATCTATTATTTGCGAAACGAAACGATAATAGAAAAAACACGTTTTTATAAATGGACGTAAAAATCATTGCAAGACTTTTCTAACTAGTTCATATCTTCTGGCTCCATCATCAGATCAATCCGACAGTACCATATTAAGGTATTTTCATCGGGACTACATACAACTGCCAATTTTCATGACACTGCGATCTTTAAAAGATGGAGATTCACACTTCATAGTAACATACAGGTCGACCTAATAAAAGCGTGTTAAAAACCATTGTCGTTTAACTTCCCAACAGAAAACAGTTGAACATCGCAGTTCCAATATGTCTCCAGAATTTAAACGCGGAGGAAACAAAAAAGAACCAGCGAGTTCGAGGTACACTCGAAGACAGAAAATAGCACAGTGACAATTACAATTTGTAGCACTGTTACAGCAAATGGGTGCCTGTGAGAAACTGTATTAGTTCTATAGACGTTCCAGTCAACGACTGCTAATATTTTACGTTGGGACATGGAGCTACTTAGAAAGGAAGAAGGATTGTGATGGAGTTTCCTGATTTAGAATAGGTTTGCTAGTTCAAATGATTTGGGTAAGTCTTTAAGGTAAGTAAGAGCTGATTAAATATTTCTTAAACACAAACAGATTCCATTAGTATTTGCATTTCTTGCAGAGGAATTTTTCCCAGTCTTGTTGGGCGGTTTTGCTATGCATAATTGAGATATTAGAGATATTTAGAGCTTTTGCATGGCATGGTATGAGAGAGGGAGACCTCTTCAACTCTTTAGGTGAACTAACCGGGAGTCTTACGAAGAGTGCCTAGTCGAGGCCAAATTACTAAATGAAATGTACTTACGCTTAAATAGCCAGGAGGGGCTATGATTATGAAATACGACAGAGACAATTTTGACTTAAACACACAGGTTTTTAAAGCTTTTCTGAGTATAAATTAAACTAGACTTCCTCTAAATCCATTTCGTAGCTCCATGTTCCTCTGCTCATTACTAGCTGGAAGACGTAAGGTCTGTTCAGTGGCGCCCCCAAGCGGCGTTCGACTTTTTCCGATTATTCAATTACACCCGTCGGCCGGCAGAGACTAATCAATGGTTTTCTAATTAATGTTTACTTTTAATTGGATTTGCTTTTTCTTAGTGGCTTCTGATTCTGATACGGAAAATGTTGGATATTTTCCCGATTGCTAGGAAGAAGAAAGTATAGATAGTTCAACTCAGATTTGCGCGCGGCCCTATGTGTGCGTCGGCTTGTAAATATACAACTTTCATTCGTGTGACAGTGACGTCGTCCGAGCATGACGTGTTCTTATCGCTTTTTGTTATGGGTACAGTCGTTTACAAAAATGTCTAGTTCTTCACGGAGAAAATGTTTTAAGGAGTCATAGCGTTTCAAAAAAATGAAACAACATTCAAAGCTTTTTATTATTACATTTTACAGTTTATCATTATTTTCTCATACGGCTTTTCAAATTGACATTGACAGTATCTAAGAAATAAATGAAGTGAAATATCTAAGATGAATTAAATACTCCTTACATATTTTCTAGCTCGGGGTACGCGGACAATAAATAAATGTGTGGACTAAGAATGTAAAAAGACCTATAATTTAGTATAATAATGGAAACAAAATGTGTGGGGAATTTAAAAAAATTATATTGCTTCGCATAATGTCGACCAAAATAAGACGGAAATAATGAAACTCATAAATGAACGTTTAAGTCAAATTGATGAAGGGATGTGGGGTAATACTTGTCGACATGTACAAAAGAAAAAAGAAGAATACTATAGACATTTTGACATGGAGTCAGAATTTATAATTAACATTGGTGAAAGTAGCGAATCCGAAAATTCATCATTTGATTTTCCAAGTAGCGATACAGAATCATTATAAATAAATAAACTAAATTACGTAATAACTGTACTTTAAACAGCCATATACAACCCCTAAATAAACAGCCATATACAACCCCTAAATAACTGTATTTGTACCCGACTGTACCTCTTGTCACGCACACAAAGTCACTGTATATGTACAAGGGTTACCCACACAAAGGGCCGCGCGCACGACTGAGTTGAACTTACTATACCTACTTATGTATTTAGTGAGTATCTTTGTGTTAATGTATGTCGTATTGTCCCAACAATGTTGGGCTCGGTTTTCAGACTAACAAAATGTAGCTGAGAATCAGTGTTTTTCATGGAGTGACTGCCAAGCCAATTTGACCTCCTAAGCCCAGTTACCTAGGTAACCCGGTACCCCTTAGCAAGTATGGTTTTGAAACTTTCTGGCTCCTGACTTTCAGATGTTGGGATTACAACAATCAGGGTATTGTTGGACTGTTTCTGACTGCCGAAGTGTTCTTAGATACATGATCTTAAACACCTTGAACTCCTAGAAGAGTAAGTATTCCATAGATTAATTTCCCAGCAGTATTACCTATGCACCTAAGTTTCTCAATTTCCAGTCTGTTAGTACCTAAAGATTTTTCATGCAGGCGTGTTTTATGAACAAAACCGTGTATTGTGATAAATGTTTTGCCGGATTTACATAAAATTTGAAGGTTCGGAAAAGGGTCAGGGTTTGAGAACAATGCTTTCCTTGACCTTCCTATTCGTGTATTAATATGTTCAACGCTGGAACATGACATTAATAGACTATTTTTGGAAAAGGTCTTCCTGAGATTTGTAATTTAATTAAAATTGCCTTTATTTAAGGGATACGGTCTCATTTTAATTGATACAATTTATTTTTGGACAAATGCTATTTTGATTACTGTTTTAGGTAAATCCATCTTAATACATTTTTCTTTAGGTTTGTAATGGAGTAACCAATAGTCAATTTCAGGTTTTTAGATAAAGCGGTCCTAGGGTTGGCATTAAGCAAAAAGCTCTCGGCAGTGAAAATAAAGACAGTACCATGTCAATTTTCCCCACTGTTGGACATAAATCCTATCCACCCAATTACCGCATAGATACTGTATAAATATTACACGCATAATTATCTACTGACAAAGAAAAACATTCAACAAACTAATTAAATGTATTAATTAGTCCAAGGTATTGAATGTAGGTAAATATATAAATAAAATATAGCACATACACACACACACATGCAAAGTTCGCCAATATGACGTCAATGTGTATTTTTCAAAGAATTAATGACGTTTTGTTGAAATATGTATGTATAGGCAATTTGAAGAAATTCGTCATCACAGAACAATATAGCCATTCTTTTTATTTTTAATTACTTTGTTATATTATAATTATCATTAAATACTATTAGGTATGTTTACTTGTATATGTCGTTAAGTTTGACAACCAGGCTTACTTAGGGGGTATTAGGATGCCCCGGGTAACTTGGTTGAGGAGGTCAGATAGGCAGTCGCTCCTTGTAAAATACTGGTACTAAGCTGCATCCGGTTAGACTGGAAACCGACCTCAACATACATTGTAGAGATAATTATTAAATAGACGATATGTATGCTCCGAAACTACTGAGTCGATTTGTAAAATTCTTTCACCGTCGGCTACACGATCCCCGGGTGCATTGCCCTACAAAATTAACGGAAAGTTTAATGCTATTTTCAATACTGCAGGTATAAAACTTAAATAAACCAACAATCAAAGATTTGGATTGCTAATGAAAGTCTGTTTAAAAGTTAACCGTTCATCACGATTACATTTTAGGTACATCAAAATGCACCTTTTTATGAAATTCAGAAGAAAATGTATCGAAACAGACAGCAAATCTTTTTTACAGATAGCAAATTTTTTGTCGGCCGATAAGCTTGTTTGGGCTCATAAATTAGTATGAAAATGAATAGTAGTACGCAAATGACAAAAATTAGGTATTCAGCCAGTAGACCGAACTTTGATGCCTGTAGCACACCTCCGCTGCGAAACAACAACTGCGAAACCGCTGCGTGAGTTTCGCTGTGCAACAGTACTTCACTTACGCGAAACTATAATAGTGAAACAGAGCGAAACCTTAAACTAGAACAGTTGATTCCTATTTCGCTCATAAAAATTGTCGATTGCTACAGACGCGTATCTCGGACACGCGGAACCGCTCCAAAATGGCGGACAACGGACGGAGATGTAGACGGCGCCTAAGCAAATGAGCGAAATCATGTTAGAAAGAGACAACGTCATAGTCAGTTTTGTAAGTTAGAGCAGGGAATTTCGCTGTTGTTTCGCCACCCAACAACTCACAACTCACAGCGAAACTGTGGCGGTTTCGCCCTTTGGGTTTCGCAGCGGAGGTGTGCTACAGGCATGATTGAAATCAAGATTTCCTTTAGAATACATTTTTTAGCATCCATCGGCCGACTGTTTAGTCTCCAGTATGCTCTTAACCCTTTTTGATACGGATGTCACCACGATAAATGGTAGTTCATCATAAAATTTGAATTCCCCACAAAACACCCTTATGTAATATTGAGACATTACCATTTTGTAACGATAAGGTGTTTATTAAGGCCGTATCAGTCGGTAAAGTGTCGGCTTTTATGGAGCGCGATATATTATTAGCCGTAGCGTTCAACGCTGCGAGATGAAGGGAAAACGCTAAATAGACATTGTGGAAGTCACGCACTGGGTGAAATAAACGGCGCGTTTTATTTAATATTTTGTATGGTATGTTGCGGTACGGTATTTGGTGATAAATGCGGCAGTGGCTCGAGTCATTTCAGTATATGTAGAAGAGCTCTACTGAGCTACTTCTGGTGAGACTGGAAGCCGACCCCAACATAATTGGGAATAGGCTCGGCAGTTGATGCTGATCTAAGAATTAAACGACAACTATAAAAATATATTTTAATTTTGTAAAAAATATATGTATAAAAAATAAAACGAATAAAAGTGAAACACATTCAATTTATCGAGTCTTTAGTTATTTTGTAAGTATCCAAAGTACATCTTTTATTTTATTTTTATTAACCTGTAAATAACTCTGTATATATTTGATGTAAATAAAAAGTGCTAAAATTGACCGACAGTATTAGATATTATGTTGTTGCATGTCTCTTATATCTTTCTAGTAGTTTTTACATATCTAAACACATTTCTATTCCAAAAGTCGAGTTACTAAAACAATGTATCACTCTTTTTACCTGTTTTTTTTTTATATTTCAGTATTTATGATTGTAACTTAGACGAAACCGCAGCGTTTTTTTAACCCAGTGCGTTAAGTAAAACGTGTCACACCTATTTTATTAATTATGCATATTTAATTACACAGCTTTCAGTCTTTTCCTTTAAATAAAGCTGTGCTGATGTTTCTTAATGGCACTTTAAAATTGGAACAACGAAGTACCTGTATTAGAAACGTTTTGAACACCTGAAATATTTAAACCTTTTTGGTATAAACTAATTTTAACGTTTAACAGGCACATTTTATAACTCTGGTAGTAAGAAATTAAGATATTAAATGCTGGTTTCAGTCAGCTTTATCAGTCATATTTCTTAGCCAAATAAATTGAATGAATGCATACTTATAAATTAGGTATAACATCACGAAAAAATGTAGGATACTTAATATACTTAAGCATTTTTTAAAATATGTGTAACTAGTAAAAGAAATAAACGTCAAACCAGCCTCCTTTATTATGAATAATCTAGCAAAAATAAGAGCGTACTATACAAACCATGGTTCACTATAAACTATGGGCCACCATAAACCATGGTCCACTATAAACCATTGCGTACTTCGACACCATACAAAACAATTGACGGTCCTAACAGGCCGACTGCAGCTGTCAAGCAAAGACATTGTATTAGAATACCAAATACAACACATGCATACATTAGCATTCGACTTGAATATTGATTCGTCGCCGACGGTTTTATGCTAGCCAACGGCCTTTGTGAAATACTGAAATATTCCACTGAATTATTTTATAAGGATTGAGTTGTTGGCTAAAGTGACTTATTTGGCAATTGGAAAAGCTTTGCTGGTTGATTTCTGAGACCAACAAAGTGTACAAAAAGTTTAAGAGCACATTTTTTTATTTTATTTCGTTTATAAATATGATAGCTTATAGATATATTCTTTACTCTTTTTGAGTCTGTATCTTTTCATGCACTTACAAAATGACATCTAGATACGCCCATTCAGTGGTTTGCTTCAATATTATATCATACAGTCAGATAGTTGCTTTTAATTAATATGAGTACTTAATTAGCTAGTCTGTCGGCAAAATAATGTACATAGATCCAGAGACTTTCCCTTGCTACCCTTGTGGGTTTGGGAGTTTGTCTCTTTAAAATGCTACCACATACTGAAAAGTTGAGGTTGTTCCTTTCTGAGATTCCTTTGCGCGTAATAAACTTTTTCAAAAATCCCAAACCACCAAAATCTATACACAGAACTTTGAATCTCTAAATTACAACCAAAACATACTGAATTCCTTATTACTTACTACTTTTACATCCTTAGATCAGTTTTATCCCTCACAGAGGGTACTGACCCAAAATATTTGGCTACACAGGTGCTTCGTAACTTCGTACTTCGTAACTTAGTTACGAAGTTCGCTTCGGCGAGCAACTATTACAAGTTAACTTTGATTACTAAACTTATGCGATACTTTAACAGGTGATTTGGTAATGCATAAGTAATTGCTTCGCTGGTTGCTTGGTGAAATAGATTTTCATATCTCCCCTTTTGGTTGAAGGAAGTTATGTTGATAATATGTATTAATAATTTTGGAGTTTACAAAGATTAAGTTTGTATGTGTGTTAGGTACGGAAGCAGGTATTTAAATAAAACGATGATTTTGAGTTTATTTTTACTAAAAACTATCATATTTTTATGTACATTTCAACAATTGGCTGCATTTTGTATTGTTTCAACTTGCTTATCTGCAGTTAAGGATTCGTCTGTTCATTGTTGCCTACATCCAATAGCAATTAGCTCAATAGTCTCATTAAATAAACTATGCAGTCTAGCTTCCAACCGTGGTTTCATCCGCATCCTTAGGGAATTACATTCTGCTCTCGAATAAAAAGTATACTGCACAGGTACTTTGTAGACATAAGAACTACATGTACTGTAAACTTTTCCGTAGATTTTACGTGATCTAACATCCACACAAATGTTCACGTTTATATGATTTCTCTCAGCACTATACACTGCACACTAGGCTTTATTTTAATAAATCTCATTAGGTAAATAAGAATACGCATACCATCAACTAAATAGGCATATATTTCACAATATTCTTATTACTAAATAGCAATAAACAACTGAAGGTGTTACCGATTCAATATGAATGTCAAATGTCGACGTCACACATTGAATATATTCGCACGTGAGTACATGTTTAGGTACCTATATTGCATTGCAATGTCTCGTGATATCTTAATTTATGCTGGAATCTTAGGATTTTTGATTTTCCTATTATTATGAGTATGAACATTCATCGTTTGCCTAGCCTTTTCTTAACTTTATTCGAGTTGGATTTCAGACTAATCAGATGTTGTGTACAATTTATTGTTTTACAAGGAACGACTGCCTATCGCCTATCTGTCTCAACCAGTAAATACATCGTAGAATAGATTAGTTCATAAAAATGTGAAAGTATGGCTTGAGGAAATTACTTTTAAACTCTGAAAACCTCTCGCACCCAAATAGATTTGTTAAAAGTTTCAGTTTCAACACACATTTGATTAGCCCTAGAAATAGACATATTGTTCACTCACTCTTTCAGCTTCGTAGAAAGACCTGTAAAGCTCTTCAATAGTCGAGTTTAAAGCTGTTTCTTTGTTTTATTTATTACCGTCACTTTAGAATATTAGGTTTAAATCCATAGCCACGCCGTGATTTAAAGTAGCCAACGTAGACGCTACTTTTTATCCTGATATTCCTGTCAAGTTTCATCAAATTCCTTTCAGCTATTCGGACAATCAAAACTCATAAACTTTCACAGTATGATACTGGGCGATTCGAATTATATGTTATTATGCTATATTTTCTCACAAGCCAATAAGTCTGACAACCAGTCTTATCAGGTATTAGGTTGCCCGGCTAACTGCGTAGAGGAGATCAGATAGGCAGTCGTTCCTTGTAAAACACTGGTACTCAGCTGCATCCATTTCGACTGGAACCCGACCTCAACATAGTTGGGAAAAGGCTAGGCAGATGATGACGATGAAGATGATGCTATATTTTCTCACATATTTTTTTTGATTTAGACACTCAAATTGTTTTGAAAAAAATATTTGAATGTATATAGAGTGTAAGTTGAACTGTTATGGAAATAAGTGACGGGTCAGGGGATGCTTGATACGAACTGAAAACATCTAATTTACAAACAAAGCGGGTTTAACGTTATTATGTTGCAGGCGAAGTGCAGGGTTAGTTGTTTATAGAAATGTCTGGTTTGAGTGTCGTAGGCAGTAAAGGTTGTTATTATATGTATAGTTCATGGATGTTTTGAATGTTCTGTATGACATAAATAGTTTAGTTTTTGTTTTTGAAAAGAAAGGCTGTAACAAAATTTCTTACTCATCATTGCTGAAAGGGATAAGAAACTAAACATTATTGTTTATGTTGTAATATGACCGTAGTCAATTGATTTACTTTTGTAATAGTCAGATGCAATTATAAGCCAAAAACTTTAAGAAGCTTATTTACGAATTATTTTAATGTTTGAATAGAATCTTTGTAAGAAGTAGCGCATTTCTAAGACAAAAAAAAAAGTATTTGTGCTTATAAACCTACAGCTATTTTAAAATTAGTGTCATGAATCAGAAATAGACAATTGCAAACTTCCATACTAATTAGATTAGATTCTTGGTTTCAGTTATCAAGGATTTCCTGTTAATTTGGCGAATGTACTGAAACGAGACTGAACTAATGTGACGTTACAATCAAAGTAACGTAACTTGTATACAGGGTGTTTATAATATTAATGTGGGAAAATGGGGCTGTGATTGTAACTGTTAGTGTAAAGTTTTTAGCATGTTTTTTTTTTAATAATATGTTTAGTATTTATTTTTATTCCTATGAACTTAAAGAAATATTTAGAATCACTATGGTACTATTGTCAGATATTTTGTCGGTTGGTTAATTTGGTCAGTTTGTGAGAAAATTAACTTTTTTTAAATAAAAATACAGTACAAAAAGGTACTTACTGGATTTTATTGATAGGTACATGGTTTTAATATAATAAATAAAAATAATTTTAAAATCTTTCTATTATTTATATAATGAAAAATAAATCTGTCTCCAAACAAAAATTGAAAGCGTATTTCCACCCTTATAACCATGAATCGGAAGCTTGCGCCCCAAAAGGCATTAGAAACTTAATAGGCTATTTATTACTTTATCACCCAACAGAATAGGCTTCAGTATGAATAGTTAAGTCCTAATTATTATTTGCTGATTGCCTGCGGGACGACAACGACCCATTCGTATTAATGGCTATTGTTCAGCCAAATCAATTTACACGAGCTTCCTATATTTTGGCGGTATCTGCAATCTGTAACACACTGCAAACTTTTAGTCAGCCGATAGTTCGTTTGGGCTTATGAATCAGTAAGAAGATTAATCTTAGTGCTCACATAACAACGATCAGGTATTTGGGCCGTATGGGACTGTCTAAAAAATTTTATAGAATTGTCGATTTCCTTGGAAAAAAATTCAACAATGAGGTCAACTATCTGATTGTTTAGTGTGCAGTGTGGGGTTCACTTAGTAGAATGACTTATTTTGTTAAAAAGATTGAAAAATACTCGATTTAAATGGTCATCTTATTATCTTATTATAGTATGCGAGACAATTCTCGCAATATTAAAATAGACATTAATTTCCTACTTTATTTCACAAAATAATAAATGGCAATGAGAAAACTTTTGGCTGAGCACTAGGACAGATAACGGTACTATATTTAGCCTAAAGTCGGTACCAACTTACCTCACGCTGAAAATAGAAAGGATTATTGAAACTTGGCGTAACTTAAAGTTGGAACTAAGTATTTAATCCTTTGACAGGCATCGCAGTAAAGTTAAGCTTTCAGTGATATTAGCTTGGTAATTATGTTTTATTAATAACTTAGAGAAGGTAAGAGTAGACTGGTGTTAGTAAATTAAAAAGTTTTTTTTTTTTTCAAAATTTATCGGGTATATTTTGGTATAGATATGTACTAGCACTCGTTAAGCTAATTGAAAAACTAAAGTTATCTTTTAATGTTTTTAAACTTATTATCCAACTTTATGTAAAAAAAGTTACTCGGTACCTATTGATTTACTGTTAAGACCTACAGAAAAGAAACTCCCAATAGTGAACCGAAACGAAAATACCTAATAATTTTTTCATTAATATTTTTGAGTAAGTATATCATCCAAGTTTTAATTTACTTTAATTACTTTTAAATCTAAAAAAAAGGAAAAAATACTCAATATTGTCTTCCTGTCAAATGCAGTACAGAAACACACTCAACCAATAGTGAACATGCTGTATATATTTTTTTATAATTAAACGTTTTAAATAGTACAAGTCGATCGTCCCTCAGTCCAGACGAGTGGTTGTCGGCCGCCGGTGTCCACGTGCAAGTTCGATACCAGACTGAGTGAATTTTATTATACTTTTTAAAAAGGAATTTATAGAAAGGTGAGTGGATTTCGGTTTTGAATTTGAATTTGATGAGGTCGTTTTTAGATAGTGACTTTTGACTTTTAAAAAATACTTTTGTGACTTTTAAAGTTGGTTTTAATTTTGGCAAGATGTTCAGCCTTCATTAGAAATACTTATCTAAGTACCTACGTACATATAAATTGATGAATGTAGAAACATAATACAGTTATGCTAATATGTTACACTTTTGTATTCATTTCATATTTAAATTGGTACTAATATACCTAGTACCTATATTTAAACTTTTTATATCAGTCAGATTAGTTTATTCGATAATAATGTGTATAAGATTTAAAGAATAATTTATTGAAAAAAATATAGCCAACTTATTAAAATTGTATATAAGCCTATTGTGAAAGTTCTATGCAACTAAACTAAAATTAATTTCAATAGCCCCAAACATGTCTTCACGTGACCACAGGCTTAACTCAATCAGTTAGTTAGACTAATTAGTTAAGCTTTGTGGTCACGTGTGTTATCAATGTGACAACTGCAGGACTGATAGTTAGATTAACTGACAGTTTTAGATCTGGTTGTTATCTAACCATAATATGTAACTTTGCCTAGTAATATTACGTATAAGTTTAGGTATATTGACCGTAAAGCAAGAATTTTGATTTGAAAGCTCTCATGTACATAGATAAATATGTAATATTTTTAACATATTGGTTATTCCCTCAATAATAATGATACGGTATTATGAAACGCCATCTAACGTAAAAGTTTGGCGAGCTTAGACTTAAGGTACATACTTATGTAATTATTCAAAATTCAAATAAAAATCAAAAAACTATAAGCTAAAAAAATAAGAGGTGAAGAAATTATCTCCGGGTTAGGACAAACCGATACTCCTTGGTGAAACTAGTTGTTAGACTTTCTGACGATTATGATTGGGGTTAAAATATATAAAACATTAAGGTTCAGTCTGATGATATCGTCAGAAGGTAACAAACCGCAAAAACGTGATGTAGACAATTGCCAATGCTAATATGTACGTGTGCTTTGACCCTAAGTCAACCCTTATTTACATTTTATACAATAACATGGATGAATTAAAGTGATGGAATGCACGATAGAGTGTATTTTTTTATGTTTCGAATGGATATTAATTAGGCAGATTGGGCAGAATAGTATTTCTATTTTTATACTTAATAAATCGTGCATATGCACTATTAGCGCGTTCACGCAACCGGATAAAAAGTAGCCTATAGCTTTCCTTAATAAACAGATTATAACACTAAAATATTTTTAGATCGATCCATAACTTCTTGAGATTAGCTCTTTTAAAAATATATCTAATATCAATTAAAATTTACATCAATGGATATCATGCACATTGCATGCACAAAATCTTCTTACCAGACTTATTAAATACCTATTATTTAATATTATGCAATAGGTATACATGATACCAAGGCACATCATAAATAAAATATACCTAAGTTAGGTAAAATAAAAGGCCTTGTGCAACGCAGAACTAAAATTGATTACCTTCACAAAATAATCGTTTTAAATTAAATCGATTCAGAGTCACAATCGCTAACCTTAGGGTCAAAACATCGGTTGTCATTTACATACAGTTTTAAATTAATGTTGTTTACCGATTCTAATCGATCATGTGTTAAATAGTTTGATTTGCGTTTCTATACCTATTGAGACCGTTATGTATAAGGTTACACAATTAAAGCAGATAAAAAGAAACATATTAACAATTAAACCATTTGGGGAGTCTGTCTCAGACTTTCCGAGATAAAGATGTAACTTAACGAAAAAATCTTTATAACAACTTTGCAATATTGTAATCGAGTCTTTGTGGACAATTACCTTAAAAAAAGAATATCCATGGAGTTTCTTTCCAGCTCTCTTCTCCATGAGACCAACTTTTTGGAACTGTGCAACTAGTGTGACGTTTCATAGGAGCCCGCAAAGGCCTATTTGAAATAAAAACATTTGACTTTGACTTTAATAAAGTACACAGTTCTTATAGTAGGCTTACTATTCACAATTTGGTTTTACAAGATTGCTAAAAACCCAATACTGAAAGATCTGCTATATTAATAAATTCAATACCGTCGAGAGATCTCAATAAATTGTCTTGAGGTGTATCTATTTTCTTCAGTAATACATCTTAGGGATTGCCAGATGAATAAAACACCTGAAATTGAATCTTCTTAGCAGAAGGTTCGAAAGGATTTATGGGGCTTGTAGGTCTACATGGTGTAGTTATAGATATAGTCGTGAAGAAAACCATGTATGAATATATGCATTCCCGTAATAGCCACATCCACATATAAATATAGTTTGAAGAATAAAACAAAAGTTTAGGATGGCATCTTTGCTACATAATTTGGTGATTAAAGCATAAGAGACTTTCATATAAATAAGCAGCAATAGCTTTTAAATCTGACTTATTATAAGTAGTGCGAAGGTGACTGTCGCGCTAAGTTCGTCGCGTGAAATTCGGTACACAGATATCCTAGACCCTGAGAAAATAGATAGGCTACTTTTTATTTGGCTGTGGAATGTAGAAAAGCTAGTAGTATTAAAATCATTAACCAAAAAGCATCTCAAAGTCAACGAGTCATAATAATACAGTATTTAAATTTAAATATAGTCGTATTTCGAAGGTACAAATTATTCAGGCACCGTTGACATGGGGTTAGTAACCATTGTTACAATACCTACTTAAAGCGAGTAAAATGTAGCGTTGAATATTGAACAGGCAAGACCACGCGATAGTGAAATGTCTTGCTTTATTACGTAAGCAAAGGAAATTAACTCATGTATAAAACAAATATTTTAAATCGGTTCAGTAGTTCCTGAGATTAGAGTTCACGCAAACTAAGTCCGCAGCTTTATAATATTAGTATGGACTAAGTACGTAGCTTCTATAATAAAGAGGAAACAGTTTTGTTTGTTTGTACCTTAAAAGCTCCGAGACTACGGCACCAATTTGAAAAATTCTTTCACTGTTAGGACTCTGTTATTCTCAAGTAACATAATATATGGTTCGCCTGATTATGGGCAAAAGATGCCCACAGGATGCGAGTATATAATCGTAATCTTATAAAATACTTTTGATACACACAAATTTGTCAGAATAGCTTAAGGATAAGGTAAATCTGAAGGTAATGTCAATACAAAACACATAAAACAATCAAACATAAGGAAAACGGTAAAAATAACATACCGAGTGAGATAATACGATAGAAACGTAACGTATGAGCTTTCATTATTATCTGATTCTATTACTTCTGGAACCATTTCTTTAAAAAAGTCAGCTTTGTTAAAATATAAAACAGGATTGGACCAAGTATTGTGCCTTGCGGTATCCAGATGAACATATATTTGAAAATAATTGTTTTGGCCTTGATAATCGATAACTACTTATACTTGCTCTTAAATACTATAATAAAATGTATGTATTTATAAAAAAAAATATTTTATAATAATTGATTATTGGTTATGTCTAAAAGGATACCATCATAATACCTACAACAAGACTAGATGACGTTGTGAGGCATATTATAAAAAGCTTATTCAAAAACGCAAAATAAACTCTTCCCTTCATTTACCATACATAATAAGGCACGTAATAAGATTAAATATTAATGCGTCGTTCCAATTTATTCAAAGTCAAGTCAATATTTAAATGAACTGGTTCACAGTGCAAGTTTAAAGTAAAATTAACAATTTAATTCGGTATAACGGAGCGTTGACGTACGTGCGTTGTGGAATTCACATTCGCAATTCAGTCGGCTTAAAAACACAGGGAATTAATACAGGTCAGAAAGGTGTATTAATTGATTTCGCCAAATAAGACTTATTTGCTTTACTTTTTGAAGTGAGTTGTTTTATTTGTATGTTACATATTGACTTAAAATGGATGTTTATTGAACTGCTGTTTTTCTTCTACCAAAATATGCTTTTTCTTTTTCTTCGATTTACTATTATTAATATATGCATATTTAAATATTAGATTATGTATGTCCTTATAAGTAGCACCGTAGTAGTAAGTGTCGAGTTGATGACTAACCCCCAGTTGTGGAGAGGCATTAGAAAAAGGAGACGAGATGTGCTACTAAAAATTAAGGAAAAAAGAACACTTTGAAGCACAATAACCTGTCTTCAGTATCACAGTAATAACTTAAGTATAATACGTAATTATTTTCTCCTTTACGACGAATCTAACAATGAACCCTTATTCCCAAGATGGCGCCGACAACAATAGCGGAGGACAGGCTGACGTCAGGCCACCGTCTGTCTCACCCCCCGCCCGGAGACGAGGTCCTCATCTCAGGTGTGTCCGGATACTTCCCGGACTCCGATTCCGTCAACCACCTGCAAGAAAACCTTTTTAATAAGGTCAGTATTACCACCATTGAACAAAGACCACCATTGACTAAGACTTTAGGAAAACTCAATATTTTTACAAAGAGCACAAAACTTGAATCAACGTGTATTTTCTATGGTTAAGTCTGGGGTAACCTAGGCATTACCTAAAGCGCTCAATGGACTATGTTTAAAAACCGAGACTTTAACCAGGCAAATTCAATTATTGAAGTATGAAGCTGCTAATAAACTACACAGCATGTTTTATTACAAGTCTAATATCTTACACGAATATCACTAAAGATTTTCCTAGTTGATATTTTTTCGCCGTCACCATCTTTCAAGACAGCTCCCAACAAATTGCTGTCATAATAAATCAAAACAGTTCGTTATACTGGAAAAATGCGCCATCCAACTTTATCTCTTAAGAAAACATTTGGTGCCTAGTTAAAAATATCTTCTAAAAAGGTTTTATATATTCTTAGGTGGACTTAATCTCCGGAGACGCTCGTCGATGGAAACTAGCTCATCCTGAGATCCCCCAGAGAACGGGAAAGATCAACAATGTCAACAAATTTGATGCTTCGTTCTTCGGCGTCCATTATAAGCAGGCACACACCATGGACCCTATGTGCAGGATCCTTCTAGAAAAGGCTTATGAAGCTGTTATTGATGCTGGTAAGTTTACCTTAAGTTAGACGATCTAGAATTATTTTTTATAGAGCCTTGTAGGCTTGATCTAACAAAGTTTGCAGTTAGTAATAAAATAGGCTAGAGGTCAAAATTTGAACATCTGTCAAAAACTACTTCCAAAACCAAATAGAGATAGACGTGACCCGTGAAAAACAGCAGAACATCGAAAAAAATCTCAACCAAAAAATGTTCTGTCATCTCGAATACGCATTGCTTTGAAAACTTCAAAGCTTGTATTCCAGTCGGCATATAGCAATACCAATCTACTGCGCGAAATTGGAAGAGCTTACGTTGTCAAGGAAAAAACACAATACATACAAAACATAGTATTATTGTCTCCTTAAAAGGCTTTGAAAATAAAACGGAGGCTACATTTTCTTAACCAATTTTAGCGGTACAAAAAACCATGTGGGACATTTTAGAATTATGTATAATCTAACTAGCTGCTACTCGCGACGACTAGACAAACTTGTGAACCGCTCGACCAATTTTGTGCAAACTTCACACAATATCTCAAGTAAATAGTCCGAACAAAGCCTAAAGATTTGGTTTGGATAGGTGAGCCCTTTCTTAAGTTATAAAATTACAACAAAAAGTGGCATTATTATCCATACAGATTTGTTAGCTGGTAGTAAATCAAGGAACCAATACACAGTGAGTCGAGATTAAAGAATGGTGACTTGGGGAGCGACCAGTCGAATAGAATACGGAACATTTAGGCTCCCCCACCCTTGCAATCAGAAACATTGATTCTGGGTAACTTTTAAAATTCCTGCTGTTACACCGAAACGAATATTTCTTTAGCGTCTCTAAGATATAATGAATACTTAGTATTAGTAATATCCTCGACCTCGTTTTACTGTAAAATATAGATAAATTTTTTGCAAGATAAAAACTGTATGTTTCACTGCTTTCTTAAAGTTACAGTTTCTTTGTGATCTCACATTGTTTCCATCCCATTGTTCAAAGAATTTTTGTAACCACTTTTCGATTTGAATACTTACTGATTTACAACTATGTATTTCTGAATTAATTCGAAACGTAAATCCTTCAATAACGCATGGAATTAAAGTTAAATATACAATGTAACTTTAAATAGTTCACATTGTGAGCGCAATGCCAATCTATTGTCAATATTTTAATGAAGGATTTTCCGGCTTTACAGATTATTTCTGTACATTATTTAAACGATTTCCATTCTGTTCTTGGAAATTCAATTATAAATAAATCATTATTTAGTTTGAACAGAATTAATGGCATATATGATGATGTTTTTCAATCATTTTGGGGTAAACCAAACAAATTATTTACGTTTGATTAAATATCGAATTTGCTTTATAGGTTATTTCGTAAATTGTGTATTTAATTGTGGCTGTTACTTTCATCATTTATATCACTTTCATGTTCATAAAACCACGTATTTCTAACTGAATTATTGTATTCATAATTTCCTTGTTCGAATTATGCGCTGACTCAACGATTTTCTTCTTATAACTTGACATAACGCCTTCCAAATTCATACCAATGTTCGTTTCGGTGTAAAAGCAGCCCCCCACTTACCCACAATGCGTATTTCGATCGAGTGCTACCTTTCTTTGGCACCAATGAGGCCAATTTGTCGGTACCACGAGTCAACCACTCTGATTCATTAAATCCGTCAGTGTAGCTATTTCTCCACCTTTTTACCGCTTTTTGAACCCTTAAAATGCTATTACGGGGTATTGGTAAAATATTGGGTAGCATATGGGTTTTTTGCCTTATTTAAACATGTTGAAATTCTATATTGTTGATCGTCCCTTTGGGTATTGGCTGATATTTCGTATAATATGCGAACTAGGGTTTTACAATTTTGAATAAATACCTACATATTATTTATAGAGTAAGATGCATCATGTAAAGGAGCTTTTAGGCAGGTCATGGTGTCAATATTTAATGTTTTAGGTAACTGAGAACTGCCTTAAGCATGGCATCTAAAACAGGTGTTAACTATAATTTACAGTAAAATAGGCCGGTATCATCTCTTTAGGTAGTATCTTGGAGGTTATGAAAAGAAGAAAACTACATCTTTTACATTCAAATTCTTCTAATTATCACTCCACACTTTAACAACGTACTTAGTAATTCAAAACAGATTGTACCGCTCATAATTTGCGCAGCAGTTTGCCAACTGAAGTTAGTTTCAATTAGCTGGCGAAGTTTTCCGAGCCAATTACAAGTTTAATCATAAGTAGCAGACCAGACCACGGTAGGTATAGCTAGCTCTTTATTTACTTTGATATCATCATATATTCGCTCACATCATTCTCGATCGAAGGATCGAGAAGTGTGGAAGCGGGATGGGGAGGCCTTTGCCCAGCAGTGGGACATTATAGGCTAGTAATAAAATAATAAATAAATCATCATATAATAGATGATGGAAAGTAAATAGCTCCTACTAAATGATGTAAAAATGTCTTATTTTTAAGGTCTAGAATCTTAAACGTAACTACGTCCTGCCCTCAGTTTTACACGCGGCCTGAAAGAATTGCTTCCTGCGTGTAGATAAAATATAGCCTTTAGGTATATTATTCTGTTATAATATGAGCTATATTACTGCCACCTTTAGCAGTTTATGCTTGAATGAGGAACAAACATTAACACATACAAACTTGGAATATTAGAATTACTTTTGTTTACCTAGCCTGTTACATACTTGTGAGCTTTTCCACACAAATGTATCCGTAAAAACAGTGAAGATCTTATTGCAAATAATATTTTAATGTGTTCCTACGAGTCTTTATTTATTCAAAAAAGATAAACAACGAAAATATTTTTCTTATTTAGCTTATCCATCACGCATAAGCAGATAAAAAGATAGGCTTACATTCGCAAAACACAAGCGCAAATATTTCTTTGATGCATCATTAGCATTCAAAGAAACAGGTGGATCTCATTAACTTCTTGTTCCAATTACGGCTAAAATTCTTCCAAAGAACATTGCCTTCCAAAGAACCCGCAGAATGCAGACTAAACAGTCGGCCGACAATTGGTCCTCCGGTTACAAAATCGTGTTAGTTACAGCCTTTTTATCGTCCCACTGCTGGGCACAAGCCTCCTCTCACGCGGAGAAGGATTGAGCGTTAATCACCACGCTTGCTCAATGCGGGTTGGTGATTTCAGACAAAATCGTGAATTCAATCAAAGTTTTTAATCAGTCTGTTACCGGCCAAATACCTGATCGTTGTTATGTGCGTACTACCATTCATTTCCATACAGATTTTTGAGCCCTAACAAATTGTCGGCCGACTAAAAGTTTGTAGGGTGTATGTTAATTTTCATTCGTTCTTTTTGTAAATTCTTATGTTGGAGATCGCTATCAGATTATGTATGGTGCGTTGACTAAAGAGGATTTACTAAATAAGAAAAAAAGGCAAACGATATTAAAATTCAAAATTGGAAGGTGACTGTTTGAACGTGCTTTTTTATGTTTTATCGTTCTATGTACATTTGATTTGAATATGGTGGTCAATAGGTAGGTAGGTAGACATTTAGTTTTGCTGATCTTATCCTGCCATACTAGATACCCATATATAATATACAAGATATGAGTTCAACTATTCTAAAATTTAAGACAGGTATGTACAATTCTCGTAACTTAAAGCTTTAGTTTCATAAAATAAGCTTTTCTGCCTCAGATCATGAAACCACGTGTGTCAATATAAAAAAGGAAAATCCCTTAATAGCCTTATCACAAGGAAACATCGCACCCATAAACAAATTTACCGACACCCAAAAATAATGATTCAAAGTACTAAAAAGTGTTGTTATCTAAGGCACAATAAAACAATTGAAACCGTCATTTCTCGAAGCAAACCTCCGTTATCTTCTCATCCATTAAAAGTTTCATTCCGCAGAGTAATTATAACTCAATATTGCCTTTTGCGACAGCCCCAAGAATTCAAATTTGATAATAAAACTTCTGAAGTGGACTCGATCACGTAAATTTCTTTGGTAGTTCGAGAAATTGAAGGTTTGTGTGGCTTTTTTTTATTGGAGATAAGTCAGTTTGTCAATCTATCGAAGTAAATTGTGTAAGTTTTTTGAACTAAATATTTCAATTTTAAGGCTTTATTATGGATATCACTACTGTTTCATAAGCTACAAAGCACAAGTAAGATTTGGCAATATGTATTTTGGCGCCCACGCTGGCCACTTGTTGGGTGCCAATAAAAAATGTTTGTCTGACTGATTACATACATGTAAGCTCATTAAAATAAGAAATAATTAGACTCTTTGAAAATACTTAAGGGCTAGTCCTATTCTCTAAAATCCTGGGCTCATAATAATATGTTACCAATAACTGTTAATTTTAGCCTTGTTATCTAAAGAACGCTAACTAGAAATAGACTCAAACCACAACAACAGAATCAAATTCCAAGAAAACAGCAGAAAATAATCCTAGCATTGTTATAGAACAATCATCCTCCGAGCCTTTTTCCCAATCATGTTGGGGTCGGCTTCCAGTCTAACCGGATTCAGCTGAGTACCAGTCTTTTACAAGAAGCGACTGCCTATCTGACCTCCTCAACCCAGTTACCCGGGCAACCCGATACCCCTTGGTTAGACTGGTGTCAGACTTTCTGGCTTCTGACTACCCGTAACGACTGCCAAGGATGTTCAATGACAGCCGGGACCTACAGTTTAACGTGCCATCCGAAACACAGTCAATGGTGTCTAAGTTATACTTAGAAAGTACATACAAACTTAGAAAAGTTGCATTGGTACTTGCCTGACCTGGGATCGAACCCGCGCCCTCTTACTCGAGAGGTTGGTCCTTTACCCAATAGGCCACCACGACTTTCATTGTTATAGAACAATACGTTTGTTTATTATACTAGAAACCAAAGTCCCAGCTTGATTCATATCAAAATATCTAAGAGACTATCATGACATAAATAGATTACCACATGACAGCTGCTGAATTATTCACAAGCTAAGATACGCATTACCTCTAATACTTAGAATATTGAACCAACTGGAGCCGATATGAGCACACATCTCTATGAGTATCCAAGAAATTGCATACACGGTGGCAGCGCGACCAATAGTGACAGCTCACTCATGCATTTTCGATCCCATTATTATGCAAGCACGAGACAGGACACACAAAATCATAAAATCGACACTGTAGTATTCGTCCTACCTGTATCTCTGTAATTAGGTACCATCGGATCTTAGTCCCATTGATACACTCTCAAAGTTCTCCTCCATAGATTATTGAGAGAGGTTTCTCCAACTGACCATAGTATATGAGATGAGCCATTTGAGTCTATGTATTCAACGACCTAATTATGTACCTCTATATACAAGCAATTATGGACTTACGATTCGTAATAATTGTTGCTCGATTAATAAGTCAGAGAGGATGATTAGGTACGGCGTATCCGGTTGATTAGTGCTCTAAGAATTAGTACGAAATATTCTGAAGTATTCAATAATCCTTCTGAGGGAATATCGACAGGAACTGATAAATGAGAACTTTGATGGCTATTACTAAACAGATAACATGATAATATTTTCGATATTTTCAGTTTTAGTTTTGTGAATAAATATTTTGTAGATTGATTTATTTGTTGACATTTATTTTTGACAGCCTTATTACTCGTAAAGCTTTTAATGTTAACATGCTCAGAAAATGAAAACGCAGAATTTTAATAGCTTAGTAAGAAATACAAAACATACCTTTGTAAGTAGGTACCTATAGCCAATTGCTGTATATTGATAGTCATCTCATTTTTCACATTTATTAGTTGTAAAATACTTATTATTTACAAAACAAGTTCTAGATCTTACTTCATAGACATTTTCCCAATAATTTGTCTAATTTCACTTCGACTTTATCCAAACCCTACTTATATTTCAACATTTTGTGTCCTATAAAAACGGGGATATTATTTTACGTTGTAAAATAGCTTCAGAATAGACTGTTACTTAATCATTTTTGACGTTAACATGACAGCTGAATAGAGTTCCTCTTTATCTATAACTTTATGCGAGTTGCATCTTTAATTAATGAAGTAGACATTTGGTAATCTGAGGTGTAACTGAGCTAGGTAGAAAGTCCCACTTTTCAGTAAGTGCAGTAAAAATGAAGGTATGAAAAACCTTTTCAGAATAGCATGGATAAATGGTGAAATTAATGTGGTAGACACCGGTTATCTATTTATTAAGAAGGGGGTTAGATAAAACCGTAATTTAAGTAATAATAGGTAAAAGAATATAGATATTTATTTATTTTAATGAATTTTTTTTGCAAAATAATTTTAGTTGGAAATAGCATTGTAAAAAATATACTTTAAATAAGAGTGTATGTTTTTTATAGCGAGTTATATTTTTGAAATAGTAGATATGGTAAGAAAGAATGTTACTTGTGAGATGACGGCAGATAGAAGAGTATGGAAGAAGAAAATGTTGCGCCGACCATAAATAAAATTGGGATAAGGACAGGAGGATGAAGATGATGATATTTTTGAAATAGTTTTACTATGAACTTGTATTATGTTATATTGTATTATTTGGTGTACTAAATATGATTATTTTGTTCCTTAGGTGTGAACCCCAAAGAGCTTCGTGACACGAAGACTGGTGTGTTCGTGGGCGCCTGCTTCTCAGAGTCAGAGAAGACATGGTTCTACGAGAAGATGCAGGTCAACGGCTTCGGTATCACTGGGTAAGTTAGATAAGAATGTCTTTTATTCTTCTGTATCATTCAAATAAGGGGTCACCCAAAGATATTGCAGTAATCGCCAAAAGTAAGCTAAAATCTCAAAGATTTTTTTAACTACTTTATGCTGTGATACTTCCCATACTTTTTCATACTTCGCTGTCGAAAGCGTCACAAAATAAATAAAAGCGTTCTGTGGCCAGTTGACCACAGGATAGTTTTTATATTTGAAAAATAATAAATTGCTCACACACTGCTATTTTAGTCTCGATTTCGGGTTATTTCAGCAAAAAAATATATTACCTAAATTGAAGTAAATGAACCTATGGGATAAAATGTAGCTATAAAATCTGCAAACGCTAAGAGTCATAATTATCAAAAACTGAATAGCCCAACGTAACAACAAAACAGCCACTAAAATTAAAACGTTCGCCCACATAATCATTAAATTCATTTCAAATGGCCACGATGCAACTACAAAATGCAACTTCGCGCCTCCAACTATATCCAACAGTAATTATTACAATTGCTGCGGTACAAAAGCGTTTAAAACTTGTCATAGTTATTTTACACAGTCATTTTGTTATTTTCTTTGTTAAGTTTTAACTATGGCCGTAGATTTTTAAAGCGTGAAAACTTTAACTCTGTGATAGTAATGGTATGAAAGGAGGTTACCTACTTTTAAAGTAAAAATGGTTTCAGAATTATTTGTTACACTTTTTGACAAATAAATCATCATCTTCTTGCCCTGTTCCCAAGTCATTTGGGGTCGGCGCAACATGTCTTTTTCTTCCATTCCTCTCTGTCAGACGTCATACTATCATCCACTCCAGTCTGCTTCATGTTCTCTTTCAGGCAATCAATCCATCTTTTCCTCGGTCGACCTCTGCCTCTCCATCCTTCCATTTTGACAAATAAATAAATAGAACTGCCGAGCCTTTTTCCAAACTATGTTGGGGTCGGATTCCAGTCTAACCGGGTGCAGCTGAGTACCAGTGCTTTACAAGGAGCGACTGCCTATCTGACCTCCTCAACACAGTTACCCAGTTAGTTTGTTAAATTGAAAATAAAATGATTATGTATAAATAAATTAAACTTGTTTATACGAATTATTAAAACTGTACGTCAATAAATTGTAATTATGTTTAATCAATGTTGTTGTGTTGCTTGGTAACAATGGAAGGTCAATTGAAAAAAACCGGCCAAGTGCGAGTCGGACTCGTGCACGAAGGGTTCCGTAAATTACAGTTAAATCAACCTATCTCAAAAACTATAAGAGATACTTTGATCAAACCAAAAATCGTTGAAAGAGTTAATTAGCATGCATCACCTCTATTTTTTTTAGAATTTTATACCCCGTAGTTATAAAAATAGAGGGGGGGGACATACTTTTTACGACTTTGAGAGCTGATATCTCAAAAACCGTTCACTTTAAGAAAAATGTTTTTTAGAAAACTTTATATCATTTTAAAAGACCTTTCCATTGATACCCCACACGGGTATGTACATCGAAAAAAAAAATTTCATCCCTCAGTTACATGTATGGGGGGCCCCACCCCCAATTCTTTTTTTTACTATTTAGTGTCATATTTTTGTAGCGGTTCATACAACACATATTCCCATCAAATTTCATCACTGTAGTACTTATAGTTTCCGAGTAAATCGGCTGTGACAGACGGACAGACGGACAGACGGACAGACGGACATGACGAAACTATAAGGGTTCCGTTTTTGCCATTTTGGCTACGGAACCCTAAAAACATATTGTAGTCAACGTGTTTTCATCAAGTAGTCGGCCCACGGTTTCATAATGGAGTTGCATAGCTTATCTACCTCTGTATCCACGCCAAAGTTCGTACTAAAAGGCTTTGCCGTTTTACTGCAATAGCCTAATATACAAACAAATGAACTTAATTAGGCATTCTTCATAAGCATTTGCTAAGATTTGTAGATCTATTAATGATTATATAAGTACCTGATCTTTTCGTAATAATTTCGTATTCTTAATATTAGCTAAGATTTGTAAATCTTATTATTGGTATTCCTGACCTTTCCGTATTTACACGTAGCTAAGGTATGTGGGCAATATTCTAAACTTCCGAATATCTGTCGAGAAGCGATTGACGAGTAACTTGATACGCAATATCAACTCCCAACACGTTATTGCGTTCCGTGGCTATACATGGGATCGCGATCATAGTTCCAATCATTATAATATTTGATGTCATTTTCGAGAATTTACATGTACCAGTCATTATCACATAGATTTTAGTAGAATAAGCTCAACAATAACTGCTTGGGTTGACCTGAAATATAATAATTACCTACGGTATGACCTCATAATTCTTAGAAAATATTCCTATGAACATGCTCAAATGTTCTTGAATACTGTCTCAAGTAGTTAAAGTTGAAGCTTGACAAATGGCTATTGTAAAATAAATAGAACTGATAAAAAATTACGATTTCAAAATATACTTGTTAAAATTTCTTGAAATTTAAAAAAAAATGTAAGACGAGGTTATAAGCTCTTCTCAAGAGTAATTTCTTTACCTCCTTGATTCACAACATATACCACAGACTTAGTAAATAATAGAGGTATTCTCATTTCAAACCTGGTATCCATCATCCATATGATATCCTACTTCCACATTACCAATTTATCTATCATCTAACCAGGTCATCATCCTCCAAGGCTTTTTCCCAACTACGTTGGGGTCGGCTTCCAGTCTAACCGGATGTAGCTGAGTACCAGTGCTTTACAAGGAGCGACTGCCCTATCTGACTCCCTCAACCCAGTTATCCGGGCAACCCAATACCCCTTAGTTAGACTGGTGTCATCTAACCAGGTGCTTCGACAATATTCTTATTTTACTCTTATTTCCAGATGTTCCCGTGCCATGTTAGCGAACCGTATCTCCTACTGGCTAGGAGTGACCGGTCCCTCATACACCGTGGACTCGGCTTGCTCCAGCTCTCTGTATGCCTTGGAGCACGCCTTCAGAGCCATCCGTGATGGCCACTGTGATGCTGCTATTGTGGGAGGATCCAATTTGTGTTTACATCCTTATGTGTCTCTGCAGTTCTCTAGGTGAGGAAATTATATGTACTTACATAATATTGATTTTAGTGGGAAATTTTGCTTAAGTTATGAGACTGTATGATAGGTTAAATATACATATTTATGTAATGTAAACTCTCTCTGCTTTGAGAAAAGCGACTTTAGTACATGAGAAAATAACACTTCGTGTGACTTTAAAGTGTCTACCAAAAATACTAAAACGAAGTATGCATGTACAAAGTTTCATTATTTGATCAATCTTGAAGTTAATTTTTTTATAACGTTCTGATTGACCAAACAAATTACCATAATAATCATTTAGAATGATTTATTTTGTTGTTACAATATAAATGGTATGCAAAACAATTGCATTATTAATAGACCAACTCAAAAATGCATCTCACAATAGACACTCAAAGTCAACAAACGCAAAAGGGTACCAACCCGTTTCACCAGTTTAAAAGGTTCCATTCTCCTTTGTATGTACAGGAAAATAGGTACATTAAAAAATCACCGAGTGACCGGAAAAGTCTGAGTGGTGCAGTTCTTCCTGACTAAGTAACGTTAATGTAGTTTCACCGTAACCTGGGAACATTATTTATTAACTGGTTTTTGCGCCGAGTTGGGAGGCGTCGCGTCGAGATAGTCTGCAGATGTTGAGAATAAGGAATGCTTTTTGTGTTTTGTTTGGGTTTGAGTTTACTTAAGTGTTTAGAGGTGCAAAATCGTACTATCCTATAGTTTGACTGGACTGTTTGTTTAGTTTGGTTTCATATTATGGCTGGTATGATATCGGCTGCTATTAGGTTTTTATGTAGATGAAAGAAAAATATTTTAATGATGGAAACTGCTCTCACTAGGTTTATCTTCTAATGATATTTTTGCACAATTGGCTTAATAAAGTCTTCTAGAACTACCAAAAATACCAACATTTCTAATCTGCGTCAGAAGTCATGTTTAAAATTATTTTAATATCTGTTTCTATCCTAGGTTGGGAGTGTTATCCCCCGACGGTAGGTGCAAGAGTTTCGACAACAGTGCCAACGGTTACGCGCGATCAGAAGCCATAGTCGTCGTCTTCTTGCAAAAGGCTAAGGATTCCAGGAGGTAAGCGATTCAAAAGTAATCTGAAACTTCCGAAGATTTTCTTGAATACATTAGAAGAACTATTTAAAGTCTGTTTTCTATCCCGCCAACTATCTTATTTGGTTGCGACTTTCATCATCACATGGGACATCAAAGTGTTCTCTTTCAAGAGATAAATTCGATTGTCTTGATATGTACCTACATTCAATTAATGTCTGTTGCATTGGATCCTTCACCGTTTCAATTCGCTTAAGCAATCCAAGATCAGTATCAAAACCTAGTAGCTACTTAAGAAATGTCTCAAAATCCATTTCATCCACCAGGGTATACGCTCAACTCCTCCACGCCAAGACCAACTGCGACGGTTACAAAGAGCAGGGTATCACATACCCGGCCGGTCACATTCAGAAGCTTCTCCTCAGCGAGTTCTACGAGGAGTGCTCCATCCCTCCTCACATCTTGGAGTTCGTTGAAGCTCACGGCACAGGTAAGAAGATACTTTTATACACTTGATTCAGCCCTTGAATTTGTGTACCTATGTCTAAAAGGATCTACGTCGCGCTGTCGCATAAAAAGATACTTTCTAAATAACATCTATTTTCACACCAAATATCTGAATTGGTTTTAGGTTTTAGAGTGCAAGGAAAAGAAACAAACGAGAATACTCACTTTCGGGTCTTTTTATAAGTAATGTTTCAAAAAATTACCTCGTTCCTGATGATTTTTGTAAACTCGTGCTACATAGTCAGTTAATTTTTAGTGTATTTCGGTGCCAAGATTCCATCTCATTACTTTAATATTAGACAGAACAGGTGATGAAGCTTAAGACTGTCCATTATTAAAAGCAAGAAAATTAAAACATTAATCTTTGTCAGAGGCTAGATATACAATAAATCATTTTTTTAACACAAGGAACATTCAAAAACTGAAAGACCTTTTTAATAAATTGCAAACCAACTTCGCCTGCTCTGGTAAATATCTTTGCTAAAAGTCACTAGGTACTTTACTAACCAGTAGCAATTGCTAGGAATCCTACGCCTACGGGGGCCCCACACCTATTCTAAATAGTTCTACAAGTCCTACACTAAGGAACTTATATTTCTTTACCGCTGTTTACTTATCTTTAGCAGGAAGCTAAAGCTAACTAGTTTTGGCGACTTAACCCCGGGGTCAGTTTATTATTAGTACTCTCAATTGAAGTGAACTAAGCACCTAAATAGTCCGCTTTAGAGCGGTTGACCGCTGTAATTCCACCGGGCTAGATTGAACCCTTTGATATTTCGGGCACCGATCTAAACTCCGACCTTTATCATTTATTAAGGACTAAATGGCATTCCGTTCTAATTTATTGCCCGAATTGGAGGCGGTAGTAAAAATATTGGCGAGCGTTTTGTGCTGGTTGGAGAGTTATTTAGGACCAAATATGTTCATGTAATTGACGGTATAATGTATTTAAAGAATAGCAAATGCGAGTTGGTACACTACTCTCCAATATTCCGTTTAATACACACGTTAAATTGGATCGAGGCTGTCATTTGAACATCTTTGGAAGCCATTAATGGTAGGCAGTCGCTCAATGTAAAACACTTGTACTCCACTGCATCACGTTAGATTGGAAGGTGGTGAATGTTCCGGTAGTTAATCAGAACTACAAAGAAAATACAACTTTAAAAATATGAAAGCTCAACTTAGAAAACAAACGCCCCGGCAAGCCAGTTCATCACCCTCGCACTGAACACCTTATTAGTCACAATCCAGCAATTTCACAAAACTTTCAAGCATCTGCATTTTTAAGGTTCCGTACCCAAAGGTTAAAACGGGACCCTATTGTTTTCGCTCCTCTGTCCGTCCGTCTGTCACCAGGCTTTATCTCATGAACCGCGATAGTTAGATAGCTGAAATTTTCACAGATGATGTATTATTGTTGCGCTATAACAACAAATACTGAAAGCTAGAATTAAATAAATATTTTGGGGGGCTCCCATACAACCAACGTGATTTTTTTGTCCGTTTTATAAATCAGTACGGAACCCTTCGTGCGCGAATCCGACTCGCACTTGGCCAGTTTTTAAAAAAAAGAAACCTTCACATTAACTCGGCGAGCGAAGTGAGTGAAAACTTGGAGAGAAAAATGAAAAAAAAAGGAAACAGATAAGAAAACTTGGAGCACAGCTAAGGGCACTTTCGCAAAGTGAAATTAAAATGAACTATTGTTTACAGCACAAAGAAGTACTGTATACCTTTTGTGACAAGCTTTTAATACAATACAGAGGTGAAATTGTAATTGTGTACGCGATGAGAAACAATGAGAACGGTTGTGGCCTAGTGTCGGACCGAAATTATGTAATTTGGTGTAAAGTTGAGCTTGCCAGACTTTGCCTGACGAGTTTTGTGTTACGAATCATAATTACGCAAAAACATCGAATAAAAATTGAAAGACACAATGAAAAATGCATCAAAATACTTACCAATAAGACGTAATTTGTTTTAATAGAATTAGAACTGCTTCTGAGATTTCCAATAACACTTATTTTATACCATCTTCAAAAATATTCACATAAAAGTTAATTTCACAAGATCGCTTCCAAAAAAGGGACAATAGGTACAAACAGCCTTTTTATAACCTTTTATTTACCTAAACCGATGTTTTTCTAAAAACCAGAAATTGAATCTCAGAATACAGCCCATTATAGCTCTAAAAATATTTCTATAAGCACGAACAAACCCAAATGTTTCTTCAAAACGATTATTACCTTCAATAAAGGTTATTGTATCAACGAAAGTACTTATTTAGTGAATCTTTAAACTAAAATGGCCACAGGTAGAAAGTAAATAGAAACAGTAAATTAATATAAAGTATGTTTGTTCACTCTCTTTTCATATTTACACTTACTGTTGACTCATTAATAAATGAGCTACAGGACGTGAAATCTCAACCCCATAATTTTCTGTTTTCATAAATAAGCATAGGTATGTTAATAAAATGAAAAAATAATGTAAATACGTAAAGCGAAATTAAGTGAAATAATTTACAAATTGATATTTGAAGTGACCACGTAATTTTGACAAAAATACATACTTTACCTAATACCTACTTCTATTTCTATTTCCCAAATCAACTTGAAAGAAATAAGTTACCTACGCAACAATTCTTCAGCAACTCAATTACATTATTATTTCCCAAATGTAACAATGCGGACTATTATTAACATATTCATGAACGTGTAAAGCAATAAAATATACTACAACCATATAGCTATTTGAAAACCAAAAACAAAGCTAGCAGGAAATATATAATAATAATATTTCACCGTGAAACACTGAAATGTGAAATAAAACACTTTTACGACAAAATGTTGGCCACTCCACAGTATAAAAGCAAAGTTTTACAAGCTTTTAGTATTTTTTGATTGCTAAAGCATTCTGTATACTGAAATCTTAGATGGAAATTGTTGCAAGACAAAACGTAACGTTTCTTCATGGTACAAAGTTTCTATATGGACTTGTAGATAAAATAATGTAGACTATATTGTGGCATCGATTTATCAATAGTTTTTGTTAGTTAAAATATTATTAAAGCTTCTAAAGGTGACCATTTTCCTTAAAATAACTTCTTCACGATTGCAGAAAGCATTCATATACGCACACATATAATTTTTTATGTCAAAAATACTAAATCAAATCCCTTCGAAATACTCCTTAACTGCTAATTTGACACGTAAACCAAATCTGACTACTTACCTTTAAAATCGGTCAATATTTGTATGTAAAACTATCACTACATACTAACGTAGCATATACTTATCGCCTAGAACACAAACTTTGACAAACAAATGACGATTACAACTAGAACCCAGGCGTACAAACTGACCAACCGATTTACGTGCTTTCCTACAAATGTATGCCTTAAAAGCCAGTCCCTAAAGTTTCTGCAAAATTATATTCGGACAAGTATTTTCTAAGTTTCAAGGGTACGTCGATAATTCCAATTTTGACATTGAAATTCATGTTTCCATTGTGTGAGTTTACTTAGTTAAATATTGAACACCCGACTTGAAAAATGCTGTGAAGTTATCGATAACAATTTGAACATAGCTAAACTTCAATTTTAAACGCCATTATGTACTTAAAGGTGGTTAATAAATGATGAAATCGAAATAATTATGTAATAATAAACTGCGAAATACGGTGACATGATGTGATTATGACGACGAAAAGTATTGTAATTTTTAAAATTACTTAAAAATCTCTTATTTAAATGAATTAAAGAAAGTTTAGGATCCATTTGACGTCACAAATTTAATATTAGTTCATTTACCGTTTGTCGCATAAAGGGCGAGAATAAAGCCCTTTTCCATTAATATTTAATTAGCTAGAGTGCTGACGTAAGGAAAATTAACTAAGTTAATGTTTTATCGATACATTTTAAGAAATTAAGTTAGCTTAAGTATCTCACTTTTGGCAGGAAAAAAGTCATTACGGCTGAGATAATTTGGTATTATGGTTTACCTACCTCTAATAAAATTTTAAAGCTATTTTTTATCGTTATTCTTTCAGTGTCTTGGCACTAGGTTATCCTTAAGAATAAGGCATATCTACACAAACCCAAATACACCATACATACATAAATATTCACATTAAAAAAAAAAACGATTGAAAGTAAAAACTCTTCTACAAGCGAAATACTCTTTCGAAAAACCTACCCGTAAACCCCAAAAAGTTTTGCAAAGCCATAATAGGCCGTGGCATTTGAAGTACCGACGGAAAATCCACCGGTTTGTAACATAGTTCGTTGCAAAAGGGTTAGGAGTGCATTTAGGGGGACTCGGGGACTTTTGGCAGTGATACAATCAGGGGAACTTGCAAAGCGATGCAACCAACCTTTGCAGAGCAGGGTCGCATACGAAATAGCTAGCGACAGAAGTCGGCTTTTTCACTTGTTCAGTCAAAATGTGTGTCTACTTTTTCATGTCTTGTAAGATGCACAATTTTAATGTTCATTAGGATAATACAAGGTAGGTATTTAAGTACCTATGGGTACATGAAACACTCAATAACTGTTGTAAAGACAGATGACGGTACCAAGTTTAGCACAAAACAAATTGTACCGAGGAATACAACAGTACGGATTATTGTTACTGTAAATACTTGCGCAAAACCATCCTACTCTAAATTCAATGTAAAAAGTTAACGCGGTAAAATAAGAACTATGAAGGACCTATATTTTCCACTTCTTAAGAATTGTTTTAAAAAGGTTTTGATCTTACATCAAAACCCATTCTACTGTCAAGATGAAATAGCCCTAAATACATCTTAGATACTTTGATTCTTTGTGATTTAATTTTCCTAACTTTAATTTCCTTGTCACCAGGTACCAGAGTAGGAGACCCTGAGGAGTTGTTGGCTATCGACGAGATCTTCTGCACTGGCCGCAAGGGACCCCTCAGGATTGGTTCCATCAAGTCCAACTTGGGACACAGTGAGCCCGCCTCTGGTCTCTGCTCCATTGCCAAGGTAAATATTTAGAAAATTTCTGATTATTTTTCAATCATTATGGATTGTATAATGTTTTTATATAAAAGCAAAAAAAAACTGACCGTCGAAAAAAAAAGAAAAAATGAAGAAAACCTTCACTTTCACATTGAAATCTTTCTGTTGCGCTTTTAAGGCTAAAATACTGAATAACTTAACCGTTTAGCAAGAAATTTTGGTACATAGAATCTAACTAGACGTACAGACCTAAATGAAGGGACATAGGTTTATTTTTATCCAGGATTGGGAAGTATTTCCCTCGAGATGCAGGTGGAAACGTGAGGAACTGCTAGTAAAAGAAATGTCCTACTATATACAACTTAATAAGGTTGCGGATAGACAGCTAATAAAGTATTTCACCAAAATATGCACAAGCATACACAAACTCATATGCTCCCCGTGACGTCATATCAAGCCTCGTAATTGGCGGAGATGACATATCTCTACTCCCTACTCCATATTGCTTGTGTTAATTAAAGCGCTAAGCAGTCAGGATGTACATATGTACATTGTACATACATGTGTACCAAATATGAGACATTTGACACAGGTACTCATTAGATAGACTCGATGCAGCTCATTGATGAAGTTATGATAGCAAAGCTGATTTTATTAGTTAGAGAGATATGTATTCGAATAGTTTGTCTAGGTGCACAGAGTAGGTATTTATTTAATTTATTAAGTACTTCTTTCTGCTGTCATACGAAAATGCGAAAGTTTGTATGTATGGACGTCTGTTCCTCTTTAAGCAAAAAAACTACCGCATGGATGAAACTTGGCAGTAAAATATCCTATGTATCGGAATAAAATATAAGCTACTTTTTTAATTATGCATTTACAGACAGTTATTCCATAGGAAACCGCGTACAATGCTAGTACCATAAACAACCACTTCCGTAATCAACCTTATTCTTCACAAACTTACCATCCAACCTCCTTTGCAGATGTGCATAGCCTACAGCACCGGCTACTTGCCCCCCAACTTGAACTACAACGTGCCTCGTGAAGGAGTAGCAGCTCTAGCCGAGAACAGGCTCCAGGTCGTGACAGACAAAACTCCTTGGGGTAGAGGCATGTCTGGAGTGAACAGCTTCGGTTTCGGAGGCGCTAACGCTCACGCCTTGTTGAAGAATGTCGCCAGGGATAAGGTGAGAAAGATATATGTATATCTGTAGAATTATTTTAAAAAGAAAATACTATTTTTAGTAGACAGAAAAAGGTAGGTATTAGAAGTCCGAATGTAATAGCGACTTATTTAGAATGTGAATTGAATAAATTCAAAATTAGAAGAGTATTTGAAATCGTGGCATAGAGAACAAGGCTGGCTAGAGACACCCAATTTTGTTTTTTAATTAGAATCACGGTAAAAAAAAATCGAAATAATTTTCGTGATAACTTTTTGTCATGTTATTTTATTGTCAAAAACACACAAAACATTAATAGACATTTCTAGTAACTTATTTAAAATCAGCAAAAACAAATTGTTCTGTCCGTCAAACCGTTCTCAATTACGCTTTGAAGCCGCAATAATTAATTCCATAAAGTAAGAATCGTTTTCATCAGCGAGTTCTAAAACTTAACCAAGTTATATCAGATTTGATTTCCAATCTATTGATTATGTCAGCCTATTGTTTTCACTGATGAAACATCAAATAAAATGAGTTTCTAAATGTTATTATTGGAATCGGCTATCAATTTGTTTGATGGACATTTTGAGGAATTAATTAAAATAGGTTTTGTTGGGTATCCTTCTGTTACAGACTGTTTGTTTGATTTCCGTTCTATACCCTGACGGTGAAATTTAAATTAATTCTATCAAAGGTATTTTTTGAATTATTAAATTCATCAATTAAAAAAAAATTTAACATCAGAGGCATTTAACCTTTTTATTTTATAAGGCTGAACGTTTTGATGCCTATGACACCATTACTTATGGCGCGCATTTTAAAAATAGAATTTGGTTGTGCCATTCGCCGACTCGCCGAGTCCATCATTACATTGGTTTGAAAAATAAAATAATTTAACGTTTGAGTGAATAATTAATATAAAACAGTGATAAAATAATTTGTGTCCAAAACCAGGTACGTTTTTGGTCAATATTTTAAAAGATTTAATTAATTCCTTAGTTTACTACTACTTCGCTACCTTTTTGCATTGAATACGCAAGTTAGGTCGGTGGGTCGTCTTAGGGGCTTGACCAAACGATAAGTCAATTCTAATCTTCGAAAACAAATTCTGTTGGTCACTTGAAGGCTGCCAATATACCTGCAATATTTAAATTCAAGTGAATTTAAATCTTATGCGTTTACAATAAAGTTTAAAATAGAATGAAGAGAAGTGATACACTGCATTGCCGCAGGCGGTAGAAACATGGTAAAAGTGGGATTTTCTCATCTTTTCGACTTTATATGCCTTTTTGTTTTGTACTCAAGTTACTCCTTTATGGTCAACAGTATTGAATATTGTGGTAATAAACAAACGGTTTAGAATAGACTGAGATTTATTCAATTTTAGATTTAATGTTTTAGATTCGAATATAATGTATAAGTAGTGATTTTGATTTGATTTTGATTTTAATATAACAGTTATGTAAATGCTTTTTTTATAATTCAGCCTTATTAACGATTTTTTGTTCGACTAGCTTTTCATAGATAGATTATTTTAATATTCCGTAATAACTAAAGACTGATTTGAAATAAACCAAAAGTTAGATTTTTCCAAGCAGACTTCTCATCTGTCGCTACAAATATCACCATGCTTGACAGCAATATTCATTCATGTTCTTAATTCCTTTATTCCGAGCCGTAAATTGCCCTTATAACTTCTAATATATGCACTTATAACTTTCTTCAAACTCCTTACCAAAAATATGACCCAAAATACCCCCTCTCTTTACCAGGTAAACAACGGCATCCCATCAGACGACCTCCCCCGTCTAGTATGTGCATCAGGGCGCACGGAGTCAGCAGTCGCCAGGATCCTGGATGACTTGGAGTCCAGGACGGTGGACGCTGAGCTGGTGCGTTTGTACCATGCTATCCATGATGATGATATTGCTGGACATGTTGTTAGGGGTTATACGCTGTTGGGTGAGTAGTGAAACTGATATTGTTAGAAGGGTTTATTTGTATGCCAAGTATGTATTTGTGTAAAAAGTCCTATGAAGATTGTTTTTCATTTAGTGAAGTGCCCACTCAAATGTAGTATAACTAGAAGATTAATTTAGATTTTAAAGTTAGTTACTGTGAGTATCTAGAAGAAGTTAAGAATGTTGGGGATGCGGTCGAGTTTTTAAAAGACTTTTCTTATCATAATGGAGTACCTACATAACTAATTAAACTTACCAGAAGTTAAGCCAGTTCTAATATACCCATTTTTAATGCATATTAATGGTATAGAGGCAGCAAATATTTGCCTATTTTTGACGAAGCTTTGTTTTAAAATAGTTCTTATCTTCTCTTTAGTAACCCCCAAAATCTCCATCTAGCAGATATTTCTAGCAATATTCCAGTTACCCAAGAATATACCTCTAACCAAATTCCATCTTCCAGGCTCAACCCCCACCAAGAGCGTGTCCCTAGCCCGCGAGATCCAGTACTTCTCTGGCGTCCGTCGCCCTGTATGGTTCGTGTACTCCGGCATGGGCTCCCAGTGGGCCGGTATGGGCAAGGAGCTCATGAGGATCCCGGTCTTCGCTGCTGCTATTGAGAAGTAAGTGGAATAAACTAAGTTTTTGCTGTTTAATGTTGCATATAGTTCTAAAACAACATTGGCAACATAGGACTTAAGTTAAGTGGGAGACTATGTAAAATTAGGTATAATATTGCGTTTGAAAGTTGACACAGATTTTAAACTTACATTAGGGAAAGGCAATGATATGTGGTTCCGTTTATCACACACTAAAATTTGGACTACTATAGAATGAATGTAGAATTTGTAAATTATTTATTCAACATGCTATCGTTTAAATAGGTACTGAAACACCACTCAATTTTAAACATGCCTCTGTCACAATTACGTAAAGTGCCTTGAAAAAAACTTTTAGGTAAAGTAAGACTTAAAGTTAGGAACGTTTAAGTATTTCAAGTTATGACCTCAAAGGTAATCTGCCTTTTGAAACACATTGAAACTGCATTCATGTTTATACGGAAAATTGTGAGAACTAGCTAAATAGGTTGATGTTATAACGTAAATGATAAACTTCATACATGTAACGCAATTAGCGGAGAAGTTTCAGCTCCATGTCAATGCTAATGCAATTAAAATCTACGCGCTCATGCATTCGTTGAATATAATCAAGTAACTTACTTGGTTTGCTATGAGTTAGGAATTATTAGAATACAAATATTACTGTAGTATCTACATCGGAACTTGTTAATTTGTTACTCTCCAAACTAGCCGTTGTTGCAATCTCAATCTCACATAAATTGTATTTAGATTTTAAGGTATTCAATTTGATAACATTATTTTTGCAATAAGAGGGTTTTTTACGGTTTTAAAGGGACTTTTCAGTTATGTAAATCAAGTATTAGAAAAATTTACATATTAAAAAAAAACCCCGTACCACTACCAAATCGGGACGAAATATCAGACTTATGCACAAAAGCTCATCCGTCCTATTTTCAATCTTTTTACTTTAACGTTCTTTAGTCATGTAGTAACTTTTCAGTCTCTACAATATTATCTAAATCCTCACCTTGTCACCCAGGTGCCACAAAGCCTTGGAGCCTAAAGGCGTGAACCTCACCAAGATCATCACGGACCCTGACCCGAAGATCTACGACAACATTCTGAACTCCTTCATTGGTATCGCCGCCGTACAGATCGGTCTTACTGATGTCTTGAAGACCATTGGTGTTGAACCTGATTACATCATTGGTGAGTAGAACTTCCTATAAAAATGAATCGTTATAATCTCTTGGTCACGCTATCACGCGTGAATGGGTGAACCAATTAAGCTGAAAATTAGAGGGAAGTAGGTTAGACCCGAGACGCAAGAAGTTTTTGTCCGGCTACGGGAAACAGTTATTTCAGGACGCTGATGAAACCGCGGGCGGAAGCTAATAGATAAAGGTCATTTTGAGAAATATTGATTCTAGTAGTCTGTTGATCAGTGACTAGTTTCATTGTTAACTCATGAATAAATCTGGTAGATATGAATCTAATAGAGTTGAAATAGGCTCTGTATCTTTAGAAGTGATTGTTGAATCTAATGTTTAAAATAACATTCTATATATTCGTGATTGTCTTTTCAGTAATCAATGTTTTCTACACGTATACTCGTACAAAAGATTAACATTTGTATCGTTTCCATAAGTCTCCACACTATAAAACTCTTCAACCTCACCAGGTCACAGCGTTGGCGAACTTGGCTGCGCTTACGCCGATGGTTGCTTCACCGCCGAGGAGATGATCCTGTCTGCCTACAGCAGAGGTCTCGCCTCCATCGAGACTCCCTTCATCAAGGGATCCATGGCTGCCGTTGGTCTTGGATACAGCCAGGTAAGATAAAATGAAGTTTATTTTTGCTCGTTCGAAATGTTGTAGCATTAGAAAAGTTAGGTTCTATTTTGGAATTTATATTTGCTCGATTGAAATATTTAAGGTTTAAAAGGTGTTCTATTTTAGAATACCAATAGGTAGGCTTAGAATCGCTACTATTTATTCAGGTTTCAGCTACAATTTCATGAATGATTTATAAGTTATGTACTGTAAAATATGTTGTTTGTCACATTTCCGAAAGTTATAATATAGCTATAGATGTAATTAGTGAATCCTGATAAGTATAATTTTATTGATCGCAATTTTATTAAGTACCTCGTCTGTAAAAGGAGATAAATCAAATTCTAGATTCCGATCGAGACCATCCTCTTTTTTGGAAAGTCAGTTAAAAATACCTAAAAATATTTCTATCTCTCTAGATCAAGTCCATGTGCCCACCTGAAATCGAGGTGGCCTGCCACAACGGGCCTGACTCGTCCACCATCTCAGGCCCCGCTGACATCATGAAGGTCTTCGTGGCCAAGCTCAGCTCTCAGGGCATCTTTGCCAAGGAGGTCCCTTGCTCCAACATCGCCTACCACTCGCGTTACATCTCTCAGGCTGGTGAGTTCTTTAGTTTTTTATTTGTATGGAAAATATACGAAATTCTTCTTCTTCACCGTAATCTATTAGAAGCTTTTTGGTTTGGTTTAGCTTCGACCTTCTTCTTGTTCTGAACTACTCCGTGCATCAGGATATCGTACTCGAGACCATAATTACGTTTCAATCTTATCTTACCTCAAATGTATGCACCGAAAAAAAAAAAGCATTTGTTTTAAACATTAACGAAGAAGCTAAGTATTTGTATAGCCTACGTTGAGAGCTTTTTTTTATGTATTTAATTTCAATTAATTCAGTGTAACCACGGAAGTATACATCAAGCATAGTGACTTTGCCATTTAAAATATTAAGCGAAGATTTGAGACCATTTCCAAGAGCTGTGACATTACAAAGCTTTATTGTAAAGTAAGGGAAAGTTGTACCAAACAAACTTGTTTGTTAAGACTAGGATTTCCGTTGATATAAAGTTATTAACGTCTGCAAAGTTACTGAGTAAACTTTGCATTTTGAAAATAACTTTTGTTTATTATCTTTCTGTCTAATTTGTTGATCTGAAACGGTAAATTCGATTACGAATAATAAAGTTTTTGAGCTTTGATGTGCAAATATTTGATGGTTTAAATCTGGAACGCTGGAAGTTAAACAATTTTACGAGGTCCTATTAGCAACAATCGCGAATTTGATTCCCTTACGGGAACAAACTTACACTAGTTCAGTCTTTTGGGTTTTGGTATCCATACCTGGATAAGGTGACATGCTTAAATCTCATCTTAGAAATAACTAGCGTTGACTAGCGTACTTCTTCATCAGCCTTTTGTCTTTTGGTCTGTTCTCTTCTCTTACAGAGCGGAATGATTGCATTAATGACAACGCTTATATTTAAACAAAACACGTGGCTGGTGCTTTAACCAGTAGGCCACCACGACTTAGGGCCACTATGACCTAGGTAAGCAGAAATCTTCAAATTCTGGGATTGTTCCAGGCCCAACCCTGCTGAAGTACCTGAAGCAGGTCATCAAGGACCCCAAGCCTCGTTCAGAGAAGTGGGTGTCCACCTCCCTGCCTCAGGCTCAATGGAAGGATGCCAAGGCTGCTCTATCCTCTGCTGAGTACCATACCAACAATCTGCTGGTAAGTGGTGTCTGCAATTGCATTATATAAATCATATTAACGTTTCTTATCTGCTTATAGTTTAGTGTACGAAAAGGCAATATTTACTTTTTCATATTAAATCTTGCAGCTGTGATGATTACACTTTTTTATTTTAGATTTTGCTTACTTTGATTCATCAATATTTCTTTAAGATGGTCTAGATGAGAGATAAGATGGTATAAAATCACTTTGACTTCATAAAGGAAAATAACATTAGCTCTGACACATTCATATCTTTCTCTATTTCGGGCAACCATTCTAAATATAACGTTTAAAAACTTCCAAAGATTATTACTCCATTATTCTTCTGCAGAGCCCAGTACTCTTCGAAGAGACAGCCCGTCTGATCCACTCCAACGCCATCACCATTGAGATCGCTCCCCACGGTCTGCTGCAAGCCATCCTACGCAGATCCCTGAAGAAGGATGTCATCAACATTGCTCTGACCCAGAGGAACCACAAGGACAATGTCCAGGTCTTGTTCACCGCTTTCGGAAAGTAAGTTATTAATTAAAACTACAGGGGTTTGCAATAAATGAAACCAGTTGGAGGGTCAAAAATGTGAATTAAGTTTGGTTTGAGGATTTGATAGAAACTGATGCCAAAATCGATATTGGAATATAAGTTGCTAGATTAACCGATTACGCCTAATTTCTACAATTTAGGAAAGGTTTTTTCTCATTTGAAAAGGTTTTTATTCACGATGCAACATTTGTTTCAAGAATGTATTTTTCCATCATTGGATGTCTTCTTATTGATTGAGTTTTTGAGAATTTTGACATACCTACTCCCTTTACACACTAAATAGAACTTAAAATAATATCTAATGAATTATTTTGCCCACAGACTGTACGAGTCAGGCCTGAACCCACACCTTGCCAACATCTACCCACACGTGCCATTCCCCGTGTCACAGGGTACACCCATGATCTCCCATCTCGTCGAGTGGGAACACAGTGAAGACTGGTAAGTTTTACAAAAAATGGTAATAATATCGATTTAATGGACTTAAAATAGAAGATCGAAGGATGATGATTTTGCATCTGAAAAATATTACCAATAACTTTGCAAAAGATTTTCTAAAATAGGAGTTTCAGCACCCGTTTAAAAAATGTAAAACACGTGTAACGAATAATGTATCTGACTTGAATGAAAAAGATACATAAATACTTATTAGGTACACCAACTGTCACACTTTCCATCTTGGAACTAATTAAAGAAGATGTTATACTTGTAGCAATTTTTCGTAACATACTTATCCCACACACAGATGGGTTAGCCATATCCACACTATCACAGTCAAACCTTGAAACACAATAAAGAGCTATGTATATTAATTGCCGGCCATCAGTCAGTTGGCCGCAAACAAATCGGCCGGCAGTGATCTATAGCGGCCACTTTGTACCGACTTCAATATACCGGGACGTTAGCGGAACATTTTTCAAAAAGCAGTCCCATTTTTGATATGATTGATGAACTTTGAATGCTGCAATGCGGTTAGGAATTAAAATTGGTGCATGGAGTATGTTGAGTACTTACTATACATATGAAGAAAGTTTCTACGCATGAGCTATAATATTATTTAATGTACTTACAATATTTTTTTAATCAATACCTAAATTAATCACCTGTGAATTTAAGAGAGATGATTTGACTTTTTGTATAATTAAGGTCGTACAAAATAGCTTAAAATAAACTTATCATAAAAGCAAAAATAATCTTTTATATGGATAGTTAATCTTACATTTGGATAGTTAAAATAAATCTTCTTTTTTGTCAATAATAAAATACGTATGTATGTATGAAACTTTATCATCTCACCTATTTAGAGAGACATAGTTATAATCCTCTCCTGATCTTTAAAAAATACTTCGATCCTATTTACTACAAATAGATTTACAACCTTCATAAACAGTTCATTCTCTGCACCCCACTACAAATTCTAAGATCCTTGCAATGCCTCAAGAGTGGAAACGCAATCCGCTGCAGGATATCTTAGGACTTCAAGTGATTGCAGACGGAGGAGTTTCAATCGGTTCTCTGTTGAGTTTTGATTGCATCGCTAATAGTTGCGATACTAATGCAAATGTGGGGTTTGATGTAGAAAGTTATTTAACTAAAAGGGGTGATTTTGATGAAATCATATAATTAACGATATCATACTAGTAACATCTGGTAATACTAAAAGTTTTGGACTATCTGACGAATTATTTTGAAAATTTTAAAAAGTTTCTGCATTAAAATTGCAATATATGCTTTAAATACATTATTTTCGTAACCATTTTCGACCCTAAGGTTAATAGTAAAGCTTGTTGTCTAAAGATGTTATTCTTTGTGACTAGGTATGTAACATCATACAAAGCTCAAGAGAAGATGAAGTCTGGTGAGAGGACCATCAGGATGTCCATCGTGGATGAAGACTGCGAGTACATGGCTGGTCACGTTGTTGACGGTAAGAATATATACCTAACTCTACATCATCATCACCATCAATTTTATTTCGGGGTCGGCTCAGAAAGTCTTATTCTTTACATTATCTTGGCAAAAAAATATTCTGAGAACTAAATCTTATCACAGTCCATTGCCTGACGATGACTACTTCCAAGTTGCTTAGACATATACCGGATTTTATACACTATGTCCAGTCAAGCAGCTTTTCTTATTACATACCAGCTATTCACGCACATAGTTAAAAAGTAACCTATCTTCTTTCTCAGGCTCTAGAGTATCTGTCAACGACATTTCGTCAGACGATATGCACAGTAACATTCACAAAAGCCCTACACTAACTATTTCTACTTCTCAGGTCGTAACTTGTACCCCGCCACCGGTTACCTGGTTCTCGTTTGGGAGACCCTCGGTATGATGATGGGAGAGCTCTACACTGAAGTGTCAGTGGTGTTCGAGAACGTTCGCTTCCAGCGAGCTACTAACATTCCTAAAGAAGGCAACTTGGAGTTCATTATTATGATCCAGAAGGGCAGTGGTAACTTTGAGGTAATTATTTTAGGCTATACGTTCTTCTGATCTAAAGAAAATATCAAGCTTGTCCGAAAATATTTTCTTGCTATTTATTCTTCCAAGAAAAATATATTTCTACATAGATCCCAAAAATTTGCTGTTTAGTAGTTTGTGCTTTTAGCGGTAAAACAGGCATACCCTTCTTCATAATGAAATGTCTAGGTATACTTTCAACTAAAGCTTTTCTGTGAGTCTCTAA
This sequence comes from Helicoverpa armigera, assembly GCF_030705265.1. Lineage (NCBI taxonomy): Eukaryota > Metazoa > Arthropoda > Insecta > Lepidoptera > Noctuidae > Helicoverpa > Helicoverpa armigera. The sequence continues at coordinate 5,605,631 of NC_087141.1, forward strand.
TTGAAAATTTATGCAGACGTATCTCAAGCATAAATATAGCTACCATTTTCATGTCTAGGAGTACTAAAAACCTTAACTTTGAAAAATACAAAAAAATACTTGGTAACAGACATTAACAAAGCTAAAACAAAAACTCAAAAATCAACCTTCTTCAACCAGATCGTAGAAAGCGGAGCATCCATCGTCACCGGTCGTATCTACGCCAAGAAGAACGTAGGCCAAGACTACCGAGTGATCCCGAGCTTGCCCGAAGTGAGCGGCCCGAACATCAAGCACATGCTTACTAAGGACTTTTACAAGGAGTTGAGGCTTAGAGGATACCAATACAGGTGAGAGCTGATGGAGTTTCAGATGATGGATTCGATGTTTGAAAATTTTTGAATTTGGAATTTGTAGGTTCATTTGTTGATGATGCAAGATTTGAGTCTTTAGATGACGTGAAAGCAGTGTGTGAAGGATTGTGGATAGTTAATGGTTTCAGGTTGAAAATAGAATTGTTTTAATAAAAGCTAGAAGCTAAAAATTAAATATTGGAGTTAAAGAAGTAATGGTAGACTCATAGGTAGTTGAATATCAATTTGCAGCTCGTAGATTAATAAGGAGAATACAAGAATAGTTCAACAACTTTTAAACGAATTCAGCACAATAATTTGTAGTAGCAAAGTATTAATTACGATAAAACCACAAATTCTAATTATTTTAATAGAAACACGAAACATCTTTCAAGCCTTCTTGTTTTCACATCAAAGCTATAATGTTAATATATATAATTGTACTTGTTAACTTTGAGATTACTTAGCATTTTACAAACAAAGCTGAGTGCTTTAAAGTAAAGATTTTACACAAACTTATGTTTTATGAATTTAGACCAAAAAGTTTGACTTTAATAAATCCAAATTAGGCAGCTAAAGTAGCTGTTGGTTAGCCAAATTATTAGCTAAAACATTTACAGCCTTTGGGGATAGTGTTACGAAAATTATAGAATACTAGAAAAACCTAAGGTCCAGTAGGTATAAAAGAGATAAACTAGAATTATACATACTCAATATTTCCTTTTAACATACATATAATCAAACCATTCGGTTTCAATCTAAGCTATTTTTGAGATCCATTCTTAGATTCTTAACAAATACATACATTACAGGATAAAAACATAAATCTTTTAAGTTATCACTACCGTTGGTTAATCTCTACTTTCACAATCGTCTACTTTTGTGTCACCTTCATACAAAACATCGTCGGTTTCACCATTTTCCTCAAAAAATCCAAAATCAACCAGCATTCTTCTTTCAGCGGTCTTTTCCGTGGCGTCCTCGGCTGCAACGTCGAAGGTACCCGCGGCCGTCTCTCCTGGGTCAACAACTGGGTGACCTTCATGGACTGCATGCTGCAAATGAAGATCATTGGCCAGGACACCCGAGGTCTCTTCGTCCCCACCAGGATTGAGAAGCTGTCTATCGATGCTAACATGCATTATAATGCTATCTCCAAAATGAACCCTGATTCTACGAAGAATTCGTTCGAAATTAGGGTGTATCCTGATGTTGATGTTATTAGGTAAGATTTTGAACGTTTTTCACTATTTACTGACTACTTTTTATAGTTAATGAAACATACTACAACTAGATTCTGCAAACGGACCGTCCCACCCGCGTCCAGTGGGAACTACTTTACTGGCTCGGTTAAAATTAGCGTATAACCTTAAATACCTAAAACTAAAATATTTTTTTAAATCGGACTGAGATTATTAGCAAGTTCAAACAAATATATTTTTATGATAAAGAATTTCTCTGTGAATCATCCCGATAACTGTTTGTAACGTAATATTTCTCAAAAAATGTATCAGAAGCAGTATATTTAGGTAAATAACAGTTTCAATGAAGAACAGTACTAATGAACAGCCATTGAAATAAATACGTACTTTAGTGAATTTAAATTAAACAAGGATATTTGTATTACCGTCCAATTAATCTTAAGATACACCAAATAACGAATAGCAGCGTTAATTCCAAATGCTTTGGAGTATGAATAAGATGACTTTCATTTTACGAACTAACTTTAAATCAAAATGAAGAGAAATCGAAAGTACCTAAATGGAACTCTGGGACCGAACATTTTGAAAGCTAACTTTTGCAGTCTATCTTTAATATTGCATAACTTAATTCTTTCGCTCAAAAAAGTATTCTATAAAATAAGATTTTTTTTAAATACTAGCGCAAACACTTGATGCGTCATTTGATGAGTCTTCCAAGTATTATAGGTAAAGAGGCGCTCTATATGATATTCATACACTGGAGTCCAAGTAATTACCTTCCCAGGTTCACGACAACCCTTTATAAATTACGTATTTAATCAACCTTTTATTGGGTGACTGTTGAATTTATCGATATAACACATGGCAACTTACATACAATTGTATACATAGGGACTTAATTTTTATATAAAAGTAAATAATATACGTGGGTAGGTTGGTAAATAATATGTAAATACATTTTAATATGTAACCTATGTTCTTTCTTGTACATAATCTTGTTGTAGATTTCTCTAGTCAAGAGTGCTTCAGGCAGTCTTGTTTTTCTTAAGGTATATAATTTACTTATCATTAGTCTTATTCAAGCTACTACACATTTTTTATATTATATTTTGTTCATACGGTATTCAACCCAGTTTATACCAAAATTCGTAAACGCTATTTTCCTCTCATACCTAAAAGCCTTCGAAAAACGATTCAAGCTTCTAAATATACAGTCAAGTTCATATAGTCAAAAAAATTTTACTCAAAAGCCACTCTCTGGGGATGAAAAATTAAATATTTAACCATGTACACACTCGGCCCAATATTTTTTAATCATATATTGGCCACGAGAAATAGTTCCTTACCGATTCCCTAAGGAACGTCTCAATTTTCTAGAACAAATATTGAGAAAGTGGAATAGAAAAAAATGGTTCCTTCAAATACCTAATAATTATTAGACATTTCATTTCCTATCGTTTGTTTAGTTTGTCTGATTGAAATAAAGATATAATTATTAAAAATATCTTCATAAGTACCTATCTGTTTGATTACATGGTAACTTTTTATGTTTGTCTTCTTTATAACTAAAAATAAGTTTACAGTCTGCTGAACATAATCAAAAAGGTTGCGGTAAACAAAAATAAAATAAACATAAAGTTTATTTTTGGCAATTAATTAGGTTTGTTTTTCAAAAGTCAAGTCTCAAAAAATAGTGGTGTTTGCAAAGCTATTTAAAGCTAACCTTTTAACATAGACGAGTATAATGATGATTTATTCAACTGGCACATTGAACGTCTTGTGGTTACTGGCAATAACTCTGACTTGCAACAATGCTAGGTACAAGATATTGCTTCTGTGTAAACCTAGTCATCATGCAAGATTTTGCAGAAATGGTATTTGACCTTTGCATTTGAGGACTTACTAGTTACAACCATTTTATTTAGTGATCTACTTATTTATTGATTTTACAACGTATGTTCTACATTTTTAAATATTAAATAAAATATATTGAAAAATATATTAAAATTAAAATAAATATACCTATTATAAAATATGTTTTAAAAATAGGTGGCCACCAATATCAGGCACAGGGTCCAAGGTACCGGTAAATATAAAATAACAATTTTATTTTACCATTATTAGCTCTTGGATAGATGTATCTTCCGTGGATAGATTTAAATTTTCCCAACACTGATTTTTTTTCTAATCATATTAACTAGAATAGTTTTTCCTCTTTTATAACATTTGTTTGATTAGATGGTATTCTAGTATTTTCAAAAATTGTTTCTAGAACTGATTTATTACTTTGTTAGTTACAAGTAAAACAAATGCTGCACAATAACGGGAAACATAATGCTTTTACAGTACAAATCCTCTAAACGCTCATACAAATTCATAGCACCAATAACATGAATTTGACTATCAAAACGTGTTGACTAGACAAATGTCAACAGATTTCGTGTTGGCCAGTTTAAATGGTTTACAAATATCTACCATTTATAATTGAGTTACGATCAGTTAGGGAGCCAAAGATACTGCAATTTATTAGTATTACGTGGTAGGATTTGAAGACGCCATTAACTAGGTACGGGTCGACTTTAATCCAATTTAAGTCGTCCAATATAATCCTTTGGAAGAAGGTTAATTCTACAATTAAACAACCATTCATTTACAGCAGGTATACATATTATTTTCTCATGATTATTTTTAATATTCAGCGAATACCATATAAAACCGACTCAAATATATGGTTGGGATAAGGCTGTGCAAATTCAAGAAATACAAATCGCTCATGATGTAAATGGTATATTTTTTGTTCAGGGCTGGTGGTGTTGAAGTCCGCGGTCTCCACGCTACTCCCATTACCAAGAGGCTGCCTCTTGGAGTACCAGTACTTGAGAAGAACGAATTCATCGCCAACTTCGGAAAGAACAAGATGAAGGTAAAGGAATCCCAACCTAAATGCTTTTGAGATAAGTATGAAATTCCTTTGGAACTAAAAGTTACTTTTTACGAACAGATTGAAGACATTCTCCGTTCCAACATCCAACTGGTACTTGAGAACATCCAGACATACAAAGTCAAGAGCATAGAATTAGTAGATGAAGAATATAAGAAGAACGACATCCAACCCATTTTGGAAACTGTTGGAGAAATGCTGGGTGACCTGCCTTTGGTACAAGCTGAGCTGCTGATGATTTCTGAAGAGCCTATTGAAGTGGCTTCCAACATCACTGTTGAGAACAAGAAGCTATCTGGAGAGAGCAACACTATCCTCTTCATTGGTGCTAACCTTCTTAGCAGGCCTGATGTAAGGAAACCAATTAAAATTATCTCTTTTAAGTAACAGATCTCTTCTTTTCAAAACTATATTAATTTATTTACTTTAATACCAGGTTCTCCAAAGTGCAATCGGCACACTCCGTGACAAATGCTTCCTCATCAGTCGTGAGAAGGACCGCCCCAACCCTAAGGATTACTCCGACAAATACGACATCGTTACCATCCACGACACGGGTGTTGAATACCTGGTCCTCTTCAGGAAACGCATTGGAGCCAGACCCGCGAAGTTCGTTAGAATCCCCGCTTCAGACCTCGAATTCACATGGATCGACAAAGTCAAGGAGGAACTTAAAGAAGGCCAGAAACTGGTCCTTTACACCCAAGATGAGCCTATCAACGGTCTTCTAGGGTTGGTCAACTGCTTGAGGAAGGAGCCTGGTGGTGAGGTCGTGTATGGTCTTCTGATTTCTGACCCCTCTGCACCTCCATTCAACCCTGACTTGGAGTTCTATGAAGAGCAACTGGACAAGGATTTGGCTATCAACATTTACCAAGATGTAAGTCAAAACTTAATGATCTCGAAAGTTTCTGATACCGAGAAATTATTCGGTTTTACTGACCAAATAAATGAAGTTATGAAAGAGAATTTCTATGAAACCCCCAACCTCATTAAGGTTCACCTCGTTCTCTCGAACGACAAAATATTCTGTCAATGGAATTATAAAGCCGGGGTTATTTCTGAGAAATTTGAATTCAGTTAAGAGATAACGAAGTAAATCCGACAACAGGCTTAATTAATATTCATCAATATGATAAATTGCTTTACAAATATATAGGTTTTCAATTGAAATGGCAAATAATCGATATTCCGCCGTAATTTTTTTATAATTTATGCTGAGACATTCGCGTAATCCAGACAGCTTTTCAAAATGTAAATTGGTTAAAATATTCTGACACATATCAACAGCAATTTTTCTATCTTTGCAATTCACAGACTAACCCTTTCTACTATCAAAAATATAGATTTAATTTTACCATCTCTAAGTTAATATTCAAAATTTTCTATTTATGCCATTTTCTCCACAGGGTCAATGGGGTACTTACCGCCATCTTCTCCTGGGTGACTTGGAGACGGTCCGTGCCAACCACGCTTATGTCAACACTCTGACTATCGGAGACTTGTCTTCACTCAGTTGGGTGGAAGGACCCATCAGGGAGAACCATGTGTTCAAGAGCAAGGAGAAAGTGCTTGTTAGCGTGAGTATCGAATTTGAGTCTATTTTTGAGTATTTTCTTTGTATTGACATTATGTTTAGAGGTACTTTTAAAACAAAAGTTACTTCAAAACCATATTTACCCTCATCCTTCTTAAAAAGAGGATCCACATAAGGTGTTTTCAACTATTGCTTCCTTGCTATCATCAAACAAAAATTTTATTGCGACTTCTTTCTTCCTAGTATCTGATCTGTAGTCGTTACTTATTTTCAATTATTACTACATGTAAATGTTCCTTTTTAATGTGTGTCACCTTCTTCATCTCCTATACATATATATAAAGCATTATATTCTTCTCCACCAGGTATACTGTGCCGCTCTTAACTTCCGTGACGTCATGACAGCCACGGGTCGTGTGACAGTGGACGCGGTCGCTCGCGGTCGTCTTGCGCAGGAGTGCGTGCAAGGTTTCGAGATCGTCGGAAAGACACCCAAGTATGTTATAATTTTATTATTTAAATCTGTGTTATATTAGTTTGTGGTGATAAATGAAATAAATAATGGATTTATATTTACATCACATACCTATTGATGAATCATAATTTGGAGGTGATAAATTCTGAAAAATCCTAACTATGAGGCATTTTTTTGCCATTGTGTTTCCGTTAAAGATATCTTGTATATGCTTATTGTCAGCAATTTTCTTGTCGATAGCAGTCAAGCTTTCCTTTCAGACTTCTTTGAAGAGACAGGAATTTCATGTCTGTCTTATACTCATTATTATGCTTCAAAACCACCATAATTTTAACAATAATATCTTCTACAGCGGTTCCCGTGTCATGGGTATGATCCGTAACCGTGGTATGGCTAACTTGGCTGAAGGAGACAAGGCTCTGTTGTGGGCCATCCCTGACGAGTGGAGCTTCGAAGAGGCTGCTACAGTACCTGTGGCTTACGGAACTGTCTACTATTCTATGGTAAGTCTTGATTATCAGATAATGACCACCTACACAGAGGATGTGTAAAAATGCGAGTAAATAAAGATAAAAATAGCGATTACAAGTCTGTATCGATGACTCGCTATTTTAAAATTTTTCAAGTTACAAAGTTCACTTTGTAATGAGACCAGATGGGTAATGAAAAGACATCGATCACATATCTGTTAAATGAACTTTTCCTAAATTTACCGTTTCCTCAGATTTTTGTGTCAATAGTTTCTCAATAGCTAAGCAAGACAGAACTAGTCTCTGATACCTAGCTTATGTATTTGCTCTCTCTCTCCTCCCTATTTTAAGAGGCATAAAAGTGTTACTATCAATTCACATAACACTGTAAAATCCCTTTAAAATCAAAATCTAAAGCAATCATCTCTGTACCCAGGTCATGGTAGGCCAAATCAAGCGCGGCGAATCAATCCTGATCCACGCCGGTTCGGGAGGTGTCGGTCAAGCTGCTATCAACGTAGCCCTTCACTACGGCTGCGAAGTCTTCACCACTGTCGGAACTGCTGAGAAGAGGGCCTTCATCAAGAAGCTGTTCCCGCAACTTAAAGGTTTGTAGGGAGTGGGGTTATAGATGAGGAATAGAGTAAAAGTTTTGTAACCTAAGTACTTCATAAACTTCATAGTCTATCAATTATTGTCCCTGGATGCGTGAATACAGTTAGTAATTTCGAGATAAAAATATCCTATAGTATCGAATCTTCTTCTATTATAGCTTCTTTCGGAATCTTTATTTCTCCTCGCTATACTATAACTAAGATTTTAAAGTCATCAACTTGACCGATCTTGCCCTTTTACAACAGAAACTAGACTATTTGAATAACAAGTTACTTCCCACAAACAATATCAGTATTTTCTATCTGTCATTCTATCTTCTTCCTAGCGCTTTGAATAACGAGTAATGTCCGAGAAACCATAATTTAAAGTATAATTATTATCCAACAGACAGCCACATCGGCAACTCTCGTGACGCTTCGTTCGAGGACATGATCAGACGCGAGACAAACGGCAGGGGAGTCGACATGGTGCTCAACTCCTTGTCCGACGAGAAACTGCAGGTTTGTTTTTACACGACTTCTTATACTTATACCTATGATAGTTCCATAAATACTATAATGAGGAGCTTAATTACTTTTTTACTAACTTCATTTGTTAACGTACACATGGATAGAAATATAGCACTTTTTTATTCATTCAAAACTCGTCTACTATTGCACTCTACATAATAGTAACTACTCCCTTCAAATCTCTTTTCCTTTGTATATTTTATGTATAATAAAACTGACTGCTCTCGTCAATCTATCCTAACTTTGATGCTCTTTGATGATAAAATTTTGTTCATATGTGCAATTTTAAATTGTATTTATTTAAAACCAAAACTATATCATTTTTTTTATTACCTAGGCGTCAGTCCGCTGCCTCGCCTACCGCGGCCGCTTCCTTGAGATCGGCAAGTTCGACATCAGCAACAACACTCCCATCGGCATGTACTTCTTCCTCAAGGAGACTTCCTTCCACGGCATCATGTTGGACTACATCTTCGACCAGACCTACGCTTTCAGGAAGGTTTGTAAATACTTAACTATTATGTTATTTTATACTGGTTTTAGGTTATTTGGAATTTATTAAGTAAAAATCTGTTTCAGGATTTGTAATTTTTCACAAGTATACATTAACATAATTATACATAGCTTTGCGTTTACTTGATTTGAATTATATATTGTAGTGAAACTAATGTAAAGTTCTAAATAGTCTCCTTGACTGCTCAAAATGTACTCCTCAGCCTGTTTTCTACACTAGAGATTTAACTTGATGATTAGTTATGACAAACTGGAGTACTTCAAAGTCGTCGCGATCTTTTCATATCTTCATGTATTCTTATATATTATTCTAATATATTATATATCCCCTGTAATCTTAAAAAAATAATAGTTACGATTTTCTTATCTTTTGTATTATGTTTTAGCGCCTGCAAGACTTGCTCCTCAGTGGTATCGAGAACGGTGCCGTCAGGCCTCTGACCTACTGCACGTTCGAAGCCAATGAAGTGGAGACTGCTTTCCGTTACATGGCTGCCGGAAAACACATTGGAAAGGTAACACATGCTTTTTTCTTTAAAAAATATGATTTTAGGGGAATACTGCTAAGGTTGCTCTTTTAGAGTAACTTTTAACTTTTCTTCATCACCTAATGTTTAATTGTTTTATGTTAGGTTATCGTCAAGATCCGTGATGAGGAACGCAGCAACCGCCCAGTCAGGCCTGTTGTTACTCCAATCCAGGCTGTACCTAGGTAAGCTAGCTAGCTGCTAATACCTTAGCATATGACCCGATCTCGCTAAAACCAAGTAATTATTTGAATGCAGTATTTGGTTTGATTTTTTGGACTATCATCAAATTAAACTTTATCAACCCTTCAGACAATACTATCTCTAACACCCATATACCAATATCATACTACTGAATCACTATTAAACCAAGTCTTAAATGATTAACGAAACAAGGACCCATTTTGTAGCCCTGATTCCTTATTAAACCACATTCTTCTCTCAGGTACATCTGCCACGAAGACCACGTGTACATAGTAGCGGGAGGTCTGGGAGGCTTCGGTCTGGAGCTGGCTGACTGGCTCATCATGAGAGGAGGCAGGAAGATCCTCCTTACTTCACGTAGAGGAGTCACCAATGGATACCAGTCTTCTAGGCTCAGGTTTGTGTAGAAATTTGTTTAAGGATCTTTAGGTTCAATTTCACTGACAGTATACCTCTACAATACTCCTTACTTTGTAGAAGGTACATAAAAAAGTGTCAGTGATCTTGGGCCTTATTCTTTTTGTTTATTTCCACCGTTTTAATTTAAAGTAATATGAGATAAAGCTGGTATACAAAAGTGATTAGGTGTATTATTTGATGTCCCCAAAACATCACACTAATTATGGGGAATTTTGAACATTAACTTACTTTTAATAATGCCTGTGATGATTTATGCCAACCCTAAAATAATTCTAACTTATAGTTTTTGCTCTCTCGTGAGCACACCGAAATAAAGTTTTATTCCCCAAAATTTTCACCATTGATCATACCACTAATCTCAATCTTCTCCCCTCAGGGCATGGGCCTCATACGGTGCTGACGTCCAAATCTCGACCCACGACATCACCACTGAAGAAGGATGCGAAGACATGCTCAAGATGGCCCTCAAGATGGGTCCAGTAGACGCCATCTTCAACTTGGCAGTGGTCCTGAAGGACTCCATCTTCCAGAACCAGACTCCTGAGACCTTCAAGACCTCGTACGGCCCTAAGGCTCTCGCTACCGTCCATTTGGATAAACTGTCCAGGAAACTGTGCCCGGGATTGAGGTAAGTGGCTCTTTAGTTTTTAAGGGTCTTCACTTTATTGGTTATTATTTAAAATCATTAGTTAAAATCTAATCAAGCTTTTTTGGAATATGTCTTTTTTATTATTATATTCATACTTACACTTTAATTAAAAACTATTCTATCAAAAACTAAAAAGCGTTAAAAAATTCATCCTCGTCGCTGTCGACTGGCCTTTTTACCCGACTGCCAAAGAAGGAGGGTAATGTTTTTCGAGTGTATGTAAGTATGTATGTATGTCTGTTCCTTTGTGACCTCCTGTAGCCTAAACGGCTTGATGGATTTTGATGTATGAGGTATCGTTAGATTTGTCTTGATTACGGGAGTGTCATAGGATACATTTTATCCTAAAAGTCCCACGGGATATTTTTTCTAAATTTCTCTTTAAAAAAATATGTATGCGGTATCATTAGATTCATTTCAATCACGGGAGTAATTAATATAGGATACGTTTTTTCTCAAAATTCCCACGGGAACATGTTAATTCTGCGTCAACGCAAAGCAACTCATGCGTTAGCAAGCAAAAAGATAGGGCGTGGCCTGGCATGCGGCGCGCGGCGCGGTGCGGAGGGGGATATGCTCGAGTATACAGCCCGAATGCGGGCACACGCATAAGGGCACACGTCGTTGACGGTCGTCTCTAAATAGCGATTTTTTCGATACTTCGTCGTCTGACGCGAAACTTATAAAGAAGCCCCACAATAATATTGATCAATCAAATTAGAATGTAATAAGAATTCTGTAGCGGCCACAGAAACTGCGGGTAATAGCTGCCTAATTCTTTTTCTTCTTCACTACCAACAGTCCAGATTGGCGGTAAATTTATGTTGCGGAGTAACATCACTCGTAATCTAAAGCCAAATGTCGTCGAAATAATTTAAAATGGTATAGTAAGTTCAACTCAGTCGTGCGCGCGGCCTTATGTGTGGGTAACCCTCGTACATATACAGTGACTTTGTGTGCGTGACAAGAGGTACAGTCGGGTACAATACAGTTATGTAGGGGTTGTATACGGGTGTTTAAAGAACAGTTATTACGTAATTTAATGTTTATTTATTTATAATGATTATGAATCGCTATTTGAAAAATCAAATGATGAATTTTCGGATTCGCTACTCTACAAGGTGAATTATAAATTCTGACTCCATGTCAAAATGTCTATAGTATTCTTCTTTTTTCTTTTGTACATGTCGACAAGTATTACGCCACATCCCATCATCAATTTGACTTAAACGTTCATTTATGAGTTTCATTATTTTGTTATTTTGGTCGACATAATGTCGAAGCAATATAATTTTTTGAAATTCCCTACATATTTTGTTTACATTATTATACTATATAGATTATACCTCTTTTTACATTCTTAGTCCACACTTTTATTTATTGTCGGCGTACCCCGAGCTAGAAAATATGTAAGGAGTATTTAATTCTTAGATACTGTCAATGTCAATTTGAAAAGACTTATGAGAAAATAATGAAAAACTATATTTTATAATAAAAAGCTTTGAATGTTGTTTTTTTTTTGTGAAACGCTTTATCTGACTCCTTAATAATTTCTCCGTGAATAACTAGTATTTTCGTAAACGACTGTACCCATAAGAAAAAGTGATAAGAACACGTCATGCTCGGACGGCGACGTCACTGTCACACGAATGAAAGTTGTATATTTACAAGCCGACGCACACATAGGGCCGCGCGCAAATCTGAGTTGAACTATCTATACTTACATATACATAGTCTTCTACATCTACAACATTTTCGTTAAATAAAAACAGCTAAAAAGTTATAAATAAAAGAATTATCGCAGGCGGGGACCACCTTGACCGCCACCAACGAAAATTCTGCTAAATGGTGCACAACCGAAATGACTATAAATAAGCCTCTGTTGGTCCCCGCCTGCGATGCTTTCCATCAATATTTATAAATTATATTCAGTAAATTTGTATTCAAAATAAGTTTCTGTTTATTTAACTATCGATTACGAACACATATTGTAGTGTATTTTAATATAGGTATTGTTTAAACGGTATTACATAATTCGTTTTTAGCATTTGATTGATCAATATTATTGTGGGGCTTGTTTTACTCTTTTTTTAGTGTGCAGTCGGGTATTTTGTTTTTTGATATACACATTTATTTCTGTCATTGTTGCTATTTGATCTGTAAGATCGGGTTAAAGTGGATTCTCAGTTTTTAAAACTAACATATTTCGATCTAGACCCTTATGAGGCTTAATCGAATCAGTTTATCCTAGCACCTCTAAAATCAAATGGATCCTATTTTTGCTCCTAGCGTGTTGTTCAGGCATAAAAATACTCAACAAACTACAGTCTATAATTAAAGCAGGTACTTCATAAAATCTGTTCTCAAATTTATATCATGATACCAACAGGGAAGTAGATTATTGAACAAGTTTTACGAGTGAAGTTTCACCCCGGGAGTTCAATTATAGTGTCCAGAAATTTATTTATTAATCCCCAAGTGGAGGGAAAAACAAAGGGTGGCAAAACTTGGTACTTATGTTTTATGTGAGCATGTTTTGGTAGTATGATGAATTGTTTTAGTGTTTAGAATTATTATAGTTGAAGGAGTTTGAGCCTAAATTAAGTACTGGGGTTATTTTGGGGATAAATTATGTATAGTATAGTATACAATAGTCTTACTTAATACTCGTCTAAATTACTAGGGTTATTTTGAAGGTAAAATTATGTAGGTATTTTAAAATGGGTCTATTTAAATATGTATAAATTTTCTGACCCTTTTGAGCCCACAAATCTAAAAAACGTAACACTAAAACATATGTGGTTGAAACATTATATAGCGGCACATGTAATTATGAAAAAAATTAAGCGATGTCTCACAAAAATTACAGTTTATCTCTCGACATATTCCCGAAAATATTTACAGACTTTTCTACATATATTTTCGAAGGCACTGATTTCCATATCCTATCCACAGGGACTTCGTAATCTTCTCATCCGTATCCTGCGGTCGCGGTAACGCTGGACAGACGAACTACGGTCTCTCCAACTCCGTGATGGAGAGGATCTGTGAATGGAGGAAGAAGCTCGGACTCCCAGCCCTGGCTGTGCAGTGGGGAGCTGTCGGAGATGTAAGTATAAAGTTTTTACCGACTTTACTAAAATGAGGAAGTTTTCAATTCGACCGTGTTCGTATATTTTTTAAACTGATTTCCATAAGGAAAGGAGGATATCAATTCGGATGTTGCGATTTTTTTTTTGTTTGGTAGCACATATGTATCTTTATCGTTTAGCTATGGTTTCCTACCAAGGTTGTATCATTTCATGCCAAAAATATTTAACTGAAATTCTTTATGAATCCCTTCACTTAATTTTGCATAGGATGGAAGATGTCTAACATATCAGACATTATAAATGTTTTCTTAAAGGCAGATTAACTATTATTTATTTCTACATATTACAACCTATCGCCAAGTAAAAAGTTTTGCGTACTAGATTTTAAACTTTGCAATAGACTCCCTTCAAATAGGTTCACATACTTAATCCCATGTTAATATTACCTTCTTCACACAGGTGGGTCTCGTAGCCGACATGCAAGACGACGATGTCCAACTAGAAATCGGAGGCACCCTCCAACAGAGGATCTCCTCTTGTCTCTCTGCTCTCGACAAGTTCATGAAGCAGGACGCAGCCATCGTGTCCTCCATCGTCGTGGCTGAGAAGAAGGCCGGAGGATCTGGATGTGGCAACATTGTCGATGCCGTCGCTCAGATTATGGGTAAGTTGGAAATTGTGACATAAGCATCCTAATTTCTGTTACTGTTATAGCCTTTTTATCGTCCCACTGCTGGGCACAGGCCTCCTCTCACATGGAGAAGGATTGAGCATTAATCACCACGCTTGCTCAATGCGGGTTGGTGATTTCAGACTTAATAGTCCAGGTTTCCTCAAGATGTTTTCCTTCACCTTTATATCAGCCATTGGTGTCTAAGATATACTTAGAAAGTACATACAAACTTAGAAAAGTTGCATTGGTACTTGCCTCCTGGTATCCTAATTTCAGCCAGAGGATATTCATTTTTGAATACAGGTTTCTCTACCTTCGTCGGTTTTCGAGTGGATTGGGTGGAAGCAGTGTTGATGATAAAGATTAAGATTTGAAGTGAACATAGGAGATTGAAGAATAGAATAGAATTGAGGGTCTATTGAACTGCAGAGAAAGCAGGTTATGATAGTGGTGAACAAGTTAAAGGACCAAAGAAATATCTAGTGCGTTGTGGTTTAGGTACAAAATTACTTTCTTTAGAAGAGATTTTCATTTATTTTGAGATGATGTCAAGAACAAAGCATCATGCCAAGTCCTGGCACGTAACACGTAACATAACATGTACCTAAGTTCATTATTCCAGAAAACCAAAGAAAACTAACTTCCAAACTTTAAAAAGCATTTCACCAACAAAATACCGTATGTTCACAACATCCGCGTTTCTAAGAAATTATTCGTAAGTTGAACATAAGTTAGTGAAGTTCAAGACACAACAGTATGAAGTTTCTTCAACAACAATTTTAAATGTAGCTTCTTATTATTTTTTTATTATGTACTTGGAAAGGCAGAATGAGGTATCCAACTGCTTATACAACTTGGCAAGGCCGCTTTTGTCTCTACAATAAAGTGTGCTAGTTCAAGAATATTGAAATGTTTTCTGCGACATTATTTTATCTAGGTGCTAAATTTGCCACAGGGATTTGCTGAAATTAATGTCCGTGAAACATTGAATTAGCCCGGGATAATCTAACTTTCTATGAGAGATACCATTTTTGGATTGGGCCCTAAGAATAGTCCTTCCACTGTTCTCCATATTTTCGTCTGTATTGACTAGAAGAACGCGTCTTCTTCTAGACAGATTTTTAGATATTTCCAGCTGTTTTTCTTTACAATCTCTTCTTCCTTCCACCAGGTATCAAGGACCTGAAGACAGTCTCCCAGCAAGTGTCCCTCGCCGAGTTGGGTATGGACAGTATGATGGCCGTGGAGATCAAGCAGACGCTCGAGAGAGAGTTCGAGATCTTCCTCACGGCTCAGGACATTAGGACGCTCACTTTCGCCAGGTTTGTTACAATATCTATATATTTCATCTTCAATACATAAACATAATGTGTAAAAATAAGACGTACTGAACTACGTCAAGAACTACTGCACCTTTTGGACGAAAATTGATGGGACGATAGCTCAGAACCAACCAGGAGACGGATATGCGATACTTTTTATCCCCGTTTGAGTAGTATAATGTAGTTCCTTCGAGGTGAAACCGAAGGTGAATGTTGTGTTATTATTGCTGAAGACTGGACTGAGAATATTCTGCTCTAGGTTTATCTGGCGGTTTTACCGGCTTTCCAGTGAAACTTTTTCTCATACCCGGGAAAAACATGTCGTCCCGGAGATTTTGTAGCTTACCAACAGTGAAAGAATTTTTCAAATCGCTCCGGTGGTAGTCATAATATTCTTTCCTCTTTATAAAATTTGTAGGAAAATAAAGATAAATATGATAACGATGAATGCTTTGATAGATATAAGACAGATAAAGAGAGAAACGAGGGTAGAAGTAAATAGTGAGTAAACATTAATTATATGGTACTTGGAAATACCGATGAAGACGAATATAGAATATCTTTTATAAATAAAAAACGACATGAAACGTAGATAGTATAAAGTTTATTCAGCTAAAATAACTGCATCAAAATAAAATCTAACTTCGCAGCACATTGCACAGCGACCATCCGCAAAATAAACACAGTCGAATCCGTCGCTAAATTAATGAAATACCGCTTCAGTAATCAAAACGCTCGAAAATTCTGCATATCGCTGCACGACATACAAAAAACTAAACAGTTATAGAGGGAAAAGACTGGTTTTTCAAACAAGCTATACCCAAAAATAATAAGACAGGACTATTCTAATACAACATGCTATTTTAGGGGAAAAGAAAATCTCGAAGCCACGCTCACGAAATATGTGTCGAATTATTTGGCCATTTTGTTCGTATTTTTCCGCGCGAACGTTTTCATAAAGGCCGTGAGGTAACAGACGTTTGCCGCAAATTACGCGAAATATCAGATTTCTACATTTGTGTTATCAATATTCTGCTGTATAATATTTTTATTATTTGATTTTCGTTAATCTTATTATTTTTGGTCTCGTCTAATTCTGTTTTCGGTGTTGTTATGCAATTAGCTTTAATATCAGATTTATATTTTGTTTTTGATTTCTGTATTGAATTGAATTCTGTTTACAATTCTTCAGAAACGGTAGGTATCTTTAATCATAATAAAGCTGATGATCATAACTCATCTTGCTTTTCTAAAGTATTTACGTACTTGGTATTACTGACTTATTGACTCCAATGTAGAATATAGGCCTATGGGTAACTTAAAACCTCATTTAGCACGTTAAGCGTCGCCATGGTTTCACTAAAATTCATGATAGGCGTCACTATCATTACAACTATTAATTATTTTAACACATTAACTACCAACAGAGAATCTTAATCACAATTCCTCTTTTATGTGAAATAATAATTCCTCTTTTCTTCCCAACAGGCTTGTTGAACTAACAGCCCAACGCGAGGCAGCAGCGTCAACCTCTGCCTCTCGGCCCGTCAATGTGGAAGGAGCTGCCGGTCTCAAGGTCCTCATGAGGAACTTCGGAGAAGAGAACCTCGTCTCCGAACCCTTCATCTACATGCCTTCCATGGTCAGCGATGGTGTTGAGGTGAGATTACGAAACCAGACTTTACTTAATTCGAATATGAAAGTGACTTGATTTCGCACTTTTGGAAACGATACTCAAAGTATGCAATTTATTTATTTTTTGCAATATGTGGCCCAAAAGTAAATTAAACCTTTTTAGACAGGACCAGTGTACTCACTCTTTGCCATTGTATATATACAAGTACATTGTATATTTTACTTTGTAGACACTCAAGACGATAAAATAGTAAGACCCCAATCCAAACTTGAATTTTAAACCATATTTTCTGCGATAGATTTAAAATTCTCATTCCTTTATATCGCTGATGTTCTCCAGTAAGTAGTTTCAACAGTTTCCACTCAACAGCAAAGTTTTCAAATAGATCATTCAATAAAAAACTGGAAAGTGGATCGAACTTGCAAAAGTCGTGATAAATGTGAAACATCTTGGGAGTGCAAGTTCTAAACAACTTTCTGGACTGAATATGCTGTTAAAGATCTTCTTTATTCCTTTCAATGTTGAAATTTTGTTGCCTCAAAAGAAAATATACGAAAAAATATATGTAGTTGTCTCTTCTGTATGAATTTTAGTTTACTTGTTACTTTGCAAGTGTTTTTATCCTTCCCACTTCCGAAAATCTTCCAAATGTTTATCAGTTTATCACTTTTAAAACTTCATTTCTGTCTTTGACTTCCGAAAGCCATATCTAAAAATAACGTTCCACTTTTTTCTACATTTATGAAATCAGGAATGTGATGTAATGAACACACCAGTTCTACTTTCCCAACACAAAAATTCTCACTTCAACTAAACCTTAAAATTCTAAACCTCTAAATCTCCTCCTAGGGTGAAGAAGCAATCCACGTGATGGAGCGCGTGATGTTCATGCTGCCGGGTCTGGAGGGAGCAGCCTCAGTGCTGGAGCCGCTCTGCAAGAGGCTCAAGATCAAGGTCTGCGTGCTGCAGCTCGGAGTCGAGCACAAGGGAGAGACCTTGGACCAGATGGTGGATAGGCTGCACCAGGTAAGGGGGTTATGGAAGACGAGAGTGATAGTAAAAATGATGCATAGTTTTTGAAGCTGGATTGACTGATCAGATGACGTGGTTATAAGGTTTGCAAGACCATGTTGACATAGTCCATTTAGAATATTGCAGCTTTTTGGATCTCCGTCGATTCTCTTATTATCCATTTTGACGAATTCAAATCATACTGATATGATGATACTACATGAATCATATGATACTTTATCATCTGTGGATGGTGTAGAATGTAGATAAGATTGTTAGACCTACTAAAACAATCTATTGAATAAATGGTCACATCTATCGAAGTCGTTATTTCTCTAATACTCATTCGTTACTAATTATTGTATGTGTATTTCAGTCGGTGATTTCAAGACTGGCGCCGGGAGCTCCGTTCTGGTTGCTCGGATACAGTTTCGGTTCCCTCCTCATCTTGGAGCTCGCCTCCAGGCTGGAGAGCGAAGGTAAGCAAGAATTACCCAGATGTTATAAATATAACTGATAATATCTAATAGTTTTAGAGACTCAATCCCTAAAACGGGTAAATTTTTGAGACCCATATGGCAGATGCCATCAAAATTTGACGAAAGTCATTACGTTTATCAATAGTATTTGTTAATAAAAAATAGAAATAAATCTTTTCACTTTTCACAATTTATGACTTTTCAATTCCATCAACTAACTTACCCTTTCTTTCCAGGTTTCAAGGGAACAGTATTCTGCTTAGACGGAGCCCCAGACTTCCTCTACGCGCTCCTAACAATGACCATCACCTTCAAGAACGACCTCCAACTGCAGAACAGCCTCCTCTGTCACACCGTCGACATCGTCGCTCCCAACAACGACATCACCAAGACCCTTATGGAGAAACTCAACGAGATCGAATCCTACGAAGAAAGGGTCGAACTTACCATCAAAATGTCTCCCGTCCAGAGCAAATACTCCAACAAATTCATTGCCAACATCGCTAGGGCTTGCTACGAACGTCTCAAGGTCGTCCTCGACTTCAACCCTAAGAACTTCAAGAAACTGCAGTCCCCTGTCGTCCTTCTCAGGCCTAAGGAGAACCCACCTTACGTTGTCGTTGAAGAGAACTATGGTCTCGACAAATATACTGAGAATACTGTTACTGTTCATTACTTGGAAGGTAACCATATTAGTATCATTGAGAACAAGGATTGTGCCAACATTATCAACAGGGCTCTTGTTGAGAGTGAAGGTCAGACTGGCAAGACTGCTGAGAACACCGTCACAAGCATCGTCGAAAACGCAAGACAGGTCCAAGTCTAAGATCGCAAATTTTGCATCGAATTTTCGTCTTGTTATCGGATTATTTTCTTCTTCTAAAGCGTACGTTGTGAACTAACTTATTTAAGGTAAAGGTTAATTAGATCTAATTAATGTTTTGATTGAGTTGTTGTGTGTAAAAAATATTATTAAAAAAATGGCCGTATTTTAATAAATATAATAACTAACTTAGTAACTGATAGTGTAAGTAGATAACGTCGTAGGACACCAGTACCAAACAAATATTCATTAAGTTAACTTAAGGGGTCAAGTGAGGAGTAAGTTTAACTTTTAAGTTATTTATACGTAACGGAGGGGAATATTTAAAACGGGGGTATTTCATTATTAGGTAGGCATTCAAACTTATTTGTAAGCAATAAATTATTGTTTGTAGCTGTTAAGCTAGGTGTTTTGTACATGGGAATATTGAATATATTAATTTTAATGATATTCTGTTGTTTTATTCCACACTACATTTTCGAACTAAGCTTTATTTTGCGTAACTTGTGGCTAATAATAGAAGAAACAATCATATTATACAATATTTCGTCAAAGTCTCAATCGATTCAATTTTTTCTGCAGTTGCACTACAGCTAAATAATCTCAGTCACTTTGCAAAGACTTATAAAAGGTAACTCCCAAAAAAGTATGTTGCCATGGTCCCAATCTACGTATTATTTGAGATAGTCAGAATATTGAAAATTTTCGCCAAATCAGGCGATGTTCTGAGTGTTTCTGAGAATATTCATATTCAATAACCAACCAATATTCCGTAGAAATATACCTACAGACACATTCTTCTCGGAATAATTCAATTATATTAGGTACTACACAAATAGCTTTTAAGGTGAAAATCAGGACGATCGAGCCTTTTCCCAACTATGTTGGGGTCGGCTTCCAGTCTAACGGGATGCAGCTGAGTACCAGTGTTTACAAGGAGCGACTGCCTATGTGACCCCCTCAACCCAGTTACCCGGGCAGCCCAATACCACTAGGTAAGCCTGGTGTTACACTTACTAGCTTAATTCTGACTTCCCGTAACGACTGCCAAGGATGTTCAATGACAGCCGGGACCTACAGTTTAACGTGCCATCTGAAACACAGTCATTGGTGTCTAAGATAGAACCCGCGCCCTCATACTTGAGAGGTTGGTGCTTCACCCACTAGCCAACCCAGTTACCCGGGAAACACAATACCCCTTGGTAAGACTGGTTGTCAAACTTACTGGCTTCTGACTACCCGTAACGGCGGTCAAAGATGTTCAATGACAGCCGGGACCTACAGTTTAATGTGCCCTCCCAAAAACAGAAATTATGGCGTATGTAAGTACCGGGGCTGCGGGATTGTTCGAAAGAGTTACCGCGGCCCTGGTATATAAAAGGCTTGCGACGGAACATGACTCAGTAAGAGTCTGACACTCCCTCACCGCTGCTAACCCACAGCGGGTCATTTGATGATTTTTGTCGTCGTCAAAAAAAGGGCGTGTATAGGTATGCAGGTATTTCTATATATTTCATTCAGTGTCAGATGGCAAAGCTAATTTCAATCAGTGAGCGAATGTTTAAAGATGAAACGGCATAAAATATTGGGAGCCGATCAAAGCGGGTAATCCGATTGGAATCAGGATTTGACGTTGGTTCTGAACGTTGGGCCATAAAATGTGCGATGAGACACGGTGTTTGAGCTTGCATGCATTCCTTATTCCTTCCATTTCCCTCTCCTAGTTCCAAAAACTGCCACTCACCAAGCGAGACGTGGCGCCACCGTCAATACAAAAAACTTTCGCGCGAGTGCCAAAAACACGCCGCCGGCCGCCATAACGCGCCGCAAATTAAAATCAAAAACTATGTCTAAACTTCAATAAACTTCTTAAACTAGTCAACAACCCCTGCAGGGAGTTACTGGGCGCCCATCAAACCATAAATAACATGTGTACAAGTGATCTGTGTACTGTGTGAGTGGATCAAGTAGCAGCAACCGGCGGAACTTTGTAAGTACCTACTGATTCCTATTTCCCATCGGTCCTGTGTGCAGCTTTCCATAAACCTCTCACAGAAAATCTCGTCCAGACTTACAACCTGGATAGATCTGTAAAAACCTATAGGTCTAGGGCTTAAGGTCAACGAAGCGCCGTTCAAGTCACACCACACGGTTTGTGAATTATTTACATGGAGTTTGTAATGGAAGACCAGTTTTAGACTATGGCTGTAGAAGAATGTCAAAAGTGATTCATACAGTTAGTAGACATAAGTGGATAAAAATAATTACCTATTGATGCATTAATGATTTAGAGCTCGTACCTTCTAACTCTTCAACACAGCAGACCACAAACTTTTATTTATAGGTAAATATGAGATTAACTTCTTAACAAAACTCCTCATCGCTGCGAACTCCGTGTGCAGCACTTTCCTACTCTCATTACTATCAAGTCAAAGGTTTTTATTACAAGATAGGCCTTCAAGACAGACGCAAATCATATCACGATGTGCGTAACTGCTCTATATAAGTATATGTATATTTTCTATTACGTCGTAGTAACTCTCCGCTGCTCTAGTGGCCCCAATCAGACCGATTTTAATCTGTCATAGCGACGTATTCAGAATCGAAATCATTTATCATTAAATCGTCCGCGTGAACTTGTCGCGTTCATACATTTTTGGTTTATTTTATACATATGTATGTATGTATAAAGTCGTGGTGGCCTAGTGGGCAAAGAACCAACCTTTCGAGTATGAGGGCGCGGGTTCGATTCCAGGTCAGGCAAGTACCAATGCAACTTTTCTAAGTTTGTATGTACTTTCTAAGTATATCTTAGACACCAATGACTGTGTTTCGGATGGCACGTTAAACTGTAGGTCCCGGCTGTCATTGAACATCCTTGGCAGTCGTTACGGGTAGTCAGTAGCCAGTAAGTCTGACACCAGTCTAACCAAGGGGTATTGGGTTGCCCGGGTAACTGGGTTGAGGAGGTCAGATAGGGCAGTCGCTCCTTGTAAAGCACTGGTACTCAGCTACATCCGGTTAAACTGGAAGCCGACCCCAACGTAGTTTGGGAAAAAAGGCTCGGAGGATGATGTATGTATGTATAGAATTATCGATTAACGATTTCTTACCTAGTGGTTGTTCAGAACAAAATCGTATATTTTTATTGATTTTAGTATCCATCAAAGTAGGGATGAAATCGAAAATGAGCCCATTTGTAAATCCTGTACATTAGGTAATGCATGATATGGCGAGTTTGTTCTATTCCAGACACTATCTGAAATCAAGCTTGAAAAGGTCATAATCAAATAGAGAAATCGTTTCAGCAGTCCTTGCAAGCAAGGAACGTATTACATTTTAGTGGACAAGCTATAACAAAATTAAATAAAAATATGTAGCCAAAGGAACGCTCATAAAGTAGGTATTTGTATTACGTACACCGCATGACTGGGTTCCAAAGGATAGGGAATTCGGTATTTTATTCGCTACTATATTGGAAGTTTTAAAGCGAAATCTTTTTATTTGTATATACCTAATCTGTAAATCAAGATACTACTACATATCTGTATTTTATTATAATAAAATTTAGGTTACGTTTGTTTGGGTTCATAAATCAGTATAAATATGAATGGTAGTACACATATTACAAAGACTAGTTTCAACTGAAAACTTTGACTGTAATCAAGATTGCTGTGGGCCGACTGTTAGTGTGCAGTCTGCGCGTAGGTACCTACTCTATGGGTATGATTCAATCAAAAAGATTTCATCACTTTTTGTAGATTTTATAATATTATCAGGAAGTCAGGCAATAAAGCCACAAGCTTTCGAAACAATAAATTAAGATATTGTTCGCCGAATAACACCTGTACCTAGAATGCCTAACTTAGCTATTCAATATCACATTTGTAGGTACACGTAGAATTTACAACCAAAACTGTATTACAAACACGTCAAATAAGTATCACCTACACCCACAACAAGTAAACAAACAAACAAACATACGTCATTATTCACTACATATATACATACATACTAACAAATAAATATATAACACCGTATCAACTGAAACACAATAAATCAACAATGTTTGACAGTGTGAACGTGCAGTAAATACGCGATCCTTTGTGATTGCGCGTGATACAAGAATCTGGCAACACCGATGTTGTTTTGTGTTGTGAATGGGAATAGGAATGAATGCAGTTAGTAACTCTTTGTAAAACTACTAGCCGCTTTCAGCTTTACTTTCGCCTTCGTACAGTGGGAACTAAACCAAGTGCCCAGATAAAATCAGCATGTACCTACTTTTCATTGACATAATAGGCTACCTAAGACCGAAAAAAGAGAAAAACTCCTGCGTAAGCAAAAACATAGTTTACCTAGTAGGTAATTACTGTCCAATGTGTACTTAATACATATTTTAGTGGGTTTCACGAAGCTTGTGTTGCATTAATTGTAATTATTGATGAATACATCAAAATAGGATAATCGTCGTTATGTAACTGCCTGCTTATCAAGATATAGTAGGTAGTTATAGGGACTATTGTACATCCCATACAGTCGGTTGAACTAAGTGTAGCTTAGCTAGAGATGGAGAGATGCTCAATTGTCATAATAGTAGTTACAGAATTCAGTGTAGGGTAACTATTTATTAGAGGTACTGTAGTATTGGGATATCAGGGACATTTTATAATTGAAACATTAAAAAACTTTAACTTAGGTTTATTTTTTATTGGGAGCGAAGTGACAACTTCAGTACAAAAATTTATTCTATTTACATCGAACATATTTATATAGTTGTCCAGCCAGGAATAAAATATAATGAATAAAACCTATCGACTATGAAGTTTCTAACTGCTCTACAGTACTTTATGAATATGTTCAAATAGGCTACACCAACATAATTTACCGTCAGTGGGTCGTCTTAAAGATTCAATAGTTATCTTTTTGGTGCCATATGGGTCTCCAGAAAATTCGTCAACTAATTTACTGTCGCTGCTGACAACTCTTACCTGTGCTCTATACAGCAATTCATCACTCAAAAAGATACATACGAACATACATAAATAATATTCCTTTGTCCCCCTCACATGTAGCAGTAGTTTCACAACTTGAGGAACTCCCTGTTAAGTCGTAAATTATACTTAGCTTGACATTACTAACTATTCTAAGCTTTCGTGGACAAGTTTCTGAAGAAAGTTTGTAACATTTATTTTTTCAGGGATTCAGGTTTTGTTTTTAGTACAATGATGACACGGAAAAGTTTGTAATGTGTGGGAAAATTACGTTAAAAGTGTAAGTACTAGCATAGCAGCATATTAAAACGAGAATATCAGTGTTACATACGGATACGCTTAGGTAAAGTTTATTTCAAATTCCAATTACTTCTGTGACTTCTACCCAATTATATAGATGATATAAGGGTAGGTACTTAGTTATGATGATTGTAAGTCATTTTAATTTTAGAAATAGCTGCAGAAAAGCTGATTAACTTTTATAGTAACTTTAATCACGATATTCCCTTTGCTAACTTCCCATAGCCCCGTACAATTAAATCAGCGCAGTTTAAAGGCTTCAGGAGAATTCACTGGCATTCACTTGCAGCAGTTTATAATAAAGTTTTCGCCGAAAATTAAAAAGAACGACTGCCATTTTAGTCGGGTGCTACATTTCCTACAATTTACTTTGAGCAAAGTTTCAGTAGTTTCAGAAATAATTGCCTTGTCACCGCTTCGAGCTACCGTTGAGGACAAAATGTGCACCAGCTCAAATTAATGAAATATTATTATCATTGAGGGAGCGGTTAATTGAAGTTTTTAACCAAAAAATATTCGTATTTTGTATGTGTATTGTTGTTTATGAAATAAAGTTATGAAAGCCATTCATTAGTTTATAACGTTACGCATTTTGCCATAATGGTTACACATAAGTAATTAGTTGTGTCATTTCTTTAAGACCTATTATTCAGGTAATAACTAAAACAATTATAAACATGCGAAAAAGTTCAAAGATCAGTAACAGGAAACCAAAACATACTGCATAATAAGTTTTATTTTCAAATCAAACACAGTTCCGCATAAATTAAACAGAAACTTTTTAACCCTCGGGAAATATTGTTTTAAAAGAGAAACTCAAATTGTTTCTTCTTGGAGAAATAAAAAACTTACTCGGTCTGATAGGAGAAAGCCAGATTGAGAATAGAGAATCTTTCTTATAAAATAATGCTTATCTTTAGAACGCATAGTAAAAGACCGATATTAATATCAAAATCGATTTAAAGAGCTCGATTTGAAAACGTGGACTTGATTACTAAGTAATTTTCAGCTATTGCTAACATTTCTTAGATATTGCTTCAATCAACATAATATTTTGGAAATATTTTTACCTAAAGATCCACCCGGCCTTTGTTTCACTGGGTACGTAAAACATGACCCCAAATTTTTGCTCACCACATAGTACTTATATCAAAGAGTTACACTAAGAATGTATAATAAATTACTCTTATAATTTCCATATACATATATAGGTATTTCAGTAAGCTATGTAAACACTAAATTCCTGCAACGACCGCCTTTGACTGCGTATCCAGGGGACGGACTCCAAATTACCGGAGCTACGAAACATCCCCACATTATTAAAATTAAGCCAACATTACTTACTTTGAAAATGTACGCAATTTGCTCGTAATTTTTGTGTTGAAACTAATTTTTTTAAGGTCTTAATTGAGATGAAAACGGCTCTGACTAAAAGATAAAATATTCTACGCTAAAACCCTTTCACTTTTTTTTCTTTACAGACTGTGTATTAGCATTTTAATATTTGGATTAACTTAAAAGCCAAAGCTATCCTTTGTGGTCATCGTGCATGGAGAAGAATGTAAAAACTGTTTTTTCAAACAGGATAATACACCATTACTCGTGTAAGAGGCTACTCATATTTAGATAAATAAGGTAGCGCCGACATAATAATTACTTTGCAAAAATTCAAAATCTTCTGTGTAAAGCGCATTTAGCATCTCAATTTTTAGTTTACTTCTCTAAACCACGTGCAAAAGTACACAAAACGCACATCCCAAAATAGCCTAACAAACGCAAATTGACGCACAACCAAACCTATAGTAATTAGTTTGAGTCACTCGTACATCCATTGTGCCACTGTGAACCGGGTCTAAACTTCCCCGCCATTACCAGACCGCCTGATTATTGTCATTATGGTCTTAATAGGCTCGTTATAGCCCAGCCTGGATTATAAAGAGTTTATTTGGTTATTTAACGCTGTTTTCTCTAATTTGGGTAAGAGTTGGACGGATAAAGGTGTTAGGTAAACGCTTGTTTTAAGAGTTATGTAAATGTAGACAGCTATAAAAGTAAGGGTAAAAATTAGCGACTGGTATAATCAGAGGCCTAGCAAAAGATATGTTTAAAACAAAACTTAAACCTGGATAAGATACGTTATTTAGATGAAGGTAGAATCTAAAGTAAAAAAGAATTGTTTCCGAGAGTAAAAATTTCATTGTAACCAAAATAGCTCCTATTAAAGTCTGAGTATGACCAAAACTTTATCTTCGACAGTAAACCTACCCAAACGAATACCAGATAAACTTTTAGGACTAACAAAATCTTGCATCCATAAAATCATCCCGAATCAAACGTCTAAAATCTTTAAACAATCTCCAATTTTCTGCTCCAAAAAGACGTCGCGTCGAAGGTATTTTCGAAAAATTTCTAAAAACATTACAAAAGGCGAATTTTAGCCACCCTTATCAGACTGGTATAAATGGAAGGTACGACCAATATACATGCAAATTCGGTAGAGAGCTACAAATTGTGTTAGGGGAGACTGAGAGAATCCGGGTTGGTCGACAATCTAGTTTGAGACTCGGACAACTGTTTACGAAGAAAGATACGTTGACTTTGTTTGCAAGTCTGTTAGGAATAGCGAGTGTGTGATGCTAAGCTCAAAGATACCGTGTGTCTGCATATATTTTGAAGGATAAAGGTACGTAGATGCAGAGGTACGGCAAAATGTCTAGTCAGCATATACTTGTGTGAATTTGCTGCTCTGCATAAGTTTGTTTGTAGGTAAGCATTATTTTAATTTATAATATTTGTTGGTTTGTTTAGGTCTTATCTTGGTATCTGCTTTGGACATACTTTCTATACCAATTTTATGGTATACCTTTAGTTAGTCTACACAATGTGTTTGTCGGTGATAAGGTACGCAAAACATACATCACCGTTCAAGAGTTTTCTAGCCTATTAATAACATATAGAAACCCTAATTAAAATGTATATTTTGTGATCCGTGTTCAGAATCAGTTACTTACTGAGATAGATAGATTATTTTTTAATGTGTGCCAAGAAAATGAACAACACAGGAAATCACAACATAAGTACAGAGAAATTACAATAGGCGGTCTTATCGCTAAACAGTCCTGACAACCTTTGGATGGAGTTCAACTGTAGAATGTCTAGTATTCTTAGTATTAACAATTAAGTTTAATTTACCTTATTAAAATTGCTTCGAATGAACCGTACAATATTAACTAAGCACATACATATATTGCAGCGTAACTGTAAGCGCAGTTAGAAGCCGGGAGCTCCGCCACAGAGTAACAAAACCGCAGTATGTCAATTAACTCGCAGTTAAATCTGTTACGCGACAGATTGCCTCTCGTTACTTTATTAGCTGGTTAATCTTACCTACATAGTAATGTTATGGGTTCAGTTTCTGTGTTATAGATGAGGATAGTAAAATCTCACTAGTTTGATGTGTATTTTACATTTTATTGTTATAAAACAGTGGTTTCATACCAATTACGATACCTTTTAGGAATGCTATTATACCTCTGTGATATCATGGTGCACTTATGTAGGCATTTACTTAGTCACAATAATTAGGTATTTATCTAAAGCTAGCGTAAATACTCGTAAGATTTTTTTGGCTCCTAAAGAACAGCAAACTGCGTTATTGTCGCATTGTAGCAAAAAAAAACTGACAAAATAAAGGTGTATCCCACGGAAAATTGTGACAAAACAACCTAAAAATCAGCCAATCTGGCAAAAATATTTCAACCGAAAACCTCTATCAAACATGAAAGGATAGTATAAATGAAAACGTTCTTAGAAGTGTCCGAGCCATCTGTGAGCAGAATCCAATTATATTTGAAGAAGCTATCAGTCTATTATTTATCAATTGCTTCTATGCTCCTATTGTGGGCAACACATATCAGTTTTGCGAAAATACTCTATTTGTCCAAGCTATATTGCGCCGCTTGGTTCAGAGCGATATTGCTCAGAGCGGTCAACAGCAAGCAACTTTGTTTATGAATTTTGTTGATATGTCATGTTTACTTGGATTCCAGTCTAGTTATGAATTTTGTTGCGTTCACATATTTGATATATAAACAAACTAAACGCCAATTACGACCCGATAGAATCAGTACAAGCATCATTGCAAAACGTAGCCTATTTATTTCGTACCTATGTTCTCGTACTGGTACTTGTGTTTACGACTGGTTCTTTTTCAGATATTAGTATCCTATCTTAAGTTTTAGCTACTTCTATCCTACCATATCATTTAATTTGGTTTGGTCGTGAAAGTAAATTTATGTTTGTAAACATTATCTAACAGGATCAATATTATATCCGAATTACTCGGACATAATAATACCTATAACTAGATCCAAGATTAATAGACGTAGCTACAAGTCCCGTGGTTTGTAACTAATTTAGCGTAATACATCATCGTCCCATGTGCAGTGATCCATTAATAATCATTTAAGATAATCATAGTACTGTTCCTGCCGCCTTTGTATCATGTATCATGATCCTTAGAGGATAATCTTTACTTTGTATAATTGGAAAGTAATATTTCTTTATTGGAAATGAGATGTCCATTATAAGTCTTGAATGCCAGAATCAATAATAGCGTTCTCCAAAAAAAAATGTAAACGCAATCATGAAGTTCTGAGTTCCAAAGAGCAGATTTGGCAGTCTTAAATAAAATAAGGTCTGGTCTGGTCTAAAATAAGGTAATTAAACTAGAAGTAGAAACATAAACATACCTCTTCTGTTATGTAACCTCCACCCAGGCTGTTTGCTGATTTTTTGTTGTTTATTCTGTTTCTGTTTTTCCGCATGTTTAAGACTTTTAGACACTACACTCACACCGGCAAACACACACTTTTTACATTACACTAATAGCATTAACCACTTTATAAAATAAGTTAATTTGTGACGGTAGCAGTTTTTTTAAATCGTTGATACCGTTGGTTGCGAGAACACCTGGGTTGCCAGTACTATTGTACAGTCTTGTCACTTGATTATATGCTGAGCTGTGACCAATTTTTTGTGGTAAATTTTTTTTTATTATATAATTGTTTTTATTATATTATTATTTCTGTCGTTTCCTGTTTTATTTTGTTTTTGTAGTGTGCAAATGGAAACATTTTTCTATCTTTCTTTCCTCTTTCTAGATCTTTACCACAGAGCACCGTGGTATTAATTTTAAGTTTAAATTGCAAATTGAAGTCCACATTCAATATGGTGTCATGTGATTTACTTAGCATAACATAGATTCCCATGTTTGGCCTAAATGAAATTAGATTTTCTATATGGAATTTCAGATATATGGCGTGTTCTCGGTAAAGCAATTTCCCTTTATCAAAAGACTTGAAAACATAGCTTGAATAAAGGGGGCACTCAGAATTCATCTCTGTTGAATGTTTCGTGGAAGACCACCTTCCCTTTTGAGGTCTAAATTACAGGCCTAAATGTGTATTCCTGCATATTTTAATATGATTTGCATCTATCGATTATTGCAAATAGGAGACGTTTCAGTAGGTACTAATGAAATAAAAAGAAAACATTTTTTTTTGTTTATTTAATAGTACTCTAAAGGTGAACTACTGAATCGATTTTAATTATTATGTTTCTGTTAGAAAGCTACATTATACCCGAGTAACATAGGCTGTATTTTTGCAGAAGTTTCCACGGGTCGAGAGTGGAACCGCGAGAATTCAGTTGTAAAAGTCATATTAAATCAAGTTCCAAGATATTTGAACAAGAAAAAGCTAGTTATTTCAAGACATCTGAAGTAGTGAAATTCAATATCAATAGGGTAAACTCGTTAGAGATGGCCATACGGGAGAGATGGCCAATCGAATTATTTTTGGCATGCATAGCTAGATGGCTCTACAATGCAGTCAGTACACCGCAAGCCACGCTAGGGAACACAGTGCGACGACGCTGCTGCGCGTATTTATGTTAA
The DNA here is from genome assembly GCF_030705265.1 of Helicoverpa armigera. Taxonomy (NCBI): domain Eukaryota; kingdom Metazoa; phylum Arthropoda; class Insecta; order Lepidoptera; family Noctuidae; genus Helicoverpa; species Helicoverpa armigera. The sequence goes on from NC_087141.1 coordinate 5,636,311, forward strand.
AAAGTAAGTAAATCAACTTTTATTTTACAGGGTATTGCAAAAATTGTACAGTGTGGTCATATTTTATCATGTGGTACTACTTTTTATTGCATTTTTTAAATGTTTGCTTAGTTTATTATGTGTATCAAATGTTAACGTCTATTCTAACCTCAAAATGGCGCCTGCTAATGTTTAATTAAATCAAAAATTTGATATGGCCATCTCAGCCGCACAAAGAGGAGAGATGACCACATAAATTCAGGTTGAGATGGCCATATTATTCTTGTTATGTGAAGTGATATTAATGCGTTTTGTGTTTTGTTACATATGCCAAATAATTATGAGAGAAAAGCCATAGCCACTCGTGGTTGTTGGAGTGAAGATTCACAAAAAAAAATATGGTTAAACCCAAAGATAAGAAGACTGATACGAAAAGAACAATAAGAATAGAAAACGGAAAGCTGTAAGGCGTATTAGCGAAAGCAGTTCTGATCTCAGTGAACCAGTATTGTGTGATACATCTGACGAAGAAGATAAAGAAAACGAAGCAGATAACTGCGCTGGAAGCGGAGAAAATTATTATAAGACTCGTCTTGTGGAAGATTGGCTCCAGTGTCTTATTTGTGACAGGTCATCATGAAAACTGTACCGAGTTTGATGATATGTGCTCCAAATGTGGACAGAAGAAGAAAAAAGAAGCTAAAGGAGCCGAATTTCAGGACAAGGGAAAGGGAAAAGGGAAGTCAAGTACTGGTCATCTATCCCGTATAGCTATGGCCAACTTACCCTGATACCCCGGGAGAGATGGCCAATTCTATTTTTTTTTAGAAATTGTTTTTTAATATGTTTTCGAATTATAAAAAAATATTTGTCGTTGATTTTTACAAGACTAATAACTGTTAATTATGATAAGAATAAAAGACTGATTGTAACAACACTTTTTCTTTTTTTTATTATGTCTAGATAAAACTATGGCCAACTCTAACGAGTTTACCCTATAGCAGCGTAGAGATAATCTATTTGATCAATTTGTTCATATATAAATAAGTATTTGGCATCGTAATACAATAGTTAAGTGGTGCGTGAACACAAGTGCCCACTCAAAGTAATTGCTTTCTATTCAGGAAACGAGAAATTTATTGGCCTTTTGTTCTGATAATATTAAAGTGAGAGAGAAATTATTCTTCAACTATCTTCTGTTCGCGAAGCCGCGTACTGAGGAATCTTCTCGTGCATTGATGACAACTATCGTACCGTAAGCGTACCTGTATGTAATTCTGATATAAACTGTACCACTGCCAAGTTTCATTACAATTTACAATACAGTCGGTAGTTTTGCGTGAAAGAGGAACAAACTTCCAAACATAGAAACTTTCGCGTTTGTACTGTAAGTCGAATTTGCTGTACCTATTTGTGATTATGTGAGTAAAAGCGGTTAACTTAGAGTTAAAAACAAATCTTATATGCTGATAAATCTGTGCTTTCTCTAATAAGTCTTGAAGGAACAACCATAGTGCAAATATTACGTGCGTCTTGTTTTAATACTTACACATATCCACAGCATAATTTTTCAGACAAATACCATACTTACTTTCAGCTAAAACCTAGCAACACCATCTAGATATCGAAGTCACACCCTTCAAATCAGCATCACCCTTCTAACCACAACACCAAAGGGAAAATTTCCTTTTAAAACCGAAAACAGGAAAAATATTACTAAAATCTGAGCAGATAGGTATTTTTCAACATTTTCAGAACCCGAAAATCCCTTACTTACCGTGATCCATTTACTGAACAAATCTGCCAGTCTTAAGAGGTTCTATTGAGAGAACCCTTTTTTTATTGTTTTCGGCTCAATATTATTACCGACTTGTTCTTGCTTGGGTTTAAAATGCCGAAGGATAGAGGGGAAAATTGTTATGTATAGTAAATAATGGGGAACTATTGTATTTTGTTTTGGAAGTAGGAAATAGTTGTAGTTTCTTTTCATGTTGTTATTATTATTATCTCATCTTTATCTGGTAGATTTATAACATTGCAACAACTATAATACTAAAGAAAATGTTAGTTGTTTTTTTCTAATTCTAGTTCTTATTTAAAGTTACTAATAAAGTAAGTTTATACGGAAACTTAGTTTCTTGAAATCATGCCCTACGTAATATTTCTTAAATAATAAGTTTCATTTAGTCAGCTCTCTGTACCTACTTAAATCTACACTTCTATCTAAATATGTACCTATTCTAACAAAAGGGGTAAACTCGTAATAAGATGCAAAGCACTCATCATTCAAATCATTCAAAGTATTCATTATACACATAAGACGTGCTCCCACATACAGACTCCACTAAAAACATTAAAATAAAACAAAATATCACTTCATAATGAGTTTATTTAACATTATTATGTACATAAGTCGTCAAGATATGTATTCACAAACTATTTTTATTTATTAAGTAGTATTATTATCAAAACTATTAGTTATTACCTGCTAGAAGTTACAAAATTATTGAAGAAACTAACTAACTCTTAAATATCATAAACATAAAAAAATGCCTTCATAAAATTGCAAAAAAAGCAAATTGAAAAATTATACGTTTCTGTTCAAACAGTATCGAACATATTTGAACCCGGGACTTTCGTTACCCCGCCTTTTCACTTGTAACTTATACTCACATAAGTAGCTTATGTAATTAACTTACGATACATTTATAAATGTAAAACTCCTTTGTAAGTCACTTACAGTAATGTCTCAGAACTTATTACGACTTACAGAAGTTACTTACGTAATTTTTACGGAAGCAAATCAAAAGTGTAAAGGCAGGGTTGCGTTGAGACAGAAGTTCAAAAAGTAATGTACTAGAACCTAGAAGTTATTTTATTTACATAATTATTGAGCTTACAAGTCTTATTAAATGCGATGGTGTTTATTTCCATTAGAATACCCGCACAATGCAAACTAAACAGGTTGACCCGATGGTTGGCCATTTTTTTTAAAGAAAATCTAGATTCCAATCAAAGTTTTCAGTCGGTCTGATACCAGCTAAATATCTGATCTTTGTAATGTGCGTACTACCATTCATCTTCATACTGATTTATGAGCTCAAACAAACTATCGGCCGACTAAAAGTTTGCAGTGGGTACTCTTAACATCCGTCATATTACTTAAAATTAATAAATGCAATTCAATACATTATTATTCGAGGTTGTTCCGCTTATTGATAAAACCGTATTAAACAGCGCTATTTTTAAAAACAATCATACTAACTTAATCCGAAAAAAAAGACAAATTCGAGCTAAACGGTTTACGAACAATCTGTTAACCAATGGACTGTTGATTTGTTTTAAAAAAATATACGAATTGAATGCTGTGAAAAACGCAAAATTGGACTTTAATTGTAGAGTATAGTTGACCAGCTAACATTGTGTATTGTTTGTAGCACAATTACATATGGTGATAATTTATTTCTCAAAAAGTTCTTTAAAAGAGAAATATGTTTATAGGTAGGTATGCGCAAAACTTAGGTATAGGTATACTCCATCCATTGGTTATCAGATCAAGTCACTCTTATCAACACTCTTTAACTTGCAAAATCCGAAACCAGTTTACTTTAGAGAGCTTTCACGCTAGGGGATTCAACCGCACATAATATCATAATAGTTTGGCAAAACTTAGCAATTGTTTAGTCTCGCAATTGGCGTCAAAAAATCGTAGTGCGAAAGCGCTCTTCATCCTTACATCTGCAAACAAACAATTCTTACCTAAACAAAAATAAAATTAGGGTTTACGCAGCAGTCGCTCCTCTTATCCGGGTTCTGAGCTGCTTTCACCCATTTGCCGTGACAATGAGGAGCCACGAGGGCATAGAACCGGGTCGCATGACCGGGCACGCCGTGACCACTGCACCGCCATTTTAAGTCTCGTCGCAGAGCCGCCGTTTCGCAAAGAACGCAGACCGTCGCACCTGACAATGGAAATGGGTAATGAAACTACATAATTATAAAGTTGGCAAAAAATCGGTCACCGATGAATTATCGGACGTGTTTTTGTCCGATTTTTTGTAGGAGAAAAATAGAACACACTGATATAAATATCAAGTAAGTAACACGTCTTTTAAAAAGTCGGTCAGAAAATCCTAGTTGGAGCTTCCTACACAAAATTGGTACAATTTATCGGTCCTACAAAAATTCTGACGTGGGTGAGCAGACTTAAACGTAAGCGTGTGAGTGTGTGTGTGTGACAGATTGACAGGTGAAGTTGATGCAATATAGGGAGCCTGGTATAATATGGCTGTATTTGGTTCCGGTTTTCCCCTTTGGATGCTATGTGAATCCAAAATATATTGCATCAACGTCAATTCCCTTTTTCATAAAGAATCAGCCCCTCTCAACGATTAAAGATGTGATTTTCTTTCCATTAGATAACTAATGTTTACGGATAGTAAAGCGAAAACTTATTCTTAAAAGTGTAAAAGCATAGACACTTTTATTTTAATAGGACTGTACCACAGCAATTTCCTTCTTTACAAGGACCAACAAACCGGGCCGCTTATTAATTCAATAGTTGAAGACAAAATTGCACTCGAGAGAAACTTTTACAACCGCTATACAACACAGCAGGAAATTCCAGATTGGTTTCGTACTTTGAAATTTTATATTTAACTTGTAACAAAGAAATACATACCTTCTCTCAAGGCCTTATAGTCGGAATCCGTGTGGCAAGCCTTCGACACCTTGGTGACCTCGAACTGGGCACAGTATCTGTACAAAAGAATGAAAATGAAACATAAGGGTAGAAAATAACAAATTTATTGGACTTAACGGAAAAATATCGGTCCGATTCCGCACAGGAAATTAGCCTGTGGATCGCTTTGAGAAGATTATACTCGACTCAAAATGTTAATGCCGACGCTTAACGTTTCGGAAATTGATTCGGATATTTTTGAGATTGTATCCGATATTTTTTATGTTTGGTACTCGGTTAAATTCATAAATTTTCCTAAATGTTTCCTGAAATATGCTGCCTATTTATAAAACAATAGTAAAATAATAACAGTTTGCTACAATTCGCTTACTGGTCTATTAATAAAAATATACTTTTGTTTTCTTATTCATTCACAGTTGAGTTGGTTTGAAGAATAACAATCTCAGTAACCTACCAGTTTGAACAAAAATATCCTACGAAATAGTAGGAACCTAGCTAACTTTTTGAAAGATGAAAAACTTTTTCTATTTACCTTTCGAAAGTTTTTTCCAAAAATTAGAAGTTCTTATAGTTTTCACTTTAAAAGATCGCCTTTCGAATACTATATAAATCGATCTTATGATCTACGGTGCCACAGACGAAAACAATACACATAGCGATCAAACTATAACACCCTTATTTTTGCATCAGGTTAAAGATGTAATATAAACCTATCCTCCAACATAAACCAAATTAAACATATCTGAATACAAATCTATTCAATACTTGATGTGTATCACCGAGCTCTCATTTCCTGTCATGTCAACAGTGCAGATATATCGACCGCCAGTGTCTGGAAGTGACCAACACTGCCCCGGTATTGTTGCACGACAGTGTAATTGTCTTATACTGAGGAGGTATTGACACACTGATGGGTTAAAATTGTCTGGTATATGTTAGAGTGTTCAAATTAAGAGTATTCTCTCATAACATGTATGTACTATTGTACATACATGTTATGCTTGACGTTTCCATCAGTTTCAGTTGTGTATGACGAAACTTCCTACTAGTTACCTATGTATTCAGATTGAAGACGTACGAACGTGTGTTTTTTTTAATAACTAAACTTTCTGATGTAAATCCATCCTCCGAGCCTTTTTCCCAAACTATGTTGGGGTCGGCTTCCAGTCTAACCGGATTCGGCTGAGTACCAGTGCTTTACAAGAAGCGACTGCCTATCTGACCTCCTCAACCCAGTTACCCGGGCAACCCGATACCCCTTGGTTAGACTGGTGTCAGACTTACTGGCTTCTGACTACCCGTAACGACTGCCAAGGATGTTCAATGACAGCCGGGACCTACGGTTTAACGTGCCATCCGAAACACAGTCATTGGTGTCTAAGATATACTTAGAAAGTACATACAAACTTAGAAAAGTTGCATTGGTACTTGCCTGACCTGGAATCGAACCCGCGCCCTCATACTCGAGAGGTCGGTTCTTTGCCCACTAGGCCACCACGACTTTTTCTGATGATAACTTTCTGATGTAAATAAAAAAGTAATATCGTAAAAAAATATTAAAAATTTGCGTACACATTGGCCAGCAAATGTAGCTTCGTATTTTTACGATTCCCATTCCGACAAAAAACAACTGTTAGTAAAAAATATAAAACATTGGATTTAATTCACTGTAAGATAAAAATAAAAATTGATTTCAAAAAAGCACACAAAACCGATTCCGAACGAAACGATTTAAAAATGATTTTGGAACGAAATAATTTCCCTCAAAGGACAATGCTCATGAAGTATGAGAAAAAAACCCAGGCCCGGCGCAAAAGAAATGTAACTCAAAATATAGGTAAAAATAAGTAATTAAATATTACATAGGGGGCATTATCGAAATCAGTGGCTATATGTGTGAAATTGCTATTTTAATTTTAACATCTGCGGTACATTGCTACTCAAGATTTTAGAGGTAAAAGGAACATCAAACAGATACAGTTGTGGTTTAAGAGTGTACATAATGACATGTTTATAGCAACTTCTCCACTATTCTACCTTCTTTTACTATATAATAGGATGATAGAACTAAAACAGGATATGAATGTAGGTACTTTTCATTTTAATAATAACGCTTAAAAATCATCGATTCTTTATTTCTAACACGACGAGATCCAAAAATGTTGCGGGATGCGCGAACTGTTCCTCATGTCTAGCCCACCCTAAGTAATGTAAAACGCTCATGACGCGATGACGTAGGCGCTGCAGCCTGTACTTCGGTATTGATTTATCTTTTTGGAGAAGCTTATTACTTGCCATATTACTTGTTTGTTGTTTCAGATAGCACTTTAATTAAACTATAAGCCCCAGCTGCTCATGTTACCCCTTTCAAAAATCAAATAGCAATTTCATACATTTAGCCATTGATTTCGATGATGCCTCCTATGCAGTATTTCATTACTTATTATTACCTATAATTTGAGTTACTTGTCGTTTGCGCCGGGCTTGGGTTTTTTTGAGCATTGTCCTTTAAAAATAAACAATGTTTTGCTTACAACTTACCCTTTTAATTTATTTTATCTGGTCGTTTTCATGACACGAATTATTCGCTCTAATAATGCCCAAAGGGTATAAATATAGATAAATTCTAAAAACCGTAATGTGTTGTTTAGCTTTGACCTTTTAATCTGCCATTGATCCTTTTGCTATTTGACAAACATTTGAGTTGTATTCATCGGGTCACAAAGCCATTTATTTGTGTAATGAAAAAGTAGATAACATAGACTCAATGAGAAATATTTGTTTTATTCATGTTATTTTTGTGTATTTCTTTCGCGGTAATATGGTTATATCCATAATATTTGGTTTAGACATGAAGGGATTGTTATAGTCCGTTAAGCTTTGGTTTCCTAGGAAAGCGGTGCCGTCATATAGCGACCGTAATACAGCGGTGAAAGACATCACCAGAACGTTGTCTATGTAAACAAAATGGGGCGGTTTCCTAGAGAGCGGTAACTGACGCCGTAACTTCAAAAAGCGGTGCCGCCATTTGCATGACGGCCGTCTTGACGGTGTCAGATAGTTTGGTGAACGTTTTATTGAAAGCGGTGAAGCTTTTTTAATACGTATTTGTGTTTTTTTTTTCGGAACAACGTCAAAAATTTGTTACAACTCTTGGAGCAGCGAGGACTACGAAATTTTAATAGATTTCGTTCGAAACCACGAAGGCAATATCTAACATAAAAAGTAAAGATTATAGAAAAGTCAAATAAAACAGAATTGGTGTTGTGAAATTTGAGAAATTTTAATTAAAACAGGTTATTAAGTATGATACAACTAACAAAAAGTTCATGACGGTGTGTTAAAACGGCCGTGGAACTTTCCACATGTAATCACCGTAAAGACGACCGTCTATTTGCGTCCGTAATAAGACGGCCGCTATATGACGGCACCGCTTTCCTAGGAAACCCAAGCTTTACAGGTTACTTTTTATCTAAATTTTTCCCTTAGGATACGGATGTAACCACAAGAAACAACTAGGTACTTTTCTATTATGCATTTGGTTGACTGATAAAATTGAATTATGATGGTAATGGACAGTTCAGACAACTTCTAAAAACACTGAAAAAATCTTTTCGGTAGTCGGTAGGTACATCGCTTTAGAAGTTGGTAGCTCAAAGTCGGCAGAAATACCGAGGTGTTACGATACGAACATAATGTTTATTTATATGCATGTGTGCTTAATGTACTTACTCTCTATGCGAGTTGGACTCCGGGTCGTCAGGGTTGCGCAGTCGCAGGTTCTTGCGGATGTCCACCGTGTCGTTGGAGTGGCGGCTCACTGAGAGGCCGCCTGGCAGGAGCATTGCTGTCTCATCTAGAAAAAAACAGTTCATTAATAAAATACAGATGGTTATTTTTTGCTTTAAGGCAGTTAAGTCTAAGGTTAATATATTTGATATCCAGATACATGTAAAGGTCTACCTAATAGCAACGTTTTCGAGGCAAAACGTTTCGAAACGTTGTCATAAATTGGAACACAAGAATATCCTCTCAATTCTTGACCAGTTAAATATTCAATTATTATCTCAACAAAACTAACAAACAATTAAAACTTTAACGAGGCTTTCATGAACTATAGAATTAAAATATCTCTTGATTTTTCCAACGCACAGAACTCGGACAAACAACAAACTAAAACAAAACATAAACTTAGGTATAGGGAATTCAGAACCTTCTTTCTAAAAACTCGGTTAATAAGAACGTGTTTTATTTTCTTACCTCGTAACGGAACATCACTATCAGCCGAACACCCCCTATGCTCCTGACAGGCTCGTCTCTGCACCAACGAGGGGCAGTGCTTCCCGCCATGCGCCGGCGCCTGCGCGACTCGACGACTGCGCACCATGCTGCCGGAGCCGCAATTCGTGTCGCACTCCGACCACGGACCCCAGCCGGAGACCACGCAGTCTATTACTATGGAGGAAGAGGATATAATTTTAATAATCTGCAAAACAAAATATGTACAGTTCGGAAAAAACTTTGCAATTCTTAAAGGTCTCTGCACACAGCGGGCGCGGCGCGGCGGGACGGGACGGCGATGCGACACTGAGCAGTTGTAATGTACTAGATATTACGGAGGCCGCCACACAGAGCCGTCCCGCTCGACGCGACGTGACGCGACGATCTAGTACATTGTGTCGCGTCGCCGTCCCGTCCCGCCCCGTCGCGCCCGCTGTGTGCAGAGACCTTCAGTTGGCCATTTAACGCGCACATCAGAAACTTTTAGTCGGCCGACAGTGAATTTTGTATGAACATGAATGAAAGTATACAAGTATCTACGATCAGGTATTTATCTAGTATAGGACCGAATAAAATGATTTAATGAACTAGTAAAAAAACTGTTTAGTCTGGTTAAATTATAGTATAAAAATACGTATACGATATCCAACTCCATTGGAGGAGGCATTAAACAATTTTGCTTATATAACTTTTCAAGCAAATACATTTTCAACAAATAAAATAATGATTCAGTCGATTAAGTACCTAACTGTTATTTTATTTATCTTTTCATTCTACCACCAACCTATTGCTCATCGGAAAGAGTTAATTGCATTGGAATTCCAATTAATACATAAATTAAATCCTTAATTATGTTTACAACACTCCAACATAATAGGTATTTTGACCATTCAGCTTTGCGACCAATCGATAAGAGTCAATAAATTTTCACCCAGTAATTAAAACGAAAATATTGCGAACTTAAAATGAAATCCGAACTTCACTAAAACGCACCTGAGCTCGACGCTAACTTTTGAACTACTTACCGATAGACTACCTGCTTTTCACGCAAATTTTCATACCTATCCAACATAGGTATAATACGTGTATATATTGACTATGATAATGTATATATTTCAATTAAAAAATCCCCAATTTTTACAGCCTTAGCGATGTTATATGGAAACAATCTGACATTCATTTAGATGCTTAGTGTACAATTATTCAAACATTCAAGCACCTACAAATCTATTTGACAAACTACATAGAAGTAGTCCAGTAGTCTCACCCACATAAGTATTAATTTACTACTAAAACAATTTCTACACAAAGTCTACTAGGTATCCGTAGTAACGCTAGAAGATTTATATATACCGACTACGTTAATTTGCACGCGTCGACACCTTCACGGGTCGATGACCTCGGTACTAGGCCACTAGAGCTTACGTTATTTATAAGTAAAGCTTATTAAGTTGCCTTCATTTATCACTAACGGTAAATAATGTTTTGCTTTGTTCATTAACTACAGGATTTGAATTAAGTAGAATTGGAATTTATTATAGAGAGGAAATAGATGAATTTTCTTTGAGAGAAACTGAAATTAAAATAATATCACAGATTATTTAATAGTTACTATAATAAGATGGTTTATATTTGTGTTAGTTAAAATAAAACTAAAAGCACTTGATCCATAGATAAACAAAAGCATACTTTTCACAAAAAAATAAAACATGACAATCAAAGCTAATCAAATCAAAGTGTTACTCAATAAAATAACTTTTTAAACCAATACATCAAACTCAAATAATATTATTTTCAGTGTACAAATAAAACCACATTTATAAAAGCCAAATATTTTCGTTTGACATATTAGTATTGAAATATCAAAGTAAGCTATCGAAAGTGCTCTACAAATGCGCAGTGGTGAAACGTTTAGCTTATGCCTGAAAAAATTGCTATTCAACCGATTTCAGCCGATTTCAGCTGTGGAAACTTTTGGTACATAATATAAGAAGTAAATGTCTCATAAGTATCTGCTTTTTTCTTAGTTTTGAACTTCGAAATCAACAGATAGGAATAAAAAAAGATCCCGACGAATTGAGCACCTCCTCCTTTTTGGGAAGTCGGTTGAAAAGGATTAAGTACAGAGGCACCTATTTATTTTTTCTGTACATAGCGGTACACAGGATAATGGTTTCCTCATAACCACGAAAACAGAACCTATTTAAATGAAAGAATCCGTAAAAACAGTGCTATCAATTGAATTACACCTTTTTTGAGAAAAATGGATTCAAGTAGAACCACGATTTAGCTGAATATTTCCCATACAATATACCAGGTTTTATTTATGGTGGCCAAAAATCATTGGGACAGGCAATTTGACAAAGAGCCGGGGGCTATTGAGTGAAACCCATGGCTTGGAAATAGTCGGTATATTTGCCTCGAGGGTTTGGTAGCTGTGTACAATTGATTATGGTGGTTTGTCATGCTGTATCGGATATTTTGGGGTTATTGGAAGTAATGGATTAAGTATTAGTTAGATTGTTAAAAGAAATAAAGAAGAAGCTGTAACTATGTTTCTCTCACAAGATGTTTGAAAACAAAGTCTGTTATCACTCATTATAATCCAGTCTTTCTGTCAGTCTAGACGCTCCGTTGAGAACCAAGTATTGCACTGTACTGCATAATAATTTATAGGTACAGAAGTCAAGTCTCAACCAATGAATCCTAGCACTAAATAACTGTACTTAGTACAAATTACCAGTAACAAAACACAATTGACAACTCCACCAAACTAAATAAACAACAAACCAAAGACACGAACAACATTAGAACGAAATAACAATTGAACAGGATTCCTGTCGGACACCTGTTTCCGACAACTTTAACACCACACACTGTGGTTAACAGTGTACTATATACTGTACTGTATTGTGTATAGTGCACCGTACAGTGGCTTACAGTAAGTCACTTGCAGTCGTTACCGAATCGAGTCGACGCGTCGACTTGCAAAGTTGGAACTTAGCACTCGGGTTTCTCAACGACTTCGTCTAGACTGGGGTTTTAGTTTACTTTTAAGAAACTGGAACCTGTGAAATATTTTTCTTTTTTTTACTTTACTTGAACCGCAAAATAGTATTCCTATTTACATATTTATGGTAGGTATTAAGTGTAGGTTCATAATGACTTTCTTTCAATTGCAAGTCATTGAAATGGTACGAATCACCCACTTAGACAGAACATCAAATAACTCCTTTAAATCGAGTGATTGCACGGTAAAAGGCTTTACCAATACAGCCAAGCAATAAATTAGGAGCTATATAACAAGCTTTAAGGCTCCCATTTGATACTCAGGCCACGTAAAGCACCAATTTGCTGCGCCATTGAGTAGGCCCTTGACTTGAACTCACAAATCACAACAAAGATTTATCGTCATAAAACAATTTTACATTATTAAATAAGCAATATATTCAAAAATGTCGTTACGAGGCTCTAGAATGTTCGAACACGAGTACGGAGCGGGGTAATGGCCTATAAAATGGCCTTAAGAGGCTATTTATCATGAACGAGTGGGACTACGTCGGCGGGTGTCTATTGCGAATTTATTGACATTGGTAGACGACGGAATACCTGAGTCGGTCGTTTGGACTGCATTTTCGATTACTCAATTTCGTGGCCTAGGTTTCAGGAGCGATTTATTGCTTTGCTTCAATTCGATGTAAATTGGAAGTAACGTTTAGAGTGTCGTATTTGGCTTCGGGTGGAACATTTTACTTCGTGTCTTTGCTTGATGTATATTTTTGTTAACAATTTTAACGTTGGTGATTTTGATAACTAGATTTACTTGTTAACTTTGTTAAATTATCAACAGAAACGCTATCCATATGAAAGCTATAAGATCAGTTTAAACACCTTTTCTTAACTACTTGACCATCTCCCAGGACAAGACATCAGAAATTTTGGATCTCCAATCGTCTATATTGATTTTAACCAAACTTTAACAGCAAAAATGTAAGATTAACTCAAACAAACTAAAAAGCCTTTGCCGTTAAAGCTAATGGTAACTAATCACTAAACACCATCTATTCCATAATGTACCTTGTCTTGTTCGTAATTTTATCATCTCACTCCATCAACACTGGACAAAGGACCCATTCGTCTACAATGCTACAATGCTATCCGATCCTGTTACTATTATTGGCTCTAGATTCACTCGGCTATCGGATATTACCTATCAGTATTAGTTTATTGTTCCCAAGATATGTGTCTTTGTTTGCTTTGAGTTATTTGGAACATTATTGGAGGTTGATAAGTCAGATATTTATGGACTGCAAATCCAAAGTTTTTTTTTGCTTATAGAGGACAGAGTTGTTCAAAACTGAAGATAGGCGTAGGCAGGCACGATGCATGAAAACAGTAAAAATAAATTATACCTATGTGTTCCTAATATGTTCCTTTCTATATGAAAATTCTCGTCATTATGGAAGTACTATGTACGCAACTTTATAAATTGAAGTGTTTTGACGGTACTTTTTTATATTAATTAAAGTATGTACTGTGCTACGGGTTTCTTGATCGCAAATATGTATGGGATTTCTAAGAACAATAAGTATATGCGACCAATCATTTGGCATATAGACAACAAATAACTCAAGTACAACTTACATTAATTATTCGGAAATCTATCAATAATCAAGTGTTTGATCTCTAAGACATAGTGTTTACAGCTTATGCTCTTCAATGTCTATTAACGCAGTAAGGTGTTTGCTTAGCAAATTAATTGATATAATATTACTAATGATACATGAGGTTGTGCTAACAATAGGATTAATGAACACGAATGCAGTAATAATTAATTATGAGGATGGTAATGATGTTTTTAATATTTATCGGTGTAAATCAATGTATAGACGTGGGAAATTTAACTACCTATTCGTTTTTTACAGCAACTTTGGCTATCTTTTTTAAAATATAGTGATTCATGAATATTTTTGATATGCATGAGTATTTTGTAAGTTAAAATTATGAAGAAAAAGTTAATAACTTCTCAAAAAACTAGCACAGACCTACAGAGATCTTAATACCTGTAGAACCACTTTATTTTTTGTTTAATACAATAATTATGAACTTGGGTCTTTATTGTTTTTACAGTTTGTGTAAGCACAATGAATCCATTAATGACTGAATATTCTGTATATCTATAAATACATTACCTCCAGACTTAGTTAATTCGTCAAGGTTTACAGCAAGTTAAGTTGTACCTCTGTTACACAATAATTTGTAGCTTTCTGAGGACTTGCCAAATTCCGTGTCCGAAATTAGGTGACTTCTCCGAAGCTATGTAACACCTCGGTCTAAAGGTCATGGAGTTCATCACTGGTAATGTCTTTCGTATCGAACGTAGCTTTGCGTTGAAGCTTTCTGTTCTAATTTAACCAAAATGCGAGATTCCACCAATTGTTCGCGAAATTACAACTTCTAAGCGCGAACACTAAAGTGCTGTGCTCTAGCAGAGTACTCGCAATGACACGTACCTTATAATTTTTTGTTCGCGAGTTATTTTGAATGTATGTCGCCTTAATATAAAACTGTATTATTTCATAATAAATGCGATTTTGCTGTGGATATTATTACCTTAAAACTGTATATAGTTCTCTAAAACTTAGTAAAGTACCTAGTTTTTATAAACCACAAGATTTTAGATGCTAAAAATCTGGGCCGGCACATATTTTGGCAGTCCATATAAGTTGGTACATCAACTGAGCAGAGGAATATCATTACATCCTTAGGTATCCGTCGTTAGAAGTTAACAAAGTCAGAATCACGTATAAAATTGCTTGTAGACAACTGTAATTGTGTGAGTAACTGTTCAAGTCCGCCTAAAAAAGTTTGAATCCCCTTAATCCAAATGTTCAAATTACTCCCTACTTTGCCATCAATCCACGTACTTAATTAGCTTTCCCATTTATCTAACGGAACAGACAAGGATTTGAATAAGAGATTGCATTAAAACGACACTCGACAATTAGCAATTTAAATAAGGTCCAAAGTTGCATGCGGGCAATTGTACACAACGAGGATTTTGTACGACAACTGTTGTTCGAGATAATGGTCTGTTTTAAAAGAATGGTTTACGCGATTTTTATTCTTATCTTCAACTTAATATACTTTGAGCATGTCTCCGTTTAAAAATTCAGCTTATCGTATATTATTCTTGAGGTTTTTTTAGTCTAGCTGTCACTAAAACGCTGTGAGAATTATTTTGCATAATAGAACAAAAAGTTGCCTTATAGCTAAAACACTGAAATAATGTCTTTAAATCAGCCAAGTTTGTTTGTCTGGATGTTCAACGATACAATCACCTTTATAAGTTAGCATATGCAAGAAACTACAAATTGGCAACAAGTTATGTTCCACAAAATCGCAAGTCGCAGCGATAAGTCGTTCGTCTGTGTTGCTAAGTGATGTCTTTGGGCATGTTCCGTTTCGGGCCTCAAGATTAAAGCCTTTTAATTAGAAGAGAATGTTTCGACTTAATGGGCAGAATGTTTGTCTTGTTGTCGGAATGTTTTGTTGAAACTAAACGAGCTACACTTAATGCTTATGAAGAGAGCTTTTGTTAAGGAAAGGCGAAATGACGTCTTACTGAGAGGGTTGTAACATTCGTATTGTTATAATGAGATGCGTTTTTCCCGAATCCACGAGACGAATAAAAACAATGGGACTTGGAATAAAAATGAACTGTTATAAAAGTATGAATAGGGGGAAATAATTTATCTAAAAAAAACCCCCGACCCAAAAAAAGTACGCAATAATTATGACAAAAGGTTAAAAACGCTAAACCCTATAAAAAGCAAAAAATAACTTTGAACACTACGTAAACTAAATTTTGTCGTGTCGGGGAACCGCTCTAATTCATTACTTTAGACACGTGTTTTTTTTTTTAAACGAATGTTGTAATTAGGTAGGTATCATTTGATTTATGTAAGTATTTATGAAGGTAAAAAGCGGTCCCCCGACACGTCAAAATTTAGTTTACGTAGTGTTAAAAGTTATTTTTTGCTTTTTATAGGGTTTAGCGTTTTTAACCTTTTGTCATAATTATTGCGTACTTTTTTTGGGTTGGGGGTTTTTTTAAATTTATAATTTAATTTTATTTCATGCTTTTTAAAGGAGCTCCTTAATTTTTCCTTCTTTCATTTAATTTATTTTATCTTAAGATGGGGTCGCTATTTGCCATCTCGGCCAAAGGAAGCTGTTTAACAATCCTCATGACAAACTGGCTCTGGGAGAATTGCACAGATTAAGAAACAATAAAGATTCACCTTTGGACATTCTAGATTTTCAGCAAAAATATAAATCGGTTTATCCGTTTAATTCCGGCATTCCAGGGTTTCATCCGCCACATCCCATTTCCAGCATCAGGTTCTCATCAATCAGAAACATGAAGAGAACTCGTCAAGACAAATTCAACGAGCCCAAACTCGATGGGTTTAGTAAAAGGCAGTTCAGGGTTACGTCTCCTACCTTCGTGCCCTAACAGCAGACCAGCTCAGTGGTTCCAAAAGACATTAGTGTTTCAAATTTCAGATCCCACATATACGTGCAAGTAAACTGAGCGTGTAACATTCCTATCACATCTAGCAATCGAGCTGATGACCTTGAAGACCTGAACCGATTTCCACCAAACATAGCTAAGAACACTCCCGACTGACATACCTTTCAAACAAAAAAAACCGCATTACAATCGGATCATCCGTTTGGGAGCTACGATGCCACATACACACACACACACACACACACACACACACACACACACACACACACACACACACACACACACACACAGACACGTCAAACTTATAACACCCCGTCGTTTTTGCGTCGGGGGTTAAAAATACATTAACCGTTGCAAAGTTTATCCTATAAAAAAAACAATATAGGTACTTGACAAAAAAGCCTGGAAGCCGACCTCAAGATAGCTGGGAAAAGGCTCGGGAGATGGATACTTCACAAAAAAAACTAATTGAATATTTATCACCAACATTGTAGGTACCTAGACTAGGAAGACAATGATGCGATCATGACCTGTAATATAATACCTACCTATGTAATATGAGTAGGAAGGTAGGTAGGTATATACAGCCGCCCCTAGTGTAACAAAGCATGATGCTACGGTGAGCAAAGTAAATCATTTCCGCATGAAACTACATGACACATAACGTGCTAACGGTAGGAAACCTTTAAGCCTACACTATTTTATGGTGATAACTTTGAACTATGGCTTTATGTTTGAAAATATTATCAGATTTACCTACTAAAAATATAGTTAAAAAAACGAAAAACACGCTTCGTTTCTAGATAGTCATGTAATGTCATCAGAACTCAAGAGCGTGTGTAAATTTTTATCCTAATCGAAGACCGGAAAGTGGGTCAAGTTAAGATTCCAAGATTTTCTTACATACATAGTTAGTTACAAATAAAACTAATATAAGCGTGTTAAAAATTGAAATATTTTTGCAAACAGGTGTAAAATGTGTGCCAAAAATATCAACAAATAACAAATTCATCTAACATATATGTGATATAAATTAACCTAACATACAAGCTTAACCCATTTTTCATTCCAGACGATATCCCAATGAACATTAAACCGTACACGTCCAGCAATTAACCAAAAAAATATTCAATCACATACGTGTAATCATAAAAACATGGAACATGCATCATCAATCAAAATAATGTCAAAAAAAAAATGACACGAAAAGCAAAAACATAAAATAAAACATGTAGCCACATTTTGTACTAACGCCATGTTTTGTAATGACATCAACAAATATACCTGCCATACAACAGGGTTTAATTTCCCAAGTATTTTTTAATTTAGAAACGAATTAGGGTCCGAAAGGGCGTATAACTCTTCGAGCGAGATTGGGGTCCCGACGAAACTTCAATTAACTTGAATAATTAGGAGCCGGGCTTTGAGAAAGGAGGTTTAAACCGTAGTTGAGTAAATAAAGGATACGTTTTTAGGTAAACAACACCAAAGAATTGGTGATTAATTGAGGAATTTAAAAGTTTCAGGACCGTTCAGGATCCAATTTTTAAGATTTTATTTTAAGCTAAATAAAACCGATTACAACATGCCCCAAAAAAACTTAATAAAATAATCATGATAAATTATAACTGTCAATCAAAATTGGCGTAGCAAAGACCTTATTTCTAAGAATATACCTACATTGGATTAAAATTTTTGGGTACTAAAAAGGTTGGGAATATAATAAAAAGGTTATTTTTCTAGGAACAAAGTTTAGTCAGACACCGTTTTGTTATGACCTTGTCGAAGACCTTGTATGAATATGGATATTTGAAAAGTAATAAAATATCAAAAGCCTAACCTCTGGCTATGGATTTAAAATAACATTATTTAACTATTTAGGAGTAGACTAGAGGATTGTATTCAAAAAAATCCTTTTTTCTGTGAACCCAGAAAACCTAGAAAATACATTGTAATAATCGATAGAAATACAATATTACGAACCATACCCATAGGTTAAATTAAGTGTGAATATAGCCAGTTTGTTCTTTTACGATACGGAAAACGGTGATACTTAATAGACCGTTAGTTGGCTCGTGAAATTTTAATATGCAGATATGATAGGAAAACGAGGCGACGACATGGTAGGAACTAGATTCACAGTAGAAAATTGAGTTAGAGAAAAAAATTAAGGTGATGATAGTTTTCTCCGACTCCCTAAAACTTCCTGTTTGATCACCATAGAAGTCGGTGACAAAATAAATACAGCGAACAATTGGAAACATCGACCACTAGAGCTATGTTAGAGATACATTTTTGACTTTTCTGTGTTTTTAGAAGTCTGTTTATTTTTGCTCTTAGAAACATGTTTTTTCTTACTTGTTATTTTTATTAGTTATCATTGATAACACCACAACAAAGAATCGACTGAAATAATAAAATTCTTTGTTTGAGAAACTTCAGGCAAACATTATCTTTTCAAACACTACGAATCGACACTCAAACCGTCCTTTTTTCCTACTTCAAGTCTTAACAAAGAATCAGTCGTTCTATATGGACAGCACTCGGAAAAGCTTTGGTCCATTATTTGCTTTCATCTCATATTCTATTTACTCTATCACTCCTGGTTTATTCAATATTAATTTTGCAACTTGAAAAGTTGGATTTATAAACCCAAATCTTAAAAAGGCTTTCATCGATTATTCGCAATTTTTATTAATATTGTCATCTTAAGGTACTAATATTATAAAGCTGAAAAGTTGATTTGTTTGCTCGAAAGCGCTTTTCACAGGAATGACTGGTATGATTCGAAAAATTATTTCAGTAGATTGCACATTTATCGAACAAGGCTCATTTTTATCTGGGTATGCTAAGAAGTTTCCGTAATTTACCTATAAATTAACAATCGCTATACTAACGCTTGACTAAGATAAGTTCACTATACGTAACTACTAACTATAACTCGAAATCTAACTCCACTAATGGCCCAGTTTCTAAAAACTCGTCTCACATATCAAGTCGACCATTACCCGGATTAGTTCGTAGAAAGGGCATTAAAACAAACGACGAACATTGCATTGCATGAGCCCAAATACCCAGCCATAAGGCGAAAATATCACCCTTAATGAAACTGTATAAAATAGCCATATAGTTTGGGATGCATCTCTTGTCTACTGAAACTAAAATCTTCTTCATTTTAGACTGCCCGAATAAGATTACGTTTTAGATGGGTGATGAATAATGGACCGTAATTTAGTGTTATTTGGATTTATTCGTTGTTATAATATAGAATTCACTTCTATCTATACTTATATAATTAAGAGGAATATTTTTTTTTGTTTATATCCTAAAGGCTCCGAAACTACTGAACCGATTTAAAAATGTTTTCACTCTTAGAAAGCTACGCTCTTCCCGAGTAACATAAATAATATTTCATCCCGGTACGGGCAGCAGTTTTATTAGATTAGTAGATTATGAACATTTTCACTGGCAAAAAAGCAACAATATGAATAAGCAAAAGGAACTTGAATAAATAAACCTACACATTTTTTTCCAAAATCAACAGTTAGAAGCAATGGTACACCGCACACTTTGATCTCCAACACAAAGTCAGTTAACAACATCGTTAAAACATAATGAGATTATTTGCTTGTAAACGACCGCAGTGTTAGCACACAAGAATGCTTTTGTCATCACATTACTAAACGCCATTTAAGGTTCTAGTATGAAGAAAAATTTGCACTCGACTGGTTTTTGTCCTTATCCTACAAACGTTCTTAAAAAACGCCGACAACTCAAAGGAACAATATCAATGGGATTAAAGAAAAAAATAGACAAAAAAAACAAAGCATTTTATCTTGTAAGTACGTCAACAAAAGATTTATTTGAATTGTAAATGCGACAATGGCTTTTAAAAATTTAATTTTCGTATTGTCGTGTTTTACCCTTAAGTATTAAGGGGGAGTTTTGTGGGCGTAGACATGTAAATGCTGTGGGCCAAAATATTCCTTTTCTTTCAATGAATATGATAATTCTTGGAAATGATGGGACACTGAGATCGTAATGGCTACAATAGACTCTTTATGGACACCCAAGCGAAAATAATTTAATATTTGGTCCTAATACGATTTACAATTTTTAAACTATGCGTACTAATATTATCAAAACCTACTAATATTATAAATGTGAAAGTTTGTGAGAATGTATGGATGTATGTTTGCTATTCTTTCACGCAAAAACGGCTGGACCGATTTGGTTGAAATTTGGTATGTAGATATGTGATACCCTGGATTAACATTTAAGCTTTATTAGTAAGCTTTTTATCAGTACACAACGCGGGCGAAGCCGCTGGCGGTATTAGTATAAATAAATGATATTATCTCTAATTAAAAAAACCTTTGTTAGACAATGTAAAATTTATATAAAAATGCAGATTTTATAACCCATGCACTTACAACCGTACATCTATTCTCCCACGTTCAACTTCCTCTTGCTACGTGCTACGAGCTACGAGCCTACGACAGCTACGAGGCTCGTCCATATTCATGCGCTACGCCTGTTGAATACTGGAAAGGTTTAACTTTGGAAGAATGTCACCGATATTGTGGGTATCTTGTTTGTCTTGGAGCTGAGTTTTTTGTCACGTTCTGTATTTTTTAAGAATGTCTTTAGTTATGTATGTATATAGCGTATTTGGATTATGAAAGATGATATAACATAATCACATAAAAAGTGTTAAATCATTAAAGTATGAATATAATATTTTTCTTTTTATTTTAGTTTACAATAATATGGTCAAAGATTTAATAAAGTTTTTACAAAGTCATCCTTCACATGGCAATTAGTACTTCTCAAATCTTGGCCCTTTTTAGTTAAACAATGAAAAAGTACCAAAACACCACAGTTAATTAAGCTGTAGTAGGTAAGGTACTAAGTATTAAAAACCCAGATAATTCCCGCAAACAATAAAATCCTTTCACATAAACCCAAAGCCAGGTGAAATAAAATCAGATGAAAGCATATAAACCTCATTCACGCAGACAATGAAATTTTCCAATACATTACATTCGGTCAACGATTATCTGCGAAATAATAACATTATTAAAACCTTTGTGAAATGTTTAAACTGATAGTTTTGTTCGATTCAATACGTTTTGTAGTATTTTGGGAGGATTTGTGATGCATACCTACTGATTATTTTGGATTAAAGAGGGTGTTGCTAAGCCAATGGATCGATTGTGAATTGGTAGATAATATATTTTTTTATTGCTGGTGTAAATACAAATATTTAGTTTCAGTTTAAACATCTCTTTTACAATATTTTTTGGAAAACTTGTAAACAGCTCGTTTGTCTATGTTGATATCAGAATACTGAGAATTAATTTTTCGTTTAATTTATTTAATAAAAAAGTAATTTATAGGGTTTCTATTTTTTTCCTTTCGAAGTACTGATGCCCTTAAAATGCTTGTACTTCCTCAATTAAATGATTAAAAGATTTTGTATAATATTGATTACGAGATACCGTCACTCTCAAAATCTAATGACCGTCATATTTTTCTATAGATCTCCCCACTTAAAAGGGATTAGCTTCCACTCAATTTATATTTACGAGTACTTTTACACAACAGCTTCCAAATTAAGAAAAACTTTTTCAAACATCTGGACATGAAAGTTAATCAATCATTAAAGTTGATTCCCATTCACCCTTCCGATTCATCAGACCCACAGCGAAGGGATCCGAAGTGACTTTGAGTAGAACTCGGAACGGATTTGGCAACTCAATTGGTTGATTTACAAGGGTCGTTCCGAGTTCTGCTGTGGTACCTTTGAGTCAGGGCCGGATTAAACAAGTAATCAGGGCAGACATTGCTATGGGCCCAACGTTGAAGGGCCGGAGCCAAACTGTGACACCTCATGTACGGATTGTAGGAGGATTTATATAATGTATCTGTACAAATGTTTGTATAAAGTAAACTCAAAATTACAGGATGCTTAAAGCTGAGTAATATAGATTTTATTATATCCGAGTATGGGTCATCATAAGCGTGGTTGTATTACGTGTGTGTTTGTCGCTTAGTTTAAAAGATACCATACAACTTTCTATAAAGCATGTTTGCGAGTATAAAATAAAGATGGGCTCTTTATTTTCATGAATTCTCTTCTACTATTTAGGGGGCCCGCTGTATTTCCTATAGGTCCCGGAGTCCGCATGGTAAAATCCGGCCCTGCAGTCGACATGAGATCATTTCACCCTTTGATGCTAATTAAAGGTGTTGAGAGCCTGTCATCTTGACGAGACGAGAGGCAGTATAGCAGCTATAGCAATTGGAAACAACACTTTGGATTCTAGTGAAACGGATTGCGGTGTGAAATCTGAGGGTGTGAAATATTATACACCTTAGAACAGTAATAAATTTTTGCCTGTTTTCAATGATTGTCGAATCTTTAAGTTTAGTGAATACATAATGCTACAAATTGGCAGTTTATAGGTGTTTTAACACTATTTTTAGCCTCGTCATGTAATGTTATAATTAGATTATGGTCGGATAACAATTTTAAATTAAAAAGACCTAGACCGTGTTTGTAACATTTCTGCATCTGCTAGTTTAATTTAACTTCGAAAGAAGAAAACTGCACCTTTTAACAATAAATTCTTCTTGAAGATATTTTAGTATTCTTTCTTACCTTTTCAACATTGTGAATGTTTCTGGTATTCACTTTAATATATATCTATCTAGAAACTAAAGTTACTTTGTACTACAAAGCGAAAACTGCACTCGAACTTTTGTGAGAACACTAATATTTCTTAGAAATATTCCGAGGAAGTTCTTAACAACAATTCAGGTCAATATCATATTTACCCAACAGTTTGGAGATATACCTAATATTAAAAAAAAAATATCTAGTAAAAAAAAATCAATTAAAAAACAAATTAGTTACATAATTTATTGTCCAAAACACTGAGTGAGTGAGTTGCACCATTTAATTACAACGATAATCCGACTATAACCAGCCTTATATACTTGCCAATTGTTTGGTCAAATTGGCGATTTGACAACTGAAAATGGTTCGGCTATCTTTATAGGTAAATGTGCAACCCACCTTAAGTATGCATTGCATAATCCTTCCTTGCTAAATAGACTACTCATACCTATTTATAAATCTTAGTTCTAACGATGCCCTATGCAATAAATCTATTCCAATAAATATGGTGCTATTTGAAAACTCCTATCAATCCAATAGACAGCGCCTGAACTAGTTTTTCAAGTAGCATCGATAGAGCAGCTTCAGAACTCTAATGAATGCAATATTTAGACGAAGTTCCTTTTAATGTTCAGGCAAATGCGAGTGAAGGCTAGTAGTCTGTAAAGTTCCCAAGCTCTTTGTACACGTTATTTGATTTCTAAGGGTTTTCAATATTTTGTAGGCTATTTTTATCTACTTTGTAGTGATGTTTGGCGTTTTATTTTGAAGCAGGAAGGATGAAATGTATTGGCTTATTTGTTTTTTTTTTTGAACAGATGCAGAAATACCTGTATGAATAAATAAGGAAACCTAAAAAAATAAACAGTTTCTGATAACAAAAACTGCACATTTACAAATTATCCTCTTCAAGTAACTAAACATACTCACAATACCTTGTTCTCATTCACGAAGATTTAACATACCTTAGCAAAATATCTCCAACGCCTAAATATATTGTCAGCAATAACTCGCATGAAATGACTCTCTTAAAATAATGATATTTCTTAACACAGCGGAACGCGAACATGCTTTAGAGACATAATTCCACAACACAACTCTTTGTGGCATTATTTAGCTCATATAAATTGTGTATAATGTACCTATATTTTAAATATTTACTTTGTTCCTAAAGAAAATTCTTTCGTCAATAAAATTTTGTTTGAGTAACCGCACACTGGAGACTTTTAGTCGGCTGATAGTTTGTTTGGGCTCATATATGAATATGAATAATATGAATGGTCTTCTTCTTTCGCGTCGATGACATGTCTTATAATGAGACTACACTTTGTCAGCCCAATATGCAACCACAGCAAGAGCCGGATGCGCTCATGAGGTCCAAGCGAGTTTCAGGGCATATGAATGGTAGGACGCACATTATAAAGATTAGGATAATTAGGTAGGTATGTAGCCGATCTTTACAATTTTTTTTTTGCCAATCATCGCGTCAACTGTTAGCCGACTGTTTAGTCTCCAGTGTGCGGATACTTTAAGGTGCCGCATACAAGACTTTCACAACATAAAATAGGGAAGGGCTTTGTAACAACAAATTACGGGGAAGGGAGGGAAAGAGGGGCAAAATACTTTCTGCAAATTGTTTTTATATTTAAAGCTTAACCTAGCCGGGCTTGTGGTGGCCATATTTATAATCGTGTAGTGGAGGAAATAAATGAGAAATGCGAGCATCTACATACTAACGACTAGCTACTATTTTTTATAAGCGCCTGAACACTTTATAAGGAAGGCGGGATTTTATGCTTGCGCTTTTTGCCTATAATTTTCTGTCAGGCGCATGTAGATGTAAATTGCTAACGTATGTGGAGCCATTTTTCTGATAGAATAGCATTTTTCTTATTAAATTGCATGGAAAGAAACATGTTTTCTGTTCTTTTGAGCCAAGTACCTACTTACTTATTTCGGCAATTAAGTAGGTATTTTATGTACCTAATCCTATTTAAGCATCTAGAAATCATCTGCCTTTATCGAAAACACAATGAATGATTTGGTAATTACAATCGAAACAGTAGGTACACAATGAGATCTCTGTTAGCAATATCATGATAGATGATTACAACCTATCAACCGGCTACTGCAAACTATTGTGGTCTGCTTGTATTATGCCCGACTAATCCAAGACTAACAGCCACATAATGTCTTAGAGCATTGAACTAACTGGAGACGCCAATGCCATGCCAATTAGTCTCTGGCCTCTGCCCACGGAATGACGCCACTTACTTAATACATTGAAACTTTATACATTGGGGTAGCTTGATGATCTATATATGTATTGTGTGCGTCAAATTTATGTTTTTGTATTCTAATTTTGTCGTGTGAAAGTGTTAGTAAAGATGCATTCAATGAATGAGATATCACTATTTATTGCCTCACCTCCTCGTGCGTTAAATGGTGATCTTTTTGCAAAGATATTTGCGCTCACAGCGGTTCCAGTTGATTACTTGATCTAAGTTATATACTCAACACTGGACCATATCTCTCGGACATTTAATTAACAAACTAGTGACTTGCGTGTGCCGACAGTGTTGTGTTCAACACTGCTCCTGTTGATGTATTAGACCAACAATGTTGGCCTGAATTATTAGTGCAGGAGCTCGTAAAATAAGGTGGAATCGTGGTACTTGATGTATGGTGATGAAGAATTATGTTAAGGATGATCTTAATTTATCGTACTTACCTACAATGATATTCTAAGCAACAACATTCCACACGACACCTATGTATAGTTTAAGTACTATCTGTTTTCCGGCAAAGGTCCTTCCAGTACTAAGCTAAATATAGCCTATGTTACTCGGGGATAGTCGAATCTAGCTTCTCTACAGAAAAATAAATTTTCAAATCGGTTAGTATTTCGGCGCCTTTAGAGTTTAGAGTGTAAACGGACAAGCGAACAAAACAATTTTACTATTAATTATATTATCTAAACTTTACTCTCAAATCTTAAAATTATCTAATAATAGATAGAAGACATTGATATGTATATTTCAATAAGTATATAATCTTCAGTAGTTCCAATGTGGCTATGTCTTATTATTAGTTTTACAATATTATCAAAAAAACTAGTATTTCGAAATAAGTGGTAGCATATAACACAATGCATATGGAGATCAGTTGCAGTTGGTGCAGAAAAAACCTTTCCATACGTTATTTCCCGAGAGCTTTAGTACTACATGTCATAGTGGATTTTTGGAGCATATGGGAATAACACTGATGAACAAACTCCCACGTAAATTTCGTGTAACGTTTCAGATTAAAACTACGGCAAAGTTTTTTTGGGAAATATTCTAATTTCTATATTTATTTTTTTTGGAAATAGTCTTGCTAGATATATGGCACATCGTTCTTAATCCTCCATAATACCATCAGATACCAATTCTTTATCACTTCATATTACAAAACAAAGCATTTATGCGTCAGTTCGAGATAAACTCCGAAACTACTGCACTGTTCACGAGATTTTCATCATCTAGATTCAGACTATAACAGGCGGCCAGTATAGACGTCAACATTATTTTCAATTTAACCTACATTTCCTCTTATAAAGTGTACCTAGTTAAGTGCTAGCCTGGTTGCTCATTTATTACCTTAAAACCCTATGACAAATGTTCACAATGACGGCTCAGCATAATTCACATTCCCTTCGGAAATTAAAGAGGAATTAGCGGGAATTAAGGGCGGCTTACGCGCAGAATTAATAATTCAAGAAAATGTTTTCAACCGGACTTCCGAAGTAGGTACCTTTCCGGTCCTGTATGCATGGCTGGTCAGCAAAGTTTGCAGTTTGTATTTATAAGATTAAAGTGCTAGTCAGACGGACGTTTCGGACGGTCAAATGGGAATTATTAATGGGACTGTGTGAGAAGTTCTGTACGGGTAACGTTTGAGTTCGGTTAGGAATTAAGCTTCAAAATTCATGTCTAGTTTTTGTTGGTAATAGAAATATGAGCAAAACAATTCCTTATAGAGCAAAAGGATCTAAGAACACAGTTTTCTAGGTGGAATTGAATAGGCAACAAGCTGCCATTTATTTAATACAAACTAAAGAAAGAAGGAAGGAAAAATATTATCAATTTCATAGAACGTAACATAAAACCCCGTTTCCTTAGTCATAGCTACTTAATAAAGGTAGGTAAGCCAAGCCTGGGACAACACTGACCTATTTTCGCCATTCACTTACAAAGTGACGGGCGTTCGCTGGCTCATTCAGTATAGAAGCATAGATTACCTGGCAAACAGAGATAGCTGCACAGATTAGTTAGTACACAGAGAATTCAGCATTAAGCTCTGTAGACACTTAATATGGTAGCGCCTTAGAATCTGGTGCAGACGACCTAAGTAGGTACAAGAATTATTGATTTGGCTGTCAGTTTTCAGTCACCAGTAATTTAAGCCTAGCCTGCAGGAAGCAAACATGACTTTTTAAATATACCTAATACTTTTAAAAGGTTTTTATTTAGGCCCGGAATCCGCAAGAAAACCTAACGTGTGATAGCTGGACATACCACACAGCCCTTGTCTAAAAGTCACACACACAAAGATAAGCCATGTCCTCCCACGGTCTAAAACATCTGACTGACATAAGCCTTCTTAGGTTTTTAAACCTAGCCCACGCGATAAGAAAATAAAAGAAGATCACATAAAAGGTCATTGACACCTTACAAAAGTAGGATTGTGTAGGCGGATTCATATGTAGAGTGGTTCATGCTGACACATGTCCTGATGAATAAGGGATCTGAAGACGACCCTGTTTATAGGTCATTCGCTCACGTAAATAAAATTGGGTGGAGCCGTGTGCCAGCCTTGTATTGTGGGTAAGGTAGGGTGGCACTTTCGTGTGGGAAGTGAAAAATATGTTCCTTTGTTATTTTATTTTTCTTTTGTAAATATCGATTTGTTTGTGCTACTTAAATATTAATACTGTATACACAACCCTTCTTGAATTCCGCTGTGGATTTTACTGATGCATTATAGACATTCCAATTATACTAGTGCCCAGTATTTGACAAGAGAATCAATCATGCCTTGGTGGCAGACAACAGTTCAAAGCCACAAGAAAGCAAACTCTGTAAAAACGTTTTTCCTTTGCACCAATGCAAGTACATGGGTAAGTTACATTAGTATTATTTTATATACCAATCTACGTATGACGCATGAACAAAATCCATAAAATAATACCGTCAAATCCATTCTACAGTCTCCAAAAATATCATTTCAACATCGCAAAACACTCGATCAACGAGAATATCAGAACGTCGTCGAAAAATGACAATACTTTCCGATCCGGTTGAAACAAGGATCGTACCGCAGACAGGCTTATACCGGCTTAAGTTGATCCTACACCACTTCACTGTTTACAAAGAAAAATAACAACTTGAGAGAATATAGGTGATTTCAAGGACGATGTTAAACCCTTTTTATCGAGCAATAATAAAGGAAAGGGTGGTTTGAGACAAGAGAAAAATTATACAGGTTGGTCCAAAGTGTCGTCAAAAGTACTAAAAAAGCATTTTTGTGTGCCCCAAGGTATGAGAAATCTAGAGTTTTAGAATAACCTTTGGTAAAATAAAGAGAGACTATAATAATGTGTCGTTCGGATCATCAAATCTGAGCTAGATGAAGCTGTACTTCGCAGCCCTTTTAGAAGTATTTTACAAGATCGGTGACCATTTTTATAACACTACGTGCTCACTGTTGCATGAAGGGATTCTGGCAACGGTTATTATTTAGTCTTATCCGGGTAAACAGGCCTAGCGTTACTATGGCAACAGAGGATTTAAAATCTCCACTAGAAAATTGTGGAGAATCACAATGTTCGTATATACTACTAAACTCATTTAACTGGAAAAACCTCAATCGTGCTTCAAATCTTTGGCTGATGAAGATTGACAGGATGTACAAAAATATGAGTTGATATGTAGGTATGTTAATACGGTCAATTTGATTGAAGGAATTCCGAACGCAACTTCCAATCCACTGAACATAAAAAGGGTTAAGAACAAAGGTTTGCGTCATTTTGATTTAGAGTAGCAGACATATTTTAACCATAAGACGGAGTACAAAATTCAGAGCAATCTAATATCGTCATTTTGCAACATTTTAATATCTAAGAATAAATTGAAAATTCTCAAGATTCAAATATAAATAAAATTCCTCTACAAGATGTAATCTGACATCTCAAAGGGAGAGCGGAGCATTGACTGACGTGAGCCTGACAGATTGCAATTACACGGTCAATCCGGTGTCAATGTGATCGAGATTGATGCTGCATATCAAAAGGTTGATTTACAACCCTTTACATGTAATATCCGTAGATTATAAGGTATGGATCTGTCATCTAGAGCGTGTAAAGATCATCAAAAGTCTAGAATTTTCGCAACTATGTTGGGGTCGGCTTCCAGTCTAAACAAATGCAGCTGTGTACCAGTGTTTTACAAGAAACAACTGCCTATCTGACCCCTCGAACCAGCTGCCCGGACAACCCGAAACCTCTTGGTAAGACTGGTTGTTCGAATTTCTGGGTTCTGACTACCCGTAAGTCTGCCAAAGACATTCAAATGATCCGGGACCCACACGTGTAAAGAGAATTACTTAAAATAATACTCTTCGAAGAAAAATATTTGAATCGAATAAGGATAAACTTTCCTAAAAAGAAACCTTTGTGGTAATTTAGTATCTGATACAAATAAATAGCATGTTATGTAATGGAACGTAGAATATACATTGAATATGTTATTCAAAGAACACGCAGCTAAAGATACGAATACAAGACATTATTATACTATACATAATAGTTAGGTATCGTTAGACCTTTACGTAAATGCGTAAGCAACAATATAAAGGGTACTGGGATTGAATACAATATGGACGAATGTATGAATGAACAAGGGACAAAATAACTAGATATCTAAGGTACGTAGCAGGTGTTCAGATATGAGTGGGTTTATGTATTTATGAATACAATACCTCTTGTAAGTAACGAGACATTATGCTATTTCTAGGTGTTCTCAAGTATGTTGTGGTTCTGTTTCTTATAACACAATTCAATTCATAGTTATACATAGTCCTTTGCAGACTCTTATGAAAAAGCTGACACTAGTTGCACGATTCTAATCAATTCCATGGAAAAGAACATTCAACAAATCCATGGACTCTATTTACTTAATAAAGATCTCTTAGAAAAGAATTAAAGGCCATTCATCAGATCACTTTCTTTATCATTGAATTACATAAGCTTTTGTATACTACAGAGCTACATAAGTACACAACAAACAACATTTATTTTTTCCGGCATTGTCCTTTCTATTCGGTCAACAGAAACTGGGCACTTCGGGCCATTTTTTCGCCACATACTCCATATTTCGGTAAATCCAAGGAGTGTTGATTTAGGTGGATTTATTTATGCTGCCCCCAAGCTAGGATGGGCAGCGATGGTTGCCGGGGGTCGGGGGAAATATCCATTAAAGTGTCCCCCGCATTATTTTGATGGAATTGGGGATGTGACATCCACAAGAAATGACAATGTAGGCACTAGATAAGCTTTATGTGGGCTTTATTTCATGAGGATTATGTAGATATGATAGTGTACTTTAAAGGTTTTGTGAAGTGTTTTACACCTCGTGAGTTTAAAGATTTTAGTGAAAGAGGATTCTAAGCTTTAATGATCTTAATTCGTTTAGGTAAGTTGCTATTGCACAGGGCTACTCTTGACGGACTTATAATTTGTGCACATATTATTTTTAAAAAGGCCTTAACTAAGCTTTATCTATTTGCATATCGATGTCATTAAAAATCGCTTTATTACATAACCGCACAAGTAAGATATCAGCCTATATTTTTTTCCAAACAAACTTTTAGACGGAAACAAGATATATCACAACATATTTATTATATCTATAACACCCTCATCCTCATCCTCTATTTGTATGGAGGCAAGTAAACAAGAACTTTGCGTTGTACTCAATTAATCTTAGACTTCTGACGTATTGTGATAAATGGACCTCCGAATACTTGCTCAAACCAGTCGGATGAGCTCAAGGCACAACTATTGCACGGACCCCTGTTCATGTTTTATTTTTCTTTTTCTATCCAGTTTTATTACATCTAGTGATTCATGGTTAATTCTTTGTTGCGTGTCTGAGAATTAGGCTAGACCGGTCCTAATAGGACGTTTGAGAAGGATTATTTACGTTTTTGGACCTTGAACTTTATTCGTATTAGATGTAAAGGCTGTTTTTTAGACAAATATTATGGAGAGGTTGATCAAATAAAGATAATAATAGCCGTATTTTAAATAAAAGTTATAAGAACCCACTTTCTATTACACCTCAGTATTATAAGCACATTCCTGTTCAAATATAGTTAGGTATATTACTGACAAAGCCGACCCCAACATGATTGGGAAAAGGCTCGGAGGATGATGATATTACTGACAAATTCGATGGATTGAAAAAATCAGCGTATTCGGTTTATTGACTTCGAACTGAATCATTATCTTATCGGGTTTGTGTGACCAGTAGACGTACAGATAGTCATAATCATGATAATAATTCAAAATCTCTACCAGCTGGCAACTACCATCCAAAACCGCTGTTTTATTCACCAACCAAAGAACCCCTAATTAAATTAAAAAGCAAACTTACTCCATTAACATAATAAATCAATTAAGTGCTTTAAACATACAACAAACATAAAAAGAAGATAAAGGGGACTATAATTCATGTCCAGTTAACAAAATAGGAGTAATTTCTCATTTCAAGTGAACTAACAATGAAATAATGGGTGAATGGGGATTCAACAAAGCAGAAAGGTATTTTTCATGTTGTCACTGGAAATGCTTAAACAATAGGTGAATCTACAGTTTTTAATACAATACCTGACATAACATTCAAGTGTGTTTAAATGGAATAATGGAATAGGCAGTAGTGTACCTCTATGGTATTTTTGCCTTCTTATGGTACCAAGTTTGCAGTGTTATTTGTTGCTCATTCCTCCTCTATATGAGAAGAGCGACCCCTACAATGAGATAATAAAAAGGCTGATTATGATAGTTTTAGCAAGTTCGTAAAACTTTTACGTAAGGGATTGATGACTGATTGTACACTTGAGCCGGGTCAGTTCTTGTGTTGGGGTAGTAGAAACAAATTGGGCATGTTTTCAATTCGTCTTAAGCATGTGTTCAAAAATGTTGACCCTTACCGGATATGTAAAAAAAGCCATAAAAATAATGGTTAAAAAGATGGAATGGTCAGGAAAGAAGCTATTTAAAAAAAAAAAACCAGATAAAGAAGAAGAAGAACAGAAAAACACTGTACTGACCTCCAATTCGCCTACTGCCCTTAGTATCTTTGGACTGTTTCCTCAATTATTCCCATCTAGTGATGCTATAAATGCGTAGAGACATTGAAAAAATCGACAAAATAAAGATGTAAATGAAACCTATTGTTCTTAATACTACATTACATTACAAACGAAGTGACTAATCGCAAGTAATAATGTAACCACGGCCAGTCATTAGTCATGGTTCCAAGTGTTAGTGACTAGGGTCTATTACTCTTTGGTTTCTCAGCCTCATTTCAAACGGTCCCTTGAGACCCTAATAAATGGAGCCAAATATGTTCTATGTATTACAATGTCTAGGTTTTTGAATGTTTTGAAGTTATAGGCTGGTTTTTGGAGTCAATAAATCGAATGTGTCTTAAGTACTTAGTTTTTTTTTTTTTGTAAAAATAAGGTCGATACGGCTAGAAAGAGTTACTTGTGTGATGACGGCAGATAGAAGAGCATGGAAGGAAAAAACACGCTGTGCCAACCTCAAACTAAATTGAGATACAAGCAGAAGGATGATGATGAGGATTTTGGTAAAATAAGTTTCAAAATAAAATATTTTGAACATAGAAAAGTAGATTGCCACATTGAAGGAACATCAAAGCATACTTCGTCCAACCCTGTCGTCATTCTTAAACGCTATAAGTACTCAAAACATCGTTTTATCCTTAAAGCATCTTTTAAAAATAAACAAACTCTAATCCCTACTTCATTAGATATGCGCAGCCACGCAAATGCGATGTACAGTCAATCCCTCAAATTTGAGATTACTCATCATATTCTGAGCACGAACATCGAAGTACAGTCGAGTACACTGATATTAAAAACATTCATCTCCCGAGTCTTTTCCCAACTATGTTCGGGTCGGCTTCCAGTCTAACCGAATGCAGTTGAGTATCAGTGTTTTACAAGGAGCGACTGCCCATCTGGCCTCCTCAACCCAGTTACCCAGGCTACCCAATACCTCTTGGGTTAGACTTTCTGGCTTCTGACTGCCCGTAACGACTGCCAAGGATATTCAATGACAGCCGGGACCTACAATTTAACGTGCCATCCGAAACACAGTCATTGGTGTCCAAGATATACTTAGAAAGTACATACAAACTTAGAAGAGTTACATTGGTACTTGCCTAACGTGGAATCGAACCCACGCACTTGAGAGGTTGGTTCTTACCTATTAAACCACAACGACTTCGTACAGTCGAGTACAGTGATATTAAAAACATTATTAAATGTAATCTCGTGTTCTCGCGCCCGTGCTCTATTTATTGTTGGTACAGTCGCGCGGTAAAGTGTTTTGTGGTCAATGAGATTAAAATGTAGTGAGAATTTTGTTTTGTTTTGCTTTTGCGAGAAAATAGACGAAGTTTACTGTGTGTATATTTTATTATTTTACTGAGAAACTCTTGAAGTTTGAATTGTTTTAATTAGAGGGTGTTAGTTTAATGTGTGACTGAATATTATTTTCTGTTTTTATTTACACAATATGAGGATACTATCAAATTACTAATAGGTACTCGAGAATCTTATACGTTAACTGTTTTATTGGTTTCTTAGATTATACCTAAGACTGGAGTAGTATTTTAAAAAATAAATAAAAGTACGAAAAATGAAATCCTCAGATAAAATCTACAGAACTACGCTCATGTCTAGAATAGAATTCAGTTTGATTGTATAAAATAAAATAAAAAACTCAACCCGCAGCAAATTCTTAGGTTGATTCCAAATTTTATCACACCTCTAAACACGTGCTTTTGACTGTACCGCCATTTTTTCAGCGAAACTGAACACAGGCGTAACCCCTGTGTATGCAAACGACTAGGATTTATATAAGGGAGCCCTCCATGGAGAACAAAATGACTGGCAGAGGTCCCATAACGAAAAATCTCTTAAGAAAGAAGCGCGCCAAAATGCGAGTGTGCAGGGGACGACTAACGTTACTGTTTCCGCCCTCTTTGGACCCGACCATTCTTTATAATATCTACCATAAATCGTTGACATATAACCCAAAAAACCCGAACGCCTTGTTAATTCACTCGTAGCTGCTCATTTTGGTCATGCCCGCCGAACGAATTTGACCGACAAGAAGGCGTTTGACCTACCAGCATTAAGGCATCTCTGCTCACCTTTCCTTACTCCGTGGATCCCTCTATATGGAGCCAGTGCCCTCCTAGGGAGGTCGGAGGGCTCAGACTGTATTACACAAGGATTAGTCCGTTATTACCTCCACAAAATATTAAATGTACATTTTTTTTAACACATTTGTGGCTTGTCTGCTCCAAGACTTTATTTATTAAAAGCGAGAAAATATGTACGGTAATGTGTTGATGTATCTTGTAGATACGTACGTAATGCTGTGAGAATGTGCGTATTGCGAGTAGGGGATTTATTTTATTCATGGTAAGGAAATAAGCTCTCGGTTGTAACCGAAATGTTGATTTGTGTGAGTGTGCTGGAGATACTTGTATACTTATGTTTCTTTGAATGTAGGTAAGGAAATTTCTTCTCAAGTAGAAAAAAATAAGGTGAATCAATCATAGAGAGATCAATCCTAATTATATTATATAGTTAGATGTTTGTTTCTCTTCCACGCAAAACCTACTGGATGGATTTTGATGAAGTAATAAAGATTTATATCAGAATAACATATAACCGCCTTATAATCATGTTTAGTCATTGCGAAGCTCAAAATACGATTGAACAGAACTTCGTAATACATGTAATTTGCGAACAGGTGTTCATAATAGCGTATATCCAAATATGGGCCATAAAATGTAATTAAAATCGACCATTGGTAATGTAATTACTTACGTGTGTTAGGGTGAATTACCTGTGGAATGGATGTTTAGAAATGTTGTGTTTTCTTTTGTAGTCAGACTACAGTTTATGTTTTATTGATACCTTTTATGTGTTGCCTTTTAAAGTGGACCTTATGCTTGACTAGCGCTAAATGGGCGAGTTACTTAAGCCATTCCTTAGTTTTGAATTTCTTTGACAATCCGTCATTAAGGAGTGACTTTAGTAATCATTAAATGCCTCTGAGTACGGGCGTTAGACACTACTGGGCCAAACCCAATTAGATAGCCCATTTATCGAGTAGGCTAAACGTTACTTTTTATTCGTTTTCGCGTAGAATTTCCCACGTTTCGCGGGTGATATAATAATTTGAAACTATGTTTTTTTATAAGTACTTACTTTTAAATACGCAACGGCAACAATCACACATCACCTTCACACGGAAGTGTCAGTACATCAGTCGTCAATAACAGGATCAGTATCGATCATACATAACAAGGTTTGCTTCATTAAGCCTGTCGCCTCATTGCAGTCGCTGACATCCCGGGGGAATAGGATTAGATTCCCCAGTAATAAGCAAAGCAAACGGAACTAGTGAGCAGCTGATGAAGTATCTTCGCTGTGCGAATTGTCCTGATTTTCCTGTTGTACTTAGTTATTTTCGTCCTTTTGCGAAGCTTAGACACGAGTTTCTAAACCGTTTCGTTAAAAAGTAATACTTCTGCCAGTATTTACACACGTCCTAAGAGAACTTCTTTCTAAACATGGACATAAAGTAGATTATAATTCGCGAACTTCTTATAGTCCAATGTCTATTGAATCTATCTAAAATTACCTGTATCTTGAAGTTCAATGTATAGATAAATTATTCATTGAGTGCTATGGAAACTTTTTGTTAATATCTGTTGTGGTGGTACTATGTGCTGTGGTGATACAATATTGGACCTTATTGTGAAAAGTTTAACGGTCTACTTGAAGGTTATAGCAGAATTGCCCTGTAGCACTATTCATGATTATAATTTCATAATTAGATGTAGGTACTTTGCTTATAACTGAGTACCTACAAACTTAAAATACATTGCGAAAAAATAAAGGTAAAAAACTAGTGGGTAGTCAATGAACTCGAATAATAAAATTGTATGTTTTTCAATCAATACAATACATTTTTCTTTTAAAGTTATACTCATTGTCAAGATATCAATCAGGATAAGTAAACGAGTAAGTACCAAAGTTCAAACAAGAAAAAATATTCTACAGAAAATTACATCGTCATCATCAATTTACTTCCTAAACGTTTTTCCAAACCTATTTCATTTATAAATTGCAATATCATAATCTGAAAGAATATTAATAAAGTTCGTTTTCTTTGGAGCAGACAGATTTATTATTTTTAACTCCGCGTAGGTATCAGACTAGAGATTAGAAATTAATCATTCGGGAAATTTCGCGTAATTGAAACCGAATAAGGGAATGGAAGGGATTAAAAGTGGATTTAAAGGGCTCGTTGGGATTTTCGAGTTATTTTTGTATTCCGATTTTGGAACTTATGTATACCTGTCTGATTGTGTTTGTCTGTTTCAACCACAGATTTGGGGTCTGAGGTCCGCATATGAACCCACAGACTGCAGACAAAACAGTCGGCCGACTATCGAGCCGTTGGTAGCAAAAACTTTTAGAACCTCGTGAATGAAGTCAAAGTTTTTAGTCGGTATTGTACTGGCCAAATACCTCATCATCATCCTCCGAGCCCTTTTTCCCAACTATGTTGGGGTTGGCTTCCAGTCTAACCTAGCTGTGTACCAGTGCTTTACAAGGAGCCCAAACTGGCCAAATATAAATGTATGATCTTTGTAACGTGCGTACTACCATTCATCTTCATACTGATTTATGAGCCCAAACAAACTGTCGGCCGACAAAAAGTTTGCCGTGTGCTCTCCAAAAGTGGATTTAAAAGGTTCGCAGGGATTTTCGAGTTATTTTTGTATTCCAATTTTGGAACACTAAGTACATATGTAAACCTGTATTGTATTTGCTTATTTCAGCCACAATTTCGAGGTCTGTGGTCCGAATTAAGTACAGTTTGCATTATGAAAATGGGTTCGTTACTGTTTTGTTTATTTATTTATTTATTTGATTTCAGTGGCCGCGGTCCTATTCGAGGTTGGGACCGCACCTTTTTTGTTTTGAATTGTTTTAACCCTTCTCTCGTTTGAATCAATAGGATTATGGTGGTAAATGTTTAGATTACCTATATTGTTTTGAAAAAACAATGTAACTACATACTTCCAATACAATAATTCTGTATTGGAAATAATACCTATGGCCCTATGGCTTATTAACTAACAGCCGTTCAAAATATTCTATCTATCCGTGGAGATGCTTTCTAGAGATAGGAATTTGACATTGTTTTTATGGGGCTAACGTAAATATTAAATCACTATTAACCAAATCAACACGTATCCGACAATGACTTTGCCATACCCGCTCATAAAAATGAAACCCGCTTTCCGTTGTCACGACATAACATGAAAACGGCTAGACCGATTAGGCTGAAAATTAGAGCGGAGGTAACTTAGACCCGGGAGAAGGTTTTAGGATAGTTTTTGTCACCATCCGGCTACGGGACGCGGGTGAAACAGGCGAAAGCTAGTATTTAATAAAACAAAAAACTTACCTCCACAAGTCTCTCTAAAATCCGGACAGCAGTCTCCCAACTTCAAGCAAGCATGGTCACAGTAGCACGGCTTGTCCGTCAAGTCTTCAATAATCGCGTTCTGATGCGCCTTCTGTATGACACAGGAACTATCCCGCCCTGGACAGCAGAGATTGGCGTCCCTACAGTAATTGGCGCCACAGTGACCCGCTAGACACACTGCACTCGCGAAACACAACCAATAACGAAGCATTTTGGCAAAAAATACTACTTTTAATTGAAATAATCAGCTCAAAATTAATAAAAGAACTTTTTTCTGACTTATAGATGTCACTGTCAAACTGCGCGCGCGTATCTATTTTCAAATTGAGCGTTCTATGTCATTCCGTATTTGAATTCCAGCCAGTTCTGTAACAAAAAAAAAGTATGTTAGGGTTGCGTTCATAGAGGACAAAATTACTTGCGGGGGTGCCATAACGCAAAATCGCCTAAGAAAGTAGCGCCAGTAGCGCGCCATAATCCATAATGCGAGCGGGGAACAAGGTACATTTACATTATTCGCCCTTATACTCTTTTGGACCCGAATATTTTTTGTAATACCAAAAATCATTTGAGAGACGTCTTAAAGAACCTAAACGCTTCGTTATTTCACTCGTAACTGATCGTTTTGGTTATGCCCACCGTGCCTTTTTGACCTAGAACAAGGCGTCTAACCTACGTGCCCTATGGTATCTCCGCTCATCTTTTCTTATTTCTTGGTTGCGTTCAGGCGTAACTTCCTCTACCTTCTTTCTAAACTTTTTCCTTTTGTTCAACTTTCAACGCCAGCGTATTTTTTATTTCTTTGTTTGTTGTTTATTAGTTGTTATTTATTCAAGTGATTCTATTACGTTACAAGGAAACCCTTGTAAAGTATTAAACTTTTTGTTGGCAAAGAATTCTTTTATTTTTGGAAATATTAAGTTTTTAACAACAATGCTTTGATAAGTCGATTGGAACTCCTATCATGTTTGAAAACTTTTTAAGTTCCGAATTTAGTACTTTTACTTGATTGACTGGAATAAAAAGTGGTAATAAAATTAATAAAGTTTGTAAAATTAATATCTAAAACATTGAAATAATGATTCAAAAATACTACTTTGACTTGTGCCTCCTGTGAGGTTTGAACTCACGACCCCTGGTTTACGAGACCAGTGCTCTACCACTGAGCTAAAGAGGCTTGCGATGGAGCGACGAAATAGCCGTTAAGTATCCACGAGCGCGTGAATCAGCGATAAGGGACCATGTATGTAAGTAGGCAGCTGATTAAATACTAGATAATATGAAAAACTAAAATAATTATGTCTGTGTAAACAGTAATATTATTATTGGTTATTTATCTTATTATAAGAAATTCATACAACCAGAACAAAAAAGGTTAAAAGGCTATGCATACGATTAATTGTAGCTTATATGATATCCTGCTATATTATTGCAAAGTTTCATCAAAATCTATGCAGCCTACATACATACAATTTTTATATAACATTCTTAACTTCCAAAAAACAGGTATTCCATCTTTCTTCCTACAAAATAATCCTTAAGATGACAAATAAATAAGCAAAGCTACTGAGAATCGGGGTGGTTGACCCGAGTGAACTTAACCGACCAGTTCAAGTTAACTGATAACTCTTCAAGGGGATGCGGTTAACTATTAACTTAGTTTTTATAAACAACTAGCTTCCACCCGCGGTTTCACCCGCGTCCCGTAAAAACTTCTTCCCGTAGCTGGATGACAAAAACTATCTCCCGGGTCTAAGCTACCTCTCCTCTGATTTACAGCTTAATCGGTTCAGCTGTTTACGCGTGATGGAGTGACCAAGGGATATAAGGATTAATTTTATATATTTACTTATCTGCGTGTAAGAAACAGACCAACATACATCCTTGATGATGATGTCCTCCTAGCCGATTATCGGCTACGGCGGCTGTTCTCATGTAAGGAGATTAGCCAACTACGCAGGACATATTATAGTGCACGAGCATTTGCGCAGACACAGGTGCACTCACTATTCCTTCACTCTCATAACCCGATGGGACGGCAATTCGACACGACCGGAGAGAGATCAGGCGCAGGACCGACATTTACGTGCTCTCCGATGCACGGGTGTATCAATCACCAGCTTCCAGGCTCCGGGCTGCTTTGTGAAAGTCTTCTAAAACCCACAAAGCGATTTCGGCCCGACTCGGGAATCGAACCCGAGACCTCGCGCTCAGCAGCCGCACTTGCGACAGCTAGACCAACGAGGCAGTTAAAACATACATCCTTACTATGTATACGTGACATTCTTATAAACAATAAACAGGCAGAAATAAACAGGATTTTTAATCCTTCTTCCTATAAAATAATCCTTAAGATGACAAATAAATAACCAAAGCTACTCAGAAGCCGGGTGGTTGACCCGAGTGAACTTAACCGACCAGTTCAAGTTAACTGATAACTCTACAAGGGGATGCGGTTAACTATTAACTTAGTTTTTATAAACAACTACTGTTTGTTAGCACGCTCGTAGTTCGGTTTTGTGTTGGATTATTTATGTATGTAAATATGTGTGTAAGTTAGGAGTTTGGCTGTAACTTTGTTTCGCTGGTTACTAAAAGCAAGTGAATTTTTAAGTATTTTATTTTGTACAAGTTTTCAGAATCTGATTTATGTGATCAAAAGACAGCTAGATAAATCGGGATTAAAAAAAAGATAGACAAGAATAATTGATAGACGAAGACTTAAGTTTGATGTTAGTTTTGTGCGTGCTAACTTTATAATATGTTTTAAAATTATACCGACCTGCCTTATCTTATACAGTAGTTTATTGTTACTAATTTAGGTTCATGTGCTTATAAAATTTAATATTTTTAATAGCAAAACCAAGGTAATACCTACTAATGATTCAGAAAAAACTGTTTATTACTGAAATAGTAGTTCACGCATATACCTACGAGCGAAAACGTTGAATTTCCAAATCCATCTTGACCTGACCTGCAAAGTTCTATTCATATCTCTCTATAGGATATATACCACAGCCATTGAGCCGATACTCGTTATAGCTAATGGTTTAATAGCCGAGACGGTTAGCTAACACCTGAGAACTCTTCAATCAGTAAGGGGGTACTTCAATAGAAGCTTGGTTTTCTTAGCTGTTCCTTTCTTTGCAATTTTATTGGTCTTTAGGAAGGCGATTCTTTGCAATTATTCCTCGTTTAAGAAGCCTTATGGATAATTAAGAATATAGGTAACAACCTATTAAAAAAACTACTTCAAGTACTGACAAATACTACGCTGAAAATTGCGTCAGAATCCATTCAACCAAATCTGAGAAACGAACTGAGAATCTCCTTTTTTTAAGTTGGTTGGTTAAGAGTTAAAGCGACATTTGTCCCATTGGTTTGCTTATGGTTCGCTTGCAATTAAAATAAACAAATAATTAGCTTTTTATAACCCTAACTTAGTCAAACAAACCATCGAGCATCATACCAAAACAAAAGACCAAAAAGGTCACAACACTAACTTAATTTTAGGCGCACATAAAAACTTTTTAGAAACAAAAAAAAAAGATGGCTACCAGGCTACGGCATTCCGTTAACGAGTGGGGCAAACAATTGATGCGAGGCAAACAATGAGAGAATTTGTTAGTCAAATAGGCAACGATCCTATCGAGGTCCAGACGAAAATAGTTCAAATATTGTGCAGTGCGTGGCACTTTTTGGCGGGAATTTGACGTTTTTTACCCGACTGCCAAAGAAGGAGGGTAATGTTTTTCGAGTGTATGTAAGTATGTATGTATGTCTGTTCCTTTGTGACCTCCTGTAGCCTAAACGGCTTGATGGATTTTGATGTATGAGGTATCGTTAGATTTGTCTTGATTACGGGAGTGTCATAGGATACATTTTATCCTAAAAGTCCCACGGGATATTTTTTCTAAATTTCCCTTTAAAAAAATATGTATGCGGTATCATTAGATTCATTTCAATCACGGGAGTAATTAATATAGGATACGTTTTTTCTCAAAATTCCCACGGGAACATGTTAATTCTGCGTCAACGCAAAGCAACTCATGCGTTAGCAAGCAAAAAGATAGGGCGTGGCCTGGCATGCGGCGCGCGGCGCGGTGCGGAGGGGGATATGCTCGAGTATACAGCCCGAATGCGGGCACACGCATAAGGGCACACGTCGTTGACGGTCGTCTCTAAATAGCGATTTTTTCGATACTTCGTCGTCTGAGGCGAAACTTATAAAGTATAAATAACAACTAAAAACAGCTAAAAAGTTATAAATAAAAGAATTATTATTAAAAAAACAAAATACCCGACTGCACACTAAAAAAAGAGTAAAACAAGCCCCACAATAATATTGATCAATCAAATGCTAAAAACTAATTATGTAATACCGTTTAAACAATACCTATATTAAAATACACTACAATATGTGTTCGTAATCGATAGTTAAATAAACAGAAACTTATTTTGAATACAAATTTACTGAATATAATTTATAAATATTGATGGAAAGCATCGCAGGCGGGGACCACCTTGACCGCCACCAACGAAAATTCTGCTAAATGGTGCACAACCGAAATGACTATAAATAAGCCTCTGTTGGTCCCCGCCTGCGATGCTTTCCATCAATATTTATAAATTATATTCAGTAAATTTGTATTCAAAATAAGTTTCTGTTTATTTAACTATCGATTACGAACACATATTGTAGTGTATTTTAATATAGGTATTGTTTAAACGGTATTACATAATTAGTTTTTAGCATTTGATTGATCAATATTATTGTGGGGCTTGTTTTACTCTTTTTTTAGTGTGCAGTCGGGTATTTTGTTTTTTTAATAATAATTCTTTTTTGTAGCCATATTGAGCTTTTGTAAAGTTGGCATCACTGTTGTTCTGTTAAAGCTAGCTTGCAAATTGGGGGGAAATGTTAGATTGTTATGATTCCAGCATTTTTCAAAATACTGTGCAGTGCGTGGCACTTTTTGGTGGATTTTTTTATTTTTTTTTATTGCTGAATTCGGTTTTTGTAAAGGCAGTATCGTTTTTGTTGTGCAAGTGCTTGCAAATTGGGGGGAATAATAGATATTGTAACGATGGGAGCATATTTTTTTCTAGGTGGAATTTTACTAACTTTCCTAAAATTCGTCAGTTGTTTTGCTCGTAGGAAAAGTGTTAAAGATAGAAGTGACCATAATTTTAATCTTCTTTTAACTACTTATGTACCGATCTTGGCAGGTGACTCAAAAGATTCTTCCATGCTACATCTCTCTTGATGTATGTACCTATGTAGGTATGTGTATGTACCTGCTCATGCCTTTTAATTTTCTTCCTAAATATATAAAACCCACGGAAACCCCGCTACTCAAAAAAGAAACAACGAAAAATGTTTAATTAAATACCTAACAAAAGTTCAAGTTGAACGCACAAGTTAATAATGAAAATACTTAGTGAAACCGCTAAGTTAGAACTTAACATGTTATGCTGCGATAACAAATAACTTTAAGCACAAGTTTATTTCGTTATGTGAGATTAAGATAGGTATGGTCCCGTCCCTTCTGAATTATTAATCATAACAACCAAGTTTCCTGTGGTTTGGAGTCTAATGTGAGAAACAAGAGGATTCTGTGCGGATTTTTATGAATTTTATATAATTTGCACGAAGCTACCTCTGATTCCCCTAAAGGATTTAACAACGGTTTACTGTATTTTGCTCACTTTATGCCAGTTTTAATTAAGCCACTTAAATAATTAGGTAAACCACATAAGTTGCGTTTTGAATGCTCACTGCCGACCGCACTTACAGCGACTGTAGGAACTCGGTCGCTATCTGAGAGCGACTGCACATGCTGCTGCGACGGTTAATATAGTCGCGGCACGTGCTGTCGGCAGTTGCAGTCAGCAGCTAGATTTCAAAACGTAACTTAAGGAGGCGAATTAGGTAATCTACATATTTCTACCATCACTGAATTATTTGTCATTATCTGTCTTAGTTTTGAGTATTAACAATATTAGACATACTTAGTTACAGTTTACGTTTTGTATGATATTTGTATGGTAGTTATCGGCACGGATATTGAGCTCTCGGCGGAAGAGCGGGGATCGCTTTGCGCACGGTACACTTAAGGCAATAAATCACTTCTGCGCAGGTGAAGGTCATGGCTCAATATCCTTGCCGATGATTATAACATTGGAAGCAGAACAGAAACAGAAGCCAGTAAAGTTATGATTAATTTTGACAATATCGCTAATCGCTCACAACTTGGACCCAGTTCACCGACGCATGCTTAAATCTCGGCGTTAAGTTGAGTAACTTTCAAGTTAAGACACAGGCACAACTTGATATGATAACTCATTACACTTCATTAAGCAATAATAAACTTATAAGCATGTTACCGACTTGTTACTTGGTTTTAACTTAGCACGCGCCATTTGTTCTAAAATTACTTATTTCGAAGTTTAAATG
Source organism: Helicoverpa armigera (assembly GCF_030705265.1). Taxonomy (NCBI): domain Eukaryota; kingdom Metazoa; phylum Arthropoda; class Insecta; order Lepidoptera; family Noctuidae; genus Helicoverpa; species Helicoverpa armigera. Next base: position 5,680,818 of record NC_087141.1, read on the forward strand.
TGTGTACCTGATTCTGACGATTTGTGAAGTTGGTATGAATTTGGAGTAAATTAATTAGGAGGAAATGTTACTTTGACTTTCAAAATTGTGTTTTACGTTGGTGTGGACTTGTGAAAACAGGTAGGTACTTTCGATAAGTAGATATGTATTAACTTTACTTAAAGTTCATCGCTTTTAAAGTAGCTATGTTGCTTTGTAAGTTTTAAATCTCAAATGCTCAATTATGACTTACTGAATAACGCCTGTTTTGGAATGCATAGATTGGACAAAAAAGTGTTATATACTCTGAAGTATGTATTTCGGATTTAATAAATTACTGCATGTAGCAGCCAAACATTGAACCAAAGAACCGCAGAAATAACTCTACAACCAGCGGCTTTCATTAGTGACATCTACATTTATACCTAGTCCCCTTAATTGCCGTTCCCGCGAGAACTCAATACAGGTAAATTAACAAAACGCCAGCAATCTATTTCCTTCCGAAGTTCTCGAACACGAATTTCAATGCAGCAATATGAATCGTTTCAATCGAATAGTCTGACTAGATTAATTTAATCGACAACTATTTGAGTTAAACTAGTCTATCCGACTTATTTAGGTGACAGCTACGAATGGCGGGAATTCGATGCTCATTTGACAACGTCAAAATTGGTATTTGAAATTAGAACACCATCATCTGTCTAGCCTTTTACGAAATGTGTTGGCGTTGGCTTCTAGTCTAACCAGATGCAGATGAGTATCAGTGTTTTACAACAAGCGACTGCCTATCTGACCTCCTCAACCCAGTTATCCGGGCAACCCAATACCCCTTGATAAAACTGGTAGTCAAACTTACAGGCCTCTGACTACCCGTACGTAACCACTGCTAAAGATATTCAGATGTTGAGAACTTCTATTTAAAAGTTGACAGGGACGTAACCTAGCCGAAATACGTAATAAAATTACTAGCAAATAAGAAAGTTACATAAAATCAAACTAAAATACCATATTTATGTTTAATATCACGTACAATATTATCGTGTAACCTATATCCAGCGGCTAGCATAAATAGCAGGTCCCCATCCTCCCATATGTTACGAAGATTGTGTTTCTAGCCTGACCGCAAATCTCGGGGGTGGATGCTATAAGCGCATCGTACGTGTAGGTGTTCTGCTATGTAATATTAATAAATTGCTGGACTTAATAAGTAAGGATTACGTGGTAAAGAGTGGAACTTAAATGCTTTTTAAATCTCTCTTATTTCAGCTTTTTCGAAAATGTAAACAGAATTATCAACTTATTCACATTTTATTTTATAGGTTTAAGTGCACTTTTTAACCGACTTTCCAAAAAGAAGACTCTTAATTCGTAGGAATCTTTTATAAAAACAAGAAGTCACGCCATCTCCTATAAGCATTGACTCCATAAAATACATACATAAAAAAGTCTACCAAAATAATAAATAAATCCCGCTTTATAAATAAAGCAAAACATAAACCTACCTCAACCAAAAGCTAGACAAGAAAATTAAAAGCAGCCACCCAAACTAATTCACGTGGGTTAGAAGGGACGTTCCATTTCACTACTCTCGAGTGTCCTACAAACCACCCACTCAGGTCTAACAAATTAATACTCCCAAACTCCTAAAAGCGAAGTACAATTCATTAATTATAACTTTTAAAAGTAATTACAGAGTATGTGCATACGATTTGTATGTAAATCGTCTCGTCCAAGGTGCTTCACAAAGGGTTGTGAAGTTTAAATAAAGTTATTTATGAATTTGTATTGCGTATTCTGTTTTGACAGGATGGTGCGTAGAACGGAATTAGTGTAGTAGGTAGTTATCGCGTTTGAGGGTTAAGAGTCATCGTCCTCTTGCCCTTATCCCAATTTTTTTAGAGTCTGCGCACTATATAATTGTTGGGAAATAATAAGTATGATGGCTATATTAATTTATTATTTAAAAACCTTTACTATATTCGGAGATATAAAAGCGAAATGATAATTTATAACATCTTCCATCTGTAAAGAGACTGCATTAAATATAGCTTTACTTCACCAAAAGAAATTATGTCAAAATAAAATGAAAGAAAGTCAGAACATAATAATTAAATATTTCCATTTTTAACTCGTTCCGGTTACTCCATTTAGTTGTTAACGTAACTGAATATTTTAAGAGGTTGCTACGGAAAGCATTTCACAATATTTTACTGAACAGCAAAATAAATAACGTGGCAGGTGAAACAAGGTAAAATATTAAAAATATTTTATCTAAAAGCTACCCCGTGTACTTGCTAGAGAATTTTATAAATTGTATTTTACTTTAAAACCCCGTTTTCTGTGTACTTCGTATAAAATTCCTGTGTGAAGCTTCACTTAAATTACAAAATTGATCTACTTTGTTATTTTCAGTACTGTCTATAAAACCTAATATAACCCACTTTACTTTATAATAAAAGCCTGTCTTTCTATGTATCCTGTGCTTATGCGAAATAATGTGTTACACTCAAAAACCACATAAATGATCGGTTTTTAATTATATATGTGTTATCATTTTTTTATTAGAAATTAAAACCAAAAACGACAGAGATAGGCGCGAACAAATATAAAAATGCAAACATCCCAATTGACAACCCCCTCCTTTTTTTAAGTCGTTTAAAAATTTCCTTTAGCCATAAACCGAATAAGTACTTACCTACTTATGATTCTATTAACATTTTTCCTCAAGTAAAACATACGTAACCAACAATCCTTTTTAATTACGCACACTAACGTAATGTAGGAACTGGATAGCCTGGCTATAAAACAGGATCCTTTAAGCCAATGGCTCATAAAGGTGTCGCCATTAACTGAGCTCAGAGGACCCGCTAATGGAGACCAGCCTTTAAAACGAGCGACGAGAAATGGCGGCTCTCGACTTGACTTTGAACTTAGACGGTAAAATGTAGCTTGGATTTTTGACTGTAGTTTTAATGTATGTGAAGCTAATTGGGTGTTGGGAACACTATAGCATATACACAAATGGACAACAATGAATGGATTGTGTGAAAGTCGATATGATTAGAAATACCTAATGTGATTTGTGAGATGACGGCAGATAGAGTATGGAAGGAGAAAACATGCTGCGAGGACACCAAAATAAAATTGTGACAAGGGATGATGATAGACAAGTACTTAGACAGCATTTCTTATAGAATAGGCAAGCTAGGTTTTTGGCTACGGTACAGAAATAAAAACAGTCAATATAAAGATACTAAGTTAAAAACCTCGGTATGAATATTCAACCACACAACTCGTATTAATATACTTAATAGCACAGATTAATGAGCTATGCAATAATATTTCCAATAAAACGCACTGGACAGTAACTATAAAAATATATACTTATTCCGTGTTATGAACCGTACAATTGGAATGCCAAATAAATATGCAGTTACCATGTTTTTCCTGTCAGTAATGTCGATACGATGTTTTAAATATCACAACTGTACTTTTTTAATTGAATTTTCAACGTTGATAGCATGTTTTGTTACGGCCAAGTGTAAATGAAATTCTTTATCGAGGAGTAAGTTATTTTAATACAACACAATTTACAGGGAAGCTTGCATATCGGGTTTATTTTGGTTAAATCGACGAATAATTGTCAGCTTTTTTAATGTAGGCAATTTTTATTCGCATCGAGGTAGCAAAACCTTTTTTGTATTCTTTCTTACATACAAGACAAATTAGTTTTAGTCGACCGATAGACTTATCGGGCTTATAAATTAGTATGCAAGTGCGCAAATTACAACGTCGGTCAGTCGGCATAAATTGAACAAAAAACTTTCATAAATTCAAGATTTTCTTTAAAACAAAAACAAATTGCTAACCGTCTCGGGTCAATTATTGGGCCGATTGTTCAGTCTAAAGGGTACTCTTACCTAATCGCAAGAATAGGTACCTATAGTCAGCGCCATATACATATTCTCAACTTTAACATTACAAGTAAATCAAGCTATCTTCCTTTTAAATATAGCTACTCGATCAAAAGGCCGCTATTCCTGTGCGCGTACTATAAATGTCAAGATACGAGTATCAGTGTCAGAGGTTGAACGTTGACACTCAATCTGACACGTTCTATTGTTTTTATTATTATTGGTACTTGGATGTAGTTTGATGAACTGTGACCTCGATGGTACTTAGTTACATTAGGGTTTAGAGTGACCATGGTCTTATTCGCGAACATTGTTTTTTTTATGGAAATCATTATCTATGAACTGACTGTCAATGTACCTAAACAGCTTATATTCAGCAGCTCAAAAGCTGAGAATAAAATTGTATGATCTTTTTAAACATTTCCTGTATCATCAAGGTATCTTTTAGACTAGTCACAAATAATGGTGAGATATATCTAAACTTACAGATCAATTGAGCGTAATTATAACTGATCATAAAACTATATGCCTATCTTCGAGCCTTTAGCAACAAGGAAGAAAAATAAATGCTGAGTCACAAATTATTCACAATATGTATAAACAGCGACAGATTTGTCACACGTCTTCCGATATGCAAGTTTGTCTTGTTCTAGGAAAACTTGATAGGCTTAAATGGAGGCGTACCTTGAATCATTTTATCATTGAATTGTATAAAAAAGCGTCATTCAGCGTTTCTTCGACCAACAATACAAAGAAAGAAAGAAAATGATGACGAATGGGAAAAACACAGCAATAGAATCGAATCGAAAATACTGCTCATAACTCAAACGAGTAACAATGAAAATGTTGCCTAAATTATTCACGAAATATCGGCAAAACGACACTTAAACCAACGATAATTCCGATATATCGATACTGTATTCGATTATCGAGATTACACATCAAATATTCGATTGAATCGCATAACTGGTGCAAATGCTGCAATATGGCTTTTGGATTCAATGAATGGATGTTTTGTTATGATGACATTTCAAACAGGCGTAATTTTCAGCTTTTGTTAGCGGGTTATTTATTTGGGAGTGCTGCCATTAATAATATATGGAGTCAAACGTATGTTGTAGTAAATTTATCTATTTTCATCAGTGATTTAAAAGATTGCCATTAAATTACACGTACTTTAGCAAATTAAACATTTTTTTACTCTCTTTCCTAGTGCAATGGTAGTCCGACATGCTTAAAAAAGTACCTAAGTACTAAAATAGGCATGTACAAGTTTATATAAAAATCTACATCAACGTACCTTTCCGTAAAACCTTTTTTATTTCTCCCCCTAAAAAACTTATCATAACCTATTGACACAAATAAAACCCCCGTAACTACAAAAAAGTAGAAGCCGAACTTTTTTCTTTTACGAATTTTATTTTCGTATGAATGGTGGTCCGCCTACATATTTTCTTAATCCGAGCACAAATACAGCTGTGGACCTCATTTAAGAAGCTTAAGTATAAGTGTATATGTATATATATATATACCAAAGTTTATGTATAGAAGAAGCGGTCAACCTTACATTGAATGGGTTGCGTATTTTTATCACGTAACGGGGTTTTTCTTAAGAAGTTTTCCTATGTGTAGTTAAATATACCTCTAGGTACGCCATTGAGGGTCAAAGGCTCGTAACTTACATGGTTTAAGTAAGGTGTGTGTCTCTTTAAAGTAATAGGCACTCTCTTAAATTATTGCTATCGTTCTATATCTCTAGGGTAATGCATCAAGTGGTCGATTCCGAGCCATATCTTCTAGTTTGTAGCCAGTTTAAATTCTTCTAGATTTAGAAAATAGAGAGTGCAACGGTGCGGTGTCGTCGCCAACTTTAGTAAGTATCCTTTTAGATATATGTGTATCTAGTAGTACAGTATAAAGTACTGAAGCTTTTAACCCTTGAAATAAACAACCATGTTCAAGATTTGATTTAAAGAAAATTATTCACCTACGAATCTTCCTTCTAAAAAGGCTGGAGAGGAAGTAGAGAACTTGCTACCATACTAACCAGACAACAAAAAATATTCTTTTCCTATTTATCACGTGAACTAATTTTAATAAAGCTTAATCAGTACTTTACCGGATATTCGGGATATTCTGTACTACGTCCTATGCAGGTAAACCCACAGAAAACAGCTTGTTATAACGTAACTTGTGATTTAGTAGGGGCAAGCGAGCCCTCGTAAAGTTCTCAGATTTATAGCCGGATTCCAACCTGCAGGTATGATAAGGAGATTTTAACTCAAGGGTTAAAACCCAATCCTCTATCAAAATGTATTAAAATAGGTTTTGGTTTTTGAAAATTTCTTAGGATTTTTAAAAAGAAAACAATAACAAACTTCACCACAAAACGGTCTACTCAAAAACAAAGTAACAAAAAGCAGTAATCATTATAAACCCCGGAACACATCACCAATACCATAAAGGGTCCCCACTCGACGCTCAAAGGGTTAAGAAAAAACCCGTCAATAAGCACAGTTAGCGTAATTGCTTCACCGCACCTGCATACTGCAAACTTTTAGTCGGCCGATAGTTTGTTTGGGCTCATAAATCAGTTTGGAAATGAATGATAGTACACACATTACAAAGATCAGGTATTTAGCCGGTAAAACAAGGACTGAAAACCTTAATTGGAATCAATATTTCTTTATAATATAATATCGGGACATCATTACACACGCGGTAAGTAAGTTCTATGGTTCTATGGTAAGTTATTAATTAATACACAACATAACACAAGTATGGGTGCTAACACAACTGATAAACCATATAGGTACATGCATATACATATTATATCACCCAGACCATTATGCCACAAGCATGCTCATCGCACAAATAATAATTATGTCGACCGGGAATCGATCCCAGGAACTCATAGTGAACATTGCACCATGGAGGACGTCAAAAAACTTTGGTCCCCATCTCGTCAACTGTCGGCCGACTGTTTAGTTAGCAGTCTGCAGGTACTCTTAACGTAATTGCTTTAGTTTTCGTCAAACCGTGTGCTCTCAGCTTTATACAAGTATTTATTTATTGGGGAACATAACGGGCCTGCTTATGTGTTGGCAATTATTTTCATTAAGTCGTTATTAAGTGTGTACTTTGGTGTATTTTTGGATGATGAAATATAATATGAATTGGGCTTTGGTTGAGAGGTGTCAATGTTCTCGTATTTTTTTTATTTCGCGGAAGTTATACCAGTTAGGTACATCAAGACTTACGTTTTAATGAAACGATCAAAAAGTTGGACGTTGCTGTAAATAAGAACGCCCAGGATTCTGAAAGCCTTGTGATTCAAAATGTATGACCTACTTTCTCTATCATATTTTTTTCAGATCGAACTGAGGATAAACCCAGCTATCTTACGATATTAAAAATATTAAACTACCATAAAGGAGCAACGTGGTAACTGGTAATATATTCGGTAATCTGCAAAATCTGTTCCTATTTCAAAAGTTACAGCATAAGTTGCATCGATAGCAAAGACACACACACATACAGTGAAAAATACCAAATAAAACCTTTTTTGTATGGTACATAAAAAACGGGCAAACCCAGTGAACAGAATATAAACTCAATTACAATCCTCATCAGTGATGTTTAGGCACGTGAAAAAGTAACGAAGCAATTTTGTCGTTCAAATATTTTGCAAGCGAGTTCTTTAGCTACACTGCACGCCAAAATAAATGACGCACAACGTAAAACGTACATATTGAAACGATGTTGGTATAAAATGTTTATTTCCGCGAATATTTTTGGAAATGAAATACAATATTTATCAATGGAAACGGTTTATTTTTGAGCTTTGGAAGGATTAATTTCTGATTTTTAACGTTTTGTTTGGTTTAAAATAGAGTATAAAATTAATCTAGTGTACTCAGATATTGAATCAAAAATATATCGCAAAAAAACTGGGTAGTAAAAGCTACCAAGAAATAGCTAAAAAATATATACGACAAATAAGGGTATTGACACCAAAACGCTCCATATATCACAGTAACAAGCCCATTCAACTATCAGGCAACAAACTGTCGCAACACAGTTGCCTCACTTCAATCAAGGCCTATCGAGTCACCCTTGCCCTCAGATAGACAACCCACTTTATTTCACGAACATTTATCTATTAATACTGGGTCATTTTTCTTGGTTTCAAGTGTAATGAACTCTTGATTAGTAATAATTAATTTTTGGTCGGACTATTTAGATCAGTGGTTCTTAACCTTTTTGACATGAGGGACCACTTTGACTAAAGAAGCCTTGCCGGGGACCACCTCATCGATTTACCTAAATTAGTACTCATTTCTTTATTAAATCTGAATTTTTGGGTCAGTTCTACTCAAAGCTAAACGCATGTTGGCAGTTGTGTGGGTGATCAAAGGTAAATAAAAAAAAACTTGCCTATGTAGTTTCCAAATGCGCGAGCGAAGCGAGCGCGAAATTGTTATCGGACTTAAAACAAAAATTACGTAAAATTTAGCCCAAACGTACTTAATGTTTTGTTTGTTGACAAATGCAAAAATAAGGGCCATAATATAGTTTCTGAATACGCGAGAGAAGCGAGCGCGAAATTTTATCGGACTTAAACCGAATATTACGTAAAATTTAGCCCAAATGTACTTAACTTTTTGTTTGTTGACAAATGCCAAAATAAGGCCATACAGTTTCTGAATACGCGAGCGAAGCGAGCGCGAAATTTTAATTATTTTTTAAGACTCAAAACCAAAATTACGTAAAATGTAGCCCAAACATACATTTTCATGAATGGTCCATGTGAAAACCCCCTCGCAATTATAAGTCGATAAAAATTAAGTTAGATAACGTATAGCAACGTCACGAAGCTAAGCTTCGCGGACCACTTGGAATGCCTCCAGGGACCACCAGTGGTCCGCGGACCACCGGTTAAGAACCACTGATTTAGATAGTTAATTTGATGTGGTGGTATTGGTTAGGTTGGTATTATGTTTAATTAGTTGTAGATTGAATTTAGAATTAGGTAGGGAACTACTATTGTATATGGATGAAATTCATTTTTTTTTCTTAGCCTTTATTGTCCCACTGCTGTGCAAAGGCCTCCCCATCTCGTCTCCACACCTCTCGATCCTTTGAGTGATTTATTGATTCTATTAAGAAATTGAATTAAAATTTGCATAATATTTATATAGGATCGCATCTACTACGTAGAATTATTAGTCAATTTAAGTAAGTGTCTAAAGTACTGCTACTCAGCTACATCCTGTTAGGCTGGAAGCCGCCCCAAAGTATTTGGAAAAAGGCTCGGCAGATGTTGTGATGATGATGTAAGATTGCCTAAATATTGTAACAAATATTACCACATATTCAAAAATACTCAAAAAAAATACAATTTTCACGCAAAAATGATCTAAAAAAAACATCCGATAAGCGAGTGCTTATTCAACTAAATGTATTCTACGAAGAGAACCATATTTGACACGAGGAGAATTTAAATACATATTATTCTTCATAAATATTCTGTTGTAGATCGGCGAATATTTTTTCTACGCCCCACTACCTATTTAAAAGAGTAAAGAGCTCAGTGATTCAAACTAACCCATTTTCTAAGAAAAATTACACTCTTTGCAATAAAAAAGACATAGTACACACTGCAAACTTTTAGTCGGCCGATAGAGTGTTTGGGCTCATAAATCAGTATGAAAATGAATAGGTAGTGCGCACATTTACAAAGATCAAGTATTTACCCGATATCAGACCAACTGAAAACTTTGATTAGGATTCATGATTTTTTTTTAATTGCCTCCCATAGGGTCAATTGTCGGCCGACTGTTTCATCTTCAGTGTGGTTACTCTTAGCCTGGGTTACCCGAAAAATATAAATGTGTCTATTTACCATTTCCACCGTTCAAATAGACTAAATAACATTTATTTAAATTGAAATTAGGTTTTAATGAAACCTATTTTTTGTGGGAATAGAAGTCTATTCAATTTTATTTCCCTTTGAAGGTGAACGTTTCGTTTTAGTTAAATGTAAAAGATAAAAGAGTATTTACTGACTACTATTTAATAATTGATCACAATTTCTTCCACTAAGGTATTTATTTCAAGAAGAAATGGAGTTACAAATTATTTTGCTAGTTTGAAATAGACGCTAGGTAGCTAACTGGGTTGAGGAGGTCAGATAGGCAGTCGCTTCTTGTAAAGCACTGGTACTCAGCTGCATCCGGTTAGACTGGAAGCCGACCCCAACATAGTTGGGAAAAGGCTCGGAGGATGAAGATGATGATGAAATAGACGCTAGCTTCCGCCAGCGGTTTGACCCATGTGAATTACTTCTCACACCCTGATAAAAGAGTGAGCCAGTAGAATACACCCCTCGATAAATGGACCATCTAAACCACTGAAAGATTTTACGAAAAGATCCTGTTTTTCAATTAAACAAAATAAACGAACCTTTCAGTTTTATAATTTTAGTACTTTTAGACTTGACGCTATTTTAGTCCATACCATACACTATCAGTTTATTTTGTTTTCATTCAATATCTTTCAAAAAAAATATTTTTATTTCCTTAGTAGTTCCTCATTAAGTCATTTAAAAAGTAATTTATATGCTGATGCTCATCATCACTTTTTGGAGGTCAAATTTACAAAAGACATCCCCGTAAACGCCTTCACCATTTCCTATGTAATTTTGCTGGGAAGAAGCTATGATAAAACAAACTCCCCAGCATATTTACTCTTAATTATCACCCAACTAATTCTGAACCTACCTCTTACCAACTAACTTGAAATTTACATAATCTAAGTCTACCTTCATTAGTAATCTTGTTCCATCTAAACTAAGTTAAGCCTAATCTACAGCTTCTCATGTTAAGCCTTAATAACTTGAAACAGGTCCTAGCTGAAGAGTTACCACGTTCAGCTTACCATCATAATACTAACTATGTAATTTACTTAAACTTAACTGATGATATTACGGGAGAAATTTAATTTTCACCGTAATAATTCTTGAAGTAAAATGGAAATTTCATTATTTAGGTACAACAACGCTTTTGTAGCAAGGGTTAAAAATTACAACTAAAAATATTTAAGTCTATATTCAGCATATATGATATGCAATGTAGGTATATTGTGAACTTTTATGAAAGCACTTCGTTAAGAAAAGTCGCAACTGAAAAAGCGTACAAAAAGTTTTGATTTCAATAACGCAAAATATTTTGTCATTTACTTTAAAAATGTTGACGAAAACCACTACGTTAAAAAAAAAACAATAAAAATTAAAAACAAACTATTATTACCTACACTAAAGAAATAAACACAATAAAGGTAAACATTTATTACACTAATTTCAAACTCAAAAAAAACACTCAAACCAAAATAAAAAAAACCAGCCAGCACTTGACGCAACTATCGAGTAACAATAAAAAAAACAAACCTAATCCAACGAGGAATGACAAACAAAACCAATACTCAGTAACAATACCCACTAATTTAAGCCAACAAAAACTTTGGTAACCAAACAATTATTTAGAAAGGCGACAACGGCTACAATTGAGAATGAAAACTGTCTAGTCACGGCTAAAGAAAGGGCGTATCTACAGAACATAGAAAGGGCTGTAAAAACCCTACGTTGACACCTTTTGTCTGGTCGCTTGTCTATTGTTCTGGTACTGGCCGTATTGTGCTTGCGTTTTAGAAAAATGAACCTCCTTGTTGTTTTGAATTTGGAATTAGAATTGGAATTGTCAATGAGGAACGTTAAAACTTTTTTTTTTGGGAAATACTTGACCACAGATCGATCTAACATTTCTGTAGGTTTCCCAACTATGTTAGAGTCGTCTTCCAGACTAACCAGATGCAGCTGAGTACCAGTGTTTTACAAGGAATGACTGCCTATCTGATCTCCTCAACCCAGTTAACCAGGCAACCCAATACCCTTGGTTAGACTGGTGTCAAACTTACAGGCTTCTCACTACCCGTAACTACTGCCAAGGATGGTAAATGGCATACGAGTAATGGCAGCTAGACCATTTCTAACTATATAACTTATACAAAACCATCATGAAAATGTAATTCAATAATTTAACCACGAGCCAAAATCGAAATATGTATTGTGTAACCAAATCAACTGAGCGAACCATTGTAACAAAACTGAATTTAATTTAACAATAGAACTTCCTAAATTTTGAACCAATTTGTAACGACAAAGAAAGGGCTCCCTAATTGAAAACATTTACCAAATATATTGTTTTACGAGGTAGGGGATTACAATTTAAAGAATCAATTATGGAACTGAGTAAGAACAATTGAACGCTTTAAGCATTGGAACCTATTGAATTTCAGGTTGGATCGAACAGTCATTTATATTGGGGAACATTTTTTTTTTTTTTTTATTAGCCTGTGCTGTCCCACTGCTGGGCAAAGGCCTCCCCCAAAGCCTTCCACTTTTCTTTATCCCTCGCTGCTTGAGGCCAGTCCGAGAGGAAGCTGTCCAAATCTTCCCTCCAGCGTTTCCTTGGTCTCCCTCTCGGTCGCCTTCCATCCTCCGGGATCCACTTTGTGGTTATATTGGCCCACTTGTCCGGGTGCATTCGACAGATGTGACCCGCCCAATCCCACTTCAACTTCGCAGACTTATTGCCCACATCGAGTATGCCCGTCTTGGACCGGATAATGGTGTTTCGTATCCGGTCGCTTAGCCGTATGTTGAGCAGGCTACGCTCCATGCTTCTTTGGCATACTTTTAGCCTGGACTTCTGAGATTCGGTCAAAGACCAAGTCTGAGCGCCGTAGGTTAGGATGGGCAGAATACACATGTCGACTAGTTTTCGCTTCAGCGATAAAGGGAGCTCACCCTTCATAAGCGACTTCATGGACCAGTAGCTCTTCCAGGCGTTTTCGATCCGTCGGTCGATTTCCTTGTCTTGCCTGTTTTCGAAGGACACTAACTGGCCCAAGTAGATGTATTCGTCGACATGTTGTATCTCTTGCCCATCTACCTCGACCCTACGTTTCGCGCTATTAGTCATTACTTTAGTCTTTGACCGGTTCATCACAAGCCCGACTTTGAGGCTGGCGGAGCTCAGCTCTTGGAGCATCTGTTGCAGCTGTTCTGCCGACGGTGCGAATAGGACAATATCATCTGCGAAGCGAAGGTTAGTGAGTATTTTACTGCCGACTCGGATACCCTGCGATATCCAGGGGTCGGCCAGTTCCTTAAAAACCTCTTCGAGTGTGCTGGTAAAAAGTTTTGGTGAGAGCGGATCACCCTGCTTGACTCCTTTATGTATCTGAAATTTGGTGCCTGATGTGTCTAATTTTATGTTGGCGGTGCTTTTGTTGAACATAGCGGGTTTTATTTGTGGTTTATTTTTCGAATTTTGTTCACAACATTTTATTTTGGGCCACGAGCAGTGGTATGAGGCAGAATATAGATTCTCATTGCTTGGTCACGTTCATCAACTGCCTAGCCTTTCCTAAAATATGTTGGTTATTCCAGTCTAATTGCAGATCAGTACCTAAAAGTCCTTTACATGTAGCCAATGCCTATCTGATCTCTTCCACCCAGTTACCTGAGCCACCCGAGATAAGACTGGTTGTCAATTTTACTGACTTCTGATTGCTTGATCGCACTGTAAGTTAACTAATACTTATTTCGTTATCGTTAAAAAAGCTCAACTTTAAAGTTTTGTTAACTTGAAAAGAAACAAGAATTATATTTTTGTTTTAATTTAAACGTCAGAACCGTCTTCTACAAAACATTTTTGGGATATTCTAACTGAAAACTTTCCGACAAAAACTAGGCCTAGGTGTCATGTTCCACTATGCCTCACCTTTTATTTTTAGAGGAATAACGTCGAAAAATATATACTCTAAAAACTACAGACAGCCATCCGAAAAAACAGCTAAGTAAATTTTCACTAGACTTTCACAAAAAAGTTCGGTATACCAACTAAAAGATATGAATATTGAAATTTAAATACATTATAACAACGCCACAATTCCCAGAATCTAAACTAACAACAGAACAGAATAATCAGGCTGAAAATATTTAAAAAAAAATCTAGACTGAAATCAATTCAACGTAAAGTCTATATAAAAGCTTGTCAAACGGTCCGCGTTCGCTTTAACTTTCATACTAACAAGCGTTTAGCCTTTAGATTGAAAGTTCTAGACCCAACATGCTGGCTGAAAGAACGGAATAATGATGCCGACTATACCACATATACATACTCTTTGGTACAGCATTTTTCATTCACTACTACGTAAATTGAAACGGTTGGATCGCAGTGCTTTTTGTATTTAGAACGTAGTCTCTGAATTGGTATTGAGTTGGTATTGAGTTGAGACTCGATAGAAGCTTAATAGAGACAAAATTTTGTTGATAGGGAATTCTCAAATGACAGCTGGTGCAGCGTGAGGAAGTGTCAGACTCTTACTGACTAAAAAGCACTGTGTGCCTTCGTAAGCTCTTTATGTACCATAATAATAATAGCCTATAATAGAGATACTTAAAAGCGACTTGTCAATAAAGATTAGAATTTTTGTACATCTTAAGGAAGGTTGTAGAAATCCCTACTAATATTATAAATGCGAAAGTAACTCCGTCTGTCTGTCCGTCTGTCTGTCTGTCGCTATAAAAAGAAAGAACACAAGATAGTTTTTATCCCGGACTTTTGAAGAAATCTCTTGGAAACGCGATATAACCGAACTCTACGCGGGCGGAAGCTAGTAGTACATAGGTATTCGTAATTAAAAACAAGTTTAATCATCCGCATGATGTGATATAGATAGTACGTATAACGTAGTAATAATAATCCAACATAAATTCAATTTAGTTGAGTAAATTAGCCGTATTTGAAAAGCTTCTGATTACAATAGATTTATTTAAATATGATTATAGAGGTAATATTGATACGGTTAATTTAACTCATAAATATTCATGTTAAATATTTAAATTAGATATAGTTGTTTTATTTACTAAGTATTAATAAAAATGGTGTTTAATCCTGTAATAAAATTTAGCTAAATATTTTATATTTTTAAAGGCTTAAAAATATAACTCCTAACACCTTTTTGGAAAGTTAAAAAGGTAAATATAAAACGCGCACGTTGCGAAGCCTGTTAAAAAAATATATGAGAAATGAGAATTTTATTTCATAAGCATGTTCTCTCTTTTAAGGTAAATCTTTCAAAAACTCGGTAGGTACGGTAATTAAATCCAGTTTTGATGAGCCAATAACGTGTTTTATTTAAAAAGTGGGCCAGTATACTTTTTTTAATATATCTATTTAAATAATTTAAAATTACGAAACATTTTTAATAAAAGTGCCCAGAATTCATAAAATTAATGTAAATAATAGCTAACGTTTTAATATAAGTAGGTGAATGATATTCTGTTATCATCAATGTTTAAATAAATTGTAAACAAAAAGTTTTTAATAACTAGGTACCTATTTGATAGTAACTTCAATTAGGTATTCTCTCTCCGATAAAAACTGTGATATTATGCAGTACTTAGGTATCTTTTTTACATACTGTTACATTTTATTTTTTTCCTACAGTAAACACAATTTTACAACACCTCATCATCTGCCTAGCTTCCTGTCTAACCGGACGCAGCTGAGTGCCACTATTTTCAAAATATTCAAATTTTACAGTACCTAACAGAGTATAGCATAGTGACTAGATATTATTTTTATAAATCACAACATTGTCCCTTGGTAAAGGCTACAAAAAAAACCTCTATCGTAAAAAAAACTTCAACACTAATAAAACAAAATTTCAATTTTACAGTAGGTACCTAACAGACAACCGACATTATTTCTTAAGCTCACTAATATTGCCCCTTTGTAAACTTAACTACAAAAAAAAATACCTCTACCATAAAAAATCAACACTAATAAATAAAAAAAAATACCTATCCTTAAAATCTCCCGAAAAAAATACCACTTCATTTTTAATTAAAATACCTATAAATATTTATAGAAAAGTCGTAACTTACATGTCACGCTAACACTCTCACAGTCACACTACTCGGTCTCGCGTCTCGCGACTCGACACGTCCTCCCGGCTTGGCACACGGAGGAGGTATGCGATACTGTCGGCGAGCTGTACCGCCGAATTTCTGGACAAGTTGTGGCGTTTCAGACGGGAGAAGACGCGCGATGGAAATGTGAATAAAATAAGTATTTTTGTAATTGTTAAGACATTTTGTAAATTATGTTGTTGAAACTTACGATCTAAATAGTTTAAAGTGGTAAAATAGGTTAAAAGAGGATAAAATAGGATAAAAAGGTTGTGACAAAATTATTACACGCTTTTTATTAGCTTCACCTGTATGTTTGTAACCGACTTCTTTGGGCGCGATTTTGACGCACTTTAAACGGCCAGATTTCGTTCAAACTTTGTAGATTTATTGAGGACCGATGACAATACACTAATTTGATAAAATTATTCCATTTTTAACCGACTTCCCAAAAAGGAGGAGGTTACACATGCACATCGATTACTCCGAGGTTTATAGACCGATTTACGTGATTCTTTTTTTGTTCGACTCGGAATAGCTGCCAGTTGGTCCCATAGTCATCAGGTCAGGATCTGATGATGAAAACCCTGAGAAATCGAGGGCAACCTTCAAAAGTTGTAGGCCCTTCAAGTTTTTACCCTATGTATATAGGGTAAAAACTTGACACTCAGGTGTACGCCTAACAGCACTATTCAACTGTGAAGATTTGGAGCTGACCTGATGATGGAGACTAGAGAGGGTCGAGGGAACTCGACAACTGAATATGTAAACTACCTCGTGTTTGGGCTTAAATTATTTGTATTGACAAGACCTTTGCAACAGTGAAGGTTTGGAGCTGACCTGATGATGGAGACCAGAGAAAGTCGAGGGAACTCGACAACTGAATATGTAAAATACCTCGTTTGGACTTATATTCTTTGTATTGATGAGAACTTCCCACTTGTATGGATAGTGACAACTATTCGTATCACTGAAAAGCTTTAAATAAATAAACTTTTTACAAAAAAATTAAACCGACTTCCCAAAACACTAAAAAGCAAAAAAAAAACTAATTTTAGGTGCATCGGCCTAGAAGTCGGTGGCAAAATTAACTTAGTAACATCCATTAGACACCGACTTCTAGGCTTTTCAATTTGCAAAATATGATTTTTGGTAATTTATATAATTTTCATCTATAGTCGATAAGGTAAGAAAATTAATTAAAATTTTCTAGAATTTTTCTCTACGGTCGATAAGGCAGGACTCGATGTTAATTTTTATTTCCAATAATTATCTTTAGCCGTTTTCTCTAATACTGACAAATTTTTGTATACTAAAGAGAATTTTAATTCTACAAACAAATAATAGTTTTAAAACAAACTAAAAAGTAGAAAATAAATAATAGTTTTAAAAAAACTAAAAAACACGCTTTTTATAGAAAAACGACCAAAAAAATATAAAATAAATAATTAATTTAAATTAAGAAAACAGTGTTAAAAATTTCAATGAATATAAATTAATAATAGTGTGAATACAAAAAAAAATATTAAAAAAAAGCGTGGGGTGCTTTTTAAGATATTATCGAAATGAAAATCACTGTACTCATATCTGTCAATAAAATATTTATAACTATTGACACCATGCACCCCACGCTTTTTTTAAATATATTTTTTTTGTATTCACACTATTATTAATTTATATTCATTGAAATTTTTAACACTGTTTTCTTAATTTAAATTAATTATTTATTTTATATTTTTTTGGTCGTTTTTTTATATGTGATACTTGTTATAATTGTTAAAGGTTACCTAATAAATTAAAATAGAACTTTAATTTAAGCAACATATTAAAGTTTTTCAAACAAACTTACTACTTAACTAAACTAAGAAATTACATATTATTTCAGATAGAGTCGATAGTGCCAAATCTTTAACACCTTCTTCAATATTTACCCTTACTACCAACAGAACACTCAACCAAGCTCTCTAATATCAAATCACACCTAGGTACATACTCTTCTTTGTTCATTGAAGTTACAAGACTGCTACAAAGAGAAAAAAACAAATGAACACCGTAATCGCACGACGTATCCCGTCTGAAGCCA
The DNA here is from genome assembly GCF_030705265.1 of Helicoverpa armigera. Lineage (NCBI taxonomy): Eukaryota > Metazoa > Arthropoda > Insecta > Lepidoptera > Noctuidae > Helicoverpa > Helicoverpa armigera. Next base: position 5,698,834 of record NC_087141.1, read on the forward strand.
CCCCAGCATACAGTGTTGAGCCTGGGGTGAACGACTCCTGATAAGATTGTGGCTGCCGGATGAGCATCATTTGACAACAGGATTGATCACCTAATTAGTTTTGTTGTATTACTCCCGAGCTGGGTATTAATTTTATTATGTACGAAACCCTCTGGTAGGAACTTGAGCTTTTGATGATACTAACTCCGAGTATGGTTGTTGAAAGTTTTGTAAGTAGTCGATAAATAAGATTTCCTAGTTTAAAATCTTTAACTGCTTTGTGTCTTGGAATCAATGAAAGAACAATGTGCAAAATGGCCATGTTTTTGAAGCAATACTTATTGTTGCTACAAGTATGTGGCTAAACTCCATAAAAATATGGCGATTGTCCTTAGATGGCTAAGTATCGGATAGTATCCTTAAGTCGTATTATCCATACTTACATAGTTTTTATCAAACGAGTTGTTTCATAAAAGGAAACTTCATAACTAAAAAAACTTTCTGCAAAAGAAAAATTACCTACTGGAAAATTATTCAAAGATCATGAAAAACAAGTCTCCTTACAATATGATAAAGTTCTTACGAGTACCCATCCGCATATTACAAACTTTCAGTCGGCCGATAGTCATCCTCCGAGCCTTTTTCCCAACTATACCTCGGCCGATAGTTAGTTTGGGCTCATAAATCAGTATGGAAATGAAAAGTATACTATTACTTTATACTATTTGAATTCACAACTTTATTAAATTTACTTAACATTTTTTTTTTCTGATTATCAGACGAACTGTCGGCCGACTATTTAGTCTACAGTCTACGGGTACTAACCAGCCATTTCCTCATTCCGCAGCCTCAGAACTAAGATGGTCAGGACGCGACAAGAATGCCAGAAATTCTGCTGACTGCCGCCCGCTACCATTGCGAGCCATTTCGCTTATGTCGCAAAAATGTTGCCCTGTACTCTGTACTTAGGTAAGGTTTCGGCTGCCGGCCAAAATTCGGTTCGACGTACAAAAGGTTGAAACTAAGGTGGAGAAAAATGAAACAGGAAAAATAGGTAAAATAAAGGTACTGTCTAGTGTCAGGTATCATATATAAGTTTAATAAAGGTAGGTAGGTACTGCCTTGTCTTAATTCAGTACAAGGTGAAAACATTTTTATTTTCTATCTGGCACTAATGAATTTATCATTCAGTAATAGTTTCTGTAGTTACTAGTTAAAGTACAGAAAAAGAAACTGTTGCAAAGATAAAGAATTTATTAAGACTTGCGTGTTTTAGACCTAAATGTACAAAAGAGACTAATGTATTGTTCACAATAAAATGTACTTGTCTATGAACTTTTATTATACTATGCTGGCCTTAATTATGTTGAGTATATAGAATACATGTTTTTAGTATTAATTGTACCTACATTATCTACCATTTAAAGATGTCCCAAACAGGCCCATACTGGACCTAAGAGTATGGACGATTCCAAACTTAATCAAAAGTTCCTACAATATTGTTATTAAAAAAATAAACCTCATAGTACTTTTCCTCGAAATCCGGTTCTATTCACCCAGTTGCTACAAGACTGCAAAAAATATGAAAACGACTACCACTCAACACACAACAATTGTTACTACCATTTTCACACAATTCCCATAACAACAAACAACAACATTAAAGGCATACTAACTTACAAAGTACAAAGAAACCAATTCATACGTGCTACATAAAGCTATTTATACACTAGCTGTAAAAATACGCATCTTACATGTGCACTACCCCCTACAGAGAGTCGCGTTGTAAGAAATGAGCGGAGATGTCATAATACAGGTAGGTCAGGCGCCTTCTTCTAGGTCAAATTCGTACGGTGGGCTTGACCAAAACGATCAGTTACGAGTGAACTAACTAGGCGTTTGGGTTCTTTGAGACGTCTTGACAACGATTTTTGGTCATCATCATCCTCCGAGCCTTTTTCCCAACTATGTTAGGGTCGGCTTCCAGTCTAACCGGATGTAGCTGAGTACCAGTGCTTTACAAGAAGCGACTGCCGTGCCTGACCTCCTCAACCCAGTTACCCGGGCAACCCGATACCCCTTGGTTAGACTGGTGTCAGACTTACTGGCTTCTGACTATCCGTAACGACTGCCAAGGATGTCATATGACAGCCAAAGAAGGCATAGATAGGCAAAGATCGGGTCCAGAGAAGGCGTATAAGGGCGTAGACAGTAACGTTTCTTGTCCCCCGCTTCCAGGCGTTTTGGCGCGCTACTTTCTTAGGCTTTCCGTTATGGCACCTCCGCTTGTCATTTTGTTTACCATGGTCGCCTCGCTTTGACTGCATTTACACCGTAGCGTAACAAGAAGGAAAGCGTGAGCAATCTTCAAAGGCACAAAGCTAATTTAGACGACGTTCCACGAAGTAATTTCACAAATAAATTAGAGAATGTTGCGTTTATTTTAAAGCAAATGTGTTTTCTTGGTTTTCGTGTTAATGAAGGAAAGGTAGCTGTCTCAGTGCTAAAAGAGAATAAGCAGGGTTGAATAAATAAATGCAAACATACAGAATTTCCAATTACGATTAGAAGCCCAGTTTTTATTGTCTTAAATACGTATCTAGATGCCGAATGCCAATATCAATTGCCATTCCAAGTACGGATTACGCAACGGTGCAAGTAATGGTCAGTATTTTTATATTTAGAATGCAACCATTACACGTGAATGCGAAGCAAACAATAAATATCAAGTATGTTGCCAGTTAACAATAACACATGGTAAAAATGTAACTTAAAAAATAATAAAAAATCCCTCCTTTCTAACTCCCCGTAACGACCACCAAAGATGTTTCATAATAATAAAAAAACATAAAATTAATGATTGAAATTTTTGTTCAATGTTCTAACTACCGCAAATAATATTAAGTTACTCAAGGGAGTCAATAAATACTGATGCCTAACTATAGGTAAGATTTGCTCTAATGAGGTTTTTATAAATACTAAGCAATAAAATACTGGCTAATTTGGCAGAAAAAAATATAAAAAGCCACTAGGTAAAAAAAAAACATAATAAATTAAAAATAAAACTCTAATGGCGTTTCAAACTTATTTTCACCAAATACGGCCAGAACGTCAGTTTTTTAAATATGGAAAACCAAGGAGGTCGCATCAATGTCATTGACCTTCCTAAATTATTTCTTTTAATTAAAATTAAATAAACAAGTGCCTAATTTTATTTTAATTAATTTAAAGTATTTCAAAAATCTATTCAGAAATAAAAAAGTAAATATAAAAAGGTAGGCTGTATAATGTTGACAGCAGCAACAAAAAAAAAGTGGGTTAACGCATATTACGTCTATGGTTAAAGCATTTCGCGCTTAAATTTTTTTACGGCGTCGCGTCGGTCAGTTTGATATTTGAGTAAAATCGAAATGTTTTACAATAAAGACGTTATGAACAGTAAAAAGTTTGCTAACTTGTGGAAATTAGCCCACGGGCTCAACGTTTCAGATGAAGAACTCGAAAAAGGAAATCTAACTGATATTTGGTAAGTATTTTGTGAATCATTTTATTGAGTTCTTTTTTCAAAATGGATAATAGAACTTTTGTTACAAAACTAGATTTGTCCGGGTACGAAACACGATTTTTAATAAAATATAACTGTTCCCGTAGTTTCACCAGTGTTCAAAGGGTACTACCTACTTACCGCAGAACGATAAAAACTATCCTAGATGTTCTTTCTCAGGCTCTAGACTTACCTACGTATATTAAATAACATTCAAATCAGTTCAGTATTTTAAGCTTGCTACAGACATCCAGAGTTACTTTCACAAATGTGTAATCTCGCTGTGGGTGCAGCGTGAGGGTGCCAGACTCTTACTGACTAAAACCCATCATGTTCCTTCTTAAGCCCTTTATGTACCAAGGCCGCGGTAAATCTTTCGAACAATCCCATAACCATCCCACAGCCTAGGATATTATATCAAGTACTTATGTATTATTTTCAGTGAAGAGCTGGACTCCAAGATAAAGAGTGAATCAAATAATCCTCATAGAAGACTGTCATTGAGAACGTCAGCCCATCTCCTCGCAGGGAGCGCTAATATGTACAAACGTAAAGTTGATCAGTTGTTTGAAGGTAAGTTTAACGTATTTTTTCATTATTTTAACTAATATAATTAAAAGTTTTGTGCATCGGAGGGTACGTTAGTGTTGGTCCTGCGCCTGATCTCTCTCCGGTGGTGTCGGATTGCCGTCCCATCGGGCTATGAGAGTGAAGGAATAGTGAGTGCACTTGTGTCTGCGCAAATGCTTGTGCACTATAACATGTCCTGCGCCGCTGGCTGATCTCCTTATATGAGGACAGCCACCGTGGCCTAAAATCGGGTAGGACGCCATTATAACAGCCACAAAGCTCGATCGATTTTAAGGTTAAGCAACGGTTGGCGCGGTCGGTCCGTGGACTGGTGACCATCTATGTCATGACGAGTTCCTTCATGTTTTGGAAGACACGTTTAAGTGTGTCTCGGCTGTTACATTGCTAGCTAACTGTTTACAGGAGTTTCTAGTTATTTTTTCAGTCAGCTATTTTTTAAGAGGTAACAGTTAACTTATACTATTTATTGCGATTGTAAGTTTGTTAATGACTCAAATCAAATAGATTGTACATTGTGTTTTAATTGTCAGTTTGTAAATTGCAAAAAAAAATCTAGCCAACAATGCAGGTATGTTTGCGGTAACTTTGCACCTTTATTTACTAGATTATTACTTATATACCTTTTTTGTCTTTTCCCACAGATATGAACAAACTTAATGAAGATCTCACATGGCGTCGTAAGAGAACATACAATTCGAGTAAGTTAAAAAAAACAAATGCTCTTTTTTCTTTCTACAGAATCTTTGAAACGTTGTCACTATATGGCAGAGATGTAAAAAAAGTCTTATATCCGTTTTAAATAAAATGCTCCGGTTTCCAGGTAGCTCGGAAAGCACCAGTTCTTCAAAATCGGTAACAGTGCCTGAACAAATGAAACGAGCAAATACCATCATACCAAGTTTTGGTAAGTATACTCAAAGTATTTGTACCTTATCATAATTTTTAGCTGAACAATATGTTTGTTGGCTAGGGTTAATATGTGAATCTCGATGTTCAATAACACTATCAATGTAGGTACATTCAGCCTTATTTAAATCAATTTTATTTTATCCAGGCAGCTTGGAAGGTTCTTCAGAATCTGTAGATGTTCCTGAAGAAATGAGACGAGCTACAACTACCGAATTTGGTAAGTTATATTTCCATTCATGTTGAAGTACTAACTGCCCACCATTTTTCAGCGAAATCGGTTCAGCCATGTGTAGAGTAATAAATGGTAGAAATTCTAACAAGACTTTTATAGGTATGTACAATGTAGAATTTTTATCAATTTCAGACACCTCATTTTCACCAGCAAAGAAAAAGAAATTTGATAAGTTAAGTAAACGTAATACACCAGAAAATATTACTAGGAGCAAAACGTCAACAGATATTTCGTCAGCGGATAGAGGAACCGGTGAAGAATTTCAAGAAAATAGTGAAGCTTCTAGCTCCAATGATATTCATCTTTCGGAACCTGAAAATGTTGAGAGACCTGAAAGGAGACGCGAACTTAATGTTGATAATATCGTGGTAAGTTTCAATTTTATAATACTAGCTGTTTTTTCGCGATTTCAGCCGCATTCCAGGCATCCACTAGTGCTGTATTTTGTCATGTTATAATTGGTTTTACATAAGCCTCGGAGAGTACGTTAACTTTTTTGAGAGTGAGAGAATAGAGAGTGCACCTTTGTGTGCACGCTTGTGATCTGATCTCCTTCGAGAATAGCCGACGAGGAAGATTATCTTACCTTTCAATGTAATATTTTACAGGTATTTTAGTATGTATCCACTACACCACTGCGTGGTATCCCAAACACATACTGGGTCTCATTTATTGTAGTAAATAATGTGGCGCCTCCAACATATAAATTCATTAATACTTAATTACTTTTGACTAATAACGAAATTAAATAATAACTATGTAGTTACAGTCAACAACGAAAGCCCTTTCACACCTTTTTGTAGTGTAAATATATTATGTAGTTCTTATATTGCATTTTTCAGGAAGAATCAACACAAATGCGAAGTCCTACGATGATTGACAAGGGAACTCAAACTGCTACCACATTAGTCCCTGGAAGAACCTCAAATAGAACTAGTTTTTCAGCTGACGGGTTTAGACAAAACCTACCTTTTGCTTACATCGTAATACACGATAATATAGCGGACAGAGTTCCCAGTAAAATCATTATTTCTTCAATTAGTTACAATTTGAACTCCAACCATTAATTCATCTGTAAAAAAATAAGTTTAATAAATCAGTTTTATGATCAGATTTGCGAAATTATATGCATTTTGTTTTGGAATAATTCTTCTTTATTTTCAAAAATGATTTTTGTTATAAATATTTTGGTATTTAATTCTGATAATTATTTATGTTTAATCAGTGTAATCAGTCAACATACATTGTTTACATTCCTAATATTGTTTGTTCTTTTTGTTAAATTATAATTCAATCGTTTCCAAACTTGACTTTTGTCATGAACAAAAAGGTTGTCAGCATAACAATTTTTTAAAAATTGATTTTCCAATAAATCGTTCATTTCATTTTAATGTTTTAATTTCCACGTCCCTATCTTTTTCACATAAAATATAAACTAAGCACATAAAAATTCAAAATCGAATGAACATCTCGATATCTCGAATAATGATTTCGATGCATGAATTCCGATTCGATTTTATTGAACAGTGGGTTTACACTGCCCCGGGTAATACACAATGTTCAGGAAAAAGTCAAATAAAAACCCGTGGACAGCTACAAAGTTTTCGCCAAGATTATAGAAAAATCTGGAAGAGAATTTGTGCATTGGAAATTGTAGTTTTGTACACAAAACATTATAAAGCTAGTTTATTACCTACCATTTTTCATGAACTTTTTGATTATTTTATTCCTCTCTAGCAGTTTCACCCATTTCAGCGGAACTTATTCTCGTACCCGGACAAAATATAAGCTATGTTATGTTACTCGGGGATAGTCTATTTTCAGAACAGTGAAAGAATTTTTCAAACAACCAAACGAAAAAAACATTTCTTCTCTATTATACCTATTAGTACATACCAATGGCTTTACTTGATGTCCCACTCCAAAACACAGGTCTGTTCTCATACAGAAAAGACATATGCATCAATGCGGCTTACTAAATCTAGATGAGCGATTTTTAACTTGTCCAACCAGGTTTTCTCCATACCAATACTGCATATTATCTCAACGAGAATTTATTTTTTACCACTTCCAGTAGAACCAACACGCATTTTACTAACACTAGTTTTTATCTCAAAGCAATAAAGTCTAAAATCGGTTAGCAATACAAGTCGATGCCGTATTTCGCCTTTACTTTTTTGCGTTCCGTTTCACAGGCCACTTGCAAGTCGGCATGCAGTTTTATTTGGTAACTAATAGACTCATCGCATTCGAATTGATAATGGAAATATTGGCAGCAACTGTTTGGTTTATTTTACTTTTTTAAATATTGATTTTGTATGTAAGGCGGGGGCATGGAAAATCGGTGTTTTTATTACAAATACCTAAAGGTATCGAAGTTGAGTGAAATAGTTAGCACATGATGCCTAACTATTTACTTAAACATGAAAATGAATGTCACTCACACTTCAGTTATCACCTCATAAATCACTTGATAGCCAATTTATTTCCTAATTGGTCTCTTGAGTCTCAACCATGGATCATCATGGGTCTAAACCTATGGAAGTACCTATGTAAAGCAAAACTGGAGATAAATAAATAAATTAGGTACCTTTGTACCTACGTAAAAGTTCCCGTCAGCTTCAGAAAAGTGTTAAGTATAATTTTGTTAACGTTACATGAAAACCTGTCTTAAACATTACTTCTACTAACTTACATACTAAAGAAACTTACAATATTTTAATTACGCGCAAACTTAACCATATTCCACAAAAGGAGGCTTCACATTTAAGCCTTACAACCTCAAAACATCAAAAAACCCTCAGACGCCTTTCGTATTTCAAACCTGAAAGACAACTGAAATATTCAGGCCTTTTCAGATCGTTCGTACATTTCTTTGAGCCCACTTAGATCATTCGTTAGACCTGAGAACTTCACGAGATCCTAGGTATCAGGCTTGTTCCCATCTGCTCCACAAATTCGTTCCCAACGGCTACAAAGCGAAAAAAACAATTTCATTCAATTTCCTCCAACCTCAAAATGATTTTAAATACAGACGTAATTTTTTGCATTTTGCGACAATACACAAAATTTTTTGGAGCCATGTGGAAGGAATTTCATCATCATCATCTTCCTGCCCTGTTCCCAAGTCTTTTGGGGTCGGCGCAACATGTATTTTTCTTCCATTCCTCTCTGTCAGACGTCATACTTACATCCACTCCCTTCTGCTTCATGTCCTCTTTCAGGCAATCAATCAATGTGGAAGGAATTTGAAGGTGTTTTAATTTATTTATTCTTGTTCTCCAAAATTTTGGACCCAACTGGAAGAAATGTACAAAAACTTTGCTAAAAGAAAACAATGGGGTTTGGAGTTAATGGGAACAAGCCGGTATCATACGAGAAGGCTAGGCTAGCGTTCCAGTGGTTACCTAAGAGTAATAGCTGGTTAGATGTAGCTTGTGCGTCGTTACGATAAGTCAGCGAGAAGCCTCCCAATTTACGTGGTATAGTGTGATGTGGTAGCAAATAAATACATCTATACTGTGTAAAGGAAAATCGTGTTAGATATATATACCATTTGTAACTAGTAATGGCTGAACAGATTTGGGTGTTTGTAGGGTTTCGTACCCAAAGGGTAAAACGGGACCCTATTGTTTTCGCTCCTCTGTCCGTCCGTCCGTCTGTCACCAGGCTGTACCTCATGAACCATGATAGTTAGAGAGCCGATTGATATAGGATTTTTATCCTCATATAAGTTAGCATTGAAGTTTCATCGGGATATACGTGAAACCACAGACGGAAGCTAGTATAATTTACATTAATATAAAAATCATCAGCTTTTCAATAAAGCAGCATTTTAATTAGACCTATAAAAAGATCTTCGCAAAACAAAAATAGATTTATACAAACATTTAATTAGTTCTTACATTTATAAATTGGTCTCCAATTTTTCACAGGCCACGACTAAAAAGAACTAATTTGAAACAAATTATTGCCTCAAATAAAATCTCCCACTCTATGTAAACCTAATCATTCTACAATCAAAATAATAAAACTAACTTCCGCCACTGGTTTTACCCGCGTCCAGTAGAAATTACATCGAACCACGTATAAAAAGTAGCCGACAATGCTTTCTTGGCCTTTCCGAATATTTTCTATATAGGTATCTGATGTTGCGTGCTGGAGATAGAATTTAGACATAAGCCATTATAATACTTGTAATGTCAAATTCCGATTTCTTGTAAGGGCAACAACAATTAGAATGAATATTGTAAACAATCATAACTCGATACCATGTGCTATTCAACACTGAAAGAATTCCCAAATCGTTTCCTGCGATAACCGGATTCAGACAAACAGACAAACTCTTCAGCCATACAATATTAGTTTAGAAATACAATTAATCACTCGTTAGGTCATTCAAAATGAAAATTGTCATTTTCCCGCCAATACAGATAACAAAAGGCTAGAATAAATAATGGCCACCCACGTTTGACATTTCAGTGACAGCTGTCAGTCTAGTAATCTGTGTAAATGCCAAAGGGCCAGTGTTTATGACCTATGATATTTTAGGGGCTATCTAAAATACGATCCTTGTGTGTATGAATTTTCTAAGAAGGGCCGTAACTTTTATGGTTACGAACTTGTAAGTTACTGAAATGTTACTTACCTATAGTTATATTATTCTGAACTACATACTTATACTTTTGAACAAGAAATAAAGTGCGTAGGTATAAGAAAGAAGTTTTGATTATATTTACCTACTATTACCGTTTCGTTGTAGGTGTATCATGTTTCGTTGTATTTTTTCAAAACAATTTGGCTCACAGCGTCCCTTCACTGATATATTATGGCTTATGTTTAACTGATCACCAGATATAGTAACAAACAGCAGACAAAAATAGTAAATGATCACCAAAATGAAACTCGCAATTTAATGTAAAACTATCACCAAAGTTTTAACACTTTGCTATCCTATTTAAGTGAAATTACTCCAAAATAAATTATGCGTAAGCCAAAAATAGTAAATGATCACCAAAATTAAACCACCATTTTAAAGTAAGATTATAACCAAAGTTTTTAAATTCTGCTATCCTATTTAAGCAAAATGAGTCCAAAAATATCATTGTTATCCCAAAAGTAGTAAATGATCACCAAAAGTAGTAAATGATCATCAAAAAAGTTTTTACATCTTGCTATCCTGTTTAAGTAAACTGCCTCCAAAAAAATAAGTTCGGCCCGATAAAATAAATGTAATAACATTATGGGGACCCTTTTCCTGCACTAGCGTGGAAAATTGTCTATTGCATGCCTCTAAACAGTGCGATAAGAGTGTATTGAGAAACACATTCTTCTTCTTCTTTCTCCTGCCCTGTTCCCAATTTTACTTGGCGTCGGCGCAATATGTCATTTTCTTCCATTTTCCCCTGTCACTCGTCATACTGACACTCACGCATGCATTGCAAGCCGGACACATAACTTAATATGGCATCATAATACTTTATTTGGTAATAAGCCTACATTTTATGGCAATCACAGTGACTTATTTAGGCAAAAATAATACATTAATTTGGTCGTCAAGAGTTGGTGATCATTTACTAAATTTGGTGGTCGAATACAATTTAAAGTGAAGTCGTGACTAAAATAGCTGGTACTATTACATTTTTAGACTTTATTTTTCTGGTGTTCAGTAGATATTTCTGGTTGCAAAACTTAGGGTATCAAAGCATTTTATGGTGGTCATTATATTTGTTCCCATATATTATCACCTTTCCAACTTATTATTATGCCTATACGTAAGTTTTATTACCTACCTATATAGAAACTATATATAACTATACCTACATAACTAAGTATAAATACCTTTACACTAAATATACTAGTATAGGTATACATACCTCGGCACACCTGAACTTTACAACTGCTATCTTCACACATTTATATGAAAACTTTTGCAACTGTTAAGTACTTGTGAATAGCCACATAACATTGTAATGCAAGAGTAACAATGCTTTACAAAATGGCGTGAAATGACTTGGAAGTCATATTCAAAGGCTGGCTTATTTCATATCATTATTTTGTATGATGATGACAGCGGTTCCTCAAAGGATTGCAACACGAGGAATATAATGGCAAAATGGTGATAGAGCCTTCTGTAAAAGTTCATTTTTGTTGAGAAAAAATAGCAGTAAAACAAAAATAACCAGCACAGATAGGTCAGTTAGCTGTAATGTAAGAAATAGGTTATACCTAACTTAGCCACGGGTGTGCGGCTGCACCCAGGTGTAGTAGCTATGACAAAGAGTACACTTCAAGGATGCCACTATGTTTGTTCGTAAATGTCCGGTTACATCTAGCTATTGCTGGCTAAACCTAGATACTTGATATAGCCGCATTTTAGCTCTAACATGTCCACAAAATACACCTAAATTATCAAAATACACCCTAGCAATTTTTGCTTAGTAATAAGCGAACCTCATTACTCTTTTCAGCAGACAACATCAATTGAAACCGCTTATAATAAAGAAACCATAATAGAAACATACTTAAGAATACATACCATCAGTTTTATCAACTAATTCGACGGTATTGTCAGGCCGCCGGTTCGAACCGGATGGGAGTCGCTATCATTACGCCCCAATACGCGCGGGTACGTCCGTCCGACGTGGAAAAATGCCCGCCTTTTTATAGAAATGCATGTTATTTACTGAGGATACGGTACGTGGGGAGTTGTCACACCGTACAGCCTCTCGTGACAGGAAAATGAAAAAAAAGTGGTGTGTGATATAAAAACCGCAGCTTCAAAGCTAGCCAACCCTTACTTTGTTTACTAAAAATCAAGAAAATAAATCAAGAGAAAAAGAAAAATAAATCAAAAGAAGAAAATCAAGAGTTGCTCCCAACGGTTTCACTCGTTTCCTGAGGTTGCTACTGCACCAGGATAAATGTGTTATTCCAATATAAACATGTAGGTAGTGTAAAATTCGACAAAATAAACTAAAGAGGTGAAATAGGGTATTCAATTCATTATTCATACAAGAAAATTTTGGCAAATACAGCTACATGCTTCGACTCAATAGTTAAAACATAATTCTGTTTAAACATTTGTATCCAACATTCGCTTCGGTGTAACAGTCGTACGGAAAACACAAGTACGTGTCCTGACAATGCATTGTTGTTGAAATACGAATAAAAATACATCATCCGAGCGTATGTAGAAGATATTGTACGAAACATGGAGAACAAGATGACTAGTGGAGATGTCATGACGGAAAATCTACTAAGAAAGAAGCGCGACAAAAAGCGGGTGTTCAGGGGACGAGGAACATACTAGCTCTGCCCACCCATTATTTTCAAAGTACGTAAAATCACCAATCTTTGACATATTGGTTTTGATTTGACAAGGAACCCGAACGCCTCGTTAGTTCTAGTAAGAGATCACGCCTACCGTACGTTACTTGACCTACAAGAAGCCTCGACCTACTTTCCTTATGACACCTCCGCTATGTTTCCCTCCTCCATGGTATGAGCGGACAACTTTGTCACTCTGGCCGACTATTGTGGCACATTTTAATATTTCAAACAAACTATGATGAAGCGAAAGGGGTATTTCTTTGTCAACTTATTTTTTGTGTCGTAAAATCTGGGTTAAGGGAAATAATGATACCGTATTTCTTTTCATAGAACGTGAGGGTAGGAAAAGGTGGTCTGATAAAAGGATGAAAAGTGACTATCGTCTATAATGGCTAACTGGTGAATTAAACGCCGTAGGTACTTATTACAGTATTCTAAGTATATCTTGGACACAAATGACTGATAAAAAGGTGAAGGAAAAAAACTTGAGGAAACCTGGACTATATAGTCTGAAATCACTTGAGTTTTTGAGCGAGCGTGGTGATTAATGCTCAATCCTTCTCCGTGTGAGAGGAGGCCGCAGCCCAGCAGTGGGACGATAAAAAGGCAGTAACATTAACAGATATTACATTTCCTGCGGGTTTGTTCGAAAGAGTTACCGCGGCCCTGGTACAGCAAGGGCTTAAGAATGAACATGATGGGTTTTAGTCAGTAAGAGTCTGACACTCCCTTACGCTGCACCCACAGCGCGACGGGACAGCTGATTTCCCATAGTAAAAGGTATTACATTTATATATAAAAAAAAACTTTTCTGAAGCTAGTCATTTGATTCCTTGCACACTTGTTTGTTACAAATAGTTACACTATTTCCAAATAGCAATCCGACATGACCGGAGAGTGATTCCGAGGCAGGATTGACGGCTTTACCTCACAAACCTAACTATACTCTAGGCTATTAATTAGCCAGCCAGCTAATGCTTTTAGGTAACAACTGGTTTAGGCTGAACATTGTATTTTAGTAAGCTTTTGTTAGACCTGGACGCGGGAACTAATATACCTACAGTTTTATGTATTTCATCATCATCATCTACATAACCTTTTCCCAACCATGTCGGGGTCAGCTTCCAGTGTAACCAAATGCAGCTGAGTACTAGTATTTTACGACGAGTTTGCCTATCTGAGCTCGTCAACCCAGTAACCCGGGCAACCCAATACCCCTTGGTTAGACTGGTGTCAGACTTACTAACTTCTGACTACATATGTTCAAACGACAACCGATGAAGTTTTATTTATGTATTTCAACAGGAACGATTTAAACACTTTGTTGATACATTCAAAACTGTGAAAACAAATACGTTGTCACGTTATTCTATTGTCCAAAAACCTAAATAAACAAAACAGAAAACAAATCCTACTGAAAACATTAAGTATTTTAGCATTGTGTTGCAAACAATTTGTAAAGTTGTGTACAACAGTGTTAATAGTTAGTGAATACATTTAACATTTCGCTCAGAGGGATATTTACGAACAATTTAGAGACAATGGGACAATACTGAAGTTTTAATAAACCAATGTTTGTGGTTTTAACTTGTCAATTCGTTTAATTCGCACTAAGTATTCAGACGTAACTATATACGTGGATGTGTATACGTAGGGTGGGTCGCACCATTTACCACACAAATAATAGTTCTTTCAATCGTTTAACTGTTCAACTGCTGTTGGTCTAGTGGAAGTTACTAAATCAACTGAACTCATCGATATATATGTACTACGTACTAGATAGAGCGTTCCGAACAAAAAGCTTACCACACTGAACTGCAGTGCAGACTATGCAGTGCCCAAAATGGCAAATCAGAGCGATTTTGACGCCTGCGTCAGATGGATGTCTATGAAACGACAATTATAAAATAGAAAATACATATCAAGGTATAAACTTACACATATAAACTATTCGAGAGTCAAGTTAGTAAAATTACACGCTGTTCATGCTATTACAACGCTTGTATATCATACTTTTCATTTATAATTCAATTTTACAAATATGCATTAATTTGTTCCCGCCCGCCATCTTAAATTATGGATTAAGAAAATCGTGCAGAAACAGATGTGCCATAAAACTGGCAGTACGTAAAATATCAATGAAAACAGACTTCACTTTGTCATGGTATGTTCTTACTTTCAAGAAAAAATAATTAAATTCGCGAAAATTTGTGATAGCCCTCTTAAGAAAAAAAACATCGTAATTAATATTAAAAACTCTAAAAATAAGTTCCTGGTTTTAATATAATACATGATTTTGCATTCAATTAGATATAAATAAACTTTTTGATATATTACATGATTTTGAATTCACTTAGATATAAACTTTTTGAGTAATGAAAAATGTAGGCAAAATACGAGCGACACTTCAGCAATTAACATCAATGAGGATGACTACATGTCACAATACGTCAACGAGACGTCAACAGACGACATAAGCGGGTAAATTATTTGTATGGATGTTCTTGTCTATCGCTAGAATATATGTCAATGACTGAACTCGAATTCCTGGGATTGGCATTATTTATTTTTACCCTCCTATTATAAGTGCGAAAAGCAACAATGGCCAAAATTTTAGAAAACTACGGTCATGGTCAATATTGAATACCTAGAAAATCAGCAACTATAGAGGAAAATAATAATGCGATATTGCAAATAGAATTTCTCAGAATCAATTTGTGGTTTGTGCAATGCAAGCCTTATTGCTATTACCTACGTGGAAATTAGAACCTAATAGTTAATGGATTAATATTACCATTTAATATACTGATATTAACTATTTGTTCAAATCAGTAGGTAATCACCAAAATGACGTTGATATTCGGGGAACTGTAGGACCGTTACTGAATAGTCGATGTAATAATATCACGCTTGTTATACGCAATTGTATTAACAGCTTTTCGAGTGCCTATTTAAATAGTGTTACTGATTAGCTTGATCGCAGCAAGCTTTTTAAGGAATTTCAAATCTTCACTTAAAAAATAAATGCGAAAGTATTTGTCTATAGGTACGTTACCCAATCACGCTAAAGTACCCGGCACACTGAGAAAATCTAATATTTTTATTGATATTGGTATACCTAGAGATAGTAAAAAGCTACTTTTTATCCGCGTGAAGGGAGAAGTTTCCTTTGGACACAGACGAAACTATGGCCAGAAACTAGTAAATATGTAAGTAATTTGCTACATGAAATAAAGATGCGTTACCGCATAAATATTCCTAAGTTTATGTCTTGTATAATTTGTATATCAATAATCACTGTATTCTCTTCAAATTAGCAGATAATTAGCAAATACGTTAGGGTCTGCAGTATTATCAATCATAGACAATCAACAAACTCATTACGTTTAGTAGGTACGAGCCCAGAATATTGATAAGAACATATTTTGTGTACCAAAATATTATCAGTGTCTATCCCTAGGGTGAAAACAGATGGAATTATGTTAGACCCTAGTTATTGGGCGATTTCAAAGAATATTTTATGTACATTTTGGTAATCACACTAGATAATTTAATGCTGCAATATTTAAATAGATACATGTCTTGTAAAATAAAAGGATTTAACTCCCCTTATGTACTCCTCTTATGAACTCGCTTATGTACTCGTTACTCAGATCGGACAACTATTTGAGGCAAGCCCCATCGTTTTTAAACGGTTTTATTTAGCTCACCCCGTTTGTTTTATTATTTATTCATTCTTGGGTCAAATTTAGAAATTGAAATTTCAGTGCCTTCCTGTTGTCAGATTGATCTGAAATTTGGTACACACCTTTATTTCCGATGACAATACAATATAGTAATATCAATTACATTGCAAATCCAAGATGGCCGCCGGTACAAAATGGCGGATAACGTAGGTTTTATCAATCCCGTCAATGCTGGTATCAAATGAAAGTGCTCAACCAGTAGAATACAATGTACTATATAAAATTCAAATCCAAGATGGCGGCCTCTACAAAATGGCGGATAACTTAGGTTTTATCAATCCCATCAACATGGGTATCAAATGAAAGGTCTCAACAAGTAGAATACAATTTACTATGCAAAATTGAAATCTAAGATGGCCGCCGCTACCAAATGGCTGATAACAATTTTTAAACGGTTTAATTTGGCTCATCCCGTTTGTTGTATTCTTGGGTCAAATTTAGTCATTCAAATTTCACCCTCTTCCTGTCAACCGATTAATCTGAAATTTTGTATACACCTTTTATTCCAATGACAATACAATATAGAAATATCAATAACATTGTAAATCTAATATGGCCGCCGGCACAAAATGGCGAATTACATATTTTTCCACAACCACCTCAATATGGGTATCAAATGAAAGGGCTACACAAGTAGAATACTGTCAGCAACCCCAGCGGGGCCCAACAGGGCCAAGACCTGCCTGGGCTGCGGGATTGTTCGAAAGAGTTACCGTAGCCCTGGTACATAAAAGGCCTACGACGAAACATAACTATTTTTAGTCAGTAAGAGTCTGACACTCCCTTACTGCTGCTGACCCAGGGAGGGGTCACTTGATGATTTTTGGCCTCGTTAAAAAAAAATACTTTAAAAAAAATTAGATTGTAATAAATTATCAGATAAGAGACCGTGTAATAATGATGCACTAAATGAATTAGATAGAATGAGGAATATTCGGTAGGCATTTTCATTAAAACTACTAGAAAATAAAAATCGGTAAAAAAACTTTTAAGTCAAACGGTTTTATCTTATGTGCACTGAAAACTAGAAAATAAAAAAATAGTTACTTACCTGTCAACATACGTAGGTGGTCTTGGTCATATTAGACTAAAATAAAAACGTGGGGCCCCTCTGAAATCCTACCTATGGCAAAGCATATCTTTATACTTTGGTAGATCATGAGCTCGGCGTTCGCTGGTGAAGCCGCTACGGCTGATTATTGATTGTCAAAATCTCCAGTTACGATTATAGTAAGTCGATGCAATCCACACCTATTATACCACTAGAAGAAAGTACTACAGCAACAGTTAATGGGCCCCACGTTTTTATTTTAGTCTAATATGACCAAGACCACCTACGTATGTTGACAGGTAAGTAACTATTTTTTTATTTTCTAGTTTTCAGTGCACATAAGATAAAACCGTTTGACTTAAAAGTTTTTTTACCGATTTTTATTATTACCTTTCTAATGATATTAAATTATAACATACGTTACTGTTGGAACGGATACCAAATCCCATACAACTTGCCCATTGTCCTTTTAAATCCAAATTCGTTTAAATCAGCTCTCAGCGTTTATAAATCACGGTGACATGGGCCCAACAGCCGGGCGGCCGCGGGGCCCAGGGGCCCGATAATGTCAGTGTGTGTCCCGACACAAACGGGACAACTTTAGTTAGGCATGTCAATGTACCACGGAACTAACTACGGGTAAATGGGGAAAATAAACATCGTCTTGTGTTCCCTGAAGCCCAGAGGTGTGCGCTACTGTTTCACTTTTTCGTCGGTTTTGGTCAAAGTGCCCTTTTAATGGGAAAGTCTATTAAGCTTCTAAGCCCTAAGGTTTTCTAGTAACAGTTGTTTTAAACAAACTGGTGTTTATGTTGTTGATGAACTTGGGCTTATAAAGTGACTGCTTGATTATTACACCCTTATATGCGCTGACATGAAATACTGTGATAGAATTTCAATGTACGCGTAAATCTACCTTTACAACAATTGATAACAAACCAATAAAACTTTACTGCGAAAAAGTTTTCCAAACTCCATACGAAATAAGTATGCATGAAAACTTTTTCGTGAACAGATTACTCTTTGACCATACCACTCTATGATCAACATAGCCACTACACGAGACATAAGCTAGTTACCACACTCGAAAACACGGGACCACAGTCCCGCAAAAAGCAGAAACTTCCCCGAATCGTTGGAAAAAAGATTATATTTCGAGAACTGAACTCGAAACTGCCAGTGACGGTGAAATGTGAACGTAAAACTTTCTCTGCGCTTTTATTTTTCACAAAAGTCCAAAGCAAAAAGTGTTCAGGGCTGTTTTGTGAACATTTTATTTCTGAACTGCGGAAATTTGTTCTGCACAAATCTAAGTTGTGTTGTTGCTTACATAATGGGATGTCCGATGTATATTTTATACGGTTTTTTACTCGTGTTTCAAGCGAAAATACAATGGTGCTGTTTTCGCATGCAATGTGGATGCACCGCACGGTTTTAAAACGTTCCTCAATTGTTTTGAATTTATATTTCGGTACCTACTGGCTGACTAATTTTAATTGTAACAGGATTTTTTGCATTTTCAATTGTTTTAAACCTTAAATCAAATGATTTTTTTGTTTTCATTAAAAAAAAACAACATAATAATTACGTAAATTATTTAATTTTACAATAAATTCCTAAATAAACATAGGCTGAAAAAACATAAACATATTTTTCAACAGCTGACCACGCAAAAATATGTCCCTTCTAAAAAACGTGACGGCCAAAAAACAATATTGTACTGTATTTACAATCTAATTCACCCGCGGACGTTGACGAAGGATTTTATTGGAACAAACAACGCGAACAAAAATATAATTGGATATAAATTTATTGTTGCTCACTATATTTCAGCGGTATGTGACAATGCAGGCATGGATTTCGTTGATGCATTGAAACTTCATTTCGGTGACTCCGTATTTCAAGGTTGATGTCCGTTTTCATCTCCTCATTAGTAGTAAATATTTAAAAGGAGCAAAACTATTATATTTAATTTCTCGTTTTAATTTTTAAAAAGGTATTACCTGTTTAAATTACTTATAGCTACCAATGCTTTCTCTACCATCAAAAGGTAGACTAGTAGAGAATGCCAATTCTTAAGTGGCTTACAATGGCGCATTGTAATTTTTGTTCAAGAAGTATTTATACATAAATAATAGGTACATAAAGCTTTTGTTAATTTTGACACCTAAAAATATTCAGGTAATGAAATCTTTACACCAAAAAACTTACATATATTTAAGGAAGGATCGGTAGACTCCCCAGTCCATCCCTGGCACAGTTTTATACCATCCCGGTCGCTGCCAGCATCCACGCAGTGTATATTTGTCATCCGTTTGGAAATTCGCGAACGCATCCATTCGTGGCGCGCAGCTGTCAGTCGACGGGCGTCACAAAATGGCTGCCAATCAGTTAAATTGAACAGAATTTAAAATATGCGCGTTGCTTGCTGAATTACCATAAATCTTAGGTGTATGATGGTGATTGGTATGTTGCTGTAGAAATTACGGGACCTAAATTATTGGTACGGGTTCCTTTATTGCAAAAAAAATATATTTATGACTGTTTTTTTCTGTGTGTTGCTAAGTCATGAAGATTTAGATATTCACTTAATGTTACTTAGAGATAGGTAACTTTAGATGCAGAATCTCTAGCATAATATGGAAATGGAAATCCTTACTTCATATTTTCTTATACATATTTTAGAAACAAAAAGTACCTACCTAACTTTTTTTGGCTACAACCCTAAACTGCTGATACTTATTTAAACCTCATTTGGTACACAAGTAGTCTAACTCCAGATCCGAAACAGAATAGAGAATCGGGCGAAATCGCAACTAACTTATTAGGTATACTGGTATATCATATTTTCTCACCAACTTAGAAAGTTGTTCTTGCAGGCTAACTTTATTCGCATGCAGCCACTGCACTGCACCACTTAACAGTTATTCTCATAAAAGTAAATCAGTCATCAGAATCCACCACAAGTCATTTCTTTCCCGTTGCATCCTCGACACAAATGTGTCATTGGCGTAAATGCGAACGCATCGAACCGTGGTCACAGCTGTCATTCGCGTGCCGCGCCAAAATGGCGGCCCGTCACTGTTGCCCAACAAATTGATATTGGATTATATCCATGAATGCCAATACTGCATCATTTGGGAATTTATCTCTCATGTGGAATCGTTTGAACGCGAATGGATAAACAGGTTTACTAAATTGTTTTGTTATGCGTTGATTTTGTTTATGTTTTCATGGCACTATTAACAAGCGTGACTGCTCATTAGCGATGTCTTGATGTGGTCCGGAATTCGAACCTGGGGACATACAAAATACCCACAGTTCTAGTAGGTATACAAAACACACCAAGTTCGAAAAAACGATTTTTGAGTTTGAGTTTTAAGAGCAAATTGTAGGTAACCCCAAACTGACTTTTACGTAGACTTTCTGTAGTACCTAAACATACACGAAATGAAACTAAAAAAAACGCTCTCCAAAGCGTCAAAGCCACCAATAAATCAGACGAAAGTCGCTCCTCATATCGATAAATGGCCGCCATTTTAAACACACTTTCAAATCTGGAACTCTATTGAAACTTCAAAATGGCGTCTGCGGTCATCCGGATTTCGTAGTGATGAATGAACTCGTTGGTAAAATAGATGGTACCACGAGAAGCGTCGAATGGAAAATACATGTCAGCCGCTAGACTCGAGCTTTGCATGTTTATTTTTGTCCCAAAAAAGTAAATTGAATTTCAGTTTACATGTCTATGGCAACACAGTTACATTGGTGTTGTTTTGGCAAACGGTTTAAAAGTTTAAGCTTTTACCGTTTTGCGTTAGAACTGACACAGTTCTAAATCCTTCATATTCAAAACGAGTCTTGTATGTGAGGAATAACAAACAGCTTTAGAATAAAAACCTGGTAAAATTGTAGCGAAAATCAAAAAACAACAGAAGATATTTTAAACAGCTTATATCAATTCCAATACAAACTTTATTAATACATAAATAGCCTAAGAGACCCCAACATAACCCTACAATTTAATCGGGTTGAAATATAACTTTGTGTCTACGGATACCTATCTCTGGAGGAAACATAAAATCAAGTTAAAGGCAGGTAACTTAAGCACAAAGAAAATGATAGGTTCTCTTAAAGTTCACTTTATCTATTAGTGAAAACCGTTCAGTACCTACCTTTTAAATTCAACGCAAAAAGACAAAATAAATACGTCATCTTAGGTATTTACATAGTGATTAAAACAAATAAATATCATTAGGCTTTTATCCGCAGATGACATGCTAGCTAAATAATCGTCAAACTTTATTACCCACCACAAAGGGTTGCTAGTTCAAAATTAACGTTATCCACATGTTTCAGTGTGTCAAAATGGGCTATTTAACTTTTTCATGAACTTTATTTTACGGTTTGCTGAGTTTCATTTTTTCAGTGTGGCCAGTGGTGCGGTTAGAGTAATTTGCTGAATATTTCAGTTGAAATTAGTGCAGATGAAATTTCAGCGGTCATTTTATAGCATTTTTTTTACATTATTTTGTTAGACTAACTTCAGCAGTGATAAGTTAAATGGACGCGAGCTACATTATTCATAAACGAGAATAATGGAAATCTTAAAAAAATACTTTTATACATTTGTGTAAATGTCTCTGCAAACGGACGGTCAGATTATAAAGCACTAAATTAATTTTAGTTTCTATACAAAAATAAAAACTTCTTCAAAAGTTCTTAGATACCTACTTATGCTATCAATTTGACCATATATTTAGAGCATGTTATAACACTATTCATCGATATACCTAAGTTATTATTCATGACACTCTCTAAAAAGCATATCGCACCTCCAGTAGGCAGCGGCGGCGGGTTAAGCCTAATCTTTATGATCTACTCGCGACACAAGTGGGTTAGCACCACTCTATAGTGCCCGATCGTGTCATAACAGCCGTGCAGGGTTAACTCATTTTATTTTGCAATGAGTGTAAAAAAATATAGATGTATGAAACGCTACTTTTTCGAAAAGTGAACATGTACATACAAAACTTTTTTTGCAACTTGACAATAACTATATTATTACGTATGACATATACCTATGCTACGTATTCGATGGTCTAGTGGTTGCACGCGCGGTGGATGTGCGCCAGGTCTCGGGTTCGATTCCCGGGCCGTTTCGAAATCACTTTGGGGGTTTTCGAAACTTTCACAAAGCAGCCCTGAGCCTAGAAGTCGGTGATTGATACACCCGTTCATCGAAGAGCACATAAATATCAATCCTGCGCCTGATCTCCGTGTTTGATTGCAATCCCATCGGTCTGCGAGGAATAGGGAGTGCAACTGTGTCTGCGCAAATGCTTGTGCTCTATAGTATGTCTGAGGAAGGCCCATCTGAATTGCCGAAAGAGATACCGCGGCTCTGGTACATAAAAGGCCTATGACGGAACACGACGGTTTTTAGTCAGTAAGAGTCTGACACTCCCTCACCGCTGCTAACCCACAGCGGGAGGGGTCATTTGATGATTTTTGAAAAAAATCGTCGTTAAAAAAAAAGGCCTATCTGAATCAAGAACCTCTTTTCCTCAAGTCAAACTTTACTTCTACTTCTGAAACGACAACCCTGAATGATATAGGGCGCAGTAATCTAACGCCATCTATCATAATTTACACTTTCGATATTTTTGCAGCATACATTGATAACGGGGTTACGGCGTGACGGGACCCTTTGATAAGAGAATATGACCCTTATCGTATAGCTTTTGGATGTAAAGTGAAGGAAATTTTGGATATAAATAGTTTTGAGATGTAGAGACAGGCTGAATATCTTAAAAAAAAAATAGATTAGACATTCACTATTAAAGCTCGTTTTTTACAGTTTAGCGTCTCTCAAGAACATCTTTAAATAATATTAAAATTAGTTTCGTAACAATACCTTGCCTAGTTGTTACAAATGCTTGCAAGAGATAGTCAGGGTGATTTAAGAAAATGATGGACTAGAGTTTGTAGTAGCAAGTTAGGTTAGTCAAACTATAAACATCTTTAGATAGGCATCACGAGCAGACTTCAGATTTCCGAAAATAGAATACCTGTTAATAGGTACTTCATAATTACTCAAAGATATTTAAGTAAAGGCAAGCCGCAATCTCTAATTAATATGTCTTACAAAGCACAGAACAATATTATTATATTTTATATCACACTAGAGCAAATTGCGTTGGTATCTAACTGGAGTTTTTTCAAGCCTTTGTCAAGTAATTGCTCTCAAATGGAAGGAGCGCTTAGAAAACTTCTCTTTGAGCATCTTTTAAAATATTATAAATGGAAATAGTTGCAGAATTGAATAAAGTTTAATTATAACACAGGAACAGTAGTTTTGAAGCGTACTTTCTTTAATAATTTATAGAAAGAAGCACTTACCTAGACTTTCTTGCGACAAAGAATATGATTCTTCTTCAGTATACATACTGGTACTCAGCTGCATCCGGTTAGACTGGAAGCCGACCCCAACATAGTTGGGAAAAGGCTCCGGAGATGATGAATTTCAAATATTCATTATGTCTATTCATTCAGTTTACAAGCAAAAATACAGGTTAGCCTAGTTTGAGATGCAGGGTTTCTATAATTATGTACAGAAATTTTTGCAACACGCTGTAACATAGAATAAGTCTACTCATTATATACCTGTGTACATTTCTGTAACTATTTTGATAAATAAAGTTATTTATTATTTTCTTGTCGCTGCTTTGTTTATTATCAAAATTTTCTTGTCGCTGTGTAGCAACAATATTAAGAGTGCGAAGCGCCCTTAAACACTGCTCTCATAGTATCATTATACGTGGCTCAAAAGTTCGCAGTGTTTGAGTCTACAAGCCTCCCAAAATCTACTAAAGATTCCTAAGTATTTCATATCCGCGTCGTTGTCACGGCTTCGCTCACTTCACTCGTTTACCTAGATCATATTACTTTTCCAATCGAATCTCCTCTTTTCCTGTTCATTGATCACTTGTATTGTGTTCTAAACTTATTTCTTCATTTTTTTCTTAATATATTTTCCGATTTCGCGAAACGTGTCGTGCGAAGTGATTTACGGGTATTTTTGGATAGACAACGACCTTTGGTGAAATTGATCATGTCGGAATTCAAGCTTGTGTTCGTTTTGGTAACCTTTTCTTTTACAATATTAATGTTGACATCAATAATAAGTTAACAAACAAATTTTACAAAAAAATTAACTGACGTTAGTCACGTATTTAACGAAAATTTTCCATACAACATTTTCTATACGCATTTAACGTCTGCATAACTTTTGTGTACTATGACTATATTAATCTATCTTTTGAGAATAGCAAAGTGGCGAACGAAATTATAAGAAACGCGCCTTTCTTAAAATAACCCTCAAAAAAATTTAAGCACCTTCACTGCCACAGTAAACCCTCACTAAAAAATACACCCGCGAAAATTACTTTACACAAGATTGCACGTTTAGCGACAATTTTTCAGCAATTTCCAGCTCATTCATCGGCCAGGCGGCCATCTTACCTGATTTGGTATAATGCTACCAATTTCCCGCCACTTCGGGCCCAGATTCGGGATAAGAAAAGCACCGTTTAGTTTGAAATATCGCTGGCTCTAACCTGTAAATGCTGTCGAAATGGGATTGTCAAAAGCGTCGCGGGTGAAATACGGCTTATATGGTGTATGCGCACCCTTGTTGCAGGGTTGGTAACAGAAACTATTGTCGTGAAAAATAAGTTTTGAGAAATGAGGTTGAAACGTACTGTTGGGAACAAGATTGTTATACCGATTTGTTTTAGAAGAGTCCTAGGTATTTCTTTGCAAAGAATTCTCTCGCGCCGTGTTCAAACTCGGCTGCAACCGGTTAGACTGGAAGCCGACCACGAACGTAGTGGGGAAAAAGCTAAACAGATGATGATTACCACATTTGCGCAAACCACACTTAACATTTAGGTAAGTACTCAGCTGATTTTCTAAGTCTTTCAGCTTATCTTACCCTATGAAACCCGTCTCACACCTGTGTGAATGACAATTTACTTAATCATTTCATCATTTTCATTCACGACAGTTATCTACAATCTCGATCTATACTGCAGGTGGGAGATATCAATGAACGCTGGTTCCTTTGAC
Source organism: Helicoverpa armigera (assembly GCF_030705265.1). Lineage (NCBI taxonomy): Eukaryota > Metazoa > Arthropoda > Insecta > Lepidoptera > Noctuidae > Helicoverpa > Helicoverpa armigera. Next base: position 5,724,348 of record NC_087141.1, read on the forward strand.
TCAAACTGAAAACGAAAAACAATCACTGCCTTATCTAAACAGGTGTTTGACAATGTTGCAATCGATATCCTTGTTGTTAAATAAATCAGTTTTAGATTTGAGACACCTGTAATTCATAAACGTGTAATTATAGATATGGACTGATAAGGATGCCGCAATTATCTGTTGTGTTACTACCCGAAGCAGCGTAACTGTAAAAAAATTAATAACAAAAGAAAGAATTGAATATATCTCATCTTTTGGCCTGGTCTATTTAACTCCACACATATTAAAGATCTCATCGAAAGGCTCCTGGATAACTCGAAGCCGCGCGGATCGATCGATCATAAGTTTAAGCAATGCTTGGCGCCAAAATTGCCAGCTGTATGTAGTTCTGATGACAACACAATAATGTGGAACTGTCAAACTGATCTGATGATGGAGCCAGAAGATATAAACTAATGTGTGTGTAAGTGTTTACCTAATGTTTTTAAACTATTTATTTATTATTCTTAAAGCGATCGACATCAAATGACCCCTCCCGCTGTGGGTTAGCAGCGGTGAGGGAGTGTCAAACTCTTACTGACTAAACAGCGTCGTGTTCCGTCATAGGCCTTTTATGTACCAGGGCCGCGGTATCTCTATCGAACAACCCGCAGCCCCGGCAGGGGATTACTGCAAAATAAAGAGGTGTATATACGTTACAGTCTATGCCCATTTACGATCGCTGTTACCTCTTAGGTAGATCCTAGACCAAGTGTTCTAGATATAACAGGACCCCAGCTTCCATTGTGCATCTTTTTCTATGTTTACACTTCTTTGAGATTTCATGCAGGCTGTTTTTTTAACATATTTTGTCGGTAACTATATTTTCGAACCGTTTGGGGTTGAAACCCTCGGGACGTGGGGTCCGAATGCCCACACCCTATTTAAAGATCTGACTAGGTGGCTGGTTAACGCTTCTCGTGACCAAGAGGCTGGCTATTACCTCGGACAAAGGATCAGCATGGCCATCCAACGAGGTAATGCTGCCAGCCTCTTGGGTACGCTCCCAGTTGACAGCAATGGGGATGAATTTTTTGACGCGTTTTAGATACCTATACAGGTATATTTTTTTATTGTTTTACTATTATAGTTTTTTTTGTGTTGTAAATATCTATGTAAATTTAAAAAAAAAAACATATTTTGTAAGATTATTTGATTTGTTTTATTTTTTTAAGATTAGCCTGACGACTTAAAATAGTTAATTACCCATGACATAAGAATGGCATAAGATAAACAGTTTATGAATCAATGAGCACACGCGGTAACCGTTGATATCAATAATTTTCTTAATTATTTAGTCACAGGTGCAGTATCGCGATTAATTGATAATGCTTTAGTATATAAACAGGGAAATTAAATTATTTATTCAGTGTAAAGTAACAATTACTTAAGTCAAAATGTACCGTTTCGTAGTATTCTGTGCTTTGGTCGCTCTTGTGAGCGCTAACACGCAAGTTAGCCGATGTGAGTAAAAAATATTTATATTTTTATTTTTTTCATAACCAACAAGCACAATTTTTACTTTCTTTATTCTTGTTGAGTGAGCTGCAGGTTTAATCACCTAACAAGCTCAGAGTTGTCTCAAATCCGCCGAATAGGTAATCTGGCGAGGACTCGTAGCAACTGCTACTGAGTAGCATTCGGGGCCGCCTTTCCCAAAAACACCGCCAACTTCCAGACTCCGGGCTACGTTGTGAAAGTTTCTAAAACACACAAAGTGATCTTTGCCCGACGCAGGAATCGAATCTGTGAAGTGTGACCACTGCACATTGCTAACAACAGAGATTCAACAATTTTATTATGAACAGCTTTAGAATGCAAATAATGTTAATTTTAGTTCGGCTAGATTTAACACTTTGCCATAACCTCTATCAGTAGTAGGTACAGGTACCTAACCTGTTCATTGTATCCATCATCATCATCATCATCATCATGTCTTTCGTTAATTACAGCTACTATTTTATTGCTTTTCAGGCGTGAACCACAGCGGCGCTCTCCCCGACAGCACGAACATCGAGGGATGCACCAGACCGCCGTGCGTGCTGCCGCAGCTGCAGGATGCCGTCATACACCTTAACTTTAGAGCACGTCAGTATACCAATTATAAGCACCATCATCATCCTCCTGCCCTTATCCCAATTTTATTTGGGGTCGGCGCAGCATGCTTTCTCCTATCTATAATTTATATAAAGTAGTTTTTGATGAATCTAATAATGTTTTCCTGTATTCTTCTGTGCAACATTAAAACCAACAGAGCCATCGCATGATAAAATATAATTGTTGGAAAAGCGAGCTGAAATCTGTAAGGAGTTGGCCAAATAACTAGGCTTATTAAAATTGAAAATTAATATTTTTGTCTTAATTACTCCCTCTCACATAGAATTCTTCTCATACATGAAGAAGGGTATGAGCATTAGATACGTGATTGCTCAATGCAGATTTCTGACACACCACAACTTCTTCAAGATCCAATAATTCAACTGCTTCTCCTTCACAGCTCGTGCCATCCGCAGCATGAGGACTCTGGCGACCGCGTACCTCGGCGTCATCCCCATCCCGTACGACTTGGGGCAGAACTCCGTCACCTGCAACTTCTTGACCAACGCCAACTGTCCCGTGTCTGCCAACCAGTCTCTGCGGTACACTCTGAGGATGCCTATTGAGCCTTTCTTCCCTGTGGTGAGTTTATTATCCCTTATTGAAACTTTGAGCTTGATTTTTATTTGTTGCAGACCCTTCGCATACTGCAAACTCTTAATCTAGGCTATCTAATGCTGAAAGAATTGTCCGAATTGCTCCTGTAGTTCCTGAGACTTTGCGCTTTCAAACAAACTCTTCAGCTTTATAATATTAGTTTCACTAAGTCTTGATCCCTCTCCTGTGGTGTCGGATTGCCGTTCCATCGGGCTATGAGAGTGAAGGAATAGAGAGTACAGCTGTGCCTGCGCAAATGCTTGTGCACTAAAATATGTCGCGCACAGCTAGCTGCGCATCTCCTTATATGAGAACAGCTGGCAATTGGCTAAAACGCCATTATTAGTACCTATAATTAACGCTTATTTTTCTGTTTTCAGGGTACACAAGTGACAGTTGAGTTCCGTGTGGTGGACCAAGACAACGGTGCCGTGGTGTGCCTGCGAGTACCCATCCGCATCGCACCTCCGCGCGCCTAGACTTCTATTGCATTTAATTAATTATAATTATTATTGACGAGCAATTTGTTAAATAAATATCATGAAATAAAATTACTTTAGCATTAACTCTGGATTTTTAGTTCTCAACTAACTACCTTCTTCGTAGCCCATAACCTTAATGTTTCAAATCGGACTGGTGTTTCCCGAGTTAACTGCGTTCAAACAAAATCATCAGCTTTATCTTGGTATCTTTATAATTTGGTAAGGTTCGAATAAATATACACTCGTTTTATATAAATGTTTATATACAAATAGGTAATTGTATTACATTAAATTATAATGTTAGTCTAGGCGAAAAGGCAGTACATGACTCAAAATATCTGAAGCTCTGACGTAACATAACAAGAGAATCAGCTAAGATTGTTTGGAGACAGATAGAATAGATGTCGTTTCGATGAAAAATCATCAAAGGACATCTCCCACTGTGGATGCAGCATGAGGGTGCGTCAAACTCTTACTGACTAAAACCTACCATGTTACTTCTGGAACCCTGTGTGTACCGAGCCGCGGTAACTCTTTTAAACAATTCTGCTGTAGATGTCATATGTGGAGATGACTCTCATCGACCCGATATTGTGCTAGATAGGATGCATTGAACAAACGTGGTGATTAACGCTCAATCTTTTTCAGTGTGAAAGGAGGCCTGTGCCCAGCAGTGGGACGATAAAAAAGGCTGATGATGATGATGATAAATACGCCAGATAAACGATAACAGAACTTATTATTTATGTAATTAAAACTTTAAATACTTTAAAAACTAAAATATATAGGTATGTCAAATACATAATCTGTAAGTAAATAAAAACTTAAATCGTACAACGTATGTGCGATCATGTGGAACTAGTCCTCGGAAGCGACGGAACATCACGTCCTGTAGCCAGAAGTTCTCACCCAGCACGAGGTGCAGGAGACACGCCGGCACTCGCACCATGAACGCCTTGAATGCCTTATTTAAACTAGCTAAACTATAACAGAAAAAGTGCAGTTCAATAAGTTACATAATAAGTAATTTAAATAATATATTAATTGCTGGAATCGAGAGTCGCGAACGGCGAGGTGTCAGGTTCAAATCCCACTGCTACGAAATCATTTATGGCCTTACTACAAAAACTTAAACATCAGCTTTACACTTGTCTAAAAAATTTGTGACTGCAAAATGAACCATAATATGTCAACGTCATAATCTGTCATTTTTTTAGACAAGTCTTAAACTGACTGTTTAAAAGTTTTTGTGGTAAGACGGTTAAAGTTTTATTTACCTTACTTTTAAAATGAATAATGAAATCAAATTATTTTAGAGTTAGGAATATTGCAAAAACTGTCAAAAAACACGTTTCTTTTACGGGAGCTTCCCAAATTACTTAGTTTATTCTAGTTTTGAGTAGGTATTTCTAGATATTAGGTACTTACAGCAACAGAAATAGGTACATCAACTTTAAAAATTTCTACGGTCTTCCTATCACAGTTCATGAGTCAATCAAAAGTTATTTATTTACGTTTGTAGGTACATAATATGAGTGACAGATAAATGGTAAACAGACAGCGAAGCTTTCTTATTTATGACCTTCGAAATACATTAAATCACTATCTTTCAATACTATGTACTACATGAGCTAGAGAGGCCCTGACTTTTCATGTAAGGAAGCACCTCATTGAATTTAACTATATGGTAATAATATTAAAAATTAGGTCTTGATTTGTTAAAAAAAATCGGACTCGTCCGGGGAAAAAATGCGATTTACGACAAATGTCCGGGTTTTTTAAATGTTTTTCCGGGTTTGGCGAAATTCGAAATGGCAGCCGTACTCAAACATACTTAAAGAATTTTTCAAATCGGTTCAGTAGTTTCGGAGACATTAGGGCCCAAAACTCCAAACAAACCAAAAAAAGGTAAAACGGGAAGGATATCGCAGGTACGCCGAAGTCGAACAAAAATTCTGATAAAATTATCCATATTTTTAGTGGAAACGATACTGGAATGTCTGCATCAAAATATGGCTACTACTACAACATACCTCCATTTACAGTCGTTTTTGGGGGATTCTATATAACAGCTCTCCAAATTTTTCTTTATCTTTTCAGATCTTTGGCATTTCATGCAGGTGATTTTTTTTGTTATTGACTATATTTTTTAAGATTAAAATGGTTAATTACCCGAAACATAGGAATAGTGTATGATAAACAGTTTATGAATCATTGAGCACACAGCAACCGTTGATATCAATAAGTAATAATTTTCTTAATTATTTAGTCACAGGTGCAGTATCGCGATTAATTGATAATGTTTTTGTATATAAACAGGGAAATTAAATTATTTATTCAGTGTAAAGTAATAATTACTTAAGACAAAATGTACCGTTTCGTAGTATTCTGCGCTTTGGTCGCCCTCGTGAGCGCTAACACCCAAGTTAGCCGATGTAAGTAAAAATATTTCTATTTTTATTTATTTTTTCAAAACCAACAAGCATAATTTTTACTTTCCTTATTCTTGTTGAGTGAGCTGCAGGTTTAATCACCTAACAAGCTATTATAGCTCAGAGTTGTCGCAAATCCGCCTAACGCCCTCTGATGTCAAATGGTAACAACGCTTGCTACGAGCAGCATTCAGGTACGCCTTACGTGCCCTACCAGGCACAGGGTCATAATATCGCCAAGTTCCAGACTCCGGGCTGCTTTGTGGAAAATTTTTAAACCCACAAAGCTATGTTGGCCCGACCCAGGATTCGAACTTGCGACGTGTGCGTTCGCGCAGCGGAATGTTGTTGAATTTAAAGATTTTAATTATGCAGATAATTAGTGTAAGACGTCCTTTAATTGTGTATGGTAAATAAAAATTTGTGTATGCATCCATTGTGGAGAAATTCACCAAAAACAGATTCCGCTGGGCGAACGTTGGCGAACGTTGTCCTGGCGGAACTTTTTTTAATCCATAGACTTTAGAAGAAAAGAGATGTGTCCGAAAATTAGTGTGTATTTGTGTATAATTGATTATGTATGAATGAAATCAGTGCATGCATAAACTTCGGAGAAATTCAAGTTTCCGCTACGCGAACGTTTGGCCATTAGCTAGTTTTCATATAAAGCGCTTACATAAAGAGCTGTAGATTTTTACATACGTTGTTTTGAATTTGTTTATATTTGTTTAAAAAACAGATTTAGAAAAAGTCGTAGGGTTTAAAAGATAAAAATATAAACGTAAAATACACTTATTAGGTCTTAGTTCTTAAAGTATGCAGTTTGGGGTCTAGATTTTCACGTTTACACAAACCTTGTAAGTGTCTCCAACATGTTGCCAAGTATCAATGATGTTCCGTTAGTAATTAAAAAGTTATAGGATATTTTACCATGAACAGATCACTGTTTACAAAGCAGTCGAATATCACGACGTTCTAAAGGAATTGCATGGTAAAATGTATGCCAATAATTAGTTTAATCATTCAACTATTCACTTGCAAGATTTCATGTCATTAAATTCAGTAATTAAAGAAAGACAATTATAATACTGACGGAGCATCAAAACCCTACATAATCCGACCAAGTTCGGATAGCTACAAAAAAGCGGAGGTGCCATTGTCTAAGCAACGTTCTTAACTTGGTAGGTTAGTATTTATTAATATGGTACAGTTGCGTACACAAGCGTTAGGAAAAAATAAAACAATTGTATTTCTTGATTGAAAAATTTTTTTTAATAATAATGGCTCTATCTACGATAAAAATAAATCTTTAATTAACAAGTACTTCTCTATTTAAATATCCGTGTACAAAAATATTTTTATTATTATTACTTACATAAATTACTTGACTACGTGATTAAAAATAACGTTAATAAACGTTACGTATTTTAACTAAAATGTCGTAGATAGTGGCATTATTATTAAAAATATATTTTTCATTCAAGAAATGCAATTTTTTTATTTTTTCTTAACGCTTGAGTACGCAACTGTGCCATATTAATAAATATACTAACCTTCCAAGTTAAGAACGTTGCTTAGACATATGGCACGGCCGCTTTTTTGTAGCTTTCCGAACTTGGTCGGATTATGTAGGGTTTCGATGCTCCGTCAGTATTATAATTGTTTTTCATTAATTACTGAATTTAATGACATGAAATTTTGCAAGTGAATGGTTGAACGATTAAACTAATTATTGGCATACATTTTAACATGCACTTCCTTTAGAACGTCGTGATATTCGACTGCTTTGTAAACAGTGATCTGTTCATGGTAAAATATCCTATAACTTTTTAATTAATAACGGAACATCATTGATACTTGGCAAAATGTTGGAGACACTTACAAGGTTTGTGTAAACGTGAAAATCTAGACCCCAAACTGCATACTTTAAGAACTAAGACCTAATAAGTGTATTTTACGTTTATATTTTTATCTTTTAAACCCTACGACTTTTTCTAAATCTGATTTTTAAACAAATATAAACAAATTCAAAACAACGTATGTAAAAATCTACAGCTCTCTATGTAAGCGCTTTATATGAAAACTAGCTAATGGCCAAACGTTCGCGTAGCGGAAACTTGAATTTCTCCGAAGTTTATGCATGCACTGATTTCATTCATACATAATCAATTATACACAAATACACACTAATTTTCGGACACATCTCTTTTCTTCTAAAGTCTATGGATTAAAAAAAGTTCCGCCAGGACAACGTTCGCCAACGTTCGCCCAGCGGAATCTGTTTTTGGTGAATTTCTCCACAATGGCTGCATACACAAATTTTTATTTACCATACACAATTAAAGGACGTCTTACACTAATTATCTGCATAATTAAAATCTTTAAATTCAACAACATTCCGCTGCGCGAACGCACACACTTGCGACAACCACAACCAAAGGGGCAGTTTTTATTTCAGTTGATGTATTTTTTTTGTCTACTTACTTATTAATTGTTTAAAATAAGTTTTTAAATATTTCTGTTTAATTCACCATCTGCCTAGCCTTTTCCCAAATATAAGTGTTTATCATTCCTTCAATACAGCTATTATTTTGTTACGTTTCAGGCGTGAACCACAGCGGCGCTCTCCCCGACAGCACGAACATCGAGGGATGCACCAGACCGCCGTGCGTGCTGCCGCAGCTGCAGGATGCCGTCATACACCTTAACTTTAGAGCACGTTAGTATACATACTTATTAGCATCATCATCATCCTCCTGCCCTTATCCCAATTTTGTTTGGGGTCGGCGCAGCATGTTTTCTCCTATCTATAATTTAGGTATATAAAGTAATGTTTAATGAATCTAATAATGTTTCTCCTGTATTTTTCTGTGTAATATTAAGACCAACAGAGGCATTGCACGATAAAAAGTAATTGTTAAAAAAGAGAGCTGAAATCTGTAAGGAGTTGGCCAAATAACTAGGCTTATTAAAATTAATATTTTTGTCTTAATGACTCCCTCTCACATAGAATTCTTCTCATACATGAAGAAGGGTATGAGCATTAGATACGTGATTGCTCAATGCAGATTTCTGACACACCACAACTTCTTCAAGATGCAATCACTCAACTCCTCCTTCACAGCTCGTGCCATCCGCAGCATGAGGACTCTGGCGACCGCGTACCTCGGCGTCATCCCCATCCCATACGACTTGGGACAGAACTCCGTCACCTGCAACTTCTTGACCAACGCCAACTGTCCCGTGTCTGCCAACCAGTCTCTGCGGTACACTCTGAGGATGCCCATTGAGCCTTTCTTCCCTGTGGTGAGTTTATTATCCCTTATTGAAACTTTGAGCTTGATTTTTATTTGTTGCAGACCCTTCGCATACTGCAAACTCTTAATCTAGGCTATCTAATGCTGAAAGAATTGTCCGAATTGCTCCTGTAGTTCCTGAGACTTTGCGCTTTCAAACAAACTCTTCAGCTTTATAATATTAGTTTCACTAAGTCTTGATCCCTCTCCTGTGGTGTCGGATTGCCGTTCCATCGGGCTATGAGAGTGAAGGAATAGAGAGTACAGCTGTGCCTGCGCAAATGCTTGTGCACTAAAATATGTCGCGCACAGCTAGCTGCGCATCTCCTTATATGAGAACAGCTGGCAATTGGCTAAAACGCCATTATTAGTACCTATAATTAACGCTTATTTTTCTGTTTTCAGGGTACACAAGTGACAGTTGAGTTCCGTGTGGTGGACCAAGACAACGGTGCCGTGGTGTGCCTGCGAGTACCCATCCGCATCGCACCTCCGCGCGCCTAGACTTCTATTGCATTTAATTAATTATAATTATTATTGACGAGCAATTTGTTAAATAAATATCATGAAATAAAATTACTTTAGCATTAACTCTGGATTTTTAGTTCTCAACTAACTACCTTCTTCGTAGCCCATAACCTTAATGTTTCAAATCGGACTGGTGTTTCCCGAGTTAACTGCGTTCAAACAAAATCATCAGCTTTATCTTGGTATCTTTATAATTTGGTAAGGTTCGAATAAATATACACTCGTTTTATATAAATGTTTATATACAAATAGGTAATTGTATTACATTAAATTATAATGTTAGTCTAGGCGAAAAGGCAGTACATGACTCAAAATATCTGAAGCTCTGACGTAACATAACAAGAGAATCAGCTAAGATTGTTTGGAGACAGATAGAATAGATGTCGTTTCGATGAAAAATCATCAAAGGACATCTCCCACTGTGGATGCAGCATGAGGGTGCGTCAAACTCTTACTGACTAAAACCTACCATGTTACTTCTGGAACCCTGTGTGTACCGAGCCGCGGTAACTCTTTTAAACAATTCTGCTGTAGATGTCATATGTGGAGATGACTCTCATCGACCCGATATTGTGCTAGATAGGATGCATTGAACAAACGTGGTGATTAACGCTCAATCTTTTTCAGTGTGAAAGGAGGCCTGTGCCCAGCAGTGGGACGATAAAAAAGGCTGATGATGATGATGATAAATACGCCAGATAAACGATAACAGAACTTATTATTTATGTAATTAAAACTTTAAATACTTTAAAAACTAAAATATATAGGTATGTCAAATACATAATCTGTAAGTAAATAAAAACTTAAATCGTACAACGTATGTGCGATCATGTGGAACTAGTCCTCGGAAGCGACGGAACATCACGTCCTGTAGCCAGAAGTTCTCACCCAGCACGAGGTGCAGGAGACACGCCGGCACTCGCACCATGAACGCCTTGAATGCCTTATTTAAACTAGCTAAACTATAACAGAAAAAGTGCAGTTCAATAAGTTACATAATAAGTAATTTAAATAATATATTAATTGCTGGAATCGAGAGTCGCGAACGGCGAGGTGTCAGGTTCAAATCCCACTGCTACGAAATCATTTATGGCCTTACTACAAAAACTTAAACATCAGCTTTACACTTGTCTAAAAAATTTGTGACTGCAAAATGAACCATAATATGTCAACGTCATAATCTGTCATTTTTTTAGACAAGTCTTAAACTGACTGTTTAAAAGTTTTTGTGGTAAGACGGTTAAAGTTTTATTTACCTTACTTTTAAAATGAATAATGAAATCAAATTATTTTAGAGTTAGGAATATTGCAAAAACTGTCAAAAAAACACGTTTCTTTTACGGGAGCTTCCCAAATTACTTAGTTTATTCTAGTTTTGAGTAGGTATTTCTAGATATTAGGTACTTACAGCAACAGAAATACATCAACTTTAAAAATTTCTACGGTCTTCCTATCACAGTTCATGAGTCAATCAAAAGTTATTTATTTACGTTTGTAGGTACATAATATGAGTGACAGATAGATGGTAAACAGACAGCGAAGCTTTCTTATTTATGACCTTCGAAATACATTAAATCACTATCTTTCAATACTAGGTACTACATGAGCTAGAGAGGCCCTGACTTTTCATGTAAGGAAGCACCTCATTGAATTTAACTATATGGTAATAATATTAAAAATTAGGTCTTGATTTGTTAAAAAAAATCGGACTCGTCCGGGGAAAAAATGCGATTTACGACAAATGTCCGGGTTTTTAAATGTTTTTCCGGGTTTGGCGAAATTCGAAATGGCAGCCGTATTCAAACATAAAGAATTTTTCAAATCGGTTCAGTAGTTTCGGAGACATTAGGACCCAAAACTCCAAACAAACCAAAAAAAGGTAAAACGGGAAGGATATCGCAGGTACGCCGAAGTCGAACAAAAATTCTGATAAAATTATCCATATTTTTAGTGGAAACGATACTGGAATGTCTGCATCAAAATATGGCTACTACTACAACATACCTCCATTTACAGTCGTTTTTGGGGGATTCTATATAACAGCTCTCCAAATTTTTCTTTATCTTTTCAGATCTTTGGCATTTCATGCAGGTGTTTTTATTTGTTTTTGACTATATTTTTTAAGATTAAAATGGTTAATTACCCGAAACATGGGAATGCCGTAAGATAAAAAGTTTATGAATCATTGAGCACACAGCAACCGTTTATCTAATAATTTTCTTAATTATTTAGACACAGGTGCAGTATTGCGATAAATTGATAATGTTTTTGTATATAAACAGGGAAATTAAATTATTTATTCAGTGTAAAGTAACGATTACTTAAGACAAAATGTACCGCTTCGTAGTATTCTGCGCTTTGGTCGCTCTCGTGAGCGCTAACACACAAGTTAGCCGATGTAAGTAAAAATTATTTCTATTTTTATTTTTTTCATAACCATAATCTTTACTTTCCTTATTCTTGTTGAGTGAGCTGCAGGTTTAATCACCTAACAAGCTATTATAGCTCAAAGATTTCGCAAATCCGCCTAACGCCCTCTGACGTCAAATGGTAACAACGTTTGCTATTGAGTAGCATTCAAGTACGCCTTACGTGCCCTCCCAGGCACAGGGTCATAACATCGCCAAGTTTCAGACTCCGGGCTGCTTTGTGAAAAATTCTAAAACCCACAAAGCGATGTTGGCCCGACCCAGGATTTGAACTTGGGACCACCACAACCAACGGGGCAGTTTTTACTTCGGTTGATGTATTTTTTTTTTTTGTCTACTTATTAACAACTGTTTTTAATAAGTATTGTTTAAATGTTTCTGTTTAATTCAGCATCTGCCTAGCCTTTTCCGAAACATAAGTGTTTATATTTTCCTTCAATGCAGCTATTATATTGTTACTTTCCAGGCGTGAACCACAGCGGCGCTCTCCCCGACAGCACGAACATCGAGGGCTGCACCAGACCGCCGTGCGTGCTGCCGCAGCTGCAGGATGCCGTCATACACCTCAACTTCAGAGCACGTTAGTATACTTACTTATACTTATAATCAATATTAAGTAGTGTTATAGGAATCCTGAAAATAATAGATTCTCCTATATTCTTCTGTGTACTTATTAGTAAAATGTTGCTGTGCCCTAACAGGGTTCACAATTGTACTTAGCTGTAAGCCTATTGTAACACCTTGACAAAGTTGTGGAACGCAAATAAATTATATGAATATAATAGAGCCATCGCACGTGTTCTACGTAAAAAAGAATTGTTAGAAAATCTCATCATCATCATCTGCCTAGCCTTTTCCCAACTACGTTGGGGTCGGCTTCCAGTCTAACCGGATGCAGCTGAGTACCAGGGTTTTACAAGGAGCGACTGCCTATCTGACCTCCTCAACCCAGTTACCTGGGCAACCCGATACCCCTTGGTAAGACTGGTTGTCAGACTTTCTGGCTTCTGACTACCCGTAACGACTACCAAAGATGTTTAAATGGCAGCCGGGACCTACAGTTTATCGTGCCATCCGAAACACGGAAGAACTTATTATGACAAGATGGTCACCCATCCACGGACCGACCGCGCCAAGCGTTGCTTAACCTTATGATCGATCGATCCGCGCGGCTTTGACTTAGCCACGAGCTCTTTTCTTTCTTAATTGTTAGAAAATCTGCAAACTCAAAACTGTACGGTACCTACTCGTATATGACACAAAATTACTGTTTTTGTCTTAACAACTCCTCTCACACACAGAATCCTTCTCATACATGAAGAAAGGTATGAGCATTAGTTACTTAATTGCTCAACGCAGATTTTTGACACCATACACCACAACTTCCTCAATATCTAATCATTCAAGTGTTTCTCCTTCACAGCTCGTGCCATCCGCAGCATGAGGACTCTGGCGACCGCGGACCTCGGCGTCATCTCCATCCCGTACAACCTGGGACAGAACTCCGTCACCTGCAACTTCTTGACCAACGCCAACTGTCCCGTGTCTGCCAACCAGTCTCTGCGGTACACTCTGAGGATGCCTATTGAGCCTTTCTTCCCAGTGGTAAGTTGTTAACTTTGAGCTAGATTTTTATTTGTTTTAGATCCCTCGCATACTGCAAACTCTTAATCTAGGCTATCTTATGCTGAAAGAATTGTTCGAATTGCTCCTGTAGTTCCTGAGACTTTGCGCTTTCAAACAAACTCTTCAGCTTTATTTCTAATTTAGTATACCTAAGTTCTAATCCCTCTCCTGTGATGTCCGATTGCCGTCCCATCAGGCTATGAGAATGAAGGAATAGAGAGTACACCTGTGTCTGCGCAAATGCTTGTGCACTATAATATGTCTATATGATCTCCTTATATGAGAACAGCCGGCAATTGGCTAAAACGCCATTATTAGTACCTATAATTAACGTATATTTTTCTGTTTTCAGGGTACACAAGTGACAGTTGAATTCCGTGTGGTGGACCAAGACAACGGTGCCGTGGTGTGCCTGCGAGTACCCATCCGCATCGCTCCTCCGCGCGCCTAGACTTCTATTGCATTCAATACATTTTTATTGACGAGCAAATTGTTAAATAAATATCATAAAATAAATATATTTTGACATTTACTCTGGCTTTTTAGTTCTCAACTTAATTCTTTGCTTGCCGGGATAAATAGCCCATAACCTTCCACAATTAATGAGCTATAGAACAGTGAAATTATGATTCAAATAGGATCGGTGTTTCCAGAGAGCCGCGTTCAAACAAACTCTTCAGTTTTATCTTGGTATCTCTGTGTATAAATTGATAAGATGCGGATTGCATAAGCATACAGCACATACATTACATTAATTACTTAATCGAATCGAATCCATCGACTTAGATGGTTTTCAGATTATAGTCAGTGCAGATGTTATACCTACTTACCGTTATTTTTGGTAGGAAATCATCAAATGACACTTTCCGTTGTGGATGGAGAAAATCCACTATGTTTAGTGTCCTTCTGGAGCCCTTTTTACCAGGGCCTGGAATCCTGTAGTAAATTTCTTGTATGACATGACTTGATATCGACCCCGGGGGATACTTACATAACATACCTACTACACCGCGGCACCTACAAGTACCTTTAATTTCAATAAATCGAAATTATATCATACCGAATCATAATGACACGTGCTAAAAATCCCGGATGGTCCTATCTTTGATAAAAAAACGCGTGATTCCGTAGTTTCTAGATACGAAGTCTAGACGGTCCATAAATTACTCATAGATAAAGATTTTGGTTTGTATGTGTGTATGTTATTTTATATAAATCTATTTTTATAGTCCTCCATATAACGCTGACATTATCTTGAAGGAATTTCTTTACATAAAATTTTAATGCGAGAAGTGAATCTTTCAGTTTATGTGCACTTTCTGTCAAAATCTAAAAATTTTCTGCACATTTTCACGAATCCTCATAAAATCAAATTGGTTCTACTAGACTCGATACAGTGTAGTTAATTCCATCGGCCGCTATATGACGGCACCGCTTTCCTAGGAAACCCAAGCTTAACTGTCTGAAAATAAGTAGTACTTTTTTTTTTAGCGACGTCAGAAATCATCAAATGACCCCTCCCGCTGTGGGTTAGCAGCGGTGAGGGAGTGTCAGACACTTACTGACTGACTAAAAACCGTTGTGTTCCGTCATAGGCCTTTTATGTACCAGGGCCGCGGTATCTCTTTCGAACAACCGTACTTAGGTAAATACGAGTAAGTGTGGCCTACCTGTAGCCCTGGAAACCAACAATCATGCATTATGTATTCTATGTTCTCGGTGCAGATAAGTTTATGAGCAAACGACGCCGCGTACTTTGACTAGCCTATCAATAAACGAAGTAGGTACCTAAGTAATAAGTAACTACTTATATCTTAAGTGTATTGACCAAGCATTTAGTTATCTTGCTACTAGGTATAACTGAGATAAAGATTTATTAATAGATAATAACTACACTATTTCACTCAGTTGTACTCGTGCACTGCCTGTAGTTAAGATTAAAATAGTGTTATTAAATTGTAATAGCCAATATGGAGGAGTTTAGTTACAAAAATGAAATAATTGATAATTATTTTAATGAGTTCACGTCTCGAATTGTATCGGAGACCGGGATAGCTAGTGATAAGTACCATATCGGCAAAATTGTGCTGCAGAGTTTGAAAGATGATCCTGAGTTTGTTATGCAGGTGGGTTGCATTTACCTCTAGATTTAAATAAGTAATCTTTTATCTCAATGTACCGAGAATTTGTCACATCGTGTATTTTTTTCTTCTTATTAAAATCTCTTATATTTAGGGTTAACTATAAAAATCCTTCATATAATCCAGGACCACTGGACCACAGCGTAACTTTAAGAAATACCACACATAATAACTTTAAGTGTTCATTTTGGCGGTGAATGCAATCAAAGTTTTAAGTAGGTCTGGAACCATCAATACCCGATAAAACTATCGGCCGACTTAAACTTTAAACTGTTTAAGGGCTCTTGAATGAATACTTCCTAAGACTTTTTAAACTAACTCCATAAAATCCACAGATTGATGGAGCAACAGGCGAATCAGAAACCAACGGCTCAATATTAAGGAGAAGCATCAAATGCGCGACTGCTTTCAAGAACTTGGGGCTGAAGACTGGTGATGTCATCGTTATCATGGCACCTAACCACCTGGATCAAGCTGTTCCATTCTATGCTGCTATGTTCCTTGGCATCGCTACTTCTCCTATTGACAGGACTCTTGGAGTTTGTAAGTATATAAAAATAAAATTTGAAGCCATCTGTCCACTTTATAGAATGACTAGCTGCCAAACTGCATGTTCATCCTTCTCTTGAGGGAACTGCTTCTCCTGCCTAGATAAAAAGGAGGTAAAAAAAGGTAATTCCGAAGTTTAAGCTATAAAATATAGAGTCTCCATCAAAATCCTTTTCCTTGCTTTCGTGTGAAGATGCAAAAAACAACACGCTCAAAAACTTTCGCTGTTATAATATTAAAACTTTAACTGATTCTTCCAGATGAATTGAAGCACACATTAAACATCAGCAAGCCCAAAATGATATTCTGTCAGAGTCAAAAAGTGCAAGATGTACAAAAAGCTGTTGAACTCTTGGGTCTCGACGCTAAAGTCGTCAGCTTTGATAGCAGTCCTGCCACCATTACTTTGACTGAAATGATGGAGAAGCATGGAGAAAGTATAGCCGTTGAGGATTTTAGGTAAGAACTTATGAACAAGTAGGTACCTACTTACTTGCAATCTTGTCGATGTTGTGATATGGTGGACTATAGTTCCGGTTAAGGACAGTTCAGAGCCTAGATTAAGGAGCCCTTTCTCACAGGCCAGAGGATCCTATAAATATGGATATCAATTTCCAGAGCTGCAGACTTCGATCCTGAGGAAACAATAGGATACCTGATATCGACGAGCGGAACCACTGGGCTGCCCAAATCCGCCATTGTTACACATAAAAACATGGCGACCAGCGGAATTTATATATGGCAAGTAGAACCAATGGCTGATAAAAGGTGAAGGAAAACATCTTAAGGAATCCTGGACTATAAAGTCTGATATCACCAACCCGCAATGAGCAAGCGTGGTAATTAACGCTCAATCCTTCTCCGTGTGAGAGGAAGCCTGTGCCCAGCAGTGGGACAATTAAAAAGGCTGTAACATAAAGAAACAGCAGAAAAAGTAGAAATGTGACCCTATTAAATATATGCAATGAACATTTTTCTATGCAGTCTTAAATTACTCGTGGATTATTATTCCTTATTTATTTTCTTTTAACAGTTCTTTCGCCAAGAAGTTCCCTCCAACACGTTCAGCGCTCCTGGTGGCTCCCCTGCAATGGCTGTCTTCTCTCCTCAGTTACATTTTATCACCGTACTATAAATATACGAGGATACAGACCTCTAACGAGGTCACTAGCGACCACACACTTGAGTTAATTGAAAGATATAAGGTGAGTTCTGTAGTCTTCATTACCAATATCATCCAAACCAATATCCTGGCTATATCTTATTAGATTTGCGAGGTTCTCAAACTTAGATGACTATGATGCAAAACGTTTTTGGTAAACTGCAGTATTTGGGCTCTGCTAAACAATAACAGTCATCAGTATATATTATAGAACATCAGTACACTAGCAAACCCAACTTCTATCCACCTCTTCAAAAAGCCAAAAACACCATAAGACAAAAAGACTCAAGGGTCCTTAATACCTCTTTTCAGCCAACTTTCATGATCATCAGCCCAACGATGATGACTACTTTAGTGAAGGCAGCTAAAAAGGCAAACGCAGATCTATCCAGCTTCGAAGTATTATACCTGGGAGGCAGCGCCGTGCCCAGGAACCTTGTTGAAGAATTAAGGGTATGTACGTGTTTCTAAATGTCAGATATTTGCGGGATTGTTCGAAAACTAAAACACAGAGTATAAAGCCTAGTTCTGTTTCACGAACTCTGCGCTGTGAGAGTGAGGGAAATAGAGAGTAAACCTGTGTTTGCGCAAATGCTTGGCACCATACTGAGTCCGACACGGCTGGCTGGTCTACTTAAACAGAACAGCCAGCAAGCCGTCAATCGGTCTGGATATACTGTTATATATTTTCTATATATTGCAATATATAGCTACTAAATCTACTAGTCTACTTAATTTTTTACTGGTTTTCAGAAAATGCTATCTCCAACTGCAACAGTAGTCGATGTCTACGGAATGAGCGAGATTGGTTCCTTAACATTTGAAAGCGCCAGTTCACCTATTGGGTCTTCTGGGAGACCGCTCGCACATTTGCAATACAAGGTAAATACAAATTACTTCATATTTGCTAGAAATAGGAATCATGCATTTCAGTCAGTCAGAAATTATGTAGGTACATTACAGAAGTACGAATTATATCACATAGGTTATCACTAATAAGCAATAAATATAAATAAATAATCTAGGTACTGATTATCATTATATTACTCGAACTATATAACTAAGCCCATAATAAACCTTATCTTTCTTATACTTATCCGATAACCTGCATAGCAACAGTTTCTATTTCTACTATGTTTTCTAAGCTATAATTTAATGACTATAAAATAATATTTTCAGCTGGTCGATATAGATTCTGGCGAGGAAATAACACAACCTTTCAAGCGTGGAGAACTGTGGCTTAAAAGTCCTGGTGGTGTCAAGGTAAGTACATAGTTATCTTAAACTTTAACATAATGATTACAATTTTTTTAATTACAAACTCATCCCATAATTAAAACTACATAATAAGATTTTTTTTAAACGTACTAGAGGATGCAGTTAGTGAAACCTGAACGCCATGTTTTATTTTCCTCAATCCAAAACTACAAAACACTCTTCCTATCTGTAGAAATAGTTAAAGAATTTGCCAATAGATGTCATAATTTTAAAAAGTACCTATAGAAGAACTACAGCCAATAAAACAAGAATGTAACTTCCAGGGATATTACAACAACCCCGAAGCTACAGCGGAGGTATTATCTGAAGACAATTGGTTCAAGACAGGCGACATGATGTACAGAGACGAGAGATGGAACTTCTACTTCGTGGAGCGCATCAAGCTGCTGCTCAAGTATAGGAATTATCAGGTGAGTGGATCATCAGACTGTTGCTGTAAAATGGGGATCTCCAATGACCCAAACCTGAGTTCAATCCTTAGCTATCCTCCAATCTGTAATCGCGACCTGTCGACTACGGTCGTTTAATGTACATTTACATATACACATATTCCGTGCACTAAGTAATTTTGGACCCAAGAACCAGATAATAGAATAAGAATAATGCAAGAACACCAGCAGTTTGCACAGAAGATTAACGTCAAGTAGCGTCTGATGATGCTTTCAACATTAGATTTGTACGACGATACATTTTCTTTCTTTCCTCTTCAATCATTATCAAAAATTAAAAATAACATCTTCGTTTCCAGATATCGCCAGTGGAAGTAGAAAACGTGATTCTGAAGCACCCCAGCGTCCAGGACGTGGCGGTGACCAGTATACCTGATGAGGAGTGTGGAGACCTGCCCGTGGCTTGTGTCATAGTACGCCCAGGGGCTCAGGTCACGGCTCAAGAGATAAAGGACTTGGTAAAAGGTAACCTTTCGAATTTTCGTGTTCATTCAGAGTTCTACATCAATTCATGAGTTATGTAATCGACCCATGATAAAAGCATTTATTTAGGGTGCGTCTACACGGTGCATGAAGCTGGAGCAAGTTAACATGCGCAAGTGACAAGAGCGCCCGGGTGGGTATTTTGCTTTGGTGCACGCGCGAGTCGAAGGACCCGCACATTTTTCAAATGCATGTAACCTGCGCATGTGCCTCAACATGTGCAAGTTACTTGCACCGTGTAGATACACCCTTAGTTTCATCAATTTTATTTAAAAAGGGATGGAAATTCGCCAGATTATGGCCTGTCATACCCCCTAAAAACTTTTCTAGTCTCCTAGTAAAGTATGTTTGATTTCAGAAAAACTGACAGACACCAAGCAACTGAGGGGCGGAGTGATATTCTTGAATGAGCTACCACTCACCACCTCCACCAAGTTGCACAGAAGGAAACTCAAGGAAATTGCTTTTGAAAGACTGAAAGGACAAGCGGCAGCATAGCTGATATAAATAAATAAAAATACCTAAAGATAAATGCTTTTATGTTTAAAACCCACTCCATGAAAAAACATTAACTACTCATGTGTATACATAGTGTGTAGTCTATGACGATAAAAATGCTGTATTCATTCATATAAAATATTCAGAGATTAAACCCGGCAAATAATATAGGTCATTTTTGAAACGGGAGGGAGAGGTCCATCAAGAAATCAGTCTCGGCGGACTTGGGAACCATGAAAATCTGCCTACATTAATACAAAAACATTACATAAATAGAAATTTTATTAATAATAATTAAAAATGGGGCGCAACCCTCATAAAAATTCTGGGATTCAACGTCAATCCGCAACAATGATTACTTTACTAATTAAAACATTTCATTTGGTCAAATTTAACACTAAACAATACTAAAATACGTCAAATCTTTATAACTGTGCTATAGTTGGACAGAGATACTGCTCCACGTAACGCTTGCTTTTGGAGATTCTGAAAGGAAAGCATTATTTTCAGCTTGAAAGGTTTCTTTAACAATACAGTAAAAGTCGCTTCAAAAGCCAATCTAGGTAGATATAACAATGTTAGTATAGTTATCGGCACGGATAATGAGCCCTGACCTTCACCTGCGCAGAAGCGATTTATTGGTTTATTGCCTTATGTGTACAGTGCGCAAAGCGATCCCCACTCTTCCGCCGAGAGCTCAATATCCGTGCCGATAACTATAAAGGTATAATATAACTTTCAAACACTTACGAAAGCGAAAATAAAGAATTTGTGAAATAATACGGTCTTTGGCATCTTCAAGCATAGACAAAGGAGCTTTACCTTTTTAAACATATTGGCCATCAACAAATTGGTCTTCTTGATATTTTCCTTTTTCTTCTCCTCTTTCTTTTGAACTACTTCTGGCAACGTTTTGTATATCCTTTCAGAGTGCTTCTTCATTTCGCGTTCACTTAAAAATTTTGGGGCAGCTGTAACATACGTAAAAGGAGAATGAGCACATAGATAGAAATACATTTACTACATACTTTCTTAAGCGAGATCTTAAGAACTGCCCAATAGTGCAATATTCACTGACTAAACTGTGACAATTTCCAAAGAAAACTTAATAAGGCATGACCGTACAGACTAGCGCTTATGAATGATCAATATTTTATCAGCAAATCACCTCAGCATTATTTTTAGACGTCCACTATCGTAATTTGGGAGACCAAGTGACCATATCCCGCGCATACATTTTACTACCTCTGCTCCTTATGTGCCCCTGAGACCATGGGAGTGTCACAAGATAATAGTATGAAGATTACATGCAATTTATAGAAAGTAAAAGAGGTTTCCTTACGTTTTTTCTTTCGCAAGTCGAGTCCTATCTTTTGTGCCAGTTGTCGCAGTTCATCGGAGTTGAGACTGGTTAAGTCGGGCTGTTGTTCCACGTGCAATGATAGCAGGTTCCGTTTGGAAGCACGCTCGTCGGCTCTGTAAATATTCATATAGTTCATGAAAGACTTTGGTGCCTTTAGTTATATACGAAGCACCTAAAAGGGTACTAAGGTAGCACTAATTCTATGCACGAAGATTGCCAAAGAAGTTTTATGGTGAACGCAAACCTATCAGAAATGAACAGTGTTTCGGAAGGCGCAATTAAATTGGTGGGTCCCAGCTGTCATTTGAACGGAAGGCACGATAAACTGGTGGGTCCCGGCTGTCATTTAACGGAAGGCACGGTAAATTGGTGGGTCCCAGCTGTCATTCGGATAACTTTGGTAGTCGTTACGGGTAGTCAGTAAGCCAGGAAGGTACGATGTGTAGCTACCACAATTAACTGAATTTCCGTAGAATCGAATCGCATGTTACGTTATCGAATTACTTTTTCGATTTTAATAGGTGTGCGTTCACCATAAGCTGCCAATAATTTTGAAAAATTTTAAGGTATACAGGAAATAAAGGAAAACAATTACAAGAAATAAATAAAATACTGATTTTAAAATATTTAAGAACTCACCAAATTTATTTACCGAACACATGTTACAAGGATCGCGACAGCCATTGCAAGGGTCGGAATCGGTGTTGCAAAGATTTTGATCGTAAGGTTTACAAGGCGTGCAAGGATTGCAAGGATCTAAGTGCGGACTGCAAGGGGGGCATGGCTCCCGTGCATAGGGAATACAAGGTTCGACCGAATCGCAACTTTTGTAGCACAAACCTAGAAAAGGTGGTACTTTTAGCTGATGTTTATTAAAAAAAAAGATGATTTTATCAGCTCCGGAGATATATTTAGCAAAACAATCTACTGAAGAATAACTAAGGTGTATCGATTTTGTGCCCACATACACAAATGTAAATATAACAAAAATAATATGCAAATCTACACCTATCTAAAGTTGATATACGGTTCAATTTACAATGACTACGTTAAAATACCTCCACAATAAACTGGGCTGGTCGCCACATTTCCCATGCACCTAGGTTTGTGTACAACAACCATTTTCAAACTTGGAGCGAATTGATCTTGAGTTCTGAAGCGAGAAAACTTGGTGAGTTCTTACTATTTTTTCAGGGGAAGTCTACGAATATTTAAAAAAAGAAAGGATAGGTAAAAAATAAAATATAACTATGTTAGGGTGCGTCCACATCTGGCGAATGTGCCGCGAATGTGCAGCTCGCGAGCCGTTCGCGACCTGCCCACGAGCTGCGCGCGTGCATTTTTGTTCGTGCGCCGCTTCTGCGCCGCCCGCGCGCAGCTCGCGCGCGACCTAAGCGCCGCACGCGAGCGGCGCGCAGGCGGCGCGCGACGTCTGACATCTTCGATAGTACTGAGCCAGTAAACGGAACTGTAAGGGCGAGAACTGAGTGCGCGCAGATCGCGCGCTCTATACGAGCCTTGCATGAGTTGCGCTAAGGAAGCACACCAAACTATTGCAGTGACTGCACGCGCGCAGCTCGCAGGCAGCTCGCAATCGACTCGCGAGCTGCACATTCGTGGCACATTCGCCAGATGTGGACGCACCCTAAGAAAAAGAGCATAATCTATCCGGGGTCTAAAATGGTACATAAGACAAAACAGCTACGCAGTTGGGTTGCCTTTTTCATCATGTCATGATGCATTTTTGCAGGCATTCATAAATCACTTACCAGGTCGTACTCGTTAAATCCAAACTCATGAGATACTGATGCAAAAAATGTTGTGCAAATTACCAAAAAGATTGATTTATTGTTGATTTAGAAAGAAAATTATTGAGTACAAAACTGCAGGTGGAGGACTATATATTACTGGGTGCAAATATACGGGTTGTACTGCGAATAGAAAGTTCACCGGTCTAAATCAACACCCGCATTCTTGATACACGACAACGCACTGAATGTCATCGCAGTTTAAAATTTTATTCCGTATACATCGAAAATAAAGTTAGAATAAAACGGTTCCTTACCTCTTTGCACTAATAAACTTCAAGCAATGCCGTCTCTCCTCTGTGTTCTGCACGAAATCTGGACGATTCTGCTCCAAGTACTCCCGAACCGTGGCCAGCTCAACTCTTCTAGCATACTCTTCAGAAGTCTCACTCTCAATGGGACCACTTTTTGACTTATTGCAACCACGAGGACTACGTTTTGGGCTACAGGGAGGCGATATAAACTCCGTTTTATAAGGAACCTCGTTCTTTCCTTTACGTTTCGGGACTTTCACAATGATATTTTTAAGAGCACGACTCTTGTTCTCGCAAACTGTCTCCTCGCTCAACATACTCTCTGATGTCTGAATAATCAGGTTGTAAGCAATGCATTTCTTCTGCAACTTCTCAAATGTCTTAGATCGCTTACACTTGTGGTATCTGCAAGCACAATGATGCACTTTCTTGCATTTTTCGCAGTTGACTGATGTGCTGCTAGAAACTTCGCATTTTCTGCCCTTGCATTTGACCTTCTGGTGGTATTTCTCACATTCCTTCTTAATTTTGTTGAGCACTCTACAAGCGGCAGAATCCGAGGATGTCGTAGGCTGATCTGAGGAGCAAGGCAAGTCGGACGACTCGGTGCCAACGTTATTGTCCTTACAAGCTTTCTTACAAGAAAGTTGGACACTTTTATCGACAAATCTGTCTGAAACGCATTCGCCCACAGACATTTTGGTCGTTTTGGACTTTTCCGAACTCGATTTAGTAGTCGTAGTTGTGCTGCAACATGTCTTTGGTTCTGGATCTGTACTGTCTTCTGTCTCAAGAAGGTAATTCAGAACAGTCATTATTTCTGAGACACATTTCTTCTTTTTAACCTTGCCTAAATCGGTTTTTGAGTAGCGTCGAGTGATATCTTGTATCATTTCAATGACTGGACCTTTGACATTATTTTTTGGACAATTGACTTGGTAGCAGCATGTTTCTTGTCGTAGTATATTATTATTACTATTTTCTCGTGAGTCTATTTTAATTTCAGAATTTCCAAACTGCTTTTCATTTGTTGGGGCATCTGTTTGACATGCTATGCTACTACCATCGACTTTTTTCTCATCCATAGTCACTACACCGATACTCTTGGTACTAACGTTAGACGTTTTAATATCAATATCCTTTAAATTTCCTCTAACGTCTTTAGCTCTATCATCTGCACGTTCAAGTGTTAAATCTTTTTGGCTTCCAATGTTTTTAGAGTCAGTTTGTATTGCATCAAAATTGCCTCTAACTTCTTCAGCTCTCCCTTCTGCACGTTCAAGTTCTAAATCTTTTCGGCTTCCAATGTTTTTAGAGTCAGTTTGGATTGCATCAAAATTTCCTCTAACTTCTTTAGCTCTCACTTCTGAACGTTCAAGTGTTAAATCTTTTCGGCTTCCAATGTTTTTAGAGTCAGTTTGTATTGCATCGAAATTTCTTCTAGCGTCTTTAGCTCTAACTTCTGCACGTTCAAGTGTTGAATCTTTTCGGCTTCCAATGTTTTTAGAGTCACTTTGGATTGTATCAAAATTTCTTCTAGCGTCTTTAGCTCTATCATCTGCACGTTCAAGTGTTGAATCTTTTCGGCTTCCAATGTTTTTAGAGTCGGTTTTGATTGCATCAAAATTTCCTATAACTTCTGCACGTTCAAGTGTTAAATCTTTTCGGTTTCCAATGTTTTTTGAGTCAGGTTTAATTGCATCAAAACTTCCTCTTAAGTCTTTACGTTCAAATGTTAAATCTTTTCGGTTTCCAAAGTTTTTTGAGTCAGGTTTGATTGCATCATCTATTTTGTCAGTTTTGATGTTGAACACGACAACATTTTCATGTTGATGTTGGCTGCTGGTAGGCGTTGCCTTATCCGATTGTTCACTGACTTCAGTTGAAACATTTTCCTTGATCGGGTCTGCTTGGCAACCATTTTCGGCAGTAGAGACTTGCGTCTCTAACGCATAATTGCTATCATCAGGTTGATTATTATACGTTTGGGCGTCCCTCATCGGTACCGTTACAGTTTGAATGCATGAACATATTGATAGTTTACCTTCATCTGTGTTCGATCTTTTAAATGGTGTTTTTTCTTTAGGTACTGCTTCCTTTTTCGGAAATGTATTGAAATTATTGTTCTTCTTTGCTAACATACAACTTTTAATAGAAACAGATGCATCTTTCACACAGACGACCCTCTTATTACTTTGATTGGGGCAGTACTCGCACGTACATTGTGTAGATTTGCATTCCTCATTAACCGATATAGCTTCATCTATATTCGATACCTTTTCTGTGCCGATGCCTTGGTTCACATACTCAGGATCTTTAAAACGATTAGCTTCCTCCAAGTTGAGAGTGAGAGTCATATTCGTGTCTAGAATAGGTAGATGATATTTTCTTCCAGCTACAGTACATAGTAAGTGCGACTCTTTATCGTCTATTGAGTTAAAAGTCTTCACTTCTTGTGCAGACCCACTCCCTTCAGATGTAATAAGAAGCTTTTCTGAGACGCTATTGGTGCACACGTCGGTAAAAGTTTTTGCGGAATCCGACTTGTGGATCTTTTTTCGCATCTCTGATATCAATTGCGCGCAATCGCAGTCATTTATTATATTGATATCAGATAACGTGGGATCAGAAATTTGAGGGTTAATACTGATCTCAGTTTGTAGGCATCTGGTAGCCTCGTGGACGGTCGCATATTCTTTCGGACTATTTACCGACACAATACATTTAGTTGAAGTTCCACAGAGGTTCTTAGCATCAGAGCTAGAAGAGGAATTACAGTATCTGCCATAACCCATACACATATTGACAACCATATTAGTTTGGGATGACTTTGAATGTCTCCTAGCTTTCGAAGTGTTATCAGAACTACTGCTTTCTGTGTTTATTTGGCAGGGTGATTGTATCAGCTCAATTTTATCGTCAATCTTTTTTTGCTTCACACTTCCACATTGCACACCTGTATTGTACAGCCTTGATGGGTCCTCGAGCTGCACTCCACGGTTGGTTAACTTAGAGCACTTGTAAATCATGAAACTATCACCAACATCTGAACAAGAGACTTGCCTCCCATTACAAAGACAAACGTATTTAATTTCACCCGTCACGCTGTCCGGAACCACTCGAGCGCTTCTTGGAGACTCAGCTTTTTTCCTGTTCTCAATTACCGTTATTGGCTTGGGTTTCGTTTGACAAGGTTTTTCGTTCGTAGTATCCTCACACGATTTTATGTTCACCTGCACAGAGCTGTCACTGTAAGCCACCTTAGAGTTTAAATAATGGTGGGGGCAGCAACAGTAATGATGTTTACTTGGACCGGCTTCATCTACCTCTCTTTCGGTCTGCATCTTTTTCTTCAAATTCGGCCGTTTCTGGCATTCCGAATGACTTGAGGAAAGAGTAAATACAGAGTGACTTCTTTGATTTCTGATTGCATTTAACGTCTCAAAGTTCATGTTAGAGGAACCTCCCTCTAATTTGCTAGCGTCACCTGACCCATCATCATAATTATTCCTAGTCAAGTCTTTCATCAAATCTTTCAGTCTGCTGCTAATTTTGGACTCTGTACGTATAGGTACTTTGAATGCAGTTTCCGAACTTACCAACTTCTGCTTCAAGAACAATTCTTTATCTTTTAAATGTCTTTTGTACGCCTCTTCGCGCCTTAGAGCTTCCAGATATTTGAGATACAATTCTTCAGATGAGGTTTTAGGGAATGCGTTTTCCGAAGATGTCTTTCCTCTACTAGACACATCCGAGTCAGTAGAGTGCATTGTCTTCATTAAATTAGTACTCACTTTCTCACTTCTACCACTGAACAGGTTTGGTGCACTTTGCGATGTAGAAGCAACTGCATTAGGATTAAATTTATCGTTCCTCAAAATAGACTTCTTTGGCTTTTTGTTGGAATAATTTTCAGTAGCATTAGCATCTGATGTACTTGTTGTAGTGACATTTTCTGGTACACCTATTATCTTACTGTTAAAACTGATTCCAGATAAAAATTCGGTGGGAGTATCGTCATCTCTATACTTTGCATTAACTAATCTGTGCACTATGTCTTTGATTAACCTTTTCTTTGTAGTGCCGTCGTTATCAGGGTCTTGCAAAGTAACCTTCAATAAGTCAACACACTTTTCTAGATCTTTTGTAAGAGAGTGCTTTGATCCTTTGCTGGACTCTGTAGTAGACGGACCAGTGGATTCTAAACTGGACTTGTTACCGGCTGTGCTATTGTCAGGTCTTCGTCCACTGTCCTTCATTTGATTCTGATTCTGATTATACATATGTCCAGGCATATATTCAAAACTCTCTGCTTCAGACACCTGCTCGCCACTCTTCTCTAAAGATGGAAGTTCTATATTTGATACAGTCGATTTTTTTATTCTTAATTTTCGTCTCAAATTCTTTGATTTCTTCCTTCTCAATCTCTTGCGCAATGTGTTCAAACAGATCATTATGGGGATCTTTTGATTGTACGGATTAACCGCCTTAGGTATTTCATCCACACTGGGTGATTTTTCTTTGGTCAATGAAGTTTGCATTTGTTTATCCGAACCCAAACTTGGAGCAGGATCATTGTCTAAGGGCACTTTTTCAGGAGATACGCTAATGTCGTTTTTAACATTATCAACTGTAACCCCACCATCCCGTTCCACATTAAAAGATATATGTTTAGTAAGATTAACATTGATAGACGGAGGATGACCTGTATCTGAAGTGTGTGGTACATTAACTTCAACAAAATCAACATCTTTCTTGTATATCTTTGTAGTTTTCTTTCCTATACCTTTTTTTCCTTTAGATTTGCTGTCGTTTTCATCCAAAGGTGTGGAATGTGCAGTAGGAGGTCCTATATCTTGTTTAGTGTCATTGTTTGTGTATTGTTGTTTTAAAGCTAGTCTCTCTAAAGTGCTGAGACTTGAAGCTGATGTTTTACGGTCACTTTCGTTAGCATACCCGACATCTGCCAGGGAGTCCCATTCTAGTTTCCGTTGAGAAGTGATACTACTGGTAGGGGAATGTGGTTTGTGTGCCGATAAGTCTAACAACACATCTAATGCTGAAATTTTAAATACAATTAATTAGTACCAATAAAACTTACTACATGTAAAATATCACTTAAATAAAATTAATTGCCCTGAATAAACTAATCCACCATTCGTGCCTGAATTGGATGAATTTTGGTGGAGATAATTTGAGTTATCATAGTGAGATACCTAATACCTTAGGACACTATTAAAGCGTGTGTGTGAATATGACAGCAAGATAGTCAATAGCAGCATTGCAATGTTAAATTATGGAATCAAGTGCTACGTTGAGAAAACTCAGAACATAACAAAAATATGTAGCATTAATTTGGTGAATTAAAATGGGAACAAATATAATGACCACCATAAAATGCTTTGATACCCTAAGTTTTGCAACCAGAAATATCTACTGAACACCAGAAAAATAAAGTCTAAAAATGTAATAGTACCAGCTATTTTAGTCACGACTTCACTTTAAATTGTATTCGACCACCAAATTTAGTAAATGATCACCAACTCTTGACGACCAAATTAATGTATTATTTTTGCCTAAATAAGTCACTGTGATTGCCATAAAATGTACGCTTATTACCAAATAAAGTATTATGATGCCATATTAAGTTATGTGTCCGGCTTGCAATGCATGCGTGAGTGTCAGTATGACGAGTGACAGGGGAAAATGGAAGAAAATGACATATTGCGCCGACGCCAAGTAAAATTGGGAACAGGGCAGGACAAAGAAGAAGAAGAATGTGTTTCTCAATACACTCTTATCGCACTGTTTAGAGGCATGTGTACGAGCACACTCGACAATTTTATGCTGACGCCCGCGATCTTTACTTACGTTAATACTTTATAACATATGCATTACTGTAATTAGTTTAGTTCAATAAAGCTGCTTGGTTAATACACATGTCGGTGTTTTCTTCCACATTACACATTAGAATTCCCGGCGCACAGCATACCTAAGCGGCTGGACTCTACATCTTTTTGGTCCTTCGAGCGCTAAAGTGAAGTGTGAGAGAAGGTGTCTTCATCAATAGCGAATCGGCTTGGCTGGCCTCCCACAAGCGGGTCTCACCAGTCAAGTTGAGAAGTCGTACATGTTGGTGACGGACATCAGCTCACACGGAACTTACAGAACCAGTGGACATACAAGACCACTGCAAACTCTTCTATCAGTGACAGTGATTGTTGACAAATAGTTTCTTCTACACATCTCTTACAATGGAAGGACTACTACAACGACAACACATCATTGCTGAAGCCATACAGAAGTTATCTACAAACATCAAGAAAGATTCTGCAATTCGGAAAACTGCCGAGTACATAAGAAAACGGCTAGTGAATCTTGAAGAATTGTGGGATGAGTTCGAGAACAATCACAAGAAACTTACAGTGTTTTGTGATAACAAACATGAGTACTTTCAGTCTGGTGTTTACCTCTCCGTGAAGGAGCTCTACGCAGCTACATGTGCTCTGCTGATGGACATAACATCGACCGAAACCGTGGCTAAACAAGGTACAAGTAGTCAAGGTGAAGGTGATGAACTACACAACGTCAGCACGGAAGAAAAAGGTACGCTATCCAAAACTGATGAGCTGATTAGTCAGCAACGAACAAACTTTCGAGCGTTTTCAAGAGTCGTACGAGGAATCGACATTAACATTATCTCTGAAAAATGGGAACTACAAGACAAACTGCAGATGGTACAGGCGCGCTGGAAAACTATTGATGATCTCCATTGGCAAATTGATAACTTACTTATCGGCACGGAAGTGGATTATGAACAGGAGTACGTGGAACATGAAAATATTTACGAAACTACCAAGAGACAACTCAATCAAAAACTTAGCCATACTTCTCACCAACAACAAACAATGCCGAAAGTAGAGATTCCGGCATTTAATGGTAACTATGCGCAATGGCCAACTTTCATGGACCTCTACTCTGAAGCCATCCACAACAATCCTTTGCTAAGCAAGACTCAAAAACTGCAGTATCTCAAGGGAAAACTGAAAGGTGAGGCAGAGCGTCTAGTGCAGCATCTCAACGTTTCAGCTGAAAACTACGACGCGTGCTGGGATATACTCACCCGAAGGTACAACAACATACAGCTGCTGTTTACAAAACAGATACAAATATTTTTAAGCCAACCTGTAGTACACCACCACTCTGCGCAAGAATTGAAAAATCTCCACGACACGACCTTGGAAACAATTCACGCCATACGCAATCTCGGCGTCGATACCACTACGTGGGATCCACTGTTGGTACACATTCTTACAGAAAAAATGGACACGGAAACCTACAGTGCATACATGGAGTGTCGAAAGGCACCACGGAACCTGCCTTCATTCGTTGAGGCTATGGAATTTCTGGAAAGCAAATTCACAGCTCTCGAGCCAGTCAACAGAAAGAATAACAAGGCTGGTTTTCCGAAACATGAGGCCAAGAACAGGAACAACATTGAGGCCAAGGAATTTTCCTCCAAACAACTTCCTATGAAGTTTAACAACAAGACAAGGACTTATCATGTTCGATCTGAAAGAAAATGTCCATTATGCAAGTCTGATCACATATTGGTTGCCTGTAAAACATTCCAAGGAATGGCGCCAGAAGATAAAATAAATACAATTGCCCAATTAAAAGTTTGTGAGAATTGTATGTACTGTCATAACGACAAACAATGCAATTCCGCGAAAACATGTAGGGTGTGCAATAATAAGCATCATACGACGTTACATGATGCTATGCAACAAAAGGTTCCCACCAATAACCTGACACCCAAAGGCGTCCCTACGGTGGCGCAACATAAGTCGCATCACGTGGCTGGGAATGCGAACGAGGTGCTACTTGCTACGATTGAACTATGTGTTCTCGGTGAAAATGGAATGCCTATAAAACTTAGAGCTCTACTTGACCAAGGTTCCCAAATTAACTTGATTACGGAATCAGCTGCGCAACGATTGGAACTTCACAGGCGTAAACAAGACGCAATTGTGTCAGGAGTTGGCATCTCGAACAACAAGAGTCACGGAACCGTATTACTTACCTGCGAGTCCATATACCAAGACTACAATTTTACCGTTGAGGCGCTTGTCATGGCAAACTTGCTGAACAATTTGCCCAATTACACATTTGAGCGGCAACAGTGGCCACATTTAGAAAACATAAACCTTGCCGATCCTAACTACAACATTTCTAGGCCAGTTGACATTTTACTGGATGCTGGAGTTTACGCTCAAATCATCATGGATGGTATCCTGCGAGGACCCATACATGCGCCAATAGCTCAACAGACTAAGCTTGGATGGGTTCTATTGGGCAACACCACAACGTACCAATGCCACGCAGTGCTTAACAACCTAGAAGATATTTCACGTTTTTGGGAAATAGAAGAAATAACTGAACAATCAACAACGCTGACGTCAGACGAACAATATTGCGAAACATTATATGAAACTACAACTACGAGAAGGTCTGATGGCAGATATGAGGTCAGAATACCCATGAAACCGGCATTCGAGAGACAATTAGGTTCTTCGAAGTCGCAGGCATTAGCACAATTCCGACAATTGGAGAAACGTCTATCAAGAGACCAGTCGCTTTCCGAAAGTTACAAAACATTCATGGCTGACTACATACGTCTCAATCACATGAAGCAAAGTTTAACTTCAGTACAACCGAGTTGTTATCTACCACACCACGGTGTCATGAAATTAGACTCCACTACGACAAAACTCCGAGTTGTGTTTAACGCCTCTAACAAAACAACTTCGGGCTATAGTCTCAACGAGCTAATGGAACGTGGGCCAAACCTTCAACAGGACTTACAAGCATTAATATTGCGGTGGAGGAGGTTTCCCTTTGTTTACACCGCCGACATCGAAAAATTTTATAGAGAGGTCCGAATACAAGAACAAGATCAGCATCTGCAAAGGATTCTGTGGAGAGATTCCGAAGAAGACAAGATCAAAGAATACCAGCTGTGTACCGTAACATACGGTACTAAAGCTGCTCCTTTTTTAGCGATGCGCACAATAAAACAATTAATTTACGATGATGGTGCTCAGTACCCGCTTGCTGCTGAAATATTGCAGAGTCAGCTATATGTCGATGATCTCCTAGCCGGGAACTATGACATTCAACAAGCCAAGGCCACTCAACAGCAATTAATCAATCTACTCAAACAAGGTGGTTTCAACCTGCGCAAGTGGGCGAGCAACGACAAACGCTTATTAGAAGATCTTAAACCCGATCAAATTAGTCAAAACATGATTGACTTCAAGCACGCCGAAACAAACAAGACATTGGGAGTTATGTGGAACCCCTCTACGGATCAATTTACATTTCACCATCCAGTGGAAATAACAAACGAGTGCACTACAATTACGAAAAGATTGTTGCTATCTCAACTATCAAAGCTATACGATCCACTCGGCTGGCTTTCACCTGCTACTATAAAGGCCAAACTTATTTTCCAACAACTGTGGACTACAAACCTCAACTGGGATGATCCCGTTCCACAACACGTACAAAAACAGTGGGAAGAGTTCAGGAACGACCTTAAATATTTAGGTCAGATCTCTATACCTCGGTGGATGGGAACTAATAATACCCCAGTGGAACTACATGGGTTCTGTGATGCGTCGGAGAAGGCATATGCATGTGTCATCTATTGTCGAAGCATAAAAAACGATGGCCAACACATGATTCGGGTAGTGGCAGCGAAAACGAAACTCGCGCCAGTTAGAAAAGTGATGACACTGCCCAGACTCGAACTATGCGGCGCACACTTATTATCAAGACTAGCAACAAAGGTCATAGAGTCATTAAACGAACAGACCGTAACAATACATGCTTGGACTGACTCTATGGTCGTTCTGGGATGGCTACATGGCGACGTGTCCCGCTGGAAGACATTTGTAGCAAACAGGGTTACGCAAATTTCAAACATATTGCCACCATCGTGTTGGAGGCATGTTAAATCCGAGGAAAACCCTGCGGATTGCGCTAGTCGTGGCTTACTTCCGTCACAACTAGTCGAACACAAACTTTGGTGGCAAGGACCCACGTGGCTGATAGAAAACAACATCCCAGATCATTTAACGGAATTCGTAACTCCTACATTAGAACACAAGCATAAGAAGCAAATCTGTGCATCCCAAACATCGGAATCGATTACCGAAGAGCTTCTATGCAAACATAACTCTATAACACGTGTCGTCAGAATTCTAAGTTGGATTTTACGAGTCAAGGCCAAGGCGAACAAAAACAATATGCGATCACCTTACCTAACAACAGTGGAACTTGAAACCGCATTGAATGTCATTATCAAGAAAGTGCAATATAAACATTTTGGCGAAGATATTGCACATTTACAGAAACATGGAAAGGTGCATTCAAAAAGTTGTTTACTTAATCTAAACCCATTTTTGGACAAACAAGGTCTATTGAGAGTTGGGGGACGTTTAACTGAATCGGCTTTGAAGACCTCTCAAAAACATCCAATTATTTTACCAAACAAAGATCGGCTCACAGAACTCTTAATCGACAAATCACATATTTCGACAATGCATGGAGGTGCAAGACTCACTTTGACCCATTTGCGTGACAAATACTGGATACTTAGAGGTGTGAGGACTGTAAAGGGCCACATTATCAAGTGTGTCAAATGTCATCGCTTCAAGACATCTACTAACAAACAGCTGATGGGAAACTTAACAAAGCCTCGAATTACACCATCACGTCCTTTTACGCACACAGGCGTGGATTTTACGGGACAAGTGGAAGTCAAGGCTAACAAGGGCAGAGGGTGTAAGACATCCAAGGCCTATATCTCAATATTCGTCTGCCTGGCAACGAAGGCTATTCATTTAGAATTGGTCTCCGACTTGAGTACTGCAGCCTTTCTCTGCGCATTCAAACGCTTCTGTGCCCGGAGAGGAACACCAAAATGTATGTACTCTGACAACGGCACCAATTTTGTTGGCGCTGCCAAAACTCTCGTACAGGAACACAAGGAGGCATTAAAGTACTACATCAACGAAGAACTCTTGAGTGAGTTACAGAACCTAGGAGTTGAGTGGCAGTTCAACGCTCCACTTTGGCCATCAGCAGGTGGACTGTGGGAAGCCGCAGTCAAAAGTATGAAATACCACCTAAAACGCGTCATTGGCGAGCAAAAACTGACGTTTGAGGAGTTTTCCACGCTGATAGCCCAGATTGAAGCATGTCTCAACTCTAGACCACTGATTCCGTTAACAGACGACATTGATGATCTGGAATGCTTAACGCCTGCACATTTCTTAGTGGGAGGGCCAATACTGTCAAGCCCACTCTCCCCTGACGAGGATATCAGAAACATTAAAACTAGATGGCAGCTACTGGAAAAAATGCACAAGGATTTCTGGAAGAGATGGTCATCCGAATACCTTCAAACACTGCAAACGCGCAGCAAGTGGCATTTTGCAACAAAAAATCTTGAGATCAATGACATCGTATTGATAAAGGACGATCACTTGCCGCCCTCTAAATGGCTTCTAGGGAAGGTTACGGAAACGCACCCTGGTAAGGATGGACATGTTCGAGTGGTGACCTTGAAGACAAAAAATGGCACTCTCAAACGCCCCATCATCAAACTATCACGACTTCCTGTTGAAGGGAGTGATTCAGGGTGCACAGCGAGTGAAGGTGACACAACACCTAACAAACAACAAACAATTACTGAGAGACCGAAGCGGAGGAAGCCTGCTAAAAGATCTCTATACAGTTACATTTGCATGTTTTTAACGTTTGCAATGTGCATAGCTACGTCATTGCAACAGACTACAGTGAACGTCACCACGTTGTCGTCAGCAAAACTAGTCTACTTCGACAAAATTGCTGATATGCAAATACAACAAGATAACTGGAAAATGGTTGTGTATTATAATATGACAACATATTGGCGAAGTTTAAAAAACGTAGCAGACTACGTCTCACATCTGAACAATTTGACTAAGGAAGAACCCACCTTGATATCCATCGCCGCTCAACTAGAACACGAAATTAATGAAATACGACACTATAACGATGTTCTGCGATCGGAACACGGAACGCGCAAGAAAAGGGGGCTGATAAATGGAATTGGTTATGCAGCAAATTATCTATTTGGAGTGCTTGACGAAGACTTTGCCAAAAAATATGACAGGGATATCAACCTTATACAAAGGAACGAAAACCATTTACTCAACCTCTACAAGGAACAAACATCGATTATAGAAGGCGAATACAATATTTTGAAGAGAAACGAGATTATCATGAACAAGCAATTTACGCTTATAGACAAACGCTTCCAAGAAACAAACGAACGGATACACT
Organism: Helicoverpa armigera; assembly: GCF_030705265.1. NCBI lineage: Eukaryota > Metazoa > Arthropoda > Insecta > Lepidoptera > Noctuidae > Helicoverpa > Helicoverpa armigera. The sequence continues at coordinate 5,760,237 of NC_087141.1, forward strand.
TGGAACGTAGCAGTATACTCAATGTGATTTCGTCTGCATTTGCTGCCAACTTAATGATCTCCAACATAAGAAGGGTTCAACAATTACTCCTCGACTTAGTGACTGATGTGAAGGGCGGACGCGTCGATGCACATCTATTGAAGCCAGATCAGTTGCAAGAACAACTAAACATAATATCTGGACAATTACCTAGTGAACTATCGCTACCTTGCACAAACAGCCATCAGTGCATTCGTCAGATGTATAAATTGTCACGAGTACACGTCAAACTGACAAGAGACTTCTTCCTGTTTGAAGTCAAGCTGCCCTTGGTGAACAACGAACAGTATGAGATAAGCCGAGTCATACCTATACCTTCCATACAAGGACAGATACAAAAACACATCATTACTACATCTGAATATTTGGCAATAAATCTCAAGAAGGACGTGATGATGCCGCTAACATATGATGACTTAAGAACATGCATACAACTAAGAAAACATCGGTTACTATGTGAACTGAGTTTGCCGGTTTATGACATCAAGCAATCCACGACTACGTGTGAGGCACTGATTATAGTAAACAATAAGGACTTATCAGCGTGCCACACGACTGTATCAAGTTGCAGAGACAAGTGGATACAGTTACACAATGATGGCGCGTGGCTGTACACCTGCTGTAAAAATAGCTTGACTCGCATTTTCTGTCCATCTGGCACGTCATCAAAACAATTAAGTGGTACAGGTATTATCTCACTTGGTCCTGGATGCATGTTGAAAGGAGACAACATTATACTTCGCTCTCATTACAACTTCCACAGTGAGATAACCGTAAAGGAAGACGAGTTTTACTTGAGAGAGTCAACGGTAAATCACTTCATAGCAGACAACAATTATACCTTTCAACCTGAGCATCATGAAGAGATGATGAAGACGTTGGAAGCCAGGATTCAACAAGTGAAGCTGCACCAAGAGACACTTAACGAAGTGACAACTTCCCACGACACACATCGCTATATTTTGTATAGCTTTATGCTCATAGTTGTTGTTGGAGTTGGTCTATGGATTATTTTCAAACTCAAGAAACACTACGGGCCAGTACTTCGAGTTACGACTGATAACCCGGACCGGGAGCAAGCTGCCAACGAACCACGACCGCGGACGAGCCGGGACACTTGTATGGCGAACAAAGTCGACAGAGCTACCTCGCCGTCAAGCTGGAGTTAGATATAAGCCTAGGATTTTATATTCTTTATTTACGTTGTTTATTTACAGTTTACCTTTCTTTTAATGTGTTTAATATTTTACATTTTGTTGTTTTTTTGGTGATTCGGGAGCATGTACGAGCACACTCGACAATTTTATGCTGACGCCCGCGATCTTTACTTACGTTAATACTTTATAACATATGCATTACTGTAATTAGTTTAGTTCAATAAAGCTGCTTGGTTAATACACATGTCGGTGTTTTCTTCCACATTACACATTAGAATTCCCGGCGCACAGCATACCTAAGCGGCTGGACTCTACAGCATGCAATAGACAATTTTCCACGCTAGTGCAGGAAAAGGGTCCCCATAATGTTATTACATTTATTTTATCAGGCCGAACTTATTTTTTTGGAGTCAGTTTACTTAAACAGGATAGCAAGATGTAAAAACTTTTTTGATGATCATTTACTACTTTTGGTGATCATTTACTACTTTTGGGATAACAATGATTTTTTTGGACTCATTTTGCTTAAATAGGATAGCAGAATTTAAAAACTTTGGTTATCATCTTACTTTAAAATGGTGGTTTAATTTTGGTGATCATTTACTATTTTTGGCTTACGCATGATTTATTTTGGAGTAATTTCACTTAAATAGGATAGCAAAGTGTTAAAACTTTGGTGATAGTTTTACATTAAAATGCGAGTTTCATTTTGGTGATCATTTACTATTTTTGTCTGCTGTTTGTTACTATATCTGGTGATCAGTTAAACATAAGCCAATTAAAATTAGCCAACATATCTTGAATAAACTGTAGAACCCTTGATTATTTGTCTTGTGGAAATTAATACTACATACTCTTCTAAACATTTCGATACAGTATTGCCGCAATGAAGGGAAAATAAACTTACATTTATGAGAATTATTATCATCATAGTTGAAGGAGTCATCGTCAGTGTGACGGGACACATTGGCGGGCATTTCCTCGATGATTATCGGTGGAGACTGAGTTTGGGGAGAGTCACTTTTTGGTTGTGGCTCATCTTCCTGAAATGAGTTAAAGATTTTTTTAAATGAGGTTTTGCATGAAATAATTTCAATTAAGGGCCAATTTTTCAATCACCAGATAACTTTTATCTGAAGACTATGTTTATCGTTTTCTATAAAAAATGTCAAAATGCTATATTTGTTCGTCAGGAAAAAGTTGGTTATTGCAATATCAGCCCTTAGATTAACTTCTGCAGTCCGTTCAGTCTGTGTCTTGCACCCTCGCACCCCCTAAGATGACCCACTGATCAATTTTATGCTGAAAATCGCATAATTTACATGTCTTCACTGAACAGATTGATTTCCGCTGAGAGCACTAGTTATTTCAAGTAAAGTGTTACTAACCCTTACATAAAGAGCACAATTAAACTTTCAGAGTAATAATCAACCGACATTTCTTGTTATAACTATTATTTTAAATATTTACAAATGTTTATTGATGCATAAAGTTTAAAGACTCTTGGAATTTTTTGGGGTTCTGGAGATGTACATCTTTTTTTTACATTTTAATCAAATCTTACCTGTGAACTAGATTGTTCGGGCACCGCACATCTTATGGAGATTCGACAAACTTCATGCGAAGAGTCGCTCTTCCTGCCACCAGAATCAGACGAGTCGTTTTCACTTTTCATTTTACGCCAAAACACGCCACTAGTGTCTTTAATATCACTTTGAGCAGTCGATAGTGAGAAATACTGCTCCAGATCCCTTTTTCTGCCGAACTTTTTGTAATAATCGAGTATTAGAGCGTTTACTGCGCCACGGGAGTCAGCATCGTCAGAAGTCCCCACATCACTTGTTTTGTTATTCCCATCTCTTTCCATAATTCATTAAAGTAACAAAGTAAAGTTTCTGCCTGCTATAACACTGAAAACATCGCAATTTATTGTAAGTATTTACGTTGAGTAACGGCTCTGATAAATGTACATTTTAAAAATTGTTTGACGTTTTCAAAACAAAAGATTAAAAGATGACGTTTTTAAATTGTCTTCGATTACTTTGGAATAGTTTGGAATCTAGGTTTTTGGGTTAAGTTCATGAACATACTTTTTCGTTGAATTTGCGTTTAAATCGTGTTTGACCATGCATGTCAATGATAATTTTTTTAAATGGCCCTTGAGTAAGACAAAATGCCTTTGTGTTATCTAAGAGAAATAAGAAACAATATCACCGTCATTTAATGGAAGAAACCAGAAGGTCTGACAATCAATGTTTGTCCGGGTTGCTCGGATAACTGAGTCGAACTTGCTTTTAGCTGCATCCGTTAAGACTGGAAGCCAACCACATCACAGTTGGTGCAAGGCCTGGGACGATGATAAAATGATTCAAGTCGAAATCATCGAAATTGATAATTAAACGCATTTGACACTGACAGTGACACTAGATTTATGGATTTTACGATTTGCCTGCGATTTGTGATTTTGTAATTTGTGTTGAGTCGGCAAAGGGGAGTTTCGTGTTGATAATTTCAAATATCAATATTACCGGCTACCGCATTGGACTTACTAAAAAACTAACAAAATGTCTCGACAAGTTTCACGGCTCGACGCCAAGAAAGTTGTAAGTTCACATACCCAATTACCTTAATAATTTTGCAAATATTTACACGTTAATGGACGAAACATCAATATTTTTATAGAATTCCGAGCTTCTAACGCTCACATACGGCGCTCTGGTGTCTCAAATGCTGAAAGAGACTGAGAATCCTGAAGATGTGAACAAGCAACTGGAAAGAATCGGCTATAATATGGGCGTGAGACTGATTGAAGACTTCCTGGCTAGAACTACGTCGACTAGGTGCTTGGAAATGAGGGAAACTGCTGATAAGATACAGCAGGCTTTTAGGTATGTAGGTTCTTAAATTATGCTGGTAATCAAAGAAATCTGTTTGGTGGAAAATTGTGAAATGTGAAATTCTGCTCACGGAGTGTCAGACTCTTACTAATTCTCACCATGTAGGTACCTTCTGGAGCCTGTGTGCACCTGGGCTGCAGTAACTCTCCAGCCCAACCAAAGCCAGCCCTCTCAAAGAATTCTCTAGCCCTGACCAAAATAATTCCAATTTATCATATGTATGTAAAGCTTCCTAAAAGGTGTTACCTAATGCATCTTTTGGCAACTTATCTGGATTTACTTTACCTTAATTAAAATTATATACCTATTGTGTGTACATAATATCCAAAATATATTTAAAAATCACTCTTCTTAAAACCAAAACACATTTTTCAAAAATCCTGTCACCAATTTCAGGCTATACCTCAACATGCAGCCAACAGTGACAAGCTGGAGCAGTTCCGGTGACGAGTTCTCTCTGGTCTGGGATCAGTGTTCTCTCAGCGAGTGGGTGGAGATGCCCAATAATGGCTTGAAGTACTGCGCGCTCATACCGGGAGCCATTAGAGGGGCGCTACAGATGGTGCAGCTTGAAGTACAGTGCTGGTTTGTGCAGGTAAAAACCAATTTTTATTGTGTATTCAATTGTAACCAGTTACACTGAAATCTGATCCCAGTATTGTTAGGTAAAGGCATATTGCGCTAAGATAGTTTATTGACCTAGATTCTATGTATTTAAATGCTGTGCTTTTGATCATAGATCGATCTAGTAAACTATAAATTGCTTGCAGTCTCCCCTGTGCCTTTTCTGTATGATAAACATTGTTGCAAAGGTGGCAAAAGCTACCTCGACATTTTGTATTTTTCTCTTTGTAATTTTTCATGTAGGTGTACCTTAATAAAAATAATCAATCGAACACGGGAATGTTTTCAAAAAGATTTATGCTGAGCTTTACAAAATAAGCAAACAGTGCATAACTGCACACTACACATTATCTTGCAAAAACTAAACTTTTACGCGTTATAACGAAACGCGCCATCTAGCAGTAAGTAGTGAAACTAAAGTAGATGGGCTATTTAGTTCTAGCATAGAAACACAGATGGCGTTGATATCAAAAATTTAAATTGTAAGTGCTTAAAAAAATATTCGGAATAAAAATAATATTAAATGCCGAGTTCCTAAATTCACTAATAATTATGTTTTATTTAATTTCAGGACCAGCTGAAAGGCGATCCAGTAACAGAACTTCGCGTAAAATACATCAAAAGACTGGAGGACGCAGTTCCCGCCGGCGAAGACTAGACTTATTCCAATGATAATTATTATTGTTTAAATATATTTCTATTATTATTTATAGATACCCTAAAAATATAAGTATATTAATCTATCCAAAAGACCTACTCATCATCATTTCAAAAACCTGTTTCAGAATTTCAATGTAAAATAATTGGATTTTACGTTGAATAAGCGTGCTATTTAATTCTGTTTTGAATACAGAAACTTAGCACAGAAATAGTTCTGCGTTTTTGAGTAAATACCTTAAACAAATAAATATCCAATGTGTACTAAAACTTACTTACTGGTGTTCTTAAGTAAATACACTTTGGTGTTAAGAATTGAATGAACCTCACACACCATCAATCATTGAAATCGGTATACCTAATTATAAAGGTACTTTTGTGTGAAATCATCAAATGACCCCTCTCGCTGTGAGTGCAGCATGAGGGAGTGTCAGACTGTTACTGACGAAAACCCACCATGTTCTTTCTAGAGCCCTTTACGTATAGGGCCGCCGCCCGCGGTAACTCTTTCGAGCAATCCTGCAGCAGACGTTCGTGCTTAGATAAAAAAAACGTGAAGTGTAATAGACAACTGTATTTTTGTTTTCTTATAAACTTAAGTAAATAATATGTAAAAATAATATGTATGTAATAACATACATATTATTTTTTACTTATTGCAAGTATGAAGTAGAAACAGATTATAATTTATGTCATCGTCAGTTTGTTATTTTATGTCACCTACTGACCCTACTGTATGTATCCAATACGTAGTCGATTTTGTGATTGTAGGTGTAGGTGAAATGCAAACTTGCATACCTGCCTAGGTGGTGCTAACGAGAAATGTTTTTTGAAATATGATTCAAATTGTATAACGGCGCAGACCACAGCATTCTGAGACATTTGAATAAAGAATTTCGTACATGGTTAATAAATTATGATCAATTTTAGTTCTTGTTTTAAAAGCAAGAAAATTCATAAAGTTAAGCTCGTATATGGAGAAAAGACTGAAAGTTGGTTTCAACGTTGTTGGAAATGACTGCAGGCCCCTGAGAAAATTAACACTGTGGAGAAAATCACCTTCGTATCTGAAACTTTCACACCATGGACAGTCTATTGTCTTTATGACATAAACTGCTTTCAGTTTAGTGTTTAGGTTAAAGGTTTAGTTATCTTTCTGCATTTAATTTAATTTTAATAAGTAGGTACTTTAATTTCAAAAGTGTTGTAAGTAAATACAATTGTTTCATATAGTTTTGTATGATTACCTGTAATCAGTAAACAGAAACTGAATAAAATTGATATTCTATAACTACGTCTTTTTTCTTGTCCTGGTTTTACAAAATGACTTGAACCTGAGTGCTTAGTGAGAGTTTTGCAACTTTCTCGATGCGTAAATTATCATAAAACTTATTAGGTAGCATTATTTTAAAGATCACAGGCTATTTTTCAGTACTGTAAGTTAAGTTCTCCCGGGATGCGTCTGAAACCGCGGGGAAACGGGGCTACTGGACAAGCATAAGTATTTTATCCTGTTATGGTAAAGATTTAACGGAACCGTAGTGACCAACCCCAAAAATAGACTGACGAATAAAAATTTAGTTTGTCATTATGTAGGTATCCAAAAACATGCATAATCAAATTACAGAACCATATAGGCAAGTAGCTATCCTACATATAATCCACAGGCATTGCCTATTGACTGAAAATATGGAACGGTCCAAACCAAACGACTTTCAACTTTAAATCTAGGCGGTTACAGGAGACAATCAAATAACCATCCGATAACGAGCAATCCTAGAAACTCAAGTGATGCATGTTGCTATGTATTTTTATGTACAAAGTGACAATTGAGAGACTTCGAATCACGGATTCTCTTGTTACCGATTGGTTGACTGTTACACCGAAACCTAACTCTGCTTAGTACTTTCAGTTCCAGTCTCTGTCAAAGTTGATGATGGCTCGCAATTTTCAGAGCATTAGACGCCGCATTCCGCCCGTTTCATGTATCTTATACCTACTACTGAAAAACTTTTCAAATCAGTCCAGTAGTTCCTGATAGTAAAGCGAAGCAAACTTTCAAACATAAGAGTATCAAACTTACCTATTGTTAAGATATACGTAGGTCTATCTAATCATATGTTCACATTTTCCAAGAATAGGTAACAATCTCAAATTTTTACATACCTTGTGATTGGTGCTTACCTACCTTGGGAAAGTACATATATGAACTGCATAGTAATAAAATTAAATTATAAATTTAAAAAAACCCCCGACCCAAAAAAAGTATGCAATAATTATGACAAAAGGTTAAAAACGCTAAACCCTATAAAAAGCAAAAATAACTTTTAACACTACGTAAACTAAATTTTGTCGTGTCGGGGGACCGCTCTAATTCATTACTTTAGATACGTGTTTTTTTTAAAACGAATGTTGTAATTAGGCAGGTATCATTTGATTTATGTAAGTATTTATGAAGGTAAAAAGCGGTCCCCCGACACGTCAAAATTTAGTTTACGTAGTGTTAAAAGTTATTTTGCTTTTATAGGGTTTAGCGTTTTTAACCTTTGTCATAATTATTGCATACTTTTTGGGTCGGGGTTTTTAAATTTATAATTTAATTTTATTTCATGCTTTTTAAAGGAGCTCCTTAATTTTTCCTTCTTTTATTTAATTTATTTTATCTTAAGATGGGGTCGCTATATGCGATCTCGGCCAAAGGAAGCTGTTTAAAAATCCTCATGACAAACTGGCTCTGGGAGAATTGCACAGATTGAGAAACAATAAAGATTAACCGTTGGACATTCTAGATTTTCAGCAAAATATAAATCGGTTTATCCGTTTCATTCCGGCATTCCAGGGTTTCATCCGCCACATCCCATTTGCAGCATTAGGTTCGCGTCAATCAGAAACATGAAGAGAACTCGTCAAGACAAATTCAACGAGCCCAAACTCGATGGGTTTACTAAAAGGCAGTTCAGGGTTACGTCTCCTACCTTCGTGCCCTAACAGCAGACCAGCTCAGTGGTTCCAAAAGACATTAGTGTTTCAAATTTCAGATCCCACATATACTTGCAAGTAAACTGAGCGTGTAACATTCCTATGACATCTAGCAAACGAGCTGATGACCTTGAAGACCTGAACCGATTTCCACCAAACATAGCTAAGAACACTCCCGACTGACATACCTTTTAAACAAAAAAAACCGCATTACAATCGGATCATCCGTTTGGGAGCTACGATGCCACATACACACACACACACACACACACACACACACACAGACACGTCAAACTTATAACACCCCGTCGTTTTTGCGTCGGGGGTTAAAAACTGATGACATTACATTACAATACGGTGTGATAGACGCTCAGGCACGTATCGACTATCGTTAATTACGAATGTTGACGGAAAACAATAGCCAATAAGTGCTATCGTTGCACACAATGAATTGACATGTTCGATGGGATACCTACATCGGATAGGTAACGAGTTTACGATTTTACATAGGTATACCTATCTAGTTTAGTTGTTGTAAATAGATAGGTAGGTATGCAGAAAGTTAGCTATGTGTCTTCAACTAAAGTTGTTACAAGTAGGTATGAAACAGTTGTACCTACCTTGTTTGTAGTAGGTAAGTGGTTTATCCTATGAAGATCCTTTATTTATCCAGGATTGGGACCGATAAAACTGTGGGTTTACAACAGCAGACGGAATTGTAACAATCGGCGGAACATGACAAGCGGGTTCAACAAAAAAAAACTATATTCTAACTCCTACTACGGGTCTGCTGGTATTATTTTATAAATAAATAGAATAAAAAAAATACTTAGGTAAAAAAACCGCAAAGCTACATACCACTAAACTAGTAGTTACATATCTATTTATCTATGTACCAGGCTATCAGAATGCACGAAGAGCTAGTTGAAACAGACAATGAGTTCGTTAGGAGTGAGTGCCCTCCTTTGGAGGGTGTCACTCCAAGTTTGTTGCAAAAACCACAACAAATACATCTTACTATCCTTTCAATACACAATCACCTCTATCACTTACATAATAAAGTCCATATTCCATCGAATTTCAGTTGTAGAACGTTAATTTATACTCGGAGAAAAAGTAAAGTGCATCTCCAGATGAAAGTGGCTTGCATCTATGCTTAGATTTTACTTTTAAATATGAAATTCTTGAAAGTAAAAAGTAAGTAGCTTTATGGATGTTTGAGCGAGGGGGAGGAACTCATACCTTTGTGGAAAGAATTACGTTAGATGTAGGTAATGCGTCATTATAATATGAATACTTAAGTACAAAGCATACAGACTATAATAATAAAATACATAGGTATTTGAAAACAATAACAACCTATTTGTTCTTTGTACTACCTAGTTTCATTGATTTCCTTTCAATTAAGTCGGTTACGAGGAAAAATTCTATCAAAAATAAAATAATCGTGAAGACCATACTGACCATAAAACTATTAATTTTCCTGTACTTCAATTTTATTACTGTAGGAATGTTTCACAACACATTAAAGTTTTCAAGAACAATGCAAACGTCCTCGCAGCAGAACATGAGAAGATATTTACAGCGGCTTTTAAATTAAAATCAGTTTATTATGAAAAAAATATAATACTTGATAAATTATTAATACGATTTACAATCAAAATTATCTATAAAACTATTCCACTGTGTATGAAACACACTGATTGCCCGAGCCTTGTTCACAGGGTCCAAGGCACTGTACTTCAAAGAATTCAGTGCTAAAGTCTTCAACATCCTCAGATCAGCAAGCCTGCTGGCTACACCAACAAAAGCGACGTAAAAATCATCAGATAGAGGATCAGCCTCCCACGCCCCTGGGTCATCACTGGATAAAACAACTGGCAAATTCATACTGAGGAAAATATTCAAAGGATGATTGCGGACATCCTTAACTAAGGATAGAATAGCATTTGAAAGCACGTTTACTTCTATACCAATGTCCTTTTGAAGTACTTCACGAATCAGCACTGGGTGTTTCGCTAGCGCGTACCCATGGCCTATTCTTTTAGCTCCTAATAATACAGCGTCTATGAGGTTTTCGTCAGTCAGTGTTCCATACCAGTTTGTTTCCCCAGCGTGGAAGAAAAAGTTCAGGTCTTGTGCTTGAAGTAGTTGCGGCACAAATTCTATCAATGGATTCCCCGCATCTTCCGGACCAACTAAGTCGAACCCAGCTAAAAAGTCAGGCATTTCCCGCTTTAATTTTCGTGCCAATTGTATATAAGTATCCAAAACACTTCGATCTACTTTTCTCGATGGTGCAAAAATAAGTTTAGCTCCGATAAAATCTGGGTAGTCTCGGACGAACTTTTTTATTACTTTTCTGTACGCTTTTGCTGTAACTGTCTTGTCATACACGGTACCATCCAATTCGTACAAATCAGGCAATATACTTCTTACTTCTACATACATAACCTTGTCATCTCGGAAGAATTTCAGGGCATCGTAGAAGTACCTCTCCCAGTTCGGTCGATAGGCCAACAGTGGATACACAGAGCCAAAATACTGCATGAATCTTGTCCAACTCTCTTTGATAGTGGGGTAGACTACGTCAGGGTTGTCACACACCAACGTGAACTGCTTTCTTAGTTGTGCATCGAATTCTGTTACGTTGGCTGCAGCACGTCTTACTGAACTCATCAGCTGCCACGCGACATCGCAAGTCATGTTGGGAGTCTTATTGGAAAACCAGAACCGCATTGGTTTGTCTAGACATACGTACAGATTGTCCATATAAGTGAGGTTCACAAAGTAATCCGGACCGATGATTGCCATATCATGCACATGCAGAATTGCTCCTTTCGGCATATTCTTGATGATCTTATAAACTTTGGAATTCTGAATCTGGTTCTTGAATGTGAAGAAGTGATGCGACAGGTTAAAGCGATCGGGGTGATCGAACCCATAGTTAATTTCGTCAAACTTATGGTTCATCAAGCAATAATTCACTGCATTTTCTTTGTCACTTAGCGTCGTGTTTCCACCGAGAGATAGTTTTAATTCGAGATCTATTAACTGTTTCCTTTTCTCGTTATAGTTATCGTCACATGTTGCGTAAACAAATAGTGTTGCTACTATTATAATGGAGCGCATTTTGTTACACATTCGTTGTGGTTCAGTGTCAACTCGGTACTGACTTGTGGCTTGGGGCGTCGACCTGTGACATGACATACGAATTACGATAAACCAGCTGTGCTCAGTCGCGAACAATATCGTCATAATTGATATCAATTTATGTTTGTATTGTACGTGAGAGTCAGTTATTGAAATGAATAGTGTATTGATAGATGATCTCTGGAATGCATTATTGGATAGCTATAGGTACCTATTGTTGTAACTCAAGGCCAAATAAATATAAGATTACAATGTCTGTCATTGTCAATGACTGCGCTTGAAATTGGATCAGTTTGTTTTTTGCCATTCGATGTGATTAAAACAATGGGATAGATGATACCTATATCAAGGACATCTCTGCTATTTTAGAAAATTTGGCGTGATAAAAATACAATACAATACCTAACAGTATCAATTTAATAGTCGTGTGCAAAATGTTTTACCACCTGCCTACCTTTACGTAATGCGTTGTAAAATTGTGAAACGTACGTAAAGTAACATAATACCTACCTATGTAGCATACGAATATACATAGGTAAATATAACCAAAAACAGTACATACTTACCTTTGAAGGGTCTTGAAAAGATGACACTAGGATTTTAAACGAAACTTCTCTCTCAATTAAACTCAATAATTAGGTAGGTACCTACATGTTTTCAGTTTAAAAAGCAAGTTCTTATGAGTACAGAACTTGTTTCAACGTACCTTTAAATGCACACAAAGCCACTAAGACATCACTTTAATTCCAAAATCACTTTTCAAACATCTAACGAGGCACCGCAATTTAGAAGATTAAAGGGATAGGTGACACCCTGTCTTACATGTGTGCCTGTCATGGCAGCCATGTTTTTTTTCAACGGCAGGGCGGTTCTCTAAAGTGCCACTTAATCCCTGCAACCCTTTGCTCGGAAATCAGAACAGAAATGGCGGCTTTTGCATTTTCCCCCCACTTTGAAACCGAACCCTTTGCAAAACCGATGTTTGTAATATACACCGGTTTTTAAGACTTTTTTTTTTTTCTTTAGTATTTATTATCGTCTCGCGTATTTTGAATAAGTAATTGCCTGACGGTTTTGTGAGAAAGTTCGTCAAAAGAGTTTGCTCTTTTAGTTTTTAAGGCGTGTGGAATGTTTCCGAAATTGTGGAGTGGGGACATGGAGAACGAAATTACTAGCGGAGTTGTCATAACGCAAAATCTCCTTAGAAAGTTGAGTTCCAAAATGTGAGAGTTTGCGGGTGAAGAGTAACCTGTCCATTAAAAGCCAAATAAAATCACCAATCAATCACGGCCAATCTTGAATTGACAAGGAATCCGAACATCTCATTAGTTCTAGTAACTGACCACGCCTACCGTGCGTGACTTGACCTACAAGAAGGCACCTGACCTACCTTCTTTATGACATCTCCACTATAGTTCCTTACTCCGTGGTGATGTCTACGGCTGGCTTTTGTTTCTGTGAAGTTAGCTTGCTTTAAGTTTATTAAATGCTTTTATTTATCTGAGTTTATTTTATTTATCTCGACATCATATATTTTTTTGTTTAGGTACCTAATGTTGGCACCTCTTATGTATGAAAAACCTCTTAAAAGCTCAATCTCCTTTACCTAAGAGTTCCGTAACCAAATGGACCCTCATACTAAGATTGCATTTTGCGTCAGTCAGATCAAGCTGTATTTCATGAACTGTCATAGTTAGACAGTGGTTTTCACACGAAATGAAAACTTAGGTTGTGACGAAACGTACTGATAGTGCCTAGTTGAAATCCTATTATGTTTTAAAAAGCGTAACTATGGAGTTTCTTGCCTGTTCTTGTCCATAGGAATTACTTTTGGAATGGGCAACTAGATTCAAATCTATTTATAATTTTTGACGTTCATAAGTGCCTGTATACCTATGCCCAAATTACTGACCTATTTGGCACAACCACCTATTGGTTTTGTATTCTTAAATTCCGTCTATTAAAGTGTATTACTGTGTCAATTATTTATTCATTCGTTCACAGTTTATCAAAAAGCGTGAATCATGGATTAGCCATCAGCCGAGTAAAATGAATGCAAAGAACCTAAATGTCGTACCTATTTATCAATTAGTTATTAATACGCGAATAATACTCTTATTATTGTTATCGGTTATTTCGTATTGTAGTTGATTTCCACAAAGAGATAGTATTTAGATAAGTGTGACAAATACTTTGTTTCCTAAATAATATTTGATTGTAAAATATGTCTGTGTGTGGTGCCTTTTATTTCATTTTATTTTTATACTAGCTGTTGCCCGCGACTTCGTCTGCGTGAGCAATATAGAATTTCCAATTTCGTTTATTTAATCATTCATTGCTCAACCCCCGTAGGTGATAGCGTGATAATATATAGCCTATGTGTTGAACCGGCCCCCAAGTAATAGTCATGCAAAATTTTATTTAAATCCATGCAGTACTTTTTGAGTTTATCCGGGACAAACATACAGACAAACAGATAAACAGACATACAGACAAAAATTCTAAAAACTACATATTTGGGTTCAGAATCGATTATGGATCACCCCCCAAGTATTCTTTTAAAAAAATATTCAATGTACAGTTTTGACTTTCCTATCATTTTATTATATGTATAGATTTTCTCATTTTTCATTGCTAAAAAGACGGATTGACGACATTATGACATCGACTTAGGTACATTGTCTATAAACGCGATAGTTTGTAAAAATGTAGGGATGTATGTTTGCCATTCTTTCATGCAAAATATAACATTTATATCGTGAACCTCGTTTATTGGCAACTGGGTTAAAAATCACTTGAAACTTGACGGTATTACCTATATGCATATAAGTAATATGTACCTACAGCTTGTATCAATAGGTACCTCTAAGCAATTTTTTCCTAAATGCGTGAAGTAAGTAGTTCCCTCGGGAAATGAATGACACACCAGCTGAAAGCAGATTCTGCAAAAAAAACTGCAAAAATTTGTGAAGCTTCATTTCAAACAAAACACTGTCGACAACCTATTTAATAATTCTGCGATTAAATAAACGTAGGTAGTTGAATAAAGATTCCAAAGAAGAATCTTAAGAGAGGGTATTCGAACAAAATTTTTAGTTTAACCTGCACGTTTCTTGTGATTAGTGGTTGTAAATAATAATGGGATTGGATACAGTGCTAATACAGGTAGATCGATTTGTTTAAAGCATGATAGTTGTAATTTACTACTACTAAAATATAAAGTAAGTAGCTGTTTTGCTGTTTGTCAATCATTTATTACAAAACATACGTACTTACATAATTTATGAAGTCCTATTTTACCTGTGTCCCGAGGAAACTTTTGTAATTAGGACTGTTTGAAATACTTACGGTGAGTTGCACCCTTTAACTAGTAACCATAACAGAACCATGTTCAGTTGTCAAATTGCCGATTTGACCAATGGGCGTCAATTTCTCGGCTGGTTATGGTTTGGTTGTCGCCAACCAATCATCATCTTCCTGCCCTGTTCCCAAGTCATTTGGGGTCGGCGCAACATGTCTTTTTCTTCCATTCCTCTCTGTCAGACGTCATACTTACATCCACTCCCTTCTGCTTCATGTCCTCTTTCAAGCAATCAATCCATCTTTTCCTCGGTCTACCTCTGCCTCTCCATCCTTCCACATTCATACTTAGCACACTCTTCGTAGCATGCGTTTCACACCGTCTCATCACATGCCCATACTACGACAAACGCTTACCTCTCATTTTTTCGGTCACTGGCGCTACTTTCAGACTTCCTCTGATATACTCATTCCTCACTTTGTCCATTCTGGTAAACCCACCAATATTATAGCGGAAAAGTTATTTGATTTAGGTCAATGAACTTTATTTGTAGGAACCTTATTGTAAACGGTAAAATTTAAAATTACGATCGTAACCAACCAAGCGTGTCATTAGTTCTTGACATAATAAACAACTATAAGTGAACTTGATCGAACTAAAACTCTCTCTACTGACCACCAAAAATCTATACGAAAAAATATAATAAAGATCTGTTTGTCAACTATGACAGAATTCTACTTAAATCGATGTTCTAGCCGCTGATACGGTCGTGTGTCCAATCGCCAATCACAATACAAATTAGTTTTATAAATTACACGTACAATTTACGTACTAAGATGACGTAAACCTTGCAATAACTACTGAACATTGTTGTAGATTTTGCTGACTTGGGGCAGTAGGGCTCAGAAATGCCAAGCAGAGCAACAGAACAAAATACTGCCGACACAAGCACGGCCAAGCTATGTAAGTAACACCAGTGGCACTCATTGAATTGTTACGTCATATCTCACCTACAAATAAATTTTATCTACGGAGGTATCAGTTTTGCCATACCAATCTTGCTAGATAGTCTAGTCCGGTGTTTGATCGCAAACCGTCATAATGTGGATACTACCAATATTTATACTTTCCAGTGTTGTATTAAGTGATGCCCAAAATGTAGAAAAAGTGCTCAAAGAAAGACAATATCTTATGGAAAAAGAACTATCGATGATGTTGGGTAGCTCCATAGAACTCAGTGACAGTGAATTAAAAGCCAATGAAATCATAATGGACCTTAAAATGAATGAAATCGAGAATGGGTTTTTACATCCAAACAATTTTAACCTATCGAAGCATTTTTTCGAGTACAAGGATTTAGTGAAGAAAAAGAAGTTGTACAAAGTGCTAAAGGATATGCCGAAAGGTGCAATACTTCATGCTCACGACACAGGTATTCTGAGTCCAGATTATATGGTGGAATTGACTTACTGGGATAATCTGTGGGTATGTTTTGTTAAAGGCAACAATGATATACAGTTTCAGTTTAGTAAAAGAACACCAACAAGTACTTGTAGCTCTAAGTGGAAACTTATGAAAGATGCAAGAAAAGGTTCTCGTAGTTTAGCAAAATTTGACACAGACTTAAGAACACACTTTACTTTGGTAATTGATAAACCAAATGAAGTTTACACTGATGTAAATACGGTATGGCAGAAATTCCAGCGATACTTCATTAGCTCTGGTCCACTGTTGACGTATAAACCTGTATGGGAAAAATATTATTACGATACATTGCTGGCCTTGAGAGAAGATAATATAATGTACCTTGAAATTAGAAGTGTTTTACCATCCTTGTATGATTTAGAAGGGAATACTTACGACCCTGTTGCTACGGCTGAAAGTTACAAACGTGTAACAGAAAAGTTTATGAATGACTATCCTGATTTCTTCGGTGCTAAATTGATATATGCTCCACTGAAACTGGTAAATAAAAGAACTTTGCAGGAATACATAAAAACAGCTATGGAAATTAAAGTTTTAATGCCAGATTTTTTGGTCGGTTTTGATTTAGTTGGGCAAGAAGATTTAGGAGTACCATTAAAAGAGTTTATACCTGAGCTGTCACGCCTTTCTGATGACATAGACTTATATCTTCACGCTGGAGAAACTAACTGGTATGGCACCACTTCGGATGAGAATTTGTTCGACGCCATAGCTTTGGGAGCTAAAAGAATAGGGCACGCATTTGCTTTGATAAAACATCCCTTGTTAATGGAAGAGGTGAAGAAACGCGAAATAGCTTTGGAGATCAACGTGGTGTCAAATTCTGTGCTGAAATTAGTTGAAGATGTCAGAAACCATCCTTTGGCTGCTTTCCTGAGTTTGAACATGCCTGTAGTTTTATCTAGTGATGATCCTGGCGTTTGGGAAGCAGAGCCTTTGACTCATGATTTTTATGTCACATTTGTTGGCGTGGCTAGTCGTCACGCGGATCTTAGATTACTGAAACAGCTAGCACTAAATTCCCTGTTTTACAGTTCGTACCCTGAAAAAGATAAGTTGGTGCATGAGTTTGATATCCGTTGGACGAAGTTTATACATTCGATAGTGAAAGATCACTGGCACGGTAAGAATCTCAACGATCGAACGTTTCTGTCTTAGTTAGAATCTTATTATTTATGTATTTCTAGGTATGTTGATCATGTTGTATTTTTTTAGCATTAAATATTCACTTTTAGATTTGTGTTTTATTTCCTTGTGTTAACTTTTTCCGACGTCATCAGCTTTTGTATCTTGTGCCTCAATTGTTTTTTTTATTGAGTGTTAAGATTTTTATTATCAAGTAATACCCTTTATATTATCAAATCATTGTGGATTGTGGATTAACTCAAAATATGGAGTAAGTATCTACTTATGTGCCAACTTTTTTAAATTCAAACGGACAGACAGAGTTATTTCTGATTACTTAGGTCTATAGTACAGTCAACTTCAGGTCAGTGGTAACAGTTTTATAGGAAAATCGTACTTATTACTATTGAGTTAAGGTACATGACAGTTGCCACTGATGTGCAGTCTATCTACCGTACAAGCTTGCTAACAATTTAGTCTGTCAACAAGACCTAGAGCGACCACATTCCACAAGTCAGCATGCTCAGATTACGTGTTTTATTATTATCTCACTACCTATACCTAGCTAATTTTAGATTTATATATCATTTCCGATTCATAAGAATTAACGAACATTAAATATATACCTAGCAAAACTATCAAATCGTATCGAATCATCTATTAATAGGTACTTATAAAGCTGGGGCTGCTTTTATCTACCTGCGTGAAGTAAGTGCCTCAGGACGTGGACATAAGTGGGTGAAACATCACCTGAGAAAACGGAACGTGAGAGGCCGGAAGGAGCAAGTTAAGAAAATGTTTTTTTGGGACGGAAATATGTATGGTACCATGAGTATACATATATGTCCTAGTTATAATATATAGGGTGGTCCTTTAAAACATTGTAATTCAATATCTGGTTAGAGTTAAAGCTGACGTTAAGGGTCGGAAATCTTGATTCCACCAATCAAAGGTTTCAGTCGGACTGATACCGACTAAATACCTGACCGTTGTTATGTGCGCAGTCCAATAAATATCCATACTTATCAAGAGCCTGATCAAACTATTGACCGACCAAAAGTCTGCGATGTCCAAGTTAGCAATATAATTAAAAACAATTTCTACACCTTCCGTTAAAACATAGATAATATACGGTATAAATCTTTCAGTGACGATAAGAGGGGCCAGATGGCAATCAAAAAAATATAAAAAATGGAGGAGGTATTAGGAACTTAAAAGTTAAATACTCTACTAAGAATATCGTAATTAATTGATTACTTGGTAACAGTATATCAATGTGTAATCTCTTTATCGATTTATTTTACACAATAAAGATAACAAATATTCTACATGGTAATAAGATAAAAGTTAACACCCGAGCCCTTAGAAGGCATTAACTATCCATTCTGACATAATTATCGACTGCCCAGTATTTTCCCAACTATAAATATCTTATCTTTACTGACATCATCATCATCATCATATGCCTTTTTCCAACTATGTTGGGATCGGCTTCCAGTCTAATCGGCAATGCAGCTGAACGCCAGTGTTTTACAAAGACCGACTGCCCTATCTGAACTTCTCAACCCAGTTACCAGGGCAACCTGATATCCCTTGATAAGACTGGTTAGTTAACTTCTTCGTATACGGATCCAATATGTTCCGAGCTCATATCAGTTGGCTTACCAAGCAGTTTTTCACAAGTTTTTCAAATCGGTCCAGTAGTTTCCAAGATTAGCGCAGTCAAAGAAACTCTTCAACTTTATAAGTGTGGATTAACTACAACATTTTCACCTAACTTTCCACTACACAAACAAACAAACAGAACCTGTGTGGTCTAAATAATGTCGTGACATAAATCTTAGTGTGCACTGTTGACACCAATTAGTGTGAACTGCTAACGATTATGAACACAAACGGCCCGTGACAGAATGTGTGAACACAGCTTAATTAGAACACCGATGCGCACGAGTGGCGTAACTTGGAATTTTTGAATTTCTGGAGGAACATCAATTTTTGAGATTATCATAGTGGCAGTTAGGTGGTAGTTTATCAATTTAGTGATTATCGGATATCGAGAGAAAAATCTTTGGAGAAATTAAAATAATATTACAAATCCTTTCCTTCATAACTTTAAGAAATTTCAGGTTAGTGCTCAGTTTCTCTCAGTTTTCAAGTTTTTTTACAAACCTAATCAATGTCCCCATTATGAAACATTTTTTACTTTTGTGAAGTTAATAGTATTTAGCTGCATTCGGACAAACAAGACTTCTTGTTATGATCTGTACCATGTAAGGCGCAAGGAGACAAATGGTTACCTTCAGAAATGCTAAGTTAATTAGTGCTTACTTATAGGTGCAAACTGGTGAAGGAAACTAGCAAAATGTAAGGAAACGCATAATATTAAAGGAACAGCACATATGCAGTTGCGCAAACGTTGCAAGTGCAACTAATTAGGGGGTCGACAGAGATGTAATGATGCACAACTGTGAACATTCACGCTGCGATGACGCGCCGACACTGACGCTCGGAGTTTGTTCTGCAAAATTATTACAGAAGGTCATGTAGTACAGGATATTATTTTGTTTAAATAAAGGCATTTCAGTGATTCTAGGGTGGCTTTTTATGTATCAAGTGTGAATAAATTGATTGTTTACTTCGATTATTCAAAAGGGTATCTCAAAAAGTCGCAATATTTATTGAAACAGTCGTCGGTCGTCGTCAGCGATATTGTCGAATTCTAACTTATTTTTAATTTGAGTCCATTAAACGTTTTGCTTAGCATAAATACATACAACATTGATAACCAATTCGTATTCCTCTCTATTATGTGAAGAAATTTCAGTATCTTCTGACTAAACACAATATTAGTATTGAAGACCAAGGATGATATTTTGCATTCATGTTGCATTTTACATTGGCCAGCGGTAACTATTGTTAAGTGATACCTAACTATTGTTGGCTTTGCCATTTTTGACAGTTCTATAAACTTAGATCTCGAGGCTGGCAAAGATGGATGTTACCATAGCAACGCTATACAAAAATGTATCAACTTAGCCTTCTGGAGTTTTCTGTTTATTTCTAAAGTAGTGCTCATCCGTGAATAGAACTAATTGTGTTATTTATAAGTGGCTATTAGTGACTTTAAATTCAGTTTCTCAGATTTATACGCGTATTAAGTTTCGTGTGTGTTCGAGATAACGTCTTTATCGTTGCTCGATAATCTTTTCAGTAAAAGATATGAAAGGTCAAACTTGTTATTGTAAGTAATACTTTAAATGTAAGGAGAAACGGTAAGAAAATATATTATGTAATAGGTAACTTGCTTAGGGTCGTAACCCATCTAAGGATCGATTTTTCAATCATCAGTAAACTTCTAACGACATTTTGTTATTTTCTTATACAAAAACCGGCCCTAAATATTTTGGTAATTTTTTGGGCTTAGGGAGAGATTCTTATATACCTAAATGGTTTGGTAATTTCTTGGGCTTTGAGAGATTCTTATATCTCAATAAAAAGTACTTTTTTACCTAAGTAGCTACATAAGAAAAAGCCATTCTTGTAACTCGAGTCTTTCGTAGTTTACAATTGCAATTCATATCAGCTAGGTACTGATGCTATTAATATTTTACAGGCGTTACAAACTGAGGTACCGACTGAAAAACTTTTGGAGTTAAACACAAACATGAAAAATGGCTTTCAGGTATATTTTAGGGCGAATGATAAAATTATCACGGCTAATGTTAACTTAGGATAAAGTGTTTTTCTTGGAGAGTCGATGGCAAGGCTCTCTAACCAAGTGGTATTGGGTTGCCCGGGTAACTGGTTTGAGGAGGTCAGGCAGGTAGTCGCTTCTTGTAAAGCACTGGTACTCAGCTACATCCGGTTAGACTGGAAGCCGACCCCAACATAGTTAGGAAAAAGGCTCGGAGGATGAGGATGATGATCGATGGCAAGGCTCATTAATATAGTAGGAGTAAATTACTGAATACAGATTTAAGAAGGTATCTAAAATATCAAAAACTAGTTTATATATTTTACCATAAACTGCACTATCAAACGCAGGTTAGTTCACGTGCCTTATGTAAGTGTAATAACCGTAAAACATACGTACCTAATTACTCATTACATATTAAGTACTAAACTGATTAATTACGAAAATATGTCTTGAAATACAACAATACAAACTTCCATACTTACCGATTTTAAAATTTTGCTTGATCCTTAAAACACACTCACATCATCTCCCGAGCCTTTTTCTCAACCATGTTTGTTGGGGTCGGCTTCCAGTCTAACCGGATGCAGCTGAGTGCCAGTATTTTACATGGAGCAACTGCCCTATCTGACCTCCTCAACCTTACCCAGGCAACCCAGTACCCCTTGGTAAAACTGGTGTCAGACTTACTGGCTTCTGACTACCCGTAACGACTGCCAAGGATTGATTCTTTACCCACTAGGTCACCACGACTTTGAGAGACCTTAGAGAGCACACTGAAAACTTATAATCGGTCGATATGTGTTTGGGCTTGTTAATCAGTATGAAGATGAATCACCTCTTCGTGGTGCTGTGACGCACATACTTTTTTTGTGGTGTACGCAAACAACAACAAATTGCGTACGTACATTTCTTCATCATCATCATCATCAGCCTATCGCAGTCCACTGCTGGACATAGGCCTCTCCAATTACATTTCTTAATTGTGCCATAAGATTGAGAAAAACATGATGCTTATTAGCTATACACTTGTAAATGTTCGTTCTTGATGAATGCTTTAGTTTACTATGACAAAAACTATATACTTACCTAAGAGTACTTACCTTCATATTAGTTTACCATGACCAAAAATATATACTTACCTACCTAAGAGCACACAACAAACTTTAAGTCTTCCAATAGTTTGTCTGGACTCGGACTTATAAATCAGTATGAAGATGAATGGTAGTACCTACGCACATTACAAAGATCAGGTATTTAGCCGGTATCAGACCAACTGAAAACTTTAATTGGAATTAAAATTTTCTTTAAAAAAAAAATGTTTGGCTCCATGGAACCATGGGGTCACCTGTTGGCCGACTGTTTAGTCTGCAGTAGCGGGTACCTACTCTAAGCGTGTAGTAATTAAACATGAAGGTTATCGACATTTTGACAGGTCATTGTACCATATTCTCGGTCCTCTTTAACACCTATTTCAAATATTCTATCTATCCATGTGGTTTTGCTTAATAGAGATAAGTAGGAATTACAGATTGCTTGTATAAGACTAATGTCAAATTAATATTATAAGTAAGGAATTCAATAGATCGATTGGCTTTATTTTGTTTTGTTTTTCATTCAAGTTTGCATAAAAACTTATACATATAGGTATAGGTACATCCATATATTATAGGTGTACCATGACAGATAAAATATTATTCTTTATTGTACACAAAAACATATAAAAACACACACAACACAGAGAAGACATGTACAAAGGCGAGCTTTACCCAGAACTGGGTTCTCTAACAGCAAACCTTAGAGCGATAGAGAGATGCGATAGGGAAGAGAAAATCAAAAGTGCACAACATTAAACAAAACAAAGATGAAACTACATAACATAAAATATGTAGGTACCTATAAATAAATCATAAAATATAAAAAAATAAATAAATACATACATACAAATAAGGTCACAATACATACAAGTAAGGTCATAAAATATCACAATTTCTAACATTTACTTACTTGCCTATTATTAGAATAGGTACATTTTTATCTGTGACATACAAAGATAAACTTAACAATTCGTTGAACTCGCGACCTTTTTAAGAACGGACAGATAATAATATGTTAAGCATATTTAATCTACTTAGGTACTTTTACATATTCTATATGTTGTGAAAAGGAAAAAGTTGGTGAGTCTATAGGGGATTAAGTATCTCTGGATCTGACAAACCGAATTTGGTAATAGGTATCAATAGCAATTAAGCCACATTAACTGGCTAACTTCTGACACGCATACTTACTGGAACGAACTGTATCTCGTAAGGTCTTTCTCAAAAACGACACAACACAAAAAGAT
Organism: Helicoverpa armigera; assembly: GCF_030705265.1. NCBI lineage: Eukaryota > Metazoa > Arthropoda > Insecta > Lepidoptera > Noctuidae > Helicoverpa > Helicoverpa armigera. Next base: position 5,783,692 of record NC_087141.1, read on the forward strand.
AATAGAAAGACGAACCCATTGCATACTTATTTACTTCACTATTACTTCAAAACAATTTCTTGCACAATAAATTAAGTAATGAAGAACTGAAGCTTCCAGAACATTCTTCAATTAAATGTTAAATCTTAATAGTAACTTGAATAGTTTTTTGTAAAGTACCCATGAATAAAGTAATCAGTCTCTTCTATAGAGCACGTAGAATTTTGTCATAAACTTACGCTTAGGTATGCGGCTTTTTCACTTACTAAGATTCTAAGTACCTAATAACTGTTCAATATCTATCAATGATAAAAATGTTAAAAAAATCCTTTACGAGAAATACCCATTATATATCACCGTGGCACCCATGAAACAAAAAATCTTTTCTAAAGCGTCAAAACTAAGGAACCAATTTAGATAAATGTTGGTTGGTAGGTATTTGATTTTTCCATCTAGAGAGATATTTATGCACCATCTAGATATTTTAGCACAAAACCATGAAAAATACCACTAACTTTTACAGAAAAAAGGTTACCAAGATATAAAGCAATCAAGGTTAGGTGTGAGGGCTTATAACGTAAACAATACATGTTCTATTTTCCTTGTCATTTGTATGTGGGAGAAAAGAAACAATACATGTCCATTATTTTAGGGTTATCTAAATGTCGGACTAATTACTTTTTTTCATGCACATGCCTATTGTACAAGTCTGCAAAGAGAGATAATAAGAAGCTTCCAGCCGTTACGGGATACCTATCTAGAAAGATTAAATTGTTATTATTAAAACACTGTATGAAGTCGTCTTGTGGCTAAAAAACCAACCTCTCAAATATGAGTGTGGTTTCGATTCCAGGTCAGGCAAGTACCAATGTAACTTTTCTAACTTTGTATGTCACCTTCCAAGTATAAGTATCTTGCACAACAAAAACTGATCATCATCAAAGAAACATCTCGAAGAAACCTGGACTAGGTACTTATATCACCAAGTCGTACTGAACAAGCGTGGAAATTAACGCTCAATCCTTCTCTATGCGAGAGGAGGCCTATGCCCAACAGTGGGACGATAAAAAGGCCAATGATGATGAAGATGATGAGTATTGTCGGATAATTGTTTAAAGGAAAAATAATAATGATGATTACTTTAGTTAAAGAGATTTAATTAAATTAATTCGCATTCTTTTTTACGAGGTCAACGAACATGACAATGCATCATCCATTTGAATTAAATTGGAAATCTTGACTTGATCTTATTAAAACCTTCTACAAGTAACTTAAATACTTATATTTTCCTACAAAAGTGATAAGTAGATAAGCTACTTATAATAAATATTATGTGACAGGATCTCATTTATTATAAAATAAACTGGGTGATAAATAATTATAATTGCATTATAGGTCATTGCATTGCGTCGTCATTTTCCTTATAGACATAATAATAAATTATAATTAAAATACTTAATAATATAATTATAATTACATTACATTACAAATACGTGGTTTAACTTAAAACAATCTTATATTATATACACATTAAAAATAAAATATGCTTTAAACTAAAACAGTCGGAGTTTAGAGTTTAATTTCTATAGAAAGTAGTTCTAGTTCAAACGATTTTCGGGACCTTCTCCACGGAGAAATCTGTTAACAATCTTAAGCTGACACTAATAAAGTCTATACTTAAGCAAACAATAGTATTAAGAAACTAAAGGCAACAAGGCTCTTTGCTTAACATCACAAAATACACAACTCTTTATATATGATTTTCTAACTTCACGTTACATACACGAATACTCTATCACTTACACCAATCGAAGGCTTCTTAAAAGTCTTTCTATGACACATTTATTTCCAGTACCAAGCCTATCATTTTCAAAAGATCCACAACTTATTAATATATTTCAAAATATTATCGATAATCTTTCACACTCGCGATAGGTACATATGTACACTCAATCAACATTACGGTCAAAATCTATCTCTGACAAAGATTTATCAGAAATGATGTCCTTTACAAACGTATCCCATCTCTTACTAAAAACTTTGAAAAGTCTGTCTTTACCTTCATCTTCCAAAGCACTGTAAGTTATGGAATTTAAAGCAAGTTGTTTTAGCATCCTCAAGTCTGCACGCTGACTTGCAATTCCCATAAAAGCTACGAAGAAATCATCAGTCAAAGGTCTTGCACTCCAAGCTCCTGGGTCATCACTGGACAATACCACAGGGAGTCCCATAGCTAGGTATGAAGCCAAGGGATGATTCCTCACATCGTGCACTAACGATAACACCACATTTGATATCACATTCACTTCCAAAGCAATGTCTTTTTTATCACAGCAGACATCAGACTCGGGTGCTTTGTTAAAGCGTACCCGTGCCCTATTCTCTTTGAGCCTAGAAGAATCGCGTCCACTAAGTTCTCGTCAGCTGATGTTCCTAACCAGGCAGTCTCTCCAGCATGTAGATAGAAGTTTATGTCGTTTCTAGCCTCCGATAGCACAGGGAGGAAGTCTGTCAATGGCCTTCCTATATCTTCCTGACCTACAAGATCAAAGCCTGCTATCATATCGGGCATTTCAGCTTTAACTGCTCTCGTAAGATTTAGAGCATCAAACACTTGATTAATACTTAGAGCTCTATGTTTTGTGACAATCAGTTTCACTCCTATAAAATCTGGATGATCTTCGATAAACTTGTTAGTTACATTCTTAAAGAGCTCCACTAAATATTTCTTGTCGTGTTGTGTGCCATCCAACTCATATAGGCCGTGTAAGCCGGTACGAACTTCTATATATATAATGTTATCATTGTAGAACTGTTCCAGTGTTGCATACCAGTATTTTTCTCTAACCGGTCTGTAAGAGATCAAAGATTTTATGACGTAATAAACTTTGTTGAATCTTTGCCAAACTGTGTTGATGTCAACAAAATTAAAGTCCTCTCCATCTTCTCGGTAGAGTGTAAAATACTTCTTCAATTGTGAATCAAAAGCGACTGGATCTCCGGAAGAATTCCTCATATCACTAACAAGAGTCCACTTAGATTGACAAGGTCGCTCTGGGGTCGTCTCCGAGAATTGTAATTTTAAATCGTCGTACGTGTGACAGGCGTACAAGTGATCTTCATACGTCAATTTCACTAACATATCCGCGTGTAACATAAGAGAACTATGTACGTGTAACACTGCACCCTTCGGCATACGCCTGATTATTTGATACACCTTCGAGTCTTCTATATCTTTCTTGTACGAAAAGTAGTGCTTGGAGAAATTGAAATGCTGTGGATTGATGTAGGAATCGTTGAGTTCCCTCATCTTCCATCTCATAAGTACATCATTTGCTTTGTTTTCATCTTCGTTTAAATTTATTTTTCCTCCTACTGCTGTTATCGTCTCTTCGTCTAATAAAGCTCTTCTTTCTTCATTGTAATTGTCTGGAACGGATCGTGCGTCGAGCGAGATAAGGAGACACGCGATAGTGTAAGCGGTCAGTTTGTACATGTCTGCGGGTTCGTGGCCACTTGGTCGGTAAGTGTTCGCGCCTCGGCCGCCACTACGGAACTGTATGTAGCCGGCGTTTATATATGTATGTCGTAAAACGTTTATTGTTGAGTGGACAAGTACAGAGTTAATGAACGCTTGATTTTACAGCGAAATATCTACTGTGCCTATACCTAGATTTTTTTTAGTTGACCAAACAGTATTTAGAAGCAGGTTTCTGTCACAAATATTGTGTTTTGCTAACTTTTCGCGCATTTTGCAAATGTTTAAATTATTTTTTCGCTTTCAGAATGATTGTCACCCAGTGAATCCAAAGTTAACTGATATTTGGCTATGTGCTAACCTTGATAGAAGGTGTAATTTTAAGAATCAATTATTATCATGATAAGATGAGATATTATCAATTATAGTTAATTAACGATAAAACAAACATAGATTACATGATATCTAGATTGTTTTACGTGTTAGTTATATCAATGAGCTGCTATATCATTTTGTACCTGTATATGCTATAGAGCATATAATTGAGATAGTAATTGCCAATACTAACATTACCTACTAACATAGCCGTAATTTGTTAAAATGTGTTATTCTTTCACTCAAAAACTACGTAGGTAGGTTATGGATTATGATGAAAGTTGATAATAAAACTTTAGAATTACGAATACCTACTTATGCTACTATTTTGTCGATGAGCAGGAAGTAGTTCCCTCGGGATTCCGATGGCCTTATTAACTTACGTTACGTTACAGCCATTTTATCGTCCCACTGCTGAGCACAGGCCTCCTCTCACAGATCACCACGCTTGCTCACTGCGGGTTGGTGATTTCAGACTCAAGATGTTTAACTTAACATTTATAATATTTGTAAGTTGACTGTACTTGCCACATCCTCTTGACGTTGCAATTAAAATACATTTTCAAATAAGTGTTCGATAATGCTTAAACACAGTTATTGTAATGACGCAAAAACTGTCAAATTATGATTTACTTATGCCGATGATGTACCTACATAATTATTTATTTAATCACTATAATGTTCTGCATCCGTTTATTCAAAGCGATGAGAAACTTTAAATCGTTGCGTTTACCTAAATTTAATTTGTTGTACCTAAGTAATTTAATATTAAAAAAAAACAGATAGCTGTAGGTACACTATATTTTCCTTTCTTATGGTTACTTTCAGAAGCTGCAGTCAGTTAACTATTTTTACATGTAAATATTGTACCTGCCTAATGATTAACGTGTTTGATGAGAAAATTTGTGGTATTCCTTGCAGACGGTTTCAGGTACGGTCGTAGGTTTCGGAAATTCGGAAATCTCTCTCTATCGTGACATAATGGCTAGGTTAGCTGTGGAAAAGCAAAGATGACTCCCGGACACAGTAGATGTGGGTCTGTGAAAGAGAGTCAAAAAACTCAGTGGGGGCCACCAGGGCCAAAACCTACAAGGGCTGTGGAATGTTGTCCGAAACAGTTACTGTGGCCCAAGTACATGAAGGGCTCCAGAAGGAACATGATGGGTTTTAGTCAGTACGAGTCTGACACTACTCACGTTGCACCCAGCGAGAGGGATCATTTGATGATTTCCCACCAAAAAAAGAGAAACGGGAGGAAATAAAAACTAAATGTCATTCAAGGGTTTAGTCAATCGTAGTGAAATTCAAGGTGAATTTGCGTAAGGAGGTGTGATATTATTTACTGAACTCGTTTCTAACTCTAGAACATTCTGGTATTTCACCTTTTTTGTGGTAAGTACGCATGTTTAGGGTTCCTTTGATAATGGTCTTTTTATTTGATTATTTTTTAGGGGGCTAGTGAATAAATGAATAATCACTATTCAACTTTGTTTCTTTATAAGTCTTTATTAATAAGTATCACATTACCATCTTACTATGTTTTATGCACATTAATTATATTCTTGATGATAGGGACTCTCATAAGTCAAGTTTCTATTTATTTATTTTTGCTTAGATAGTAAAAAACATTCTCTGAAATAAGTTACAATATACGCGAAAGTTTCGGACACACTATCATTACTTACTGTCCTAAAGTCTATGCCTCCGACTGTACTTCTAACATGACTCAATTTAGATATTAGATAAACAACAGTTTAAAAACAATAAACATACATAAACTAGTTCCTCTATGAAAACTGATAACACAGAACTTTGCCTATAAGCGGAATAACTACGATCGTCATTATTTCATAGAAATGTTTACAGTTTGTCAGACTAAGTATGTAATAGCAAACTAGGTACTTAGAAGCTATTGCTCATAGAAATGGAGCCGTAGGTCAGAGGTCACTGACATCGTTCGATTGAGATGTCATAATCATGATAAATGTAATTTCCCTTATTAATAACTGCCTATACAAATGTGTAATACAGTTACTCACACACGATTTATATTTACAGGATTTTTATATTTGCAAACCTGATAATTTGCCCAATACTAATCTACTAACAAAATGCACGGGACATTTATAAGTATATAAAAAAGTAGTAAGTTTATCTCACACGGAATTCAAACTTTGGATCCCTTGCAACTTGCTTGCAACCACTAGATGACTAGACCAAAGCAACAGTAGACTGGTCAGTTCAATTTTACTTAGAACAGCGCCATCTATCAATCCTTACAAGTACTGTTTGAAATGTAACATAATTGTGTTTCTAGTGGTCACTCAAGTTCCTTTGTATTCTACTTGAGGTACCGAAAGTGGCGCCACCTGCTGGGAGTGTTAGAAAAGTCTGAAGTGCAGTTTACAAGGGTTCGCTCGATCAGTACCTTCTTCTTCTCTTAACTACAAAATATTTATTATGGCATCTTAACATGATTAGGATTCCAATAAAAGAGGTCAGAGCTTGAATCTTGCTTTCCCCTGCTGTTTTTGAGATTAAAATACGGCTTCGGGAGAACAGTCAGTACAGTTAGCTGTACTGTACCTAACAATTAAAAAGTGATATGGCTGTTTATGTAAATATACAATAGGAATTGTATCATACTTACCTTGTTATCATCGTTACAATAAAAAGGAAGGAATACAAACAACTGTAAAAGAAAGTGCTTAGTCTGTAGATTAATGTTCAAAATTAAACAAAAATAATATAATTAAATATCATTCAAAAACGTGTAATGTAACAATTTACTTAACATTTGTGAAGGTCTTAGAAAGCTAACAACAATAATAAAGCTTATATGTTCAAAAACACGGATACACGGTACTTATGGAAAACTAAAATATCATAATCAACAAATTAAACTCTACTACCTACTCTTTTTATCATTTAAAGATGGATCTGAAATCACATCAATCACAAACTTGTCCCAACGGGCATTAAAAACACTTAAAAGTCTATCTTTTCTTTCACATTCTAATGAACTATACGTTATTGAATTAAGAGCCAATTGTTTCAACAATCTCAAATCTGCATGCCGACTTGCAATTCTCATGAATGCTACAAAGAAGTCATCAGTTAAAGGTTTTGCACTCCAGGCTCCTGGATCGTCACTGGATAAAACTACAGGTAGACCCAAAGCTAGGTATGAAGCTAAGGGATGATTTCTCACATCTTGCACTAAAGCTAACACCGCATTTGATATCACATTCACTTCCAAAGCTATGTCTTTTTTTTTCACAGCCGTCATCAGACTCGGGTGCTTTGTCAATGCATAGCCATGACCAATCCTCTTTGATCCTAAGAGAATCGCATCAACTAAGTTTTCGTCAGCAGAGGTTCCTAGCCAACCAGTCTCTCCAGCATGTAGATAGAAGTTTATCTCGTCTTTAGCTTCAGATAATACAGGAAGAAATTCTTTCAATGGCTTGCCTGCATCTTCTTGTCCAACAAGATCAAAGCCTGCAATGAAATCTGGCATTTCGGCTTTAAATCTCCTTGTTATATTTAAAACTTCTACAACTTGATCGACACTTCTAGCCCGACTCTGTGAAATAATAACTTTCACGCCGATAAAATCTGGATGGTCCACAATGAACTCATTAGTAACATTCTTGACAAGGTCCATTAAATATTTCTTATCGTGCAGAGTGCCATTCAATTCGTACAAGCTATATATTCCTGAACGTATTTCTATGTACATAACGTTATCATTGTAGAACTGCCTCAGTGTTTCGTACCAGTATTTTTCTCGTACCGGCCTATAAGCAATTAATGATCCAATTGCTCTGCCGACTTTTCGGAATCTCTTCCAAACTGTATTTATATCAACAGATTTATAATCTTCTCCATTTTCTTTATACATTGTGAAATAGTTTCTCAATTGTGCATCAAAAGCTGTTGTGTTCCCGGAGGAATTTCTGAGATGACTTACTAGAGACCATTCAGTTAGGCAAGGCATATTGGGGGTTGTCTCCGAGAAATGAAAGAGCATAGTGCCGTCTTCTTGACAAGCGTACAAGTGATCTTCATAAGTAAACTGCACCAAAACATCTGCGTGCAACAGTAGAGTGTTATGCAAGTGTAAAGCTGCACCTTTTGGCATCCTCTGAATAATTTGATACACCTTGGAGTATTCCAAATCTTTTTTGTAAGAAAAATAGTGTTTGGAGTAGTTGAAATACTGTGGACTATTGTGAGAAGCGTTGAGTTCTTTCATCTTCCATCTCATCAGAATATCGTTGGCTATCGTTTCATTTGCGTTTAAATGCACTTTTCCACCAACAGCTGTCAGAGTTTCTTCATCCAATAATGCTTGTCTTTCTTCATTGTATTTGTTTGGTATGATCCGTGCGTCAAGGGTGATAAGACTCGCGATAATGTATGCCAATTTATACATGTCTAGCCTATCTTTATCGGCACTAACTTCGAGTGTTCTCGTAACAACCGTCAGAACTGAACTGTTGTTATAAGTGCTAAATATAGTGACAGTAATTTTAATATATTTAATGAGTTTTTTTATAATGTGATAATTGTTGTTGATTCGCAGATAAACGAACAATTGGTCTGCTCTGGTCTAAATGTTTCTGTATCTCTATCGGCTTGAACTGGATGACTATAGGTAACTGATTATAAAACTGTTTACGTTGCATTCAAATAACACAAACACGAGGAAAATATACAATCTTCTGTACAAAATTCCCCGCTGCCTAAGAAATGTCAACAAGTGAACTAGATTAAATGTAATTTATTGAGATGTAACTACTTAATACGTAGTGCCTTTTTCCTCTTGTTGGCATAGGTAATCAAAATTGGAGTGTTAAAAGAACTAAAGGTACCTACCGCTTTTACATCACTTTACTCAAATTATTTTCTAAATAATATGGGCACTAAACGAATTTTTAATCATTACAATATTAAATGTATGTAGACTGTGAACTTAGGTACTAGCTGTTGCCCGCAGTCTCAACCGCTTTTCAATGACACTACATCCTACACCTGGAAAAAAATAGCCGATCTCTTTATTCCATCTTAAACAGTCAGCGTAACAAACAGATTATTTCAATTTTAGTTAGGATAGAAAAACAAGAAGTCGTATTTACAAAATATAGTAATTTATTACGTGTATACCTATAGGTCTCATTTCTAAGTAGTAATATAATTTATTTCTAGGGTCAAAAGTTTATCGCGATATGATAGTGATGTCACACCGCTTATAAATTAGCAACAATATAATAAATGCTATCCTGGTCTGATAATTTGCTGATTTATGCAAAGGTTCAGTGCAAAAGAAGAGTGAGATAAAAATATGTCTTTTTACATGCGTCTTACTGATAAACTTAGCAATTTTTTTTGTCACTGTATCAAAAAAATTATCTTGCCAAGTACATATATATTGTAATTATTAAATCACATACCTATAATGTAGCACAGATGTATTTTTATTAAATTACACAATTTATTTTTTTTAATATATTTCTGATTTTCCCTGTTTTTTTAAAATATATTTCTGATTTTCCCTGTTTTTTTTCTACTTGATACTAGATGTCGCTACTTGCAGACTTAGAACGTCGAGGCGTAGTTGGCGCCATCTATGAGTGAGTAGTCTGCACTAGTCTACCGAAATATAAAATAGTCTCGCTAACAATTTGGATTACTAACTCACCAGTGTGTTACAGAAGCATCTTTTTTAAAAAAAAAAACTTATATAGGTATCTTACCTACTGAAGTATGCTCGTATGAAGGAAACATTTTTGCTTAAGTGGGTACAGACAGACCTTCTTACACGCTGTTTAATGTGGAAGTACAATTATTTAGCATCTAATCTATTATCTAGTCCTTCCATACTTAGCTTTTAAATTTTTTATTTATGTTGCTCTTGATTTTAACCTTATGATATAGTAGTCATCCTCTTGGGCACGCTCCCAGTCGACAGCGATGGGGACGAATTTTTCAATGCGTTTAGGCTTTAGTTTTTATTTTTAGGTTTGATAATAGAATGAATAGTGTTTACGTTATTGTAAATATAAATTATTATTAAAATTCATATGATATAGGTAGTTAGTTCTTGAGTATTTATTTGCATTATAAAAAAATAAGCAATCGCCTTACACAATAGTAAAAACCCATCTTTTACAATTCACCCAACTACAAAACTTATCAGCGACCAAAAATCTGAGATTTCGTCGTCCGTCTCCCAAAAAGTGCGTCACGACGCAGTAATTCTTTTGCCCAATTATAGGTCTTACACCGTTGTAATAAGGGCGATATCTGCGCGGGTCATCTTGGGTCAAAGTCGTGACAATGACGTGACAGTGTACGATGCGTTGAGGCTTGAAAGTCTGCTTACCACGAATCTGTGTGATTTACGATATAGAAATGGTAAGATTGTCAGTTTAACGTTGGAATATTAAGATTTAAGCTTGGCCGCCGTTACGGGTAGGTAGTCAGAAGCCAGTAAGTCTGACACCATAGGTTGCCCGGGTAACTGGATTGAGGAGGTCAGATAGGCAGTCGCTCCTTGTAAAAAACTAATACGCAGCCGCATCCGGTTAGACTGGAAGCCGACCCCTTCATAGTTGGGAAAAGGGAAAAAGGCTCGGAGGATGATTAAGATTTGAGCTTCGCTGTTTTTGAGGTCACTTTAAACTAGGTTTGCTTCTATTAAAATATTACAATATTCATCTACTTCTCCCATCATAGATTTATAAACATGTTTGAAGATATTGGACTGCATAAGCCGTAGGTATAGTGTACGATGCTTAAAATATTTTACATACCACAAGCTTTCTTGTCTTTTCAGAATTAATGGCTACAACAAATTCATTGATTTTTAACCAAATATGAAGATCCGAATACCTACCAATCTGTGCTCAAGATAACACTAGACTATCATTGTATAATTATTCTGACCGTATTACTTAGGAACCTACATATGAAGAACAATAAATTCAAGACCACTCTAACAGGATAAATCCATTTCAAAATTTAAAATAATCGTCGCAGGAAATATTATTCAATTCATATCATTTTGGTAGCGACCACTTAAATCAAATTGTTTGGTCCGCGGGCAAATATTTTCAAAACAGGGGTCTGGCCGCCATTGTCAAATTGACCGAATGATTGTAGGGGGAACGAATGAATGAATGGGAGTATTGTTGGATTAAAGTATTTTGGGGGAAACTGCACGGTTGACATTCGTTTTGGTAAGTGATATTTTGTAAGCCCTTGATTTTTGTTTTGTCGTGTTTTTGTGGGAAATATTTTGATAGAGAACGAACGAAATGCAAGTAAAATTGACATGCAGAAGCTGAAAATAAAACTGCCGCGACGCTTTAATAACTAACGGCTGTCAAGTTTTAAGCAAATATAAAAAAGTTTTTAACATACGATAAATTTGTAAGCATTTTTACAAATGCTTACAATACTGTTTGTCACATCACATTCTCTTACTATACCTTCATAACCTACCAAAGTCCCAAACATTAACATACACAAAAAACCAAAAAAACAAACGAAGACCACAAACAGCAGTCATCCAAATTCAAATACAGCAAATACTTAAGTACTTCGAAATTGATAGACAGGCAAAATGCGAACCTACAGACTGCTTACCCGAAAAGCCATTCATCAGAGTTTTTGCTCGCAATGAAGACGGTTGTCTCCACACAATAGGTACCTACGTTCGAACAAGACGCTAGTTATAAATCTTACGACCACAGGTGATAGCGGCAAGATTAAAGAGAGCGGTTCCCTTTGTAACGCCCCCCTCCCCACTGTCAATATTTGCATACTAAGTAAATAAAGTTAAAAGATCCTAAATTGTGTTGATTGAGATGTTCAGAACTTGCCTACCAGTTGTTAGGAAGAGTGGTTTTGTGTTTTTCTAAAAACAGTAAAGCGATTTGAAGTAGTTAGTGCATGGCTTGAGAGATGTAGGATAATTAAGAGAACGGTGGATGGTGGTGTATGTGAAAGGCAAGAATTAAATGCTGCAAAAGTGTTTGTATAATTTGGTTTTCCGATTATGAGAACTGTTTGTAAAATATTAACATTTAATTTAACAAGTTTACCTTGCTTAGGTATAGGTACGTTTTTCTAGTTCCTACTATTCTCTGGCTTAATTGCAGATAAGACGTAGACTCCCTTAAGTTATCATTGTATATGAGAATCACGATAATTTGAACATTAGCTCATCTAACGAAAACAGAAGCTGATATCAATTTTGGATCCTTATTATAATTATTGACCGGATGATGACGCTCTATTTTGGGTTATAAAATCATAGCCCTCCTTTTTTGATCTCTTGTCAAACACCTGACATTATCCGATCTCAGGTCACCTTCAACATCGCGTGCTCCTCAAACGAACCGCTCAAGTGACGAGACAATGAGCGGATCATCACTAAACCACATCCTTTCAAATTGTACCCTAATGAGCCGAATAATTGACAAAAAACCAGCCTTTTAAGACGTTTTCTTACGATTTGTTACTTTGGGACCAAGCGATCCTTCATCACCATCATCATTATTATCATCAACCTTAACTTTAACGTCATAAGGTCCGTTTTTGCTCGTTGTTTCTTCGTGAGTTGGGTTGAAAAGTTGGTGATTGGTAAGGAATTAATCTGTGGCTCCCGTTTGCAACATGTCGTCATTGTGTTGTTCCATGATGTGAAGAGGCTGTGGTTTTCCTCAGTTCTTGTGTATGCTCTTGTAATTGTTGGTTTTTGACCAAGGAAGTGGATTTTGACAACTGATGAGGACAAGAATATATTTCAGCTCTAGCATCTGCAGAATAGTTATCAGTATTTTACCATCACATACTTCCACACGATATGGACTCGTGGGAGCTTCACAAACCTTCGTCGATAAAGAGGCTATCTAACAGTGAAGGGTTTTCGAATCGAAATAGTAGTTCCTGAGATTAGCGAGTTTCTGTGATATTATTCAAGCAATCCGACTCTTCAGCTTTATAATATTTTATGTTGTATAGAATATATCAGATGATATTACGATGCCCTATTCACTTTATTTGAATTTAACATTTTGAACTTTTTCTCTAATTTTTGGCTTCATTATTATATTGCAATTTACAATACATATAATAGCACTATCAAAAACAATGCCATCTTAAAAAAAGACGCGACATTTGTCATCCATGATGACCTATTAATTTCTATAACTATGGGGTCCTTTCATGGTGTGCCTTTGTTAGTCATGATAATTGTCAGCAACTGTCTTCTGTTTCCAGGACAATGGTTTTCGTTGTTCTGGTTTAAATATAAACAATTGATAGTTGTTCTTGTTATAGAAGCAGGGCCAACTGTCGTTTGAAGGTTTGCGAGGGTAGGTAGATGTTTCGTCCGTTGGAGAAGTTGCTACATGTTTTTAAACGTTTCACATGAAGGTTGGCAATATGCACAATATAAGCCAATTAAATCGCCGATTTGACTATTTCTACATGGTGCAACGTTCCCTTATCTTGTTATCTTATGATCTTGGTCTTCTTAATTTCAGTTTTTGTTTTAAATTGGCGTATGTCAAATGTGTACTTATTGAATATTCTAAGCCTTAGAAGTATAAGTTGTTAAAACTTGTAGATCATGAAACCAGGTTACCTAAGAATCTAAGGTAACCTAGTTTCATGATCTACAAGTCTTAAATACTTGAATTGATCTGCCGTAGATTGCAAAAAAATATAAAAAAACATCATCACTCATAGGAAACCACTTATGCTACCCACAAAATCCACCCCCAAACGAATCCATAATCAATTTCTACCAAAAAAAAGTAACCAAAAATTACACTGCCAGCAAAAAAATGTAGCACGCGATCTAATTATCGTTGAAAAACATCCTACTTTTGGGGTCCCGTTTTTTGTGGCCGTAATTAGTAATTGGCACGTTATATGTATCGTGTGGTCGCAGGTTCGAGCTTGTGCAAGGCAAATTGCGGTTGTTCATCATTTGCGGGAACATATGGCGAGTAACGGATGGGTCGTAGGTATTGTCTGCCTGTAGTGTGCTTTCTTGGTGTTTAAGGTAACGGGGAATTTAGAAGCTCGCAGTGAGAAGCTACGTGGTAACAGTTATTTATATTTAAATAGATTCTGGTTTTTTTAACGAATAGCGAACTTCCAATAAGTTTAGTTTCAGTCCGTGGCTGGTGACCATCTTGACATGAGATCCTCCATGTTTCGGAAGGCATGTTCATTCAATTGGTAGGTAAGTGACTGTTCTTTGAACATTTCTAGAGATCCTTACGGGAGGTCAGAAGTCAGAAAATCTGACAGCCAGTCTTACCAAGGGTGCGATATCGACAGCCGCTCCATGTAAAACAGTGGTACTCAACAGCAACCGGTTAGACTGGAAGCCAACTCCAACATTGTTGAGAAAAGGCTAGGCCGATAACTGCAAAAACATTATAAAGATAAAATTAGCAAAACTCCTAGAACTCAAAGAATTAACTTATTAAAACTGAAAGCAGGAAAACCTACCCAAACTTAATTCACCCCTTGATTCATAGTAAATCACATTTTTCGCGTAATGAGACCAAAATCAGTAACCCTAGTAATTGGGTCTATCAATACCAGATCCACCCATGCACCTTATGTTCTAGGTCATAAGGTTGAAAATTGAACTGGCAAAGAGGAAAATTTCCGATTTCCCATCGGAGTTCATTTGATAGGCGCTGATTTACAAAAGTGAATTACGATCTGGCAGTCTGTTCGTTACAGTAATTTGATTTCATGCAATTTGTGTGGGTATCATAATATTGAGTTCCGATTGTATGCAGGTGTATGCTTCGAGATTGGTAATGAACAATGAGTGAATGGTACATAGAAGACTTGATGCATAAAATATAGGTAGCGTTTTCACACTGGTGGATTTCCTCATGGTAACGCTTGGTTTATACAGGCGGTACCTATTGCGTATACGAGAGACGTTTACATGAACTTATATGAAAACAAGTGATGATCATTCTCAATTCTTCAATCATTGTTAAGTGCCTAGTACCTTGGATTAATAATGTCAATAACTCCATGACGAAAGATATGACGACTCTTCTAAGAATAGAATCTAACAATTCCACTTATTTTCGTTTTCACATATCTATCTAAGCATGTATAGTTTATTTATAAACGTGGATATATGTATCATATGTCAACAATCTTTTGAAATAAAAAAGCAGCCTTACAACAAATCATACAAATGTAACGCTGCGCCTTACCGCTAAATAAAAGCTGATAAATTATCTGATAAAGGTAATTTAGCTTCATCACATGATATGATGAACTGGATGTGACATTAATGCAAGTATCTATTGACTTTAACTTTAGATGCTTATTTTTTTTCTTGAATCCTGATCCCCTTATGTAAGTAGGTACCTAATTTTAACCAGTTCAGCTAAGAAATTAGCTTTAACTTAAAAAGTCCATAGGTAATTAATTAAGAAAATCATACATTTTATTTGAGACTTAATTCCGAAAGCGATTGATTCCCAAAAATTCCAGCTTCTAGAAAGAAAACGTGGTTGACCAATAAGTAGGTACATAACAACTGTTAGATATCATCATCATTGTTATGGATGAATACATGAATGAATTTGAATTTGATATCCTTATGGCCAATTTCATCGATAATACCAAATGTAAAAAGTTTACATCTGATATACATTAGAATTAATACTACTAGCACATCTAGAACTCCCCAAATCAATGCCTGGATAATACCGAGCAAATAGCGCGAACAAACAAGCGTTGTGTCCCGCTCGAATCGACGCAATTCAATAAGGGTGGTTAACGACTGATTGCAATCAACCCCCGGACGTGAGCCGAAAGTATTGATAACATACTCGGTTTGTTTGGTTATTGGTAAGTAAAACCTGGGTGATGAGCGTGTATTATAGGGTAGATTATTTCTAATTTTAATCATACCTACTAAGCATCATACTTCATATTGGCGCTAAGTATGTCTCTTTGTCACGTCACACTAATATTATAAAAGTAAAAGTTTGGAATGATTTGTAGATGGATGGATGTCTGTAACATCTTCACATAAAAACTAGTGAACAGATTTTGATAAAACGTTATAGTTACCTAAGCTTCACAATACTTAGCTACTTAGCTCATTTTTTCAAGTGCGCTACGTACCTAGCTACTCTCTCAGGACAAAAGCGAATCAAATTTTTTAAAGCATCGGAACTGAAAAATCAGTTATCTTAAAGCCGGTAGCATTATGCGTTATAACCAGACAACCGTGATCCTATGAAAACCGAATTTCTCAATGAAGGTTACAATCATACGTAATCAAAAAGACATACAGACTGGCAAACAGACGCATAGCGGTCAAACATATAACACCCTCTTTGCATCAGGGTTAAAAAATACGACCTATTCTTCAAGCCGACTCAAGACATGAAAAGGCCATATAAAACTAGTACATAGGCACAATAATATTCATAGGTACCTACACAAAGAGCACCTACATACTGGAGACTAAACAGTTGGCCGACAGTTGACCCTATGGCTGGTAAAATTATTTTTAAGGAAATCTCGATTCCAGTTAAGGTTTCCTTTCAGTCGGTCCGATACCAACTAACAGCCTTACCTACTTATAAACGTTGCTTAAACATGTCTTAACTAACATTTAATCACCACTTAAGGCTTTAAGTAGTAATTAGTTAAAATTATGCTTAGAAGATTATTAGAGATTTTTATAAGTAAGGCTGTAAATACCTACCTGATCTTTGTAATGTGCGTACTACCATTCATCTTCATACTGACTTATGAGCCCAAACAAACTATCGACCGACTTAAAGTTTGCAGTGCAGTGTGCCAGTTTTCTATAGGCTAGAGGTTTATATTCAAGCTACCATTCAGCTAGTGCACAATTAATGGTGGCTAGGAATATAATAAACTTCATAACTGCGAGGTTTACAGTCGACATCGGATGTTAGTATGGCGTCCATGCTTGGCTTGTCCAACATGGCGGTGTGAGTTCAAGAAACTGTGCACGCTAGTTTTTTTTCTTTTTTGATTTGAATTTCGAATGGCTGTGTAAGGAGTTTTCTAGGTGGGTAAATTAGGGAATTATGTGCGGCGGACCAATCGTACTGGGTGCTAAAAATGGTTCTGGGATTTTATATGGATAGAAACAACACTGGAAAAGTGTCAAGAAGAAGTGGGGTAATAACTATGGGAGTAACTGTAACTACGAAACCACCAGATAAACAAAACCAAAAACGTATTGTTTGACACTTCAGATACCTCCTTCTAATCATTGTTCTTCTTATTTATTTTACGTTTAAACAAAGAAATTGATCTTCGCTTTTATAAGCATACAAGGGTCTAATTCAAGCTCTTAGGTATATAAAACTATTATCTGCTTCCCAATAGTGCAATGTTACCGTTTATTCCAAACATTTACAAATGATCAACCATGATATTTCCGATAACAGCCAAAGACAAATACATACCAACGGCCAGATGCAAATTCGAATTTAGAAAAAGAATACCGCACCAGCTTCACAAAATTCCAGCCAGACACCAACGCATTCAAAAGAGTTCATAACATTTATAAGGAAACTCTTTATTTATAGCATACTTAAATGCAAATAAGGGAAGGTTTCTCCCCCCATTAGTTTTCACCATGAAACACCATCGTCGAGCAAAAACTGGTGGCACAGCCATCATTATCAAGTGGGCGGGCCGAGAAAACTTATTCATATTAATGAAAATATACCCTATTGTTATGTATTTAAAGTTGGTATTTGATAGACAGTTGTGTGTGTGTATATGTGTATTGTATATACATATATATGAGAAAACGTGTTAACGAACATATAAGGTGGAGAATAAGATCGTGTTAAGAATACCATTTTATACCATAAGGTACTCATGTGTTGAGTGAAATTGGTATCAAGTTAGTTTTTTTATCGAAAAACATAATAATATGTGTAGCATATAAGTTTTTGCAGTACCTAGTATTATAATTAAAATAGGTACCTAGTTATTGATCAAGCATTCATTTCATAATTTGAAACGAGAACTGTAAGAATGTACCAAAAGAAATAGAGTATCGTATAATCCTACAATTATTTTAATCCTGTATTATATAAATGCAAATACCTAAAACACTTATTTTATTGTAACAACTCGAAATTAATATACAAAATTATAGCATTAAAATAATTGGAGTTCCAATTTTAATTATTTTAAATTTATATACAGAATTAAGTCTCCACCATTTTGGGTCATCATCATTACCACTAGGCAGACAAGCTTATTGCCATGAAACTGCATAATTTTACAAAAAAAACTACATAACAGGGTGATAAATAAGGCTCGAACGTATACTTAAATCATTATGGTACCTTTTAAGATGAGTTTTGGGTTGTCAAACTTAATATTAATTAAGCATACTTAATTCTTGATGAGCAGGTCAATCACTGAGTAAAGGTTAGCTACATCTGCCAAGATTACTTTTCAGGTGGGAAACAAACACAGATAAATCTTTTGTGACAGTCTTTATTTTTAAGAATTCTTAATTGAGGTAAAATCACCACATTCTGAGGATTTTCTTCATTTTTATCAGGCAAAGAGTACTTATTAGGTAAGTTCTATTCGTATCAATTCATTGAATACGAGAAAAAAGTACCCCTAAATTTTTTAGAAAAAAGAGATTCATATCGACCAGTCTACATCCTCGGCAGTCGTTACTGGTAGTCAGAAGCCAGAAAATCTGACACCAGTCTAACCAAGGGGTATTGGGTTGCCCGGGTTTGAGGAGTTCAGGTCGCTTCTTGTAAAGCACTGGTACTCAGCTATATCCGGTTAGACTGGAAACCGACCCCAACATAGTTGAGAAAAAGGCTCGGAGGATGATGATCTCGACCAGTCTAGTCGTTTTAAAAACAGAAAACAAACTACTTTTTAATTTTTTTAAACATAACTCGTACGCATAAAAATCTAGGTCTTACTAAAAAGGACATAAACTCGTGCGAACGCAGCCACTTTAGTAATTAAAACAAATGAGTTCCTAATTAAAAATACCTAATAAATGGCGGCCATTACAGATACCTAGATGTTGCAAAAAGTGTTCTAATTAATTAATAATTAAGGCCTAGGTAGTATAATGATTTAAGAGCTGACATGATTGTGGGGCAGGTGATTTTAATGTACCTACATACATACTTGTATGTACATAATTAGTTCTCGTACAAGTTAGACTGGTCGAGCAATACCTCAGTTAAGTAGACACTAAGTTGTTTTTGGGGTTCAGTATTCTAAAGGTCCAATGTAAATGTAATGTAAAAGGCATTAAAAGAGCGGTAGCCCAGCAGTTCTGAAAATAGGATTTGATGCTAATAAATTCAGAAAAGAAAAACACTTATTGAATTTCCCTTTTATGTGCCCTACGAAAGGCCGACTGACGTCCGACATACTTACTGCCATTTTTCAAAATCCAACTTATCATCATAATCAATGCGGATTGACGATTTCAAACCTTAAAGTCCAGGTTCTCTCAAGATCTTTTCTAGGACACACCGTCCATAGGCCTAGATACCCTAAAATCTATAAACAAACAATCCCTGATCACATTCAGGTATACTACCTATTCGTAAAGTTCCGATTACAGTACATATTTTATTAGGTAAACAAAGAGCGTAGGTACAAAAACATCGGTCTAGACGTCACCCCTTGGCCAAGTGTCTCGTCTACTGAATTATTCATTGGCACCCCGTGTTTGTGTTGCGGTTATATTATTGTTTGGCCTATGTTCTTGTCTTATGTGTACATAAACAAACAAAACTGTATTATTACGTTGTGTTATAAATAGGTGTTTCGTATAAGCACTCAATTGGCAGACGAAAGTAGGCCCAATAGATGTCAGTTTATTTTGATGGTTGGTAATGTGCGCCTTATCATTCATCTATCTACCTGTGCCCTGTCAAACTAACGCTCGAGAAAAATTTTGCAGTGTGATCTGCTTTAAGTAACTTGAGTGTAGGTAGGTACACTGATCAGGATACCTAGCAAATGTCTAGCCGATTTCATCAAAAATTAAACGTAAATAGTGAAATATGTAAAAAATTATTTTTAACCGACTTCCCAAAAAGGAGGAGGTTATCAATTCGGCCGGTATGTTTTTTTTTTTTTTCTATGTATGTACATCGATTACTCCGAGGTTTATGGACCGATTTACGTGATTCTTTTTTTGTTCGACTCGAAATAGCTACCAGTTGGTCCCATAGTCATCAGGTCAGGATCTGATGATGGAAACCCTGAGAAATCGAGGGCAACCTTCGAAAGTTGTAGGCATACATAGGGTAAAAACTTGATACTCGGGTTTACGCCTAAAAGCACTATTCAACAGTGAAGATTTGGAGCTGATCTGATGATGGAAACCAGAGAGGGTCGAGGGAACTCGACAACTGAATATGTAAACTACCTCGTGTTTGGGCTTAAATTATTTGTATTGACAAGACCTTTGCAACAGTGAAGGTTTGAAGCTGACCTGATGATGGAGACCAGAGAAAGTCGAGGGAACTCGACAACTGAATATGTAAAATACCTCGTATTTGGACTTATATTCTTTGTATTGATGAGAATTTCCCACTTGTATGGATAGTGACAACTATACGTATCACTGAAAAGCTTTAAATAAAAAACTTTTTTACAAAAAAATTAAACCGACTTCCCAAAACACTAAAAAGCAAAAAAAAAAACAATTTTAGGTGCATCGGCCTAGAAGTCGGTGGCAAAATTAACTTAGTAACATCCATTAGACACCGAATTCTAGGCCGATGCACCTAAAATTGTTTTTTTTTTGCTTTTTAGTGTTTTGGGAAGTCGGTTTAATTTTTTTGTAAAAAAGTTTTAGAGCTTTCAGTTATTAATCAGTATCTAATTATATCTCTCATAGTACCAATTTTTGCCTACGCCAAATTACATACAAGACTTTCTTTCAAATACATAAGAAACATTCCACATCTCTAGAGATATACTTCTTTCTTCCAATTTTACCTCAAATCGCACCGAACCCCATCACCTTGGAGCCTGAAGCCACTTGCAACCCTCGTGCATGAATATTGAAAGCTCATCACCACTCTCGCACCCCTGGTGAGATGAGTCAACTGCACTCAAGATATGTATGTATCCTTGTTTGTTTGTCTGTGGGTGAGAGGTGGAATAACAAAGAAATTGGCTATGGGTAGATGGTGTTTGTAAATTGTGTGGTTTAGGATATGTGCTTGTCTTATGAATAATATCTCCGTAGGTGTAAAAGTATGCCGTGTAGCGACGGCTTAAGAATACATATGTCGCTACCCCTTCTTCCAGTGGGTGTCGTAGAAGTCGACTAATGGAGACAATTGCACCGAACACCAGTGCGAGAGAAGGAAAACTCGAAAAAAACCCTCTATCAACCCGTCTGGCCAGCGTGATAGCAGTAGGCTAAATACCTCCATGAGCAGCACAAAAAAGCCACGGCCCCTAGTTCCCGGCAGTCCCGTTATTCCCGGTCACGGTGGCGACCGTGGTTACGGCGGGGCAGGGGGTGCGAAGAATCTCCGGGTTACGGGAGGCCACCAAACAAAACTGACTCTGGCGACGTACAACGGCCGCACGCTACGGCTTGACTCGCATCTGGCGCAACTCGAGGTGGAACTTGGGAAGATTAGGTGGCACATATTAGGGTTATGTGAAGTTCGAAGAGAGGGGGAGGACACCATAACCCTCGAATCAGGTCACCTAATGTACTTCCGAGAGGGAGACCAACAATCCCAAGGTGGCGTTGGGTTTCTGGTTAATAAGTCCCTAGCTGATAACGTTGTGGAGGTGTCTAGTGTGTCGAACAGGGTAGCGTACCTTATCATAAAGCTCACCGACAGGTATAGCCTCAAGGTAGTGCAAGTGTACGCACCGACCTCGACACATTCAGACGATGAAGTGGAGGATATGTTTGATGATATATCAAGGGCCCTCCACTTCACTACAAAGACCCATTACACCGTTGTCATGGGGGACTTTAACGCTAAAGTGGGAGTACAGACTTGCGGCGAATCGGCAGTAGGATCCCATGGATTTGGAAGCAGGAATCATAGGGGGCAAATGCTCGTCAACTTCCTCGAACGCGAGGGGCTCTTTTTGATGAACTCCTTTTTCAAAAAGCAGCCCCAAAGGAAGTGGACGTGGCAAAGCCCCGACACTATGACTAAAAATGAGATTGACTTCATCATGACGAACAAGAAGCACATATTCAGAGACGTCTCCGTGATCAATAGGTTTAATACCGGTAGCGATCACCGACTTGTCCGAGGCTCTCTGAATATCAACTTCAAGGCCGAACGTTTCCGTCTGATGAAGGCCAGGCTCCGACCAACACTGCTCCAAACCATGACAGGATCCGAAACGTTCCAGTCAAATTTGGAGAACCGATTTGCCGCCGTGGAAACCACAACAGACGTTAACCAGAACCACGAATATGTGGTTCGGATCCTCAGGAGGAAGGTTCGAGATTCTGTAACATGCAGCGTAAGGGCAAGAAATCAAAGCTTTCGGAAGAGACATTAGGGCTTATGAAGAAACGACGTGAAAACCCGCCTGTCACTTCGTCAGCTAAGCGGGCTCTAAACCAAGAGATCAACAAGCACGTACGACGCGACCTCCGGTACTCCAATACTCTTGCCATTGAAAGAGCAATTGAGCTGAATCGGGGTCAAAGGTGTTCGTACAATCTCTTGGAAGAAGCCACTTGACGAAGCTGACCACAACAAGTGGAGAAGTCGTTTCTTCGGTGCCGGCAGTCCTTTCGGAAGTGGAAAATTTCTATGGCCGGTTATACGCATCGCATGCATCTCGACCTGATCCCGGAAATGAGGATTCTAGAGCCACATTAACACGCCATTTCACCGAAGACCTGCCAGAAGTCAGCAGTGGCGAGATCGAGATCGCTCTGAGACAGCTCAAAATGGAAAAGCCCTGGCGAGGATGGCATTACAACAGAGCTTTTAAAAGCAGGAGGTAAGCCCGTACTGGGGAGCTCCAGAAGCTTTTAATGCCGTCCTCTTTGAAGGAGAACTCCAGAGGCGTGGAGTAGGAGTGTTGTCGTCCTGTTCTTCAAAAGGGAGACAAAACCCAGTTGAAGAACTATCGACCCATTTCCTCCTAAGCCACGTCTATAAGCTGTTCTCAAGAGTGATCACGAACCGACTTGCGCGAAGACTCGACGAATTCCAACCACCGGAGCAGGCTGGGTTTCGGAGCGGATACGGCACCATAGACCACATCCACACAGTGCGGCAGATTATACAGAAGACCGAAGAGTATAATCAGCCCCTGTGTCTAGCATTTGTGGACTATGAGAAGGCCTTTGACTCGGTTGAAATCTGGTCTGTTCTGGAGTCCCTGCAGCGTTGTCAAGTAGATTGGCGATACATTCAAGTGATGAGATGTCTCTACGAAGCCGCTACAATGTCCGTCCAAGTACAGAATCAGCAAACAAGGCCCATACCGTTGCATCGAGGAGTGAGACAAGGGGATGTTATTTCCCGAAACTGTTCACTAATGCAATGGAGGATATGTTCAAGACGCTGAACTGGAAAGGACGCGGCATCAACATCAATGGCGAACACATCTCTCACTTGAGATTTGCTGACGATATCGTCATCATGGCGGAAACGCTGCAGGACCTACAACAGATGCTTAACGACCTGGCTGAATCTTCTCTACGCATCGGCCTACGGATGAACTTGGACAAAACCAAGGTCATGTTCAATGAACATGTTCTACCGGAACCGATTGCGATACACGGCGCCGTTCTCGAAGTTGTTCGGAAATATGTATACCTCGGGCAGACATTGCAGTTAGGTAGAAACAACTTTGAGGACGAGGTGAATAGGAGAATTCAGTTGGGTTGGGCTGCATTTGGGAAGCTACGTCGAGTCCTAACATCGTCGATTCCACAGTGCCTAAAGACAAAAGTCTTCAATCAGTGCGTCCTACCTGTCATGACTTACGGAGCCGAAACGTGGACACTGACGGTACGGCTGGTCCACAAGTTTAAAGTCGCTCAGCGGGCTATGGAAAGAGCTATGCTCGGCGTTTCTCTGAGGGATCGCATCAGAAATGAGGTAATCCGTCAGAGAACCAAGGTCATCGACATAGCCTACCGAATCAGCAAGCTGAAGTGGCAGTGGGCTGGCCATATTAGCCGAAGAACCGATAACCGTTGGGGTAAACGAGTTCTAGAGTGGAGACCGCGCCTCGGCAAACGTAGTGTAGGACGTCCTCAGGCACGGTGGAGTGATGACTTGCGCAAGACGGCTGGCAGGAGCTGGATGCGAGAAGCCGAAAATCGATCTCAGTGGCGTGCACTTGGAGAGGCCTATGTCCAGCAGTGGACTGCGATAGGCTGATGATGTGAGGTGTAAAAGTTAAATAAATGCATCCCATTTGAATAAGTCTAGTCAGATTTTTGTAATCAACTCAATTTCTTTAGGGCAAGTCTAATATGAAAGTTATCTTGACAAAATGAAATGCTTTCTTTATGAGATTTAAGTAATTTATTTACTCGTTTTGAATTATCATTACTTCATAATATTACCACGAAAAAGATGTCACACATTTTGTTGAAAATTCTCAGATCATAAGTAGGTACAACTTACTAACAAAAATCACAGAAAATCTTAAACTCTATTATTAACACTTCGACCAAAACAGTTTTCCTTCCATTCCCATACCTCCCTTACATCCTCCCATGGCACGTTTATCAGGGTATCTTCTACCCACAAATTGCGGCGCTATACCATCCTCGCCGATATAAATCTACTATTGAAAGAAGTCCCGGCGTCCATTCACGGGCTCTTTTCAACGCGAGCAGACAAACAGACAGACAGCCGAGCGCAAACACTCCTGTGAACCGAGATCAAAGCGCGATACCATAGAGAACCCGGTTTAATTTGGCGCCAACGCACGGAACGCCATTTTTTCCGTTTTCGCGGCATTCTGTGCTGTCGTTTTTTTTTTGTTTTTTTTTTCGAGTTCCATTGATTGGTTCTAGGTTTTGTTGTGATGAGGTTTGTGAAGAATTTTTGGACCTCTGTATTGTATTGGGTCTCAGAACGTATCAAAATAGATATACTTGGGTAAGAACGTGTGCCTAAGTATGTACCGCATACTGAACCACAGCAAACTAAAAGTTTTGTGGGGCAAATTATGTTTATGTAATATCGCGTCATGATAAAAATAAGTAATGTACCTGGTATGTTCTCAAACTTTCATATTTTGTTGTGGATCTATGTATAAGTTGCATATTTGTTATTTAGATTTAAGATAGTGATAAGTCTAATTATGTAACTGGTTTTTTTTCGTCACCAATAAACACAAATAAATGTATTTTCGTCCAATTGTGGTACATACATATCATGTACATTTTTCTTTGTTTCAATTAGTCTTTTTAGCTCAATACCGTTCAATATTGAGAGTGTATTTCGGAAAGTTAACGCTTCCCCATAATATGATGGCAAAGGTTACGGCATTGTATCCACAAAGTGTCCGAGCCTGACTTTTATGGCGTTTTACTTAGATTACATGTTTTATGGGTATGGGACACTATGGTATCGTAATGGCGGTCACACACGGCAGGCGTGACCGACGGCTGTAGCTTTAGGCAAAGAGAATGAAATGAAAATGATCACATTTTTAGAAATCATTTATTGACACTAAAAATGTTAAAATATAAAAAATCCAAAAATAATTATACTACTATTATTTTAGTGCAGATAATGTTAAAATATGATAATTAAAAAAAAAAAGCATACAAAACATATAAAACCGTATTCTTTCTTTATAGTTAGATCACAGTCTGACAAACATCTAAATAGGTATCTAAATACTAAACGCTAAAAATATCTTGCGTAAACGTGATTTTTCAATTTGATAGGGGTGAAACGAGCAGTCAGTTCGCTGGATTTCAAACTATAGTAGGTAAGTATAGTTACTTAGTTATGCAATAAGAGTAGGTTTTTCAATTAATCTCAAGACACAGTATTTACTTCATCAATATTAATAAACTAGACATGATACGCTGTCCGTCATTGGCTATGATCACAATTGCGCACGAGTGTCGCCCAGTCGCTGGCAAGGGCCACTTCAACCAATTGTCTATGCCATTGACATAAGTGCCTACAGTTAGCCATAGTGACTGTTTTATTATTACTATTTTCAGAGCCGATTTTTCAATGTTAAATTAACTTTTATCTCAGTGCCTTAAATATGGCGCTTAAAAGCTGTCAAATCGTCAAACATAATCTTCGGATAAAAATTATCTGACGATAGAAAGATCGGCCCTTAGAAATCTATATCAAAATAAATATAAGAGTATGAATATGTGTTTTTTCTTGAATTGATAAATAATTTTGTCACGAATAGATTGAGACTAGAAAATACCTACTTCTATCTAACGAAGTAAATAAAATCTAAAGTTACTTTAGGTATATTTACGAAGAAATTTGGAAAAAAATCTGCTGATCACACATCAGACGCAGGCAATAGATATTTATTTCTATACGTAATATAAAAACTCAATTTGTGATGTAATTCTATATACCACCATGAGTTATCTCTGCTGGTTAGGGAAGCCATGGTATTGTAAAACTACGGATAAAATGTGGGACTAAACACGTGTATTTCGCAATCGTGCGTGCCACAAAACTGGCAAAATACTACACATGTACTTTATAGTACCAGCCAATACTTCTATTGCAAGTTATCCATCCGTCCATTGCCTAAGTTCTGCTGAAAACAATATGCAATTTTTATGCAACGTTTTAATACCTACATAAGTACATTATTTCATTCCCATTTTACATAATAATGCAAGTAGACTCATTTACTTCAGCTATTAATTTAATATTTTTGTCATTAAGTATCAGCCTGATACAAAACACTGCTCACATAAAGATCTAAAAACACCAACATGATTCTATTTACAAAGTACCAAGACTGTCCTATCAAACCCCACACTCCTACCCACCCTAGCCGGTCAGAATTGATGAGTTACCACAGTGCGCCGGACGTCAATCTTCATAATGACCTAACGTTATTCGCTATCAATTGATACTGATTCAGTTATTCTGGTAAATCACCACCATTGAATGATTGCTTTCTAATTATGATGGCGATGCGAGCCAACATGAGTATGCAGTTATTATAATAAAATAACTATTCATGCGTGGTTGTTTGGGCATGTATTTGGCGATTGGTGAAAGCACATGAGTAGGTACCTAGTTGGCAGTAGATACTATACGAGTAACTGTTTCTATATCCACATGGGACATACTCATATAATTTTTCCCTGTCTAAATGTGTCGTCCTAATCTAAGCAAATAGTGTAGTAAATACACTAGAATACATTATCTCCTGCGTAGCTGGTTGATCTCCTTGGAGACAACAGCAGCCGTGGCCGACAATCGATCTGGACGTCATAGTACATTATTACTACGTAGAAACTATTATAGTAATCGTGGTTATATTTAAGTACTCGTATTTAGACAATAAGGAACGCACAAAAATACTGGAAACACCCACTTAATTTAGATTTTTTCACAAGACTTTCTTAGAATGCTGCTTACTTAGAATTCCGCAGTTAACTTTGCAAATCCAGCGGAACACTTTAAACTATTACAAACTTTACACAGATTATCACTTAATTTCCCTGAAAGGATTCTTAGAAGCTTTCCTAGTTTTCAGTACCAGTAAAAAGTTAAATAGGCCTTAGTAACACGAGCAACTTCACCTTTAAGGCCTTTACCAATATTAACCAATGTCAAGTCCAATTAAAGGATATTCTTGAAAGCACATAAAAGGCGTCGAATAAAAATATGGCGTCTAAGCTTTAACTGATTTTATTACTGATCACGTTTTACGTCAAATAAGGGAAACGAGTTAATTACTCAGTAGTCACCATGAAGAACAAAATTACAAGCGGAGCGTATGAAACAACGGAAAATCTCTTAAGAAAACAGTGCGCCAAAATACGGGTGTCCGGGGAACGAGGAACGTTACTATTTTCGCAATTTCGCCTTTACACGCCTTCTTTTAAAGCGATATTTTTTTGTAATTCCAGAAATCGTTGACAAATATCTCAAAGAACCTGAACGCTTCGTTAGGTCACTCGTAACTAATGGTTTTGGTCATGCCCACCGTGCGAATTTGGCCTAGAAGAAGGCTCCTGTATTATGGCATCTCCGCTTATCTTTTCTTGCGCTATGATAGTCACAGACCATGAGACTTGTCACTCTACCATATATGACGTTTGTGTTAACGTGAGGGAAATAAATAGGATCCTACACCTCTGGGTGAAAAAGTCTAGGTTTCCACGTACTTGCTTAGTAGCTGTTTGGTATTTATACTCGGATGTTTATGGTGAGAACAAAATCCACAGTATTTATTTCTACCAGTTAAGACGATTTTATGATTTCTGCCGTGCTTTTGAGTCAATCATAAAGATGTTGTATTATGTAAAGTACCTATATTTTGTATGCTTCATTACAAAACTCATTTACTTATGGACAAACAATAGGAAGCTACTTCACTATCTGATAGGAAACCTGTCATTAAGTTTTTGCTTATAGAACTTAGTACTATTTGAATTTGAAAATAAAACTTACCCGAATTAAGTGGTAAATAAGTATTGCCATAAATGACCATAACACAAACCAATCACTCTAACTGGACACAATCAAATTTTTCAAAATATTTTCTCTAAAATCCTAAAGTCATAGACAACGGTAATGACGACGGCGTTGCGCGTGCGCCTGCTTCCTGCCGCGTGCTCGCCAAAATGGCGGCTGTCTGCTTCCGGTTAGAACAGGAAATGACGCAAGAGGGTGCCGGGACTTCGCTAGAGAATAATTTATGGTAAGGGATGCTGTGATTGTGAGATTATTTAGATTTGCACAATCATTGTCGTTTGGGTCGAGATGGGTGCATCAAAGTACATGTCATTTATTGCGTCAGACGATTATGAAAACGAAAGTTTGTTTAAATATGTGGATATTTGTCGTCTGAAGAGATTAAGACAAAAATTGATTTGGGCATACATAGGCACTTTTTGTCTTAGTGCGAGAAGCTGTTTCCTATCTCATCATCTTTAAATTAAAAGCCTAGTTTTTGTCAGAGCAATTCGTTCCTTTTTGCTTATCGAATGTCAATTCCTGAACATCCTTCATAAACCTTCACCGAGAAGGTAAATAAGGTGAATACTTTGGACGACCCTTTCCCCTATGAGGTGTACTCACAGCGACGCGGTGAAAACGCGGAGAAGTATAAAACACAAATATTTTATTATAGTAGACATAATGAAAACATAACAAATAAGTAATATTATAAATTACTGAAAGAAAAACAAAAAAAAATCGATAGAAAAATCACAGCCCTCACACACAAGCAAAACCATATTTTTATATTCCACGCACACAAACAATGTGTGTCCATAGGGTTGCCCCCGGCTTGTTTGCCCACGAAACAGATCTGTTGGCACAGTTGATTGCTGATCGAAACTTTACAGAACTGACCACTCCGAATCGGATTACCAGTTCGTTATGCGCATTGAGTAAGGAAAGGTGAGCGGAGATGTAATGCAGGATTCAATTCTGCTGATTTAATAATGTGTCATTTGGATAACAATTAAATCTCAATAGCAGTTTTATTCCAATCGTAAATCATTGATTGAATGTGAGTTGGATATCAATAGTATGTCGCTTGATTAAAATTAGCAGAATTTTTTAGATTTAGATTTTTATTTTATTTTAGAATTGAGCCCCAAGAAGGTCAGGCGCCTTCTTTTAGGTCAAATTTAAACGATGGGCATGACCAAAACGATCAGTTACGAGTGAACTAACTAGGCGTTCGGATTTAGAGGCACCTGTCAACGATTTTTGGTATTAAAAAAACATTGGGTCCAAAGAAGTAAGTTCTAAATAACGTTCCTCGTCTCACGAACACTCGCATTTTGAAGCGCTACTTAATACATATTCCGTTACGGCGCCTCCGCTACTGATTTTATTCTCCACGGTTACGCGGTATATTTTTGCTATTTGACCACTAACAATGTCAACAAAACTGTTGGGTTTGTTACACTTTTGTTTGTCTGGCAGCCCTGGTTTGTGTCGTGTATTAGCGGCAATTGAATTTGGAGTTTATGTGTGTCAATAGTTGGGGGCTGAATTGTTTTTGGTTTGGATGGCTTATCATTTATTTTGGTAAGAGTTGGCTGTATAAAATCTAGTTAGTAAGGACGCGCAAATGTCTCGTCCTTCAGCCCTTATCCCAATTTTATGTGGAGTCGGCGCAGCATATATTCTTCTTCCTTGCTTCTCTGTCTAACGTCATCTCGCAAGTGTCATTATTTCCAAAATCTTTTTTTTCTTTGGTACCCTTTCTCTGTCATTAGAGGTTCATGCTAAATCCCACGGTATGATCCTCATACCACAAGTACTAAAGTAAATGCAATCGGATTCGGAGAAAATTTTCAACACAAAAAGTTGAATATACTTAAAGCAACTTTTCTCCTTTCCATAAGTCAGATCTCCTAATAAGACAAATATAATATTGGACTTAACAAAGCATATCCTGAAATGTTTTTGCGAGGCCCAAATACTTTACTACCAACTTAACCCATATTAAAAAGCGATTCCCGCACCGCTCTAAAAACCAAGAATTTACATAACAAAACACACCGGCTTATCGTTCGAAACGTGCAATTAATTCCAGAACAAAATGGCTACCGAAAAACTGACATGAGCATCCCGAAAATAAATAATCGAGTAAGGAATATATTACTATTCATCGGTTTCATCAAAAACCTTAATCACACAAAAAACTTTGTAAGGTAGATGGATATATCCGTCTAATTTGACTACGCATTGGGGCTTACAGTAAATCTGTCATATCATATGGCCCTTTGTGGCTTTGTGCTGCCAACCTAATAAAAACAATCTTTAGGCTGAATGGTGTATTTCCTGTGCATAAAATTAAGCACTAAGATCCTGCCAATTAAATATCTCGAGTGATGTGGGTATATAGAGCTCGTAAATCAGTTTAGTCGATTTTAATTATGGAAATAAGGATGTCCTTTTCATTGGGTTTTTTCGAGTATTGTTGTATTCGAATGGACTGCAATCGAGATTATTAATTGAGATTTGTTTTAATTGGACTGCTCGTGTGTTATTATGAACGCTGCGGTTTCTTTTGAGTGGTGTAAAATAGTTAGGTATGAGATATTTTTATTATTGTTGCTTTTGTTTTATGTGTGTGGTTTATTGGTTACAATATTTAATAACCCTGTAGTTTGATTGCTCTGATGGTTTACTTTAGTGGGTAGTCTGAGAGTTAAATATCTACATAGGTTATATTCTGTGTCTGTGTAAGTAAAGTGTTTCATTTGTGCTGGTTATCTTTTGAGTGAATGTTGGCTTTGAGAAGATAGAAAATAATGCAGTAAAGAATAAAATGCCCAGGTAAGCATAACCTCATCTTAATTTAACTTCATGTGCATTATAAAATTACCGCGTAGCAACAATGTAGGTTATTATGCAGTATGCATACTTGTGCCCACAAGAACGCGTCCGAATGACATTTGCTACAGCTTTCTAACAATAAAACAGCAAAAAGTTTAAACGACTTAATAACATCATATCAACGGTATTGTAAGACCAGTGTTTGTTGAGCTCTCGGATGCTCTGCTTTGTGTACAGTTGGCTAGATGTGTCTATTTTAATACGATTTAACTAGGGATGAGTCGGTACAATCCTTTTTTGAGAAATGCATTTTAGAAGAATTTAATCTCAATTCATGATATTCTGCCACTTCCTAGCTAGATGAACGACTTATACTTCATGGTGTCAACAGTTATGAAAAGCTAGACTTAATATGAAGTTTTCTTTTCTCTCACGATATTGAATCAAATGAGTAGGGTATGTAATGTGTAAGTGTAGAAGAATGAAGATCATGAGATCATTATAAGGACCTAAATGGATAAAGAGGAAATACCACAAAAAAAATATGGTGGACGGATTGCTTAGAATACAATATAACTGGAAAGAATGTGACTTGTGAGATGACGTTGAGCCGAGAAGTATGGAAGAAGAAGACATGCTGCGCCAACACCAAATAAAAATTATGATAAGGTCATACAGATGGTCATGATTTAAAATATATTATTATCAAATAAGTATACTTTTCTGTAGCGAACCAACACTACATTTCCCGATCCCAGAGACCCCACAACACTGGTCACAGCCAACTTTACTAAGAAAACTATAATAACACCGTGTAATGATAGTTCTAAGTGACCGTAGTTGCCATGGGGCTGTGTTTACATGGTACATTGTAACACTTGGACGTAGTATCATGGTTTGAAGCTAATATATTAGTTTCGCTCCAAGGAGTTTGGTGCGGGGCGAAAAGTTCGTAGTTAAGGAGTTGTGAATGTAGGATGAGTGTTGTGGGTTCTGTATGTTTACATAGAAAAGTATATTTTATTTTACCTACTTATTATATTCGGAAGGCGCGTTATAAATTTGTGGGTTCAATATTCTGTCAAAAC
Source organism: Helicoverpa armigera (assembly GCF_030705265.1). Lineage (NCBI taxonomy): Eukaryota > Metazoa > Arthropoda > Insecta > Lepidoptera > Noctuidae > Helicoverpa > Helicoverpa armigera. The sequence continues at coordinate 5,816,175 of NC_087141.1, forward strand.
ATGCGCTAAATAACAATAAGCTTAAAAAATTCTAGGTGGGTTAGAAGGCATTCTTTAAATGTGTTCTTCAAACTTAATATTTTAAACAGGCAGTACATGAAGCAAATGATAATTACTTACTAGATGTTGTATTGAAGTTTTTATTTTATGAGGCGAAACATTTTTGCATTCAATAGATAAACAGAGAGTACTTTTCCGATCATAAACTGTTATAGTAATGATTTTTCTTAGATCTTTTATAATTTCATTACTTACTTCAATTATTTCTTCTATAACACTTCAACCAATATTGCGGATCCCTAACTCCACAAAAACAACAAAAATTATACCTAATAGCGTTATAATAGTCCTAATAGATTATGTAGTACAAATTCATTGATAATTACACTTCTCGTCATGTTTGAAACATATCGGCCGTGACGGCTAATTGCCACGCAATGTACATCAAATGTATATTTGCATATTCATTTATGTATACTACGTTTATGGAGTATAGAGATTGTGTGGGTTTTCTAGAATAAGTTGTGAACTAGTAGTTTTTGTTTTATAAAATTAATGATTTTTTCTGCTATTTGTTTCAGCTTCCAAGATGAATTAAAATCCAGCAACGCCAGCAAAATGAGGTGAGTCAATTTTGATAAAATACGTCTAAGAAGTATGCTTAAAACTCTGCGTTGAACTAAAACTAAAATAAACGCCTCTAAATTGGTTTCCCACTTTTAAGAATCAAGTTAGATTCTTGTGTGACTTAACACAATTATATCTACATCTACATATGTATTTGTCAGTGCTTAATTCACAGCTTAATTTTTCCTTATATCCTTTACTTTTATAGACCTTTAATTAATAACTCTTAATCCACACCAATTAGCAGATCAAGAACCCTTTTTTACGGCAATCTTGATTCAAACTAGTTTTGCACTTACCACAAAAAAGGTTTGCGCGTCGCAACCTTTTTTAAACTTAACACGATCGGTTTAAAGCCGTAAAGAGTGATACTTGGGTCCATAAATTGCTGGCTGGATGGACGGGTAGATGGACGGTCATAGCTTAGGGCACAATCGGAGGTTTTAATTCAGGAATTGAAACTATTTCATTGTGAGTTGCGTAGGATGTGTGGTCACAGTTGTGGCGGGTAGGGATTTTTGGCTGTAGTTGGTTTTATGAGTAATTTTGTGGTATAGAGAAAAAAATTGCGTGTTTATTGAAAGTACGGATTTTTTTAGGAATATGTGAAAAGCTTTTAATCGAAACTACATGAAAAACAAATACAAAATTAAAGCAAGCTTGAGGACAGAAGATTACAAAAATGTGCAAACCAAAACACAATTATTGTTCATGATACTAACGACAAGACAGAATAATGTCATATTACCAATAATAGGCATTCTACGCTCATAAACATACTGTTCTCGTCAAATAACTTTGCTACTTCGAAGTTAACTACGGCTGACTTCACGATGGTCAAAATATACGAACAAAACACTACAGTGAACTATGTATGACTTTTTCTTCTTCATGGAGGTAGCTTTTCACTAATACGTTAGCCGTCACCTTTGCGACTTTTTCCTATCATGTGCCAAAAGAACCAGTTCTTCAATACTGACTATAATACTCACCCACTCTCAGATGTTCATAATCACAGCTGACTTCAAAGGACGAAAATTATTTGACGAGATTTACCCCTATATCGCTACCAACATAGCCTACCACCACAAAACAGATCGCAGGTAATTTCGAATTCAAATTACAGTAGCCGTCTCTAGTAGAGCAATTTGCATAAACTGAGCAATCTTCGTGTATTGATACTAAAGCTATCAGTAACCCAGATATATGTGCCGAGGTGTTGATTGATGCAGAGGTTATAAAATATGTTGTAGGTGTACGTGGAGATTCTACTGTTGGGAGACGATTATTTTGAACTAAAGATATAGAGATGTTATTTTTTATGTGCTGTAAGGCAGATAAGTTGCATATTATTCTTAAAAACCTTAAGCAGACTTGATTGAAATTGTAATAATAAAACTTTTTAGAACAGTGCAATTAGCTTCTCTTGTTTCATAAAATCCTATGATACTAAGATGTTTTTAAGCCCTCTTTAACCAGCCTTTCGTAAAATTTCGTTAAAATTGACGATACACAGAATTTAACTAAATAGACAGACACAAATAACAATCAATCAAGTGATCGTTGAGATCATCGTATTTGTCCGAATCGCTTGAAAGGCCAGACATCGTAACGGCCAGTCGAAAAACACGTTTATCCGACTCATTAAGGGCCATGTCATCTGCCAAACACATTACACTCCCGACGTAATTAAATGGAGAGAGAATTTTAGCTAAACAGAGCATAAAAGTAAAAGCTTCCATGGAAATAAATGTATAGAGGGTGTGGGATAAGGGGATGAGACAAGACATTTGGACGTAGGATCTTGCCTGCAGTGTCATTATGGCGTTTGAACGGAAGTGGCGTCAGGCGCCGCGGCGCGTGCGTTACAAATCACTACTTTACAACATCCGGAAAGCTCAGTGTCTCCCCGGCGGCGCGACGTGGCGGACGTGCGAAAAAACGCAAAAATGTTCTAATAAATTTTTGGACACGCATCGCTGGCGACGCGTAATGGTCGTGTGATGATATTATGGAAAATAATAATTTGTCTCCTCTCCCCTTGGTTTGGGGGACTACAATAGTTTGCGCTTTGAATATTTTTTGCTGGTAGTTCTGCTAGATTAACTTTGCACTGAGGGGTTGTGACTTGAAATGGTCAAGTTTTGTTAAACCAACCTTTAACAAATGATACCTACCGAAAGTTGTAGCAAAATTCTAACACTATACGCTCGTAGTTTATGTACAATAAGCTGCTTATCTACTTGTAGTTTAAATTCTATAGAATCTTAACTCCTACTAAATCAAGTCATGCATATTGCATAACTCACTTAGGGGTATAATCTATAAATCTAAAAGATGCATTTTTTTTAAGATCAAATAATAAACACTAATTTAATTCAAATAACTAACAAAAAGTACGTGATTACTTCAAACAAAGATGACGAAGGTCATTCCCACGCCGCATCAGACTTAATTTATCACCGCAATGATAATTCAATAGCCACGAACATAATAAACTTTATTGATGAGGGGATCATAAAAAACCACTTCATAACCGAAATTGTTTTCGACCGCCAAACAAACAAGCAGTGTAATAAATTTTAAACGTATTAAATGAAATCTCTTTTGGGGAACGTCTAGCGTAAGTTGATCCTCAACTATGGGACCATCTTCCCTTCTTTCGTCTTGTGTTGTACTGTGTCGAAGGCCTGCGGTAGGTCAACGTATTTTGGCAAGGGCTCCCTCTAGGGCGACACGTGTCTCAGGCACCCTTTCGCGAATTTTCGTAAGTTAACTTTTGTAACATTATAAATATTTGGATTTATAGTAAGTCCCTTTGCGTTGATTTACGAATGTAAGCGGTTTGTGTGGTTGTTATTTGTTGAGTTAATAGCTTGGATGAGTGATGGTGATATTATTTGATTGTGAAGATTATTACATTACTCAATTTGGTTTGGTTTAGAACTGTTTAAAAGTTTTCTATTAATAAAACAAGCAATAATAGTAAACTTAGTTTTCATTAAGGAAATAATAACAATGATCTGTATTTAAACACTCGTCTAATACATGGACACATTCTACATCTAACTTCATATACTTATCCGTACTTTAGTTATCTATGTATCTCTAAACATATCACAAACAAAACATCAAACAACACAGTCAACATCAAAGCTCATTCTCCCATCAAACTGACATCTTTCCACCAAAGGGTTGCACCATAAAATCTTCGCTACACCATTGGTTAAAACTCAAGCCTACCTAAGCACTAGAAAAGTTCTAGTCTCAATTATCTCTGGTTCTTATATTCTCACATACACAACTTCAAAGAGACTGCAGTAAGGAGGATTTAAAAAAAAAATCCAATCACCTAAGTAGAGGGGGAAGGGGAGGGAAGGAGGGAGGGGAATGAAGACATCACGCGAATGCACATAATTCATTGATACTATCCTCCGCTAAACTAATGTGAGTGAAAATAAGCGGTGATTGTTTTGTATGGTTTGCAGAGGAAGTGTTTAGTGGTTTGTGATTTTTTTAATTTGACATATACACTTTACATACGTTTTTATGTTAAGATGGTTTTATGTCATGTCGTTATTGGTTTTCTCAGGTTTGTTAGTGAAACAATTACGTAAATTAATTTTAAGATTGTAAACAGAGAAATAAATTATCCGAATACACCACCGCGAATTAAAATAGATAAATAATGGAGGTTTTTTTAATTTTCATTGAAAATGTGGAAATGTAAAAAACATTTTTTAATTGCAAGTCAAACCCATTTACTTTATTTTCCCTGTAACAACTTACTAATAAAACACGAAAACTAGTTCCTAGACACAAATCTACGACAGTTTTGCTGCCAGTACGGTAATGGTGGCCGGTCATGGTGCGTGGCGGCCGAACAATACTGGCCACCCCTGTGTCTCATGCACCACATTACTGCTACACATCAACTATACTATATAGAGTCCTATAGGAAATAGTTTCAGCAAATAGTTTTGGAAGCCCAGTGCATTAAGAGAGCAAAATTGCTATACCACAATGGGTATCTATAACAAATAATGCTGAGCAATATAATTGTAATATTGGGCGAGTACTGCCATCGTCGAAGAGCTGTTTGACCTCTTTTGGTATACCAAACATACGAAAGTTGTGGCGATACATCGGAAGAAGAAGAATTTGTATAACGCAGAATATATACAAAATAAAGTGTAGTACTTGGGGTAAATGTTTAGTTGAAGAGCTCGTGGCAAGGTGCAGACCAAGGTACAGCGTCAAATAACTCTGTTACTCCGAAATTGGTAACAAATGACAGCAAGAGTCAAAACTATGAGGATATCGCTATTACTCTTCAATGTTGCGCTCGCTCTATCTACATAAACCATGCTACAGTAGCATCGCGAAATTTCAATTTATCAGTCCCGTTATGAGATCCTCTTACTCCATCAACGAAACCTGTACTCACCAGACCACACAGCCTACCTACCATGATATATCGACATATAATTTTGGCTAAACCAACAGAGAAACATCCGTTCATACTTTGCCACCCAACTAGCGGTATAATATCTATATTTAGCTCTAATCACGGTAAAACTATGATTACAGCTCAATTTAGGTTCGCCATCATTATTTATATTTTTTAAACGAGCAACCAACTCGATAATGAGCATTGCTATCACGAACCTGTGCTTCGTGTTAGGGAATAGAGGAGTGGAGTCGCTGTTTTAGAAATTGATGCTAAAGTTTTTTAATTTATTTATTTTATCAATCAAGTTCTCGTTTCATGTCGGGATTACGTGACATGCCTAATTTTTATTGGATGACTTTAGTAGTAGATGCATTATGCGACATAAGGGGAGGAATCGAAAAAGATGTTTTTTAAATCTGGCACTGAAAACAAATATCATTTTAATCTTTAACCCTATCAAACAGTTACATTTCATTTGACACTTGACGGGAAGCCATGCATTTGTAAGAAAGATATAAGGCAGATGCTACCCAATTGACATGCAAGCACTATGGAGAGCCTGAATCTATAGCACTTAACAAAATTTAAAACCATGCAGACAAAAATTAAGCAACACAACAGCGTCTCCACAACCCCTCGTATCCCACTCACACAGGTGATAATGTGGCAATGTCTCGCAGCCGCCGGGTACACATGATTACACTATCTCTGACCACACAGCATTCATTCACTTTGTGCTGTGGACCGCCTCTTAGGTTTTAGGCGTATTAATTTTTACTTTTAGAGACTCGATACTCCGATATTTAAGTAGGTATTCGGTTAGTAAATTATATTTAATGCGGATTTCAGTAATCTATCATCTCTGGATTTTATGATTAGAGATAGAATTTTGACTTTTGATATGTGAGTAATGACACATTCCACATCAAATCGGACAGATAGATAGAGAATATTGGAAAGGGTTATTATTGTTTAAGTATCAAAGCTGATTTCTGCTGTTAGAAGGAGAAACATTGTTGCACCCTTTCTGCTTTTCAATGGCGACTGAAACAGACCTGTAATTGCAATAAGAATTACCTATTATAGCAAGGGTCTAATTTTCTGTTGGTGCATAATAAATTATATGGTTTCTGAATCATAATTTCTAAGTAAGTCCTTTTGGTACATAGTCATTATTACATTAAAGAATGGTCCATCAATTGGTGTCCAAAATAAGTATAGGTACTTACAAAGTAGATAGAACTTAGGTAATTTACATAGGTACGTACTTTCCAGACCTGGAATAGAACCCACACGCTCATACTTGAGCGGTTGGTGTAAACAAGACCGGGCACTAAGAAAAAAAAAAATATGCAAGTGCCGAATTAAGCCATCATATTCAATCGCATCAGCAATCCATACCAATACAGTTACAAAATAATAAAGAAATACCAACACATTAAAAAGAAAATATCTAAATAGGTAACCAATTTCATACCCATAAAGTGCCCTTCACTTCGATAAAGCAGAATAATCCAGCGAAAAAATTATACATGATGTTCAAAAGTAGTTTGAGGGTAATTACTGTGACCATCATACGGCGGATTATGAGGACATTACTATGAAGTTACGTAAAAAGAGACATTAGCCATTCGAAAGCTAAGTCACGAGCGAGCAATTTGATGGCAATCAATAGCTTTATTGTAGTGTAGCCTTATCTTGGGCCGGATTATTTGTATTGTTTAGAAAATTTTGCACAAAATGATCAAAAATTGAACCAAAGTTATGCACTCGGTAAAATAGTGACACTTAGCCTTTCTAATTGATTTTAAACATGTCATAAAACCTACTAATTGCATTATGTGATTGGATTTCTTTCTACCAAATACTGTACTATTTGTCCTCTCAATGTATGTATAATCATTAAGTAATAATTTCATCAAATGTTTTCTTTAGGTAGATGTATTTTTTTATGATACAAAAACGCCATTGTATTCTTCACTATACAAAATACTATAATCAATATTTTACCTTAGATTTGTTTCCAAAGATTACTAGAGTTATTCAGACACACTCTTATTTCATTCCAAAATTTTCCATTTCTATTTCAACTGAGGAAAGTCTCTCTTCAACCACAAAACATAGTCACCCTACACATGCCACCCACAAGCTCGTTGCGATCATGATAAGCCGAGGTGCGTAATTATCACCAGAACAACATTTTGTAATGCGAATTCACTAGCCTAGCGTTTCCCATGATGTTGAATTGGTGACAAATTGTGTGTCGTTGTACGTTTAACTGTGAACATTAATAGTGATTCTAGTGTATCTCTAGTGGAAAAAAGCTATATAAATTGGGTACGTACATAAATTGCTCTCTTGACTTTTTTAAAAATGTTTATGCTAGTTATAGTCAATAAAGTGGTATCTTACTTAAATGCGCAGTGTTTGCGACGTCTCTTCTCAGATGTATATGTCTGAAGCGCGTATGTAGGCTTTAATTAATAATACATAGAGTGATAATAAGGGATTTTTTATTCGATTAGGATTAAGTCAACTTTTTACCAATTTTTACTAAGTACTTAATTTGGTAACTACAATTTCAGATATGGGTACCTATCATTGAAAGCAATCCTTACTTAATATTATAAATCGGAAAGTGAGTTTGTTTGTTTGTTTGTTTGTTTGTTTGTTCCGCTTTCACGCCGTAACTACTGAACCGATTGCTTTGAAATTTTGCAGACGTAAAGTTAGAAGTCCGGATTAAATAATAGGGTACTTTTTATCCCGAAAAAAATAGATATTCCCGAGGGAAAACAAAAATATTGTTTGCTTGATGGATGGATTGTAGATGGCGCTGTGTGTCGTTTAAAACAAGGTAATATATTATTGCAAACGAATATAAACATGTAAATTTAGAAGTTTAGAAGTTCCGGTGATGCTCATGCGTAATCTCGATGCCCCTAGACTGTGTAATGGTACCAGGCTGCGTGTCACTCAGCTTGGGCGGAACTTTATTACAGCCACTATTTTAACTGGCGCAGCAAAGGGTGAAAGTGTACTCATTCCTCGGATTCCGATTACTCCAACAGACCTCCCATTTCAATTTATAAGACAACAATTACCTATAAGGGTTTCATTTGCAATGACCATTAATAAAGCACAAGGCCAAACTCTAAGGGTTGCTGGAGCACACTTAGAAAACATTGTTTTTCGCATGGTCAGCTCTATGTAGCGTGTTCCCGGGTTTCCAGTGCCCAAAATCTGCATGTTTTTGCTCCACAAGGGAAAACGTATAATATAGTGTACCATTCAGTTTTAGTTTAACAACTAATCGTATCCAGCGTTACATCGCGCTTCTTAGATTTTTCCGTGGGAATGAGAAGTTTTCTTATAGTTGTGATTTATACCGCAATATAACCGAATTCCACGCGGGCGAAGCCGCGGGCGGAAAGCTAGTTGTTATCTAAAATGGAAAGCTAAAGACGGCACCTGTAATATACGCCCAAAGCCTTCTTCACATAAATGTTTAGGCAGCCACGACATCAATACCTATTGAAACCACGGACAACCATGGACTCTAAAACTTCTACCAATAATATCAATCAGATCATCAACCTTGCTCAGAAACCCCCAAACCCGTGATGACGCACTCAACCCACTCATTTGTTACAATAGCATATTAAATAACTCCCACGCTAAAAAGTGTTGTTTAAATAAGCTAAAATTATCCCCATGGTTATCACCAATGGTGGCTCTAAATGATGGGAATGTAGGCTCATGGCGACTGCCTTTGTGGATTATTTTTGAAAGAAAATAGTGGATATACCTTATATACTTATCTTGACAGAACTACGTACCGCATACGGGTTGCCCCTAAGGTACCTACCATCTATCTCCATGCTTAATATCAAAAGGATTAGCCATTTGAAAGCCTAACAAGCCATAGAACCAATAACCATAGAACCAAACTAAATATCGAATTTATAATAGCAACAAGGATTACTTATATACCAGTAAAAAATCACACTGTCTCATCCTTTCACTCCGATTTCAGCTGCGTCCTGGAGAATTTTTTTCCCATACCCGAACAAAATATAGCCTACGTCACCTTCCAACGACGACTTATTTTATACGATTTTTTTTCCAAATTATTTCAGTAGTTTTAGAACCTTTAGGGTATAAACAACCAGAAAAATATATTTACGGTAGCAACGAGGCAACTAAGAACAACGTTTCTGATAGATTGATATTTGCAGCCACATCAACTGGCATATCCACACTACACAAACAATCCAAAATTGGCCTAAAAAAAGCAAAAGTCTAAAACAAACAGAATATCACGGCACCGTGCCCCGGGCAGCCAAAATTTAATCATACTTATTATCCAGTTATGACAAGCAACACCGATGTATATAGCATGTTCACTAAACAGCTCGGAAGTTTTTTTTATGATAAAATGAATCGCTTATAATACATTTTTAGTAGCTGTAGAGAATTTTTACGCTTTAATAAACTCTTAAATATCAAAATCATCATAGAACTTACTAAGTGTATTGGAGAACAAAAATTGCACATTGACACATCAGTCAATCTAGGTAATGATTTAGATACAATAAAGGAAAACTGTAACCTAATACCGCAATTAGGTACATCAAAACTATATTGTACATCATAAACACATAATAAAACAAACCATTAACAACCGTACAAAAAGCTAAGTAGCCATACGAAACTTAAAACTTAAACCCGACACTATCATACAATCTCAATTTAGAAACAATCTGTATCTTTAGTCAAGAAATCAAGAAATAATTTATAACATACACTCGCCCTGTATAATTAGGTCTGGGCAGACGGTTGATTGCTTATTATATTGATGTTTCAATTTTATACCCATTTTTATGGTCATGGACCAACTGTGGGGGGTGACCACCCAGAACGCAGTCTGGTCCCTTCACTCAAACGAGCTTGGCAATACGGCTGTCTTCGTCTGCTTAACCTCTGACGGACTTACAGTTGCCTGTCTCTTTTCAACTAGTTCCATAAGTTCTTCTGCCTCTTTCTCGTGATTACACCGAGTGAAGAAAGTTAGGCCTCGTGACGACTTATAAGCTGTTTAGTAACTATGTTGTTTTTCATTTTTTTCTGTACCACGATGTTTCCTTATTGGTTTACCATTGTTTTTTTGCTCTCAATTTCATATCATATCATTCACCTGTACGGTTTTAATGTTCCGTGTCGTAATCAAATCCTAAATGGCTAACTTTTTGGTAGGCCTCGTCATTAACAATTGATGTATCAACAAAAACGAAATTTCGGAAAACAGGATTCAAAAAGAGGTTGTATACATGATTTGGTCAATTAACTCTTTCGAAGGCATTTGAAGATTCCGTTGACAAATTCGCTTTGGGAAACATTTTCTGATGAATTTGTCCAACATTAATAGGCGGTTCTGTTGGAATTTTGAACGTTGTTTTTGGTTTTATTTCGAGTTCTAAATCGAGTGGAATCGATGTCGCGACTATCTCGATGCTTTGATCTCGTTTAGGCGCGCGCGCACCTCAAACTTTATTGTTTTGGTTATCATCGATTTTAAGACCGTTACAAAGTAAAGATATGATACTTTCATCGTTTTTGTTTCTTCTGCTTCCGTAATGTCTACTAGCTGTGTTTATGAAGATACATGGACAAGATTTATTTAATTCTCTTTAACCACTATTTCTAGTAGAAATCTCCCTTCTCAGAACATTTTAGGAGTCTCACCACAGAAATGAAGTTCAGATATCAGCGTATTATTTGTGCTCTGAATTTAGCTGCTTAGCGCCATCAAATTTTGCTATATCACCTTACGAAAACGAGGAACACAATTATTTAAGGCTTCACGAGTATCTTTATTTTCTTCGTCAATTGTTCCATTAACATCAAAAGATTTATAACCAAACGTACTCAGTTTTATTTGCCTACCAAAAAGGGATTTTTATTAGATGCATCTGAATCAAATCGTTCCTAAAAGCCAATTAGTTTAATTACCGCTCTTGTAATTGGGTTTTGATTAAGAATGTAAAAAGTGGTATAAATATTTTTTTTGGTCGGCGCCTGTTTAGGCTGGTGGATGGTTGATCAGGTTTTAGCTCATATAAATATCTGATTCTAAAGTATTTTTTCTTTGACTTTTGCTGAGTATTATATTAACAAAGAGATAAATGAAGTTAATTTGCAATCATCAGAGGAGGAAGTACCTATATGCTTAATTTAGGTATTTAAAAGTAGTCATGCAGTCGAGACAGCTTAGACCTCTTCATGCAAGCCAAAATGTGATATAATTTACAGGTCACCATCTTTTTTTAAAAGCTTCGATTAAATACCATCCACTTTCCCTGCATCTTTATTTCTAACCCTTTGCTCAAAAACTTTGAGCACCAAAAGGCGCGCGGCGACTGGAAAACGTCGGCGGCGCCTACGCATCTCTTATAAATCAGGTCCCGCCATCTTGTAGATTACCCGATTAACAAGTCAACTGTAAACATAGATCCTTCATGTTCAACTACTATTACATTCACGCTCACTGACTTTTGGTACCACGAAAAAAGTGACCAAACTTTTTTGACATTTAACCTTTTTTGTGAAAAAAAAAATTTGACAGTTCGATTCTTTTTTCAAATTTTGGAGGCACAGGTGGAGACTTTTTTTTTTGTTTTTTTTTTTGTCTAATGTATCATGATACGATGTCATGTAGCCACTTATTTGAAGTGATAGGTCTGTAATAGATATATTTTGAGGAAGAAGGCAGGCGCGGAATGAATTGAAATGTGATCGAGTTTTCTTCATTTATTTTTTTGTTGCTCCTACCTACGTTTCGGTGTTCTTTTAAAACAAGGTATCGTTACTAAATTGATTTGGTTACGGTTTCTTGTTTTCGTTTTTGTTGGTGGAACCGATTTTTAATTAACTAGATGATCCGTTGTCAAAATAAGAAGAAAAAAAATCGACAGTGGAGTAGGAACGAATCTATTTCTCTTTAGAAAAGATTGTGTAACTTTTTTGCACCACCTACGCAGACAATATTAACTGAAATATAATACCGCATATTATTTCGAAATTTTAAGTTTCTACAGGTTCAGAAAGTCTAAGAAACCACCCAAGCTCCATCTATCCCGCGCCGCCATCTATAAAATGCCATCTTGGATTCCATATTTAAAATTCGAACGCACGCGCATTCTATTCACACAGTTGCGACTGTTTGTCCGTTAATTGTCCCTGTCAACTAGTAATTGACCCCATCGCTTCCTATTTAGCGGACCACCCATGTATTGAAGCATCCTCATCATAAAGTGGTACTGGCCGGTTTGTGAATTGAATTTGGAATGGGTGTTCCTTTTTTTGAATTTGCATCGTTGCAAAGGAGGTTCATACTTCGGATGTTTGTATTTTTTTCTAATACTAGGTTTTGTCACGTTGCCAAAAAGCTTTTATTTTAATATTAGTTTGATTCATCGGTTTGATTATAAAGTTGATTTATTTGCTCAAAGTAAGTCAATGAAAAAATAATACAAGTTAACACATAGATACGTACTTATGTGTAGTAGATAGGTACCTAAATATCCGTAGATGCAAGGCAAACTGTGGGGAAAAGTAAGTACGCTCATCAACTATTGATCAATTATCATCCATAGTCTTTTATGCGATAGCAAAGGATAGAATATACATTATGGTATTCACATCTGTAAGGAACCTTATTAGATGTAATTGTGACAAAAAAAAATCATTTAATACTTAAGTACTTTATTATTGTATATTGTACTCTTTTAAGATAAAGGTTAATTAGCGTAATGAGGTGTTAATACCTTTTTAGTAATTAATTAAGTAATTTAACATGTAATACTTACCTTTTTAGTAATATTAATTAAGTGATTATCATGAAATTCATTAAAATAATTAGGTGGCTGTGAGCAGTTTTTCCGCGTGTTTTTGTTGGTACAAATATGTAAAACGGTTAATTAAGTTCATGTAGTAAATATATGTATGCTGTAGCCTCATTAGTTAAGTAGGAACTTAGTATTATTCAGTCAACTTTGCTGTCTATTAAACTGACTTGTTGATCTAGTAGTTGTATAGCGCTACATGCCTTTTTTGTATAGTTAAATATAACTTACACGAACTAGTACTTCTTATGTGTGTAAATAATTATAATGTAAGAAAGTATCATTCCTAATCAAATGCTTGAATTACTTATATAAAACTTATATAAAATCTGCCATTTTAGGTATATCATTGAAGTCGGTCTTATTTTGTTGAAAAAAAGTTTTAATCTAACAAATATTAAATGCTGAAAACCGCATCGAAATCGTTTTAGATTTCAGCCAAACGTGGGATAATTGTGCTCACACATACATACATCCGAAGTAAGAACCCTTTGTAACCATGCAAATTCAAAAGAGGAACACCCATTTCAAATTCTGAACCTATCCCAAAATCAATTAGTGAAATATCAACAATCAATATCAAGAAAACCTAATTTAAGCAAGTAACTAGCTGGGAAAAAACAAAAAATCAATAAACCCATGAAAAACTGTGAAGGACCACAGCTGACGGTTCCCGCAGTGTTTATAAGAATCAACTGTCCACCGTATCATTACACTTGCGTCTAACGTGTGTTTAACTGCCACCCAGTTGACTTGGAGCCGCGTGAGAAAACATACACGTTTGCAATCGAAGTTTGTCGAAGAATGTGGGCTGAGAATGATGACATGAAGTGTAGTTGGATAATGGCTTTATTGATGAATTTGTTGTGGTAGATAGGATAAGTGTAGTTGCAATTATCTTTGCTAGTTGGTTTCCATAATTTCATACCATAAAGTAAAGTTGTACTATTTTATATTATCTCTACTTCTTTCATGTATTCTCTGTGTACATAAATGGATAAATAAATAAAGAAATAAAGGACTAGCTGCAACTAGTTTTTGCACCTGGATAAAAGTTAGCCTTCATCCTTTCTAGGGCTCTACCTACTATCTAACAAATAAATGCAATATTAAAACTGTGTATGAAAAAATTCATCCGCATCGCTGACAGCGGCAATCATGATTTAATTTGTTATATAATTATGTATTTATGTAAATAGGACTTTGTATATATGTGTAATGTTAATTAAATAAACCCTTCTATCTTTATACAGAATTGCATTTAAATTGTTTCAGTTTTTTCGGCGTGAAAGCCAGAAAAACAGACAGACAGAGTTAGTTTCGCATATATTTGCAAGTGTTGAAGATAGTACTAACCTAACCCTTTAAAAGTCTACATTGATAACTCATACCTACCTACCACTAACAATCAAAAACCGAATCTTCATCTTACAATTCCCGCCGCACCACAGATACAAACAAACACAATTAATAACCTAAAACGTTACCAACAAAGGAGATCCAAGTACAACTCCAATCTCAATACCCATCGTATAGCTATTGACGTACAATCCCGGTAATGTAACGGGAACATTCCCGGGCTGCTCCTTAGCAATGCGGACTGTCAAAAGCCAATGTTGAACCCCCTTGAGTGTCCGGAGCAGTTGCCTCCCTGCCTCCCTACTGACCGTTGCTAGAGGTTTTACTATTGGTAACTCGATTTTGGGGGTGAAGTGAGATAGTTATTATTCTAAATGCAAGATTTTCTCACAGGTTGAAGAGACCACAGACTGTATGTATATTGTATTGTTTTCAATCTCATACCTACAAAAGTCAGATGTACTCAAAGAAATAATTTTAAAAACCGCGACGCAAAAAGAGGGGTGTTGTAAGTTTCTCTGTGTAGGTATGTCTCTCTGTGGAAACAGCTCTTGAACACTTGAACCGATTTGGATGCGATTTTTTATGAAAACAGGTGCGCCCGCGGAGGATGTTCCATCAAAATCGGCTCATCAGTTTAGATTTCTTAAAACCTAGAAAGGGGTTAGCCAAGCATACTCTATTTTGAACCCATCAAAAAAGCCTTGTAGATTTATAAACTCAGAAACAAATTAATATAGTCCATAGTATATGTTTTTAATGACATCTTGTGTATATAAAGGAAACATTAAAAACTTAAGCCTCCTTGATGCTGCAATAAAATAACTTTAATACGTACATACTGCGTAAGTGGCTGTCCTTTATGGTTTGCCGACAGAAATTAAAACGAGATGGGATATTCACACTAAAGATGTAGCGAGTATTAATTGTAAGATAGTTGGATTTTTAAGACTTGATGATAAGCTGTCGGTCAAAATAAGTATTCATCATCATCATCTCAGCCATAGGACGTCCACTGCTGAACATAGGCCTCCCCCTTTGATCTCCACAGATACCTGTTGGAGGCGACCTGCATCCAGCGTCTTCCGGCGACCTTTATAAGGTCGTCTGACCACCTTGACGTCCTACGCTGTGCTTGCTAGTCCGTAGTTTCCATTCCAGCACTTTTCGGCCCCATCAGAATAAAGTGTTGAAACTGGTAAATTTCAGCTTTTTGTACCGTAGGGTACAGACCTCTTCTCATACATAGGAAGAATGAGCGTTTATCACCACGCTAGCTCAAGGTGATTGACGATTTTAGACTTTGAATGGAGATCGACTCTAACTGATAACTGATAAATCAAATATTTCTAATCTATACTTACATACTAATATTATAAAGCGGTAACGTTAAACAGGTTGTGAGGCTGTAGGGAGAAATCTTTTGCAGCAGGTACTGAACCGATTTTTGGACGAATACTTAGTCCGTTGTTGTTAGTCATATATTTTTTTCAGGTCCATCAAGTCGCAGGTGAAACCGCATGAAACTGCTAGTTTTTTATTAGTATTCAATTAATATCGTTATCTAAGCAACTAAACTCGCCATTTAAAACATCTTTTATGACAGTTAATTTTCTGTATGTATGCAAAGTCGTTATACCTACTAAGTAGGTACGATATGGTGAAACGGACCTCCTTACATCTTTAATTTAAAAATGCATTCTTCTTGTCAAAACCAAGCTTCGAAATTGTTCTTCGAAATAGCTTCGAATGTATTCTCGAACAGTCCAATAGTAGCGCCACGAACCGGACATCCAAAGGTGTCATAGAGACGTCTCACACAAGGTGCTCCCTAATATAGCCCAATATAGCCTCTTATAGCCCAATATAGCTCTCAACCCCCAAATTGCTCTTAAGTGCAAACCCAACTTCACTCAGAGAGCTCAAAATTAGCACTTGAAATTCTCGAGTTCCTCGAGCCTACAATATGAAATTCTTTGTCCGTCTTTCGGCCATATTTTTGTTCGCTCTAGTTATTTTTGTAGATGGCTACTTTGCTCTTTTGTTAGAAATTGTCTCTGGACTTTTAAGGATTATAGTTGGCTGTTCTATTGTTGCTGGGTCGAAGTTGGTTTGAAAGTTTGAATTACGAATAGGTTTGAGTTTGTATTGGTTTTTCGATTGTTCATGTTTTGTGTTAGAGTTATATTATTTTTTAAATTGATGACAGTATTGTAGAGGCATGCTATGTTTTTGAAACTGTTTCATTTTAGTACTAATCATCTATGCTCGACTCTCATAATGTGAATGGGGCACTAACATTTGCTACGTCTATATTTATAAGCTCGTCGCCTTACCGTTAGTTCTAGAATTTTCCATCAAAACATTCGTCATTGAAACCTCTTAACCACACACCACTGAATAAGAACCAAAAGAGCTCGTTATTTGAATAAAACACAGGCCATCGATTTCCCTGTATTTATCGTATCAATTTCCATCGTGGACCCAATTAAAGTGCCATAAACCCCTTATTAGTCACCCCATATTCCCCCACTTCCCCACTAAACCAACATGGCGGCGCGATTGTCACCTAACCTCGGACAAACTTACTTGAACATGACACAAGCTATTTTGAACTTTATTACGAAGGGAATAAGGAGTATGTGTCCGCATTTTGAATTTGGTACAGGCACCTGAAGTCTTATTCTTCAAACTAGTGTGCGATATTACCCCGTTCTGCGGTAGAATTCATGCAATCTAAATTAGACTTTGAGCACATGATTTTAGAGTAGTTTTTTGGTATTCAGGTATTTTGATTGTTAGTTTTGTTGTTATAAGTACGGGACGGAGGCGTGACATTCGCACCCCAGGGATTGTGGAATTATATATGAAGGGTTGAACTAAGTGTATTTTTAAGAACGATATGCTTTTTTATTATTAATGTGGAAATGACGAGGTGGCCAGTTGGAAGACGTAGTTGGCCCAAATTATACGTTCGACCTTTTATGAAAAAGTTTCTACTTAAAGCTGGTATCATTAATTTTCTATTTCGAACTTATAGTAATTTTACCTTTGTGTGTTAGAGAAATATAAAGCGTATTTATTTCTTGAAGTTGGTGTAATATCAAGTCTGTTCCTAAATTATTAAATTGGACCCTTAAGGTAAATATCAAAATAGAAATTAATAGAAACAGCTTTATGAGATCTATTCCTTCTTTATATTCTATTTTTGACCTTATTATCTCGGCAAGTCGGCACGTGTTAATCTTTGTGAACCTCGGGGGGATTTGAAAGATTAATTTTATTGTTAGATAGCCGAAAGACCTCAATAGGTAGTCTAGCAAGTTCAATAAACTCTTGTTAGGTAAGGTAGTGACTCTCTATACTATACCTAGAGTAAAACCTATAGCTTAAAGTAGGTATATATAATTGCGTCATTGTCATTTTTGATTTGGCTAATCTTAAGTCCTGCTTTGCGTAGGTAAAGTAAAAGCTATAGACTCTAATGGCCTTACTACAAAAACTTAAACATCTGTTTTACACTTGTCTAAAAAAATTGTGGCTGGTTCATTTTGCGGCCACAATTTTTTGCTCTACACACACTACAGTCTAAATAGTCGAGTAACTATTGGCTCGGTGGTTGGAAAACATCGTGAATTCAATCAAAGTTTTTAGTCGATCTGATTCCTGACAACTAGCTAATCGATGTTACCTGTGTACTTCCATATCAAACTGATTTATGAGCCCAAATCAACTATCGGCCGTATTAAAGTTTGTAGAGTGCACGTACCTACTCTTACCTCCCCACTCAGATACATTTAATGATTACTTAAGTCACTCCTTAGTGACGGAATGTCATACAAATCCTTCACTAAGGAATGGCTCAAGTAACCATTAAATGTCTCTGAATGGGGAGGTTAGTCATTTGTTAAGCTAAAACCATATTAAACCAAGTAGTGAACACGCCAAATCAATTACCTACTAGCGTACGAATTTTCTCAATTAGTCACAGCGATCATTCCAAATTTGAACGGACCAATGCGAATCGATTGCCGTTAATAATCAGCCAATCAGCGACGGGCGGCCGATCAAACGACCGGCGCGTGCGTTTTTGATGATTGATCATTGTGTTAATCATTGTATGTTGTTATTTTAACCGTTGGTTTATGTATGTGCATGGTTACTGGTTAGCGACCACCCTGTATTAAGCCATGGGTGTTCTGGATTTATGTGAAGAGCATGATTTTTATGTTTGTATGTGGGTTTGGTTCGTGATGACGTCATGAGCGCCGTCATGTTCTGAAGAACGAGTTTGTTACTAGAGTAGAAAGCGCACTAGCTGGTACTTAATTGTGTGTGTGATATGAACTAGGTTTGTTTTTATTAAACACTGATAATTCTACATAATTTTCAATATAAACAATCAGGCACTATAGTATATGTATAGAGTGGTATTCTATGTACATAGGGGATTCTATATGTATGTATTTCTTCCTAGTAGTTTTAAGATTTGTCTGTCTATTAATAAGTAGGAAAGGGTGACAAGGTAGGGCACGATTTTTTGTTTCAACTTAAAAAAGTTGGTAATTTGGCTCTTTTTATCCTATGCATGTCAAAGCACAATTTTGAACCCTATAAGTATTAAAATTGTGAATACCTCTCACACTCTCAAAAATTAACCCTCAAAACGCAGCATTGGCAACATTTGTACCATAAAATATTGATAACAAAACGCGCCACGTTTTGTCTCGTGTTCGGAGCGGCAAAATAAAAACATAACGCAACCGACGGAACCACCTATAATAAGGGTATTGTTTATACAAATACAATATTGCGTTTATAAATCGGATAAGCCTATGTGGGAACAATTGAGTGGAGCGGTGTTTAAATTTTTTGAAAGATTTTTTGCATGTATACATACATTATAGTCTGTTGATTGATTTGTACTTTAAGATGCCCCACTGACTGCCAACGTTTAGTCGACTGATAAAAGGGGAATTTAAAAAGTTTCTATTATGAAAAGCTAAAGCTAAAGAAAGTAATTTATAAAAAAGGCTCAACATCGGTACTTGTAAGCCCACGTTTATCGACAATATAAAATCTCTGTCTTTCTTAAACTAATTGTCTACTTAAAAAACTGAACGTAATATACGTAGTAAATAGTTGTTTCTTGTCCGTGTACTCGAGCCTTAGAAGCTTAATTTTACAAAAGGCAGCCTACAACGCCCACAATTTACCACGTCCAATTTATTTGTAAGAAAGAAATGAAGATTAATTTATTCTTAACAATGATTGAAAGTTAGCACTCAATCCTTATATTTCCTGATTGTAAATGTGATTTTGTAAAACGTAGGCTTAACCAAAAATAATTTAAAACGTCATCTCCACCCCACTTTTGTCCACATATTGGGCAACAAGAGGATCGGGCGCGCCATCGCTGGCGCCAGTAGCGTCCATTTGTATTTATTTATTTATACCTCGTCTGACCTACCTTATTTATGTATTAATTCATTTTCGTACGAACCCACAGGTTTCTGTAGTTTACATGTCAAATATTTATGTTGATAGTGTGTGGGCAAGGTTTTGGGATGCTTTGTGCTAATTTTGTGTCTTTTGGCAAAGAAGACATTTCTATTTATAAAATCTACTCCTTCAGGTTCTTGCCATTATATATTTCGATGGTTCCAAAGACGTCAAAAGAAAAGCTACATACTTAGGTAAAGCTACATTTTTAAATGATAAAACACAGTTAAGAAACTATAAGAGAAACAAGCAATTTTTTCTCTTTCCATAAGACCATGCGGAGGCCGACAAAAAATCGTTTCCTGGTTCTTTAAAAAAGGAGTTGACTGAAAAAATACATATTTTCAGGAAGTTAAGACACCTTTTTTCATGATCACCCTTTTAAAACACCAATTCTAATTTCACCCATATTCACAAGAAAAACATACTTACTAAGAAAAACTGAAATTCATGGAAGCGCCGCTCTCACTTCGCATGACGCGCTTGTAATTCGCGCAACTACGTCGCGTATGGCCGCGTATCATCGCGTATCGTCGCGTATTGCTGCGTATCGCGATCGCGTCGTGATACGCACGTGTGGCCTCGTACTAATTGAGCGTATCGCTGCGATGTCGATGTGTTCTTGGTATCTGAAGTTATAATGTAAACTTGTGTCTGTTTGTGCGTTTGTTTGTTGCACTTTCATGGTGAACTTGCTGAACATGGTTAAGCTGTCATTTGAAAATCTTTGGCAGTCGTTACGTTAAGTCAGAAGCCAGTAAGTCTGACAACCAGTATTACTAATGGGGTAGTTTTGGGTTGCCCGGGTAACTGGGCTGAGGATAGGGCAGTCGCTCTATGCAAAACTCTGGTACTCAGCTGCATCTGGTTAGACAAGAAGCCGACCCCAATATAGTTGGGAAAAGTCTAGGACGATGATGATTGTTAATATCGTACCTGCTACGCAGAAAGCTGAACTTTTTATCCAGGTAAGAGACATATTCTCTCAAATTACGGGTGAAACCATGGGAATCACATAGTTCTATGATAAATGTGGCATGACCCTTATATTTGTAGTTACAAGTCCTAATTGCAGTTTGTAGATATAACATTATCAGGAGTCGGTATTCAAATGAAAGCGTAACTAATGGCTTTGGTATTTGTTTTGTGGACTATTCTTTATCAAAGTTGTAATATTTTTTCATAATATTCAAAGGCCTATTACAGGTTTTAACGAAACGTCAACAGATAGGTGCACCTGGTATTTTTCCAGGTATGTATATTTAAAAACATTTGCGGACGGTATGATAATTTAGTAGGAAAGTACAAGCGTATGATTGCGATAATCCGTTTTCCCACTATCAAAATGCTAGTTTTAACTAATCGTCAATCAAGGCTTTGCATTTGTATAATACATACTTAAAGACAGTTCAAACCAGAGAGCATAAAACTTTTTTTTATGAACGAATCATACCTCCAAGGAGGTTTAACAAAACCAGTGCTCCTCTCCACTACCCAACTAGTATATCCAGCCAGCATTACCCAGATCAGCATAAAAACAAAGGCGAGCTCCTACGTGGTGCCCACCATCGATTAGAAGCTCACCCACACCGTATGACATCGCATTCCTTTGCTGTAAATGTTCTTAGCTGATGGTGCAAGTTGTGGGAGTCATGCGATCTTTTGCTTAGGCTTTTTAACAGCTACCTACATATGTTGGGGCCGACGACGGTCAGTTTATTTATTTAATAAGTACAGTGACAGACTACAGGTTACGACAAGTTTATTTGGATGTAGCTGAATACCAGTGTTTTGTATAGAGCGATTGCTCCAGTTAGCTCCAGTTAACTCGATTCACCTAAATAGTAAAGTAAGTTACATACTGGCTTTCAGCCTTTCTGCCTTCTGACTATGAGTAGCCAGTATCAAAAACGTTCAAATGATAGAGGCAATGATAGTCACCAATTTAATGTCGCTTTCGACACACGTAGGAAACTCGTCATAGCAGTTAAGTTAAATGTTTATGTTCTGCGATAGCTGCAATCAAAATCATCATCAGCACTCTCTATACTTTCAAACAGTTCTCTTCTAATACGGAGTTACTACTTTACCCTTCGTCAGTCATTTATATTCAGGATACACTTGCAAAGTATATCAAACTAAAAAACAATGAATCCTCCTTCAAATCTCCACCCGCTCATCCCTTACGCCCAGCACGCTGCGCAGACGCAGAGCGGCGTAGTGCGCGCGGCGACGCGTGGCGTTTGATCTGCCGACAAAGGCGCCGCTCGTGGGAGCACGTGGCGAGCTGGCTGTACCAGGAACAGGGATCAGCTGGAATTGTTGCTGTCTGGTCTCTCATGGCGTGGTTTTGTGAAAAGTATGTAGGTAAGTACAGTTTTATTGGAATATTAGTCGCCCGAGCTTTCAGGAGCTGTTTGCCAATCCATGGATAAAAAGTAGCTATAGTAATTATGTTATTTTGATCTAGGTATAAGCTATTGGCAAGTGTGACCAAAATCCATACAGTAGTTTCAGCGTGAATGAGTTACAAACACATTACATACCCAAAACATACACATACTTTCGTAGTTATAATTTGTAGAACATAATTTTGAGGATTTAGGACTTTAGGAGTTTGTAAAAACCACTTATTTTACAATTCCGTAAAATGATACTCTATAAAACCATTGGTTAATATCAATTGCGTAATTTAACTACACCAAGCATACTTACTGGCAACCGGACTACTAAATATAGCAACCGGACTCTCAAATCGTTCAATATTTTACAAAAACCATGTAACATTAACTATAAGTTCAAAAACCAATAACCGTATTTTCACGAGTAACAGTTAAAGGAAGCAGTTAGTTAATTTTAACTTTCTTAACACCATATAGGTACAGGTTAAATATCTTATATATAGACTACTGTATTAGGAAAGTAGATTTGTGAAATATTAACGATGTTCTATGCAAATTTTATTGAAGTTATAGTACAGTTTTAACTTAGGAATGGGGTTTAAATGGTGAGAGGATTTTAAATTAGGTAGCGAGGTGATAAGTAGACTGTGTAAGCAGTAAAAAAGGGCGAAGTATGGTCTATTAAAACATTATTTATGAATTTTATGTTGATTTTTCAATTTGTATTTATATTTTACGTCAGTTTTCTTAGAACAACTGTTTACTATTAGGTTTAACCTTTCGCCGTTGAAACACATAAATAATATTTTCGTATTTCTACATAGGTTTAAGAAAACAGTAACTGGCAACAAAGGTCAACAATCACCATTATGACATGGCCCAGAGTCGTCTGACTGTCCAGATAAATTTTAAGATGCCAAAACAACTGAAACATTTCAAATAAAATTTGGTACAGTAGTACCTATAGGGCCTGAGAAAGAACATAGGCTATCCGTATGAGCGAAGTAGTTCACCCAGAACGCGGGTGGCACCGCAGGGAACAGCCAGTTTCCCATAATTTATTGAATCATCATCATATTTGAAATATTTGGAAATCCTTTAATAAGGTATGAGCAGCTATAAAATTATTCGGCGCCTGTAAGAGAGCTTTGATTTATCATAATCTCTTCATCTATTAAAATAATTGGGGAATAGCTACTATATTACATTAGAATTAGGGATGTCAGGGTATATATACCTAAGGTAAATAAATAAAATTAATTTGTTTATAATAAATAGTGTTACTTATTTACGAAATTAGGTATCTATTGTTGGGTTTAGTTAACTTATTGACCTACTGAAATTATTTTATTAAATCCGGAAAAAAATAACTATCTAACGCCTGAAACCATAAACAAATCTATATCCGCATCAAATTGCACCACAATCGGTACAGCGGTTTAAAGTCAAAGCTACCAACAACTATAGAGTTTATTAAATCAACAAAGATTTATTTAACAAAAATATGACGTTGGTAGCCCTGTGCAGTCGGGTGGTCCAATATTAAAACCTATAAAAGCCCCCCGCTGTGTCATCTCTCCACACTCTGGTAATGTTACTTATAATATCCTGGCAAAGAGGATCGTTACCAAATTCTAGACGAATGTTTGACAGTATCTAAGGTATTTTTAAATAAACACATGTGGCTTTCGCTAATAGTAAGACCGGTAACGAAACAATACATGTTTAGTGTCAATTATAGCCTTTTCTCGATTATAAACTAGGTAATCTAAAAAAAGCACAAAAAGCACTTTCCTTTCACTTTAGGGAAAGTATTTTTTTTGTTTATGAATTATTGAAGAACGAAAGTCATACTTAGTACCTGTACTAATGTCAGGAAACTAATCTATCGTAAGCATTTTGTCCAAGTCATCCTTCTGTGTAAGTTTCAACAAATATAAATAACACATATAAATACACAGTAATATTATTTACAATGTAACTATGTCCATCAACGTCACATAATTAGGTACCTTATTAACATTAGCACACATAACTGACGAAAATCTGAGGTTACAACCACGGAAGAGCAAAGCCCCTGAAAAACAAAAAAAAAGCCTGTTCTTTTTCTTCCGTGGCTACAACCTAACCTCCTTGCATCTCGGCCACAGTCGGCAGCCCTAAGAGATCGGGTGGTCCGAAGCCCCCGCTGTGCTGTGCCGCCACTCCAGCGACCAGGGCCTCATAACTCAAACCTGTCAGCGGCTATCACTAAATCGAAAGTATTTACCGAATTATATGTAGTTCGAGTCGGTTTTTGGTAGGTTTTGGTGCGTTTTCCTTCGTAAGTTTTTTTTTCTGGGAGTTACTGATAGCTCGATTTGTTGGTGGTAGAAATGGGCTATGAAACATTCCTTAAATCTATTGGCTGTCAGAGGTGATAAAATAAGTAGGTAAACACCTTTTGCCTACAGGTTCTGTCTACAATAATACAGTATTTTTTCAATCTGTTGAAGGATAGTGTAAAAGTACCGAGTATGCTAAGAAAGACTGTACAAAAAGAATAAGTAACGCCTGAACAAACAAATCAACTCAAATCCCAATAAAGCAATAAACAATCGATACAAAATCAAAGATATGAATATCATACAATTTCCAATATAATTTTCGTGCAAACTGGCCGGCGCCCTAGTTACCTAATTAGCGGCGTTCAGCCTGACATTGTGACCTCCTCCGTTGATCCTCAGCAAATTGAATCGTGGTCTCACTGTAAAAAAAAAACTGCGGAACGTTGGCGCCAACGCGCTGCGATGCTCTTTATTTAAATGTCTGCCGTTCTTTGGAGGAACGGTTTTTTTTTCTTAATTTTTTTGAAAAAGGAATGTTCTCGCGTGTTCCCTTCTTGCTGTTTCGACATTTTGTCATGGCCGATTGTTTTATGCTTTTGATCTATTAAAGATTGCTGAATTAATTTCGAATTTTTGTTAAAAGTTTTCTCACAATCAGCTTTTGGTAGCATCGCGTAATTTAGATATTATTATTTTGAAAAAGCTTTCATATCAAGTCCAAGTAAGTAAAGTACATTTCAAAGAA
Source organism: Helicoverpa armigera (assembly GCF_030705265.1). NCBI lineage: Eukaryota > Metazoa > Arthropoda > Insecta > Lepidoptera > Noctuidae > Helicoverpa > Helicoverpa armigera. The sequence continues at coordinate 5,841,494 of NC_087141.1, forward strand.
ACTTGAAATTAACTATTCCCTACATGCATTTTACTTTTAGGGGCTTAAGATGGCGGCTGAAATTAAGCAACAGGGGTCATACGTGACAAAGAATAATTTAGTCTGAAGCTACGTTTGAAATATATATCAAGTAAATAAATAATGAAAAAAGCTTTCAAAAGGACAGACATGTTACAGTGGTCAGATATTTAATAGTTTACAAAAAAATATAAAAAAGATATTTCATTTTCATTTTTACTCATATTTTGTATTTTTAATGTGGTCAACTGATAAATCTATTTATTGACATAGAAGGAAATATTTAGAGATACGTTATTAGCATAATTCCTGGTGAGCGAAACCAAGGGAAACGGTTAGTTTTTCAATAATTGTTGAAAAATTATTGGCGTAAACACAAAGACACTTTCTAATACCTAAAAGCAAGCCGAAGTTTTCGAGTTGCTAAGTCTGCTAAGTTAATGAGAAATCTGTCAGAAATGGCAACCAAACTAAGCATAGCGTGCGTAGTAGTAATTTCACTTACGTGTGTTGAATGATCGGTAGTTAATACCCCTATTACATTCATACACACCTACCTACTTACTCATTTATAAAACTCATACATATGTAAGTACTCGTTCTCTACAGCTTCTCTATCAAATTACATAAAAACTCAAGCCCCGTGTGATCGCCACTGCTTCTCCAAAACTACTTACTTTTACAATATAATTGTATCATCTGCCTACCTGAGCTCAATTGCCGGTAAAACCGTCTATATCTTTGACATTTTACACTTCAACAAACATAGTATTGAGAAACGTTTAAATATATAATTGCTTCGGCAAATGTCGTAAGCAGCCTTTTTTGCAGGATTACGCCAATCCAATATAGACATAATGAGGTAGATTTGTAAAGAGAAGCTTTTGAAAATTTTTGGCGCAATTTCTACGTGACTGATTTAAGCTGTCATGCGTTTTGCGTCACCGCCATTTTGAATGTCAGGTAATGTACAAATGGCGGCTGGGAGATTAAAATTAAATGTCCATTTGAACGTTTAAGGGATTAAAATAATGTGTATTGAAGTAGCAAATGGATATTGTTAGAGTAGACTTACAGTATGGATTTTTTTGTTGTTAAAATAGCGGCGTCTTTTGAAGGTCCAGTCGGCAGTCAGATGCGACTTTGTAAACACTTACTGTTATCCAGAGTAATAATATTATGCCCAGAAAGTAAACCTACGTTTGTTTTGGTTGGTACAGTTGTGGTTCCACTCTATGATACAGGAAAAGTACACCTAATGCTGCCATCAGAGAATAAAAGCGCAGATGCATTAATTGTCATTCTAGCAGAAATTATCAGCAGATTTCCCCAAACTGGCCTCAAACACTAGTAAAGGGACAATATGACAATAATATCAAGATAATAAGTCTTATTCACCGTCAGCGCACTTAACTTTAGTCTTGCACGCAAATTAAATCACTTCGATCATCTTTCCCTTCACAAAATTAAAAATTAAAACGTTCGCAGCAATTTGCTCATTAATACATCTATCATCATTGAACTGCAAGACATTCACCGATCGCCAGACGCCATCCACATCATCATCTAAAACCAATCAAATGTCATTTACATCAAACAGTTACAAGCCAAGCTATTTCATAGCACTCAACGCTCGGAGCCACTAGTCTGGTATCGTGTTCATTTGACTAACTTTAAGGTACACTCAGTGGCTCCAAATTCGGCACAAATTGTACATAATTGTTGTAAGTTTGTGCCTATAAATTGTTAAGGTGTATTCATCATGTTAGTTTTACTTTGTCAATTAATTTATGGGTAAATAATCTATGCTAATAAAGAGGTTTTTTGTCTCTTTAGTTTTTTTTAGTTATACTTTGTTTCTAGGTATTTGAAATTACTTAACTGCTAGGAAGCCTGACTATTCCTAAGTAACATAGGCTAGATGTATGTATATTGTCCAGGTACGCGTCATAGATAATTTAATTTACGTTTTAAAAGCTTTGGCCTTTGAAGGATTCGTTAAAATAGAGCTCTAAAATATAATATTTAAAAGCATTTATCTATTCTATATTTAAAAACATCTGCAACGAGTGGTACGGATGTAAAGTTCATTATTCTTTTTTATTTGATATCTCAATAGGTACATAACCTACAAATAAACGAGTAATCATACAAGATACTATCCGCTTCAAAATCTTTAAAATTTCACCGTCACAAAGCTAAACAGGCACGACACACATGCCCATCAAATCAAATGACAATAAACATTAGTGTACACTATCGGAGCCGGCTTCAAACTCACAAAATGGACGTATCTTTACTTACTACCGAAATGTCACAACAATTTGTTCCAACTGGCTGCATCAGAAAACATTCAAAAAAATATCCGGCCAGCAACTTTCGAGAGATTAATTCGTCATTTGGAAGGAAACTAGTTTCTCGAATTGGGAGTCGCGTTGTCGAGAAAAAATTGCGAAGCCCGATTGTGTAGACTTGCCTTTAGTTTACAGTGGGGTGTGTTGGGTTGCATTTGTTGTAGGTACGGTGGCAGCTGTGTGAACGTAGGTATATTTTATAGGTAATAGGATTTACAAGGGTCAGTTCTGATATCTAATTTGAATTATCTTTATTATTGATGTAAATCGATTGTCATTGAACATCTTTGGCAGTCGTTACGGGTAGTCAGAAGCCGGTAAGTCTGACAACCAGTCTTACCCAGGGGTATGGGGTAACTGGGAATTTCTTGTAAAACAATGGTACGTAGATGCATACATTTAGACTGGAAGCTAACCCAAACATAGATGAGAAAACGCTTGGCAGATGATGAGCGATACATCAAATAATATGTAGGCGATAAATCTATTACTCATGAAGCATGTAAGTAGGTATAGGCTTACGCCAAACACATAAACGATCTAAAAGCTTCCCACAACCAGACAATAGAAAACCTCTCCGAAAAAACAGCTCAGCAAAAATATCGTCCACATAAAAAATAATCTGAACTATAAAGCTTAGTGTACATCTGACGTCATCCGAGGCCGGTAGCCCCTATCTTTAACACGGTCTCTTAGCCACTGGAGTCTGTGCTAAATTGCCCGGAAAATAGCCGGGATACGCACGCCGCGTAGGTGTAATAATACCCCCTTCTACCCGGCTGTTACACCCGGCTCGTAGTTGTGTGCTAGGCTTTATGTCGGCTGTTAGTTTTATTTTAGATAGATGTATGTTGTGAGTGCCAGATTTCTTGGTGAATGACTGGTAAAGTAAGTCAATCGTCACTCTTAATATTCAGAAATGATTTGGAATTTTTGGTCAATCAGCTAGTCGCAAAATCTTAATTATGAAGTGACAGTAAAGCCGAATTAGCAAAGTTTTGCGAACTGTTAATATAAATAAAATCAACATACTTAAAAATCAAAATGCGTCTGCTACATAGATTCAAGAACATGAGAACCAAATAACATTTGAGTATAAGTTCTTAACACTCAAAACTCGAAACTTGAAACAAACACTGCATATAAAACACACACTCAATTAAGTTACAACAAAGGTTCAAAAGAATCCGACTGAAAAATACATTCAGAAAGAAACTTCTGAAAATTCTTCTAGACGGGGTGAACGGGGGGAATCTTGGGGCGGCCGGGGGTGTGAGGGTGGGGTAAAAAGGGGCAAACTGTGAAGGTGAAGAGATAATTCCTCTTAACTGAGGATAGTTGGGGATAAGGCGGTAACACGTTAAGCAAAAGTGGATTTTAGTCTTGATAAGTTAGATAGCTGCGGTGTTTTTGTTGGGTTTCTTGAATATAAAGGGATTTAAGAGACAGGTATTTTTCTGTTTTCGTTAATAAAGTACCTACACGCAAATTAGGTAACTCTGCTTGATAGCCAAATTCTGTAAAATCTTCAAATTTTTTCTATCAAACGTTCTATGTAAATAAGGTGATTCAAGTTATAAAATGGTCCTGGAGAAGGTTTGACGATATGCTATGAGACAATACCAATCTCTTATTAAAATTAGATCTCAATTTTCCTATAAAAATCATAATCTAACGCCGCAAAAAAAAAACAGCAAACCCAATAACAAAGGCAAACTTTTAATATCTTCTCGACAGACCACAAACTAATGAAGAGGGCGCCAAGAAAAGTTCTCAACTATGGCGCGAAATACTAACTGTCAAAGACAAGTAAGATGGCCGACACTGAAGAAGTTGAAATATGGCGGGTTGCGAAGTTTTGTTTGTCTGGTGGTAACAAGCAAACGGTTTGTCGAGACAGAATAATGAATTTTTGGAATTGTAACATGGATTTTAAAGGCTCTATTTGACAGCTAGAACATAAATAAATCAAGGCCCATGTATTAACAGTACCTAACTGAACTGAGCTGTGAACTGAAATCAGAAACTACTAGGCATCATCACATATAGATACTAATATTAGAGTGCTAAAGAATTTGTTCTATCTCAGAAACATCTCGGTCGATTCGAAAAATTCTTTCAACGTTAGATGCTGTTTATCGGGGAAGGCTATATAGTACTTTTTATCACGTACGATATGGATAACTGCACTGATTTGAAAAACTATTTAGAAAACCCTGTAGTATAGGAAGGCTAGCTTTATTTAGGTGCGCGGAGTAGGTGTAGAAAGCTAAAAAGACCCACATACATAGATGACATTGTCAATAGCTAAGTATCAGCTCTTTATTGCTGAACAATAAACCCTTCGCAACTGAAATCTCTTCATAAAAACTTGCTAAGTAAGTAACTGGCAGCGAGAATTACGAAGAGTTTCGCGGAAAGAGACAATTATGGCGGCCACTAACAGCTTTCAGGAGTTTCAAGTTGTTTGCTCAAAATAAAGCGGAGGTGACGAACTTTTGTAAGGAAAGTCTGCTTTTAATTGAGGTGTGAACAGGAAAATGAATGAAAGAGTTGGAGACTTTTAAGAGGTGAATTAATAACTTCTAAAAGTAGGTAAGGTAATTTTTTGTCTTGATATGCTATTTTATTTATTAGGTATTCGGGATTCCCAGAATTACGAAAATTATCGGAAACAGTATGTCCTGAGGAAATTCATTTACGCACCCGCATATAAAGTAGCCCATGTTGTTTCTCAATTAAATTTGAATTCATAATCGATTCAGTAATTTTAGCGCAAAAACTGGACAGACTGATATAGCGTTTTCACATATTCGTATAATTTGAAATCACCAAAGGCTTCTGATTGACCACTCACCAAAAAAATAAAAGACACAAGACGTCCTCAATTCAAAACTATGTAGGTACAATAATTTGGGCACAAACGTACCTATCTCTGGTCACCTCGCCTGATGCGAAGGTCGGAGGAGCACCGAGCTCGGGCCAATAAGTTGACCACCCTCGAGACGGACAAAGGCTTCGTGTTCGTCCATAGACTTGTGATAGTATAGACACGACAAGCTATACTTGTAGTTGTTTTATAGCGCAAAAGCGGGTGAGCCGTAGGAACTTGTGTTTGCAAATATTTTTGTACAGGCTTACGCATACGTGCACAATTTACACTCACTACAAGTATGACTGACTCTCTTCTGTGAGGTAAAGAATCTATTTCAGATTTCTAGTCTTGTAATGTCAATTCTAATATACCGAAGACGATGGACTTGTTGGGAAACAAAGCACCAAGTAGCAGAAATAACGATTAACTAGGCAAAACCCCAAAAATGATTCTGAAATTATAGGTATTTGGATTAGCTAAGCAGTTTTTTATTTGAATACTCCCTCGCATCTATAGCCGAAAATCAAAAACCTTAACAGGTCTAGAAGCTCAAAATGGAATTAAAAACATTCAAAACAAATATCCATTTACTAACATCAGCCACATACTTTTACAACTATACGAGTATAAAACGAGTACAAAAGCCCACACTTTATACTACCATAACACCCACAACCCAAAAACAAGCACAGACCTACAAAAATTCACACCTAACCTCCTTACCTTACATCTGCGGCCTCTATCTCACAATATACATGCGTCTGTACGTACAAAACGGACGAATTTTCTGCCTCTCACGTATCTATGATACACACACACACACACGTACAAAAGGGGGGAGGTGGGGAGTCGTCGCTGACCCGTGGCGCCGCCTCAGATTGTTACGGCCAAAGAAACACTCCCTGAGAATAATGCTATGGAGTCGTCTACGTCAAAAATTTTTAAACTTAAGCCTAAGAGAGAGAGCTGATTTTGGTATAGGACTTTTGCCAAATTATTTTGCAGTTTGCTACTGTACATTTGGCTATGTAAAGTTGAACAAATTAGACATCGTAATTTTGTAGTCTTTTTGGGATTTTCTAATTCAAATCTTCCCAAAAATTAAACAGAAAAACCATGCAGATAAGTTACTTTAATATTGCATATGCGTACATGACCTATGTGAGGCTTATGAAACTCATTTTGTAGGGGTATATCACAAAAGTCCATCCCGATTTCGCTACTGCACTTTTCTTCAATGTTCCTTCAAAACGCCAGAACCAAAAAATATGTGAAAGTCTACTCCACTCATTCCCTAATCCACACAGTACACATTCAAAAGGATCACGAGCTTCTTGAGCCCCGCGCCACTTTCATACCATATTTTATTTTATATTTTTATTTATCCTGTATTTTTACAACCTCGCCTAGACTGGCCGCTTTATTTAGGCGCTAGATAAGTCCCGCGGTTTCATTTGGAGTCACACCTACGTAAAAAATAAACAGTTTAATCGACTATCTCCATGTGAAATTTCACCATATCTTTTACCTTTCACCATGAGAGTTTCATAAACAAACTCACTTTTGCATCAATAGCTTTGTTCCCTGTCTTCATACGTATACATTATAATCTAAACCTCCATCAGGAATCGCTCTATCTACAACTGAAAACTGCATGAAAATACGTTAACTAGTTCTTGATTTATCAAAAGACAGACAAACAAAACAACCAGTAATAAGTACACTCTGAAACATCAGCGATTCTCAATGAAGTCTGATCTCTTTGATGAGCGGAATCAGCTATTGTCTATGGTTAGTTTATGGTTAGCTGTAACTGTTATGGTATTGTTCGGATAAAAAGGTTTGTTTTATTTTAGTTGATATTGGAAATGTGTTGTGAAAATTCAGCATTATTTGCTGTTAGAAAAGTGCTTCAGTTGTTAGATTTTTTGTTTTCGGAAAACGTGTAGGTATTTTCATTGCTATGAATTGCATTTACGCACTTCTCATCGAGTGAGCTGCAGGTTTGATCACCTAGTAAATAGTGTCTGAGTTTTCTCAAATAAAAAGTAGATACCTATACTTTCGCACAAAATTTTGATTTTTGAAACTTAGCAGTAATACTTATTTCTATGCATCATATTGATATTTGTATCACCATACCAAGTTTTCACCAGAAATCCTGTTACTTAAAATAGCACACATATATCAATGTATCTACTATTGACGTTAACTATCCCTCTATTTCTAAGCTTCACATATACCTCACATATACATAGACAACATACACTGGTGTTTCAGCTAGACTAGCAACGTTCTGCGACATTACTCAATGTCGCGAGCACTCGTACTATCGCGTACAGCGGACAAACGGAATTTATGTATTTATGTAGTCTTAAAAGGCGTAAATGATTTGAGGGATTGTGTCTTGCGTCCTTTTGAGTGCTTGTAGAGGTATTTGTATTGGATGTGAAAATTAGAGAGTTTTGGTGTCGCTAGTTACGTCGGATCTTCAGTGTCTTTATCTTTACCGAGAAAATGTTCCCAAGAGTCGATGCCAGAAAATATCTAAGGTTGGAGTTATTTTTTGAAGTCCTAAGTCACAGTAATCTAGTTCTTTGCACAGGTATTCAGTTAGTAGGTTTGTTTTCATGAACGCTTAATTCATATACATATTTACATACCATACCTATACTATATTATTATGTTCTTCTTGAAAGAAAATAGTATAAAGACTTAATTTTCACGAGCATTTCCAAATTACCACCTAGAAATCAAAGGAGACCCTAAAGACAGACACACTCACCCAAAAACACACCCCAATTATATCTCCCATACCTACCAACCCCCAAAAGAAGGCCTCCTGAAACACAGATCCGAAAAACAAAGAACAAACACGTAGCATGATTTATTACTGTACTAAGAATGTGGTTTATCGAAAATTCCCGATACAATAGGCTAGGAGGGGGGGAGGGGGGGCAGAGGCGCTGGTAGCGGCGCCTGCAGCAGCACCCGAGATAAGCGCGGCGACGCCCGTCCTATGAAATTATAGCACCCCGAGGGGTGGCGCGCGGTGGAGTTGTGGAGTTGCGGCGATGTTTTTCGTGAGGGAAAGGTGATATTTGTCGTGTTACATACCTAAAAGACTAAAACACTCGTTTATAAAACATTACAAACCGCCTTTACGTAATAGGACGATATCTTATAACCATGGCACAAGAAAGCATCATTACTAAGAGAATTAATTAAATCATTTACTAACACTTTAATTTTTTTTTTATTTACATATTTTGATAGCTTCTACTGTTTGAGATCTTTAGAGTGGGCGCTAGTTAATATTTACGTAATACATACATACATTTGTTATGACTGTTATACTGGTTACTTATGAATTCAAAAACCAAATAGACAGTTATTCTAGTCAATGGCATATTTAATACAAGAAAGCATCCAAAACTTCAATAAACCATCTACTGCAGAACTTCACCCCGGCGCTCGAGAGGGTGTTGGGGTCGAGCTCTCCTCCGGGCCATTTGTCAGTGACAGGACGTCGCACGGAGGCAACAGGGGGGTCTAGGAGGCCTCCCACACCCCCCCTCTAGATTCCTCCGCGCTTGCGGCTTCTGCACGCGAGTGTACGTGAACGTGTTGGCCTTAAATTACAGCAAATGGCTTTAAATTAAACTGAATGTACGCTCTATTATAAATGGGGTGGCCGGTTGGCCGTTGAAACTTGAAACTTGAAACGGGTGAGTTTGTAAGTGAAATAATTGGATTTTAGGAAAATATCAAATTGTTTGTTAATTTGGCTTGGATTTGGGCATCATATTCTTTACTAACCAACAGTAGCCTATTCACTGGTTCTATAAATTTTAAGGTCTTATCTGACGAAGATACGAGTATTGATCTGATCACAAAGATTGCTTAAATAAAACGAAGAGGTGATTTCAGGTCTTTTGTCATTCATTGCTGAAAATAAACATAAGTAGGGTAGTAGGTAGTATGCTTCAACTGCCAAAACGTCAAGTGTTATTTTCACCAAAATACTTTAAACAAATAACACTTAAGTCAAAATGCATCCAAACTAATATTATAAATGCGAAAGTAACTCTGTCTGTCTGTCTGTCTGTCTGTCTGTCTGTCTGTCTTTCTGTCTGTCTGTCTGTCTTTTCTTCACGCCTAAACTACTGAACCGATTTGTGTGAAATTTGGTACAGACATAGTTTGAAACTTGAGAAAGGACATAGGATAGTTTTTATTACAAAAAAAAATTATTCCGGACATATAGCGCCATCTATTGGTCAAATCAAAAATCTGCTGGTAGTCACTATTCCACGCGAACGAAGTTGCGGGCAAAAGCTAGTTATGAAATAAAATCAATACTTGCCTCTCTAATATTTTTCAGTATCAAGTTACTTTAAGTATTTGGTAAAAGTTTTAAAAGCCAATACTTACCCGGGCTATTAAGCAAATCCATTTAAACTTGTGACCTACTTATGTACTTATTTGTGACATAACCAGGTATGTGCGGATATATGTAATATAGCATCCGCCCGCGGCTCCACCCTCATCGAGTTCGGTTATATCGCGTTTCCAAGTGAACTGTTCAAAAATCCGAGATAAAGACTATCCTATGTTCTTTCTGAAAGTCAACTCTATTTCTGTACAAAATGTTATTAAAATCAGTTCAGTGGTTTAGACGTGACAGCGTAACAGACAGACAAAGTTACTTTCGCATTTATAATATTAGTAGGGATAGTAGGGTTGTGAAGATTATGACGTCATAGAGTACTTATAAATGACGTCATTATTATATGAGGTAAGTAACTTGATCTTTAAGACCTTGACTGACAAACTTCTGTTTAGCAATAAAGACTTTACCAAAAGTAGTTCCTTAGTATTTTGAATTTAATGTCTCTAGAGTTTAACTTCTGTAGTGGATAACTTAGAAAATCGCATCTATGTACGTTCATGATATCAGAATGGAAGATTACACTAATCTTCTTGCTTCAGAATTAACTAGTGTAGTGACAGATAACAGTCTGACCATTATATGCAATGACTGGGCATTTTTTTTTTTATGAAGAGCCTTTCCCCTTAGAAAATCTTCAGAGTTTCATTGTGGATGAAAAGTAACATATTGTGTAGTAAATAACCATGATCTAAGAAATAGAAAAAAATATCAGGTTCATAAGAAACACCATTGCTCCTCAATTAGGCTTAAATTTGTCAGATTCGAGATTTATCCATATTTATATCTGCATGATTCTTTGAATATTCGTATAATAATCACTGCGAGTTTAGTGCCATCATTCGCTAAATCAGCATAACTCAACATTTGCAACATTTTTCAGTCTCGCCTGTTATGAAATTCCACCTTATAAATTCTTCTGTCCTCCTTTTCCAGCTCTAGATGTTCTTATTCACAATCAAAACTTCTTGCGATTTGGACATTACCGTTCAATTCAAAGCCGCTATCTAGCCACGAGCCCCCGTCAATAAAAACACCCCAAACAGAACAGCACTTAACCCCCGATATACTATTACATGTTGTATTGTACGAAATTACTTACACAAGAAAGTACCCACTTCCCTTCGGTTTATTCAAAGTACATCGTTATTTCGCCTACTACGTCCACCTAAATATTGACGTTCGCGCGCCTTCCGCATTGCTTTAAATCTGCAGTTTATAACCACCTTAACTCAAACACATAAAGCCTATATTCCAATGCTGAAGTTCAGTGTTAACCTTGTCCAAGAAAACCAATATAAGTTGCGTTTGGCTTAGACTTTGTTGCGTTGTAATAAAGACGACATTGGCTTAGACGAGCTGAAATTGTACGTAGATGGTCTTGCAAGAAAATCAATTCTATTTGCAGATGTAATAGACTTTATTGCGAAGAATTAAGGGTCAGTATTGCTTGTATCAGTGATAGTTAATAGGTGTATTTAGTACAGTTTATACGTAGATAGGTTAGTGTATGTCTAGAAGTGTCAACTGCTTAATATATTGGTATAGGGGCTGTGTGATTGTTCATTTATTCTTGTTTTGATTTAGAAATAGATGTCTGGTACTTACTTAGAAAGTTTTGTGTTCTAGGAAATGAAGGTTTGTCTTTATTTTTGTTGGTTGAGATATACTCTTGTAGAACAGTAAATGAAACTGTAGGTTATGATGCGTAACTTTTCAAGGATTTATATTGAAAATATATCTAAGACGAGTGATCGATACCGGGATTTATTGTTCAGCTTCTTAAAATATTTTAGGATTTTTTCTTTTGAACTGTGATTTCTTTATGTTAACAAATCTTTATATTGGTGTGTCGATTCTCTTCGCAAAAAAGTATTTTAGAATATAACTTTTACTTCTAGTAACCTAACATTTCCTTTTATCTCAATTTTAATAAAAGCCCTATTTTTTCGAAAATATCGAAATCACCAGAAAATTCCACCACGAAAAATAATAGCCACCATCCGAAATTCCAAGACGTGGTGTAACTCAGTGGCCAGTCGGGGGATAAAGGGCTATCACAAAGCCATCCCCCTCCCCCGGTCGGGGACTCGGGGGATCAATTCCGGGGCCGTAGTGTAATCGCCTTAGTGGACTCCAGTGTCGTTATGTGGCGTAGGCTTAGGTCTGTGTGTGTGTGTGAGTGTGTGGGTGTCTGTTTTCACACGAATTATGTGTCTTTGTTATGTTGGCTTTTGTTTTTGGATAGCATGAAGGTGTTTGGTGTGTTGGGTTCAGAACTACTGTTGTGTAGGTCATCATCATCTGACTAGCGTCTTTCCCAAATATGTTGAGCCAGTGTTTTACAAGGAGCGACTGTAGGATAGGTAGGTAAGTACTTACTCAGGTGATAGGATTTACAGTCAAGGTTAATTTGGACTACGGTGACTTAAAAGTGACTTAAACCTACCTAATATTGAAGTAGGTAGGCCCGATTTTGTTAGTCAAAGATTTTTCCTTCCATAGATTATTCGAACCCCGAGGTCTTAGATTTTTTGATACGGTATAGGTCCTAGACAGAAGTTATCTACCTCTTTAAGTTTATATTTCATATTTCATGTAAGGAAATGGTGTAGTTTTTAGCTGGGGAAAAATTACCTATTGGATTACTTAATGTAATTATTTAAAAAGTACCTTTATACTAACAACAAAACTAGATCATCTCTAACCCTTTCCTTACAAACTAAACATCACGACTGCTCACACAAATAGTCGCAGTCATTCCCAGAAGTCGCGAGTCGCTGCGATTAATCTTAGTCGCACGTATCGCGAGCCGTATCCGTCGTCGTGTCGGTCGCGTCGTACTCTCAATGTGTCACGCCTGCGCCATCTTGATAATGGTATTAGAGGAAAATTGTGTTATAAAAGTTATGTATTTAGCTATTTTCTAAGCATTTTTCCTGGTTTGTTGAGGATTGAATTAAAGTCTCACTAGTAGGTACTTACCAGATTTTTGTATAGTTGACTGCCTATCTGACCTCCTCTGTCCAATGACACGTCCAGCTTAAAACAATTAGTCTGAAGCCAAAAAAACATAGCAGTGTAAGTACTTACGGCCGGTTCACACATATCTCCGGTTTACTGTTCCGTTTTATCGTGTACGTTTTTTTTTCGTCGATGGCGTATGTAGTTGTATGAGTGACTTCACACATGGCACAGTATTCTGTATACAGTAACAAATATCGTTCCGTAAAAAAATTACATTCCGTTTTGTCATCGAATACTGGACGACGGAACAGTAAAAATATACGGATACGTAGAATTTTAACGGATAGATACTGTGTGCGTGGCGGGCGGAGTGTGCGGGGTGTAGGAGGGAGAGTGATGCGACACGACAGGTTTTGTTTGACTCACATTTTTTATTGTAGATTCCTAGAGAACGCGCGCGTGCATTGTGTAATAATTATTATAATCACTGATCAACCATGTCAACCAAGGACTGGGAAAGTTAATAGACAAGGAAATGTTAATTAGCGAGTTTTCTGTTCACACATCGCATCCAGTAATGACGGATTCGTTGAACGTTATACGGTGCCTATGTGTGAACAGCGCATAAATTTATGACGTATCCGTTAAAAACGTACCAGTAAAACGGACTCCCATGTGTGAACGGGCCGTTACCTAGATAATTGTTTTTTTTATTACATGATAATATTTTCTATTTTTCCCTATTCTAGTCGGATGACATAGGTACTTATAAATAGCTTGTAATAAAATTAATTTAAAAAACAAAAATGGAAAAGATTGAATCACTTTCAAAAATCGAATACGAACGCTCACTTGACACTGTTCTCTGTCTATGGCTACATAAAACCTACACCTACAATGACAAATATTACATTCACACAGTCTTCATCCGTTCGACACTCGACAGTTATCTTTGGTAATCAACACCTAGCGAATGGTGTGAAGAGACTGTCCACCAATCAGAGGCCCGCATGGCGACCCTTAACGCCGGAGGCGCGAAACCCGACACCTTTTTAGAACACATTCAAATAATAACGTAACTCCAAGCCATTCTTCATTTGAATAAGCACTTTATGTTCTACAAGATAGGATTGAAATTCCCTTGTGTGGTGAGGTGTGAAAATTGACGCCTATAGCCACACTATAATCAACGGTATTGTTAAACTCTATTGCGTTGCCATAAAGACTATTTTAGAGCGTTCGTTTTAGACGTATTGTTTAAGGGATAGATGCTATGCATGTGATTTTGTACCGTGCGTGGATTATTGAAGGTTGGTTTTCGTTTGCAGTTGTAGGTGTTAAATTTAACACCTAGAGTGCTATTTGTGGATGCAACGACAGTTTCCTATTGGTTGGCTCGGAATATTTGGAGCGCGATAGATAATCCGTGACGGAGTTTTTGTTGGTGTGGCAATACATGTGTCATGTTTGTACCAACCTACACATGTAAGATCTACTATTTAATACTACCTATGCTTCGTTTCATATACCTATTATGCACGTTATTTTTTTTTGCCGACAAATAAAAGTACATGGGTTCCAAATATTTTTTTCAGTTGACAGCTGTCAATTCTTATGTGAAAATATCATTGTTTGCACTGACTGACAGCAACTGTCAACTGCTCGTTCTGACCATCACTATTTATTTACAACAAAATATTAATAGATGCAATTTTAGACGTAGGAATAACCATTAGAAAAATTAAAATATATCGCCTTTATTTAAAAGTTCCATTCTAAACTCAAAAGCACTGCCAACAGAGCTAACCTCCATCAATTTTCCCGCCAACTGTCACATTTACGCGCCAACGCACTGATATATTTTTAATTTTCCCACATGATGGCGACGACAGCGACAGCCGCATCCAATATCTATTTCCAGATATCATTTTACAAACTTGACGTGTTACAAAATACCAATACATAATATCGAATATTGTAGATAGGTAGTAAGTATTTTATATGGAGTTCGATGATTTTTTTGTCAAGCTTTTTACCTTGAAAATGTGTAATGGGAATTTTACAGTAGGACCTACTTGATATAGACCTGCTTGTACTTAGCACTAATGAATTTCATTTCTTTACGAATAAACAGACAAAAGTCTTAACTACCATTTTCCGTATATTTCCAACAGCTGAATTCCATCAATACAAAATAAATTACCCCAAAAATATTTTTATAGCTTCCAAGTTAATTCAAGTAAACTGTAATAAAAGTAATACGAAAACTAATTAACTGTGCCATCATCGCGTGCGTTCCGATTAACGAATAATAATAATTAATCGTATATACATCATTGTTTTAATTTCAGTGCTTGGCATCCATTGGCATCCAATAAATTCACATTGCACCTGTGTTTTATGTAAGAAGTAATTTTACCTACCGCGGTTCTTCGTGGGTGTTGCCAGTTCAAAGAATTAAATGAATGAACTTTTTTTTTTTATTGTTGATGTCAATTGTTGACAGCTGTCATAATTTATAGAAATTCATTTGTTTCTTTGAAGAACTAATTGTACATTATTTTAAAACAATATGTCAAACTTTTTTAAGCTTGAAGAGAAATATGCCTCACTCGCTGGATAAATTCACCACGCATGCCCTTCCTACATAATTTCTGAAATACTGAAAATGACTAACGCGAGAGAGGCAATTACAAAATTACCAAAAACAAATGAATTTTCATCGACACTTCTTTCTGACGTACAGCCTGTATCATAAGTACCCATGTCCATCTTTCTAATGAAGGTTAAGAAGCCTTACAATTTAGTTGCCCTGCGATCAATACATAGCACCGATTCTTACACATGAGATAACTTGACTATCTGCAGGTTTCAATAACCGATCCCTCTCTCCTTTTCGATCAGAGATTGGAAGAAATAATTTTGTATGAAGCTAATGTCAAAATTGAATCTCCAATCACAAAACAACGAATGGGTTGGTTTATGTATTCCGCATTACTTATTTATTATCTCGTAATTATACTCTTTCTACTGCCATCATCATCTCCTGAGCCTTTACCCATCTATGTTAAGGTCGGTTTTGTTTTCAGTGTAACCAGATGCAGCTGATTACCAGTGTTTTACAAGGAGCGGCTGCCTATCTGACCTCCTCTACCCAGTTACCCGGGTGACCCCATACTCCTAAGTAAGACTGGTTGTCAGACTTACAGACTACCCGTAATGACTGCCAAGGATGTTCAATGACATAATGACTCTTTCTTCTACCATCTCCCATACACAAGCAGGGCGGCATCCTAGACAAACATACAATATTAATACATACATACCTACGTTAATAACACAAAAAACAATGTGTACGTAGTGTTGTGCGTCTGTCACATAAATAATGTGCGCGGTCGGAACGCGCCGCTCGCTGCGGTCTAGGCGCCGCGAGGGACACGGCCGTGGAGTCGGTGTTAGGGCTAAAGATTTTTGAAGTTCTTACTTTGGCTTTGAAATAAGGATCTGTTGGTAAATTACATAATAACTGTCAAGTATTACATAGCGGTTTCCGGATTTAAATTCCTAAATACAGGTATCGTTAAATAATTGTGCTTCTCTGAAGTATCTAGTATAGTAGTAGTAGTATAGTAGTAAGTCTGAAGTATTGTTTTGTTTATCGTAAAGGCACCAGTAGCTAACTTCGGAGAGGGTATTTGAAGAGATCTGTTTAGGCTCGTAGAATACTCCATAAACTATTTATTTTTCTGCTATCATAGGTGGTCACGATAGGTGCAAGCGACAATTAAGTAGTCACATAAATTAAAACAAAAAATCCCAATAAATCAAATGTAGGTATAGTTCCATGACATTACCACTGTGATTCATTATTTGCCTCTACCAACTTACAACACTTATTTATCCTCAAGCTAACTTATGAAAACAAAAGACAACTCCACTTACCGAGTGCCACGGCTTGGGTGGCGCCGGCCGCTATAAAATTCGGACAGCGGCGCGGAATCCCACAGATTCCAACTTAATATTAATTGTCGATCGACTAACCTCAACACTCCCCCCTCCCTAGTGCCACCATGTAATTGTGGAGGCAGAAAACCAACATACATTGCCTTTAAGTATCTAAGATGATGTGAGTAACAATCATCTTAAAATTTTGAAAGCAGTTACTTTGATGACAATATTTTTAGAGCCATGTGTTCTCCAGTAATATGTTAATCTGTAGATGGCTGACCATAACTTTACATCATAGCTAAAGAATAGCATAGCATTCATGTAATAGCTAGCCAAAGTAGAACACTTCAAAATCGTTTTGGACTAAATATACAGTAGGTATATTTCAGCGTGATTATAATGTAAGCTACGGTATCACGAAAATGGTTTATTTTTTGCAAGTCTTTGTAACTTACATACATAGCTTCATTTCCCAAAAGGTTCTGATGATTTTAATATTTTTTTTCATTAATGAAACTAATTGAACTTCTGTAACATCCATCGTCTATGACACCCTCCCTCCCTCCCACGCCAGACATGGTAAAAACGTTAACGAATTTTTGATTCTTATTTTAAAAGATATGACAGATATTTTTTAGGTTGGCTGTATAGATTTGTATCGTACATTTTTAATCTGCGATTCTTTGAAATATTAATATGTTATCTAATGAGATATCTGGTTGATTCAATTGATATCTATAGATTGTATAATTTTATCTCCTGAGGTTGATGCTTCCCCTTGTCTACAGTTAATTTTAAGTTTTTACCAAAATATGACATGAAGACTATAGTTTTCACCAAAATGTTGTAAATTTTCAGAACACACAAGCATGAATAGAATAGTCAACTGAATTTTTCAGTCCAATATTGTATTTATTTTGTACAATTTTGACTTGTATAACATAATACCAAGCTGACCACTGTTTCCATTCGATATCTGGGAAAAATAAAATCTTACAGCTTGCAACTGATACTTTCTTTTACTTCTATTCGTCCAAGGGTCTCTTAACCCCTTTAAAAAAAAACCCCTAATTTAGGTAAACCTGTCTCTTACCATTCAAGGTTTCAAGCAAAACCGTTACTTTTCACCCACCGCAACTGGTCACCACTAGCAATCTTACCGATAATTTACGATATTTTAAATAGGGAACGGAAAGTTTTTTTTATGGCAACACAAAAGACTTAAGTAGACGTTCATGTTATTTGATTTCAAGTTGCGTACCGTTGTGGAAGTGGTGATTTTAAAGGAATTAGGGTTGCACCCACCACCGTTTATTATGGAATCATCTTTACAAAGATGAATTTAAGGGACTTCTGTACACGTTATAGGGAGATAAAATGCCATATTTTTGGAGTGTTTTTTAGTGTGAATACTTTTTGATCTGCCTTTTCACTTCAGAGGTCTACCTATATCTATTGCCGTATTGAGTAGTATGTTATATCAATTGTTTTGAATTTAAGACCTATCAAATGGAGCTATATTAGAACCATTAGGTACTTTTTACCAGGTTCTCCCCAAATAGATCATCATATTAAGAATAGTTTATTTTATTCAGACTACGACCTACTTACATCTCACCTAACAGATGTTAACAACACTAACAGTAAAAGTTCTCCTTATTATCGATAGAAACCGGACAGTAACAGCCCTATTCCCTAAGTATCGTCTCCTTATCCTCGACTGGCCGCAAAATTATAGTAAAAATCATATAATTATGGACGGCACTGTAATTTCCACTTATATTCACCACTTCCTTCCCTATTGTTCCTCAAAAAACATTCGATGCAGACAGGATGCATCGAGTACTCGCATTTTAATCGATTTCTTAGACTTTTGACAGTTGCGGTTTTTAAACGATTTTTTTTTCGATGGGAATCGGTTTTTTTGTTTCGTTCTCGTGGGTGGGAATTGTTTTTTGTCTATTGTTACCTATTTTATAGTGTTAACAATAAAGTTTAAGCTTGTAACAAAAGGGTTACAATTATCTAGCTATAGTTTATTTTTTGTTTTCCCTTTGTACGAAAACTTAATATAAAAACGTCATTATAGTTTCTTTGAAGTAAAGCTGTTCATTTAAACAGAAATTATTTAATTCCTCGTGGGTATCGCTTACTGCTTACTAATATTCTTTGTACCTATTAACTTACGATATAAAATACTCATGACAAATGAGACTAAGAACCGATATTCATTGCTGTATACTGAAAGGAAACATTCATAAAGACAGAAACTGACTCATCAATGTATATTAAGCCTACGTTCCGTTGCGTTCACGAACAAAAAACGCGTTCAAGTGACATAGCCAATAATTTAATTGACGCACTAACTTAAATTGACAACATCCTTTGGAAAAAAGAAATTGCTTCGCTGGTTAAGGATAATAAAAAAACTATGCGTACAATCATTTGCCCATAGACCATTACTAATGTAATATGTTACCGGCTTGTAATTACCCGTGTTTAATGTCAAACAATTAGACGCCATATCTGGCGGAATTTACTTTTCATGCTGGCAACATTAAGCAGAAATTTGAATTGCGAAAGGGCGGGACGAGTGATGGTGCTTTTATTGTGAATTTTATGTGAAAGTTGACTATTTTAAATTGCTAGTTTAATCAAATGGGAAACTGTAGAACTTTTAACGTCTTTTTGATATGTTTTGTGAGAAATATTCAAGTAAAGGATAAAAACTTTTTATTAATTTGAACTTTACAATGGTCAGGGGACATCTGGATATCAGGGCTGCTCTTAGCCTAGCATATACTGAGATGTACCCTTTGCCATACATTTTTTTTATTTATATAAGTTATATTGTTAGATATATGTCATATTCAATTTATGAATGTTTGGCTAAATAAATTGCTTAAATATTTAATTTAAAAAAAAAATACAGCAATATAACAACTACAGTCTTTTCTTAGTCTCAAGCAAAGAGCATAACCACCTACTCACAACCTCATCGCATATAATAAAAAAAAACCTCTTTCATTTTTTTTTTTCACATTAGAAACCACACGTTCTTTTTTCAAACGCCAACGGCAACGCCATGTTCAAATCAGTCATTCGATACGTCGACACGGCCGCGGCCGATTGTGTAACACAACACTGCTGATAAACCGAAGCCGAATATTTAAGTACGTGTAATCCTCTGATTATGTTACTTGTGTTCTTAAAACGGTTATTTACTTACAGGTTTATTAATTTGAGGCCGAGTGAGCTTTTGAGCTGATTTACATGACACAGTTTTTCTGAAGTAAATATGTTTTTTTTTAATTATGGTCGTGGGAACAAGTACTTACCTACTTGAAGGGCTAATTTTATCCGGGTGTAGGAAATAGTTCCTCGGGATACGAGTAGAATACAGGTTATACCTATTAAG
This sequence comes from Helicoverpa armigera, assembly GCF_030705265.1. Taxonomy (NCBI): domain Eukaryota; kingdom Metazoa; phylum Arthropoda; class Insecta; order Lepidoptera; family Noctuidae; genus Helicoverpa; species Helicoverpa armigera. The sequence continues at coordinate 5,861,524 of NC_087141.1, forward strand.
AAAATTATCAATCATCTTGGTCCTACAATCGTTAGTTTGTCTTTAGATTTCACGGGAAACTTACTGAGTAGATAGATCCTTGACTTCTGAAGAAAGCATAGAATAGTTATTGTCCGGGTGCAAATATGACAGTGTGAAAATGCAAGGCATATACCTATATACCCAATAAGGTATGCAACAACTGACAATCGGGCTACCGAAGTAAATAAGTAAACATGAAAATGTGGATGAAAAAGGGAACATAGGTATCTGACATAATGCAGTATTGAAAGCTTTTGTCATTTCCAAAAAAAAAACAGACAATACACTCGTATTGAGTGACGACAGATGTTGAGTTCGATTTTCGAAATCTGTGTTGCCAACGAAAAAAAAGATAATAATAGGGCGGGAAAAAGGACCTTGTTTAAATCGTTATTAATTTGAAATTGACGTATGTCGTTGACAAACCACAATGGTACGTTTGTTTATGTAAATATGAATGATTTGTGGGTTAGTAATGTCATTTATTATCGGGACGTTGAAAAGTAGATTAATAATATAGGCTTCTTTGGAAGAAACTTTTGTAACCTAATTATATTGTGGAGTAATTGGTAACATATGGCAGATGTTCCAGTAGTTAAGAAGCTTATTGTGGGAATTTTCATGATTAACATATCTGTTGGTACTAGGTTACCTGGAGTAGTCTCTTTCCAGGAAAAAGTTTAATACCCTAGGTAGGTATGAAAAGCGTAAAAAATCTTTATTGATCCAACCCAGACATGGAGCATAGGAGAACTTTACAATAGAGTAGGAATATCTCTGACTCAATAAATCTCTCTGATTAATATAGTGTGATGTTTAGGTAGGTACTTTATTTTATTGTAATTACTGCTGATATTTCTTGCTACTTGGTAATTTAATTAACATTACGTGCCTAGTCTTACAGTTACATGTGCTCCTAGATGTACTCGTACTAGCATAATTTGCGTACTATATATTTACAAAAAAATATATACCAATAGGTAATACACGATACATAGATAAGTACACATTATTACAGATTACAAATCAAATTATTCCTGATTAGGTACCACAAAATAAATCCAAAACACTAACTACGGCAAAGCATCTCCAATAAAAGCAAGATGTTCACACAAATAGTTTTCAAACGCCTGCCTATCTGTTTCAATGGCGGTTGGCGCGTTTCCGCTGGGTTGCCACACTCAAGTGTCAAATTACCCCTAATTATCTGCCATCGGGGACCGGAACGCCGGCTGCCATCGACAATTGAATTATTTTTTTAGAATTACGCTTAAATATAGTGTGTAATGGAATCTGATGAAAGGCCTGCTTTTTTTTTAAAGTCTATTAAATTTCACGGGGAATCTATTTGCATAATTCGTTGTTTTATTGTGAGATGAGATTTTTCTATTAAAATTCTCTTCTGAATGAACAAGACATTTGTTAATCGTTGATCTTAAAGACGCGTGCTGTTTTGAGTAATTTTGATTTAGTGATGATTTTGAGCAGTTGATACCTAACTTTTTGTATAAGTATGCTTGTATGATGGTAACGCTCGGGTGGATTTTAATCACTACTGTACGAATAGAGACGAAGTTGATTACCGTATTACCTATGTATGTAGGCCTACTCATAGACGATAATTAAGTATTAAATTAAAACCTAAAAAAATAAGAGTTATAAATTCTGTAAAATACTTAGTACTTTTAAAGCCAAAGCTTATGGTTTTATAACTTACATTACCATAATTATCTAACCCTCTTATTAATAAATTAAATACTTACTTGAATAAAAGTTAAATAGGTAGGTACACAAATGAATAAGAAAGGAATAACCATACCTAGGTACATTTTTAATTAACTTAGGTACGTTACTACTACGTATTTATTAATAAGGGGTAAATACTATACAATCTATGTAGGTATGTCTAGATAAGTACCTAACTTAAAAGTCGTAAACTGGTAAGTAATAATTTAAGGTATGAACTAGTTATGTACGTACAGCGAACACAGTTACCTGATTTCCCCTTAGGCATTGGGTAACTACTTACGTATTATCTGGAATCCTAATTTTAACTTCAACTTTTGACACTAGTGGGTCCGGAATATTAATTACCTACCTGGGTTAGCAAGCTTTTGATTGAATTACCAAACAGTTCCTAGGTCTTCTAAACATGACCAGATGTTTCTACCGGCAGATCTTACTACCATATCTTGTCTTACCATAATTAAGTTAATAAAATGTTTAAAGGTTTATACTTAGGTACCTCGGCCTTGCACAGTAAAATATACTTAACCTAGCTACCTTATTGAAAACGTTTATGACAAAATTGAAATGCAAACAATTGCAGTCATCGGCGACATTTTTGCAAAGACCCACAATAAAATAATAAAAAAACACTTAAAATTCAAATCGAAACCCACTGACTCGACAAGACCTCCCTATTCAAAAAATCGATAAAAACCGAATAAAAAATTAATAAAAAATGGCACATGAAAATTTATTCAGCCATCAAACGTAGATATAAAATAAATAATCCACGATATTAACGATAACAATACAGTGCGCAGGCGCACCGCAGTGATCTATAGATCATTTTAGCTCGATCCCTATTAGCTTGGATCGAAAACGCCCCGCCTACGTAGAAGCCCACTGACCATTAATTGGGTACAAAAATCGATGTAGGAACGCCCATACTCCGACCGTCTCACTTACTCATTCTAAAAAGTGTATTCTTGTCTCTGTCTCGCGGGTGTCGTCAGGCGCTCGGTTTGTTCGTTTTCGGCGCAAGCGCAGCGCAGCCCAGACGTCAATGCAGGGCTTCTACAGAAAAATAGTATGTTTGTCGTTTATTTTTACATGCGATGCCGCCCGTCGTCGCGTGCAATATTTGTGTAGAATAGACAGTTTTTTTTTTCTTTAAACGTCTAATTTGAAAGTAAGTTGGCATCTTGGGACGCGCCGAAAGATCTTTTTAGGAATGAAACTGTTTTTTTTTTGTTATATGTCCTGATGAAGTTGACAGTGTTGTGGAATTTTGATCGAGAACATTTGGAAATGTGCAAAAAATTGTTTTGTTACATAGAATTTTATGTATTGGCTGCTTGTGGGCTGGAGGCGGCGCCGGTCGTAATAATTAGTCGATAAAAACCACTAGTGAAATGGATACGTTATTGTATTAATTTTTATGTGCATACTTTAGATATAAGAAGTATTTTGACGACAATTCAGTCTTTTTACAGAATTAAAACTCGGTATTTTTAATTAGTAGGTTGGTAGGGTAGGACTTTTATAGTCCACATTCACAATTAATTGAAAACTTATACGAGTTAAAATAAAAAAATAATTACTTCAGTGTGAATTCTAAAATAATACAAAGCGCTTCAAATGCTCTATCGTTTGAACTTCAAAGTTTCGTGCCACTCTCCGCTAGATGGCGCTGATCGTGACTTGTTAATGATGTGTATTTTTGCCGTTAGATATTTGAACCTATTTTTTTAATACATTGATTTCAAATGTCTTCTGTAAATAATACTTTTACTAAAAAACAATAATTCCAAAATTATAAAGTTTTATCGTCACCTTTAAGATAATAATTTCTCAGATCGAAGCAATAGATCCTGAAATTATCAGTCACAGTTACCTATCAATCGTATCACTCAGACCACAGAACCAAAAACTCAACGTCAAAAGAAACTGTGTAATAAAGGCACAGACTAGGCAAGTGCCTCGTGCCTTTGTGCCTCATGCCTCAGAAAGATCTGTGGCACGCACCAGTGATCCTGTGTGTTGGAGAGCCCTTCAACTAGGTATGGGGAGGTCTTAAAAGGCCTTCCTAGGGTCTTGTGAGCTTAGGTATTCTAGGTATGAGATTATGTCGAAGTGTGGGCCTGCTATTGAAGATTATTATGTGGAATTTCTATGTAAGTGTGGTGTGGCTATGGGCTTATGGTTTGAATTGTAAAATTCTACATACTTAGGAATACATAATGCTTACGATAGATATCAGTGGGGAAGGCCTATGTTGGACGTCCACGGCTGAAATGATGATTAAGATATAGCATCAGCACTTGATGTGGGCAAACCCGGTACCTAATCGAAGGGCACAGCAAATTCTTATCATGGGTCTAACTTCCAGAACACCCAAGTTTACAGGAATTGACTGCATTTTTGTACCCCTCAACCTAATAGTTCTCTTTGCGTAGCTTAGCTTTGCGTGTCAGAAGTTGGCAATTAGTGACCACACAATAGTAAAAAATATGTAAAAACACTACTTACTGATTGCACATGCACGAGGCGTCAAATGCCAAAAATGATTTCAGAGAAGAAATTATAGGTACTCCTTTGAGGCTTGTTCTTGCCTGCCAAATAACTGAAAATGACACCTACTTACTTGATTATAATATTGGACATCATAGCTGGTTTACAGAGCTTCTACTTTATCTATCTAACTAAGACAGAATGGCCAGTGTGAGTGACCAAATTGGCGTGCTTTCCTCTCTAACAAGAGATGTATGTCCTACTCACCTTTAGGTATACTTACCGAATTTTGTCTAGGTAAATCAATTCAGTCATTATCAATCTTTGCACTTGGAAACCCATTCAGGGATACATTTCCATTAATACCTATAAAATAAACTTAGGTACCATAGCATACACAACAATTACAAGCACCTACAACAATAATGACTTATTAAGAATCGTTTTAATTACAACAGGTCAGTTACCTTACATTACACTTACTAAGAAACATTGCTATTTCGTCGAATTCAACGACCGTTTGTTGCTAGGCGGTTTTTCTTACCTCTAGTGCTACCATCTGGGTTTCTTAGTACTTATTATAAACCTTCATGGTCTTAGGATCAATGTACTAAGCATAATGGGTTAATGTGCATTTGTTAGGGGTGAAGAGCTCTTGGATAAGTGTTGGCGTACGGGATGTTCTGGAAGGCACGTTAAATTGGTGGGTGTGGATGTCATTTGAATGTCTTTGGCAGTCGAAGGAGTATTTGGTTGCCCTGGTAATTATAGGCAGTTGCTCTATGTGGCACACTGGTACTATGGTGCATTAGGCTAGACTGGAAGCTGTCCTAGAGCCTACCTAGAGCAATAAACAGTTTTTTTGAAAAAAAAAAATTGTAAATACATTACAGAAGATTTCCAGAAAGTACCTACGTCTGAAATTAAGTATTGACCTAACAGTAACTAAGCAGTCTTTTGACACTAGGCGTTTACCTGCGCAGACGCTTTATTTAAAAAAAAACAAGTTTCAGGCCCTAGCTATAACAAAATGACTACTTACATACTTTCGTATCAGCCAATCGTTTTTTTTTTTATTTAGTTATTTTACTCAACTTTTATTAAACACAATTCACATTCAAGCAAAGACACTTCTCCACAAAATATAAGAAGTACCTAAAGATAAACTAATCATAATCATCTAACCAATAAAGATCAAGCTCAAGCTACTAGAAGTAAGATAGCATAATTACATAATTATAAATTATAGTTACAATAATTAAGTCGCTTCACGGTGCCTGACTTAGAGTTACGAGCTGCGAGTAATCGATTTAGTTGCACCCCTTATGATTCTAGCTATTCGAGTAATTCTCGTTATTAGAAGTCATAGAATATCCTAGGTGTCCTAGGTGGCTTGTTAGTAGACGTAACTTCGATAGCTTTCAAATTACCGAAATTAGGATAAAAAGTACCTATGTATCGTATCGTAATATCAATCGAGGGTGTGAATTATGCTTAAAAATATAAAATATCAAACACTAGCTTTCGTCAGCAGTTTCACTCGTGTCCCCTGCGATCTACGTCGTGCACCCGGATAATAATTTCCTCAATAAAAGGGCTGTCTTAACACTGAAAGATTTTAATCGGTGCAATATTAGTGGAAAACTTTAGTTTTAAACACGGATAGATTAATAACAAACATTGGATATTCGTTCTCAAGGAAATAATGCATAAGTACATCTCGCTGAAAATATCACATGAAAAAATCCAGGGTACCTATTTCCCAAAAGATTTATTTCATAGTTAGTCACAATTAAATACACTTAGGTATCACAGATACGATTAAATAAAAACTTAGACCATATTTTCCTAACAAGTTAACTGACATAAATCCCATTTTTACAACCTCAAAAAGAAAATGCTTAACATTAGAAATCCGAACATTTTATACTAGAACGCAATTATAAATGTAGCAGTACATAAATTAGTATGTTTTCTAGATCTAAAACCTGAGAAACGAGCTAGCTAGGCTTATCAATTAAATCTAGATCATAATCAGATGGCTAAAATAGACATAGGTATCATTGGTAGAACGTGCATTCAATTTTATTTCTTCATTAGCTATTAAAACTGGCTGCTAATTAATCTCTGGTTTGTTATTGGCCAGGTTTGTTTTTGTTTAAAGAGGTTTACTTACATGTTCTTTTTTTATCTTGAACTGTTGATTTTCAAATGAATTTCATTAAAAATTATCAGTATCATTATTGTTTCTTGTGGAAATTGGAAAACAAAGGAATATTTGAAAATAGACAGGAGCTGGTCAGACCCTCATCTAGTCATAATTACAGGTTATGAGATACCTAGACAGTACTGCTCCAAAATTTTTTACTATTTTTTTAAATTCCTATGGTCCTTCTTTTAACCGAAATATTCATATGGCCAACTAACACTGGGAGTTAACTAAAAAAATCCGTACTTATGTAGGTATGCAAAATACATACACACAAACAGTCTTGAAACGTGAGCCATAATAAAAAAACGTAATGTCTTCTATCTACGTGGTCTCATAAAATCTTAATTGAAATAGCAAAGCAGGCGTTATCTTAGATTAATCAATAGATAATGATGAAGAAGCATTGCGGCCGATTATGGCGAGGAAGCCCACAGCGTCAATGACAACTTCATAAATCTACATTGTAATGCTTGTAATGATATAATCAAAACCTTAGGTTTTTGTATTTATTTACTGAGGTTTGTCGGAGTTCCCAAGGAATCTTTTCTCTAACACCGGAGGATACACCATCCAATTCTTTCAATTCTTACCAAGTAATACCTAGTCGTTTTTGTTTCCCGTGGTACCAAGTTTTATTTAAATCGATTTCTTTAAAAGAGACAGATAAAATGAGTTACCTACTTTCACATTTATAACACGTATTTTTAATATTTTTAACAAGTACAATCCTGAAAGAATATTTTCGTAGGCGCACTTAATTCATAGTTGAGTTCTCTATCAGAGACCTAAGAGAGATAAAGATGTCTGATAGAGTCCTAGATACAAAAAGTAGAGCTTCCAGAATATATCTGTAAAGATAAGACTTCAAACCTTAGCAAATCAGTATATTTGTCTTGAAACTAGATAAAAACATAAAAACAATAAGAATCGGTGTTACGGAGTTCGTAAACTTGGCAAGCTCCGTTGGCATACACTCACTCTTTGTCATTTGGACATTCACATAGATATGGATTTTAACACATTTTTTGTTATATTATACTGTATAAAGTGTGAATCACTGTGTATTTGAACACATATATGTATTTGTCACTAGCTGTTTTCCCATGGTTTCATGGTTCCCGCGTGTTACGGAAACTACTATCCGTAGTCTGATAAAATATAGCTGACTGTGACTATATACTTAGGTACTAAGATGAATATAGGAGTGAATTGAATCCCATAAAGCTTTCATTAAAAAAATCTGTTTTACCTCTAGAACCTAAATAGTTTCCTCTAAAATAAAAGGACCCAAAATCATCCTAAAAAAATATATGATTAATTTAAATTATACACAAACAGCATCTTAAAATAACAACATTAAACTACCAAAACAACCTACGAAGATGGGGGATATAATAAGAAATATTCAAATCAAGCCTCCTTGGAGTGTCGCCGTAGATATTTATAACAAGCTCTCGAACCGCGGTCACACCACGGTAAAGCGTAATAAACTCATTTCAATAATATGCTGATTATTTACGTGGTTCCGTATGTTATTAACACAAGAATTGTGAGAGTAACAAAGTCATAGATTCGGTATGTCTCATAAAGGGCTGGTTTGTTAACTTCAGCCCAAAATTCGTCCATTGCAAAACTTTTAGCGACATGACCACCTCTTGTACTAATCCATATTTGTTTGTTACGTCCGTACGTGTCCACTGTCCGTGTTTGTCTTATTGGTGTGTACAATAAAGAATATTATTTGTCTATCGATCTACTAAAACAAGCGGCCGAAATGAGGGATATAATCAATAGATAGAAAGAAATGTTGTTTTAGTAGATAAGAAATATTCAAATCAAACCTCCTTAGAGTGTCGCGGTAGATATTTATAACAAGCTCTCGAACCGCGGTCACACCACGGTAAAGCGTAATAAACTCATTTCAATAATATGCTGATTGATCTGCTTATTATGTACGTGGTTCCGTATATTTTTGGCAGAAGAATTTCGAGATTAATAGAAGTATGGTTACATGCGAAAAAAGCTTCAAAATGTGTCATACAAGGCTGTTCGGTAATATGATGTTCACTGCTGACATACTAGGTACTAATGGCTACTCAGCTACTGCATATGTCTATGCCAATGATTTCCAAAAGGACTTGTTGGATTCATACTATGTATTGACAACTGATTTCCACATATGTACATAGAGTTAGATATAACTTCTCTATCTTAGAAGTGGGTAGTTAAATTACTTAACACAATTCATCACATATTACCCAGGTACCTACTTAGTTACGAAAAGCCTATAACTATTTAATTTGTGAAATTTAATTTATGACCCTTCGTAAGTATTTTTCTCAATAAATTAAATTCTATTTATTATATATTCTTCTCAACAAATCTCGCACTCACTGAACCCTAATCGTCTAGAACCTTGTCGAAGTAACGCGCCGAATTTCCTAATCGTTGTCGCGAAGATTTTCATACATTTTCGCTTAGACAAAGTTCTAAGATCCGGGAGGGGTGTAAAGTGTTCATTGAGGGTAGTCAATAATTTCCTTATAAGATTATTTTGAGGTGGGGAAAGTATTTTTGCATTGAGAGTGACAAATTGTGGGGAGCTAAGAATAAGAATTTTCAATATGATTACTAAAGGTGGTTTCGGAATATTCTGAGTGTAGTACCTACCTGAATTTGCTTAGGTAAGCGAATAAGTAAAGTAAGTTATCTAGCTGATTTAAAAATACTAAAGGCTGATTTATGAATACTTTAAAGCTAAGGATAGGGCATTTCACTCAAAGCAGGATGCCAAAGGGAAAAATCTTATGACATTGATATTCTCACTCAGGCACTTTTTAGGAATGTAAAACGGTATCTAAAACTAGCTACAATAATGAATATGTCAATGTCTGTTGAGTATATAATAATGTATAATGTATAATAGTGTATTGTTGTGTTTACGCTTCGTCTGCTGTCGGGTAAGTTACCTAATATTCAAGATCATCCACTACATAAATAACAGTCAGTCCTTTTAATACACTATATTCACCCTAGAACTCTGCTTGCCCTAAAGCACTAAAAAAATCGTGAAATACCAATCTATTTACTTATAGTGGACAACAATTAAAGTTATTGTTCCTTTATTGCTAAATGACTCAATAACACAGTTTTGATCAAAATGATCAAAAAACGTCACGCGATCTTCAATATGAAAATAATCGATTTGATCGCCCATTAAGTACGCTTCCTCGATTCTCGATTTGAAAATAATGAAATAGGGTTTGGTAAACAAAATACAAAAAATTGCCTTTAGACAAATTAGTTCAGACTTATGTAAATAAGTTTCGTTGAAGAGCTCATTCTTTCTTAAATTTTCTTAGGTGTAATAACTAAAACTGTTCTCAAATAAGTTTCCGCTCTTCACTCCTAGTGACGTCAAGTCAGTGAATTGTACGAACAAAAACATAGAAATCTAAAGAGTAGTATATCTTCCCTTCAATATGTATAATCATAACAAATCGAGGAAATAAACAGTCATTAAGTACTCTAAACCTTACTATCTTGCTGGGGCTGCGGAATTTTTCGAAAGAGCCAGCGCGGCCCTGGTACACTAAGGACTCGAGAAGGAATATGGTGAGTTCCAGTCAGTAAGAGTCTGACACTCCCTCACGCTGCACCCACAGCGGGAGTCATTTGATAATTTCCCAACAAAAAAGAGTCTTGCTTATTCTTTTTATCGGGTGCGCTGCAGGTTTAATCTCCCAGCAAGGCCTGATGTCAGAGTTTTCTCAAATCCGCCTGACGGCGTCTTACGTACGTCCCTACTTGGAATTTGGACAACGACTACTTATTTTAATAAAACGTCACAGTTGTTGCGAAGAAGCCCTATCAACTACTTAGTTAATAATAAGGTGTCAAGGCCTTGAGGTTTTCCCAAGAGACCTCCAAATACTTAGCCTCGATTATATTATAATTTGCAATACAAATAATCGATTAGCAATGATTAAATAGCAATTTGTATGCATGCAAAGTTATTCGCGGTAACAACGAAATTAGTGATTAGCGAGTAATTGTTATAGCGTGTCGGAATAATGCCTGTTGGGTACTGAAGTAACTTGCTTAATGTATGGGTTTCCCTTTTTCATTAGATATGGGAAATAAAGGATTTTAAAAAATTATCTATCGAATTTCGAGGTACTAAACCTAAATGTACCTGTTTCAACTCTGGTTAAAGGTTATATAAAAACATGAAATAACTGTAAATAGAAGGTACTTAAATATCTCAATGTAATAAATATAGTAAATTAAGACAAAATCAAATTATAATTGTCTTAATTTTTTCAAAGCTTGAATCGCAAGATGTAGTTTTAGTTCAGTGCTACTCACCCAGAGATGGCGCTGTAATCAAAACTGAATAGCGCTGATCTTAAAGTTTTCGCTATCTTCATGGGTTGTATTTTCTGGATTCATTGTTAATGTTATGTTTTTTAGATACGCTTGAAATAATACACAGTCAAAATCATTCTTGCTAATTAATCTGTATGTTTTTATCCGTCTCGCGACGAACTCTAACTAAAAAAAAACTATGCAGATTTTCATTCGATTTTCACCAATAGAAAGTGATTCATACGGAAGATATTTTAGATCTGACCATTCACCTCAGATACCCACACCATAGGTACATACCTCGGGTGCCCATGTGTCTAATCAAACATGGATACATCACCACAAAAAACTATCGGTAGGTAAGAAGCCACACAAAAAAACTTCAAGCGTGTGGCGGCTCATCTCATCACAGAAACAGTAATATCATTACTTCTATCATGTAGTCCACCCAGCTATTAATGCTAACTGGTACAAAAAAGGTGTATTAAGGCACACAGCTGCAAGTCCCACGCATTTATGAACCTAGTAACACGACTCGAATAACTGGTACGTTTGAGAAGTTAAAACTAGTAAAGTACAAAGATGAGCCCTATTTTGTAGTGTTGAGATAGATAGGTAATACATAGAGAAATAGAAAACGAATTGCTTGATAAATGCGGCCTCGACGAATTAAATATGTAGACTTCTATATAAGTACTGTGGTGTTTGTGTATTATGGTGTTTTTGAGGAGGGTATTATTATGATGCTTCAAATATGTTAGGTTGACTAAAATACACCTATGTTTTTTCTAGAGCCCTTTGTGTAAATAGGTTGTGGAATAGGTGCCTATAGTATAATAGTTACCTACTAGGTATTAGATAAGACCTAGGCTTAAGTAAAACTTTCAAGAAAAAATCTTCAGATTTCATTTTTGTTTATTTTTAGTTAGACCTTATGAATATTTACATTTATGTAAATTAGTAATTATTCTAGTAGAAAACTTAAAACAAAAAACATCAAAACATCATCCTCCCCATCGATGTCGACTGATGAAAAAGTGGGTAAGTAAGTACCTAATAGTTATTTTCTTTCGCTATTTTATCATGGTATTTTTCACTATTTGGTTAAGTATGTAGAAAATTGCGTTTTCTAAAGCCCGATAGGTACGGTAGACTGCACATCAGTGGTAACTGTCATGCACCTTAACTCAATAGTAATAAGTACGATTTTCCTTTAAAACTGTTACCACTGACCTGAAGTTGACTGTACTTCCATTTTAATTACCTAACAAATTAAATACGCTCTAAGTTCCTGAAATGCGACACTCCGGTTCCAGATAAAAGTTGGTGAAATTCATAATTGTGTAAAAAACATAAGTTACAATAAGTTCATCTTTATGCCTAAGTATATGTATAAAAAAAACATTAAGTATAAATAACTCCACAAATTCTTCCATACAAAATGAATTACTTACAGTGAAAACCGCGGAGATGTGCATAAATGTCGGAACATTGCGTGTTTGTGAGTTTCACTATCACTCGTCAGAGATACTTAATTGGGTAGTAAAAATAAAATAATCCTTCAGGCAGGTATCTGTTGTATTCATTTGATAATACATCTTAGAATACTTACTGTCTCTTTCATTTATCCGTTTTGATGGAAAAATTGTTTTTATTTTTCAATATGTAAAAAAACATAAGTACAGCTTGATGCGAAAAGTTTGCGTTTTCAAAATAAGTTGCATAGAAAATCACTGTTTTTGACAGTTCAATAAAAAGGTATTGAATTCGATTATATTAATAACTGGCTGTTTTCCCGCGGTTTCACCCGCGTCTTGTGGAACTAATGATTGTGCCAGGATAAAAATAGCTTAGGAAAAGTGCTGTAGCTTTCCAACAGTGAAATAATTTTTCAAATCGGTTCAGTAGTTCCGGAGGCTTAAGCTACAAACAAAAAATTGATTATTTTTTATTATATTGGTACTTAAGTATTTTTTCCTAGATATATACTCTTCTCCCCTGTCTCTTCCCTTCTCCCAATTTTTTATTAGCGTTTGGCGGAACATATCTTTTTCCATACTTCTTTAAGTATCTGCCATCATCTCACTAGTGACATTCTTTCCAGCCATCCATCGTTTCTTCGCTCGTCTTCTTCCTCTGTAACTATCCTCATTTATGCATATGATACAATAATTATTTCTCTTTAATTTTACTTAGTTTCCACCCTTTTTTGTGACCGTTTTTTCTACCCATGTTCCAGCCGTAGGTACGTTTATGAGCGTCGGCCTATTTTCGAGGCAGCTGAAGAAAACCTTTTTCTCAAAGAATTTTCAGTTTACTTAAGATGTTTGTTTTGCTATCCATTGTCGCAATTTGATTTGGTTTAAACCAAACCTAGGATCTGCAAAGCCTGTTCTTCCCACTGCAATTCTTACAAATCGTAAGAAAGGAATACCTAGAATCATAAGAATTGGTAAGTATCTAAGAATGGAAGTCTTAGGAAGGTGACAAATTATAGATATGATTTAAATCTGGGATTATAAGGCAAGAATACCATCAGTTTCAGGATGGCCGGCACCAAGTAGGTACCCCTATTTACTGGATAAAACTTCTTTCTTGCATCTACGGTTAGCACTCCCCAGGCTAATCTTCCCTAAGGTCTTATAAGTAACCTATACCTAGGTACCAAGGTACCTACTTAAGTATCGTTTAAACGGCTAAACTGATTTTGTTTAAAAGTTATGTACCTAGTAATCATTAATTAGAAAATGTTGTTTCGACACCTAAGTAACTAGTTTGTCCGTAAGCTGGTAAGAGCAGTAAATTAGTTATTTAAACTGAATTCATTACTAACATAAAAAATAGAGTCTCAAAAAAGTCTAAGGCGGAAAGAATTACAAAACGGAGCGTGAAATAAGTAACATTAAATAAATAGAGATAAGTAGGTAGTGAAACACAAAATAAAATGAATTATTAATGAACAATACGAGTGAGAAATAATGCGCTATCTCCATGTTAAATAGCAATAATAAACTAGCTCTTCACACGCTGTTAACTATCAAACGCATCGGTGTTAACATGAAAACGAATCTTAACACGAAACTTGCTACTAATACCTCTCCGCTACTAATTGGATTCAGTTCACAATTCGTTTACTCAGACCACTCGTGAAATAGCAACTGAACATAATTACATTACCTACTCTGTTCGAGAACAGACAAAAGAATTTAAGAAGAGATGTAGAGAACTGTGGAAATGGTGCCGCGATAATTCAAATCGCATAAAAATGAAACTTGCAAACAGTACTCAATACTCAATACTCAATAACTTTATTGCATTCCATAATGTGTACAGGCTGGTGGGTAAAATTAAAAGAAACAATTATGGACCCTGTCGGGCACAGCAAAGTTAGTTTTTAGAGGAGAGGACGAAGAGCGCTTTTTAAACATATTAATATTGAATTAAATGTAGAAAATCTTATTATTTTTAGATGTTTGAGTAGGTATTATTTCTGTGTAGATTTATTTACTTAATATTATTTATTAAATTTATATTCGTTTATTTATATATTATTAATTTATATTATAAATATTTTATATTATGTATTAATCGTTATTAATTATTTTATTTATTTATATTTATTTATAAATTAGCTGTAGTTTTTTTATTTATGACTCAATAGTAAGAATCTAATTAAAGGTATTGCACGGTATGTAAGGTAATTAAATTGATATATTAAGTACTGCTTGTTTATTCCAGTTATCCTTGTTTCCCTAGTTGGTATTTATCTTTGAAATATTCGTCAATTGTGTAGTAGCTTTTATCTAAGAGAAATCGTTTTAGTTTATTGGTAAATATATTATTTGATTCAGTGTTTTTTATGTATTCTGGTAATTTATTGTAGATTTTAATGGACGTAACAAACGCACTAGAGGAATGCATATTTAATCGTGAGGTTGGTAGATTGAGTCTATTTCCATGTCTAAGTTTGTGTTTTGTTTGGATGTCTGCTCTTTTACTGTAGAATTGTGGGTGCTTCCTTACAAATTTGCAAATTTCAAATATATAGAGGCAGGGTAGTGTTAAGATGTTTAGTTTTTTAAAATGTGGTTTACATGAGTAAGTCGGACTGCGAGTGGAGCGAAACAAACTTAAATTAGTTGTTGAGTGCGTCTGCCGCAGCAACAGCATGTCGCGGTGACCGCCGCCGCCGCGCCGCCAGCCGCGAGCCGCATCTCGCGCGCCGCACAAAAGATACGCCGTAACGAGCTCAATTGATGAACCAACGGAAACGTGTCCAATTAGAAGGAGGCGGCGGGCGCGGGCGCGGAGCGAGCGCGATGTCCCCCGCGCCGCGCCGCATTAACCAGATTAGCGGAGCGGAGCGCGCGCGAGGTGTGGCGGCGGCGGACACCTCGAGCCCGCGACCAAAAAACAACGCATCGCCGCGGAGCCCCGCCCGGCGCGGGGGCGCGCGGGGAAACACGCGCGATTGGGCGGCGCGCGCGGGAGGGGTGTCGCGCGCGGCGCCGCCGGCGGCCAGTCGTTTGACGCCTGCCGCGCGAGCGGGTGTCGCTACGGGAAGAGCGAGTGTCGCACGAGCCGCCAGCCGGCGCGTTATGGACGTTGCATGAGCGGGCGCGAGCGCGACCGCTGGAGCCGACGGGCACGCCGGTCGTGGAGCGCGCGCCGTGGGCCCCGGGCGGCGCGGGCATGCGCTTCGAGGGCGCGGAGCGGCGCGACGCCGTCGCCTTCCACCCGTTGCTGGCGCCGCGGCCGAGCGACTTCTCGGTGTCGGCGCTGCTGACGGCCGGCGCGCTGCCGCCGCCGCCGTACCTGCCAGCCGCACTCGCCGCTGCCGCCGCGCTGTCCGCGCCCTGTCCGCTGCTCAAGCCGCCGCCGCCGCCGTACGCGCCGTTGCCGCCAGACGACGACGGTGTCGTCGACGACCCCAAGGTCACGCTCGAAGGCAAGGACCTGTGGGAAAAGTTCCACAAGCTGGGCACCGAGATGGTGATCACCAAGAGTGGCAGGTCAGTACGGCCCCGTGCCGCGTCGCGTCGCTCGCATCCGACGCCTGTGATCGTGTCTTTCGGACGTGCCAGTGTTGTGTGTGATATGAACCGGCAAACCTTATGATACCACCTGCACTGACCGGTAAGTGAGCAGATGAGCAGGGCCTCTTGATAACTTCCATGTAACTCGCGCTCCGACCGGCCGCGCGGTGTGAGAGCCGCTCGCTCAGTCACATGGACTTGTTTACAAAAACAATTACACGTTTAGGCCTTTTTGAACTTCCACTTGCAATGAAAACTTACTCTACATGATTAGGCGAACTGTTATAATTAATGAGGCTGGCATTCTAGAGTGAAATCAAATATCAAAATAATGAGAGCGAAATCCAGTCAAGTTTAGCGTAAGTTATTCAAGTAATTGTGGCTTACCAGTCACGCTATTACGTCACATTGCTTAAATAATTACCACCAGAGGCTACGATACATTTCATACGTACTTACCTAATTAGATTTTTACCAGTCTTGTTGAAACTGTTGTTTCAGCTTTGCGCTGAGGCATTTTAAACGTTATTGGTTAAAACTATTTCTAACACTGAGTAGATTTCTCTTGTACGGAACATCCTCGCACAAGTATGAATTCTTGTTCAGTTTTTATAAAGTTTTTCTAATTACATTTCGCGATCACGTAGGGTGGGGATCTCGACATAGGCGTATTTTTTCGCCAAAAACTATCATCCGACGGAACGTGTTGTCGCATTAATTACTCCCCGAGGCTCGAAACCGTTGTTTTATTCTATTTCCTAATTTATTCCTAGTGTTGGACTGTGAAAAAAATTGGGAAAGAGTTACTAGAGCAAGTTTAGTGAAACGAAAACGTAGAAAATATTGTTTTGATGTTATAGCATAAGAGAATAGTCGGATGATTCCTCATTGCGAAAAACAAAATACTTACTGCAATAATTTGCCAGGAAAAAGTCAGGAGTTTATTCGGAACTTTTTTAAACACAAACAACTTAAGTAAATAGTACTTCGATGGTATTAACTACAATTTGCAATTCAAGTAAAAGATATACAGGTATTAGTCGCCAGTTATAAATGACAAAAAAAATGAATGATTAAGGTTTACATTTAACCGTATAAGTGTTTATTTTGTTCAGAAATGTGTATTTGATAAATGTTTGCGTAAATTGCATATGGCAGATAATTCCGAGTTGAATATGCAAATAAACAAGCTTTTTAATAATATGCATAATTCTGTCATCTGTCAAAATGTTGATATTGCCGCGATACGAGTTTTTGTCAGTAATAGGTAAATGAAGAATGGTGTGTTTATTAGAAGTTTGCGAATCGGAACTGTGTTTTAGTTAAGTATATTTTTTAGATTTCTGTTTCACTTCTAAATACTTAACCTGATATACCTACCTAGGTATTTTTTACATACTTTTCATAATCAGTTTTTAGGGTTAGAAATTATACTTAATCTAGGTAAGATTAAGTATAGTATACCTATATATATTGAATCGAATAGGATATAATTATGTCGTGACTCTTAAAAAAAATTACCTACCTTTTTGTCCAATAAGGAAAACTAAGCCATCAAATATAGGAAACAAAACCAAACGTACCGCATGTATACTGCCGTGTTCAGAAAGAATTATAGTCAAACTATTTACAATATGTATGGTGCGTGAAAACTTTATGGTTTACTAGGTAGGTACCTCTCCATTTTGAACCTAACATGTAATAAAATAATGGGACTCCCGCACATCACCACTGACGAATTTATTTGACATAAACCGAAACGGAACACGCGAAAATTTGTGTTAGACACACTGAATAGAAGTGTGAAAAAAGCATAATTTTTAACTACCATGCAGGTTGGTAATTTTGTCTATGGTGAGCATCGGATAGAGAGGTTCTTCTGTGATATTTTTACTTTATATGATTCTGCTTTATACAAGCATTTTATTTTCTTAGTACTTACATAACATTCGTATTAAATTAATATGAATATTATAGATTGCTTACCAAAAGATGCTGTCCTTATGTTAATTTTAGCAAGGGGCATTACTTCTGACCACAAAAACATTAAAAAAATAAGAAAAAAATATTAATTGAAACAGCAACAGAACATAGTTTTGAAATTAAATTGGCGTTTATGCAGCAATATACAATAAAGGTCATTTTCGATAAATTAATTGCTTAATTTTATTCGTTCCATTACATAAAGCTACTTCATTCATAAAATCTATTTCAAAGCGAAAACATGTTTAAATATTCATTTCGGTTCTATTTTTAGCAAATCAGCTGTATTTTTATCTATGAACTTGAAATACTTACATTAATTATTGAAATTGTTTGTCATTGTGTCACGTATTCTGTCGGTCACACCTACTTTGCTACATAATTTAATTGTTTTAAAATCGGACACTTAATACAATTTGCAGAATTTTTTTTCACGTATAGATCATTTTCCGTGTTTTAACGTTCATCATGGTCCGTTTTAACATTATCAAAAAATAAAATGTACCAACGCATTGACAAAGAGAAGTACAGTAACCAGCTACAACTCTAACGCACCATAAAATATAGAGCAGGCACAAATAGTCCAAAAAAGATCAAATACACGAAAAAAATAAGTTCACTTGAACGAAACTCAACGATTCATGATAAGGAAAACAGGAAGAGTAAGAAAGGGTAACACTTGAAACATCAAAGGTCCCGGGTCCCGGGAAAAGTCCCGGGATCCCCGTGTAAAATGATGGACATTTTTGATGGAAGCGCCTCCCTCGAAACCTTTGAAATAAGTACCCAAAAAACTTTTTCCCGCAAAACTCGGTAAGGACGATTTTTTTTCTCACTTTGCCATTATTGTGAGGGAAAAGTTTTTTGGAAATGCTGTAGGTACGTCGCTTCTATAGAAATGTTTGAAAAAGACTCGGCAATTGCCGCAAACGCAAAGGTGTTTAAACTAAATCCTCAGAACTTCCATTAACAGAGCTTTGCTTATGAATTCTAAGTAAAGAAGGAAATTCTATTTCTTATTACAAGTTCTAAGCACTTAAAGGAGTTTTCTACCTATATTGTAGCGTAGCCTTTACAAGCAAAAGACAACTTTTAGGCACACGTTTGAAATGCAATCCAACAAATATGTTGGCTACCTCTGCCACTCTCTTTGCGACAAAAAAATCAGTTCTTCTTTGAGCCTACTTTTATAAACAAGCAAAGCAAGGTAAAACACCAGTAGTTCGAATCCTACTGAGATTAAACTTGCCCATGCGCATATAATTACTGTTGACACTGGCGTGACATCTGACATGTGTGCAATGTCATTATGAGTCGACTGTCATGTTTTAAAATGACAGCTTATAGACAAATATTTGATTAGATGACTGGCAATTTTTTATGCTCCTTGCTCTATGGTTTTAATGTGACCGCTTTACGCATGTAACGAATTTCTGATATTTTTTTTTTGCATGTAGCATAGACAGTAAATGGTATGTTACTTTTTTATATTGAATTTACTTTGACGCAATTGAAACATCGACAAGTCGGCTATAATTATGTAAAGAACTTCGCATACAAAACAATCTTTATAGACAAGTAATAAATTAACGCTAAACTAACAATTTATCCATAAATTGATCTAAACATTCCGAACACGTTGCGTTATAATAACTTAATCACTGCGCAGGATTCGAAAAATATTGCTCAGCCTATCATTATGGTAACTACGGTGCTTTATCCTTACTATGAAACATAAACTACTATTCAATATGTAAAAGACGATAGTTCTGTCTGTCTGGTATGGCAAAAGAAACCTTATTAATTTATGTATAGTATCTTCTATTTCTGTCATAGATCTCAAATACCGTTGTATCATAGAGAATGTGGAATACGTGAGTTTGAAAGCCCTAAATTAACATAATTGGTTTTTAAAGATGCAAAATACTACACATTTTACATCTCAACTTATATGTAATACTAGCTCCCTTTTCCCGCGGTTTCACTTGCGTCCCATGGGTACTACTGTCCCTACCCGGATAAAATATAGCCTATGTTACTCTGTCGTAGTTTGTAGCTTCCCAACAGTGAAATAATTTTTCAAATCGGCTCACTAGCTTCGGAACCTTGAGGGTACAAACAAACATTTTTTTCCCTCTGTATAAGTATACATGGACAGATATTTTTAAGTAAACAATTTTATCCAATTACATTTTACCTGGATGATATAGTAGTCTCTTCAACTAGCGACATGGATAACTAACAGCTTTTTGCATTACGGTGCAACAGAATATTTGATTGCAAGCAAAACTAGTAGGTAATATTAGTTCTATGACAGGAAAATTAATGGCCGAATCAAAAATGTAAGAGGAAATTACAATGTTGCTTAACAATATTTTTATTGAACACTGTTTTATGTAGCTTAACTTAAGTGTTAAAATATTCTAAAAGTACATTGCTAAATAAAAAACAATTGCGTTTCTATAACCTATCAATTACTTTTTTATTACTTCTATTGCGATTTATACATGTGGAAGTTACATTTAACGGCTAAACCACTGAACCAATAAACATGAAATTTGGTTAGCATGTAGATCAAACCTTGCACTAAGATATAGGGAATTTTCATCCATATGCACCCATTAGTTTTCTCAGAAATTGAGAAAAACTAAACGCAAGAACAAGCTACAATGTAGTGAGCAGACATCTATTATTTCTACTATAAACACTACATAACAAATACTAACAATCAAATAAGATGGCGTCTTGTCAATTATACAAATAATGTTATTATTGAACGTTAATTTATTATCGAGATTTATTAATTAGAGGGCATCGTGTGTAGTTTATTTTAGTAATTATACAGGTCCTTGGAGGGCACGTAGGCGCCAGTAGGAAGTTTATCGTGAATTTATGGATGTATTTTGAAGGGGTACTGTCCTTCTAAAAACAGATACAAAACGTTTTCTAAGAGCCCCCGTACGTACAATGTAAACTGCCGGCCGACCGTTGGCCCGATGGTTGTTTTTTTTTTTAAGAAAATGAATTTGATTGAGTTTTCAGTCGGTCTGATACCGCCAAATACCTGATCGTTGTATACTTGCTACCATTTATGAGCCCGATACTTTCGGCCGACTGAAAGTTTGTTTTGTGCGGGAATTCTAAGAGGCTTAACACCTTCTATGAGTGAGTCCAACCAAACTATTAGATCTAGGATATTCTTTTTTTATTACATATGCGTGATTAATTATTAATTTCTAGGTATAAAGTAAATAATAATATAATCTATGTTGTTTAATACTGCCATGTCTCTACTTGTATTTTGTTGGCGATAAAGCTACACATGTTTTGACTAATACCCACATTTGCAGAGATAAATTAACCTTCTTTTTTATGTCTACTTAATGACTATCTATCAGACTTGTGCAGACTACACTAATATAATAAAGTCGAAATTTTTTTTTGTTTCTATGTTTGTACCCTTATGGATCCGAAACTACTGAAAAGATTTGAAAAAAATCTTTCACATTTGGAAAGCCACACTCTTCTCGTGTAACATAGGCTATATTTTATCCCGCAGGAACACAGCAAGTGAACTATAAAAAAAAAACACCTGGACACTTCCAATACATATGTAAAATTGATTTCTAGTTCTTGTATCCCTGTCTGTCACTCGTTAATGGCGTAAGAGTGAGGGAGATAGTTGTCTAACAAGTGGTTTTAATAAACTTACGATAGTCTTTAACCCCCGACGCAAAAACGACGGGGTGTTATAAGTTTGACGTGTCTGTGTGTGTGTGTGTGTGTGTGTGTGTGTGTGTGTGTGTGTGTGTGTGTGTGTATGTGGCATCGTAGCTCCCAAACGGATGATCCGATTGTAATGCGGTTTTTTTTGTTTAAAAGGTATGTCAGTCGGGAGTGTTCTTAGCTATGTTTGGTGGAAATTGGTTCAGGTCTTCAAGGTCATCAGCTCGTTTGCTAGATGTGATAGGAATGTTACACGCTCAGTTTATTTGCAAGTATATGTGGGATCTGAAATTTGAAACACTAATGTCTTTTGGAACCACTGAGCTGGTCTGCTGTTAGGGCACGAAGGTAGGATACGTAACCCTGAACTGCCTTTTAGTAAACCCATCGAGTTTGGGCTCGTTGAATTTGTCTTGACGAGTTCTTTTCATGTTTCTGATTGACGAGAACCTGATGCTGGAAATGGGATGTGGCGGATGAAACCCTGGAATGCCGGAATGAAACGGATAAACCGATTTACATTTTTGCTGAAAATCTAGAATGTCCAAAGGTTAATCTTTATTGTTTCTCAATCTGTGCAATTCTCCCAGAGCCAGTTTGTCATGAGGATTGTTAAACAGCTTCCTTTGGCCGAGATCGCATATAGCGACCCCATCTTAAGATAAAATAAATTAAATGAAAGAAGGAAAAATTAAGGAGCTCCTTTAAAAAGCATGAAATAAAATTACAAAAAGCAAAAAATAACTTTTAACACTACGTAAACTAAATTTTGACGTGTCGGGGGACCGCTTTTTACCTTCATAAATACTTACATAAATCAAATGATACCTACCTAATTACAACATTCGTTTAAAAAAAAAACACGTATCTAAAGTAATGAATTAGAGCGGTCCCCCGAAACGACAAAATTTAGTTTACGTAGTGTTAAAAGTTATTTTTTGCTTTTTGTAGGGTTTTTAACCTTTTGTCATAATTATTGCGTACTTTTTTTGGGTCGGGGGTTTTTTTTTGATGTTAAAGTCTAGTGCAACTAATTATCTACGCCGTAGAGAGTAGAGTGACTATCAGTTTGCAGTTTAGAAGGATAATCCTGGATTTGTATTGTGCATTTTTAAGTTAGCTCATAGATTTTTTAAATCTTCTTTGGTTAGTTCTTGGGTATTACAAAATGCCGAGCTTTCTTTAAGTTTGCGTGTATAATTTAGCTTTCTGCTTGGAGATCTCATTATTGAGATTAACGACGCCTTCAATCAAAACCACAATGTTCAAAACAGTTGGTCTTGTCTAAGGATCTGTGGCTTTTAGACCTATATCTATAAGCGAACGCCTCAAAATATTTGACAAGGTTTCAAGTACCCCCTTAGTTGTTCTACATGACATAGGTCTTTTTCATGACAAACTTTAGATTTCTCAATAAAAGTACCCATAGACAAAAAAATCGTCTTAAAAATCCCTATAACTACTTAAATCTGGTCACCCTACCCCTGAGACCGGCTAGTCTACAAATGGTCAGACAAGACAACATAGTCAGCATCAGACAGCTGGCAATAGCTATTAAAATTCTACCCCGCTAAGTACTACCTAAGTTAGGTATAAGTACTCAAGTTGGTTCTAAGTGAGCTTCTATTGGAAATTCAATGGTAAGTGTCCGAGTGTTATATGACGTGTTTATAGCTTGCTATATTATAGCTTCGTATATTATAGCTTGTACATAGACCACCTTAGTAGTGTTAGGTGGAAGTTTTACATGCTAATTTATTTCTTTGTTATTTATGTATTTCTTAGTTACTTGTTTTGCAAGTAGTGTCGTTCGCTTTTGCTTCGAGTAGATAAACTTATTTCTAGATTCTGATATCTTCTTTTATTTATCACAAGTAAATGAATATTGTATCTTACAAGTGATACATATCTAAGTAATTTAAAAATCGGTTAACTACTTAATTTGGCCAAAACAAAAATCGAGTACTTCTTATTTTCCAATTTTCACTATACAATTTAGTGGAGCCAATATTTTGTTAATTCACTGTACAGAAAAAAATACAGTGAAAGAGAAAAATATTACAAACTCATAGAGCAAAAATACTGAAAAAAAAATAGCAAAATTTCCATAGTCATCATAGATCAGCAAATAGAAAAAAAAACTAACAACTGTTGCGAAAGTGGCAATTTATTAAACTATGTGTACGAACCGCCTATTACGAGTGTAGACACAAAATATAGCCTGTTAATTACACCGCATTATCACATGACAAGGAATTTGTCACGCGATTGTGTACTTTGTGTGAAGGTATTAGAGTACATTTGTCATTGAGAACGTGTTGTAGATACGGCGTTGTGAATTTTTAATAAGCGTTTACATTTCAGTACTTACCGCGTTCAGTCTTTAAATTTTTTTGTGGTAAAGCAACGGTTTGCTCTTTAGGTAACAGTAAAAAGCCCAAAAAGTTTGAATACATAACTCGGCAATGATGAAAATTGAAATCAATTTAATCAACAAAAGTATATATCTATCAATACCTCCTTCAGTGAAATAAATGCAAGAGGCGTTAATTTGAATTCCCACAACCTCTCGTGATTTTTAACAGTAAAAAAATCACTGCTTTTCCAAGGCCATAGCTCAAATGATTTCTCCAAATCTTTTATTTACACATCACCTTCTGCCTTTGCCAAACCACAAAATACATAAAACGAGCCCATGTTACTTGTCTATTGGTGCTTTTACAGCGAAATAAGCTTAAGTTTGAACAACCGGTAACTGCATATGCACTCTGTTTTCGCTACTCACAGCAGAGGCGAAAACTGCGTGTCAGATTGCGAACTGTTAGCCTGAAACAATATGTCAGTAACGAATGGTGAATATCATCGTGCCTAACACAATTTTCGTATCTTAATCGTTTTTGAAAATAAAATACACTCGTTTTTATCATGGCTTGGAATAATTTCAATCTTCTTCCTGATTAGTTTATGGCAATCAATCTTATATTTTAGAGGCCCAGTATTTCGCCACGCACACGGCATTATCAGTTGTTAATTTTTTAAATTATTTAATTTAATTTATTTCAGTGATAAAGACTTTTCAAAACTTTAAACACTAACATCTTACATCATCAATCATACCCCGTTTTATTCTGTATCACTTTGTAGTATGGAACAATTTAAAGCTGCCTAAATTAAAATAATATTCCTAATAACCCCTTTTCCTAATTTACCTACACCAACTTAAAAATTAGTTCCGTCAATTAAAATTCATACAAAATGAGCGGCTTTGCATCATCAAGCCAGTGAGACATAAGTAATTCGGGCTTGGTCGCCATCTTGGGGGCGCGCCGTGTAACCAGATATGTAAACAAAACGATAATGAGTGGCTTATCAGAGCTCCCATATTGTAATTAGTTCAGTAACGTCTTGGATAAGTAAGATGTCGAAAAAATAACTATTTTTGAACTTTGCTAGTTTAATTAGTTTTGAAGAGAAAGGCCATTAGGTACTGCAGATCAATCTGTAATGCAAACGTGTGATTCTTTCGCAAATTAGACGCTTTATGATATAATAAGGACTGCGGTTGTAACAAAGATTTTTTTTATTTGTAAGAGCATTTTGACATGTAACAACAGTTGAAGTTTATGAAGAATGATGACTTATGCTGAGATCCTTAAGTCATCTTAGAATATGGACTACTTGAATCTCACCTCTCTTTGATTCTTAACGAAAAAAGTACTAGCCACACAGAATAATGCGTTAGTGTAGTACTTTAGCAAAACTTAAAAAAATAAAGACAGCTTAAACTTGGAAGTTTAGCAACTTTGCAAAAAAAAATCTTGTAACCCAAGCGAAACACACGACAAATATGTAGATTTCGCATATCCAACGAGCTGATGAAAGCGTGGTGTGAATTCTATCGCAGCAATTACCGATGGCTATAACAATTACTATCATAACCGTACTTGCAATACAACGGGTGGATAAGCAGCTGACATTTTGTGTAGAAAAACACATTCACGTCGCATGAAACGATGTGACTTCGTTCGTACCTACTATTATATTGGCTACTAGTTGGAGAGTTCGTTTGTGTAAACGTGCATATACTTAATTAAAATTAGAAGCTGGATTTGACTGTCTTTTGTTTTTACAAGAGACTGGGTAGAATAGATACCTGTTTCTTTGAGTGGAGCTAAGGTCTACTTGACCAGTTTCGAATAGTCGAATGGAGACCCGTGCCAGTCGACCAGTGACAAAGATGGTAATGACGAAGAGAATTTTGTCAAAGCGATGGTCTTTTATTTGGTAGACTTACAAGCCTAAGGTCGCTTCCAACAGGTATCTGTGGAGATCTAAGGGGGAGGCCTATGTTCAGAAGTGGACGTACTATGCCTGAGATGATGATGATGATAACAAGCCTAATTCTTGAAGAAGGTTTAGGCTATATGTCTGCATGTTATAGTCTAATAGATTACACAAGTATAAGGCGTTGACGGCGGCTGGCGAGTCGAGTGAAACCGCACGCTTTACTAGTACAACACTAAGTAAGTAGTATGTAGGATTCACGCAAGAAACGCTTGGTAGCAATATCTAAACATGATGTACAAGTGATGCCTAATTAATTGTTCCACAACATGCCACACCTGTTTTTGTTGTTAGGCTGGCAACACATTAACGCGGGAAAACTTACTCTCGTTCGAAGACGCGAAAATGAGTTTAAATCGTCAAATATATGTAGTAGAAAAAAGTGCGATTTTTATATTTCAAAAGCATTAAAATTATGTCATAACTAGCTTCCGCCCGCGGCTTCGCCCGCATAGAGTTCGGTAATATCGCGTTTCCAAGAGAATTCTTCAAAAGTCCGGGATAAAAATCTATCCTATGTTCTTTCTCTTGGTCAGCTCTATCTCTGTACCAAATTGTATTAAAATCAGTTCAGTGGTTTAGACTTGAAAGCGTAACAGACAGACAGACAGACTTACTTTCTCATTTATAATATTAGTATGGATAAGTACCAGTTAGTTGCAAAGAGTGAGAAGTACCGAGCCTTGATAAAAATGAAAATACATAAGTACATATAGGTATACTCCATATTAAATAATACTTCCTTTAAATGTTCTCATCACATATTACGATGTACAACTTAATAGTGAAGATAAACTGAACTGTATATTGAAAGTTTTTTTTTTAACTAGCACTTTTCTGCGGCTTCGTTCACATCCTATGGGAACTACTTCTTGTTGCCGGATGAAAATTATCCTATGGTTTCAATCTTAAGGTGTAAGGTTTCCATCTAGGTTGACACCCTCCATTTAGATCATTGGTATTAAAAGTTAAGGTTGTTTAGAATAAATAATGCCAATAGAAGGTTTTTAATTTTATGTTAAGAATAGGATAAATTAAAGAACAATTTTTCAGCCAAAACTTATCTAAAGCTCCTTTGGAAATATAGTTTTCATCAAAAACGAACCGCATCCTAATGTATTCACCCGTTTAAGAGACACGGATAGTCACAGGAGCACATAGAGCGGTAAAAGCTATAACACCCCTCTTTTAGCCAGATAAAAACAAAAAGTACTCTATTCTTTGCTAAATAAACATCACAATTTTCCATTTCTTTCATGGGGGTTAAACACTTCTTAATAATTCGCTCAATTTTCTATAACATCAATGTGTAAGCATCCTATGCTTTCTCGGGCCACCGGCGTAGCTCACAACATTCCCTTACACTGCCGGCCAAATATAGCAGGCCACAGTTTTTACTCCGAATCCAGTACTTAGAGCTGGAACTGCGCTGATTTCTTTGCCAGAAGTGTAGTAGACTGGTTTAATTATTTCTGCTTAATTACTTGTGAGGTGTTGAGGAAGTTAGTGTATTTTTTTGTGTAAAATTGTTGATGGGAAAGTTTAATTACATATTAAAAATATATAGTTTCTTTTTTGAAAACTATGGATTACTTATAATGAAGTACATCCAAAAACTTAATGAACAGTTAGAAGTAATTTATTTAATTAAAAATAAGTTTTAACTTACTACATAAAAGTACCGCAAAAAGATAAAAGCATTTACAAAAACTGATCTCCATAACGCAACTCCATAAAAACGACCCCAACTTAAAACAAAAATAAAAAACAAAATTACCAATAACCACATTAACCCTTCGTCTCTGCCATTAAACTAATTCTTTGCAAAAAACCTGTCACCGTCCTAACAGTTAACAATATAATAACCATTTAAAGTGATAGTATGTTGTAGTATGTACTATCAACTGTAATACCATTTGCAGACATCACGCGACCAGAATAAATCAATTATGGTACCCGTTTGACTCTACGGGTTAAGTTTTATTGAAAATATTTCGCATTTTACTCTTTAGAGTTACGTACTTGACTACATTTAAAATGATAAGTTTGATAGCAGTTTTTATTTGGCAATAAATCGGTAAATTCAACTAGGTTGATAGCTTAAAAATCTCGAAAGTTCAAAAATATCTAAATGTTAGCCAGCTTCGTAAACGCAAATCCCGTACAAGGGGAATAGGTAAGCAGCCGCGACGCGTTTGTGGGGACAGCGACGCCTCTAGGCGCCGTGGTCAAATGTTTAAAAAGAAAAAAAAGTTGAATGAAGTGTTCCTTTGCTAAGTTTTATTTCTGCGATTAAATTTCGATTTGCGCGCCATTTTGTAATTTAGCAGACACGAGCGATAAATAACAATTTACTAATGATATCATCAGTAATAAAGCTACATGATATTACATGTTCCAAATATGTTAGATACGAGATAATTGTAAACAAATCAATTCACAATAAACTGCTTTATCTGCGAAACTGCAGTAGCGTGTAAAATTGTGCCAGCACCAACATGTATGATTTCCAACGATACGCCAATTAAAAAACGTAGAAAATTCACTGTTATGCAATGAAAACGCGTTTCTGCGTAATATTCATATTGAAAACCGTTTGTAGTGAGAACCCGTCTTACTAATAATTGCTGTCAATATTCATTAGTGCTGGCAACACCGTCGTTTATGTAGTGCTAAAGTGGGAACTTTTTTTTTACAATTAACGCTTGGTGTGGTAACATTGTTTTGTAGCGTTTTTTTCTGTTGCTATCTTATCGCTTTACGGGATTTTACTTCTAAATTAGTTTTGTAAAAAGGTAAAATTATAGCGTTGGAGTAAAAAGTCTGCATTACAGGTACAAAAAAATAAGTAAAAAATATTTGATTCTTTTATAGGTTTAAAATTAGAACGCTTTAGTTATCTGCGCTATGTAATTTGATGTACTTAGGGGTAAATTAATGTCTGCCGTATGAAAATGATACGCGAGCAATAAAACTAAACGGCCTATTGTGTACATAGTTTAATGCTTAGATAATGGCAATTTGTTAAGACTCTCGCCTCCTTGTGACACTGTAAATAATATTGAAATTAAAGTTGCAGCTTTATTCATTATTTAAAATAAAATTGTGTTCTAGCCTGTAACCTCGAAAAGAAAAACAGTTTAGTCTACAGTCTAAGTTCACGGATAATAGGATTTTATATAAACAATTATAATATTGTTTTTCTCTAAAATAACCATTAAAAGCTGAAAGCTGTGTTTAGGTAAAACCTAAGCGAAAACAAAGCGATCTATCATGTTGTACTAACTATTCTATCATCGATCATCATCGGGCTTGTTTTGAAAAACTGAACTAGAATTTATTTATTAAGTCTAGGTAGGGTTTCTTAGGTTTCACTGAAGAAATTACAAAAGAAAAACAACTATTTTGCTATCCATTAATTTGTTGAAGATAGTTTTTTTTTTCTAAGCTGATACGGAAAAAAAACTGAACTGATGTTTATGAAATTTTGGCATGGCTTTTTCCTTGCTATCTTTTTTTATGGAAAGTCAGCAAATGACTACGCCCCCTGTGGGTGAAGCTTGAGGGACTGTCTGACTCTTACCGATAGAAAACACCATGTTCCTTCTTAAGCCCTGAGAAAGTAAATAACAAAGACTAATTTATTTTACGTCCTAGCAACAAATGTTTTATAAGCTACCATGGATTTTAAGTTTAACTTTAAGGTCCTTGGGTCGTTAGAATCCACTTGTCCTATTTCAATTATAAAGGTTGAAATTCTTCAAATGTTCGAGATTCTGGGAATCAATTACAATTAATATGATTATTCGCATTTAAATTCCCCATCGGCACAGATAAGTGAAACGGCGAAGTTTCTGCCCCACGCCCCGGCCTCCGTAGGGAGACCATGATCTGAGGATTATGGGGGATATTTTTTACTTAGTACATTTTTATACCCACTCTATTGTAGAACCAAACAGTTTCTTTTGAATAATACGGATGGTATGGTGTCTACTCTTGGTCATAAGCTTTAAAATCTCACGGTGTGTATAAAAAAACAACTTTAACCGTCTTACCACAAAAACTTTTAAACGTCAGTTTATGCTTTGTCTAAAAAAATGACAAATTATGACGTTGACATATGGTTCATTTTGCAGCCTAAATTTTATTAGACAAGTGTAAAACAGGGTTTAAAGGTTTTGTAGTAAGGCCCAAAATGTCTAGTTACGAACCTGATAGCAAGCACCACAAACAATTGTGCTAACGTATGATAGGTTAGTTTGAAAAAAAAAAAACATAATAGCCCATTTTTCATATGAACAAATAAACGTACTAACCTAGTAACCTAATTGCCTACTGTCTAAGATAAACTTATCAAAAAAGTAATTAGAAAAATTGTCCGTGATTCTACTTTTAAATCATGGTCCCCATGCTCCGCGGAGAGGGAACCCAAACCGCGATTAGGGGACGCTGATACCGAGCTCTTCTCTTAATTACAGCCTCCCAAATACCTACTAATAGATATGTAACTCTCGCCGTATTTACAACGAGCACTTGTTGATAAATGCGACCTTTAAGTTTGGTGAAGTAGTTAAATATAAGTTTTGTCACTAAAAATGTTAAATGTCATTAATAAAACGTAAGTTAGTGACAAGTTAAAATTTAAGTTAGTTTCCAGGGACAAGGCCGGCCGAGGCTGCGGGATTGTTCGGAAGAGTTACCGCGGCCGTGGTACATAAACGGCTTAAGAAGGAACATGATGTATTTTAGTCAGTAACAGTCTGATACTCCCTCACGCTGCACCCACATGGGAGTCATTTGATGATACCCCATAAAAAAAGACAGTGGCAAAAGTTCAGTAGCCTAAGATAAACCTTACACACAAAGTGTTGCCTCTTACTTCAAGTTTACTTTCACCTCATAGTACGAGTACATAGTTAACTTTATAGGTATAATTTTTGTCACTGAAAACGTACCCAGTATGATGTTAAATCGCAATAAAAAATTGATGGTCTTATGATTCTAAATAGTTCAGTAGCCTAAAATAATACCTTACAAAGTTTTGCCCCTAACTTAAATTTTACTATCCATTTCCATTCACAAATATGCGTGAGTAAAAATACATTTTTTGACTCCATACTTCAGCATAATTTTCTGGTCACAAAGGACCAAGTTCTAGCTTAACCAACGTTCACAAAAGTCTATAAAAACTCACAAAGTCGCCGACGTGCACCGAATTCCGAAGCATTTGAGACAAGATCTTAAAGATCTCGACCGTTAATTACAGTTCTTGCAAACATATCACTTACTTTTAAGTTGGCTAACTTATTTGTTACTTTGTTGTGGACTCTGATTTTAAGTTGCGTTACTGTTAAAGTTTGAACACACTGGTGTTTGCAGATATAAAATATAATCTATATAGGTACCAATATAATAAAGAGGAAATATTTTTTTTTATTTTGTTTACACCATAAACGCTCAAACATTGAACCTATTTTAAAAATTCTCACTGTTGGAGGAGCTACAGTCTTTCCGAGTAACATAGGGTGTATTTTATCCCGGTACGGGCAGTAGTTCTCACAGGACGCGTGTGACACCGCGGGAAAACAGCTAGTATGTAATAAATTAAGAAAAGGCGGTAAATAATGACACTCTTCTAGACACTATAAGAAAATTAAGAGTAAATGATGTGTACGAAAATCTATATTGTTATTAAAGATACCTTTTTAATTGAAATATATAAATTTAAAAAAAAGTCAAATTATATACACCTGTTATCTAACTAGCCTACTATACTATATAAATATTTACACTTATGAAAATCTTAAATATTTTTTTCCTTTATCTGTTTAACTTAAAAATGTAGATGCACTACATTTAAAAGCTTTCTATAGCACGTCTTCCACTACTTTGGACTTTACACCTTTCAAGCGCAAATCGCTTTACACTGTTTTAGTACAGCCACCTAACTTGATTAGTTCATTTTACAACCACGGCTGTAAAGCCACTGAAATGACGCTAAAACACAGGTTTTTCTGTCTTTCTGTTAACTCAACCATCTTTAATAGGCACGTATTAGTTATGAACATATTCTAGTTTTACGCAAAATTATTAAGTAAGTACACTTGGCAACAAAATTGCTAAAAGTTCTTTAAAAAATGTAACTTAAGTATGCGTTTTCATGTAGCAATATTTGGTAGGTGTTTCAAAATGGAAGTCATTTTTAGAGCAACTCTTTTATAGAGCTTAGAAGTAGTTGATTGCTGTCTTAATCTTTCAAAAAAATGATGTTGTTATCATAAAAAAGTGAGCTTAATAATTGCGTTTAAAAAGCTTACAAGCCCAACCGTATTTTAACAGTAAAAATATAACAAGTTCAATAAAACGTTTAGAATACTTTTCTTGGCGAGTGTAGAATGTACAATGGTAACTTTAAGAGGGAGATATAAGTTTTAGTTTAGCAAATCTCTTCGAACCAACCTCTTTTTAATAATAAGTCAACTTTTTCAATGTTCAGTAATAAATAAAAATTCGAATAAAAATACGCATATGTTGCACTTTTTAGAGCCCTTGCTACATAAAGGATTCCTTCAGGAATATTATTTTATTAGACAGTCTAAAAATAAAATGCAACTCTAATTGAGTCTAAAACTGCTGGTGCATTTTTTATATTTTTATACAATCTCTTGTCATGTTAAATAACTTAGCAGCATCGATGGCAACTAGTGACTAGTGTCAAAATGTACGAAATAAAACTTGACTTACTAGTCAAATAACTGCCTTCAGAGATGCAAAGTTATTTGACAAGACCCTGATGATGATTTTGCAAAGACAGAAGACGATCGAAGTAGCGAACAAAACCTAGTCCTACAGTAACGAGTGCTTGCAAAAGTCCGTGCCGATGTCAAAATAAACAGTTAAAATGTTATTTTTATAGCACACCGGTGTGTAGCAAATTGTTCGGCAATCACGTTTAATTTATTGTTATTTGTTGTTTAAATGGATTTATCATCGGTCCCCTTGCGAAATGTCACAATGCATTCGACCTTCAACGGTCGATGACGCGATGCTGGATTTGTCACTTAATATGTTCTAGATTTTTAACCGACTTTAAAAAAGAGGTTCTTAGGTTGAAGTTTGTGTGTTTGTGCGCGATTACCTCATGTTTAGCTGAACCTATGTATTTTCTTGCTGCTTTCAGCATAGTTATTGTCAGACTTAGGAGAAGGTTTTAGATGTCATTGGATTCGGTCTTTATATGAATTACTTATTTATTCAAGTACAAAAAATACAAGCAAATTTCTATGACCAGCCCTCCAGCCCTCCAGCCCTCCAGCTTAGACTGCGTTCAAATAAATATTGTCTATAAAAAATACCCCATGTATGTATTAAAAAATCGGGACGTCTTTGTAATAGATTCGTTCAAATTATGGTATGAGGTCATAGTTTTTGTTTGATAGAACAATTATATAAAAAAATATCTACTACTTTTATTACAAAATAAGAAAGTAAATAGACACTTATATCACAAAACTAAATACTATGTATAAATCTAAAAAGTTATCCCACATGTAATATGAAAATAAAAATTCATGGTTCGACTCGGTTTTTGCCACGAATCTCCTGTTTTGGTTCCATAGTTAAAAACATTAAGTTTTATTACTATCGTTAAGACTGAATGGTTTATTTGATCTGTTGCTGGCGACATAGACTAAGTAAATGTTCAGAAGGTCCACTTTATCCAAAAGTGGTATAAAATAATTAAAAAATGAAAACGCATTGCCATATCTAGATGACAGGGTTTTCGGCATAAAGTGAAATGTTCTATTTTAAAATGTCGTTCAAAACCACAAAAAGTAATTAGGTATTGTTAAAGCCATATTTGTTTTATTAAATACACAGATCAAAAATATTTATATACTACTAAAGGTATTCACTACATAAACACATGTATGTATAAAGATTTTAACACATACCGTTAACAGAATGGAACTTCTCCCATTCACCTGTATTTACTTTATTATACTTGAATACCTCTTCAACCCGTGGCGCCGCCTGCCGTCGCTATTTAGACAAATGATTATTGCTTATAATTAGGAACTCCGTCATTTAAATCATTGGCTTTTAGGACCACCATGGCCCATGAATGAGTACCTACACAATGGGGTTTAGTTGCTCTTGCTATAACTATTTGAATTTAGAACTAAGAAAGATTCTGTAGTGCTATTGACAGCTGTCAGTTTTAAAAAAGAGTAACCATGGAGATTCTTGCCCGTTCTTCTCCATAGAAAGCTACTTTTCGAAGGGGCAACTAGAAATAAAACTTATTTATATTTTTGGCGTTTATAAGCGCTTCTAAAGAAACATGAAAGGCCTAAGTATATGAAATAAATTGACTTTGACTTTTTAAGGGATGATTTATTTTTTTGTACTGTCTGACAGCAACTGTCAAATACACCAAAAAGGTCAGACTATACTAAACGGTCTGCTTAAGTAGGTCGACATTGGTCCACAATGTAGTTGCTCTATTTGAATTTGGAACTTAGAATGATCGTAGTTAGTATATTTGCTGAAGCAGGTTGAAGTTAGGTACGTCAAGAAAACGGGGCTAGATGGTTCAGTTTAGGGAAGACCTTTGTCCAATAGTGACTGATGATAATGGTTTACTGTAGTTATGCTTTAAAATAAATTCAGTTGATCTAACCTAAAAATAAATTCTAGAGATTCTCAACTGCAAATCAAAGATCTCTTTACAAGACTGCGTCCTCACTAATTGACGGCCAGACACCATTTTGTAGCCTTTTTCTGAAATCTTTTAATTGCCAGACACTAAGATAGGATTGTAGGTATTCTTTTAAATTGGCGCGGTTGTCGCGAGTGTCACCATAATTCAAGCCGCCATTGATTGACGAGACCTAAGTTTTACGATGGCTAATAAGCTAGTCTACTCGTTTAAAGGTCTGTGGTAATGGATTCGGCACTTAAATGTTTTGTTTTTGCTTGTTTTTTATTGCGTTTTGAAGTGACGCATTTTGCGGGGAGCAATAGATATTTTAGGTCTGTCTTTTAATTAAGATTGGTGCAAAGTTGTACCATTTTACAATAGCTGAGGTCTCGTATGTGAGCCACGAAAGGAAAGTTAGTATTCTTGGTGCATTAATACTCAGAAAAAAAAACAAGTTAAAAAAATGTTCCAGGCTTCTTTGGGTAATCGATGGAAATACATAACATCAAATATCAAGAGGAATTGAGAACCTCCTTCTTTTTGGGAAGTCGGTCAAAATATGTATAAGTAGAAACATTTTATACTTACTTTTAAACATACACGGCTACTTACCAATCCCCAAAAAAGTGTAAGAAGGCGGGAACCATTCGTTCGTAGCCACAAAGCCGAAGGGTTGCCGAAATTTGGCCACTTACGATCAAGGGTGGCGATTGACTCCTTTGAGAGTTCACAAATTATACTTCCATGTTTTCTAACAATTGAACGTTACTTGAGGGTGCATTGTCCCGTTCCAAAATGGGTGATCTTCTTCTTATGTAAAACGAGAAATTAAGGATATTAATACGTTTTAGTTTGGAGATGTATTTAATACGGAGCTAAGACAAGAAGATTATAAGGTCTCAATGTAACTAATGCGGAAATAGTAGTGTTGACAGATTCTCTGACTTTCTGACAGTCCTTTGGATTTAATGTGATTTCATAATACGGTCTTACATTTGGCAACCGTTGCTTCTAAAATCGACAACATAAATTGCAAAAAGTACGCTTTTATACAGGCCTTTATATTTCATATCTTTATAAAGAGAAGCTTCTGATTTGTCATCACACAAACGTAAGTTATTCACATAACTCTGCCTTCAACTTTCACAGTAGAATAACTGTTTGAAGTAAAGTAAAAAAAACCTCGATATCTCAACGATTTGACGCAATAACCACAGACCTCATATAAATTTATCAATGAACCTCTTTTTATCCTATCTCTCGACCTGAGGTCACAAGAATGAGTCCTTTCATGATCCGCGAAGAAGAATCTTTGTATCCTAATCAGTTAAGATAATACCACTTAAACAAACATTAAGAAATATGATTTATTCACCAAGATAACGACTGAGTCACAGGACTCATATAATATTTTATCTATGGTCTTGAAGTTTATAGTCTGTGGTGAACTTTGGTCTATGGTCGTTAAGGTATGAAGAGATGGTTGTCTGTGGAACTGAGGAAGTTTGAAACTGGGAGATAGAATATCATACATGTGGTTTAACCTACATAGAAGTATAAAAAAGCTGTTTAGTGGACTATCTTTGCAGCTTCCTTGCCCATGTCAGTTGGGATGTAAAATACATATTCCTCTTATCTAACCCCTTAGGAAAAATACATCAATTATATAAAAACCAAGATATGCAAAAATCTAGATATTAATAATCTAGGTACACTACAAAAATAGCGTTTATTGGTTAGTTCCTTACTCCATAAATATAAAATCAATACCAATTTGAATCACAAACTTTTGCCATACCTATATTATGTATTCGGTTTCCCAAAACCCACACATAATAATTAGAACGAATAAATAGGTGCCTAATTATATTTGTCTTGTTAGAGTTTCTGAGAATCAAGTTAGGGTCCTTTATGCTTTAATTAAGTGCTGTTTTAGACTTATACGACAGGGATCCATGTATAGTTTAGGATTTATTCGTTTATTACCGATTAATTGCATTTCAGGGTCATTTGTAGTTTTGTTTTTAGTATTTATTTAGGAATTTTCAAAGTGTGATTCAAAGAATAGATGTTTTAGATGCGTCACTTCTTTGATTTTGTTGAAGTTAGTGAGGTATCTAATTTGAATTTTAATGTTTGAGTGGTGGGACCTTTCATTGATAAAATAAAATGAGGTCCAGTACAAAAATTGTACTGAAAGTATTTGTAAAATAATTATTTATAAACTCATGAATCTTTTATAAAAACAATAAAACTGTTGGTATTGATTCCTTTATTTACAAAATTGATATTGACTTAAATAAGATCACAATAAAAGCTTTAAAAAGTAATAAATATACCAGCGGCAATAACGTTAAAGAAATAAATCAATCGGTGTGAATATTTACTTAAAACTTTATCCTCTTAAGCAAAAAACTCATTATGAATGTGACAATAAGATTTGCATATAAAAAAAAACTGAAAAGTTCAAATCATCATGAAGAAACAGTTGGTTTGGTAGAATGCATTGATCTCAGGAACAACTGGACCGATTTGATGATCCAAGTGCGTGAAATAATTCGCACGGGTCCCTGGCGGGTGTGCTAGTATACAATACTTTTGCCCAAATAATTCTGAAAAAGAGGAGAAAGTTGGCACTTTCGTAAATCCTAACAATGAAACAGAAATCAAATCCACCGTACTTTCTAATAAATTACCCATATGAATAACTTAAAAGTAATTTTTGACTGCCAAATCGCGACAGTGTGACATTCAAATTGCATGAAGTCTCACTTTCGGTAGCTTTTCTGTATTCAAACCATACTTTTACCAGACTTCATATTTTTTTTGTGTTACTACTAATAGTCACCAGTAGATTTCCATGGATATTCAATGCATTTCAGCACCTATAACTCCTTTTGCTAATTCACCAGCTTACCTCAAAGACTAACACAAGCTAGGACACAGAATAATGCCTAGTTCAAACAAACATCAGTGCGGACTAACGGCAGCAGCTGATTGACATACGTGATGCGACTGGTGAGCGCAGTCGCTCAGGGTTGTCTTATGTGGTTTATACGAATGATGGGAGATTGAGGTTTAATGAGGGTATTCAGAAGGTACATGATACATGGGGTTTATAAATGTGGTGTTGGATGGTTTATGAATGAGAATGTGTATTAAAATTTTTTGGTTAGGTATAATTGAGTCAATAATGTTGTCTTGTCTAGACGACATTAGTCTTTTTGAGGAATACCTCAATGTGGTTTTGAGGTTCACTAGCGAATTTAAGTCGTCGTGAAGATGTCCACAGAGAAGTTAATTGCAGATCCTAAAATAGCTGGGAGCTCTCATAGTTAAATGCTCTATCTCAGTTGAAGTTAATAGATACAAAAATGGTCTTATTTTCCTCAACTTCTACATAGGTCATCTTATCAAATATGTGAACTTGTGCCTTACTATTATAAAACCCAACACCATATACAATATTACTCATGCAGGCCGCAAAAAAGCTATTTTTATCCACACGATTCTAACGCGACAATGACAAATATCATCCATAATTTAACACTGTCTCCATTGCTTAACACCATCAATCACCACCGCCAGACGCCCAGTCTCCTAGAACTAATAAAAATTGCTAATAACCAGGAAACCCAAATAAACCGAGAAAATTATGCAGTCTGACCACGTAATCTGCGAATCGGCCGATGTCCGAAATAACCGGGTGAGATGTACAGTAGACCGCACGTCAGTGGTAACTGTCATGCACCTTAACTCAATAGTAATAAGTACGATGTTCCTATAAAACTGTTACCACTGACGTGAAGTTGACTGTACGAGGCGTCGATTGAAGTACATTAAGTATGCGTGATAGGAATTTGCTTAGAACAATTGTGCCGACCCGGATGTTAAGTGAAGATGTATGGGCTTTTATTGATGCTACTAAATTGCCTAAAACACTAGTTGTAAGTAGTACTTTTTTGTGGGAAATCATCAAGTAATACCGCTGTGGGTGCAGCGTGAGGGAGTGTCAGACTCTTACTGAGTAAAACCTACCATGTTCCTGCTTAAGCCCTTTATGTACCAGGGCCTCGGTAACTCGTACTAAGTAGAGATGTACAATTAAATGAATATTTAGATGTACAAGAGAAAAATAACGGCGTCCAAAGAGTTGGTCCCAAAATCGCTCCCTGTGGAACCCGTTTTAACAAGCTCCATAAAACAAGAATTGTAATAGAAAAATCGGTACGTGACAAAAAATATGTAGCACCAATCTCTCCCCTATTGAATTAGAACTAACCAATGTTACCATTGGCTAAAAACACCCTTGCCTATTAGAAAAAAAGAATTAACTAGCACTCAAAAGCTCGCGCGCATACTTCCATATTTTAACACAATTAAATAAATTAAAAACTTAACCATGAACCCTTATAAACGGTGCATATTAAGTAGCATAAAAAACCATATAAAAATACGGAAAGACAACTAGATGCAAATGTACCACATTTAAAATGCATATGAGTTTTTATTGTGAGAAAAATTTGTCTTTTCAGCCTATTTAGAAGTAAATTTATGTATGTATATTTTGCTGGCCCGTATCTAGGAAACGGGTAGTCTGATTTCGATGCCGCTGTTGTGTTACCAGGGATTTGTATTTGTTATTTTAATTGAGTTTTTATGATGATCTAGGAATTGGGAAACGAGCTAAGCATCTGTTTTACTATGTCATTGTATCTATGGGAATATATTTGGGTCATGTGAAATCACGTTCTGATTACAAATCCTGTCGCAAGCTAAATCATTTTCTTAGTTAAATTATAAAAAAAAATTACTAAAACCACTAGCTATACTATTATTTACTTTCAATTGAAAACTTAAAGGTCAGTATAACATTCAGGTTTATCATAAAACGAAAGAAATTAGCCGCCACCATATCTAACTGACAGCTCACAACGAACGTTATAGATCAATGCATTCCAAAACCCTACAGTTTTAATGTCACCACTACTAAATTGAACATAAACACATCGAAGTTCTCAAAAACAATTGAATACTTATGTCTTTCCTTGCAAAAAGTAAACTAAAGACTAAAGTATAATACGTCAGTTTGTAATTTGACATTTCAGAACCGTCACTTCACCTATTATTGTATCATTGATATCGCGTGCATATAAACAAATGTAGACACAAATTGCGAGTGTCAAGTAGATCCGATGTCACTTTTGAAGTTGAAACTATCTAGTAATTCTCTTTTATGTCGTGCACTTAATTTTTTGAAGGTCACACACATTATTGCTTTATTTCTGAAGTTTATTTGATCGATTGATAGATGGCCTTTCAAAAATTGATTCTTGGTAGCATTTATGAGTTTCATATAGGTTTCGTATTGTCTTTGATCAGTCTTTTTTTTTCAAATTACTGGAAGATTGAGAAGCCGGTATCTCTAGTTGTAGATTCTATTCTTGATAATGTGTTGATGCTTAACATGATGTCTATTTAAGTGAAATGCTTTGATAACAGTTGTACTTTCTGACTGTATTCTAGCAAATCTACAGACAAAGTATGGTAGTTAAAAAGCCATGGAAATATTCCCAAGTAAACAGTTGATAAATAGTATTGTTTAAAAGTTTTACGCCTTGAAACCTCCTCAAGCCTTATTAGCATAAGTAAATAAATTACCGTCATTATTCTTACTCGATCTTGCTAATTTTCCATCTTCACCTCATGTCACGCGTGACGGGCCTACATTAGTAGATTTTTGCGTATTTTTCTCATACACTACCTGGTCTATTGGTATGCAGGTCCGACCTACCAGTTTCCCATCTCCAAGGATTACGAAGAATAAACGGCAATTTTAAGAAACGGAACCTTGTCTAACTTTGTAAACTCAAGGATTTCTAGTAAATACAACAGTTTGATTTAATTGTGTTTTTTTCGGCGCCGAATTTATCGTTTGATGGTTAAGACTATTCTGAATACAGAATAAGTGACAATTTGAATAGTCAGATTGCGGTTATGCCTTATTCGGAGCTAAGTGGGTCTTCTATTTTTGGATCGTAATGAGGCGAAGTACCGTTTTTGGAATCAAAAGCATTCGCAACCCACTTCTTTAATTGACTAATTTTAATGTCTAAGAAGAATTGGAACTTGAAAATCTACTCAAAATTGATCGTCATCGTGACCCTGCTCCAATTTATTTGTGTTTAATATCATTTCATATTATGTATACACTCCTTTTTTAGTCATGATCCATATTACAAATCTTACCGTGAAAATGACAAGCATCAAAATCCCTTATATCCACGTCCATTAAAATCGTCCTACGTATGTAAAACTGCAAGACTTGAAAGTTTTATTTAGGCAAACGAGCCTTACCCACGCACAACGCAGTCCTTTCTCAGAGAGTATCTACCTCATTTAAAGGAGCGACTCCGAAGGCGCGTATTTGTTCACAAAGCTAATTTTCCGCGTTCGGATACAAAAAGTCACGGCGACTGTAACTCATAAGTTCATGTCGCGCCGTGTTCTTTCTGTTCTCCAATAGCTGGACCATAGAGGATGGTATTAAATGTCTCTTGGAACTTTTTGGAGAGGTTGAACTTTTTGGTAGTTTTAATGGGACTTTTTAAATCAATCAGCGAAAAAATCATATAATGAAAGCAATATTTAATAGGAGTTTTATTGGTATTTTCATAGTACAGTCAGCTCGAAAAGTAGTTCCAATCTGTTGCTCAAACGAAGTTGTAATTTAAATCGGTCCAGACAAAAATCACTTTCAGGTCTACTTATTGTAACTTTCAATACCTTTTAACTCCTTTTATTTCGCTACAACCGAACATAATTGTGGAACTAAAGAGCATCAGCCTGTATTCGCGGCGGCTGGATGGCGCCGTCGAAAATTCTCTGACAGTCGCGATCCCGCGATACGGTCCCTACATGTATTATGTATAACAAATGGGAGACATCCAAAATAAAGCATATAGAACGGGAGCGTTTACATTCGGCCCTGAATTCGGCTCCACGTGGACACATTCCCGACATTTCGTCGTAAGCAAGCCGCCATCTTAGGTTTTTTTCGGTTGTGGCGCGCGCTGTGAAGTTTTTTCTTTTTAATTTTTGCGCTAATTGTGTAGAAATAGGTGCTTAGGGTTCTAAGTTATTGGCTATGATTAATGACGTTACTGGTCCTCATTGGTGATATAATTAGTAGACGTTTTAGTGTCAACGTCTCGTATGATCGGCATTGATTTGGACTAATTAGTAATCTTCTTTTAGTAGTGATCTTCAATTACGGATTCGGTCTACTTGCCTAGCCTTTCACTGCTATTCTGTAGAATTAGTAGCATTTACTTATAAACAACAGTTAAACAAATGTCCTACACACATTACATAACAATTTGGACATACCCACCTGGCAAACGAAAACAAAATCCGTATCCAGCGAGTCATCGTCCCCGCGGCCATTACGTTCCACCATAGACATCTAATTTGCCTTTTTAACATAACCACAAATCACAGAGTACTCTAATAATGTCAAGATGTTCCTTAAGACGTAGAATATGGCCCAAATTGTGAAGCTCGTCACGTGCAGCCGAGGTTCCCACCATACGTTTTATTGCTAACCGAGTCACGTAAATAGATCGTAGAATGTGTTACTTTGGCTAATTGGCTACTTTTAATTAATTGCCAGATAATCGTTGCATTCTCTGTTAGTGTTGTGCGTGATGACTTTAGTCGAATCGATTGGAAAGTAAGTCGATTTACCGAATTGTTTCGTTACGCTAATATGGTATTTTGGTAATGATGTCACGTTTTCGTTAGTGATCCAACGATTAGTTTGTTTTCTTTTTTTTTCTGTATGCTTGTGGTGTTTGGGAGATTAATTGAGATAAGCTAGTTTTGGTCTCCTGCGAGGAATTAAAATGCTTCGATTTTGGGTAAATAGAACCATAGAACAAGAAAGCACTTAACAGTTAACTGAACTGAAACTTATCATTAAACTTATCAGCATTATTTCCAAAACAAATAACTATTAAATTATCCTTAACCTTATCACAGCCAACTAATAGATACCATAAACAAAATATTCTTAAGAACGATTATGGGGTTTCAAGAGTATCATTACTCATACGTTATCAGAGGATCTATCGAGACGCCTTTGCGACAGAACGACATGACAGCGACATCGACAACCACATCTTTTTGTCGCAGCGACTAATCGTCACTTGTCGGGCCGCGGATCAAAAGTCCCGCGTTTTATTTTGAACCTTTTTGTCGACAAAAAAGTTTGGTGTCGCGTCATTTTTGGTGTTTTGAAATCGGAATCTTGTTTGTTCGCTTGTTTTTGTGCTTGCTTGTTCGTATTATCACGGCTGTCTTCGTTGTAAGCTGGTATTTAATCGGGCGTGTGAAATTGATTAAGCCGCTGGAGTAAATTGGTAGACAATATCAAGTTGTAGTTGGAAAAAATAACATCTGCCTTTCTAGGTATCTTCAACAGGTGTCAGAAAGTTATACTTCTTTAGGATATACATCCTTCAAAACGTATATTGTCTTCAAACTGACTGATTTCTTGTACCAACCACAATAGTCAGCACTAAATCCAAGATCATTAACAAACATTGGTCCCAACTATCCAACAGCCAACATCCAACCTCCAAGCCAACGCAGGTGCAAATGTTTTTGTGCGGTCCGTCCGGTCCGTTGTCCGGTACTCATATTAATTAAGTTCTTTTAATTAAAGCCTTACTTTTGCTTCGATCCAGTGTAGATCGTAGGATTTAAGTGGATTGCGTAAAGTTGTGGTGTGGTCATTTTTGAAAGGGATATTGTTTTTTGATACCTGGGCATTTTTATTTTATTAAGTACCTGACTGGCCTTAGTTTGCTTGTGACTGAGCCTCGGGTCTTGAAAAGCGTCTTCAAAAAATCTTTTGCTTAGTCCAAGTCCAGCCTGTGTCAATGTAGCTTCTTATTTGTGAAAATTCTAAGACAGGCTCTGTCCTCACTTTGAAAAATAAATTGAGAAAATAATATCTGCTCTACATTAAAGTCGGCCTTACTTTTCGACTTTCTTTTACCAAAATCAACGCATTATCGAAGCTCCAATACCATGTTACCAACAAAACAATACTTTTCAACTAAGTAAAAGTTACTACTGGAATTTTAACTCCCAAAATGAGATAGGGGATCAAGTTAAGGCTCATTATTAGATACATGTTTTAGTAACGTCGGCCCACCCCGGCTTGGCGCCGCGTGGAACTTACAAGCCTTTATCTACCATCTGGGAGGCATGGAGTCGCTTGCACGTAATACATTTTTAAAGATGGACGGTAATTCGTGTCCTCGAAAATACTGTTGAATTTTTCTGGAAGTTATTGCAGCTTATTACACTTTTTGTGTGAAAACTTTTTTGTTACTGACTTTATTTTTTATATTGCAACACTTCAAAATCACATTTGAAATCGGAATCATTTTCTACAAAAAGTTTCTATTCCATTAAAAGACAGTTCGAAATTCAAATCCAATCTAAGAAAAATGCGCGCGTAAAAATTAAACGCACTACAGACAAAAAAGGTTCTAAACCAACTCTACGGCTCTCGTTTGGTCATCAAAGCTACCGTCGTCGGTCCCTCGATAAGGGAAACGGGATGACAACGCTTTTGTTAACCATTATTTATAGGGTTTTTTATCCACAAGTTACGCGGACATTTTGTCTTAAATCACATGGCCATCAAATGTCTTTTAATATCTAATACAATGCGTTTGGCTGTATGGCGCTTGCCTTTGCTTTTTAAACAACAGAGGCGTTTACTTTATGGTGTTACGTTTTATAATATGGTTTGTAAATAGTAGGTTTATTGACAGTGGGATTTAGATCCCTAGCTATTGTAGTTCTTATGATGTCCTAATTATTTTATCGTTTTTCATGACTAAAAATGTTTTAAATCTCTTCTAAATCTTTAAAAATATCTGGCTTATTACCTTAAGTGGTAAATACTTCCCGTGTAACTTGCTTTCTTATCTTACTTAACTATTTTTACGTGTCGAATAACGAATTTCAGTTAACAAACTACACTACTTTTATCTGACCCTAATTT
Organism: Helicoverpa armigera; assembly: GCF_030705265.1. NCBI lineage: Eukaryota > Metazoa > Arthropoda > Insecta > Lepidoptera > Noctuidae > Helicoverpa > Helicoverpa armigera. The sequence continues at coordinate 5,906,238 of NC_087141.1, forward strand.
CATTTTAAAAACGAAAGGTGTTGTTCCCGTATCAAAGTGCGTCGTAATACAAAATATTATAAGTTTGTGGTCGCGAGTAAGAATCCTATGTTCGCCGTATAAATTCCTTAATTATTTTTTATTAATTAGTCAGATGGTTCGGTAGCGGAATTCGGTTTATCTTTATAGTCGATCGAGGTTCTATGTTAGATGGTAGATGTATGGTGCGCCCCACATGACGTTGGCGGGTATAGGTAAACTAGAAGTGGCTGGTTTTGAAATTAGAATTTAGTTTTTTTTTGTTTTTTAAGCAATTTTTTTGTATTTTTTTTTTGACCGCAAATGACATCTGCCGTGTACCTTTACTGTATATAAAAAATAAATATATATTTCTATCGCTACGATTCAAAATTAAGTACATAAATAAAAATGACCAAATCATTTCCATGCCTAAAAATCAACAGTTGAAATGTGGCAATAAAAACTCTTAATTTATTCAATAATTTATCAGTCTACATATTTTTTATCATATTTATTACAATTCAAGTGTTAGAACTATTGGCGAACACCTTGTTTGTTAATAGTTTAGCGCCATTTTCTTTTAAACAGCTGTTTAAGTTATGAGTTCAGAATTAGTAATGATGAAATGTTTATTAGAACAAAAACAAATGCTGCTGTAATTCATTCAAGTGTTTGTCTTCTATTTTCTTTTTGAGCTGGTCTAAAAATACGCAACAAAAACTGTCAGTCTTTAATAATTTTGGGCTGGCTGAATTTCAAGCAAACGTACTTTCCTAAATGCTTACATAAAAACAAAATAGAAAATTAAAAGAAAATCGACATCATATCGTGGAAATTGAGGTGCTTGTACGAGATCATTGTTTTCATAAACTGAAAAAAAAAAAATAACGAACTCCCACCTAGAAACTAGAAAGACAGAAAGGCGAAGTCCAATCAAAAGTCGGTTGATTTTGATACTGAACCCTAAAAATCTTTCCAAAGATATTAAAATTACAATAACGATACAGATATAGCATAAAATAATATGTCAAAAAAACTAGAAGACTAGAACACGCGAAACACAAATGCGTTGTCACTTTTAGTGTGAATAGACGCCATTGATTTAGTTATACATACATGTCATGTGTGTAGCGGCGTCGCTTCGTTGCAAGATAAGGTGGAGTGACCGCCTGGTTGCACCGTCACCCGTATCCTTTGAACTTAGAGTTTAGGTTAGGAACTGATGTTGGGCAGTCGTTCATCAATTGATATTAGTATTAGTATAATGATGCAGAATTAGGACTTATTTATTTATTTAACCATTTATGTACACAGAGAAAATAAAAGAAGTAGAGATAGCATAAAATAGTACAAAGGTAATGCTTATTTCTTACGAAATCTCCTCCAGCAGACCCGTAGTAGGAAAGTTATGATGAAGAGAAGTAGATAGACTTATTTGATACAGAATATCGACTGAGACGTTAGGAAGAGAAAATTTTGCAAATACAAAAGAATGATCCAAGCTTTTCTTGTTGAAAGATTGCTGCTATCAAAAAAGGCGTTTCTTTGGCATATCAGAATGCCTTAATAAGTTTAAGAAACGCTTCTTTAAAAACAAAAATCTTTCAAATTGCTAAAAACACATCAAAATCTACCATCATTTTTAAAGCTACAAAACTATTTCTCAAAAAAAACTATCGGTTTAACCGTAACCAAGATGGTGGCACCCACCGTACTCGAACGAAGCCGCAAGAATGCGTCAATGTACTGAGCACCCCCACAACCCCCTACCCTTTTAAAAAAAGCGAAAATTTTCACTACTACCAATTATCGCGCTCCGTAATTGAAAGAGGGATTTTTAATTAATCACCTTATAAAGGCGTCGTTTTGACACATGTCAAAAATGATAAATTTATGGTTGTGGTGTTTTTTTTTTTATTGAGCCGTAAATTGAAGTAATGGATCGTTTTAGTTTAAAGTTTTTGTAATTAGTTGTTAACGTTGCAGTGTTTTTGTAATTGAAGCGGAAAAAAATGGCGATGCGATGCTTTTGAGTGTCATGGGAAATTCGTACTTGTCGTGTTTATTTTCATTTGCTGTCATGATGATATTATTAAGGACCATCCTTAATGACATAAATAGTCTTGCCAAAACTCAAAATGGCTTCGTTGTGCCATTATCAAGTGAGATATCCGCTCAAGCATAGTTTTATAAAAGTGGTGAAAATTACTTGACCATAGACAATATTTTTTTTGTTCTTAATGTAATTTTTGTTCGTTCAAAAATGTTATTTCTATTGTTCCGCCTATTGTAGTACCTATAATACATAGGTACAGCTACCAATTAGCGCTGAACTACACCTATGATTAACACCTTCTAATCGGAATGCAATATCTTCACGCACCATCGCTCTGCCCAGTCAGTAAGTGCGTCAGTCTGGACTGTGACGTCATCGGAGTGTCAGTACTTAGTGGGGTGCCAATTTAACTTAACCGTATGTATGTAGTAGGATGTGTTTCTTGGTAGTGCCATGTACAGAAGTTGGATAAAAAAATATAGATGTGGTCGAATTGAGAACCGTATCTTTTTTCTGAGATTGGTTAATAAATAAAATACTTTTTTTGTTTGACAATTGTGACAAACAAATGACAATAGCTTCATACACATAAGCATAATATGAAGAAAACAAGCACGTGCAACTTACTTAAAAACAGAATTTTGATAACGTGCAAATAAGTCCACAGACCCAAACAAAAATATGCGTAGCACTCTAATGGAAACACTCAGAGACATTTAATGGTTAATTTCTATGAGAATCTGTCACTAAGGAGTGACTTAAGCAATCATTAAATGTCTCTGAGTGCGGGGTTAGAGTACAGAAAATTTTCGCATTAAAGCCCCACAATTCAAAAAACCAGTCAATCATAAATTAATCAATACATTCCCTTATCTATGGTCGATAATATTCCCAGTACAAAAGGGTCCTTTACAAGTGAGAACGACTCACTATGACATTTGATTGACAAGCGCTATAATTTTGCACCGTCCTATGTTTTGACTTATTTTGTAATGATAGCTACAAACTGTCATTGGTGGTTAAAGAAACTAGAATTTATGACTTGGAAATCAATAGTTGTAAGTCTGTTATTAAGTGATAACTAAGCATTGAAGTATATTTACAAGGGTGTATGGATGTTCGAAAGAGGAACATGAAAGGCTCCATAAGGAGCATGGTGGGTTTCAGTCAGAGAGTCTGACACTCCCTCACGATGCACCTACAGCTGGTGAGATCATTTGATGATTTATCCAGACAAAAAAATATATATTGTGTACGTGGATTCTTCCATGACATGTGTAGCTTATGTAGCTGAATAAAAGTAGCAATTCCATAAGAACACGGGTGAAACAGCAGACGGTAGCTACTCTTGTATATTTGGAAGATTAGTTTTTAAAAGATAGTGTTTTCTTGTTCATCTTAGCCTATCGCAGTCCACTGCTGGACATAGGCCTCTCCAAGTGCACGCCACTGAGAGTTTTCTTGTTAGTACCTATTCCCAAAAAATGCATTCATGGTGACCACAAATACAAAACCAAAGTTTTGTACCACTTCCTTCATCAAAATAAGCTCAGTAAAATGTCCAATAAATTCCGCACTAGTACTACAGGTTTATTCTACTTACGGTAACTCTTGTATTAAGTTACGCGGTTGTAGCAAGCGACGATGATTGTATTGAATTACAAGTTTTTATTATTATTATAACAAAGAGATCTTTTCTTGACGGCTTTTGATTTAAGACTGAATTCGTCGATTATAGTGTCTTTAACTTTACCAGATGTATGTGCAAGAATGGTTATATAGTAAGCAATAGACAAAGATTTTTTTAAATTTCAAATAAACCTAATAGAAGGAGTTGGTTTTATGGAAAAGAGAGTAAGAAACTCTATAGACGTACATAATAATTTATTAGAAATTAGCAAATGTTGATTCAATATTGCTTCTGACTTCTAGTCAATGATAATAATAAATTCATAATTTACAATCTATGAGTAGACTTAGGCACGTCTAAAGAAGAATTCTTCGTATCTTTATCAATTTCGACACATCATTACATGTATAAAAGACCATCAAATTATCATATTTATACACAGAAAAATAACTGTGTTTACGTGAATGACATAAGTATCTCCTTAAACTACAATCTTTTATCAAAATAAGTAGAAACATAGTTTCTACTACCACCTGAACATGGTATAAGACATCAAACTAACTTAGAAACACGTTATAAAACTGATATAATCGCCGTTTATTCTCGTCAACATGTCAAAGGAACCATAAATTATATTTTTATTGACAGACTGGTAGTCATAAATAATACCTGTCTAGTAGATGTCGCTACGTTAACTAGAACTATAAAATATCGCAAAAAGTAACTAATTAATTATGTATCAATTGATTCTGGTCCTAATTTAATTAGGGTAGGTTCTTTGATTAGTTGAGGAAAGCTGTTTCAAAGGTTATATGTATTATAGCAGACAATAAATCTCCTTTGGGAAGGATTAGCATTTTTTTTTACTTAACGACTCACTTAACAAACATATCACAAACTTTGCATAGGTCACCAGAAACAATAAATCAGGTGAAATACGAAAAGGCCAAGGCGTACTTAATATTTCCTTAAAAAAAGTAATTGCAAGTCTAGTAAGTATCCAAAATCTAAATAACCCGAGGTCGTGTAACAGGACACAAAATTCAAACTGTATTACTTGTAAATAACAAAATAAAAAAACACCGTAAGCGGATGTAGGCACAACAAGATTTCAAAATTCACTCAGTGTTCAAAATCAGATGCTAAAAGATAGCTGATAAAACGGTGAAAATACTCGCATCTCTGTCTTCATTAGTACAATAGAAAGAGCTGAGAACACTCTTGAAGTAGTTATTAATTCTGTATTCCAAACACATGGTGGAGACACGACATCTATCAGTTGTCCACAAACATTGCGGTGATCATCACGTAAGGTCTATAAATAAGAGCCTAATGAGCCAACCAGCCTCTGATTATCCTTATTTGATAAGCACTGCGTTTCCTGGATGCACTTTTGTTGATGATGTCAACTGCAAGTAGGCAGTACTAGAAGTGCATAGTAATTGTTATGACTTAATTGTTATGATGCAAGCAATTGTGTGAAATCCGTCATGAGGCTTATTAAGGCAGGGGTATATAAAACAATTCATTTGTCAAAATTCGTTTATTATTCTAGGAAAAATTAAGGTTTCAAAAAGTTCATACACACAACACATTTGGTATATTCCGCTAAGGTAAAGGAAGCGAGCGACAACGATCACAATAACTAGACATAAGCTATTTGTAAGCCATTCCACAGCAACCAACGAGCATGTTATACAACGAAACTTGCAATTTGCAGACAAATGTTCCCACAAATGAAGTTCCGCGTCTCAGGACTAGACGCGAAGGCCAAATACATCCTCCTACTGGACATCGTCGCTGCAGACGACTACAGATATAAGTTCCACAACAGGTAGACCCACATTCATTACCTGCCGGACTACATCACCATCCTCGTCTTCACATGTCTGCTTCTCAATGTACATCAGCCGAGAGCCTGGCGTCAATCAGACGCCGGATTGTCGGCCTCACGTTTACAGATATCACCGTTGATTGGAGATGCTCATTCCATTTTAACAGCGTTCCGTTACACGCTTGTTTTCATTTAGCTTGTGATTCTCCCCACGCAATGCACTAGTTCCCATCACGAAACGATTCCGATGCGTTCGTTAATTGCGGCCAGACAATTTGTACGAAACACGCTTAATTTAAGGGCAACGACATCGCACGACAACTGGACACCGCCTGGATCCGACGATTAAGGATTCAACTCGCATCCAATGGGTAATATCATTAAAATATCTTTGTCTCAAACGCCGCTGCGGTAATGTAAAAAGCCGGGCCGACACCAGAGGTGAGAAATACCGACGCGACTCGTACTCTTCTCCCAAATTAACCAAAATTGGAGCTGAACTCGCGGCGACAATCTCCTTGGGAGATCTCGGCGACAAAAAACACAACGAGTCTTCCGGGTGTGGCGAACATCCCTCAGAGCGCATCTGAAATCGATAATCATCGTATTTGATCGTACATTGTTTGATTCCCGATGACAAGCGCGATAAGGTACCATCCTCGGCTCGCGGCCGATCCACGTCGGTATCAAACGGCCGCAGGTTTGGCAACATCGAGATGCGGCCGATAAACTTCGATTTAATATCCGTTAATTAATACGACCCGAGCATTCCGGTCCAAAATGCGACTGTGAGTCAGCCGTAAACCGATACAGACGCCGACAAAGGCGGCCGCCTAGCGCCGTTAATATGGTAATTAATTATTACAAATCTTTCGTACATAAATTACTTACCAATTACGAGATGGGATTCTAAACGAGATCCAGACGATTTTTTCTTGGACGCTTGTATCGTTGAAGTATTCGTGTAAGTTGGTGTAACACCGCATTTGATCACGTGCGTTGGTCACGATTTGGCGACAGCGCAAAACCGCACAATGGACGCGCACCTCGCCATCTTTGGTCGTTCGTGGCGGAAACACGGCCTTTTTGTGTGTCGCAGATGCTTTATAACACCTCGTCGTGTCGCGCTGATTAGACGAAAAACGCCGCGAAACGCGACTCAACAGATAATCCAGTTGCTCTAGTCTGTCGGTCAGTAGTTAAAATGGGCGACATGAAATGAATAAAATCTAATTAGCACGGCGTAAGATCACAAGCTAAACACGCGTTTCTTAGTACATCAACATAAAAAGTGAAACTAGTTCAGCAACATGTCTCACAATCGACGTGATGTCAAATCGTTGTCGCAAAAGAACAAGTCCCAACCCATGTTTTTCTCTCGATTGCTTGCAGACGTATGTTTCCTGCCTACAAACTTCGCGTTTCTGGTCTTGATAAAAAAGCAAAATACATTTTGCTAATGGACATCGTAGCTGCCGACGATTGCAGATACAAATTCCACAACAGGTATAAATAAAGAGATGGAATTAAATTAAAATAAGAAAATAGTAGATGACGGGGCTAAAGATAGTTGATCTTATTTTAATGTAATTCGTTTAAATAAACGAGAGGCAAGAAGCATGCGTATTGTTGCAATTATGATGTGTGATATTGGAGATCTGCGTTCAGGACTGTAGGGCTCGGGACTGCGAATGTGTTCGCTCTACTGTCACTCGTGTTCAAGTTACTGCGACGAGATTCCATCGTTGGGGATTCAAGTCCATTTTTTGAGACCACATTATCATATTCTGTTACAATTTACATACATTTCGCTTCGACGTCGCACATTTTGGTATGAATAATCGTTGCACGCAGATCTTTCATTCACATTGTTTCTTGTGCACAGTTGTCTGTAGAACTTAATAGCTTGTTTGTCTTACTTACAGCATGTTTTACACAATCATTAGTATATAAGAGCATGTCACGCTTTCTAAATGAGGACGAGATTGCTTCAATAAAAATCATTACTTCGCTAAAATTCCAATTGAGTTTTAATGCCAATAATCAATCAATTAAAACAATGATACGTAGTTTCCTAACTAATGAACTATTCAAAGATTCATGTCAATCGGTCAATACTTTCCTACAATTATAGAAAGAATTTGTTGATTGGTTTAATTGGTTTATTAAGTCAATTTGAAGGTTTTTTGTGTTTTTACTTGAACGTGTGCGTTTGTTCTCGGAGTCGATGGATGGTGGCCGGGAAGGCGGACCCTGAGATGCCGAAGAGGATGTACATCCACCCAGACTCGCCTTCCACGGGCGAGCAGTGGATGCAGAAGGTGGTTTCCTTCCACAAACTGAAACTGACAAACAACATTAGTGACAAGCACGGTTTCGTGAGTACCGACTCTTTTTTTAGCTGCGGAGTTGTGAAGGAGAAAGGCTACCTACATATTCAAATTCAGAAACAACAAGCTTATTAACATTGCCTGGTTTGTGGTCTTTGGGTGCGATTCCTAAGACCAAAAATTCCAAAGACTTGCCTTTTTGCAACTTAATGATGAAGTTTTGCAACATAACATGAAGTCGGTCTTCAAAAACTCTGCCAAACATTGTTCAAAACAGACATCAAAACTTAAGCCTAAAGATCTCCAAACCTTCACGGCTCCAAAGCCTACAATAGTTTCCACTTCATGCATCTTTAGATCTCAATGAACAATTATACCGAAAAATTGTGACCAACAATAGCATTATACCGCATCCGAAAAGTAGCAGTCTGCCTCTTTTTTGTTACATTTTCAACAAAAACTTTATAATGTGGGTGATATTATAATTAAAACGAGGTTGGGTTGGACCCCTGGCGCTGTCTGCGGGGTCCCTTTGTGCATGTTACGGCTATTACAGATATTTACATTGGGTGCCCATCATCTTGCTTTCCTTCAATAGATTATCGCCATGTTAAGTGTATGCTTCAGAGGTTATAGTTTTTTTATAGCGTGTTGATAGGGCGTTTTATGTTTGTGTGACAGGTTTTAATTTTGTAACGTTCTGTCCTTATTTATGTGTTATGAGTTTCGGATGTCATGACATTCGGGATGTTCGGCCTTTTTTGACAAAACTGCATTTATTAAAATGCGAAACATCTTTTTCTGATATTTTGACTAAACATTGGCGCCAAAATGTCAATCTGTCATAACTGTCAATCATTTAAAATTCGTTTTCCGAACAATCTTTTCACTCAAAGTAGGACCCACCCCGAATTCAATTCGGAAACACCGACCGAAGAAAAAAAAATTGCGCAGTCCACTTACAAAAAATAAATAAAGGCTACTGTAAAGTAAAAGGCGGGATCTTTTAGTAACTTACACTTGGCCGTTTACACGACCGCGATCCAATCATAGATAACACAATTGTTTTTTTAATTCGCTCGATGGGCGCTTGTTTTTTTTTTGTTTTTTGGATGTCAGGGCTTTTGTCTTTGACGAGGGGCTAAAGTAATTGAAATAACGACGGTCGCGGCCGGTATGCGTAGAATTTCGACAACACCTGACTACCTCGACAGAAATGATGTATATTTTCGTATTTTTCATCTGTCGCTTATGAATGTGTTGCGTTTTGAGGTTCTGTATTTTGGTCGAAGTGGTAGTTAAAATATAGGTATATTTGGACAATGGAAAATGTTTTATTTTACATAATTGATTGTAAAAAAAAACTTTAGTTAGACTGTTTTAATGACAATTTAAATATTAGAAAAAAAAATTGTTGTATGACTGACAGAAAAGATGTCTACTTTAACAACATAAATCCGCTTTTTCAATCAAACCCTATAATTAAAAATCTCTCCTATTGTTTCTTTTGAAAACTTCGGCTCAAAAATACACAAATAGTTGTATTTGTAAAAAAACTACGAAACAGCTTGACAAGATAGATGTGCTTTGTTTTCAAAGTTTTTTGTCCCCCAGTCTGACGAGATGCCGATTTTCGACCGAACATCGATATTTCATAGCACTGATATTATCGCTACAATGGTTAGTAACTATTAATATGAAATATTGGGAGCTTTTTTTAAACTTCCAATGGCTTAAAAAAAGCTGTTCTTTTTTTATACATTTTTTTATGTAAAATCTTTATAAAATAAAGTGTTCAAAAATGATTTCAGCAATTATTTTCGGCGTAATATTTAAAATCTAGCAATTTTCTAGAAAATAAATGGCTACCAGTATTCCAAAGACTATAATAGAGGTTCTCTCTTTGCATATTTATGACTAGACAGAATTAATAAAACAACCTGAACTCTATAATAAAGGCAGAGTAATAACATTTGATAACTTAATAATTTTCAATTATCTATGAAGTGTATGTCAAGTAATTGGTCTAGATATAATTTTATAAGGCGACCACCGCCTACTATTAACTTGTTTTCCTGTTAAATTAATATTTATAGTTGGAAAACTAGTGACAACCCTCGTTTTGTTCGCTTGTACGAAGCAAAACTAAGTAGGTACACAATACATATATGCAACTTACTTTTCCTTAATATGCCTAACAATATGGTCGTCCATCCAAACCTTGGCCTCGGTAACGAATGCCTAAGGTACTATGGGTAGGTACTGTGATCCTGCTATTTTTCAATATATTTTGACATACCTATTAATCATCCTAGTTCTCATAAGGACCGTTCCATACAAAACAATATATTCAAGCGATATCACATTTACCCCACGAAATCTCAAAAGAATCTTACTCATAACCCATTAGTCGATTCTCCAACTAATTAAGTACCACCATTTGACCGATGGTATCTGAATCCTAATAAAGTTTTTAAAAACAAACGCTTGGGACTGTGAATCAAGCCGTGGATATATAGTCGGCAATCGTGGTTATTTACAGCGCCCTTAATTTTATGGTCTGCGCGGGCGCCGGTAAGCGAGCCGACAGCGGACAGTGGGTACTCACTGCCGATTTGTTCTGTAATTTCGTCTTTGAAGGTTTTAATTTGACGCTTTGTGATATGGAAATTAGTAATTTATTTCATATTTTGAAGTATATGTCAAGTCACTTTTCCTTTAAAAAAAGCTTAATTGACGTATTTGATATCTCTGGCAAAAAAAACGGTAGGCTGATGTCACCAATTTAATACTGTTGTCTTTTGTTTTCCTCTGTCTAGTCCTTAATTTTTATGTAAAAAGTAAATTAAGGTCTCTATCTTAGTAATAAAATCAGTTAGTAGCTTGAAAAGTCAACTGCTCTTATAATTTGTATAGACCTACCTATACATACATGTATACATATACTGAAACTCGCATCGCATCGCGTGCAATATAACACAGCCCTATCACCGGTATTTTATTGTAGTGGCAACATTCCCTGGCGACTTAAACAAACACATCAAAATGGCGTCGCTAAATCGTTTAATTATATTATTGGCGATGCCTTTTATCAATCATTGTGGTTTAATGTGTATTGTAGCCATTAATTACGGGTATAAATATTTGAGTCGTAAGGTTTTAGGAATGATATACTGAGGTGAGTGAGTCTGTTTGTGGTTGGTAAAGAATATTATGTGGAATCCGCTTTTAACTTATACCAATGTAGCTTAATACTGTGTACTGTGACTGTGTTTCGGATGGCACGTTAAACTGTAGGTCCCGGCTGTCATTGAACATCCTTGGCAGTCGTTACGGGTAGTCAGAAGCCAGTAAGTCTGACACCAGTCTAACCAAGGGGTATCGGGTTGCCCGGGTAACTGGGTTGAGGAGGTCAGATAGGCAGTCGCTTCTTGTAAAGCACTGGTACTCAGCTGAATCCGGTTAGACTGGAAGCCGACCCCAACATAGTTTGGGAAAAAGGCTCGGAGGATGACCAATGTAGCTTAATAAGCTGAAGAGTTTGTTTGGAGGCTCCTAAGTCAGGAGTTACTGGATAAATTAGAAAAAGTCTCTCCCTGTTAGATTTCCCATTTATCGAGGAACGCCATTGACTACTTTTTATCCCGGTATGCGGAGCAGTTGTCTCTGGACGCGGGTGGAAACGCTTGTGGAAGCTAGTTCATTAATGACGATTAGTCCTCTCATACGAGAACACATAGTTCCTATATAGACGTACTTGAAAGACTATGCAGATATAATACTTAGGTACTGCTAAGGTAGGAATTTATTTTCTGCGCACCGTTTACTAACAGACTAGATACACTAACCATCTCAAAAAGGCTCATAAAAACATCAAAACATCTTGATTTTACTACAAAAGGAACACAAGTATCAACTCCATTCAATCCAACTAATCGGGGGCTTATTCTCAAAGTTTTTTTTTTTTTCAAAACATCTCGAGTATTTCCGAGGCTACTTTTAATAAACTGAGGTAGTCTTAATATGTCCATGTGGGGTATTATTAATTGTGAAAAGCTTAAGTTTTTCAAGCGTCTAATTCGTTTCAAGTAGCCCTTTGTTAGTGAAACATCTGTATCTTGCAAAAAGTTTGGAGTTGCAGTTTTTTTTGGGATCCTAGTTCAACTGTGGTTTTTGATGCTCACCTGGGTGAAAGATTATAATTAACAGTGTAGCTTGGTGTGTGGTGATAAGATGCAGTAGTGTGATAAACTTCAGTCTTTAATTATGCCATTTGATGCTAAAACAAACATTAAAGTAGTAAGAGCTAATTAAAATTATTGACTAAAAGACAAGAAGACAACGACCCAATTTCCCCAACTAAACAAAAAGAGTTACAAAATCTCAAAAAGACCAACAATTTCTTGTAACCGTAAGCAAACTTCGACATACCTAAACATGTATTTGTACAAAATACAAATAGGGCCACAAAGGCTGGGCCGGTGCCCACTCGAGCAAGGAAGGGCATATGCTCAGTAATTTATATACAGTTATTGATCAAAAGGTGATGTCCTTTGGCAGCCATTGAGGCGAAGTGCACAGCCCTACCGAATTGTTCTCTATTAAGCGATAAAATCTCGAAGGGGCTAGCGTCTTACGGTTCGCTAGTGTTCCACTGGATTAATTATCGAGTGATGCGGTTGGCGGTTTTGAGAATAGGTACCTTCAACAATTAGGTTTGTGTCAATGGGTTGATGATGTAAGAAGGCTTTAAGATGTAGGTATGTATGTAAACAGTGAGTGTTTGAAGATACATAATAAAGTAACCGGCTATGTAACTTTTAAAGACATGCGGCCTTTTAGGAAGACCGAACAATACATAAAAACATACTAACCAATTTCTATGAGAACAGTAGTTTTTAATCAAGAGATTAGCCATCATTACTCTAATGTTATTAAGTACAGCAACAATAGTTTGAACTTCAAAAGGACTCCGAAAAAGATACGTCTTTTCAAAAAAAAAGAAACCATAGTCGAAAAAACTCCGAAATCCAAGCAGCGTAAATTCAACCCTTTCTTCGAAACTAATTCGCCATTGTCGAAAGAAGAATAAAAAAACTTTAGAAAGAAGTACAATACTACGTTTTTGGTGTACAAAGTTTTACATTAAAGAGTTTCTGTAATCCTTTGCGAAAACCCGCTTGACGTTAAGAGTTGATTGCCAACGACTGGCGCCAGATCGGGTTCAAATAATTTTAAGTTGATTAAAAATCATAAAAGTTGATACTGGCCAGTGATAAAACGGCGCTTTCGGATTTCGACTTGATTGGGCCGGACTTTTTTTTTTAATCACACTATAGTTAAAGGCTTTTTGGGACTTTTCGTTATGCCAATGAAGTTTGCTCTTTTTTTTTGTAGAAAAGAGGTCTACACTTGATAGAAGAAAACATATTATTAGTTATTTCGTTGTTTATTAGTATTAGAAATTCATCATCATCCTCCGAGCTTTTTTCCCAACTATGTTGGGGTTGGCTTCCAGTCTAATAACGAACAGTTGTTTCGTGGAAATTATTGTGTGAAAGTTAATACAAGCTAATAGCAAATAATTCCAGCTATTTCAACGTTATATTTTATACGATTTGCCCTCTCAACTGACCTATCAAACAGATTCTTGTTGATACAAACAGATACAACGTAGTATCAGTATAGCATTACTGGTTGTCCATTTGTCATCTGACCCAAGCGGGGGTCATACGCGCGTGTGTAAACACAGCCGTTTTTCAAACGATAGCGTGTACACACGCCCTTATGTTTTACTACTAAACTTTTTATAGGGTTGCCAGAGTGAAAAAGATTTTGGGCCAGGATTTTATTTGAATTTTGAAACTTCATTTTAAGAGTGAATTATTCTTCAGAAGTGTAGCTAAATGTTAGTTTTATCTAAATTAGAATACCGAAGCCCAGCACTTTATTTAAGTTGCAATTTTCCGCACATTTTAGAATATTTACTGTTACTGTTCGCAAGACCGACGAGTCAAGTAGAAACATTTATGTACATCACAATACCGCACATAGGTGCTACTTCATGGTATTCCCTTCATAATTCCTAACTAGCCTCAAACATTATCACCCACTTTTCACATCGCCACATCGTCACAAACTCCCTACTAAGCAAGTTTCAGGCTGCATTTACGTTAAAACTTTTTGGTCGTGTGCCAACCCTCGATAGTTGTCGTTGGCTTAGGGCTTCGGTGACGTAATCGATAGCCTAGTGCTGTAATCCCGGCGGGACTTGCCTGCGGTCTATGTAGCTCGTGTTGGTACTGGCCTAAAATACGCGGGACTGCTGTTAAATCCTTGTTAGATATTCTGTGTTATAAAGGTGGTACATTCGATAGTGAAGAGTAGGGAAATACTCAATTTATTGGCACTTCATATGTTAAAAGATGGTATACTTTGTGATCAAGACACAATAGTTATGGACCCTATAGGGCACAGGTCAAAGAAATTGGAGCTTAAGTTGACAATAAGTAAAATGAAGGCAGTTCTAGACAGTTTTTTGCCACTAATGACGATGTAGTGGTTTAAATAGACTATGCAAAGAAATCGTCAATAAGTATATTCCTTTTTTTCTATTTTGAATCTAAAAGACTCGTCAAAGAGTACATAAAATATGAGTTACTTTGACAAACGTCAGATAGTCTTCTCTATCCAAAAAACACAGTTACCACATGAATGGGAAGCCACAAAAGAGCGTACATATTTCGAAAAATTCCACTGAACTTGACTAAAAGTATAAAAAAAACAGTGTTAAAGTGCATACGTAGTTCCCACAACATGCGATACTTTGCAAATGTTTGCTCGAGTTGGCGCCAATATTTGCGTTGGATCAAGTTGGGATCAAATACATTGATTTGGCACTTCACTACCGAGGCCACTACTATTGGTTACTCGCTTCTGATTTTGGTGATCGTGGTTCGTTCGAGTGAAAATTTTGTGAATACATATGTAGTTCGAAATTAATTACACAAGCAGCAGGTAGTAGGTGATATGCATGATAATATTCAAACAAGTGAAATAGGTACAATAAGAGCGCGTAGTTAAAAAGAAGCTGTGTACTTGCGCATATGTGTCAAAATGTGACATATACCTTTTTTTGCATATCGTATAATTACCTATATGTTTTACGTAATAATCCGAACCTATAAACAAAAGAAAAAATCCTGTAGTACATATAATTTACGCTAAATCTTTATTAGCATCATACAGGTACATGGTATTACCAATCATCCGATATTTGAACTAAACTAAACTTAACCTAAACTCGATAACCTCTCACTTTTCCATCACTACAATTCGAGAACTTATAGTAACTCCAGCTAATCTATTTGCCAGCCAGTATTGACCAAAGCCCTTGCTACATGTTAAAAGTGTCAAATGATATACTACCTCTGTTTTGACCAAACTCCATGGGACAAATATTTGAGGTTCGCACTTGACAGGTTCAGATCCGAAGGGGAAAGATTTCTGAACTGAAAGGGGAATTGGCTATGGTAGAAGGGTTTTACAAGTGCATTAGGGGTCATGTATAAATAAAGAGGTAGCAAGGGATAGTTTCTACTTATTCGTATTCTTAGATGTTGCAGAACTTATACTGTGGTCCTCTAAGGACCTCTTATACTGAGGAAATAAATATATCTTCTTAAACGCTCATCTTCATGTTACCTAAAGGTCCAGGTGTCTCAACTTGTCCTACTTTCCTTCTTAAATGCACACTCATAAAACAGGGCAAAGAACACACATTACACCAAATCAAAATACAATTTGAGCCAACAAAAACAAATGCCGGGCGTTTTTCTCGGAACAATTACTGTCCCCAAAGCAGCCCGACAATATCTCTCCTTAAAAACATTCGAATATTGTTACACCAGTCGCATCCGGCATCGCTATGCCTTGTACATGAGTGTCAGACAAAGATACTAACAATTTTTATTGGCCGTATTGAAAACAAATAAATAATTCAACGCACCTGAAAGGGAATGTTGGATCGCGTGAGGCCTGTGCGTGTCGACGCGCCGGCAGCCATTTTGTAACCCAAAAATTGGCGGGAAAATTGAGAAAACGACACTTCTATGTACCACAAAGTCTAATAAACTCACACGTAATTTATGCAAACGACCAAACGCCCCGAACCGCCACGGAAGCATTAAAAAATAAAACAACGGAATTATTTCGAATTATTCACAGAAATATTTGGAATTATTTTCGGAGCGAACTTCGTTATAAGGAGATTTTATTGCGGGACCCAAAGTTTCAGTTTGATGTGTCTATTAAATTCTTGCGGTTATCGGGTAGGATATATATTTTGGGGCTTCTATCGAATTCTTTAAGTTTTCTAAGTTGATAGTTCAAGGAAGAATTTTATCGATAAAATTTCTAGGGTATGACTGTGCCAAACTACCGCTGGCATGACCTCGTATTTCTAAGATTTCAGACATTATTTTGAGTGTAATAATAACTTAGTAATTTTTACAAATAAGAATGGAGAAAACAATGTACGTCGCTCTACCTATCCAAGCAATTTATCACAGAATTCAAATTGAAACAAACAAATAATTCTTTGAAGCAACCTAAATACCAGCCCTATTTTTTTCATAACAATCGCGGCAATAGCTTTCCCTCCGAATTCATTGAAACATTCTTACACTCACACCTCAGCAGTAAATATTAGGCGAAATAAAAAAACCGCAAAACTTAGAAACACTCAAAGTTCACTTTTATTTTACGTTTAGTGCCAATAAAAACGTCAGTGAGAACATACTTCCTAAAATTCGAGGTTCACAACTCACGGAAAAGTAGCAGCGTGTGACAATAAAATGTCCAATACAAGTGGCATTAGACTGAAACCTGCAAGATGGCTCGGAAGCACGCATCCTCGGCAAATCACCAGCGAACGAAGACCTGCCCCACCTCAAAACGTACACGCCAATCTTCCACAATGCTAGTGAAGTTTTCGCCACGTAGAGGCCAAACTATTCTGATCATAATACGCCTGTCGCTGTCTATATGTGGGCGAGAAGGGAGGCCAAATCACCTATTATTAAGGGGGGTGCCAAACTAACTGCTTCACGTGTTGTTCCTTTTTATGTGTTCCGTTTGAACAGCACGCTTGATGGTGTAATTTAGGTGTAAAAGTGTACACAGGGTTATATAGCTAAGTGGCTATTTTCGATGTGGAATAATGACGGAAACGCTACGAGGATAGGCGCCCATTAAACATTGGGAAACGTTGTAAACTTTATGGCATTACTTATGCCCGGTTTCTGAAGTCTCTGGATATCTCTTCGTTAGTTATCGATTCGACAAAGTTATTGAATTGATAAACGCCGTTTAACTTTTGCTGCGTTTCCGAGCACCAAACTGCCAGATAAATAGTTAAGGAACCGATACGTACTTACTTAATCTGTCGATAGATGGCTCTTTTACAAATGTACCTTTAAAATTATATAAAAAACGCAATAAAAAATTGTTCCAACTCAGACCATGTGCATTGAAGGAGCGCAACAGGAGGTAGAGTAGGGTGATGAATATCATCCAGATGTATTACGGTGCTTTTTTCAAACCGATATCTCTTACATAAAACTACTTTCACGGATTTTACGTACTTTTGCGATAAAATCCGTAAAATTAATGTCTAATAATCGAGTAAGTGTCAGAAATCAACATGTAAAACGATATCTTTTTCAAATTGTATGTAGGTAAACATTTCGATAGGATTTCTCCTGTCCATTATATTCCGTGACACTAATATGATATATTAGAAATTATTTCAAGCACTTCGAAATCCGATTGTGATGAGCTGCTTGCATCCATATTATCTATATTCATTGTTTGTATTTTTATAAGTAGGCATTTTGATAATAATTTTGTTCATTGGCTTCTAAAACTGACTCGACGCGACGAAAGTAACCTAAAACGTGGTATTTTTTGTGACATCTAAACGTCAAACAAAGTTATGGGACAGGTAAACGGCCAAATATGGGCAGTTAAGTTATACGTCGTTTAAACTGAGTTTAACTTAAGACGCGTAGCTCGGAAACGCATTCGAAGGAGTTATCGAACCAATAACGCTAACGGATAGATAAACTCTCGTTAAGTGGACCTCAGAAACCGGGCATTAACCAGTTACAATTAAGTATCGTTATTATTACGAACATGGAATTAGGAACACATTTTCTTCATTCCAAACACGTTAGAGTCTAGAAAATTATTTCAAGGGGCAATAAAGCGATTTCAAATTAGTTAATGACTGTACACGCAGTTTTTAAAAGGAGTTTCGTTATAAACGAGGTTGTAAATCCTAAAATTGCTGCAAATGAAATAGTTTATACATGTTATATGTTTTTACGTCAAATAGTGAAGATAAATCCAAGAGTCATGTAGATACGGCTACAGAATATGTTTTGCGTCAGGTTCCAACATAAATATTGTAACAAAGCAACCACAGGGGACCGCACGGGGAGCAGGGAAATGATACAGAAACTAGGCATGCTTCTCGAATATTCCAAATTCGTTCTGGAATCCTATGAATTTTGTAACATCTGAAAGTAGTTTCGGCGCGGACGACGTATGTATAGATCATTGGCGGAGCTCCCTTCGAATCGCTGGTTTGGGAATTGGAGCAAAACCAAGATGGCTGTCATCCCAAGAGTGCGACGTAACTAGCAAATTTTCCATTCTCTCTCTCTCTCTAAGAAAACTAACTACGTAGCGTAGGTACTAAACAACACAAAACCCATTCATTCGATCAAAGAACTATTAAAGTAAAATAAATTAATTTGAAATCCCCTACTTGCCATGTCTTTGATGCAAAATCAATTTACTAAAGTAATTGAAGGTCATGTTTAACAATTATTCATCTAGTCAACGATAAAATCCAGTCTCAACATTATTATCGCAATACATATTACTAGAGGGCTACCAAAAACAACTGAAATACGTCAAAAAGACTTGAATCATCCATTCTGCTATAATTTGCATGAGAAACCCGTAAAAATGTCACTTTTGACACATGAAACGCGGCCATGACACAGCCGTTAATGTCACTTCGGCATAGACACGAATATATCGATGGCCAAGGTCGTGTTGTAATAATCCTCATTAATTAAAGAGAAATGCCATAAATTCGCGAGCTTTGTAGTTATTTGTTGAACGTTTGACGCAGAAAATATGTTCGTCGTTTAACAGAATGGAGGCGTTTTTTGCAGTGATGTCTCTTTCTGGTTTTGCAACTGATGTCATCAGTTAGCTATAAGAGCTATTATGTCATGTCATGGATTAGTTATTTATGAAATCATCCATACTGTCGTCAATACTTAGATATGAAGCAATAGTTAATACTTTTTTTGTACACGCAAACAAAAAAAAAGACGCAATCTATTCTAGACGAGCATTTGCATTTGGGGTTAAAAATCAGAGCAAAATATACGAGTCTCGAAAACCGTTTGTCTTAAAACAGGTAGCTTATGTATTCAACCTCGCGAACCAGTGATACCATAAAGTACGATTGAAAAGCTTTTCATGTCATGATATTCGTAACACCCGAGCGAATGTTCCAAGTTTAAAAATTTAAAATTCGAATCCGCGATGTAAATGATTGTGTCATTGGTTCGTTTTTTTAATTTTTCTTTTTTAATCCGATTTGGTGAGTTTGAATAACGGTCTTTTGTGTGGTGTTGGGAATGGATGGTTTATGTGATTTTAACTATAGTACGAGTTCTTTGAAAATTGTAAAGTTCATGTTAATAAATGTTGTGGCTTATTTTATTCACAGATCTAAGTTGTTCGGCATGACCATTTTAGGCCGTAAACAATCCGTCAATTGGTCAATCTAGGTAACCGCCAGTATCTCAGGGACCATTTTTCTTACTGCTATAGTTATTTTAGCCATTATGATCCCCCTCAAAATGTTTCGTTCACAAATATGGCCGTTTGGCAATAAGTGCCCTTCCACGCCCTGCCACGTTATTGCCTGTCGTGTTAGGAATGTCTGGTTGTTCAAACATTTCTATTATCGTGTTCACTCACACCTATCCCTTGGATCGTGAAAACGTCAATTTTACATTTTCCGCATTCTCTATTTCAGTGTATTTGATATTCGCTCTTGGTTTTTTTTTGGGTAGGGTTGTCATAGCTTTGGTATTTTTACAATATTAGGTATTAGGCTTAGAAAAGTAGGTTCTGATAAAAATCGAGAACCTATGAGTAGGTACTAATTATCATTAACATGTTAAAAAATTACTTTGCAGTTCAAATATTCTTCAAAAATCGGTTTGAATCAAAGTCTTCTTCAAATAATAAAACTGCAGAAGTATGTAATGAAAAAATGATGGAATCTCTTTTAATTCTTAATTGTCTAGAGACCAAGGTATTAAGTTACTTTCTCTGCTGTTTGTTTGCTCTATAACTTACGTGATTTAGCAAAACTTTTATAAAGTGTGGTGTGCAAACATATCGCACCTACATATTATTATGTAAATTAGTTTATTCATTTAAAAAGCGACAACCCTACGCTAGAAGGTGACGCTACTGTCAAAAAGAAATACTTTGACGCTCGTCTCTACGATATGATGGCGCGCGAATATTTCATGTATTTACACTTATATTTCTACCAGTTTGTGTTTAAATAAACGCTTTTTATTGTAGGCGTTTTTCATGTTGAGTATTTCACTTTATTGTATTTGATAAATGCTTGAAGCTTTATTATTAAAATTACCTATCCATAACATTATCAAACTTAGTTTATTGCTCATTTAAAAACCGTGCCTTTCTCAGTTAAGATAAAATGAAAAGGATTAGGTATTATTTCAAATAAAATTTTATCATGAACATTAACCTCATAAGAATTAAATCAAGTTTCCAGCGCAGTCTCATTAGATCAATTTATTAAAAAATAATTTAAAAAAAGTCTTCTCAAGTGTAACCCCAGCTTTACATCTAATCACCTCATCAATGCTGAAGCTAAGTTGATCGTCACACTGGGCGGTTCTAGGGCGGCGCCCAAACCACCGCCGTGGGCGGGAGAGATTGATTGCGGTCGGCAGGTCGTTCATCTCCTAGGTCACCTTTTTAGGACCATTTGTTGTTCACAGCAGAAGATAAATAGTATTTTGGCTCTTTTTATAAGATTCCAGATATTTTTTTTTCTCTTTAATGATTTTTTTTAAGTGGCAACATCTTGCTTGTTAAAAACTCTATGGTTTCAAGAACTATAAATGCTGAAATAAAACTCTTTATAGCAAATAAATATTTTGAATTCCTTGCTTAAAGTGCACCGTTTCTCAAAAAATGCGAAGTACTAAAGCAGTTTATCGCCAAGGATTTTATAAACAATAAAAATTAAAACTTCGAAAAATTTCTTGGACCGCACCTGGCATGAAATTTGGAAAAAAGAACGAGACATTCAGGTGTCTTTACTCCATTACTGTTCAATATGCATCAACTATCAACAGTAAAGCCGACGTTATCGACAAAGACCGGTAGCTCCTTAATCCCTTTAAGATAACCGATAAAACCGTACAAAAGTATAAAACTCAAGTGACATTCCATGTACATACATACGCCATAAAGTGATCAAAGTATTGATTTCAATGATGGCGGCACTTTGGTGGTCTGACGCAGTCTGACGTCACACATAATTCTTATTTTGAATTTTGATATTTCAATTTGAATGTCGATGAGTTTCGATATTTGAATTCGATTTAGTGGATGTTTGAATGTGGTTTGTTTGAAAATGGAATGCATTTGTTTAAAGTTCAAATGTAATCAGTTTGATGAAAGCTTTTTAGTAATTTCATTTCATATTTGTTTGTCTTAATGTTTAAATAGATTTTCGTTACAATAAATATTAGTAAATTAATTATTGATATTGAATATTTAACATCAGCTGTTCAAATAACCGTTTTTAGTCTATTTTGTACACATGTTACAATTCCTAGAAAAATTTAAAATCCATTAATGACGTCACCAATTAGTTCTAATTGATCTAACCGTTGCTAGATTTATATCAGAAAGGGAATTATTCTACAGAAATCCCGAAACACCTCGACATTAAGTGATACCAATCGGCAAACAAATTAAACCTCACTTTTGAGAAGCATCTTAAAAATTTCCTTAAGCGCTACCGTCTCACTTAAATTCTACACCCCTGAAAATTGTCTCACACCCTTAACTTGTACCACATAAAGTCTAAATTCGAATGACAAATGACCGAGACAGCCGTAACAGTAAATTTGTTTTTCCTAAGTGGCTGTGTGGGTGTAAATGTGTACAGATAGCCGAAAAAAATAAAAGTGTGTGCGCCTGTGTGCGTGAATGAGCTTTAAGATGATAAGGTTCAATAAAAAGTTGGATTTAAACACGTTATCGGCGTATCGGAAGCCTATTGGTGGTCGGCCGTGTCGCATAGGGAAAACTACAGAGTCGCTACTATTAAAAAATATATTTTTATTAATTTCCATATGTTTTTATTTCCATGTAGCATAGGTACACATGGAGTTCACAAGCGAGTACTTACATACCCATGTATTTAAAGGAGTAATTTATTTTTTGCGTAAATCCGGAAATAAACAGATTATGGCAATATTCATGTTGAAGTACGAATTCCTTGAAATATTCTTTCTAAACAATGGTTAATTATTTTCAGACCTAAGACAATAAAAGGAAACATCCGTACTGTGTTTTTAAAGCATCACATCCCAACATAATTCTTGAAATAAATATATAATTAATAATACAATAAACCTTGCTCTGACGTGACTCCACTCAACTTTAAACATACACAAAAATCTTAATCTAAAGTATACCTGAGCACGTTATTCCTATCTCGGCCATTATGCCCAATAACAGGCTATCTACCTCGCTACCGCGGCAGATGAAAGGCGGGAGATACCGCTAAAATCGTCATTTGTTTTGTCACCATCGCTAATGCGGTAGGTAGCTTTGAGTTATCTTGTGACAAGAGTTTCGTTGTGTAGGGCTAAGTGTGGTGTGAGAGTTAACTTTCAAAAGGCATTATAAGTAATTTAAATGTACTGGAACTGATGTATTTTTAACAATCATCATCCTCTGAGCCTTTTCCCAACTATGTTGGGGTCGGCTTCCAGTCTAACTGGATGTAGCTGAGTACCAGTGCTTTACAAGGAGCGACTGCTCTATCTGATCTCCTCAACCCAGTTACCCGGGCAACCCAATACCCCTTGGTGGACTTGGGGATGTTTTTTTAACCGACTTCAAAAGATGAGGTCGTCGGTTATAAATAATTTGAATTGATATGACATTGTCATTTGTTTTGTCACCATCGCTAATGCGGTAAGTAGCTTGAGTTATCTTGTGACAAGAGTTAGGGTTAAGTGTGGTAGTCGTTGTCGAATTTAACTGTGGGAGGGCTAAGTAATTTTTAAAATTGAGTGTTATGTAGTGAATTTCGAAATTAGTATAGTTTTGCATTGATATGATATTTATTGTTTCATATTATACCTGTCTTACTTATGGGTATTGCCCGAGTAAACTGTGTTGAGGTCAGATAGGGCAGTCGCTTCTTGTAAAACACTGGTACTCAGCTGCATCCGCTTAGACTAGAAGCCGACCCGAACATAGTTGGGAAAAGGCTCGGCAGAGATATGTTACATTTATAGCTTCTAAGTACCTGAGAAAATGTCTTCACAAACATTTGGCTATTTGGTGCCGAATTTCCCAGCTCCATTTTCTTATTTTCGCGCCATACTCCATCTTGAATCACCTACCAAAGACAACAGAGTGCCATACTGAACAAATACCTGTCATTAACATAAATACCCGTTCGTTGCACGCCATTAAAGGTTTCACTCTTTACTCACATTATTACTTGTTTATTCTTCGTAAATGAGTTATGGGAGTGCATATAAATAAAATAAGCATTGTTCTGTACATATCTCTTGAAGTTCACTCATTTCTTTTTAAAAAGTTTAGGATATACATAGACAATATGACAGCTGACTGCTATGTTCTGTCCAAGAAGGTTTCACCAGTTACATTATGTCATGAAGCTCGCTTTGAAAATGCTCAATTGTCTTTCTTTGCCCGACTTAAATATAGGTAGTTAAACTAACAGTAATGACCTAAAAATATCACTAGTCTTAAAATTCGGTCATCCTACTTCTTTCAGCAACAAAATAAATAACTAAATAGTGACGCGCCAACACTTTTTACTAAGAAAACATATGTAAGCAAAGGCTTTCCGCATACAGCCTCTGGACAAGGGGTCCTGGTCATAATGCTAATTGCCTTACTAATGAGCGCGACTCCTCTCGTGTGCTCGTGAAACGAAACGTTATGTCAAATTAGAATGCTGTTTGGAAAATTATTTTTAACAAAAAGATAGGATCAAAAATATGTTTAAAAAACTTAGTGTTATAGACAACTTACTTTGGTATCGGCTTCTATGTCTCACTTCAGGATAGTCCAATGTTTTAAACTGAACGAATTTTTATCTGTTGCAGTGCTCTTATATTTTAATAGGCTCTATCCTCATCATCATCTCAGCCATAGGACGTCCAATGCTGAACGTAGGCCTCCCCCTTAGATCTCCACAGATACCTGTTGGAAGCGACCTGCATCCAGCGTCTTCCGGCGACCTTTATAAGGTCTGTCCACCACGTTGGTGGACGTCCTACGCTGCGCTTGCTAGTCCGTTGTCTCCTCTCCAGCACTTTTTGATAGGCTCTATGGATAGGCTAAAATTATGATGATCCTTAAGATAGATTGCCGGACAAAATGCCGACAATGTATGTCTGAAAACTAGATTTGATATAACTGTAGTTTTAAGTCAAGTTTCTTGTTGAAGTATCGTCACAAAATGAAATATTGTTTCGTATATTTTGGTTATACGTTTGTAGGTTATTTTCAAAATGACATGGAATGTTTATTACAGAAATAGACCTACAATAAATTATTGGTTACAGCGTAATTAAAAGAGGTCCCACATTAAAAATACAATGTAAGTCTTAATAACCAATTGAATTGATGCTAAAGGACTAAAAACTAATAATTGGCTTATAGCCTCGTCATTAATTTGTTATTATGACCATAATGCTCAGCGGGCCTTTATTTTAATGGTATTATTAATTACACTATTATAGTTTAATTTTGATTGTGACTATGAAAAAATACGGATAATTCTAGTTTACAAAGACAGTTGTTACACAATTTCAAGGTTTTTAAAACATTAAAAAAAAAATGAATTTTAACATCCATGAAATCGGCAGTCTTATTTTTTGACAGGGCGTCACATGACAATGAATTTATAATACACTGCCGTTCCTTACGTAACTTATCATACACATTTAAGACACATTTTGTAACCCCAATAATTTCCCTACATCATATCAAAATCGTGACAATACTAGGCCGTTCAAACCGAGACTAGACAATCGCCAAACCGGTATCGGCATTATAAAACGGCCGAAACCTGACCGAACATTGTGCAATAATTGAATCGCATAATAACTGAGAAAATAAATTTGCATCAGCCAATAAAGGAGTCTTTATACTAAACAAATCGGCCTCCTTGAGCTTCGGCCTCCTTTGAGCGCAAACGCGCCGAAAGACCGTACGAATGAACGAGGGACCGAATGAACGATTTTATTTGTCGTTACTCAGATATCGGCAATGAGTTGGACGCAGATGCGCAATTAGTATGGTCGCAGAAAGGTGTAGCGGTATTAATGGCGGCTCCTTGCATCTTGATGAAGTTTAGTGGCACTAAGTCGGTTTAATTGTTGTGTGTATGTGAACTCTCTTTATTGTTATCATTAATTTTATTTTTGTTATTTAATATAATATTGTCTGCATTTTACTTTATATTCACCACAGTTTGCCACGCCGTTTTTTGTCGACGTTACACTATTTAATTACTTTTAACGCGAAAAAAACGTGAACTAACTTAATTAACTATCTATGTCTTACACCCACATAATCTCTATAAACTAGATTATTATCACGCCAACATAATCCCATAATATAAACAGAAATACCTATACTACAGTCTCATTGATCAATATCGCGAAGCAGTTATAAAGTCTGTCGCTTCTGACATTAATCCCACTTAATCTTTGAAAGGAATATTATAATAAAATCAATGAGAAGTTGTCGTCATTTAGCGTGCGCTTGCGGCTTTTATTTGAACGCTTTTTGTGAATTCTGTTCAATACGATACTGTACTGTGGGTGTATGAATTCATTTGTGTTTGTAGGCTTTTGAATTAATTGGTAGTAATAAAGATATTACGAATTTAGATACCCCTTTTTTATCTGACGAGGATCTTGCCTATCTAGCCTTTACTTGCCTTGCCTGATCTTGCCGTCGGCTAACATTGTTCAAGAAAACTTGAGCAACATAATTTTGCCTCAAAAATACTACGCCACTACGGGCTTGGGGGTCCATCTGCCCCTTAATTATTTTACATGGCTATGCACCTATAGCCTGTGTATACCTACATATGTACTAAAAATCCACACGGTAAGATCCGAGGGATAGACTTAGAAAAAAGTTTCGTCAACTGTGTAACACTTCTTGAATCCTTTCGTAAAATTGCTTTTAGATTTTGAGCCTCCAACTTACTGTCAAGATTATTTCATGTATTTCCTTTGATTGGTATTCTAAAACTTTTTAGCCTATTTTCTACCTATTTAGAAATCAGGTTTTATTTATTTAATCTTTGATAGTAATCGAATCGCCCGCATTTTCGTTTCGCGCGGTCCTTGGAGCCCGCATATATTTTCAATACCTTTTCTACGCGTGCAAAAAGAGTGAATAATTATGTAAAAAAATGTGTTCTTAGAAATTAACTGGTTGAGTGAACACGCAACATTACATTGAAACAGCTGTTTTACAGAACAAATGAAGATTTTAATTTGTTTTCTGACGATGAGAGATAAATGTATCGGTAAGTCGTTGGCATCTGTTGCAAGTATTTTTGACTGTTAAATCTATATTAATATGAAAAAGATAAAACATATTTTGTAGCTCCGAAACTACGGAATCGATTTGAAATATTCTTTCAGTGTTGGAAACTACACTCTTCCCGAGTAACATAGGCTATGTTTTATCCCGTTACCGGCAGTACCTAGTTCTCACGGGATGCGAGTGAAACCACAGGAAAACGGCTTGTGTAATACACACAGACATACCATGTAAAATCCTAGTACTAGGGGTATGCATCCAATCAGGATCTGATATCTGAGATTCGATCTTCTTCTTCCTCCTGCCCTGTTCCCAATTTTATTTGGGGTCGGCGCAATATTTCTCCCGCTTCCATTTTTCCCTGTGAATAATCTTTATGAAGAGTAACTAGATCTTCTATTTATAGTTTCAGCGGTCTCGTGTGCATAATAGTCGTTACAGTTTATGCCTCAATTAAAGACTAAACGACTTCAGACAATAACTCGAGTTTATATTTTACCTTCCGATGACCTTTTTTCATTTGGTTAACCTTTCTTGTTTCTTTAAAAAGACATTAACTGTATTTTTCCTCGTCGACTAGGTCATAGTTATAGCTATTAACTTCTAATTTGAGTGCAATTGCATTGACATTCAACGTTGCTATGTAGTCCGATTTAGGTAAGGTATTCGTTGACAGTGATGCAAATGCAAGAGTATATTTGTTGTCCTGTCTCTAAATATAAAAAATCAGGACCAATGTTAGTTAAATATTTATTTAAGGCCATAATGAATAACGAAATCTTTGACTTCATTATGTTTTAGTCAAATAATTATTTTATATTTTTGTAATATTTTTAATGTATGAAAAGAAAATGAAACTTTACAGTAGCTTAATAACATATAGGCTATTTTTTATCTTCTTGCGGGATATAGTTCGCTCGGAACACTGGGTTAAACTGCTTACATTAATAATTAACGGGCAACAGCTTACATTAATTATTTCTTTACAAGGATTGCTTCACATCATCCTTACTTATTCCAAAAAAGCACCACTCCAAAAAATAAGCCTTAACCAACTAATTTACTCGCTACACGTTCCATTTTACGGTCATGCGACACGGACCACCGGAATCGAACCTTTATCTATTTAATTGCCAGACTTTGAACACGTTTTAAAGTTAATTGAGGCGCTTCCGAGTGTACGAGATTAGGCAGATACGCGGGTTAGTGAGCTCGGGAGATAAATGTAGTGTGTAGGTATAAACGTAGCGAGAAAGTTGATGTTGTCGCGTCTGGTTTTTGGTTTAGTCTTTGGTTTGTTGGTGTTGGGCGTTATAAAAGTTGGTATTTGTTTGTTAAGGTAGAATTACTGCCTAGAGATTGTCTGAAATATTATGTGATTATCTTATGCTAATTGTCATACATAAAATGAGTGCACTTGATAGGTAGATAGATACTTGATAGTTAGACATATTTTACGCCAAGATTTATAGTTATTTATAGTTTTAAGCCGCCAAATACATATAGTTCTCTTAAAATATAAGCTTCAACAAAATAGAAGAGGTTTAAAAGCCGCCAGACTATATGAGTTTTATATGAAAGTATTCCATTTTAAAAACTCAATATTTTGTCACCCCAATAGTCCCAAGAGACTCAACCAATCGCCCATCCCCACACATAACACTACTTTATCCAATTTAATAATACTAACACGAAATATTATTATTAATAATGTGGCAGCCATTACTGTCGTGACGTAATATGGTAAGCCTGTTTCCACTAATCCTTTGCATCCATTGTATTCGTCCCTACTTTGTCACCCTACTTTTTAAACCAATTACAATGCAGCTGTCAAAATGTATCTAACTCCCTTAACTCGAAGGCTTAAGGTTGATATTTGAATGTGTTTGGGAATAGTTGGCAGCAAATTGAGTTGTCAGGAATATGCTAGGGTCATAGGCGAATCGTGTTTTTGAAGCTGTTTTTTTTTTAGTTTTTAATTTTTATGTAGAGATGGGATGTAAATATAGAATGAGCTCTAGGCTAAAAAGGATGACATATCTAGTGAAGGATATTGTAAATGAGACATTTTGTCTTGGTGTAAAAAACATGGAAACTTCGAGACTCCAAAAAGGCACAAGCAGGATTGCCGTTTGGTATACTCCTTAGCTATAAGTCTACTGTATTAAATAAGTACAAGATTTATTTAAAGTAAATCTTACTAATCTCTAAAACCAATTGTAGACTCATTTGTTTTGATAAAGTATAAACTAAAGCACTTTGTAGTCCTAATATTTCGTATAACCTGCGTTACAACTTGACCGTAACGAGAGCCGCTAAACCGCGTACAAAATAGTAGACATTTTAAACGATAATACATTGACAGGAAACCAGAGACAGTCGAGATATTGAAAATCATTTGACATCCTGTATCTGTCAGTTCTAAGTAATTGTCTTAGGAACATAAATCTATTATTTCTCAATCATATCTTGGTACTATTAAGTCAAAAGATTAAGTTGGTCTTAGGCCATAGCTTGCTTCACTTTGTATTATCTTATAATTCAAGCTAGCTAATAGTTTTCACCGATAGCAAGACCACCATTTAAAACCGTAAAAAAATTTGTTCTAGAGTATGCAGGTTACTTCTTAACTGAAATATGTAAAATCTTTTTGGCTACTGTTTACCATGGTCAAAGTGTAATAATTGGAATCTAATATGGCAACGCTGCCAGCCTCTTGAGTATCTAAACTTTCAGTCAACGCACGAAAATGCCTTGACTGTTAAATCTTTAATTTTTATTGTTACTAGGATTTTATTTTCTTTGTTATTGTGATCAAATTAAACGAACAAGGTCTATTTTTACTTAAAAATAGCCTTAAAACACTACAAAAGAAGCCAGATTCGTCTCTGAAGAGGTTACTCAAACTACATCTATGACTATTGACACGAGGGTGACAATCAGATTACCGCTGCGTCCTGATTGGTCGGCGAGCGTGACGTCACAGCCGTCCGGTCACGCCTACCCACGCTCGAATTACCGGATTACGGTGTCCGGCTGTGTCCGGTACTTCGATGTTAGGAAGTTGCCTATTGGCTGACTCGATTCTAAGAACAATTTGCATTGGTACCTACTCGATTGTTGCTTTTCGTAATCGGCTGCGAAATAACCTATTTGTGTAAGCATGGTTGCAAAAAAGTTTTGCTAGTTACTTACTTATTTAATTGGGACTTAGGCTTTGTTGAAAGGAGTTTAAATAATTCTTCGAAGTGCAAAGTCAAGTTTTGCTAACTATGCCTTTCAGTAATTCTGATTCTGAAAACTTCTAATACCCTGGATATAGAGAAAAGTACAACTGTATTTTGCAGTTTCATTCTCGCGTTCATAGAAAGGCATTCTTACCAAAGTATTCGTCTACATATATACTTACCATTTATTAAAACCTATAAAGCCGTAACGTGTGACAAGTATAATAACAGACTGACTAAATGTCTTTCCCATTCATAATGTTATTACCGAAAGAAACAACTACCGGGGTGCTAATCCTGAAAATTCTCATCACTATCAAAAATTTTACTCGATCTAAGTACTTTCGTTATTTTTTAAATTAAGGAATAATTAAATATAATTGCAAAAGTCTTCAAACATTTGTGAAGACAACTCCCGTCGGAAAACATTTTATTCAAGAGTTCGAACACATTATGTAGGGAGGCAGTCTTGGTTTGTCGTCCCAATTTTTTCTAAATATTGTTTTTTAACATAAAGTAAGTGAGGTAAAAATGGATATAAATAAATTTAAAAACTTCAATATCCAAAAACAAAGTAAGTAACTGAGTTTGATCGAAAACATTTATTGACAAACACAAGATAAAACAATAATAAATAAGACACAAAAATAAATAAAACAATCAAATCTTATTATTTATCAGTGGTCAGGTTAGTCCTTCCAAATTAAATAGACCAAGTTCATTATGTCTAACACCTAACGCCTAACGCTAATCAACTGCCTAGGCCACCCTAAATCTAAATTTCAACATAGCCCTCGAAACTCACTACCACACAAACGAACTCCAAATCATTAGAACTACAACCCAAAACTATTTCTACAACATTGTCATATTTTTGCCTCATCATTCCACGAACCACGGCCAAGGCATTCGTCGAACAATCTAGACGGAAAAAAGTTCTAGCTAGAATACTGTTCACATTCCTCGGTTTGGGCTACAGGAGGCGCGTAATTGCGCCTGGCGCCGTATCTCCTTTTGCTCCTTTTTGACCCGGAGGCCCTTAAAGCCCTCTTTTTTGCTCCTTTCAGTCCTTTTTGCTCCCCGTTTGTTGGTTTTGGGAATTAGCATGTCTTATTAACATAACTGTCTGATAAGAGATTGGTGTTTTAACAGCTTGAATGAGTAGGCTTTCGGTTTCGATTCTTATTGGATTCGTGTTTTGTGTATGGGAGTTTATGAAAGAGGAACTTTAACAACAGCAGTTTCAAAACTGGTATACGGACTAAAGATGCTGCATTGTAGTATCCCGGTAATGCAGAAATAGCCTAAGCAGATAATAACATAGCACAACCACCAATTTAGTCATCGCCATTCACCAAACCAAGCTCAACCCATAAATCAAGCGTCCAGTTAAAGTTTTAAACCAACAGATAAAATATGCGTCTGCGTCGGTCACCGAATCGGTAATATTGTTAACAAGGAGTAAAATAACTACAGAGAGGAAACCAAAACGAGAATTATGCATCATCTCGGGAATTTCTCAATAAGAGGTGTACGCGTGGGGCCGAGAACGCCCCGCGGCGAGCCACCGGCGCCTGCGCGGCCGCCCGGCGCCCCGCGAGCCCGCCGCCCGCGACCCGCCGCCCCGCGCTCCGCGGCCGCGCGGGTGGCGGCGCGCGCGCCCTCCCCGCGAACCCACCTTTAAATACAGACCTCGCAACCTATATCATTAATCTATTACCAACCTCATATCGTGCGCTCGTGTATGTGAAGTCAAAAGAATTCTTTTTTTTTTTTCAATAGAATTCGTTGTCGGCCCCGGTGAAAGGTAACGATGGTATGAGAACGATATTCGGTTTTATGGCGCTTAATTAGCGTTGATCTTTCGCTCTGTCGGCGTCTCGTCGCGGCGGAGGGCTGCCTTATAAGTCTACGGTTCGCCTTTATTGGCCAATATCTTCGGACGGGATCGTAGATACTTCAACTAGATGTCATGCTGGGCTCGTGAGTGGTTTAAAAAAGGTCTATCATTACTTGCGAATAATGTGAGTCCTTTAGTTGACTTTGTGGTGACCCGAGGCTTCGCGTTATGGGTGTCGTGGTGGCGCCCGCGGCGGGCTGCGCTTGCGTCGCTCCATTCATATTTCGTACAACTGCCCGATAATTGTAGGTTACGGACCTCTTGCGATCGTTCGCAGATTAAGTTCTTGACATAATGTTTATTTTAAGTGCCTTCATAGACTTGCGAACATCTGTCGATTTTTTAACAAGCCTATAAAAATTAAATCTTCAAGATCCTCCTTTTTCGAAGTCACTTGCAAATAGCAAGAAGTATAGCCTAGAAGATATAAATTGAAATTAAACCCACATCAGAAAAAATCTGCAAACCAGTGCGTTGGTCGAGAGCAGGCTGCTCTAAGCTGTATGATCAGAGACCTGCAATTTCCCATAAACACAGCTCAACTAACAGTAAATTAAATTCTGATGTCCTAGCATTATGTTGTAAATAGTGTTTGCTCACAATTACGACTAGATACCGGTTCCGTGGTTTTTGATAATTTACGTGCAGACGGACGGACCGGCCATTATGTGTGATTAATGATTATGAAACGTTTTCTGATGTTTCACTTGGTTTCCAATACTAAATTGTTTATGCTGCGTAAATCTTTGGGCGTGTTTATGATTAATTTATTTTAGGTGGATCTGTTTTATAACGGTAACGGGTTTTATGTGGTATGTTTAATTTGTCTTCTCTCCTGAGTCCAGCATTTAAGGTTTATCCAATAAGGACTTTATGAGTAGTCGAAGGCAGAAAGTCTACCAACTTTTGTCACCAAGAGGTTTCGTATTGTCTAGGTAACTGGGTTGAGGAGGTCAGATAGGCTCCATGTAAAATAGTCTATGTAAGATATTCATATGCATCCAGTTAGACTGGAAGCTGAACCCGACATAGAAGGGTAAAGGCTATGCAGATGATGATTGATGATGAATCTTCGAGGTAACCTGACTTATTTCTCGACATCTCTTAAACCAGACAACCTGATGATCAAACTCTCACGCGCAAAATGGACGCTCCAAAAATAAAGAGGACCAATTACGTCCATAAAAATATTATAATTTATGCAATATTAACCTGTTCGTATTATTATTTATTTTGTACCAGTACCTGGTACCAATTTCGATGCTCCTCGGATATGGGGAACATGTTAATCTCAGTTTTTGGGTACCAGCTGCGATTGAACCCATCGGCGTACCTTGAGGCTATACCTACGTAACGTGTTGTTTGTTATAACACTGCTATCAAAAGGTTTATTTTTCAGTAAATAGTTGGCTGACTTGATTGTTTTTTTTTTTTTTGGAGGGAAATATTTCAAAATGGCTGACTTGGCTACCGTATTCACAAAGTGAGTTAAAAAATATGACATAAAACAAAATTTTGAATAGGTCGTCGCATCAGTTTTTTAATATTTTTGGAGGCCTTGTATCTTGAATAGTAATATCTGGTATATAGGACTAAAAAGTTTATGATAATAATTACAAGATATAGTAGTAGTTCCTAATTGTATGCAGAACGGCAACTTTAACTTTATTACACCAATGCGCTAACATGCAACATTTATCGACAGTTTCTTAAAGCTAATAACCAGACATAACAAATAAGGAAATTAAATTACACTCACACAACATGAAACACAACACCTTATTATAAAAGTTACAAGTTAAAACAAAAAACACAATAATGACAGCTGTACTTATCAAGAACAAGATAGATATCTATAAATACGCTTATAAATGCGGTTTAACTGTTGTAAGTTACTTCGCATAAACACCGCCCAATACACAGACTAGTTAAAAAGATTTAGATAAAACACTTAAAGAAAAAAATACAGAATATTTTTCATATTATTTCGCAAAAAAATCATGAAAAAACAACTGTCATTTTTGACACACACTGTATAAAGATGCAACATTTTTTTTGCAATATACCTAATTGCAGATATTTCGCAATAATTATTTGCAACATAATAATTATTTGGCTAACATACTAAAATGCTCTTTTATGACGGACGATTAAATATTTCATTGAAATCATTCATTCGAATTACGGCTGTTAATTTTGGTATTGCATAACCACAAATCGCTCTTCAATTTACTCATAAAAGTATAAGTAAACAATACTAGACGTTTTCCCGCGATTTCACCCGCGTCCCGTGGGAACTACTGCCCGTACCGGGATAAAACATAGCCTATGTTACTCGGTGAGGTGTAGCTTTCCAACAGCGAAATAATTTTTCAAATTGATCTAGTACTTTTTAAGTTAATCCAGTACAAATAAAAATACACAATTTTTTTCTCTGGATGACATAACTTAAAAAAAGACCTACACCCATATCCGTCGAAACCGATCAACAAAAATTAAAAAAACGAAAAAAAAGAACAAAAAAGAACAGTTCACAAAAATTGTGAAACGTAAATCAGAAAATGACGGCCAAGTCGTTTCCCCGTAATTAAAGTAATTTAGCACTCTCTGTCTTAGCCTGCTCTGTTCAATGTTTGTTTTGCGGGCGAGAACTGACCATAACCTATTATTACCATCTCGTTATACTTTTTAACGTGCAGCGGTCGTCAACATTTTTCGGTCTTCGAAGAATTTTTGACTTTGACGTTTAAGTTGAGTGTAATTTTGTGCACGCTACTTACTGTTGATTTTAAAACTAAGTTTTAAAAGTTTCATGTGTTACAGTTAGACTTACTTAGTAGTTTCGTGATTTTTGTGATTACTGCATAGGTAATGCAGTCTTGGGACAGACAAAATCTTCACACTCTATTCTGACCACAAGTATTTTTTTTTTAAGTTTTTTGTCTGGCATCACAGTACATACACAAATTACCTACCTTGTCACCAATAACAGTAACCTAAAAACTTCATAAACCAAAGTCAAAGTTACCCACAACCTAATGTTGCCAACCTCAGCCGCCAACATTAAGTCAGATCGCCGGCGGCGCGGGCGCAGCCAGTAAAAACGTGTTGTTATTATTAATAATCTCGTTCATTGAGAACACTCGAGCGTGCTTAAGCTATGGCTCTTCTTAGAAATGTGTCTATAAGACCCTCCACGATGGTTCACTTGTTCCTGTATTTTGGGTCTAAACTTGATTGGGTTGAGGCCAATTTTTGACTCTGATTAACTAGACCTTTATGGCTGTGTCTTCCGGGACAGAAGTCGATAACTTCTTTGAATTGGTGTTGGGAATTAATTTTACGTCTTATATGAATATAGTCAACTGTAGTCTTGCTATTTGAAATACTTTGTTCTTTGGCAAATGTGTAATTTTCAGATTATCTTACCTCGCAAGTATCGATGGGCAAATTAATGTGATATAACTATCACCCACATCTGCTTACCTTAGAAAGGAGCGTCCCCGTCAGGCGATAATAGCCTTTATTCTAAACGTACTAAAGTACATTTTTTCTCCTTCGTAGGAGCTCATCTATTGCCAAAGTCAACGGATGTTGTCAAAGTTGCTGTGGCCCAACGCAGGGCCTAGTGCGCCCAGAGAACCCCACTCAGACCATTTGGTTAGTAGACCTTTTGTTTTATTAAGAAAATACTATCAAAATTAAAAAAATCAAAAAGAAAAAAAAAACAATTAAAAAAAGTGTTGATCATCTCTGACATTAATCACTTTAACGTTAAATAGGACCAACAATTTTATTTATTTACGTCGTCAAAATAAAATGACTTTTCCTTGCTTTTGTTAGATTTTTTATGATATCGGTAAATTCCGTTTACTATCCTATCTTCTATATTTTGTATACCAAAGACATTTAAATACATCGTTCCTATTTAAAATAAAATATGTTCCTATAAGTTATTTTTGAAAAAATAAAAACCTTCAGTACCTACATAATAATAAGCACCTGCCGACATCATTTAAGTTATAATATTAACTTAGTGAACAATAAATAAATAAAATAACTCGATGTATTGACGATAAAAGACTAGACCGATGAATAATATATATCTGGCTTTCTTGAAAAAGGTTTCAGTTACCATAACACGTTTGAAATGTCATTCTATTTGTTGTTTTTTCTATATACAGTACTTAAATGGCCACTTCTATACTTACTTTAAATACTTTTTAACCGAGTTCCCAAAAAGGAGGAGGTTCCCCCTTTTTTATAATGAGCTTTATTTCGACAAAATGTATTTTTTACGAACTTCAAATAACTTTTCCCCTCTGAAGTTAGCCATTTGTACAGTCATGTCTTGTTTGACATTTTCACTATCGTGTAAGAAGTCACTATCAGCCAACTTCAGAGTCCATTCTCCTCCTTTACTTGTATAAATTGATATATTGAATATTGATTAAATTGGTATAAAGTGCAGTAAAAATAATGAATTATAATAGAGTAAAACTCCCTGAATATAAACTTCCATCAAAATGGATCCTAAAACCTGAAATTCCACCATTGATGATGAATTCTTCTAAATATTTTAAGTCCGTGACGCTAAATGATTTCCCACAGCCAACATTTTACGGTAACCGTGTAGGAAAGAAAAGGGTCTAAAATGGCCTTCATAAATAATAGAATCATTAACATCTGCTATGACGGAATTATAGTTTTTTTGCCTCCGGAATAGATAGTTATTTAACCGTTGCCCAAATGGGCGTTCCTACATATTTTAACGGTTGCTTTTTTTTATTTTCAAATAGTCATCAAGGATCTGCGATGTATATTGTTTTTCTCATTAAATATTGTTAGAGTTATGCCATCAATTTTATTGACTATGTCTGCTTTTTAAAGCTCCTCTCCATCCCATCTTCCGAGCCTTTTTCCCAACTATGTTGGGGTCGGCTTCCAGTCTATTCGGATGTAGCTGAGTACCAGCGCTTTACAAGGAGCTACTGCCCTATTTGACCTCCCCAACCCAGTTACCCGGGCAACCCAATGCCCCTTGGTTAGACTGGTGTCAGACTTACTGGACTTAAAGCTCCTCTCTATGACAATTAAAAACAATATTACAATTTAAAATCTATTTAATTCGTCATTGCTATCGAACAAACGTTCTTCAATAAAACATTGACCCCTAGGTACCGTTACGAAAAAAAGTGAAACAAAAATAATAAACGCAAAGATAATTCAATCATGACTCAAACAAAATCATCCATATATCATACACCTACGGCTATGAACATTTAAGGGTAATTTTCGCTACAGAAATTGTTATTAAAGTCAGTAATCGCATACCTTAACCGTGTTAGTAGGGTGACCATACAACTTGTCAATTATGGATTTTTCTTACATACAAACGGCTTGTGAGGTCTTTATATGGACTAGTTTATTCGCGTGGCTGTACTTGTTACAACAATTTCTTGACATATTATGTCAGTACAAGAGCATTTGTTATGTAATATTTTCATTGGTCTAATCGTAATTTAATTCGAAACTTTGGCTTTATATACAACTCTTTATTATTTTGTAGTCAACCATTTACGATGGAATATCCATTACTTGACCGTTCACACATTCTTACGATTTTTAATTAATACAACAGATATTAATTAGGAAAACAAGCAATGATACTGTGAGATACCAGACATTCTTTGCAAATAGAATTTTTATGATCTCACATTCTCCATTTATTTAGAAGGGGTATCGGGTTGCCCGAGTAACTGGGTTGAGGTGTTCAGATAGGCAGTCGCTCCTTGCAAAGCACTGGTACTCAGCTCCATCCGGTTAGACTGGAAGCCGACTCCAACATAGTTGGGAAAAGGCTCGGGAGATGATGATGATGAATGTGCATCACTACTATTTTATCAGACTGTCACGGTCATGATTTTACTGCAAAAACTTACACGTGTTTAAACATTAAAATTTAATTTATATTTAAACATGTGATAAGGTAAATGATTACCTGAGAAGTCTTATATAATTGTGTGAAACAATGACACCTTTTAATTTTTAAATAAAATTAACCTGGCTGTATTTCACACGTTTTGTGAGAAATCAATTTACATATTTGATGCGTTATATTACCTATTATAATATTCAACTTTGTTACTGAATAAAATGTGGTAGGTATATCTTAATTTAAAAAAAAGGTATACATAGTTTTCGTTTCTATATGTTTTGGTTGCTATTTGGCTTTGCAATGTATGATGCCATATTGTATGAATTATTATGTTTATAATAATGTTATCCAACTAAGATCAGTAGGCAAGTTATTTATTTTTTTATATTCTAATTTCGAATAAAACTCTAGTAATTAGCATCCTACCTTATCAGTCCAGCCTACTGACAAAAAAAAGGTTCTAAACAATATAAATCACGTAGTCTCTGACCAATAACTCATCATGGACACTCCACAAGCCGGAGGCGCCAACAATCATCACCAAGGTGTCTACGGCCTAATTATATAGACGCGCACTTTTCATCCAACACAAATATTTGTTAAACAAAACACCATCACACGAAACACAACTCTAAGTTCGCACGCATAAAGCTCATTATCCCATGACAAAATACCAGCTCGTTAAAGATATGGCCAAAAAAAAAAGGTTGGCCCCAAAATTGGCGTAAAAAATTAGTTAATTATGAAATGATTAGGGGTTTCTTTCTAAAACTAACAGGCGTTTGTTTTAGATTAGGTAATAAATAGTTATATTGTCGTTAGTTGTTTGTTTTTGTGAATGACATGTGTTGTTTTCGTAATTGGGTGTATAATGGTGTCTGTTTAAAATAAAGGTGA
Source organism: Helicoverpa armigera (assembly GCF_030705265.1). NCBI lineage: Eukaryota > Metazoa > Arthropoda > Insecta > Lepidoptera > Noctuidae > Helicoverpa > Helicoverpa armigera. The sequence goes on from NC_087141.1 coordinate 5,945,028, forward strand.
TTAAGCATGGAGTATTGTGTCAGCTGGTTGACCTGTAGAGAAATAATATTTAGGAATGCACCCGTTTATAAAAAATAGGCTGTGTAATTTGGCGTTTTCATCCAAATTTTATGTCGATAAGTCATAAAGTGGGTTATGTCATTAGAAGTTACTGTATTAATGAAATATGGGACTCATGCTAAATTAAAATATTGATGGGAGTCATTCTTAGGGAATTACCGTAAAGTATTGAGGCATGAAAAAAGGTACATTATTCAATATAAGACAATGTTTAATTAGGTACTTTTCCGAAGTGCTTCAGCAATTTTTTCTTGGATCATACGTGTTACAATTATCTAAATAGCTTCACTTTTAAGAAGATATAAAGATTAGGTACTTACATAATCTATATTTTTCCTATTCCTTACTCTTCTTGTAAAAATAAGGTGTATAAGCAATCAATAGGGTTTGTTTTCCGTAAAATATCGTATCGGTTAAAGACGTCGATCAATCACGGAGCAATCAATTAAGGGTGCGTTCCACCCCTCGGCTAGGGTTAGCAAATTGTAGGTTAGGAATCAGTTGGTATTTTGCAAAGTGAAGTAATCATAGATTGTGGTTCTAATTTTGCTGTTTTATTTTCTTGATAAGCTAGAAAAATATGATGTCATTATTTTATAGATCATAAAGAAAATATTTATCTTCCTGAGTTTTCATTACTTTTAAAACATATAGCTTAAAGATCAAAGAAAAAATTACTAGTAAACATGGATTTTAGTTCTTGCATCCCAATATTCCCAATGTACCGTATTGCTTACTCCAAAACAATTTTATTTTTTGCTAAATTAAAATTACTTTTCACTTATAAAATGGCTGCAAATGCATACAAATTACTTATGAATTAGCTCTTTCTTCAGATTTCAACATATTTTCAAGTATTCGGCTCATTATTATTTTTTCTCTAGCAACCCTAAGCGGCTATATCGCTGTACTAACCCATGGGATTCGTTATGGATGCCATGGTAAGCGTGTCAGCTCCCATAAACTTTGCCCATGCTTAGTTATGTAGGATATAGGCAATTTTATATGGTGAACGAAGAAATAGAATTTTTAAACGTGGACTTTAAATCTGTGTGTAAATTATACACAAGTTTTTTCATTAACTATGTACCTACTTAGTTTTGTCGGTAATTGGAATGTTCAGTAAGAGTTTATTTCAATCACTTGTCTTAATAATGTATTGTTAATATTTAATTAATATCAATAGTTAAAAGAATCATACAATCATCTCGTGACATGCTATGGTGTGAAACTGTTATAATTATGTTTCAAAAATTATACCTAGATTTTTTCAAGATAATCATTGATAATTAATAACTCGAATAACTAACCTCAAACCTATTTAATACCACTGTTTTATTTTCAAGTATCTGTAAATTATTCTAAGACATAAAGTAGTAATGTCATCAATTATAAAAAATAACGTCTCAATTGATTTATACGGTACTAATTAATTGATTAACCACTACTGATAAACTAAAGATCAGGAAGTGCGATTACCGCTCGAATTTTCATAATTATTAATTTTGGTACAAATAGCGAATTATTGACAATCAATTTTCAATCTTAGTTGTAAAAAAATAGGGCTTATTCTTGTATAAATTGGTGGTTTCGTAACGAGTGCGCGGACGCTTCGGTCGACATAGTTGCGTAGTTTGGCCGGCAGGTGGCGCTCATACATTGATCATATAATTTTATGAGCCCCCAACTCATTTATTATAGTTATAAATATAAAGGTTCGTTTGTTTGAGTTAGGCTTTTGTATTCCGAATGGAAGGTATCAATTTGTTTTTAATGTTCCTTTGTGTGGTAGTATTTTATTTAGACTGTAATGTTTGGTAAAGTACCTACTTATAATTCAAGTCAGTACCTTCATTATATGATGTAATACATTTCGCCTCTTCCTTTTTAAATAACTAAGTTATTCTTACTGCCAAACTAACTCTTATCAGGACGATTCAAGCTGAAAATGCAGATTTTGGTTAAAATTAACTGTATTAACTGAAACATGATAACTGTTCTTAATCAAACCTTATTCTTGTATTTACGATCTTCTCCAATCTTTCTTTAACGCCAATTCTCGCGTCCACCAACCTGCCATAAACTCGTTAGAAAATCTGCTCTCACAAACCCCATAAAAGAAAGATAATATTTACCATCCATTTCCGTCTAAACGTTCCATTAACGCCTTTTCAGATCCACATTAAAATGTGGAGCACACGCATGGCGCCTGTCATTATCCTACACATCAAACTGAACCGCCACCATTTTATCTAGACCCTTAATTTGATCCAACATCTTGAAAACCAGAGCTCTCACCAAAATTGTCGTTCAAACCATCCCTAAGTTACATAGACCTCTGTTCTCTTACTCCATCTTTAAAATGACGGGTCTTGTCAAAATGGTCGTTCGTAGTGATTTTATACTTGACGATAGAAGCTTTAATAGTTTTAATATCTAGTGTTATGTGTTTGTAGGTATGTTTAATGAACAGCGTGGTAGTAACTTTAGCTCTTAGTGTAACAATCTTCGGTGTAATGCATATGAAAATGGCTTTATATGTCGGTTTTCCTGTATGGTTGTTTTTATTATCATTGCTAGGTTTGTCGTTGTTTGTGTCTAGATTATGCTGGGTTTGTGTTTTGATGTCTGTTAAGGTTTAACATGTTTTCTTAAGTAGGCTTCTGTGTTCCTTATTACTGCTGCTAATCTGCTGGATTGATAAATTGTTTCTTAAGTCGTTATTTCGATAATTGCAGTTTCGTTATTTCTTTACCAGCATAGTTCGTTTAAACATAAAATCTGTGAATCTTTTACAGTGTAAGTCATCTATGGTCAGAGGATGAACGTTGTCAGTTCTTCGTTTTCGCACAGTAAAAATTTTGCTTGCAATTTTAGTCTTATCTAAATACCCTACAACCTAACAACACACGTAACTAGATCAAGTTTAACTTTAAATACAGCGTCTGTCTCTAAACCTTGCATTCATACATCGTCTATTCATGCCTTTAGCTTTATTCCCAGTGAACATACCACAGTACCATTTAACCCGTGTATACACAAATAGAGATTACATTCGCCGTTAAAGGGTCTGTACACACCGATGTTTGCGCGCCGGCTTGGTCAAACGTTAACACTTCTGCACCTACCTTTAAATTTCCAGTAGTTTTCATAGTTTATATTTTCAAAGTGCTGTGGTATTTCTGTTGTACTAGTTCGATTTGATTCTGAGAAAAAAAAATTGAAGGGCAGTTTATTTTATTGAGCTCTTAAAACACTTCTGTTTTATTAGGTTGCCATCTAGTATTGTTTCAATTGATTTCTATTGTATTAAGATGTTTGCGACATTAAATTATTGAATTGTCGTTAGTTCTTTGGTTTTTGCGATTGGCTACCAATCTTGCTTAAGTATCATTTCTCTCGCTATTATATCAACGTATTATTTCATACTTTAAGACCTCTACTAAAATGTGTTTCAAAATCTAGTCCCCAGCATTCCACACTCTAATTAATCCGAGAAATATTCATAAATCATTCTTCTCTCTCGATACACGATTTCAATCACTTGAAGTTTCTCAATCCTCTTGCGTACAATAAGACCAGTTACCACTACCACTAAAGAGGTGAAACTAGTAGTTTTAAAAACAACAGCGGGCTGTCAACATCCGACAGTCACTGGACACCTGTCTAAACTTCATGTTATCAATCCTACGAACTTGAGCCTATCGGGTGTCTTTAAAAACAAAGAACTCTATGTATTTAATGGGACCGTCTATGGATCAAATGTTTGTATATGAGCATGGAGGTTTTAGCTCGTAGACTACTTGTGGCTTCCTGTTGTGATTGAACCTCATTGTTGGAGGTAATAAGCGTGTCTTACTAACTTAAGGTTGCACTTAAGATGTGCATCTTCGTTCAAAAAATAACTTAGAAAATCTTAAGTTGGTGCGTCAATTACTGTTGTTATTTTGCAAAGGACGTTGGTCCATTGGCATCGACGCGTCTCAGTCGCATCATCAAAATCTTAATGCCATTATAATACAAACTTATTTCAGTTTATTATATATCCATTCCGATGCAACAAAACACAGACAAGCAAACCAATATCCATTTCTATATCGCACAGGCGGAGCTGCAAATAAATGAATTAGCGAATGATCACCATTAAACCATCTGCCATATACAAGTTACAAGTGATATGCACAATCGTATATGTATCGAGTACATATGTAAGAGTTGATACGTCGTAACCTAGTGGATACTTAATGATATGCATCGGACCTGCACTTATTGGTACAGTGCGCAAGTTAAGTTCGCTTTGAGTTTCCGATGAGTGACTGTTTTGTTTTTTGAGAACTGGCCAAGGATTGATATAGATTTAAAATTAGGAGTCATTGAGTAATACTCTGTCAATAGCGAAGATGGTAAAGAAATAGAAGTAATGCATGTTTCTGCAGTTGTCTAATAAATGTTAAGAAAAAATCTGCAATGTATGTTTCTAAATAAGAGCAATATTATTCCACAAGCTACTATGTTTTACCAATTCAGCCAGGTTCAAATGTAAAGTCCTAAATGAATGATGTAAATCCACGCTCTTAATTTTGCAAAGATGAAAACCATCCACCGTCCACAGTCTACAGTATCACAAACCATAAACCCAGCACAAAATTGCGCACACGATGTTTACAGCCCCAGAATAATTAGTAAATTAGTTTCCCATATTTTAGTTAAGCTCCAACTTAATCAACAACTAAATAGCTAGTACGGTTACAGGTTGACTGTACGTCTGAGGCGGCACCTGTGTCGGCGCGGATAAAAGCGGCGTCTCTTTGTGCGGAGCCGGCAAATATTTATTTTAATTTAGTGGCCGCCCGCCGATAGCTCGTTAATCGTTAATGGAAGCCCCCGCGCATGTGCGATTGTTTCTCGGTGCGGCCTTAACGTACGGTGGGAGATTTTGAACGGAAAATGGCGGACTTTTGAAGGGGTTAAGTTTATGGGTGGTAGTTTTCTCAGTTGGTTTGGTTTGAGGTGTGGTTTCTAAAGATGTCATTGGTAAGCCGAAAAGCAAGTCATTCGAAGCAACGATCTTATAGAAAGAGATCATGTACTATGTAGATGATTTAATGAATAACCCGCAATTATTAAAAGATCGTTTTAGATTAAGAACAATTTGTAACAGAATAGGCTCTTTAAAAATACCATCGATTAAAAGTAAATCTTAACCGCGCAACTTAAGATATCGTTAATGGATCAGTTCAATGGGAGAGAGATAGATAAATTGTAATCAGTTATAGTCACTGAAATAATTTTAGCAGTACAGTGTTGCTAGTAACAGATACTTATAAGAACCTAAGATGTAGATTTTCTTCTTATAATATAAGGACCTACGAAGCTTAGAAATGTGTAGGAAGTGAGCCACAGCTAAAATACTTAGAATGTTAAGAACGTGGAACCTAGCAACGAAAGAATTCCCAGTACATACCCGTCTTCTAGATACCGAAAAGGGGAAAAGAGCTACCAGGAACGAAGATACACCATCTCCCCGTCATACTCTACTTAAAATCGATATCTAAATCGAAGACCAAAACTCTAAAACGACAAACAATCCAAAGACATCCGTTTGTTCCAATATTTGTCCATGCTTTTTGTGGTAAAAGGGCATTAGTGAGCCCTCCTGTTGAACCAACTAAGGTGGTTTGCTTGTCAACAGTGGGTCACAAATATTGGACGTCGGCTTCTCTTTAACCTGACGTTGACTTAACTTAAGCTTTAAGTTATGTGTGGCTCTGTGGCTACTTTGACGCGTTAAGTGAGATATTTGGTTTAATTGATTTTGGGAGTTTGTTAAGACCTTTTTTAATGCGTTCGGTGTCTTCTGCTTGATTTTCAATGGTGCAATATTATTAATCTTTGAATAATAAATGGATCACCTTTGTAGTGCCTCTAAAGAGCTGTTTTAAGGGCTTCGTGCAGGACTTTTATGTATTTTTAAAATCTGCATGTATTTTCGTGAGGAGATTCTCTATCCTTTGAAGCTTTGAACAGTAGCTTGACCATTGTTAGTTTGATCTATTTTGTGAATTTTGTTTTTTTCTTCCGATATGGATTAGCAAAATTAAGAAACAATATAGAGGAAGTTCATAAATATAGGCGAATAAGTAGTATTATGTACCTAATCACCGAAGTTTTTTAACGAACAGGTATTTTAATTTGACGAATGGTCATGGTGTTGGCTTCAGATAACTGGTCATAATAGGAACACATTAGGATCCTTTTTAAAATGAACATTTTGAAGAGGTTTTATTTGGGTAATTTATGATTAGTAACTAAAACCCTAAAAGAATATCGTCATCGTATTCCTGAACCATACCAAGACGACAATACTTTTTTAAACAGCCAGCCTCAAAAATGGCGTCGCCGAATCATACAAAGGTACAAGTTGCCAACCTCAACTTGAAGATGCATCATTCGAATTCAATCGATAGTGCATAAGCTTTGCCGAAATCCCGTCTTTGCCTCATCGAATTCCGAACATTTGCAATAAAAAAGTTTCTATAGACTCGAATCACGTTTCGATAGCGTTCTGCGAATTAAAATTACAAAAAGCGAGACCGAGACGGTAGTGGCGTCCCGTACGTGGGAGAGAGTGAATGCATCGTCGCATCCACGCCCCTGCAGGAATAAAATTCAAAATAAGATTTCAAAGGAAGTAAAAGGAAAAACAAACAAGGCTCGGGTTTCTAGTAGGTTAGAAAGAGACGGCGGCTTGTTTGCGAGCTCCCCCGGCGATTGGTTAGTTGATATGAGTTATGGCGCGTATGCTTGCCGCGCGAATTAGCCATTTGGCGCGAATGTGTGGGGCGACGGGCGGCATTGCGTCGCCTAGAATGCGATATGCCTTCTATTTCTATATTTCATTCTATTTAGTCTGGATGCGATGTTTCTGGATAATATTGTACTATTTTTTTGCTGAAGATATTGCAATATTTTTCTCAATATACCTACACCTGTTTATGTTAAATGAAGTTCATCTTAAAATTTCGTCCGTAAATTAAGCTTTAGTATATTTTAAACTTAAAATATAATAATTGAAATTATAATCCACTTCTGAAATAAACAATTCAAATAAACTTCAGTTTCAAGACGCGTAAATGAGAGTTTATAAACTCAAAAGATGTTTCACACATGTAGCGCCATCTCGTGTCGGATAGCGTAACTAAGAACATTTTCAAAAGACAAATTTTCTTTTTATTTTGATTTATAGTTCAAGAGTTCAAGTATTTGTAATCGCATTTCGCTAAAAAGACTGAAATTAATTCTCTTTAAAACAAGAAAATTAATCAATTCTGCTAAGTATCGTCTAGGCAAGCAGAAAGGATTAGGTATTCTTTCAGTCGTAAAATTACTCACCTCTGCTCACAACCCAATTTATGGTTCAAAAAAAACCGTAAAACCCGTTTAGTGTTTCGGTTTTTAATAAAATTACCTCTTGCGTTGCGTCATGGCATAGACAGTTCATCACAGAGCGATCAAGTAAATTGCTTTAGATCTATGAGCGTATCGAATGGATTGTAACGGCCTGACTAGTGGCGCCACCCCGCTTCTTATTACGAACTATTAGTTAGGGATTCTGGTTTTATTTTTATGTCGATACGTTGTAATTAAATTGATTAAAAATTGTGTGGTAATAGAGAAATCGATTTTTAGGTCAAGATAGTTTTAGGAACAAACGTTGTTAGATGAACCTTTAACTTTGTTTAAAAAATCTGACTTCAATACTAGCTTTTCTAAGTCTTTTTTTAATTTTATCAATAAAGAAAAGCGTTGTTTAGTCATTTTCTTATAAAAAAAACACACTTAAGTTAGGTATCTACTTAACACACAAACAAATAATACCGAGCAAATGATCCGATCTAAAAAAACTGACAAACTAACTACCAGTTGTCATCACATCCTAGAGAGGGGGCAATTACTTTATAATCGATATCGATGCATCACGGCGCCAGACCACCGCGCCACCGATTTACATATAAATTTGTTGTCCAACCGTAAAATAAAGAAATTGGACGGACCAATAAGATGGTGGTAATTAAAGCCGACGTACGGAACAACTATAATTTTATTTTAATGTTATCGTTTTCGGCCGTTCGTTAGCTTAAAAGGTAAAGGAAAAAAGATATGATTGCCTTTATTATGTCGTTGGGTGCTGATGAGATGATCGTCGCGTCAAAATAGATATTCTTAACTGTTATTGTTATTGTACTGTAAATGATGGAATATTTTTTTTAAGACAAAAAAGGTTTCTTTATGCATTTGGTCATGTGAAACAATTTATGTTGTAACTATTTTATTATGGTCACTGTTTTGAAACGTGTCATAAATTAAAAGTAGCTTTATAGTCAGTAAGCAATTCTTAATTATTATAAAGTTTTTAACTTTAGCTGTCATTTAAACCGCTATCTTTATTAATACCAGTAGCAAATAAGACCGGATGTCATAGACTATTACAAAACATCGATAAGCTTACGTCCCACCGTATTAAGACATGATCTGTCAAAAAAGTACCCAAAAAAAAAGAGAAAACAAATTAGTATTAATAAAATATAGTTGATTAACATTAATCAGAGTAGGAAGTGGTTTTATTAAAGTGACAGCCAACAGAAATCTGAGTACAACGGATGTTGTGTTAGTCAATTGGTCAAATGTAATGAGCGCAATTGAATTTAATGGCCCAACAAGCAAAATCAGTACTTTAAACGTTCTTTAAGAGCATTTTATTTTCACTTATAAGAATCTTGTAGCATGCTACAAAGTTGAATTTGGGCGCAGTTATACGAGCATTTAGTTCTATAACTATCTTATAATCATCTTATACAATGTTATTAAGCCTTATAATATACTTGACGAAGCTCAATAGCGCCTTTAATGATATGAGACTAAACAATTACAAGTGCAAACACTCTTGTTAGTATCTGACGTAAGTATTTTATTAGAGCAATCTTGTTTATAAAGCACTTGTAATGGTCTTAGAAAATAGTTTTAAGTATATTTTAATACAAGTTATTTTCGTTGTTGCTTTGACTGGTCGTGCCGGATTTTTTGTGTTACCACGCACGTAAAAACGTAAGTAAACTTACTATTACTATTATTACTTGTAGTACTTTAAAACATCGGTAATATATTGTAAATATAGTGTGTGAACTCGTGGGGAAGTAATATTTACTGTAAATATGTATCGAAATTTAGTTAATTTCACGGGGCCCTTCGAAAATTCCACATTAGTATAATGTTGCGAATAAATTATTTCATAAATTCTTATGCATATCGGCCATGTTTTAAAATTGCTCTTGATTAAGTCCTTTATGGAACCATTATAGGTAAACTAGTACTTGTAGCAGTTTCTGTCCAGACTACTCGCCTCCATTTTAAAACAAATTAGGGTTCCCTTGAAGTAAATTAAAGTCAGCTAGCTAATGATTGATTTTCCTTTTTAGGATTTAATCAACAAGATGGTGGTCATTTTTGATGTTGACTGTTTTTTGACCAAATCGTCATTGATTTTACTAAATCATGTGAGATGGCCTTGGACAAACACACATTTTGTGTTATCCGAAAGCTGCAATGGGTGTGGATTTCCAGTTTATTTAAACAATATGGATAGACCTACTCACTTCATTTCTAATCAAGAAAATCTAAAACTTTTCATGCATCAAAGCTTTTTTTGGTGCCCGAATTGCTCCCAGTACAGCATATATGACCATTACATAGAAGATGAATGCACAAATTGCTACTGATTTTGTATCCACATAACTTTTTACACACGCAAAAGTACTTAACTAATTTTAGAATAGTGCTATCCAATAAAATAATAATAAAAAAAACATTATACGGCTGGGCAACCGAAATAACAAGAAATTCCTTCCCGCGCCACCCTGTTTGACAAATATTTTGAAGGTACGATTATACAACTGCTATCTATCGAATTACTATCTGTATCAGTGGTTTATAGTACGGCCGCGGAGTTATAACCGATTTGACACATGACGAATTGTCAATTTTAGGGCTGATTTTTCAATCGCCAGATAACTCCTATCTGAGGAATATTTTTAACGTTTTGACAGCTTTTGTATGGAAAATATGTCAAACCGCCATATTTATTCCTCAGATAGAACTTAACTGATGATTGAAAAATCAGCCCTTAGTGAAGTAAGGATTAATTTAATTACTTTATTTACATCGAGTATACACTTATATGTAAAAATATGTAATGTATCTACAGTATAAGGATGTTACGAAGTTTTTTTCCGATTCCGAAAAGTCGGAAGTTCCGATTGATACACCTCCGACTCTGGTTTCGGCTTCGACACTATTAAATCGGAAGTCGATCGGAGGCAGCGCCACAGGAACAGCAGTACCTAAGCATGTACGAACGAAATTAAACTTGCCGCACGGGAATCCCCTCTCTCCGCGTGCTTTCTGTCGATTACTCTATCACTTCTTGTTTTGCATGTAATGAGATCGTGTCATTTGTTTCGTGATTGAATATTTATCGCGTCCAGCAGGCTCAGTAGCAAGCGAGCAACTTTTTAGTGGTTCTGGTCTAATCTATGATCCGTTGAGAAATAAATTGGAGACAGAGATAAAGCTGCGCAGTTTTGTTTATTAAATACAATTTGCTACTTTTGGAGTCACTTCATTTGCTTTAATTTAATTAATTGAATAAAGGGAATAATAAATATTAAGAATCTGTCAAATCAGTAATAACTCAGCGGCCGTATTATAGCGGTAGTACCTACACAGCTGCAGTACGGGCGCCAGAGGTGCGGGGGGCGGTTGCATGTCGAACCAGTAGCTGTCTAGCAGTAGTAGCACCTGAGTTGTCAGGAAGAGCGCGTGTGCTTAATGTGAGTAAGGTGTATCGCCAGAGATTTACGTATTTTTACTATATTTGAAGTAACTTTCCTAGAGTATAGTAGCTACTAGTATTTCCTAGAGACGGACCTGATCACGCGTTGTGTTGAAACTCTCTACGAGGCAAGGTCAACGTGTTTCCACAAACTTGTGGGTGATTATATTATTCTTTTTTCTAGTCAAACATTATTTTGTTTACAGGTTCAAAATGCCATTTAAAATTGTTCAGACCATTGAAAAGGGTAACATTGTATTGACATGTGTACCACATCAATGGGAGAGCGATGGAGTTTTGTATTGGCCCAGAAAACAAACCCAGTCACAGACGAGTAAGTTACAAAGGATGAAGGTAGTTGGCCCGATGAATCTTGGGAAAAAATAAACTGTGCGGTAAAAAGGCGGAGCATAAAAACGTATCAAAATGCAATACATGAAATTGATATAATGAGCAATAATTCAGACACAGAACCTGACATAGAATACGTCTCATCAAAAAAACAGCGCAATTGCTCTGATCTTCCACAGCTGTCATATGATAATATGGCAGAAGAAATTTTAAAGGTTTGTACAGAAACTTCAACTCATCTTGGCGCGCGGCTCTATGTGTGCGTAAAGCTTGTAGGCATAGATACCATGACTGCGGGTGACTAACTACTAACAACCGCGGGCGGCTGATTGTGATTTGATTGTTGATCAGACTATTAAACTGATTAAATATATAGAAATGTAACAATAAAGATTTACGTGACGTTAACATTATCCTTATTACTAACTAGCCGTTTTCCCGCGGTTTCACTCGCATCCCGTGGGTATTACTGCCCGTACCCGGATAAAATATAGCCTATGTCACTCGTGGATAATGTAGCTTTCGAATGGTGAAAGAATTTTTAAAATCGGTCCAGTAGTTTTTTAACAAAGTTTTCCTCTTTATAATATTAGTATAGATAAATATATTTACAGTGTTTAATCTATACAGTGTTTTGTCACGAACTCTCTTATTTTGGAAAAAGAGCGAAAAAGACAAAACACTGTGTAGCGTATGTATACACTATGTAAATATTTTTGTTAGTAAGGTATATATATATTTATTATGATATATTTAACAACTGTATGTGACATTATAGGTATTTTCAATTACTGAACCTGCACACGTGTTGCTCGGACGACGACTGAGCGTCACCCGCTTCACTGTCACACAAATCAAAGCTGCATATTTATATATATGTGCACACGCACTCTAGAGCCGCGCGCCAAGATGAATTTAAGTATACTTATGTGCTTTTGAATTAAAGTTAATTGATTTCAAAGTCGCTTCTGAAATACCTGTTTATAGTGCATGTAGCTGACGTGATATTTTCACAGATCGTGGATCGATTTTACATTAAGTAGGTATTTCCTTTTTGTCTGAGAGATTATATGAACTTAGACTGGTACAAACAGCGTCACGCTGTGCTAGTCTCTCGTGTATTAGCGTCACTATGTGGAAAGGGCTAGCATTATCGTGACGCTCGCCGCGCCGTCTGTACCACACGAACGAAACCGTTGCTTTCAAAATTGTTGTCCGTTATTTTTTAAATGATTTCAATAAATTATATTTTCAGAATAATGAGCATAATGCTTCTTCAGCAATAATACCTGAAGATGGAGAACAAATAATGGTGGTAAGTTATAAATACGTAACATACAAATATATTGATGTTATATTACGCAGAGAATATTAGACAGCAACATAGTAAAATGTGCCGTTACTATAAGTATATCACCGTTCCAAACATATAAGCTCACTGTATTGTACTAACTTAATATTTACTTACATAAAAAATAGTATTGCCGTCATATTTAGCTAACTCATGATTGTTATTGTTTAGACTAATTACGAAATCACGACACCGAAAGAGTCAACTCCATCTGAAACACCGTTGAGCGCGCCGCAAGAAAATATTGAAAAATACATTGTTATTCCTGAAAGTAATCAGTCGGACACACCTATAATATACTCGTACATTAATAAAGAAACAAGTTTATCAGAAGAACAATGCGAATTAAAATCCATGAAAATAGATATCACCACTATTAAAAGTGACCTAAAATCCATAAATGACGATATGAAGACTATAATGGGGACCCTAAACACAACACTAAATAATCAAGCCGTATTACACGAAACACTGAAATCGATTTTATTACAAGTGACTGAAATACAAGTTACGAACGAAGAATTCATTAAAAAATCTATTACAGAAAAACAAAACCATTCGTTGATGTTAAAACCAATACAAGATTTAAAAGATTTAGAAGAGTTTGAAAATAAATTGATGGATTCTGATTATAGAGAAGATTTACTAAGAAAGTTTAGTGTGTTTGGCACTAAAGGGACAGGGAAGGGAATCACAAGAGCATATACAATTATTGATATTTTGTTTGAAAGAAAGTTTTTCAAATCGTGTTCGTGGACTGGAGCTTCACGTTCCCAAAATGAAACAACAGAAAAAATCTGCTTAAAAGGTTTCTCTAAGATGATTGGTTTCTTTTTTGAAGTTATTTATAAACAAGACTCGTCGTTCCATTTAACTGACTGTCATAATTTTTTTAAAACAATTTTGCGAAATGCCGATCAGCGGGCCAAATCGAAGCAATTACGAACTTCCGCAAGTAAATGCAGAGGAAAAAATAGCGCCAAAAGGACTTCTTCTGAAAATCCTACATCTACACCACAAACCACTGGTAACCAATTAGAAGTTGAAGATGTTACAGAGGAAATTTTTGTCTGAAACTATTTGATCTAATTTTTATTTGACTAAGTGACTTTTGCATCAATATTAATTATAACACGAGAGACATTAGACTACCCCAATCTGTCTTTGACAGTTTGGGATAGTCTGACGTGCTGTCGTCACTCAAATACAAATAGATCAATATCCCTAGTAACTAAATCAAATCATTTCAGACAAAAATTTAGTCTGATCTGATTTGCTGAAATTATCTTCTAAGTTGTGTAGTTTTAGTAAATTTTACCAGACTGCGACGATGCTCAAAATTAGGGTTATATATTTGACCTGAATTAAAGAATATAATCTTATATTATATTATAAAAAATATTTCAATTTAAATTTGCCATAAAGATGATTACATGATCTTAATGGCGAAGTTAAATTGATATATTTTGTTTAACTCGTAAAGTTTTATTAGTTATAAGATTTATTAGTACAAGGAAGCTAAGATAAATTTAAAATTGTTGCCAGCACATTAAGCAACCCCAAAAAATCTGACAAATTTCTTTAAATGACTTTCAACTTTATTACACATAAAACATTCATAATATAATAAGGTGCTTATATGTTATGGATTACGTTCAATTTTGAAAATTTGTCAGATTTTTGAGATAGGTTGATGTGCTGGCCGCCGTACAAAGCTTAAAAATTAAGTTTGTTGAGACTAGTTATAAGGACTACAATAGATGATTATAAGATTGATTAAAAGAAAAAGAAGAGGCCCATACCCAGACATAGGTAATGTCAGGCTAAAATGACGATGATGATGAGTGATTATTTTATTAGTCAAACTGATTATGAAGACTACAATAGATTATTATATGACTGATTATGAAGATGACAAAGATTATAAGACTGATTATAACGATTATAAGACTGATTATGAAACTGATTATAAAGATTATAAGACTGATTATAAAGATTGTAAGACTAATGTTTAATTTTGAATAAAACATAATTGTTATAAAGTATCGTTTTATTTTTGCTCTTTAAACTTGAAATTTACAGGGTATGTAACAATGGTAAGAAAAATATCTCTGAATTGTAAGTAATACTAACTAGTTTACATTTTATATTTTGAACTTTGCATAATACCTCCGATTTTTCAATAGGAGCACAATCGCATTTATAAATATTCAAAAAGAAGATTTTAGTGGTTTTCAAAAGCGTCGAGGATATTAACAATGCGATATCCCGTGATTTCTATTTCAAGCTTAGTGTTGTCTTTTAAGCTGATGGATTTTAATTCTATTACATGATTTTTGTCAGTAAGAAACCACTTGTCTTCATCTTTCGATGATAAAATATATGTTTCTAGGTGTAAAACTAATAAACCGTTTCGCTGGTTTTTTTTAATATATGGATAGTGTACAATTTCTTCGCTAAGATGCTCCGTTTCGATTAACTGCCTTTCAATTATTCTTCTTGCAACTTGCTGTAATGGTTGTTTTCCATGTCTGATAGTTTGTTTAATAGCGTATAATTTATTTTCAAAAGGATATGCATTAAAAGTTTGCAGAATACCAAATTTTCTTACTTCGTCAACTATATGTGTTAAATTATGTATGTTACTAGTAATGTAGTCTCGCCCGTAGAAGGCCTTAAAACTTTCTGTAAAATCTTCTAACATTTTTTCAGCAATTGGCAAGAGTGGCAAATGCTTTTCATTTGAGCAAATCGTTATGGCGCAAAACAAGTTTAAAAAATGATAAAATGGTTCTGGTTTGAGCACGTGATTTAAAATTATAACGCTTAGATAATAAAAAAAAGAGCGGTATTCGGAACCTTTCCAATGGGCCAAAACATCTACAGATCTCATTGATCTGTGAATTTCTTTGGGCATTTGACAATTCAGTAAAAAGCTATTGACAATATCAATTTCACGAGCACTCCATTTGGTTAGGTATTTTCCCAACTTTCCGTCACGCCATCCAATCAACAACCGCTTCATCAAGCCAAGGTCTATTAGGTGTAATGAGTCTGCCACAGGAAAATCCTCTATCATATCTATGTTTAGTTTCAATAACGGAGAATCATGCTTATGGTGTTCTTCATATTTTTTAGCACGAAAATCTTTATCGTTTCTTTTAGGACAATTGGACTTAGGAAATGTTACAGTATTTGATTTATGTGAGTATTCGCCAATCACCGTACATTTCAGACAGCCATGCTTTCCATTAAAATTTGTGACACCTGTAAGAAATTAAACATCCATATTTTTCATTCATATTAAAATATCAGATATCAGATAATTCAAATAATATCAATACTAAACTTGCCTTTAATCAAGGCTCTTGCTGGTGAATCACAAATGAAGGCTCTTAATTTGACTTTGATTTTAGATTCATTTGGCGCCAACGATGTATCTAATCCATATTCTTCAAGTTCGTTCATTTCTTTCACAAAAGACTCTAAATAAGCATTTAGATCAGATGGTTTTCCTTCACCCGCATAAATTCCTTGAAAAATAATATATCTATATAAATAATTTAATAAAGTAGGTAGTTAAAGTTTCTACGATATTGAAATAGTGTTATCTTACCAATCACAAAGGGAGGTATGTGGGGAATTTCAAAGATGTTACACAAAATAGGCCAGAGTTGATGTCTTGAACTTTTGTATACAGGCAACCCATCTATGTTTACATTTAACGAAATCGTATTTCGTAAAGTATTCAAATCCAGCCCTGCAGTGTATTTTTAGGCATTTAATCAATCCGTTATGCCAATACTGTCCTGGATCTGAGGTTGTAATATGCACCGTTTCTTTGTTTGTATGAAGTAAAGTACGAGCATCTTTGGGTAAAACATTACCTAATCTTTTGTTCAAAAAAGTAAAGAGTTCGTTTAGGGCCAGGTGAGGTATATTAAATTTTATAGCCCAGCTTTGCATGTCTTTCAGAAATTCATGATTATTGTCATAGTCAGTGGTCTCTTCGATATATTCTTCTTCGCTGTTCTGAACTTCTTCACTTTCTGAGTCGTGGGGAAGACGTGGAAAAATATTTCTGCTCACGGAACCCTCAATTATTCCGCCTAACGCACTTGATTTTATTTCTGAAGACCCTGACATAATTAATTCTTTATACCTATTTTTACCTTTCTCCTGTAACCACCACTTCTTTTCAATCGTTTCCAATCATTTAAGTTCATATTAAACTGAATTCTCACAATGGACGGGTACAACTGAATGTTACAAAATGGCTGACGTTTACTAATAAAGTGTTTGATCTACAAGTTTATAAGTTTTTTAACTTATAGCGCTCTTATTAAGTTCTAAGGCTAATAAAAGTCTTGAGCAAGACTATGACGGCACAAACTTGTAGTGGTCTCAGCTAAGGATGTTATAATATCGTTTTCTCTCACAAAATGCTAGTATAGGATCAAAATATTATTCAGGATTGTTTAGTCCTATAAGTGTCCTAAAAGATAATCTTGTAGTTAACTATAAGACTGATATATAAAAACAATTACTCTTGAGCATATCTATGCTTGTGAAATGCTGCTACTAGTAAAAGTGTCTTATAAATGTTTTAGAGGTCAGTCTTGTAGCGGACTATAAGACCGAGATATAAAATCTAATGCGCTTGAGTATGTTTAGGCTTGGCAAATGCTGTTATAAGTCATAGAGTCTACCGCAATACCATAACAAGAACGTTATAAGTAGTAATAGACTTATAATTTTTCTTATAGGATTACTTTGCTTGTTGGGGGGCCAACGCGAACTTCTGGGGGGCGGGAATTAGTCAAACACAAGTTTCATTAAGATTATTATAATTTAGATGTGTCTTGATAAAGCTGTGATTGGCTACTGTATTTTATGATTTATGGCTGGATATTCTCGTTTCGTACTTAAAGTCTGTAAGTCTATCTAATTAATTAACTATATAAAAAATAGATTGGTCCTACGTTATTTACTTTAAGAAGCCCTTCGTTACATATTATATCGGCATTTTACCAGATCCAAAAAAGAAATGGTTCGAAATAAATCGCTAACAATTTATTAAGACATGGTGCCCAAAAATTAAAACCAATTAAAAAACACTATTTTGGTATGTAAGAAGGCCACCCACGAATTGGTCAGACGTTCTGACAAAGGTCGCGTAGCGTAGGTAGGCGCTGGACTCAGGCCGCTTCCAACAGGTCTTTACGAAGCCAATGGGCTCGGCCTATGTTCAGCAATAGACGTTTTAGAAGAAATAACTATAATAAATAGGAATGGAAAATAAAAAACGTTGTTCGCAGAGACAATTGTTCATGTAAGTATGTGAGTATCAATGAAACTAGTCAGTAAGAAATAATATTGTTCGAATATCAAAAAGAGCATTATCTCAAAGAGTTCCAACAGACGTCCTACATCTGATAAGATGATTATGATTTTGTTACGACAGATCTTCATTCAAACAATAATAAGTCCCAAAAAAAAACTCACACATTTTTTAAAAGCCTACAAAGAAGTTTTTAATGAACCAAAACCCATATAAATCACGACACACATCTCAGCTCCTGAGAACAAACCATATAGGTACTCAGGTTGTAACTAACTAACCAAAATACGTTATACATTGCTATGAATATTGATAAACCACATCGCAGTGACCGGCCCGAGCCCGCATTGAATGCCAATGAGGATTTTGCATACAAAACAGAATTTTTACAATACCTAGGACACAATGGCGGCGTATCTAGATGGAATGCGAACGAAATATGAAATGTGGTCGGTGAGCAAGTTTTAGTTGGCCTGTAGTTTATTTAGGATTTAAAATAAAAAATGTACACGTATGTACAGGACATAGGTATAACTTAAATATTGAGAATGTTTTAATTAGATATTATTGTGGATTTTGTGTTGTGTATCATGGGATTTGACGATATTTGTTTTGAGGTTCCTATGTCGCAGATAGCTCTATGTTTGGGTTTCGTTTGCTGATAGTCTTACAATTATTCTCTCAGCAACATTAAAAAGCTGTTTGTTGGATTGTCGTTTACGCTCGTTTACTTTAATTCAACAAAATAAGCTAAAATTCGAGCATTTTAAGCAATAATGACATATCGGTTATTTGTAGGACTATTAGTCACGATACTTAATATTTTAAGCTTTTATTTATTGCATGTAACACTGGATACCACCCTTGTACCTTTACATACACATTCCCTCATCAAAAACTTTGATGTTTAAATATACGTGAGAATAAATAATTCTACACAAAAAAGACGGTCAAAAAAGGGAAATATAAATGACCTGCTAAACTCCAGTATCAAATTAACTGTTCTCATACAAAAATCATAAGCGTTACGTGACCACAGAGCAGCGAGGGTCACAGAGCCACCACTACGTAGCAATTTGTAGCGGGGTCGAGACCTGTCATTATGTTATGACAGGGCTTTCGTAAACGCGTTAAATGTTTTAAATTGGGTGGAAAATGGAGACAATTTTAAGCTTTGTATTTAATGCTTTTTGAGTCTAATACGTACTTTGAATGAAAGGTACAATACAAGCGGAAACCTTAAATTAAACGTAATCCATTTTCAATTTTTACCTAAGTATTCGATTTTTTTTTTTAATTCATTGGAAGCCGACTTAATTACGTACCTATCTTATAGGTAAGTACCTCTCTACAAAAATTGGCCTTGTTATAATGATGAAAAAACTAATGCGACATTTAATTATTCTGAACAATTTTACACATCATTCATTGACAACAACAACTGTCAATTTTCTTAATTCTTATTACCCATAATCTGTCGAACTTGAATATGTATTATCTTCAATATTAACCAATGGCAGCCCTAACCAATAACGTAATATTTTAATAGTTGATTCGCGGGCGGAGTAGTGTGTTAACATGTGTCTCAGAGTTCACGACGCCTGTCAAACTTGTCTAATATTAAACGGAGGCGTGTCCGTGTGTCACGATGACAGAAAGTTCAATAATTCTGTCATGAATTAAATAAATCTGCTTTGTAAGTTACTTACTTGTCATTTAAATAGCTGATTTTTTATGTTTTACGCAGGAACTATATTTACCTACCTAATTACATATTTTTGTTCTGATTTCGGAATAACTTTGTAACCTGTGTGAACTTTACAAAGAACCTAATACCGGTGGCTTCATGATGAGTCATTATTTATCTTTGAAGCTAAGAAACACGCCGCTAAATAATGAGTGTTCTTTTTTCTATTTCAATTTGTGAAACAAACGAAACATGTCAAACTATAGTTTCACTAGCAATTTTCAACCCTCCTGCAACCGATGTGTATTGAAACACTTCTTAGAAAACTATTGGATACTTAATCACAAATTATAATACGCTACCTAATAATAAGCGACATTGGTAGTCACAACTAGTCGTAATAATTCCATTATTCCATTACAAACGCCAATTCGCATCGATCACACAATCATAGCTGCAATTTAGGGCTAATTTCCCTTGAACGCGATCACGGCAAAAGATCGCGATGCCTTCATGCATCATTCATAGGTGTAGACGATAATGACACTTAATGACATGGGGGTTGGGGCTGGAATTTTAAAGATAGGTTATTAAAGTAATAGGTGATCGCTGTTGTAAGGAATTGTTATTTTCGTATCGATTGCACACTTTGGCGTTTAATAAGACTTTTTAGTATTGCAAAAAATACACTATTTCTCTTATAAAGGACATTATTGACGAAATTAAACCACTTTCATTACATTGACAATACACTTAACCCCGTTCATGAATTGACGACTTTATGTAAGTGTATTAAAGTGTGAAAAAAAAATACATTCAGTCTTACACTTACACTATCCCTACGTTTATAAAATCGCGTTTAAAATATATACTTACGCAATTCCAAAGCTATCGATAACTTGTGTTGTCAGTAGTAAATCAGTAACATTGTGGACTAAAGGAATACGGTAGAAAATACGCCTGTTCCTATGCTTAACGCGTGTGAAGTGAAGGGCGATAAATAGCCAGCTGTCATGTTTTACATATAGATTATAGGTTTAGCATTAGCGTCTAATAGAATACTAAATGGACTGATGCAATAAAGTAGTACCCATATGTTTAAAGTTGCTGGTTGATGCTCTTTTCGGATGTGTGTTAACTTTTTTTGAGGAAATGTTAATGATTGTTATGGAAAATTCACTTTAAAAACCTTTTCTGATGGGATCTGACGCTATCTCAAAATTATTGGTCAAAATTATTGTCATTTGAATTTAAATTAATTGGTTAGTTAAAGCCCTAACTTCTTAACGTAAATTAACATAAATCAGTTGGAAGTCAGCTTTACTTCTGACATAAATAAATTGAAGCAGTTACCTACCTTTATTTTATGACGTAAACAAATCATTGACATTTTATCAATTCTTATTTATTTTTATTTATTTATTTATTTACAAATTTTTGTACACACACATAATAAAGAAAGATGACAGGAAAGAAAGAATTTACAAAGGTAATGCTTATTTCTAAAGAAATCTCTTCCAGCATACCTGCGAAAGGAAAAGGAATAAAAGAGATGTAGACAGTGTGTAAAAAGCAAGGGAAACAGAAATTAAAAATGGAAGAAAACAGCTGTATATTGTATATTATACCTACATAAACAATACGTAAATAAGGAATATATACCTATATATATAGGAATATATATATAGGTATATATAGGAATATATATATAGGTATAGGTATTCCTTATATATATAGGAATATATATATAAGGAATATATTCTTCTTCATTTCACTCCTGCCATAACACCATACCAATCAAAATCACACGTGAGCCTCGCGAGCACTTTCCTAAGCTGTCTGAAGTGTGTCACACAGACGATCCTGAACTCCATGCACAAGTACCAGCCGAGGTTCCACCTGGTGAGGGCCAACGATATCCTCAAGCTGCCCTACTCCACCTTCAGGACCTATGTCTTCAAAGAGACGGAGTTCATCGCTGTTACTGCCTACCAGAATGAGAAGGTAAGAGTCATAACTGTTATTTTTATTAGGTATATATGTTTATGTCACTTTATTGTTTAGTGGTATCGATTAGCTTTTAAGCCATAACTCGGGGGTAAAATACAATATTTTGGGCTCCGAACTTTGGGTTTGAGTCATAAACTAAATGGAATTGTAGTAAAATACTTAATGGATTCTGGCTGAATGTCAATTATCGTACTAGGTTTCATGTGTTAACATTGTAAAGTATTTTTATAAAAATAGTAAAAAGTAGTTGTAGCAAAAATCTCATTTCAATATATAACAGGAATAAAGTCTTCTTTTCCAAAAAAAAAAAAAATAGTAAAATAGAACAAAAGTCTAACTACGTAATTGTTCACAGATAACACAACTGAAGATCGACAACAATCCGTTCGCGAAAGGCTTCCGGGACACGGGAGCAGGCAAACGGGAAAAGAAGTAAGTACCTAACCTTTGAAACTAATTGGAACTCCCCCACCAAACTCTATGTACCACTCAGACAATCACGTACCGACATCAATAACCAATCAGAACCGCGCAATATGACGCGACAATTCATTCAACCATTTTGAAATAAGAACATAATTTTGAGAACTCCATTTACTTTCTACTCCGTGTAATTAGACTCGCGTTCCATTTTCAAAATCAAAACAAGACTGGCCTAACAACTTTTTTCAAGCGATCATATAAGTTAACGAGATGAAATAAAAATTAACGATTAAAACTATCAATTAATGCACCCTTTCCTATATTTTAATACTTAATTGCTTAATTTATTGCCTAGTAAACGAAAAGGAAAGAATATCTATGAATATAAAACTTCACAACCTAGGTGGGCTTCAAAAAGACAAATGTCGGCGCAAACTGTCGACTATTTAAGTAAAGTTAAAAGCTAACTAAATTAGCGTGGTATCTGTGAATCTTCAGAATTAATTAGGACAGGGCGTCGTTTCCGAGTCCCGAGCCGTTGAAAATTCAAATTAAACCAATCGGGCGCCTCCTTATTCGTGTTCGGGGTTTAAACACGGCGGTAACGCTGCAAATGGCGGAGTCATTCGGCTTGGCGCTTTTTTCCAGCGTCTTTGGCGTGCAAGGGAGAAAATTGGATTTCCGCGATAAAATCAGCTTTAGTTTATTTTTTGTTGGCGGTATAATTTGCTCGGCTGCGGGGATAGGTTGCCGTTCCGCTACCTTATTTGAAATTCGAACAAGAGCTCAATTAGTGGGTGATACCCATCTGTTTTAGCGCGCATCGTTAGCTCAGATTAGGATAGCGTTTTGTTAATGCTCTTCAAGTTTGGCGGGTAATAGATTTTTATGTTCATTGTTTTGATTGTGGATCGAATAAACTCGCATAATGAAACCAGACAGTTTCACTCTTGAATTATGCTAAGCTCGTGTAAATCGTTTCGTGACTATTGGCATTCATATCACATTAAAACTGTTACTCTATTCTATGACAGTTTAATCGCTAAATATATGTATAAGCTAACTACATTTTCAGTATCAATTTCGTAAACAATTGAACTCAACTCTATCAATAACACCAATACCAAAACAAATACAAAACCCAAATCACAGCCGATAGCTTAAAACCGCCAAATATCACGGCCTCACCACGTCCGGTGGCGGAAGCGATCCTAAATGCGCCCCAACTATCCCGGACAGCCGGACACTACCGGACGAATCTTCACAAAATGGCCGCCGGACGCGGGAAACGTGACCGTTTTGACAAACGCCGCGCTCGGAAAAGCCGGCGCGGACACATGGAGCTGTGTCCGGTTGCAGGGTTGCTAGCGTTAAATAATTTATATTGTTGCTGCGTTTAGTTGCTGCTAATGTCTTTGTTTAGAAAGGGCTTCCTGATTTAGGTGAGTGAGGGTCTGAAAGTTTATGAGGCTTAGAATTTGTGTTGGCTTTAAAGTGTCAGCAGAATAAACTTTCTAGTTACAGCTTATGATCATCGTCCTCCTGTCCTTACCCTCATTTAGTTCGTAACGGATTTCTTCTATGTATACTCTTCTATTTACCGTCATCCCACAAATACCTACCTAAAAGTCTTTCCATTCTTTCTCGGCATATTATGTACAACCTTCCCAAAGCTCAAAGCTGTCAGAAAAACGCAACTTATAAACTCACCTTCACATTTAGTTATATTCTCCAACTATTTCCAAAACTGTTTTTCCACAATCTGCACAGATACAACCACATTCCCCACTCCATCTTCAAAGATCTTCAAATCATAACCCTCTTATCGACATCTTCCTAGCAGCTACAACCCTACACTAGAGGTACATAATACACATACTTGTATCGAGCTGGCCACCCAAGACCCAAGGCAAAGCCCTTTGATATCGCACGCTACGAACCTCCTTTTATGTCCACCTACTAATTAAGACTGTGGGTCACTTTAGCTGATGATTATGTCAGTTTTGAAGAGTAACGAAGTTTTTTGAGACATAACTGGTTTTGACTGGATATATAGATCATAGGTTACCGTTTACAAGTTGAAGTCATTTAAGGGTATATGGTGTGATATGATAGAGTTTGGAGTGTAACGAAATTTTTTAGAGGCATTGGTTTTTCCCGGTTAGGCAAATGTGGTTTTGAGCATTAACCATGGCAGTGTCGTTTTGAAGTCTGACATCTAAAGTGTGAATCTTAACTTCTTTGTATCTGATATTTAGTTACAATGAAGAAATACATACAAATCTTTAGAATCTGAACATGTCACACGTGAACATGTAGACTCGAATAAAGTACTAAGGATAAGCTTATTCATTCTATATGCTTAACTGTTACGCTTTTCCTTAGCTTAGCGATCTAGAAAAACCTATTTACTAAACTTAACTTTCGAAAACCATGATAACATATGATTAGCATTATATTATGAGGATGTTAACTTATTTTATTCATTCTTCAAGTATTGGTACTAACAAAAATAGATACAATTTTCCCCAAATAAAATGAGAATCAAAACACCTACTTAAAATACCGTCTGTGTCTCCATAGGAATGGCTTATAGGATCCCCTTGTGATAAACTAACCGCAACGTTTTAAGGGATAAAAATTTGGTGAAATTACAAGGCAGGCCACCCCCTGGCCAAGTTTACATTGTAACGTGGACACCCTAATGTGAACAGTTTAAGATAGGGTTGCCGAAAACAGATGAATTTTTGGTAATTTTTGTAGCTTTTAAGATAATATACTTGGTAATTTATCGAGTTAAATGATGTAGAATAACAACGCGTTATAAAAGGGCTTTTCTTCAAATAAATGCACTGTTCCGTTTGGTTATTGATTAAATTTTTCAATACATAATACGTTAAGTTTTTCCGAATATGTTAGAAGAAAATACTAAAAGCAATTTCTCAAATCGTAGTACCTATGTTGTTGATAATAGTACATAGTTGTTAAAGTTACATCGAACTCTAAGAACTGTTTTATCTCACTCAATATTAACGAATACCGAAAGCACACAAACAAGACGATATTTTTAAAATAAATTATTAATAGGCAGGTACAGATAAAAGTCATCATCACAATAAAATCAGCCACCAAAATACTATATCAAGACAATATACACAGCCCTACACGCAAAGGGTGGCAACAAATTAAATTCTATCAGTCGACAATGAGACGAGTTCATAAAACGAATTCACTGCGGAACCCCAAAACCCAAGATGGGACCGTATTTAGGGATCAGTAAAACAATGCGAAATGTTAAAGAGTTGTTTGTTCACCGGGCGACAGAAGGCAAATAATTGCCAAGCTTTTTGTCCTTTTTGGGGTGAGCTAAACGTTCGGGTAGAATCTTTTTATCCTTTTTCGGTACAGTTTAAAAAAATATTGTACGTATTTAACGCTCTGGGAATTGATATGTTGTTTACCTTTGTGTTGAAATTTGAAAAATGGTTGTTAGGCTCTGATGTTGTTTTGTTTTTGTTCTTGAAATAATATGATGTTTTGTGTCAAGTGTGGCTGATAGTATTTTGTTTTATTCACTTTATACTTGGTGATGATACAATCAAGCATTTTGCGTGTCAGAATTATAAGGTAGGATCTCCTATTTCATCGTTGGGAAACATCTGAGTTAATGTCTTGAAGGCTCGGCAATTAGAAACGTATCTGGAACCTTTCTTCATCTGGAACGGAACATATATTCAAAGCTGCTCCCTGTGTTAAAACCGCGTACCGAAGAATTTACTTTCTGCAACTGAATAAAAGAAGGTTGTGTTCTTCCTCAGGCTCTAAGCTGTCTGTTTTTTTACCAAATTGTTGTCCTAAAAGTGTTTATAGACAGACGAGTAACTTTCGCATTTATGATATAAACCAAGGATGGGCTGACGGAAGCCATTCAATATACTTATATAACACCTTAGAAGTGTTTTAATCAATCACCTCTATATTTTATTTCTCCAATATATTTCCCACATTTTCCAAGCGGCCTTTAGAAGACTATTAGCTAAAACACCATGGATAATGGCGTCGCGACGGTGTCTCAAATTTCACCATCATTAGAAGATGATTAACCTTTGCGCGGTGGTCGGGGGTCGATGCGGCTTATTAACTTAAATGTTAAATGATTCACACCCCATGGTGGATTGTTTGGTTTAAATTGGATGAAGTTTGGTGCCATTAGTCTGTAAAAATACGCGTATCTCACACTAGGTATTTTTTGCCATGAAATGTGAAAGAGATTTTCCGCTGAAGGGAATATTATTAAGGAAAAAATTAGACAGATTATAGCGTACTTGATTACTTAGTTTAGCCAACACTATCCCCAGAAAAATAGCAGCAAGACAAGGCAGATGATAGCAGTATTATTACTAAACCAGCCCCCAAATATATAGAGAAGCATAAGCATCCCTTAATAGGGTAGATAGCACCAATTACCTGTAGCGATAGACAAAGTATAACCAGCTGGAATCACCAATTGGACCAATGAACGCCTATTTTAGGACTGCTATATGATGCTTATGGATGATGCTCGTTTTAATTATGTAGTTAAATGGTGCAACCCCTCTTAGACTAATATTTAATAGCCTAGACAGACTGTAGTGGAAATAATGTATAATGTAGTGTATTGTAACTGAACCTGTGCGTAAACCAGTCCCCAATACACTTAACAAGAAACCCTAAGCTTAACAAAAAGCCTAGGCAGATTGTAGTGGCAATAAGATGATAACACGAGTAGTTTGTCGGTGTACCGCAGGCAAGCGATGCTGACGGCGAGGTCCGACAACCGGGACGATGACGACGAGCGACCGCTCGACGTCGGCGGGCCTTCGTCGCCTCCACCGCCTTCTACGCAGCATAATACTAGCTGTAAGTATACCTGGATTATTGTTTCATAATTTAATGCATAATTAGCATATCTAAGTTTAAGCTGGCCTAAGTCAAGGACAGTATTCTAAGATCAGTCTTAACGCCCCGTAGTCTGCAGACTAAACTGTCGGTCGATATGTCGATGCTGTTATTTTGATTCAGGAAGAGGATCTAATCAAATTATCTATGTATTCGGTCCGATACTAACCAGATTTTGTTGTAAGATGCTATATATCTACATAACTAGCGCGCAGCACATTATTGGCCGACTAAAACTTTGCAGTGTGTCCATGCTCGTTTGAGTCGGAAAATATAGCGGTCTAGTGAGTTCTTGGAAATGATTTTCATCGGAACTGTAATTATATAATTAGAAAATAGTATGAAGGCCATTATTTTCATATGAGAATTCCTTAACTCAAGGAAATTTCAAGTTTCAAAGGTCATTTTCCCTTTTTGGTGTTGCTTCTCTATAATAACTAGACTTAAACCATAGAACTGGAGAAAGACATACGAAGTCATGTAGATAGTTTCTGATACCAGAGTTCAGAAAGAGTCCTTTACCTATTCAAACTCCCAAAGTACATATATATTTTTGCTCCTGTATTTTTTTTTTTTTTATTATAATCGGAAAACATACACTATTAACAACTAGGTAACAAAAATAACTAATTATGCATCTATTAACCAATAACATGTTTTCGCATTTAGGATATTAGTATACACGAAAGGATTTTTATACAGATAGTAATATTAACGTAAATCGTGACGTGTAATCGCACGTGCATTAGGGTTGTGCAGTGTGATTGATTGCTCGCGATTCAGTTCAGCAGTCCGACGTTGCGTCGTTGCGTCGTAATGTCGCTCTAATTCCATATTGCTTTGTGTTAGCACGATAACCGTTCACGAGAAATGCTTTACTCAATGGAAAACTTGTACAACGCGTTGCTAGGTGCGATTGCATGGAAGGAATTCAGTGCATAAACATTGCTAAGTAATGTGGAATTTACTGTATTTCTGTCATCTGCTTGGCAAGACAAGACTCGATTCTTACTTTTGAATGTATGTTTTCAAAATTGGTTTTTCGGACTTGTGTCAACCCCAAGCTTCGTAGTTGTAACAATATCTTCTCTTGCAGCGTGGTTCAGTTCGAGCGGAGGTGGCGGCGACTCCGGTGCTGAAGAAGGCATCGAGGCAGGGTCGGACTCCTCGTGCTCTGCAGGGCGCGCTCCCTCCCCGCCCGCGGGACCCTCGCGGCCTTCCCCGGCGCCCGACGTGTCGCTGGGCCCCCCGGTGCAGCCGCCGCTGTTGCCGTACCTGTACCCGCCCTCCCTGTACCCCCCGCCATTCTTCCCGCCTCACCAGATGCCGCCGGGGCTGCTGTTTAACCTGCACCCGCTGCTGCAGCAGTACTCGCTGCCGCCGCCGCCGGCGCCGCCCGGGCCGCACGCGCCGCCCGGCAAGGCGCACCGGTTCGCGCCGTACGCGCTGCCGGGGCTGGGCTCCGCGTTCGAGCAGGTGGCGCCGCGCGCGCGCTCGCTGAGCGGGTCCCCGGCGCGGCGGCCGGGCTCGCCAGCCGCGCGGGCCGCGTCCGCCGAGCCGCCGCCCGAGCCGCCCAGCTCCACCACGCCCGCCACGCCGCCCGCCTCCGACCTCAAGAGCATCGAGCGCATGGTGAACGGCCTGGACGTCGACACGCAGGACTGATCGACGTGCTGTATGTACATACGGTGTATTTATATGGTGGGCCCCGGCCGACGTTTTGTATCGTTCCTATTTTGTTTTTTCTTTCGAGTTCTATTCGGGTCGATATTCGTATACTGATTGTAAATAGTTAAGCTTATTTAGGATTCACAATATAAGGTTCTGTTGACGGGCGGTGTCGCGGTGTGACCATCTTACCAACCAGTTCATATCATCAAACTTTCCTGGCTGTTCACACAGTTATAGTTGCAATATGAATGTTGTCTGTCCCCGCGGCACCGCTCGTCCGAGTAGCAACCCTCACGATAGCGACACATAGCTACACCGCAATAGCAATAGTTTTAAATTAATACTCTGACTTCGACTCAACACGGATTGTAGATGTGATGTTCAAAAACCTTTACAATTTGTCAACATTCCTTGCCAAAAAAAAATTTTATTACAAATAACTATTGGTTGGACATGAATATGATTAACAAAAAGTGTTCTATGTGATTTTAATTCTAATCAGCTAAAAAATCGGTTTCCTTCCTATTTTTATCGGTGTGGTCTAGGACTTGGCAAGTCCTGGGAAGCAAGTCAATGACGGACATGAATGACGTGAAATTACTGATTTTCTTTATTTTGCAAATTATTTTTCCAAAATAAAAGTTATTATTTTTTGTTTCCTTTTTGTATTATGATTGTTTATGATCGTTGATTTTGTTTTTTATTCTGATTTTGAATTAAAGTAAATAATTTCTTTATTTTTCATTCAATTATTGATTGTAATTAAACGTCACAACTACAAATCGTTAAAATCGAACATTAATTTCATTTCCCACTTGGAATAATAATTAAAATATAATTATTAATAATATCGCTTTATTTTGTAAATACATTTTGTAAGGTATATTTACGTGTTTAACTAATAAATGAATAGACATATTTTGAAAATATGTTTTGTCAATTGTGCTGTGAGATGGCGCGCGTTCAATTGTTATTTTAGAAGTAAAAAAAAACCTTTTTGAATTACATAACTGCGAAAACGATAAGAAAATAGACAAACCTTCTATAAAAATCTATGAATAAAATTATAATAGACCATAGAGCAGGTACTCAAATGCAATAAAAAATATAACATTCTAAAAAATGTCTCTGCTTCATAAAGAAAGAAGTCAATATAAAGCATAGTACACACGAAGCTATGTAAAACTTATTTCACATTTTCAATTGGCAAAAATATATCCAAAGAAAATAACAATTGGACGCGCGCAAAAATAAACGATTGATGAAAAGAAAATCTAACTGTAAGTTAAAAGTTTGTAATATATAGTTAATAAATATTGTAGTTAAAAATACAAAATATATAATTAAAATAATAATTATAAAATGAATATAATTTTCCATGGAATTCATTAAACTTAAGCAGGATTAGAAATTGTTCTGTAATTTATAGAAATTACTGTTTTTTAGTAGGTATTGACTTGTGACAAAAGCACCACATTTCAGATTCTTAAAAACCAATATAAAGGTCCCTTCAAACGGACTGAATGATCGCGGCGTATGTCGCTTTTTGCATGTTTACAGTCAATAGTTTTATAAATCGAGCGACGATCAATACCACTCGCCGCGTTATTTCTTCCGTGTGAGCGGGTTTGAAAATCGAATCTATTTTGTATAAGTCATAACGAACGAAAAAAAAAATTATAATTTATTTCTTACAAAAAGCTTTCGAAAATGTTCTTTTTTTACATCATCTTTAAAATAAAAATCTAAAAAATCTCGCATCACAAGTCAATATGTGCTAAACATTGAAAAAAAAATTGTTTATTTAATTTATGTAAAACTTACAATAATTTGTAAGCAAGCAGTGATTTGATTGCAATAAGAATTGTTTTTTTATTTGCCATTTTTCTACAATTAAAAAGAGTTAAGCTTCGTGACATGGAAGGAGACTGTAATTTTGCAAACAGTTGTAATTAAAAATTATTCATTAAAATATATAGATAAATCTATTGACAAAATCACAATTGTTTTCTTTCCTCCACTTTTTCCAGACAGATTTTCGAAGGTAAGTTCCGAAAACACACATACAGATAAACCAAGTCTAAAACGTTATAATCATCGGCAAGGATATTGAGCCCTGACCTTCAACCTCTCTGCGCAGAAGTGATTTATTGGTTTATTGCCTTAAGTGTACAGTGCGCAAAGCGATCCCCACTCTTCCGCCGAGAGCTCATTATCCGTGCCGATACTATACATCCCGCCACACCCAACAATCACCAGCAAACATAAATGCCAAAATCTAACATCTGACACACACACAGGACACAAAAAAACGTAAAAAAAAACATTTACAAGAACAATTACAGCGTCATAACGCGAGAAACGTAATTGGGGTACACTGGTACACTACGATGGCATCTGTAGGTGACACGTACGTAATTGGCCGCTTGCTATCTGATGGAGTCCGTGTTATTCGCCCACTTAGTTAGTTTTGTATGCTAAACTAGTTTTTAGAGTTCTGTACGCTAAAATGGAAGCATGAACGTTTGCTACGTCCTTTTGCGCTGAAATTGATAATTGTGAAATACGTAATCAGGTCTGCTACCCCATAGAGCAATGTATTTTTAAGTTTATTTTCTATCAGTCTAATGATGAGGCCATGGCCATCTATGGTTAAAATTTGACACTTATGAGGGAGTGTCAATCAATATAAGTTGGGGATTTTCCCCTTTCTTGCCGTGACGTGTATCTAATTCCACGGATTTTCTTGACGATTCTTCTTAAAAAGAAACTTTCGGGACCGTGCTCTTTTCACAAGATTCTGCGAAAATTATTTTTGGACATGTACCTACAAGGAGTAATTTCACATCACAAAAGTGCGCGCCTCCAATTCGTACTTCACCAGTTTTTTTTTATGACTGGGTGAGCGAAGGTGCGGCGAGAGACGTTCCACAGATATACTTAGGATAAGCCAGAGCATGGTGTCATGGTGTTCTGATGATAAACGAGGCAGATTGTGAGCTGGTTCCATGCCCATTCATGTGGACACGGATTAAAGGTAGTTTGAATTTGTGTGGGTAATCTAGACAAGAGGTTGCGCGTTTGACAGTTATTTGGCAGTGATAGGAAGTCTTTAAGATTTTCAATGTGTGATTAATTGTGGTATTTATTTTATTTTTTCATGGTTTTACATGACTACCTGCAATAAAGAACGGGTGGTTAATGGGTCCAGAAATAGTGATCCTACGGATACATAGGCAACCTTTTTCCCAACACTGTTGGGGTCGGCTTCCAGTCTAACCGGAAGTAGCTGAGTACCAGCGCTTTAGATAGATAGATAGATAAAACATTTATTCAGACAAACAAAAAGACACCACAAAGATACACAATAAGAAAAATAAAACAAAACAAGAAGTGGGTAGAAAGAGAAACATGAAATATGAAATACAATCAGAGATTAACGGCGCGCTGCAGTGTCTTACGTTTGCACCGAATGGGAGTCCAACTCAGCATGTGCCAGGTAGAATACCTGACGCTGGTATTCTGCTGGATCCCTAAAAATGACGCACGGACGTCGAGTAGACTATTGGTGTGTGTGCTGTGTGTATTTGAAGTAAGTGTTTTATGTTCTGTGTGTGTGTTGTGCTTGAATGTGAACTATGATTAATATTGAAGTGTAGAAATGTGTTACTAGGTAAACTACTAGTACTAGTCCTCTCAGACTACGAGTGAACCGGAATTCGGCGACGAAACACCATCACGGCAGGTACCTGCTACTATATTATGGACGTGTTTGAGATCGTCATACCAAGTTCTTTTTGTGAGTTAATGAGGAACTTTCGAAGGTGTATTCTAAAAGTACCAAGAGTTTTGCTATTTCTTATTGGCGGGGGAATATTGTTCCAGCATTTAGTAGCAGCGTACCTAAAACTGCCTCTGAAGGCCGCAGTGCTGTGCGGTTCCGTGGAGAGTTGCTGTGAACATTGTCTTACCGGGCGTTCTCTCTTACTAGCAATGAAGCTAAGTTTGCTATACAAATAGGACGGTTCTTTGTAGTTTATAACCCCAAAGAGTAGGCAAGCCAGGTGTAACTTGCGGCGTGACTTCATCTTAAGGATGGAGTGTTCATTAATAAATGGAGTGACGTGAGTTCTTGGCGGTATTTTGAAGCAGAATCTGGCGCAGGCGTTTTGCGCTCTCTGGATCAGGCGTTCCGTTCGTGCCAGCAATCGAGGACCATAAACTGTGTCTGCATAGTTAAGGTTAGAAAGCACAAGTGACTCAACCAGCTGCACACGCAATTCCTCCGACAAATAAGGCCTTATTTTATAAAGGATTTTAAGCCGGTAGAAACACGTGCGCACTGACTTTGCCACGTGCGCCTCATACCTCAACTCCGCATCCATGGTCAGACCCAGATTACGCGCTTCATTAACTCGGTCAACCGACTCACCCATGAGGACAACGTGCATTGTAGACGGCAGGACACTAATTTGACACTTTGTTCCAAATATCATATATTTAGTCTTAGTGGGACTAAGTACCAAGCCGTTGACTTCTGCCCAACTCGCTATCCTGTTAAGATCTTCAACTTTACAAGAAGCGACTGCCTTATCTGACTTCTTCAGCCCAGTTACCCGGGCAAGGCATCTATATGACTAAAAAACATTATTCATCAAATAAATAAAAACACATTTTTAACATCAGCAGGGCAGGAATATAAAACCAGTTAGCAAAAAAAAAATACCTTAAAAAAATTACGTACAAATTACATAGCATTTTTTTTGTTTTCTAAAAATATATCCTAGTCTAATATTAACATTTAGATCGCGAACACATCTGGTCACATTTCACGACAGCTGTTCCCAGTTCCCAGTAGAGTGCGTTAGGCAGCCTCCGACGCGTGATGATCGTGTAGATAAGCCTTTATCTCGCGCACGTCGCAGCGAGAGGTGCTCGTGTGTGCGCGCCTTTACTTTCTGCGTTAGGAGTTGTGTAGGCTGGTGCTAGAAAAAAATATTAATAGTTACTTATATTCTGAATTATATTTTGTTGACAATTTTTTTGACTCTACTTATTGATTTTTCAAATTCCGAAATTATCCTTAGTACAAATCAATGAGATTAGTTGCATAAAAAAAATATTGACGCCTGGCCTTATCAAAAAGTTATTTGAAATAGCGCAGCAATATAGTATCTATTTTACAAGTCTTACTTACTTGCACCTATTCAAGTATTACTTTATACTCTAAAAAACCTAGGTAAAAGCCTCCATTCTGACTTGACCTTAACACCACAATCCTAAGGTTTACAACACTTATAAATGACAA
The DNA here is from genome assembly GCF_030705265.1 of Helicoverpa armigera. Lineage (NCBI taxonomy): Eukaryota > Metazoa > Arthropoda > Insecta > Lepidoptera > Noctuidae > Helicoverpa > Helicoverpa armigera. The sequence goes on from NC_087141.1 coordinate 5,979,056, forward strand.
ACTCAGCGACAGTATCTATGATCTGTCAGGTCAACAGGGTGGAAGAACTCTGGTCACACTGTTCAAGATCATCACTTTTAATGGAACATATCCGGTTAGTAATAGTCTTGTCTGAATTTGGAAAATGGGGTTTAACATTTGAAAATAACGACGTTCTCTGTTTGACCTCTGTATATGATTTTGATACTGTTTTCGGCATCGCTTTTTCAGACTTAGGAGAAGGTTTAAGGCATATTGTAGGGAGGTGGCCATGGATTTTTTCAGACAGACTAGCTTTGGTGACAATGTTCGAACGACCTGAATGAAAGGTAAATCAACAGACTAGCTTTTATATGGAGCAAAAAAGATACAAAAATACCTAAGTAGTTTTACCACCGCTGTGCAGCATATTGTCGGTAAAATACATTACATAGATGACATAGAATTACTTATTATAAAATCGACGCAATGACGCTTTTACTCCAAAACAATTTATAGGTATCCTAAGGAATAATTCCTGAGCTAGCTATGTCTAGTCGCTGTAGCAATATGAAACAAAAACAACAGACTGCAGGGCGTTTTTGATAATCTAGATAGACGCAGTGAGAATGTAAATATGATACTCATTTGATATTCTTTCGATGTACGCCAGTAAATTGTGATAAAAACCACGTTTGTGATACACATACCAGTTACTGTTTTATCTGCGGACCGATCGCGCAAAACTTTTGCCCATTTGTACTTACGTGTAGCACTTAGGATAGTGTTTTAAATGGTGATTTTTTTTTTGGTGTTGCTGTATGCCCAGTTTATCTGCTTAGCTAGCTTTCGCTATATTTTCCTGGGACAGCAATATTTTTTCGACCTCTTCAGTTACATAGATCCAATGACTGGCTTTTACCTGGCTGTTGTCTGGCTTTTGTTCTGCTACAGCTCACTTCTAGAAATAAAGATTTATTTACCTTTGATATCATATTTACTCAGTTAAATTGCATTTGCATCAATTCGATCTTAGTTCAATTGCCGAAATTAAATGACTTCGCAAAATATTTATGTAGTCTACTTTAATTGACAGATCCATAGACCAACCGAATTAAGTATTAAGCAAATGGCAATAAAATGCCACGACATTGATAAATCTTAACTGTTTAACTTAATTGGCTACCAAAGATTGAAACCGTTTAAAATAACCGATTTTTTTAGTCTATTTTTTCCAAATTTCTCAAGGATCCCACAATTTATTTAAGAGCCGAAAGAAACCCTTTTCTTAACTCAGATGTCAATTATAAATTCGGCGTGAAATAGTATTTTAGGAATTTCAATTCTTGGCGCGAAAATAAATTGAAAAAATCTCCTAACAAGCTAGAGAGGCCATTGTAATTAACTGTGAAGGGTTATTTGGTGGTGTTGTCTCTTTCTTTCATGTGGTGAATGGATATTTTTGTCTCCGTCAGCCTTTGGAAGTGTCGCCACAAATCACGGGAGACAATGAGAAGACAGTGGACTGCTGGTACTAAGATTGTGAGATCTGGATAGTCCTATACGAATAGGAGGTAGATTGGTCCAAAAACGAACGAACTATATAAAGATTTTTTTATGTTATTTAAATTAGGGATATCTTCTTCGCAGTACCTATAGAACAGTGCATAAGTATCGGCCATCGTGATAGAGGTGCATTTCAAAAAAAAACATTACTTATCACCTGGTCCCTAAATACTTACTTACTTTCACAACAACTCTTTCTGCAGGTTACAGTATGTGTATTTACATATCCACCCAAATACACACCTCTTCCATAGATCACGCAAAATTATGCCACCTTCCGATTCACCCGCCTCCAAAATTGCCTGACATTTGCAATTTTGACGTAAGTTAACAAGAAAAACACAGGATGTCAAGCCCCACAAGAAGACTAACCATTTAAGGGAATAAATTGATGAGAACCCATGGAGTTATTTATGCGTAATTATTCATTATTTTGGTTCGAACAACATTCGTGTTTGGTGAAACGCGTTTACTTGCCTTGGTAGGTATATAATACGATTAAATGATGCTACTTATAGTGCAAGGACGTGTGTATGTAATGTCAAGCCTGTTTTTATATTTAAAAGTACGTTAAGCCTGTCCCACGTAGATCTTTGTAAACTTGGCAGTGGTGTTTCTGGGTGTATTCTGACCGAAGATTTTAAGAAAATATCGAATTTTATTCGATATTTCGATCAAACCACAGGATTTCAAGAAGATGTCATATATTTGAATATGTCATATATTTAACCCACTATAACATAGTTCCTGCATATAACTGCAACTAACTGACCACCTCGGCTGTGCCAGAGGTATGTTTAAATACCTAAACCTTTCTCATGAATCACTGTATCTATTGGTGAAAATCTAACGACAAAATCTATGATAGGTAATCCATGCAATATTTTTTCAAAATAGAAACCAATTTCACTTTAGCCATTCCTTATCCATCTTGTTATATTCCCGGTCAGAGGTTTGGATGTGCGATTTCCGTTGAGTGGCGCAGCAATTAATCGCGCCGCCGCGGATGCCACTAGCTCTCTGTTTATCGCCGCACTTATACACAGATGCTCAATCAAAGCGCGTTTTTTACATAGTTTCATAGTTTTGGTATAGGTTTTTGGAGAAAGTAGTAGAACGTCTTGGGTTTTGGCACATGTAAAACTTGAGGTTGGATCACACTTACCAAAATCAATCCACTCAGGTAGGAATATACTTAGGTATACGAGCAGCCTTCAGACCAAGCACTAGGAAGTGGCTATAGGACAAGAATAAAACAAAGCTATAATATGTATTTATTTGAAGAAATACAGATTTAAGCAGGTATCTAGAGAAAAGTTCGTACAAGTTTAGCTGATCTGCAAACATATTAGGTATCTAGGTACGTATGAGAATAATGTCCTTTTCATGAAAACAGGTCTTTTCTACACACTTACACAATAAGGAACACATGCCCAAGAATAAAATATATTAAAAAAAACTTAAAATGAAAAACAAATCGTCTATAATCGTCAGAAACTTGCAAAAGCCAGAAAACAGAAGAGGTATTAAGAACAATTATTAAGTAGATGTTCAGAACAATTATCACATTAAAATAATTATCCGCGTTATCGCGAGATCTAGCTGTGAACTTGCTACTTTGTTTCTATCTACTGTGAAATCTCATGTTTGTGTGTGAGATTAGTGAAGTTTTACTGAATAAGTGGTGTTGAAATGTTTGTAAGTTTTTCGCAATTAATCATGAATTCATCGGCGCTGCAGGTTTTCTAACAGCTAGTCAGAAAAATGTGGGTTTGTAATCTATGTCCTTGGAAATTCCACATTATTTCTTACTAGGTTACGGATCTTCAAATTTTCTTAAGACTAGCTTAATTACCTTAATAGACTATCTCAAGAAGCAAGTTCATATAATTTTGGAATCACCCTACTCTTCTCTTCGTGCCTAAATGTAATATGCGTGCGTGATAATCTGAGTACCTATGAAATAAGGTATAAGCCCAACAGTGAAAAAGTTGTTGAAGAGTCGTCCTATAACAAGGATAAGTAAAACAAATCCTTAAGACAACCCGCGTCAAAAAGCAAAGTGTAAACCGATTACAACTACAATGTATTCGATTTGCAAGTTAATTGATATAACTATGAGAATACAATTAAACCAATTACTCGTTGCTGACCGGCGCTCGATTGATTGTCATTTATTATGAACGGTGGGAATTGCTTCACGCGGCCAGTCGGTATATGGTGTTCAGGCAATCATGGGCAGGTAAGCTGATCGCCACGCCTACTGGGTCTTTTGTTTCAATTAAGGAAAAGGTATTTTTCAGTAGGTAGTGTCTGCATATTCTGTAGTCATGGTGGGTAAAGGACCAACCTCAAGTATGAGGGCGCGGGGTCGATCCCAGGTCAGGCAAGTACCAATGCAACTTTTCTAAGTTTGTATGTACTTTCTAAGTATATCTTAGACACCATTGACTGTGTTTCGGATGGCACGTTAAACTGTAGGTCCCGGCTGTCAGTGAACATCCTTGGCAGTCGTTACGGGTAGTCAGAAGCCAGAAAGTCTGACACCAGTCTAACCAAGGGGTATCGGGTTGCCCGGGTTACTGGGTTGAGGAGGTCAGATAGGCAGTCGCTTCTTGTAAAGCACTGGTACTCAGCTGAATCCGGTTAGACTGGAAGCCGACCCCAACGTGATTGGGAAAAGGCTCGGAGGATGATGAGGATGATGATGATGGTGAGATAATCGAGCGATGAACGGACTAGTAGGTACCTATATGGTCTGTTCTTGTTTTGAAGAACGCGTGAGCTTATCACGGGGATGGGCAGCCGAATCAAATCTCGGTGGAATAGCCAGTCTATTCAGGATATTTTGGATTTTTAAGTAATTCAGTAGAATATTTTCAGTAATTTTACTATCTGAGATTTTAGCGGTCTGCATTTATTTACTCTCAAAGATAAGCTCTGTATTCTAGAGTCATTGTTGCAGACGCTTGTCACGATAGACTCTTATATTGACTGAAGCCAATTTGATGACAATCTTAAGAAGACAAATCAGTCCTTAATTTCACCAGTTAGCAACAAACCTCAATAAACAAAACGCCAAAAAGTCGCCATCACCAACAAAAACACTAAACCGCTTCAATCGATAAGAAACGACTGTAGTATCGATACCTGAAAAAAGGGGGGAATGTAATCGATTAAGCTAACAAAAGTAGCCCATCGTATATATCAGGTTGATACTCGTATTTTAGGCTTTTTTCTGTGGAGTACCCAAGCCTGCCAATTGTGCTGGCATTAAAAAAATTACAGAATAAAGTGGGGTGTAGACAGACGGTTAAGTTAAAGCGGAAGGATTAAACGTATAAGTAGTCCGATGGGGAGCTTACAGAATTAATGTTTTTGCACTTATAAATATTTAAGAATGCTCCTGTTGACATTTGTTGGTCACGAATAGCAATGCATTTCAATAATAAGTGACATGGGATACGATTCGCAGGTGTGATGTGTGTTCAGACTTTATTTCGAGTTCAATTACAAAACCTTTAGTTAATTGAAACTGCACATGAAATAATACAATTCTTATACACTTTATTTACCTTATAGAAACGACTAAATAAAAAAATAATGTTCCTTTATTAAGGTGGACTATTCAATAGATACTTAGCGTGTACACTATTTGCAACATAGCCAACAGTTTAGTTACTCCATTCCCCTATTTGAAAACTTTGATTTTTCTTTCTTTATTTATATGTATGCAAGTATTTCTCTCAATATTGATGCCTCTGATCCTGCCTTCGTATCTCATGTGCACAATCCCTAAAGTAATTCTTCCCTCGAACGGCGTGGGACAAAAACTAATGAATTTGACGACAGATCGCAGAGGGCGCCACTAGCTACGAATGTAAGGCGGTCGTGTGCCAGCCAGAGGTTTTTGCCGTTTTCAACGAAAATTTATTAAGAGTTGACATGTTATTTTGTATTAGTCTGTTAGTCCGTTTTTGAGGTTATTTATTGAATTTCAAATTGTATAAGAAAGGCCCGTTAATACGATGCAGCACGATGTTTTCTTAGTTAAAATTTTTGTGTCGTTCACAAGTTTTTAAATAATTTTTCGTCAACGACCGGTACAGTTTTTCCTTTTGGCAACACCATTTTAATTGTGATTATATTACTTATCAATTAGCTATTGATTTTATGTATGTATGTATTAACTGAAGGACAGAAAAAAACAGCTTTAGCTATTGTTTCTCGCTACCCATACGTAAGAGAAGATCATGAGATCACCAACCTAAGTAGGTTGCTCTAAGTATCCCTGAAACTGACGCAACAGTTTATCATAAACTTATCTACAATAACTCCATATTTCGCAAACCCTCTTAATGCTCTTTGGAATAACTATTAACTTAAGAAACATGATCAAATATTCAAAATCCTCCAAAATACACGGTTTTGGTTGTAAAATTAGATGTCACAAGTATGTCGTCACGTCTGGTCGTCGTGACGATGTGGCCGCGAGAACTCACGACTATGTAGACAAACTGTAATGTGTAATAGTAAGTACTGTAGATGTTCGTATTACGTGAGATCTTGTGCTGATTGTCAGTCTTGCGTAATAGGGAGATGGGTGTTTTGATGTGGGAAAAAAGGGTGAGTAGGTGATACAATTTGTAGGCATGGTCGTTTTTTGGATGTTCAAATCGTCAAATTACCAATGGGCCCCGCTTTGGAAGGAGCAGCCTAAAAGTGTCAAATATATTTCTCCCTAAACCCTATGTTACTAAAAGCCTCTTCCTCCTTCTGGAGCCTTTTGTGTTTCTTAGACCATCTTTATTGCACCATTGATCGAAGTAGTTCAGTTAAGTTTCACCAACTGACTTACATAGACGTACTTAAAGCTTACTCTAGGAGAGATCATTATTAGCAGGAGTGTTCGCTTGACGATTGACTAGCTGAAGGGTGATAGAGCGAAGATTTGCGGAACTTATAACATTCTCATATTTGAAATTCCCAAGCTATCCTCTTCGTCATCACATCAACTTACAGCAAATCAATGCAGACCAATTTGCAGACACCTTTCCTAACCAGTCCAATTGCCTGTTTATCACATGAACACATTTAAAATTTCGCCTTTTAAACAGCAAAAACGTTGCATTGTGTGCCAAACGATCGGACCAATAATTTATGACATCCTATTTTTTGTGAACAATTGTCTCGCAGTTTCGGAGTTGCATACGTAACAGTATTACTGAGAAATTAATCGCCCTGCAATTTAGATAGACATCCTGCGTAGTTCCCATGATGGGCAATGCCATGCATTATGGATGCAGTTTTTGGGAATAATTGAGAGTCATAGACGGTTTTTTTTGGTTTGATTTTGCAAATTATGTTGTCAGTGGTCACTTTTTTACGCGTAACAGTGGGTTGGTCCAATCTGCCACAGGTTTTTTAAGACCCGTCGGTCTTGAAGTGAAGACTACTTATAGGACCTTCAATAGCTAACTAGCATCTACCTACAGCGTTGGAAAAGTCTTATGGAATAATATTCAAAGAGAAACATGTCAGGCAATGGATTGCGATTCCGAGTGAGATGCAAGGATCTATAACATTAAAGATCAATATGTGATGGTGGAAATAGGAAAAGCTACAGTCATATCGCTATTACACTTCGAAAGCCTTAAGTCCTAATCACATCATATAATTTTATACAAGTTCTTATTAATATACTTTCGCTATCACCGCGAATACACGAGCGATGCGCGCGCGACGGGTGGCCCGATCTATTTCCGACAGTTCCCGAGAATCGCCGAGCAGCCCCGAGCTACTGCAAGATTACCTGCCGTGATACACATAATTAATGGGGCTTACGACCCCGATGTGTGTCTTTTAGCATGTTAATACCCGTTTACATTTATCTTAATCACCATTTTCAGTGGTGATGGTGATTGCTGACAGCTGATTGATCTGTCAGTCTGGTTTCGTTAAGATATGGAAATGGGTTATTTTTGAAAGTGCTTGTAAGCTGTAATTTGGGCTGGTTGTTGTTGAGGAAAATGTGAGACATATGGACAACTTCCTCACTCTATCCTTCTTAAAACCGAACTGACCTATAGTCTCCTTCTTGCCACTTATTAAACCTAGCTAGTACCTAATCATGTGCTACATTATTTATCATTTTCACATAATTTCATTTAAACACGAAAATACCACTGGCATAGACGACATGTTCAAACAAAGAATCTAGTTGCTATGATCTCCAGATGAAAGAAGGATAATTCAATATTTGAATTTCGAATTCATAGACCGATCATAGAATCATTTCAAGTCAGCACTAGGTCTGATTCAAGAAAATGTACAAAAGGAGCGCTGGAACGTTCGTAATGGCGCGTGCAACTGATTACGTATCTTCATATTTGCAACCGAAACTCTCACGTTCGGAAATTTCAATAAAATTGGAGCCGGACGGAACGCGTGACAATTTTATCGTCTCCGTCGCCATCCCAAGCCGTCAGTTCGCCGCCGAAAAACAAAGCAAAACAGTGACAATTGGTGCATATCCTGGACGAATTATCCCCATTCGGCGCCTTTGTCCAATTGAAACCTTTATTTTACCATTTTTGCCGTTTTTCCATTCTCATTTGGTTATTTATCTTCTCTTTTTAGGAGTGGACAATGAGCTGCGGCGCTCATTATATCGCTGCAAGTTAGCACGCGAGGCTCTACTAAATCTCAGTTGGAATTCTAGCGAATTACCCACGTAACATGGACCGTTTTTTCCAAGTGATTGATTTGAGTAAAAATTACTAACTTTTACTTTTTTCGAAGACACGGCTCCTGTTCGCTTTGGATTTACTTTTTTTCGGGCTCAATGACTGATGGAGGTTTTTAAGTAAGAGTGGATTTTGTGAGGTATTGTGAATTTGAAGCTTTGTGTTTTATTGATTTAGAGGTCGAAAAGAGTCGAACTTCTCTAAATGGGCTATAATTATCTTCACCTTTGAAAATGTTAAAGTCGCGTAGTTAGCGAATTCTAATTTTAAAATGCCATTCAACAAATGATAAGTCAAATAAAACAGTCAGAATTTCCAAATATCATTTTGAATTAAGAACACAATAAATCACAGACAATTGCCGAAAATGATTTTATTTTAGGGCTCGAATGATGCTCTACCACCCTCATAGTTGACCACAATGCGCCGTGACGAATCTGCACTATCAAATAAAACCAGCGCTTTATATTCGACACCAGTCCACAATAAATGTCCAAATATTTGTTACTAGGCATTTGGCGAATTCAAATACAACCGTGACCAAACGCCCTTACATTCCCTGGAGATCGGTCAAGGTAGACACGCAAAGAAAAACCAACCTTATTGATGTGCTATAAAGTCTATTTTTAACCATCAGCTAGTTGAAACCATAAGTACTACCACAGATTATATAGTACTACGCTGAAAGTGACCGTTCGAAATTCAAACTTACCTTTTCTTATAACGAGACATAATTTTGAGTAGCAATGTGTGCTAGACTTTGAATTTTGAACACAATGAAACTTCAACTTTACGCCTATAAAAATAGAGTTCAAAATTGATTGTGGTATTAAAGGGTAAAATGCTTAAGATAGAATTCGTAACGGCTAATATTGTGCGGTGATATTAGCCAAAAGATAGCAAGGAGGATAAGATTTATTCGGCATGGGATCTTCATGGTGGTTTTCATATCAAAATTAAATATCTCTATGGGGGAACAGGAATTTGCGGAAAATGTATTTTTATGGATCGCGACACTATGTTTAATTAAACGAGAGGGGAAATTAATGTCAGTATTAAATTGAAGAATTTTGTGTTTATGTGGTTCGACGCGAGAATGTGATTGTAAATGATTTGTCACTCATAAAGGAATTTTTATTAGGAACTTAGTGCAAACGTGAACCTTAGAGTCAAACGCTTAATTTGACTGAAGGCTGGAATAGATTTAACCTGGTATTGCACCATTATTTAACTGAAAAACAGGGTTTCCAAGTTACGGTAATTTTACTTTCACTTTATTTTATCGGAATCATATTTCGATAATAAACCAGAGTTGACTAAACTATGAAGCAACTCTATCCAAATACATAAAAAAAAACAAAACAAATTACATTCTAAAACTCCAAATTCAAACATCACCAAACATTCGCCCAACACCACCAACATTGGCGCCAACCCGCCGATGAGCCACAACGCCACAAGGTGGGGCCTAGGGCTTTCAAATACCGGATTTTTTCAATTCCGGTATCAATACCGGTATTAGAAATTTCAATACCGTGATCACGTGATCACGGTATTGTCGGTCATGCAAATATTGCAATACTCCAGATAGCTCCTTTATGCGTCTTCGAAGTGCTTTTGCTAGATTTTGGCTTAAGTCATTCATTAGCTTGACCATCTAACTTCGTCAACATAAATTTTAGCGCAATATCCGCTTTTAGTATATTGGCATCCCGTTTACAAATTTTTAATACAGTTACTTTGACTACAGAAAGGCTGTTGTAAATATTTTTTAATATTGTCAAATCGAATTCGTCTAATTCGAAATCGGAGTTTAATTTTAGATCGATTAAAACTTTTAAAACACAATCCTTTAGTTTCAAAAAGCGTCCAATCATAGCCCCGACACTATGACTAAAAATGAGATTGACTTCATCATGACGAACAAGAAGCTCATAGTCAGAGACGTCTCCGTGATCAATAGGTTTAATACCGGTAACGATCACCGACTTGTCCGAGGCTCTCTGAATATCAACTTCAAGGCTGAACGTTTCCGTCTGACGAAGGCCAGGCTCCGACCAACACTGCTCCAAATCATTTCAGGATCTGAAACGTTCCAGGCAAATTTGGAGAACCGATTGCCGCCGTGGAAACCACAACAGACGTTAACCAGAACCACAAATATATGTTTCGGATCCTCAGGGAGGAAGGTTCGAGATTCTGTAACATGCAGCGTAAGGGCAAGAAATCAAAGCTTTCGGAAGAGACATTATGAAGAAACGACGTGAAAACCAAACAAGCACGTACGACGCGACCTCTTGACATTGAAAGAGCAATTGAGCTGAATCGGGGGTCAAAGGTGTTCGTACAATCTCTTGGAAGAAGCCACTTGACGAAGCTGGCCACAACAAGTGGAGAAGTCATTTCTTCGGTGCCGGCAGTCCTTTCGGAAGTGGAAAACTTCTATGGCCGGTTATACGCATCGCATGCATCTCGACCTGATCCCGAAAATGAGGATTCTAGAGCCACATTAACACGCTATTTCACCGAAGACCTGCCAGAAGTCAGCAGTGGCGAAATCGAGATCGCTCTGAGACAGCTCAAAAATGGAAAAGCCCCTGGCGAGGATGGCATTACAACAGAGCTATTAAAAGCAGGAGGTAAGCCCCTACTGGGGGAGCTCCAAAAGCTTTTTAACGCCGTCCTGTTTGAAGGGAGAACTCCAGAGGCGTGGAGTAGGAGTGTTGTCGTCCTGTTCTTCAAAAAAGGAGACAAAACCCTGCTGAAGAACTATCGACCCATTTCCCTCCTAAGCCACGTATATAAGCTGTTCTCAAGAGTGAACCGACTTGCGTGAAGAATCGACAAATTCCAACCACCGGAGCAGGCTGGGTTTCGGAGCGGATACGGCACCATAGACCACATCCACACAGTGCGGCAGATTATACAGAAGACCGAAGAGTATAATCAGCCAATGTGTCTAGCTTTGTGGACTATGAGAAGGCCTTTGACTCGGTTGAAATCTGGTCTGTTCTTGAGTCCCTGCAGCGTTGCCAAGTAGATTGGCGGAAAAAGGCTCGGAGGATGATGATGACATCTTACGAGTAAATAGTTATTAATCTTATTTAATACAACTTCCTGCTACTTATTACAACAAACCACAATAATATAAAAAGATTGTAATACCGTAATCACGGTATTGACTCGTCAATACCGGTATTGGCAAAAGACCAAAATATGTCCGTGATCACGGTATTACGGGATCCCGTAATACCGGTATTGAAAGCCCTAGTGGGGCCACACCGTCACGCCGCTCGACGCGCGACAATGCGACAATTTTCACGCGCCACCGCGCGACACCGTAATGACGACACTTCGGCTTTGTCGATGGCATTAAAAGATACCAATCATTCAATTGTGCGGACTCTATAGACGTGTAAACGTTGGTTGTAATTTTTAAATTGTGAATGGCTAACTAGACATATTCTGACTAATATCATTGTGTTCAGTGGCAACAAGGAACAGGCATAAGTACTCGATAATATTAGGATTGGCAATTTCGCAAGTATTATTAGGTTTTTAAAAACTTTCTCGGTGGCAGACAATAGCCAGATTCGAATTCAAATTCTGACAAAAACATAGGTACATTAGCCTGATTTATTTTGATGTTATTTTAAAATAGGTGCTATAAGCAAGCAGTTGAATGTTTATAACTTTCAAGAGTTAAAAAAATCTAGGGTTTCTCTATTATTCTGTAGGTGTCCATTCTTCCCATTACACTACTGACAACACCACCTAATTACTGGCCAATCAAACCTATATTCAACCTGCTACACCTTCACAATACCACCGGAAAGTGAACAAAAGCGACCAACACTGACAATAAAAATCTATAATTCCCTAAAATTAAGTAATAAACGGCCATTTCCTAAAGATGACGTCACGGGAGACGGGTCCTGGTGACTTGGTGAAGAAGTAGCGGAACGCAGGAAACGCCGCGATATATATTAGTGTTTGATTTATGCTCCGTCGATATGAGGTGCGGTCGCGTTCCGCTTCGCCGGTTTCGTGGACACACGTTGGTTTCGGAACTGTCAGTTGTCAGTTTTATTTACGTGTGTCTTTGGTTTCTTTTTGTTTTTTTTTTTTTGTTTTGGGTAGTGAAAATATTGGTTAAATTTTCAGGATTGAGGAGAAAAAGATATATGTACGCAGCTTTCTAGAGGTGCTGCAGTGCAAAATTTTACATTAAGTAAGAGAACTTGCATTGCATTGGGTACATCTATAAGCTCTCTTCCTTGGAATAGCATCACTTCTTTAGCGTTATCTAAACCTAAATTAAAGTAAGCACAGACTTGCAAAGTTCGTAGATCCGTTCGTCGTTTGTTAAAGTTATAGGTAATAAGAAGTTATTTTCTAAGCAGGTATTATACCTACTACCGAAAAAGTAAAAAAAAAACTCAAGTTAGGCAAAAATGTATTTTTCGCCTGTAAAGTTGACTTACAGCAAACATTATTTATTGCCATTGCACGTCGATATATTCTCCTCTGAATTCATATCAAACTGTATAAAAAATAGGTAAAAAACACGAATATTTTGTAGTCGTAACAGCCGTATGTCACGGTCCGTTTTCACGCGCCGCTGCGACTATTAATATTGAAATTGGCGCGATATGTCGCCGCTGCACAGTGATTCACGTTCCATACAAAGGCGGCCATAAATACGAAACTCACAAATACTTTTAATTAACTTATTTTACACGTTGAAATATGTTAAGAGAAGTGTAAATTATTAAAATTATAACATAACCACATTCATTTTTAAAAAATATCATACTATTTAGGTGTAAAAATGTCTCGCAGTAATTTTGTTTTAGACGATAAACCTATAACATGTCATACTGCGACTTTTAATGAAAAATCTATATAAATAATGGTTATTTATATTAAAAACAACCATAAAGGAATAAAATAAAACAGCAAAAATACATGAACAACCTTTTTTGAAAATACACACAAAACACAAAATATACCAGAATACATTCAAGCTCAAAAGTATTTACTACAAACAGATAACAAATCTAGAAATTATTTTGATAGCACACCTTTTGTTTTTGACAGGTAACTTTCGTAAACCTGTTAGGAAGGGATCTGAATGAAGAAGTTGATGGTTCAACTTTGTCAGACTTCTGAGATACATGTAACTCAATTCGCTCTACATCAATATTTTCGACTACATTCAGCCAATCTGAATATTTCTCTATAAACTTAGACCTACTACGATTTGATATTGCCCAATAATGAGAAATTCGTTTACATACATTCATAATTTTATTACTTAAAGTCTCTAGTTTGATATTTTCGATGTCATCCGAAAGGCACGATGTTTCAGTCAAAGTATTCAGGACATGTTGCATTTTTCATTTGGACTACCCTCTTTAGAGTGCCAAATGTCAAAAATAGTCGTCCTCGAAACAGAACATTTGAAAGCTTTACCTAAAACAACATGAAAGCTGAACTTAAAATATAAACCTTTTTTCAATACTATGGACATGCATACTTTGACACTCCTTTAACCCAAGAAGGGGCAGAAAGATGCAGATGAAACTTATATGGTTTTATAAGAACATCGTCTTTATTCGAAAAACATTTGCCTCAAGTGCAGCACTGAGCAGCAAAAAGTTATAGGTCCAAATGAAATCAAAGTATACCAAACAAATCTACAAAAACGATACCTTCAATAAAAAAATGAAATAAAATATTAAGCGCATTAAAAAAAATAAAAAATTAGTTGATAATAGAAGTACATACCTTGGTCTTGGACCTCCATACTATCACCATACGTAAACACTTGATTTGGAATAGTGACACTCAAAAACAAAGTGTTAAGTTTTGATGACTCACACGTTGCGATAATTAGACTCGAGATGCGCTAACTTCCGATGCACAAAAGTGGTCAATAAGTTGACCTTATGGCATGGGTATTTAGAGTTTTTGGAAGCTTCTTAACTTGTTAATCACTTAGTAAGTAGATCTAATGGGGATAAGCCAATGACATTTTTCGATTTATGGCCTTAGAGTGAATCACTGTGCGCTGGTACGCACTCTTAATTTATATTGTAGCAGTCGATGCGTTTTGTTCATGCTCAGTGTGAATAGCAATAAGTTTTTATCATTTTTATACCTTAGAAAGAGTGAAATTTTAAAATTTTCCACAGAATTAGTAGTTATCGAGGTTTCTTTTGAACTTATATTAAATTTAGATTAAGTTTTCTATCGTTATAATTCAACTATCTCTAGCTGTTTCCTATGGTTTCATCCGCTTCTGTAGATATAGAACTAATTCTCACGCACTATGCATACCCGTGCAAAATCTGCACTGTTTCTTTAAGTAAAGGGGTAGGTATATTATAGCGTTTTACTAGCTAGTTATATTATTTATAACACTATATTGTAACACATAGGAACAGGTTGCATAGGTACACGTATTCAACCTTTAGCTGTAAGTTTAGATAAGAAATATTTTGTTTTTTTTTTATATTTTTTGTTGGCAATACAAATGTTCAACAGAAAACTTCTTTAGAATAGAATAGAATAGAATATTATTTATTTGTAAAACATAGGTATTGACAAAATAAAGATCTTACATATGTATAATTAGAACGCTATGTTTTGTCATTACGACGTACAAATGTAGTAGAGAAAAAAAAACTTAACATTAAATTGACAAACAAAAATAGTAATTAAATCATCAGAAAACAAAATAAACAACAATAAATACAATTCACAGAGACACATCATTCAAATATTCATCCAAAGAGTAGTAACATTTTTCGGTTAATACTGCCTGAAGAGCCCTTTTGAATTTACTAAGAGGTAGATCTCGGATTAAGGTGGGAATTTTATTGTAAATTCTTGGAGCCAAACCAAAAAAGCTCTTTTTGAGTAAAGCGGTCTTACAATTTACGTGACATAATTTATTTATGTATTGTGAACGTGTGGGCATTTTTTTAGCATCAGATATTTTCAGAAATAGTTGTGGATTAGACTTGACAAACAGTGCGGTTTCTAAAATGTAAAGTGAAGGAAAAGTTAGAAGTTTATATTTTTGAAAATATGGTATGCAACTGTCTGTAGTTTTAAGACCACACATTGAACGAATACATCTCTTCTGCATCCTAAAAACCAGCTCTCTATCAGTTGACTGTCCCCAAAATATTAACCCAAATCTCAAAATTGAAACTACCAGTCCGTGATATGCAGTTATTAAAGTTTCTATATTTACTTTTTTAGATAGCTGAAAAAGAAGATATGCAGCTTTATTTAGGCGTTTACAAATTTCATCCGAATGAGGTTTCCAATTTAATTTACTATCAATTGTTATACCTAAAAATTTTACGTTATTAACATCATCTATTTTAATATTATCATATTCAACATTAATATCTGAGATTTTACATCTTTGATTGAAATGCATAATTGTAGTTTTCGTTAGATTAATAACAAGATTGTTGCTATTGAGCCAAGCTATTATTTCACTTAGTGAGCTATTTATGTAGTTTTGATAATCGTTTGGATTTATACATTTAATTATAGCTGTGCTATCATCAGCAAAGAGGACCATTTTATAATCTTTATTTTTAGGAAGATCATTTATATATATGAGGAATAGAAGTGGTCCCAGCACACTACCCTGTGGGACGCCATACTTTGTTTCTCTAGGTTTGGAAGTGTATTGTATTCACAGGATTCCTGTATTTTAAACTTAAATAAATTCAACCAAAAAAAAAGCTCATATTCCGAACACACCCAAATCCAACGTTCCGTACCGCGCATCGGTTTTCACGCACTATTGCTATCGAAATTTGTATTCAAATTGTCGCAATCCATCGCCATGGGCTGTCGGTGTGAACCAGCCATTTATAATTTATATATATCGTTTTATATTCAAACTGCTAATGGAGTTTATTTTCATTTACATAATTTGGTGTTTATGTATTGTGTAGTTTACTAAATAGGGTATTTATTTGGTGTAATGCTACTGCAAGGATAATTCGGCTTCTGGTTTCTAAAGTTCGGAACGCGTAAGGATAAACTGCACTGAAAAATTGCAAAAGATTTATTTACTTATATACTGTCAGTGGAATTTAAATAAACAAGTAAATAAAATTATATCCTTAATTTATCATAGGTATACGCATAGTTGTCTGCTATATTGTCAACTATTCACAAATATTCTTAATAATTCATTCACTTTTTGCCAATTTCGAATCGGATTCTTCCCACCCTTATCTGCACTCAGTCATTATCTGTAAGAAAAAAGGTATGCTTTTGCTGACTACAAAGTAGTGGTGCGCCACCCAAAAAATAATCGATTCGAATCGATAGCATCAAATCGTTTTACCGCGCATTTTCAATACAATAGTAAACGCGTATGTTTTTGTTCATTCTCATTTAACGCTAACCGACACGAGAGAACGCTTTATAACCTATAATTGTACACTATTTATTGTTATGGTAAGGGGAAAACTGTAGAGTCGAGACATTTGTAGTTTTTTTTTTTTGAAGTTACGGGCTTATACGCTACATTTTCATTATGTTTTCACTGATATACCTGTGCTTGTTAAAGATGTCCTGTAATAGAATGCGAAACCACTTTTTTGGTGCCATAGGTCTCATTATGTATAAAAAATGTGTAGTAGGGACCTATTATACGTACTAGAAGTCTTCACATATAGGTATAATTGCTTTAAAGTTTATCCGACTTTTAATATACTTATTATAGAACTGCTACTCAGAAACGATGCATGCGTTACCTATAGAAACAAAATACGTACGTACGGACAAAATAATAAGATCATTGAGATATTATTTAATCAATACAAAAGCATATAAATTCAAAGCAGACCGAAAGAAAGAAATGAAGAGCTAAACCGTTATCGTGCATATTGAACAAGAACCTTTGACAAGAATTTTCATCACATACCTAGGTAGCTTAATTACAACGCCAGCTTCAATAAATATTAGTAGAAATAATAATGAGAACAAGTCGACTCCACAGCAACAGCTCTCATTCGTCATAATAAACGTTGAATGTAGATTATTTGCAAAACCATGTGAAAATGTCAGCTCAAAGGATTGATTGTGAAGTAATTTGCCATGTTAGCGCAATGAATAATTGAATTTACACAGAAATTGTATTTAACACGTCATTATGATGTGAGGAAAAAAGATGGCCAGGGTTCTCAGTGCTCAGGTATTTACAATCGCGGTAAACTCGGCTTTTGTGCTTAGGTACATACTTATATGGGGGTGTGCCACTTTCTAAGCTTAGTTCGGAGAAAGATAAGCGATATGGAGCAAGAAGTGTGAATTTGTGTCTTCTTTGGAAGTTCAGCCGCTTGATTTTCTGTTGTTTTTGTTTTCAAGTTCTATGTGGGAAAGTGGAATGGTTTTTGAGATGGTTTAGACTGCAGTGATGTACTTACTTAAAGACTAGAAACATTTATTTTCTCCGTTTATGTCCTATTTCAGTTTTCATTTTCAGTTTAGGCTCCGTAGTTTTTTGTAGAACCTTAAATATCTTTGATATATGATTTTCTCGTATCTCTTTTGTTCAAGTGCCTGATGAAATTTATCACTTCAACAGTAAAGCTTACCTTTCTATCTACGGCCTAGTTCCATCAGGTCTTTTCGTAGATCTGTACAATTTCTTCCCGTTTTTCATCTGTCCCATGTTTGTTATTTTTTCCATACCTGAAACTTGTGAAAAATATTATCACGTGAACTCTGGCAGCCCTATACGTTTGAAACGCGTATTGAATGTTAAACACAGATTGGTATTAATCGTTGAGAACTGGAGAGCTCGAGTCTATCGCTAATTATATTGGATACTGTCACGCTATGGTAAGTACTTAGCCTCTGGGTGTGTGCAACTTTCCTTAGCTGGTCTCTGTACTTGAAGATGTATGGGGATATGTATGGTATAGATAGTTCAACTCAGATTTGCGCGCGGCCCTATGTGTGCGTCGGCTTGTAAATATACAACTTTCATTCGTGTGACAGTGACGTCGTCCGAGCATGACGTGTTCTTATCGCTTTTTGTTATGGGTACAGTCGCTTACGAAAATGTCTAGTTCTTCACGGAGAAATTATTAAGGAGAAACAACATTCAAAGCTTTTTATTATTAAATATAGTTTTTCATTATTTTCGTCTTTTCAAATTTACATTGACAGTATCTAAGAAATAAATGAGGTGAAATATCTAAGATGATTTAAATACTCCTTACATATTTTCTAGCTCGGGGTACGCAGACAATAAATATAATAATGTAAACAAAATGTGTGGGGAATTAAAAAAAAATATATTGCTTCGCATAATGTCGACCAAAATAAGACGGAAATAATGAAACTCATAAATGAACGTACAAGTCAAATTGATGAAGGGATGTTGGGTAATACTTGTCGACATGTAAGAAAAAAGAAGAATGCTATAGACATTTTGACATGGAGTCAGAATTTATAATTCACCTTGGAGAGTAGCGAATCCGAAAATTCATCATTTGATTTTTTAAGTAGCGATTTAGAATCATTATAAATAAATAAACATTAAATTACGTAATAACTGTTTTTCTTTAAACACCCGTATGCAACCCCTAGATAACTGTATTTGTACCCGACTGTACCTCTTGTCACGCACACAAAGTCACTGTATATGTACAAGGGTTACCCACACATAAGGCCGCGCGCACGACTGAGTTGAACTTACTATACAGTTCTTTGCAAATAGGCTTGCCGTTCTGAAAGGAATTTAAAAAATCAACAGGTTACACCCTACAAATTAACAAGAGAAACTATTAAAAAAAATGATCAACAACACTACAGATAAACAGATTAGGGCGCAGCTTTGCGAGTAAAACATAAATGAGAAACAAATTAGCGAAATAATAGATCCTTGCTTAGGTAAGTATAATCTGACTATCTTTCACATCAAAACTACTGAACCGATTTAAATGTTTGGTAGATCGATTCTAGAATATAATAGATACTTATGTAGTAGATAGTTTAGACTCTACAGCTCAAGAAATATCATAGGCCCTTTCCACCCGGGTGCACTAAGTAGTTCCCTCAGGACTCAAACGAAACCTCAGGGAATACTTAGCTACTAAAATAACACCGATCATTTACAAGTTCTTTTCATCAGTCCCTTCACATGATACCTCGTTATTAGCAAGTGACAGACAAAAGGCCCACTTACGGCTTCCGTCGATAAGCGATGAAGTAATTGCTGACAAACACCATGGCTGGCCACCATGGTGACACGCCTCTTTGCGAAACCGTCAGACACCGTGACCGTTAGGATTGGCTCGAAGTTTATAGCTTGTTGTTGTTACAGCCTTTGTATCGTCCCACTGCTGGGCTGCGGCCTCCTCTCACACGGAGAAGGATTGAGCATTAATCACCACGCTTGCTCAATGCGGGTTGGCGATTTCAGACTTAATAGTCCAGGTTTCCTCAAGATGTTTTCCTTCACCTTTATATCAGCCGTTGGTGTCTAAGATATACTTAGAAAGTGCATACAAACTTAGAAAAGTTGCATTGGTACTTGCCTGACCTGGAATCGAACCCACACCCTCATACTCGAGAGGTTGGTTCTTTACCCACTAGGCCACCACGACTTTATAGCTTGGGATGGATTAAAATATGTTGGACAGTACTCAAAAATAAAATCATTACTAGATTCAAACAGCGGTTTCATCCGCTTGTTGAGTGAGGTTCTGCACCCGTATAAAAAGTTGTATATTACTGTGGTATGTATTTCATGCTCTATACTGCTAAGTTTTATCAAGCTCCTTCTAGTTGTTTTAGCTGGAACAATCACACTGACATGACCCACGTGCATACATGCTTTGAATCCATACATCCTAAAAAACGAATAATGTCTTTACAGCGCTTTTACACTGGCGGATTTTCCGCTCAGAATGTTTTGCGAGCGACGTCACTGGGTTTGGGCTCTTACATATAAACAAGGCAAGTATCGAAGTATCGAGGTTTTGGGTATATCCGAAAGCCGATGTGAAAACACTTACGGCCGTTCCCAGCATTTTATATATTTTTTTTTGCTTCCTAGAGATATGATGAGATGATATGATGATTTTTTTTTGCTTCCTAGAGATGATGAGATATGATGGGGGTAATGTCAAAATTCAATCCTTAGTTAGCAAATCAACCGATAGAACATTAGTTAATGTACAGTTATCGGCACGGATGTCGGGCCCTGACCTTCACCTGCGCAGAAGCGATTTACTGCCTTATTGCCTTATGTGTACGGGTGCGCAAAGCGATCCCCACTCTTCCGCCGAGAGCCCGACATCCGTGCCGGTAACTGTATCTACAGTAAAAGTGCCAACCATAGCCAATATAATGGCCATCCAGACTACACAATTGTCTCCGTCTAAATAGTAACGTGTCAACTTTGACGAGGCAACGACAAACGTCATAATAATTGTATATTCCAGACATATTGCGGCTTGAATTACGGACTGGATGCCAGGAATGGGTTTATTTTACGCTATGAATTGTTTAATTGGGTTTAATTGAGACCTGAAGGGATTTTTTTAAAGAAAATGTACTTAGTGGGAAAACGTGGTGTCTAAAAGTTATTGTAGAATTACAATATTTTTTTATTTGCTACATAGGCGACAATTTTAATTGAAATACTGTTAACAGTTTGTATTGTTCGAGTTATATTTTGATTAATCTTCTCGAGATCTACTTTATTTTGGTTAGATAAAACTTATTAGTCATCTTACCTAAGCCACCTCGTTCAGCCTAAGGTACCACCCCGTGCCTACCTATCTGACAGCCAGAAAGATTGGTCTTAAAAGGTTCTTTTTTAAATTACAGGCATGATACACAACATACTGTTCCTAATTTGAAATTTGAATGACATTAGCTCGGCTTCCAATATAAAAATAGGGAGGTTACGTGTTTCATATCGTAATTTTATTCATGCCTTCGGTTTTTCCTAATATTAAAAATACAATCAACTTTTATAGAACTTTAAATTGTCTGTGTTGTCACAAAATATTATTGCTGTTATAGTCTAGCTAGTAGGAACTCCCAAAAAATAAGAAACTTAACTATGCGTTACTCAAATAAAGAGCGGTTTTAGATTCTCTAATCATTTAAAAATTATGTTGTAACCGCAAAAAAAAGTTCACAATAACTTAAACGTGATCTAGAGGCAAAATGAGCAAGGTGAAATTAATTACATATAGTTATTTATGACCAGTATTACAAACAGCATTGACACCAATAAAATTTTAATTTAGAAAATTATCATTCCAAATTCGTAAGTTCAAAGCGCCAGAAGTTCCGGTTGACCAAACAACGGGGTGACGCAAAAATATGTCCTCCCCAACTCGATACACCCGTGGGAATCGATTACCAATCGATACGAGCTATAAATCGCATAATGATTATCGATATTCCGATAAGGCTGTTTAAATCGACTTGTGTTGACCAAATGGAAATTAGAGGATTAAATTGGATAGGCATTTGTTTTGCTGAAACTGTAGTTCTTATTTTACAAATGTTGTGCAAGTGTTTCTATGTAGTTATTCATTAAGAAAGCGTGTTCTTTATACATAAAAGTCCTTTTTGTTTATTTAACTAATACTAAACAATCTTGTGGTTCATTTTGTATTTTTTGTCATTGCTTCGATTGCGTGAAATCTTAAGTTTTATTTCAATGAAGTACTTGCTAGCTCTTATGAAAAGTTACACATAGTTTCCATAGACAATCATCCGCCATGATTAACAAACGTCTTGAACTGTCAAAATTTCCCGCGCATTTCCCGACGCAATCTCGTGGTCTCTGGTCATCAGAGTACAGCTACAGTGGGGTAAACATTAGAACAATGATAACATCGACCCGGAGCGACGGCCGCGGAGCTACCGAATCAATATCGGGGATCAAACGACTTGGTTTCCAATGCTCTTTGTGTGTATAGAGGTGTTATTACCACCCTTTAACTTTTTTAAAGTTTTTAAAGGTTGTATGGTTCTTCTCGTTGGCGATGGCGAGTCGATGGCAATTATCTAAAATTTTAGAGGCCCAGTATTTGGCCACACAGTATCAGTGGTAGTCAGTAGGTCTTTCAATGTGTAGGTGTTATAACATATTGAGCATATAATATGATGGTAAAATGGTAGGTACTATTTTCCGTACCGTTTCCTGTTTTTTTTTTCCAAAGTCAGCTCAGCTATTGCGATATTGTTTTTACTGTTAGACATCTATATAACACCAGCTGTAAGCTTAGCTGTGCTGCTAAATATAGTCCATAGGCATTTAATTTTCCGTTTTACAGCTCTATAACATCCCACACAAAACTTGTAAGCCCCTATAAGAAATCGGTCCGTCTCGAGAGATAAATATGTAATCTTAATATAATTGCGTCTGCCGGGCCGGTCAAACACGACCCCCGTTCATTTCCCGCCCTTATTGACTCTCTCGGTCGACTGGCTCGTGGCCGCGACACTAACAGTGTTGCTACTCTCGCTGATGGATTGCCATGCGAAAAAATCGTTGGGCTTAAATGTTTTGGTATAGGAATAACTGCTAGTCTGTTTTTAGTTGCTGGAAAATGTATGCATGTTCTATATGATAGAGTTTCTCTCGATTTCTCCGGGTTTCTATCATCAGCAGATCCTTACCTGTGACAATCGGACCCAACTACAAGAACACTCCTTCATATGAAGAAATAATGTTTCAAATCGGTCCAGGTTTTTTCAAGAAATCAAGTATATAAAGAAAAATAAAATCCAATTAAAATCCTCCTCTCTTTTTGGAGTCGGTTAAAAAGCTCCCAATCATCAAATAAAGCCACTAATGCAAGTTGCCAGTACATAATCCTGAGTAATCTGGCAACACAGAGCCGTGACGAATGTCGCTGTGACTCTGTGACTGATACCTATTGTAATGGCGGGAGTATGTGCAGCTGGTGGGGTCATCTTTTTAATTGTTTCTAGATTGAGTTTTGTTTGTTTTTTGTTTTACTAAAATGTTAGGTCGTATTGTTATCTTTCTTGATTCAAGGGAATATACATCGGCAATAGCGTTAACAATAGACGACCCAGTTTGTAGCAACCACTCAATATACAAAGTTACTTAAAAAAGCTACATTTTACACTAATTTTTTCTCGGGGTAAATTCGAGCTCCATTTACATGAGATAGTATTTAGCAATGGAATTTTCTATATCACGACTATTAGCATAGAAGCAAAGCAGACCAAAATATTTCAGAGACTCACAAGTCAATTATCGATAATTGGATCCTCATCTACACATTTATCCACAACATAATCCGTTGTAAGTCCAAAAAATAAGCTGTAACAATGTAATTCCTCCTATAGTTACGTGGTAAATTATCTATAACTGCTAGTGTCTTTAGATAATTTACCACGTTTCAAGCCCTCATTGAGGACAACAGATATTCGCAAAAACAAAAGACACCAGCCCACTGGTGCAGAAGCGAGGGATCTGAATGAACTGATGAAGATCGTGTGTGTGACAAGACGCGGTGATAAACTGTTGCCGTGGAGTTGGCGATGCGTTTCCTTGTAATTGAGAACGCTGCCATATATAAATGTGCGAGGATTTGCTTGTGTTTGGGTTTGTCATTAGTTGCAGAATTAGAATGTATTTGAGAAGCTACATAGGTACATTATTTATTTATCACAAACACAGCTGTAATTACAGGTACATAATAACTTAGACAGAAACTTGGACATAGTTTTAGAAGGTATCCGGCCATGGTTTCTAAAACATTGATGGAACTACTCGTATCAGGGGTCAACAAGGTGCAAATATTTTTCTGCCCCGCTAATAGCATGGTAACGACATTTTTAATACCTAAATTATGTGAAAAATAATAAATATAGGTAATAAGCTTATTCGTTGAAGAATTTTTAAATTTGAAGAAATAAATAAAGAAAATACAAAATTCAACGACATCCTTTTAAAAAAGAATTACACTCACTTAAGAAACAGCGAGCCGCTGACATATGTTAACCGTTGCAATAATTCCAAATTGGTGTCATCTTTTTTATATATCGCTTCCTATTAAGTACAAAATCGACAGCTCCAAAACGGAAAAGCATTAGTATCAAATTCGCATTACTCTTCGAACGACGGAAACTTGCTCATAAAATATTTCTTTGACTATCGTACCTTGGCCTGTATTGTACTATACAACCACCCCATCTTGGTCGTGATTCTTGGGTCGTGTAGGGGAGTGGGAGGTCAAGTTACGTTGGCAGCAGTTGGTCAGTCTTCAATTGATATTAATGGCATCAGTCCACCTGGTCACTGGACTAAGGCTTTGGCTTACATGTAACTGGACGACTTAATTGAGTCGTTTTTCTAAAATATTTGCGACTTGCAAATGTCATGTTGAAGACAATTCATGGGCGATTTTGTAATGTTGTGTTTGGTTTTTTATGTAATTTGTTACGTTTTATTCATTGGGTTTGTGTTTTTGTGTTTAGAGTTGTTTTAGTTAGAAGAATTTGCGAAAAAATTAAAAGCTGAGGTAGTACCTAATTTCTCACCGCTTGTTTCGCGTTCTTAAATTAAGAATTGAAATCGGTGAACAAATATCATTGTTGTTGGGACATAGCTTAGACCCGAAAGCACATAAAATACATAAATCAATGGGCTAAGCTCGCCATTGTACATTATCTCTCTGTTTTCAGTATGTCAAATGTATGTGTGCAATAAAGAATATGAATCATTAATTACTTCTGTGGAGATCAAAGGGGGAAGCCTATGCTCAGCAGTGGACGTCCTATGGCTGAGATGATGATGATGATGATGATTACTTCTGAATCAGCAAACATCTAGGTAGATAGATCAACACTTATTCTTAATTACTAGTTAAAAAACAGGGCATATTACCACCTTGAGCGTTAACAATATTCCGAAACACCACCTATATTTCACAAACACATTTCCCGCCGCAATTGGCGTCCATCTTACTTTTTTCTTATAAAAAAGTGTAGTTTCATGTAAACACAGTCTTACAAGGTGCCACATAATGATTACTGTGTCTATTGCTATAATGGGGTGTTAACTTCCAATAGACAGCTGATGCCTGTGCTACAAGTTAATCAATTTTTAAACAGCACTTTCCGATAGCTCAATAGTGCTGTTATTGGATTAACTGACACTTGTTTGTTGCTTGTTTTTTTGATTTGTTTGATTGGTTACATTGATTTATGGGCTAAGAATTATATGAACTTTCTACCTTAACCAATCTATGCAAATAGGACGCAAAAATAGAAAATATTCATGCATCTACTTGTCGGATGTTTGCTATGCCTTCACGCAAAAAGCACTGAAAGGATTTTAATGAAACATTAAAGTAGCGTAAAAGTAATCATTAGATTAATCATCATCATCATCATCCGCCTATCGCAGTCCACTGCTGGACATAGGCCTCTCCAAGTGCACGCCACTGAGATCGATTTTCGGCTTAGGACTAGATTAATACGGGTGCGAAAACAGCTATCCCGGGACTCGAGTAAAATCACGGAGTAGAGCCAAGTAATACTTTACTTAAGACATTGTGTAGTGACTATAGGTTCTCGGATAGGTACTAATCAATTTCTTAATTACAACTACATCTTTCAAATTACCGTAAACTTTACCCTATCCATAACACTTTAATCAAGGTCGATGTATACGGAATTCCAATAGCACCCTCCCGTCCCCTTTATTAGCTAAATGGCGCGCACGCATCTCGTGACAGGCCGCCATAATGTCACCCGCCATTGACGGCCGCTGTCATTGTCATGGACTCAGATAGGTGGAGCGACCAACTGACCGTGATGAACGGGACTTGGTTTCAAGCTAAAATGTGTCTGTGAGATTTCACGGGATTAAGTAAAAGTTTAGAAAATTATAGACACCTACGTAAGGGTAAATGCCTTGTTTTATTTCCTCAGGATAACCTCATTAAGTTAATTCATAACTAATCCCCCATTTATAAACGTAGGGGATAAGACGCCGATTTACTTTTTTCAAAATCAAAACAAAAATTTAATATAGGTAGGTATTTCATAATTAACTGGGATTATTTAAAAAACTGGAATATGCAAAATGTATTGTCAGTTAGTAAAGTGATGTAAGAAAAACCTACCGATAAATAAGGTCCTACACAGTTAAAAATCATGGTGTTACGAATTGCATCAAAAAGAGTAGAGGGTCAATTCAATCCGTATCATCGAGCCCACCTTAAACCATGACATTGTTTGGCGCCTCCACATTATACTCAAAACACATTATATAGTGCAATTGTTTCCACACACAGTTGACCATTCAAATCCCATTCGAATAATGTCCGAATTCTATTCGAGTAACGTCCGAATTCTATTCGATTATCGAGTAATTTATATCGATGCGTTACAGCATTGTTTGTGAACATTTGATACGTTTAAAAATGGTGTTTTCATCACAATAGCTGGGTGGGAGTGTTTGTAGACAAAGTATGGATAATGGTGCTCCATTTTCTTTGTCGATTACTGACGCCATAAAAGCACAGAAGTCATTTAGTTTGGACATGTTGTGTGAAGCATAGGTTTTATTGAATAGTGTTTTTCTTTGGGGATTGTAAAATTAGATGGAATCGATTGGAAACGTTGCGTAATAAAAATATTAAAGACAAGATTATCTTAAAAGCTTTAAAACCAAATAAATGCTATGACAGTTTCCATGTTTTCATAGAAGCTCTTTATTTATTGATTATTGTGTCCCATCAGGCACATTAGGCGCTAAGAAGAAAATAACCTACAAAAAAAAAACAACAAATTAGTCGATTACTCACCTCCATGAACTGCCAACAGCAAAAAAAGTTTCCGAACTTACCTAATATGAGCAATAAAGTATACGTGATAAAGTTTATACAAGTAACTGATAATATGAAGTTAGTTCTACTAAATTACGGTATGGTTCGCGTGCCACACACGTAATGGCGTTGTGATTATCTGCCGGTAGGGGCGCTGTGCTGTCACTTTACTATCGATACATCGAATAATTTATTTCCTGATCGTCATCTTATGGTAATTTCGAAAAAAACGTCATGTGTTTCAAGAATATTTTGATCAAATAGAATAATCAAATGTCTTGATTGGTCTAAATTCGACCAATTGTTGAAATTTTCTATGTATCTGTTGTATTGTAACTAAAGATAAGTATGTATATAATATTATGCTCTCGTATGGAGCTTATATCAAAATTCTATCTTTAGTAAATGTTATATTGGGAAAGGCCATAAGTTTATGCGTTTAATAGTCAGTTGCATGTTATTTTTATTGTTATTTTTTTGTGTCAAAATTCGATGATCGTAGGAAAGTCTTGCGTAAATATCGAATCGATAAAAATTACCTTTTCATTTCCGAAGTCCCCAACACTATTTTAGTTCAGAGATTCGCCCAAAAATAACAGCAATCACTCAAAAAACAGGGAAATAAGTTGGTGAAAAATTCCGTGTCACTATTTAACGAGCGTCTGTCAGCGACGCGGAGTTTTTTTTGTTTTTAAATAAGGCAAACGCATCAACCATTTTGCCTAATGCGAGGGGTGATAGTTCGTGCAAGGAACTATTTTTTTTACTGAAAACTCAAATTCGAAAACGTTGAAAAAAAACGTTATTACATTTTTATAATTTCTGAGTTTTAAAAAATACTTAAAACTATTAAGTAAGTACATTAACACTTTCAGCGGTAAGATCGCATATTGTACTCACGCATATTTTTTGTTTCGTCCTTTCATGTTTGTCCTATTAGTGTAAAATAAAGAATAGGTATTGTATTCTATTCTCTTAACTAACTTTATATTAAATTGTAATAAAATACTGCCATCATTTATAAAGTTGCATTCGTTTAATAGCTAGTTAAATACCAACAGGGCTCTAAAACAATTGATGTGCGCCCATTATTTTTATTAGCCATAAATTAATGTAGTTATAAATGCTAATAGCTGATTCAAATGAAACGTTTTCAATTTGAAAAACTGTTGTTTTCTTAATTAACTTTAATTAATCATCGGCCGATATCTCCGTATTTAATCAAACTATTATTTGTCGCTTAATTACATGCGCTAGTCTAGTATTTCCTAGATCATTATCGTTCAAGCGTAAACGTGCCACGGACAATGATAAAAAATAGCACAATTTTCCTATTTACTGATGCAATCATTTAACTTTTAACCCCGAGTGAACTGCAATTAAAATTACATAAACGTCATCACGTTTACAACGTATTTACAAGACAACAACGACACTTTTGCGCCGTAAAAATGGCCGTTTTTCTAAAAGCATTGAACTGTGAAGTATCGAGCGTGTGATGGGGTGACCAAATAAAGATAATTATAATAGCAATAAAAAGTATGTTATCTATTCCGATTGGTATCAGCGACCTACAGGGTCGCGGGCAGGTGCACTCGTTTATACGCTCAGTATGTTGGGGTACAGCATATTTCGAGCCTCGGCCAGCATAGCTCCATTACATTAGCACTACTAGGAACTGTCAGTGCAACATTCTGGTCTCGATACCAGTTTTTGTGTTCGCTTTTCCCGCGCTACAGACTAGTAGCGGGGTTTGTTAAATCTTTTGAATAGTTCCCGAGTGAGAATGGAATAAAAACATGGTGATTGCTGTTTGAAATCACACTGCACAACTTAGCGGGAGTTGTATGGTGTTTTTTGTACAATAACTGCGACGCGTTAAAATTATTAATTTATAAGCTGTGTTGCCGAGAGGTTTCACTCGATAAAAATATCACAGAGTTGTAATATCAGTACATTAAACGATGTCTTTTGAAACAAATGCTACCAAAATATATAGGCAATGAGGTCTTATTAATGCAACATTATAGAACGCTTCTGTCACAACACCTAGTTGATTATTAAACATATTGTGACGAACATAATCCACTTAAGAAGCCCCATTTACCCCACGTTATAATGCAAGTGATACCCATACATTTTTAATAATCCATTGTATACTTAGCCGGCACTGACAAGTTGGTCCCCCTCTTAAACGCATTTCTGTTCTTGACATACGTCGCTAGCAATAATCGTTTGGCTTGACCGAACATAAATAATTTGTTGCAATGTCCCTGCTCTAGTGCAGGTGACGAAAAATTATGCTAGAAGCTAGAATTTCGTTTTGGCGGTAAAAACATAAATGGCGCTGCATTTTAAATCGTAAATGCAGCTCAAAAGCTATCTATTTCAAACTATTGAAAGAAAATACGGAATCGATAATCGAAAAGGACAAAAATAGTCGATTATGTATTGACAATTAAACTGTTCTCTCCAGTATTTTAGAAATAGACTAGATATCACTTTATATCTGATTAGCCACATTTAAGATCGTACCGTTTACAAATGAAACACGATCAGAATCCGCAATGAGCATCTTTTTTACAAGAAAAAAAAAAACATCTGTGACAAAGACTGTACTGATTACTAGTGCGGTGCGTGTGCCTAACAACAAAGAAATTAGTCGAGTTCACGGTACACTAGCGGTCGGACTAGGGGTGGGCGATTTAGTCGATTTATAACGCACGGCCGCTCAAACTGAATCGAGTGATTGGTGATGTTCTAATGTCAATGCGTCGGACGCGGTCACACGCGGTGAACACACGGAGTATCTTTATTTTAACGAAATAAGAATTTAAATTAGCTTGCTTTTTGCATTAAGTATTGCAATTTTGAAGGGAAGTTAACAGGGGCTGTTAATTTGGTAGGACATCGTACATCAAAACTATTTGTTTTACTGAGTTTCCACGCTTACCTCAACTATCGGATACTTCTTGATAAGGAAGGTCACCAAATTCTAAGCAAAAATTAGATACCACGCAGTCAAAAAACTGGTCTAGATCTACATGAATAACTACGTAAAGAAAGACTTTCTCAGATTCGAAACCAGAAAAGAATAAGTACCCTTACTATACCTAGTTAAAAAGAAAACATTTTGTATAGAAACAAGTTATTATCTAACTAATCTAACAGAAGTGTCAGACAAAACTTTATATTGTTATTTTATCAGTTTTATTACACTTTTAATTCCCTACACAACACTTAACGACCAAATTAAGAAAGCCGAAATTATTGTCCGCCAAATGCCATAAAACGTATACAAATAGAGACAGTCGTATTACTTTAAGATATCAATCTTGAAGGCCCATTGGCCGTCGAATCCGCGCGAACCCCTCCTGATAATGTTTAGAAGTATAAATGAGTTCGATATAGAAAGTTTTGCCATCAAATTAAGTAGAAATAACACTGTTATACATACACATACATTAACCCTTATTTCTATGACCATAAGGTTTATTTTTCTGTGGGTTTCGTTCAGTGGTTGTATCGGATAGAGTGACATACGTTGATAAAGCGGCTCGGATAGGAAGCGCAATAAAGCTTGTCAATAATTGGGAGGGACGCGCCACTGTTTGGCCGACAATGTTCGACATGTGCTGTGTTGAGAATTTCAGTTTCCTTCTGTTATTTTTTGTTTATTTATGGCTGTTAATGATTGATTGTTATGTCCTTTGAAACAACATAAGATACTAAAACAGACACGTTTTGTCAATGCCAGGAAAATTTCTTAGGATACCTTAATAATGCCTTAGATTTTTTTTTTTTGGCAAGGTGATTAAAATCAATTTGTTCTACAGTGAACCCAGCCGCATTTTTTAACAAAATCTGACGATAACAAGAATTAGATTCGGTAACCCAGAAGCGTCCTAATATGAATGCACCCACAAAGCCAAGGGGAGCCAGGGTTGCGTCTTCACTCTGTAATTTATGACATATAGGTACCAATTTGTAGGAGTTGTATTAAAACGGACGTAAACTGTTGAATGGCCCGAAAAATAGGGTGCCATCCCTTGCATAGTTTAGTTTAACATTGTTTATGCGTTTATTATTTTATTGCGTTGCTGATTTACGTTTTGATCTGCGAGATAGCATTGACAACATGGAGAAGTTGACAAGTAGTTTTGTAACGTAAATAATCGACTAATTTTTATTAATCGATTTTAGTTGTTAGTCGACTGACTTATAAGGAATCAATAGTTTAAGATTGGCGATAGTTACATTTACTGACCGCATAGGGAAAATAGGCCAAGTTATATCATAAAAAGTAGTTTAGTTGTTACAACGATCACAATAATGTGAGTCATGCCAACGATCACTTCCATACTAACAATGCAATAAAAAAAGCAAACGATAATTCGTGACATATTTACTAATTGCATTGCCTAAACAGCAAAGTGTCGGGTTATAAACTAAATTATAACGCACCATAACCTCTGTGACAACTCATTCGTGTAATGGCGCCAAACTGTTGGCGGGAGTTCACCGATGGCAACAGCAACACTAAACAGCCAGACATTTTGACTAATACCGAGAGCGTTAATGGTGGGTGAACAATAAAATACATTTATGCATTTTTATTAACGTCTCGACAGCTCTCTGTAAGTAGTAAAACGAATAAAATGTAATTGAAAATAATATATTTTCGTAAATTGGAAACACAATACTATGCAGGACAGATAAAAGCAATAAAGTGATTACGTTTCTATGGTTTGAGCTCAACAAGCAACAAAAAGTATTCAAACCTACGCTAGGTCTAAAATATAGAGACCAATACCGAACCATAAAAAAAGAAAAAAAATACTTTGGCATTACTTTGGCATATAGGTACGTAAACTGTCATTTTTCAGTTTTTCCCCAAAAAATACAAAAGAAAATAAAAATCCTATTAAAACTATTACAAATTATTTTTTATATAAAATGTGCTGGTTAGGTTGGGCTGCTGCATTCTCTTTACTATCTTACATATTCATGATACCGCAACCACAGAAATTATGAATTGAACCTATATTGTGATTTGTGATTGAAGATTTGTGATTAATAAAGCAGATAGATGAAATTATACATTCTTCTCTATGGTCTGGAGAACGTCTTTTTTGTAAGTTATATTATCACAATTTACTGCTCACATCTTGCTGAGGTATATGAATTGGGAAAAAGAATGGGTACAAATACCAACACATACCATCATCATCTGCCTAGCCTTTTCCCATCTGTGTTGGGGCCGGTTTCCAGTCTACGGACGCAGCTGAGTACCAGTGTTTTATAACGAGCGTCTGCCTATCTTACCTCCTCTACCCAGTTACCAGGGCAACCCCATACTGCATTGTGCATACCAACCCAACCTACATACCTTAAATAGGTAACTTATATTTAAAATGTTTAGTTAACGTTGATAGCTTCTATCAGCAGATTTGAAGCACATAATCATAATACTTGGTTCATCAATAAATCTTAGCAATGGAGCCAATTCAGGAAGGCAATTCATTCTGTTTCAGACTTTCTTGGTGTCGTGATGATCAAAAAAATAAAGAGATGCTTGTATCGTTTATCCATGTTTGTCAGAATATAAAATAAATTGAGTTTGTAATGTTTAAATTTCGTTTTATTCTTTATGCGTAGGTTATTCTTGAATATAATTAACTGGCTTCCGCCCGCGAGGTGTGTTGATAAAAAGTAGCCTATTATGTGATAATCCAGGGTATTACCTATCTACATACCAAATGTAAACCAAATCGGTCTAGCGGTTTTTGCGTGAAAGAATAAGAAACATACATTCTTACAAACTTTCATATTCATGCTATTAGCAGGACAGTAGGATATAATTCGAGTAAAATAATAGTAATTAATCTCAACAGATTTAGCCAAACAAATTGTGCTGTCGCAAATATTAGCTAAAACCAGATCTGTGTGGTGCTCGAAAAAATATTAACAGAAAGCGAAATAGAAATCGTTAATGAAAGTAATACAAATATTTTTTATGGGATAATGTTACA
This sequence comes from Helicoverpa armigera, assembly GCF_030705265.1. NCBI lineage: Eukaryota > Metazoa > Arthropoda > Insecta > Lepidoptera > Noctuidae > Helicoverpa > Helicoverpa armigera. The sequence goes on from NC_087141.1 coordinate 6,012,245, forward strand.
CCAATGTTTTTATGTTCTAAGCATAATTTGCGCTTGCTGCGGAAAATGAAACGCCATGCTAAATGACAGTGACAGATGCGAAAAGAATGACGTTTGGCCTCAGCTGTTTGTTTATGGGTTTGCATCTGTATTTTGGTTTACCAATAATACGTTTGGTGGCTAATTATACAGCAATAGAGCTGATAACTGAAATAAGCTAATTGGTTTATTGGCATGTTTAGTTTGTGTGTGTGCATTACTATCCAAATGGTCACTTAAAATCTTTATCTTATTGGTTATAAGAAAGCGAGCAAAACGCGGGAAATTATTCATAGTGTTAAGTGTATAATTAAGTGAATTTCAATCAAAATGGATACACAAATTGAGATATCTGACGACGACGACAGTTTCAGTGGGCCAGGATGCTCTAAAACTGCAGGAAATTTCTTCAAAGACGATGTAGTTGCAATAAGTAGTGATGAAGAGTTTAACAACATTTCCAATGATATACCTGCGTTATCTGACGATGAGGAGCTTCCAGAAGTCCATTTACAGAGAAAGGCAGCCATTAAGTCTTTGTTCGGTTCGAAAAATAACAAAAATGATTCGAAAAAGGTTGAGAGTAAGAAGGCTCCAATCAGAGCTTTGTTTCCTCAAAAGCAGAATGTGAATGTGCCTGTAGCTAAACCTGCGAAGATCAGGCAGCCCATAGAGGCTCCTAAACAAGTTTTTAAAAGGATGATTGAAGGTGTAAATGTTACTCTGCCTGTAAATCCATATGGGAGTCAGGTTGCATTAATGTCAAAGGTGATTATGAATTCTCTATAATAATTTTGTCCTTAAGAGTAACAAACTACAGTTTCATAAGTGTAGTTAGAACAAAGATAAATCTCAAGTACATAGGTAACCCCTAAAAACTATTACAAACATTCAATTTATGGTAACAAATTATCAAATATTCTCATTCATTATAACAACAGTAAACACATTAAGTATTTTCAACCTTTTTGTATACAAAAATCTATATATCTACTACTCAAACACTTATTTATTCCTACATTGTACATATTTATTTTCTGCTTTAGATCATCACCGCTATCAAGAAATCGGAGAACTGCATACTGGAGAGCCCGACGGGATCCGGGAAGACTCTTGCATTACTCTGCGGAGCTCTTGCGTGGCAGCAGCATGAACAAAGTAAGTCATTTCTGTCTATACTAGTTTTATAAGGACTAAAGATTTGTATATATTTGTGAACAACTTGAAAGCTACATTATCCCTAAGTAACATAATGTGACATTACCGCAATATACAGCTAGTGCCTATACGTATCTATTACTACTACAACTAATATTATAAAATTAAAGACTTTATTTTCTAGCTTTAATGCACAAATTTTGGGAAATACTGGTTAGATTGAAAAATTATTTCAGTGTTAGATAGCCCAATTATTGAGAGAGGCTGCTTTTTGTCCATATATATTAAGTAGTCGTCACGGAACCCAGGCATGGAAGCGCTGATAGAAGCTAGTAAAATAACAAATGAATTCATTTACTATAAGCCATGTCCTTATGTTACCTTGTAGACTGTCAACTAGTAATTTTTATTATTATGCTTTAAAAGTGATACATAGCAAGAAACAATTAATTTTCAACTCAACGATAACAAGGCTCTACTTTGTATGAAGTGTGAAATAATCAGAGGTGCTTTATTGAATATGCAATTACCTACTTACACACCTACAAGCTATTCTAAGCTCATCCAGATTTAAAATTACTTATTATTTTTAAACATTATTAAATAAAAGTCATGCTAATATAGCCATATCAATGCCTTCTTCCACACAAGCTCCTTCAGCATACTTATTTATTTAATTTTACAGAAAACTTACAGACTAAAAAGACAATTATATACAAGTAGTACTTATTGCTAATTACAAGCTTCCACATTTATGTAACACATACTAAACCAAAGACGTAAAAGCCCTTATTTCTTTAAGAACATTTTTGAAACACACACTCATAATTTCAAATCTTAAGACTCACAGCAAACATTTGCATTCTGATGTATGAAATTCTCGCTGCTTTCTGATATGTTCGGATAATAGGTAGATAAAACTAGCTTTGGAAAAACATTATATTCCACTACTAAAATATACCACAATTCCCAAATACCCATAACCTTACCAGTACGTACCAACAAAAAGCGACAATTGATCACAAGTATTTGCGTGCATCCGAGCCTTGTAGGCCTTAGCGTACAAATAAATCATGTCGCACGACAAAATCGTACGGTCTAACACGAAAATTGCGCTTCACCAATACCGAATGCATTTGTTGCATGCGATCGCGTTCCGAAGGATGGAGAATGGAGACCTACCTGATACTTTAAAGACGTTATATAATTTTTAGAATTAGGAATAAGGAGGAGTTTGTGTTTATGGTCGACGTTTTTGTGAAGCTCTTCGGTATCCCTACTACTTAATATTATAAATGCGAAAGTAACTCTGTCTGTCCGTCTGTCTGTTACACTTTCACGTCTACACCACTGAACTGATTTCAATGAAATTTAGTACAGAGATAGAGTTGACCTTGAGAAAGAACATAGGATAGTTTTTATCCCGGACTTTTAAAGAGTTCCCTTGGAAACGCGATATAACCGAACTCGACGCGGGCGAAGCCGCGGGCGGAAGCTAGTAATTATATATCTATGGTTTACTTTAGCAAATCCATTTGAATAAACCCAGTAACCGGATCGTAAATGCATAAAAAATCTAAATTATCAAAGATTTTCTTCTATAGTTTCCCAATTCAGCATACCTAACGTTCGGTCGGTCTAGTACGAGTGTTGCTCTTGTGGCTTAGTTATTTTTTTTATCGATTCTAATTTGGCGACTTATCGCTAATCAAAGATTTTTAGATAGATAGGTGCAATAGCAAAGTCTAATAAGATTTTTGCATATCTGTCAAATATTCATCCATAATAGGTATCACACATATTTTGATAAAATAAATCAAACCATTTGGATTGTTCTACTTACATACCAGAAACTAATCGGGGCAGACGTCTGCATTGTTAAATAATCTGTAGTACTTACATGTTTTCCCTATTCATCTAATTAGAGCAAAGGAGTCAATTCAGTACCAATAAAAAGACGGAGAGTAAAATTAAAAAAGAATAATATCGATATAGAAAAGCGTGTAAAAAGAATAATATCGATATAGATCGATCATCAATTACTAGCCCGATTCGCGTATCGCCGAAAGCATACACTTGACAACATCCCAAAACGATACCCCAAAACATCAGTCAACGGAAGTGAAAATGCCGAAAATATTTCCCGAACAAACCTACCCCCGCACCACAGGGGAGGCCATTGTAATGCAGTTCTACACAAACTTGTACACACTCGAACTTCGCCGTTACACCGAAATATTTCGTCACGGAAGTGGGCGAAATTTGAAATTCTAAGAGTTACATCATCGAAGCTCTTCCGTCGAAATACTCGATTCGACAATTTCGACATCGAATTTGAAGGGTCCCGAAGTTTAATTGCGTAATAAGTAATACCCAGCTTCGATTTATTCTGTCCTAGTACCAGTGGGGTGAGTTATTGTTTTCCAAAGTTTCTTTTTGCGCAATTCCTTGCGAAGTTTGTTTAAGAAATATTACTTTTTAAACGGGGTTAAATTAGGAAGTATTATGATTGGCAACAATATTTTACTTCCGCCTTTTTTTTGCGTAATCATACGATTCGGTTGTAACTTCAGAGTTTTTTGCAGTTGTTCTACTCAAACACCCAACTTTGAGCTTTATAGTAAAAAATATGAAACATTCTGTTTGTATGTCCACCTGTTTGCAAGCTTATGGCAAATAAATTACTCAAGGATCATAATAAATTAATAATGCAAATAAGATTTCAATACTAACAGTTTAAGTAAACTAATTGTATACCTTTACAATATTTAATTAATACCTGCTTACATTATTACAAAGGTGGTACAAAACGGTCACATTTTTTCCCGTAATTACGTTTTATTATTCCCTTGAAAACTGCGGTGAAACCATTATCTATTTCTGTAGACTATTTTATTTCTTATTCCATACAGGTATCAATTTATTGATGTTTCATACTTAATGGCTTATTAAGTGGGTCGGATAATTTCGCACCAGTCATGTCCAAGGGTTTTTTGTTCTCGTCAACAGAGATGTTATCTATGGAATGTGTTGCCATTATAATCGCCATTATATTCCATAAGCCATAAATGATCATTATATACCGATGGTGTAGAACTCCTTTGTCAAACGTCATTTTTTTGACGTAGCAACTTTATCGAGAAATTTTCATGGTGTTGGTATTTAATGTAACGAATAAAAGGTTATTTCGTAAAAGAGTGGCCATGATGAATGGCCTTTCCTTATATCTTTCTTTAAACACCAAAACATAACAGCGATCGCGGACTTAGGTATAGGTCTTAATCGTGATGATCTTGTCTCGTGAGTAAAAAGTTCATCATTCACAATGATATAGGTACTATACCTACATATTATTACATACAAATATTGAAAGATCGATAAGGAAAGTAAAATTGCATCCAAGTACAACATTATGCAAGCTCATCCATTGTTCGCTAGAGTGTAACGTATTGCTGAAACAACTTGCAAAAAAATCAAATTCTTTGTGATTAAACTTTGAAACAATTTGGTTGACATTTTAAAACGCCCCCGACGTTTGGTGAGAAACGTCGACCGCCAGCCATATGTTTTTGGCGGGCGACAGCCTCCACTAGCATTTTTGGTCACGAAAATTTCGCGCCCAATTTTCTTCGTGTCAGAGTTTTTGACGGCTCAATCGCGGCTGCCTCCGTTCGGGAACCGAACACGGAAGTCTGAGGAAAAGTTTTGACAGCTCCATGAATTCGGCAACCGGCTGCATTATGACAACACAATGACTTATGCCGTCATGACTTGTTTTTTCTGTCTTGTATTTTAATGGCTTCAAACAGTTTTGGTGGTGATCAATCACGGCAATGTTTGCGGTATCAACAAATTTGCAGTACATCCCTCCACCCCTATCGCATGGAGTCCGCGACACCTAAAAAGCTATCTTAATCCTGAACGCATCAATTACCCTCGCGTCCCGAGACCGCGCGACGTGACACGCCACCGCCCCTAGACATGTCTTTGAATTTCGTTTCTCCCTTCTCCGTGCTCTCCCTTTACTTTTCCCGCAGTTTTTTCGTTCCGCGTAGCTGGCAACCCTTTTGCTAAATTGAATTAGAATTCTGAATCTACGACGCGTTCGCTCCGAACCGTTGTCACACGAATGAACTAAATCCAACCGGTTCGTAAAGATATGAAAAATATGTTTCGTGTTATTACGACAGCGCTGGAACTGGTACAATTTTCTCTAGGACTTTATTGATAAATTGATTACAATGTCAGACGCTACAAATATTTACGCGAATATGAATACATTGTACACGATATTTTCCACTCTCAACGAAACCTTTTATGCCGGTGTTATCATAAACATACTCGTATATGACGTAATCAAAGCTTTATAGCAGCGAATATGTGATTACATCGAATAAACTCGAGTCGGAGCTATCCGCTGGATGCTCAATATGGCTGGTATATTTTTGCTTAATCTCGATCTTAATGTGTGCCTGGGACGTTGGTGAGCTCGCTCTATTCCGGCACACCTCTCCCGGTGCCGCCGCGTGCATAAATCGGCCTCCGCAGTTGCTTATTCTCAATCTTAACGTCAATTAGCCTAATTTGCATCGCCAGGGCCGCGCAGGACCGTTGGGAAAGCAGCCGGTGCGGCGAGGCCACGGCGCGGAATAAAAACGTTCAAGCTTAACATATTTCGTTCATAATATTGTAAGTTTATGGGTCGTGCGTAAGTTCGTGCTGCACTTATGTGGGAGTGGTGCGGCGCGCGCGTGGGCCAGCCCTGCTCGCCGTCGGGTTTATCAATCCAGCATCGGTTACCTCCCGCGTCGCGTTAATTCCCGGCAAGGGTTGCCGCCGATGTCGTCGCGTCGTAAACTTTATTTACGACGCCGCCGGCCGATTATTGCCACGACGTCGCTCTTCGCCGGTTCATTTGCATAGAAATTTATACGCGGTGGATGATTCCCTTCGTTCGTTTCCGTGTGTTCGACGGCTGGGGTGTCGCTGCCTTCAGGATTGGGATATTGATCGATAGCGATGCGTTTATTACGGTGAATACTAGCAACTACGAAGTGCCAATTACGCTGTTGAGTGCCTAGTAACCTAGATCGAAAGCTATGTTGTTGCAATCAAGAACTTTTGAAATGTTGCATTCATTGTTAACACAACTGAACAGACAGGAGTTAAGCAAATGAAAATGGATCAAACCTTTCAAAATTTAAAACCTGGTCAATATAAATATTCTAACTTTAAACTCTATCTAGATGCACAGCGTCACCTAATGATTTTCGCGATCACAAAGTTAAATTAGCCTGAACTTAGGACCCTATACTACAAAATACAATCTTAAAACAAAATTTCTCACGCTTACTCATAAATCTTTAACATTTGCACTTTAAACATTAGGTACCTACGTTCACCAAATAATGAACAGGCACCAAACCCACGAGAAGTCAGATGTATATCTGATCGTGTCTTAACCAAGGCTTTAAGTCCTCACTGATTGATTCATGGGGGGTTTTTATCGACTAATTTGCTATGTCCATTTGTAACGTAATGGCTGCTTAGACATGAAAACGACCACCCAAGACTGACTGGTGGATAGAGAAAAACACTTGAATCAATTGTAAACGAACACGTTGTTTGTTTGAAGATTTTGGTCTTAGTTAAAGAGTGTCTAGAGTATTCTCACTGAAGAAATTTTCCGGTCTACTCAAAAACGAAATGTTGATTAGTCCTCTAATTATTAAAGTCGGTCGAGACTTGTAATTTTTCCAAAAAATGTATTGAGCAATGTGTCCAGGTCAAGTCTATTTGGGTTTGGAAGATTTGAAAGAATGATATAAGATGTCTCAAAAGCTTTTCCAAAAAGGGAATTAACATAGATCAGAATGGTTTACCATAGATCGGTTTGACGGCGATATGATAAAGTTTTAAATACAGCGTTTAAGAGACAGAAACCCAAAGAAAAAATAGCACCTTTAAAACAAATGTAGGTAACAAGCAACAACACTCTAAAAATGCCATTGTCCTATTCAAAAAACGCCTAGTTCCGTCATAATGCTATGTAAACGTATGGGACTGAACATCCCATTACTGCAGAGCCGGTGTCGGACCTTATGCTAATGGTGGATGTCGAAACACAGCGTTTTTCCTACCCGAGGCATATCATGTCCTGACGATAAATACGGACTATTGGCTTCACGGGGAGTTATAGTGCGAGAAATTAAAAATTGGGATCAATGCTTTGGAATTTGGTTTGGATTCAGAGATTAATGAAAATGGACATTTGTTTTTGCCAGTTCTATCTTTCTTTCTCCTCGTGAAGAGAACGTGAAGTTTATTGACATCTCAGTCAAGTTTACTCATAACTACATATTTTCATCTACTTCTTGGCGAGTCGATGGCAAACAAACGTTGGGCATACAGATTCATATACCCAAGTATATTTCATATTTTGTCTTGAATATTTTCATGCAGTTTGCATTTTGCAATTTTTCTTCTCTAATCATTTCGTAAAACCTCTAAAAAACTCTCCATTGTCGCTATTAATATACAATATAATTAAGCTTAATCAGATGATGACTTTTCAACTAAGCTTACTGTTCTCAACCAATTTATTGGAACAGCGCTCTAAACTATACACTAAGACGCAGATGAAAACGTTGTTCACTGTATGCTGCTCCATATAATATTAACGACGTTTAAGTACCCACACATTAGACGCAAACTAGGTATAACTTGATGCCAAGTGATCCAGGATTCCAAATAAACCTGCCTCTTAGACGTACTTATGCTTTAGTTAGGCACTTCAAGTATAATAACGTTGATAGAGATATGTTTTGGAACTATGTATGTATATGCGCAGTCTGTATATATATTTATTTTATTGTAGTCTACTATTTTTGTGAACAAAGCTCACATGTCATTGTGTATCCAGAGCTCATGTGAATTCTGTACTTCTTTTATTTACAAATAGCCATTCAAGTTTATTGCGTGGCAAATGAATAGTCGCTAAAAATAGGATTCAAAATTAATCAAAACAAAACTGAAAGTTATTCAGACCTGCTATGGCTTCGCACCAGAACTATTAACAAATATTGGCGTATTTAAGTAAAGTATGCGATAAGCCTGACGTAACTTAATTTGTCACCAAGTCTGCCTCAGTAGCTATAACCTGGAGGTCTTCCAATAAAAGAACAATCATAAATAAATAAACATAAGTATACTTTCGTAAGCTGTGGATGCTGGGTGCCGAAGACCAAAAAAAGTGGCGAATCTTGGAGAAGGCCATTGGGCAGCAGTGGACCTCTTTCGGCTGAAACCATATAAAAGCTCCTTCAGTAAATAAAATAACCAAAGCGCGCACCTTCACCAATCGCCCGAGCTTTCCATACTTTTATCGCGCACGGAAGTCGCTCCGTGCCGTGACAATAAAAGGGGTAGGCAAATTTTGAATATTTAAACATGCATTTACTTTGTGAACCGTAGAATAAAAATAAAAATCCATCCGATTATGTTCCGATGGTAACGTTCGATAGTATTTTACGTGGCTTCCGTTATAAATTTTCTTGGGCTCCCTCGCTTCTCTATGGAATTTATCGATAGCTGTAAAACTTATCATTGTGGTCCGATGTTTATCTATGTATAGTGTGCTTGGAAATATGTCTTCAGGATGCGTCTTTGAGATAGTTCTTGTAATCCTTTAAAATCTAGGTTTAAAGATAATATTTATTTTCAAGATGCTTTCTTCAAGAGGAATCTTCGACATCAATGGAATATTTGAATGAAAATACATCTCATGTACCTAAACCAAATCCGGACATACTTTAAATATTTATTTTTGACACTGATTCTTAAGTTTCCTCAGATATTTTTTTTTGTGTTCCACATCAGACTTAAAAGAAGATGTGGTCGTATCGTGGAAGATGAAGACTATGAACAAAAATGTTAACTAGAATTAAAAGACCCAAAAAATCACGCAACAAAAACAGACCACATCAAGCAATATTTCAAGTCAATTTTAAACGTATCAAATCAAATAAAGTCCATAATAATCGTTTTGTCAAGATGATCGCGTGTTTCACTAATAATTCCAAAACCGATTCTATAATTTGAAAAGCAAACGTTCAATGTGTTTTTAAATTCAACATTTTGGGTATCATAAACCGACAGTGTCGCGTGATTGGGGGTAGAACGATTTTTTACAGTTTAATACTGTTTATTTTATTGTTTAGAGACACTAATCTTAATTTAGTTTTATGTTTTGGGTTTGACGTTCAATGTGTTTTGTTAAAACTTTTTATAGGTGAAAGAGTTTGCTAGTGTCAGTAGCTATACTCTTTCGTTTTGTTACTGATAGATCAATCTGTTTTGCCATATTAGAAGTAATATTTGAAGACTTTGGTTTTAGAAATGGGCGATGGGAATTTTATAACTTTTTAAGCATCCGAACAAATGCATGTCTGTTTTATTTAGTCCCACTTACCCATAATCATCTAAGGCAGTTCCCATTATTAAATTTTTCTTTTTTGAGTTACTTACAAGAGATACAAATTCTGAATATTGGAAAATGGTCATTAAAGAATCTAGACACACGGCAGTGTGTCCGCCAAGTTCGAGCAAAAAAGGCGACACACCGGCCGTGGGTTATATTACACGAACCGTTTCGGGCCAAATTCGACCCCCCTGTAACTCAAAATCTATTTTAATTACGCATATCAAATTTCTAGTATCTGTTGAGACCCCCTCACTTATCTAAAATACAAAATTTCATTAATATACCTATTGTAGGTCTTGAGATATTGACGTCAGAAAATCGCTATTTTTACTATACACTGATTCACTGATTCACTTATTCACTGACTCACTCATCAAAAACCTAGACCACTTCCAATGGTCGTATTGACTTGAAATTTGGCATGGAGGTAGGTCTTTATGTCAAGGTAAAGGGAAAAATCTGAAAATGGCCAAGTGTGAGTCGGTTTCAAAATAATGAAGGTGTTTTATACCCGGTGTAAATTTATACCCCTAAGGAACTAAAACGAACTAAATTTATCTATATTTATATAATATATCTTCGAATAATACAAAGGTTTGTATTTAGTCAAAGTAAAGTAAAAATCTGAAAACGGCCAAGTGTGAATCACTTTCGAAAATAACGAATGTGTAACTTTGGTCCACGAACATAATATATGATAACATGTCATGTCAATCAGTTGGTAAATCTAGTCCATTTAGTTAATGTAGTTCATTTCTTTGTAAGAAACATAGTGCATATTAAAAAATCTAAAAAATAGTATAAATGAGACATTTCTTTAACTAACTTCATCATAAGAAAAAAATAAAATAAACAACCTTACAAAAATAAATGAAATCCCACCCAAAACAAAAATGTGAAAGACTGCCAAGTTCGATAATATGGGAATGCTTCGCCTATAAAAGAAGTGAGATCTGAATAAGTACCAAGTTCCATACACATACCTCAGTTAAAAATAGTTACTTTTTAATGATGATTACTTGGCAAGTTTTAATAGAAAATTAAATACTTGATTCATTGCGTTTAGTAGGTTTATAACAAGGTGTATGAAAACTTGCCAAGTAACATCATTAAAAAGTAACTATTTTTAACTGAGGTATGTGTATGGAACTTGGTACTTATTCAGATCTCACTTCTTTTATAGGCGAAGCATTCCCATATTATCGAACTTGGCAGTCTTTCACATTTTTGTTTTGGGTGGGATTAAACTTATCTCAAACATCGTACGCACTTTTCTTCATAGTTGTTTAAACAAATACCCTATAATCCTCAAATCTTACAACCCATATCTTACTTCATTCATATAACAACGTCTATTCTCACAAGAAATTGCCGTTCTATTTATATTCAGCGTAAATACAGCACAATTGAAACGCGTATAAATCTGCGTGTTTGATGCCAATGAGGACATTAGGCTGGGTATGAAAGAGGACTAGCTTTAGCTTCTTGTGAACGTATAAACATAACACTACGCCACATTATGGAACCCTCATAATGTGGCGTAGTGTTATGTTTATATGTATAATGCTAAGTGATTATTTATTAGGTCTAAAGCTGTGTACGGACCGACGTTACGAGTATCAATTAACACGGCGAGCATTAATGTATACGTAGATATCTAAAGTCCGAAAAAGAATACAGGCTAGTTTTTATCCGGGTGCGACAGTAGTTCCATTGGGACGTGGGTCACATCGCTGTTAACGGCTAGTGGACATATAACCTTGATATCGTTCTGCTCAATACAACCTTATATTCTTCAAGTCAATAGATAGGTAGCTAAGCAAGCATGTTCCACCTTAGACCACATCATCACTTACCATAATTGTGGTTTCAAATCAGCCGGGTAGGTAGTGGTCAATAGCATGATGAAATGATGATAAAACATTTACTTAGATCAAATTAGATCCCAATACAAACTTCTTTGTATTTGATACCAGTGGCATCTAATACAGTAGTTAGTCTTCGAAACAGGTGTCCTTAAACAATTTTGTATCGATTACTTAACGATACAACTACTTGAATTCAATTGGATAATCGCCGTAGCTACTCCGTGCTTGCTAAAGAAACATAGAAAACACTTGCTTAGTTTTTCTTCAACAAGAATTATGAATTTAAGTCCTGGACCTGGACCTTTAAAGACTTTAATCCCCAATTCCGCCTTAAGCAAGCTTGATGATTAACGCTCATTCCTTCTCTGTATGAGAAGAGGCTAGTGCAGTGCATTAGGACACTAAAATATGATGAGTTGTGAAAACGTTACATTGGTGATATTGTTGGCATGATCAAAATTGGGTCCGCGTTTTACAATTCTTCCTGTAATAATGCTTAGTGTTAAAGTAGTTTAATAGAAGCTATATTAGTGCATATTGCGTCGGCAAAGCCTTAAAGAAATTTTTAACGTTACTAAACCCTGCTCCTTGACATTATAAAAACTAGCACGTTATATAATTTCGTTATTTTTTTAATGTATTTTTTGTTCGACAGTAAAAGATAGCTTCACATCACATCCCCATATCTTTTTGTTTTATAAAAATTGTGCCTCATTAGTTTACGACCCCTCACGTCTTTCGTTTACAAGTCATTAAAATTACGTTACGTTCATACGCCATGGTTTCGTGAGCTGCGGCGCTTACGTCGCTAATCGCTCATTTCAGCGTGCCTATTTATTATTTTTTTAGGGGCCTTTTTGTTTTTTTTCTGTTTAATTTTTTATGTTCGCTTTTGGAATGGATAGAATTGAAAATGTCTCATGTATGGAATTTACATAAACGTTTTCGCTTACAAAGTGTTCTTCTATAGTGGGTCCATCAACAGGAAGTTTTCTGGTTGGCAGCAAATTCGTTGAACTTTGCTTTCCTTCCAATTACAATAATAATTCATTACTTAGTTAGATTTTCTGCAACAGCTACATCCTTAGCTAACATTAATATGCACATTTCATTATTGATATTCTTTTTCATTTTTTTCTATCATTTATTCTTGTTTGTGTTTTATGTGTACAAACTGTTAAATAAATTGATTGGTCCATTCGTTAGTATCCATTTTGTACTCTCGTAATCTGTCTAGTTTTGTACTTATCATAACGCAAAATCTGTAGCGATATTACCTACTTATAAGGTTACGGCTACTTCACAAATAATATCGTGATTAAGTCCTTACTGTGTATAAATATGTGCACAAGTCGAGAAAGTTTAAAAACCTTTATCATATAACTGTGAATCAGAATGATAGTTACAATTATTCACATCGAACATTCCTCACGGAACCCGAGTATCGTTAAAAGGACACCCGTTGTCATTTTTTGAAGGTTTTTTCTTTGTTTAGCATTCGGAATGGTAATTTTACAGTTTTGAGCACGTCAATCTATTAATGTGATGGGAGGTTTGCATTATTTGTTTCGTGACTACAGCTTAAACGTTTTGGTACGGGATTTAAGCCGTGTGTACACGAGGTGATGAATTACAAGTTGGTCTTTTCTGATTGGCAAGAGCTTTGACTGCCTTTTTGATGAAGATTAGTGCTTAGAAATTTATGTATGCTCAAGAACTGAATTTCGTCGTAAACTTACAAAACACCAAATAAGCGGCACACCATCAAACCTAGCCTTTTCCTACCTATTTTGGCATGTTGCAGTCTAAATTGTTGTAGCTGAGTATTTGTGTTTTACTAATCCATTTACACACATTTCCTTAGGCTACAAAACATTCCTTGGCGCACTGGATTGACTGACTTTCTGGCTTCTATACTTAAAGAACTTTCAAAATTTTACATATCACAATTTCGTGCCTTTCGAAGCTATGAGGAAAATTTTTTGACGTTACAAGACGAAAATAAGATACTTTCAAATGATTGCCCGATTGTCAAGTCAAATATTGCCTAAATCACCAATAGTGAGAACACGCCTTTACAAGTAAGCCCTTTTTTTAACTCCCTCAGTTAGTTAATGTAAATTCAGCTTGTTCTGCGGTATCATTACTGATAGGTGATTTATTTCGGGGGTGACTTTTATAGTTTTTAGCGTTTGATAACATCGCGACTCAACGTTGTTCGATATTCTTAAAATAGTTAAGTATAGATAGTTCAACTCAGATTTGCGCGCGGCCCTATGTGTGCGTCGGCTTGTAAATATACAACTTTCATTCGTGTGACAGTGAGGTCGTCCGAGCATGACGTGTTCTTATCGCTTTTTGTTATGGGTACAGTCGCTTACGAAAATACTAGTTATTCACGGAGAAATTATTAAGGAGAAACAACATTCAAAGCTTTTTATTATTAAATATAGTTTTTCATTATTTTCTTCTTTTCAAATTTACATTGACAGTATCTATGAAATAAATGAGGTGAAATATCTAAGATGATTTAAATACTCCTTACATATTTTCTAGCTCGGGGTACGCAGACAATAAATATAATAATGTAAACAAAATGTGTGGGGAATTAAAAAAAATATATTGCTTCGCATAATGTCGACCAAAATAAGACGGAAATAATGAAACTCATAAATGAACGTATAAGTGATGAAGGGATGTTGGGTAATACTTGTCGACATGTAAGAAAAAAGAAGAATGCTATAGACATTTTGACATGGAGTCAGAATTTATAATTCACCTTGGAGAGTAGCGAATCCGAAAATTCATCATTTTATTTTTTAAGTAGCGATTTAGAATCCTTATAAATAAATAAACATTAAATTACGTAATGACTATTTTTCTTTAAACACCCGTATGCAACCCCTAGATAACTGTATTTGTACCCGACTGTACCTCTTGTCACGCACACAAAGTCACTGTATATGTACAAGGGTTACCCACACATAAGGCCGCGCGCACGACTGAGTTGAACTTACTATATTTATTTGGTGGTTGTGATTTGATGAGTTTTACAAGGTTTTAAAACACGGTGCTTTAATAATACCTAAAGGTGAAGTTAAGAGTAGTTTAATAGGCTGCTTTTGAACTACGTATGATTTTCGATTCCTCTGAATAGTATAATATCCCATTGAGTCAAAACGTTTATACACTCACAGTTTTATGAAAATAAGAATTTTAGTAAAACAATAAAATCGTCATATGAATCTTGTTAATTAAAGTAAACTTTAATCATGCCGTAAAGTGAACCAGCTAGCGCCATCTCGCGTGTAGTAGCGATACTAAACGTTAAGTTAAGGTGCCGACGGAAAGTTAAAGCCAAAAATGTTATGTTGAAATAAGCTTTTAATTTAATGAAATGCTTAGTGATTTTTAATTACAAATTAAGAAGTTAGCACAAGCATGCAATTTGTAACAGAAAAATAAAAAAGCAGCTTTTGCAGTTTCAATAACAATTGTACCCGACCGTGAATTCATAACTATGTAATTTTTACGTCAATAAAGTATGCACAAGAATGATCTATTTCAACTATTTTGACCAATATCAAACCTCGATATTTTATAAGACTAGCTTCTGCCAGCGGTTTCACCCGCGTCCCGTGGGAACTTCTCCACGAGCCGGATAAAAAGCAGCTTATGGCTTTCCTCAATAAATGGGCTATCTAACACTTGAATATATTTTCAAATCGTAGCGACAGTTCCCATTGCAGTAAGCAAACAAATATACAAACTATCCGATTATATATTATTAGTAGATATGAAACAAGTATGAACGGTGGTTATTGCATCAACTCATATTAGGTGATCAACTAGCTTCCCCCAGCGCTTTCACTTGCATCCCGCAGGAACAACTTCGCGTAAAGAACCCGATGGCCTTTCTCGATAAATCGGCCCTGAAATTTTTTTTTTTATCAGACCACATTTACATTGTATTCGATTCTGACGAAATAATCAGTTCACAGCAAATTACTGCCTCTCTGAACATTGAATTTTTCTTGTGGTTGAGTGATGTGCCTACTACGATTCAGAGTGCCTAGTGTGAGTTTTACAAGTTAGCATAGAAAAAGTTAGCATGAACTGTTTATTTAATAACGCTGCCATCGGCTGTTGGTCGTATTAGTTATAAACGCGCTCACTCACAAAATAGTAAACGCTATTATCCGGCAAAATCTATGAAGGTGTAATATTCAAATCATGCGATGTAGCATACGTCTATTTATTTCAGCCGAATTATAATTACGGATCGAGAGAGTTAACTATCAACACCCGGAATCAGCACCCAGAACTGGTAAAGTATTTGACGTTGAATGTACCTCCGGTTAGAAATCATTAATGCCGTTATTGAATTTAAGTTTTGTATGACCGACATTTTTATAAAGAAAAATAGGAGCCTAATTAGCACTAACCCAAAAAATCCTGAATAAGGAAAGTTCAGGGTTTGTTCTCAAAGGCAAAGACGAGAAAAGCGTTTATTTCTGTGAGACCATTTTTTCTACTAGTGCTTGTTATAGAAGTAAGTGATTTTACTTAGAGTTAGTGGTCCATTACAAAGCGTAGAAGTAAGATCCAACTAGGGAGGAGAAAAAGCTGGACTGGCACATTTCAATGGTGATTTAATACTTATGTAGGCAGCTTTGAAGTCGATAATATTGTAAGCAGACGTCAAAATATAAAAAAGTTTAAAATCTTCTTACCTGAAACTTACTGAGATTTCTGGTTATATAGAGTTGGAAACCTACGTTTATTTTTATTCCCCGCGCTCATTAAATATATTTTCACCATAATGGCTTGCATAAATCCTCATAATCCTATTCATTGTTGCCTTTGAATTAACTTGAAATGAAAATTTTAATTATTGCATTAAAAAGTTTTACAAAACTCCAATATTAGTTGTAAGGTGGTAAAGAGTTGTTATTTAACCACTTACTGTCCACGACGTAGACACATTGTTAAACAGAATCACATAATAATAAGCTTAGAACAGGGAAATTATTAAGATAAATAACTTACAGAATATTTCATTACAATTTATTAAACAACTACACCGCGTAACTAAAATGTGTAAACAAGAGCAGAAAAATATGTACTATCTCGTAAAATTGGTTTCACTGCCATCTACCGCCACAAACTGGAACTTACTCAAGTGTTCCCTACCTGACGTTAACAACGCCATCTATACATCAACTCAGGAACTACGTCGACCTACCCTTAGCTACCCCCTGTACTCCTTCAAGTTGAAGTGTCTGAGGGGAGATCGGCAAAAATGGTGGCTTTAGCACAAATAACTGGTTGATGTACTCGGTTGTTATATTTTTGTAGGTTTGGATATCGATTTGTAGTTTTCTGAAAGTATCTCAGGTTTTGAAGATTGATTTTCGTATTCACTGGTTTGAGCTTTTATAGAGCCTATTAGCGTGTTTTTTTTTACCTATTTATGATCTATTTTTGTAACACCTTATACAGTTTATATAGATCTAAGAATCATAGATTCGTATGTATTCATTTCCGCTTTGAACCTCAGATTTAAACCTTGACAAATGTTTAATAAGTATTCGTTTTGTTAGTACATCCTATTGTAAAGCATTTAGTTTAATCTATTTTTTGTCATCATATAACAAAAAACAATTCAAATTACTACATCTATTTCGGCTTAACACTGGTTTCAATAATAACGCGCACCCCTTCAGAGAAAAAAAATCCTTTGTTGGCACACAATTGGCAATTTGGCATATCAATGGCGCCATCCTATGTATTAATTACAAAGCGGCCCGACAACCCTGCTTAGCGTTGCTTTCAAGTACGCTCACCCCTGGCAAAGGAATAACCCTGCTATTCAAAAATCAACCTTACATCCCACTACCAAGTTCTAAATTCCAATATCAGCTATAAACGGATTTACATATGAAAGGCAGTCACTGCCAGTTCAAATTTAGATTCTACGTTCTAGTGATTAGAGTTAATTTTTGGCTGACAAAGTTAAATCGCTAGGGGTGTGAATTAAGATATTATAAAAGGGACAAAATGGGGGAATGTGACACGAAAAGCGCTTAGTGTCAACTTCATATGTCTTTGAAGTTTCATGTAAAATAAAGTGGGTAGCGTGTAGGCTATTTATTTAGTACAGAGTTTGGGGCGTTGTTGTGACGTTACGTGTACAATGAATGCCGCTAAGATTGTATAAATAAACCCCTTTGTAGTGGATGGACGGATATACATAGAGTTATAATGGTACCCTGGATTGTATGTGAAAAGCTTTCTATGTTTAGACCTTTAACACATGTCTTAAATAGTCGATTGCTGTCAACTTAACCTACTCAACTCATACAAAGGTCAGCTAGAAGCTCGAAACAAAATTTGCTTGTTAAAAAATAAACCGGAAATATGCACGCTTATAAAGTTGCAACGACTTTCGAGCATAAAGGTCTCAAAAACTCTCAATTCAGAACTCTAATAAAAAAATCTTGGTAATCTATTATTTCTAACGTTGTAGAAATATTCCAGCACCTAAATAACGTAAAAAATGACTTCAGAAATGTTCGGTACTAGTGTTTGTTAAAGAGCTTTTGCACATATCCACTCCGTGCGTACTCTGTTCTTAGAATATTTCCCTACAGCTAAAAGTTTTTCATGAACTAGCCATCCTTTATAGTCTAATCTGGGTCTACCTAATTTTGTATGTATACTATCGTTTTGTTCCGTTTCATCAGAGGTCCTTCCTAAACTTTTCAGTTTAGTGTTCAGTTATTCACACGCAGATATCGATTCTAAATTCTGACTATTCAATCCTAGTGTCAAAGGGCTTATACACCTACACCGCGTTCTGTCTGTCCGTCTGTCCGCACTCTGTTCTAATCCCCGCTGCGAAGCTGCAATCTGCCGTCACTTTGATTAAATCGATAGGATTTTTATACGGACGATATGTTTGTTTTATTTGGATGTAAAGTTGTCGAAGAATTTTTGGAGCAGATTTCTGACGCTCTTATTCATAGATTGTGCAGGTTTTAAACATTGTTATAGACAAATAGTGAAGCGAATAACCTGATCAATGTGTTTTAAGCCGCTTGACCACATAATACACAATTACTATGTGAATATATAGAAGAATCTAACAAAAACTATGTTAAAGCAACGCATTCCAAAAAAACCTACAAAATGGGTGTTAACTTACTTAGGTTTTATCTTTTTTTGTGATTTGGTACCCCTTAAAAGCTAGGTTCCGAATATACATGATATTCCCAGATAACATGGAATAAAATTATCAGACCTTTAGGAAAGTACGAAACTACATAAATCAACTGTGGTAATTTGAATATCTTTGGACTTCAAGTGTCTGTTCATTTAAGTTTTACCGTTCGGTCCAAATTCCAAATCATAGAAATCGAATTCCAATAGTCCAAACAAACCCTAAAATTGGCACTCTGGCCCAAAAAGATTATTACCAAATCGACTTCCTAGAACAAAACCCAAGAAAAGAAAGAAACTCTTCAGCCACAAAAAATCCCAAAAGTGCTAAGTACGGTACGCATGTAAAACCTTACGAACCTTTTGAAAATACTCCAAGTGGTAGTGAAGTGTTCAGTGTGGCACAGGAAATTGATTCACCCTCTTCACGTCACTCTCAGGGGGAGTCTATGGGAGGGGAGCCTATGTGTCCTCCTTATGTACTGGGAAATGATGGTGGGTAGTTTTTTTTTCATGTAATTTGGTGGTTTTTGGAGTGAAGTAGTGTCTGGTTAAGATTGAGTTACAGCTAGAATAATTGTTTTATTTACATTCACTATGTGAAATAAAGATAGGTCCTTCAGATCCGTTTTAAAATATGTTTTTGAAGTGGTAAAGTGAATTGTAGAAACGAATTCGCCGTTCAAATTAAATGTTCAAGGAAGCAGAGGTAAAATTAACTGTTCACAACAGCAGAGCTGACTCTTTACACCTAAAAGACCTAAAATTGAAATTAAAATCTTTATGCAAAACTTTTCTTTAACCCTTAAAAAATATCAATCTCATGGAGACAACAGACATATTCTGAAGTCAACAGAATATTATAACCTAAGCGCTAACATAATCTACATAACCTTGATTTCCAAGCAACAACTCAAATTCAAACACTAACCTGAAAATGTAAAAGCAGCTGGTAAAACCCACAACCCGAAGCAAGAACTGAAATAACGAAACGAGAATCACAAAGACCCTTAACAGAACCAACAAGATCACACAATACGTACATCTCACATTAGAAGGATTGTCGTACAAATAGTGAATTGTCACAAAGCTACCAACAATGGATGTTCGACTTGTAGTTTTTTTTTCAGACGTAATAAAGTTTAATCCGAAAATCCCCGCAGGCAAGTGGATGTTGTAGGCCAATTATTTGTGGGTAAGACGCTCCTTCGACGGCGATGTTAGAGAACTGTGGAGACGGTCTTGTAGTTAAAAGTTTTTAGTAGTAACTTTAGTTTAATTTTAGTTATGATGTTAAATACAAGAGCAAATAGTTATTGTCATATATGGATGAGAATATATTGTTATCAATAGTACAAATACACTTGCGGTATTCTAAATTCTTCAGTTTATCGTTTATCAAACTGTAACATTAAGAATAGTGTGCTTAGGACTGTCATAAACAAGCCAACCTTCCATTAATGATTAATTGTATCATAAGTTAAAAATAGAGACAGTACATGGACATCGATTTGAGTGCTTCAAAGCAAGACAGTAGTTTTTATTTGTTGATTACGACAAGTAGTTTATATGTATTGTCAGAGGCCTTAATCAGTTTATTTACTCGGACTAATTTTCTCAAACATATTTTCAAAAGTCTAATAATTCTACTCCATCAATTTCTGTTGTCCTAGTTGCAAAACAACAAGCATGTCTTCTTGCTTTCTCAACAATTCCTCTGTTCAATAGCTCATTCATTGTTATCGCGACTGCACGATTAAACGCGGTGCGACAAAAAAATCGCAAATGATATCCGCACAAGTTCTAGTGTTACTTCAGATAAATCTTATTGTGGCAATCATAGTTGCGTTGCCAGACAAATCTTGTTCTACAGTCTCTTTCACTTCTATTTCTATGGTTTAGAGTTCATTTTTGCTTGCTGTGATGGCATTAAATTATTGTATAGCATTTGTGATTGTATTTGTAGATAGTATTTTGACATTTTCATCCCATTTTACTGCATTGTCACCGCTGCCGGCTAATCGTCTGGAACGATGCGACAATGCGTTTTTATTTTCAATTCAATGTTTTTGTTGTGTAATGCGTTTAGAACGTATCAGTTCCAAAAACGAGGTGTTTTTTTTTATTACTTTTTTGCTTGTCTGTGAATTGCTTTTGAGGTTTTAGAGTTTTTTATTTTAGTTTATTGTGTTTCAGAACAAACGAAATAGTTTTTAATATGTGTACTTCGTGCTCATTAACAATATGCATCTTATCTGCAATGTATCATTATCAATATGTATGTATCTCTGTTCAATATACCACTAGATACGTATAAAATACATAAGCTTTAACATGTTGCAACGATAATTCCATTCAGTCCCATACACCCTTGTTATGATTTTCTATAATGATACAGTATAACTCATCGAATCAAATACTAAATCTCAACCCAGCTGCAATTTGTTGGCTCACAACAGTAAATACATAACGTTTGTACAACAAATAATTACAGCAATAACTCAATGAAAAGGCGCCTAAGCCAACAATGGTCTGCTTCGAAAATATCCTTATCCTTGAAATTAGATTTAATAACGTTTTGTTGGTACCCAATGCTCTTTTCAGACCTCTTTTTCGAACCTATTTGTAGCATCACCCATTTTATTCAGACCTCCTTTAATTCCCCCTTAGTACTAACAAACTGTATTTGAAATAAGTGTAGATTTATTGTTTAGCAGTTCAACTTACATTGGTGCTATCTCAACAGCATCTTCCGTTTGATAAGTTGTTTTTTGTTATTAAAAAATTTTGAACACAATTGCGCGGGATTCGGGTGCGGGATTTTATTGTTGTGTTGGCACAACGGATCTGTTTGTATTGTTATTGCTCATGGGAGCACAAAAACTTATAATCTCTGACGGGTTGAGCTTTACCAGCTTCTCTTCAATTGGTTGTTTTTTTCATTGAATTGATTTCGAGTTTGTAAAGCTGCCAGAAGTGTAGTTTTGGTTAATCTTGACGTGTGTACATGTCCATTCATTTTGATTGAATCACTTTCTACAAAACAGTCCTTCTGGTTATTTGATATGTGAACTTATTGTCCAGGCACGCCTATATCATCTGAACTCCCAACATATCCTCAATAAATCACTTGCCCAATTCCAAATTCATCAAAGGGAAATCAAATAGGATCCTCAAATGTCCGCAAGTCTTAAATGTCAATAGGCACATAACTAGTTTTGCCATTACTGGTATTTATTCAGGGCGGGGGGTTGCGGTCGGGTCAGATGGCCCAAGGCATCAATATTGTCCTGGCGTTCAAACGTACCACCCTGTAGGTGGTTTGTATCAACATTTTATAGGATATGTGGGTGAGGTAGATGCTGTGTCTCGTACTGAGAGCTATAGGAGTTTTGGTAGTGGTTAGTAATCGGATTATGTGCATTTGCCTGTTTTTTGGATGCAAATAAAATGCTACTTTGAATTTTCGGACCTTGTTCAAATTGGCAAAAAAATAAATACTGAGTCACACACATAATCCTATGTCTACTACTAATGATGAGATATCTGTCCTTCTAACACGAGCTTTAGGTATTCTGTGTCATTTTATACCTTGGAGACTATCCATGATTCCTTAAAATCACGAATATTATTTCGAATACTGAAAACGTATAAAACCATCATATCTTTGATGGACATCATCCATCCTCCGAGCCTTTTTCCCAAACTATGTTGGGGTCGGCTTCCAGTCTAACCGGATGTAGCTGAGTACTAGTGCTTTACAAGGAGCGACTGCCCTGCCTGACCTCCTCAACCCAGTTACCCGGGCAACCCAATACCCCTTGGTTAGACTGGTGTCAGACTTACTGGCTTCTGACTACCCGTAACGACTGCCAAGGATGTTCTTTGACAGCCGGGACCTACAGTTTAACGTGCCATCCGAAACACAGTCATTGGTGTCTAAGATATACTTAGAAAGTACATACAAACTGAGAAAAGTTGCATTGGTTGGTTCTTTGCCCACTAGGCCACCACGACATTCTTTGATGGACATATGTATATCTAAAGGTACATTTTAGGTAAATCGTATTTCCGATCCGAATATTTACTTTTATACGATTTGTTTGTAAGTAGTCGATGTGCCTTTTAAAGGTTTTAGCCAAGAAAAATGTTTTTTTTGGTTTTAAAACCTATCGTTCATTCTTTACTCCTTCTTAATAATCAAATAATTCTTTGATTCTGGCAAATTATGTTGCATACAATTTGCATTATTTTCGAGTTCTTATAAGTCTGTCATCTACATAGCTATCTTCTGAACATAGCTTCACCACTCTAGCCACATCAGCAAGTGAATTCTAGGGTTACCGGAAAGATGGAATAGACAGATAGGTCCTGCCCTTTAGTTAATATTCTATGCAGTGCTGGCATGTACTTCCGATGATCAATTGTATGTGAACCCATCAATTTTGTTTTGTCTATTTCTGTTTATTAGAGGCTTATGATTGACGTCGTAATGTTCAGGAAACTTGTGATTGAACTGTCGCGAGCAAAATTATCTTGCTTATGAAGAATATAGAATAAAGGAGGTTCAATATAATATGGGGACTATTATTTTCTGAAGATTTAAAACAATGCGTGCTCAAGAGCATATGCGTAATAGCTATCAATCCCTTATTGGTGGGTTGAGACAAAAGCTGTTCGTTAAAACTTCCTAGTTCAACATTGGCCTCAAAAATTCGAGTTTCTCAAAAAGGCGAGTTTGTTCCCAACAAACCAACTTTAACGAAGTACTGTTCAGTGCTGCAAAGTTTTCTCACAGTCAATGCCAGCGCATTGTAGAGTGTTTGGCACATAATGAGATTCGAATCCAATTTCTGTTGTTATGAAATCCTGTTATTGCCAAAAGCCAGATATTTCTTTGGTTTTGTAAACAAATTCATACATATTTACTATGTAACTTTATTTAGGAAAACTGAGTTGCTTTCTCAAGGTGTTCTTTACTAGAGCATTTAAGCAAAGGCAAAAACTAGTTTAGAGACAAAAAAACTGAATTTGAAAAAAAAATCATGGACGCTTGTCATCGCCATATACCTCCATAGACCTTAAATAAAGTACATCACAGTACAGCGTCCAAATTAGGCGCGAAATCGCTCACGAGGGCTCGCAAAAACCTCGTTAGAGCCGCCATGTTTGTTCGGCGACAGTAAGGGGCGCACCCTCTATGTACACAGTCACCACACAACACTGTCCTGTACAACTCACAAAGAACACTGAACTGTTCTTTATGGCGTTGTCATAGAGGTCCAATTCCCGTGGCAGGTGGAATCTAAACGCAAGTTGCCGTGGCCAAGGGTGTATGTGCTGAGCTAGGGTGTGGGTAACACCCTTGTCGCGTTGTGCGACGGAATAGCTCGTATGTGAAATGGATATGCAATGCGATACCGAAAGTGATATTCATGGAGGTGATACGAGAGCTCGAAAATATTTTTTAACTGAAGTTTATTGCAATAAAATTTTGATTGCTTCAAAAACACCGTGCGTGAAGCTTTTTGACGAAACGTTCGGCGTTTTAATTCAACTAGGTACGGATGAAAATCGGAGTTTTACTTTTAGAGTTTATTTTTTTCGACTTTCTCGAATCATCCACTAAATACTGCAGATACTCTCACGACTTACATAGACGTACACTAAGTATGTATGATGATGATAGCAGCAACCCCTTATTGTTCTCGTTCTGTAAGTACAAAAGAATCTTGAGCTGCAAATTACTGGCATTCATTGACCATAGCAAGAACAGCTCAAGTCTATAGCCGATCGATTAAAATGGATATTGTTTTGTATCCATCATTTGCAAACTTTGGCGTAGAAAACTCACACCCCATTTCCCTAGAGTTGAAGTATTCAAAATAGAAGTACCTAATAGTAGCCGAAACAAATTAGAATACGGTCGAATCTAGGCAATCATGAAGGTTTCCCAAAACTTCACTTATCAGTTTGAAATGAAAGGGATTGTTTGGCCAATACCCACTCCATGATCGATCAGACATATGAGGCTAAACCCTAAGGCCCTATTGTAATTGGTTATGAATATTATAGACCTCCACAAATGTATTCAGAAACTCAATTTTCTTGTCACAGACAGTGAAAGTCCGAATTGCTATTTACCTAAATCTACGTCTGTAATATGACATGTTTCTAATAGAAATGGTTGTTTTTCTTCCGAAATATATCTTGAAGCTCCTCAACCGTCAAGGCTTTCCTTACTTTGAAACTGACACAACGATAGAAGTTACTTTTGTAACATACAACTACATATTGTATAGAGCTTTGAGCTCATTATGTAATGTACAATGTCTTCCGGACTTCACAAACAAACAGTACACTGACTAACACAAATATCATCATTCATCAGCCATATTTGTTTTAAGTTTCAGGACAATACTTAACTTTTTGACTCACCATTGTCAGTGTATGGATAGAACTACTTTTATTTCCCGAAAATTTTCAAAATATATTCCAACAGAATTCCCAAAAATCTTAGGTATCTCGTGACGCAACAAAGGTATTCCAATAACTAATGTTTGCAAAACCGCGCAAGCGCACAGTATCGAGAAATTCCCGAAAAGAATGGAATATTTGTGCTGGGTGGCTGTAGCCATCAGTGTGGCTCGCATCGATTGCGATTAGACCCTCCGCCACCCTCGCAAGGGCTTAGGAAAATGTACACTGAGAAGAAATGACGCTTGGACTGAATTAAGAACTAGAGTGAGTTGTGGTTGTGGGTACGTTTGTGCAAGGAAAATAAATTGAAAGAGACAATAACATGTTTAGAGAAATTTAAAATTGAGGCGTAGATTGATCGAAAATGAACACCGCAAAGGTATAATTGCAAATGTGTTTTTCTAACATTAGCAAATTGATATGTTGATAAAATAAATAACAAGCAAACGATACACTTTTCTTTTGTTATTTACGTTAGAACTACTCTTTAGAATGGCATTTCAGCAGCGTTATACGCCCAGAAAGGCGAGCGTTTCTCCGTCGAACTGTCGGCCTACCCTTACGGTGAGAGGACGAATTAATTCCAGCAATTAATGGAGGACTTAGGGTCGAAGTGATCCTCCCCTGTTCGCGAAATTCAATTATTGATGCCTCCGTCTTCGAGGGGGCGTCAGAATGGGCCTCGGTTAAAATGTTGCTGATCTGTACAAATCCCTTAGTTGTAGGGCGAAAGTGAATGCTGTCCGGGGAATATTATTTAAGTTCTTATATTGTAAATTAATTTCATTTATTATTTAAGGAATTATGTTGATTTAAGTGGGATTAAGTGGCCGTAGTATTGGAAGAGATAAAATGAATTAATTTTCAAAATGCAGTCGAACACATTTTTTGCCTATTCTGAGATCAATTAAGATCAGATTCGTAAGTTTTATTATAAAATAATATATAGGTATCGCCTTTGATTTTCCTCAAAGAAAATTGAAAAACTTAATCACACTTATTTGTTAAGGAAGTTTTCATCAAAGAATTAGAACAAACCAAATATCGAAAAGTAGGAAACAGTGGAAAATTCCAGAGAAAATGTACGTTCTTAATGTTGTCAAATGAAAAACACTCGTAGAGCTTGTAATCCGTGGGTCGGGGTTGGAAAATATTTAGCGAAAGAATAATATAATATGGCATATGACAACATGAACGCCTACCCTTTATATCAGGTACAGCTAGAATAACGTACTTATATAAGTCTTACCTGTTTTGCCAACTCTGTTATTGTCATTCAAATTGTGTCTTAATTCAACAAATATACAAACTATCTATGTTATTTTGAGACTAGAGTGTCTAGTGAAATCTTGTAAGCAGATGTGAATTATGATCTTTTGCAAAGCTATAACAATGTTTTATTATATTGACCATTATTCTTCGTCTGTTCAAAAGTATCAATTTCATAAATTCTCGAGAAACTGAATATTCTTGAATTTTGACCGACGGGTTGACCTTTGTTGCCAAGTTAATGAAATGTTTTTTAGCAGTATACTGATCTTATATAATTTAACTATAGCCCTGCGATTCTTAAATATTGCGAGATGTGGGATTAAAATACGAGAAATATCTTGGCACTATACATCTACAAATCCAAAGCCGTGTAATAAAATAAAGCTATTTATGTCCGCTAGAGTAAATAGTAGTGAAATTATTATTGTTTACATTGATTTTAGTGATACATCTTTTGATAATCTTTCTAATCTTGCTTCAAAAATAGAGAAACGAAAAGAAAAAGAACTCTTG
This sequence comes from Helicoverpa armigera, assembly GCF_030705265.1. Taxonomy (NCBI): domain Eukaryota; kingdom Metazoa; phylum Arthropoda; class Insecta; order Lepidoptera; family Noctuidae; genus Helicoverpa; species Helicoverpa armigera. The sequence goes on from NC_087141.1 coordinate 6,039,257, forward strand.
AAAGTTCTCTGTTTTCTTTCATTGAAGACATAATCTTGAAAACGATACTAGACTATTTCAATTACTGCATTATGTCTCTAGTGCAAGTCCTGAACCAACAAATCTAAATTTTTGGCTTTTGTCTTAAAACTACGTACCTACTTAAATAAATCAAAAATAAACCTTCCAAAACCTAAAACTATCAGATACCAAACCCCACCAATTACACGACTAATAAATTCCCTAAAATGGACACTCGAAGCAGAATTTTCCCCATTTATATCTGAAACACTAGTTCGCAAACAAGAGAAGTAAGGCCGGGTTCTGAACGGCGAGCGACAGAGTCGAGTAGACTAATTGGCACTTGAGCGCCAATTACGGCGACGATGCGGTGAAGTCTTGGCTTTTGACTCGCCGTACAAAATAATGAAGGTAAATGTGAGGTGTTTTGTTGAAATATTGTTCTGTACGCTGTTTTGTTTATTGGTATTGTTTGGTTTATTGTTGGGAGTATTGATCGGTGCTGTATTAGGTTTGGCATAATTTTTAAGTCAAGTCAGGTACTGGTTTTTTTGCTGTCGTTTATTTTAATCAGGTCGGTTTTCGGTATTTTATTCACGCCCCTATTTTCTGGATGTATTATCTCCTCATCGTCAAACTATTTAAAGTCACTGCATAATTAATCTTTTCTCCCTTTTTGACCATATTGCCCAACATGTTCTGCCTTTCTATAGTTAGTTATCCCTAACAAAACTTTTCAGCCTGTAAACTCACCTTTACATATAAAATAAATAACAAGCATCACATAAACAGACCCCAGTAAATAAGGCACGCGTAATTCTTGCACTAAGTCCCACTAAGTTGAAGGGTTCGGAATGAAGAGCGAGCGATGTGAAACACTCAAACCGGCGCGGATTACCGAGCGCCGAGCCAGCCACTTTTCACCGTACGTCTCGACAAAAGATGTCGTTATGTCGACCGTATCGTGTGCACGCAGCTCAACCTCTCGAGTTTCCTCTTAAAAAAAACTTGCAGTACATGCGTCTAATACGGCATTTTTATGTGGAATTTCCCTTTATGTTTTATTTTCGCTGACTTATGTGCAGTTTGTTGGAGTGTCGTCGACTTTTTTGATGGAGGGTTTCTTTTTTTATTAGTTTTTAGTTTTAATTTGTTTGGATGTTAGGAGCGGGATATGATTTAATATATGCACCTACTGTAAGACAGTTGTATAGTCGCCCATTATTAATCTTCCTGGAATCGATGTAGCATGTGCGTATTTTATGTCATTGTTATATTCTAGTCATTTGCAGGAATGAAGAGTGTTCCAATTAGAAATAGGATCCAGCTTAACTTGCAAATCCAAAAAATAGAATCCGTGAATAAAGTTTTGATTGATAACCTTTTTGGCTACACCATGCATAACTCGCTTGTAAAACTTAGCTTTTACTATTCACATATTGACTTTACATGCCTAGCAACAGTATCTACCAACCACCCCATATCATGGGATATAACCATACAAGAATATAAACCATTTTCTTCGTGCAAAGGACGCACTAAGTTCAAAGATAGCTAGTACACATGCTTAGATAAATAGGTATTTGTATGCTAAGACAATAGTAAAGTACCTCTATATGTATGTACCTGTATGTAGGCGGTACCTCTGAATGGCTCTGCGAGCCTGGTACCTATTGTGCGTTTTCCATGAAAAACAGGCTAGTTATTTTTTATTTTGCAGCTTTAGTTATCTCTGGTGCGTTGAATTTGAGTCCTATTGGGAAAGTGTGAAACATACTACAAAAATGTGCTAAGAATGAAAAGGTATATGGAAAGTCAGAGAAATCTAGAGAAAATGATGGAAATATTACCTAGAGATGACATGACTTGATGACATATTATTTCGACACAAATAAGTTGGGACAGGAATAAGTTAATTTTAGGCCCTTCTAATGTTTAACCTAATCTGTTGCTAATGTCCGCATAGCGTTATACTTTTAGTCCTTTTGGTTTCTTTTCAGTGTTTAATGGAATAGTAACTTGAAACGTGCTTTATTAATAACAGAACCTACCGAGTTGAATAAAATCGATTCCATGATAACCTTTATCGTTAAAATCGATTTGATTTTAATTTATCACGATTTGCATTACATTACGACGCCTCACGCGATACTTAAACATCGTTCAGCGCCAATACCACGGTTTTCTTATTAACATTATGATAAACAGCATTTATCAGAATCCACAATCTGCCGTATACGAATTTGGGTTTCATTTCATATTTTTTAATTTTAACTAAACGACACCGTTGAGCGCTCTCGAAAAAATGTGACCTTTCCTGTCGTTTTGAGCTATAAAAATGTTTGCCTCATTCAAAAATGCCCTGAAGTATCTAGTGCTCAATGACTGAAAAACTGGAAAAATGAGAAGAACACGTTAAAACACATCTGGCAAAACATCGCAAAATTACATAACGCACACCGACAACAAATTAAAACGCTCACAACAAATCAAAATCATAAACAACATTATACGGATCGTTCATGAATTATAGATGGAGTTCGTCCCCTACGTCGGTATCATTACTAGCCTCTTGTGCGTAATTAATCGCGGGACTGGCCATGACGAGGCTGGTTTATTAAATTTTAGCGCCCCCACCCCCCACCCCCTCTGAATGAATAGACCCATCACTTTTACTATTCACAACGGACGGATTAGCTAGATGAATTTCCTGATTCTCGTGGGGGTTAGCACGAATTGTGCGTACTATTTACCCTCTTTTACTATTGATGCGGATTTGTTCAGATTGCGTCGCGTTTATTCACTCATTGTTTTGTTCGAGATTTCTGCAACTAGATTCCTCGTGAGTTTGTTATGCTTTTACAGTAACACATTAATCGTTTTTTTTTTTCGGATACAGTAAATGGGTCTTCTATTTCCTGCACTATATCTATTTTCTTTACCTAGTGGAACAATAGCAATCGTCAGATTTTTTTAATTTATCTGTGTTACTAAGTACTTATGACAGAAGACGCTGGATGCAGGTCGCCTCCAAAAGGTATCTGTGGAGATCTAAGGGGGAGGCCTATGTTCAGCAGTGGACGTCCTATGGCCGAGATGATGATGATGAAAGTACTTATTACTGTATACATACTAATCACAATCCTGCTCCTATTTTTACTCGGCACAACATGTCTTCTGTATACATACTTCTACGTCTGTCATCATCTCTATAGTCAAATTCTTTGCAGCCTTATCAATAGGTATTCATTCATCTGTTCTTTGACCAGTCTACCTCTATAGCCATTTACATCACTCAAAAATATCCGTGTTTGGTATTTAAAGTACGCTCAGGCTAGTGGCAAAATGTCGGGTTATAAATCCCGGAGCGCGTTATAATTGAATCAAGTGTTACTTTGCAGCTTATTGTCGGACTTAATTTGCATTTTGTCCTGAATAATGCAATTTATTTTGTGTGTTGTATGGGCGATGTTTTTTGAAAGTGGGTGGTTTAAACGTAGGTAGTTTTTTAAATAGTCTACTTGGCTAACAGTGTCTTTCAATTTGTCAAGAGGAAACACTTTTTTGGAATTATAGAGATATTGTTATGTTCTTCTGTTTTAGTTTTGTTTAGTGGACAACTCTTTAAACAAATACGTTGGTACCTACTCTATGTGAAAAAAACTATACATATCTACAAAATAATGCCAAAACAAAACGCAATCACAGCTGCCATATGCAGTGTTTCTTTGAAGCTCGACATCTCAATTTGCGATGCTAATCAAATGTTAATGCTAATGGCCAATTCGGATTCCCATTAGGGGTTGTCAACCCGCCCTTTACATGCCCCTATGTACTGCCATCACACATACACGCCTGAGGGTGTAATATTTTTCACCCCAACAAAAACATACCATCGTTTTCGCTCGCAGCGAACTTTCGCCCCTTTGTCCAACACAATGGGTACCTACGTTATTTTTTTTAATAAACCCGCTTGGTAAAGCACCGAATCGATGGCCGCCGGCGAATACGGATCACACAGTTAATTATTGACACATCCGTTTTTTATTCGGTTCCCCAGCATCAAAGCGCCATTGTGGTCGTCTAAAATTATTCCTTTTGTGTAGTCCTGCTACTGAAACTGGCTATTTCCTTACCTTTGTACCGTGTTGCGTTTTAGGCGTGGTCCTTTGTTCGAGCACAATTAATATTGTTCTAAAATTGTTGGTTATCAATTTTCTTCTATGATGTAGTACTGTGTTGGACGTTGGGCTTCAGAATAGCGTTGCTATGCTTAGAAATAATTGATATTCCGTTATTAGTCTTATGATCAAAGATCTATCGGATCTATTTATGATGACTATCGGAAATTGTAAGCAAGAAACACTGCGAGAATTTATCCTGGTTTCATATTGTAATTACTTAGTTAGTTACTTGAAAATATTTTTTAATAGGCAGCAATTCTCCTGTTATTCTATCTTGACATTTCCGTTAACAACACATTTCTGTGGGGATGGAAAATTTCCGTAAGTGTGTTTACGGATGATATTACGATACTGCCAATTTTTACCGCTTTCAGTCCCTGGGAATGTAGATAGCGTATGGTTATTTTTCAACGAAATTGTATTAGACGTCTCCGTATTGCTATTAAAAGACACTCGAGACACATTATTTCCACGTAAACATTTTTTTCTAAAATTATATATTTTTTGTTATTGAGACTACAAATAGTTATAGCTTCCTTCTATCAACATTATATTATTAGATAGGTACACGATACCAAACATATTATTTGCTATCAAATTGTTTGCGCAACAAACTGTTTCAATTTCAAATATCTCATAAACGGATGTCTATTAGTTGAGCATGAAAACTTTAGGTGCTGAAAACAACTTAATACGTCTTTACTTCCTGAAAACGATACCGAATAACAACTTTTAAATCTATACAAAAAGTAACGAAATTAATCGACTTACAGTAGATTTCTATAACCTATCTATGCGTTTATTTTCGATTAAAGATTTAATTTGGAAATTCAAGCTACATATAAATTATAAGTATGTAAAATATCCGGAAGACGCTAGATGCAGGTCGCTTCCAACAGGTATCTGTGGAGATCAAAGTTGGGGCTATGTTCAGCAGTGGACGTCCTATGGTTGAGATGATGATGATGATGATGATGTTAAATATCTAATCGCAAAACAACTCATAGGCGATAGGTAATATTAATCCACAGTTTACCATTTTCAACTCGAAGGACCAAACACCCAAACGCGACTCTACAATTTTTAATCAGCGCTCCTTTTACCCAGCGATGAATAATTGAATATTGAATAATTTTTGTGTGGTAATGAAATACAGCGGAGTTTACCGGGGACGTCACAACCTACCTCGATCTAGATAAAGGGTTGTATCACCGCCGACACGAAACTAACGGATACGATCGCTTTCCGATAACGGTAACTGAGCACGGAAACACTGGCTTAAAAAAAAACTGCCACCACTAAATAAAAATCGGTTCGGATACTTTACGAGGCTTTAAAGAGCCGTTTTACAAATCGATGGAATGTACACGCGTTTTTGAGGGTTGTTAAATCGTAGTGATGTGATTCATTTTTATGGTTTGTTTATCGATTTTATTTAAATCGGGTTTTTTTTTGTTCAATCTGATCAAACTTTTAGAAAGCTCGTAAGCGTAGTTTTAAATATTTGGTGATATAAAAACAAGCTCCAAATAGGTACTGAGTATGATTGTTTCGGAACGATTCTTGGAATTGAGCGATGTTGTAATGTTTTGAACTCGAGAATACCAACTAATTATGGAATTGGCTTACAAGAAAACCCTTAGGCTATTTCTAACCTTCCTCATAAGTACTTGTCTAAAACAAATAATAAACACAAACTGTCTATGGATGCTGTACATATCCAAATCGCAATAAAACCATCGGAACTAAACCTTAACTAACAAAGCAAGCGTTAAGGTAAACAGCTTAAACCTTTAGCGGCGAGCTCAAAGACGAGTATAGGGTTAAAGTCTTTTGAGAGAGATGAAAGCGTGCGAGGTAGCAGCCCGGTAATGTGATCCTCATACAAATCGGCATGGATGCAAAGCTTTGTCTTAGCCGCGCATCGCCGCCAATCATATCATTGCTTATTGAAGATGAAGTCTTCCTTTTCGGGTCCTTTGGTACGGAGAAATTTTAGAATTCTTAAAGATTAAAAGCGTAGAAGACTTGATTGTAAGTTTGGTTTTAATTTTAAATGAGAAAAATGATTGTAATATTGGTTTTACTTGTGTTTGTAAAAGATTAATATGCTCGTATTCTCGTCCAAGTCTTAATAGTGTACACGGTGAGAAGTAATATAATGCTATTTTCTTCAAAAGGGTTTCTAGGCAGTTCAACTATTGTGATGTTTCAGCCTGAAAACATCTATTTAGAGTATTTCAAGTTGACCTTATAGAAAACTTTTTTCCGCAGTAGACAATATGATTTAGTTCGTGATTTTAAAACTTGTGTTGCAAGTCTTTTCCATATTGTACTAAGAAATCTCCTATGAGTTTCATGTAAAAATCTGGTTTCTTTCATATTAATGTTTTACGACAGTTTCGCTCATATTTTTTGGTTGAATTTGTGAGGAATTGACATGGCGTATCGTAAAACCGGGTTTTACGAGCACCAATTTCCGTGTTAGTATGAGACCTTATAAAAAACAACATATTTTTAGCGGTTCTAACCAGTATACGGCATGTAAAAGAAAATTAGGTGTATTTATAGGGTTTCAACATGATTTGTTCAGTGTGCTTATGTAATGAATTTTTGATATAACAATGTATGTTCATGGTTGGATTGTGTGCAAGTAGATATGGTAAGAAAGAATGTTACATGTGAGATGACGGCAGATAGAAGAGTATGGATGGAGAAAACATGCTGCGCCGACCCCAAATAAAATTGGGATAAGGGCAGGAGGACCTTTATAACGCTACTGACAATGCCGTATGCGTAGCGAAATATTGGGCCTCCAAAATTTAAGTTGTCATCGACTCGCCAAGAAGAAGATCAATACTTCTATTGTTTTTGATACAAAATTCTGCTATGTGTGTATTATTCGAAATACATGCTGATGATGATAATATTTAAAACCTACATTTTAATTTGCATATATGTGTGTCTATAGAAACAGCAGCAACACTTCTGCCTAGGTTGTCTATTTGGTCTACTGAGTGATTTTTATCATTGCTGAAGTCATCAATAAAGGCAACCTTTAGAGAAATGGAACTTTTGCTTCTTACATTATTTTCACACGTGTTATAAATATAATTAGTCTGAGATATGAAACTTTGAATATTATTTGAATTCGAAGGCCTTAAAACCATGCCTTGTAGCAGCCTATGTAGACAGACACAGTACAAGCAAAATTGCCGTGATCAAGCTTATGCAAGACTAAGAAAATATTTTTACTGAAGTAATTTTGTTGTCGTTTCCTTGAACTAGAGTTATTTTCTCCGTTATTTATGAGCCGACGTTTTACAAGCGCTTTGGAAAACATTTCTAAACATTGTCATTAGCATAAAACGCAAGACGATACCTAAATAACGAGTACTTATTGCTCGTACACAATAGGTATATTTCCAAATGTTTCGTTAAAGCTTCTTTGTAATGCCAGCAAAAAGGATCGCGACGTACTTTCCCAAATTGAAACGACGTAGCCGACCGTTGTGTTCGGCAACTTTTCATGGCTAGTCAGACCCTAATGGAAATGACAAGTCTAATGTAACAAGTAACAACTGAAAACATCCCGTTGGACGGATGTAACAAAGCATTCATTTTCTGATGGCGGTAATCTCGCCGAAGGGCGGCATTGTTCGTCATTTTCTCTACGGGCCTATATTTTTTTTCGTATTTTCTTTTCGAAAAGAATAAAAATTGTGAACAGTATTGTCGCGGCGGAGGCTCGCGCCGTGATCGCGCAAAAAGGAGCCCTGGATGACAACGAAATGACGGGAGCGTCCGCGGGTGGCCCCCTCCCCCCTCTTGTAAAAATGTCGCCGAGGGAGGGGCGGCGTGCCTACGACAAGACGGCATTTTTACACACCGCCGCTGAACCGGCAGATCGTATACACCGATTTGGGATCAACAGAAATTGAACCGTGACACGCGGAGCGAGACCTCAAATCCGCTTGGTGACGGCCTCCTTGACTTTTTAAAACACGAGCCGTGTTTGCAATAAATCGATAAGTATATACGGTACCCGCCAGCGGCAGAGGGTACAAATTGCACGGATTTTACAGTTCTTTGTGTTGACACGCCAGGGGTGGGGTGTTTAGTGGTTTCCGTCCGATGTTTTAGGAAATATGAAATTTTCGGCTTTAATTCGCATACGACGTTTTCGATGGCTGCTGAGGACCCTTATCCCTTTTTGCTTTACGAATTTTGGATACCTACGTTCTTGCGGACGGAATTCGAGGCTACTACATTCCGTCTTTTATTTGAAATAGCTGGAGCCCACCGTTTCATTTGCTCCCTGGAAGAACTACTCACTTATATTCCTAAATATCGACTATCCTCTGATATAAACGAGGACAAATGAATAAAATTAAGAGCTATTTCACCAGTTTGTAACGAACCAAAATAAGAACCAGAACTAAGTAAACATCAAGGAGAATATAGCAGTTTCGAAAAGCCTCTCACGACAATCAAAACAATAGTTTATGAATATCACTCATTGAACCTAACTTTTAGGTCCACAAATTGAAAGTCTTTCTTTTACAGAAACAAGCTAAAGCTACAATTATCGTATCAAAGTCTTTATATTAAGAAAAACGGGTAATAATATATGGTGACTGGTTTTACCCACAATAAACACATAGATATTCCTCAAATTAAAATAAATGTCTTTGTTTGCTATCCTTATCTCAGGGTATAATAATCAGCCCTTCTCTATCAAACTACATGATTAGGCCTACTACAGATTTCCATCACCAAGTTCCTTTTTCAATTTTTGTTTCAGCTCGCATAGGTCAGGTGCAAGTGCAGCAATACTTCACCCAGTACCCTGAGCTCAAGCAGGAGGGGGTTGCGGAGTACATCGGCAGTCCAGTGCATCAGAAGACTGATGTCACGCCTGAGAAGCTGTTCAGCAAGAATAGTTTCGGTATGTATTTCGTCATCAGCTTTTTTATTGTTCCACTGCAGGGCAGAGTCCTCTTCTCATACATATAAAAAAGTATTTAATCACCACGCTTGCTCAAGACGGATAGACGATTTCAGACTTTCAGGTAAATGTTTCCAGGTTCCCTCAAGATACTAGAGACCTTTACTCAGCCATTTAGCCAGTTTCCTGTAAGCTTGCCTGAACACTATGCTCTTCAAATTCATAAATCCTTAAATTATATGTATCAATATTATCCCTTTATCCTACACCTCGTACAAAAGCACCAATAGCATTCAATTCATTAGAACCTCCACTGCATACGTACACACAACAGACTCACGCGCAAATCCACAAACACATTGCCATAGTCTCACGTACCGAGTCACTTGAATATTGCTAATGAACAAGAATCCCGGTGAAGCAGCTAACGAACATTTGCTGAGCGTAGCAATAAGAATAAAAGCTGTGACTTTGTACTGAATGTAAGAGTAGTAAGTATTTGAAGATTTTTTATGTTAAATAGGTTTGATATGTAGGTTTTTAGTGACGGGTTGGATTCAAATCTACGTGGTTTTTGCCGCATATTAATGCAATAAAGTTATCCTAACTAAACTTTCATGGATTCGATTGTAAACATCGTACATTATATGATTTTATTTTTCATATAATGTTTTGTTTTACTACTCTATCAAACCTAGCAATAATCAAACCAGCAGCAGTAAAAATATCAATTTTCTGTTTGCTATTCTCCGAAAAATACACTGGGCTTACATTTAGCAATTCTGCAGTTACATACGAGATTAAAATTAATACTTACAACTAAACACATTTTACATCAGCAGCTTACTCCCGCATACACGTGTAACCCAAGAACATCCAAAAAAAACTTAATCAATCGTATGCGCAAACGCATCGTTTCGCCCGAATGCCTTTCCATATTCAAATTATCAGATCTGTCGATCAAGGCGCGAACGGAACGCATAATGGCGTTTTGTTCGCTTGTAAAATTAAACGTATTAATGCCTATTACAGATGTTCGTTCTTTGTATGTAGTGTGCATCTGTCTGCGTTTGTGAAGTGGGGTTTGTGAAGATAGGTCTTTTGTCAGATGTTATCTACCGCAGTAACGGTAGCTCGGCTGTTTATCTTGTCTGTTGTCAGTTGCGCATTTTGGGATGATGAGCTGTTTGGTACATGTCATATTGGGGATCAGATTTATGGGTATTTTGGCTGGTGTCTTCAAGAGCATGGTTAGATTAGTAGAACCGTGATGGAACCTAGAGGATTCGACCACTAATATGGATGACAAAATACTTTTGTTTGCGAACCTTGGCTTGGCTGTACATGATCGTATTATTTTTATCAATATCAGCTAAAGTGGTGTTGTCCGGGAACTTATCTCTGAAATTCCGCAAAACATACTCAGTTATATTCCACGAAAAACCACGTGATTTCGTAGTATCAGAAACCGAGAACCCTAATCCGAGAAATAAGTCGTCTGAATTGCAACATCAATTGGTATTATGGTTATAAATACAAAGCTCATAATTTCAAATCATCATCTCATCTGTTTAGCCTTTTCCCAACTATGTTGGGGTCGGCTTCCAGTCTAACCTGATGCAGTTGAGTACCAGTGCTTTACAAGGAGCGACTGCCCTATCTGATCTCCTCAACCTAGCTACCCGGGCAACCCAATACCCCTTGGTAAGACTGGTTATTCTTATGATATGGTACTTCTGGCTTCTGAGTACCCGTAATGACTGTCAAAGATTCAAATTACTGCCGGGACCTACAGATTGTCGTGCTCACTGTAAAGCTTTCTAATATTTTCTGCATTTATTAAAAACTTTATGCCACAGTTTATAAATGAACTTAGATTACTCATTGCAGTTCGTCGACAATTTTCAAAATTATGCTCGACCTTTCAGAACTCTAATGCAATTCTATCAAGTTTATGTGGAAAAGTTTCAACACTGAGTATTCCGTGTTCTGTGGTAATAGCTGAAAAGTAATTCTAGATCCCAAAAGATTAATTGTATCTGTACTGTGTTATACATATGTACCATTTAACCACTTTGTCTGTAATTTTGCTAGTTTTTAAGATTAAGTAAAAAATGTTGATCTCATATTTTTTTTTGCCATGTTTATTAGTTTTTTTTTCTCATATTTAAGATTGATTCTGTTTTATTTTTGTATATTTTAAGTTTGATTCTGTTGTATTTATAGTTTGTTTGTTTAAGTAGATTTATCTAGTTTAAGTTACCACATATGTTCGTGAATGTTGGTTCACCTGTAATTGGCGACTGTGTAAGCCCTTTACTACTTAAAACCTCTTATTTTGTTAATTTGTACACATAAGCTGTTGGTGTTCCTTTCTTAAATAAATAAATAAGTAATAAAGTACTGGATTTGTTAAGGTTTGCATAGTACTTTACGCTCTGTGTAAGCTATTTCCTAGAATAGAACTTGAAAGATTAACCGTAGCAAACAACTACAACTTTTCTGTAAAAAGAAATGTAAGTAAAACATTAACACATCGTATGTATTTAATGGCGATGCAATGCAATATATTACAACTTTTCATTTATTAAGACATGGACTGAAATAATTTTACTAACTAAAACTGCAGTTGACAAAACTCGACTGAAGTCGCCATCTTTCAACTTAGACTTTTTGGACTCAGTATTTGCAATATTTCAAAATAACACCCTTAGTGGATATCTAATAAAATATCCATAGATCCAAAGGTTACTTCATATTCTGAAAATAGGATGTTACTCGAAACTGAAATACCTACGTTTAAAAATTCCTCAAAACCAAATAAAAAAACTCTTATAATCGCGTCCGTCGGACCTTCGCCGCATCGCTCTACGCCTTAGCAAAGCCAGACAGTTTAGGAAAACTCCCATAAAAGCCTACACTTACAACCAGAAGATAAATATACTTAGAAAAATCTGTAAAAACAGATATAAATGCCCATACTTCAACCTCAAAATCATAGCAACTACATAAAACAAAATGAATAATTAACTTCATGTCCACATTAATTTTGTATCAATTCACATCTGTGTGCGTTGTGTGACTACAAAGTGTGTCTGTGTGTGTGCGAAGCGTCGTCCAATCGTCACCTCTCGCGTGAATAGTAGGCGTGGCTTCACACCCTGGCTGGAAGCTCCATGCGATCGATTTTATTTGAGACTCGGCTGGAAAAATGTTTGTGTGTGTGAGTTTTCTTGTTGGGATTCGTAAGGATTCTAGTTGGCATAGAATTTTGGTATAGCTTGAATATCCAGTAATGGTAATTTTTATCAAATAAGGTACATATTTCACGGCTGTTTTTAGCACTTAGTCTTCATCCGTACGTCCTTTACTCGTAATTCATGTAAAACATACGTATAGTTAGTATGAATGAATCGTATCATATCGCTTCATTGACCGATGACATGTTGTATAAAGGTTATATCGGATTTTTTTCTTGTTTTGATTTTGTAAATCAAAATACTTAGTATTAACAACCATTATCAGTGACATTACTTGCAATGTAAATGATGCAAGTAGCTTTGAATAAATGTAATACAAAACTTAAGATTTGCCTACTATTTACCAACATGTTTCTTTAAATATAAGAGCCCCCGCAGACCACAGACTTTTTATCGGCCGATAGTTTAGTCGGGTTGGCCTGCTAGTACGCACACCGAGCCAACTAAACAGTTTAGTCGGTGATGAGCGCGCAAACTATCCCAACAGTCTGCCGACTATTTGCTAGTTTCTAACCAACTGGTGAAGAGTGGTCGCACCGCACAATGAAAATTAAGTAAAACATTGCATAGAAATGTTATTATTGCTCTCATACACCAGAGAAGGAAAATTAAAAAGAAAGCCCGAGAGTATTGGGTGCATCATATATTTAGTGATAGATTATTAAATGGAAAATTTTACACTGAATGCATTCCAAACTACTCGATTATTAAAGTGCAGGGCTTTTTTCGACTTCCTAGATCAAAGTTACGATCGAAGATTCCGAAATAAGTGACTGAGAATTGGGCGACGCCATTTTACAAAACACGCGCGACCGACCATTCGCTGTCAAAGCTCGGAGCGAACTGAACTATCGGCTTAGTCGGCCGACTAAAAAATCGTTATGTGTGCGCGTGTGGTAGGGAGCCAATACTGATTATACGGTCGGCCGATAGTTTGCCGACAGTTTAGTTTGAATTGAATCGGGAAGCCCATCAAACTTGTTTATCGGCCGATACCAAATCGTCATAGTGTGCGCACTTGCTTACATCTGCGTACTGATTAAGAGCCCGACCAAACTATCGGCCGATAAAAAGTCTGTGGTCTGCGGGGGCTCTAAGACGAAGAATAAAACCCGTGACTCCCAACTACCAAGTCTGAGTAAGCATCACCTCACTTGGCGTCAGTTCTGCAGAATTTTACTTGTAGCAAGCAAAGTTTACAGCCTCGCAGCTCAGTCCATTTAATTAAAACCTTTATTTGCACAACCGTTTTCACACTTGCCACAGTTTGCCACAGTTTTTGTTTGGACTAATTTTTTTTGTGTGCAATTCTGTGAACTCACAACTCGCTAGTAGAGGAATATTTTGGGTATGTGATTGCGTTTCTGAATTGTCCTTACTTATATTTATAAATGCGAAAGTAACTCTGTATGGCCGGCTTTCACGCCAAAAGCACTGAATCGATGTACATGTTTGGTACACTGATAACACCGATAATCTAGAGCCTGAGAAAAGACGTAGGTAGGCTATTTTTAGGCGACTGCGGAAAGTATAATATATTTTTATACCTTTCTTCTGTCGCCTGTCCCCACTAATTTTGTTATTCTTCCATTTAATTCTTTCAGTTATTCTGAAAGATCCTCTGAAGTTACAGAGAAATTAAGTTTGTTCACAGGCAGTTGTAAGTATAGGTTTTTGATTGATTAAAACATTCCTCGATACCAACTGCTTGCCAAATTCTCAAGCTATCGAATGATAAAGTCTTGCTGATTTTAGATCTATTTTTTTCGGGCATGCGATGAAAACAATCGATTCAGACAATGCCGAGTTGCTGTCGCCAACTTCAATACAGTTGAGAAAAGGTTAGGCAGATGATAAATGAAACACGTTAAACATCAATGTCCGTAACATATCTTCATATTTAAACTAATACACTTCCAAAAAACCCTACCTTTACTTCGGTTCTCCGGTAAAAACCTACCAGTATTCGTGTATTTACTTTCGAACTTTCATAGCCGACGCGAATACAAAATATTGCTCAAGTCGGAGGAGAGGAGTAGAAATAAAATTTTACTGTTTTCAAACAGTGGAATAGTCGCAACAGTATTTTTTTTCTTTTCGATATTGCCAAAGTAATATCAGTGTTCAGACTGTGTGAGGCAGGTTAAGGTTTTTTTAAGTATGTTATGCTAAAAAACTCGCATTAGCAGTAAATTAATTTACAGATACTGTAAAGCATACAAGTTCCTATCTAGTGTTCAGGGTCCTATATTTGTGTCGAGAATAAAGGTTTTTTCTTGAGACCATCGAAAAAGGACTACCAACCGCTCTAAACAGCACCCCATGCTTTCCATACAAACAACATCCTGTAATTACCCTCTCACACAGAAAGACCTTCCACGAGGCAATATTACCAAAAAATCGAACTGACTCAGCAGTACCACTTATGGCATCAATAAAACTCAAAACCCCATACAGTCAGCGTATCACCCCTCGGGACCTCAAACAAAAAAAAGTGAAACCGTGACATTTCCCTTCTACATTTAGGCACCTAAACCGTTTGCAAACAGCATTGAGACCGGGACGCGAGTAAATGAACGAGGGGGTTTAGAGGGGGGGGGGGGTCCTAAACAAAAGGTGCTAGCCCCCTGCCCAACGCCACATCGACCCGAGCCGAAGGGTGGTGAGTAGGGGCGCCAGGATTTGGGACAGCTTTGGGACGGGTGCTGAGACTTTATTTGATCCGTGATACATGTTGTGTTTTTGGTCATATTTGCGTGATTCGTCACATAAGATAAATTATATCGATCATATGTACATTGCCCTTATTTCTCTTGTGCAGTCACCCATAGTATATAGTACCCATATCACCTTCTCCTACAAAACTAATATTAAAAGACACTCTTGATTCATCATCATTTATGATGATCAATCAAGAGTGTCACTCTCTTTCACAGAAATCATTTCTGTATCTTCTGGATATCATCAAGTAGGAAATTTCGGACTCCTCTAGTTTTAAACAGTATTTAATGCCACTTTAAAGTGTCTAAGAGTAGATATCCTACTAACAAAATGGATTAGTTAACCGAAATGTTTTCTGCTCGTGATTTTAATTTCCACCAAGAATTCTAATAACAATTCAAATCAAGTCACATCGTATTCTCAATAACTGTACGAAAACAAAACACCAAAATCCCGAAATGAGGCACCCCCTACACAGGGTGGTTGTGCTTTTTCGCAGCGCGTGTCACTTCGGAGGGACGGGCGCGGCCGCCGACACTGCGGGCGTCGGGATCCCGCGGCCGGGCGCCGTCGCCATGGCAACGACACCGCGACACCACACCCACCCTCACCCACCCCGCGCCACGCCAAAACAGCCCCTAACACAACAACATACGGACCATTGCTCACTTATATACCCCAGACACATAGGGTGGACTATATAAGGACGGTCAGGCGATGTAAATAACGCGAGATAACTTCAAGAGGGTCTAATGGAATAGGGAACCGTGTTTCGGAAAGTGCCCCGGAGAGAATGTTCTGGGTTGTTAACTCACGATAAGGGCCACCATCCATGTTAAGTGAAAGTCGATATGGATTAACTTGCCCAAATTTGATTACGCAGACGTTTTGGTGTAGTTCGAGAACTGCGCTTTAAATATTTAGACGTGAAGCTATTTCGTTTAATGGAGTATTGATTTCGTTAGTGATAATTGTCAGGGGAAATATGTAAATAGAGTTTGGTTCCGAAATGAGTTTGGTGGGCTTGTTTTCATTCCAAATAAATTTCACTGAATGACAGCTACGCATGACTCTGGTGTGATTAAAATATAAGCCAGTTAATTATTATTATTATCACTATTGAGTCAAATACCAGATCATACGCTTAGGTCTCAAGGTCCACAAAGTTTGTGTAGGGTTCACCGATTTTTTAATTTAAAATATAAGTAGAGTGTACTTCTTACGTGTATTCAGTTAAATACTTAAGTACAACATCATGAGGTATCTCATATGCTAACAGTATTTATCGATCTTAATTGTTCTAACAATCCTTAATCTAAACAGTATACATAAGGTATTACATTAAAAATGTAGTTACATGCGTGCTTATTTAAAGAAACTTAAATATAACCCGTCCTACCACAAAAACTTTTAAACGTCAGTTTATGCCTTGTCTAAAAAAATGACAAATTATGACGTTGACATATGGTTCATTTTGCAGCCAAAATTTTATTAGACAAGTGTAAAACAGGGTTTAAAGTTTTTGTAGTAAGGCCCAACATGTTTAACATGAAATTCACTGCTCTGTAAGTTCGTAAAGTTTATCTGCTCGAACATGTAAAAACTCTGGGATTTTGTTTGTGTATATCTAGTACCTAAGACTGTGTTTAAGCCAAGCCAGCATATTGCTAATTTTATTACTTTTTATAGCCATCCAATTCTTTTCAGACAAAAGATCTTACACTTACAGTATTTACAATGCTAAAATTATCTGAAATAATACTCTGCTCTTTGTTCGTTTGGTCTAAACGCACCCTCAGCAATCAGCATTCCTATTACATCAAACTAAATTTTAAATTTAAGTACTTGACAAAAAAATCGTCTCATTGCGAATAAACTTCGCAATATTCTTAAAAATCTTTGACTAGAATTTGTAGTATCTCTCTTGTCACCCAGCTCATTCCTGTACAACGTAATATCTTTTTACTACTTTATCCAGTCCCTTAGCTGTTGTCGTCTGAAAGAACACAAATAATATCAAATGATAGCAAAAACATTGATAGCGTCTTCAGACCTATATGATTGTATTTCTCTAACTACCAAAATGAAGTATACAAACTCCCTAAAAACATAGAGAACCAAGTTTCTTGGAGGAATTATCAAGGACAGTTTAGCTTTTGTAACTCAGTGGAAAATTCTCAGAAACAGCCTCGAGTGCTCGGTTAACGCCAAAAGACTAGCTTTCCAATACATGGATCCTGCTATAACTGATGATATTTGCTTTACGGTATACTCAATTTAGTACTGCAGACACATTTCTGCTCGTGGCTAGGTAGAAGCCGGACTATCGATCGTAAGGCTAAGCAACGCTTCTCGATTGAGAAAAAATTCGCGCGCTCGATTCTAGGATAAGTTCGAAATCGAATAGTGCTCATTAGGAAACAATGGAAATATAAATCTATTGCTGTGGACGCGTTACTAAATTCGCGTACTGGGAGTACTATGAATACTAGTTAGTACCATAAAAATGCTTACCACTGTCATCTTGTCAGCAAAAAATTCTCTGACGTGTGTAGAAATGTTTCCGTTTTCATCTATCTGTATGTGCGTCATTATGTTATCTTCTATTGTCATTGTCGCTTTTACCTGAAATGAAAAATCCATTCGTTTTCTTCATATTTGTGTACTAAGCAAACATAAAACTTCATTAATAAGCTTTTTTCAAAACCTATCTATCCTTGCTTCTAAGCATCAAACTAAAATCAAAGAAAGAATGCCTTGCATTTACATTAAAAGTATTTGATAGGAAAAGTTAAAATGCTGCAATATTATGTTTTTTTTCTAGCTCTTCAGTGAGTCTAATATAAACGCACTCGAGATATTTCTTTACCTTAGAGGTTTTTGAAATTAACTTATAGGTAATTATGTACCCTGGCATCTGTCATACTTTTATGTAATTTCACTATTATCAAATGACAGTGGTATGAAAGACTGTCAGATTTCTACTAACACACTGTCTCTCCGTTTTTTCTATAGCCCTTTGTGTTCCTACATTTTCAAGCAATCCCCGAAACGAAAATTGTATGGCTTCTTACCTTAACTCCGTCAGCTTTAACCTCTTCGAACTCGACTCCTGAAGTGAAGGTGACAGTTGTACTAGCCATAGGAGATATGAACTGGAAGGTGTATGTGCCATCCTCATTCTTTGTCAGAATATGAGTCTGGCTTAGTTTCAGCGCTATTTTACGAGCGAAGTAGTTCACACCTGTGGGAGGAAAGACGTTTTTGATTAGATTTGAACTGCTCGATGGCTTAGGCCTGATTATTTTACACTTCTTGGTTGCTTAGGCCTTGCCCCGTATTTTTGAGCCGTAAATTAAAATATAAGCTAATAGCAAGGAAATTAATACTAAACTTATTGCGTTTTTTAAACTAATGAGTAAAAACATACCTACATAAAAACAGGTCAAATTGAACTTTATGAACATTTTAAGCCTATTTGATAATAATTTAATATGACTTAATCGTTTGCTATTTTTTGCTCAAGTTTGTTTAGGGAAAGCTGGACAAAGAGCGACCGAAGATTTAAAAAAAATATTTTATAGTTTTTTACCCATTATTGATCTGCCTCTTATTCCCCATCATTATAAATGAGAAAATTAACAGACTTTAAATATATTCCTAAGTACGTACTTATTGACGTAACAGAATACACAACGTACTTAAAACTTGTCTTTAATAGATAATGGGTAGTATTTAAACGCAAATCAAAAAATATCCTTTTTCTATGCAATAAGATTCCGAATTCCCATCAAAATTACTGATTGCACAGCAAAATATTCAACTCAAAATATCACTAAACACACTACAATTTATTTTCGCAGCGTACAGCGATTTTTCCTAAAGCAAAAGCTTTTTCATCAATGCACAGCTAATAATCTTAATGCACATTATACATGTTAACTCTTTTTTTTTAAATATAGCTTCTATTTTTATATTATTTACAGCAGTTTTTCTGAATAAAACAGCTTTTTATTAGTCACAGTCATCTTATTATTTATTAATTACGGCATAATGAGATCAGCAAAAAAATATAAAATTAAATACAAAATTGTAATTTATTGAATTATTTATAAGCGTTCACCCTTCCTTTTTTGCCCAATAGGCAACATTTTTAGCTTCTGCAGGTGGCGCCACGTACTTGAGTCGGATCGCAAGTCCGATGATATGCTTGCACATACATACTATAGTTCTTAAAAAAAATGGGGCTGGTGCATTGTCAGTCATTGTCAGTATTTCCTTTTGGCATACATTTCATATAAGTAGTCATTAAAAGGCAGAACTATCATAATTCAGAATGTTTATAATCAGAATCATCTTTTGGCATAGTTTTGGAATTTTTATTTTCCTGTAAGAAGCAAACAAGCCTGAAGCATGCAAGCAGGCATGCAGCATGTAAGCAGGCATGCAACATGGAAGTAAGCATGCAACATGCAGCAAGCATGGCTTCTGTCACGGCTCCGGCGCTTCGTGGCTCCGGCGGCCCCATGCGAGCTTATCGTCGCAGATGATTTTCACGCTCACCACCGCAGCTTCGGCTTACTGGCCGGCAGAGCCGGCCAGCCTCAACCGCGTCGGCGAGCGTTAAAACTACCTCAGCTCGCAGGCCGCCTCGCCCCTCCGCGCCTACGCGGTTTCGAATTGCACTCTAGGGGTAGGGCAAACAAGACTACGTGGAGTCGGTTTTGCAGCGATTCGTTTTCGTTACTAGCTTCAATTTTTAATACAATGTTTTTTAATTGAACTCTATCTTACTCGCTCGCGCCACTCTGCACTCACGAAAACAGTGCAGCAGCACAGCACAGTGACGAAAAAGCGCGCGAAGCCGCGAACCTTTTCAGTTAATTTGTTCTGTTTTTAGAAATAATGCAATGTGACAGGATTTTTTTATTTTAATAATCATTAAATTTGCCGAGCATGGCTTCTTGAAAATTAAGACAAATATGATGAATAGGTTTTGTTGTACTTACTGGTTAATATGCGATTGGGATAGTTATTTTGCTATGAAATATGGAAAATTTGCTGTGCAGTCAGTATTAATGCTATGTATGTAGTATTTTTGTACAAGACTAAATTTAACTGTATTGCATTATAATAAAAAAAGCAATGTCATATTGATGTATAATTTCGAATTATCTGCAGTTTGAGTTTTGTTAAACATTTAGTTTATTTGTAGTGAAGTAAGTTATTTGATGTAAAAAATAATATAAATGATGAGTATTTATTGATAGGCGATTATTTATTTGATATGCAATTTATAATATCCCATAGATAATAGCATTAGTTTGCATTAATTAAGTACAGATAAACTATTTTCATTACGATTATCATTTTCAAAACAAAGAAATGTACCTACTTAGATCAAGATTTGACATGATTTCGTTTATTTACCTACGATAGCGTGGCGGATTTAAATAATTTAAATAATTTAGTTTATTATTATTTCACTCAATAATCTATTCTTAAACCACTGCACTTAACGTACTTGTAAATAACGAAAAACAGCTGAGAGTTCATCATTGTTATAACCTTCATAACCGGTATCGGAAATGTTTATATTTATTTCCATTCAATTCATAACTTACCCAGTCTTCACCACCAACAAAATAAATTAACTAAACACAAAACCGAACTACAATCACTTAAAAACATAACAAAAAATAATAAACCTCAATTCTAACTTACCAATATAAATCAAATAATCTTCAAAGTTCTCCGAATCGGTTAAAACGTACTTTCTGCCGTACACCTCGTCCATTTCCAACGGAGTACAAACGCGTTTGATAGCTAAGTACACGAGTACTATCAGTAGGTAACTGATAATGGAGTTATATCAATGGTGTAAGTTCTTATCAGTTACGTTCGTTCGCGATATTTATTCAAAATAATGCTAAGAGTTGGCACAAACTAGGCGATTTATAGACAACATCGATTTATTTTGTATCAAAATAAGATTCATGTACTCTCTATCAATTTTATGTCAGTATATTATTATCAAAAAACCTAAATAACTTTACAAAATTTTGGGTCTGTACTCCTAACCGTCGAAGAGTTCCTTCATAAAATACATTCCCGGTTTGAAGCATCAGGTCATAACAAAATTATTAATGTGTTGCTATCATACCTTAATATCGATACTAAAGTTTTTTTTACGTCTAGAAGAAGTGGTACCAATAAAATAAAGCATAGTCGTATATCGGTAGCCGAATTCATGCTGTAAGCATTTACAGTCCAAGCGATTTATTTGCGGTCGTCGCCAATCGCCTAGTGTGCGCAAAACATACGTACAGGAAGGAAACTTTGCATTATATTGATATTAAAATATGCTCTCACCATAAGGTTTTGACATTTAAACCTTATCACTACGATCTTTTTCACACTGTTTTTTTCCCTCTGAAAAAACACCAATAAGGATAAAGTCATATAAGGAAAAATCCATATAAGGAAAAACTACTTTTCAAATGTCAAATATTGTGTGTTTATGTGATACGCTAAAACGGTTATCCGGTTTAGATTAAATTGATAATGGAGAGAGCTACAAATCAAATCCTGGTTGTGTTAATTAGTGAAACTTTTTATACCTACATTTTTCTATCTGGTTCCGGCTGTCATTGTACATCCTTGGCAGGCGTTACGGGTAGTCAGAAGCCAGTAAGTCTGACACCAGTCTAACCAAGGGGTATTGGGTTGCCCGGGTAAAACTGGGTTGAGGACGTCAGATTGGCAGTCGCTCCTTGTAAAGCGCTGGTACTCAGCTGAATCCGGTTAAGACTGGAAGCCGACCCCAACATTGTTGGGAAAAGGATGATGATGATGTCTTTTGGTATAATATATAAGCTGATAATTATCACAGTAAATAACTTTGATAAATTATGTTTTCAGGTGAAAAAAGTATATACTACAAACCGGAGCAGGATGGTGCGTCTTCCACCACCAAACGTCAGGAGAAGACTCCCTACAAGGATGAATCAGATGAAGGTACAGTACCGAATTATATTGCCTATTTTTCTTAAATATAGAAAATACCGTGGCAGAGAGGATTTGGATGATCTACATCCTGGAATTTATCAAAAGCAAGTCCAAGGTATAGGCTAATTTCTGCCTAACTCTCAGACTTCGTAGTGCACTTAATATATTCCATGAAAAAGTGGCCAGGAATTGTCCAATTGAAAAAAATCTAGACTATATGGTGAGCCTATCTAACGATCTAGCTAGAAAAAATACAATGTAGAGATGTAACTAATATTCAAAATAATACTGATGCATAAATCCGTGGCAAGATGATATCCCAGTATTATCATGAACCTTAGCCATCCCCTTCCTACAATGTACCTACCTACGGCATACAACAAAAGATATTGCAATTACTTACAACAGATTCAAATTAATAACAGATGCAACTAAGAACAGGTTTTTATCACCCCCAGTCATAATGAAGTGGACTGGCGACATGCCGAGGGGTCTGAATCTCGATATATTTACGTCTATTACTCTCCCTGACTTATTAACTGTAATGGCGGGGTGACGCCATCATGACGCGCCGCCATTTTGAAATACGATGATTTTGTTTTTTGATGATACATTGTTGACTGAAAAATAGTGTAAGTAATCCTTTTTTTCTAATTTAAGATAGTGGGCCGTTAATGAGAAGAAATACTTAGGAATACACAGTTTAACCATAGATAGTTATTTTAGGTACCGCAGTTCAATGACTCCCCACCCTTCTCCTTTTTATTCTACCAGTTTCCTTAATTTTATGCAATCATTTCTTATATTAAAAGCTATTAGGTATGTCTTAAACAAACCACTATTAAAAGAAAAATAATTTGTAACTAAGCCGTTACTTAAAAACTAGAAATTGCTCTTAGTCCTTTAGAACATAAACTTCAGCTTTTTTACATGGTTCTTATAAAACGAAATAGTTTCCATCTGTAACCAGAAAGAATCGTTTAATTTTGTAGGAAGCGGGCATTAGCGTCTTTTACAAAACTTACATAACAATTATCGTTCTAAAATACATACAATGCCCTGGCTAAGCTATGATTACAAGACAAACCAATCAAAATCGAATACACAATACACTATAGTCTACAAGTAAATGCTAAATCCGCGCGTTGATTAGACGTGAACATTATTAGTGGGATCGTCGTCTGCTAGTGCGAGTATGCCGGAAATGTCATAGCTAGCGCATAGCTCCACGATCCGCCTGGCTTTGTGTAGCACTGCATTATAATCGGACGGTTGTAACATGTTGATGTTATGCTACGGTATGACGTCATTATACAAATAGAATAAGCGAGACTGATTAATAGTAAGATATATAAATTGGTCACAGGAAAGGTTTAAAAGGGAATGTAAAACTAGCCGAATTGAATCTTTCATAGAAGTGTCTTTGAATATCCTCATTTTTGGGAATTTAGTTAATAAGGTGTCTTAAGGAAGGGCGTTCTTGGGGCTATCTTTTGTAAAATTGACCTTCAAAAAGTACTGATTGTCAGCTTACTTTGAATGAATGAGTTTTTATCTTATCTTTTCGTACTCGTACATAGGTGTTTAAGGTGCAGAATGAGTACATGTGTAATTGGGTGACATACATTTTATACTCGATCACCAAGAAAAGTAAAAAACTATTCAAATTACACCCATGCCCTAGAAAAAAACATACCACATACAATAATACCATCTAAAAATGTGTCTTACATAACTTACATTTCCCTAGAATCAGATCTGAAATATATACTTTTGAAACTGCATACATCCACTTCTTGTAGCGTACTCTCAGTATGTCTAAGCTTTAATTCCGTAGAAACAATGTGCTTCGTCTAGCATTGAGTGATGAAAGCCGATTACATACGTTCACGTATACGCACCATGAGAATACTTAGCTAGATGAGAAACTGCGATAAATATATATTAATATTCTATATTGTTCAGTTAGTGTGTCTAAGCGGCGACTAAAATTGAATGATATAGGTGAATGTGTCTATACGTCATTATATATTTCCAAATAGATATATATGCACCAATGAGATTCTGGAGCTCAAGACTATTAAAGGAAAATACTTCCATCTATTTTCGAAGTCGGTTAAAACGAACTCTTATGACATCACTTCGTAGACAGTATTAAACACTGAGATACCGCATTTTCCATACACTTTCTAGATAATCGAAAATTTTAATTGGATTTTTTTTCATAAAATCTTGTAGGAAGCAGTGCTTACAGGAAAAGGGAGAAGATTATTCATAATTCTTATTAGCCACTTGATTCTACTTCTTTTCCTAATTATATTCTTAGTAGGTTTATTTTTCTTGACCCTCAAACAATTTTAACAATACAACAAATATTATATATTTACAGAATCTTCGTGTAACCAGGTGACTATTCACAAGCGACCACGCCTAACATCCACGGAATGTATAGATGACAGCAAGAAGAGTATCCCTCACACCCCTGAGAAGACTACCGACGTTGTAATACCTAATACTCCTGAAAGTGTTAGGTATGTATTACAGTCTATTTTGTTTTCAAGTTTTGTATTTTTAATTTGGCTGGTTTTTTGCTCTTTTTATGCTTGCGTGGTGATTGACACTGAATCGTTCTCTGTGTGAGAGGAGGCCTGTGCTCAGTAGTGGAATAGAAAAGGCTGATGATGATTATGTGTTTATGCTTACAATTTGAAAAGTTAAACTGATTTAAATGGGTGTGGTGTGGTGATGGTATAAAATAATCCAAGGGAATGCGTTATTCAGTTAAAGAAACAAACGAAACACTTTTTTTCTTTGCATGTTTCTAGTTTTTACTAAAATAAAGTCACCAACTCGAACCTCGATTTTTCCTTCATTTTTTCAGCCTTAATTTTTTAATGAAATTAAGCAATAAATAATGTTATTAACACAAACAACATAATGTTTATTTTTCATGTTGCATGTAAACCAAGTACGTGCATTATTGCAATTGCAACTAATCTGGTGTTGGGTGCCTTGAGTGTTACAGCTGGTAATTGATGCTTTCTTATTTTCTACCTTAGGTAGTTGACAATAGATCTTAGATTTGGACAAATAATATGTTGCTTTTTTGCTTTATGTGTAAACTGTGATATTTTGTTGTTTATATAGCACCTGAATTTTATAAATTATTTTTTATATTGTGTGTACTTAATACAAATGCAATAAAATAGTGTTCATAGTAGTTTTGATTTAATTGTTGTTTTTGTGTGATTATTGGTCGGTAGCATCAATATCCAGTATTTTTTACAATTTCTTCTTATTATACATATTTTAAGTTACACCTCCCTTTTAACATGATCTATATACTATACTTAAACAATACGATATTGATGCAACTCCCTCAAAAAGCAAAATAACTTAGTAGATAGCAACTGCATGACGTACTAGGGTGACATAGGTGGTTGGTTACAGAAACCTTTACAACCTGGTGGAAAAGCTTCGGATCCGCACATCCATGTTTGTTGATTGCAGCCTACCCACCATTTACTACGGGGCCAGGACTCATACACAGCTGAAACAAGTCATTAAAGAGTTTAAGAGGACCTCGTATTGTGGCCAAGTGAAAATGACCCTTCTGTCTAGTAGAGATAAGAGCTGTATTAAGGACTTCGATAGGAATCTCTGGACTTCTAGGAATGATATGTGCAGGGCGTGTATTAAGGTATGTTTTGTTATATTTCTACCTACTTAAAATAATGTATTCTATAACTAGCTGTCCCTTGTGTGTCCTCCATTGATCATACCTACCATAGGCTATTTAGTAGATTTTGCTTAAAGTGTCAAGACACAAACATCCGTCCAAACTTGCAAGTTTATTATTTTAGTATCAGGAAAATGTACCTATGATATTTTATGTTACCTATAATTTTTCAAATAGTTTTTCTCAGTTCACTAAAAACTGATAAAATTTTCCGAAACATGAAAATAAAACTAACATAATATACATATTTACAATCATCTCTTAATTTCCCTTCCAGCCGCTCAGAAAAAGCGAAAGGAGCGAAAATAAAGAGAATTCCAACTGCAAGTTCTACGATAACCGAGTTGCCATGAACCACGGCTGCATGCCAGCTGCCTTTGACCTTGAAGATCTGGTGGAAATAGGCCGGGAAAGAGAAGCCTGTCCGTACTATGGAGCTAGGGCGATGGCGAAAACTTCCCATATTGTATTCTGCCCGTACAACTATCTGATTGATCCTTCTATCAGAAATAGCGTGAGTATATTTTTTATGTCGTCATTTTTCGAAATAGTATTATGATAGTATTTGGAAACGCAAATGTCGTTCCTGTTTGTGAACTCTCCCGGTGGTGTCGGATTGCCGTCCCATCGGGCTATGAGAGTGAAGGAATAGGGAGTGCACCTGTGTCCAAGCAAATGCTCGTGCACTATAGGTAGTATGTCCTGCGCAGCTGGCTGATCTCCTTATTTGAGATCAGCTATCAGTCTTTGGGATGTGTTTATTTTCAGAAGTAGTACAATAATTGGAATTAGTTTGAAGGCGTGGGTATTAAAATTCAAATTTCATATTTTTTGATTTGGTGGAATTATATCATTGAAAAACTGCTGAATGCCGCTGCCAACCTTGAAGTGCTGGTATAAATAGGCCTTTTTATTTAAGTCCAGGTTTACCGACAACGTAAACGTCAGTTTTTCTTAACTATTTACTATGAATTTTTACATACAATTTTCAAAGTAAACAGTTGTTATGAAAAACGGATGTTTAAGTTGTCCTAAATGTTCGTACCTCCAAAGGGACAGGCGTATGTCCAAAGTACGGTAGACCGCACATCAGTGGTAACTGTCATGCACCTTAACTCGATAGTAACAAATACGATTTTCCTATAAAACTGTTAGCACTGACCTGAAGTTGACTGTACAGTAGCAAGGTGGTATATATTTATTTCTGTTTCTCGTACAGATGTCAATAGAACTGACGGGTGCGGTAGTGATAATAGATGAAGCTCACAACATCGAGGGTATCTGTCGGGACGTCGCCTCCGTCAATATCACCCGGACACAGATACAGAATGCTATCAAGGTGAGCAGTGCAAAAGCACAGATTAAGAAACAACAGTAATTTAACACCTTAGGAAGACCTAAGAAAAATGGATGGATTGCATGAAAGATGACATGAATAAGGAACGTAAAAAAGTAAGAAGTAAAAGGAGTAATGCCCATTTTCACCAACAAATACTTAAATTTAGGGATCCCTTAAGAGCATTTAGGGAACACTTAATGCGAATTTCGTGTTCACCAATGTTTAAGTGTCCCTATAATTTATTATTGAGGGAGCCCTTATTCTAAGTGACGCTTAGTTAGGGAAACGTTAAGAGGTTGTTGGTGAAAATGGGCATTAGTGTCATTATGACGAGCGATAGGGAAGAATAGAAGCGGGAGACATTGCGCCGACCCCAAATAAAATTGGGAACAGAGCAGGAAGAAGAAGTAATTTAACACCTTCTGAGAAGACTGAAAAGCAAAAACAATACTAAATTCTTCAACTTTTGTTCTTTAACTTTTCCTGAAGTTCAGACGTCGAAGTATAAGTCGTTTTTTTACTCCAAGGAATTTCCTGGCATTCACAGATATTAAATCAACCATTTGCAATTTTCACTGTTATAAATATGTATATTTCTTTATATATGTGTAGCGACATGTTCAAGTCGTTTCCAGATTCTGTCTAGAAATATCTATATAGTTTTTTTTTTTTTACCCATTGCAGGAACTGGAGTACGTAGCCGAGTATCGCTTCCATAACCCAGAAGTGGAGTCATATGTTGAATCTCTACTGAAAACGCTCAAGAATTGGGACGACTGGTAATTATCAATTATACCTGATGAAAAATCGAATTAATCCAACCTTCTCCTTAGTCTGAAAAATATGCTATGTTTATATAAAATATGTATGAGTATATGATTTAACGTTATAATATATCAGCCTTACTTATAAAAATCTTTAATCATCTTCTAAGCATAATTTTAACTAATTACTACGTAAAGCCTTAAGTAGTGATTAAATGTTAGTTAAGACATGCTTCAACGTTTATAAGTAAGAATTTTCTTAAACAACCCTATTACCTATTATTTAATTCAAGTATATAAGTAAGGCTGTATATGTATAGTATTTTCTGTGGGTTTGATGCCTGATTTAAATAAATAAAAATATGCTGAAAACTGGTTCAGCAAAACGTGAGATAATCGGGCACAAATATAAGGATAAAACTGAGAACCTTCTTTTTTAGAAATCGGTCAAAAATCTTGACGATTTCAAGCACTCAGGTTTTTATCCCGACGAGCAAAGTGAAGTTGTTTTAAGTGTCTTCTCCCTCAAACCTTAAAGGTTCCGTTGAAAAATCTTCTAAATGATTAAGGCTTCTAATTCTAAGTATTGACGGCCTTGATGGCGCAATGGTCACCATGCCGGACGGCCGAACCTGAGGTCCCGGGTTCGATTCCCGGTTCGGTTGACATTTGTGTGATGAGCATGCTTGTTGGCTGTGGTGTGGGTGTTACAATATGTATTTATAAATATGTATATGTGTAGCCAGATGTAGTTTACCAGTTGTGTCAGCACCCATAACACAAGTTAATTATTAACTTAGCATTGGGCTAACCGACCGTGTGTGAAAAGGTGTACTGACATTAAAAAAAAATAAAAAAGGCCATCTCTACCCGTTATGTAACTTTTTAACCGACTTCGCAAAAAAGGGGGAGGTTCTAAATTCTGATGTTTAAATATGTTTGTGCTTACTTGTACACAGGTTTGCAAACCAGATACCGTTAATAAACCAGCAACCAGTGAACAACAACGAGGCAGTTTACAAGTGGCAAACCGAACACTTCGTCGGCACACTCAACAACCACAACATTGGATATAAACAGTATAACGGTAATGTATTATACAGGAATGAATTTTAAGCAGTGCGCAAAAAAAAACTGCTGGTCCAGAATCGTTAACAGAACATATCTGCATCATCAGTAAAAAAAAATCAATTTAAAAATTTTTCATTCTTTTGTCCGCCCTAAAATCAGCAAAATATGGATACCAACTATACTTACGCGCGCCGATCGGAGCTCCGTCAGTAAACCGGTTTCGCGTTGCCGCCGTGCATACTATGACGACTGTGACCGTACTAAAGGTTACAAAATAAACATCTTTCGATATCAATAACTTTTCTTTTTTGTACTAAAACAATACAAAATAAAAATATACGTATCTATAAAACTTATTTAACTATAAATTGACAAAGTTTGCGCACTGGATAAAATTCATTCCTGTATACCTTATTTGTTAGGTAATAGATTTCATTACAGCTTGGTGTATTACACATTACAGTATAATAATAATTGTGTTATATTTTCTACCCTAGAACGTGTTATTGGTACGACATTGACAACCGTTCAGGACATTTCAGGACTATGTTACTAACATCATTCATAATCAACAACCTTAGTTAAGAAAATTCAAAATTCTTAGGTATTCATTTAGTTCATTCGATTTTCAAAAACTGTATTGTATAAATGAGAACCTCTTCCTCTTTTCAAAGTCAGTTATTGATAAAAAGAAAAATTAGTTTGATATCATAAGTAAATCAGGATTGCAGCCACAGTGCCCACCACTGAAATAAAGCTAATATAAAAGCCCGAATCTCCTCTTTTTTGGAAAGTCGGTCAAAAAATATAATAATTATAATTTCAGAATTCAAGCACAACAGTGAGAATTTCTGTCGTCGTCTTCGAGAAGACCCGCGGACGTTGATGGGAGCCACTCAAGCCACCGGCACACTATTGGAATCTATGGATATGGTGTTAGGTAAGATTTAATGTAGAAATCTTTTCTCTGCCTAGCCTTTAACGTACTATGTTGAGGTCGGCTCCCAGTCTAATTGGATGCAGTGGAGTACTGGTGTTTTATTGAGCAACTGTCGATCTGACCAACTCAACCCAGTTACCCGGGACACTGGATACCCCTTGATAAGGCAGTTGATCAGTGTTTTTGGATTCTGACTACTTGTAACGATTGCCAAAGATGTTCAAATGACCAATTTATACTGCCTTCCGAAACAAGGAGGAACTTGTCATGACAAGATGGTCACCCATCCACAGACCGGCCTATATGATTGATCGACCCATATATATTGTATGTGGCTGTTATTTATCCACGGGCATTTTCATATTTTAAATATTTCTTTCACAAAAAAACTTTTCTTATAATTACATATATTTTTATAGGTTTTCTGTTCCGCGGTGAGTGTAAATATATGGATGACTTCAAGCCGGCTCTCATTCGGCACATTACCGGGAAGACTAACTCCTTATCTAGTAATACTTCCTGGAGAGCCTCGCAGTTTAACGAGGTAAATACTATTATTTTAATATATAAGTAGCTTCAGTGGAGTAAAATACACAGGTATTTTATGTGTATAACTTTATATGCCCACGTATCGAGGATAAAAATAAAAATATGTTTCACCAATAATATGCATGCTTATATAACATTAGTAGAATTGTGTTCTGATGGTGTCATATTGCATTTAATACATGCTTAAAGGAAAAAAGGTTGTTTCCTGAAGTACTTATGTATGAAATACAATATTGCATGCACATCATTTGCAAACTTTTTACCCCCAATCATGTCATGGAATTCGATTTGATCCAAACCTCTCTTCTACCATTTTTTGTATATATTTGTGTGAAATGCTTATTAATGTATATTTTGTATTTTTTTGCTGCATAGGACAAGAAAGACGTAAGTTTCATTCACCAGTAACATTATTTTTTTTATCCTTTACCTCCCCACTCAGAGACATTTAATGGTTACTTAAGCCATTCCTTAGTGAAGGACATTTGTATGACATTCCGTCACTAAGGAGTGTCTTAAGTAATCATTAAATGTCTCTGAGTGGGGAGGTTAGAATTTTGAAGTACTCCATACCAATTTTCTTCCAGTGGATATCAAAAGACTCGTTGAGTCTCTCCCTGCTGTGCATGAACCCTGGCATAGTGATGGAGGGACTGCACAAGTGCCGGTCGCTGGCACTGTCTTCGGGCACCCTGACGCCGCTGCTCAGCCTCCACTCGGAGCTGGCCACTGTCTTCCGGCACCAGGTGTCTCCCAGCCATGTTATACCTCAGGATAGGGTTCGTACAATGTTTTACATGTATTATAAATGAGGAATTTGGTTCAAAGTTAGGATGTACAGAAATCATCAATAATGTAGAGGGAAGGCAGATTTGTATCTGTTTTTCATGTATGACCATTTTGGTACGGTAGCGTTTATGCAAGTGCGATTTGACGTGTCGCGATGAGATCTGTGATTTTTAGAAAATAAAACTTAGGGCTTCACCAAACCGATGTAGTTTTAAGCTTATGATACATTTTTCAAACATCTCGACAACAGCTTCCCTGATACAGAGAAATTCTATTGGTGATTTTAAAAGTTCACCGTTCCTCGTTTTTTGTAGTCTGACCGTAATTTTTTGGGACATTTTGTATGTATACAACATGTAAGTTAATTAACGCACATCCTGAAATTAGTTTGTTCAGAATCGTTTACTGAATCGATTTATATCATTTTTAATATAGGTAATTTTTTATCCCAAAAATAATTAAAACTACGGAAATTATTGTCATATTAACCCTGTACAGTCAAAACAAATTCAAATAGACCGTAACTCAAAGTAATAAGACTTCGTGTATTGTCGGCTTTTTCCGTAGTTTCGTTATGTTGTGTCGAGTCGAGCGGCGCGATATTTGCGTGCGAAGTAGTATGACCAAAAAGTTCTCCAAGAATTGGTATAACTAATTTAGTAAATAACAATGCATATACATGTTAAATTAAAAATTCAGTGTGTGTATTATGATTATAACATAATATTCTAATTGGGGTGTCTGAGGGTGTGCGTTAATTACGTTACATGTTGTATATATACTATCTGAATGAGGCCAGAAATATCTTGCATATTTGCTTGTTTACAATCTGCTCTCATTCCAGGTATGGATAGGCTCTCTAATAGGTGCGTCGGGCAATCGGCAGAAGTTCACATCGGCCGCTTCAGACAATCCAGCGGCTCGCGCGTTTCTGGGCGCCGCCTTACTGCGCGTGTGTGAGCTGGCGCCGCACGGGGTGCTGTGCTTCCTGCCTTCCTACTCACTGCTGGATAAGCTGGTTAGAGAGTGAGTATCCAAAAAGGGAATTAATGGCGTCCACGCCCGATTTCGGCCACGGCGGCTGTTCTCATATTAGGAGATCAGCCAGCTGCGCAGGACATATTATAGTGCACGAACGTTTGCACAGACACAGGTGCACTCACTATTCCTTCACTCTCATAGCCCGATGGGACGGCAATCCGACACCACCGGAGAGAGATCAAAAGGGAATTACAAGATATCCGACGACTATAAAAGAGATATTCTAACTCTCCTACTACTGGTCTGCAAAAATAAAAACTATATACCCTTCTACTAACCTCCTCCCGGGTCTAAGTTACCTCTCCTCTAATTTTCAGCCAAATCGGTCAAGCCGTTTTCATGTTATGTCGTGACAACGGAAAGCGGGTTTCATTTTTATATACATAGATAAGCAGTACCTTTGTACTATTTTATGTTACCTCTACTTCTTACATGTGTTAACTGTGTACCTAAATGGTTTAATAAATAAATACCTAAATACAGATTACAAAAGGAATATCTGCTCTCCGCCATATATAAAATAAGGATAGAAATAGTGACCAACTTACCAATCAAGAACTGCCGAACCGATTTAGGTGAAAATTAATGGAGAGGTAGCTTAGACCCAGGGGACATTTTTATCCGAATACGGAAAGTAAAGTAGTTTCCTGAAACCGTGGGTGGAAGCTGGCAAATTTAAAAGAAATCGTCATCATTCGTTTTATTAACGAAGGAACCTAAACTTAATATACTAAGTGTGATAAACTTACATTGTCAGAATATTTATAACAGTTTTATTTCAGTTGGCGCGAAACAGGCGTGTGGGAGAAGATGAACAGAATCAAGAACGTGTTCTGTGAGAAGAGGAACGATAAAGATCATGAGGAGATCATGAATGTGAGTCAAAAAATAATATTTCTTTTATATTTATGTTTTCGTTAGGAAAAGTTGAACCAAAATTGAGCTCAAAACTTTGATTCCTTCCACTCCTCTATGTTTTGTTTACATCTTCTCACTGTCCATAATGTTATTAAACAAGTTTGGTCTTACTACAAAAACTAAAACATGTGTCGGACACTTATCTAAAAAAAGTGTGGCTGCAAAATGGACCTTATTTCAACGTCATAATCTGAATTTTTTTTAGACAAGTGTCACACTGACGTTTAAGTTATTGTGGGTTGTGTCTGGTCAACGTGACTGTCCATCATCTTCCCCGTTTTATCATAACATCTGCTGACGTTGCAAAGAAATGACATTACTAGCTGCTCCCTACAATTCCAGCCGCCTCCTACTTCCCGTACCCGGATTAAAATAGTCATAGTCCATGTAATTCCTAAGGCAAGGATATGTATGAACCAAAGTAACCATACTTATAATGTATTGTTCCAGGATTTCTACCAAACAGTAGGTACAGAGAAGGGCGCGTTACTGTTCGCGGTGTACCGCGGGAAGGTCTCGGAGGGCATGGACTTCAAGGACTACCAGGCGAGAGCGGTTGTGTGTGTAAGTACCATTCAAATATTTAGTTAGCAATCAAACCGGACCAGCTGCTTCCCGTCTTTCTTATTGCCAACACAATAGCCTATTTGAGGGTCTGTACTGAAATTTCGACGAATAAATAATTATGAATTTTATTTTTTACATTAAAAAAGATATGGCCACTTATTTTTCTCGTCTTAATCAAAAATAATTTGCACAGTTCCTCTTGAATGACTTTTTATATTCCTTCGAAAGCCATCTCGAAAATAACTTTCGAAGCCAAATTGTGATAAAATCTTTTTTTTTTGCAGCGCATATATTATTATTATTACTTTATTATAATATCTAGTATTATAAGGTACTATTTATTTATCGCCAGGTGGGTGTACCATACCCGAACACATACGACACGGCGGTGAGCGCGAAGATGGAGTACAATAACAAACATCTAAAGGAACGGAGTCTACTGACCGGCAGCGAGTGGCTCCGAGTGCAAGCATATAGGTAAGTTAGCAAATATTTTTAGTGGACTTGCCAAAAAGGAGGAAATTCCAGATGTTTGTTTTTAGTTTTACTAAGTTAAAGAAGATAAACAATCTTAATATGACTTTTAGTTAAAAGTTCAGTTTCAGTGGCAATGAGGGTATGCCTACAATTTTAACTCACTTGTGACATCAATCATTTTTTCTTTTTATGTACTCTCCCTATGCTCTCTTATGTACTTCCCGTATAAACTACCATATGTAGGTACCACCGGTGAGGGAGTGTCAGACTCTTACTGACTAAAACTCACCATGTTCCGTCGTAGGCTTTTTATGTGCCAGGGCCGCGGTAACTCTTTCTAACAATCCCGCAGCCCACCATATGTCCTGCCTTCATATTCTCCTTTTATTTACTCTCTTATGTCATCATCTCCCGAGCCTTTTCTCAACTATTTTGGGGTCGGCTTCCAACTGGATGCAGCTGAGTACCAGTTGTTGAAGCGCCTAGCCGTTGCTTCATAGCAACACGTTTCCGACGGCCTAATGAAGTAATTTAAGCAGGCGCATTAATGCACCGTATGTCATCACTTGCTTGTGATGCATTGTACTGTGTGCACCAAAATTATATTTCTCCGTTGTTTGAGTATTTCTACAGTTCTTTTATTCCTGCAAGACCTCGTAATCCTCAACATGGCCCATTACGAGCAGGATATATGAAGATCAGCGCTTAAAATTGAAGGAAGAAATAATTAAGGATCGTCAATTAGCCGGGCGTGACAATTAGCCGGCGTGACTTGCAGGTTTTGTGCAGGACAATTATTTGGACTGATCTCAAGCAATTTAATTGCGGTGTATTGCATTTATTGTTATTAATATCATCACCCAACACTCAGGTAATATAAATAAAAGTATATCGTCAAGAAATATCACAGGTTAGTGTATTTTCTTAGTATTATATTACATTAGTGCATTGTGTTAGATTGAAATCATTTGGTACTTTGTTACATTGTAATTAGTATTTTTAACAGTAAAAGTTTAAATTCATATTTACTATAGTATAGTTAGCTATTTGCTACATAATTTAAACTTTATTTATACAAAACTGTAACTAATTCACATAATTATTTTTATGTTAGTAGGTACCTAGACATAATCGGCATAGTTTTGAGTGTTAGATATTAATGCAAGTCATTGTTAAATATCAATTAACTTAATGTTATTTTGAGTTCGTTTCAATTGGTGTATTTAATTAGAATAGTGTTTATTAATTTATTTGCTTCGTTAATTGGTTTGCAGTAAAGTTTTATAACATAATATTGTGAGTAGGTAACTGAACATATTGCATCATTAACTATAACTTAAAGTTAACGAACGTTAAATCATAGTTAAATTATATTGTGTTTTACATTATTGGTTTAGTAATTATTAACTGTACCAATTTTAAAGCTTGTAGAAGCGTCTCAAGTACTTATTGTTCATAGCTTAATAGTATTCCTGTATCAATTCCAGGTTGAATACACTTGTCTCCCAGCATGTCCGAGGAAAGGGAATTAGTTAAGAAGCGAGGAAGCTTCAAAGGTCGATTGACTGCTTTCGTTAACTTTCTGGATTCACTCAAGGACAGAACCCTAACCAGTTGTGACACGGCTGAGCTGCAGCTGCGCATAGGCAAGATGGAGTCGTTGTATGAGCAGTATGATGAGGTACAGTTACGTCTGGAATGCATTGTCGAGGACATTAAATTACAATTTTCCGAACGTGCTGATTTTGAGTCTCTTTATTATAAATCCTTGTCTAGGGCACAGAATATTATCAGTGAATATAATAAAGATAATGGGTCGATGGAAAGCTGTAAAAGTACTCACACGAATGTGCATAAGCCAGTTAAGTTGCCAACAATTCAGTTACCTAAGTTCAGCGGTTTATATACGAATTGGCTGGAATTCCGTGACACCTTTAGTAGTCTTGTCCATTGCAATGATAGCATTGACGATATTAATAAATTCCACTACTTGAGAGCATCTCTTGAAGGGTCGGCTGCGGTAGTTATTAATTCTATTGAATGTTCTTCGAGTAATTATTCTGTGGCATGGCAGTTGTTATGTGATCGGTTTGATAACAGAAGATTACTAATACAAAATCATGTGTCTGCTTTATTTAATGTTGAAAGTATCACAAAGGAGTCTTCTGTTGTATTAAAGTCTTTAATTGATTTAATAAATAAAAACTTGCGAGCATTAGAGTCGTTAGGTGAGCCTGTTAAGCAGTGGGACACGTTATTGATTTATATTGTAACTCGCAAGCTTGATCAAATGACCTATCGCGAGTGGGAAGAGTGCAAAGGCAGGTTAGATAAGGACAGCCCTATAACATTCGACGACTTCATGAAATTTCTGCGTAATCGAGCTGATCTTATTGAAACCTTAGAATTATCGCGCAATAATTGTTCCCAAACATCTAATAAATCATGTCCTAAGATAAAATCTATGGTAGCTACACAGTCTCTTAATCACAACGTAAATAACAACGAAATATCTCGCAAAGTGTGTCCTAATTGTAACGATGATCACTCGTTAAATAATTGTCCACAGTTTCTCGCACTCAGCAATGACGCTCGACTACAACTATTGCCCACCTTTAAGATTTGTTTTAACTGCTTTCGGTCCGGTCATTATGCCAATAAATGTAAAAAACCAGGTTGTAAACTATGCAAGCGCAGGCATAATACACTAGTTCACACCGATAGTAAATGCACTGAGGTGAATACAGTTAGTGTTAATTCAAATAACTCGTCAGCATCTTCGTCTGTATCGTCTGCTTCCACGGACACGAGTAACGTAGCATTGTCAGCAAACATTGCATCATCCCGTGATCATAAGCAGCGTGATGTGTTGTTATCCACCGCACAGGTTAAACTGCGGGACCACAATGGCGTGGTACACGTCGCTCGCGCGGTTCTGGATAGCGGCAGCACATCGTCATTCATCACAGACCGGTTATGCAGAGAATTGAAGTTAGCAACAACACAAGTAAATCAATCTATACTCGGCATTAATAATATTACGTCGCACGTAGGTAAATTGTGTCGTGTAAGGATAACACCGATGGACGATAGTGTTACTTTCGATCTTAATTGTTTTGTTTTGCCATACATTACAAGTAATGTTCCGTGCCGTGAAATTATTGCCGAATTAAATATTCCGCTAAATATAACTTTAGCAGATCCTACATTTTGCAAGCCCGCTGAGGTAGATATTCTCATCGGTGCTGATCTCTTTTGGGATTTGTTAGGATCACAGAGAATAAAGCTCGGTACCGGAAAACCTGTTTTGTATGAAACTAGTTTAGGGTGGATAGTTTCCGGTCCAATTAGTGAGAATTCAATTTCATTGCTATGTAATGATTTAAAATGTAATTTTTCTAAAACTGCTTCTGATAATAATAATACTGAATTGGAACACTTTAGATCAGATGAATTAGGGTTCCCTATAAAATTGAGTCAGCGATCAGCCGGGTCTACTAAACGTGATTTGTTGTCCGTGATTACGCGAATCTTTGACCCTTTAGGTCTATTAGGCCCTATTGTTGTCTCCATGAAAATGCTGTTACAAATTATGTGTTAAGATTTATAAAGTCATGCCAGAAGCAGTATCCTAAAACTAATTATTAGAATTTTATATAATAAAAAACATCCTTGTCTATTACAGTCCACTCATCAATTTACCAAATTATTATTTTATTTTGAGCATAAAAGGCTTTTGCACGCTGGCCCGCAATTATTATTAGCATCGATAAGGGAATCTTATTGGCCGATAGGGGGCCGCAACTTGGCGAAGGCTTGTTATTATAAGTGCGTTCTGTGTCGGCGCATGAAGGGTAAGCTTGTAACACCTATTATGGGTAACTTACCGCAAGAACGGCTTCGTCCAGGTTATCCCTTCGAGAGTACAGGCGTTGATTACGCCGGCCCTATCTTGTGTGCCAGTCGTCAAGGCCGTGGATGCAGGCTGGTAAAGGTGTACATTGCCATTTTTATATGTTTCACCACTAAAGCTATTCATTTGGCACTTGTTGGCGACTTAACGGGTAAAAGTTACTTACTGGCTTTGCATCGATTTATTGCTCGTCGAGGAAAACCCGTTGATATCTTTCCGATAACGGTACCTCATTTGTCGGTGCATACAACGAACTATCCAAGTTTTTAAAATCGACTAGTTCGTCATTGAGTGAAGATGCAGCGAAAGATGGTATCAGGTTCCATTATATACCCGCGTATACCCCACATTTCGGAGGACTCTGGGAGGCAGGTGTAAAGTCAACAAAGTACCACCTTAATCGAGTGTTGGGAAATTGTAATTTGACGTTTGAAGAGCTTTACACCGCACTAACTAAAATTGAAGCCGTCCTGAATTCTCGTCCACTGACGCCGTTATCTTCAGATCCTGCTGATTACAGTCCGCTCACGCCAGGACATTTTCTTGTTGGGCGACCTCTGACTTCCATACAGCAACCTGACTTCAGCGATTACTCTGCCAACCGCCTATCTCGCTTTCAACGGATTGAGCAGCTGCGTCAGCATTTCTGGTACAGATGGAGTAGAGAGTACGTTGCAGAGTTACAGCTGCGGACCAAGTGGCGTTCCTCGAAGGATGCATTACGGCTGAACACATTGGTCGTGATAAAGGAAGATAACCTTCCTCCCTTGAAGTGGAGCTTGGGACGGATTGTGGCCGTCTACCCAGGGAAGGATGGCATCGCTCGAGTAGCCGACATACAGACATCCACCGGAGTTGTGAGACGCGCATTTAACAGGATCTGTCCGCTGCCGGTGTCCTCGGATTAATTTGGTTGAAACCGTTGCTTTCAACGCCCGGGGGCATGTTGAAGCGCCTAGCCGTTGCTTCATAGCAACACGTTTCCGACGGCCTAATGAAGTAATTTAAGCAGGCGCATTAATGCACCGTATGTCATCACTTGCTTGTGATGCATTGTACTGTGTGCACCAAAATTATATTTCTCCGTTGTTTGAGTATTTCTACAGTTCTTTTATTCCTGCAAGACCTCGTAATCCTCAACACCAGTGCTTTATATGTTTATGTACTCTGTATGTGGGTCAGTGCTGAAAACCAGCGCTGTTGTTTCGTTGCGAGCGCTGCCCCTTTTCACGCATGAGTGACGCAACTGCAGCGCTTTTCTTTTTGTTTTACGGTTTGTTATGTCCCTAGATTTATTTGTTTGTATTTGTATGTGTTTGTTTTCTGCGTCATTAATAAACGCCTAGTGGGCAAAGAACCAACCTCTCCAGTATGAGGGTGCGGGTTCGATTCCAGGGCAGGCAAGTACCAATGCAACTTTTCTAAGTTTATATGTACTTTCTAAGTATATCTTAGACACCAATGACTGTGTTTCGGATGGCACGTTAAACTGTAGATCCGGGCTGTCATTGAACATCCTTGGCAGTCGTTACAGGTTGTCAGAAGCCAGTAAGTCTGACACCAGTCTAAGCAAGGGGTATCGGGTTGCCCGGGTAACTGGGTTGAGGAAGTCAGATAGGCAGTCGCTTCTTGTAAAGCACTGGTACTCAGCTGAATCCGGTTAGACTGGAAGCCGACCCCAACACAGTTGGGAAAAGGCTCGGGGGATGATGTTTTCTGCGTCATTTGTGTGTAAAATAAATGGTTTTTCTTTCTTTACTCTCTTATGTATTACTACTTATATTTAATGTAACTATTTCCAGAGCACTGAACCAAGCAGTGGGTCGTTGTGTCCGTCACCGCGGCGACTGGGGCGCCGTGCTGCTGGTAGACGCGAGATACCAGCAGGAGTACTTTACCGAACACCTGTCTAAATGGGTCAAGGGATTTGTGAGTACCTATTTATCTACTTATAATAATAAATAATGGCGTCTGTTCTCATTTGAGGAGATCAGCCAGTTGCGCAGGACATATAGTGCACAAGCATTTGCGCAGACACGAGTGCACTCCCTATTCCTTCACTCTCTGCTTGCGATGGGACGGCAATCCGACACCGGAGAGAGATCACAAGCAGGACCGACATGTACGTGCTCGATACCTGAACCAAAGAAATTCACAGCTACTATTTTTAGTAGCTGTGAATTTCTTTGACTCATAAGCTATTCTGATTATATCCAAAACTTATTAAATATGTCATCATATACTGTAGTGATTCAATCATTTCAAACACAGCTTTCTTGTTCAGCACCTTTTTTGTTATTCTAAGAAAACTAGTCGAAGTGTATTTTATCTTCCATTTGGCTCGAACAAGGTCTAGTCCAACACTTAGATTTTTTTGACTAGAAAACACAAAACATGTTCTTACCAAAATTATATTCACTGTTGTAAACAAAATATATCATAATCAGTACAGCCATTCCCGAGTTATAACATATAAAAGATCGAGAGAGTAGGTAACAAAAAACTATTTCCTAAAAAAAAACTTAAATGATTTTTATATTTCCTAAAACTTTTTTTCTATTTAACTGTACAGCTGGGCAACAACCACCACACATACGAGAGTCTAGAAAGCAGCCCTAACGGCCTCGCAGCCTTCATGCAGAGAATGAAGATAATGCAACAAGAAGAAACCATGTGACACTCTTACAATAACCTAGAACAATACTCGAACCTCCATTTGATATGGTGGTAAGTTACGTGCCAGTTTTAACCTGAATAAAAAATGAAATTGTAGTCCGACTTACATAGGTACACGTCCCAACACAACTTATGATAATTCTTCCCGTGCTCACTTCTCGTCGAATAACTTTGCCACTGTATATCTATATGATGCATTGTGCATGTAGAATAATGGTTTTGTTCAGACATATTGGCTGTTTTGCAGTCATAAAGGTGCGTTTTGAAAGCAAGCTGTCGACCGCACTAGCGACTATATGAAATCGGTGAATAACTGAAGGCGACTACTAGCTTAATGCAGTCGTAGTATGTGCAGTTGGTAGCTGGCATTCAAAACGTACCTTTAGCTGCCAACTTTAGTACGGCCAGGTGCCTATTTGATGATAGCTGTGGATTTCAAGGCATTTGATTAGGTAAATCTAATTAATTAATTTTAAGTTTATCTTCCAGAGTAAATCAGGTCCTGTAATACGGTGCTAAACTTAGCATTACACATTAGCTCCAACAATATATTTTATTATAAGCATAGAGTAAGTACCAAAATGACTGTGATTGAAGTTAGATTTTCGCAACCTGTGCATAATAAGATCTGCAAGAAAAGTGTAACAAGCTTAAGTTAGTTACAATAGAAAACATTTTATACGACATAAACATGATTATTAAGGCGCAGAAGTTGCAAAGCCTAACTCAGAAATGAACTGTGTGATTGATTGAATCTAATAAAGGCCCATACACCGACAATGTAAAGGAAAGTTTTTCTTAAAACATATGCTTAGGTACTATCAGCCTTACTTATAAAAATCTCTATTCATCTTCTAAGCATCATCTTAACTAATTGCTACTTAAAGTCTTAAGTAGTGATTAAATGTTAGTTAAGACATGCTTGAGCAACGTTTATAAGAATTTTCTTAAACAGCCCTTAAGTATTACTTATTATTTCATTCACGTTTATAAGTAAAACTGCTTGAATTTTAACGATAATATTTTTAAACAGTAATTTTAAGAAAAACGGACCTTTATGTTGTAGGTGAAATCTGGTCTAAGTAAGTAGTCATAAAATAGAAAAGATGTGAATTGTTTCCGATATTGAATATCGTGGATAAGGGTCCGTTCAGACAGACCGGCTCGGAAAGAAGAGCAAATTCTTAACACGTTGAAAATCGAGTACTTAGTATTTGTAGTAAGGTTTATTTTTGGATGTGCACTACTTTTGTCATTAAGAATGCTCGGAGGCGCTCGGTGTGAAATAATAAGAGGAGCCAACCGACTCCGATCGCGTACTTTTTATTGTCGTTTGTCTCCGATTGCATGTTCTTTAATACTCGCGCAGCCGATCGGCTCCGGTCTGTGTGAAAAAATTCGCGCCGATGCTCTCCGAGCCGGGCTGTTTGAACGGACCCTAAAGTCACGTCATAGGTTGTATTTGGTTATTTGTATATTGTTGCAAAGACTGTGTTTGTGTTTTTGTAAATATAATG
Organism: Helicoverpa armigera; assembly: GCF_030705265.1. Lineage (NCBI taxonomy): Eukaryota > Metazoa > Arthropoda > Insecta > Lepidoptera > Noctuidae > Helicoverpa > Helicoverpa armigera. The sequence goes on from NC_087141.1 coordinate 6,081,678, forward strand.
ATTATATGGATGGCTTAGCACGAGTTTTTGTGAAATAGTTATATTGATTTTCTTTTAAAAGTAATTGTTTAAAAAAATCTGAGATTTATTTCATCGTTTTAAATAATAAAAAATAAGCGACAATATAAGTGATTCGCTATCACAAAAATTCGTGCTAAATCTGCTGGTTAAATCATGATGTCAAAATTATTACGTAAGAATAAATATTACTTTTGTATTAAATTATTTTATTTTAACACCTCTTACCAACTTCATATGGTCCGGAGCGCACAGCCACATCACTACATACAAATTCTAGCCGTCGTACCACAAAAACTTTTGAACGTCTGTTGAACACTTGTCTAAAAATATTATATATTATGACGTTGAAATATGGTCCGTTTTGCAACCACACTTAACTCAACAGCCATAAAAAAAAGGTGTTTTGGTTAAATGCATAATTTATTTAAGGTTTAAGTTTAATATCACAGATGTGGCTCTCGGTGGGGCCTTCTTTTGCGCCTTCTGCACCTTCTGAACCGTCTCGTCCTTCTTTACGCTGAAACAATAAATTAAATATTAGTAGGTATGTATATGTACAAAAATAGGAGCCAAAGACACAATAAACTTAAGTGCAACGGACTTTTATTAAATAGTTAAGAAAGATCAATTTAAACATTCTTTTTGAATTTTGTTAAAAATTGAGTCTATTTATTTATTTATTCAGGTAAACCAACAAACATATTTACTAAACAAGTACAGTTGCTTAGTTTCATATTTATGTGTTTACAGTGTAAATGTCACTTACAGGCACAACATTCACAATAAGTTACAGAGAAGACAATAATGCCCATTTTCACCAACAATCTCTTAATCTGACATAAATAACTATGGATAAGGGATACCTAAACTTTGGTGAAAACGAAATCCTTATTAAGTGTTCCGTAAATGCTCTTAGGGGATCCCTTAATTTAGGTATTTGTTGGTGAAAATGGGCATAATACTAAACTTATTTATAACATTATTACTCCAAAACTGAGTTATGTGCAACTTTAAACCGGAATTAAATGCAACTGAAAAAAACAATTAAGCGCAAAGTGCTGCTGGGCCCCACTGGGGTAACATGCAGTACTTACAACTTGGTGCAGTCGACGTCTCGTTCATGTCGCTTGAGATGTCCCGCCTGAGGGAACGTGCGCTTGCAGATGTCACATACAAATGGACGCTCGCCTGTGTGGGACCTGGGATATACATGTATGCTTAATATTAAATACGTTTGTTGTAGATACGATGGAGGAATAAATTTAATTAAGGAGGGTAGTATAAAATTATTAATAATCTTCTGTCAAGACTTCTTAAGCTGCAGGCGAATGCGCCTATCATAAACTTATTTATCCTCCAACTAAAAGATTTGCGTTCGTTTTGGAAAGTCAGTTTAATAACGGCTTATATTAAATTACAAATACAACCAGTTTTTTATTTGTCTTCTAGTAACTTGGGAAATCGGAATTTAAAAAAAAGGATTCGGTATAAACAAAAGACGAAGCTAGATAAAAAAGAAATACCTTTTATGTACAATAAGGTCTGACTTCTTGTAGAACCTTTTCTGACAGTCTTTGTAGTCACACGCGTGCGGCTTCAGACCGTCGTGGTCACGGTCCAGGTGTTCACGAAGCTGAAATATATAGTTAACGTTGAAATAAAACTACTTCTACGGATTTTATCGCGGTATATGACATGTATTACCTAATATTTACCAGTACCAGTCTTTTACAAAAAGTGACTGCTTATCTGACCTCCTCAACCCAGTTACCCGAGCAAACGAATACCAAACTGAACTGCTGAATAATTCTAAAATTTAAAAACGGGCCAAGTGCGAGTCGGACTCGCGCACGAAGGGTTCCGTACCATTATTTATGAAACAGACAAAAATATCACGTTTGTTGTATGGGAATACAACAAACGTGATATTTTTTTCAAATCAAATCATTTATTTCATGTAGGCCTTTACAAGCACTTATGAACGTCAAAATTATAACTAAGTTTGATTCTAGTTGCCCATTCCAATTTTGGCTTTACTGCTGCCAAAGATGTTTACAAAAGGCTTATGTTTAACTGATCACCAGATATAGTAACAAACAGCAGACAAAAATAGTAAATGATCACCAAAATGAAACTCGCATTTTAATGTAAAACTATCACCAAAGTTTTAACACTTTGCTATCCTATTTAAGTGAAATTACTCCAAAATAAATCATGCGTAAGCCAAAAATAGTAAATGATCACCAAAATTAAACCACCATTTTAAAGTAAGATAACCAAAGTTTTTAAATTCTGCTATCCTATTTAAGTAAAATGAGTCCAAATAAATCATTGTTATCCCAAAAGTAGTAAATGATCACCAAAAGTAGTAAATGATCACCAAAAGTAGTAAATGATCACCAAAAGAAGTAAATGATCATCAAAAAAGTTCAAGTGACTGCAAAAAAATAAGTTTGGCCTGATAAAATAAATGTAATAACATTATGGGGACCCTTTTCCTGCACTAGCGTGGAAAATTGTCTATTGCATGCCTCTAAACAGTGCGATAAGAGTGTGTTTTCGAGGGAGTGTATTGAGAAACACATTTTTCATCTTCTTTCTCCTGCCCTGTTCCCAATTTTATTTGGCGTCGGCGCAATATGTCATTTTCTTCCATTTTCCCCTGTCACTCGTCATACTGACACTCACGCATGCATTGTAAGCCGGACACATAACTTAATATGGCATCATAATACTTTATTTGGTAATAAGCCTACATTTTATGGCAATCACAGTGACTTATTTAGGCAAAAATAATACATTAATTTGGTCGTCAAGAGTTGGTGATAATTTTTTGGTGGTCGAATACAATTTAAAGTGAAGTCGTGACTAAAATAGCTGGTACTATTACACTTTTAGACTTTATTTTTCTGGTGTTCAGTAGATATTTCTGGTTACAAAACTTAGGGTATCAAAGCATTTTATGGTGGTCATTATATTTGTTCCCTTTACAAAATATAAAAGGGACAAAAAAAATCACGTTTGTTATATGGGAGCCCCCCAAAATATTTATTTAATTCTAGTTTTCAGTTGTTGTTATAGCGGCAACAGAAATACATCATTTGTGAAAATTTCAGCTCTGTAACTATCACGATTCATGAGATACAGCCTGGTGACAGGCGGGCGGACGAAAACAATAGGGTCCCGTTTTACCCTTTGGGTACGGAACAAATAAAAATCACATAGGACTCGGCGTTGGACCTTAAAAAACTGCTCAAGAAGTCTAATTTCAGTTTAAAAAAATAAGTCTCACCATCCAAGCAAATCGGAAGACGCGATCACATATCTGACAGCAATGTCCACAGATTACACTCGGCGTGTGTTTGTCGCGAGTGTGCTTGTTTAGTGTAGACTTGTAGCTGAACTTCTCGCCGCAGACCTTGCATTTGTGTTGCCGGAGAGATGGCTCGTGAGTTGCTAAAAATACGAATAAATATATACATCTAGAAAATTAAATGTAAAATTGGTGTACCTCATAAAGTATACCCCGAAACGCTTCGAGAAAAGATGGTGCGGCCGTGCCCGCTTTGCTCGAGTCTTGGCTGGGGCACTGCCGTGCCCTCAGATATTTATCTATCTATACATATATTATAATGATGAAAGTTTATTTTATTGCTCGAAGGAACTACTGACCCGATTTGTCAATTTTTTTCAGAGAGTAGATAGCGTATTTATCGAGGAAGGCTGTTTTTTATCCAGATGCATATTGCTGTTTAGTTTCTAAGGGACATGGGTAAATCTATTGGTGGAAGCTGGATGGATTGAGACTGGGTGTTTGAAATGGAAAAATTAAAAAAAAATGGAATTAGTAAACATGGTATTGGAAACATCTTAAAACAAACCAATTTCATCCTTACCTATATGAGATCTATAATTATCCTTCTTATTGAAAACCTTATTACAATGTACGCAAACATATAAGACTCTTTTAATAGGCTTAGCTTTCACTGTCTTCTTCTGATTGTCAGGAGCCATTACATTCATCGGCACTTCACTTAGTGGCTCTTCTAATTTTACCACTACTGGCTTGTGATATTTCATAGTCTTCTGATCTTCAGAAGCCATCGAATTCATGGGCATCTCAGTTACTGGTTCTTCCAGTTTCACTACTACTGGCTTAGGAAATATCAGCTCTCCTGGATTGTCTATGATAGGCTCTGGAACTTCAGCCTTTATGCTAGGAACCTCATTTCTAATTTCAGAAGAAGGAATAATATTTTGTTCCTTAATTTTATCATTAACTAATTCTACACCTATATTCAACATGTCAGTTAACTGCTCAGCATCAATTTCACTATTTAAACTTATTATAAATGTATCATCGTCCTCAGTAGATATATACTGAACATTATTTTCACCAATCAACTGATTTAAATTAGCTGCTAAATTCGTACTGGCTTCTAAATCCACATCACTTTCAAATATTGTAGCACATTCATTCACAGACACATGATTATCTAAAATATTACTTTTTTCAGGCATATTCATAACTTCAGGAGGATTTAGTAACTCATCGGGCAAATACTCAGCTTTGACATGAAATAGTGTATTCATAATTTCCTGATCCATACTTTTGCTGCCGTCGGTAAAATCGAAGAGAATTTCAGCATTTTTATCGGTACCATAGTCCATATCGTTAGTGTTTGTATTGAACATATGGCTGGGTTGTATGCTATCGAAATCTATATCATTGTAGAATAATTCTCCGTCGAGTATGTGTAGTTGATTCATTTCTTTTAATAGTTCTATCTGCATTAAGTTTTCTGGGTTATTGTCTATATCAGTAGGGTTGTATACGTTTAGTATCTCGTTTTGTGTGGTCATAGTCATATAGTCGTCTTCGGCAGATAGAATGTCATCGACTATGTTGTCTACGATGCGATTTGTGTCGTTTAGATGGTTCTTATCTTCTTTGTCGACTTCAGGCGGCTTGGGGGGAGCGATTGTGTGTTGTCTGGAAGATTGAAAGGGATGATCGATTATAAGGTTAAGCAACGGTTACGTGTCAGAAGGTGCGTTAAATTGGTGGGCCCCGGCTGTCCTCTGGCAGTCGCTACGAGTAGTCGGGAGCCCGAAATTCAACAAATAATTAAGCAATCTTACCGTAGCAGTATCAGGTTGCCTAGGTAAGAGCTCAGAAAGGCAGTCGCTTTATACAAACCAATCACCTGTATATGGCTGCACTGGAAGCTGACTTGAACCCAACATAGTTTGGAATCAGGTAGGTTAAGTTTTTGAAATAAGCATCTAAACTGCTGGAGCAATATAGACCCATATTAGTCACTGGACCCATTCAGGAAAATTGACAACAAGTACTAGGCCAATAATAGTAGGACGTTACCTGACACAGTGCTCTAGTAGAGCACTCTTGTACTGGAAGCTCATGCCGCAGACTCGGCAGTAGTTCCGGCGCGTCTTGTCTGTCGGCTCCACGGTGTGTCTGCTCAGCTGACAGTTGGCAGCGTGGCGTTTCATTGACGCTAACTGAACAATCATGTTCATTTGGTATAGTTCTCGCAATTTTTTGTTTTAAAATAAAATTGCGCGTATACCGGCGCAGAAACCAATTTTAGATAATAAAAGAAGGTAGATGGTACACAATAAGAGCAGTTTTACGAGAACTGTACAAGATTTTGTACATGTTATTTTGTTTTGAGGCTACCACAAAATGTGACTGATTTTGTCAGAAGCTTTTTAAATTTCATCTGTTCAACAATCGTCTGGTTTTAGGCAAATAGCGAAAACTATCAAAAAAAAATCGGTAAAAAAACTTTTAAGTTAAACGGTTTTATCTTATGTGCACTGAAAACTAGAAAATAAAAAAATAGTTACTTACCTGTCAATTGTACCTGTGATTATTGATTGTCAAAATCTCCAGTTACGATTATAGTAAGTCGATGCAATTCACACCTATTACACCTCTAGAAGAGAGTACTACAGCAATAGTTAATGGGCCCCACGTTTTTATTTTAGTCTAATATGACCGGGACCACCTACGTAGGTTGACAGGTAAGTAACTATTTTTTTATTTTCTAGTTTTCAGTGCACATAAGATAAAACCGTTTAACTTAAAAGTTTTTTTACCGATTTTTTATTTTCTAGTTTTTAGTATTTAATGAAAATGCCTACCGAATATTCCTGATTCTATCTAATTCATTTAGTGCATCATTATTACACGGTCTCTTACCTGACAATTTATTACAATCTAATTCTTCAATACATAGCCCTTCCAGACATGTACTTTTTTTTTTAACGACCCCAAAAATCATCACATGACCTCTCCTGCTGTGGGTCAGCAGCGGTGAGGGAGTGCCAGACTCTTGAATAAGAACCGTTTTGTTCCGTCGTAGGCCTTTTATGTACCAGGGCCGCGGTAACTCTTTCGAACAATCTCGCAGCCCAGGCAGGCCTTGGCCCTGTTGGGCCCCGCTGGAGTTACTGACAGTTTTCTACTTGTGAAGCCCTTTCATTTGATACCCATATTGGTGGGATTGATAAAAAATTGTTATCAGCCATTTGGTAGCGGCGGCCATCTTAGATTTCAATTTTGCATAGTAAATTGTATTCTACTTGTTGAGACCCATCAACATGGGTATCAAATGAACCTACGTTATCCGCCATTTTGTAGCGGCCGCCATCTTGGATTTCAATTTTCTATAGTATATTGTATTCTGCTTGTTGAGCCCTTTCATTTGATACCCATATTGATGGGATTGATAAAACCTACGTTATCCGCCATCTTAGATTTCAATTTTGCATAGTATTATTGTATTCTACTTGTTGAGACCTTTCATTTGATACCCATGTTGATGGGATTTATAAAACCTAAGTTATCCGCCATTTTGTAGAGGCCGCCATCTTGGATTTTAATTTTATATAGTACATTGTATTCTACTGGTTGAGAACTTTCATTTGATACCCATATTGATGGGATTGATAAAACCTACGTTATCCGCCATTTTGTAGCGGCCGCCATCTTGGATTTCAATTTTTTATAGTATATTGTATTCTGCTTGTTGAGCCCTTTCATTTGATACCCATATTGATGGGATTGATAAAATCTACGTTATCCGCCATTTTGTGCCGGCGGCCATATTGGATTTACAATGTTATTGATATTACTATATTGTATTGTCATCGGAATGAAAGGTGTATACAAAATTTCAGATTAATCGGTTGACAGGAAGAGGGTGAAATTTGAATTACTAAATTTGACCCAAGAATAAATAAAACAAACAGGGTGAGCTAAATAAAACCGTTTAAAAATACATCCAGATTAAGTAAGAGAAGTTTTCCTATGTAACTATAGTAGTCCCCACACTTTATGCTTAAACGTAGAAGCTAGTAGGGAGCCGTCATTAAGTTTGGTAATCATACCTGTTGGAACCTATTCCCGCATCCGGAACAGCAGTAGGGCTTCTCTTTGCTGTGGGTGAGCATGTGGCGCTTCAAGTTCGACTGGTCTTTGAAACGATGCTCGCATTCTGGACAACCGTATTTCTTTACATCTGAAATCAGGAGTATGAATTAATATAAATGCGGATCCTGCCTTTACACATACATCCAATACGGTTTAACATAATTACACATGAGAGTACATGAGGACGTAAATGGAGGTGGCACATAAGAAAGTAGATAGGGAGAGTATACAGGAATGAATTTTATCCAGTGCGCAAACTTTGTCAACTTATAGTTAAATAAGTTTTATAGATACGTATATTTTTATTTTGTAGTGTTTTAGTACAAAAAAGAAAAGTTACTGATATCGAAAGATGTTTATTTTGTAACCGATAGTACGGTCACAGTCGGAAAAAAGTCATGGTGGCCTAGTGGGCAAAGAACCAACCTCTCGAGTAAGAGGGCGCGGGTTCGATTCCAGGTCAGGCAAGTACCAATGCAACTTTTCTAAGTATGTATGTACTTTCTAAGTATATCTTAGACACCAATGACTGTGTTTCGGATGGCACGTTAAACTGTAGGTCCCGGCTGTCATTGAACATCCTTGGCAGTCGTTACGGGTAGTCAGAAGCCAGTAAGTCTGACACCAGTCTAATCAAGAGGTATCGGGTTGCCCGGGTAACTGGGTTGAGGAGGTCAGATAGGCAGTCGCTTCTTGTAAAGCACTGGTACTCAGCTGAATCCGGTTAGACTGGAAGCCAACCCCAACATAGTTTGGGAAAAGGCTCGGAGGATGATGATGATGAGTTCGGTCACAGTCGTCATAGTATGCACGGCGGCAACGCGAAACCGGTTTACTGACGGAGCTCCGATCGGCGCGCGTAAGAATAGTTGGTATCCATATTTTGCTGATTTTAGGGCGGAAAAAAGAATGAACAATTTTTTTTTACTGATGATGCAGATATGTTCTGTTAACGATTCTGGACCACCAGTTTTTTTTTGCGCACTGCTTAAAATTCATTCCTGTATAAGGAAGAAGATAGGGGGCTCTATAAGGGAACCAGCTTCCGCCCGCGGCTCCGCCCGCGTAGATTTCGGTTATATCGCATTTCCCAGAGGATTCTTCAAAAGTCCGGGATAAAAACAATCCTATGTTCTTTCTCAAGGTCAACTCTATCTCTCTGCCATATTTTATTAAAATCATTTCAGTGGTTTAGACGTGAGAGCGTAACAGACAGACAGAGTTACTTTCGCATTTATAATATTAGTAGGGATCACAAAGGGAGATCATGTAAAGGGAGATAGTGAAAGGGACTACATACATAGGGAAGTAAGATAGATCCAACACTAGTACTCAATTACTTTGATTGGGACTTACCACTGTGCATGCTGTCCTTATGTTTCTTTAAGTCTGAAGGTTTGGTGAAGCTTTTCTCACACTGGTCACATTTGTGAGGTCTGTACATAAAAATATAACATTCAAAACACTTATACAAGCTTGGAGAAGTAGTAGATATTTTGTAATTATTTGCTTAATTGTTTATGACAATGCATTTGTGTGTAAGTGCTTTTTTACAGGCTCTTTGAATTTGTCAAGCTTATGACTCAGTGAAAAAAAGGTGTAAAAGGCTTAATCAACCCAACTTTTGATGTTCTATGAGTCTATCAACTCTCCGTCTAGCTCAATTGTTTCATCCTTTGAATATCTTTAACTCAAAAGTCACTAAACCGTTTTGGAAATCTCGTTTAGTATTAGAGAGCTCATTTATCGAGAAGCAACTTTTTAGTTAACAAGTGGTTCCATTAAGATGCGAATGAAACTGGTGGCATTAAATAAAACCTATTATTTTCCTTACTTATAATCCAAATGCTTAGAGAACAGGTGCTGCTGCAGATTCCACAGGGCCTCGAATGCCATGCTGCACTGGAGGCATTTCCACTCTCTCTCCAGCGGCTTGTGAGTAAGCCCATGCTTCATCAACTGCTGTTTAGTCGAGAACTTCTGGTCTGGACATTTGTCTGAAACAATTTGGGAATTTACTTTTAGATAAGGTAAATATAATCTTAAATAGTTGGTTAACAGATTGTTGTACTTAAACAAAGAAAAAAACTTTTTTACAAAAAAATTAAACCGACTTCCAAAAACACTAAAAAGTAAAAAAAAAAACGAAGTTTAGGTGCATCGGCCTAGAAGTCGGTGTCTAATGGATGTTACTAAGTTAATTTTGCCACCGACTTCTAGGCCGATGCACCTAAACTTCATTTTTTTTTTTACTTTTTAGTGTTTTTGGAAGTCGGTTTAATTTTTTTGTAAAAAAGTTTTTTATTTACAACTTTTCAGTGATACGAATAGTTGTCACTATCCATATATGTGGAAAGTTCTCATCAATACAAAGAATATAAGCCCAAGTACGAGGTATTTTACATATTCAGTTGTCGAATTCCCTCGACCTTCTCTGGTCTCCATCATCAGGTCAGCTCCAAACCTGCATTGTTGCAAAGGTCTCGTCAATACAAATAATATAAGCCCAAACATGAGGTAGTTTACATATTCAGTTGTCGAGTTCCCTCAACCCTCTCTGGTCTCCATCATCAGGTCAGCTTCAAACCTTCACTGTTGAATAGTGCTTTTAGGCATGCACCTGAATGTCAAGTTTTTACCCTAAGTATGCCTACAACTTTCGAAGGTTGCCCTCGATTTCTCAGGGTTTCCATCATCAGATCCTGACCTGATGATGATGGGACCAAATGACAAGCATACCCTTTCAAATAAAAAAAGAATTTTTGAAATCGGTCCAGGCGTCTTTGAGAATTCGAGTAACAAACATAAAAAAAAAAAATACAGCCGAATTGAGAACCTCCTCCTTTTTTTGAAGTCGGTTGAAAAAGTAATTTTCAGCTTTATATTTCCCTTCAAATTAAACTGAACTTGCATTGAAAACAAACATAACAGACCAAGATGATCCACTCCGTATTATAATTTAAGTAACAATATAAACAAATTCATGTCCTCAAAATTCCTTCAAACAATGAAGTTGCTAAAAGCAAATGAATACTCACCACAAATCCAGGAGTTCTCCTTGGAATGTACCCTCAAGTGTCCGTAATACTTCTTAGCATTGTCAAACTGCTTCTTACAAATTTCACAGTGCAATGTAGTGGGCCCATTGAGGTCAGGCTCTTCTAACGGCTCGTCACCAGACAGGAACTGCGCCAGAACGTCATCAGGCCCCAACAGCGATCCGTGAGGCGGTAACGTAGCCTGCAGCTCATCGTACCCACACTCCTGAGGCTTCGAGAAAAAGTCCGTAGTCTCCGAATCCCCGAACTAAAATAAACACGAGAATAAGTCGTTTCAAGTCATAAAACAGATGTTTGTTAAATCTTGTTGTACTCACTGGAAGACTAAAAAATGGTAAACTCGAATCCATTTTCGATATTCATGTGATAAAATAAACTAAGTAAATTAAATCTAGAGAAAAGTAAGACAAAATTAATAATAAATACGAGTTCTTCTCAGTCTTTTTAATATTTCCATTTCGCAATGAAAATTGACATTGACATGACAACTTTTTATTCCACCTATCATATGTCGGGGCTTGCTGTCTAGCAATCGATTTTAGGCGATTTTTGAATATTCTCTATGAAATGCTGCACCTTGATTTTTTGTTTCGACATTTATTGAACTGTCATCTTAGTCAATCAGCTGATTCAACCAGATTCAACAAACAAAAAATTTAAAAATATGAAATAATATTTTTTTCTTTTACAATAAAGGTCTTTCGTTTACAGAAACTTAAAATCCAACTAGAAGTCAATCAAGATAATCAATCAATTGTACAATACGAGTATACAACGGACTGATATTGTAATTATGACGAAAATATCTTAGATATTTGCATGTTATTTGTATCTAAGTTTAGCCGAAATGTTGTACCTTGTACCTACCGATCGAATGACTAAATTATCACCAGATTTGACAAACAATGAATTGTAAATAGTTAAATGTCTGCTGATAACAAATTTAATCAGTACCTCGTTGTAGAAATTGCTGTTTGTAGATTATACTTTTGATAAGTATTTACCACATCTCATTTCAATAACAAGTAAGTAATAGAATATTGACTTGGTAACTCGTCTAGGTAGTTTGGTTCCTAGTATAAAACTTGACTCATTACCATTAGTCTACTTAATAATATTCATTCTATCATGCTTTGTACTTTTCATCGTGACTTCCCTCGCATTCTGAAGAAGTTCACGCACCAAAAGTATCCTATTTCCTGCTTCAGGTATCCAGCAATCCGTGTAGTAAATTTTAAATATACTGGTTCAGCCATTTACCATTCAGCTGCTAGAAGACTTCATAATTGTATTGTAAGAAAAATAAAAGAAGCTCATTTTGATCCGGGCAGCAAAAAGGTACTGAGCACTGGACTCGCTACCATGTTAGAAATAATATTATATAAAGCATACTTTTGTTAACATTTTCCAAACTACATACTGGTGAATTATCTGTTTGTTTTTTGTTTTCTTTTTTGTAGATAAGAAAAATGTGCATCTTATTCATGTATAATGGCACCAATGATCCCAAGAGCGACTACAGTCTAGTACTAGTCTCAAACAGAGACGAGTATTATGACAGACACACTCAAAATATGGCCCCATGGAATGAAGATCCTAACGTTCTCGGAGGTGTAACACCTTTAATTAAATCAGTCATCACCATTTCAAATTAAATCACCATGCCAATTTCATGTTACAAGTTTTAACATGTGGGTAGGTACATATTAAATACTTCAGCTGCATGAACATGAGGCCCAGGACACGTTATCTACTCTGAAAAAGAATCACACTTCTATTTCACTTCTATTCACTTTACTAGGGGTATATAAAAGTTTCAAATTATTTATTTAATTTCATGCTACCATCTCAGCCACAACTCATAAATATTGTCATAGGATCTGCAAGTTCTCATTTCTACTTTATTGAATGTTCTGCAATTGTCTACTTGTCACCATAAAGCTTTTCTTCTCTTTGCAGGGCGTGATTTGGAAGTCAATGAAGGGGGGACTTGGTTAGCTGTTGCTCCAAGGCGTAAAAAGCTGGGAGTGCTGTTAAACATAGCAGGCAATAACAAACCGGATGCCAAAAGTAAGTTGTCTTCTTGACCCTACCAATTTCAATCCCTGCTCCCGACATTCTTAAATAAGCTATATTGGAGTGGAGTCACTGGCTAGTGATAGAAAAATAGAATGAATAACTTTTTGGCTGTCACAAAAGATATCTGCTTTTTTGTAGGTAGAGGAAAAATAGTGGCTGACTATGTCAAAGGCGACAGGCCCATCAAGACCTATATTGAACAAATTAAAAACTACACTGAGAACTGTAACGAGTTTGTATTTGTCTCAGTAGAATTCAGGTACGCACCTATATCTGCAGAAACAAAGAATAATCCCTTCAAATAAATAGGTATAATAGTAATTTACTACCTCCAAAATTAACGAGAACTCTCAATGTACCTAAGTATTGTATTTAGTTATTGATTTGAAAAAGACTTCATGCTAATAATTTTGCAAGAAGCTTGATGCCTGTTTACCGGTTATTTCAGGCAAGGTGGCCCACTAATATCTTCATACAACAACGCGAATGACGAGCTGGCAGAACACAAGGATATTTATGTGGGCTTCGGCAACTCCCTGCCGGAGAAGCCTCTGAAGAAGGTGGAAGCGGGCAGAAATAAACTGAAAGAAATCATAACCACGTTCAACAAAGTGTGTATGCAGCAGGAACTTGTGGATAAACTTATTGAACTTCTCAAGTGGGAAGAGAGGTAAGATGAGCAGAGAAGATTTTATATTGCAAAAAATAACAACCTTACTGAAAATATTAACAGAGATAAGAGAACTGTTTTTTAATGTGGTAGATAGATAGATAAATAGGTCCCTTAAAAGTAATAAGAGGGAAGTTGTACTTAGTAGGTAGAAATTTAATGTTGGCTACTTACTAAGGAATATTTTCAGCCACTTGCCGGATCACCAGTTGGAGAAAAGGCGACCGAATTTGTTCAAAGAACTGAGCTCTGTTTACGTGTGCATACCGCAAGGAAGATACGGAACAAGGTAAGTATTTTTTCACAAACCCATGTGATAAAATTCCAAGAACTTGATTCTAAAACTTCTATTTTATTAGCTTTTTTTTAATAATTTGTTTTTTCAGAACCCACACTATTGTGCTGGTCACTAAGACAGGACATATGAACGTCATTGAGATCACTCAGGAGTCACCCATTGATCCCCTAAAGCCCAAGTGGGTTAGAACTGAATACCAATTTGATTTGTAAATGACCAGGTAAACTGATATTGTATTATATTTTTGATATTATTACTCATGAGATTATTAGAAAATTAATAAACAGTATTTTTGAATAAAATAAGCTTTTTATTCATATAATATTTCTAGAAATAACACCTTTTTAAAAGACTTGAGAAAGAAATGCACAACAAAATCTCTATATCAAAGAACAATAAAACCTCACAGGAAAAGCCATTTCCGACTTTATCCTTTGTTATAGAGATTTTAATCACAATATAAATATCTCTCGATCTTTGCAAATTTGGGAACAGTAAACTGTTCATCCTGCTCCAATGCACATGCCAAAAACTTTGGCACATTCAACAATGTACCAGAAACCAAATGAGGGAATTTATTCTCTTTATTTTCAACATAAGTCAACATCAACCTCTTACTGAGGAAGTCTCCACTCACCGACACATTGGCCACCTCCACATAGTCTTTTAAGGATGTTGAATACATCTCTACCGAGAGCCTGAGTGATTCCCACATAGACAACTTGTCAGCGGAAACTAAACTCATTCGGAAATGGTACCCAATTTTACTGTATGCAAGTTTTACCGTGTCAATGAGCTCGTCAAGCAATTGATCTTGGTCCTGCTCAGTTTTAGTAGCTCCAAAGAATTCTACAACAGATGACTGGCTGACGTGGAACAGACTGTCCTCTTCAGCAGCTGCAGGTATGTACTGCCTCCCCATTGTAAAGTACTTCAGGGGCAAGGCTTTGGCCGGCAACACATTCTTGGCATGGTATGCAAGGAAGGAGCAGAGAGATCCCCCACCAGTGAGGTGCAATCTGCTATCAATATTAACTTTAGTGTCCTCATTATGATGTAAAATGAAGCTGACATCAGGGTTAGTATGGTCTTTGCCACTGCCTTCAACGATTAAACTTTTAACAAAATCTGGATTTGAAAACTGCACAAAATTCTTGTCTTTCAGTATTTTGCTGAAAAAAAATTTTGCTCCCAACTCAAACATTGCTCCGTTTCCTAATAAATAGTAATTCTCATTCTTTTTAAAGTCAAGAATATTCATTAGTTTGCCTATTCTGAGATGGTTCTTCTCTTTCTTGGGGCGAGAAAGTTGTGAGTATAAAATTTTGTTTTTGCTATCTGGTGTGCGATAATGTAAATTGTTTGGTATCTTTAAGGCTTCAACCATAGCAGCTTCTTCTGCTGACCATAGAGGTACTTTTAATTTCTTAATATTTTCTTTAATGAGATCACTTTGCATTTTAAGTTTCTTTGTGTTTTCACTGTCTGGTTCATTTTTGATCAGCTTCCCAAGTTCTTGTGATAACTCTTCCTTTTTCTTGGTATACTCTGCTTTCTTCGCATTGAGGTCCTCATAAACCTGCCAGAGACCTTCTACCTTGGCCAGGTCAATATCAGCCTTCCTTTTTTGCAGAACTTTTTGTAAAGCCTTCTTGTCCTGTATTCTTTCAGGGAAATCAACATGTGGAGTTATGTAAATAAAGTTTTCAGTAGCTTTGGCACCACTTACAAATAGAGCAGAATTCCTTGTTGGCTGTATGTTACAGCCCCTAACCTTAATAATTACGTTCGTAAAGCTTTTACGCAGCATCTTGCGTAATTTTCTGCTTTTTACTTGGGCTTATATCGTCTATGATTGCATCACCATCCGCATCTGCTTTTTCGGTGTTTTGTGAGACTATTTTTCTTTTAGCCGCCTGCTTGAAGTTGCCGTGTCCTGCGGCGCGTTCTGACTCCTCGATAGTGTAGGGCTCGAGCTCAAGCGCCTTCAACCTTCGCTTGTGGACTTTTGTTTTGAAGTGCTCGTTAAGCGATTGCTCGTTTATGAAATATCTAGCACAATGTAAGCAGTAATGCTGCGCTGCACCCGGCAGGTCCAAGTCTACACTTTGATTTAATAACTTCTCGGCGTTTTCTGAAAGACAAAATGTTTGCCATATAAACACTGACAGTCACAATTTATGCTATAATTAGAATTTTGCAACTAACCAACGCAGTGAAAGGCATTATAAAATATTTCTTTAACATTAAGCTATCATAAAGTAAATTCTATCACAAAATCAATAAATTGAAACACGAGTTTTACACAAAATGTTAACCTCAAAAACTGACTGACAAGCCATGTGACGGCTCCCACTCGTAAACAAAACGTACCTTCTTTTATATCGTCGTCAATTTGATCAAGATCCTTCTTCCGATTCCTCACTCTCCACCTTTTCTTCAGGTGGGTGTCACCGTGGTGATATTTTTTTCGTTTGTATGTCATTTTCACGGGGAGTCAAGTTTTCAAGTAACCAATGCAAACGTCGGGCAAAAGAAGCGAAAAAGAAACAACGCTATACGCTAGACAGAGATATCAATACTGGTGTTTTGCTTGATCAGATAAAAACATTTCTACCCTATGAGTAGTATTTCTTTAGTTATAAACACACAAAAAAAAAAAAATTAAAATTACGGTGATTAATGATTCCGATTTAAAATAAATCAGTATTTATTTTAAGAATGAAATTCATGTTCTCAGTTTATCTGTGACTTATTATCATCTTGTTACTACATTTTATAATTTTCATAGAAGCTTTTAATAGTTTTACTCTGGCAACAACGCGTAAAAATTAAAACAAATATGGTGGTTCATCGGACGAGAGACCCTGTATTTGTTTCGTTTGTTTTTTAATTTTAACTTCCTGTGGATTTTTACGAGATAGAGACTCATTTCGTAGTATTATTTGTGTTTGTGTTGTGCCTGGACAGTTTTACGAGATAGAGACTCATTTTCTAGTTTTATTTGGATTTTGTTTGTTATTTGTGCCTGGACAATTTTACGAGATAAAGACTCATTTCCTCTGTTTTGTGTGCCTACTTGTGCATCATTTTGTTAAAATGTCACGTCATACACGCTATGAACTTAGAAGAAAGTGTGCCAAGTGTAACATCACTGCAATAGAAGATGGAAGCCTGAGTTTTCACAGATTTCCTCTACCTGGTAGAAATACAATGTTAAAGTAAGTAATTAAGCAATTTTTTATTCTTTTCTCACTCATTAAGTACTTACATTCTATTAGTATGGGTCTTCAGAATCCTGGGTCAGTGGGTCGTCTTAGGGGCGGAGTAGAGTGACCAATGTTTTATTTAAAAAAATCTGTTCATGTGACTGTCATGTCAAAACGAGCGGACTGTCCACCAGTAAATGTAATGGAATTATACTACCTCATCAAACAACAGTAAAATATCTAGGAGTACACCTATCTATACAAGAAACTGATGTAGAACACTTTAACCTTTAAAGATCTCTCTGCCGAAAGCAATTGATGCCATCAATAATGATCTTAGAAACATAAGTCGATGGGCTAAGGATTTCGGACTTCTAGTCAATCCTGCCAAGTCACAAGCTCTCATTATTGGTGGCAGATATTTCCTTAATAAGCTGTCTTCTCCACCACCGGTTTCATATGATAGCGTTGCCATCCCATACTCCTCTGCGGTCAAGAACTTGGGGGTAATTATGGACTGCCATTTATCCTGGGGTTCACACATTGCAGAAGTAAGCAGAAGGGTTTTTTGCTCGTTTCAGTCACTCAAACGTCTCCAGAAGTTCCTGCCTTTTCCGACAAAAATTACTCTCGCTCAGTCGCTTCTTCGCCCTCTTTTAGATTATGCTGATGTCTGCTTTCTTGATGCGACTGAAGAACTTCTTGACAAACTCGTCTGCAGAATTTGTGTATTCGTATCATATTCTCATATTCTATCTTTTCTCTTCTTCATAATCCCAACGCTCCGAGCTATCTTCGGGAACGTTTTGAGTTCCTTGTTCCTAGAGGCAAACCCTGTCGCTCCTCTATATCTCTCCTACTCCGTATCCCTCCTCATACTTCGAGCCGTTATGATGGATCCTTCACTGTGCGCGCTGTAAGGCTTTGGAACGCTCTGCCTCACAGTATACGTGAGAGCAAGTCGTTAGATGTCTTCAAGGGACGAACTAAAGAACATTTCCTGTCAACGTGACCTTATTTGTATGTATGTATTTATTTATTTATTATATTTTATGTTTTTTTTATAGGTATATATTTTATGTTATGTAGTTTCATCTTTGTTTTGTTTAATGTTGTGCACTTTAAATTTTCTCTTCCCTATCGCATCTCTCTATCGCTCTAAGGCAGTGGTTCCCAAACTTATTTTGTCTAATGCCCACTTTGAGAATAAATATTTTTTTAGCGCCCCCATGTTTTAGGGTTCCGTACCTAAGGGGTAAAACAGGACCCTATTGTTTTCGCTCCTCTGTCCGTCCGTGCGTCCGTCCGTCCGAGTTGAAATTTACACAGATGATGTATTCAGTGCCGGTTTTAAGTCTACCAGCGCCCTGGGCGAGATTTCTATGGCGCCCTCCAACCGCAATTCAAATCCATACGAAAAACAGAGACATATGTAGTTACCGAATGCGCGAGCGAAGCGAGCGCGAATTTTTTTTTTATAGTTGACAAGTCAAAGCAAAAATTACGTAAAATGTAGCCCAATCGTACATAACTTATTGCTGGTTGGTGAATGCAAAAACACGGGAAGAAAGAAGCTATTTCTTTTTGCTTCTTAGAACTCAAAACAAAAATTAATTAAAATGTAGCCCAAACTAACTCTTTATTGGTGTTGGCGCCTATGTATTAAAATTTTGGGACTTAAAGTAGTACCGTAAATAAGAAAGTTCATATGGAAACTAGAAGTTACTTTCTTATTAATAAAAGGACTTAAAAACGACGCTACGTTTTTGCTAGGGTAGACTAAAAATTTTTTAAAATAAAAACAACTATAAAGTGAAGCAAACCCGAAAGTTTTTGCGTTTTGGATCACTAAAAGTCCTAAATATATAAAATAAAAGGCAACTGTGAAATGAAGAAGCCGCGAGCAAACGGAACGTGCATTTTTTTAGTAATGGGTCATTAAAAGTAGCTATATGTGATAAAAAAATGAAGTGCCAAGTAAAGAAACCGCGAGCGAAGCGAGCGCGAAAATTTTTGAGTTTTGGGGCATAAAAGTAGTGTTTGTTCGAGAATCTTTAAATCTTTAGCAATCTTTTAATTCATATTAGTTGATGTTCACAAATTGTTGTTGTGAGTAAATAAAATTACAAATGACCCCCCAGGCCTCTACACAACGCCCCCATTTTCTTTCTGGATCTCTTACCGCCCCCCTTGAGACCTGCAGCGCCCACAAGGGGGCGTTATCGCCCACTTTGGGAAAGACTGCTCTAAGGTTTGCTGTTAGAGAACCCAGTTCTGGGTTAAGCTCGCCTTTGTACATGTCTTCTCTGTGTTGTGTGTGTTTTTACATGTTTTTGTGTACAATAAAGAATAATAATAATCTCTCTTAGCCTTAAGAAGGACAAGACAGAAAAACAAAATTAGATCTAATGTTTTCAATAATTTCAGGGCACGTGTATGGGCTGAATACTGTTTCCCAATGGGAGAGTGGTCAACTGAGAAATCACTAAAAGACTTACACACACAACACAAGATGTTATGCAGTAAGCACTTTGATGACACCGCTTTTACTAGCAATGCCAGGATTAGATTAAATAATTATGCCATCCCAATTGGAACAGAAGGCTTAATGGTAAAGTTTCGCCAGGAACAATGTGCAACTGCAACTGGAAGTGAAAAAGATAAAATTATCCCTGTTGAAATATCTCAAGTAAGTCAACTTTAATTATAAAAAAACTCAGTCCATGTTAAAGCTTGAAAATATTCGCTTGGAATTGATAAATGTTCATGCGTACAAAATCAAGTTAGAAATAATAATAAAAACAGTAAACATAGCATTCAACACAAAAGTCATGTTGGCCTAACAAAGAACCAACCTCTCAAGTTTGAGGGCGCAGGTTCTATTCCAGGTCAGGCAAGTACCAATGCAACTTTTCTAAGTTTGGATGTACTTTCTAAGTATATCTTAGACACCAATGACTGTGTTTTGGATAGCATGTTAAACTGTAGGTCCCGGCTGTCATTGAACATCCTTGGCAGTCGTTACGGGTAGTTAGAAGCCAGTAAGTCTGACACCAGTCTAACCAAGGGGTATTGGGTTGCCCGGGTAACTGGGTTGAGGTGGTCAGATAGGGCAGTCGCTCCTTGTAAAGCACTGCTACTCAGCTACATCCGGTTAGACTGAAAGCCTAATTAATAATAAGCCATTTGAAACAACTTGATAATTTAAATGTAGAAACTGATTATCACTAACTGATATTCACAACAACCATTTAAAATTTTCAGGAACTAGTACCAACGGAACCTTCATTTCCTGTTCAGCTACCAACCATAGCCGATGCAACTACATCTTCACCTGTTCAGGTGCCAAACATTGCTGATGCAACTACATCTTCACCTGTTCAGGTGCCAACCATAGCTGATGCAACTGCATCCTTACCTATTCAGGTGCCCACTATATCTGAACCAACTACTGATAGCCTAAAGGTTTGTAGTAAACTAATTTTCACGCACATTTTATGTACATGCATTTTTTCGTCTCTATTTATGGTATAGGAAAGGTTAAAACCAACATAATGGTTGCTCTGTTAAGTATTTTTTTCTTTATTGTTATTATATAAGCTAAGGAGATACTTTTTACTTGGTAGGTTTTAAAACAGCAGTTCATTCATATTCATATTATTTATTTGCATTCCACAATGTATAAAATAGGTGTAACAATAGGGCTTAGAGCTAGGTACAATTGTGGACCCTGTAGGGCACAGCAAAATAAAATTAAACTTACAACTAACATAATAATTAATAAATCTATAGAGAGAAAAAATATATATATAAAAATCCAACAATTGACCTTATTATTAAACATAAAAAAAATTGTGAAGGAACAAGCATAAGACTAGACAGACAGACAGTTATATGAGAATATTTTACTTATTGATATAATTTATGTTTCCAGATGCCAAAATCTAAAGGGATTTTGAAGGAACTGGAGTTAAGCAAGTCCATAGAATTGACCCCAAGAAAACTGAAACTTTATAAAAGGTGTAGAAGAAATTTGAGTGAAATAATAAGACTAAGAAACAAATTTAAAAAACAACCACGTGTCCTCTTCAAAAAATTGACCACAGACAGTAATGTACAAAGTTTGTTGAACAAAAATATATCAGGACCATTTGCATTATTGTTACAAAGTCAACTTCAAAATACTCCCAGAAAACTGACTGGACGGAGATGGAGCGTAGATGAAAAAGTGATGGCTTTAACCATCTACAAAAGGTCTACTGGGTGCTATAGACTATTGAGGCGACTCTTTTGTCTACCAAGCGAAGGCACATTAAAAGCTTTACTTAACAAAATACCAATGAAATGTGGTATAAATAGCCAAATATTTGACACAATTAAAGGCATAACAAGTAAAAGAGAAGAGGAAGAAAACCTGTGCATTTTAGCATTTGATGAAATGTCGATAAGAAGAAATTTACAATACAATGCTAAACTTGATATTATTGATGGATATCAAGACCATGGTAATCAAGGCAGAACTATGGAGCCAGCCACACATGCATTGCTTTTTATGGCTATTGGCATTAGAAAAAAGTGGAAACAACCTTTAGCCTACTACTTTTCTGGAGACTGTGTTACAGCTGATAGATTATCTGTTCTTATAAAAGAAGTAAGTGTGTAACTATTATTTTTTAAATGATTAGGGAATTGTTTTTTTTTCAACCAATATACTCAAAACAAAAAACCCATTTGTTTGAAAACCTTAGAAACTGAAAGAAAGAGAGAGAGAAGCTACAAGGTATTGAGATTTTGCATAAATTTATATTGAATTTGAATGTTCATGTTTGATAGTGTTGGCTAATATGCCCAGAGGCATCAAATACATTTACATCCAAAAATTAAAAGATATTATAATAATATCATTCCAAATTATTTATTCTATTCAAACATATGTACATATTCGTAATCGGCATTTAAAGATCAATAGATATGAAAACCCTAAATATTGATTTACATTACACAAATCTGATATAACCTGTGGCACTCTCACAACTTAGACTAATGTAACGATACCTTACAAGCTAAAATGCAACAAGCCATTCAGGCTTTAGAGCGTGCCAAAGAAATATAGGTACATACATCACTTGAAAAACATAACCCGCTGTCTGGAACAGGCACGGTAAATAGCGAAACTATATTATTTTTTGTATTTACAGGTTCTCGATGCAAGTTTCCAAGCTGGATTGAATGTCACTGCTACTGTGTCTGATAACTTTGGTGTGAACATCAGAGCATTAAACTCCCTTGGTTCCTCAGTGGCTCGACCATTTTTTGATTTTAAAGGCCATGAAATTGTTACAATTATGGACCCACCTCACCTAATTAAATGCTTCAGAAATAATTTGCTCAAGTACAACATCAAATGCCCTCAAGTTTTGCAAAATGATGGAAAATCTGTACCAGGTAATTTGAATTTTGTGTATTTATAAGGGATAATAAATTAGGTATAACATGAGTACATGATAAGGTCATTAATTAGTTGGACGGTTGCAATGCAGTGCTGAAATAAATGGATTGTTTTTTAATTATTTCTAATTATTTTATGTTTTTTATTACAGGAATAGCCAAATGGAGCCACATAAAAGAATTTTATGAAAAAGATAACATAAATCCGAATTTTGTTTTTGCCCCTGCTTTAACCAAGCAGCATATTGAACCGAACTTCAAGCAAAAAATGAAGGTCAGCTTAGCTTGCCAAGTCTTCAGCCATTCAGTTGCTGCAGGAATGCTTGCGAAGATTGCAAACAGTGAGTTGTCATAATGCTAAAATCATAACTAATATTATAAATGTGAAAGTGTGGATGTTTGGATGTTTGTTACTTAATCATGCAAAAACGGCTAAACGGATTCGGATTAAATTTGGCATGCATATAGCCTTTGACATGGAAAAGAATAAAAGAACGTTGGCTATATAACATCACGCTATAACATGACGCTATTTCATAATAACGAATTTTAAAAATTGCCTTGCTTTAACAATAGTTAAAAATAAGTGTTTACTTTCCAGATGAACTGCCTCAAGAAGCGACGACGACAGCCATGCTGATTGAAAAAATGGACCAACTGTTCGACACCTTAAATGGTGATACGCCGGATCGGAAACGAGGCAAAAAATTTCTCACTAATTTTACGCGAAAAAGTCCACATCTAAATTATTTCAAAGAAATGAAAGCTATGTTTGAAGAATTAGAATTTATTGGGGCCAGATGCAAGCCGCCTTCTTTGGAGGGTTTTATAAGAACATTAAATGCAGTTGAGCGTCTATTTTTTAACTTAGAAAAACAGTACAACATCAAAAGTTTATCAACGCGCAGACTGAATCAAGACCCATTGGAAAACTGTTTTGGTTGCATCCGCAGCAATTGTGGATGCAACCCAAACCCAAACACCCTACAATTTGTTGCAGCTCTTAAAACTGCTATTATTAATAATTTACTGCATAGCAGTAAAAATAAAAACTGCAAAGAAGATAGTAATATATTATTAAATGATTTAAAATCTTTTTTAACGCAGCCAAACCCCAACAAAGAAACTGTAGATGATGTTGATACATTTGATTTGACGGCAGCTGTAGAAGCAACTAACATTGTAATATCCCAGTGTTCTGGAGAACTGCAAGCTTGCGCATATGTGTGTGGTTATATGCTAAAAAAATTAGGACCCGTTTGCCATATGTGCAAAAACACAATGCTTGCAGACCAGAACACTGAGGTAAATCATTTATTTACTAGTTTTAAAGAATATAATTCTATGCGCAATAGCCTTCAGTATGTAAAATTTGCTTTTACGGAGACAGTAGAGATTGCTGCAACAATGGTAAACAATTTTTTAAATGAGCATGGGTGCAAAATAAAAATAAAAAATGAACTCATAGAAATTTTAAGGACAAAATTAAATTTCCAATGGTTGCTTGATTGTTCTGAGCATTACGATAAAAATAAAATGCACATAGTAATTTCAACCATAAACATTTGCATAAAACGATACTGTATTTTAAAAAATAGGCAGTTCATCGAAGACGCTTCGAAAAAAGTTGTAAAACGAAAAATAAATATTCTAAAAAACGCTTAAAATGTTGTTTCATTTAAATACTTTTCCGTAAACATGGATGTATCATGCAAACAAAGCGAAATTCAGGTAATGGTCAATTTAAATACCGAAGTTTCGCTTTGTTTTCGTGATATGTCAGAAAATTACAAAAAAATATAATACAAACAAAAAATAACACCACCAGTTTCAAAATTTGGCGCTAAAAATAGTTTCTCGGATCAAATACTGGGGCGCTAGTGTCAATAGCTGTTGGCATTTTTTTTGTATGAAGTTGCCGTTCTTCCCGTCAGGGTATATGTGTTCTGTGGTCATTTTAATGACAAAATATTCAACAACACTTACGAACCGAAATGTGTTTGTGTGCAAAGAAAATTGCGTCTGTGAACACGTGAAATGCCGATGTGTGCAGTGTTTGACATTGACAATTGCGGCTTGACGTAATAACTGTCATTGTCATTAGTGACAGTTACTACTATTAAAAATATAGTTTCTACCAAATCGTGAGTAGAATAATGGTAGAATACAATAACCGATCTATCCGTTGATTTGCGATTAGAGAAATCGAATTTTGACATTAGCTCAATATACATTGTGTCTCTAATCACTTGTTACAAATATTTATCACGGTAAAACAAATACTAGCATAAGATACCGAATTTATAGCAACACTAGCTCCTGCCAGCGGATCCACCCTCAAGGGAACAGCTTCTCGCAACTAGGGCTGCCATCTCGAATTTCGCCAAACCCGACAAACATTAAAAAAACCCGGACATTTGGCATAAATCGCATTTTTTCCCCGAACGAGTATGATTTTTTTAAACAAAATAATACCTAATTTGTAATCCATTTACTATTAACATATACTTAAATTCAATGAGGTGCTTCCTTACATGAAGTGTCCAGGTTTTCCCCGGACACTTCTTGAAACCCCGCCCGGACGTCCCCCGGACGGCCTCCAAAGTCCCCCGGACGGCCTCCAAATGAGGACAAATCCGGGAAACCCGGACGGATGGCAGCCCTACCCGCAACCAACATGTTGCGGACGTAATTTTATTCTCATAATAAGCTGTATTACTGCAGTTTCATCAAGATCCATTCGGTATTTTTGCTTGACAGAGAATTTCATAGTGTTCAGCATCTGTGATACATACTAACTTTTTCTTCGAAGAGACTTGTATTTTTTCATTTAAAAGCTCTCAGTATAAAATAGCTAAAATACTATTTCTGGTGTTTCAGCATTCAGTGATATTTTATGGTTGGAACAGGGATATTCAAATCAAATCCAGTTTCATTTATTCATATAATATAATCTTACAATAATAAAATTCAGGGAAACAGTATCATACATGAATAAATACAATGCTAATAATAAAACAATGAACTTTCTTTCTTTAAGTTAATAAAATTTGTTTTATTACGAAAGAAAGTGAAAACGAACTATAACAATTTTATTACCGATACTAGTTTATCGATCGTAGATTGTTAATGATAGGAATGATTTGAATGAATCATTTAACATCAATGATTATATTTGAATTGCAACTCGCAATGTTACCGGCGTAACAACATGTGGCCACTGCTACTTGGCTCGGGCACCGCTTATACATAAAAATATTCTCTACAAATGATAAAGTGTATGTGTCCCGGTGCCTGTAGCCGGGGAAATGACTTAACGATCTAGTGAAGGCATCATCATGTCTCGACGACAACGCAAACTGAAGCATCACGCGTGTACTCCAAACTCACACGTTCAAACATTACACAAAATAACTTCGTACCACTAATTCCGCCTAAAGTAAACCTAAACATATCTAAAAAATATTTAATTTACTGTAGAGTAACTCGGAAACCGGTCTCTATAATATTTCAGTTAATTTCAACTGGCTCATATGAATCAAAATCATTATATACATATAACAATACTATTATATTTTGATGTAAAATATCTGATCACAATTACTGTAGAGGTGTATATTCCGAAATTATTGCACGACATAACTGAGTCATGTAAAATAAACTGTTCAGTCGAATGCATAGATTCCATATCCCATAATTTTTTCTAACAAAAAACAGGTGATTCTAATAATGATTAATAACGTAAATAAAAAAAATAATGTTAATGATAAAGATTTGACACTAATCGCTAATTTCAAATGTTGAATATTTTTTTAATAAATTTAATTATCTGTGGTGTCATCGTAGTCCACTATGTACATATACGTATATTACATGTCGTATGCACCTAGTGGCGGTAGATACCTATAGACGTGTTGACTTCACACCCTAGTTACTGAATAATTAGCGAGGCCGACCAACAATCCGGACAGTTTCGAGTATTGATCGAGCCATAATATGCGTGGGTGTGCCACCAATACGTTTGTAAGCACCTTCATGTCACACTACTCTCGGCCTACATCCGTGACAACAGCAACTATTCAAGTACACCAAGTATTTTACAATATTACTTTATCTAATTTTACACATAGAGTTGTAACGAGTGTTGTAAAACAGAGTATTTCAAATACACAGATGAGATAGCTTCATCGATAACAATGATGAATCAACAGAAATGTCTTTATAAATAACTAGCTAATGTATTATAGACAGTTTTGCGTAACAAGAGACAGGCAACTCGTTACAACCCTACTAAAAAGGTACAAGATTGCTGAACATTTAATATTCGATTAGTAATCGCGTTAACATATTAATGTTTAAGTGACCGCTCTAAACAATGTTAATATTAATCGCAAGCGACAATTTCCACGATATCTATATAACTCTCATGATTAAAAAATAAAGCACTTTGTTGTAATGAGAGCTATTTAGCAATCAAATATATTAATATAATTTGTACAGGCTAACAATATTCATTTGACGTATCGGCCCGTCGGCTAAACTACGCGTAACATTTTAATTTATACTCTATGCACTTCCGACCGTCTTGACATAATACTTTTTTTACAGTGGGGGGGACGCAAAGGAAACACTATAACGTTAGGCCTCGGCGTATAGAAAAATAACCGGCACTTTGAGTAGAAAACTTAGGCTAGTTCATAAGTCCTACGCGAAGCCGGCGGCGGCGGTCGCGAGCGCATAGAGCGGCTCTTGTGCCGGTGGCTGTACGGAGGAGCCTACATGCCGTAGCCGTGGTAGGGCGCGGGCGACGGCGCCTGCGCCGCGTACGCGTAGGCCGACGCCTGCGCCCCCACGCCCGCCGGCACGTACGGCATCGACGGACCTGCGGGGGAGAGGGACTTTTATAATGTGTGCATTCAACGAGTTCACTTATTTACTCAAATTACGTATTAGCAAAATAGTAAGTTAATATTTTTGAAAGTAAATAAGTAACAGCTTGTTTCTGTAACACTTCATATTTATAAAATGCTGAAATCATTTGTAAACGGACATATCATACAAATTGCCTGCAACATATGCATTCGGATACGTGAAATTGTAGCCAATCCAAACTAGAAAACTTTTCTATGACAATATTTAGAAGCCAAAAAGTCTGATGACTACTCAATGCTCATATCAGAAGGGACAACTTTTGGTTATCAGGCAAGTTTAGTGTTCTCTGGGTTAGATTACATTGGCGATTACACCATATAAAGTACAATGAATCAACTACTATGTTTACGAGCCCAACATGATGTATTAGAGAATATAGTAAATAACTTACCGGCGGTAAGCATGAGCTGTGGCTCCATGATCATGGCGGGCTTGGCTTCGTGCTCGGCGCTCTCGGTGCTGCGCTTGGCGTCCGCCTCCTCGAGCTTCTCCACCTTCGTCGTCAGCTCGCGGACCGTCTGTAACGGAACAAAATCATTTATGTTACGCTCTACTGGTCATCAGAAGAAAGGCTTACGACTACCGTATAGTATGGCAGATTATACAATGTGACTGCGACATATGTAATTAATGTGAGTTGTTACTTCAGTACAGCATTAGAAGTTTCAAATATTGACGAATTATGGAACTGTGAGTGGATATAACTGAATTTATAAACGCCTGTTTAGTTACGTAAATTTCTGGGCAACATTTAACTGCTACTTTTTAGGTAAATGAAGCGAGAAATATTCTTACATTACTCAATTGTAAGTACATAGTTTGTTTAAACAAAATTGAAGTTTACCTGAATAAGGAAGGGCATGGCGAAGTCCATGATGTTATGTCTCCACGCTAACTCGATGACCACGTCAGGTTTCAGCAGGTCGTAACACTGGAAATAAAATAGATTTCAATATGAAAATACACGACAACTTTGTTCTACACTGCTGCACCCAGTATGAATGCCTACGAATTCAGTAACAGCTTTCAAAAGGCAATTTCAGGCTGCTTCTAAATTCACACATAGACCATACACCCCTTTTTGTTTAACGACGTCAAAAATTATCAAATGACCCGTCCGCTGTGGGTTAGCAGCGGTGAGGGAGTGTCAGACTCTTACTGACTGAAAAACCGTCGTGTTCCGTGGAAGGTCTTCTATATACCAAGGCTGCGTTAACTCTTTCGAACAATTCCGCAGCCTCGGCAGGCCCATACGCTCCCTCGCAACGCGATATACCTAAAAACTGATTCTTCATCCCACGCGTTGCTTGATGACGACTAAAAGTTTGGAACTTCCACATTAAAATAGTGTAGTATGTATGTGTACCTGGTAGAGACAAGCAGAGAAGCACTCGTAGTTGTCTCGCTCGAGGAACCAGTTGAGCAGCTCCTCCGCGACGTCGGCGGAGCGCGACTCGGCCGCGTACTCCATGGCGTCCGCGTACAGCGCGTCCTTCTTGCACAGCTCCACGCTCTGCTTCCATCTGTTGTTGCCTGCGAATATCATATAAGGTAAGCAAGTGTTATAATAACACAACGATGTAACCGACCTATCCATAAGGTCAATAATGTATATGTAAAATCTACGCATTTTACCCATTTCGCTTATGACAAAGTAAAGAGTCAAATGTTTGTATCATTTGCTATTACTTTGATTTCAAGTGTCAGGCAATTCTCAGCCTGGCCAAAGGATCTTTTCGATAAAGGAACTTCACATGTTCCTCGTCCAAATAATACGGAGATTTCCTAGACATCATATTTTTAACTACACTAATGTGAAGTGGAGATTTGGAGAGGAGTTTTCAAACTTCACAGACTTCAAAAGTTTTGAAATTTAATTAAAATTGTTAGGACACTTGATATTATATTAAATGTCCGAAATGCTCTAGTAAGTTTGGAAGCCATTATTCATGTCTACTGATTTATTTAAAGCCCTCAACTCCCTCTACACGTATTTATTTATAAGTTAAAAGTTAAATAGGTAGTATTAGACAAACCTTTGTATAAGTAAGCGGCGATTCTCCTGAACTCGGTGAGCTCGTGTTTCTCCAGTTGCTGCGCCAGCGCGATCGTGTCGAAGTTGTCGAACGCGTCTATCGATGTCCGTAAGCCCTGGGACATAAATACTCATTTATTAATTTTGAATCATCACAGAAATATAAGGTGCTTTAATATTACCTGCCAGGAATTGAATGGGGGGTAGTATTGCGTTTATAGATTACAATAGTAAAGATAAATAATTGATTAATTGACATATTTTTTTTCATACAAAAAAAATACGTATAAATTAGACTTAATTTATTAGTTTAAAAAAATCCAGTTAAGTTGCGCGTTGCCACTCTTGCAGAACAGATAGAAAGAGATAGCAGTTGTTTTCATTGACGAAGCGACACTACTCGCGTAATTTGTGAACCACGTTATGCAGAGTAGAGCCAATGTTAATTTAACTTTTTTAATGTCTCAAATTGAATTGCCTGTTCCGGGGAACGAAATTTCTTCACAATTGTAATCTATCAACGCAATACTACCCCCCATTCAAGTCCTGGCAGGTAATATTAAAGCACCTAATTGGCTATGTGCGCGACGGTGGCGACGCGTAGCGTTTACAACATTTGCGGAAGCTGTCAAATAATAACCATGTAAACATTATAATTTTCTTTGCGAATATAAATAAAACCAAAGATTAAAATAGTGTTGTTGACATTATTTAAGTGTAATTTATTCAATAGTTTTACTGTAAAATGAATATAATGATAAAAACCGGGTTTGAAACATCCGCATTTGTTTCCAATTTCTGCCGTGTTGTGCGCTGAGGTCGTTATTGTCCGCCGCTACTCGCTTTGCACATAGCTAATATATGCTATAAATCAGAACTTCGGCCGAAATAACTTTGCATTTCTGAAGTTAGACGTCCCACGCAGCGCATAATTTTTATGACTATTGCGACGACAATACGAACAAATGCGCAAATAATAAAATGGCTTACTTTTGAAATACATAGTAATATGGTACTGCAAGTCAGTTTTTGCACAGAAATAGACTGTATGAAACCTGATTAAAAGAATAAGATATTATATTTCTTGAATATTAACAGCAACGGTTACAAACAATCTTGTATGAGTGTCTATGTATGTATAACTATCTTTGTGGAGATGTTTCCAATGGTAAAACACTCACCTGATAATCCTCTTCATCAATAAGCAAGGAGTTGAGAGCTTCATTAACAGCCTTATTGTTCAAGCTCTGGACGGACCTCAGGTAAGCCTTCACGAGCTGCAGATGTCCAGCCTTCGTGAAGAAGGTCACTGCTCGAGTGTGGTCCATGCGGGGAGCCAGGACTAGGAGCAGATCGTTCAGCAGAAGAGGCTTGTAGTCCAGGTAGAATTGAATCGCTTTGTAGTACAGTTCCATGTTTGCTACCTGCAGGCAATTTAAGAAGGTTAAATATGAATGAGTAAAAGCCCCTGTGGAATTCCTACTAATATTAGAAATGCTAAAGTAACTCTTTCTGTCTCGCTTTCACGTCCAAACCACTGAACTGATTTTAATAAAACTTGGTACAGAGATAGAGTCGACCTCGAGAAAGAACATAGGATAGTTTTTATCCCGGACATATGAAGAGTTCTCTTGGAAACGCGATATAACCGAACTCGAGGCGGGCAAAGCCGCGGGCGGAAGCTAGTAACATATAATTTGCACGAAATAATAAAAAAAAAAATACGTGTGGCACTCGGGGACTGCCGCGGTAAAGCTATTGCATGGCATTCTGTATCAACTGTCACTGACAAAAGTCGTACAATACGTCTAATCGCACGACACACAGCGCCGTGTCGAAGACTGCCGAACTGACACGACATTAGACGATGCACGGCCTTCAAGCCACACCTCCGTGACCGTCGGAGTGGGGAGCGTGAGGTTTTTTCGTTACGGAATTTCTGGATTTGGTCCCCGCGCTCAAGGCCTGCGATAGAAGCTATGCAATAGCTTAAAATAAGGTACAGACTCTATGACACAATTACGCGCAGAAACTTTACGTTTACGTAACGTTTAGAACAATGGTATTCAATAACTGTCATAATCCAGCGATTGACTGATTGAACTTTTTTTGTTGTAAGTTTTTTCCGCAAATGAGGAAGAAATATCGTCTCTATTCCTAGTACATAGGTCGCAAGAACGACTGCTGTTCAGGAGATCTCGGGTTGATTCCCGGGTCAGGCCGAAATAGTTTTGTGGGTTTTAGAAACTCTCACAAAGCAGCCCGTAGTCTAGAAGCTGGTGATTGATACACCCGTGCATCGGAGAGCACGTAAAATAAATCGGTCCTGCGCCTGATCTCTCTCCGGTGTCGGATTGCCGTCCCATCGCAAGCAGAGAGTGAAGGAATAGTGAGTGCACCTGTGTCCAAGCAACTGCTTGTACACTATAATACGACCTGTGCAGCTAGCTGGTCTCTAAGAACAGCCGCCTTGACCGAAATCGGCCTTGGACGCCATTACAAGTAAATTTGTCTTACAGTTACAGCCTTTTTACCGTCCCACTGCTGGGCACAGGCCTCCTCTCTCATACAGAGAAGGATTAAGCATTAATTAAAAAAATAGTGTTACTTTAGTAATAATATCCTTGAAGTGTCCCTCGCGCCAGGCCTCGGTGGGGTGCTGCATCATGGTGAGGGCGGCGTTGTCGTACTCCTCGTACTTGTCGTACAGGAACACCAGCTCCGACCACAGGTGCGCTTGCTCGGCCGCGCGGAGAACCTGTGCAGAGGTAACAATTTACCTATTACTATATATAAAAAAGTTAGTAGAGGTCAAAAAGAAAGATCTACTCAGCACAATAGCATATAGGATGTTTCATGTTATTAAGTCTATTCAATTTTTTGACCATTTCGGAGCCTATTGATGACACGGTAGAAAACATCAATCAAAGTGTATGAAGAAAATTATTATACCTCAACCTCGTTAATTTCCTTTATATGTATGTTTATGCTGTAAACATAGCACCCAAATATTATTTAATAAAAAAGGCATTTAAAAATACACATCGCCAATTCGCCATGATAAAATTGCGATCAATGATCATACTTTTTTTCCATTTCCTTTTTTCAGCAGCTACACAAGGAAATGCCGATCACCCAATTGACTTCAAGAAGGCTCCACAAACTCACCTTAGGAATATTGACACGTGACCAGAAGAGCTCGAGATGCTCCCGCATCTTGGCGGGCTTGTACTTGGAGTAGAGGATGGCCAGCTCCGTGAACATGCCCATGTGGGCTCGCTCCAAGCCTAAAGCTGCTTCTAGCAAGCTGATGAGCTCGTCGAAGTGGCCGCGGTCCTGTGGACAAATAAAAACAATGTTAGATAAATTCGTTGTAGATTTCGTAGCTTAGTAGATATTACGAGTTTCCTCAAATCCACCGGACTTCAGAATTGGTCTTAGTTATCGAAATACATACGAGTGGGTTTAATACCGCAAAATGCCTGATTCTCTGCAACTATCTGAATTTCTCAAAACAACAAGATATTTCCTTGACCCCAGGATCAAAGTAATCAAAGCCCGCAAGATCAAATCCCTTAAGAACCGAGCCAACGGTCGGCGTACCTGAATGGCAACGCTGACAGATGATTTAAAAATATTTAATTTTTTTATGCAAACTGTATGTCTTATAACATTACCTGATAATAATTAATGAGGTCTTCTAGCTCGTCAGCGTGTACAACGATGTGTAGCCCGCACATCTGCGCGAGTCGGAACTCGCCGGCGTCCACACACGCGAAGCACACTTCCTTCCAAGTGCGGGTCGAGTTAGCCTTGCGGGCACTGTCCACCGCACCTGTGGAAACAACATATATGTACTTTATTATACGGTCTAAAATATAAATATTATCGAGTGGTATTATGGTATTCCATCTATATCTTTACTCAAATAGTAAAGAGGAAACATTTATTATATTTAAAAAACGCACCTAGACTACTGGTTTTGTACATGGCTGAAACCGCAGTAAGTACATAACTGTTTGAGGCAAACTTTTTGGTGCACAAACTTTTCGAACACTTGACAGACAAATGAGATATGACTGATGAGAACTCACTGTACCTGACGTTACACTTATCTATTTTCATATATTTTAGTATTTCACATAGTCCCACTCACCCTGGAACTCCTTCAAATGCACAAGCGTGATAGCCAATCTCGCAAAATTGCTGACATTATTATAGAGCAGTTTAGCAGCATTGAACATCTTGTCATCGAAGCATCGGTCTCCGATCTTCTGTATGTCGGCATGGTTGGGGCCCGAGATGAACTCCTCGAGATCAGCGAGACGGCCGGTGCGGGCGTAGGCGTAGATCAGTTCTGATTCTATGTAGGATTCGCGGGCCTTCTTGCGAGCCATCTGTTGAGGGGAAATGTGATTAGTTATGGTGTATTTTAATGTTATGTTAGACAGTTACGATTCAGTAAGCTGGATTGAGATTAGGTCACATTTTCAGCAACAGCATATACATTAGTTTCTCTTAAAAAATAATGTGATAAATCACAGTAAACTGATGTTTACGTCGTCAGTGAATTTGGACATGCATCAAACAGATTACTCAAAGATTTTTTTTGCAGACCAAGTTGTCTGTGCTCATTACTGGAACTTGAATAATACTGTAAGTATTACATCATTTTTACGTTCTAGCTAGAAAGCAATTTATCGACATCGAGACTTATTGAGTAAATAATTTTATATCTAATCCTCTTTCAATACCTCAATTTCTCCAAACCCTGAAAAACCTTTCAAAACTCATTACTAACCTGTAGATAACGGACTAGATCTTCCCAGGACTCCCTGTTGGTGGCTGTGGCGACCACATCCATGTACGCCGAAGGATCATCAGCCTTGATGTAGGAGTCGATGGCTTCTTTGACTAATCCTTGCTGCAGTTGAGCCTTGGCCAGCTGAGACCAGACGCCGGGCTCGTTGCAGCGTTCAGCAAACTCGTATGCGCGTTCCAGGTCTTTTACTTGCTCGATTAACACCTGAAATTGAGTAATTTAGTTTTAAATAATGGTTACACCTGGAATGTGGATTATATATGTGTAGTTTTATAGTAGAAATGAGTATTTTATACAGTTGACTGTTGAGTTATTAAACTTTTTTTTACTTAATGATGACCCATGCCAATATTGGAGGATTGTCATGATCAGCATGTAATGCTAGTCCTATATTGCTTACAACTTATTTGGTTTTCTACTTTTACAGAGCATCAGATGCACCCCTTTATTTTGGCACACAGAAGATTCGAAAGTTAAGCATCTTTCTCAAGTAAGAAGTTCTTAAATATTTTTTTGAGTTTACTCATGCTATTACTTTAATAATTATTGAGGTTTCATTTGTTTTAATATTAGGAATGTCTGTTCTCTTTTAATTTGCCTGACCTGAATAGCGGAAGTGTTAACATCAAACTTCTTGAAGATAGCGAAGGCCTCTTCATAGAGTTCGTTGTTGATGGCGATGTTCGCAATATCCGGGGCGTCATAGTTGTCCAGACGGTTGATGTACTCCATCACGCGGCTGCGGTCCGCCTTTATTGCTGGGGGATAAGGTTCAAAGTTGAATGGCTATGTTTAATTAGAGGGATTATCGTTGTTTGTGTGAAGGTTTAGTTCTGGCTACCTTAAAGGATCTTGTTATAATCAATATAATCAATTTTACAATTAAATTGTCGTTGACTGGATGCTTGGAAGTCGTGGCCGACCGTCTCATTGCCTACTGTTCAAAAGCGAAATCAAATGTCTACGTCATTGACAATTTTATCGTGACCTATAAATTATTTATGAGAAAGAATATTATGTACATGAAATGGGCCATTTAAAAATTGGGCCCCTTCAAGAAGAACTGCCAAGAAACACTAATACAATGTTAAAAGTGGGGACGTATAATTGGCTGCATGTTACATAAATTGTTTTATAATTATTTGATGTAAATGCTGTTGGTCCTCCAAATAATAAATAAATAAAATAAATTATTACATAGTCAGACAAAAATGTTCTGAAAGTAGAATCGCTACTCACCAGTAAGTATAAGCAAGTTCTGCAGATTCCTGTGGTCGGAGAACACGGAGTTGTCGAGCACGATCTTCTCCAGCAACTCGATCAGCTCGTTGGGCAGGTCAGCCGTCATGAACGCCTTCACCGTCACCGAGATGTCTTCCGGGTCTTGGGTCTCTGAGAGAGCAGTTTGGACAACCTGGAATAGGCATTGCTAGAATTAGATCTTGCTCATTATTTCACGAGTTAAAACCTACCTATATAAATCAAACATCATAAAAAAGACTGTAAAATATCAATAATTTAGGCTTTATCATAATGATACAATTAATTGTTTTATTGAATTTAAAGTACGATTTTGATAAATATATCTTCTAATGGTAAGCGATGTTGTGGGAGAAGATAGTGCGCTCGCCTAGAAGAAACTCATTTATTCTGGACTCGAAGACTCCGAGATCGTAGTTATCGAGAAACACAGACTCGGGCAGCGAGTTTACATTCTAGACGAAGTTACATATTGTTTAGATTTTTTCAACGTGCTGATTTTCAGCATAGTGAGATAAATAAGTTTTTTCCACAGACCTGGTCGATGAGCTGCCGCTTGAAGGGGTTGGCCTCGGCCAGCACGTCGAGCCACAGCTCGGGGTCGCGGCGCCGCACGAGGTAGCGCGCCTGCGTCTTGAACAGCGAGTTGTCGTTGCACACGGCGATGAGCTCGCGGTCGCACTGGCCGCGCTCGTACGCCACGCACGCCAGGTGCGGGTCGCGCTTCTCGCAGTAGCGCCCCACCACGCGCGAGTCGTACCTGCCGGCACGTCGCCGATATACGAACGGCCGAACGCAATCCGAACGAATTTTACCCACGATGCCCCGATAGCATCGTGCAGCAGCGACTTTGTAAATTGCTGAATAGCTGTTGCGACCTCGTTGACGTGTATGCGGATTCATATCGAGAACCAATTTAGCCAACTAATGTAACGTGTAATGAGTAACTGAAGGTTTATACAAACTTATATCTCTTATATATTTAATATTCGTTTTTATATAATATATTAAAAAAATATATGTTTATGTCATCGCACAATAAATCAGCTCATGTGGTGCTTACCTATAAGTAATTGTGACACTAGATTAAGTATCTCATAAGTCTTAAACTTGTAAATTATAGTGTTAACAGTTGTTGGTGAGCCAATAAAATAAAATAAAAATAGCATATTATCATTACGACGCCGACACGTCGTGTAAATTAGTTTTAAAAATATGTGTTACATATTTCTAGTATGTTCAAGTTTTTATAAATATATAGCATTGTTTATTTTGATATGGGCCTTAATGCCTGAATAGGGATAAATAAATTAAATAATATCATCTACTCCCGATCACTTCACATAGGTTTCAATTGTGAAATATCTCAAATCATTATTCAATATTTATTTATGTACTTTATTTACCAAACTTAAAGAGAAGTAATCTATACTGTGCTTAAAAAAATTTTTTTTAACCCATTCTTTTAGAACTTGATGCATATTCCCAACCAAAAAAACAGATAACCTGGCATTCTTCTCAGCAATGGTATTGGCTCTTGACGTCATTACTTTTGGCATAAATCAGGTCAACTCACCATTGGTTCTCCTTGAGGAAACGTTCAGGGTTGTTGTTGGAGTCGATGTAGATCTTGGCCAAAGCGTTGTGGGTAGCGGGTTCAGTGCTGCCCTCGTGCACGCGAGTCTCCAACCACGGGAGGAGCAGCTTCAGTCTGGGGAGAGAAGAAATAAGGTATTATTTTAGTTTTTTTTGTGCCTATCTGCTTTAGTTTATATGGAAGTAGGTGTGAGTGATTATAATAAACTATGATGGATTTTAAGAAAATAATTATTGTCAATGTTCAATGTTGTTAATTTTGGATATGAAGACAATGGATTTTGAAGGCTGCAACTACCAAAATCACTAACAGATACCAAAGTCTGTATGATTATTTAAAAATATATCAACCACATTGACACTGCAAAAACAAATGTTTATTAAAATTACTGATAAAATGGAATTCAGTATGTTGTCGTTAGGTAAAACATGCAGCTCACTCGATAATAAGAAGAACTGTGTTGTAGAGCCATTAAATTGTTCATTTCCAATCACAAATGAGAATATTTTTACAAAACTTTAGTACATGTTTCATCAAAATTACCTGTTCCTCTTCTCAACCTCAGCAACCAGTTCATCAGTGGAGAACTGTCCTCGGACCACAAGGATCAGGTTCTTGATGATGTCTTCAGCACAGTCCACGTCCAGCAGACCTCCCACTACTACTGGCAAACGGGACGGGTTCACCTGAGATGATAATAGATAAATGAATTAGAAAATGATGAACCGTGTTTTTGTCATTTTTAAAATGTAGGATTCCAAAAATTGTAGAAAATATATTTGGTGTAAGTATTGTTCATACAGAAACTGCTTTTCGAATTTTAATAATTTCCTCTGGACTCCACTAAGGTGCAACCATATTATACAAGAAATAGGCAAAGCATATAGGGGGACTTTTCGAG
The DNA here is from genome assembly GCF_030705265.1 of Helicoverpa armigera. Classification (NCBI taxonomy): domain Eukaryota; kingdom Metazoa; phylum Arthropoda; class Insecta; order Lepidoptera; family Noctuidae; genus Helicoverpa; species Helicoverpa armigera. The sequence goes on from NC_087141.1 coordinate 6,119,468, forward strand.
GCCACTTAGTTGCGGTACTGTGAGCGCTCTTTATCACGCCCTACATCAAGCTATGCTTCTGTATTTATCTTATTTTATTCATTTATTAGGTCTACCAACAATGTTGTACATCAAAGCATGCAATAGCAGTAATTATAATCTATAATATATTATACATAATATCTTCACAAGAATTCAAGTACAATTGGGTGGATGACTAGGTCAAAAATAAATTACGTTGTCATATTCATTTAGTGAAGCATCTAAAAATAATGTCACTTCCATTTATCGTTTTGATGGAATAATTGATTAAATTTTTTTATTGATAATATAAGCTAAATAAGAATCCAGTTTGATGTGAAAAATCTGTGACGTCATAAGTTGCGCTTTCATACATATTGCAAAGAAAGTGATAGTTTTTGACAGTTAAATAAAAGTAATGAATTTGACTCGTTGGAAACTACCGTATTTAGCTATTTCCATGTACTCTGAGGCGAAACCTCACCTTCTGCACGTAGATCTCAATGTACTTCTGCAGGCTGTTCCTGTACAGGTACAGTACTAGGTCGTGCACAAAGTCGAAGCGGTCACAGACGATGATGAGAGGCAGCTGGTCGGGCAGCTTGGCTTCTTTGAGGAAGTTCTTGACTCGTTCCGCGTTGTAGCAGTTCGATTCCCGACAGATGCGCTCCACTTCCTTGATCTGACCGGTCTTGCAAGCCGCCTACGAGATCACAAACATTCATTAACCTACATATATGAAAAAAACAGACATTTTATGTCCTTCAAAAAAATATATATACCTTGTTTTGATCATAATATATTGTTATTGTGTTTATATGAATAGTGGAATCAATTTTTAAGTAGCATCCTGTCTTGGGCATGTTACGACAACAAATAACAACGTTCGTTTGAGACAAGGCCGTTTATAATATTATTATATCGGGTGTCGTTCATAATCACATTAAATGAAATGCGTTTATATACTGAGTGCTTAGTGCGAGTTTTCGTGAATTTTTTTACGGACTCACATGAGAGCGCGTATACTAAGATTTGTATGGAACAAAAACAGCTCCACCTAGTGTCAAAAATTGGAACCTGTTTTTGTTCCATACAAACAGTGTTGCCAACAGTTGTAGAAGCTTACCACCAGAGTCAACTTTTAAAACCACCAGAAAACCACTAACAAAAATTTATCCCACACTTAAAATCACCAAATTCACCACTAAAAAAATATTGTTTATATTTTATTGTAACCTAAAACAATTTAATCATCCAAAGATGTAACTCGGCAACGATAGAAAATTAAAACAGACAAAGCATTACATCTGTTTAGCAATTCATCCGACCCGATCCGAATCCTTCACAAATTATAATCGGCGTAGTAGTTTCACAAATTGTTTAGTTACGCATTTGACCAATGAATGAGTACTTAATATAATTATATAGTAGTCGTTCACCTTTTTGTTTTGTAGATGCTTTTTTGACATTCCGTGAGACTTCAAATCTCCATAGTAACTCCTTAAAGTTGTACCACAAAACTTACATTTCGCTACTTGACCCGCAGTACTTTCAACATTTCGCCACTAAATAGGGGACTTAAACCACCAGTATTAGTGGAAAATCCACTAAGTTGGCAACACTGCATACAAATCTTAGTATACGCGCTCTCATGTGAGTCCGTAAAAAAATTCACGAAAACTCGCACTAAGCACTCTGGTTAATATATGTCGATTAACAGAAATAAAAAAGAAATATACGTAAAAATTAAAAAAAAAATGATTTTTTCAAACAAAGTTGATAGAATAAAAATGTGCGAAAATTAGAACACCATATAAAAAAAGTCAGTCATTACAACAAACAACTGAAATTCTCCCTTGAAAACTGACAGCTATCAACCGAGCAAAACATTCGATACTCCTAACTTTATCTCTGCTTTACACATGATGTTGTAAATTATAAAAAACGAAAACGAAAAATGGCTCCTGTGTTTAAACCACTGAATGGATTAGGTTATTTTTTTTACAATTCGCCATAGAATATCATAAATTATATGTGATAGGATTTAATGTGATTATGAACGACACACTCTGTATATGTACTCTGAAGTTCACATCTCATGAAGCTGGATGGCTTTAAAAAAATAAAAAAAAAGACTTAAAATATAACCAACCTGAATATACTTGAAATGAACTTCAGGATCTTGGCTAAAGTTGACAATCGAGCCCAAGAAATAGAACAAGCCCTCATAAGTCTTGAAGCTTTCAAACAGTTCTATGAGAGACTTGGTAGTCAGCTGTTCATGGTATTTAGTGGCTATTTGCACGCAGATCTGCAGATTCTGACGGATGTTGGCTTGCAACATGGCTTTCAGGCATTCGAGAGAATCTTCCACGGACAGGCTGCCGAAGTAGGTCACCAGCCAGTCCGCTGGCAGGAGGTGGGTGTGTACCTGTGGAGATGAACACGTTAGTAGGTGTATGTGTGTAAAAGTGGACATAACAGACATTTTAGGGCCCATTTTGATGTAATTTCTTGTCAGTACAAATAACGTTACAAAACCCAGAGTATTCAAAGAGACACACATTTCGGTAGTATTTTGGTTATTATATATATATTAGATTTCGTTTCATTTTTCTTTATATATGAGCAGACTTCAATCGATCAATCAATCGAAATTACTAATAATCTTAAACACACTTGGCTTTCCTCTATGTAATGTAGCTTTAGGAGAGTCTAGCCAAAAAAATAGGCCCGTTATATGTGAATATAATATCTTTTATAACATTTTTATACTAACCACAGCCCTCTTAATATCATACAAGTCGGTGTAATGCTCTAACGCTCGCTGCAGCAGACCAGCTTTCTCGCAGAGCTGCGCCACGTGGGCGCGGTCGTAGTGCGTGAACATCGCGTTACCGAGGATCGCGTCCGCTACCTGAGGCGCCGACATCAGGTTCATTTCTAATAACCTGCGGGAAAAATATATGTTATAGAACAATTTCCTCCAGTTCCACCCGCAAAATAAGGATCAACTTTAAATATGAATTCATAAAAAAAGCATAGGTATTATTCTTTGAGTCTTCGAGCTTTCTCTCGAACAGTTTCGTAGTCCTCGTAGTTTTTTTTTAATACGAAAGCGGATGGGCCATACAAGCACTTAGCCACTATACAGCGTTCCGGAGCTTACATATACACAACTAATGTGCATATGTGTAATATACACATACAAGTATGAATTACCCGCATTCATGAGATAAAACATCTATTGATGAGATTTACATTACGCCAATAAAAGAGGCCACAATTACCACAACTTGTACAGACCAATAGATATTCAATCAAAAAAACCCCTTTCTTTATGAACTCCCCCTGAAATAAGCAACATTCCAGAACATTTCCACTCACCTAGTCTGCAACGGTCCTTCCTCCGGCCTATTATTCTTCAGAGCATCCAACAGGAAGGCAGTACATTGCTGCACCATGTTCTGTTCCATGAACACATCAACGATCTGGTTAATGTCAGCTAGGGGAGGCTCTTCAGCCACCAGCATGCCGGCGAACCCTGCACCCTGTTCAGGGTTCGTTCTCATTACGGAACGGAGAAGGTAGATGTAGTCGGGAGTGTAGCCAACCTGGGAATAAAGAATATGCATCAGTGAAATAAAATATGACGACGAAGGAAGAAATGGCAATGATTTGTAGTTTTTTTTAACAATAGAGGCAACTAACTTCAAATAATACATAATTTATTCATATGAAGACACAGTAATATTTGATTGTGGAAGATTTCTATAGGAGAACTTATATAATGTGTAGAAACCACTTTTGTAACGAAGTCCCGAGCATTCTGAATCAACTAATTTAGTTTTTTTATACTTTAGGTAACCCACCTTCTTAGCATAGAGCACAATCTTCTGGAACTGGCCAGTCTCGGCGAAGCACTGGATGACCTTGGAAGCTACATTAGCGCGAAGGTACACGGAGAGAGCGAGGGTCGGGTCCACCTGCTTCACGAGGTCTCCGAGCTCTTCAGAGCATTCTAGCTTTTCTTCCTTCAGCCATTTCTCTAGGAGTTGCTTGCGGCCTGATAATGATTAAATAGTATGTAGTTTGTGTATTGGATGCGATAGTAGAGATGACCTACTTCATTTTATTTCGAAATTTCAAAGAGCACAATTTAGTGAGCAAATAACCACAAAGCCTGTAATGTAAAATGCTATACCCAAATGAATTTTGTTCTACACCTTAAGCGTAGCTGTAAATACGGCCCTTTATACGTGGAACCAACATATTGTATAATAGCTTCCACTCCTTTTCCAATGTTTCCAAACACAGCAACACAGATTGGTCAGCTTTCATTACGAACTCGCTATTTATCGCGTCCCGAGTCTTCGCACTTGGATAAAAATCTCCTTCTCAGACTCTAGACTATTTTTTGGCGTGAAATCCAGACAGCTAGTTACTTTTGCATTTACTATTATATAGAAAGGACATATTTCTTTTTATATATTTTAAACTATTCCAAGAAGTACTAATAGTATCTCACCTTGCAGCAACACAGGCCGACACAGCTCAAGCGACTCGAACTTGTTCAGCTGCGCTTGATCCAGCAAGATACCGAAGTACTGCAGCAGAGGTGAGGTCTGTCCAGGTTGGGTCGGCACTTGCTGGAAGCGCTGGATGGTTTGAGGAGTACGCAGGATGCCTCGGGGTGCCATTGCTGCTACCTAGTAGGAAGAAATATGGACTTTAATCTATACATATAATAAATCTGTAAAAAAACTGTGTCTGTACATTGAATATATTTAAAAAATAATAATTGGGTGGGGTTTAGAAACAGTAATGGAGCACAAATCCAAAAAAAATATTCTGTCTGTATGTCTGTTTGTTTGTACTCGCTAATCTTCGGAACTACTGAACGGATTTCAATGATTTTTTCTGTGTTGTATTAGTATTAAGGCTGGTCAACATATAGGTTATAATTTATCTTCGAAACTTGAAGACCTGATGCAGAACACCAACAGACCAATAAAACTATAAGAGATACAAAAATGGTGCCATGGCAAAAATTGTTTCATATGATGAGCATTTTCAGCTGAGATAATAAATTTTAAGATCTGGAACACCTGATGTGGAACCCCAAGAGCCCAGCTTCTCTGTACCATATACAGGTATGACGTTTTAGCAAAAGTGTTCAATTTGATAAGCACTTTCTATTGACTTATACAAATTGAAGATCTAAAACACCTGATGTGGAACTCCAGGAGCCCAGCTAGACAATAGCATATAAAGATATGACGTTTTAGCAAAAGTGGTTCAACCTGATAAGCACTCTCTATTGACGTGTATACATCGAAGATCTAGAACACCTGATGTGGAACTTCAAGAGCAATACTACACTTGAAATGTATAGAAATGAATGTTATGAAATAGGTGGTATGGTGAATCAAAAAAAAGTAATTAGTCCGTCTTTTAGATAATCCTAAAATAATGGACACGTATTTTTTCTTTTCTCCTTCTCACAAACAAATAATAACGAAGATATAACTTGAATATTGTGTTAAGTCACTGCTTAGTACAAATTTTACATACCTAGACGTGGCGTCACGAGCCCCACTCTCCGAATTTGTTGCGTTATATCTCATTATTATTTTGTATGTCTCTTCCAGACCTCGGAACTACAGAGTTCCGAATTATTGGGAAGCAAACGTGGGGCCGAAGCCAACACTCTGAAGCCAACACTCTGAAGCCCTTTTGAGACAACTTTAATGAAATGGTGAAACAAAACCGACGATTATTCCTTTATACACTATAGAAATGAACCCGAGGACAATCCCCGGTGGCCGTGGTTAAAAAAAAGACAATTCCCGGTTCTGTGATATACCATTGCTAACTGTTGCTGAAAACTACTTGGGATATGAGCGGCTATGGTCACGTCTTTTGCGGTTCAGTTCTCAGCGTTTTGTTTAGTCTGCTGTGCTTTTGCCGTTGAAGTACAAAAATTAAATATATGGAACGATTCTAATGGCTATGCGTATTCCGTGGTTTTCAAGTCAACGGGCTCTTAAAATTCAATATCAGACGGTTCAGATCTTTGATTTTGCTGACCTCGTAGTCGCTGGCATAAGGGACTTTATCCGCGTACGAAGTCGCGGGCAGAAGCTAGTAATAAATAATTGGTAAATATCAATTGTACGGGGAAGCTCTTGCAAATGTGAGAAAATCTATTAAGGACAAAATACTTAAATGTCAGCTTTCTTAGAACAGCTGTTTACTATGAATTTTCAAAGTTTCAAAGTAGTTAGCAGTATGCTATAGTGAACCAATTACAGAATTGAGATCTTAGATTTTCGTAACCATAATCCCACTATCATCATTTAATATAATCACCTAAATTTTTCTGTCGTATTATGCTTTGTTTTATTCAAAAAACTATTACGCGTATTTGTGTATAACGTATTTTACTCTACATTTGTAAACAAAAGCACCCCATGCTTATAGTACGTGAGTTCTGTGATGCGGAACCGATGGTCGGTGTATGTGGATAGGTGACGATGACGTCACACCATCGATCGTATAGTATGGGGTATGTTCGTCATGGTGTATTGTTCCCATACCGATACACCGGCTATAAACACCGCGTAGCAAAACTAAAGGTGACTTGCACCATTAAACTATAACGATAACCATACTATTTTTTCAGAGCAATTCACCGTAAATACAGCAAAATATTTGTACGTGTGTTTTATTGTACATATGAAACAGCATTAAATTATTTAGTTAGAACAATTTAATATGAATGGAATTTCGGAAATGAATATCTTTTTCTTCCTGCCCCATTCAAATGAAAATATAAAACTCTTTTTTTAGGCACGCTTATATTAGCTTCACTTGTAGCTATGTATGTAAGAAAATCTTGGAATCTTAATTTGACCTACTTCACGGTCTTCGATTAGGATGGAATTTTGCACACGCTCTGAGTTCTCATGACAATACATGTTTTTTAGTTTTTTAACTATTAATTTATTTCACATTATCCCAACACAATATACTTTTCAGGAGACAGGCTAGAAATCCTCTAATTGACACAAAAAGTTCGTTATATTTTTATATAATTATCGTTGGCTTAATGAACAGGTGTTGTGGACGTCACCGCATCGATCGTACCGCCCCCAAGCGTGGCGTAACTACTGGTTATTAGTATATTAGTCATCATACGCTTACATACATAACTGTGTGAATGAGTACATACTAGTGTTCATAGAATTTTATGTATATTTTTTACAAGCTCGATCGTCCGGTACATTGCTATATTTGATTTGCGTCAGTAAAATGAACATGGAAATGTGGACATTAGACATCCGCAGAGATACTTATAATGATGTACATTATAGAAAATAAACGATATATATTTTTTTATTCTATAACAGGGACCAAAACAGTTACAATCCCAGCTCAGTCTAGTATGTCCTGTATAAAAAAGATACCACCTTAACAAACGACTTTTCAACACAATTAGGCCTATTTACACCGACAACTTAAACATCTGTTTTTCATAAGCCAACTTTTACCTTTGCAAATTGAATGAGAACTCATAGTCACCAATCATTTTGAAGTCTACTGTGAACTTGGGCTTAAGTCAGGAGACATGCTGTAAGCCCTGTATTATAATTATACCACCTGAACAAAAGAGCATCTACCACATACCTTAGCAGCCTCCCCATACTGTCCGTTAGTGAACAGCATGTTGAACTTCCTGACGAATAACTCCTCGGCTCCAGCCAGGTTGTTGCGCACAGCCAACCTCAAAGCTAGCTCAGGGTTCTGCAGCACCGTGTTGATATAGGGAACTATGGAATCCTCTTCTACGGTAACTGAGAGGACCTGGCCTTTGCGGTTTACACCTGGCAAGAAAAGCGCAGGTTATAAAGTATTAAATAAAATCTATGCTAACTGTATGAGAAAGAGGATGCGTCAACTGGTCTCGACGATGGACATAGAATTAGCTGGTCAAGAGGATTAGAAATCCTTTGTATGCCCTGTTTCTTATGAGGGTTAACAGGCTGGCATCGTCATGAAATCTGCACTCATACTATAAAGAGTAAATCATTTTTAATTTGTGTAAAGCTCTCAAACTACGTAACAAATTTTAAAATTATTTCGGTATTGGGAAGGCACACTATCACTATCATGCCTTTGTCAAGGCTATATTATTACATACTATTAGCGGATTTCATGCACGACCTACGTGTCTGTTAATTTGCTTGTTCGAGACGTATTTTGACTTAAGCTTATATTAGTGATGTCTCATTACTATATCTAGTGAGCAAATGAACTGTACTAAGTTGCGTGCTAAGCTCGGACACATTTTCAGATAAATCATAGCATATTTTCTGCTGATAATAACTGGCTACTGGCTATTGGAAAATACACAACGCTATTACGATATGAATCATCAATATAACTAAGTAAATAAACATTTATATACGTGTTATTTGCTCGTATGTTTTGTTATTATCCTAGACGCCAGACGCTGAGCATTTTATGATAACCTTATGACATTCAACCTCATTTTAAATACTGGCTTTTGTGTCTGGGTTATTTATAAATTTCACTATAATGTGTGTTGCTATCTATCTTGGACATTAATAGTAGTAATTATGTACTTTTTGAAGTTAATATTTTAAATTTTACATTGAGCTCCAAACCTCATAATTTCTTACTTTCTATTATTATGAAAGTAGTCAGTCTTTTATGTCATCAAAAAAACAGTTAAATAATTCTAATTGAAACATTATTTTGTACATATTTAAAAATACATATGTACTTGATGATCACATATTAATGCTCATTATCGTGTGTAATGCTAGACTGCTGTGATTAAAATAAAATTATAGTTCGGCCGCTCAGAGAATGCGTTTCTGACACATCGCGATTGAACTGACGACGTAACTTTGTAATGGCGTTGCAGTACGATAAAAATATTTTTGCTGGTTGTTTATCGTTTTAACAATTGTTGAGCATTAAAACAACATTATTATATCAATAATAATCAATGAATGTTGTAATTTTGTGCCAAATTGAGTGTCAAATAACTTGGTAAACAATATTTTTCTAAATCTATACTGCGCTATTACAAGGTTATGTCAGCGCTTTATATTTGTAGTGCTGTGCTAAAAATAACAGGCAAGTATCGTAATCTGTTCTGGTTGATGGTTCTTATACAGTTATACTTATAATATAAAATAATACGTTTTGTTTTTCTTTTTAAGAATTTGAAAATAATGGACTATAGGATAACTTTTATGAAATATAAAAATAAAACTATGATCAAACTGAACGCGCGAAAGAAAGTAGCATTTTTATATTTAGGTTGAAAATGGTAACCCCAAATGGCATCATGGGCCGTCATTTTGTGACGCTAAATAGTCGTTTGTTGTCGTTTCGTGCGCTAAGACTAAGTGCCCTGCCTCATTAGGACGCCAATGGCGACGTCGCCGGCTACGTATCCAAGCAGTTAGTATTGAAATGTATGGAACCTAACTCACTTGGCGACGGTTTGGCAACGACGCCAAATTGGAGGCGTGGCTACGAGCTACAGTTCCCTATGTGGCTTCTGGCTACCGTGGCAACTTGGCGACGTGGCCACAGTAGCCACTATGATGTGCACGGTAAAGCGCACCTCCCTCACACAGTCGCCAATGTGGTGGCAATTTCTTGAGCGACGACGTAAACAATTGACTGTCGAGACGCCATGGCCACTCGACTTGGCGACATTTGGATGCCAGAAGTAGCCAGACCTGTGCCGCTGGCGACGTCGCCATGGCGTCCCAGTGAGGTAGAGCTCTAAAAACCTGATTTTGGAAGATTTTGACCGAGATATCAGGATTGATTCTGTTATTGATAATACCTAATATAATTATACATGTAGGCGAAGATGATGATGAAGACACCACCTCCTCAAGCGAATCGGAGTCTGATTAATATTCTGTACGCAAATTCAATTCAATGTACTTACTTTATTGCATAGAAATACAGATTGTAACTTTGTAACAAAGAATAAATAAAACGATTTTATTATATGAATATTACCTTTTTTTGGTTTCCACTTAAATAACTTAAATATAAATTTTAAATGATTCCGCCAATTTAAAACGAAAATAATCTTAAAATAATGCGGCGGTTTATTTTGGGGGAACGGTAACGAACTCAGTGTTATGTTGTGCCCATCACTAGTCGTGACTAACTGATAGGTGTCAGGAACGCATTCTCTGAACGGCCGAACTATAGTGACAGCAACACAATTGATAACATCTGTTATCAGAAAAGAAATTATGACTTCATCGGCCATCCCTGTTTCCACAACGACACCAAAGATCATCTAATCTAATTTATACAAATTATATGACTATTTATATTTTGAAAAAGCATCTGTCGGAGGTCATTGTGTTTCGAGTGTGAAAGGCATTGAAGAAGGTTGTTTGACTTTTCTTTGAACATAGCAAATGAGAAATCATCAAATGACGGCATCCGCTGTGGGTGCAGCGTGATGGAGTGTCAGACTCTTACTGTCAAAAGCCCATCATGTTCCTTCTTCAGCCCTTTATGTTCCAGGGGCGCGGGAACTCTTTCGAACAATCCCGCAGCTCTCTTATAAGATCTCTCAATGTCACATCAAGCAACCTTATCGCTACAAAAACTGTGATTAAAACAACAGAAGCAAACCAATAAAAACCAGTCAAAACTCACCAATAATTCCTCCCGTAGTCTCATGAGGAGCGGTCACGAAAATCGTATCAGAGGAAATACGGTTCATGTAGATGCACGTTCCAGTTTCGATATCGTACATGTGTATGTATCCGTATTTGGTGATCAGGTAAATGACATCATACTTCGGGGAAACTTGCATGGCGACGGGGAAGTCGTTCTGAGCTTCCGCGGGGAAGAACACGTCCACCGCCTTCTTGAGGAAGGGCTGGTTTCCGGCGGGAGTTTGGCCCACCTCTGTGGAGAAAGAAAGGAATATGTTATGTTAAAGAAAGGAATGTGTAATGTGTAGAGTCGCGGTGGCCTAGTGGGTAAAGAACCAACCTCTCGAGTATGAGGGTGAGGGTTCGATTCCAGGGCAGGCAAGTACCAATGCAACTTTTCTAAGTTTTATGTACTTTCTAAGTATATCTCAGACGCCAGTGGCTGATAAAAAGGTGAAGGAAAACATGTTGAGGAAACCTGGTGACTAAATAGTTTAGTCTGAAATCACCAACCCGCACTGAGCAAGCGTGGTGATTAATGCTCAATCCTTCTCCGTGTGAGAGGAGGCCGCAGCCCAGCAGTGGGACGACAAAAAGGCTGTAACATGTTATGTTATAGCCCAGCAGTGTGGCAGTGGGACAGGTTTTTAGTCTTTCAGTACTAAAGGTTCTTTGATACTAGCAAATGTTTAGATCCAAATAGTAATTAAATGGCAGAGCAAGAATTCATACAAGAAATATGAGTATTTTTATTAAAATATTTATGTAAACAATACATAATGTAAATTCTTCAGTATTCTCATTAAATCTAATTAATTTATGCACGTATATGATATCAGTAGGTCACGAGCATTCACTACTATGTTTATTCATTAAGTTTCATTAAATCTTGGTTTTATAGTGAAATGTGTTTATTGACTTCATCTTGACGACCCGCACAAGAACGTTTCTGAGAAATTATCCTCGATTACTAGTCTACTATACTCCAAAAAGACTGAATGTCCATACACAGGGAAATTTTACTGTGGCAGGAGAATAGCTGTTGCCTGCTACAATTATCTAGAGCCAACCTCAAGTATCGAATTAGGCCTCCTAATCGATACATTAGAAAATAACCAGAATAATTAATTTACAACTTTGTAGGAACAGAATAAACAGGACCTATGCTAATAAAATTTTATTTTAATAAGGCAATTCAAGGTACCGTCCATATACTAAGAAATAAAGACTATTCTATCCTATATGTATATGTACTCACCAATAATATGCAGTTTGCCACCCTGAGCAGTTCTGACGGCGAAACAGAACAGGGTAGAGGGTTCGGCGTTGCCTTCAGCTTTGAAGGTGGCGAAGGAGGCCGCGTGACCCTCGATGGGCTGAGAGCACTTGCGCTCTACAGAGTAGAGCTGCATTGCGCCTACCACGCGGTTCTGCTGGGCTGAGATACCTGACGAGAAGAGGTTTGTTAAAAAGTCGAAGTTGACTTTTTTTCATGGCAATACAAGACATGTGGTCTTCAGAAGATAGGTATGTATCAGAATTTTTATCATGACTAATTTATGGCAAAAAAAATATTCTATGTAAAAAAAAATTAAATGAAAAACTATACGGCACCATCCAAAACAGAGAAGTGATAAACAAACAACTTTATCTCAATTCTTTTATGAATTTATCAACACACCATTCCCCAAAAATAAAACATTTTAAATACGCGTATCGTGTAATCTAACAAAATTAGCTTTAGAGTTGTAAAAACCCCACAATTATTCATCCAAAATCGCTTATAAGGATCACAATTATCCAGGAATGAAAGTTTAACGTACCAACAAGCAACAGCCACTGTTGTTTCGGGTCGGTCCTATAATTGATGATCTGACAGTCCGCTAACGAGGAGTGCCTATCAAACATCTTGACGGGAGTCGAGTCTCCCTCCATAGACCAGTGGTACACCGACATCTTGGTGACCAGCGCGAGGGTGTTTAAGGATATCCACTTCCAGAAGACGATGTCTTCCGTCATTGTGTGAGCCTTCATCTTGGATTTCATCTCGATGTTGAAGATCTGCAGGGTCTTTTGAGCTGCTGGCAATATTAAAGTTTCTTTATAGTTTTTAATCTTTTGATAAGTTTAAGAACAGTTCATGATACATGAACTACTGTCAGTTGCACAAAGGTCCTTTAAACTTAAAGCTTCTTTAAATTTATTGCTGTCTCTTTCTTTGCCAACAAGATAAAGTGATAGCAATAGATTTAATGAAGCTTTAATTTTAATGGACATTTCTGCAACTGACATTTAGTCGTAAAAGATGTAAAAAATATTCTCATTCCGACTGGCAGACAGGATTTTTTTCAAGAAGAAATATTGATTTAATTATACCTGTTTTAATTATAGTTCTTTCTGTTGTTGTTTTATAGTCATCATTTCAATGTCAGCGAAAAAATGCATTCAATAATGATACGCATACCAACATATAAATAATAATATTACCCATACCCTACAAACGCATTCGTTATCCTATTACGGAGAAGCCAAAACTGTGTTCGAATTTGGTCCGTATGTGCTACATAGGAGCAATAATAATAACAATTCCTTTACAACACCCTAAACTGCTTGTCAGAATTTGATTGATCATAGCCGAACGGACCAAAATAGTCATGCTCGTGCATAATGTCGGACGAACGTAGAGATTAACGTGTGAAAATGTATATCAGATAATGCAGTTACATTGCATTGGCATTTTGCTTGAAATCCCACATAGAACGGCAGAGAAATAAACTTATTAATTAATTAAATAAATTCATTTAGGAAAATTATTTTTTTAAATAAGATTATCGCCATAATTGTCCTTTGGACTTACCTACGTACTTTTACTTCTTACCGAATGAACTAAAACATTACTACAATATAGTCTCTAAAAAAATCAAGTACATTTTAGAAAACTATCCTTAATATGTACCTAGTAAATGCAAATTATCCAAAGTGTGCATTTCCCTATGCACCGTGCTATTAGCATTTATCTGCGTAAGTAGCTCTATGGGAGCATTAGCTGGTACTGACCTACATTAATTAGTACCCATTAGATAGTTTCAGGTTGCTCAGGTCAATACTGTAGACGTGTGTTTATGTAGACACAACAAAAAGTATTGCGGATATCCGTAAATGTAAACTCTGTATTTAGCAGCAGTAATAGTATAAATAGCTTATTTAAGATTATCGACATTAGCATTCGTTTTAACTATTGTGACTTCGTATGAGCATGAAGTCTCATTTCAGCCTATTCGTAATATATATTTTTTTACTTTTACAAGAACAAACTTTGTGCAATGATTACAAACAAATAGTAACTCTTTACAACATCTCATTTAAAGTACAATCCTAAAATTATTGTCATTACCGGGTTTGATGACATTCGCTTATATTTTCAATATCACTGAAAAATTTTCTCCGCCTTTATCGGCCAAAACAGTCCAGTCCCCTCTAATCATCCCTTTAACATCTACAACACCTAATCCTATCAGAAAGCGGTATAGTACTCCAGATTTCTCAGCTCAATTCAATTTCGTAAGAGCACCTCACACGTCAGAGCTGCCCCCGCATTCAGTGTAAACGCGTTGGCGTATCGTGGGCGTACCGTACTGTATAGAAATACCTTAGTACAAGCTTTGTGGTGAAAGGCGAACATTATTACTAACTTTCGTTTGTTCTGGAATATCCTAGACAGTTTATAGTTTTAAAGGAATTTTAGTGCACCTTTATTTTATTCAGTATTTATAGATTTTATATCAAGGTGTTTGTTATGCCTAGCTTATGTGATGTTTGAGTATAAAATATTGCACAATTCCTACAATAATGGACCTTTAAGGGGTAAAAAGCATCCAATTGACAACTATAAAAGATAAATAGCCTTAGTAGAGACTAGAGTACTAGAAATTGTGCTGTATATTATAAATAGGTATTTTTGTACACTGTCGACTTAGTTTCACCGCTCCATTCGATCCAGACAATACTCTGGAATATACATATATATACTCATTCCATAATACTGCTTATAATCCGAATGTGATTCATCCACACTATAAGTTCAAGGGACAAGACTAAAACAGTTATCAGTCAGCTATAAAATGGTTGTTTACTTAGTCTATGACTAGGTGTGTAATCAAATCAAGGATCTTTGGTTATCTGATAAAAAATGACGTATCATATAGCTAAATACTGTATGACTAATAAATTACTACCAAATTGAACATTTGAAAAAATATTTACTGTTACAGCCTTTTTATCGTCCCACTGCTGGGCACAGGCCTCCTCTCACACGGAGAAGGATTGAGCATTAATCACCACGCTTGCTCAATGCGGGTTGGTGATTTCAGACTATAGTCCAGGTTTCCTCAAAATGTTTTCCTTCACCTTTTTATCAGCCTTTGGTGTCCAAGATATACTTAGAAAGTACATACAAACTTGGAAAAGTTGCATTGGTTGGAGAGGTTGGTTCTTTTACCCATTAGGCCACCACGACTTAAAAAATATTTACATAAAAGATTATATTAATTCAAGTTGATAGAATAATAATTTTAGAAGCATTAGAAGTGCAAACTCATGCATCAGTCTCAGATAAAATATTCCTCGGCTATACATAATACGATCGTTAAAAAGATGTCGTTTCGGTCACTTTATGAGTCACAAACGCGTCACTACCAAGTTCCGCGTTTCGATATTATCGCACGATCCTTTCTCCACTGTGTGCTAGACGATGAGTACATAAATGTAGAAGGACCAATCCAGTCAGTCTCCGAGGACAAATTCCATTTAAATTGGACCATCAATAAATCAAGCTGGACTGTATAATGTGACTGATTTTCAGAAAGTTCCATTAGACTAAAACTAGATTTAAAGTTGGGTTCAGTTTAATGAATATGCAGAGTTTACAGAATATATATGTATTTTTGCCATCAATTTGTAACTAAAACTGGGATACATTAGCCCACTGCTTGCCAAACCGACTCCACTATCTGTTAGTTATCCCAGCCTAATCGAATACCAACCTTATTTCATTGACTTAAAAGCTCATTTTCATAGTTGGATCTTCTGTATTGTAGCAAAGGGTTGCAGTTTGACATTAAACGCTCCAGATAATATTGTGTTACGGGGCCTGAGCTGGTAAATTGTGCACGCGAGTTCCGTATGGCGTTTACATAATGCGAAGACAATGAGATGTTGCAACGCTTTGTAGCGGAAATTCAACGAAAATACAAAAAAAAAACGATGTGGACGAGCGTGCGTCATTTCAAAAGCTAGAAGCCGGAAACTGAGCTTTTATATATCGAAAACAAATATTTAAATCACTGTGTGTGTAGGTACATGTTCGTCTCATTTTTTGTCCTATGTTTATAAATACGAATGCTTAAATTAGGGTTTCCCTAAATGAGTTTAAAATACGTCCTAGTATAACCTCAAAACATCGTTAAAAGTCAAAGTTCAAATCACACTCTAAATAAACGTTGTATGTATTTTCTAATTAACTTTGATAAACGAGTGTAATTTCTACCAAAAATTGAACTTAAGTAGCTAAAAAAGACCTGTGTAGAGCTGTCAAAAGGTTAACAACCTCTATTGATTGGCTAAGGTCGTGGGAAGATTTAATATGCCGTGCTGTATTGTTTCATATACCTATATTTATTATATTCGTGTAGGAAGCGATGTCTTTGTATTCAGCAAAACTTTCAGGTTATTCATATTTCTAATTTTGGACTAACAATGGTTGGTTCTGAAATTGAATGAAAGTATATGAATCATTCGCTGCAGTAGGAAGCTAAATATCTCTAACAGGGGACGTAAGTATACCAAACTGGTATTGTATGGGTGCTTGACACTCCCTGACATTTAAATGGGTACACAGATAATCCAGAGCTTCATAGAAGACTTGGGCTCCTTTTAATCGGAAGCGGGAAGTAATTCCCTCAAAACGCAGCAAAGCCGGGAGCTACCGTTTATAATAATCGAAGAAAGTTACTAGTTACTTATGTATACAGACAAGAAATTAAGGTCGAGTCCAGTAAGGCGACGATGACACGGACGAAATCCGAAAGCCGCATAAGCAATGAGGTCAGAACTATAAGTCAAGGGTTTATTGGTGCCAGCAACTGTCTAGAATTTAGAGCAAATGCACTGATCTGTGCTGTGACGTCATCGGGGGTGGTTTTCAAGAGGATTGGCCTGCAGTTTTATAGACTCAGGAGCTTAGTGCTTTAGAATTTTACTGATGTCTTGAGTTGAATTACTTGAAGGATAGCTAGTCAAGACATTAATCCATTATAACTTACTTTCCCCACCCAATTTTCATCGGAAATACACAAAATGGTTTATAGAATAAGGCACCAAAACTGAATACAAAAGAACCAAAAATTAACGCGACAAACTGACAATAATTTTGCAATTTTAAAAGCGAGTCTCATAATTTATTAAATCCTTTCACTTTCAAATGCTACCTCGTATCTATAGGCTGTATGTCTATCAATTGTTTGCCTAACAGTTAAGAAACCAATCGAACTTCGAATGGTAGGTCAAGGTCGGTGACGTAATTACAATTATCACTTCGGAAAACTCGTGAGCCCTTCAGTTGACGGATTATTTATAGAAGGTTTTAGGAGTAACATCTTCAACTAAGCTGAGCCTGTGAATATTATTTCCGTCATCATTATTTATACTGACTAAATACCTGCGGAATCTTTTCGGAGATTACCTCTGAGGCTGTAGGAAACAACTGTCGTTTCGATGTTTCCTTCATAGGTAAAATACCGTCGCAAAGACCGCGAAGAATAACAGACGTACATCTACAAATCATTTTTAACAAACATTGAATTATCTTATATAAATAATGCAAAAATCATAACATTTAATTTACATCCGTCCTCCGAGCCTTTTTCCCAAACTACGTTGGGGTCGGCTTCCAGTCTAACATTTAATTTACATATTTGCACCTATTTTCTACAAAATCGTTGACCGTTTAATGACTTTCTTCGTACGCGTTAACGCAAATTCTCAGGTACTGTTAGTACCTACACCAAGTCAGCAAGATCCAAGTGGATGCCCCCGACTTTAGCTGAAGCGTAACAATGTTAGCTGAGGCAGTGGACCGGTGATGCGCGGTCTCGTGCCAACCGCCCCCCACCTGACCTTTAAACTTTGCACCTTATTCCTTGGGGATCCAATATGGAGCCAGTTATGTACGCCAATACTTCCACCTCTCGTAATAATTGGAAGGGAATATGGCAAAGATTGAAATAAGGCAAACTTTGTATGTAGAATCTCTGCATGACATTTTGAAAATCTTCTTCCATACACAGGACTAAGACAGGGAGAGCTCACCTCTTTTATACTACTCGAGAAAAAAAAATGGCTCAACGCTCTACCCGCCGTTAGCTTATTGCCTTTCAGTGCAACAACTTGGAAGCTATTCTCTTGGGTAATTTGGACAGAAAACGTTTATCTTCGGATGCTAAAAAAAAAAATAGAAATTCATTCTTTTAAAATAAGTTGCTGTTAGAAAAATACATAAGTTACAAGTAGGGCTGCCATCCGTCCGGGTTTTCCCGGATTTGTCCTCGTTTGGAGGCCGTCCGGGGGCCGTCCGGGCGGGGTTTCAAGAAGTGTCCGGGGAAAACCCGGACATTTTTCATAGGGCATATGTAACATAGGTTAAGATGAGGTATGTGCATACCTGGGTATGCGAAATCCCGGGCGCCTAATAATGCAGAAGTCGAAGTGTCCCAAAACTCCAAAATTTTCGCGCTCGCTTCGCTCGCGGCTTCTTTTCTTAACACATTTTTTTACGTTTAGCTACTTTAATATCCCAATATTCAAAAAATTTTGCGGCTTCTTCACTTTGCGGATTTTTTTATTATACAAGTTTAGGTGCTCTAGTAACCCAAAACTCAAAAATTTTCGGCAACTTCACTTTACAGTTGTTTGTATTTTTCAAAATTTTATTGTCTAACCTATCAAGAAGGTAACTCCTAGTTTCCATATGAGCTTTCTTAATTATGACCTTCGAAATACATTAAATCACAATCTTTCAATACTAGGTACTACATGAGCTAGAGACGGCCCTGACTTTTCATGTAAGGAAGGACCTCATTGAATTTAAGTAATATGGTAGGTAATATTAAAAATTAGGTCTTGTTTTGTTAAACAAAAAAAAATCGGACTCGTCCGGGGAAAAAATGCGATTTACGCCAAATGTCCGGGTTTTTTTAAATATTTGTCCGGGTTTAGCGAAATTCGAAATGGCAGCCCTAGTTACAAGGATACATGGTGTTATGCGACGAGATGGATTCACGTAGGTCTGAAATTGGCGCCAGTGACACAATAATTGTGCAGAAATCGATCATGCGGAAGAGGGGATGTTTAACGAGGGTTGAAAGTGTATGAAGATAGGTATAAGAACGTATAAGTACAGCTGAGGAAATTTTAATTGGAGATAAGGATGCAATTAAGATAATATTACAACAATGACAGGAAAAAAAACTATGTTTCGTAGTGGGAAGCATGTGACTTTGATGAGTTGGAAAAGACGGAGACTAATGACACTGTTGGCAAATTATTGCGTATCTCTTGAAAAATTAGGTACTTCACGTAATGACACCGTGATAATATGACTTCCTTAGCATACTGGCCCAACTTACACGGTCTGGTAAACTACTAACATACGAAATCTTTACCTCACATGTAAATAATGTGCCATCTAAGTTTCCACATAATTTGTACTCTTTAAATGAGCTTTTCGAGTCAAAATTGTATAACAGTCGTCTAAATTACTTCATACCCAACTCGGGGAAATTTTATTATATTACTGGCAACCCATAAGCCCGAGATCACATCATCTCTAATACAACCTCCACAAAAGTGCATCGACTCCAACTTTAAATCATACATATTTTGTTATTGCCACTTCCGTTGGCGTTTTGTGCCAAGAATATAAAAGCCATACACATACAAACACGTGAGTCATTGCCAGAACAGAAGCGACGCGGCTGGACGTCTCTATGCGTGATGCAATCAATAAATGAAAACAGCGCAGTATTTAAATACCTGCGTGGAATGGAACACTTTAATAAAAATTTAAAATATGGAACGGCTTTTGACAGACATGAAGGTGCGTTTGGAATGGGATTTTTTCAGTGGTTAAATTTCAGGATTGTAATAAAACTTATTTTGGATCGAATATCAAGTCGAAAGTAGGCCATCTCAAATTCTCAAGTACTAGAGGCTCAATTTATTTTTTGGGATCCAAACTTGGCACAATATCCAAGGTTAATGGCATCTTATGTGCAGTTTTTTTTTACATAACCTTAGTACAAATTACATAATATACTTTTTCTCTGCACAAAATGGACCCCGTTGGGGCTCTTTTCAATTATGAATAGGTGTTGCTTTTATCCCGCAAGTCTTTCGTTAATTACAAAGTACAATTAATTTCTGAAGAGCTGTCCTCGTCATCAAGGATACTTCAAATATGCCTTATTCAATTTCTTTTTTACTTCAGAGACAGCCGGTTATAAATAACTTGCAATACGAATGCCGTGACAAAGGATACGTCGCAATCGAAAGCGATTGTCAAATATAGAAACAATCTGTTCAAATAACGTTAATTATTCACATTTTGGTTTAAAAAACAAAAAAAGAGTTACCTCTTTTATCTCTATTGGATAAACACATCCAAAGCTGTGTTTATTATTGTGCCAGCAAAACTGATAAAAACAACGACTTTTTGTGTAGAACGGCCATAGGTTACACCTAATTGTTGGTTTACATATAATTTGATATAATTGTTGCTATTCGCTTTAAAAACCACCAAACTTTTTCTTTATAAAATTTCTAAAATTATCGGAACAAAGTAATGACGCATTTTAATTAAAACAGCGTACGAATGCGTACGTTGACTGAATTTTCGCGTTGAGCACAATAAGTGGGGAAGTTACGAATAAAGCAGAGGTATTCGTTGTATAAATACAAAAATAGGGAACAGAACTCCCCTTGTTTTGGCCAAACAACGCAGTAAGAAATCGGCATTAATTTATAAATAAACACTATTGAACTATTAATAGTTTTTAGTCTAGACAGATATCAATTACAGTCCTCCCATTTGATGACATATTATCGCATGGTATGTATTTTAATTCAGTGGGATATTTGCATAATTCATACTCGTATCTTATTAAGTAGAACCTTTCTAACTTGCTTGTCCTATTAACACACGCCTCCATACATATTTATGCGTCTTTTTGCGAAAGAATGCAGCATGCATGTAAAATCTTCTACTCTCATTAAAACCAATAAAAAGGCCAGTAGCCCAGAAAGAAACTCAATCTTATCTTGGCCATAGATAGATTTAGAAGAATTTAACGTTGAAATTTTTAAATTAAAAATTGTTAAACGGAGATTGTGAGATGACGGCAGATAGAAGAGTATGGAAGGAGAAAACATGCTGCGCCGACCCCAAATAAAATTGGGATAAGGGCAGGAGGAGGAGGACGAGGAGGACACGGAAAACTTATTAAGATTTACATAAGTTATAATTTCAATTGATTTCCTAATTGCTCAACTATTCTAGTATTCGAGATATCAATTCATTATTAAAGCATCAATTTTCAGACGATAACACGATCGCTCTGAACGGTAAAGTTACGATCACTTTCATAATCTTAATTCAACCGAGATGAATTGTAACATTAAACATTCATATTTTATGAAACTAGAAGATTACTTAACTGAAATCTAATCCGAACTCTTTTGATACAAAACGAAGATTTCTCGCACGTCCCAAAGCTTTCGATAATCACTTAATTTCCGTTCGTCAGGCACCAATATTGGGGGGAAGGGGCGTGGCCTATTTTCCCCGACCTTTCAACAGCCGCCCTACTAAGTTCAAAAATACAAAGCGTAATAGAAATTATTTTTATCCTTCCCTTTCCGAAATTAAAAAGGCCCATTAATATTCAGGAGGAATAAACGGACCTTCGCGGAATCGGTTAAGCGGCACCGGATGACATGTGTTGTAGGCGTCAAACATTTTTTTCATGATAGCGGACACAGAAGAGGGGGCGGATCTCTTAATTATGCAGTTATTTACAGTTCAAAGTACTAGCTGTACAACTTTGTTACGTTAATAAATTATAAGCTGTTTAACTAAAATTTCCGTTTTATTGTTATGGACCCACAAAAATACGGGCCTTTTCCCAAATTCCTAGAAAACATTGTCACAACAGCTCACGAAAATTTCGCATTCTCCGTGCGTGAGTAATTACAGAAAACAATTTTCCTATAAAGGAATAATATAGATTAACCTCGATACCAGACATTTAAAGGAATGTTGACCTGAATGGCATTTATCATTATGGCTGTAATTGATATAAAACTCGTATTCTGTGTAGCACCCCCAAAAGTTATTTAATTTATCAATAAAACCTTTATGGGTAAAAATATATATTTTTTAAACACAAAAATATCTACACATCCTGAAAGCCAAGTCATAACATTTTTACATAAAAATAATTAAAAAATTACCAAAAATGCCTTGAAAGCAATAAACTTGAACTGTCTTACCTTCAACTCCGGCCTTCCCTTTCAGTGCAATAACCTTGCTGGCAGGGTTCATGATGGCAGAATCAGCACTGATCGGCCTGCGGATGGGGTTGGTGGGGTCGGCCATATCAATGATCACCACCTCCGCAGTCTCTCCCACCTTCTCTCGGACACAGATGAACTTGTCCGACTCCATTGTGAGAGTGTTGAAGGATATTGAGGCTGGATTGATGCCCACATTTGTGAGCTGCAAAGAAAATATGGTAACTTTAATGTAATTAACCTCTTTGGTACCTTTTACATATCTGGCTTTTTGTAGTCATGGAAAGTTTTTTTTTTTTTTCATAATACTATCTCTTTTAGGTAATGTCTGCTTTTTGACATAAGCCAACCCTAAGCATAAGCAAAACAGACTAAGTTTTTTTTACATTGCCATAGGGAGGCAGATTATATGCTTCAATATTGTTTTAAAGATAGATTATCATAATTAGTATGTGCATAATTTCTCTAACAAAACAAATGGCTTAAAATAGTTTTCATTCACATAGTATGATGATTGTTTGATTTACATTATTACTCATTGTATTAAGATATGGTAATATAATCAGTAGTATTCTATTTTAACTGTTTATTTATTACTCATCATCATAATGTATCATGATATTAAACCCAAAAACTATTTGGTATCCTGTATGTATGGGAAGCCTATTTTTTTCTATTTAAATAAGACACTTATTTCGCCTGTAGCAGGGCAAGGGAATTTAAGCATTTTTCTATCAGTGTAATAACTTAAAATAACCACTATTGAACAACCAATAAATTAATGTTTTACTGCACAAATAAAAGCAATGATATATTTTCTTTTTGTTTAGTGATTTGTAACAATTTTATATTCCACATACACATTTCTGAGAATTACTGTCAATGTTGATGATAAATTAATACAATTTAATGTCAAAAGCTGTCCAAAAAGTGATTCAGTTTTTAGACATAAATGATAATGATTTAGATAAGAACTTTCATTTCATTCAAAGTCATTGTTATAAACAATATAGCTGCTTTCAGATTTTTGTTATTGAAGGTTATTTTGTTTACTAGGTTTAAATGATTCTAGGAACTGCAACTGTGACTGTGACTAATATCTGATTGAAAGTAGGTAAATGTTTGCTGAGCAATCCAGTTGTGTCTGTGTATTTGTAGTTGCCACCTAGCTAGCTACTATCCAAGTCTTATTAGGTTTCCTTACATCAGATTCTAATTGGATTAACTTTTGTTATTGATATTTCTGTCATATACGTTACCAAATACGATAAAATTATTCATACTAACTACAGTACTACTACACTAAGTAAATAATTTGTAATGTTCAAGTACCTACATAATAAGAAAGTAATCAATAATCATGCGTATACTACTATCGTTGACCTGAATGAACGAAATTTTGGCATTGGCTCCCAGACCATATGATCCAAAGGGAATGTGGAACAAATCAATACCGGCCGCTCGTCCCGTGGGCTCGGCGGATAGGGGGAGGCAACTGTCACAATGATAATTGTGCAATGCCATTATAACCGCCATGTAACCACTGCCCGGTAAATGTAATGCACCACCGCCACCCCAGCACATCCCCCTGACGTAAACTGATAAATTGCTTCCTCCGAGGAAACGCTATCGGCAAATCCAATAATCCGATGGGCGTACTCACCTGTAAATGCTCCTGAAAGCGTATCGGTAATATTTGCGCCATCGTTGCCTATCCCCACGCCCTAAATTAACCAAACCGGACAACAAGCGACCCTTTGAATTCACCAACTCTGAAAAAATTTCACAAATCAATTCACTGCTGTCTCATCCGAAAACACTTTTGACAATCAACATGGCGTTCATGATCATAAAGAAAATGACAACGACCGATACGCGATTAAAATAATCATTATAGAGAAAGGGTGAAACCGAATTAACTCACATTTTTTAAAATACTACATTAAGATAAATAGGGGTCTATTGAGTTTTGCTATTTCTGAGAAATATGACGAACAATCTACACCCGCGGCTGCCACATATACAAATGAATGAAATGGCAGATAATGTAGGAAAAAGAAAGCAAGAGCTTTGTGTTTAATGGATGCGTTCATAAGTATGGAGAAAGAAAATTTTGGTTACACTCGAACTCCATTGATATTATGAAAGCGTAAGAAAGAATGGTTATTTTATAAATATCCATAATTGTTGAGGCCACTATCTAACTGGCAAATTGGTATAGCTATTACGGATTATTTTTTATCAGAACTGAACGTAGCATTTTCTTTTTTTTCACGCAGATTGTCAAATTGGTCTTGGATTGGAGGTACGTCAGCTGCAGTTGTATTTGAAGCATTTATTTGTATTGATCTCTTTCACTCGTATTCCAAAGCTAATCGGTCGATCTCGTTTATTTCGCCATAATACACACAGATGAGATATAATGGAATGGTAACATTTGACAAAAGTGTCAAATCACAACAAAGGTTGACTTGAAGAGAATTTGTTTTGAGTGTGGATTGCATGATTTGCATTTATTTTTCAGTCAGACAGTTAATCAAAAATCAAATAAAATGGTAAATTCAGTCAGCTGTTATAATGGTATATCAAATACTTTTAATTATTTGCTTAACGTACACTTTTATAGTTTCAGTTTGGATTCAACATGTTTCATGAAATCAGCAGGCCCTTTAACATGACCTACAAGTGTTATTCTGTCTCTATGCTGCCTGGTAATGAGAGACAAGATGTAGAAAGAGGAGGAAAAAGTAAGATCTTATTCTAAACACCTTAAATAAAAATATGGAGCAGAGTTTGAATGACCTTCTGAGCCTATTACCAATTTGTAACGAACGAATCATTCACCTATAATCAATTCAGCTTCATAATTGAGTAGAGTTATACTTTATAAAGCGTTTTTCAAAGGTCTAGTCATCTCATACTGTGTCATAGTAAGAAATACTTGTGGAATGTGGTTAAAAGCTCAAATCATTGTGAACACCTAAAAAGTGTTCATTGTGACTCATTTCTAGACAATTACACAAAAGTTCACAGTTTCAGTAACCCCAGAGAGACTTATAGTCTATATACCTACCTTTGTTTTGCAAAAAAATGTAGACAATTAAAAAAAAAATGTAACTTCTATGATGCAATGCATACTATGTCATCATTAGCTTTCACAAGTCAAATAAAACCTTTTTTTTATTCATTTCCAGTTATAATGCCACCATCAGCCCTGGAACAGCTAACAAGGTTGAATATTGAATACCCGATGATATTTAAGTTGACAAATAAAAAAACTAAAAGGATCACACATTGTGGTGTACTGGAGTTTGTTGCTGATGAAGGAAGAGTTTATTTACCACATTGGGTAATGTATTATGACCCATTACCATTAGTAAAAATGCTGGGACACTTTTTCATACTCTGTCGGTTAGCCCCATGGTAAGTTATTAATTAACTTGTGTTATGGGTGCTGACACAACAGATAAACTACATATAAACAAAGTATTTACAATATACTTTGTACACATAATATACTTTGGTATGTATTAACAGAGACTAAAAAATTATAGGTCTAACTCTTTAAAACAGAATCATAATCCTGTAAGGTAGTTTTAAAATTGTAAATTATTTAAGAGAGGTGTGTTTTGCAAGGTATTTTAGAACTAGGTTGTTGACATTTTAGGACATGTTGACATCAACACAAGGCCCCAAACTATTGCACAAGGCCAGTAATTAAAAATGTTTATCTAATTTACCATAAAAGGCTTTATTAATCCTGCACGCGAAACCTGTTTGAACCATTTTGGTAGATATGCTTGCTTTTGAAGAGTGCAGAACTAAAAGTCTTACACCTAAATATTTTACTTGGCAGATGATGACCAATCTAGTGGTGGAAGAAGGAGCCCTACTTCAAATAGAGAGTGTATCACTCCCCGTCGCCACATTTTCAAAGTTCCAGCCTCTCTCTGAAGACTTCTTAGATATAACCAATCCTAAAGCAGGTAATTTCTGCTTTTAAAACCAAGCATTTTAGTGAGAGAGTATGAACTGCTTCTTTTGAATTGTTGGTTGTAGTAAAAACTATGGATGGTGAGGGTATGGTATGGCAGATTAATTCACTATGTTTATTTCTGATGTAGCATTCCCATGGGACTGATATGACTTCAAATTATTCTGCAGTACCCATACCCACCGCTTTCATTTCAAAACAAATATACTATTGTAAATTAGTCACATATGCATGATGCTGAGGTCATCATCAACTTATTAAAGCTACTTTTACTAAGCTGTATTAGTTAGAAAAATATATATTTGACTAACAAACTGCTTTGTTTCAGTACTAGAGAACTGTTTACGTAACTTCTCATGCCTAACAACGGGGGATGTGATAGCTATCAAGTACAATTCCAAGGTGTACGAGTTGTGTGTGCTGGAGACCAAGCCGGGGAATGCTGTCATCATTATAGAGTGTGATATGAATGTATGTATATCGAAGGATATTTGAAGTTTATTTTTACAAGGTTCAAACAACCTTCAGAAACGATAATGATAGTTAAATAATCTCTAATTTGAAATCTTACACTTTTCTGTGGAAAACCTGTGGCATCAACTAACAATTTAATGAGGTTCAAATACCAATGAAGGTGACTCTTCTAATACATATACAATAATACGCCATAAGTGTGTTATAGATATCTTACTTCTTTCTGCCTAGTCTAATATGTCACTTCAACTGCTTACACAAATATTACATTACATTACTTCAATCTTGATTGATGGAGCAATGGTCACCATGCCTTACTGCCGAACATAAGGTCCCGGGTTCGATACCCGGTCGGTCGGCATTTGTGCGATAAGCATACCTGTTGGCCGTGGTCTGGGTGTTACAATATTTATTTTTAAATATGCATTACGTAGCTATATGTAGCTTATCAGTTGTGTGAGCAACCATAACAGAGCACAGGTTAATTAATAACTCACTGGTTAGGGCTAACCGACCGTGTGTGAAAAGGTGTCCCGACATTATTAGATCTTATTTTGTCGGCCAACAGGTAGAATTCGCGCCCCCCGTAGGTTACAAAGAAGAAGAGCGCATACCTCGCGACGATGGTGGCGCCGCCACTGGCATGGACGAAGACCCTTCAAACATGATGCCAGAACCCAGCGGCTTCGTGGCATTCAGTGGAGAAGGCAACCGGCTAGACGGCAAGAAGAAGAAGCTGATCAGTGAGAGCGATTCCGAACCCTCGGCTTCTCAGTCCAGACAGGTTAGTTGTGTCTAATATCTATCAAGCGTGATGAGGCAAACCAGCGACTTCGTCGCATTCAGTGGAGAAGGCAACCGGCTAGACGGCAAGAAGAAGAAGCTGATCAGTGAGAGCGATTCCGAACCCTCGGCTTCTCAGTCCAGACAGGTTAGTTGTGTCTAATATCTATCAAGCGTGATGAGGCAAACCAGCGACTTCGTCGCATTCAGTGGAGAAGGCAACCGGCTAGACGGCAAGAAGAAGAAGCTGATCAGTGAGAGCGATTCCGAACCCTCGGCTTCTCAGTCCAGACAGGTTAGTTGTGTCTAATATCTATCAAGCGTGATGAGGCAAACCAGCGGCTTCGTCGCATTCAGTGGAGAAGGCAACCGGCTAGACGGCAAGAAGAAGAAGCTGATCAGTGAGAGCTATAGACAGGTATGATTTTGTTTTGGTTCTGTCTTATATCTTACTAGCTTCTGCCAGCGGTTTCACCCGCATCCCGTGGGAACTACTTCCCGTACCGGAATAAAAAGTAGCCTATAGCCTTCCTCGATAAATGGGCTATCTAACACTGAAAGAAATTTTCAAATCAGACCAGTAGTTCTTGAGATTAGCGCGTTCAAACAAACAAACTCTTCAGCTTTATAATATTAGTATAGATAGACATGATGCTGGAGCCAAGTGGCTTTATTGCAATAAGCAGAAAAGGCTCTATTGGAAGAAGATGATGCTGATCAATGACAGTGCAGTCTAAACAGGTATGTACAAAATTGATACTTTTATTGTTATCTTATTCACACACACATTCACCTATATAGACGTAGGATATCAAATGTTGGCACGGCTACAGCAAATTTCAATAATTCTCATCAGTGTTGGGCAAAATTTAGTTAACTAATGATTGATGACTAATGATTGAATGTGTTAGTCATGATTGAAGACTAATGATTATTTAGTTTAATCACGAGGTGATGACTAACGATTGATTAGTTTTAATCTTAATCAAATAATCATGATTATTTATTTATGATTGATATTTTTTCATACCGGGTAAAGTAAAATATTTTTCTGCATCTTAAAAAATATTGAATTGCACACAAAACGTTACTGTTATCGTATTGCTTTAACGATTATAAGACTAACTAAATTATACTTGTATTATTTTATTTATTTATTTATCATCTCAGTGTAACTGAATTGAACTTTATAAACACAAATAATATATTTTAAGAAAGCTATATAATATAGGGTATAAAGGATGGCTTACCAAACTAAAACCATGGACTCAGACCATCATCCTAAGTAACGTACTGAAGGATTTTTTTTCTCAGAAAAGAAAAAAAATTGGCCTTTCTTTACAAAATTAGCAGCCGACTGATTCCTTCTGTACTTTACTCAAGATGATGGTCTGAGACTTCGGTCAGCTGATCCTTACACACTGCATGTGTAGTGTACCAACACCTGTGCATCGAGCTTAGTCATACATTCATTATCATCATCATTAAAACTAATGATTGATGATTTGCGATTAACGAATTTACTTGACTAATGATTGATCTCGTTAGTTATGATTAAATTAGTCATGACTAAAATAATCATGATTAGATCAATCATGATTGATCAATTGATTGAATAAATTAGTTGATTTGCCCAACACTGATTCTCATATAGGTCATTGTAATTAGTTGCATTGTTTCTATGTGTAACTGTTGTTACCTCAACTTGTTGGAAAAAATTATATTAAACCCGCAAGTGATTAATTATAACTTTTCAATTACGATGGACACGTTAATTGAAATTAACGTCACTCATTCTACTACATGAGTAGTTGACGAAAAAAAACTGATATGCTTACATTATTAACAGAGAATGCACAAGCAGATCCGCGCACTTCGCAAGTCTTATGCAATATTATACCAATTACTGACTGACTACCATTGAATGTACTTATAATCATGAAGAATTAACTCATCATCTATCTGCTTAGCCTTTTCAAAATTGCTATCTGACTTGATGCAGATAAGTACCAGTGCTTTACATGGAGTAACTGCCCTTCTGACCTCATCAACCCAGTACCTAACAACAAGATACCCCCTTTGTGAGACTTATTTAAAGAGCGGTTGTGTGTGGCCATCCATATTGACCACAAATATGAAAATAGACCTGTTCGTTATCAAAGTTGTACATACTACAAGTGAAACTATTTCTACTTCCTTTAAGGAAACAGTTTAAAATTCTATTTTATAGGCATTGAAATAATTTTCCTTCCTTCCAGCCGTACGTCAGAGGTATCCCGGACTACGACTACGTGATAGGCACTCTCAGGTTCATCAGGAACTCCCGGCCGCCCAGCGCTAAGGAGGAGACGCCCTCAGAACCCTTCACGGCTTTCAAGGGCGAGGGCTTCACGTTGAGAACTGCAAAGTCCAAGAACTGAGTATAAGTAGTTAATGTTAGATTTTTTACTCGCCATGTTGGAAGTGGGCGGAGCAGTCTTGTCGGTTTTTTTTTATGTGGTAACATTTCTTTTTTCAAATTAGGTAATGCTGGTTACCTTCGATAACCCGCGCATTTCATAACAGATCTTTTGCGCAGAAAACTCAATAGCCGAGAAATCTATGTCATTTGTACTGTAAAAAAGATTTGCACCTTAAAAATTAATTGGTCATATGAAATTATATTTTTTAAATAATAACTATATAGATAGAGAACAGAAAACCATAATCCAATTTTTAGGTATGCCTTTAAAATTATTTATCAGACCCAAATAATACCGTACGTACTTAATTTTACATGACTCATTTCAGGGCTCGACTTTCATTGTCACGTTATCACTAGATACGATATCGCTGCTTCGCCTACTAAACAACACACAAAAGATATCTAGAGTGTTTTATAAAGTTGTGATTGTCAAATTATTGAGCATTGGAGCTTGGCGTTCGAATGTACTTGCAGCAAAAGCTTGCAGAAATGCTTTTCCCGCCATTAATTTAAACAATTATAACGTAGGAAATATTAAGTGAAAACACTGCACTTTTATAAAGTTAATTGTTTGTAAAGTATAAGAGATGTTGTCACACAAATGTAAACCTTGCTCGTGGTTAGCCGCCGAATACATAGCCAGTTTAATGCTTCTCTAAAAATATAATATCGACAATGTCCGATTGTTTTTAGGCATGCTCAATCATTGGGTAAAAGATGCGCAGATCATATGTAAATTGTTACTAAGCCTTCCTAGTTGCCTATCACAGCTTCACACGTCACTATTATTGGGCAAAATGACTTCTGAAGATGCAAAGCAGGAGTTTGTTCTAATGAGTACCTATGCTAAAATTCGGCGGCTAATTATATCTTTGTTCTTCTATATTAATGCTCATTGAAGATCCTTTAAGACAGCTATAAAAACCTGCAACAATTATTCCATTTTTTTATATCAAGCTGAATATAGAATTCATGATTGTTAATTTTTGGTTGCTTTGCATTCTTCCTAGTGTTCAGTAAATTAAATAATTTGTATGTGTTAGTTATAAAGAGCGTAAAGCATTCTCTAAAGCTTATGTTACGCTCGACGAGTCTTGCTATTTTCAATAAAAAATTAAGAACATCTTTTGCATTGGTATCTGCAGAACCATGAGCTCTATAGAGTGTAATATTTCTCTTTGCAAAGGCTTGAATATTTTGACTCTTTGAAATATTTTGTTATAAGAGGATTATCAATTTTGCCTAATTGTTACAAACCAATAAATGTTGACCATTTTACTCACTGGGGACAAATGTCTACTTCTGGTAGTCCGGCAACATTGCACATAGTTGCCTAACTTTTCCAGCTATATGCATTATAGATTAAATTAAATGTCTTCTAGTGGATATGAAAGTTTCACAAAAAACCACTTTGAGCACCAATTTCAAGCATGGTTTAAATGTTAATGTTGATGTCTGAATCTAGTTTAAGGGCCTTCTATATTTTATATCATTCCATATAGATGACAGCTCTTGTATAGCAATCTATGACCCCTAGTAGCAAAAAGAATTTTATCCATTTTAAATCTTGCCGCTAGACAAAGAGAATGGTTTGAGTTAATATGAACTCTTTTGTTTGGCAATAAGATTTAAAATGGGAAATATTTTATAATTGATTTCAGTGTGATTTACCCTACTAATAGTTTAGTTTGCTCAACAGTTTTTCAAGATATAAATATGTGGATACTTAGGGCCTGCTTCACATTTAATAGATTGGCTTTATGTATCAGATAGTCATAATTGGAAAATTTTATAAAATTACTGGAAACAATGTTCCCAGGCAAGATGTTAAGTCCAATCCCTCAGAATAATAGATACAGTCAGCTTTATAAGTAAAAAGAAAATCTATAATAGTTGAAATAGCTGACCAAATTAATATGTATTATGGTTTCATGTAAAATTATTTGTTAGTGAGAAATAATTATAACATTATTTAAATAAAGATCCTAATAAATCCATTGCATGTTTTCCTTACCCTATAAATAAATAAACAAAAATTAATAAAAATATTTTATTAAAATGTATAATACAATCATCATTTACAAGTCAAAATGAAGTTTTAAATGCCTTAAGTTTTTTGGAATTCTTTTTTTTATATTATACTCTCCTTAATATTTAAACTGAAATGATACTAATTAAGCTATCTCAATTCTGATAACTTTACATACTTAAAACAATACTGCTTATAAATTAAAAAACATGCCTAACAGATGCAATCAAAAAGCATCAGATAAGTATTTAATATATTGAGTAATTGTTCATGAATATACAGGTTCACCCTTTAAGACTAATACACAAGCATTACCCCTTAATAACCAGGTTAAAGTTATTGCAATGGTTAGAACTCCTTCAATAAGGGACTGTGTGTAATGTCTACAAACATACATCAGCCATAAGGAAAATACACTAATTCACAGTGTAGCACTACATACTTCATATTCCTATTAGTCATACTCATGCGATTACGTTAAAATTCAAGTTTAGAATCTCTTCAAGAACTCCTCGGAACAGATCCTGGCGCGCGCGTTTACAGCCAGTTTCATTTCACTAATTTCCTTATCGATTTCCTCCATGAAGTATATCACGAAATCAACCAACTTGTGTTTATACATTTGCTCGGTGTGGAAATTTGTTATTAAGAAACTGATATGATATCCGTCCACCGGTTTCCGCCTCAATACGATGAAGTTTTCCGCTCTCATCATCATGAACCGCATAAACTTTTTGCACAAAATCTTTTCGATCTCGTCTGCTTGCTTAATCATAATGCTCACTCTAATAGAGTTTATTGACGACTCGATCAGCACTTTCTCGTTCGCATTTCGTGAAATTATCACTGGATTCAGTAGGAGCTCTTTGCTTGTTCTAACCTCGACCTCGGGTTTGTTGTATCGCTCTACCACTTGTGAAGAAAAGTGCTCTAAACACATCGCCGCAGTAAGCGTGTGACGAACTGCTGTTAAATATGGCTTTAAGGTTGCCGACATTATATCGAAATTTCTTAAAATATATATTATCCGTACCACACCTAGAGCGTTTGACACTTAATCTGACAGTTTGTTGACAGGTTGTCTTACTCATAAATCGCAAACGAAACGCACTCATCACAAAAAAGATGCGTCATTTACAACTTCAAATGTTACCATTTACCAATGAAAGAAAATGTCGGGATTAGATTATTTGCATTCGAATTCAGCGGTAGATTAGTATAGGAATAATTTAAACTGGCAAAAGAATACATTGTCATTCCGATATTACTGAAGTCATGGTCACGGGTTGCCGACTTTGTTCAGAATCTTAAATATTCAGATTGCTCTATAAATAATAACGCAAAGCGCGGTCTCACTCAGCGTACGCCTCACCCTCACATTATCTAGATTCCCATCGTCACCCGTGTGATGATAGAGCATCATCATCATCATCATCTCAGCCATAGGACGTCCACTGCTGAACATAGGACTCCCCCTTCGATCTCCACAGATACCTGTTGGAAGCGACCTGCATCCAGCGAGCGTTTTCCGGCGACCTTTATAAGGTCGTCTGTCCACCTCGTTGGTGGACGTCCTACGCTGCGCTTGCTAGTCCGTGGTCTCCACTCCAGCACTTTTCGGCCCCATCTGCCATCTGCTCTGCGAGCAATATGGCCTGCCCATTGCCACTTCAACTTGCTAATCCGGTGGGCTATATCGGTCACTTTGGTTCGTCTACGGATCTCCTCGTTTTGGATTCGATCACGTAGAGAAACACAGAGCATTGAATGCATTTATTTCATTCACAAATAATGCCATCTTTTACAGATATTAAATTTTTCCTTTGTGAATAAATGACTTTTTACAAGGTTTTAAGGTACCATAAACAAGAAAAACAATTAAAACTGTCCTCTGTGATTTTTTTCCAACTGGCAATTGAAAACAATGATGGCGACCGATTGTAAAGTGATGGAAGTATAACGTTAACGGCATGAGTTTTAATAATATTTCCGTAGTTAAAGTTGTAATAAATACATTTTTAACATTAATAGTGAACATATGACCAATTAGTGTAATAGTTATAACTATCTGAAACCATGGCGCGAGAGTTTGACCACCTTTTCAAACTGCTGATTATCGGTGACAGTGGTGAGTGGGCGAGGCCTGTGATGTTAAAACTTCGTAACCGAATAATGGTTTGTGCAGTTTAGTCAACGGTGTAATGTTGATATGTTTTAGGTGTGGGTAAAAGCTGTCTTCTCCTGCGATTCGCCGACAACACATTCTCCGGTAGTTACATTACTACGATAGGGGTCGATTTCAAAATAAGAACTTTAGAAATAAACGGTGAGCGAGTGAAGCTACAGATATGGGATACGGCAGGCCAGGAGAGGTTCAGGACGATAACGAGTACGTACTACAGAGGAACGCACGGCGTCATCGTGGTCTACGATGTCACGAACGGGGAGTCCTTCGCCAATGTCAAGAGGTGGCTTCACGAGATCGAGCAGAATTGTGATGTTGTTAATAAAGTCTTAGGTGAGTAGCATTTAAACTTGGAACACGTTTTGGAGCCCAAAATATTCAAAGACTTCCTAATTACAAGTGCAAAATACATCAGAGGATGTTATCGATGCTAAATAGGCAGGTAATTACGGTCTAATTACTTGAATTTTATTTTCTAGTCTGTAATACACAACAATTGATGGTGAAACAACCTTTTTATGGCTGTTTCTCAACCATGATGCACATTTGGGCTATTACAGTGGCCAAATGTTTAACAACAACAAAAAGAATCTTCTGTCACACTCTAATTATTTTGGCCAGACAGTTAATTTCTTTTAAGTAATCATTACATAATCAACAGCTTTCTAGAATTGCAAAAAATATTATAATTGCAATCTAAACCAATTCTATTAATGAAAAAAAATTGGTTGTTTGTAAAGTAGGTTTACGATTGAGATGTTTACGTGATAACGTCTTATTGGTGATATAAGTTTTTGGGAAGTAAGGTATTAATGAAGATAACAATTTTTTCAAACTTTAAATTACATCTATCGTTTTATTCACACTTTTGATGATAAATTTCGGGTGTAAAATGACAAGTTTACTTATTTGACTATGATATACATTTTTCTTCATACATACATTCATACAAACATACTTTTATACATTTATCCGCACGAGAAAATTCTCCATTCGTTTGTATGCCGCTAGAGTGAGAGAGACGGGAGATCGGTCCACTCACTCGAACGCTATGCCAGCCTCCGCTCGAGATGAGACGGGAGATCGGTCCGTCTCTCTCTCGCTATACCTGCGATCGCGCTTGTGAGGTTTTGGTGTGACACAAGTTTCTGAACATGTCACCCGACTAAAACGATTTTAAAGATGTTATCACGTCAAAAACATTTGTTTGTATTTGTGTAGTCTCCAAAGTTATTAATTATATTTTTATTAAATATCTGAGCGGTTTCTAACAGGAAAATAATTAGCTAAAGGTAAAACACAATTAATGCATTCGTGTAAAAGAAATAAGTAACATTTTCCCTAGCAAAGTACATTTTTAAATGAACTGCCACTAGGACCATAAATGTATTTATTTTTTGTAAAAGAAAGCAAACACTTAATTACAATCAGCCAGTATGACTCAAATGGGCTATGTGATTGTGACCTTTTTAAATTAAATATATGTTTATAATATGTCTTTCCTTTGTGTTAGTTAGCATAATATTTGGGTTTTTCAGATCAAATTGCAAGAAGACTGTAAAGTTATTTTTATCAGAAATCTAGCTAGCTGTTAGCTATCTATAACTGTGTAGCTGCAACAGGAACTTTTTAAAATATTGTCTATGTTTCTTGGTAATAGTGTACTTTCTCATAGTGAAAGAATTTTAAAAAAATTGTTCCAGTAATGTTGGAGTCCTTAGCGTACAAAGAAACAAACACAACTCTCATTGTTACTACCAAGCCTGATGCTCAATTTTTTTTTGTCACTAATGTGTCATCATGCTAAACCTGTTAAGTATGGTCAACATCTAACTAAAGTTAGATCTTTTATTCACCATAGTAACATAAAACTTCCAAAAAATGTATCAAAAATGTGCCATCAAATCAATAGTTAATTTTGTGTTTTCCTATTAAAAGTCACACTTCAGATTACAATTTGACAAAATTCATCATTCCTTAGCTTAGAAAAGCTATTTTAAGTTCCCAGTCAGAGATTTTATCTTTTATTAACTTGTTTGGATGACTAATCTATTATGACTACAGTGTAAATTTTACTAAGTCACATATGAATATAGGTTTACTAGCAGATTACAAAAAACCATAGGAAGCATGGCTTCCTGTTCATGTCAGTTATCTCTAAAAGTATTAAAAATACATTTTATTTATAGTCTACTTTAAGATTATATCTCAATTATGTATTCATATATTTTTTTAAATAGTGGCATATTGGGGTCCCATTTTATAAAAGCTCATCTTGCTTGTACTGTGATACCGGTCTGTTTGTCAGGCTATCACTATCACCACAAAACTACTTGGATATTTTTTATAAAGATGTCTAGGGTGTGTGAAAAGACAAAAGCTACTAGGCTTCCCAGTTTGGGAAGTAGTGCCATCAAGATACAGATGGGATCGCATGAAACAGCTAGTCTTAAATAGAGATAAAGAACTCAAGTACAATGTTTAAAGGTAGTTGATGCCATAGGCATTTTCCCTCAGTCAACCTTAGCATTATGCTAATTCCAAGATAAAATAAAATACTACATAGTTACTCTAAATATCTAGACATAGTCTTTACAACGCTTTGTTTTGTTTCACAGTTGGTAACAAGAATGATTGTCCGTCAAGAAAAGTAGTTGTAACGGAAGACGCTCAGAGGTTCGCCAATCAGATGAACATACCGCTGTTTGAGACGAGCGCTAAGGAGAACATTAATGTAGAGGAAATGTTTCTCACTATCACTAAAATGGTAAGTAAACAGCCAACTTCCTTGCAATGTCACTGTCAAAACTAAGGGCCCCCGCAGACCACAGACTTTTTATCGGCCGATAGTTTAGTCGGGTTGGCCTACTAGTACGCACACTGAGCCAACTAAACAGTTTAGTCGGTGATGAGAGCGCAAACTATACAACAGTCTGCCGACTATTTGCTAGTTTCTAACCAACTGGTGAAAAGAGTGGTCGCACCGCACAATGAAAATTATTAAAAGATTGCATAGAAATGTTATTATTGCTCTCATACACCGGAGAAGGAAAATTAAAAAGAGAGCACGAGAGTATTGGGTGCATCCTATCTTTAGTGATATATTATAATATAAAAAATTTTTTCTTCACATTTACGTCAAAGTACTCTTTTAAGTTTTTCTTATAAAGTGCAGGGCGTTTTTTGACTTCCTCGATCAAAGTTACGATCGAAGATTCCGAAATAAGTGACTAAGAATTGGGCGACCCCATTTTACAAAACACACGCGACCGACCATTCGCTGTCAAAGCTCGGAGCGAACTGCTATCGGCTTAGTCGGCCGACTAAAAAATCGTCATGTGTGCGCGTATGGTAGGGAGCCAATACTGATTATACGGTCGGCCGATAGTTTGCCGACAGTTTAGTTTGAACTGAATCGGGAAGCCCATCAAACTTGTTTATCGGCCGATACCAAATCGTCATAGTGTGCGCACTTGCTTACATGTGCGTACTGATTACGAGCCCGACCAAACTATCGGCCGATAAAAATTCTGTGGTCTGCGGGGTCTCTAACTGGACAAAATTTTCAAAAGAGCCTCACAACATATGGGTCATAATTTTTTAACAACACAAAATGTCATCAGTTTTTTATTGGCAGAAATTGCAACTGATGTATGATTACTGCTAATCTCTTAGCTTATTATGTAGTAAGCTCTCTGATATCTATGAGTCACACTACAATGGACATTACTGCTTCCTTTGAAGTGCTTAAACGGGAATTACATAATTACTTTTTGGTTTGTCATAAACCTCTTTCTGCATTATGACTGGCTGGTATTACATGCATTTGAAAATGACATATACATTTTCTTTAAAAGAAAAGAAAACATGTCTACATTATGGCTACAACTAATAAAAACTTTTCTGAATTTCAGGTACTAAGGTCGAAGCTGGAAATGAAAGAGAGGCAAAATGTAACATCAAAAGACACTGTACACCTAAAGAGTAATATTAAAACCAGAAAGAAATGTTGCTAGTGGTAGACACCTCTTGTGCCACGGACAATGTTCTCAATGCTCAAAATGGAAAGATTTGTTGACCTAGCAGGTTGTAATAAAGAGGTTAGACTTGCTTTTTTATTGTAGCAAGGTGAAGATTTATTATTTTCATATGGTAACACTGTATTATACTAGAGGCTGCAGACAATAGACATGAGAGTATTTTTTTACAATATTGCCATTACATGAAAATTTGTGGTAGGTGTACCTGCATAATTAAAGGCTATTTTACATGGTTCATAAAACAATAGATTGTCATATTGCATTCAAAGCACAGATAAACTAAGTATCAAAGACTATCCAGAATTCAGTTGTTTGTGTCAAGTCCAATAGAAAATTGTTCACATTGCCTTTTGTTAGTGGGTTCTAGCATTGATATTTTAATTTTGCTGATCTCCTTAGTAAGATTTAGCTTGACACAGCAAAGTATCTGGGAACATGCATTTAAGTTATAAATTATGAGTACATATCGCGTGTGCAGTTTTTATGACTACAACAATTTAATGAGTATATTTTGTAGAAATGACCAAAATAATAATAAAAGATTGTCGGTAAATTGTTAAAATACCTGATATTTTGTAATGAACTTGCTAGGTTGAACAATCTAAAGAGCATGTACATACTATGGATTTATTTACTCCAAAAATTATTAGAATATAACGAATGCCTAGTTAATGAATGAGTGTAATCTAATTATCAAAATTTATGTGATGGTTCGACGAATGTTAGCATAAGAAGTATACCATTAATGTTATTTTTTATTAAATGATAATCATTGAATAGTTACGAACGTGTGACAATGAGCGCTTACGGCCATGATACACGCATACCACCATTCAAAAGCTGTAATTTAAATATGGAATATTCTAGAAAAGACTAAACGGAAAAGGTATATAAACTTTTTATGTTGTAGTTTTGTAGCTAGATTTGCAGTGTCTATGATATTGCGATTCCATTTCTGTAGCCTTCTATAGGCATGCTTGACGTTGATATTAATACTAAAGCGTCGAAGGTCCAATAGGCAATTGTTGGTAGCCACATTTCTTAAGTTTTCCAGCAGAATCACGAGACAACGCCAACTAACCAATATTGGCTAACCAAGAATTAATAAAAAACCTAATGCTGTATGTGGCCACAAAAATTATTTATGAAACAAGTATTAAATTCTTATGAAAGAGCCAGCACTTACAAACACATATTCTGATAAAACTAACTGAAGTTTATTATTGTATAGTATAGATGTTAAATCCAGTGTAATTTTCAGTGAGATATTTAATTTTTTTTTAATTTTGATATTGGCATAGTTTTACAGTATTCTGTATTGAAATTCCAAATTTATTTGTTTTAATCTAGGAGGTATTTTTTATGATTTTAACCTATATTGTTTTTGGGTACGAAAATATCACCAAAATTGTTAATAAATATAGATTATTTGATGCAGTTAGCATGCTAAGCAGCAAGAATCTTTGGTCAGTGTTGCCAACAATTTTTAAATTCCCAAAAGAAGTTTATTTTAGATTAACCCATCAAATTAGTCAGCCAATTGCATCATGATCTATATTTTTCACCCAATTACTAATATTAACTTTGTACAATTTATGTTAAATTATAAAATTCGGTCAACAATACAATTCAACTAGTAAGTTATCCCTAAACTATCTATACATATCAGAATGATGTTAGATATTACAACTAGGGAATGGATTGCTATAAGTTACGATTATTATAAAGTTTAGTACACAATGTGTAAGTGACAATAGTTAGAGCCTAAACACACGAACAATATTCACAAGTCCAATATAAATGTAGAGAAGTTCTAAGTTCAAAAAAGTCCGTTATAAAAGGGTGCTTACTCATTTACAAACAAAAGAATCCTTTACGTGCTTTACGTGAAAAGTGAGTATGTGCCCTTATACATTTATGTTACTGTTGTATTTGCAAGTAAAGGACATAGTAAGAAGTATTTTTGCAATGGCGTAAACTAGTTTATGGATAGCTTTCAGTAAATATAGTATTTTGTATTTATGTTTTCATGGTAAACATGTGTCTGCATTTTAAATATTTTAAAAATGTATTTGGCCTTTCATTTATGTGGTTTTGTGTAGAGAAATGATTGCTAAAAGTCACAGTTAGTTTTGAAATACTTTTATTAGTTGGACATCTTTATTTTTATTGTGTTATTGATTTGTGCATGAGAAAATTTTTATGATGCTGTTCTCATATGGGTATTTCAAATAAGTCTCTTTATGGTATTATGTTTCGAATAACAAAATATGAATACATAATAAAAAAACATTAATTTTAATACACGCTGAAAATGTACCGCTTAACACGTTCGCGTGAGCAATCTCATTTTTAAATGTTGGTACTGTGGCGCACCTTTTTCGCACACAAAATTAAACCAAGTCTTAAGACGTCCCGCCGTTATACGTAGTCTTATAATCTGTGTTATGTGGCGCAACGTTATTTCACGTCCGACGTCTATAAACGTTGTCGCCACCACATAGGTCTGACATGGTCCGTCAAAATAAATATGACAATCTAGAGGCCGTCGTACGACGTTGGGCCTTTTCATACTTATATCAATACGACGTTGTAAGACGTTGCTTACGCGAACGTGTTAATTAAAATGCGTCGGATTGAGTCTATTTTATTTTTCTCAAATAAAACAATAAGTAATGTCTTCCCTGTAATTAATGTAAAGGCCCATGTATCGTTTCTCCTTATGAACACTGTTTTCGACACATTTTTATAAGCCCATGTATCGCAAAATATAGTTTTAGCTTTGGACTGAACTTTATTTTACTGCAGTATAATATCTTATGGCATTTTTTACTTTAAGATTTTACAGTATGGAACCCCCTTTTGTGCGCTAATTTTAATATGAAAAATGTATTTTTTTAAGGCCGTAAAGCAAAGGTAGCCTTATCAATTTGTTCAGTTAATAATTTCAAGCAGTACACACTAATCTGAACTATATAAAAAAATACATAATAGGTAAGGCTACTTTTGTTCTTAAAGATGCTGAAAGACTTGAATGATTTACATGATGCCGTAATGTTATTTACGGCTAGACAACATCATTCAGATCCGACCGCACTTATAGTCTCAATTGGTCTGGACTCACAAAAACATGTATTGTGGAAAACCAAAAACAACTGTTTTGCTGACAATCATTCCGTACACAACGTTTGTACAATCATTTATGGCGGTTTTATTTAATTATGCGTGAATTGTAACACGCCATTACTCATTTATTATTTATGGAAAGTATTGTTCATGAGTCATCATTTTGTTTTAATACATAGTTGTAAATATATCCCCTATTTTCATCATAATAATTTCGTGTTTTATTATCCTCAACATAAACCTGTTGTCAGCAATATATTGGAGTACATATTCGGCAATAGGCATATGAGGAAGGAAACTAAAAACTGTTGTTAGGGGCCTTCTGCTTTACGCAAGATAGATTTTTCTTCCAGTAGGTACCTATAAATTCAAAACTGTCGGTTATGCCTGTATGGCAACACCGCTATTGATGAATTTTCACATGGAAATAGCTTGAACCATGGAGAAGGATAACAATAGTTTTTATCCCGATGCGTAAATTGACCGCAACTCGAAATTCTAATAATGGCTATTATGGCAGACAGAGTGGGGAGAAATGTTGCATTGTCTTGGTACTGTTTACGCCACGAATAATGTATCCCGTATCCTGAATTAAGGCGTAGATCCCACTATTTATTTATTATTCCCCACTAGGGATCGTGATTTGTTATGATATTAAGTGTAAGGTACTCCCAAGAAGACAAGTTGCAAGTTCCGATTCAACCGAGAATCGTAGAAAATATAGGTAAAAGAGGTTGAATATGTTCGAGTTGCTGGCCACTTAATTTTTGAACAGAAAATTGACTTCTTTTGTTTTATGACAATATGGTGTGGCAAAGTAAATGACGTGTGGTGCAAGAAAATTGATGCTATTTCAGTGCAAGATAATAGTGTAGTTTACCATAAAAAGAAAGTGAGTTCTTGAAGTAATGTGTCAGTTTTTAAAGCAGCAAGGTGGCATAAGCAGCGGCAGTATAAGGTGAGCATTGAGATTCTGTCATCAGTTGAACTTTTACTGTAACATCGTGGGGCAAGGCCCAAGGCTTGATTGCAGCAGTCAGATTCAACTAACTACTCACTCTGATTTAAATATCCACCACATGGTTAGTAAGTAAATACTGCTTTTTTCCTGACTTCGCCTACCTCGGGATGACAGCGGTCTCGAGTTTGATTCCCGCGTCGAGACGAAATCACTTCGGGATTTAAATTTTCTTTGAGATGAACGCGTCTTGGCATAAAATCCATCTCTCCCATTACTATCTTGCTGGCATTCGTTGCAATTTCGTGACAAAGGTCTTCAGGCAGATTTAAGAAAACTAACACATGACATGGCTTCCCTGGCATGTGAGCGACCTTCACCTTACTCTCCCTATCTCATATGGAGCTACATATATTTTCTAACTAGAAACCTTAATTATCATTGAACTCTCTTAGATTAAATTCCTATTAGTTAACAATAAACAGCGCTTTAATTTAAATTTGTCTTTGGTAAAAACCAAGAGCACGAATTCTGGCGCAAATCCTTATATTCAAACATTAAAAAAACAACTTTGACAAGATCAGGGAAGGAAAAAAAAGTTCAGTTTTAGTCTATGGTGTATCCTATCCATCCGTGATCAAGTTCGACAAGAAAAGAGATTTTCTTGAATTTTGATTCACAATGTCTGCGTGGGCCACGTTAAATCGTACTGTGTTCAAGAGAACCTCCACCTTCTTCCTGGCTGGAGCGCTAGGCACATTCTTCTTCGAAAGAGCCTTCGATGTAGGCTCCGTAGCGCTATTCGAGAGCATAAACAAGGGAGTGAGTAATGTTATGTAATTTTCTTTTAGATTTTGGCTAGGGATTTACTTGGTTATATTACTGATAATTGTGTCTGTATTTATGACTAAAAACCCCATAAAACTATAATAAGGTCGAACAGCTGACGATATGACGCTTAGAAAAATAACCTCATTTTCACACTCATATCTTATTTTTTTATTCTAGCTTATAAATATTTAACAAACTTATTATCGTGAAGATATTAAGCAAATCTTTGTTTTATCTGCTATTACTTGCATTCTACGCCGCGATAATGATCAGCTGAGCTGTTGAGATCTCAAAAAGTTCCTGTCAAAAGAATGCCCTTGAATTAACTATCTATGATTATTTTAAACTGTTAGCTTGTAGAAGACTACTATTTTTTACATAAATAATGTTCTATATTTCATATCTGCTTACATACCAGAGTGTGTGGCTTCAATTATATCCTAGTATGTGCAAACATACTACAACCACTATGCAGGTTTCTGAAAATATAGTCAAGTTTAATTTTATTGATGTCTTTCGGTCTTGTTTATTAATGCAGATAGAGACCATAAAATTATTGTAAATTCGGACTCCTTAGGATTACTGCGAAGTGTATTGAAGACAATTAATAGAAAATTTGGTCTTCATAGGATGTGCGGATTGTCAACCTAGCAGGCCTTTGCGTAGGAATATATAGAAGTTGACAAAATTACCTCAGATTTATAATGCCGTTCTTCATAAGTAGAACATTTTCTCTACAATAGTTGATCCCATATTGGGTTAGTATGTTTTAATAATGTATTATTATTTCTTTCCAGAAACTATGGAAGGACATCAAGCACAAGTATGAATGAAGCGAAACAACAAATCATTAAAATGTTTTAATTTATTAGTTAATTGTTAATTTTACTTGAATAAATTGATTAATGTCAAGTTACTAATGCTTTTTATTTCATTTATACTATAAAAATCATGATAATGACTAGATAACATTTATAAATATTTAATTAATCTATTTAATTCTTACATCTAGAAGAATATTTACAATAATTTCTTTATTTGCACCATTCTATTTGATTTATCCAAAATTCCTGGATATACCAAAACTTTCCTAAATTGGAAAATATAATTTCTTTTACAAACAGTATAATCAGTCTGAAAACAATTTACTGAAATGTGTGATTACACAAATCAAATCATACATATGCATTTGCTTTTACATACTTCTAGCCCCATTTACAACAAAATATGATGTATACAATTTATTATTATATTTTTACACGCTTTTTATTAGCTTCACCTGTATGTTAGTTTGTAACCAACTTCTTTGGGCGCG
Source organism: Helicoverpa armigera (assembly GCF_030705265.1). Taxonomy (NCBI): domain Eukaryota; kingdom Metazoa; phylum Arthropoda; class Insecta; order Lepidoptera; family Noctuidae; genus Helicoverpa; species Helicoverpa armigera. The sequence goes on from NC_087141.1 coordinate 6,164,022, forward strand.
ATTTTGACCCACTTTAAACGGCCAGATTTCGTTCAAACTTTGTAGATTTATTGAGGACCGATGACAATACACTAATTTGATAAAATTATTCCATTTTTAACCGACTTCCCAAAAAGGAGGAGGTTACACATACACATCGATTACTCCGAGGTTTATAGACTGATTTACATTATTCTTTTTTTGTTCGACTCGGAATATCTGCCAGTTGGTCCCATATTCATCAGGTCAGGATCTGATGATGGAAACCCTGAGAAATCGAGGGCAACCTTCAAAAGTTGTAGGCATACATAGGGTAAAAACTTGACACTCAGGTGTACGCCTAAAAGCAATATTCAACTGTGAAGATTTGGAGCTGACCTGATGATGGAGACCAGAGAGGGTCGAGGGAACTCGACAACTGAATATGTAAACTACCTCGTGTTTGGGCTTAAATTATTTGTATTGACAAGACCTTTGCAACAGTGAAGGTTTGGAACTGACCTGATGATGGAGACCAGAGAAAGTCGAGGGAACTCGACAACTGAATATGTAAAATACCTCGTTTGGACTTACATATATTCTTTGTATTGATGAGAACTTCCAACTTGTATGGATAGTGACAATTATTCGTATCACTGAAAAGCTTTAAATAAATAACCTTTTTACAATAAAATTAAACCGACTTCCCAAAACACTAAAAAGCAAAAAAAAAAACTAATTTTAGGTGCATCGGCCTAGAAGTCGGTGGCAAAATTAACTTAGTAAAAAAAGCGTGGGGTGCTTTTTAACATATTATCGAAACCTCACGCTTTTTTTTAAATATATTTTTTTTGTATTCACACTATTATTAATTTATATTCATTGAAAGGACAATGGGCGATTCCGGTCCAAATGTCCACCACGAACGAGACCTATATGGCTAGATAGCCCGTTAAATATAGAACATGTTTTGTTATGCAAGTAAAAAAAAATATAATGCCAGAAAAAAGTTATAGCAAAATCAAATAAAACATTTTATAGATTTTTTCAATTTAATTTTTTCAATTACTTTTCGTGATTTTCGATTTTCGTACTTTCTGTAACTTCTGATAAAATAGAATTGTTCATTATTAGAGAGAAGACACCACAAGTTACTTCGAACTATCTTAGATCCAGGCACCGTTGAGTATATTCAAGCACTTCTGACGCCTCAATTGGTTAGTGATTAGTACATCCATCGGGCAAAAATATGGGCTGTTTATATGCAAATGTGTCTTACTCATCTTAGTTTTAGATAAAGTGCGGAAATAGAAGTGGAATAAAATAAAAAATAATAATGACAACATACCAAAAGTACCGAAAATTAAGAATACATTTTTGGCTATAACTTTTTTTTGGCATTGTTTTTTTTTTACTTTCTTAGTAAAAGTTACTCTAAATTAAGTGGACTATTTAATTATATAGGTCTCGTTCGTGGTGGACATTTGGACCAAACTTCATACATTCTTGCCCAATCTCCTTTTTAACTCTGTTTTCTTAATTTAAATTCATTAAAATTTATTTTCTACTTTTTAGTTCGTTTTTCTATAAAAAGCGTGTTTTTAGTTTTTTTTTAATTCTGATAATTATCATACAGACTATAAAAATCTGTTTAGTGTCAATTGCTCAATAATTATTCAAAGATATATTAGTGAGAGGTTTTCATGAATAACAGCCAGTTTCTTCATCAAAAGTAATGCCAAAGTAGAAGTCAAAGTAATGTCTTAAGTAAAAGTAACGGTCAAATTCATTTTTTCTATTAATTTTGCTGTCACTTTAGCCTTGAAAAAACGAATTTGATCGTTACTTTTACTTTAAACGTTTCTTTGACTTTTACTTTTGATGAAGAAACTGGCTGTAATTCTACATTAGGTAAAACATTAAATAGAACAAAGATCTCCAATGATACTTCTATTTGGCACTGGCTACCAGAAAAACCATGATGCAAGATTCACACACAGACAATAAAAACCTGTTATTTGCCAACAAAAAATATTTATCACGGTCATATTGGCATCATCATCTTCCGAGCTTTTTCCTAACTATGTTGGGGTGGGCTACCAATTCTAACCGGATGCCGCTGAGTAACAGTGTTTTACAAGGAGCAACCCAATATCCTTTGGCAAGACTGGCTGTCAGCTTTACTGACTTTTGGCTACCCGTAACAACTGCCAAAGATGTTCAATGACAATGTTGGCATCAATCCTCATAATTCATTTCCTTTTTTGATGCAAATAGCAGGTTATACAATTCTCTATGTAGAAATCTTACCATGATTTGGTAAATATCACCTATGATTTCCCACATCTATGTCTTGCATACTCCGGGTCGTCAGTGAGCGTGTCTGCGGAAGACGATGAAGGTAGTGACCTCGGCTGGACTGGTAGTGGTGAGTCGAAGTGAGGTTCCTCAGCTAAAGCCCATATGATGTCCACGAGAAGCGGTTGAGCTAAGTTCTTGATCGCGTCTTGTCGCGCCACCTGCGAAATGTAACCCTGTGGTATTGTAGATTATTGCGGGATAACAAAGTTTTTAATTATATTTCTGAATTAATTCATACAGCTGGTCAAATTAGATTTATAGCTTTTTTATTAAGGAATTTGAGCGATTTCTGCGTAGAGTATCCGTCACGTATTTACAAATTAGTGTTGCATTAAAATATTACCAGAATATGCCAAGATTAGCCCTTTCAAATGGTGGTTTGAGAATAGTTTGATATTCTCGGGGCGTTATTTTCCTTTATAATAGACTAACGGTTTCACCCGCGTCCCGTGGGAACTACTGCCTGTACTGGGATAAAAGATAGCTGGGCATAGGGATAGGCACTCAAGAACATTGTAGCTATCTATAGGTGGAGGAATTGGAAATCCGACCAGCATTTCCAAAGATACCCCCTACATACTAACTTACATATTTCACCTCTTTATAATATTAGTATAGACGAAAAAGGTTTAGATGTTCCAACAAGCTGACTTATTTTAGTAAAATGGTGATCAACTCACAATGCCGAAGTGATGCACGATCATCTTGAGCGCGTACTCCTTGATATCTGTCGCTCGCATGCGGTCAGCGGCTTGAAGGATGGCGAGAACGTTCTCCGGCGACACGTTGCTCTGTAGATTATGTTTGCAGAATACTTGCAGACGATTGTTTGTGAACCCTGGGGACAGAAACTTGTGTTTAGTTACACTACCTATCATTTAAAAAAAAAAAAAAATTGGTAAGAAGAGCTCATGGCTAACCGTCAATTGCACAAAGTTCCATTAAAGTTAAAGCTTCTTTAAATCTATTGCTAACTCGTTCTTTGTCAAGATAAAAAGTGTCAGCAATAGATTGAATGAAGCTTTAAATTTAATGGAGCTTTGTGCAACTGACGGTTATATAGTTAATGCACAAATCGATTGATCATAAGGCTAAGCAACGCTTAATGCGGCAGATCAGCGCTGATCTCCATCTGAAGCACTCGCATACCGCAGGGGTCGGTTCTGGGGCCGCTCTTGTGGAACATCGGCTACGCCTGGGTGCTGCGCGCCGACCTCCCTAGCGGCGTCAGCGTGGTCTGCTACGCTGACGACACGCTGGTTCTGGCACAAGGGAGGTCGCACCAGGAGGCGGCCGACATAATGACGCGCGGGGTTGCGACAGTAATCGAGAGGATCCAGCTGCTGGGCCTGGAGGTGGCCTTGCACAAATCCGAGGCCATGTGCTTTCATGGGCTTCGGAACGCGCCACCTTTAGGCTCCCAAGTCACGGTGGGGGTTCCCATCGGCGTCGAGAGGGCGATGAAATACCCGGGACTCGTCCTCGACAGCCGGTGGAACTTCGTCGAGCATTTCCGACGTTTGGGCCCCAAACTGGAGAAGGCAGGTGCTGCATTCAAGCGGCTCCTGCCCAACCTGGGAGGCCCAAACGCCCCCTGCCGTAAACTCTACGCGGGGGTAATGCGGTCCATGGCCCTTTACGGGGCCCCGGTATGGGCACGTTCGGTACGGCCGCGGGCTGTACACTACCTGAACGTGCCCCAAAGGGTGATAGCCATTAGGCTAATCCATCCATTAGGGGTACCGCACGATCTCCCGCGAAGCAGCTGGCCTACTTGCTGGACTGCCACCGTGGGATCTGGAGGCGAGGGTCTTCTTGCGCCTGTACGACTGGCGCGAGGAGGCTCAGCGCCGGGGAAACCCGTTGCCGCGGCAAGTTGTCGCGCAGCGGGGAGCCCGGCGCGATCTCATGGTGGCCTGGAGGGAGCGACTGTCGCAACCCAGTGCAGGGCACGCCACCATCGTGGCGGTAAGTCCCCTCTTTGAGGAGTGGCTCGGGAGGAGTCACGGCGCCCTCACGTACCGCATGACGCAGGTCCTCACCGGACACGGTTGTTTCGGGAGGTACCTGCACCGCATCGGTCGTGAGGAGGCGCCCGGGTGTCACCATTGTGCGGACAGCCCCGAGGACACGGTGGACCACACAGTCCAGGAGTGCCCCGCATGGGAGGGGCACCGCCGGGTCCTCGTCGAGGCTTTGGGCGGCGGCGACCTCTCGCATCCGGCCCTGGTTCAGGCCATGGTCCGGGGCGAGAGGGAATGGGATGCCGTCGCCTCCTTCTGCGAAGCGGTCATGCTCGAGAAGGAGGAGGCGGAACGCCAGAGAGTTCGCACCTCTCATCCCGGCCGCCGCGCTGGACCAGGTAGACACCATGGGCGCCGGGTGTCGCGAGATGACTCCCGGCCACCGTAGGCGTGGGTCTGTGGGCGGTGAGTGCGGGTGGCTCATCGTCCCTCTGTCTTTCTAGACGACAGACCCGTGTCGACGGCGCGCGTTGTTCCACGCGCTCCTCAAAGAGATGTCAGCAACCCCAGCGGGGCCCAGCAGGGCCAAGGCCTGCCGGGGCTGCGGGTTGTTCGAAAGAGATACCGCGGTCCTGGTACATAAAAGGCCTATGACGGAACACGACGGTTTTTAGTCTGTAAGAGTCTGACACTGATTTTTAACGTCGGAAAAAAAAGCACTCGCATGATAAAAACACATTTGTTCTCATTTTATACTTGTTTGCCGCGAAAGCTGAATAAACGCGAAAAGTTGAATGGATGCGTACGCGTCTCCATACAAAATCGTTGTTTTCTATGAAGATAAGCTGAATAGAGCTGAATAAGTGTGAGTAGTCCCTAATGCGGTCGGTTTGTGGATACGTGCCTATCTTGTCATGACGAGTTCTTCCGTATTTCAGAAGGCACTATAAATTGGTGGGTCCTGGCTGTATTTCAACATATTTGGCAGTCGTTACGGGTAGTCAGAATGCCAGAAAGTCTGACAACCAGCTTTACCAAGGGGTTGCCAGGGTACCTTAGTTTAGGAGATCAGATAGGCAGTCCCCCCATTTAAACCTCTAGTTGTCAGCTGCATCCCAACATAGTTGGAAAAGGCTAAGCAGATGATGACAATACTGACCGTAATAAATTGGCGCTTGGAAGAGATAGAGCGAGTCCTCTGTGGGCATGTTCGTGTCGCCGTAGTAAACATACCGCAGTAGAGAGTCGAATGCCTCCTCTGATGGTACCGTGTCGCAGATTTGAATCTGTGGGGGAATATACATCACATTAGTAGTTAGGATATCATGTATATAATTGATTATTGGTAAAGCGAGTTTTTATTTATAGGTGGCGGTCTAGACTGTCAACACAGGTAATTATATAAAAATAATTAAACAATTGTACAAAATTGTAACTGTATACATAAACTGTTAAATAAATAAATAAATTGTGTTTAGGGTTAATATTGAAGGTAGCTAGCGCAACTTTTTTAGTGCACAACATTTTATTGTTATATTACCCAAGCCGAAAATCGATCTCAGTGGCGTGCACTTGGAGAGGCCTATGTCCAGCAGTGGACTACTTTAACAATACATATTCTTTAAAATAAAATTCCTGTTAGTTGCACATTTTATAACTCGAGAATGGCTGAGCTGTTTAAGCTGAAAATTAGAGGGGTGGTAGCTTAGACCCGGGAGAAGGACATAGGGTAGTTTTTGTTGTCACCATGCTGGACTCGGGTGAAACCGCGGGTAGAAGTATAAAAAAAGATAAAACTCACATTAACAATATTATCGTGCGGCGAGAAGGATCGGAACATGGCCTCGAAGTAGGCAGCTCTCGCGGCCAGCACGGAGCGATGCGCCGGCCGCAGTGCTGCCCCCACGCGCAGCCGCACGTCAGCCAACCACACTGAACTGGTCAAAAGTACTGACATGTCCTGTTCGAGGGTAGTACCTGGGGAATAAACAATATATCTTTTAATCCTTCTTCTGCTCTCTGCCCTGTTCCAAAGTTATTTGATAACCGAATTGGTAACTATTTAAATATTTCCGAAAAGAAACGCCACTTACAAAAGCTGTCAAGTATATAACACTGGAAAATTCGAAATATATAGATATATTACCTATGATAGCATTTCTAATCGATTTAAGTAGGTAAGTGGTCGGTCAGTAAACTTGTAATCGTGTCAGGTGGTCAGATTAAGGCGACGAATTGGTCAACAATACGCGCGCTAGCTTATAACTAATAGTCGTAAGCGACAAAATGGTTTTGTAATTTTATTATTTAGAAATGATAATTTGATAAAAAATCCTTCTACAATTTCAAATAGTATGTGTATACTCAACTACTAAAAAAGTTAAGAGGCTTAAATCGGTCCCGTTTGCCCATAATATGTGAATCTCTTTTTAAAAAGAGGTATGATTAATATATTTTTCTCTGTTATAAAAGTTACCTAATCATGTTTTGACGTCTAACAAAATAAGGTTTATATCATGAACTTTCAGGTAACCAAGTTGTATTTTGATCCGTTTTGTATTTACTGAGAAAAATTGAGATCCTTGGCGCCAAAAATTCCAATTCGTCCTCTTAATACTCAACCGTTCTCCGTGTGAGAGGAGACCTGTGCCCTGCAGTGGGACGATAAAACGGCTGTAACTAAGTGGACGGTCAGTAAAACGTAACATACGGCTACCATTTTATTATTACGCATTACTTATCGGTTTCGTAACCATTTTTCTAAGGGTTTCAGACCGGTATAACATGAACAATGCTTTTTTTTCTTTAAATCTGTTCTATACCATGCTCAGCACAGATCAAGTAACTCTTCAACTTTTAACGCATACAGGTCTACACATTATCACTACATAGTATAAAACAAAGTCGCTTTTTCTGTCCCTACGTTCCTTTGCACGCTTAAATCTTCAAAACTACGCAACCGATTTTCATGCGGTTTTTATTATCAGATAGAGTGTTTCAAGAGGAAGGTTTATATGTATGTCGGAGAATGTCATTAGTACGGACACTAAACGTCACGCAAGCACGCCCTCTGGCGGCGTTTCCGGTGAAACAACATTTTGGCGCGCTTGGCAGAGTGGTGGCGGTCAGCGTGGCGTCCGCGGAGCTCAGTCTTGATCGAGTCTTGGTCGAGGCTTTGTCGAGACTTCGTGTTGTCGCGTTACTGCCTTTCGTTACGTGTAGTGTACCTATGTTATTGCCTAGCGTTGTAGTACCTAAACTAACTGTAGTGTCTTGAGATTTTTGTATTGTAATGGTTCTTCTAACCTAACAAACAGACATGTAATGCTGGGGAGTTTGTTCCGCCACTTCTTCTCCCCAGCCAAAACACATAGAAAGTGGCGAAGGGCGGGCGTTTTGGGGGCTGTCTTTTGTTCTGACTAATTTGAATAAACGTTTGAGTTTTTAGTTTGTTTGAGTTTGAGTTTCTTTGAGTTATCTCTTTGCTCGATTACCCTATCTGATATCGGACGATAGTGCCATCCTGATGACGCCTCCGACATGTACAATAACATACATCAAATAGTGGGGAAATAATGTTATGCCGTGCGAAGCCAGGGCGGGTCGCTAGTACCATCTAAATAACATCAAAGACTAATGTCTGACCTATAATCTCCTCGTCGTATTCATTCTGCGTGGTGGCGTTGGGCTTGGGGGGCGGCTGCTGGCGCCTCCGTATCACTTCCACCATGAGGCTCTGCTCCATCTCCTCGAATTCCTTCGACATCACTATGGGCGTGAAGTTGTAGTCTTTCACCACGAACCTAAGGGAACCAAATAATGTAAGCCTTTAGCCTTGTCCTTGTTCAGCCTTTGTATCGTACCACTGCTGGGCTGCGGCCTCCTCTCACACGGAGAAGGATTGAGCATCAATCACGATTGCTCAATGATTTCAGACTTTATAATCCAGGTTTCCTCAAGATGTTTTCCTTCACCTTTTTACCAGCCATTGGTGTCTAAGATATACTTAGAAAGTAAATACGAACTTAGAAAAGTTGCATAATAAATAATGTAAGCGCCACTAGTTTATAATACTGGCTGTTTCCTATGGTTTCACTCTCAGGCCCTAGACACTTCTGGATTTATGTATTGGATATATGACATCATTCTAAATCCAAAATGGCGGAACATCCAAGATGGCGGAGTAGTTATTTTCTTCCTTATGTAAGACTTGTCACCTGAGGCAGTACTCCTTAATGCAGTGCAGTTGCGCATGATGAGCTGCATGTAGCGCTTGCAGCACGTTGGCGAGGCACAGGTTGGCGCGGAGGAACCGCGCGCACAGTCCGCGCAGACGGGGCACGTTCAACCGCAGGGCTAGGCGGAGGACCGACATCACTAGGAGCACTGTTGCTGGCGACGCTGGGTCTTCATCTGGGGAAAAATGGAAGAGGTATATACCTTTACCGGATGCCTTTACTTCTGCCGGAGCTACGGGATTGTTCGCCCGAGTTACATGATGGGTTTTAAGTCAGTTTGAAGATTGATATCCCATAATAAAGCTGTTATATAAGCCTGATATAAATAAAGCAAATAAAACAACATAATTTTTCCGAAATTCTGATGTCAAAAGTTGGCAACCGACCGGGCCCAGTCCCAAAGTCTGTCTATTCTATTTTTATTTATGGCAATCCGTGTCCATGTCAATGTCTACGATTCTGCGAATGACAAGTGATATGAGAAGCAAATAGTGCTTAACCCCTCTGCTCGACAAGATTTTGACATATGACTATACCGTTGATTCGGCGGGATATTTTGAATCGCGACATGGAAGTCAAAAATTTGTACTAACTTTCAACACATGAATTCTAAGTCCGTAATGCCTGATTAGAAGTATTTTACCTATAACTTTAGAGCTCACTTATTTGACAACAACGTGCAAAGGTCAAATGGGGTCAGTTAATTCAGAAAAATATAATAATTACGGTGTTTTTAAGTCTATCGAAAAGTTAGGCATTTCAAATTTGGTGAAAACTTACCAATAAATTATCGCATCACTTTCTCAAACACAACACAAACGTCATATTTATAACATTTTCAATCCATTGCAATACATTTCGTGCACTTATTTATGTTCAATAACTAAAAAATCAGCACATAAAATACACAATAAAAATGAACAATATTTACAAGATCAAAGTCACAGACAAGTAGAGTTTGGAATAGAGTTTTATTTTTTTTTTCAATCATCGGTGTGCATTCGATACCTAAATCGGATATTTATTATAAATAATCGAATACCAATTTTATATATATTTTTTAATAGCAACTTATTTCAATTTTATTTATTAATTTTAAATTATAGGTTCAATTTGCTTTTGTTGTTAAGAAAAAAGATATTTAAGTTTTATGAAAGATTTTAGCATTCAATTTTTATATGTATTATTTATTTTGGTGTTGCGTCATTCGTAATAATTTTTAACTTTAATTGAATTTTTATTACCTATTACGGAATTTTAATTTATTCTTATATTATTTCTCAACAATTCTAAGATTTTTGTTTTGGCGGAGGGTAAGCCTGGTGTTCTGAAATATAATGCAATTTGTAACTACCAAAGTAATGTACTTATTTGATGATGAGAAACAATAATAATAATTGATTGATTTTAAAGTCACCAAATATTTTTAACCGAATCCCAAAAAGGAGGTGGTTCTCAATTTGGATTTTTGTTTTTGGTCGAAGGGGTATATTCCCCATATTTGTTATTAGGTCCAGGATCTGATGATGGAAACCTTGAGAAATCGAGGGCAACTCTCGAAAATTTTAATAACTTGACACTCAGATGTATGTCTGATAACACTATGAAACAGTAAAGGTTTGGAGCTGACCTGATGATGGAGACCAGAGTAGGTCGAGGGAACTCGACAACCGAACTGCTCTCGTCTCCATCTCCTTCACTGTTGCAGAGGCCTCGTAAATACGAATAGTATAAGCACAAACACGAGAAAGTTTAAATATTCAGTTGTCGAGTTCCCTCGACCTTCACTGGTCTCCATCATCAGGTCAGCTCAAAGCCTTCACTGTTGAATAGTGCTACCAGGCAAACACCTGAGTGATAAGATTTCAACCTATGTATTTCTGCAACTTTCGAAAGTCGCCCTCGCTTTCTCAAGGTTCCATCATCAGATCCTGACCTGATGATAATGGGACCACCTCGGAAGTATACGCTATCAAACAAAAAAAGAATCATCAAAATCGATAAATAAATGGCTGAGTAATCGCGTAACAAACATACAAAAAAAAAACAGTCGAATTGAGAACCTCCGCTTTTTGGGAAGTCGGTTAAAAATAAGTCGGCGGCGGCCATCTTTCCATCTTGGACCAGCTTTCGATGAACAGCGAACTATTTTCCCTTTCAAACAATAAAATCGTCATAAAATTTTGCGATAGCTACACCTAACTACGGCTCTCGTCAAATAGCTTTGCCGCTCAGTTAAAAAGTTGGAAGTAACGAATCGCCATTAAGTTTGGCAGGTCTACAGGAATCCTGCACATAAAACACCCGAAGAAATAAATAAGTCTTCATTTGCCGTCTTCAGAAACCCTAAAAACCGAAGTTTTTTTTTATTCCGGCTACAACGTATTTTCTACCACTGATTTTCTAGCAATTTTTTTTTTTAATAAATTGAGTCATTTTACTTTTCCTAATTTATTTTCAGATTATGGTAAGTATACAAAAGTGCAATTTAGTAATATTATAATATCAAATTATATAAAATTATTAAATCGATTCTTTTTTTTAACGAATCGGATCATTCGATGCAAAACTTCTATCACCGTCGCCATCTTGTCTATGCGTCTTCAAATTTAAAAAAACAACTAATGTAAACAAACATGGCGAGTTCGATCAGAATTCCCGGTAATTACGATTGGATTTTAAAAAGGTATATTTCTAACGGGATGCTAAATATGAAAGGTTTGAATGCGTAAAAATAATTTAAATTTATTTAGTTATTTTATTTAGTACTCACAAATGTGGTTTGATTGGAAAGAAAATAAATATGAGCGTAAATAATTAGGAAAGTGTATGACTGATTCGAAGACCCCAATTGGGGTCTAAACCGAGCTTACGGTAACATTGATGTTCAGACCCCGATTGGGGTCCGCTACGGATTTGACGGTTAAGGTTTTTTAATCTCGTAGACTAAATTAACACTTGCTTGTACCTACGATACCGAGTTGTTGAATCGTAACTTTTTATTTATGACTAGCTTCTGCCAGCGACTTCGTCCGCGTTAAATTTGGACTTTGTGCAAAGAGAGGAAACAATAAACACCAGCCTATCCAATTATCTAAATCTTTGATGTAACGTGATGCACAGTTGCGAAGACTTGGAACTTCCCAATAAACTTCAATTTTGAGAAAAAATCAATATAATTTTCGAGAGAATTTTTGATAAGGTTTAGGATTTAGTTTACCCTCAAAATATTGCAATTTTGTATCCCTTTTTATCCTTTACCTTTTGTATTCCTATTACATTTTCAAGGTCTGTCACACTGGAAGATGGTGCTTACCTTTCTCAGTGGGATCGATCCTGCTGGTGTATGTAAATGAGCACCATATTGAATGCCTCGGGCGTGGCTTAGGCTACCGTGATGCTCAATTGCGGAGAAAACTCGGAACTTCCCAATTAAATCCAATTTTGGGAGAAAATTCATATAATTTTTGAGTTAGTTCCCCTATGAGATATTTTGTTACCCTCAAAAAATTTGAAATTTGGTATCCCTTTTGTATCCTTTACCTTATGGTATTCCTATAACCTTTTCAATGGGGTCTGTCACACTGGAAGTGCTTACCTTTTTCAGTGGGATCGATCCTATCGGTGTATATATAGTTGAGGACCATGTTGAAGGCCTCGGGCGTGGCTTCCGGTAACGTGATGCAGAGCTGCGGAGGAGACTTGTAGGATATCTCGGTGGCTTCCTCTTCGCCTGACGCTATGCGCTTCGTCAGTTCGTCTCGAGCTTCCCTGGGTACATATGGGTACATATACATATTATATATTTGGTTTAAAATTAAGTCAATGGTATTTTTATATCAACACTATAGCATTATAATTTAGTATACCACTTGAACAGATACAGATTTAAGCGACACTATTATATAATTTCTCATCTTATACCGTCAATACTTCGGCTCAAATGCTGAATACCTATTTACAATAATGGCATAGTATTCGAATCAGAAACTTTCATGTCGAGGAAGAGGAACTAAAAGTGAGCCTATTGTCACCGATTCAATTAATTCTAAGCTATACTGAAAAATTCCACTAAAAATAATTCAATGATACATACACCAAATCCAATACTCTAAAAGTGAGTATAGACTACAAAATTTTCTGGAACATTTCTGTGTAATGTGTGTACAATACAGGCAAAAACTCAGTTTGCAAAGCATGTTTAGTTGGTAAATAAAAGGATGATACACTAAAACATATCGTAGAGCGGCTCGTTGTTCTGTTACAAGTAAATGTTGTAGTCTAAACATACCTTAAGTGAGTTTGAGGTTCTGGATTTGGTTTACAAGAATCCTACAGGATTTGGGAATACACCAAAAAATATATAAAAAACCGACCAAGTGCGAGTCGGACTCGCGCACGAAGGTTACGGGTACGGAAGTACCGATTTATAAAACGGACAAAAAAATCACGTTTGTTGTATGGGGAGCCCCCCAAAATATTGATTAAATTCTAGTTTTCATTTTATATTATTGGCAACAATAATACATCCATCCGTCCATCCTCCGAGCCTTTTTCCCAATCATGTTGGGGTCGGCTTCCAGTCTAACCGGATTCAGCTGAGTACCAGTGCTTTACAAGAAGCGACTGCCTATCTGACCTCCTCAACCCATTTACCCGGGCAACCCGATACCCCTTGGTTAGACTGGTGTCAGACTTACTGGCTTCTGACTACCCGTAACGACTGCCAAGGATGTTCAATGACAGCCGGGACCTACAGTTTAACGTGCCATCCGAAACACAGCCAATGGTGTCTAAGATATACTTAGAAAGTACATACAAACTTAGAAAAGTTGCATTGGTACTTGCCTGACCTGGGATCGAACCCGCGCCCTCATACTTGAGAGGTTGGTCCTTTACCCACTAGGCCACCACGACTTTTTTACAATAATAATACATCATCTGTGAACAATTTTGCTCTGTAACTATTACGGTTCATGAGATACAGCCTGGTGACAGACGGACGGACGAACAGAGGAGCTAAAACAACAGGGTCCCGATTTACCCTTTGGGTACGGAACCCTAAAAACCCAGCAAAAACTTCAACTTACTTGATCTTAGCCCTCAGGAACTGTGACCGGGCCGCTAGGATGGCCTGGTGTGCCAGGATGGGCGTCTTCTCGGGCCCCACCAGGATCTGTATGTCGCAGAACTGGTGGGACTTCAGGATGCGCCCGAAGTCATCGTGTAGCGTGCAGCGGGGGTAGTTCGATAGCTATGGACGGTGAACAAATACATGAAGCTTGACTACCTATGTATGGCTACTTACAAAACATGGAACTTGATTCTGAATTATTATTATTATGTATGTCTCTACCAGACCACGGGGCTATAGGGTCCCGGATATTTTTTTTACGATTATCCTTGTCTACACTATAGAAATGTACCCAACGAGAATTCCCGGTTCTGTGCTAAACTGTTGCTAACTATGGAAGAAAACTACTTGGGCTATTGTGATGGGATGCTAATGGACTAGGAATGGGGAAACTACGGGAACTATTATAATATTATTGCGCTTTGGTAGGTCTTGTCTAAAAGGCGGTCATTACGGGAATCAATTTGTAGGTGTGTCCTTTCGATGTTGAGCAATTCAAATGGGGGATCAAAGTGTGACGTCGCTGTTTAGTTTAGTTTGTAAGAAGAGAGTGGACAATAATTTAAGAAACGTATTTATTCTTGAAACTTACTCCAGGTAAATAGCAAGACCTACTGTACCGGGGAGTACAGTAAAACAATTTGTTTTTAAGAACAAGTCAGGCACAAAAAATACAAATACTGTAACTTACTTGAAATCTAAAGAGTTCTCCACTGCGCACGTTATTATCCACAGTTCCTCCGAAGATATAGAGAGCATCGCCTACCACCGCGCCCGCGTGGAACAGTCGACCTGATGGTATCTGAGAGTCGGTGGGCGGCTGTACCACTGACCTGATAGGAGAACAAACAAATAATGGCATCCAAGGCTAATTCCGACCACAGCTGTTCTCGTATAAGGAGATCAGCCAGCTGCGCAGGACATATAGAGCACAAGCATTTGCGCAGACACAAGTGCCATCGAGGTCTCGGGTTTGATTCCCGGATCGGGCCGAAATAGCTTTGTGAGATTTAGGAATTTTCACGAAGCAGTCCGGAGCCTGGAATTTGGTGATTGATACACCCGTGTATCGGAGAGCACATAAATGTCGGTCCTGCGCCTGATCTCACTCCGGTCGTGTCGGATTACCGTCCCATCGGGCTATGAGAGTGAAGGAATAGTGAGTGCACCTTTGTCTGCGCAAATGCTCGTGCACTATAATATGTCCTGCGCAGTCGGCCGATCTCCTTACATGAGAACAGCCGCCGAGGACGGCGTCGCACTCACCATATCTGCGTGTCCAGGTCGTAGCAGTGCAGGTCGTTGGGCAGCGTGTTGTCGGCGGCGCCGCCGAACACGTAGAGCTGCGCGCGGTGCGCCAGCATGACGTGCCCGTAGCGCCGCGCCGGCGCGCCGCCCGCGCAGCGCAGCAGGTGCTCCGTGCACACGCGGCTCCAGCTGCAGCACCGAACAGACTGGCTCTAGATATTTACCCCTTTTTTATGGCAAATCACCAGCGAAGAAGAGTGATGAAGCGAAGCGAATCATCATCATACAGCGAAGTCCACATTGAATTCATATCCGTCTTACTTATCCCACAGAACAAATATGTACCTACATGCACCGCGCCGAATGCAGAAAACCCACCTACTTTTAGATAGGTTAGGATCTGATGATGGAAACCCTGAAAAATCGAGGGCAACCTTCGAAAGTTGTAGGCATACATAGGGTAAAAACTTGACACTCAGGTGTATGCCTCAAAGCACTATTCAATAATGAAGGTTTGAAGCTGACCTGATGATGGAGACCAGAGAGGGTCGAGGGAACTCGACAACTGAATACAGTGCCGGTTTTAACTCTACCAGCGCCCTGGGCGAGATTTCTGCGTCGCCCTCCAACCGCAATTCAAACCAGTACGAAAAACAGAGACATACGTAGTTACCGATTGCGCGAGCGAAGCGAGCGCGAATTTTTTGACGTGACAACGTCTTATATATCGATGGGGCCGGCTGCACGCACGAAAAAACATGACTTATGCGGCGTTACCTCGCTCTGAGGCGTTCCGTTTACGGCTTGAAGTGCAAGCGAGTGCACGCAACGAGAGACAAGGAGGCACGATCCGCCTCCGCTTTCGGCAGCGTTCGACATCTGACGATCAATTTCTTATGACGTTGTCACGTTCGACTATCGTCAGTAAACCGAATTTACAGACAACCGTTTTTTTAATAGTTATCAAGTCAATGCAAAAATTACGTAAAATGTAGCCCAATCGTATATAAGTTATTGCTGGTTGGTGAATCTAAAAACACGGGAACATATCTTCTGATTGCGCGAGCGAAGCGAGCGCAAAATTTTTTGTTATATTTAAGAACTTAAAACAAAAATTACTTAAAATGTAGCCCAAACGTAAATAACTCTTTGTTGGTGTTGGCGCCTATGTATTAAAATTTTGGGACTTAAAGTAGTACCGTAAATAAGAAAGTTCATATGGAAACTAGAAGTTACTTTCTTATTAATAAAAGGACTTAAAAACGACGCTACCTTTTTTTGCTAGGGTAGACTAAATTTTTGAGTTTTGGATCACTAAAAAACTTTTTTGTATTTGCTTACTTACTAAAGGTAACGCTTATGCATTCAGTTACTAAATTATACATAGCCGCAGTTTGGGCTGAGTTATGTTTTTTTACCTCGTGGACCCCTCCCTTGTCAAAGCTAGAAATACGTCCGAGACAATAGGTATATAAAAAAAAACATACCGGGCGAATTGAGAACCTTTCTCCTTTTTGGGAAGTCGGTTAAAAACCGAATGGCGGCAACTTTAGCTTTGTAACATTAGTAAGTATGCATTATCTAAACCAAATTAATATTTTAATAATATTAATATTTTTGTGACTTGATCACGACTACATGACTAGCACCGAAGCTGGATCCGTCCTTGGTAGGAAGTAGGATAGGACTAGAATTTTATAATGACTTACGTATGCGTCTCAAAGTCAAACTGGAACAAGGCATTAGTGATCTTGGCGCCGCTCTGGCCGCTGAACACGAACATCTTCCCCCGAGCCACCGCCACGGGGAAGTTGCAGCAAGTTGGGGGACACTGGCCTTTTTGCTCTATGCGCTCCCATTGGTGGTTCTCACCCTGAAAAGTAGCAAAAATACAAAATATAGGTAAAAAACTGAATACTAAGGTTGTCAGTGAACATACTCGACAGTCGTGATGGGCAGTCAGAAACCAGTAAGTCTGACAACCAGTCTTACCAAGGGGTAGGTATTGGGTTGCCCGGGTAACTGGGTTGAGGGGGTCAGATAGGGTAGTCGCTGCTTGAAAAACACTGGTACTCAGCTACATCCGGTTAGACTGGAAGCCGACCCCAACACAGTTGGGAAAAAGGCTCGGGAGGTGTGTTATGATGTTTAATCTACATATAACAATACAATACTAAATGACGCTTAAGCTTACCAATAAATTGATAGTCCACATGTCATTGAGTCGTGCATTTCCGTCATAGCCAGCGAAGATCCACAGTTTGTCATCATAGACCGCCGCGCCGTGTGCTGATCGAGGCACTGGCTCTCTGAAACAGGACGCAACGGTCAAAATGATGATGATGATGATGATGATGATGTCCTCCTGGCTGATTATCGGCTACGGCGGCTGTTCTTATGTAAGGAGATTAGCCAACTGCACATATTATAGTGCACAAGCATTTGGGCAGACACAGGTGTACTCACTATTCCTTCACTCTCATAACCCGATGGGACGGTAATCCGACAAAACCGGAGAGTGATCAGGCGCAGGACCGATATTAAGGTGCTCTCCGATGCACGGGTGTATCAATCACTAAACTTTCAGGCCGAAGGCTGCATTGTGGAAGTCTTCTAAAACCCACAAAGCGATTTCGGCGTGTGCCAAAGAAACTACTTTCCAAAACTGGATAAAAGGTAGCCGACAGTTGGAAACTTTATTATTCCGTAGTACCTGATCATTAAAGGTTAAAAAAAATAGTTATTGAATACTCACTGGCCAGTAAACTTCCACTGCACCCACTGAGCGCTGGGGAACTTGTACTCGAAGAGGTCATTCTTATTGGTCAAGTTCGAGTTGGCCAGAATATCCCCCGTGTAACCGCCGAACACGAACATTGACGACCGATGTACCTACGACAGAACAGACAGTTTACAAAGTCATTCTAATTAGTCCGCATTTTACATTATTCTCATTTATATTTATTACTAGCTTTTGCCCGCGGCTTCGCTCCCGTCAACTGACTTCTCTACTTTACCCTATTTTTTTTCATAAGAACCTTCTCCTGACAATAACAAACACAACAAAAAAAGAATTAGCCAAATTGGTCCAGGCGTTGTTGAGTTATGCGCTTACCAACACATTTTGCGATTCATTTTTATATTATAGATAGATAATAATAATTAATATACTAGCTTTCGCTTGCGGCTTCGCCCGCTTGGTGTGTTCATAAAAAGTATGTCTTAATGCAGGGTAGCATCTATTTACATCAAATTTCAACCAAATCAGTCCAGCCGTTTTTGCGTGAAAGAACACACATCCATACATTCTCACAAACTAAGTAAATAAACATTAGTATTGATGTAAATGATTCACTTTGTACATAATTTTTGCAATATTTACAAATTATGTACTTCATAATTTTTACAATATTTAAAAATTATGAATAAAATGAATTGTTTTAACTTTCACATTTATAACACAAATATTGAATTATTATTGATACTAGCTTTTGCCCGCGACTTCGTTCGCATGATATAGTGACTTCCGGCATATTTTTGGTTTGACCAATAGATGGCGCTATATGTCCGGAATATTTTTTTTTTTTTTTTAAATAAAACTATCCTATGTCCTTTCTCAAGTTCCAAACTATGTCTGTACCAAATTTCACACAAATCGGTTCAGTAGTTTAGGCGTGAAGAAAAGACAGACAGACAGACAGACAGAGTTACTTTCACATTTATAATATTAGTTAGGATTAAGTCAAATACCAGTAGTGTAAGTAAGATACTCACCACAGCAGAATGATGATACCTTGGAGCGGGTGGCACTCCCATACAGCCAGTTTTAGTCCAAGACTTCTCCCGTATATCGAACCTGATCAAGTCATTTAACATGGACTTGCCATTGTCACCACCAAACACGTATATGGCATCTTTGTACGCAACCGCTGTGTGTTTACTTCGCCTGAAAACAGTGGTTAGTAAAAAGGTTTCATGTAATACATGAATTTCGGGAAAGAACAAGTATTAATATTGTTACTGTTACTGTCACAGCTTTTTTATCATCCCACTGCTGGGCACAGGCCTCTTCTCACCCGCAGAAGGATTAAACATTAATGACCATGCTTGCTCAATGCAGGTTGGTGATTTCAGACTTTATAGTCCAAGTAATATTGTTACTTGCAAATAATGTAGTTTTCTAATGGTGAAAGAATTTTTTAATCAGCAAAGTGGTTTTTGAGTTTATTCATTACAAACAAACAAAGTTTTCCTCTTTATAACATTGGTATAGATGTAAATTTTTTATCTGTATTATATAAATATTGGTTTTTAAATAGATTTCATCAGAATTTCAAGAAAGACTTTTTCGAACCATACACCCAGCTATTGACGTTTTTTATACACCTGCAATAGGTCTAAAATCTAAAACATACCTTGCCCCAACGAATTCGTAACACTCGGACATGCGTTTCCACTTGTGAACTGTCTCAAAAGGTCCGAACTCCATCCGGAGGCTGATGTCCAGCTCATTTGGATTGCGGAGCTGTTCTGTTATCATCTTCCCTAGATTTTGCATTTGGAGATTTTTCTGAAAGGTTTTTTTTTAAATATATTTTATGTAAAACTTAAGTAATCTAAATGCAATGTACTTTTTTTCTAATGATATAGAAAAGAATGTGGTGCCAATAGGTAGGCATTACAAAAGCATCGCACTTAGGTATTTATTTGAGACATGAACAAATAGGAAAACATTATATACCTACTTCTGAACATTGTTTCATTAGGTGTGTAAAAATTTAAGTGGCTCACCTGCTCCAGTTTTCCTTTCAAATTGTAACCAACCAGCCAAGAAGTTTAATCCAAAGACAGGACTGAAATAAATATTAAAAATGTTTGAATACTGTTACTGTTTTACTTATATTTAATTGCGTGTAATGTGTATGATAGTTACCGAGATAAACCTTATTACTGACGATTATTAACAAAATAGGAATCAATATACGTCTGGCTTTCTAATATAAACTAGCGGCGATCCGGAACTACGTTAAATTGAATTCTCAAAATAAACTTGCCGAAAATAGGTCGCCGAAATATATCATGAAGTCATTGACTTCATAAACAAGACATGTTTTTTGTTACCACGGTTTCAATTTATGTTACGGTACGTAGATATTTTTACCTTGAACTGTTTCTACCCCGAAAACAAGGTTGAAGATGCGGAAATCACCAAAATAACACAAATATTTTAAAAAGTTGCTAACTTCAATCAATAAACTATTTTGACAGAAACTGCGTGAATGATCAATGAATGAACCAGTTTATATTTTGATTTTGAACAATGGTGAATGAAAAAATTCATTGATATTTTTGTATTTTTTTATATATTTATTTTTTCATGTGGCAATATGCGGAAAATATTATAAGCCCGGCCGTAGACATCCGGTTTCCGGATACGGTTTCCTGATCAGGAATTCAGATTCGGAAATCGAAATGCTCTTTTTTCATACAAAATGTTCACAAGAGCGCACACCTTCTTACTTTTTCCGGACGGAAAAAAACCTGACATTCGGTTTAAAATTTTCTCCGTGCGTTCCGGTACTCAAAACGGAATAAAACCTAATGACGTCATTCCGAACGCAGCGCTCGCGAACAATTTGGTTCGACCGCCGCACACATACGGAAATTTTCATTCTGAATCAAGGTAGCCCTGTTCCGAATGGACGTGTATCAGAGCATTCAGAGCCCGCCTGTGACCAGTGGCGTAGCTTGCCTTGTCGGGGCCCCGTATAAAAAAATTGTTTGGAGGCCCTTATATGGCACTTTTTTTATAACCTCTTCCCTTTTCTGTTAACTTTTTCTTTTCTCAGCGCCGCTGGGATAATCTATTTTCCTTTCACTCATTTAATGCACATTTATATAAAGCGCGTAAATAAACAGTACACTGCACTCCGTGCGGTGGCGGCGTAGCATCGGGTGGCACCCGCAGCGGACTAACTATTGAGCACCAAATAATTATGGATTAAAATTGTAAATAAAAGTACTTAAAAATCGTGTAGAAATCATTCGTGGTGGTTTTTGCTAGGTTTAATTTAACGTAAAGAAACCGGAAACGGGTCATTGCAAACTTATAAAGAGCTATTTTTGAAATTTGGGATATAAAAAACCCAAACATGTTTTATAAAAACCGGCCAAGTGCGAGTCGGACTCGCGCATGAAGGGTTCCGTAGGTACCATTATTTATAAAACGGACAAAAAAATCATGCTTGTTGTATGGGAGCCCAAAATATTTATTTAATTCTAGTTTTCAGTAGATTATATTTAGTAGAGTAGAGTAGATAGATTCAGTATTTGTTGTTATAGCGGCAACAGAAATACATCATCTGTGAAAATATCAGCTCTCTAACTATACCCTAAAAATCAGTGTGAAATTTTTAAGTTTTGAGAAAAAAATAATTTATTAAAATATTCCATAAATAGTCCCATGAACGATGTTTTCGTAACAGCGCCTAAACAATCTTTAAAGCATTTTTTTCATATGAAGGTGTGAAAAAAAGAAATTAGAGAGTATGCAATATTATTTTTAACATTTTTATCTTTTTTTTGAGATTCGTCACATTGTTATAGGACGTGGGGCAATTTTGTATGGATTGCAATCCGTCTTCTTTGAATAGCATGCAGTGACTGGTAGTGAACCTAGGCTTTGCAGATTAGAATGGCACCCTCAGTGACTTGTCCCTTCTGCCCGTGCCATCCTGGTCGTGCAGATATGTGTCGACCAAGATGGCACCCCCGAGACGTGGTACCAGTGGCGGACCGCCCTCTCCCCCCCCCTTATGCTGCTACTAACTCCGTGGTTTAATATCCAATGTAAAGTACAACAACGTACACGTAAATCGCGATATCGATGAAGGATTCCCCGCTGAGTTGAAGATGAAGTAAGTAAAACGGGGAAGTCCCGCAGCCCGCCATAACGATGTAGAGTGTTGTTAACTTTTGAACGCACGCTTAAGGCGGGAAAAAAAAAGAATTGCTTTTCAGAATTTTGATATTTGTAAAATAAAATAAATTAGGAAGTTTTTATTTTTTGTCCTTACACACTTTTGGGGCCCCCGTGGTCCGGGGGCCCCGTATAATTGATACGGCAGATACGACGGTAGCTACGCCCCTGCCTGTGACTGGCTTTTTATATATGTTTTTATTTTTGTATTAAATATTATTAAAAAATCTTATTTATTGAACAATTAACAAACGTACACATATTTACATAAATAAACACCCAAAAATAATGAGTTTTTTTTTATTTCTCTCATATCTATGCCTTTACTGCCCCATTGATTATTATTATTAAATAATCAATTTTTATTCAGATAATACAATCCATTATTGTTAGTAAAGACATTTATGAAGTTCATCAAAGGATTAAATGGACTTTCTATAATACTAAATAAATAATTCTTCTGGGTATGCTCGTAATTTAGCCGTTTTAAGATAGAATTGACTTTCGGATAATCTTTGAGCATTCGACGAGTGTACCCAGTAACGTCGTTTCCTCTTTTTCTTGTTTAGCGCCAGTAAAAGTGCAACAGCAATCAATTCGTCATAGTCCATGATACGACATCATAGACTATGACGAATTGATTGCCTTCAATATGGTTCCTCTTTACGTACTGGCCAT
The DNA here is from genome assembly GCF_030705265.1 of Helicoverpa armigera. Lineage (NCBI taxonomy): Eukaryota > Metazoa > Arthropoda > Insecta > Lepidoptera > Noctuidae > Helicoverpa > Helicoverpa armigera. The sequence continues at coordinate 6,186,582 of NC_087141.1, forward strand.
GTAAATTCCGAATGAAAAAATCCGAATGTGTGCGCTAGTGACACGGAATCCCGAATCTGAATTCCTGATCAGGAAACCGTATCCGGAAACCGGATGTCTGCGGCCGGGCTAAGAGGTGGATTTCACTAGAAAAAAAAATTCTTTCATTTTCTTATAATCCCTGCGATATACTTTCACTGCTTTGATTCAAAATTTTACAAGGGGATCAATACATCCAAAAAATATTATAGACGTAAATATAAGTGTATAATCCAAATCCCTAAAAAACGTTATTGGGGAGGAATAGATAACAAAATATAATCAAATGTCATTCACTCCTAATCGTAATTATAATTAAACTTCATTCAGTTACCGAACTTCGCCGAGTTTGTTTATTAATTTACGGAACAATTCCTTGCAAAAGAAGAAAGTAAATAAAATAACAAATATGTCCTCACTGGTAAGTACTGGTTTGTAATTGCGCATTTGAATATTTGTTCATTGTTTTTCTATGATTGGTAAAGTAATTGGTTGTATTTGTTCTTTTATGTACAGACGGAAGAAAGCGTACGTCGCAACAGCGAAAGCGAAGGAGGTGATGCTGAAACGCCTGAACATGACCCTCACTTCGATCCGATTGTGTCGCTGCCACTCGTGGACATTCCCACCAACGAGGAGGAAGAGGAGGAACTCGTGAAGATACGTGCCAGGCTCTACAGATACGACACTGGTGATCATGAGTGGAAGGTGAGACAATCAACTATAAACAAATGATATGACCAACTGATTTTTGCCTTACCAATTTTTTTGTAGTTCATCTATGTATTTTTTGAGGACTCAATGGAACTTGATAAGATGAAAGCATTGTGTCTATTGCAGGTTAGGCCTGAGTCATAGATATTTCTGGCCTGTTGAATAGATAATTTATACAAAAACGTTAGACATTTTTTAATAATAATTTTAAGGTTTTCTGTAACTTGTTTTGTAGGAAAGAGGTACAGGTGACATAAAGTTACTTCGCCACAAAATAAACAACACAGTCAGAGTGGTGATGAGACGTGACAAGACACTCAAAGTTTGTGCGAACCACTTCATCACGCCGGATATTAGAATGAACGTCCACTGTGGTTCAGATAAGGCATTCAACTGGTCCGTCTTTGCCGATTTTGCTGATGAACAAATGAAACAGGAATTATTGGCCATTAAGTTTGGAAACCCTCAGAGTAAGTTGACTCCAATATTTACATAGTTTCATATTCTGACCTTCTACCACAAGGATATTTGCTTAACAAATGATAAATGATTTTGGTTAATAGTATTTATTTATAATGATTCTTTCAATGAAGTGGTGATTAAATATACATTATGAAACCATTACCTACTTTTTTCACTAAAAATACTTCTGTATTACAGATGCTGAACTATGGAAGAAGAAGTTTGCGGAGGCTCAAGAAATAGTCAGAACAAAGTGCAGTATTTACACACAGGACCTGTCTTCTGATGACGAGAGCAGCATCACTAGAAGTGAAGACACGGATTCACCGGAGCCCAAGCATAATGAGAAAAAATCTGATAAAGATGCCAAAAATATTGAAAAAGAAGAGACGGAATCTGATGGTGTAGTCCTAAAATTGAAAGAACTTAAAGTTGAAGGAGCTGAATAATTTCGTTTTCTTTTTTTAATTCTTAAAGTTATAAGAGGCCAACATGTAACTTGGATGTTGTCAGACAACTATATTTTAAATATAACAATGCATTTACAATAAATCTATATTTTTCTTTTAATGGCTTGTGATAGTAATGGTATGTTCGTATTATTATTTCAATTTTGTATTGGACTAATGTCAGTGTGCAAGTTGACTCAAACAGGGTTCAGGCATTTAGAATCTGACTGATGACAGTTTCAATAATAATAAGAAAAAATATGCATGTCGGAGACTGTCATTAGTACGGACACTAAACGTCATGCATAATATTTTTGAACGTTAGTCTTTCATCTTTTCTCATTTCAGAAATTGTAATTTCAGTTGTAGAATTATTACTGTTGGCAATACTTTTAACAAATTCAAAAATTAGGCCTGAATAAATGTACATTTAGGATTTGATATTCCATGGAAACTCGAATAAGTGTATTATAATAATTAAATGTAAGGTGATATTTTGAGTGGAGCAATGTCTAACACGGTTTCCCATTTAATAAACCAATGGTTTTTAATAGGCTTTGAATATTAACACACACATTATTTACATACTAGCATTTAGCCCATCCTTCAGATGAGACATAGGGCTCACAGAAGGCTCTCCCATTTCTTTCCACCTTGAGAAGCAAGATTAGTATATAAATTATCCTCGTACCACGAAAACTCGTTGCAGTATTGCTTCACTCGAAATAATGACGTATTCAACATAGGGCACCCAAATTAATGGCAAGAATACCTGCCATTCACTTGGGTGCCCGGTGCTAGAAATAATACATTGATTTTTATATGTCGTCAATCATTACATATCAATTAAATTGTCATAAACTATAGTTTTAGAAATATTTGTTTCTGTGTCGGGAGTATATTTAGCCTTATTTACCATATAGTTTATGTCTGTGAACAGAATTTTTAATATGTCATGATATATTCAAGCTATATTATTTTAGGTAGAGGCTACTGATTTTATGTACTTGTAGCAATTTTTAGGTTACTATTTTTAGCTACTACTAGTTTTAATTGTGTAGTAGTTTTGTTGCGCTTTGCCATTCGCGTTTCGCAAAATGAGCTGTCACCATGTAATTTTGGCCTCACAGATTTCTGCTTCATGTTAGAAAATATATTTACAGATAATGATGATGAGTTATTGAGATGTTGCAAGGAATTGAAATGCTTTAGATGTTAAGTAGATGTTATAAAGATATACACTTATTGATGTTCACATGTAGAATTTATCTTATTATACTCTTGACACATATTTCAAAATTACCTCGGTTTGTGGACAATTTATTTCGTCAAAGGTAATTTTTCATATTTTATGTGTTTGAAAATGGTTTTGTCACAATAGCATGTATTTTACATTCCAATATCGATTGCATTGTAATAAAATATTGCGAACACGAGATGTGACGAAACCGATGGTTGAATTCATAGTTTTAATTTTATACATTTGAAAAGCTGAATAGATGTATTTCATTCGTAAATTAATGTTTTTTACTTTTATTCCTCTTCCAGTTGATTTTAGAATTAAAAAAAAAAAAACTAGGAGATATATATGTATATGTGTAGCTATATGTAGTTTATCAGTTGTGTTAGCACCCATAACACAAGTTAATTAATAACTTACCATGGGGCTAACCAACCATGTGTGAAAAGATGTCCCGACATTATTATTATATCATTTTATCCTAAACTAAGAGCAAAACTTTTAATCATTTTGAGCCAGACAGTAAAACATTATGTTCAATTAGCATTTACATACATATTAAGTAGCATCAATAAAACACCCTTGCACATTTTAATTTTAAATTTATTGCAATCACACACAATTGTGCATCAATACCTAACACATCAGAAATAACTTTAAAATAAACCTAAATTACTATACACTATATAATACTAAGATATGCTCATAATGGTAAATGGTGTGCCAACCATAGTGATCAATTTCAGGAATTCTTTCAGAAACAATAAAAATCTCATAAAAATAACCTCATGATGTAACATAACAGTAATAATTATTTAAAAAATGCAGCTCTGTCTGCAGTTTAACAGATACCCGGTTTTGTTTGTAAGTTTAGCTCTAAAATTGCTGTTCCATTTCCAAAAGAATTTTAAGTAACTAATGCCAGATTTGTGCAGCTCCAAGTTAAAAACTAAGAGAACTTATTACATGACAATCATTAATGAAAGTAGTCTAAAATGAAATCGATGCAAACAAAATCATAGCTGTAAAAACTGAAAACAGGTAAATGATACATACACAGCAAGATTGCACTAAAACCTGTTACTGGCACAAAACAGGGTTAAATGGGACCGGCCAACCATGACTGTTTAGTTAACGGTAACAATTGATATAAAACCAGTCATCCACACTATCATTACAGCTATTGGAATGTTTTTTTATAAATGCTTTGGTAATAATACGTACAATATTCATAATTGCTTCTGTACTGTTGTAAAATATATTCAGTTGTGCCTAGTTAGAAGTTGTCCCCAACTTGACAAATGCAATGCAATGCTGCTGATCATGATACTCTTTTGAAGGAAACCTTTTTAATGTAACTGTCATTAACTCATTGAATGAAGGAGCGTAGATAAACGCGAGACACAATGGATTTATAAATTTTGACATACAAGCAGTTAATGGTCTCTGCACACAGCGGGCGCGGCGCGGCGGGACGGGACGGCGACGTGACACAATGTACTAGATCGTCGCGTCGCGTCGCGTCGAGCGGGACGGGTCTGTGTGGCGGCCTCCGTAGTATTTAGTACATTATAACTGCTCAGCGTCGCGTCGCCGTCCCGTCCCGCCGCGCCGCGCCCGCTGTGTGCAGAGACCTTAAACTATTTAATCTGGTTATTGTCCTATTTGAATGCGATGAGAATCTATGAACAAATGAGTTTTGAAGAATAAGGAGTATATTTTCATGAATATTATCAAATATGCTCATATAAAAATAACTGGAGCATTTTTATATGTTTAGTTTATAAAATATTCATATAAGTTCAATGATATAAATAAATAAGTTTAGAGAGAAATAGTCATAATCACCACAGTATTTTTATGGTCAGTTTATAATAGGAAGAAAATAATAGTAGGTACTATACATATATTTTTAAAAAATAATTTTGAAATAAAGTCTCACATGTAAAATACAGATAATCAAATATAAAATATGCTGAAATTTGAATTTAACATGAATCACTTCAGTAAACATGAAGTGATATAATGTCATTAATAATTACTTTTTCAAAAAGTAACTTTCAAATATTTGGGCATTCATCTCATTAAAAACAGTGAGAAATATATTTCATAGGAGTATCAAACTACCATGTGGAATTAATTAATAAGTGCTAAAAGACGAGTGGCCAATCACAGGTCCTCTTTAACTAACTTGGACTGCTTGTCAAATAATTGGAATGTCTGTAAAATATTAATTCTGACTCCTAATTGCTTCTTCTTCTCATTAGATACCTTTTCACTGAGCAACTTCTTCACTCTTTCATTCTCAAATTGAACAAATTCATCACCTTTCTCTAGAATCTTCTCCATTATTGTTTTGTAGATCTTTCCCGATGATGACTCCTGTAAAACATTTAGTGTTAATTAGAATATTGTGTTCGTACAATGTGTGAAACTTACAGTTACAGAATAACAGTAAATCGAAGACGCGTCCACGTCGGCGTCGCGTCATTTTAACAGTAGGTGTATAACTAACTGTACCTTATCCATATTTTTGACATAATCTTCAGCTTTTTTGAGAACTTTCTTTCGGTCATCTTTCTTGCTCTTCATGAACTGTATGGCTAATTTATCGAGGTCCTTCACGCAGCCCGGCAAACTTAAATAAATGCCGGTATTCTCTCGCACAAAACGACGAAGCTCGTCGCTATTGAATCCCTTTGCGTCGTCGAAAGGTATCGGCTCGGATTTGCCTTTCACGAACAGCTTAACCACTGGAAAATTGTCTTTGCTGGCTCCGTATTTCTTCGCGAGAGCCTCATTATCTTTTTCACCATAATCTTTCACACCAACTTCGGCAATCAAAAGATCATCCACGTCTTTCGCGTCCTTTGCGAGAGCCACGAAAGCTTCATGCTTGTCACCGTACGGGAACGCCACATCAAATTTAATAAGGCTAGCTTCGAATTTCTTTGTTATTTTATCAAAGGAGAATTCGTCTAATTCAACGGATCCGGTCGTGGTCGTCGCCTGATATGCTAAAGGAATAATTAAAACAATGTTTAACAGTAACAGATAACGCCGCATGGTTAGGTACTGAATACGTCCACAGCCTGGAAGGTTCTATCTTTCACCAATGAATATATTTTACGAAATAATAGCTGATAAAGTAACACCGTGAATATATTTTGTCGAACTGTCGCTGTTTTATTGACACTTTGACACATTCAATTCCAGTTTGTTTTTATAATCAATTTGTATTTGACTTGACTGTTTGAGTAAACATTATAGCCTGAAGTCCGATTCACGTTCCTGATTAGTTCGAAAGTACTACATTTATGCATTATTAACGGTTATCTGTTGGTTTCTTAGTATTTAAGTTACTTTTATCTATGATATAGTATATATGATGAATGTATATGATCAACCGAATTTGTACATCTGTATTTTGAAACTTTAGGTTCTTAGAAAATACGTTTATAGATTTTGCGCGAAATGGACCGTAGGACATATAATTTACTTTGACAGTAGACCGTGGGCAGTCTTGATTGGTCGTTACGTTAACTTTTCTTCGTAGCATGTTTTCATTTGCGTATCTACTCCCATTGATCTATATCTATACTCGTACATATAATAAATCTGTAAAATAAGTGTGTCTGTACATTGAATATATTAAAAAAATAATAATTGGGTGGGGTTCAGAAACAGTAATGGAGCACAAATCCAAAAAAAAATTTTGTCTGTATGTCTGTGTCTGTATGTCTCATCATGAATCATGAATGTTATGAAATAGGAATAGGGTATTACATGCATTTTTGAAATATATCTTAAATAAATTCTTTAGTCTTGATATATCTCTAAAAAATTAAAAATATTTTTTTTTCTCACGTTATGTACGAATATAAATTAATTGTTTTATCATAATTTCAAATTTCGCGCGTATTTCGCGAAAACGCGGCACACAACGGACGCCATGATTGTTTTTTGGTCATGACGTCATTACGCTACTACAGCTGTCAGTAATACATATTTTGATAGGGTCATTTCGCCTGTTGGCGACCATTTAGTGCAGTTGGCAAGTTTGACGGCGATAATAAAAATGCTCCAGCACTCATTTCCATGTCAAATTTGTGTAATGTATTCCTTATATACTCTATTTTAAGATTAACTTTCAGTTGTATAAGAAATATCTTACGTTTCTTTATCTATTTAAATCGATAAACCTCAGAATTAGGCGTTTTACCCAGTTTGCGTCCACAAAATCCAATTCGCGTCCACCCATGGTCCAGTTCGCGTCCAGCGGCTTTGAAAAGGAACATAGGGGTGAAATTGTTAAGAATTAATAAAGAAAGATTGTATTTGAACAATTTCTTTATTTAACAATACACTTAATTATTAAAAATCAACATTATCATCATTTAAAATTCACTTTACAAAATAAAAATAATTCTTCTCAACATTGGTTTAAGTAACTTAAAATTAGGCAATTAATTTTGAAACTTGAAGAATAAACAGTAATCAATTCTAACAGAATTGATTACTGTTTATTCTTCAAGTTTTTACTCTAAATCACAGGGAATGCTTAAGATCCGCCTTGATTATACTAAGTTTTTGGCCATATTTTTTTTTTTTTTATTAGCCTATGCTGTCCCACTGCTGGGCAAAGTCCTCCCCCATAGCCTTCCATTTTTCTCTGTCCATCGCTATTTGTGGCCAGTCCGAGAGGAAGCTGTCCAAGTCTTCTCTCCAGCGTTTTCTTAGTCTCCCTCTCGGTCACCTTCCATCCTCAGGGATCCAGTGTGTGGTGATGTTGGCCCACTTGTCCGGGTGCATTCGACTTCAACTTTGCAGACTTATTGCCCAAATCTACTATGCCCGGATCTTGGACCAGATAATGGTGTTGCGTAGGTATCCGGTCACTAAGCCGTATGCTGAGCAGGCTACGCTCCATGCTCCTTTGGCATACTTTTAGCCTGGACTTTTGAGATTCTGTCAAAGACCAAGTCTGAGCGCCGTAGGTTAGGATGGGCAGAATACACATGACTAGTTTCCGCTTCAGACATAAAGGGAGTTCTCCCTTCATGGACCAGTAGCTCTTCCAGGCGTTTTCGATCCGTAGATCGATTTCCTTTCATATTAAATTAACAAAACAATTTAATAATTTTGTGTAAACATACAACTAAAAGAATTGTTGAGTCAATAAATTATCAGACAAGGTAGCATATTCTTTGCATATTTTTTATCGATTTATTCTTCTCTCGAATAACATTTAACGCTTTATTTAAATCTTCTTCTGTGTATGTTGTCTTTTCCTTCTTTTTTCCTGTATCGGAAGAACTTATCTTAAATGAAATTACTTATATCAGTTGATAATTTAATTATAACCACGTATATATCTTAATAAAAAAATGTACTGTTTAATATATTAATATTAAACAGTATGTTTTAATTATTTTTTATAAGCAAGAATTTAACGAAAACAGTGGACGCAATTTGGTTTATTATTATAGAGGATAGTTTTAGTTCGCGTCCATTGTGGACGCAAAGTGGAAGTTTCGTAAAATTCGATGTAGTAATTCGCGTCCACCTTATTTTACTCGTTAAATATAAAAAACATTACCAAATTCATAATAAACATTATACTTTTATTCATCATTAAACTGTAGAAATAGCTATCTATCCTAAAATTCACATAAAACAATATAAAACTTACCATCAAACACGCCGCTGCACACTAATTTTTATCTAAAATTCTGCGTGTTTTCGCTTTCTTGTTTAAGAGCCTAGACTAATTATTTTTTCTAAAAGGATTGGTTGGACGCACAGAACGTTTGTCTATCTGTGCGTGCCTCTTATACATTAACGTATTAGCGGTAATGACTTTTCGTTTGATTAGTGTGTTAATTGACTTGTTTTCGAGGATTTTTAAAAGGAGATCGGCAAAATGGACGCGAACTGGGCTATGGACGCGAACAGGCGAAATGACCCTATGTATTGAAAATTTTAACTGACACTACCGTAATGACGTCATTAGCATGGCGGCGACATTTCGTAGTGTTCAAAGACAGATAAAAAAACCTAAAAACTTTAAACTGCAATAAAAAATATATTTACGTACCTTACGAAGTGAAACTAACATTTCCCGATTGCTTTTCCTCTAAACAATCATTGTAATTCACTTTTAATTTTTTTCTCATCTAGACTAAAATACCCTATGGTGAATTAAAAAAAGTAATTAGTCCGTCTTTTAGATAACCCTAAAATAATGGACACGTATTTTTTCTTTTCTTCTTCTCACAAACAAATAATAACGAAGATATAACACGCTTGAATTTTGTGTTAAGTCACTGCTTAGTACAAATTTTACATACCCAGACGTGGCGTCACGAGCCCCCACTCTCCGAATTTGTTGCGTTACATCTTATTATTATTTTGTATGTCTCTTCCAGACCTCGGGACTACAGAGTTCCGAATTTTCGGCAGGAAAACGTGGGGCCGAAGCCAACACGCTGAAGCCCTTTTGAGACAACTTTAATGAAATGGTGACACAAAACCGACGATTATCCCTTTATACACTATAGAAATGTACTCAAGGACTATCCCCGTTTCAGTGCTAAACTGTTGCTAACTATGGATGAAAACTACTTGGGCTATTGTGATTGAGATGCTAATGGACTAGGAATGGGGAAACTACGTATTAGATACATGTAAAAAATGGCAGGTGGAGACTCAGACTCAGACCCCCGGGAATCAGTAACTGAATAGCAACAAGAGGGCAACAGGGACATCATGAGCGACTGAAGTGTGAGGATACCTCGGCGGATTTTAAACGCAGATTACGCGCTCCCTGTGGGTCACTTACCACGAGGCACCTATCCTCCGAGCAGGGCTACTAACCCTGCTCCAGCGACTCCACTCTGGACGGCCAAGCCAAGCCAGAGGCGTGAGACCTACTACCGTCATGGTTCACTCCGACCGGCCGGAGATTGGGGACAGTATACTCTCCTTGGAGGACTCAGTATATACTCAGACTCAGCCCCGCGGGGTAGCTACTCCCCGTCTGATGACGTCAGATGTCCTGCGGTGCTTATATCTCATTAGTATTGTCGTTATTATCTCAAGAGCCTTTATCCCAGTTATGTTAGGGTCGACTTCCAGTCACGATGCAACTGAGTACCAGTGTTTTACAAGGAGCGACTGCCCATCTGACCTCCACAACCCGGTTACCCGCTCAACCCAACACCCCTTGGTAAAACTGGTCAGACTTACTGGCTTCTGACTACCCATAACGACTGCCAAGACTGTTCAATGACAGCCGGAACCTACAGTTTAACATCCCCTCTAAATAACGGTCATTGGTATCCAAAATATACGTAGAAAGAAAATACGAACTTAGAAAAGTTGCATTGGCAGGTATTTGCCAGATCTGGAATCAAAGACGCACGCTCATACTTGAGAGATTGGTTCTCTACCCAATAAACCACCACGACTTCCACTAAGTCATCACGACTTTGTCATCTCAGTAACATTTAATGTTTTTTACATAATAATACGTGTAATATTTTTGCCACACACATCTTAAATGCGGACTAATTAGAATCACTACTCTTATCCCTATGGTCACGTCTATTGCTGTTCAGTTCTCAGCGTTTCGTTTAGGTAGTCTTCTGTGCTTTTGCCGTTGAAGTACAAAAATTAAATTTATGGTACGTTTCTGTTGTAATGGCTATGCGTACCTATTCCGTTGTTTTCAAGTCAACGGGCCCTTAAAATTCAATATCACACGATACAGATCTTTGATTTTGCTGACCCCGTAGTCGCTGGCATAAGGGACAGGATCCGCGTACGAAGTCGCGGGCAGAAGCTAGTTTTAAATAAATAAACTAGGTATAATTAATGTTTTTATACAAATTTAAATCTGCTTTTCCATGTTTGATTCTAGAGTTCATTTTCTAGAAATTAAATAAAGTATACCAATAGAAAGGTTACGTCGCTTCTTACAGCAAAATACTTACCAATCTTGGCACTACTGCACCAAAGCATGTAAAGCTCGCTGAAGTCCCTCTTTCTGCCTAGAGAGAGGCCAAAAAACGGCCAAATAAAATCCTTGAAACAAGCATACATCAACCCCTTTTTTGCAAAAAGTAGATATAGTATATATTCATATAATTCGAACTATTTTACGGGATCAGTTTACGGTTACAATAAAATCAATAATCCATATTGGATTTCATAACCATCGATGCATGATTTTTATCAACATGGTAGGTATAACTTTATTACTTCCGAAGCAAGTACCTACTCAACTGAATAAATATGATAAGGGTTTTGTTTTCAGTGCATAGCATTTGTTTAATTATTTTTTTTATTAAAAATGTAGCTCTGGAAGAAACATATAATGAAGAAGTTGAAGATATTACAAATGAGTACGATGATGAAATCCAGAGTTAGTATATTTAATGATATTTACTTCATTATTTTAATAATATTGTACTCTTGTTTTGTTTTGCTTTTAATTTTGACGTAATTGTTACGTTCACATTTATAATGAGTAATATAGATACACGATTATTAGTGTACGTACCTATCTATTAATTAACAGTATTAGTACTCTTGTTGAACTAGGTACTCTCAGACAAGGAAGAACTTTGGTTAATAATAATCTTTAAGCATAAGAGAGAATTTTCTGGGTGGCAGTCAGCGTTCTTTTTGTCATCTCGACGCGCAGAGTACATTTTAACGAGATTCTATGTAACTGGCAGCTTACCAGTTCGAGCGATAATGGCCGTACCTACGCGGGCCATCCCATGCTTATAATATGCGACAAAGCTATTGTGCAGGCCCTCTAATAAATGCGATACTTGGTCGTTCTTCTAGCAGTTGTTCCCCCAATAGGGGCGCAATCAGAAGAACTGCCAGACACGCCGATCACTGTTCAGTGGAAACAAGGAAAAGTGCCATACTACATCAATAAAGATCATTATGGTAATATATTTTTGAATTTCTAGTCTAAAAAGTGTATTTGATATAACAAATACTTAGATACCTGTGTTCATTAAAGTCGACCCTGGCAACCGCCGCTAACCCACAGCGACAATGCCCTTATTCTTTTGACGTCGTTAAAAAAATAAGGGCATTGTCGCTGTGGGTTAGCAGCGGTGAGGGAGTGTCAGATTTTTACTGACTAAAAACCGTCGTGCTCCGTCGTAGGCCTTTTATGCACCAGGGCCGCGGTAACTCTTTCGAACAATCCCGCAGCCCCGGCAGGCCTTGGCCTGCTGGGCCCGCTGGGGTTGTTGACATCTCTTTAAGGGGCGCGTGGAAAAACGCGCGCCGCCGACACGGGTTTGTTGTCTATACTGGACAATGGCCTCCCACGAGCTATGGAGGAATTTTCTCATACCCACACTCCACTCTCCTCGTTTCCGTTATGGTCAAATCTGGGCATTAACCACGCCAATGTTGCCAGGTCAAACAATAAGAAATCGCATTCGCCTTGTAATGAATATGTTGGAGAGGATATCTTGCGTGGTCTTCGAGGATATAGAATTGAAGCCGCCGCGGACCAAAAAAGCTAGAGGAGACCTTTGGATCAATATCGAGAACCCTCGTAAGACTAGAGAATGTTCGCACACACTTATGAAGGGATATGGCGATTCTGCGGTAAGAAATACTGTTCATTTTTTTATCGATACTCATAATATCTATGTGAAGCATAAAAGCTGTTCAGTCACCAAGATTACCTAAAATTATGTTTTTCCGGTATTATTGGTTTTCCGTCTATAAATAAAATTCATAAATAGTTCATAGATCACTGAGAATATTTTAATCTTAGCTCAAGATTCCAGACTCCAATGTTTACAGGTTCTTGTATTGGGCTACGATTGCATGAGCACCACGGAGATAACACATGCTCTGATGCATGCGCTGGGCTTCCCCGACGAGGTGACCCTGCCATCCCGCGATAACTTCGTCAGAATAATGTGGAACAATATACAACCTAGTAAGAAGCTTGATATCGTAATACTACAAGATTTTATGTTGAACTAGCTGTATCCCGCGGTTTCGACTGCGTCCTGTAGGAACTACTGCCCGTACCGGCAGAAAATAAAGCCTCTGTTGCTCGCAGATAATGAAGGTTTCTAATGATGAAAGAATTTTTAAAATCGCATGCGAGTTTATCCATTAAAAACAAACAAATATATATTTTTTTTCAAACTTCAGGTTGGACTTATCAAGTTGTGTCGTGTTGGCTTCATGCACATTAAACTCAGCTGCAACAATTAGGGCTTAAATCAAATCCAATAGGTATAGGAGGGAAAAGACTAGGCACATTCAAGACTTAATGACTTCTGAAAGGTGTAAAAACGACAACCGTGATTCACTATTTTTCGTGCCTTTCAAATCACGGAGCGGTACAGCATATTTGCAATAACTTTTACAATTTTTTTCTAGAGTACAGACCGTTGTTTTGGGCACAGAATACAAAAGGCAATCAGCGCAATGCGTTAAAGGACTATGATCCGATGAGCATCATGCACTTCCATGATCGAGCATACACTATCAACGGCGGTCCCACTATTGTACCTTTGGTATGTTTTAGAACTAGATGTCTGGTATATCTAAAAGTTTCACAAAGCAGCCCGTAGTCTGGTAGTTGGTGATTGATACACCCGTGCATTGGAGAGCATGTTAATGTCGGTCCTGCTTGTGATCTCTCTCCGGTCATGTCGGATTGCCGTCCCATCGGGCTATGAGAATGAAGGAATAGTGACTGCACCTATGTCTGCGCAAATCTTGTGCACTATAATATGTCCTGCGCAGTTGGCCGATCCATTTCTGTATTGTAATTTTGAAATCAAAATGAAACCTTTATTTTACCTAAAAGGTCTCATTCGGATGTATTTTTGTCTTTGTTACTCGATCTCACTAAGATGCCTGGACTAATGTAGAAATTTTGGTATTTCTTTGTAAAGAGTATATGTATAAGCACTTTCAGTGTGGTCATTGTCATTAAATAATTTCTAACGTTTCAGAACCCAAGCATCGTATTGAAGCCTCCAAGCGGTCTTTCGGAGTTGGACCGCTCAAATATATATAAGGCTTTTCGTCACGAGTGTAACAAGCGTAAAGTTAATAATCTGATCGAACATTGTCGCGTCGACTACGTCGACGAGTACGACGACTACGATCATGAGGATCATGATGTTACCCCATTATAGTTTATCCACCATGGAACTAAAAATCAAAATCAAATAAAAATTGTTAACATCGTTAATAAAAAAAAATAAAAAAAAATCATATATTTCAGGTTTCCCCATATAAGATTACAAAGCACGAAATACAGAAACAACATCACAAAATATGATAAATACAAGTTAAATACAAAATTGAATAATAAATACAATGTTAAATAAAATTCATCATCATCATCATCATCTCAGCCATAGGACGTCCACTGCTGAACATAGGCCTCCCCCTTTGATCTCCACAGATACCTGTTGGAAGCGATAAATAAAATTAAATTTTGAAAAATAATAAAGCAATAAATAGATTAATATAATAAGACAAAGTCGCTAACACGCTACAACTAAATGCCTACTGCAACACTTTCTAATATAAGGACAGTCCAATCGTCCTGCAATCATTGCCAGGACAGTATTGGAGCTTGCCCGCACCCTGCGCACCAAGGACGCGCACCGCTTGCGCATGGTGCTGTGAGAACAGTCGGTGCGCGCTTCCGCAAACATGCCCGAGGCACTGCAGTAGCGGGGCAGCCCCAACACCGCTCTGAATGCGTTATTGTACTGGACGCGGAGGGCATTGTAACTCGCCTGCGCGTGTAGCTAGCCCACAGGCTGCACGTGTATAAAGATGTGCAATATGCTTTAAAAAGTGTGATCTTAACTTGATCAGAACAGCGTGCAAACCTGCGTGCCAACATATTTGCTCTTTTTGACAAAGCCCTCCGTTCCCGTTCGATGTCAGCATGGTCCCTGAGGTCTGCCGTGACAAAATGCCCTAAGTACTTAAATTGTTTCACCCAGTCTAGGGGAACACCATTGAGGAAAACTGGTGGTATTCTATGCGGGCATTTTGCATTACTCGACTCAAAGACCATGCACTGGCTTTTGGTTACATTATATTTCAGACCATGTCCACTCACGTACTCCTCACAGATCTGTATTAGCTTTCTCAAGCCACAAACCGATGCGCTCAGCAGCACCATATCGTCAGCATAACTAAGGTTATTGACGCAAATATCATCAGTATGGCAGCCGATACGGGAGCCGCTGAGCGCACCGATAAGCGCATCTATGTACTGGACATTGAAGTGTCCCAGGGACATCGCCTACTTAGGATTGAATATCTCCAAAAATAACAAATATCAAAATCTGTGAGTCGTAGTATTCCGGGTTGCCACAGGTGCGATAGTGCTGACCTCATTTATTCCACACTCTTTTTTGCCAAGCTGTACACTAGTTGCCAATAATAAAATGGCTTAATTTTTGTTTCATTACAATTTGTGAATTATGTACTAGTATGCCTGATAGACAGACGACCTTATAAAGGTCACCGAAAGACGTTGGGCGCAGGTCGCCTCCAACGGGTATCTGTGGTTATCTAAGGGGGAGGCCTATGTTCAGCAGTGGACATCCTATGGCTGAGATGATGATCATGATGATGATGCCTGATAATCCCTACTCGACATTACATTGGAGATAGATTGAAAACTTGGAACCATATCGAAAAAGTTAGGCTGAAAGCGTAGGGATCGCTAGAAGTAAATGTACAATATGTTCTCTAAAATGCAATTTGCTGAAAGAAAACCGCGAAATATCGAATTGACGGACAGTGAAAACCAAACAATTACGCGTTTTTTTAAAGGAACATTATACCGCTTCATCAATGGTATATAAAAGGCGTTCTGAGGTTATTACTCTGTGATTGGCTCTTTTTTATCGTTCTTGGCATAGGCGCTACTAAAACATTAAAATAAATTGCAAAATTGACTTTTTTGGTAGTATTGAAGAGTAAACAGAATTTTAATTGCACTTCTCTGTGTGAGAGGATGCCTATGCCTTGCAATGGGACACTAAAAGAAGCTGTATATAAGCGATATTTTAATTGTAATAGCGCACAATGTTATTGTAGGTCTGGAGCCGACTAAAAAACCACCATTAAACCACTATGGGACCATCAAACTCATACTCCACATAACACAAAAAAACAAACGAGTCTTGGACAAAACTACGCTTTAATACGAGTCGTTTTGTCAGTAGTTTCTGGTTGCTCTGCTTCTTGCTTCCTCGCCACACACTGTTTGAAGTACAGCATGTTAAGTTTCTGAACGTCGGTCGCGCTCAGGCCTTGCCAATGGCCCATTGCCCAGCCGTCGTTCTGCAAACAGGAAAGATTATTAGGTCTTTAATCAAGAGGTTGTTGTCAAAAAATTATCCTCAAGAATTCCTCATCTAAAGCGTGCACATTTTACGGCCAGGCCTTATAACAAGCTTACCCAAATGGGATACATGATGTTAGTGCGGCCATTCTTGATCTGCAACCAGGGGTAATGCATCACGCTCTGGTAGTCGTATTGGAAGCCCACTGACGCAGCCGGTGGCAGTTTCCTCTTCATTTCTTGTTTTACATCTGGTTATGTTTAAAGTTTGTTAGCAATTTTTATTTTTGGTATAGCATCTCGCAGTTCAGCCTAGGAGGCCGTGTACTGCTTAGCCGGACTTTTCCCTGTGGATGCCTAGAATGTAAGGCCTCCAGCCAGGGGCGTAAAACTTATAAACTAAGCCAGTAAAATATTTTAGAATGTATGATAGATATGGCGCTTTTCAAGGTTGCATTTATTCTATTCGTACACTCGTGTAGTCTTGTCGAATATGAGACCCAAGTTAACCGACAACATAAACGTTATATATATATTTTTTTCGTTTGTACCAAATATACCAAATTATTTCCACATTACCGTCAGTAAGTTGGTCCCAAATAATGTGCAGGTAAGAGTCCCTGTCATGCATGTTATGCTGGTGGTCCAAGCCCAGGACATGTACGAATACGTGCAGCAGATCGTTGACTGAGTTGAAGCAATCCGTGTTGATTTTCAATGTCTGCAATATTAAAAGTATGTCGTTTACAATGGTTTGGAGAAACAATCAGCGGTGGATCTGCAGTTGTAGGCACATCTTAATATACTAGTGACGTCACACTTTTTCCTTCTTTTTCTGTACTCCGTAAGAGTCTCTCTACAACTATAGACGCGGAATCGGCTTAAGCCTAGTGCTCACTACACTACTCGACTTATCGTCGATCGGCTGTATAAACGGCTCGTTTCACCGCCGGCCGGTCTTTCGAACCGAGCCGATGCGAATGGAATTAGTACCTATCACTCTTATTACGTAGACATGAAGGCTTTTTTGACAGGTATTAGCCGATACCGCGTCGATAAATGTGGGGAGACCCTAACGTCAAAGGGTAACATACATTCACATATCCATCCACCCACACATTCGAACTATCACGGTAGTATAGTGAGAAGTTATCTGATTACATAATTGCCGTCTGGTTTCCCGGGTCGAGGGCACTTGCAGCCAGGCTTTGGTGACCGGGACAGCACCACGACGCTTTCCGCGTGTCTCCTTGCAGGTTTAGGTGTAGCTGCTCTCTTCCTGCGATTTGTAATGGGCTTTCCTGGGGATATAAAATAGGTACGCTACGAATGCAACGGCTTGAGAGATGGCTTACCAAAATATTATTTTCGGGTATAGCCATCCTATGCCTCGCGAAGTCTGGATATCACATAAAGTAGGTAAGTTGTTATGCACGCTTATCTAGAGTTTTATTGAGACTTGAGACTTTGATTGGCTTTGCTTTCGTAAAAGAAAATTCACATTTACAGTTAAGGATGCAAACCGGATCAAAGATCTTAGCAATTTTTCACAACGCAACATAAATACTTTGGTTGTTTATATGCGAGCTCACAAACGTTGAAGTTATATTGTGATTATGACCGATGAATTAGTTACAAAAAATAGAAGGTTTATTAGATATCAATTATTCTTCTTCAATTTAAGAGCCCAGCTCTTGTCGGTGCAGCTCCTTCCATTTACGCCTATCTAGCGCCAACTCCTGAACTTCCTTATACGTCACAAGATTGACCTTTTCTTTAATTTGCTTGATGTAGCTGTACCTTGGACGTACCTTATTAATTATTATTCATAATAGACATATCATCTGCCTAGCCTTTTCCCATCTAAGTTGGGGTCAGCTTCCTGTCTAACCGCATGCAGCTGAGTACCAGTGTTTTAAAAGGAGCGACTGCCTATCTGACCTCAACTCAGTTACCCGGGCAACCCAATACCCCTGGGTAAAATAGGTTACCGTAATAGGTAACCCGTAACGACAGCCAAAGATGTCTTCAAACTTCAAATGACAGCCAAATCAATTTCATAATAGGCACAGCGTAAGTAAAGTAAACGAGCGTAAAAGGCGCAATCATGAAATGTTAACTTTCTTCACATCGCGTGCTGAACACAACGTTGCATCACATTGCATTTTGTTTCATAACGGTGGATTTATTTTCAGCTTGCCTACATTTCTAACGCTTGAGCCTATCGGTGAATCAGAATTATTAAAGCTAGGAATTTAAATACATATCGGGTGTGTCGTACCTTATCACATTAAAATCCTATCATGTATACTTTATGATATTCTATGGCGAATTGTAAAAAAAAAAACCTAATCCATTCAGTGGTTTAGCCACATGACTCATTTTTCGTTTTCATAATTTACAACAACATCATGTGTAAAGCAGAGATAAAGTTAGGTGTATTGAATGTTTTGACCAGTTGACAGCTGTCAGTTTTCAAGGGAGATTTTCTGTTGTTTTTAATGATCTGATTCTTATATGGTGTTCTAATTTCCGCACATTTACTTTGTTTCAAAAAATCTTTTTTTTTTACTTTTACATATTTAATTTTTTTCTTTCTGCTAATCGACATATATATTAACCAGTATTTCAATGTGATTAGGTCCAAAACACCCGATATAGACCGTCCTTGGGTTTGCTCTCTCTACGTTTGAGATATTTCTTTTTGTTATTATTTTTTCATTTATAATATTTCTAATTTCTGTTTTACTCTTGTAAGTAATGAAATCAAACCCAACCGAAATGGAGTTACTTTTTAAAATAAACTGACAAAGGAAAAATAAATCTATAAATGACGATTTGTTTTCAGTACCATGTACAACTGTATACTTACGTGAAGTATAGGCGTCATTACCTTTGGCACCAACAGTATCGGGCTTTGTTTTGGCGATAGCAGGGGTTACTTTTCCTTTAGCGTTTCCATTACCAATATTTGATCTTACGCCACTATTATTGACTTTTCCTGGGGCACCCGTAATGTTAACCTTTGCTGTAGACCCAATGGGGGTTACCCGTCTTTTAGCACCAGCATATTTAGCATATTTATTCTTTCCATTGATGCCCTGTCGTCCTTTGAAACCCTTTACGTTATTATCTTTAATTTCGTTACGCATAACACGTCCAGGCTCTAAAGCCTCTTCCAAATCTATATCTGTAGCTGTTGAGTTAAAGTGCGGTATAAAGTCTTCTGAGGGCACATCCTCATAATCGTAATCAGAGTTACTGGCATCATCCGCAGCACTCATAGCCTTGGCCTCATCCTCATAAGGGGTTAGGTCTCTGAACTCGATACACGTTTCTTTTTCTAAATGGTTTATAACTGCCTTTATGTTTTCTAGTTCTTCAGCAGCTGTAATGTAATGTGTGGCTATTATTAGGGTGTCGTTCAACGTATTTGTTTCAAAAATATAATACAATTACTGTGGGTTTATAAAAAGCCTATCATTTGTTAGAAAGACGAATTTAAGAATCAATCGCCTTTCTGTTATTGTAAGCTTGTTCAACTGAATTTACTCACTGAATTCCATCTTATTTGACAACTTATAGTTGACAACCCCATACGACCATAGCCTATCCTCGAAATAGTCATCAATCTCCTGTTGAGTGACGTGGGTGGGTTTCATGTCGGCTTTGATGACACTGGGACAGGTCTTCAGAAGGTACTCTCTGTTGCGTAGGACACATTCATTGGAGTATAGCATGCCGATTTTCTCAACATCCACTTCACTGAGGCCTTCTCGCTGACCGACTTTGATGCCAGGCTGGAGATGAGGGAAATTATAAGGAGAATTTGAATGATGGTGAAGGTTTACACAGTTGATATGTATTTTAGAAAAAAAAAAAAAAACAATAAACAAAAGCAATCTCATGAGATTGGAATGCGGCTAAGTGGATGATTGAAAGAAATAGAGATACGTAGGAGAGATCGGTTAACATAATCAAACAAAATAACTGGACACTCAAAATCTTATATTACAAAATCTGTGTGTTTAGCAAATTTTGTCCCTGATTTCCATTCTCAAGTTTAATTTGTTTCGTAAAGTCGTGAAAGTTGAGTAGGTACTCATGGGAGAATTCAATGTTCAGTTTATTTTGTAATTTGGATCGATTGTTGTTGTTGACCGCACTTCTTACCTCGGTCAAAATGGTGACCTGACCATTTTTGGAGAAAGCTCGTGCAGGATAGTGTAACACGCTGGCGTAATCATATGGAAGATTTTCAACAATCTGCTTATCGTTCAATTCAAAGTATTTTTTGTATCCTGAAAACGGTGATGCAACACTTAATGTTTTAAAAGCCGTATCTATAGGATACTGATGATACATATCTACTTTCGGTTGCATATCTATTCCCAATTTGAAACTCTGACACACTTCAAAGAGGGCACTTTTCGCTACTATTATGGGGTGCGCTGTGCTGACTAGCGATTTTCGAATTATATTAAGGTCAGCTACTAGGCACTTTAGTTAGTTAACATGAAATAATAATATTTACCTACTTGTTTTATTACATTATCTAAGTCTATGGAGATATTATATAAAATTGCTAGTTAATGTGATTAATTCTGTGTCAATTATCACTTTATCCAAATTGAGTAGATATTATAAATAATAGCTAGATAGTATGTATAATATGCGGACTTATTACTTTGGCTGTAACATATATAACAAAGATCCAGGGATCTGGCTGGCCGGTATAGGAGTGCAAAAGGATTGTTAGCCAACCATCACAGTCGACAGTTTAGTTTTGGGATCTAACAATCAAGATGATACTCTTCATCGCTTTTTCAAGTGATCACCTCTTTTCTGTAGCTTTAATAATGGCGCCCACGGCCGATTTCAGCCACGGCGGCTGTCCTCATTTAAGGGGATAAGCCAGCTGCGCAGGACATCTTATAGTGCACGAGCATTTGCGCATACACAGGTGCACTCCCTATTCCTTCACTCTCATAACCCGATGGGACGGCAATCCGACACGACCGGAGAGAGATTAGGCGCAGGACAGACATCTACGTGCTCTCCGTACACGGGTGAATCAATCACCAACTTCCAGACTACGGATTGCTTTATGAAAGTTTAAGAAAACCCACAAGCCTTTAAGGCGCTAGAGACCCACTCACCTGGTTTAATGTTATCCCACATGATTTTGATGTACTGGTCTCTGTCAGGACGCACATGTTCGTGCGCAAATCCTAGCACATGCATGATCTCATGAGCTATATCCCCGAGGGTCATGCAGTCGTAGCCGAAGACTATCATCTGAGAGAAACACGAGATTAGGAAGATTTGGTATCAAGTTTGTATAAGTTATCAAAACTCCTTGTAAAACACTGGCCCGGATGCCGACTGGAAGCCGACCCCAAAATCATCCTCCGAGCCTTTTTCCCAACTATTTTGGGGTCGGCTTCCAGTTCCGGCTATCCGGCTAACCGGATGTTGCTGAGTACCAGCGCTTTTGGAAGCCGACCCCAACATTGGTGTACAAAAAATCAAGTTACAAAAATATTTGCTAATATGGTTAAATTAAATTACAACACTATCAAATCTCTCTATGACTTTAAGGTTGGCTGTGAGAGAATCCAATTCTGGGTTAAGCTCGCCGTTGTTCAATTATCTTTATTCTTTTTATATTTTATTGTTAAGTGTGCAATAAAGAATATATGATGTTTCCTACCCGTACACCTTTAATTTCCATTCGTTCATTGGTGTGCACACACTGTCTGATACCGTTGGGGTTGGTGATGTACAACCAGACGACATTCTGCAGCGACTGCAAGTCTGTCGGTCTTTCTCGAAGGCGCTGCAGACGGACACACGTCGCCTTCTCGATGTAATCGAAAGCCTTCATTATGATTTCTGATAGATGAGTGTCTGAAAGGACATTACAGGAATGTCAACCCTTAATGCGGATGCCACTTATACCAACGAGCGTTTTGCACAGAAAAGTCTAGGTAGAAGTCTAGGTATTGGTTGATTAAACAAGTTCCACTAGGGTGGAGTCTTGATAAAGGCTTTAAAACACAAATAAAATAACTGTAAGGAAATATTCATAAATAAATATAAAGGAATAAAGTATTACACATACGTAGTAAATACAATAGAAAGACCAACTTGGAATATAAAAAAAAAAATACCATAAGTCCTAGAATCAATGAAATAAGGAATAATGGCGTGTTTAAACCGTGGTACTATCTTCGAGTAAGCGGGTTCAGAAGGGCCCTTTGACGACGATGAAAGTTGGGCCTCAATTGATAATGGCGCGAAAGGAAATCTTCTGCCCGTTTTGTTGACAGTCGACTGCGAATATAAAATGGCTGTTAGTGCTTGGAAATTCCGATAGATGGTGTTACTAGTTTAATTATGGCAGCCCTATAAAGGGTGGTTAGAATTATATCATTATTTTAGGGACTTAAATAGACACTTGAACCGGTTAGTAATGTTTTGCTATATCTTTATCCTACTTACAATATTATAATAAACTAGTCGTTTTCCCGCGGTTTCACCCGCGTCCCGTGGTAACTACTGCCCATACCGGGATAAAATATAGCCTATGTTACTCGTGGATAATGTAGCTTTCGAATGGTGAAAGAATTTTTAAAAACTGTCCAGTAGTTTTTGAGCCTATTCATTACAACCAAACAAA
Organism: Helicoverpa armigera; assembly: GCF_030705265.1. Classification (NCBI taxonomy): domain Eukaryota; kingdom Metazoa; phylum Arthropoda; class Insecta; order Lepidoptera; family Noctuidae; genus Helicoverpa; species Helicoverpa armigera. The sequence goes on from NC_087141.1 coordinate 6,209,528, forward strand.
CAAAGTTTTCCTCTTTATATTATTAGTATAGATAATCATTTATGCATAATGACACTTACGGAGTCATTACAAAAAAGTTAAGTGTTTAAGATAGCTGTCCTTAAAACACTTTTCAAATATATATTTAACTTTCTGCAGTAACTTTTTTTTTATTCTGAAATTTTCTAGCAATAAAACAAACAAATGATTTGACAAGCAATTTTAATTCAACTGCGTGACTTTATCAAAAACCTACGCCTAATCTTCATGGTTAGGTCTCAGCTACAAAGAGTTTGTCTACTAAAATTATTAAGCGTACCTATAAATTACATAACTATTGATTAAAGTTTTTGGCAATACTCCAAGCAAAATTACGCACTGAGCTTAGCTTGGTCATGTTAGAAAAATATTTTCAGACTTAGACCAAATATCTTATAGATTGCTTGACCTCATGCTATTGTTACAGCAATTTATACCCACAGTATCTATAAAAATGTGTTTCGGCAGGCGCGACAAACTGTAGGTCCCGGCTGTCATTTGGAACATCTTTGGCAGTCATTACAGGTAGTCAGAAGCTAGTGAGTATGACAACCAGTCTTACCAAGTGGGTTGCCGGTAACTGTGAATTGAGGAGGTCAGATAGGCAGTCGCTCCTTGTAAAACACTGGTACCCAGCTGCATCCGGTTAGACTGGAAGCCGACCCCTTCATATAATAGACTAGGTAGATGATAATAGGATCCACAAAAGACTTACAATCATCTCTTCAGTTTTGGGTGCCCTTTTTCGATAAGAAATATTTTGCCCTTTCTCTAACAAGTCGTCATACAGTCGGTCAACAATATCTTCGACTCTTTTATCATCATCCGCTTTCATGACAGGGGTCACAACCATCTCTGCATCTCTTTTCACCCTACGCATTTTCTGTTTTTCTATCTCTTTCTTTTCCTTAAGTTCTTGTCTGGCTTTGTCATATTTGCCGTAAGGAAGACTTGAGGCGATCAGTTTAATTTTTGACTGTTGACTGTTAAATATTTTACACATTTCCCGTGTGTCTTGGCGTTTTCTTTCAATCATTTTTTTGTCCACTGTAGATTGTAATGTTTATTTTTATAATTGACTAACCGTTTTCACGCGGTTCCCGGTGGGAACTACCTGCTGCCCTGACCGGGAAAATATACCCTTGGGAAGAGTGTAGCTTAAAATATGCTATTTTTAAGAAGTTTTTAAAATTCATTAAAAGACCCGGGTCCATGGTCAGCTAAAAACATCTAGTTTTTAATAAATAGGTGGTGCCTGTGAAATGGGCAGGTTTTTAATAAGTCTAAAATCTCTAAATTTAATGGGGATATAAATGGTGATGTACTCTATCTAAAGTCCATTTCATGAAAGAAATCCCGCGGAAAATTGTGGTACTATATATTTTTGTACGTAGGTACGTATTTACTGAGCTATCGCATAGACACTAGCGCTGCGTCTGCGGGACTTCTTTCATGAAATGGTCTCTATCTTAAAGCTCTATCTGTTGTTTTGTAAGGGTAAGAGTAAGCAAATCAACAGACAGATAATATATAAGACAGAATATTAGGAATGGCCGTAACTGAAATTACTTTCGATATGTTACCGTTCCTATGTTAATTTCTAGGCTAAGGCTACGTTTCAATGACGTCAAGCTTTTGACCATAAACTTAAAAATAGATTTAAGATTTATAAATTGAGAGCAATGATAGAGTATTTATTTTATTAATCAACAGAATTTATATTTTGCCCTAGTTACTTCGGATATAAAAATTAGAAAATAACTCTTCATTTCAAAGTTCAAAAAGACGAGCGTTGTTCAAAAATGGAATCGCTAATGGTACTGTTTACAAAATCAGCCTTAACAGCAGGTCGAAAAGTCCAAATAGTGCGAAAAAGTATTTATTCTGAGAATTCTTAAGCAAATTATTTTTTAACGTTTACTTACGCTTTCGGACACTCAAATCATCTCCCCCTGTATTTGAGCATTTTACTAAATTATAATGTAAATAGATTAAAAAACATATCTTCAACAATCGCAACATTTTCTTTTGGCAAAGTAATCAATTTTTTTATTTATTATAACATTTCGAAATAACAATAAAACTCCAGCGGATATTGAAACAATAATATTTGATTACTTAATCTTATTTATATACTGTATGTACATATACTTATTTGATTTATTTTACTACTCTGATGGTAATAATATAATTGAAAAAAATCTTGGTCTCATAACTATACGCCTTCTCAAGGTTGAATATGCTGGCAATAATTGAAAAGGTCCGAGACCCCTGAACTGCGACCTCTATTGTATGAATCCAACAATAAGACCCCTTTCACACTGGCTGAGTGGAACACGCGGTTGAATGACGTAGCTCCACTAGATAGTTTTCGCCGGTGTAGCACCGACCTCACCTGTCCGCCGGATTCGCAAATTCGAATTTAGAAAGTTAACTTTTTATTCCGGCACAAGTTTAACGAGGTTGGAGGTGTGGAGTGTGTGGAGTCGAGCAGCCAGCCAGCCAGTCGCATTTAGTGTGTCAGTGAGGGAGCACGTGCGACGCCCGGCCCCAAGTGAAAGAACTTGTTTGTTACCGTTGTTTTGTTATCATTACCCAAAAAGGATTTATTGAAGTAAGTTTGAATTGTTTCTATATCATCTTTCTGCGTTCGTGTTTATTTTAGCATTACGTCATTTGATAACGTGGAATCCGTGTGAAATTTTGCCGGCGTCAACTTTTTTCAGTTTGTTGACACCGCAGAATTTACGTTTTATGACAGCAAGCCTTAGAATTAGTGTGATATAGTTATGGCTAGTTATTATAATGTTGTAAGGCCTATAGTTAATTGAGGGGCAATAGCGAGGTCGATAATAATTGAGTCCATGATCTGTGAACTGTAATTGCATACCTTTACATCTTCGGATAGACGTTGTGGCGTTCGGACTCCCGCCAAAAGTATTTACACGAATGTAGCCTTTGAACTGAGGGATAGAAGGCCTATTTTCCTGTGTTTTTCGAATGTAGTACAATTTCCACCTGTGTTTCTACAAGTTTTTATGAATTTATTACGAGCTTCGGTCTGGCGTTTGAATGTGAAAGACTTTCACTGGCTGTCAGGCCACACGTGTGCAGTACTTATTAGAGTGAGACTCCACTGGCTTAACTTACAGTTAATTATTTATTTATTAATATTGTAAAGCTGAACTTGAAGAGTTTGTTTGAACGCGCTAATCTCAGAAACTACGGGACTGATTTGAAAATTATTTTAGTGTTAGATAGCCCATTTACGAGGAAGGCTTGGCTGAGGTTTTTTACCCAGTTGAACTGTACTCGGTACAAATTACTTTCGTAAGCTAGTGAGGTGAAAATGTTAAAAAGTTGGTATCTATAACTAAGAAACAGACTTTGTGGTCCAATTCCCAATTTAGTAGAGTAAGGCATGTTAGTTTGAGGATTTCTTTACATAATTAGGTATTTGTTGCGCTAAGATATATGTTATGAGAATTTCCTGATTGCCTCTAGAGGTCCCGGATGTATTATAGCATACGTGTACCTCTTCTCTCTGAAAAGAAAAGACAAGCTTCTGGCTGGCAAAATTTCCTTCGTATTTTTGATTAACCGCTTTCCCGCGGTTTCACCCGCGTCCCTTTTGAAATACTTCCCGAACAGGACTCTATAAAACACTAAATTCATCCGTATACCTATAACAGCATAGAAGATACTTCATCGGTTCATTGAACTTCCGAAGTATGGATATGATCACATACTTAGGTGAATAAAAAAATAATGAATTCATATTGCAGCCGACCGCTGGAGGTATGTAATTGTGTTATGTAACGCTCATTTGCAAGGTATTTACGAATTTATTAATTACACATAATGATCTATGTAGCGCATCGTCTACTTTTAAAAAATCCTTATAGAGTCTTCATGTTAACATCTGCTACTATACTAATATAGGTAATAATGAGGAAACATATTTTGTTTGTTTGTCTGTTTGTACCCCAAAAGGCTCCGAAACTGAACCGATTTGAAAAAATGTTTCACTGTTAGAAAGCTACACTCTTCCCGAGTAACATATTCTACAGTTTATCCCGGCACGGGTAGTAGTTCCCACGGGACGTGGGTAAACGGCCAGTTATTTTATATTCCAAGTCAGTTTTGTAGAAGAATAATTTAGAATATTTAGATGCATCCATTGAGCCTACGGGCACACGGAAGTCTAAACAGTGGGCCAACTGTTGGCCTGGTGGAAAGAAATCTTTGTTTTTTAGAACATTCTGAATTCAATCGAAGTTTTTAGTCAGGACAAATACCTGGTCGTCGTGACATATGAACTTCCATTCATCTTCATACTGATTTATAATCTCTCCTCGGTGGTGTCGGATTGCCGTCCCATCGGGCTATGAGGGTGAAGGAATAGTGAGTGCACCTGTGTCTGCGCAAATGCTTGTGCACTACAATATGTCCTGCGCAGTTGGCTAGTCTCCGTAAATGAGAATAATCAGCTACGGAGCTGGTATTCGGCTAGGTATCATCATCATCATCATCATCATGAGGCCAAACCAATCGACCGACTAAAAGTTTGCATTGTCCGACTACTAACCTCTAGGTCACTATGGTATAATTTGACACGTGCAGTTGTAATTATAATCTGTAGCACGCGTGATTGAGAAGTTAATGATGATCTCCGGTGATATCGAACCTCTTTTTCCTCAAACGTATTTGCTTTGATGGCTAGGTCTCTTATACACGAGACTAATGGTTTTAGCAATTAATATTATTCTATACTTTGAATTCTCGATATTTTATTTTTATTTAGACTGTAAACAAAAATGCTGTGGCCGCTTCAAAAATTGTAGCATCGTCGGCAACTACCTACATGTATTTTACTGCTTTTTACTGTATATTTATTTAACAGTAAACTACAGTAAAACCTCTTCATGAATTTGTGAGTCTGTGACCGCAAATTACATTGTAATCTAGGACAATATGAATCAATACCAAATCAAGGACATCATGTGTGTCGAAACAGGTTCCAAAGGCTGTACTTTATTCATAATATGTTTTAAACAAGTTTAAACTATTAATCGTTAGCAATTTAATCTGTTCTGGAACAAAAATATGTAGATATCTAATAAAGTAAATTCGTATAGGTACCTACTTAATATAGGGTAGTGTCCAGGGTCGAAATAATGAAATAATATTTAGTCCGCTTTTTAGATAATCAAAAAATATCGGATACGTATTTTTTCTTATTTTAATCAAACATAAAATGACAAAGACACAACGCTTCAAAACTTAGGAGTGGGGGGCAGTTACGTCACAGAGTCCTGAAAATTGTAGCAATTTGTGACGTCACACTCAACTTTAATACGCTATATCTTAATAAGTTCTGATCCAATTTAAAAAAGAAAAAATACGTATCGCTTAATTTTGGACAATCTACAAGCCGGACTAATTATTATTTTTTAGGAAACTAGCCTATTATATCTACAGCTGACGAGTTTGTTTGTTTGAACGCGCTAATTTAAGGAAGTGTAGTGGTCCGATTTGAAAAATTCTTTCAGTGTTAGATAGCCCATTTATCGTGGAAGGTTAAATAATAAATAAAATAAATAAAAATAGTTTATTTACTCAAAAAAAGGTTATAGGTACATAGACTTTTTATCCGAGTTCGTGCAGAGATTCGTACGGGATGCGGGTGAAACCGCTGGCAGAAGCTAGTTGGCAATATTTACTTAGGTACTCTAAAATATTATACTTAACTGGAACTTCGTGCATAGATAACGTAACTCTTCTTCTACATAAGTCCAGTAAAAAGTTTTTAATCAAGTTTGTCCGCAGTTTTCCAGCCAGTCTATTGCGTTAATCACGTTTATAAGCCGATTACATCTGTTTGGCGGGAACTAGTTATAGAAACGAGAATTGCTGACCACTAATGCTTCGTTTATGGTCTGCGAGTACGCAACGGTTACGCGACGATTACGTGACGTTCACGCTCGCTAAACGTTGGTTAGGAGAAATTTTAAACATTCAATATTTGTTTAAATAAGCTGTTTAAATATGAAAGAATTTGGAATGAGGTGTGTCTGCCTATAGTTTACCTACTTGGTGTCATACTTTCAAAACTAATGAAATATATTGTAATGTTTTTAACACGCTTATATTAGCTTCACTTGTAACTATGTACGTAAGAAAATCTTAGAATCTTAATTTGACCCACTTCCCGATCTTCGTTTAGGATATTTTTGAACGCGCTCTGAGTTCTGAAGACAATACATGACTAAGTAGCGTGTTTTTTCGTTTTTTTTATCATTTTTTTAATTGTAACACTAGCTTCCCGCCCGTGGTTTCACCCGCGTCCCGAGATAACTGCATCCCGGAGCCGGGTGGTGACAAAAACTCCTGGCTCTAAACTACCTCCCTGCCAATTTTCAGCTAAATCGGTTCAGCCCTTCTTGAGTTATAAGTGGTGTAACTAACACGACTTTCTTTTATATAAGTATATAGGTTTGTGTACCTACTTTATAGTCATTTTCAAGCAGATATTTTTTTGGCCTTTTCACTTGACATTTATATTTATAGGTTCATATATATTTAATAAATAAATAGAAATAATAACATAGTACTTAGCCCTATTGATGCTGTGTTGCATAATCGAACATTTGACAAGCTTCCTAAACTTGATCTTACATACTTATTATAAATTACAATATATCTGCTTAGCTAAAAAATGCACTTAACTGATATGATTTATTTACCTTTTTGGTTTTATGAAGCTGCTCGTCTCATATTATTGAAGTAAAGCTACACCTACGTAATTATCCGTCAATCCGTCAGTGTAGACAGTTATTTGCCGTTACGAGTTCTCAGCGCGTTGCTGGATACCGTAATATCTGATGATGATTGTTTCATAAGATAAGGCTGAAATGCCTGCCATCCGCCATCGTCCGGACGGGGTTTGAAGAAGTGTCCGAAACCCGGACACTTTTCATGTAAGGAAACACCTATTTTTTTCGGCCAAATGAAAAAATAATATGAAAATTGGCTTGTTTTTGCATATTATTTTCGAAAATAAATGCGATTTACGCCAAATTTCCGAATTTTTTGAATCTTTGTCCGGGTTTGGCGAAATGAGGGTTTTTGAAATTTTTTCTGCCACCGGGTGGCGCCACGTATGCGTCTGGTCCAAACAGCTGTCAAATAGTATGGAATTGTAGGTGCCGAACTTAAGTATTGTTTATTGAAATTCTGTTATATTGGAAGTGTTATTGATTTTATTATGGACTACGGTCAGAATAAGGTTTCCGAACTAAAAATTGAGCTAAGAGAGAAGGTGCAAAAGTCACTGGTACTAAGGTAGGGCTGCCATCCGTCCGGGTTTCCCCGGATTTGTCCTCGTTTGGAGGCCGTCCGGGGGACGTCCGGGCGGGGTTTCAAGAAGTGTCCGGGGAAAACCCGGACATTTTTCTTACGAGTTGAATTACAAATAGACACACAGACTGCAGAAGTCGAAGTGTCCCAAAACTCAAAAATTTTCGCGCTCGCTTCGCTCGCGGCTACCTTTCTTGACACTTTTTTTTTTACGTTTAGCTACTTTAATATCCCAATATTCAAAAAATGTTGCGTTCGCTTCGCTCTCGGTTTCTTCACTTTGCCGATTTTTTTTTATTATACAAGCTTTAGTGACCCAAAACTAAAAAAATTTCGCGCTCGCTACGTTCGCGGCGACTTCACTTAATTTACTGTGGTTTTTATTTTTCAACATTTTTGTCTAACCTATCAAAAAGGTAGCGCTGTTTTAAAGTCCTACTAACAAGAAGGTAACTCCTAGTTTCCATATGAGCTTTCTTATTAATGACCTTCGAAATATTAAGTCATAATCTTTCAATACTAGGTACTACTTGAGCTAGATATGGCCCTGACTTTTCATGTAAGGAAGCACCTCATTAAATTTAAGTATATAATAGTAGTAATAGTAATATTAAAAATTAGGTCTTGTTTTGTTAAAAAAAAATCGGACTCGTCCGGGGAAAAAATGCGATTTACGCCAAATGTCCGGGTTTTTTTAATATTTGTCCGGGTTTGGCGAAATTCGAAATGGCAGCCCTATACTAAGGAAAAGCTTGTTGAAAAATTTGTTAACACAATATGATTTAGTTTTTTTTTATTTACTCAACCGCAATAGTAAAACAATAATGCAGTGCTTTAATTATAAAATAAAAAAAAAACACTAAAATCGTTTACTATTCATAGTAAAGATAAGCACTTTGACAGTTATTGGACCTGACGACTCGGTGCTGCCACCTCGTGGATTGCCATTTTAGAAAACCCTCATTCGAGATGACAGCCCCACATAAGAATAGCACAAGATGTTCACTTGTTTTATAGAAGTCATCACTTGATAGTGAAAAGGGGAAAAAGATAGGCAGTCTTTTTGTTTCATTATTGGTCACGGTGTTCTTAGCTCCTGTCATGAGATTTAATTTGTGATTGTGGTGTAACAAACATCATCATCATTAATTTAAGAGACCAGCTCTTGTCGGTGCAGCTCCTTCCATTTCTACCTGTCTACCGCCAACTCCTGAACTCCCTTATCTGTCACAACCTTCACCTTTTCTTCAATTTGCTTGATGTATCTATAGACCTTAGTCGACCCCATTTCTCTCTTGCCTTCGACCTTCCCTTCCACGATGTTTTTGATAAAATCGTCGTCCAAAGTATAAGTCGCAAGTAAGGTGTCCCATCATTGCTCCTCTCCTGTTCTCTTTATTTTGCAGTAGTTACAAACACCGACGAAAAAAAATGTTTGTAATCCCGTGGGTGCAAGCAGGTTGTTTATGCTCAGTTCTCAGGCTGAAATATTTAAACATATTAATCTTTTTACACCTAACATTCATATTCATACAACTATATCGACGTTGTGAATAAAGAAACGAGTTTCCATCATAATGCAGAACAAGGTTACATTACAAATTACCTATGTCTATGAGCACATAACATTGTTTTCTCATTGATGCAAATACCTTCTTAAGTTCCCACACAAAGTTAAGAAATGGATGGTGATTTCAAGTAGTTTTTTGCTTGAAAAATTTACACTATGTTGTTGATAAATATAACAACTTAACCCAGGTAAAAAGTAGCATATGTATTTCACTAGGGGCTAGAGCAATGTATCAAAAAAATCTGTAATAGTTTTAAATGTAGCTATTTATAAATTTGCGATTCATCTTCTACAAATACATTAGCATGCAAAGATTATTTCTAAAACCAGTTACCAAAATATTTACTCTACCATTTACATAATGAGTTCTAATTTCTTTAATCTGCAAATTAACAGTAATTTGTAGCATAGTCATTAGATTTTGAGGTTCAAAATGAGTTCAATGTTATTATTATTATTTGTATAAAAATGATGGTCATCTAAAGTAAGGTCATCTAAGGACATTATGTCATTTAGGTACTGTAAAAGTGAATTATATCAAGATCAAGCTAACTTGAACAGCTCAATCACGATTAATCGAAACCTACTTTAAATTGAACACCGTTGACCATGACCTAACCTAAAAAAACAAAATATAAAAATATTGGCGCCTTTTTGGCGCCATGACCATAGACAAAAACTGCGTTCACTCAATTACTTTTTGATTATTATTTTTACTTCATAACTATACTTCTTTGTATAATTAGCTAAGAGAAAATGACTACTGTTTTCTTTTTACGTTTGTCTACATTCACCAGTTGCATAAGGTCAGTGACACTACACGGTGGGTGCACAAATACATGCCTAGACTGGCCTTCGTTTGTCACTGTCAAGGCTGGCTTAAGGCTATTTCACGTAATACCTAGCTATTTGGCTATTGCACCTGTATCATTGCTTAGTTCTCGTCAATTTGAATGCGTAATGAGAAAAAACCTCCATGGTCTGATTTGGCACACATAATTTGTTTCGATGCAAGCAAAAGTTCGCGCCAATTAACTTTGCATTTTTGAAGTTAGCCATTTGATTCCTTGCTTCTTTGTATATTGTCAAGAAGCTTTTCTTGTCTGAAGGTGGCTGTTATTGTTCCAGGCTGCGGGATTATTCGAAAGAGTTACCGCGGCTTTGGTACATAAAGGGCTTAAGAAGCAACATGGTGGGTTTTTAGTCAGTAAAAGTCTGACACTCCCTCACGCTGCACCCACAGCGGGTCATTTGATGATTTCCAGGAAAAAAAACTGAGAGGCAAATATTAGGTGTTTACGATGCGATAATAACAAAAAATTTAACTGATTTTGCTATTCAGAAGTCACTAGTAAGTAGCTAACCTCGGAGATCAGCAATTTATTTGACGAGAATTGTATCTTAAACTTTTCTCTAGGTTGTTTAGTGCTACCTAGTAAAAATACTAAGAAATCAGTGTTCTAGGAAATACAGTAAGGCGACATTATTATTTGTAGCTTGTAGAAAGCACTTTTCGCTGCTTACGGCAATATTTTCTGCACTCTCACGACTTATGTGTATGTATTGTTAGTCTGATGTGCGGTGCTTTTTCACGGTGACACACTGCACAGAATTTGCAAATTGACTACTTAATTATGGCCTCGGAGATTTTGGCTAAAGATATGCTAGTATATATTTTAAATACTAGGTACCTATGTTATAAGTTATCGGCACGCACATTGAGCTCTCGGCGGAAGAGTGGGGATAAGGCAATAAACCAATAAATCGCTTCTGCGCAGGTGAAGGTCAGGGCTCAATATCCGTGCCAATAACTATATTAGTATGACTAATTAATTATACTTGAAAGTAGGTATAATAAGGTTACGTTGTGTCTTCTATCAACACAATGCCTAAAACCAGGTATGTTATAGGAGAAACTTTTTTTTTGTGTAGGGGTACTGATTGCTTTGTACAGTTGACAGCTGTCAATTTTCAAAGCAAATATCATTTTTTATTTTTCTGAACTATTATTTGCATAGATTATTTGTGACTGAGGAAGATTTTTTTTATATTGTACTGACTTCCAAGCAAAGAGGTTCTCAATTCGTTTGTATATTTTTTTGTATGTCAATGTTTGTAACGTAGTTAATTTGAAGTACATAAACTATTATGTAATTATTGTCTATTACATAGCAACATATTTTTAAATAACAACAAACAAGTTTTTGCTGTCATCTCAACGAGTATTATTATTATTAATTGACTATGGGTTATTACGATGTTACATAAAATCTGGTATTTTATTATTAAAAAAAATCTTGGCCCACAATTTTTAAACAGGTTTTTGATATATAGGTACTTAATTCTACTCTGACTACTTTACATTCGGAGTCTGATGATTCATATGAAACAATATTTAAGAGCCATCTTTATTTTGAACTTAGATGCGAGTGTCTTATCTGTTTTCAAATCTGTACTTAGTCAAGCTTTTGGCACATTATACACACATTATACATATAGCAGCACGGCAACAGCACGGCTGCAGCACGGCGTCGCCTCGAATTAAGACTACGGCTAGCTGCCAGCGCGCCAACCACGCGCCAACCACGCGCTGTCCGCTCGCCGTCGGCGCGTCGGCCGCGCGCCAGCCTGACTGCTCGCCGTTGGCTTTTTCATATTGACATTACGAAATATATTATAATTTACACGATTTAATGCTCTAAATTGAATGACAACTTAAATGCTGTTGTGGAGCCGTGCTGTTGCGGTGCCGCTATAATGTGCCATAATCTTTATGGTTATAATGCATTTTTTATACTGAATGACCGATCATAATTTAAGTCATATCCAAATTGCTGATTATTCAGGCATGTTTTGTTTTAGCGAACAACCAAACTAACTTTTATAATTTTTATAATGTTATAAACAGTTTTTATAATGCCAACCTGGAAACAAAATACTAATCATTGTCCGTAAAATCTAGTTAGCTTTATAAAATAATGAACATTTACACTGTATCATCTATGACTATTTTCCAAGCTAATCCGTTTTAATTATTCACGGCGGGCGTGTTACTTTAATAATTATCTCAAGTCAAAGTACAAGATGCTGTACTTAATTGCCTAGGTTACTGACGTTTCGGAACGAAGCTTCTAAATGTTGGGCCAATGTGTAACCAATAGCCAACGTAGGTCGAGAACATTGGCTCCAATAGTTGCCAATGTTTGAAGTAGGTAGCTCCTACTGTGTGTTTCATTAACAGCTACATTGTTGGTTTTGAATTCTTGAAATGTATGTTTTTTTCGTCCAGTTAGTAGTCAGTCTAGAGTCGAGAGTCTTACACCCTCTTCCTGGGTCAATTCGCTGTGTTGCATATAGGCGGGGATAGCTAAGTATCTAGCAAATTAACTTATAAGTTGTGTTACAAATTCCATGTTCTAAGACTTTCAGAAGTATATATTTATATACTATAGCCGATTTCCAGCGGTTTCATACGCGTCCCCTGGGAACTATTACCCTTACCGGGATAAAATATAGCCAATTAAGAGTGTAGCTTTCCAACAGTGAAAGAATTATTCAAATTGGTTGGTTCAGTTCAGTAGTTTCCGAGTCTTTGGGTACAAACAAACAAACAAAACAGTAAAAAAGTTTCCTCTTTATTATATTAGGCTATAAAACCCGCAGCCCATATACAAGAAAAATATAAGAATCTTCACCAACGTTCGCAATCCTTGCACATGTTAGAACCAATGTTGGTCCTTTCTAGAGCGGGCCTAAAAGCACTGGGTCAGGTGTAGTAATTAACTAATTATCTGGAGCGAGTAGGGAGGCAATTGAGGAAACTGAAAGATTTCAACCTGAAAGCCTGACGTAATCTTTTAAAGGAAGGTTCTAACCACCTTTTGTCATGTGTAAGTTTGTAAGGGTTAAATTATAATTAAAGTAGCGACCCGCTCCGGCTTCGTACGGGATAACAGTATTTTCCCACTTTTTAATGGATGCTATTATACATATAAACCTTCCTCTTGAAACACTCTATTTGATAAAAAAAGCACATGAAAATCGGTTGCTTAGTATTGAAGATTTAAGCGTACAAAGGGACAGAAAAAGCGACTTTGTTTTATATTATGTAATGATTAGAATGTTTTGGAAAATTCCTCCCTTTTTTTTAACGACGTCAAAAATCATCAAATGACCCCTCCCGCTGTGGGTTAGCAGCGGTGAGGTAGTGTCAGACTCTTACTGACTAAAAACCGTCGTGTTCCGTCGTAGGCTTTTTATGTACCAGAGCCGCGGTAACTCTTTCGAACGGTAACTCGATGAGCCATTTTTAGTTTTGAACGAATTTTCATCCATCAATATATATTTTTATTAGTAGAAATATAGTCAGAAGCCAGTTAGTCTGACAACCAGTGTTACCCACTTGTATTGGGCTGCCTGGGTAACTGGGTTGAAAAGGTCAGATAAGCGGTCGCTTCTTGTAAAACACTGGTACTCAGCTGCATACGGTTAGACTGGGAGCCGATGTTTGATATTCTAAGGCTTACTGACCCACAGATGATTGTAAATACTGTCAAATACCACAGTTTAGTGGTAATTTTGTAACGTTATAGTAAATAGCCGTGAGACAACCGACTCTCAGTACCGGCTTTCCTCGCGTCACTTTCTACGTTAGAAAGTGAATTTCAAACATTACGAGATAGTGCAAATAATGCCTTCAATGTTCATCATAAGTGGTAATAAACAGAATAAAAATACCCATTCTTTGTTTTAATTTTTAATTACTGGCAACTTTTGTGAGACTGGTAATAAAAGAGGTTGTTTATCTTTTTTTCATTGTTAAAAGAATTTAATGTTTTTGAACTTGTGAAGATATTGCATGTAAACATTTTTTTTCCGTTCCGTTAAAAGATCTTTATCTAATTGCGTTCTAGGAATACAAATAAATTATCTGTTTTTAAGTTGGTAAGACCGGATTAAGAATACATACATAAGTAGAGGTATATTTGAGTATGAAATGAGAAAATCTTCAGATAGGTACTTAATACGATTATCAACAAACATAGATTTATTTATATTTTTACTCATTTCTTTTTCTAACTTCACAATTCTGCATCAGCAGGTTCCAAATTCAAACGCGCGCAACACAAAAAAGAACAAATGCGTAACTTTTTCTTTTACCTCCGACAGGATTGCATACAGCCAAATTTCACCTAATTAAGTTAGCAATTAGTGAATTCCGTGATAGTTGTTACATCGTTTCAGCACTGGTAGGTAAGCAGCCGACCTGATCACCTGACCGATGCGTAACTGGTTCTGATTGCGTTTATAACATATCAACTATTGTTTATGCTACATTCTTTGTACAAAAGAGGTTTTATACATTTGGTTTGTTGGTGCTTTTCCTGACTTTCCAAAAGGGAGGAGGGTTTTAGTTAGAACGTTGTTTGTTTTGTTTTTTTAGAGTTATAATATGGAGTTTCGTGCTTCTTTAATTAAGGTGTACCGCTAGGGTGTTACTTTGGTCTAACGAGGTCAAAAAAGTGGCATAGACAGCTCCACCAATTACAGTCGTGGTTTGGTATGTATTGACATAGAATAAGGACATAAGAGAAGAGAAAGAGCATCAAAATATGGCTAGTATTCAAAAGAGGATGTTTATTGTATGTGTATAAATGCGTACCTATTGCTCAATTGCAGGATTAAAGATCGTGCATTTCTGGACTTGAAGAGCAAAGTCAGAAAAACACAACAAAAACTTACAACATACACTTAAATATTTTTTTGGAAAGATGAACCAGACTCAAGTACGTAATTATCTGAAAAATATTTTAAGCAAAAAAATTTCGTTTGCCAGCAAAAAACATTATCCAATACTTAAGTATTATAAACTTGAAGTAAATAATCCTTTTCTTGTATCATCGTAATATTTGCGAAGGTCAGGTTTCCATAATTATAATTATCTGGTAACCATTTGCTGTATCATTTAACTGAAGGTATTTAAATTAGTTAATATTATGAACAACAACGTCAATTACGGATGTAAGTACATTCGTAATTCATGTGAAGAATACCTATTAGGTATATTGATTGGAATTGAAATGGTTCGTGTGGATTTACTCAATCCATTAAAAAAGAAGAATTTTTATTAAAAAAGATCCGGTTCTAAAATTTTTTTTAAATAATTTAAATAATAATACATACATACACAGTCCAAAACAATGAAACTCAACCATTGCAATGTCAGTTATTTACTATTTTGAAATCAGATGCTTAGGTACTGATTGACAATTTTATATATTGACTTATGCTAAAAGTAAGAGAGGCCTATGTACAAAACTAGACTGACACATTCAAACCAAGCAGAGATAATCATATCTATGTTGATTAACTGATTTCAAACAAACGGAACTATAAAAGGTATTCATAATTTCGCTGCGTACCCAATTAACGTTATTAATGAAGGTTACCTATATTAAGTATCTAAACACGAGTCGAAAAAACTAGGATAGCATAATGACTTCTACCGGTGATTAACAAAATATTCGTATGATTGATTGATTATACACAGTTAATGAAAATGATGCAGGGTTATTGCGTGATATGATTTGTGTACTCGAAATACAATGAATAACATTAATTATAAAAAATTAAATTATAAATTTAAAAAAACCCCCGACCCAAAAAAAGTACGCAATAATTATGACAAAAGGTTAAAAACGCTAAACCCTATAAAAAACAAAAAATAACTTTTAACACTACGTAAACTACATTTTGTCGTGTCGGGGGATCGCTCTATTTCATTACTTTAGATACGTGTTTTTTTTTAAACGAATGTTGTAATTAGGTAGGTAGCATTTGATTTATGTAAGTATTTATGAAGGTAAAAAGCGATCCCCCGACACGTCAAAATTTAGTTTACGTAGTGTTAAAAGTTATTTTTTGTTTTTTATAGGGTTTAGCGTTTTTAACCTTTTGTCATAATTATTGCGTACTTTTTTTGGGTCGGGGGTTTTTTTAAATTTATAATTTAATTTTATTTCATGCTTTTTAAAGGAGCTCCTTAATTTTTCCTTCTTTCATTTAATTTATTTTATCTTAAGATGGGGTCGCTATATGCGATCTCGACCAAAGGAAGCTGTTTAACAATCCTCATTACAAACTGGCTCTGGGAGAATGGCACAGATTGAGAAACAATAAAGATTAATCTTTGGACATTCTAGATTTTCAGCAAAAATATAAATCGGTTTATCCGTTTCATTCCGGCATCTCAGGGTTTCATTCGCCACATCCCATTTCCAGCATCAGGTTCTCGTCAATCAGAAACATGAAGAGAACTCGTCAAGACAAATTCAACGAGCCCAAACTCGATGGGTTTACTAAAAGGCAGTTCAGGGTTACGTCTCCTACCTTCGTGCCCTAATAGCAGACCAGCTCAGTGGTTCCAAAAGACATTAGTGTTTCAAATTTCAGATCCCACATATACTTGCAAGTAAACTGAGCGTGTAAAATTCCTATCACATCTAGCAAACGAGCTGATGACCTTGAAGACCTGAACCGATTTCCACCAAACATAGCTAAGAACACTCCCGACTGACATACCTTTTAAACAAAAAAAACCGCATTACAATCGGATCATCCGTTTGGGAGCTACAATGCCACATACACACACACACACACACACACACAGACACGTCAAACTCATAACACCCCGTCGTTTTTGCGTCGGGGGTTAAAAATAAACATAACTATTTATCTTGTCTATTGAAAGAAGAATAATGTTTCTTACTCTTTTGCGGTATAACAGCATATCCGATTTTGATGAGATTTCGACGAAACATAAGCATGAATTCGTCTTGAGCAGCGCGAGATTTTTAAAGACCGCAAAATGAGATAATTTTGAAAATATAATTGGCTTAACCTTGTGTGTTAATTAAAATGTACTTTTAATGACTTATTTTGGTAGAAATAACCTTTAAGCTACCTACTAAATTTAATTTTTGTTCCTTAAACTCCATTGACTCGTTTGCCTTGTGAAAATTACACAAAAAAAAGGTTCCACAGGTTACACACATTTGGGTAAATGGCAATGATCTTGATATAAACTCAAACCTCGTGTTATTTAAACAATATTCATAAACCTTCCTAAAATAAAAATAAACATTACGAAGGCTACGAAGGATGCATGATGTAAAAAAATCGGTTATTTTAATATAAAAAAATATCTACTCAATACCAAAATATAATGTAATAACACTTAATTCTACTATTTTATTTTTAATTATCAACCTACTACTTATTTTCTTTTAAAAGTATGTCGTTATATACTGACCTTAATAATTAATCTCTGTTACTTTTCTGTTAAAATAATATTTTCCTATCTGTTTCATAATCTGTAACTTACAGTTTTTTTGAAAACCACCCTATTACGTTCCAAAGACAATGTGCATATAGGTATTTTACTTTCGTGAGTTAAAACATCTATATGTACAGAGACAGTGAAAAAACAGTACCTGCTGAAATTCCCCATTGTTAATCTCTTTAGTTTTAATTTTCTAACTTCGTTAATCAATTGTTTCAGAAAGTCCATAGGCTGCGAGAATGTCAGCAACCAAGTACCTGCACCCATTCCTCCGAGGCTTGAAGCCGCTGCCCGAAGGCCATGACGAGGAGATCCAACAGATTAGGGAGTGGTGAGTGGAATATACATTAATATACATAAAAACTTGTTAATGAGTGGGACATAGGTTTCTATCGCTATCACTACATAGTATACAATACAAAGTCGCTTTCTCTGTCCCAATATCCCTATATCCCTATGTCCCTTTGTGTTTTTTGGTTTAAATCTTCATAAATAAAAAAATAGAGAATATCAAAAAAATAACAGTAGGTACTGTACTTATACAATAAAGCCCAATTCTGAACAAAAGCTTTACAGTCCTTATCCTAAAAGGTGATATGTAGGTACTTAGTTCTGTGATTCAAAAAAGTCCGTCACAATTCTGGTTCAGATGAACACGCCTAGCTTCTGTTATTTTAAATGTACAAATACTTACCTTTCAAAAGCTTGTTGTTCGACCAGTTTCCGAAGTAGAACCTTCATCAAGGCCGTAGGTTGGACCACGGAACGACAAACTTATGTAACAGACCATAGACCCCTGATTGGTATGTATTTGGAATACTTCTACTGCCGTCTATGAAAGCGCGTGTTTGATGGAATTCGAAAATGGAAATTCTTTATTTGTTGCTGTCAATTGGCTGTAACTGTTACATTTTTACTCAACTGCGTGACGGAAGAGGGTAATGTTTTCTTGAGCTATGTGGGCTGGCTGGCTGTGTGAATGACTCTTCTTTATTACGTCGATCATATTTGTTTTAAGTCTTAGGTAATACCTTCGCCCTCACGCCTGCCGGGCTACGGGATTGTTCGAAAGAGTTACTGTGGCCCTGGTACATAAAAGGCCTACGACGGAACACGACGGTTTTTAGTCTAAGAGTCTGACACTCCCTCACCGCTGCTAACCCACAGCGGGAGGGGTCATTTGATGATGTCCCATCAGAAACAAAGTCTTACGTAATATTTGACTTTGGATGTTTTTACTTTGGATACGTATTTATCTAACTTACAGCTTCAAAATGGATAGGTACCTACGAAATATGCATATACCTACAACCGAAAATTTATTACATTTTGTCCGTAATAATTATAAAATAAACTGGTTTTTAGGGTTCCGTACCTCGAAAGGAAAAAACGGAACCCTTATAGGATCACTTTGTTTATTACTAATTTTAGTCATATTCAATATGTTAATAACATGCCAAACGTGATTTTATCACCTTAATAATAATTAATGTACAAACTCCTTGGTAGACAATATTTGGGGAAACCCGGGAAACGATAGGCAGTTGACATCCATTTTTCAGATGTTTTTTCAGAAGTTTCTTCACTAGTTGGAAGAGCCTCAAAATGTGGATGAAACCGGGAAAAAAGCTAGTATAAATACACGTAGGTATAAATGGATGTAGAAGTAAATAGCGCAGCGTAGTGGTGAAGGCTCTCAATAATATGGTAATGGCCCGATAAGTTCTTTGTCCTGGTATGTAGGTCGGATGCGGACCAACCTATATTATTTACTTAGACCATTTAACCAACAGGAATCGCCATGAGCGCCATGGTGCGCGCTAAAGTCTGCCAATTTACGAGCGGGAAGCAAAACAGCGCAGCGCAAAGTTATAGTCGCTCATTAATTTTGATCACATTGTTACTAACGTACCTACTTACATAGTCGACAAAGTTGTCACACACAAGCATTAACTTTAACAGACACATTTGTATTCAAGCACAGCTTAACATACGAGTATGAGCAGCCGTCTTGAACCCTTAGCAAAGGGGGGAAGTTCTGGGTATAGTGCTTCCGGCTGGTTCAATGCTCTAAGATTATGTTGGTGTTTTCCAAAGATCCGAACTAGGTTTGTTATATATGACTGTTCTTGTTTTTAAAGTTTGAAGAACGCTCCTCAAATGATCAAAATTCAAAGTGGAATGCAATGTGTTTTGATCGCGATAGAATTTTAGATGTCCATATAAAGGGAAGACTATAACCGACGTCAAAGCTTTATCTACCTACATGTCGCAATAAGTACCATCATCGGTGAACGGATAAGGTCCACTACTGAGCTTCATCTCTTGCCACTGACGACAACTATAGTCTGTTTTTTTTAATCTCGTAGACTAAACTGACATTACGAGTGTTGTCAGTTTATTGCAAATTCTTAAATACTGATGTAGCACGACCGAAACTTAGCGTTAATAAAATCAAGTATCGTTTTTTTACAATTCACAATACAAAGTCATTCTGAAATAATGGGCTTATCCTTGATGATTACGCATGGCTTTGCGTGGTCAGATATCCCTGGCAGTTTGTAGCATGTCGTACAGCCGTGTGTACTGACGTGAATTTTAAATATAAAACTTTGAATGAATATTAAATTCGCCTATTATAGATAAAAAGTTACGATTCAACGAACCGGTATCGTAAGTACAACACTGCACCAAAGAGCTAGCAACATTATTTGTAAGTTTGACATTTTGCAAGTGTCAATTTAGTCTACGAGATTAAAAAACAGACTATAGATCTTTTATACTCATCTAATCCTACAACACAGCTACAAATCACATAATAGGTATCAGAACTTGCCACAACTCTAACTCAGTCTTTATAAAGGCCCAGGATTTTCATCATCATCATCTCAGCCATAGGACGTCCACCGCTGAACATAGGCCTCCCCCTTAGATCTCCACAGATACCCGTTGGAGGCGACCTGCATCCAGCGTCTCCCAGCAACCTTTATAAGGTCGTCTGTCCACCTTGTTGGTGGACGTCCTACGCTGCGCTTGCTAGTCCGTGGTCTCCACGCCAGCACTTTTCATAGACCTATTTATTGATTTAAAAATATAACTGAAAATCTAGTTATTCTTTTGTTACGTGTTACGTAGTTAGCTATTAAACAATGTAAACCAGTTCACGCCAATACATTACATATTTCGTTTCGATCTACATTTGCTAGGAATCGCGTGGCTTGTTAAAGGGAGCGGAATAGTTCGCGTGCAATCGCGTTCTCAATGCGAGGTGAATTCAAGCGTAGATTGCGTCTTCAGTTTTTGTTTGTTTTTGTATGTGTATGAAAAGGTTGAAAGCTGTGCTTTAGGCGTAGGTACGCACATTTTCTATTCCGTCGTAGGCGACGCACGGAACTCAACTCTAGCGATATTAATGATAAATTCACTCACAACACGGAATCCTAGTGTGGGGTTCATCCACTTTTGTAAAAACAATTTGAGACAAATTTTTTTTTATTATTTTTATTCAACGATCAAAAGCTGTTTTCAATAACGATAACCTAAGACCGCTTTAGTTTACACGAGTTATTGCAACTACTTCTTGATTATTTAAAACGTGATATGCAAGCAGGCATAAATAATAGATAAACAACTAAATATTTATTAAGTAGGCTGTGTAATTCTTCTGAACGTCGAGCTACAAATAATAACGATGAGTTGCACATTTCAACTATAACGATAACCTAACCATTTTCAGTTGTCAAATTCCTGATTTGACCAATGGGCGGCAATTTCACGATTGGCTATGCTTAGGTTGGTTATAGTAATAGTTAAATAGCCTTTTCTGTATTTCACTGCTCATAATTTCGATCACTCTTAGCAACTATATTGTTCGATACAGATAAACTCGCATTTACCTCTTTAAAATGGATGCCAAAATCGCTACAGAATATCGCATATTTGGCATAAATATGGGCTCGAAGTGAATTTTGACATCGTGCCAGGCTATCACATGTTTGCTTAAGAACAACAGTTTCCAACGTCGTTGCCTCTCATGATATGACTTGCTATCCTTTGACTCACAGAAATTGAGTTGTTGACAAGCTAAGACAGGATTGCCTAGTCTCCTAATATTGAGACACAGTCAAAGCAAGGGGCTCATTTTAATACTCCGTATTCAATTCGTCCACTGCTCGACAAAGTCCTCCCCCGAGCTGGGAATATTTTCCCGCACTCCCCGCGCTGGTCATGTGTGTTGGTGAGCGCAGTGAAGGATATTTTTAGCTTCGGAAATGCTGCTGCCCATCTCCTAGCAAGACATTTAATATCCGATTTGGTAAATCTAATACCTATATCAGAATTGAGAACGTGCTTCAAAGCTCAGTATTACTTAATGGTTTATGAGCGTTTTGAAATATCAACAGTGAGATCTAGAAGGCGATTTACTACAAACTCGTACGTAAAGCAATCAACTTGCAATCGAGTTCTAATAACTAGGCTGTGTAAGCCATTGCCCTCGCCTCTTTTTATGACAATGCGGTTACAAGATGGCGGCTCTAAGTCACCTGTTTACTGACAGTTCACGGATTTTTCGTCTATTGTTATAATTAATCAATGAAGGTTTGAAACGATAAATTATACACACATTAAACAAATAAAGTTAACGATCTAGCATTTTCTTTTATTTTAAGTTCATGTTCACGTTTATCAATTGAAGGTTAGACCTTCGGTATAATCATCGGCAAGGATATTGAGCCCTGACCTTCACCTGCGCAGAAGTTATTTATTAGTTTATTGCCATAAGTGTACAGTGCGCATAGCGATCCGCACTCTTCCGCCGAGAGCTCATTATCCGTGCCGATAACTATATATGTACGATTGGCACAGAATAAAGATATACCGTTGTGAAGGTACCTACTTAAGGCGGCCAACTTTCCGAAAACTGAATGCGGGACTTAACCTTTCGTGAAAAAGGGATTGAAAAATGATCGGACGGAACTGATAAAATAAAAACCTTATTTTCAAAATCATTAGGCCTCACGAGTTCAGTAGAAATAAAGAGAACGAGATTATATTATAGGTAATCTGTGTTCCTGCACTGTTGAGCGTGCTCGCAGGTGGGTGTTGTGTAGAAGTGTGGTAGAAAAATAGGGATGCGGGACATGCGGGACGCATACAACGTTTTGCGGGACTATTTTACTAATAATTCCAAAACGGGATTTCGTCAAGCATTGCGGGACGGTCCCGCAGAATGCGGGACGGTTGGCCGCCTTTAACCTACTTAGGTACTAACGTTCGTAAAATTGACACTCACACACACATGTGCATCGACGAGCTTTTGTCGGCGCTGCCGGTGTTGTCAGTACTTAGTGTCGAGCACATGCGTGTGTTAGTCTCACCGTTACGAACGTTAGTACGTAGCTTCAGAACTGCCTACAAGATAACATATTTAAACTGTGTTATAGATCCACTCTTTAACGAACGTATGACATCAGAATATCTCTTCAGTCTTTTCTTAGTTACCTTTATAGTGCCAAGTTTGAAATTCTATCTGTTTGTTGGTCTAGAATGACTTGCATTTACGTCACATTTCAGCCCCAGTTTCGTTGCTCAAGCTTTTAGGGAGTACTTTGAGGATTAGGGAGCGAAATTATTCTAGGATCTATCTATATTTTATAAAAACAATAGTATCTTATTTTCTTCAGAATCGCTATAAAGCTATCTGCTATCGTTATAGAGCTATCTTACAAGAACTTATTTAAAAGATATAGAAATGATGGCTGTTTTCAAGTTTCTCACTAATTGTTTGCATTTGCCATTTAAAAAGCTCCAGGACTTGTCCAACATTGTCTTTTGTGTTCTTGCCTGCTTTCTTTCAAACAGTCCCACAGGTCCAGAATGTACGTTTCTTCTTCGTCGTCACACTCTTGGCAGAGTGGTCGTGGTCGTCATATCAGGGGTGGTAGCAAGCTTCACGCACTCTTCTCGCACTGTAGCTCTCCTTGCGCATTCTTGAAGTGGAACATTGAGTGCCGTCTTTACTTGGTCAGCCCAACATCTCTTATGCTTTCAATTTTCCCCTGCACCACAAGTCGTTCCACAGAAACGCCCTCTCGAGGTATACTGTGTCCGAAGAAATATATGAATGTACCTATCTTATATCTTCCTCTTTACCTAAACTGCCGTCTCCATGGTTCCAGGATGAAAAGCCAGCAGCACTTACCGCACATATCTGATGAGTACGTGATCCTGTTCCTGCACTCCAACTATTACAAGGTGAAGGAGACGAAGGACACGATAGAATGTTACTTCACGCTGCGGGCCAACACCCCTGATCTGTTCACCAACCGCGATCCTTTAGCGCCGAAGAATAAGGCCATTTTGGATATAACGTAAGTTTTCTCTTTCTTTTTTCTCTTTTTGGCTCCAAAGTATTTGAGCTGAGGATGCTCGTAATAAAATAATAAAAAGATTTCTTATTTTATTTTCGTCTATCATAATCTCAACAATAATCATCTGTATTTATGACAGACGCTTTCTTACTTTTGAAATTCGTCTTATATTTATATGATTAAGACTGTAAACCCTTTGCAAAATAGGTCATGAAATACGAGATATTGAAAAGCAAGAATTTCAAGATGCTCTAAAATTCTGACCTGTACCAGTAGCTGGAATTGAATTAGAACGCTGAAGTGCATGAAAGTCCATTATACCGTTTTTATTAGACATCTTTTGATGGAGCTGTATACTTAAGAAATATGTGTAGATACATGCGTCGAACAGAGAACCTCCTTCTTGTGGAGGTTGGTTAAAAATCGTTTTTATTCGGCAAAGGCTAATTAGCACATGCGGATTTATATATTACTGGCTTCCGCCCGCGGCTTCGCCCGCGTAGAGTTCGGTTATATCGCGTTTCCAAGAGAACTCTTCAAAAGTTCGGGATAAAAACTATGCTATGTTCTTTCTGAAGGTCAACTCTATCTCTGTACCATATTAAAATCACTTCAGTGGTTTAGACATGAAAGCGTAACAGAGAGACAGAGTTACTTTCGCATTTATAATATTAGTAGGGATACCTTCAATGTAACAAAGACCGTAGGGCCGTGAAAACGTGTATTCACTTTAATGTCAATACAGTAGAATTAAATAAATCTATTTAGGTCAGACTTGGTAAATGCCTGCGTCAATAGATATTAACATACAATACGTAACTTTACTAATTGCTATTTTACATGACAAATCGATTGTAAAACTTACTTGTACTTTGACTTATTGATTGCTGTTAAAAATAACTAGGTTAATTTCTAGATTCTATTTTTATTATAATTCTTAGATCAGCAATTTATTAATTTTGCAAACAGTCGGAAGAAACTCTTCAATAGTAGTTCCAAAATTAAAAAAACCGGCCAAGCCAAGTACAAACAACTCTCTAACTATCACGGTTCATGAGATACAGCCTGGTGGCAGACGGACGGACAGAGGAGAGAAAACAATGGGGTCCCGTTTTAACCTTTGGGTACGGAACACAAAAAAATATCTATCGAAAAACAGATTTTTGTATTTTGTTACCATTTTAATTTAAAAAAAAAGTTGTTGTAGTGTTAAATTACCAAGGCAACTACAGACGAAATTATAGTATGCCATGGTCAATAGACGTCCTATTCACAGCTCATATCTGAGCTATCTGCCTCGCATAGAAAGTGTCGAGCATTGAACAGCAATCTTGTTGGCGTATCTCTTCATTATATCTTACCATTGAATAGTTTCATTTGTCCCTTACCAAGGTCTATGGTGAATAACCTCATTCATATTGAAGGGTACAGAGTAGTGCCTTCTATATTTTGAAAGTCAAAAGCTATATGTATATACATATGTAGGTATCTCTAAATATGTTCTTAAAGAAATTGAGATACCTATGTACATGATGTCATCGGTGTAATTGCCTTGCTAGTGATGTGACAGTAACCTTTAGTAAAGTCTACAAGATTTGTAGTTAGTCTCATCGCTTCAGGATAGTGTATGTAATCAACTCGGTACCTATATGAAATAATCTGTCCAATCATGGGCGTAGCCACACTGGGGCAAGCTGGGGCACTTGCCCCACCCTGGGCCCTGGCTCTGACTTATAAGGTGTCTGATTAAACAATGTTTTTTTTACTAACTCTAACTAACAACATCAACAATCGTATGTACTATCCGTAAGTTATTGCACAAAAAAATTGTCGGCATTGAAAAGAGTGATTAGCAAGTTGAAGTGGCAATGGGCAGGCCATATTGCTCGCAGAGCAGATGGCAGATGGGGCCGAAAAGTGCTGGAGTGGAGACCACGGACTAGCAAGCGCAGCGTAGGACGTCCACCAACGAGGTGGACAGACGACCTTATAAAGGTCGCCGGAAGACGCTGGATGCAGGTCGCTTCCAACAGGTATCTGTGGAGATCAAAGGGGGAGGCCTATGTTCAGCAGTGGACGTCCTATGGCTGAGATGATGATGATGATGATGATTGAAAAGAGCGCGATCAAAACAAAATGCTCGCTCGAGTTCCCGAACGTGCGCGGTGCGCGCGTCATTTGAAAGCGAGCCGTATTCCCTAAAAGAATAGGTGCTATGTGGCGTAGCGAGTCGAGCCGTCCATCTAATCCAAAAAATAATGCATTGAAGGAGATGGAACTGGTAGATGTGATCAAAATTTCGGAAATGCAATTTTATCCTAGTGTAAAAACCGCGCTCGCTATTTTGCTTGCCCAGCCATGTACGACCTGTACAATAGAACGATCGTTTAGCACAGTGGTTCTTAACCGGTGGTCCGCGGATCACTGGTGGTCCCTGGAGGCATTCCAAGTAGTCCGCGATGCTTAGCTTCGCGACGTTGCTATAGGTTATCTAACTTTATTTGTATCGACTTATCTATGCGAGCGAGGGGGTTTTCGTATGAACGTATATCGGGTGTATCGTACCTAGTCCCCACATTCATGAAAATGTATATTTGGGCGATATTTTACGTAGTTTTTGGTTTTGAGTCTTAAAAAACAGTTAAAATTTCGCGCTCGCGAATTCAGAAACTATATTATTTTTGTGTTTCTCATTGTCAAGAAACAATGGGCCAAATTTTACGTAATATTTGGTTTAAGTCCGATAAAAATTTCACGCTCGCTTCGCTCGCGTATTCAGAAACTATATGCCCTTATATTTGAATTTGTCAACAAACAAAAGGTAAGTACGTTTGGGCTAAATTTTACGTAATATTTGGTTTAAGTCCGATAAAAATTTCGCGCTCGCTTCGCTCGCGTATTCAGAAACTATATGCCCTTATTTTTATATTTATCAACAAACAAAAAGTTAAGTACGTTTGGACTTTTTACGTAATATTAGGTTTATGTCCGATTAAAAAATTTCTGCCAGAACCCACGCCGTCTTCTCTTGAAGTAATATTACTCATACATATACTAAGTTAAAACTTTAATTTATGAACACCGAGTATTCATAAATAAAACTATAAAATCTGTCCTGTGTGTGATTGTTTATTTTCTGTACCTGAAATTATAAACCTCTCAAATTAAGAGATTAATAAGTTTGAGATTGACGGCTCAAGATACAAAAAATCGGAGGGCCCCCGCCCTCCCCCGGGGGATAGGTTGACTGCTGCCCCACCCTGAGCCCAAAGCTGGCTACGCCCATGTGTCCAATAAGTTAATACTTATCAAGACCTTGCAGATCTATGCCGTCCAAATCAATGCCTCCATAAGTTTTTATATACATACATATATGTATATAGTCATGAGTATGT
Source organism: Helicoverpa armigera (assembly GCF_030705265.1). Lineage (NCBI taxonomy): Eukaryota > Metazoa > Arthropoda > Insecta > Lepidoptera > Noctuidae > Helicoverpa > Helicoverpa armigera. The sequence continues at coordinate 6,236,582 of NC_087141.1, forward strand.
TTTTTATCTTTTCCAGGCACATGGTAGGTCTACCAATAAAGACTACGGAAGGTTACCACGTTCTTCTCTACCGGCTATCGGAGTTCGACTACAGCAAGTTGAACTTCGCCGATGCAGTCCGCGTCTTCTGCATGTTCAATGACGTCAAGCTGTCCGAGGATCGCTTGTCTGAAGGGTACATCGTCATCTTCGACATGAAGGGCTGCAGCCTCGGCCATCTGACCAGGGTCACCCTTCCTGCGCTTAGAGCTTTCATGCATTATATTCAGGTTAGTATTGAGTGTAGTAACTTTGATTGTGTAGTGTTCAAGTCTATTCACAAAAAATGTAGTTTGTCAATAAATCGTAAATAATTAATCAAGGTTAATTTGTAGAAACATTAACATATTAACGAAACAATGCTCAGTACACGTGTTCTTAGATGTAAACTTGACCTTTTTATTTACAATACGATTTAATTATTTCTAGAACGCTCATCCGTGCCGTCTAAAGAAGATCCACGTGGTCCACACGGTTTCCTTCATCAACCAAGTCATGTGTCTCGTCAAGCCGCTCATCCACTCTAATCTCCTCAACCTTCTGAACTTCTCTTCTGAAGGTCCAGAGTCTATCGTCGATAAGGAACTTCTTCCTGAAGACTTTGGAGGTCCTTTACCAACTGTCAAACAGCTACATGAGGAACAAAGAAAGAATATGGAAGAAAACTATAGAGAATGGTTGATTGAGACTGAAATATTCAAAGCTGATGAGAAAAAGAGAATTAAGAAACCTAGTAAAGGTATGTTTGCCAGTTTCACCAGTAGCTTCAAGAGTCTCGACATTGATTGAAAGGATTGTTTCTTGCTTGTCGCGCTAGGGACCTGAAAGTTTCGGTTTCTTGCCAAATGCTACCTCGTGGCTTCTAGAACGTTCTTCTGGATTTTAGGGAATTTTATATTTAGTACTATAGACTTTTTAGGAGTCACGAGGCATCAATGGCGGTCTTAGTCTTCTCTACTTTTGTAATATGACGTTTTTTTATGTGCAATGTAAAGTTTTTGCGACAAATACTTGCCTGGTATGTTTGTGTTTTTTTTTTGTATTTCTTTTAGACTTGGATATTGTTCTCAGAAATATGCGTTTTTCTGAATTTGCTTAATTATACGTATAATATTATTTTTAACTGACTTCCCAAAAAGGAGGAGGTTATCAATTCGGCCGGTATATTTTTTTGGTATTTTAAAGTTGTATGGTTGTTAATTTTCATTTAGTTCTTTAAACCTTGTGCGGTTGTGATAAAGATTTTTGTACTTTTAATAAATCTCTATAATCAAAACATTATTTAAGATTAAGGTCCTTTTTGTGTTTTAATATTTTTGTCTTCATTGCTCAAGATTAGATATTTTGTATTAAAATGTTTATTGCAATAAAATACTCGGTATGGTTCAGGTTGCGTGTGATCGTGTACTATAAGAAAACATTTTTTTTTATATCTCTTCCACACGTAGGACGTGACTTTTTATCGAAAGTTACCAAAATAACTTTTAAACATAGCTTTGTACATATTTAGGCACTTTTAGTGGTTTTTAATGCTATTTTCTACGCTTATATTGTTATCTTTAAAAGAAATATACCTTTTAGAACTATTTACTGTTGCAACGAATTTTGAAATTTAAATAATGTTGTAAAATATCGATTACATCAAATGTTACAATATTTTGCTTACATGTAACAGACCGAATCGTTATTTTTATAAGTATACATACTGTAAATAGTCAAATAAAAATATTTTACTATATCACTGTGTTGTTATTTACATTATTGTAAATATAAATGAGGTTTGGAAATACCTGGCAGCAAATCAATTGGAAAGCCAACAGAATATCGATAAACATAATTAGTGACCGAATATCCGGAACAGCAATCGAATCAGAAGAGCTTATTAATAATTTATCACTCGATAAGCTTCACTAACTGTAACTTTATTACTATCATTCGATCAAAACAGTAGAAGATCGACAATCATGCTGTGTACAAACTTGACCATATTCATCTATATTTTGAGAAGAATATTTAGCAATATACTAACTTTTTTCATTTGTACAGTGACTTCAATCTCAGACACAGACAAAATTCCAAGTGATTGGGATGTGAAAAACAATAATAACTCGGATAATGTAAAAAATAAAGTTGAATCCAAAAGTGTGTTTTATATTCAACTTGCTGAGGGAGTTAATGTTAGTCATAATGATGGGGAATGTGCAAATAATGTTGATGAAGATAGTGTGCTGTCTGATCGTGATGCGGCTGAAAATGGGAAAGCTGCAGTTAAAAATGTCGGTACTGATGGATTCAATGACGGTGGTAATGCTGTAAGTATCAGTAAGTAACAATATATATCAAGTAATAGGTATTTTTTATCAAATGATACTTTTCGACAGCCAGTGTATAGTAAACTGTTGGACACTGTTGATTTCTGACATTTACGCGAATATTAGACATTTAAGTAAAACTACTTTCACGGATTTTATCGCATTTATATTAATATTATTTAATTGGGACAGAGTCTGCCCGTGACCATGGATGTTGTAAAAGATCCGAAACGTCGGGATTAAATAATATTAAAATAACCACGATAAAATCTGTTGGACACTGGCTCCTCCGACGTGGCTTAGTGTATATCCTTCGTTCTTTAGAGTTACACTTAAAATTTCTGCTTCTAGACAACACCAATCGGACTGATGATAGAATGCATAAGAAAAATAAAGGCAGAAGAAGTATTAGATGAATATTCAATCATTTAATTCAAGTTAATAGGTTTCAATCGTTACCAGTAGTGCCCTTTACTTTCTTGAACAACATTGTTACAACTACGCAATCTTCAGACCACATCAATTTTCCATTCTATCTCGGTACAATGACGGAGATGACTGATTGTGGGGTTTCTACAAAACATGCATCGATATTCAAAACACCTTCAATAATATTTTGGGAAGCCGTCATAACATATGTTGAATCAGAATCTGGGCGTCTGCATAAATTGGTTGGTGTCACAACCTTCATTATGATATAGACAGCGTCCGAGTGACTGATAGCCAAATAATGAACTTGGTGGAAAATTACAACATAAAGGAAACCAGGCAGAAGGCCAGGTATTTGAAGATTTTCATGCTGTGACTTTGATTAACTAAGATGAACTAAAAATAAATTAAGAAGAATACAAGAGACAATGACAAGTGATGTCAGAAAAATACTAATTTCGTTGCTCAGGGATTTAAAGAAAATAATTTGTGACAGCTTCTAATCATAAAAATAATGAATTTATAATACACAACATTATGTAGGACAACATTATGTATGACGACTATGCTGAGCTACATACGCAATAGTACGTGCAGAGCAAATCGAGTGACAAACAATATCGCAACAGGTTCTCCATCAACTTGACGAAGGCTTTCCAAAACGAAGAGCTGTAAGACGTGGCTATGATTGAGTATTTGATATGAGTAGGCCTGCTGGGTTGGCTACGGCGTGGGGCAGTGGCGGCGTGGGGCAGTGGCGGCGCGGTCCATTGAGGCCCGCGGCGCAAGTGCGGCGAGTGACGCGCGCCGCTCTCGCGCACGCGCTCGACTATCGAGCGGCATGGCCCTCTCGCAGCCGGCCGACCGCTCCGCCCGACCGATTCACACTTTTTTATTTTCCCACCGAACGTAACCACCGCTGTGACATCCCCATTTTCACACAAAAGCCCGCTCTAAACGCGAACGCGACAGCCCGAACCGGCGGGCCTCACCGCCATCTCCGCTTTTCGAACGATCCCCGTCGACACCAAAATGGCAGGACGAAGGGTCCGGGGCCGCGCGCGAGTCCGCCTCTGACCGAGCGATGTGGTTCCTCAGTGTCTCGTTATATAAATGTTACGCAAGTTGAGCTCGGAGTGGGCACGACGAGGTGCATCTGTTGTTACACGAACTAAGTCCCGTGCTGTGCCGGAGCCCATGTAACCCGCGCCACCACGCCACTGCACGGTAAGTACCTCTAAGCCTGATTACTACTCGCCAGGTCGCGTAAGCCAGTGCAACATTATCGTAACAACAAAGGCATCAGGCCACTGCTCGTTAATGGTAATCGCATTCGAGTTTCGCTTTTATCGATCCAATCGTTATCCGGACCGAGTGGAAATTGTTTTGTATTTCCTCAACGAATAAAGGGAGGTGGGATATTGCGGTTTAATGGGAAAGTAACGAGGTGTGTGGTTGCAGGAGGTATCGTGGCGCTGGTCTCCTGTCAACAGCACTCGGTCGCATGTGGGAGCTCGTATTGATCAATCTGCTTATTGTTTTTGGAAGCTTTCTATATTTGATGAAGTTCGTAATATAAATGACCTTCTCGAAGTTACACGACCTAATATTGTTATCGATGGAATATTTGAAAAGTTTTTGAAATTGGTATAGGCTTACTGAGCTATTTCAACGGTATGTAGTTAGTGGTTTAATTTGACTTGTCGATAAATGTATAAGCGCATGTATTGTCAGTGGCGTTAACTCCCTGGTTATAAGGCTCCTACTCACTTTATGATGAAAGAAGTATCACACACTTACCATTCTTATGTTGCAGAAACGAGAATCGTGTCCTTAGAATAAGTACTGAAAGGTTTAAAACAGCGTTTAATATAGTTCAAGCCTGTAAGCAAAAAATAGTCTGAGAAACGAACATTCACTAAGAGATCTATTTAGAACACCCTATCGTCTTAAACCTTAAGAAATATTGGAGACACCCGTAACACGGTGCATGAGCACTCATTTGCTAATAGCAGAATAGTCATTCTCAATATTAGACAGACAGAAATGTCCCAAGAGACTTTAAGTCGCTAGAGACTGTTTGGCCATCTTTCAGCTATTCACCCCGAAAGTTATTGAATCTAGCCATACCCAGATCCCAGACTTATTGGCTACTCAAACGTCTGCCCAAAATGAGGCCAATAAGATAATGCTTTAGTTGTTTATTCAATCTTGGGAGCAGACCAATTCGGTTCGGTAGTGGTAACTGGTAAATATATGGAATGCCACGCCCCCTTAGTTGGCATCAGGCCGACCGCTTCCCGCACCCTCCTTTTTATTCTTCATGTAGTTTTTGTACTGATTTCATATAAAAAATAACCTAGATATGAGACGGTAATGAAACTTGGCGCTAGTAGCTCTAGTTCCTCGTCTTGTGCGCGGCCTTGGATGTAAAGATTAGATGTATTTTATCTTTCTTATGTTGGTTATTTGTCGAAATGTTTCATATACATATTAACTCCTTCATCTTAGTTATACTTAGAGCGATTATTTGATCTATCAAAGAAACTTAGAAAAATATTATCTGTAACTACCACGGGCTGATATGACTACAATCGATTCTTAATTTCAAACGTGACTGACTGTTTTAAATTCTTTTTTCAGTCATGACTATTTAAGAACTTTGATTCTATATTCAAATCTAAGCAGTTGTCTATAATTTAAGTTGCCTCGTTGACATTCTTTTCATCCAGCCAGTGGGAAAAACTCCTGATTCACACAACCCCACCTCCCGCCATATAAAAAAAAAACCGTAACAAAAATGAGTGGACCTCATTCATAAGTCGCGGCACCTGTGAACGAGTGAGTGAATTATTTACGATCCAATCTTCATGGCTACTGGCACTTATGTAGTTTGGGAAAACGTTCCTCCTCACTTGTATATCCAATAAACGAAGTTGATTGCACTTTAACGTTCGTCGCACCATTCTTTACTTGAAAAGGCTTCATCTTTGAAAGCGATGGCTGTTCAATTTTAAGAGATCTTGGTTCCTTTTTGAAGCGAGTTTCAGAATCTACTGTTTCAGGTGATTAGAAATTAGCATTGTTAGACTGAGGGATTGATTTGCCAACCTTCAATTGATTGTTCCGTTGATTAAGATTGTTAGTATCTGTGGTACATTTATATTTCTTCTGTATTAAAATTATGGTAACACTGTTGTCTATTGCTAAGGTTCTCTCTTTGCCACGTTTTCTTTGTGTCCTAAGTTTTATTAAAATACTAAGTAATAATGTACGTAAGATATAATATTAGTGTGGAAATAAACGATGATCAAAAACAAGATATTTATTTTAACAAAGATAATTCGCATTTCATGAGACATAAACTACCTGCGTAACTTTTTTGTGGGGTTTACGCATTGCATAAGTAATTTTTGCATGGTTAGCTGAAATCTTAGATGATTTCAGTGAAGCTAATCAGTGTGCGCACATAAAATCAGAATCAAAGACTAAAAAATTAAATCGGTCGTTGTGCCGGCCTCGAGTGAAATATTCAGGGACTAACACGCGACCCGCGGCTTACCACAGCCGACGTCACACAATTGTATCGTACCCATAGTTTATCGTCATTCAGATTCACGAATATGTTTCTCGGTAACAAAACGTTTGAATATATTCCAGGATCTCATATTCTGTATCGGTATCGCGACTTTTAAGTGGATACGTTCATCGTTTGTTATATTTCACCGTTCATGTTTCTTATTTAATCGCTTTATTTACACGAAACTGAAACATTTTTGTTTTCCACAAACATGAATTGCGACTGTTAAAAGGATTTAGTATACCTAGCCCGTATTTATTTTATAGCATTTCCGCAGCAGTAAATAAATCAGAGAGCCTCATTTGGACGCGAACCAAGATTCCACGAGCTCGAAGTTCAATCGAGATCATTCTCCTCGCAGATACATAAGTATATCTGATAAATCCTCGAATACAGATGTTTCCTTCAAATTACCGTATTTGAATAGCCTTTAGATCATTCAAAACACCTTCTTTGACAAGTTTCTTAAACCCCATTCAAAAATTCTTTAGCAATTTCTTATCTGACACAATCTTTTCCGTCTTTGGTCGGACAGTTGGGAAAAAAGCGAGTATCATGATCCCCCCCTCCTCCGGAGCCATTAGCGTGGTGGAACACGTCAGGAATTGATCGATTGTCGCGAAGACATCTTTGGGATGTTTGAGCGTGAATGCGGTCGTATCTGGCTACTAGAGAATTTAGGTTCTTGCTTCAGATGAAATGTAAGGCTGTTATTGTTTGAGTTGTGCACAGGATTGTTATAAAACGAAATAAATGAATGCATTTTTTATAAAATGATGTTGTCTTGTAATCGCGTTGCTCGACTAGGATTTTAGGGGAATGATAATTCCTCGGAAAGTTGGAAAGCTAGATAATTATTTGTTATGTTATCTACTATTGGATTATTGAACTAGTTAAATAATGTTCTTTGTTATTGTTTAAAAACGTTTGAAGGCTTTACTACGCTTTGTTCAGTACCATTTCAAAATCACAGACAATACAGAACACCCAATAAACCTGCAGGCGCACACACACATCTGCATTCAGCCTTTGTTTACAAACACGGCAGAGTTTCACAGAAAATACGATATATTAATTGAATCCTCGGAACTGACCTTGCAAGTACTGACCGGTGCGCAAATTCAGATCAGTTTCAACGATGCATCCTGGTTCCTGGAATATAGCGTTCGTCCGTGAACACAAATGTATGTCAGGGGCACGCACTAAGCTAATTAACGACCGGGATGATATTCTGTTTACTCGCACTGACACACGTGGGCTGGGAGTTCGAAATTCGAATTTGTGATTTCAACATCGGTGATTTAGGAACGTTTCGTTTCGCGCGTCCAATCTTGTAAATTATGTTAATGGTTGAAATAAGATACTAATTACTTGGTAAATGATTCGACATTTATCTTTATTGTTTAGCTGGTAAGTTTTTATATAAAATTCGCTGAATTATTGATCTTCTGATAATTCTCAGTTCGCGTTTTAGATCACATGTTTCTTTGTTACGTTGTCTTAAAGCTTCCTGCAAAACAAACGGATTTTGATGAAACTAGGCAGTACATATAATATAGATAGGATATACATGAGATTATAATTCTTGTACTGGCATTCGTCAATAATTATACACGGGACACCGTCCGTACGATTCTAGCGGTGACGCACGGAAAACCCGAATAGAAAATTCTTGTACTTTAGATAGATCTTTTACAAGCAAATGTCCCAGTCTAGACGTCTAGAAGTCTAGATATTGCTCTTTCATACATTTGACGACTTAAGCTTAGAAGTTTGCTCTGGTATTGATTATCTACCTATGTATACTAATATTCAACGCCGTCAACCCCTCGTTAATAAAAGATCTACAATTGTAGCATTCTACTAAATAAAACTATATTACTTGCAGTAAAAGGAAACATGCACTTTAACCTCTATCTATACCGTAGTTATCATATATCTATAATTAAAACCATAAACTACAAAATAAAAATATAAACTCTTTTAATTAAATAAAAAAACACAACTTATAATTACTACTCAAACACCTCTATTGCGGCATATAAAAAGTAATAATGTCGCGAATTGCCAAGTTTGCCAGTTTGCCATGCTTGTCCCATCGCAACTTGGCACGTACGTCCAAGTTTTGCCAAGCCGATGGGAAAATTACAAGTTATGGGCGTAGCGTGCGGCCCGAGTGCCACTTTGTCGTTTAGATTTAAAATCTTTTGTGCCAGTACGTGTTTCGAAAGTTCCTTTTTTGAAATTGTGTTTTCGGAACTGCAATAACGTGCATGAGTACCATACTCATTGTGAATATTGCATTTTTATGTAATGTTTTACTGTGGTACAGTCAACTTCAGGTCAGTGGTAACAGTTTAAATTTAAGTATAATTTAATATCAGTTTAAGTATAAAGTCTACCATTTTGTTGCAAAAAAATTTGATAAATGAAGAATCGTTCGATCAATTTTGTGCAAAGTTCATATCAACCATCTACTAAATAGCGAATCACAGCCTACATTGCGAACATTTGGTTTGGATATGTGAGACCGTTCTTGAGTTATAAAATTGTAAAGAAAAGTGGCATTCATTTTTATATTTAGATATACTACATGATTTAGATGAAGTTTTTTGTACGTGACTGTTTGTTTCCTGAAGAAAATAAAATAAAATAAAAAAATAAATTATTTATATCCTACTAACTTAGGTAAGTTAGTAGTTGTATCATTGCACGATTAACAGAAAAAAAATCTTGAAATTGACAGCCAGTCTTTACAAAAAATTGCGATTATAATTATTTATAAATTCTCTTCTGTAGCTTGAAGTCTGGATTTGAGATACTATTATTATGCTGCGGGTTGTTCGAAAGAGATACCGCGGCCCTGGTACATAAAAGGCCTACGACGGAACACGACGGTTTTTAGTCAGTAAGAGTCTGACACTCCCTCACCGCTGCTAACCCACACCGGGAGGGGTCATTTGATGATTTTTGACGTCGGAAAAAAAAAGATACTATTATTATCTATGTCAATAGATTCGCCCACGTTTTTATAGAAATTAAGAAGTGGGTTTTATGTTCCTCCTCTGCCTTTCTGCCTACGTATTTCAGGATCTAGGTAATTAACTGATGTTCATGTCTGTAAGGCATCAACAACATAATACAGGGCCTTGTCAAAAATAGCTTCAGGGCACTTGAAAAAGTCAATACTTACTATAATATATGAAGCTAATAATATATGAAGCTTGTTTGGTTGAACGCGCTAAGCTCAGAAACTACTGGAACTATTCAAAAAGTTCTATGTTATACAGCCTTTTTGTCGAGGAAGACAGTAAGGTAATTTTTGACCGCCACAATATTTATTAATAGCTCGGTCAATCAATTACAACACCTTCCTCATTTTCGATTTTTTTTTACAAAGTCGTAAAAAATCAATTTCACACCAAATCTTTCACAGAACAAGTCACACTCTATAAACCAAAGCCTAAAACCAACAAAGTCTCTCGAACTATAAAACCAATCATCTCTCTCTATTGTTTTTATCGATAAAAACAATGTCTATTTTCGCTCAAACGTTCGGTAGCACCTCTAACCTTTGGGGACATATGGGAACATCAAACGGTTTGCCACTAGAGTGGTTCCATCATGATTGATATAGTAACGGGTAATAAACCAAGCTTTTGATATAATCATCGGCAAGGATATTAAGCCCTGACCTTCACCTGCGCAGAAGTGATTCATTAGTTTATTGCCAAAAGTGTACAGTGCGCAAAGCGATCCAAACTCTTCCGCCGACAGCTCATTATCCGTGCCGATAACTATACGTGCTTGTTATTAATATTTAAAGTCAAAGTCATTTATTATTTGCAAACATGGGTACAGGTACAGGTGTTGGTATTGTATAGCATTGAAAAATGATTTCCTTAGCCAGTGAAAATGATACTACTTAAGATTTATATTATTATCAAATCAAACAAAATCAACTACGATTCAGCATTCAAATTCAACAAAACGTAGCTTTCTCATCACTGGCCATTAGAAGCTACCTACATCTCCAAAGATTCATTAAAACTACCGATTACATAATTACTCGTAGACCTATAATAAAAGGCCTATAGAATTACCGCATGAATTGAGAGCAAGGGTAATGCCAAACCATGCCCAATTTCCCTGCCAAGGAGTCTGGCATACCCCAGGGGTGGGGGAGAAAGGAGGGGGGGGGTATGGGGTCGAATCAGGTCGGCGCACTCCGCCGTCTTATGGCGTGGAGACAGGGCGGCGTCGAATCTACAGCCTAAGGGTAGAAACAGACGTACGTAAACAAGCGCCGCTATTACCCACGTCTGTGATAGACTTTATGGGTGTAGTTGTCTCACAGTTTTTGATTTGTGTAGATGTTTTTTGCGTATGTATTTATAAGTTGTTCAGTTCGGTGGGTAATTTTTATGCTATACTTGATATTATATTAGCATCACCTTTTCATTTTCTGAAATCTATGCTATTAATTGATGCGTAATCTCAATGTCACACATTAGGTACCTAAATTCGTTTCCACCAGCGAACTTTCTTCTTAGCCTGAAGAAGCCTGTCTTCTTCGAGAAATGAGCTATCTGGGTAATGAATATTGGGTTTAGCAGTTCCTGAAATTGTCGTGTTCAGAAAAACAAATGAACTCTTCAGCTTTATGAAAGAAAGAAGATCCATTTATTTACGAGAATCACAGCACTTTCAATGGAGCCATTTATAAGCTAACAGAGGTTCCAATATGGAGTTTATCATAAACGTAGGTACGATACAAAAAAGCCGATGCCTGATAACACTGTATAGCTTAGTGTAGGGTGAAACAATAGATAGGGTGATACGCAGGCAAGAGTGTCAATAACATGCACTATTAAGTATTCTACGATACGATACTTTAAGTATTTTTTAAACAGGTAGTTTGTGACGATATCCGTTACAAAACTATCATAAGGAACTGAGACTTCAAGCTTCTTTTTACCCGACTGCCAGGACGGGTAATGATTTTAACCATTCAAAAACAACAGATACACTACAACTCAGAATTTAGTTACTAACTACATGTCCTTATTTTTTAAACCGAGTTCTCCAAAAATAAGGTTCTTAATTCAACCACTATGTTTTTGAACAAACTTAACCTCTGATCGAGCAGTTCCGTCCGCAGTCAGTTTGTCCGATTAAAAAGCAAAAGCTTTTATTTCTTACTGGATGTTATTATACTTATTTAATAAACCTTCCTCTTCAATCACTATCTATTAAACAACCGCATCAAAATCCGTTGCGAAGTCTTGAAGATTTAAGCGTACAAAGGGACAGAGGGGCTAGACGATTATAGAGGTACTATGTAGTGATGATTTAGACCTATTACAGGTTCTTACAAAATGTTAATGTCACACTACACACTACACGGTTCAAAGTGGTGTGCGTTATGGAGAAGAATCGGCAAGAAGCTACATAGAGACTCGTTTCAAAAATCTGCCCAGCATCACATGTATCTTATAAAAACCATTGCCTACAACCCTGAATACTTTTATTTTATAATGACGTGCCCAAGGTCAGAACTCCTTACAATACATAGTTATTTAGATATTCATTCACCTCAGTAGGGCTGTACTTACCAAATAATCGATATCTCATCGAATACTTTCTTTATCGACTTGATTGTTAATCTCGTTAATGTTAAAATTGCGTGGTTATTTTATATTGGGTTTTTAATTGTTTTATTTATTTTTAAAGTATGTAGTAGATGTTTTTTTTATGTTAAACTGTGGTTCACGGTTGTAATTGTATCTGAAAGTATCGGGTTTTGGTGGTATTGGAAAGACTGTGAAAGTTAGAAAATATATTGGAAAAAATGTTGATTTGTCTATTGTATTGTAATTAATTGTATTTTTGGTTTTAAAAGTTAATCGAAACAAATATCTGACTATGACCATCTCACTACTTCCAAACTTGTCGTGTGGGGACCGTAAGCGCTATAATTTATCTCTAATCTTTTAAAAATCAATAATCAAATCATAATAATATTCAAACCCTGTAAAACACACAGTATCGACAGGTAAATGTTGTGATTAACGGTCTATCGATATCGATACGTAGGTCGCCTTTATCGAATGACGTCAGCGCGAAGGGCGAGCATCGACTCGAATTTAACATAAAATCGATAAAATATTCCTATGTAGTTAGCTTGATAAAGGTTTTTGATTTCATAGCGATTGTAAATTGTTTTTTGTGGGTTACACATACCTATTTGTTGAGTAGCTTTAAGTAAGTAAGTACCTACGTTTTGTCTGAGTAGGTAAAGTTCAAATTGTGCTCAAATGCAAAGATCGAGTTAATAATTCCCTAGTTAATTTTCTACTGATCATCTAGGATAAAAGTTCTTTACGTCACATTTGATTCCATTTCACGCGTAATACAGTTTTTCACGAAATCATTTGAACATACAAACTTGCACATCTTCATAGTACCAAAGTACATATTTTTAGGATCAAAAAATCATTGTTTGCTTTTTTTATGTACATACCTTTCTGATTACCGCATATTCTTTTAATCTTCTGTTAGAATTATTTTGATACGTTGTATCTTTCGGATTGTCTTCCATCACATAATCAGACTCATCAGATCAGATCAGACTGTTTTAAAAAGTAAAAAAAGTCTTAGAGTTATCGCTAAGTCTGCCGGGGCTGCGGGATTGTTCGAAAGAGATACCGCGGCCCTGGTACATTAAAGGCCTACGACGGAACACGACGGTTTTTAGTCAGTAAGAGTCTGACACTCCCTCACCGCTGCTAACCCACAGCGGGAGGGGTCATTTGATGATTTTTGACGTCGTTAAAAAAAGACCTATCGCTAAACTGCATATCACCGAGACCTCATTGACATAGTTCGTGGCATTACAAGCCCTAATTATGTTAAGCAGTGCATAATTACAGGCTTTTATTCATGAAGCAAGAAAGAGGCAGATAACAAAAGGGTTACAGCGAGAAAAATAAATTGCTCAGTTTGCTCGAGTCAAACTGATAATTTTAGTTTTCGTAGCAGGCGTAGTCAGTCTGCTACGAACATACTACGAGTGCTACGATTTTAAACTTAATAATTTTGATGCGAAATGCGAATCATCAGTATTGCTATGACGCTCCCGAAGGACTTTACGGCAGCAGTCAATATTATGTGCCTGCAAAATTATATAAATGGAGGGTGCGTTTGTTGACCTAGATACTTTAATATTTTTACATGACTGCTTAATTAACAATTCTGTACAGAGTGGTTAAAAAAAATCTCAATCTCAATCAAGTTCAAGCCGATCACAAGATATTATTTCTACTATTTATACCTAAGTCTTTTTAATTGTGACTTTTTTATTGTCCTACGTTTAAAGTAGCAATGCAGCCAGCCTTTTGGGTAAACTACCGGATGACAGCGATGAGGACCAATTTGTTCGACGCCCTTTATTAGTTTTAAGTTTCTTTTTATGTAAATATAGATGTAGTTCAGTAAGTACGTAATTTTTATTTTTTGAGCAGGTTTTTATATATGTGTATGTTGTCAATAATATTACATGTGACTTTTTATTTACATAGAAAATGAGCGGGTACGGCACAGGCATGTCGGGCGGCGGCGACACTGACGCGCTTGCGCGGCGCTTGCGGGACGCGGAACGCCAACGCGCGGACGCGGAGCGCGCACACGCGGACGCGTTAGCGCAGCTCCGCGCGGCTCAGCGGTCGCCGGTAGACCAGCACAATGTGGAGCAGCTGCAGTCTAGGGCTAGGGAGTTGGAGAAGAAGGTACCTATATATTATGACGTATTTTTAAGATAATTGTGAATAGAGGTGGAATTTTGAATAACAAACTGAAAGTAACATTTGCAATCAGTTTACAAGCAAGTTGGCAGATAGCTTTGAAATTGATGGAAAATTATTATACGTATTTGTTTTTCTTTTATCTAACTAAAGATTAATCTAATTTGGGAGCCATCAATTTCGTCTCTTCTAATGTATATTTTTAGTAAGATCTAACACCAACACAACTTACAGGCGGCACTAGAAACAGTTCGATGCGAAGAGCTGCAACTAGAGTTATCGGCGGCGTTGCGCGCGCGCGGGCAGGGCGGAGTCACCACGTGGTCCACCCAGTCCGCGCAGCCCGCCTCCGAGATCGAGAGGATCATGGCCAAGATCGAGCAGGACAACCGCATCCTCGCCGAACTCGAGCACACGAGATCCACTACACATGGTGAGGGAGAACTGCTAGAATAATGACCCTGAATGTACCCTGTAAAAAGATGACCAAAAATACCTCTTAAACGTCTCTTAAACCCTCTCCCGAAAATACCTCTTAACTGATTCTGAAGGTTTCCTTAAGAGAATCACTCAAAGCTACAGATAATAATGTTAAACAGACTATATGTTCGCAGGTATCCAATCAAGCGGGTCAAACCAGGCGCTGGGCGACTACCACTCGCCGACACCGTCGCCGCTGCCGCACTCGTACACAAGCACGGCGGGCCACGTGGCCATCTGTCAGAGCAGCACCATGCCCACGCTGTCCTCGCTGCACGCCACCGGCCAGTTCACCGCCCCCAGCTCCAACTCCGTGGCCTACTCCATGAGCGCGCACAACCCCACCTCGTACTCCAACCCAGTGTCCGCCTACTCCAACACATACGGCCTCCCCAACACACACCAAGTCACCTTCACGAACCCAGTCACCGCGCCACTCGTCAACAACATCGGACAAATCTCCAGCACACTAGCCGGCTTGCAGAGCAACCTTCAGAACTTAACCGGCAACGTGTCCTCCCTGAACCTCGGCTCAGGCATGAACCCCGGCATGACAGGGACAATAGCTGGCACCGGACTCACAAGCTGCTTGAACAATGCGCAAACCAATCTATCCGGCGGACTCACGAACACGCTGGGAGGATTACAGTCGACTCTAACAAGCGGGTTAGGCAACGCCCTCTCGAACTTGACTGGAACGCAACTCGCAGGGCTAAACACAAGTTTAGGTGGCACAAGCGCTTACGGAACTGGGACGGGGACGTACACTAATCCCCTTCTCTCCGGCGGACTCGGAACAAATCCTATGAATATAAAACTTAAACCTCTAGATGAAATAGACCTTGGTCTCGGTAGATATGGAAACACGGCGGGAGTGGGGCGGGTGGCCACGCCGGTCACGCCGCACCAGCCCTCGTGGAATTTAGGATTAGATAACCAATTCGGAACTGATAGACTAGGGGGTTTAGACTCGGGATTCAGCCACGATCGGAACCAAAGAGCTATAGCGCGGATTATGCCTAATACCGGCTTGGAAATGGAAGGTGAGTGAAATCCAATTTTCTCCGTGCTCTTTGGTAAAGGAGAAATGTTTTACAATGCACTTGTTTCAGTTCGTAATTCGTCTCATTATATGAACGGCTCCTCGGACATGGTGGACATGCTGGACATACCGGGGAAGGGTCGTTGTTGTGTGTACATCGCGCGCTTCTCATACGACCCCCCTGAGTAAGTGGACACTTACACAGAAATTAAATACGAAATCCTTCCAGACATCGTATTAACACGAATAATGTTTTCAGGGTTGAAACTGCTGAAGGGGAGCTGTCAATAAGTGCTGGCGATTATTTATTGGTATGGGGTCCGCCAGATCCCAATGCGTCCATGCTTGACGCTGAACTGTTAGATGGGCGCCGTGGACTCGTGCCAGCAAATTTCGTTCAAAGACTGGTCGGTGACGATCTTTTAGAATTCCATCAGGTGATAAACAGTTTCTCTTTTAATTTGTTCCTTATTTTTAAAGCGTATATAGAAAGCGTTTTAAAAATAAGTGACAAATTGCCAAAATATTCCACTTACGTATGTAATGGGAATGTTTTGTTGGCTTGTAGGCTTGTAGGCTTTGTAGATTCATGACAGTCTAGGAGTGATTATGTTTTGATGGTTAATTCATTTTCATACGTACGTATATTTTATTGATAGAATCCAAAGTAACTAAACTTCATTAAGTATAATTTTACTTTTAAAAAGTGAAGTTATTTGGTGGGTAACTATACCTTTACCTTTTGGGGTTGAAACCCTCGAGCCGTGGGGTCCAAGTGCTCATCTGCTTTTTAAAGATGGCAAAGAGACTCGCTGGGGTCAGCATCGAGGAGGAGTTTTTTGATGCCATTTTAGAATTGTTTTTAGTTGTACCTATATACAAATAAGTTTTAGTTTATTTTTAGGTCATGTAAATATGTGTATTACCCTTAATTTAAAAATAAAAACGGGCCATACCATTATTTAGAAAATGAAAAATTACGTTTGTTGTATGGGAGCCCCCCAAAATATTTATTGTGTTCTAGTTTTCATAGCGTTATTGTATTTGTTGTTATAGCGGCAACAGAAATACATCATCTGTGAAAATTTCAACTCTCTTACTATCACGGTTCATGAGATACAGCCTGGTGACAGACGGACGGACGGACAGAGGAGCGAAAACAATAGGGTGTCGTTTTACCCTTTGGGTACGGAACCCTAAAAATTGACAAATGCGAGTCATTGGCCAAACTGCCTAGATTAGACAAGAAACATATTGCCAGGATTACTAGAGAAAGAGTTTCAAGTACCTTTCCATTTACTTGTGCATCAAGGCAATGATCACTTCTAGACAGGTTCTCTAGGTCTGAGTGTTGTCATGTGAGCCGCGAGCGTTATTTCAATGATCCGTTAATATTTTCATACAAGGTCCCTCTTTGCCCTCAGGCGATAATCTCAACCCTGAGAGACGTGGATGAGGCTACAACTGCGATAAGTGAATTGTCTCTCAGTCGAGACGTCGCTCGCTTAAGCGAAGTCGCTGAACTAAGTGAAGGCCCAGAAGATGACGACAATGGTAAGCATACACACATCAACATCCTCTCATAGAATTCAAAAGCACGAATTTTAGATACAAACAGTACTTTATAAACAACTTAGTAATTTTTACAAAATTTTTACTTTTATTAGATCTTTTACGAAGAGATTTAGACAAAGTCTAGCTAGCAGTAAAAGAATTTTAGAATTTTCATTAGGTATTTTTGATAATAATCCAGTGAAGGTTTACATTTCGCATGCAACCCAAACGCATCGAGCACTTGAACTAACATAGTAGTTCCGAGACAATCATGAAGCTTCGCACAGAGACTCAAACAGAACGCCACACAAACCACCTGTGACGGTTGTTACAATCATTTGTCTAGAAATAGTTCTATAGTCGAACCTTTGTCCCTCCCCTGTCCCGTCCCTGGACTTCGCTGCACGCTTCTTCGCATTGTCACGCACTTCGCCTGCCTGGCCGCACTCCTCGCGATCTGCCCTCGGACCTCAACAGCCGAGCTGTTTTTCTCGTCGCTAGTGCCGGCGCCGCGGCAGCTCACCCTCGAGAGACAGCTCAACAAGTCCGTGCTCATCGGCTGGACTGCCCCCGAAGGCGTGCAGCAAGCCAACATCGAGAGCTACCACGTTTACGTCGACGGAGTCCTCAAAACTACCGTCAAGGCTTCAGAACGCACACGAGCACTCGTTGAAGGAGTCGACTCCAATCGGGTGAGTTGTTACAATGTTCATTAGGCTTTTCTTATACGTTTCTGCAGTAGTCACTCTACATGTTACCAGTGAGCACAAATTCATTTAGTTGGTCGTCGATGTCATCGTTTGCTTATAGATTTTATACTTTTACTTTTGCATTCTTGTGATGTTGGCAAAATTGCAATCAGGTTTATGGTTATTTTGTTTGTAAAGCCGCATCGCATCAGCGTGCGGTCGGTGACAGTGACGCGGCGCACATCGAGGGACGCGGCTTGTACAATGGTCATCGGCAGAGACACGGCCAACATGGGCCCCACTTGTGTCCGAGCGAGCGGCGTGACGTGCTCCCAGGCAGTCATCTCCTGGCTGCCGGCCAACTCTAACCACCAGCACGTCGTCTGCGTAAACAATGTTGAAGTAAGGACACGTTACCCACAATGTCACCATTCATCAACAGAATAGACTAGATATGTTACCCTCGGTTACAGGTTCGAACAGTGAAGCCAGGAGTGTACCGCCACACAATTACAGGTTTATCACCTAGCACTCAGTATCGGGTAACTGTAAGGGCTAAGCACTTAAGAGCTGGTCCGCCACAATCAGGGATTCCAATCGAAGAAGCTCCTGGGGCTTACACAGACTTCAGGACGCTGCCCAAGGGACTGCCAGATCCACCGAACGAAATAATGGTACGTGGAAAATAATAAATCCAACAATCAGCATGACGTGAATTGAGCATGCTTTTTGGATCCAACTTATACATCTTACACTCACATTCCTTGCTCGCTGATGTTATATGTATCTATACTTAGTCAGGAATCAGATTCTAACAATCACACAGTGGATAGTGGAAAATTATAGAATAATTATAATTGACCAATGCTTTTCAAGGCAGTAACTTTAAAAGCGTTTTTAGCACGCACAAGGTAGCTTTCCAATGCTCCACGAACGTGTGATAATACAGTATGAATACTCACAAAGACCGACTGATACACCCCTATTCCTTTCAAATAATTCACAACCTCAAAGCACACAGCACGTCTCGAGGAAGTCGCGTCAATCGCAACCATAAATCCAGCTCCAGGAAAATTATCTTGACATACCCCAACGCTCACCTCGTTGTTAGCTTAGCGCCCCCATCCGTATTGTCGGCTCCCCCTCGATGTGGCTTAGTTCAACGTTGGCCCACATGTAATCAGAGTTGAAACCCAATTGGCTTGCCTCACGAATGTTGGCTGGATTGTTGGTGGTGATTGGTGCGGTGTCGCAGGTGGAAGCGGGACCTCAGGACGGGACCTTGCTGGTGACTTGGCAGCCAGTCCTGCGTCCGCCCGCCTCGGGCCCGGTCACTGGGTACGCTGTGTACGCCGATGGCAAGAAGGTGACCGACGTGGATTCTCCAACCGGTGACCACGCTCTCATCGACATTGGCAAACTGATCGGCCTCAATCCTAAATGTGTCACCGTAAGTATGGCTGTATGGAGCTTGATTTGGCTATGTGAACGCTATGTTAGCAATATTAGATAGATGGTGACGTTTATCTAATTGGTAGAGTTATATGTGTTTGTTTTTTTATGTTGACGTTTTTTATTGCGATTCCCGTTGTTGTTTTCAGGTACGTACAAAGTCTCGGGACAGTCAGTCCAGCGACAGCGCGCCGACGCCGATTCCGCCGGCAGTGCTGCGTGGCGTAGCGACTCGGATGCCGCGCGGCCCGGGCCCGGGGCCGGGGCCCAATCAGCAGGTGCCCGGAGGGTACCGAGGGGGCCCGGTACAGCGCCCCCAGCCCTACCAACACCACCAGCAAGTCATTGAGCACGATGAGAACCTCTCTGACAAGGAGATATTCCCCACAGTAAACCGCCACGACCAGCACGCTGCTCAGGTGACCAAACACTTTTTATTTAACTTGTCTATTGTCCCTTTATGATGTTGGTATTGATATCGCTATGTCTGATACAATGGAGTCTTTGTCCCGACAAATTGGCTTTAATTATAAATTTTAAATGTCAAAATTTTACATTGATTCTTTTCTGTACTTTCACACATCTCGTTGGATTTTTATTTGCTACCCGAATTGGAATTTTGAAACTTTTGTCAAAATTAACTTAAATGTTAACTGTGTTGAAATCAATGTTGATCGGCATAGCACTTTGTCTATATTTGGTTTGCAAATCAATGTTGTACATTTGTGTGTAACGTCAAGTTTCATTTTGCCAGTTTATTTCGTTGAGAGGTTGATTAAGTATTTAATATGTGCTTTATATTTTTGATTTTACTCTGATAATTTTCTTCGTCTGTGTCTTCTTAGCTATCATTATAACGATCAGTGTCATATGCTCTCTTCTAGCGCGACAAACAGTCTGTGGTCACAAGTTGTCTCATCTAGCCGAGTTCCCTGTTCACGTAGCGTACCTGTTCCAACCATTTCATGTACACAGACAGTTCGTCGCGTGATATCGGTGTTGCAAACTGCACTCTTTATACTATCTCCTGTGGTTCTGTCGCTGGCATCTTCTAAATGTCCAGTATTTAGTTCTCTGCCAACGGTTTCACGACACGACCACCGCGCCATCGACTATAGCTATGCACTCGGCTCGATCGTTCAAAATTAAATGCATACTGCTTGCGACTAGATCAGTAGTCTCTAGTGCTATTGGCCGATACCCGACAACGCACGACACATACAGATACAACTTAGAACAGATAAAGAGCTTGTACTTTGTGACACAGACAATATCATGAGTTGTATCATGCCACTTAGCCTAACCTAACCTCGCTCACATAACTGTTATACACCTTTCCATAGCCTACGAGTGGATTCGGCACAGGCCTCCTAAAGAGTATATTCGACAAAATAACCCCTTCGGTAAGGAATTTTAACACGTCTTTTCATATTTATCATTATTTATTTAATTCTGAAGTTTACACGACTGATTTGTTTAGCGTTCTATGAATTTTTATTTTAGTTTTGGAAGCGTTCATTTTGTGTTATTAGTTATGTAAAATATTTTTTATTTATTTTCCGTTTTGAATTTTTATTATTATACACAGTGTGCCCGTATATTATACAAATAGTGTCATAATACTATAATATTGTAGCCATATAATCAGCATATGAAGACAATATTTATACTTTGAGTATGCTTTATATTTATCTGAAAGTAGACCAAAATATGTAGAAAACAAGTATAACTAGCTAAATGCATATCTATTTTATATAAAGAGAACTAGGTTTTTGGAATCAAACTTCTGTTTAGCGGTTGTACGATTTTGAAAATACGTCTGGATAGAGTTGGAAATAACAGTTAAATCGAGCTTTAATAGCGAGGGATCGTCTTTATATTGCTGTAAAAGAAACCAGTTGATGTAACCTAGGTGTGGTCAATTGCGTTTAAGAAGATTTTCATGACAGTTCACAACTCATAGACATACATCACTCATGGACATTCACACATCATCCATATAAACGAATCGTGGAGAAACGAAATAGTCGCGAGTCTAGCGAACGTCAGATCACGTCGAATGAAAGCCGATCGCTTACACGGCAGTGAACTTACCTTTCCACTTCAGCTTCTTGTACAGGCTTCACGTCTTGCTCTAATGCCTGATAAACTTTACCTTACGATAAGTACTTTTTAACTCACTCTTAAATCAGCTTCTATTCAAACGCTTAATTCCCTTTCCGTATAGTGTGTACTTCTATTTGCTTTAAAATTAATTCAATAGTTCAAGAAAGTAAACACGGAGTATGAAGCAAGGGACACGACCAAAATATTGCGAGCACCATAGTCATCAATATCGCTCATATCAGCACGACCATTACCTCACTGTATTATGTCGTTATAAAACAACTGTGTATATGATAAAATATTGAATGACCATGTGGTATTAGCAATCGGGGATACCGGCCATCGAAATCACTAAAGAGAGCGCGACGGAGCTGGGTAGCGAAGACGAGGAGGCGACGCGCCGCCGCCCGCAGGTCTGGGATCTCTCCTAGCTGTCTCATCGATGTGCTCTCCACGTGCTAGCACTACTCACTATGCTGTCTTTCTCTCAATTCTGTACGATCTCCCGATCACGAGTTTCTGAGTTTCACTTCTCGGTGTTCTGTGTTGTCATCTTCACTTGTACGTCCTCGATGTCCGCGCACACACGTCACACGACCCGACACGGCCCGGAGCCCCGTCCTAGGAACTAGGCCACAGAGCACTCGATACAGACCACACTGGAGCATGCTCGCGCGTGTATGTATGACTGTTCCTGCATGCTGTCTTGGCTTCGACGCGTCCATGCCGAACACTCACTCCTCTCACACACCTCCCACACTTCAATGTCTATATGTTAACAGATAAGGTATTCAGTTTCTGAGGGGACATCGGTTAATGATACGATTTTTCCGTTATTGTTCAAGTTGAATTTTGAATGTTATTTATTTGAACTTGTGACAAGCACATTTGGAACCGACTGTTTATGATTATGTCCGCTATGAATGATGTGGTTTCAAGTGTAAGCGCTGCACGCTAGCTTTCGTTGTGCATGGGGGTTGACTAGAGCTACAACGGAATGACTTGTTTTTCTTATCGTCCGAGGAGAAGGTAATATTTATATCGCTTTGAGACGCAACGCCAATGAGGTTAATGGCTATGAGCTTATTCGATTGCTGTTGGCTTTGTTATGGAAAATCTAACCTTATTAATGTGTTGGTTCGTACGGACGTCAGCAGCAACCGTCCCAACCAACGCAAGCGTCGCAGCAGCCTTCGGGTCAGCCGTACCCGAGTACACAAGCCTACCATGGCACGCAGCAACCCCAATATCCACCAGCCGGCCAGTTCCAAAGTAACCAGGCCTACCCCGGGGCGGGCGGAGTCCCGGGCGCGCCCTACCAGAACCCGCCCCCCCGGAACCACCACGAGCGCGGCCGCCCCCCTAACCCGCACCAAGTCGGACACCACAACGAGCAGGCATGCAAACCATCTTACTATCCACTGTTTGGAACCTTCTGTAGTGTTTACCTTATTATGACTAGTTATATTGCCCCTAGACTAATTAATTTATAAATTTTCAAGTTTTATGAGTTCAATAGAAGATCCCTTTTCATTGCTTGATGAATTAGAACAGCAACCTATTGCAAAATAAGACCCAATACAAGTTCTAATCGGTACATTATTCCTGCAGCAGCAGCAACAGCAACAACAGCAACAACAACAGCAGCAGCAGAGCCAGCAAGGCAGTAGTATGCAGTATACGGCCCGCGGGGGCCCACCCGCAGGCCCCCGCGGGCCCCAGCCTGGCGCCAGGCACGCGCAGGCCCACCCTCAGTCCAAGAGAAGCCGTTACTTCATCGCCCTGTTTGACTACGATCCTCAAACTATGAGCCCGAACCCTGATAGTTGTGATGAAGAGTTACCATTCAGTGAAGGAGATACTATCAAGGTTGGTGATCAAAGATCAATATACACACAAGTATAGAAAAAAAATACACTGGAATAGTGCTCTCCTAGCACCAGCAGCCTAAAATGGGGCAGAATTTGAATTTTGTATTGAACATGATGTTTTCTTTTAAAATGAATTTTGATTAAGAATGAAGTCTTACTTACCATTAACTAACAAAAAGATCTCTTCCACTGTAATAAAAAATTGTTCTCATCCCTCAGGTTTGGGGAGACAAGGATGGCGACGGCTTCTATTGGGGCGAGTGTCGGGGTCGCCGCGGCTACGTACCCCACAACATGGTGATGGAAGTCTCGGAGCAAGAGGTCACAGGCCAGCCGCCCAAGCGGGGAGACCGCTGGGCCGATGCCTACGCCAACCAGCCAGTCAGACGCATGGTCGCTTTGTACGACTACGACCCACAAGAGCTCAGCCCTAACGTCGATGCCGATGTAAGTATCATCTCCTTCCTCTTCCTAGCTAGTAATTCATATTTAGTACTAAGTTCTATGTGTTATCTCCTCGATGATTTTAAAAATGTTACCACCACTGACAGTAAAATAAACTGCACATGATATAGAATCATCATTTTTGTTAAATTGATACTTGATTAAGATGAGAGTGATGCTGAAGGATTTAACTAGCATGTAAGTCTAGGAGCTCAGACAGGTATCTACTGCTGAAAAAAAACTGTCAATCTTTACTATCTCGATTTCTTCAGTCACTGTTGTAGCAAAAGACTTCAATGCTGTGTTAACTTGAATATAGCTTTTAATGTGTACATGGATACTTATCTACTAACTGCTTCAGACTAGATATCGTGTCTATATGTATCAGTACCCTTATGATCTCTCTAACTTTTGATTTCGTCTATTTTGTTGTAACCTGAATCAGTGTTCTTTCCCCTATCTTTCTATCTTTAACTTAACCTTCTTATTCAAAACTATCTTTTTCAATATTCTCCTCTTCGATCTATTCTATAACTGCTATGAACCCTTACATATCTTTCACAATTGATTTTTTGTCACTCAGAAACTTTTGCAGGCTGAGCTGAGCTTCCAAACGGGTCAGATCATTCACGTGTACGGAGACATGGATGACGATGGCTTCTACATGGCTGAGATCGATGGCGTCCGTGGTCTTGTGCCGAGCAACTTCCTCGCCGATGCTAATGACCAGTACGGCGCAGCTGGACAGAGCAATCAAGGTAAGAAGTTACATTTTATCGTACTAGCGACTATATTTTTCTTATTTACCTACGTAGTAAAAGAGTAGTAGGTAGATACAGATTCGAATTAAGTATTTAAATCTGACGATTAAGCAGATACATTACAAATTCAAAACATATAAAATTCCAACCTAACAGAAAGCATGAGTAGCGCAGACAAATCTTAGCATGGGATATCAAGCAGTGATATTGGGTGCAGGGGTCGCGGGCATGTCGGCAGCGGGTGTTGGCGCGGGTCGCGGGGCGGGACGAGGCCGGGGCGCAGGACCGTTGCCCGGGCTCGGAGCCCGAGGGCCTCCGCCTCCGCCGCGTGAGAACGTGGCGCATCACCCGCAGCACCAGCAACACCCGCAGCATGCTGGACAGCCCCAGCAGCGCAATCACCATCGCCGGGCAGGTACGACACCCCCCCCCTCCTCAGCTCCTCATCTCTCCCTGAGCTGCCACTGCTGCTCTTGCCCTCGCTCCCTATTTTAATACTAAGCCGGGTCGGTCGGCTCGTCGATGACAGAACAGCGATGCACACGCTTTAGACAAAGCCCCGTTAGCGTCACCCGTCACATGACACGATTTAACTAGTTTGTTCCGTCCTGCTTGTCAGTTTCACGTCAAATACAATCAGAACTTTTCATGTTGATGAGTTTTTGAAATTAACTTGATAAAGACCGTACACTGAAAGTAGTGATGATCGAATCGCTTTAGAGATCGCCGAGCCGACCTCCCTTAGGTAAGTTCGGTGAAGACGCGTGTCTTCATCGTTCACCGAGAGCTTTGAGTGTTTCATGTTTGCACCTTGGACTTGCTATGTGACTACTGAAAGACGCTAGCTATTTCGCTCTGGAACCCTCTATCATCTTTCCTGTACACTTGCGATTGCGACGGGACTCGCTCAGCGAGTTTATGTTTTAGATTTTCCATTCCGTTTTGCCTCATTGTCCTCTTGAACATTTATTGTTTACTTCTAAAACAATTCCTCAAAATTCTTGTAAATGGTGTGTTGATTTCAATGATGAATTAAAAGTCACAATTTCCTTTCCATTCGGTCCTGAACTTAGCCCAAGTGTGTCAGTGATGGTAAAACGGAATGTATGAATGCGAGTCCGGTTGCAATCTACGGAGCACAAAGACTCTTGGTGTACACTTTGCTAATGAACACTCTATCTTGGATTACACAGTCACAAACATCGTTCGAAGAGGTTCTGATTCCATACAACAACTTGCTACTACAAGTGTGTTCTTAATAACCAATCCACACTACTCAACGCCACGTCGCTAAGACTGAGGATACCTTATTTTATTTTCATCTATCCAACTCTCTGTCCTATTATTATGTTTTGTTGGTCATACGGTAACCCTGGCATTTAGTCTCTCAGCGGGTAGGCTGGTCGTACAAATACACGCAACATAATCTCGCTCTGAACCCTCGGGGTGTTCGTGAGGTGTGATCCAAGATTCAAGTGGTTGTCTGTGGTCACTATATATGTTGTGTGTATTGTCTGTTTGCTAGATGCCTGCCCTCCTTCCTCTATGTTAGACCACAACACATGCGCCAGTAATCCAGAACAGGCGAATTCTCAGGTAAAAAATACCGTTTGTAATCGACCCACAAGAATACTTTCAAATATACTATGCAACGATACTAGACGTTTTTTGTTTCGACTGTCACTTCATTATCTTTAGATTTTATTATTTTCACTATTTCCTTTTCTTCATTTATTTCTTTATCTATACCTTGCGTTTCATTACTACGCTCAGTGTACAGGGCATCTGGTAGTGGCCTCGGTCACTCGTCCACTCGCAGCGTGGACGGACGGTCATGATTACTATTGTTTACACATCATTAGCTGTCATCGCATACTGGACCAGATCAAACAGAGACTAGTACATACATACACTGGCGTACTTCACTCACATCAGATACCATAACCCATTCACCATGTTACTACAATCTGAGGCCTGTGAATGTGGTCCTTGCTAGACGATCGCGTCGGTGATGACGTCACTATAGCAACCTCCTTGACGTTTATATGACTCTTGGCCATCATTGCGTGATCGAATAGTATGTTCTATTCAAGCTTTATGTTGTAGATTAACGAAGCATGACGAATGTACTGAATGAATTGAATTGACCCCTAAAGATTCTTGGCTTCTAATGACCCTGATGACTGATTTCTTCCAAAGATATATGAAATATTGTGTACCACAGTTAACTGAACTTGTCAGCCATTTTCTTTTTTATATGCCACCTGCTTTGTTTATGGCAATGCATGATTTTTTATTGCACAGTTTTTATACTATATTGATGTGTGTACTATGATACTTTGTAAATAATAATGTTTTGTCTCAATATTGTATAGCATGATACACAGAGTGACTTAGGTATTGATGTAAGTGTTCTTTATTTACCTATATGTAAATATTTTAAGACACGCATTTCGCAATTGATATGCCCCAACATCTCTTATTCAATAACAGTAAATTGATTTGAGATCAGAATTTAATACCAGACCCTTAAGTCTAGGCACCTGTCCCTGTCATAAACAATTGCTTGTTGCATTTGATTCACAATATTGATCACGCTAATTGAACATCGATTTTAATTAACCGTCTTACTTGTTTTGGGGATTGCTTTATTACAAAGCTATGAGAAACTTGACATTGATAGAAGTGAAGATGAACATGTCCCCAAAACACTTAAGACGTTTGTAGCACGCGTGTGTGCAGTCAGTGAGTTGAGTTGTGCGGCACAGGCGAGGGGGAGAGGCGCGGCGAGCGCGGCGCCGAGCACGATCGCGCGCACGAGCGCTGGTAACGCCGGCACGCCCACGGCGCAGTCGCCCGGCGCGCCCGCGCCCGCGCCCGCGCCGGCGCCCGCGCCCGCCTCGCCCGCGCGCCGCGCTGGCCCTGCCGTCGTGCCCGCGCCCAACGTGCAGCCGCCCGCCACCTCCACGCCCGCCACGCAGCCAAACCTCATGCAGAAGTTCTCAGAGATGACGGCGCCAGGCGGGGACATCCTGAGCAAGGGCAAGGAACTCATCTTCATGAAGTTCGGCCTCGGCGGCAAATAATGTCGGCAGGGCGGGCGCGCGGGCGCGGCCTGGCCGCTGCCGTGTGTCGCCTGATTCTGCTGCGGCTCGCTGTGGAACTCGGCTCCATTGTAGAAAATGTTCTCTTGTAGGCCGCTCGACGCGCCGGTACGCGGTACCGCACTTAGGAGATGTTGTACATAGTAAAATTTCAATAAACGCACAGTCTAGTGAATATTCGAGTATTAGTGCTGTCTAATCGCATCCACGGATGGAGTTGTACCACCCGACACCGGCTAGTCGTGTATCCGATGCTTTCAATATCTTGGACTCGCGTCCATTTGTTAGGTTAGATTATGATATCGAGTGAATTGTTTACACATTATTGGATCTGCATTATTTATTATGTGTAGGAACAGTTCGTAAAGTTATTATATTATATACCTAGTTATTACTACACGATCCTTATGGCATAGAATTGTTGTGATTTTCTACGTTACGTTTTTGATCGCTAGCTGTGAGTTACCTGAATGTATCCTAAATGAGTAGTTGAAACTTAAATGTTTATTTCACCATACTTCAATGTAAGATCTAATACATTTTATTAATGTTAACAATACAAATGTATAATAAATAAATTTCAAATAATTCGAGCAATATTTCAAGCACCAGTATGCTGCTGCGACCGTCCCATTGACCAAAAATCGAATCAAAACTATCTGTTAATGAATTTCTATAAACGAAACTTTAACTTACCCATAATCCACTCATGATCAAAATATTACATTGTGAAGACGACGATCGGTTACCGCCGTTGAAGACATCATCATGTCAACCATATAAATAAGTCGTTCCCCTATGTAAAAATACATACATATAATAAAATAAACGTTATTTGTATATCTAAATCCTGTTCATTAAGTTAAATAACTTATATAACATACTATACGACAGTTGAATAGATGTAAATCTTGGGAAAATGTAAGTATAGGTGCTTACTGAGATTTGCCGAAACCTGATCGTAATTTCCAACTGCTAAACACAATATACTTACATGATAAAGATATTTTAAATAAGAAGTAAGCGCATTAAATTTATATGCTGGTTCTTTGATTATTCTCGAAATAATAATATTCTGTGATAGTAGACGTGATACCATCTTAATCATTCTTAATATAATACTTACTTACTATACAGTACTGCGTCATTCGTCACCTAACGTGTCTGATCGTGATCTATTTGATTCCTCTATGATGTGAATGTTTCGTTATCAAAGCGTTCTTCGCCAGCTTTTTTTCATCAAGATGAGCCATAGAGTTTTATGAAAATGATTTTATTAACAATAAATCAACTCATTAACTAAAGCAATCTTTTTTGGAAATAATTTGGATTCAGAATCAACCTAAGCTTATTTATCATTGGTATTACATACGGTTTTGATATGGAGTTTTTAATAAAAACAATAATAGAATTTGAATAAATTCTTATCGTAATCTGTTGGCGTGAGAAGCGACATATAACAACCAAGTTAGTGTCGTTTGCACCCTACAAAAGACTGCTTGCATGAAATATTATTACTTTTAGAAAATATATAGAATTCGTTAAAATTATTATACTTCATCGCAACACAAACGTGTTAGATAAACCAAAATATTATAGAAACGGTGATCGTTTCAGACTTTTGAATAAATAATTATATAAAATGATTGATGAAACCAATCGACCTGCCCTATATATCGTAGGTACCTACGAGCGCATACATAGCGATGTTGAAAGATCTAAATAATATATAAATGTTCTAAAGTTGTTGTTGTACATATTGGTCGGTAAGGTCGCTTGGATGTAGGCTACTTGGACATTGCTCACTCGTACAAGGGATTCTCTTTAAGTCCTTTATATTGCTTCGTATCTATCCAAACAAGTTCTCGTTCTCATGTATTTCAACATTTTCACGTATAAATCCAGATTTAGCTTGCGATTCCTAGTGTTATTCACTCGTAAAGTATATAACCCCACAGTTAGTCCACTACGTAATACTATGTATGTATATTATATCTGGTTGTACATAAATGCGTGCGCCCGCGTTCCCATGTTTTAGCTAAGCACCGCTACATATCTACATAATATATTATATGTATAACCCATATTTGAAGTTTTTCTATCATTAATAAAGAATAATCTAGTGTTGTTTCCGACACGGTTCGAAGTTGTTCACTTGTTTATATATTGTTATAAATCTGTATTCATATCTTTTATCACATGTGTAACTAAATGTATGGTTATTTATACCTATGAGATAATATAAATTATGTATATTAATCGTGCATTCATGTGTGCATAATTTAATATAAAGAGTTGTATATTACTTATATACTAATGAATTATGGCAAAATCTCTAACAATGTACCAATGAAATATGCTGGAAAATAAATAATACGAATGCCGCTTCTTTATTTATTGTATTTCTATATAATTTCACAAATTAATTCATTAAATCACATCACACAGTTTGGCAAACAAGATCAAAATGACAGAGGAATGAAAAAAAGTAAGTAACACTAAGAGTTACACAAATACGATACAGGACAGCATAAAATAAATACATGGAGTTAATCCCTTAGGGTAATCTCCTAATATTGAATAATAAATTAGTATGTTAGTTTACACTTATAACTGCAATATTGATATACTGATATCGATTGGCAAACGTTTATCTTCTTCAAAAGTCTGGCACATCAAACCATTGGTAAGTCTTTTCACCGGTTTTATCATAAGAGTATTCCAAACATTTTGTGTTCAAAAATCTGAAATATACATAAAAAAATATTACATTACTTTCAATCTTGTTCTAAATGCTCACATGAAGAGAAACCTAATTTTATCAAAATTCATACGGTGTTAAGAGCGCGCAAAGATTTGATTGTTTGTTTGAATCGAATAGGCTCCGGAACTACTGAATCGATTCAAATAATTCTTTCACTGTTATGAAGCTACACTATTTGCGCTGAACATGGGCTATGTTTTATTCCGGTACGATAATTAGTTTCCCCAGGATGCGGATAAAACCGCGTGGAAATAAATTAATCTATACATACCCTCCTCGTTTCTTACACCCAGTGACTGGATAGTCTTCCTTGAAGCATTTAGCTTGCGGTAGGTTGGAGTATATGATTCCGACTTCCGTTGCCGTCATCGTATTGGCTGTTCGCAAACATTTCAGGAATTGGCTATCGCATTTGCAACTTGACCTGCAAATCGTGCACAAAAAATCATGCATGAGTAATAATGGTAATGGCGTCCACGGCCGATTTCGGCCACGGCGGCTGTTCTCATTTAAGGAGATCAGCTGCGCAGGACATATTATAGTGCTCGAGCATTTGCGCAGACACAGGTGCACTCCCTATTCCTTCACTCTCATAACCCGATGGGACGGCAATCCGACACGACCGGAAAGAGATCAGGCGCAGGACCGACATTTACGTGCTCTCCGATGCACGGGTGAATCAATCACCAACTTCCAGACTACGGGCTGCTATGTGAAAGTTTAAGAAAACCCACAAAGTGATTTCGGCCCGACCCGGGAATCGAACCCGAGACCTCGGGTACAGCAGCCGCGCTCGCGACCACTAGGCCAACGAGGCAGTCGCATACATGTGTAACATTGCAATATATGGATATTCTTCTTTGTCACGGTAAAAATGCTTTTTTAGTGTTGATATATTTGTGGCGCCCAGAAGGGATATCATTACTGGCACCCAATGTAGGATTTTGGCACCCAGCTTAGGTTTTTGACGCCCTACTGGGACAGGAAGACTGCATGTCATAAAAGCGCCTAACAATAAGTAAATCTTTTTATAAACCTATAAACATAAACCCAAAATTACCTGGTATAAAACCCGTCATTAGTCAGATCATACTTGGTTTCTCCTCCATGTATGAAGTCAGGACATTTGTCATGGTCTCTACAACACATATCTGCTTCTCTTTCAGTCCCTAAGTCATTATAACTATCTGATATATCACCGGGACCGCACCATTTGGTTCCTAGAATACGAAGAAAAAACAAATAAAAAACCGGCCAAGTGCGAGTCGGACTCGCGCAAGAAGGGTTCCGTACCATTATTTAAAAATCACGTTTGTTGTATGGGAGCCCCCCAAAATATTTATTTTGTTCTTGTTTTCAATATTTGTTATTAAAGCGGCAACAGAAATACCTCATCTATGAAAATTTCAACTCTCTAACTATCACGGTTCATGAGATACAGCCTGGTGACAGACGGACGGACGAACAGAGGAGCGAAAACAATAGGGTCCCGTTTTACCCTTTGGGTACGGAACCCTAAAAACTGAAATTACTCTATCGGTCCTCAACGTAGCATACACGTTGAAAAATCTTTGAACAAAAAACACAATCCGATTGGATGGAAACCGCATCTGTTAGACTAATATTATCCTGTGTTGTTCTGTATGTTATATTCTCTTTTCATACATTAAGGAACTATACTATATTTACCGAAGTATACTAAATCATTTTAGTTTTATACGGACAACACTACCTCTACTGTGAGGACAACACTAAAAAGAGATTTTGACAGTTAGAGCGCGCGCTTTACATGCGCTTTCTTGGTGGACTGATAAACTATGTTTTCTTACGATTGATATTAAATTGTGTTTTAAAAGTGAATACAAGAAGTTATTGTGATACGAATTGACGTTTTATTTCTGATTAAGGCTAGGAGATCATACCCTAGCTTATATCAGAAGCGGGAAGAACAGAAAACGCCTAATTACCAATGGGGCGCGAATGCTCCGAATACAATAAAATTAATGATCACGCCACACTATGCGAAACACTTAAACGAAGACGAGATGACCACAGCACTGATTGCTCAACCGCAATAATGTATCAAGGACTTATCTACTCAAGGAGAACAAAGCGACATGGTCAACCACAACCAGACAAGATTCTTGTGTGTAGATTACTGCTTGACACACACTACGCCTGATGGCGATTAGACACCTTCTCCGCCGCGATGCAACAGGTACCCGAGACATTGGACAATCAGGTATAAGCATTAATATTTTTTTTTTCTCATTCCAATTAATCCATGGAATAGAAAACAATCATTTAATTGCCCAAACATGTGTATACATGCATACACACGCAGGTGCATGCATGTAGGATAATACAATTATTAAAGGTATGTGCTTAAAACATGTTTGCCACTTGTCATGGCATACAAATATAAAACCAGAAACATTTAGCTCTATATACTAAAAACTATTTGAGCTGACATTTCAGAGCTTCGGTACTGAGTTTTCTCTAGGTTATAGATATTTTGTTGTACATAATGGGTGCCATTCAAAATATAATTTAGCACATAAGTGTAGTTTTACATGGATGTGAACAGTGTTTGCTATTGATCTATTTGATGCATACATTTTTAAGGTGAGTAAATGTACAACAATATATTTCATTAGACATCCATAAACCAGCTGGGAACATGACAGATACTCTGAGGTAAACATTTATATCCTGAGTAATTATGTATGGTGTTATTTTTGCTACACATTGAATACATAAAATATTCATGAGAAAAGAGTAAATAAAGCAAGTAAAGCTAATTGCATAGTTCATGGGGATGATGGCCAAACGATTTGGTGTTAATGCATTATTTACATACATTACTGAAATAGACAAAGGAAGTACCTATAAAAATAAGTAAATAGGATATAACAATAGGATATTCATGATATAAAGCCAATATTACAATAATTAAAATTGAAATAGTCATAATCACTTACAAATAGAGGTAGAAAATAAAGTGGTTAATTGACAACCAACAAAAACCGTGCGACACAGCTCTTGATTATTCTATGTACATCCAAAGTGGTGATAACAGGTATTAATAATGGATAATCAAATACTTTAAAGTACTATAAACACTAAACTGGTTTTTATTAATAAAGTAACTATGAAACTAAATGCTTCAAGCCGGTATGTTTCAGACAGTAAGTATGTTTTACCAATATCTTGGTACTGCCAATAACATACATCATTGTTAAGTAAAACTTCATTCCAAGCAAATATCATTGCTTGTTATTATTTTAAAGAGTATCTAAAGTGAAAATTATAAAAATGGTAATCTTTTTAAATGATCTTTTCCATATTATTAACTGTAAATTGCCTCACCTAGAAAAAGTTAAACTGCTTATTCTATCTGAATGTTGGATGATATTACAGCTAACAGGTACATTATAGGACTGTAACACATTAAGGATAGTTTAATCACAGTAAAGATGCAGCAATTGTAGTAAATATTATTTACTTAAAGGATTTTACAGACTGAAGCATAATAAATAAATATAAATCAGTAGTGTCAATTAATCAGAAGAAAATATAACTCAGTAGTGTCAGTAATCTGAGTAGCCAGATCAGATATGTTCTTTTTGAAAGATTTCATTTTAATTTGGAATCCACCACTTGATGCTGAGACCAGTTTTCTCAACCATTAAAAATAACCCGAATTGCTTAAAGATATGTATACTAGAATCAAATAAATACAAAATAAAGAAATTTCGGCTTTGAAATCTGAATCGAAAGCAGTCTATATATTATTAACTTAATAAATGAATATTATAAATTGGGTCAATAAGAGATAGGTTTGAGTTGGAACAAAACAACATTAGTTATACATAAAATTGTCTGATACTACACAGGAGCTATACCATCAGAATACATTATACCATACTGAAAAAGAAGTATGTGAGACAGTTAAAGAATAAAAGACTAGGCAATTAATAAGTAATTTGTCCTAACCCATTAAAAAGTTGAATGCATACCAGGGCACTCAGTAAAACATATAGATTATTATAAATAAACTGAACCTGAACTTTTATGGATGGTAACAATACGAGTTAACATTTCTCTCTATACTCTCTTTATGACAGGAAATCTTGTAATTTCCTGGGAGGTAAGACATTTTATTCTGAGACTAAATTTCAGCACATATTGTATGTTAGACTTTCTCTCACAGAAAATTACATGTACAGTTTATGATGATTTTCTTGATTGATGTTGTGAGTCTATTCTGACCACTTATAAAATAGAAACCAAGATTGTGGAGGATCAGAGGAGTGAATTCAGTGGGGTGTCAACAACATCTTTAACAAGTCAGTAAGTACAACCACAAGTGTTTTACAGTCAACAACTAAGAAAGAGCATTGCTTAGTATTTATTAGTTTTGAACCATTAATTGAAAAAAAACTGACTGATAAAGAACAATTTATATGGTGATTGGAACTTATATTTAAAGATGATGACATCTGGTTATGTTTATATTCATATATATTTATTTGCATTCCATAATGTTACAATAGATGTTGAAGAGGCTTAAAACTAAGTAGGTACCATTATAGGCCCTGTTAGGGCACAGCTAAAGAAGGCAATACTTTAAGGCACCATAAATAAAGAACCATGAGTTAAACTAGGCTCAGGGGTACTTTGTTGTCACTTTGTTTGTATTAAAATTGTTTCTACGCCACCACCTTCAATTCTGCTTTCGTATCCCTCATCAGGGATATAGTTCCGAAGGAGCAGAAAGCTTTTCCACTCACGCTTTACAACTTGTAGAGTTATAATTTGATTAAATGGTATTAACTAAAAAGAAAAGCTTAAATTGAGAAGTGTAGTGATTTTAATGAATTGTTAATTAATAAAACAATACCAGACGAAGAAAATTGAATGAATAAATTAAAGATTTGTACAATTTTTACCTTGATTATCTGTTATTAATTCTTACGAGCCTCTGTATTGAGATGTGAAATGAATTGAAAGATTCATACTAATTCAGTTTGGTTGTATTGTTGAATTATTGAAATAAGACTACATAAATAAACTTTTGATAAGTTCATAGGTTGGAAGGTATGCACTATGTACTGTTTTAGCTGGTTCTATTGTTTGTTGCTGAAAACAAACGACTCGAGGAAGAAAATGGATATTATGTATTTATATATTTTAACCACTACAATAAGGATTAACAGAAACAATTGTAATGTTGTAACAATTGTAACTTGTAGTGGTCTGATTGAGTTTGATTGTGTTGTTAAATAATAATAATAGAAGACATGTATTGATTTAGTTCAACCATAGGCATTGCTCTAATACAAATAAGAGATGGACAGAGAAAATGTAATTACTTGTACATTTCTCATTTTATTATGTTGTTAATTATTAAAACTAGCGACTGGAATGCTAATAAAGAATTGAGTATTGAATAGACAAGATATATTGTACTAGTTGTGAGATAACGAATATAAATAAGAGATGGGCAGAGAAACTGACTAAAGAATTTGCATTAGCTACTTTGATCATATTGATGATTAATGGATACTAAACGAGATAAAATATGTATACATATATATTGTAGTCGGAGATAGAAGATGTAATAAATTGAGAGATTTGTATATTGTCCAGTTTGAGGATATTGACAATTACGAGTCATTTATGATTCTGAATTTAATACACGGAAGGAATTGTGTAAGGACGGTTTTGTGTAAGGAGCCGCTTGTGATAATATTATTAATCAATATTTATAGAGATCTTCATTGACACATACCTACTTAAAAAGCTGTGTATATTTTTCATAGCTCTCAATTCTTCGAAACTAAGTCCTTAAAAAATAAATTGTATATATTGTGCCAATAAAGTGTAATTGTGAAGTATATAAAATAAGACAGGATATTAAGCAATTGTATATTGTATTGAAGATCAATACAAGTGTAGTGACGCAGTTTATGAATCTAAGGCTGGATATTAAGAAATTGTATATTGTATTGTTAATGTACAGTAGTCCAGGTACTGGATAGAAAGAAGTTGTTTACTGTAATGAGAATTATATAAGCAGAAGCAATGTGTAAATACTGATTTGCACTTTGAATTATGATAGTGATAAATTTTAATGTGTTAATAAGGAACATAAGTTCAGAGACTTTGTATAATAGAAGTTTTCTATTGAAATAAGAAATGATATAAGTATTTTGATGCCAATATGGTGATGTTGACTTGTACTGCTTGAATTTGAATGAGGTACACAAATCCAGAGACTGGATACATAGGATTCTTTATTTAATGATATTTGTTTGTGACTTTAGTTTATTTAGTGATATACATAAGTATGTTGTCGTCGATATGTTCATATTGACTTGTAATATTGAAATTTGAATGTATTGATAAAGTATGTGTAAGATAAGAACCGAGACTGGATATAAGGAATTGTTTACTTGATGGGGAACTATATAAATGAATTCATGTCAATATGTTGATTTTGACTTGTATTGCTTGAATTTGAATGTATTGGTAAGGTACCTACACAAGTCCGGAGACTGGATATAGAGAATTGTTTATTTAATGGGGAATGATAAAAGTATATTGATGTCAAAATGTTGATGTTGACTTGTAATCGTTGAATTTGAATGTATTTATAAAGAAATAAATCCAGAGACTGGATATAAAACATGTCGATTATTGAAATAGGAAATGACATAAGTATATAGATGCCAATATGTTGATGTTGACTTGAAATGGTTGAATTTGAATGTATTTATAAAGAATATAGATCCAGAGACTGGATATAAATAAAGTTGATTATTGAAATAGGATATGATATAAGTATATAGATGCCAATATGTTGATGTTTACTTGTAATGGTTGAATTTGAATGTATTTATAAAGAAATAAATCCAAAGACTGGATATAAAACAAGTCGATTATTTAAATAGGAAAATATATAAGTATATAGATGCCA
This sequence comes from Helicoverpa armigera, assembly GCF_030705265.1. NCBI lineage: Eukaryota > Metazoa > Arthropoda > Insecta > Lepidoptera > Noctuidae > Helicoverpa > Helicoverpa armigera. The sequence continues at coordinate 6,273,993 of NC_087141.1, forward strand.
ATATGTTGATGTTGACTTGTCATGGTTAAATTTGAATGTATTGATAAGGTACATAAGTCGAGAGACTTGATAGAAGGATCTTGATGTCAATTTGTTAACATGACTAGAAGACGTAGATAGCTCCAAATAGGAGTGAATTCCTCGTTGCAGTCACAGTGATAGTAAGATTAACTTACTCTGTTAAACTTGAATGTTTTGATAAAGTATACAAGTCCAAATACTAGACGTGAAGTTGTTTACCGTAGTAAGAATTTGTACAAGTATATGGTTGCCAATTTGTTAAAATGGCAATGTACACAAGTCACAGTTTGGATTCAAAATGAAATGAAATGAAAATATTCGCAGAAATTGTTTATCGTAGTGAGAGTTTATGCAATTATATTGTTGACGATTTGTTAGCATGGCTGGAAGGCGTGGATGGCTCCAGTTGGAGTGAAGGCCACGATGCAGTCATAGTTAGAGATGGCTGGAAGGCGTGGATGGCTCCAGTTGGAGTGAAGGCCACGATGCAGTCCTAGTTAAAGATACGACTCTGGAAGGTTGGCACGATCGTGAAGCCTTGTTGGTGGATATCCTCTTGGCTTTGCGGTAAGGGGTCAAATGCAGATGTCGTGAGTTGAGATTGGCTGGAAGGCGTGGATGGCTCCAGTTGGAGTGAAGGCCACGATGCAGTCCGTCCTAGTTAAAGATACGACTCTGGAAGGTTGGCACGATCGTGAAGCCTTGTTGGTGGACATCCTCTTGGCTTTGCGGTGAGGGGTCAAATGCAGATGTCGTGAGTTGAGATTGGCTGGAAGGCGTGGATGGCTCCAGTTGGAGTGAAGGCCACGATGCAGTCCGTCCTAGTTAAAGATACGACTCTGGAAGGTTGGCACGATCGTGAAGCCTTGTTGGTGGACATCCTCTTGGCTTTGCGGTGAGGGGTCAAATGCAGATGTCGTGAGTTGAGATTGGCTGGAAGGCGTGGATGGCTCCAGTTGGAGTGAAGGCCACGATGCAGTCCGTCCTAGTTAAAGATACGACTCTGGAAGGTTGGCACGATCGTGAAGCCTTGTTGGTGGACATCCTCTTGGCTTTGCGGTGAGGGGTCAAATGCAGATGTCGTGAGTTGAGATTGGCTGGAAGGCGTGGATGGCTCCAGTTGGAGTGAAGGCCACGATGCAGTCCGTCCTAGTTAAAGATACGACTCTGGAAGGTTGGCACGATCGTGAAGCCTTGTTGGTGGACATCCTCTTGGCTTTGCGGTGAGGGGTCAAATGCAGATGTCGTGAGTTTAGATTGGCTGGAAGGCGTGGATGGCTCCAGTAAGAGTGAAGGCCTCGAGGCAGTCCTAGGAACGCAGCTCTGTAAAGGTGGCATAGTCATGAATTCTTGCTGGCGAATAACCCCTTGACTTTGACCTTTAACTTTGTACCAAAATATAAACCAATTTGTAAATGTGAACACCATGTAGCATTTTAATTGTCACTTTACTCTCATTTGTCTTTGCGATTCTACATGATCTTCGCATGCTTTTACTGTATGTATCAATACATACAAATTGTAATACTATATTATTTTTAAAAAGAGTAACCATGGAGTTTCTTGCCCGTTCTTCTCCATAGGAAGCTACTTTTGGAATGGGCAACTAGAATCAAACTTAGTTATGGTTTTGAAGTCCATAAGTGCTTGTAAAGGCCTAAATGAAATAAATGATTTGACTTTGACTTTGAGAAGTTTGAGGACAAACTTAGTGGTCAGAATGGCCGAATGTTAGACTAATATTATCCTGTGTTGTTCTGTATGTTATATTCTCTTTTCATACATTAAGGAACTATACTATATTTACCGAAGTATACTAAATCATTTTAGTTTTATACGGACAACACTACCTCTACTGTGAGGACAACACTAAAAAGAGATTTTGACAGTTAGAGCGCGCGCTTTACATGCGCTTCCTTGGTGGACTGATAAACTATGTTTTCTTACGATTGATATTAAATTGTGTTTTAAAAGTGAATACAAGAAGTTATTGTGATACGAATTGACGTTTTATTTCTGATTAAGGCTAGGAGATCATACCCTAGCTTATACATCAAACTAAACAAAGCAGGAAATAATATTATACCTACTAAAACCAGATGTTTTAAAGTACAAGTACCTATCCATCTACTTATAAATTCAGCTGATCATTATTCGCGTGTCGATTGTGAATCGATTTTTTTTCTATGAAACAAGTTCCGATTCATCGATTCTCTGCAGTTCCTCGTTAAAGATGTGTTTTTCATACAACTGTAAATTCCGGCTACTCATTATGGTTTGAAGATTAAATGTAACGAAATGGATTTTTTTGAGTTTTATTACCAAATTAAATGCAATTTCAGCGTACATTACCAATTTAATATTTAATTTCAATAACAATCAGGTAGGTACTGCTCCAAATGTTCGGTACTAAGATTGTGCCTTATGTCACTCAAAATATTTTTATTTTATGTCAAAGGAGAAGGGCTTTTCGACGTCTTACGAATACAGCTTCTTTAATTATTGTAAAATCTATATAATTTTACAAATTATTTCATTCAATCACATCCCACAGTTTTGTAAACAAGATCAAAATTATAGAGGAATGATAAATAAAGTTAGCATCACTAAGGCTTATACAAATATGATAAAACGTTAAGGAAACAGGAACAATTTAATAAAACTCATTTATTTATTTAAATATTTAGGTCCTCATCATAACTTTTATCTCTCTTTGGCCGTTTTTCTACAGAAATAACTTTTAACAGGTTTAGATAGATTCTTTATTGTACACCAAAACAAACATAGACAAGGACATTACAAACAAATATGTGTGAGTACAACAGGCCTTATCGCTCAAAAGCAATCTCTTACAGACAACCTTTGGATGGAGATGATTTTGAATAGATTACGGGTAGTCGACGTACAAATAATGATTAAATCGGTATATATACAAGTATAAGCAAATAAACAAGACATACACATATTTACATTATGAAGTCGTTCAAGTTTATCTAGTTGGTCCACTCTGAGGTCGAGATAGCTGGCATTGGCATATTCAAGGATAGGAAGTAGATAAAAGAGATTGTGCAAGCGCAATTTTCGTGGCACTGGGTAGAAAGTTCCGTTTCAGGTTTAGTCCGTTTTTACAACATAACTTTTTAACGTTTAGATATAATAAATAACGCATCTTTGACTAGTTTTTAATTTAGTTGCTTTCTCATTTAGAGCTGCCGTACTATTGAATAATAAATTAGTATATTAATTTACACATATTATTGAAATATTGTCTTGATATCGATTGATAGGGTGTATCTTCTTTAAAAGTCTGGCACTTCAAACCATTGGTATTTCTTTTCACCGGTTTTATCGTAAGAGTATTCCAAACATTTTGAGTTGAGCCATCTGAAATATACACAATAAATATTATGTTATTACTTTAAGTCTTTTTCCAAACGCTCACATGAAGTGATCTATCAGAGAATCAAAATTCAAAAGGTGTCACGCTCATGCTGCTGCTCATGCATGTATTAAAACTATCCTAAAACACCAAATCGATAGGAAGAACATTCCTCATCCTTTCAGTCGAAAGACGTCCACTGTTGGACAAAAGCCTCCTCCAAGGTTCACCAGTTGATCTTCAGCAACCCTCATCCACTGCTTCCGGCGACCTTGGTCAGATTGTCCGTCCATTTGGGCTACGTCTACGCTGAATATGGGCAAGTTTCATCCTAATACGGGGAGAAATTACCCAAGGATGCCGGTGAAAACGGCCGGATCAGCTAGTCTATACTAATATTATAAAGAGGAAAACTTTGTTTGTTTGGTTGTAATGGATAAACTCAAAATCTACTCGACCGATTTTAAATATTCTTATCATATCATTTATTGCATTCCATAATGTACATTTGGTGGAAAACATAAAATAATAGAGGTAGTCACAATTATGGACCCTGATGGGCAGAGCAAAATAGTTAGAAGAGAGGAAGGCGTTTAATGTAATATAGTAGTATGTAGTATATTATTTAAGTATTTATTTATATTATAATATTGCGTATAATTTTGTGTAGCATAACTTCGTTTTATAGTTATTTTTCTTTATATGTTGCTTTTATTTAATTTTAATTCTTTCACCATTAGAAAGCTATATTACCTGCGAGTAACATGGGCTGTATTTTATCCCAGTAGCAGCCACGGAACGCGGGTAAAACCGCGGGAAAACGGCTAGTAAATAAATAAATCTAATACATACCCTCCTCGTTTCTTGCACTCGGTAACTGGATAGTCGTTCCTGAAGCATTTAGTTTGCAATGCGTTGAAGTATATCATTCCGATGTATTTAGCAGTCTTCGTTTTAGCTGATCGCAAACATTTCAGGAATTTGTTATCGCATTTGCAACTCAATCTGAAAATCATTTGAGGTATTTAATACCTATTCTCAATCTACGATTTATTCATTGTCTAAAAACTGAAAAAATTAAATACGTTAATATACTGCTTATAACCAGTCTAACCAAGGGGTATCGGGTTGCCTGGGTAACTGGGTTGAGGAGGTCAGATAGGCAGTCGCTTCTTGTAAAGCACTGGTACTCAGCTGAATCCGGTTAGACTGGAAGCCGACCCCAACATGATTGGGAAAAGGCTCGGAGGATGAGGATGATGATACTGCTTAATATATGTCGATTAGCAAAAAGAAAAATAAAATACGTAAAAATTAAAAATAAAATGAAGGGAGACATAGAGATGGACATAGCAAGAACTTATATTCTTATTGGCACCCAAAGCGGGTTTTTGGCGCCCATCTGGGACATGAAGTCTGTGCATCTTATACGTGCCTTTTAAAAGGTAAGTCATTATGTTCTTAAACAATTACCTGGTATAAAACACTTCGTTAGTCAGATTATACTTGGTTTGCCCTCCAGGTATGGTGTCAGGACAGTTGTCATGGTCCCGGCAACATATATCTGCTTCTCTTTCAGTCCCTAAGTCATCATAATTATCTGCTATATTGCCGGCGCCACACCATTTCGTTCCTAGAATTTAAAACGAATAAAAATTTCCATAAATGGTAAACATAAATCTAGAGGGATTTTCTTTTGTTTAATTATTTTCCTAGCTTCCGTGACTATAAGAAAAGGAGCGTCATATCTTATCAACGTCATATAATTTTGAGGTCGTATAACGAAACGTTCAATCATGTCGTCAACAATTTAATAGGCAATAACAATTTTATTATAGGAGAAAAGAAGTCAGATTCTTATCCCAATGTTCCAAGAGATTGTAAAATCAATTTATGCAGAAATCTGTGAATCTATTGAACGATGGGACAGATTTCAAAAGGGCCCAGAAACGCAATAGGTATAGCGCCATCTACCGAGTACTTAGAATCATTTTTTTTAGTTCTATGAAGAAAACCTCCCATTAAACTAGTTCCGAGTCGACGATTCTCTGAATTTCCTTGTTCTAGATGCGTTTTTTAGTACAATTGTAAGTTCCGGCTACGCATTAAGATTAAAAACCTTTGTTTGTATGCCAATTTATACCTAGAGCGTGTAATATCCTGATTTCTTAAGGCATTTGTGAGATTTGGGTTTGGTACAAAAAAGGTCTACGCCGGAACACGACGGTTTTTAGTCAGTAAGAGTCTGACACTCCCTCACCGTTGCTAACCCACGGCGGGAGGGGTCATTTGATGATTTTTGACGTCGTTAAAAAAAAGGCAGTTGTGAGGTTGAAAGTCCGAAATTCAATTTCTTTCATTTTCAAACTTTAAAGATTTATCATTTTCGTAGTGGAGTGGGGTTTAATCACGCTTTAATCAATTTCTTTCATTTTCAGATGTTCTTGTTTGAGGCCGCCGCTGGTTCATCACTAGTGGTTGAGGGCGAAACTTTATGTGTGAGTAATATCGTGACTTCGTAAGTGTTATCTTAGGTATTGAGTAGGCAACAAGGTGTCAAACTCAAAATGCCTCGTTGGTCTAGTTGTCGCAAGCGCGGCTACTGAGCACTAGGTCTCTGGTATCTAGGTCTTGTGCCCTATAATATGTCCTACGCAGCTAGATTATCTGATTATAAGAGAACAGCCGCCATGGCCGTTATCCGGCTAGGAGGACATCATCATCACATTACAAAGAAAACTTCTCGAATATTCTCCGAACATTTGGGATCTACCTACGCTGTTATGATTGTCATTAGCCCGTACTAATGTTATTAGTTAATTAAATTAACTCGCAGCATGCAAATTATGCATATCGATAAAATTTTCCGAATGTTAGGTGTAACAAATATCAAGAATGAGTTTTTTTTATATTATAAAGTAAATTAGAAAGATTACGTTAACTCTAACATTTGTACCTACTTATTATTTAATCACTTAGGAGATTATTACACTTCCAATATAAATGTAATTAAGTAGATATAAATATGAGCTAAGTAAGCATATATTTATTATTTTGTATCATATTGATTTCTGACACTAATGCCCATTTAGGGAAGCAGGGAAGTAAGAACATTTCGGGAACGCTTAATACGAATTTCGTTTTCACCAAAGTTTAAGTGTCCCTTATAACCTTTATTATTGGGGGAGCCCTTATTCTAAGTGACACTTAGTTAGGGAAACGTTAAGAGATTGATAGTGAAAACGCGCATTAGGCTAATATTAGACATTTAAATAACTAAAATATCAAGACGACCAACACCTTAGTCTGCCCGTGACCATAGATGCTGTAAAGGATCCGAAACGTCGGGATTTAATCATATTAATATAACCGCGATAAAATACGTAAAAGTAGTTTTATTTTGTATGAGTTTCTTGTAATTCAAGTATAAACGCGGGAGTTCGGTTGGTTCTAAAAATCTTGATTATGGACTTACCGGGATAAATCAAATTGATATTTTTCTGTGATATGGTAGTTTCGTCGACTAATTGATCTTCAAGAACATCGTTGTTCATAGCACTTCTCGATAACATTTTTATATTTATATCGTTTATGATCCAGCAGTTATGAGAGTCGAAAAACAGAGTTAAGAGACAGGATAGTAGAATCACTTTCAACATTTTCGCGGGCAAATGCCAAAAAAAATCTTTTATACGTATAGAAAAAAAATTAATGGTGTTTAATAAAATAAATAAGGTAATTGCAGTAGAAGCTTGTGCTGAATAATACCAAGGAAGGATCTTTTATGTTTATATAGCAAACGTTTGTGTAAGGCGAGGTCTGATTGCGCGCGGCGCGTCTGAGTAACACGCTATGCTAATGACGGTACTTTTCCATATACGTACCTAATTGATAAAGATATATATATTAAAACAATAAGACCAGACTAAGAAAAGAAATACTAATGTAATCAAATATAGATAGGAAACTGATTATGTAAAAGACTTATATACAGCTACTATGTAAATTAAATAGTATAATATATGTAAATTAATAGAAGTCGTGGTGGCGACAGCTCAAGTATGACACTGCAACTTTTCTAAGTTTATATGTATGTACTTTCTAAGTACATTTTAAAGAACGTTAAACTTTAGGTCCCAGAAGCCAGCAAGTCTGACAACCATATTCTGTATTAGGTTGCCCAGGTAACTGGGTTGAGGAGGTCAGATAGTCGCTCCTTGTAAAACACTGGTACTCAGCTGCATCCGGTGAAACTGGAAGCCGACCCTAATATAGCTGGGAAAAGGCTCGGAAGATGATGACATTATGTACATTAGAATGAAAAATCTTTACTGCCTCTTTTGATACGTATTATCCGCATAATAAATTAGATACAACTAAGATATAAGAAAATACATACTTAACAATTTCCCTGTCCCTTGAGTCATATGTGATACGAACCGATTGTTTTACTATTGTCTCTCCATCGTGGACAGAGAAGTGGGTAAAAGATTTATAATCATATCTTAATTCCTGCATTATAATATTCCCATTTAAGGAAACTCCGATACGGATATTGACGCATAGCATAATATTATGCATTACGATAAATGATTCCATTACAAATAAATATTACGTGAAAGACGAGCACTGCATTTTCCGCTTACAGTGGGACCCCGGATCAACGTTCAAAAAGTGATAAGACCAAATGAATTACTCGAAGGATCGTCGTCGATCGTTTTTTCACAAATATTTCCCTATTCCCATTACGTATATTGTTTACGTATTTGTAATTGTCTTTTGAAGTGCATTTGTAAGTCATCCTTATGTATGAGACAACTGCCTCTCTGACAAAACGCATTACCTAAGCTAAAAAATAAGCTAAGAAGAGACAGAAGGATTTTTCGTGAAAAACGATATTACTTTTATCTTTTTTCACGAAAAATTCTTGTTTGTGTACCTAAATACAAAGGTTTCCCTTACCTAATTACATTAGAATCTTAAGTAATGTGGGGCATCTAAATAAAAACCGCCTCTGGTAAACAATCTACGGCATCACGCGTGAATGGCTGGACCGATTGAGCTGAAAATTAGAGGGGAGGTAGCTTAGACCCGGGCAAAGGATGTAGGACAGTCACCATCCGGCAACGGGAAGCGGGTGGAAGCAAGTCAATCAAATATTTTTCAAAATCAGTTCAGTGGGTCGAGAACCCTTATACCTACTCTAATCCTAAATTTTGATTCTGGTTTGTTCCATTGTTCTTTTTTATTATGTACCAACTAGTTTTAGAAGTGAAGACTTGTGATTAGCTGTCAGTTAATCACACAATGATCATCATCACACATCATATTATATGGCACTTAGCTGTAAGTCTTCCATACTCATAAATAAATAAATATTGTCCATATAACACCTGTTAGGTACCCTTAACCAGATCATTCGAGGTACCGTCAAGACGTCATGTGTAAGAGGAATTCAGGATATCCCTCGCTCTGGTGAGCAATATGTTCTAGAAAAGGCCGTCTCGTCGCAACGTCATCATAGAGGAAAAATGCACTTCTTATGCAAATGTTTACTTACCTAAGAGCAATCATTAAGTGACGTATATTTTCTACCGGTTGGTCTTTGTTGCTCGTCATGAAGAGTGTTAATGGCAAAGAAATTGAACTCATTGTCTTATGGACCAAACGTAGTATTTCTCAACTAACGGTTTTCCCCGGTTTCACCCACGACCAGTGGGAGCTAGTAAATATTTAATGTTTTGTGAAAATAAAAATGCGGACCAATTAGAATCACATTTGTTTAACGCTGCCATCATGCCTATAGCAGCATCACAAGCAGGACCAACCCTTACGTGCTCTAGTACCGGGGAACGGCTAGTTTATAATAAAAACATCGCGCACTATTGAAGCCTTATGCATTTTCCCCCCTCCTTTTTGGGAAAAAATAAATAAATCTCATTATTTTTAGGTTAATTCCCGATTGTAAGTATAAGCAAGACAATTTCGTTGAGTCCCCGTTAATTTATCAGCATGTTATCATTGTAGTGGTTAATGTTTCCTGCAAGGATAGACCCCTGGAGAGCTCTATCGGTTACTATCAGGCTTCGGTGGGCCATGACAGGAATACTTAGTAAATGTATTTGGTTTCCTGATTGTGAAAGTAAATGCTAAATATAAGATTGAGACTTCAATTCTTAAAAATAGTCATCAGACTTACATGATTTCGGTAGCCTACCTGATTTGCAATGGGTATTCTCTATTCAAATTGGTATAAAATTTCATTTTAATCGGTTCATTCATTTTGTAGTGAAACTTATTTATTACAATACATATTATAAGAAAATTCCATAAGATAAATTACGATATAGGTAATGAAGCCATACAAGTAGCAATATAATTAATATATACCTATAACTTAGGTAGGTACATGCTTAATATTGTTAGTTATACTTCTCGGTCGAAATAAATCTTCGAGCCATTTTGGTACATCATAAGGGCCGATTAAGGTCAGGTTTCTGATTAGCAACAGAAAAAACGTCATACTTTTCAATTAAAAAACTGTGAGGGAACCCCTATGTGGAGTTAAATTAGGTAATTTATTAATTGTTTCTGTAGGTCAATAACAAATGCCACATTAATCGTCTTTTATCAAAATCAAGGACCAGTAACCGTATTTTTAAGAGTAGGTCACTTCCTCAAAATTAGGGTGCTTCTAGAACTTCAAGAAAAAAGGTTTCGTGTAGACATTACAGTCTAATGTTACCACCAGCGTTGGTTTTTAATAAGAAACTCGAACCCAAATTGTTTTGTAGCACCTAAACTACGAAATGCATTGGTATACCTAATGAAAGAGTGGAGAGACCCACAGAGCATTCTATTCAGATCAGGAGTTCTAGATATGATTTATTTAATTACTTTTTCCTTTTTTTTACATGCTTACCTACATTTATTTGCTTTTATTTACAAATAACTTTTTACAATATCTTAATAATAAATATATATACAACATACAACTAACTTACCTAATAATATACACTTACTATAAATATAAATATTTAAAAAATTGCATCAAAAAACTCCTCCTCATCGCTGCCCACCGGGAGTGTACCCAAGAGGCCAAAAGACCAGGCAAAAGGTAAGCATTGCCATCCAACGTGGCAATGCTTACTTTTTGGCCAAAATAAAAACCAGCCCTTGGGTCACCTGAAGTGTCAGCAAGTCGCTTAGCGATATCCTTATATAAGAGATGAGCACTTGGACCCCACGGCCCGACGGTTTCAACCCCAAACGGCTCAAAAGTATAAGGTATAATTATAATAACCCCCTTTTTCCTTACATAAAAATATAAGTTATAGTAAGTAACTAATGATATGCAAAGCTGACTCGGTACGTCTTTAACGAAGATGAGATTATCAGGAATGCGGATGCGAAACATCGAATGCGAAACGAGAAACTTGACAGATTAACCATCCATCAAAACGTCACTATTGACAGCGTCAACCCGCAGGTTTTGTTTACGTTACGAATTCACGATTTCTAATTAGTTTATAAAAACGCGATCATTCCTTAACACCTTGACATACAAAGGTGTAATTAAATTGTGGAATCAATTTCTAATAAGGACCGAAACAAATCCATAAAATGGAAAACCTGAAAAACATTTGGAAACCGGAATGTAAGTTGATGATCGGGACTTTTAGGACAGTATTTTAAGCGCGCATATTTTGATGAATTTATTGCGTTTTTTTCAGTGTATCGAATACAAATGGAAGCTCCGAAGCCAAAACGAATGGTTTGTGATAATTTGGACGATAGACCGGAGTTCTACGGGCGAGAATACCACGGTGTAATGAGTCATAAGGAAGCCACTTCAATTCTTGAAAACGAACCCGATGGTGCCTTTCTAATAAGAAAAGGCAGTCAGGGCAACGATTTCTTTACGTTAACTCTAAAGTAAATATTAATTTTAATATTTTTCTACTTGAAAATAATCTGTTATTATTATAGTTATTTTATTTTGAAGTATTAACATTTCAATACTTAATCATAACTTAGTAACTTTAAAATTTTATTATTACAAAAAGTAAAAGTATAAGGCAAAATCATATAAAAACATAACAAACTAAAAAAAACATTCATATTTTTATAACAATGAAAAATATTTTAGATTTGATGGCAAAATTCATCACTATAAACTGTACTACGATGGGTCACATTACATAGGTGCTAAACGCTATGACACTATCTATGACTTGGTGGCGGATGGGCTGGTCACGTGCCACATGGAACTGAAAGCTCATCATATCTTTGAGATGATCAACTCTAGAGCAAGCTACCCTGAAAGTCCGTATGTTACGCTAAACAGACGGAAGTTAAACACACTTTCTAGGATGCAACAGTAAGTATTTATGGAAACTTATTTAAAATATATACAGCTTTACCACAAAAACTTACATCTGTTGAACGCTTGTTTAAGAAAAGTGTGACTGCAAAACGGGCCTTATTTTAACGTCATAATCTGACATTTTTTAAACTTGCATTTTTTCCTATTTTTGTAGTTCATTGGTCAGACAGGAGGGCAATTGGCAAAATATTATCATGATCAAGGAATTACAAACTTTTTCTTGTCCATTTATGGATATAACCAATACATATTACAATGTTTCAATATAACTTATTATAACAGTAACATAAGCAAAACAAGATTTAATAAATAAACTATTATTACAATTAAAATTATATAACTAACCTATTTTTTAAGCATTTACTTAGGCTTATTCATTATCTAATTACAGGGCTTCAAACAACACCAGCCCAATTATAACCAAAAAGACTGAAAACAAAGTGACCATAGACGAAGATGGAATGAAGAAGCCTCCTTTTGATCTCACACCATCCATAGAGGACAATCCTCTAGTGGTGAAATACTCTAAATCACATAGTTTTAAAGTACACACGTTTAAAGGCCTGAATTGGTGTGAATTGTGTGCGAATTTCCTGTGGGGATTCACTGCTCAAGGAGTGAAATGTGAAGGTAATAATAAATTTCGAAATTAATTATTTTTTTGTTGATATATTTTTTTAACATGCTATTTGTGAGGATAGAATTGAAAATATAAATACTAATAGTGTATAGATGCACTTGTATCATTGAAAATGTTTGTTTGTATAATTCATTACAAGTAATTAACAGTAATTTAAAAGCTGTATATGTAGGGCTGCCATCCGTCCGGGTTTCCCCGGATTTGTCCTCGTTTTGACCCCGTCCGGGGGACGTCCGGGCGGGTTTTCTAGAAGCGTCCCGGACACTTTTCATGTAAGAAAGCACCTCATTGAATTTAAGTATATGTTAATAGTAAATGGATTACAAAATAGGTATTATTTTGTTTAAACAAAATCGTACTCGTTCGGGGAAAAAATGCGATTTACGCCAAATGTCCGGGTTTTTTTAATGTTTGTCCGGGTTTGGCGAAATTCGAGATGGCAGCCCTATGTATATGCAATAAAAGCTCTGAGGTCACAGAGTGCTTCAATATTTAATAATATATACTTATTAATGTATATGACCACCTGTACTGTTTAAGGAAAAATTTAAATAGGTACCATTCAAAATATTATTTCAATTGACAACTATGTAGGTTATATTATTTTAATATAATGTTTAGGTGTTATTTTCCCTATAGGAAAACCGTAAAGGTGTTTTAGAGCTATTTTAAATTAACAATGTACGGTTAGTATAGCACGCAAATGTAAAGTTTTTTAATACCTTAAAAAAAATCCTCTTTACACGCTTTAACTAGTAGGTCTACCTGTATCTAAGGTATCTTTCAAAGATCGTAGCATCGTCATGAAAATTGGCAGCTGTAGTTTTGATGACAATACAATAATTTATAATGCAATCGAACTGATCTGATGATTGAGCCGAAAGATATGAACTGGAACTTCATGATGAGACTGTATCATAGTTATTTAAATACATTATTTATAAAAGCGTGTTTTTCCAGTGTTTTTGAAACTATTAATTTATTCTTAGCTTTTCTAAAACTTCCAGATTGCGGATTCATAGCCCACTCAAAATGTTCGGAGCGCGTTCCGAATCACTGCGTGCCTGACTTAAAGAAACTCCGTGGAGTTTTCGGCATAGATTTGACGACGCTTCTGAACGCACACTCGAGCACTTTGCCGTTCGTGGTTAAGAAGTGTGTGAACGAAATAGAAGAGAGAGGAATGGACTCTGAAGGGATATATAGGGTGTCAGGGTTTGCTGATGAGATTGAGGCTTTGAAATTAGCTTTTGATAAAGGTGAGCAGTTTTTTTTCAGCTGAAAAATGACCCTTGAAGGGCAAACTAGCTTTGGCTCGTGGTTTCATCCACTTATAGTGTCAATGTAGCAATCGTTTTGCTCGACTCTCGATTCTTTTCAATCCTATTTCAGTACTTTTAATAACAATTGTGTATAAGGAAAATATATGTTTAGAACGCATTAATAGTTTAAGAGATCAGTATGGACCATAATCTTTACCTTTCTTGGCAGATGGATAAAAAAAATACCAAATAGGTATATAAGAAAATGTCTGCTTCCGACATCTTGCAAGTTATTCATAAAATTAAACTTCAATTAGGTATTACCTACTTATACATAGATAAAATCTTAAAATAAAATTATAATATTTTGTATGTCTCGACCAGACCACGGGACTACAGGGTCCCGGATTTTTGGAAGGCGAACGTGGGGCCGAAGCCAACACGCTGAAGCCTTTTTGAGTCAACTTTAATGAAATGGTTACAACATTATTAGAATAGGCTAGTTTCCTAAAAAATAATAATTAGTCCGTCTTGTAGATTGTCCAAAATTAAGCGATACGTATTTTTTCTTTTTTAAATTGGATCAGAACTTGTTAAGATATAGCGTGTTAAAGTTGAGTGTGACGTCACAAGTTGCTACAATTTTCAGGACACTGTGACGTAAAAGGCCCCCACTCCTAATTTTTGAAGTGTATTATCTTTGTCATTTTATGTTTAATTAAAAAAAGAAAAAATACGTATCCAATATTTTTTGATTATCTAAAAAGCGGACTAAATATTATTTCATTATTTCGACCATGGAAACTACCCTATTATCATTATATTCTATTACAGACGGTGAAGCAGCAGATCTCAGCGTGTACAGTAATATCAACGTAGTGGCCGGTACGCTCAAGCTGTACTTGCGTCTTCTCCCGGTGCCGCTCATTACGTACGAAGTACATCCCAAGCTGGTGCAGGCTATACGTAAGTAGATCATCTACCTATCAGTAATTTTTAAAGTGCCGTACCCAAAGGGTAAAACGACACCCTATTGTTTTCGCTCCTCTATCCATCCGTCCGGCTGTCACCAGGCTGTATGTCATGAACCGTGATAGTTAGAGTTAAAATTTTCACAGATGATGTATTTCTGTTGCCGCTATAACAAAAACTAAAATAAAATAAATGTTTCGTAGGGTTCCCATACAATAAACTGGAATTTTGGCCATTCTATAGTATATAGTACGGAACCCTTAGCGCGCGAGTCCGATTCGCCCTTGGCCGATTTTCTTATAATTAAGGACACTTATGTTGGGCTGCGGGATTGTTCGAAAGAGTTACCGCGGCCCTGGTACATTAAAGGCCTACGACGGAACACGACGATTTTTAGTCAGTAACAGTCTGACACTCCCTCACCGCTGCTAACCCACAGCGGGAGGGGTCATTTGATGATTTTTGACGTCGTTAAAAAAAAGGATACTTATGTTGGTGTATTTTAAGAGGACGAATTGGAATTTTTGGCGCCAAGGATCTCAATTTTTCTCAGTAAATACAAAACGGATCAAAATACAACTTGGTTACCTGAAAGTTCATGATATAAACCTTATTTTGTTAGACGTCAAAACATGATTAGGTAACTTTTATAACAGAGAAAAATATATCAAACATACCTCTTTTTAAAAAGAGATTCACATATTATGGGCTAAAGGGACCGATTTAAGCTTCTTAACTTTTTTAGTAGTTGAGTATATACATACTCTTTAAAATTGTAAATAAAATTACAAAACCATTTTGTCGCTTACGACTTTTAGTTATAAGCTAGCGCGCGTATTGTTATCCTCGCCCCGCTCAGACGCTCCGACCCCTTTTGGCGCCTTAGATGCGCGTGCCGGTTATGGAATTATTGTTGACCAATTCCTCGCCTTAATTGTAGAAGCCAAAACGCAAGCGCAGCAAATATCTTTGCTCCGAGAATGTCTGGACTGCTTACCGCCGGCGCACTTCAACTGTTTGCAGTACATGGTGCAACATTTACACAGGTACCTAAAGTTGCTAATATACTTACTTTATGTTTTATTATATGATTAATCACGTGAAATGTCGTGGTGGCCTAGTGGGCAAAGAACCAACCTCTTGAGTATGAGGGCGCGGGTTCGATTCCAGGTCAGGCAAGTACCAATGCAACTTTTCTAAGTTTGTATGTACTTTCTAAGTATATCTTAGACACCAATGACTGTGTTTCGGATGGCACGTTAAACTGTAGGTCCCGGCTGTCATTGAACATCCTTGGCAGTCGTTACGGGTAGTCAGAAGCCAGTAAGTCTGACACCAGTCTTACCAAGAGGTATCGGGTTGCCCGGGTAACTGCGGGTTGAGGAGGTCAGATAGGCAGTCGCTTCTTGTAAAGCACTGGTACTCAGCTGAATCCGGTTAGACTGGAAGCCGACCCCAACATAGTTTGGGAAAAAAGGCTCGGGGAATGATGATGAATCACGGTATGATTTTTTTTTTTTTTTTTGTGACCAATCCATGTTATTTACCATTCTCCCGATACCATACTCTGTTTTGTACTCTCCTCATGTACGCCCTTATGTAGGTACTCTCCTCATATACTCCCTTATGTACTCTCCTCATATACTCCCTTATGTACTCTCCTCATATACTCCCTTATGTACTCTCCCCATATACTCCCTTGTGTATTACTCCATATACTCCCTTATGAACTTGCCCCCGTGACTCCCTTATGTACTAACCCCATATAGTCCCTTATATACTTTCCCATATACTCCCTTATTTACTATACCCATTTGCTCTCTTGTGTACTTACCCCATATACACCCTTATGTACTTCCCCCATATACACCCTTATGTACTGTCCTCATAGTTTCCCTTATGTACTTACCCCATTTGCTCCTTTGTGAACTTACCCGCTAGACTTTCTTATGTACTTACACCATATGCTCCCATAAGTACTATCCTCATATACTCCCTTACGTACCCTCCTCATATACTCCCTTAAGTACACTCCCCATAAACTCCCTTATTAAGGTTAAAACTGCTATTACGATTCAATTTTGACATTAGTTACCTAGCAGAATCGGGTCCCTGAAAATACAAATGCTTAAAACTATAATCAATAATTTGAAATTTATTTTAGGGGACGCCCATGTCATAAACGTGTTTTAAATTATGCCGACTCACACTTGGCTGTTCTGTTTTATTAAAGTATTTTTACCTTTCGTTTCCAGAGTATCTCAACTATCCGACGTGAACAAGATGAGTGCGCACAACTTGAGCACAGTTTTCGCGCCAACTCTAGTCGCCACGCCGCCCGCCATCACTGACCTCGCCTTCGAAATACGAGCCCTACAGGTGCTTATAGAAAACTGCCCGCAAATATATTACGGTAATAAATAAACGGCCTACAGACATAAAGTGAAAGAACGAAAATACTTCATATCATCATCTGCCTAGCCTTTACCCAACTACGTTAGGGTTGGCTTCCAGTCTAACCGGATGCAGCGAGTACCAGAGCCTGTCTGAACTCATCAACTCAGTTACAAATGAGGAAGGAGACTAATTAAGTTGCTTTTACACATTTAAAGGTAGTGATAAAAAATGTTTAAGTGCATAGTATGCCAAGACGTATCTACTTTGATTTATAAACTTACCTATCTTTGAGCTAAATTATACAGGGTGTATTGTACCTAATCACATAGGTATACTTTATGATATTCTATGGCGAATTGTAAAAAAATTACCGATACACCCGATACTTCGATTAAATTCCGAAAATCATAATACCTAAATATTATTTGAAAATTGACAAAAAGATGGTGGACCATTTTTAAACACTTTCATAAGTATTTTGTGTGCCTACTTCCGTAGTATTTTAATCATAATAATTTCGTATTACACAAAGACAATATAAAATAGGTTTTTTATTCGTATACATATTTGTGCTACTGGCGTAGACTGATTTTTATCTTGAAGTATTAAGAATTTCATGCTCAAATATCATGGAGTGTGTGGTATTTTGAACGTTACGAATGTTGTGTTATAACTACTGGACTGATTTAAAAATTTGTCAGTCTGTTATATAGCTTAGGGTCCGTTCAGATAAACCGGCTCGGAGAGCATCGGCGCGTATTTTTCTTTTCACACAGACCAGAGTCGGCTCCGATCAGCTGCGTGAGATGCAATTGGAGCCAAACGTCAGCAAGACCGAGAAAAAGTACACGATCGGAGCCGGTCGGCTCCTCTTATTATTTCACACCGAGCGCCTCCGAGCATTCTTAATGACAAAAGCAGTGCGCGTGCAAAAATAAACCTTACTACAAATACTAAGTACTCGATTTTCAACGTGTTAAGAATTTGCCCTTCTCTCCGAGCCGGTCTGTCTGAACAGACCCTGTGTCTGCAACATACATCCAAGCATGGCGGACCGAAATTGCGACGGCTATTGCAATTGGTTTAACGTACTTTTATTTGAAGCGACAAGACTTGTAGTCTTGCGAGTTTAAACTCACTTTACACTTTGTATAAAGTCGGAGTTATACATAGCTCGATAGTTGCAAAGAGTAGTAGGTATTTGAGCGCTTATTATTCAATCTTTTGTAGAATTCCTGACTTTTATAGTGGAAATTGTATCTTAGAAAATTTTAAGCATTTACTTAGATTTAAGATTTAAATATGAGGCATAAGTGCTATTAAAAAATCTCACAAATTAGTTGGTAAGTTAGTTTGTACGTGCAATATTATTTATCTCTTATAAAAAACATTGTGATATCGGAATTTCGGTCTTTCTAAAAGAAAATTTTCTTTTTCACCATTCCAGGTTGTGTACTATTAGTTCTAAGTTTTATAACCAAAATAAATATTGTTTTAAGAAATAACTGAATTTAATTGTAGTAATGAGGTTTTCAGCACAGACTTGAAACTCATAATAAAAACTTATTTACTGTATTTTATATTATATCACTTTTATTCTAAGAAGAACCTCATCTAGGCCCAGTCTTCAAAGCGGAGAAGTTTTTAAACACCCTATAGAATTTAGTTATTCAAATCTATACTAATGTTATAAAGCTGAAGAGTTTGTTTGTTTGAACGCGCTAATCCCAGGAACTACTGGTCCGATTTGAAAATTTCCTTCAGTGTTAGATAGCCCATTTATCGAGGAAGGCTATAGACTTATACCGGTACGGGTAGTTCCCACGGGATGCGGGTGAAACCTCTGGCAGAAGCTAGTATCCAATATAGCAGAGAAATTCTATTAGTTGTTTTAAAAGTCCTCCACTTGTTAGTAACTTTTTATACTTTTTTATACATATGTAACCACATTAAATAATCGCTTTATACATAAAATAAAAGATTTGATCAAGTATTGTATTGTTTTATTTCATAATCGATAGTTATCACAGTTTTTTCCGCTTTTTCTTCGGTTTGCCAGTGTCGTTGGTATCTGTATCACTCTGTTGGAATTTCTTAAGGTCTGCACAAAATAGGACCTGCAACAACATGAAAAATTAAATGTCAGTTTTTTAAGGTTCCGTACCCAAAGGATTTAAACGGGACCCTATTGTTTTCGCTGCTCAAATCGTCCATCCGTCTATCACCAGGCTGTATCTCATGAACCGTGAAAGTTAGAGAGCTGAAATTCACAGATGATGTATTTCTGTTGCCGCTATAACAACAAATACTGAAAACTAGAATTAAATACATATTTTGGTGGGCTCCCATACAACACTTACGGAACCCTTTGTGCGCGAGCCCGACTCGCACTTGGCCGGTTTTTTTTTTAATTTAGACTCCTACCACAATTAGCATGAGTGAATTTATAAAAATAGAGTAGTATTTATGCATCAGTTGTCTAGGATAAATAGTATGTACAAGCTCTACTAAAAATAAAAATTAGGACTAAAAGAAGTCATCTTAATATGAGATAAATTAAAAAAAAACATGCAACAACTACCAAATCGATTTTGATGACACCTTGCAGTACTATATATAAACATTAACATAACTAATAGCCTACTTTTAATCCATTTATGCAGAGTAATACTAATTAATACTTACAGTATGAGCCCACCCCGCCATATCTCCATATAAACTCCTGAAATGGTCTCCAATCTCTGTGTACATCTTGTCGGTGACATTCTTCTTGCCTCTCAAATGTGGGAGGTAATTCTGTGCGGCTATCTGGTACACATGAGTGTCTACTGGTAACGCTTCCAGGTGGTTTAGCGACATTAAGCATATGCAGTCCGCTACCTGAGGATGGTTAGACTTTATGAGAATTTTGACGTTTGCTTGAAGTTAGAAATGCATTTGAAATGAGTGATCAAATAGTTTTTTTTTTTTATAAATGTATGTTCTCATAATTTGCTTTTATTTTATTTATTTAGGAAACAAACAGTCTTTTACAAACTAATGATTAGAAAAAAAAATACACACAAACTTTGAGTTCCATAAAAAACATAATTGCTTTATTTAAACCCATATCTCATAATTTCAAAAATAATTAAGTATTTGTGCATTTATAGCCAGTTTTTTAAAATAGTAGCAGCTTATGATGCTTATATTCTTTACAAATAAAGGTAGTTTTTTCATTTGAACATGCTTATCCCAGGAATGGAGTTCCCAAACATTTGAAAAATTAAATTCAGTATTCATCAAGGAACGCTATAGATAACCTTTTTAATTGTTTAAAAAGCTATACTTTTATATGTTTCTGTTATTCTGTTACAGCCTTTTTATCGTCCCACTACTGGGCACAGGCCTCCTCTCACATGGAGAAGGATTGAGCATTCATCACCACGCTTGCTCAATGCGGGTTGGTGATTTCAGACTTTATAGTCCAGGTTTCCTCAAGATGTTTTCCTTCACCTTTTTATCAGCCATTGGTGTCTAAGTATACTTAGAAAGTACATACAAACTTAGAAAAGTTGCATTGGTACTTGCCTGACCCTGGAATCGAACCCACACCCTCATACTCGAAAGGTTGGTTCTTTACCCACTTGGCCACCACGACTTATATGTTTAATATATATGTAATTTTAAAAGAACTAGAAACCAACCTTAGGTCCAATACCATATAATTTCATGAGCTCCACCTTAGCGTCTTTGTACTTCATATCTTGGAGACTGTTGAACCAATCCACACCACCCCACTCAACTATCTGAGACGCAGACTTATGTATAAACTTAGCTCGGTATCCAAAGCCTAGGTTTCTGAGTTCTGATTCCACCTGAAAGAAATAAGATATTGATATATTATTATATATATTAACAAATAATGTTTCCTTTTATAATGATATAAAATATAGGATTTTTTTTTGTATGTTTGTCCAAAACTGCTGAACCGATTAGAAAAATTTGTTCACTGTTTGGTAGCTTCAGTGTCCTCAGGTGCATAGGCTATTTTTTATCCAGGTAGCGGCGAAGTTTCTATAGGACGCAGTGAGAAACTGTGCTATATTTTAAAATACTTACCCCATTATGAGCTAGTTTATCAACCTCTGGGAAAGCATAGTATGTCTCCCCTTCATATTCACATATTTTCTCTCCATAGTGTGTGCATAGTTTTTCTACCATTGTAGATATCCTGTTAGAATTAAATATTAAAAATAAAATATTAAAAAATTATTACCTATTTAGGAATTTATTTTATTAATCCTTGTATATTTACTTAAAATTAAACTGACTTTTTAAAACTCAAGCCATACACTTCAAAATGCATAAGCCTAGAAGTTGTTGGCAAAATAAACATAGTTGCTTCCACTTAGGGCTGCCATCCGTCACAGGGGCCGTCCAAGCGGGGTTTCAAGAAGTGTCCGGGGAAAACCCAGACACCTTTCATGTAAGGAAGCACCTCATTGAATTTAAATAATGTTAATAGTAAATTGATTACAAATTAGGTATTATTTTGTTTTAAAAAAATCATAGTTGTTCGGGGAAAAATGCGATTTATGTCATATGTCCGGGTTTTTTTAATGTTTGTCATGTTTGGCGAAATTTGAGATAGCAGCCCTACTTCCACTAGACATAGACTTCTATGAACTAAAAATATATTTTTTGTGTGTTTTCATAAGTCAGTTTTTTTAAGTTATATTTTAATAATTACCTGGATATGTGATTATTCTGACTACAAATAAAAGAGAATAAATTCTCCACAGGCTCTTGCCTCAACATTCTAATACCATAGAACTGTTGACAAGCCTTTTCAAACAACTCATCTTTTGCAGACCACTCCTTATAATAAATCCCTAAATTTGTGTCTAGCCTGAAATAATCTTCAAGTAACTTTTTAAAATCCACATTAACTTTTTTATTTTTACTCTTTGATTGACTTTTTGAGTTATTGAGCAAAGAGCCTATGACTTGATATTGTAGACCATCATCATTTTCCCGCAGTTTCCATACTGTTTTTGAGTAAACGCCTATCCATTCATCATTTTCTTTATTGTGAGTCCATCTGAAAAAAACGTAAATGTGTTTTGCATAAAATTGTGTATCTACACTGAAGAAGTCTTTGTCTTTGCCGTAGAATATTTTTCTTAGAAATAGCTACTGTTGTATCAAGGATTTATTCAAGTAAAATAAGTTTTTATGGAAAAAAAAAACTAATAACATGCTGTGTACCTGAAACTTTGTCCTCCTGATAATGTTCCCACCAACTGTAACTCCCGAATGTTACAGATTAATTTGTTCCAAGTCATCTTCTGTGATTATTTACACAATTTTATTTTGATTTTTCGATAAAAATCGCATTATTTATACTCGTAAACAACCAACCACACCACCAGCTGTGACAGTCGAAGGAAAACCGCGAAAATTGACGTTAACATTTGAATTTTGACACTGACATTGATAGTCGTGGATTCGTTCAGAAGTTCAATATTTTGGGTCTGTTTCCTAGGCCAACTGTGAAACAAACGATAGGTAATATTGCGATGCAGACTTGCCTGCCCGAAACGAGTCTAGTAAACAAATAAAAAAAAACACTGTTGCATAATTTATTTATTGGCGAGTCAGACATAGCAATAATTTATTGTCTAAACTTAATCTACGTACCTATAATTATATTTTGTTAAATATGGCTGTTGTGAAATAGGTAGATTAGCTTTGAACAATAATTAAGCTTATTTGCCCATCTTTTCGCTGCTTCATACGGCACCTCGCATTTTAATACAAATTGGTGGAATTGGTAAAAAAAGTGAGACAACCAACTGTACCTAGAGTGGCAAGATTTGAATTAGAAATAAAGTAATTTTAATAATACACATGTTTTATTGTCATTCTTATTATAACTTTCTTACAAAACTAAGTATTTATTGTCATAAGCAACTGTGGACTTAAATGTATACTTAATGTATAATTAATTTATTTTACACCTAACTGAGCAGATATAGCACATTTTGAGCTGACCAATGTTTAATCTACTATTACAAAACAAAAGAGAAGCGTTTAACTAAATGTCCCAGCAATGAAAATTACAAATCGTCTCCAAAACTGTTATATTATAGTCAAATCTGGACTTAAGGATTTCTTCATACATTAGATTCGGAGCTGAAAGCAGACGTAAGTTCAGCAAGGACAAATCTTGTTTCAATTCACTATAGTACCAGTCTTAAAGAAAAATAAAACAATACTATATTTATTAATCAAAATGCTTTTCGGCTAATATCTTTTTGATCCACGACAAGTATTGGGCCGTGTCAGTGAAAACGATGTACTCGTTGAGGTTACAAGTGTTGTCGCCGTTGGCTGCTCGAAGGGACACTGAGACTATGCCCCGGAGCCTCCACTTGCCTCCGTCTAGTAGATATAGGCCTCCGCCGGAGTCTCCTATGCAGGGGCCTGAGCCGTTTCTGTCTCCTGTGAACAAATGCAAATGGTTATCGGTTTGAATGTGCCTATGCCTAATTTTAAAATACCTAAGTATTTAAGTTTAAAATACCCGCCGCAGGACGCAGTATTTCGACATTTTGTGTTTTAAAAGGAGTGGAATTTCTCCAAATTGCGGTATTGTAGAAGCACATTGTCTGGTGTCGTACCATATAAAATAAACCCAGAATATATAAAATAAACCCAGAATATTGCATGTAAGACTTAATATTTTGATGTCGGTGGTATGGCATTAAGGCAACTGAGAAACTCCCAAAATAACAAAGTAATCATTGTTACACTTGCACTTGCAAAACATTGTCGATCTTAAATATACCTTAGCTGCGTCTACATAAGAGCTATTCCTGAATACATACCAGCACAGAGCGTTGTGTCGTAGGTGATCTTGTGGAAGTCGGGCTTGCTGGCGCGGCAGTCCTTGGTGCTGACGATGGGGATGCGCACCATGTGCGGCTCGCCTTGCTTGCCCACGCCGCCCACTCCTTGGTCACCCCAACCGGCCACCTGGGAGTACAAACCATTGTTATATTCGTCTGAAAGAATTTCCCTCAAGGTTTGATCAGTTCTAATTTTTGGCTAATCCTTATTGAAGACAATTAAGCAATTAAGTACCTATTCTAAAATCACGGGCATCGTTCTTTATATGGCCAAAAGGCAAAGTTTAAATATTGGAATTTGCAATGCGAAAGGAAGGGAGTTCCTGAAGGTATTCCGCAAGCCTAGCAACAGTGATTGAACCAGATCTCAAAACACTACGATGTATGGATAGATGGCCGAAGAGCGCTGACAAATACCTTCAGGAACATGCTAGGCTTTAGTCATAAGAGTCTGAGGCGTAATTTGATGATTTCCCATTAAAAAAAAATTGGTTGCCTGTAAAGTCGGTATACGGGCGAAAGTTTTACGTGACAACGACTTTGAGTGGTAAAATAATTTTAATGTGAATATTAATTCGTATAGTAGGAAGAAGGATGGAATAATAGTAACAATTTAAAACATTTATTTACCGGTGTGTATGCCTATCTCTCTCACTCTCTCTCTCTCTCTCGCTCTGTCTCTCTCGCTCTTAGGCGGGCTAACTGTGCTCGAGTGGAAGAGACGCGTGCCTTTCACTTTTTATGTCTGTCTCTCTCGCTCTTAGGCGGGCTAACCATGCCCGAGTGGAAGGGACGCGTGCCTCTCACTCACTCTCATTGTGAGCGCATAACGTGAGCGGAGCGTAACGCAGTTTCTTGAAGTGTCACCCGGCAAACCAATTTATAAGACGTTGTCACGTCAAAAGGTCTATTGGTTACTGTTACTCACAATTCCAGTAGCTCCAACAACACGTGACTGATCAGTGTCGTCTCCCCACAGACAAGCTGGTCGGATGTACGTATTGAACGTCACACGCTTGTTCATCGTGGCGATGAGGATGTCATCTGAAATTACAATTAATATAGTTCAACACCTTGTTGCACCGTTTATCTATCACGATAACCAATAGCGATATGGTGCAAGGCATTGTAAGCCCGTGTCTCGTCAAAAAATATAGAAAGATCCTAATGAATCTTCAAGCGAAAGTCCCGCTTGGCTTTTCATTAAATTTACCTTTAAAACAGTATGAGGGTTTTGCAGAGTGAGGTGTTAAACTTTGATTTAACATATGAGCAGCTAAAGTCTTGTTCGGGTTCAGGGCTAATACCTCTCTAATAATATGAAGAGGCTCATTCAATGAGGCATTATAAAGAATTCACGATTCACAGACACGATTGACAGAGGATCATCCAACGAGTGAACTCGACGTGTTCAAATCTATAACTCCTCTCAAACCATACTCACTTTGAAGTGTAGCAGGATTAAACGCATCATGTATAGCTGCAGTCATGAGTGTCCTAGTGACCGTGATGTCATCGCTCCAGTCGTTCAGGTTGTGTACTCCAACCTTGACTACTATGTCCTTCATGTGGGTGGACTCGCCACGACGCTGCATGCAGTGGGCAGCTGTGGAGACAAGAGAACTTTTAAATTGAGAACAGAAGATACCTGGCCATGCATATTTTTCAGGATATGATATGTAAAGAAAGAAAAAAAACCGGCCAAGTGCGAGTCGGACTCGTTCACGAAGGGTTCCGTACCAGAACAAAAATTAGCAAAAAAAAAAACAAAATATTTATTTTATTCTAGTTTTCAGTATTTGTTGTTATAGCGGCAACAGAAATACATCATCTGTGAAAATTTCAGCTCTCTAACTATCACGGTTAATGAGATACAGCCTGGTGACAGACGGACGGACGGACGGACAGAGGAGCGAAAACAATAGGGTCCCGTTTTACCCTTTGGGTACGGAACCCTAAAAATGACAGTCGATCTGGTCTCATGTACATACATATGTGCCGTGCTTCCATTGAAGACGTTACCAAACATTATCAATTATGATCGGATACTGCTCCAATCAGAGCCGGTCAAGCAATAATTTTCACATTTTCATGACCTTTGCAAGGTTGCTCTTCAGTCTATTTGATGATTCAAGGATTGTGATAGATATGAGTTATATTTTACTCATATTAAAAGATTGTTTGGTTAGCGTAGGAAAATGTTGTGTGGTATGGTTTAATTTTTTTTGGGATATTATAAATTGCATATCAAATAAATAATCGCCTATCAATAAATACTCATCATTTATATTCTTTTTTACATCAAATAACTTACTTCACTACAAATAAACTAAATGTTTAACAAAACTCAAACTGCAGATAATTCGAAATTATACATCAATATGACATTACTTTTTTTATTATAATGCAATACAGTTAAATTTATTCTTGTACAAAAATACTACATACATAGCATTAATACTGACTGCACAGCAAATTTTCCATATTTCATAGCAAAATAACTATCCCAGTCGCATATTAACCAGTAAGTACAACAAAACCTGTTCATCATATTTGTCTTAATTTTCAAGAAGCCATGCTCGGCAAATTTAATGATTATTATAACAAAAAAATCCTGTCACATTGCATTATTTCTAAAAACAGAAAAAATTAACTGAAAAAGGTTCGCGGCTTCGCGCGCTATTTCGTCACTGGAGTGCAGAGTGGCGCGAGCGAGTAAGATAGAGTTCAATTAAAAAACATTGTATTAAAAATTGAAGCTAGTAACGAAAACGAATCGCTGCAAAACCGACTTCACGTAGTCTTGTTTGCCCTACCCCTAGAGTGCAATTCAAAACCGCGTAGGCGCGGAGGGGCGAGGCGGCCTGCGAGCTGAGGAGCAGGTAGTTGTAACGCTCGCCAACGCGGTTGAGGCTGGCCGGCTCTGCCGGCCAGTAAGCCGAAGCTGCGGTGGTGAGCGTGAAAATCATCTGCGACGATAAGCTCGCATGGGACCGCCGGAGCCACGAAGCGCCGGAACCGTGACAGAAGCCATGCTTGCTGCATGTTGCATGCTTACTTCCATGTTGCATGCCTGCTTACATGCTGCATGCCTGCTTGCATGCTTCAGGTTTGTTTGCATGCTTCTTACAGGAAAATAAAAATTCCAAAACTATGCCAAAAGATGATTCTGACTATAAACATTCTGAAATATGTTATTATAGTAGTAGCCTTTAAATGACTACTTATATGAAATGTATGCCAAAAGGAAATACTGACAATGACTGACAATGCACCTGCCCCATTTTTTTAAGAACTATATGTGCAAGCATATCATCGGACTTGCGATCCGACTCAAGTACGTGGCGCCACCTGCAGAAGCTAAAAATGTGCCTATTGGGCAAAAAAGGATTCAATAAATTACAATTTTGTATTTAATTTTATATTTTTTTGCTGATCTCATTATGCCGTAATTAATAAATAATAAGATGACTTTGACTAATAAAAAGCTGTTTTATTCAGAAAAACTGCTGTAAATAATATCAAAATAGAAGCTATATTTAAAAGAAAAAGAGTTAACATGTATAATGTGCATTAAGATTATTAGCTGTGCATTGATGAAAAAGCTTTTGCTTAAGGAAAAATCGCTGTACGCTGCGAAAATAAATTGTAGTGTGTTTAGTGATATTTTGAGTTGAATATTTTGCTGTGCAATCAGTAATTTTGATGGGAATTCGGAATCTTATTGCATCGAAAAGGGATATTTTTTGATTTGCGTTTAAATACTACCCATTTTTTTTTTGCAATGTTAAAAGATCAGTAAGGACGTACCAGTTAGAACATGGCGATCAGACACAAGAGTTCCACCGCAAATGAATCTTAGAGTGGCTGCTTCACTCTTGTAGATAGCCACGAGCCACGGGATATCACCCCTTGGGTATGACTGTCCGTTGTAGATCAGAGGCACTCTCTCGTTACCACCAGCCACTTCGCCGCAGCCATCAATTCTGGTTTGACCATTTGAGAAACGTTGGTCTGGGCTGAAATTATTAAACATGTATTTATAATTAACCTGATGCTTTAAGGGTAACGTTTTCAGTTTTAATAGTACCGGCCCATTATAGAATCGTTTGTTACAAAGAAGAATGTCCTACATTCGCCATTGGGACCATTGGGACCTGGAGGTCCCAGGGCAACCGAACTGACTTATTTTTTTCACTGTACAGTGTACACTCAGTCAAGATAGGCTAGCAAGAAGTTTCCTACTTGATAGGACTTAAAAGGATCCCTGTTATTTTTGCCTGGGGAGCTTGCTCAATACAACACCTCACCTGCTTTCTAGAGCAGAAAAACAAAAACACATCAGATTCTCATCTCTTACCTGGTTGCCGTAGGCCTAGCCGTTGGAGACACGCGATCAGGACTATAGAAGTTATTATTATTGAACTCAGTAGGCCTTGTTGCCGGAGGCTCATAAGTCGGCCTCTTCGTCATTTGCTCGAACACAGGAGTATTAGGTCTGTAGGTGACTGGTCTTCGCGTCGTCACTTGGAATGGCACACTCTGCTCATATTGGTCGTAGACTGGTCTGTTGGACTGGAATACTTGTTGGGTGGGTGGCTGGTACTGCTGGGTTGATTGAGAAAAGGGACTGGAGTTGTTTACCACGTAATACGGGGAGTTTCCTGGAAAGAGATTGTGGTGATTATTGTAGGAACGGATAAGAAGAAGTGACGCACGATAAAAACACCTAAGGCTGAGCGTATTGCTGGTTTAAAATTATTTGTCTTCTTGATATTATAACATGTCCCTTTGAAAATACTGCACCGAATTAGTTTTGTTATGATTTAAACAAAAGCTGTAAATTTTGTGGAAAAATTGACAAAAAAGGCTGCTCAGTTTTTGTTATTGACCTAGCGATGACTCACGTTTTGATCAGTGTGGTTCGAGAACCCAATTTATTATTGCAGTTTTTTTTTTAAGCCATCCTTACCTACCTACTAATATGCTCTAACACCTGCACTATAAATGAGATATAATATATCGTCACTAGAACACGTGTGTGATGAAATGTCGAGCTTCCAAAATAAGTTTTTTTGCTCTCGATTAACATCAATAACTTCCCTATACTTTTAGCTACAATTGGCACTGCTAATATTGAGAATAATATTAATCCGACTATCGGTCATGACGGCTGTTCTCATCTCACAAGCATTTGCACAGACACAGGTGTAGGTACTCCCTATTCCTTCGTTCCCAATTCTCATAGCCCGATGGGACGGAATTGAGCTATAGAGCTAAATATGTATTTTTCCTATATCTTACCAGTAGTCCAAGTAGGATCAATATTATTGAAAGTATAGATATGAGCAGTGGCATCGTCATCATCTATCACATGGTCTGGGGGCCTCTGTGGTCTGTGCTGTGGCTGATGCTGGAAGTTGTTGTAGACTGGCCCATTGCCTTGCAGGAATGACGTGTGTTGAAGACTTAGGGTCGTGACGTACTGGTTCGGTCTGGGTATATCTGGAAAGTTCAGGGTTTTTGGATTAAGCTCTAGAGTCTATTAAACGTTGACGATCCCTGTACTATCCTATAATAATTAGCTTTGCACATGGAAGAAAGATAAAGTCTTCGTTTCGTCCCTCTTGGGGCCATTATTGGTCTTCCCTAGGTACAAATATGGTGGAGATGTTTTTGTTAGGATGGCTGACAAAAATGCTCCTAACATTGGCGCACATGTTGGAGCCAACATTTGGCTAACTGTGTTTACAAAATGTGGTAAAACCGATGAGATAAAGGTAGGACTTGCATACGTAACTGATTACCCACAACTCAAGGAAAAAGTCGGCGAAATTGTCACAGAACCGTTTGACGTCATATTTAATACAACCAGTTTCCGTTAGGGCGGTAGGGAATCGGGACCAAAACTGACGTTGGTTCCCTAATACGTATTTTAAAATATCAATGCGTAATCAAATAAGAATCTTGGCTAGGGCTGCCATCTCGAATTTCGCCAAACCCGGACAAACATTAAAAAAACCCGGACATTAGGCGTAAATCGCATTTTTCCCCGAACGAGTACGATTTTTTTAAACAAAATAATACCTACCTAATTTGTAATCCATTTATTTTTAACATATACTTAAATTCAATGAGGTGCTTGCTTACATGAAGAGTGTCCGGGTTTTCCCCGGACACTTCTTGAAACCCCGCCCGGACGGCCCCCGGACGGCCCCCGGACGGCCTCCAAACGAGGACAAATCCGGGGAAACCCGGACGGATGGCAGCCCTAATCTTGGCGTAAAAGGACGTCATGAATGCTGTGTTCGTCTTTTCGTTTGCCTGTTTTATATTACAGTTTGCAGGGCGACCGTTAACGTGTTAGTCATGGGTCTCTACTGAACTCTGCACGATCTGTTAAAAGTAAGTTTGGTAAAAAACAAAGTAACGTTGAAAACGTAAAAACGAGACTGGGAAAACCAAATGTTTAACCACAACGGTTTCACGATTGAAGGTTTTCACGGTAAAATACCTTCAATCGTCATTAGGTATTATTTATTTTCTTAGGTGGCTCCCAGCGGTTATCTTGCGTCTTGGCAACGTAATAGGGTATTACATGCATTTTTGAAATATATCTTAAATAAATTCTTTAGTCTTAATATATCTCTAAAAAATTAAAAATAATTTTTTTCTCACGTTATGTACGAATATAAATTAATTGTTTTATCATAATTTCAAATTTCGCGCGTATTTCGCGAAAACGCGGCACACAACGGACGCCATGATTGTTTTTTGGTCATGACGTCATTACGTTAGTAAAAAACTACAGCTGTCAGTAATACATATTTTGATATGTATTGAAAATTTTAACTGACACTTTTGTTTACTACCGTAATCACGTCATTAGCATGGCGGCGACATTTCGTAGTGTTCAAAGACAGATAAAAAAACCTAAAAACTTTAAACTGCAATAAAAAATATATTTATGTACCTTACGAAGTGAAACTAACATTTCCCGATTGCTTTTCCTCTAAACAATCATTGTAATAGGTACACTTTTAATTTTTTTCTCATCTAGACTAAAATACCCTATTGTCTCCAGATAGTTACCGCGGCCCTGGTACAAAAGGCCTACGACGGAACACGACGGTTTTTAGTCAGTAAGCGTCTGATACTCCCTCACCGCTGCTAACCCACAACGGGAGGGGTCATTTGATGATAGAAAGCCTTCCTCTATAATCGAGCCATCTAACACTGAAACAATTTTTCAACTCGGAGCAGTCGGTACTGAGATTAGCTAATTCAAACAAAAACAAGCTTTTCAGCTGTACGATATAAGTGCCTATTGTTGTAAAAGTGTGATCTTATGTAGGTAAATAAAAAATGACCTTATGTTAATAAAAATAAATAATTAGATAATCACCTCCAGGCCCATAGCATACAACATCCCCGTTCACAGTGAGTGCAGTCAGCTTCGGCAGTGGAGAAGTCACGGGGAAATGCACCATGTAGCTCACAGCCTGACCCTGGTTGTACTTCTGCAGGAGGTGGGTGCTGTCCAGCGCTTCTAAACGGCCTACGTAATTCTGGAAAGAGAAATAAGAATATGTTACCTATTTTTTAGAAAATGTTATTAATTTACACAATTATATATCCTATTTACACATATTACTAGCTTCTGCCCGCGGCTTCGCCCTCGTAGAGTTCGGTTATATCGCGTTTATAAGAAAATTATTCAAAAGTCCGGGATAAAAACTATCCTATGTTCTTTCTCAAGGTCAACTCAATTTTTGTACAAAGTTTTATTAAAATCTGTTCATTGGTTTAGACATGAAAGCGTAACAGACAGACAGACAGAGTTACTTTCGCATTTATAATATTAGTAGTAGGGATGTTTTTAAGTAGTTTTAAAAGAGCAGTCAGCTTTAGTGAGAGCCTGGGCAGACGAATGCAGGGACTGCAGAATTATTCGACCAAGGGTCTGGGATTCAAAGGACTCCAGGCTTCAGAAAGAACTAAGGTAGTTTTTGGTCAGTACAGATGTCTTAAAAAAAAGTTAGGTCAATTTTTGACACTACAAGAACACTTAGAAAACAAATAAACTTAAAAAGTACAATCATAAGTATTACATACTTATTTATTTATGTTATAATTCTAAGTATGTATTTATTTTATGTAGGTACCTGAATCACAAGCTTAAGGATAATTGATATTGTTCTTATTTATGCAGTTATTGAGTTATCTAATACCTACTTAGGTGTGTTTTGTTAACATAGGTACCTATGTCGATTTAGTAAGTAGTATATATGTTTTATATGAAATACGTAGGTAATTTTTAAAATTAATTTATATAGAGATATTTAAATAACACTAGTTTCCGCCCGCGGTTTCACCCGCGTCCCGAAAAAAACTCTTTATGTCCTTCTCCCGGGTCAATCCTAAACGGTTTAGCCATTCTCGAATTTTAAGTAAGTACCTAAAGGTATAGTGTCACTAACTTTTTTTTAAGTATAAAAAATCTTTTTTTTATACTTATAATATAAATTATAGAATACACGTAAAAACGTATTCAAAGGTGAGCGATTATATTGATCCCAATTCCAAATTCGATTTATTCATTAAGTAATATCTCCATTAATTAATCCTACTAATATTATAAACGCGAAAGTTTGTATGTATGGATGTATGGATGTTTGTTACTCTTTCACGCAAAAACTACTGAATGGATTTTAATGAAACTTTACAATAATATAGCTTATACATCAGAATAACACATAGGCTAGGTACAATTTTTTAACATATTGTTCGAAATACTAAACCTGCGCAGACGAAGTCGCGGGCACCAGCTAGTATCATAATATTTTCAAGGAAACAAGAAGTTGACTATTATAAACTTAGAAATATTAAACTTCGAATTAGCTACGTATTAACGTTAAAGTTAGTTTCATTATTATAAAGCAAATGCAAAAAAAAACTCAAAGATCCTGAGGGAATTCCCTACTTTTTTCATGTGTTCAGTAGGTACCTATCGAGTTACGTCTACAAAAATCTACCTTTTATTTATTCTCTTTTTATGCCATTTTTATAACGGGTCGGTGCAATACATCTTCGTCTTTGATACGTTCCTATCTATCTAACGTATCTCGCAAATTTTGCACCCATATCATATTTCACACTATCTTAATTTAACTTGTCGTCCATCTACAAAAATGTATCTTATTCGTATAAGGACATACTCATTTCATATGACAGTGATTATATAGTTGTTAGCAAGGATCTGAAGATGGATTGTCCTGCGCTGCGGGATTGTTCGAAAGAGTTACCGTGGCCCTGGAACAAAAGGCCTACGACGGAACACGACGGTTTTTAGTCAGTAAAAGTCTGACACTCCCTCTCCGCTGCTAACCCACGGTGGGAGGGTCCATTTGATGATTTTTGACGTCGTTAAAAAAAAGCCCACTTAGATCCTACGGGATGGATGCATGGGTGAAACTGCTGGTGGAAGCTACCTACTTGTTTTATATTTCTCAAGTCTTACTCTTAAAGTACAAAACGAAGGTATTCTGAATATTTTGCTAACAATAAATGTTAATTATCAGCGGCATTTTATCTGCAAAAGCTCTAAATTACATGCTGTTCGCGCTTTTACTACCACAGACAAGATTTATCTATGAAGGTACGCCGATAGGGCTACCTTCTACCGCATAAGTGTTTTATTTTTAATTTGTTCAGTGAAATCTATAGTCTGTTCGAAATTCAACTTAAGAATACACAAGAAACCTCCTCCTTTTTTTTGAAGTCGGTTAATAATGTCATTGCTTCTTTATCCAACCAGTGTAAATGTAATGTAATGAGTTCGTTTTAAAAACCATTTACCTATAATTTGCACTCCACTCAATAAAATAAAATAAGTTTGTGTTTTTTTCCCAGAAAGCGGTAAACCCCAATTTTTTATTTTTGTCATCTTTTTATTGTAGATCATTTAGTTATGATTTCGATATCAGGCAGTATTTTATAGTTCCAAAAATGTGAGTTTTACCTCTTCAGCGGCATTTTAGCTTATATTTTAGGAAATATAAGTTGTAACTGTATTTTTTATTATTATCACGGATTTGGCATCCGCAATTTCCGTCCTAATAAATTATCGGATATACGGTTAATATAATGTCGGCAATAAAAAATATTAGGGTCCGATTTTTTTGTTAAATTCTTTGCAGCCAGACCACTGGGTTACCATGTTATAAAAAGGCATTATTAATGGCCATAAATTGCAAAGCTCTTTGCTTGAGTTGAACAAATGAACACCATTTGAATGGAAGTTAGAATAAATAAAAAAAGGTTCATTTGTATTTTTCTTTTATTGATTTGTTAAGATTAAAGATAAATAGGTACTCCTTGCAGTAGCGACCGTAACCTAAGTACCAACCTCCTTTGTATTCCAAGGTACGAGAGGATCCATAGAGGATCCGTTACAACCACAAAAAAATATGTTATTTATCCTTGACAGCCCTGCAAGTTCAAGTTGATTTCAAGTTCCCATAAAAGGTAACTCCCAGTAACTACATAACTTATGTTCCCATCAACCGTCTACAATTAATCTTCGAAGTTTACCGGTGATGCAAACAGGTTGTATTTACTTACTTATATTGCAGTTTGCGGTACACTAAGAAAGCAATGAGGAAAATTGTGCAGTTAATGTTTGAAAGCTTGAGAAAAGTACCTACATTGATATACGAGTTGTTTGAAGGAAGGTTTCTTAGGAATTACTTACTTGCTTACTTAGTATTGGCTTCTTTGCAATTGTAAGGTTTTACAATTTAGTAGTGTTTGAAAACTCTTTCGATTGTAAAAGGTTTTGAGAACTGACAACTGACAACAGACGGAACGCGGGTTTCTTTAAAAAAAAGAAAAGAAGGGGAATAAAAAACGGGACTTAGCTGGTGGGAGTTTGAGTTAGCGCATTTTTGAGTTAGCGATATTAATGGTGGTAATTTTGTGTTTGAGTTTGATGATAATACGGATTTGTGAAACTAGAAAATAAATGCTAATTATAAACTGTAATAGTAAACTTTTATTTCTTTACATAGATATTTACAATACATATTCACAATAAAAATCACAAACTATCCTAGTAAAACAAACAACTAAAAAGCGTCAAATAGTAAACTGGTTTTTCTCCAACGAGTATCCTTCTACTAGAGACACTTTCCACCACTTCCAACCAACAAAGAAACGAAATTATGCCATTATTTTTCTTAGTAGGTATTTGCCGTTCCCGTTGTTTCATGCGAGTCCCGTAGGGCGAAATTTTAATTTTGCTTATTTTCTTTTAAAAAAAGTGTCCATGGAGTTTTTTGCCCATTCTTTTCCATGAGCCCGACTCTTTGGAACCGTGCGACTAGCTTAACGTTTCGAAAGAGTTTTTATCAGGCCTATTTAAAATAAAAAAAAAAACTGACTTTAAACCATTTTGTTGCACCTGAATATATAACAAAATAGTTTGTCCTTGCTAAATGGACTTACCTACTAACAACCAAGTATTTTTTCTAATTGAAAAATTACGTAGTTCTTGAGAAAAACAAAAAAACAAACTGTTTAGCTTGGCAGTGGCAATAATTATGAATTACCTTCTTGGCTAGGAATTCGAGTTGCGGTCTGCGTACCTAAGAAGATAGGTACCAGGAAAAGATGATTTAAGAGGAGGTGTCATTTCTCAAAATCGTGCCATCGAGCATTGACCTATCAATGACTAATAGGTACACAACAAAAGTCATCACATCAATAATGAGGTAAACTCCGAAGCCGGCTTGGCAAAGAGCAGTCAGCAGTGCAAAGAAAAACTAGGTTCTATACAGCAAACTCTAGACAAGTTTCCCTTAGTGCCGAAATCTGCCGGCAATGCGGGATAGTTCGAAAGAGTTACCGCGGCCCTGGTACACAAATGTAGGCACTAGGAAACGGTATCTTACTATTGAAGCAAGTATGCGAGATAACATGTTTTTCTCAATAAATCTTGTAGCCAACGAAATAAATTAAATACGTCTTCATCTGATGACCTTTTGCGTACTAGCTATTCCGGTAATATACCTCGAAAGACCTTGATATATATCAATGTGTCATCTTTTGGCACCAAAAAGTATTTATGTAGATAGATAGAGTTACGTTATGATGTTTTTGGATTTTCCTAAACAGTTAATGTAGGTAGGTCAGTGATTAATAAAGAGCTTTTCCGATCTTGTGACATAAACTGTTGTTATGTAGGTCAGTTACCTTTCTTCACAAGATTTTTTAGGGTAACTGATGTTTTTCCTTACTCCGTCTCTCCTTTTCGCGTTTGGCTAGTAGCCTCGGCGCATCAGTAACGGCTCAGCCGTTTTAGGCGATTATCACACGGTATCGCGCACCGCTACGGAGGGCGGTGGCGCTCGAACAAAAGAGCACCGCTCGAACGCGCGGTCAGGCGGTGTAGTTGCCGTGTGAGGCATCAACGGATTTAATACAGCGACATAAGATCCGCTTTTCACCGCCTACCGCGGCGGTGCGCGGTGCCGTGTGTTAATCGCCTTAAAGTTATTAACTGTTTTGTTATTTAAGTTTTTTTTGCTTCGCTAGTACAAATAAGGATAACCTACCTAAATGTTAAATGCTACTTTAAGTAAATCATATTACCAACTACACTAGTTTATGCGAAAGTGTTATGCAATCACGACTCTTTGAGTAAGTCTAAACCACATTTTAGACTTAGGTACCTAGCTATATAAGATGACATTGTACCGTGTTTTGGCAAAGTTCCAGTTAAGTTAGGGCTAAGTGTTCCCTTACTTGACTGTAAACTCGTGTTGGGCGACAAAATACTTAACGCATTATGTATATGTGACCGGTCATCCTTTATCATACGTCAAATAATGTGTATCTTGCATGTGGGAGTGATTTTAATGATCATATTGTCTTCAAAATAAATGGCCTGTCCTGGAGGTATCCGCTAAAAAGAAAAAGCATTTTGGGACATAAAACTTCATAATAATAAAATCCTTTGAATCAATGTGGTTCCAAAA
The DNA here is from genome assembly GCF_030705265.1 of Helicoverpa armigera. NCBI lineage: Eukaryota > Metazoa > Arthropoda > Insecta > Lepidoptera > Noctuidae > Helicoverpa > Helicoverpa armigera. The sequence continues at coordinate 6,310,980 of NC_087141.1, forward strand.
ACCACGAGTAGTGTACCTATATTATGTATTTTTTTAATATCCTGTAAAATTTACCACTGAAAATATTGCCCAAAATTCTCCTCTGAAAATGATGCCCCAAGCCCCCAACCCCAATTCGTCTAGCTACCATAATAAGTAATTCGGATTTCTCAACTATTTCACTCTTGTGGTATTTTTGGGCTGTATCTAGACACACGGCAGTGTGTCCGCCAAGTTCGAGCAAAAAAAGCGACACACCGGCCGTGGGTTATATTACACGAACCATTTCGGGCCAAATTCGACCCCCCTATAACTCAAAATCTATTTTATTTACGCATATCAAATTTCAAGTATCTGTTGAGACCCCTTCACTTATCTAAAATACAAAATTTCATTAATATACCTATTGTAGGTCTTGAGATATTGACGTCAGAAAATCGCTATTTTTACTATACACTCACTGACTGACTCACTCATCAAAAACCTAGACCACTTCCAATGGTCGTATTGACTTGAAATTTGGCATGGAGGTAGGTCTTTATGTCAAAGTAAAGGAAAAAATCTGAAAATGGCCAAGTGTGAGACGGTTTCAAAATAATGAAGGTATTTATACCCCTAAGGAACTAGAACGAACTAAATTTATCTATATTTATATAATATATCTTCGAATGGTCGTACCGATCTGAAATTTGTTACAAAGGTTTGTATTTAGTCAAAGTAAAGTAAAAATCTGCAAAACGGCCAAGTGTGAGTCACTTTCGAAAATAACGAATGTGTAACTTTGATCCACGAACATAATATATGATAACATGTCTGTCAGTCAGTTGGTAAATCTAGGCCATTTAGTTAATCTAGTTTATTTCTTTGTAAGAAGCATAGTGCATATTCAAAACTTAATAATAAGAAAAAAATAAAATAAACAACCTTACAAAAATAAATGAAATCCCACCCAAAACAAAAATGTGAAAGACTGCCAAGTTCGATGAAATGGGAATACTTCGCCTATAAAAGAAGTGAGATCTGAATAAGTACCAAGTTCCATACACATACCTTAGTTAAAAATAGTTACTTTTTAATGATGTTACTTGGCAAGTTTTAATAGAAAATTAAATACTTGATTCATTGCGTTTACTAGGTTTATAACAAGGTGTGTGAAAACTTGCCAAGTAACATCATTAAAAAGTAACTATTTTTAACTGAGGTATGTGTATGGAACTTGGTACTTATTCAGATCTCACTTCTTTTATAGGCGAAGTATTCCCATTTCATCGAACTTGGCAGTCTTTCACATTTTTGTTTTGGGTGGGTTACTTATTTAATATTTTTGTGCAAATTACCTTAGGGATTTATGTTTACGTAACTACTGCTTATTCACTTATTCGTATCCGTACCTATTAAATAGGTAACAATTTGACTTAGGTACTAACTATTCTCGGTTACCTAGACTTTTGAAGGGCAAATGAACAATATGTCAGAATCTGTTACATACCTAGGTACTATATAATTTTTCATACAATGGCGGAAAACCGCATTATGCTGTCAAAGATTGTAAAGTTAGTTATTTATAGGCAGTGGCGGCCCTAGGGGTGTGCGAACTGTGCCATCGCACAGGGCCTCGCGCTTGGGGGGGCCTCGCGCTACAACCCACACTAATATATAATGATATAATTAAAAAATACATATATATCTGGTCCAAGAAAAAAATATTTTTCTTTATTTATTTCTTATTCATTCTGCGTTTACTTTTTGAGTTCTCAATTTAACAAAAAAATTGGAACACCAACGTAACAAAAACAACTGGCTCTCGATCCAGTCACGGATTCTTTTTATTTGTGCTTAATTCCGAGTTTAATTTGAGAGTCCTTAAACAAACAATTTAAAAAAATTCGCGCTCGCTACGCTCGCGGCTGTTCACTTGTCAGTACAGTTCATTCTAACATGATTAGAGTACTTTTATGTCCCAAAACTCAAAAATTTTCGCGCTCGCTACGCTCGCGGCTGTTCGCTTGTCAGTACCTTTCACTCTAACATGATTAGGGTACTTTTATGTCCCAAAACTCAAAAATTTTCGCGCTCGCTACGCTCGCGGCTGTTCGCTTGTCAGTACCTTTCATTCTAACATGATTAGGGTACTTTTATGTCCCAAAACTCAAAAATTTTAGCGCTCGCAACGCTCGCGGCTGTTCGCTTGTCAGTACCGTTCATTCTAACATGATTAGAGTACTTTTATGTCCCAAAACTCAAAAATTTTCGCGCTCGCTGCGCTCGCGACTTCACCTTGCACCATTCTTTAATATAGGTACAAGTTTAGGTGCTTTAGTGACCCAAAGCTTAAAAATTTTTGCGCTCGCTACGCTCGCGGGTGCTTTATTTTCCACTTCTTTTATTTTTTTCATCCTTTTTTAGCCGAACCTAGAAGGTAGCGCCGCTTGTAAGTCCTTTTATTAACAAGAAAATATCTCCTAGCTAGCTCACAACAGACTTTTCACGTAGGACAAAGGGCCTCGCATAGACCTGCCGCACGTAGCCTCGCAATGGCTAGGGCCGCCGCTGTTTATAGGTACTTACAAGTTAAAAGGGTAAAAAGTAACTTTTAAAACTTTCTTTCAAAAAAACAGTATTACAGGTAACAGGAAGGATACAGGCAAAGGATAAGGTACGACATACCCGATGTATTAAGTTAGGTACTTACGTATTGTATTTTGTCACTGCTATCAATTAACTTATTTTAAAAAGTTTCAAAAGATCTTTTCTCTCACTCTTCTTTCCTTTGACAGTAATAAACTGAGTCTGACTCCCCAATTATTAAATGATCATTAATTTGTGACCTTCAAAAAAGATAACTGTGACAATTTGACACCTTTTCCTTTTTAGAAAAATTAATGACAACTGCTCGGCAGAATTTTGAATGTTCATTAAAAATCCTTCTAAAGAGATACGATTAGTTTTTTGAAAAACATTCGTAGGTACAGTAAGCTGCACATTAGTGGTAACTGTCATGCACCTTAACTCGACAGTAATAAGTACGATTTTCCTATAAAACTATTACCACTGACCTGAAGGTGACTGTACCTGCCAGCATCGAATAGAAAACGAAATAAAATATTATGAAAAATTATTTCCTTTCCTCGAATAACTTACCTGTTAATCATCAGTAAGGTATGAGGATACCTATAGTAAAAGTACCAAATAATTTGTAAAAATGTTAAGCTAATATCGGCTGCCTGAAGAAAGCGTTATCTTTGTCGACTTTTTAAGTAGGTATATCTATACCAACTTTGTTCGGCAGGGGAAAGTAGTACGAGTTGATGCCTCAAGGTATGTATAAGCTTAATTTAAATTATTTGGAAATTGTAGAGTGCAAATGAGAGCCTTTATAGCAAGCTTAGTATTGAAATATTTCGACGCCGACTGAGAATCTAAAAGAGGCGGAGTTTTTAAACCGATGCACATGCAGACAAGGCATTTAAAATGAACACAAATCCAAGGGCCTACCCATCTTCCATGGCAACGACGTCATACCATCTGGCCTCTTTCCATCGTCACGTACCAGTCTATTAGGCTCTAACACGGCTGGTGCGGTGGAAAGAGCTCGACGGATAATGTCGTTAATGCTGGCATGCCGTGCAATACGACCAGCACTTCGGCAGCACGACAGACCATGGTGCCCGAGGCTGTCGACGGCTTCACCGCAATGGCAGCGATGCGGAGCAACACAGGGAGCGCCTAATCGAAGGCATGTAGCGATCCGGTTTTCACAAGAAATCTATATTCACATACCTACCTATATTACTGATAATCGTCTATTCTTATTGATAAATACATATTTATTTCAAGCCTCATGCAACTCGGTAAGTGTTACATAGGTACTTCACACATCGTTGAGCAAACGTGGGTCATACTCATTATTTACAATTATTATGTGTATGAAACATACCTATGTTCAAGTTATGAATACGGCAAATAAAATCGACAACTGCACTTCCATGATATTTATAGCATTTTTTTTTTGACAGGAAATCATCAAATGACTTCTCTCGCTATGGGTGCAGCGTGAGGGAGTGTCGGACTCTTACTGAGTGAAACCCAACATGTTCCTTCTTAAGCCCTTTATGTACCAGGGCCGCGGTAACTCTGTCGAACAATCCCGCAGAATTGATTTCCTACCTTCGTCAAAGAATGAATATTTGAAATTATTTATTTATTTATTATATCACTGTAAAGTTAGTTTATTTATTAAATAGCCTTGTTATTACTTTTTGGCAACGTCATTGATATTTTCAAAATTCGAATGACTTGCATTTAGCCTTTTCCTTAAGGCGAGGAAGTGGTCAACAATAATTCCATAACCGGCACGCGCATCTAAGGCGCCAGAAGGGGTCGGAGCGTCTGAGCGGGGCGAGGATAACAATACGCGCGCTAGCTTATAACTAAAAGTCGTAAGCGACAAAATGGTTTTGTAATTTTATTATTTAGAAATGATAATTTGATAAAAATTCCTTCTACAATTTTAAAGAGTATGTATATACTCAACTACTAAAAAAGTTAAGAGGCTTAAATCGGTCCCGTATGCCCATAATATGTGAATCTCTTTTTAAAAAGAGGTATGTTTGATATATTTTTCTCTGTTATAAAAGTTACCTAATCATGTTTCTACAACAAACAAAATAAGGTTTATATCGTGAACTTTCAGATAACCAAGTTGTATTTTGATCCGTTTTGTATTTACTGAGAAAAATTGAAATCCTTGGGGCCAAAAATTCCAATTCGTCCTCTTAAATCTTTTCCCGATTGAGGCAAAGCCGGTGCGGGGTTCCGTTTCATAAGTAAAATAACTTTTTGCAGTTATTAAGTCGCCACTTAAATAATTATATTATCGTTTATTAAACCAATCTTTGTTTAGGTTCAAACAAAAGAGTGCCTAAAACAGTTTGTTTTAATTTCGATACATCGTTATGTTTTTTTAATCCGCACTTCTTGAATTTGGAATACGTAAAAACGCACCGCCATTTTTTTGTTTTTTTTTTTTTTCATACGGTCTCGTCTGGTGACCACAATAACGTGGTAAGTATTTGCAACAACGTATGAAAAAAGTCAGTTACAAGGAAAACATTTATTCGGATAAGTACTATAGGAACCGTTTTTTGTTAGATTTATATTCGTGATACTCAGTTTTTTACTGTTATTCGGGATATACCGATTAATTATCTAATGACAGTAGCTGGAAATATTTGTTTTTATTTCAAACAAAAACAAAACATTTTTATGTAACCTGTACTTCTATGCTTTGAATTGAATTAAGCTAGTCAAATATCAGTCAATATAGTCAATAGTCTTGGTGGCAAAGCGAAGAGGAAGCTACTAAGTAAATTTCCTTAATTCAAAAGTTTTCATTAATGTCCTAACTTCAAGGATCCTTTCACATACGGGTTCTTAAGATTGCCTTAACACTGTAGGTATTATAACGAATAATAGTAGTGGTATAGATACTATTAATCGTTAGAGTTAGAGTTGGTAGATTCTCAAATCTAAGAAGGACCCACCATTAAAAAATGTATGTGCAACGATGATGATAATGCGTTGCAATATAAGTTTAGCGAAAAACCATAAAATTAAACCCTTATTGTTTGTCTTTTTCTCGATTTGTATTACGAATCGGTTATTCATACTTCGTTACAAAAAGTTTTTCACAAAAAAAAGTAATTTTCGACAGCGTGTTAAGTCCCGTCAAATTCATCAAAAGCCTTTTACCGCTTATTTGCATTTGCGGAGTCTTATCGAATGAAAAATGATGTTTTACAAGCCCAACTTACATGAGATACCTCGGAACTTAGAATTCAAGTATAAGTAATAAAACATGTCTGATACAAGCATTGTCTTTGAGGGATTTATCTTCGAAAGCATAAATCTTTTGGAAGAATAATCAGGACTTAGGCATCAGAGTTACTTAAATGAAATCACACACACTTAAATAAGAACAAGTAGGTATCTGCTTAAATAAATAAAATAACTTTTTTTTAACGACGTCAAAAATCATCAAATGACCCTTTCTGCTGTGGGTTAGCAGCGGTGAGGGAGTGTCAGACTCTTACTGACTAAAAACCGTCGTGTTCCGTCGTAGGCCTTCTATGTACCAGGGCCGCGGTAACTCTTTCGAACAATGCCTTATTCATGAGGACTTATCAGGAGATTACAATTTTACTTAATGACAAATAATCCAAGTGTTTCTTATATTTCTTCTCTTCCATAGCTTTCTACGGCGCGGCGGTTTGTGATGCGTCTTGTGTAACCTACTCCGCGTACCCAGATTAATAGACCTTTTTGTTTTTGAGATTAGTTTTTTCCACAATTAAATAATTTTAAGCTTTATAATATTAGTTTGGATACTGATTTTCAAAGACGTTCAAGTAAACTGTTTGTTTGTTTAAATTTAAATTAAATAGAGATAGGTATAGGTAATCCAAAATCAAACACATTTTGATAAGAGTTCGAAACGAGTTTAAGATCTCGTGAGCAACATATTTTCTGCTTAAACGATTCGAAACAAGATTTTCTACGTTAATTAATTTATGTTTTCGTTCATTGACCATGAAAGGTCGATAGACACAAAAATAATTTTGAAGAACCAGTAACTAGCTTCTGCTTAAGCTATTTTTTTTCAAAGTTTCGTATTTCTAGCATTTTTCTCTGAAAGCATGTATTTATCTGAATTTCTATTGACTTTGCTACTAAATATTTAGCGCTCTTATAAATACCTAGCATTAGTAATGATTTTTAATTCATGTTTATAGTAATGTGTTGTGTTGATAAGTAGTAGGTATCCTGAGATAAAAAATATTCCTAAGCTCAGACATACATAAATCCGCATTATTAGCTAAGTAACAAGCACTTGCGAAAAAAATAGTCTTATTTCACATATTTATGAAGTTGCGGTTTACACAAAACTTTGTTATCACATACAAAATATCGTAGGTACTTATACTTATAATGAGCTCATGTACCAGGAAACTATTAACGCATCATCTTCTCCCAAGCCAGATGCAGCTGAGTACTAGTGTTTTACAAGGAACGACTGCCTACCTGGGCCCCGATTCTTCTAAGTTAATAATGTCAAAATCGAATAGAAATCGAATCGCAATATGATCGTAATAGCAGTTTTAACCATATCGGGCATTCTGCTACTAATAAAAAACCAATCGTATTCGATTGACATTTGATTGGTGTGCGATTGGTCTGCTATTTTGATGATTTTGGTCTATACGGTAGTTTGCTGTACAATCATTTTGCAATCGTAAATCATTTGCAGACAAAATGATTCATTATTGAATGACAGAAAAGGATAAAAACGTTTATTTCAAAGAAAAAATAGCGGAATGCCACATACGCTTCAATCGTAATCGAGTCGGGATTGGATCTCAGTCGAATCGAGTCGAACGTGAATCGAATGGCGCTTAAGTAAAATTAGGAGAATCGGGGCCCTGACCTCCTCAACTCAGTTACCCGGGCAACCCATGCCCCTTGGTAAGACTGGTGTCAGACTCACTGGCTTCTGACTATCCGTAATAGGAACGGTATAAAACATTAATATATAATCACTAAGTATGTATTCGGAATTTCTCGGATTTCGTAGCTCTCTCGTAGTAGCTTAATACAGTTACAATAGACTCGTAGCTATTCGTAGCACTCACTGGTCTACGCAATAACGTGGTAAGTAGAAAAAATATTTTTCTGTTTTTTTTTTTATATATATAATTTAGTTACCATTATAGAGTAACGTAATTAAATATTTAATTTCAATAATTTACCGTTGAAATGTTCGTTGAACTTAATTAGGAAAACAAACACGCACCTATTAGGAACCTAATTAATTCCTGGAATGTATGTGTCAAAAACACGTTGATCTTGTTTCCGCGCCTGACAACCTTTTTCGTAAAGTGTATCATTTGATTTTATTTTTATTTTGTAGTGTTCACAGCGGTGCCGATATTTGAAAAAAAAAAGAAAACCATCGACTAAGGTCGAGCATTTAAGATTATAATAATATGGAAACCTATTTTCTGTATTGAAAAAGGTTCCAGTCTAGTAATTGGTACGAAGTAGGTAAGCTACATACTAAAAAAGGTGAAATTCAAAATACTCACACTAAATAATTGAGCAGCAACAGTAAAATTAATTCTAACTACTAAATTAGCCACAGGCTCCACTGGCCTTAAAACAATTTTCCCGTACACTTGGTACCCATCACTTTCATAGTCAAAAATGCCAGGGCAAGGCGAACTCGAGTACTGGCCACACACAAATTCTAAACTTAAAACTAGAACACACAAGCACACGGAGTTTACATCCATTTTTTCAAAATTCGAATTAATGTTCGCATTTTGCGCTTCGAATTTTAAATCCTTCGCGACGTCGGTCCATGCGTCCGATTGGTCGAGGACTGGCTTTATTATCAAGATGGATGGCCGAACAGAACATTTCGCATTGTGGTCCGTCGACTTTTGAACTTTTTATTTTATTGTGGTTTAAAGAGGACAATTTGTACTTGGAACACGATCCGTGTTTCGCGTAGAAGGGTGAAAGTGCCAAGTTTTATGATGGTATTCTGCAGATCAGCATTCGCGTCATTTCAAGACTTCCAAAGACAATGCGGTGTAGAAATTAAAATATGTAGGGAAACCTTTTTTTTTGTTCGAAATTAATATTTATTCAAAAGCAGGATTTGTCTTTTTCGTTTTTTTCCCATTTTACCATCAACTCTATTTGTGGTAATTTCGCGATTTTTTTAAAACCCCAACTTCTGTCAACTCCAATCACTTTGAACAGTGAATATATTCAAAATCCCACTAGAAATATAAATACAAAACACAAGATTATAAAATCTATACATTTATTTACTCAATAACTTGTTTTTAAGTAAAACATTTGTACCCGACAAGGTCGCTTTTGTCACAACGTAACATAGTCATTCAAGATTTTAAGCTTGACTCATTCTTAGTATTAATAAGGCCGAACTTCACCGAAAACTTAAACGGCAGATTTCAGATTTCTTAAAACAACTACGAATTTTTACGCCAACTTCCAAAGTAGATACCAAACTCAAAATAATTTATTTGCTAAAAATCATTATCTCCCGAGCTTTTTCCCAACTATGTTAGGGTCGGCTAACGTCTAACCAGGTTTATTTGTTAAAAATGTAGATATTATTATGTTACAAAACAGTTACATTTTTAAACAGTTGTTTTAAGAAAAACGGATGTTTAAGTTCTCAGTGAACGTGGACCTAAGAACATCTGATTATACTGAGTATGAGACACGTGCTTTGCATACAAAAATCTTGTAAACTACTGCATAGTATAGTAAAACTAAGTACCTATACGTGTACCTATTTTACTTATAAAGCTAGGTACTTGGTAGGTGCGGTGGGTACCGCAAAATAGTAGGTAGGTACCTAAGTAGTTATAAATTGTGCCCTTTGAACATAAATGAAAGAATATAAATATACGGTTTCAGCAGGTGATTCTGTTCATGGTTACAAACAACTTCCCCAAAGAAACTATTTTTTTATTCTGATCACAATATAAAAACAAACTCAAAGTTCAAGTCTTGAAAAATGATTCATTCTATGGCAGCAGATTTTCATGCATAAAAAAATATTAAAGCCTGTAATTATCTGAAATCGAGGTTTTGACCAATTGATGGTACTGGAAACTCCACTACAAATTCATAAATGAATAAAAATAGTATTATTATGCCTTTGCGGGAAAATCTAGTTACGTCAATAATTCAGGTTCATCGCCTCACGTTTATTTCGTAACTTATTTTGTTAATATTGTATAATCTTTAATATTCAAAATAGGAAAACAACTCGAAATTAAAACACGTTTCGGAAATACCCGTTTTAGGCGCAGATGTTGTTTAAAAAATGATGGATAGGTATATTTATATTTTTTACGTGGTTAACTATAGGTTAGTATGACACATTAAAATATATAAACTGTGCAGTAATTAAAAAAAAACCGTGGGTATAAAACCTTTTTAACATTTACTTAGGTACCTACCCTTTATACCTAAGCAGCCAAATGACATGCGCATGCTTCATACTTCCTAATATTTACGCGTAGGTAATATTATAACTAAGTAGATAAGTATGATTAAAATATTCATAAACATAATATAAGTAGCTACGTTTAAATATGTGAGCAAATGATGTACCATACATAGGTAGGTACCTACATAACTCGTTTTCTTACCCGGCAGAGGGGATTTACCGACCTACAAGAACTTTAATGATTTGTTTGTAAACTTGTCACTCCGACGAACAAACGGAAAAACTTTCGCCAATGCTACTTATAACGACATATTTCGTAAAAACCCTTAAACACTGTCGTTTGGGTATTTTCAGATACGACTTCATTCATGACCACTAACGTGTTTTGACGTCATAATCATGACGTCAGGCTACCACTGAAAATAATAAAGTAATGATCTTGACGTCAGAGGTAGCCCCAAGTTCTTAAAAATACGGTATTTCGTAAATATCCTCTTTTTGTGTAGGTAAGTGTACTTTATATTCCAAGAAAATTATATGTCCGAGGTGGTCCCAAATGTTAGGGTAACCTGATGGAAACCCTGAGAAATCTAAGGCAATACTCAAAAGCTGTAGGTAAGCACGCATCGGGTAAAAGCACACAGTCAAAGTTTGAAAATAGAGCTGACACAGTGGATACAACAGTAAATCTTGGGAACTTGTCATCGTTTACCTAATAAAGGAGGCCAATTGCAGTATAAGGTACTCCTTAATGTCTGATAGCAGCTTCTTTGTGTTTGTTAAAGGGGCAAAGTAACCCGATAATTAAAAGCAAAAAAAACTGCATTTGCAAATATAGGTACTACCTACTGCAAAAAATTTTAACGAATTTCAAAGAACACTAAAAAGCAAGGAGACACTGTATGATAGAGCCAGGCCAGTGGTTTTATTTATTTCCCTTTTAGCATTTATGGCGTCAGCATTTATTTTCTAGTTTCTATTTTCGATTAACTTCGACTTTGATCTTTGAGATTTCAGATGCCAGCTGCTCCGGGCAATAGTCTAAATCTAAAACAAAAAGACAATAACGGAATGCCCAAAATGCGCAGTCAAAAAACCCATTATGTCCTACCTATTGGGTTTACAAATGTTTCAAAAAGTTTAAACTTACCTAAGGTTAATTTTAGACGTAGAAAAAAAGCATTCGAATAAAGGATGGACTTTACAACTTTCAACTTTGAAGGAAAAAGTTTAGCCTTTGTGAGTCAACTTACCTGCTAGGCAGGTCTCTTCCGTTCTTTTTCTTTGTTTTAACAATAGGTAGGTGCAAAGGTTTATAGTTTAATAATCTATAGCTTCCTACATTATTAAATAAAAATTGGAGTGTCTTTTTGTACTTAATAGGCATAATCCTAGTATGTGAAATGGCTGGACCGAGTTTAACTTGATTTTCAGTCGAGATAACTAATAAGGTCATAGCGAACATGAACAGAAAGCGGGTGAAACCACAGGAACTAGCGGGTAACGGATAAAATGAAAGAAAAAAAAATGTGAAATGAAACAAAATTGGTTCTTTTGAGATCAATGCCTTGGGCATCTAACCTAACCTAACTTACTTTTAATAAAAAAGTCAGAAATACTAAAAATAAAAAGGGACAAATAAATAATTTATTTTTTCAATATAAACTTTTTGAGTAAGAGGAAGGAAAAGTTACTTTTATTTCAAAAATTTAACTAACGGCAAAAACCCTAAAAAGGAAAAATGTTTTTAGATCTGCTGAAAAATAGTTCTTATGGAGTCGATACTTTTATTTATTTGTATAATTCCTAGGTTCCTACTTATAAATATGATCATAATTAACGACTATCTTCTGTCTACCAGTAGCTGATTATGTGCTAGTGCTACCTTATAAACTCTTTTAAGCACTGCCACTGAATACTCTCAATACTTAGGTACTCATATTTTCTCTATATGCTCTTATGTAGGTAACTACCTACCCCACCCCCCACCCCTCTATGCATGTATTCATTTATTTACTTTCCTTATGTGCCAACTCCCTCTTCTACTCCCCCTTCTTAAGAATGGGAGGATGTAGGAGAGACTGTCGGGATATACGAATTGTAGCTGGGATAATTTAATATCTTCCTCAACATAAAAGATTTGATGAGATAAAAAACATAAATAAAGTAAAAATGTGTTTTTATTTATTGCTAACTTTATAAACTGGTATCAGTGTTGCTATTAGTTAGTTATTACTAAATAGTAGTAGGAAAATATTTTATATATAGCCAATTTTATTATTCCCTGGCACATATATTATTGAAAAAATCAAGTAATCTAGTTAAATTGAATTTTATTTTATAGGCATATGGTTAAAATAATTAAATTAAAAAAAAAACCAAAGGCACTACCATTTTAATTTTTTAGACTTGCAACATTAATCATGGACGTCGTCGCTTGAGTTATCGGCGTTTTGTTGAAAAATACAGCAAAAATGTGTAATTAATTTGTAAATCGTGTGTTTTTTAACGTTGTCGTATAACAGAAAATGGTAACGATTGTTGACGATTTAGATTCTTTAACTTTGCAAGAGCCAATTTTTAAGGATGTCAAATATTATGTTTCTGGCGATGTCTCGGAAAGGGTGAGTTTTCTGACTTGATTCCTTTATTTACGTTTGTTTGTATGTTGTAATTAGTGGGCAGGGTTATTAAGGGATGTGTGGTAATTACAGATTATGCTGTTACTTCAGTCCGGTGGAGCGGAGAGTACAAAATACTTCTCTGACTATGTCACGCATCTAATTTGTGGTCAAAATGCTGCGGACACAGATGTCGACGAAGCCCAGGACATCTACCAGATCCCTGCAGTGACCGAGCACTGGGTGCTTGCGTGCGCGCGCCTCAAGAAGTTGGCCGACCCCAAGCCCTACGTTCCACTTAAGAATAAGATATTCACTAACACTGTGTGTTGTATATCTAAAGTGAGTGTGGCCGACGCTAAAGCCCTGTTCGCTGTAATCACATATCATGGTGGCAAAGTAAAGTTGAACTTGGACTCTCAGTGTACTCACCTGATCTGTGGATCAGCTGCGGGGAAGAGATACAGTGCTGCGCTCACACTCCCCTCCTCAAGGATTAAGATTGTGACTCCGGACTGGGTGTTGGAGAGCATCAGGGCTAGAATACAAGCGGTGACCGACATATTTCACCCAAAGCTGTTAATTGTCCCCCAGCCACCTCCAAAAGCTATGGACCGTATAAGTGCAATCACAGGATTTGACTTTGAGGAAAGTATTGCTAAGAACGAAGTGCCTACACAAAACATGGCTGAGAATAAGGATGATAGTACACAGGCTTTGCTAGACAAACTAAAACAAAGGATGCCTTGGAACCATCCTCCTGCCAGTTCAAGTGCCTCAGTTGCTTCAACTACACCCATCAGTTCTATGGGATACACATCAACAGCTATGTCGACTCCTGGAATCATGAGTAAGTCCATACCTCAAGGGATAGTGACCCAGAATGTTCAGATACAAGGCAGTCAGGCCAACTCTCCCTTGCTACAGAAGTTTGGGCAACAGAACACTGTGGTATCCCAGGCTGGTATGATACCAAACCAACAGATGGGCATGCAACAGCAACAGCAGTCTTACAACCAGGGTCAGCAACAGCCACATGGGCTTACAGCAATTCAGATACAGCAACAAAAGATGTTGCAACAACATCAACTGAAAATGCAGATGTTACAACACAATAAGCTTGGTAACCAGCAAAACCAGCAAGGTTTTCAGCCTAATGTTTCAGTCTCTCAGATGTCTCAGAACTTGCAGGGTCAATTACAGCAACATATACAGGGTAATCAGCATCATTTGCAGCAGAATATTAACCAGCCACCGACTACTATGAGCTCGGCTCAGCAGCACATTGAGAATATCAGTCAGATGTTGAGTCAGAGTGCTAACAATCTCCAGCAACAACAGAATATGGCTATGAAGCAAAGCTTGAGCCTGAGTCAGCAGAGTGCCTCCCAAGCTGTACAGAACATTGCCCAACAGCTCGCACAGTCCACACAAAACCTTCAAAATGCAAAGCTAAGCCAAAATCTGGGACAAGGACAAGTTATCAACCAGCAATTAATATCATCGGGACAGCAAATGGGTCAGCAAAACCAGAATCTTATACAGCAACAAAATGTACAGTCAATGAATAACCAGCAGAACATTAATATGGGGGTGCAGGGGCTTGTGACCTCATCCCAGGGTCAGAGTGGTCAGGGGGTGCAACTGAACCAGCTAGTGAACTCTAACCAGCAAACAGTGCTCAGTCAACAGATACAGTCCGTCCAACAGACAATACAGACTCAACAGAATGCGAACGTGCCAGTCCAAGGAGCTTGGAGACAGCAGAACATTCAAATGGTACAAGGCCAGCATCAAATTATCAGAAACCCTCTTGTGCAGTCCAGAGCACCACAAAACCAGGTTATATTGCAGCAACAGATCATGCAGACACAGCAACAAGCCTTGATAAACAACCAGCAACCGCAATTAAGTCCTCAGCATACAATACAGCAAGGTCCACAGCAGATTCTGCAGCAGTCTATCGGAGGGCAGGGCCAGCAACTGAACCAAACTCATCACCAGATTCTATTCCAAAAACAACAGCTGCTAAGTAGTTCAGGACAGCAGCAGATAGTTCAAGCTCCTCAACAAGTATTAATAAACCAACATACTGGCCAGCAACAAATATTAGTGCATGGCAACCAACAAGTGACACTGCAAGGAGGTCAGCAAATTGTGTCTCAGAGCCAAATAGTTCACCAAGGAGGTCAAATAGTGAATCAGGGTGGTCAACAGATTCTAACGCAAGGGACTCAGCAGGTTTTGACGCAAGGAGGCCAGCATGTGATTACCCAGCAAGGACAACAGCAGCATGTAGTTATAGCTCAGTCGTCTCAGCAGATTGTGACGCAATCCGGTCAGCAAATATTGGGTCAGGCTGTTGGTCAGACTCAGCAGGTTCTGACTCAAATGCCGCAGTCGCCTCAGGCGGGAGGGGGCAGTATTCAGCAGATCATCACGCATGGAGGGGCTCAGCAGATAGTGTCTCCGGGAGGCCAGCAGATTGTGCAAGGTGGTCAGAATGTGTCATGGCAACAGCAACAGTATTTGCAACAGAGGCAGCAAATTGCTCAACCGGGAACTGTGGGTCCTAGGGTGAGTGTTATCTAATGTATCTATATTATAAAGAAGTTGCTTTCATCTGAAGTATGATTGAAGACGATATTTGTGGTCAAGTTCTATACAAGCTGTTAATTTGCATGCGTGCAAAATTCATGGACGTAATAATGATTCTCGACCCAAACCAACAATAAAATGGGCACGTAATTTTTTTTTATTTACGGAAATCCGTCAGTGTAATCCAGCTGTATTGAAACTCGGCACTTGTGTTACTAGCCTTACAACTGGCACAACAGCAAAACCCAAAGCATACACAACGATCATTCGTAAAATTGGGTTAATTCTGAAATTCTATTAAAAAATTACAAGAACAAAAAAAGCAGCTATCAGCTTGAATTTATTTTTTTATTGTTACTTTCTTCTGCTCGAATTCACTTATCAATTATTATCATCATTTGTCGCAACTTTTCCATTTATTATTCCACCAATACAACAAAAACACCAACTCCGTAGGTCTCCTGGACAGCGGGCGGCGGCGGTCGGCAACTCATACACCTGGACGCGCAGACGCACGCACAACTGCAGCAGATGAAGCCTCAGGAACGAGCAGTGTTCGTGGCTCAGCTGCAGAAGAGAAGACAGCTGTCGTTGCAGCGGCAGGCTGCTATTGCTCAGCAGCAGGTAACTGACCATATCACACTGTAGTTCACTCGCGATAGGATGATTTTCCTGACGTTCCTGAGTTCAAAAACTGCAGATTTAGATAAAATTCACAATAGTAGATACAACAATATAACGCACAGGCTTCTTTTTATCCAAGTGCGGAAAATATAGCACTAGAGGCCCGGTACGTGCTTCATTAAGAAAATAAATAAAAAAACCACTCGATTTTGTGAAAACTTCACATAAACCATATACTAAATAGTCCGAACAAAGCCTAAACATTTGGCTTGGATAGGTGAGCCTGTTCTTGAGTTATAAAATTACAACGAAAAGTGTCATTAATTTTCATTTGAATGCATTCAAAACATAAATCAGGCATTGTTGCCTGTCCTTTTGCTATACCATGCTGTTGACCTATGTACGTATATCTGTCTCTGTTATATTACCCCCTGGGGCCCGATTCTCCTAAGTTAATAATGTCAAAATCGAATATAGTAGAATATAGTAAGTAATAGAAGTTTTAACCATATCGGGCATTCTGCTACTAATAAAAGACCAATCGTATTCGATTGACATTTGATTGGTGTACGATTGGTCTGCTATTTTGGTGATTTTGGTCTATACGGTAGTTTGCTGTACAATCATTTTGCAATCGTAAATCATTTGCAGACAAAATGATTCATTATTGAATGACAGAAAAGGATAAAAACGTTTATTTCAAAGAAAAAGAAGCGGAATGCCACATACGCTTCAATCGTAATCGAGTCGGGATTGGATATCAGTCGAATCGAGTCGAACGTGAATCGTATGACGCTTAAGTAAAATTAGGAGAATCAGGCCCCTGATCGCACGAAACATAGTATAATTACACAGATGTATTTGTAATCTCTCATTAACGATAATCCGTCGTCCTTAGCAACCGGGCGTGGTGGCAGGCTCGCCCGGCGCTCCGGCCCCGGCGGGGGCTCAAAGCGTCACCTTCATCCGCAGCCAGCTGGCACCAGGCCTGGCACAGCAACAACAAGTTCCTGTAAGTAAAAACTCCAACTTCCAATGTAATTTTTAGGGTACCTCAATAGTAAGAGGAACCCTTATAAGATCACTTTCTTATCTGTCTGTCGTATTATTCTTATCACCCTATATTTCGGAAACGTATGAAGGTACCAATCAAAGTAAAATTTTAACCATATACTCAAGTCCACTATTCCACGAAGACGCATAATTTCTTAACTATAATGTAAAGTGCATAATAGTACCATAATAAATTCTATTCCCTATCTATAATGTAGTGTCATCATCGTACGGAACCCTTGGAGGGCCGGTCCGACTCACACATGTCGGGTGTCTTATGTAAAAATTCCAAAAATATATATATTTTTATATTCTCAGGTACAATGGCTACAACAGCAAGGGGCGAGAGCAGCTACCATACCGGCCGCTGCGCCCGCGCCGCCTCCACAGTCACCAGGTTAGTTTTGTTTATCATATACCTAGCCATTTCCCAACTGCCAAAATTGATCTTAGGGTTGGCTGAGTACTTATTACTTCTTAATGTACCTTAATCTAGGCTAGTTTTGAAGTCAAAATGCATTTAACCGTACAGCGCTGATACACGCGAGACACAATTGAGTTTTAATTGTTCTATAAATTAGCGGCATACAAGAAGTTAATCAAACCAGGCAGAGAAACAGCACTTTTTGAACAATCACACAAATAAAATCAGAGACAGACCCGAAAAACGCCAGCCCTTCACCACTTCCAAAGAATTTTTGTTGAGAAGAAGTGGCGCGCGAACTCCCCAGCAACAAACATCTGTCTTTTAGATTAGGAGAACCTTAATACAAAAATTATATCATTCTGAGAACACATAAAACGATGTATTATGTATGTATATAAAGAATCGCCCTACAATATTAGAATACGTCAAACTAAATTATGAATCATAACGATATATTCGCCACGTGCCACTTGTATTAAAGCACGCGTGAATAAGGTCTGCGAACCCTGATCTAATATTTATTGATTTATTCCTAGCTTGTTTCCCGCGGTTTTCTAAAATAGCGTGGAATCTTGAAGTTCCAGATTTTGTCTAAAAAAAAACTTTTTTGAAGTCATACCGGTATGAATCCATATTTAGACGCGAAATGGGATTCTCATGTTTGAAAAATAAAATTTTGACCTTTGGGTCACCATATTTCATCATCCTCCGAGCCTTTTTCCCAAACTATGTTGGGGTCGGCTTCCAGTCTAACCGGATTCAGCTGAGTACCAGTGCTTTACAAGAAGCGACTGCCTATCTGACCTCCTCAACCCAGTTACCCGGGTCACCATATTTGATGTTTATTTATTCCTTTTCATCAAATTTTATAGAAAATCAATAAAAAATCAATGTAGTGAAAAAATTATAACAGTTTGTTTCAATTTCGTGTAATCGATTAAAAATATAATCAGTTGTTTCAATAAAGCCAATCCATAATTTTGTTCTCAAAGTTATCAGCCTTTACTTTCATAATATCCCGTAGGTATGGAAAAACACGATAAAAACTTTTACATATTGATCAAGTGTTGAGCGAAACGTTAGAAATTTTGGTATTTAAATGATTCTTCATACATAATGTTGACGCTCGCTGTAACCATATCGAAAATTATAATTTTAAAGCACTATCTAGCTTTAAACTTCAATATGTTTAGTATTTTTACGGGGAACGCACGTTTATTTGCCGTATTCTTTAAAAATATTAAAAAAGAAAACAGTTATCATAAAAAGAGGTTGTTGTTTTCTTAAAAAATACAATTTCAATCAAAATAGCGCTGTAAAAAAAGGAGTTTGTGTCTAACATAATGAATTTTGAACACACTGAAAGCAATGGTAAGTTGTCAATAAAAAAATATTCTAGCACTTTGTCCAAAGCTCAAAAGGGTTAGTCCTACTAAGGGGTATCATGTTATCTATCCAATAGCTGAGATGAAAAGATCAGATAGGCAGTCGCACCATCTGAAATTAAACTCAGCACCTTTAAGTTATTTTGGAAGGCGTTGGGAAAAGGCTAGCCAGATTATTAAAATTATATAAAGTTAACTTTGCAGGAAAATATTAATTACTGTATGTATTTGCCCAAGTAACCTATTATTATTTATTAATACTTGTTTGAAGTAGGTGTGATTAATTTTATTCATTTGTGTACAAGAAAAATATATTTTGTTATGATAATGTTATTTTTATGTCAATGTTTGGCTGACCGCGAAATGTGCGTCAGGAATTATTATATAGCTTGTAACTTTATTTTGCACGTTTATTGTTTTAAGTTAAATGTGTTATGTGTGAATAAAATATATCTTGTCGTGATTTGTCAGTGGTAAATATTTTGTTGATCGATCCAGTTGGTAGCAAAATTGATATATCTATTCAAAATCAAAAATTAACGGTAAGTTTTCATATCGAGTTTGAGTATCGTCGCATGGAAAGTATTTTTACAAAGTTAAAACTGCCCTGTGTTCATTCAATTGCACCCTTTGAAATTCAGGATCATTCAGCAGACCTTTGAAAGTGTATCAGTGGCCTTTTCATTTAGCTCGAATACTAAATTACCGGCAAATTGAAGAGAATGGAAATGCAAGAAATTTATATTCTTAATCTAGTATTGGGATCATCCAAACTAGGTTTATTTAAATTTGTGTTTCAGGGTAAAACTTGATCAGAGGATCTCTGTTTGTACCATGTAGGTACCTTTTTCTGAAGGTGCCTTTACAATTGTTGAACAAAG
Source organism: Helicoverpa armigera (assembly GCF_030705265.1). Lineage (NCBI taxonomy): Eukaryota > Metazoa > Arthropoda > Insecta > Lepidoptera > Noctuidae > Helicoverpa > Helicoverpa armigera. The sequence goes on from NC_087141.1 coordinate 6,330,596, forward strand.
GTACATATTTGTTTCTACAGGTGTGGCCAGCCCGGCAGCACAACCGGGGCCGGGTGGCACGGTAGAGAACCAGTTGCAGCAGCTGCAGATGCAGCGGCAGCAGCACTACCAGCGGTTGCAGCAGCTGCAGGCTCAGAGAGACCATGTGGCTCACCATGCTGCTGTCAAACAGGTGGGGGTTATATCGTATTGATTCTAGAGAGAAGAAAGAAAGATTTAGCAAAGAGAGTAGAGAAAAATAAGAAAGTATGTGTTGGTCATGTCTAGTGTGTTTGTTTTAAACTACAATGTCTACAATTACTTATGGTTAAAATGTAGAGAGAATTTCAGAAAATACAAACACCATTTTTACAGTTCATAAAGTATTGAAATGACAGATCTTTTTTATAATCACTTTGTTTAAATGAGGTGTCCATTTATATCTTACAAGCTTAGATCGAATACCAACTCTTGAACTTACCAGCTCTTGAAACATATGTATATCTGGAAGATGCCACGGTATAACTCTTCATCTGTCATCAACGTGTGTCGTATTATCGGTGCAGGTATCCCCCGGGGTGACACAACACGTGGTAAGTGGAGCCCCTCTCGCCGAGCAGCCGGTAGACGCTGCCCTCCTCACCCCCACCACTCCCGACCAACAACAAGGTGAATATTACTCTGTCTGACGATAGTTATACCTGTGTGACGTTGTACCATTGCTGTATCAAACTAAATACAAGGCGAAGGGACGGTGTTGGTAGAGAGCTGTCTAAACTTGCATGGTTGCATGGAATGTTCTGAAAAACTAAATCAATTAATACCGATTTTGACAAAAGGGATGCGATAAAAATCGTAGTTGAGTCAAACCGGCATGTCATAGGAGGGGACTATTTCAGTAGAGTGGAGTTTGTGTGCGCATGACTTTGACTCGAACCTGATATCCCTAAGAACAGGAGAGACGCTTCTACCTTCCAGGCAACGCTCTTCTGGTAAACCCGAAGACCAAGACAGCTCTCGCAAACATGCTGAGCATTCGCCTGCAAGGTGGCACAGCTTCTGAACATGAGCCTTCCGCAGCCGGGACCCTGCGCCTCATGACCGCGGCCCACGCGCGGCCCGCGCCCGCCGCGCCGCGGCTGCTGCTGCAGCACGCTCACGCACATCCGCACCACAAGGTAATGTGTCCTGCAGCACCCTCACCTCGGCAGCCAAGTCTCCTGCAGCCATACTCCAGCCTGTGACGGCAGCCCTCACACTAGACAGCTACAATGTCACGTGAATGTTTCGAACGGCCGACACAAATAGTCTTCCAAGCAAGATTCAAAACTAACAGGTAGCAAGTTACATCAATTTATGTATTTACTTATGTACTACTTCTTACTTCACGTTTGTTACAAATGGAAAAAAAGATACCTCTAATGTCATGTACGATGATGATGATACGATACTAGCCACGGTCACATACAGTAGGAGTAAAGTTGTAAACCTGAAGGGTGTCAGCGTCATTTTACGACTTTATTTAATTTTATGGCAGCTAAAATAGTAAATAAAATGCAATATATTACTCGTGTGTAGGTGTACGCGCCGCCGGCCCGGCCGCCGCCTGCGCGGGCGCAGTTCTACGGGCACAATCCCAACTTGAAACTACCGCCAGATCTTTTCCTACTGGGATGTGTGTTTCATATCGTGAGTAATGTTTTTGATTGAATATCATATATTTTGTTTCTTTTCAGTGTTTTTCAAGTCATATCAATATTCTGAGATCCCTCATTTTATTTTACCTAGGTGGAATATCAACAGTCGTGGGGGGCGGAACGCGTATCACGGTGGGGCGAAGCCATACAGCGACGGGGCGGCGAGGTCGAGCCCGTCTACTGCGCCCGCGTCACGCACGTGCTGTGCGAGACGCAGCGCCACGGCGTCGTCATGCAGGTACTGTGCCACTGTACCAGGTGCAGTGCCGACAGTCATGGGGGGGGGAGGGCGAGGTCTTACAGCGGCGCGGCGGCGTGGGGCGAGACCATATCAACATAACATAAGACAAAATAAACAGCAGTTACCTTAAGATCAGCATCTTGCTCAATGAAAAATTTTACACCAACTTCTAGCGTAAATCGATATACGAAAAATTTTTTCTTGTGGTGTTTTTGAAAGCCAGAATTATATTTTTGCTAAAATATTTTTATGTCTTCCCACATTTTGATCTAGCTCTATTTTGTGCACCACTTTTTAAACCTCAATTTTTCTCTTGGATCAATCAAACATTATATTAATCAACATTAATTTATCACCCACAGGCATTACGCGACGCAAAGCGCTGCGTCACGGCCTACTGGCTGTCAGACGCGATGTTACGCCGCGGCGTGTTACCGCCGTGGCACGCGCTACACTTGCCCAGCATGTACGCGGCGAGGGACAGGCCTGCCAGGCATCATCGAGCCGCTATATCGGGGTGGAGGGACGAGGAGAGGGATCGAGTCACATTCTGTCTTGAACATATTGGTGCTAAGGTATGTATCTAACAGAATCCTGGACAATATTTAGTTTGGAAAGTGTGTCCATGGAGATTTTTGCAGATTCTTCTCCATGGGATTCACTTCTTGGATCGCATTATCGCAACTAGTGTCTTCTTGTAACAGAGTATTTGGATGATACTATTTTGAAAAGTCCATAGAGTATCTTGCCGTTTTTTCAACATGGGATCTTGTTTTTTGGGAACGTGAAACTAGTGTCTGATTTTTTTTAAGAGAATGCAATACTTATTAGAATTGTGTCCTGTCTATTGCATTAGCTAAAGAAAAACTTGTAATGGTAGATATGTGGTGGAAATAGAAAATACATTAATAAAATGTTGACGGGGCCACTGAACAACCACTGAACTTTGACCAGTCAACCCGTAGGCTTGTTTCTTGGCTCTGTAACCTGTAATATTTTGTTCCAGCTAACCCCATACATGACACGAGACAACACAGTGCTGATCTGCAAGCGAGCTGAAGGCAACAAGTACCGGCGAGCTAGGGACTGGGGCATCCCAGTAGTGACCGCCGCCTGGCTGACCGACCTGCTGCTGGGCAACATGAGCGCCTTGTCGCAGGTACTGACATCATCTGCCTAGCCTTTTCCCAACTACCTGGGGGTGTTTTACATGGAGCCACTGCCTGTCTGACTTCCTCTACCCAGTTACCCGGGCAATCCAATACCCCTTGGTTAGATTGGTTGTTAGACTTTCTGGCTTCTGACTACCCGTAACTACTGTCAAAGATATACAAATGACAGCCGGGACCACTTATCGTGTCGTCTAGACCGCGAAAAACCTCGTCATAACAAGTTGGCCACTCATCCATGCACCGGCCTCGCCAAGCGTTGCTTAACCGTATGATCGGTCGATCCGCGCGGCTTCGGCTAGGCCACGAGTTGATTGAGCTTAAAATATTCATATATGTATAATAGAAATATTCAATTTATTAAAGTTACTGTTGTTTTAGATTAAACTTTCCTTTTGTAATGTTTTATTTCGCCAACAGATCGAGAACGCGAAGTACCAACAGTTCAACCTCACCAGTCCCTTCAGAATGGATTATAGCTTAGTGTCACATCTTATGAGTGAGTACTAATGCTTCATTTGTAATATTTTATGTCGATGACTTTCCATAAAGACCAACTGTACAGTACAATTATTTAGGTTAGCTAACTTTTTGTTTCAATCAAAAGGTTTTCCCAATAAAATGTATAATTTTATTCTTGTGTTTCTCCTTTCTTTGTACGCTTTTATGGATCATAAATCCATGTTATGTATCATGTACTATGTGATCATACCATGTATTTATTTGTAGATGTCTAATCTGGTTGATTGTGTAAAGTTATTTCTGCATACAGCTATTGCGAAAATAGGGCCTATTCATAAAAATGCAACAATAAGGAAAGTTTACTCAATAAAATTACTACTTTGAACATTACAGACGCGTGGAAAATGCCAATAAACATAACCCAGGAGTCCCACGAGCGCGCGAAGCGTTCCGCCGCCGCCGCCTGCGTCGCGGCCGGCGGGCGCCGCGCCAAGCGCCCGCGCCTGCAGTCGCCGCCGCCCGCGCCCGCGCCGCCCGCCGCGCCGCCGCCGCTGCACCTCGCGCCCCGGGTCGCCTTCTCCGCACTCACGCCGCATGCACACCATAAACTCGCTGCTATTGTTAGGTAAGCGAAGGTTTAATGTGGTTATGGTGTGAGTTTTGGTAAACTGTATGGGATCTGATAAGGGAGGACATTGAACTGCTTCAAAGCCTTAATGTGTCTTTCCATCTAAATGTTACATTACCTAAAACTTCAAGAAAACAACACACTTAACAAGAGCATCATTATGAGTGCTTCATATTTTTTTGCATAAACCCTCATCACAATACTGAACATTACAAATAGCATACCAGCGAGGCATGTTGATGGAATACATAAGACCCTACTGCTGTTGTTACTCACAAAATAAAATCCATTAAATATAAAATAGCGTGAAACAATCATTCACAAAATGTGTATATTATTATATCATACACCAGACAACGGATACTGAAATGCCATATTCTTATTGCAGTGATGTTAAAATCGAACCGGATGAAAACGCGAACCATATTCACGAAGACCATCAAGTTAATTAATCAGTTTCCATTCAATATGGTTATTTTTTTAATGTACTAAATCATTTAGTGGTTGAGGGTATTTCGTGTTTCATGTTGTATCGTCCATGTTAGTTTGTGAGCGTCGGAATGCATTCATAATCTGTATTTCAGGATAGAGAAACTAACAATTTGTGTTGTCACTTGTAGTTCTCGGTGGTTTGAAGTAATTTTCTCGTATATCGGTAACTGTCGATAGATTTTGCATCCAAAACTATCTTCAATTCCGATTAAACCACATATTAACGGCACATTATTTTACAGGCAACTCGGCGGTCTAGTAGTCTCCTCAGCAGCTGAAGCAACGCACCTCGTGATGGACAAACTGGTCCGCACATGCAAACTGATCAGCTCACTAGTCACCGTCAAGCATCTCCTCACGCCCGAGTGGATCCTCGAGAGCCAGCGACTCAACAAGTTCGCCGACGAAGCCAAGCACGGCCTCAGGGACGAAGCCTTCAACAAAATGTTCAAGTGCGACATATCAGAGGTACTCTTATGCGGAGAAATGAGGAAAAAACTCTTCGAAGGCGTCACATTCTTCCTCACGCCCTGCGTCAAACCTTCAAGAGGAGCGCTAACAGAAATGATAGAACTCTGCGGAGGAAAAGTCGAAAAGAACCGACGATCCTACGTCTCCATACAAGAAATGCATAATCAGAAAAACTATAGTTACCTAGTTCTAACGGTACCCAATGATTTGCATTTGGTTTATTACTTGCTGCAGTCAGAAAAGACTTTGAACGTCGTCTGCAGCACTGAAGTGGTGCTATCCGCCATTATGAGGCAAAAGTTGGAAGTCGAGGAGTTCCTCGTCAAGATAGACTAGAACATTCTTCCTTGAGACTTGTCGTTAAATTTTATTGTTAGGTATACGAATTATGTCTATTTACAGATTTACGTGCATGAACTTATCATAGAGTATTTGACAATATTAAAAGTATTTATATTATACAGTGCGAGGTTCCATAAGAATAACTATAAAATGTTCCTGTTTTCATGATGTTTTTATGTTAAAAAAAAATTGTTTTGACTTTTGTCTGTATCAACTGTAATATGAAGCTATGAATTAGTTACGATTGGAATCGATTTCTGACTTTATTTTCCTTTATTTTGGAATCTCTTATTTCGTATAATATTCATTCTCTTGTTAAAAGTTTGCATTTTAAGTTCAATATCTATATTTTGTTAAATTTTTGAAAGAGCAATTCACGTTGCGTTTATTAACTTGTAAGGAGAAGTTTTTGAAATATTTTTCTGATTTTGTGTAAATAGACATTTCAAAGGTCTGGACCATGTATAAATTAAAAAAGAAAACTTAAGAGTATATTAAAGTATGTTTTCGATTATGAAAGTGTTTTTTTGTTACCTTACTTATTATTGGCATAGTATTTCAATTGAAAAAAAAATTGTGTATAACGTAAATTTATTATAACGTCTTAAATATAGCGTGTTCGTTTGTTTACCAAACTATGACACCTACTATACTATAGAACATACGCCGCACACATTTACAGCAGTTTCATAAATATTATACAATTCATAATTTCATTGATAATCTTCGAATACAAATTATACATTTATTTCTTTCTAGTTTTTAATTACATTAAAAATCCAGATGTAATATAGCTGCGTAAATATTTTGAGGCTTTTGATTTGAATACGACTAAACTCTCGCGATAAACATTCATACATCAATAAATGGAATTTACATATTACAAGTCTTTATAACTTACAATAGGAATACTTTAACATCTTAGACCAACATATACATATAACATAGTGTGAGATTACGACTTGATAATGGCTTCATACGCTTGGAATATGCAAGAGGCGACTTCGACCGTCCTGGATTTTAGACTGAGAGTAGCTTCAGGGTTGCCAGGCTGAAGTTTTAATTCTAGAAGCACCCAGATGTTGTTTGTGAGTTTTAGCGACTGGTAGAGCATGTCTTGACCTTCAACATTTCTTTTAGCGATGGTATAAATGTTATTCAAGGTCATTTTCTGTGCGATGGAGTCAGCGGTGCCGGTCACGTTGGAGAGTGTGTGCTGGACTTCGTTGGCGGCGGGTATTTCCTTCCATGTGGTGAGGAACACTCGCTTGTCTAGCTGTCCGTCTTCAGTGAAGAGGATGTGAACTGGGATGAGGCACGCGAAGTAGAATACGTCCACGTTGTTCTTTATCGCTACCTGTTGGCAAATTTATTGGTGGGTAAAGTAATTGGTAAGTACTATTATATACCATACAAAACTACACAGTAAAAATCATTTTTTTAGGCAACGTTTTATACGGACAATACTTTTCTGTAGTTACTTTGTGTTAGACGAACTTTTCGCGCTGGCTTGTAAGGTCAGATTTTCTTTACTTGCATAGCCAAAAATTCGGCTACTACGGATGCTCTCATACGTGATGTTCAGCCAGGATTAGCGCAGACACAAGTGCACTCACTATTCCTTAACTCTTATGGCCTGAAGGGACGGCTTCCCGACACGACCAGACAGAGGTCCGGCGCAGGATGTATATGTATGTATGTACCTGCAGGTTGTTGAGCGGGTCCATGCGCTGCACGGGGCCGGTGGTGGCGAGCGCGAGCGGCGCGTCGGCCGCCGCGCCCGCGCCCACCGCGCCCACGCTCAGCCCGCCCACCGGGAACACGCCGAAACTAGAACAAAATCATTATGATTTTAATCGTGGTTATACCTTTATTTCTATAAAGGAGGACATTTTGCTAACTTAAAGTAATTTTTTTTTGTCACATCTAAACCGCTCCGAAATCAGCTATTTCATTACATAACTCATGTACCTACTTACGTCTATTTTAGTATTCTATTAAAATGTTAATCTCTAGTTGTCTTATACATGTCTTTCTAAGTAATGCACCTACCATGTTATCTCTGCATCACCTTAAGGTTGACTGGAGAGAATGCCCATGGCATTAAGTCCGCCTTTGTAATTGTATGATTGCATAAAGTTAAATAAATAAATAAACTCATGCCTGGATAAGTTTCTGTCACAGATTAGACGAATGACGAATACCCCAAGCTCATGCTAGCAAAAAACATCAATGGACTTTTGATTTGTAAAGTTGTTTCGTTGTTACTAGACAGGCAAAAAAATTATGATCAGCAAAATATTATAGCTAAATTAAAACTTTCTACATTTGCCCACCATCATTTTATCTGGCACAAATAAATCTAACAAGAATCCTATATCAAAACAGAGCCTAAAAGTAATGTATAACAGAAACAATAATATATATCTGACCTGTTCTTGTTGAGTTGTATGGCGAACCCACTCATGGCTTGCATGGCCTTGTTAGTGAACGTCATCTCCATACGCGGCTGTCCGTTCTGTCGGCTGAACGTACCCCAGATCTCCAGACCTAGAGAGAAATTATATTATTTAATGTGTGATATTTGATAGCAACGGTCACCAGGATAAAATCTTCTTCTTCTTCTTCTTCTTCTTCTTTCGAGTCGATGACATGTCATATGAGACTACACTATGTCAGCCCAATATTCCGCCACAGCGAGAGCACGGCCGGATGCGCTCATTAAGTCCTCCCGCGAGCAGGTTTCAGGGCACAAGGATAAACTAACACAGGATAAAATAACAACTAGCCTTTTGGCTATTTTTAAGGTGATAAGCAACATGTCCCCTCATCAGACCGTCATTTTACTCATGTTATGTTTATCTAAAGCGCAATACGTAAAGTTCTGATTTCAATAATATATATTAACACGTTTATATTAGCTTCACTTGTAACTATTTAAATCACAACAACAGCTTCAATTTTGAATAATCCCGTTTTAAACAAGAATAAAAGTAGTCAGTACATACCTTTCCCCTTGTCAGCGGGCAACCAGCACTGCTTGGGCGGCACGTAGGAGGCGGGCGCTGCGCTGACGCCGAAGATGTCGCCCAGCAGACCCGTCGTGCCCGACGTCGTCGCCGGCTCGGGGCCGCCGCCCAACTGTGCCGAAAATAATGCTAGTTATTTGTTTAGGAAAATACATTTTGGTCAAATTGTCAACCAATTTAATGTTATGTATTTGCGAACAAAGGTTCGAAGACATTTTCTTAATTTTTTTTTGCTAACAATATACTTTACATGACAAGAAAGTATATTGTTAGCAAAAAAAAAAAATTTAATTAGCTGCCCTAGAGAGCCGATTACTGAAACGCCACTCAATTTTAACCGATAGCTCAAACATCATTCTATGTACAAATGTAGTTAAAGTTAAGTAACGTTTAATTATTTTGTGTCCCATTGTGCAGCGAAACTTTTAACCAAAACCAATTATGTAATTATAAAACTTGTGAGATTTTGTGAGCTTAACTTACAAGTACATCGAGTCCACCGGCCAGCAGGTCCAGGTTGGAGGTAGGCGCGGGGGCGGGAGGGGGACCGCCGATGTCCATAGACAACAGGTCGCCGATCAGAGATTCCTATGAACAAAGGTTTGGAATTAGACATTTTATATACTTAACCATATTAAAGCCATATTAAAAAATATATTTGTAATTTTTATTAGAAAGACGAGACAATTAATTATGGTGATGTGGAATGTCATTGACGCTGTGCTTTAACCCTGATCAAATCAGAATCCAAGTTATACATATTTTTATACAAATATTCTGAAATCTTCAAACTTTTATTATACCCTTTATATGATTATTATGAGACATGAACGTGTTACATTTTTTAATTCAATTTCAGAGGATTGTAAGGCTTGTTGTATATAATAATAACATGAGCAGTACATACCCCGTGCAGCTGGTTGGGTATGACGGTGGGCTGCGGCGCCGCGTCGTCGTGTGGGGCTGCGCCCCGCGCGGGCAGGGACTTGCGGACTCCCGCGCCGCGGCCTAAGGGGAAAGGGAAGGGATATTATTAAGTATAGTAACAATTTGAAAAGAAAGCTCGTGATTTGACTAATCATGGTTTTTCGAAATGTGGAAACCCAAAATGATCAGACCGATTCTTCTAAAAGTCCCCAAAGTAGAATGTCGATATGACAATATACGTATTGGGCACTAAACAAGATGATAATGAGGTTTCCACTTACTGAATAAAGATTATTTACTTGGCCCAACTATCAACTTTATCAACAAACAAATTATCAACTGGTCAAGCATCATAAAATTTCCACTTATAATTTAACAGTGAATCAGTTGATCCATTCAATAGCAAGTAGTTGCAAACATTTGCAAATTGACCTACCTTCAACAAAGGCAGTGGGTGGCTTATGGTACACGGAGGCTAACGAGCTGATGTGACAGATGAGCTCGTCCAGGAGTGTGGGCTCCAGAAGGTCGGTCTCCTCAGAGATGAGGGGTTTATCAGCCAGAACTACTTCCTTGGCGGCTGCCGGGTCCGTTGAGAGGAGACGCCAGTAGATGAAACCGCGGTCCCTGAGAAAAAAGGGTACAAATTAAATTTTATTGACATTGGGTGTGTCCAGCCGTGTCACAGCCGTGTCCCAAACTACATTACGCAGCCAGATAAAAAGTAACCGGAGTTTTGCGTATATAATGCGACCTTTCAACCGTCAATATGTATTTACATAACTTTGGCAGTCGTTACAGGTAGTCAGAAGCCAGAAAATCACAAACGAATCTTAGCAAGGGTATCGCGTTGCCTGGTTTACCAGGAGATCAGATAGGCAGTCTCTCCATGTAAAACACAGCTGCTTCCAATTGAACTGGAAGCCGACCCCAAACATAGGCTCGGGAGATGATGATGGAGTAATACCTGAGGTCAGGGTTGTCAGAGTCCTGTGTGGCGAGGCTCAGCACGTGCTGCACCAGCTCCTGCGTGTCTGCCGGCCGCTTGAGGAACAGCTTCACCACCGCTGTCAGCAGTTGTAGTTGTACCTGAAGGTGTTCACATATTCATATAAGTACGATCATATTTTCATTTCAAGTATATGTATTTGCCGCCAAACTTGATGGCGTCTCGCAGCTAAAATCCTAGAAAAGGTACGTGCATGTGTACTTTAAAATGGCTCCTGTGCAGTAACTAGCGCGATATTCGGAGCCGCCATTAAGTCGTACACACTAAACGAGTTTTGATCCGAGAATATACAGTTACAGCCTTTTTTCACCGTCCCACTGTTGGGCACAGGCCTCCTCTCACAGGGAGAAAGATTGGCGAGAATGTACTTGTAGCTGAAAATGGTTTTTTTGTTGGTATTGTAGCACTATATACCCTCTTTCATATAAAATGTAAATAATATGTATGTTTTTCATAATGTACTTTACCTGTGCATTTTCATCGTGGAAGCCCTCGAGGAATGAGTCGAGCAGCTCGTCAGCGTTGTCGATACGTTCCGCGTACTCACCCACTATCCATACCTGTAGCAAACACATTATTTATTTATTTATTTATTTATTGCAAAATGTATACAGATGCATCTTATGCTAGGTACACATTACCCTGTTAGGGCGCAGCAAATTAACTTAAAACTAAAGTATTATAATAATGACTTAAACTATAAATATATATATATATTACATTAATTTATAAGAAGTTAACAATATCTATAAATAATTATTAGTTAAGCTTACATCTACTTAGGTATATGACTGTAGTTTTAGTTTATTATCTTAATTATTATATCTACTATTATTGCACAATGTTTTAGGAACGACATAATACTGTTTTGTTTTTATTCATTTAAAACAACAAATTAAATTATATCTAGAGGTGGTTATTTATTATTTTAAGCTTCTATCTTCTAAGTATTCCTGAACACTATAGTAGCATTTTTTTAACAGTAATAACTTAAGTCTAGCTTTGAATATGCCTAGGGTTTCGGTGGAACGGATGCTTTCAGGTAACTTATTGTAGATTTGAATGCTTCGGTATTCTGGGCTATTTTTAAACATTTGTATCCTAGGTGTTGGTAAAGTCAGTTTAGTTTTGCGGCGCTCGTTCTTTTCAAAGTTGAACATTTTTAGATTTTTCTTAACAAAAATGGCAATTTCTAATATGTATATTGATGGTAAAGTTAATATTTTATTATTTATAAAGTGGGGTTTACAGGTGTCTGTTGGCTTTATGTGGAATATTATTCGTATAAGTTTCTTCTGAGCTATAAATATATCTTTGGCATCTACGCTGTGCCCCCACATGATCACACCATAGCGTAGCCATGCGTAGGCATACGCGTAGTAGGCAGTGAGAGCACACTCTGCTTTTGTGTTCGTTTTGAGAACACCAAGTCCATATGAAAATTGTGATAGTTTTGTTTTTATCTGCTCGACATGTTTTTTCCAGTTTAGATGTGAGTCCAGTGTGATTCCTAGTAATTTAAATTCTTCGACTTCTTCAATTTGGATATTGCTAGTTATGGTTTTGAGGTTGATTTTTTGTTTTTGGTATGGTTTGAATTGTATTATTTTAGTTTTTTTATTGTTTACTTCAAGGTTGTGATGTAAGAGCCAAGATTTTATTAGGTTAAATGTTTCGGTTATTTTATAGGTGTATTCTTGATTGTTTGTTGGGGTTTTAAAGAGGATGGAGATGTCATCAGCAAATAATACACAAAGGTGGTCACATATTTTGGGCAGGTCGTTAATATATACTAGGAATAGTATACACCCTATCACACTTCCCTGTGGAATAGACCAGTTCGTGGTCAGGATGTCCGAGCGCACGTTTTGTAGCTCACATGTGTCGTGATCGAGGTGTTCCACCTGCACATACTGCTTCCTATCAGCAAGATACGACTTAAGCCAGTCAAGTGCATCTCCCCTGATGCCAACTCCATTTAATTTAGTTAATAGGATCGAGTGGGATACTTTGTCGTATGCTTTTGTCATGTCAAGGAGGAGGCCTATTGCATAGTTTTTGTCCTTTATATATGTCAGTATTTCTTGTGTATATTTATAGACTGCTAAGGTAGTTGATCGATTTGTCCGGAATCCAAATTGGTTATTGTCAAGAATGTTATATTTTTCTAGGAATTTACACATACGTTTGGTAACTACTTTTTCGAATATTTTCGAAAATGCGGGGAGAAGTGCTATGGGTCTATATTGGCTCGGGTCATTAGAGTTTCCACCTTTTTTTGGTATGGGTTTAATTATCGCAATTTTGAGTCGGGACGGGAAAGTTTTTTCTTCTAGGGATTGGTTTACAAGGAATGTTAGTGGATATTTATATAATCCTTTGATTAATATAATCCTAACTAATATTATAAATGTGAAAGTAACTCTTTCTGTCTGTCTGTCTGTCTTTTCTTCACGCCTAAACTACTGAACCGATTTGTGTGAAATTTGGTACAGACATAGTTTGGAACTTGAGAAAGGACATAGGATAGTTTTTATTTCAAAAAAAAAAAAAAATATTCCGGACATATAGCGCCATCTATTGGTACAAACCAAAAATTTATTCCGGACATATAGCGCCATCTATTGGTCAAACCAAAAATATGCCGGAAGTCACTATTCCATGCGAACGAAGTCGCGGGCAAAAGCTAGTAATGTATAAAATACTTAAACACTCGTACAATAAAAGATTGTCAACCATCCCCCGACTCCTGTACAGTTCGCAAATTGTCGACCATTTGTTACATTTGTAGTTGTATTCGTTTATTCGTGTTTTTCATTCGAATTTACTAAGTGCGCTAGACGAAGATGCGTAGGCAGCAGTTAACTATTTAATTTAAACATGACTTTTTATATAAAGTCACAGTTCTAAAGTTAAAAATTTATGAATATACAATAATAACTTTAAGCAGTTGTTTATTTCTTCAATGCGTATTTGTTTAAAACTCCTACCACATTAACTATCCACTAAAATGTAGACAGGCATATTTTTTTCTCTGGTAATGTTATCACAAACTATTAATGGTGTAATATAAACCATTATTCATTGTACAGCAACTCACCATGGAAGCCCTGGCTTCAGGCTCGTCCAAGGTATCGAGGTTCTCACACAGCGTGCTGATGATGCTCTCGTACTTGTTGGGGTACTTGCGGAAGATATCCTTAATGACAACGATGGCTTCTTGTACCACGTAGTTCACTTTGGTTTGGATGAGTTCCAGAAGAGTTGATACACAACGCTCGGCCGATGGTTCCACCTGAGGAGTAAATTGGAGAATTAAAATATGGGTTTAATTTAAATATTTAACTCAGCACTGGTTGTTTTATAATGTGACATGATTGTATTTTTATCCAGGCTTTAATTCTCAATTTTTATGTAAAATTCTCTGCCTGATTAGGATTGTCTAGATATAGACCAGACATTTTTATTGGTTTCCACATGCAAAAAAGCAATTTATGACACAAAATAAATGGGTATTAAAATTTTAAAGATTTGAAGAACTCAAGAACTACTTACTGCAATAATTCAAAAATTATTTCAGTATTGGATAGCCCATTTATCGAGGAAGGCTTTAGACTTCTTTTTAGCCGGTTGCGGAGAATAGTTCCCACCGAAAACGGGCAAAACCAACAAACATCTTTATTCTTTATTTAGTAAATAAAAATGTTTGGCCCTAAATACACCCCTATTTTTCTTCCCACAAAACTTCAAATTCAAATAAAAAGATTCTTACTTTGATAGCACATCTACCAATAGCCCTCACAGCCTTTCTAACGAAGTCCACATCGACCTCCGTAGCGTACTCCTTGAGCTCGCCCAGCACTTGAGCGATGTTCGCCTGCGAGGCCAGCCGAATCATTATGTCTAGCTTCTCGAGTTTCACGTAGATAGGGTCGTTGTACTTCACGAAGAACACCTGCGGGGAAAAGGTGATAGAGAGTAGGGTGAAAATTGTTTTAATAAAAGATATATTTTGTGTACAAGAGCTTTTTACCGGTGAACAAAATCTCTCATACATCTTATACATAACATAATGTGAGGTAAGTTTCATCATATCATTTTAAGGATCCACAAACTCCTTGGGATATATATGTAGTGACCTAAAATGGGAAAATAGTCTCAAATGGTATGTATGTTTGTTGCTTTATCACGAATGGTTCAACCTATTTTGATGAACTATGGTATGCACAAAACTGACTCTCTTGATTAACACATACATAGGTTACTTTTTATTTGGATGCGAAAAGTTCTTTCGTTGCACAGATAGTTTGTCTAATCTGTTACATAGATGGACCGCAGAGCTGATCCGGTTTTCACGAGACTTTGAGACTTTTTCCTTTGGCCGCTGGTAAAACTTCAGCTTCATCAGCACATACCTTCATCTAGTGATGTAAAATGAAAAGAAACGATTTGTATTTTTTCACTTTATTGAAAAAAAAAAACTTTGCATCATTGTTTTTTTTTCTAAATTTGTTTTTTTCTAGCCTATGTTTTAGTTCAATTTTCAAAATTTCCCTTGTGTTGAGTCAATATCAATGAATGTTGCCAATATTTTTATGAAATTTTGGTACTGTTTTATCAGAAAAGTACAGTAGATTCAAGAATAAACCTAAGACTGTATTATGTAATCTTAAGTATTAATCTTTAACGGTAAATGCCCTAACAATTTTAGAGTTATTATACACTTGAAAAAAACAAGGCCCAGAAAAAAAACTGTTTTTTTATCAGGTTTTTTTCACATTAGAAAAAGAACGGTTTTTTTGCAACACTACCTTCATCTCATGCTTGAGTATGTCGGGGCGCTTCTGCACGACGAGGTTGATGTTCCTGAGCGCCACGTACTGCACCTCGGGCTCCGCGCTCAGCAGCGTGACGAGCGGCGGCGCCAGCTTGCGCGACAGCGTGCTCACCAGCTCCGCGTCCTCCGACACCATCTCCATCAGCTTCATCAGCACCTGCGACGAGTTTGTTGGGACATTAATCCTCCTTACATCCAACTTGAACAACCTAGACTAGGGACCTAGATAACTGCATACTTAAAAGACCAGCATCGCTTGAAATGCTTGAAAAAGTCGCAAGGTAACTCGAGGCCGCGCGTCGCCGCGAGAGAAAACACCAACAAGACGCGCGAGGCTCGTCACCTTATCAATCTGTTCAAGCGATACTGGTCTTTAAAGTATGCATTTACAAGTTTAAAATTATTCGGTTGGGATCAAAAATTCGAAACTGCCCACTTAAAGTTTGGCTTATAATATATTGTAATGCTGAATAGTTTATTTATTTCAACGCCCTAATGTCTATGTCCCAGTAGGATCGATTTGAAAAAACTTTGAGTATTATAATTCCCATGACCATTCATCGAGAGAGGCTAGTTTTTACCCGGCCCCTCGATGTAGTTCCCACATTACCCACTAAAAGAAGCCAGTTTATACTAGCTTTTGCCCGCGGTTTCACCCGCGTCCCGTAGCCGAATGGTGACAAAAACTTAAAACCTTCTCCTGGGTCTAAGTTACCTCCCCTCTAATTTTCAGCCAAATCGGTCAAGCCGTTTTCATGTTATGTCGTGACAACGGAAAGCGGGTTTCATTTTTATATATATAGATTAAGTATTAAATTTTTACCTTAACAGCGGACAGAACCACAGCAGCATTAGCATGAGCAAGCCTGGGGGTGATTCTCTCACAAATAGAGTGAGCTTCCCTCGCATCTCTCGGCGAATAGTTAGACAAGGCATCCAATATAAAGACCTGTCCCCACTCCGTGCACTCGTTGAGAGCTGTCAATAGCTTGTTTATGGTCGGCGCGTTCATCTCTGTGGACGAAAGAGGTTGGTTGTGTGTGGGTCTATTTTTGGTTTGTTTATGGTGGGTTGGATTTTGGGTGGATGCCAGTTTTTTGGGAATAAATTGGCTGTTGTTTTTAAAGAAAATGGACAAGCAAGAATATCTTTTACTTTTGAACCGGAGATTCACATGAAAATGCCACTTCTCTTATTTTGCCATAAGATTGAAAACGTTACACAAAAATTACCTAATGTATCTTTTAAATGCTTATTAGCTGTTCCTGGTTAAGAAGTTTTTGTAGCAGATAAACAGAATTCCTGTCGCAATTATAATATTAAATAAGGATATTAAATAGACCATCTTAATTATGGCTACAATAACTACGATATTATTATTTTAGTCCAAGCACTATCCCACATTGTTTAATAAGACTGCACTTACCAACAAGAGGCTGTCCCGACACGCTGGCCTCATTGATCTCCGATAGAGCGGCGACGGCGTTCGCCACTACCATAGGGTTGGAGTCGCTCAGTAAGTCCTTCAGCTGGTCTAAGAAGCCCTATTACAAAGTACAAGAACATTGAATCAAGAGTTATAAATGAAAAATATAATATTTAATATAATATCAATAAAGAATGTTGAATACACAGAAGGAATGACAGAAATAAGCTATAAATGAATTGACTACAATAATTTAGGCCAATTGACCAATTTATCTTATTTTTCTAATAACCTACTTAAAACTCTGCACTAGTGTGAGTCACATACAGTTACATAAGTTTGGGAGTATGTATGTTTGTTACTCTTTCACGTGCAAACATACAAATGAATTTTGATGAACCATAGCTGTAATATAACCACTAGTCATATAATAAAAATATCAGAAAACAACCAACCTGATCTTCCACCATGCTCGAAGAAATATCATACAGCTTAGCAACGCAGACCGCAGCGGTCTTCCTGACATACGGGTCTTCATCTTTCAAGCACTTCCGCAGCGGTTCACACAGGTACTCAGTGATCTTGTCCACACGGATACAGCCCATGGTCCGGACGGCCAGGGCCCTGATCAATGGGTTTGAGTCCTCGCAGTCCTGGAGTCAACGTGGTTTGTGTTGGTATTGTGTATAAAAAGAAAAGAGAAGCAACACATCAATCATACTGAAGCAATTTTTGTATAAGCAATGGAGGTAACTTTGCAGTCTGAGAATATTAGATTGAATATGTATTTTGTGAAATAAGAATATAAGAAAAAAATAATTAATGAGACTTAAATAGAATCAATACATATATTGTATTATATTGGCTTATAACTGAAAAATAAAACTATTAGTTTCTTTTGCAATAACAACTTGAGTTAAAGAAAAATACAGCTATAATTTTCTTGCTGGTGAAATTACTCAATATTTATTTTCAGACCAAAAAGTTTCCTCCTCATAATAAATGGGATATAATATAATAAAATAATAGCCGATGTGCTTCTAAACATAATAAAGTATGAGGCATGGATTTTATTTTCAATAAATACTTGTTTTTTTTTTCAATACTTTCGATTATTATGTAGATTTACACATTTTTTGTGCTAGTGACAGGGTTCATACAAAATATTTGGTTAATAATAATAATATTTGTGATGATAAGTTATTATCATGCAATGTACAATTTTCCTATAGATTGCATGCAGGGTGGTTTAGTTAGGATTGGACAGTGCTAATTTTGTTTGAATTGAGTTTTATTAAATTTCTGTTAGACATTTGAATATTTTCGGAAAAAAATATCTTACATGTTATGACGGAAAGTTTGAATTACAGTGAGATAGAAGAATATAGGTGAGATGACATTAAATGAATTAAGTATGCCCAAACAAGACTACATATTATCATCTTAGGCTTACATTAAATAAGAACGGAAGTTACTTCTCTGCAAAGAGTCACTTTTAACCACATCATCGCTAACCATGAGGCGCGATAGTGGTTGTAAAACAACCCAAATTATATAATATGCAGTAGAAGTGGCTAATAGCGGATGCCGATAATATCCCCAAATAGTAATCTTAATATACAAAAAGTTAAAAGTTAATATACAAAAAGTTAATCAATCATTGAATAAGGACTGTCTGACAGAAATTTCTCAAGAATTTCAACAACTTTTGATATTAGAACAACATCAATGTGTAAATCTACAATCAGATGAATTGATTTTGGTTTTTCTGGATCATTTTGTTACCTTAACAAGCTGGTATGTTGGTAGATCCTTCCACCCATCATTATAGGTACAGTAGACATTAAAAAACGATAAAAAATACATGTCACACACACAAATAACTACAAACAGTAGTTATTATTATTAATTTTTAAATACATTAAAACAATTAAACATTGATTTCTTGAAGTTTTTTTGTATTTTGTAATCTATGCCCATTGCCATGCTCATATTTTTTTTTGTAGAATTTGACAGTTTTTTTTTGGTAAAATTTTCAGATATTCAACCCATGCAGAGAAAACACAGTAAAGTTATTGAAATTCACAAATTGGAAGGTTATTCAGGAAATGTTGATAGAATGTATGTATGTAGGTATGTTTTTTAACCGACTTCTCAACAAGGAAGAGTTCGAGAATTTTTGTTATTTTCAATGCTCAATTTCGCTCTACATTTACATTTCAAAAATTACATAAGCAACACTATACATAGCTTTAAAAATCTCTTTATTACTACTGTGTTATTCGAAACAACTCTTAACACCATAATTAAAAACATTGTGAAGTAGTTTATATATCAAATTATCTAACATTTCCTGAACAATCCCCATTTATAACACAACAAACCAACATATTACACCAACGTATTACAGTGTTTACCTTGACAAAAGTATTAACGGCCATGATAGCCATGTCCGGCTGGGACTTGGCATAGTTCATCAGATACAAGTAGACCAGCTTCTTCAGCTCGAGGTTGTCGGTCTGCATGCAGTTCACCACGTCGGGGAATAGAGCGGACACATCTTTGCCGACTGTCATTGACGCAATGACCTAGAAATAATGAGAATGTATTTATTATTGAAGCATCACCTAGACATTTAAAAAAAAATGGTATAATATAAAAAATATAAAAGTTATTTTTTGGGACTAATGTGAATTTGTAAAGCTATCATAAAATGGACGTAGTTATGCAGAAACGTTCCAACCCACTGTACGCGTAAATGCATTTACGCGTTTCAGTTGTATTATTTTTTATTCTAACTAGTAAAGGTACTAGAGGTTTCATTGTTGAATTATATTGAGTTTAGATAACCATATGCTAAATTTTAGGCTGTTCAATCACAATAACTCGATTTCGGGTGACTTGTGGGTTGGAACGTTTCTGCATAACTACGTCCAAATATAGTTACAATTTGGTTGATGATCAGAGGATCTTGGGTATAGTTAAATCTTGCTTTGTTAGTAAAATTGTAGTCGAATATTTTCACCATCCACTTTTGCTATTTAATTGAGAAAAGTAGGTACACAATACGTCTCTAACCCGCAGTATAGTTGAGTATCAAAATATTGACAACTGCATTCCAGATAGGAATATGAACTAAAAACAGAGATGGTAAAAAGAAACATAATATAATATGACTCATATTTCTGATAAGCTGGTATCTAAATTATAATCAGGAAGTCCTCAACATAAGCAACGTTTAACAGCTAATATATTACTATCATTTCTGGTTTGTTGACCATAGGTACATAATGAGTGAAGGCAAAGAAAGTGCCTTCACTCATTCTATTCATAAAAGTCTAAAAAAGGTCTTATGCAATACTAGTGTTTAAGCCATCTTTTTGAAGCATTTAAACTACTTATTAGTATGAAGTAGTCAACGAAATCGTCCCAATATTCAGCTAGATAATATGATGATATGGTTATGACCAAATTGACAGATTTGTCATCATTCTAACTATCATGAAAGTTTCTTGGCATTGGAGTGTAAATTCCTATCTTTCAGTACTTTTAACTTCAAAATGAGGATATTGAGTAACGAATATAGTTTTAAAGCAGAAAAAGAGTACGTAAAACTTACTTTTTTCACCGCCTCCTTCTTTTTTTCCTTTTTATCACTGTTTAGCTCAGATTTGAGCTCAAATATCTCGCCCTTCTTTGTCGTCGTGAAATACTTTGAATCGGTCATCTTGGCTGCTTATAAGCACTTCTGTTATAATTTAACTACACTATGATTGAGAAAATCCTTTTTATTTGTAACACCCGACCTAGAAAATCGATAATATCAGATGAATTTGACAGGCAGTTTGCGGCACCGAATACTTGCAGAAAATATAATTTAAACACAAATCAGTAATCAATTAAAAGAAGAATCATATTTACGTTAAATAATTGCAAAAATCTACTTCTAAAGTCGAAAAATTGTAAAACAAATGTAATAAAACTTGCAAACGCACTTTTGACACGACGGAAGGGGCGTAACAATAATAGGGATGTGCGGTCGTATCGAGTAGTAACTTAATGATCGATTAGCTACTTCAGTAATGAAATGGATTATATTATAAATACTAGCTTCTGCCAGTGACGTTATGTGAAGTTGAAATATTGAATAACAGTGTTTATTTTTCAGCGTTTATTCACTCATTAAAATAAAAAAAGCACTAACAAAACTCTCCGATTCCGAGATTTGATTAATGAAAAATAAAGAAAACATCGTACACTCATAGTTTAAGCGGCACCCCAACAAAAAGCTTTGTATTAATATTCCTTTTTAAATATTAAGCTCTTTGCCTCAGATCAAAGAAATAGGTCTGAGCTCTTTCAGCTCTTTGCGATGTTTTTTTTTTAATACAGCAACGCAGAATCAAATATTTATCTGAATTGATTGTAGGTACGTCGTTACGAGCGACGAGTTCGGTTAAATTATACACAAAACAAATGCTGTGACACTTGAAAACATTACATTGATTTATCATTTTTAGTCACATCGATTTCTCATTCAAAATAAATTGAAAGATCACATCACTAATTTCGTTCAGAAACCAAGAAAGCAATTTGATTTATATCAGAAACGTTTAAAAATTAGGATAATTCGTTAATATTTTGCATAATACCTAATAAAATGAAAATGAAATAACAAAATATTACAACATATGTACGAATAAATAAAACACGAATCCACAGACTGGTAAGCGCAGCGAAGGATTATCGCTGACATGACGTGGTGGTCGGACGACAAAGTCGAAAGATTAGAGTAACACTGTGGGAAAGACAAGTCTTGTGTTGGCGCTGAGCTGGACATAAGGCCGATTCCAATCCCTGTAGCGATCCGGCCGTAGTGGGCATGCCTATAACCCTAATTTATTTGTGACGTCACCCTTATTTCTTGTTTTACATCTCTATGAACTCCCCGGTATTCTCTCTTATGTAAATTGTATATATATTAAGCTCTCGCATACTCTCCTTGAAGGCTATAATGGTCTCTTATGTAGTCTAGTAGTAGTATACCCTCCTATGTAGGTACTTGCTAGTCCACCGCTTTATGTGCTTTCAAAAGGCCCTTTACCCCGTTGTTTAATTCTTTGTGTTACTCATTTTACCCCTGTTACCTTATTTGTCGCAAGTGCGGCTGCTGAGCACGAGGTCTCGGGTTCGAATCCCGAGTCGGGTCGAAATCGCTTTGTGGG
Organism: Helicoverpa armigera; assembly: GCF_030705265.1. NCBI lineage: Eukaryota > Metazoa > Arthropoda > Insecta > Lepidoptera > Noctuidae > Helicoverpa > Helicoverpa armigera. The sequence continues at coordinate 6,352,530 of NC_087141.1, forward strand.
TTTAGAAGACTTTCACAAATACAATAAAACTGACAACTGAATGAATCGCTATGGCAATTGTCAAGGGTCTGCTCCCAACACTGACCTCTATGTTTACCACAGGTCAGTGGCTCCCAAAATATATTTAAATAATTAATTATTTAATCGTTCAAATGGTTCCGAAATTCACAAACATGATACGTATTCATTTTAAGTATCAGAGGTTTTGCGGTAAATCGTTTCGGACCGTTTCGCTCCGCTTTGGCGACCACAAACCTCTCCATCTTTTCACGCAGTTTGCACCTTGAGTTTTGGCTGTAAATAAGAACTCGTAGAGGGCTGCAGTCAGGATGCGGCGCGCCGCGACGCAGCGCGATGCCCTGCCGAGCGGTGCCTCCTGTCGCGGCCCTAAGCGACTGCGCCGAACTGTCTGGTTCGCTAAGTCATACGTCAGTAAGATCTTATTTGGATTTTTTTTGTGAAGTGTTTTGTGCTGTTTTATTTTTAAGTAATAAATAAGTGTAAATATATTATATTCGTAAGTACCTATATTTTTATATGAATGGCATAAACGGCTGTGGTGATGCGGAAGACAGTCAACCTACCACATCGTTGGATACCTCAGTGAGATGTCCCCACTGTTCACAGGCACGTTTTTTTAAAGGTGAACGAGGCTTGAGGGTGCACTATGGCAAAGTACATAAAGCTCGCGGCGTATCCTCAGCCTCTTAAACTGTATCCCCTACCTACCACATCGACAGCTACAACACTCACCCCACTTTGGCAACAACTTTCCAAATTAAAACATTCAGTGCCCATTCTGAAGAGAGTTCCTCGTTGCGCAAGACCGTCGCCGTCGGTTGCAAAAAGTTTAGCACGGTGCGTATATCCCTTGCTGCCCGAGAGAACTCTGAACGTGCCTGGGAACAGTTATTAACCTTCCCATATAGGGTTCTACATGTTCAAAAAAGTTTGGCATCTAAAAAAACTTAGACAGCCCAAATTAAGGAAAACTGTATGAGTACTATTTCTTCTTTTGACCCTAAATTACCGGCACGTCTACCCCACAAAGGGCTTCTACATCATGTGGAATCCAAATTAGGAGAAGGTGACATACGGGGGGCTGCTAGGGTACTTTTTAGCAGCGATGTGTTCGCGCCATACTCTCCAGAGACTTTTACAGCCTTGGAAAGTAAACACCCGGCCGCAGCAAATGACCTCTCCTTCCCCGACCCCAGATCCATTATACATTACAGCTATCCAATTGCGCTCGGCTGTCAACTCCTTCAGGAGCGGCTCCGCCGGGGGCCAACACTTAGAAGACTTAACGAGTGCAAGCGCCGGGGAAGCTGATGAGTCGCTTTTGAGGGAGCTGACAGCTCTTATAAATTTAATGTTTGCCGGCAATGTGCACGATGCCGTCATCGATGTCTTGTATGGGGCTAACTTAGCGCCCTACGCAAGAGGGATGGCGGCATTCGTCCCATTGCCGTAGGTAGCACCTACCAACGTATCGTAGCCAAAATAAGCTGTGCCTATTACAGCGAATCCTTGGCCAGCAAGTTCCAGCCCCTACAGTTAGGTTTCGGTTCTAAAGGGGGCTGTGAGGCTGCGGTACATGCATTAACAACTTTCCTCAATAGTAATGAAGGGGAGGTCATTTTAAAGGTTGAAGTCATGAATGCCTTCAACTCCGTAAACACCGCAAAAAAAGAAATTATTAAAGTTTTTAAATTCCTTTGGCAATGTTATAGATACTCTTCGAAATTATTATATAAAGGCCATCATCTCGAATCTGCTGCTGGATGTCAACAGGGTGACCCTCTTGGGCCAGTCATTTTTAGTTTAGCTATAAATCCAATTATTCGTCAACTAAATTCAAAAATTAACGTCTGGTATTTAGATGATGGCACCCTAAGAGGCGATGTAGATACTGTTTTCAATGATCTTACACTCATCATCATCCTCCGAGCCTTTTCCCAAACTATGTTGGGGTCGGCTTCCAGTCTAACCGGATTCAGCTGAGTACCAGTGCTTTACAAGAAGCGACTGCCTATCTGACCTCCTCAACCCAGTTACCCGGGCAACCCGATACCCCTTGGTTAGATCGTTTTCAATGATCTTACACTATTAAAAGAAAAATTCAAATCAATCGGTCTCACACTCAACTTTTCGAAATGCGAAATTTCCATTCCTGACACCAACATTCATAGGCAAACGAATATTTCAAAATTTCATACCATAGCTCCGCAATTAAAAATCATTGAGAAGCCTCTCTTCGCCTACTAGGGTCTCCAATCTATGACGACAAAACTTCAATGAATCACGAAAAATTCAAAACTTCAATGACATTTCGGACTAACCTGTCCTTAAAATTAATGTACATTCGGCATATACCCTTATTCGATATTGTTGTTTCGGACCAAAATTAACATCTATCCTTCGCTCTTCTCATTTGTAGAAACATCCGAACCTATTAGATAAGGAACAGCCTTTCTCTTATATTAAATCTGGCCCTGGACGACCGAGCCTGGCAACAGGCCTCACTGCCTATTAGCTTGGGAGGCCTCGGCGTCCGCAAAATTTCCAGTCTTAGTTTACCGGCATTCCTCTCCTCGGTCCACAGCACCGCAAGTCTCACTAGGAAAATTATATCTTGGTCACTGGTGGACTTTGGGGTGAACACATGAATGCTTGGAAAATGACTTGCCCAAATACGGTTTTGCCCAGCGACCCCTCCTCTCAGAGACAGTGGGATGGGCCGCTCTGCAGCATCACACACACGGAATGATCTTCTTAATATGTGTAATGGTGCTGCCAAGCGTGCTCGTCTGCTAGCTGTGGGAGACTGACTATGGTTGCAGTTTATTCCGTCAACCAGTGTAGGTACTATGCTGGATGACGACACCTTTCGGATCGCTACATGCCTTCGATTAGGCGCTCCCTGTGTTGCTCCGCATCGCTGCCATTGCGGTGAAGCTGTCGACAGCCTCGGGCACCATGGTCTGTCGTGCTGCCGAAGTGCTGGTCGTATTGCACGGCATGCCAGCATTAACGACATTATGCGTCGAGCTCTTTCCACCGCCGGCGTACCAGCCGTGTTAGAGCCTAATGGACTGGTACGTGACGATGGAAAGAGGCCAGATGGCATGACGTTGTTGCCATGGAAAATGGGTAGGCCCTTGGTGTGGGACGCAACATGCGACGACACCCTGGCGCCATCACATCTTCCTAGCACGGCAGGCTGTGCTGGGGCGGCTGCACCTTCTGCAGAGACCACCAAGCGGCGCAAATATAATAACCTTATTGGAAATTATAGTTTTGGGCCGTTTGGGGTCGAAGCGCTTGGACCGTGGGGCCCGGTTGGCGTTACTTTACAAGGACATCGCGAAAAAGCTTGTCGACCCTTCACGTGACCAGAGGGCTGGCTTATTCTTTGGACAAAGAATTAGCATTGCCATTCAACGTGGCAATGCAGCCAGTCTTCTGGGCACGTTTCCGGAGGACAGTGATGCGGAGGAATACTTCGACGCCTGATCGATGCTCTTTTATATGTTTTATGTTTATATATATTTTGTATGTAGTATTTTATTTTTAGATTTGTATAAAGATAAGTAATTTAAGTTTGTATATATAGTGTGTACATTGCATAAAATAAAGAATAAATGTTCAAACCAAAGCCAAAAAATAAAATAAAACTGAGCTGCACTAATTTAATAGGTATTTAAAAAGTTGCCACTGAAATAAACAATTTCTTATGATTTAAATTAAATATAACACTTGTTAGTATAAGATCCCAGCATAGAACGACCTTTACCCTGATGGTTATTGGATTAAAGTAATTTTTAGTTAACAAAATATGCCAATAAAGAGATTGCAAATGTGTATTTCCTTTTATGTCGCCCCTATGCACTCTCTTATGTACAACCCCTATGTACTCTCCCTCTATGTTCCCCTAAATACTCTCTCATGTATGAATGTCCATGCCCTTTTTTGAGGGCTTTTTCGCCCCTGTCTTATCAATCAGGTCTTTTTTATAAATCGATGGCCTATATTCAGCATTGGTAAGTAGACCAATAACTATGAGAATAACCAATAGCTTACTGTTTAATTTGAAAAAACCATCAGGGGGAAAGATATAGATTCGAATATAAAAACGCGTTGACCTATTGACTGAGCAGCTAAGGATAAGTTTGTGATATAAAAACATCCTTACGGAAGAAACCCGATTGAAAATTGCTGCAAAAACAATTTAGAGAAACAAGGTAGGTGAAATAAACGTAATACACTTTATATTTTCAGTTACTTTATTAAATAATTTCATTTTACAACCAGTATTGAATGCAGTAACATTTCATCACATTATAGTACATACACATATCATAGACAATTTCATAATGTGGTTACAGACACATAGACATAATACGTATATATAGAATGAGTAATGGAGTACACAATACGAGATACATTATAATGAGGAGTACATTTTCATAATCAATAATCAGCTAGTGTATATTAAAATTACTATAAAACAAACCAGTCGTGAAGAAAGTTAAAAAAAAAACATGTTCTATGTACCTATCAAGATATGTTTCAAGTCTACTATAAAGCCAACAAATCATTTGTAACAAATAAATCATAGTTTAACAGTCTGATCACACGAATATTACAAATTAAATAATAAAAATGTATATGCCATCTAGTTATTTACAAAAGTTAGCTAACTAAATAACAAAGAACCTAATATTATTTTGTAAGTTACACGCCACTAGGCCGTCTAAATACTGACTGGCTGGCCGGTCGCTGACCGATCTCTAACCGATAATAATTATTTTTCCTACAAAATTCTACGCTAAATAAATTAAAGTCCAAGCCTAGATAATATGACGCCGGTGCAGTAATCAGAAGCTCTTGTTCAAAGATATTTTTTTAATCTGGAATGCATTCATTTTTAATAACTGGCAACACTGTCCAGGACACCGGCGCCAAGTATTCCTAAATACACTGAATTACCTAAAAATCTTTATCAAACCGCGTTAATAATTTCATATCAAAAGCTTCTCTATGAATACATGAATCATTCGAATGTAAAATCGTTTAATGTAAAATGTCGATCAAAACTGTAGGTAATATGTTTACGAGCAGTCTAATTTAGGAGCCATCGTTACATTGAATTCCAAGCGTCTATTGCTACTGTGTGGCCTATGTTATAATATTAATCATCGCTGGTATGTGGGGGTGGATGTACGAACACACAACAACATCATTTGCACTGAGGAGTCATTTATCTCGCACTTCGCGCCATATTTTGACAGCTGTCACATTTGACATATGACACTTTTGACAGGTGTCATTTTTGACGTTTGGCGCGTCTTGTTCAGTCGGTGAGGGCGATGGGCGCGGGCGGGTGGCGGCTGCAGAAGACGGCGCAGAGCGCGGGCAGCGCGCGGGTGAGGAGGCCGGCGCCGGAGGGCTGCTGTTATGCGAACGACTCCTTTGTGGGGCTCATCTGCTTGCTGGAGCCCACGCTTGATCTGCTCTCGCGACCACCGGATGACTGAGATCTGAGGGAAGAAAATTAGATTTTAATTATTATTATCGATCATAGGGGAGCTTGTAGTGAATCCGAAAGAGTTCGTTCGATCAAAAGGTGCCTTTCAGATGAGTTGCCTTGAGTTTTAGAAGACACCTTTAGCAACGCCATCTTATCAGGATGGTTATAAATATTTCAGAAGACACGTGTCAGTCTCAGCGGTAATTTTATCATCTGTAGCCATTGTTGAGGGCCAGATACTCTTCCAACCAGTCTAAAGACAAAAGATTACATAAATTAGTAATACATACTTCTGTGTGTCTAGTTGCACGCTGTTCCGCGAGGGCGCGGAGGGGCTGAGCTTGTGGTTCGCCAGGAACGTGCCGATCGACTCGTCCGAGCTGTAGCTGTCGTTGTCGCTGCAAATATAAAGCAACATTAGAGAAAATCCATAAGTGTTATGTGACAAAATTAATTATGATCATACGTTTGAGGCACATAGAGGACAGCGAATGGCACTTTGATCGCAAGTGTATGTTTTTATTACATCAGCCACATATACACTTTCATATAGCACAGGCTAAGAACCTAATATTATGTCAAGAATTTAAGTAGGTATCCAAATAATCATATTTCAAAAATGTATTTCATCATCATCAACGTCATCCTTTTCATTGTGCCCCACTGTTGTAGCAATAATTATCATGCTTGTACAATGTGCGTTGGTCAACATGAAGATAATATAAACAGGAAAAACACAAAATATCTCACCTGTCAGTATCCCTAGAATCTCCCGGACTGGACAGATCCCCGGCTATAGCTTCCTGCAAGGCCGTAGCCCTCCTAGCAGCCAGCCTGGCTTCATCCCTCGCGGCTGCTGCATCAGCTGCGGCGGCCGATGCGGCTGCTTCGGCGGCTGCCTTAGCTCGACCAGCCTCGCTGAGCTTAGCGTTTAGAGCGCTGTTCTCTTCTTTGAGTTCGCTGTTGGGATAAAGTGTTGAGTTATTAGTAAAAATACAAATAGCAAGAATTTAAAGGCCATGTATCACTTGCCTGATCGAAATATAATGCCTATTGCATATCGATATCAATATTGAAAAAAAAAGGAATAATGTTTTTTTTCTAGTTAGGGAGGGCGTGTCCCTCGCTAATATGGAAACAGATATGGAATTTTCTTTTTGTCATAGAATCTAAAGTCTACTAGAACAACTGGCACATAGGCGAATACGCTGCACGGGCTGTGGTGGTGGCTACAATGGCAATTTTAACATATTTTTACATATTGATTGAAATTTGGATTTTGAAAACATTATGCCATGAGGTCTTATGAGGCGATTCCACCAAAATTTTGCTGTGCCCTACAGGGTCCACAATTGTACCTAGCTCTAAGTCAAATTGTAACACATATTCTATACATTGTGGAATGCAAATAAATACTATGAATATGAATGAGGGATCCATATAGAGGACAAGACTTGTCCGCCTTTCCAAAAAGAATGAGGTTATCAATTGTGATTTTTTAATACGTTTTTTTCGTTTGTACTGCCTTACCGTAGCTGCCTAGTAATCTTCCTGAGCTCGTCAGCAGCCAGCTGTTCTTTGGCCCGTGCGGTGGCTAACTCCTGTGCGAGTTGCTCATGAGCCTCGCGGAGCCGGGACAGCTGCCCTTCAAGTCGGGACCGCGCCGTCGCTTCCAGTTCTAAGCTGGATTCTAGTTCCTGTGGGGGTTAGTTTAAGGTTCAAGTTTCATAGTTCTCTGATAATTAAGGTTTACAATAAACGACGAATATAAAAATTAATAATAAATAAGTAAAACTTTGCTGTGCCCGACGGGGTCCATAATTGTTTCTTTTAATTTTACCCACCAGCCTGTACACATTATGGTATGCAATACCTTAAGTTATTGAGTACATAAATAAAAAATAGTTGTTGATGTTTTATTAGGTGGGGAGTTATGGGATGTGAGTGTAGCTAAAGGGAGTGTCAGAAGAAAGAAATCAACAGGTCCATTTGTTTTTGTGGAAAATTGTAAAAAAAAATGTTGGGGATAGAACGGGAGTGTCAGAATTTGGACGAGATTTTTTTTATTTTATGTTTAAAGAAGTTTCGAAAATCTTGATCGTGTTCTTTATTTCCAAAATATTTTTTGGCTCGCGAGTATATTTTTTTTTAATGGCGAAAATCATCAACTGACCCTCTGTGGGTTAGCAGCGGTGAGGGAGTGTCAGACTCTTACTGACTAAACACCGTCGTGTTCCGTCGTAGGCCTTTATGTACCAGGGCCGCGGTAACTCTTTCGAACAATCCCGCTACCAGGCCTTGTTCGTCTCGCTCTGCGCTGACGTGACCTGGCCTGACCTTGACCTGTATTTTTTTATTTTCACTGACCTTATATATTACTGATACTGACCTTATTATTGATAGCCGTGGTGGCCTAGTAGGTAAAGAACCAACCTCTCGAGTACTAGGGTGTGGGTTCGATTCCAGGTCAGGCAAGTACCAATGCAACTTTTCTAAGTTTGTATTTACTTTCTAAGCATAGCTTGGACACCAATGAATGATAAAAGGTGAGGGAAAACATCATGAGGAAACCTGGACTATATAGTCTGAAATCACCAACCCGCATTGAGCAAGCGTGGTGATTAATACTCAATCCTTCTCCATGTGAGAGGAGGCCGCAGCCCAGCAGTGGGACGTTAAAAAAAATGGCTGTAACAGTAACAGTAACTGACCTTATTTCTAAGCTCCAGTCGTCTCTCAGCCTCCATATGTCCATGCGAGTGTCCTGCCTCAGCATGCGCCAGCTTGGCAGTAAGCTCCGCCAGCTTGTCCCGAGCTGCCCTAGCTTCTTCAGCGGCGGCGTCGGCGCGGGCGCAGGCCTCGCGCGTTTCGCTTTGAGCTGCGCAGAGCGCTGATGTGCTGGATCGATATTTTTTGAGGAGCTGAAAAAAATATTGGTTGGTTAGAAGATGAAGAGAGAATATGATTTGCGGAAAATTTGTGTTAGGACATACAGTTGTACATTTCCAAGTAACGGTTAAAATGTTCATTTTGTGACGTTTAGCAGAATTTTAGTTTACTTTAGTTGGATCTTGGATCCAACAAAGTTTTACACGATTGACAATCGATGGTGTACATAAGTTATGATATTTATCTACATATATATGTACTTACTTACATAAAACATTAAAAAAGAAGCAAATGGTTCATGAAAGAATTGTATATTTCTAAATTTTTTATAATTTTAGTTCCATGGTACGTCGACTCTCGCTCTGCTCGCTTCTAGCGCAGCATTAACTTACAAAGCATTGTCACTATATCTAATGTAACACATACCTCAGCAGCCTCCTCTTCTGCATCATCTAGCTGTGCCCTGGCAGCAGCAGCATCTCGTGCGGCGGTCATCGCTCGCTCGGCCGCGTCGAGTCTCGCTCTGCTCGCTTCTAGCGCAGCATTAACTTACAAAGCATTGTCACTATATCTAATGTAACACATACCTCAGCAGCCTCCTCTTCTGCATCATCTAGCTGTGCCCTGGCAGCAGCAGCATCTCGTGCGGCGGTCATCGCTCGCTCGGCCGCGTCGAGTCTCGCTCTGCTCGCTTCTAGCGCAGCATTAACTTACAAAGCATTGTCACTATATCTAATGTAACACATACCTCAGCAGCCTCCTCTTCTGCATCATCTAGCTGTGCCCTGGCAGCAGCAGCATCTCGTGCGGCGGTCATCGCTCGCTCGGCCGCGTCGAGTCTCGCTCTGCTCGCTTCTAGCGCAGCATTAACTTACAAAGCATTGTCACTATATCTAATGTAACACATACCTCAGCAGCCTCCTCTTCTGCATCATCTAGCTGTGCCCTGGCAGCAGCAGCATCTCGTGCGGCGGTCATCGCTCGCTCGGCCGCGTCGAGTCTCGCTCTGCTCGCTTCTAGCGCAGCATTAACTTACAAAGCATTGTCACTATATCTAATGTAACACATACCTCAGCAGCCTCCTCTTCTGCATCATCTAGCTGTGCCCTGGCAGCAGCAGCATCTCGTGCGGCGGTCATCGCTCGCTCGGCCGCGTCGACTCTCGCTCTGCTCGCTTCCTCTAGAGCGGCGTTCGCTTCCGCCGCTTCCGCTTCGGCCGCTTGACGGGCTTTGGTTGCTGCGCGGACGGCTAGCTCTAGGTCTTCAACCTGGAGAAAAAAACGGTTTTTATTTATATTCGTAAATGAAAAGTTATTGCGTTGAAAATCACGCCAATCTCAATTACGGATAGGAACATTTTTATGAAGTTTACATACCTGGTTCTTCAGCTGTCTGATCTGTGCCTTAGCTCCTCCTTCCTTTTCTTTCTGTTCAAGCATGGTTTGCGCGTCACGGAGTAAAGCACGGTATCTCTTCAGGTCCCTAGAATGAAATACACTTATCATTATCATGAACGAAAGGGGTACTGAGGTACATTAGGTATTTATTTTGTGTATAGGAATCACAATAACATATGTGGAGGCTTATTTTTATCCATGTACGAAAGTATTGGTCATATCGCTCTCTTGCAGCAGGCTTCGCTCCGAATGCTCGCTCTAGCAGCGGCCCCAGTTCCCTGCAGTGCTTACCTCTTGAGCCTCTGCAGCAGCTGAGCCTGTTCATGGTTCTCGGCCCTGGCGGTCTCCTCGAGCGCGGCGAGGCGTCGCTCCAGCTCGTGTCGCTCGCGCAGCAGCAGGCTTCGCTCCGAATGCTCGCTCTCTAGCTGGCTTTCTAGCACTGTGACGAGGGAAATAAATAAATTTTAATATACAAAAAATTTATGATAAATAAACTAAAACTAAAAAAAAAGATAAGATGAAAATGAAGAAGAAGAAAAGAAGAAAAATAAAAAAGGAGACATGTAAAACAAATATTACTATTAAAGACTGCTATATTTCTTTATGCTACATTTCACATCATAAGCCATACAGGCAGATTTTCGAAGACTCTAACACCAAGTCCCAAAAGGTCTTATTCTTCTCCCTAATCCTGCAAAAACCCCTCAAAGTAAACACAACTTACTCTTAAGCTTCTTGGCAGCATTAGCCCTGGTTTCCTCCATCTCGTCATCCCTGGCAGCGGCTTCTAGTCGCGCCTCCTTGCGTTGTTGTTCTAGCAGCATCTCGAGTCGGAGCTTCGAGCTTTCCAATAGCTGGAGAGAGAGTGGAATATTGGGTTATTGTCTATTTAAATAGGACTTGCAAATGGTGTACAAAATTAAGGGGTTTGAAATCCAACTGAAATGGTATTTGGATGACAATATGATTTTGTTTCCCGAAAAATTCTGTTTTAAAATCTGTTCAGTAAGAAACGGTCACTACACAGTTTGCCGTTGCCGTGCGTTTCAGAGAAATGCAACCTGTGGTGTGAGTGTAACAAAACTTCATCACCTACTTTTGGTCGTTTTAACAAATGAGTCTAGCAAGACCTATCAAAACTCCTTCCAGTAACTGACTTGCACCTGTCAGAAACTCCTCACTCACTTCCTACTCGTCGCCAACTGACCTGTATCTGTCCGGCCAGCTCGTCGAGCTCCTCCTCCTGGTCGCGGACCCTCCTCTCGAGCTCCGTCTTGTTCCTCCTGAGCGCGGACAGCTCGTCCCCTCCGCCGCCGCGCTCCTCAAGCTCCCGCGTCGCCGCAGCCAGGCGCTCTTCTTTCAGCTCCAGTTCCAGACGAGCTTCCTGTGGAACAAAAGAAGGGTTCCTTCAGACACAAATACCGGTAAAGTTCCTATTATTTCGTTGACTACTATGATGTCAATAGTTGCCAAATTCGGAAAAGCTCCTCAAAGACAAGATCTGTACGAAAAATGCCCAAGAAGTCACACGAAAGTTGACGATAGCAAAGTTATTTAGTGCGAACTGTTTACTCACAGAGGAACCTGTGTGTAACGAGGAACAGATGGTCAAGCAAAGCTTGGTGCGGTCAGTCCATGGATGGATTAGCATCTATGACATAGCGTGTTACTCAGAAGAATTATAAGTGGGTCCCGGCTGTCATTTACATCTTTGTCAGTCGTTACGTCTAATCTAATACTAGCCTTCATATCATAGGGTATCGAGTATCGGATTACTCAAGAAACTGGGTTAAGAAGATCTAACAGCCAGTTGTTCTAAAAAGCTGGTACTGGTCTGGAAGCTGACCCTATCACCGGAAAAGGCTAGGCAGATGATACTCACAGAGAGGCTCTGTTCGACGGCATACTTCTCGGCGTGAGCCTGGTCCCTCTCGCGCGACAGTCGTTCCTTGGCGCTGCGCTCTCGCTTCAACTCCTCCTGGGCTGCTTGCAGCTCGCCGTCGAATTTACGTTGGCGTTTCTCTAGGAGATTGTTGCGGCATGTCTGCAAATGGACGAAGGGGTTAATATGGGCATTGGAAGTCAAGAGGCAGAAAAGGGGTTTAATATAGGACACCAAGAAAGATACTAGAAACTTTGGAGTCAAGAAGACCATGGTCTGGCAAATACAGTCTTAGGACGGTGGTCACACTGTCTTTGCAATAAATACATATATTTATAGGTATGCCAATTTCTTTAGCTCAAGCATATGAGGAGAGCTTTCGGTCTTGCTTTTCAAGCCTTATGTACAGGGTCTTACAAATAAGACGTAAAGCTGAAAGTACCCGATACTTTAAAAATATAATCTGTTTTTCATTGGTATGCCAACTTTATTACAATTGATACCTAATACCTACGGAAAGCAAATATTTACAGTATTCTCTTGACATTTTTATGGGTTACTTTAACTTATATAAATAATATTATTAGCTTATAATATTTTACATACCTGTTCATCCAGCAGAGATCGAAGGTCAGCCATATCGTTGGTGAGCTTCTGCAGCTTGCGCTTCCACTGCGCCGCCACTGCGCGCTGCTCCTCCACTTCTTCGTAAGCATCTTGCACCTGGGGGTAGAGGAATATCATGAGTTATTGTTACTAACAGTCATGCGCCAAACTTAATGGCGGCTTGCAACTAATGTCCGAGCAGAAGTCGCTGATCATATGGTAAGAAACCTGTCAAATACCAATCGAATTTGTTTAACGGGTTAATTAAGGGTAGTTCGCCTGAGTAAAGATTTATACTTCACAGGTTAAACTTAAAACTCAATAACAATCTCATTAAAATCTATTGTACCAATATAACAAAGCTAGGCAGTTTGCTGAGACGCGTAAATCTTAAGAACTAATGTGCCGACTTCTAGAATCCAGTGTCAGATAGTCCATTTAATTTATCGAGGAACGCTATACTTAGACTACTTTTTGAACAGATACTCGAAGTACTTAATTCCCACGGGACGCGGGTGAAACCGCATGCGGAAACTAGTATCAACAAAAAGGATATGACTAACTGCATCGAAGGCCAAACATCTCAAAACACCAGATTTTCCATACGAAACAGCACTAACAACGCCATTAAACCAATTCGTATTAAAACGAGACGTATTACGAAACTTTATGTACACGAGACGGCGTTGGACGAACGCCAAAAGTTAACCGATTACGATAAAACAACTAAATTATATTATTATTGTTAAACTGAATAATTTCTTACTCAAGTGCACTAACCTCCGTTTCTTCCTCCATTTAGTAGGTTTTTATGATCAAGAGATTTTTTCAAAATATTTTGGAATTACGAAACACAAATGTCATCAACCTTTGGTATTTGAAATGTGATAGGTACCTACAGGATTTTTCATTATATGTTCTTTGCCCAGTTGTAATTTTAAACACACTTTGAACTTTCTACATCATAACTTTGGGCTCTATGTAATTAGTGAAACTTTTAACTGTTGGTCCACCAATTAAGATTACTTTTATCACTTTTTAAAATATGTCACTTTCCACTCGATTTCCTATTTCAAAATTTATTATTCCACATTAAAACGAAGCGATTCTTTCTTAACTGGCCTCAATAAACTGAATGATGACACCAGTAAAATAAAAACCAGCTTTATCAGCAGTTGAAAGCATTCACTTCAATATAATAAAATAAAATGCATTATTATCATTATTTTAAATGCACAACGTTCATAAACTATACGCATATCAACTTTTTATAGTTACACTCAAGAATTTATCACACAAAATGTTTCGTCACTGGCTTTTAATAAAAAATATGGCGGGAATTTGTTACTCAATTTGAAATTCGAATCTCACTCTTCAGTTTTTTTTAATTCAAATACTTTCAAAAGAGGTTTTAAACACAAAGTATTGATTGTATTAAAAATTAAAATGTCATGTTATATCGTTGATAGTTGACCGAAATATGACGCCGAAGAATCGAGATCGCATGGGAACCTGAGGTTTGATATCGGAAAACCGCGCCAAGGATGAGATATGTCGAGATAAAACATGATTAGACGGCTTGTAAACCTAGACGTTAAGGCCTCTTTAGTAGTAAACCACTAGAAGATTTAACCTGTTGTGTGTTCAATGAATTCATGTCAACAAAAATACATATGACTTTAGAGGTAGCTTTTTAAAATAAATATAGGTGTAACGATACTCAATAGACGCAGGTAATAATGTATTAATAGCTCGTTCATAGCAACAGGTAGGATTTATATTTGTTTGCCAACCGTACGGCCTAGGTCATGGATGTTCCCTATAAATACTATACAAACGTTTATAGTGTGATTACAATTTGCAGATATTTTGAGATTTTTTCATCATCATGTTGAATTGGAAATGGATAATCAAGGTGGAATATAATGACTTACTACCTATACTAATGGGTTTTAATTTATTTTTTCGTATTTGATTTTAAGCTTCCTTGGCATAGGTACTTAGGTTTTTTAGTTTTTCAGAAATATAAGAGAGATTGTTAAAATCGAAAACGGGTCTATGAGGATGACGATAACATTGTTAACAGTTGTTTTTACCACACTAATTATTTCCGAAAATAAGTACGGCTACTCACGAGTATTTTCAGAACTTCATTGAAAGTCGATCATACTCGTACAAACAAAACCGCCCACGATCCGCCTACTGAATGACGACAGACGTTGTCATTTTCAATGCAATTTCCAAAATTAAAACCATCATTATTCATGTAGACAAGTTTTTTTGTAACATTTTGAAGTTGCATGATCTTTTTGTTGATGTAGTTTTACGCAATACTGAAAACCGAAATACATTATTAAAAAAGCGGCTAAGCGCGAGTCTAACTCGCGACCGGAGGGGCCGTGCTATAAAAAAAATCATGATTGTCATATGTGAGCCCCTAAAATATTGATTTTATTCTAATTTTCAGTATTTAATGTTATACTTAGTGGCAACATAAGATCCAGCAATTATGTGAAAATTTCAACTGTCTAGCTATCACAGTTCTAGAGATACAGTCTGGTCACAGACAGACAGATGGACAACGAAGTCTTAGTTATAGGGTCCCATTTTACCCTTTCAAAATCTGTACCACGTATCGAGTCCCCGACCATAGACAACTTTGAAAAGAACCTCTTTATGCCATGGAATCTTCAAAATGAGTTCACAAAGTTATTTCCAGATTCAAAATAATTTAATGTTCAGCTTCAATGACAAATTCTTTGGGTAAAAATAAAACTGTATGTAGGCGGGTGTTGAATTGTTGATACGGAAACACGGCATAAACATCGTAATTATTGTCTATGGTGATCAATGAGGTTTTAGTAAAAAAGATTTTAGTGCAGCAATTCGGTTATTGCGTACCATGTTATTATAAAAAAGTAAGAAATATTACACAGTTAATTTAAAGATGTTTTTCTGTCTGGAATATTTTGTTTGTGGAAGAATTCATCGCTCTGGAATTTGTTGTCATTACAATTTGAACGCAATTTTTATTTTTTGTTTTGATTTATCTGGGCCAAATGCATTGCTATTGAATGTTTGTTTTTAAACAAAATCACGTCTTTTAAAGATGAGTAATAAAGTCACTTCTCTTGTTTATTTTCTTTCAAATATCTACTACATATTCTCTCAAACATAGCCCCATAATTTCTCACCCCCGCACTCAGAGACATGTAATGATTACTTAAGTCACTCTTCAGTGACAGATTCTCATAGAAATTCTGCACTAAGGAACGGCTTAGGTTACAATTGAATGCCTCTGAGTATAACCATTATCCGTCTTACCAAAAACTTTTAAGCGTCAGTTTAAGACTTGTCTAAAAATATTTTTATTATGACGCATTTTGCAGCCACAATTTTTTTAGACAAGTGTAAAACAGATGTTTAAGTTTTTAAATACTACAAAAAACAAATGAACAAACTCAGCTACAAATCTGACCCAAAATACACGTTCAAAACTTTGTACATTTAACAACAATATAAAGACTCTTTAAGTAGCAATAAAGGAAACCGGTCCTATTAAAAACTAAAGAGGTTTGTTTACAAAATTATGCAGTTTAGTATGGCGTATGCGCACGTTTCAGCCTTGTTACAGTTTTAAAACCTTGGGTGTTACGTGAAGATTATGATGAAAAATTACTGACCTCTTGGTTATGCTGTGGTAGTTAAATCAAACTTAAAGTGGAATGTATGATGAGGTGCGGGAAATTGGAATATGAATGGGTTAACATTAGATATGGATATGAGGTTAGAGCTTGTTAAATTCATAAGTAAGTATGTCATAAGTATACCCGCAGGCTACGGAACAGAATCCGTGTGGAAAAAAATAATTTAGGTCAAAACATCGTACATCTTTTCAAAATATTTATCATCTCAAGAACAATTACTAAGGATTCCTAAAGTTAACTTAGAATTCCTACGAAATCGTGTCTGATTTACCTCAAACTGTCTGAAACTGCACCTAATAACCCAATAAACTTTGGATGAACGGCGCATCAAACGCTCGTCAATAAGTTCAGCGCTTCCCAAGATAAGCGCAGACAGACAGACCAAATAAACAACCTTAATGCAATGTTGCTAACGTAGGAAGGAAATTAGGATAGTTATTTTAATACTACGTAATACTTTCTGGGCTACATGTACCTAAGAAAGATCGATTTTTGAATCGAAAAATAACCATTTCTCGTCATCTCTTTTATCAGCAAGGATATAGGTTATGTTTGGTTTTTAAACCGGGAGTGCGGAGTTTATATGGGACACGGATGAAATTACGGGAAACGGCGACTTTACACTAATATAATAATGAAAAAAAAATGTGTGTTCGTTTCTTTGTTTGTAGCCTAAAGACTCGGAAATCACTAAACCGATTTGTAAAATCCTTTCAATGCTGGGAAGCTACATAATTCTCGAGTGACATAGGCTACATATTTATATAGGTATAGACAGTTTTTTCCCCGAGACGCGGTTGAAACCACGGGAAACAGTTTCCTAGTAGTACCATATCCCCGCATATGTACCCGCAGTCAAAACTTCGCGTAAACAATATACGTAGAATAGCAACAAACAAGCCGATGTAGGATGTTATTCGCGCTGTGTTCACGTTAACCTATTTATGTAAACACGGCCATTCAGCATTTACAACTTCCGCGAAAATAACCGCATTGACCAGAACGTACTCAAAGATTCAATAATAATGTTATTGTTGCAGTGCGAAATATAAAAATAATGGCTTTTCTCCGCAGTTTCACTCAAGCGCGTCCCGGGGATCTTCTCGCACCCAGACAAAAAGTAGACTAAAACTTTCCTCGTTGCAAGGGTTACCTACACAGAATATTTTTTTGAATCGGCCCAGTGATCCCTGCGCGTCCAATTTTAATAAGTAAACATATTTGATTATTACTGAACATTGAAACATCGAATTTTCCGCGAAGTTAGAAAAACTCCACACATCAAAGTAAATTCTATGTCTAGACATTAATGTAAAATCTTAAATCTTACACTTTCTATCTTCAATCGGTTAAAAACCGGGCACTTCTTAAGAACATAGTCAGCCATTTTGAAAGTTGACTTAGGAAATCCTCAAAACGCTTTTCGTCTAGAGACTCCAAGACCCATTTATTTGACAAATATAATCAGTTTCTTACCTTCTTCTCCAGCTGCTTCTTAACAGTGACCAGCTGTTCGAGGTCATCCTCATGCTGTCTGCGCAGCTGAGCTCTCAGGAGTTGCAGCTCACGGTGAGCTCTCTCGAACCTTCGCTTGTATTTGTCTCCTGAGGCTGATGCGTCGGCTTCTGAACCTTCGGAGTCTGATGGTTCGGCGCCCCCGCTGTCGGCGGAGCGCCAGTGGAGGAGTTCGAGTTCTAGGCGTTCGGAGGCCTAAAGGAGAAAAGTTTGTTAGCATCTTCGTGTGTATCAAGAGTGATAAATAACAGTGTACAAATATTATTATTCTGTATATTTCTGAATTTGTCCCATCTACTTAAAATAAGACTTCACTCTACTTAATTCAGATGATGCTTTATAAAGAAACTTCTTCACTTTATTTAATAAACTCAATGGATATTTCAAGCCCCAATTGAATAAATAGTGCGTGCGTAACATTTCTTTTCAATGGTAATTGTTACAAAAGACCTACCTTTTTAATCTTTTAAGCAATATAATGTGGTTAGTTAGTACTAATATTTAAATGGCTCCATTGGGAAGAAATCTACTCACTGTTCCTACATTCACAACTTTTTAATGTGCTGCTCTTTTAAAGTAATAATTAACTCTTATCAATAACCCACCTGCTGCAGTCGTTGGTTGTTAGCCAAGAGGTCCCTATTGTCCCTCTCAACGCGGAGTCGTTCGGCCGCTTCAGCATCAGCTCGCTCGGTGGCCAGGCCAGCCGCCGCCCTTTCCTCTGCGAGCTCGCCACCAACTTCGGATAGCTGGAGACAATAATAAAACAATTATAATTTTGCTGACAAAAAATAAGTGGGCAATATAATTGGGACACATAAAAACGCAAAATATACTTTTTGTTTTTCTCTTAATCAGAAGGTATTTGGAAGATGCCTAATCTTCCAAATTCATCACTGAATGAAAGAAGAGACGACCCTGATTAGGAAAATGTCATAAATTAAAAGTAAATATCCCTATAGATCAGAACAAGACAAATATAATAAGAAAGGCCAAGTATCTATTGTTTAGCTCTTTTCTGTCAATCTCCCACAATATTATAATACCTTATCTAATAATAAACATTAAACGTCATTAGCTCTCAACTGTCTATCTCTCATAGTTTAACAATTTATGTAATAATAAACATCAAACATCAAGGTGCTTCGCCCCATGACATTACATTGATAGGTTTCCCTCGAGGCTATGGGATGCTTTCAGAGTTTATGAGGTCAAACCGCCAGCAGCAGTGAAAGTGTTGAACGTTTTATTTGAACAACCTTACGTATGTGATTGCGAGACATTTTCTTAGCTAGTTTCCTAAAAAATAATAATTAGTCCGTCTTGTAGATTGTCCAAAATTAAGCGACACGTATTTTTTCTTTTTTAAATTGGATCAGAACTTGTTAAGATATAGCGTGTTAAAGTTGAGTGTGACGTCACAAGTTGCTACAATTTTCAGGACACTGTGACGTAAAAGGCCCCCACTCCTAATTTTTGAAGTGTATTATCTTTGTCATTTTATGTTTAATTTAAAAAAGAAAAAATACGTATCCAATATTTTTTGATTATCTAAAAAGCGGACTAAATATTATTTCATTATTTCAACCCTGGACCCTATTGGATTTATAATATGACATGAGTACTTTCCAGTGAAAATAATAAATGGAGTGAGTAGCACCAAACAATATAGAGAATATTAGAGACCATTAACCGCGCGGGATGTCAGCCAATAATAAGTATCGCCATAAAATAATAGAATATTAATGTCAGCTATGAAACTCTTTAATGGCACGCCAAGCCTTCCTGCCAAGCCAAGCCATAGCACGTACAAGTGTTTAAAATATTCCATAGTCTATAGTCTACGACAAATCGTTTAACTTAGAAAGTAGGTAATTGCAATGTTCCTAGTCGTTAGCGGTTAATTCTTCACTACCGCGTCAACCAGTGTGTGATTATCGCACCATAACAATAAGGCAACACCTAGCCTGTTAGTAATAACAAATGACGGGTCAACGATCATTAAGATGTCGGTCTAACACCTTAATAATCCCTCGTTACTCTTACTTATTGACACCGTAATCATGAGGCTGAATGAAATTAACTAAGCGGCAACATTTCAAACATAACAAGTTAAATTTGGAACGCGCTGACGCGCAGAGTAGGTGGCCTAACCAACGTATTAACTCTCTGGCGAATTCGCAACGAAAGCAACCTTTAACTCTTGCCAAAAGCGCACACAATATCTACAAAAAATCCACAAACGTTAGAAAAAAAAACGCAAGCTTCCTGTTTCAGTTTGAGTGACAATGTCGTAATACCTTGCTGACTGACGAGGCAGAATCTCGCGTTGGAGTCGACTCGCCGTCGCAAGAAATCAACAATGAGAAAAAAATGTTTTGGCAAGCGACGCGCGTGCGGTAATAGAAAGCCAACTGCCACTGTATCAAGCGCCACTGGTAGCCCGTGAAACTATCCTAAGCAGTCGGCGATAATTTATTGCAGTGTATTAGCCTTATCTTTACGAGCATCGCCAACTCTTTGGAACATTTGTACGTTATGAAATAAAGAATTTAAGCGTAAACATGAGTCACCTCATCCATTTCGGAGACAGTTGTTCGGTCTTCCGATATTCCCCGACTGGATCTGCAGATACTGCTGGCTCTGCTCCCACTCCGGCTGAACAGCGTGAAACCCTTGATCATGATGTTCGTCGCGGACTTAGATCTTCCTACTCTTCTCTTCTTTCCATCAAACATCATGTCAGAGTCATCTTTGTGTCCTAATCGTCGCCATTCGTCCATAACATGGTCAGTTCTTTGCAAGAAGCTGTCGATTTTATTGCTCAAATAGTTGGAAGATGTTCCTTCTTCCATATGAGCTGCTACTGGCTTGAATTTCTGCCGGATGGGTTGTTTGTTGCAGCCGAGCACGAAAGACATGTTAGCATCGAACACAACAGGGGCCTGTTCTCTGGACCTTAGTTCTTTTAAATCTACTCTTTCGGAAATATCACAGGTTTGTGGGTACATTCTTCTAGGTGTAGGCGTTCTGCTGTTGTATATTGTGGAGTTCATACTCGAAGAACGGGAAAGTGGTACGAAGGTCCCGTTGCTGCTGCATGTTGAGTACTGGCTGGCTGAACTGCGGATGCTGCTGTATGAAGACGGACTCGGAGACCTCGAGGTCAATAAATTAACAGGCACATGTCTCTTAGCAAGTTCTGCTATAGAGCCCGTCTCTACGGAAGCACTAGAATTGCTTCTTCTGTAGGACGGGCTAGGCGAGCGACTCACTAAGCACCTTCCATTTTCAACATTGGTTTGTGTTATAGTATGCACTTCTTTCAAAGGTTTCGTGACAAAAAGTTTTTTCCCATTCATAAGAGAAGATGATACCTTCGGAGGTACTTTCTCATCGAAATCAATAGGAAGCGTCTTGGACTTCTTCACTGGTAATATGGGCCTGCTAGGCGGAGCTTTAGGCGGCTTCTTCGGAGTTGTGTCCAGTATAGGTGGAGAAAGAGGTCCATTGTAATTTTGTGGAAGAGATCCATTTCCATTGATCGGCGGAGAGAAGACACCGTTGCCATTTGTTGCACAATTGTTATTTTGTTCTGGTATTTGAAGCTTCAGCGGGTTGGAGCCCGTCCCGTTGACGGCTTCGACGGCGGTCGGCGCGTGCGGCATTTTCGTTTAGGCTGTTCGCTTGCGTTTCCTGTAGCGGAAGTGTCGCGAACGTTGAAAGTCCAGTGCCATTTCACAGTGATCCGTTGCAGTATTATTGTCGCGAGCGTTACGGGATGCGTCGGGACATTAGTTGGAAATAGAACCGGCGCGAGAGGGCTCCGCGGACGCACTGCGCCGGCTATCTCGGTCGCCGGGCCGACGACGCGGCCGCTCGACTATTTTAGTTTACTTAGATGTCGAAGTGCACGCGCGGCTGACACGCGCTGGACCTTCAACATTCGGTGGACGTTGGAGTACGAAGCCAATGACAACATTGCTGCGTCCGAACGTCCTGTATCCAACATTCAGGACGCGTAAATCAATCAGACCGAAATATAAGTCATACTGTGTAGTTTTGATAAACAAGAGCAGAAGTAGGTCAATCGATGTGAATGCCAATAGATCAGAGACGCAGTCGTCAGGATGTCTGCGCAAGAGCAGTCAACTGGAAACTGTGAAGGCCGAGCTTGGTTAAACGTTCAGTCAAAGCGTGTGTAACGCGAGACTGTGCCCAAAACAGTAGGAAATATAACATGAACTGTATGTTACGTAAGATAATAAGGAATTATAATCATGTAACTCTTGAATTACACGACACTGACGCACCAGACATAATATTGCCAAATATAACAAACTGGACAGGAATATCGGTAATGCTTACGCAAATGGATACCAAACAAGAGTCCGGAACAGATTTCAATATCAACCATTTGCGCGGACGGTATCAAAACATATTCACGTACTAACTGTCGTTTTGACGTACGTATGCACTAAAACGGTATTCGTTGGCAAGTACTAACTGAGCGTTGGCAAGGAAATTTTATAAATAACGTAAATGTGAATACTATAGCATGGTAATATGCATCGTTTGGCAAAAACAACATGTCCAGCAAAGATACGAGTAGTTCTGTCTGTTAGAGTATGGATACTGTTATTTGTTATGTAAACACAGACAGGTGGGCTAATGCCAAGGTATTTTGTGTTAAAGATAAATGAAAAGTTCTATAAATAAGAAGTTCCGATTATTTTGGAAAATCAATTACATAGATCAATTAGGTTAAGACAACTAAAGTAGGATTCGGTGATCAACACAGATAGATTCTATCGGAAATCAAACAAATTAATCAGATCGTAAAACTAACCTACGAAACCCAAATTCTCAAAGTCTCTTGATGTCATGTAAACAGACCGGGTTACGTCTCCTAGCAACAAACAAAAGAAGACAAACTTCTGTCCAAATTAATACGACAAGAACGCTGTAAACCTAGATTAGCTTCCAGATACTGCAAACAACATGGCTAATTATTTATCTGAAATACACTGTTCTACATTCCTTGACACGCTATTTTGTTTGCAACATGTCTGAAATCAGAGAATTTTGCTAATGTGGTTAGACGTTGGATTTGACGCGGGAGATAAACATGAATTAGCTTGCAAATATGAATATTGCTAGATATATAAAGGACCTATAAGAAAATTCACTCTTTGGAATGAAAGTTCAAATTAGGATTATAAAGCCGTAAAGAATTAAAGGTAAAAAAGTACTTAACGCAATGCTGATGCGTTCTTACGATCAAATAGAGCTAAAGAAGACCAAGCATTTCATTCTTCAAAGACAAGAAACAAATATAACCAATACCACTACGAAAATAGAGAAATGTAAAGACAATTATTTACAAAGACAATCAAAACTAGCGCAAAAATCAGAAACTTTAGTAGAAAAGCTCTTCGAACAAACAGACAAGACGAAAGCAAAGGGCCACAAAATGAAAGCCGTTCCAATTCTAACCGACTGCCGGTCAGATGTTCCAATAAGAAATAAATAACTACACTCGTCTGCCAATGTGGCTTGATGCAATCCCGAAGCTACAATGCTGGGACAATTGCGCAATACATCACAAATGAGTTTTTAATCTAGTGGTGAAATTGTAATTAGGCTGAGCAGGCTTTTTGGGATATGCGGTCAGCTATTGTCATTTTTGTACCTGCAGAAAAAGTTATGAGAAAAGAGCAATGACGTCCACAGGCTTGTGTGAAAAGGTAAGTAGGTGAATCTATTTAATATATAATATAACTTCTACGACATAATTTCTATTGCATTACGAGGTATTCAATAGTACAACGATAGAACAATATGTGTAACTCAGATCATGACGCACGATCGTCATTTTTTTAAAAAGGTGAAGAATGAACAAAGGGGTCGTTCGTCGTTTGGCCCCACAAGCGATTGGCACCGCGGTGCCAATCGACGAAGTAAAATTTTTGAATAGGTCGATTCGCCCCGCGGTGCCAATCGACGAACTACCCATTTGGAATGGGTCGGTTCGCCCCACAATATTGAACAGTTCTTTTTTTGAAAGGGTGATTGCAGCAAAGGAGATAAGCAGTTTTTATTATAAATTTTTCAGTTTAGTATCATCACCTACTGAAGTTTTATCCAAGTGGTGTACTTCAAAACCGAAAAAACGCATTATTGCATCTGAACTTTTGAACTTTTCTAGTACCCAGTGTTATCTCACAATGTACTAGGGCAGCATAAAATACCTGAAGTAAATTCCTCGGGGCGTCTGTGAAACCGCGTGGAATAGCTAAATATAATATAATAGAATAATATTCAGAATATTTTCGAAGTTAGCATAAGCACCCATTACTTAATTTCATGAAATCTGGTAGTTGTGAAATTTTTCACAGCTTGAAATTGTCAGGAGGCAAAAGACTTAGATGTTTTCATAATTTTCATTAAAAAACTCAGTTAATAAGTCGGTAATATAAAACGACTTGTTGAATGCAATAATCAACATTACAATCAGTCAACTGGAAACTTACTGTGCTAACCATTACTCGGAGACCATAATTTTACCGACGTAGAATCTTTAACCCTCTGCTCGACAAGGTTTTGACATATTACTTTACCGTTGATTCGGCGGGATATTTTGAATCGCGACATGGAAGTCAAAAATTTGTACTAACTTTCAACACATGAATTCTAAGTCCGTAATGCCTGACCAGAAGTATTTTAACTATAACTTTAGAGCTCACTTATTTGACAACAATGTGCGAAGGTCAAATGGGGTCAGTTAATTCAGAAAAGATAATAATTACGGTGTTTCAAAGTCTATCGAAAAGTTAGGCATTTCAAATTTGGTGAAAACTTACCAATAAATAATCGCATCACTTTCTCAAACACAACACAAACGTCTTATTTATAACATTTTCAATCTGTTGCAACGCATTTCGTGCTCTTATTTATGTTCAATAAATAAAAATCAGCACGTAAAATACACAATAAAAATGAACAATTTACAAGATCAAAGTCACAGACACAAGAAGTAGAGTTTGGAATAGAGTATTTTTTTTTTCAATCAGCGGTGTGCATTCGATACCTAAATCGGATATTTATTATAAATAATCGAATACCAATTTTATATATATTTTTTTAATAGCAACTTATTTCAATTTTATTTATTAATTTTAAATTATAGGTTCAATTTGTTTTTGTTGTTAAGAAATAAAAAATAAGTTTTATGAAAGTTTTTAGCATTAAATTTTTAAATGTATTATTTATTTTGGTGTTGCGTCATTCGTAATAATATTTATCTTGAATTGAATTTAATTATAAAATTATTAAATAGATTCTTTATTTTAACGAATCAGATCATTCGATGCAAAACTTCTATCACCGTCGCCATCTTGTCTATGCGCCTTCAAATTAAAAAAAACAACTAATGTAAACAAACATGGCGAGTTCGATCAGAATTCCCGGTAATTAAGATTGGATTTTAAAAAGCATATTTCTAACGGGATGCTAAATATGAAAGGTTTGAATGCGTAAAAATAATTTAAATTTATTTAGTTATTTTATTTATTTAAAATAAATAATATTCTTTTAAACCAAAAAAAAAGGTTTTAGTTATTGTGCTGGCTGTAATAATGCTTTTCTTTTTCTTTTATTTAAATTTGGAATGAACTGTCATAATTTAGGTCACGTAAAAAAATAATTCTTTTCCGCCTTTCTCGCATCTCTAAACACGTTGTATTATTATAACAAAACTATGTCTCAGGCTACGACATCTGCTTGCTTTTTTGAACCGACTTTTCAAACAACAAAAAGAGGTGGGCGCATGTTATGTCGGGCCGGCTACACCTACATAATGAAAAGAGTCAATAAAGACGGCTCGGAGCTATGGAGGTGCACGAATAAGAACAAAGCCAAGTGCAACGCAACTATAAAATTGAAGGTAAATCCGAGCACTAAATAAACTAAATAAATAAATAGGAGCACCTTGCTTCTCCCGTCATCGCTGCCACTGTAGTGAGGCTGCTGAACCACGGCCTGTCGTGCAGCCATAGTGCGGGCCCTATTGCGTGGCACGCAAACATCAACGACAGTATACATCGCGCTCTTGTTGCTGTCGGGGTGCCAGCTGCACCAAGCGGCTTGGCACGCGACGACGGTAAGAGACCCGACGGCATGCCGTTTTTCCCTTGTATAGGTAGGCCTTTAGTATGGGACGCAACCTGCGTCGATACTCTTGTGCCGTCCCATCTTGCTAGTTCTGCGTACTGTGCTGCTGCTGCCGCCGCTGCAGCTGCGACCCTACTTAAAGATCTATCTAGGCGGCTGGTTGACGCCGTCCAACGAAGTAATGCTGCCAGCCTCTTGGGTACGCTCCCAGTTGACAGCGATGAGGATGAATTTTTTGATGCTATTTAGTTTATTTAATTTTTGTTTTGACTAGGATATTTTTTTGTCTTTATCCTTATTGTAAACTAGTTGACCCGGCGAACTTCGTACCGCCTAATTATTGGAGGCATATTTAGTAAGTCACAAACACACGACACAATTTTTTTTTCCTTATTTACTCACCGTTTAGACCTACCCTGGACTACGACAAAATTTTAAAACCAAAATCAGCTCAATCGGCCCAGCCGTTCTCGAGTTTTAATCAGACTAACGAACAACAATTCATTTTATTTAGATAGAAGATAGATATGTAAATAAAAAGATTTATTTTAGGTGAATCCTTATGTGATCCTCCATGAAACCGTTCATAACCACGCCCCCAAAGATGAAGCGGAGCTAACAATAGAGGGGGAAATGAACATCTGTTCGGAGAGAGTGCAGAAAAACATCAATGTGCCGGTCACACAAATTTTTGAAGAGTCCTTACAGACCCTGCAAGATAAAGGACTCAATTTGCTTAAACCACTGCCCAATTTTCGGAACATTAAAAATAAATTGTACAGGGTTAGAAATAAGTCGCAAGGCGTCACCAAACTCAATTTCACAAAGCCTGCGATCTGGAAGTGCCTACAAATCAAAATTTGTTATTTGCTGAATACAAAGATAAAAAGAAGCGAATCCTCGTTTTCGCAAAAAAAGAAATGATTAAATATTTGAAAGAAAGCTCAAAATATTTTATGGACGGCACGTTCAAAATTTGTCCAAAGTGTTTCTGCCAAGTGTACACTCTTCATGCAGACATTGGCAGCAATGAAGAGTATGTAAATGTGGTTCCCGTACTATATGCATTGCTTCCCGATAAAACAAGGGCTACATATGAAATTTTATTTCAGATGATAAAAAGCCAAGTGAAAGAATGGAAGCCTACACACATTTCGATGGATTTCGAGGTAAGTGCCATTTTAGCAATAAGAAATTTATTTCCAGATGTTAAAATTGTTGGATGCTATTTTCATTTTAATCGTAGTTTATGGCGAAAGGCAAAACAACTCGGGCTGAATAAATCAAAACTGTCTATGATACATGTTAAACTGTGCACGCAATTAGCACACTTGCCGCCAAACTTCTTAGATGAAGGGTGGCTATATATAATGGAGGAAAGTCCAAAAAGTGCTCAAGTCACAGCATTTAATGACTATTTTGTTAAAACGTGGCTTGAGCATGATGTTCTTTCCTCAACGTGGAATTTATACCAACAATTTGATAGAACGAACAATATGGTGGAGTCGTGGAATGCACGAATAAAAAATTATTCCCCAACATCCTAACATTGCCCAATTTCTGAGGGGAATACAAAAGATGCCAACTACTACTACGGCCAAGTTAATGTCATGGGTGAGTTACGCATCACCAAAAGAAAACCAGAAACGGTAGAGTTCAACCGAAGAATAAAAAACATTGTTCAGGAACTAGAAAGTAAAAAAATAACAGTCGGCCATTGTCTAGAAAAATTAAGATTTTAAGTTTTTTCTTTTAATTTTGAGTTTCATCAAAATCTATTCAGTATGTATTGCGTTAAAGAGTTACAAACTTCCATAAAGACAAAACTCTACAGACAGAGTTGTGTTGCTGGGGAGTTTGTTCCACCACTTCTTCTCAGCAAAAACACCTAGGAAGTGATGAAGGGCGGGCGTTTTGGGTGCTGTCTTTTGTAAATTTGACTTTCAAAAAGTGCAGATTTTCAGCTTACTTTGAATAAATGACTTTTAATCTTTTGTCATACATATATATTACTAGCTAGCGACTTAGTCCGCTTTCCGCGGGAGCTACGCCCTGTATAGCCTATCTATTTATCCTTTCGCTTTAAACTTAAAGTGAAAATAACATCCAACTAATTAATAACTTTGGAAATAAATCTTTAATTGTTAAAATTGTACTTCCACCGAAATGCATGAAAATTTGTGTAAGTAGGTTTACATTCTATAACTTGTTTTTCTCATTTGAATAAAAGTTTCATATGTGGCCTTTATTTCATCAGGAAGAAATACATGGAGCACGAATGAAACCACTTTAGCAAATGCCTGATTGCTACTGATTAGTATGGACAGTGAAAACTTTTCAGAAATTGTTTGGGCAAATGCGGAATATGCCGTCGAAGTATCTTGTCGTTTCGTTCAAATATTCCATCATATCCTTTTTTACGAAGTGAAAGCTTCGCTCCTTTTTTTTTTGTATTTCGCGATTCCAAGTCAGGCACGCGAATTCGGGATTGTTCGAAAGAGTTACCGCGGCCTTGGTACATAGTAGGCCTACGACGGAACACGACGGTTTTTAGTCAGTAAGAGTCTGACACTCCCTCACCGCTGTTAACCCACAGCGGGAGGGGTCATTTGATGATTTTTGACGTTTTATTAAAAAAAAAACAAGCAACAGTCGGGCAGTAGCCCACCGGATATAACTCTCGTCCGGTCGGAGGATCCTCCTTTTTCTGGGAGGCATGAGCTTTACTCTCTGCTCTCATACCTTTACACCACCGTTTACATTAATATAATCGCGATAAACTCCTTAAAAGTAGTTAACTTTTTTCATCACTGCACATTTTGCAAGTAGCTGCGCAGAAACCAAAAGTGTTTTTTATATATGTATATAGAAGAGAAGATATGTAAATAATTGTACAATACATAAATTACCTATTTGACTTACACTTATTAAATGTCTAGGTTACAACGCATATGTGTTTTTTATTTAATTTACCAAACGTGACTTATTCTCGACAAATATTTTTATGTTGTCAAAGAATAATAAGGTACCTATCACATTCACAAATTTAGGTATCATGTCAGTAATCGACGATCACTTTCCTTGAAGCGGGTGTTATTCAGAATATTCAGAATATTTTCGAAGTTCGCATAAAATACTTTGTCTAATATACGGGTAGTCACTAGTCAGAAGCCAGTAACTCTGACACCAGTCTAACCAAAGGGTATTTATTAGGTTGCCCGGGTAACTGAGTTGAGGGGGTCAGATAGGGCAGTCGCTCCTTATAAAGAACTGGTACTCAGCTACATCCGGTTAGACTGGAAGCCGACTCCAACATAGTTGGGAAAAAGGCTCGGATTATGAAGATGACTTTGTCTAAAATGCTGAACTCCTAGTACCCATGATACGTTAAAATAATCTCAATTTTGAAGCAAAACGTAAATAATGGATAAGAATAATTTTACTTATAATATTTCTGATGAAAATTATGAAAAGATCTAAGTCTTTTGGCCTCCTGATGATTTTGAGCTGTGAAAATTTTCACAACTACCAGATTTCAGGAAATTAATTAAAATAGGTCGATTTACCAACGTTACTTTCTTCTCATGGTAATCTGGCCCATGCATTTTTGGCCGAGTTTACTAGCCAACTGTTAATGAACCTTCCCTTGGTTTCCCCCCCTAATCCTTTTCAACACAATTCACTCACATTTACACTTCTGCTCTCCTGGTATATGATGTCAATTTTCGTAGCGACAGTACAAATAAATAATTGGAATAGACAATATTCGAAATGAGTTAACCAAATGTTTTGCTAAGTGGTGCCAATCGACCTATGCTTAAGATAACTTGGGCCATTCGCCCCGAATAAAACAAAACAAAATCCGTGGTGCCAATCGACCCATTCAAAAATTGTGCTTCGTCGATTGGCACCGCGGTGCCAATCGCTTGTGGGGCCAAACGACGAACGACCCGAACAAAGACTGATGGAAAAACGCAAATACCAATGAAGAAGAAAAGTAAGAACGCACATGTATGATGCTCTAATACAATAACACAACCATACCAGTAAATAAAGAAAGTGATTCAACAAAATCAACAATTGAAAATGTTGTCACACGCTCTCGCAGTCTCGACTCGAAAAAACACCACCCTACAATTAAAAGTGTTTTGCAATCGACTTTTAAAGATCATCGATCATCTTTTTATCGGTTCACATAAATCATTAAAGCTGTAACCAATATTCTTTCCAACGCTTGATTTGCTAACTAGAGACATAATTTTGAGATTAGCCTCATACAGGAATTTCAAATTCCGATCTTTAGTAAGCAAATACACAGATAGATCGATAATTGGAAACTATCGTTATATCGTAAATGAATACTACCACTATAACTTTCAAGTCACTTGTTCTACGCCTCGTTATATTTCGATGTATCGATAAAATAATCGTTCGTTTATTTTCGCGCTTTTTTCGCGGGATAGTCGCGTGCGCTTCGCGACATACTGAAAGTCGTGTCTCGGATTTTAGAAATGGAACGTTATTTTAAATTTAGTTCGGAAGAGGATTTATTGCGGTGAATTAAATGATGCTCAAACTGCAATCTATTTTGTACCTATGTCTTGAAAAATATTAAACGGTTGCGTAAATAACTTTTATATGTGGCTTTCTGATATATTAATAATTTCAGAAGCATTTCGCACAAAAAATAACATTATATTAGCCTGATTTGTGTACCGTTAAAAGGTTGAGATTGTTTATTACATCTTAAATCCATTCTCTGAAAACCTATCATTCGGATAACATTTTTAGTTCTGCAAAAAATTACTTCCCAGTTTCTTCACAACCAATCTAGTTTCGCAAAACTGAAAACAAATGAAGCATGAACGCCAAACATTGATTTCAGAAGCTTATTCTTGGATTTGTGTGCATAAATCAAGAAAATTAGGTCATTTCAGACTGGAGTCGGGCGCGAGTTCGTCCGATGTTTGAAATGTTCATTAAAAAAATACTAACATCTTTCGCCGTGTTAATAACACGTTGACACGTACGACACGGTCTTATTAAAGAGTATGTGTTGTGTGAAATTAAATACTGCTTGTTTTTGTAGGTAACCTATATTTTTTTACTGAGTCACTGTAGCACAAAATACTAAATAGTTACTAACTTTAGGATGATTAACTTTCGTGTTTGTTTTTCAAATTGCGGTGTACAGAAAAAAACAAAAAATATTTACTTTTTTCAATCTACAAAAAATTGAGTTAACAGTGATTCACAAAGCTCAAATGATTAACCGCAACAATTAATTTTGATCAAAAAAGAAATTTCAAAACATTCTCATTCCTGTTCGATCCAGAACGTTCCGTATGACTCACGCCAGTGCCAACATCTAACTTCAACGCTCAATAAACCTGATAAATTAAAACGAAACTTCTCATGCATTGACATTTCAATTCAAAACAGCAGCTGTAGGTTTAAAAATAATAATCTTGACTTAACCGCTCTCGGAATTCCAATATTTCGCGACTCTGCATTTTCAAAGAGGTCAATGAACTTTCTGACATTAAATTCGGGAACAAATATAATGACCACCATAAAATGCTTTGATACCCTAAGTTTTGTAACCAGAAATATCTACTGAACACCAGAAAAATAAAGTCTAAAAATGTAATAGTACCAGCTATTTTAGTCACGACTTCACTTTAAGGGATTGTTCACACCAAACGTATTGTCCGCCGCTGACTGTGAGTATACTCACAGTCGGCCTCAGTGTGAACGTCGACTCAATCTGCAGTACGCGTACTCACCAAGCCGACAATAGGCTATAGCGTACGATGCGCTACATGTGTGAACAAAAAAATACGCTCGTGTAGGTTCACACTAGATGCGTACGCTGAGCGGCCGACTATTCTACACATAAAAGAGTGCGCGGCGGTGCGGACGCGGCGGAGCGGCGGTGCGTACGCGGCGGAGCGGCGCTATTCGGCAACTGCGTCCGCGTAGCCAATCCGCGTCCGCCGTGCATAGTCGCGTAGTAAAATAATCGGCTACTGAGAGTCAGCTACAACAGACGACGTAACAGCGTATAGTCGGTTCGGTGTGAACGACAATTTCAATATATATGGAAAAGCAATAAACTGCGTAACGCGCGCTCACAGTCAGCGGCGGACAATACGTTTGGTGTGAACGATGCCTAAATTGTATTCGACCACCAAATTTAGTAAATGATCACCAACTCTTGACGACCAAATTATGTATTATTTTTGCCTAAATAAGTCACTGTGACTGCCATAAAATGTAGACTTATTACCAAATAAAGTCTTATGATGCCATATTAAGTTATGTGTCCGGCTTGCAATGCATGCATGAGTGTCAGTATGACGAGTGACAGGGGAAAATGGAAGAAAATGACATATTGCGCCGACCCCAAGTAAAATTGGGAACAGGGCAGGAGAAAGAAGAAGAAGAATGTGTTTCTCAATACACTCCCTCGAAAACACGCTCTTATCGCACTGTTTAGAGGCATGCAATAGACAATTTTCCACCCTAGTGCAGGAAAAGGGTCCCCATAATGTTATAACTCTTATTGTATCAGGCCTAACTTATTTTTTTGGAGTCAGTTTACTTAAACAGGATACAAGATGTAAAAACTTTGATTTTCATTTTATATTAAAACGCTGGTATAATTTTGATGATCATTTACTACTTTTGGTGATCATTTACTATTTTTGGGATAACAATGATTTATTTGGACTCATTTTGCTTAAATATTTGGTTATAATCTTACTTTAAAATGGTGGTATAATTTTGGTGATCATTTACTATTTTTGGCTTACACATGATTTATTTTGGAGTAATTTCACTTAAATAGGATAGCAAAGTGTTAAAACTTTGGTGATAGTTTTACATTAAAATGCGAGTTTCATTTTGGTGATCATTTACAATTTTTGTCTGCTATTTGTTACTATATCTGGTGATCAGTTAAACATAAGCCATTAAATTCTATATTCTCTATACGTTCAGCGATTACCGTAAAAACGTCCAGTAAGTATGGAAATTAGTCTATAACAATGCATGTAGAATTTTTGCAGTATTATCGGGGCATCGTTTGATTTCTATCTACTTGCTTATCATTAAAAGACGATCAATCTTGGCTTTATTGGCCATGAAACTTGTCAAGCCTGAAGTCTTATGTAAATTGTCTATTGTACAACTCAGTTAGTCGACATTTTTTTTATAATCGTCGCTATAAGTCCTTTACAAGATTCGCTTTATCGAAATCGAAAGAGATATCGGATCATTTTAAACTTGGAATTTGTTCCTATATGATGTGCTTTGAAAGATATTTATTTTATATTCGAATTATTTTCATTGAATATTGATGCCAGACATGTTGAAAAAAAAATGCCGCCAAATACTTTTATTACGTGGTAACTCATTGACAACGGCCCTGCGTGAGCCAAACTTTTTTAATCTGACCTTGGCGGTGAAATGCCATCTATTACAATTCTATTTTCAAACTTTTATTCATTGTCAAGGCATCCATCGATAAGCTTCATTTGTCTTTTTAATCTTGTCTATGTGTAATTTCGCTTTTTATTCTCTTGATCTCGGCTGATTGAATTGTTTGAGAGGATTTGCTAAATGCTCGAATAGTTGTGGGTAGTAATAATTTGTGAAGGTTTATGTTGTATTTTTAAGAAATAATTTGATAACATTTCTATGTTTAGTGACTTCTTTTTGTGAAGACAGTGATCTAAGGAAAGGTATTTAATTATCAAGTTTTGCCTACCATAACCATAATATTATACATGGATGATAGATATGATAGATGGCGCAACCATAATGTACATACGTAATTAAAGCATATCTAATTTAAATAAAAAAAAAAAAATCCGTGTGAGAGGAGGCCTGTGCCCAGCAGTGGGACGATAAATAGGCTGCAACTAACTAACTAATTTAAATAAAACGGCAATTCTAAATCTATGACATTGTAACGTCGTTGATAGTAACATCGAACATTAAAAAAACCCACGCTCATTAGAAAGTTCTCGTAACACGGTGTAACACTCAGTTAAAAAATATTTGCTTCTTTCAATATTTTTTTTCTGTGGTTGCGTAATGGCTACTTGTCAAACAAATATTGACAGTGGGCTTTCAATACCGCGAATGTGTTTTTCTTTTGTAATTTTTGTTACATTCGCGTTTTTGAGCGCCCAACAGTGAAGAAGTATTTTCGTCTCGGTCAAGGAACTATGTGGAGGCCGAAAATTAATTATTTTTTAGTTCTCTAGGTCAGAACGTCTTTTTTTTGTTAGAAGTATTTTTTTTCAAACGCTTGTTTTGAAGACAGCGACATTTGTTTTAATTTTTCATGGTACATGTACACACATGTCAATTAAGTTTAAAAACTGAATTCATTTCGTTATGCAATAAAAAATATTAATAAAATAATTTCTGAAGCAAAGTAAATAGAATTGCCATGTAAACATTAAGATGTATCAGATTGACTACTAATAGTTAATTTAGAATGTTACTTACTTACATGCATTTTATAAGTTCCTCAATATTTTTAAGTTTCCATAATTCACGAAAAAGTTTTTACTTCCCAA
Organism: Helicoverpa armigera; assembly: GCF_030705265.1. NCBI lineage: Eukaryota > Metazoa > Arthropoda > Insecta > Lepidoptera > Noctuidae > Helicoverpa > Helicoverpa armigera. Next base: position 6,386,822 of record NC_087141.1, read on the forward strand.
ACACACAAAAAAACAAACTTCAACCTTCACGAAAAAAAACTGTCAAAAATACCGCCAAACCAAACTGTCACCCAAATCTGTCATTTAAATGACAGATATATTTTTTTTAAAGCCAGCTGTAATAGGCAGAAGGCACCTAGACACTGGCTGTGTAAGCACGCGTATCCTGGCCCAAGGTAAGCCAGACGGGTACTAGGCCAGTGGGCGTTCCGTTCCTCACCAATGATCTTTGTAAATATTACTTTGTATTGTTTTGTTGTTAACGGCGACTCCCAGTTTTGAAGAGGTTATTAAGTTAATTATGACAGTTGATTGGTTTTCGATTAATTGGTAGTAGTTTGTGGCAGTGTCATTATTTGCTGGGTTTTAGAGATCTGCAGCATTGAATACTTTGTAGCATTTTCAATTCAATAATTTTCTGTGTCATGTTTTCTACGGTTTTTTAAACAAAAAAGATGCAGATGAAAACATTATGTACCTATATAATTTGCTAATATTGCATAATTAATAAAGAATTAAATTTTTTTATGTATGTATGAGTCAAAGAGTTCATTGACCATAAACAAAAAGCAATCTCCAAAAACGAAATGTTGCCATTGAGCAAGGTTTGTTGAGATAATATAAAACCTTATTAGCGACATTTGGCGTTTGTTGTACAACGATAATGCCGTCCATCCGGTCAGGCCGGATACGACCCTTGTCTTTAACTGTGGGAGAGCTGAGCTGATGTTTAAGATATTGAGGTGGGAACACACTTAGTAACTTTTCAATAATTATTTTTTTACTACATGTATTACCAAAAAAAAAAAGGTAAATAAACTAAAATAAAAATGTAGAACTGGTTAATATTTAAATACTACGAGTAATTTAGGTATTTATTTAACATAAATAATTTCAAGTTAATCATAAACTTCTAAGCAATAGAAATACCCGTCATGTGTCTACGTCAACTACTTATTGTGACAGAATAAAAAGCAATGTTACACAAAATGATTAATAACAACACACAACGTTAATTTAATTTCGTAATTCCCAATAATTACTTTAAATCAAACAAAGGAGGCCATGGATATAGTTCGTAAGCCAAAAACTAAACGCTCCCCGTTGACAGTGAACACGAGGCAATAAGTCTTGTGTAAAATATGGCCTATTGGCGGGAAATACTGCTGTAAATCCTAGTTTGTTTACAAATTACTAAGTTATTTATTGTAGGAGGTAGAATTAATTGGGTTGAAAAAATTAAGAGTAAGGATTAACTTAATTTATATAAGGATCATGATTTATAATTTTTTGGATATTTCCATTTAAAAAAAAGAAGAAAATGAAAATTGTCTATCGCGAGTCAACATTTACATAATAAAATGTTATATTCTACTGCGCTAAGCAATTTATTTGTTGTGGATGTAAGAAGGCAGATCTAAACTATCTAACGATTAGAAAAAAGTTTAAAAGATCAGAAATTAACCAATTCCATCCCGATTGTCTTTAAAATATCTCCAGTTTTTATATGCGCTTTATGATACTTAACTGACTCTTATTATTATATAAATGTAAGCATTAAGTTTAAAATCAAATGCAGTTTCAAATATTAGACCTAGTTACCCACTTATCAAAACGTGACTATCACAATTTAGCGTCAAAACGTACACGTGCGCGTTAAAAATTCAGTTTTTACATTTCCTTACTTATGCTCATAACTGCTTCAAAGTTAAACAGAGCGTCAAATAATATCGAAGCAAATTACACGTAATTTTTGCTTTCGACAGAATTATAAGTAACATAGATACTTACTCAGTTATGATGGCTATGAATTTCTCCTATGATTATATTATAGTAGGTATGTGCATTGAAACCATAAGTATAAAAAAATGAGCATCACGCTTCATACTTTTGTTTCTTTCTTTCTACTAACTAAATGAACAATTTTTTCTAATATTTATTCTTCTCTGTGTTTTTATGTGTACTGTAGAATGAAGTCTTGACTATTCTAGAAAAATGCATCAAATGATTTGAACATTTAATTTTTTTAAATAAAAATGTGGCATTTAATGAGCACTGACAACTTTTTAGAAGAAAATGTTAGACCGGGCGCATAAATAGCATGGACCCTGCGCCGTGCCGGTACCAGACTTACTAAATAGTTTTGATTAGGTTCAAGATACCTTTCAAAATTAACTGTCAACTTAACTATCAGCTGACAGTTTAGTCTGTGGTCTACAAGCACTTAAAGTACCTATAGGTGTGTTTCAGCCTTAACACTGATGAGTTTTTTCTTCAAGTTTGAAATAAAACCCGTTCTTTAGTAAAAACCTGTAGTTGTCAATACGAGAACTTTTGTTTTGGACATCATTCTTTTTGGTGGGCTGCTGTGTAGCTATTTATTGAAGTTATTGGGATCGGGGACAATATTTTGCAGCTAATTACTCATTTAATGTAGAATAATATTTGTTTTATTGACATATATACTGGATAGTACGGCTATAAAGCAGTTTGAACTAATTTCGTAGCTCTGTGTGGTAAGTAGGTACACATTAGTTTTGATTTGATAAATATGTGGATTGAATAAAACTTGTTATTAAAACATTAGGTGCATTAATTTAATATTCATTTGCCTTTTTATCAACAAAATTATTAATCGCCCAAAAACAATTAATTAATAGTTTGTAAAATAAGAACAATGAGACATTTCTTAACTTTTACGATGATCTTGGAACTAAGTAGATGATGCGACCTAGAAGCTCATTGGCCGCGACGGACAAAACAAAATACGATCGCAATCGAGTAAGTTCATTATCGTCGCGTATTATAAGTATAGCGGTTCATTTAATAAATTAATTAATAAGGTACAAACTTATTTTATCCCTTTATTAAGGAACAGTTACGGTAAGTTTAAGTAGCTAACTACGATGACATTTCTGACGAAGAAATTGACGATGACAGATTCCATGCATGTAAAAATGGTTGATGAATCTAATTAAACAATCTCAGTTCCTACTAGAAACATGCCGCAATTTAGGCCCATCTCATAAACAGTTCGACGAATTAATCGTAGTGAGCCCATAAATCCACCAACTATTAGGTACTTGTCTTTATCTTCGAGCATAAACATCCATAGAAACCTATTATAAAACAAAAGAGAAAATAAAATGAAAATAAGCCACTTTTCACACTAACCTTAGATTCGAGGCGTTCCGACTCATTCTTGTAATGTGTCCGCTCACTTTCCACCTTTTCCAGTTTAGCCTTAAGGCTCTCCAGCTCATCCTGAAACAAAACGCAACCTTATTAACAAGGGAAGAAGGTCGATTTTTGCGTAGCTTATGTAAGTGTTAGAAACCGCGCACTTTCAGCTATTCATGGATTTGTATGTGATTATGGATGCCATGACCTGTCTGTTTGTCGCGACATTTGTATGCGTAAACATGGTAATGTTTCATTATAATAAAGATTTGCTTAAGCACGTGTCTTCCCATGGAGAAAATCTTCCAAGTAAGTAATTGGTAGATACCTATATGTTTTCTCTTGTAGAATCATCTATAATACCTATACCTAATATAATGAAAAGGACCTAAAAGGCTCCGAAACTTCAAAACCGATGTACAATTTTACTTTTACACTAGGCTATATTTTATCCGGATGCGAGCAGAAGTCAGCGGAGACGCGAGTGAAACTCTGGTAGTTAATAATTGGAAATAGCGAATAATAAATATTTAAAGAAGAAAAATAATAGCAAATATTTTTTTTATACTTAACTGCCGTTAATAAAATATTTAAACAAATAGATAAAGATAAAATTGTCGAAAGTTTACTACTATTAAATGTAAAGAATAGTAGAAATAAATTGATTGACAAATAACCATTAATTTACACAATAGAAAAAACATTAAAAATGCCAATTAATAAATTACATTAACCAACGTTTACCTAAACGTGCAATAAAATGCAATATTAAAACTAAAAAATAAAAATGGCGACGTGAGTACATGCGCAAGAGTGCGTTAAGATCAAGATGCGCAGTGGAGCGTCGCGTCATCGCGTGCTCTTGACCGCAGATGCGAGAAAATTTGGAATCGACTACGGAATTTTAAGTGGCATATTGATATCGATTCTAGTTTTTTCAATCCGTGTTTTCCGGCTAGAATTTCTAAGAAATCAGCCGAGTTACCCAGTCTATATAAAGATCAATTAGATAAACTGCGTTTTCTGTGATGTTACTTGTTTTTTTAAATTAATACGAGACACACTTTAGTTATGGTTATTAATGTTATTATATTCTATATTAATAGTGCTCTCAGAAGCCCCTATAGTTGATATTTAACAGCAGCATATAGGTTTGCTCCGATAGGGCCCATAGGCGTTCGATACTAATAGTTATATACTTAATAACCAAAAAGGCACCTTACTAACTTCATCACTTTTATAATGTATTTTTCTAAGACATAATCTACTTGAATATTTTAATACAGTCAAACCCTTTTAACTTTTTTCTAATAATTAATAAACATAAATTAAAAACTCCAAAACCCAAAATTAAAACCAATAAATTAATCATCTCATTAAGGCCAGCCCACACTCAACCGCAGGCCCACAACATTACGTTCGTTACACAACGACTATTTAATCGCACGTTTGATTTCTAATCGCATAATCGCAGATACGATTACCGGCCAATTAGAACGGACTTGTCATACACAGTGTTACGCCATGCGGAAATATTTGCCGCCTCTCTCATCTGAGAAATGTGAGGAAAAACGGACGTTTTGTTAGGAACTTTATAGACTTGGAATTGTAAGGAAAGAGATTTTATAAAAATATTAATTTATACCAAACGGATTTTATAGCTGTGGTGGTTATAAATAAAGAGATTTCATGAAGCTGTTATTACATTAAAAGCAACTTTTATGGATATTTTTTACGTCATCATCTAATTAACCTTTTTCCTACTATGGTGGGGTCGGCTTCCAGTCTAACCGAATGCATCGGAGTACCAGTGCTTCGCATGGAGCAATTGTCTATCCGACCTCCTTTACCCATTAAAGTGGTAAATTAGGACAAAATTAATAAACATTAAAAAGGTTTTTAACATAAAAGAAACCAATCAAACTTTTAAGTGAACTGGTTTGAGAAACATAAAGGCAATTATGCTATCTTTAATTGAATCTTAATTTGTTTTAACTAATTTGGGCTTTTATTTATTTAAATTAAATACCGGGTGGGTTTAGATAGTCTGTTCTCAGTCTATTAATGAGACTTTTCATACCAATAAAATAGAGAGGATTTTTTTGTTTATTTGCACCCTGAACATTATGGAACTACTGAACATATTTAAAAAATCTTCCACTGTTTGGAAAGCTTCACAATTCGCTATGGTAAGAAGTTTTCCGTAGTAGTTAAGTAAAACCGCGGGAAAACAGCTAGTAAATAATATTTGCAGAGCAAAGCTATCTATCGAGTGTAAACCACCCCTAATACTAAAGATTACGATAGCTCTTACTAATAAATAATGCATCAGTTTGTAACCACAGCTAAATTATGAGACACATTATAGAGTTCTCGCGAACCAACCAGTCATGCGGATGTTATGTTCCCGATGATTGAAACGACAATTACTATCATGATTTTACTGTGATATTTTAGTGATGTGATCGATAATATTTTTCATGTTAATATTTTATTATTTTTGGCTTTACTCTTGACTTGAATCAACTTGAATTTTGGATGCAGGGGAAAAGTTAGCGTTACTGATGATTGTAATTTATACAAATTGGTTTATTCCAGAACTATTAAGAAATCCATAGTGGGTAGATACGTGTCAGATTGCGCCAGACAGTCTGCTAACAGAGAGAGATGGCGGGAGATCGTCAAAAGAGCTGTGTCCGCCTCTAATGTGGACGCCTCAACGTGACCACTCCCGCTCTGCCAAGAGTGAATCGACAGAGAAGAAGAAGAATATTAAGGAATGTAAAGGATGAATAGGAGACTTTTGCAAGTTTGACAATATTGCAAAATACAGGAGGTCTCTATTTCCCTTTAGTAAATATATTTCAGTGAACAGTTAGCTTGTTGTGATGCAAATAACTTGCAGTAAATAGCACGAGACGAGACTTGTGTATTCAATACGTGATGTTATTGTATTGGTTGTTTACTGCTGTAAGTGTATTGGGGTAGGTCATGGACTATCTACTAACTATGAGGAGTTGTAAGTATAGTATATTTGTCTAGCAAATAGAAGGAACTTAACTAAGAAAATTATAGAGTGCAGACAAACCAATATAAGTATTTTCCAAAAGCACAAAGTACCTCTACACATTTATAAAGCAAGATCTAAATTGTACATACGAAGGAACGCGCCTACCGCTATTAATAAATTAATCAATAAAAAATCCGGATTTACTCAAATATTATTAAGGAAAATATGTGATCGTTTTTCCAATCTACCATTCGCAAACAGAATTTCCACTTGGCGCTCCCGCTTATATCAACAAGAACAAGTACATACCTAAAACATTTAAGTAAGTATAGCGACATTTTATATCCTCCGATTAGTGAGGAAACACATCCCATGCAAACGGAACAGTCAATACCCACATAAGTCGCTAACCTATTCCGATAGCGACAAAAACCACATAGCTATAGAGAAGACTACTAGATACGGGGTACCAGTTCCGCCAGTGAGAAAAAAAAGAACAGTTATTATTAGTTCCCATGGAACGGTTACGAGTATTTGTGACGGTGATCTGATTAATGGAATCAATGTTGTGTATTTAGTATGGGAAGTGTCTATTGATGTGAAATGATAATGTGTTTCTAAGTCTCAGGAACTACTTATCCGATTTTAATAATTATTTCAGTGTTAAATAGGCATTTTATTCGGGAGAAATATAAACAAAAAATCTATATTATTAATGTAATAAAGAGGAAACATTTTTAGGTTTGTTTTTCGTTTCTTCCGACCGAACCGAACCGATTCGAAAACTGCACTTTTCTACAGTACCATAGACTATATTTTATCCCGGTAGTAGTTTTCAAGGGGCACTGAAACCGCCGGAAAACAGCAGTGAATAATATTTTGAAAAATACGAATGTAAAAAGATTTTTTTTTGTAATTGATATTAGCTTCCACAATCTAGCCTAGCTTAATATATCGTAGCTTTTACTTAGAGGAAATAATGTAAACTTACACAAGATAATAAATACCTCTAAAGTATTTACGTTGATAATGTGACGTTCTTACATGCAACTCATTATGACGAGGTAATTGGAAACCGCTGCGTCTGCGCAAGCCTTAGTGATGCGACAGAAGGAATGTTGTACAACAGTAGACTTAATTGGTTCGCTTCCATTATTGAAGCTGGTGCAAATTACTTCCTATATTGAGGAGTTAATTTAACCTTCCTATAGTTTTTGTTACAAAATAGATTATAATGAAAAAAAAAAACAGGATAATTTCAAGGAAATAACAGTTTTTAATAATTATAATCCTTGTAGATACTTGTACAGAATCAGCATCAACCAGCACGCTTGGTGAAGACCTAGTATCGTCTGATATACATATTTTACTTTAACACGAAATGCAGAAAAAAAATAACTGATTATCTTAAAGCAATAATTGCAATAACAATCAACTAATACAGTAATAACCATTAACACAACACAATATAATCAGTGTCACATCTCTTCGAGCGACGCGTGCGCAAAGGCGCGGAAATCGCAAACGATTAGTCGACCGCGAGCCTCGAGCCGATGCGGTCGCGTCCATTTTTATACGAGCTGCAAATGATAGGAGAAAAACTAGCGACAAGGCACGCAGGAAATTGCTAAGGCGCGGTGAAAGAGACTGATTGCTTTGGGATAAAGTAAAATGATTAATAGGCTGCTTTTTCATGTAGTCTAGGCAGGATATTAGATACGGAAATTGTTATGTTGTGAAGAATTTCTTTGTAAAAAAGTCTTTCTAATGAGACCTTTTTGTCACTGTTCGGTTTGAGTATACCTGACAATAATGTAGTGTAGAGTTACGTTAAGTTTCCTAATGAAATTACTATCATGATCATTAGATTATGATATATGATTATGAAAATACTTTTATACTTTTACTGCTGAAGCTATGCCTTGCCTAAACTGAACTGTTTTTAATTAAATTACGGACAATCCGACAATAATCAATCATTACTCCAAAAACCTTTTACTTATTTTTTACAAAATAACCCTTCTAATGCATCTCACACGTTTTCTAATGAAGGCGTCATGCGCGTTAGAATGGAAGCAAAAGAGTCATTAGTTATATGGTAGACCTCACACTATGATCATTAGGTACTTTCAAGAGGGAACTACCGATGTCTATGAAGCGAGAAGTGTATGATCTATGACATGAGATATATGAATCAGTGTCTATTACAGAACGATGTTATAGAAAGGCCGAGGTTTGAACGAATAAGTTATAAACTCCTGCTTTTTCGGAAGTCGGTTAAAATATTTTTATTTAACTAGCTGGAACTAATTTTGTTTTGGTATAGCTTTTAAAAATACAACATGTATTCTAATACTATAAAGCTGAAAAGTTTGTTTGAATAAAAACGATTCAATTCGATCAAAAATAATGGTTTCATGCGAAGGTACATTTATTTTTGGATATGATTTTTATTGTTTTAATTTTGATTAATTAGGTGCAAGTTAGATGACGCGAAAATGTAAACAATTTCTGTGCAATATTAAAGTAAGCTGCATAAACCCACTTAGATGCATTTATGTATGAATTTGAGTTAGTAATTAATGCTAATTACGCTGTCAACGAATGTTTACCGTGAGACGTGAGAAACTAAACAGAATTTTAAGTAATTTATGTATTTCTAGTAGGTAAATGATTTACGTGTAAATGTGTTGGCGTAAAATATTTGTAAGTTACTATGAATGATGATGACGTTCAAAATAAACTACATTGCAGTACAAAACTGTGGTATATTTGTTTATGACTGGAAATAATTTACAGTATTAAAATCTTTACATATATCAAGTTCAATTGCAGGCGCCTTATCGTATTGTAAGAAACACAAATAGATCACGCGGTACTGTGACTGAAATATTCAAGATTTTGAAAGGCGCTCGCTGTAAGGCCAAATACTGAAAAGGTACTCAAACTCAAAATATTTATTTGCTCGTTAAGGTATTATTTACAGGTGTTGCCAAGATCAAGTGTACAGCTTAACGGCCTTTTTCAGGCATTGTAAATTTGAGCAGTTCATAAATCATGTTTATTTCTTTTACACTGAATACTTCAACACAAAAACTTTAAAGTAGGTATAGATATGTAACGTAATGTTTGAGTTTTTTTAAGTAGGAATCATACAGTTTCTTTGCATCACTATATAGACTTCAAAAGTATATGTCTGGTTAACTACCAACTAAAAAAAATTAAACATATCGAAGCTTCTAAATTTGAAATGACGGTGTCAATTTAAGCCACAGATAACGTAATCCGGATATGAAACTAGATTCACGTCCAAATTGTGACATGCTGACCGGTCGAGTATCATGTTTGAGAAACGGGAGTCGAATTTAATGGCGTCTTAATTTTCAAATAGATTTAAGTAGCCCTACTAAAAGTTTGTTTATGTAAATATAGAACGTAATAATGGTATTCAGACTGATTTTGGGCTGCATCGACTGTTCTTTTTAAGGCGATCAGATAGTTGCACTAGAAGAATAATTTGGACCGACAACCCAAGATCACAATTTTTGTTACTGTTACAGCCTTTTTTATCGTCCCACTGCTGGGCACAGGCCTCCTCTCACACGGAGAAGGATCGATTTTACCTATTGTAAAACATGGTAAGTTATTATGTGAATATTTATATCTTGGTACGGGACGTAGTTCTCTTGGCTCACAAGTGAAACCGCACAATGAAGCCTTTATATAAGCGACACATTATTTCGTGATATTTTACAACTACTGTATACTTACTTCCTATTTAACCTTATTAGCCAATATTGCCAAAATCAGCCTAAAGAACCTTCAAAACTACGCTACATATTAAGATCCTATTAAAACTTCTTTCTCTAACTTTCAAACTAGCAACATTAATGTAATATAAGTCAGTCGACCCATTTCGTGGTCCATTACGATTAGAAGCAGGAAATCTCTGGTTGCTCTCCTATTGTGTGGGTTGATGATAACCTGTGACCGGGTGCGTGGGTTCCGTAACACTTTACAGGCCAAAGTGCATCTGTTTACTTCAAACTTGAGATAAGGGTTGCCGAATATGTTGAGATTTGAATATTATATTGTATCAACGGTTATGAAATTAATGGGTAATATAGATGTTTTATTGCATGAAAGGAGTGAGCCATACAAACTTGTGTGTGTAAATGTACATGCACATTGTCTTTGTGTGCGTAAGCTCTGGGGCCGTCAGTGGTGGCTGCGGCATAGAATTATACGATGACAATGTTCTGTATTTTACACACACAGGTATGGCACAACCACATTCGTGAAAAAAACTTCTTTACTAATGATTTCTTTTTTCCCAGATTGGATCAAAATATTGGTACCAGTATAGTGTCATTTACTATGTAAATCAAGTTTGCCAGGCTCCGTTAAGTTTTTGAGCCAAAGTATACCTACCAATATTTATGCACCTATCTCACAACACCTACACAATTAATCCAATGCTAATATTTTTTCTGTAGTTCATACAATTTCAAGTAATAGGTGTCAGTAATCTTTGAACCATTCGCCAATTAAAGTCCTCTCCCAATAAACTATCCGGAGATATTTTCTCACAGTTGATACTAACGATTTGCACCTATCTTTAATTTACATTCAATTACTGAACTGGCATTTTATGAGCTTATGCGAAACTTATAACGTCATAATAGTGGCCGTAAAAGCAATTTCGATAGATTGCTTTGAGTGGTAAACCGTGTTTACCATAACTTTTTAATATAACTTAAGTATATAAAAGTGTAACTGTCTCGATCCTTATCGATAGATAAAATAAAAACGATTTTATAGTATTGAATAACGATTTAAATCGATATATGTATAAGAGCGTCATCAAACGAGTTCCAAATTAGAATGTTTGAATATTTTTCATCTCGAATACATAAAATTTATGATTTTGCCTCCTAGTTAAATAAACTTGCATAATGTATTTGATTTAAATAAATTAATGGGTATTATTCATAGTGTATAATCAGCTTCCGGACTAAGTATACAGATGATGATGTTTGGCATCTTGATCTAACGCACTTTCAAGCAGGTCTATTCTCTTTCGAAATGGAACTTCTTACAACTATGATACATACCTGAGCCTGTTTCAGCCGATGTTCAGTCCGATGAACAGCCAACAGCGGCGTGACTCGCACCAACAACCGCCACCACGGCCAGTCCCTCACAGCGAGGAACGCTCGCACGTTCCGTTGTACGCATCGCGCGGCTGTATGCTGCGTGCGCAGGCGTTGAGCACGACGTCGCGCGAGGAGGCCGCGGGCGCGCGCTTGTAGGCGGACGAGGACTCGCGCGAGCGCAGCGTCGCGACGCGCGTCGAGTTCGCCCACCACGCCGCCCCGGAACATAATCTAGAACAAATGAAGAAGAATTACGTTAGTTATTTTAATGGAAAGAGCTGATTAAAAGCCTATACCTAACTTATTCGAACCTTTCAATACTGAAATCGTTAAGTATACCGAAAGTGGTACACGAGGGCGATTTGGGGGCTGTCTTATGTAAATTTTTGACGTTCAAAAAAATTCTAAGCCAATTTAGAATAAACGATTTAGGTATCTAAATGATTTTGAAAAATGCAGCTTATTGTGATAATAAGAGTTATACCTCTAGTTCTTCTAAATTATCGATATCGGCATTTGAATATGAACACCTCTATTAACCAATGACTCATTTATCGACATGAACTTTAACGTCATAAAGCAACATCTGATACATCTATTCACAAGTAACATCGTATCTCCGTCTATTATTACATTATACAGTTTCCATTACAAATTACACAATCATTACCAACAAGACTCAATAAATATACCTTATCTTTGCTGTTCCGGTTGCTTTTATAGTGTTTACAAGATTTAAATACATGTTACTATGTATTTCTTATCAAATGAATTGGTTTGCAATACTGTATGATTGCAAGAGAATGACATTATAGGAAATAAGGAAAGACCAGCTGTTTCACGTATTTTCAGCTGCGACCAAACTAGGTTCGGACCGAAAGCACTTTGAGGGTTTTAGAAACTTTCAGCAGACCTGAAATTAGAGGTGTGAAACCGATGTACCGATGAAAAGAGTCTGAATTCCCGGATTCAATTCAGTAGCAAACTTTACAATTCCACGTCAGAAGCCATTAGGCAGATTTGAGAAAATTCTGATACTAGTGCTTGTTACCTATGTCATAAAAAACCTGTTTCACGTTCGAAAACTATAAAAAAAAAACTATACTTATAAACCTGAAAATTGGTCATGCGAACGTTGCATTCGCTTCGCTATCGGCGACTGAAAACCCGCATGCAGTAAATTGTAACGTTGCTTCAAAACGAAAGTTATTCATTTATGTAACGAAACATACCCATAGTTCATCACTCGCAATTTTTTCCTCAAATACTTGAGTTGTAAATGGTTTTATGAAGTTATGCGATAATGGGTTTTATTAACACGTTATTAGGTTGCCTTTTCCTCGGCTAATAAGGGTGAAATATACCAATAATTTATGGAGTTATTGTTTAGTTTTCAACAGATTTATTGTTTGAAATAGAAACAATACCAAGTCATGCATTGAAATGATTAGGATGACCATGAAATATAATAGGGCTTGCATTAAAAACAATATGAATGCAATACTTTCCAATTAGAATTATTCATTATTTATTAGTATCCAATATCCAATTCATTGGGCACTGGGCAGGCTAGGCTAATATTAAGTTTTGCCTGAATCAATTTGGCTTATTTTGGTTTTAAAATGTTTTGTAGAGGCGGCAAAAAGTTCGCAGGACCAGCTAGTGTTCAATTAAAAGAAAACGTATATAACATGTATAATACATAAACAAACCCATTGAACCACTTACTCAATTACCAAACATATCTATATCAATATATCAATCAATTGCAAGAGCTACAGCTCCACAAACCAACCCATTATGGCCGATAGCTACAATTGACCACAATGTAGCGTAAGGCCATTTATAGCGATGGCCTACTTATGGCCCAAGCACCTGTTATTGGAGTAAGTGCATGCAATGGCTGTGAATGGGCCGTTCGGAGTCACAGCGGTTTCAATCATGCTGTAGATCCGGGATGCGGTAAAAGTATTAAGGCAATGATTGGTTTGTAGGGCTTTTCACTGTAATATTTTATTTTTTGCTGTATATATAGGATTGTGTTGTGATTTATCGTTATGTCTGTAAACTAGCTGTTTTTTGATAGATTTTTGATAGGCAGAAATGTTGTTTCACCCGCATTTCTGCCAGGGCAAAAAGTAGTCGAACACCTCAATAATGAAGTGACTTTTAATTAGAATTTTCAAAATCTTTACAATCTAACAAAGCCGTAAACTTAACCTATAAAAAAAAATATTGAATTGAATTGAAAATATTTATTTCTGACCAGCACATAGTAATGATACAAGTCCATATAAACTCCTTTTAACTCAATTCAATTTTCTTATTCATAGCGCGAAGAGGAAAATTGGAAATAATATTTATAACTTTTCATTGTTACAAACAATTTACTCTGGAATTTGATCTGTTAGCTTGAACGCTTTCTTGATTCTATAATCTCCATAAAACTATCCAGTCTAACCAAGGTGTATTGGGTTGCCCAGGTAACTGGGTTGAGGGGGTCAGATAGGGCAGTAGATCCTTGTAAAACACTGGTACTCAGCTGCATCTGGTTAGAGTGGAAGCCGACCCCAACATAGTTGGACAAAGGCTCGGCAAATGATGGGAACCTTCATAAAACGAATCAAGTTTTATGCCTATTATTATTTAAATTGTTGTATATGTATTGAAGCGTCCTTTTTCATTGCGCGTTGTAATATAATTAGGTCATAATAAAGTTGCTATTATATCAGTTTATTAGGTCAATTATAATGAATAGTGAGATCTAGTTGAGAGACACATTCAATGCTTATTGTTTGCTTTGAAGGTTGTTGAAGGGTACACAATGTTTAAAAGAAAATAAATGCAATTATGTCATGGTTTGTTAATACCAAAAGAACAAGATCATTGTTTTGCAGTATTTAAGCATTCTTTCCCTATTCTTCAAATGTGAATAGATACCGAATTCTTTCTTTGTTTTCTCTTAAATAATTTTATAGATAGAGATTGATTGACCATTCCGATGTAGGTATGTTTGATAGGGGATCTGTTGATTTACCTACTAGCCAAGAATGTGGCATTACTTGTATGGATTTCAAAATTATATCTCTGGTAGGTAAAACAACAGATATATAGGTAATTGAAATCTGCAGCTAGTCGATCATACTGTCATCAGAATTTGATTATACCTGGTTAGGTTAGTCTAGCATAGTTTGTAGGCAGAAGCATCCCATCTATAGAAAATAAGCAGCTATCAAGCTTCACATCTCCCTAAGTTATCTCATATCAATGTTTCCCCTAGTTACCAGTACCAGTAACAAGTAACAGCAAATAATATCTGCAGTTACGTCCACACACTGCATAACTGGGTTGCAATGGCTTATGCATCTTCATCTTGTGGAACATCGTACGAGAAATATGTAGAATGATCATGACTGCACTACCTACTGGGTAAGTGGCTTAGCTATGGGGGGGTCGCTTCACTTTGCAGTTCTGAAGTTAGACGTTTAACTCCTTGGGCGTTTGTTTGTACAGATCTTGTCAAGATTTGTTTGTCCGAAGATTGCTTTTCATTATAGTCAAAAAAATTATAGTAAACAAAACACTGCTGCGCACGCGTGAGGCGTTGTTTGACGCTAACTCAGAAATGAAAAGCTAATTGGTGCGATCTGTGCAGAAATGCAAAGTTTAGATATAAATGAGAACCTAGGTGAAATGATGATGTCTATTTTTATCTAAATACCTCTTTAAAACCGTGGGAAACCGATTCTCAGTCTGCAATTATTAATAACATATAATAAAACTAATCAACGGATATCAAGAGAACGTGTATGATATCAAAATCGTGTACATGCGCAGACGCATCCGTTTCATGATTCACCATAGACTCAGGGTCATCATAATTGTAATTGAAGTTAATTAAACCAGTATTCCGACCATGTCAAAGACCACGGCTGACGCGAAAAAAGGTTTTAA
This sequence comes from Helicoverpa armigera, assembly GCF_030705265.1. NCBI lineage: Eukaryota > Metazoa > Arthropoda > Insecta > Lepidoptera > Noctuidae > Helicoverpa > Helicoverpa armigera. The sequence continues at coordinate 6,402,122 of NC_087141.1, forward strand.
TCAAGAGTTTTTTGCTACAGTTTTTTTGAAAGATAAATCATACCCAAAAACTTTGTGAGACAAGGATACTTTACCAGTTTTTTGGCGGAATTATATTTAAGAAATAATGCTTTGTTTTCTGATGATATTTTTATGCATGTTCATTTTTGAACGTGTGTTTAAATATTTGAAACATGCAACCTTTTTATACATATCTTTCAGTTCAATCTTGTTACCGGCAAACAGTTTTCAACGCCAATTAATGTATTTTCTTCAATCAAGTGAAATTTTCGTTTAATTAATTTAATTAAATCGAAACTGCTGGATATTTTCCAAGAGTTTCGCTTATGTAAGTTATAATTGGTTGCGATACCACATCAAAGAGCACCGGCTGATTGAGCCAATAAGGCTTTTTCAGTATTTGGTTTGGAGAATTGAATACAATACTGAATTTCACTCATAAAATTACTTATACACTTAAAGAATTGTCATTGTTTGAGTTTTTGTAAAATATTTTATTTATTTAAAAGAGTACTGCCACATCACAAACATACAACTACTTAAGAAATGGTTTGATGCATGTAAAATACATATTAAGTATATAATAGTTATTTGTTATACAAGAGTGCAAAGTTGCTTTTTAACCGCGGGCTCAATTTTGATGACCGAGCAAGCGAAGGATTCTAAAATTGAAACACGAGCGTAGCGAGTGTTTCAATAATTAGAATCCTGAGCGATAGCGAGGGAATCAAAAGAGCACAAGGTGAAAAATCTTTGCACTCGAGTGCAACACGTAACTTTTCATCCCACCTCATCGAGGAAATTTAAAAACAAAATGGCGCGCACAAATGAGTATCAAATTAAAAAGAAGTACCTATTAAAGTTCATTAATTTGAAAACTCAGTTTTAAATTAAACGAGGTCAAAAATCTATGTAAAAACAATAATAAAAATTAGTTAATTAATTGAATAATTATTTTAAGCAGTATTTTATTTGTTTAATATGTATTTGTTTGAAAAGTCTTATCAAGATTGTCACAAATGGAGTATTGCACACGATGTTCTAAATTCAAATCACTTTGCCGCTCTAGAGGATAAAAACGGCTTTTGCGCTCAGATATCAAAGGGTAAAAATACTCTTTCCGAGATGGTGGGATGAAAAATTATTTATAACGTTCCTCAGGAGTAGGGTCCAACTGCATTGTATGCATCTGAAAAATATCTTGCAGTGCGTAATTAAATTAAAAACAGAACAATTTTTCCAGTTTCAGTTTTTATTCAGAGGTATTCCCGAACTTCGTAAAATTAATTTATATGTTTCATTTATTGTTCAGTATAAACAATTGGCTGTCAACCCTAGTAAAGCACGCGTCATTACGCGAATCACAACTTTCTATGTCGGGAAATAGCACGGGAAAACTATGAGCCGGCCGGCTGTTAGAAAGCCATCATTTTCTTTATTAGGCTAGTGGGATATCAGACTAGAGTACATAGTACTTATATACTATATACCCCTCTTAGTGGATGTAGGTAGGTAGATGATATTTGTAAGGCAGTGGATACTAGGTAGGGATTGCAAGAGGAACAACGATTAATTTCACTGGTGTGATACCTACCCCATGACCTACCCTTACTAATAATACCACAAATGCAAAAGTAACTCCTCATGTTTTTCACTAAAACTACTGAAACGATTATTTTTTTTAGTAAATACATAGTCTAGCTATATCATGATGGGAAAGCACATAGGCTATTTTTATCCGTGTACGGGAAGCAGGTCCCTCGAAACTCAGGGAATAGCTGGTGGGAAATATAATGGTAGAAGTCAGAAAGAGTAAAAAAGTAGCGTATTAAAATTATTGCATATTTTCTTCAGTACACAGTTCATAATAAATGTAGTACCAACAGATACTACATCACTATCAAGTAAACCTACAATTTTCACTGCACGTAAACAAACCCGAGTGCAGTCGTAACATGAGCCTACACTCGGCCACAACATAACATAACGCAATAAAAATTGTTTAGAAACCTGACTGTTATGCCGATGATAACACAAACAATAGACTTACGTGAACACATGTAATACAAGCAATTTACCTGCTCAGCGTGTGATAAGATTTTGGCTTTCATTTCTTTGCTGGCTTTGAAGAAGGCCAGTTTATTAACGGCTGTTTATGATCTTTTTAAAATATTAATATGGATAAGGAAAAGCTGGGGTTAATATTGGATAAGACAAAGAATCGGGAAATATGATGATAAATATAAGGGAAGGACGACCAACGAAGATGAAAGACCAATTACATAGCGTAAAGGTGACGAAGGCGATGAGCCAGAAATCATTCAGGTTTTCAAAGAAAAACAAACCTCCCTGTACCAAGTTATCATTTTTCCCTCAGTTCAATAAGAAATCGTCTACATTATGTCTGATATCTTTCAGTTTTATGCACTAAGGATAGAATACTGTATTTGTAGAATTAGTTAACAGACTTGGGTTTATCGATCTTAGATCTAGTAGAAAGCCATCCTCAAGTATTATTTCAACTAATAGAAGACTCCAATTATCTAGTATGACCCTTATTATCAAGATATCTAACTATCAGATAAGAGGCATACTGTCAGCCCACATTACTAGGCGCACATAAAACGAAGCACGTAATTCAAGACGCCAACGATACGGTGCTGACATATCAACACGTTTCGTAGTTCTAAGAATATAGCATACGACACTCCTTGTGTTATCGTTGTAATTGGTAATGTGATGTTTCAGTTGTGTGGGGATAAGGATTTTAATTAACGGTAATTTGGATGATGACGAAGAAATGATGATGATAAGCCCATGAAGATGGAATGAATTTGAAGTAAGATAATACTCCATGGTCATTGCAGTAAATATGCTGTCGAAATACCATAAATTATTAAGAATAAATGAAAGAAGATCAGTAAGTAGATGAAAAAATAATCAAGGATGATGTTTGGAAGATAACGCTAATGAAGGACAAATAAACAGTATTAATGTTATCACATAGATTAAAGAAACTGTGTCATTATTCTCAAGTATTAGATAGCAAAACAAAAGCCATTTGTAATACATAGATAAGAAATCAGCACTACCTATTAGGCCACATCAATTTCACTAAATTAAGTTTCAACACGTTTGGACTTCATTTGAAACTCATCTCTATACGATTCTAGCACGAACCAGCAATTAATTCGCAAATCAGAAAAGCCTAAAGACTTAATAATACCTTTATTATTCAAATTAGACGTATCAGAGAAAACATTCATTGGTTTCTAGTCGCCAAGCTGGCTGGGCGAACCGAGTTTCACCTGTGTCTACTACAACTTGTATTATAGGGAATTTCTTTAGATACTGATCATTAATTTAGCCTGTTAAAGGTGTTACTGGATACTCTAAAGATACGATAAAATCTGTTGTAGTTGAAGATTTTATATTTGATATCCTAAGGATAGGAAAAATATTTAATACAAGGTACATCGATACTTAAGACGCAGAAATAATATACATCATGGTTAAAATGGAAATGACGGTAAGTATAAAAACACAGCAAATGTCAATAAAGTTGTAGTGAAATCTATGGGTTAAGGAGATAAAGATGAGAAAGTGATATCAATTGCTATAAACAACAATAGGAAATTTAAAATAATGAAGACTTCAAAAACCCTTTATTGCAATGATGATGATGATGAGAAAAATAATACCAACGACATAAATTCGGTAGCCATTACCACAGTGGCCAACCACGTTCGGCCACCTGTGGCTCTCAATTACCTCCATCTTGTCATGGAGTCAGGTCCCGTCAGCATTTCGTAACCACGTTCTGAACGAGTTTTTATGGACTTTTTATGGTACAGCTTCATTATTACGCGAGCGACGTAAAAAGTTTATACTGGGTATGCTCTGGTATGTCTTGTTTGGACCTCTTTCAAATTCCTTCTTCTTTTCTTACTATCATTTTTTAGTTCCTTCAAAATCCTGACCACCTGATGTTGCTAAGTCAAAGTAGATAATAACCAAGTTTCCGATCATTATCTTCGCAGACCTACAACGAAATCAGCGAAAAGAAAGTCCAATAATACTAGAAATGATTGCGAAACTGGCGAGGTGTTATTTACACACTTATACTTGGTAGTTACAGCTGCCCGTTACATTACAAATTGCGTGGCCACGCTCGTAAATTGACAACTTTTTCTTAAGAACACATTAATGTAACAGCGAGGTGGACATTAAGAAAGCGAAGATTCCGAGAAAGGAGCCTGTATGTAATTAAGATTCACCTCTGCTGTACACGGTAAGGATACTAGCCCTCACTGAATTGAAATAAGGTTGAAAAGTTTTTAACAATAATTTCAGTTTGATTTCATCTGAGATTTTAGAACTATGTCCTACAAAGGATGAAGCATAGCGCTGTCATAAGAAAAAACTAAAACTTGCTCACTGAGCTGTAATACTCATGTATAAGGAGTTAAATGACAGTTGAAAAACCAAAATGATATTCAACCACATTTTTTATGCCAGAAGGATTTTTTATTTAGAGTGACGACTGTCATTACAAAGTTCTTGCATGTCAAAAAGTGTTTCAAGCCTTAATAGCAGTATTTTCTGCAAATTACATGTCATCATTTTGCATGAAGACAAAGAGCTTAATTTTAACTAAAATGGCCAATCATATCTAATTATGTCCATAAGAAGAACTGTGTAAAACTGTAAACTGAACTTTGACCTGAAGGCCATATTATTATTATGCATCAGTATTTTGTTACACCATCTTAAAACTATAAAAAGCTAAACGCATAATACAATCATTTTGTAATCAAGCTACCTCCTTCGAAATGAATGATATACATTAATAAATATCAAGGAAAAAACTGCCCAATTAGAATCAGTTTTTGAATCATAAACAGAGTCATACATCAGCCTTCCTTAACGAGAGGTCTCCGACCCAATAACAAGCCTATATTAATCCTATCTCAAACGCTACCAATGAATCACACTATAGAAAAAATTGACAAAGAAAAAAATATTCTCGACTCATACAAGGCAATTATTGTTCCAGCAACAGCTATTGTATATGTAATACACTTTCTAGGCGAACGAACGAACAAAACGTACATACACACAGACATATTAATAACTTGTATTGTAGAAGCCGGCTCAAATCAAACGCAAATATAATTACTAGCAGTGATTGATACACTTTTTAAATAATTACTAGATGAGATAAAAAAGTGAAATCGATATACAATTGATACTGTGAGAATGAGTTTCTAAATATAGGTACTTGTGACTACTTGTATTGTGATCTCTAATAATAGAGCACCCTGTAACTTTTTTATTAATATCGAAGCATGCGAAGATATAAACAAAGATTTCAATGAAGATATTGATACAGTTGAAAGGGAAACAACATCAAAACAGAAACCTGGAATCTCAACAACTGAAGATCTTGGACAAATGAACCGATTTAATAAACAGCCAAACAAGATTAATCTTACATGCCAGACTTCTGAGAAGAATTGTGTCAAATGGTTTCGTATTGTTTGGTACATCCTCAGTTGAAGCTGCAGATGATATTGTGTTGAGAAAAATTCCTGAACTGACCTGTTTCAAAACTCTCATATTGGTACGAACAAAAACATTTGGATAAAGTACACGTTTTCATAAAATCAAATAAATGACATATTGTTGAACATAAATTCAAAAGATCATCTTCATATGTTTTTCTTACACGTAACAATAATATGCTCGATGATGACTGTTCGCTTTTATTTAACATTCTTTTCAATAACGATTATGTAACATGAATCGTCTGATATTGTTTCTCGCTGAACACGAAACATGAATAATAATAAATAATTAATGATTCAGGAAGCGCAAGTTTCAATTTACCAATTTACTCTGCGGAATCATAATAAGAATTTTAACGGTATTGACGCTAGGCGCATTAGTACCGCTAGAAATCGCATGCTGCATGCAGCTTCACGTGAGGACGACGACGATCCAACCGTGTAGGTACATTATATTAATATTTCCGATAAAACGACGAAGTTAAAAATGACATTTTTTGCAAACAATAGACGCAGCTGTAAATCTCAAGATGATTCCCAGAGAGATCATTTTTATTGTCTTTTATAACCATAATTTGAAACTTTTATAAATAGAACTTAAGTGAGAGATGCAATGAACGTACGTCTAGACGGGCAAAATAAAAGTGGCAACTAATAAACCGCAATAAAAGTTCAAGACAAAACGGAAAGAACTGATTAACCGCGGAACCGGCACACATTCACGAGGGAAGCCACACGCGATAAAATACGAGTAAATGCTAATATTTGTGAAGCAAATGCATGTACCGTTGTCATGAACTGTTCTAAGCAATTAGTAGGAAATGGAAGATTGTGAAAAATTGTTTAGGCTTCATTTGTTTGTTGTTATAACTTGTCTGTAGTAGTGTAGACTGGAAATTTCCATTTGTATGTAAATATGGTGAATGTAAGAAATGTATATCAACGATCAAACGATGACACAACAAAGAAGGAAATGACACTAAAAATAAAAACCTAGAAGAAAGTAAACCTGTATTTCGTTACGTACGTGAAACAACCGATTGAGCAATACCTGAGACACTAGCCAATGTTTTAGTCGTTTTGATAGCAGGACAAGGCTTTCCCCGAAGCGAAAGCAGTACGTGATGAGCATATCCCGTATCAGATGCCAACGACATGACTCGAACCTAACTTAACGTCTAATTTGAAAGCAATCTTCGAAATAGGAGACGTGACCAAATAAATCGAATCGCTGAAGTCTGGCAATGAATTTGAAGAGAAATGAAAAGTTGAATTGTACAAGATACGTTATGAAACATTCGGACGTGATAATCATGAGAAGCGTGATTGTGAAAACATTCCCAATGATTGACTTACAGACTTTATTTCCGATGTGAATGTTTGAATTTGCGTGAAAGATTCGGGTTGAAGATGATGTAAACCTACTCCTATCTGGGTCTTTCAGATCAATAAAGATTTTTGAATTAGGTCAGTTGCGCTGTAAAATAATTGAGATGTTTAGATAACATCATTTTTATTTGGAATAACATGCTTTGAATAGTTATGATCTTGATCTTTTAAACAATTCTTTTCGAATTCTAGATGAGATCAGCAATCAATAATACATTTTCAGCTATGGAATGGGAAGATACTAATCTTTTGATGCTGAAATTATAATACCAATGAAATAAAGATGTTCGTTAATTAAGAAGCATTAAAGAGTAAAACAAAGGATAACAATTTACTCGTTTGTCTGGTTACGCATCTTTGCTATTCGTGTGACCGGATCTTCAAGTCTTTTCATAGCTAGTAAAAACTTATTTATGTGTGTGAAAATTACAGTAGCATGAAGCACTTGACTTTTGAACGGATGGAGGTCAGAAAAGAGTCAAAGTTCAAGAGTAAATTGAAGGCATCTATTTCAAAGGTACCCATTGGTAGGTAGGTTAACCCTTCAATGTTTGATGTCTTTCTTTCAAGTCTATTAAGGAAAGTTGGCATAGTGTATCTGCACGTAATATTTGCTGTCACAGTGTGACGCGAGAAAGTCGAAATTGAAAGTGTCGGCTTTTTTGCTTGCAACGCATCACGCCCAGCCGCCCAGGGTTCGTTGTGCATTCAGAATTTGAAAAGCTGTCCATATGGTGCCAAAGATGATCCGGGTGTTGGAAAATGGTTCGCAGTTGCATAATAATGATCGTTAGTGTATTTTAATTAGGTTTCTATAAAACATGTGGTACGGTATGACAAGTTGATTGTGAAGTTAAAATGTAATGAGACATTGTGCTAACTAAGCATTGTGGTGTGGCAAGTACATGTATGTACGTATACGTATATGTATGTACCTATGTGTATCCAACGATATATCACAAGTCATCGGTTTCTGAGAAAGCAAACTTTCAAAGTGAACCTTTGTTGACCCTTCATGAAGCATAACTAATTCGAATTTTACATGACACAACAAAAGATATACATTCCAACTCCTTTTAAGAAGCAAATACAAATATTACGTGGTCACGAATATTATAGTTTTTTTTATATTGCGTGAAGATAAAATGAAATTCGCTTTACCGTCGTCGATCGATCAAGACCGCGACAGATGCAGATTTGAAATCATACGTAACACTTCGCACCAAAACATATCAATCTACTCTCTAACCGCATTGGCGTAACAAGAAAAACACGATACAACCACCACATTTTATCAACGTAATACACTACCACAGACGAAATAAAATAATGAGTCAAAAACGCAAGAATACGGTGAAAGTAAAAGCATAAATAAATCTGGCCTCAAAATTGACCCCTGCGGTACACCTGGTGCTTAAATTGCCAAATAAATCGACAAACCGTTCAAAATGAAATTATTGCATACCATTTAAAGTGCATATTTACGCGTCCTAGAATTCGAATGAGCCTCATTATGTAAGAAGAATTGCGTCGGGTTCTCGAAAGAATGCGTTTGTTCTTAGTAGTAGTTAATGGGTTGCATAATAAAATAAACGCAACAAATCATCGCTTTATGCAAAATACAATATAACTATCGAGGAATGTTGTATCTTACATAATACGGTGGATATTGACATCTTACTTAATTCTTTGATTCCGCGATTCTTCCGTCTGAAGATTAATAGGGATACAAAACGGTGTATTGTATAATCATAAATTAATTTTAAAAATTGTTGACTATAGCGAAATCGGACATTAAAGCTACAGCGGTAGCAATAAGAACTTTATCAATCATAACTTGACATTTTAATGTCCCAATGAATTTTAGATTTATTGAATAATATAAAGCAAATTCATAATTTATTGTTATTAAATGTGAAAGTTTTATTTAAAACGTATTCTATTAGGAAACAATCGATGTTGTTTGAGTCATCGACGCGAATACTAATGTGTAACGTGCAATTTCTTTTATAAGTATAGTCATTGCATTCACAGTTAGTCGTGCGTATTCTACAAATATAGTAAGTTGTTACGTTGACGAAATGGTAAAGAGGTCTTCGACCGTGCGCACTTAATACTGATGAAGGGAGCGCGCGGACAGCTTTCGACTCTATATCTAGTTAGACTAGTCAGCATGAACAAGATTTAATATCGTTACGATCTAAATTGTTGCATGTTTGCACCGAACGAGTGCGGATAAGCAGCACCTGTAATTTGTTGTTATCGATATGTTAACAGTGTCGTACCTGTTCGTCCACTTTCGGAACGTCGGTGGCGCGGGTACCGCTAGCGACCTCGTTGCCGCGCCCGCTGCGCCTCGCGGGCCGCACGGGACATACACTCTTAGCATTCTCCGGCAAATCTATCCCAAACTGCTTGGGACCGTCGAACACTTTGAAATCCACCTCGTCGACACTATGCACGGGACTCAGGTCGTGCACGTTATCAAACGCTACGTCGTTATCGTGCACAGCGTCGTTAGAAACATGACCCGAGTCGTCGCTGCAATCTGAGTGGGTATCGGATATCTTCTCTTCAGTTTGTTTGTGCAGTGGCAGCTTCTCGATCTGGGAGCATGTTTTGGAGTCGTCCCGCGACTCAACGTATTTGACTTGTCGGCCGACGAGTGTGCTCAAGTGGTTGTGGAAAGTTGTGTTCGCCACGCATAACTCCTTATGTACCGGAGGGATAACTTTACAGTTTATAAACTGTGATGTTTCGGTTTTCAACTCCTGAGCAGTTTTTAACTCGAGTTTTTTCACAATAGACTTAACAGGTGACAGTGTCGAATCGATATCCCCCGATTCATTTTCATTTCGTTTGGTATCCGGAGTTACGACTATATCTCTTTTGTTGATCGTTCTGTGCTGTAATTTGGCTCGCACTGCGTTGATTTCGTCCGAATAGTCCTTCAATGTTGATTTCGTCGACAATACTGCTTTACTTTTAACGTCAACCGGCTCTTTCTTGGTTTTGTCATTTTGTCGCTTTGCGTCGGATTTAAGATTGAGCTGCGACTTTTGTCTTATTTGTTTGCTTCCGTCAGGTTTGTCGTTGTTTTTTCGTGGCGCAAGCGGTTTCTTTTTCTGAGCACACTCTCTGGCCTGGTCTACATTACTTAGATCAACCGGAGTGGGAGAAAAAAGCGCCCGTGTACTGCTGAACTTGTTGTGTGACATTTGACTCCTTATCACCGGGATCTTACTAGGAGAGCCCGCGATAGAAGTTGTGGATTTGGTTCTCTCTAAGCCGGGTGAAATCACATACTCGTTTCCTATTTCCCACACACTTTTTGCTTTCTGCATTTGTGATTTCGGAGTCTCTTTACTTTCTAAACTAATCTTTATGTTTAACGATCCATTATCTGTACATGTTTTAGGTTTTGTTTTCTTTGGGTCGTTCACTTTTTTCTCAACTTTTTTCATTACTGGCTTCGATTTAGATACAACCGGAACCGGTGTCGACGGTGGATTAGATAAAGTTTTCTTCAGTATTCTCGTTTTTACGTCAAGTTTTTTTAAATCTTCGGCTTTGAAGCAGTTCGGCCGAGACGAGTTTTTTGATGTTATTTTATACGTAGCATACTTATCAGGATTCATCTTGTCATTGGGCGGCACACTGAGGGGCACAAGCGGAGCCGTCAACTCTTTTCCCTTCATGTCGTCTAGATTCCACAGACTTGTCGTTTTGTCTATAGAATTATTCCGTGCGACTTTGTTTCTAATCTTACAATCGGTCTCAGGGTCCGAATTACTTTTTTTCAATATACAACGCGATTCAATTATGCTGCAAGTCTTAGATTTTTGCAATTTAGGCGGAATAAAATTGTTCTTTGTGACTTTCACATCTGAAGTAAGAGACGTGCAAGTGAACTCGGATAAGATTTTGTCAAACGATTCCAAAGCCTTATTTAATTTAGTTTCAGGTTTAGAATCACTTGGAGGTTTAGACTCGGCCTTGAGTATAGCTACGTCTTCATAGATCGAGGAATATCCTTTAGATTCGTCGAGTAAATTATCTCGAACCACATTATTATCGCCGGCAATGTTTACGTTTTCGTACACGTGACGACGCGGCGTCAAACAGTCAGTCTTCGCATTCACAACAACGTCCGTAATATTGACTTTAGTAACAAACTTTTGCACGTTATCACTACTAATTTTCACAGGTTCACTGATCCTACGTTCGAGGCAGGCGGCGATCGCGGTCACTTTACTGCCCTTGTGCTCGGGTGAGGTTTCTGGACCGACTGAAAAAGTCCTGTAGAACTTTTGCAGCGCGCCCTGTTGAGCGGGGGGAGCGGAGGGAGGGTGCTTCTCGGTCGGCTTCTGTCCGCCGAATATGTTGAATACTTTCACTGCGGGCATGTCGCGGGCCCGGCGCGCGGGTGCCGGTCGCGGAGCGTGGATGCGCGCGCGCGTCACGGCGGGCGGCGTGCATGTGCGCAGGCTGCGCGCGCCGCTATCAGCCGCAGACAATAAGAAAGTCAATGTCACTTCAGGCGCCCACAGACGTGACAAATCATCTTTAATGAACGACCGACGATATAGGACCGATTGACGACCGCTCCGGCCACCGTTTACATGACTTATGCGCTCTGACTGTATTCAATTAAACAACAACAAACCGTTACGCATTCCTCGTGAGAAATGCCATTTACATCAAACAACTATTACAATCGATTGTGTTCAATCCACAATGGTGTACAATCGACCTTTAAATTCAATTGTTGTTATAAATTCATCGCAGAATTTAAGAGATAAGTAAGCCAAGCGTCTTCTTTAAACAACCTGTTGTTTTATGTAATGAGTAAGAGCATACTTTCGTGAACAAAACGAGTTATATAAAAACCATAAATCTCGATAGAAAGTAGGAATGGGGTCGTGGACAATGATGTAATTGACCGACAAACCGTCTGTGATCCCGTGCCGCGTAAACAATGTGAGCTACTGCGGAAGCACGAACATCTATATCTAATTTTGTAAACATGAACTTGGTACTTTCATTTCATAATGCGTGCATTTGTGTGTAGTGTGAACAAAGTGTTTTATAAGTACAGTCATTTGCTTATTAGTTTTTATTAGCTACGAAAATTTTGTTCAATACATTCGCATCAACCTACAATGTGCAGAGCAAACGCTTGTCGACGAAAATCAGCTGACAAGTAACCACCCAATAAATAACTCAACGAGGTTGCAAAAACAGCTGAAATCTCAAATGTTACTGAGAAACGTAATATGGGTAACCTAATTAAAGAAGAACCCGGTTATCCTGGGTGGAGCAACCAAACACGTGCCGTTAATGGTTGCTTTCATGTCGCCGTAAATGCGGGTTAGCGTCCTAGTAACTCTATACGTGATGTTATTTCTAATATTGAAATTAAACGAATTATGTAAGTTGATACTGATGTCAAATTGAGATGTTTTGTTATTGGGGATGAAGTTACAGTTTTTGTTGATGATGAAAATGTTGTTAGATAAAAGCAAACAGTAAGGCCAGTAAAGAAAAGAAATATATTGTCAGATGAGCTTAGATTAAATTACGAATAGACTGAAATGAAACAAAAATAATTGAATTCTCCTGAGGATGTAAGAAAAACATACCGAAAGAATTTAGTTTATGTTAACATTCTAAAACAAATGGAGAAAAGTATAATAACAGGCCTATGTTTTAAATCAAACTTATCGCTTTCCTTAAAAAATCCAGCATTTCCACGAGTTGAGTCAGCAGCATTTTTAGCTTTACCCAAAGATAGAGTGCAAAACTATCTAAAAGTCGACATAACGCAATATCCAGAACCAGTCTCTTACGGAAGTCAACTTACGCAATTAAAACCAGCTTTGGGATACCGCGAATATTTTTCCATAACAGCCAGTTTTCTAAGACCAACTGAATCTAGTGATGACTAATGAAAGAGACGTAACAAACCAGGTGTAGACTGTAGACTCTGTAGACTATGATCTCAGGTAACGTTAGGCTGTAGACGTCAATAGTGCAGCTGACGCAATATTGGTAAATATTGGTGAACTAATACTTATGTAATATATGATGAGAGTATTGTGAGTGGACAAAGGTTGAATTCGAATTTGGGTAGATGTTTATTCAACATTTGGTATTTATTTATAAATAGATGAAACGACAGCTATATCACATTAATATAACAGTCATGTGAGTAACACAGGGCAAATTTCAGGGCCTGACATGTATAAAAGCGGAGAAAGTTGTTGAAACCTAACAGAATCTACAAAAACAACATAACAAAAAGAAATTTTATTAAGGTTATAATAGCACTTGTACAGCAGCAGCAAATTATTAAGAGTTTTGACTCAGTAAACAAAAGATAGGTACCAAAAGTACCCAATAAAGAAAAGGACCAGCAGACAGTTATGAAACGCATAGACGAATAAATTAATGATAACGTCAACGAAATGCAAACTAGGTGCACTGTCACCTCTTAACATAACAATCAATGCATAATAGCCTATCTCCTAATCTGAAATATTAAAAGTAAAATCCTAACACCATTTTCTTACGTAACATATGACAGTACTCAACAAGCTGTCGGGATGTGAGGTCGTTGACAGGTGTAAAATTCTTTGTCTCAAAAGCAAAGTCAATGATCTGGCTTAGAAGCTCTAAAGGTGAGAATAATTTTGGGAGGACCGTTTTGAAATTTAAAAACACTGTGTCGACACACTTTTATGTTAATTAAGTTGTTTGTGATAACGTGAGAGATATAAAGAGTGAAGATTTACTTATTTTGTGAGAAGATACAGTATTTGAACTTGTTGGATCTGATAGGTAATCTGTCTATCTATAGTGTGTTGTGGTTCTTTAACAGTAGACCTACTTACCCGCTTATGTTTAGTAAGATTCCAACATAACTCAAGCACTTCTTCACAACACGAATCAAAAAAGCAAACTGCGAAAATAATACGAAACATTTACCTAACAAAAGTAAATTCTAAAACTATGGTGAAGTAACAATGCAATCAGCTTAACCTCATTATAATTAAAATACTCTAGATAAAAAGAACGCCGAATACAACCATTAATTTTATTCCTAATCTACGTATAAATAGTATAACGCTATAAAAAGAATAAACGCGCACTTAGTAACTAGACAAAATTTTATTGAGACACAAAGATAGACAAATAAACATAAACATGCTGAGATAAGTCGTGAATAGCGGTCAACGATAAACAATAGCGATCGATTTGACAGCTGATATTATACGAATAGCACTTACACAATGAACAAACAGATTATGATGAAGATAAATGTGAATCATAACAAGATTTATGAACTCCAAATAAATTGAGATCTGTGCAAAAGAATGATGATGATGATGCAGTAGAACTATTTCCAAAAACTCATCCAACAAATATAACAAGAAACAAAGACATAAATACCAATAAGCATAACAACAGAAAAACACAAGGAACTAATACAGAAAGTGTTACATTTGTCACTTACCACAACGAAACGCAAGAAACGCACAATACACGGGTGTTAGTTAAAAATGTGTGACATAACACGACATGTAATTACCAAGTGCCGTGACCGACGACCGTGGAGAGGATTAGCTTGGAAATCGTGTCAAGATGCATAGAGTACTGTGTACATGCACTGTGTGTCACAGTTACAGCCATTCATATTTATGTTGTTCAGAGAAACATTGTAGATCAAGGGTAGGCAGGTTAACAAGAATTCGTCCTGGAGAAGTACCTTTTAGTAAAACTATATCAACGTCTACTGTGTATGTTTTTTGATCTTAATATATGAGTCTAATAATGTATTACATACTGAGCAAAGAACAGAAAGCAAAGCCATGATGGCAAAAATTACTCTTCAATAAGATTAACTTCATGACCATGACCTACTTATTTCTCATCAATTCCACCTCACAGGGCAATTATCTCAATGAAATTCAATCCAGTATAGACATCGCCTTGCTAGCTAATAAAGAGATTTAATAAAGACAGGCTGGGCGTCTGGTTGACACTTAATTGTTGACAATCCAATTATGAACGATACGTCACAGTGTGCAATAATGAACCGTAATTGTGTTGAATTATGATGGACATTTCAATGTTCTGCTTGGTTTGTCATGCGTCTTTTTGAATTCAAGTTCATCATTGGATGATTCAAGATAATCTTATTTTCTTGAACACATTTTGTGGTAATCTTCTTTTATTAGTGTATCAACTCCTTTACCGTGATTTTCTATTGGTTGATCATCTGTTGCCAGGAGACGATTCCAGATTTTTTTCTAGGCTACTAAAACTGTGATTGAAAGAATCAGGTCAATTGTTAACGAGATCAGATTGTTTCTCTACCGTCTTTATTAGGTCACTGATATTGACAGCAGTGTCAAAGTTATTATCCAGAGCATGATATTTTAAACATTGATGTTAACGAAAAAATAATTTTAGAGAATGGCGAAAATTCCTTTGAAGTTTTAACTAACCTAGTTTAAAATATATAAACAGGACGTAAACTTGATACTAATGAACTAGAACAGTCTGTTGGAGCTAAAGTCAAACAAGTGTCCTAATGATGTCGCCCTGAACAAACATTGGTGCACTATATCAATACAGTTCTGGCATCGCTGCGTTTCCTGTCTCACTGTGGAGGCGACCGTTAGCAAATAAGCAGACGCGGTGCAAGCGATAAGCTTTTATATTGATAAAAGTATTATTACTTAGTGGAAATTAAGAAGGGTCAGGAGTTCCGTGTGAATGTGGTAGTCTCTATTAAGATATATGGAGAATAAGATGAGGTATGTTTTGAGCGAGGCACTGTAAAACAAAAATCTATGTTCTAGGCCCTAGTTCTAAGACTTCATGTAACTACGAGATTCTCCAAAAAAACAAACCCAGTAAGAACCAACGTTAACGAAAAGTTGAAGTTAAATCAAACAAGTTTTCAGAAAATACGAAAAATGTTACGGTAGAAACTCTTGAAGCTACAGTTTGTACAATTAAACGAACGTAATACGAGAGGAAGTGGTGAAGACTAATATTTGAACAGAACACCGCATTCAAACAAGCATACGAGGTTGAACTCAGTTAAGTACACGTGGGCTTAATTTTATCTTATTTAGGAAACAGGAGTTAAACTTCATTAAATTGGACTAATTTCATATTTAAATAGAACATTCAAGAGAAACAGGAAGCTCCCAAATATCAAGAGTGCCATTTAATATAAGACTGGGTCTCCATTTACCAGTTAGATAATTTTGGATTAACACTCCTTAGACTTGATTTATATTAAATTCCACTATGATTTTTATAGAAGAGACTTTAACAACACCATCTATACCTATTTTATCTTCATTCCATGCCTCAACTTTCATATAACCAAAGTCATGAAAAAGTGCTATCAATTCGTTTTCAACCCGATCATAATTAGACGTTTTTACCATGAGCTTTTGTCCACCGACTATCCCACGGTTTTCACTGATCGAAAGCAAAGCAGTAACTATAATAGGACATGAAAAACCATGGTGGATGGTGGAATGCAGCCACGGTACGATTCACTTTGTTGAATGATCAGTGCGTGCCATACAAAAACTGCGTTTTGATTGGAGATGGTTGATGGAGATCCTGATGGAGTTTCTAGAAAGATCAGCTATAGAAGTGTAATCAAACTAGCCAACGCAGATTCACCCAAGTCCCAAAAATGAAAATATAAATCGATAGGCGTGTCTAACCACGAAATATTTTTTCAAATCGGTACAGAAGTTCCTGAGATTAGCATTCTAGCAGGCAAGCAAACTCTTCAGCTGCATATTACTTAATAGTATATGTATATTATATTGTAAATAGCGGTTTTAGTTAGATAACAAACTGTTTAGCCACTTTGTTAATATTTTATTAAAATTTCACGTCGTATCAAATTATGCAATTTAAGCTAGACATTTATAAATGCAGCTTCGACAAAACTTGTTATTTATTCTAGAACTGGTTATATTAGATCTTTGACCGTTTTCTTGTTTTTACATAATATTTTATCTCCAAAAGAAATGGCTATTATTGGGTAACCATTAATTGGTCTAACATTTTTGGGGCATTCACCTTTTAGTTTTATTATTTGTCTACCTATATGTAAATTACGAATCTTTCTTTGTGGTAAAGCAGTTGATTTCCTATTATCAAATCAATTATGCTTTACGTAACCTTAATTTCTACATAACAACCTTCTAATTACATTTGCAATCGCTCTAGAATCATCAGAAACTTCAGCCAGCAAAGAATCATTAGCATCACCACCATTATAATCATCTACTTTATTAGCATGCTCATTCTCATTAAAATCTTCACCAAAGAAAATACCCAATCGCTCCTTGAAAATCTTCACACCACTTTCATGAACGCTTAGAAAAACATCACTTAATATGACCCCGGTTCAAACACAATTTGTAAGCAATTTCGCACAATAGAGATAATCCATTCAAATGATTGTCAATCGTGACCGCACTAAGAGGTAGAAAAGCGATTGTATCATTCTGTACTTCGTTCATTGCTCGTTTATCAGTAACTCCATTAACATCTTAGAATGAAAAAGACTATTCTTTATTGTATCTTCTGTTTTAAATGCATATGTATGATACATCGATATTGAACTCAGGGATAAAAGGTGTACCTAGTTCCAAGAGTATTGTAATGTGTGGTTTTTATGTTGTAAATATATTATCCTTTTTAACAGTACATCTGTCATAAGGTGTTCCCTTATGTTTTTTATTTTCTTTTTCTTCCACCATTTCTTTATCATCGAACACAGCAATGTATACTGCGACATCATTGATGTCGCAGAACGGGTTCTGATAGGACAAATGGCGAGTTTCTCACAGGCTGTTCACTATTCAAGCGGCGGTTTATCAGATAGATTTACAAGCATTGATATCAAAACGCTAACAACTCGCTATTGGAATTGTTGTTATAACTCTCAGAAGTTGTTGACATGTAAACGGTACAATGTCAGGGGTAATTTATTGTTGCGATTTTCTTGTGCACTTTCTTAGTGGGTAAAGTGCTATTTTTGAGATACAAGGCTTGATTCTCGGGTAGGATAGCCTTGTTAGTTTTTCAGTAGCAGTATTGAATATTATGTATTGCTTTAAAGTAAGTATTCGTTGTGTTGCAGTGATTGATTTACAGCCTTACTCGTCCAGTTGTAAACAGCTCGAATGCTGAGCTAATGTCAAGTGAAGGAATATTAGGACACCCAAGTATGACAGTTGGTTCATCTCCAGTTACAAAAAATTTCAATATAGGTATCAGGTCAAGTGATCAATGTGGGGCTGCCGGATTGTTCGAACGAGTAACCGCGTCCCTGGTACATAAAGGGCTTAAGAAGGAACATGGTGGGTTTAAGTCAGTGTACATTCTTCATATACATGTGTATACTAAATATGGTATTCCTCTGAATCGAGACGAGGTGTATATAGAAAGTTATCGCGTGCACTCCCGGTTCCGTCTGCGTAACCACTCGTCGTCGGCAAAGCATACTATTGCATAAATTACGGGTTTTTAATACTGTTTTTTCCTATTACTGACAGATTACGTTAACTATCTTCTTGTATGTATATTTCAAGTTTCTTTGGAGCATTATCGTCATCATTCTCCCTTGATCTTACCTTAATATTTTGGGTTCCTTTGGACTGAGGTAGAATGGACATTTAATAGTCTTTTGTGCCTAAAATAATTTTAATAATAGTGTTTCGTATTCATTCCTTCGAACAATTAACAAACTTATCTGACAAACCAGCCTTAATTTCCAAAACAAAAGCCAAAAGACAGAATAAATAACTGCCACCAGAGGGCGCCATAGCACAGACAAGACGTTAACATATTCGTCGCACGCGCAACCGCGTTGAAAAGCCGTACGTGGACTATTGAGCTTTGATTGTACAGGCTTAGCTAGTCAGAAGCGGATGAATGTAAAGTTAAATAAGTTTTCCTCAATGGAAGAAAATATGATATTTTTACTTGAAACGGAGCTGTTTAAGGAAGGTTTTCTAAGTTAAATGGGAGTATGAAGGTTTTGGTGTAACTAGAAGTTCTTAGCATCGGGGATAGTTACGACAGGAGGCGTTTTAATTTTCTTTGTGAGATGACATCATGTCTAATGTCTTCGATAGTTATGCTGTCACTGACTTATGTTATCCAAATATCGAAAATGGGTATTGGAAGGCAATTAATATGGCATAAACCTATATGGCACTTTAATGTTATTTAGAATTACAAAGTTGTTCGCTGTAGTTTCAACGGCGCACTTGTTATTTTAATGTACCTTATGAGTTGTAAGTATTACTGCAAAAGTTTCATTGAAACTTTTCAGTAGTTTTTACAAACGTCCACATACTGAAACTTTATATTTATAATATTAGTGTGACGTAATAAGGGCAATTTTCCCTAACCAAAAAAAGCCACGATTGAACTAACTTCGAGCAATGAAGCCATTTGCATGAAGATGGGTTCGACAAAGATGTATGCAACTCACGCATTCAATGGTTCTACGTGGTGCATTATGCAGGCAAGTGCAGTGAAATGGTAGGTATGAAATTATGAATGCACTCTCTTTTTGCACTGATGAAACTTCGATGTGAAATGTTATTGAAAATAGATTAATAATAGAATGAGTTTAAGAATAAAAGTCATACCTTTATGTACACCGACTTATCATATCAAGATTGTTTTAAACATTTTTTTTTACCAAAGCTAAAATAACATTTCATGGCAGGGAAAAGACGTCATGATAAAGCCTAGAGCGGATCCTAGAATTTTTAAACAACGAATAGAATTTTGTTATTTAAACATCTCGTCGTAACTCTAAATGTAGAAATTCTTTGTTTAAATACTTCTCCGATCCACCTCCATGGAGTTTAGGCATAACACCATTGACAAATAAGTTTGCAAGACACGTCAATACTTAAACAGATCTCTTTAAATCTTTTCAATACAAAAGTGAGTGAGTGAGTTAAACGCTCTGTATTGCCGGTGAACTACAAATTGCAACATTAGCATACGTATGGAAAACGCCTTTGTTATCGTTTTGCATGCCTTTATTTACATTTAAATGCATTTCTGTAGTGGTTTGTTGTGATAGGTTAATATACACAGGAAAATGAGATTTTATTTTTGCGAAGACAGTTATTTTTAAACGAATTTTCAAATATTACGAAACTAGTTATGAAAACTGAGTTATTATTGTTAAATAATATACTAATAACTTTTTTATTACGTCGTTATGTGTGTAGATATTAGGTACTTATACTTTACAGTTAATTAACAAAATAAAACATTCTACACATGTAACTTCTAATTTTCCCCATCGTAACACCATAAAATTATCTAATTACCCATTACGTGTTCGCAACTATTATTACATAACACAAACAAAAGTATAATCATCTTATACATACGCTTTCTTTTAATTGCTGTTGTAAAACAAAACTTGCAACTAGTAACGCCATCTATTGGCAAGCGGCCGAACTGCGAAGTAAACAAATGTTTGCGCGGGAAAGTTGTGTCAATCTGACAGGTGAAGACCACAGAGCATATAAACAATAGGGTATTGTGTAACGTATCGTGTTCAGCCTTGCTATTGTGCTATGGAGTTTCAACCTTGGTTCCTGACCTTCGTAAAGGATATGATTTCATTGTTTACAATTATTTTGGAAAAGCGTAGCTTACGAAAATTCTCTGTTACATAATATTGAACGCAATTTAAAACACTATTTTACTTAGACCAAAAGTTGTGAGAATCGAGCAGATTTACGCTATACCATAAACAACCGACACCTCACACGACCAGCACAGAATAAATAATTTTTCATTCCGTTCCACGCATAAAGAGTTAACGTACGGCCTAACACGGCATTAAATCACTTGTAATAACGTCCTTTCTAAGAGTTTATTTAGGAGTGGCCGAGCCATCCCGGTTATTCATAAACTTTCACAGTTATCAGAAAGGCTGCGTATATGGAAAACTTGAAGAAGATATTCTGGTCTGGTAGACCAGGAAGGGAAATTTTAATGAGGTGTAGCTGATGTGTTACTTTATTAGTTAGTTTGTTATTGGACACCATGTTTGTTAGAGCCAGAATTCGTTTAATATATGGTGGGAAAGAACTGAAATTGGGAACACCGAAAAGAACATGTGTATTTACTTTGTGTTTTTATTCAAGATGCTGGTTTTTGTTAATTATTAGGTCCGAAAATTAACCAAGAAGAAAGCAACTTCAGCTTTGTTTATGAATAGCATAGGCTATATTTTAATTGGATACGGAAATGTAGAGCCCTTAGGACATGAGCGAAACCGTGAGAAAATCCAGTAGGTACAAAATAACATGAAACTGAATACAGAAGCCTTATCAAATAAACAGAACAGAGTGAACATCCAAATACCACATTCAAAAAATTTGAATAGGTTTCAAAATTCGGGATAGAAAATAGATATTAATTAATTTTAGAAACTGGCAACTCCCATATGACGAAGTAAAACCTTATTTATTATACGTATAGGGAATTCTATCAGATAGCTGGCTGGTTCCGCGTCTGCCAGTTAGGCTGATAAATTCGTTGTCAGTGCCTCACCCTCTTATAAGGAATGACGGGCGGCCATTTTAGAAAGTCCCCGTTTCAGAATCGTTTTATGTTTTGCTTTGGACCGGTTGATGGTGGTGAAAAATTGTTTATAGTTGGGTGTGCACCTCGATTTCCCTCGTGAAACTGCTGCACTATCCTGGTGGGATTCACACTTATATTCTTATTCTGACAAACGTCGTCCAAGTTAAATTATAGCTTGGCCATTTCATAGGTGATGATTTCTATGATAAACGTGGAGTGACAGGGTTAACGTGAACAGCCATGTCATTTGAAAATCATGGTTCATCACCCTCGCTGTCTACATACCGATGCTAGTAAACCATATACTACCAATTCGTCAGGCTATAGATAATATTATAAACTCAAAGTCTCGTGAAGAGTTCGCATGTCTTCAGCTACGCACAATAACGAACTAATAAGATTAATAAAAAATACTAAATTGATGTTAATTGTTACAAAATTATTGCATCTCGTATATTTGAGCATTATACATACAATGTATTGAGCTGCAATTAAACGCCAATTAAAGATTTGCTCTGCCAATTAAACCTAGTAAATCTTTGCAGCTTTCGAAAAAAGAAATTATTTATATCAACATCAAACTATCCATAATCCAAGCTTTACTTCTCATACCTACTCAGAGAGATACACTATCTCTCAAATAACAATAAAATTACGCGATCATAAATACCCAGCTAAAATTCACAATCATTTTCTAATACGTTGTTACTCGTTCGCTGTCAGCGAGCGACTGCCAGTGCGATCTCGTAGCGCGCGTAGCACTACGGTCAATGACTCTGCGAAGCGAGTTCGTATACAGGCTGCTGTTTTATGCGTGGTTAACGTATGATGCGACTGAGTTGAGAAGTCATTTTGGTGTTCTATTTTTTTTATGTTGAAGATTTATTTTTTCATTAATTGTGTAAATATATCTGTTTATGTTCAAAATGACTGCTGTGTTTTAACAAATACTTTAGTTAGTCATTCAAATATTTGTTTATTTCGTTATTTCACAAAGTTGGATTCTTTCATTAAAAATATCATCATACTTATAAAGTCAGTTTAGCTATTGCTTTTTTTGTCGTTAATGATAATTTCAAAAGCGCATAATATTGTTCAAAAAGCGGTTATATCACATTTTAGGTCAAACTCCTGACTTTATTCCTTCTTGATACATTTCACCATCCGTTAACAAAATAAAAAATAAACTTAACAACATACAAGGCACTCATGTTGACTGTGACGACTGGCTGTCACTCCGTCTCCTCCCGAGAGCGAGCCACAGCAGGAACATGGCCGCCGTGACGTAGTGCACCCACTCCGGGATTGACAGCTCCACGGCGGCGGTGGTGCATCTGTGAGGAGGGGGGACGATGTTGTGGCGGCTGGGGCGTGTTACTTGTGGTATGGTTTGTGTAAATGTGTAGGTGTGTTGTTGAATTGTGTGTCATTGAATGGTGAAATGAGGTGTAGATACCAATAGCTAAATATTTTACGCTTGCTTTTGCTTACGAAGGTTAGATATCCTAGTTTTTGAAATTTGTATACGTGAAAAAGTTATTTGATTATCTATCTAAACACTTGAGTTAAAATAAATAGATATACTATAAATAATTTAAAAAGTCTAAATACACTGTCTAAATAGTAAAAAGTTTAAATAAAATATCCAAAATAAAACGTTGTAAACTTTGTCACCGATCATTTACCAACCGACCTCCTCAACTTATCCGTATTACACACAGCCTCTTAAAAAACAACACGCTGTACACGAACAGCTGTTATACAAAAGTGAGGGGGGGGGGAGACGCAGGTGGGAGAACTATCAACAGTTACATCAGAGCATTCAGAGCCATGATTCAGTTCGCTTCCGTCAACAGGTCGCGACGGACGTCTCTCTTGACGTGACGGACGTCAAATGTACATGACGAAAATAATGCACGTAAATATGAGTACCGCGATAGTTTGTGGGTTTTGTATGAAGGAATATATATTGTGGTTAGGTTGGACCAGTTCAATGAGTTTAACAAGAGTTCCGCTGTTTTACTAAGCTTTGTTTTTGGATTGAATTTAAATAAACATGTCAACTATTCCTTTTTTATTGCCATGTTTACAGAGATAAAAAGTAAATACCGTTTATGAATAAGTCATGATAAACATATTTGTCGGCATCAGCTGTTATATTGAGAGGCTTTATTTCCTGATTACCACCGATTAGGGTTCGATAAATAATGCAGCATTAGTGTTAGTTACTTTGTTTAGTTTAGGCAATCGGATACAACATTGTTAACGAAAGTACTATCTCGGTACTCAAAGACGACTCTTACTCAAGCTTATACGAAACGGTATTTTAGAAAACCTTAGAAATTACTAATCTCAGAATCACGTCTGACCTCAGAGCAGCTTTCCTAATAAAGACATTGCTCTAATCGCGACAAACATCTGTAAGAGTGGAAGCCTCATTTCCCTCCCAAGTCCGTGACACTCGACCCTTATCTCATCATCTCACAAACCTGGTTAACAAGGATGACTGATAGTTAAACCCATGGAGAACAAAATGACTAGCGGAGGAGCAATAATGGCCGAGGCTGCGGGATTGTTCGAAAGAGTAACCGCGGCCCTGGTACATAAATGGCAAAGGACATGATGGGTTTTAGTTAGTCTGACACTCCCTCACCGCTGCTAACCTACAGCGGGAGCAGTCATTTGATGATTTCCCATGGTGCCATAACGGAAAATCTCCTAATAAAGTAGCGGGCCAAAATGCGGGTGTGCGGAGGACGAGGAACGTTACTTTCTTCGCTCTATCACGCCTTCTTTGGATAAGACCATTTTTTGGAATACCAGAAATCGTTGACATATGTCTCAAAGAATCCAAACGCCTCGTTAAACAGTTTCATTTTAGTCATGCCCACCATGACTATTTGACCTAGAAGAAGGCGCTTGACCTATTTGCATTATGGCATCTCCGGCCATCTTTCCTTACTCCGTGGTTAAACCAGTTTAACTGTCCAGAGAGTAAGAGAAAATGATACACGTTAAGATAAGGGAGATGTGACCATATGTGCAAAGAATTTCAAGATGCTTGTTATGCTCATTAAAATCCTGGTTTTAATGAAAATTTATTCGATGCTGTAGGATCTTGAGAAATTCACGGATAATTGCAATTAAATTAAAGTATTCAAGTGATCGGGTTGAAAGTAGGGATGTGCGGAGATTGACCTTTTCATTATCAGAATATAAGTCGCTAAAACGAAATCTCGATCGATATCACATGTCCATTATGCAGGCGAATATGCCAATAGTGAATCTAAAATCTTATAGATAAACCAAAATTAGAAAAGGTGAAACTACAGCTTTCATTATAATAAAAGCCTAAAAGAATACTTAAATCGTGACCCTTCAACAACAATCTATAAATGTCTTGTCATCATCATACCATGTCGATAAATACTCGATAAAGAAACCCCGTAGGCCTACATCTCAATTAAAAGGAATCACGCAGTTAATCAAAAATACATATAATCAACGTATTAAAAAACTTAATACATTGTTAGTTTATCTAAAACAATCATCGCAGACTCGATTATCTTAAAGGGATTTGTAACTCGAGATACAATTTAATCGATAAGTTTTCGCCACTAATTGAAAGGAAACGGCTTTAGGATATCATTTGCGAACAGTTTTGGAAATCGTTCTACTTAAAAAAAGTTACTACGTAAATGTGTAAGAACTCTCACCAAAATTGCCAAGAAAAATATCCATACTCAGGTCACATAATGTTTAGAATTTCATATGCACTAAAAGCTATCTCATGTCCTAATCGAAAAATCTTTCACTACTTTCTAGATTTCAAAGCTTGCAAGCAAACATATGTTCGTCCTAACAAGACTTTACGACGAAAACACGACTTACGTCCCAAAATTTTGGAGAAACTCAAACATTTGACGAACCATGCCTTGGCATCACGTAACATTACAAGTAGGCATGTTTTATTAAAAAGAAAATATAATTTCCATAACTTAAGAAACTACGGTTTAGAGGTGAGAAAATTCTGTTCTCACGTTGTAGAAAAAAATGCGTTTTTTTTGTAATAGTAATATGTGAAGATAGTGACAATAGCATTGGCTTTGACAATGTCCTTTATTACACAAACAAAGAATCATGTTTGTTATTTACGATACATTATAACAGTTTACGCAGAATAACAGATCGATGACATTAAGTTTTGTTGAAGAAAATTAATGGAGATTTGACATACGTAATAAGTTGTCAAATTGACAAATATATAACTCGGGTAAAATAAGAATATATTAAACATATTAGAATATAATATATTCATTTGCTTAAAATCATGGTATAAAAGGATGTTGATTAGCAGACAAATCCACAGAAAACACATACTTTCTGCGGGATGGTACGAAAGAGTCACCGCGATCTTTAGAATACACAAAGGGCAGAAGAAACAGATACAATTTTACTCAGTCAAAGTGTGACACTTCAGAGGTCATTTGGTGAATTGCCATGCCCAAAAAGAAGGCCAACTCCTACTCTTATTATATTATTATTATGTATGTTTGTATGCCACGTATGATCCGTGATAGTAAGTTATTAAGTAACTCGCTATTGAGGTCATAAGCTCCGATACTGCTTACGTAACGTATCGCATTCATTCAACCGGGTTGACTGGGTCGATTGCGAGAATAAAAGATGCATCATATTATTACGTCATAGTTATAATCATGCGTTTAATATTAACTTGATGTGGTTATATCAGGTCAAATCTTTTTCCGTATAATATGAAGATGCAATTTCTTTTTTCTACTTGTAATGCGATTTCTTGTTCGACTTCAATAAATTGACTAGTCTGAGAATTAATAACGTTTTTTTTGAGTATTTTTATATATATATTTTCGTTTTTTTTTTTCATTCTTTACCTATAATATTTTTTTAAAAGATTCATTCAAACTTAGTTCAAGAAAATAAATACGATGTCTTTTGCTCATAAACTACGTAAAAGTGAAAATATTTTTATAACCACCAGTAACAGTAGCTATGATACTAGCCCTAATTATTGTTTTCTCTACAATCTCGGAAGCAGCAGTAAGGAACAATAACAAAATGACGTAACCTTATTAGTTCCAACTCGGTACAGTTTGCCGCCTTTTACTTTCCAAGATGGCGCCCAAACAATTAGATAATCCACCTTCATGTTATGTAAACAACATTTAATCGAATTAAACTATGTTCAGAAAGATTTATTGATACATCTACTTTTAATAAAGATTAAGCGGTAATTAAAAAGCAGGAAATCCAATTAATTACCTACGAAAGACGGTCACACGGTAGTATTTTTTTTAACAATTTTCACATCGTTACGTACTGTCACAGAGTAAATAACAAACTAGAATAGTTAAAGTCATTTATGAATACCGCACCGTTTTCACAGCGTATCTTTCTCCATAAACGTCTAGTGAGCGAGTTATTACCTCTTTCTTTCATTTTGGTTAGTTTTGAACTGTTAAATTATTTAAATTAAGGTAGTAAGAGGCATATTAAAATGGAATATTGTATTTTCTGCTTGCTTTCCACTGACGGTTAATGTGTTCTCAGAACAAAAATATTTGGTGTGCAAAAGATTTGTTTACGTCAAAGTAGAAACCTCTAGAACTATGCATCTCTAAAGTAGGCAAGCCAGAGATTGAGAAAAACATAGTCAACATTTTACTACAAACGGGAGCAGGAAATGGTTTACTTAGGACATGGGTGGAACAGCTAGTAAAACTTATAATTTATTGCTTTAAAAACTTTGCGAACCATACTAAAAACTGTCACCTTGATTGGTGTGGGCATAAAATGTTAATTAAGGTATTAATTAAACATTTCTATATTTTATTGCCAACCAGTTGTTGTTCGCGGTATTAATCGCCTTTAGCCCCGACCTACCGCATCGCTAAACCGTTCGTAGATTATTTTAATTATTCTAAGGGTCAAAGTCTACTTATCGAATGTGCTACAGGTTTAATCGCTTTACAAGCCCTAGTGTTGGAGTGTTCTTAAATCTGTCTGACGGCTTCTGACGTGGAAATGTAACAACGACTGCTACTGAGTAGTATTTGGGGACGCCGGCTTTAAGTGACCTATCAAGGCATGGTAAAGGGGGTGTACCTCTAGTTTTGCAAACTTTCAGACCCCGGTGTGCTTTGTGAAAGTTTCTAAAACTCACAAAGCTATTTAGGTCCGACCCCGGAATAGAACTATCGGGACTGCGTGCACGTGCAAACTCTTCAGCTTTACTATATCAATACAGGTAGATCGTTCACCGCGATAATAGTTTATCAGTAAAAACAAGGACGATCAAAGAAAGTTATTTAAGCCGGTTAAAATAGCGGTTCTAGCCATTTCCTTTTTGAGCCATAAGTAGTCATTTGTATACTTATTTTGTTGACAAATGTACATCCTTAAAAATAGTAGTAAGAGGCTTTGAATATATTAGTCTATGCCTCTCTAGGTTGCTAGAAATCTTTTAATAGTGTCAAAGATAGCACATTGCTCGTTAAATTGCAGACTTTTACCATAATATGGAAAACTAATTTTCCCTTGAGTGTCACTTTTATGGCACCAAAGGTCATAAGAGAATAAATTCTCAAATTATTACCGTTTAATGTCACCGCAAACATAATATTATTAGCATAATCAATCGTCATCTTGTAAATATAGCGTATTTTAATCAATATCGAATTTGTCACAAGAATCAGCGCCTATTTCTATTCTATTTTAAAGACGTTATAAAATTTTATAGGCTTTTTATTTTTGAGGTTCAAAATACAAGAGATTTTCAAGGCTCGTTGCATATTTATGAGCACTTGACCACTAACTAGCCAGCCAGTACTGGCCTAGTGGTCAGATATTCGGTTTATTTGAGAAACTGTACTTACGAGCTTTCTACAAATATAGAAATTCAACGGCCTCTA
Source organism: Helicoverpa armigera (assembly GCF_030705265.1). Lineage (NCBI taxonomy): Eukaryota > Metazoa > Arthropoda > Insecta > Lepidoptera > Noctuidae > Helicoverpa > Helicoverpa armigera. The sequence goes on from NC_087141.1 coordinate 6,430,704, forward strand.
TCGTCTATCGATATTTGTACTTTAGACATTTATTTGATCAGATTTTGTCGCACGTCTCAAGTAGCAAGGTTTGAGACGCACTATTCGTGACTTGCGTGGTCATTTCGTGGGACTATTCAAACAAACTTCATTCCAAATAAAGTTTTGAACATTTTTACTCGGTTATTGTTGATAACAAGTTTGAACATATATTATTTCACTATGATAATAAAAAAAGAAATTTTGAAATGTTTTTTTTTTTATATTTGAAAACGAAAAAAAAATATGTTGAGAAAAGATTAATAAAAAAAATAAAATATTTGATAATATTGTTTTAATTATTTATAAAATCTTCATGATCGCAAATTAATAAAAAGTGTTTCTACTCTTCTACTCGGCATTATTTTTTTTAAAGGTCATTTTTGCAATGCATTGCATAACATCCGATTCAAATTGCTTTTTATTACCACATAATTTACTACTACAAGCAGTATTATGCATATGAGTATTTGCAATAAATTAATTTGTAAGGTTATTCAAGCCATTTGCTTACATTGAGTCCTATAGTGGTTACAGTTTTAGAAAGTTATTTTCTTATTAAATCTGGAATAAACAAGCTAGCTTATTACTTAGTCTTATAGAAGAACCTCTATAGAGCTGTCATTGAAAACTATTTTGTTATGGTCAAAGTCCACATTTGACAAATAAATTCAACTCAAAAAATAGTAAAAAATCTCCGTCTCATTAAAACCCGTTTCTGATCTACGGACATTGTGACTCATTATTTTGATTTTGTATTGATTTATAAATCAATTTTGATGAATTAATCAGTATTTTCAGATTCAACCTTTCTTTCTACTGCTTCGTAAATAAAAGGAAAACAAAAGCATGAAACGATGTCAATGAAGTTTTATATAGCTTTATTAAGTAAAAACAAGTAATTTAGGCGCACGTGTTTATGTCTTGTCCTTTTTTTTTACAAAAATCTCACAACAAAGTTACTGAACTCGCACGTGACGGAATGTCCAAACTTCATAATTAACGTTTGGCAGGATCGTAAAAACCTTGTTTTTGCATATTCGAAGCGAAAAACTAGTCATTTCATATTAATTTAGCAAAAAGTTAGTTTTAGTTTTAAGGGCCATTAACTGAACTGTATTTAGATAAAGTTACAAACTTAATGCTTTAGGCCTAGCCAGTTTGCATTTATTAAAATATTTAATTAATAGGTTAAAATATGCAAAATTTTATTTGCCTTCTTAAACGGTCCTTTACCCACTTCAAAAGTTAACTTTCTACATATTTTATATTATTCTATTCATGAATAATTCTTAAGTTTTATTGTATGTATTAGAAAAGCCATCAAACTGAAAAAGAGTATAACATTTAAATAATATGCTACCTACGTATTACTTTATTTATCTAAGGTTAACTAAGAGACTTCTTTTTTGATATCACTAAAATCATATTGTAACTTTTTCCTTTGCCTGACCATATTACAGGTTATATTACCAAAATAACATTCAAATATTCCAAAATGCTTCTACCAAAATATACCAAGAAAAATAAACTACTCCATGTGAACTACTAGCCGTGTAAATAAATAAACAATTACTGTCATTAACAGACCACTTCTAAGCGTTCTAGTTTCGGGGTCGAGTTCACGCGACAGTTTCCAGTTGCGTGTAAACGAGGCACGGTTATCTATGAGTGCGTGGACGAAAAAGGTACTATATCGTACGCATGTCAAAAAGTACCGTTAGTGTATTACCTACTTATACGTAGGGCATGACATACGTTACCGGGATTCGTGAGAAAGATAATGATTGTATTTTTCGAGTAATTTTGTAAATTACTTAATAAGTAGATTAAATGAAAAAAACATCCAATTGAAAATACCTAAGATCATTTTTCGTAGTAGGAATATATTATTATCTTTGTATATTTAGGTATATAAAAGATTTGAGGATAGATAAACATTCCTCTCTAGGCGTATCGTATGCGATATCTCGTAGCGCTATTTCGTAGCAGCGCGGCGTAGCTCGTAGCAAAGTAAAATATATCACAAATACATTGATTAAAACCGTGAATTTCTTAATCAATTCCATACCATATATCAGTTTTCTTAAATATGTTAATAATATCGTTAACGTATTTTCCTACGCAAGACGCTTAAAAAAGTTATAAATAAAACTTGCCACTAGAACTATATTTATTGTTAACACAAATTATAACGTAACACCTATTGTCGTTGCATAAAAACAATAGATTTTTCTCACAGATTAAATAAAACCTAGTATGCAGATTTCAGAGGTATTACAAGTACCAATAATTACAAAGATTAACCAATCATTCTTTCACGGCAGCTGTGACAGTTCATTCGCTTCACAACACAACCAAACTTTTAGACAAAGGTCATTAAATCATCATCATCATCAGTCTTCAGGCATTAAATCGATAAAAAAACCTAAAATAACTTGTAGGAAATCGATACATACCTACAATATTAGATTTTCGTCCGTTGGTTTAGTTTGACAGCAAGAAGCTGAGGTTTACCACAGTTCAGAGTATGTGACAACGTAACTTTATGTGCCAAAACCAATATCAATAAAGGGTACGATGATCTTTCTACGTACCTATACTAATACCATGAAATATATAAATAATGCTTAAACGCGCTAATCTTGGGAACTACTTGATTTCCCAAGATTTCTTGATTCTTTGATTTGAAAAATTCAATCATTGGTAGACTCATAGATACTCAGCCCATCTATCGGGGAAGTCTATGAATCACTTTTTATCCGACTGTGCACGGAAGGCGGTTAGATGAGAACCCAGCAAAATATTCTTTAAAGTTTATTTTATTACCTTTGAATTCTTAATGATTGTCCTTTATAACTGCTGTTAAATTAAAACACTATTACACAGTCGAAGTTATTTCGATACCAGTACATTTCCAACATTATCATAAAAGTCATTGTACCCATAATTTAGGCAGTAGAATTAAGCGGTAAAAAAAATATACAAAAGATTTTCTTGAACTAAAGGTCATGACATTGCTAAAATGTTTTTATTATTAAAACTGAAGACGGCTTTGACATACGGGTTAAGGTGACTGACTCGGTCAAAATATCAAAATTATTTTGTCTATTACTTTATAGACATCTATATAATCAAGTTCTTTGTTATATTTACATTGTAGTTATTTGTATTGAGTACTTAGCTATTTTTATTCCAAAAGAATGAGCTAAGGGTATTCGGCTGACCCATTTATGTGAATTTGTGTGTTGGAAAAGCTTCAGGCTTGAGACAGGTTGTATGATTGGTCAAATATTTTTCTCAGTGTTCATAAACAAAAAAACCGATAAATTGAATCTTAGTTTATCATCTATAACAGACACTTATGAAGGAACTATATACTAAAAATGTTAAGTATTATGTATGGTTTTGAGTACCTATATCCGGAAGTAAAAGAATACATACAAAAATACTTTCGAATTCAATTTGATAAAACTTCGAATGGGCGGGCCCACGTGCGCATCTGAGAAATTAAAACCGCCATAAGTTTTTCATTTTCTCAAAGAAACGCCTTCGTTTTCGAATATAAATCGATATAAGCCAATATATTTAGTTTTGGAAAGCAAACGACTTATTGCTAATAGAAAATCTGCATGATAATGATTTGAAAATCTGAATAAAATATTTTCTTAATCAAATGTTTTGATGTTCTCGGTTATAGAATCGATAAAATGAAACCTTTGATCAATCCATGGGAACTTAATACATAATAATTTAACACCGAAATTAATAAAAAGTGCTAAAGAAATCCGATGTGGGTAATAAAATTGTCCCACAAATGTTTTGGGTAAGTTATTTATTTGATGGAAAGAAATATATTTCCCAACCAAAACGTATCAAACTTAATTCCATTTATTGCCACAGAATTGCGTAAAAAATTAGATCCAAAACAAGAAGATATCGAATTCATATTTTATTAGACATTTCCCGCGGCTTCACCCGCGTACCGTGACATGTACCTACCTACCTTTTGCCCGTACTAATAAATCGTTTCAGTAGTTTGGGAGCCAAACAGTAAACAAACAAATAAGTAAAGGTTTCCTCTTTATTTTATAATTATAGATTGATTACATTATTCAAATCGAAAACAGTATCCAAGTAGACACCAAAGGAGAACATTCATTTCGTACCCAAAACTGAAAATGCCGGCCAGAAGAAAAAAATAGTAGATTCTTGTAGAGAATAATGCCCTGAAGATTTTTTACTATTACAAGAATTGTCTACAATTAACCCCTAGGCTGCTATTTGACTTTGAAAATACCCACAATGTTTGGAGCATTACATTACAGCCCCAAACTGGAGAAGCCAGCCGTTGCCTTCAAACGACTCCTATTCGACTTGGGAAGTCATCAAATGACCCCCCTCTCGCCATGAGAAAGTCAGACTCTTACTGACTAAAACCCATCATGGGGAAACCAGGGCCGCGATAATCCTTTCAAAGAATCCCGCAGCCCCGATAGGCCTTGTCCCCGCAAAAATATCGTACTATTCTTGTCGAGGATGCCCTGAAGATTTTTTATATTGTAAAGAACGTTTTCGGTTAACCCTCAGACTGCTATTTGAGTTTATCGTGAATAAAAATCTATACTTGAATGTTACGGCAAATATCCTCTACAAGAATCTACTATTTTTTTCTTCTGGCCGGCACTTTCATTTTTGGGTACAAAATGTTCGAGACTTGAATGATCTCCTTTAACTTGGAAATACCCAAAAACAGTACACAAAAATCTGTACTCTACCAGTAATTTGCAGGCAACTTTTTGTCTCCAAAACCGCATAACTATTTATTTACCTTATTACTAGTTTGCAGACCACTTACCAGGATCAGTGTAGCGTATCGTCTCTCGTCTAGGACCTATTATTTCGAATTATAACCCACATGACCTTAATTTGTCCTATGTTACGAGTTTTCACTGTAGCGAAAGAAATTGCCTATTGTGTCGTTTTGATGTGTCTTGTTATTGTGGTCCGTTAATGATGTACTTGAAGAGTAATAGTTTTTTTTCTTTCGAGATCTTTCTGCGCCCTCTATGCTTTGGTCGGTAAGGATAGTTTAAACATCCTGGCTAGAAAGTAATAAGATGGGTTTTACCGAGGGTTAGAAAAATAGTGAACGTTTAACCTATTGGTACACTACCATCTATGTCTGAGATTTTGAAAGTAACAATTTAACATTCTATCCCTTAGATTTAACTATCATACAATACATAGCATCCACGGTAAAGACTAGTTTTAGTTTTCTTTAAAAAAAAATGTTTTGTTAATGTCATAATCACGTCGGAAAACATCGCACGTTCTAAAACCGCTGTATTGTCGTGAAACGTCATTCAAACGTCAGTCCTTGTCAAAACTATGACGTTTCACTCTCTTTATTTTGACATTTGACGTACAGATGACGGAGCCTGTCAAACGGTCCGGTATCACAACAGATTTTAGAAATTACAATGCATACAGATATAAGTGCACGCTTAATACGAAAAATATGTAAATGATTTGCTAAACTACGCTTGAGAAAAGTGTATAATTTGCTTGAAATAAAGTAATCTTGAAAACACTTGTTTTATTCAGATGAGTACATTGGCCAAGGCGATTATGTAATAAAAATACGTACAAGTTTTTTTTTACATGCTACAAAGACGCAGATAAGAGCATTAAAAACCGCGGGTTCCTTGGTAAAAGTTATAAGAAAACTTTTTTTTTTAATATTTGTCCTCTTCCTAATTTACCTAACCTATATTGAATGCCTTTAAATAACAGAATACGCTAATTTTGTTTATTATATCCAGTTAATTCTAATCTCCTGCAAAATATAACAATTTTTCATCGATTCATTGTAAGCAGCTGCAGTGAATTTAACACTAGGTAGTAAAGCAATAAACATGGAATAATTAGCTAGTCAATTTTTTTGGAAAGTAGCTGAAGTCTAGACATTATAGAAGCATATATGTAATTAACTTTTATATTCGAAAGGAGCTCATTATGCAGTTTATTCAGTTATATTTAACCAAGATTTTGCGGAACATACCTACAATTTTAACTGAAATGTTAGAACAATACTCGAGCTATGAAACTTCAAAAAACCGTTTAAAATTTAATGCAAGCAACTACCCGTTAAAAACCATTTTTTTTTGTCCTCTATGAATCCACTTCCAGCGATGTGCATATATTTTCAAACATCCGACCATTTACCCCAGTTTACCACCTTCTCTTCATATTCAGTCTCAAATATAACACAAAATAACATCATTATAACAGACTTGCGCACAAATGCACTTTACTTAACTTGGGGTCATTTGATAACCAGTTTGGTAACATAGCGTTTTGCAGCGCTGCGCAATCTATAAATGACTGCGAGACTTGTTATATGCCGTGTACTTTGCTGCTAGCGCATTAAGTTTCATCATAAAATATGGGCACATTAGCGAGCTATGGGAATAAGAAGATTTAGACAGCTTCCTCAAGGACTGGCCACAAATAGCGACCGATAGGGAAAGATGGAAGGCTATGGGGGTGGCCTTTGCCCAGCAGTGGGACAGCATAGGCTAAACAAAAAAAATGGGAATAAGCTTGGATGCTTAACTTTTTGTGCCTTTTACACAACTTATATTATAGCTAGGAACAGGATAAAAGTCGTGGTGGCCTAATGGGTAAAGTAACAACCTCTGGTGCGAGTGTGTGGGATCGATCCCAGGGCAGGCAAGTACCAATGGAACTTTTCTAAGTGTATATGTCCTTTCTAAGTATATCTAGTTCTGTGCCCAGCACTGTGACAGTAAAAGGGCTGATGATGACAGATAGGTACACCACAACAAGTTTTTATAAGTTTTCTATGAGATATAAGGTAGGTAGTTACCACTTTCAATCTGCTCTACTTGCCCATATTAGCATACGAAAATATTCCGCCCAATTTCCCTACGTATACTGCCATAACACCCACTGTTCAAAAATAACAATGTATGTTTGACAAATCACACCCGGGTTCTATCGCCATGACAGTGACTTGCCAATATTAGTTCCTAAGTACATGTGACAAGTAAGTACGTGATACAGTTATGTAGGTACCATTCATTATATTGTAAGTAGATCATCTACGCCTACCGGGGCTGCGGGATTGTTCGAAAGAGGTACCGCGACCTTAGTACATAAAGGGCTTAAGAAGGAACATGATGGGTTTTAGTCAGTAAGAGTCTGACACTCCCTCACGCTGCTAACCCACAGCGGGATAGTCATTTGATGATTTCAAACCAAAAAAAGGTAGATCGTAAATCATCTATGTACGCTTATAATTATACGTATTATAAATCTGAAGATTCTGTTTGTTATCTTAGGATCTACTTGAGCGATTCTTTCAGTGTTAAATAGCCCATTGCACAAGCTAGGCTATTGGCTACTTTTATCCGGGTGCGAGAAGAACCTAGACGCGGGTGAAACCGCTGCCTGAGCTAGTAGTAGGGGAGGCGAGAGTGCTAAATCGGGAGTGACTCGAGCGTCAATGAGACCTATTAGATTGCGAAGCTTAGATGATAAGAAGAAAAAAATGTCCTGACATACACACACTTTCATCGGTGGGTGGAGCGGCTATGAACTTTCAAAAATGTAAAAAAAAACAGTTGCATGGACATACTCGAGCGCGTCAGATATTAATAGCATGCACGTCCTACGTCATTTTGAAAACATACGTATATTAATCTGACTGTTTCCATGGTGGGGGTGGTAGTAGGTAAGGGTTAAAAATGGGAAAAAAAATAATTTTATCGAGCGTGTCAGATTATCAAAAGGGGTGTTAAGTGAACCAAAACGAAGGCTCTTATGCAATAATCTGACGATTTAGACGTGACCTAAACTCGTGGCCATTACTTGAAATTGCAAAAAAAAATCGCCATTTTGAAATACTCGAGCGCGTCAGATTAAGATATATATGGTTCATTTATGTACCCTTAACGTAATCATCTTATAATCTGACGATTATCTGGAGGAATTCGCTTAATCTGACAATGGAAAGTTTTTTTGCAAACCTTTTAACAAATTGAAGAACTGAAAAAATTGCAAGTAAATAAACCAGTATGTACCTATTCTTTGAAGTACAAAACTTTTATTTATAAGCAAATAAGTATGAAAAACATAAAGGACAATGGACACAAATATACGGAACCTCGTACACTCCACCAATAGCAATGTCATACATATCATTGTATAGGCCTTTTTATCTAGAACAACCTTATATGACAGCTTTGTTGACGTTTGCCCGTCCTGAGATATAGATCAAAAAGTGTGTAAAAGTTAAAACTAAATAATCCATTGATATCTCAAGTTTTTAAAGGAATATCTAAGTGCTACTACGAGTATGTCTTCTAAGTACTATCAACTTTTACACACTTTTTGATCTATAGATCAAAAAGACACTTTTTGAGATATATCTCAGAACGGACAAACATTTCAACAAAGCTGTTATAATAAATGTTGTTCTCGATAAGAAGGCACATAATACAATGATATATATGACATTGCTATTAGCGGAGTGTATCAATCTGCTCATACATTACATACATTTCTATAATAATTACATTTAATTATAATGACATTGATAAATATACATGTGTCATAAACAATACAATAGAATCTATAATAACATGGCTTGACGAAAATAATCTACGCGTAAATCTTACAAAAACTAATTTTATTCAATTTAATACACAAAGATAAATCTAAAATCTAAATAATCTGCCCAGCCTTTTTCCCAGCTATTTTCATAGGTACACAAAAAAATACGTATAAAGACTTAATTTATTAGTTTAATTTAAAACCATCCAGTAGAGTTGCGCGTTGCCACTCTTGCAGAACAGATAGAAAGAGATAGCAGTTGCTTTCATTGTAGAAGCGACACTACGCGCGTAATTTGTGAACCACGTTATGCAGAGTAGAGCCAATGTTAACCGGATGACTAGGCCACCACGACCTGTATAAAAAAGGCGAAGTATACGAAACGGCATTTCTCGGTATCACGATAGACAAACAATGCAACTGGAAGGCACACGTATTTAACAAAAGTATCCAATAAAATGAATCGTCTTCGTTAAAAACAATATATCTGCATACCATGACCAGTAACTTCCTGAGATTAGCGAGTTCAAACAAAAAACTCTTCAGCTTTATAATATTAGTGTAGATTATTTAAGACCCAAAATGTACTAACACTTATTGCAAATGAATTGAATTGAAAAAAGAGAGAGAGGAATAGAAACTTGGGAGGAGAATACCGGCATCACGTAGCTGCACGCTTTAAACTTTATCGATTAATTTTCCTTACTTCGGCTTACGGGAATCGTCAGATTTTATGTTTTTCGTGAACGTTGAATTACTCCCTTCAAAATAAAAAAAAAAAATAGCCGCGCTCGAGAAAGTCAAGATGACGTTTTTTTTTTACAAGTTTGTAACCTTCCTACTTCTTATCGTCAATCGCAAATTGTCAGATTAGTGGAATATACACTTTTTAGCATATAACTAACTTACCCTAACTTAATCTGACGCGCTGGAGAATGTCAGATGATAATTTTTTTTTTACTAATCTGATCCTTTATTCTAGACGCGCGGCTGCATATACAGGGCTTATATTTGGTGGAGGTGTTAAATGGGGTAATAGGTACCTCCCTATATACTAATCTGCCGCGCTTGAGTAAATCCCGAAATCCCTTCTAGGCCTCCCCTACTATAGTGAAATAAAAGCTATCTTTTCCTGTTTACATAATTACCCGTCACTCTAAATTAACAATCAGATAACAAATCACAAAACCAGATTAAACATTTCGACGCACCCTCCGCTTTACTTTCTTTCCTATCAAATGCAACATAAAAGAGTAGATAGCACTATTGTTTACAATAGACTAAAAAAAAACAACTTAAAAAGTATTGTATTATTTTCTCTATGGTATAAAATAGTCATTAGAAATTGATACGCAACGTTCTGTTTCTCCATCAATGTCTGATTACTTGTCGACATTCTAATGATTTTCCGTGTAGGCTGGCCAGATCTATAAATAAATGTCCGGACATTGATGGGAATGTACTACTGGAATTAACTATAGCAAAAATATGAATTCGATGTTACTGTTTACAGTAGAATTTCCGTAGAAAAATCGACAGAAAAATATAAGTATTTGCAAAAATACCAATGTTTAAAAAAGGTTGTAAATCCATGTTGAAAAGAGGATTTTAAAAGGTTCTGTCTTCATAGACAGTCTCAAAAGATCTTTAAAGTATGGTCATACTACTAAAACTTTTTTTCCTATTAATTTATTTGATCGCCCTTTGATAGTTCACGACAGATGATAATTGACTGTTAGCTTATATAAATTACTTTTTTTTTGTGAACAGTGTTGAAAATGATGAGATAAGAATTGTTAGGTGGAGTCGTCATAATGAGCTATGGTAGGCAATGTTTAATTAACGTATAGAGAGATTTGCGTAATTAAACATGGCAAATATTTTAGTTCCTATGTAATTATTTAGTTCGAATAAAAACTTACTAAATGCTTAGTGGAGTTCAAACGAGACCAAGGTGCTAATAAACAATTTACTACACTATTTAGGCACTGAATTTGCATTGCACGATCACTTTTTAATATCCCTGTTTTTGTAATTCAAATATAGACTGGGTTATGTGGGCGTCTTATCAGAAAAACATTTGCTTTCGCATTCAAAATACGGCATTTTTCAGCTACTTGTCTTCAACAAATACATTTTCTATGAAATTGTACGCCTTATTTGCTTAGCGTAATAGAAAGCTACGTAAATTGTATTATCGGCACATCAGCACATAGCTCTAATGTATGATAGTTAAGCCGCTGCTCCATTGCGGCGCATAGGCACTTGTTTGTAAGACTTGTTGTAATACGATAGTACCCTCACTGTGACGTTACTGGTAATGTTGACGGAATAAGAGAGAGAATACTTTATTATTACTGGGTTTGAAAATTTATCGGCTTATGCCTACTGCAGTATAAAGCCGAAGATTAAATTGTTTTGTCTGGCTTAAACTTAACTTTCAGTTCATAATGGGATGCTAATAGGTACTTTATTCCCGAGTCAGTTAAAAACGTATTACTCTAAAACTTTTTCTTACTCTATGAGTCTGAAAGATGCATTGAGTAAGAAAAATCTTGGAACACATTTCAAAATCTTGGAAAAAAATATACCTTTAAAATTAAGGGTATTATATTGAACGTTGTTTCCGCCTCAATGGGGCATCATCTTAACAATATTTGTTGAACTATTTAGAGTGCGTGCTCACTTATAAGTGGAGTGCTTATTGGAGAGAAACTGTTTGTTCACTTGTGATGTGAAAACTGCGTAAATAGCTGACGTTTTTTATAAGTAAACCAGTGTGTAATTCTAGGCTTTTTTGTGTTACTTTACCTACTTTTGTTATAAATCTCGGTAATTTTATAGTGCTTACAACATTAATTTTAGATTAGTTTTTAGACTGTGGCTTTGTATTGTATTACTTACAAGTTTATCTGTTGCGATCAATAAAGATATCTCATTATTGTAATTTTTTTAATTTAGTTTAGTTAATTTATAACTATGACTAGTTAATACTAAGTTACTAGTTCGATAATTAGTTCAGACTTACGATTAATATCATTCACGACATCTCTAAAGTTACTCAAACTCAAAGATTATTTCGTCTACTTTTTGCTCGTTACTAATAGCCGAGTGCAATACTTAATGCATCTAAGATATTTTGAAACGTCTGCGATAAAATGAAAGGCATCTTACCACACGGGTATTTTAATAATCTACTGTAAATAACAATCAATAAATCTATACAAGAAACTTTTAGACCGTAACGGATACATACCTCGTAAAATAATTGAAAAATGTAACTCTCTCCGTTCTAACCGTACGTAGGATATAAATACGGAGGATGAAAAGATAGCGGAGATCAATCAATCAAAAGTCATTTATTCAAAGTAGGCCGAAAATCAGCACTTTTCGAACGTCAAATTTACAAAAGACAGCCCCCAAAACGCCCACCCTTCACCACTTCCTATGTGTTTTTGCTGGGAAGAAGAAGTGGTGGAACAAACTCCCCAGCAACACAATTCTGTCTGAACGATAAACCCTATCGTCCTTGAGAAATCAAAACCAATCTGTCAAAGATTGGCAATTCGATTTTGAAAATGATTTGTGGGTTCCATTGAAGGCGAGTAAAGGTGGAGCTAGTACGTTCCTCGTCTCTCGGGCACCCGCATTTTGGCGCGCTACTTTCTTAGATTTTTTATTGTTATGACATCTCCGGTAGTCATTTTGTTATCCGTAGATACTAGCTTCTAACTGCATATTATTCTAAACAATAATATATCAATATCTGTAATGGATTTAGCGGGTAAGTCATGACCTGCCGCAACAGTTGACACGTCATTAACATAAATTAATATTTTCTCTGAAAAGTGACGGCTTGACTTGTTCATGAGGGTTATAAATTACTGTTTAGTTCTTAGGTAAAGCGATAGTTAGTGCCATTTTTGCTGTTTTCAGCTTCGCTTTCAACTTGTCACTTAGATAAGTTATTATTTAATTTATTAAAGCTCGTGAAGCTCTGATTTGCATAATTATTTCATTTGTTTATCCATCCTTTTTTTTTCTTGTTTTATTCTCTACTTTTATTGTTATTTTTAACAGTTTTTTCTAATAAAGCGGTGTATGATAAAATTATAAACAGTATTAATTGTAATGTACTATCGCAAAATGATAAAACAACGTAACGTAGCCTTAAATGTTAAAGTTAAAGGTATTTTTCAATTACCATTAAATGAATGTATTGAAAATAATTACCATTACGTTTGTTACGTAAAATATCGTAAAATAGTACTGAAGTATGTCAATTATAAGTATTAACAGTAACCTTCAGATCGCGATGAATGTTGGTAATACGACGATCAGGTTTTTTTGGAGGCCATACATTTTTTTATTAATGATTGAAAATATTTAAATACAACAACAAAAAGAATTAAAAGCGACCTTTAGGGTTTTTTTTTTTCAAACTGGACATTTCTGTCGCTTTGAGCCGAATGTTGGTACAAATTCTAGGTCTGGTCGAGACATATTTATAACAATGTCGGGTCACTTTTTCACACACGGTCGGTTAGCCCCCATGGTAAGTTATTAATTAACTTGTGTTATGGGTGCTAACACAACATGCGGATAAACTACATACAGCTACTGTAACACCCAGACCACGGTCAACAAGCATGCTCATTACACAAATGTCGACCGAACCGGGAATCGAATCTGTTAAATTGAACCTTTATATTATACTTATTATATACTGACGAATTCTTAAGCACTTTTTGAGTGCCATTTTTTAAATGATTCTAGACAACCTGGCGAAAGTTATCGTCACGTTTTTCCTAAATTATCTAACTAGACAGTTAAAAGTGTGACTAAATTGAGATACTTACTGACAATATTCTTTTGCAATTAATTAAGTACTTACAGCCTTACTTATAAAAATCATCTAATCATCTTCTAAACATTATTTTAACTAATATTTAATCACTGCGTAAGGCTTTAAGTAGTCCTACCGGGGCTGCGGGTTGTTCGAAAGAGATACCGCGGCCCTGGTACATAAAAGGCCTATGACGGAACACGACGGTGTTTAGTCAGTAAGAGTCTGACACTCCCTCTCCGCTGCTAACCCACAGCGGAAGGGGTCATTTGATGATTTTTGACGTCGTTAAAAAAAAAGGCATTAAGTAGTGATTAAATATATGGGTTCATTAGTTAGGACATGCTTAAGCAAGGGTAAAAAGATTTTTTCTTCAACAGCCCTTAAGTATTACTTATTATTTAATTCACGTTTATAAGTAAGGCTTTAAATAAATGTTTTCATTAAGCTACACGTAATTGACGATTCAATTAACTGCAGTAGGTAATTAGTGATATTCTGTTTCGTGTAACATAAGTGTTGAATGTGTAGTACGCCATACCACAAGAAACACTTTATAAACGTAGCGTTCCTAGCATGTTTGATCAGACCCAAAGTGATAACTATTTCGGCATTTGCAAAGATTTCAGAATTCTGAATAGTTATTTTTGTGTAACCTATACTGTGGTCTCTTTTATATTCACAAAACCAAAAATTAGTAGTCTTTCAAATACTTTTACAGCCTTTGTATCGTCCCACTCACTGCTGGGCTGCGGCCTCCTCTCACACGGAGAAGGATTGAGCATTAATCACCACGCTTGCTCAATGCGGGTTGGCGATTTCACACTTGTATAGTCCAGGTTTCCTCAAGTTGTTCTTTTTTGTTTCAAATACAATATCCCAAAAATCTTTCAAAAGGCCTCATAAGAATACTTTCAACTTTTTCCCCAGTAACATAACTTGACTTGTAAACATGCCAAGATTGTTATCACTTTAAGTCGAGATAAATATACAAGTTGTGTGCAGGATTCCCTCGCCGTAATGGATTAGTTTTTAAGGTCAGAGAATACACCTTATGAACACGTGAGCAATGATAAGTAAGAAAATATGAGGTGTATTTTACTCATTGCGGCATACGCATTGCAGCTGTAATGAAATTAAAATAATATCTCATATAGACTGAATTTATAGTACTCGCATAGACCGCTACTTTACTAAGTTAAGTTTTGTCTAATGCGGATAAAATCCTACTTATAAAAATATTTTATAGTATTTGACAAAATCACTAGAGTTAAGGACGTTTGACCAGATGAATATTTTAAGGATTCAGAGACATTTCTGATTTGTTATCTACTAAAAGATCAAACTATCCATTAGTAGCGAGGGAAAACTGTTTATTCTGAGAGAAAACTGTTAATTTATCACAATGAATATTTCACTAAAATTGAAACAGTTATAAACCATCTTTGCCTTATCTGTGTGCTTTTTATACTTAAGTATCTATATAAAAGTTTACTCTCTCGAATATCTGTGTTGGATTTTGTAGGTAATATATTTTTTTTTATATAGAAAAATGAGCATACTTCCTAGTATAGCACTCATCGGCGAGTGCTCGACCACTTTGCCGGGACACATGGAGAGCGAAGCGCACGCCAATGTATGCCAATATCACCAACATAGTACACTGCACAACACTGCACTGGGATAGTTGGAACCAATGTTTGTCACCAACAAGTCACTTTGTCAATACAGCACTAATTCGTCAATTGAACAATAGAATTCGACAATCGAACAAAATAGTTCGTCAATTGAACACTAGAATTCGTCAATTGAGCACTGTTTTTAGTCCTTCTAGTTTATTTTTCAGTGTAACACTATTTAAGTATTCGTAATACAAAAATTTTGTCACGATAAGAAGTGATCCTTGACCACAATTTCGGTTAAGTTTCTCTAGTTTATGTCGCGGTACCAATAGTGATGTAGCTAGTGCACATAATATTGTCCAAAAAGTTTATAAATTGACACTCTGAGACGATATTAATAATCAAAGTTTTACATAAGACTGTCTGTAGCGTTAACAAAACATTCGATAACTGAGTCACTTTTTTCACTTCCAATCTAGTTTATGCAAATCACAGAATGCAATTTTATTATGCAAGTCCAGACACGGTATTTCGTAATCATTTAACTTATAAACATTACGCAACCAAAATATTTTTTTAATAATTTCAAAAAATGCATTTAATATTTTTTCCGACAAAAACCTTTTTTTATAAAAAAGAAAAAAATATTTTTTCTTTATTTTATAAAAAATGAGGATGTGTTTCTGATAAGTGTAGCTTCCGTATACCAGGGAAGTTTACCGCGGAAACGTCGCGAGCGAGAGCGAAAGTGCGCGTGATTCGCGTGCGTTGCCGTACAAGACTGCGCGCGCGCACCTCTTGGCGGTAGCGTAACAGTTGGCCGGCGTTCACGTAACAGCTGTATTATAAATGCATAAGACCGTGCTTAGGCAAATGCAGGGATGCTGTCGTGTTGAGATGATAAGCAAAATAAATCGATTGACATAACGAAATAATCTTTAATCGAATATCGTGGACCTAATTGGATCTATAACTTATACATATGTAGGAGTCTCATAACTCAAAAAAATCTAATGTGATATTACAATCGATTTAGTACTTGAACAAGCATCTATTAATAATTCATTTATTTTCGAAAAATAATTAAGATTTTGAAAAGCATTTGACATTGAAATAAAAATAGCTGTGTGTGTGTACCTAAAACATTTTTTGTTACTTAATACCAATTCTGACATGCGACAGACATGTTCAAATAAATTGGTTACGAATTATTGCGTCACCTTAAGTGACGACTAACACCTGTCAAAAAAACATGATTCCTGAATAACACAAGCTAGTATAAGATTAAACAATACTAATCAAAATCCGAATCACGTTCCACTAAAAAACTCTAGTTCATTTTCTTTTTCAATCAGAAACCGTTTTCCGAAATCTAACTTTCGCCGCAAAATGCTATTAAGTCATGCAACATTAAGCGCATCCGATATTTTCGAAAAAATTGGCCAGTCACTAGTATTTACTAATTTACTTGAAAACCAGTTATTGAGATAGAGCTTAGAAAACTTTGGGCCATATTTAGCTTAGGCACACGCATTATGTAAAATGTATGAACAAAATGATGAGTCAGTTGGCACACTTTTTGTACGTTTATAAGTAGGTGGTTTAGTTAAGAAGAACTTTTTTTGATGTGGAAAATCAGATGGCCTCTCCCGCTTTGGGTTCAGAGGGAAGGAGTGTTAGACTTTTACTAAATAAAGCCCAAGATCGTTCCTTCTCGAGCCCTTTAAGAACCAGGGTATCGGCAACTCTTTTCTACAATCCCGCAGCTCTGACAGGCTTCAACTTTAGTAGACTTCCTATTACTAGAACCCCTATTATCGTCCCATCGGGCTATGAGAATGAAGGCATAGTGACTGAGAGCACTTGTGTCTGTGCAAATCTTGTGCACTATAATATGTCCTGCGCAGTTGGCTAATCTCCTTACATGAGATCAGCCGCCGCCGTAGCCAATAATCGGATAGGAGGACATCAGTACCCCTATCACAGTTATTGTATGAAAGTAAGTGTAATGAGTGTTATCCTGTATACCTAGTGTTATCGGGGAGACATAAGTAATTTCAGAGTCTTCTTTAACTTAATAACAATTTGAATACAACCCATCCCTCAAATGTAAAATTTCATCAGAATCAGATAAAAATCTGCAGTCTAAATTCCAACAAAAAATGCAACTGCATTTTAAAAACAATTGCAAAACGTTGCAAGCATGCAAAATTACCAATTGCAGTTTCGGTGCAATTAAGATGAAAAAAATCGGATTTGAAGGTGAGTGTCCCCATTCACATCCTGTGACCTTCACGAGTTGGATATTCTTAATAAGTGTTGCAACACATGTATTTATGTATATAACACGATATATAAAAAGGCAGAAGGCCAAAGCAGTAAATAGAATATTTTTTTTAGATTAGATATCAAAAGGTAAGCCGTGATGTTGCGTTTCGTTTGAGTTCTATGAAGTCCATTTTGGTAGCATTTTTTAATCAGTGTTCGCAACATAATTAATCATTGTGTACCTGGTGCCAGTTTTAGCCATTTAATTATGAACGATAACGATGTTTATGAAAGGTATGGCTAATGTTACTTGCGAGCACTCAGCGCCTGATTCACTATGGCGGCACGGCATCCCCCTTTCGCATGACGAAAGTTATATAAAAATTGGACTTTGCACCGCAGTCTAAAGTCCGTTCTAAGACCACAATCTATTATTATGAAACTTAAACAACCAGTCGATCAAAATACGGTTTATAGCTATAAAAAACCCGGGTGACTCAGACTTGACTAAGAGAAAGTATCTTGTTTTTGAGTGAGCAATTAAACAAGGAAATTAGAAACATTAAGCACAAGAAAAATGAGAAGTAAACGCAATTTCATGTAATTTTTCCGAAACAGTAGAATAAACGAAAAATTCCTTCGTAAACTTATGTATTAGTATTAAGTATTTTATATGTTATGGACCAAGTGATAAATTGGGCAGTATACATAATGCCCGGGCATTATGAATAATGCCCAATATGAGAGTGCAATTTGATAATAATTATTCAAACAATCAAATTGACCGGGCACTATACATATTGCCCGTGACCTTTTGGGCAAAGTAATACAAACATATTTAATTTATTTTTTTTATTGTTATTGACATTTAACTTAAAATAAACTAAATATAACACATCCCATATCAATTGACAGAGCATAGCAAAGTAAGCATGCAACATGCAGCAAGCATGGCTTCTGTCACGGCTCCGGCGCTGCGGGGCTCCGGCGGTCCCATGCGAGCTTATCGTCGCAGATGGTTTTCACGCTCACCACCGCAGCTTCGGCTTGCTGGCCGGCTGAGCCGGCCAGCCTCAGCCGCGGCGGCGAGCGCTTCAACTACCTGCGCCTCAGCTCGCAGGCCGCCTCGCCCCTCCGTGCCTACGCGGTTTTTAATTGCACTCTAGGGGTAGGGCAGACAAGACTACGTGGAGTCGGTTTTGCAGCGATTCGTTTTCGTCACTAAGTTCAGTTTTTAATACAATGTTTTGAATCCAAATTAAATTCTACCATAAAAAAAACGAGCCAAGAAAATGAGATCAAGAAAAACGAGGCCGAGTTAGTAAATTAGATGACAATTGTCCAATTAATAATTTTGTGGCTAGACTTATAATTTCCCATTAAAATAGAACATATAATTTAAAACAATAATCATAAAATATGTGGCAAGTAACAGGATTTATTTATTAGAACAACTGCCACCCTCGCACCGCATAAAATATAGCTTTATTATCAAATTGCCCAACTATCATGTAGCAATATAATAATGACCGTGCAATGTGATAAATAATGTAGTTAAGATAGTTATTAATCACTTGGCCCGATGAAGCTAGACATTATTCATAATGCTCGGGCATTATAAATAATGCCCGAATTAATCACATGGTCCATAACATATATATTATTTATATAAGGAAATCTGATCAAAAATAGATTTCAGAGATTACAAAAAAAACAGTTATTAAAAAAACAATAACCTATTTCAAACAAATTGTTTTATTTTATTCGACCAACTTTAGAAAACGATTATGCAAACGAAAAATACAAAACGACTGCACCATTCAACTATCAAAAAATTAAATCGAATTAAAATTTGCTAACAAAACGAATTTGGATTCGAATAATACCTCTTGATAGCAATCATTAGAACGTTACTGAGATGAGTCAATTAAGACAGACGGTGCTGTATTGTCTAAAAACACTGAATAATTTAGACGTATCGCAAGATCAGAATCGAGAACTGACGTATGTCGATTTATCGATAACCGTCCATTCAAATCGAATTACAGCACTAATTACAAGAGATTCGGTTGTTAGGAACATTCGAGATATATTTAGCTTAGCACAGATGATGCATTTGAATTAAAATCCTGTCAAAGTCGAAAACATTACATCAGTGCCAGATTTATTTTATTTTTAATTGGTGTAGGCTATTTCCGCCACCCCATGTAAAGAAATAAATTTTTTAATGTTTGTAGTAAATTCGGCCAAGGAGACCTTTTTTTTAATTTTATCTCTTGCCTCCTTGTGACAATGCCGCGGTCTATACGGCCTATTGATAAATCCAGGACTGCATTACATGCGTATTTCATACAACCAGTGGATTGGTTACCTATTTTGGTGAATAGTTGTAAGATAAATACGTAGGTATTTGTAATTATAAAAGGTGAGAGAACATGTAGAACTAAGCAGGATCTAGATATATATATTAAGTACCTGAGTTAGGTACACTTCTTAAAAAGTCATGGTGGCCTAGTGGGCAAAGAACCGACCTCTCAAGTAACCCTCTTACTTCGGGTTTCGATTCCTGCAACTATTCTAAGTTTGTATGTACTTTCTAAGTATATCTTAGACACCAAAGACTGTGTTTCGGATGGCACGTTAAACTGTAAGTCCCGGCTGTCTTTGAACATCCTTGATAGTCGTTACGGGTAGTCAGAACTCAGTAGGTCTGACACCAGTCTAACCAAAGGGTATTGGGTTGCCCGGGTAACCTGGTTGAGGGGGTCAGATAGGACAGTCGCTCCTTGTAAAGCACTGGTAATCAGCTACATCCGGTTAGACTGGAAGCCGACCCCAACGTACTTAGTTGGGAAAAAGGTATCACCGTTAATACAAAACAAGTCACTGAACTTAGCTGTGAGAGAATCGTTCCGCAAGTCCTGTTTCCAAACAGAGTTCAATATTTCGTATCTCACTGATAATTCTGCTGCATCCACAGCCAAGATATACCTTCATTTGCAATTGTAATATCGATCTCAGTATTAAAAGTCCTTGAGCGAATATTATTTAAAGCCAATTTAAGAACACGCAAGATTTAATCATATTAGTTTTACCTCGGGTCAGTTGGTGCATAAGTAATTACCTGAAACAGACATTTTAAGATGTTATTAAATGTGTCGTAAAATGCAACATTGTAAGGGCTGTAGATAAAATGAGCGTGATAGATAGATCGTGTGACTAATAAAAATTCACGTTAAATCACAATTTGGTAGTGTAGTGGCCAACCGTCATGTTTATTTTAATGTTTACATTGTCCATTATTTTATTTTATTGTAGTCTTTTAAGGAGATTGCCACCGAACAGGTCCCTTTTGTGGCATCGTGGCCTAAATGGAATAATAACCTAAAAATATTATTTATTTTATTTGTTCCCAAATATTTTTTATACAATTTCTTTCACCCTGGGAATAAAGTTAAAATTAATTAATAGTTAAACATTACGTCGACATCCGTTTGATTGGTAAACAAAAAAAAGTTGCCAGATATCAAATCAATATTGAAAATTACACGTATTTTAATCAATAGAGTAATCGATATCAAAACGAACCCTTTTATGGTACACAATATAGTGACTAAATGCACTATGCAAACTCAAAATAACATTCGATTAGAGTAAACTTAGTTCTTTATGAGAGTTTATGTATTTACAAGTTTAGGCAGTTATAAATATAGAATAGTAGTTAGTAGAGTTAATAGTAGGTTTTATAATCTTTTATAGGTAACGTCAGATGATATCCTGTGTATTGAATGTTATTTGTTGTTGCAAGAAAGGATATTGTCGCATATAACTGGATCTCACGAGGATATGTCAACTGCCACTGGCCACTTGAATGTTTGTTATGGATGTGGTATCTGTAGCAAGTCAGAGAAACCACAGAGTTGAGACTGCCCACAACATAGCATGATTTTAAGATGGACTTTAGCACACCTGGTGGGTATTTATTATATAACATTCTGTATTATTACCCCTATAATCCCCAACCACAAGCGTGATGACGATTAGGCAGAGGTGTACCTAACAGTACCCAATACATTTTGTCAGTTATGTTCTAAGTAGTAACGTTGAGGCTATTGCAATCAAACAGGCACAAACCCAGTTTTCCAGACTCTTTTGGTTACTCATGAAATCTAAATGGAAATACCCAGAAACCCAATCCTGGAACTGAACCTGAGATGCCTGCAATGGAGCTTAACATTTTATAAATAATGTCTCAGAATAAATGCTGCATAGTTTATTTCTAATGCAATTTTTATTCATATGATTGCACAAAAACAATATAGGGTTCGGTACCTATATACTGATATTCACTAAAACTAACTATTTCATTTAAGGTTCCAGTTTAGAGGTTCAAGATTCAATCAGACCCGCAAGTCATGAATGCCTTATGTTCATTAGAAGACCCCGGGATCCTGAACCACCTCCAATGCCAGGTCCAACACCTCAACTACTACAAGCATTACAAGTTCAATCTAAGATTAAATAGACCCAGTATTGTGGTATTTAAGCTGAGGCCAAGGAAATATTTTATCAAATATAAATAGTTTATTAATGTTTTGATTTTTTTCATTTCCCGTACTATTACAAAAATAATAATAACCATCAATAACATTGATGAGCCTATACTAATATTATAAAGAGGGAAGATTAGGTAATCTATATTTTATCCGGGTATGGAAAGAAGTTCCCGGGGACGTGGGTGTAACCGTGGGAAACAACACATAATTCCATTATTTTATGCATAAATATATGGTACTTCTATGTACAGTACATATATCTATGCTCATAGTACCTAATCTATGTCCAAGTCAATTTCTCATTATAACCTACATTCTTAAAACAGAAAAAAAAAAATATCTCTTGAACCAGGGTGAATAAATGAAAAAGGTTTCTGATTATGAAAATACAATGTTTTTACTATTATTAGTTTACATAAAAAATCTTCAGTGCACAAACATTTTCACTAGGGCCCAACTTTCTTTACAAAACAGGCAATCTCCTTTGATTCTGTTACATTCATATTCGTGTTCTGATTTCAAAAACCGAATTTCTCTGGTTCTTTTTCTTTTGACATAATTTTTCGCTTGGTACACCTTTAGGTCCCTCAGTGAATACTCGTTTACGCCGTTCACAGCGACTGGAGTCGTATCCGGGTGGCGACCGCAGCCCTGGGGTTTCTGGACGTTGTTCTATATTATCTGGACCTTTGTCTGTCTCTGTCTGGATTTTTCAAGTGTAGACATTTCACTAACGGGCGATATTCTAACATTTCTTCAATTCTAGTTGGTGAGTCCACTGAGACAAAATAGTCAATTTCACATGAACGAGATGCGCTTCGCATACATTGTATGTGAGTATCCGCCGAAATAGGAATGTTAATCTGTTTAAGCAGTTCCAGAATTGTGTAGTGTTCTTTTGGCACTATGAAAGTGATTAACCTCTGTCACAGATTATATAATAGTTACTACGTAACAGATAAATCACTCCATACAAAAAAGTCCATACCTACTGTTATAAGCACCTACAAGTTCCCTAACTACCTACAAATTCCTAGCTGCGTTATAAAATGAACCTTAAAAGCTCGAGCGCTTGACTGTTATTCCAATGCGATAGCGCACAGTTCAGTGACCGCAACCGTGCCGCGGCCGTGCTAAGGGTTGCTTCTTACAATTTATTAATATTTAAGTAGGAAAACAAAGTTACGCTTATTTTAAGATAGCCTTTTTTAAAACTGAGTTTTAAAATAAAAAGTAATATCAAGAATATTTTTCTACCTACTTCCACTCGAGATGTGTTTTGATCTACAAAACTCACAATACAGTTCATATAACTAAGTAGGTATCTAAAGTAAAATAAGTACCAAATGATCTCTGTTGTTATAATCATAAAGTACCTCTAGATAAGTATTAATTTATTAAAAAAAAAATTGAATTACTAGATAAGTTCATAAATATAAAATGTTTCTAAATCTTACAATAGTCGCATATAAACCAACACAACTCAAAATAATCCATCAGTTTGTTAGGTAGCTTAAAAAACCGAATAAAAACCAACAACATAACATACCACGAAATAAAAATAATAATATTGGAACGCGCGCGGTGCGTGTGACTATTGAAAGCCCTGAGCCGCGTGGGGCTACCGGTAACCCAGCGAGCGGTAGGCATTTATCGCGCGCAAGTACGTCGAGTGAAAGAGGCCTGCCTCTGTTCATTATTTTGGAGGAATATTAACATTTTAGCGATCGAGGGACCCGACATGTTTTCGTTGTTTTCTTCACAGAAGAACAATAAACTCCGGTCTATTGTCAGATTGCTTGTGGATGGAACTATTTGCACAGGCCGGTGCTGCTCTTCGTTCGTACCACGGTCTGTCTACCTACCGCCGGCATCCCGCCCGCGCCGCTGTCACGTAGAACTGTCATTACTGTCAAGTGTCAAGTCAAACCATCGTGTCGAGCACAGCACACTAGCGCCACCGGTACGTACTAATGAGAATTCAGTAATACGAAACGGATAACGTCGCCGTCGGTGATCGTACAGCTTACATTTAGTGATGTTTTGTTCTGAAATTTATGTCACTTATTTAGGCAACTCTGCCATTTATTTAAGCTGGGCCTAATAAGTAATATCAATTAAAATATTTGAATATTAATAAATCAATAACTAAACGTATTATTGTCTTCAAGTTGCCATATGGAAAATAATGCATTTACTGAAATGTTAATTATGTAGAAATTAAGATAAGCTTAAGTAAAATTAAATACTTATTAACAATACTAAAGAATTTGAACTTGTTGTAACTGCATTGTATTGTTTAAGTATGAACCGTAGGATGTTGTTCACATGTGATGAGTATAATTAATTAAAAATAACACAATTAAATAAATAGTGATGCAACGGATAGTTATTTGGCTTGGAAACTTTTTACGAAATGTTGTTTAAGCTTACTCATTGTTAACTTATAGGTACCAGGCAGTAGTAGGTACTTATGTAGGTATGGAAACAGATCTTCAGGTTTTTTAAGATTAAAAGCAGGTGGGGATTGATTGAAGGGCACGAATGAAGTAAAAAAAAAATGGCTCTTCGCTGTCGGGTAGGTAATATGATGATCACTCAACATAAAAATGGCACGCTTGCTGGTTACAATAAGGACCCTCCTGATAGGTACTTTATTATATTAATTAGATCAGTATACCTACTGCATACTGGCAGTAGCCAGTTCTTTTGTTTTTCCGGGGTTTAACCCGAGAACCAGTTTGAACGGTTAGTCTCGATATAACTGACTTTTTTAAGACTTAATTTAAAAATCTAGTCGGGTTTATCGAAACATTAACAAAACTTGTCTTTACAGTTTAATCTAGCAATAATCTAATCTATTAAAAATAAATTATTCTGTAACCAAAACATGAATAATGCTTGCTGCAGTATTAAATAAACCACAACTACATAAATCTTTTGTACGTATAATAAATGAAAATGGTGTAAAAGAAAATGGATTTCATATTGCCGCAAATGCTTTTTTTAATTGATCAGAATATAATGGCCGTTATATAATTATAGGTTAGTTATTAGGTATATTCTATTTTATGAACAGCAATAATTGCTACCCACAGTGTTAAAATCTGAATTTATTTATGTATGACAGATTTCCTGCTTCCTATCGGGTACTTAAAAGATAACTCTGACGAAAGCTCTGACGCTTGAAAAGTGTGGAATTTGGTTTAAAAAATGTGATTGTTGCACCATTCAACTATAACCGAACTATTTTGAGTTATCAAATCGCCGATTTGATCTATGGGTGGGAAGCATAACTTTTTTTTAACGACCTCATAAATCATCAAATGACCCCTCTCGCTGTGGGTTAGCAGCGGTGAGGGAGTGTCAGACTCTTACTGACTAAGAATCGCCGTGTTCCGTCGTAGGCCTTTTATGTACCAGGGCCGCGGTAACTCTTTCGAACAATCCCGTAACCCCGGCAGGTTGCAAGCATACCTACGATTGGTTATGGTTTTGGTTAGCGTTATAGTGTTGCCACTCACCCTTAGACGAGACAAGAGAAAGCAGAATAATTTTGTACCACATTCAGCTAGTATTACTATAGAGATCATGATTGATGTTGAAATGAAGCCTAAACTCATATCAAGTGCCTATCAGTATCGAACAATTACGAATGCCTATTCTTAATTAACACCTCGCATCATGACTTGTACAAAAAGTACAATACCTACTAAAATCTAGTACTTTCTCTTACACTAATTACAGAGAAATAATTACGATTATTTTTCCGACCCAAATATCGACCAATAGAATTGCACCATTCGACGTCACGTGGTACAACCTACATGGTATTATACTGATAATTTTTTGAATATTTTCTCTGGTCGTTGCTATGTCAAACTGACAGGTTGTGGCCGACATTTGGGACGGAAAAATAATCCCCCGAATACCACACGAGCTTCAAAATTCTCTGGCATTTCCCTCAAGGTTCCCTGCAAACAAATAAAGTCGTCAAGTTTGTCAGGAAAAATCACTCGCGCTTCGCGCTCGTGATTTTTTGACCTGAAAAACTTGACTCCTTCATTTGTTTGCAACGAACCTATCGGGAAATACCCGATAATTTTGAAGCTCTTGTGGTATTATAAGTGATTAAATTTTTGAGCAAAGGTTTAGTGGCAAGACGTTTTTAATGACAGGACCGGGTAAGCATATACTTCGATTTTATTCGATTCTATAAAATCGAACATTTTCATAGGTTCATGTTCATAAGGGTTAATTTATATTAGGCCGGGCCGTGCCGTGCCGTGTCCGGGCTTTTACGAAATTCTAAAGACGAGCGTCGTACGTGGCCCGGACGGGCCACGGATCATGCACGTTGTAATATAAACAGCTTCATACAAAATGTATGTAACGTTTCACATCCGTGCCCCGTACGAGCCACGTATACGGCACGCCCCGGACACGGCCCGGCCTAATATAAATCATCCCTTAGTCCTAAATCTCCCGAAAAGTTCTAAGTATTTCTAACCATTTACAACCACACATGCCTACGAGAAGCTTGTTACCTCCATCGGTACATACAGTGAAAAATATACATGCCTACATGAGGCTTTAAATACATTTTACAGACTTTACTCATTCTAAAGTCATTCTCCATTTATCATTCCTATTAGCAATGACGGTAAACCGATGATCAATATCAACTATCTATGTGACAACAGATGTTTTAACATTCCAATGATTATTAGTAGGTATAATGAGAAAGAAATAAACTACTTGATGTATTGCTAACATTCAAACAACAATATTGTATGCGGCAATGTTAAAGAGTCTTTATGTCTTCTTTACATAAATTGTTGTATGTATGATTGGAGAAAGTATTGACAAATAAGTGCTTTAATTAAAAAAAAACCGACCAAGTGCGAGTCGGACTCGCGTACGAAGGGTTCCGTACCATCCAAACTAATATTCTATTTATCGAAATCTAGCAAAAATGAGCAAAAAATCACGTTTGTTGTAATATTTTGGGGGACTCCCATGAGTCCCCCAAAATATTTATTTGATTCTAGTTTTCAGTATTTGTTGTTATAGCGGCAACGGTTCATGAGATACAGCCTGGTGCTAGACAGATGAGCGAAAATAATAGGGTTCCGTTTTACCCTTTTGTGTACGGAACCCAAAAAAAAAGTATTTTATAAAAAAGCAGAAGAGTTTTAAACGAGCTAATCTTAGGAACTACTTGGCCGATTTGAGAAATCCTTTCAGTGTAAGGTAGCCCATTTATTAAGGAAGGCTATGGTAAGAGGCGATTTTTGGTCTTGGTGCGAAGAAGTTCCGACGCGGATGAAACCGCTTGCGGAAGCTTAGTCAGACGACATTTTTAGTGAGCTTTAGTTCCAAAAGCTCACATTTGTATACCAAACATCCGTGGTTGTATATTATGTGACATAAAACGGAGGAACAACAAAACCTTAAATTATAGAGCCATTAAAGTTATAAAACTGGTTCTAATCAAAAGTCTCATGTAGGAAGAACCTTATTTCCGCGTCGCTTTACTATTAATTAACGCATGTTGATAATTAATTGGCAAATTAAACGTGGGTTTGCTAGATCAAGGTTTTGATAACACGAGCAGAGCTATGGGAAATATCTTGGAAATGCTATCAATTCAAAATAAGGATGTGGACTTTCTAAATTCTACTCATATTAACACTGCAGGAAAACATCTCGAAAAACTAGATGTTCCCATTGGTTGCGCCCGAATACGGGAGAACTCGAACAGTGAACAGTTCAGTAGTTCCGTAACTTTTAGGGTGCAAGAACAATAACAATACCTACTCTTTATAACATTAATAACATTAACTAGATCATTTAAGTGAACAAGAGAGTCTTTGACATGTCTAAAATAAAAGCAAAATCGCTTTCTGGAAAGGCCCCGCTTTAATACAATTAACATTATTTCAAGAGCAATTTGTAACATCTAGAATTTAATATTTCACGCAAGCATAACTTTGTAGCAGCAATTTCCTTCACTAAACTTTATGAAAGGAAAACATTAAATTATAAAATACAGTTTAAACAATATGAGAAATTCCTTTACTTGGAAACCTTGACGGTTAATATATTTAAACTACCTAGTCATTACAATAAAGGGGAAATATTTATTGCTTGTTTGTACCATGGCCCCGAAATTACTAAACCAATTTGAAAATTTTTGTCACTGTTGGAAAGCTTTTATTCCGATACGGGCAGTAGTTCTCACAGGTCTAACCACGGAAAAACTATTAGTATTTCATATTTCGGCTCGCTACAATTTAAAAACATTTTACCGTAAGTAAAATTTGGTCGCAAATCATCTTCCTTTCAAATGATAAATTAAAAATATCTTTCACAGACAAAATTAACTGTACAATCTAACTTTCAAAATTCATGTTTTGATCTACTGGTCGGTTAAAATCCGGTTTAAAAACTTCTAGACGAAAAAGTATTAACCATAAAACAGACTGCAACAAACACTAGATTTCTAGTCTTAATTAACTGCAGGGGTCCGATGCTGCTAAGTTGATCATGTCAAAATTGAATCGCAATAGCAGTTTTAACCTAAGCGAGCATTCTGCTACTAATATAAGACCAATCGTATTCCAATGACATTCGATTGGTCTGCCATTTGGTCTTTACGGTAGTTTGCTCTACAATCATATTGCAATTGTAAATAATTTGCAGACAATATGATTCATTACTGAATCACAGAAACGGATAAAAACGTTTATTTAAAAGAAACAGAGCGGAATGCTTCAATCGTAAGTCGTGATTGCATCTCAGTCGGATGTGAATAGTATGTCGCTTAAGTCAAATTAGTAGAATCGCGCCCCTGCAGATCGTGATGTAATAGACTAGCATTTTTGGGTCTAGACTTTTGAATGTGTTGACTCCAATCTGTAGGTCAATCGCCTCGTAAGTCTAGGTGTTAGTAAATATATCAAAGATCCTTGTAACTTTCATAGCTCGGTTTCTGCATACCGATTTATCGATCACGGCGGCTGTTCTCACTTCATATCAGCTTAGACTGGGCAGCTTTATGATAGTTATAATGGCGTCCACGGCTGATTTCGGCCACGGCGGCTGTTCTCATTTAAGGAGATCAGCCAGCTGCGCAGGACATATTATAGTGCACGAGCATTTGCGCAGACACAGGTGCACTCACTATTCCTTCACTCTCATAACCCGATGGGACGGCAATCCGACACCACCGGAGAGACATCAGTTTTTTTTATGATAGTTACTTGAGAAGCGACCCCAGGATTCCATGCATAGTAATAATGCCTGGCATCCACTTACCAAATATTGTTAGAGGAATAATTTACGTAAGAATTATGGAAAATACCGTTTGGTGTTACTTATCGAAGATTTATCTATCCTGTAGATTTATGAATCCCTTTTGATACCACCCACAGCATTTTCACCTCATATTTTATAAACCGAGTATCTACATGTGACATACTAAATGCTATAAATGTAGATATTTATCATTTCCGTATTATTATAAAAACACGCACAAATAAATCTATATTCACCATTATTTATTGTGTCAACTGAATATATTAAAACTAGCTTCAGCCAGCGGTTTCACCCGCGTCCCATGGAAACTACTACGCACAATTTTATAAAAAGAAACCTAAGGCTTTTCTCGATACATGGGCTATTTAACACTGAAAAAAATATTTAATTTGGTCTACTGATTCCTGAGATTAGATTAGAGTGCAAACAAACTCTTCAACTTAGAATAGATTTTTTCTTTACAATTCATAGTTGAACCTCTTTGATAAAACTGTATTCGCAGTTTAAACACCTTGTGCTATTATAGTCCAGTATGGCTTTCACATTCACAATAAAATTCAGTTATATTCCATAACAGCTGGTTTACGCAACCACTCGGTATTTTTATGAATATTGCATTTATTGTTACAAACGCGAATGTTATTTATTATTGTTATAGTAGTTTTTATTGTTATGTATTATGCATTTTAGTGAGCCGAGATATAAATCTTAATGGCGATGCATTGATCGATTGGATTGCAAAGTGATATAAGTGCCTACATAGATTTTTTTAAAGAAACCTTAAGTTCTTCTTGAAAAAATGTGTAGACAAAGTAGTCATACGAATTTTCGACAAGGGAAACAGTTTTATTTTATGATACAACTTTACATAGTTACATGAATCATGTGAATTATAAGTTGTACCTACATATGTGCTAGTACCTACTCGAAGATTAAAGATTTTACCACGGAAAATTTTAAACTGACTCCAAAGAAAACTATCACCAAATAATAAAAAGGTTCAGCATTTAAAAAATTACACGCTTTAACGTGTAGAGTAATTATTGATTATGAGACCCGCTACGCTTCTTACAAATAATTTGATGGTGACAAATTGGTTAATTGACAGTCATGTGTCACCTTCACATTGCTACTTTCTAGAGGGGCTGGGAACAAATGCACATCTACAAATTCTTACTGATACCTATTACCCCCTATTACCCTACCCTATTACCTATTATACCTATTGCAAATGCAGAAGTAGGGAACTCTGTCTGTCGGGGCTTTCACGCCAAAATTACTGAACTGAATGAACGGACATTTTGTAAGTGTAACAAAGTTAGACTAGATCCTGAGCAAAGGCATATCAACCCCAGTGGGTCCAGAGCCAAGGCCGGCAAGGCTGCAGGATTGTTCGAAAGAGTTACCGCGGCCCTGGTGCCTACGTGAAGGGCTCCAGAAGGAACATGGTGGGTTTTAGTCAGTAAGAGTCTGACAATCGATCACTCTAAATACGCAGCGGGAGGGGTCTAATTTCCCACAAAAAAGGACATAAATCAAGACTCCCCGAATCCAAGAATCAAAAGTCCCGGGATTCATGAAGGCGAGATTCTGGTTTTTAATTAGGAAAAGAAATTGTTATATCAACACATGTCTTAGAGATCTTAACTAACATAGTTGTAACTACCGAACTAATATGCAAGTAAAATGAGTTAAGTTTTAAGTAACGTATAACTTACATAACACATGTTTCCGCGCACATTATAAAGTACTTAGCGATGTTCCAACACGATTTAGTAAAAGTGATGTGTCCATTAACCAGAGATTTCTTTTTTATCACATTTAGGCCGATTTTCTAAGAATGATACTCGTAGATAATCTTGTTATAAATATAAAGATATTTGCGGACATATTATGGTTAATTTAAATGCCTTTTTTATTTACTCTATGTTTTTGGGTAAGTAGGTAAAGAATTTTAAAAAAAATAAGGCTCTATTATAGATCTCATCTCAAAATAAATTCATAGATAGATAAAGAAATTAAAAAAAATACATTTGACTGTTTCTAATATCAAAAAGATAATTAAAAGTAATCTCGCATTATATTTCTGGGCGTCACCAAAAGTCTCTAACAACCTTTAAGAGATTGTTACACAAGTATTGTTTCATGATGTTTGTATTTAGGTAATAATTGTATCGTGTAAACGATTGTTGGTGAGCCAAATAAATAAAATAAAAATAAACAACGCACTTTAATAACTCAGATGGCCGTGAAAATAAATAAAAATAACATAGGTAGGTACATCAATATTTTGAAAGTCAATGTTCTGAATATAGAAAAACCATGGGATAAGCCTTGATAGTGTGACCATGCTTGAACAAATCGATTACACCGTGTCGGGCTTAACCTCTGTCATTTGTTAGATGTAATGTCAAGTATGATAATCGAATGATGACTGCAGTGGGTGAATGGCTTTTGAACTGAAGATATTTTTATAACCGCATACAATAAATAAATAAGGTTTATTTCATAAAAAGAGGTTGTACACATAGGTAATTTGTTGTACACATACTTAGGTAATTTGTTGGGTTTATGAGTTGATTCGATTTTTTCTAGAAATGAGTCTCAAGAACAAAAATATAGGAACTAATAATTGGTTAAATTAAGAAAGCGTTTTCGAAAAACCTGTCTCATGAAAAGTCAAGGATAGAGATGGTTATTTCTTTCATACTAAAAAAACGAATACTCAACGCAAAATTCTGTGCTTTAACCGAAGTTATCGGTCAAGACAACTTCAGAAACCAACCAAGTACCTACCTACAAGTATACATATACACTTAACAACTATTATTAGTAAAAGCCTTTTGTAAGGGAACAAGTAACGCCTGTACCTACACTTGTAACAAGAAACAAAAGAACTACGATACTTTACCCATTGAACAACCTACGTTCTATTGAGAGAAACATTAAAATTTATGTGACTTTCTCCAGCAAAAACTACAAAAAACAAAGTAGTTTTTAAACTTTATGTACAGTTACTGTTATTTTTAGGTATGCAAGGGGCTATTTAAAATAAAGATATGCAAAGTATACAAGATAAGAGAATTTATTATGTGTGACACATGAGAATTCTTAATTATGTGTGAGTAATGAGCACTATAATTTTATTTTTTTATTTTTTACTCTAAATTACGTTAATTTAATCATACCCTTCATTGTAAAGGCAGATATATTTTTTTACATTCGATGTTCATAAAAATCTGCCTATGAGGCCTAGTTAAAAACTAGTTTCTCAATGTTAATGTTTTATGTATGTACCTATGAGTCACAAAAAATAAATTAGGTAACTGGGTACCATAAAATGGTACCTACAACTATAAGCGTATTCATGTCATTTTCTACATCAATATTAATCAAAAACAAATATTTTGAACATTTCAGAAGTGAACAGTAAAATAATGATGTGTGACTGAATTTGAAGGAAACTACCAAAGTAGGTAATTTGTCAATTTTGTAAATTGACAAAATGATATTTAAAGATGGCGCCACAAACTTACAAAGATGTCAAAAGTCATTGAAGTTGAGTCCTACATTTCTCCACATCTCAAAATTAAATTGGTTTCTATCATAATTTTCCAGCAAGTGAGTAAATTAGAGAGATTAACAAAAGAAAATTGTAGGGAAATTCTGATTGCTACTATTTTGTAAATTGAAATTGGACTTTCGTGTTGCACGAGAAAGCCCTAGAACATTATCCTATTAACTTTTTAAATTGAAGTCTTCATGGTATGAGTATCCCACAAACTCGTGTAAGTGATGACTTACATAGACAACCGATTTGAGGTTATGTTAATGTGAACTTTGTAAAAGAAAGGTTTTGTAAGTACATGTTTTATGAGCCAAATATCAAAAAGTCTACTAACAATTTCATTAGGTACATAGATAATTTGTCACACGCTATCAGACTAAAGCATAAGCTTCTTTTTTTTACTTTTCATCAACATCCAACTTAGATACTGTTTTTACTTTTTATGTTCAGAACAGATATTCACGTGTAAGGTTTCATATTTATTTACTGACAGCGGAAATAGAATTATACAATAGTACCAAAGGGGAATTCCTTTACAAGTAAACGTGAATTATGACGCCTTTCTCTAACCCTTTCAAACCGTATGTTAATCTTAAACATACTTAACAGTGCCATTTTAATTACCATAAGAATTAATTATACGGAACTAAATAGAAGCTAAGAAATTAAACTATTTTTTTTTCTTTGGTTAATGTGCCTAAGAATAAATAGTTTAATTTATTTAAATTGCCTAAATGTTTTTTTGACTGTTAACTTATATTTAATTCAAATAGGTAAGTGAGGCTTAAATTTACTTGGACTAAGAAGAGTTTTACGATTAATAATATTCATATCAATTCATATGTGTCTAGGCCGTACGGTGCAAAAAAGTTTAAGGTAATGCGCACCGCAGTCTTTTTAATTCTTTAAAAGCCGCGAGCCAAGGGTCATCTAATTCGGCTTTAAAGCCTTGAAACCAATCAATCGTATCTTATGATACATGTTTGACCTTTAAAATTCGTTTTCAATTTTCGTTTTGCTACCATATATTTAGTTTGTTTATAATTTTTTTATCCGAAAAGTTCCGAAACTCTGAACCGATTTGAAAAATTCTCTACATTTGTTGTCTTAGGCTACATTTTATTCCGGTACGGGCAGTAGTTCCCATGGGGAGCGGGTGGATCCACGGGAAAACGGCTAATACCTAATAAATGCAAGGGAAAGGCCTAGATGTAAGTAACAGTTTAATCTATGATCTATTTTAATTGCAACCAGTAATTCCTCTACTACCAATCAGTGAGTGCTATTGACAAACCGCAGAGCACAGATTAAATAGAATCAAGATAATGATTGTGTAACCAGCCAGCAACATCTAGATTAGACCACAAAGGTTTTACTTTTGCTAATTCTTTTAATTTAAACTACTTAAATACAAATATGGTTCTCTCTTAAACTGGGGCGAAGTAATGACTTTATAAAAAGTTTTCACACGTAAGTATCTATGGCGCTCACGAAAGCGGTTATGTAAAATTGGAGTAAATTTTTCTCTTGCGTAATACACAATTTCATGCTATTGTGACCGGAGTTTTCAACAGTAATTAGAATAATTGTGGGTACAAGTAGTTTTGTCACGATATTTATACGTAAAAAAAACGAAACCATACCAAATTCAGTCAAAACAGCATTAATGGCTGACTGATTTTTGGTCTATGTCTATTAACAATCAGTACAAAAAATGCTATTTTTCCTTGAAAACTGACAACTCTCAACTGCTCAAAACATTCGGTACCCTAAGTTTTTACAAACAATAGCTAAGTTTCGATGAGATTTTTAAAAAAAATATTCTAAATTCAGTCAAATATTCCAAATCAAACTAAGAACGACCTATAACCGGCCAGTGAAATCAAGCGTTGACGTAACCGCGAAACAACAACCAGCAACAAGTAGGCCAACATAGTTTTAAATGACACTGAACAAAAGCAAAGGCGAGTGAAAGAAGGCCGAGTGGAAGGCATCGGCACACAGAGCCAATTCGGAACATGTTCGGAAGTGTGACAGTGACGTAACAGTTACGTCATGTTACACAAGAGAGTGAAGATTTAAGCGGAATGACTTGCTTGTTTTATATTCTTATCTCGTGTTTATTTATTTTTTTGTGAAATTGATGGATAGTGTTGCATGGTTTTAGTTTTGAATTGCAAATGAAAAACTATATTTAAACATTTATTTTGATAAATGTAAGAATATCAGTATGCGACTTCCGCTGATATAAATCTTAAATGTTGGCTCAAATGTCAGGTACATGCATTGCATATGCAAATCGATTTGAGCAGATCTAATAACAGAGAAAGCACTGATCTGGTCATAAATGCGGAAGATAACAATTTCCCTTTTATTTTTTGTCTCTTATTTAAGCTTTTAAATCATTTTAAACAATGCCCTTGATAACTTAAAGATAAAGATATATTTATTTTGCAAATATGGGTACAAAAGTAAATGGTGTTATAAAATAAACAACTTACACACAAACTTAAAAGTATCTAGGTACTTGACAAGCTCAACCAATTTTTTCAATTACATGCCATAGTTCATGAAGTATGTCAAAAAACAAATTCGACCTTGATCAAAAACTCAAATCAAAACAATTTTACGTAACAAAGTTATGTGAATTAGATACATACATATAATATATCAAAGTACCAGCTATCGATGTCATTCGCCCACTTCCCGGTAGAACGCAATGAGTTATAAATCGTAAGATAACTTGCGCAACTTGGCTTTCACTTGCGCGGGCCTGCTTGACAGATAATAGAAAATGTAGCAGATGTAGCGGGAAAATTGTGATAAGAAGACATTGTTGAATATTTTATGTCTATCACTTATAGGTAATATATAAAACAAAGTGACGGAACACCTGTGTCTGTTCGCAATAAATTCAAAATGACTAAACGGATTTTATTATAGCTTCGCCAATTCGCGTGCAAATTCAGGCATACCATTTGCAATGTGCGAATAAAATAACAGTATTTTGTTTAAATAATCTGACCTCTACATCTCAATTGATAGCATTAAGCAAGACTGGTTGTCATACTTGACAAGTTTGTGATTAACATATAAGGGCCAAGGCCACACATAAAAAACAATTCACTATTAAGTCAACTTGTCAAAAAACTTCGATTTAGGTTTGGCTTGTAAATTACACTCTCTTTTGTCAACAACTAAAAAAAGAAAGGGTGTCATTTGAAAATAAAATACTTAATTAAACACATCTTTCAGCATGATGTAACTTTATAATGTATGCTAGTAAATAAATACAGCAAAAGACGTTATCTAAAAACAGAAGCAACTAATACTGTGTCATAATCTTAAGACCATTTATTTTAACCGTCCAAAAAAACGTCATCTGTCATCAAGCCATTAGACTGTCATAAAAAAACAAACGAGCGTTACATAACCATTAATCAAAGGTATATTACCATATAATGTCACTTCTTAAATACGGTAAAATGGTGTCGAAAACTATCTTCTATAATAATAATGACGTCATTAAAGTCTAATGGTCGGTGCACACGCATCTTACGCGTCATCACTCTCACTTGGTCAACGATCTTTTATTTGTAAACCTTGTAGAACAAAATTACTAGCGGAGGTGCCATAACGAAAAATCTCCAAATGGACGCACTCAGAAACATTTGATGGTGACTTAAGCTCCTTAGTGAAGGATTTCTTTGACAATCCGTCACGAAGGAGTAACTTAAGTAATCATTAAATGTCTCTGAGTGTGGGAGTAAGAAAGTAGCGCGCCAAAATTCGTTAACGTTACTGTTTCCGCCCTTATAGGTACGCCTTCTTTGGATTAGAGCATTTTTTGTAATACCAAAAATAGTTGACAGATGTTTTAAAGAACCCGAACGCCTCGTTAGTTTACTCGTAACAGTCATAACTGATCGTTTTGGTCATGCCCACCGTACGAATTTGACCTAGAAGAAGGCCTGTTCCACCTGCATTATGGCGTCTCCGCTCATATTTCCTTATTCCGTGTTCAAAACACACATTATCACGATGATTGTTAACAACAATCGAATGAAAACATCGATTGTAAATTGTTATCGATATGTTCGTTTTGTTGTTACCTTTCTCTTGAGTTATTTTGCTGATGATATTTGATTGGCTACAATTTCTATACAGCAATCTTATGTAAAAACTCAGTTTGACATAATGTTTATTGTTTGTTTTTAAAAACATCGATTGCAATCACCCATAACAGCATTCAGAATACCTGTATATTTTTTGCTAGACTATACTTGGCCATCCAACGAGGTAATGCTGCCAGCCTCTTGGGTACGCTCCCAGTTGACAGCGATGGGGATGAATTTTTCGACGCCTTTTAGATATATATATATTTTTTTTTTTTTTATTGTTCTACTAGGATAGTTTTTTTTTGTGTTGTAAATGACTATACTTATATCATAAAGAGGAATCATTTTTTTATTTGTACCCAAAGGCTAAGAAACTACAGAACCGATAAAAAAAATCACTGTTGGAAAGCTACACTCTTCCCGAGTAACATAATAACATCCCATGGGCAGTATTTCTCGCATGGCGCGGGTGAAACCGCTAATAGTATAAGCATAAAAACCAAAACTAAAAATACACTGAGCACACATCACTATGTCCAATACCTACTACACCTAATACCTACCCAATTTATTCGCAAGAAACCTATCAAGCCAAAGTTGGCTGTAAAAACTATATTTCGTCAACTATAAGGCCATAATGTTTGGATGCAACTCCACTGTATGTTTCGCAGTTAATTATCACAAAAACTGGAGAAACAACCTCGAGTTACAACCCAATAACTCGATTAATCTCGAATTAGAATATTTAGTAGGTAGACGCATTAATCAGTCAAACACTCATCATATCGATTGATCAAGTTTGTATTTTTTTGCAATTCGGTTGATATATGAAGTACTAGCGACATACAGTGGCTTCACCTGCATCCTGTGGAAATGACTTCTCGCACTTTGATTAAAAGATTGGCTACCTTCTTCGTTCTCCTGCCCTGTTCCCAATTTTATTTGGGGTCGGCGCAATGTCATCCTCTTCCATTTTCCCCTGTCACTCGTCATACTGACACTCACTCCCTTCCTATTCATGTCATCTTTCAGGCAATCCATCCATCTTTTCTTAGGTCTTCCTCTTCCTCTCCATCCATCTACATTCATACTAAAAGATTGGCTACCTAACACTGAAATATTTTTTAAAAAATCGAGCTAGTAATTCCCGAGATTAGCAGCCAATAAACAAACTCTTTGACTGTAATAAAATACTCGTCGCTAATAGTGTAGCTTTCCAATAGTGAAAGATTTTTTCAAATCGGTTCGGTAGTTTCGAAGCCCTTATTAGGTACAAACAGAAATTGAATTGGTATAAATAAATAAAAATTAAATCAGTATTTCAGTCAGTGTACCTATATATTGGGCTTTATATAGCAATTGGTTATGATTGGCAGATTATCATCAAGGCTATAGATTTCTAGTAACTAACGTATTACATTGTTCAAAATAACTATTTCAGTTCCAAATACATCTTCCAATATTAAGTCGAGGCAAGATTCAAGGCTAGACAATAGATTTCCTTATTTATATTAATAAACCTTAAACAAAACCTCGAACAAACACACAAATAAGTCTATAAATAAAATAAATATTTATTTATTCCAATGGATATAATACTACGGAAGTTGAATAGAACCTATGTCATCTATAAAATAAAAACAAAAATGATTGCGTATAAAATATAAATAAAACCGGCCGTATTACGTAAAGTTGTGTTATAAATAAATAAATAGTGACGTTTTTAATAACGTCATTTTTTCCCCAATTGATTTAAGACATGCTATATTAAAGTTCTTACCGTCATTCTACTAATAGTTATTTGTTATACAAGAGTGCAAAGTTGCTTTTTAACCGCGGGCTCAATTTTGATGACCGAGCAAGCGAAGGATTCTAAAATTGAAACACGAGCGTAGCGAGTGTTTCAATAATTAGAATCCTGAGCGATAGCGAGGGAATCAAAAAAGCACAAGGTGAAAAATCTTTGCACTCGAGTGCAACACGTAACTTTTCATCCCACCTCATCGAGGAAATTACTAAATGCAAAAAAACAAAATGGCGCGCACATATGAGTATCAAATTAAAAAGGAGTACCTATTAAAGTTCATTTATTTGAAAACTCAATTTTAAAATGAAACGAGGTTAAATATCTATGTAAAAACAATAATAAAAAATACTTAATGAATTGAATAATTATTTAAAGCAGTATTTTATTTGTTTAATATGTATTTGTTTGAAAAGTCTTATCAAGATTGTCACAAATGGAGTATTGCACACGATGTTCTAAATTCAAATCACTTTGCCGCTCTAGAGGATAAAAACGACTTTTGCGCTCAGATATCAAAGGGTAAAACTACTCTTTCCGAGATGGTGGGATGAAAATAATATTTAAAATCGTAAGCTTACGTTACATTGTCTACAGTTTTATTTCTGTAATCAGAACAAAAACGGAATCTATTATGTATTTTTAGCTCAAAAGCCAAAGATTATTTTTTTTATATTCATGTTAACTTTTTACCATCATGGAGGACCCACGTTCATATATGAACTTATATTGTGAATGAATTGTCACAAAATTACCTGGCACTTTTTAGGGTTTAGGACCGATTTTCAATCATCAGGTAACACTATCTAACTGAGGAATAAAAATGGCTGACTGACATATTTTCTATACAAAAGCTGTCAAAACGTGCAATATATTCTTCAAATAAAAGATATCTGGTGATTGAAAAATCGGCTTTTAAAAGATCAAAACTCCCCATATTAAAGATGCATACAAATTGAATTGTAAAGCTAAATATGTTTTCATCAAAAATTTTGTTTACAAGTATCAATTAAGCGACGTCTTCACATCACTCTTAATTACTTTTTCATCCCACCATCTCGGAAAGAGTAGTTTTACCCTTTGATATCTGAGCGCAAAAGTCGTTTTTATCCTCTAGAGCGGCAAAGTGATTTGAATTTAGAACATCGTGTGCAATACTCCATTTGTGACAATCTTGATAAGACTTTTCATACAAATACATATTAAACAAATAAAATACTGCCTAAAATAATTATTCAATTAATTAAGTAATTTTTATTATTGTTTTAACATACATTTTTAACCTCGTTTCATTTTTAAACTGAGTTTTCAAATAAGTGAACTTTAATAGGTACAACTTTTTAATTTGACACTCATATGTGCGCGCCATTTTGTTTTAGTAATTTCCTCGATGAGGTGGGATGAAAAGTTACGTGTTGCACTCGAGTGCAAAGATTTTTCACCTTGTGCTCTTTTGATTCCCTCGCTATCGCTCAGGATTCTAATTATTGAAACACTCGCTACGCTCGTGTTTCAATTTTAGAATCCTTCGCTTGCTCGGTCATCAAAATTGAGCCCGCGGTTAAAAATCAACTTTGCACTCTTGTATAACAAATAACTATTACTTTTGACAGGAAAACCGGTAATTAATAAGTCCATACATTATGCAACGCTTCACTAAAAGAATTAAGTATTAATGAAGATGCTTTCATACAGGTTAATTATTGTGAACTTTATTGAATTATGGCTTAATGTAAATGTCAATAATGTTTGTTGTTGTTGATGGTATAAAATGAGTAATTAATTATGTACGTAATGGTTTATATTCTGCATATATGGCGTCTTTACGAGTACTGTTTAAGGAGATGTTTGATTGAAAGTCGTACAGTCAACTTCACGTCAGTGGTAACAGTTTTATAGGAAAATCGTACTTATTACTATTGAGTTAAGGTGCATGACAGTTACCACTGATGTGCAGTCTACCGTACTACATTGGGTTTTTACGACAAATCTTTTATGGTGCATCCATTTACTACGGCAATTTTGCTGCCGAATTCTTGGCTGAATATGCATAATTATGAATTCCAATGTTCAAAGAAAATCGTTGTTTTAAGAAGAACTCACGTTTATGTTAAATTTTGAACTTGGGCTTTGTACTTCTTTCACGATGATATCCCTGACAGTTCGAAGCCATCTGCTGACAACTGGCTCGATGATGATACAGTCATGGACACATAATTAAAGACACCCCCCGACTCGAAGTGAAATAAATAGTTATGGTACTGACATGAGCTTAAGCACGGCATAAACTGTAAGGTAATAATTATTAAAACAAACATTACATTGTGTTCTTTAAATTAAGGACAAAAAATATTTTCTTTCTTTAATACTTTAGATACAAAGCTCTGTGGGAAATGAACACTAACTTTTGTAGCTGATACTTGGCTGGTCAGCTAATTAAAGACAGTTAAAGCCCAGTTAAGAAAAAAAAAACGAAAGATACAAATAGTTGCCATGCTTTTTTTTAGAAGTGAGTAAAATACTTATGAAAACTCGAATTAGGTAATAATTTAGGTTTATTTCATTAAAAATTTTCATTTTAGTCCTATCTATAAGACTAGAACAAAAATTCTGGTAAGTAAAATGTTTTAGGCTTTTTAATACTATATTTTGACATACGGATTTATTCATACCACTTGATCTGTAGTAAGTACATGGTAATAAATTTATTATTAAAGATTTCTTATCAATGGCACTAAAAAGGCATGGTTTGAGAACAACTCAAAACCGACCCCAAGGAAAACTTGTCCGCAAACAGACTTTAAGGCAAATAGTGAACCATTTACATGATTCGGTACTGGTTTTTTTGGGAGTCATCTGATGCTAAAAGGACGACAATTGTGTCTGCAGAACTTTTAGACTACAACCGGGTCGGGAAAAGCTGTAAGGCATGGGTATCGGAAGATGTTACTTTTGGAAAAGCACCGCGTGTCCATACTGTAGTTGGCTATTTCTATCAAATGTGAAAGGTGCAGTTAACAAGTGTTCAAAAATGTATTTTTTTTTTCTCATTAAACAAAGGGATACGAATAATTCTAAAATAATGTATCGAAATTAGTCGCCTCCAAAACATGAGATGGAACCAAAATACACTAAGAAAGTTCTCAAACATAGGAGGCGAAAAAGTAATAGTGTGGGGCTTCTCCCACTACTTGGTGTAGTGATCTTTTAGAAAGATATTATTAAGAATAGGCGAATTCAAGTACTATAATATTTTAGAAATAGCATTTTGTTATATGCTAAGCATAATTTACCGGTCCTTAGCACTTTCCAAATTAGAAAAGTTCTGAAAAACACTGTAAGAGTACCTAGTAAAAGGGACTCTTTGATCGAGCAACTTATGACGGTTTTGGTTTGGCCCATCGCAAATTTAATAGAAAAAAAACTGGTGATCGGCCAGAAAACACAATGGCGATAAGTCATACATGAAACATTGATCAATTTTACACAGATTTTTATGAAGCATGGAAGAAAATTCCCGTAGCGACTTAAAACAAAACTGACCGCTTGCACGCTTAGGGATGTCGTGCTGTCATTGAGGTAAAAGGAAATAAACCAAATATTAGTACTCATTAGTATGCTTAGTTACAGTGTAGGGAATGTTGTTATAGAAAAGTACCATCAATAATATTAATAATTTGCATTTCTTCCTCTGAGCAAATGGAGTGTCTTTAATTATATGGCCAGGCCACGTTATGGTTCATACCGCTCGAGATTCGGATAAAGCGAAAAAAAACTTGTCGCGAAGGATCACTGAAGATAGTCTTTAGTTTTAATATTTCACAATGCCCTCTTAAATATTTTAAAATAGAAAATAAAGTTCCAGTAGTAATCAGAAAAAAGAAATACAGATGAATGTGAATGGTGTGAATGGTGTCTTTAATTATGTGTCCATGACTGTATTCTAGTTCTTTATAGCTTCGACTGTCAGAAAGTTTTAAGAGAACAAGTCCCTTTGTACGCTTAAATCTTCAAAAGTATGCCAACGATTTTCATGCGGTTTTTTTTAATAGATAGAGTGCCTTAAGAGGTTATATGTATAATAAATGTTTATATGTATAATAACATACATTAAATAGTGGAGAAATACTGTGTACTTTTGGAGGTTTATTGCACCCGTGCAAAGCCGGGCGGGTCTCTAGTAATAAACTATATGAAAAACCGAGGCAACACAAAAAAATCACAATTTCAAAAATTCACCTAGACACAAATTTATGTGTACCAAACTTAAATATAGTTAAAAACTAAACATACCTGAGTAAGTCCAAGCCTATAGCTGGTGACGTCCAGATCCAGGGTCAACAGCATATCGTCGACCACCTGTCGGTCTGACAGCGCTGGTTGCTGCACTGTGTCAGAGTCTGAACTCTCTGATGTCGCTAACAGTCGGTACCTAAGGAAGTAAGGGTTTATTGAGTTTGTGTTAATATTTACAAATTAATAATAAATGATTACACAGTGGTAACCCTCAGCGCACAGGAATAATAGGAACTATTGTAAGGAATTGTGCTTTGAAAAGTATTCTTTTTTTTCATTTCATACGGGCAAGAAAGATTAAACAATATTTCAAACTACAGCTTCTTAGAAGTATACATATATTAACATAGATTGGCCATCAGAGTATCATCGATTTATTTTAAGTTAGGTAATAGTATAGTCTGATTGTGAAAACTTACCTGCGCGCGAATTCAGAAAGTGGCATGTGTTCTGGGAAGCCCTGTTTGTACAATCTCGCCGCATCTAACAGTTGGAAGCCTCGGAACTGGGGACAAAAAATTGTTTTATTTAACAAAGTTACGGATAGTTATGTAAAGTAAATAACAACTGCCGTGCGGTTAACGCAAGAAAATCCAAAAAATATGCCAGTAGCGGCGTTTTGTGGTTAGCTGGTGTACGAAAACCGTGTTGGCTTATAAGGTGCTCTCAAATTAGGTGCTGAGTCTTTTGTACCTTAGTTGTTTTAGAGACGTTTACCTGAGACCTTAGTAGCGGCACGTTAACATCGTCCCCCACATCAGTGGGCTGGTTAGTGAGCAGACAGCACACGAAGTGCACGCCGGCGGCCCCGCAGCGCCGCAGCGTGTCCACTATGCCGTCTGCCACGAACTTCGCTTGTAATGCTGTTGAACGACGCTTCATGCCTGCTGTGCCTGAGGGGAAAAACGTTGGATAATAGGTAAGTAATCTTAGTGTATAATTGACAAGGCACGGGTATTCTTAGTAATCTTAGTGTATATTGACAAGGCACGGGATACGCGAGAAACAGGGTTGAGAAACTCAGAAAGGCAGTTGCTTCATGTCAAATACTGATACTCAGTTGCATCCTGTTAAGATTGCATCTGGAAGCTGACCGCATCATAGACCCCATCGTGAGCAGTCATTCGCGCCCGAGCGGTCGACGAGTCAACATTTGTTCCGTGGAGGGGTGAAACATTAATATGTCGAGTATCTAATGCCTCGCCACGCAAGCCCTTTAGCACATATCTGTTTTTTTTCCAAACTATGATCACCCTCAATTTTGAAGTCATCTCGAACATCATTCTTTGTCATTAACCACAGAACGACTTTTTACAAAGACCTGAACGTTCTAGTTTTTGAAAAATAATATAATAATGAATTAGTTACCTGAAGTTAGTGTCCGACGTATGGAGGAGGCGCGTCGCAGCGTGGAGGCGTCGCCCACGGCGGCCGACCACGCGCTCACACCGCACGCGCCGCGAGCCCAGGAGGACAGGCGACCGATCTCCTCGCTG
This sequence comes from Helicoverpa armigera, assembly GCF_030705265.1. NCBI lineage: Eukaryota > Metazoa > Arthropoda > Insecta > Lepidoptera > Noctuidae > Helicoverpa > Helicoverpa armigera. Next base: position 6,475,256 of record NC_087141.1, read on the forward strand.
ACAAAATAATAATAAAATTTAATATATAGACTGTTTTATAATTCGAGATAATAAATTGACAATCGCTAATTCCAAAAATTATATAGCTAGATTTATGTCTGAAGTAAGTAAAAAAATTGACCATTTAAGTAAGTATGACGCGGCAACTTGGCCTCTATTATACACTCCCAAGCATTTATTACTCACACGAGTATTCATCACAAATTCTTATGAAATTAAAACATCTATGGCCTTACTACAAAAACTTTAACAACTGTTTTACACTTGTCTAAAAAAAATGTGGCTCCAAAATGAACCTTATGTCAACGTTATAATTTGTTTTTTTTTGACAAGTCTTAAACTGACGTTAAAAAGTTTTAGTGGTGAGACGGCTATAATTTATTTACTCTTTCGTGTAAATAAAACATCTACTTATGGTTAGTCAATAAACGTCTGATGAAATAAAATAAATGATGTACTTACTTTTGGCTCTCTTGCAGCAATGTCAAGGATTTCTTGGTAACTGGGTTCTCACGGCTCGCCTTCACCCATCCAGTCACGTCGTATAAAACTGGGTTTGTGCCCTAAAAAATATTATAAACATAATTATTTATTTTAATTAACGATTGCACTTTTAATATCGAGACCGCCTTAGTGTGCTAACTACTTCCAAATTGGAAGACGTCTACTTTTTTGTAGTTTTAGGGGGAACTTACGTGTGATTTTACTGTGTGTTGTTTCTGTATGTAAATCTATTGCAGGTAATTCGTGTCCAATCCCCTTAAATAAATTGTTGATCCAATTTCTATATTCTTTTATCTACGTTATTTTTAAAGTGTTATAGGACTTATTTTATCCAGGAAGGAACGGGACGTAGTTTTATCGAGAAGCGTACAAGACATGGGCGAAATCTAGTATTAAATAAAAGGCTATATTACCTGTAAATGCTGCAGCACAAACTGCCTGGCATGAGGAGCCTTCTTAATGAGGTAGTGTGTGTGCTGCGGCGCCGCGTACTGAGACATCACGCGCTCCAAGAACGTGTCGTCTGATGAGCCGGGGTACATCGACTCTTCATCTAGAAGCCTGGAAAAAAATTTAAGGCGTAATTAGGCTCTTCATCAAGTCCATTGAGGATCCATTTAGAAATATGGGGATAACAAAAGTATAATTAAAACTATTACCAAAAGAAGCGCACAATAATTCATCACATAATTGGCATTGATATCACTTCAACACTTAAAGTCATTTTGTTTTATTTCAGATAGACCTGAAAGATTCTTGGCTAGTTGTACCGGTTGTACGGTCCGAAGAAGACGGTCTCATGAGGAGGAACCGGCGGAGACTCCATGGACACTGTTTAAATTAACAGTTCAGCCAATAAAAACTCCTGCACTTTTAATGAATTCACAAAGACCAATCTGTGTATAATATGTTACAGTGAAAAATTAGAGAAGAGAAATGTTACTAAACTAAATTATGTACCTGTAATGGTAGCTGTGTTTCTGATAAATAAATAAATAGAATAAATTATCAATAGATTAAATATCTCACCATAACAATCCCCGTCTGTCACACTCTCTCAGATCAGCTTGGGAACTTCGTACGATGGTGTTCTGTGGTGCCTTGTCCAGTAGCTCAACCATAGGTCCAGGGTTCACTGTCTCTGATAGCCAGTCTGAAATACACATTGACATCGTCTTTTTACTATTTTTATTATATAAAGTTTATTTATTATATAAAGTTTATAATATTTTGAAGCCAAAACCACTAAAAGGATTTTGATACAACAAAAGTCGTTTCAGCTGTCATAGCAGGGTTTTCTTTTATTTATTTCTCTTCTGATTTCCAAAGGAAGTTATAGTTATATAAGTATATGAAAAGTAGATTTAAGGAACATATTCCCTCTTCGTGGAAACTTACAGTCATTGTTTAACGGACCGATTACGAAAACGACTGTCGATGAAATTAGACCTGCTATTTTATAAAACTGTGGTTTTATTACCTTCTTCATTGCCGTCGTCTAGCGTGATCCCCTCTTGTGCGTATCTCTCGCGCGGCGCCACTAGCAGTGCTTCGTGGAACATCGCTTGCAGGCGCTCCTGCAAAATAACAAAAGTATTTAAATATTTGTCTCACATATGACTTTTAAAAACAAAAAAAAAATCTTGGATGTCAATGGAACAAAGCTGAAGAGCTTGGTCGAAAGCTTATTTTAGGAAATACTAGTTCGATTTAAAAGTCTCTCAGTGTTAGATAGCATATATCAGAGAAGTCTATGGTCTACTTTTTATCAGGATGAGGGAAGCAGTTCCCACAAGCACAAGCCTCCTCTCACACAGAGAAGGATTGGGTACTTAGGGATCACCACGCTTGCCTAGGTACTGATTAAAGATGAATCATCTCGATCATCGCCATCCCGCAGTAACACTTACTTGTAAGTAATTAGACAGCAGCTTGGAGAGCGGGGCGCCGCTCTGCTGGCCGGCACACATGGGGTTGTCGGCCCCGGGGCTGTCCAGCAGCAGGATCGACGCTGAAGTCCTGGCTGAGGTTGATAAACTCCTGGAATTTACAAATAACAATATAGAGTTGAAGTTTATCAAAGAGAAAATGAAACTTGGGAAATTATTTAGAAGCAATACACTAGCGCTGCAAATACAAGACTTCTTTTGTGACGCATACCTTACTTTAAAAGAACAAATTGACTAAAACATTGTATTGTCGTGTCTTTTGATTTTCTAAACTTTACAGCCAGTTTACAAGGTAAAATTACATGTAAAATGGACTAGAATAAATTATTACTTTCTAAATAAACTTTTTGATAAGTAATTAATAATATTCTCTTCACATTACTTCTTACCCCAAAAATCAGTTATATTTAGACGATAAATACATTACAATAAAGACCATATTTACCTGTTAACTAAAGCAGCGATTATATTGAACGTCTCGTTGTAGAGGCCGGTGACGAAGGCGTCCACTGCTTCAGTGCCCGACATCTCACGCTCGTTCGATGGAGATGGCGTTCTGAAATTATTGCAGTTTATTATGTTAATGTAAGTCAAGTGAAATGGACTTTTTGGGAGATAAGTTTTTTTTTATAATTTCAGTGTTTATTCCTGGTTCTTACTGTCAATTTGGTAAACAGAAGAAATCAACAACTACCTAAATCACTTTTCACTAAAAAATATCTAGAAAAGCGTAAATCTGTGTGATTGTCCTACAGTTCGCGCCAAACGACATTGCATTTAGTAGCAATTCGACTTTTGTATAAGGTAGCCATTTGACTTCTTGCACATCATCATAATCATCATCAGCCTATCGTAGTCCACTGCTGGACATAGTCCTCTCCAAGTGCACATTTGTTCGTAAAGATCTTATCGAGAGGCTCTGCCTATCTGAAGGTGGTTTACATATTAATTGTGGCTTATTTATTCCAGCTTTATCATTAATATAACACCTTATTCCAAAATATACTTCATTCAAGTACTTCTACATTCCTTACAATAGTGATTTATCTATCAAACTTTTTTTTAAACTCACCTCAAATTAGCATTCGGTTGCGGCGACGTAGGCACGGTCACAAACACGGCTCGTGCGAGTTCCTCAGTGGGCACGCCCAGTAGCCGCGCCGCGCGCTGCCCGCAGCCCGCGCTCGCGAACTGGTACTTTATACCGGACCCTGTGTTCGCTAAAATGGATGATTTGACATTCCCTTCAAGAATCAATTTACTAATCGGAATTCTGGCAGTTCGGGCATGTGTTCGAGCATAAAGGTTGCAATTACGCCCGGACATTTTAAAGATGGCTGTATGATATAGTGAGTAAACCAGATGACTAAAATGTATGCTTCACGCTTTTTACAATTTAAAGTGGTTTGATAGTTAGACAAGGCGGTAGTTTTAGTAGTTGGCAAGACCACCTAACCACGGATAGATTTCTCCATAACAAACATTCATCATCACACCTCCCTACCTTTAACAGCTCCAGCCCATCCCAAATGACAGATAGCGGCCATAATCTTCCATATAGCCATTTGTTCATTTTCCGTCACAGCCAGGAGTTGTAATGCTTCTTTCAGCGCGGAGAACTCGGTAGGAGCATCAGCCTTCTCCGTGGAACTCATGAAGGGGTTCGGCGTGTTGATGGGGGACTGGTCGAAGAGTAGTTCTCGACGGAGACGACCGTCGCAGCCGTGGTAGAGCCTGGAAGGGGAACGAAGTCAGTAGGGTGTTTTATGAGGTTGTTGAGGCATGGTCCATGACAGTTAATGACATGGTCAGTGACAAAAGTAAAAGTTTTCACTGTGTCAAAACGCATTTATGTGTACAAACCTAATTGCACATTTAAATACAACAAACATTCAGAATTTATTCGCTGCTGGTTCGATCAAAATGATTATTTAATATTCATCAAATCCAAATGAGTACCCAGTCTCTTTTAATGTTTTTATATGGAAATTATATTAATTATACGTCCAAGGCCGATTTCGACCACGGCGGCTGTTCTCATATACGGAGATCAGCCAGCTGCACAGGACATAGTGCACAAGCATTCGCGCAGACAAGTGAACTCACTATTCCTTTACTCTCGTAGCCCAATGGGATGGCAATCCGACACGACCGGAGAGAGATCACAAGCAGGACCCACATAAACGTGCTCTCCGATGCACGGGTGTATCAATCACAAACTTCCAGACTGCGGTACGCGTGCTTGTTGGAGCTCGTGCTGCAAGTGCAGTACTCACGTGTGCAGAGCCCGTAACGGCGCCTGTCCGGGCCGCAGATCCGGCAGCAGGATCTGCACGGAGGCCGCCGCCAGCGCGCCGCCGCCGTCGAAGTCCAGCGACGTGAGCGACACGAAGCGCGACGCGTGCTTGTTGGAGCTCGTGCTGGAATTGCAGTACAATAGATGGTTTAGGTATTTGATGATAAAGATAACTAATGAGGTACATGGTGGATCTGCAACTAAACTTCTAATACAAGTACACGCATCTGGCTGAGACCTGACCCATATTCTTCTGCGCAATAACCAGGACTCACAAATCACAGGAGCACAATACAAATAGGTTGGCGAGAACTACATCTGATAGTGAAGGAGTAGGTACTAGAACATTTATAATGTAAGCTTGACACAATCGCAGTCTTAAGTGCCAGAATTTCACAGGTAAAGCAAATTAGATTCACATACTTTTTATGTAATGTAATTATTAAAGCTGAACGGAGCCAATTAGCGGCAAAAATAGGGCGAAGGAGTTTTCCTGTTAGTCAACTTTTAAAAGTAATAAAAAATCTCTGAACACAAACTTACCGTGTAGATCCAAATAGGTGCAGCACGTCAAAAGCAGCGTCCAATCGTTCAGGAGTCAGCTTCGATCCCTGTGCTGGGTAAGCGCTGGCTAGGTACCATACGCAATGACGCATAGCTGAGGTCTTGCCCGATCCGGACCTGGGAGAGAAATAGAGTGAAGATTTTAGTGAGATATTATTATGTATCTGGCCTTTACATAGGTTAAGATGTAAAGAAACTTTGATTGGTTTGGTGTATGCAAGCATGTACCGTATTTTTGATACGGTATCATAAATTTTAATTCCAACAGACATAATATAATTCCTTATTTATGTTTCTTGCATAATTATGTAAATTACACATTATTTTCATGTTAAGTATTTGATAAAACAGGCAAGCCTAATTATCTACGTGTAAACTTAGTTCGACTTTTTCAATTTAGTTTCATAAGTGGTTTTCTAAATAAAATGAAATAGCCCCCGTCATATGCATATTCATATTTTATCATTTAATAATTATAAATGTCAAAAAATAAATTAAATTCCAGACATTTGTAGGCATAAATTATGAAACAAACTGGCTTATTTTGATTAGTTTTCTTGTTAATTACTTATTAATATATTTAATAACTATAAAATGACTATATTCGTCCTTCTATGTCCCTATTACGTATGCAAACGACATTTGCTAATACGTTTTGCCACACAAAACTGTATTGAGTAAAAACCAGTAAATTTTGAGGTGATATTTTTTGTTTTAATTACTTAATGTTATCTTTTAATTACTGTTTTATCTATTTCAACAAATTGAAATATAGTAGTCGTGGAGAAAAGTTTAGGAAATCATTGGGTAAATTGTATCTATTTTTGCTTTTTTTTATTTGAGGCCTTTGCCAAAATGTCGTAGAAATAGAATTTACTACTGCAATTTGAAATTACAGACCTTTAACAATGGTTTAGACATACAGAACAAGCTCCAAACAAAATTAGACTCCACTACCTAAGCTTAAAGTTCAAATTCCTTTGTTCGTTCACCAAATCGGATAATAAAGAAACCAGTTTCGATATGATCTCGAAAACCAATTTTCTAGTGAATTTGTTAATTGCCGCTACATATTTTAATGATAGATGGCGCCTAATGATAATTTGTCATAGTTGGTTTTAACAAGATAAATGCTTAGAGAAAAGGATTTTATTGGATACAAGTAGCGGTATTTATTTGTTGATTGATTGTTAATCTACTTGGTTATGGGGATAATTTGTGTGTATTTAATCTTTGGAATTTCATGGTAAGAGTTTTGCCCATGCTCTACTTCTGTAAAACAACTTATGTGCCTGACTACATACATGTCCCTACTAAGTTTTTCAAGAAGTAGCAGTTTTGGTACTCAAATGCTCTTTGGATGGTGGTGCAACTGGTTTGACTTTTCAAAGAGCTTTCATAGGCCTATTTGAAAAAAAAATTGAATTTAACATTGCATCTAAGTCAGTTGAGCCATTTCAACAAACATCGAACTCATAAATTCTTTTCTACTCCGCTTTTAAAGATCTTTGATTTGCGGTGCGATTGCATTCATCCTCTATCCATTACTAACCTGCCAAGGAAGACGATAGCTCGGTCTCGTCGGGACGCTAGCATACAGCGGTGAGTAGACTGAGCTGCGGCGAACACGTGGGGGGGCATGTCGTCAGCGCGGCAGCCTCGGAACATTGCTGCTACCTGGAGACGAAGTTCAGCACTTTAGAATGACAGAACATAGATCCGTACTACACTAGGCACATCTCCCGTTACGTGAGTTCTTAGATTCATCAAACAATGACTCGCAAATATGTCCCAAGCAGGAGTCGAAACTTTTCGTTTCTGGGTATAAAATGGTTTGGAACCTTTGGATGTACACATATATGCTAGTATCTGAGATTCCGTAACATGTAACCCTAAATCATCATCCTTCGAGCCTTTTCCCAATCATGTTGGGGTCGGCTTCCAGTCTAACCGGATTCAGCTGAGTACCAGTGCTTTACAAGGAGCGACTGCCTATCTGACCTCCCCAACCCAGTTACCCGGGCAACCCGATACTCCTTGGTTAGACTGGTGTCAGACTTACTGGCTTCTGACTACCCGTAACGACTGCCAAGGATGTTCAATGACAGCCGGGGCCTACAGTTTAACGTGCCATCCGAAACACAGCACACACTGGTGTCTAAGATATACTTAGAAAGTACATACAAACTTAGAAAAGTTGCATTGGTACTTGCCTGACCTGGGATCGAACCCGCGCCCTCATACTTGGGTTGGTCCTTTACCCACTAGGCCACCACGACTACCTTTATGTACCCTAAATGGTTTTCAAAAATTGGGTAGGTGAAACTACCCTCTGCGGACTCCTGTTTAACAAATGACATTGAAAGATGTACCCCGGACTAGCAAGTAACTTCTTAGAAGGATACTAGGGCCTCAGATTTCTATTACATTCTCGAAAAATAAGTTTTACCTTATCAGTGTAAATAGGCGCACTACGCTTCGGCGGACCGAGTACCAGGAGCGCATGACCAGCGCGGGCGTGCGGCAGACCGGCTGCGTATCGCGAACGGAGCACGTTGAGTGCACCACATTCATTCAGGCAACGGAGAGAGGCTATGTCCTCACAGCGTAATTATAGTACAAAAAAAAAATCGGTAAAAAAACTTTTAAGTCAAACGGTTTTATCTTATGTGCACTGAAAACTAGAAAATAAAAAAATAGTTACTTACCTGTCAACCTACGTAGGTAATCTTGGTCATATTAGACTAAAATAAAAACGTGGGGCCCTTTAAATGTTGCTGTAGTACTTTCTTCTAGAGGTATAATAGGTGTGGATTGCATCGACTTACTATAATCGTAACTGGAGATTTTGACAATCAATGTCAACCGTAGAAATTGTTACCCAATGTGCATTCGAATATACAATAAGCTACCATCTCGCATTAAAGAACTACCTATGAGTAAATTTAAGAAGTCCCTCAGAAACTGGCTTATTGACAAATGTTTTTATACAGTTAAAGAATACCTAGAGGAGAAATAGAATTGTAATAGAAATTTAGCTATTAGATTATAGGAAAACTTAAATATTTGCATGACTAATTTATAAGTCGAATATAGTGAAACCATTTTTTGTTATTGTATTTACCATCATAATGTACCTATATTCTAGCAAATAAATAAATTTCATTTCATTCATTTCATTTCAATAGCATCAATATAATCAGCCGTAGCGGCTTCACTAGCGAACGCCGAGCTCATGATCTACCAAAGTATAAAGATATGCTTTGCCATAGGTAGGATTTCACAGGGGCCCCACGTTTTTATTTTAGTCTAATATGACCAAGATTACCTACGTAGGTTGACAGGTAAGTAACTATTTTTTTATTTTCTAGTTTTCAGTGCACATAAGATAAAACCGTTTGACTTAAAAGTTTTTTTACCGATTTTTTATTTTCTAGTTTTTAGTATTTAATGAAAATGCCTACCGAATATTCCTCATACTATCTAATTCATTTCATGCATCATTATTACACGGTCCCTTCCCTGATAATTTATTACAATCTAATTTTTAAAAAAGTCAATTTTTTTAACGACGCCAAAAATCATCAAGTGACCCCTCCCTGGGTCAGCAGCGGTAAGGGAGACTCTTACTGACTAAAAATGTTAAAAAAGTTATGTTTCGTCGTAGGCCTTTTATGTACCAGGGCCACAGTAACTCTTTCGAAAAATCCCGCAGCCCAGGCAGGCCTTGGCCCTGTTGGGCCCCGCTGAGGTTGCTGACAGTATTCTACTTGTGTAGCCCTTTCATTTGATACCCATATTGAGGGGGTTGTGGAAAAATATGTAATCCGCCATTTTGTGCCGGCGGCCATATTAGATTTACAATGTTATTGATATTACTATATTGTATTGTCATCGAAATTAAAGGTGTATACAAAATTTCAGATTAATCGGTTGACAGGAAGAGGGTGAAATTTGAATTACTAAATTTGACCCAAGAATAAAACAAACGGGATGAGCTAAATAAAACCGTTTAATAAAAATTGTTATCAGCCATTTGGTAGCGGCGGCCATCTTAGATTTCAATTTTGCATAGTATATTGTATTCTACTTGTTGAGACCTTTCATTTGATACTCATGTTGATGGGATTGATAAAACCTAAGTTATCCGCCATTTTGTAGAGGCCGCCATCTTGGATTTGAATTTTATATAGTACATTGTATTCTACTGGTTGAGCACTTTCATTTGATACCCACATTGATGGGATTGATAAAACCTACGTTATCCGCCATTTTGTAACGGCGGCCATCTTGGATTTACAATGTTATTGATAGTACTATATTGTAATGTCATCGGAAATAAAGGTGTGTACCAAATTTCAGATAAATCTGACAACAGTAAGGCACTGAAATTTCAATTTCTAAATTTGACCCAAGAATGAATAAATAATAAATAATAAAACAAACGGGGTGAGCTAAATAAAACCGTTTAATAAGTTTTACCTTATCAGTATAAATAGGCGCACTACGCTTCGGCGGGCCGAGCACCAGGAGCGCATGGCCGGCGCGGGCGTGAGGCAGACCGGCAGCGTATCGCGAACGGAGCACGTTGAGAGCGCCGCATTCGTTCAGACAGCGGAGAGAAGCTATGTCCTCACCGCGTATTATTAGTAGAAAAAAATGAACTTTACCTTATCAGTGTAAATGGGCGCACTACGCTTCGGCGGGCCGAGTACTAGGAGCGCATGGCCAGCGCGGGCATGCGGCAACCCGGCTGCGTATCGCGAACGGAGCACGTTGAGAGCACCGCATTCGTTCAGACAACGGAGGGAGGCTATGTCCTCACAGCGTTATTTTAGTAGGAAAATAATTCTTACCTTATCAGTATAAATAGGAGCACTCCGCTTCGGCGGGCCGAGTACCAGGAGCGCATGGCCAGCGCGGGCGTGCGGCAACCCGGCCGCGTATCGCGAACGGAGCACGTTGAGAGCACCGCATTCGTTCAGACAACGGAGGGAAGCTATGTCCTCACAGCGTTATTTTAGTAGAAAAATAAGTATTATTTACCTTGTCAGTGTAAATAGGAGCTGAGCGCTTCGGCGGGCCAAGTACCAGGAGCGCATGACCAGCGCGGGCGTGCGGCAGACCGGCAGCGTATCGCGAACGGAGCACGTTGAGGGCACCACATTCGTTCAGACAGCGGAGAGAGGCTATGTCCTCACAGCGTAATTTTAGTAGAAAAGTAATTCTTACCTTATCTGTGTAAATAGGCGCACTACGCTTCGGTGGGCCGAGTACCAGGAGGGCATTACCGGCGCGGGCGTGCGGCAGACCGGCAGCGTATCGCGAACGGAGCACGTTGAGAGCGCCGCATTCGTTCAGACAACGGAGGGAGGCTATGTCCTCACAGCGTTCTAGTTGGGGAGGGTTCGCCTGGAAGATCAAAGTGAAATGAAGTTATTTGGAGGGATGCCGTATGAAAATTAGAGAATGTATGACCAGTTGAATGAAGGAGAAAAAAAACATTTGTTCACATAAAGGAAACACACAACATAACATCAACTGAAAAAGATTTCTGGTAAATAAGTCTTAATGCCTTTGTCGAGGATATCTTTATGAACGTGCTTCTGACCTCAAGTATTTTTAGACTTTAGGTATACCTACTCATTTCATCATAATAATGCTAAATACGAACAAATGAAGACTTCTTGAATATAGGTACATATTATAACTACACGAACGGCATTAAAAGCAACGCGGTATAATTTAAATCAATTAAGTTGCTGCCATGACTGCATCCCATAGAAATCTAAAAAGTTGTATTCCCTCGTAAATGGGTTGTAATAACCAACAAACCGCTACAAAACTATTATACTCTATTCAAAAGCTTCCTACTCTTACCTTCTCCAAATCATCTTCATCGACAGTAACAATCTCTCCAGTCTGCAGGACCCTCACTTTGGCTCTGCCAGCATCAGCCTCTCCATCTCGCACGACGGCCGTGAAGCCACCGCGATGAGCCAGCCACATGTGACCAGCTTGAAGCCATTCCTTCTCGCATGCTAACTGCTCTTCTGATTTAGCCTGGGGAGAAAGAAGAATTATTTATTTACTTATTTATTTAACCACTAGCTTCTGCCAGCGGTTTCACCCGCATCCCGTGGGAACTACTTCCCGTACCGGAATAAAAAGTAGCCTTCCTCAATAAATGGGCTATCTAACACTGAAATAAATTTTCAAATCGGACCATTAGTTCCTGAGATTAGCGCGTTCAAACAAACAAACAAACTCTTCAGCTTAATAATATTAGTATAGATTTATGTACACACAAAAGAAAAAGAAGTAACAAAAATAGTACAAAGGTACTGCTTATTTCTAAGAAGAAATCTCTTCCAGCAGACCCGTAGTAGGAGAGTTAGAATTCTGGTTATTCAGTGTAAAAATTAGGATGCATAGGGAAATAAATTAGGATGAAAAAGTGATTTGACTTTGGAAAAATGATGGCTCATAAGTTAGTTTTCTGTTTGGTTTTGTTCCTTGATGATGTTGTTGCAACGAGGTTCTAGAATTCAATTTCAGAGAAAGTATGTTCCTCTAAAATAATAATATGATTCATTAGTCGTTTTATATGTGCCTATATTTGGGCACATTATCCTTCTCTGTGAAAGGAAGCCCCCTCAGTGGGTCGATAAAATAAGCTAATGGTTATATTTACTTCACCTAAATCCCTAAGAACAATGTAAACCGGTAAACCGTCAGTGAATTAGGTACATAAAACAATTCACGCAGACTATCTAAGTACATAGTAGTCATTAGCTCTGAAGAAAGACTTTTACGAGCCCTCAAACAAGGCACGCCCGTCTAAGACAAAAGAAAAGCGATTACCGTCTTAAGCGCAGTATCATAATTAGTTCTAAAGGTACGTCCACATCTGCCGAATGCGCGGCACGCGTGCAGTCACTGCAATGGTTTTGTGCAAGGTTTGGGCTTCGGGATTGTTCGAAAAAGTCACCGCGGCCCTGCTACATAAAAGGCCTACGTAGGACCATTATGGGTTTTAGTCACTGAGAGTCTGACACTTCCTCACCGACTACTAACCCACAGCGGGAGGAGTCATTTGATTATTTCCCATAAAAAAGGCTCTAAGAAGAATGCACACGCGCAGCTCGCGAGCTACGCATTCGCCAGATGTGGACGCACTCTTAAAGGAAGTAACGTTGGTGTAAGTAAGCATGAAAGCTTGTAATTTGTTTCAGAACATTGTTACGCCGACAGCTGAAGTGTCAGTGATGGCCGATAATAGGTTTAGTGGTGATTTTTAATGATATTTAATCTTGCAAAGAGCAGTTACGTATACGTTAATTATACGGTCCGTTATTTAGAATGTACCTATGTTCATTTAGAAAATGCAACGGTATATATCACCAGGTATACAGACCGAAATTCGTGTCTATGCAGCCAAGATATAGACAGACATATAGACAGTTTACTGGAAGCCACTTATCTTAGAGAAGATAGACCAATTTTTATTGAACATCTCAAAAAAGGGTCTCATGCCAGTTACTATTATTGACGATAGAATTTTATTTGTAATTTTCAGTATTTTTTTTGATTTGCTGTAAATACCGGATTCAAATGCAAGTACTGCCGTGCTACCGAAAAAGGGCACAACTAACATTTTTTGTCAAAATGAGTTATATATATATTCGGAATCAGGAAAAAAAGGCCTATCTGCCTGATTTTTTGTGGATTTTTAGCTGCAAAATAAACAGAGATAGCATAAGCTTAAAGGGCACAACTACATCACCTTTTAAGTTTTATTACAATATTATTACAATAAAAAGGCATATTGTATGATGTGACTTTTATTTTACCTTTTTACTATCGATATATTTTAATGGAACGAACATTTTGGCAATTAATGTAGAAAGAAAAGTCACAACTGGCAGTTATGCTCTTTCTATTTACCCCTACGCTAATAAATTTATGTTATATAAAAAAGGGACATCGGCGTTATGAATTAATTCTAATATTTTCTGTACCTATATATTCATTTTAAAAAATTACCTTTTCATCGTAAAATTTTAAATTTTTACTAAAAATTTAACATTGAAAAGGCATTTTGGTTATATGTGCCTTTTCAACATAATATTGCTCCTTTCTTGTTATTTTTTATGTTAAGTTAAAAAGAATTATGCTAATTATTAAATATATCCATTTAAAATAAAATATAATATTGCTATCGTTGTGTACATACCAAAAAAACACATTTATTTTACATTTTCACAATTTCGAAAAACACATTTTAAACGTGTTTTTTTTTACAAAATTCAAAAAATATTTTAAACTCGATTTTCTCAACATTTGTAAAATGTTAGTTGTGCCTTTCTTAATTACGACGGCAGAGTAGATTACCAAAACCTTGGCCACGAAAAAGGTCACAACTACCAGCCTGTATGACTCTCGCAAAAATCCTACGCACCACGCTCTCGTCACAGTTAAACTTAATCAACTAAACCTTTCGGTCCGGTCACCCACACTGCAAAGCCTACTAGGAAGTTAAGCACAGCCTACACGGGGTGACAAGTGTGTTTCCGTAATTAGCAGTAATACGTATTCCTTTGGTGTTTTGTTCCTGGTTTAATTTAAATTGAAGTATTCTGAGAGAGAGATTAAAAAAATGCCTTTATATTTTCTTTGCCGCTGTACCATATGCGTCCCGCGAAAGAACTATTTCTCAAACGAGGATAAACGCAGCCTACGTCCTTCGTCTATATTGTGGATAAAATATATATTTTTTCGCTTGAAAGTGCGACAGACAGACAGAGTTAGTACTTACGCATTTAGAATATGGATTTATTCAAATATTTTGTTTAAGTATTACCGACGCTTGGAACCTTAAGGCACCTAAAATCGAGTCTAAAGGGACAGTTGCTTCCCTCTCTGAAAATATAACCTTTTCAATAACAAAACATATCCATTAATCATGGATGACTAACGTAAGAAGCACTTGTATGGTCCTTAAACATCAGTAACTAGCTTTCGCCCGCGGTTTCACCCGCGTCCCGTAGCCGGATGGTGACAAAAACTATCCTAAAACCTTCTCTCGGGTCTAAGTTACCTCCCCTCTATTTTTCAGCCAAATCGGTTCAGCCGTTTTCATGTTATGTCGTGACAGCGGAAAGCGGGTTTCATTTTTATATATATAGATAAAAGGCCACCCAGATGTATGCCTGACATTTGACATACCATGTTGTAATTGACGATGACTACTCAAATCAATAAACATGGGAGCGCCTTTCTACCAAATGTCATGTTTAGTGATTGGACAATTATTTGCGGTCAAAGCTTAATGTACATGGGGCTATAATTAGGGAAATTAGTATTTTTAACCATTTATAACTCAAGAACTGAGCTGATTCGGCTGAAACTTGGTATGGAGGTAGCTGAGAAGTGGAAGAGACGGAAATGAGATATTGCGTTTATTATTTATTTGTTTTACAAGTACATAGGTAATTCCCCTCTGGTCCACTTCCGATGAAAGGTTTAATTTGATGATTTACCATATAAAAAGAGGTACATACTCTCAGCGGTATTTAGTACCTACTTTTTTGGAAGTCAGTTAATATTAAAACTAAGTAGGTACCATAATTCTAAATACTGCACAAAATTACCATATTATTTACATTGCAATTCTTCAAAACCTGTCATTCTTATCCAAAAACAACATGTCAAGATTTTGGATATTCATTATTAATAAAATAAATACATCTTCAAGTAAATGCTAACTGGCTAATTAATATTCTGGTACGTATTGTTATGTATTCTTACAACGAAGGTTATACGTTTATTATTAGACGGTACAGCAAGATGCATCACTTTGTTCGAGTTATTTATCAATTTAATCAATGTTCGCATAAACGGTAGGTAATTGAAATAAATCAGGATTAATAAGAAGTTATCGGTGACTTCATATGAGTTTGTTGCTTATGTCCAAGGCTCGTATACTAAGGTTTATTATGCGTTCATTTAATATTTTAATTTTGGTGTTTTCCATGTAGTAGTTTAAATGCATCAAGTATGGAAAAGGAGACAACGAGGAATTATCGATCGATCATTTATCATCAGCAAGTTGAGTCACCACACCAGTGTTTTACATGGATGAAGCGACTGCCTATCCGACCCCTTCAACTCAGTTACGAGTACCTTCTCATCCTAATATCCTTTTTTAAAACTGGTTCTTGGACTTTCTTTCTGGCTTCTAGGTACCCGTGACGACTGCCAAGGATTTTCAAACGACAGCCGGGCGGGACGCACCATCTTAAAGTGCCTTCCGATCTATTAGTCCATAAGATATGTACCGTTTCTCGGAGATATGGTTTTAAATAATACATACCGGATACATAAACCGAGCTATCCAACCTCTCAAGACTTTTCTGCCCACCTCAGTAACTGGCCCATTCTGAGAATTGAAGTCCGAACTTATCATGTCTGAACTACGGTTCATACGGTTCTCGTAGAACCATGACTTAGTAATGTGAACTGCACATTTTTAGCATTTTAGACAAAATATTCCTGGAAAGTTTATTTTGTTGATGTTTTCGATACTACTGTCAATAATTGACTTGACTTTTTTCATACTTTTTTTAACAGTTGCTACAGATACGAAATATTTATTGTGCTTGTAACTCTATGATCCAAGGAGATCCGCTTTACGACATTATAATTTTAATACCCCATGAAAAGAAGGATATTTTAAGTTCAGTGGCGTAGCGTGGGTATCTGCCGCCCGGGGCAGTTGTCGATTTTGCCGCCCCTTCCCATGAATTTTTTAACAAGTGTTACTGGCCGTTTGTCATTTTTAACCGACTTCAAAAAAAGGTTTTTTTTTTGTATCGACGTTACCAAATATTACGTAAAATTTAGCCCAAACGTACTTAACTTTTTGTTTGTTGACAGATGCAAAAATAAGGGTATATCGTTTTTGAATACGCGAGCGAAGCGAGCGCGAAATTTTTATTGGACTTATTAAAACAAAAATTACGTAAAATTTAGCCCAAACGTACTTAACTTTTTGCTTGTTGATAGATGCAAAAAGAAGGGTATATCGTTTTTGAATACGCGAGCGAAGCGAGCGCGAAATTTTTATCGTACTTAAAACAAAAATTACGTAAAATTTAGCCCAAACGTACCTACTTAACGTTTTGTTAGTTGACAAATGCAAAATTAAGCGCATACAGTTCCTGAATACCTATGCGAGCGGAGCGAGCGCGAAATTTTAATAATTTTTTTTAAAAGACTCAAAAACAAAATTACATAAAATGTAGTGTCACGTGTGTTTTAAGTAGGTACCAAATTTTAACAATAATTAATTTTATGTTTAAAAAGTTTCAACTTTCTTGTTTAATGTTTTGTTATTGTTAGACAGTTTATGTAGCGGCGCAGATACTAGTTGCGTACGTAACGTTTTTTTTTTAATTGGGTAAATTTTGCCGCCCCCTAAAAGCTGCCGCCCGGGGAATTTGCCCCCCCTGCCCCCCCCACGCTACGCCCCTGTTTAAGTTTGACCAATATGTTCTTTGCCACGTTTTGTCAAAATCAGCTCAGTGGTTTCTAAGTTACTACTGTGTTTAAATATTTTTACAGTGGTATTATACATTAACCTATTTTAACTGTATTTTAGAATCGGTGGCTTCCTAAACCTCATTAAACATATCCAATAAAGTTAAACTTAATTAACCGAACATTAATTCATAAATCAAAACAAATTAACCTCTAAGCAAATATAAATAAAAAATCTAATAAGCTAACCGTCGTATATCATCATCTTATTAGAAACATATCAGCATAAACTATCGTAAAGAATATGAGGTATATTAATTTACGTTCAATCCCTACTAATATTATAAATGCGAAAGTAACTCTGTCTGTCTGTTAGGCTTTCACGTCTAAACCACTGAACTGATTTTAACAAAATTTGGTACAGAGATAGACTTGATCTTGATAAAGAACATAGGATAGTTTTTATCCCGGACTTTTGAAGAGTTCTCCTGGAAATGCGATATAACCGAACTACACGCGGGCGAAGCCGCGGGCGGACGAGTATCGGAATAAACAAAAAAAAACAGGCTTTTATTACACGTAAAAGTAGTCAAACTTCATGACAAGACTTCTCTAACAAGTCCAAAAACAGCCGAGATACAAATGTTCCATCATGAAGTTATAGTTCATATCTTCCGGCTCCATCATCAGATAAGTTACACAGAACTATATTATTGTATTGTCATCAGAACTACATACAGCTGCCAATTTTCATGACGCTACGATCCTTGGAAGATGGTTAACTTAGTTACCTTAGATTCCATTACATAGTTACGTACAGATTGACTTATACAAATAATATTACATTAATATCAGAAAAACGGTAACAGTTTTATTTATTGTTTGTTTTATACGAGACAACTTAAGTGTGGATTACATTAGAATATTTGATTACGCTTAATTTGATCTCATTGAATAGATAATGCATTTAGATATAAAATGTCGTTGCGTTTCGACAGTTTCTGTTCGTTAATTGACTTGCTTTCTTGTTCCTGTCTTGTTTGTTATTGGGTCAATTTTAATGATGTTGCTTCTGTATTATAAGACTATTATAGATAGTTCAACTCAGATTTGCGCGCGGCCCTATGTGTGCGTCGGCTTGTAAATATACAACTTTCATTCGTGTGACAGTGACGTCGTCCGAGGATGACGTGTTCTTATCACTTTTTCTTATGGGTACAGTCGTTTACGAAAATACTAGTTATTCGCGGAGAAATTATTAAGGAGTCAGATAAAGCGTTTCAAAAAATAAAACGACATTCAAAGCTTTTTATTATTAAATATAGTTTTTCATTATTTTTTCATACGTCTTTTCAAATTGACATTGACAGTATCTAAGAATTGAATACTCCTTAAGTTCATATTTTCTAGCTCGGGGTACGTGGACAATAAATAAAAGTGTGGACTAAGAATGTAAAAAGAGGTATAATCTAGTATAATAATGTAAACAAAATGTGTGGGGAATTTTAAAAAGTTATATTGCTTCGCATAATGTCGACCAAAATAACAAAATAATGAAACTCATAAATGAACGTTTAAGTCAAATTGATGAAGGGATGTGGCGTAGGTAATACTTGTCGACATGTAGAAAAGAAAAAAGAAGAATACTATACACATTTTGACATTGGAGTCAGAATTTATAATTCTCCTTGGAGAGTAGCGAATCCGAAAATTCATCATTTGATTTTTCAAATAGCGATTCATAATCATTATAAATAAATAAACATTAAATTACGTAATAACTGTTTTTCTTTAAACCCCCGTATACAACCCCTAAATAACTGTATTGTACCCGACTGTACCTCTTGTCACGCACACAAAGTTACTGTATATGTACAAGGGTTACCCACACATAAGGCCGCGCGCACAACTGAGTTGAACTTACTATACTATATTTTCAACATTTAATAGTATTTATTTAAGTTTGGCGAACGTCGCCGCGTCGCGAAGAAAAAGATGCTACCACAGTTCCACACACAATATAAAAAATGTTGAAAATTTGAAATAACATTAGCCATTTTATTATATCTCTGCTGCAGGTTATAAGGCTCTTCTCATACAGAGAAAGAATGACATTTAATCATCACGCTTGCTCAAGCCGGATTGGCGATATCAAACTGATAGGTACATACCTCTCTAGGCCCCTACGACTGGTAGCAAAGTGTATAAGTGACTCTCAATTTTTGCGACTAATAGCAACTTGTTCACCTTAGTATGTGTCTGTCAATCAATTTGATATTTGCATTCCTATTATATACTAATTTCAACACTTGCTACAAAATGAAGTCCTGTTATTTATTCTAAAATTAACAAGATGCAGGTTCTATTAATTTGTACATCGCTAACTTGTAACAATAGTACCGTAGTGGACACGCAACTCCGCATCGGGAGAGCTTCGATTTAATTTTAGCCTCCGGAAACTTAAGCGTTCCAGCTGGCGGATGATGCATTGCTCCATCAGGCTCCAGGGCTGGTAGTTGTTCTGTTTTGTCAAATATAGAGAGGTATTATTAGAAACTACTGAAGATTGTAGCAAATTCTCTGAGTCTTTTGTTTGACAGAATTTGTAGAAGATTGCTTTGGGTCTCATTTTGATGACTAACAAGACTAACAATTATGAAAAGAAGCACGTTAAACCTCTCCGAAGAAAGACGGGTGTTACAAGTTTAAACATTTTTTGTTGCCATCTGGTTGTGTGTCTATCTGTGGCACCATAGACCGTAGCTGTTAAATGAATGAACCGATTTGGATGCGAGTTTCTAGTTGAAAGCTAATTTTCAAGCGGTAGTCCCGAAGGCATTACTCTAAGCTTGATAGTACAACTACAAAGCAAATTTTATGCACCCTAAATAAATCCTACCACACCATTACAAACAACATCAGCTATTAAACACACAAACATCACCAAATTAGGATCTAACATTTATTTATTTGCAAACACCAAACACAAACATTGAACACCGTGGGAGGCCAGCCCTATACCCTATAAGCTTACACGGCCACAATTTTACAGCCATTTTATAGCATCACAGGTGTCTGAATAAACACTATTTACGTTAGAGTCTGACCTACTGAGCACATCTGTTGGTACAACTTCAGGTCAGTGGTAACAGTTTTATAGGAAAATCGTACATATTACTATTGAGTTAAGGTGCATGACAGTTACCACTGATGTGCAGTTGACTGTACACGGAACAGAATTACAAGTTACGACACTTTTGGCGTTTTTTGATGCGGATGTAGGGTTAGAACTAAAATAGATTTTATTGGTAACTTCAAATGGGTAGTAGATATAGGAATATTTGATAAATTGTTATCTGTTGGTGAAGCTTTTGATGTTTAATATGATTTAGATATGGTGGTAAATTATTTGGTTGGTGTTGCAATAGGTGAGTGCAAAGATGGTCTAAGTGGTGGCAATTTTTTATTTGATGTTATCTATCCCGTATCAAAGTATTCATAACATAAATCATCAGAATTAGACTAGCCTCTAGCAGGACTTTCAATTGATAGACAATACTCCATAGATTACTTTGCTTCTTTCTAGGATGCCTACAATATCAATCATACAACTGATCGTAATGGATTACCTCATGTTTGCGGCTAGACCACCATTCAAATCCACACCCCATTATTTTATTAAGCACACGTACATTTAAACCACGAAAACCACACAAAAACACAGATTGCATCTCTTAATGAGCCCCAGGGGAGACAAATGCATGATTTGCGTTAAAATCAACGGCTATTGTTGTTCGACCCTGACTCCAAGCCCTAATGACTGCAGCTCGTGCGTCGCCATATTGAGACGTGTATTATGCATATTTTTGATGTTAGGTGTACCTACTTGCATGTATGTTACGTCATCACTGTTGGTACATAATAGCTATGCCTGACTACAAGAACACTGGTCTGAGTAATCTAAATTGAAAAACTTGTTTATATCAATTTCTTCAAGTACACCTTCACACTCATACAGGTTTCTCCTTCTATGTACCAATAATTTACCCGAGTGCCAAGAAGAGTTCTTCTTCTTTTCAATCGTTAGTTTTGAGTTTCTTGAAAAACAGACTAAACGGAAATTCAATCTATAATACATCTAAATCCTTCTGAATACAATAGTTACCAACTACAGTAAGAGTATTAAAACCATGTTTGGCCATCGTCCAAAACTTGAAGACTTGTTACGGGAGAGAGGAAAAAGTGCAGTTATTCAACCTGAAGCATCTCGTGAACTGGGCACAGATCCAATACAATTATGTCCATGTCTGAAGTGCTTCCATATTTATTTATAAGATAATATTAAGCAGGGAGTGGAGGTAAGTATGTTATCTGACAGAGACCGAACCACCGAATCAGCAAGCTGAAGTGGCAGTGGGCTCGCCATATTAGCCGAAGAACCGATAACCGTTGGGGTAAACCAGTTCTAGAGTGGAGACCACGCCTCGGCAAATGTAGTGTAGGACGTCCTCAGGCACGGTGGAGTGATGACTTTCGCAAGACGGCTGGCAGGAGCTGGATGCGAGAAGCCGAAAATCGATCTCAGTGGCGTGCACTTGGAGAGGCCTATGTCCAGCAGTGGACTGCGATAGGCTGATGATGATGATGATCTGACAGAGAGGAATGGAAGAAAAAGACATGTTGCGCCGACCCCAAATGACTTGGGAATAAGGCAGGAAGATGATGATGAATGTTAAGCATGGAAAATGTCCAGTTGTCTTCAAAATATGATAAAATTATTGAAGATGGAAGCCCATTCATGTTAGTGGCGTTATGTAATCTAATTATGATTGAGTCTAGCTAACCAGAAGTTGTAAACACTAGTTGTCATTTAGTTAAGGCATAAAACGAGTAATGTTATTGTCGTCCAGTCCAGAGTTAATATTGTTGGAGATTCAAGTTGTATTGAAAGACTACTAGACACATCTTCAGTATTACGTAACGCGAAGGTAGAACTTCAATTATTACAATGTCTGAATAAGCTAGTGAAATTCTAAACATAGACAGTAAAAGTAATGTATTATTATTTAGTAGAAATTCCATACTTTACCTAAATCTATTTCACGCAATTATACTACAGCTAAACATCCAATCACATAATTTACTTAGAACAAAACATTACGATGGAATTCCAAATATGCCAGCAAAGTTAGCGAAACCAGCCGTCCAATTTAGCATAAGCTAAGACAAAAGGCTGGCAGTATCAACTAATGTTAACAGGAGTCACGCCAAACAACCGGATTCTGGCTCAAACGTACATTTCAGGAATTCCAAGTAATCTACTAAAGTGTTTCTAGTTCAGAACGATTTAATGGTTGCACTTGAGGAATTCGAGAGGAGTACTTTGGGTGGTATAAAGGATGGTCGATATAGAGCAAGGAATTTTAGGTTGTTAGGAATTTTGTATAATACGCGAAAGTTGTACCAAAAAAACGTTTGGGACAGAGTTTTTGGAGATATGTCTTAAAAGCAACAAGGACATCTGTTTAAAAAAATGCAAAACAGACTTTCTAAAGCCAATGATTTTTTGTTCATTAGAATACCAAACATTAAAAACGGCTACGTTATGCGCATTAGATACATGCAAGTTGCACTTGTGACATACATAAACCTAAAATTGATCAAGACTCGATGTTACTTTACTCTGTCTTCTTCATCTAGTGTTGGGTTTAGTTCAACTGTAGACATCGCTCATATTATGTAGAAATCCTAATTGTTATTCATGAAGGGTTGCAAATAGGAAATCGGTTCTTCGAATGTCTAAGCCTTGGGGGCATGGACTCAAAATTGCAAATAGATTTATTGTTATAGGCTTAGATTATTTACTATCAGTATCTAGGACATTTACTTACATACTAAATAGTATATTAACATTTTATTGTGTCCATTAAATTGTATAAATTAACAGCAAATTATCAAATCTCACATAATGGGGTATTGTTCCCTTTTATGGTTTGTAACGATATTGACTGAACAGAGCGAACTTATGGCACTGCTATTAACAAAAGACATAATCGTAATTTAGTAAATTTAATCTTACAGCAGTATAATAAATTGCGTCTCACGAATTTTCCATAAAAGTACAAAACTATGTTTGCTGTTGAAATTGGCTGAACAACGACATCCATTCATACGAAGCTTAGACATAGAACAGATTAAAGCAGCGTTCCAAATGTAATAACATTTGAAGAACGCCTCGTCATTAATACTAGGTATGAATAACCACCGACAAATGTCTTAACCGAAGCAGAGGCAACTCACCACGATAAAGAAAGTCTTCAAGTCTGTCAGCGTGTTATTACACATAATAGCGACGACAGTAATGATCTATGTAATCCCAGAGTGGCACAGGAAACCGATAGTTATCGATCTGTTCAAGCTACTAATAATATTGGAGTAGGCGAAGGTATGGCTGGCAATTATGACGGCCATTAGTAGGTTAGCGCTAAGAGATGTAGGACGTGTAAGAAAGTTGACACGTATGTGAAAATGGGAGATTATATTTCAAGGGCTAACAGAAAAAAACGTTATAGAAAATCTGACAAGATATTGGTCAACTAGGTAAATAGACATGACAGAAAGAAGGAGTACAATCGGATTAACGCAAGAAAAATAAAGTACCTACCACTGATGTTGACTCATACTTCAGCTATCGACTAATTCCTTAAACTTTATCATATATCAAAATTCTCACGCAGAAAGTTCAACAATACAAAATTCCGGATAACATCTATCAAAAATTTGACACTAGCAATAGTTTTTACAACCACCAAGACACAAATTATCACATACCACGAAATCCATGATGTAACAACGAAAGCTACAGATGCAGATGTTACAAAACTGTCAATATTCACACTGCCAACACTGGAAAGAATCGTGATCAGGGAACAAATGGTTTATTAACGTGGCCATGTGATAGATATGAAGTGTTTATGGATGTGGTATCAGTTTCGTTTTGTGGACAAATAATGAAGCTGTTGTTAAATTCGGGAGTGAATGAGTTGATAAAGCGTAATGGTCATTGTTATCTCCGTCATTAAATTCTTTTGGGTTCTTTGTGGTTACTGCTATACGTCACAGGGTTTTTTATGAGCATAGTGACTTCGTTCCCTGTAGGTAGACTGACTTACTAGAATGTTTCCAAGCTTTAATTAATCATATCTGAAATCACGTTTCAAAAATTAGCCTGTCGATATCTAGCAGATGACAGTTTTAAAAAGGACTCGCTGATCTCTTAACTGTATGTATATTATTAAAGTCTTTGTGCAGCCTGCTAACATAATTTCCTTTGATGACTGCAACTATGTTTTCTTAACCATATCTCGATAACAGATGGCGTCACCATCCACACTGTACCTACTGCTCCATACCCAATAACACTATCTAAATAGAAAATTGTCTCCATCAAGCTATCCGCGTTTCTATCGAAACCAACAGTTGTACAATTTAACAATTTTATCCCCATTAGAAAACCGTTTGCAGTCACTTAAAAGCTTCTAACTCAATATAAATCTTCGTCAACCGACAGCCGATGGCTTTTAATTCCTCTATTAAATGGTAGGTTTATATAAACATGGGTATTATTATGTTATTACGTGTGTCCTTTGCAATTATTTGGATTCTAGTGCATGACTTCTATAACTTCGACTATTAACATCAGGTATTTCTTCAATAAAATGTTATAGGATTTATTTAATTTGTATAAAATCTTATTAACAAGAGCCTACATTTCAAACTGGTCTACAGATTACTAGGGATTTTCTATGCTATTAAATTTTATAGGTAGTTTATTTTTACGATGTAATCTCGCTATAATATTTTGCCACCCAAAAGGATCAGGTAACTTGACTACGGTATTTCGTAAGTTATTGCAATATTTGGACAAATCACTTGATTTACTACCGTGCTGTTTCTTGTTTTAATCGGATTTGGAATTTTTATGACCAGTTAGTAGAGGATATTCCTTCTAATACCTTTATATCGCCCTTGACGAATCTTATTGAGTGATTGCCGAAAATGTGGTAGTCGCGTGGGCACACCATATCCTTGATTAGACGTACTTAGTTAAAACTGCCGTGAACCACGAATACACACAAGCGTTATAATACTGAAGTTTTTTCGTTTGAACGCGCTAGTCTCAGGAAATACAAGAGTAATTTGAAAAAAAAATACTCATTTGGATAGCCCATTCATTGAGAAAGTGGTAGCGAAATTTTTTAAATATAAGTAGTTGCAATATTAGTTTTGAGCCTGAACTACGAAAACCATCTCCATATTATTAAACTCTGCTATAAATACATTTATCACCCTCTCATTCGCTACCAGATACAACCAACACACAAATGAATACTAATCCATACGTATCGAACATTATCGACAGGTAACATCTGTAATCAGATGTAGTGTCGCTCAAAACAGGCGCCATTTTGGGCAAACTGTGTCATAAATACGTGATGGCATCTCACCACATGATATGAGGTGCTTTTCAATGGAACTTAAAATGATATTATCAAACACGAGTCATCTTAATATTATATTATTTAATTTTAAATAATTTTACTTTATATTACAATCCTGCTTCTGGAAATGATCTTGACTCATTAACGGCTTTTTTACTGTCCCTCTGCTTACTTGTCACTACTACTTTTAATGTCCTCTTGTCACATAGAGAAGAAATAGCGTTAATCGCCCCCTTGCTCAGGGTAGATTGGCGTTTACACGTCCACATGACTTAGAAAAGTTACATAGGTACTGGCCTTACCTGGAATCAAACCTTTTTGTAGACACGTAGAAAATCTTAATAACCACAGCACGAAGAACCACAAAAGAAAAACCGAAACAAGTCAGGGATCATTTACTGAATGAAACCAATCAATCGTCGCGCTCCATAACAGTGCAGGTAAGAGTATACCATAAAGAGCATAATTACAGAATTTCTCCACAACACAAGGTCATTGGTTTACACGTAAGCACTGACGCACTAGGTAGGAAAACTGCGACGGGTAACCAGTAACTAAAATAACTAACTAATTTGCTTGGTAATGTATTTAATTTGCCCATCGCAGGCGGGGTAGACCCTGGAAGAGATGGCGGGATGACCTGGATGCCTACAACCCTGATTGGTGGGAGGACTCAAAAGATCGAGAGGTGTGGAGGCAAAATGGGTAGGCCTTTGCCCAGCAGTGGGACAGTACAAAAAAAAATTATAAACGTTTCCTTCAAATTAATGGAAGTATCTAGACCATATCTAATTTTTTGACTAACAACTGGTAATGACAGATTTTTTAAATTAATGATTCGTCATTTCAGCCGAAAGACTTCTAGGCTGATCAAAAGATGAAATGAATGAGTGTTTAAACCACATAAAAAATATAAAATTTCCATGAAAACCAAACTGTTGTTTGAGGAGTAGCAAATGAAATCCCCAGAAGTAGTTACTAAATTTATTACGACGGAAAGTAATGACGTCTAAACTACCCAGTGCGTTTAACAACAAGGATTTAGAAACGCTTGGTGCATCAAAATGGAAACCCGACGCTACAGAAAAGGCGCCGGCTGACTCACACTCATTAGTTACGTCAAATGTTATCATAGTTCATTTTAGAAATCGCCCGTTTATTTAACAGGTCTTCTTGCAAGAAGGTTTGTTATAGCCCTTTTTTTTAACGACGTCAAAAATCATCAAATGACTCCTCCCGCTGTGGGTTAGCAGCGGTGAGGGAGTGTCAGACTCTTACTGACTAAAAACCGTCGTGTTCCGTCGTAAGCCTCTTAGGTATGTACCAGGGCCGCGGTAACTCTTTCGAACAATCCCACATCCCCGGAAGGTTTATTGTAGCCCTTATTTGACCTTTACTAAAAGCAGACTTGCCTATTTTAGTAAATAAATAAAAAGCACACAACTTGATTTTAAAAAATCACTCATTAGCAGGTAACCGACTTATAAATCGTAAAAGATTCAAAAATAACCGTCACAAACCACAGAGCGACAAAAAAACAAACGCGACACTTAATCTCTGCTACCTACGCGCTCAGAATACGCATTAGGAAGACAGGAAGCATACTCAGCATTCCATAGAGCGAAGCGGCCATTTTAAGAACTTTATCCATAGGAGAATAAGGGAAGGCGCACATCACAAACTTTTAATCGACCGATAGTTTATTTGGGTTCATAAATCGGTATGAAGATGAATGGAAGTACACGTGTCACAACGATGAGGTATTTGTTCATTGACAAAAAAATATTGAATTCAATTTTCTAAAAAAAAAATGTTTTTCTATCAACGGACCGACAGTCGGCCGACTAAAAGTTAGTAGTATGCGCACGTTCTTAAGTGCATCGCATATATGTAGGTCGGGCGTCGGAAATACTCGTAATATGGTGAGGTGCAGGCAAATGCGGAAATCTGACATGCAGTTTGAATAGGTAATGTGGAATGCATGTTAATGTTTTAATTGTGGGGATTTATGTGTTGAAGTAATTTATTGTAATTTTTCTTTGAGGTAGGTATTTTAATTTGAGACAAGCACTCAAGGAACAAAGGTTTTCAAATAAAGTCATCTGCTGTGTCTTTACTCGACTATGTTGACGTCGGCTTCCAGTCTCGAAGGGTGCATCTGAGTGCGAGCAAGGGTGCGACTACCCATCTGACCTACTAAACTTAGCTACATTAATCTGTATCACCTAGACATATTATTCATACTTATGTTTATACGAAAGAAAAAACAAGAGTAGGAACAATTAGGGTCACCCTGTATCTGTATTTCCAAATATTCAATAACAACATCAAAACAGTCTACATCATTCACCAAACTTTCTCACATAAATCATGTAAAACTCGGTACACTACCAGCAAGCATACAACGCACAGTTTACACTGAATTGCAGTAAAACTGAATACAAATGGGACGTCATGTCGCCGTATCTCGCTCGTATCTCATGTATGCACGCTAGTGTATTTGTCTCGTGCTTGAGGATATTGTGAACCGGAAAATTAATATCTGATGCAGAAGTCTCATTTGAATCGCGTATTTGTTTTTACGATGTATGAAAATGTGTTTGTTCACTATTAAAATTGCTGCAATCGTATATCGGTTACTATCTGAAGATTGATACATAAGTCATACGTTTTATTTATAGTAGTCTTGGGCAGTGGTTTCACTCACATACTGTGAGAACTAAAGCCTTCCCAGTAGGTAGGTACTTCCTGATATTACCGCATTCAAACCAACCAAGTCTTCAGCTTTGTAATATCAAGTAGATATCACAGAAGCAGTCACGGCAGTAAATCTTATTTATCAAGTACCCACCGAAGCTCTTCAAACCCAAAAATACAACAAAAATCTATGTATAAATATATCAACAACTATACTAAACACCATACAATTTCATTCACCTATCAACATATAAGTACTGAATGAAATAACTTCTCATTCATAGCCGTTGATAGGCAAATAATAAAACTCTTGAATGGCATGTCTCATGTCTGGGTATGCGCCATCTAGCTGTCAACTTTGACGAGAATTACCGGTGGATCTTCGTCAAGTGCCAATTATAATATTAAAGGTTGATAGACTGCATAAAAAGATATGGTAATACAATTATTGAAATACGTCTTTGAAAATATTGAATTCGATTAAAGCCTCACAAATTGTCAGTCAGGTTCTGGGTAAGGTTACAGGACATGTTTTCAGCTTGCCTTAAATACCTAATCTACTCAAAAATAACTACCAGCAATCACGCTACATGACTTTCGGGTTATGTATCTACTAAACCCTAGCGTTAATTTTCACAATTCTGCCTGGGTTATCTGAAATAGCTCAAAATTCTGTAAGTTTCCTTACTCAATCATGCAATAGTATGTAAAGCGGATAATTTTATGTACCCAAATTAAAATGCAGGACGCATTTATCTTAGCAATAATTACATAAGAGAATTCAACAAAATCACAAGATGCTAGTTAATAACATGAAAAAACAAAGAGATAATAAAGCTCTAAAGCCTGATAAAAACAATAAATAACCAATAATCACCATACATCAAACACTTGAAACAGAAGACGATCATCTAGCTACCTTTATTTATACCAAAGTTATAACTGAACAAGTTCAACAAACGGAAAGTTGAATTGCGACCGAGTGAATGAATGGTGAGTGTAAGTGTTCGGTCGGAGAGTATTGAACGATTTATCGTTGCCGAGTTTTTATGTGAAAGCTTAATCAATTGACTAACTTTCCTACCGCATTAGTAACTAGATTGGAGATGCAACATTGATCTGTCTTCTACATACATACATATGTATGAATAGTATTATTTCTCATAGTAAATTGCGACGCAATGTCTCCTCAAAACTATGAGTTAATATGATTTTTTATCCTACGCTACAGTCTTCCTGCGTCAATCGGGAAATGACTTTACAAAGTAAAATTTATTATATTTGCAATTAAAATATCAACACACACCTCATCAAGAAACCATATACCTCTGATTTAACCAATAAAAAACCCCTTAATAGGAATAGTAGCACTCGACGACACGTCAAAAATAGATTCATTCACAACCAAGTCACGTGACCAAATAATAAATAAAACAAAAACACATAGCATAAACAATAGAGACATTTCTTGGAAGCTTCACCGGCTGCTACCGTGGCAGCTGATCGACAAATCCGGCGATATGCGCGCACGCAACGCGACGGGACTGTCTAATGTCGTAGGCTGATAGAGTGGCGGTCGGTCCTTTTGACGATTATTTGAAAGAGGTGTTTTATCTCTACCTGATGAGTCTATGCGGTTAGAAGAGTTTGATGAATTTAAGTTTGCGGTTTTTCCCTTAAATAAAGCTAAAAGGCTAGGCATAAAAGTCATAAGGTCCTTTAACAAGAACTTTATCGAAAAAAATTGGTGAACATAGGAAGGCATGCTAGGACCTTTCAAGTCTTTCCATCATTTAAAAGTAAGTCCTATTATGTTTTAGCATTAAATTACTGTCAAAACTGTGGTCAAGGTTTAGCAGGACCCTCAAGGCTTTAAAATGTTCCAATTTACATCCTGGAGTTCTTCAGCTTTAATTTACTCTCTAAATTCTACCTCCTGTCACTCCCTTTATCTACACATCAAAATAATTATTAAAACAATAGACGAAACTTCTGAGACCGCCAGTAAGTGGCAGCTGATCGACAAATCCGTCGCATGGCTTGCGCAACATGCGTGGGCGACGATTGCTTACTGTGAACCGGCCGGCGAGGCACTGCGCAAGTTAGTTCCGAAGATTGTGGCAGAAGTTTTAATTGAAGACATGGTTTAATTATAGTGTGTAATGTAATATAACAATATGTTCCTACTGTTGCTGAATATAACAGTCAGAGGAGCATTGAAAACAAAATTGCAAAGCTTAAAGGCTGAGGTAAGCTGAATGAGCTAATTTCAAGTCTGCCTAAGAACTTTGGAGAGAGAGCAAAGGTGGAAAGGAATGGAAATTGAAATACTTATCGAAGGATAATCAGTTGAATTGGAAGAGAAACTAAATGTAGATAGACGAAACAAGCAGGAAGGGAATAATTTTTAATAATTCAATTTATAACCAAAATTAACGCTTTTGTCACAATAACCAAAACATCATTCTACATGATTTGGGATTCCTTAATTTTCATGGGAAATTCTTCTTTAATCTTCTACGTTGACTGTGCTATGGCTCGCTTGAGCACATTTTAGCAACTTGTAAAAGCTGCAATACCAAATCAGTTATGGTTAATATTACAGTGACTGTTACACATTCATTGACTAATTCCTTCTCTATAAATCATGTCGTACTGACTTAGTTAATTGAGAACAGTTACTGCTACATTGTATTTAACTGCGTTGTGACAAGATTTAGTGTGTAACTTGAACCGTGGATGATTTAAGTTTCGTACTTATGTACTTTTATAATTTTCTTCTTGTCATAAGTAACGTTCATTTGTTTTTAACACGCCTATATATGCTTCACTTAATACTGCTACTAAAAATATAACTATAACTATAATATGTAAGAAAATCTTGGAATCTTTGAGCTTCCTAGATTCAGCTTCAATGGTAGCTACCACATGAGAATTTGAATAGTCCTTACCTCCGATTAAAGGACAATCAATTACCATTCATATATCGACTGTATTTCCGTCCAGGACATTTTGTCAAAGCATATGACATATTGGTATTTGAAGATGTTACATACAATCCCTTTGAGGACACCTATTTGCACTAGACCAAGAAACAAATGCAACCGGGAACTCCCGAACAGATAGTCCCATCCAAATTATGCCTACAGCTAGTGAAGCACCTAACAGCTATATCGATGCAGAAGCATCTCGATTACACGAATCGAATAATAAATTGTTATTATGTCGACGTTATGTCATTCTTATGCGTCACTTTGTAAGGAAATCGACGCGTGTAGGCGAATGCCTTAGCGCCGCCAATGTCATTTGCGTTGCGATCGAATGAAATATGCTTGAATACGATACTTTTATAGATGCAGGTTCCGTCAAAGTCACCTTTCTTTGTTAGGTTAGTCTTATTGTGGCTATGCTTATGAGAGTAGCCAACGTTCAGAATTAAAATAACAAATCTAAAAGCATTGGAGAACAACACATGAGTTTCTTGTCAGGACAGAGTACGTAGTAGTATACTTCAGTCAAATATACATTTTTTGATCAATTTTGATTTTTATAAGGTCAATAGAAGTTAACAGAATTTGTGAGTTCGTTAGCCCTCACCAAAACTTCAGGAAACAATTAAACGATGAGTTTAACCTACCTCTACCTCTTTCCATAACCACACTCAATTCAAGTTTAAAAAACCCCCAGTAATAGCCGACATTGCTACACATTCCCTCGTCTTCCGCAAACAGATATCTCGTCCATCCAGTTACACATAAGACTAAGACATCAATACCAAGTCCAGGTCTTCATACCAGTTGACATGCAATTATAACTGACGACAGCCATGTAGGGGGTCACTCACACATACACACCAATCGAAGTTTAAAAAACTGGAGTAAAATAAACGAGCATCAATAGTGAAGCAGCCTCATGTATGGAGGTTTACATGTGTGCGCACATCTTCCGTCCTATCTATGCAGTTGTGTTGTCTGTTATTTCTAGTCCCGTTGAAATCCAGTGCATTCCTGACTCCCTAAAAGGGTTGATACGGATCATGGACGTGATTAAATGGATGGAATGAAGAATGGATCCTATGTTAATTAATTAATTTCTTTGATGGTGGCACGGAGGTGGCTGCATTCTTTTATAGCGATATAGGTCTTATCTTTGTTGAATATATGGAATTTTTGTTTCTGTATGTAAACACTTAGGTACATCTACTCTTAATTATTGTGAATCCAAAATGTTTTTAGGATAATCGTATATGCCCTTTACCAAATTCTGATCTAGCAAATCAAATTTTATCTTCAGGCTCTCCAGTACGTAGTTATACTTACCGAGACAAGACACACAAACAAACAGAAAGCCAGACACAGAATTGCTTGCACATTAATATATTAGTAGGGATGACTTTACAAGAGCAATGATGCGAGTCGCAATCTGCCCTGTCATTCTTAATTATTAGCCATCAAATCTGATCATCTTAACGCTTAAGTATACTTGAACAAAAGGGGATATGATCTGCATTAGGGCAAATTGAATTAGTAATTTATTGTCTACAGGGAGATACTTTGATATTTATTGATATGCTTATATGCGTAATATAGCATGGCTTTGGTAAAAATATGATTTAACTTTACTCAAGATATTATTTATAAGGTCGAATGGAAAAGTCTTCTGCAAACATAGGTTAACAGAATCTTATAATCATCATATTTTACTTGATGCTACAGTTCTTTAATTTGCGTCCCACTGGAAACTTATCGCACCCGGATAAGAAGAAGCTTTCTCAGGCTGTCTGATTATTTTACTTGACACGAGATCTTTACGTGGAATGATTTTGCGTTTCAAATGACTTAAGTTCAAATTCCAAAGTGTGAAACACCAGATCGGTAATTACGTGCAAATACCTAACCATAAAATATTAAGGAGTATTGCACAAAACATGTCAATTTACAATAATCAAAACCTGTTGTTGCGTTAAAATTATTCATACTTACCTGGTCTTAGTTCTATGTAGATGATAGTATGTACCGCAAGCTTACCTGTAACAAAAAAAATTGTAATTTAATAAATGGCAATAGGAATCGCAAAGTGAAATACATGATAAAGATTCGAAGGTAAATAAAAGAATTGTCAAATTTTGAGCAAAATCATAAAAAAGATTAACATGACTACGACTGGATTACAGAAGGTGTAAAAACCTAAATAAAGAGTAATAACTTCATTTCATATATATTATGTAAAAGTACATATGTAATTTACATGAAACAGACCATTTTAATAAATGCCTTACCTTACCTAAATATCATGTAACAAAACTTCTTGAATGCAAAATATTAAAGCTACATCAATATTTTTTCTATCGCTTTAAGCGCTATTTCTAAATGAAGTCAAGGAAATCTAGCTACATCACATACATCATTTATTATGTTATTTATTACTTAAGTATACATATAAGTTATGTGTTACAGAAGCGTATCTTCAAAAGCGCCGACGAGATCAAATCTACTCTTGCGCAGGTTCCGTCACCCACTTTCGCCAAATACGTCTGCATTTAGCATCCTTATTTTTTGAGAAGTTATATTAACATTGTCATACGGTCTATATCTTGCGTAATCAGACTAAAGATCAAAAAGATTATAAATCGAAGATGTTACAGAAACATCAGATGTAAAATAAACTAGCAAAGAAAAAAACCTGACATAATTTCGAGTATGTATATTCAAGAATGCGTCGCCTTATTTAACATAAAACTTATTCAAATACAAAAAGATGAGAATAGGAGAAAACATTGTTGTATGTTCGAATGTAGATAGCATAAGAAGAAGAAAAGAACAAGTTGCCTATCTATTCTTCGATTTCGAATTTGATTGGCGTTCAGACCGATTGTCTGCCCCGCTAACCTTAGGAGATCAGCCAGCTGCGCAGGATTTATAACAGTGCACCAGCATTTCTGCAGACACTATTTTCCTCACTCTCATAGTCCGATGGGACCCAAAGCCTTAGAAAAAAAGCCTCGAGATCAAATCTATTAAAAATGTATAAAAATAAATTTGCAATGCAAATAAAACAGCTGTTGAACCACACGCAACGCTAAAACAATCAGACAAATATTTGTTACACGCATTATAATTACAATTTACATATCCTATAAGTTTCACAATAGACTCACGCGGTGTAGGAGACAAATTATACTTGACATTAGTGTGACCTTCATGGTAAACCCTTCTAATTGCTGGGACATCAGTACGGAGAAGGTATTTAAGTATTACATCAATTGTTTTTAGAGAAGCATTCTCTTAGGCAATAGCATCGGTTTCGTTTATATCATTGATTAATGAATCTATCGGATTAAGCCCTTTATCATGCAATAAGTGTTGTACGAATTCATTTATCAAGTTTCTGTGGTCTGGTGGATGGGCGATCATGACCCTTTAAGTTACGGCATAAAATAAAGCCTTTGCCATAGTCAATATTTAGAGATAGGAGATTCTGGCAAATAACGTCTTCATGGAATTAAACGTCGAAAAGGAAATCGTGATGAAATGTAATACTATGACCAAATCAGATGATCTTATAGACAATATAATAACTGATAATTTGCATAGATTCACAATTAGAGACGGTTTTAAGAGAAATGACGATAATCAAGATGAAGATAAGATCATTAAACTGCTTTTATTTTACACTAATTGCAAAAACTTTGAAAGCAAACAGGTTATATCTGCAAAAGCTACGCGTAAAATTTTATTGCTCGAGATTACACGTTCTGATATTGAATTTTCCCATATATTTCATGGTGAACTCAAAACAGGATCAGTAATGTATGCGTAAGTAGGATTGCTTCCTAAGACTGAGCGTACACGACCGTCTAATCATTTTGAAGGCAAAGATTTATCGCGATTAAATTCATCTGAAGGCATCCAATTCAGGTTTCGCAAGTAAGTGTAGGAGACAAATTATTCAGCAGATTAACAATGAATCTAAAGACGTTGCGACATGCCATTGTTTGCTGATACAAATATCGCTGCTGTTCCACCATTAGCATAAGATACGACGCGCATATGCGACTTTTAATGGGACTGTTTATTTGATTTACTATGACAGGTAAGCTTTCTCTTGTTAGATGGTTTGTAAAATTATATTGTTTATTTAATATTGTTACAATTATGTTCATGCAATGATTGCTTTTAACAACATAAGTGTTTTTTTATTACTGAAGTTAATCTAGACGTCAAAGAGTAAATAGACAAAATAAGAATAAGCAATGTTACACTAGCAAACTCCTTTCACATAACAAATAATGATGAATCGGCCAATGCAAATATTGTTGCTATTCAACAGCACAATACTACTGACAAATCGATTGAAAGAGATCGTTTATCGAATTATATCGATACAAATGATTGCGAGTCAATTTCTATGACCTATTGCGATTGATGGGCTTGGCTAGCGATCGGTAAAGTTTTGCAAACTACAGATCGAGTAGAAAGGCACCCGATTCATTCGTGAGTTACTGCTGTTTGCTTATTAGTAATTAAGAAACAAATAAAATAATTTATAGTGCTATTAATTTGGTTTTAGCAGTAGATGGACATAATTTGGAAACACATTTTTGAATTCTGATTAATATATCTCACGGTACATCGTAACATTCTCTTTCAGTTACAGCAGGAATGGTTTAATGTATCCAAAATCTATAAATTTTCACAAAATTGGTAACGCTACTAAAGATTTAAGAAAAGATAATTTGTAGAAAAACCAAGGTTGAATAGGAGGCAATACAGTGATTTTTGCTATTAAAAAAGACATAATACCACCCAGTATTAACAGGCAAAAAAGTTTTATCATCGTCAAATAAAATATTCAAGATCAAAGATAAGATGGTTAACTATCATGATTTGTTGTTTGATTAGGAAAATCCAATAGACGAAACTATAACGCAAAAAGCTAACATACAGACCACAATAATATTAACAGTAATGTATATTATTATATCAATAGTAATCAATGCTGACCTTGAATGTATAGATACAAAAATAACCGACGAAGGCGTTGGTAATTGCTATTTGTTTTCCAACTAGGAAACCGAGACGCTTTGCATTTACTTAGAGCTCTGCCTCACTAGGACGCCATGGCGACGTCGCCAGCGGCACTGGTCTGGCTACTTCTGGCATCCAAATGTCGCCAAGTCGAGTGGCCATGGCGTCTCGACAGTCAATTGTTTACGTCGGCGCTGAAGAAATTACACACTGACTGGCGACCACATTGGCGACTGTGTGAGGGAGGTGCGCTTCACCGTGTACATTATAGTGGCAACTGTGGCCACGTCGCCAGGCTGCCACGGTAGCCAGAAGCCACGTAGGGAACTGTAGCTCGTGGCCACACCTCCAATTTGGCGACGTTGCCAAACCGTCGCCAAGTGAGTTAGGTTTCATACATTTCAATACTAACTGTTTGGATACGTAGCCGGCGACGTCGCCATTGGCGTCCTAATGAGGCAGGGCTCTTAACGATCTTAGCATAATCTGCACAGTAGTGTCTTGTGTTGTTAATAACATGATGTTTATGAGACAATATGAAGGAGACACAGTGTTCTTAGTTCTAGGTAATGCATGTTTAATTGTTGAACAGTCACGATTCGAAGTCGCATTTATCGAAGGTTGTTCAAAGTTACTTTGAGTTACAGAAAATTGTTAAGTCATATTTGTATTGACTAACACAAATAGTGACTTGTGATGAGATTCTTTTTAAAACATGGCAAGATAGGCTTAATTTTGAATTGCTTTCAATGACCTTATCAAGTCTTCCTCACCTAAATAATTTATCAATGATCAACATCATAGCTTCTTCTTCTTCATCCACATTATTGTCTGCCTTAATTCTAGTATTTGCTTTGCTTATAATATTTTAGTTGACCAAGGCACCACGTTGTCAAATATAAATCAAGTAAAACTTAACCCGGACTACATAGTCGTACAATGTCGCAACCGTACCCACGCTCTGTTTCTCTGACAGCACGATATACCGATCCGCACTTAATTTGTATTCACATGTCTCCCGTAAGTTTATTATGTAAGCGACGTTGCAAATCAGCGACATTGACGATTTACATTTAGTCCTTGTGCTGTTTTGTTATCCTGCTAGACTTTGTGGAAATATTGAACAAGCTTAAATCTTGAAAACATTATTTGTGTGACTAGAACATTGAGTAGGATAAAGAGATCAGCATGATTTTTAAACTATAAGGGCCTTACTACAAAAACTTTAAACCCTGTCTTACACTTGTCTAATAAAATTTTGGCTGCAAAATGAACCATATGTCAACGTCATAATTTGACATTTTTTTAGACAAGGCATAAACTGACGTTTAAAAGTTTTTGTGGTAAGACGGTTAGTAAATGAATCTGCAGATTTACATAAATTGGAAGTAGCACTCTTATCTACCTTAGCATTTCCTTCATCTTAAAATCTCTAAGTTACATTGCAATGATGGTTTCCCGAAAGAGAATTGAACGAATCAATCCTTTCTCCAAAAAGACAAGATAGGGTAGTAATACTCCATGCTTAAATGGACCTCACAGGAAAATCAATCCAATCAACCCATACGCCTTTGAATCACAGAGCGGCACCAGCCTCGGGCGTCCGGTCCGTCACGGTCCGGACGAATCCGTCCGTTACGTAGCAATCCGTGAACTCCTATCGTGATCAAATCGAAAGTGTTCGCTTTTGCGGGAAATGACTGTGTGAACAGTTGGATTTATGGTCAAATATAACAGACTTATTTGGTCCGACCATATTTTCGTTAGATGGGAGAAAGTGAAATACGTGAGAGTAATCTACGAACTCTAATGTTTAACGACTTTATCATTAACATCATGAGTGAATATAAAAATAAAAATGCTCCTTCTTTCAAGCTTGTAACATGATCTCGCATCACTAGATATCAATAAACAAACACTTTTAGCGATAACATAAATACTATCTTCCTTATCCACACATTGAAAGGAACCACATTTATCTTTTATTCCTGGCAAATATTATAGAACACCATTTGTGCTTAACTGTGTCATCTGAGAGCAAACTGTTTGGCGAAGATAAGATTAAACTCTATAAATATAACCTTTGGAATCTAATCCATAAACACCTGAAGGGTTGTTTCTTCTCCTTGTGAAAAGAAGTCACACTGCATATAATTAAGTATAATAGTAGAAAATTGACGTTTAAGTATTAGGTACACTACGACACAAAAAACATCTCAGGTCGCAAGCGTGACGAGTATCAATTACAGAATTAAAAGAATATTATACAGTTTTCATAGTATCAAGTAGCTACTAAATCCTGGATCAACGACCGCATTTAGTGCGAATAATAGTAGATTTTTGTAAGAATACCTACCAACGCAATTTTCATAATAAGTGTCTTAAGTCTAGAATGATATATAATCCATAAGTTACTCATAAAGGTAAATCCAACAATACTTGTATACATCGTGACCTCTTGTAATGATCAGTCGTGGCATCGATA
Organism: Helicoverpa armigera; assembly: GCF_030705265.1. Lineage (NCBI taxonomy): Eukaryota > Metazoa > Arthropoda > Insecta > Lepidoptera > Noctuidae > Helicoverpa > Helicoverpa armigera. The sequence goes on from NC_087141.1 coordinate 6,513,820, forward strand.
GCAAGTCAGCAATCAACCTGCCAAATACGAGTGAGCTATCAAAGAGCAGTGGGCGCCCCAGGCCCGATGATTGACGGCTGTCTAGCTTTCGAGAGAGCTACTTAGGTTAGGCGATGTGGAGTGTTTACATCATCATTGACTGAGAAATGGCATCAGATACATGAGAATGACATTATGTTCAGAGAATGGAATGTACAAAGAAAACTTACCATATAATGAGGCGGCTCAGGCTGACAAGACATCTCGGTCCAAGGCCTAAGCAAGGCCCTTTCAGCATCAGCTCCAACGGAAGCAAAACTGACCCCATATCTTCGCCAAAGCGAGAGCTCGTAAAGTTTCTTCCACGGGATTCCATCACTTTTAGTAGTCTTCTTTCTGATGCTTCCTCTGAATGATGGAGTCCTCGAGAATGGTTCAGCTGGTATACCTTTCTTGGTGGCACCCCTCCATGGAGGCTTGGTACCGTTCACATTGGGCTTACCATTACTAGCAGTGCTTCCCGAAGAGCCTTTGCGTTGTAGGCCAGGCTTGATTTGAGTCGGAGTTTTTCTCTTCTCGTCAAAAAGCACTGCGTTGGCTAACTCTTCATCATGGTTGGAACCATCTGACTTAACTTCTTCAATAGTTACGACAGCCGATTTTCTTTCTCTATAACTTCCTCGAAGTGGAGTTCTACAAAAAGGTTGTTTTACCTTCTCTCCATCAACTTCGTCTTGTAGAGCAGATATGACACTGTCATCAGCGTATCTCATCCGAGCAGTTTTCATTAGAGACGCTTTAGTATTTTGCGCAAACAAGCGTTCACACGGATCGGTCATTTTGTTTTGGTCTGATCGAGATTTGAACGTATTTTCCGAATCCGTGTCGCTATGACCTTCGTAGGAGCTAGTACTGTTGCTGAAGCTTTTGCTGTACAATCCGTCATGATTTTTGACGTTATTGTGATTATTCTTATCTGCTTCTTTGATTTCTATTATGCATTCATTGCGAAAAGATTTACGAGATTGCAGACTGGTATTTGAATCCGACTTTGCTAACGGATTATGTTTGTGGTCGGTGCATCCATTTGCATGTGCTTTGCCGGTACAATGTTTGTGGATTTTTGCCAAAGCGGCCAATGTTTTATTGCCGTTAGGCGACACTTCGTCGCCGCAGCGCAGTGACTGCTCGAAGGATCCTTGCACGTGGAACATTCTTCAGTTATTCTCTCTCCACAGTCTCACGCGGACATAGACCCACCACGTTTGGCATTTTAAGAGGTCAGAGTTCTGTAGATCGGATCATATCGAATGTCACTGCACAATGAGAGCATTTACTTGAGTTATAGGTTTTACGGTGCAGATCGGCGCAATAATATCGATCATAAGGTATATCAGCGGCGCGTGATCATAACGAGTCGTGAGCATGAGCCGACTGGCGCTAAATGCAACAAAATATTGTTAGTAACGAATTATGGACGTTTTGACATTTGTATCGTGGTAATTATTTAGGGCAAAATGACAGATTTGCTGTTCGTGAGTTATCATTGAATATCAATTCTTACAAACTTAACAAAGGACCAATGCATTCTCAGACTCAATGAGGTATTAGAATAATCGATACTTGTTACGGAACTATCCAAAACCAAATAAATTTCTACAGTCTTAACCAAAGCTTTTGAGACCCTTCGCCTACCTCTAGTAACAAGAGACGTGACCTACACATAATAATATTCAAGTCTTTACCGTTTCCATGGCTTTACCAGCCACGCGTGGCAAAGCCGCACGCACTCAACGTTCGCAAATTGCTGTGCAATTAGTTAAGTACTTAAATTATAGTACTCAAGCCTAAAGAGAAATGTCGGATATTAACTTGAGACTTAAGTGCGGTTCTGGGAGGTAAGTAGCAAGATTGATACACAACATATCGTTTAACTTGGAGCTTAACATTTGTATTTATCACAAAGCAGGTTAGGGAGTTTTGACTTGAACAATAAATCTTACTTTATGAGATTATCCAGTGTCAAATCTCTTTAAAAAATAACTTATTTTAATCATGTAAAACAACTTCATCAATAATATCGAATTAATGTAAGACGATAGAAAGAAAGGAGTCCATTTGATTAAACGCCGATAAGATTGAGGTCAACGAAATAAATTAGGTGCAATTTTATAGAAAAATTACAAGTGTATACAACATTATTGATTCAGATGTTGGTTACGACATTTTGGAACCGAGTACTGGGTGTGTTCTAAAATATGATTGCCTAGAAACTTTTATCTCGTTTAAACGTTGATAGAAAGATTATAATCATGCCCAAGATGCTACGTTTTTGGCATGTTTTAGCATCAAGAACAAATTATTATTTTATTCCGTTAATATCTGCCTGATTGCTCATTTACAATCGTTTAGGAAACTAAATGTGTTTTAATGGAGTTGCAATTTTGATTATTATGCAATCAGTCATTTTGAGTCAGTGAACTGAGATTGTATTGCTAATAATGATGATGTTGATACCATCAGCAAATCTAATAACATTTTTTTTCAAAGACGATCGAGAAACTGTGGACTTCTAAGACCAATAACATTTTATGGGTCTCAAACCTCAACGGCAAAAATCAGCATCTAGCTTTAAGAACAGTTCCACAAAGGGAAGATAACTTACGCTGGTCAAGGTTTTTTCTTAAAGCAACTGGAGAAAAAAGAAAATCACGAAACTCGATACCAAAAGTCACATTAAACCCAACTTTCGAATAACCAGAAACTTTTGGCTATGCAATAAAACCTACGCATTATTAAGTAACAACACTTTTGTGGTAACGCGAAGCCATTTATCATCTATTTCTATTACAACTAATAGTTTAAATGTCAATGTGAGTTTGGATGTAACGGTTATACGGGTCGAACCAGATGATTTAGAGTTTGTTATAGAATTCATCATTATCAGCCATTTTCATTTTTCTACTGTAGGGTTTTCTCAAACAGAGAAGTAATGAGAGTCAATCACGTCAGTATGTGACGGGTTGGCGATTTTAGACTTTTATGTTCAGGTTTTGTCACGATTTTTTTACCATTAGTCAATAAATTATGTCGGATACTCGTAGAAATTATAAATGGTATAGATGCAGAGATAGAAGGAAAATATAGGCTACTTTTTACTAGGATACATAAAGACAAAAGGAATCTTGGAGCGATTTCTTTAATAGAAAGTAAAGGTCAATGGTAAATAATACAATTGGAACTCATATGAACTGATTGGCAATAAATACCATCTGACCAATGACTAAGACCACCCACTAGTGACTCTTGATATATGTTAAGTTCGCTTGTAAAAACTGTGTGGGCTGCTGCATTGTTTTCTTTCGTTTCATATTTAGCATGTCCAATGTTTCTTAATATAGTTGAAAAAGAAAGTGAAAAACTTTACCTTGATTTTAAGAAACTAATTATGCCTCGTAGTGCTAAAATAGAATCAAATAGTGATCCTTTTGTTGTTGTTAACGAAACAGAAGACCCTAAAGAGACAGAACATGTACAATCTTTTCGAATAAACATGAAAGCATTAGTAAATATGGGTCAGAAAAACACTCAAATGAGCAATCTACTACAAAAATAAATCTCCAAATTGCTATCTTGCATCAATATTTGAACAAGTTGTATGCTATCTGGGTTCTGCACGTGATCGTGGGAACTAAGTTTACTTTCATTTTTTATCATATTAGCGCATTTGGGTTAGGTTGACATTACAACTTGTTGTGACCAATATGTGTCGCTAGCACAGTCGTTTTAAAGATGTCTGATAGTGTCTCTATTTTGGGTGATTTTAGTAAATTCTTAATTTTTTCTGCTTCTGTGACTATGTAAAATACCCAGATCAACGTTCTTTGATAAGAACGCTTGGATTAAAACTGGTCATGAGTTTATTATAATTCCCTATTCGCAGACCTGCTACTTGTTTTCTTTTTCGTATTACTAGGAAAAACTCTTTAAGAAAAACTATGTTATTAGATGTAAGTTAAATGACCGTTATTGAACACTAAATTAAGGTCAGTAGTTTTCTCAGATTATCTTATGATTCGAACCTGTTTCAACTTCCTACTCGTTAAACATTAGCTGTTTAACAAGAAAACTGATAAAAAATCGGGTTTAAACGATTTCGATGGCGACGGTGAAGGTTAAAAATTATAATTTGTTATAATTACATAAACATTAGTGAAGATGAGAATTAAAGATTGAAGAAGACGTGGGCGAAAATAGTGTTTTTTTATGAATCGACATTCAACAAATGTTAATCATATTTAGATTAAGGCATTCGTAAGCTATCCTTTTTTCTATGCTTCATTTATTCTTGTGCAAAGTTCAGTGTCAACTCTTAGCACACAAATCACAAAAAAGTGTTGACTAAAAATATCAACTTAAAGAATACGCCACAAAAAAAGAGAACATGTCCCAAAGATAATAATTACCCTTCCTGCTAAAGGTTGAGCAAATGAAAGCGTCAAACTTCTATTAACTAAGACAAACCCAGGACTTTTTCGAACAATCCCACTACCCCGGTAAGCATTAGTCTTAAAAGACCCGGACAATATAAGCCTCACAAAAGAATACAAGAAAACGCTCTTAGTCAAACGATAAGCATTGTAAACAGTAAAGAAACCTATTGCTGTTGGCTATTGGTCAACGTTCATGCAAATACGTCTAGCGACACAGATCCCACCTATTCGATAATATTGAAATTGCTCTTGCATAAGTTTAAGTATTCCACTATCACACGAGATCTTAGGTGTTTCGAAGGTATGCGTTGTGACCAATCGAAGATTTTTGGACAAATTTTTTACTGTGCAATATTTGTTTATGTAGATGACATTATAGCTGTCTGAAAGATACGACAGTGAGCTGTTTAGATAAGTTAACGCAAGGAAGGACCTTCTAGAGATAAACTTATAAGCGGTATGACTACGTGCAATGATTTTCAAAATAACGATGACGTAGATTTCAAAGCAGATAACCATGACTAGAAAGAAAATGATGTTCCACCAAATGTTCTTCTCAAAACTGTACATAATTTAGGAAGCCTATATTTTCCATGCCATATTTTATAGTAACGTCTTGACACGTTACGTTACACATTGCCGTGAATCAATGGACCATGTGCAAACAAGCAGTTAGTCAATCTCGTGGATCGATCGTGACTCGCAACTTACTCTTCGATTCGTTGATAACGAATCCTGGTTCGAATGTAAATGCTTCTGTGAAACCATAGGTGAGCGAATCTTTGACGTGAATACTTTATTAGTGTGTGACCTATGATCAGCTGATTCTGAGAAATAATTACCTGATGATATTGAAAAGTAATATCAATACAAATCCTTACTAATAAGTACATAATTAGATAGTCTAGAGCCCGTTGAATGACATAGGCTACTATTTACTCGGGCATGGAAAGCACTACCTACCCTCGAGACCAGAGTGGAAACATAGAGAAAAGCTAGATAATTCATAAAATGTATCGGTCATAACTTCAAATCCGACAAATATTATATTTGCTAAGTCAAACTTCATCTTGATTATTCACAGCATTAACGTTTATAATAGCCATTAATAATATCAAAGATGTTAAACCAAATTCGGGTTAATTACCTGCCCACCTATAATATTAGTAAAGATAATTAAGTAAGTATTGAATTGAACAGATTAAAAAAAGAGCCAATAATATCTTAAGAGTAAGTAAGAAGACGAAAACAAAAGTCAAAACCATACAATAAGCTGAAAGTCAAACGATCCAAGATCAAGGTGAGAGGATGTCTATTTTAGTATCTAAACTTGCATAATCACAACAGATAAGATTAATTGATGCTATCGTTTTATCTAGAACAATCATGTTAATGATGACAGCGGTATTACGTGAGTTTCATCACGACATAATCATCTCGCCTTGCTGAAGAATAGAATTCATTAAATGTTCACACTTATGGAAGACCTCCAAGCATCTCATCATCATCAACCTATTTCCCCAACTTTGTAGGGGTCGGCTTTCAGTCTAACTGAATTTAGCTGAGTACCAGTGCTTAAGAAGGAGCGACTGCCTATCTGGCCTCCTCAACCCTGTTACCCAGGCAACCTTACAGGAATCTTACTGAGCCTTTAAATCTTTAATTCCAGGATTATGAACCACAATTTATACAATATGCATTTGTTTGGGCACATGAGGAAAAAATATAGACGAAAAAACTGTTCGTTAAGCAACAAAAACTAAAGGATGTAAAAAAACAACCATGATTGTAACCGTTGTAAAAATAAAAGAAACAATTAGCGCTGTAGAAACGATGTTCTAAGAACTTCTATACTGACTACTGGATATCTATGGACGATTTTAGCTAATGAAGATGTTAAAATCCAAGATAAAACTAAAGAAATCACAATAAATAACATTCAGCTAATCCAATTTCAAATTCTAGATCGCAATCAGCAAGAAAAACTATCAAAAACATTTACACGAGTTGATATATTACATTACGACAAAAAATCTGACGCCAGACTAAAATAGTGCGGGCCAAAGGACCAGTATTAAGAAGTAAAAAATAAAAACACAGCTTTGGAAACGGTCTCAAATGAGACAGATATTGTAATTTATTCAATGACGCTGGGTCTAATATTAAATAGTCCTTTTTATAAAACTTCTTAGAACTTTATACTTATGAAGGTATGTATTGCGGCCGTGTTCGAAGAATAATATTTTATACATAACGTGTTAATATATCCGGAAATTTACTTGGGTTGAATCTTAAATACACATAATAATCTTGCTCCACTGTGCTCTAAAGAGGCCTCAAATGTTCGTATATCTTTAATAGCTGATATTGATGAAGCTCAAGATAAAACTATTTAAAATTCACGAGCACGAATAAATCAGAAGAAATTTAGAAACATTATGCAAATGGAAATATGTATAGATAGGAAAATAAATAATTTGACATATTAAATGAGCCTTTCAAAAAGCCGACTATGAATGACTGACCATTTCTTAATCCCATAAGGTCTTAACACGAAAACACATAAATATCGGGTCGAAGTTTAGGCACGCTCTTGACCGGTTTATAGATGCAAAATTATATAATTCAAATACCAATATCCAGTTCTACAGAATAATCGTTTGATTTTAAACGATTCTATGAATGGAATCAAGAGACGGGTCTTCAAGGCTGGATTAACACGGATATGTCTTTAAAAGAAATATAATTTATATAGCATTTATCTATGTAAGGCGCCAAGCTCTACAAGTATAATTAATTGCATCTCTTCTTGTGATAATGAAGGAGCTTGCATTTTCTATGATGCACAAAAAGCAATGGTAATTCTCAAGGAAGAAAAAACAAAGGTGGATTCCAATAATAATAATTACTAAGAAATAAATAAAGTTATCTACGCAACAGAGCCTAATCGATATGCAAACATCTAAAAAGATGCAAGAGGTTGCAAATAAAACGAAACTGAATGAAAAACGAAAAGCTCACAACGAATCGAATTAAATAAATTATGGCTGCTAAAAAAAATTTGACACTTTTGATAATTCGTTGAATAAAAAACCAGTTCGCAAAAAAAAATATTCATTCTGAACATTTAGGAACGTAACTATTAATCAATGTTGTTTTCGTGTTGGAACTTGAGGTTTAGAAATAAGAATACTTGAAAGACAATTTTAAGTTTAAATGGCAGACAAGAATCGTTCGTTCAGCAGCTTATCTGGATTTATTTTAAAAGTACTCAATATAATATAACCAGCAAGTTACCAATACTGCAGCGGGCTGGCCTAATAGTCTAATACTTATTACAATAGCTACAACTAAATAAATAATAATTCACTTGTTAAAGCAACCTATAAAGTCTTGGGCTACGTGATTTGTTCTCAACACAGGACAATGGATTTTATTCAATGATACCCAAACACAACTAGAGAAATAACACTTGAACCAATAGATTTCGATACCCCTGTCTATCTTTTGGGATTAACTGGTATCAAAGAATATAACGTTAAAGCAGATGTAGTTTTACTACAAGATACTATTACTATAGAAGCTAAAATATAAAACAAATCGGCTATAAATCACGCAGCCAATAAAAATATTTCGTTAGCCAAACATTAAACGGGTCCGACATAATCTTTCAACACAATCTTTTGACACTGCATCACAATTCACGGCTTCTTGGAAATGAATCGCCAGATGTAAGCAAATGAGTGCATTAACTTTGGACATCAAATCTTTATGGTTTTATAATGACATGTGTTGATAATTACGATATATGGTATGAATCGTTAATCGCGATATTTACATGTATCAGTTTTCAATAAATCTCGAAACATAATATTTCCTAGTTTATTTATTTATTTATTTATTTAAGTAGTATGGAGGACTAACAGCTAAAAAACACAGACAAGGAACTGTAAGATAACCTGAGAGCCAATAACAAGTCCTCACTTATAGGGTACAGTACAATACTAAATTCTATGGACACTTAAGTACAGAGAAGAGAATACTTGCTAAATAACTAGTAAACAGTTTAAGTACAATCTTGTTCGCATTACATATCAACCTTAATATTAATTAAAGGCTAAATGAAAAAGTTTCGGCTTAAGCGCTTTCTGACCGAGGACACACTAGTTAGGAATGGATCTATATCATGCTGCTTACACAACCTGTTGAAATTTCTGCTTGCACGCACAATGTACGAATTCTGTCTATAATTTGTTGAAGATAATGGCACACGCAAGGGTGGATTAAACCTTTTAGACTTCATAGGAGCATTGAAATAAAATTTGGAAAGAATATCAGGGCAGTTGATACTATTGTTGAAAATCTTCAACAAGCCAACGCAATCAGAAATCTCGCGGCGATTAACTAGAGGCAGTAAATGAAATTTTTTACAGAAGTTGAGGTAGTTTTCAGACTGATACGTTACTTTTTGATGATAACACAAATACTTAATAAATCTTTTTTGGATGCTCTCTATGCGGTCAATATATTTGTGGTAACATGGGTTCCATATTTCAGACGCGTACTCTAAGTGGCTTCTAACAAAAGTACAATATAGAATTTTTAGTGTTTTGGCTTGAGTGAAGCACTTGGACAACCGCATTATGAAACCCAGTGATTTAGATGCCTTGGCGACTATTGCATCAACGTGTGTTTCAAAACTAAGTTTAGAATCATGATACACTCCCAGATCACGGATGGAATTTGATCTGGGTAGAATTTGATCACCTAGAATATATGATGCGACAATAATGGAACGCTTTCGAGAGTACGTAACAACCAAGCATTTCGCGGGATTAAGATCCAGTTTACTTCGCTGACAATAATCCTCAAGACGACGCAGGTCGTCCTGGAGTGCTGATGCATCTGACTGTGATAATATTGTGGCATAGATTTTCATATCATCAGCGAAGCACAGAAGCTTGGATGAGATTAAGCAAGAGTCGATATCGTTTATATAGATGATGAACAGTAAAGGACCGAGCAATGAACCCTGCGGCACTCCACTAGGAACAGGAACCCAGCTAGAAATATAGTTGTTGAGTACAACTGCTTGAGATCTGTTCACAAGATAAGAGGAAAACCATCTGAGTAGATCACCGCGTATTCCCATGCTATTTAACCTTGCAATTAAAATGTTATGGTCAATTCGATCAAAGGCTTTACTGTAGTCCGTATAAACGACATCGACCTGCGCACCGTTATCCATAGCATCAGTAATAAATTCGTTTAGAAGAATCAGGTTCGTAACAGTAGACCTTCCCTTTAAAAAACCGTGTTGAAAAGATCTAAATGAATTTTTTAGAGCATTATAAACCTGATTGTATATAATTTTTTCAAATATCTTTGCTATAATACACAGTTTGGATATCGGCCTGTAATTTGTTACGTCTGTTTTTACGCCTTTTTTATGCACAGGTGTTATATACGCTGATTTCCATATCTGTGGAACAATACCCAAGTTTAAGGACTTTTTAAATAAAATCGAAATTGGTTGCGCTATCGACGGTGCACACGACACAAGAAGTTTGGATGATATGTTATCAGGACCTGCTGCTTTAGATGCGTCCAATGTTCGAAGCAAATTCATTATTTCTTCTGAGCTCACGTTAATTCCGCAAACATCCGATGAAAGGTTTGACGATTCAATAAAATGAAAATGAGAAGAGTTTGAGTGACTAACACTAGGATTGAGAAAAGTAGAATGGAAGTATTCGGAAAAAGCTTGACATATTAATTCCCCGGTCCGCAGGGTATTACCATTGTAATTTAAGGTGCTTGGAATTGCATTTGAATTATGTCGTTTCTTTACAAACGTCCAAAAATATTTTGGGTTATTTTTTATAGAAAGTTCTGTTAGATCCAAATAGCTTCGGTAACACTGAGATTCCAATACTTTCACTCTTTCACGAAGAAGCTTGAATGTTAGTTCATCAGATTTATTACCATATGTTTTAAATTTTTTAAGGTATTTAGATTTTTCTTTAATTGTTCTAATAAGTGATGAACTGTTTATAGGGTGCCTAGAAAAGTATATTTCGAAGATGGACTAAATCATGACAATGATCTAGTATCATCATCATCATCATCATCAGCCTATCGCAGTCCACTGCTGGACATAGGCCTCTCCATGATCTAGTATGTCTAAACATAATTTATGCATTGAGTTCATTTTTTTTAATGACACCGTGGATGTTGTTGGTGATTATTTTTTACAAGTCATTAATTAAAACCAGCATCAAAACGATAATCAAACACCAACGAATGAAACATCAAACCAAAAACAGCACTTAACGTCTTCAGTCTCAAATCTAAATAAAGATTCACTCGGAACATCTAAAAATACACCAAGAACATTAATTCCACTTAAGTTAAAAAGAAAAGCGGTCTCGTCTCCGTTAGCAATAACAACATTTAAAAGAGCAAACACGACTCAATTAACAAGGTAAATCTTGGCACAAATATATCAGTTGACGATTGCTATCTTTTTGGATTACTTATACTGAATAATTCTGCGAATGAACTTAATATTTTTTGGGTAAAAACTGAAATGATGATACAGCATTACATAACTAAAGCCCAGTAGCTATTGTAGACGTAATAGGAAACAAAATTGACAAACAAGAAGATCCTAGTGGTCTAAAATAATTTAGATGCAATTAGAACAAAACATCATCAGCTGTAAATAATATTTAACTATCTGTATCAAACCAGTGCCCAATGACTGCTCTTCAAAGAAGCCAAAACAGAACTTATTGAAGATATTAATGAAGCATACTTTACGATTGCATATGGCTTCCATTCAAAAGTTGAAGACTAACCATATTTGGATGAACACAAAACATTAGAAGACGCAGAACATAATGTTAGGAGACTGTCAGTATATTAGGCTTTCGCCTTGAATGCTAATGCTTGCTTTAACAAAACTTGCATCAAAGATTGCAAGAATGCACTAACAATAAGAAATGCAAAGAATGTCGGAAACGTTCTAACGCAATACATACATAAACAACTCCTGTTTGTCAACCAGTATTGTTAGTTCTACATATTTATAAGACGGCTTTTAGTACTTTGAATCTGTCTTGTACCGTGTTCTGTACATAATGTACCTAATTAATCTGAATTGGTTACCCTTTCAAAAGGCTCCTTTTACCTGTTTAAAACTTATTATAATCAATCTTTGGTATCCACAAAACATGGTAGAAAGTCGTTTCTTGAAAAATACAGAATTAAAATATTTTGAGCCTCTTTTAAAATTGCAACAAATCTTATCTACGCTTCAAAAATATTCTACATTACTCATCATGTCTTGTTGTCCCTGTCCTAGACCCAAAATTTAGGAGACACCATTGCATAAGCGTGTCTAGGCGAGACTCCTTGAGAATGAAGGCCTAAATCCCACAAGCGGGATTGTTATCAACTGATTATGTAAGACCTTAATACACTCCTCACATCTGGTCCTTAGTTCCACATACTTTTCAACAGTACTCATTACGACACACGAATACATAACAGACATACATACATATGTATAACAAATTGTTTGCCACGCAATTCGTCTCACGGTAAATATGCTAATCTTGGCAACACCTGTGAAGATTTGCATATGGCAACTCTTGAGTTTACGGTGAATATGTCATACTTATATGGTGTTTAGGACATTCATAAAAGGAGGCAACAACCACAGGTAGAATCAAAAGACCACTTTTACTTCGATTGGCCACAGATTTTCAAAGATTGGCTAAGGACCACACACAGACATATTTCCAGCTACTCATTGTGCAATCCTGACTCAATTCCTTCCCAATTCGACACAGCAAATAAAATTATGGCTAAATTCTAGACTTAGCTACATTAACTACCCCCGCCTCTTAATTAAAGAGCGGGCTACAATATCGAGCGTTTATCTCTAGCCCCGTTCTTAAACCAGTCAATTCCGTTGCATAATAATAGAGAACAGAAATCAATGCAAAACAATAAGTAAGTATTCGTAACTGGTTATCCTTCACACGAAGCTCAGGAGCAAATGTCAATTGTATTATTATATTGCTGCCTTCATGTTGGAGTATTGGCAGATGGATATCGTTCATTGATGCTTACGTACTTATGTAATTCATACGTGAGTCGTCTTGCCCTTCAATGTTCAACTAAGAATTGCCAATGTTGGCTGTAGACTTGGTTCCAATGTTGGCTGAGGATTTGATGAGCTGTCTCAAATAATCACTAGCACTATTGTTTGACGCAAATAATACAAGAAAATATTATACCAGAGGTTAGGCAGTCCTTTTGACTACATATTGTTAATTACATGTTGATACATGGTTTAGTCACAATATTTAAGTTTAAAGATCATTCTGACTGGCATTATGGATCCAAGCTCCGTAACGATAAACTTGAAATAACTGAAACTAAAGAGAACTTCACAACAGACAAAGATAGCCTTGAATACCAAGATCCTAAAACAGCAGAAATAAAATCATTACGATAACATACAGACAGCTTTGACAATAACAACCTATTTAAACTTCCAGATACAGTACACTTGCGAGCAAAACACTCGGGCCACCGAGACGCTCCGTTCGACGCAGAAGCAACACAGTAATTCCATATAAATAGAAGCTATTTACATGAAAATAGCCCGCGCCGTCGTACGTTCCGCAAATGCTAACAAATAATGTGACAAACTGTCAGTTGTACAGAAAAACGAGAATAATGAAACTGGGAAATCTTTAGAAACTATTTACTTGTGCTATGACGAAGTTGTTACCATAGATGTAGATAGAGATAGTGTAAATAAACGTAAGTGAAGATAAGGTTATCAAAGAGAAAATTTTGGTGCAGTAAAGAAGTATGATTCATCAAATGTTCATCAACCACAAACTGATTTAATGTTTAAGAATACCAAAGTCAAAGTCAAATGTTTTTTATTTCAAATAGGGCTTTGCAGGTTTCTATGAAACGTCACATTAGTTGCACGGTTCCAAAAAGTTGGTCTCATGGAGAATAGCCGACAAGAAACTTCATAACCAGACCAGTTGGCCAAAATAAATATGAAAATCTTCAACTATGACGGGCTTTATCAAAACTAAGCACTTTGATGCCTGTATGGTCAAAAACGTTTTTTACTTATGGGAATACCCAAACCCTTGTCAGATTTTGCAAACCCTAATTATATATTGAGACAAGCGCATATCCCAGCAATTTATTTCTACAGGATATTATGTCCATAGAAGCATAGCTAGACGGTGATAAGAAAGAAGGTCTTAAATATCATAAAACTTCTAAATCCCTGATGTCTGAGCATTATAAGTATCAAAAAATCTTTGTAAACAAATGAGATAACAAGGTAGGCCTGATTATAGTCCAAAATATGTAGACGAGCCTCTCAAAATATGTTTATACTTAGCAGATTTAAGTTCTTTGATTTACGATTATCTGGTTGAATAAGATCATAAAGTTTTGAGAATTCTGTCAAAATATTTCATCATATTTCTACAATACATATTTTTATAACTTGTATCTTGAAAATTGTAATGTCAATAAGACGCTTATGTTAAGAGTATTAACGGTATCCCGCACAAACATCGCAAAAAGTATTATAATATGATGAGCAGAGAATTGCTTTTCGGGATAATCTGGGATCCACACTCAGACATCATGTGACACTCTTTTGGAGAAATTAAGCAGGCTATTAGATCCCTACATTGAATTGTCTTACACGGGAGCAGCAAAGACAGTCCCTAAATAAGGAGAACCAAATATTGCATAATCATAAGATGTTTACACCCTCAGAAATGACTTCACACTCGTTTCATACAATCTTCATTACACGAAAAAAAATGCGTTCAAACACAAATAAAACGTATCTCAAGTCTTAATTAAAGCGTAAGTTCAGATACGACAGTAATAAAGAGTAAAACTGGGTGTTTACTGCACTTTTACTGCTTATCAACAGATCAGCATGAACAACTAAACGCAACCTATGTGCCGGATATAAAAAACAGTTAACTTAGCGACTTTATTGGCTGGCTCTTATCAGGGTGTGGTCTCACAGACAGCGATGAAATGATAACATAGTTATATAAAAGTGATGGTTTTGTGTATAAATTGTTGTGTGTTCGGGAAACTTGTAGTACACTGGTGGCTTAGAGAACTTAGATGTTAGGTAAGCTAAGCAAAGATCCTTTTACTGAAAAGAAATCTGTGTACACAAATACATATGGAATTAATAAGTATATGTATTTTTAATGGCGGAAGCTTGTTGTTAGGAAATTAGAAATGAATTAAGTTATTACAATTGTCATTAGTCTGTAAGCTTTCCTAAGAATAAATAATTGAATATCTTACTAAAATATGCTCATTATACATGAAATAAAAATCTTAAAATATCTTATTATCATTGCGTGTAATAATGGCTCTTGCTTGAGACATGTAAAAGATGTGACTAATTAACTGTAGATTTTCATTAAATTGCTGTTGATTGCTTAGTTTATTTTCTCTCACATTTCTTTTGGGTAATGAGGATGTCATCACGCGATGATTTCTTAATCCAAAAATAATTTCAATCTTGGTATGAACATTAAAATTGCAGTTTTTATACGACTATCTATTGGAGAATGTAGAACAAAAGCATACCGTTTCAAAAGCAGGTAAGTCAGTATGCTTCTGCATAACACATATTTATCAAACACAAGTCCAATCTTATATTTTCATCGACTGTACATACAATTTCACGCTCGCTTCGTCCGTTTAGCGTCAATTCTCTAGATTTCACTAAACACTTGAAAATTAACATGGCCGACTAATTGTTGTGACACGTGAATACACAAGAATTCTCGATTTAGAAGTGAAGCGCGGTAATCATTCAACAATTATTGGCAAAAAATCTTAGGCTTAATTGCTGAAGGCCAGATGAAAAAAATGTTGATTGATATCGAAGAAAAACTCGGTTTTCTACTAATGAGTAGGTATGTGTTATGTTTGAAGACAACGGTTTTCCAGTTATGACACGGTTTGAAGCCAACGGTTTTTCATTGACAAACTTTTCCTTGCATATTATGTAGTATACAGTACATAACGCCTCTTGTTGTGTTTTCTAATTAACTTAAATAAGAATACATGAAGATTCGCACTATTTAGGGAAGGAGGAACGTTAGAACTTAACGCAGCTTCATAGTCAAGAAGCAAGAAGCAAGTCATTTTTCTTAAAGTTTGTACATAAGTAAGATTAAGTCAGCTTAGGGCAAATCAGGAATCCTATCTAAATATATAAAACTCAAAGGTGACTGACTGACTGACTGACATAGTGACCTATCAACGCACAGCTGAAACCACTGGACGGATCGGGCTGAAATTTGGCATGCAGGTAGATGTTATGACGTAGGCATCCGCTAAGAAAGGATTTTGATCAATTCTACCCCCAAAGGAATAAAATAGGGGATGAAAGTTTGTATGAAACTTGCCCACGCAGACGAAGTTGCGGGCAACAGCTAGTACCTATATAAGCCTATTGATTTTTAAGTACCTACTCAATTATTATGCAAACTATCTTTCGACAGCCATTTTACCACTCCCATTTAATTGTTATTTTAATTACAACGAGTTTCAATCAAACGTGCTTTGATTTAATGAATAATTAATTTTAATTAATTGAGCACAATAAACAGTGTATATAGAGTAATAAAGTATTTCATCAGGTCATCAAGTACCAATAGTAATTACTGGCTTAAATAACAGAATAGCCACGAAGCTACCAAAATAATGAAAGAAAGCTGGACGAAGTTTAAATAAGCTGTGATTACGCAAATAATATGAAATACTAATACTCAGCTCATAAACGCTTAAATTTTCATGTCAATGCTGCAAAACTATGTCAAAATATTAAAACTTGCTACGTAAGGACGTGCTGGTTAATCGGACTTTAAGACGAGTTTCCTCAGTGTTAAGGAAAGCACGTTAAATTTGTGTGTCTTCGGCAATATTTACGAGTGGTCAGAAGCCAAGCCAAGGGGTAACGGGTTGTACGGGTACGTGAGTTGAGGAGATCAGATATACAGAGGCTCCATGTAAAACACTGGTACCTACTCAGCTACTTATGGTTAGACTGGAAGCTGATCCCAACATGTTTGGGGAATGGGCTACGCAGATGAGGTGAGCTCACATACCGTTGTTATTTATAAAGTATCTACCTATATCAAGAAAAGTAAAACCTATTAACAAAAGCCTACATATTAACACGTTAACCTTTCTTCATAACTATTCATAGCCATATTGTCACCGATGACCGGTGACCGGTTGTCACAGCGTGGGCCGTCTTCGAGTGCAGAGAAATTTTTGTGCAAACATACTACTGCGGTTTATTTACATACGTTATGTATTAGTTTACTTGTAATTTGATAGAATAATATTTGTTGTAACTGATTTTATGGTAAGAAGCCTTTTAAATGTACGACGAGAAATTGCTGTATGTTATGCATTTCTATGTGATATGGAGAGGAAAATGTAAAAGGAGTCATAGCAGACTTTTAAGTTCATACACAGATTTAAACTCAACTTTACTTAAACAAAGGCTGTGAGGTTTCGAGCAATCTACTTCCCGCACCCGGCTGAAGCATAGCCGATGTCCTTTGTCGGGCTTTAGACTCTGAATACCTACCAAGATTCACCATTTAACATTTGCGATAGAAAGGACCAGAGTTACTTTCGCATTTAATATATTAAGAAAATAACAAAAAATGATTAATTTGGTAATAGTTGATTGCAATCCCAATCAAAAAAACTTAACCAACTTTCTTAGAAAGGAAATACCTCAAATCCCCAACCTGTACCTAAATAAATATAATAGCAATAAAAATAAAGCGAGCCACATTTCATTCCACGGCCGGCCGTCTGGATATTCACCGTACGAAAATAATCTAGCAAGGAGCTACCAAAGCTACCACTTCCCAATTAGGGTTGCCAGTTACACGTCTCACAATTTTACTATTGCCATAACTCTGAAGAATTTATTTCCTACGGATGTCCGGTGATGAGACATTAAAGTTTTGTTTTAAGTTGAAAACGAATGAAAGTTTAATGATAGATTTATTGTAATTCTACCGTGTTGGTTATTATTTTGATGGGCTATAGTGCAACGAACTGTTTTCATTATACAACTTTTACTAATACACCTACGTTTATGACTGTTCACAGCTTATAAGGTAAAAGTTGTTGATATTGGCGGAAAATTATGTTGAGTAAGTTATCGGCCTATTGATTTAGCAGAAAGTTATGGATAAGGAACAAAATCTGCTTTGAAGTTTTGAATACAAACTATTCGCAGGTACTTTATTACATGTCCGTCTTATAAATCTATGATGTCCGTACTTACTATCGTTTTTCGTTACCACATACCATCATTAATAAAGTACTTAAATTAAGTAAGTATTTCAGTACTTATAGAAAAAAAAATCAAGGAAGAACCGCTTTTTTCAAACTCGGTTACTATATTTGCAGAAAAAAGGGCAAATAGGTACTATTCGACGTGCAAAGTTCTGTGTTCCTCTAGTTGTCAAATCTTTAAGAATAATCAAAGCCTAATCGCATTTTTTTGTAGAATTGGCATCCCTAATCCTTCTTCCCTTCTTTAGCGACAGTTCCACCGCGCACGCGCATTCCGCGACTTCCGAGGGATCTCGTACATTGTCTTTTTGCGTGACCACCACATAAATATGTGTCAACTTGATGGCTACATAGAATCATGTAGACTTGGTGTTTTGGTGAATTATGAATAAGGTTTTCTAGAATAATAGCCTGCAGAACTATTATGAAAAGTAGAAAAAGAGTAAGGTCCAACTTATTACTTTTAGATAATATTATATTACTCAAGGGTATCGGGCTGCCAGGGTAGCTGGCTTGAAGAGGTCAGATAGGCAGTCGTTCTAATAAAACATTGGTACTGCGCTGCCTCCGGTTAGACTGGAAACCGATCCGAATATACTCAATTGGGAAAAGGCTAGGCAGATGACGATACAAATTAATTAATAAATAAAATGAATACTCAATTTAGTAAAAAAGTGACGTATTCTCCTAACTAGATGATCAGAAATTGGCCGGAACACATTGTCGGGATATGGTAGTTTACACCTTGACGTCAGTAAAGTCGTTATGACGATGTAACCAATGATTTCTAAGTATCTATTCTAAATGCACTTTAGGAGGGGTGGGAAATTGAAGAATCTTTATTTAAAAATACCTTGTACTACTTATATATCAATCTACATTTTTTGTAGGCACGGTAAACTACTAGGCAAGAACTGATCAAAAATATTCATTGACCTAGGAGACCTAAACCTAAATGTACTTCCAAAATATAGTGCTTTAAATCTTCAACAAGAATTTCTAAATGAATAAAAAGCCTTAGTAAAAGGTCAGTTGCGATAAATATAGTCCCAGACACCTCTGTTTGCTTAGGTACTCCAATTTTAATGCTGGGCATACCTACGTCGCCGACTCCCTAAGGTGCCTAGGTACCTACGTAAGTTATTCTAAGCACTAAGCAGTCTGAAAGCTATTGATTTTTCTTCTGTTAGGACTCCGTTCAAAGAAATAGTTTTCACATTTATATATTTTTTTGCAGATAGAGATTTGCCTTAAGCCTCTGAACAATCTCATGTCTAAGTAAAATCTTCTAGGACACCATCATCATCATCATCAGCAGCATTTTTACTGTTCCACTGCTGGGCACAGGCCTCGTCTTACACAGAGAAGGATCAAGCACGTACCCAGAATTTTTTGTCGGGGGGGGGGTCCAGGTCCAGGCAAATTATTAAGGTATCGCGTAAATGGATACTTAAAATTAAAAGAAAATTGTTTTCACAAATTATTTAATGCATATCTCGGTATATTAATACTTGCTCCAATGACCGTTGAGGTGCCCCGCCACCACCCGCCCGCCCCGCAGATCAAAACTGAGAGTCATATTTGGCACTGTATTTACTACTGAGGGATTTATTTTATGGGTTGCATCTATTTTCGGGAGGGGTCCGGACCCCTTGGACCCCCCCTGGGTACGTCCTTGAGAAGGATCGAGCGCTAATCACCACGCTTGCTTAAGACGGATCGTCGAGTTCAGGTGTTCAGCAATGGAGATCTCAAAGTTCAAATGGTGCAAAGTTGATTTGAAACCAGAACTCCCTATGTCTGATTAGACATTACAAGAAATACTAATCCTGAAATAATAAATAATGCTAAGAGTTTCTAGGAAAGGTGTGAAATGTACAAGTTTTTATTTCGTTACCTAACCAGGAACTGAATTATCCTCAAGCCATAATATCCCAGACTTATGTGCCTGCAGCTACGTCTAAGCAAACGGAATATTATGCTAATTATCACCTAAATAGATAAGTTTAATAACAGTTATTATCACACTAATATCTAAACCGCGTCTGTCGCACCATCCAGTTACAAGTTAAACCTGTCCATTACTTAATCAATTAACCAACACTAGAATACATTAAATTACAATGTCAAAACGACTGCAACATAACGAGCGTGAAACAGTTGACAGATGTCACGTTGACAACTGTCAAAATTCCTGATTTAGGCTTAAGTGTTGCTCAATTACACTTTTCAAATTAAGAAGCCGATATGCACCGTTGAAACCAGACACTCAAACACAACACTACACTTACAACTCTTTTAATCGATACAAAAATAAATCGATTAAATATATCGATAAACAACAACGAAAACTTCACAAAAATACCGATTTATTCTAAAATTCGAAGCAACTGATTCCGATTTCAAACGATCGTTCTAAGTTCGATATTCGTATCGTAACGGCCACCGACGCGTGCGCACGGTTCGCGGCGCAGATTTTAACTGTTTAGCTTGGGAGCTTAGTTGGGCGTATCTCCGTATCTACTACAAACATCGTGTAAGGAGATAACTTGAGATGTTAACTAAATCTCTTCCTTAGATGATGCAGTATTTTACGTAGGTAATAGGTAGGTAAAACACTTTAGGTGTTATGAGTTTTGGGGAAAGTTAAGGTTTTAATTACGGCGTTGTGTCCTTGGTTTAGAATAAACCGAACATTAGTGAAACTAGTAAAAATATTTAATTTGGTAAAGAATACGATTTTGGTCAAATATCCGCCTTTTTTTTAATTCGATCGTTTATTGGAAAATCCTAATCCTCCTGACGGGTAAGAAAACATTGAGAAATCACAAAAGAAAATCGATTGTTAACATAATTGTAACGAAAACACAACACACAAGACTGGATTTACTTAGGCCAAATCTTCCCTGGATGGCGGAAGCGATGGCAGAGATATGATGAGTTTTCCCTATTTTTTGGGAAGTCGATTGAATCAATCGTATTCATTTTTAAAGTTACTTTTCCATTGCTTATCCTTTGCCAGCACAAATAAGGCCTAATTCAAAAGGTGCCTAATCTTGAGTTAGCTTCTGCAACACAAACTGCTAGCCGAACTAAATTAATATCCTGAAAGATACAAGTATCTTTCACTATACAAATGAATACATTCTCACACCTCCGAACTAATTTCCTGTATGCAATTTAATCATAAAACATCTAATTCAATTTCAAAATACACAACACAAAAATATGACTTCCATAGCATGAAAATAGCTAAAAAGAGCATTAGTAGCGACGCCAACGGATATACACTTCATCGACTACCCCATGTATAAAATCTGTAGTTCATGCGTAACTATTTGATTATACCAACTTTATATTAGAAGTTTAATGACACACTTGAGGACACACACAGATACACTAATAAACGTGAAATTTTGGGTGTGAGGTATCTTTTAAAGTAAAAGGTTTGGATGGATGGATGCTATTTCCCAAAACAATTGAACGAAGTTTAATAAATCTTGGCAGTAATATAGCTTATACTACAGAATAACATAATATATCAAGCTTTTCATCCGGATACTGCAAGTAGTTTCATCGGGACCCGGGTGAAACTACAGCGAACATTTGGTTAGGAAAACTTTTATGTATACTTACCCAGGCCTTTTCATTAGCAATATTAACGTCCGTTTTTTCTTCAAACAACTGTTTACTTTGAAAATTGAAAGTAAATGTTCCTAGTTCAGGCTTTTTATTTAAACTGACAATGATATTGCAAAATTGGGCCCTTAGTCTACTACTACAAAAATCAATGACGTTATTAGGAAGTTTGTGATTCTACAACAGCGTGCCTCCAAGCTTAGAGTAGGTCACCTAACCAGAGTATTCTGCACAAGAATTCCAATATTCAGTTTAGCAAGCACTGAATACTTGAGATAACTAGTAAACTAGTGAACGCTTTCGTGAATTAGGCCAAATTCCAATGATATTGGATAGAACAGTCCAAAACGACTGATCATATTGTTTAAGTTCCTCGACTGAACAAGTTATGTTATATCCCATTAGTTATTGAGACTGGTCGTTTTCCCACGGTTTTACTCGCGTCCCGTGGGAACTACTGTCCGTGCCGGGATAAAGTACTTATAGCCTATGTTACTCAGGAAGAGTGTAGGTTTCCAACAGTGAAATAATTTATCAAATCGGTTCAATAGTTACGGAGTCTTTGGGGTACAAACAAAGACAAAAAACAATGTCTCCCCTTTAATATATTTGTATAGATAGATTATTGCATTCTTGGGTTTGGTAAAAGAGACTTTCCCTGGTCGGTATCAATTGCTTCATATACTTAGATAAACGCATTTCTTAAATAAATTATGTACGTAGGTACTAAAAGAAGTAGTTGCATGGGCTGCACTTACAAAATGCTGAAGAAAGTTCTATTTAAAAGAAAACTGTGATGCAACTTCATGCGACATTATCTAATCTATGACCGATAGTGTAGATCAAACAGAGATTACTTTCAAGTTTTAGATTCGTCTAGGATTTGTCAGACAACTTATTTATTGCGTATGTGTAATTTTATTTAAAAAATTGTATGTACCTATGTAAAAAAATGTATGTATGTAATTTTGTAAGAAAGAATAGAAGTCCTTTCAGGACTACCTTGTCTTCCTAATTCTATTCTTTCAGAGAGCAAGTGTGAAACTGTGAAAACGTACCAAAAAATACTTTTTTCGTAGACGGTAGGTAAATTGTGAAATTACAATCGTTTTTGGCGCTAGAGGTCCTGCGCCCCCGCGCCCCTCATGCCAAGTAAAAATACACTCCTGTTGCCGAAAGTATTCATTTATTAAATTGTATAAATAAGTAATTATTTAATTAAATTACATAAATTATTAAAACAGATTGAAGCAACTTTGGCTAGGTATATTCGGAAGCGGAAGCATCCATCCTCCTGAGGAGATGAATGACAGAACGGATTCCGTGAACGGATTTGTAGTAGTACATTTGTTCTAATAATATTTTAAGGCTTGCATATTTTATTTTAAATACATATAGCTTGTATTTAAGCTGAAATAACGAACGACTAAAAATCAACTAAATAATTTTCTTTTCAGAAATTAACGCCATCTAGTATCGAGTAACAGCACTACTAGTTTCTAAAAAGTTGCTCAGAGGGCGCATTCACACTGAAACCGCTATTCGCCGCTAGATGGCGCGACTGAGGCAGTGCCGTTCCACTACGTCATACAAACGACCAATGAGAACGAAGGAATGCACAAACAAAAGAGCAACATCGCTGGGTTGTGACGTCGTGCTGCGCAGCGCGACTATTTTCGTTCCTGTGATAGGCGGCGGACATATTGTTTAGATATCTGACGCAAGCGAAAACGGATAGTTGAAGATGCCTTTGAACGCGGTTGGCTGGACATCGGAGGAGGACGAACAGCTCGTGGATTTAGTGCAGCCTCATAGTTTCTTGTACAACATTTACGATCCGTCTCGGAAAAACATATTAGCGAGGGAATCTACATGGCAGGAAATAGCGGAGCAACTATCGAAGCCAGGTGAGCGTTCTTTCGTTTTTTTTTGCTGTGAAACTGCCGTGCTGCGTAGGACAACCGCAAGGCATAATGAGATTTTGAATGGGAATTCGAAAAACTAACAGATTGTCGTCATATTTGTTAAAATAAGCTCGAAGAATTGTGTCTATTCCCAATAATACATACGGTGACCTATTTTTGAACGTTTGAAGACTCATTGCCTACGTATTGCTCAATAGGAATCTATTTTAGACCCGTTTTAAAATCAGCTGATTGCTGTTGTCATTACAATTTTAAAGTAAATAAACTTTGGTTTGTAAAAGTATCGTATGTTTGGCCTTGTAAATGTACGTTTCAATCAATATTAGATGACGTAGGTAGACTTGTTTCTAAGCTGTTCATGATAAGCAATTAGCAAATAAACAAAAACATGGCTTGAAATATGGAAAATACGCAGAATTCGCATAATTTGCAGAACCAATCTACAAAAACATTTTATAATGTACAAAAATCATGAGCGACCTTTTCATAATTTAATTACAAGCTTGTGCATTAATAAATAATTAAATTTTTTAATATTACAAACATTTCAAATATTAAACTAACTTAGTAACACCATATGGTGTTCGTGGTGGCCTAGTGGGCAAAGAACCAACCTCTCGAGTATGAGGGCGCGGGTTCGATTCCAAGTCAGGCAAGTACCAATGCAACTTTTCTAAGTTTGTATGTACTTTCTAAGTATATCTTAGACACCAAATGACTGTGTTTCGGATGGCACGTTAAACTGTAGGTCCCGGCTGTCATTGAACATCCTTGGCAGTCGTTACGGGTAGTCAGAAGCCAGTAAGTCTGACACCAGTCTAATCAAGGGGTATCGGGTTGCCCGGGTAACTGGGTTGAGGAGGTCAGATAGGCAGTCGCTTCTTGTAAAGCACTGGTACTCAGCTGAATCCGGTTAGACTGGAAGCCGACCCCAACATAGTTTGGGAAAAGGCTCGGAGGATGGAAGGATGGATAGTAACACCATATGGTGCAATTATTAAGTCTTAAGTTCAATTAACAAGTAGGTAAGACAAGATAAAGGAAATTGGTGTCATTAGATCATTAGAGCATCTTATCATTAAGACACCCTACAACATAAAAAAAAAGAACTAATTAACTTGTCCACTGATTTCAGTTGAGGAATGCAAGAAGCGCTGGAGAGGTCTCCGAGATGGCTACACCCGCATCAAACGTCTAGGGACTATGCATCGAACCAAAGTCTTCCTTTACGAGAAGCTACAGTTCTTAGACTCGGTACTGGTGGAAAATACTGAAGAGACAGTACAAATGGAGGAGACGCAGGAAGAACAACCAGTTCAGGATGAGTCGGTTGGCGCTGAGCAGCAGGTTATTACTGATAACCAGGAGTATTATGAGGTGATGGTCATTTCACACTAATTTACGGCATATTTATAGATTAGTTCATTGAACTATTATGACAGAAGTGGGCAAAGTTCTGAGTGCTAATAGCATTAGTAAGACTTGTCTCAATGTATAAATAGGTTGCTTAGTTGTTTGTAATCAACAGCATTGGAATTTCATAATATTTTTCTTACAAGAAATTTGTATAAAATGTTTTATTATAACAACTCTTTATAAATTTCAGATCACTGTTGTGGACGGACCTCAACTACCGCTTAAACCTTTCTTAAAAATTCTACCAAAAACAGAGACAACAGAAGAACCTCCAAAGAAGATATGCAGGAAGAATGGAGGCAGAAAGAAAGCAATACCTGTGCCTAAAAATGTGCCACCTATAAAAATATTACCTAAACCTATACTCATGAAAGGGCCAAAAATAGTCAATACGAATACAATTCAATACGTCGAAGACACAAAACAACAAGAACAAAGGTCACAAACTATAGACAAACTCATAGAAAAAATATTAAAAGAAAACACCAATGAAGTAGATGTATTTTTCCGCAGTATGGCGGCCAGTGTCAAAAAGTTACAGCCTAATTTAATACCTAAAGTCAAGATGGAAGTTTGTAATGTTATTGCTAAATATGAAATGCAAAGTTTTGATAAGAACCTTAATTTTTAACACCTATTTATATGCAGATGGGAGCATGAAGTATCCTAAAGTATGTTTTATATCCTTAATGGATTGTTCTTAATAATTCTGTTGTTCTGCTAGAGGCTAGATGTGAACTATGAAACTGCAATACTATATACTAGTGGCTTCTTAATGAAGAATACATTTTTCAGAAAATACTGGCTGAAGTTATAGTAATTATATATGGTCTATGACCACTACTCACTAGTCATGGTAAAACACCCACCTAATATGCTAGCTCGTATGAAGACTTAATTTTCAAGATGTTGCCTCAACCTATACTATGTTTTTCAATAACTAAGAAACTGTATATAACACCTGAATATTAAAAAATTGATATGTATTTTTGAACTTTAAATCTTCATACAACTAGCGCCAGTGGCAATTTTTGTAACTAAAACTTTTTTCTCTTTTACCCAGAAATATAATGAAAAATATGGATATTATTATATTCTGGTCTTGTGATAAAGACCTATAGTGTAGAATATTACTTTTGACTTACAGAGTATGTAAAAAATTGTTATAAAATATTTTTTTATTGAACAGATAGGTACGGTATTACTGATCTTATTGTAATAAAAGTTTACTATAAGTACTGCTGTTGTTTTTGTTAGAAGACTATGCTAGGCTAATAAAATAGTAACCCATTCTTCTAAACTTTATTAAAATTTATACATATCTTCAAAGGAAATGTGAACAATAATTAACTTGAATGTTGCATTCTAGCAATTAAAACTATATGTACACTGACAACTACATAGAAAATCATTTAGAAAAATTAGATGACTTAAAATCTTTGACGTGATTAATTTACTTCAGTAATAAAAACTACATAGGTAAAGTCATAAACAACTGAATATGAATATTTGTTCACTTGAGTAAATGGACAGCGAGCTATGAGCGATCAGAATTATGGAGGCTTTGTTTCCGAAACGTGTATCAAGCTTGTATTACAAGATTGTTATATTAACTTCAAAATATCAAATGTGTATAAAACCAAAATAATTTTGTAGGTTTGTCTTTCAACTTCAACCCCCCATGGATAAAATAAGTATTTTTTTTGTAACTTAGTGGAATTATGCATTGTGTGGGCAAATGTGACAATCGTGGGAATAATTTCAAAGTTATTGAAAAATACTTCAATCAGACTACTGTAGATAAAATGGATTAGAAACTGAATTCCATTTCCCAACTGGAATCAGATTTTAAATTCGCTTTACGCACTGACGAGTGCTAACGAGTCCTAACTACGTTCTCGGGGAGATTTCCATTTGAGTCTTTGTTTTCTGAACTGACTGACACACGTTTCAGTATGATATAAATTCGCACTATCGTAAACTCGCCATGAGCCTTTTTTCCTTTAACGGATTGTTTTATTGTAAGAATTTTTAATCTTTAAAATTATGGCACATGACCGACATCTTCATGACCTCACTAGCTTCCGCCCGCGATCTCAAGACAACTGCTTCCCGTAGCCGGATGGTGACAAAAACTCTCCTGGGTCTAAGAAGCTACCTTCCCTCTAATATTCAGCCTAATCAGCGGTTCACGCGTGATGGCGCGACCGAGGGATATAGGGATCCATTTTTACGAGTAATTCTTCCCATTAACTTCTAAAGTCGCCGAGAAATTTAAAAATATTTCTAACACCTTTTGCTTTTACTTCAGGTTTAGCTACGACAGCATCCATTTTAAATTTTTCAGAATACATTCCCACATCATTACTCCCGAGCCTAGTTCCTACGTATCTAATAGTCACGTAAATAGTAAAGTCCCGACTGCAGCGCTACTTGTAACTACTCACAACATAGTATAGGACCGTCTAGACGAACATGGGTCGACGAGCTGCCGCTTGTAAAATTAATGAATGGTTCCACTGTTTCAGATGTTTCAGGGTTTGTTTTAGCATTAATTTTAATAGGGAATGTTACAGGCTTGGTAGAAGCAAAATTATTTGGGTGTGAATTGAAGCAAGTTTAAAGTTATGCTTGCAAGACGTCTACATATGCAAGTCTCCTTACAGCCTCACAAAAGTAAAAAACATAATATGAAGTAGGATAAATACAAGTTTATTTTGGTTCCTTACGCTAAAACCGCTGAAGCGAATGAGATAAAATTTTGCATGGTTATAAGTAGTGACTAGATACGGAGATAGACTATTTTGTATCCAGTCGAGAGACGTAGTTCCCTAGGCTAGAGCGAAAACTTATTATATTTAAGCGAAAATCAGAAAGCACAATATTTTACATCTATGAAGTCTGTAAAAACCATGCATGTTTTCCATACTCCAATTTCAATTACTCTCATCGAAATAGCCTCCCAACATCGGTATTGGAAACCTCTCAACGGACTCGGAAGCACATTTCAATATTCCTACATACGTAGGTACCTATGGGATGATTCAACCATACTTCATAGTGTGGAGGAGAGTAATTAATTAATATTGAATTAATAGCAGTGAACGTTGCTGGTAGATTCACTCTTGAAAATGTACTGGTTGTAATTTTATAGTTGGTTTGGACTTGGCAGTTTGTTAAAGAATTTCAGATGCTTCTGTTATAAGGAATACTTCTGTTTTTTGCCTCCATCCATTTTTGTACAATTGGAAAATTATGCTCTGACAATACACCCACTGATACATATCATATCATACACTGGATTTCGCCCCTATGTGCTTCCGCTTGTTGCGATGAGAACTACTCTGAACCCTCCGGGATAAAAACATATTAGCGTACAAATCGGCATTAGAATGCCTTTGGAAATGGTGTTTTTCTACTTTCAGTCCGTAATATTCCCTTCAGCTGAAATGAGACTGAAAAAAGTCAGTAAATTTTTGCAGAATCAAAGAAATACGCAGGCAATTTACGCGAAAATAAAAACTCTTTTCTAAAACCCTCCTAGCTCGGGGCGTAGTTGTCAATGAATGTCTAGAAAATAATTCTCCGGCTAGGCATTACGAGCCCCCTGCATCAGATCAAAGGGGCGCAGTCGACTCTTGAAATACAATGAGGACCAACCACGAGGAACAGACTTGTAGCCTATTCAATGAACTGGGTACCAGTGTTGTGGAGTAATTGGGTATGTGTGTGTGTATGTAATTGTGACTATTAGTACTTGTAGTAGTAAAATAAAATTGTGTAGGTACCATGTCAGGTATATAGGTACATTAGGTAGATACCGAAAATTCTTGTACGGAGAATAAATAAGACGCATATTTTTGAATATTTTGCGTCTTTACCGTAACCTGGTGTTTGGTTAATTAGTAAAGTTAATAAGTAGGTATGTACTGGTTGTTATCTGAAATCCTGTTTTTACCACCTGCCTCGCGAAATTTAAGCCAGACAGGTGTTTGAATTCAAAGCAGCTTGAAGATTCTTCGATTTTGCTTCGGCACATTTTAATTTCAATATAATTAATACTTGATCAAATCTCGGTGTATTCGGTACATTTGATAAAGTCTAAATTAAAACTACACTGGATCAAGACCTTCGATTAGTGTAGGTAATACTACCTTAAATATCAAGACCCCTTATTACCATGTTCTGTTTTGCAAAATCTCTCTCATTTCAAAACATCACACGGTAAATTCGTCTATCGTCGTGCCCTGCTATTTTCAACCCCAAAACCACTGCAGTCTGCATGTTAGGGAAAAATCAATAACGTCCGACAACTTGTCTAACCTTCGGCTGGCCACTGCATCTTAATCAACTCAAATAGGTCGAAATGACCCCGATGCTCATCAACCCTCCCTAGCTTGCAGTATTGTTGTACGAAGCATGGGGTCAGAATGACCGTAATTTTTAGGAGTTATTGATGAATTTACACGGCTTTTAGATTGGGGAAGATCTTGATATGTAGTTTGTGGGATTTTAATCTTAGGAAATAGGTGGTAGTTAGAAGCCTTACTAATATTGTTATAGGAAATGGCGTATGACGCGTAGTCTATACTAATATTATAAAGAGGAAAACTTTGTTTGTTTGTTTGGTTGTAATGAATAGGCTCAAAAACTACTAGACCGTTTTTAAAAGTCTTTCACCATTCGAAAGCTACATTATCCACGAGTAACATAGGCTATATTTTATCCCGATACGGGCAGTAATTACCACGGGACGCGGGTGAAACTGCGGGAAAACGGCTAGTGTCAAAATAAAAGTACCGTCGTGAATCCAAACTGGATTGCACAGACATATATTTTATGCTTTAGTAGCACGTTGTCTGCGCAAAAATTGTGTTTGTATTGTACCTAATTGCAGTATAACAATAACGTTTTTACACGCACTATTGAATAAGCAAAGCTAAAATATAGTATATCTACCTAGGTATTTTGTAATTGGAATTTATATTTTTTTTAATGGCCGTAGCTAATTATTTGGGGGCGTAACGTTCGTGTTTGAATATAATTTGATATTTTGTTACAAAATATTACATGACCGTATTTACTCACACATAGCAGCTATTGTATAATTGGACATTTAATGAGTACCTAAGTACATATTTTGTTTGAAACATGACAGATGGGAAATAGGGCTTTGTTTTGCCTTTCTTGCCTTTAATAATAAATACTGTGTTTCATAATACTTTCTAAGCTGATGATCTAGTTTTCTGTGGTCTGATCTGGAGACCTATGTAGGTACGTGGTACCTAACCTGGTGGTAACCACATAGAAAATCTTAGTTTTTGAACCTCGTGAACCGGTAAAAACTGATATAATTTAAGCAAAAACCGCAACAACTGTTAAGTAAGATTGCGATAACGTTTCAGTTACGTTTCAATGACAGCATGTCACAATGTTGGCAACACACCACGAGATCAGGGTTGCCAGATAAAATAATACCGAATAAAATATTATTCGAAAGCGACCGTTTTGTGGGTCAATTTACTGTCTCTTTAGTGTACAGTTTTATCAGCTGGCATGTTGTCGTTTGTATGTAAAAATGTAAATATGTACTTACCTATATTGCTAACAATAAGAAAGTCTTGTACAGAGGCAAGGTACCTCCCCGAATCTTCCAAATTTTAAAATTTTACCAATCGAATATTAAGCTTACAGCATTGTGATAAGGTTGAGAATCTATTTGACACATTGAGGCAGGTTGATGTGTCTGTAGCTACATAATACTCCTGTCTTCAAAATTGTGTATGGTGGTTTTGGTAGGTCCTATATGGTATAATCAAATTACAAGCATAAAGGGACCGCCAGAAATTCAATTATTTTTTACGACAAATCTTAGCATATTTATGCAATTTGCCAGAGTTGGACAATCAAATATTCGATATGAAATTGCACCTGACGTTTAGCAGGATTTAGCGAAATCCAGTATTGAATTGTTGGAAAAACACAAAAAAAAACAAATCATGAAGAAAATTATTTTTGAGGAGCAATCCTACAAAGGAGAGTTCCAAAACGACCACCTTTCATGAAATTTTGGTTTTAGGTTCCATGACCTATCAAACCCTATCAAAAATAGCAGCTTAACCTAACCTACATATAGAAAACTACATTCAACCAATATTATACCATTTATACCTCAGTAATAGTTGCTCTGCGCAATTCCACAGGAACACAAAACTAAAGAGAATAAAGGTAAACTCAAGTAGTAGCAAATACGGTAATGTTAGTCTGTATTCAAAGAGTGAAGTGCAATTCAGTTAATTAGGAAAAGTTAGAGTGTCTACGTTGCATAATGAGATCTGAACGTTTTTTTTGTACTGTAGATGCAGTACCATGTTTAAAACTGAGTTCAAAAGGTAAATGTTTATTGCTTTGAGTGCATATGCGATTCGTTTAAAAATACATTTTTGCTACGAAGCGTGGCATGGTTGTAACAGCTGAAATTAATTTTCACAAATTGGGGAAAGGTATTTTATTAAAAAAATTATCGACATTTGAAAAAATATTTCAGTGTTAGATAGCCCGTTCATCGAGCAACGTATATAACGTAACGTACTTTTTATAGCGGTATAGGCAGTAGCAGTAGTTCTATCGGAACGTAGGTAAAACCGCGGGAAAACGGCTAGCTACTTCAAAACGTGGCAACCCTAATCGAGATCATTGGCGCCAATCGATGTCGAGCACATTGTTTTGACACGCGCAACATGATGTAACGTTAGACTGCAATACCAATGCACCTAAATCTGTTCTATATTGTTTTATTTTCGAATGTTATAGACGCTTATAGGCTGTAAACGTCAGTGACCAAACTTAAAACGTTAGTAGACGTAAGAATTCCAATTTTGAACGTGAAATGAAGTTCAATTCAGCCTATCTTTTACCTAGTATTTTAGTAGAGTCATTTATACAGCTTCTGACCCATATCTAGTCAGGAATGGGCTGTTTCAGTTGATTTATGAAGCAAGTTTGTATGATTGATTGTATGTATTTTTTTACCTTTAGCAGTATGATAAGTGACATTAAGACACAAGCTGGGGGCCTTTCCTACTCTTATGGGTACCGAATCTTTTGTGCAATTTACAGCTGTCAATTTTCAAGCGAGATTTGCATTTTTTTTGTACTGACTGACAGGACTGTCAACTCTATTGAACTCTTGACTTTGCTCACTGACCTCTAACTAAAGCCGTATAGTACCTATACATAAATTGACAAAATGAAAGACGCATTTCTATTCCCCATGAACGCGACCTAAATGTTCGATGTTAGCCGATATTGTAACTTTGTAACTGCAACCCTAGTAAGGTGACACTACCTCTGACTAATGAAAGGCACGAGCTTGTCACTTTACATTAGACGCCGTTGTCCAATAAGATTAAGACAACACACACTGCACACTTTAAGTCGGCCGATAGTGTGTTTAGGCTCACAGATCAGTATGAAGATGAATGGAAGTGCATACGTTATAACAGTCAGGTATTTGTGCAGTATCAGGTCGACTAAAAACTTTGAATGCAAGACTAAAGAAAAACATGTTTTTTTCTGATAAAGAGCCAATTCTGTGAGAACTCATAGCCAACGTGCATATTGCTAACTAAACAGTCGACGGACAGTTAACCCGACGGTTAGCAATTTTTTTTCTGGATTTCAATCAAAGTTGTCCGTTGCTCTGATACCAGCTAAATGCCTGATCTTTGTAATATGCATTGTCACCATTCATATTCATACAGATTAATAGGGACAGACAAATTATCGGCCGACTAAAAGTTTACAGTCTGCGAGTTCTCTAAGGCTGGAAACAGTGTTATAACATGTTACAAAGACAACGTTGAATGAGCTTCTCTTTGTAACCGTTTGACACGAGAGCATAGTTTGAGCACGTGCGGAGTAGCGCGACAATGTGTGTCGACGGCTTAAGAGTAATAGACACATAGATATAAGTATAATTATGAATATACTATAAGATGGGGTGCTAAGCTGCTATGTAGGTATGCTTGTAAAATTAGTGCAGGCTGCAGACGGGTGATAAGCACAACAAGTTCCGTAGGAATTGAAACAGACAAGTTTGCGCGGGAACAAGAGGTGATTCCACCATTTTGTTTGGTGGAAAGTGTTTCAGAAGGATTACAAATAAAACATTGTAAAACACTCTTTCTGATTTCTATAAAAAAATGGGTATGAATT
Organism: Helicoverpa armigera; assembly: GCF_030705265.1. NCBI lineage: Eukaryota > Metazoa > Arthropoda > Insecta > Lepidoptera > Noctuidae > Helicoverpa > Helicoverpa armigera. The sequence continues at coordinate 6,546,908 of NC_087141.1, forward strand.
GTTCCTCATACCTAAAACATGGACACGATCTTTTATTGCCCAAACATTATTCAACAGAATAAAATAAAGTGTGAAACACACAATATCGCATGACAACACGTAAACAGCTAAAAAACCTGTCGTTTTGTAACAACAATATACTAATTAATAACGATTACGACAGACGCGTGTAAACAGTTCGTTTTTATGACACCTATACATTAGGTAACAACTTCTAAATTGTTTGTGACAATATATACAGTTAATTAATTCTGTGTAAGTAATATTTTGTGGAGATCAAAGAGGGACTATGTTCAGCAGTGGACGTCCTATGGCTGAGATGATGATGATGAAGTAATATTTTTAGCCGTAGGAAACTTAATAAGAACTGTCACGCACGAATTTTGAAAATGGTCATATTTTAAGTTTCATCTAGTTAAAAATCACTAGAAGCTCACCTTTTCTAACATGTTTATAACAATATGAATGAAATGACTAAAACAAAGCAATAATACTATGCATAAAGAAAATTATGATTCCGCATCTAATTGAATAATCTAACGTAGAAGAAGAATACAATAACATATGTAGGTAACAATGACAGAGTAACAATACACATTGTTTCAGAAATTCCAATAAAATACGAGTCACAGATAATAAGCTAATCATTCCGCTGGAATAATTGATAGACTGTCTATGTATGACTAGCGACGCGCCCCGTCTTCACGGGTGCAGTGCTAAATAATAGGTAATATAAGCCCCCTAAACAACCACACGTCCTGATTGACCATCTAATCACGTGGGGGGCGGACACACGAATGAGAAATTACTGGCGTGGCTAACGTGGCTCTGGAAACCCATTAAACATGGAGACTAGATCAAGGAAAGTACGTATAGGACCGCTACCCGAGGGCGATCGTCGGGGCACACCTGGGGCCGATGCTGGGTGTCACAGCATGCGACCCATCGGCGGTGGGGGACTGAGCAGGCGGGTTCTCCCCGATAAAAATACTACAGCCGAACCGACAGACAGACCAGACGATAGGGCGAATACAGTTAGTCCCGTTGAGGATGCTTCGCAGGGGGCGTCAGCTACTCAGCCTGCGACCACCAAAGCGGGAAAACCCAGAGTGCGCATGAAATGGACCGAAGATATGAACATTTTCATCATGCGCACATACTATTACATTACAAAACTTGAAGAGGACAGAACAATGTACTGCACGCAATTATTTGACAAATTTAAATTACAATACCCAGAACTTAATGTTACAGAACAAAGAATAGCAGACCAAAGACGAGTTATAATTAGAAACAAACTACTATCAGACGACACTTTAAGCAAAATAAGATACGAAGTAGCAGAACAAATTAAAAAAGAAGAAGAAAACACAACTCAACACACAAACACTCTACATGTAACTCAATCACAAACTCCACATAATGACATCTTACAGCATGACACAAGCCTAGCAAATGACTACCCTGACCTAGAAAGTATACACGACAACACCCATTACGATACCGATAATATAGCAACTAGTATAACGGAACTCCATTATGACCAGTCACTATTAGATAAATTGAGTAATGAATTAGAAACAAATGTCATAAAATACAGTGGAATGGACCCCGCATGTAGACCTCTTTTGCCAAAAATAAGATCAACCCGTCAATTATCCGATATAATACATATCTTTAATCGAAAAATTATTCCCCCTAAACTCTCTTCCTTAGAAAACTTAGTTGATACACACACTTTAATCTATTGCACAGCTCTAACGATTACATCACACTTTAAAATAAAAATAAATATAGAAAGACAGAATTACACAAATAGGAAACCAAAAGACCCACCGTGGCAAAAAAGATTAGAAATAGATATAGATCGATTTAGAAAAGATATAGGTAGATTAACTCAATACAAAAATGGTAACAGAGGTAAAAAACTCGTTAAAAAAGTAAAAGATATCATAGAAAAGACTAAACAACACAGTTCACATGAAAATTTTAATAAAACTCTAGAAGAACATTTAGATACACTAAAGCAAAAATTACTGGTTAGGAGTCACAGACTAGCAAGATACAAGAAAGCTAAAGAAAGAAAAGATAACAATAGATTATTTGTAACTAATGAAAAACAATTTTATAGAAAACTAAAAGGTAGCAATAATACAATAGTAAATCCTCCGACACCAGAATCCCTAAAAGAATTCTGGCAGGGCATTTGGTCAGATAGCACTGAACACAATAAAGAAGCACAGTGGATACACGAGGAAACAGCTAGATCTAATTTAATAGAAGATATGGCCTCTGAAGATATAGATAGTTTTGAATTAACAGCAATAATAAATAGAACACACAACTGGAAAGCAGCAGGAATAGACGGTTTGCATAACTTTTGGATAAAACGACTACAGTCACTTCACAATATATTAGCAGAACAAATAAACGACATTCTAAAAGGAAACCAGCCTCTACCAGAATTCCTAACAAAGGGAATCACCTACATGATCCCAAAATCGAACCGAACCCAAGATCCCTCACAATATAGACCAATCACTTGTCTCCCAACTCTATATAAAATTATAACGTCATGTTTAACCAATAAAATCATATCACATACTGAAAAAAATAACATTTTAACTGAAGAACAAAAAGGCTGTAGGCGCGGGCATATGGGCTGTAAAGAACAATTAATTATAGATTCCACCATATTAAAACACGCCCAAAGATCTAAGAAAAACATATACATAGCTTACATAGATTATAAGAAGGCGTTCGATAGTGTTCCGCATTCATGGTTATTAGAAGTACTAAAAATTTATAAAATTCACCCAACTATAATAAATTTTCTTAATACCACCATGCAAACTTGGAGAACCACGCTTAAAATACAAACAAATAGCACAAACATAGTTATAGACGGGATAGCAATTAAAAAAGGCATATTTCAAGGGGACTCTTTAAGTCCTCTATGGTTCTGTCTGGCCCTCAATCCACTTTCAAGGTTATTAATTGAATCCAAATTAGGTTTTGATATTAAAATAAATAGGTCACAAGTACACCAACTAACACATTTATTATATATGGATGACTTAAAATTATATGCTAACAAAAGCGCTGATTTAAATAGTTTATTAGATAAAACAGCAACATTTTCTAAAGACATTGGAATGGATTTTGGCCTAGACAAGTGCCGTAAACTAAATATAGAAAAAGGTAAGATTGTAGAAGGAAACTATTTAACAAATACAGAGGAAGTAATAGAAGCTATGAAAGACGAAGAATTGTACAAATACTTAGGTTATAACCAAGCACGACTTTTAGAACATAAGACTATTAAAGATAAATTAAAAAAAGAATACTACAGTAGAGTTCATTCGCTATGCAAAATGAGGTTAGCTAGTAAACACTTATTCAAATCTATAAATACATATGCGATCCCTATTTTAACTTATTCATTCGGTGTAATTAAGTGGACCAAAACAGAACTGCATGCCCTAGAAGTGAAAACCAGAACTATACTAACACAACATAGATACCATCATCCTAAATCAGCAATAGAAAGAGTAATTTTATCTAGAAAAGAAGGAGGGAGAGGGTTAATTGAAATAGGCTATCTTCACAAACGACAAATCATAAATCTTAAGCAATTTTTCAGACGGAAACAAAACAATAGTACACTACATAAGGCTATAAGCGATTTAGATGAACAATACACACCACTAAATTTAAGCAACGACGATAACACAGAATCAGAAAATAAAGCACAACATATAGAAGACATACACAGAAAATGGAAACAAAAAGAACTACACGGTAGGCACCCGAACGATCTACAGCAGATATTCATAGATAAAGAAGCTTCTAATAAATGGTTAGAATTAAGTGGATTGTTCCCAGAAACCGAGGGATTTATGTTAGCGATACAAGATCAGGTTATTAATACGAAAAACTATAGGAAATATATAATTAGAGATAGAACAATGAGAAACGATCTATGCAGGAAGTGCCACAGTAAGCCGGAAACTATTCAACACATTACAGGAGCATGTAGTACACTAACACAAAATGATTATACACACAGACACAACCAACTCGTCAATATCATACATCAAAAGCTAGCAGACAAATACAAACTCACACAAGACCCATACACACCATATTACAAATATTCACCAAAATCGGTTTTAGAGAATGAACGATATAAGATGTATTACGACCGCACTATCATCACAGATCACACCATATACAATAATAGACCCGATATAACACTAACAGACAAACAAAACAAACACACATACATAATAGATATAGCAGTACCAAATACAAATAACATACAAAAAACTATCACAGAGAAGATCAGAAAATACACAGAACTACAAGAAGAAATCACTAGAGTCTGGAAAATGAACCGCGTAACAATAGTCCCAATAGTTATTTCAACTACAGGCGTCATCCCAAAACAAATTTTTAATAGTCTGAATGCCCTAAATCTATCAAAATACACTTACCTAACATTGCAAAAAGCCGCTATATTAAATACATGTCGCATAGTCAGAAAATTTCTACAGCTAGATTTGGACAATAATTTCAGTGCAGTACCAAATTCATCATCTCAAATTATCCCATCAATAAATTAGTATCTCACTTTGGCCTAGGCCCGTAAGATACTACAAATACCAGGTTTCAATAAACCTGAGAAAAATAAATTTGAAAACCAAGGTAATATAATAACTGCACCCGTGAAGACGGGGAGCGTCGCTAGTCATACATTTTTTTTAATACATAGAGAGATTGAAGAGGAACGTTTGTTCCTCTTCAATCTCTCTATGTATTAAAAAAAAACCGCAAGGAAATCCGTTGCGTAGTTTTTAAAAGTTAAGATAGGGATATAGGGACAAAAAAAGCCACTTCGTTTTGTACTATGTAATGAAGTCCTACATTAGAATACCGAGTATTACCTATTATTTTGCGCTACGTCCTTCCAGAATAATCTAGATCAAAAACATTATAAAAAGTCGATTCTACCACATCCCTATTTATTTGGGACTTGAAAACCTGCAACTCTGAAAATGTCATTTTACTGACCGGAATCCGTACTTTAACTATTTAAGTAAGTAGGTACATACCTGAGAATTAGTGAACCGCCGACTGCCAGACCTGCTGAGAGTGCCCCCCCTCACGTTGCTGTCAGACAGCTCGACATCACCACCGCCGTCGACTGCTTTCCTTCTGGACAGCTCACACAGCTCTGCTATGGGTTGCACCTGGATAGTAAGAGTCAACTTTAGCAAGGATGGAAGGGCTCGTGGTTAAGAACTAACAGTCACACGGGGCAAGATCTTAATGTGAAGTAAGTAACTCTTGTCGATGCCGTGTTTAAGTAGACGATTTATGTCATACACGAGTTCCTCCGTGGTTCGGAACACACCGTGGTTGGGTACCAGCTGTCATTTGTACATCTTTGGCAATCGTTATTGGTAGGCAGAAGCCAGAAACTCTTACAACTGCGCTTATTAAAGTATCGGATTGCTCGGGTAATTGGGTGGAATAGGTCAGATAGGCTCTATACAAAATACTGGTACTCAGCTGCGGCCTATTAGATTTGATAGTATCGATCCCAACATAGTTGGAAAAAGGCCAGGCTGACGAATTTAAGGAAGGGTATTTCTAAAGAAATCTAAAACCAATCTATTGGATCATATTTGAACCCAAATTAGCTCTCGGACATCTAAAATCTGAACCATTGTAACACGTATAACCCGGCCCTACATAGTTATCAAACTACACCAAAACAAAAGAGCACAGAAGATTCTAATATCAAAAACAAAATCATTTGAACCCAAAACACCCATTGCTACTACAAATGAATCATCAAGCAAAGGTATGTCAATCATACAGCCAGTGTTACTTACAGACCTAAATAGAGTAGTTCAAGTGTAATAGGAATGTACACAAATCGAGCTTGAAAGTGGTTTTTCTTGTAAACACCCGGTGTGAGGGAGAAAGTTATGCAAACGTGTTGTATGATGGGAGCCAGGGCACAGATTACTAATAGTTACAACTTTACAAGCCAGGGTTGAAAACTCTTTGGTCTGGTAGGATGTTTGGTGTAACGCCTTTGCTCAGGTGTCAATGAATTTATTTTGGTGTCGTTTATTTTGAAAAGTTATAAACCTAATTAGGAAGCGGTAACTGTTCTGTCGACCGTGTTTTGTTTATTTCGATTTCGTTTTTAACCGTCAATGAATTTATTTTAAAAGTACCTCCTTGAACTTGATAGTAAGTTAGGTACATCATTCGGGACTCTTTTGAATTTGGTTTTTGGCTGCAGTTTGCAGGGCATATCATGGAAAGGTAAGCTATGCAAATGCAATGTGTTGCAGATACAAACACACGAGTAGGTGTGACTACTGTAACTTAATATTATTGAACAAAATTACTTAACTTGAAATCGATAGCCGGAAATTCTCTATTAATCTATTTAAGTTATCTTAAAATTATCTCATTGGTTCTTGTAACAGCATTTATTAACTCATTAAACCTGCTTTACTTCCCGGTACAAAAACATTGATATATCATACATAACCGTACCGCCTTTTGCGTGTGCAAAATCGTTAACAATTGGTGCAGCTATTTCTGAGTTATTGAGTAACAGATCGACACACATTTTGTTTGCGAGTTATATTATTATATTTCTTATTGTTCTCTTACAAGTACAATAGACCAGACAGTTACTTTAACTATAGCGTTATTGTATAACTAGCTTCCACCAGCGTTTACACCCGCATTCAGTAGCGACTACTCCGCGCACCGGGATTTACATCCTACAGGCCCCCTTGATGGTCTAACTAATACAAATATTTTATCAAAGCGGTGCAGTAGTTCCAAAGATAAGCCCATTCAAAGCTCGCAAACAGACAAACAAACGCTTTATATTGCAATATACCTTTTTTATATAGCAATATTCGTACCTTTGTATTAATTGCATTAAGAAGTGATTTGTTTATGTAACTGTGGATCAATATTAGAAAAGATAACTACAGATCAAAACGTAACAGATTCAGCAATCGCGATTGTCTACGAAACTATTTATAAACAGAAATTGCTTAACTGTTCTTAACGGTCTGAAAGCCGTTTGAAAATCATTATTATGATCTTGTTTCGTAGTTTTTTGTCTAAACCAGAAGCAACAACTTAGTAGTTAGAGTAATAAAATTAAATATAAAGTACCGTTAGTAACAAACGTGATTAGTTGGGTAAAAGTTATGTTAACTGCAAATTGTTGAATGAAATATTCAGTAGTTAGTATGCCTGTTTTCCTCAAGGAGAATAGGGTGAAACCCCATAGCTAGTACTGTTTACATATTGCCTCCTACAGTTTCTACCATGTCCTGAAATTTGATACATCTGGTCGGAAAGCATATCGCCATTTTTACGGACTCATAATTATTTGCTATTGTTTATATTTAAATCCGCTTCACCTTTTTGCGTTGTTACAAAATTGACTATCACATTAAAAAAAATAATTGTAAGCATGTCGTAGGAGGCTTTCAGGCTACAAATTATAATTCTAATACTTCGCATAACATCACTGAGATCAGAAACCAATGGTAGTACAACAAGATCAGCTGTGTTGCTTTCGGCTGCCAAACTGTTTAGGAAAATTGCACCTTCACTTAAACATCTGTAGATTTGTTTAATAGACATAGGTATTTGTCATTACTCGTATGGGGCGCATGTCAATTATATCTTTAGTAAGCCAATCCATAGATAGCTACATTATTGAAATCCGCAGTAAGACTACCTACGTTTGTGAATGCATTCTTATCTTTGTCGAATTTTAGCCTACATGCAGATATACACGTTCCCAATCTTACAAACAGAATTTCTTCGCTTCTCCGAAACTAATTTATCTTTATGCATCGATAATGCTGATAAGTAATCGATTTGTGATGCGATGCATCGCTTGATATTCGATTTGAAACGAATCACTCATATTTACTAACTTAAATTAACTTAATAGACAGTTTGAAACTCACCTTTATAGTGACAGAATCCTGACTGCTCTTGATAAGGTCAATGACCTCTTCCCTGCTTTTCTCTTCAACGTTAACACCATTCACTTCCAAAAGTCTATCACCAGGTAACAGTCCAGTCTCACTAGCCCCCGGGTAAGATCCAGGTTCTGCCAGAATTACAGCTTTGAACGTCAACTTGCTGACCATCCCCATGCTATTGCACTTATTGTCACCATTCAGGAGCATATTACTGTCATGTCCATTTATGTCTCCAATGAAGACCCTCTCCTGAACCATAGCTCTGCGAAGACTGAAGCCGAAATCATTTCTGGGCGCCTTCTGCCTTTGAATTGTCAGGTATCGTGCCTTCGGCAATCGAACAGGAGTTAACGAAGGCAGTGGTAGATAAACATCATCGAAGTTGCTAGTCTTTGACCATCTGTGGAAACCTTGCGACTCGCCAACTGGTGAGGTAGAGAACGGCGGAGTAGCGAATGAGGAGTTCGTTGTAGTGTCAGTGAGAGAATCAGCGCTAGGAGACGTCGACGTAACTCCAATATAACTGTTCCCATTCGTCTTTGGTACCTCATCAACATCCTGGGTCGTTATCGAAGGGTTATTTGAATTATTCTTATAGTTTTTGTACTGTGTCTCCACAGGGCTATGGATCACTTTTTTGGTAAAGTTCTGCACGTGCTGCATATCATCGCTGGACGAGGTGCTCTTCGAAGCCGGAATACCACACGTTATCATCTCATTCTGCTGAGTATTTCTAGCCAAGAGATTTGTGTCCTGGCCGTTAACGTTATCAACAGCATCGGTGCTTTGGACATTGTTTTCTACGGAATTTGAACTAGTGTTGCTGAGACGTGGACCCTTTAGGATCCCACGCTTTGGAGGACGCGGTGGTATAGGAGGTAGATTTGGCGGTTGTCTAGGGCTGGTATTGGCATTATTCGGATTATTTAATGAATTTAGTGATGTCTCAGAACTGTCGGATTGTAGGACTCCTTCCTTCTTGCTCCAGGTATGAGTTGTGGGGTACCCGGGCGACAGGTGGTTATTTTCGTCGCTCAGATTGGAGTTAGACCCCGAGGTAGGTATCAGCGGATAATTGGAATAATTCGAATCTTGTTCCAGGTGGGCGAACAGCGAGGCGGTGTAGTCAGCTGTTATGCCCGACGGCAGTTTCTCCTTTTCCTTGCGTCTGCCCCGCAATTTCAGCGATCGCCGAACCTGTGAACGATAAAAGTAGATTTTAGTGAATTGTTGTGGTAAAATCTGTTCGATACGGCTCAGTGGGCATGAAGGTTAAATGTAACAGTTAATAAAACTAGTAAATCTAATGGAACGGCCATGGCAGGATATTAGCGTTATATCGTTAAGCTTAATCTAATCGCTTTAAATGCGCAAGTCACCTGTAAATGGGAAACTGATGAAGTGAACAAAACAGTGAACGTAGTAATTTGTCAAACAGCTGACACTTGAGGAAATAATGTTGATGTTGGTTAAGGAGAAAGTGCAAGCGAAGTTGATCCCTGTTACGTCGTGACAAGGGTTTAATTTGTTGGGGAAGGATAAAGTTTTGCGAAATGACCGATGACTCTCAATTTCGCGGCGACAAGTCTTGTTGAAGTATTGTGATCGGTCAAAAACCCGACGGGTTGGTGCAATTTGGAAGCGACATTCCTCGGGGCGTCTCATGAATAATTCCCAACGAAAGTATAACAGAAAACAGGTTCTACTGGATTAATTAAAAAAGAACTTGATGTGTCCTTATACGAGTATATTCAATTTACACATAGTGTATCAGTAGTGTAACGTTTTAACGAGACTGCTAAGCCGTGAAGTAGACAAGATTAATATCTTGATACTCGTAAAACAAGAAAGTTTATTGATCATAATATTTCTAGCAGTAATTAGATATCAAAACGAAAACAATCTAACGACTAACTAGATCAAAAACACTCAATACATCAGAACAATAATTCTTACCATAATTGGATGAAATCGTACAACCTATCAAGGCTGCTATTGATTAGAATCTTTCTAACGGCGCGATAATTGTGCCAGATCAGACACGAGTCCGTCAGACCGTCAGACGCGGTCTGATAGAGCTGAACAAGCCTCACAGAGAAAGGCGAAGTCGGTATTCTATTGTAAAACTATTACATCTTTTGAATCTGAGAAGGAAACTTCTTTTGTTTTGGAATCGCTCTTTTCATAATTGCTTATGTATGAAGTAAATTGTAACTGTGATAAAAGAGGACAAAATTGCATTTTTTTTGTACGGTTTAATTCGGAGAATCTAAATTCAAATTAATTACAGAGCTACACATTTTTGGAGAGTTAGAGACTGGATTTTGTTGCAATGAAATAAGTTGAAAATGCATGTAATTGCTGGTAAGTTTGGTACAAACTTAAGCACAAAAATAGCATATCGTACTAGATACAGGAAAAAATACTCATTCAACAATACAATTTGCAGTTCACGACCTCAAAAAACCCAACGAGAAAAAAACTTTCTGATTCATAAATTAAGCCATTCAATGACTTCCCACTTCATGTACCGTGGCGGTACCGTTTTCTGTATATTAGGGAACTCCAAGAAAGTAAGTATTTAATTAAGTACATAGTTAATATATTTAATTAATTTAATTTAACGAATAACGAATAGATTAGTAGTCAAGTTACAATACAATCTGCGAAGATTAGGATGCACTTAACATACAAAAGAAACAGTAAGCAGATTATTGCTGTTTGGTATTAAACAGAAACAAAAGCATAGAATCACACACAGATACACGGAAACTAAAAATAGCAATTACCAAAGTTGTCAAAGCAAATCCTATCATCTTCAAACCGGTAGCTTCGATCGTGATCGGTATTTCCGCGTCCATTTCAATGGACAACTACAAAACTAATGAATAGAACAAATGTAGCTAACCAAGTAACAATAGCTATGTTTACAGAAATATTAACACAAAACATTATTTGGATAAAACAACAATAATTGTTGTTGACAAACAATTTCTTAGCATGCAGTTGTCGGTCAGAGGTTGAACGTAACGGTTGTGTTTTGTTTTTCTTTTGTGAGCAATGACCAATAGTTCTTTTGTTTTTCTACGTTCTTGCTAACTGTCGGCTGTCTAGCCAGTGTCTGTGCCTGAGAATTTGGGCCCCATCCAAATACTTGGGTTACAAATGGCTGGTAGCACTTTCGGAAAATTGCGTGTAGAGTGCATTCGTTATCAGCCTGTCTGATTGTTATCGGATGATTTATATTGTCATTGACGTCAATTTCTTCTTTTTCGTCGAGCGTGAAATTTATTAGGAAAACAAGATTTGTTTTCGCGATAAGTTCAATTTGTTTACATATTCAACACAATTCACGACAAGAATCTCATATTGAAAACGCGATTTGTGACGACACTTTTGTTTCTACAAAAATATAATTTTCTTCATAGCTCTGTTGCCTAAGATGTTCTATCTTATTGCTTTCATCATCATCATCATCCTCCGAGCCTTTTCCTAATCATGTTGGGGTCGGCTTCCAGTCTAACCGGATTCAGCTGAGTACCAGTGCTTTACAAGAATCTTATTGCTTTCATCATTACTGATTTATCCTATATCTAATTGTTTGACAATAATACCTAGAGCAATATGTCAGTGTGTTCCATTCATCCTTATAACCCACCATCCTACTTCATCCTTCACGGCTCATAAACCACCAGCACTAACAAAAGTAGTCCACTTAGTTCTACCATTTTCAATACTTCCCACCCTAATTAATTTCGTGTCGTTCCGTCTGCATGAGCCCAGCAAGCGGAACGCCCATATAATGTAGATGGAAACTTGAAGATGAATCTCATAGTACCGTTAGATGTGAAGTGACCGTTTTGTGTACTTGGGTAAACAACGGACAATGTAATTTAAAAAAGCACTTTAGATTCATTTACAACGGAAGGTAAGGAAGGTTTTTAAAATGGCTGAGTACAGCCGTAAAAGGCTATAAACTGGTGTCAATAGAACTGATATAATTTGCATACATACATGAAAACTTTCAATCTAAGTTGAGGATCAACGAATTACTTCTTGCTTGCATTGCAGCCAAATCCACAAAAAAATCCACCTTTCTAAACGCTTTGCTTTGTAGATGATTCTATCGTTTGTACGAAACACGGTTTTTTATAAAAATATCATGAAAATTGATGTGTATCATTATCGTTTCCTATTAATGAACATGATATACAGAAAGTCAATTCTGATACAACACACAATACCACATTAATTGCATATAATATTTCTAGGAATTTATGATCAAAAATTTTATCGGCTCTCACTTATTTTCACAGGTGAAGCTGCAAATTGTACACCTCTTTCAAACTTTCAGTTCGTTCTTCTGAATCGAGTAAGAATTTATTCTCCTATGTTTGTTCGGTTCTCGTCAAAATACTCTCGAAGTGGGGGAAAAGTCCCCTCGTTGTTTGGACAATGGGTTTCCGAAGATCACTTGATTCAATAAATTAGATCAAGATGTTTGTTCTGTGTTACTTGTAGAATGGTTTTCCGACGTCCGACATTATTGTTTATTTATTCTGTTAGTTTAGTAGCGGCGTGGCTATCAAATAAATCGAAAGGGAACTTCTCTGCGCATTCAGTGTTGCAGTTACTCCACCTTAATAGAATATGGCCCCATTCCTAAAATACTTACTATCCCTACTAATATTATAAATGCGAAAGTAATTCTGTCTGTCTGTCTGTTACGCCTTCACGTCTAAACCACAGAACTGTTTTTAATAAATTTTGGTACAGAGATAGAGTTGACCTTGAGAAAGAACATAGGATAGTTTTTATCCCGGACTTTTGAAGAATTCTTTTGGAAACGCGATATAACCGAACTCCACGCGGGCGAAGCCGCGGGCGGAAGCTAGTTATGATCTTCAGTCTATCTCCGTTAACAAAAGCATAAGTAATCAAAGTAAGCGATAAAAACATCGACATACTCTTAAATACAATCCAAGGACCCTTTACACCATTTACCAAAGGAGTTGGCGTAACACATAAAATTCATATGGAATTCTACTACGTTGTATGCCCATACGCACCTAGAACAAACGTACTAATCCTTAACAAACTAAGTTCAACAAATAAAGACATTCTAAGTGTTTGTTCGACCGATAAAACTGTATTTCTAGTGGTGTATGATTGGACGGTTCTGCTTATTTAGGTATTATTTTTACGCCTATTGATATTAAAGAATGCCTTTTATCAAGAAGGCCTATGAAATTCTTGACTTGACATGACAAAGAGAATTTTAGATTTAATAATTTCATGTTCAATTGTAGTGGATACTAGATACTGTCGAAAAAAGATCACTACAGTATTCTACGTTAACTAAACGATTACGAATAGTTATGCCCAGAAATCATCAAATCACGCTATTCATATGTATTGTACTGTTTCTATTGTTTCTAAAGCTTTGAGGGCTTCCTACCTATTATCATCTCAAACAATCGACAAAATATCGATCTAAACAAAACTAATAACTTACTCATCAAATCTATAAAAGGTATCAATATCGATAAGCCTGTTGAAAGTATCGGTGATATCATCAATGATATCCAACAATCGATTCTCATTAAATTGACGTTTATTGTATTCGAAATGTTTTCATTGATGAGTATGCTAGTCTAGGTTAATATGAATGAGATGCCATTCATTCTGTGCCAGTTGTATTAAGTCTGCAATGTAAAGAGGATATGCAAAGAGTGATTGAACTATTTGTCTTGAATTTAGAAGTGTGAGACAGTATGGTAGAGAAGTCATAGTGCCGTTGAAAGTGGAAAATGTAGACACCAAAAATAACTGGCTTCCTACCTATTATCATCTCAAACAATACGACAAAATATCGATCTAAACAACACTAATAACAATATATATAACAATATTATATATATAAAAGGTATCAATATCGATAAGCCTGTTGAAAGTATCGGTGATATCATCAATAATACCCAACAATCGATTCTCATTAAATTGATTGACGTTTATTGTATTCGAAATGTTTTCATTGATGAGAATGCTAGTCTAGGTTAATATGAATGAGATGCCATTCATTCTGTGTCAGTTGTATTAAGTGTGCATTGTAAAGTGGATATGCAAAGAGTCACTGAAATATTTGTCCTGAATTTAGAAGTGTGAGATAGTATGGTAGAGAAGTCATCGTGCCGTTAAAAGTGGAAAATGTAGACACCAAAAATAACTTTCGAAATTTAAAAAAACTTGATAACATAATTGTAAAAAACTGATGTATTCGTGGAGTACCTACATGATGATGAAGATAACGACACTTCAGAAGCAAGATAAGGTAAAGTGTTTAAGGGACAAGATGAAAAACATGACATTACGTGAGATGAAAGATAACAAGAGAACCACATTAAAAGCAAGCAAAGTTATATTCAAATGTTGCAGGTTCGTGCAGGCAAATGACAGCAAGAAAGCTTACGAATTGTGGAATAGCTACAATGTAATACCCACTAGAGATCGATTGCTCCATTCACTACAAAGAACGAGAACATGTTACGAGTACATCAATTCATTCAACAAACGGTACTACAAAATCGACTGGAGAATTTAATGGCCTCATCAAAAACAAATAAGCTATGGATAATGATACAAATCGTACGTTTAATAGGTCCAAATATAATTTGGATTGAGGTACAGAGCAAAGAACAAGTGAACGCCATAGCAACCTCGCACTTTTGACCTATTGCGACACAACCTCTCAGAGGCTTTGGAAAGATCCGAACTTTAGTAAGGCTGGGTCCGGATTGCTGATTTAGTAGCTTAATTCTGTAATCGAGTTGTTAGAATCATGATTCTGACAGCACGCTTATTGCAAAAAACTGTTTAAACAGAAATGCTGCTATAATTGAGTAAGACAAAACTTCCAGAAATACGATTTATTGACACTATCAGAATGGAGTAAAAGAAAGCATATTAAAACCTGGACTTAAAGTCTGAAATCACCAGTCCACATCGAGCAAGCGTGGTGGTTAAAACTCTTTCCCTCTCTATATGAAGGGAGGCCTGTGCACAATGGGATCATAAAAAGCCTGATGATAATGATGATGATTAGAACAGATCTGATTACCATGACGTATTTTTTAACGAAAACCTAAACCTTACTTTGCAGAAGGAGATCATGGTAATTTAGTCAGTGTACGAATTCTAAGAGCAATCCTTACACAGGATAGCAAGAATAATATCAAATAATATGAGCCAAGCCTTAAATGAAGTCATGGAAATCTTTGACATTTCACAGTCGTGCTTAACAATCGCATACTACAAATACCAGAATTTGTTTATTTTGATCATCCATTTATCTTGATCATGTGCAAGCGCAAGAATAAGATGGTGAGTAAATGTGTGCGCTACTAAATCATTTATTACGTACTTCATTATATCAATAGAATGTTTCTGGGTGGTCTTGGGCTCTGTCTACTAACACAGACGTTTATTGTATGTATTACCATAAATTATTGTAATATTACAAGTGAGGAGAAAGAATGTTGCGTTTGATGTGTTCATTCATGCTACGAAATGGTCCTTTGATACATAAAAGGACACAATGGTTTACAAAAACTAAAATAATTCTGAAAGTAAAAGTCAATCAAAGCAGTAGAGACGTTTATCAATTAGAACAAGGAAGTAAATTAAAAAACAAAAGAAATCAAATCACGAGACAGCATAAAAAGTTAATCTAGAAAGACCTGTTCGGACGCGATTACTAACAGTTTTTAGTGTATTTTCTAGGAGTGGAGCAAAAACATTTACCGGTTGTCTTAGACATTGACGAACTGACGAATATACAGTTTTGTTAAAACGTGGGCTCTTCGATGAATCTAAACTTCTTCGAATCGATTTCGAAAATTCTTTAGGTATAAAGATAGTCGACTCATCGAGGAAGGCTACTTTTCATCAGGAGGTGCGAAGTCAGTTCCACCAGACGCGGGTGAAACCCATGGTCGCTGCCAGTTCAAATATACATTAGATATGTACACACCACTTTTGCGCCATCCTCAAGATGATACAGATATAAGACTATAATTTAAACAACTCTAATTATAAACGGAAACAAAAGAATTGACCCATCAAAGTCAGGACAAACAAGACGAATTTATAACTGTACTGCTGTTCTAATTATGTGTAGACAACAAACCTTGACAATTGGAGAACCAAAATACAATAAGTGGATAAATGATTAACCTGGTATCTTTAACATAGAATAATCTGTGGTTGTAGAATAGATTTTGAAAGTACTAATGTGTATAGAAAATAGCCTAATATTTTAGGAAGATTTAAAGTTATGCAGCATACTTAATGAAACTTTGATGCGAAAAAAAAACTTAATAACGGAGCGATGTGTTGTTAGAAGAAACATGTGTAGAAAAATCAGTGAGATAATAATCTGTAGCTATAGAAAAGATTTTGAAAAAAAAAATTGCATAATAATCCACCTGATCCTACAGGAACAACTAAAGACATGCAACATACTCAATGAGGCTTAGATGCCGAACAAAACGAAACATATACAAATAATATACGGAGCGGTGTGTAGAGAGAAGAGAAATGTGTAGAAAAAACACTGAGGCATAATTTTATTAAAATACCGTTGAACAGAGTTGCCTAAAAACCGGAAGAGCTTGTTCACGAATTGATATAAAGCTGAACGACCATTACCACAGCCAACAGAATTATGTCCGTAGATAGACATATTTATTGTAAACGATAACTGTTTTTATATGGGTTTATATTTTTATTGGCAGGTTTGGAGATGCGCAATATTGCTGGACTTTCATCAGTTATTAATATAGGATCACTTTTTATTACCACTCAAAATGATAAGCAGAATACCAAAAGAGAGTGAGTTAAAAACAAACTACACTGAAGCAATTATATATTGAATCTGTGGAGATGGGAGGCCTATGTTTCAGCAGTGGAAATCCTATGGCTGAGGTGATGATGAATTATATATTGTAATTAAGACATTATGTCAACAACTGGCAGGGGTTATATAGCTAACATATACCTTTGCATAAAAGAAACTGTTAACAAGTATCGCAATTATTTTTTCTGAATTCAACGTCACGTCAACGCGAAAAATAACGTTAAGGACCAATTCATATTTGCATCACATCCCGTGAGAACTATTCCACGAATCCCGATAAAAGTATTCAGGTTAAAATAAACTTACCAAATAAATTGCTGGTAAGTGCTTTTACAGCATAAAAATGCGTTTTGCAAAGCATGACATAGAAGTCCACTTACGTTTGTACGTTTGTATACAGAAGGCGTGTGACTTTCTACAGACCGGTTTATTACTTTTTAATTATAATTGCATATATTATGACATGGGTGCTATTACCGTGGTGATGTGAAAATGTTGTCAAAGCGATGTGATCTGAGAATGTTGGTTGCCACTTTCTGAAGCTGTTAGTCATAGAAACTGATGACTTTGTTTGTTTTTCTTGGAGATACGATTTATTTAACATGTTGGAAAGTTCATTCGTTTCGAATTTCATTTGTAAGGAAAACTTTGTTGAATATCATCTGTATAGCAACAGAAAACAAATGAAAATAATGAAACAAAAGTGGAAAGTATTAAGAAGGTGTCTACACTTGTTGATTGATGTTATACGTGAAGATGTTATTAAATTCAGAACAATCTTAAACCACGCAGAAATTAGATATCTTAAAATCAATTGATTAATACACGCAGACTTTCCTAAAAACTCATGAAGTCCTACTCACAATTCTTTATTTGACTTATTCCCTCAAACTCACCTCCTCAAGCCTCAGCGGCTCCTCAAGGCCGGCCGCTATCCTCTCCCGCTTCTCCCTCTCTTTCCTCTCCTTTTTCTCTCGTTTCCGCCTCTCTTTCTCCCCGTCCCTCTCCTCTCCCGCCCCGACGTCGCCGCCAGTCAACACCGCGGTCTTTTTCATGAAGTTGAACATGGCGGCTTGGCTCTGGAAAAAAGAGAAAAAATTGGTAAGTAATTGTTTAACTCGCTACTGATTTATAGGAGTGGAAAGTATTTTAAGCCCGTTAGCGCAATGGCCACCATCTTGGACTGCCGAACTGAAGATACCGCATTAGATTCTACTACAGTCGACATTTGGGTAATTAAGTAGTAGATATTCCTGGTTGCTGTCTGGATATTAAAATACTCTACCAGTTGTGTTAGCACTTATAACATAAGATGGTCAATTGCTTTTCATAGGACTTAGCGACCAATTATATTATTTACCTATGATATTTTATGCACATTTTCTGCGACGGCAGACTTAACGCCTTGGGTGTTTTATTATGTACGTATTATTATCATGTAGTTATGAGTATTTATTCATTGCTTGTCTATCATTTTTCCGGGCTAAAGGACCAGAATATCATCGTGATTGTGCAACGCTTGTAACCGCAATAGCAATCATTTGGACAGTGCAACTAAGTTCATTGCTCTGGATATTATGAAATCATTATCGTTGCCAAAGAACCTAGTTCTTAATTTATGCGTTGAATGTGAGCTTTTATATAAATCTTCATCGGTCATACTCATACATAACACCGCACTGTATTAAATAATGATTGGACAGGCACAAACGATTTACATTAGTATTTCTAGTACATATACTTAAGTTGAATCAACACCATCATCAACCTTTTTATAGTCCCTCCTGGGCACAGGCCTCCTCTTATACAGAAGAGGACCGTAGAGTTAAAAGTTGCTAAATAGCATCATCAAAAATCAAAAGTAGGTACCGTAGAACCAAAACTCCCGAAAACTGAAGAGTACATAGTGTTCGAAAGACTCAATCATCTACATACATACGTTCATACAATCACACTCATACTCCAACACTTGGTTTAACAGAACTGTCAGTTCCATACAACAATCTATCATGCAACCCGTCATGCCAGTGAGAAGATATGACATGGAGAGACACTGTAGAACAGATTGGGTTTCAAGGGGGTCAATTCGAATTGGTGACGGATTTGAAGTACGTTGAAAAAGTTATGGATAATGTATGGTGTCAAATGGTGTGACGTTAAAGACATAATTTATTCTGTACCTATATCAACCGTAGCTATAGTGTCTTGGTTCCAGCGACATCTTTAAGTTGGAGAACACTATGGAAGATATGGTTTTAACTATTGCCGTCATACAGGAAAAACCGACTTAAATGAAAAGAAGGGCCCCGATACGACATTTTTGTTAAAAAGGGATTATCTGCATGTAGTGTATTGGATTTACCTATTCTATTTAATGAACTTGCAACCTGCGATAGAAAGTAGGTATTGTAACAAAACCAATATTCTCTTTTCTATAAGCTCTCTGTACCCTATCTTATCAGTGACAAACCACACATCCCGTCCCTTTGATTTACTTGAAGTGCACTGGATATCCGAACCATATTATCTTTGCCTTCGCGGCAGCCGACCCATAAAATTGATTGACGCGTGCGCATTCAGATTTATTTACAGCTGGCAATGTTCTTGATACTTTGTTGCGCTTTTGAAGGCGGGAAAGGTAAGATAACCTTGTTCTTGTATGGTCATACTGCTCTAAATAAACGGAAGAGTATGGTATGTATGTAAGTAACAACTAGATTTCACCCACAACTGCAGCCGCGACTCTAGAGAACTGCGTTCCGCACCCGGATAAAAGGACCAATGTCATCACAATGGATGGAGCCGTTTCGGGCAGAGAGCGTCACAAGCAAACTCCCTTTCGTTCTACATAATGTCTAAATAATGAATGCTTCTTTAAATTCAGCACGTAGCCCTTCATTTGTAGCCAAGGAACAAAACGACTACAGTTTAGGAATCCTAAAAGCTGAGAAAGTGGAGAAAATCCCTACAGCATACATAATGCAATTTATTAGTAATCTGTGGATTAAGTACGATAACCTCGACTGCCTTAGTAAGCCATCGATCGATGGTCTTTAGTCGAGTTTTTATAGAGATGGAGAACTCAAAAGATTTTAATGACAGAAATAATTCGATGACCGAAAAATGGGGTAGAAATAGATCGACTCTTCCTAGCTAAAAGTAAAGCCCATACAATTTAGTAAACTGTGCCCATACAAATTCTTTTAGGCCAAGACGAAAAAGTTTTTGACCAATCAATAGAATTTCGTGCAACGGTAAAAGCAAGCATATTGAGCATATCGTCATTAGCCGAACACAAATAACTTTATCTAATCAGTGCACCTGTACAATTATGTCTTTAACAAATATTTTGTAAATCGTAATGAGTTGTTTCCTCATTAAGGCAGGTGGTTGTTTGTTTGTATGTCACACTTAAGTGCACAAACGCCTCAGGCAATAGGAACCTCCACCATAAAACAACTAAAATTCTGAACAGCCGAATAAGAGTGAAAATGTTGATTACTGAAAACGCCACTTAATTTTAAGAATTGCTCAAACATAATTCTATGTCTCACACTTTCGAAAAGTTCTGCGACCGAATAGTTTTAAATAGAACTTAATATTTCGAGAAGGTAATTTAGAAAACTTCAAATTCTCTTGTTTTTCCGCCCGAATAATGAGTTTCAAAGGTAAATTGCAGATTACCTGAAAACTGTCTAAACTTCTTGGAACAAATTGACGTTACTGTGTCGCTTACATCACAAAAAAATATTTACCTACCTACTTTCGTGCTTCCACCCCGTACACTAATATTATTATCAAAGCTATCCAATAAACTGTTCCTTATCAAGTAACAACGACATTTATTACTTTAAATTAACCATTTATTGTTTGTAGGCGAATAGGTTAACGGCCTGTTTCAAACTATTCAGAATATCAAAGCTAAAGTACCGTTGTCATTTGTACCAGGTTCCTACCGTAGTTTTACTCGCGTCCTGAGGGAACTACTTCCCATTTGTCATCATCTTACGATCCCTTCCGCTGTGGCTTGTCACACTCATGACCAAAACCCATTCATGTTACTTTTGGAGCCCTCTGGGTCCTAGGGCTGCGGTAACTCTTTCGAACAATCCCGTAGCTCTGGCAGGCTTTGGCCTATATCTTGAATGTAAAGGTACCTACCCAAGGATGGTAAGTAAGTAATGTGCAACTCTATGCGTGATCTACAAGCAAGTTATATCTATGGTGTTATCAATAACATGGTAAGCGACACGACATTTGTTGTAATGTTCATAAAACACTTAAATAACCATTATTTTTTACTGTTTAGTGAAATAGGTCACGACACAACTAACGTAATTCTAACGTAAAAACTTTAGTAAGCAGCGTTTTGAAAATTATAACACGCGAGACTCGTGTAAATAAATTACGTAGTAAGACTGTGTGCACACCGACACAGTTAACCATATCACAATATGTTTAGCTCTAGCGTGTAACAGCGGCCTTAATAAGTAACAGGCTCAAGGGTTAATCATCGTAAGGAGTCGTAACAAAGTTAGGTGACCATCTTATCAGGACCAGGTCTTCCGTATTTTGGAGTACCGGCTGTCAATTGTTTTGAATAGTCAGACACTAGCACGTCTGCCAAACAGCCTTACTAAAGTATTATCGGGTAACTAGGTTGAGGAGGTGAGATGGACTCCATGTAAAGAACTTAACTCTTTATAGCTACAGTAGTTACTCAGTGATGCCGCACATTCTGAGCTGCAAACTTTACGCTCAACATAAACTCAGCCTTGTTACATGTAACTAAATATAACAACAACAATAGTAACACGTAGACTACCGTTACAATACCGATGGCATCTAAATAACTGTCAACGCATTCTGTGCGTACTAGCGCGTTGTATGAGATGCGCGAAGCATACAAATTGAGTCAGCTTTCAGAAGGATTTAATGGCATTGAAGAAGACAAGGTATTGAAGGATCGCCTGTCCAGTCGTGAATCAAGGAGTGTCGCTTACGTGGTCTTGGTAATAAAGAAGAACATCGTATAGGTTATCAAGCTGTAGGTATGTGTCTACGAAATTGTGTCTTGTTCTATTCAGACCAGATCCACAGATACTTCTCTATTATCAACGTACATTTATACCTATTACACCTGTATTTTATATATTTTCCAGTACTTATATACTATATACGCTAACCTATATACTGAACTGATTAAATCGTAACTTAATTACTCGAGTAGGTAAAAAAATGACTTACGAATTTCTGCCCCATCTTTGTTTATTTTGGTTATTAACAATTATTAATTATTAACTACACTATTCACAACACATCTCTAGGTATAGTTCGATTGGCACTGATGACAAAATGTGCGCGTTAAGGGAAAATGAATGTAAAACAAAAATAACTAATGTGATGACCGGTTGTCCCTAAACATTAATACCAAAACAAAACATGCATTAACTTATTTCCATACTTGACAGCTAATAAGCTGTGCAAAGTGGGTTATGATATGACCCACTATCATCATTTTGTCATGCAGAAGAATGAAAAACATAGAATTGATGATTAAACGAACTTACCTGAAGTGAAGTTCAATCCCAATTACACGAAGGCTCTGTCCGAAGAGATCAAGAACAACTACGTAGTAACGCGCAGGTACTACACTATCCATCCACTGAATTTGAAATAAAAAAATAAAGATTGAAAACCAACAACTGTCAGCGCCCTCTCTTGGTAGGTAGGTCATTTAGTTAAAAGTAGAGAACGGAATTACTTACGATTACATACTTACAACGCATTTGGGTATCAATTGAACACACCTGGTTGTTCAAGTACGGGATCGGGCGGGTGTTGATCTCTTCGGACAGAGCCTTCGTGTAATTGGGATTGAACTTCACTTCAGGTAAGTTCGTTTAATCATCAATTACACTCTGCTCTGTCCTCGAGATCAAGAACAACTACGTAGAACTTGAAAGCATTCAGTTGCGTTGTATGTATGTACGGTTTTGTTATTTTATGACTGAATAAAAGAAAATAAAGAGCATGTAACAGATTATTCATTAATTATATATTTATTTGTTTTACAATACTTAATGATTACTTATGGCAATTACATAAGTAGGTATGCTACATACTTACTAATTTAAATTAGATACTATTGAGAAAAAGGCATTCTTTACATTTACTGGAAAAATAAATTTCTTCTATCGAAATAAAAAGGGGTAATTAAGATTCTAAAACTGATACAGCAAAATCATTGGCATTATCCGTTAGGACTGGTCTTTGATAAAACCTTGCAAATACTGATGAGGATCCACTCCAGCCTGCTGTTTTTCTAATTAAATCTATGGATACGCCTGATCTTAGAGCAGCTGAAGTAGATGCATGTCTAGTTGAATGGGCTTTGAATTTACTGGTATCAACACCACTGTCACATAAAACATTTTTAATCCAGCGGCTCAAAGTCTGTGAATTTACCGAATTATAGGGGCTTTTAAAACTTATGAAAAGGTTTTCTTGTGCGCCTCTAATTGTCTGAGTCTTCGAAATATATGCTCTGAGAGCTTCTGCTGGGCATATTTCTGGCTGCTGGCTAAAAAATGGTAAATGAAGACAGGATTGTGTTGAGCCAATACGCGAAGTTTTAATCAAATCTGGGATCTTAATAGATATGTGGTCTGAATTAACACTGATATTCTTAATATTAATTTTTGAGATGGTCTGAACCCTGTGAGCAGTCACTAATGCGATCAGTGCAACAGTCTTTTTGGTGAGACATTCTAAATCTAACTTATCGTTGGGATAACATTGAGACAAATGATTTAGTACAATAGACGGATTCCAGGTTTCATTATATCTAGGCAGTGGTGGTCTAAGTTTATAGAAACCTTTAAATAAACGTATGATTCTATCATCAGTTCCGATTCTTGAACCAATAATCAAAGATAGGGCTGACCGATAACTATTCAAAGTTCCGTATTGGGCCCCGTTATTAAATTGCTTCGTAAGAAAATATATGATATTAGGGACAGAAGCTTCATATAAATCAACACTGTGAGATTGGCAAAAAAGGAACCATCTTTTCAAACCTGTATCATACTGCTTCATGGTATTATTGGAAAGTGAAGCGTACATTATATCAATAGAAGCAGTCGGGATGCCTCTTCTTAGAAGTGCCGTCCTGACAATCTGCCTGCAGCCAGGGTAAGCCGTGGAGGTGGAGGTCTGTGGGAACATGACAACAGAACTTGGTCACATGGTTCAAACAGAATAATATCTGATACTAATAAACTTTCGAACAACGGAAACCAAGGTTGAGTAGGCCAGTATGGAACAACGACAATGCCTTCAGCCTCATCCGTGATTATCTTTCTCAAAGATTTTAAAATCACAGAAAAAGGTGGAAAAGCATAAAAATTTAGATTGCGCCAATTTAGTGTGAAAGCATTAACGGCGTAAGCGTCAGGGTCTTTCTTCCATGACACATATAAGTCACACTTTCTATTTATTCTAGATGCAAAAAGATCAATAGATGGTGAACCAAACTTGTGAATGATTTTACTGAAGGCACGATTAGTTAGCTCCCATTCTACGTCAGGATGCGTGGCCCTAGATTCAGCATCTGCGATTTCATTATTTTCTGAGCTTATATAAGAAGCAAAAACATAAATATTTCTCTGCTCGCACCATTGCCAGAGCTCCCTAGCAATTTTATTTAAATTAGGAAACCTAATACCACCCATTCGATTAATATACGATATTGCGGTGGTATTATCGATGCGCAAAAGGATCTGACAATTTTTTAGGTGTTTTGCAAATATCTTGAGGCCAAAAAAGGCTGCCATGAGTTCTAGCAAGTTGATATGCAGATCCTTTTCTACATCACTCCACTGTCCGTTAGACGTCTCATCTCTACATGCCACCCCCCACCCTGTTTTGCTTGCATCTGAAAATATTTCAAGCAAATATTTTTCGTCACGAATAGGGTTGACACTATTTTTGACAGCGTTTAACCACCACAGTAAATCCTGCCGAATGTGTGAAGGTATATCCATAAAACTTTCATAATCGTTAGACCTAAGCAGAGCTAAGTATTTACATCTTTCCAATTCCTTTGTATAAAGCCAACCGTATTGGATAGCTGGACAAGCAGAAACCAGAAGACCCACCAGGCGAGCAAGAATTCTAATTTTGCAGCGGTTAAGGGTCATAAAATTATTCACCTCTTCTATGATGTGCGACTTTTTCTTATCAGTTAACTGTATATGGAATAACTCTGTGTTAATAATGAAACCTAGATATTTACATGAAGTCTGTGGCGTCAATGAACTTTTTTCGATGTTAACAACAAATCCCAAAGATTCTAAAATTAATTTTGTCGTCTGAACATTTTTTAAGCATTCTTCATAAGTCTTTCCAATACAACATATGTCATCTAAATAAATAGTTGAAAAATATCCTAAGCTTCTCAGTAATGCCATCACGGGCTTTAGCAATTTGGTGAAGACATATGGAGCTGTACACAAACCAAATGGAAGGACGTTGAATTCGTAAAGATTATTATCCAAACCCTTAATATATGGTATTTGAAAACGCAAAATTTACGAAATTCTTTATCAATTGAGATCAAGAAATATGCGTCCTTTAAATCTAACGTGGCTAAATAACAATTTCTAGAAATTAATTTTATTGTTGTTCGTAAATCTTCTAACTTGAAATGATTTGTATTTATAAATGTATTTAATTTTTTAAGATTTAATATAAAACGCTGTCTTCCATCTGGTTTGGGTACAAGAAAAGTGCTTGAGACATATTGTCCCGGACATGGTACACATGGTGATACGGCACCCATCTTAATTAGATCAGTGACAATCTCCCTATATGCTTTTAATTCATTTTTATTTAAGATTGGTGCCGATGGGGTATTATTTTGCTGTACGTAAGTATGGAAAGGTATTTTATAACCCCTTATCCAAGATAAAAGTAGCCCATCGCTGGTGATAAGACGCCACCTATCGATGAAGTGTGACAAACGTCCTGTATGACTCACCGGCTCTATCGGCGGTGCGGTGCGTGGGTCTGTGAGCGCCTGTAGGGTGCGCTCGGCTGCGGCCGCGGCGGCGGTGGGGCGCGACGCTGTTGGCGCGGGTACTCCGGTCGGGTCGGAGCAGGCGCTGTCGAACGTCTCGCCGCAACTCCCGTCTGCCTGCTCATGGGTGGAAGTGGGCGCCGCGAGTTTAAATTCTGCGTCTGATTGGTTAATCTTCTTGACGGTCCAGGTATAGGTGCTACAGTCTTCATTTCTGCACCTGTTTTATTAATCGCTTTTGCCGCCTTTAACAAGTCACCCAGTTGGCTACCAAAAAGATGGCTATCAATTTTTGCTTCGTACAAGTGATCTTTTATTTCTTTTTTGATTGAAGAACAGACAAAACTCCTACGAATCATGGATTCTGTATGTTGCAAGTCACAGGCTAGTTTACCGGCGTCAGTTAATGATTTAATAAGCGATATGTTTGTACTATCGGTGGATAAAATCTGTGAAAGGGCATCTCCTACACAAGCGATTATCAATGCGATTTGCTTCTGTTTATTTTCGATAGCTTTATCTTTCTTGCTGAGAACCTCAGATAAAGCTGCTTTTACCTCCTGATTGAGAGCAGGAGCATCGATATTCTTGCAGTTTTGTGGGATAGAATGTTTATCAAGAATCTGTTTTCTAGCTTCCTTAGAGAGACCATTCGTCGCTGTATGCTCCCACCTGATAGCTAGATTTGAATTCAAGGGTGGGCCAAATTTTTTATCGTTTATGGGGGCTTCCCCTAATATTTCTAAAATGTCATCAGGAAGAGAATCCTCAACTGTATCGTTGTCCGCTACTTGCGCGGCCGCCGCTGCAGTATCAGGGAGAATAGAAGCTGATAAATCTGGAGGTTGCTCCGATATATTGACCACGTCATTAAGTGGGGCGTCATCCACGACATGGTGGTCTATATTTTGTGCGGCCTCGTTAGGTTGATGAGTTAGCGCGAGAGATGACGAGCGTTCTTCACCAGG
The DNA here is from genome assembly GCF_030705265.1 of Helicoverpa armigera. Lineage (NCBI taxonomy): Eukaryota > Metazoa > Arthropoda > Insecta > Lepidoptera > Noctuidae > Helicoverpa > Helicoverpa armigera. Next base: position 6,573,914 of record NC_087141.1, read on the forward strand.
GTGGGTTCTGTGAGGTTCGTCTGAAATGGGCATTATTGCCTTTAATTGTAATTGCTCGCATAATTTGTTATTTAACATTTATGCGGGGAACTATGACGGAAGCATTCCATTGTAATGCTCACAATCATCTTATTACATCAGCATTGGTAACAATCCCTGTGGACTGAACACAGCTTGTTGTTATCAGATGGCGGAAACATTCCATTAAAATGTTCACAACCAACAAAGTATATTTATGTTAATAGTTTATGAAATAATGTGGGTAGTAATCGTTAGAACTCGACTTAGCTTGTAGGAACATTCCGTTATAATATACTACCACGAAAATAAAATTTCTAAAATTAAGAGGGTAGATCCAACATACCGAAACAAATAAATCTTTCTTATGGAAAAAACCGTAGTATTGATGAAATCAGCTAATTAATAGGCACTTACCTAAGATTTTTAACGAATCCTGTGAAGATGAGCGAAGACGGTGTGCTCGCCTCTTCCGTAACTTTCTTTCGATCTTCCTCATTTTCCGATCTACGTAGGACTCAATATCTTCATCACTATATCGCTTTTTCGGCATAATTGTAACTTTAAGCTTGATTAACACAGTAATAAACACTTACGAGTACCTATAAGATGGATTTTTTAATTAAAATAATAATTATTTGAGAGGAACGAAAAAAACGTGGCGGATAGTGTGAGCACTAAAACGCGAATGACCTACCTACCAAGAGAGGGCGCTGACAGTTGTTGGTTTTCAATCTTTATTTTTTTATTTCAAATTCAGTGGATGGATAGTGTAGTACCTGCGCGTTACTACGTAGTTGTTCTTGATCTCTTCGGACAGAGCAGAGTGTAATACAACATTTTAAGCCATGGACTTTGGGCTCACTCAATGTTAGTTAACGTTACCTATATCCTTCTCGGTCTAAAAGTCGGATTTATCACAGGTTCTTATAAAACGTCAGAAGCTACGGTATACGCACGGTTCCAAACTACTAGAAGCTATTTATTATTATCTTATTTACATTTGCAATAAATCTAAGGAAGGATATGAGATTGATATCAGGCTGAAACGATTTCCTCAGAACGAAAGAGAAACGGGAAACCTTTTATTACTTTGATCCGCATTCCATAAGGGCACGCAGGAATTGGCAATCGTTCAAATGTAGGTACATTTTTGTTATACATTTTCAAATGCAATGACGCACCACCTTTTTTACTGTCGTCTGTATCCAAAAAGTTCTTGGTGAATTTGAATGAGTCGCTGGATGATGAGAAGTATATGAAGAGAAGAGACCGTAAAGACACGCCACTAAGGCGCAAGTTCACTGACAACATACGTCAGTTTTTCTTAAAACAACTGTTTATTATTAAACTTCAAAATTCATAGTGGAAAGATGTCTTAAGAAAACTGACGTTTATGTCGTCGTCGGTGAAAACGTGTCTTATAAGACTTTTACGACAGGAATTATGCTTATTCAGTCAAACAAATGCTACATCCAGTAAAATGACGTTTGATCAAAATGACAGCTGTCATATATGACGTCCCTTTTTGGTATTGCTCATTCACAGAGGAAAGCATTATTTATTGTGTTTAGCGACTTTGTTAGTGTACTGTTAGCTTTCCAACAATAAGTGGGATGAACACGAAATGTTTCTGAATACTCACGTCTCGTTGCAAACGGTCTTAACATTGTTGCTTATAACTGTTTTCATTCAATACGAATGCGTCATTCATTCAGAATTTTACCAAACGAGTTACTATAGTCGAAAATAGATTTTACACGTCTTTTCAATATAACTGTAGGTCCTAAATAACAGTTAGAATGATTTATTTGGTAGTTAACGTAATGTGTACTATGACATAAGCTACCTAGGACACTATATAAAAAGTAGACATCATATTATTTTTGCGTTTCACCTTATGGCAAAATTAATAAAATCGACATTTATTTTTAGTTAAGTATTATATAATCTCGGACGCATCCTATTTGGTAATAATTAAGAATGCATCCACGAATCTCTTAAAGGTCATTAAGAAAAGGTCAAAATGGCGCTTACGTCATTTTTAATAATATAAATACCAATCCCTCGAAATTCATCCCATTAAAATATGACATTTATTTAGACTATTATACAATACGATAAAACTAAAATAAAACATAAATATCAACTAAACAAGTTTTTACCGTATCCTAGATAAGTAACGTTATATGTGATGAATATAAGTTTAGCTAAATATGTATAAAACTAAAAAAATATCAACACATGTCAAGACCCGGTTTATTAACGGAGTTATATGAGTCATAGGGCAACTTCACAAGGCCACACTAAAAATAAATAGAAGTAGTATCTTAATTCGATTTTAGCCAAATAAGAAACGTAGCAACAGAGTTGACATTATGTGTGAATATTATCAAATCAAATTATGTATTAGTTAACCTTTTAATCCATAAATATCCAATGTTTTCGACTACCTATTCGCTAAGAAATGAAAACACAATCAGATTTATTTTCATCAAAGCCTGTCATATATCTGTATAAATAAATAGCAAATTCCACTCTTCTGATCGCCTAATGAACCTTCAAATCTCTCAACCCATACCTTCAACAGCAGCATGGGTATAAAATAACTCACATTCCATCACAGAGAAAGGACAGCATATCCTTCGTGTGTAGGGTATCAAGCGCCATAATGTTACGGTCAGTGGGCGATGACTGGCGTTGACCCATTCACGTATTATAAACTAGCTTCTGCCAGCTGTTTCACCCGCATCCCGTGGAAACCTCGGCACGAACCGGGATAAAAAGTAGCTTATAGCCTTTATCGATAAATGGGCTATCTAACACAGAAATAATTTTTCAAATCGGACCAGTAGTTCCTGAGATTAGCGCGTTCAAACAAACAAACTCTTCAGCTTTATAATATTAGTATAGATTACAAACTCCTCTTAGCCCATGTCCTAATCACATTTAAGTCTTTCAGACCAACTCTTCAACAACGGCCCGGGTAAAAAATACTACAGAGAAAAGACAGTAAGTATATCCTCCGTGTGTAGGGTATCAAGCGCCATAATATTACGGTCAGTGGGCATTGATCCATTCACATATCATAAATTAACTCCTCTTAGCCCATGCCCTAATCACATTTAAGTCTCTCAGACCAACTCTTCAACAACGGCCCGGGTATAAAATACCACAGAGAAAAGACATAGATCTTCCGTGCGGGTATCAAGCGCCATAATATGTCAGTGGGCGTTGACCCGTATACTGTCATAGCTTCTGAATTTGCTATACAATAAACTACAAAATCCTCTTAGCTGATCCCGTTATTATACCTTCAATCTCTTCAATCCTTCAACAATGTCCCGGGTACAAAATACAACAGAGTAAATACAGCAGATTCTCCGTGCATGTATCAAGCGCGATAATATTACGGTCAGTGAGTGTTGACCCATACACTGTCATAGCTTTTGCTCTTAGCTGATTCCACCTACCAGCGTTAAATCTAATTCAAAACCAACCCTTCATTGCAATCTTCTGTCGGGGTACGAAGTATCACCACACATTCCATCACACACAGAGAAGGGACAGCAGTTCCTCCGTGCGTATATCAAGCGCCATAATATTACGGTCAGTGGGCGTTGACCCGTTTACTGTCATAGCTTCTGAATTTGCTGTACAATAAACTAGAAAATCCTCTTAACTGATACACTAATTAACCTTCAAATCTCTTCAATCCTTCAACTACAGTCCTAGGTATAAAATATTTCAACATTCCATCATACACAGAGAAAAGACAGCAGGTCCTCCGTGCGTGTATCAAGCGCCATAATATTACGGTCAGTGGGCATTGGCCCGTAAACTGTCATAGCTTTTACATTTGCTAAAAAATAAACCACAAAATCGTCTTAGCTGATCCCCTTATATCCTAAACCTTCAATCTCTTCAGTCCTTCAACTACAGTCCTAGGTACAAAGTATTTCAACATTCCATCAGACACACAGAAAGAAGACAGTAGATCCTCCGTGCGTGTATCAAGCGCCATAATATTACGGTCAGTGGACGTTGACCGGTATACTGTCATAGCTTTTACATTTGCTAAAAAATAAACCACAAAATCGTCTTAGCTGATCCCCTTATATCCTAAACCTTCAATCTCTTCAGTCCTTCAACTACAGTCCTAGGTATAAAATATTACCACACATTCCATCACACACAGAGAAAGGACAGCAGTTCTCCGTGCGTGTATCAAGCTCCATAATATTACGGTCAGTGGGCGTTGACCCGTTAAGTCCAGACGCGTTGACGCCGCGTCACGGGCGCCGGGATTGGGATGCGTACACTTTTATGTTGGGCCCAATTGATAGGATCGTGCTTGGTATGTTGATGATAGATTGAGAGGAAGAGAGAATTAGATGATGTAGGTACCTATATGTAAAAGTTGGTGGTCTCTGTTGCCGTTTGATTGGTTACAGGTTTGCAACAGCAAAGCGACGATTAAGTAACTGCTATGATTAATTTGACAACAGGAAAACCACACTGTTTAAATTAAATTGCTAATTTTGAGGTTAATTTTGTACATAAAATATACAATACATTTGACATAATATTCAAAATTTTATCAAATTAAACTGTCAATTCGAAGGTAATCGTCGTTATAATGTGCCCTACCGATCATCTCCGTACTGATTTCAGAGCCCTTACTGAACCGTACTGAAGGTCTAATAACACGATCATCAATGTATAATAATTCGTATTACTTATGCGAAATACGAATTAACGGACAGTAAGCATTTAGGTAAAGACCCGGTTTGGTCAAGACTGAACGGCTGCTTTAGCATACATGTACATAGCAAAAAAAACTATGTATTATGAATCAAATACAAAGTTTAATGGCCATGAGAAGTGACCCGTGTCGTTTATGTTATTTATTCAATGACAGTGCGGATGTATCGAAGGACGAAAGGGGTCCGAACTCAGATTATTCATCGTTAGGTCTTTTGTGATATTTCAATGGACAATATTTCTAAAATTAGAAAGATGGTATACGAGCCGAAGCCTATCAAAATCAAAGAGAAAATAATCCTTAGGTACTTCCTTTTTAATATTACGAATGCGAAAGTTGCTTTGTCTATCTTTCTGGCGTTCGCGATGTTCGCGCGTATGCTTCCTTTTTTTCAAATCAAATTACCAAGAAAGACCTATAAAAATAACATTAGAAACTAAACAATAAACTCTATCGTAAACGACCCAGCCGATAATACAACAATTCAATTAGTTGGACAGTGGAAATGCGTAAGCAATTCTGTACTTAATGGCTACCCCTAATGGTATTAGCCGACATAAAAGGTGTTGAGCTCAGCGGTAAATCATCACTGGATGTAGTTAATGAGGGGCAGGACAGAAGAGAAAAGGACGATGACTCTAGCACATACACATACACGTACAAAAGTTTAGAAAATTGGAAAAGTATCGAAGGACCAATATTTGCCAAAACAGGTCCTTCCACTCGCATTGGCAGTTAAATTATAAATGATAAAAGAAGAAGTGACGAAGACTGGACGTTTTGGGATGTCTTTTGTGAATTTTCAAGTCCAAAAAGTGCTATTTTAGCAGCCAAAGAGTATAAATGATTTTGAGTTGAGTTCATACATGGCATGGCAAAAAATATTGCAATATTGTCTTCATACATTCTCTGAAGGCAGTTTTCCAAAAAAATGGGTCATTTACACACTCCAAAACAATAGAGAATTACCACAAACAAGTGTGACTTCAAGCGTTTTAGTGTATTCTATGCACGTTGAGAGCCTCGGAATAGCCGTTACTCACGTCACCCCAGCGAATACGCGTTGGACATACAAAAAAATGCTTTTACTAATTTACGTACTATGGGAAATATGTGGTGAAATGGCCATACGTTATAGCGATAAAGTAAATTACCAAAACCTTCATCTTCAAGTTAGTTACACCTTTTTTGTAGTTTGTTATTTTCAATTAGTATTCATGCTTTTTTTTATAACATTGAAAAAACAGTGTCCATTAGATTCTAAAAAGAATACGAGGAAAGAAAAATCAACTTCGTCATCATATTCAGCAAAAAAATAAATGACAGCACGAGCCGGACAAAAACTGATATCACAAAGGCATAGAAAGATACGAAGTTTTTTATAGTAATCGATTACCTATAAATAGATACGAGATGAATCATTCAATCCGTTCATTCAATTATTGAATATTTTTTACTGGCAATAATGAGTAAGTAATCATTGTGCGGAAATTATGACTTAAAGAAGAACGAGTAACGCATGGATTAGAAAAAACTGTTTGCTTTTAAAATTGATTGTTTACGCTTGCTCGGTTAATCGGGATAGTAAAATTCAAACAAACATCTCAGGCAAGATTATTTAGGTTTTTATTGTATTCTTATTTCAAATTGAGATTCGATGCTCTTTTTTTTAATATGTCTAATATGATCAAAAAGGTTTGATAACTTCAACGTCACTGCGGTTTTCTGTCGTGAAAACGAGACAGACGAATATACTGCATTTTTTATGTGAGTAGGATGTTGTTCTCATCAGTTATACTGCGGAGAATATGAAGAATCTCAATAAGAATTTGATAATATCCGTAAAGGCGGATGAGTCTTGAATTGTTTTGTAAGCAAATGGTAAAATAAAGTGGGAAAGAAAGATTCCATCTTAGTGAGAAGTTAAAGAATTCGTTTCACATTTTAGATTAAAATTAACCATGTATGACCATGACTAGGTAGATACTGAAAAGCTTATATGAGTAGGTCACGATGTCTGCTTAGTACTTAAAGATTATGTCACTTTTCTATTTGTTTTAGATTAAGTCACTGTTGCTTATATCCATTAAAGACTATGTAGTCATCGGTGTCAAGAATTGCAAAATCAAAATCAAAAGTCATTTATTCAAAGTAGGCTGAAAATCAGCACTTTTCGAACGACAAATTTACAAAAGACAGCCCCCAAAACGCCCGCCCTTCTGGTCCTTGCGGAGTCAACGACCAGGAACAGCCAAAGACTTGGAAACAGTCCATGGTAGAGACAAGGATTTCGACAGCTTCTAAATCTTATTACCGAATTAGCTTCTGCCAGCAGTTTCAACAGTGTCCCGTAGGAACATCTATCCCTATAGAAAATAACTTAAAACCTCCATGGATAATAATATTTAAGCAAACTCCTCAACATTATAAATTGGTATACATTGAGCGGCACACTTGAGTGACTATAGTTGAACAATAGTTAAAATACTAACCCACTTCGAAAGCCAATACAAACGTTGAACATTCTTTCTATTATAGTCCATTTTAACAGCACTATCCACTACACACAAACACCAATTTTCCAGCACTAAAAACTACAATCACCACACAACTATTTTAACAGTTCCTCACTAATTAAGTCAATGAGAATCGACACAATTAACACTTTAACTTTTCAATGCACATTAAAAAATAATAACTTCATACATTGCCATTAAAGAGAAACACCATTTACCAACTCCTTGTAAAACAATACTTTTGTTTATATTTTTTGTTCAAAAATATTTCCAACAAGTTTCGTGTATGTTTAAACCAGTTTTTTTGCTTTCTGAACACAAGATACAAAGCGACATTGATCACCGTACTGCGGTATTGTGGGGCGGCGCGTGCGCAGGCTTGCAACAATACCTTGGAATGTGGCGACGCAACGCGCTGTATTAATTACTGCAGTTATATCATAGTTACGGTGAGTGAATGTGAGGTAGATAGGTCACTTTGTAAGTAGGAAACTGGGTATAAACATAAACAAGTAAGAGGTTTATTGGTTACTATTCTAATGGACATTCTCTCTAATTTATCCAAATCCATCTACTAAAGTAGGTAGCTAATTTGCTATTTTTTCCAGGTCATTTGAAATGTACTTAACTTGGCGGGATACTTCAAATTATGAACTTCTCTTGAATGAAACCGGGACCTTTTGGCTCCTTAGCTCTTCTTATATTATGATAGTTTCTAATATTTGAGCCAATAAACTCTAATTTAATTGCAGCAACAAAAGAAGTCGGTACAAGAAAGTAGCTAAATCAGTACCGGCAGGAGCTACTTAATCGACTTCGCAATAAAAACGTTCTGTTTATAAATTCCTTCACAAAACAAGTAAAAACAATACTGGCACTTTAAAACACGAATTTCACACGAGTATTGTATGAAAATTGATAAAAACAATGGAGGATCAATCATGCACTCACTACTATCAGGTAGGTACATCGAAAACAAAATGACTAGCGGAGGTGCCGTAACGGAAAATCGCCTAAGAAAGTAGAACGCCAAAATGCGGGTGAGAGGGGGGCGAAGGACGTTACTGTTTTCGTGCTTATTCGTTTGGATCCCGTTGACAGAAGTCTCAAAGCACCCCAACGCTTCGTAGTTATCCCACCCCACACCCAGTTTACGAATTTGACATAGAAGATGGCGCCTGACACACCTACCTACATATAATATTATGGCATCTCCGCTCATCTTTCCTTACTCCTTAGGTAGTACCTACAGGTGCAAAATGACTCACGGAAATATGCGAGCACTAGAAAATATCACTAGGTAGAGTGATCATAACATGTGCATGGGTCCTTTGTCTAAATACCGTAAAAGCTGAGGAGTTTTGTAAACAGACGCTACGGGTATGAATGGCATAGTTTTGCATCATTCCAGACATTACGACGGTGTTACAACTTGGCAGTATAATAATAGTTTATTGTGTGCCGAATAACATATTGTTTTGTGCAATATGTTTTGTAAGTTAAGTGTTTAGCTGCAAGTTTGTGGTAGTCTGTTTTGCTAATGGACATCACGGCAGTAAGTATTGTCATCGCGGGAGAGAGAAAAAATAAGTTATTTAGTGTTGTGTACATGTCAGTAGCATGGACAATACTAAAAGACAACATATGTGAGACATCAGTACAGAAGCATGACGTCAGCAAATCCACCATAATCCCTTTAAACCAACAAAACAAAAACTGGACAGCTTCTCAGTGAAAATACCATTTAAATCTAACCAGACAGACCAGGTGTCAACTGCTGACACCTCACCAATCATACGCCATGACAGCCAACCAACCACATGGCAAGCCATCACAGAAGGGTACAATCATAGACAATTTGATTCGCACGCACAAGGTTCATCCACCTCGTTACGCAATCAGAGCCGCGGTAATGCTTTTTCATCTGTTTCTCTATTCGTTTGCGTTTAGGGCTGCCAGTAATGTTGTAATCTTATTATGTTAAACCAAGAGAAATGGCGTCAGATCGAGCTGAAGAGTTTTTTGGTTAATATGTCGTTGATAAATAGCCCATTTATTGAGGAAGGCTTGGGCTTCTTTTAATATCAGGTGCCCGGGGAAGTCGTCACGGGAAGCAGTGTGTTTGGTGGTAAAGACACATTGACGTTCAATCAAGAATACATATTATAATGTTTATGGGTCTGCAGTAAGAGCTTTCTACAGCATTTCTATAACTAAATAAGCAGCATCTATGTACCTACAATTTTATTTTATTACTCCTGTCATGTGTGTTTAGGTACTGTGAACCTCTAACACACTTTTTTGGAGTATGATGACACGACATATTGTAAAAATAATAGTGGTAGCCCTAAAAATCATGTTGAATACCGTGTGTTGATCCAAACAGCCGAGTCAGACGGTACAAAGTATGCGTCACCTAAAAACGAATTTAATTAGGCACATTATCATAATTTTACGATTAACATCACGAACGCGTTGGCTAGTATCTATTAATATTTATTTGAACAGGACTAGTTATAAAGAGATAAAGAGTGTTTAACTTGCGACGAATGACTGCTGTCTATTGGTAGACTTTTTTATTTCATAACACTCAAAATCAAGTAATGTCTATCTGGCCCTTACCATACCCTAGGATCAGCGTTGAACATAATATAGAATTTTAATTAATTTAAAAATACATTCTAGAACAAGTAGGTAATATTTTATAGTAATTATTTCTTCTACATAACTGGCAACCCTCACGCATCTTACGCTACGGCTGATGAGAATAACAAAGTAAACGAACGGAAACACACACAAATAATGTTGAATGTAAAAACAAACATCTTAGTAGCTTTAGTTTTATCTCTTCATTGGACTTTGTGTAACGTTCTGTTGAACTAACATGTTGCATTTGGAACTGCATTCTACGAAATCGTAGGTGATGTAGAAGAATTATGCATCCAAAATGCAGGTTTTTTTTATAATCATTGTACTTTATCTCATTACGTTTCAGTATACTGAAAACTTTACTCATGATCGATATTATGTCATTTCAAATTCAGCTTCTCATAGAATTGCGCAAAGATTTTGCCCACACCATACCCCACAAGAAACTGCCTAATTGTTCAGTTGCCAACCGATCTGGCTTTAACAGCAAGTAACTGGCCTCTCCCTATTTCCACAGCATTTCTATAAAGAATCAAAAATAAATACCTCCTCAGAAGATCTCCTGGGTGGTCTGTGTCAGCCATCCACTCAGACCCATTAGGAAGTAGCCACTACCGCATGCCTTTAACGCCACTGAGCGAAAACTTAAGGCCTAAGAATTAATCTGCCAGATAAGGGCAATATAATTAATCGTTTTAAGATGCGTTGCTAGACATTAGAATGAATTTCTTGAAAGGTCTTTCAAGTAATGTGAATTTCGTATTGTTTGAAGGTGTAATTTAATTAAGGTTGATGAATAATGTGAGATTGAATCTGCAGGCGATTATTGTCTTGGCTTTTATAGTTACGTACTCTCAAAGTCTCAAATCATACGACACTGTTTCTTATTTTGTTTCAGTCTAGCCATATTGGTGTAATCTTGGGGTCCTAAATGAAAGATTCCCATCCGGAAATGATTGCTAAGTAAAATGGCACCAAGTAAAGATTAAACTACTAAAGACCTGTATTCACCATTTCCATTACCACCATGTCTAAATAATTATAATGAAATTAATCTACTATAAGACTTACAAGTCTTACAACGAGGAAGTATCAGTGTTTCCTAGCGGTTCGCGTTGCCGCATGCCTGAGAGCCAGACAGCGAAAACGGATCGGTTTTGATGAATGATACCTTTAGGTAAGAAGTAAGTTATAAGTAAAATATTGCTAAGTAATAAAGCGTAGTCTCTTTAAGAATGGACTTACTTAAAATACGGCAAAAAAATGTTCAAGTACGTTTTGAACGTTGGTCGACGTCAAGAAGTCCATATAGCCTTAAAACATCTTGAAGGTTTTAATCTGCTCCTCTAATACGGTCTAGATTAAATAGTGAATGAATGTTGTTCATGTGGATTGGTTTGTACTCTTATTTCTTAGAACTTAACTAAAAGTCACATTTCGTTGGACTAAATGCAGATAAGGAAGATAGATGACGAAGAATATTCGAGTTTTATAGAGTAGGTACCACCTATTACTTTCTACATTCAGGATGGCCCTGTCATCTTTTTTGCATGACAGTCTTCTCGTCCTACTTTAGAAATAAAACAAGGTAAACCTAATTAAGAGTCTCATATGAGCTTCTACTGTTTTGAATACCATATCATTAGAGGAAAATAACTAACAAAGGTCAGTGGAATCTCGTCCAATGAATATAGTTTTATAAACATGTGTAAACTAGGCTAAAGCAATGATTTTATCCTTGTTGTTTGAATTCTTAGTACATTGCTTCCTCTTATTATCATGTGTTTAATTAATTACAAATCCTTTGCATATTTGTATTTAAATGTTTTGTTTGTTTTGATTGGAAACCTAACAAAATATGAGAGTATGGTTGGAGTAATATTTTATTTTGAGAATTTTGCATTGAGGATATGCTCCATCGTAGTACTTACATGAAAGCTTTACATAGTGACACATACATTCAACATGTAAAGAAGGTAGATTAAATGATAGTGAACTACACCTGGTCGCCTAATCCTAAGCCCATGAGACCATTAGGTTAAAAAAACAATCGTATTTATTAAAATCAAAGTTGAGTGACCTCTTTTGCCACTTAAGTTCTTTAGATCACTATCACCATAAGAACTATAGCTTCCACCAGTACAAACGGTGTGACGGCGACAGTTTTCCCATACAGTCTATTATCACCTATACACAATAGATCTGTTCTGTAATTGTTCACTGTATTACGTAAACTATTCTTCAGCTCTTGAATGAAATTGAAACTCATAGCACCTGTCTGCATCTTGGAAATATTTTTCTGCTTTAGTTCTTGGATCGTACGAGTTCAGTTCAATGTCTTCAAATAAAAATAAAACAACAAGAACAGTAAACAATTCTTTAATCAAATAACTGAACTAACTACATTCCTAAATCAAGGACATAACACCATAAAAACTCTTCGCAAAATTCGCCGAAAGCCGTTTGCCCGAAACATTTAAGACACGATTTTGGGGCCCCGTTAAGTCTCTCGTACAACTTACATCCGATAGTCCATCATCGTCGGTCAACGTACTCGAATGACGGAACACAGGAAGTACTCTTTATGAGGGGAGAAGGGGGAACGGATATTTCGATAGTATGACATTATAGGCATAAATAGCAACTTATCATTGCTTCTTTCCTTTCAAGCGATGGCCAGTTCAATCGCCTTGAAAAAACTGTCCTTGTATGGCTCAGTCGATGGCTTTCTTATGCAAATTGGACATCCATGCCCATGTATAATTGAATGGTTTGTTTTTAATTTATCGTTTGCTTCCGACGTCTCGGCTTTGGAGTTACATGATTATCTTTCAAGCGTTACTTGCTTAGTTTTACTTTTTCGCGCCTTCCCTATATTGATTTTAACCGTCAAATCCGTAGCGGACCCCAATCGGGGTCTGAACATCAATGTCACCGTAAGCTCGGTTTAGACCCCAATTGGGGTCTGCGAATCAGTCATACACTTTCCTAATTATTTACGCTCATATTTATTTTCTTTCCAATCAAACCACATTTGTGAGTACTAAATAAAATAACTAAATAAATTTAAATTATTTTTACGCATTCAAACCTTTCATATTTAGCATCCCGTTAGAAATATACCTTTTTAAAATCCAATCGTAATTACCGGGAATTCTGATCGAACTGGCCATGTTTGTTTACATTAGTTGTTTTTTTAAATTTGAAGACGCATAGACAAGATGGCGACGGTGATAGAAGTTTTGCATCGAATGATCCGATTCGTTAAAATAAAGAATCGATTTAATAATTTTATATTATAATATTACTAAATTGCACTTTTGTATAGGTACTTACCATAATCTGAAAATAAATTAGGAAAAGTAAAATGACTTAATTTATTTTGAAAAAATGCTAGAAAATCAGTGGTAGAAAATACGTTGTAGCCGGAATAAAAAATCTTCGGTTTTAGGGTTTCTGAAGACGGCAAATGAAGACTTATTTATTTCTTCGGGTGTTTTATGTGCAGGATTCCTGTAGACCTGCCAAACTTAATGGCGATTCGTTACTTCCAACTTTTTAACTGAGCGGCAAAGCTATTTGACGAGAGCCGTAGTTAGGTGTAGTTATCGCAAAATTTTATGACGATTTCATTGTTTGAAAGGGCAAATAGTTCGCTGTTCATCGAAAGCTGGTCCAAGATGGAAAGATGGCCGCCGCCGACTTATTTTTAACCGACTTCCCAAAAAGCGGAGGTTCTCAATTCAACCGTTTTTTTTTGTATGTTTGTTACGCGATTACTCAGCCATTTATTTATCGATTTTAATGATTCTTTTTTTGTTTGATAGCGTATACTTCCGAGGTTGTCCCGTTATCATCAGGTCAGGATCTGATGATGGAACTTTGAGAAATCGAGGGCAACTTTCGAAAGTTGCAGAAATACATAGGTTGAAATCTTATCACTCAGGTGTTTGCCTGGTAGCACTATTCAACAGTGAAGGTTTTGAGCTGAACTGATGATGGAGACCAGTGAAGTTCGAGGGAACTCGACAACTGAATATTTAAACTTTCTCGTGTTTGTGCTTATATTATTCGTATTTACGAGGCCTCTGCAACAGTGAAGGAGATGGAGACGAGAGAAGTTCGGTTGTCGAGATCCCTCGACCTTCTCTGGTCTCCATCATCAGGTCAGCTAAAAACCTTTACTGTTTCATAGTGTTATCAGACATACATCTGAGTGTCAAGTTATAACCTTGCTTACAATTTTCGAGAGTTGCCCTCGATTTCTCAAGGTTTCCATCATCAGATCCTGGACCTAATAACAAATATGGGGAATATACCCTTTCGACCAAAAACAAACATCCAAATTGAGAACCACCTCCTTTTTGGGATTCGGTAAAAAATATTTGGTGACTTTAAAATCAATCAATTATTATTATTGTTTCTCAACATCAAATAAGTACATTACTTTGGTAGTTACAAATTGCATTATATTTCAGAACACCAGGCTTACCCTCATCATCATCATCATCATCATCAGCCTATCGCAGTCCACTGCTGGACATAGGCCTCTCCAAGTGCACGCCACTGAGATCGATTGAAGTAGGCTAAATACCTCTATGAGCAGGCTTACCCTCCGCCGAAACAAAAATCTTAGAATTGTTCAGAAATAATATAAGAATAAATTAAAATTCTGTAATAGGTAATAAAAATTCAATTAAAGTTAAAAATTATTACGAATGACGCAACACCAAAATAAATAATACATATAAAAATTTAATGCTAAAAACTTTCATAAAACTTAAATATCTTTTCTCTTAACAACAAAAACAAATTGAACCTATAATTTAAAATTAATAAATAAAATTGAAATAAGTTGCTATTAAAAAAAATATATAAAATTGGTATTCGATTATTTATAATAAATATCCGATTTAGGTATCGAATGCACACCGATGATTGAAAAAAAAAATAAAACTCTATTCCAAACTCTACTTGTCTGTGACTTTGATCTTGTAAATATTGTTCATTTTTATTGTGTATTTTATGTGCTGATTTTCTAGTTATTGAACATAAATAAGTGCACGAAATGTATTGCAATGGATTGAAAATGTTATAAATATGACGTTTGTGTTGTGTTTGAGAAAGTGATGCGATTATTTATTGGTAAGTTTTCACCAAATTTGAAATGCCTAACTTTTCGATAGACTTAAAAACACCGTAATTATTATATTTTTCTGAATTAACTGACCCCATTTGACCTTTGCACGTTGTTGTCAAATAAGTGAGCTCTAAAGTTATAGGTAAAATACTTCTAATCAGGCATTACGGACTTAGAATTCATGTGTTGAAAGTTAGTACAAATTTTTGACTTCCATGTCGCGATTCAAAATAGCCCGCCGAATCAACGGTATAGTCATATGTCAAAATCTTGTCGAGCAGAGGGGTTAAGGATATCCCATATTAGAAACCTTAAAAGTGTAAGATGGAACAACATGCTTACAGACACCCCTTAAAGGTTAACCATCCTTTGCATTTAGCTACAAATATTTACGATGCTACTTTGCCCCGGCTAATAATCCATCATATGGACAGTTACTTAACATTCTCAAATAACTTTACTAGGTATTTGAGATGATCTATTGCTTGATAAATTATTAGCATTATAAATTCTATTGAATCAGATGGATACCTATCTTACTTTAGAACAATAGGGACCAAGAATGTGTTGACAGAGAATATACATAGACGGACGGAATACAGACAAGTAATTAGACCACAGAAGATTAAGGTGAATACCATAGTTTGATTTGATCAGAGATAATATGGACGGATAGACAAGGACTGGAGAAGAATAAAAAAAATAGAAATATAACAAATACTATCTGTAAGTATGAATAAGATTTCTAGACTATGTAACGTCGATAATGTTATAAACCATAACTCACTCACCTGTTGCTACTCTATAGAATACAGTTACCTATCCATAAAAGGCGTTTTACTACGCAACTTTAATTTACGACTGCTGTCTCAGTTCGCATGTTTATAATTGGCAATAAAACTTACTCGCACGTATATTTCTGCGTTATTATTTGTAATCTTTACACACTGTTTCTTTTTAGATTGAGAAGCTGAATAGCAGCCTTCGACAATCTGGCTTCTAAAGACAGTATTACTTGTGTGTGTATTCCCGACTGTCAGAGGTTCGTCCTCTGTCAGAGGATCCATTTTCTAAGCTAATGTAAACATTAATCTAGCCCAACTCAAAATCCAGTACTTAAGAATGAACGGTTTCTTGTTGACGTTTGAGAGTATTTTATAATCTGATTAAACGAAGTAGTGGAAGCTGGGCATCAAAACGAGAGGAAAATTCAGATATCTCTGTCAATGTCTGAAATGTAGAATGTATCTCTGTAGAATATAATTTAAAGCATATAATATCCAATCGACTTCTTCTGAGATATGATGATGATGATGATGATGTCCTCCTAGCTACGGCTACGGCGGCTGTTCTCATGTAAGGAGATCAGCCAACTGCGCAGGACATATTATAGTGCACGAGCATTTGCGCAGACACAGGTGCACTCCCTATTCCTTCACTCTCATAATCCGATGGGACGGCAATCCGACACGACCGGAGAGAGATCAGGCGCAGGACCGACATTTACGTGCTCTCCGATGCACGGGTGAATCAATCACCAACTTCTGAGACATAATGTCATATCAACAATTTAATGACCGTCTGACCCAAGTCGGATATTTCCGTACCACGATGTTATTCCAATGTATATTGGATAGTAAGTGAACGCTATTTCAGAATAGAAGGTCAATGTCTGCGGTTTACGACCACATATGCAAAGAATAATTGTGAATGAGGACATACGGGTAGCGGTTATGTGGTTAGCGTAACTATTCACTCTAAATTATCTAGTGTAAATCCTTTGGTATATATATCGATGACTTTCTTATTGTCTTCTTATTAAGAGATTTTTTTATTACCTTTCTTTGCTTAGTCTATTCTTTTTGCAATCTTCTGTGAGACCTATCGTTAACAATTCTCAACCTTCTTCCTTTATTTCCGCAAAAATCCCTCCTTGACACAGTTGGATTAATAATGTAACAACACATCCACAACTATTGCCATAGGCCGTCGCTTTTATGTCAGAACTTCAGACGCAAACTCTGAATACTGCCGAATTACAGTGTGCAAGAGGGGAGATTTGACGAAATAGAGGGGTGTAAATTATTCAAGTACTCTTCAAGAAAAGACCAAGTTTGGTGAACCCTTGTAGCAAGGGAGACTTGTACATATCAAGAGTTGATATATATATATGTGTACGGTGGAGGTTCATCAAACCCAAATTCAAGGCAACATCTGATGCTGTAGGCTTTATAAAACCAAACTTTAGAATAAAATCTACTATCCTACTATTTCCCGCTGTTTCCATGGCCCGAGAGCAACGCCGTACCTACTTCCAATTTAGCAGTATGATTCATGCACTTATTATTATAACTGCGTTAATCGCGGAAACTGTATTTAGAACGGGCAATTCAGAAAGTTTGTGGCTTCATTATACGAAACTGCTGGTACTTTATTAGCGGATATTAGTTCTATTTTTGATCTTCTGAATAAGATTTATTTTCACTGGTTAAATATCATGGATGAAGAAGAAGACCTAAGAAAAGATGGATGGATTGCCTGAAAGATGATATGCATAGGAAGGGAGTGAGTGTCAGTATGACGAGTGGCAGGGGAAAATGGAAGAAAATGACATATTGCGCCGACCCCAAGTAAAATTGGGAACAGGGCAGGAGAAAGAAGAAGAAATATCAGTAAGCTTGTTACCTCGTATATTCTTAACTATGGAGTTGGTTTCAGTCAATGATACCCTGTTTGGTGCCGTTTCGGTTTCTTCTATTTGACCTTCGTCGTTTAAAGGTATATTCATAGTTTCTTTGTTTACTTCTCTTACTGCGAAATTAATTGTAACTACCAAAACAATGGCAGGTAAATTACAGAATATATTGTTACAAGATCATCATAAAGTCCAAACAATGTTTGCCGTGACGCCATTCCATTGGCATTGTCTTACTTATTCCGTCTATAAAAATCTTGTTCATCTCCCAAACAGAAACTTCATAAACAAAGATTTATTAATAGTCAAGTTAATACAGCGATGACGGAAGTTTTAAAAAAAACTTGTTTACAAACGACAGACATGCAGACTACGATTAAAGGGAAGTGTTCTTGTTTAATATCCGGACTGCTGTGTGGAATTCTAGTAATTTCCTCTTCATATTAGCGACGATGTAGGAAAAGAGGTTAATCAATTTCATTTCGTCTGGACAGACTCGGCTTTAGTTTTTGGCGTACCTATTCGAGTACTTGAAACGTAGTAAGTATGAACTACTCAACAAAAACCATAGCCACTTAATCTGTTAGCTGTAAAATGCTACTTTTTCAAGGAAGGTCTGATAAACCTACAAATAAATGACTAAATGAAAAATAACACAAGAACTTATGAACACAGACGAAAATATAAATTCTTTACCAAATACTCAGACTTTACTTCTCTTATATGCTTGCAGTCTAGAGTAGAATCCATAAGTTCTAGATATAAGTACTCAAAGAGCGAAGTCTGAATAAATGAGAAAAATGCAATATCGGAATTTCTCAAGGTTTTAATAACGGAGGATATCTATCGAGATTAACTATGAACTAGGTTATCTTAGTAATAAAATGTTCAATACTACTGGTACTGAATAACTTAGTACTACGACAACGCAAGAAAATGATCTACTTGATGGGTATAATACAGGGCATTCAATACAGGGCACAGATCAATAGAACAGAATATAATTTTCTTTATTGTACACCATTAAGGTAATATAAAACAGATATGTATGAGCACAATCTTCTCTTCTCTGAAGGCGATCTTATCGCTAAAAAGGGATTTCTTCAAGACAACCTTTGGATGGAATTGAATTGAATTGAAACTGTGGAAGAATTTTAAACAGAGATCTAATCGCATGATCATTTCCATTACTTGCAAAGGAAATATGACATACCTTAATGATCATCTGGTCCTAAAACTTAGCTTTAGTTGTGGTGTAAGATAAATTCTGTTCTATGCTACTCTAGCTATTACATAAGAATATTACCAAATTATCATCATATTAATTTAATCGATAATTTTAGTCAACTTTCACCTACATACGTACCACTAGTCCATACGGACATTTGCATTGACACGATCACACATACATGATCGATTGTTACAAATTGCATACAGATGTGCATAGCTAATGTTTTGATAGCTGTATACGATTAGAAATCGTTTAACAGAGTCACGAAGAGCTTGGAAAAAGGTAGAGGTAAAATGCATTCGGCAAATGTGATGTTTGACACTGAACTTTATTAAGATAGAATAACTTCTCCATGTCCAAACATAAACTCAATTCTTGACTATAATACTGGTCAACGAATGCAATTTAAAACTATAGGTTCACAAGCACATACGATACAGCCCGCCATGCATTGAAGTGTGAATAATCATCGTGGTAATATAACTTGAACTGGAGTAAACTAGTCATGGCCATTCAGCTCGAAAGATACCAGACACCAGTCAAGTAATACTACAATACCATTTACTGATCCTGAGTCATAACGTTATTAAAATAACCAGTCTTGTGTCTAATGGGCTCGGTATAAACAGTGCAGGATCCCAACAGGTTAGTGGAGCAATGAACGTTAGGAATACAAGTCCAAATAGCTACAAATGGACTGGTAATTAGCTTCATCCTGCGTTATTAGGATATTGAAGCTGAATTCCATTTTGAAGTATGTGTATGTATGTCCTATTCCGTTAATGGGTTGATTGTTTTGAGTTTCTCTGTGTTCACGGAATGTTTAGAATTTGGAATAACCAAAATACGATCGTTGGCTATTCGGCATCCCCTCGCCAATTTATTAATCTGTCTATAATGATTTCCCTTAATATTGCCTAGATTGACGGTGATGAAAAGAAGCTCCTCAGTCGACATTGCTAAAAGGAAAAGACCTAACAAAGCAATCTTGGAAGACAAGGAGTCTTTCAAAGGTTAAAAACAGTGACACATAGTTTTCACATTAAGTATTCCAGGCTGGACCGACTTAGAATACCTGATGAGAGCAGTCCCATTACCTGGCAAAAAGACAGGTCATTTCGTAAAGGAAATGATGACAGTAGGCCTGAATGCTTTGGCGCCACAATGCGACGTAACTGCACGTACGCAAGGTATGCGAGTGACGCAATGACTGCTGCAAATATTACCAATACCAGCTCCAATCGCAGTTACGAAGCCGCTAGATAATATCTTCCTCTTTTGCAGTACCGCGTTGAAATTAGCTCCAACAAATGCTAAAATAAAGGAAGCAAAACTTCCTAGACTGATTTTTAAATAGCTTTTTACTGTTCTCACTCCCTCTCTCTGCTATAAGTATGTACTATAAAATACAGAGTATTTTCAGTCTTGCTTATTGTTACTAACAATAAACTTCGTTTTATTGCAGCCAGTTATTCTGCAAAAGGGGTAATAAACTTTATTTTAGTCTTTCCAGCGAGCTGCTGCGGCAATTAAGATTTTAAAATCGGTATAGTTTACAATATCGTTTGAAGTATTTTATCTTGTTCATCATTACTGTTCCAATTCGCATACCTGTGTAATTGCTTGAAACATACATAAATAAAATACTTTCTATCCATCATACAGCATTTAACTGATGTTCCGGTGACAAACCAAATGAATCCCAAATGGAATGATGTTAAAAAAGCAGTGTTTCAACGAAAACGTGTAGAACTTTCCCAGGAACTGGCGAAAAATACTAATGCCCAGCAAACACAACTAGCCACTCACAAAAAGACAGCACCGAGCTAAAACGACTCGGAAAAGGCGGAAAAGAAAACGAACAGAGCAAACCTTTTAATACCCTGTCGCACAAAGGGGTAAAACACAATGTAACAAAGAGCTCTGGAAGTGGGTCAATTAAACCGCTGAATAGCGCTTCTACACGCTAATACCCACATAGGTATTACAGAATGAGCTAGGCTAGACCAAACGTGTGTTTTGCAAGCCATTCGATGTCATTGGTATTACATTGTACGACGATTCTACTTGCTGTGTGGGCAATACCGTCTTGAATGCTAATGTGAATAACCTGGATATTAATAAAATTACGCTTAGTAACTGTGCTTGCAAAAACTGATGATGATTATAACTGTCATGGATTAAAATCCGCACTTTCGCAATTGAAGTTGTAATTTTACGAGGCAATCGCTTTTTCTGTACGGACTTTTCATATCTTAGTAGGAATAATAATATTTTATGGCATTCATAAAGTTAACACTAGATAAAGCCTTTGGCAATACTGCTTTTGAATGATCCTAAGTTGCGAATGAAGTACACAATTTCAACCAAGTTCAGAATCATTATGTCAACTTATGTAATTCCCCAAAATGCACCAAAAGTTAATTTCGTACCAACGTAAATCGACTTAATAATACGGTACAACTTTTTGCAGATCGTAATCAGATATTTTAAGCGTCTAGACTGAACTGCAGACTTATTTACATAGAATTGGGGTTCGTGAACGTTACCTAGCATTAGTGGTTAGCTTACATGCAATACTTGGAAAGAAGTGTACCTAATGTTGAATATCAATCATGCCTTGGAATGAAACTTCAACGCGATTTTAACAACCTTCTAGACTCAATAAATGGCTTTATGGATCGAATATATCGAATAAGTTTTCTAGTCAGGAAGTTGAAGGTTTGTGATCTACCGAAGAGCGATTTCGTGGACTCTCCTAATAAAATCCAGAAAAAGGATTTATATTTCCGAGCGAAAATTGAACCTGCCGGTCTTTAAAAGGGAGACTCTCAAGGGTCTCCCTTTTAGGGCCAATCTCATGAAGAAAACTGGATCATAACACCTCAACAGGCAAATACTACATGGCCTTATAAAAGTGTCATATACAAACTCTTTCTTCAAACATCTTCGGCCAGCAACATTCCCACAATGAGAACCAGTGAGCACATTCACAACTGCCCCAATGTCAACCGGTACATGTGCACTGCACGTTGCAGACCGAATGACGTCATTGCGCTATGCCTCAGTATGCACCAAGTAGCACAAAGTGGAACACTATTGTGCCACGTTGGTTAGGGCTTGCACTTCCTTGATTCTTGTTTGCAGGTTAATATGGGAACTATTCTATCAGATAATTAGGTAATATAGTTAGCGGCACGAATCTTGAGCTCTGACCTACATCTGCGCAGAAGTGATTTATTAGCAAAGAACCAATCCCGAGTGACGGCTATGATGCACTGCGGGCCAATCACCGCTTTAGCCCGACCCCGCGCCTCACTTCATACCACAAAAGGGATCCAATAAATTACTTCTGCGCAGGTGAAGATCAGAGCTCAAGATTCGTGCCGATAACTATACTGAAGTATGTACTGAGAATATTTTTTGAATGAATAGGTATGTCTGCAACAGCACTTACTTGCTTTTAAGCTTTAGAAACTTTCATCTTTATAACTGTTTAGGTACAATGACGGACAGTAAGTATTCTGTTATGGTGGTTGCTTTCTATACTTTATCATAATTACTTAAATTATACTTTATAGTAATATTTTAAACTTGAGATATGCAAATAAAAATCCAGCAATTTATAATGCTTTTATTGTTCCGATTATTTCTTTATCCTCAAACTGACTACCCTGGACTAACGTACAATATTTGTTCGTGCAATATAGTCAATATTGGTGTGGATTACTTTAAGTAGGAGCTACTTATTTGCTTATTAGTTTATGTGCTTATCGATGCTCACTACTTACAATAAGCCAATAAGTAATAACATAAAATGTCAATCATGCTTCGGAAATCGTGACCACCTAATACCTATTTATTATTCACGACTCAAGGTTCCAAAACACGTGTAAAAGAAGAATAGTGTATTGTCCAAAAGTGCCTTTTTCCCCTTTTTGATCAAAAATCCTGTTACGTTTGGCGACGTTCATAAATCGTTCCCTTATGGGGATGTGAGGTAGACGGGGGCAAAATGGGATAGTAGCAAAAGTCTTATCGTGGTAACAGAACAAAAATGTAAACATAGAATTTGTGAGTAAACATGGGTAGACACGAGCTAAATTAAAGAGGGTCTGTCTCTTTTTATTTATTATGAATAAATAAGAATAACTTCCGACATTTATCCATTGTTTTCGTGCGGAATTTTCCTTAGGTAACTGACAAGTATACAGTTACTTAAGTTATTTTATGACAAGCTACCTACTTGTTTACAATAATAAAAAGAGATCGCCCTTTAAAGAATGTTATTGGTTAAAATACTTAGGTAATTTTTTACTTTCTATTACTCGGCGAGTTAATATTTCTTTCATAATAATTACCAACTAAGATCGTAGCGTTGATAAAATATTGCTTTGACATTTAGTTCAAGGACGAACGAGTGGCATATTCGCTTTAATTCGATAAGTTTTCATAAGCAACGGTATTAATTACGTTTGATTAGCAATTAAAAATGTATTACTTTCAATATTGCATTTCAAAGTCCATTGCATTCAAATAAATTGAAAAATAAGGAAATCATAATTTCATGTCTGCATTTCTGCAGACACAACATTTTCGTATGGTGGCCAACTTACTTTTCCTGATGTAAAACTTTTAGTTACTTTCTTAGATAGTCATTTGTTTAATTTTTAAATGTTATGTGTCGTATAGACTCATAGAACCATAAGTACCTATGGAGAAATAGACGTCAATTTAATAATTGGTTACTCAAAGTTATGTACTAGCCTTGTACACGAACTGACAGCAAACTGCCTAGGCAAATATGTAGTCTAATCTATGTAGACTAGGGCAGCATAGCGAAACTGCGACAGTTACAAAGCACAACTCACGCCGTGCCGTGTTGAACATCAAATAATTCAATATAGACTGTCAACTGTTAGCTTTGTAGAAACTTGGTACTCAGTATCTCTGTCAGTCTGATACTCGGTACACTGAACAAAAACTTTGCAAAACTTTGGAGGAGGTAGGAACCTTTCGGTACCTAGGCAGTCTTATACGTAGCGACAATCGTCTGGAGTCTGAGATATCAGCACGAATTGCAAAGGCGGCTGCAGCATTTGGTGCACTCAAACAACGTGTTTGGAACTCACACGATCTTAAGTTACAGACTAAGATTGCCGTATACAAAGCTTTAATTCTACCACTGCTTCTTTACATCTCGGAGACATGGTGTCTTTACAAAGGTGATATTAAACGCCTTGACACTTTCCACATGAAGTGTCTCCGAGCAATACTCCGTATACGTTGGCAAGATCGGGTTCCCAATACGGATGTTCTTCGACGGACGGGCTTGGCGGGCATGGAGTGCCTTCTGATGAAAGGTCAGCTGCGCTGGTGCGGTCACCTGGTACGCATGGAGTCCTCCAGGTTGCCGAAAACTATTTTCTATTCGGAAATCAGTTTGGGTAAACGACAAGCTGGAGGACAATATTTACGTTACAGGGATGTATTAAAGCGCCACTTAAAATTGACCGGTTTATCCCCGAACTCATGGGAGGACCTAGCCACCCAAAGATCTGAGTGGCGTAAGGCAATTCATCAAGGACTAGAAAACTTCGAGTCCCATCGTCTTGAAGACCTTGATGGTAAACGCCTGGCCCGTAAAACCCGTCCTAAACCGACGTATAATTATACCTTTAATGCAAACGGAGAGCTCTACTGTGCATCATGTGACCGAGTTTTTAAAAACAAATTCGGGTTCGCAAGTCACTACCGGGCCCATGAGCGAAGACAGATTGCCGGGAATTGACAGGGTGTCGCCGTCGACGGACACGTCTGGGAGGACATCATCATCATCACACTGAACTTCGTCTTTGCTTCGAGTTTCAGGCTGCAATAAATCAAAGAGAAAATAGTTTTATTTGGTAAAAATAACTAGGTAAACAGATGTTACTAGTGCTATGTTAATTAATCCATAGTTGGTCACAATTACTAACTATGGATTAATTAACATACATTTCAGCTATATATAGGTTTAGCCATCATTTAATTGCAAACATACTCCACCTACATCTGGCAGTTTGTTTACATTTAAGTATCTTGCATAGAATTGCATTAATATCTATCGCCACGCAAAATACGAAAAGACTTTTTGCATTTTTGCAGCCTTTAAAGTTCGATTTCATAAAGAATGGCACACAGCATTTAAATCTGAAACTGCATATTGTCGATTCTAGAGGTGTCGAGATCTCTAAATACACCAGCCAACAGGTCTCAATCAATGACTTCCTAGCTAGACTGTGTCAACAGCCACGCTAGGGGTCACAGCTCAGCTGACGGGCCGGGCCGGGCCGCGGGCGGTATCGATTCGTCTCCTCCCTAGCATACCGCCTCCCCCTAAATACCGTGCAACTTCTTCTAATATAATTTTAGGGTAAAAGGCATTTTTTTTACCAGTCTTGAGCTTTTAATGATCATGCCTTTTTACATTTTTGGATGTAAAATTTTACAAGGTGGTTGCATTTTATTAATAATAATTTTAGTAGCCTCTTGAATTTTTCATTTAAAACACTTGAATCTTCCTCTTCTTTCGTGTGTTTTTACTGTGTGTACATAAATGGTAATATAAATAAAATAAATAAATAAATGTAAAAAAAATATGTTTCTGAGTGTTACAAAAAAGGGAAACAGGGTAATTTATCCCTAACTCACCCTACCGTTAACCACATCAATTTCTTACAATATGACTAACAACCTATTAAAGCTTATACTTATTTAATTTGCAGCATATGGAGCTATTAAACCCATATAATCATGAGTTACCTTCAATTTTAATAGCTGCACATATTACAAATTAATTGCTGACTGCCATATAAGCAAGTAATTTCTTAGTGTAGATTTATTGCTTAGTTAATATTTAAAAGCCACCTAGGAATAACAAATTGACTGTAGGTGCTATAAACTTATAATCATAGGACAGCAATGTTTTATTCTGTAAAGTTTTTAATCTATGGAAAATATTTGTTTGTACCGTGAAGACCAAACTATTTGAAAAATGCTTTCACTGTTTGTTGAGAAGCTAGACAATCCCTGAGTAACAAGGTTATTTATATTTATTTTTTCTATTGTTAAGTTTTTATATATAGCTGTCTTCCATAGTGTAATAAACAAATAAATATACCTACATATTTTGTCTGTGCTCAGTAAGGAGACCCCCAGGACGTGGGTGAAACAGCTAGTAACAACTAAAATAATGATAGCAATGAAGTATATAGCAGAATAACTGAGAAAACAGGTTACTAAGTTATAATAAAGAAATAAAGTAAAGCTTTATATATTTTCAAAACCCTATCAATAATTTTTAGAAAGGTATCTCTACAAAATGAAGGTTGATTAAATTTCCAGTGACCCTCAAAAATTACACTTCACAAGACTGAACATTGGCTACAACGTCAAATCAATTAATTCACATCTAATTAATTTTTATGATAGCCAAATTACTTAATTATCTGCTAATTGATAGCTTTAGATAAAAATAAGAATACATAATTATTGAAAATGTAAATAAGTTTGAAAGAAGAAAAATTTTAAAATTAAAATGCGACAACCCCAATTAAAAATGGGGGAAGGGCAGGAGGATGATGACATGAAAGAATTATATTTTACTAACTGTTGCCCGCGACTTCGTCTGCGTGAGCAATATAGAATTTCCAATTTCGTTTATTTAATCATTCATTGCTCAACCCCCGTAGGTGATAGCGTGATAATATATAGCCTATGTGTTGAACCGGCCCCCAGGTAATAGTCATGCAAAATTTGATTTAAATCCATGCAGTACTTTTTGAGTTTATCCGGGACAAACATACAGACAAACAGATAAACAGACATACAGACAAAAATTCTAAAAACTACATATTTGGGTTCAGAATCGATTATGGATCACCCCCCAAGTATTCTTTTAAAAAAATATTCAATGTACAGTTTTGACTTTCCTATCATTTTATTATATGTATAGATATAGATGTAGATGGCTTCTCTCTCTCAGCTCTGGCTGTGCTGTACCTACAAAGTTTGAAAATTCTTTTACTACTAGGCTACGTTTTACCAGGGCAGAGTAAATAGTCCCTTTGGGACATGATTAAAACTGTGGCAACTGGTTAATGTATACTTGGAACATATTGCATATTCAATAAAAAAAAGTTTGTATAAAGTGAGTTGTGTGTTTGACTGCATATACCTACTTATAATATAAAATTAAGCACTCAACACTTCCTTGTTGAAAAATTGAGTATGAAGGTAGTAATAAGTTCACTGAATTCGGCCCTGTTTCCTTGATGGTACAAAATAAAATCATGGAGGACATTTAAAATACCTTAATATTTTGTCATTTGTCATGAATTATCATGTTCAGTATTTACTTATCAATATGTTCTATAAAGCTAGCTAATTAAGTATAAACACTTAGTTTCTGGTTTCATATGCATTTTTCCTCATGTGTTTTATTTTATGTCTACAACAGTTTCAAGGGAACCACTAGCTACTTTGTAAATAAAAGAAAGAACATGGGTCAGTGGGTTGTCTTATATTTATTATTTATTGATGTAGTATTTATTAATGCTCAATCCAACTCTGTGTGTGCCTCCTCAGCAGTGGGATGATAAAAAAGGCTGTAACAGTAGTATTTATTGTTGAAGTATTTACTATTTATTGTTTTTCTAAGTTCTCTTACTGGAGATTTTAAATTAGTAAACAATATTATACAGAACTACGCATCACACATTTCACTAATTTACAAACATTTACTAGATGAGCAAACACAAAATAAATAGTTAATAAAGTGAATTATTGCAGTATATCACAATTTAAAAAGTATCAACCTTGAGTTATCAATGCAAATTGATTAATTATAAGCAGTACTGATAAATTCAATCAATACTAGTGGATAATAAATAGCAGAATGTATGTAATTAAAAATTAATCATGATTGTTTATAAGTAGGTAATTCAATAAGAAGAAATTGGACAATTTAGGGCCATGTGGTTGAAAAGGATAGGTCTTAGGTACTCTTACCATAACTTTTTAAGGGTTAGCATAACAATAAAAAATACGAAATGTAAAAACCTATTTCACACATCCATTTACATATTTTTGTCTAAGATTTTTACAAATTTTGTAAATGTTGCAGGCATAATTTAAGGAATTCACATTTTTATTCTATTTCAGCTGGTCCAACCAGAAGGCAGCAAATAAACACAGGATTCTAAATTCAAATTTTTGGAAAAAGAACGTTTTTGCAAGTGCTCTCGTATAAAGATGCTATGAGGGGGTACCAAACCAAGGTAGTCTGCCTACAAGTTCGATAAAATAAAATAAAGTTGCTATATTGTAACAGTAACCACGAGTACAACGTGAGTACGCAGACAATAGACTTCACAGAGATATTTCGTAAGCAGTTAGTGTAAATATTTACTTACTTGTGCGTATTTTTAATCCGAATAAGCAACTGTGTAATCCTCACACACCAAACCGTGGTTACACACAATACACATCACAAATTCCAGGCATTATATCCACATTCATATAACAATACACGAAAAAGGACACTTTATCACACCGGCATAGTAATTTTGATGAATTACAATTAAAATATTACACGAAACTCATCGTACACAGAATTCCGGAATAGTTAACTTTGACAGATGTCGTATAATTATCGATAATTGTTAAAATCGCGTTCCGAACTCCGCAATATGCGAACGTATCCACTTTTATCACGGCACGGGTAAACTAAACACCATCTACACGCAGCGGGACGCGTCGAGCAACGCACAGTGATTCACTCTAAGGCCATAAATCGAAAAATGTCATCGGCTTA
This sequence comes from Helicoverpa armigera, assembly GCF_030705265.1. Classification (NCBI taxonomy): domain Eukaryota; kingdom Metazoa; phylum Arthropoda; class Insecta; order Lepidoptera; family Noctuidae; genus Helicoverpa; species Helicoverpa armigera. Next base: position 6,602,784 of record NC_087141.1, read on the forward strand.
TCCCCATTAGATCTACTTACTAAGTGATTAACAAGTAAAGAAGCTTCCGAAAACTCTAAATACCAGTGTCATAAGGTCAACTTATTATTCACTTTTGTGCATCGGAAGTTAGCGCATCTCGAGTCTAATTATCGCAACGTGTGAGTCATCAAAACTTAACACTTTGTTTTTGAGTGTCACTATTCCAAATCAAGTGTTTACGTATGGTGACAGTATGGAGGTCCAAGACCAAGGTATGTACTTCTATTATCAACTACTTTTTTATTTTTTTTAATGCGTTTAATATTTTATTTTATTTTTTTATTGAAGGTAGCGTTTTTGTAGATTTGTTTGGTATACTTTGATTTCATTTGGACCTATAACTTTTTGCTGCTCAGTGCTGCACTTGAGGCAAATGTTTTCGAATAAAGAGGATGTTCTTATAAAACCATATAAGTTTCATCTGCATCTTTCTGCCCCTTCTTGGGTTAAAGGAGTGTCAAAGTATGCATGTCCATAGTAAAGAAAAAAACTTTATATTTTAAGTTCAGCTTTCATGTTGTTTTAGGTAAAGTTTTCAAATGTTCTGTTTCGAGGACGACTATTTTTGACATTTGGCACTCTAAAGAGGGTAGTCCAAATGAAAAATGCAACATGTCCTGAATACTTTTACAGAAACATCGTGCCTTTCGGATGACATCGAAAATATCAAACTAGAGACTTTAAGTAATAAAATTATGAATGTATGTAAACGAATTTCTCATTATTGGGCAATATCAAATCGTAGTAGGTCTAAGTTTATAGAGAAATATTCAGATTGGCTGAATGTAGTTGAAAATATTGATGTAGAGCGAATTGAGTTACATGTATCTCAGAAGTCTGACAAAGTTGAACCATCAACTTCTTCATTCAGATCCCTTCCTAACAGGTTTACGAAAGTTCCCTGTCAAAAACAAAAGGTGTACTATCAAAAATTGTACTAGATTTGTTATCTGTTTGTAGTAAATACTTTTGAGCTTGAATGTATTCTGGTATATTTTGTGTTTTGTGTGTATTTGCAAAAAAGGTTGTTCGTGTATTTTTGTTGTTTTATTTTATTCCTTTATGGTTGTTTTTAATATAAATAACCATTATTTATATAGATTTTTCATTAAAAGTCGCAGTATGACATGTTCTAGGTTTATCGTCTAAAACAAAATTACTGCGAGACATTTTTACACCTAAATAGTAATGATATATTTTTTAATGAATGTGGATATGTTATAATTTTAATAATTTACACTTCTCTTAACATATTTCAACGTGTAAAATAAATTAATTAAAAGTATTTGTGAGTTTCGTATTTATGGCCGCCTTTGTATGGAGCGTGAATCACTGTGCAACGCCCGCAAAACCTCTACAACCCGAATAAATTGAAAAGTCGAAATAATAGCACGACTTTCAAATGGTGCTGGAGACAACATAATTTTGTAGCATAAAACCTGTCACACGAGAATAGTGATTGTGTGCTGTTGTCAAAGTTAGAAAAAATATGTTTTTTTTTAACTTTCATCCATATTGTTAGAATAAAATAAAAATAATTTATTGTTGTATGCGTGACAATGATTATAACATGTATTTTATTTTAATTTAAGTACGCAGTGAGTACTTGGCTAGCCAAAGCCTAGCCGTAATAATTTTATAAATATAAAATGGAAGTATTATCGCTCAAAAGTACTAAAAGTTATCCTTGAAGAAAAACTCAACCCAGTTATGATTTAATTAGTTTGGTGTTTTAATTTTATACGCCATGACGTCTGTTTATTTTACTTTAATTTTCAAACCTCGTGTTATTATATACAGTGCCACCTAGCGTCGAATAGCTATACTATTTACCTAACATGTGGTGCAATTAGTTTCTTGAGTACTTACTAGATGTCACTATTAACAATGTTCTTCCGAGTTTCAGCTACTCGTCGGTAGATGTCATTGTCAATGGTTTTGAAAAATAAATAAAAATAAATTTTTAGTTCGCCACTTTATTTTAAACCGTGATAAATCTTTTCAGTAAGCTCTTGAAACAGACACAGTAAGATTTTAGATACCGCGCGCATTCGCGTTTAGGTTCTGCTTACAGCTTTTATTTTGAGGGTATTTTGAGGTACTTTTGCAAGTTAAATACAATGATACCTAAGTATATCTGCTAGTCCAACATTTTGTACCTATGCATGAGGTAGGTATACCTATAGAAGGAATTTAGCAAATAATATTGTCATTCTGTCCTGTTTCAAGTTTTCTGGAATTAGCGCAGTACTTACCTTCGTACCGTTTTCCCTTTCCATTATTTTACTTCGGAGCCATCACGGAAGATCACTAGATACTTCGTAGTAAATACATGCATTCGTGTATAAGCTAGTTGATCAAATTATGCTTATTAATATAAACTTATCTTTGTCGACAGAGTAACTCTCTTAGCTTGGAAATACTTGGAATACTCTCTTTTTTTGTACCCTTTTATTCGTGGAATTGAAATAATTTCATAAGTTAATGTTGTTTTTTTTTTTAACGTAACAGAATTGATCTGATCAATAGTGCGTATTGCGCGGTGGACCATACATATTCGCACGGCCCTTCCCAACAAACTTGTATGGGGGTAAGAAAGAATCTTGGAGTGTGGTGGTTCCATATTTCACTTACTACTTCTAAGGGCTAATGTTACAATTCTATCTCCAGTAAGTATCAACAGATAGAATATAGAATATGGGAATGGTCGTTAACGGTGTTGATATGTATGGAGGTGAGTTCGTGTTTGATAGCAACACACACATTCATACAGTGAGAAAATTATAACATTAGATTTAAAAGTGCTAGGTCCAGAAAAAAATCAAACAAAACATACAAAAAAAAAACGTTTTATTTAAATATGCACTGAAAAACTTATACAACAGTTGAAACTTGAAGACAGTACGCGACCGCGTAAACTTTGGCAAATACAATGAAAGTATAAAAATAACGTTTTTTTATATCATGATGTTTCGAAACGAATCAACGTAGATACGAATACTAATAGCCTAGACGACATAAGTTATAGAGTTAGTTGTGCAGTACAGACACAAGTAGGGCTCTGCCCCGCAGTCTTTTGAAGCAGCTTATTGGACCTTGTACAGTCTGGTGCAGGTCACATCCTTGGCGGTCATCACCTGGAACAAGATGGTACAATATAAGCAGAAGTTTTAGGTAAGACATGACATGTGACGTCACTGAATATAATAGCCCAAGAAGGCAATAGAAAGAAGGTAAGTTATGTTCATAGGCTCACAGTCAAATGAATGCCTAAAGATCAATTTAAAAAAAATCGCGCAGTGGCTTAGAAACTGAGGAGTAATACAATAAGGTACTTTGTAATTTGGACATTGAAAAATCTGTAGGTAGGTAGGGTACTTTCATACCACAGATGGACCTGTAGCTAAACCTAATTTGTATTCAATATAGCCCTGATTTTATAAACGTGCATAGAATTTATATTACAGGCCCTTAGAAAATCCAGGGTCAAATCTCCATACTTCAATAGACCAGATGGTGAATGCATTACATCTACTGGATCCAATAACAGACAATCAAAGGCTTAAGTAGGTGATAAACATTGAAATAATAGTTTCATATTGCACCTGTCTATTGTCCACCATAAAAGGAGAAGGTTACATGATGCATCCCATTTTAATGATGCACTCTGTTGCATCTTAAATACTCTTCGGTTAAGCAGATATAAACAAAGATCAAGCTAAGGCTGGTATTAAAGCGACGTCAAAAATCATCAAATGACTCTCCCGCTGTGGGTTAGCAGCGGTGAGGGAGTGTCAGACTCTTACTGACTAAAAACCGTCGTGTTCCGTTGTAGGCCTTATGTACCAGGACCGCGGTAACTCTTTCAAACAATCCCGCAGCCGTATTAAAGAGGCTTAATATGAATAGTCATCATCATCAGTATGCATATTACAAAAAGGCCGTTGACAAGCCCCCCATAAAAAAAAGAATTACGTTTCTGAACTCTCATGAACTCAAATAAAATACATGCAAAAATGTTGATTAAATGTAGGCAATAGAAATAAATTTTCTAGCGTATCCGTGAAATTGATTTCATATCTAGCAGGCTTGTCTAATTTTACAGCGGCTGTATCATTTTCGTGTTTATTGCAATTATGTGATAACGTTGAGATGCCGTTACTCTGTTAGCTATAAAACTTTAATGCATATTCATTTCTATCATTTTCTCATTGGCAAATATTTTTGCTGTTCCTACTTAACTCACCAGGGTCATAATAATTTAGAGTCTATTCGAAATAGCCTGTTTGTGTAACGTTCTTATTGACGTAACTTTTTTTATTGTTCTTGAATTCGTTCAGCCGGTTTTTTCAGATTAGGCACAATTCCTAATTATGCTAACGTACTTTAGAACTTTACATTATTCTCATCTCGTGTTTTCTCACTAACGGGACATGAATTTGTTAGTCGCCAGGAGCTTTCATCGACAGTATAGTCTTTCCATATTAGAATTATTTTAAACCCCTTTCAATGACTTCATGGTCAGATTTCTACACAAAATATTTTGTACCATTTCAATGGCTACAATACTTACAGCCTTCATCTCTTCAGGTCCGAATTCTCTGATGTAGCTGACCTCGACGCCGTCGGCTGACTTCTGCACCTGCTTCAAGGTGTTGCCTTCGAAGGTGCACACGGACTTGACCTGGAATTTACAATGGAAGACCATTAGGATGGAGTTGAGAAAATGATGTTGGTTTGATCAACTGCTGCAGAACAGCCGAAAGATAGATAAATATAGTAGAAATACGTATGTCTTGCTTGAAAGATCTAATTAGTCTTGATAGATCTAATGAAGCTTTTGAAACATTTTCATACTAGCAGCCATTGGGCTAGCTGTGAGCAGTGATTTGAATAAGGAGTATACAATTACAGGTATACAATTTTACTGCTCCCGATACGTGCCAAAATTTTGAAGAATTGTCTCTGAATCTTCTCTTAAGGATCTGGTATTTGGATGGCAGATTCCGAATCTGCTGTCTAGATTACAAATCGACTTTTAATATTTTTTGGTAAGAGATCTTTTTTTGATTACCTTAGCGCCATCAGCTCTCTCCTCATCGAACTCCTCACCAGGCTTGAACTTGACCTCCGTGGTCTTGAAGGTGGAGGAGGTGACCAGGGTGTAGGTGTCTCCATCCTTGCGCAGCTCCACTGTGGGGGTGACGGCATTCGCGGCCTTGCGGGTGATCAGGCCGACACCTGGTGGAAGAAGACGAAGTTGATTGAAGACAGGTTTATTCTAAACATTGGGTTTGGTTGGAGGGAGATGTAGACTTGGTTAAATTGTTTCTTGGTGGGAATTGTTAAGGCGTGAAATTGTCCCTATTCTGAGGAGAATTTATATTTAGTTAAAATGTGTCATTTCTCAATTGATTCTATTTTAAGTGACCTGTTGAGGGACTCGTATCTTGAGACGTCGCGTAGGCAGTTAGTTTTGTACATACCCAAAACCTTCATGAAGTTATCGAAATTGTCGGTGGCTACCAACTTGTATTTTTTCCCCATCCAATGGTACATTGTTATACTTAAACATAAACCATTCACAGAAAATTAAATTCTGGAACACTTTTTAGTGAAAAGAAAGATTTACCCAGATCACAAATGACAGCCAAATTGACATTTGTCAATGGCGTCTCTAAGACCAGGGTAATTTGGCATATGGCAGAATTGAGAAATAGATACAAACGTACTGGTTTTGATATATTGTTGACATTTCCTTTGATAAACAGCGCTGCTAACAGGTGCCAAGTTATACTGGACTAAGATACCATAGTTTATTTATATTGCACCTGTTGTAGGCTGAGGTTTTAATAGGTCAACATTGATTTTCGCGGCTCGTTAGTCAAAAGTAATTTTTCGACTTCAGCTTATCCTCAGGTTCTCTTATGTCAGCTTGTTTATCTGTCTAGTTACTAATTCTTTATTAATTTACTTGCAATTGCAAGTAAGTAACTTTCAAGATTTTAATCGTTTTTAATGCGTTAGGTCATTTCACATTCAAGTGTCGCCAATTTCGCGAGGCACTGTTTCATCGATCGGCTTCCAGTCTTCCGCGGATGTAGCTGAGTACCAGTGCTTTAAAAAGAGCGACTGCCCTATCTGACACCCTCAACCCAGTTCCCGGGCAACCCAATACCCCTTACCCTTACCCAATACCCCCTGGTGTCAGACTTAGGTACTGGCTTCTGATTACCCGTAACGACCGCCAAGGATCGCGGGGCACTGTTTGACATACTCCAATATAGGTACCTGCATTTCTTAGTTGTCTAATGAAATTGAATCAATACAAATACGCGAATACAATATCCCCTTGTCTCTCAAGCTTGACAGAGTACCTTATCAGAGGAATTGTTATCTCTGACCGTGAAAACAAACGAAGAAGAAACACTAGCTTGAGTGATGCGCACGAGTGGCGTTGATAGTAGGTAAGTATGTATCAGAGTTCAGAATTGCCAAATTGGTGAGTTGGTTCCACCACTTTTGGGCAATTTGTTCTGTCAGTTGTTTTCGGCTAAAATTTTGGAAGAAGTTAATTGTATGTGAAAAAATATTTCATGTGTCTTGAGGTTTATGCTATATTTATTTTACCATGTAAGTGTGTAGGTAGGTACCTACTTTTAGAGCATTATAGTTTTCTATCTTTAATTAAGTTAATACCTACTTGATTATGAAAAGGAACTAAGTTCTGATAAAGATTTATTTTATTAAATCTGATATGATATGTTCCCGGATAATCGTGGACTTTGGCCGTGTCCAAAATAAATCAGCATTATAGTGCAAAGTCCAATCAGATAATGAGGTGTTTAATTACAAATATTACCTAATAATAGAGTACTTATCTCTTTGTAACTAAGCGAAATATAAGTGTTTTTACTTCTTATAAGATCAATGACTGTAGTTTTTATACTGCCAACCAGCCTATTGAATAATTATAGACTCCAGTTTAAAAGAATACGAGCAACTCAAATATATCAATTGAAAATAGATGCACCTGTATCAACGCAAGTTTTTCTATCCGCACAAAAACAGACCATACAATGAAAAATCTAATTAATGCCTTACCAAATAAGGTCTATATTTCTTTGCACCTAAGCTCTAATTAGTATGGACGACATGCGATGCGCGCGCGGCTACCGATCGGAAATCACTCACCTTATATGGCTTAGCTGATCCATTTTGGTGCTTGTTTAGAACATTTTGATTCTTAAGACCACGTAGTAAAGATGTTTTTCCTTTGTTTTAGCAGGTATAGTAATTGTGTTTTTTTTTATTATTTTTAAAGTGGTCAGTGAAGAAGCGTGATAAATGTTGAACTTGAAAGGAAATCTAATCAAATCTAACAAAATAAATAAATAGGTACTTATGGATTGTAATGATCTATTGTTTATTTCTTAAAAGATTATCAGCAACGATAATAGATTTAATTAGTAATAGAAAAGCAATTAATAAGGATTATTTAATTTATCAAACGTTTGATCGGCTATTAAAGTGGGTAATCTAATAGGATAGGTAAACGATAACGTACCTATGTGACAAGAAAATTACTACAATTAACAGTAAGGTGATATACCTATGTATAGGTATAGCTTTAGTATTAGGTTCTAAAGTACATATACATATTTACCTACCTGGGTAGATAAAATTATATTTTCTTTTCCCATTATATTTTCCAGACATTTGGAAAAGGCTTGTAGGTAGGCCCTTCTCAAAGTTTAAGCTACCGCCATATTACCTATATGACATTCAAGTTTTCGAGTTATTATAGACAAGATACAAACAGTAAACTTAACTTTAAATCCCATAAAAACGTTGGCTGCACAACAAAAATCCTTTTACTTATCTCAATGAATTTCCACGATATTCAGCCGCGAGATAAAATTTTCAATACCTACCTACATAATAGAAAGATAAACTACATAAGTATGTCAGCCGTGACCTCGCAATGAATCATGTGACCTTCAAATGTGTCATTCTTATCTTATCGGATCCGTGAAGCTCGAGCGGAGACAATGGGATTTAGTGTTTGGTTACTGCATGCGGTGTCTATGACCTAGACGTTACTGAGTCACTGTCATATCTCGGTGAGTATGGAGTCTGGACATGCTAAGATCCAAGTGCACTGATAACATAAACGTCCGTTTTTCTTAAAACTACTGTTAACTTTGAAAACTGAACGTGAAAACATAATCTGTGGTGAAAACATAGTGACCAGTTGTTTTCATCGAGCTTAGAATATGTCAATGGTTGTTTTAAGGAAACTGACGTTTTTGTTTTTGGTGGACTTGGGCCTGGGTTAGCTGTTTATATAGACTAGCTGTCAAGGTGCTTTGGACATGGAGAAAATTGCAGCAAATGTCAAAAAACTAGGTATTAACACGCGTTTATTAGGTCGTTCTATGTCTGTAACTGACTATGTAATTGGATCTTAGATAACTAATGTAACCATCTTCCAGGATGTTCCAAGGGTTCCGTCTCCAAAGAAACCTTTCTATGTAGTTTCTATATGGTCTGGTAATCTTGGCAAGTCTATGGAAGTAGCTCTGATTGTTCCAAGGAGGATGTTTATCTGTTCCTCTCAACAATGACCGTGTACAATACGTTGTACTGGTAGATAGTGGAAATGAAAACATCCCCGTTGACTTGAAAACCTTGAATCGACTGCTGCTTTCATTCAGTCTATAGCAGACTGCAGATAAGTAGCTAGCTAGCTGGCCATCTATATCTTTCCTATATTTTTAAACTTACTTTGTGATAAAAAATAAACATTCTTAGGTACTCTTACCAAGTAGGTAGGTACAGACTAATTGACAACCTTTTTTTCTTGATTGAAGTCTTATTTTGGGAAATTGGGAAACACCTTTCAAAACTGGAAGCCGACCTTAGACTGGCTCGGAGGATGATGATGATGGGAAACACCTTTCAAAATAATACTTCTTAATGTTCAAAATATACTATTTCAGATCCTATCCTTATGCCTACTTATCAGAATTCTAACGTTGAATGTGTTCAGGGAAAACAATTGGCTATAAAAACATTGTTTTAATTAAATTACTTAATACCGTTGGGCAGGAGCATAGCGTGAATGATTAGCATTCATAATGAAACAATTAAACATGAAGTATTTAGGTAAATTAGTCACGATAGGTAAGTACACCGTATAACCTAACCTATGAGTAATTTTTAATAGGTAATATAAATTCGACAGTATTTTTTTCACGCTTAAAATGCTGAACAAATGTACTTAAATGAAATTTTGAACACAGCCCAGGGCCTGAAAAAGGACATAGGTACTTAAGCTAGATTTTACCAATACGATCTACGGATCTCCCGGGACGTGGGTGAAACTAAGGGAAATAAGGAGACTAAACCAACTTCTTGCCACTGTACTACGAAAATAAGCTCTGACTGAAGTGCCAATGTTGCATATTTCAGCACTTTATTGGCACTTATTATTGGTACCTAATCGAAATGACTAACCGATTGCAAATAGTACCGATTTGAAAGCGTTATTTTTGGGTTTTGAAGTGTTTGAGAGCACATTACTAAGTCCGAGTAGGTGGGTAGGAACTTACTGAATTTCATTTATATCTTTCAGTTACCTGCTGTATCATCTATCGTAATAGTCAATGTAATAAGTTGTTGTTGTTGTGTAATCTAAGTAAACAACAAATTATGACCTAAGATACAGATATAAACAAACTGCAATTCACATAATTTAGCTAATTAAACATATTAGCGTCAACAACCTAACGAGTGCTCCTAACAAGATAAGCAAACATAAACGATTCATTGTTTTATATTTCCAAGATGGCGGTTATCCTGTTGCAATATACCAATATACCAGTACGAACCTAGTCAATAAGGAGTACTTATATGGTAGTCCCGCTGGACGCATCGCCTCAGCCCCGGAATGCACGCTCAAGAATGCAGTTCCACAAGTGCACCTACAGTTAGAAACTCAGCCTAGTCTAGCCACCCACGTAGATGACTAACTTCCCGCCAATTCTGGCTCCAATTACGAATTCCAAAGATTCGTGTTACAATTTGAGCACAATGAGCATCCGTGTCTCTCACTAAGGCCTAATTTGACGCCGAAACAAGCGAAAATTTCCATAGATAAGTATCACGGCCTCATAATAATATAGTAAAAATCATTCACTGTAAAAATCAGTCACAAGTTCCCCTGGACCGCATCTCATGTCTCCAATTATTATCAACACGCACAGATGAATCGATAAACAATTCTGCGTCGCTATTGGATGAATAGTGGGCGCGGTGCGCTGCTATTGGTCGACATCGCGTGGTGTGACGTCAAGGCCGATGACCTTTAAATTGGCGCAATTTTTCAATTTAGAACACACACGGAGGAAAGTTTTTGTCAATCAAATAGCCATTTGTTTGAGTTATAGAGAGGCACTTATCGATATAGATAGGTCTCGGTTATTTGAACTAGGATGAATGAATATTGTTCTTGTGCCCTTGATCTATTCTAGATCAATTTATGACTAATATTTAATCTGTGTCATAAAATATTAGGAAAGGTAATTTTATCGCGTATTATCACGTTTATTGCCTATTTAAGTAGTGTTAATATTTATTTAAATTATCATGTTAACAAGTCGGACCCTTTGAAAGATTATTATCTTATCGATAGTTTGTAGGCGTTTGTGAGAAAAGTTTCCATTGTGATTTATCAAAGAAACTTCAAAATTGTAAAAAATACACATATGGAGTTGACATACAAATTTCGTAAGTAATTTAGATTATTGACTAAGCCTACTTAAATTATTTTACGAAGCAGAAGTACGTTGCTGTAACTAGGTATGCAAAATTAAACCTTAATCTTAGACTTAGATACCTATTATTGCAGCAGGCCGGACAATTAAGAATGTGTCATGTTTACCTACTATAACACTTAACACCTCCCGATCTCTCATAAAATATTTGCTAAACGACTGTCGCTTATCTGAGTAAAGACACGACAACTTGATGTACCTACCTACATGCATTTGCAAGACTCGTACAAAGTGACAAATTTTCTCGAAGTTTCACTAGCGGCTAATAAATTACAGCCTACCTATTTTACGCAATAATAAAACTTTCTAAAGCTTTTTCTTTATTCATTCCAAACATTTTTCATATTTTCTATTGCTGACAATCACAAGAAAAAGTATTTATAAAATAGGTAATTAAGTACCTACAATTTCACACAACATATTTTTGAATTGAATATTTCCACAGAGTGAAAATAGGTACTTGAATAGTTTACCGACGGCTCATAACACGGATAGATCTTTCGTTCAGTCGTTCATCATTCTAAGTTTAAAAATAAAACGGCGCTAAGAATGAATGCCAGAGAGATAAATAAAGAGGTTCAATGTCCACTACAGCTACACTTTGTTGCAGTTTAGCTCACGATAAAAAAATGTCGATGCACTTTTAATGTACATATTTATAATGTTATCATACGATTAAATTATGTTCAAGAACGTAATTTAAGAGTTAAATCAATGTTATTGTTCATGTTTACTTGATTTGAGATGATTGCTGCATTTTTTTAAATTGACCTGTCAGTTGTTTTTTTTTTATTTCAATGTCGTATCTAGGCGCATTTACTGTGCATGATATGCGAACTTTTTAAAGATTTATGTACTTAACTCATTCCCCTAGTTACGAGCACTGGCTGTATAAAAATTTGTGAAATGCGTTATCTACCGCATGATAAACTGAGGCTTTAAAAGTAATTTATAGCGCGATTAATTCGGTGCTATAATTTTATTGATTAGGTCAGGCTTAAAAATAGCAATAAAAATTATGTAATCAATCCTTCATTTACATCGTGCCTACTTTTACCACGTTATAAATTTTTTTACACAATGATTTTTTTTTCAGAGGATCTTGCAAGAAGTATGTATATCTATTATTGTCTATGCTATGTCTGACCTGCGTAACATTATTTTTGTTCTATACTCGTGGATTGCATTAAACGTGGACTTCTGGACTTTGTCTTGTAATACAGATTATTTGCATACAATGTCATTTAAATATAAAGAAAGGTAGGTAAATATAGAATTTCTTTGATGTAGTTTACGTACTTTGTGTCATATTTTCTTTAAAATCAAATTTTTAACAAATAAAAATTAGTTTCATAATAGTGAAAAAAGTGGTGAATGTTCATTAAATATGAATACAAATTGCGAAATCTTTAAATTCCCTTTTTTAAGATTGTAAATTATTGCCTTAATTTCATTTTAAACTAAGATTGAAATAACCTTCACCTGTAAAGTAATCGCGTGATTAGTCAGGGTAATCAAATCATTCCCGGCAGTTGAACTAATGACCGATTTAACATGCCATTTCATTCAGGATACGTGCTTGATCATTCGGTCTCGTGTTCATTACCTACCTAGCTAGATATTCTTTTAAGACTGTATTCAATATTTTATCTATGTGCTGTTTTGATAACTAGAGATAGAATTTTAGCAAGTTCAGAAATGCATAAATTACAGTCATCAAAAAATAAATAGGTACCTACTTAAAGCAAAAGTGCATAACTAAAAAAAATTTTTTTCCTGTTACTGTTAACGGTCTGGTTAACGTCCTTTAGATATAAAAATAACATTTAAACTAATGAGCAATTTAGGATGCAATTTTTTGTATTTAAATCAAAATGAAAATAATTGGTTCGTTGTTACATTTATATTTGGATTATTGAATTATGTAATAAATAAGAGTTCCAATTCTTCGAATTCAACATCAAATTGGAAAAAGAAACATGTAACTCAATATGTCAATTGTCAACAAAATACTTTAAAATAAATAACATCAGAAATAATCCGTGTTACTTTAAGAACATACCTACGGTATTTTTCCAATGCTTAAATAAATAAAAAAGCCACAATAAAATTACCGAATGACTATAAAATGTTCATGCAAAATGCACGGCCAATAATGGCACCTAATAAATCTTCGTAACCCGCAATGTCAAGTTCAAATGACAGCAGATTATAAAACCCGCGTAGGCATACGCCAACTGTATCCGTTCACCAAGCAAAGGAAACGAGTGTCCAACCTATTGCCATCAATTGATCTTTGAATCGCTCAAGATAATCTGCGTCTATCCTGACTCATCCGATCACATGGCTAGGAGGATATGGTATTTCTAAAGCTCAATTTACTGCAGCCTATTCAGGAATTGTACGGTCATTCAGTAGAGGAATACTCCTGGGATCTTTACAGCATTGAATGCGAAATGGCCGAGTGTCTGGCTATTGACGTGTGTAGGTTTTAAGGAGTGCCATTTCTCAAAGAGTTTCGATTCATAGCAAAAGGACCTCGAATCATACCAGCATTACGGTAATATGCTATGCAATTTTCCATTCAAATTCACCCAGCATTGACGACATGACAGTTATAAATAAACGTCTACACAATGAATAGGTAGAACTGCATCATTGCCAAGCTAAATCTTCCGAGATCTATTCACAGACAAGGGTGACTGACTTATTTATCAAAGCCCTGCTTATGCAACTAACTAGCAACAGTTTGACACTCCATAAATACAGTTTCCGCGTTAGAGAGAGGCAACAGGTCTCGCGTCGACGTACAACGAAGCTGCGTGGAAAACGCCCCATAAATCAATACAATCTAGTCCTAGAAGCTTCCACAGGCAGAAAAGTGTTGTTACAGTGACCTGAAATAATACTAGGGTGGGGTCATCTCGTAAACCTAATTGAATTCACTGAATTAGTACCGTCTATGACAAATCAGGATCGTTACTTAAAGTTTGAAAGATCATGCGAAGATATTCATGCGCTTTTAGCATTACATCATGTTTGTCCAGCAATATTATTTACAGAGTAAAAAAAATCACGACAACTCCTTGACCGTGGCGTTCAATAAACGCATGCAAATCAAACATGCACATAAATAGAAAACGGAACTCGAGATCAGTATTGTTATAGAAAATGGACGGCTCTCAACTAACCGTCTCGCATCTTATTGACGTCAATTGGGGCTGATTGTCGTCCATTTTACGACAATTGTCGGAGCCTGCGACCAATAGCAGCTTAATGGCTAAACTATGTCGGGATATTCTCATGCGATCTTCCTAATTAATTGAAAATATATTCCGTTGTGGTAGGTCTTAGACCTACCACAACGGATCAGTGCACCCGTATTGTCCTCACCCGCATACATCGAATAAGTTGATTGAGTCATTAGATGCTGAGATTTCACATAAATAGATAGGCGCAGTTATATAAAGGCCAATGACACACTAATTTATGTAAGACGACTATTTGGGATCCGTTTTGGGCTACATCTGCTTGAATAATCATATCATAGTTGCTGTTTTGGTCCAAGACAGTCTGCTAAAATTATTTCAAATATGAAACAGTAGAATGTTAGCGTGCACTGACATATTTCTCGTATGTAACGTAATCTTGACCACAAGGATATAGATATCTTTTGTTAGGTATATTAATTTGCACGTAAGATCAATTGACAGAGTACATTGACTTAAGTAAAGCATACAGTCAAATAGTGATGTTTTTTTGCCCGATATATAGAAAAATATAGATAGTAGGTACATAGGTACATATTGAGTAAGTACAAAAAGTGCAATCTTATCATTTTTATGTGAACTTGAAAAGATAGGAGGATGGACATTAATAATATAATGTACCTACTTATATATAACAAAATTGGTAAAAGTGATTAAGTTAGGCCAAAGGTTGAAAAGGACCAATATCTAATCAGATTAAGACATCACGGATATCCTGTATGTTATTATGTAAAGCTGTGAAATGTTTTCAGATTATCTTTGATTGTTTTCTTCATAAGATTCTTTTGTTAGACAATATAAAAATACATATTAACTAGCTAAGCAATTAGATTTTATGCTGGGTGACTAAGACTTAACCACATCTGTTAATACTATCATCTTATTTTATTTTTTGCTGTCAGCAGTGGTCTTAAGCAAATATAGCTAATGTTCATTTGTTTCGTGTAAGTATATTATAGTGGGTTTACTACTAGGTATGTTGTCCAGACACAAAATATGTCACAAAACCGATTTATAGAACTTATTTTGCTGAATTCACTAGGTATACGCATATAAACTGAAATATAGATGACAAAAAAAAGTCACTTTAAAAGCGGCATAAGAATGAATCCAAAAATAAATCTGTGACACAAAAAAGTTACAGATATTACGAAGAAAATAATATAAATTGACAGTTATTTTGATAGGTAAACTGCAAGAAGTATTTGTCGCAAAACTGATATTATCACAGTGTAAATAGGTGTTGGCAAGTATCCGAGTCGAGTCGAGTCAAAGTCCGCGCTAAGTCCAAGGTCTGAGACTAACTCTGTTTTGTTGATTTTGTGTTTTTTCTCTCTGGCATCTTACAATATGGTTTTTTTTTTACTCGAGTATGTTTTTTCGAAATTCGAATTATGATGACTGATAGTGATGGCATTTGTTTTAGTTTTTTTGACGGTTCTTGGGAACGAATGTTGTCTTTTTTCGAATTAAGAATGAACGAACGAACATTGTGTCTGGATTTCGTTCTCAGTCTTTTTATTCTTGTTTTTTCAGAGGGTTTGCGGTTAATCTATTTGTCATGCAAATTCCTTCAGAAATTCTTCCAACAATTACTTGGATGCTATAAAAACTAGACAATGAAAAACGTGTCGGTTTTTTGTTACATTATCCAATGAAGGAAGTGAATAATTTCGCGAGGCACCTAATATGCAACCAAGCTGAAAGATTTTTTACTTATAAACGAGACGCTGGATAAGATTGGAAAAACTTGCATTCACATCACGCGAAGTAATGAAACAAACGGTTATCTATATCCGAGATAAAATCACAATTGATATTGTTATGCAAATTGTTAACATCTTGTACCATTAAGAAGTTAGATTCAGTACAATTTTAAAAAGCTTTCCTTTAGCTTGGCTTTCAGAATGCCGGCTAACTGTTGCTAGATAATAATAGGCATTTTAAAAGTAGCAGCTACCTTTCAACCTCCTCAACCCATGAGCCTAAGTTTACACTGGATAAAATTAACCTAGCCTAAAAACCCAGACTATTTTAACGCATGGTTTAACCTATGTTCAAAGCTCACTCATCCATGTCTAACTACAACCTTGCAGGTCTTCAAAAGAAGAAAAAAAAAACGAATTCTTTGCGGTCAATCGGCCATCTGACCTAATCGAAGTTTCGACCAACAAAGCAGTCATCGAGAAAGAATGTTAGTATTCATTAGACCCATTAAAGATGTTTGAGCTCATTCAGTATGTTATCGAGTAAATCGCCATGCTTACAAGGGGGCCTTTGTGAGCTATCGATAAGAAATATGAATAATCTCACAAAGCAGGTGCTTATTAAAGTTACCAGTAAAAGTGAATAACCACAGTTTTCTTTATCGGTCGGTAAAACTTTATTTTATGAGTAATTAAGATTATCTGGCTGTTTCGAGAAATTGTTTCTATATAGAGGAAATTCTTGTTAAAGCTGTATTTTTCGTATATAGATATGGTTTGTATGATTTTTTGGAAGTGATAAAATACCTACGTGATGGCCAAAAATTACATGTTTATTACATTTTTTACTTCGATTATTATTTGTTTTATAGAGTGACATGTGCAACGCTGTTTTTAATTTTTTCTTAATGAAACTAAAATTATTCTTTCAAAATCACCAACTTCATTAAAATGCTCTAAGCAGGTCCTTACTCTTTGATTAAGAAGCAGCTAGCCGCACATAAAACATATTTCTATTATAAAAACTCTAGTGGGTAGTTGAGAATGAACAATAATGAGCATGAATGCACGTAGGAAGCATGGGGCGTTTATGAAGCCGGTTTGACTCATTTATTCTGCAATGCGGTAATATGCTCGTTTTGTGCATTACTTATTGCATAAAACATATAATCTTTTTTATCGTCCACCTACGTCAAGTCGTTTATTTTTTAAATTTAACAAGAGGGTTGACATATTACAGACGAAACAAAAAAAAAATAATTTCAAAGATCGTTGTTATTTCATTCACTCATTCGTTCTTTATGTTGGTTTTATTGCACAAAATCAATGTGGGGTATTTTTAGCCATTGTATTATCAGTTTATTTTTTATCAGAGCGTATGCATTTTTATCAAAATGTCCGTTATGCTGGCAGAATTCTATGGAACAATCGATGAACCGACTGCACGGAGTAAATTGGCAGAAACACGAGATAGGAGGTAGAGTTAACACGATAAGAAGGAATACAGGATTACAAGTTTATCAATCTTTCGTATCACTTTTATATTGCAGTGGATTAGCCAGGTTTACTTATCAGGTTAGTCAATCTCAAAGGTCGAGGGAAATATTTTACTAGGTTAATAACTGCGACAAATTTTTACAATATTACACAATCTTAAAAAGGAAAATTGTCTTTAAAATGCAAAACCGCAGATAGAACGATGGGTTTAACCAAAAAGTATAATTTTATGCCCAAATATGCCTATACTTCTCCCCATAAAAGTAATAGCATCGATGCGACAAAAAATGTCTATTGACCCCGGCAAAACTGGCTAATGAACCAAAAGATACTTTGTAATTACAAGCTCGGACAAAGGACCCGGGCTTACCTAGAAACCTAGGCTTTTAAATCGATGTTGACCTAAAACTTTGGCCTCACGCACACAGCGAAACCGGGTACAACAGGTAGGTAATAAAATGTACGACCTGAATCATGTGCCTGAAACATCATTATACTCTGTTCAAGGCTTCAGCACAATAGTACTGCGAAATTGTATGGCCTACACTACTATAATACATATAATATAACCATGTACAGAAAATATAAGAATAAGGTAAATGGCAAAGGTCAGCGGATAAGTAAAGATTTTTTCACGCAAAAAAACGTAAATTATTATTTAAGTAAAACGTTAATGAAGCTTGAAACACTTTTAACGAAAAATATACTTTTGATCTTTGTTGCGGAAAAAATCGGTGTACCCTACACTCCCAAAAAGATATTACACCTACATAAAATGCCTAAAAAAATTTAAAACGCAGATTTTTTACTGCAGCCGTTTTCACAATAAGTGAGTTTTAAAGTAAATTGCGAGATTAAATTACTTATCAGCGTGTAACAAATACCGTATTGCTGGAGAAAACTTTTTACATTTTGCTGGCATGTAGGTAGGCGTTTTTTTTTTCAATTAAATAATTATGAAACAAAATTAGAAACGAGAAAATTAAATAGACCTAAAAAATAAATAAAAGAAAGTACATCCGACAAACATTCAAGTACAACAAGTGAAAAAAGGTGTCGGCTCGGCTCAGCCTCGCGGCGTGGTTGGCGAACAAGCCGGCCGGCATCCAACATTGATTTTTTCCTAGAAGTATTACAATGATATTACAGTACAAACACACTTACCGATAGCCTTCATGAACTCATCGAAGTTCTCGGAAGAGACCATCTTGTATTTCTTGCCGACGAATTCCATTTTTTAATATAAAAAATGCTTTTTGGTGAAGTTAAAAGTATGTGAGTCCGTACTACCGGTCAGAACTGGAATGAATATACGCGGCAAAGGGTTCAGCTACTCGCCTCTGCGCATGCGTGAACGACCGAATGAGTGAGTGAGCGGAACGAATGACGTTACTGAACTGAAATGACCTTGACACCGCGCGCCGATTTTATAGTCTGTGGTTAGTCGGGAGACAAGGAAAGATGAGGGTGGGGCTATAGACCTATACTCGTATGTAATAGATTTTTCGAGTGCAAAGATTTTGTTTGCTTTGCAAATTGGATTATATTCATAAAAGAGATTATTACGCGTTGTCATATGAGAATATTGGCAAAGGCAGATAACATGTTTGTGTCATAAACGTAACATTTACGATTTAATTTCAGTATGAGTGACACATTTTTATACTTGTTAGCGTTAACCCTTTGAAATGCTGCTCACCCCTCGTTTTACACATTGCAAAAATGTTGTATAGCTTCATTCCTTTTCCCACATATAAACTTTGACCTCTTTTCGATAATTCTTTTCAAAAGCCCCTATAATTGTAGTGGCCGGATGAAGCTATTTCTGAACAATGATTTGAATTGTTAAGTACTTTAATTCTTTTTTTGTTAAATCAACTTGGATATAATGCTGTGATTCAAAATGAAAAATAGTCTTTAAATTGTTATTAAAACTGTACGGGAAAGTTGACTGATAGCTTTAGA
The DNA here is from genome assembly GCF_030705265.1 of Helicoverpa armigera. NCBI lineage: Eukaryota > Metazoa > Arthropoda > Insecta > Lepidoptera > Noctuidae > Helicoverpa > Helicoverpa armigera. The sequence goes on from NC_087141.1 coordinate 6,622,080, forward strand.
TTAGATTAACATTTTAACTAACTTGTTAGGTACGGACGTTATTTTATGACACTTAAATAGAATTAATCATCAAACTGAAAGTAATATTAAGATTTAATGTAATAGTAAGATTAATTAATGGATGTGTATGTTAATAAAAACAAGTAAAAGCAATTTTAAGTAAGAATGTGTTACTCCTGCTTATAAAAAGTACTTAACGATTTTTATGACTTTTTAACAGTATAATATAAATAGTTAGTAGTACATAATTTTAACCTGATGCGGGAAGGAGTTGCCACCGCACACATGCAACAGTTTGTAAGACATCGAATGAATTTTTAAAGCTCCTACTTTATTAACGAACGCAATCTTATGCATCGTTGGGTCTTGCGTTAAAATTTTGTCAGGAGCTCTAAATGAATTCAGAGTAACGAAAGTTTTTTTAGAATACAATGTCATGATTCCAATCAACCATTTCAGTCGGTACGATGACTGTATAAATAAAAAATCTTTGTAATGTCCGTTCCATTTATTTCACCATTTATCTTTAAGTATTATATTGATTAATGAGCACAAACAAACTATCGGTCGATTCAAAGTTTGCAGTGTGCTCTTAGTTAATTTACTTACCTACTTTTTGATTCTTAATCATCATCCCCCGAGCCTCCTTCCCATCTGTGTTGGGGTCGGCTTCCAGTCTAACCGGATTCAACTGAGTACCTACCAGTGCTTAACAGGAAGCGACTGCCTATCTGACCTCCTCAACCCAGTTACCCGGGCAACCCAATACCCTTTGGTTAGACTGGTGACTTTTTGGCTCTCAATAAAATAATTAATTTGTTTTCTTTTTCATCAATCACGAAGTCAGACTTTTACTAACAGCTAGTACCCACGATTTTCCTTCTGGAGCCCTTAATTAACTCATTCGAGCAATTCCGCAGCCCCGGTAGGCTTCAGCCCTAAGTGATAAAAGTTAAACAACTTTATACCTTCACGAAGCCGGAATAAAGGGTCATGTGAAAGTGAGCGATCTTATTTTATCCATAACATTTTCGTACGGAAACTCAAAAATAGACACTAAAAGAAAAAATACACCTGCTTACTTTTCTCAAATTGGTCATTTTCTCAAAGTCAAAGTATAATGACCGTTGGGGCGACTTTTCTCATCTGGATAAACTTAAAAGCTACTTTGCTTTTAAGTAGCATTTATCTTAAATGGGCATTTTAAAACAGAACATTTCAATACCTAGCCTATTCCAAATCGGACCGATAAGTTCTTGAGATTAGCGCATTCAATCAAAACAATACCTACACTCTTTTACTGATAGGAATACCTAGGTACTTATAATCTAACACATAGATTTAAAGGAGTTTTCTGACTTCTCGCGCGTTTTTTAAAAGTCCTTCGTCATCATCATCATCAGTCTTTTTTTCATCCCTCTGCTGGGCACAGGCCTCCAGTCACATAAAAAAGGATTGAGCGGTAATCGGTCCTTCGAAACTGCATTATTACTTCACACTAGGCTAATTCCAACACAAGAATATTCGAATGTTTTTATTACTAATTAAAAGATTGAATAAATACCTACTCGTACGTAACATCGGGCTGCGTACCCCATTAACTAAATACCCCTCTAATAGCTTGTATAACCATGTATATCGTGTATATCACAATGTATATTGCACGTAGTATTTAATCTTAATTAAATGTGGTTTCCACTACGGCGACAAGCGTAGAAGAAGTTGACTGTTTAGCGTTGAAAATAACGGTGTCAAGACATCGATTTACTACGAATATTGCCTGGACCCGGATAAAAAGAAACCCTTCACACCCTTCACTGTTAGAAACCTTATAATGTAGGGCTACAAATTATGTTATTTTGATATAATATAGGTATGTATACGCAGTTCTGGGTGTTTTCCCGCGGTTTCACTCGCGTCCCGCGGGAACAGCCCTACCCTGATACTTACTGCCCGTACCAGGTTGAAATATAACCTATGTTATGTTACTTACTAATAATGGAATAATACATACATATCTTCCTAACTGTGAAAGAATTTTTCAAATCAGTCAAGTAATTTCGGGGCCTAGTCATGTTGAACAAACCAAGTTCAAAAAAAATCTATTCAGTTGTTTTCGCGTGAAAGACTTACAAACAATACATACAAACGATCATACGTACTAAATTTCATTTAACATTAGTAAGGTATTGACCCGGTATTATCGTATTTTTTTGCAGATTTTGAGTGGACCTTACGTTTTAAAAGATTTCCTAATCAACAGGAAAACTGCTAAAATAAATCGGCGCCGAGAACCAGTATTGTTCATCAAGATCTGAGAGGAAAATTTATATATAGATATTACGAAATAAAGAAATCTAAGTAGGTACCTATGCTATAACAATAAATTAAAACATCATCAAAAATTGCATCACAAATCGAGCGGTTTTTAACAGTTCTTCTACAATTTCTTATGCACCAGGATTATGCCTTGGATTTTTTTATGGGAAATCACCAGAACCCCTCCTGCTGTGGTCGCAGCGGTGGGAATGTCGTAGTCAAATCCTTGCCATGATACTTCTCTGAAGGTTTTCATGAATCATTGTGCCGGGCAATACCCCTCGGTAAGACTGGTTGTCAGACTTTCTGGCATCTGTCTACCAGTCACAACTGCCAAAGATATTCAAATGACAACCGGAACCTACAGTTTATCGTGCCCTCCGAAACACATTGGTGTCTAAGATATACTTTGATGTTGTTTTTAATTATGTAAACATGAATATGAAGTACTTTACGTTTTTGTAGGTATGGCACGTATTTGTAAGCTATCTATATAATAATATTTACGTCGAACGTCTTCGCATAAGGCTACAAACTGGAAGTAATTACAAATTCATATAGCTCCGACTAGACGAAATAAATTGAAACAAACTTGTTTTGAATGCCATCACATTCAAGCTTAAGGTCGCAGAAACGTTTTCAAACAACAAAATACGATATAAAAAATACACGAAACAGGTTGGTCAGACTTTATTAACCTGGTCCCGTCGAAACTATAGCATCATGTCATATTTATAAATCGGACTTCGAGAAAAGCGAACGCGTTTTTCGATTTTTAATTTATTTTTATGGTAGTCTTTTCTAATATGTCGCAGTGATAGAACGGCCCTTTAAAATGGGTTTGCGAAGCGCGTGCGCGAACATTTTGACATAGGCCAGTAGCTCAGCATCTTTCAGTGTAGCTGTAGTCGTGCTGAAAACGCCCACGTTTCATCGGTTCACGCGCGAATATTGATATACACAAGTAAATCCTCGTACGAGTATTTTTTTCTAAGGTAAGTTGTAGTTTATAATCATATTATTAAGTTATAGGTAATAGAATAAAAAAATAGTGTTGTTTATGGTAACATTTTTGAACAGTTCGATATTTTTGGAGCCAAATGCATTATGGTACCACAGGTGAGATATTTAATCGATTTTTAAACCAAACAAAGGTAAAACATACTAAGTTTAATACATAAATAACGTATATAGTCAACATTTCTATAGACAAAGAATATATATAGAGGTAAAAAGAATGGGAATACCTGATAAGATTTAAATTGAATTGACCTAATTCACTTTCGTTATGTAGTTACCGTAGCATGGTAATAATCATTATTTTATGATGGTTAACTCAACAGAATAGGGTAAACTCGTTAGAGATGGCCATACGGGAGAGATGGCCAATCGAATTATTTTTGGCATGCATAGCTAGATGGCTCTACAATGCAGTCAGTACACCGCAAGCCACGCTCGGGAACACTGTGCGACGACGCTGCTGCGCGTATTTATGTTAAAAAGTAAGTAAATCAACTTTTATTTTACAGGGTATTGCAAAAATTGTACAGTGTGGTCATATTTTATCATGTGGTACTACTTTTTATTGCATTTTTTAAATGTTTGCTTAGTTTATTATGTTTATCAAATGTTAACGTCTATTATAACCTCAAAATGGCGCCTGCTAATGTTTAATTAAATCAAAAATTTGATATGGCCATCTCACCCGCAGAAAGAGGAGAGATGACCACATAAATTCAGGTTGAGATAGCCATATTATTCTTGTTATGCGAAGTGATATTAATGCGTTTTGTGTTTTGTTACATATGCCAAATAATTATGAGAGAAAAGCCATAGCCACTCGTGGTTGTTGGAGTGAAGATTCACAAAAAAAAATATGGTTAAACCCAAAGATAAGAAGACTGATACGAAAAGAACGATAAGAATAGAAAACGGAAAGCTGTAAGGCGTATTAGCGAAAGCAGTTCTGATCTCAGTGAACCAGTATTGTGTGATACATCTGACGAAGAAGATAAAGAAAACGAAGCAGATAACTGCGCTGGATGCGGAGAAAATTATTATAAGACTCGTCTTGTGGAAGATTGGCTCCAGTGTCTTATTTGTGACAGGTCATCATGAAAACTGTACCGAGTTTCATGATATGTGCTCCAAATGTGGACAGAAGAAGAAAAAAAAGCTAAAGGAGCCGAATTTCAGGACAAGGGAAAGGGAAAAGGGAAGTCAAGTACTGGTCATCTATCCCGTATAGCTATGGCCAACTTACCCTGATACCCCGGGAGAGATGGCCAATTCTATTTTTTTTTAGAAATTGTTTTTTAATATGTTTTTGAATTATAAAAAAATATTTGTCGTTGATTTTTACAAGACTAATAACTGTTAATTATGATAAGAATAAAAGACTGATTGTAACAACACTTTTTCTTTTTTTTATTATGTCTAGATAAAACTATGGCCAACTCTAACGAGTTTACCCTATTTTAATAGAAAACTTTTGTCATTAACTTTTATCAAAATCCTTTTGTAGGGACACAGGTTGTTTGCTTTTAAAACATCAGTTTCGAAATCTATACTTACATTATAAAGCCTTACATACCTAATTTGTTTGTTTGCTTGACCGCGCTAATCTCAGGAAGTACTGGACCAACCCGCGTCCTGTAGAAACAACTTCACACGGATAAAAAGTAGCTTTCGTCGATAAACGTCGTCTAACACTGAAACATTTTTTCAAATCGGATGAGCTTAGCGCGTTAAAGCAAACAAAGCAAAAAAAAAAATCTTCAGCTTTATAATAAGTATACTTACTTGGATCAGCTATCAGTATTGTTAAGTTACACCTGAATAGGTACTTACTTTGGTGCTAAGTTATGTACTTAATTCAGTATATTTTCATAGCACACATCCAAACTTTTACGATAAAAAACTCCTCAGTTCAAAGAAATAAAAGATAAAACATTACTCTTCTTGGGAGTCGGGTAAAATTATTAATATGGTGTCAAGTTAAGGTTATACAACTTAAACGTTCATTTAATAACAAAATACCTATTGAAATCAAGAGGCGTATATAAAAGTGATTCGACAGGATTTTATAGGTATGCAAATTATGGCATTTAAGAAATGAATAGGTACCTACTTAGGTTCTTTATTGTCTTATTTTTATTCAATTAAGTATTTAAAACCGAAGTTTAATCTACACTAGCTTCAGCAGTGGTTTGACCCGTATCACGAGGGAACTTCTTCCCGCACCTGGATAAAAAGTAGTCTGAATTAGACCAGATGAACAGATTAGGTGTCTTTCTACTGATGTGTTGGACCATGATTCGGAGGGCACGATAAATTGTCCTTGCTGTTATTTGAACATCTGTGGCAGTCGTTACGGGTATTCAGAAGCCAGTAAATCTGGCAACCAGTCTTACCAAGGTGATTTGGGTTGCCCGGGTAACTAGATTGAGGAGTTCAGATGGGCAGTCGCTCCTTGTAAAACACTGGTGCATCCGGTTAGACTGAAAGCTAACGCCAACATAGTTGAGAAAAGGCAGATGATGATGTAATGGTATCCTTAAAAACTGACTTCTTTGATCGTTATTATTTAATAAAAATAAAAAATAAGATGACTCTGAGATGAAAATATTCATATCTACGAGTAGGTAGGTATTATTCGCATAATCTTACCTACCTACCCAGCATTGGTTTGCATAATACCTTTGACCTTTTGCAACTGAATTCTAGTTGTTCTTTTGTACATTTTATATTTTGATAGGTGCAGTCAGTTTTAATATTCAACGGGCAAAAGGAATTCCACGAGTTATTTAGAGAATACCATAACCAGCCCGGGTAACTGAGAAGGTTATCTAACTTTCTCTCGGCCTAGATAGGCAGTCGCTCCATGATGCATTCGGTGACACTGGAAGCCGACCCCAACGTTTGGAAAAGGCTCGGGAGATGATGATATCATCGGAGGTCGACCTTATTTCTCACATTTCTGAGTTATTTTAGGATTTGCATTCACATACTCATATAAGAACAGCCTTATCCTATCGCTCGAATATAATTAGCGAACAATGAACTATTTTGGCTTAATCATTCCTCCATCCCCGGAATGGGCACACGCTCGCTCAAAATTATGTTTGAACATCGATCCTCATTAATTGCATTTTTGTTAATTCGACATTCTTGCCGTATTTGGGAGGTATCTAACAGCGTTTTCGCAGTGGCAGATTTTTGTAGCTCTTAGCAACACCGAGCGTACCTACGCGATACATTCCGAACGGAAAAAAATCGACGAACTTTTCTGTACCAGTAGTTGTCTTCTCAATTGTTCGCTGTCGCTCGTATACCCGCGACATCGTCCGGTCGTATGATCCCAGCGTTTACCGAAAAATCCGCTAGCATAAAAGTGCTGATATAATAACCCCCATCAGTGGCATCGCGTAGTTCCGTTTATAAATCACTTTGTAAAGTTAAATATTTTCAATTTCATAAATTCAGCTACTAGAAGTGGATGGTATTGATACTCCTTGTAGCTTTGGCTTTCCTTTTATAGTGGTGTTTCTAAATATGTAGGTATGAACAAACTTGTTTTATTTGTGGTCAAGGAAAGTTTTGGGAGCGAGTAAATACAGGAGCGTGGGCGTATGAACGTTTATTTGGTTAAAGCCCAGAATTGGAGTTTGTAGACTGAGCAATACTAATACAAACTCCATTTCGGAAAAGTTCATATCATAGCAATACATGCTTAAAATGTTAAATGTAAAGTACTTAAGTATTGCCGACTTTCCGATGACATTGGAGATACTGTTTCCGTCTGCGGCGCATCGCGTTGGAACAAATTTGCGCCCCCGATAATTGATTAAAGCCTTCCTCAGTAAACGGGCTAGGGCTGCCTATCTAACATGAGGCTTGAGATTTCTAGAGAGAAAACTAACGCGTTAAAGAAACAAACAAACTCATCAGCATTGCTAATAAATAAGTATAGATAATATTAGTTTGGTCAAATCCACTTTCATCCAGCAAAGTTACAGTCACTTATAGGACATCCCTAGGTTATCTCAGTGGGAAAGAAGTTTCTACTAAGGTATATGAATTCTGAAGAGGTATTTGTTTTTTTATAGATGAGATAAATAGAAGTATGCTTGGACAACAAAGTCAATATCCATATTAAGACATGCTTACGACCTGTGTCGCATATGAACGGTTTACAATCCCAGGCCTACTATAGGTTGAGAAATCGCGGTTTGTCTGACCAAGTCATAGGACAGAACTAGGTTTCCCGTAACATGAAAACATGCCTTGATTCACCATGATTGCAAATATAGCACGATCCCAACACATCGAATAAATAAAGGTGGTAGTTCGCGATCTGAGGCCGAACCCAGCGGTTGTACGTTCCGTCTGCGCGTACGCCTATCAACGGATTTTGTATTTATGTCTGAATTGCGTGAAGTTTCGGAGTGATTGGTACACATCTGGTTTCTGGTACACAATGATTAATTGGCTGCAGTGCTGGATTTCGCCTCCAGTGAGTATATGTTGGGTTTTTCGTTGTTTTTGTTAGTTATTTTGGTGTATATCCTGTTTGGGTTAATTTGGAAGATAGGGTTTAATTGCGGATGTAGACCTGTGACTTTCAATTGGATTTCCCCTTGGTCTAAAATCTGGGCTGTTAAAAAATGGTTTGAGAATTCCAATGATAACGTTTAATCTGTTGAATCCTTAGTTCGCGTTTGTTCCATAGTTCCTTACTCGCTTTATTTTTGCGTTTGCACGGTAAATCTAAAATGGACTTAAATCCTTGTGAGGAATATTCTTCTTTTATCTGATATCTATACTAATATTATAAAGCTGAAGAGTTTGTTTGATTGTTTGTTTGTTTGAACGCGCTAATCTCAGGAACTACTGGTCCGATTTGAACAATTCTTTCGGTGTTAGATAGCCCATTTATCGAGGAAGGCTATAGGCTACTTTTTATTCGTTCGTGCAGAGGTTCCCACGGGATGCGGGTGAAACCGCTGGCAGAAGCTAGTATTTTATAAATAAGGATTGCAAACAGCTTGTCCAATATATAGCTTTTAGTAAGTTATTTGCGAATAATAAAACAGTGTCTGCGAACATCGCAGTTTTAAAAACAAGGAGTAGTCCCATGTGCGTTTGTTCCAAAAAATAGGTCAGTCGGTGTCGGTTCCCACGTTAAATAATGTTTCATATTAAAACTTTTTTGTACGACACAGTGGAAGTTCGGAAATTCGGGTGCTTCTATAAAAATGATGAACTACATGTACCTTTAGGATATTTTCATGATAAAATATTGGAAAAGTTTGACAGTAGTAAAAGTTGCAAGTTGAGGAATTTCGGCGTTTCGAACTAAAAACATTTATTTACTAGTTTTTAGTATGTTACCCTTTGTATTGTAGTCAGTTATTCAGAGTCCCTTTCAAGAATGCATTGTTATCCAAAAACAGAAAGAAATATATAGCTAAAACAGATACCGTATGTATCCCAAAAACCCCATAAGGAAAGGAAGTATATCGGGAGTTCGTGACACAAACGAAAATCCACACAACCCTGACATGTGTCAAGGAAAACGTTTGAAAGATTGCGAACCTCCTTGCGTGGGATAACCTCTGAAACCGTTGTTATTTTCAAATGATTTACGTGCTTCTGTTCTAAACATGGAGAACAAACCAGCGGAGCTGTCATAACGCTAAATTGCCTAGTTGCGCGCCAAAATGCGTTTGAACAGGAGACGAAGGACGATACTGTCTTGGCCCTTACACGCCTTCTTTGGATCCGACCATTTTTGTAATACCTACCAAAAATGTTTGACAGGTGTCAAAAAGAACCTGAACACCCAACAATCGTTTTGGTCATGCCCAGTTGCCCACCGTACATTTGACCTAGTAGAAGCCACTTGACCTACCTGCATGATGGCATCTCCGCTCATCTTTCTTTACTCCATGTTTCCAAACAAGATGGCCGCTCAATAGTGAAGTTTATGGCGATATTTGCCATACGCTTCGTATAATTGAGAACTATTTCTAGAACCGCCAATTGTGCCAATTTTACCTGTTAGAGTTCAGTGAAGTTTAACATCGGTTTTCTCCTAAAATACCTGCAAGATTTATGATTTGTTTTCCTAAATACTTACGTCTCATTTGCCGTGGGCGTCCTTTTGCTGTTTTGCTGGAGATTTCATCGGTTTTATCTCGAAAAGCACTCAATTGACTTACGACTTTATTTTTAAAACGAAGATTTTTTGCATTCATTTTGCGTCGTTTATTAGAAATCAATCACTGATTATAATAACAGTGAACTTGAATTGTTATTTGGGAAAATATATTAAAACGCTAAGAAAACTTACGTACTTGAATACTAAAAACGTATATGAAACTTGCTGTTAGATGATTCCGTGAGAAGTAAAAGGTGCAGCCAAAATGTGCGTGTATATTAAAGGCCTGGTGGTTTACCTTTTCAGAATAGATGACTTTTATAAATAACGCGAACAATGTATTCTGTGAAGGGGTTCCATATAATGTACCTACTTACAATGAATTAATGTGTTAGGATGACTATTTGATTACTATCTAGCCGACCCCAAATGTTGGGGTTTTCATTCAGGATCTTGATTAGGTTGGCGTAAGAAGGATGGCGTTTCTGGTTTCAGTAAATATAATAGATGAGCCTTTCTTAGTGTATCTTTTGGTAGACAGGCTATATTGACAGGCTTATATCTAGTGCAAGACTAAAAAGTAATGATTTCAATCGAGATTTTGAAAAGCCAAAAGAAAGAGGTGAACTCTGAAATTACTTATCTGATTTAACTTTCTCAACAACTAAGCAAATGATCATTTGGGTACTTAACTTTGATACATTGGGAACTGTATAATGTTTTAATGTGTGCATATAACATGGCTATTAACAAACGCTACTAAATAAATGAATTGCAAGAAGCCGACAGACATTTTCACCCGGTAGCTGGACGGACACAGTTCTTGCCGGTCGATAAGCAGTATTGTTGCGTTTTCCTTTGAATCCCAGCTTATGTCGGACTTTGCCATTTTATAATGGAAGCTGGGTCGCTGGGCTGTGAGTTATTTAGTTGATACGTAGATATGTCTATGCTGCTGTTATTAAGCTTAAGAGTTTGTGTGCTGATTTGTTTGAATAAGCTAATCGTAGGAAGTAGGTTCTGATTGTATTTGGAAAACTTCGCGCACTAATACACACAGCAAGCGACCTAAGTGAAGTCTTCTTCGGTAAATATGCTGCCTAAAACTGAGATAATTTTTCAAATAGGTCTTATGATCAGCTTGTTTAAGCAAACAAACAAACTCTTCAGCTTTTAAGGCTTTTCTGACTTTAAGTCTATTCAAAAAGAGGCTGACGTCACTACTTATAGATAAATGCTATTACTCAATTCAAGATTTTCTGAATGACGATAGTCTATAATAATGTTATTTTTTTTTCTCTATTATAATTTAAGTAATTGTTGCCTTTTAATAAATTTTTATTTGTTTGTATAGGTAGTACCTAATAAAACTTTTTCTTTTTCTTTTGCATGCCGTAAGGTAGAATGTGTTGGAACTTTGTTTAAATCTAACATCTTATTCTGTACCCATATTCTTTGCAAAATAAACGATTTGATTTGATTTGATTTAATATTTCGGAGTAGGTACAGATTGCTTCTTTGAGACAGTGGAGTCTTTTCACCATTGCCTGCCTACATTGTTTTGGTGGTTCATAAATATGTCTACAAAACTGTTTTCACCTAAATTCCTATCCACACGAAGAATTTAATCTCAAAACATCCACATAAATTGGTTCAATGAACTGAAGAAAGCTCGGCTTACAACCTAAAGTAGACTGATATTCTTCAGCCGACGATCAGCCGCATTAATCCTTCAGTCTTTCCCTCCCTTTAGAAAAATAACAAAGCAACGACATTTTTCTTCAGTGTCCTACTTACTGTTACTGTTACAGCCTTTTTATCGTCCCACTGCTGGACACAGACCTCTCACACGGAGAAGGATTGAGCATTACCTAATCACCACGCTTGCTCAATGAGGGTTGATGATTTCAGACTTTATAGTCCAGGTCCTACTTATTTCATATTTATTTTAGAGTGTCCTTCTTATTAAATTTATTTTTATATAATAAATGGCAGCAGTTTATATCGGTCAAGCAACTTACTTGCAAGTAACTGGCCGACCCGTTTTGCTCGAATGCATCTTTACTGCCACAGAATGACAAATAGGTTCTCTAACTTTGTTTTTCTTTTGTATTTTATGGAGGAGACTGCAATATGTTGCTAGATTTATTTGCTATTTAATGCTTACTGTTGCATCCTACAGATAAGGCATGCTTGCTAAGTAGGAGTTCTTATGACTCTTAGCTAAGAATAATTCACCTGAACAAATGGACGAGTTTAGCCGGCATCACCAGAAATGATTTAGAGAGAATCTTAAATTATATTTAAAAAAAAACGTGAACTTCTCAAAAATAGAGTCCATTTTGAAATTTCAAAAGGATACATTTGTACAACTTGCTTTAACATGAGTTTATTTCTGATTTTAAAGCATAACATAGGAGCGAAGTATTTTCTCGTATAAAGCGTGGAATTGACGTTATTTTATACATATATTAATACTTAAATGTTCCTTTATTTACATAAGGCACAACACTAATGATTGGCAATGGAAGTGCCTGCGTCAGCGAACATCGTTTTGTCTGATGGGATTTAAGTAGAAAATTGATTTGGTATAACATCACACCATCACATCACGTCATACTAATATTATAAACGTGAAAGATTAAATGTGTAGATATTTGTGTGAAAAAGTACTTACTAAACGTACGGACTTAGGTAAATCTTGGCAAGAATATACTTAGCTCTAAAGTCTCCTGTCTGAAAAAGATGACTGTGTCACATAAGATACATTTTGGGGATTATTTTTTGTCCCATGTCGTAACAAATAGAAAGTTTGCATGTGTGAATCTACAATAGTACACTGTTACTTTTGCCTATTGCAACCTAAGTTTAAAACCTATACCTAAGTTTAAAAATAAAATGTTTCGAATGGAGAACCTTCCCTTTTTTTTGTAAGTCGGTAAAAACCTTTTTAATAGCTCCCTTAAGTATTTGGCAGTTAGTTACAGATAAAACAGTGAAATACCAAATCTGCACCTCACTAGGTACACTACACATTATGTCTGGGTGTAGGCGTAATAATTATTGATGAAACTCTGACGTAGGCACGTAACCTTTAGTCGGCCCTTCCATTGAACTTAGGTTTAAGTAAGTAGTTAATTAACAAAGCCAGAGCCTCTGCATAGTTTGTGACGCACTGATTAAGTAATAAACGTAATTTTATTATTAAAATCCCTATTATCGGTAAGTGGTTGTGATATTCGTAATAAGATTTTATGATAATGATGTTAATGGTTGTTATAATACAATTGAAATGGTGACGCATATTAATGCGATATACTTAGATAAGTCATTTTATTATAAGTAATAATGTGCTGTCTAAGTAGCAATACATATCATTATCAGCTTTTTTTAACGTGTGGGACATACACTGGAGATAGTTCAAGTTGGATTGGCGAGTTCAGACTTTAAAGTCCGGTCTTCGTCAGGAATAATGTGCGCGTTTTATTTTTTTATCTTTATCTTCATCTTTAGCTTCAGCTATTTTCAAACGAAAGCTATCCCACTTTTGCTTAGTGTTAATATATCAATTTAGATAGGTTTTCTGAGCACGGATGCATGATCAAATGACGTTATTGGCACACTCCTCGCCTGTTCCAATACGTACCTATACAATTAGGTGTAAGCTTTTGAATATTGCAAAGTTCTTTCCTGCGGGTTCACTTGCTTACTGTTCTGGTGAAAAACGCTCCAAAGTTGGCTAAAAATGACTTCACTGGTTAAAATGTAAGAACCGAACAAGATTTTGGCTTTATAAGGCTCACTTCAGAAGCAAAGTTGACAAGAAGTGTACCTTCTGGGCGAAATAGGCAGAAAAAAACTATGACTTGTAATTTTCTAAGTCCATTCTTTTTTCAAAATATCGAGTCAATTTGATGATTTTACGTCGCTAAAAAAAAAAAAAAATAAAGTCCAACCAGATTTCACAAAAATACGTGTGTGGCATAAAATATGTATAGACAGATATGCAGACTTATTTTTGCATATGTAAGTAAGGATCTGTGGGGCGATGGAACTTGTCAATACGTGAGTAGGTAGTGAAAAAAAGAAGAAAAACAGAAAAATACCTCACCTAGCATATCTAGGTATTGCATACGTGATTTTGTATCTCTGTGCATATTCTACTGCTTAGGTATGTGTAGAATAGTGTAGGTACATTGATGAATTGCGTCTGAGTAAGGACTTATCTGCATAATGTTTTTTATCATTGGTTTTGACAAATGAGCTAAATACCCTTGATTATTTTCTGTGTAAATATATATTATTTTCTGCCTGCAATCATTTTACTCTGCGAACATTGGAACAGGCGCCATAAATTTAATAAAAAACCGTTTTAATGTCACGTTTCCCGCGCGTTTCTTCGCTTGACAGCTGTCAAGTTTTAACGACTCCCAAAATGGAGGATTTACTGGCATGCATTTTATTTTCACGACAACATTTGTTTTGATGGAAAACGCCGTTTCTTTGGAATGTAAATATATATATCGATTGTTAATGTAAACATTTTAAAATTTTGGTACTTTTTATACTAGATCAAGAGTTCTGTAGAGAAAACCTAATGTCAAATAGTGCAGTGAAGTTACCTATACCTACAACAAAGTTTAGGAAAGGTCAAAAGATCATTCAACTCATAGGTACCTTGTTTTAGACAGTAAAATAGTTTTGTGGTCCTTCCAAACGTCATCAGAACATTCATATCTCTTCTCTTACCACAGTTTTAAGGTGTGAATCCCACGTGATACAAAATGGCAACGAACAAAACATAGGTATCCGATAGATACGTGAATCATTTGCGTTTGTAGAACATATAAACAAAATCAGCAATAATATTCATGGAGAACAAAACTACTGCCGGAGATGCCATAGCGGAAAATCTCCTAAGAAAGTAGCGCGCCAAAATGTGCGGTTAACGAGCAACGTTACTTATATCTCAGACTTTCTACGCCTTCTTTGAAACCCGTCCATTTTTATTATACCAAAAATCATTGACAGTTGTCTCAAAGAATCCGAACACGTCGTTAGTTTACTCGTAACTTTATGTCATGCACACCGTACGTTTTTGACCTAAACGAAGGCCCTGGCCTACCTGCATTATGGCATCTCCGCTCTTACCCTACTCCGTGGTATAATCATTCCTGTCTAACGGATAGTATTTAGATAGACTGCTGACACAAACCACGCCATTTTGGATTCGTAAATAACTTAGCAAGGTGAAACATCTTTCGTATGAGCTACTTCGCTTTTTCGTAAACATTGGAGATTCCTGGTTAGGTAGGGAATAATATTGTTTTAAGCTACATATGTTGGTTTGATAGTCATTTATTTTAAAGTGAAGGTTGATGATTAATACTGAGGAAAATACTGAGACGGATTCGCTTGTAGAATTTGTAGTGGAAAGCTTTGGGATTCTGTTTACTTATTTAAAAGGTACCTACTGTTGCTGTTGAAGTTTATAATCAATAGGTATGTTTTGTTTAATCAGCTGGATATTTCAGCTGTAATTCTATATTGGGTATTTACCTTATTTATGTACTGATTATTTTGTGCAAAAAAAATTATATGGAGTGTTACCGGTTCTTCTCCGTGAGACCCATTCCTTGGAACCGTGCAACTAGCTTGACGTTTTGAAAGAGCTTTTTTACAGGCCTATATTTTGAAGTTAAAATAGTTTGAATTTTGACTTTGATAAACTTTATTCTCTATTTTAAAACATGAAAAGCTTTTCAGATATTTCCAAAAAGTTTCCGCCCGACTATTTCGTCTTGTTGGTAACTGTTTAACGTGAAACTATGTTAGCGTTAAAATTACTTTGAAAACATATTTCATCAATCTATCTAGGTTGTCAAAACTTGTTCTACACAAATAGTTCTATATACAGAGCTCTACTACACCACTACGTACTTTATACCTTCATTCATTTATAAATATTCTGGACTCCGGTAGATATAAATTAAGTCTGATAAGTTAGAAACGAATAAGTAAATAACGAAAGAACTAATAGACTGCTCATTTTATAAATGCGAAATATTGTATGTATGGATGTTCATTCATCTTTCACGCAAAAGCTTCTGGATGAATTTTGATGAAACTTTCTAACTAAGTAGGTACTACTATATTTTATCCATGTGCCAGTGTGATACCAGTGCCCAGGTGACCCATCTTGCGGGACGCGGGTAAAACTGCGGGCGGAAGCTAGAATTAAGTGTAGGGTCATATTAACTACTTAACTAGATAATTAATATACAGCGTTTATTTGTTTGTTTAGCGCAAGCTGAGCGGGCGTGGTAACGCCTGCTGCGCCGCGACGAACAAACGCACAAACATATTCACCGCGGTGAACAACTTCTTCGCTGATTCGCCGCTGGTGAATCAGCTCAAAGGGATCATGGTGAGTGTGCATTTTCTTGGAAAACCGCTTAAACATTTTTCTTTATACGTATAATTTTTTCTCTCTGAAATTAACTGTAAAACTAAAAAAAGTAGATCCTTTGTGATTTGTATAAAAAGCTTCTTACTTTAAAATATGATTCAAGTAGGTTTTTACTATTATTTTTTCTAAATGAACATGTTCTTCAACACGAATTATGCTAGAAATATTTTTATCTCGAATACATTTAGGTATTTCAATAATGGAAATTAATGGAAAGCTTTACTTAATTTTCAGTATCTTGGTTTAACTAAAATTGAGTGCCTAATTTTAATTAAACTAGACTATTAATCTAACAGCTTACTTAGTAACTTTAAACTTCGAAGAGATGTCTATTTAATTTTGAATAGATATTTTATATGGTTTTCTGTAGCGACTTTGAATGGTCAAAAAAACTATACCGCCATCCATACCTTAGGAACAAAATGCAAAAACGTGTTGTTTCTATAGTTTTTACTTAACTGCAAAAAGGAATCTCGTATTTCATTTCACTCCTTCTGTATGTTTTTGTTGGGACAATGGGATGGGAGAATAAGCCATAAATCCCCGTCTGTATAAAGCATATATTTTCTGTTCTATTGTTACGTTACTTTTCGCTGGCGCAGCGGTTTCACCCGTGTAAAATTTACAGCTTTATAAAATTTGTATAGATTCGAAAAGCGTGTACAGTTTTCTAATACACGACACGAACCAAAGGCAAAATTAGGGTTCAAAACACCGTGAAATGTCAAAGACTAAACCCCGAAACCTATTTATTATATTGCAAAATATTCGAAAATATATTCCTTTATTGCGAAGAGCGAAGATCAAACTGTCGAAAGTAGGGATTTCTGGCGGATTCCACGACGGGAACGCGACGGCTTTGCTCAGAATGGAAATTGATCGCATCGGCCCTACAAATTGCCATTGAATACGTTACAAGCTTCAATGTATTGGCGTGGAAATCTCTCGCAAGTTCTTTGAGATACTGGATTGTAGATTTAAAATTGTGTTTTAGCTTTTTGAATAATCTTTAATATTACTGGGCAAAAAAAATTACATTCTAAATTATATTTACAAAAATTAAAAAAAGGGAAAAAAAATTAAACTATGCATCAAAATATTCATCCGCATCGCTGTCAGCGGGGATCGTGCCCAAAATACTGTCTGCATTGCCACGCTGGATGGCAATGCATATTCTTTGGCCGAAGTATATGCCAGCCTTTTGGTCACGAATGGACTCCACTTAATATTTAGTCTGGAATGTATATGTCACCGTAAGATTACAAACATCGTTAGATTACAATCTATCTCGAGAGATTGTAAACTGTCGAATTATTACGAACCGTAACATCTGATTGCAATTTAACGCATTATTTTTCGCTATATTATAATCTATCGATGAGAAATTGTCAAATTGTCAACTGTCCGAAAGCTCTCCCTGATTGGTCAGTCTTTTTGTAAGATCGACCAATCACGACCAGCCGTTCTGTTGCCATGGAGTTCCCGTAGAGTTAGGAATGAATTTGTGTTTGAAGACAAACTACCTAATTGTTTTGTTTTTTTTTTTATTTAAAAAGTTTCTTATAATTTTCCAATTTCATTTAAATAAAACTACTTTTACGGATTTTTTCGCGGTCGGTTTTAAACGTCGGGATTAAATAATATAATATAACCGCGATAAAATCCGTAAAAGTAGTTTTATTTAGATGTCTAATATTCGCGTAAGTGTCACAAATCAATATGTTTCCAATTTCAATTTGTGTTTGAAGAATAAATATTTCGTTACAATTTGTTCTCTCCATATGTCAGGAATATTAATTACATACTCGTACTAAATAATAAATCTTTGAAGAATTTTTGAAGAGCATTTATTTTATTTAACTGACACCTCTATTTCATTCCTAACTCTACGGGAACTCCATGGGAACAGAACGGATTATTGGTCGATCTTACAAAAAGACTGACCAATCAGGGAGAGCTTTCGGACAGTTGACAATTTGACAATTTCTCATCGATAGATTATAATATAGCGAAAAATAATGCGTTATATTGCAATCAGATGTTGCGGTTCACAATAATTCGACAGTTTACAATCTCTCGAGATAGATTGTAATCTAACGATGTTTGTAATCTTACGGTGACATATATAAGCAGAATTTGCAGTTTTGAGAGCATTTAAGAAATGTTCGCGCATTACCAGAAGCTACATTTGAGGAATGGTTGAAAGAATTTCGCGCGAATCTCGCCTTTCGAGTGTTGTTACTTGAATGTAAGAGGATGCTCAAGGCTGCGTAAAAATGTATGACCTCCGCTCGGATTAGGGAAATCATCGGGGAAGTGTTCTTGAAGTTTTCTTGAGTAAATAAGCTTTGGGTCTTTAACTTGAAAGTATAATTTTACAATATAAGATTTATCTAAATGCTTAAAAGACAAAAATAAGACTTGTAAAAGTCGGTGTTTCGAGGTTTCTGTGGCTTTATTTTACCACGAGGTAACTACGAGAAGGTAGTTAATTTACATAGAAAAATAAAACTGGCCGTTTTCCTAAAATAGATAAACAATGTATATTGCAAGTCCTTCTACGTATGGATTAGATTAAAATTTTATAAAGGACACCATGCTAACTCACATATATCGATCTGAACAATGTTGCATGTCAAACAAAATGGTAACCCCGTTGCCCCAATTCCTAACATTGCTTCCGATAAAGCTTCTTTTTTTTATGATGAACAAACTTTAATTCAATAAAACATGAATTTGACGATTTATTGAATTAAAGTTTCGGATGGCATGTTGAAGCTAAATTGTGTGTCCCGGCTGTCATTTGTAACTAATAGATGTAGGTACCTACTGGAAAGTCCTAAAGCTTCAGAATCAGTCGTACTTTCGAAGGCTCTCCAGGTAGGTAACAGGCAGTTGTTCCGTGTGAAACACCGTTACTCAGCTGTTTCTATGGAGATGGATATAATGGAAACCGTCCTCTACATAGTTGACTATTATATTATAGCCTATCCAGATGAAGTTGACTTAATAGTCATGATCATCATTGATTTAAAGCCTGGTATTAAGTTCATCAATAATTAGCTCCGCGACAAAAACTCCCTACTTTGGCTTTCATAAATGAAGTTATAATGTCTCTTTCAGACGAGACAAACGAACAGCAGCGGCGGTGAGCCGGGTCCCCCGGATGAGGCTTCACGCCCAGACAGCAGAGGTCCACCAGCGCTGGCTCTCAGCCCTTCAGACAGGTTGGTACTGTGTTTTATACTAGGTTTGTCTTTATTGGGAGGTTAAATTAAGCGTGCATTGCCGTTTCGGAAGAAGCAACAGGGAATGTTTTATCGATTACGACACAACAATACTCTTTCTGAAATAAGTGTTTCCGCATACTACTCCGTCCGTTTTAGCCTATTGGTCCGATGGTTGGTAGACAGTTTACTTTGAAAATAATTGTAAGAGTCTTTAAGAAACTTCTTACTCGGTTTGATACTAGCCGGATACCTGATGTTACTAATCACCTCAATACTGATGTATCAGTTAGCATGTTTATCCTGGCTTGTCCACAGTTTGACTGCGTAAAACGATAACATACATATTTCTTAACATCAGTACCGTTTAAACGCTATGATAGTCCGTATTTAATTATATTTCAATCTGCCCACAAACCGTTTCGATGGCATTACTTTTCCATTAGCATTCATTGAGCGGTAAAACGTTGCTTTTAAAAAGAAAAACGAGTGCAAAAGCATTTTCCATTTCCGCACTGAATGCAGTTTACAGATTGATTTCAGATATTAAATTAGTGTTCAGTGGTAGATTGCTTAAGCTTTGTGTCTTTGTGAAGTACCGCAGCTTGGTTTTTCATCTACGAAAAATATTGATGATATCGTTATCGCCCTAAGTTAAGAATCTTATCTTTCTTTCTCCTTTCTCCTGCATTTCATTATGCCATGATAACATGAAACGGCATGCCTGCCTGGCTTATGCTGTTAGGTCCCCTATGACTACGTTCCTATACTTGGATAAGCAAAAAATAATCACAAGACAATTAAAGCAAATTGGACCGTTAAAAAATTCCTAACACTTCCAGAATTCAGCCAATAAGTCCGAAAGCCCGACACAACTCGTTTCATTCTGAAGTAAAACAAAGGAGCGCTCAAAGAGGCGCAAAACAAATACTTAACGATACTGGGAGGATCGATCGCCCTCTGTCTTACGACACGGACCAGTTTAATGTCTGTTTTAACGTTTTACCTTAGAGCATGTTACCAACTGGAGCTGACAACACAAATCACTATTCGGAAAACTCTGCCAAATGTAGTAAAGCCTATTCGTAGTGATAGCCAGGGAGGACGGAAAGATAAGTTCTCCCTGTGGGAACAGGTCACTCATGCATTTTTGATCAAGTAACGTCACACATGACGAACTGACAAAGACAAGGCTAAACTTGACGCACATATTTACACACTTACGTATGATGATGAGCGGATGATGAGCATATTGTAGGGGTGAAGGCTTAGTAATGACGTATCCAGATGTTTAATTTCCCTAAGCGCTGGTAAACTACCGTTTGGCTGGTTATACGAAACGATGGGGGATGGTGTTGTAGTTTTAACGAAATGAAGATTAGGGGAGATGTTCCCAAAACGGGTAAGCTAAGGGAAGATGTTAAATAAAATAATCAAGAACATTACATGCGACTTGTATTTGTACTCATAGGGTTGTTTATATGATAAACTTTGGAAAACATAAGATAGTCTTAGTAATCTTCTTCAAAATTCAGAAAAAAATCAAAAAAAATAAACCCCTTCGAAATACCCGCTTTGCCCTCGGGGGGGTCCTAAAACGGGTAGCGCCTTTGGGCAAAGCAGGTAATTAATAAATATATGTGATAAATGAATTAGAAAACGTATCTTAGCCTCCTGTTATCCAGGAAATCTTTATCGTTAATTAGTCTCCGTAATTATGTTAAACAGTTTTCTTATTTTGATCAGTCTAGATCACTTTTTTACTTTATTAAATGTTACATTTGAAATTATAATCCTACCAGCAGATAATTTTGTTAAAAATCAGAGAAAACATATTTTAATTTCTTTTTCACGCTGTTCCTGTACTTCTTCAGCTCTCTGTGGCTTCCTTTGTCTTCGATTAGCTTTCTGTGGGATCAATTGAGGAAGTGGTCCCATATTTCAAATCGGGTAGTCACCCGTTATGCCCCTACCCGTTTTGCCCAAAAGCACGTTTTAAATTTCAACTACCTTAACCTTAAAATAGTAAACAAGGAGACCACTAAGTATTCACAATTAATAAGCATATAACATGCAAAATGATAATACAAAACTGCGAAAACCGTATCTTGCACCATATTTGAGTAGTCAGCACTAGCATAATCCGATTTTTTTTAATAAACTCTGCAAAAAACTTTTTTTACATCTAATCTCGAAAACGCTCGTTCTAGGCGCCCGAGCCAACTGACCGTGATCGGCGAGAGGGAAGTGCACCGCTCTACACTCACAGGTTCACACTAAGACCTATAATATACGAATGGCAAAGCCTACCCGTTTTAGGAAGGGTACCCGTTTTAGGAACATCTCCCCTATTTTATTGAGGGACTTAGAAAATTATGGAATTCTCTAGATTTGTAGATAACGTTTAGATTTTGCTAACATTGCACTAGCTTTAACAAAGGCGTTGATGGTTTTTGTACATACTATTTACTTTCAAAAACAGCCGGTCCATTTAATTCGTGTTTAATTTTAGAAAACATTAAAAAAAATCTGAAATAAAAAATACATCTTATAAATATGTAAAAACTTTACTAAAGCTCAACGTTTGGGCAATTAGTTATTCTCTTGTTTCTTAGACATAACACCATGAAACAGCCCCATCCCCCATAGCCAGCTCATTAAAATTTTACTGCTCTTTACATAAATTCTGCACCCGGTTCTATACGCATTTTGGAAAAGTACCATCTCGCTGTTTTCGTCTTCATCTTTGACTCTCGAATGTTCTACTTACCTACTGCCATATTTTTTACGTCTTCAGACTCCAAAAAGTGACTATTTACCTAATTAACAATAAAAAGCCTTATATATGTATTTCTTTAGGACATCGTCAAAGTAGGTAAATAAGCCATAAATAATCTAGAATGTCTGAATGAAATTCAAACACTAATTTCTCGTCTGAGCGACTCAATGAACTGTGTTTAAGACAAACTATCGAAGTATGCTGAGCAAGTTTGTTTAAGAGCTTCATTGTGAAGTAACTTGTTAAGGGTCCAATTCTTAACGACTTTACTTGGAAATACTTAAGTATGTATGGAATGTTCTAAGAAGTAAGTACTGACTCCATTCATTATAGAAGAGATATTATGCTGGATCTAAATTGTATTCTGAAAACATACTTAGTTAAGATACTTCTAAACATTTACTAAATTGACTAAGGTCTAACTGTTGATAAAATCGAAAGGTTTGTGGGTTTTAGAAATTGTCACAAAGTATCTCGGAGTCTGGACGTTGGTGGTGTAATACCGTAAAGCCGGCGCCCCATAACGTTACCTACTCAGAAGCAGTTGTTACAATTCCACGTCAGAGCGCGTCAGGGAGATTTAAGAAAACCCTGACACTACCGCTTCTTGGGTGTTTGAAAACTTGTATCTTACTTAATAAAAAGAAGAAGATTGTCACGTTTCATCCAAAACTTTTCTGTACTTTCTCCGTGAAAGAGTAAAAAACATACACAATTTCCATATGCTTCTAGATGTAACAAGACCACCAAACGATCGCAAAAATCAGTTCCTATTTGCAAAAACGGTGAACGTTTAAATACACACCGCCAGCGCTCCGAACGATCCAATTTAAAAATTCTATTTGCCCAACGGGCTTGCAAGACTCGTTCAAACAATGTCGGGACGCCTCGCCCGAGGAATTATATCATTACGTATGTACAACTAATGTTTGTTGGGACAAGAATTTGCTTTAAATGTTAAATTTGTCAAAGTAAAGTCGTCTGTTTCTGGGCGAAATACTTTTGAGGAATTTTGGTGTTCTGCAACTATAGGTTCGTAAGAAATAGGTATAAAATGGAACAGCAGCTGTATATCGTCTCGAGTTTAAGCTTGTATCTGATTTTCAGTGTCGTCGAATTTATATAAAAAAGAGATAATTTAAGAAAGGTCTTTTTATAGAGCAATATGAAAAACTTTCAATATAAAGAGATGTTTGAAATATGTATTTTTTTTTTCGTTTTTCGAATCTTTACGTCTAGACAGGGCTATTGGTCAAATCGTTCGAGAAGTCGAAGGACGCGATCCATTCATCTCGGACCCTTATATAAAATCCTATTTAATTGGGGTTTGCGGTGTACCTTTCATATTATATCTATTTAGTTAGTTTATTTTTGATAAAACCGAATAGGAAATATTTATTCGTTTAGGTAGGTACCTTTTACGTTGTTTACTTACACGGCAAGCTTAGGTCAATATGTATTTTTATTCTAACTAAGCTGTAAAGCTACAGTTTATAAGAATTTGACAGTTCTTAACCTAAACTTTACGCTTTTTATTCATAAGAAAAATTTAAGATTTATGACCATATGAAAACGCCTTGTACCGAAGTATGGAGTACCTAATGGAGAGAATAGAGAAACCACTACGACGTGCTGCTGAGAACATGTTAAAGATCTTCATTTGTTTTAACAAAATTGTACCTAACCCAAATCTCATTATTTTCTGAACATTTTCAGCCAACAGCTGTCAGAGCAGAGCTCGCCATCGAAGCCGCCGCGACAGGTGACCTTCCTGAAGCCGGCTGCCGACACCACCCTGGATAGGAAGGCCTCCATAGTTGACGAGACTTCGGGGATTACCAGGACGCAGATGAAAGGTAACTATGGCAATTTCGGACTGTAATGTTGTCATTTAGTGGATAAAGGACTCGTAAAATAATGTTCAATCTATAATCGGACGTTTTTTTTAAAGCTGGGTCTGAGGGACTCATATCCTTACATATTTGAAAGAATACATCCAATTCATTAAAAATCTTAAAATATTCGTGGGTAATAAACATAAGTTCGACTGAATCAGATAAAACTGAAATCATTACTTTTTAGCATACAATTTTTGGACAACTGAACATTTATCACATTTTTATAGTCCCACTGCAGGACCTACAAGCCTCTCTCGGTCAGAGACGCACTTGCTCAAGGTTAAGGATAGGCTTTCAACTGTAGGTACATAATACCTCCAAACTGAATTGTAACTCTCCTCCCAGAATTCCGCGAGGCATTCCGCTTGTTCGACAAAGATGGTGACGGGACCATCACGAAGGAAGAGTTGGGGCGCGTGATGCGCAGCCTCGGCCAGTTCGCCAGGGTCGAGGAGTTGCAGGACATGCTGCAGGAGGTCGATAGCGATGGTAAGTCAAGCGAAACAGCATTTATCAAAGCACTCAAGGCAGCCACTAAGTAGTAAGATAAAAGAGACTAGGTATCGCTTGATTCTTTATGGAAGATAATATTGAAGAAATATGATACTCTATAGCAGAGTACAGGATAAAAGTAGTATTCAATTTGTAAAGAAAATGCTTGTAACATATGAGAGAAAGAAGTAAATTACACATTCGCACACCTAATGGATAGTTTTCGTGCAAGCTTTTCGCAATAAGTAATGAACCTAAAAACCTAGAATGATTGTTGCTTCGAGTTCAATGTCTCCAGTTGTGTACCTATGTACCTATTTTACAGAAGCATTCCATATGGAAGACACCGTGTTATATTCTATGAAATTACATGATTACAATACCTACCTCCATCAAAATGAATCATCTTGATCTCCCTTAACGAACTCCTTTTCCTGGCAATATGTACGAATATCTATTCTATATATGTTACATAATCACTTACCAAAAACGCCAAAACACTCACTGACTGATTTCCCCCAACTATTAGGCGACGGCAACGTGAGCTTCGAGGAATTCGTGAGCATCCTATCGAAGTCCATGTGCGGTGCTGGCGGTGGAACCAGCTCTGCTGAACAAGAAGAGAGGGAGCTCCGGGACGCGTTCCGGGTGTTCGACAAACATAACCGGGGTTATATTTGCGCGTCGGACTTGAGGGCTGTGCTGCAGTGCTTGGGCGAAGACCTGTCGGAGGAGGAGAGTGAGTAGACTGCTTTTGTTTTTTTATTCCAAATCATCAAATGACCCTTCCCGCTGTGTACTAGCAGCGTAAGTGAGTGTCAGACTCTTACTGACTAAAACCCACCATGGTCCTTCTTAAGCCCTTTATGTACCAGGGCCGCGGTAACTCTGTCGAACAACCCCGCAGCCCAGCAAGTGATTTTTTGGGTCTCGGCTAGTTTCAAGCTGAGAATCCCTAGGTTTTATGTTTTTTCCCGTTCTTATTTGTTTTGCGTTATTTTTAACTAATCTTGTTTAATGTTTCAGTCGAAGACATGATCAAAGAAGTCGACGCTGATGGCGATGGTCGCATAGATTTCCTAGGTGAGTTGACTTTAGAAGTGTAAAGTTCAAAAGAATCAAAGGGGAGTCTTGTTTTAAAACTCCCAATAGAACTTCTCCGCTCAGGGATAGGTTATCCCTAGTCGGCAGTATTGGTTGTTTAAAAACTTATCCGCTATGTCTTGGCGGTCTCTGGGCCATAAGCTTCTGAATCATTGATCAAACAAAGTTTTTCTACGAATATTCTATAAAGATTCCTCTCTTAATTCAGAATTCGTCCGCGCCCTCGGCGAGCCGGAGGACGCGTGTGATGATGAAGACGAGGACGACCCGACTGACGGACCTGACCTGCTGCTGCAGCGAACCGTCGCCGCCAACTGAACTACTGCACAGCATCACGTAGCCAGGGTTAGGAGTACTGGAACAGTTTGACCTAAGTTAACATTGGGAAGATATACAGTGACTTCTCTACACTACATGGGAAGATGACCGAAGATTCGAATACAAGAGTGTTAAAATGTATATTACGGTTATTCGGTTTTTGCGACTAGGTCATGTAGGTATTCGTACAACTAGCCCATGATCTTCATCAATAAACTTTGCGAGTAGGGTAGAGGAGATAAGCTTAGTGAAGTTAATAATCCCACACAATACAAAAGGAAACAGGGGTCTCACATACAAGCCATTACTTACACCTACGATGGTTATTAAAAGAATAAATTCAGCAGGCCGAAGAGATAAGTAAAATCCCCATTTCAGACAGAACACGTGATCTTCTGGTAGGCAGTTCTTTGCTACATAAAATGCCCAAAGTCTTGATCATAAGGTCATCTGACCCTGGCTACGATCCTAAGTGGACCGCTTTATGCTAACGCTGGCTTTAATTATTTATTACGTTGTACTAAAATATTATTGTGAATATGGAGTTTGAACGCGCCTATAATATTTTAAGCCGGTTTACACTATTTGGCATAAAACAATCAGCAGCCTTTTAGGTTCTATGAGACCCATTGGGCCTCATGCAGCACTCCGATATGAAATCATTGAATAATGTCAGGACATAAGATAGCTAAATGTGGCTTGGCGGTTTTAGTTTACGAAAACAGAAATTGAAGAATAATAAAGTAGTATGGAAATACCTTTGTATAAAATAATTCCTTGATATAATATAATTACATACTATAATTAGGCCTACGAAATACTCGCTAAAATTGCAATTTATATTTTTAAATTAATCCTCAACTTTTATCTCATTCATACAGTAGAAGGACCCATATCAATTAAATATAAAAACCTAGGTACAACGAATTCTTCCCTAAGTCACTACGTCATTAAAGTAAAAAAAAGTTACTTCTTCAAATCAATACCTAAAAACTGCTCAGAAGAGAAAAAACTATTTTTTTCAATCTCACCAACTCTTGCTCAAATCATTCATAGATAGGTTCGAAATCTCTGTTTAAAATGAATCTCTATAGTAGTACTTGTTATATTTTTAAAACGCCTTTGCATTGTGAAGAATATAATCTATGTAAAGAGTCTACGTAGCTTGAAAAACAAAATCCATCGTCTTGCAATATCCATAGATGGCCTACCCGACCCGTGATCAACACGGGAAAATATACATATAAACCAAACTCCATATATAAATATAGTGATTTTTCCATAAAACACCAATTTTTTAATAAATAAATAATGTAAATATTTTGTCGTTTTTACTATCTTTCAGGTAATTGTAATAATGAGTGAGATAGTTGCAACGTAATCGTACCTTGCTTGTGACTATTGTAAGGAAATTAGAACTATTTACATTTAGAAACTACCTTCTGGCTTAATGTTTTTGCCTCTCATAGAAAATAAGGACGAAAGAAAAATAGTGCTGGACAAGATTCGTTGTAGAAAAAATCTTATATTTCAATTTTCGACCAAGGGCTCTTGGTAAGCTCAGGACCCTTCGCAACGCATTGAGCGAGAAAAAGTTAAAAATCCTTTTACCAACTTAGAAAAATGTACAAGGTACCAAATACATACATACGTACCTTATACGATTTTCGATCTATCGAATTTGTCCAGCACTATTCATATCTACATTATGTACTTAACTCAATTATTTTTTGTAATATCTTCTTAAAGATTTTATCAATAAAATATCAACTATTTATACCTCAAACTTTTCAACATATCTAACAAGAATTTATATAATCAGAGCTTTTATTTGTCTAATAAAATGCATGAATATGAATAGGTATAAAAATTAACTGATATTTCGCAAAATATTGATGTTGTACATTAATAATACAGAACCAATATACAAAGAAAATCTTCTTGAACTGGTGTTTTATTTCCTTTAATTCATCTGCCTAATCCTTACCCAATAGAACCTATTGAAGTTCGTTTTCAATCAGGTTCCATTGTTTACCAAGGATCGACCAGCGGGCTGGCCTTCACAACTATGGGTCAAATCTGCTTTTGGTAGGACTGATATTAAGAGGTCAGACATCCACTTCGCGATTTGGAATTAAGTTTAATTTTGGGGGTTTTCAAATTTAGATGGGTGGACTTAAGCAAGATCTGATCCTGAGATATAAGTCAAAAAAGAAAACGATGGCTTTCGTCCGTTGGGCTTTAATTATTGTCTTAGGTACCTACATTTCAATGGTTTGGCAAGACCGTTGCAAGTTTCGACTCGAGATTAACCTATTGACTGCCATTAAAGATAAAAATATGAGAGGTCTCTTTGAGGCATAATTTCTTATGATTGCAATATTTAAATAACAAACAATATGTTGTGTCGATTTATAAAGATTACCTACATTTCGGAGTTCTTTGTACAGTTATCAGTAAAAATATTGCAATATAATTTTACAACAACTGTAAGCTTTATCCAGTATTTACCCTAGTGTTTCGCCCGCGTCTTCATCCATTTTCATCATGGTATTGTTGGCCATTATAACACAAGCTTACATGTTGGAGCAACTGCACTTTTACAAGCACTTTTTGTTTTTTAACAAACGAGTACTGCACATTTTGACTTGATATCTATTGGTCCGCGTAAACTACACAAAAGTCCGTTTCACACAATCGCTGTAGTTACATAGTGACATTATTTATTAGTTGTAGGTTAGTTTTTGTAACTACATTCCATAATCCGTGAGGTAGATATGTCATTACAGTTGAGGCCGAGAATTGTATTGAGTATTGACAAATACCCACTTAGTTTGAGTTGGTTCGCGTGAAACAAAACAACAACTATTAATACATTTCATACATATTTTATTCAACATTACAAAATATTTACAGCTAAGTTATTTATACAAGATACAAATTCACATAAGTAATACAATGCTAGAGGTAATTTGGCAAGTCTGTTTACGGTACAAAATTGTTATGCATTGGCTTTTACGCAGCCTAACCGTTACATTAATTGACAGTGTACCAACGAATTGCAAGGCACATTGATTAGACTAGGCCCAATTTCTAGGTAGAACGCACTCATTGTTAATTCACGATTAGTAATATTTTGTGATAAAAGAACTAGTTACTGAGTATATGTCTCTTATTTATTGGACACTATGGTCCCAGAAATTATTAGTATCACCATCATCAACAGCCAATTGCTGTCCACTGCTGAAAACAGGTTGGCAAATCATTAGTATTGCTTCAATAATTAAGATGCTATTTTTTTTAGCTTTAGGTACTTATTCGCCACACTGGTCTTTTCGTAATGACGCCCCCGGAGCCAAAGTTCTCGTCATGAGTTGCTTCCAAGTGGTGGACACAATAAGATTGTTTTAAAACAAGATGCTATCAATTGGCAATAGACGATAAATCATAACTTAAGGTCTACATCAAAATTGGGCTTTAAGTTCTAATAAAATTGCTTCGATAAAAGTTTTTAGTTGATTTGAGCACTTTCACTGGATTTAATCACAATAATACATAGATAGTAGGTTGGTACAATATGGATGCATGCATATACTTATTCTGATGTACTTACATTTTATAAGAAACTTCCCTCATTTGATCGGTAATTGCATAAATATAAGAGCAAATGTACATTACCATTATGCCTCACGTTCTCATAAAACAGTTTTTTTGCTAGCAAACTTCGATATAGTGTTAAAACATTTCATTTTCAATATATATTTCATTAAACTTGACTAGATTGAGTGGTAATTCAAAAGGTTGCATAGACTTGATTAGATATTCTTAAAATATGTAATTGAAACACTGATATACGAGACCATGAAAGCCTGAGAAATCTATACACTTAACTATTGTTTTTAATCATCCTCTGCATAGCCTTTTCAGACAGCAGATTTTTTATTCCACCGAGTACCTCTAATAAGATTAAATAGTCGTTTTGGATAGCTAATCCTTAGGTCAATATTGTAAAAATGTTCGAGGCTTCTATGGCTCTCAATGTCTCATATATTATGTTCGGTTTAGCACTAACAACCTGGCAAATTTATTGGCTAACAGTGGTCGAAAAAATATTTTGATTATTTGTTCCATGTACTATAATCTTACATTTGGTCTATGGCACTAAAAACTGCAGTTCAAAATCGATAAGTAATAAAGTTTTTTTATGTAAGTTGTCTCAGCATATTGTTATTTTCTTATCAGTAAGCATTCGGAGCACAGATACGCGAGAGACAGTTGATTTTCTATTGTTTTACAATTGGCGACAGCCGACACACAAGCAAGTTGCATAACCAAGATATTCTTGTACTCTGGAAGAAATATATTACCTCTATATGCGTAGGTAACGAAGATACAATTATATTCATAAGACTTGATAAGACCAATTTACTCTTACATATAAGAACACATTTTATATGATAAAACAAATTCACCCACCATTTGCAAGCTAGTTTACAAAATAAGGTTTTTAAATGCAAGTAAGGCCAAAATTCACTGTTAACATAAACGTCCGTTTTCTTAAAATAAATTCACTATGAATTTTTCAGTTTAATTTTCAAAGTGCCAGTTGTTTTAAGAAAAACAGACGTTTTTGTTGTTGATGCACTTAGGCCTAAGTATACTCTATGGTTATCCTCAACAAAATTGCAGTAATTTCCTATTACAAAATCTATGGTACACAAAAAAAAACAATAATAACATGAAACAGCCATAAAACAAACTATCTAACAACCTTTTTACATAGAATTAAAAAAAAACAATGGATTATTATGACAAACAAAATTACAATGATAATATGAAAGCATATAAAAAGCGTGCACTGTTACAATTTGACGGAAAATATAAAATTACAGTTATTTGAATTATTATTCACATAGGTATTAAAAACATTTAAATTCAAGATTGCCTACCAAAATTATGCTGACAAACTACCTATATTGGATGCATTTATATTTTAAAAGGATATAAAATGACTTGATATAATTGAATTTTTAAAATAACGAAGCTTATTTCACTATGGTTCACCATTTCAAGACATATAACAGCAAATAATATTAAAAAAAATATATGGCAACATTATATGAAGTTATAGGGAACGTCCACATTTGAAGATCTCAGAGTAAATAATATAAAGTGCAAATTCGTAGAAACATAACTTTAGTTTTAAACTGTTTTTTCCCACATTCATTTCATTTTCATCAACACAAAAAATGCAAAAATTATATTTTCGGAATCGATTTTTTGTGAACTAAAAAAAATAAGCCTTACCTATAGATTGTAATGTGCAATTAGAAATACTTTTGGAAATACCTTACCCTTTCTTCTCCTTACTAACTCGAGTCTTGGCATTGCGTTTTAAGCTGCTATTACTGTAAGCAAAATAATTTTGAATTCAAGTTTGAGACTAAAAAACAATTGCACATGACTCTTTAATATTTAAATTGATATCAAATATAGTTAAATAAGATTTTAATTTTGCATCAAAAATATTAGGAGGCCTATTAGACCGCATAGCTAAATTCCCCGGACCGCAACGTAAAACACAACATTAGATATAACTACTGTGGTTAAAATTAACTACGTTTTCATTTAGCGTGAAAATGCACAAAAAAGTGTGTTGCCAGAAGCAAATTTCTTTTATATACCATAAAAATTAGCACCCAAATTCAACAGAAATGACATATACATACTTTGTTTGTCTGTATCTACTTGTTAGTTCTATCTGCACAGATTAGTATAAAACGAAACATACCTTTTTAAGAATAAATGTATCGGTATTTTCTTGGTAATTAGTTGACAATGTAGCAGCAAAGTAAGAATATATTTTATTTTTTATATATAACGTGGGAAATACGGATTTTCGAACGTGTTTAGATATGGTACCGGTATCAGTACCGTTTAATGCGGTTTAGTATTATTATTGTCTATAACCTCCACCTTATTTATAATTCCATTATTTATCATTCCATATCCAGGATATTCACTTTAATCGGGTAATAAGGTGTACCTACTGGAAGTCACGATAAAAGGTTTTTGCTTTCCCTGTGTAATTCAATTATTTGGATTAAACCACTACTAGCTTTGGTAACTTCTCACTAAACACGTATAACGCCATAATATCTCAAACATACCTACGTCACTGACGATTTTAAATGATAAAACATTTTAAAATAGTGGATAACGCTGAGGTGTTCAGTGGGTAGATACGCAATCCAGCCTATTTAGTTTTTTTTTATGTTTGAGCTGTTATAAAATTTAAGTTAGTGCGATTAAACCAGATCCCAATGCTCGTCCTACAACTTAGTGTGACGAACCCAGATATATGCAACATATTTATGTTATAAATCTTATCTTTCAATTTCGATGTGATAAGTCTTGTTACGTGGTATTATCCATTTATTGCTTGTATCTGGTTATGTCATAAAACGTATATGTATAGAACACATAATTTCAATATTGCACATGAATGTTGGTCTAGCGCACAAAATTGCATCAAAATGTGTTATATACTTGTGCCCATAGTATCTATCTACAACACACAGGTGATAACTATCTACTACACATCATTTATAAAAAAAACATCGCCTATAAATTAATTATTTAGTGATGGCAACACAGATAAGACTTGGCAACATCACAACTGATTAACAGGGATTTTCATACATGATCACATCTTGATATAATCATGAATGAAAATCTATATATTATTCTCTTTATATGAACATGCTTAGAAGTTCCAGTTTTGATCCAGTAAAATAGAATAAAATATTTTACATTGAAAATTAATTATAGCATTAAAGTCTATGTTTTTTCATCACTTAATAATTAATTTACTCCCGTTGGTGCTGACATCTACTCTTATAAAACCATTGAATAAGCCTGTGGTTCAAGAGAAACTAGGTCCAATATATTTGTTATGCATTGAATGTCAGTATATAAAATCTCTCTTGGACGATAAGCTAGTGCAAATTGCATTCAATTACGTAAAACAATTTCAGGCACATTTATGACACTGCAGTTTATATATTGCTATATTTCAAATTACTTAATTACATGTATCTATATACTGATATTTATATCAAAGCAGTGTAACATATTTATAATATGAAGAATAACCATCACCACATAATTTGTCGATATGTTTAAAAAAGGTACGTAATATCGATTAACTGATACTCTTAGTTCAGCTCTAGCCATAGTAATATGATCTATCGATAATCCCATATCAATTTTGTCATGCAATTAAACTAATTGTATTACGTAATTCGAATGCAAGACCAAGTTCACCGACCACATAAACCTCCGTTTTTCTTAAAACAACTGTCAGCTTACTTAAAAATGTATAGCTCACAGTTGTTTTAAACAAAACTGACGTTTATATTGCCAATGAACTCGAGCTAAACCGTCAGTTGCAGAAAGAACCATTAAAATTAATGCTTCTTCAAATCGATTGCTGACTCTTTCTTTGTCAACAAGATAAAAAGTGTTAGCAAAAGATTTTAAGAAGCTTTTATTAACACGCTTATATTAACTTCACTTGTAACTATACTCTATCCACGGAAGCAAGAGCTAAAAGGTAAACAAAGAATGACACTTTTTCAAGATGGCGGTATAACCCGACCGATGACAAAATCACAGATATTGCGACCATTTTACACAAAAATGTGACTTTTTGTCATAGGTCGGGTTATACCGCCATCTTGAAAAAGTGTCATTCTTTGTTTACCTTTTAGCTCTTGCTTCCGTGGATAGAGTATAAGTATGTAACAAAATCTAGCAATCTTAATTTGACCAACTTCCCGGTCTTTGATTAGGATGAAATTTTCCACACGCTCTGAGTTCTAATCACAATACATGACTAGCTAAGAAACGTTTTTTACACTATGTATTTTATTTTAATGGATCTTTCTGCAGCTGAAAGTGTCACATATTTTTTTTTAATCCCAGTTTGTGATACGACAAACTAACAAACAAACAAGCTAGCTACCCTTTACAACCGTTTTGGAGACCTGTTTTACCGGCTAGTGATGTACTTAGGCTCCATGTGGCCGGTATCTGACAGTGAGCGTAGTACCACGTTGCCGTTTGGCATTATCGATAGCCAAGTGATGGATGCGTGGTTTAGAGATATTCGGAGCCAACCTTCGGGCGGGAATTGGAGTGCTCTGGAACGGAAAATATCATTGTTATTGACTGGAAATAACGATAAATTAGTTTGATAATGTTTATAACAAAAGTATGTATAGGAAAATTTAGAATTCAAAACAACAACCTAACTGGTATTTTATGATATTAATTTAGGTAATGCGCTCTATTTAGTGATTTTTCGGGAGTACTCAAATTAGTTATTACTCGATTATATCGCTATATAAATAAACCAAGACATATGTGACTTATTGTACTTTTTATAGTCTACTTTAGAAATATAGACTAATACAATATTATGTGTAAAGCATATGTACTTTAGATGTACCTAATCACAAGGTTATACAAAATTGTATCTTACAACTTACGGAAGTTGCTTACGACATTTTACAGGTGTAAAAGCCGGGTAACACAAGCAAATCAATAATTAACGGGGCTAACCGACAGTCAGAAGTATCTCAATAAAAAAATTATGAATAAAATACTCACTTGCAAACGAAAAACCGTATCACATTAGCGTGACAGACCAACAGCGTATACGAGTCCTCCGTCTGCTCAGGGGGGGCTCGATAGAAGTAGCGACGGAACCCGGCCTCGATGCGAGCGCTGTCCTGGAAGAACTGCTGCACGTGCCAACGATAGCATTACTATACTCGCCAGTTGCATTCCAATTCAGAACGTATGTGTGTGAGGATAAGATCGGGTTTTGGAGAGAAATAATGTAGCGGATAAGGTTGAGTTTTGGTTGAAGGAAAGTGGTGTAAGAATAGGAAGATTAAGGATTGCCTGCGCTATCCAATTGAGACCTAATGTGTGTAAGGATAAGGTGCACTTTTGATTGGAAGGTAATGTAGTTATAGGTAGTTTGAGGGTTGTCTGCTTTGGATAGAAGTAGCGACGAAACCCGGCCTCGATGCGAGCGCTGTCCTGGAAGAACTGCTGCACGTGCCAACGATAGCATTACTATACTCGCCAGTTGCATTCCAATTTAGAACTTATGTGTTTTAGGATAAGGTTGAGTTTTGAAGAGAAATAATGTAGCGGATAAGGTTGAATTTTGGTTGAAGGAAAGGGGTGTAAGAATAGGAAGTTTGAGGGTTGCCTGCGCTATCCAATTTAGAACTTATGTGTTTAGGATAAGATTGGATTTTGATCGAAGGAAAGAGAGATGGGAAGTGAGAATTTATGTGTATTAGGATAAGGTCGGGTTTTAATTGAAGTAAAGTAGCGATAGGAAGTCTGACGGTTGCCTGCGCATTCCAATTGAGACCTAATGTGTGAAGGATAAGGTGCACTTTTGATTGGAGGAAGGTAATGTAGTTATAGGTAGTTTGAGGGTTGTCTGCTTTGGATAGAAGTAGCGACGGAACCCGGCCTCGATGCGAGCGCTGTCCTGGAAGAACTGCTGCACGTGCCAACGATAGCATTACTATACTCGCCAGTTGCATTGCAATTCAGAACTTATGTGTGTTAGGATAAGGTTGAGTATGGAAGGAAAGTTGTGTAGGAATAATAAGTGTGCAATATAGTATGTTATTCATGTTTGAAGCTTGTAGTTCTAGTAAAAACAACATGTGACCTACTCCATAAAGCCTCTGAAGTGTGTGGGTATGGTTACTATTTTCCATATTAAGTCATTTGGCTCTAGGTAGAGGGTAACTCTGACTTGAAAGTGCTATTAATCTAGTTAAAATGGTACGGACATAGTTGAAAGGGGTAAGGCTTAGATAAAAGGTAATATAAATGTTAGGAAAAGGATCACACCAATTAACTGCAGATTTCAATAATATATCTATCGGTAACTTTCTTACTAGACTTTCTATTGACATGAATGTCTTAACTTCTATCTCTAGTAAGTTAATCAGATAGGTTATTGAAATTCAGCTTAAATGACGTTGGGTGTTAGGATGAAATAATGGATTGGTTAATGAAATGCAATACTGGGTGGTATAGTACAATACAAATATAAATGGTAATTATACATGCAATCAACTGTCCAAATAGAATGACATTTAACAGGTCCACGAAGTGGTACAATTTGGACAAATACCACCTTATTATAAAACTTGGTCTTTAGTATTAGGTTAAGATCATTAACTTCAGGACGTCAGTTTAAATTAGTGATAAAAATATTTTACAAGACCCTGTTTTATAATAAGGAGAATGAAGTTTAAAAACATTCAACACATATTTTACCAGCTGTTCCCTAAATGCAAAAGTAATTCTGCCTGCCTGTCTGTATTTCACGACAAAACTGCTGAACCGACTTAAATGAAATTTGGACAGATAGAGCCTAAGATAGGCCAAAAGTATATGCAAAATGAGTCTACTATTATGTCCAAGTGAATATAATGTACTAAGTAGAGATGAAGAAAGAAAATGAGAATTCCCGTAAATACAGAAACAGAAATTGTGCATGTAGTTCCTTAGAATATAGGCCTTCAAGACAACACTTTTTCTTCAGCTATACAATATTAGCATAGATATGACAGCAAACAGGTTATCCTAAGGTGATCAGAAGATTTGAATTTCCAATAAGCCTTTGAGAGTTTCAGTAACATTTGAATAAGCAGCTCTGAAGCCGTTGAATGTGCAAAGAGGTTTTATATCTCGAAATTCTATAACTACAAATTCTGGGTGTGTTTGTAGATTATGTGCAGGTATTGTAGTTCAGAAACATTTTGATATGCACCTTTATCTGTTTTCATTGCTATCTTATTTACTTTGATCCGATGTTAAGACAACAAACCTATATTTTATCTTTAAGTAGGTACCTAAGTACTTAATATATTTTCAAAATGGAGTCTATCAAATTACAAAAGTATTGTGTTATATATGATTTGAAAGAGTTGATCTGACTTGAGGTATGCACGTGCGTTGACAAAAGAATTCCGTTCGTTGGCCATTGCTCAGAAATGAATACGCTAGCGTGCCTTCAATAGAATAACTACATACAAAATGCATTGTATAAATGAACCGATTCAAAAGGATAAATGGTGATCTGTATCACAGGGGTAACCTTATTCAGACATCATTCTCTAAAAAATGCAACATATAGTAGTGTTTAACATTATTGTAATATAAGAGAAAATAAAGATGTTTATTATTCATTATTATTTGAACACAAATGTGACAAAGACAAAGCAAATAGGTCAACGTATTACGAATTCTTCTGTTAAAATGATGCACGCATGATATTATGAGACATAGTTAAAAAAATCATTGTGATACTTACTTTGGGTTCCGGCCTCCAATGTCCAACGGGAGGTTCCGGAGGAATTGGAGCTCCTTCTTCAATCAACTGGCAGTCTTTAACTTCTATATCCTTATCTAAGTGCTTAGCTATAATATTAGCCGTCTCCTGGGCTCTGGTCATGGTTGATTGGACTAGGAGGTCCCATTTTATGTCAAGGTTGGCCAATCTTTGGCCTGTGAAGTCTGCTTGGAGACGGCCTGGAATGGTACAGAGTATTTGTTAAGTTGTGGCAATTTTTTGACCCTCAACGCAAACATATTGATATATTGGTAAAAGATGTAACATAATTATTGATATCAGAAAGCAAAGTGCTTAATTTCAAATCACAAAAAAATATTCTTGACAGCTAACAAAAACAAATCGCAAAGTACATAACAAGAGGCTTTGCAATAATGAAATTCCAGCAAAAATTATATGAGTATGGGAAAGGAAGAATTTATTTAATGATTCTGATTGTTTCGTAGTAAATCAACAATATACTAAATATGTAAATATTTCATTCAAAAATTACTGAATGGATTGCTGTCCCATTATAGTTATTTAGAATAACATTCTTATGATGTTTATTATATAGATGCGGTAGTAATTTTGGAGACTCAACAGAGTCTTGGACGGAAAGCTAGTTACCGCACAAAAAAAATATTATAGTCATATTACCCAAATCCGTAAGAGTCCTATCGGTATCCTTAGCACCATCAATATTGTACTGTCCATGTCTAATCAGGAACAGATGCCTTA
The DNA here is from genome assembly GCF_030705265.1 of Helicoverpa armigera. Lineage (NCBI taxonomy): Eukaryota > Metazoa > Arthropoda > Insecta > Lepidoptera > Noctuidae > Helicoverpa > Helicoverpa armigera. The sequence goes on from NC_087141.1 coordinate 6,660,026, forward strand.
CAGCACGGCTCTTAGCCTTCTCCAGCTTTTCATTGTACTTGTTGTCATCTTCAGGACGGTCACCGACCGACCGCTTTATTGGTTTCACTAGACATTCCGGTTCCCGGCTGTAAACGGGAAGTGATACTGTGAATACTATATAAATGTACATTCTACATAATAAAATATCATGAATGTGAAAGTTTGTACACTGTCACATAAAAACTATTGAATGAAATGAACAACTTGCTGAAAGTAAATAAAAAGTAGTACCTAGTAAGAGTAGTGAAAATTATCTAATTATTTTTTGCAATATAGCCAAAACCTTAGAATTGAAATGACTGAATTAATATTCAGTCATCATCCTCATCCTCCAAGCCTTATCCCGACTATGTTGGGGTCGGATCCAAGGTTAGGTTGGTAAGTAATATTTAGTCTTATAATGTGAGTATAATATTTATTTAAAGAAATAATTTAAATTATGTACTCAATCAATGTGTAGACAAACCAAGAAAATATATAAGCAGTCCATAATTGTGTCACAAACCGCCATATACTACCAAACCTTGTGTCCTTTTATTTTACATTTAAAGACTTAACACCTTAACTTTCAAACCAAGTATAGTCTTGCATATGGAAGTCAAGGTAAACTGTCTTATTGAAATGTTAATAACATAGTCTCAGTAAGGAAAACTCTTTTAAATTATACTTTGTTTCTATTAGGGGAAGTCCCTAAAATTGTCTTTTATATACATACTATTTTCTATGAGGGAAAGTCCCTTATATTGTCTTCATGTAATCTCATTGTCTTAACAAATAGCACAGCCTAATAAGATTTTCAGAGTTACACTGATAATGACATTTGTTTCACATTTCAGGTAAATTTTAAGGTCACTAAACGATCTACCTACATTGAAGAATACGTTAAAATTTATGCGCTCTTTATTCGCTTTTAGCATCAAAACATTGCTGTCATAAAGTAGGTTATGACCTGCTTATATTGGAAGCCATCTGCATGAATAAAACCTCCGTACTGCGCTCAGATAAGGATTTGAATACAAAAGGGAACAATACTGTGTATCTAATAGGCCTTAGACACGCTATTTACTTACTAATTATGCAAACAAATGATTTTTTCGTGACCGAAAATAAGTATCAGATATTTTGATAAAACAAAGTACTTACTGGTCCCAATTTCTATCCCATTGGACGCTGGGAGTAAAGTTTGTGGTCCAAGCGTTGTGAGCTATAGATCTTCTCTCATCTGTGTCATTGTTTATTCGGTAATACGCTAAACCGCCTCCAACGGCACCCAAACTTAGCAGAGCCACCTTTTGAAACCTCGACCACGTAGCCATGTTGATTTAATTAATCGCCGATACGACAATACAATACCATTTGCGGTAGTATTTTTTGCCGTAATTCTATTAATAGGAAGTTTATTTGAAATTATTTCGCTCACAAAATAACCTCCTTACTTCCACGACGTTTTGCAAACTGACAGTTTTAAAGAAATTTCAATAGAGGTGGAAGGATAGGTTAGTGCTGTCAACTAAAGTTACTAATCAACTAAAGCATTGAAAATGTACTATTTACGTTAAACTATGAAACTGTTTATAGCTTCTTTAAACGACGTATGTTATTTAAAAAATGCAATTTCTAGACTAAATTTTAAAAAAGCCCCGAGGCCTGAAGACAGTTTAATATATTTTAGTCGATTATTGTAATTTATTAAAGATTCCAGTAGTTTCACATAATTCACGAGTCTAGCAAGGGGACAAAATAATAACATTTTTGAGGAATACATAGACCTTAATGATAAAATAAAACTCGGCGGTAATAAAATACATTTATATCATTTAACTATTCAACCCTTACAAACATTCATTAATATTAACATTATTCTCTCATTATCTAGCTTATTTTCCTAGGTTTCAACTGAACTGGAAACCCGTTCAATGAAGCGACAGAAATGGAAATAAACACTCGCATATCGTCGTAGGTCTCCGAAGATGAAGCTTCAAATTCTCTCAGCACTCTCACACAGACTGTTTTCACTAATTTAGTGCCAAAGTATCTTCCTGAAAAATTAAAACAATACGCCAATAAGTTCCAGTTTATACTGGCTCAATAGACTAAAATATATTTAGTACGGTCCTACTAATATTATGAACGACTTTGTTAGAAAGTAAAGATTCATTCTGAATGGATTTTGATGCATTTTCGCAGTAATGTAACCTATGTATCTGGATAGCATGTAGGCAGCTTTTCCTATATGTACCCACCCAAACAATCCATAGGTCCCAAACTGAACGGAATGTAAGCATTGGGGTTCCTTGTCTTGACATTTTCTGGATTGAACCGCTCTGGGTCGAAGTGTTCAGGGTCGGTCCAAAAGCGAGGGTCACGATGCAAATGGTAGATAGGAGCCACTAATGAACAGCCTGCTGGTAGAGTATATTCACCTGAAAGGTAATAAAGGAGGCATTAAATAACGGTTTTTGTTAAATCAAAGTATCTATCCACTAGCTGTTCCTCTCAGTTTCAAAAACGTCTAGGAAAAACCTGTTCCAGCAACTAGGTAAAGCGTAGGCCTTTCTTTAAAAGAATTTCGTAATACAAACATCTGATGGCTTAAAAACTTCGCCGCTCCGCTTTGGAGATGATGGTGAGGATGGTGTCCTTTCACTATCTCACAATAGGGACATATGGTTCACAGAAAGCTTTTCCACTTTTTCCGATCTTGGATTTGGACTTATGAAAATTAATAAAGACTTGTTCTAACAGCTTACCAGCAGTAATATCTTCGTTGACAGTCCTCTGCAGTATGGCTCCTATAGGGAAGAGCCGCAGTACTTCTTTGAACACCATCTCTAGATATGGCATCTGCTTAAAGTCATCGTCAGTCACGTATCTATCTTCGTCGCCTATTACTCGTTTTATTTCATCGTAGAGTTTTTCCTGAAAACAATAAAATATACGAATGAACAGTTCCGGCAAACTTTTCGTCGATACGGAAATGCGTTAGGTACATTAGCAGTTACCTATGTAAATTACATAGATCAGCGTTATGTAGAAAAGAATATCTAGGGATATATTCTCTGTTCTCTTCTAAAAGTTCACAAACCAAGCAATATTCCTTACCTGACATTTTGGGTGATAAGCCATCATAAGTATGAGGAAGGAAGAAATCTTTGCTGTTGCTTCTTGACTCTGAAAGAAAATCATAATATTGCAATCTACAATGCAGTTAAGGTAGCGTAAAATTACAAAATTCAGGTGCAAATAGAACTTACCGAAGTAAATATAGTAAAAGTCTCCTGAACCAATTCCTCTTTATTCAACTCCTGGGACAGCAGAAACCTGTCAATCACACTAAGCTGCGTATTAATCCCTGCATCGTCTTCAGAATTCATCAGGTTCCTTTGACTATCTTCCAAGGTCTTCAATCTATCAGCCCTGTGCAATAGGATGCGTTCACTGAACTCTGTCATGATGTTCACGAAATGCTTCTGAAGATGATGGTCACTTGTCACCCAGAAGACTGGGTCTATTTGGAGGTACCACTTTGTCATTCTTCGGAATATTACGTCGTAGAGGCTGGAAATAGAGAAAATAATTTAGAGAACATAGAAATCTATCTTTGAACACGAAGATTTTTTATGTGAAAGTGCTGTTACTGTCTTAGTGAGGCAAGCAAAAAAACAAACAAACATATTAAGGCCCAAACTACGCCAAAGCGAAGGGGTTGTAATAAAGACGAGTAGGTAATAGTTACCCTGGTGATGAATCAATAACTTCTTCAATGTGAGGTAATTTCAAGGTCTGCTCTTTTGTTAAGCCCATCAATGTTTCTGTAAAAGGAAAAAATATTTTAATCTTATAGCATTAATCTTAAATAACTTTCTCTTTTTTCTTGGGAAATTAGAAAAACTTTTAGTCTTATACTAGTTTAAAATGTCACTTATGTAGTTATCGACATAGGTAGACTTAGTGGATTTTAAGAGCACTGCTCCTAGCCACGCGTCTGTCGGAAATTGTCCAGAAACTACGCCATATTTTCCCCTACTAAAACTACTAAGACACGTTGCAGGTATAAGCTACAGAACTGCAGTTTTAACTTCAATGTACTTACGACAAACAGCATAACTGGTTGTCCTCACGACATCTTTGTACACATTAAACTCTCCCCTCTTCTCAGTCCTGAACTTATGAAGAAGAGAGTCCACCTCGATGTTAAAGGCTTCGCCGTAACTCTCTATAGCTCGTTTGCCATAGTTAGGAGTTGCTATCTTCCTGTGTTTGCGCCATATTGGACCTGGGAAGTATATAATACGTATAGTAAATTAGGTATAAGAGCGGTTCAGTTCTCCTATTGCTGCGGAATTGTCCGAAAGAGTTACCGCGTCCCTGGTACATAAAGGCTTTAAGAAGGAACATAATCGGTTTTAATCAGTAAGAGTCTGACACTCCATAACGCTGCTATCCCAAAGCGGGAAGGGCATTTGATGATTTTCCATAAAGTCCCCAGTACACAATGGCCCATGCGTGGCCACTACACGCCATCCACCAATGTGTAAAGGGGGTATTGGGGGCTAGAAAGGGGTATAGTTCCCGCAAAACATAGTGGCGGCTGGCTGCTAATCTCCGAGCACAGATGACAGATACTTCTTATCCGGGTGAGTATTGGATGAGGATGAATTTAAGGGTGAAATAGTGTAAATTGAAGTCTCACCTGAACCACTCAATATTCCACCTCCGAGTACTTCCGCCATGTACTTGTATTGAGGACCTTTCACACTCGTCTTCGTGTTAGAGAGCAGTAGCTGAAAAAATATTATATTATATATAGGTATTTACACTAACAAACAGTAATATTTTTTTGGGAATAAAATATGCGCGAAAGATTTTGGTGGTTTGGTGCAATCTTGCCATTAACGTAGCTAATCCCTAAGTACGCAACTTATGTGGTTCATAAACGTATTACAACAAACTTACTTTCAGCTCATCGGGATTGCTGACAAGGATGTTCAGATCAGGTCCGAGCCAGAATCTCATGACCCCACCATAATCTGCCATCAGCTTTCTCACAACTTCAGTGAATTCTGAAAACAGACAGAAACATTCTGAACTTTTTTGACTGCTTAGCTGTTTATCGCGTTCCGAGGGTAGTAGCTAAACTTTCCGTACCCGGGTGAAATTATAGTGTAGCATTACCATCGAGGAAGATTTTTTAAAATTGCAAGGCAGTTTTTGAGTTTATTCTATTGATATTTTTTGATGAAACTTGGTCGTAAGTTTCATCAAAATGCGTTTACAACTTTTGCGATTAAGAAAGTAAAAAGTGCCTTCAAAAATAGTCGAAAGCCTGGAATTAACATCAGCTGGAACTATAAAATAATTTGTCTTGAAAAAACGGTAGTTTTGGAACCGAAAACTGGTCATAACTGGTCAAAACTGGTCATCAACCACTGACAAGCTTTTCAATCAGATTACGCGATGACGTCTGTCAACAGTCAACAATAATATAATTACAGGTCAAGCCGTTAACAGATATCAAGATAGTCACCTAGAGCAATTACTCCATTCTAAAAGCCATTTATAATTACAAAATAATACACCTAATAACAAATAAACATCGGGTCAATTATAACATTGCTATTATGTAAAGGACAGAGGTCAGAAATGATCACTGTTCCACGTAATAGTTTAACCCTTGCATTGCCGGGTCAACAGACAAGGAAAATGGTAGTTTTATACGTCATGGTCAGCTTTAATGCAAATAATCATCTCTGTCGTAATTGTTGCATTTTATCCTATTACTATTATTGACAGTATTCACGCCAAAACTACTGGACCGATTACATTGATGGCACGGATTATGTCCTGCTGCGAGGTCCCAGTACATAAAGGGCTTAAGAAGGAACATGGTAGCTTTTAGTCAGTGCTTCTCTTTAGCGAGTCAACAATCAAATTACAATGAAATATTTTAAGGAAATACTAATTGTTTCTTCATAAAAAGATAGAGTTAACTATTAATGCAGTCGTAATTAAACAGTGAAGCGAAAAAAAAATGCCTGAATAATACGGAACCCTTGAGATTTAAACTCATTATTATTTTATAACTGTCCGATGAGCTTACAGTAATTACAATTACTTTATGCTTGACGCTTAATCAATTTTATCGATATTGCGATTCAATATCAGGCACATAATAATGTGAGATCATATACCCAATAATGTTGGCAGGCATAATTTTAAAAGCTAACATAAATAAATTTGATCCCGGCCGCTGCGGTGGACGTGGAAGCATCCACGGGCGTTTGCTGTAGAGAGATGGCTCTCAGTCATCACAAAAGTCACAAAGTTTCAGGTGGCTCATCGTCCTTCCGTCTCCTAAGAGACGACAGGCTTTTGTCGGTGGTGAGCGTTATTCCACGCGCTCCCAAAAGAGAATCAGCGAACCCCAGTGGGGCCCACCAGGGCCAAACGCTGCCGAGGCTGTGGTATTATTCGAAAAAGATAACCGCGGCTCTTGTGCTTAGAAGGCTTAGGAAAGAGCTCGGCTCCAGGGATTAGATGGATCACTGATTAAAAGCATCTTTTTCCTATGTTAAGTTCTCGATCTAATCTAATTGTTTTCCGGGCGCGGGAAGCAGTTTTCTCGGGAACATCTATACTTACTAAAAATCTATCATATTATTTACTTACTTTCTGGCTGACCCATAAACATCAACGCATTTCCCAGCAAGGGTATGGTTGGAGGTCCAGGTATCTTCTCCGCCATTTTGATCATCCTCCTGTTTTTGAAGCGCCATAGCAGCCAGGAGGCGACCAAGGCTGCTGCTGCCAAGTATAGAGGCCAGATCATTCTAGAAAAAAATATTTTTCAGTGAGCCAAATTACTTGTAAGTTGCAGAAGCGATGCCCAAACGGGAAGGCATACGGGACAATAAAAATACCTACTGTTTTTCGTTCTTTGAAAATATTTTAAATTAACCATCAATGAAGCATGTATCCAGATAATCCTTACAAACTTACGAGCGATTGAGCTCAATAATTATATGCTAGAGGAGGCAATATGTTTTATGTTTTAAAATTCATTACAATATAAAGAACAACAATTAGTGCTATTGACATGGTCTAAAAAATAACTGACATAAAAATATATACATTGAAAAAGAAAAACGAACTATTTAGAAACTTTCCCGCTCAACGTTCGACCACAGACTAAAAGAGAAAACTTTCACAAAAGTCCAAGGAGTTTTCATATCAATCCTCGATTACCAAGTTATTATGAAACATTTTTTTTTTTTCAATTTGCATATTGCTTACCTGTTTACAAAACGTCGTGCCACACACAATACGAATCACAAACTACCCTAAGTACGTGACAACGTAAACGTAATAATTGCACATAAAAATGCCGCCCATAGTGCGTGTGATATGCGGCACAAATGTCGAGGAGTAAATAAGGACAAAGAATATAATGAGCCTTCTGTCTATGGTATGATAGGTTGGAGGTATCAGCTGTAGTTAAAATTATGACGAACTAGAAATTGTAAAATATTATTTAAGCTGTTTTCCAAATCTATAGAAAAGCTGGGTGCCTGGATTACTAAAATGTCTCTACGAGTCGGATTTCGAACTGAAGATGAATTGCTACTTGACAGTCCCGAAAATCAAGCATTTTTCTTGTAAAACAGGGTTACTAAAAGTTCAAAACGCTGTTTAAATATTTAGTGGTCTCTTCTCTACTTTAATTGTACATCTACCTTATCCGTCACCGTAAAAATCAATCCTGGAGCGACTCCTCAACATTCGTACCGTGTCATATTAGCGTATAAGGTGGTATAAGTGTCGACAGGTCGCTGTATCTCTCAATAGCTAAAGAACTAAATAATATACCTAGGTAATTATCGAAGCACATGGTCCGTGGAACATAGGTACCTATTACATTTTATGGAGATATAGGAAACCACACGTTAGATGCCTGTAGATAAAAACTTGCTGGGATTATAGCAAAGTGACATTTCTGAGACGACCACAACTTATCGAGAGCATTAATTGACCATCGGTATTTACTATACACATTATTTTTCAATCAATGTTGATAAAAACTCGGCTACAATATGAACGGATATTCAAAACTATCGGATTTTGACCGCGTCCCCATATTGTTATGAAATATAGAATGAGACATAGTAGTTGTTTCGGGACATAAGTTGCCTACATGGTTTTTCTTTATTGAATTTTTTAATGTTTTTTGTTTATTTCCAGACCTGCCCTCTAAATAGGTTTAGAACGAATACAACAAATAGGAATTAGTCTAGCCTTCGATGACCAGAAAAATAGGGATGATTTAAATATACGTAGATCATAAATAGGTAATTATTCTTTATTAAATGAAATGAAAGAAGAGTGGATATCCAGGATCAATCTAACTCTTGCGAAATCAGGTAATTTAGTACTAACGCAATTTGGTGATTTTCCACCCGCAAAAAATACATAAGTAGGTACAGTAATTTTTCCTCATTTCGAATGTATAACGTGTGACGGATTTAGCACTAAACCTTGAAACACTACGCACTTTGTGTTAAAAATAAATCCTTTTGGTACATTTTCCCCTTAATCTTTTAATGTCATCTGTTGAGGAAACTGAAGTACTTTTTGTCGAAAGTTATAATGGTCCATTTCAAACGTGCTTTGATTACGAATAGCTACTTACAAGCTTACAAAAAGTTGTTACTGCATTAAAATATTAACGTAAGGCCTTTTTATTATATCTGTGCACTAAATTGATTTTTTTATTGACAAACTGCACCAGTTTGCGTAATTTGGTTACTTCATTGCACATCACGTGGATATTCGAGTGGTTTATCTTATGATTATGAAAGATTTTTATTTTGCAAAATATTTTTATTTTTCAAAATATTGAATAACCCGGTCTTGCTTACGAAATCGCCACGAAAATGAGTTTCGTACAAAAAGAATGTGAATTGGGATAATGATTCTTGTTTCACTTGCTTGGCTCACTGTTTTTTTTTCTTCAATCTCAATATCCTACTCCAGATAATTGTTTTTTAGGGTTCCGTACCCAACGGGTAAACCGGGACCCTATCGTTTTCTTAGTCATCTTATGTAGGTACTCATCTTTTGTACTCTCTCATATGCTCCTCTTATGTACTCTCTTATATACTTTCTTATATGTATATTCCTCTTATGTACTCCCCTTATGTACTCTTTTATATACTCCTCTTATTCCGTACCCAAAGGGTAACGGGACCCTATTTTTTCGCTCCTATGTCCGTCCGTCTGTCACCAGGCTGTATCTCATGAACTGTTATAGTCAGAGAGTTGAAATTTTCACGGATTACGTATTTCTGTTGACGCTATAACTACAAATACCGAAAACTAGAATAAAATAAATATTTTGGGGGGCCCCCATACAACAAGCGTGATTTTTTGCTCATTTTTGCTCGATATCGATTAATATATATGTAGAATATTAGTTTGGATGGTACGGAACCCTTCGTGTGCGAATCCAACTAGTACTTGGCCGGTCTTTTTTAAATTGGTCACTAAAAACGTCTATGCTCTTCGGCAGTGGCAGGCGAGCAAAAATACTTTGGTTTGGTAATTTGCTACGGCGTAGCACTGCTACGCTGATTCACGTAGGGCGGTCAAAGGGTCGGGCCAAAATCACTTTGAGAATTTTTTGAAACTTTCCAAACACAGCGAACTTTAATTGACTTAACCTAGATAATTATGTATAGACCTACTTACTTATTTACGCTTCTGATAATAAGTGAATTCATACTTATTCAATGACAATTTACCTGTTTTGTTTAGGTAACGCTGTAGCGTTTAGATACTAAAACTGTTTTTATCAAAGCTGCTAGCAAAAGGCGTTAAAATATAGTCGCCGCAGACCGCGATGACAATATTTCAGAATATTTTTTTCTAACAAATACATTACAAATGGCGTCTACATAGCCGTTGTACCTTTTTTTCTGTCCAATATTTTTAACGGAATCTTATAAAATCTGTGTACAATTATGAGTGTACTTAAAGAAAATATTCAAGGGTTCCATTAGGTCAGTTCCTTGGAAGATTAAATAAAACAACAATATTACGTACTGTACTCAATTTCCGTACGTTGCCAACTTATCTGTGTATTTTTATTTTATTATTTTTTATATGTTTAGGTCTCATCATCATCATCTCAGCCATAGGACGTCCACTGCTGAACATATGCCTCCCCCTTTGATCTCCACAGATACCCGTTGGAGGCGACCTGCATCTAGCGTCTTCCACCTTGTTGGAGGACGTCCGAAAGGACGACGAAAAGGTCTCGCTTATTAATAAAACCAACAAGTGCTCAAGTAAAACCATTTATTCTGCCATTCTTCCTGGGCCTAGCTCTGACGTTGTACCCGTCTGCGCAGGAGACGGAGATCGCGACGTGCAGTTTGATATTATCTAAGCTGCCGGCTGGTTCTAAGCGGGTGTAGCGAAGGACCCACACTATTATTGTCTTTATTAAGGCTGTGGCGTATACTCGACCTGGAAAGTAGAAATTGGTTGTTTAGAATTTTTATAAAATGAGTGGAAGAAATAACAAGTGTCGGGAATGTATAATTTTTTCGCTCATAAAATACTCCATGACACTTTTGAAGAAATAAATTGTCTGCTTTTAATAAAAGAACCTAAACGACCAAAATATACATAATGTATAGTCCATGCCACGATTCAAGTCTTGAAAATTGTAGAACGATTTATTTTTGCTTGCAATTAGGTTAGGTAATGGCAAAGGACTAGATCCGGGTGTATCGGACATGAATCGCGACGAGGACAATATGGAACAGAAACCAAATAAATAAACGAGAAAGTATAGAACTACACATATAAAAGCTAAAATAACTGAAAACGAATATTCTAATTTATGGAAATAATCACCTAAACAGTCCATAGGGCCCAAACTGAACGGCACAAAGGCGTTAGGGTCTCGTTTTTTCACGTTCTCAGGCAGGAACCTCTCCGGCATCACCCGGTGCGGCTGCTCCCAGTGGCGAGGGTCTCGATGCAGGTGGTGCAGTGGTATTACTAGGGAGGTACCCTCTGGAAGGGTTATTTTACCTGGAAGTGGAGATAGTAATGATGGTGGAGTAAGTTGAATTATTATATGAAGGAGTCGTGGGTATTTCAAGTCTTGGACTGTAAAGGATGAAGCTAAGGTTTTCTGCCTTAAGTAGAAGCCCGCAACGATCAATAAATAAATCCTCAAATAAGTATCTACAAGGGAAATAACTAGATGTACACAAGACACTAGATGGACGGAAGACCTAGGCAAGGTTGGTTCGGGCAGCAGTGGATGCGGATTTCTGAAAATAGAGCAAAGTAGTGGACCTTGGGGAGGCCTTTGTCCAGCAATAGGTGTCTTTCAGTTAATACGATGAAGGTAAATACTTAGTAGTTTACAAGTAGGTAGTGTTCAAACTCGTTAATGGGAATGGTCTATATTGTAAATGCAAGTAAAGTTTTTAAATTATTTAAAAAAATAGTGGTTTTTACTCCTTGCAGAGACTCCATACCTTCATTAATAGTAATCTCTTCCTCCACGGTCCTCTGTATCAGCGCCGCGATGGGGAAGTACCTCAAGGTCTCCTTAAATACCATGTCTAAGTTATGCAGCAGTTTCAACTGCTCGCTGGTCACCGGGCCAGTCGGTCCTACCACTTCGATCATTTCGTTGTACACCTTTTCCTGAAATTGAGGAATTGATCTTTAGGTCCGCAATCATGGGAAGTTAACAAGAGTTTACCAATTAAGTACAATATAGCAAAAACTTGTAGGTATAGGTATCCTACAACAAATACCTAACAAATTCCATTCAATTATATTATAAGTACTTTATCAATTATGTAGTTTAATAAACCATTGAAAATCACAAGTTAATAATGTCTGTTCTCAAGATTAGGGACCAATTTCATCGACGGTAGTTTAAGTAGGTAGTCGGTCGGTTAAAAGACTCGAGTCTTGTGGCTTTGCGAAAAGGTCATTTTAGAAAAATAAGACCCAAATGTTTACCGTTGACTACGTAGATAAACAGTTGGTAAAAATGGATCTAAAGTAGTCGTACTTGTAATTTCTTTATTCGGACAAAATTTTGTGTGCGTAGTTGCGTATTAGTTCAATTAACTTTATAATTACTTTACCTTATACCTGACAATAATGCAAATGACTTTGATCAAATTAAATATTAACGCGGTGCTTACTCTATGAATAACATTAATTATTCAAGACAAGAGTAGTTTTACATTAATTGCGTATCATTAGATATAATTTTAATAATGACAGGTATGACAAATTGTTTAGTTAACCGGAAAATCACAAGTTTCCGCGTTATTATTGTTTATTTTTAATCACCTTCCTTTGGCTTGGTAGATCAGATACTATAGTGTAATCTATACCTCTATTCATATTAATTTATATATACCCCACTGAACCGATTTGAAACATAGTCGGGAAGTTACGTCACTTTAACGTCACCTGGTATTTTATCTGGCTGCAGGAAGAGTTTCAAAGGGACGCGGGTGAGAGTATGGGAAACAGCAAGTCGAAGTTAGAAACTTTCTCATAACATTCGTTTAGATGTATAGACAATATGTATGTTTGTACCTGCCAATCTGGTAAATGAGCGAGGAACATCAGAACTCCTGATGCGATTTTTGCAGCTGCCTCTTGACTCTGAAAAGTAAGAATACATTGACTGCTTTTAATTTTCGTATAGGTAAAGTCGTTTTCAATTATTCATCTCGTCATTTGCCTAGTCTTAATAAGCCTTAGTAGCCTTTCCCTCAAACTAAGTTAGGGTGGGCTTCCAGTCTGACCGAACAGCTGAGTATCAGTGTTTGACATAAAGCAATTGTCTATCAAACCTCTCAACTCAATAACCCTGGCAAGACGGTGCTGGTTGCCAAACTTTTTGGCTTCTGGTACCCTAACCAATGGCGAAGATATTTAAATGGCAACTGGGCCCAAAAAATTGTAATGTGGCTTTAGAAACACAAAGGAACTCGTTAGACAAGATGGTCACCCATCCACGGACCGACCACATTAAGGGTTAGATAACATCATCTCCGCAGGACACGTGCGGCTGCTACTTAGCCATTAGCCCCATAAGTATGTTTTATATTTTCTAAAAACATAATTCATAAATTCCTCACCGTAGTAAACAAAGTAAATGTATCCCTCTTAATTTCATTTTCACTCAAATCCCCATGCAGTATATATCGATCCGCAACGCCCATACATTCTTCATCAGGGGTAGAAACCTGTAAGGCCTTTCTTCTTCTTCTCACGATATCGCTGGAGAAAGCATCGACCAGCTTCTGGAAGTATAGTTGCTTCTTCTTCTTCCCCACCAGCCAGTAGATGAAGGGTATTTGCAGCCACCATTTTGTCATCCTTTCGAAGATTAGCTGGTACATGCTGTGGGATAAGGAGAAAGATAATAGATTTAATACGGCAGAACATCAACCTACAATCTGTCTTTCTCTACTCAATTTTCAACTTTGTCTCTAAAGTGTAAGGTTCAATATTGATTGCAAAAACACAGCTCGAAGTGCTGGATTTCCCAGTAGACACTGATTGGTGGTGTACTTGGCCATAAAAGGTCAGTTAACTTACTCTCGTGTTCTGGCAACCATTTCTTCCATTCTGTGCAGATTTTGTGAATCTTCTTTTGACAATCCCATGAGCGTCTCTGAAACGAAAAGATCACCAAATAAAATAGTAGCCTTACTTATTTACATTTTGGATTTTCGAAAATGTTAAGCCCTTAGGTCCAAAAAATCCACCCGCGTCCTTTAGAAACTACTAAGTGCAACATTATAAAAAAACCTTCGATAAATTATTGTCTATCTAACACTGAAAGAATTTTTCAAATCGCACCAGCAGTTCCATATAGTAGCATGTCCAAACATACACAACTAAACTTTTTCGTTTTATGATATACATACATTATATGCTAAGGTCTATTATGATTGCCGAATGAGTAATGCCATTAAAAGGCAATTCCTGATCTATAAAACCTGGATTATGGAGTATAAATACCAGTTAATAGTGCAGATATACCATAAATTATCACTGCTGGCGATCAATTACTCATTCCTTTTAATAGGTACCTAATGAATTGCTTGTCAAATAAATATGTTAATACTAATAAAGTACCTAGGTGTATAATCTTTACTCTTTTATGAACAATAGATGTTTTCCGCGATTTCAGTTGCGTCCCATGGGTAGTACATGCCTTACCCGGATAAAATATAATATATCCTATGTCACCAAGGAATACAATACCCTCCCAACAGTGGTAGAATTTTCAAATCTATTCAGTAATTAATAAATAAAAATAAAAAAAAACCTAGCCGAATCTGTCAAATTTTACCAATCGAACATTAACCTTACATTATTGTGATAAGGTTGAAAATCTATTGAAAAAATTTGACAGATTGAGGTAGGCTCTATACAAAGAAAAAAATGTTTCTGAGACTTACGGTTAACACTCTGCGTGGTACACTTGACGACGTCTTTGAAAACATCGAAAGACACATTCGGGTCTTTATGGCTGAGGAACCTCGCGAGCTGCTCAGCCTCCTCATTAAATATAGGCGTGAAGTGTTCCACTGACTTCTTGTTGTAAGAAGGTTTTGCTGTCTTCCGTTGGTTGCGCCATGTAGGACCTGGAAGTTATTGAAAATCTCTATAGTAACATATTATGGGTGATTCTTGTTTTTAAGGACCAAATAAGGATCAGATGGTTTTATGGTATTGTTGCTTTTAGCCAGTTTCATTGGTTCTTGTTTAATATAAGGTTTATGGTGAGTACTTGATTTTTGCAGTGCAAGTGCTCCATCCGATTTTTCTTCAATTTGTCAGTCAAGAGTTTAATGTGTAGTGAAGGGTGGGGGTTTTGGGGTCTTTTGTTTTTTTGACGTTCAAAAAGTGATTTATTTTAAGTCACTTTTGAAAAAATAAGTTTGAGTGTGTGTGGGGATTTAAAATTGAATTGCAAGACTTCTTTTAGACTGGAGAAGAGATAGAACTCACCTCAACTCACCAATCAAACGACGTAGTTGGGAAAAAAAAGTACTCACCTCCCGTTAGAATACCATAGCCAATAAATGGTACAAGGAGCTCGTACAGTGGCCCCTTCTGGTTCACCTTATTGCTCGCTAGCAGTGTCTGAAAATAAACAGTTTTTTTTGTTTTATTTCTTACTGAAAATCCTTACTTCATTCATAAAGTAACTGTCTGTGTATTCGTCTGTCGCGCTTTCACGACAAAACTGTAGGAGCGATTTAAATTGGAGGAATCCCTAGTCCAGAGAGAAAACATGAGCTACTTTTTATCCCGTTGCGGGGAGCAGGTGCCATGGAACTATTAAAAAAAAGATTCGTTTGAGCTACTCACCCTGATATCCGTTGGATTCTTAACACAGATGTTGAGATCTGGCCCCAACCAGAACTTGAAGTAGTCTCCGTAAGTTTGACACAGTGCTTCGATTTTATTCAGGATCTCTGAAAATAGGAGAATAAATATTTTTAGGGATCTAATGAGTATCTTACGCCTGCAGTGGTGACGCATTTGAAACCTTTTGTATAGAACTCGGCGCATTGGTATTAGGTAATGTATAAGTAGGTAGGTACCATGTGGCATTAGACATGGAGATTATTCAAGATATTCTTAATATATGTCCTCACTTCTGCGGACTATGAAGTAATGGTAAAACCCCATAACAAACATGGCTAAGATCACATCGCATGAAAATATATCATCCACTTGCGTGATTATGTTATCTTGAAAATTTCGGGCCCAGTTCACCGATTACATTCGAACCTCATTTTACTTTTACTATTTTTCAAAGTAAACAGTGTTACGAGAACAGATGTTCAAGCTATCGGTGAAAATGGGCCCTACAACGTTTTGAGCTTGGAAGTGTTTCTTAAGTGTTATAATACGAAGATGATAGAGATCAAATGTTAATAAACATGATTAATCTTCAATCTCTAGCACGACCCCAACGTTTGCGCAACTGGAGTGGTCTAACTTATTTGCATGTTAACTGTCCGGTTCATCTCGGGTCGTTGCATTTCTATTAGAACTGACCTATACCTACACATTAAACCAGTTACCTACTGTCGATTGGAAGCGTGCCCAAGAGGCTGGTAGCATTGCTTCGTTTTATCGCCAAGCTAATCCTTTGTCCTAGGTAAAAAGGCAAGTTAGATCACGAGAAGTATCAACCAGCCGCCTAGATAGATCTTTAAATAGGATATGGGCATTCGGACCCCACGAGCCGTGGGTTAAACTAGTATGCAGGCTATTTAGATATGTTATCGGCCCTTTAATCATCAACCTCTTTTCACACAGAGAAGGAATGATGTTCACGCTTGCTCAAGGTCCTAATTATGTCCAAGTTTTCTCAACTAAGATCTCCTTAACTGTCAATCAGGTTACCATGAAGAATTTCATATAACTTTTGAAAAGTTACTTCGGTAAGTACTTGCCAGGCCTGGAATGGTAACCGCCTCGTACTTGAGAGGCTGGAGCTTTTACCATCAGATGACTTGGACGAATTGTAGATGCGTTACTTTTTCAATCTGTTAGGCATTGCTTATGGCAAGGTTCCAAAGAAAAGGGTACCTACGTGTCGGTCGACGCGAGTCTATAGCAGGCATTTGTTTGCAAACAAAAGTTGCACTTTGCTAACAATTTTTTTGTAAACAATTTGCTAGACCGAGTAGCCCAGAAGTAATATTTTGTGTGCGTCATAGCACCGTACATCGGTGGAATCTCGCCTTTGGAATCAAACTAATAATGACGTAAATAAATAGAGTTATTCTCTTGCGACATATATCTAATGAACATGTTTGTTCCGAGCGAACTACCGTTAATTATAGTATCTGGTTTAATTACTAATATTAACTATTTAATAACTATTGTAAAGAATTTTCCGGTATAGGTGTTTTTGGTATTCCGTAGACAGTCAGGAGTTCTTATATGATTTGCTTTTGTCCATCGGTAGTCTGGAGTAGATTAATATGAAGTTTGCTATTAACTGTTTCGGGTTTACTGCGTAGCCTAATAATTGTGGGCTAGCTAGCAGACTCCTTGCGACAGAGACACAGAGCTCAGCTATATGTGGCTGCATTACCTACGCTTAAAAGAAAAAACTCAGTCCAACCCAATCCAATTAGAATATGAACCTAACTTTCGTTTCCATTTATCCGTCCAAAATTAACGTGAAAATTATTGTAAACAGTTTTTACTTGAACTTGTTGGTAAACGGCCAGTGGCCAGTTATTTGTTTATGAAAATTTAATTTATTATCCTCTGTTTCGTATTGTTAATATATTATATCCCTTTGTGTATTACTACGTAAACAACAGTTTTACTGTCAGTTAATCCTATTCACAATTTTATGGTGCAATAAAATCAAGACGTAATTATGAATTGCATGCTAATTAAGATTCTGATTAATGTACATATTTAGTAACAAGCGAATATCTACATAATAGTTAGGTATGCATCTGAAGAGACTTTTGAAGTAAGGAATGTTGTCTTTCAGACAAGATTCTTTTAAGGTTTTACCTCCCCACTCAGAGACATTTAATGATTACTTAAGTCACTCCTTAGTGACGGAATGTCATACAAATTCTTCACTAAGGAATGGCTTAAGTAACCATTAAATGTCTCTGAGTGGGGAGGTTAATTATGTTAAACAATAAGTATATCTTAGAGGAATGTGCAGAGGGGGCACCTGACAAACCCTAGTGACAGAATCAATCAGAGAGCCACTGATGGGGGCGGAAAATAAATTGAAAGGTGTGAATGGGGATGCTTGTTCACAGCTAGTGGACAAAATTGGTACCAAAAGAGATTTTTTTTTCTGCTCACGTTAGTGTAGATAAAAGTATCAGTCTAGTCAGTGCGTATGAAATGTTTGGTGCATAAGCTGTGCAAAGCTAGGTACAAACCTAGTATTTTGTGGAAAAAAATACAGATTACAAAATTCCCAAACAACCGATTGCCTAAACAACGAAATGACTAATTTAGTCCCTAAGCGACAAAAGGCTTTGATCCGTCCCTTAAACCTCCGATTCCCCACAAACTTACCTCCAGGATTCACCATGAAGATGAGGGCATTCCCAAGGATGGGTAATGCTGGTGGTCCCGGTACCTTGGCTGCCAGCTCCAGCATACGTCTGTGAGTCCACCTCCAGTACAGCCAGCCAATGGCAACTGCTGCAGCAATGACCATCAGTGCTTCGAACCACATGGTGATAGCTGAAAGTGGTGATACATGGTGGTAGAAAATATGAGAGACAATATATCGACAGAACGAGAGAGAAAAATTGGCAACATCCTAGTTATGTGGTACCTAAATGCCTTTCTTAAGTAGGTAAGGAATCCAAGAATTAAGTCGTAAATACTATGAACGTGACTTATATATGTAAACTAGCTTCCGCTCGCGGCTTCGCCCGTGTCGTATGTTGATTAAAAGTAGTCTATGTGTTAATCCAAAGCATTACCTATCTAGGTACATACCAAATTTCAACCAAATTGGTCCAGCCGTTTTTGCGTAAAAGAGTAACAAACATACCTACATATATCCATACATTCTCACAAACTTTCACATTTATAATATTAGTAGGATTATAATATTAGAAGGATATTAGTAGGATAGTAGGAAGTAGGATATTAATGGGACGTATTATAAATGAGAAAGTAACACTATCCGCCTGTCTGTTGCACTTGCACGCTAAAGCTACTGAACTAATTTAAATTAAATTTGGTACGTACCTATAGCTTTGATTAAAAAAAATACAATGACGCTACTTTTTATCCGAGTGTGGGTACGAATTCCTGTGTAACAACTAGTAAAAAAATATTTACCTTGAAATTTTTTCAAGAATTTTCACAAATTATGCTCCTCTGAACGATTTGCAGGAATTAAAACATTTTTTACACACAATTCCGTTTTTATACCACCTCACAAAAAATAGCATTTAACAAATTCACGACATGAAAACAGAGATTTACTAAATTAAGTGAGACCCAAACACTTGGTGCCAAATAAATTAACCAAAAGTTATTTAGAAACACTTTCTAAAAGCTGTTATTTTTTTTTATTAAATGAGGTAATATTATTATCAGGAAGGCTTTCCGTATTAGGCCTTTTCACTGCTCTACTCTTAAAGCAAGTATGGTGACTATAGAACCTCTTTGTGAACTATATGAAATGAATTCCACGCACGGCTATGGACATGGTATTTACCATTCCACTGACCAACTAGTGCATTACGAAGCATAAAATAAGTTTTTATATATACAGGCTTTACGTCAAACTAACTTTATGGCCCGTTTGCTAACAATTAGCTTGAATAAAAAGTACTTATGACTTATGTGATATTTTTTTTTTTGCATTTTCATTGGGTACCTATGTATGCGTAAAGTGTGTAGGCATGCACAATGCAACAAAATGTAATTGTATGTATTAAATAACTGGTCAGTTGCATAATGGCTGACGAATGACTGGACATAAGATCCTTGGGTCAATTTTCTGTCCTGCAATGTAATTGGGGTTTTCCGCGTCTGTGTAAATGGCTAGCTGTTTTCCTGTATCTGCTAGTTTTAGATGTTGTTTATTGTGGTCGATGGACCACATCAAAATAAACTCTTCATCATGCAGAGTGAAAGCAGACTCCAATGTAGGTATTTTAAGAAAATATGGGAAGGAATATCTGACTTTCATTAACTATAACTAACTTTTAATAACTAACTTTCGACGGCGGTTTCACCCACGTCCCATAGCTGGGTGGTGACAAAAACTCCCTATCCTAAAACCTTCTCCCGGGTCTAAGTTACCCCCCCTCTAATTTTCAGCCAAATCGGTCAAGCCGCTTTCATGTTATGTCGTGTCAACGGAAAGCGGGTTTCATTTTTATATATATTTACATAGATATATATAGAAGATAGATATACCTAGAATAATTACTAAAACCCACCTCTGCTCCTTCTGGATCTTCTTGTGTAGTCGTACATCCTATTCTAATAATCCCAAAGCCCTTTAAAAGTTTTAAATTTAAAAGAAGTACAAGTCTTAAAAACTTTAATTTAATATTGGGGAAGGAAAGCATCACGAAGATAGGCGTCTTAAAGTCTGAGTACCCATCAGCAGGTAGTAGGTGGGTACCTAGGTAAATAATTTTCTTAACAGATCAACATAAACAATAACCGTCGCATCTGGTCGCTCGGGTCCAGCGCCTAATCTCTCCCAGGTCCCAGGTGGTATCCTATTCCCTATATTTACCCACAATGAAAGCGAAGAAACTTCAGCGCACCTTTGCCTGTACCTGAGCACAAAGTCTTAGGTAAATATTTTATATTATAATGCCTAAGTTGACACACCTACTAGTTCATGTCAGTTCATTGAGAATGGTCGTGATCTAAATTCGGCTCATACAATTTTTACTACCTAGATTTCATTCAGGCTGTTCTCACAAAAAATGCCCGTCGTTTCTTTCCAGTGTTTACGCAATTTACATACGTAAGATTTCTCAAAATCTCGTGCGTAGTCACGTAGATATACCTAAACACATTATACCTACTTAGTTCGTTTATCATGTTGTCCACGTTTTAACCTTAATAATACCACAGAATCCCTGTTTTGTATTCAGGACTTATTTTGATACTTATCTTAACGACCCAAATTCTAGGTAAACGTTAACAAACCCTTTCCTTTAAATAGAGTACGTTACTAGCTATTCTAGTATGACAAATAAGGAGTTCTTGGTTGTTGAATGATGAAACGGTGGCTGCGGAAAGAATTTGTAGTGGCTTATTTTAAAGATGAGTACAATGAGAAATACAGAGATACTGGGTACCTAAATAGACCTGCCTAGTTGATAAAAGGTATATGTTTCCAAGAATATGTTATTTCTTGAAGTAGCATTATGTACGTTAGACCTGCATAATACGTTTATAACTATAGGATGCTAACTTCAGGAACATTTTCAAGGAATACAATAAATTGATGTCAAGCAGCCAATATTACGAAAGATTATGAAGTGTTGTGCAAGTATTTTTTTTAGTCAGTCAGTTATAAAATGAGGCTTAGCGGACTCTTTTTGCATTTTTTGTCGTACCAAGCTATTATAGTATTATCAATATAGAATACCAAAATATTAAAAAAAAACGACTTTAAAGCAGCAGGTTTAACCATATTGTTATGAGAAAAATGCGTAAAACGGAATCTATTCAAACGCGACACCATTGTCCATTGTGTCCACTGACCTCTATATTTACCACTGGACAGGCTGTTGTCAACGTGCTTTTGTGCCCGTTTGATAATCGCCATTTTGGCGCTGTTAGATGTAGCGAGTGTCCGTGGTACTAAAATTATTTTACAGTGAACCAATGAACAAACACTTCTCTCACAGCCATTTGAAATTATACGTCAAAATTAGTTCTGTGGACACTCGCTTAGACGATATTGGCGCTTCAAATGGGCACAAAAAAATTGTTGTCAAACGTACGGAACAGCCGGTCCAGTGGTAAATATAGAGGTCAGTGATTGTGTCAAACAAACAAACTGTCAAAGTCAAACGAGTTTAAATTTTCAAAACTTTGGTGTTTAGCGGTCGAAAGCTCGAAATTTATGAATCTAAAATAATAATTTACGCTTGAATAAAATAATAAACAAATTCTAAATCGCAACAGAAGCAGCAACAAAGGTAAAAATGCATACATTTAATTTGATAACTACGAGCATTTTCTAGAAACGTATATTTAGGAATGAGTCATTTTCACCGGTTATTTTGAAAACGCGTTTACCGATTTAACGTAATTAATAGTTAAACTGTGTTTGTTCGAAATATCATATATACTATTGTATTTCAGTACATTTTCTGACAATAGTCTAAAGTATCTGCATAGTTTTTGTTTACTTGTGTGATCGAAAAAAAAATTGAGAAACCGAATTGTTGTTTGTAAATTCTTGACCATTTTAGATCAGTGTGTCGTACTTAAAAGAACTATAAGCTGAAATTGTAAGTATGTTACACTTTTAAAACTTAGTAGAAGACAAAACAAATCGGCAGACGTGGAATAACGATTGACTATTTACAAAAATGTTTGTAATTACAAAAATTTACTGCACTACCATGATAATACCATGGTGATCTAAGCATTTTTTTAAATAAACCTCTTTTATTGCTATTGCAGACTCCAATATGCTAACTAAGGAAAATGCTCAGCAAAAGACAGTTTCCATCATGAGCTTATCTCACTTTTTTTCCAACTTCCCATTAGTTCCTATAAAGGAGGAACTTCTCATTATGTTTGTATGTTTTCCAGATGCCATCAGTATACACATTCTCCCGCAGCGACAATGAGATCATGCAGGAGTTGCTCCGAGTCTTCAGTTCTGGTCGTGGCACGGCTCGGGAACAGTGGAGCATGCAGGCGGAGCTGCTGGTGGAGCCTGTCGGGTGGGACGCCTTGTGGAAATTGTCTAAAGATTTCTGTAAAAAGTTTGGTACGTTTAAGTAATATATACTGGAAATTGATGCAAAGTCATCTTAATATCATTATTTGTGCATGAAAAAGCTTAAACATTACATTATTTAATTCTTTAACTTGACTTCCATAACCTTAATTTGATTGAAAAAAAAAATACAAATAATCAACTTGAGGACCTCCTTTATAAGAAGTCAGTCAGTTAAAAGTATGCTATATCATTGTTCTGGAAATTGAGACCCATAACTACATTAAAGATTCAAGAAATAACCTTTGACCTGTTTATCACACTTAATTTAATTAACAAATATTTTCTACAAAGGTGATAAGCTCTCTCTCTCTCTGGTATAAAATAAGAGCAAATACCATATACTATTGATAAATAAAAATAAAATAAAAATACTATCTATGTATGTATCTAGTAATCTCTTATAATTATTTGTACACATAACTGAGTTTGAATTGTATAATTGTAGTAAAATAAAATAGTACCAAAATATGATCTCATGAAGTGCTTAATATATTTTCCAGAAGTGAGATTTCCCTGCATCGCCTACATCACAGTGACCTCAGTAGACTTTGAGAACCTGTCCGCCTGCGTAGACGTGCTGAGCGTGCAACATGAGTCCGTGTCTCTGCCGGAGAACATTGTAGATGTGCCTCTGATTGAACTGTGGCCGACCATGAAGCAGAGAGAACAGTGTATCAATGCTGCTACAACGGCTGAGTTTATTGATTTGTTGAGGTAAGTTACTTTACTTGGTAATGGGGTATTTGTATAGATAAATTATTATTACATCATGTGTTCGCAATGACTAGGTTTTGATAGTGCCCTCCAATTTGATAGTGCTCTGCCCATGAAAAGAAGGCTTTGTATGTTTTATTATGATGTTAACTGTGTAAATTTTTTACAAAAATCTGTTCTATGCTATTTGCTTAAAAGAGAAACAATATCACCATCGCATTTATATTATCAGAAGAAAATTTTTGTTGGCGTCTTCGCTAGTTTCGGTTTTCAAATCCAAAACGCAACTGTTATATCTTCCTACTGGCTTATGCAACCAATCTAAATATTATCAAAGCTAGAGTCAAAAATCAATTACATAAGTACCAAACTACCCTTACAGATTCTACTACAACGACATCTGGATGCCATGGGACGATGCAGACGACAAAGTTCTACTCCCAAACACAATAGAAGAACGCATGCAACTCTGGTCTGATATGCACAACGGTAGCATACCGAACTGTGTGGCCCGGTCCATCACGCTGCTGAGGAACAGTGCCATAGATGCCCATGAGAAGCTCCGGCAGCTGGACTCCTCGCTGTGTGAGGGGGACCTGGCTAATGATGATGGTAAGTGTGATTACTAATTAGTTCAGCCCACAGAGGAAAGAAATATAGCAGAGATGCAAATAGAAAGGTAGGTCAAGTAACTTACGGTAGGTTTGATCAGTTACTAGAACTAACGAGGCATTCGGGTTCATAATCAATATTAAAGCAAAATACTTATTTAAATTGATAAAATCAATAGAATAAAAGACTACACTTAATAGAACATTAGAATAATAATATATTTTTTTTAATATCACGGGATGCAGGTAAAACCGCTGGCGAAAACAAATCTCTTACATAATTCCTTTCTCATTTCAGACTCCCTCCTACCTCCAAACTACATATCCTTATGCGCGGAGATGAACGCCCGGCTCGACGGGCTGATGTCCAAGTGGACTCTGTACGAGAACTCGCTCATCAGAGAACAGTATCTAGCGAAGGAACGGTCCAAGTGGCAGAAGAATAAGTGTAAGAAAAATGTAAGTTACCAATTTTTCATGAATAGGATTTTACCTGTTATATATTTTTACCTGAGATAGACTATAAAGTTCAGTTAATGTTTTCTTTTTAACATTATATTCTCCGCTGTCACCTTTTTTAAGCACTCATTCCTTTGAGTCGGTCTGAAAATCAATTACATTATGGACCGAAGTAACTGGGTTGCAGAGGTCAGATAGGCGGTCGCGCCACATAAACCCGCAGCTGATCATACTGGAAGCCGACCGAGCCCAACATATTTGGGAAAAGGCTAGGCATCTGAAGTTACAGATCCGTGAATAGTTTTTATCTCAAAACCATTAACGGCCAATCCTAATATTCTATCTACTGTTTATTAGCTTACCATAGATAGAATTTCGACATTAGCCCCCATACAAGACAAATCTCTATCTCTAGTAACCCAAAAAACAGATAGATAGCATATAGGGAACAGACATAAAATAGTATTAAATGAATTCCCAGGTAGTAGCCCTCTGGCAGGGCGGCTCAGTGTTCGAGTTCGGCGAGATATCCAAGTTCCTGGTCTCCCACCTGACCAACGAGTACACTCTCAGCGTGATGACGTCACCGGAGGATGCTCTGCTGCTTGAGCCTGAGGAGCTGGTCGTCTGCAGCAGCAGCTACCAGCTGCCTGAAGTGCCGCTGTCCAATATTAATATTACGAGTTTTAATGGTATGTTTATATTCAATACTGATGGGTTTTTGATCGAGTTACACGAAAAGAGGTTGTGAATTCGTAGGTTTTCAAATTTTACATAAGGAAAGTCGAAAGTGTTTTTAAAATTCCGTATTTTCATACATACAATATTTTAGTGCAATTTCTTTCTAGTGGAAACAAAACGGAAGAGTGTGTAAAAAAGAGCAGTAACTTTAATGAAAAACTCTGAAAACTAATTTAATTAATGTTATAAAAGTAACGAAAGATAAACATTAAAACATTTATTTCTCACAATATAGATACAATAAGATGTTAGACTCTGCCACAATCGGGCGTCCAAATTATTCTGAACATTAAACTTAAATCTACCCTAACTTAGCGCCTTATCATAAACTCAACAATTTTACCCAACTACAACAAATTGCTCCACATTTCAGGCGCTACCCTCCAGGCATCAGACATGCGTTCCTGCCTCCTCATGCTATCTGACGACTGCCGACTCCGGGAGCTGACGTTACAGTGTGATACAGTGAACACGGTCATTGTGATGAGAGCAGGAACTCTGCATATAGCTCGCTGTAATATTGCTGACCAGTCTAGCAGTTCACAGGTATTATACTGCCTTTTTATATAATATATATGTCCCAGGGAAGCTACTATATGATATAATAAGCTGTCAGACGACTAGGTACAATAATCTGTAAGTCCCGACTGTCATTTGAACATCTTAGGCAGTCTTTATAGGCAGTCAGAAGCCAGAAAGTCTGTCATCCAGGGAATCCGAAAAAACTGGGTTATGTTAGACAGACAGGTAGTCTCAACATTAAACACTGGGTTCTCACCTGTATCACCGGTAGTTTGATTTATTGGACCCCAACATAGTTAGGACAGGGCTAAACTGATGATGATGATCGACCTTATTATTGTCCCCTTGCAGAACACAGAACGCTTCTTGCGCTAGAAAGAATGAGCACTAATCAATTCAAAATTCAAGATTTTATCCTTAATTTTACTCAATGATTTTGTGTCTAAAACATATTTACATAAAAAGTACTATGAGTATTATTCCTTACAGAGATTAATTTTCCTTACAGAGCGACTTCGCACAGGGTTTAGTCGCGATGTCTGGAGCAAAGATTCTTATCGAGGAGTGCACGTTTGATAACTTTTACTCTGGTATCGTCGTTCATAAAGGAGCTCAGGTAAAAATTTATTATTTGTATATCTTAATTAACCAGCATTTTTTCCGTCCTGAAAATAGTTACTAAAATCAGTTATTTTAAAAACCGCCTAGCTTTGAGTGAGTTTTTTATTAATGTTAATAAAAATATGTAGTGTCAATTCCGCGAGACAATAAATATATCGGGTGTGTCGTTCACAATCACATTAAATCATATCGCATATACTTTATGATATTCTATGGCGAATTGTAAAAAAAATAACCTTATCCATTCAGTGGTTTAACCACAGGAGTCATTTTTCGTTTTTATAATTTACAACATCAAGTGTAAAGCAGAGATAAAGTTAGGAGTATCGTATGTTTTGATCAGTTGATAGCTGTCAGTTTTCAAGGGAGAATTTCAGTTGTTTTTAATGACTGACTTTTATATGGTGTTCTAACTTTTGCACATTTTTTTTATTCCATTTACTTTGTTTGAAAAAATCTTTTTTTTATTTTTACGTATTTTTCTTTTATCTTTGTGTTAATCGACATATATTAACCAGTATATTAATGCATTTAATTTAATGTGATTATGAACGACACACCCGATATATAGATATTGTACTACCTTCATGCATATGCACATGCAGGAAGGTATCTATTTTGTAACATCAAATTCCACCAATCAATAACCAACCATATTTACCGTTGTTTTTTCCCAGGTGGAACTGCGAAACTGCACAATAAATAACTGTGGAGTAGGCATACAGATGTACGCCGGCTCTCAAGTAGAACTGAACGAGACCGTCATAGCCAAGTGTTCGGAGCAGTGCATCCGATGTGAGATGGACACCACTGTTGAAGAAGGCGATAAACTTGCTAACCTTAATGGGTGAGGATTACATGTTTTTATAGACCTTTTATCACGAAGTTTAGTAATGTCGAGATGCAAAGTCTGAGTAATACTTATAATTATTGTAATACTAGCGACCTGCCCCAGCTTCGCGCGTGATTACCAGTATTTCCCCACTATTTAATGGATGTTATTATATATATAAGCCTTCCTCTTTAAACACTCTATCTGATAAAAAACTGCATGAAAATCGGTTACGTAATTTTAAAGATTTAAGCGTAAAAAGGGACATAGGGATAGAAAAAGCGACTTTGTTTTATAATATGTAGTGATTTAAAAAAAAAATATTATTTTAATATAATTAACTTTTAACTTACATATTACATACCTACTTAGTTTTGAATCATAAATAATATCTCTAAATGTTAATTAGTTCCTTTGTTTCTAATTTCAGCGTTGAAGGATTACTAGTGCATGCGAACTGCAAAATCGGCTCCGGCAAGCTACAGAATGAAGTTTTAGTTGTCCAACAGGACGTCAATATATGAAAAAATACATACAATTTATAATACAACAGACAAGTGGTAATTATTTATATATTTTGTAAGTCATAATGAGATATTTTATTAATAGTTGGCGCCAAATAAGTTTGCAATTCTGAAGTTAGCTGTTTGACGCTACACGCATGCGCAATAGTATTTTGTTTTTTACTATTTTGAAGTCAATTTTAGCCATCTTCGGACAAGTCTTCGATATATATAATATGACGTCGTGTGTATTTCGCTACTGTATAAACACTACAAGAAATATCAGCGCATCAACATCGTTATCCACTCATTTCATCCAATAACAAACATGCACCACACTGCAAGTGTATTGCAAGTCTATGATTTAATTATTATTTTTAAGAAAAAAATATGCGGGTATCGTTGACATTGGCATCGACGATTCACTTGCCATTAACCAAGAATAGAATAGAACATAGGCGGGTAAATTATTTGTATGGATGTTCTTGTCTATCGTTAGAATATATGTCAATGGGACGAGTAAAGCTTCTTAAAAATGTTTACTTACAGGAACAAATACGTAATAAGTCAAATGGCTAACTTCGTCCTTTCAGAAAGACCGGGAGAGGAGAGCAAATTCTTAATGCATTGCAAATCGAGTAGTTAGTAGTTGTAGTAAGGTTTATTTTTGCATGTGCACTGCTGTTGTCATTAAAAATACTCGAAGGCGCTCGGTGTGAAATAATAAAAGGAGCCGATCGGCTCCGGTCGTGTACTTTTTCTCGGTCTTGCAAACGTTTGGCTCCGATTGCATGCTCTTTCAACCGAACGGAGCCGATCGGAGCCGATTCCGGTCCGTGTGAAAAGGAAAATGCGCGCCGATGCTCTCCGACCCAGTCTGTCTGAACGGAGGCTTAAGAATTGAAAAGATATTTGGTGCGAATTGTACTGAAAATGATTTGTATGTGCCTTGTCATTTGAAATGATGTAATACTCTATTCAGTCTCTGTGTTTATTAAGTTTCATATTTAAGTACCTATTTTTCATCTCAATATAATATGATTTTATTTTACCAAAGTTTATTTTTACATTCATGCTCACGAATAGCAATATAGATGCAGCCTTAATTGGTAAAATAAATAACTTAACATATGAAATTATAACAACATATTTTGACGTAAGTTTCACCATTTCACTATAACGATAACCAGCCGTGAAACTGCTATAGTTATCGGCACGAATCTTGGGCTCTGACCTTCACCTGCGCAGAAGTAATTTATTGGGTCCCTTTTGTGGTATGAAGTGAGGCGCGGGGGCGGGCTAAAGCGGTGATCGGCCCGCAGGGCATCGCGTCATAGCCGTCACTCGGGATTGGATCTTTGCTGATAAATCACTTCTGCGCAGCCGTGCCGATAACTATACGCATTGGTAAATTCGGTGATATGACTAAACATGATTGAGCTATGAAAGAAAGAAAGAAAATACATTTAATTCAAACACGAATGACGCAAGAAACAAATAAATAAATAAGCTATCGTTATAGTAAAATGGTGCAACCCACCACACATATCTTAAAAGCGAATTATAAATATTTATGCTCTCTGTTGAATATATTTTTAACTTGGCTTAATATTATTATGATGACGATTCAATTTTGTATACTTATACCTATAAATCTACTGAATAATTTTGGAGACTGCCTTGAAAGACATTCAATGAAGCATGTTATTCACTTTGATTATATATGTAAATGTTATACATATAAGAAGGTGTAAAATAGTTTAGGGCCATTCGCTACTAATTAATGTTATAAATACGTAACTTTGTCAGCCTGTATGTTAACTAAAACTACTTAATAAATAATAATAATGCCTGGACACATTTTCACACACGGTCGGTTAGCCCCATGGTAAGTTATTAATTAACTTGTGTTATGGGTGCTAACATAACTGATAGACTACATATAGCTACATATATACATATTGATAGATACATATAGTAACACCCAGATCACGGCCAACAAATGCTCATCACACAAATGTCGACCGAACCGGGAATCGAACCCGGGACCTCAGGTTCGGCAGTCCGGCATGGTGACCATTGCGCCATCGAGGTCGTCGAACTTAACCAATGCGATTGATGGTCCACAGATACGGGACGTAGGTGAAATACTGTTTCACACAATAATTATTAGGTACCCAATTAATATAAGTATTTTACATAATAATAATGTTTATTGATTGAGCAGCTTTAAGTACCTCATGTTGTAAGTGCCTTTATTTACTAAAAAATATTATGTTTCGTTGGAATAAGTGATTCCCTTTTATGTTTTAATAAATAGTTTTTAACAATTATTTTTGGATTCTAATTTTCACCTTTCGAAAAAACATTAGAAAAACACGCTTTTACAAATTCACGTAAAAATAAA
The DNA here is from genome assembly GCF_030705265.1 of Helicoverpa armigera. Taxonomy (NCBI): domain Eukaryota; kingdom Metazoa; phylum Arthropoda; class Insecta; order Lepidoptera; family Noctuidae; genus Helicoverpa; species Helicoverpa armigera. The sequence continues at coordinate 6,690,033 of NC_087141.1, forward strand.
TTTCAAGACTTTTCTAACAAGTCCAAACACAGCTATAATACGATGTTCCATCATGAAGTTCCAGTTCATATCTTCCGGCTACTTCATCAGATCAGTTCGACAGTCCAACGGCCTTTTCGTCTATTGCAGACGATTTATGTGGTGGTGTCTGTGATAGAACGCCTTTCGTGACTGAACAGATCGATACGAGAGCGACATTTCTTCAAGAGAAGTAACTACACATAAGGTTCGAAACATTAGTACGACAATAGTACCTATATTATTGTATTGTCTACAGAACTACATACAGCTACCAAGTTTTAAGAAACAGACAGTTACATAAAGATAAAAGCGTGTTAAAAAAAAGATAACAAAGATGATGCATATTACACAGTTTATTTATGAGTAACGTCATTCAATGATGTTGCAATCTTACCTCGTAGTCTGGCTATAAAACACTGAAACCAAAGTAAATAGGTTTTTTGAGTACAATCATTGAGTACATATTGATAAACTAGTAATAGCCGTACAAAGTCCATGTTTTTTCTCTCTTGAAAATGAACAACCTTGAGTGACTAATTGGACTTTAGCACGTTACAAAATTTCTATTATTATAATTTTTACTTATATACTTTGTTGTTATTCAAGTGAGTTTTGATTTTTAGGGTTCCGTACCCAAAGGGTAAAACGGGACCCTATTGTTTTCGCTCCTCTGTCCGCCCGTCTCATCCGTCTGTCTGTCACCAGGCTGTATCTCATGAAGCGTAATAGTTAGACAGTTGAAATTTTTACAGATGATGTATTTTCGTTGCCGCTATAACAACAAATACTGAAACAAGAATAAAATAAATATTTTGGGGGGCACCCATACAACAAACATGATTTTGTTGCTCATTTTCTAAATAATGGTATGGAACCCTTCGCATGCGATTCCGACTCACACTTGGCCTGTTTTTACTTATACAGGGTTATAGGTAAAACACTAACAACCTCTCAGGACCATATTACTAATATCATAAACTAAAACTTTTGTTCTATGACTTTTAATAATTCTCAGATTTTAGTTCATCAAAATTTTCACACAAAACTTAAAATATTTCAAGTGTAGGTACGCTCTAGAAGTTACGAAGTCTATGCGAAGCACAGTAAACAGTAGTACAAAAGACAGCGGAGGGGAGCGGGGCTCGGGCGGGGGGAGCGTTTGACCTATTTACGAGCGGACGTCAGTCGTTTTTATGCGCCCGCGCAGGGTAGACAAAGATCTTGCATTCATTCTAAAAATGCAAACCCTTCACCAAACGAATTTATTGTAATGTGTGATAATCTCGACTCGTCCGCACACTCTATGGTCGACTAATCGCTCGACTGGTCTCGATCGGGCCTTTTGTTGGTGAAGAAATGGTAGGGGCGTGCAAATTTTATCACTATAGCAAAATAGAGTTGAAATGTGTTAGATAGACCAATGAAATCTTGTAGGTTTGTTTTTGGCAAATGTATTATGTTTTATAAAAAGTCATAGAACAAAAGTTGTAGTTTATGACGTTAGTAATACAGTCCTGCAAGGTTGTTAGTGATTTACCAATAACCCTGTATACTTTGTTGTGACTAAAGTGTATTTTGATTTTTTGTGTTCTAATTCAATGTTGGACTTTGGTCAAATAATCGGATTTGAAATTCGTAAACAATGAGGGTTTTCTAAAATGGCGTCCACCAGGTGGCGCACTGAGTCGTCAGGTCCAGGTAACTGTCAAAGTGCTTATCTTTACTATGAATAGTGAACGATTTTAGTAGTTTTTTTATTTTATAATTAAAGCACTGCATTATTGTTTTACTATTGAGGTTGAGTAAATAAAAAAAACTAAATCATATTGTGTTAACAAATTTTTCAACTACCAGTGACTTTTGCACCCTCTCTCTTAGCTCAATTTTTAGTTCGGAAACCTTATTCTGACCGTAGTCCATAATAAAATCAATAACACTTCCAATATAACAGAATTTCAATAAACAATAAGTTCGGCACCTACAATTCCATACTATTTGACAGCTGTTTGGACCAGACGCATACGTGGCGCCACCCGGTGGCAGAAAAAATTTCAAAAACCCTCATTCGTGAAGTTTGGACTTTGTCCTCTAATTGCGGATTTTAATAATATTATAATCAATTTGTCTATTGTTTTGCTTCCTGTACCTACTAAATTCGTATAGGCACATTAAAGATAAACAATATTGATAAGATTTTATACAAACACATAGCTAGGTACTACTTAAACCAATAAACTCTGCATTAAAGAATTATTTCATTGATGCAGTGATTGGTATAATGATGTATGTATAGTAGTTAAGTAGGTACATAATTTGCATATATTTTTAGCCTCTTTTTATTTTGAAACTATTTTTTTATATTAAAAACATATCAACATTGTTTGTCTATAACTAAGTGCCTACTTTAATGAAGTAATTATAGAGAGATTTTTCATTAGCTCTTTACATGTTAATGTCTTTCTATTTCTAGTACTCAAATCAAAAGATAGATAAGTTATTGAAATCCACCGTAAAGCTTTTCACACACGAAAACCGGTTGAGGTGTGGTTTTTAACAGTTATTATAATGCCTTTGTTATTAATATAAAACTCGTATTAATGACGTCAACGCAACGCATTGCGGTCCTCATTCGATATAAGATTTCGCATTTATAGTTGCATTATCATCATGACTCTATATATAGGTCTCTGAAAATGACTTCAAACGCGGAGTCTTCAATAAATCTAGGTACCTACCTACCTATGTTATAAATTAATCATTTGATTTGTACCTATTTCATGTACAAAAAAATGGCACATTGCCGGATTTAATTCCACAGGCATTCTCTACCAGGTTTTTTAAAGAGATATTAAAATTAATATTTGGTTGAAAATTAGATAAATATCTATGAATTGCAATTGTGTAGGTACATAATACTTATATGCCGAAATCGGCTGAGAAGGAAAAGTGTACAATTTATCTCCCTCTTCCCAAAGCCATTATAAGCTCATCTTAAACCGCAAGCAGTGTTCGAAAAAACATCACCAATATTTTTGGGTGGGTAAGTACAGGTCTTATGGGCCCCGGGGATCCCCTAACCACGGACTTTGTACAGTCTAAACCAGAGAAACGCAGGTTTTTTTCCTTTTGACTTACTCATATCAATTTGTAACGCACGAAGAGTTCCGTGGATATATCGTCAATTATAAAATTTTACCAAAAAATGGCGTGTGTTGTATGAGAACCCTTAAAATATTTATTCCCTTTTATCTTTTGGGTACGGAACCCTAAAAATCACAGTCATTGAATGATTGAATTGGATGTCATCGCGACAAACCATAAATTTGGATTTAAGCACTTATTATATTTGTTTGTTTGTTGCTATCTAATAAAAACAATCTTGTAATTTTGTCTCATCATCATTACTAGCTACTTATTGTCCAAAACACCTGTGCAAGATTATTTAATACTAGCCGTTTCCCCTCGGTTTCACCCGCGTCCTGTCAAAACTACAGCCCGGATAAAATATAGCCTCCTAGCTTCCACTCGCGACTTCGCCCGCGTGGTGTGTTGATAAAAAGTAGCATATGTATTAATCCAGGGTATCACTTATCTACGTACCAAACAACCAAAATCGGTGCAGCCGTTTTTACGTGAAAGAATAACAAACAAACATACATCCATACCTATGTACCTATATTCTCACAACTTTTTATAATACCTATTAGTTTATAGATTATATCAGTAGGATAGTAGGATGTTACGTCGGAAAGCGTCTAGCTTAGCTAAAGAATTGTCCAAATCGGTTCAATAGTTTCGGAGCCTTTCGGCACAAACGAACAAAAAAATGTTTCCTAGTATTATGAATATTATGATAGACTGTTATTAAAATTCAGCGTGAAGCAATTAGGTACGAATCAATCAAATATTTGCGTTGCGTAGGTAATAAAATTTAACAATATTCGTGCCTTGTTCGTTCCATTTCCTAAAACCCTAAATCTGCATATTGCAAAATACCTAGTTTCTGGTAAACTATTGCTAGTGTCCCGTGTTACGTGCTTCGTTACGTATAAAGCCCACCATTTTGTTACAAAAAATGTGACAAATGAACCTTTCGACCGATTTTGTGCAAACTTCACATAAACCATCTACTAAACAGTGCAAACAAAGCCGAATTATGTATAGGTGTATAGATTAGAAAGCTACATTATCTGTGAGTTAGGTACATAGGCTATATTTTATCCTGCTACGGGCAGTAAGTAGGTAGTCTAGCCCCCCCCCGACGCGGGTGAAACCGCGGGAAAACGGCTAGTACTCGATTAATCGGTGCCTACACTAATCATCAATTAAAAACCAATTAATTAATTAAGTTTTTTAAGTATGTCATACTAGATATGCATATTAAAAAAATATTCCAATATGTTGATCAATCACAGCATGACTAATTAGATAGTTAATTCCTTACATGTGTCATAATATAGGTAAATACTATTAAAGCTTATAAATAAACAATTTTCATTAATAGGTAAGGTATAGGTACCTAAATAGTTGTATCTGTGTTAGTAACAAAAAAATCTGAATTTATTAATGGTCCGATTTTCTATAATAAATCAACCTAGCCTTTTCCCAACATATTGGGGTCAGCTTTTAGTCTAACCTCCCCACTCAGAGACATTTAATGGTTACTTAAGCCATTCTTTAGTGAAGGATTTGTATGACATTCCGTCACTAAGGATTGACTTAAGTAACCATTAAATGTCTCCGAGTGGGGAGGTACCTAAGACCGGCTATATAAACACGGACCGCTTGAAGCAGTCAGGGGCGGCAGCTTCAGGCGTCGTCCTAATTGGCAGCGATCGCGCGATGGCGCGATGCGTTTTTCATCTAAGACGTCGTCCTAATTGACAGCGATTGTACGATGACACGATGCGTTCTCGTCGTTCGATGAGTTCAAACATACAGATTTCATCAGAGTGTCCTATTTGAACCTCGCAAGTGAGATAGTGAGATCGTGAGATGAAAAACGCATCGCGCCATCGTGCGATCGCTGCCAATTAGGACGACGCCTCAAGCTGTGGACTGCAGAGTGAACTGCAGAGTTCTATGGACGCACATACACGAACCGCAATTACAACTGACGGATTCGAGCGGTTGACAGATTGAAGCTGTCGACCCTGACTGCTACAAGCGGTTCGTGTTTTGCTGGCCCAACCTGATGCAGCTGAACCACCAGTGTTAAACTTGGAGCGACTTTTTTTACCATACATGTTTTTGTGCTGATTTTAGTATTATATTTTAGTGTACTGAAACAATGCCAGACCATTCATTTTTTGCTGTTTTTTAGCAACATCCGATAGTAAAAAGTTTCTATTAACTAATCTAAGAATAGGTCCTAAATAATATAATAAGGCTGAACAGTTTATAAGTAGGTACGCGCTAATCCCGATAATGTTACGGAACCCTTAGTGCACCATTGCAGATTATTGGCAATGCTTTTTTATCATTCAATCGGTGCCTAATTAAATTAATCATCAAGTACAAAACAATTAAGTTTTTTTAAGTATGTCATACTAGACATGCAAATAAAAAAAGATTTCAAGATATAGATCGATCACAGATGACTATGTAATTATATTGTTATGCCCGTTTTCACCAACAACCTCTTACCGTTTCCCTATCTAAATGCTACTTTTAATAAGGACTCCTCCCAATTTGACACCTACCTAAATTCATTTTCACCACACTTGTACATGGATCCCTTAAGTAAGTGACAGATTACTAGTTCTACAAACGATAATGCAAAGTCGATATTTTATCGATAAAATGATTTTTCTGTACTTCTTAAGAAATAAACGTCTATCGAGTATATATTACTAAAGCCTGTGAGTTTTTTTTCTTGTGATGTTATTTTAATTTAACTTAAACTACATTACGCTATGTTTTATGCAATAAAACAGTAAAGAGGTTTTCTATAGGTGAATTTTTACCTATGTCATTCGCGCGTTTGTCAAATTGACTGATGTGTATGTGTACATAGAGTGAGGTTAATTTTGGGTTTATTATTGTTGAATAGATAAGTTTATTTTGGCAGAGAAGAGAAAACGAGGATAAACCTTTCTTACAGAAGAAAAAGACAAGCTAGTGAAATTGCTGACGTCTCATAGAGACACAATATTAAACAAAAAACGGATGGGACCACGAACGAAGCCAAAAGCAAAGCTTGGATCCAGTCACAAATAGTTTTAATGCGACATGAACCCTTTACAGGTAAATGTGAATAATATCTGTGTATAATAATATAGTGTATTAAGATATTGCCGTACAACTGTGTTCCTTGTTTTACTGTCGGCTTCATTGTATTTTTGTTCTCCATGATTTGATGGATTTAAGTATGGGGTTAAAATTATATATTTCTTTAGTTTCAGGTGGTGCGAGAAATTGGAAAGACGTGTAAAAACATGCTGCGCCCAGCCCCCCTCAAATTAAATTGGTGCAGGAGGATGATGATAATGTTTGGTACATCATATGAGGACTAATATTAAAATATTTGTTTACTATCTTTGTTTTAATTTACATAATTTATTATGTTCAATGTTAGCCTACTTCTTACCTCCAGAGAGTATCCCCTATCACCTAGGAGATAGGCTCCTCCATATTCACCATTTTCGAATCATTGGTATCTACTTCAGTTTTGGTATTTAAGGCCTATTCAAACCTGAGCGATATTCGCTGCCGATGTGGGTAGAGGTAGATACCGCGCGGGTTTCGCTCAGGTATTTAGTATCAAGTATAGTTACCGGCACGGATATTGAGCTCTCGGCGGAAGAGTGGGGGTCGCTTTGCGCACTGTACACATAAGGCAATAAACCAATAAATGGCTTCTGCGCAGGTGAAGGTCAGGGCTCAATATCCGTGCCGATAACTATACCGCGGCTAGAACGACCTGAGCGATATTCACTGCCACTGTGGGTAGAAGTACATACCGCGCGGCAGCAGCGGCATACATCCCGAACATCAACAGTAATATTATCGCATACCCACTGGGTTTTCTCTGTCGCAGGTGGTAGCGAATACCGCTTAGGCCTGAATAGGCCTATAGTTGTTCCGGCCACCGCGAAACTACATCAGTGATTACCAGATTTGCATCTGTTATGGTCTGTGTATTTATGGACATGCAGGACTATTTTTGAATAATTCAGTGACATCACGACCTAGCAAGTGCATTCATAGCAAGTAATAATCTATAATCTTATAAAAAAGTCATGATCATCGTACTTATTTCTCAGTCATCTGCTCTTTCACGTAAGATAGGTACGTGGTCTTCTAATGATTATTATTTTACATATCCACAACCTCCACAGCTTCTAAACTTTCTAAAAGTTTACGTTTCATTTCACTATCCATCGCCAGAAACGGTTCAAAATATGTTTGTATTCTGTTATGATAATGATAGGAGTTGTTTAAGCAGGCGTCAATCGGGCTCCCAAGTTTAAGTGAAATTTTAAGGTTAAAATTGACACCTAGGCTTTGGTGAAAATGAAATTCTTAATAACTGTTCCGTAAATGCTCCCTAAATTTAGGTATTCGTTGGTGAAAACGGGCATAAATCTCTTACATGTGTCATAATATAGGTACCGTTAAAGATAGTAAATAAACAAAACAATTTTCATTAATAAGTAAGGTATAGATAGGTACCTAAATACCTAGTTGTATCTGTGTTAGTAACAAAAAAAAAACGTAATTTATTACAGGTCCGTGTTTTATGATCTGATAAAAAAATAAATTAAATATCTGACAGCCGGAACCTACAGTTTATCGTGTCCTCCGAAACCACAGAACATATATACCCTAAAGGGAAGAATAACGACTCCGTACAAATTTTATGAGGAAATTTTTCCTTACCGGCCGGCGCCATCTATATTCCGCCCACGAAAACTAGAGAGTAGAAGCTAGGGCGGGAGTTTCAAACTACAGTATATTCTATAGGTCATTTTTATTGCATTTTATGCACAAGTACAGGGGCCCGATTCTCCTAAGTTAATAATGTTAAAATCGAATAGAAATTGAATCGCAATATGATCGCAGTAGCAGTTTTAACCATATCGGGCATTCTGCTACTAATATAAGACCAATCGTATTCCAACGACATTCGATTGGTTTGCGATTGGTCTGCTATTTTGGTGATTTTGGTCTATACGGTAGTTTGCTCTACAATCATATTGCAATCGTAAATCATTTGCAGACAAAATGATTCATTATTGAATGACAGAAAAGGATAAAAACGTTTATTTCAAAGAAAAAATAGCGGAATGCCACATATGCTTCAATCGTAATTGAGTCGGGATTGAATCTCAGTCGAATGTGAATCGACTCGACTGAATCGTAAAATTAGGAGAATCGGGCCCCAGTGCGTTCGTCGATTATGGCTGAGCAAGATTATCACATTTTGCTCAGCAATAATCGACATGAAACACAGTGTACTTGTGCATAAATTGCTAATATTTATCTTTATAGAGCAGTGCAGCAGTGTAATAAAAGGAAGATTACAGTACAAGAGTTTTTTATTTAGCATGTTAATAATTATAATTTATTTCCAGAAATAGGGTACAAAAGGTGTTCATAAATCACAAGTATGTGCACCTATGTAATGAATTTTAAAATACATGAATTTAATCAATTTAGGTAGGTATTTCAGACATTTTCGTCCAAAATAACAAGTATGGATGGGCCTATTGCATACAATTTCAACATCAAAACATAAACAAACAAAAATTCTAGTTAGTTTTAAAGTGTTACTATTATAAAAACAAGACTATGTTATTATACAATAAAGAATACTATCGATTTGTTTAACAAACAACAAGTTTACAGACATGGTTTAAATTATTCTATCATATTGTGTAATAAACGTTGGTGTTATTTCTTCTTTATTATAGAAATGATTAGGAAGAGAAAGACACTAGACCAATTATATTTTGATATTTACAAACATTTACTACATCAGGTACAGCTGTTCTGAACAACTTCTTCTCATTAAAGCATGTGCTTTTGAAATGTTTGCTGCATAGCATCTTATGTTGTTTATGGAGTGCGTCCTGGAATTTTGGTGAAGACCAGGCTTCGTTTGGGAAGCAATACTTTGCCCATAATTCACAACTGAAAATTAAAAATATCAAAATTACACACTCATCATCAGCCTTCTAATGTTCCCACTGCTGGGACACAGCCTCCTCTCTAGGAGAGGGCTTGGGCCATAATCCACCCCGGGCCCAGTGCGGATTGGTGGATGTCACACGTCTTCGAATTTTTTGGTTCTAGGACATGCTGGTTTCCTCACGATGTTTTCCTTCACCGTTTTGAGAGCAGTAGTGACGAAATAAATTACACAAAGTTATGCGCCAGATCGGGTTTGAACCCGCGACCTACCACTCGTAAGTTGGGGCAGTTACCACTGGCCACCACTGCTCTCAAATTACACACTATTTTAATCATTTTCCGAGTTAAGATATTATTATATCATGTCAGTGGGTAGTCTTCGCTTTGATTGAAAGAGATGTTATATTAGATACGGGAATGGTGTAAGCAAGAAAACTTTTATAGTAAGTACCTAATGATTTTGGCAAGGAAAGTTGGGACTTAAGTATATAGGTATATATGTTACGTGAGTTTGTGGTAGTTAGAAGCGGAATTAACAATAAATGTGGTATTCTATGTCGTCTAAGACGAATAGCATGGAGTGTACATACCGCAGAGCATTTTAGTGCCAGGCTTTGGAAACCGATGCAAAGTGATGCTGGGATCTTTAGAAGGTGAAGATCCACACAAGCAGCAGATTCTTGTGTTTTCTTTTTGTGAACTCATCGCGAATTAAACACAAAACAAAATCAAACAAGTCACTGTCTCAACACCGAGTCTATATCTCACAAATACACACTTAATTTCACCAAAACACAGCAACGGAGGAGCAAGCTCGACTCAACGTTATCAATGTATGTAGAATTAAATGGAAGTAGTTTATTTATTACAAATAAACATTAGTACAAGATAAAATGGTGCGCAACCGGCCGCAGACATTTTTCTTGTGACGTCAACAATGTCAAAACCAATATGGCGTCCGGACATTAGTGTTGCCACACATAATCCCCCATATATATTTTCTAATAAGTAATATTAAATTTTATATCTAATATTTCTCAACTAAGTATATTTTTTGGCATTAGAATAATAGCTAAAAGTATCTTCAAGGGTAATTTACTTTAAAAATCAATTTATACGCTCATTATTAGGGAGAATACGAAATTGTATTTTTGGTGGCAACATTATATATTTATCTCTTTTACTCTGATGTCGTTGACTCTCTCTTGTTTTCAAGCCCACCTTAATGCAATTCGTAGAACAAACTTGACAGACCCTGTCCGAAACACGCTCATTAGTGTTAAACACATATCTACTTAGAAAGTACAACCAAACATAGAAAAGTTGCATTTGTACTTGCCAATCTGGAACCGAACCCACACGCACCTCTCAAGTATGACTTGAGAGGGTGGTTCTTTACCCACTAAGCCGCCACGACTTTATTCATAAGACAATTCTTGTTAGGTAAAGATAAGACAGACAAACAGATAGGACACCGACCGTTTCAACACAGACCGTGGCATAGTAGATATAACTGTTTATATTGTGCATTATCCGTACATAGGGTGGCAAAGAAAAAAACCGGCCAAGAGCGTGTCGGCACACGCTCAATCGAATATTACCACCAAAAACCCAACATAGGTATACAAACTATCCGGGGCTGCGGGTTGTTCGAAAGAGATACCGCGGCCCTGGTACATAAAAGGCCTATGACGGAACACGACGGTTTTTAGTCAGGAAGAGTCTGACACTCCCTCACCGCTGCTAACCCACAGCGAGAGGAGTCATTTGATGATTTTTGACGTCGTTAAAAAAAAAAGTACACAAACTATGTAGTTTACTCAGAGAAGTACCTTAATTTACAGAGAGATGTCGCTGTACATTGGGCTACATCAAGCTGTTAAGATTTTTTCTGAGTTAATGAGGTCGGGATAGGTATGGGCTCTACTCGAGAAACTACGGAACCCTAAAAAAAAGCTTTGCACCTACCAATTCCATTTCTCCACCACCCAAAGGTAGACTGCTGGAAAACGCCCAAGGCGTTAAGTCCGCCGTTGCGTTGTACAAAATGTGCAAAAAATATTAATAAATAAATATTAGGTAGTTTTATCACAATAGCAAAACAACTGTCTGAAAATGGAATAAAATTTAATAACGAATGAGATCCTCATTTATTTTAATTTGAGTTATAAGTAATTGTGCGAGAAACTATAAAACCATGTATTTAAAACAGTAAATAAAATACTGTTCTTACTGTTACTGCTAATAAAAAATCAAAAATACTGTAGAATAATAAAACTTCATAAAAATCCCAATGAATATAGACAATCGCTCACGTTGATCAATGTCTTTTTCTAAGATAAAAACCTTTGAGATGCACACTATGCACTAAGTGCAATGTGCAACAAGTATTACCAGCCAAACCCATCATTAGAACCAATGAAAATTATTTTATAATTACGATGACAAAGTTAATCTTCACTGTATAATCATGATGTTTGTTAACCTTGAAAAAATGTTCCGTAAACCTGTAATTTGTTACATGTGTTACTAATATAAGATACTTACTGTTTACCGCCGTTTCACGGGTAGAAAATACCTACTGCACGAGCTGGGATAAAATATAGACTATGTTACTCGGGGATACCTAGTGTAGCTTATCAACAGTGAAAGAATTTTTCAAATCGGTTCGGGCCTTTAAGCCATTAAGCCACCAAACAAAAAATGTTTCCTCTTAACAATGTTATTTTTCATCCCACCATCTCGGAAAGAGTAGTTTTACCCTTTGATATCTGAGCGCAAAAGTCGTTTTTATCCTCTAGAGCGGCAAAGTGATTTGAATTTAGAACATCGTGTGCAATACTCCATTTGTGACAATCTTGATAAGACTTTTCGAACAAATACACATTAAACAAATAAAATACTGCTTAAAATAATTATTCAATTAATTAAGTATTTTTTATTTTTGTTTTTACATAGATTTTTAACCTCGTTTCATTTTTAAACTGAGTTTTCAAATAAATGAACTTTAATCGGTACTTCTTTTTATTTTGATACTCATATGTGCGCGCCATTTTGTTTTTTTGCATTTAGTAATTTCCTCGATGAGGTGGGATGAAAAGTTACGTGTTGCACTCGAGTGCAAAGATTTTTCACCTTGTGCTCTTTTGATTCCTTCGCTATCGCTCAGGATTCTAATTATTGAAACACTCGCTACGCTCGTGTTTCAATTTTAGAATCCTTCGCTTGCTCGGTCATCAAAATTGAGCCCGCGGTTAAAAAGCAACTTTGCACTCTTGTATAACAAATAACTATTAAAAGATGATATAATAACATTCTATGACGCAAAACAGTCTAATTTGCGCTAAAGTAAACTTAAGTCCAAAGTCTAAAGTCCGGAGACAATTTGTTTAGTTGTACAAGTAAGTATAAATAGTTTTCCAATTTATTGGGAACTACAATGTTAAGGAAGTTAGACATTCCTTGACGACCGTAAGTTCAGATAATGAACTAATTCTAAATAGATTTTCTTATGCAGGTATCTGTTTTTATCTATACGAATTTTTGATTGTTTTTTTTTTGAACCCTTAAAGCTCCCAAAGTAGGTACTGAACCGATTTGAAAATTCTTCCACTGTTAGGAAGCTTCATTCACTCATCCCGGAGGACATAGGCTTTATTTTATCCGTAAGTAGTTTCCAATGAAGCTGAAGGAAACAGCTAGTACTTAAAATATCGGAAATGAAGGCGTGAAACGGCTAATAGTACAAGGATTAGGAAAGATAACGCAAGGATAATAAAAATCTTACATATCAAAGTCGTAATCAAAAACGCAGTTAGTATTATCTACGGATGTTCGGCCAATGAACCGTACATATAAGCACAGTAACTCGTTTGCCGCTAAACGGTCTCAAACCACCGCGGGATAAGGACGTGCGTGTTAACAGTGCTGTCAAAAAATATATCGATACAATGAAGTTGGCGCCTTTTGACGTGAAGAATGAGAACTATCATTTGGGCCATTTGTTTTTGGATGCGTTGAGGACAGCGAAGCAGGATGAAATTTTACAGGTAAGCTTTATTAAAGTGTTTTTATTTTACTGTATTTTTTAGATAGTTTGTAGTGTAGATAATACCTACGTAATAATTAACGTATGTAAGTAAGTAAATAAAAAATTAATCTGCAGCAGTGATTTTAAAGTAAACCTGGGTAATATTAATTGCTATTAAACTTGATTTTTTGTAATAAATAAATAAAAGGTTCAATATATTTTAAATAGCTAGGTCCTAAAAATTTTAAAACACTAAAACATACTTCTGTCACCAAGTTTATTTTGATTGATAGATTTTTTTTAATTAATAGAGAAGGTAGGTAAAACCAAATTTTTACATAGATACCTACTTAAATAATTTTTATTCAAGTAAATTCCCACTTTGAATTGTAATTATGAATGATTTCTTTAAAACCAACTAGTTATACCAGTCATAAATATTATTTTATTATAGTTTTCACACATACTATATTTGTTAACTCGCTAACTAGGTAGCCCGTGTTGTGTTGTAACACTTCTTTATCAATTTGTACACAAGTGATAATGTAAACAATAAAAATATTAAATAGACGGCTTATTCGGCAATGGGAAAATTTACAAACAGACAAAAAATCACTATACATATTATAAAGAGTTTACTAGCCGTTTTCCTACGGTTTCACTCACGCCCCGTGGTAACTACTACCGAGATGAAATATAGCCTAAGGCTCTGAAATTATTTTTTACTATTAAAAAAATAATTTCAGAGCCTTTAAAGTACAAACAAACAATTGTTTTTCCTCTTTGATATATAAGTATAGTTTCCTGTAGCATAGAATATACCTAGCGGTAAACAAATCAAAATTGTTTTTTGCACAATACATTGTATTATATCTGTACTAGCTATAATAGTTTTGTCACATAAAAGAACCGACGATCATTGAACTCGGCGTTTATAAATAAATGTTCAGTTATACTTTTAGTAGGTCGCACTGGTTTTTACGGACCGAATTCACAAAAACAAACTTTCGTAGATAAATGTTTTTCAAACAATGACGCTGAAAGCTTCGACATCTAGCGAGTCTTTATTTTTAAAGCGATAGTAACTCAGTCTGTAGTGATTTCATGCCGAAACTACTGAACCGATTTCAATTGATTAGAATTAGTTAAGATTGATTTAAGCCCAAGAAAGGATACTGGCTATCCTGGTACGGGAAGTGGTGACAAACCGTGGGCAACAGCTATGTAGTTTTGCATGCAAGTTTTATCTACTGTTGTATAAACTACTGGATGGAAAACATTTAAAAGAAAACACACTTTTATATTAGGTACCTTCCTTAGGTTGATCAAGTTTTCACTGCTGCGGATTTAAATATAAATTGGGATCTTATCATTCGTGCATTTGAGATCGATGCCAATGGCCTTATGACGTCAAATGTTATTTTTTTAATGGTACCATAATAACGACAAAGATGACATCACTTTATCTATTTCTTTATCTATACACAAAAAAAAGTAATTTTATGTCATAAAGTAATAATTTAATTGGAAAATTTAATAGGTATTTGATCAAGAAAATCTTAATAAATTCGTGACAAAGACCTTCAGCTCAAAACGTAAAGTCGAGGTCAATAGGCAATCTCTACACTAGCTGGTATGTCCATGAGTACCTAAAAGTAAGTCATCTTCCTGGGCCAGTGAGTTTCTTTCTAGAAAAATACACAAGAGCATAGAGGATATAGACTTGTATCGCGGCTACGTAAACTCCCTACCCCCTTACACTCCATAGAAAATTAGTATGTCTATAGGTATGTTTATCTTGCCCGTCCTGACCTACCGTGCAAAAATTTGGTTTGTACGAGTGTCAGAAACCCGGCCTCAAGGTTTGTCGACCGCATACTGAATACCGTTACAGTTTACACATTCCAAAACAGGATTTGCAGATGTGGACTATGTCAGTTGAATGCATTCGGAGAAGTGGGCCTAGTATTTTAGTCCGGAGGACACCGCTAAAGGATGTCACGGATGGTGTAAATCCTTTAACAGGATTCCTAGACTATCTATCTGGATGCCTATCGCAGATACTGATAGAATCACTCAAAGGGACAGGAAATGTAGAGATGGAATGGGGAAACCTGAGGCCTTTGACACAGCCTGGGACAATACTGTCTTTAAGAAAAATGTGTTCAAATGCTGCTAAAGTAGTAGGAAACGAGTAGTGTTTTGTTTATTGGCGATTTCATATAGACAAAAGACATAATTATCTTGTAACTAAAGGCGTGATTGTAAAGTGAAAATCACAATATTTCATGTGCCATGATTAATTTGTTGGACTTTGTTTAATTCAAACATAAACCATCTGTTTTGTTTCCATATTGTCAAAACGTCTAAACAAATACAAGTGTATTGATGATTTTCATTAACTAACAGCTCGTGGCGCAATAGCCAAACACAAGTAACACAAGTAGCCAAAACTGCAAAATCGACACTAAACTTAAGTTCGGGACAGAACATACTCCTTTTTATGAGTCGCTTAAGAAAGAGGGCCGAACAGTTTTTTCTTAGCTAACCTTGTATTTGGTCTTCAAGCCCATTAATTATTACATTGCTTTGCCCTGGCTATCATTCGTAAAATTTGAAACTTATTCATGACTGCTGTCCTGTGACTGTGCCGGCAGAAATCGCTTGTTGGGCTTAAGAAACTCACAAAGCGGTCTCGGATTTGATGATTGATACACCCGTGCATCGGAGAGCATGTGAATATCGGTTCTACTCCTAATCTCTCCGATCGTGTCAGATTGCCGTCCCACCGGGCTATGGGAGTGAAGGAATAGTGAGTGCACCTGTGTCTGCGTAAATGCTTGTGCACTATCAAGTGCCCCGCCCAGTTGGCTGATCTTAATATCAGTCTCCTCGGCCGAAATCGGCCTTGGATGCTATTACTCATAATATCCTTAGCTTTATAATCATACACCTGTAATACTTACCTAAGCAATTTCATTAATGACCATTATTTCAATGAATTCATGGTGACTTTGCTAGCCACACGGATAATCTAAAAAATCATTACTATAGAAAGTTTAGATTCCAATTGATTAAAAATAAATAAGGTTGTGAATGAATGGTAAAAAGATTTTATCGATATCAGCTGAGCATTTTATGTATGTAATCCCTAGTCATTCATTTAATAGCGATTATTTTAGACTGATAATTATATTACTCATTTTATTTATTACATTGCAATCGATAATCATTTTTGGATAATAAGAACATACGTTTCAGGTGGTTTTCCTTCCAAATTATAATCATTAAGTACATATCTCTGGAACTGCTGGTGATTAGGCTACTTACCTATCTGTCCTGATAAATTTATATAATTTGGAAGACATCCCGTATTTCTCGTGTTATTCGAACCAAAAGAACTACAGCTTTATTACAAAATCATAAACCGATTTGTTATTGCCTTTCGCAGATTCATTTCAGAGCTTTTCTTATTTCTATTTTGAAATATTATTACAGTTACTTATGGAAAATTTCTCACGCCATGCAAAACATTAGACCTAACAGATTTCTGTTACAATTTATTTTCAAAATCTACTGTTCTCCGTAAACTTGATAACATAGTGATTGTGATTCATAAATCTGACCTGAAAACAAAAGGAATTGATTCCATTCATCTGTAGGTACCCTGCTTATCATCTCACGGAAGTCGTAAAGTCATTCATTCAGTAATCTACTAGTAAACAGTAGTACTAGGTCGTAGTAAAATGTTACTAGGCTTACTAGGTATGTTACTTCGTAGGAAACGGGATCAAGGTTGATAACAATCACTTTGGATTCAATAACTCGAGAAACGAAGATCACATGAAATGTAGGTTTTGCCTAGCTTTTTCCCGGCTAACTTATGGTACGACTGGAACCTGTCCAGTTGAACTGGATGCAGCGGAGAACCAGTGGCTTATCCACTTTTATTTGACCTTCTCAACCCAGAAGGTGAATCCTATCACTCTTAGGTATTAGATTCACATAGGTACATAGTAACTTTTCATTATTTCCTGATAATGTCTTTTAGCTGTTGTCGAACAGCAATTGGTGTTCCTAGCTTCACGTATAATCAATGATTCAATTAGGTAGGTAGGCATTATTTTAGGAAATAGACCATTCACGATTCAGACGTCCAATTAGCATCCTATTCCCTTCCTCAGATAGACGCGGCTACCGAGGAGAGCGAGACATATGCCTCAGTCCTGGCCCGTACCATCCAACTGGCCAGATGTTTCAGGAAGCTTGGAGCCAAGCCAGGAGATGTGCTCGCTTTAGGCGGCAAGAACCACTTGGATCTGCACATACCGTACTACGCTGCGCTTCTGAATGGGTACCCTTTGACTGGAGTGGACCCTATGTTTAAATACAGTAAGTTTTAGTTGCCAGTCCCGACTGCACTCGGTGTATTCATTTACATTTCATTTACTAGCTTCTGCCAGCGGTTTCACCTGCCTCCCGTTAAACATCTGCACCGACCAGGATAAAAAGTAGCCTATAGCCTTCCGCAATACATGGGCTATGTAACACTGAAATAATTTTCCAAATCGACCCTGATATGTATCTACTTCTGAACTAGAATTAGCTAGCCTGCCAATTATGCAGTCCGAGGACGCTTTTTTTGTTCTCCAAACTACGCGAATGATACTGATATTTTTTGTTGTTTTCATGATATCACTATGGTGTTATTTTATGACAGAAACAAACATAAATATTTTACTTCAAAGGCTATCTGCTAAATTATTATCTCTCTATGATAAGTGAATAATTAGAATTATTTGTCCGCAGCTGAAATTAAGAAGCTCTTCAAAATATGTTCGCCAAGAATAGCCTTCTGTCAAAAGGAGTTACTGGAAGCATATGATCAGGTAGTGGAAGAATTGGGCCTGAACACAGAAATCATTTGCTTCGATGAAGGAGACCGCTCCCTGGCGAATTTCATAAAAAAATACGATGACAATGATGGAGAGGAATTCTTGTAAGATTTTTTTTACGTACCTACTTCTTTGTTCCTTTTAATTCATTTAAATGTAGATAATATGTTCATGGTTTAAGCATCTGGACAATGCTGGTCATCTTTATCAGCCTCCAGCCCTTATTCCTATTTTATTTGAAGTCGGCGAAGCATGTCTTCCACTTCCATACTTCAGTGTCTCTCCAGCCATATCAGCTAGGCCGAGACATGATCCATCCATCTTTTGTTTTATCATCCTCATTCTGTTTATTCTTAAGACCTTGCAGTAGCTATGCTTATCCGAAGTTGGCTTCCAGTGGCTCCGTAGTCAAAATATATGAACAGATCATTACGTGAGGCTTCAAAAATCTCAGGGCTGCGCGATTGTTCGAAAGAGTTACCGCGGCCCTGGTACATAAAGAGCTTAAGAAGGAACAAGATGGGTTTTCGTCAGTAAAAGTCTGACACTCCCTCACGCTGCTAACCCACAGCGGGAGGAGGGGTCATTTGACGATTTCCCACAAAAAAAATCTTCAAAAGTCCTATCTTTGGATTAGCAAAGTTACAAGCCAAGCACTATTGAAACATGAGGTTATATTTTTCAGGCCTGCAGTATTAGACAGGAACAAGAGTTATGCGTGGCTGATCAGCACGGGAGGAACGACTGGTGTCGTCAAACTAGCTGCCATCACCCACATGAGTCTCATGATCAAGTTGGAGCATATGAAGGCCTTCTTCCCGAACTATAATCGCACGTAAGTCTATTAATATCTATGCGTATATAGTGGTTATTTACAAGTAAACATGTTCACACTAAAGGTACATACACAAACTACTTATCCTTTTAAATAACAAATCCTTATATACAAAAAAAAATATGTAAAAGAACATTGATTAGGCGTCGAAGTATTCCTCCGCATCACTGTCGGAAACGTGCCCAGAAGACTTGCTTCATTGCCACGTATCGTATTATATAGTTATTGTACTAATATAATAA
Organism: Helicoverpa armigera; assembly: GCF_030705265.1. Lineage (NCBI taxonomy): Eukaryota > Metazoa > Arthropoda > Insecta > Lepidoptera > Noctuidae > Helicoverpa > Helicoverpa armigera. The sequence goes on from NC_087141.1 coordinate 6,709,191, forward strand.
AGAGGAAACATTTTATGCTACTTGGCTTTGACCCCTAAAACTCCCAACCGACTTGTTTTTTTTACTGTTGAGAAGCTACACTATCCCCGAGACCCGAGTAGTATCTACATACATATGTATACATACAGTCTACATTTTGTCCGCGTACGGAAATAAATTCCACCGGCACGTATGTGAAACCGCGTTAAACTAGTAGGAATTAATTTATTTTTATTCATAAAGTCTATGTGGTCCAAACATTTTCTCTATTTGTTGCAGTACTAACAGTGAGTACAATATGGGGTGGAACATATCTCCCGTGCAATGGATCTCAGGGTTCTACGGCGCGATCACGATGCCTCTACAACGTCATATTAAACTGCAGTCTTCTCAGCCTACAACACCAGAACACGTTATAGATATGATCAATAAGTATAAGGTATGTAGACGACATGATGAGATTCCATTAAAATTGTTCGCACACCTAGATCTGAAGGAGGTTAACTCAAAAATATATTATAATCTTATTTATTTGAATCAATCTACAACATTATAAATACTATACCTACACCTACCATCTAATATGAAATAAATCGGAATAGAAATAAAGAACCCCTTCTCATTGCATCTGCATCGACCAACAAAACAGAGTTTAAAAATATTTACAAGGTATTTACTCTAGAAAAAAAAAAATCATCTACTGAATGTCGCGAAATTTATCTTATTTAATTACGTGTTGCATTTACACCGTTTGGCATGTCTATAATATTTCCATTTGGTTTCAGCCAGTAAGTGCGTTCCTGAGTCCATTTTTAGCAACAATACTGCTCAAGAGTGAGAAGAAATGTGACTTCTCCTGCTTCGATATCTTAATGATTTCGGGAGGAAAAGTGCACAGGGATATGCATCTGGCATGGAGAGTAAGTTTTAATAACTACTACTTTATCTATACTAATATTATAAAGCTGGAGTTTGTTTGCTTGTTCTTTGTTCGTTTGAACGCGCTAATCTCATTAATTACTGGACCGATTTGAAAAATTATTTCAATGTTAGATAGCCCATTTATCGAAAAAGGCTATAGGCTACTTTTGTCCGGGTTCGTGCAGAGGTTCACACAGGATGCGGGTGAAACCGCTGGCAGAAGAACACTGGATGAATTTTTCATATCGGACCAGAAGTTCCTGAGATTAGCGCGTTCAAACAAACTTTGTTTGTTTGTTCTCTCAGCACTTGCACTTTTCAGCTTCATAATATTAGCACAGATTATATAATATATTAGTTTAGATTCATTTAATGTGTTGTTCGTATCACGTAGTATTTGTGATGGGTAATTTAATTCAAATTACGCACGTATTGCCTATAATAATTGTGACAACGGCCTCACTAAAGTAATACAAGGTGTTGATTTGCATTTGTCCCATACTTCAGGAGGAGGACATAAAATACGTAAATAATCGATTGGAATTACAGTAGACGGGAAATAGCTAATATGCACTGCTTTTTTTGTCACTGTAATGTCGTAGTATTTCAGAAGTACCTAATCCAATTTTTTGATTGAAATTTATGAATAATCGTTGCGTATGCTTTGTGTTTTCGTTTGTGTGAGGGCGCAGCACGGTTTTAAGGCCAGTAACACACGCGCTAAGTTTAAATACGGCTAGATGACATTGACGGAATTCCGAAAAAAAAAATACGTACCAATTTTTTGGTGATTTGGGTCGAGAATCATTAGCATAATTACGTCCTTGAATATGGCACGGATGCAAATCAACAGCTTGTATTATGTAATCTATTTTGCAGAAAAAAGTTCGTCCAGGGGTTCCAGTAGTAGAAATGTATGGTCAAACTGAGAATTTGGGAGCTGTGTTCACTGGACAGCCGGATGGACCCATCGGAAATTGTGGAACCGCAGTGCCTTCTCTGACGCAAATCAAGGTGATAATAATTTTACGGATATCTTAAGTTATACCAAATTGACGAAACAGATAGCTTTGATTGTTTTCTAAAGATGTCGAAGCGAATGACCACAGAATGGTAAAAATATAAAGAAGTTATAGGTATAATATAGTCAAAATTGGGACACAGATTGTCTAAGCTTTTCTATTAAAACTGTGTTATGGGTGCTAACTACTAAATAATTATTGTAAAACCCAGACCACAGCCGAGAATCTAACCCAAGGCCTCTGTCCAGCAGAAGGACAGGTGATCTTTGCGTAATCCAACTCAACCATTGTTCGGCAGAACGGCATGGTGACATGACATCGAAGGAACTTATTATAATAATTTTATTTTCAGTTGGTTGATCCTGACACGGGGAAAGAAGTAACTGAACCGAATGTACCGGGAGAGTTGTGGACAAAGGGACCTCGCTTTACGGTAGATATTTCATCTAGCTTTTAACCTTGGTTTTATGAAAGTAGGTAGTAGGTACCTGTAGGTTTTAAAATCGGTTCTGTTAGTTTTGTAATCATGAAGCTACGTTTGTCTTTTTTAAGACACTTGCTTTTGTCAGCGGTTTTACCCACAACCTCTGGAAACTAGTCTACCGACCCGGAAAAACAGTGGCTTGTGTTCTTCGATAAAGGGGCTATCTAACACTGAAAGAATTTTTTCAACCGGTCTAGTAGCTTCTGACATTAGCGTACCCAAAGAAACTCTTCAGCTTTTTCATTTATGAACATTGTTGGTAGACAAAACAAATGGCATGTGAAATAACAAGTCCTTCTACTATTTTCAGGAATATTACAATAACCCAGAAGAGACTGCAGAGGTTTTCACGGAAGACGGCTGGTTCAAAACCGGTGACATCATGCGCAGAGACGAGAATGGATACTTCTTCTTCGTCGAAAGGTTGAAGATGCTCATCAAATACAAAGCTTACCATGTAAGTATGTATGGATGTCTTTCAAACATCTCTGGTAGTCTTACCAAGGTCAGATAGGCAGTCGCTGTCAGTCAAAAATGAGGTACCTAATCAATGAAATATAGATAATACAAAATTATGTAATATGGACCTCAAATTGAAAAACATAATAATCCATCTCGTTTTTCTGTTTTGTAAGTGTATCATGAAAATATAATTTAAAATGTAGTTGGATACTTCTGAAAGGTGTTTAACAAATACTTAGGTAGTATCTGCATGTAAAGTAGCTACTAAGTATAAAAAGCAATATTGCTTAATAACCCTTATAAATATATAATCTAATCTTACCAGGTGTAACCGTTTAATGAAATTGTAGCAATGCACTTGGTTCTTGATTATTTAGGTACGTTCGTTAATCCGCTCTGTCATTATTGCTCTTTCTTATTAAAATAGCCTTATCTTCAATGTGTTGTAATATGTATTAACAGACTTGACTGATTAGTTCAGCTATCTCTCTTTACTCAATTAGAGTACCTACTTCACTAAATGCAAACAGCCTTGATAAGACTTTTTGTTTTGAAACTCAATTTAAAAATAAACTGCGGGACATGTGAATGGACCTAAATGCAATAATTGTAATTACGTAATAACTTGAACTATTGTTTTTAGTAGGGTCATTTCGCCTGTTGGCGACCATTTAGTGCAGTTGGCAAGTTTGACGGCGATAATAAAAATGCTCCAGCACTCATTTCCATGTCAAATTTGTGTAATGTATTCCTTATATACTCTAGTTTAAGATTAACTTTCAGTTGTATTAGAAATATCTTACGTTTTCTATTTAAATCGATAAACCTCAAAATTAGGCGTTTTACCCAGTTTGCGTCCACAAAATCCAATTCGCGTCCACCCATGGTCCAGTTCGCGTCCAGTAGCTTAGAAAAGGAATATAGGGGTGATTTTTTTAAGAATTAATAAAGAAAGATTGTATTAGATCAGTTTCTTTATTTAACAATAAACTTAATTATTAAAAGTCAACATTATCATCATTTAAAATTCACTTTAAAAAATAAAAATAATTCTTCTCAACATTGGTTTAAGTAACTTAAAATAAGATTAAACAGTATTTTTTTTTATTAAGATATATACGTGGTTATAATTAAATTATAATTTAAATATTTAATTATAATTTAATTATAACCACGTATATATATATATATATATATATATATATCTTAATAAAAAAATAGAAAAATTATAATTTAATTAGAACCACGTATATATCTTCATAAAAAAATATAATTTAATTATAACCACGTATATATCTTAATAAAAAAATGTACTGTTTAATCTTAATATATTAAGTAATTTCATTTAAGATAAGTTCTTCGGATACAGGAAAAAAGAAGGAAAAGACAACATACACAGAAGAAGACTTAAAGAAAGCATTAAATGATATTCGAGAGAAGAATAAATCGATAAAAAAAATATTCAAAGAATATGCCTTGTCTGATAAATTTATTGACTCAACAATTCTTTTAGTTGTATGTTTAGACAAAATTGTTACATTGTTTTGTTAATTTAATATGGCCAAAAACTTACTATAATCAACGCGGGTCTTTCCCTGTGATTTTAGGGTAAAATTAACAGAACTGATTACTGTTTATTTTTCAAGTTGCAAAATTAATTGCCTAATTTTAAGTTACTTAAACCAATGTTGAGAAAAATTATTTTTATTTTTTTAAAGTGAATTTTAAATGATGATAATGTTGATTTTTAATTTAAAATAACAAAAAAAAATAAAAAATGTTTTAATTATTTTTTATAAGCAAGTATTTAACGAAAACAGTGGACGCAATTTGGTTTATTAGTATAGAGGATAGTTTTAGTTCGCGTCCATTGTGGACGCAAAGTGGAAGTTTTGTAAAATTCGATGTAGTAATTCGCGTCCACCTTATTTTATTCGTTAAATATAAAAAACATTACCAAATTCATAAAAAACATTATACCTTTATTCATCATTAAACTGTAGAAATAGCTATCTATCCTAAAATTCACATAAAACAATATAAAACTTACCATCAAACACGCCGCTGCACACTAATTTTTATCTAAAATTCAACGTGTTTGCGCTTTCTTGTTGAAGAGCCTAGACTAATTATTTTTTCTAAAAGGATTGGTTGGACGCACAGAACTTTTGTCTATCTGTGCGTGCCTCTTATACATTAACGTATTAGCGGTAATGATCTTTCGTTTGATTGGTGTGTTAATTATCTTGTTTTCGAAGTTTTTTTAAAGGAGATCGGCAAAATGGACGCGAACTGGGCGATGGTCGCGAACAGGCGAAATGACCCTACTTAGTATTTTATTTGTGTAAAAAGTTCTTTCAAATATCAATGGTTTACCTATAGTTGAATGGGTACCTACTGTGAGAGAGTTCTTCACATTGTAGACTATATCTATTTGATTATGTCCCGTCGCGACTCGCGACACAAGAGAAATCCGGATGAAAAGCCTAATTCCGTTTCCATGTAGCATACTCACTACATAGCCCCCGCGACCATCCAAAATCAATCCTAACACATTTTTTTTCAACCTTCCCAGATAATCCCCCCAGAAATTGAGGCAGTGATCCGGGAGCACCCAGCAGTGTATGAAGTGAGTGTCACCAGCGTGCCTCATGAGGAGGATGGAGAGCATGCCGTAGCGTGTGTCATGAGGAAACCTGGTGCTAACGTCACCGCTGATGAGATTAAGGATCTTGTTGCTAGTATGTACTTTAATTATTTATTTACTTATAATTTATGTAGTCGTGATGGCCTAGTGGTTAAAGAACCTACTTCTCAAATATGAGTGTGTGCAACTATATATAATATCATGTACTTTCTAAGTATGTATATCTTGGACACCAAAAAATGTGTTTTGGAGGGCACCTAAAACTGTAGATTCGGCTGTAATTGAACATCCTTATCATTGTTCATTACGGGTAGGCAGAAGCCAGTAAGTCTGACACCAGTCTAACCAAGGGGTATTGGGTTGCCCGGGTAACTGGGTTGAGGAAGTCAGATAGGAAGTAGCTCCTTGTAAAGCACTGGTACTCAGCTACACTCAGTAAGACTGGAAGCCGACCCCAAGAGAGTTGGGAAAAGCAAGGAAAGGCAAAATCTTCAAAAGTCATAGGTAATGCTGAAGTTGCTATATTGATATTTTTTTATTTCTAGGTAAACTATCAGACTCACAAAGACTGAGAGGAGGTGTGATCTTCATGGACCAGATTCCAATGACTTCAAGCGGAAAGGTAGCGCGCGGCAAACTTCGACAATTGGTCCAAACGCTCCATAGAGAATAGAAGAAATACATATGATTGATATTGTTAGCTCAAATTAATCAAAAGTTACTCAACATACCGTCAGTTGCACAAAGCTCCATTAAAGTTAAAGCTTCTTTCTTTGTCAAAAAGAAAAAAAGTGTCAGCAATAGATTTAATGAAGCTTTAACTTTAATGGAGCTTTGTGCAACTAATGGTTTAAGTATTAGTGAAATCTAAACTTCAAACTTAAAATGGTCTTACTACAAAAACTTAAACATGTGTCAAACACTTGTCTAAAAATATTGTGGCTGTAAAATGGACCTTATTTCAACGTCATAATCTGGATTTTTTTAGACAATGGTTAAACTGACGTTTAACAGTTTTTGTGGTAACACGGCAAGTCTTTCTGTCGCAACTATTTATGTCAGTTTTTTACATAAGTACACATACATGTTACAAAGTTTTTTATTATTTTTTAAGTGTGTCAGCAATAGTGTGATGTTTGAGCTGCACTCAAAATTGAGTGATGCTTTCATTACTCAGCTGTTATAAAATAATTATAAAATGTAGATTTTTGTGATCATTTTGCAACAATGACTGATTTTGATTTGAGAAAGTTGTACTAATTGTTTGTTAATACATAACATAATAAGAAATGTAAGTTACCAAGTTATTGCAGTATTTTATGTAGCAAGTACGAGTATGACTCGTTGTATGTCTAACTAAATAGGATAATGTTAAGTATTTATAAGTACCTTTATGAGTTTTGTAAATGAATTGTATAAATTAATTGTTTTTAAAATATTAGATTTTATTTCAACCCTTATATTATTTTTCTTCAATTGGTCTGACGATCTGAGACTGGATGAATAGGCAGTCGTTACGGGTAGTCAGAAGCCAATAGGTCTGTCAACCAGTCTTACCAAGGGGATATGGTTACCCTAGTTGAACTGGATTGAGGAGGTCAGATAGGCAGTTGTCCTTGTAAAACACATACCTACTCAGCTGCAATCGGTTAAAGCCGACCCTAACAACATGATGTTTAAACAACTACCAACCAGTAACTACCCAAACACTTAATAATAACTTAGAATTAACTGCTTCATAACCCTCTCTTAGCCACTATAATGATAGGCAACAGCAACCCAATTTTAGACTCATGACCTTCCATTTAAATTATGGCAGACTTGACTTCCGGAAACAATTATTTACGTCAAGCGCGATTACCAAACACTTTTTATAAAGTTACTATATGTGTCTCGCGGTTTTACTCTTCTTTTAGTACCCAGATAAAATAAAGCCAATGCCAACCAAGGATAGTGCATCTTCGGGTAGGTATCTACAGAGTAATTATTGTCAAATCAGTTCAGTACTTTCTTGGCCTTAAGGATGCAAAAAACAAAACAATTTTTTCCTCGTTACGATAATTAGTTCAGATTACTTACCTCAGATTATGTGAGTTAACCACAGAGTAAGGAAAGATGAGTGGAGATGATATGATGCAGGTCAAGCGCCTTCTTCTAAGTCAAATACATACTTACGGTGACCAAAACCATCAGTTAAGAGTGAAGTAACGTAACCTTCGGATTCTTTAAGACATCTAACGATCTAACGAAAAAAATATCGGTGTCCAAAGACGGCATACCTATAAGGGCAAATACAGTAACGTTCCTCGTCCCCCGCACACCTGCATTTTGGCGCGCTACTTTCTTAGGAGATTTTTCGTTATGGCACCTTCACTAGGCAGTTATTTCCTTCTCCGTGGAGTTAACTGATAGCTTAATGACCGAATCCTTTTAAAAAATGTTCAAGGTTCACTAAATGTTCTTTTCAATGAGGAAAACGAGATTGTACGTTCCACAATGCGATGCTCGACTCGATGTTCGGGTTCCCCATATTGCAATAATATAAATAGTAGAAGAAAAACCGGATTCTAAGATTATGATTTTAGACGTTTATTATACGTAACACAGAATTAATTTTAATACAAAATAGTGCTTCGTTTGTATTCATGTCGTGAAGTTGTGATTTTTTGTGCCATGGAAGTTCGTGATAGACCACTGGGCCATTTGTTTTTTGAACATATGCTGAATAGACCTAATGCAATATGCCAGGTAAGTTGCAGTGAATAAGTGAATTGGAAGTCTATAATATGAGTATTTTTTTTCCAAATAAAAGACAAGTGTGTGTTATAATAAAATTTCAAAGATGACGTCAAACGGCAAAATCTAGATTTTGAGAGACCTTGGGGCACACGAATTGGGAACACGAGGCATCCTAGGCAGTCGTTACAGGTAGTCAGAAGCCAGTAAGTCTGACAAACTGTCTTATTTGGTATTGGGTTCCAAGTCAAAGTCAAATGTTTTTATTTCAAATAGACCTTTGCAGACGCCTATGAAACGGTTGCCTGGGTAGCCGGGTTGGTTGTGGAGATAGGCATCCGGTTACAGTGGAAGCCGGCCACTACATAGATAGGAAAAGGCTCGGGAGATGGGGATAGATGGGCATATATTTAACTGCGAACTTTAACTGTGGATTATTTTAAAAAAAATGGTCTACTAGGGCATCAAGAAAATCACTGCATTTATTTAATATATAGTCAAGGTAATAAGAGCACAAATAGATTTTCAATACAAATTCTTTAATCTTAGATAGATGCAGCCACAGGAAAATCAGAGAGCAACGCATCAGTCCTCTCCCGATCCATACGCTTGGCGAGATGCCTTCGTCAGTTCGGAGCCAAGCCTGGAGATGTGCTGGCGCTGAACGGGAAGAACCACCTGGATCTCCACATACCGTACTACGCGGCTCTGCTGAATGGCATGCCTATCGTTGGGGTGGATCCTATGCTGAAGTTTGGTAAGGAAGTGGTAACTTTAGGGCGTCATTATTGTAAGACCTCTTGGTTCAAGAAGTCTTAAGTCGAAATAAGAAAGCTCACATTCATATACCTAAGAAAGCTCGTACAAGTGTATGTGCCATTGTGCCTATCTAACGACCGGCTGATATAGCAAACGTAAGATAAGGGGTATAGGTAAAGAAGATGTGAGGATGTCGAAAAAAAGGCTATTGTAGTATTTTTGAAGGCAGTGATCTGAACAAATAGAGCTTTGCGTGCTCTCAACTTCCATGATACCAGTGAAACTTAGGTATTAAGTTAATGCAACTTGCAGTTCATATTCTAACAAGTCTGTCACTTTTAACTTTCTTTTCAGAGGAAATAAAGAAACTCTTCAAGTTAACTACGCCCAAGATAGCGTTCTGTCAATGCGAGCACTTCACAGAAGCTGTAGCCGAGCTTGGGTTGGACACCAGGATAGTCACGTTTACTGATGGCAAATATTCTATGGAGAACTTCGTTCGGGAGTTTGATGAAAAGGATAGGAAGGAATTTAGGTAAGAGGACACGATAATTCTTTACTAAGGCGCCTTTTACGTGAAATTCTGTCATGATGACTTACCAATACCTATGTTTCCGCTTTAACTGATTATATTATAGGCAGGATTACCTTAACTGCATCACGTACTTATCTATGTGCATACGTCGCGTCGTATTTTTAATCCATATCATTTAATTGAGCAAGGCCAATACTTGCAATTGCAATATATTTATTGAATAGATAGGACTAGTAAACATTTATCAGAAGTCTCACTAAGCAAGAATATCGGTTAGAACGGAATTCGCTTATCGTCGCAAATATCTGCTCTGTATCGTGTATAATTCTTCTAAATATGAGTTTTCTTCTCCCTTCAGACCAGCTGAATTTGACGTAGACAAGACTTATCTATGGTTGATCAGCACAGGCGGCACGACTGGAGTTCTGAAGGTAGCAGCCTACAAACAAGGTCCATGGATGATGAGAATACTGGCACAACGAAAAAGCCGTCTATTTAACGAGTAAGTTAAGACAAACAATAGGAAAGGCAGAAGTTGCAGGTGTTCCTCAATAAATAATTAAAAAGAATCTTATGGTGGTCGTAAAAGGAAAATAGTCATATTTAATACTTACAAATCCACCTTCAGGCTCAAAAGTTATACCCATATAGGTAATCCAATGTATTATGATCGCTTTAAGTATTTTTACTTTTTATTTTTCAGTACGGAAAAAAACTTGCCAGCGTTATATCTGTCACCCGTGCAATGGATAGCTGGCTTCTACAACGCGATAATGATGCCTTTACTCAACTTATGTAAAGTGCAGACCTCCCTGCCACTCACTGCTGATCATATCATCGATATTATCAGGGAATATCGGGTAAGATGTATTATTTTGAAAATAGTAGGTACATATATTAGCCGTTTCTTGTGGTTTTACCACACCCTGGAGGGAACTGACTGCCTAATCTCCAGACCTGTTTGTATTCGTATGTTCAACAAATTAGCCATTATGCAGTCTTACTGATGGAGCATAGTTTGGTTTTAGTCAGTAAGACACTCCCTTTTGCTCCACCCATAGTGAACGGGGTAATTTGGCGATGTCCCATTTACACAAAAAAGGACGAAAAAGATGCTATGGGGGAGCAATGACCAAAAGGAGAATTTAATGCTATTTATATTGTTCTACCTATTTATTCTTTCAGCCAGTGAGCACAGTGATTGGGCCAAGTTTGCTGCAATCTATACTAAAGCACGAGAAACAGTGTGACTTGACATCGTTCAATCTTATCTTGGTAGCAGGAGGGAAGGTGCATAAGGACCTGATTTCTGAGTTAAGGGTACGATCACCAAGTTTTAATTTAGTTTAACATTTAGTATCGGTCGAGAGTAGTTCTTGGACCAAAATAAGACCACAATATAAAATAAGGAAAACATTCGATGAAACTTACGAAAAAAGAGAAAAAATCTACAAAAAAAATCTTTAGGTGCTTGATTATGTCCGATGTGCTGTTTTTAAATTGTAGGTACTTACACGTTTACAGAAAAGAGTGCGTAAGGATGCGATGGCAGCCGAAATATATGGACAGACAGAAACTCTAGGACAAGTGTTCTCAATAGAACCGAATGGCCCACTCGGCAGCTGTGGCAAGTCGACGGAATTTCACCACGTTAAGGTAACATACATATTTGTTATATTTAACTACTAGCCGTTTTCCCGCGGTTTCACCAGCGTCCCGTTGGAGCTACTGCCCGCACCTGGATAAAATATAGCATATACTCGCAGATAATATAGCTTTCTAATGGTGAAAGAATATTTAAAATCGGTCCAGTAGTTTTTGAGTTTATCCATTACAACCAAACAAACAAAGTTTTCCTCTCTATAATATTAGTATAGATTACTTTTCTACAGATTTATTATATGTATAGATGACCCAAGTCATTTTTGCTTAACAACGTTAAAGATTTGGTTCCTAGATCAGCATTAGGTATCTATTAACTTTTAAACATGTACTTTCTTGTTTACAGTTGATGGACCCAGATACGGAGAAAGAAATAACCAGACCAAATAGACCAGGGGAATTGTGGGTCAAAGGACCTATGTTCACAGTGAGTAAATAGTTTACTATAGTTATCGGCACGACTCTGAGCTCTGACCTACATCTGCGCAGAAGTGATTTATTAGCAAAGAACCAATCCCGAGTGACGGCTATGACACGATGCACTGCGGGCCAATCACCGCTTTAGCCCGCCCCCGCGCCTCACTTCATACCACAGAAGGAACCCAATTACTTCTGCGCGGGGGAAGGTCAGAGCTCAAGATTCGTGCCGATAACTTTAACATCTCCCATTTCTCAAAAACCAGCTATTGCAGCTCATCCGCTCAGTCTTGCCTTTACCAATTACCCAACATTTGTCGGGTGGGCTTCCAGTCTAAGCGTATGTTCTGCCAGTGTTTGACATGGAGCGACTGGTTATCTGACCTACCTATCTTAATTTGACCTCCCAACCTCGTTAGGTACCCAGGAAACATTAAGATCCTCTAGGAACAAGGCTACTGAAGGACATAAAGCTGGCAGTTTTGAAATAGGTCCATTACCTACTTTTCATTTATTTCCATGTATTTTACAGGAGTATTACAACAACCCCCAAGAAACTGCAGCAGTGTTTACTGAAGATGGCTGGTTCAAAACAGGAGACCTTTTATACAGGGACAGAGAATATAACTTCTACTTCGTTGAACGACTTGGAATGCTGATAAAGTATAGAAATTATCATGTATGTGTTTTGTTTATTTTCATTTTTATATAAAGGCAAAATGAACCCAGGTCGCAAAAACGCCTTCATACCTAATTATTAGAGGTCAGAGATGCAGTGGTGCATAATTGCTATGAATGTTTGCTCAGGAGCAGGGCATGCCCATAACATTGAAATGACAATGCCCAAGAAGGTGTTACAATTTCATTTAACAGCAATACTAAGGCACTTCATTAATTCATGTCGGCCCACTTCATCAGAATTAATTCTGGATATTTGTCTGGTAAACAGTTTCGTACAGAATTGCTGCTAACTAGAGATAGGAATTTTACACAGAAATATACCTATGTATGTAGGTTATTGAAATCCGTCGCAAGCATCATATTCGCGACTTTAATACTTATAAATGTTACCTACAATAATATGTTTTCTTATTAGATAACGCCATTAGAACTCGTGGAAGTAATTCGGCAGCACCCTGAGGTGCTAGATGTCAGCGTCACCAGTGTAAAAAATGTGTTCGACGGCGAGCATCCAGTCGCGTGCGTGGTTAGACGACCAGGATCCAAGGTCACGGCGCATGAAATCAAGGAGCTGGTTGCTAGTAAGTATTTCAGTAAGAGGGCCTGGTAGGTTTTACTGCTTTTCATGAAGTGCGATCAATGCGCGAATAATTTTGGTGGAATCTTGCCATAATAATAGGTATATTATCCGATCTATGTAGATTTATTCCATAGGACGAAGGTAAAGTACTTCGTACTTTCCGGATTTTTGTCCCAAACTTTTGATTACCAACTTTTTCAGTGTAGTTAAATACCATAGGATACCACGCTACATATTTCAGAAGTTATTCTTTAACGACATTTTCTTTCTTTATTTCAGACAAACTATCCTACAGTAAGAGATTACGAGGTGGAGTCATCTTCATGGAAAAGTTACCTCGTACGTCCACCGGCAAAGTAGCTCGAGCAAAGCTGAAACAAATCGCTGCCATTGCTTATAGAGAATAAAGCGATAAAACATCTATTGCTTTTTTATTATCAATTTCTCATTCATTAGCGAGCCTATTTTTTCAATAAGTAGGATAGGGCCGAGCCGACCACCACTTGGCGCTTGTGCGCGTAGGTAACCTATTTAAGCCGGAGTTTTTCCTGAGCTAATACTAAATTAATTAATTCCCTTATTAATTGGACGATAAGAATTTATTGTAAATAATTTAAATGTAAAAATTAAAATAATTTTAAACCCATATCCATCAGAGCTATGCTCTTGTGCCCCACGTTGAATGGAACGTATTGTGAATGTTCCGTTCCACGAAACATGTTTTTTCTCTACTATGTTCTTAAAACTATCTCTTTTATTTTTGTTTGATATCAAATCAGTGAATTAAAATATCCTTAGTTTTGAAAATTATTAATTTTTGTACAAGTTATTATACCAAGGTTTAAGGTAAATACAGGAATTAAAAATAATTTAACAAGTCTGAGAAATGTACATGAACACACAACTACGGAACAGAACGTAATATTGACAAACTGTCAAATTACGATCGGCTGATATCGTCGATCGTAATTGTGTTTATTAATATTAAAATGTATTTAATGGAATAATATAAACAAAGCCATGGATGAAAACGAGTTCTTCAGACAGACAGTGCAGCATTTGGCTCGATGTTTATCGAGTATAAACCCGACACCATGGGAGAAGGTAAAAATTACGACACGTAGTTTTGCAATCCTGTAAATTTGGTAATGGTGTTGTTTTCCTGAATATTACTACTTCAGAAACATTCTATATAACGCTATATTAAATTTAGGATCATACTATAGTATGTAGATTCAAAGGAAATGCAGTATAATTTATTATTGATATTTTTTTTGTAACTTCTGAAATAACAGTATGACCTCACCCCGAATACGCTCGTTATCGTAAGTTCAAAGCAATATTGTGATGTGATTCATCGATGAATTGTTCCTATACCTACTAATATCAAACATTATGTTCATCAACTATGACATAAGCAGAGAGCAAGCAAACTTTTATAGAGTCTTTGCAAGTAATTTTTCTTCTGTTTGGCAATGACAATGAGTTTTACAGCCAAGGATTATAGGTAGTTAGTAATTATGTCGGGATAATAGGGCAATTATTTACTGTCATACATTTGAAATATTGAAGTTTAGTTATTCTTCAAGACTTGTAGAATGATTCATATTGTATGCTATCCAAGATTTATGTAATTTTATGAACACTGGTTAGACTGGCCGACCCCTACATAGTTGGGAAAAGGCTAGGCAGGCTAGGCTGATGATGATGATGTTAAATAAATGTGAAAGTCATCAGACACTATTAAAAAAATGAAACTTGTATTTCAAGCAATGTACACTACATTGCTAGCTTGAAATTCTGTTTGTAATATTAAAATAAGTGCCAATGTATAACACACTAAGTAAAAAGAATTTTAGTGGTAACAACTGTGATATAGGATACATCTATATACTTCGTACCATTACAATTTGTTTTCTATTTAAGCATAATTTGTTCCGCCTAATCTCGTCATGGTTGAATTGTCAGGGAAACAGTCAGTTAAAATATCATTGCAATCTCTTCAGTTAATGGTTTGTTATCAAACATTAATCAGAGTTAACCATACAGAATTGAAAAATCTAGTCATTTTAACACAAATGTTATGTACTGTTTATGTTGGCTCATTATGACTAACATCCTAGTACCAATTATTAGCTTCTATATGAGTACTTTTATTATTAATGGGAAATCATCAAATGACCATCCCGCTGTAGGTGCAGCGTGAGGGAGTGTCAGACTCTTAGTGACTAAAGCCCACCATGTTCCTTCTTAAGCCCTTTATGTACTAGGGATGCTGTAACTCTTTTGAACAATCTCGCTGTTCATATGAGAACACTAGTTAATTTTATAATATTTTCTTGTAAATAAAGAACTAAGTAGTATGAACCTTCAGAAGCAGCATTTGTTTTTATAATAGACTGGCTGTTTCTCACGGTTTCATTCACATCGCTAGGAAACGACTTCCTATACTCAAATAAAATATACTTTGTAAAATAATTTGGCATTCTAAGAAAGAATTTTGTTTTAAATTGCTCCAGTACCTTTATATTTTATTATTTACATACAAAAAAATACTAAACCTAGTTCAAAAAGAGAGGATCTCAGTTTGACCTATATGTATATATTTTTTTGAGATTATCTCACGTTTGTCTGACCCGATTTACATGAGTTTTCATTATGCTGTTTTTTAGACCCTGCAGGTTTTAGGCATATTATTGAAATAGGTTATTAAAAAAAATCTACTCTTCTTATCCAAAACAAATCAAGCTCATAATATTATTTTTCTCAATTTCTTTCCAGGTGAACACATTGTTCATGCTATGCCCTCAAGCTGGCTCCTCCCTCATAGTGACTCCAAGAAGTCAAGAGGCCACCATAGCGCTGGGACTGTACTTCCTTCAGAGCAACTTGCAGCATCAGGATAAGCTTCTGCCATACTTCCTGAAAGTCTTAAAGTGTCTCACTACTGCGCAGTTTGAGGAGCCGCTGTGCAGAATCAAAAATGGCGACCGTAAGTTTTTTTAATTTTATTTTTAGTACTTTATTTCATGTATATGGAAGGTTTTTTAAATAGTATATATTACAACAAGGTGAAAAACGATTGAACTAAGTATGTATATGTATATTTTTTATTCACGTAGAATTAGTAACTTTCTAAATTCTTATTGGAAAGGTTTAACCATAATATAATAAGAAATGATGAATGAAAAAATATAGTGCAGTTTCAAATTCGTTTATTATTTATACGCAGAAGAGATTATTTTGATGATTCCAGTTTGTTGTTTAGCCCATTCTGAAAAAAAGAGGTTTATGTTAATATTCTTTTTCATTTCTAAAACATTATTATCTTTAATGTTATAAATTCTAAAATCTGTTTTTATCGCTTTCACAGACTGAAATTTTTTATCGAGAAAAGGGATACCCGGTCATAAATAAATAAAAGGTTTTTATGAAGTATATAGTTCTTACAACACTCAATGGCGGTTCGCAACTATATTCCGAGCACAAGAACGTGCATATGGGCCATACCTCTCCCTCGCCCCCGCCACCAAAAATTTGTTTAATTTCAATTCTCAGTCCTCTGCGTTAGATGAGACCTGTGCCCTACGATAGGCACCAAAAACGCTTATATACTAGCGGCCCGCTCCGGCTTCGCACGGAATAACACATTATATTATTATACTTATTATAAACCTTCCTTTTTAATCACTCTATCTATTAAAAAAAAAACGCATGAAAAGCGAAATAACACATTATATTATTATACTTATTATAAACCTTCCTTTTTAATCACTCTATCTATTAAAAAAAAAAACGCATGAAAAGCGATTGCGTAGTTTTGAAGATTTAAGAGTCCAAGGGTACAACGGGCCATGGGACAGAAAAGGCAATCTAATTTTATACTATGTACTGAAAGATACACGTAAGTCGTGGTGGCTTAGTGGGTAAAGGACCAACCTCTCAAGTATGAGGGCGCGGGTTCGATGCAAAGTCAGGCAAGTATCAATGCAACTTTTCTAAGTTTGTATTTACTTTCTATGTATATCTTAGACACCATTGACCGTGTTTCGGATGGCACGTTAAACTGTAGGTCTCGGCTGTCATGGAACATCCTCGGCAGTCGTTACGGGTAGTCAGAAGCCAGTAAGTCTGACATCAGTCTAACCAAGGGGTATTGGGTTGTCCGGGTAACTGGGTTGAGGAGGTCAGGCAGGGCAGTCGCTTCTTGTAATGCACTAGTACTCAGCTGAATCCGGTTAGACTGGAAGTTGGCCCCAACATGATTGGGAAAAATGTTCGGAGGATGATGAGTGATAGATATACGTACGCTCCGAAACCAGCTGCAGCTCCCATGCCAGCTCCTGCAGTTGCTGCGCCGGCTGCCATTGCGGTCTTTGCAGCCTCGATACCAGCCCCCATAGCGCCACCTGCAGCCCCCACACCGGCCCCCATTGCACCAGTTGCAGCCGCCATACCGGCTCCCATTGCTGCGGCGGGAGCACCAGCGAATCCTCCAGCACCTATGTTTTAAGAAATTGTGTTGCAGTGCAATATATTTCACTATAGTGCATGATGATGATCATGATGTCCTCCTAGGCGATTGCCGGCTGCAGCGGCTATTCTCATATCAGGAGATTATCCCAACATAGTTAAGAAAGTGATAGGCAGATGATGACTGTAGCAGCTATAAATTGTAGGTATTTTTTTGTTGGTTGGGCAGTATCGATTACCTCTTCTACACTGGTTGAAGCGGAAGAGTGTCAGATTCCGTATTTACCTACATTTGTGAGGGCATCTAGTCATCTGAATTTTAGGAAGCCGTGGTCAGCGGCTTTCAATAGGAACTGGTGAAATATATAATAATAAAAATTAATTCTATAAGTGTTCTATAAAAAGTATTTTTCTTACCAGGAATCTGCTGCATGCTCTGAAAGAACGAAAAGAAACAATGTTAATATATTTAAACGGTATATTTAAAGTTCACTATGACCTCTTTATGAGATGGAAGCCATATCTTGATAACAATTTACCAGCCCATTAGGATTGAAATTTAGGAAGTTAATCCTTATAGACGTGAAAATAAAGCTCAATGTAAAATCGAATCTTTAATACAAAACAAGCTTTTTCGCAAGCTTGGAAAGCTCTACATACAAGTCTAAAATGCTTTGGATGCACACTGTACACAAACAAACCTATTTTGTTTAATAATGGAACTGGTACATCCCTTTTAGGTTTCACATTAAAGAGAGTGGCTTTAATTAAAAAAAAAAATCATGTATAAAAACTTACGTTTCCAATCATCATAGCGATGATGCACACAACGAAAACAAAGAAATGCTTGAACATTTTGATTTTTTTGCACTGGTAACGTTCAATATGGTAATACCAAATGAATATTGTCCTCAACTTCGCGCCCGTATTTATTTGGCGATTTAGAGTTCCGCGGAACGGTTACGAAACCCTTTTGTTTATATTTCTGTGTATTATTTAAAGTTTGATTGTTGATTCAGATGTGTTTAAAAATGATTTATGTATTGGATTACGTAAATAATATGACGCAGGTGGACGATTTGTCATTCTTGTTAGAGGGCAAGTCACTAAGTGCCAAGCGTTGATTGGTAGGCAAATTTTAACATCTCGTAGTTCATGATCCTGTTATCCCTTATTAAAGACATATGGCTTGCAGAAGGCTTTTCCACTTTTTTTTTGGGAAATCATCAAATGACTGCGATAGAGTCTTACTGACTAAAACCTTTTATGTACCTTCTTAAGCCTTATGTTCCTTCTTAAGCCTTTTGTGTACCAGTAACTCTTACGAACAATCCCGCAGCCCACAAAGGGGAAGACCTGGCATACGCTTGTCGCGTCAGATCTTACTTTATTCGTTTTAGAATATTGACTTTTACAATCCCTAATACAGTAAAATTTTGAAAGTACAACTCGCACTTGACAGATTTTATAGAACAACAACCTTATACATAAGTACACATGTCGTGGAAAAGTTTAGAAGGATTTAGGAACAAACAAATAAGTTATGAAAGAATTTGTAACAAGTGTACCCAAATGTTCTGTATTAATAACGTCATGAATAATATAGTCCGTTGTTTACACATATGCTTTGGTAAATAATTACATGTTTAGGCAGTTTAGAAGTTATTTTTACGTGGTCCGATATTATTATTTCAGGTGTTGTTATTTTCTATGCCTCCCACTTACGCAAGTGTTGATGAAAACACACCCTAAAATAATATTTACTTTATAAATAACGAATTACGAAAAAACTTTGAAATTCTTTAGCTTTGTCATTTTAAAAGGTTTTACTTGGAGACAGACCCTCTTTTAAATCACCAGGCTATTTTATTTGTCCCATTTCCTTCAACTCGTCTCTGACGTTAGTGTCCAAGATCCAGAAGTGGTTATATTAACCTAACAAATTACCTACAATAAAACAGCCAGAAAATCTTTTGCTTTGTTATTTTAAAAGTTTTAACTAACTACACTCAGCGGCACGGAATCTGGCCCAAGCACATTTGGGCCTTATAACCATTATTTAAATGAAAAATCAGAATTTTTATTTTAAAATTGTTTAATTTACTAATTTTCCAAAAGAAAATGACTAACAAATTGTGAGGATTTTCGTTAAGTTTCATTGAGTTAGAAAACAGAGTCCTTTACCGCAATAATCACCATAAACTTTTAAATTCAACATTTTTAACAAAACAGAAAGTTATCGAATTTTAATAATGGGTGTTTCTTCCTCTTGATCTGATGACTGCCTGAATACGATCTGGCATGCTCTGGATGATGTTTTTTATCTCCACCTGAGAGATCTCCTCACGGGCAGCTACCAGCGCGGTTTTCAGTTCACTGAGAGTTCGTGGTGGGTTACGACTTGCTCGGACCTGTTTTTTAAGCATGTTCCAGACATGTCTTACAGGATTCATGGCTGGGTTTCTTGCAGGCCAGTCCAATTTTTGAATACAGACCTCGAACAAGTAATCGATTACGCAAAGAGCTGTGTGAGGTCGAGCATTGTCCTGCATTAAACAAAATTCTTCACTTCCTATGAATCCCTGACAGGGCAAAACATGATTTTGAAGGATCTCTTCAATATACCGCACTGTTGTCAGACGATTTTCGACAACCAATAATTCAGTACGGGCTTCTGAACTTATGCCTCGCCAAACCAAGATGGACCCACCATGAAAACCGACTGTTTGCTTGGTAGTGGTGGGAAGAAACCATTCTCCGCGCTTTCTTCATTCACATTCACGACCGTCTGGGGCTCTTAAGACGACCCTGCATTCATCGGTCCATAAAATTTTACTCCATTGGTCATGCGTCCAATTTTCATGTTCTCTTGCAAACCTAAGTCTGGCTATGCGATGGTGCGGGAGAAGTTCCGGGCCTCGAGTTGGTCTTCGAGCACACAGATCCCGTTCCTCCATCCTTCTTCTTATTGTGTGCTTACGGACGTTGACTTCTCTTGCTGTTTACAAAGGCTGGCGTATCTCTAACGCAGTGAGAAACCGATTTTTCATTATTGCACGTACGATAAATCAGTCGTAGAGCGCCGACGAACACCTTACCCCCCAACTTTCTGGTCTTCTTTTGTAAACGCCAGTCTGGTCATACATTTTCTATGCATATCTTTAACTTGTACGCGGTGCACTTAAAGTTTCAACCATCTTCCGCTGCGTACGCCCTTGACGTCTTAGCAACACTACTTGAGCAACTTGAGCTGCAGTAAGGGTAATTTTCAGATCAAATTGTGAATAAAAGAGAAACAAAAAACGATCATAATCATTATTTTTTTTTGGAACGTGCTTAGTACTTCGGCAATTTCTATCTGAATTTAAACTTAACTTTCTGCTTTGTGTTCCAACAACGGAATCTGTTTCTAGTGTTATAAAAGTTAAACAGATACACATTTTTCTGTATTTTAATTAACAATTATGAAATTACTGACAATATGTCATATGAAATTAGAATTTAC
This sequence comes from Helicoverpa armigera, assembly GCF_030705265.1. Taxonomy (NCBI): domain Eukaryota; kingdom Metazoa; phylum Arthropoda; class Insecta; order Lepidoptera; family Noctuidae; genus Helicoverpa; species Helicoverpa armigera. The sequence goes on from NC_087141.1 coordinate 6,730,054, forward strand.
AACGGCTATCTGGGCTGATATCTACTTGTGTTTGTTTGGGCCAAATTCCGTGCCGCTGAGTGTAGGACTCAGATTTTCATGTTCCTCTGAATCAGCCTTAATAGTCCTACTGGAAGGCACAGTCCTCTTCTCATACACAGAAAAATTGAGCATTAGTGATCAAATAAGTTCAAGGCAGGTTAGCAATTTCAGAACTTGTAGACCAGGTTTCCTCAAGATGATTTCCTTCAATTTTACTCTGACGGGTCTTCGAGATACATTGGTACTTAATCAAATCTGTCACTCGCAATTTACGTCGGCGTGTCAGAAATTAATTGAACATAAGTACTCTCTGTCTAATTTAAGAATTGTTAATTATGTGTAATAATTGTCTTTAGAATATAGTGTCGTTTGAGTATTCGAGTTAATAAGTCCCGCAATAAATCTGAACTGTACCGTGCTGTAGGACTGAACGAGGCATATAAAAGGAAATAATTGAAACAATTTGGATACCAGCTTTATTTTTTATTTAGTAAAGAGTAGTTAGGTAATTAGTTACATTACAATAGTCGGTTGCAATCTGATTAATCCATTCGTAGTTTGTCATCTGAAAAAAGGAAAAAAATATGTTAGGTATTTTTAATAGTAGGTACGATTATTATTTCTGTAAACCCGACTTTGTTTGTTACATGAATTATTGGGTAGTTTTTTATTTATTTATAGAAGATTGGGTAGTCAGTTGATCCATGTGGTTGCTGACAACTAAGTGCCAGTTTTAATATGGATCAACTGACTACCCAATCTTCGCAACCACCCTTAAAGTCCAGACTTCATGGTGGTTGCCACCCAGACAAAAATAGTTTCTCTGCATAAATTTGCTTTCCTACATTAAATTTTGGATAGGAAGGACTATAAACAACCGTTTAATTCCTACATTTTCTTGTCCATCCTCGTTATTTGCTGCCGCCGCCGCCGCCGGCGTTGCCTCCCACTCCAGCATTAAACCCGAAGCTTGCACCACCGTTCGCGCCTGCACCACCATCAGCTCCACCGCCACCTTGACCTCAAATTAATAAAAAAATATTGCCACAACACCAGACAAATACAAATAGGGGAAAAATATTCAATCTTTCGCACACGGTCGGTTAGATCCAAGAAAATGTTGATTAGCTTTTTCTATGGGTCTGTATAAAGACATTTGTATTACTCAGAACACAGCCAACAAGTCTGTACCGGGAAGCTTCATTCTCGGTTAGACATTGTGACTATTGTGCCAACAACGGAATAAGGAAATTACTTCGATTGTGATGCCCTTTTAATGAGAACTTAGATTTGATAATAGCTTTAATTTATCGCCAGGACGATGTACAGATATACATGTACATACATGTAAAATGCATTCGCACTTGCATTGATATAGGCCGAAACTTGATTTTGTTTCAAATTACATCTTTTTATGTAAATAATGTGAAAAAAAAACTTTGATTACCGCCACCTCCTGCTCCACCGCCGAAACCGAACCCGGCTGTAAAAATCAAAGAAAGTGTTAGGTACATATTATTTCGAATAAATAACTATATTAGACAATTGGACAAAGTGGTGCATTCTCCGGTACAGCAAGATTTTATTACATTCTCAACAAGAACAAGTCAATTGAAAAATAAAACTCTATATTGGCAACTCATACGTTGCCAGAGTAGAATTTTCATGTTAGACAGGCGAAAAATTCTTACCACTAGCTTCACCGCCTGCGCCTCCTCCAGCGCCTTGTTGCATGCTCTGAAACGTTTTTTTAAAACTTAATTTGTGAAAAAAAACACAAAAGTTGGTAAAACGAACTAAGTGATGAAACAAATTTCTCACCACTTTTTTGTCATGATAAGCCTCTTCTTCTTTCTCGAATGATGGGGCTTTAGTAAAGGGGTTGATTTGAATTTAGAAATTAAAATTGAAAGTAACATAGGAGTCACTTATGGCACACTCGCTATAATTTGGGCAGTATACCACCGCCACTATGCTAGGTTTCAAAATAGCATTTAAAACTTACATTTCCAGCCATCAGAACTACGAGAAAAACTAGGAATAATTTCTTGAACATTTTGATTGAGTCTCCTTTCCTGACACTGAATGGCAGACGTTGCATTCCAGTATATATACAGTACTATCATCTCTATATTGTTTCTGATTGCATCTAAACATACTCACGGGTACTTAATGTGTGAAACATTGAAAATAGACATTGAAGTTAATAGTTTTGTTAGTATATGGATGCGGCTGTCGAGTTCTCTCCATGTTTCTAGACGTAGTCAGAGGGAGATCCAAAATTGAACTAGATTGTCTTCTTTCTTTCTCCTGCCCTGTTCCCAAATATTACTTGGGGTCGGCGCAATATGTCATTTTCTTCCATTTTCCCCTGTCACTCGTCATACTGACACTCACTCCCTTCCTATTCATATCATCTTTCAGGCAATCCATCCATCTTTTCTTAGGTCTTCCTCTTCCTCTCCATCCATCTACATTCATACTTAGCACACACTTTGTTGCATGCGTATCATCCCTCCTCATTACATGTCCATACCACGACAATCTTCTACTTCTCATCTTTTCTGTAACTGGCGCTACTTTCAGACTTCCTCTAATGTAATCATTCCTCACTTTATCCATTCTTGTAACACCACACATCCATCTCAGCATTCTCATTTCTGTTACATGCACTCTCTTCTCGTCCCTCTTTTTCAATGCCCAACACTCCGATCCATACAGGACGACAGGTCTAATGACGGATTTGTAAATTTTGCCCTTCAGTTTGAGGGGCATCCGCGGGTCACAAATAGCGCTAGTTACCTGTCGCCACTTCATCCATCCAGTATTGATCCGATGCGTAACGTCCTTGTTCACCTCACCGTCACTTTGGACGAGTGAACCAAGGTACCGGAAGTCGGAGCAAACTGGTAGGGGCATGCCGGCTAGGGTTATGGTCATGGGTCCCGAAATACCGCCAAAATCACAATGAAGGTATTCGGTTTTACTCCTGCTCACCTTTAAACCCACTGTCTCCAGTCTCAGCCGCCATGCCTCCAGTCTACTCTGGACCTCTGGCCCACTCTCCCCCACCAGAACAATGTCATCGGCGAAAAGCATACACCAGGGTGCCTCCTCCCGTATATCTGCCGTAAGCGCGTCCATTACAAGCAGGAAGAGATACGGGCTGAGGGCCGACCCCTGATGTAAGCCAACACCTACACTGAAGCTGGTGGTAGTGCCCGCTGCGGACCGGACTTCTGTACGGCATCTGCCGTACATCGCTCGGATCAACTGCACATACTTCCCTGGTATACCTTTCTCCTCAAGGGCCCACCACAAAACCTCACGAGGCACCCGGTCATATGCCTTCTCGAGGTCAACGAACACCATATGCAAGTTTTGTGTGCACCCTGTACTTTTCGCACAATTGGCGAATACAGAATATAGCGTCCGTTGTACTCCGACCAGGCATAAAACCGAATTGATTTCGTGCGATATCACTCTCTTCTCTCAGCCTCCTTTCAATAACTTTCTCCCACACTTTCATACTATGTGACATTAGCTTTATTCCTCTATAGTTGTTGCAATTCAACACATCACCCTTGTTCTTAAAAATGGGCACCAGGAAACTATTGCACCACTCGTCTGGTATAGTTTCCTCTTGCAACAACTTATTGAAGAATAAAGCCAGCCATTTCCATCCATCCATCTTTAATAATTTCCACACTTCCACTGGTATTCCATCTGGCCCTATCGCTTTTCCATTTTTCATTCCATTCACTGCTAATCTGACCTCATCCTCACATACATTTCTTACAAGGCCCTCGTTCACCGCTTTATGATGGAGCACACCGCTCCACTCATTTTCTTCATTCATCAGTCTTTCAAAATATTCCTTCCACCTACCTTTAATCTCCACATCATTCGAAAGGACCGTTCCGTCTCCATTCTTTACACACCTTATCTGGCATACATCTCTTGTCATTTTCCCTAGATTTAACCAATCGGTAAAAGTCATTTTGACCAGCTGGGCTATCTAGGAGTCATACATCCTCGTGCGCTTTTGCCCTTGAAACAGCCACAATCTTCTTTTTTCTCTTACATTCATCATATTCAGCCTTTTTCGTGCTTTTCACTATCATCATTGTCTTCCGTCCGCTGCCATTCCTTGAATTTCATCTTCTTTAATACACTCTGCACTTCTTCCACCCACCACCAAGTTTCTTCTATCACTCCATTCCCTTTGATTCTCCTAGAATGCTTCTTGCCGCTTTCCTTATACACGTCGCCATTCCACTCCAGCATTCATTCACATTCTTTTCATTCATTTCTCCCATTTCAATCATCTTATCAACCACTACTTTTCTAAATTCCCGGGCCAACTCAGCCTTCCCCAACAGATGCCATTTGATTTTGGGGGGCCGTCTCTCTTTGGCTTTTGGCCGGGAAGTTAAAATCACATCCATAATTCATAATTGAACTAGATTGTAAAGAGAAAAAATCTTTGTAGAGGTTAACAAGGATTCATTTGCAGGATTGCTTTTAGTTTATTCATTTTTTTAACGAATGAAAATTCTCCTTTTTCTTTATTAAGCTTTTAACAGAGTTATTATACTTACATCCTATAATAGATAGATAGGTGTAAGTACCATAAAGTATCTATTAGGGTAAAAGCACGTGATTAGTTTTTAATCATGGTAAAAGGCAGCGAGGATTTTGGCATAAGTCAGCCAGCCACAAACTGAAGAAGCTGCCATGTTTCCTGTCCAGTGTAGTTCGGTGAATTATTTTATGCTTACAAAACAATATCCATCATATTACCTAATTATTTTGTACATCTTTGTTCTGCTACTTAGTTAAATATAAATGATGTTTGTGCCACAAGTTGTCACGCAATGTATTTAATGCATTGTTAGCACCACTAAAACATATTATTATGTGTGCGAGTTTTTCTATTATGTGATTTTAATTGCAATGACCAAGAGCTCGTTTAGAGCATAAACAAGCCCCATGCTTGTTAACTTTTGTAATCATTTCTTGGTAAGAAAAAATATTTGTTACAAGTTTACCCAAATGTTGTAAGGTGTCTATTATTAACGTCATGGAAATATTTTCCATTAGTTGTACAATAAACACACACATGTTATGGTGAATTAGAAAAGGTGAAGTGCCCCTCGGAAAAGGTCCCACATAATAACATGCTGTTGCTATTGAAGCATATACTGCTCGAGTCTTACGACTTTCGCAAGTGCTGGGAGGAAAATGTTATTTTGGGGGGTAATTACATACATAATAAGTAACTTTCCTGTTATGGACACATTTTGCAACGGACGTTACAATGATAGTATCATCAAGATACAAGGAAGATTCCAATAGGTAAAATTAAAACAATTTTGTAATCCTCAATTTTTTATTACACATTCCTAACACATATAACACCTATTCTTCTAGGGTTTTTTACTTCTTGCCCCAGCCGCCGCCGCCATTGCCTCCCGCCCCTGCGCCTCCGCTCATGCCAAACCCGAAACCACCATTAGCTCCGGCACCAGCTCCGCCTTGCCCTGAAATGTGAAGAGTTTTTACTCCTAGCAGAACAGGTCGATCAGCGTCATTATCTTCATCATCTCCCAAATCTTCGTGTCGGATTACGGTCCCATCGGGCTATGAGAATGAGGGAATAGTGAGTGCACCTGTGTCTGCGCAAATGCTTGTGCACTATAATATGTCCTGCGCAGTTGACTAATCTCCTTACAGGAGAACAGCCGCCTAGCCGATAATCGGCTAGGAGGACATCATCATCTCCCGAGCCTTTATCCAACTATGTTGGGGTCGGCTTTCAGTCTTACTGGATGCGGCTGAGTACTAGTGCTTTACAAGAAGCGACCTGCCTGTCTGACCTGCTTAACCCAGTTACCAGTCCTGACACCAGTCTGACCAAGGGGTAACTGGGTTGAAGAGGTCAGATCGGGACAGCCGAGTTTGTTTTAAACGCTTTGATTTGATTTTATATAATGTTGATTATGTGAGTAATCAATGTAGAATATATAAAACTGTAATTACCGCCACTACCGGCTCCGCCGTCAGCTCCGCCCCCAGCCCCGGCGTTGCCACCGAAACCAAAACCCATGCTGGCTATAGAAACAAAAACATAAATTTAAGTCGTCTGGTCTTCGAGTCGTCTTCGCTGTATGGGTACTTCTTCAACTGTCTCGTTGGTCTAGTGGTCGCGAGCGCGGCTGCTGTGCTCGAGGTCTCGGATTCGATTCCTGGGTCGGGCCGAAATCGCTTTTGCAGCAGCCCGTATTTTGGAAGTTGGTGATTGATTCACCCGTTCATCGGAGAGCACAGAAATGTCTGTCCTGAGCCTCATCTCTTTCCGGTGGTGTCGGATTGCCGTCCCATCGGGTTATGAGAGTGAAGGAATAGGGAGTGCACCTGTGTCTGCGCAAATGCTCGTGCACTATATGTTCTGCGCAGCTGGCTGATCTCCTTAAATGAGAATAGCCGCCGAAATCGGCCGTGGAGGCCATTATAGGTACTTCTATCCTAATATAACAAAGAGAAAACATTTAAGTTTAGTATTATTACCTCCTGCCCCATATCCAGAGCCAGCTGAAAATAATTAAAAAAAAAACATTAAAATAATAAAAAAAAAATACAAATTAACTGGTTGTCAATTAACTCCATACCAAGGTATATTATTCGCGCTCATTTGTCAAAAGTTTACCGTCATAAACGTCTCGAAAGTTCCGAATGTTTCTCACCCATATTTTATCTCGATTAACAGTGTTTGTTTTTTTGGTTGTAATGGATAAACTCAAAAACTACTGGACTGGATTTTAAATATTCTTTCACCATGGAAAAGCGAGTAAGATAGGCTATATTTTATCCCGGTGCGGACAGTAGTTCCCACGGGACGCGGGTCAAACCGCGGGAAAACGGCTAGTTACTATATAATAAAGAGGAAACATTTTAGTTAAGTATTATTACCTCCTGCCCCATATCCGCCAACTGAAAAAAAATAAAAAAAATAACTTAAAAACAAGCTTTTATTTAAATGCGCTAAAAAGAAAAAAAAACTTTTACTATAAACACAATTTATATGTTTTAAAAGCTTGTCGCGAGATTTAAGTACCTACTCGTAATTTTTTTTTCATCGTATTTTTTGTCAGAATTTGTGACACCGTGTAGAATTATGAATGAAGAAAAAAAAAAGATACAGGCTAGTACAATTACCTCCTGCCCCATATCCAAAGCCAGCTAAATATAATAATAACAAAAAACCATTCAACTAATAGGAAAAATAAATAACTTAACTGGTTCTCAATCACCGCTCATTTGTAAAAAGATTACCGTCATAAACGTCTCGAAAGTTCCGAATGCTTCTCACCCATATTTTATCTCGATTAACAGTTAGGAAACAATCAAAATCACTTTCGAATAAACATTTGATTATTAGCTAAATTTTTGTGTTCCCTAATGAGGATTATTTTAAAATAATCCTTTATAATAAACGATTATTTCTACTTGAACAAGCCACTACATGTGTCAGATTATTATTGTATGTGGCCAGTAGGTACGGGCCACAAGGAGTATCCTTCACCTTATTTCTACTTAAAAGCTATTTCAAAAGACTTCATATAAGCAATATGTACTTATATAAGCAAGTCTTCTACGTTATGTATTAAGTACAAAAACACTTACGACCCCCTAGACCCGCTTGCTGCAGGCTCTGAAAAAAAAACGTTAAATTATTAAAATGTTACAACTTATTTAGAAAATATAGAAATGAAATAAAATATCAATTATTTAAATTTATAGCACAAAGCTAAATAAACAACACATTTCATCTCTTCTTCAGTAATAGCAAAATTATACTTACAGAACCGAACATTAAAACTACGAGAAAAGCTAAGAATAATTTCTTGAACATTTTTGATGTTTCAATTTTTTCGTGACACTGAATGACAGGCTTTTCAATCCAGTATTTATATCTGCTTAAAAATAATTTATGTTTTTGTTAACATCTGTACATACATACTAACACATACAGACAAGTTCTTTATGTATTTAAAATATTTTACACCTTGTGGTACTAATTTTGGTCACTGTGATTTGGCTCATCATGACAATAATTATTGTGGTTAATTTGGAATTTGGTTTTAGGTTTTTAATTACACTGATATATAACTATTCGAGTAACGGCCAGTGTTTTTGTGAAGTATTTAAAAATAGCCTACGTATATGTAGAAGAAAATCGTTTATATATTTTTTGGTCATTAATTAAAACCTTGTGTTTTTAATTGCGATGGCCAAGAACATTTGAACCAACCATTTGACAAAAAAATACTTTGACCTTAGTGGATTAAGGAGGTCAGATAGGCAGTCGCTCCATATAAACTTTATACGGAGTGACTTTATATTATAAAGTATTGGTACTCAGCTTTGGTTAAACTGCTAGCCTAACCAACATAGTTGGGAAGGTAGGCAGTTGATGTTGGTCGAATACCTTGCATCGATAACGTCATGGAAAATATTATCCATTATTTACACATATCGGAAACAATGATTTCATATTTATGCAGATTGGAAGTTATTTTTACGTGCTTAAGTATTGTTTCAGGTGTATTATATCCTTTATGCGCCCAAACTTTACCGAGGCCAGATATTTCCATGTCATTAGTCACATTCATGTTTACAAATCTTGACTTCAGGGCTGTAACAAATCCTTCCTCCAAACAATGACTCTTAACAAGAATATTTTTTGAATATTATTAGTGGGAAGTAAACAGGAAACAAATATACAACCTTAAAGATAAAAGATAAAAAGTCATTTATTCAAAGTAGGCTGAAAATCAGCACTTTTTGAAGGTCAAATTTACAAAAGACAGCCCCCAAAACGCCCGCCCTTCACCACTTCCTATGTGTTATAAAACAACAATGACAAAGAATCTTCTATTGTATTGTTCCAGGTATCCCAATGTCGGAGAAATTCAGCTTCTGTCTCAACACCCTTCTCTCAGACATCTCCACAAAGCAGCCGTCACTGCGAGAGGAAATCATCACAGCCCAAATAGAGCTTATGTCTAACCTCACAAAGATCATTATGACTTGTCATGAAAGCAAAGATTATAGTAGCACCATCTCCAAAATACAATTGTGCAAAAGCACTATTCCTATATTGATAGGCTTAGCTCGTTCTATGGGCCGGTATGCTACAGTTGAACCGCCTCTCCTCTGTCGATTATTCCCTCAACCCCCAAGCCCTGTGAAGACTAAAGAACCTGAACCAAACTTTGAATACTCCACCTTGGATAAAAAGAGGAAATTCAATCAATTTAGACCTATAATTCCTCGATCCTTATCTGGTAATTTAAACCCTAATAATGAGAACCTTATGGATCATGGCAACGATACGGTTGATAGTACAGGAGGGACCCTTAAAAGGGGTTCTCTCCATAGTTACAACTCAGTTCCTTACGACCCTACAACATATTTTTTCCACAAGTTTGGGTCTAGTTTCAACCAGTTCCCGTACATGAGGTTCTCGGAGTCTCCAGAGAAAAGGATCAATGTGCAGTTTTACGTGACGTATCTGCAATCGATCCTTTCATTAGCTAAGAAACTGCTTACCAAAGATTTGCTGGCGTTTTTGGATGAAGAAGCAGAAGATATTTACGCATCGGGACAGATTCAGGTTAGTTCTAATGAATCTTTCAAATCAATCAAAATGAATTCTTTTGTTGAAAGTCAAATTGTTTTATGAATTTTTATGAAAAGGCCAACTCACCAAATGCTAAAAAGAGCCTTATAATTTCGCAGTAAAACGTTTTTTTTTAATATTTATTTATTTGGGATGCCAACAGTTATACATTAAAGTACAGGAAAAATTGATACATGCAAAAAAATTACAAGCTAAATGCATAACCTATTACAGGCAAACACCACATTTTAAATACCTTAATACCTTTACAGCTATATTTACTCCCATTGCGAATCCCTTTTGTGCCAATCTTTGTCTTCTTTATGTGCCTGAACAATACACAGCTATAATGCACTAAAAATAACTGGTGAATGATCTTTGCACAGGTGTTTCCATACAAGTCTTTTTCGGAAACCTTGAACCTTGTGATGGTGACACTTCTGCGAGAGCTGCTGCAGCACCAGAAAGATTTGCCTGGACCTTTCACTAAGGATGTTCAGGTAAGTGACCAGTGACTGCAAAAAGAAGAAAGCTTTTAATAAAACGACGGTTGGGCAGCGACTATTCATTTATTTAATAATTATTCTTACGACGCAATTATTAATTATTATTTTATAACTGTCACATGTATACAATCTACTGACTATTTTAATAAAATTTCAACAGCCTTTACTAGTCCTAGGATGTCTTAACATGATGATTTACACCCAAAGAGAAACATTGACGATCAATCCTTCCCTGTGTGAGAGGAGGCCTGTGCCCAGCAGTGAGACGATAAAAAATGATGCGACAAATTGCCAATCATTTTCAAAAGTGTTCTCAATCATGATCGAATACCTCGAATATGAAATGCTAAAACCTACTAATGCCTACCATATACCACATAATGCTAATACCTACCATAAAACAAGACCATTTAGTAGCTAATCAACGCTGTATATTTGCATCAAAAACAGATATCGACCCCCAAGGATTCCAATCACGAGCATTTATGTCAATAATGTGCTCTATTATTTTAACCACAAGGTCCATTTTCCATTAACAGGAATTCGTCAAATGCCTCTTCCTAAGTGGACAAACGGAACTGCAGAGCCGTCACCACGACGCTTCAGAGAGGGAAGACCGGGAGAGTAACTATGCCACGGTCAATAAGTTCAAGGTCAATGTCATGGCGAATTCAGCCTGCGTTGACCTTCTCGTCTGGGCTATTGGCGATGAGACAGGTGATTTTGAACCTTAATTCTAATAGGAGTAAGGTTGAAATTCGAGCGGTAAAAGGGTGTTGATAAAAAATGTTGGGATGTTCTTTGATGTCGTAATTTTGTTGTCCTTTTGTCTTTTTCCTCTATTTAATTTATTTATCTATTTTGAATCTATTTTATTTGCTTATCTATTTATTTTATTCTTTTTTTTATATGTGTGACAAGTTTCCCAAAAAAATATTTTTTAATTGGATTTTTTACGATTTTTTTGCATTTTTTTTTGGGAAATTTGTCACAAAAATGTGTTATAATTTATATGTATTGTATTATGGTGTTGCAGTGGACGGGGATTATCACGTACCGGCTCTTATAAACGCTCTAACCATATTAATAGGTACCGGCGTGTGTTGAGTGATACCCCTGTGCTAACTAACCTAAAGCGTACTAATGAAAACTTACCTTATGCTTATTGTAATACAGTTCAATTTGCATTGGGACTTTTAAGAAATACTGTAGGTATATTCGTCTCAGTAATTGATCATTCTTTTGTTTTCGACGTGGGGTTTGTTCAAAAGTCTGTTTTATTTTTAATGATGTAAGGTTGAAAATAGTTTGGGAATTGGTTTTAATAGAATTGTTTATGTGATAAGAACCATACATGTATTAGATTAATTATAGAGAATAGTGTTTTGGATAGGTTCGCTATTTTCCCGAATATGAATATTGGACAGTTCAACTTTTAGTTTTTTTATGATTAACCAATTTCATAGTTATTCAGCAGGGAGGGTTTCTGTTAATATTTGTTTTAACGCGAAGACTATATCTATTTATTTATATTTTATAGATTACTTATCATATTTATTTATATATTTTTTCTATTTTCCATACTAATTTATCATTTTATATGTATCATGATTATTAAAATTACATATACATATTTATTGATAGTACCTGTTCATATACCTACCATACATCTGCATTTGTTTCAATATGATCATTGATCAATTACGCCCGTTATGCTCAAATTAAAATATACCACATTTTCTTCCGATCCAAAAATAACTTTAATTTTATTTCATTAAATATTTTCAAAATGTACTATATACCAAATTTAATAAAGAAAAATATAGTAGTTTATTTTAATGTTTTCGTGCTTTTGCAGGTGCGGATTCGTTATGTGGACGTTTGACTGAGAAGATAAACTCCAATCATAACCATAAACTTATATTGGCACATATGCCGTTGCTGATGGTCTGTCTTGAAGTAAGTACCTATACACTACACAGTACACAAGCTTAAAGGGTTTTATGTTGCTTGGTAAATCGGTAGAAGAGTTCAGGTAGGTAGTCGCTCCATGTAAGAGAATGGTACTCATCATGTTTGGTTTAGAATACTAGCCGAAACAATAGAATAAAGTAGGGAAAAGTTTAGGTGGTTGATGAGATATTTTGAGATAACACGGGGTACCCAGACTGACCAGACGTGTTTAAAGATGAACAGCTGAAGCTCGATTCGAGTCGCAGTAGCGAGTTGTTGGAGACACCTACCTATATCCGTCAACAGATATGAACCAGAATCCGGATTGTACCTATTATTATTGTTTTTAAGACAGATGTATCTCGGCCGGATAGTTAGACTGTCGTGTCGGTGGGAAAATAGTACATATAAGCGTCGACATTTGAAAGTCCGCCGAGGATATTTCCAGAAATTCACTTTTTTGACAAAGTCTACACCTCCAATTTTAAATATCCGTCTCTTATTTATATATTTTTCTTACAGGGACTCGGCAAGCTAGCGACAAAGTTCCCGACGATAGCGAACACATCGATCTACTGTCTTCGTGACTTCCTAGTGACACCATCGCCGATACTCTTCAAGTTGCACAAGTTGGAGCTCGAGAAGACCGGCAAGGAACACATGAAAGTCACTCGTGAGTCAGAATTTTATCCTACTAATATTATAAACGCGAAAGTTTGTATGTATGGATGTATGGATGTTTGTTACTCTTTCACGCAAAAACTACTGAATGGATTTTAATGAAACTTTACAATAATATAGCTTATACATCAGAATAACACATAGGCTACAATTTGTAAACATATTGTTCGAAATACTAAACCTGCGCAGACGAAGTCGCGGGCACCAGCTAGTATTTATTATAATCTATACCCTAATGTTATAAAGCTAAAGAGTTTGTGTGTTTGTAAGTTCGATTAGAAAATTACTTTTGACCCGCGTGCGAGAAGTAGTCGCAAAGGGTGAAGGGTCCGCAGGTGAAAACGCTAACGAAAGTAAAAGTACATAATCATAAGTTATGGGACTCCGTAATAAGACCTCACGAGATGTAATGGTCGTATACTCCATAGTACAATTATTTATTGTTTAACTTTGACAACTAGAAAAGAAACACTTATCAGTATTGTTTTATTTTCAGCTTTATCAATGATGAATCGTAAAAACAGTATCAGTAAATCTTACATTGCTATTTGTGCCAGAAATTAAGTATGACGGTTAATAATAAAACAGGTTTCACATTTATGTAAAAAAAAGCTTTAAACTTTTGTACCATAAGAATAAGTGTCATCCAATTTTCCCCAAAAAACACGCGTAAAACCGCAGGAAACAGCCGTACCAAAATAACATTTACAATCAACCATTTTCAGTACAAGGCAAAGAGCTACAAGGCCTAACCGAGACCGGTGTTCCAGTGAAATCGACGCCCTTCGAGAAGCTTCGAGACGCCGCCATAGAGAACTTGTGCGTGGCGCTAGAAGCGGCCCTGACGGTGGACCCGTACTGCGTGCCCGCGCTAGTGGGCTCCGTCAGCAATCGCCTCTTCACTGCCGAGACTAGTGATAGGTGAGCATTTATAGCATCTGCCTAGCCGCTTCCAGCTGTTAGTGGTAGCAGTGCCATAGAGAACTTGTGCGTGGCGCTAGAAGCGGCCCTGACGGTGGACCCGTACTGCGTGCCCGCGCTAGTGGGCTCCGTCAGCAATCGCCTCTTCACTGCCGAGACTAGTGACAGGTGAGTCATAAGGCCGCATTTCACTTTAGAACGGCGGCCTATTGGATTTAAGTCACGTGATTATTTTTTTCGTATGCCATTTTGCAAACACTTTCATTGAATACCCATATCAGTCCGCCATCTTGGGGAGGCAGCCATATTGGATTTGTAATGACGTTTCTTAGCTACGCATGCATTGTCGTCAGAACTCAGTGCGTGTGCAAAATTTCAGCCTAATCGAAGATCGGGAAGTGGGTCAAATTAAGATTCCAAGTTTTTCTTACGTACATAGGTACGAGTGAAGCTAATATAAGCGTCTTAAAAACACATTTCCACCTTTTCATATCTGAATACTGAATTTAAATGTAATTGTATTTATTTCAGTGAATCTTCTCTGATAAGTACGAACATTGTGATCATGTTGGGCCACGTCGCCGTCGCGTTGAAAGACACGCCGAAGACCACTGACACCATTCTGCAGTTCTTCCAGCAACGGTAAGATTCATATTAATCATATAATTGACACCCGACGCAATAAGAGAGGTGTTATAAGTTTGTTTGTCTGTGGCACCATAGTTCTTGAACAGATAAACAGATTTGGTTGTGTTTTTTTACTTGAAAGCGGGTTCATTCTTAGATAATACTGCTTCATCAAAATCGGCTCAACCGTTTAAAAGTTATTGGGTGATATCCAGCTTGTCTCTTTTATTTAGTACTCTTAAAGTTTCCAATATTTTTGCTCTGGGATGAAAGTGGAACTGCGTGGAACAGCTACTATTTTATAAACATACTTTTCCGCAGACTCTGCCGTGCCCCGTCATCACTAGACACCCTGATAGTAGACCAGCTGGGCTGCATGGCACTGGCCAGCCCCGAGGGTCCGGCACACGACGAGATCATGCGGATGTTCACCGTCATCACCGTGGAGGCTGCCAGCGCCGCCTACCATCACACTGATGATAAGAAGCAGTACCGGTGAGTACATCATCACTGGACACCCTGATAGTAGACCAGCTGGGCTGCATGGCACTGGCCAGCCCCGAGGGTCCGGCACACGACGAGATCATGCGGATGTTCACCGTCATCACCGTGGAGGCTGCCAGCGCCGCCTACCATCACACTGATGATAAGAAGCAGTACCGGTGAGTACATCATCACTGGACACCCTGATAGTAGACCAGCTGGGCTGCATGGCACTGGCCAGCCCCGAGGGTCCGGCACACGACGAGATCATGCGGATGTTCACCGTCATCACCGTGGAGGCTGCCAGCGCCGCCTACCATCACACTGATGATAAGAAGCAGTACCGGTGAGTACATCATCACTCGACACCCTGATAGTAGACCAGCTGGGCTGCATGGCACTGGCCAGCCCCGAGGGTCCGTATTAAGTTTTTAACACTATGTATGCATTTAATTTCCGAATGTTGCCCCCGCTTTCTCAAGGTTTCCATCATCAGATCCTGAACCTGATGACGAAAGGACAATTTGGGAAGTATGTTCTATCAAAAAAAAAACAGATTTCTTCAGATCGGTTCCTGAACATCGAAGATATGATCAGCTTGAAATTGAATACCAAGCATTTGGTCATCTTCTCTATTTTTTCTCTTATTGTTAATCTCTGTGAACTCCAATTTTAATAGGGTTTTCATTAAAAAAAAATTTTTTTTTTCGTATTTTCTTAGACACGTGTCAGGCGCCGTACTAAACGCGCTCGCGAACATAGCGGCGAACGTTCGCGGCACTACGGCTCGACTCGAGCTGCTCACTCGACTGCTCGAGCTGTTCGTACAACTGGGACTGGGCGGAGAGGGGATTAAACATAAATGTTACTAGTTATACTTCGACTGTAATTTAGCTAGATTTGAGAGACGATAAAAAACACCATGTTGCTTGGAGCAGAATTTAGAAAATTATCGACTTTTTAATCGACTACAAAAACATTATTTCTCCACTCAAAATATATATTTCTCAGTCCAAAATTTTCTCAGAAGTCACCGCTTCTTTTTGACCATAATTTCCTTTTTCCTTAGGCACGTGTCAGGTGCCGTACTAAACGCGCTCGCGAACATAGCGGCGAACGTTCGCGGCACTACGGCTCGACTCGAGCTGCTCACTCGACTGCTCGAGCTGTTCGTACAACTGGGACTGGGAGGGGAGAGGGCGACGGATAGATCGCCGGCCCCAGTGCTGAAGGCATCTGGGAGTGCTGGGAACTTGGGTGTACTTATACCTGTTATAGCTGTGAGTATATTTTATTCTATAAGCCTTCATCATTTTAATGTGTAGTGCACAAGCTGCTCGTATATGTATCGCGCCTGCTCAAGACGAATTGGCGATTTCAGACTTTAAAGTCATGGTTTCCAAAGCGACGTGAAAACATGTCACTGGCTGTCATTAATTTATTTGTTTGCACCGTAAAGGCTCCGAAACTACTAAATCGATTTGAATAATTTTATTACTGTTGGGAAACTAGACTTTTTCGAGTAACATTGGCTATATTTTGTCTGAGTACTGGAGTTTTACTCGAGATAAGTGTGAAACCGGGGAAAACAGCTAGTGTAACAGACTTAGATATATGCGCAATTGCGCATACTTGTACTCGGAATTTAGTTGCGGAGAATTTTGCAAAAACTATACCATATCCACTAACCTTTAAAACTGTTGTCACTATAGTTCTAAGGGGCACTTATTCTTTTACAGGTCCTAGTAAAACGGTTACCACCAATTAGGAACCCGAAGCCTCGACTGCACAAATTATTCAAAGATTTCTGGCTATACTGTGTAGTCATGGGATTTACTGCAGCCGAATCAGGTAATTATTATTATATTCTAATAACACCTTTTAATATTTTATTTATTTATTTTTTTATTATTCATTCAAACTAGTTCACAACTTACCCACGAATTATTAAAATTAATGCTAAGTACAGACTTTACTGATTTTATATTAAGTGCGTGGGTGCAGATAAATGCATACTTGATTATTTTATTTTGTCCAAGATTTGAAAAATTCCGATTCGAACCTTCTCAAAATGCATCTTCTATACTTTTATATTTCTCCTCCTTCTTGGGAAGTCGATTAGTTATCCGCACCCTCGCACCGATTCAACAACATAAAATATCAAACAAAACTTTATAATTTAGCTGTATCCTATCTATTCTGAACTCTATTGAAATGTATATAACATGCTTCGATCAACAATAGCAAATACATATTATATTACAAACTAAAACAAACCTTAACGTGTAAGACACAAAGCCCAATTTCGAAAAACAGACAAAATAAGACTGAGAGCATATTAATGTCGGTCCTGCTTGTGATCCCTCTCCGGTGGTATCGCATTACCGTCCCCTCGGGTTATGAGAGTGAAGGAATAGTGAGTGCACCTGTGTCTGCGCAAATGCTTGTGCACTATATTATGTTCTGCGCAGCTGGCTGATCTCCTTAGAGATAACAGCCGTGACCGACAATAGCCCTGGATGCCATTGAAGTTTTGAGATCAGGACATATTATTAAAGTACACAAGCATTTGCGGGTGCACTCACTATTCATTCACTCTCATAGTCAGATGGGACGGCAATCCGACACCACTGCAGAGAGATCAGACTCAGGACCGGGCTATGACAGTGCACCTGTGTCTGCGCAAATGCTTGTGCTCTATAATTATGTCCTGAGCAGTTGACTGGTCTCTTTAGAGACAACAGCCGACTATGGGCCTGGATGCCATTGAAGTTTTGAATTATTTGTATGATTGAGTATGTAATTGCTATTGTTGATAGAAGATAACAATGTGATGTTACATAGATGTATTTAAATCTTATTGTCTCTTCTTCTATGGCGACTCGTGTAGCTATGCGAAAGCGTGAGTAACCATGCTTCTAGAAGTATATAGATGTATGTTGTATGGTTTTACGATGATTTGTTTAGTGTGCTGCTATATCGACCATGTATGTGTTTAGTTCATTATCTATATGTAATAGGAGTTTTTTAAGTAAATTGCTAGAAATAAGGGGAGTTTTTAAGGTGCAGGAAATTTTTGATAGTTTACTTTTTCCCAACTGCGCCGAAAGAGTAATTTATCATTCAACAGCAGGGCGTAGGCTTCTTAAATCTCAAAGTATTGTGACCTAAAAATATTCATATAAAATATACGCTGTAAGAAGCTTTCGAAATTATTGCCATATTGTCGTATATGAAAACTGTAAAAGTATGTTTTTTTTTGACACGGGACTTAAATTACTTCTTTGTTTCAATAAATATTGCAAAAATCAAACTGACATAAATTCTAGATCAAACAAATACAGAATTGGTAAGTAACCCAAAAACATTGGTGGATATAGCACCACCAACATTTGCAGTGTTACAAAACCCTAACGCAGTTTGATCAAACATTGGTCCAAATGTACAAACGTTTGTAGTGTGTGTATTCATTTATTTTCATTATTTTGACGAGTGTGCTTCTAGGTAAAGTTTTTAGAAGGCATTGTTAGTCGTAATTTATTTTCGTAGGTATTTACATAGATAAGCTTTTGAGTGAGGAGTGATTTTTTGTTTCGGCAATTTTTTTACAATAACGTGCATTTTTAAAATGCGTGACAGAACCTCCATTTAATAATGTAATTCTTGTACTATAGTTGTAAAGAAATCCTATTGACATATGATATTTTACCAATTACTGTGACTGTTTGTCTATGCTAATAACAGATAGTTCACTGTTTCAATCTCATGGTTTGTACATTTAACTCAGTCTTGAAAAATAATAATAATTTGATGCCCTTCATCCATCCAAACTAAACTATTCTTCATTTAATAAAGTACAATAATAAAATAATCCCAACTTCCACAGGCTTATGGCCCCAAGAATGGTACGCAGGAGTAAAAGAGATAGCAGTGAAATCTCCTTTCCTTGTCTCTCAAACTTCACTTCGTTCGGAAATGCGAGAGCTCCAATACACGTCCGCTGTCCGCAACGACTCAGTCTCAATTAACGAACTTCAGGAGTTGAAAACCCAAATTTCGAATCTGTTGGACCATCCGCCCGAAGTGACGGTATTCGTGAATAAGTTGACTTTCGCGCCCTGTATGTATCTGCTCAGCGTTTATTGGTTGGAGACTTTGAGGTGAGATATTTTTTTAAGCTTTTTTTGTACCCCGACGCAAAAAGTATTAGTTTGATCTGACCACTTGCCACAAACAGCGATGGATAAAAAAAAATGGAAGGCTATGGGGGAGGCCTTTGACCAGCAATGGGACAGCATAGGCTAAACTAAAAAAAATAATAGTTTATCGCTATTTGTATCTATCTGCTTTAAATGGATAAACCCATTTTAATGGTGAAGCTAGTGTTAAAGTGTTTCAAAAATATCGACTCAATAAAGTTTCTGAATATTCCTCTATGTTTTCTCTCTTAATGTCTGTCCATGACCCAGGTGAATAATTAAAGGACTGCCACCAACAAAGAGGTCAGACGATCAGACAAAAGTCCAACTGATCCTTTTCGAATGCGATAGGGGATACATACGTTCAGCAGTGGAGGTCCTATGTCTGATCTGATGATGATGATGACCGTATATACCAAGCTACAACTTCCTGAAATAGTATGAAGTATGGTCATATTCAAGTTGTTCATTTGTTATTTCAGAGTGAGTAATTCACCAGAGCCAAGCTTACAACCGATCATAGAGTATTTGAGCGATTCCGCCTTACAGAAAGACAAGACCGGTATGTGGCAATGTGTTGCCAGGTAGGTACAACTTTCTTTATTTATTTATGGCAATTTTTTTTAAATTTTAAAGTTATGTTTTTGTATTAAAAATATCAAGTTTTTGTATTCCTGTACTAATTTCCGATTCTAATTTTACCGGTGTCCCTAGGGAACTGCTTACACGCACATGGATAAAAATTGATTATGTGTTATTAAAATCAATTCAGTAGTTTAAGCGTGAAATAACAAGCATACCATTTATCCATTATCAGCCCACATTATCCATGCATCCTGACTAACTTTCGCATTATATTTTATTACTTTACTAGCTTCTGCCAGCGGTTTCAGCCGCATCCCGTGGGAACTCTCTATAGCCTTCCTCGATAAATGGGCTATCTAACACTGAAAGAAATTTTCAAATCGGACCAGTAGTTCCTGAGATTAGCGCGTTCAAACAAACAAACAAACTCTTCAGCTTTATAATATTAGTATAGACAAGAATAAAAATACCTCTGGTAGTTTTTTCTCACAGTTACTTGGCTAATGCAGGACCATAGTCACAGTGCAAAGCGAATGTAACTCTATTTGTCCAGGGTATCCAAATAACACAATTTTATTACCTTGTAAATTTTAATATGAAGTCTTATACCAATTATTACACACCACACACCTAAAACTCCCTTCAAACATACAATTTCCAGTGTCGGCGACAAAGTATTCCAAAAATTCCTTGACGTGATGTCAGACAAGGTTAAAGACGAGTCCCGGGAGAGGGAACTCGAGGGCCACGCTCAGTTCCTGCTGGTGAACTTCAATCACATACACAAGCAGATACGCAGGGTCGCCGACAAGTGGCTCGCGGGACTGGTCGATAGGTTCCCTCATTTGTTGTGGAACTGTCGGGTGAGTTTTTTTTATTATAATTTTATTACAATCGTTCTGGAATGTTCTTTGTAGTTTTGAGGTGGTGGGATGTGGTAGAAGCTGTCTTTGGTAGGTAGATAGATAGTCTTTATTATGTACATACACCAATCAAAATACAAGAAAAAAACAAAACTAAACATTTAGGTAAAATGAAGTGAGTTGACTGTTATTGACACTGAAATCCTTTGATGCTAATGTGTCCAAAAATTTTGGATTAGTTAATAGAAGTTATTAAGACCAAAATCTTTAGGTCCATTTTCACCCAAAAAGATGATACTACTTAGGAAAGCAGCTGTTTATCAGAATAATATTTCCTAAAATAGTTGAGAATAAAACAGTTTATTCGGGACTTCTTTTTCAAAAAACAAGCTTACACAGACTAGGTTTCACGAAAAATAAAGCTTCTTAAAGAGAAAGTTGTCGCTTACCGATTATATAAAATATTGTCTGTGAAATAGCCCTTAGACTATCATCTGCTAAAAATAAATTTTAATGTTTTCAGGTCCTCTGGTCAATGCTAGATATTCTGCAAGTTCTGAGCTTCAGTTTAGAATTAGACGCGAATCAAGAAACACCGTTACTGAAAGTACCTGGAACGGACTTCACTTTACAGCTGCAAGACACATTGGAAGGCAGAGAGGTAAGACAAATTATACGTTATTGTAATAGCAATAAGGTTTACAATTGTATAACTGTATTGTTTTCTATCTTTCAGTGTATTGTGAAAGATTTTGCGGATCGTTGCCACGGAATAGTGCAAGAGGCAATGAAATGGGCGCCTCAGTCTACTAGGTCGCATTTGCAAGAATATTTGAATCAGGTATGTTATGTTAATGCATAATTCGCAGCCAACTGCTATTCAATTAAACAGCTAGCCTTTTGACTGCACACAAGCCCACAAGAAACTGAAACAACTCTAAAAACCCAACTCATAAAAACTATTGGTGAATTAGAATAAAAAAAAAATTGTGTAATATTCGCCTGCCATGTACTGTGTAGTGAAGCATAACCAATATGGCGACACATACGCACAGACATAAGAACGATTAACCAGTATTTTATTTATCCTATGCTACAACATCCTTTAAAAACACTAATTTCCTTCAAAGGTACCAAACTCCACCCTCTGGCATCACTGCGGCCTAGCCCTCGCCACTGGAGCCCTACTCGGCGCGGCCGGGCTCAACAGGATGTCGGCCCCATTGCCTCGGGCCGCCCTGGACAAACGTCCGCCTTGTGTCACGCAGGACTCCGCTGCGTTACTCGCTGTGGTGTCGCAAAGAAGTCGATATGCGGGCGAGGTTGGTATAAAACCTTTAGTGATTTTTTGTTATTATTATGTTTGTGTTTATGGTATAATACTGTAGGAACAACGTTTTACACCACCCAGTTAGGACGCAGCAAATGAACTTAGAGCTAATAGGTATTGCAAGTTATCACTAGGTAGGTATGGCTTTTTATAAGATAGAAGCAATTTGGACCCTGTAGGCACAGTTTAAAGATGTTGGAGAGTTATGCAGTAGCTTATTACTAAATATTATAAGTATAATACTTATTATCCGTCGGCTTTAGGGTTAGCTCACAATCGTCACCACTCCCAACCAGTCGAAACAATATTGTTCAAATATGGGCTAGTATTTATTTTTTCTGGCAACACAAGAAGTTAGCAGACATAATAATTGTCATGTTGCCTATGTAAAGTAGATGGATCTAAAGAGCAATACGTAAAGCACATATTTGAGGAATATAATTTTTGCCTGGATAAACTAACTTTATTCTGGAACGTATGTACTTAATAATGTCGTAGAGCCCTATGCAATGGCGGCCAGCTATTTCTGGGATATGAAACCTATTTCTTGATATCTCCCGTACTCGGCCGTAATTGGCTCCCAAGTTATTTCTTGGCCGAACTTTATTTAGGCTATATACTATATACTTATTTATGTAATGACTAGACTGCAAAAATGGCTCTCTCTCACTCTGGTCTCTTTCTACCCGAATAGCTCGCGCCAGAGGGAAGGTCGTTTTTACAGTGTATGCATGTATGTATATTTAGACAGCCTAAACGGCTTTTTGCTTTTTTAGTTGAGAGAACTGTTAGATTAGTTGCGAAAGCCTCATTTTATTTAACTTTAATCATTCTTACTTCTCACCTTCGCTTCGCTTTTTATCGTATTTAGAAATCTAAAAACCAGAAGTGTGAATTAATGGTTTTATTTGCGAAACTAGTGCCCGAAAATGGCCGTCATTGCGAAGTGGCGCTCGCCCGGTAACTTTTCGTTTTAAGTTCTTCAGTTTTTTCTGGCAAAAACTTGAGCAAAATGAAGTGCCTCAGTAGTCCCGTGATTTCTTATCTTATTTGACATTAAACTCACGAAAAACAACAAAACGTCACTTTTGTATCCGTTTATGAAAACGACTACATATTTTTGTAACAAATATATTTCCCAAAAGGCTACTCAATCTTACCGCTGCGAAAACTTAAAGAAAGTATTATTATCGATATCTGTCCGATCATTACCTACATAGCACGGCCGCTGTAAATGGTTATGTGTGTGGGTGCGACTTACGGCTGATCAGATAAATAACAAAGAAAATACGACATGGTTGAATTTTGCATACAAATTTTAGGTACGTAAGTAAAACGTCACAAGCTTAATGCGTCGTATCTCATTATTTCTTAGTTTTGTTAAAATAAAAGAGGGATTAATTGCTGTTTTTAACCCTGTCAACACGCATATTGTTTGTGTGTTTGTGCAGTACGTTCGGACGCGGGTGTGTGCGCTGTGTAATTGCTGCTGCATGGGATGTTGTGACGAACTGGACTGGAAGTCTTGGAGACATCAGGTCCCGATACATTTTAACTTAGCGGGGCATATCACTTTAATTCTAACATCAATGCTTCCTGCCCACCGTTTCCGTAAATATTTTCTTTTCGGCAAAAAATGCTAGGTTTATACAAAGCGCCGTATTTATTCTAATTTGTTATATGTAAGCGAAATTTCATTTTTTGCCTCGCTGCGATCTATAACTCATAGTAGGTTAAGCGTATGCATAGTGTAGTCTGCCTACTCTATGATTTTACTCAGCAAGAGTAGATTCTTTTATTTTGCTGTGAGCCATATAGTGATGTTTCGATAAAAATGTTGTTAAATCGCTTCCACCAACGATTTCACCCGCGTCCTGACACATACATAAAAAGTAATCTATATGTGATTCAGAAATTAAGCTATATTATTGACAAGTTTCTTTAAAATCGTTTTTGCGTGAAAGAGGAACAAACATTCATACATACCTATAAACTTTCGAATTTATTTACTCTTTATAAGGAGCCATTTATATATGTGATTCAGAAATTAAGCTATATTATTGACAAGTTTCTTTAAAATCGTTTTTGCGTGAAATAGTAACAAATATTACATACATACATACTCACAAACTTTTGCGTTTATTTACTGTTTATAAGGAGTCATTCAACCCCCTTTCGGCAATACCTGTATTTGTTAATATTTGTTATGTAACAGATTGCGGGAGCCGTCAGTGCGGAAGGTGGAGGGGAGGCAGCTCTCTGGCGCGTTGGAGCTCGTCTACATTCAGCCCTTCGTGATGCTTGCACCAGCGGCAGTGAAACCTCGCACAGGTTAATGTTTTTTATTTACGTAAATAGGCTCTGTGTTATGTGAAAGAATAAGTACTCTGTGTTACGATTTTAAACATAACTTATTAAAGAAAATATAAAACACATACCTATTTAACAATACATAGACTCCTTGCGAAAATTGTGAATCAGTGTCTTGACATAGGTAGCCTTTCATCCAGAGTCACATTACTAACGACATTGACACGTATCGGGAGATTTCTCTTATATCGTGCGGTGCTGCATCGATTTTTCGATATTGATGTCTTTTCATTCATTTATTTATTCTTTAACATGTTTGCAACATTTTATGTAAGAAATATTAAATACAAAATATAACTCCATGGTCTATTTCTTACAATTTTAATTATATTTGTAACAAAATAATAATGGTCTAACTATTATAATTACCACAGGGCAGCACTATGGCGTGCTACGGCACTGCTAGTGCACGCGCGGCACCACTCCCCGCACGCCGCGCACTCGCACACCGCGCCCACTGCGCGAGGCCTGCTGCATTCTGTGGGTGAGTGTTATGTGAGAAATTGAACAGGATCCTTGAGGTCAAGGCAATAAATAAAGGGGAATTTTCGAAAAATACGATATGCCAGTGGTTTCATCCACATCCCGAGAAGAGCTCTTCCCGGGGCTTGATAATAATATAGCCTATCTTCTTTGTCAGGCTCTATGTTATCGGAGTACGAAAATTTGTTTACAGCGATTGAGTATGCTTTATGTGTATGATGAATATAGAGAGAGAAAAGTAGATACACCAAGGAAAAGATGGATGGACTGCCTCAAAGATGACATAATAAGAAAGGAGTGGATGTTACTTGTCGATAGGGAGGAATGAAACCGAACAACATATTGCGCTGACCTTAAATACTTTGGATATAAGGCAGGAAGAAGAATTCCTTTTGGCGTGAAAGACAGACAGAGTTACTCTCCCATTTATAATATTACTAAAGCTTATTATATCTCTTTTCCTTCACAGCCTGGTCTCAAGTGGAAATCTTCACGGAAGACGCAGTAACTACCGCTGTGGAATGTTGGCAATGGCTGACCACAGCCCGACCAGACTTGGAGATACGACTCATGCAGGAAATATTCTCCGCGTGGCAGAGCACTGTGGATCGGAAGATGGGGCTGTTCTCGAAGCAGCAGGATGAGATCAGTCCCCTGGCTGCTCATGAAGGTTAGTAGATAAGGAACAACTTGGAGATACGACTCATGCAGGAAATATTCTCCGCCTGGCAGAGCACTGTGGATCGGAAGATGGGGCTCTTCTCTAAGCAGCAGGATGAGATCAGTCCCCTGGCTGCTCATGAAGGTAGGTTTTAGTAGATAAGTAACAACTTGGAGATACGACTCATGCAGGAAATATTCTCCGCGTGGCAGAGCACTGTGGATCGGAAGATGGGACTGTTCTCTAAGCAACAGGATGAGATCAGTCCTCTGGCAGCTCATGAAGGTTTGTTAAGTAATAAATAAATATCTTGTTTATAGTATGGTTAGATTTGATTATGTAATTTTCGTTTCTTAAACCAAATCTAACGTCCCTCATAACACACTACTGAACACAGTAGGTTCATAAAGTGTTACAAAATGTTCAATCATTATAATTTATAACCCAATGTTCTTAAACCAACTGCTAACTTTGAAACTTGTACGTGAAAATACATAGAAAACGGTTTTTTTTGCAAGAAAACTACGTTTATTTATTTATTAAGGACAAGCTTCCGCCAGCGGCTTCGCCCGCGTGGTGTGTTGATAAAAAGTAGCCTATGTGTTAATCCAGGGTATCACCTATGTACATACCAAATTTCAACCAAATCGGTCCAACCGTTTTTGCGTGATTGAATAACAAACATACATCCATACATTCTCACAAACTTTCATATCTATACATATATAATAATAAAATGATAGGAAAGTCAAAACTATACATTAAATATTTTTTTAAAAGAATACTTGGGGGGTTATCCATGATCGATTCTGAACCCAAATATGTAGTTTTTAGAATTTTTGTCTGTATGTCTGTTTGTCTGTATGTTTGTCCCGGATAAACTCAAAAAGTACTGCATGGATTTAAATCAAATTATTGCATGACTATTACCTGGGGGCCGGTTCAACACATAGGCTATATATTATCACGCCATCACCCACAGGGGTTGAGCAATGATTAAATGATTAAATAAACGAAATTGGAAATTCTATATTGCCCACGCAGACGAAGTCGCGGGCAACAGCTAGTTTATAATATAAGTAGGATTTACCGACAGCTTCTGTGTAGATAAATCTTACCTGTGTAGATCACTCCTTAGTGACGGAATGTCATACAAATCCTTCACTAAGGAATGGCTTAAGTAACCATTAAATGTGTCTGAGTGGGGAGGCTAGAGTTCAATTTTTGTTATGACTCGGCTTACACAGTCGCCAGTTACCTCTAAGTTCACCAACATTCACAAAATAAATGATAGTATACAAAATTGTTTCTGTTGTCGGTGAAAATGGGCTTTAGTCGATATTAAATACATCGACAAAAGCCCATTTGCAATTGCAGTTCTTTATCAGTGTTTTATATTGGGCTTCTGTTTTGCAAAGGTTTGTACACCTTTTCTCAGTTTAATTACATTGGTAGCCGATTCCAATTTCGTTGGAACACTGTGGTTAGATCATGCCACAAAAATTAGCCATTTTTATTTATTCCTGATTTTAAAACTGTCAAGTCAAAATAAGCGTTATTTCTTTCAGGAGCAAAACTAGAACCTCGTCCACCGTTCGTGGCGCCACACGCGGTGTGGGTTCGATACCTGTGCGAGGTAGCGGAGACTGCCAAGTACAACAGCTTAGAGAAAGTCGAGATGTTGGCCAGTTTGTTACATAGGTAAGCGACATTTTACGAGATAATTTTTATTGTAGATGAGGTGTTTTTCTGTGGAATTTTCGTTTTTAATTTCTTAACTCATTGGCTTCTGTTAGGGGACTTTCTTGCGACCCACGGGAACTATATCATAGGCACATAATTTATTTTACAATATTTTTACAGGTCACTTCCAATCACGGTTGGAGATATAAGGGATCATATAAACAGACATGTTGAAGCCGTTGGAGTGAGATTTAGGTGAGTAGTATTTCTGAAATTGAGTAACTGTTTAAAATAAATAAATAAATAGTTTATTTCACACAAAGTTTACAATGTTGAACTATGACTATAAAAACATAAAGGTTTATTTGGGTCAACAATATGAGGTACCCTGACTCCTAAACTAGGTGTAGGCCTGTAACTTAGAAGTCAGTGATTCTCCGTAAAAAAGTCATGTCATATTAATAAGAGGACATTTCAGAAATACCAAATGTATTGTTTCTTTTCATCTACCACTCAACCGATTCAAAAAAGTTTAGTTTTGACTTGGCGATTACCCATTTTTGCACAGAATTTTTATTTATAGTGAAAGTAACAACATTTTCTTGTACGGTAGACCGCACATCAGTGGTAACTGTCATGCACCTTAACTCAATAGTAATAAGAACGATTTTCCTATAAAACTGTTACCACTGACCTGAAGTTGACTGTACACATATCGTAATTTTTTTTCAAATTCCCCCAGACTCCTATCCTGCGGCCTATCCCTCCTCCAAGGGGACATACTCCCCCGCTCCATAGCTCGCAACATCCTCCGCGAGCGAGTGTACGCGTCCTGCCTGGACTACTTCTGCCGCGGCCTCACCTGCCCCGCCAAGAGTGCCAGCGCCCTCAGGGAGGACATCATCTCCCTCATCAAGTTCTGGCAGCTCATGCACTCTGATAAGAAGTATTTGAAGAGCAGCGACATTGCTGGTAAGATCCTGTATATTGTATACTTCTGCCGCGGCCTGACCTGCCCCGCCAAGAGTGCCAGCGCCCTCAGGGAGGACATCATCTCCCTCATCAAGTTCTGGCAGCTCATGCACTCCGATAAGAAGTATTTGAAGAGCAGTGATATTGCTGGTAAGATCCTGTATATTGTATACTTCTGCCGCGGCCTCACCTGCCCCGCCAAGAGTGCCAGCGCCCTCAGGGAGGACATCATCTCCCTCATCAAGTTCTGGCAGCTCATGCACTCCGATAAGAAGTACCTGAAGAGCAGTGACATTGCTGGTAAGATCCTGTATATTGTATACTTCTGCCGCGGCCTCACCTGCCCCGCCAAGAGTGCCAGCGCCCTCAGGGAGGACATCATCTCCCTCATCAAGTTCTGGCAGCTCATGCACTCTGACAAGAAGTACCTGAAGAGTAGCGATATTGCTGGTAAGATTTTAGACTGGCTGTTTCGAGGGAACTACATCCCCCTTATGAGTGAAAAGCTGCGAAGTTATATTGGAATCCATTCTGGTATTTGCGAGCAAAGAAGTAACGAACATACACTCTCACAAACTTTCACCTTTACTCAGCGCTTTCTATTAGGTTTGGGCGAGGATCTATTCTCAAAAGGAAATCGCCAGAAACTTGTTAACCTGCAGTTACAGTAAATTCGCGACGCATTGCATTGACACTCCTTCTCATTTCCCTTCCTTGATATCTTATTTCAGGTGAATTCGAGCTGATGGGCCCGAGCAGTAATCAGAGCATTTACACTTCCAACTCACCCATAGACAACAGATCTTCTGTCAACAGCGACATTGGCAGTCGACAAACTACTGGTTGGATAAATACGGTATGTACATACTTAGTGTAGAAATGCCTTGACGATGTAAATTGATAATTATTTGTGGCTATTTTAACAAAAAATGAAAGTTACAACAAAGGGAATTCCAATAAAATTGAAGATAAGGTCGTGGCTAAGTAAGAGCCGCACGGGTCGATCGATTAGAAGATTAAGCAACGCTTGTTGCGTTCGGTCCTTGGATGGGTGATCATCTAAGTCATGGCGTATTTCTAAAAACAGGTTAAACTGTAGTAATTCCACTTAGTCGTCTAGAATCTAATAATAAAGTCTACCAAAGATCTTATTCAGATAATTAAAACGTGTTTTCAACCACATTGCCCCATTAACTATCCCCTATTATTCCCTAGGTGCCGATGTCAACGACAACCCTTAGTAGCGGTGCTGGTAGTATAGCAGGCAAGCGGTCGAACCGCAGCGTGAAACCGCCCGCCAAACCACAGGACACATTCGTCAAAGACTACGTTAGGAAGAGGAACCTTATATTGGAGTTAATGGTGAGTTTTTATAAAAGAATTTGTTCGTAAGATTATTGCACAACCCCAGCGAGGCCCAGCAGGGCCAAGGTCTGCCGGGGCTGCAAGGTTGTTTGAAAGAGTTACCGCGGCCCTGGTACATGGAAGGCCTACGACGGAACACGACGGTTTTTAGTCAGTAAGAGTCTGACACTCCCTCGCCGCTGCTAACCCACAGCGGGAGGGGTCATTTGACGATTTTTGACGTTGTTAAAAAAAAGATTATTGCACAAAGTTACACTTAGCTGTGATAAGGGTAGTATCGCAGGCAAGCGGTCTAACCGCAGCGTGAAACCGCCCGCCAAACCACAGGACACATTCGTCAAATGATGGTGAGTTTTGACGGGGCAAAAGAGTACTTTAAAATATACTGAAAGGTTATTAAATGTTGAGTGCTACTTACATAACATCGTGCCAAACTTATATGCTGTGACATAAGACTTTTAGGTAATGTGCAAAGTTAAACAACGTTTCAGTTTTGAGGGGTGTGCCCAGTAAATAATTATGTATTTTTGGTACTGTCTAATTTTACTTTATATCACTTCGTTTATAATGTTAGATATCCTCCGTTTCTTTAGCTTTTGGTTTCTAAAATCGACGCCTGCGTGTTGAAAAAGCGATTTCGTTTCAAAACAGTCAGTAAAAAAATATTTATATCTTAATGTATAGGTACCGTATCACAGAACCACAACTATATATAATCCCCGAACATGTTGTTTCTTCATTCCTAGGCAGTAGAGATCGAGTTCCTAGTGACTTGGCACAACCCTCACGGCAGACCCGAGCAGGCGGTGCCGGGCGAGGACAACATCGCCACGTGGCGGTCCAAGCCCAACACTGACAGGACTTGGCGGGACTACGCCAAGCTTGCCTGGGATATTAGTCCTACACTCGCTGTGTTCTTGAACATGTTGTTTCTTCATTCCTAGGCAGTAGAGATCGAGTTCCTAGTGACTTGGCACAACCCTCACGGCAGACCCGAGCAGGCGGTGCCGGGCGAGGACAACATCGCCACGTGGCGGTCCAAGCCCAACACTGACAGGACTTGGCGGGACTACGCCAAGCTTGCCTGGGATATTAGTCCTACACTCGCTGTGTTCTTGAACATGTTGTTTCTTCATTCCTAGGCAGTAGAGATCGAGTTCCTAGTGACTTGGCACAACCCTCACGGCAGACCCGAGCAGGCGGTGCCGGGCGAGGACAACATCGCCACGTGGCGGTCCAAGCCCAACACTGACAGGACTTGGCGGGACTACGCCAAGCTTGCCTGGGATATTAGTCCTACACTCGCTGTGTTCTTGAACATGTTGTTTCTTCATTCCTAGGCAGTAGAGATCGAGTTCCTAGTGACTTGGCACAACCCTCACGGCAGACCCGAGCAGGCGGTGCCGGGCGAGGACAACATCGCCACGTGGCGGTCCAAGCCCAACACTGACAGGACTTGGCGGGACTACGCCAAGCTTGCCTGGGATATTAGTCCTACACTCGCTGTGTTCTTGCCTGAGAGGTAAGTTAAATATTTTGTTATTAAACTTTTTGGCGGTTTGTGACTTATATCCGAGCTCAAGTATATGCATTTGGCCTATACCCGTCCGATGATAGCTAAAAATGCGCAGCGATTGGCCCATTGAGTTTGGTGACAACTGTACCTGTTTGACCTGTCAAGAAATAAGTAGTGCAACTATCCATCTTTTAGCATTTTTTAATCAACTGTTTTTGTTTGTCTGATTAATCTTTTCTTTGATAATAAAATTTTAAAACGCCTTTTTATAATAATAAAAAAAAACTATAAGTAAATTTAAAAAAATGCACAAAGTATGTTTACAACCGTACCGTACTCTATATACAACCGTAGCGCTCCTTTAATCGCAATGCCAATTTTTCATGAATATTTTAATACCCAATATTATTTGTCCTTCAAAACGAAATTGAACCTTATGCTCCTACATTTTAGGCTGAAAAACGAAGGCATAGTAGCGGAGATACGTCGCAAGGTGCAAGCTCAACCAACTGCCGTGTGCCACGTACCGCAAGCGCTCAAGTATCTTGTCACTACTGATACTCTACTTAGCGATGCTCATGAGGTAAGTTGCTGCAATTATCATCTGCCTAGCCCTTTGCCAAATATGTTGGGACTTAGCTTTCAGTCTAAACAGGCAGCTGAGCAACAGTGTAGTCTAAATTGCCGACTACAGTGACTGCCTATCAGACTCAAATATTTGGGCATCCCGATACCCCTTCGTAACCACGGTTCTCAAACTTTCTGACTGCTGACTGTACGTATCAACGGCAAAAGATATAAAAATGACTGACGGGACCCACAAATTTAACGAGCCTTTTGAAACAAGGACAAACTTGTTCCACGGAGCGATCGAAAACAGATTTTCTGTCGTGTCTAATTTTTTTGCTGCGTGTAAAATAAACCGAGCTTATAAGCTCACTGTAAAAGCAGTCAAAAGTTAATAGTTTTGCTAATTTTGGAATTTGAAGATTATTTTGTGCTTTTATAACATTTATTTATTTTAATAATTCTTTTCATATTCATTTACATTTCCTTACAGCTCGTCCACATGATAACCTGGGCCCGAGTAACACCAGTGGAAGCCCTCTCGTACTTCAGTCGACAGTACCCGCCGCATCCTCTCTCTGCGCAGGCGGCTGTTAGTACGCTGACGTCATATCCGTCTTCTGCCGTACTGTTGTATATACCGCAGTTGGTGCAGGCTTTACGACATGACACTGTGAGTGGAAAATTGTACCTTAATTTTATAGGGCTAAAGTTCTTTTGTTTTTTTATTATCTGGCTTAGATGGTGATGGAATATTACCTTAATAGGCTAATGGAAATAAATCTTGATGCCATTGAAATAAGGTCGATTTTGAATCGAATAATGTCTGAAGCATGCAGGAGCTGATGGAAACAGTCCTAACATTATTCAAGTATTACAAATTACGATTTTACTATAAGACTTCTTTTGGCCCATTTATATGTGGAACTTATATTTATAACTTAATGTGTTAAGAATAAGGCTAATTTAGCCAATACTATGCGAATGAAGATAAATAAGTTCTTCCTTAACTAATGTGTCGAATGTCAATGTTATAAACACAGGATCGGGATATATACGGAAATACGTGATACATAATGACTGGTTTAACTTAACAGTCATAAAGTATTAATTGCTTTGACACGTTTCTCTTTCCAGATGGGCTATGTAGCGGAATTAATAAAGTCTTTAGCGAAGAAGTCACAAGTGGTAGCTCACCAGCTCATTTGGAATATGCACACCAACTTATATACGGATGAAGAAATGCATAATAAAGATTGTAAGTATTATACCTCTTAATATTATTTTGAATAATATACTCGATTTTGACAAAGATCATGTCTATAGTGAAATGCTTCATTAGCTTTTATTGAATTTAATTCACTTGTTTCGTTTTTATTGAAATATAAAATTGAAAGTGATGTATTTATATTTTTCACCCGCGGTCCCGAGGGTTCTACTTTTCGCACCACGACAAAGTTGCCTATGTCTTGCCTCCGGCTTTTAACTATCTGTCTTCTAAAATTCATTAAATTAGGTGTAGTAGTTTTGGCGGTATAGTAGGACAGAAAAACAAAGTAAATATCGCATTTATAGCTAAGATATCTTGTAAGTTCCGTTGTTTCATTGACTAGCTACTGACACACAATTGAACAGTTAGCTTCTGAACTAGATTACAATCAGGAAAAAAAAGTGACTAAAAAGCCCTCTTTTTTCCCCTCCAGCATTATTCGACATCCTAGAAAGCCTAACAAAGAACATAGTGGACCACTTATCTGGTCCCGCTAAAGCGTTCTACGAGCGAGAGTTCGACTTCTTCAGTCAGATCACGAACATCAGCGGAGTTATCCGACCTTACCCGAAGGGCGCCGAGAGGAAACGAGCCTGCTTGGAGGCTTTGAAGAATGTTAAGGTCAGTTTTAGGAAAAAAAAATGCATTATAGGCGCCGAGCTAGGTGTGATCTTGATCAAAATCATCATCTGCCTAGCCTTTTCCTTATGTCAGGGTCGGCGCCCAGTATCTCTGGATGCATGTAAGTACCAGTGTTTTACAAGGAGCGACTGTCTGACCTCCTAAAACCAAGTTACCTAGGCAACCTTTAGTAAGACTGGTTGTCAGACTTTCTGGCTTCTGACTACCCGTAATAGCCAGATCACGAACAGCAGCGGAAATAGCCGATCTTAACCGAATAGGGACATCCTAGAAAGCCTTACAAAGAACATAGTGGACCATCTATCGGGTCCCGCTAAAGCGTTCTACGAGCGAGAGTTCGACTTCTTCAGTCAGATCACGAACATCAGCGGAGTTATCCGACCTTACCCGAAGGGCGCCGAGAGGAAACGAGCCTGCTTGGAGGCTTTGAAGAATGTTAAGGTCAGTTTTAGAAAAAAAAGCTGTATTCTTGATCAAAATCATCATTTGCCTAGCCTTTGCAAAACTATGTTGGGGTCGGCGCCCAGTATCTCTGGATCCATGTAAGTACTAGTGTTTGGCAAGGAGTGACTGTCTGACCTCCTAAAACCAAGTTACCTAGGCAACCTTTAGTAAGACTGGTTGTCAGACTTTCTGGCTTCTGACTACCCGTAATAGCCAGATCACGAACAGCAGCGGAAATAGCCGATCTTACCCGAAGGGGCTCAATTTAGACAGTCCTATCAAAGAACATAGTGGACCATCTATCTGGTCCCGCGAAAGCGTTCTACGAGCGCGAGTTCGACTTCTTCAGTCAGATCACGAACATCAGCGGAGTTATCCGACCTTACCCGAAGGGCGCCGAGAGGAAACGAGCTTGTTTGGAGGCTTTGAAGAATGTTAAGGTCAGTTTTAGGAATTATGGACACACTCAGAGACATTTAATGGTTACTTAAGCCGTTCTTTAATGCAGAATTCCTATGAGAATCTGTCACTAAGGAGTGACTTAAGTAATCATTAAATGTCTCCGAGTGCGGGGGTGAGAGTATTTTATGGCAGAGGTGGGAGAAATAGGAACTAAGTTTGACAACCATTTGAGGTAAAATATATTTGTTGCCACTTCAACTAATGTTGCTGTGTTGCCACAAAAAGTTAAAAATTTTGTTATCTATCGAATGTAGTTTATGGATTATATTATCTGTTTCAGGTTCAACCCGGATGTTATTTGCCTTCAAATCCGGATTCTATGGTGGTTGACATCGACTACAAGAGTGGTAAGATAAAAAGAAAAATATGGTTATCTTATGATTAACGAAAAATATTTACTGGGTAATAATTACTATATGAGATAGTCGACAACCAAGATAGTCAGTGTTTTGATTTGTTTTATTTTATATTACTGGTCTAAAAACTAAGCAAAATCTCCCAAACAAAGAAAATCTCATTTCCTTCATATCACAGTAACCCAATATTAAGACCATCAAAAGACATAGAAAACATTGTAAGTAGTATATATAATAATACTTTTTTTAGGTACACCTATGCAGAGTGCAGCGAAAGCCCCTTACCTGGCGCGGTTCAGAGTACGGAAGTACGGTATTGATGAGATGGAAGCTATCGCTATGGCTATATCTTCCGGCGAAGATTTACCTTCGGTAAGTCAATTGTTAAAAATTGGATGGATTTGCTAATAAGGTCTAAATTGTACCTATGATTATTATATTATACTAGCTTCTACCAGCAATTTCAACTGCGTCCAAAGGGGACTTAAATCTAGGGGGATAAAAAGAAGCTCAGAGCCTTCCTCGATAAATGGCCTATCTAGCTCTGAAATTTTTTTTCAAATTGGTCCGTCGCATTCAATGAGACACATAAGCAAGCTTCACAAACATAATAATTTATACATAGAGGGAAGTAATTTTATGGTTTACAACAGAGCCTCCTAAAATACTTTAACGTCGGACCCCGTCGTTCTACAGCTGAACTTGTACTCGTAAGTTTGTCGTGTGAAGATTGCAAACTCTCTGTAAACCTTGTAAATAATTCAGACAATAATCTATTACTATACACTATCCATAAGTCATTGTGTTAATAGAAATCCCTATAATAGCCCTTTTTCAGCATCTTTCGCGCACGAACTATGAGATTCATTCATCTGAAACAGGCCCTTTTTTCCATGTAAGATAAACTTAGATTTATGAATACCGAATGATTTGAACAACTCTTTATTTTGTCTTCACAAAGGTTACTTTACCTTGACGAAATCCAAATTTTTTCACTGTGTGTTTTGTGATCGACCCGTGGTAAAAAAATATATTCAGTGTAATAACTCAAAATTCAGAATAATAATAATTAGTTAAAAATATTAAAAACCCATTTCGTCTTACAGGAAGAAGGCAAAGACAGATATACAGGCATAGCGTCAGAAGTATGGCAGGCCGCCATATTCAAAGTCGGAGATGACGTACGACAAGACATGCTAGCTTTACAAGTTATATCCTTGTTCAAGAACATTTTCCAACAAGTTGGGCTCGATTTATATCTGTTCCCGTATAAGGTCGTCGCCACTGCACCTGGAGTGAGTATTGTACTTAAATAAGGACGTCCTCATTTGGGAACGTTCTCGAATGGGGACGGCCTTGGATGAGAGCGTATTTTTTTAAGTCTGTTATAATTGGTATGCAAAAACAATGTTATTGTGTGTAAAAATAAACTTTTTTATCGAAATGATATAATTAAGAAAGCTGGGTTGCAAATAAGTGATACCACATTTGGCAGTTATAGCACAGATTATATAATAGTTACTACGTAACAGATAAATCACTCCATACAAAAAAGTCCATACCTACTGTTATAAGCACCTACAAGTTCCCCAACTACCTACAAATTCCTAGCTGCGTTATAAAATGAACCTTAAAAGCTCGAGCGCTTGATTGTTATTCCAATGCGATAGCGCACAGTTCAGTGACCGCAACCGTGCCGTGGCCGTGCTAAGGGTTGCTACTTACAATTTATTAATATTTAAGTAGGAAAACAAAGTTACACTTATTTTAAATTAGCTTTTTTTAAAACGGAGTTTTTAACTAAAAAGTAATATCAAGAATATTTTTCTTTAGTTAACTATTGTATTGCCTACTAAAATGGAGTATGGGTACATATTGCAAAATATTACCTAATACGTAAGCATAGGTAAGTACTTAAGTAAAGCTTTCGTCAAAATCAAAGGCGGTTTCCAACTATTTTTCGACATTTTTCATACCCCATATGGTACAACTCCGTCGAGTGTTGATACATACCTAAAATTGGTTTCTGCGTAGCGACACGCGTAATGTTCCGAGTCGTCATTAAGTTGAACCATATCTACTTACGCCAGAACTATATCTACTTACACTCGAGATGTGTTTTGAGCTACAAAACTCACAATACAGTTCATATAACTAAGTAGTTATCTAAAGTAAAATAAGTACCTAATGATCTCTGTTGTTAAAATCATAAAGTAGA
The DNA here is from genome assembly GCF_030705265.1 of Helicoverpa armigera. Lineage (NCBI taxonomy): Eukaryota > Metazoa > Arthropoda > Insecta > Lepidoptera > Noctuidae > Helicoverpa > Helicoverpa armigera. Next base: position 6,766,917 of record NC_087141.1, read on the forward strand.
TAAGCATTTATTTATAAAAAAAATAATAGAATTGCTAAATAAGTTCATAAATATAAAATGTTTCTAAATCTTACAATAGTAGCATATAAACCAACACAATTCAAAATAATCCATCAGTTTTTTAGGTAGCTTAAAAAACCTAATAAAAACCAACAGCATAACATGCCACGAAATAAAAATAATAATATTGGAACGCGCGCGGCGCGTGTGGCTATTGAAAGCCCTGTGCCGCGTGGGGCTACCGGTAACCCAGCGAGCGGTAGGCATTTATCGCGCGCAAGTACAGAGAGTGACAGAGGCCTGGTTATAGCAAAATTGCTCTAAATGCGATTAATTTATTTCTAAATGCTCTGTTACATTACCCGAAATATCTTCAAACCACAGCTGAAAATATTTTTACATAAGCATGTCTTTCACAATTTAAGTTTTAAACAATAATACTCTTTAGAGTTACCTATAATTCCTCTGTGAATGCTTGCAGTGTGGCGTAATAGAATGCGTGCCGAACGCGAAGTCTCGCGACCAGCTCGGGCGACAGACCGACATCGGCATGTACGAGTACTTCATCAAGAAGTACGGAGACGAGACCACCAGGGAGTTTCAGGTAAGCTAGATACATAGTGGAGAGGTCGAAAAAACTCTAATATTATAGCTTGTTAGGCGATTAAATCTGCAGCTCAAACGATAAGAGGAAGATAAATAGTGATGACTCTTGTGGTGAGTTGCACTATTTAACTGTGACGATAAACGAAAAATTTAAATTCACCCTATAGAGTGTTGGCAACTGTTAGTCAAAAAGCATAACTTCCAAAAACACGTTCATTTTGGGGTGAGTGTATTTTTAAGTCAAATTATATTTTTGTAGATTTTCAGTTTTTGATATTGTTTAAGTCATGTAAAAAAAATATGGGAACTTTATCTTTCTGAATTCGTTTCTGAAATTTAAGTTTTCAGTATAAACTTACCCAAAGCAACTATTCCATGTAGACAAATTCACAGGAAGTATCTACGTGTATAAAGGAGTAGAAAAGCTTTCTGAGAGCCCCAAGTAAGGGATAACATAATGTGATTATCATAACATGATGATAATGTTGATTGCAGGCAGCGCGTCGTTGCTTCGTGACATCGATGGCAGCGTACAGTGTGATCGGCTTCCTGTTGCAGATCAAGGACAGACACAACGGCAACATCATGTTAGACGTCGACGGACATATTATACATATCGGTAATTTATTTATTACGATAACTTTGTTAAAGTTTGTTTTTTTAGCTTTTCATGCCGATTGAAACCTGCAACTCCTCATAGGTTCAGTTGGAAACCAGCGTCAGGTGCTAGCTGTCTGGAACTGGATCTATTTGGCGCAATATTTTGTTATTGTTGTATTTTTATTCTATGTTATGTCTTGTGTTGTGCCTTTTTTATTTCTTTCGTTCTTAACAGTTTTCAAGGTTTTCCCAACTGCTTTGGGGTCGGTCGGCTAAAGTAGCTATAAGTATACCAATGTTTAATACTGACCGAATGCCTATCCGAACTCCTCAGCTCTGACAATCTGGGCAGCCTTGGTTATCAGGCTTTCTGGCTTCTGATTACAAGAACGACTGCAAAATGATATTGAAATGGTATTTGGGGCCCACCAATTTAACGTGCTTTTTGAACGAAACACTTACAATATATATTAAGAATACTTTACATTTCAGCATTTATTTGCATTAAAAAAATATGTTTATGCAATTGCCTGATGTACCATTGTATTGTTGCAATAAATAAATAAGTTCAATAAATATAAATAAGCAGACAGGGTTACCTAAACATTTATAATTCTCTCTTATAGCAACCTGTTTAATCTAAACCCCTCACCTTCCAGATTTCGGCTTCATGTTCGAGTCATCCCCTGGAGGTAACCTCGGCTTCGAGCCTGACATCAAGCTGACTGACGAGATGGTGATGGTGATGGGCGGCAAGATGGAAGCCCCACCCTTTAGGTGGTTCTGCGAACTGTGTGTGCAAGCCTTCCTTGCTGTCAGGTGAATATTAACCTTGTGTCAGTTGTAATAAGGTGGAAATTAGGCTGACTGACGAGATGGTGATGGTGATGGGAGGCAAGATGGAAGCCCCGCCCTTCAGATGGTTCTGTGAACTGTGTGTGCAGGCCTTCCTCGCTGTCAGGTGAATATCAACCGTGTATTAGTTGTAATAGGGCCGGAATTATGTTGAATATTGAGATTTCTATGATGATGGGAGGTAAGATGGATCTAGAAGGGATTGCCGGGGCTGCGGGATTGTTCGCGCGAGTTACCGCGGCCCTGGTACATAAAAGGCCTACGACGGAACATGACGGATCGTAGTCAGTAAGAGTCTAACACTCCCTCACCGCTGCTAACCCACAGCGGGAGGGGTCATTTGATGATTTGTGGCGTCGTGGCGTCGATAAGTATCAGTGTCTGAAACCTTTAAATTCAGACTTGAACAAAATTTTATTTAAATCTGGACCTAGTTCTTTTGTCCGCCTAAGGCGCTTTGCACAAGTAACAATTGTTGCAGCTACTAGCAACTGTCAACTAGCTTGTTACATACTAGCAAATGGGATTGCGCACTTATAGCAACTTGACCATACAGAAACTATAGAAATCATCCAAAAAGTTTTAGTAATGCCCGCCTAAGAATATATTTTTCTTCTTTTCCAGACCCTACCAAGAAGCAATAATATCAATGGTATCCCTAATGCTAGACACAGGACTACCATGCTTCCGAGGTCAGACTATCCGCCTTCTACGTTCCCGATTCGCGCCGAATTCCACGGAGAAGGAAGCAGCAGCCTATATGCTTTCAGTCATAAGGAATTCCTTCCTGAACTTCAGAACTAGGACATATGACATGATACAGTATTATCAAAATCAGATACCGTATTAAAAAAGGTTTTTTTTTGGTTAATTTTTGAAGGTAAATGTGAACTTTTCAGCCTTTTGTTGATGGTGAAATAAATGTTTTGAATTCTGCGTTTCATGTTGCGTGATATTTTTTTTATATAGTTTTTGTTTTAAGACCCTGATGGTGCAATGGTTATTATATAGCACTGCTAAGCAGAGGGTGCAAGGGTTGGTTCCCGGTACAGACAACATTTTTGCGATGACTATATTTGTTGGCTGTGTGCTGAATGTTATAAATATCCCATAACACAGGCTCGCTTACTTTGGGTTTAACCGACCGCGTGGAAAGGTGTCCCTATAGTATATTACCGTTTTTACCTACCTAATATGGACGGTAACATAATATGGACATCATGTCATACTTATTCTTGCCATCAATTACTCTCTAAATAAAGTTTCTCAAAGCCTTCGATAGCCACTTTAATATTTGACTTCTAGACATTGTCTCTTATCACTATTCATACGCGATTGTCGAGTGATGATATTGGTAAGCTATACTGGCAGTAGTGCAGATTTATATAACCTATCTATCTGTTATTTTGCGATTCGAAATTGAAATGTGTTATATTTAGACAAAGCTAATCATCGTGCGAGCCTTTTTTCCCAACTATGTAGCTGAGTACCAGCGCTTTACAAGGAAAAGAAAAAAGAAAGGAAAAGGAAGCCTTTTTATTTATACAAAGCTAATGTCAATGTTTAATCTCTAATTGCAAAAACAACGGACAGATATGTTATAGAAATCCAGCGTTAGATACTAGTTACCGCTCGTGGTTTTACCTGGATTTATTAAAATAAAACGCCAAAGTACGACACAAAAAGACAGTTTATTAAGCACATTCAATATTATCTTGCGAATGAATTGACAACATGTAGATATTATTATAAATTGCCACTGCGAAGTATATCGAATTATTTTTTTCACTACTACAATATTTAAAACATCTTATATCTATAGGGTTTAAAATTTTGCATCACCAAGCAGAAAGCTGTGCTCATAACTTCTAAATAACAAAAACATTGCTAACAAAACCTTATAAATAGCTAAACGGAAAATTATAATAGTTGTATTGTTTTGAATGTCCTATGACCTTTGTTTGAAAGCCTGAAATTTTCCATAAGTTTTCCGTAATAAAAAAATATAATTGTCAGTTAAGAATTCAACTAATTTATAAAGTAATATAAAATATTGCGTATGCCACTGACGGCTTGGTGCTGCCTTTTTTTACACCCAAACAATTCGGTAGAATTAAAATGCATATAAAATAAACGTTCACAGTGAAAAAGTCTTTTAAATGGTTATCCAAAATATAATATAGGAGAGATATAGAAAACTAAATAATTTGTTTTTATAAGATATGTTAAAATATCAGTATAATTGACAGAGTTACAAAAATGCGAGAAAATATGTTACTTGGTTCCGTATTTCAATTTTGATCCAAACAACCATTTATAAAAATTGGGGATTCCTGTACTTACCGAATAGTTTTAATAGAATTATAGGAATACATTAAATAGTAATAAAATATCGAGTGAAAGAGTCGATATTTTTGTTCACAACACTTACAAACTATGAGTAAATATTTGAAAATTCACACAAAGTTTCAACTAACCTATTTAATTTAGGCCATTTATCCAAAAGTCTGTCACTAGCCTTTTCTCAAAAAATCGTATGATCAAAGTGGACTTAACATGAGTATTTCACTGAGCGTTTACAAATGTAGAAAGTCATCTCGGCTGATCCTGGTCTTAGAAATAGATAAGATAAGTATTTTGACCCAGGTACTTCACCGGTAGTAAATTCTATTTTATCTGCCTTTTTATAGAGAATTTTAAAATGTTATTGTGCGTTAGTCGTCCTTAGGTTAAATGGCCTAAATCTAATCGCACTAGACAGACTATAAAAACAAAACAATAATTCATACTATTGCGCTTAAACATCGATAAAATATTTGTGACTAATTCAAATAATATGTCTAACATTTTGTGCGCAGACTCTTAAATAAATTGAGCATTTAAAGTCACTATGACGTTTTGAAAATGGCGTCGAAAAATCCGTAATGCTTACAGAAAACTCCAAATAAAACACTTTAAAAAACCTTAAATATTAATATTTTAAAGTAGTCCAAATCATGCCAGCGTATATTATTTAACCCTTTGAAAAACCATACTCAAAAGTTACCCTGAGATCCGAGCTTTATTTCCATTCATTGATCTAACAATTCAAAGAGTTAAATATTACAGACTAGACAAAAATATGCGACACGTCTCTGCCTAGCGCGATCTTTACTTACACGATACTTATAATATTTCGATTAAATATTGAGTAAATGTGTATTTTGACACATAAATTGAGTATTATAGACGATTATTAGGTATATTATCAGAGATTTCATCTTCCGAGATAAAATTACATTTAACACAGAGAGATTTTAAGTTAAAATATCTTATTAAATTAGTTCAATAATAGACTGATTATTACTCAGGTTCAAAATGATTAAATTCACACCAAAAGATCATTTTAGATGCGATTTACCTCTCACGTTATTTTACGATATAATTTTCTTTTACTCTTACGATCTTAAGTAAAAATGCAACATTTCCAAAAAAGATAGTTTTTATTGTCAGATCGGTCTATTATTGAAAATACAATATGATTATCTTAAATAGGAAAGAGCGTTAAACACACATAATAATTTAATTACGATACTACGCAATAAAACATAAACTTATAAACATCTCATGTTTTACTAAAAGCCAAAAAATATAGTATTGCATTCTAAACACGTCATTTTCAACTTTAAAGCTGAAATAATAAAAATCATTTTACAATAAAAAAATATTATTTGATATAAAAACTCAACCTAGTGTGTTATGACATAAAGCTTATAATATTTGAGCAAAATATACATTGGCACATTGAGAAAAACTTACAAACTATGTTTAGTGATTTTGAACTCTACGGTGAAAGAAATAAGGTAGATTGGGTGGTGATTGGACTTTAATTACTACTAATTGAAGGGAGGGGTCTATATTTAGAAAATGTGGAAATTGTACTAATAGGTTTGTCAAGTTGGTTCACATATTTTTTTCACGAATAAATCTAGTGGTGGTACGGTAACTGATTCCTCTAATAAAAAATATTTATTTAATTCTATTCTATGTTTTATGTGATCAGTGTTAAAATATATTAGTTTCAATTTAATCGTACTTATTTATCTGAATGTCAAAAGAAGGTAAAATGGTGAATGGAAATTAATAGGGGAAGGAGATTTAATTTATTAATTGTAATTTTTTCAACCGGTTTTTGGAATTTCTATGTCAACATTTGAAAGGATTGGAGCCCTAATAACTGCCTATATAAAAAAAAAAAACAATAATTTAATCTTTGGAGACCTCTTTTAAAAGAAAGTTAGTGGCTCCCTCTATAACCAAAATTGTAATATTCTAAATCATGATAATGTTACCATAGCTATAGAAATATATCAATGAATAATAAGCAAATATTTATAAATATATCAAATTATATATTAGGCTGTTTTGAATGTTTATGTACCTTTCTAAGTGAAAAAAAACTTTATTTATTGTACGAATAGTACTTAGAAGACTTTAGGCCAATTTCTAGATGTTATTTAAAAAGTTAATAATGTAAGCAAGGATTTTACCTAATTACATACTGTTAAAATTGCAAAATTGCCCCATTTGAAATTTGACATTTGTTTGTAATAAAAATACTGAAGAAAAATAGTAAACCGATTTCCAAAATGACTATTTAAAAATTTATGCACTCTATATTATGTATATCAATTTATGGAAAATGTTTATTTTATCGGCAACTTTTAAATGTTTCTCAAAATTTTTAAGTAATTAAAATCCTTGCTTAAAAAGTCGTTTCATGATTCTACTTGAAGAAAGTCATACAGTTCTATATAAGTGTTGTGTTGAAACATTCTGTATATAATGTTATATTGTTAATGGTACATTTCTGACATTCCTCAGGATAATTCATGTTGTTTGAACGAATATATCTGGTTAAGGTAAATGCTGAGTTTTATTTTACACCCTAAAAACCCTAGTTAATGATTAGCAAAATCTTCGATCAACAGGAAAAATGGCAAGACGCCAAAATAAAGTTATCATTTAGGTACATAAGAGAATTTAAAATTCTACCAACAATTTCGGCTGCAATATTACAATAAATTATTAAAAAATAAAATTTATTGTAGCACACTGTCACAGTCTTACATTGAATAATCACAAATTAGCTTTTTGGCCGGTTACTAAATTCGAAATACACAGACAGACGAAATGGCAAAACCTGTCGACATTTGGTGATCGAAGAACACGAAGAATAGTACCAGATTCTGGTATAAGTTAGTTGTTAGGTGTACTAACCTTTTTAGCCACCTTCCTCGTCACGGGTATTTTTCTCGCAAAGTACAGGAAATTCGTCATTCACGCCTCGAACAGTCCATGTCCCAGTTCCTCTGAAATCGATCACCAATCCAGCGTTCCAAATAAAATCCATGCCCAGAACGTTCTCTTTTGCGTCTGGCACATTCACGAAAGACGTCGGAATCATGACTCCAGCTACCCACACTGCCACAGTCGCCACGCGAAACACTTGACGCATCAACTTCCCATTCACAGAAATAACCAAATCGTCGTAGTTAAAATCCTGTCCATTTGCAATCAAGTGTGTCATCAGATCAGTAGACGCGATGCAATTTTTCGCGCTTGTATCTACAAGGATGTCGAAGTTGCGGTCGTAAATGTCGACCGTCAGCAATGGACGCCTTCCAGGCTTCACTGAAATCTCGATGGAACAGCTCTGGCACTTCAAACGAACAATGTTCGCTGACCGGCAGCGGTAACAAATCAATCTATTTAATTTCTCCGAATCCAACTTGTTAATCTCTTCGAGCATTTTAGTGTCTTCCCCAGTTTTCTGTTCTCGGTGTAACTTTCGACACATACGTATAAGAAGATGGCCATATACGTTGCAATTTTTGCAAGTGCCTTTAGATATTACAGGTGGCGATGGAGTCACCGAAGTTACAGAAGTTTGTTGCGGTTCTACTGGAGTGTCGGGCTGCACGGGTGAATCAGGGGCCTCAGTAGACGCCGAGCTGGACACGTCGTCAAATGTATCCTCGACCTGTCGAGCAAATTCCAGAAGCTGTGAGAAATCGTTGCAGTCATTCCTGTTCAGCTTCTCTCTTATGCGGCGGTGCAATAACCCGAAGACCAAATCCAGCTGGGTGTCTTCAGTAAGGGTATGTGGAGGCAGCTGATTGAGTAGACTTCTGACCTTTTGCACGAACACCGAAGTTGGCTCAGTTTTCTGGTGCGCGGTTACAAGGCGGCGGAAAATTTTATGAGGCTGCGGACGAGCTCGGTATTTGACCCGCAGAAGTTCAACTGCTTCGTTCCAATCAGTAACTTCTGCTTTGTTAGATTGCCACCATATCGCTGCAACATCTGTTAGCAGTAAGGGGAAGCTTCGGAGAGCGGAATCATCTTTCATTTCGCTACAGATCTTATAGTTGAGGATGGCACTAATAAACGGTCGGACATCACCAACGCCGCTGAATCGCTCTTTACAAGAAGCAAAGTTGATTGGCGCATCAGACGTAGTTGGCGCATCGTCTACCTTGTAATCGGGCCTATTATCATCAAGCTCTGTAACGATAGCTCGCTGTATGTCTGGATAAATAATGGCAGCTTCTTGAATCGGGACCAATTCTGACGGGGCGGGTGGCGAAAATGGTCGGTCGAACCGTGTGGGTACCATACACGGGGCTCTGGGGTTCATCCTGAATGGAAACGGGGGTGGGTAGGGAACCCCGTTGGGTGCCATGAACGTGAATGGCGTGGGTGGTGGAACGGGCGCCGGCGTTGCATGACTCATTAGCGGGCAGTTGTACCCGTAGCAAATGAACGGCGCGTGTAGTTCCACTGGTGTTATCATGATGATGGACTGAATCTATATACTTGCGAAAACGGTTCTACTGCCTGTGATGGTTAGGTATGACAGCCATCCCATTTATGGACTGGCCAGGAACGGTGACGGTGGCCGTCGAAGGACCGCAGCCGAAGTACTCCTCCAGAAGCCACTTAGAGTTGAGACCAAGGTATCGGGTAGTTTTTCACTTAAGTTCAAAATAACTGTCTGATTCGTTTGTAGGAATTGTATAGTTCTTTATTTTATCGAATAGTCACACCACTATCTTCGGAAAATTAGCACCTCACTCTTTATGTCACTTCCGAAAACAAAGAAAGTCGTTCAATGACCAATCGGATTTGAAATAGCTTTGAATTGCATTTGATTTAAAATATTGTACTGTTTATTTAAAAGAGATATAATAAATAGCAGCCTATGGAAATAACACATCTGTTTTTCACAAAGAGGAAATGGCTATCCATATGTCCCGTGTAAGTCCTTGCACTACACAAAAGTCTACATTTTCCCGCCTTTTGCACACTTGAATTCTATCCAATAACGTCCGTGACTCACATTTGAAAACTGAATCAAATTAAGGTCAACACTGGTCGTTTGAACTGAATAAATATAATAACTTTGATAAATTATTCCGAGATCAGTGCAATGTAGGGCGATAGGGCGCAAACTATTGATCTTGCAGACTGCACGGCCGTGTGCAATGGAAGGGAGGCAGGAACCAATTAGGGCTTCCCGCGTACTTCAAAATTTTGACGACTGTGACCTAACTTAATTTACATAATATAGACTATCATTTTATCTGCAGTCTGTGCTATCTACATTTTTGAATTCCTTGTAACCTCCTATTAAATAACTGATAGTTTTATCATACTTTTGAATAGTTATGTAAGTTCGTGAATATTTTTAAAGGGCTTTGGTAATAAATTTGCAATACCTGAGTTACGGATGCTGAGCGCGTCTGACCTCGAGACGTGTCGGTCATCTGCGCGTAGGGTGAATTTGCGATCCGTTTGGCGGATCGAAGGGGCGGGGTGCAGGTGGAAATATCAGGGCTTGTGCGTCACGTGATCGGAAGAGGCTGTTATTGGCTCGTTAGTCATAACCTTGTCATAGAATAGTCTAGATAGGTACCTATATTCGTGTAGGTATGTGGTATACGTATGTCTGGTTGTACAGATGCAATGTTTGTCGTAGGGAGCAGCGTTTGAAATGTTGGTAGATATCTACTTACATAAGTTTGTTCGCTTGGAGCTTGAATGCCAAATGAATGTTTGCGAGAGTGCAGTCGAAGCTTTTAAGCTTAGAATCACGGATACCTAATCCTTTGGGATTAGCTGTCAAGCGCAAACAGCAACCCACAAAGCGTTAAGTCCATACCGGGAATCGAACCCATGATGAGTCTATTTGCAGACTACTTATGACAAAATAAGTACCTACATATTAGCCAGTCAACATGGTGGGTACTGTATTATGTAGGTAAGTATTAAGACTTTTTTTTTTAACGACGTCAAAAATCATCAACTGACCCCTCCCGCTGTGGGTTAGCAGCGGTGAGGGAGTGTCAGACTCTTACTGACTAAAAACCGTCGTGTTCCGTCGTAGGCCATGTACCAGGGCCGCGGTATCTCTTTCGAACAACCCGCAGCCCTAAGTACTAAGACTACAGTAAGATTATAAATGAAGGAACAAAATTAAGTAGGTAAACATTATTTATTCAAAATCCATATTATAGCTATCTATGTAAGACAAATAGTATTCAACTTTTTTCATACATTTCTTAACTTTGCTTATATCTAACTTGGGTAAATTCTCCCTTTCATGTTCTGGGAACTTTCTAGAAAAATCTGTTTTCACTGTATCTTGGTTACTTTTTGACTGTTTTTCTTGGGATTTGGCTTGAGAAAGAATTTGATGAAGATGTGATAAAGCAGCCTGGCAGTAATATTTCTCGTTTTCTTCACTGGGACCTCGAATTATCAAGAATGTGTCCTTCTTCATGACTGTGAGACTGGCTTCGTCTGTTTGTATTAGTTCACTCTGAAATTATAAAAAATGAATTAGATGATGATCATTTAAAATTGGTATAAAATTTATATTTAGATCGAAAATTAAGATGTAATTTCCACCAGAGATATTGTCAGAAGTTGTCTGAAATCTATCTTAGAAGATGGCTGGTAGGAATAGCCAGGATAAGGTAACTAGCTGGTGCCCGCGACTTCGTCTGCGCAGGTTTAGTATTTCGAACAATATGTTTACAAATTGTAGCCTATGTGTTATTCTGATGTATAAGCTATATTATTGTAAAGTTTCATTAAAATCCATTCAGTAGTTTTTTGCGTGAAAGAGTAACAAACATCCATACATACAAACTTTCGCGTTTATAATATTAGTAGGATGTGACACCATCACTTCTTATACCAATAATGCTTACAACTCACGTTAAAATGTTTTTTGAGTGAATATTTTAGCATAATTTTTTATATCAACTTCTGAATATCATAACATTACCTGAAGACACTTCTGAGCAACAGACTCCAAGGCTATAGCAGGATCATCATAGTTAGCATTGCTGTCCAGATTATCACATATGTTCAGGAGACATATTACCGCCTCTGCTGGTTGTATGTCTCCGTTGAAGTACCTCATTATGAATGCGTAGGACGCTAACACGTTGGTTATATTGTTCTTGATGGCTGGTGATGGGGTTGCTGTCTGAAATAATTAATAAATTCTCCTATAAATAAATGATTTTTATCCATCCCTAAAAATTGGTCTATGATGTAGTTTAGGTGATTTTACATTAAGGCCCTGAAGTATGATAAGGTGCTTTTATATTAACTCACATGGAAAAATAAATATGTGTGGGGTCAAACAGAGAACTTCCTTGTTTTAGGGAAATTGGCTAACAAGAGGAAGATTGTGATATAAACAAATCCATGTTATAGCTATTGTAAAAGACACAAGGGACCTTCCACAGTAGTATCTTATATTTGGTAAGCATAAAACTAAATGTGTAAAAGGTGGTGGTCACTATTTAATTCCAGCCAATACTTACAGTTAAAGTTTCAAACTTTGGCACAGGCTTCAACTCAGGACAATTCTTTAAAGCTTCACCATCATCCACAGCTACATCTTCTACCAATTTCTTATCTCTACGATAAGTCCACCATGGCTCCCATTGTGGCACTATAGACCCAACATCCCCTTGATTCAACAAGGCCTCAAACTCATTCCTCTCATCTTCAGTTAAAGCATTCCATACAGCATCCGCATCATCAAGATTTAGATCCCTTAATCGATCCTGAAGGTCAATTTCTGCTTCATCATCAGAATCGGCCGGCTCATCATCATATTCTATCAAGTTGTCTATGTCTATGTTATCCTCATCTTGCATCCTCTTTAGTATGTCGACCATTTTGTCTCTGGATTCGTCGCCAGCGTGGTGGGACATCAGTTCGCTGTTCACACATTCTCTGTAGAAGCTTTCGGAACATTGCATGTGGTTTTCAGATTTGTAGCAGTCTAATGAACAGTAGAAAATCTCACACCGAGGACAGCAGTATTTACTCTGCTTTTCATTGCAACTGAAACGTTCAGAAAAGACTGCATTAGAAAACAGAATTAGTAGCATTCAATAATAGAAATTAAATAACGATTACTATTAACTTTTAAGATTACATTTATTATAAGTTTTATCGTGTAGGTATAAAAAAAAATATAAACAAAATCGGAGGTTAGGATTATACTTACAGTCCACAAATGTTTTGGCTGACTTTAGAAGATTTGTTGTCACCCATTTTACATTGATTGAACTACGATTGAGACAGTCAGTCAAATATGGAGTAAATTATTTACTTATTTCCAAATAATGAGAATCGGTAAATGCGAAACAGCGAAATAAATTCATCGACATTGACAGACAGTTCTGCAAAAGCGTTTAGTTTTCTAAATAAAATGTTTGACGAAAGTGAAGTTTAAGTTCTATTAAATAATTAAACTTTTTAACTTATTTAATCAATCGATTTTTAGTATATAGATTTATTTAAAACCTTATTAGGTCAATTTCTTACCAACTTCATCGTTGATTAGGTTTTAGATGTTTACATATTTCACAAAACAAAACGCAAGTGACAAGTGTCCTGGTTTGTCAAAGTCGAAGTTCAAAAATATTCAAATCAAAATAAACAGCACAGCAACAATAATGAGATTATTTTTGTAGATTGTGAACCCATTATAATTTTAAGAAAAAATGAAACACATCAGTGCCTTATGACCATATACTGTGAAAAATTTAAAACCAACAACTAGCAGAAACAATTTTCGTGAAATAAGTGCACAGAATCGTACAGAATGTCTGAGCCAGAATTAGTGGAAGATTTCTTCGGAGTTTACTTACTATACTGTATTAACCCTAAATACAAAGGGCGCACGTACATTGGCTACACTCGAGACCCGAACCGGCGAATTATGCAGCATAACAGAGGCATTTGGGCTGGAGGAGCTTATCGGACTAATAATAAAGGACCCTGGTGAGGAAACCACTTTTTAATAATATCTTTGTACGTACAAATAATATCTAACGTATACAGGTACTAATTTACAGTCATAAAATGCTGTTCGCTGTGCTTGCACCAAGGTCCTGACAACAGTAGTTCCCTACTTGTACTTAAATGAATCATAGCCTATGTTGTTTCTCAGACTTTAGAGTTATCTTTTCAGAAGTATTGCTATGAAAGTGCAATATTCAGTTTTGGATCGAGAAAACCACCAATTCAGCTCATTTATTTTGTAATATTAAAATACTTACCTACCTATTAAAACATTTTTTTTCTAGGAAAATGGTGATGATAATCCATGGATTCCCAAATAATATTTCAGCTCTCAGAGTAAGTATTTCTCTTATGTTTTACTATTGTAATAGTTTACTAGAAAATTCAGGATGTTACTTATTTTCTTTGCATCTATTTCAGTTTGAATGGGCTTGGCAGAATCCTACGAAGACTATAAGACTGCAGCATTTAAATTTAAAAAAGATCCCAAGAAAAGAGTCTGAATTTAAATTCAAATTAAGAGTGTTGAGTGAGATGCTTCGAGTGGGACCTTGGTGCCGCCTGCCTTTAATCATAAGATGGCTGGAGGTGGAGTATTGTGAAGATTTTGATGTAAGTAGTAAAATGTTTTTACTCTGGCTAGAATTTTGATCACTATATTAGTAAAAAAAATGATCAATTGGGTCAGTCCTTTATTTGTCAGAATGCAGGGGGTGCAGACAACAGACTATGATTTTTAATCTTAAATGACCCATTTCTATCTTATATAGGGAATGCAAATTTAAGGTGGGTAATAAAATCTTTTGTATAATCAATATTTTAAAGGGGTATGATTTAAGCTGTCACCAATTTAATTCATTTTGTGTTTCTTAAATAATAGGGTTTGCCCTCAAAATAGTAGATTTGTCACCAAATGTAGTCACCAAACAATATAAAATTAATTCCACAATAAATTACCGAAAATCATGGAGATATGGGGTCAAGTACCAAATAAATGATTTTGTATGTATTATAATAGGTTTGTCCTAATAGTATTTAAGCAAACTAATTTAAAGAGATCACCAATAAATAATATATTATATCACTAGAAAATTTCATGAAGGTCTAAAAATGTAGGGTGGTCGTCATCATCCTTTCAACCAAAAGAGTCTACTACTTAACTGGCCATGTGCCTCCCCCCAAGGGCTTTAGTTTCCACAGGTATTTCTAGCTGAATAGTAAATAAAACACTTAATCAAAGTCAAAATAATCAATATTTATTGTTAAAAATCTCGCTGCCCGCGCCCCGCATCGTATGATCGTACTTACAACCAACCTACAACCCATTCGTTGAGGCCCGAAAGCGCGCCAATTTGTCTCCCTTCCCTTCCTCTTCCCTTTGAACATATTTTTATTAAAATTATAAACTGATGTATTAAATTGGTAACGAATACATTATTTTAATAACTGAACGAAATAAAATGTAACTACTGTATTGGTGACAAAATAACAAATAAAAAGGAGTCGCAGTCAGGGATCGATGAATCGATTTATTTGGTGACAGATCTACCATTTTGAGCACCAAGCTATTATTTAAGTAATAAAACAATTATTATAAGAACGAAGTTTACATTCATGTAATGCACTACAATTTTATTGGTAATCCATCTCATAGTTTACACATTATATTAACAATAATTTGGTAATTCATACCTGGGAACACTCTTTGTTTATCTGAGAACGAAAATATTTCGTGGCGATAGATCTATTTATTAGGTGATACAACTTGATGACAAATATAAATTTTGGTGACAAAAAATATAGTTCCCATTTTAAAGCACTAAAGGCATATTAGGTGTAGTCAAACTGACTCTGCCTAAGATAATATAGGATTACTTTAAAAAAATTCCATAATTAAAAACAGAATTTACAGCATATTTCTGTTTTATTTCCAGCCTGAAAGAAAACCTCCGTCACACATGACAATCTGCCAAGGACCTGTCAAAAGCAGAAACTTGAAGCCCAAATCTTCCACGACCATACCTCCGGACACAGAATGTCTTCTCTGCTCCTCTTACATAACTTATGACCAATCAAAGATCACCTGCTTGAATTCCAACTGTGAACTTGTAGCACATATTACTTGCTTGGCCGATCTATTTCTGGTACCAGGAGAGTATGTTCCTATAGAAGGTAGCTGTCCGTTCTGCAGTGTGAAGCTAAAGTGGGGCGACTTGATCAGGAAAATGAAGGGGTGTTCGAGGAACAGTGATGGGGAAGAATGCAGTGATGAAGAAATTGTGAAAGATAAAGAGTTGGAGGACTGCAGTGATGAAGAAATTGTGAAAGATAAAGAGTCAGAGGGTTGTAGTGATGAAGAAATTGGGCCTCCTAAAGAGATAGAGGGTGACCCTTCGTGGTTTCTTGATTGTAATTATGATTTATGACGATTTAAGAAATTATTAGACAATATAGACGGTATGAGATTTTATTACTTTTTCCTATTGGGTTAGTGGTTGCAGCACCAGCCTCGAGGGCGCGGCTTTGAATCTAGCTCAGGCAAGTACCAAAGTTACTTATTATCTATATTATCATGTCCTGGAATCGCCAATCTGCTTTAAGCAAGGGGGGTGATTAACGCTCATCCCTTTCTTTGCAAGAGGCCTGTGCACTACAGTGGACAGTAAAAAGGCTGATTATGATTATAAAATGTTTTTGCCTCTGTCCTATTTATGTAGACTTTATTCCCGACTGTCATTAGCTAGCTACTGCATTGCTATATTATACTGGTTACTGAATATAAGGTTTCACGGAAGGAAATACTGGTTTCCGTTTAGAAACACTCGCGTGTGTCAAACTTGATTGACAAGCAACAGACACGCAATGCAGGTATTAAGGGGTAGCATTAAAGTTCCTATTCAGCAAAAAAAACTGATTTTTGCAATGCAATATTTGACGGTGACCAAAACTGCGGTGGTTGAGTGTCGTAAAGAAAGACCTGAAGATCTGCGAACTCGAAGAGGAAGATGTCCAGGATAGAGCGAAGTGGATGAAGAAGGTACGGAAAGCGGACCCCGTCACAAGACGGGATAAACGTTAAGAAGAAGAAGAACATTTGAAGGTGTTTGTAGCCTTTGGGCATAAAAGGGCTCACTAAGAAATATTTGATTGGTTTAACATAATATTGATACGTCACACACATGGGTACCTATGTATGTGGAGACGGTAAGTTACAATTTGTTAGACTTTGATGCTGACCTATAGGGTAGAAAAGGTGCTTGTTTTCATATTATGGAGGCAATATTTTTTTAAATTCATTTGCGTCTTGTGCGAGCGAAAACATGCCCATTTAGAAAAAAAATATTACTGAGGTACTTACTTAAAAAGAAACCCGTGTAGCTACAAAGTAACCGTTTTAATTAATGATAATTGTAACTAGGTACAGTCTACAACGAATTAATAAACTTACGCATTATAAATTCACACGACAATTAGAACCTTGGCAATGAACACAAATTATACAAACATTGACTGCCAAGCTTTAATTGCATGCCAATAATTGTCGCATAGTAATTATTGCAATAAACTACCACGAACAAGCAACACTAACACTTAAAAACTTGTAACACGAAGCAGACAATAGGCCGTTCATTGTAGGATAACTGTTGTCTATAAAAAGGGCATCCTGCGTACCCACCTATGTATTGAAGTGGCTAGGAAAACAGTGCAAATGAAGGAGCGCGCGCGCAACGAACCGCTAATTTATCTTTAACATAAAGAGAATAAAGAAAATTAAAAAAATAAACTACTAATTTCGCCTTTGTTTCGGTACTTCTTACATCTAAACAAGTGCAGCATTAAAAATAATATTTAAAAACATAACATTAAAATTAATTCACGGTCAAATAAAGTCAACAAAAGCAGTATTAGGATGGCTCTGAGTTTTTAAAAAATTAAAGGAAAATAAAACTAATAAAGTAAATGTAATAAATAAATTATAATTATGTATTTACAATAATTGAGCAGAAATAAATAAGCTAGTTACTACCAGGTACATCGTTAATAAGATAACATTATAATAAATATCTAAAGAAAAAAAAGCTAACAAAATATAAACAAATCATAGAGGCACAGAATTTAAAAAAATATATCAGAATTAAATAAAATTAAGCATTAAAAGAAAGCAAACTATAATATTAGGCCCATATTGATTGCCAACAAGTAATTTTACAAAATAAAGACACTATGTAGGTAACTAATCCAAAAATTTAATAATGCAGACTATTTGAATAGGACCTACAATTTACTTACTACTTTTTAGACGACAAAAATGAGGCAAAAAGTAATTAACTTAAGGTTTCGTTTACTTATTAAATGAATTCGAGTCTTATGCTGTGTTCAAAATTATTTTTGATCGATAGCAAGATAATCAATAAGTATATGTATTGGTATCTGATATTGTCAGATTTCAGAGTTTTATTAAGAGCTTTTCATACCTATTCGATTCTTGACGACTTTAACGGCATAAGATGTTTGGTAACTTACAAATTGTAAGTGAAATAAAGAAAATAAAAAGTTGAAAAAATATAACGACATTTTTCATATTTTAACACTTGTGTACTTCACATTTTTACACTAAAATAAATTAATTTGCAATTACAAACTAAAATAAGTTAATAAATAATTTACAAAAAGACATTACAACTGGGTAAATGCAAGTTATTTGGTATCGAGAATACGCACGTTTACACACTTAAATTTAATAATCGTCGAAGAAATCTCCGTCATCATCATCAAAATCATCATCATCATCCGCTCCTGGGGGCACGAACGCACCATTCATCACTTCACCAATAGGCTCTTCGAAGCCAAGAACTTTAGCAAAACCGTACACCATTCTCATCACCACTAGTCTCGTGAAATCCACAGGAGTCGTCTCTTTCCTCTGCAAAGTCAGCTGTTTATCCGTAGGATAATCCTTTATCTTCCTCCTCTTCATCTCACACGGAGCCAGCACCAAAATAACCGCGAAAATTACGAAAAAAACACGCGCCATATTGTTTCAATTTCCCGCCGAATTTAATGTCAGATTAGGATGCGTTCACTTTTATTAGTCCGATTTAAATTTGATTAAAAACTATTTTGCATTATAGAATTGTTTTTGACCGCGTTGCGTTGAAAAGTGAAGAGGCTGCTAGTCGCTTGCTAACGGAATGTTGGCGCACGGGCGAATGAAGCCGGTTACTGCGGGCCCGACACTATTGTGTGTCATGCCAATGAGTATATGGATAACTGTCTTAAAAGCCGCGACGACCGATCGGCAAAGAAATATTTTACAGTTAGTTAAGCATATTGGGTCCGGTGAAAAGGAATCTGATTTCGTGTTAATTTTCCTGCATTTTATGCACGATGACGTGATAGCTACAAGTTTACTTACTGTCGGTATTGAAAGCGGGACGTGTACTTTGAATAAGGCGCAAGTAATGTCTTTCCTTATACGAAGATGAAAGTAACACTCCTATTTTGATTCTAGTAGGTTTATTACTATTGTAATGTGAGGTACAGTAGACGGCACATCAGTGGTAACTGTCATGCACCTTAGCTCAATAGTATTAAGTACGATTTTCCTATAAAACTGTTACCACTGATCTGAAGTTGACTGTACCTATTGTAGGTACCTATAACATTTCTTATTCATATTGAATTAAATTAGACCTAGACCTTAATTTTGGGGTCACTGGGCTAACAAAATAATGTTTCCAAAAATGTAATTGCAGACGAATTTAAGTCAGACGAACAAGTATGTCGTGAGAACCACGTGCGTTGACCAGTCGTGACAGTTTTTCGCAAAATTCCTTTGCAAGTAAATAGCAGTTCCTATCCATGGTATTTAGTACGAACTGAGTATTTGTATGTAGGTCTGTTAGTGGCAAAGATCATGACTCGACTCAGAGATCTCACCGATTAGATAATTGCAAGCATGGCACGCGTTCTAGACACGGTGAAGCCAGTTTACTGTAAACGTTTGCGATAGGATATAGACATATGTAAACTGGATTTAACCTATAGAATTGATGTTATAAAATAAATCCTTACTAATATTTCAAAGTGTAAATGCGAAAATAACCCTGTCTTTGGCTTTCACGCCAAAATTACTTAATCGATTTACATGAAATTCGGTAAACAGATTATCCAGAACCTGAGAAAAAACAAGGGCTAGGTACTTTTTACCTAGATGCACGAAATAGTCCTCTCATGTCGCAGATGGAACCGCAGCTAAGAACTTAGCCGTGTGTGAACGGACAAAGTTATAAAAAATAACCTTGTTCACTGATTTTAAAGCTAAAATGTGACACATATGAGTTAGAGCAAGTTGCTACATTTAGTTCTATTTACGGTAGCAGTTAAGTTTAATGACTGCAGTTAACTGCACTTATGAGATTAAGCAAGAGTTTTAAGCGGGGGCTTATTAAATTGGGTAATATAGCAGTTTTGCTTCCGCTAAGATACTTTTAAAAATCACCTTTTGGTACTACAGGTACTAAATTAGATACTATTTAGGAAGAAAGGTACATTTAGAAAGAACGTATATCTTACAAAAGTTACATTGGTACCTACTTGTGGTCATAATGCGGTCATCATTCAATTACAAAATTGGACCTCAGCTCGATTCTGACATGTTTTTCTACAATCGTGGAACCGTAAAAAATATTTTTTTATTGCATTTTTGAATTACCCTACGATGAATTAATTATGAACGCTAGCCAGGTACCTAAGTGCTGTTTAGGAATGAAGGAAATTAGAAAAAAGTTTTATTTCCCATTTATTGACTGTGGAAAGCAATTCATCATTCCACGAAAATTTATTGTTCGTCTTCCGTCATGCGCGCACGCAGAATTTGTCGACATAAATAGTACCTACCTAAATAGCCGTTTTTTTCACGTTAATCGCACATTAAAAATATTTAATAGGCGGATATCTTAAGCAATTGTTTTTTAGATTTGCTAGGATACTTTTTTGTAGGCATACCCTTCTTGACAGTTGGTTAAAGACGTCGTTGAACTATTTTGGTCATTGACTTTCAGCAGTTAAAACGCTATTTTTGTTTTTTTTTGTCCAATTGGATGTCGATTGTCTAAAATGTTAATTTTCCTAATTGCACGAAGTTGCAGTTTAGTGTCAGTGCAATTACATTTACAAGGAAAAAACTTAAGTTTGCTGAATTTACATGATTAATTTAAAGGCGACGCACACTTTCAATAATATATTTTCAATTTGTTTGTTGAAGCCATTAAGTTTTGGATCTGTAACTTAAATGAAAACCTGAAAAGCACCGATTGAAAAGCAATATTGCACATAATGTAAAGGGCTGTAAAGGAGAAATTATAGAATTCGGTTTATCAGATCATACGGCACAGCTTTTGAAATGTCCCGTTAAAAAAACTTGTGTTTTAAAACGCTGGCGAGTAAAAAGACAAAATTATTGTCAAGAAAATATAGAAAAATTTAAGAACATCTTAAAATCTCTCACCTTTTCAGATATTTATAGGACCGATGACGTTAACGAGGCCTACAACTATTTTCTAGATCTATTTCAATGTTTTTACAATCTATGTTTCCCTTATGAAACACGAACAATATCTAATACAAAAAAAGCAAAATGGATCTCGAACGGTATAAGAAAGTGTAGTAAAAAGAAACGTCAACTGCTATGGGAATACCGAAATAACCCTACATCAAAAAATAAAAATACCTTCAAAATTTATTCTACTAGGCTAAAAAAAATTATATCCTTGACACAAAAATCACAAAACAACTATTATATTAAAACTTCCCAAAATAAATCGAAGGCAGCTTGGACAGTCATCAACAATTCTAAAACCTTCTATCCTAAGGAGTCAATAACAGAAATACAAACAGGGACACACCGAATAACAAACCCATTAGAAATAGCAGATTCTTTTAACAATTTTTTTATTAACCAAGTTATTGAACTTAAAAATAAGACAAAACAAGTTCCTATGACCTCAATATCCTCTAATTCTTTATTTATGAAACCCACTATACCACAAGACATAATACACCATATAAACTCACTTAGGAATACAAACAGTGTTGGCTATGACGGAATTTGCACAAAAGTTATAAAAGAAGTAGCCCAATACATAGCTCCACATCTCAGTCACATCATTAACATGAGTATATTTAATGGAATTTTTCCCGAAGGACTAAAGACTTCCATAATTAAACCATTATACAAAAAACAGGATAGGCGATCTATGGCAAATTATAGACCTATAGCCTTGATTCCCGTCATCGCAAAAATATTTGAGAAAGTTATTTATAAATCCCTCTATACTTATCTGGAGAGGTCAAATATATTAGTCAAAGAACAAAAGGGATTTCGAAAACAAAATACTATTAATATGGCCATACATGATCTTCTCCTTCCTATTTTATCAAATGTAGACAAAAGAAATCCGGTGTGTGCTATCTTTATGGACCTAACCAAGGCTTTCGATTATGTGGATTACGCAATTTTGTTAAAAAAACTTGAAACATGTGGTATTAGGGGGAATGTGCTTAAACTAATAGAATCGTATTTGACAAATAGGAAACAGTTTGTTGAAATCACAAAAATTTGCACAAATCCACATGGAAGTTATGAGAAGAAATATCTCTCAAAATGTAGGACAGTAAAATACGGCGTGCCACAGGGTAGCGTGCTAGGACCTCCTCTTTTTTTACTGTACATTAATGACCTTCCCAGCCACATAAATCACCCTATGGTACTATTTGCCGACGATAGTACAGTAGTAGTTAAATGTGACGACCCTGCGACGTATGAAAATGAAATAAATATGACTTTAAAAACAATTATATCATGGTTTGACAAAAATAACCTCGTTATAAATTTAGAAAAAACTAAAATTATGCACTTTCAGCAGAGAATCCCGAGTAAAATTCCTGAAATTAGTTATCTAGGGACGCAAATAGAAGCAACTAAGGTCACAAAATTCCTTGGCATCATAATAGATGAAAATTTGAATTGGAGACCTCAGACAGAAGAAATCTGTAAAAAAATTTGTAAATTCGCATTTGTACTTTATAAACTCTCAAAGACTGTCAGCTTAGAAGCGGTGCTAATGGCATATCACGGTTATGTTGCATCAACACTAAGGTATGGTGTCATGTACTGGGCTAACGCCGTCGATAGAGAATTTGTATTTAGAGCTCAAAAAAAATGTATAAGATCGATGTGTGGCTTGTCTAGTACCGAAAGTTGTCAACCGTATTTTAAAAGCTTAAACATTCTTACTCTGCCTTCATTATATATCTACGAAACTAATGTCTTTGTTAAAACACACATATCACAATATAAAATAGCTCACAAAAGTTACTATAGACAGTTACGAGACAAAAATAAGCTGGAGCTCGAAACTAAACATGGCAAAACTGCCCTAATGAATAAAAGTACATTCTGTATGGACACAAAAATATTCAACAAGCTGCCTGAAACATTAAAATCGTTAAATCTGAAAAAATTCAAAATCACGCTCATGAAAATTTTAATTAATAAATGTTATTATTCAATAAAAGACTACCTGGATGATAATTCTATAATTCCTCCTTTAGATACTTAAAAACATAAAATAAAAATAAGTCTTCATATATATATTTTTTTTTTATTGTATTTGTACATTACATAATGATTTGTGCGCTTAATTGACATATTACAATATTATTATTTTTATTTTATTCCATTTGACCTTACTTTTGTACTTTACTGAATTATTACCTTCGTTTGATATTTAAATATTTTATCTTTTGACATTTTTTTGTTTTGACTAAGATTTAATTAATGTAATTTTTAGATACCTACTATATGGTTTTGACATTGTAATCGAGTTTTAATAAATTATTGTATGTAATTGATATCTTGGGAACAATCTAATAATTTGGTATTTGTTTTGACATTCCAAAATGTTTTAAAATAAAATCATTAACATTTGTACGCCTAATGGCCAAGCATAGAGAACCAACAAAAATGTAACATCTCACACTCATGTGTATCTGTACCTATGTTTACAAATAAATAAATCTGAATCTGAATCTGAATCTGAATATCTCAAAAAAATATTACAAACTAATATTAAAATTTTGTAGTCTCTATTAATCATTTTATATGACTAATTTCTTTTACTATCGACGGCAAAATTTACACATTTTCTGGATGCCGAAAGGCATTCACTTTAATATAAAAATAAGCTAAGCTTCTAAATAAGCTTTTTCGATCCACCTAATGTCATGCGACCCATCAAATTTAAAAATACAAACAGCTTCTCTATAATTAGTCACGTAGAATATTTCTATAAAACCGCTATCAATTTAGCTATCAATGGGAATTCAGGTCTCACGTACTACAGTTCTGCGGTACACCATAAAATAAAAATAAAACAAGTTAAACAACCTACATACTTAGATATACTGTAAGTGCTGGAATGGGGCTCACCAAAGGCCAAAAGCCTTCCGGTGCTGCGGGATTGATCGAAAGAGCTACCGCGGCCCTAGTACATAAGGGGCTGAAGAAGAAACATGGTGGGTTTTAGTCAGTAAGAGTCTGACACTCCCTGATTTCCCAAGAAGAAAAGTGACATTGCTATTTTTATTTGATGGCTTAGGGCAAAACAACATAACTCCACTTGCAACTCAGAATAGTTACAGTAGATTCAAGATGGTACTTTCCGCAATGTCAGCATAAAAACTAAATACTTAGTCAAAGAAAATGTGTTAACTTAAGGTTTTGTTGGTCATGTGTTTTAAAGAGAATAGAATCCATCTAGATTTAGATATTTATCAAACGTCATGTAGGAAATAGGGACCATCTAATGGGGATAGATCACGAAACGCAAAATGCTAATTGTTTTTCTAGTTGATCACAATTTACTGCTACACAGTGTAAATAAGTGTATCTGAGATCAAGCCACATATACATCACGAGTCCATTACTGTCAACTCAAGTAGCAATATCAGAAACCATATATCAGTCAATATTTATAGCCATAAAATCATCAGACAAGTGTATATCATCTCTTACTGTAAAACACTTTCGTCGGTCACGCATATATTCCTACTTCGTGTATTCCAACTGACGCACCGTGTCACACATACCGTAACTAATGTACCGTAGTAAATGTTCTAACACGGAACACGGTGAGACACTGTGTCGATAAACTCTAGTCTTGAAAAATAGTGTTAAATAATCGAAAGTGTTGAAGATGCGTTGAAACGCGTGGTAACAAAAAGTAAATATTTATCGTACGGTATCTTTTAATCTCTGGCGATTTCCCGACAAGTTGTTGTTGCATTTACATGGAGCATTATTCACTAAAGGCCGTTCGCAATAAAATTTTGACATTAGCCCCATACAAGAAATGTCAAAATTGTATCTATAGTATTAGAACAACAGATAGATACAATATTGGGAACGGCCATTCGTTGTAAAAACCCAGTCGTTTTTGCGTTAGCACTCATCTTGCCTCGAACGGAGGTCATGAAGTTGTGCTAAATCAGTGTGACCAAAAATACACAGACAAGGCTTTAAGAATAATGTTTTACATATTATATGATTTGTGTCCTTAGTTAATCTTCTTCGTCTATTTCTTCCTGCCTCTCTCTAGTCTGCCTTTGATGTCTATTCATAAAGTACCTACCTATATAGTCTTTCTTTCTATCAAATGTATGGTTCAAAAATACTTTTTGACTTTCGATCCCCGTTACTTGCAGGCTTCTAATTCCACCCAACTAAGCGGCAACCATATCTTAACTCTGTGTATTTAATGAGATCACAAAAGCAAAAATAGATATATGAATCTTCTCGTCCATATTTTGAACATGACCAACTTAACTTATTTTTGCTAGTTTTAAGTATAGAGACGACATGCATATCTAGGTATGTCAACCCAATCCAGTCTGCCTGGAATGGAATCTAGCGGTTTTTAGATAGATCATAATGTTTATTCAAGCGGGACAAATTACCGATCTGTGGTTGACCGCAGCTCATTTATTGCAAAGACCTAGAGTGCAACTGTCAAGGAGGTCGTATAGGCTGTCAACCTCTTTACTGTTTTCGCGGTTATGTCAAGCGAAGTAGCGGGAAAATGGTTTTAAAGCATGTAAGTACTAAAGTTTACTTTTCCGTTCTAAATAGGTACCTACGCAAACAAAGGACTGGACAGATTATTTGTAAAAACTACTTGAATTAACCCCTCTGCTCGACAAGATTTTGACATATGACTTTACCGTTGATTCGGCGGGAATTTTGAATCGCGACATGGAAGTAAAAAATTTGTACTAACTTTCAACACATGAATTCTAAGTCCGTAATGCCTGATCAGAAGTATTTTAACTATAACTTTAGAGCTCACTTATTTGACAACAACGTGCAAAGGTCAAATGGGGTCAGTTAATTCAGAAAAAGATAATAATTACGGTGTTTTTAAGTCTATCGAAAAGTTAGGCATTTCAAATTTGGTGAAAACTTACCAATAAATAATCGCATCACTTTCTCAAACACAACACAAACGTCATATTTGTAACATTTTCAATCCGTTGCAATACATTTCGTGCACTTATTTATGTTCAACAACTAAAAAATCAGCACATAAAATACACAATAAAAATGAACAATTTACAAGATCAAAAAGAAGTAGAGTTTGGAATGGAGTATTTTTTTTTTTTCAATCAGCGGTGTGCATTCGATACCTAAATCGGATATTTATCATAAATAATCGAATACCAATTCTATATATACGTATTTTTTAATAGCAACTTATTTCAATTTTATTTATTAATTTGAAATTATAGGTTCAATTTGTTTTTGTTGTTAAGAAAAAAGATATTTAAGTTTTATGAAAGTTTTTAGCATTAAATTTTTATATGTATTATTCATTTTGGTGTTGCGTCATTCGTAATAATGTTTAACTTTAATTGAATTTTTATTACCTATTACGGAATTTTAATTTATTCTTATATTATTTCTCAACAATTCTAAGATTTTTGTTTCGGCGGAGGGTAAGCCTGGCGTTCTGAAATATATTGCAATTTGTAACTACCAAAGTAATGTACTTATTTGATCATCATCAGCCTATCGCAGTCCACTGCTGGACATAGGCCTCTCCAAGTGCACGCCACTGAGATCGATTTTTAGCTACTCGCATCCAGCTCCTGCCAGCCGTCTTGCGCAAGTCATCACTCCACCGTGCCTGAGGACGTCCTACACTACGCTTGCCGAGGCGTGGTCTCCACTCTAGAACTCGTTTACCCCAACGGTTATCGGTTCTTCGGCTAATATGGCCAGCCCACTGCCACTTCAGCTTGCTGATTCGGTGGGCTATGTCGATGACCTTGGTTCTCTGACGGATTACCTCATTTCTGATGCGATCCCTCAGAGAAATGCCAAGCATAGCCCTTTCCACAGCCCGCTGAGCGACTTTAAACTTGTGGACCAGCCGTACCGTCAGTGTCCACGTTTCGGCTCCGTAAGTCATGACAGGTAGGACGCACTGATTGAAGACTTTCGTCTTTAGGCACTGTGGGATCGACGATGTTAGGACTCGACGTAGCTTCCCAAATGCAGCCCAACCCAACTGAATTCTCCTATTCACCTCGTCCTCAAAGTTGTTTCTACCTAACTGCAATGTCTGCCCGAGGTATACATATTTCCGAACAACTTCGAGAACGGCGCCGTGTATCGCAATCGGTTCCGGTAGAACATGTTCATTGAACATGACCTTGGTTTTGTCCAAGTTCATCCGTAGGCCGATGCGTAGAGAAGATTCAGCCAGGTCGTTCAGCATTTGTTGTAGGTCCTGCAGCGTTTCTGCCATGATGACGATATCGTCAGCAAATCGCAAGTGAGAGATGTGTTCGCCATTGATGTTGATGCCACGTCCTTTCCAGTTCAGCGTCTTGAACATATCCTCCATTGCATTAGTGAACAGTTTCGGGAAATAACATCCCCTTGTCTCACTCCTCGATGCAACGGTATGGGCCTTGTTTGCTGATTTTGTACTTGGACGGACATTGTAGCGGCTTCGTAGAGACATCTCATCACTTGGATGTATCGCCAATCTACTTGACAACGCTGCAGGGACTCCAGAACAGACCAGATTTCAACCGAGTCAAAGGCCTTCTCATAGTCCACAAATGCTAGACACAGGGGCTGATTATACTCTTCGGTCTTCTGTATAATCTGCCGCACTGTGTGGATGTGGTCTATGGTGCCGTATCCGCTCCGAAACCCAGCCTGCTCCGGTGGTTGGAATTCGTCGAGTCTTCGCGCAAGTCGGTTCGTGATCACTCTTGAGAACAGCTTATAGACGTGGCTTAGGAGGAAATGGGTCGATAGTTCTTCAACTGGGTTTTGTCTCCCTTTTGAAGAACAGGACGACAACACTCCTACTCCACGCCTCTGGAGTTCTCCTTCAAACAGGACGGCATTAAAAGCTTCTGGAGCTCCCCAGTACGGGCTTTCCTCCTGATTTTAATAGCTCTGTTGTAATGCCATCCTCGCCAGGGCTTTTCCATTTTGAGCTGTCTCAGAGCGATCTCGATTTCGCCACTGCTGACTTCTGGCAGGTCTTCGGTGAAATGGCGCGTTAATGTGGCTCTAGAGTCCTCATTTCCGGGATCAGGTCGAGATGCATGCGATGCGTATAACCGGCCATAGAAATTTTCCACTTCCGAAAGGACTGCCGGCACCGAAGAAACGACTTCTCCACTTGTTGTGGTCAGCTTCGTCAAGTGGCTTCTTCCAAGAGATTGTACGAACACCTTTGACCCCCGATTCAGCTCAATTGCTCTTTCAATGTCAAGAGTATTGGAGCACCGGAGGTCGCGTCGTACGTGCTTGTTGATCTCTTGGTTTAGAGCCCGCTTAGCTGACGAAGTGACAGGTGGGTTTTCACGTCGTCTCTTCATAAGCCCTAATGTCTCTTCCGAAAGCTTTGATTTCTTGCCCTTACGCTGCATGTAACAGAATCTCGAACCTTCCTCCCTGAGGATCCGAACCACATTTTCGTGGTTCTGGTTAACGTCTGTTGTGGTTTCCACGGCGGCAAATCGGTTCTCCAAATTTGATTGGAACGTTTCAGATCCTGTCATGGTTTGGAGCACTGTTGGTCGGAGCCTGGCCTTCATCAGACGGAAACGTTCAGCCTTGAAGTTGATATTCAGAGAGCCTCGGACAAGTCGGTGATCGCTACCGGTATTAAACCTATTGATCACGGAGACGTCTCTGAATATGTGCTTCTTGTTCGTCATGATGAAGTCAATCTCATTTTTAGTCATAGTGTCGGGGCTTTGCCACGTCCACTTCCTTTGGGGCTGCTTTTTGAAAAAAGAGTTCATCAAAAAGAGCCCCTCACGTTCGAGGAAGTTGACGAGCATTTGCCCCCTATGATTCCTGCTTCCAAATCCATGGGATCCTACTGCCGATTCGCCGCAAATCTGTACTCCCACTTTAGCGTTAAAGTCCCCCATGACAACGGTGTAATGGGTCTTTGTAGTGAAGTGGAGGGCCCTTGATATATCATCAAACATATCCTCCACTTCATCGTCTGAATGTGTCGAGGTCGGTGCGTACACTTGCACTACCTTGAGGCTATACCTGTCGGTGAGCTTTAAGATAAGGTACGCTACCCTGTTCGACACACTAGACACCTCCACAACGTTATCAGCTAGGGACTTATTAACCAGAAACCCAACGCCACCTTGGGATTGTTGGTCTCCCTCTCGGAAGTACATTAGGTGACCTGATTCGAGGGTTATGGTGTCCTCCCCCTCTCTTCGAACTTCACATAACCCTAATATGTGCCACCTAATCTTCCCAAGTTCCACCTCGAGTTGCGCCAGATGCGAGTCAATTGACTATAGACTTATTTGATGATGAGAAACAATAATAATAATTGATTAATTTTAAAGTCACCAAATATTTTTAACCGAATCCCAAAAAGGAGGTGGTTCTCAATTTGGATGTTTGTTTTTGGTCGAAGGGCTATATTCCCCATATTTGTTATTAGGTCCAGGATCTGATGATGGAAACCTTGAGAAATCGAGGGCAACTCTCGAAAATTGTAAGCATAGATAAGGTTATAACTTGAGACTCAGATGTCTGTCTGA
The DNA here is from genome assembly GCF_030705265.1 of Helicoverpa armigera. NCBI lineage: Eukaryota > Metazoa > Arthropoda > Insecta > Lepidoptera > Noctuidae > Helicoverpa > Helicoverpa armigera. Next base: position 6,796,515 of record NC_087141.1, read on the forward strand.
TAACACTATGAAACAGTAAAGGTTTGGAGCTGACCTGATGATGGAGACCAGAGAAGGTCGAGGGAACTCGACAACCGAACTTCTCTCGTCTCCATCTCCTTCACTGTTGCAGAGGCCTCGTAAATACGAATAATATAAGCACAAACACGAGAAAGTTTAAATATTCAGTTGTCGAGTTCCCTCGACCTTCACTGCTCTCCATCATCAGCTGGCTTATTCGCTAACTTTCGAATTCTCAGATGTCAACTGGCCTCAGTTGTCATCGGAACTTTGATGTCAACCGATAAGTTCAAAACATTGGTATTATGTATCGCATGAAGTGGATATCGGTGGATATCGTTACACGGTTGCTGACGCCAAAACTACGATGACAATAATTTGACAGCTATTTGTTTATCCATTATCCATTATGTCCACTAGGCTTACGGAATCGCAATATAACGTTTATCGATACAGAAACAGCTGTCAAAATGAGTCATGGTGGATATCAGCCTGATGACGTCATTTCATTTGGTAACTGGCGTTAGCGAATAAGAAAATAGCTGTTTGACAATTTACTAATGTACACTTTACCAATTGATGATATCTGCGAGCTGTCAGTGGAGTTAGCGAATAAGGCTACAGGTCAGCTCAAAGCCTTCACTGTTGAATAGTGCTACCAGGCAAACACCTGAGTGATAAGATTTCAACCTATGTATTTCTGCAACTTTCGAAAGTCGCCCTCGATTTCTCAAGGTTCCATCATCAGATCCTGACCTGATGATAATGGGACCACCTCGGAAGTATACGCTATCAAACAAAAAAAGAATCATCTAAATCGATAAATAAATGGCTGAGTAATCGCGTAACAAACATACAAAAAAAACGGTCGAATTGAGAACCTCCGCTTTTTGGGAAGTCGGTTAAAAATAAGTCGGCGGCGGCCATCTTTCCATCTTGGACCAGCTTTCAATGAACAGCGAACTATTTGCCCTTTCAAACAATAAACTCGTCATAAAATTTTGCGATAACTACACCTAACTACGGCTCTCGTCAAATAGCTTTGCCGCTCAGTTAAAAAGTTGGAAGTAACGAATCGCCATTAAGTTTGGCAGGTCTACAGGAATCCTGCACATAAAACACCCGAAGAAATAAATAAGTCTTCATTTGCCGTCTTCAGAAACCCTAAAAACCGAAGATTTTTTTTTATTCCGGCTACAACGTATTTTCTACCACTGATTTTCTAGCATTTTTTTCAAAATAAATTAAGTCATTTTACTTTTCCTAATTTATTTTCAGATTATGGTAAGTATACAAAATTGCAATTTAGTAATATTATAATATCAAATAATATAAAATTATTAAATCGATTCTTTATTTTAACGATTCGGATCATTCGATGCAAAACTTCTATCACCGTCGCCATCTTGTCTATGCGTCTTCAAATTTAAAAAAACAACTAATGTAAACAAACATGGCGAGTTCGATCAGAATTCCCGGTAATTACGATTGGATTTTAAAAAGGTATATTTCTAACGGTATGCTAAATATGAAAGGTTTGAATGCGTAAAAATAATTTAAATTTATTTAGTTATTTTATTTAGTACTCACAAATGTGGTTTGATTGGAAAGAAAATAAATATGAGCGTAAATAATTAGGAAAGTGTATGACTGATTCTTAGACCCCAATTGGGGTCTCAACCGAGCTTACGGTGACATTGATGTTCAGACCCCGATTGGGGTCCGCTACGGATTTGACGGTTAAATGAATTAATATCGAGGCTTTGAGTTTCAATCTCAAGTTCAAAATCTCGCAATAGATTCTTCTATTATAATAATTATGAAGCATTGCACACAAATAAATAAAGAGTTAATTTAGGAGAACATCAACGACTAATTAAGTGTTATCGTGTTATTTATTTGGCTACATACTTAGGTAGGTACTCAGTAGAAATCTTGTGACCCCTTTTGCAGCTTTTTTTGACACGCACCTGTCAAAATTGAACTTATCAACTCGACTCATGAAAGTATGTCGCTTAAAAAAAAGGTTAAAACGAGTTAATGTGAATAATAAGGTTCACATCGTGTACGCGTACGAAATAGTCGATCGGAACCAGGCTGCCTTGTGGTCCACTTAGGACTTTCACCAAAAGTGACACGCGAGTCCTAATCGGTAGGAAGTCGGTGCATCGATTAGAAATCGTTCATTATCCATCCTTTTTAATCGATTCGTTATTACCCGTACTCACAATTGGCTGGTATCATCGAAATGGTTTTTGTAGACTTTGTTATAAAGATATTGACAACTAAACTTACTACTTAATAGTACTAATTTTACAAAATTGAAGAGTTCGTTTGTTTGCTTGATTATTTGTTTGAAGGCGCTTATCCCAATGATAGTCGACCGAGTTTTTTTGTATTAGATATCGAGGAAACCTAATAGCTACTTTTAGCCAAGTGCGCCGAATAGCACTCACAGATGGGCGCCAGTTGCAAATGAAGGTCTGCCTGACAATTTTGGTTTTGGTACTTTATACCTACTGCCCCGTAACACCAACTTCAAGGGGGGTTCTGAACAAGAGGTTCTGAATTCGGTTCTCAAACAAAGTTGCGTTAAGTTTTCTACATTTCTGAGCAGTGGTTAGTATGCATAAAATCTGGAACAAGTGAACGCTGTACTTAGCACATAATATCTATTAATTTCCGCTTCTCGAATGACAGAAAATAGCAATTTTTATGTCTTTAAGGCCAGTGAAAACTAGGGACGTTCAAATGTAAACCATACTCCATGGTAATAAGGTCCAAAATGCGTGTAAAAAGTGTGAAAGGTAGAAATAATTTTCTTGGAACGAAAGCGTACTACTTTTGATGTGGAGAACACAATACAATCATTGTTTTTCTTAATGTTTTATACTGATGAGATGTAAAGGGTATTATTGACAAGTCATTAACGACGCATAATACCTAATACCTATGTCCTTTATAACTTTACATTATAAAGATATCAACAATCAAAGACGTTCAACAGCCGTGGGAAATACTCCACGCACCCAGATAAAAAGTAGGTACACTTAAGAAGGCGTACCTTGATACATGGACACTCAGACTGACCTTCATTGATACATGGGTTACACTGATATCTATAATTTGTCGAATCTGTCCAGTGATTTCTAAACCAATCATGATCATCTGATCCAACTAGCACCAGCGGATTTGTGTCATGTTATGTCATACTTAATCGTAATTAAAATAATACACGTGCCTTGTACATACAAGCCTATACTTATGTACACAAAGTTCATTTATCTGTAAAAGCCAATGACCGGAGCGGCCATATCTGAGCCTATAGGTACGTAACTGGTCAGTTTAAGAATACGCAATAGCGATATTACGATTGTTTTGCTGTTCATTGGGTTCCGTATTTAAAAGAATTTAAAACCTTCAAAGAAATTTGATTCAAAGAATTTGATCATCAGTTAATATTTATTTCAGAGTCAGACTCACCTTCTGAATGAAGTTTTTACGTAGGCATAAAAAATAGCTGAAATCGGTTCATGCTTGGGAGCTGCTATGCTACAAACACATCAAACTTATAACACTTAGTATATTTTTTATTGCATTTGGTTATCATTGGACAAGCTGTTGAAGTTGGTAGTTGGAAAAGTTACACCTAAATTTTATTATACTAGAGCGACAATAGAGTAGGTAGGACTCTATAAAACCATTGACAAGCAGTTTCATTCAACTTTTTGCCACAATCACAGTTGCATTAATCTACTACATCTAAGGATAATAATTCTAATTGTCTAATGAGCTCACGAAGCAACGATGCTATTTCAACACGAGCTACACGAATTCACGCTTAAACATAAATCTCTATTGTCTGTTCTCATTGACATTTGCAAATTGTCGCGTGGCATTGCAATTTTATTTAAAATCACGCTTGCTAATAGCATTGTCTTACAAATATTTGCAAATTAAGATTACGATAAAGATCTTATTTATTTATTTATTTATTTACAAATTTTTGTACACACACATAATAAAGAAAGATGACAGGAAAGAAAGAATATACAAAGGTAATGCTTATTTCTAAAGAAATCTCTTCCAGCATACCTAAAATTCCAGCATAACAAATTAGTAAAATACCTTACCATAAAAGTAGGTAATTAAAACAACTTATTGTTTGAGCTGAAAGATGGCCGGACAAGGGTTTCCCCCAAAGTTCTTCACTTTGTTTTCAGCAATCTGCATTTATTTGCTGCCCGGACTTTCGCCAGATCGTCCATTTAGCGGCTAAAATAATTATTGAATCTTTTATTCATTTGGCAACAGAAGGGTATACTTATATTAGCATTGCTGACCAAAACCCGCCCATATTCCTTCTCGATACCCGCAGGATCCTATAACAGGCAAAAGGCACTATTTCGACCAATCATTTCTGATTTACGGAACCCAGAAAAACTGGTTATCCGCTAGCAGGTTTTTATAGCCGCTAGACAAACGCCAGAACAGATTATAAATGAAGAAAAATATATGCCCATCGTTATTTTTATGTAAATCTGTTAGTAGGCAATTGCGATCAAGAGATTGCTATTTCCTTATTGGTAGTCTTGGAATAAATTGGCAGTAAAAATTAACTGGTATTGAACTAATTACAATAATTACTACTACTGCTCTTCTAAGAACTGAGGCTAATTGCTTAGAAGTTTTTTAGATCGTAGTAATAAAACTTCTTGATCGTTTTTAAGTTGTTCAAAAATGAGTTGAGTTGCAAAAATGGTCTTGCAGAAAAAACGGGGCTTTTGGAAAACCTGGGGATTTACATGTATGAAAAACATTAGGTATACCTATTTTGTTAATCTATAGCTATATTATTAGGCCAAGAGTTTGTTTGTTTCACTGTGCTAATCTTAGGAATCGAACCACTGGGGTTTTTGATTAGATCTTTCATTGTTAGATAGCCCATTATGTAGATTAAACAGTAGTTACGGGAGTTAGCGTAATCAAAGAAACTCTGAAAGCTTTATAATATTACCGCTTATAGTAGGGGAGGCCTAGAAGGGATTTCGGGATTTACTCAAGCGCGGCAGATTAGTATATAGGGAGGTACCTATTACCCCATTTAACACCTCCACCAAATATAAGCCCTGTATATGCAGCCGCGCGTCTAGAATAAAGGATATGATTAGTAAAAAAAAAATTATCATCTGACATTCTCCAGCGCGTCAGATTAAGTTAGGGTAAGTTAGTTATATGCTAAAAAGTGTATATTCCACTAATCTGACAATTTGCGATTGACGATAAGAAGTAGGAAGGTTACAAACTTGTAAAAAAAAACGTCATCTTGACTTTCTCGAGCGCGGCTATTTTTTTTTTTATTTTGAAGGGAGTAATTCAACGTTCACGAAAAATATAAAATCTGACGATTCCCGTAAGCCGAAGTAAGGGAAATTTATCGATAAAGTTTAAAGCGTGCAGCTACGTGATGCCGGTATTCTCCTCCCAAGTTTCTATTCCTCTCTCACTTTTTTCAATTCAATTCATTTGCAATAAGTGTTAGTACATTTTGGGTCTTAAATAATCTACACTAATATTATAAAGCTGAAGAGTTTTTTGTTTGAACTCGCTAATTTCAGGAAGTTACTGGTCATGGTATGCAGATATGTATATTGTTTTTAACGAAGACGATTCATTTTATTGGATACTTTTGTTAAATACGTGTGCCTTCCAGTTGCATTGTTTGTCTATCGTGATACCGAGAAATGCCGTTTCGTATACTTCGCCTTTTTTATACAGGTCGTGGTGACCTAATCATCCGGTTAACATTGGCTCTACTCTGCATAACGTGGTTCACAAATTACGCGCGTAGTGTCGCTTCATCAATGAAAGCAACTGCTATCTCTTTCTATCTGTTCTGCAAGAGTGGCAACGCGCAACTCTACTGGATGGTTTTAATTAAACTAATAAATTAAGTCTTTATACGTATTTTTTTTTTGTATGAAAATAGCTGGGAAAAAGGCTGGGCAGATTATTTAGATTTTAGATTTATCTATGGGTATTAAATTGAATAAAATTAGTTTTTGTAAGATTTACGCGTAGATTATTTCCGTCAAGCCATGTTATTATAGATTCTATTGTATTGTTTATGACACATGTATATTTATCAATGTCATTATAATTAAATGTAATTATTATAGAAATGTATGTAATGTATGAGCAGATTGATACACTCCGCTAATAGCAATGTCATATATATCATTGTATTATGTGCCTTCTTATCGAGAACAACCTTTATTATAACAGCTTTGTTGAAATGTTTGTCCGTTCTGAGATATATCTCAAAAAGTGTCTTTTTGATCTATAGATCAAAAAGTGTGTAAAAGTTGATAGTACTTAGAAAACATACTCGTAGTAGCACTTAGATATTCCTTTAAAAACTTGAGATATCAATGGATTATTTAGTTTTAACTTTTACACGCTTTTTGATCTATATCTCAGGACGGGCAAACGTCAACAAAGCTGTCATATTAAAGGTTGTTCTAGATAAAAAGGCCTATACAATGATATGTATGACATTGCTATTGGTGGAGTGTTTTTGAAAGTTTATAGCCGCTCCACCCACCGATGAAAGTGTGTGTATGTCAGGACATTTTTTTCTTCTTATCATCTAAGCTTCGCAATCTAATAGGTCTCATTGACGCTCGAGTCACTCCCGATTTAGCACTCTCGCCTCCCCTACTATTATATTTATTTCGGTAGTAACAAAATTAAAATCTTTACTAGTTCCAAACAAACACTCATATTTCCGATCTCACAAAAGGTAATGTAACCCCATAACAAATCGCTGAGTAACTATCCGACCTCTTCACCTCACGATCTTCGAAAGCTGTGAGAACCTACTGACTTATGCTAGCCTAGTACATCATTCTACCAATCGCTTTACAATGGATTACGATAATCGATCTATCCATGCTTAATGGCCGTTTCCACTATTTTATCTATCTGTTTAAATGCGTTGATGAGCTAATGAGCTCATCATCTCCCGAGCCTTTTCCCAACTATGTTGGGGTCGGCTTAAAGTCTAACCGGATGCAGCTGAGTACCAGCGCTTTACAAGGAGCGACTGCCTCCTATCTGACCTCCTGAACCCAACACCCCTTGATTAAACTAGTGTCAGCAGACTTACTGGCTTCTGACTACCCGTAATGACTGCCAAGGATGTTCAATGACAACCGGGACCTACAGTTAAACGTGCCATCCGAAACACAGTCATGGGTGTCTAAGATATACTTAGAAAGTACATAACAACTTAGAAAAGTTGCATTGGTACTTGCCTGACCTTAAATCGAATCCACGCCCTCATACTTGAAAGGATGGTTCTTTACCCACTGGGTCACCACGACTTCTGACTTCTATTTTGTTGAGCTAATGTGCTACAATCTCTAATCGAAATTCAACGGACAGAGATCGGTTATTGCAATCGGCCGTAAGTTATATGGTTACATAATATAGTATATGAGCATAGAACCTCTAACCAGTTATGTCAGTGTGTTTGTAATCTTAGACCCGGTAACATGTTACTCTTGTTATTTTTTTTCGGAATTAATGTGAGTAAAAAGTTTGGTATACCTAATTATATGTTAAATGTTTTAGTTAAAATTTTGAAAGGCTGTTTATCTATTAATTTAAAGTAAATAGAAGCTAATTAGGTATTGTTATTTGTTTGAGAAACTAGTGGTGCAATTTTGTTCTTGTTTATTTGATGTTTTGTGATAACAATTTAGGTGATTATTCTAAGTTCAATGCCTAACTAGGAGCTCGTGGAATATTTTTTATTTTATAACATTTTTCGTTCAAATTATTGTCTGCTGTAGAATTAAGATGTGATTTAACTAGATTTGTATGATCTCGAAATTCTAATTTCAGTTCGTATTTGTTTCAAATTATATTATTTAGGTATTTTTTAGCGATAGATAAGTAGGTAGATACTACAGTTGTAATTTAACTTAACATACCGGCTTCCATTGGCAATGACAGATACTTAATTTATTCAATGTTTTCCTGATAATTTTCTTATTTGTTTACCTATTGGCTATTATCTAACTTAGTCTAGCCATCATTGAATTATTTAGCCGACTTACAAGATTTGTAATAGAAAAGCAGTATAGCTTTGGTCAGTATTTTTTCTCTTAGATAAAGTTTTGGCATGGTTTGGATACATTCCTAATTCAGAAGACCATGGCAATAATATTCGTTAAATAAGAATAAAATTAATTTGCCGATTTAAAAAAATAAAACTGGGTTAGGTATAGGTACCTACATAGATACAGCCTACTCATAGAAAAACGGTAGCTAGTGATCCACTGTTTGAGTCTTTTCTCAGCACAGTGTGATCCATCTTATGCTTGACTTAAATTCCAATATCCTTTACAATTAGATGCACTCTCAATAAACCCTGACCATCTCGAAGGCTATCAAAATAGAAAGTTCCTAGAATAGAATCATTGACGTTATAAAATATATTGCTTAATTTAGATTTATAGTAAATGTTAAGGTTAACTAATGCAGCCATCTTTGACAAAATGATTTTAAATGACGTCAAAAATCCTTATAAAAGTTCTTGAATAAACTACTGTGAAATAAAATAGCTATATTTTTGTTTGAAGCAACTTGGTACTGCAAAGTCAAAATCATTTACTGTAATTTTCAGACTTTTACAAAGTTTTATTCTCTTTCTTAAATAGTAATTTATTTTATAAATGCTTTCTTGATAGCACTGATGCGTCTTTTGTTTTTAATCATTTTAAAATTCGAACAGTTCTTGCAACGCTGTTTTCTCTCTTCTTCTGCTGTTTTGGATTATTTGAAAATAAACTTATTTTTTGTTAACGGTGTCCATCGAATATTATTTTTCAGGCGGTTTTAGCGGTGGTAGCTCAGGCACCCTGCATAGAACTGAATGATGGAAACAAAATACCAGTACTCGCTCTGGGTACTGGCAGAGGAACTGCTAAGGAGGTAAGTTATTAGAACATATAACATCAAATAACTTTGCTGTTCTTTGTTGGCTAGTGACATCGCGATAGTCAACATCTGGGGCCCAATTCTTTTAAGTTAATAATGTCAAAATCGAATAGAAATTGAATCGCAATATGATCGCAATAGCAGTTTTAACCATATCGGGCATTCTGCTACTAATATAAGACCAATCGTATTCCAACGACATTCGATTGGTTTGCGATCATATTGCAATCGTAAATTATTTGCAGACAAAATGATTCATTATTGAATGACAGAAAAGGATAAAAACATTTATTTCAAAGAAAAAATAGCAGAATGCCACATACGCTTCAATCGTAAGTGAGTCGGGATTGGTTCTCAGTCGGCCGTGAATCGTATGCCGCTTAAGTAAAATTAGGAGTATCGGGCCCCTGGGCATCGTCTGCCCAAGCTGACTTGAAGGTTTAAATGGCTCGAAGTTATGTGTCTCACAAAAACATCCATGAGCCATCAGAGCCATGCTTGTGTATTTTTATGACTGCGTGACTTGGCCAATAGCATAGTTCATAGGCTCTACCACTTACCTGAGATAAAACATCATACAAAAAAAAACAACCGTTCAAAACAGTTCCAAATAAATATTATTAAAAAATATTCCTTATATTGTAGACAGAAACTCTAGAAGACGTTCGCAACGCAGTCCTGTGGGCCATCGAAGCTGGGTACCGGCACATTGACACGGCAGCTGTCTATGATGATGAGGAGCAGGTCGGCCAGGGTATAGCTGACGCGATTGCTAAGGGTATTGTGACTAGGGAGCAGATATTTGTGACTACTAAGGTGAGTTTGACTGACGAATTTATTTGTTAAAAAAGAAGATTCTAAAATTCTTGAAACTGGTGTTTTGTGATTATATGCTAGAGAATAAAATCCTTCAGAAAACCTTCTAAAAGATAATACCAAGATTAAAATGAGTGATTCTTCGGAGGTCATTCTATATGAATTGTTCCGTATTATTGAAATAAATAACGTTAGTGACCTTTTTTGCTAGAGGGGATAGGTACTTCATTACCCAGCTGTGGCTGGATAATGGAAACTTTTGTCATTAAAAAATACGTCTGAAATCTTTTACGCTCGAGACCACAGATCTATATCTTACTTGAACAATTCCGACGATATCAACAATATTTAAGTTGTTGATGTTATTTTAATATTTTTTCAGTTATGGAACGACAAACACGCCCGTGATCAAGTGGTGCCCGCTCTCCGCGAGTCTCTGAAGAGGTTGGGACTCGACTACGTAGATCTGTATCTCATACATTTCCCTGTTTCTACTAAGGTAAGCTGTTCCTTCTTCACCTACGTATAAGGGAGAACCACTTCCCGCAATAGGGTAAAATGTAGCTCTAGTCCTTACTGAGGTGTGACTAGCTGTTTACCTCAAACATGTAAGTTAGTTGTCAGTTTTCTTTGCGATATTCTGTTGGAGTATATCAGTAGATTATCTTGTTTTCAATAATAACACGACAACAAGCATACTTTAAAAGATTCCTAAATAAATGAATGATGAATAAATCTGCATCTCAGCGGCAATTATAAAATTCTTTGTCCATATCTGGAAATACCTGCAACATACATAAGATTAGCATTCCTTTTAATTAAAACTGCATTGTTACATTGTTAAAGTAATCTTGAAATGATCAGTATTTAACAAAATACTATCTTCGGCTAGAATACCCTGAAGATAAGCAGAAAAAGGTAGCTAACTTAGCTAACAAGGAATATGCAGATCTGAAAACAGTATAGGAATACTTTCAGTACATGAAGATTCCTTTAATTTAACCCGACTTCTTGGGGAGTTTGTTGCGTCACTTCTTCTTCCCAACAAAAACACATAGGAAGTGGTGAAGGGCGGGCGTTTTGGGGGCTGTCTTTTATTTTTGGCGTTCGACAAGTGTTGATTTATCAGGCTAATTTGAATAAACGTTTTTTAGTTTGAGTTTAAGAATGGTTATGCTTAATCAAGTAATAATAAGCAGTATAATTTTTACTCACATTGACAAATAAATCTTCCTTTTTTCCACAGAGTGATGGATCCCCAGACAACATAGACTATCTAGACACATGGAAGGGCATGGAAGAAGCTCGCCAGCTTGGCTTGACACGGTCCATCGGCGTGTCCAACTTTAACTTATCTCAGATCGACAGGCTAGTCGCCAACTGCCAAGTTAGGCCTGCTGTCAACGAGTTTGAGGTGAGGAGATAATTATGTTAAGGTTTAAATTAATGTACTGCTTATAGGGTTAAGTTACCTTTCCCTCTGGAGAAAGGTTGATTCCAGAAGTTACGTCGTGTAACGCAATCTCCCTAACAAATATAAATTGCACCGAGCCACCCACTTGATTAAATTATATACGGCTGATCAACTTTTAGGCAACTCGCTTGAACAGCGTAATTTACATACATAGGAACCTACACTACATCTCAAAAGATGTACTTATGGCACTCATGTTGAGTAGTTGCTTCTGTCTATCGGCATTGATCAAAATATTACCATACAGGTAATTTTCTCAATAAAAAATCTACTTTAAAACAATTTACTAGTAATATCTAGAAGTCTCTAGAAGTCGGTGACGGAAATTTGCCATCGTGCTTATTTACCTATGTTCATCGACTTTTACAGCCTTAATTCTATGAAATTCAAAATCATCTACCTATCAACTTAAATTTTCACATAACCGTATTTCTTCCAGGTAAACCCAACCCTAACCCAAGAACCCTTAGTCTCCCACTGCCATTCCCTCGGCATTGCAGTAATGTCATACAGTCCGTTTGGTTTCCTCGTCTCACGCAAGCGAGATGACGCGCCTCCGCCGAAGTATGATGACCCCACCCTGGGAGCTATGGCTGCTAAGTACGGCAAGACTCCGGGACAGATCGTGCTGAGATATTTGGTGAGAACTGTTACTTAATTGTTTAGTGATAGAAGTTTACTGAAATCGTGATATCATTGAGTTTTTTTGAGGTTTGTGAAATAAAATTGACGTAGGGATTACTTTCTTTAGAGTTCAGTTTCTATACTTCTATACAAACCTACCTAATATTGTGTATTCTTACTATGTCCTCACTCACAATAGATATATATAGCAGGTTTAAGAATTCCAAATACTGTTCCTGAAATAGGGTAGTGTCCTGTCCAGGGTCGAAATAATGAAATAATATTTAGTCCGCTTTTTAGATAATCAAAAAATATTGGATACGTATTTTTTCTTTTTTTAATTAAACATAAAATGACAAAGATAATACGCTTCAAAAATTAGGAGTGGGGGCCTTTTACGTCACAGTGTCCTGAAAATTGTAGCAACTTGTGACGTCACACTCAACTTTAACACGCTATATCTTAACAAGTTCTGATCCAATTTAAAAAAGAAAAAATACGTATCGCTTAATTTTGGACAATCTACAAGACGGACTAATTATTATTTTTTAGGAAACTAGCCTATTTTGGAAGCGTCAAAAAACAAGAGAAAGCCAGAAAGTCTGTTAACCAGACTTATCAAGGGGTATCAGGGTTAGGAGGTAAAACCGGCATTGGCTTTATAGAAAACACTGGTATTCAGCTGCGTTGAGACTTTAAGCCGTCCCCAACATAGTTGAGGAAAAGCTGCGCAGATAATGATGACTTAACTATGTTTTCTAATTTTTTTTTTCTTGTTCCCAGATCGAGAGAGGTCTAATCCCAATCCCGAAATCCACAAACAAGAAGCGTTTAGCGGAAAACATCAACATTTTCGACTTCCAACTCACGGAAGACGAAGTCGCTACCATCAGCAGGTTCAACAAGAACACCAGGGTTATTAGCATTGAAGCCTGGAAGGACTATCCTAACTATCCTTTTTAGGGATACCTACTTTAGAAATTAATTAGGATTGTTAATCTACAGATACACTTAAATAAAATAAAGTTTTTTGGAAACAAAAGACGTTTGTTACTTTTCTGATAATGACGCATTACTTTAATAGTTTTGTTTTGTATAAAATTGAAATGATAACTGAGACCATTTAGGAAAAAAAAGGTTATTGCAAGCATTAGTTTTCGTGGTACAAATATGATGTGAAATAGAAAATAAGTTATTTTAAAATAATTTCTGTAGATCGCAAATAAAGTTTTTTTTTTTTATTATATTTTTTACTTATTTTATCCAGTGTCCCACTGTACGGAAAAAGAACTTCAACCTCCCTCGCTCTCTGTCTGAAGCTTCCTGACCCCCTGAGGCCATTCCACATGGTAAGAGTCCAGTTCATCTCACCATCTCCTTCGGTTTAGCCGCGCAAGATAGACAGATAAATCGTTTAACAATGACAAAAAGTAGAAGAGATAAAATGACAGTTGACTGTACCTAGTTGGAAAAATGCTAAGTAGATGTGTATTTCTTGTATTTACCGAGTAAGTTAGATAGATAGGTAGGCATACCTTTTCTTGAATAACAAATGCTATAAAAACACAAGTCACGTGCTAAACGCAAATGCCAATATACTTCAACAGGATAATCAATATTTGTTTCGACGGACATCGAACTTGTGGCCCTGAGCAAAAAATGGCTACGTTCATCAAATTGTTTTCTTTTTTAAACAACGTACCTATTCGACTAGGTACTATACGATCCCTATAATTTTCCTAATAAGTAATCGTAGGGCTATTTACTAATTCTAACATATTTAGAGAAAAATGGTTTAACGTCCTTTTTGTTTAAGTAAACAAATGCTTACTTGAAAATTTTTGAGACTTCATAGCAATTTTATTGCATTAGGTACCTATAATACGTAGGTAAGCCAAATTCCAAAAATTATTATGTATAAAAAATGTTTGTTTAACAACAAAGATGCGGAAATAATTCTTAGTTCTAACTTGAATGGATTAAAATATCATTGTTTATTCAATGACAATCAACGTTGTAATAATTACTCGTTTGATTCATAGATATGCTAGCTAATTAGATGGCCGTGACGACCATTTAACACGTATTTTCTAAAATCGTGAGAAGTTTAAACACCTTTGTGTAAATATGAATATTCAAGTTATTGTAGTTTACTTATATACTAGCCGTTGCCAGTAGTACCACCCGCGTAATGAGAGAAATATTTCCTACACCCGAATAAAAAGTAGTCTATGTTCTTTCTCAGGATCAGGCTCTGTGATGCAGCATTGACAGAACTGACAAAAAGAATTACTTTCGCTTCTTAGGACATATAAAAATGAATTACTGTTCGTTAGTCTCACTAAAACTAGAGAATGGCTAGACCGATTTGGCTTTTTTTGGTATAAAAATGTGTTTAGAGGTCCAGGGAGGGTTTAAACGATACGAAGTTCGCGGGATTAGCTAGTTTATAAGATAAGTTAGAAAATGGTTTCATCTTTGGGCTGATATTTGACGACATTTTAGATAGACAATTATTGACATTTAAACAACAAAAATTTGCATACCATAGGTACCTATTACCTTTTAAGTTGGAAGCATAGGCATTTAAATGGTGATGGCATTATAGACTAAGTATAATGTGTGAAAGAGATTGACTTTAGTCTTATGTATATCTATTTGAACATGTATGCTAATTACATTAATAAAGTTAGTCTCTGCTTATTATTCTTCTTTTGTAAATAATCCTGTGGTTTTGGGAAAACCCATTTTTATTATTTGTCTCTTGCCTTGATACAGTATCCATGTGCAGGTCAGATAAGTATAGGTAAATGTGAATTAAAGCAGAGCCCTTATAATCACCCGCACATAGAAACTAGGTACATGGTACTAAACTGTCGACCCTATACTTGGACGGCAGTTTATATTCAAACACTTTTCTGTGCAATTGATACCGAATAAGTGATTTTTGTGATGTCACTATTATTCATCTCAATGCTGGTATAATTATCAGCTGGTATAGTTTTCAGCGCAAAAGTTGTCCTCGCACACTTTTTTTAATCTTAGATTATAACGAGTATGAAGTACTTAGGCACTTATAAATGTGTTTACCCATCATAGTTTTTTTTATATTCTTGAGTATAAAGAAGTGAACGAACTAGTTGTTGTACCTTGTATGTGCATCCTAGGTTATTGTTTGCCAATAGAAAACCGGTTCCACTGGATTGGTTATCTTATTATTATAGACGATTTTTTTATAGTCTACGATATTGTTATTAAAACTTGCACCTTTTTATAAAAGGTAGGTAATCGAAGAAGCTACGACTGTTGAAGAGTTGAAGGTGTCTGATAAAATTACAGCGTTATAAATAATTTTAAATTCTACCCACTTCTAAGTGCAAGGCACCACGAACCAGGCTAAATGGAAGTTTCTATTCTTGTGTAAGTAGGTACCCATGAGCTTTCCTACTGCCAAGTTTCGTCAACATCCGTGCAGCGTTTTACGCGTAAAGAAGAAAGAAGTAACAAACATCTCTACTTCTTCGAGGTAAGCCCTACCCTTAAGAACCCTTAGTGAGAACCTTTACGGTTATGGTGCTTTAACAACCAGGCCACAACGACACCAAGTACATAATGTTAATAATAATAATCTTCCACGCCGATTTCGGCAACGGCGACCACTTCGACCCTAATGGCGTGCGTGTGCTCTCATGTGGCTGGAGTATCCAATTTTGTGCGTGAAAGTCCGCGCACACTGCGGACATGTCAGGGTACCAGCCACAAAGTTGTAGTTGATAGCTACAGGTGGTCGAGCTTTCAACTCATCTCGCTAACATAATGTAAATAAAATAAAGTCGTGTCGTTCTCGTACCATGAGTACTAAAAGACTGGTTTGTTATTATTCCTTTTAAGGCGTAAAGCTCGAAGCTTCTTCATATTGTAGCTAGCGTCAGTTTGTCGCTGTCATTTGCAAGATGAAGCTGTTTTTATCTGCTGTTGCGATTTTCGCTTTATTTAATGTAAGTTTGTTTGTATAATAATTATAATATTACGTAACACGTATTTATAAAATTTCTTTTCCAATTTTAATTAGCAGGAACTTTAACGTTTCTACTTTAACACCTGCTTAAAAATTTTAATATTAATTGGGTACCTATCTATTAGATATAAGTAGGTACTTTTTTCACAGATTTTAATTTTAATTTGCAAGTCAGGATAATTAACTTTTACGCTTCTGATTTAACCTTTAAATAAGAGAGGCACTAAGTTTTATTATTTTAAAATTAATAAAAAAGTAGGTAAGTAAATAATACAGTAAAATGAGAAACTTGTGTAACAGCTTTTGGTACTTATTCTTAATCTTAATGGTACCTTCTCACTCGTACATACATTCAACGTCAATTATGTAATTACTGTTTTCCCCCGCGACTTCAGTAGTATTCAAACTTTTCGAAACATATGTAGGTAAACATATGAAACCTCCTTAATTAGTCATGGCAAATAAAATAAAAATCATTCTGCCATCGCTATGGCTATGCGCATTCCTACATTCTATTTACCTATGTCACGAAGTATATTTATTTTTACTTGTTATAGCGTATTTGCTCGCTTATTATATTATTTATTAAGATATAAATGTTTATTTGTTGCAGGGAATATCAGGATCAGCTGGGAAAGCTCCCACGAAAGTGCTGAACGATGGAAACAAAATCCCTACGCTCGCCTTGGGCACCTTCGGATTCGTAAGTATAAAGACGTCTTCTATACACCAATCAAAGAGGCCTTATAACTCTTTGATTTTTCAAAAATTACTGTCTGACTGTGCCAGATGATGATGTTTGGGTAATGATTTGGATTAAAACTCGCTTCCCGTTATCCATATCCTAATGGGTGAAGAACATAATAATTCCTAATTATGACCGACATATCCTAATTTGTTCAAACTAAAGCTCGAAAAGGTTGGGAAAAATTTTCATCATTTTTTTCTCGATAATTGTTAACGAAGCTTTGAGAGGTCTTCCAACCCCATAGATAAGTCTCAAAAGTGGATCTGCGGGCCGCAACAGTTGTGATTTATTCATCCAAACCAATTTTACTTTTTTTCATGAGATTGTTGTATAATGTGGGTAGTTTCTTTCATTTGTCCTTGTGTAGCCTTGTTTATTAACGGTATTTTAAGTTTTTTTACTTTAAGGTTACGTATGTAAATAGTAGGTAGGTACTTATTAAAAGTTTTATTTCAGGAGGACATCCCAAAAATGCGCAGTGCAGTGAACTATGCGATTGAGGCAGGCTATCGCCATATTGACACGGCCGCTCTCTACGACAATGAACAAGAGATCGGGAAGGGAATCAATGATGTTCTCAAAAAGGGATTAATTAAAAGGGAAGAGTTGTTTGTTACTACTAAGGTAAGAGAAGATTTTAGAACTAGTTTGGTAATATAAGTGGTCTTGGTACGGGAGAGGCCGATTGTTGGCTTTATTTTGAAGGTAATCGTGAATCCAATCAAAATTGTTAGACGGTATATTTCTGAGCGAATACCGATCAACTATCAGCCGAATAAAAGTTTGCAGCTAAACTTGACCACAAAAAGCTTTCGAAGAAAATATATGAGAGCTAAAGCATCGGACTTTAAAAATGGAGCATGAAGCTCATTATAGAGGTACACAACAAAATGGAAGAAACTTTCGCATGAACATGTACTGTAACTTATTAGATTACTCCACATCTATTTCCATAGCAACCTGTAAACAACACTCCTACAAAGATCAGAAGCAACACCTGAAGCAATATTATGCTTTTCTTTCAGCTATGGAACGACAAGCACGCCCGTGACCAAGTGGTGCCAGCTCTCAAGGAGTCTCTCGCCAAGTTGGGACTTGACTACGTGGACTTATACCTCATTCACTCGCCTGAAGCTATGAATGTGAGTTTTATTATTAAGAGCTTATTTATCTTTATAAATAAGTGAACCCACATAAAGGAGTAGGTACTTTTACCTACCCGCAGACATTTCTAGACTTCCCACTTCTGTTTCGATACAAGAAATATGTAACGCCATTGCAATGGATTTTATTCCTGTGTGCATCATCATCATCCTCCGAGCCTGTGTGCATCTGAGTATCTAACTTTCTTTCTTTCGTATATAAATGAAATCTTTTTTTTGCAGTAAATGAGCTAATAAAGTCCTTGTTTGTCCCAAATATTTCTAAAACTGAAAACTAAAACTGAAATAATGACAAGACTTAAGAAAATTACTGGGTGTAGGTACTTACTCTAAAATGAACCTTCAATTACAGGAAGATGGTTCCCCCGCCAACATAGATTACCTAGACACGTGGAAGGGCATGGAGGAAGCCAAGCAACTTGGCCTGACCAAGTCTATCGGCGTCTCCAACTTTAACACTGAACAAATTGATAGGATCAAGGCGAATAGCAAGACGGTTCCTGCTGTTAACCAGATCGAGGTAAGCTATATACAAATTCTGGCTTATGAAGGCAATTTGGTAAGCATTAGTCGCTATTTTTCAATTTATGGAGAATTTGATATGGGTGATCTTGTAATGATTAATCCCACCCAAAACAAAAATGTGAAAGACTGCCAAGTTCGATAATATGGGAATGCTTCGCCTATAAAAGAAGTGAGATCTGAATAAGTACCAAGTTCCATACACATACCTCAGTTAAAAATAGTTACTTTTTAATGATGTTACTTGGCAAGTTTTCATACACCTTGTTATAAACCTACTAAACGCAATGAATCAAGTATTTAATTTTCTATTAAAACTTGCCAAGTAATCATCATTAAAAAGTAACTATTTTTAACTGAGGTATGTGTATGGAACTTGGTACTTATTCAGATCTCACTTCTTTATAGGCGAAGCATTCCCATATTATCGAACTTGGCAGTCTTTCACATTTTGTTTTGGGTGGGATTTCATTTATTTTGTAAGGTTGTTTATTTTATTTTTTCTTATGATGAAGTTAGTTAAAGAAATGTCTCATTTATACTATCTTTTAGATTTTTAATATGCACTATGTTTCTTACAAAGAAATGAACTAGATTAACTATGACTAGATTTACCAACTGACTGACATGACATGTTATCATATATTATGTTCGTGGATCAAAGTTACACATTCGTCATTTTCGAAAGTGATTCACACTTGGCCGTTTTCAGATTTTTACTTTACTTTGACTAAATACAAACCTTTGTACCATTCGAAGATATATTATATAAATATAGATAAATTTAGTTCGTTTTAGTTCCTTAGGGGTATAAATTTACACCGGGTATAAAACACCTTCATTATTTTGAAACCGACTCACACTTGGCCATTTTCAGATTTTTCCCTTTACCTTGACATAAAGACCTACCTCCATGCCAGATTTCAAGTCAATACGACCATTGGAAGTGGTCTAGGTTTTTGATGAGTGAGTCAGTGAATAAGTGAATAAGTGAATCAGTGTATAGTAAAAATAGCGATTTTCTGACGTCAATATCTCAAGACCTACTATAGGTATATTAATGAAATTTTGTATTTTAGATAAGTGAGGGGGTCTCAACAGATACTAGAAATTTGATATGCGTAAATAAAATAGATTTTGAGTTACAGGGGGGTCGAATTTGGCCCGAAATGGTTCGTGTAATATAACCCACGGCCGGTGTGTCGCCTTTTTTGCTCGAACTTGGCGGACACACTGCCGTGTGTCTAGATAAGATAACGAGGATCCTAAAAAAAAATCAAAATGAAGTGTCGTTATTGTGGCTAGGTTTAAACCATAGAATTGGTTTCCAAATTAAACACATATCTTGGAGTATTGTGCCATCAAAGCTAGTACCTAGGTATTTTGTATGCATACATGACATTTTCCATATCCTTAAGAGTTGTGGAACCATTTAAGACGATTTTTGTATATTTCTTGCATTAATTGGATAAGTTTTATTTACCAGCTAATCGAATAAATTTACCTTATAATTGGGGTTTTTCGGTAACATCTGAAACCTGCTTCTTGAAAAAAAGATGAAGTAGCTACACATATTAATTTAATTATGGTAACTGCTAGAAAAAATAATGGATACCTATTTGTTTTTTTGCTTATTTTTAATCGATTTTGCGGTTGATTACGTTTTATTTTCCTTAATCATGTTATTGTAGGTATTTTAACTACTTTTGAGCTATATCACATTTTGAAGGACATTATGTTCTTGAACTCAAAATTGAATGGAATTTCCCGGTGTTAAACATGTTTTTTACAATATAGGTACGTACTTTTTGTAAGATTAATATGGTATCAATAACATCATTCATGTTCACAACTTATGCTTAAGTAGGTTTTATTTTCAATGCTTACTCATTTCTTCGATTTCTCGAGGATACCTACTACTGAGCGGGGAGAAACTAGATGAATATTCAAAAACGACACAATATTGGTAATATATTAAACTACTCCGTTCCGCTCTGCTTTGGTGGACTCTGGGCCTAACTTAACTCTCTTTGTTACCTACTTACTTTCTTCTCAGACAGAGGCTAACTACATTAGTCCAGAATGTTCACCTGTGTCACCGCGTTCTCAAATAAATGACTATTTCTTGTATGCCAAAATTTCTTGACATACCTACTTAAGTATCTTAGCATGTTACTCTTTTTGGCACAAATAATAAAAATAAAATTCCCCCTTCACAGATCCACCCCTCAAATACCCAAGAGAAGCTAGTCGCCGACTGCTTCGCTCGTAACATCGCAGTCATGGCATACAGTCCTTTCGGCTTCTTCGTGAAGCGAGGCGAGGGCAACAAGCCTGGTAACGATGACCCTCGCATGGTCAGCATAGCGAAGAAGTACAATAAGAGTGTCACGCAAATCGTGCTGAGGTATTTGGTGAGTATTTTGGGT
Source organism: Helicoverpa armigera (assembly GCF_030705265.1). Classification (NCBI taxonomy): domain Eukaryota; kingdom Metazoa; phylum Arthropoda; class Insecta; order Lepidoptera; family Noctuidae; genus Helicoverpa; species Helicoverpa armigera. Next base: position 6,817,315 of record NC_087141.1, read on the forward strand.
TTTTATTGAAGGATTGGTATCTTAGGAAGTGGTTCGATAGTTACTGCAGCCCTGGTACACAACGGGTTTAAGGAGGAACTTAGTGGGTTTTAGACAGTGAAAGCCTGTCACTTTCAAGGATGGGTCCATCCTATGATATTCCATCCACCATTTTTTCCTGATAGCCTGTTGCAAAGCCTCGATAAAGTGTTGCGGTTGTTCTTTTGATAGTTTAGTGCTTTGATAATTGCTTAGTTTTTGGAAGCTAGTCACTGTTGATCAGAAAACATCAATACCTAAGACAATTATTTTAAACTGTCTTAATCATTAGCTTTGACTTAATAATTACTTTACGACTGACTCAATGCCTTTATTATTACTTTACAGCTGGACCGCGACCTGATCCCAATCCCCAAGTCCACCAACCAGGCTCGCATCCAGCAGAACATCGACGTGTTTGACTTCCACCTGACTCCTCAGGAGATTGCCACCATCAGCAGCTTCAACAAGAACACCAGTATCTTCAGTTAAGTGTGCCATTGTAATACGATGTTTTGGTAAGATAATAAAGCTGTTCGTATCATTGCGATATATATTTTTAAATTTTTTATTTGACGTTGACCACTGTTATGCCAAATCAGGCTCGTTATGTCTTTTTCTCAGCCATGATAAGTCAAAATCGTATTTTTGCATAGATTGAATGGAATTTCAAGGAAGATCCAGGGTTCTTGCCGGGGCTGCGGGCTCGTTCGAAAGAGTAAGCACAGCCCTGGTACACAAAGGGCTCTAGAACAAAGTTGGCTTTAAGTCAGTAGAAGTATGACGAATATTTATTTTCTTTTTGTAATTCCGCGGCCTGCAACTGGGATTGCGAGGAAAGCTAGTTTCATTTAAAATGACTAGATGACTGAATAAAAGTAAAATAAAACAATATTTTATAAAATTCGAGACATTATATTTTACATACCACAGTTATTGCATTTTATGCTAGCTTCTTTCAGAATTATATAAATTTAAAAACAATTTCAATTAATACAAAAAATATATTTTTTATTCAACAGTGTCATTTTGGATACTTAATAGCTTTTTGACAGTTTTATGTCTTTACTAAAAGCTACGACTTACCTAAATTCTAAAATAGGGTCTAAATATCCTACTTAGAAAATAGTTATAGGGTCCAAGTATAAAATCGGTTCCGTTTTGATAAAATTAATTTTCTCTTTTCAATTGTTAAAATTATTACGAATTTTTCTGTTCATGTGTTTTACAAATTATAAAAAAATATATGTAAAAACCAGTGAATCACAGATCAAATACTATAATAAGAATTATCTACCACTAACACTAAACATATTTATGTGAATAGAGACAAAATTACCTAGCTACCACAGGACAACACCGACGAAATATTTCTTCACCCTGTACTTAATCTAATGTCATAAGAGTATACAACAAAATTATATTTATTACGGTAGATTGACAATATAATGTTATTTCTTTACAGCTGTTTCACACTGGCGGATTATTCGCTCGTTTTTTCTACGCACGACACATTCCTTGTGGCAGAAAGTCTTTCAAGCCGCGCCGGTTCCCGATAACTCTTTGATTGCGTGCGTATGTTGCAACGCGAAAAATCCGCTAGTGTGAAAGCTCATAGTGCTTCCACACTAGTGGATCACATTTTAAGCAAATACTGCAGAAACATAGCCACTCAAACTGGAAAATTTGTGGAACTCAGTAATGTATATTTTTTATAGAGCACTTTTAACAGCACACACAAATATTACATTAAAATTGATCAAAATAATTAAACTTCACTATATTATCAATCTACCGCATTAATCGATTACCAACTAATCGATGGACAGTTGTCTGAACGAGCCGTCGATTCCGAACAACTCGTCATAGTTGGTGGGTCTGCCGGGCCGGAGAGACTCGTTGGCGATGATGCTGTCCTGTCGCTTGAACCAGTCGCGGTACTCTTGGAGTTTTAGCTTCCATTGTTCTGGAAGGGAATAATAAAAGGTAGGTAAGAATATTGAGTCACTCGGTCATCCTTTTGAAAGGTGTAAGGAAGACACGATGTAGATAGAAAGAAATTAGAAAGGTCAAACATTATTGAAAATAACAAGGCAAAGACGACAAGGAAAAATAAAAATTTTAGGAATGCTAAAGGTCTTAGTTTAGCATTGTGACAGACGGACGCTGGTTTTCAACTGGACCTAAGAGGACACTCGAGAATAAAAAAAAAAAAATTGTTTTAAACATGCCAAAATCTTTGCTGATAAATCTTTATGCAAAAAAGAACAGCCTCTACCTTGTCAAGATTATGCTTTTAAAAATAACCACCAGTCTTACTGGATGCAGGTGTGCCAGCTGTAAAACATTACATGGAGCGTCTGTCTACATGATCTCCTCAAACCCAGTTTTCAGCTCAAACTTTTGTGTCTTTATCATAGATCTGTATGTGTGAGTCATCATCCTCCGAGCCTTTTCCCAAACTATGTTGGGGTCGGCTTCCAGTCTAACCGGATTCAGCTGAGTACCAGTGCTTTACAAGAAGCGACTGCCTATCTGACCTCCTCAACCCAGTTACCCGGGCAACCCGATACCCCTTGGTTAGACTGGTGTCAGACTTACTGGCTTCTGACTACCCGTAACGACTGCCAAGGATGTTCAATGACAGCCGGGACCTACAGTTTAACGTGCCATCCGAAACACGGCCAATGGTGTCTAAGATATACTCAGAAAGTACATACAAACTTAGAAAAGTTGCATTGGTACTTGCCTGACCTGGGATCGAACCCGCGCCCTCATACTTGAGAGGTTGGTCCTTTACCCACTAGGCCACCCCGACTTCTGTATGTGTGAGTAAATATGATCTATTAGTAAATTTAATAAACTTTTACCTTGTAGTGTAGCCATGTCGCCACACTGTCCGCCGTACTCGGTGGGCAACATCTCCTGAGGTATGTACTTGTACAGACCCTTCACGTCCTTGTGGATGTAGATCTAAGAAGCAAGAACAATTATTAGTATAAATCAGAATGTCGATGTGGTGTGGTGTACAATTTGATTGAGAAGCGAATGAAGAGTTTGGAAATGACGCTACGTCAACATCTGTCTATCCCACGGGTCTATCCATTTCCAATTATGGGGTCGAGTTCTATGTATACATATAGTAACTGTATGGTGCTGAATACTACCTCTAGTGTTTTAAAGGGACTGACTGCCTATCTGATCTCCTGAACCCGGGCAACCCAATACCCCTTGTAAGAAAAGAAGTTCAAATGACCTCAACGCGGTGTCTTCCGAAACACTTAGGAATTTGTTATGACAAATCGAAACAATGACTTTCAGTAAAAAAACCATTCCATCTATGGGATCTCACGATCATTATGATCAGCAACAGTAGAATTGATTATGTTTGTTACTTACCCGTTTCCTGATCTTCTCCTTGAGGAAAGGTTTGACGAAGTTAACAAATCGCTCGACCAGCGGCGATGTGTTGATGATGTGGACTTCTTTTAGCTTTATAGGATATGCTTCCTGAAAACACACATTTTATTACAATTAGAGATTTAATTTTCTTTGGACAGCAAGTCTTATAAAAAATTGCAACTTTAATTTCGCTTTACAAGTTCTGTATTCAAAAATGTATCCTAGATTCTCGATGTAATAATTACAAAAAATGTTTCAAACTCCAAAACGACTTACGACTTCAGAATTGCAAAGTTATGTAGTGCAAGCAAGATATAGGAAATACTATAGTGCAAAAGCATTTGCGCGGACACAAGTGTACTCTCACTTCACTCAATCCCCTTCAGTTTCATTATTTCGTCACTCACTTACCTGAACACAGATCATGAACTTCTTAATAGTAGCGGCAGACAGTTTAGCCAGCATACTCGGCCCCAATATCGCCGCATCTAGTATGTATATATCTCCCGCCACTCCTTCTCTTTCTTCTGTTAGACGCACATCTCCGATCATGAGAGCCAGCTTTAAAGTGTCTGTGATCTGTTGGGAGTTCAGGTCTGGGTGGACTCCTGGAAAAATGTGATGACGATTAAGCACTGTATTAGGATTATTAATTCGATTGGTTCAGGTGTGCGTAAGGGAAAAACAGTTTTATTTATGAAGACGACGATGAGAAATAAGCTAACAAACTTTGATGAGATATCACTCTTTTAAGAAAGACAATTGGGATAATCTAATAAAATCTACGTTTTAGCTTCCAGCTTAAAGAAGTAGTTGACATTATACATATTAAGTTCAAATCCTTACCTCTGCATATGGTCACTCGTCTGCCATTTGGTGTAACTCCTGGCAGTGGTGGGCCTTGACTGAAACAGACAAAAAAACAGTTGTTTATATGGCTAATTTAAAAGTTTTGTATTCGAATATAGAGACATCTTATATTCACACCAACATTGAAAAAAATGGTGATTCAAGTCTGATAGCAGCCAACCTTGATTGATCAGCGTCTGAGGGCTCTTTAGCTTACGCAAAGACAACTTACATGTACCACATTTATACACTACGCTTTCGCAAGATAAAACACCTATACCATTGGCTATAAACTCCTTAGGCAGTTGTCCCACCAACGACGAGAAAACGACTAACTATCGGCTATTTCCTCGCTCAAGAAACGTACAATAGATATACTTTCCAAGTGAACAAAAGAGATGCATATACAAATAGTTGATCGCTGACTGTTCACACTGCCGGCGAGCACTCGCTTCACTAGTTTGTCGCTGAGCGACATGAGCTGTGAAAGATAACACTCGCTCGGCGACACTCGCCAAGCGTTTAGAACTCACGCCGAGAGAGCAACCAGTGGTCATTTCTCTACAGTGCGTATCTAGCGAGCGAGAGATGCGAGTAATCGCCCGCCTCTCGCACACTCGCTTATAGCCGAGCTACACAAATATCGGAACTACGCACTCGCTCCCCGCGTCCCGCTAACTCGTTTCTAGTTCTAGCTCTACTCGTTACTCGTTAATCGTTGCCGGTGAGACAAGTGCCTTATAGACCTATTTTTTTTCCTCTACAAAATAACACACATAAATGCGGAATCTCTTACATTTTGTTGGTCATGATATCATCAAGGTCAGGTCTTGTAGCATCCCGCTTGGTGAAGAACTCTGGACAGGCGGCTCTCATGGTGAAGTACATGTCTAGCTTCCTCTTGCACTTCTCCAGGGAGAAACTGCTGCCACGGAGGAAGGTCATTATGGGTGGCACTTCTGGAATGGAGAATAAAAAAATGATGTAATGTTAATTTTTAGTTTGACTGGCTATAAGAGTTCTACCGAGTTATTTCTATACCATTAGCTCTGCCTTTTCATATGCAGTAATTGTGTGGTTGGATGTGGTATCAGACATTGTGTTTATTTTTACACGAATGGACTTCGTTTTGAATTTTTTTATATTTATAATCTACAAAACAGTTAACGGGCAACGTTTCTCAGAGTGGAAACTGTCCAATATTGATTAGAAACCTTTAATTAGGCAAAAGATACCCAGCAATGAACCTTTTGACCAATAAGGGGGTCAGATAGGGCAGTCGCTCCTTGTAAAGCACTGGTACTCAGCTACATCCGGTTAGACTGGAAGCCGACCCCAACATAGTTGAGAAAAAGGCTCTGAGAATGAATGATGAACCTTTTGACCAATAGAACACAACCATTGCAAAAGAACTGTGACAAAAGAAAATCTACACAAAACATCGTCATACCCCAATCATCAGGCAGATGCGGCTGCTTCTTGAGCCACTCCCTGATGAGGGCCACATCCCTGTCCCTGGTCGCCACGTCCTCCTTCAGCTCGATCCTGATGTTCTTCCAAACCTCGCCAGAAGGCTGGATCAGTAGCTCTTGTTTTAGCTTCATGGTTTTATCTGGAACTAAAAATATGAGGATGAGTATTTAAAAAAAAATGCTGATAGGTTGAATGTACGGATCTCTACTTCTTTTAAATCCTTTTGCACTTTTCTAAGATATTATGAGAATATTATTAACTAGCTTCTGCTCTGTTCTGTAGCGGTTTTACTTGCTTCCCGTGTTAACTGCTTCTCGCACACGGGTAACTAATGTGAAAGAGGATATTTTTTGTTATACCCTACAGGCTTCAAAACTACAGAACAGAATAGAAAAATTCTTTCGCTGTTTAGAAACCAGACTATCCCCGAGTAACAAAGGCCATATTTTGTTCAGGTTTTATCATAATCCTCCCTGTTAACTAAACTTGTGTTATGCTTAGTTATTTTAGCTGTAAGTCTTACAAGTTACATATTAAATAAATAAATAATACATGCAGAAGTTCTTGCGTGAAAGAAAAAAAAACATTCGCAGACGTTATATTTCATACTATAACATCAGATTAGCAATCGATCGCAACTACCAACATATCCGTTCCTCCGCTTGCTCAACCGTCTGCCAGACTAAGGTCACTGGCAATGTTTGCGGGCTACATCGACACACGTGTTGCAATTGCTGTGGCAATTCTGTTACAACTATGATTGTGCTCATATTTTGGAGGATAACTTCTTGTCTATCCTTCACATGGTCTTTCCAACTTTTAGTTTAGACATCTAGTGGCTCGCGGTATGTGCTGCGCTTTGTACGAAGTCCACCATTTTGTTAGAAAAGATATGATGAATGAGTAGCCGCTCGACCGATTTTGTGCAAACTTCACATGAACCATCTTCTAGTCCAAAAATTTTGTTTGGATAATGGATATAGATATGATACCAGGTTTTAAAGATTCTTGTGACATTTGGAAATAAGTACTGGTCTATCTACATAAGTGGGTTTTTAAGAAAGTCGTGTTAGTTTTACTACTTATGAGTCAAGAATGGCTGAAGTTATATTAGCGGGCTTAGACCCGGTGGAAGGAAATACAATGCTTTTTATCCCTATCGAGATACGTAAAGTAGTTTTCTTAGGACGTGGGTCGAAGCTGGTTTAAATTGAAGCGTAGGTAAGAGTGAACAAAAATCGTGTGAGTGATAAAATTTGATCGGAGAATGTAATCCCAGTTTTGTGGTTATTAAGGGTATTAAGAGTTGTGGCATTAAATGCAAAGAGCCAATTATTTTAGAAAGTACATGAATGATATATTAAAGTTTCTTTCTTGAGATCAACTAATTAGGTATTACTTAAGGACCATTGTTCTTGTTTTATTCACACAATCGCAATAATGTTAAAGCTACGTTTATGAAAGGAGATCATAAAACAATTGAATGAAATATGTGCTTGCACAGACAGTTGCATTAATGAGCAACTCTGTAGGTTGATGCTTGTCGATACAAATGTAATATAAAGGAAATATTTTTTTGTTATTTTAAAAATTCTTTTACTGTTGAAAAGCTGCTCTCTCCCCGAATAAAATAGTCTATATTTTAGCATGGTACCTACCGGCAGTAGTTCCCACGTTCCCACATCTGCAGAAAAACGACTAAGTAGTTCTGAATACAAGAAAACATACCTATGTATAGTCACAAAATACATAGGTACAGAAGTCAATCTCATGTATGTACTTCACTTTTCATGCCTAAACTCGGCGGTCGCGCTAGGGTTGTCAACTTTTTTATGCGCATAAAACTAACGTGGTAGTGGTACTCGTATCTAATTATTTATTTATTGTTGAAAATAAAACAGGAAAAATGAAATATAAACCAATAATAATAAAATATTTGATGTGGCATAGGTACAAGAGGTTAATAAACACTTTCAACGGAAATTAGTTTGAACGAGATACCGATCTTTTTCAGAAACAAATTTATAATTTTGTTATTCAGACGTATATACCATAAAACACTATGTAAAACAAAGTACCTCTTTACTTGCGAACAATTTTTTTTTTGTATGTAGGTAATTGGTTGGTACAGTCCCTAATCTAAGCTTGCTTCTACCTACAGAAACCTTGAATGCGAGTCCGACTCGCACTTGACCGGTTTTATTTCGTCTACCTTACAACATACTCTCGCCATGATCACAAAAATTATTAACTCCTACTACCTAGTAATAATCTTTGAGGGTAGGTTGGCAGGTTCGCCTGGGTCGACACTAGCAAAACTTATTACGGCATTGGGCCAGAGACCGCCGGGGCTTACCTGCCCACCTAATTGTACCTACTGCGTTTATTAAACGAACCATCGAAATATAAGAAAATAAGTAGGTACATTACATACTATAGGTACTTACCCCTCTGAATCAACCGGCAGGCTAAAAAGCGACAGTTCACTGTTTATTATTGTATTAAAACAACCGTCCACTGAACAGTTACAATACGACATTTTTGTTATTACTTTTTCTTTTGTTATTAAAATTAAAAATCAAATTACAGTTAGATATCACAACGCGTGCACATTTATCTACCTTGTGTGTGACGCGCGTATCTCAAGAAAACGGCAGCCGCGCTCGCACTGTTTTGAGTTGTTTTGAGACAGCGCGTCTGTGAACACGCACACATAGACACCTGTGTCTGCGTGACTCGAACGCTCTTTGTATGTAGATTGACTTCTGTACCTATGTATTTTGTGGTATAGTTCAGTTACTGGTACATAATCTGTCAAACTGAATCTAGACACACGGCAGTGTGTCCGCCAAGTTCGAGCAAAAAAAGCGACACACCGGCCGTGGGTTATATTACACGAACCATTTCGGGCCAAATTCGACCCCCCTGTAACTCAAAATCTATTTTATTTACGCATATCAAATTTCTAGTATCTGTTGAGACCCCCTCACTTATCTAAAATACAAAATTTCATTAATATACCTATTGTAGGTCTTGAGATATTGCCGTCAGAAAATCGCTATTTTTACTATACACTCACTGACTGACTGACTGACTGACTGACTGACTGACTGACTCACTCATCAAAAACCTAGACCACTTCCAATGGTCGTATTGACTTGAAATTTGGCATGGAGGTAGGTCTTTATGTCAAGGTAAAGGGAAAAATCTGAAAATGGCCAAGTGTGAGTCGGTTTCAAAATAATGAAGGTGTTTTATACCCGGTGTAAATGTATACCCCTAAGGAACTAAAACGAACTTTTATCTATATTTATATAATATATCTTCGAATGTTCGTACCGATCTGAAATTCGTTACAAAGTGTATTTAGTCAAAGTAAAGTAAAAATCTGAAAACGGCCAAGTGTGAATGACTTTCGAAAATAACAAATGTGTAACTTTGATCCACGAACATAATATATGATAACATGTCATGTGAGTCAGTTGGTAAATCTAGTCCATTTAGTTAATCTAGTTCATTTCTTTGTAAGAAACATAGTGCATATTAAAAAATCTGAAAGATAGTATAAATGAGACATTTCTTTAACTGAATTCATCATAAGAAAAAAATAAAATAAACAACCTTACAAAAATAAATGAAATCCCACCCAAAACAAAAATGTGAAAGACTGCCAAGTTCGATAATATGGGAATGCTTCGCCTATAAAAGAAGTGAGATCTGAATAAGTACCAAGTTCCATACACATACCTCAGTTAAAAATAGTTACTTTTTAATGATGTTACTTGGCAAGTTTTAATAGAAAATTAAATACTTGATTCATTGCGTTTAGTAGGTTTATAACAAGGAGTGTGAAAACTTGCCAAGTGACATCATTAAAAAGTAACTATTTTTAACTGAGGTATGTGTATGGAACTTGGTACTTATTCAGATCTCACTTCTTTTATAGGCGAAGCATTCCCATATTATCGAACTTGGCAGTCTTTCACATTTTTGTTTTGGGTGGGTATTTTTTTCGTACAACAAATCAATCTTAAAATCAAGGATAACAATGTAAATATTCTTTAATACTATGGTATAAATAGCAATTTGTTTTTTTAAAGAAAACAATAGCAGCTTAATACTAAGTCGTAACATAAAAGATACCTGGAAAAACCCTTAATTCGACTGCCTTTGTACCTAATATGTTTAATGATGTGATTTCAAAATTATTGTATGTGCTTATATAAAATAGCAGCTATAAAAGTGCTACATAGTTTTATTCGATTAATAGCCCATAATGATACCTGCTTAAGTTTTTTTATTTGAAAATGTTTTTCATGACGTCATTTCTATTAGGTACTGTTATGTAGGAATGATGAGCGGAATATTTTGCAATAATTGTAATTTAATGGAAGAGCTCGTGGCTAAGTTATAGCCGCGCGGATCGGTCGATGACAAGGAAGCAACGCTTGGCGCGGGCGCGGACGTTCCATCGATGGCTTGTTCACAGAAGGGTTTAAATTGGACTTTTTTTTTCTGGTTCACTAAGTTTATTGTATTTCATTGAATTCTCACCTTTTGCACTTGTAATTGAATAAATTATAGTTTTCAAGTTTCTCAAAGTTGCAAAATAAGCAGTAGAGTGAGATGCCCAAGTACCGTATGTATCCGCATTCGACTTCTATTCATAGCAGAATAGCAATACCCAAAGTAACCCAAAAACATGACCCTTTTTATGTATGCTTAAGTAAAAAAGTCTCTATCCCATTATACTAAGATTAAGCTGCAATTCACTTGTTTTTCTAAACTATTGTGGACTTTAATGCTTTAACAAAGCATTACCGACCTTGAACAAATGATCATTAGGTATGTTTTCCAATAAATAATGATTGTTAAACACTTTAAACTTAGGTACCCATTTGAATAGTTGTTAGTAAGTACTTAATATAATATGTTTTCCATTATGTGTGTTCGTTATTACTGACGTTTTGAGCACACGAGTGAAGAGTTCTTCTAGATTTTAATGACGACTGTACAATGTCAATTTTCTAGTATTTGAACTTACACACATTGCAGAATAAACTGTCAGCAGTGTGTGCAGAAGGCTACTAAGTAGCCTGATAATTGGTTGACAGTAAAAATTGTGAATGCACGAAACTTTTTGGCCGGTTTGATACCAGCTGGATAGCTGATCGTGGGTTTTAGAATCTTTCACATAGCAGCCCCGAGTCCAAAAAAGTCGACATTGCTAGAAAGAAGTAGTTACTTGTAAGACGACGGCTGACAGAAGAGTATAGAAGAAAAAACAAGCTGCGGCCACCCTGAATAAAAAAATGGATTAGGGCAGGAGGATGTTGAGCCCAGAGTGCAGAAGCTGGGGGTGTTTCACCCCCGTGCCTGGGAGGGCAGGTTAAGCTACTCAGACTCAGAATATTACACAGGGCAACTATTACTTATAGTATTCTGTGATGTTACTCAGTAGCAGTCAGTCGTTCTTACAATTCCAAGTCAGAGCCCGTTAGTCGGATTTGAGAAAACTCTGACACTAGAGCTTGTTAAGTGATTAAGGTCAGCTCACTCCTCGATAACAAGACAAAATACAAACTTTCTATTAGGTATTAATAAACTTTAAGAAATCACATTGGTTTTCGCAATGTCACTGAAAACCACGTGTTTCAACGGTGAAAATAAAAAGAAAGCTGTCATTGTATTGACGTGTTCTAGCCGTAACTAATAACATGAAATTACTTTAATTTCCCACTAAGTTTCCACTGTGGTTAGTTCTTATTAATAAACTGCCATTACCCATCTATTGTCTAGAATCGTTTATACATAAGTATTCATTTATAACAAGTATGAATTAGGTGACGTTGATATCTTGCAAAATTTCAAATGCATCAAATATAGTCCTTAATCTAAGCTGATATTTGTAAACTGAAAAATTTGTTTCATTATATGAACACGTTAATGTAAGGAACTACAAAAAATCTTTCGATACCTATTAAATAAGTCATTTATCGACCATTCCTGCCATTAACTCATTCAAACAATAAACCTAACTTTTCTTTCAGCTTTGTAATAATCAGCTGTGATTTCTGACAATATTTGATGCATTTAAAATACATTTATTTTCTTCACAACACACATAGGTAGCTGTTCTGTTTACATTTTCTGTAAAAGCAACCTAACCTTGTAAGGTGTAAATCATAAGAGTAGGTATACATTGATGGTCATAAATATGAACACATCCTACATTTACAAACTGTATGGATTATGTTAAAAAGATTGCAATTATATCTAGTTGAAAAAGAAATAAGGGAGAACTTTTGTGTTACACAAAAACAGCTTATTTTAATATAAAACTTGAATACCCGTGTCAGCCTTAAGCCACCTTAAGCTGTCTGGCATGATTCTTAAAACTAGACCTATTACAAACATTTTATTAACTTTCTTCCAAATCGTATTCTGTCAATAAATGATCTTTCCTTCTTCTTTCTTTCAAAGAAACACAAAAACGTGTTGTTTACCTTATAATTTTACTGTTTTCTCAATATTTTCAATATTGTTTTTGAGCACAATTTAACGCAGTTGCATTTCTCGCCGGTTAAGCTGGTTAGCGCATCGAGGTAAATGCACTTAACTGTTCTTTAGCAGAGTGCAACGTAACTGGCCATGGAACACTTGGCGAGCTAAATAGACACAGTTTATTTTAAACTAGCTGTATGCCGCGGTTTCACCCGTTTCCCGGGGAACCACTTCCTGTACCTGGAGAAAATATAGCTTATGTTACTCGGGGGTAATCTAGCTTCCCAACAGTGAAAGAATTTTTCAAATAGTATCAGTAGTTTCAGAGCCTTTACGGTACAAAGGAGCAAAGAAAAAAATAATATAAATACATAGGTATATAAATAAGGATGATTTGTACACATTTGAAAACATAAATTGGTTTTCCGTGTTTCATTTTGTTGGTAAACATTTTTGACCTCGCAAAGCGGTAGACTACTATGAGCATGACCTTGTGATATTAAAAATTTTAGCATATTTATTTATTCAGCTGTTTGGTAAATCGTGCACGACAATAAAAGGAACCTTTAAAATTAATATTAATAAATGTTGAATTAGGTATGAATATGCATTTTATCAGGACCTGATAGGATAAGTAACAGCCGCTTGGGTCAATCGGTTATAAGTTATACCTTACCTAACATTAAGCAACATTTGTCGCGGTTTGTCCGTGGATGTGTGACCCTCGTATGACGGGTGAATCCGTATTTCAAATTGATGGATTCTGACTGTGAGTTACGGGTATTCAAAAGTCAGAAAGTCAGAAAGCTACTACATTGGTACTCAGCTGCATCTCGTTAGACTGGAAGTCGACCCCAACTTATTTAGGGAAAGGCTAGGCAAATGATCATATTACGTTCAAAACAGTGAGTATTCAAGGTTATGGAATCAATGAATGAAACAGCTGTTCAACAATATTAACTATTTTGTAGTCGGTCTAAAGTTCACTTAGGTAAACTAATGGATCTTACCTTCATCTAAAATAATGTGATATTAATCAATTTCGAAACCGATTTTAGTGGTATAAATAAATCATAATGAAGCAATATTTTTATTGCAATCTATATTATAACATAGATTCATAGTTGAGCATCATTGTCTTTGCCACTAAGCAATACAAAAAAATCAGTCAACGCCACACAACATGATGGGTTCCGTACCAATACTTATAAAGCGAGTCCAAAAAATAAGCGAAATATATATAAATAATGAATAGGAATGGGAGTCCCTAAAATATTATTTATATTTTACTTTTCAATATTTGTTCTTATATCGGCAACATAAATAAATCATCCGTGAATATATCTATCAGGGTTCATAAGACACAACCTGGTGACAGGAGGAATGCAAAGTCTTAGTAAAAGAGTGCCGTTGTATTCTTTACCTATGGAACTCTAAAAAACGAAGTTTCACATCACATGTTACATCTACATCCGAATTATGATCATAAAAGCAAGGTCAGTAATTTTATTGTTTAAAAGAACATTTCTTAATCACAATAATTTGGCAATTTTTTCATCTGTCACGTACCTATCTAGGTAGGTGCACATTACATTACATTTTATAGCGATTGCGATGTTACAAAAAGTACCTATCTAAACATTTCTCACGCTTGCAATAAATTATATTCAATGTAAAAACTGCGGGCTTAAGAAGCAACATGATGGGTTTGCCAGCCAGTAAGATTCTGACACTCCCTTATGCTGCTGGCCCACAGCGGGATGCCCCATTTGATGATTTCTCTTAAAAAAAGGTTAAAATGACAGGTGTTCTTAATCACCAATCGCTAGCAGTGTGGTACAGGATTTACTTCGCTTGAGAAAAGTTTGTTGTACCTACTACTACTACCTACTACTACCACTACTACCACAAATGTTACATAGTGTTCACACTACCATAATAATTGCAACAAAAAACGTAAGTTTAGTTCTCTCCAAACTTTATGTCGTCACAGAACATTGCGCGAATCGCTGCGCAGTAACCTTTTTATGTATCAGCTGTTGAGCTGCGGGATTTCACGAAAGAGTAACCACGGCCCTGGTACATAAAGGGCTTAAGAAGGAACATGGTGGGTTTTAGTCAGTAAGTGTCTGACACTTCCTCACGCTGCACCCACAGCCAGAGGGGTCATTTGACGATTGACCATAACAAAAGCTGTTGTCGGAGGGACCTCAAGCATGTACCTACTTGTGTTCTGAATGTAGTTGCGCGCTGCCATTTAATATTGCAAAAAACTGTATCTACTGCTTATGAAAGACAGTTTGAGTATTAAATCATTTCTTCTAGTCAGTCTTCTAAGGATATAGCAACCTTCCAACAAAGATATTTTTACACCTATTTCATCAACGTATTGAGTAACTCTAAAACTGCTTAACCCCAATTTAATATTCCGGTTTCATCGTATCTATAATTTTAGAGTAAGTTAATAACCCTCAAAATACCTAGTCACCACTTGTTACTCAAGTTAGTAGTACTTGCTTCACTTGACAACTATTTAACTACATAGCAACTTCACTTTCGTAACTTAGGCTGTGACAAACTTTAACTTCATAGTTGAACTTTTTAGAAGACAATATTGTCAGAACTTCGTCTAAATCAGCCCTTTTTACTCACCAGTATTTTCTAAAAGGCAGACTTTAATACTTCCATAGCATTGTTTCTTAGTTTGTAGAAGAGAATCGCAAAAATCTCCTCAGTAACAAATTCTTCTTTTGGCGTCCTCTTTTACTCAATGTGTGCTGAATAGATTTTCAGTGAAAAAAATTGGCAGTGATATAGCATTATTACTACCAATTTTCATGTTAATGGTCCATTTATCAAAGACTAAACTTTACTTTTAATCCAGTGGTGCGCACTGTGCGCAGTAGTTTCCACTATACGCGGACGATACACGGAACCAAATTTTTTTGTATCATAAATCAATATATAACCTTTAGACTATAACTGTTTTTAAAAATAAAACTGATCATAACCCCCTCCTACGTTCTTTACCAAATAAAGCATGGGCAAACTCAATGTCAGTTGGACACTCAACAGTCAAGGCTACCTATTGCTTCATGTTAGTAGATTTGGCTAACAGTATGTGTAGGTCAATGCAGATCTCAGTTTCGAAAGGCTATATTTTATGATTTCGAAAAGTTATAGACGATTATTGAAAGTTTTTAAGGTCCGCAAGGATCATGAGGGGCCTGCCGTGAGGCGGGCAATCGCCGGTGGGGGACTGGATGCCATAGATTCCCACACCCCCTCCACTCAGGCGAGGTCGGAGTGCCGCTGGGCCTTTTTAGTGGGTATACCGGGAACGTCCTTACCGGGGAGTCCCACATACCCCTCTCCCGTCCCCCGACGGGAAGGGCATGCGTAATAGCATTTTTTACCCAGCGACAACAAAAAAAAAAGGTCCGCAAGGATATTTAAAAGTAGTCAGACTTTTTTGTTTTGTAATAGAGGAACTTGTGGCTAATTCATAGCCACACGGGTCGATTGATCATAAGCCAGTCAACATGTCATCTACCTAACTTTTCCCAACGGGGTGTGTCGGGGTCTGACCTCCTTAACCCAGTTTACAAAATATCCCTAACTAAGAATATACATGGAACGATTGCCACTAATCTCCTCTAACCTGTGAAACCCGATAGGTGTGTGAAAAGACTGATTGTCAGACTTCCTGGCTTCTGACTAAGTAACGACTGCCAAAGATGTTCAAAACCGGCGTTTGTTTTTGACAATCTAACGTAGGTACCTAAAGGGTTGCAAATGTGTATCTTATGTACTAGAAGTACAACTTAGAACTTTAAACGTTTACATATATGTAATCATACAATAATATCAATTTATACAAATCACGATAATGAGTCATACACATAATATGTATAATGTTACCACGCCCGAAGCACAAAATACATAGGTACAGAAGTCAATCTCATGTATGTACTTCACTTTTCATGCCTAAACTCGGCGGTCGCGCTAGGGTCGTCAACTTTTTATGCGCATAAAACTAACGTGGTAGTGGTACTCGTATCTAATTATTTGATTTATTGTTGAGAATAAAACAGGAAAAATGAAATATAAACCAATAATAATAAAATATTTAATGTGGCATACATGAGGTTAATAAACACTTTCAACGGAAATTCGTTTGAACGAGATACCGAACTTTTTCAGAAACCGCAATTTATAATTTTGTTATTCATACATATACTTATAGGTACTTACTTATTACTCTTTACTTGCGAAAAAAATATTTTTGTATGTAATGGGTTGGTACAGTCCCTGATCTAAGCTTGCTTCTACCTACAGAAACCTTGATTTGCGAGTTTTATTTCGTCTACCTTACAACATACTCTCGCCATGAATTATCAACTCCTACTACTTAGTAATAATCTTTGAGGGTAGGTTGGGCGGTTCGCCTGGGCCGACACTAGCAAAACTTATTACGGCATTGGGCCAGAGGCCGCCAGGGCGCTTACCTACCCACCTAACTGTACCTACCTACTGCGTTTATTAAAAGAACCATCGAAATATGAGAAAATAAGTAGGTCCATACTATAGGTAATACGGCAGGCTAAAAAACGACAGTTCACTGTTTATTGTTGTATTAAAACAACCGTCCACTGAACAATTACATATAATACGACTTTTTTTGTTACTCCATTATTACTTTTTCTTTTGTTATTAAAATTAAAAATATTACAGTCAAATTACAGTTAGGTAGGTATCAAAACGCGTGCACATTTATCTACCTTGTGTGTGACGCGCGTATCTCAAGAAAACGGCAGCCCCGCTCGCACTGTTTTGAGTTGTTTTGAGACAGCGCGTCTGTGAACACGCACACATAGACACCTGTGTCTGCGTGACTCGAACGCGCTTTATATGTAGATTGACTTCTGTACCTATGTATTTTGTGCCCGAAGAAGCAGCTACCTTTATGTGTCTACATATAAATATTTATGTATGTACAGTACATATGTAAGTAAGTATAATATGTTTATTGTTCTAAGTTGAACATTATATGTACCTATTACGCAGGTGTATGATTGAAATAAACGTATTATTTGCATCAGCAGTAGAAACTACGTCACCGTTTTATCAAGCCGTTTGTTCATCATCTGCCTTGCCTTGTCCCTACTATGTTGGGGTTCGGCTTCCAGTCTAACAGGATGCAGCTCAGTACCAGTGTTTTACAAGGAGTGACTGCCTATCTGACCTTCTTAAAATCATCATTACGTCGATTGTATAAATAATTTTTAAAATACAAAATACCGATTATTTTCTTAGATTTGAGATAAGATTATAAATCTGACCAGTCAGAAAAGGATGAATTGACACGTAGTTAACTACATATCTATTTAAAAATAGTTAGCGTATAAATGATAATACATACCTATGGAATTAAATATTTATTTAGTTTTATTGAATAAAAATATAGTCCAAAATAGAAAATCTTACCTACGTTAAAACAGCTTTATATTTAAAATCGAAATCTTCTAGATTATGATGCATCGCATCTTGTTTCAAATGTATTAAGTGCACATAGATCCCCATTGAAAGATCCCTAAGAAATAATTTTTGTTTTTTTATAAACTACGTAAAACTAAAGACTTAAGCGAGACAATGGGAGCAAAAAGAAAGCGTGCAAGCATGTTTTCAGTTACAAAATCAGATCATATTGAAAAGTAATGGACCTCATTATTTTTTTTATATCGAATATTCCTAATCCTACAAGCGGTTTTTAAATTTCAATATTTTTTGTGTCTTAGTCCATAATTCAAAGTGAGGGTAGAATTGTTGCGTTAGTCAGTTAAAATTGTGGTTTCAAACTTAAATATTTTTCCAAGCTATATAGAAATATACGTTACTAAATATAACGGACCTACCTTAACACATATCCTATACAATAATTAGGTCACGGCTTTTTACTACACCATTGATTAAAATAAAAAGTAAACGCAAAAGCTTTCAAATTACAAAACAATTGCCAATTCCGTAATTGAAAACTAACCCAAAAATAATTTAAAACAGCGAACAAATTTTGAATTTTAAAATTAGAATAATTTCAAACTCACATGTTTGTTCCTCACAGCCACACACCACAGATCACAGTTTCGCAATTATGTTTTTTAGGCAAAGGTATGTCGCGTCAGCCGAGGTCCAAGGCTCGGCGTCTACTGAGAGCAACCTCTTTCTGCAGTCATGTTGAGAAATGCATTCAATGAGAATGACATACGGGTGAAAAGTTCCATCGCATGATCTTGCATTAAACAATATGCTGTGTATGATTGAATCTAAGATTTGCGCCTAAAAGACAACTTGGAAAGTACTTATTTATTTATTTTTATTGCAGACATTGAAAAAAAAGTTTTCACTCTTATTTTTACTTTGTTAAATAAAATGAAAAGAAGTGTGGCCACTAGTGCTAGTAAATTTCATTTTATTTAATCATTTATTTTTTTAACTCAAGTAGTCGTGAGAAGGTAATTTCTTAATTTTCAAAAATATGGTAATGATACCTACGTTCTGTCCAATTATTTAGCCGTATGTTTCAGTGAAGTCCTACGGAATCGAAAGTTCGCTAAATGAGGGTAAAATGCACTCCGTTGCATTATTAGACCTACCTTCTCATCAAGTTATCAAACAACAGATTATTTCATTCGATAAAAACTTCTTACTTCTATCAGTAGTAAAGATAAAAGTGAATGGACATGTGTTTCTGAAGTGAAGTGGATTCTATTGCCTTATGAAAGTTTTGTACCTAATTAAATGTAAAAACCAATGTCTACAAATGTTGAAGCAAAAAGAATAAAATAAAATCATCCATCTCGGCACAAAACATTAGTTAATATATTCCTATTTGAATGAATCATAAAAAAATAGGCATGGGTACCTACCCATCGGAAACAGGAACAATCTACCAGTGGTTTGGGGCCCAGAGATAAAAACTTCTCAATTATATACCTACAGCTTCACATTTATTTTTAGCGTTTCGGTAAATTAACATATTTTGATATAAAAATATGCATGCTTACAAAAGTGCATTCTAGATTGCAGCACTGTTGCGGTGAATAACTTGCATTTTTTTAGCGTCTGGCACGTCAAAATAGATGTTATTAATAGGTATCGGTTTTTGGATTAACATTTAAAAAGTTATGTAAAAGAATAATTAGGAAGGTGCATAATAGTAAGTCAACAAGGATATGATATTTTTTTTATCCGTCTTATTTTGTAGAAGATTTTTGTACAGAATAAATGTATTGATAGCAATTAAAATTACAAGTACACTTAATTAAATATTTAATGTGAAATAAAGATAAATAACAAACAGTTAAACGTACCTATGAACATAATTCTAAGTAGCTATTCTCTACAACTTAGAACTTTTGTAACAAAAAAAAAATGACTCTTATTTCATCAATAAATAACATATTACTGAACCACGAGCCAACAAAAATATCTGCGTATTACGCACTACACAGTAGTTATATTATCGTGATTCGAATCACGAAAATGTTTTGGATTAATTTACCAATACGATGTTATGTTAATGTATTTTTATAGAATTAAGTCGCTTTATATAAACTTGTATCCTCAAGAGCTCTTAGGCAAGGCGTTTTAAACACCCTATTACATACAGAAACATGATCCTAAAGGTTAAGGAACGTGGAAGGGTCTCTAAAGGGTATTTACCTTTAGACGAGAACCTGACAGGACAAGATATTGTAATGAGAAGATGTCTTGATGGCCGAGTCAACTACTACACGATTATAATATGGTCTGGATTTATCCGAGACTGAATTCACTTGTCTAAACTATTTGTAGGTGTGGCCGGTTTTAACCCAGTCCCATGGGAACTGCTGCTACTAGACAGTGGTCAAAAGGTAAGTTAGGTATATTTCTCGAAAAGAATCTGTTTGACTTGGAACCTTATTTTCACTGACTGATGTTCAAAATAGCAAGACGTTTAATATAATTTGAAAATGCGACTTATATTATGATAGATAACAAAACCATACCCAGCTTTTATACACGGCAATGCTATCCAGTTGTAGACAAGACAATATGTGCCGAGAATCCTGAACAATATCTATCACTGGAAGATATTTTCAAATACCTGAGATTAGTGCATCCATGATAACAAACAAACTCTTAAGCTATATAATTTTAGCATAGTTTAGATTCCTGTTCCCAGGGTGACACTCATCATCAGCTTGACTGCCACAAAACCCGCTGACGCCTCACCGATTGTTCGTAAATTTTCGGACGCAGCACTATACACAAAAGGCGTAGTTCTAAACTAAGTCACGTATTAGTTGCGTCTTTATAATGATAACATTGTGCATTCAACTCGCGTGTGTACTGCGGTGTTAGAACAGCGGAGATGTAGCGGAAGCGGGTGGCGTTTAGCTTTCATACTTCTATTTTTGAGGCCTTCATTCCTGAAGGCTAACCGTCTGCTTTGTTGTTCTTCTGTCTGTCTACAAATTGCCAGCTGGAACAGCCGTTCTACAGAGATGATGTGGGTCTACTTGTGTATGTTCCGTGTTCACTACTGCCTGCGTCTAGGGCGTCTCTCACCCTCCAAGTTGTTAATCATTATCAATTTTATAAGTTTATTATTATCATGTCCTCAAAAAATCCTTAACTGAAGCGTCAATCTTTTAGTTTGTATTTTTTGTACATATCTGTCATCTATCATCTTCTGTTATTCTCAAATTCTGTTTGCTGAACTATAATCGACGAATTTTCATGAAGTTTTTTCAGGATAAGGGTTTAATAGCTGTTCTATTGGCAAAAATTAAAATAAAAATTATTAAAATTAGCAAAAAAACTACTGCGCTTGGTAAGTTATTGATGCAAAATCAGTTATGTGAAAAATGTTGCTTGTTTAATTAACACAGGCGTTTGCGCATTCTTTACTACACAATCTGTGTAAGTTTAATTAAAAATCTTTACATAGTATAGATAGTATTCTTTCATTGTTTTTCTTCACAAACATAGTTAAAAATACAATAAAAATCTAATGATGAACTAACAAAACCCCACCCTTATTACCACGTCGCATAAGGAAACACAGTTCAAGTACAATGTACATACATTATGTGTGCGTACTTGTATCATAACACTGTTGTTAGGCTTAGAAGAATAAACCCCCTATGTATCAGCTACATTTTTCTATTGCATTATTGTGTATTCACAGTACAGCTTATTTTTCTTTTAAGGAAAGTCTGGCTTCTCTTTCTACCCAAATTTTAATTTAACCAATCTCCCTTAACTTTTTATGCATTTTACCTATTAGGTTCCTGAATAGTTCAAACGTGTACACGACTGTAGAGAAATCAGGCACATAATGCCGATTGGTTCATAAATGTGTCACTACCAACTTCAAAATATGAAACCCGGTAATCAAACCCAAGACCCATGCAATGCTATCTGGCAGTCGCGCTTGCGACCAGTAGACTATCGACATTGGGTTACCCATAGTCAGTTTTAGTCATAGAACACAGAATAGGTGAAGAAAAAAGAAAATGTGAAAATCCTACTAACAGAAGAAGGTATATTTACAGTTTATTTATTTATTTAAACATGCAAAGTCGCTTTGGCTTGCACTTCAGATCTTTAAACATTTATTTCTAGGTTTATTTTCCTTAAAAAAAGGTAAATATGAACTCTTACACAAAGTTTTCATTACTACATTGTGTACCTAAATATAGCTTTAGTTTGTAGCATATCCGGCTGATCTGCAGGTCATGGCTTACCTCGTGTAAGAGAATATCCGCCTTATAGATTGCTCATACGATATTGCTTAAGTATATTGTAACAAAATCCTGTGTAGAAGTAACTCTGTGTGTCTGTCGCGCTTTCACTACTAAAACAATTTCATTAAGACGCACAGATCGTGTAAAGTCTGAGAAAGGACATTGACTAGTTTTCATAGTTTGTTGATAAGAATTATTTATATGTACCTAATTACCTATATGCACATGGACACTATGAAACTCAGAATATCTAAAAATAAAACAAAAGAAATCTTATGTCACGGTTTAATTAATTTATCACAGACAAACACCATTTATTATTAAGTTATAATAAGCATACAGATTACAAACAGTTATACTTAAATTTTAACACAGATGGACATTATTTTTATTCACTCAATTGCCCCAGAATTATGTTTTTGAAAATTTGATATCAGTTTCAGGTTTAATATTCCAATACGCTGGTGGAAAAGTAACAGCCGCACGGGTCGATAGATCAGAAGGTCGGTCCGTGGACGGATGATCATCTTGTCATATTCTATCTAATCTCCTCAACCCAGGCAACCCAATACCCCTTGGTAAGACTGGTGTCAGACTTGAAAGGCTTTGCAGATGATTCATTATTAATGTCAATAAGCAAATACAATAAGTGAGCATAATTCTGTCATGTAGATAGCATAATAAGCAATTGGTAAAATTTCAGAGAGACTGATAAAAGATGAGCTATGTAATCATAAGTCCATTGATTCATAGCTCATCTTCTGCTTATCCTAAACGCCAGTAAAAATAAGTTTAAACCTAACTTATACTAGTCCTAAAGCTATCCTAATCAATAGAAAGTTGTCTGAATGATCCGTCGATGCCGAAGAGTTCATCATAATTCGTTGGTTTCCCAGGTCTGAGAGCCTCATCAGCCTTGATGGACTCCTGTTTCTTGAACCAGTCTCTGTATTCTTCTAGTTTCTTCACCCAGGCATCTAAAAAAAAAACACGATTTTTTTAAACCTCTTAAACGTTGTCAGAAAAGCATCTTAAATATAGATCCATCATAATAATTTTAGTTGCAAATCCCTGTGTCAGAATATTACTTTTCTCTGAATTCATGCATCATTCGAGGTATAGAAATAGTATAAAGGGTAAACTTACTGTTAATCTCATCAAGGGAACATCCAGTGCCACCATATTCTTCTGGGAGCAACTCCTTCGGCACGTACTCATGAAGGGCTGTGAAACTGCTGTGGAAGTGTATCTGAAAAGAAAAAAACAAGAATGGGTAATTTGAGGAAGGCAATAGAAACTTTCATTGAAATAATTTGTTGTCAATTGTATAGCTAAAGGGAAATTAGGAAGACCTTTGACTTAAGAAACATATAAGCAAAATAGTTAACTTTTTAAGAAAAACCAATTCAAACAGATTTGGTAGGACCATTAACAAAGATATACTGCACCGATTTAAAAAAATATTTCAGTTGGATTTATCGAAGAAGGCTATAAACTACTTTCTACCCTGGCGTAAGAAGAAAACCGCTGGGGGAGCACGTAAATAAAACTGGAGCCTACAGACTACAAACAGTTAAATACAACTGTCAATGAAGATTATAAACCAGCTGTTACTTACCCTTTTCCTCATCTTTTCCTTGAGGAAAGGCTTGATGATATTGAAGAGAGCATCTATTAACGGTGTAGCGTTCACCACGTGCACTTCTTTCAACTTGATTGGGTATGCTTCCTGTAATCACAATATTGATTTTATAAGCATCACGGAGTATTGTTTAGTTCTTTTGTTTTAATTCTGTCTGTCTTTTTACTCTCTTTGTTTCAGTTTACTGTAGGATTCAATAACATATTCGGATTTTTTAACTTCACTTAAAAGTAGTCTGGATGACTGGACAATATATAACTAATAGCAATGTCAAAATATTTAGTTATTTAATACTTTCTGCATATTTTGTACAACTTCGGACTTAACGCCATAAGTAAAAGTAATTAGGTTTAGTATTTTTTCAGAATTTTCTTTTCAAGACAATATTCTTCTGATGTCTTTTTTTGGAAGATCTCATTTGGAGCAGCAGAGCTATTTATCTAAGAGTTCCTTTTAAAGCTTTAGTACATGTACCCACCTGAACACAAATGAAGAACTTCTTCAGCGCTGACGGTGAAATCTTCCCCAGATGGCTGGGCGCGACAATAGAAGCATCTAGAATGTACACGTCACCAGCCACGCCTTCGATCTCTTCCATAAGTCTGACGTCACCTATCATCATGGCGATCTTGAACGCGTCGTTCAGTTGGTGCGTGTCGAGGTTCTTGTCAAGGCCTGGGGATTAGAAAAGTAAATATAAAAAACTGTGCTTGAATTGTGAAAATTTTGTAGAAAGGTATGGACTTTCTCTTGGGGAACAGTAGATGTTTAGCAAAAAAGTCTAGTTTTTTGGTGCAAACAGAACTTAAGGCACTATAATTCCTATAAAAAATAGAAACACCCTTTTCTTTTAAAGCTATAGGTATAACATAAACCTTATCATGAAATTATGGTTATCAATCTAATATAAAAAAAAAAAACAATAGAATTAATTAGTTAACAAACTAAAGGATTTCCTGCAGCTATTGCAAAGAGCTCAAAACGCCGGGAAATGTAAAAACTGCACTATATTGCACATGCATCAAGTTTCTATAAAACAAACGATATTGGCTAATGACGTTAATCATGCAACCGACATGGGTATTGCATTGTCTAGTTTCATTGTTAAGGTAAATTATAATGAAGTTTAATTAGCAGAAATTGTTCAAGATTTTGTTCTGGTACTACATTTTACAAAGCTAAATCAGTAGGTAAGAATATTTTAAAAAATAGATCGTTTTTGAGATTATAACTATTGTGAAAATAGTTTTTGATGAACCTTCTTATATTTTGGCCCATGTGTGTATGTCTGTGTAAGCTTGCTATGATTTTGATAAAAGGTTTGAAAGTAGGTTTACCTCTGCAGATAGTCACTCGTTTTCCTGATGGTGTCAATCCGGGCATTGTGGGGCCTTGCCTGAAATTACCAAATATTGTACATTACAAAGACATACTTACATAGATTTTACAAAAAATACTTTAGAATGTCAATATACTTAGGTATTTTCTATCTAATATCTAACTAACTTGAGAAGAGAGATCGAAACAAACTCAAGGGACACAGCCTCATAAAAAGTTCAGACATTTTTAATTTGGATAAACAAAAGTGTTATCCATAGTAAAAAAATCTTCTAAGTTTGGACTCCACAAATACTAACAGGAGATCTGTCTTTGGATAATCATTTTCCGTAATACTTCCTAAGCCGCTCGTTGCTACCTGAAGAATTAAGTACAAACAAATCTGACACTTACGCTCTAGACATAAGGTCCATAAGCTCTGGCCTCGTGATGTCCCTGTTGGTGAAGAACTCTGGGCAGGCGGCTCTCATGGTGAAGTACATGTCTAGCTTCCTCTTGCACTTCTCCAGGGAGAAGCTGCAGCCTCGCAGGAAGGTCAGCAAGCAACGGTCCTCTGGGGAGATGTAGATGTTAAGTTATTATTTGTTTGGTTGGTTATTGGGTACTTGAGGGATAACCTTAGTAGAGGATTGTGGTAGAAGTAAAAATGGCGCGAGGACACAAAATTAAGAGAATGATGCAGATTTCTCTTTAGATGAAGAAGATGTTGTTCAAATTGTAATCCACAAATCAGCATCGCAATCATTTCAACATAGTGATGGTTCAGTCTTTCTATATGTTTTCATAAGCATGTGGGTTTTCCAAAAGCTAAACATTACATAGCTTTGTATCCACGATGATCACGTTCATGTTGGCAGTAAATGTTTTTTCATCTACTATTTAATGCTTATCGGCAATCAAAAATCTAGCCACATAAAGTTCTAATACCTGCGCTGTTATTACCCTTATTTTTTTCTCCAAAATAACCCTTATGTTTAACATAACTGCATCTTCTAAAAATGCTTAGCCAACTTACCCCACTCATCCGGCAGATGGGGCTGCTTCCTCAGCCATTCCTTAATAGCTGCCAGATCCTGGTCTCTCGTGTTGACATTCTCATTCAGCTCCACCCTGATCCTCTCCCACAGCTCGCCTTTAGGCTGGACCAGCATTACTGAAGCTGACGCCATTTTGTTTTCTGTGGATTTGGTAAAAGGGTTCTTTAAGAATGGTTTAAAATTTTAAGTTTGCGAGTATACTGATGATTTAGGTACTAAACTAATGTAGGTTTTATATAAGGTTAGAATTGAAGTTTAATTTAATACAATTGAAATAATAATAATACCTCTAGAATGAGTCTTCAAACTTTTTCCAAGGAGTTTTAAATGTTTCGCAGCTTTGGTAAATATTTAGTGGCAGGTACCTTTTAAAAGACGACCAAGTTTCGGCAATCTACGGTAAGTACTGATCTATATTTGGCACTATCTATCGATTAACGCTATCTTTGCTAAATATAGGCGTTGTTCTTTTATCTTTTGCCATATTCAAATTGTATTGTGATAAAAAATAATGGAAATGCTATGTATCAAGGTTAAAAAATATAAATATAGACTTCGCACAGAAGAAATGTATGACGTTAAAGAATGTAGGCTAAGATTTTTCACAGCTTTTATTAGACCTTTAATTAATATGACAGTTTTTCATGTTTTTAGGGCCATGACCTTGTTTAAACAGGCACAATAAAGAAATATTATGATTAATCAGCTTCTTTATTAGCCTAATTTGAACAAATATATTTAAACCGTTAATAACCGTATTTATTTACTGGCATTCTTTTAAATTTTAGTTAGGAAAAGATCAATATAAGGCATGTCTAAAAAAGGTAAACGCTTATTAAACATCCTGTATGTAATAAGTTCATGTTTGTGCGTCACAGAGATAAGATTTCCTCGAAATAGTGAAATAGTATACTTACATACTACCTACCTACTTACCTACCTATATTATGCTCGTATGACCTTTACAAATGAGCCATTTAACTCATAATAAAGAAAATAATGATAATTACGCAGTAATTAAAATAATGCGGGGTCACTATTATATTATACTAGTGTAAGTCAAAGGCCCTTTGAAATAGCATGCACGTGTTTACAGAACCTACCACCCAGCCTTGAACATTTTGGCATCGTGACTATTTTTATTTTATTCACTTATTTTTGAAGTCACCTCCTTTCGCTCTTTGTTACCTACCTATTTAAAAGTCAATTTTACAGATGCGAAGAATTTTAAACACTCCTTGAAACCACAACAATTAAACATGATGTAGGTATAAGTACTATGACGTTTTATCGATAGGTACTATCTATATAACTATCTATATTTATTATACAAGATGTTGATTTGCATTTGTGCCATAGTTCAGGAGGAGGACATACAATACGTAAATAATCGATTGGAATTACAGTAGATGGGAAATAACTAATATGCACTGCTTTTTTTGTCATTGTAATGTCGCGGTCTTTCAGAACTAATCCAATTTTATGAATGAAATTTATGAGTGATCGTTGCGTATGCTTTGTGTTTGCGTTTCTGTGAGGGCGCAGCACGGTTTTAAGGCCAGTAACATACGCACCAAGTTTAAATAAGGCTAGATGATATTTACGGAATTCCGAAAAATAATTAAAGAAAAAAAATTACGTACCAATTTTTTTGTTGATTTGGGTCGAGAATCATTAGCATAATTACCTCCTTGACTATGGCACGGATGCAAATCAACAGCTTGTATGTGACTTTATTATATCAGTTTAGACAATCTATGTTGCTACCTATCCCACTTCCTACTAATATTAAAAATGTGCTTGTGAGAATGTATGGATGTAAAAATGCAAAAATGGCTGGACCGATTTGGTTGAAATTTGGTATGTAGATTTCGTTGAAGGTTGGATTAACACATAGGCTAATTTTGTCAACACACCACGCGGGCGAAGCCGCGTGCGGAAGCTAGTAATAATATAATAACGGGAAAACATTTGTTGTTTGTTTGGACCCTAAAGGCTCCGAAACTACAAACCCGATTTGAAAAATTCTTTCACTCTTGAAAATCTATACTTTTGACGAGTAGCATAGGTTATAATATTTTACTCCGGCATGTCTAGTAAGTAGTTCCTACGGGACGCAGGTGAAACTGCGGGAAAATTGCTAGTTGAAAATTAAAACTAAGTAATAAACAATGCAGTCATTATTATGCTTCGTTTCGTTTCAAGTTAATCTCGGTAATAACAGTGTATGAACAATTAAATAAAGGGCAATCCCCGGATTGCGTCGGCTTCTAGAAGCATCACAAACTTACTTATATAACCACATTTTATATAAAAAAACAAGTATTTTCCTACGGTTGCACCCAATTATTTTTGTGTCAAAAATATTTTTCTACATAATTTTTTCATTCACCATTCATGAATTAATTTTCAAAATAAAATAATTCAGTTTCTAAAAATAGCTTTTACAAATTATGTTACATAAAACAATTTTATTGCTCATTTAATTAATATTGTATTGTAAGCGTCATTTTACATGTAATTACGTAATGTAAGCTAATGCCTATTAGTTTGACATTGAACTTATGACTGTAAACAGTTGAACTTCTGAAGTAAAAACAATGTGCAAAAAATTAACAAGTTCGAGTTGTTGTGTAAGTAAGGTTCCGTAAAAAGAATTTTCAAAATTAAGATTGACATCCTTTTCTTCTATGTAACTGGGTTGAAGGGGTGAGATAGGGCAGTCGCTTCTTGTTAAGCACTGGTACTCAGCTACATCAGGTTAGACTGGAAGCCAACCCCAACATAGTTGGGAAAAGGCTCGGAGATCCTTTTCTTGTACGTTAGATTTTTTTACCCGACCTAATAATGCATGCGGGTTGGTGAGCGCAGCGTGGGATACTTTTAGCTTCAGAGATGCTGCTGCCCATCTCCAAGCAAGGCACATTAAATAGTTTTTTGCAGTAGGTATTCGATTAAATTCAATGTATTTTTTGGCTCTACTATGCAGGTGTGAACTCATACATGTTAATTAATTGTGATTAAACTGTATCCTGCTAAAATATAATCCGGCATCAAAATTGTTGTTTCCGTGTGAACATACTTACTGTACGTGTGTGAAGTATCTACTTGGGTAGATCACCTAAGTAGGTACTTCAAAAATGCAAACTAAGTACTTACCTACTGCAACTATTTATGTAGGTAGTAGATATATAGTACCTACGACCATTTAAATTGAGTAATCCAAGAAAAAAGTTCTAATATCCGCAAACATGAAAATTGTAAAACCAGGTCGGGTAAAAAACCTAAGGTGCAAGAAAAGGATCCCCGAGCCTTTTCCCAACTATGTTGGGGTCGGCTTCCAGTCTAACTGGATGTAGCTGAGTACCAGTGCTTTACGAGGAGCGACTGCCCTATCTGACCCCCTCAACCCAGTTACCCGGGCAACCCAATACCCCTTGGTAAGACTGGCTTCTGACTAGGTACTTGTAACGACTGCAAAGGATGTTCAATGACAGCCGGGATCTACAGTTTAACGTGCCATCCGAAACACAGACACTTTGGCTTTAGTTGTACGTATATGCAACTAAATATTCGCTTAAATAGCTATTTTGGTAAACCCGTGAGATTTTATTCATAATAATTTCATGTTTATTTACAAAGCAAAAACAATAGGTAATATTTAATTTGTGTTTACGTTCAAATGTTCAGGCAAGAAAATCGAGGCTGCAAAAACAGAAATTACCGATAAATTACTGATTTCCGTGGAAGCAGCCAAAACATTGTTATTTAATAGTTTTCATACCTACTTGTAATAAGTTAACTTTAAATTCATGTGTGTAATTATGTCACATGACTTTTTTTGTACATTTATGTTAATTTAATTTTGCTTCGTTGTTAAATAATTTTAAATACTTATTTTCCTACAAATTACATAATTACATTATTAAATAGGTATTACATAATATAATAATTGTTTTGCTTGCAGTCTACAGATTTTTCGAGATTTTTGAAGAAGACAATGCATAATCAACAAAATTGTAATTACGTACAAACGGGTGTTATTTATCAAATTACGGAGGATTTAATTATTTCAACATACACAAACAAAATAATATTTTAATTTAAAATTATTTATTTTTCGCAATTCTTTTCTTAAAAAGTTTAGAATAAAAGACTTTCAAACGTCTTTGTAAGGTTGCAGCAACCATTGATGCTATCTATCACCGTCAAGTTCAATACAAATCGTGTTAGGTAAGTCACCTATCTAATAGCCCCCTCAGACTGTAGACTAAACTGTAGTCCAATGGTTTTCTCTGAAGGTAATCCTGAACTTTATGTAGGTACATATTTTTTGTACATAGAGCACATCAGTAAAAAGCGTTATTCATCTGATTTTGATTTAGACTTTTGAATATTGATGCATAAGATACAAGAGATCTTTAATTATTTTGGATGGATTTTATTTAAATCTGTGTACTGCATGCGAAACTGTCTTGCCTAACAGTTAGCAGCCCAATTAGCAGGTGTTGTGAATGTCTTCTGTATCAATGAACCGTTACTGATAGGTACAATGTTCCTCACACTGGTTAAGAATCCAATCAAACTCTATGTCGACTAAAAGTAGTCACTCTGCGTGGGGTCTAAACGAAATCGATACCTAAATAAAACAGTCTGCTGCAGTTTTGCAAGAACTTCTAAGTGAACGGAACTAGACTGCTATCATGGTTGCGACACTCGATACCCGAAACGGGTCTTTCGAAGCAGGTTGGGTCCTTTTTTTTTTGGTTTCCGTGGAAATGTTGCAAGTACTGGCTACATTCCTTGCACTAAAGTGAATGTAGGTGAGACATTTTATGTCCCTAGACTAGCCCTACGGCTACCTAAATTGACTGTGTGAATTTAGTTTTAAAGTTGGTGAAAAATGTTTGGGCAAGTGCAAAACATTGTAAAAGGACCTGTATCTTGGGATGTTATAAATTCCATTAAAAAATTGAAATATTAGGTTCACATAAAATAAATCAAATCAAAACAACTTTTGAAATTCAATTTGAGATTTTCTCTTCCCTTAGGGTGATGATTAACGGAGAATCATTTTGTGATCAGTATTACACAGAAGAAGGAAAGATAGTGGAGATGCCATAAGGAAGGTAGGTCAGGCGCCTTCTTGTAGGTCATGTAACGTCCGGTACGTCAAACAAAGCCATCTGTCAAAGATTGATCTTGGTAGATTGGTGATTTTACTTTGAAAGTATTGAGCAGGTTTGAAAGAAGGCGTGTAAGGGCGGAGCTAGCGTTCCTCGTTCTGGACCCCCGTATATTATTTACATTCTTAGGACATTTTGAGTTTGAATCTAATAATAAATCTAATCATTTTGTTCTTCGTGGTGTATTCATCATCATCATCTCAGCCATAGGACGTCCACTGCTGAACATAGGCCTCCCCCTTTGATCTCCACAGATACCTGTTGGAAGCGACCTGCATCCAGCGTCTTCCGGCGACCTTTATAAGGTCGTCTGTCCACCTCGTTGGTGGACGTCCTACGCTGCGCTTGCTATTGGTGTATTAGCTTTCGGAAAACTATGTAAAATACATGATATAATATTAAAATCTTTGTTTATGTAGACAAAGAATACTTGGAAAAATGTCTTATCAACGCAATCGAAAGCAATGCTATCTATCGATTGGAATTAAAGGGAAGTACCTACGCATGATTTGTCTACATATATGTATATTTATAGTAGGTATGTTTATGTACATTTTGCACGTTTAGTAAAATACCTAGATGATTCATTTCATGATAAGCTAGATACGTAAGAAGATAGCGAAGTAACACGTAATGTTATATCTATCATGATTAATATGTTATTAGCTGAATGATAACTGATGTATTAACAACTTTTGAGTTTGTGAGTCATTCTACTAATATTAGGTGTAGATGCAAAATTGGTGAGAGCCTATGGATGTAGGTAACGCATGTTTGTTATTGTGAATTCCACAGTTGATTAGCCAAGAAAAAAAATAAACAATTATGTACAAAGCCACAGCTTAATTCTTAAGAAATATCTTCTAGACCCGCTATGGGATGCTCACCAGGCCCAAAGCCTGCCGGAGCTGCGGGATTGTTCGAAAGAGTTACCAAAGCACTGGTACATACACGGGTTAAGAAGGAACGTTGTGGATTTTAGTCTGTAAGAGTTTGATACTCCCTCACGCTACACTCATAGCGGGAGGGGTCATTTGATGATTTCTCATAAAAAAGGTCAGCTTTGGGCAAGTTAGAATAAAAAGCAATGTAGACAGATAAGTCACAAGTTAGTGAAAATAAAAGTAGACTTGGACATCTACAAATTTTCGAATTTATAAAGTTAGTTAGATTATTAAAATAGAGAATAATGATAAGCCGAATTAAAATAAATAGTAGTAATTTCATAAAACGAGGACTAACCACAAACAATACGGGCCTCACACGATTTCCGTTCATATCTTATCAATAGTGTAACGCCATGCTTTCGTGTATCGTCACAGACTAAAGCGTGGCAAACTATTTGGATATTTAAGTGTCAACTTTTTACCTTCTTTCCGAGGGACCTATTTTCTGTAGAAGGAAAAAAAGTATGCTCTTTTTTTTTGACTTTTCGGAGTCTGTGTACAAACAATTTAATTCCGTTCAACAATTTTGGCAGAAAGTGTGACAGACAAAGCTACAATTGCGTTTATTACATTAGTGAGGATATTATTAATTAAAACGAATTGCCTACAATTGCACTCCATCAGTTGTGGTATTTCCTAACATTTTAAGTATTATGTTCAAAGTACCTAATGGTACCTATTTTGTGTTTGTAACTGTACATACCTAAATGAAATGCAAAGTATAATCTCCTGCAAAAAAACTACAAATGTGTTGATAGGTATTGGTGGATTGTGATCAACTGTTGTTTTTGTTACAATTACTTATTTTACTGCAAAATAACCGCGTCCCGAAGGAACTACAAAATTCACCCGGATAAAAACCCTGGCGTTTAACCTCTCTCGGTAAAGGGCTTTAATACTGAATCATTTTTTCAAACCAGAACTGAAGATCAGCGCGTTCAAGCACACAAACATACAAACTGTGGTATAAAATATGCATCTTTACATAAATTAAAATATAAAACGCTTAGAAATAACTGTCTATGTCGAAATCTGATGCAACGAACTAACACCATTCTATTTTTAGACGTACGCTATTTATATATTCTATTAGCATAACTTACTAAACTCAATAAATTAACTTACTTAAAAGCATTTGAGTAATGTTTTAAAAATACCAAATTAGTTTAATGTTTACTATTTTACTAACAACGTAAATATTGTGAAAAAAATACATATAGGAAAACTGTAACGAAAAATGATTTTCCATTTTCTTTTTTGCTAAAATAGTGATAATGTAGAAAAAATATTGAAAAAGTAATTATTTTAGGTGATTTTTTTTTTTATTTTTTAATTAGAAATGGATTATGAAAATTGTAACTATGTGGTATGTAGGTACTTAAGTAACATAATAGGTATACCTACTTATTAATATAGGCATACTTATTAATATTACAAAAATATATAATTAATAACAACATTTTTTTAAACTAACAAAAATCCTTACATGAAAATCCTCAAGCACAAAATCCGTCAAAAAAAAAATCACTGAAAATTACTTTTAAAAAAACTTATTTTCCGTAAAATTCTAACCGCGTGCGCAGTCTCTCGCGGCGCGGTTGACAATGGCACTACGTAGCTTTGACAAATATTATCTGGAGCCAGATCTTGGCCATAGAGTAGGCATTTCGTCATGAACTACTGAGAGCAAGGATATTTGACAAAAAAGGTTTTATTTTGTAAAATAAAATAAAGGCTAGCCGTTTCCTTGGTACTCAAATATTTTTTTATGCTGTATGAAATTGCATATTTGTGGAAGTAAAATGTTTTCTGGGTTCCTTAAAGGCAGTTACTTTACTTTATTAGTATAAATTTAACAAATTCATGTTTCTGCAATTTCCAAAACAAGACAACAGAAATTTTTGTTTATTTAAAATTACAGATTTACTTCTGTCATACATGAAATATCCGGTGTCTCGTTAATTTTTTTACAATTCGCCATAAATATCATAAACTATATGTGATAGGATTTTGTGTGATTAGGTACGACACACCCGATATATGCGCCAACATCTGCCTTTTCCCAGTTATGTTGACGTTGGCTTCCAGGCTCTCAGCATGCAGCTGATAAGCAGTGTTTTTACTCTGACATCCTCAAATATTGGCCACTACCTTACACCTACACCGCCCCGGGTGCCACATCTCGGGGGGTGCCATCTTGGTCGGCACATATCTGCACGACCAGGATGGCGCGGGCAGAAGGGACAAGTCACTAAGGGTGCCGTTCTAATCTGTGAAGCCTAGGTTCACTACCATTTACTGCGCGATATTCAAATTTTAAACAAAACTACAACAGTGCATGTGCGAGACATCGAGGCGGTCACCCCTCTCAGTTCGACTGTCACCCTTCTCTTGTATTTTTGCTTTTGTATTTCTTAAATTTCTTAAATTCCACTCGCTTCGCTCGCGGATTTCTCTTCATTTTCACATTGTTCTGCGCTTACTTTTTGAGCTCTCGAAAGCAAAAAGTTAAACCACCGAAGTAGCAAAAACAACTGACACTCGCTTCAGTCACGGTTTCTTTTAATTTATGCTTAATTCTGAGTTAAATTAGAGAGTCCTCAAAAATAACAATAAAAAAATCTAGACACACGGCAGTGTGTCCGCCAAGTTCGAGCAAAAAAAGCGACACACCGGCCGTGGGTTATATTACACGAACCATTTCGGGCCAAATTCGACCCCCCTGTAACTCAAAATCTATAATTATTTACGCATATCAAATTTCTAGTATCTGTTGAGACCCCCTCACTTATCTAAAATACAAAATTTCATTAATATACCTATTGTAGGTCTTGAGATATTGACGTCAGAAAATCGCTATTTTTACTATACACTCACTGACTGATTCACTGATTCACTGATTCACTGACTCACTCATCAAAAACCTAGACCACTTCCAATGGTCGTATTGACTTGAAATTTGGCATGGAGGTAGGTCTTTATGTCAAGGTAAAGGGAAAAATCTGAAAATGGCCAAGTGTGAGTCGGTTTCAAAATAATGAAGGTGTAAAATACCCAGTGTAAATTTATACCCCTAAGGAACTAAAACGAACTAAATTTATCTATATTTATATTTTTAAGAACCAGAAGCAGGTTTATTTAACAAGGAAATAACAAGAAATAGTTTTAACATGAAAATCAACTACGATTAAACAAAAGTATTCAAAAACGCGGCAAAATCGTATTTTTTGTCAAACTATAACATGTCTTGTCACAATGACGTTCGAAAATGGAATCCTCCAAGCAGAGATACACGACTGAATGGTGGGGTGTCGATGGTTGCTCGTCTCTGCTGCCCTTTATGTAACCACTGGCAGCTAACACGGCCTCTCCTGACACCCTGACGTCCTCGGCAGGATATGGCTGAGCCTGGTTGTCTCGGAACACCTGCACATTCAATAAGCGAGTTGGACCTGGCTCAATTTCGTCATAATTGAATCTCGATTGGTTAACGTGGTCGTTATCGTTTTTCTGGACACATGAAACTTTCAAAATAAACATTATTCGAGGTATTACAAACCTCAAACAAAGAACTAATTCATTTAAACAATGAAAAATAAATAACATCAACTTTAAATCAAATAACAGGTACAAAATTAATAACAGAACACTGGTATACCACCCAGCGACTCGAAAATAAATAACATCAACTTTAAATCAAATAATTGGTTCAAAATAAATAACAAAACACTGGTATACCACCCAGCGACTCGAAAATTAATAACGTCAACTTTAAATCAAATAATTGGTTCAAAATAAATAACAAAACACTGGTATACCACCCAGCGACTCGAAAATTAATAACGTCAACTTTAAATCAAATAATTGGTTCAAAATAATTAACAAAACACTGGTATACCACCCAGCGACTCGAAAATAAATAACATCAACTTTAAATCAAATAATTGGTACAAAATAAATAACAAAACACTGGTATACCACCCAGTGACTCGAAAATAAATAACATCAACTTTAAATCAAATAATTGGTACAAAATAAATAACAAAACACTGGTATACCACCCAGTGACTCGAAAATAAATAACATCAACTTTAAATCAAATAATTGGTACAAAATAAATAACAAAACACTGGTATACCACCCAGTGACTCGCCGACATAAGCTCAAAAGTTTGTATATCGCATAAGATTTCCGCACTGTAGGCATAGGCTCCAAAAGTTTGCATACCTCCCAGTGACTCGCCGGCATAGGCTCAAAAGTTTGCATACCGCGCAAGGTTTCCACACTGTAGGCATAGGCTCCAAAAGTTTGCATACCTCCCAGTGACTCGCCGGCATAGGCTCAAAAGTTTGCATACCGCGCAAGGTTTCCGCACTGTAGGCATAGGCTCCAAAAGTTTGCATACCTCCCAGTGTTTACTCAACACGTACACACATACAACATAAAAAGAAATCATGTAAATTATTCAATATCAATCATGTAATTATAAACTTGGTACCGTGTATAAGGCTTCCACACCGTAGGCATAGGCTCCAAAGTTTGCATACCTCCCAGTGTTTACTCATACATGTACACACATACAACATATAAAGAAATCATGTAAATTATTCAATATCAATCATGTAATTATTAACTTGGTACCGTGTATAAGGCTTCCGCACCGTAGGCATAGGCTCCAAAGTTTGCATACCTCCCAGTGTTTACTCATACATGTACACACATACAACATATAAAGAAATCATGTCAATTATTCAATATCAATCCGTGTATCGATCATGTAAATTATTCAATATCAATCATGTAATTATTATCTTGATACCGTGTATAAGGCTGAAGCATATATCACAAGAAAAATGTAAGAAGGAATAAAATTTACTTTTACTTGTTAGTTGTACCGTGGGCGCAAGCGTGCACTCAAGCGCCCCCGGGCAAAGGTCTATAGAAAAATGTTATTAAGAACAAATACTTCAGACTTTACACGAATATAGATAAAATTCAGTGCATCGTGAATGACAGAATCAGTGAAACAACGTGATATATAATCCAACATGGGTTATGGCAACAATACCACCTCAATCAGTGGCCCAACACATCAGCAGCACTAGCGTGCTCTCAATTTTCAATAAGGCTGAGCAGACCACAGCGTCCACTGGACTCGGCAGCAACTCCACCACCAGAGTCGTCTTCTTTCAACGCCACATTGACGTCATCATGGCAAGCTACGACAGCAATCTGCCAGCAGCACCGGCACAGCAGTGCTCGTGCCGCGACCAGCAGCACCGGCTCAGCAGCGCTCGTGCCGCGACCAGCAGCACCGGCTCAGCAGTGCTCATGCCACCATCAGCAGCACCGGCTCAGCAGTGCTCGTGCCACGACCAGCAGCACCGGCTCAGCAGCCCTCGTGCCACGACCAGCAGCACCGGCTCAGCAGCACTCGTGCCACGACCAGCAGCACCGACTCAGCAGCACTCGTGCCACGACCAGCAGCACCGGCTCAGCAGCACTCGTGCCACAACCAGCAGTACCGGCTCAGCAGCACTCGTGCCACAACCAGCAGCACCGGCTCAGCAGCACTCACACAGCAGTGCTGGTGCTAAGACCAGCCGCACCGGTACAACAGCGCTGGCTTACTGCGACACGGCCATTACATATTCTAGTGTACAACTCTGTGAACAAGCACTCACGACATACATTTCGCTCGGCCACTTCTGACCATCAAAATCTGGAAAGCTTTTCGCTTTTAAAGAAATAAATTCGAGGCATAACCTTGACAAACAAACTCAACTTTGGAACTATGTCTCAGAAATAGCGTCAGTAATAATCATGTGTCAGCAACACTCAAAACACAACCGTTTTGATAAATTATGTGTAATTAACTTCACTTCATATTTTGCTACACAGTATACTCATGAGTGACAATACCAATGGTTGGTACATTATAACACATTTTTCCTCTTAATAGAGCTAAGAACATAATAACTTCCAAATTGGGAATCAAAAAGCCATATGAAAAATAGAACAGATCACCTGACCTCAATGCATGATATACCAGGACTACCATCCACTGGCTATCATTACTGGCGTATGCCAAACGAGGTACTGGCAGTTGGCACTCCATACAGCATGCAAAGCTTGTACAGCAGCACAGCAACTGAGGCACTTGAAGTGTCACAGCACTCGTAGTATGTCAATTGGCACAGCACCTGCAGCGCTTACACCATCTCCTCGCATGGTTCTCACAAAGGTGATCTCATAGTGTTTTCTGGCTTAGGCTTATCCTCAATATCTGTAGTCAAAAGACAAGCAAGCAAGCATCTGGCTAAAGCAAACAAACATTCAATTGAAAGACTCTCATGCATTGTCATGTTACAGATTTGAACTTTAGTTGACATCACCAATTAATGCACCCAAATTACATAATCAGTAAAATAAAATAATAACCAAAGTCGGTAAACAGACTTTCAATTTATAAAATACAAATTACGCCATTGCCTTCAATTGGAATCTTAGATATTGGTTGTATCCCTTTCTTGAGCTCTACAGGCCTTCGAAGGCCACAACTACAGCGCCATAACACCAACTGTACCAAAGAGTTGACACAAGTCTCTTTTCAGTCACCCCAATGCCATCAGACAGGCCAATGGGTCTTTTCCAAGTCACCCTGATATCCATCATAGATACTGCACAACTCAATAGAATCAAAAGTAGAAACAGATAAATAAATCAAACTAACAAATCTAGAGGCTGATGCACAATTTGAACTATTCCACTTTGGTGTAAGGAAATTGAGTAAGTCAATATCAAAACAGAGTGCAGTTATATCACAACAACAGTAAACTTATATTTCTCTGTACTTATTGAAAGTCTTATAAGCAGAAAGATTAGAAATAAACATTACTGAGCTCATTTACATAATGAGCCTGTTAGTTATTCAATTTCATGACACAAAAACATTTCAAATGCAAACAAAGGATGCACATTATCATTTCAGTTTGTATAACACTTTGTTCAAGGTTTAAAACATTTATCTAAGTTTTGTATTAAAAAATCAACCCGTTGGTCATTAGCGGTGGCACCTGAGAATCTAACTCAAGTTCTCATACACTTTCAGTATGTTTTTAACCAATAAGCCACCAAGATGGATTACAAGTCATGTATGACATAAAGGCTAATTAAAACTGGATTGATCTCACCATTTACATACAGGTACATCACAGGATACCTCTCATATTATCTTGAGCATAACGGGAGCAAGGCATGTTGTTCACAGACACCAGAGCAATACATAAGCAGAAACTCATTCCACTTGAAGTACACAAGAGTCCCAACAGCATCAGTGTACTAAGCTCAAGCAATAGACATTGCTTGCGCTATAAATCGGAAGCATCATAACTTCTCAACTTATTCCATTGTTATATACACATGAAAACAAAAGCAATCGTTAATTCGGTTATAACACAAACATTTTGATTACATCTTTATATGTGACTATGTTCAATCAATTTTGTTTATGTGCCTGTAACCTGTTATTTCCATAAAAATAAATAAAACCAATGTTCCTTTGTGATTTTTCCAATAATGGAATTTATGCAGTCCACATTAACGCTATCCTTCAATGTATTCTTCCAGTTATTTCAGGTCATTTAACTCTTCAGAATACGATAGACCTTCCGTATTATTTTTGTTCCACAAGTAAACCAACCAACATATTTATTGGTATCACTTACGCTGCCTGCATAGCACCTTGAATATACCAATCTATGCAGCGCACTGCAATCCATTAAAAAATTAAAATAGAACGCAAAAACTTTGATCGGCGGGTTTCTTTACACCGCGTCGTACTTAATAAAAAGTGCCAATGAATCTAAACTGAAATCAAAAACTTTATAGTGGGAGTGAGACTATCCCACTTCTGATTTTAAGAACCAGAAGCAGGTTTATTTAACAAGGAAATAACAAGAAATAGTTTTAACATGAAAATCAACTACGATTAAACAAAAGTATTCAAAAACGCGGCAAAATCGTATTTTTTGTCAAACTATAACATGTCTTGTCACAATGACGTTCGAAAATGGAATCCTCCAAGCAGAGATACACGACTGAATGGTGGGGTGTCGATGGTTGCTCGTCTCTGCTGCCCTTTATGTAACCACTGGCAGCTAACAATATAATATATCTTCGAATGATCGTACCGATCTGAAATTCGTTACAAAGGTTTGTATTTAGTCAAAGTAAAAATCTGAAAACGGCCAAGTGTGAGTCACTTTCGAAAATAACGAATGTGTAACTTTGATCCACGAACATAATATTTGATAACATGTCATGTCAGTCAGTTGGTAAATCTAGTCATAGTTAATCTAGTTCATTTCTTTGTAAGAAGCATAGTGCATATTCAAAAATCTGAAAGATAGTATAAATGAGACATTTACTTAACTGACTTAATCATAAGAAAAAAATAAACAACCTTACAAAAATAAATGAAATCCCACCCAAAACAAAAATGTGAAAGACTGCCAAGTTCGATAATATGGGAATGCTTCGCCTATAAAAGAAGTGAGATCTGAATAAGTACCAAGTTCCATACACATACCTCAGTTAAAAATAGTTACTTTTTAATGATGATTACTTGGCAAGTTTTAATAGAAAATTAAATACTTGATTCATTGCGTTTAGTAGGTTTATAACAAGGTGTATGAAAACTTGCCAAGTAACATCATTAAAAAGTAACTATTTTTAACTGAGGTATGTGTATGGAACTTGGTACTTATTCAGATCTCACTTCTTTTATAGGCGAAGCATTCCCATATTATCGAACTTGGCAGTCTTTCACATTTTTGTTTTGGGTGGGTTCACTTTACAGTGGATATTTCTAAGCTATTTAGGCGCTATTTGTAAGCGCAGGTGAAGGACTTTGTGTCAGAAATCTCCAAAAAATTTTAGCTCGCTACGCTCGCAGATGCTTCACTTTCCGGTCTTTTTTTTTTCAAACTTGTTTGAGTACTTTTGTGTTCCAAAACTCAAAAAATTTCGCGCTCGCTGCGCTCGCGCCTTACACTTTACAGTAATTTCTTTACATATCTTTTTGCATCCCAAATATCAAAAATTTACGAGCTCGCTACGCTCGCGCCTTCTTCACTTTACAGTGGTTTTTTCAAACTTGTTTGGGTACTTTTGTGTTGAAAAACTCAAAAATTTCGCGCTCGCAGCGCTCGCGCCTTATATACTTTACAGTAATTTCTGTTTTGTCATTTTTTTTGGGCGGTGGGGGGGGGTGCTCAATAGGTAGTGCGCCCCGGTCGCCACCCGATGCTACGCCGCCACTGGATGTGGTGTCCACTCTTACAGGTCAGGCAGGCGCTCCATGTAAAACAGTGGTATCTATATGTACTCAGCGTCCGGTTAGACTGGAAGCCGACCCGAACATAGTTGGGAAAATGCTAAGCAGATGATGATTATGAATTGAACCAGATTATTTCTTGCTAGAATAGCAATAAACAGTTTTGATTCAAATAATCTGATAATTTTCACAACAGACTGTTACAAATCGAATTCTTCAAGCT
The DNA here is from genome assembly GCF_030705265.1 of Helicoverpa armigera. NCBI lineage: Eukaryota > Metazoa > Arthropoda > Insecta > Lepidoptera > Noctuidae > Helicoverpa > Helicoverpa armigera. The sequence goes on from NC_087141.1 coordinate 6,859,062, forward strand.
GCCTTCAGCCAATAAAGATGGGTATTTGGCCTACATAAAAGTCTTGCTTGAGTAGCGCAATACAAGTAAAGTAGCCCAGATTACGGCCATCCTATTGCGCTAGGGTGAAATAGAACGGAACGCCACGCGACTTGGTCGGTTAACTTGCCATCGAGTGTAATGAAATTTTTGGTGACCCATTTTTTCTTTGATGAGGAAAAATTTACAGAGGCTCGGTTTTCGCAAACAGATCTATACGTATCTAAGTTTTTCAGGTGATTAAGTTTTAACTGAGTATTTGTAGCCGGTTGTCAACTAGGTAATCAACAATGCTATGAAAAATGTGGAATCCAGAACTAAACTATTGTTTTGTTTTAATAAGTGTAGAGTACATTCAGATGTAAATCGAAGTAGAAATCTACTCCCATTGATAATAAATAATTGATTGAAAAAGGAAATAGATTGTATGAAAATTAATGCACTTCCAACAGCCGCTAAAGGATTAGTCAGTGATTTACATACAAATAACAATCAATATTGCAACTAAATGCAAATTCAGGAAAAAATATAGGTAAAGTCAGCAATGATTGAATGTGCGGCAACATAATAAAAATTACAAAATATCTGCTCACTTTTTGTAATTCCCTGATATACAGGCTTTTTTTACTGTAGTTATAACAGGTATTTATAAAGCCATGCATCAGACAGCACGTTAATGTCGGTCCTGTGCCTGATCTCTCTCCGGTCGTGTCGAATTGCCGTCCCTTCGGGCTATGAGTGTAAAGGAATAGTGAGTGCACCTGTGTGTGCAAATTCTTGTGCACTATAACATGTCCTGCGAAGCTGGCTGATCTCCTTAGAAAGAATAGTCACAATGATCGTTAATTGGTTTAGATGTCATTATAATTTGATCGTGATAACGGTAGTTTTTGTTGCTGATCGTACCTATTGTTTTAATTAAACTGCAATGAAGGTCCAGTCAAGGTTTGCTAAGAGGAACTCGCTAACTTAATTGAAAGATACAATGATTCATTCAGCAGAATTTTAATATGATCGATTCATAATTATCACTTAAGGCGGTAGAGATTTATTCCCTCGTCAATGAGACGATCTTAATTCCATTGTCTTATTAGGATATGGTGTGTGGAAAATAAGGGAAAAAATAAAAGATACCAAAGACTCAGAGTACCACACTGCAGATTTTTGTGGTCGGCCAGCAGTTTGATCATACGTAGGTATGGAGATATATGGGAGCACGCACATAACAACGAAAAAGTAGTTGATCTATCAGATCGACTAACAACTTTGATTTAATTCACCATTTTCATAAAAAAATATGTTCCAACCATCGAAATAGGCTAACTTTTGGCCGACTGCTTAGACTATGGTCTGCGGGATGGCTTAGTTGACACTTTACAGAATAGGATATTGTGAATTATAGATTCGCTACAGAATAATGAAACTCTTGACACGTTTCTTACTTGTTCCGTATTGCCTTGAACTTGTCGTAAATGGAAGACGAGAATTTGCAATGTTTTCCAAGCAAACAAAGTTTTTGTCGTACTACTGCGGAATGACACAACAATGCCACATTATGATAATCACAATAATATTTTTCGTGTATGAAATAATATTGAATGATAGAGTGGAAATTGGTCTAGAATGAGCTATAAGAATAATGAGGTACCTAAATACAGAAAAAACAAAATGTTATTAAAGAAAATGTTTATTATCAAAAACCTAACATTAAAGACGCTATACACACGTCATAACAAAGAACAAAATTGAGCAAAACTTTGGTTGACATCAAAACAAACTTCCAAGAGAATGCAAACTGAACTCAAACAAAAACACACCTTAACCGTATTGAAATAGAATGAAAAATTGCACTACTTGTTCAGCAAGCAGTCACCAGAACAATCATATCGTCAATATAAAATGCTACAATTTTAAAATGGTAACTGAAATAAGCGACAGTGAAGAGACGCTAATACCCGATCAAGTTAAAAAGACCATTAACAAGACCTACATGTAAAACTACCAAGAGTCTTTCAAACTTGATGGAGTAATACTGGAAGGGTGTTTAGTCTATGACGAGCTGACGGAAGGAGCCGTCGATACCGAAGAGTTCGTCATAGTTGGTTGGCTTGCCAGGTCTGAGGGCTTCATTGGCTTTCAGGTTCTCCTGTTCCGCGAACCAGTCTTTGTATTCATCTAGCTTCTTGACCCAGGCATCTATAGAAAACAAAATTTTTAGGTAAGTCTGAATCAGTATATCTAGGCAATTGTATATAGGAGCTTGTGACTAAGTAACAGCTGCACGGGTAGATCAAAAGGCACATTTTTGGCAGGTTGGCTGACACTTGAAGATCTTTGGCAATCGTTACAGGTAGTCTGAAGCTAACGTGTTTGCTTTTTCTAGTTGACGTGTTAACCATGACAGACATAGTTGCATAGGTTAAAAGTTATTTTCTGTTATCCATATTATATTCTAGTTAGGGTTATTAAAAGTGTAATACTTACTGTGAAGGTCATTCATGGGTCCAGCATTACCACCGTATTCTGTGGGCAGCATTTCCTTAGGAACGTATTTGTAGAGATCATTGGTGTCAGTGTGGAGGAAGATCTAGACAGAAACAATTATTGTTGTAAGTTTATTATTTTTAATTATGAAGCAGAAATTATTATTCTAAAAATATGCAGTTTTCAGCCGTGGGAATATCTTTGTAATCACTAGCTCCCACCCGCGTCTAGTAGGAACTACCTTGCCTTAACCTTCTTGGATAATTGTACTATCAATATAACACCAAAAGATTTTTTCAAATCTGATTTTAAGTTCCTGAGATTTGCGAATTCAAACAAGGAAACAAACTTTCAGCTTGTTAATATTTGGACCTACAAATAAGTGTTTTGTTATAAAATATTACCCTTTCTTTGATCTTGTCCTTGATGAAAGGTTTGACGAAGTTGACAATCTTGTCAACAAGAGGTGAAACGTTGATGACGTGAACTTCCTTCAGCTTGACGGGGTAGGCTTCCTGAAAAACAAATTGGAGTATTTTCAAATCACACATGTCTCTATACAATGACCTGGCATTTATTTGTTGTTGGTGCAGGCAGACGCTTGTTTTACCTACAGAAACATCATTAATCATAGATCACCTGATAAGCATTAGAAATGGGATGTGGGACCATTAATTTGTGCGTCTGGACTTTCATAAAGTACAGTTTGACTTAATGGAAGAGCCATTTGGGGTTATGAAGCTTAGCGAATACAACATTAATAATACTTTGGTTAGCTTATTTAATAGAATTTAAAATTACACTTTCTTACTAACCTGTACACAGACTAGGAACTTCTTGACCAGCGTCGGAGTGAACTTGGCGAAGTGTGTAGGCGTGGCCACAGAAGCATCTAGAACATACACGTCTCCTGCCACTCCCTCCTTCTCTTCCGCCAGTCTGACGTCACCCAGCATGAGGGCGAGCTTGAAGGCATCTGCCACATTGGGAGTCTGGATGTCTTTGTCGATACCTGTGGGAAATGAGAAAAAATTCAAATAACCACATCAATTGTTTCACCTTGTCTAGCCTACAGACTTGATCTCTTGTTGACTTAAGTTTTTCTAGATTTTTCTTTTTTTCGGTTTTGATTAGGCTTGATAAGTTTCTGTAAGTTTTATGAGATGATACTCCTCATATTATCATGAGAGAATGTTATGGTTCTTACCTCTCATAACAATCACACGTCTGCCTTCGGGTGTTAGGCCTGGTAGTGGCGGCATTTGACTGTCAACAAAAATAATGAAATGTTAATCCAATGTACCTATGTTTTTCATACTTACATTTCTTGTTATGTGCAATAGGTATGGATACATACCTAAATCAAATGATTATTATTAATATACCGTACCTAATGCTTCTGCACTTCCGTGACCTATAGTCAAGCTTGTTACTGTATATAACGGAAACGACGTTAATAACATTTAACCACCTACCTACATATAGTTAGCAATAACAAGTAATTTGTCCTGATTATCAACATAATTTATTGAATGCAACAAATAACTAAGTACTCCTATGTCCATCTCCCGAGCCTTTTCCCAACTATGTTGAGGCCGGCTTCCAATCTAACCGGATTCAGCTGAGAACCTACTCCTATGTAATGTAATGTAGTTATGTAATGACTCCTAATTAATTCTGTATCTAGAAAGATATTTCTCTATTTTTTTTATTTTTTGCACCAATGCGTTGCCAAGGAAAATCTATTAACTACTTGCAGTGTGAGAAAATGTATAATATCATGTAATTAATACGTCATGCAAAAATAATTAGTTCGCCTTTTCATTGTTGCACATTTTTCCACACAAGAGGTAGTATTTTTATTGCTGCAATTCTGCAAGATGATACCCAATTAAAAAATATACGCACCAGGTACATAAACCATTGAAATTATGTGGAATTACAGTAGATATTATAACTCTAGATTAGCTCGTACGTTTGGGTAGCTTTCTATATGTGAAACCTGAGAATGAATGAATCTCACACTTGGGTAAGAACTTTCATGTTCAACAAGTATGTAGGTACCAGTTATTGTAAATAGTTTACTGAGACTTTTTCCCATGCAATTTTGAATTTTTGTCTTCAGGAGGGCAGAGCCAGGATTTAGGTCTATATTTTTTTTCTGTGTAGGTAATATATTTTTTTAAAGTATTATTTTTAGCAAAGTAAGCTCAACACGAAATACTAGCAACGGTTTTGTTGTCTAGTGCGTAATTCATTGACGTCAGGTAGCATCACGAAAATGAAATAAATTACAAGCTTTCAGTGAACAGATACGATGATTAAACCTCATAATATTCAAATTAATGAATAATTCGTCAATTCCTGTGACTAAGAAGAGATAACCCCGGGGGTTAAGGATTTTGAAGAAATATTCGATGCCAAGGATTGGCATCATGAGTTCATTACTCATCCGTCTTAATAAATAGTTAAGATGCAGACTCTTACAAAATGCGATGCAACATTTCAAGAATTCTTCGAAGAATACTCTATAAACAGTTTCTGAAAAACTAAAGCAGGTGAACCTAACATCTCTAGATCATTCAATCATAGTAACCACGTTACGAAGTGATACCTACTTTAAACATAGGTAAGGCTTATTTAAATAAGGTTTATGATGATGACCTTAAAATTATTCTGGACCATCAACTTAGTTTTTATATTACTAGCTGTTAACCCGCCTCCCCGGTAAACTACTTCCCGGACCCGGCCAAATAAAGCCTATGAGTGGACAAACTTTTGAAATCTTTCCAGTAGTTTAGTTAACATTTATTTGTTGAAAATCTGTTATACCTTTATTATATTGGTATAGATACACTACTTACACAATATTTAAGATTTCCTGCAGCTCAGGGCGGTTGACATCACGGTCGTTGAAGAACTCAGGGACAGCAGCGCGCATGGTGAAGTACATGTCCAGCTTGCGCTTGGTCTTCTCCAGGGAGAACTTGCAGCCACGGAGGAAGGTCATGATGCGCTGGTCATCTAGAAGAAGAAATTGATAGATTTTGGTTTTGTAGGTGAAACAGTTCTTGAAATGAATGGAAGCTATATATTATTTGCATTTTTTTAGAACTAAGTCCTATTAAAAAAAAAGTAATGGAATGGATTTCTTTGCAGATTTAGAAAAGAAATTCTGGGTAGGGCGAAGAGGTTTTTGTCTAATTTTGGCAAACTATCCTCTTTCCTAAATGTTTTTTCAATTAAAGAAAATCCAAATGGAACCACTGCAATTTGTTTTTTTTGAAAATCAATGGGGGGGATACCTATGTTCGGCTGTGAAGATTATAATGATGAATTTAGTTTCACCCAAAGGAATATTTACAAACTTAAATGTAACAGTAGCCGTGACCTGATATGTCAAGCGGTTAAGTCCATCCCTAAAAACTGCATCTAAAGTAGTAATGTAATCTACCTCTAGTAATGTAATAAGTAGTAGTGTAATCATGCTTACCAAACTCGTCAGGTAGATGCGGCTCCTTCTTGAGCCACTCCTTGATGTGTGCGAGGTCAGCCTCCTTGGTGTCCGCCTTCTCATTTAACTCCTCGCGGATCTTCTGCCACATCTCTCCTGCTGGCTGTTCGAGCGTCATTTTGGCTGCTTCGACTGGTCCTGGATAACAGGAAAAATATTTTTATAATCATCCTCCGAGCCTTTTCCCAATCATGTTGGGGTCGGCTTCCAGTCTAACCGGATTCAGCTGAGTACCAGTGCTTTACAAGAAGCGACTGCCTATCTGACCTCCTCAACCCAGTTACCCGGGCAACCCGATACCCCTTGGTTAGACTGGTGTCAGACTTACTGGCTTCTGACTACCCGTAACGACTGCCAAGGATGTTCAATGACAGCCGGGACCTACAGTTTAACGTGCCATCCGAACACACAGTCCATGGTGTCTATTACATACTTAGAAAGTACATACAAACTTAGAAAAGTTGCATTGGTACTTGCCTGACCTGGGATCGAACTCGCGCCCTCATACTTGAGAGGTTGGTCCTTTACCCACTAGGACCGTTAAAAATGGAAAAAAAATGTAGATCGTCTTCTGTTTTCTAGTTTTGATGATCCTAGGTGGTGTATATTTTGAGGTCCACAAGTCAAGTATTCGATAGGTTCCTCCCAGTTCGGGAAACTCTTAATAAAACTCTTTAAAATCAGTACAGTTCCTGAGAATAGCGCGCTCAATCAAACAAACTTTAAGCTTTATGAAGAATTTAAGCAATTTCTCTAAGCATGGCTTTCTTTTCCTCATGCGGGGAACGTCGGGTATAGTATTCAATTTATTTTTAAAAGAAGTTCTCGTAAAGATAGAGTAGGATTCTAGTCTCGGGCATAACATTTCTTTTTCGCTATTCTGAACATTTTTCTCTGACAAAAATATAAGACAAAATCGTCCATAAAACTAAGCTAAGTACTTGTTTGAGTTCACTGACACAATTGCTCAATAAAACACACAATTAGTAAATCTATATGGTCGCATGGCCATGCCTAAGTTGTGTACAAGGTCCAACTTATATAGGGTGTTGTAATAACTTAGAAGGTCGTAGTAATGAAATATAGCGTGTTTGAAATGGGGAAATGGTACTGTTTGTGTTTTGTTTTTAATGTTCAAGGTTGAAGGAAAGATTTTGATCTTACTCTTATGCTGGAAATGTGTATTTAGCTATCTGCAATAGTAATGGGATAAACTGAAACCTGCATTTGGGAAATTCAAAGAAAGGATACTTAGGGATACTGGTCTTAGTGTAAATGTCTAGAAAAAATATAAAACCCGAATTGAGAACATCCTCCTTTTTGAGACGTCAGTTAAAAAGCAATAAAAATGAAAGGAAAACATTTTAAACCTCTCCGCAACAACCATTATTATTGTTGTAAGCAAAATCATTGTTAATGTCGTAGAAATCAAAACCACAAGAAAAAACCGGCCAAGTGCGAGTCGGACTCGTGCACGAAGGGTTCCGTAAATTACAGTTAAATCAACCTATCTCAAAAACTATAAGATATACTTTGATCAAACCAAAAATCGTTGAAAGAGTTAATTAGCATGCATCACCTCTATTTTTTTTAGAATTTTATACCCCGTAGTTATAAAAATAGAGGGGGGGGGACATACTTTTTACGACTTTGAGAGCTGATATCTCAAAAACCGTTCACTTTAAGAAAAATGTTTTTTAGAAAACTTTATATTATTTTAAAAGACCTTTCCATTGATACCCCACACGGGTATGTACATCGAAAAAAAAATGTCATCCCTCAGTTACATGTATGGGGGGCCCCACCCCCAATTCTTTTTTTTACTATTTAGTGTCATATTTTTGTAGCGGTTCATACAACACATATTCCCATCAAATTTCATCACTGTAGTACTTATAGTTTCCGAGTAAATCGGCTGTGACAGACGGACAGACGGACAGACGGACAGACGGACATGACGAAACTATAAGGGTTCCGTTTTTGCCATTTTGGCTACGGAACCCTAAAAATAACAATAGAAGCAAAAACCGCTAAATCAAAATCTCTAAACACATTTTTGTGAAAATAAAGAAAGAAAAAAATAGTTAGCCACGACTTTTACTTCGTTAAAAAAAATCCTAAGTGTTTTGTAACTGCGATACTTATACACCGTAACGGTTTTCATGTAACGAAAAAAGCAATTTAATGAGTTTTAGCAAACTTTCACCGTTTGGTTGAGCAATGCCCTCGCCTCTCGTGTGGTCACGACGTGCCGGTCTGTTTCGTCTTCGTAATTGTTAATTACCATGCACATAAACATGCAATCTTAATTAATAAATAAAAAGTGCATTCTAATAGTCGAATTAAGTTTTTGGTGATAGCGCCATCTATTGAGCCGATAGCTGAACTACGTTTGAAATTGGAGACAACTCTCGTGAGATGTAGGATGTGTATACAGCTCCTTGTTGTAGTTCCATACGTTGATAAGAGATGGCGTTGTTTTAAATAAAATATGCCTTAATAACAAATTAATATTTTCACCACATTTAATAATGTTTGATCATGTTAATTATTATGACAGAATATTATGCTCGATCCATATAAATTGTTAGAAAGTTGCACGCACGTGTGGCTTTGATTGCATCAGCTTATTCAACTCCCAAAAAGTATCGAACCAAATTAAGTGTAGTTAGTACCTAATTAAACTACCTACCGCTTTATTGATTACCTAAGGAACCAATACATTGTAGTTGGGTAATATGGAACCAGCCTTGTAGATAAAAAAATAAATACGCAGTGAGCAGTCACATTAAAAATCCTTTTTTGAGATGGCGGTTCCAAAGCTCATAATAAAGTTACAATAAGATTACGTACATAGTACACAGAGATATAAAAAAGAAAAGCCCATTTGCTATATCAATAAACATAAACAAATAAGTTTAAAAAGTTTCTACTAAAAATAACTAGGTAAATAATTACAAGTTCCATGACAAATCAATGCCTAGTGCTGCAGGCGTATCAATTAACCATCGATAAACGATTTAAACCATTTCAATCGATCTTGACATTCAATCAAATGAAAGTTCAATGAACTTCACACTTTGTCTCGGTTAATTATCTTATTTGATTAGCTCCCGTGAATTTTAATAAAAAGATTTATATTTAAACAACTGTTTACCTACTTCGGAAATCGAACGTGAAAATTCATAGGAAACAGTTCTTTTAAACAATTAAGTAGCAAGGATTGTTTTATTAATTAGGTTAGTACGCTAAATATTTTAACATAAAGAGATCACGATTATAGAAACAAAATAAGATATACTTTATTTTAGTTGCAGAAAGTCTAAAAAGCTCCTGAAAAGTGAGTATAAAACCAAATCAAACAAAGTTTTTCTTAAACAAAAAGTAACAGAAATTGCTACGCATAGTTACGTCCAAAAGATATGCTTTTCAGTTGATTTTTACAATGTTGTCGACTTTCAAAATAATTGCATCCATGAGTAACGGTGTTGTGTACCGTTGGATGCACGATCGTAGACAAGTGTTCAGTGAGGGTTGCTACCTAAAATTTGTTATGAATTTTCGCAAAAATATGTGGGACTTTTTGGATTTTTACTTTTACTATGAAATTGTACCTTTGTCTTATTATAAAAGCCAGAATTTGATCAGCTTCTAAATATGCGAGCTTTTTTAGATTTAAAATTGGAGCTTTGTCATACAAAACCCAAAACTTGAACAAATCATAAATCCTAGAAGCTGCCCAAAAACTATATGCCAGAGAATTGTAGTTTTGAAAAAAGCTTGGAGCTTCACGATTTTATGGAAACCTGTTTAAGCTGGACTTCCACATTATACTGGTCATCTAACAGAATAAACAAAATGATTGAAAACGATATCTATCTTTAAACTAGCTTCCACCAGCAGTTTAACCTGTATACTGAAACAATTTTTAAACCAGTCATGTAGTTCCTAAAATTAAGTACGTAGCATGTGAAAGCAAACAAGTAAACTTTTCAGCTTTATATTATGAAGAACCTGTACATCAAACTTCTTAGAAATCATATTAAATTGTGCAATGGTAACCCTAACATCTACCAACAATGGCCGCTACATTAATGGCGGGACGCGCGGAAGTCACGTGCGTTTTGCTTCATTCGCTTTTTTATTGTTCAACGATGATTGGGTGATGGATTTTACAATAATAATGGTGATAGGAGGTCAGTTTTTATTCGAATCGAGCTTTTACCAGCGTCCCGTGGTAACTACTTCAGGTATTGGGATAAAAAGTATCCTCCCTATATAAATGGACTATCTAACACTGAAAGTAATTTTCAAATCGGAACAGTAGGTACCTAGGCATCTACTTTCTGGTATAAGCGAGTTCAAGCAAACACACTACAGATAAATTCTTCAGCTTTATAATAGTCCAATTGTGATGTTTATATAATAGTATTTTTGTCTAAAAAATATTTTCGAATTATTGAATAGGGGAAGATATTGAAGCATTTTAATGAAAAAAAAACAATAATAATTTTGTATGTGTATTTTTTAAATACACATCGTAGCATCCTTAATTATTGCAACCAAAATCATAAGGAACTGAATAATCATGTTTTATTTTTATACGTGTTACATTTTTACAGCTAAATGATAGTTATCGTCTAACCTACTTTTCTCTCACTTGCATTATATTTATGACTTCCTTATCTAGAGCAATAAAGTCATACTTTTACTTATTTTTATATGTGCAATGAAAGTTATGTAACAATATCCCTTTTCTATTCTAATATAATAAAGAGGAACCTTTTTTTGTTTGTTTGTATCGTTAAGGCTCCTAAACTATTGAACCGATTTGAAAAATTATTTCACTGTTGAAAAGCTACATTCGTCCTGAGTAACACAGGCTATAGTTTATCCAGGTACGGGCAGTAGTTCCCACGGGACGCGGGTAAAAAATAAACATTTTTATTATTACTACTGCTTAATAATAAACATGTTTTTTTTTTTATCTTTGTAAATAAATTACACTGAAAAGCAAAGTAAACTTAAACAACGGAGCTATGCTCAAACGAATGTTAAGTAGGTACATTGTAAACAGTCGCATTAAATACCTCCTTTTTGGGAAGTCGGTTGAAAGTCTGTTTACAAACAACTGTGTATCAACACAATATAATACGTCTGTACATATGATCGGTATGTAAGTATGTAGATATGTATATGCATTTGTGCAGTTGAGAAAGCCAATGATATCTTGAACATTTCATTTCTCTTTGCTGTTGTTAAGCTTAGCCTACATCAGTTGCTCCAATTGTTTTTATGTTGACCATAAATTGATCGGTAGCAGCTACGTAATAGCAATATTTATAACAGTTAACTTCTATCTGACAAATGAATATGGCTGTTTGACATATATTCTGTACGAAAGCGGTCAACATCAAAAATATTCTTCAGATGAAAGTTATATGTCGATTAGAAAATCGACCCTTCGTAAAACAATTATAATTGTGTAACGTTCTGAAAAACGTAAGTTCTATATATATTATTATTCTATAGAGTTATTCCCAATTTGTCATTAGTACCGATTGGTCACCAACTATTTTTTCCATACACCAAATCCCAATTGGTCATTCGAGCAAAATAAATAATTTAATATTTAAATTTTGAGTTCCGATTCGTCCCCGCATAAAATTTCACGTATCAGAGTACCGTCAGAAATAAAAGTGTTAGAAGAAATTTTAAATGAAAAACTTCGATGTAGGTAAAGGTATAGCTCTCATATAAATATAATAACATTTACATTAAAACACAGGTGAAGACAACATGGGCATTTTATAAACCCGAAAATGTGACTCGATACTTTTTGTGCCGGTAACAAAAGTACCAGGGGCCCATAACTAGCAAAGAGATTGTATACATAAAAATGATGAATGATGGTGTAAATTGGTATATTTATCTACAATTAGGAAAAAAACGTAAAATCCTGACACTCTTGACTGCTATACTCCTGTAAGTTATGCGGTCCTAGTACACGGTGGGCAGTTCCATGGACACTCGTTGATTGGTATATTACTCATCTGATTTATGCGATCCTGGTATTTTGGTTTTGGCCGTGCGGTGTGTGACGCCGTTGAAATCGCGATTTTATTAATAGCGTCTTGCCATATTCGGAAAAACATAACCAAAATAATAAAAAAAACATATTACAATATTGTAAAGCTTATCTTGTTGACAGTACTTTTTACAAAATAAAGTACGGATGACCAATTGGGACTAAGCAAAATAAAATATTTTATTGAATGACCAACTGGGACACGTTTTTTATGGATGCCATATCACTAAAATGACGAATCGGGCATAACTCATTCTATATATACCCATTTTATTTAAGTTTGTTAAAATTTTAACTTATCAAATATTTTTTTCTACAAAAATAAAATGATTATTTATTCATTGAATATCTATAAATATTGCAAGCTATCTTTTACTTATATTATGGGATTGCTTTAAATAAAAATAGTCATAATTAAATTCACACTTTCAAAGCCACAAATCATAAAATTATCAAAATTTTACTAATCAATTAATTTAATTAAAAATAACTGTGTAGCCAGTGTGTTCTCGGGCTTAATGCAATTTCTCCGTCGTGCCATTGACCGCGGTACCGACAAGTCTTGCGGATTTCATCTCAGTTAACTATACACCGTATAATAACTGTTTGTTTATAACGCCGGTTTAACCAGGATTTTGTTTAAAAAATGTCTAGAATCTTGGTAGATTTTTCTTAGCGATAATGTTTTGACTAATACTGTAAAGCTTAAGACGTTTGTTTGCTAGAAGGCCCTAATGTGAGGTAGTACTGTTTTGATTTTAAAGAATCTTTCAGTGTTAGATAGACCATTTCTGGAGGACGACAAGGAAAAGGAGCCTATTACCTTTTATGTAGATGCGCAGATATTGGTGAAACTGATAATATATTGTTTACAAACACATACACTTAATGTTGCTTAAAATACCAGTTAATCTGGAAGATTGAGGCGGTTAGCACCAAACGATTTTAAATTTTCACAATTTGAAAAATTGTTCAGTGGGGATAATTCCTGAGAAAAACTATTATTTGTTTTCTTTATTAGTAGTACTTTCCATTTAGTTTGCATAGCATCCAGTTTACCAACCCTTGCTTACTTCACATAACATCCAGACCCAATCACTCCAAACCAACACTCCAGAGCAAAAAGCTCCAAAAAATCAAAAAAAGCAAAAAAAGCGAAATCACCTTGGAACTGGAAAATTAAGTCACAAGCCAAAGTCTCTACTATAAACACACTGGCACTTTGTCGTAACGTTTTTCTAGATTTTTTGCTCACTTGGTTGAAAATGTTTGTTCGGCGCGGCGTTCGCGCTTACACGAATGGAGCGGTTAGAGCGAGCGAGCACGTTTTATTATTTCGTTACGCGGCTTGATCGTGGAGCGAAGTTAGGAGGGATGGCTTGACACTGTTTGGATGGGGGTAAGGAGTTGGTTATAGTGGCAGCGGGTAGGTGTATCAAGACATATGGGATCATGGAATATTGTAGTTCATTATTTAGATATACCTCTAATTTATCAGGATGATAGAATATAGCGGTGGTGGTTTCAAGTTCCCAATAGCTCCTTTTTCTCCAACTGTCAAGAAGGGTAAAGTTTATCCTCCTGCTATTGGTGAAGTAGTAAAAGTATCTTAATATTGCTGCTAAAAGTAAATACACAAGTTCATGTTTCTTTAATTGCTTTCGTCGTTCTAGAAAGCTAAAAACATGTGGCGAGCTTTATTTTGTCATTTGAAGTTTAGCCTGCATCTAATGAATACTACAAAATCAATAATATACAGTTGTAAGCCTCTTTCCATATCAATGCGTAAAATTTCCGCCGCATTGGCTTAATCTTAAATATTTCAGAAGATAAAGTAGTTATACAGCTTAGTCTACTATGTGAAACAGCATATTATTATACATATTACACATAATAAACCACAAGTCCCAAAGAAAGTTCTACACAAAACAAAATCTTACGACTTATAGCGATTTTGCAGATTACAAATCGCTACACATCTGACCACAGCCCATCGAGGGTGACCGAAAAGAATGATTCATCGTGTCGGAGATATTTGAGAAAAACTACATCAGTTACGTGATTTCAATCTTTCAGACATTTAACAATAAAGTTTATATTACCTGTAGCTATTGTTGTAACAACTTGTGGCTAAATAACTGGACTCATCGATTGATATTTGCGGTTTAACGGTGTAACTGATCTAGCTTTCCACCCTCGTTGGATGATCGGTTTTTGAACATTCTGAATACTGAAATGAGACTCAAATTAAGGACTGCTCAAAATTGTTTTATCTTTGTCGTAGTTATGAAAACATCTGCGACAGAATTATTTTTAAATAGAACTTAATGTTGAGCGTCGTTTGAGTACTTATTTGGTGGGTAAGAAAACTATTCCAGATTCAAGTTGAATGTTGGATAACTGGAAGGGTAATGTCAATCTCTTCTCAGCGAGAATCTACTCATTATCAGCCTTTTAACTACATGGCACGGGTCTCTTCTCATATAGACAACGATTAGAGCTAATCGGCGAATTGGTAATTTCAGACTTTAAAGTTCAGGTTTCTTCGAGATGTCTTCTATGTTGTCCATGATATACATATAGTTATATATTCAATTAATTAAAAAAAAAAACATTTATATCCAGTTATGATTTATATCCAGTCTTTTTACTTCCTGAAAATATGTATATAAAAAATATTAAACTATCACCTTTCTCCTTCATACACACAAACAAAATTCATATTTTTAGCACTAAACCGTAACATTTTTAGGCACATAAATATTCATAATTTCAGTCTACAATTCGTTACATAAATTCATTTCGTCGGTTATTTGGCAAAAGCGTTTTTATTTCCCTATTTACGTACGTACATAACTTTGGTACATGACTTGTAAATATTGCTTTGTTTCCAGTCACGCATTTCAGTAGTTTTTACACTGTCATACATACATACATACAAACTTACTTACATACAACCTACCTACATTTAGTCAGTTGTTAAAACGAAAGTTTTTATTTGAAATGACCAGTCAAACTGTGTTATGGAAAGTTTAACAAACATCAACAAGTAAGAAATAACGCATAGCAAAATAAAGCATAATAATATTTTGGACTTTTGCGAAATATTCGAGTGTTTCAGATCTACATTCGATGTATTTCTTTTAGGACTTGTCATTTCAGCTGAAAGACGTCCACTGCTGGATTTCAGCAACGACAGTAACCCGCATCCACTGCTTCAGCCATCGGTTTGTTTATTTAAGTAGGTACTTAATACTGGCTGTTTAACCGCATACCGTAGGAACTTTTACACAAACCCGGATAGAATGGTCTTCTTCGATAAATGGGCTAGCTAACACTGAAAAAAATTTTGAAATCGGTCCCCTGGCTCCTGAGATTTCAAAGTTCAAGTTAACAAATACACTAAAAAATTTTGCGTTTTGGAGTAAAATTTTTCAGGACTACATTAATATCTTACTATCATGAAGCATAATTATATGCTTTATGTAATTGTTTCAGTTATATTTTTATTTTAAAACCTCGTACTAATGTAACGTGGATACTAAAAATTGTGAAAGTTCATTATTATTTTCAATTACTGACGGATTACATTGCATTAATATGCATGCATGCATGATTATGATACACGAGATTTATTAATAGAATTAATTAATATATACATTTATGTACTAAATTATTTAAGAGGTGTAGTTAAAAGTATGAACTTAACCGCTGCAAATAATTGGGTTTTAGTTATACCGGAAAAGTCTAGGTACATACAGTTTAGGTAGATACTGGCTATTTTCCCGCGATTTCATCTGAGTCCCGCAAGGACTTCAGCCCGCATCGAGCGTGAAATATAAAAAAAAATCGGAACACAAACAAAAAAAATGTTTAATTTTAATCATATTCTTTTACATATAGATTTGCTCGCATATGGAAGAAGACATTCTTTTTATTATAATAGCAAAGTCTGTATCCACTGTAAATGCACGGAGAGCAGGGAGTCAAATGCCTAACTTCAGAAATGCAAAGTTAATTGGCGTGAACTTTAGCTGGTACAATAAGCTGAAGAATTACGCAGAATTAAGCTTCACTACTATTTAAGACATCAAACCAACAATCCTCAAATAATGTTAATGTATTAAAACTATTGTCAAAAGTGTTACAAATCCATCATCCTCATAACAAAGACATAGCAAAGCTCGTAAGTCATTTCCATTTCGCCATGTCAGTGCTGGCCACAATAAAACGAGTGGCGAATTCCGTAACCGTAGTGCTCAGAAAGTGGCTAATAGAGGTGACTCATAGTGGTGTGATGTCCCCCCTATAGTTGGGTGAGCGTTTCCATTGGCGTAATCGATGTAGATGTTTTTAGAAGAAATATTTGAACACTTTTTGTTTTTACTGTCATTGCACATCTTTTGGCAGTCGCTACGGGTTAGCAGGAGCCAGTAAATCTGACAACCAGTCTTACCAAAGGGTATTGGGTTGACCGAGTAACTAGGTTGAGGAGGTAAGATAGGCAGCGCTCCTTGTAAAGCAATGGTACTCAGCTGCATTAGGTCAGACTGGAAGCCGACCCCAACATAGTTGGGAAAATGCTCTGGATATGATGATGATGTTTAGTCTGTAATTACCTCCCACCAGAAACAACAATGTGGGTTCCTCGATAAGAAGCGTATCTGACACTGAAAGTTTTTTTCAGCCGGGTCTAAAAGTTTCTGAGATTCGATTATGCAAATAAAACTCTTCGGCTTTGTACCTAATACCTACTAGTAGTCTTTATATTATGTTTAGATTTGCATATCACATAGCTTTTCTGTATTACATTTTTATCGTGACGCCAACAAAATGGAAACAGCAGCCCATAACGATTAAGCATGTCGAAATATAGTTGCGCGCACGCACTTGTAGCAGCCGCAAGGTTGGTTGCGGGGAAGCTAATGTGTCGGGGTTTGACTCATTATCATTAGAAGGAGAATATATGAAGTTCAGGGGAAGACCCATAGACCCAAAGCCTGCCGGGGCTACGGGATCGTTCGAAAGAGTTACCGTGGCTCTGGTACGTAAAGGGTTTAAGTAGGAACATGGTCGGCTTAGGCAGTAAGAATCTGACAATCCCTCACGTTGCATCCACAGTGGGTTAGAGGGAATGGGATGGAGTCTCATCCTTAGCGACAGATTCATTTGATGATTTCCCATAAAAAAGGGGAAAGTCAAAGAATAGTCAAAAAATATTGCAATAGTGAAAATTTTCGGCTGTTAAAGGAACTTGAATAGGTTTCAGTCTAGTTTAGGATACTATATACTTAAACGACAAGATTTATTCGAGATTTGAAATCATCAAAATGATGGGACTCTAACACAAACTCGCACTGAACCTTCTGAAACCCTAGTGTAGGCCAAGTTTTTCAAACAACCCCACAGCCCCGTATAGCATACACTTATTTTCAGTCTAATGGAAAACTCCCCAGAAAATACGGTAGTCTATTTATCGACGGCTAGTTTCATTCCAACATCACTTTTATGTATTTGCTTGCTGAATTTAAATAGGAGTTCTAAAGTTTAAAATAATTGTACCAAAAGGAATCTTCGGTATTTTAAAAATATGTGCAATATGCACATGCAGCCAGTAAATCTGAAAGAATACGAGTATTTACAATTCTTGCAAAAAACAATACTTTCACTTACGCAGCAAATTGTAAAATTAAATTAGTGTCTAATGTATTTTCGTCTAATTAGTAAGATATGTGGATAGTTAGATAATCATCTAGTGAGAGTCATTAATTTTAACACACATGCTCGTTCACTATTTTAACTGTAAGTTATATTCTTTCAGTTATTTCCTTTAGTACGTTTTATGTTTGTTAACATTACTTTCTGAGGTTTGGTGTCATAAACAAACTATTGTTCAATTTATGTACTTTATTTTTTTACTCTCAACTCTCTCGACTCAACTTGTTCTAGCCTCTTGTACCTAAAAATGCAGTTGTTCCAAAAGTCTCAATGTGAACCCAATTGTCCCTGTTATAAAAATAGGTCCATCAAAAGTCCCCTAAGTCTTCGAACGTGGCGGACGTTCGAAGTTTCGGGAAGTCTGGAGACGAGACTATCTGGTCTTTGCGCAGCAGTGTTCTTTGTGCAGCACTGTATGAGCTAAGAAAATAAAAAGTACTTTTTTTGTATCATAAAATATTGGAAAAACTCAACAATAGCTCTTTTGCTACCATTTTTAAGCAATCGATTGATGGTAATCACTTCCATTAATTTCTCAATAAATTATTATGGCAAAAAAACATTATCGCGATTTGTAATGCGCATTCGGTTTATGAGTATGTGTGTACAAGACGGATGCACGTGACGTAATCGTTGCTAAATTTGGCGGCGCGGGCGCAACAAACGACGTGAGTACTACAGTTTTTCTTTATAGTCACCATGGGTTTGGGAAATTGCGTAGATAAGTCCTGGTTTTGTGGAATTTTATTTGGACACAAAATAGATTGTAGAGAGTTATAGGAAACTAATTATAATTTTTAAAATTATAATGTAAAATAAGTACCCATTCTCAGTAGGATATGTATAATGTAGGTATATCTTATCATAGCTTAGGTACTTAAATTAGTGTCAGTGGTTGCCAAGACATAAGAGACAGAATTTGTATTGATATTTTGTCTAGGTATGACGCTGAGGGTCTTACGTTAAAGGTTCTGTAAATGGAGTTACTATTACCTTTGACTTTGACCCTTGAACCTGATACACCATTTTTTCCCTTCATCTAAAAACGTGTAACTCATAATGGCACTACAATACATGTATGTTTTTACACAATAATTGCAACGGCAGAACATCGTCAATTCTTGCTAATATCATATTACATATATACAGCCTTTGTATAATTTTCTAATTAGTGGACTTTGAAATGGCTGTGGACCGTACCATCTTTGGACTTAGATCTTTCCTTTCATTTTTTTCAAAGAGTTTGAAATTATCATGTTTTTCTTGTGTGTATGTAGTGGATATGTTGTTGTAGTATTCATGTTTATCATGTCTACAAAAAATATATACTTACTTTTATAAACCTGAAGAGATTTTTTGTTTGTTCTCCCCTTCATAAACTACTAAAAAAAAAATGCAGTGTTCGACATCCTATTTTTCAAGAAAAGCTGTAAGCTCATCTGAAGGTGAAACCGCTGTCGGAACAGCGAAAACAGATTAAAATGAAATGTTTCAGTAACAATTACTTCTTCAATCTCATTAAGCAAGCATGGTGATTACCACTCATTTCTTCTCTGTATCAGAACCGGCCTGTGCCCTCCGGTAGGACACTTCCTACCTTTGTACAAATGATGGTCACCCTACATTGCGTTACTAGTGCGTGAAGCATTGCGTGTGTAACATTTACCGATTTGCTACTACTTTATACTTCTGTCTGTCTGTTTACTGTAAACATCACCTGCTAAGGAATATTCAACCTTAATGCCTTGATTTACGGCCTGCTAAATGAGGGCTGGATGTCATAATGCGTTGATTCGGTAATATAGGTATTGTTATGCATTTTAATGTAGTATTTTGTAATTTTATTGTTTAGTTACCCTTTTTTAAGATATTTCATAGTAGGTATATCATCTTAATCTTTGTAGTCGAATGTGAGTCTGTATTGTTAGCCCGAAGACACTGATCAGGTTTACAAATTTTTCAGAGGTAATGTTTTCTGAAAATGATTAAAAAATGGGGTATGATATAACCTTTCTCAAGCTCGTCGTTTTAGATATTCTAGCAAACCAAACACATTGTCAGTTCTGTCCGATTCTGTGGCAAGATTACCTGTAGATATTTATATCATAGCCTATGGTTAATTAATCCAAGTTATTAGTATAGATTGCTTAATTTAATTTTCCCTAGTAACTTTGCGTAGTATCAAGATAGTGCGTATCTGTTGCGTATAGATTTACCTAGTTAAAAGTGAACGCAATTATATTTTTACGCTTACAGATTTCAGATATTAGTAATGGGGTTGTTCTACTTAATTATTATAGTTTTTGTTTTAGTTAGGCTTGTTAAGCAAAGTTTTTGTTTTTATCGTAAGAATTAAACTGTTTAAAGAGATATCAACAGTGTCAATACCTAGCTTTATAACCTGTATGTACAATGTACCAAAAATTTAGTATTTTTATGGGAAGAAACAAACTATTTTTATTTATATACACTAGTGAATCTGTGTATGTATCGAGTGTATTGTCGTCGTCCGTCAGTTGCATTTTATTGACGTTTCCAATATTAACTGATGAAAATACCTAGAATACAACCGTAGTGAATGTTCTAACGAGATCACGTACATCGGGATGCAAAAATGAAGACAAATAATATTAGAATCTCCTAATAAAATTTGGGAAGCCTGGCAGTTGCTGGTTCTTCTCTAAACATAATCGTTTGGACAGTCTTGAAGATAAAATTGACTGAATTAAGTTCTTTACAATAAAGGAATTTAGATCTGGAGCCCAGCAATGTGAGTTGATATGAGTCGTTGACCACACTGGTTGAGATTTTCGTCCTGGAAGAACTTACTAGACTCTAATTGTATCCATTCAAACAGTTCCCCAAAAAAGTATAAATAAATTAACATTACTATTCAAAATATTTAAGAGCATTCAAATTAACTCATAAGCTACTAAAACTGTGATCTGAAACACTTCAAATATCATCTACACAAAAAGGCGATCACAAAGTATGAATATTACAACGCTAACAACGTTGCTCGCGTTAGTCCTCTCAGATTAGAAAGTACGTAAGCGCGGCTTGTCTCGCGGATCAGCGCTCATTACCCGCCCGTTACTTTTTCTAAGCGAAGAATTTGTGGTAGCTGCTACTATTTATACTCTGCGACTGCGGTAAGACGGATTGTTAAGGAAATTGGGAGTCGTATCGGTGGCTCTAAATATTTCGTGTAAAATGATTAGGAATAATAGCGGGTATAATTTTCATCGAGTTTGTTTAGACTTAAATTAGCTACTATCGACTGCAACATTAATCATAAACTGTACGGCCTAGGTTAAAGTTGAAAAGTTGTTTTGTTTGTTGCCTGAACGCGCTAATTTCAGGAATCAATGATCCGATTCGAAAAATTATTTCAGAGATAGCGATTGAATGAATTTATTGAGGAAGGCAGTATGCCACTATGTATAATGGTACGGGCAGGAATTGCCACTCGATATATTTGAAACCCCGGAGAACCGCTAGTTGCTAACTAAATCAAATAGTCCTGATAACTTGATCTACATATTATGTAAGTAGACTTTGACAAAAGACCTTGCTGAGAATCGAATCAACCTATATTTATATCACACGTCCCGATTGCGACACTAAAAATAAATAATAAAATCGTATCGCAATCGTACTCTATAAACGCGAACCTCAGACATTTGCAGCACTTACAGCGCTTGAGCCGGCTGCTCTTCCAAAGTTTCCTTTCACTGAATATAATGAGATGCACTCATACAAATTGCAGCGCTTTTTTTGCTTTATTTTACACTTCTACCGTTAGGATAGACTGGGCTTGTGTGTTATAAAATGTGGTTTTGAGATGCATCTTGCTATATTTTTAGAGGAATGTCTAGATTATTTTGGACTCAAATGTATTTACTGTAAACGGTGTTTAGTGTAAGTATTGTACTGTAGTAAGTACTGTAATAAGAAATTAACTCTGTCGGTCTGGTGTACACGCAAAACTACTGAACCGATTTAAATGAAAGATGGCAACACAGATCTAGTCTTCACATAGGTCTACATATTATAGGAACATATAATATACGTATATAGGAATTTCCACGGCAATTCAAATCGATTTTCTGTGAGTAATTTATGATTTACTGCAGTAAATATAGTTTACTCGTCAGCCTAACTTACTTTAGCCAGATGCTGTATGTAATTCCATTGGGCATGGGTGAAACCGCATGGAACAACTAGTAAGGTCTTAAACTCATATTCACGTATGTATAAAAATTATTCATGGTTTGCTAATTTTATAAACTGTGACCATTCCTTTCACTACATATATTCAGTAATATTCATGTCTAAATAGCAGACATTATGAGTTCATTTTGTCCATTTGTAGAGCCGTTAGTGGCTAGATTTTGTGAAAATTTCAGTTTTGTGGTTTCATAAAAAAGTAAAAAGAACATGTTTAGCTTTTGCAATACAAGCTATGTAAATGTTATCATTTTAGGTGTTTTTGTGGCTACAACAACCAACATAACTATTTAGCTTGTAGCTTAGATACTAAGGTACCTGCTGTTGTAAGTAATTTCACAGTTTGAAACTTTTTTTAAAAGAAATAAAGAATGACGGGACACTTTTTCACACACGGTCGGTTAGCCCCGTGGTAAGTTATTAATTAACTTGTGTTATTACAACTGATAAACTACAAAATACTTAGCTACATATATACACATATTTATAAATACATATTTTAACACCCAGACCACGGCCAACAAGCATGCTCATCACTAAAATGTCGATCGAAACGGGAATCGAACCCGGGACTTTAAAAGAAACTTTTAGTTAGGGGAAACTCGCACTTGGTCGAAACAGAAAATCTGACTCAGATTACCACATTCATAAACATATATTCACAATCCTTAATACTGTGAAATACAATAGTACCAAAGCTACGTGATAAATAGTCACGTTAGCGACCAGCTCACTAGCCGCAGCTAAAATGTAACCCCAAAACGCTGCGGTGCAAAATTATTAAACGGTTAAACCATCGAGAACAAAATGGCGGAGATGTCATAAGACTGAGAAAGTAGCGCATCAATATACGGATGTTAGGAAGACGAAGAACGTTACTAGCTCCGCCCTTACACGCATTCTATTGAATTCCGCCGATTATTGTCAAAATTAAATCACCAATCTATCAAGACTGGACTATACATAAAGTATGAAATCACCAACCCACATTGAGCAAGCGTGGAAATTAATGCTCAGTCCTGGAGAGGAGGCCTGTGCCCAGCAGTGGGACGATAAAAAGGCTCTAACAGAACAGAACAACAGAATCTATTAAGAACAATCTTTGACAGATTGGTTTTGATTTGACAGGGAACCCGAGCGCCTCATGAGTTCTAGAAACTGATCACGCCCATCGTATGTTGCTTGACCTACAAGAAGGTGCCTGACCTACCTTCCTTATGGCATCTCCGCTATATTTCCTTCTTCCATGGTTAAACCCCTTTCTCCTATATTCATTCGGACACAAATGAATTCCGGGAGGCTTCCAAATTGTTACATACGTTGTTTCCTACACTTTGAAAATCCAATAGCTTTGCATACGGTTTTGAATTTCAGTTCTAATTGTTCTTTAGCTGTGTGGTTTTGGTCAGTTAAGCAAAGATGTGATTTTAATGTATCATTAACATTTAGTAGGGTCTTAGATATGCTTTGATTGCAGATTAGAGCTTTTATTGAAATTGAGAACGACAGTATATAGAATTGACGAATTGTTTTGACGTTGGCGTTCTCGTTCTTTTCTTTCCTATGGCGTTTTGAAAGACTCATACATCCTATTTAGGTACTCGAGGACTTTTTAAATAGTTATTGAGTTCATCGCAAACAGATATATTCGAACATAATGTGTTGATACGGAGTCGTTGAGTACCTGCTAACAATAATATATTTTTTGTGAGAACTATAAAATAAGTCAACTTTTCATCTCTGTTCGAACAAAATTGGGTTTCCCTCATTCTATTTCATTTGATATGAAAATAAACTAAAAACGAAGCTGAACAAAGGGTTTTTACTGAAATATATTTTACACCCGACTAGTCATGAAAAATGTTGTGTATTTTTTATTACAAATGAACGCAAATTCTATTGAAAAAGCTAATACTGTTGAGAGCAGGAAGGTTTTTTATTTCGGTACGTGTTCACGTAAACTACATTAGACTTGTTTTTGCTATACCTACTTAGTCAGATACTTATTCAAGATTTTTTTTGGTTTTTCTAGGTTTAAACATTGATCCTACAGGTATTAAAAATAAAGAAGGGGTAGATATTGTTTTATAATTTTTTAAAATTATTATTGTAGGGAAAATATCTGGGTCTTAACAAATTGGAAATAAAATCAAGCATTTCGATATAATTTATTAAATCACAGTTAAGTAGGTAAAAAAGATTTTTTTAGTGTTAACAAAACGAAATATTCATCTCTCTATACATCTGAGTATTCTTATTATCATTTTATTTAGGTACAAATTGTATTATTTTTAAATATTTATGAAAGGATGAGTCACACCATTTTACTATAACGATGACCAAACCATAACCAGTCGTTTACTTACTACCAATAATTGGTCATGTCGGCGTCTGTTTCGGTTAATCGTTATATCTCGTTACATGGTCCATCCTATACCCAAAAAACATTAGGGTAAGTTGCACCATTTAACCAGCCGTCAAATAAATGATATGAAAAGTTTTCGTCGATTTGATTGCGGTTTGTGTTCTGGTCATCGTTGTAGTTAAATGGTGCAACCCACGCTTATCTGAAAGACAGCATTCAGTATCAAATAAATACATATAGAAAATTTTTCGGTAACCCGTGAAAGCGGGGTTAATCTCATACATTTCAATGTGATAGACACAATATATACTAACTTATATCTATATAAGTATAGTATATGTACCTATATATTATTTTAATTTCCAAAGATAGTATAGGTATAAGTTTGTATATATAGTGTGTGTATTTGTAAAGTGTTATATTATATTGTTATTACATTTTTTGACCTATCACAAAAATCACACATCCAAACAGCTATGATCAATCACTTTCAAAGTCCTGTAAGCACCATGGGTGCCTTCATCCAAGTCATCATGTATGTACGCCTTGCACGAATGTGTGCGTGTCACTATGTCGTACGACCCATTGCTCCCGCGCAAGGTACGGACAGCACTTCGATGACGCATGCGCGCTCGTGCCTCGGGCTTGAGATCAGTGTCGTAGAATTTGCGTTCTTCTGTTTGAAGCCATTTTGAGTTGAGTAGGAGTTTCTTTGTCCATTCATCTGGGGAAAGAAATGTTTGTTTAGTTGTCTATTGAGGTTATTTTGTAACTGAAGTTGCTCGCTCTTTTAACCTCAGAAAGATTGTAAGTGTAAGATCTTCGTAATACCTAATATCTGCATCTTTATTTATACTTAGTTTAAGAATTGTTTAGGCCAGAATCGACCACATTTGCACATAGAAAGTTTAAGTGATTTTCGTTAGCAGATTACGTCTAGTAGTACTTGACAACTATCATAGAGAGTGGATTTCAATAATGTATTTATTGATTAACTTACTAGATATAGAATTTTGTAACTTCTTTTTATGGGACTCACATCAAAATTCTATCTCTATAATAGTAACCAAATCCACAGACAGATTATTGAAATCCAGTTACAGGTTCCTAAAATACATACCATTAAGATCCTTCATCATCCCAGCCCTCCCTCCATACTCATACGGCAGCCCATCGACAGGATACCGATCAGAGCCCAGAGCATCCTCAATCCTGTCCGCAGTTCCATGGAGCCGGACCACCTTGCGTCTCCAAGGGTACATGCCGACGTGTAGGAGAAGGAGGGAGAGGGTCTTCAAGCGTTGTGTGTTGAAGATATGGACTTGTGAGATCCGTAGGGGGTAGGCGTTCTGGAATGAGGGTTGAAGTAACTTATAATTATAGTACAGTAGACCGCACATCAGTGGTAACTGTCATGCACCTTAACTCAATAGTAATAAGTACGATTTTTCGATAAAACTGTTACCACTGACCTGAAGTTGACTGTACCACGACGAAGGTACTATGGAAAATTGAAGAACTATCTATATATTTTTGAACTAGGTAATGGCGTAGATACTAGTGCCGAATCTATTGGCCTTGAATTAAGGTAGCTTTTGTCTTCGATTTTTTAAAAATTATGTTCTGAATATAATCTTGTGTAGGCACGAGAAGATTTCCTGCACTAAATAATCTTGCAATTCCGTTTTAGTGTGTTATAGTTATAACAGCAACAGAAATTACACCATCTGTGACAACTATGCATGTGCAATTATCACGGTTCATGAGATACAGCCTGATTATGAACGGTAAGATGGCTAGACAGTGGATTCCTAGTAGGTGCATATTATATTAGGTTCCTATGCACCCTCCAGGTACGACACCCCAAAAACTGGAGACAACTTAAAAATTGCAACAAAACCGGAGATTACTCAGAAATGTCATTACCTTCATACACCAAATGAAATCTTTCCAATAGGTGCCTCTGAAGTGGTTCTTGATGTGTCCTGGTTGAAGATCGCTCACGTCTATGAAGATGACTTCTTCACCAGGAGTCGGATCTTCACGGAGTCTGAAACATAGAACATTTTAATTAGTATAAAATATGATTGGGTGGTTTTAGAAGTCATATTATGGCTCATATCTTGTCACAAAATGTCATATTTTCAACCGGTGCAGCAGTTTTGGCGTGAAACGCGAAATAGACAGAGAGATTTGGAGTTACTTTCGCATTTATATTAGGTACTTCTATATACTTATTTAAGTACCTAGGTTTGTGTTCTTTGTTCCATTATAAAGTCACCTTCGAAACTTGAGCGAAAATTCGCAAAGGTGCCTGACGAGACGAAATGATATGCAAACAGTCTGTCGCCTCACAAAGACTCTATTGTAACACTCCTTTATTCAAATTGACATTGGCTTTTTGTTCTAACAATCTGATTATTTTCCAATACCTAGTATTTACTCAGCTGGGAGCTGTTGTCGATATTTCAGCACAGAGTCAAGAAAGATGAGCGGAGTCGCCTTAATGCAGGTAGGTCAGGCGCCTTCTTCTAAGTCAAATTCATACGGTGGGCATTACCAAAAGGATCAGTTTTTACAGTATGACTTTCAGCTGCATTGTATAATTTTGTCAGTTTACTATTGTTATGTAAAAGACTGTTTGTGAAAATATTACTTTTTAAAAGAGTGTCTATGGAGTTTCTTGCCAGCTCTTCTCCATGAGACCAACTTTTTGGAACCATGCAAATAGTGTTGTGACATTTCCTGGCCTGCAAAGGCCTATGTGATATAAAAAGATTTAGATTTTTTTATTTTGAGTTGAGTGAACTAACCAGGCGTTTGGGTTCTTTGAGACATCTGTCAACGATTTTCGGTATTATAAAAAATCCTCGGGTCCAAAGGAGGTATAAGAGCGAAAACAGTAATTTTCCTCGTCTCCCGATACCCGCATTTTGGCGCGCTACTTTCTCAGGAGATTTTCCGTTATGGCACCTCCACCAGTCTTTTATTTTCTATGTATTTTAAAGTCTTGTTGAAGTATTGGGATTTCGTGTAGAATTAATTTTCTCTTTTTGTTTTGTGTTGAAGGTTGGAGTTTTTCTGAAGACGTTTTCAATGAACCTCTTAGGCTCTGTTGAATATTGAGCATTGCGATTGATTTGGAGTTAGAAATCGGAGATGTGCTTAAAGTATAAGTAGGACAGTTGTTTTGTTATACGGTGATTAAAATGCTAAATACTATACGGTAATGCTTAATGCTATTTATTATGAAGACTTGAAAGTTACTATGTCTGTCTTTTGCGCTCTCTCACCAAAACTACTGAATCGTTTTAAAGGAAAAGGACGTCACACTAGTTTTCGTTAAAGAGCATACTTTAATTTTTGTCCAGGATCAAGAAAAAGTTACTTCCGAAGAACGTGAAACCGTGGAGAGTAGCTAACAAAAAATATTGGAACTAGCATTTCTTAACAGATTCAAGGAGTCTTAGGAAAACTTAAGAGACTTCCTATTCCTCGTCTTATAAAGACGATGATGTAGGTAATATAGCCCAGTTACCTGATATCCAATATCATGAGCCATCGTGATAGCAAGGCCTGGGTTGATAGCGGTCGGTTCAGAGACCCTGGAGCTGGTAGCCGCAACAGAGTTACTCTCCTGCCGCCCTGGCTTCGAGTTCTGAGTGGCACTATGTATCTGGAAATGTTAAGTATACTAAATTAGAAAATGGTATCTCCTCAAAAGAAATTTTGTAAATGTACCTAAGAACTGTTGCGATGAGGACCAATTTTTCGACGCACTTTATTAGTTTTAAGTTTTTTTTTTAATTAAATATAGATTTAGTTTTATTTTTGTTAAGATAATGTAAATAAATACGCTAATTTATTTATTTTTTAGGTAGGATTGAATCCAATCAAACTTTTTAGTACTTCTGATAGCAGTAATTGGGTACCTGATCTTTGTAATGTACTCTACAGATTTCTTGTTTTTTTTTTTCTGATAAAATTTTAAAAGGCTAGATTAAAAATATTGTATGGTATGTGCTAAAATTGACGTGCACTAGTGAGCACGCAGCAGCATACCATATGCTAATGATCTAAGTTTTCCTGGTCATCAACGTCAAATCGATCCCCTGGAGAATACAAATTAGTGGCGGAAGAAATAAATCCTAATGCATGACATGTTTATCATATTGTAGCTACAATTTCCTGGTCCACTGAGGTTTGCTGAAAGTACTTACGGTACTTTTTTTACCCATCATTGTGTCTTTCACAATTTTGTGTCCCTCTAATGTATCTTACACTTTTATTCGGTTATGGTAATTTCAGTAGTGTTTTGAGAAAATAATTATTTTTGAAGGACACACTTATAAAATAACTAAGCAACCAAAAAAATCGCCAGCGCTTTCAAACAAGCGAATTTTGTTGCACATGGCAAAAACCGTCCGTCCGATCGACGACAAGCGGAAAAACCGCTCTTAAACAGTCTGTGCTATACATATACCTACTGCATTTACATATCTTTAGAAATTAAAACCTTCTAACGCTAATAGAACAATCAAAACACTCACACATCCTGACAACTAGACAGAATCTCTTCATCATCCGGGTGCCTCTTCTGCCACAACTCCGTCAGTCCTCCGGGGCCTCTCGCCGTGTAGTATCTCCTCGCTCTCTTGGCTGCCTCCACCTCGTTACCCTGGCAGCTGATGAGGAACAGCCCCAGGACTACCAGCTCTTCCTGTGAGGGGTCCCTGGTGAGGTTGTCACGCGCCCATCGTTGAGCAAACGACGCTGCTGGTGACATCCTGCGGATGAAACATTTTGGAAGAAATTGTTAGGATAACTGTACATTTGATTCCTATTAATATTAAAACTCAATAAAAAAACCTAAATGAAAACACGGAATTAATGTTAGAACGCTTGCCTATATGAAATACTTAAATGAAAACACGGAAATATATCGAACAATTGCGGTTGGGGGATCAGTCTATGGACTTATTGTCTAGCATCGCGCTGGTTGACCGTGACCATTCGTAATGAAGAGTTCCTATGTTATTTAATGTTTCAGGCAAGCAGTCACTTCATGTAAAACATTAGGTTGCACTCGGCATGGAGTTAGACAACCTCTTCTTTTGATTTTCAGGCAGACCCCAATAAGTTAGGAAAAGACTAGACAGAAGAAGATCTAAGCTATCGGTTGCTAAACGGAGGATCTAATTAGCAAACAAGGAAAGTTTTAACTAACGATAGGTAGTACCAATTACAATGTACCTACTTTTTTTCTTTTACGTCAAAAATGTCTTTCTTTATCCACACAGTTGACACAAATGTTATAATGGTCAACAAACCACGACATCGCCCTTGCTTTGTCATACAAAAACAATGTAAAAGAATTAAGTTTCTGTCAAGGGCGTGATTGTAAGTAACCTCTGTTAGATACTTAGAGTGTTTAAGCAGCTGGACAGAGCACTGCCGCACGTTCCCCTTTACAGGAATGCTGCTCGTACAAGTATGAGTGGGTCAAGTTATTCTTATAGGTACTAGATTCCACGAGCAGTTCCATACGGGTACCGGGGGAACTACTTCCCTCACATGGATACAAAGTTGCCTTGTTATTCTTCAGCTATTACCTAATAATTACTGCAAAATTCGTCACAATGCATCCAGTGGTTAGTGTGTAAAAGGGGAAAAGCATCCACACAAATGAACTTTTACGTTTAAAATGTTAGTAGGATGAAAATTTGACAATAATGTTAAGTGCGAGCTTAATTATGTGATCCAAAATGAGTAAGCTAGCATTATTTGTTGCGTTTCCTCGCAAGTTAAGTTGGCAGACTTTTTCGTATAGAGATTTGTGCCCAACGCGATTCCGGTTGGTTCAATGCTCTAAAATCAGGTATCACAAAAAGTAGAGGTACGTTTACCATTTAGTTGCACGCTCTGGTGCTTTTAGTCGCAAATACTTTTAATTCACATAAACAAAGAATATAGTGTAGTTTTCCTACGACATAATTCACAGTAAACCACAGAGATACTTAATGTACGGGATTTTTAAGGTCAGGATTGCTAATTAATACTTATGACTCTTACTTATGTAGAAAGATAATTAAAAATTGAGTAAGTTTTTTGTGTATCTACTTAAGACATTTTACAAGAAAATTTTGTGTAAATAAAGCTCTATATATCTTAAGATTGAGTTCAACACAAAAAATAACTCAGCTGTATAATATATTATAGAACTTATGTATATGTTTTCATATATAAAAATATAGCATTGTGTTATGGGGCCTGATGCCTGAAATAAACGGATAAAGAAAAAATCATATCTGTAGGAATAAATACCATTCATACCCAACGTGTAAATTATATTTAACACTTAAATAAAACCTAGTCTTCAATGCATCATACTTGGTAAATAAATATAAAGGCCTTATACTTACAAAAGAACTTATTGTTTTCGTACTAACATAAATATGGTTTTCCTTAACAAATAAAATTAACGGTGTGCTAAGAACCATAAGCAATGTCTTAAAAATCTTAAAAAAAAACATACATATAGTCATTTGTACGTATATAATAAGGTTTCAAAGTTCGTTGACATTATGAGTCAGTCGGAAAACTCTTTCGCAAGTCAATTGTGATGTCACAATGATCATTATTTATTGCTCAGTAAGGCCTAACTTTACCAACAACGTAAACGTCAGTTTTCTTAAGACAATTGTTTAGTATGAATTTTTATGTTCAATTTTCAAAGTAAACGGTTGTTTTAAGAAAGACGCACGTTTATGTTGTAGGTGAGCTTGTGTTTAAGAGTAAGGCGTCGTCCTAATTGGCAGCGATCGCGCGATGGCGCGATGCGTTTTTCATCTCACGATCTCACTTGCGAGGTTCCGAGGTTCAAATAGGACACTGTGATGAAATCTGTATGTTTGAACTCATCGAACGACGAGAACGCATCGTGTCATCGTGCGATCGTTGTCAAGTGGGACGACGTCTTAGATGAAAAACGCATCGCGCCATCGCGCGATCGCTGCCAATTAGGACGACGCCTAAGACTTTCAAACTATTATAGCGGATTGTCGGCTTAGATTTGTATGACAACTGTGAGCCTAAACAATTGACGACTATCGTTTCGAGCCACTGACCTCTATATTTACACACTGGACCGGCTGTTCCGTACGTTTGACAGCAATTTTTTTGTGCCCATTTGAAGCGCCAATATCGTCTAAGCGAGTGTCCACAGAACTAATTTTGACGTATAATTTCAAATGGCTGTGAGAGACGTGTTTGTTCATTGGTTCACTGTAAAATAATTTTAGTACCACGAACACTCGCTACGTCTATAAGCGCCAAAATGGCGATTATCAAACGGGCACAAAAGCACGTTGACAACAGCCTGTCCAGTGGTAATTATAGAGGTCAGTGTTTCGAGCCCAAACCAAAATAACGATCGAATACGCGCGTGTATGCATAAGAGGTTTAGTTAACGTTTTCACTCCGTTTTAACTTTTTCGAGAGGTATCAATCGTTTAAGACCAAATCGAGAGGATACCTACCTACGTGCGGTTAAATCCGCTAGTGTTTAGGGTCAGTTCAGCACAATGCTTGCTTGATTTTCCGAAAACAATTGCTGTTCTCACGAATATTGAATGAGGTAGGTAATATTGCCGAATTGTGACAGTTAGACGCTTAACGAGCAAAAAATATTAAGAATAGTTCGTGTTTTTTGTATTCCAGACATAATGTCAACGTAAGTAGCTGTTTTACTCTTTCAAGCAACCTATTTTGATGAAACGCAAAAAAATCCTTGCATACCGTGTACCTACAAAGAATGCGTAACAATTTTTTAAATACTTACAATTAATAATTAAGTATTTAGGCAAAATTTTTGAACTTTTTCGTACTTAACAAATTACCACGTATGTCGTAACTCATTGTATTACTTTTAAATACGCTCGGAAATCCGGACATAACCGATGATTGCCGAAGCGAACTAATTTCATTCTATTCCTAACCCTTTCCATTCGGTTGCCGACTTAACCAACCGTAAAAGCGGCCGTGAACATAATCAAATTACTATCAAATTCCTATAAAAGTCAGGGCGGATTTCAAAACTGTTTTATATAGCATTTAGAGAACAATAATGTGAAATACCAATGTATCCTATCACGTCTTTGCCTTGACATAACACGAAGTATTGAACTGTGCCTCTCTAAAGTTTTGTTAGTGACATTTTTGACTTTAGATTTTTTAGGCTTTTGTTAATCTGATGGGTTTTTTGCCTCTGTAATGACGTCTAGATTATCGGCCACGTCTGTTGACTCTAAGGAAATCAGCCAGCTGCGCTCTGCACTCACTATTCCTTCACTCTCGTGGCGCGATGGGACGACATTCCGATGCGACCGGAGAGAGATCACAAGCAGCATGTCGATTCTATAAAATATCACAACTCACTTCGACATCACTCTCACTTCGACTTCGATCTAAAGGTAGAATTCCGTGGACGCGACAATAGTCAACCTATGAAAATGTATGGCACCGTTGCCGAGGCCCGTGACAGTCGCGCGCGGCCGACGAATTTCGCAAGCTGCTCGCGGCATTGTCAACAATTTAATTCTGGTTTTACTAAAATTCTATAGATGTTATTAAGCGCTAGACCATGTTGAGAAGCGTACGGCCGTGAGCGGCTCACGAAATTCGTCGTCCGCGCGCGACTGTCGCGGCCCTCGGCAGCGGTGCCATACATTTTCATAGGTTGACTTTTGTCGCGCGCGGCTGCGACAATCGCGACTCACGGAATTCTACCTTAAAGTTTCGTGATTGACATTGTCAAACTACACTAGCGCTACACTATCGAGCGTGTTGACAAGTTGAACTAAATTAAACTCGAGATTTTGACAGATCTGCCAAAATCTGTCTATCTATAGGGGAGGTAGGGGAGAGATGGGCAGTTGGGAGACATGATCAAATCAGAATAAAAGGGGGGTCCTTTTATTCTGATTTGATCATTTATCTGATAAAAAAAAAAACTATGATCAAATCAGAATAAAAGGACCCCCCTTTTATTCTGATTTGATCATAGTTTTTTTTTTATTGGGTAGTTTACGTTACCTACTGGTAACGGTGTTCATCCATAGACTATCTGTCATTTCTGTGAGTTGTCAAGAACAAACACTCGTAAAAGTACTTAAATATTTTGTTGCGGTTTCGGATCGTTATAAAGAGAAAACTAATGAAAGGTATGTGTATTTTCTATTATTAATGATTGATTGTCAAAATCTCCAGTTACGATTATAGTAAGTCGATGCAATCCACACCTATTATACCTCTAGAAGAGGTACTACAGCAATAGTTAATGGGCCCCACGTTTTTATTTTAGTCTAATATGACCGGGACCACCTACGTAGGTTGACAGGTAAGTAACTATTTTTTATTTTCTAGTTTTCAGTGCACATAAGATAAAACCGTTTTACTTAAGTTTATTTACCGATTTTTTTTTATAAACTAAGTCAAAAGTGTCCAATGCTCCCTATGGTAGGGAGGCTTGGACATACCATGTAATGTTAATTTGTAAATTTTTGTTCTTCTTCTTCAGTGAAAATTTGTGAGGTTATAAATCTGCGCTAAAAATCCTTTATAGAATCTTGTTTCAGGTACCGTTGCCAACTTGATCTAGGGACTCCATATTTATCAGCTGTTAATTTTATTTTTAACCTTTTGATACCTCTTGTATTGCTCGTTATATTAAATCTTTAGGAATTTCCCGTCGCAAACCATTCTTTTAACCCCGACGCAAAAACGACGGGGTGTTATAAGTTTGACGTGTCTGTGTGTGTGTGTGTGTATGTGGCATCGTAGCTCCCAAACGGATGATCCGATTGTAATACGGTTTTTTTTGTTTAAAAAGAATGTCATTCGGGAGTGTTCTTAGCTATGTTTGGTGGAAATCGGTTCAGGTCTTCAAGGTCATCAGCTCGTTTGTTAGGTGTGATAGGAATGTTACACGCTCAGTTTACTTGCAAGCATATGTGGGATCTAAAATTTGAAATACTAATGTCTTCTGGAACCACTGAGCTGGTCTGCTGTTAGGACACGAAGATAGGAGACGTAACCCTGAACTGCCTTTTACTAAACCCATCGAGTTTGGGCTCGTTTAATTTGTCTTGACTAGTTTTCTTCATGTTTCTAATTGACGAGAACCTAATGCTGGAAATGGGATGTGGCGGATGAAACCCTAGAATGGTATATAACCCTGGATCAACAAAGGTCCATCTTTATTGTTTCTCAATCTGTGCAATTCTCCCAGAGCCAGTTTGTCATGAGGATTGTTAAACAGCTTCCTTTGGCTAAGATCGCATATAGCGAACCCATCATAAAAAGAAGGAAAAATTAAGGAGCTCCTTTAAAAAACCATGAAATAAAATAAAATTATAAATTAAAAAAAAACCCCGACCCAAAAAAGTACGCAATTATTATGACAAAATGTTATAAACGATAAACCCTATAAAAAGCAAAAAATAACTTTAAACACTACGTAAGTACCAACTAAAGCATGTCAGACTAAACAAAATTTTGACGTGTCGACGGTTTTATTTAAACCGTTTAAATATCTCGTAATGTTGAAACTGATTGTAATTTTTAGGATAGCTCTTTGATTTTATCTAGCCAAACATAAGAAATGGCAATAAAAGTTGATTATCTGTAAAATCTGATTTTTTATGCAATAAATGTGAAAAAGTGCCCATCCCTCCCCTACCTCCCCTAAAGTATGAAATGACATTACGAATCGAAGTGAAATGCGAGTTGTTGATCGAATTTTATAGAATCGCAGGACAGGATCGATACTTTTAAACTTCGGCTTTATATGGATGCCAGTGTGTCAACGAAACTTTAGAGTACTATACTCAATAATATCCTTTACCTATTGACAAGAAATACGTAGTTTGTTAGGCAAAGTTCATTCACAAGAATCTTATAGTGACGTCATATCTCATGCTTACGTCATGATGGTGATGTAAGCAGTTTATTAAAGTATTCTACCCACTTTGATATACTTACACAAGGGATCGCTAAAACTAAGTTTTGCAACCATCCATCAATAAATTCGTCGTGTTTTCCGACAGTTTGTGGAAACTTTCGTTGAGAACAGCTGTGCGTTACTTTGTTATGAAAACAAGTCAAATTTTCTGAGTAATTTAATATCGAAAATGAATTATTTATTTTTTATTATTAATTATTTATTATTTATATTGTTTGTTTTCAGCTTTCTGAAAGGCTGGTTAATGCTTCGCGTACCAAAAGGCTGGCGACTGTCTTGGACGAAGGATAAGCATTGCCATCCAGTGTGGCAATGCTGCCAGCCTTTTGGGCACGCTCCCGGTCGACAGCGATGAGTTTTTTGACGTTTTTTAGTTTTAGTGTAAATACATCTTTTCCAATATATTTTTTTACACACTTGTAAATACATGGTTTTCTATGTAAAACTGAAGAACGAGCTAAGTTTCGGAAGTAAGGCCGTTTGTGAGTTGGAATGTTAGAACGATGACTGAAAGAGGAAGAGAGCAAGCAAACAAGGCTAGAAAGAATGTTACTAGTGAGATGACGGCAGACAGAAGAGAATGGAAGAAGAAAACATGCTGTGAGTCCAAATAAAAATTGGGATAAGGACAGGAGAATGATAATGTTAATATAAAGCTGAAGAGTTTGTTGTCGCAACTAATCTCAGGAATTACTGTCGTAAGAACAATGCACCAAGTTTCTCTGTCAAAATGAAAGGTTATCCGATTGGTTTAGCCTTGTAAAAGTATGTTTACGACAATTGCACTATTTTTAGACACGTAACAATCGACACGACACGCACAAGTGTCTTGCACAAAAGCACAAAACTATTTTGAATAGGTCAATTATTATGTCAGGTCATATGAATAAATGACATTGATCCCACCATTTGTGGAATTGGAGGGAACAATCACAGGATCGAAAGTGTTTCGTATGGCACGTTAAACTGTAGGTTCCCCCGGCTACAGTTCATTGAACATCCTTGGCAATCTTTACGGGTAGTCAGAAGCCAGTCTGACATCAGTCTAACCAAGGGGTATCGGGTTGCCCGTGTAACTGGGTTGAAGAGGTCAGATAGGCAGTCGCTTCTTGTAAAGCACTGGTACTCAGCTGAATCCGGTTAGACTGGAAGCTGACCCCAACATGATTGGGAAAAAGGCTCGGAGGATGATGAATCATAGGATCGAAAGATGTGGAGACAAAATGAGAAGGCCTTTGCCCAGTAGAAGGACAGTTCAAGGTAAAAAAAATACATGATCATTACCGATGCAACTTGTTGCATTTTCGTCTTAATTTTGAGAATTTAATGAGTTAATTGAGTTGAAACTTTATTGAGATGTAGTAGCTAGGCCTTGAGTAGCTAGGCTCATTGTATACAATCTAAAAGGTTACTATCACACAGTTTGAAGGTTTGTCACTCCTACACCGTCTTTGTGAATATCGTAATTTAAATGTTTTTAGTGAGATCATGGTGATAAAAGGTAGGCTCCATACAGTATAATAAATTGTTTTCAAATGTTGAGAACTTTTCTCCATTTTTTGTTTTTAGTTAATCAAAATTTTGGATGTGTCCCGTGGGCACTACTGAACGTATCGTTATAAAATATAGCCTATGTTACTCGGGAAGAGTGTAGCTTTCCAACAGTGACAGAAGTTTTCAAATTGGTTCCAATAGTTTTGAAAGTTTTTCGATATAAACAAACAAAGAATGTTTCCCTATTATTATTAGCATAGATAGACAGAATTACTTTCGCATTAACAGTATAAGTAAAGTTAAAAATTACTCGTATATTTTCAAGAGTTTAAATCCGCTTTAGCTTATGCACCGTGGTCAGTGGCGGCCCTAGGGGTGTGCGAACTGTGCCATCGCACAGGGCCTCGCGCTTGGGGGGGCCTCGCGCTACAACCCACAACTGGGTCTCGATCCAGTCACGGATTCTTTTTATTTTCGCTTAAGAGGGCTATCACAAATTTTCGCGAATTTAAACGTTTTATACGAGTTTTGATGCTTTGGATATAGTCACAATAAAAAAACAAAAATAAGATTCAGAAAGTTTGATCATTTATCTTGAAAGTGTATTAAATAAATATTTTAATTTGTCCACGTACATCAGTAAAATCTTTGTCTCTGCAAAGGATGTTTCATAAAATGTTGCTTTTGGGTATCTTTTGATGCTTCGGTACTCCGAGGATATAGCAATTTAATCATTTATAAAAATGTTCAAGATACAACTATATCTTGTACTTGGAAGTGCTTAAATCAATTTATTACAATTCATACAGTATTACACCAAAAATAATTCTATAAAACTGAGAGTTACTGACAATTTTCCGTACGAAACTATATTTTTTATCTATGAAAGTATAATCCAAATTCAAATAAAAAACATGTAATAATTAAGGTAATAATTTAGGTATTGTTATAAAGCTTGAAAAAAAAATTTGGTCTATTTAAAAGTAAAACAATATTTTAAAATAATTTTTGTTTGCAATGCAAAAATCAATATAAATCTTGTGACGCGCGGTGTTCAACTTTAGTCAGCGCCAGGCGCTTACCGAGGAGGGACGTATCGCTCGCTGTTGCGCCGCGTAAACTCGCCGGAGTTCGAAAAATATAGCGCAACCTACGCATCTAACACGTTTTGATACTAGTGAGTTTTATTTTATTTATTAGTTATAATGATCTGATTGAAATGTAATATACATAAGTATTAGGCCATGATATTCTAATTCGAAAATGTTATAGATTGGGTTCTCTTTTTTTGATGTTGGTTATAAAGAAATATGTACGTAAATGTCATCGTCGTTAGTTTCGCTGTTGCATAATAATGTAATTGGACTTCTTTGATTCTTGCAGGATAATGAAAGCATATTTAATTCAGAGTATCAGACTCAATTGAATACCAGTACAAATAATATGGTAAGTATTTTTTGTCACCCGCAAAAGGTATACGTGACATATTTGTTTTAATAAACTATCTACATTCCTAGTTTTCATTGTTGCAGGAAAATGAAGATACAAAACATGGAAGACGAATTATAGATTTTAGTTTTTTTATAAATCAATTACTTATAATTGATAAACATGGTGAAAAGTTTGGTTGTCGATTAAATAATTTAAAAATTGTAAACGATTACTTGTTTATTGTAACTCAATCGAGCTATTCTAGGTTATAAAATTCATCGGTACAAATAATATTTCATAAACTATAAAAACAATAAATTATTTCGGAAAAAAGTGGCAAAGTCTCAAGTTTGTTTGTGCCGCGTGGCGGTCCGCAGGTGTGCGTTGCGTATTTCACTAGACGCACACATGCGCAAGTGCTGCCGGCTATCGTCTAATTTACCTACAACTGAGCAATTCGATTTTGTAATAGCGCTCTTAATTCCGAGTTAAATTTGAGAGTCCCTAAACAAACAATTTAAAAAAATTCGCGCTCGCTACGCTCGCGGCTGTTCACTTGACAACACCTTTCCTTCTAAATTGACTAGAGTATTTTTATGTCCCATAACTCAAAAATTTTCGCGCTCGCTTCGCTCGCGACTTCACCTTGCACTGTTTTTTACACAAGTTTAGGTGCTTTAATGACCCAAAGCTCTAAAATTTTTGCGCCCGCTACGCTCGCGAATGCTTCACTTTTCACTTGTTTTATTTTTTTCATCCTTTTTTAGCCGAACCTAGAAGGTAGCGCCGCTTTTAAGTCCTTTTATTAACAAGAACTTAACTCATAGTTTCCGTATGAACTTTCTTATTTACGACGTTCGAACTACTCAAGTCACAATCTTTCAATACATAGGAGGCGCTTGGGTCATGATTGCACCCGGGCGCCACATGAGCTAGAGACGGCCCTGAATCAGATATACGAAGAGCTGAATATTATCTCGATGCTGAAATTATATTAGAAAATAATTTAACTGAAATATTTATCCCACTACCGAAATAGTCTTGTAAATAATAAAATAATAATATCGAAAAAGCAGTTTTTCGATGCTTAAAATTTATAAAAACATGTTTAAGGAATTCGACGACACATGTTCGACTTTCAGCCCTTGCTATTCTTTCGATCGAAAATGACGTTGCTCGTTCATTCGATTCATCATCATCATCATCATCTCAGATATAGGACGTCCACTGCTGAACATAGGCCTCCCCCTTAGATCTCCACAGATACCTGTTGGATCTGTTCATTCGATTATTCTGCTTTAATTAAAGATTTTAGTTTTAAAAAAGTCGCAAGCGTCAGATCATTTTAATATTAGTTAATTTTGTGATTCTTTAAATATAAACTGTAGTAAAAATACATTTTTATTAATTTGTTTAACTTGAGCATTTCTCCTAAAACATGACGATTAGCTAAATCAAAACACCAGCTTACTCTCGCAACACATACTTTTCTCGTAGGACAAAGGGCCTCGCATAGACCTGCCGCACGTAGCCTCGCATTGGCTAGGGCCGCCGCTGACCGTGGTACCCAAAGACTATAAAACCACTTGACTGCGCATACAGTGCCCCGACGCTCGCCAAAAGTTAGTGATTTTGCGCGTACTATAAGGCTACGATCAGTACGATCCTTTAGTAGCGACCTTGAACTGACCAATAGTAGCCGCGGATTATGTCGCGTCCCCCCGCCCGCAGCGGTGAGTCGTGTTCTTAGAAGAAATTGGCGAGTGCGCTCTCTAGTGGTTATTTACTTTATGGTGGTACCACATTAATCTTAGTCGCGGAACTTCTTACAGCGAACGATAAATAAAGGTCATACTGAGTGATGCAAACCTTTTTGTTGTAGATCAAGCTATGTTCGATTTTTTTGTTCAAATGTCGTGATATCCTTACTGATCTTTGTTAATCTGTGCTTAATGTGTAAGTTGAAGAGTTTGTTACTTTGTTTTGTTGAATGTGCTAATTTCAGGAAGAACTGGCGATTTAAAAAATACTTTAATGTTGGATGAGACTATCTCGAGAAATATTTGCTACTTTTTATCCAGGTTTCTTGGGGTTGAGTGTATTATACGCACACTCAACATCCTATCCATTCAATAAGAACATTATACTTTTACATCGCGAAGTCGGGTAATAAACAGATAAATAAGTATTTAAAGAATTTATGTACTTAATAGACTAGAACAAACTTATGTAATTTAAATAGCTCTTAAGCTATATCAATTTACTTTGTACGTAAATATTAATATCTTTATTTATTAGCTCGCTTACCCTGAATAGTTGCTGGGAAATACCTATTTTTCATTATCTACTTATGCATCAACAATTTCTTCTGACCTTAGCTTAGTCCTACTACTTATAAACATTCCACCATTCCACCCATTATGTATATTAAATAAGTTATAACTAACTCTTGCATTTAATAATAAATACAATATACATCTATCTTTTGTATTAGGTGAAACATTTAAGTTATTTAAAACTTTGTCAATTGCCATAGTTACATAAGTTACTTTAAAAGTTTGGCTATCTGGTCTACCTACACAACTTTATTATGGTCAGTAACACCAAAAAAAAAGGAGATGGGCTACTTCATATTTGTCTACGGGTCCCTCAGGACGCGAGTAGAACCGCAGGACACAACTAGTTGTAATATATTTACTGTATATTATATGAGTAATATGTTACACAGATGACGTGTACAGGATTATGGCTATTGGCTTATTTAAATCTTTAAGATAAGTTGATCTCTTTACCGTCAGAGATATCAGTATGGTATATGGTCATTTTATTAAGAGTTTTTAGAGTTTACAAAAAATATGCTTTACGAATATTATTATGATGACTTTTTTCCGTCCGCAGTTTCACCTGCGTCCCAAGAGAACTGTTTCTTGCACCCGGATAAAAGTATTATATGTTTTAATTTGAACGTACATATATTGTGTGGGTAACTTCATTGAGGAATAAACATAAATAAACCCACAAAATTTCTAAATTTCGAACCATCTTCGAATGGTAATTGTGGTAGTGGCGACTTATGAGTTCAACTTGTTGTTTTAAGTAGGTACAATCTTGAATATAATAAAGGATTTTTTTTCAACA
Source organism: Helicoverpa armigera (assembly GCF_030705265.1). Taxonomy (NCBI): domain Eukaryota; kingdom Metazoa; phylum Arthropoda; class Insecta; order Lepidoptera; family Noctuidae; genus Helicoverpa; species Helicoverpa armigera. The sequence continues at coordinate 6,900,562 of NC_087141.1, forward strand.
GTACAGACAGTTTATTAACAACGTGATTTAAAAATACAACAGTCTCTTGTCATTTGTTTTTAATAATCTTATGAAAGAGTAACGCATTACATTAAAAGTTACTAAAATAACTCTTTTCATACGTGTAGTAAATAAGCATTTTCATTTTAAAGATGAATATCAAATACAAAAAACTGGTTTACTTGCATTAAATCTGTACTAATACATATATTATATAAAGCTGAAGAGTTTGTTTGTAGGTGCGCGTTTGTAGGATTTGAAAATATATCTACATCTGGCTATAGGCTTCTTTTTTAGGGTTCCATACCCAAAGGGTAAAACGGGACCCTATTGTTTTCGCTCCTCTGTCCGTCTGTCACCAGGCTGTATCTTATGAACCGTGATAGTTAGAGAGTTGAAATTTTCACAGATGATGTATTTCTGTTGCCGCTATAACAACAAATACTGAAAACTAAAATAAATAAATATTCCCATACAAAAAACGTGTTTTTTTGCTCATTTTAAATAATGGTACGGAGCCTAAGCCCTACGTGCGCGAGTCCGACTCGCACTTGGCCGGTTTTTATACGAATGTGCAGAAAAGTTCCCACAGGACGCGGATAACACCTCTGGCCGAAATCACTCAAAGTGTAACTTTACTATTCTGTACTACAGAAATGCAGACGCATACCTCCTTTGACCGCATACCTCAAAATGTCAACAGATAATAAGGTCACGCGCATACAGAGGTAGATTTAAAGCAGGTCTACCTAATTCGTCGGTCCGCCATATTATTGAGGAAGTAGTATGCTACTTACGAGGTAACTTCCCGTTGTTAGTGTTGTGAAAAGATTTATCGATAACCGCTATCGATAATCGTAAATTGTGGGATGATTTGTTTTGATTTATATCGATAGGTTAATTTGTTTGACTTATGTTGAGATACGTGACTATCTGTGTTGATTTGTTGTTACAGTCAATTACTGTGTTATTTATAGATTGTAAATGTATCTATTTTGTAGATTATGAGAAAACACAGAAATGGTTAATTTTGTAAAGTAAATAAATAGGTATAATAACATAAAATATAAGCGTTAAAAATATAATCATGTAAGTATTTTACACAAGATTTTAGGTAACAAAAACAATTTCAGAATGATATTGTTGACACAATTTCTGATCTTTGTAAAACGTATTGTAATATTCATTTGTAACACAACATTTCACGTTTAAATGAAAGTTGCACTAAGTTTTGTCAACTCACTATTAGCAAAAACTATTTTATTATTTTTAGCTGTATAAACTGGGATATCGAATTAAATTACGTCAACAATCGTAGACGTATCTAAAGTCTGAACAAAAAAGGACCTTGATATTTTAGATATTAGAATGTAAGTCTAATAGGTATGAGTAAGAAGAGAAATAATGCCCCTTCTATCATCTCCTGAGCCGTTTCCCAACTATTTTGGTGTCGGCCTCCAGCCTAACTGGATGCAGCTAAGTACCTACCAGTGCTTTACAAGGAGCGATTGCCTATCTGACCCCATCAACCCAGTTACCCGGGCAACCCAATACCCCTTGGTAAGACTGGTGTCAGAATTATTGGCTTCTGACTACCCGTAACGATTGATAAGGATGTTCAATGACAGTAGTTTTCATTTAGGCCCAAGGTCATCCACAAAATAAGTATAATTTTCCTATAGCTACTGTTTACTATGATGTTTCACGTTCATTTTTAAATTAAATAGTGTTTTAAGACTTTTAAAGAGGAAATAAAAAAAAAACACTTTCTGTTTTATATTTTTTTATAATACATATGTAGCTAGGCATATATTTGTTTTGGTATATATTATACAGTATTAGTTATTTACGTATTGTTTACGTTTGTATACTTATACAGTTATTTTTTTCATTTTAATTTATATATCCATTACTTCAGCTTTTTTCATATTTTTTTATTTCTATTTCCTTTAGGTATTTATTTACGCATTACACTGTCTACATTTTTTTTTTTTTGTCAGGGGGGAAAATCCTCATGGACTGTACTCCACCTGGGGCAGGTGGAGGGGTGTGCCGGACTCTTACCGGCTAAAAACCCTACCTGGTGTTGCCTCCAATTACCTGTTGTCGAGGGCACGGGTATCGCCAAAGCATTCTTCCGCACCCCCGACAGGTATTGGCCCGCCAGATGTTCGAAGGCGGGCCCCGTCACCCTCTGTGGCCGTCACCCAGCGGCCACAGTAACTCCACTGAGAGAGGCGCGCGCAACACAACGCCACCGTCTCGAGGCCTGTTTCTGATCGGACGACAGACGCCCCTAGTCTGTCGTCCGCAGGCCGCCCTATGGTGGCCGGAGATCAGCCACCCTGCGACGCCCCTACGTCTGCTGCGGGTGGGGAGAGGTAGCAGATTCTCTCACCCTTTCCGCCGCCTCCTTTAAAACCATCACCTCCTCGCAAAGGAGGCGACGGCATTCCACTCTTCTTCGCTGCTGACCATGCAAGACACGACGGCCGGCAGCGAAAGATTTCCCGCAGCATCCAGTACCGCAGTTAAATCACGGCGCTGCGTTGCCCATGCTGGGCACTCCGCCAACGTATGCAACGCCGAATCTTCGTTGCCGGTGCCACAGTGGTGGCATTCGGGCGTGGGCTCCCGGCCTATGCGACACAGGAACTTTCCGAAACAACCATGTCCGGTGAGAACCTGTGTCAGCCGGAAGCTGAGGGCGCCGTGGCTTCTCTCCAGCCACTCCTTCATTACGGGCCTTATCGCCGCGATAACGGCGTGCCCTGCCGTGGGTCGTGCAAGCCTCTGCTCCCACTCCGCCATTAACACTTGGCGGAGCTCAGCCCTATGCGCCTCAACTTGTCGAGGTGCGAGACGCTCGCCCCGCTCCACCGCTTCCTCGCGCCATGTATAGAGTGACGCGAGGACTCTTCCGTCCATGTCCCACGGCGGAGATCCGGCTAGGAGACATGCCGCTTCGAACGAGATCGTTCGGTAACCCCTTATGACCCTGATGGCCATCGCTCGCTGTGGTCTTCGTAGCGCTGCGCGGTTGCGGGCCGCCAGGGTGTTCGCCCACACTGGCGCGGCGTACAGCGCCATCGCCCTCACGACCCCCATATAGAGCCTCCGGCAGGAGTTGTTGGGCCCCCTGAGATTGGGTAGCAAGCGCGAGAGCGCTGAAGCCGCGGCCATCAAACGAGGGGTTAGCCGCTGAAAGTGCGGCCCGAAGTCCCATCGACTGTCGAGAACGAGTCCGAGGTATTTCATTGTCGACTCGACAGCGATGGTGACCCCTCCTACCACTATGCTGGACCCCGGAGGTGGCTTCTTCCTCGGCCCATGGAAACAAAGGGCCTCAGACTTGTGCAGGGCCACCTCGAGGCCAAGACGTCGGATTCTGCCCACAACCTGTGAGACACTGGCTGTCGCCCGAATGACCGCCTGCCGGTACGTCTTCCCACGTGCTGTTACTAGCGTGTCGTCAGCGTAGCATATCACGCTGACGCCGTGGAGAAGCGCACCGCGCAGGACCCAGTCGTATCCAATGTTCCACAGGAGAGGGCCAAGAACCGACCCCTGAGGAACACCGCACGTCATCTCTCGACGACCCCATCCTTCTCGACCCGGGTATACGACAGCTCTTTCCGACAAGTAATCCCCGACTATGCGGCGGAGGTACGCTGGCACTCCATGGTAACGGAGCGCCTCCTTGATGGTATTCCAGGGCAAGGTGTTGAACGCATTGGCGATGTCGAGCGACACCGCCAAGACCACCTCGCCCCGGGCGACAGCTTCCTCCGCCAGGACCCTTACGCGCATGATCGCGTCCACTGTTGAACGCCCCTTTCGGAAACCATATTGGTTGTCCGCCAGATCTGGCCCTTCGCTAGACATGTACTGAACAAGGCGGTCGGCGATAATTCTCTCGAAGATCTTGCCCACTTCGTTCAGCAACACAATTGGCCTATAGGCAGATGGTGAATCTGCGGGGCGTCCGTCCTTCCTGAGCAGGATCAGCTTTCCGGTCTTCCACCGGTACGGAAATTGACTCTGCTCCAGACATGCGCTCAGGAGTCCTGCTAGTCGGGGCCCGAGAGCCTCAAAGGCCAGAGCCCATGCTCGGCCTGGAATGCCATCGGGTCCTGGAGCAGTGTTTTTCATGCGAGCGATCGCCGCTTTTAGCTCTACTCGGGTCACATGAGGCACATCGTCGTCGTCGACCTCGGCGTTGGGCACGCTCGAAGGCGGAACCATGGCAGGTGGATTATGCTCCGGCCTCAGGGGGAAAAGCGCGCTGACTACATCTGCAAGAAGTTGGGGCTGCATGCTCTGGGACAGTGGGGGAGCCCACTGGCGCAGCTTGCCCCTTACCATCCGGTAGGGCCGACCCCACGGGTCGCGGTCAAGAGTCGCCAGCAGTTCCTTTTGAGCCTCTGCTTTAGCCTTCACGATGGCCAGCTGAAGAGCACTCTTTGCCTCCCTGTACGCCTCGTAAAGTTCCGCCTCTTCGGCCGACGCTGTAAAGGGCCGACGGCGTCTTCTTCGGCACCTGGCATACTGGCGTCGCACTTCCACGCATGAGATGCGCAGCTGCGCGATCTCCTGCGACCACCAGTATACCTGGCGCCTGGGTGGTATTGGCTGGACTCGGGGCATGGCACTGTCGCAGATTTGCGACATGCTCTCCTGAAGCCATTCCGCTTCCTCTTCGATGTTGGCAGGTCTGTTCGGATGATCCAACCAGGACTGCACGATAGCAGCTTCCACGAAAGCCTCCCTGTCCAGCCGTTTAAGTGCCCAGCGCGGGCCCTCTCCGATGGTCCCCGGAGGCGCTTGGACCGGCCCAATTGAGGTAGCACTGGCGACACTGAAGCGAATGTATCTGTGGTCAGATAGCGTCTCCACCTCCTCCAACACGTGCCAGCCCTGGACGCGATTTGCGAGCCCAGGGCTTGCAAAAGTGAGGTCCACTATTGACCCTCCCAACTGTCGCACGCACGTCTGCACGCAGCCCCGGTTCAGGAGAAGTAGGCCTTGCTCGACCGCCCACTCCTCCACTAACTCGCCCCGCACATTTGTTCTCGGGGAGCCCCAGGCGATAGACTTTGCGTTGAAGTCCCCCAAAACGAGAACGGGGCGAGGATGGCTACGACTCACCACCGCAACACTGTCTACATATCTTGAGTCTTATTTTCCTTTCGTAGGTATGCGGGAAGAGATTTCTTTTATTTCTTTAAATTCTTTCTCTCTAGTATTTATTTATTGTGTGTAAAAAATGAGTAAATAAATAAGAGAAAAATGGACGTTCATATTGTCGGTGAACAAGCATAATAAAAATGAGCTCTAAACTGTGTAAGATGAATGTGCCTTTACAGCCAAACGATGTTTTATAATTAAATTGATAGCTAGATCGAATAAAACCTGACATTTGTAAAGGTTGCACGGATCAATGAGTGACAATCACGTCTTGTTTTAATCAGTTCTGAGGTCACAGATAAGGTAATTAGTCTTCCTTGCTGATCGTGAATAGTAATAGCTTTGAAGAGTTGGTTTGTATGTTTGAACGCACTAATCTTAGGGGCTACTGAATTTGAAAAATATATTTGGGCAGTACTAAACTTTTTATTGATAAGTCAGTTTTGTCAGGAAACATACTTCTACATTGTAATTGTGCAGGCAAAATATTCGCTCAAGCAACATTTTTCCTTAACAACTAATGATTAGGAAGGAAAGTCCAACCACAATTTTTTTATCGTCTATTGCAACCCACACAGAAGATTGCAATTGTACATATTTACCGGCTTTCCGAGGAAAATACTTTTCGGACATATAATAGAAACCTATATGTTCTTCCGATGTACAAGCCACTGCAAAGTATCATCAAAATCCATCCAGTACTTTTTGTGTAACATCCTTACATACAAACTTACGCGTTCATAATATTAGTAGGGTAGAGTCAAACACAACCGTGTTGAAGTTTCCATTGGTATTATGTGCCAAATTTGGCGTCAATTAGTAAACAAATGTTCCTAACTGGGTTAGTGTTAATTAGTAACTGTTAAATAATATCGATCACCGGAAAACTGTTATGGATACAATCACTAACAGTTAGTGGGTAATACGTAAGAATGTACTAAATGGTTTATTTTTAACGCTTAACTTTATTAGGCATCCATAAAAAACAAATGAGAATAGAAGTTCGCTTGATAGGTACGCTACTGCAGTAATATTATGTTCCTGAAATGATTTAATGTTTTTGCTATGCTATTATAAATTTGATGTTTAGCTAGATTAGATCATCAGGAAGAGGAAACAATACATTAAATATTATGATAATACTGGGTCAGCTTTTAGAATTACGGATAAATGTGAAAAGAGACGTCAACCAAAGAAAAGATGGATTGATTTTACAAAAGACATGAATAAGAAGTCAGTGGATGTTAGTATGAGAGCTAAGAGAGAGGAATAGGAAAGAAACCTAGTGCAATGACCCCAAATAACTTGGGAACAGGGCAGAAAGAAGATGAAGAAGAGTCAACTTCAAGAAGTATAAGAACCAAAGGAACCCATACATTTTGTTTTGTAGCACGTTTTTACTAGAGTCTGCCCACACAAGAATAATTGTCATAGTTCAGTAACCGGATAGCACCATTTTCACGCAAGGATTCACTAAGTTAGAAGACTTTAGTTTAAATTCACTTAAAGACAAGTAAAACTAAGTTTATAGTGAGTTTGAAGCTATATTATCGTGGAAGGCCGGTCGGTAATTGTTCCCAACGCTATTAGTCAACCCTTTCGAGTCGTTTAACTTCCTCAATAATAATGAGATAATGACAACACTGAGTTTCTTGAATGTATGTTTAACACTAGTGGGCAAATGTTATTGCATTTTTTGTTTATATTAAATTTTTAATCATAACATCAGTAGGTATTGTGCCTATGTTTATCAATGTAAATTAAAACATTAATTTAATTTTAAAAGCATATCAGGAAAAATATTTATCTGAAATTATTATTTTAACATACATACAATACTGATAGTATTATTAAAAATTAAATATAAACAAAAAATGCAAAAACATAGAGTCACTCGTGTCGACCATTTAATGTCATATTTGTGTTAATATGCATAATTTGATTTCTGTGAAGTATCCACAAATCCAGTTAAATTGCTTAAAGTGATATTTTTATAAACACACAACTTAAAATAATCATCGCAAAAAACCAATAAACTGCAATAATTTTCATTCACCGAATAACTGATTTAAATTATAAACAAACAAGAAAAAAAACACTCAATCAAAACGAATAGCACACATTAGCACTACAAACAACTATTTAAACAAAAACAAAAAACAGCTGTCACATAAACAAACAAGGTTACGATCAGGTAAAAAATATAATAAAAAAAGAAAAGCCATCATGTGCCCAGCCTTTTTCCAACTATGTTGGGGTCAGCTTCCAGTCTAACTGGACGCAGCTGAGTAGGTACCAGTGCTTTACAAGGAGCGACTGCCTACCTGACCTCCTCAACCCTGTTACCCGGGCAACCCAATACGCTTAGGTAAGACTGGTTGACAGACTTTATGGCTTCTGACTACCCTTAACGACTGCCAAAGATGGGCAAATTACAGCAGGTTGAAGGACAGAAGGTTGAAGACTCAAAATTACTATGGAATATAATAATAAATAAATAAATAATATTAAACTCTTTTGCAAAAAAAAAACGGGCACCTATGTGAAATCTTGGTTGTTGATGTTGGCGATGTTTTAATGTAACAAAGAGGAACATTAACCATTTATTAAAACTGCATTACCAGTTTTCTGAAAATCACGTAAAAATCTTTTCAAAACGCCGAAGAACTTTCTACCAGGAATAAGTCCAGAACAAGGTTTAACCAGTTTCTTAGCAATTCTCCAAAATTCTAATTTAGAACTCTCACGTAAAAAACTCCAGCCATTAAAACCTTTTCAAAACACACATAAAACCAAAATTTCGCTTAGGGCCCGCTTTTTTTGCAAAAGAGTGTATTACTTAAGAACTGTATTAATAAGGAGAACTTCAATAATTTATATAGTGCTATCCGAAACACGCGATACACGGAAAAAATAAATAAAAATATTTAATTTAATTCACATACCCGATGTTGACAGCTGGCAACCGCGGCCGTTGCCTGAACACTGACTCATGCGCAGTCTCGCTTGCAATCACCTTGACCCTATGTTCGTCGAATGTTTTTGTGTATATAAACAAATGAATGGGTAGTAGGCTTGCTTTTAAAAAGCTTAGATAAATAGTCATTATTACGTTTGTTTTAATAAATAAGACAAAATGTAAAAAATTCTGGTAGGAATGTGTTCGAAATGAACGAGTGAATGTTTATTATATTCTCACCTGAAAAAATCCTTTAGAGAGAACAACAAAAGCATGCTTCGCATATTTTAATATACCGAGAATTAAAAAGAAAAAGAATAATTATGCAGAAATACTACGATGTGAAAGCAAAATCCATTTAGTAATCTGTGATCCAGGTCTTACATTTTTCGCTCCAGTTTAAGCTATATCAATTAAAATATCACCTAATTTGCAAGATAATCCTTAAATGGCCCTTTATTAATAATACGGAGAAAAGATAATCCAAAAAACCAATAAAAATGCAAAGCTATTCGTTTCTTTTTCCTTGGTGTATCTTTAATCCGTGTTTATTGATAAGTAGCTAGTAGTTTTAATGTGAGTTTGCTTTTCTTTTCTTATTATATCAAAGCGTAAATCTGACGACCGTTGAAAACGAACCTTCTACAATTTTTCACATTGTTGTATCAGCTGGTTTCATTGAAGTGCTCTTGTAAAATCCCATAAAGTACATATTTTTTTGGACAATCAAGGAGCCTACGAATGATGGTGACGAACGTTCTTGATGTATGTTTTTGTTACTGGTATTTTCGTATATGGCAAACAATTTATGTTTCTTAAATATAAGTACCTAATAAAATAATAAAAATAATAATACCTAATAAACGATACATATAAATACTTGGGTATGGCGGAGGGGTTAGGCATCAATGTGGCTGTCATGAAACAGTCATTGCGGGAGCGTTTCTTTGGCCGCCTGAATAGGGTCCTAAAAAGTTCCTTATCAGGCGGCAACAAGGTTCGCGCCTATAATGGTTGGGTCATGCCAGTCCTGATGTACTCCTTCGGCATACTCAAATGGACTCAAACTGAATTGGATGCCTTGGATAGGAGAGTCCGCACACTGCTGACCGCAGAACGAATGCATCACCCACGATCGTCGGTGATGAGACTGTACATCCCACGGAAATGTGGAGGCCGAGGCTTTTTAAATGCAAAGACGCTCCACAACCGCGAGGTGTGCAGTCTCAGAGAATATCTTCTCAAAAGCGACGTGGGTATGCATCGTGATATGGTAGCAGTGGACAAAGGACTCACCCGCTATCGTTGGCAAATGAGAACTGGCGCAGACCTGTGGTACTAACTACCCATGATCGCAAGGAAGTATGGCAGAGCAAACAGCTACACGGACGCTTCTTCGGGGCTCTTCATGGCCCCGATGTAGACTTCAATGCGTCCGTATCTTGGCTACGCTTCGGTGACTTGTTTGGAGAAACCGAAGGGTTTGTATGTGCAATTATGGACGAAGTTATCCTTACGAATAACTACCGGAGATATATCGTGAAAGACGGGACGGTTGACATATGTCGGGCATGTCACCATCCGGGTGAGTCTATCAGACATATTATATCTGGTTGTTCTCGTTTGGCTAATGGTGAATATTTGCACAGACATAACCAAGTGGCCAAGATTATCCACCAGCAGCTTGCTCTGCAATACAACCTTGTAGACCTTGAGGTACCGTACTACAGGTATGCGCCCGACCCAGTTCTCGAAAAGGACCATATCACGTTGTACTGGGATCGATCTATCATCACTGACAGGACTATTGTAGCCAATAAGCCTGATATTGTGGTGATAGATCGATTAGCGCGCCGCGCGATGATAGTCGATGTCGCCGTTCCGCATGACGAGAACCTTGTGAAAGCTGAGAAAGAGAAACAAATAAAGTATCTCGACTTAGCGCACGAGGTTGTCGCCATGTGGAGTGTCGACACGGCTGTTGTTGTGCCGATTGTCGTTACGGCCAATGGTTTAATAGCCAAGAGCCTCGACGAACACCTCAGGAGGCTCTCGTTGGGCGGCTGGATCAAGGGACTGATTCAGAAGGCAGTACTCCTTGATACGGCACGTATTGTGAGGAGGTTTCTGTCTCTGGGACCCTAACCACCGGTACCTTGGACCCTGTGCCCGATATCGGTGGCAACCTATTTTTTATATTTTTAAATGTTTTTTATTTTTATATTTAATATTTAAAAATGTAAATCATATGTTAGAAAATAAATAAATGATAAAATAGTACCTAAGTATTACAAAATGATGTCTCTTCGTAAATTCTTCTAAGGTACACATCTGGTATATCTCATCATCTTTTACTATTCATGTGTTGCTGGGAAGTTTGTTCTTCACCACTTCTTCTTCCCAGCCATAACACTAGGAAGTGGTGAAAGGGGGGCGTTTTAGGGCTGCTGTCCTTTTGCAAATTTGACGTGAAAAAATGCTAAAAACTAGCCTAGTTTCAATAAACGTTTTTAACTTTGACTTTGACATGGTAAACATGCATTTGGCCACTATATCACCTGATATATGGAATTTTATCTCACTAAAGCGGTTGGGCCTTGCTTGTGTGTGTGTATGTATATTATCTTTGTACGCGTAAATTCAGATAAAATATAGTCATTGTCATCCGAGGATAGCGTAAATTCCCAAAAGTGTAAGAATTTTCAAAAATTAAAATTAAAAACACATATTTCTCCTTTAAATAATATAAGTTTATATTTAATATTTAAAAATGTAAATTATATGTTCTAAATAAATAAATGACAATAAATAAGTTCAGATACATAGTCTAACATGCGATTATATGGAAGCTGAATAAAGCGTCATACTGAACTGTTGCAATGTCAATTTGAACTCATTTATGACATAAATGAACTTCCTTATTACATTTTTTCTTCAGTAATAAGTTAATCATTATAACTCATCAGTCAGAGAATAACCTCTATGAACAATTAGTATGCTATTAATAGCTAGGAAAGTCTCTTGGTATTCTCTAAACCTTCGATTGCTTCATTAAGAATTATGCTTGCGTTTGCATTCACTTAAATCTGATAAACTTTTCAGCCTTTTAAACATCTGTTGAACACTTACTACTACTGTAGTACGACGGTTTGATGCGTAATATAGGTACCCACCAATAGTGTATCGGATTACATTTGAATTGTAAGAACTTTTTAAGTTAAATAAGGACATCTAAAATGACTTTGATTTATATTATAACCGCGAACAAACGGAGAACTGGGTAGGATTTTTAATGAAAAGCAATTAAATATATCCTTAATTTTTATAACAATAAAGACATCCTTAACCTGTTTTTTTTAATTCTAGTGCAGAAAGTAGTTTACTCGGGACATGCCTGAAAATATACAGTTGAGTTTTCGAAATGGCTTTTATTCAATATGTATTTATTATAATTTTGGTGGTTTCCTTTGCATCAGGATAAAATATAAGGTTGGATAAGGAAAATATATGACATATTAGTGCAACAATCAGGATAATAGAAATAAAATTGATATAGGTAAATATGTTAGGAGTCATACATAATGCACCTTTTCCTTGGAGGAAAATCCGGCTGAAGTAAAATTTTAGGAAAATACCAAACTCTGTATGGATGAAACGCAACTAAAATGCTAAGATCTTAATATAGACCCAGAAAACAATACAACCTTCACAGCTATCGGAAATCGATAAAAAAGAAAAAAAAGCAACGAAACAAATAGCCAGTCCTGACCTAATTCTAAATTTAAATTTTGCCGCCAACATTTCTAACCAGCCAGTCTAGTTTAATCTAAAGCGTCGAGGTCAAAGGTCTGTTGGCACAGATAGGCCAAGATCTATTACGATACGGAGGTCAATCTATCATAGGTAATGATACTCGTATTACGGCGCCACGCAGATCAATAAAACTACCAAAACTGTAGGAACATCTGGCGCGAACCCGGGGAAATGGCGCGCATGCGTGGTGCTGTGTTGCCAGGTTGAGGGTAAATGTTTTGCACGATTGAAGGGTAAATTGTTGGTAAATTGGGTGAAAACTTAACTATAACAGAACTGATCATTTCTGTTTTAATTTTTACTAACCGTTATTTTGCTGTATTGACGGTACTTGTAAAGAATTTATTTGCTAGTTTTTTTATTGCCTCAATCTATTATATCATTGAGTAAATAAAATTAAAATATAATCGAAGCGTGTGTATCAGCTAAGACTATGTTAATTTAAAAAGATAATAAAAGTATGTATATAGAAAGAGGAGCGCTATAAATTGCGAATTTAAATTTAATTAGTGGTAACCCCACAAACAACGTCAAAGCAAAAAATCTGGAGCGAAACTATAGTCAAATTAAGGTTTTTACCAATAATAATGAATGAAAATGTGAAAATTATAACTAAGAAACGTTTTTTGAATGCATATTAATGATTTGTAATACATTTTTGGGATAAAAAATCTAGTTTTTAAGCAAATAATGAAGCGTTAAAATCGTGTATGTGTTCAGATAATAAATTAGTATTAAACTGTTGATGTTTTAGACTGTTTGTTGATTAGTCTTCCTATTAAATATTTGTACATATCTGTAGTATTTTCGAAAAGTTGTGCTGTAGGTTGTGTCCGAGGAAAATTGAAGAATTCACTCGCGCTATCAAAGGTAAGGTTATGAATGGTTTTTCATTATTTTTATAATTTTAGACTGTGATTAAATAAAAGCATTTTTATTATTTGGACGTAGTGAGAAATATGCTTTCAGTTTATCAAATAATTAGTTGATGTTAAGTGAAGAATTGTGTAGAAAATTCGTTTCGATCACGTGTACTTAGATGCTCGGAAAATACCTACGTGGTTAAACATTTAATTATTTTTATCTACATTTACATTAAAGGATACATTATTTTTGTACCAAACAGGTGTAGTCTGTACGGATATTACTGAATTGTAGTATCTAAGCCTAGGTTAGACTAAAAATAGGTACCTACTCATTTGAACATTTCGGAAAAACAAGTAATTTTTCATCGATTCACATAATGTATCCCTTTATCTTCGTCGTAAATAGCCTTGACATTTAGACTTAACATTATAATTTCTTAAAGACGTCTCATTTAGAACTCGCAATTTCATGCAGAGCGGTTCTCAGCCCTCCTAAAACCATCTCATTAATTAGACACACTAATTAAAAAGACAAAACGAAAACATATACAAAATCATAGAGAACTAAATGACTAGCGGAGATGTCATAACGCAAAATCTCCCAAGAAAGTAGCACGCCAAAATGCGGGTGTTTGGGGTGCGAGGAACGTTACTAGCTCCGTTCTTACACGCCTTCTATGGAACCAGCCTATTATTTTTAAAATGAAATCAACAATCAATCAAGATCAACCTTTGGTTTTGATTTGACAAGGAATACAACCGTCTCGTTAGTTCTAGTAACTGATCACGCCTACCGTACGTTGCTTGACCTACAAGAAGGCGCCTGGCCTACCTTCCTTATGGCATCTCTGCTTCATTCTTTCCTCCGCGTACAACATCCTTAACTGTTTTCGTTCAAAATGAACGAGATAATAAACCTGTAATGTATGAGACAGTTCGTTACACCGTTGCCATGGCAACGTCTAGTTATAACATCTTTGAGAACACGATGCCAAAGACTTTGATGCTGTGTACTTTGTGCTTCTGACATCGTTATAAAAGACTTTGTTTCATAAATAATGAGAGCATGTTTCGAAAGGTGTATAATGATGTAATTAAGACCCTAGAAAAACTTGTAGTACCTACATGTAATACTAATAGAATAATGCTCGCTATTGGTGTATTTCTACTAGCGGTTTTCGAGATTCATAATCTGCAAATCTGAAAAAAGTATCAAAAATCATTTGACCTGATGCCAGTTTTTTCAATAACTTCAGTAATCATACCAAAATGCGAAATAAACTCGTTTTACACTAAGAAGTATAAACACCTTTAGTATTCGATTTAAACCCTCATACAACACAAACTTATTAGTTTAAGCCTAGTACCAAAAATGTTTTATATTAAGCTAAGAGTATGGATTCCCACAAAAGTGGAGTTTGATTTCTTTTAAGATTTCATTTTTACAAGCTTCCAGATATTTCGAAAGCTAAAGCTTAATTTAGACTTCAGTGCAACTGGCTCAAATATAACAACAATACTAGTATCTAGTAGAGTACACGAAGATAGCAAAATGTGCTCACAAAATTTTATCGAAAACCGTTCGAATGGTGCACAAAATTTTACTATTTTACTAAAGATTGAATTTCGTTCGATCGTACTGTTATTTGACTTTAAAACTCGAGTTGGAATGTCGAAACTATCCAAATATATTAAATTCCCAAGTCAGATTTACAAGAACTTTTACGTAAGTTAAGTTTTTACTGGATGGCCAAAACATGGTTTTGAAGAAATTTTTTAATGCCTTAGTTTGTTTTTACTCTGCATTAACACTTTGACTACTTCTTTTTTTTCTTAGCGTTTGTCCCGTCTCGTGACGGGGTCCGCTTTCCATATCATTTTCTTCCAATTAACTCAGTCCTTCACAGCTTTTCATAACTTTCTTTATCATTTAATAACTTCCCTGTCGAATGAGTCACCTGTGATATACACCTTTTGTTTGACTATTGTGTCTACATTGTGGACAGTCATCTCTCGAGCCTTTCACCCAACTGTGTTGGGGTCGGCTTCTAGTCTAAGGCTGCCTGTCCACCGGAGCGGAGCTAGGCTGCGGAGTGGAGAAACTGAGAAATATTAAAGAATAGGATTGCACAAAATCTCCGCTCCTCAATCCTATTGGTTAATATTTCTCAGTTTCTCCACTCCGCAGCCTAGCTCCGCTCCGGTGGACAGGCAGCCTAACCGTATGCAGCCGAGTACCAGAGTTTTTCAAGGAGCGACTGCCTATTTGATCTCCTCAACCTAGTTACACAGGCAACCCAAAGATTGGTGTCATACTTACTAACTTCTGACATCGTGGACAGTGAAGTGGTTAAAAATACGGCTTTGCGTAGTCAGGAATAGGAAGGAATTAGAAATACATAGAAGCCTACTAGTGTATCCTTATGTTCACCATGTCCTATGTCTTCCGCAGAATACATAATGCGTTATAAGAGGCGTACTTCCCAAGCCACGAGGACATCTCGACATTCCGACAAGAAGTATACTATACGTAAGTACTTACCACCTAAGTTCTGTAACATTAATAAAAACTGGAGTCAGTGAAATCTCTAGTTGATCATCCATTTTGCTTCACAAAACTTCAACCAATAAATAATTTACAAATGGGTACTACATGATCATAATTTCCATTCCACCACTTCTTCAACTTTGTCAGCTGGTAGACAACACGCATACTTACCAAATTATGTTTACTTATAAAATTTATTAACCATGTTGGACCCTTCTTTTTACTAACGGCCAGTTTCTTCATCTAAGTTAAAGTAATGTCTAAAGTAAAAGTAACGGTCAAATTAGTTTTTTCAAGGCTAAAGTGACAGCAAAATTCATAGAAAAAATGAATTTAACCGTTACTTTAACTTTAGACATTACTTTGACTTTTACTTTGGCTTTAACTTTTGATGAAGAAACTGGCTGTAAAAGAAACAAACATAACAGAAGCACAGGCTTGGCAAAAATTTTATTATCTTCCCCATCTCATACCTGTCTTCCAAAATGCACCCCAAACTCCATTATAATTTTCAAGACAATAGAAGATCTGTGGGTGTATTGACGCGTAAGACGACTTCGACAAAGTTCTCCGGGAATGCGAACTCCAATTCGTTTAGATCTACGTCATTCAGGAGTTCAAAGGAAGTTGGCCGTCGATCTGCAAGGATTCTGTCAATGTTCTCTTTTTGGATTTTTTATTGTAGTTCGTAGTGAGGTGAAACTTTCGTAAAGAAGCACCAAAGAAAAAATATTTCAGGACCCGATTTAGTGAAAGAAAATAGAACCAAGCTACACCTGCAACTGTCTACTGTCCCGTCAAAACAGTTTAAGCCATTTCAGATATTGACGTCTCAAACAGATAAATGAAAAAAGAACATAAAAAAATATGTTCTGTTGTGCGTAAGATAGGATGCACAGAGTAGACACCCATATCCACTTTGCAAAAAAGCGGTTATTTTAATTTTGCAAAAAGAAAATACAATTTTATATTTTTCGAATAGGTAAGATAAAAAACACCCCTATAGATAACCTGTGCCACTCTGTTTTGACATTATTATACCAACAATACGCACTTTAGTTAGGTGCTAGTACAAACACTAATATTTACCAGTTAATCGTGCATGTGTGGTGACGGGAATACTAAACTGAACCGCATATGTACTGGCTGTAACGGCCACTGTTTATTTTGGTTAGAACTCAACGCTTTTGACATTAACGAGAACAACTATCACTGTTTCGGAAGGAATGATAAACTGTAGGTCCCGGCTATCATTTGAACATCTTTGGCAGTCGTTACTGGTAGTCAGAAGCCAGACAGTTTGACAACCAGTTTTACCCAGGGGTATCGAATTGCCTTGGTAACTGGGTTGAGAAGGTCAGATAGGCAGTTGCTCCTTGTAAAACAATGATACTCAGCTGTATTCGGTTAGACTGGAAGCCGACCCCAACATATTTGGGAAAAGGCTAGCCAGATGATGAATACATACCATAGTAGGTGTTTGTACAAATACTAATATTTACCAGTTAATCGTACATGTGTGGCGACGGGAATACTAAACTGAACCGCATATGTACTGGCTGTAACGGCAACTGTTTATTTTGGTTACAACTCAACGCTTTTGAAGTTTAATGTCGCATATCGTGAGAGCTATAATGGTCAGGTGTGTGTTTGTAATATCTGAATTGAAACGCCTGAAAAAGGTGTACCTACTACTGTACCTACATAGCAGGTATTGTTAATTAGAACACCTATTATACCTTAAAAAGGAAATGTTTGAGGTTTAACCATACGTAGTTTTGATAATTTAAGCGTAAAAAGGGACATAAGGACATGGGGATATACAGACAGAAAAAGCGACTTTGTTTTATACTTCTTATGTAGTGGTAATTTAAAAATTGATCCATCAGCTTTTTGCAACTTCGGGAAAATGTGTATGACAAAAAAAATTGGAAATATTTTTTTACTGTCCCCTATCACCCTTACTCCTCCATCCTATACATCCTTTGCGAAAGGAACTTTGTCTGTTTGTTATCAATGCTAAAAACGTTCAAGCATAATTTTGACCTATCGAATATCAACGAAGAAAAAACCAATGCGGTGTACTCGGGGGAAATCAGACTAACTTACCATGATTTCCCTTTGGCAACTTTCATGAATTATCACGTAGCCAATAAAACTAGCGACCACTGGACGAAAAGATTTGATATTTGAAATGTAATCCTTCGAAAGAAATCCTTTAGTAGCAAACTTTCTACAACGGTTCCAGGAATTCGGTTTCTTCAAAAAAACTTTACAATATTCGCTTACAATTACGTTTTTCTAGTAAGTAGGTAACGCATTATAAAACTGCATACACTGATTTATAATTAAAAACTTTTAGTGGTTGAAGGATAAAAATCAAAAAGGTACCATGTTCCTCCTATTTCATTTTCATACATTGTGATGATCTGGATTGAGAATTTGAGAATTAAAAAGGAAAGATAGAGAATGATTTTTTTATCGATTTTAATGGAATTTCTGATTCTAGGGAAAATATCCACTATGAAACCGCAAAATACTACTTAAAAATTATCTAGCATATCGAAAGAAATAAACTTTTATAGATACTAACGTTTTTCCGACGGAGATGAAGGCAATTAAAGCAGCTATTGGGTTAGAAATATTGTGTAACTTAGCCTTGATTTTCTTTAGACAGGTGTAACATATTATAAGGTTCTGTTAAGTAATATTGTTATTTAATTAATATACGTAGTTAATTAGCGTATATATTGGTCGCTATAGATGGTTCTCGCAATCGGGTTTTCTTTAAAATTATTGTCATCTATACTAATATTATAAAGAGGAAAACTTTGTTTGTTTGGTTGTAATGGATAAACTCAAAAACTACTGGACCGATTTTAAATATTCTTTCACTATTAGGAAGCTATATTATCTGCGAGTAACATAGGCTATATTTTATCACGGGACGCGTGTGAAGCCGCGGGAAAACGTCTAGTATTAAAATAAATTGAGAAATGTACATAAACATTTCTGAACTTAATTCAGTATTATCAGCCCTTTTACTTTCCTAACTTTAGGGCACAGGTCTCATACAGACAAGAAAGAAGCGTTAAACATCTCGGTTCTTCACAATTTCAGTGTCGAAAATGTACCTCGTTTCGTCAAGATGTTTTTCTACACCTTTTTCAGTAATTTTTGTCCATGATGATACACTCAGACCTACAATTAAGAAATTTAATTAATTATATCGGACGGAACTAGCCAGGAACCTGGAATTGAACCTTTCACATCCATACTAGCTGGTGATTAACCCATACTAGGTAGAGAGGCTGGTGCTTTAACCGCTAAGCCACTATTAGCCTATATACAAGTAAATACAAAACAAATAAAAATACAACACACTAAAATTTAACTACAAACTGTTGCACCCATACAAACAAGAAATAACAACCGAAACTATTTCTAAGTGTACACTTAAACGTCTTAACTGTGCCCATAAACCGTCTACATTCAGTAGTCTTTGATGCTAGCTGGCTATAACTGGCCTTTATTGCAGAACGGTTAAATTTAACTCATTGCATTTTCACGGTAAATTGTATTTCGTAATACATGCTTGCTTAGTAGTTATTTTGTATAAAATAATTTGTTACAAATGAAAATGTTCAATACTAGCAGTTTTCCCGCGGTTTCACCTACGTTACGAGGTAACTATTGCCCGTATTGGGATAAAATATAGCTTATGTTATTCAGGAAGAGTGTAGCTTTTTAACAGTGAAAGGATTTTTCAAATCGGTTCAGTAATTTCGGAGCCTTTAGGGCAAACAGACCAACAAACTAAGAAACGTCCTCTTTATCATGTTGAAGGAGATAAATTATGGCCTAACCAACTTTATTATCTATAGTTCAAGCTTTTCAGTGTTAGATTGAGGAACTTTTGACCCTTAAAGAGGAAGTAGTTTCCTCGAGAAAGGGGGTGGGCCTTCGGAAAAAGCTAGTTCCCCATACCTAAATGCTACTATAATGCCCAAATGGCTTCGATCGTTAGACAACAAAAGAGCCTTCAAACTTACACAGGAAGGGCGGGAAATATGTCCCTTCCAGAACGTATTCTATCAAAAAATGTCACCCGCAGACCTGATTTGAATATAAGGTAAATGGTTTGTAAAAACTGGGACCAAACTACCATTTGATAAACTAGTGACCTACAAAACTTTTTGGTGAAAAAATTCATCATCATCTGCTTTTTTATTTATTTTTTATTTGAGGAAGGTTTTGAGCATTAACGTGATGAAGAACCGTTAGAAACGATTGATGGATTGTTTTAAAGTCGATATGGTAAGAATAATAATATAAATAAATAAAATGTTACTTGTGAGACAGCAAGTAGCAGAGTATGGTAGGAGAAACATGCTGCGCCGACCCCAAATAAAATTGGGATCACTTATCCCAATTTTAGTCAGTTCAGTAGGATCATCACGGACACAGATTTATGGTTACAAAGAGAAGGAAAAAAGTTATAAGGACTAAATTCCTTACCTATTATATTATTATTAAGGGGTTGCATTAATGAGCAGGACTTAAATATCATTCAAAAGTTTAATTTATTCATATCTGTACACTTCTAGATATAGGTTATCATATATGTACCTTTATCTTCTTTTTTTGTTGGACACCAAATTTTTTCACCTGTGTTAACTCAGACGAAAGACATAAATTTTCTTGTAGACGACCGGCGACCGTAAGATTAATTAATCTACCTTTGTCAGTAAGATGGATCTAGTTGCAAAGGCTACCAACCATAAGTAATTTATAGAAGTAGATACATATGTAATGGTAGGTGTATGTTTATATTAATTAAAATATTAATAAGTGAACGATAACATTGTCTCCTAAAATAAACTTAGCCATTCTTCTACAATATTGATATTACACACAAAAATACAATATTGAGTTTTATTTGTGCTTTTTGTCACACAATGACAAATAGGTTTTTTTTTCGGGGTTGTACAAAAAATATGTAAAAACCTAAAATAAGTGTTTTCGGTATCAGAACCCAAAAAGTTTCTTGCTCCTGACCAGTTGGCTAAGCAAAGCATTATCTAATTGTAATGTTAAACGTTAGAATCATACATTTAAACCACTTATATGAACGTAATGATAGCAATGTTCGGCCAAAAGGCTGGCTGTTTAATTGAACAGCTGTTCATCAAATCACCTATATTAATGAACGCATATCCAACGCAACTGACACGATCTACCCCGGGAGGCAGGCTTAGTCTAGTCATAATTAATCATCAAAGCTGCGCAGGTGTTCATACATTATTTAAGAACATGATTTATGATTCTGCAGTACTATATTTGCCTGATATTCAGGATTTATAAGATACAAAGTCATTGACAATATAAACGGCTGTTTTCTTAGAACTACTGCTTACTTTGATACTTGAACGAGAAATTTTTTAATTTGTAAACACTTGATCAAAATCAAAATGTTTTTATTTCAAACTATCCGTTTTCCCGCGGTTACACCCGCGTCCCGTGGGAGCTACTGCCCGCACCGGGATAAAATATAGCCTATGTTACTCGCAGATAATATAGCTTTCTAATGGTGAAAGAATATTTAAAATGGGTCTAGTAGTTTTTGAGTTTATCCATTACAACCAAACAAACAAAGTTTTCCTCTTTATAATATTTGTATAGATAGGCCTTTGCAGGCTCCTATGAAACGTCACACTAGTTGCACGGTTCCAAAAAGTTGGTCTCATGGAGAAGAGCCGGCAAGAATCTACATAGACACTCTTTTAAAAAGTATTGTTTTCTGAAAAATGAAGTTTATGTTGTCGGTGAAATATAGCCTTGTAAATTCGATACGTTTTGTGTCAAGCTTATCTGGTTTGCTGAAGGATTAAAGTTGTGAAAATATGGGTAGTGGACCAGGATTTTTTGTTTCCATCATGAGTTTTGTTTCCATCAATGGATAATCTTTATGTATTGTTTTGCATAAAGTCTCGTTTGTTATGGAGTACTGGGCCGATTAAAAACAATATATAGAGTAAGATACTCAATTTGACGAGAAAGAGGTTACTTTTTGATTTGATACTGAGCAAACATAGTTTATCCTACTAATATTATAAACGCGAAAGTTTATATGTATGGATGTATGGATGTTTGTTACTCTTTCACGCAAAAACTACTGAATGGGTTTTAATGAAACTTTACAATAATATAGCTTATACGTCAGAATAACACATAGGCTACAATTTGTAAACATATTGTTCGAAATACTAAACCTGCGCAGACGAAGTCGCGGGCACCAGCTAGTAAGTTTATATTGCTACTGACCATTATTTGATCATTGTAATCAATTTTTTTTTTCGAGTGCGTGAATTTGTTCCCTTGTAAAGCCATTAACAGCCCAAGGGTTGAGCATTTTAATCATTTTCACGACCAATGAGTAATATCAACGTTCATAGAAATCTAGCCAAATCTTCAAGTTTCTTAGCTTATATCCAAACCAAATCACGTGAAGACGATTTACTAGTCCAAAGATTTGAACTGGACAGCATCCAAACGGCCGATGGCAGACTCAGAGGCGCCGAGATACTGAAATCCTCTGATTTATCGTAACTGGTATAATATAGTGTTATTAGTCTGTTATCTTGGATTCTAAAGGTTTTAGTGTCTTACAGTCTAGACAAGAGAGTAATATGTTAGATGGAATGGCCATTTTTTTGTTTGGCAAAGGTTTCATTTATATAACGACCAATTGTTTTCCCCCATTTTCAGCCGTGTTTCGAGTGACTTCCTTCCCGTACCCAGACAAAATATAGCCCATGTTACTTGGGGATAGTGTAGCTTTCCACCAGTGATGTTTTCAAATCGGTTCAGTAGTTTGGAGCCCTTAGAGTATAAACAAACATCAGTATTAGTAGCATAAATAGATGCAAAGATACAGGCTAGCTTCTGCTAGCGGTTCCCACATCGTGAATAAACTACTTTCTGCACCCGAATAAAACAATTGCCTACATATCATGCTGTTGTATTTGCTATATTACAGCCAACGATCAGTAAAATTCATTCTACCATTGTCACGTTAAAACTGAAAAAACACACACTCACCAACTTTCCCTTTTACAATACTAATATTATTTTGTATTTCTATATAACACATAGTTTTATATGTCAACCGATTGGGGGGACGTTCACAAGCATTACAACAGTTGGCTTCGTGCCAGCTTGGACTAGTCTGCCCGGCGCCTGCGGGGTACATTTGAGCAATGTTGTGCAACACTGATATGTGGCTTTGTCATTTCTGTTAGGAACTCTTTTGATTTTTTTCTGTTCGAGTTTTAAAATGTTTTTATTTTCTGTAATGCAAAATGTTTGCAGGCACATTGACATAGATAAGACAAAATTAGTAATAAGAAAGGGTAGGTACATAAGCTTTTCTTCTAAAATTTGAAAAAGGAGAATATTTTCCCAACTTTTTCAATCAAATTCAATTAAAAGTCCAGGTACATAAATAAAGCAGGTCTTTTGTTTCACACACACAATGACAAAGTTTTTCTGTAACAACTCATTATAGGTTTGTTTGTGTTAGTTTGATTTATTACTCTTGTTACAAAGTTGGCTAAACTGCCGTCAGCAATTTACACACTCTTTCCAATTTCGTTTGATGTTTAGACTTTTTGTTTTTCGAAGTTTGTTGAAGAAAAACTTTGTTTTTGTTTTTCCAATAATTAGCTTTCTTTTTATGCCAGAAGTTGGTCTTATTGAAAAATAGAGTGATTGATTTTAGTAAAATAACTTATGTTAATAATTAGAAAAAAATGCTTTATACAACTTCGTCTCATCTGCATAGCCTTTTCCAACTATATTGGAGTTGGCTTCCAGTCTAACAGGATGTAGCTGAGTACCAGTGCTTTGCAAGGAGTGACTGCCCTATCTGACCTGACCCCCTCAACCCAGTTACCCAGGCAACCCAATACGCCTTGGTTAGACTGGTAGATATGCTTTCCTTTTAAAATATGGGAAGAAACTTTTTCAATCAAATTCAATTAAGTATCACCAGGTACATAAATAAAGCGGGTCTTTTATTTCACACACACAATGACAAAGTTTCTATATAACAACTCATTATAGGTTTGTTTGTGTTAGTTTGATTTATTACTCTTGTTACAAAGTTGGCTAAACTGCCGTCAGCAATTTACACACTCTTTCCAATTTTGTTTGATGTTTTGACTTTTTTTGTTTTTCGAAGTTTGTTGAAGAAAAACTTTTTCCAATAATTAGCTTTGTTTTTATACGTGAAGTTGGTCTAAATTAAAAATAGAGTGATTGATTTTAGTAAAATAACTTATGTAAATAATTAGAAAACCTTGCTTTATATAATTAATCTCATCTGCATAGCCTTTTCCAACTATGCTGGGGTCGGCAGGTCGGCTTTCAGTCTAACCGGATGCAGCTGAGTACCAGTGTACCAGTCTGACCTCCTCAACCTAGTTACCCGGGCAACCCAATACCCCTTGGTTAGACTGATTGGTGGTCAGACTTACAGTGGTACATAAGTAGGTAAGGGTACTCAGAAGCCACTAAGTCTGGCCTGACCTGTTAAATTTATATAAAAAAATATGAATAAGTATAAGATCCTACACAAACACTTTGTTACTCATTCATATATCTCTTAAAAAAACATAAAACATCATCCATTTCAAATTCCAAGACACACGAGGTACCAGGATAACATCTCAAAGAGAAGCTTTTAGCAAAACTTTGTCGAATAAGAATATCTATTGTTGGTTTATTTTTGTCGCAGTACTAAGCTTTGCTCTTTGAGCTCAGGCCTCGAACGATACGCTTCGAGTTCAAACGAGTACTTTCTTAAGAAAATAAACTTTTTCCAACGAAGTTTTCACACGTGTCTTAAGAAAAACATTTGGTACAGTACAGAGCGCTTTTCGGTTCAATTTTCAGAAGTAAATTCGGTTTTTGGTTCTTTATTGAGTTTCTTTATTTCATTTTCGTCTTTTGTTCATAAAAACTGTCTATAATAATATTCAGTGGAAACTTTATTCTTACGAAAAAAAATTCTTTGGTACAAATCTTGTACGTATCAAATAAGATTGACGTACTGAAAACTGTTATACTTAAAATTCTTAAGAGCTTTATCTTCACAAAACTCCCCATAAAGAATAGCTATACAAAACTCAATCTTTATAAAACTTGTCTATGACTATAACACCCACTTCAAAACAGTCAAAACCTCTTTAAAGTTTCAAAAACTAATCTTTTAAACTTCGAACACAACGTTCCTGAGATCGCAAGTTTCGAAAAGCTGACAAATAAACAAAAAGGCCAAGTTGGTGCCAAGTTCTTTCGATTAATTTCCTATTGTTTACGAAGACGGGCAGTCTGGGGGAGTTATTAAAAGTTCTACTTGTGAATCTTGCCAAGTTGGTGATAACAAGTGAAGAGACAATATTTGAGTGTCGGTTTTTGAAAGGGTAAATATTTTGCTTTTGTTTACTTATTTTGTAATTTCAGTTTGTTTGTGATGTCTTTGTAGGCTTTGTCAAGAGTAGATTGTAACAGATCGATGTGTTTGTCTTTGTCAACAAAATAAACTTTAGTGTCTACGCTGATAAAAATTACAAAATCGTCATCCATCTTGCGGAGCCTCATCCTAATTTTATTTGCGATCGGTTTCATATAACTTACATACCATACGATACCAAACTAAGACATGTTTTTAAATAAAAAATATACAATATTCTGAGTATAATAAGTTTACAAAATCTGCCAATTAGTCTTCTCGGTTGATTTCTAAAGACAGTAGGACATAGTAATATATTTTCCTAAACCTCACCAGTGATTTGTAAAACCTTAAAATTTCGACTTGTACGTAAATATCCATGCATGAAACTTTCTATGCCAGGTAATAGAATCTGCACTATGCATAGCCCAATCTCGACAAGTGCCCAAAATGCGAGGTTCGTTGCCAACTTTCAAATTCGGCAAATTGAAATCTCTGGCTTCCATCTCTTTAATTTTCGTTGGTAGGTAACTTTAGTACGAAGGTTTTCCGAAGTTTCGTAAATAAAAATGAAATATGAAACGCTATTTTAAAAATAAATTGGTTTCTGAAAGTGAAATTGAAAATTCTGCGATACAAATCTTGTAAATTACGGAGCTTAAAATAAGTATTTTCTTTTTGAGCAGTAAAAATATTTTAATATAAAATTAAATCCACGGTCTCAGTGGTCAAGTTTTAGGGTTGTGTTAAGAGAAGCAAAAGATTTAATTATTATTAGGATTTTGTTCAGTCGTTTTCAGGGCAACTTTGTTATTAGTCTGTTGACTGTTGTAGATAGTTTAACCGTTTGATGGATTCACGACTTTCTTCAAAAAGGACAACCAACCATAGAAACACCTACCGGCCGACAGTTTCGTCTGCAGTGTGGTCTAAACTGACTAAGGTGATCTTCACACTGCCCCGCATCACGCTGCATCTTGCGTGTCGACGCACCTACGCGCGTTCTTACGGGAGTGCAGATCTGCATCATCGTGCGGGTTTTTCACGCACTCACGCGCGTAGGTGCGTTTGTAAAATTCACGCACAGCGGCTGTCATCGAGTTCCATTTTCAAATATACACGTCACGCCCATTCAAAATCACGCGCGTCACTGCGGGATTCAGTGTGCCATACCTTGCGTCTCGCCCCGCACCTACGCGCGGGGGTGCGTGTTTCTCCGCATGTAGGTGCGTGATCCGCATGAACGCGCGTGGATGCATTTTCAGTGTGTTGTACTATGCGTGTTTTCCATACAAACGGAGATATTTCCATACAACGGAAAAAAACGCATCCACGCACTACGCTGCATCATGCGGGGCAGTGTGATAATCGCCTCAAGTAACATAAAGAGACATCTGGCTGGTCCTGTCTGGAGGCCTTAAATTCTAGGCATCCACTGGGAAAAGTCCGGTCAAGCAGCATACGGTCTCCTAGGCTGAAATGCGAGATGTCAAAAAAAACATCTGACTTACGTACGCTTTGACGAAAATACGGCGCGATGTTAGTACATTCAAATACTGAAAGCCATCTTATGAGAATGACTCATTTTACTTTGTATTATTTTTATGAAAAATAAAGTAAATTAAAATGAGTGTGATGTCTAGACTAGACGCCTTGAACACGAGACTCTGTAATAACTAGCTTTGATATTTTTTAAGCAATTTGTTTTTAGTCTTCAGCTTTATTAAGGGTTTTTATTTGCAAATTACTGGCTTGGTTTTCAGTGCTGTAGTAATTTATTAAGCAGTAATTACTATTTAAATGTATACAAGAATAAACATAATTTGCTTAGCATAGGTAGGTTCTGAAATGGCTTCATTTAGATATATTCTACCTACTATAGGGAAAAAGATAGAAAAAGGGCAAAGGGACCAGTCATACTTAGGTGATCTTCACACTGCCCCGCATCACGCTGCATCTTGCGTGTCGACGCACCTACGCGCGTTCCTGCGGGAGTGCAGATCTGCATCATCGTGCGGGTTTTTCACGCACTCACGCGCGTAGGTGCGTTTTGTAGATTCACGCACGGCGGCTTCCATTTTCAAATATACACGTCACGCCCATTCAAAATCACGCGCGGCAATGCGGGATCAGTGTGCCATACCTTGCGTTTCGCCCCGCACGTACGCGCGGGGGTGCGTGTTTCTCCGCATGTATGTGCGTGATCCGCATGAACGCGCGTGGATGCATTTTCAGTGTGTTGGACTATGCGTGTTTTCCATACAAACGGAGATATTTCCATACAACGGAAAAAAACGCATCCACGCACTACGCTGCATCATGCGGGGCAGTGTGATAATCGCCTTAATTGCCCAGGGGTGGAGGAGGTCAGGTAGGCAGTTGCTCCATGAAAAACACAGGCAGTCAGCTGCATCCGGTAAGACTGGAAGCCGTTTCCGACATATTTGGGAAAAGGCTAGGCAGATGATGACTGAAAAAGAACAAAATAAAGTTGTTCGTTTTCGTAATGGTATTTCCTGCAGGATGTAAGCCTAAAAGACTATAACTTTTATAGCCGAGGTGTGTGCAATAAAATGCGTCCAATATTTTTTCTTGTTTTTATGTTCGAGCGCAGTGCGGCAGTCGAATCTCAATTTTTGAATTTCTTTTTTGTTATTGTCTATTGTACACAAAAATAATTTATACAAACACAATACAGAATAGTTACGTACAAAGGCTTGTAATATAAAAGTGAATAAACAAATATTTAATATGCAGTTAGAAAGAAGAAAAACTTGAAATTGGCGTTACATTCCTAGTTATTCTGAAGCGACATTTCTGAGTCTGCGAACGATTTTGCATAGCTTTTTACAAAACAACGATTTTTCAATCACGAATTGGAAATTGAAAATGGCAACTTGTTTTCCTCGATTTCTCTGTGGTAAAATGTTTTCTTTTTACGTGAGAACTATAAACTCTTAATTTTTAAGGTTTTTAATAGTGTTGCTAGAACCTGTTTACGAATTCATTGTTATATTATTTACTTACTTCCGTTGGCTCTACAACCCTTTGTGGGTCTTGGCCTCCTCTACAATCATCCTCCAGTTATCACGAAGCTTGGTTGTTCTTTTCCAGTTGGTAAACTGGTGTTCTTGGTTGGTGTTCTTCAATGCAGTCGCTCCAACGTTTCTTAGGCCTCCCTCTTGGTCTTTTTTGTTGCGGCGTCCCCCTTGTCATTATTTTTGTGGCCCTTGTATCCGGCATTCTTTCAAGGTGGCCCGCCCATCTCAGCCTCTGTGACTTGCAAAATCTGATGATGGTTTCCTGCCCAATAAGTGCGTCCAGTTCGTGGTTCATGCGTTGACGATATCGACCATCTTGCTCTCGCACTGGTCCATAGATTTTGCGCAACACTTTTCTCTCGAACACTGTTCATGAAACTCATTGTTATATGAAACTTTTAATTCTGACTGAGGAAATTTTCAGGTAAAGAAAGTCTTATTTTTTTTGTTCCGTGTAACTACGTCATGATCTGTACCAAAGCGATCAACAATTTGACTGACAATATTATATTTTTTAATCGAACTGAAAAAAAAAAACCCAGTACTTTATTGTTTCTATAATTTTTAAACAACATGAACTCTCTAACCCTAAATTGAAAATAGTCTAAAAGTTAACTTCGCGTACATCCACAAAACCATTCATATTTTTATTTCTGCCCATTGATTGAACGTTCCACTTTTGTCCAATTTGTCACAATTGGTCGGCCATTTTGTTTCAATTGCACATCTTGTGTTTCGCGTTCGTCATGTTTTTGTTAGCGGTTTTCAAAACACGTTTTGTTTAGTTTTCGAGTGCGAAATAAAATTGCTTTTCATTGTTGTCAATTTAAAGTCCTGTTGTGTCGTGTTATTGTGGTTATAGGTACTACACGTGTGGAAACGAGAGAATTTGGTAGGTTGACCTACGAATATGTTTGTTCTCTCCTATTTCTTCATTATTACCTGCGGTTCTACTCGGGTACCAAAGTATCAATTTCCCGCTCCTGGTTATAACTGAGTCCCTTCTTAGGGTTGAGACTTAGTACCAAAGTTTATTTAAATCGGTTTTGGCGTCAAAGCAGGACAGACAGACGAGAAGAGTTCATCTCGCATTTACAATATTAAATTAATAATGTTTGTTTCGTTTAGATGAGTTTTAATTTAAACTAGCTTAAGTTATTATGATGAATCTTTAAAAAATATTCAGAACAAAAAGTTACACACCTAGGATACTAAAAATACAATTTTTAATTCCAAAAAGCATGTTCCATTTAAAAGTTCAGGTAATAAAAATATACGTAAAAAAAATCAAACGCTTCAATTTCCTCCGATGAAATATCGTCGCCGTTTACTATCAAAACTTAATTAAAAGTTCCATCAATTCCCTCAGGGTTGGGTAAGTTTTTAATAAAACTTGATAAAGCAAGGCAAATGAACCATGGAGCAATAAGTTAGTCCTCTCTGAATGGCTTCATCGCGCACCTGGACGCTGAGAGAAAAGTCACGTATATTTTGTGAGCACCCTTTTGTAAAAAAATATATAAGATTGGTGCGGGTTACGTTGAGAAGTAATTTAACATATTATTTATCTAAGTACATTTAGTTACATTGTGATGATATGGAGTTTGTTTGTAAGTTTTTAATTGAACGCCCTTATCTCAAGAGCTGCTGGTCCGATTCCAAAACAATATTGTAAAAGGCTATTTGTAATAGAGGTGAGCGAAGTGCCCGTTGGACGCGAGTGAAACCATGGGCAGAAGCTAGTCATTGATATAAAGTAACTTTAAATGTAGAATAATTAGTTTACTTTGTTGCTTTTTCATTTGCGACACTACTTATTACTTTAACAATATTTTACCAGAAAACATTCATTCCGTTCCACTGGAACTCACGATGCCAATTAAATGCATATTTAATTGGCTTTCAGTTGAACTACATAATATTTGATTTTGGATAATTATTC
Source organism: Helicoverpa armigera (assembly GCF_030705265.1). NCBI lineage: Eukaryota > Metazoa > Arthropoda > Insecta > Lepidoptera > Noctuidae > Helicoverpa > Helicoverpa armigera. The sequence goes on from NC_087141.1 coordinate 6,930,432, forward strand.
CGGCTGACTATCCGTAAAACCAATACCAGTATATATACTCGTATTTTACAATTTCCGAGAATAATCAACCCTTAAAATAAATGCAAAATAAATTAACTGAAACTCGATGTTTTACTTCAGCGAAAACAGGTTTCAGCGTTGGTTTTGCACAATTTGAAATATGTTACACATTTCGCTTTGAATTTAAGCTGAATTCAGTTTCCACTGAAAACAGAGCTCATTAAAACGTCCAAAATGTAGAACATTAAAACGTTGCATGAGGAATCATATGATACCGCCGTTTCTCGCTTTATTAAATTAATAAAATGGTTTCTGTTCGTTATGTTTTTAAGTTATAATTTTTTAAAATATTTCTTGAAATGGCCCTCATTCTAAATTATTCAAGTTTCTTCAGTTACGTCGTGGAACGATAGTTGGTCCACTGTTTTACAGTTTGAAAATAATCGTGATTGCAATAAAAACCAGCCGGATACCTGTTACCATTTATCTCCTTCCTAGCTTATAAATCAGATTAAAATATCGGCCGATTACATTTTGCAGTGTACTGAAGCTCTTGCAGACCAATGCAGCGTTGTAAGGTCAGGAGAGCGTAACTACCAAGCAAATAAACAGTTGAAAATCGTTGATCCATTTGAACTGCATAAGCTACTTTCCGTTCTGGCAGTTATTTGCCTATATTTTGTGAATTCGTGAATCAGGACAAAATATTCCGCCATTTGACTTTTCCATTCCATAACGCATTGGAGCCATTCCATCGTTGGTTTACCATAAACTTGCATTAGAGTTCAATGCATGGTAAATAATGAGTGCCTATAAAATGCGATCCTCAATATACGTACCTACATAAGATGTTAAAATGTTGAAATATGATACTCAATAAACCAAAATAAATAAGGATTTTTTTTTAACGACGTAAAATATATATGGATGGAACACGAATAACATTATGGAAAAATATACCATACTGTATACGGATTTGCTTTGAGAAGATATGTTATTATTATGGAAAAAAAATATTAGATGGGAAAGAGAGCTTTACGAGTTCAGTTTCCTCAAACGCACAGTTTCCGATACATGGAAATGTATTACATATTACGCTTGCATTACGTTCAAGGTATAATCTCCATATTTTCCTTATGGAGTTAATCTATTGAGAAAATAATATTTGTGTAGATTTTTATATTCATTGGGGGGAAATTGTATTATTTTAGATACGGAAGGCACGTAAAATTGGTAGGTCCCGGCTACCATTTGAACATCTTTGTAATTCTGAAATATGGTTGAAAAAAAAAATAGTTGTCATGATTTTCTATCAAATATTTAAGAACTAAGAGATACCTACATGAACTTATTTATTTATTTATTTACACTTTATGCAACAAAAATATTACATAGGCGGACTTAATGCCATAGGCATTCTTTCCAGTCAACCTATACACAAAATACATAGTTGTGACCTATAGGTCCATATTTACTGCCTTTTACGGATTCGTTCAGAAATGTACAATTCAAATGTTCAACTTTTCACCTTAGCGTGTGTAACTTTTTACAAAAAACGAAAAAGGTCACTGCGGTACTAATAAAATCACAGTTCTCACAACTTACCCAGGATAAAATCCTAATACAAAAACATAATATTTTCATACAAAACACCGACGAAATCTGCTGAAATGTCACGTCCACACTTTTGTTCATAAAAATATATGTTTAATAAAACCTGCTCTCTCATAACCTTTTTTATAGCGAACTTTCCAGCGACTGATTCTTTTTTTTTACAACCGTTTTTCTTTTTAGTCTGTGGCTCGCTCACTAACGCCGCCATAGGATGAATTCTTAATTGTCTGTGCAGCGTAATTAAATATGGTTGCATTTTTATTCTATGCTTCACTTGCAAAACTGTTGGTAATTACGTTTTGAAAACGTGGTCGTACCTTGGGGCTGTATTTTATTAAATTTTTCCACAGCTAGTTTCAGTCATATTTTATATTCGTTAGCATTTTTGAACGTAAAATTTTTGCGTTGCTTTAGAATTTTTGTGTAGGAACGTGTATGAATATGAATTTATATTCCTGCGGGAAATCCTTCAATTAAGAACAGGTAGTATCATTAGTTTTTTATTCCACACTTTTGTTGCCTTTGTCTATGTATGTATTAAGGCTAGGCAGATAATTAGCTATTTGGGATCTGTTTCTATCTGCAGAACACGCTAATCTGAAGCAGTACTGGGACGATTACAAAAAAAAAACCGTGTACATAGAAATCCTTTTCTAGAAAGCTTATTTTTACTTCGATTCGCAAAGAACCACGGCCAAAAGCTAGTTACTCCCATAAAATCTAAGCCAAAATGAATCAGCGCAATAAATAAAATCCCGCCATGTTTGCCTCGCACGTCTGTGGAGATTGGCGCGCTGTCACGTGATTGGCTCGTTAATTGCCGCCAACTGAGCCGTGCGTACGTGACCTACGTGTTTGGTGACTTTGATAAGCAGGAGAATTTTCGCTTGTCTCATAGGGCAGGGCTGAATCGCTGACAAATGGAAATGACACAAAGTATTGCTTATTTTTTTCCAGCATTCATATGTAAATCGAAAATCTATGAAATCGATCATTGTATAGGTACTGTAGAGGTTACATTATCAACATTTCGTAGCAAGGCTTCGTCAAGCTTCTTGGCAGGTAAGCATTAAGTCACTCAAGAATTAATTAAGTAAGTCATTAAAATAAATTAGATAACCATATTTTAACTATAAATAAGACTAAAGTAATAAACGATTTATGTATCTAAGTACTTATTTTTACGGAGACTAGACGCTTTTAGTAAGGCGGGGTAGTAAATCCAAAAGCTCTCGGTCGTATAATAAAAAATCTGAAAATAATTTGATAGATTAGAACAAAAAGACACGCTGACACGATGCTGAGCCAATCTAAACAGTTTGGTACAACACTGATCGGCTCGTTAATTAGACCAGCAACAAAGCCAATCCTACGTGACCAGTGTGTTTGATATAACCGATCTTGTTCGTTAAGCATGGTCTTACTCTGCTATGTGGGGAGAAATAAAGCTTTTGTTTGATGAGACGATAATAGTTTCGTCTGATTTTAATTGGTTGCTAAGAAAAGTAAGAAAGAGGTATACTTTTATTTTCTTGAGGGCCTAAGAAAACCCCAGTGGGTCCAGGACCAAAGTCTGCCAATGTTGAGGGGTTGTTCGAAAAGGCCACCACGATTAACACGGCCCTGGCACGTAAAAGGCTCAAGCAGGAACATGATGGGTTTTCGTCACTAAAAGTCTTGACACTCCCTGACACTTCATGACACTCCCTCACACTGCACCCACAGCGGGACCCCTCCCGCTAAGGTTAGCTGTTCATTAGATGATTTCCCATTAAACAAAACCTGAAACGCCTGATACGAATAAATAAAATAAGAATACAGCAATAGGTAAGCTTCAACCGGTCTGCGGCACTGTGACGCACATTTGCAAAACGTTTATTCTGATCTAGCATTCAGAAGATCTAGATTTCAGAATATGTGTGCGAAATAGCTTCTACTTAGCCGCACGGTTCATTAGCTATAAATATTAAATCACTTATCAGACCAAAATATTTTCTCCAATATAATAAATCGAATAAACGACCTTCTTAGTATTTGGGTGCGACTCAAAGACTTCTAGTACTTATAAAAACTGCCATAGTCTCCACTTTAAGAGCTTCTAGATTCAGCAGTAAAAATGAAAAACTACGTGTTATCATTGCCAAGTATTTTCGCGTAAATATTAAAGAAACTGTTGACGTAACTGGGGTGACGATTGTGAATTATTTATTAGAGAAAAAATAGTTTCTCTGCCATCTCCCGATTTGGCTCTGTTTCCATAGGGACCTTTAATATTTTAAGGGAAAAAAGTAGGAACAACTTCTATTGGAATTATATTTAGTAACTTCCACAGACAGCGTATTATAACGTAGCGGTTTTTATACATATTTACATACCTAATAGGTTCCATACACTAAAAAAGTTTTATTACATGTTCTTACTCTATAATTTGATATTCTTTACTCAAATTATCTAGGTTTAAATATAAGCACAATGTTATAACGTAGGTAGTCAGTTCATCTTCACAATCTAAATGAAATCTTATCTAGTTTCCGTGGCACGTCATAATTTATGGTGTAAAGTAAAAACGTCATTAAGGGTAAGGCCTGTTACCAACAAGGAGACAAACACAAAGTATAAGGTATACCTAGATAACCACGAATAATTAGTGACTAATAAATATAAAGTTATAGCAAAATTCACTAAGCTTTTCAAAACTATTTTTATCTATTGTTTTACCCTTCAGATTTATTAAGAAAGCCATGTTAACAGACCAGCAGCACGATGCAAATTTATATAAGGCTTAAGTTTTTAACGGTTTTTTACATAATATATTACATATTCATTTTTTGCACGAATTAAATTTCTTATTTACTTCTACCTCTTCTTGGTTCTAACCGCAAACATAAAAATGATATTCGTTCAGAAACCAAAAGGCTGTTTTAACAGCAGTTTCTGAACTTTGCAATGTTAATGTAATTCGGTTTATTACACTCTTCGTTTTTATTATTATTGTAGAACGTGGTAATGTAACGTACATCCTTGGAAATAATGGTATAATGTGTGGTACCAGTGTTTTTCTTATGGCGCTTTTATGGCAAAATTCCAAGGTTTTTACCAAGATCTTTTTGCTGTGTGTTGTTATGTGTTTTCCCTTCCAAGTTTAACGTTTTAATACGTATGACAAATGAGGAGTAAAAATTTTCTTCCGCGCATTCGAAATTCAAACCTCTGGAAAAAAATCTTCAAGGGTCTTATGACTTCCTAAGAAATAACAAATGTAAAACACAAATACAGGAACAAAGAAAAACGAAAAATAAGTACTTAAAAAAGTAATAAGTCTCAGAAAGTAGGCCAGTTACGGATAAATTAAACAAAAACTCTTTACTCAGAAATCCTTTTACTAGAATACTTGAAAAACAAAAACGTTATGAAGTTAGGAGAGCCTGAAGCTAATTATTCTTCAAAGAAAAGCTGAAAATCTCAGTAATTTAAGAAGGATATTGAAAAAACCTTGTTAAAATCTCATCTGAGGCTTAAAGCCTGTTACTGGCACGTTTATTATTTGTGAAAATATATAATTACAGCCGAATGAGAGCCGATAAGGGTGTGGATGTATTGAGAAGCATTGACGATGCGAGATTGCACGCTTATGTATTAAGCAAAACATGTGTGTTCTTCAATTAAGTATATTTTAAGTTACCATGTTATGCAAATAAATGATATTCTATTCTATTGATAAAAATCGCTGTTTATCATGTTCTTAGTGATATAAATATAGTCATATATCAGCTTAAAATAAATCATCAGCTCTTTTTTTAAGCCACTGGGCATAGGCCCTGTTCTCACATATCGATAAATCAACATTTATTACCACGCTTGCTTGAAGCAGATTGGTGATTTCTTTTATGACTTGGTTACTTTGAAAATACTGCAATTTTGATACTTAAAAACCCTTTAAAAACCTTTTATGTCTTTACGACATAAAAGGGTAAAAGTTACTGAAACGTTTTATTACCAGTGACTATGATTATAGGAACACTTTGATTTGGTTGTGTGAAGTTATTATAAAACCCCGCCCCGCTACGATTGTTATCCCGCTCCTCTTATGACACTAACCGCACCCTAACCCCGTGTTTCAGACCGCCAATTTGCGTAAAAAAGCGAGATTTATTGCGTAAAAGTATTTTACAGTTAATAACGTTCCTTTTCATAAATTACGTGGTTTTCTTCGCCGTTTACATGTATATTTTATTAAGTATTCTCTTTCTATTCATGGCTGGTATTGAGTGCGTTTGCGACGGTAGGTATTATATAGTGAAAGAAGAATCTTCGTTTTGAATGCATGAACTAGGGATATGCACAAAAGCGGTATTGTGCATTCAGGAATGGAGTGAAAAACCTTCCTGTTTTCATAGGTATGCTTTTCTTTAGCATTTTTTGATTGGATTTTAGCCTACGGCTTTCATATAGCGTGCATATTTCCAAGGCATTTTTTTTGAGTATTTTCCTTTTGATTTGTTTTCAGTAACGATGACAGAAAAGTTGTATTATATCATGTTTTACGTTATGTACCATGTACTACATATGACTCATGAGATATGAAACCTAATAATTAATTTAGAACATATATTATGTGCCACGTGGTACCCTAATCAATTCAATAGTTTTTGCTTGAAAGAGTTATAAACTATAATCTATCCTCATGAATGTTCACATTTGTAACGGTCAGTTGAATGATTAGGGGTTTTTGGAAGCAAAAAAAAAACAATAGAATCAGCCAAAAATGTATTGAAAAATTAAGAATTCAGTACACACTGAAGAAATTACTGAACGACACGTTTAGTTGTTTTCTTAGTACGTTTCTGATTTTTCTTAGGTTTCATGGACTTGCCAATGATTTTGGCTAGTTTATTCAGTTTTATCTCGTCTTCTTTGATAGAGCTTAGATTTTTTTTGGTCTTTTTTGATACTTTTTTCTCATGGTGTTTGATGGTGTCGTCGATCCATTGGGACAGGATCGTGAGTTTGGTATAAACTCCTGGGACGATGCCACATCCAGCTCCGAAGGAGGTGACTCCAACTTGCACGTTGTTCCATGTTAAAGGACCGCCACTGTCTCCCTGTGAAAAAAAAGAATATTGTAGATTTTGTTATACATTTTGTGAGCCAGTGTTTGTTGTATGTTATGGCAAAATTTCCCCAAATATGTGTACGCGTCGGCACGAGACCACTCTCATGTGTTCGCGCACAAAGATTGCAGTTTCGTGAACATTTAAGCAATGTTCGCACGCAATTTGTTACTGTTTGCGAGTAGGATAGAAGAAACATTTTGTTTGCAACACACAGTCTACTTAAATATATTTTCGCCTTGGAATAAAAGCTTGAAATATCAGGCAATTTGCGCGTATCTGGGCTCGTAAGCTAGCCGCCATTAACTTTGTCGATTACTATAAAAGTTAAATCATAATATAGAACAGTTAATACTTACAACACAAGAATCCTTATGCAGGCCTCCAGCGCAGAGCATTCTCTTAGTAATGCGTCGTTGTTTGCTGTAAGCGAACTGACAGTTCAGCCACGCCACCACGGGTACCGTCACCTGTTGCAGGTTCTCAGAGATATGTCCTTCTGGCTGCAATGAAAATCAAAATGCAATTATTCAAAACTAGCTTCCATATATCTGCAGTTTAGGGGCTGCGATCTGCCGGGGCTGCGTGATTGTTCGCAAGAGTTACCGCGGCCCTGGTACATTAAAGGCCTACGATGGACCACGACGGTTTTTAGTCAATAAGAGTCTGACACTCCCTCACCGCTGCTAACCCACAGCGGGAGGGGTCATTTGATGATTTTGGACGTCGATAAAAAAAGGGGGAACTACTTTCCGTAGATGGATGAGGATATTCTATGTCCTATCTCCCCTCGTTGTAAAGTACCTCCCCTTTTTAATGTTGAGAATCGGAGAGCACGTAAATATCGGTCCTGCGCCTGATCTCTTTCCAGTCGTGTCGGATTGCCGTCTCATCGGGTTATGAGAGTGAAGGAATAGGGAGTGCACCTGTGTCTGCGCAAATACATGTGCACTATAATAAGTCCTGCGCAGTTGGCTGATCTCCTTAAATGAGAACAGCCACCGTGGCCGAAATCGGTCGTGGACGCCATTAATGTTGAGAAAGATCAGTCGTTCTAAAGAGGCTGAAAGACAACACGTTTATAATGTCAAATACATATTAAATGAAACAGACCCCAAAGCCATACACCGCTTCCTATGTTTTTGTTGGGAAGAAAAACATAGGAGTGGAGCAACAAATTCCCTAGCAGAACGTTTGTGTTTCAATACATTTCTGTGAGTCAACATATACACACGCAGGAATAAGGTTCAGAATTTTATCAGTTGCGCTGTGCGTTAAAAAAAGAAAGATGCTACGAATAATGTATCCTAGGGGAGATATCTGTCACAGCCTTTTTATCATCCCATTGCTGGGCACAAGCCTCCTCTCACACGGAGAAGGATTGAGCATTTATCACCACGCTTGCTCACTGCGGGTTGGACTTAATATTAATCATTTTCTCCGTAACTCAGATTTTTGAATAAAGAAACTGAATTCTGAAAGACATTCCAACGGTATGAAGACGCCTTGGGGCCACCTTTGTAAGTAAATTTCTTTGTCATAATGGCGTAGACCTATTTACCCATTTCGGTTCCAATAAGAATTTAATATTCATCGTCACCACAGATATTAAATCGAGTGCTAAGCTATAATATCTCAGCCTTTTAATATTTAAGTATCATATCGCTTTTAATACGTTTCTATTAATTTCTGTCTAGACTTGGCTGCCAATATTAATTTTGACGTAAAGCTAAGCTAACTTATAATAAATCTTAGGTTTGTAATATTATAATAACATTTTTAATATAGGGTTCGTAGTAATTGTAAATATTTTTTTCAAAATATTTTATTAAAAACAATATTTAGATTTTTTATTAAAATGACACAAAAAGTTTTTCTTTTGAGTCGAAATATTAGATACTAAGTTAAAAATTATTTATTAGGTGCTCATTGATGTAATGACAAGGTTTAGTTGTTATTCATTCGTTTTAACTATATATTCCCTAAATATTATTATTCCGTAAATAATAATCGCTTGAATCCATTTTGATCAAACTTATTTAAGAAGTACCGTTGGCAAAATTAGTTTCATCCGTTGAAAAGTTACGATGCCTCTGACGGACACACTAACTGCCACACTCAGAGTCAGTTAATGGTTACTTAAGTGGCTCCTTAGTATAGATTTAAAAAAGCTCACTCTCAGAGACAATTAATGATCCGTTACCACCCCTTAATGACAATTAAAGTTAAGTAAAGCAAAACCTTTACTTAACTTTCTAATTATTGATTTTGACATTTATGTTTAAGGTTATAAAAGTAAATAAAATATTTTAAAAAGTCTCAGGAATAGAAGTGTTTTAACAATAAAGTAAAGATGAGTGATTTGCTTGTCTTTATTGATTTTGTAGACTATACCAGAAGGTTTAGAGTAGTGGGGCCAAATAAGAAGCCCAGGAGGAGTAACATTAGAAGTCTGGAATATAAAAGAGTATTTTTCTATCAATGTTCAAGCATTCACTGGAACAAACTTGGAATTTTATGATCTAGTAGCCCGGTGGCCTGGCAGTACCCATGATAGTTTTATTTATAACAGCAGCGCAATTAAACAAAGACTGAATACTGGTGTGTTAAAAGGGATAATTTTAGGGGACAGCGGGTATGCAGTTAGCAATGTGCTACTGACACCGTTTTTATCACCAAATTCAACTGCACAAGAAAACTACAACAGAAGCCAAATAAAATATAATGTGGAATACTGTGGAAAGATGCTTTGGCATTTGGAAAAGAAGGTTTCCTTGTCTCCAACTTGGCATGGGCATTAAGATGGATACAGTTGTGGCTGTTAGATGTGCTTATGCGACACTGCATAATATTTCTTTACAGGTTCATGATTTGGTTCCAAAGAACTGGGAATCTCCTCATATTGAGAATGATGATGTTGTCCTGAATGAAAGGCGTGAAAGCACAACCAACAGCAATGGATTTTTAGTGCGACAATCTATAGTTGATAGATTTTTCTCACAATATAATTTTTAATAAATAAAAATCCATAAAATAGGAGGAATACTTTTTTAATTATTGAACAAGAGGCCAATTATGTAGTACAAAGTTTATTTGACTTCCTCGTTGAGCTAGTGGTCGCTTTTTGGGTTTTCTTAAACCTTCACAAAGCAGCCCGTAGTCTGGAAGTTGGTGATTGATTCCTGATTGAACTCCTGTGTTATACTATCCCATGCTGCTTGTTTCTTGGCGAATGACTTGCCATCTGTTATTTAAGATTCCACGATTGGTCTCTTTTTAACTAATTGTGCTAACAAAGCTTTTTCGTCCGCCGTGAAATTAGCCACACGTTTGCGTGGGGCTCTTGTTCCTGAAGACTCCTAAAATGAAACAAGCACAAGTTAAATTATTCAAATACATATGTGCAGCTACTAATGTACATAGAAACGAAACTTACCATGATAATATGTTAAGATAAAGCTATTTATTTCAGAGCTTATCACACTTTTCCACACACTTTTCTTTCCTGACGGTTAACGGAACAAGATTTTTAAACGTAACCTTGACACTGACAGTACAATATTGACAGCGATACCAGAAAAAAGTTTCCATGTACTTTATATCATTTACATTAAAATAGGTGTTTTTACGTAAAAACGACCCCGAAATTAACAAATTCTTATTTCTATTGTTGATATACAAGGTTTTAATGTATTTAAATAACAGTTTTTGCTACTTAATAATTTCACATTTTAAGGTGCGGCTACACCTTTCGTTTATCGATAAGCATTATCAAAGACAATTTGACGATACTCTGCCCTACGGATACTTAAAGCTGTCATTAACTAATGAACCCTTAAATTTCGTCTCTGGGATGTATCGTTCATTAATAGATTTAATGATAATTAGTTAAGGACTCATTAGGACTAATTTAAGTATCCATTCTGAGTGTGGCAGTAACAGCCAGTTTCTTCATCAATTATTAACTTTTACTTGACCATTACTGTCATTTTAACAAATGTGTTTCTTCATCAAAGTAACAGCTAAACTAAAAGTCAATAGAGTTATCACAATTTAACTTTGTCAAAACGACAGTGAGTTTAGCTTTTACCGCCCCCTAATGAGCAGTAAAAATTAAAGGCTAAAGTTACAGTAAAACTAAAAGTTAAAATTGTGATAAAACGAATTTGACCGTTACTTTTGCTGTTACTTTTGATGAAGAAACTGGCTGAGTCGTCAAAACTACGTAGATATAACACCTCTTTCTACATCAAGGGTTAAAAGATATAACTTTCTTTCACATAATATAATATTTAACTTTTTCATTTCTACACCGATATTCTTATTACTTTTCTCTTAAAGGGTGAAAATATTTATAAAGGTGTATTTATGAATGACATCTTTATGAAACCTGTCGGACTCAGCGATATGATGGAGAAGGATAGGGTTATTTACCCTGAAGAAATAAATATAACTTTTTTATTATGCCAACTTCTGGGAGGTTTGGCATACTAAATATTATGCCAGTTTCTATTAGCTTACTTAGAGACAGTAATTTTAATGAAATACAAACTATGAATTTAAATTCTTCAACATTTTCTGGGTACGAAAGCTCAGTTACAAACTGTCTTTTATTTTATTAAATTCGGTGCAGTCATTTCAATGTAAATAACCTTACTTTTTGGATTCACCGTTAAGTAATAGTTTCTGCCAGCGGTTACTACCAATTCCATGTAGGTCCTCTCGAAAATGGACTAAATTATGTTTCATTTTATGAAATTCGGTGTAGTAATTAAATAATTAACCTTAGTTTTTGCAATCATCATAAAGTACTAGTTTCTGCCAGTTCAAACGTAACAAGTAGGCTAGGGATTACGATAATGTAATGCCAATGTCTTACAGATAGGACACGAAATTAAATTCAATATAATTTGTGTTCTGAAAGTAGACTATAGGTACTGCAGTAAATGGACTATCTAACACTTCGATTCAAGCTCTTCAGCTTCATAAAATTTGCAAAACTCACCTGAGTAAAGCCCCATCCAGTAGCATTCAAATGCGTTCCTTTCTTCAGTTTAACAATGTTACCGGTATAAGAGATTTTATTTACTTTCTTTCCGAAAGTAAGACTTTCATTCAGTTTCAGGATGCAAATATCATAGTCACTGGTAACATTGGAGTACGATTCGTGGATAATTATTTTTTCTACGTCATACAGTTTGCCACCTTCGTCGACCTTGTCGGTGCCAACTAGCACTTTGTACTCTCTGTCCCTGTAAATAGAGTTGGAAATCGTTTGATAAAGGGTTTTTAGGGTTCTGTATATAAAGAGAATAAGGAGATCCTAATACAAAGACTAGAATGAAAAGTCGTGGTGGCCTATTGGGTAAAGGACCAACCTCTCAAGTATGAGGGCGCAGGTTCGATCCCAGGTCAGTCAAGTACAGTCACAGTTCCTAACGAAACGTGATAGTTCAAATTGACACTAAGGTAACTAATGTACTACTAAAAAACTAGAATTAAATCAATATATTAGTTTGAATATATTTTTCGTAATTTTTTAGATACCTAATAGTACCCTTAGTGTCCGACTCGCTCTTTGCCGATTTGAATGACGCAATAGGTACAGAAGAATATATTGAGAACTCTTTTAAGAATATTGAATGTTTCCATAGATACCTTTCAGAGACAAAAAAGGTATTCTTGTATAAGAATTGGACCTAAAACAATGCTTAAAGCTTTTTCTGTTTTATTAATATAGCGACTGATGGAAATTTTGCTGAATTTTGGTGTCTTTACCTACTGAATAAAAGATTGTAATATTTTTAAGATTATTTTGCTGTGTTGGATCGAGTGCTTAGTGTAGATAGAAAATTGATTTTAAAAACAGTTATTGGTAAAAGGATTTTTTTTCTTTAGGAGCACAAAATTATATTTTGCGAAAAATTTAAGCCATTACTACATACTAGCGTTTCCCCATGGATCTACCGGAATCCCAGATAAAAATTAGTCTATGTTCCTTTTCAGGCTCTTTAGATTATTAATTGTAGGCAAAAAATCGGTTCTGTAACTTTGGTGAGAAAGCGCGATAGACAGACAGAGTTTTGACATCTTTAAATTGCCAACAATTTTGAAAACTGCTAAGTAATTTTGTAAAGACGTAATTCTGCTGACGAAACTATAGCAATTTCTACTATCTTTATTCTTGCGAAAGATTTTCACCAGATAAAGATAAAGACTATATTTATAAAAGAAAAATCTGTGTGAATTCATCGCTAATCCTTGCCTATTCAAGTCTGAATCAGTTTATTGAATATACGCCTTTCACGCACGTGAGTAATTTTAGGGGCTGTAAATCAAGTTGGAATAAATCGACTTTTAGACGTTTTTATGCTGTAGGACGAAACTGAAGGTCATTTTTTTTAAAGAGTAACTGTCAGTTGCACAAAGCTCCATAAAAGTTAAAGCTTCTTTAAATATATGGCTTAGTCTTTCTTTGTCAACAAGTTAAAAAGTGTCAGCAATAGATCTAATGAAGCTTAAATTTTAATGGACCTTTCTGCAAACTGACGGTTAATTCGATGGATGTGTGTATTTTTTATGTTTTGATGTACGCAATAAAAGGAAAACATCAATTCGATGTAAGTAGGTAGGTATAGTGTTTATTCATGTAAAAGTTCTCTCTGCAGTTAATTATACTCGCCTATAGCTTTTAAGTTTTAAAGAGATTTTTCCTTGTAACGTTTTGCTAACTTGAGTTATTTTTAATTAAATTAATTGAATACTCGTACAGAACAAACATGCAAAACAATATCAAATAACACAAATACGAGAATTTAATTAAATGCTGGTCCAACTTTATTACTTGTGATTCGCTTTGGGACAGCAGAAGAATTCATTTAGAAAAAATATTTTGTTGAGTTCTTTTTATTTGTCTTTGAGTGTAGGCTTTCAATTAATGTTTTTCCTTATTTTTATTAAAAAGACATGTCCGTTCATCTTGAATTGGAACGTGTCATTTTCATAAATAATGTTGTCTTCACGGATATGAGAGCATAATGTATTGATACTTAACTTTTGTTTTTTTTTTAATATCCAATATTTTTAAGAAATAAATTAACTTAAATATCAATACAATCGACAATCTCGAGATAACTGCTTGGTTTTTTGCAATGATAGCAATAAAAGTAACGTTATGAATAATACAAATTGCTCGTGTATGTATTATGGATCCCCTACGGGCTATATGATAACTCAGGATTCTTAGATCTCTTCTTCTTTTCTGTATTAGGCTTCTTACGATAGAAATACTTACGGCACAATACAATGAGCGGCAGTTAGAACAAACTGCTCGTGTATGATGGATCCCCCGCACCAGTGGTCAGTGCCGTTGATACGCAGTGACACTATGTAAGGCACATCTTCTATGCTGATCTTATGGCCGCCAATGATCCCCACATGTGGGGATTTTTCTTCTGGTGAAGATAAGAAAATTATCGATTAAATATGTATGTTTTGTTTCTTTACTGTTGTGTAGATTATAAAACCTTTGCAGTGTTTAATTTATGACCTAGAATATCTTGCCTTTACAGGACAATTTATGGCACACTTTTGATGTCCTTTAAGTCCACTTTTAGTCTGAATATGGAACAAACAGAAAAATATATGACGCGAATCCAGGTATAAATAATACGTTGAATAATTTATAATAAGCAAGACTAATGTAGTGCATATCTATCTAGCACACAAATATAAAAAATCCAAACTTAGTAAAATAAAAGAATCTAAACCTTATCGAACTCAACAAACATCTTTTGAAAGCATTCCAGAAAAATACCCAGCCAAATGTTATTTTCTCTTACAAAAGCAACTGCATTACATATCAAAATTAATGCTTCCGATCGCAGCAAATGAGAAATCCAAGTTTCTAGCAATATCTCAGAAAAATTGGCGTAGTTCCAAAACTGCTTGATCTTAGTTTACCCTATTTTTATACAAAGTAGAATACACAAGTAGACAATCTGCTTTTTGAAGCTGGGTCGGTAATATTGCAAGTAAGTGTACAGTGGAAAGTATTGCCCCTATTTTGTGCAACTAAGTGTAAGACGCTTATTGAGTTTGTAAGTACATAGTATGATTGGTTTGCAGTTGTTTCCATTGTAGTATTAAGCATTATTTTACAAAATATATAGAAACGAGTAATAAAATAAGTACCTAAATATGGTTACTCTCATTTTAGACATAAAACTAAGTACTAAGTACCACCTACTTAATTTAGTTTTTTTTTTCACTAATTAATTCAATATTTATTTGGGGACTTGTAAGATTTATAATTTTTGCCTTAATTTATTTTCATTTCTTCAAGGGTTTTTCTTAATCCAGAAATTAAAAATAAATTATTTCCAAGGTAAATAGTATTAGAAGATAATTATAAACACTTACTTTTAGCCTTCTTAAGACCGTAAGCACTGCTTAAACACACCAAAAGCACAACCACTCGTATAGACAACATGGTGAACCGATATAGTCGCCATGATACTAATTCCACTGATATTTATAAAAGTTTTATCTAACAGGAAAACTGGTTCAATTAATTATTTATTTTAAAAATCTACCACATAGATAGGTACCTGATAAGTACAGTTAAACGGAAAAGTTTGTTACAAAAGTTCGATTAATTAAATAGTTTTTTTAAACAGATAGGCACTTTGTATACAAATATTGATGTATCCTTAGTAAGTTTTTGTATCTTATATGATTAAGGTCAGATATTTTATTAAAGTCATGGTCAGGTTTTAAGTAAGTATAATAAAAAAGGTTAAGATTAAAAACCTCTTTTAACAAAAAGTGAAAAAAATATTCTGATATGCATAGTTATATAATAGGTACATGAAATAAGAAAAGTATATTTTGTTTTGTACCTATTATTTAAAGAAACAGTCTTATGCAATTAATTAACATAAAATAAAAATAATTTTGTATGAGGTCCGTAACAATGAAATTTTACCGACTATACAAGCGCAACAAACAATTAGCATAGATTTCGTTAATGAGGTCATTTCAATAACAAATTTACGATAAACGAAGCTAATGAGCGAACTGTTTGGAACTTTATCAGAGAAAATAATTGTCAATCTGTTGTATAATAATTATAATCGATATGAATAGCTACATAGGTATATAATTTTGGTTATTTGAACAAAAATAAAAGTAATAATTTAAAGTCATGTTCACTTGTATGTTCAGATAGCAACAGAACCGAAAATAAAAATGTTTTTGACCTGTTTTGTTCCCAAATCGATTGATCTGAATTTGATAAGTTATTTTTGATAAGAAATTACCACCTCAAAAAAGATAGTATAAGTACCTTCAATAACAGATACAAACAGAAGTAGCCTATTCCCCCCCACAGCCCTTTTTATACTCTTGTGACTAGCGTATTTTCCGAAAAACCGAGCGACTATAAATGAAAGCGGTCTAAAATATTTACTAGCAAGCTTTCAAAAGTAAGTTTACATAATGAAAATAACTTCATTCTAAGGAAGATATTCACAAGCCAAAAGGTACAAAAACATATGACTTGTTTGTTTAAGTGAATAAAGGGGGAACAACATACCTTTGGAGCTCCCACACACTGCAAACTTTAAGTCGGACGATAGTTTGTTCGGGCCCGTTGATCAGTATGAAAATGAATGAATGTATGCATATAGCAACGATGAACTATTTGGCCGGTAATTTTTTTTAACGACGCCAAAAATTATCATTACCCCTCCCGCTGTGGGTTAGCAGCGGTAAGGGAGTGTCAGACCCTTACTGGCTAAAAACCATCGTGTTCCGTCGTAGGCCTTTTATGTACCAGGGCCGCGGTAACTCTTTCGAAGAATCCCGCACCCCCGACAGGCCTTGGCCCTGGGCCCCGCTGGAGTTTGGCCGGTATCAGAGAGACTAAAAACGTTAATTAAATTCAAATATAATAAAATATTTATATAAACAATAAAATATTTATATATACAATAAAATATTTTTCTTATATTTATCGGGTCAACTTTCGACCGACTGTTGTGTCTACAGTATGCTGTTTAGTCTACAGTATTCCTAAGAACACCACGACAACGTTTTTCATTTGTTTTCTCTGCCAAGCAAGACTTTCCGTATGTATATTAGCTCAGGAATTTATGTAAATATAAGGTACAGAGCAAGTTTCTTGTCGATTCCAAGACATATTGTTTGTGTTACGAATTCTCAACAAGAATGAGATCCCAACGCGTCGAAGTTTTTTATCGCATTTCAGGAGCGTATTTTGTTGAGAAAATAATGTTTTACTGAAATTGAAATAAAAGCAATTTATTGGTATCCGATTTAAGTAGGTATATTTATTTTTGCATCAATGGAAATACTACTCAACAGTCAAGCCAGAGCGTCTGACAACAGAAATTATTTTGTTGCATTCTGTTTCTGTACGGTATCATATCACGCTAGTATTGAGTGAATTTTGTACCTCTTTCACGCAAAATCAAATATTAATGAAACTTGCCAATCAGAATATCACCTATATAAGGTTGGTACTTTTTTACAGGGCGCGAGAAGTTCTCTAGAGATGTAGATAAAACACCAAATAAAAGCTAGTTTATACAAAATCTAAAGCTATTTTGCTATAAATTCGGCTTGAAATACGTTCACCATCCATTATTTCTCACAAAGAACTTTAATAGAATTTGCGTCGGTTATCTAATGTACTTTTAATGGCACCCTTTGAGTACTAGATTAAGAGAATAAGAGAATTTTAGCTTACAGCTTCAATAAATAAAATTGTGGTAACTTTGCGTAAAAAATTGTATTTCAATACTAATTAGGTAATAAAAAAATAGAAAATTAGTATTTTTCTTTTGAGTTTTTATAAGAAACCATTTGAGAGCTACGGTGCCTGCCACAGACACACAAGCAGACAGTCGAACATAAAACACCCCTTTTTTAAGCCAGGAGCTACAACTAATGAACACATTTTGATGAAACATCGCAACAACAGTAGGTGTAGAATCATCGGCACGAATCTTGAGCGCTGACCTTCACCTGCGCAGAAGTGTGCGGGCCAATCACCGCTTTATCCCGCCCCCGCGCCTCACTTCATACCACAAAAGGGACCCAATAAATTACTTCTGCGCAGGTGAAGGTCAGCGCTCAAGATTCGTGCCGATGATTATAGCTACCTGTAGATTAAACATCAGAATCTGGTGCGGACGAAAGTTCTCTCAAGACACGGGTGAAATGCCAAGGAATAGCTATTAACTACAATAATAATATGTTGCTAACACCCTAACGACGTAGGCTGATGGAAAAGGGCGCAAGATTAATGTCTTGGAAGTACAAAATAATGAGATGTGTATGAAGCCTAACGAGAACAGCGATATTCGCGTCGGTGAACAAAATAATCAGTGTAACAGCACTTTCATACAGGTACATTTTGTCGCGCGTAGCAAACCAAGTATTAGCGCGACGTATTCTGAGTGGAAAAAAAATCTCGCGCCATTCCAGGACGCTTCTTTTATATCTGTAGTTGTGAATTGTTTGCTATCGAGCGTATTACGTGGCATGCAGCCCGTACGCACTGAGATTTGCAATGAGAAAACCGAGCGGCAAATCCACTAGTGTGTAATGTTCATGTTAATGTTCTAAATGCGAAAGTACCTCATATCTGTCTGTAGAGCTTTCAAGCCAATACAAATAAACCAATTTGAATTTCAAACGGAATATACAGTTTGTCTGCGGCCTGAGAAAGGACTTAGGTACTCTTTGTCCACGTACGAAAACTAGTTTCCTTAAGTGGACCCACTAAGTGAAACTAGTTAGCAAACACTTATGTACCAAATAGCCCAACGTTAATAAACACCAACAAATAAACTGCATTTCAAAAAAACCGACCACCTAAAAGGACAACAAGAATTCACTCACTAAACCCGGAGCACGTTCAAAGCAATGTCAAATTGAATCTCCTCATCTCGTGTAACAGATTAGCAGAAACTCTGCCAGGATTCATCCAGCGAGTTAGGAATGGCGACTCCTTTCATTTATACCTCTTTTTTGTTTTTACTCGACTTTTGTGTGGAACCTGTTTTGCTGCAATGCTGTGTTTAGTTTTTTCTTCTTTTTTTGTGGCTGGCTGGTGATAATTTTTGGTTAAGAGGTTTGGTAGGATTTTAATAAATACTTTAATTTATAGGAGTAAGTAAGGATACAATTCATAAAGTGATTTCAATAACAAAGATTCTTTTAGACATACGATTACCATTGAAAAACTCCCTCTCTGTTATTGTCATAAAATTAAATAAAAAAAATACAAAATAGCTGTGGGAACATGGAGCTTCCTGCATGAAATATTGCACTGTAATTAAATAAAAAATATACTGGTATATTATTAAATTGCTAAAACTGCAAAAGTAGTGGCTTTCATTAACAATCGCGACAAAACTAAGTTAAGGTTCAAGCTTAACTAAACTGAATGTTGCCAGCAAACAAAATTGAGATTCAGCAACTTTTAAGTTACGCAAATACTTAGTTAAGTTTTGCTGGAAAACAGTAAATGTTGCCAACATTATTGCATCTACACTCGAGTGCAGCGAAATTGAGTTTGTCGATATATAGAAATTAGATTTCTATGAAATATTGATCGTCTTCTATTCTCTGTATCCAAGTCCAAAGTAATTTTCAATCAGCGAAGTATTAATTAGCTAGATTCTAAATTAATATAATTTAGCTTTAGCTAGCTACTAAGTTATTTAGGTACCTACTTTAGTTTTCGTAAAGATTCTTTGAATATTACATAAAAAAGTAATACCTACAATTCTCTTCAAGTATTTTTCCATTAAACCATTCCTGGAAAATTTTCAATGAATCCAAAAAAAAAATCCATATACTTATCTATTTTATAAAAAATAGGCATATTTTTCCGTATAAAAAAAAAACGCAAAAAAATATTGACGCATACAATAAAAAGAAAATGGCTACCACATAAAAATCCCTTAACGAAGAACCATTGAAGCATTTGGCTGTGATCCAAAATATCATGTTTCATAGATACAGCGCTGACCCAATTTAGTTCAGTTGCTATTTCAGCGGTTTTTCAGCCAGTTAGCCTTATGGCCGTAGAGGAAAAAAAAACCTGATTGAAGTTGGAATGACTGCAATTCAAATTGTTTGAAAAAAGTTTAAGGCTACGTTTTGGTTCTATGTAAATATTTTAATGGTTACGAATTTTGTATTGGTTCTATACAACCAAATTCTTAACCATATTACGGTTAAGAATTTGGTTGTGGATGTGCTATCGCAGGACTACTGTACTGATTGAACAGTGTTCATCAAAGACGGCTTAAACCGGCTTTTCATCCAGGTGCAAGGAATAATTCCTAGGGAACGCGGCTGAAACCGCCGGCAGAAGCTTGTAAATTAGAAGTTAAATAATGATTACCGGCGCCGGCGGCTTGAAAGTCGTGAATTTGAACCCTCCTATTTGCACTATATGTAGATATGAACCTACTACAGCTAAAAGCAAAGTTAACTAAGCTTTTACTGAGGGCTTACCCCGAAATACTCAAAGTCACATAGGTTTAAGATCTCAGCAATTTGCGTAAGTGTGTCAAAATTAAATTATGTTTTGAGCAGTTTTTTAATTTTTATGGCTTTTCAGTATTCAGTCGCATAACCTGTAGAAGGGATTGCAGTACAGTAATGACGATACGACACCAAACCTAAAGATACAAATGAAATACCCATAAAATGACAATAAAAATAAATTCTAAGACCTTCCAATTATCTTTTCAATTCCAAATACGATTCTTTCAACTCAATATACCTCAAAAAGGTAGCACATAAAGTGACTGGAAGAGATTTCTGACACAGCTACGCAGTTCCTAGAACAGACACGAACAAAGAAATTGTTCTTTCTTGACAGGTTTAATGGACGTTGTACATGGAGAACAAAATTACGAGCGGAGATGTCATAATGGAAATTCTCCTGAGAATCATTACCCTCCGAGCCCTTTTCCCAATTATGTTGGGGTTGGCTTCCAGTCTAATCGGATGTAGCTAAGTACCAGCGCTTTAAAAGGAGCGACTGCCCTATCTGACCCCCTCAACCCAGTTACCCGCGCAACCCAATACCCCTTGGTTAGTCTAGTGTCAGACTTACTGGCTCCTAAAATCGCATCGCAAAAAATAGCATCACCAAAATGCGGGTGGTCGGGGGACGAGGAACGTTACCTACTACGCCCTATTTATTTACTTTATTTTTAATTTTCAAATTTTTTCAAATTCAAAATCTTTATTGCGAACTAAGTGGTATAAAAGGATCTTATAACTAGGTACGTACTAAGAACTTAGTTACCCGTTAAGGCATTGCAATTTTAAATCAATTGCAATTTTTAAATCAATCAAGACCAATCTTTGACAGATGTGTCAAGGAACCCGAACTGATCGTTTTAATCACGTCAACCGTGCATAGTTGACCTAGAAGAAGGCGACTGGCCTACCTGCCTTATGGCATATCCACTACCATTCCTTCCTCCGTAACATTTTACGTGTCACGCAAGGATCCCCAACCTTTTAGTTACGATGTAAGGCCGAATGTTTTATTACAGGGAAACCTTCGATATTTGTAGTCCTTACTAGTCAGCGGATTTTATGAGGATCTTCGGTTTTTCTTTTGTTTTTGGTAGAGATTACTAGACGTGGTTTGCTTTTTTACTTTGTATTGACTTAGAATCAATTTCAAGAAGAATTTAATTTAAAAAATAACTGCAAATACTGATTTTTCATACCTATTTATAAACTTACTTTAAATTATTTAAGTCTAAAGACACAATCAAATCAGGCTAAATATATGTACCTAATATAGCTTTAAAAAGCTTTACGTAAAGAGGATGTCAAGTGCTTTTTAACCAAGAAAACCTTTGAAAAACCAGTATTTTTTAGTTAATACTTTCCCTTCCATAACCCACCATATAGGTAGTTGGACCAAAACCACATTAAGGTCGAAATCTTTTCCGTCTAATTGTCGACCATTGTCTAAAGATAATGTACCGGAGGAAGCCTATTGTTCTAGAAAGTTCTGCCGCTAGTTTCCTGCCTTTAAATCATTCTGGGTCTAGCTCAGCGCTTTTTGTTACAATGTGGGTAGTCTAGGATAGTAATGGGGAGCATTAGATTGTGCCTTTGTTTTAAGTCGGGTCTTGTTGAGTCGATAGTTTTTTTGAAATAGTTAACAGTCGATTATGTTTTGGGCAGAAATACTACCCGCAACTAGACAAAAAGCAGTAGTGAAATATCATATTTTCAGGCACTTGATACTAAATCACAATGCGTTTATTTAAAATAAGCTTAGAATCAGCACTTTTCGAACGTCAGCATTACATAAGGTAGTCCCCAAAAACGCACATCCTTCACCACTTCCTATGTGTTACACATACAAAGTTAATTGATTTAAGTTAATTTAATAATATTTGTGTCAAAGTTACAGGGAGGAACAGTTTCTATAAATAATATTTGTGGCTTCTAGGCATTTGAACAAAGATTTCCCACTCAATATTTCCCGGAATAAAACGTTCATTTCCCGCCCTGATACATGTGGAATTTCACCTAAATTCGTTAATTCCAAGCGTGAGAGCATTTCAAACAAAGCCCCAAGCATTGCAGTTTTAAGCCCCGTAGAGTGACGCCGAGTATTGTGTTCAACCTCCTTTGAGTAAGGTTTAAGGAAGTACATTACAAAAGGGTTTAATGTTTCTCAAAGGCGAGAACAACCCTTCACATTTAAATAACAAAATCTTAAGATCCAAGATCAGTCTTTGAAATTTCATCCCAAGATTAAAATCTTAACGTAAATAAGGAAGTTGTAAATAACTTAATAATTTAAAAAGTCCAAAATACTTTTTTAATCAAGACCTTTTGGATCCCCAAAGTAATTTAGCGACAGGTTTTCATGAATAAACATAAAGTTTCTTCGTGTTACAAGTACTGAAAATGTTAATATTACGAGTAAAATTCAAGTAGGGGGAGACTTAGAAAATCTATGCATATAAAATGGATATTATTGTTGGATTTCAGCATTTCTTTGAACATAAGAACACACGTAAGTAGTTCGTTAATATTAATTTTATATTTCGTCTAAGCTTTTAAGCTGTAGCTATCATTTACATAACACTTAGAGCACACTCCAGACTCTCAGTCGGCCGATAGTTGGTTTGGGCTCATAAATTAGTATGAAGACGAATTCGCACTACACACATTTCAAAGACCAGTTATTTAACCGGTATTAGACCGCCTGAAAACTGTAATAAAAAATCAAGATTATCTATAAAAAAATTGCCGACCATCGTGTCAACTGTCGGTCAACTTTTTAGTCTACAGTATGCGGCCACTCTTACATAACATTTATTATTCAAACAATTCTCACAGGCACTTACATCATATTTACAGAAACAACCTTTGAATTTGGAACTAGATTTCGAATTCAGAACTGAATAAACAAAAAGCATGTTTCGCAGAAAACGTCAAGAAATTTGGCAAAGGCAACGCGAACGTTAGTATTCAGCCAGCATCAAAAAATGTCTGGAGATGACATAAAGCCTGTAATGAACTTGCTTGCTCCAAGGTTCACACGTTTCGCTGCTTCAGTTGCTCCCGATGCGTCATCGGGGACGGTCGCGCTCCTCTGCGCAGAATTTGCCGCCAATTTTACGATAATTGACAATTACGTGTTTGGATTTGATGCAAATTTTGTTTTGTAAATAATCGTTGCGTGTGTATGATAAGCAATATTGTTTGTGAGTTTAATGTAAATAAAATAAAGGTAAATAATACGTAATTAACTTTAATAATATAGTGATAGTGTGTGAATTATCTAATTAATAAAACATGACAGACGAGACACTAAGTTAACTTCTACGATGAACAAAAAACTACAAAATCATTTTAAAGTGAGAAATAAAGTATGAAGTAATGTTGATAATTGACAATGTGAGAGTACAGTGTGTGATTCTGAAATGAATAGATTTGACAATACGTCTAAACAGGATAAAGATGATGATAGAGATGCTAGAGGGAATTGTACGAAGCAGAACAAAATTTTGGGTAAGTTTAATATATGTGAAGAAGTGACTGGTTTAGAAAACATGGATACATAGACCAAAAAAAAAATAGGAACATAGACCTAATACTCGCATATTTTCGCTAGTTTTCTGGGTTAACTAGGTAACACAGGTTTTTAATTTTTGCTACTTATCTTACACATATTTACACACAACCGGAACCTAGAGGTAGTGGCGATATTATTAAGAGAAAACGTATCCTACCTTATAAATAATATCGCAATTAAGTGTAACTAAGTTACATCTTTCTTTACAGCTTACATCTATGTTACAGCTTTTAAACTCAGGGGGTTAGAATTTGTACTTTATCAATGAACAGAGTTGTGTAAATCTGGTAAACAGATAGTTACAGCCTGAGAAATGACATAGGTTACTTTTTTTTGTGTAGATAGGTAAACGGAGCATTTTCCAAGGAACCGTGGTCAACAGCTAGAATAAACCTGAAATCTCACAAAAAGTAACAAATATACAATACAATAAACTTCAAGATCATTTACAATTCACGTACACACATAAGTCACTGTCAAAATATACGAAAGAGATTTATTTACTTCTAAGGGATTTTCTACGTGAACTTGTTCGCTGTCATTTGCGTTTTTTTACCCCAATTTCACTGAAGGCATGGTTTTTTTCAAAATGATACACATATTGTGATAATTAACCTTCGCTGTCTCAATCAATTTAGTAGCAATAATGAACGTAACTTAATTTCAATTACATGTAACTTAAATCCTGAACAAGATATGGATTGGAACAAGATATGGATTATTTCACCTGTACATGGATTCCCTGTAGCTTCAGCAACATCCCAAAAGAACTGTTACTCGGTACGAAGTATTTATAGTGTCTATGTAGGTATATACTTAAGTAGGGATATTGTTATTCTGATGTAATAAGCACGAAAATTCGTTCAGTACGTTTTGCATGAGAAATATACATCAAAACATTCACGGTTATAAAATTGTGTTGTATGATATTCTGAGGGTGTAATTAATACCATACAGGTTGAGGTCACTAAATTATAAAAAAATACGGGCAAATTAATATTTTTTTTTCGATTCGTGGAATGATAAGCTGACTTCAGCAGGAGTATATTATTGTAGGTGTTAGAAACAGACTAAAACCCACTATGTTGCTTTTGGAGCTTTACTATCCCGCAGCCAAATTACTTAAATGCAACCCTTTTCTATTCTTTAAAGGTCAGATGATACCTTAAACAGTAAACTCATCATCTTCCTCTTGCACCGCATTTCTCACAAAGTGATATATCGCTGTTACACGTACTTCCAGAACTTTCCTACTGCTGTTGTTACTTCCCGGAAACTTTGTATGTATAGATTGCTGTAGTGGGATGGGATTGTTGTTTGGGATATAAAGGTTAATTGGCAGGAATTTATATAGGTAAAAGTAATTCACCAATTTGTGTGTAAATGGATTTGTAGTAGATATTTGTGTTTAAGAGAAAGAAAGTTGCAATCCGATAAGTACCTTTTGGTAAGACTGGTTGTCAGACTTTCTGGCTTCTACTATTTGTATCGACTGCCAAAGATGTTCAAATGTCAACCCATTCATGAAATACAATGGAACTCGCAATGACAAAAATCAACGCACTTTTTCGTTATCACTTATTTAATTTTAATCTGTAACTTAGCTAACACGAGCTCAAATTCACATGACGGATATAACAAAAACAAAAGGAAGATATCAATAACAACAATTCCGAATTCTTTATTAAGTTATATCAAATAACTTGACCTTTAAGTAATAAATGGGAAACAATAAGAATCAGAACCAGAAACAATATTTCTTCGTATCATTTATCTTTCATATTATAGATCCCGTAATATATTATTACTTAGATAAATACACTGAACAAGGAAACTAGGCTAGAATCGTAATAAAGGTAATCATTAACATGACCTCATAACATGTTTGTGTTGGTGAATAGAGGGATTAATTTTTTTTTAAATCTCCTTTGAATTGGTTTTTATGGTACCTACAGTCCTACAGCAACAAAAGTGCCCCTTGTATACGATTTTAAGGAAACAAACTGAAAAATATTTTGTCACTATCATTGCTACTTATTTATCTCCAAGCTAATAGGGGTAACATTATAAGGTAGCGAAATAAATTTCGTAAATCAATGGGAAAGCCCTATAGGTTCAAATGTGGTCGTCCTACGACATAGACGAGGAAGTAAGCTTTGTGTTACTATCAAAAATCCTTTGCATTGCAGTATACTATTATCATTCTATTGGCCTCCTAGAAAGCATTGTTTTCCCAACTATCATCTCTTTGTGGAACAGTTAACAAGTACTCTCCCCTTTTGTTTCCATTTAATATCGGAGCATAATGGATTCTAGTGGACGGGAGGACCCTTTTTTCCATTCTGCCGTTTGATGTCCGTTAATCGAATTATTATTGCATTTGGAGTACTGTTCCCGTATGTCAATTTTGTCTTTGAAAATTTTCGGTTTAGAATTTACTGAAATGCGTATATGTCTCTTTACAATTTTGGTGCCAAAAAAATTGTGTTTCCAAACACTGATACTCTGCTGCATTTGGTTAGATTAGAAGTCGACCCCAAAATAGTCTTGAAAAAGCTAGCTAAAAAGCTGGATGGTAAAAAAAGGGATGATGATGATATCTTTGAATTTGGCTCCTTGCGCATTCGTTCGTACAGATATTGTGAAGATGTTGGCTACTATTGACTTCAGAGTAATAAAAAAAATGAATGAAATAATGTGCAAACATGAGTATCATGGTAAAACCATCAACAATGTTTCCTTCTATAGAGAATAAAATAAAACACGGCAAACTTCGCTAGGGATTTACATCTCTTCATCGTTTTTATCCTACTTAGGAAGTAACAAAATTTCTAACAAAGCGCCATAGTTAAAACTCTTTAGAAAGTTTGTTGGTGCTTCACTTTTCATGTAATATTTTCAGATCAGTTTCTTGTTTATTCATCATCATCCCCCGGCTTTATCCTAGTTAGTCAGCGTATATTTTCCTTCCGTACATCTCTTTTAGCAATACCTTTTCATCTTTCACGCAGCAATAGCATCTGTTTTTTATTCCCCTTCTATTTTGTGTTTTGATTTCTATTCTACTATCATTATCGTTTGCCTTTTTATTGCTCCACTGCAATGCACAGACATCTCCTCATATAGAGAAGGAAAGGAGAGATCTGGAATGATTTCATAATTCTTAAGTCTATGTTTCCTCATCATTAGTCAATCATTAAAACCCAAGATACACTGACTCTCATAGGAAAATATATTATTTGGAATCGAACCTTGTCTTATCCTTAAGTAGTAGGTGCTTAAACAAACCATCTTCCTATTATTTTAACATTTCATTTTCATCTGCTCTCTCCTGAACGAAGACTCTGCGAAGAAAAAAACACCAATATGGTAATTTGATATTGGAAAAATGAGAGGGCGTACTCATAAAACGAAAGGGTTAAAAAAAATACACATGTCTTATAATAATGGCGTGCTAGACCGCCATTGAAGATTATTATCATTGTAATGTAAGTTTTTTGGGGCGAATGTGTTGAAAAAATACGTGATATGGTTTGTTTTAGGTCCAAATTATGCCGAGAGATTGACGTAAAAATTAAGAGGTCTACTTTAAATAACGCTCAGATTAACAGTTATAATATCATAATAGTAAGAATTCGATAAACAGAGGATACATATTTGTCACGCTTCCATGCAAAATCTTCCTATACATTACAATAACATATACTCCAGTTTATATCCAAATACGGGAAGTACATAGTTCCCTTGGGACAAGGGTAACAGCTAGTATGTTATACCCCTGCATAAGGCTTTGCAGCTATGGCTCTGAAGAATTTGTAAAAGTCTCTAGATCCGACCTTATTCGAGGTTGTCTCTTTATAAGGTCAAGTGTTAGGAAAACCAGGACCACATCATTAGAAAGAGGATCCAAAACATTATACTGAAGAGTAAATCTTGGTCGGATCCTCACAGTCGACCTGTTGCTTCTAACATCAAGAATTGAAACACTATAGTGACAGTAACGACTTATATAAAATATTCATGACTAACTCTAACCCTCTCTTTTGAAGCACAAACAATAAAACTAGGATCTAATTGGTCGTTAGTGGAGTCAGAGGATTAAAATTCACGGCTAACAGGAGCCAATTAACAGATTTTGGTAGAGGAATCTAAGTTTTAAGTGTTAAGTAATAAAGGTGTTTATTAAATGAAATTGGAAAGGTTTGTTGAACTGTTGGGAATATTGTAAATAAAAATAAAAGAGGAATCAAATTAATAGGAATCTAACATTGTAAATCCCAGGTTGTTAATCTGGAGTCTGAGAAGTTATGTGTAGATTTTATCTCACGAAAGCGGATGAGTCACACTTGTGTGTGTAAAGGTGTAAGCTTTGAAGCGCTGGGGAGTAGTCGTGGCATCAAGTCGTACGAAGATAATGTTCACACAGGCACAAGTTGGCGTGACCATGTTCATGAGATAAAGAATTTCATAACACAAGATTGTACAAAAACAAAGAACGTTATTAACATCATAACTGTTTATTACACACATAAAGCTTCACTCCTCGCGCAATAAATAGTGGAAACATCTACATCAGCCATTAACGATTCGCAAACACATTCTTCGTTCAATTTCCGAAATATGCGCAATAAATTTAATTTCAGCGCGAATTTATAGCATACGGTATACATAACTCAATGGTTCCTTTCACGTGAAAATATGAGCAGATATTTTAAACCTTATGGTACAAGTAAGAAACTCGTGGCTTCGCTATGTAGCTGTTTCACGGGTCGATGCATAAGGTGAAGCAAGGTCCGTGTATGCCTTACCACGTCATGACGATTTCCTCCGTGTTACGGAAAGCACACTATATTTGTGGATCCTGGTTGCCATTTTCACACCATTGGCAGTCGTTAGGGTTAGTCAAGATACCAGTCTTCTTAAAGGGGTTGCCCAAGCAACCGGGTTGTTGAGGTCAGAAAGGCAGACACTTTATCTAAAACACTGGTCCGGTTAAACTAGAAGCTAACCCCAACAAAGTTAGAAAAAGGCTTGGCAAATACATTCAAGTAACAAGTAAAAATGCGAAAATATTAGATGAAAGGTTGGGGAATAAATCTCAGATGTTTTGCCTTTAAATCTTAACCTGACAGTTTTACCTTCGGCCGACACGACAATGTATCAGGGGATTATATCGCTGTTTAGACAGGATTTTTTGTGAAAAGTAAATAAGGGTAGGTCCAATGTTGACTTTTTGGGGATAGGATGAATTTTATAGATGCTTAGGGATCTGGGAAAAAGGGGTTGAAAAAGAAAAAAATAATATCGTGAATTTGGTATAATTTTTATTATTTACAACAAAGGCTAGACAGATGAGGCTGACATCAAAAATATGTAAGGACCTGTTTAAAGTTAAATACAAAATATTATAAGTAAGGTATTTACACTGAAACTAAAATGAATTTGTTATAATAACTAGAGAGACCTTTTTCCTTAACTGGATAAAAAGGATACTATGTGTTATTCCTATATGTCTATAGGTACAGTAATATTAGGTTCAGAGAGATAGCTATGTGGACGTTTGTTGTGTTTGTAATGAAGCGTTTACTCTCCAAAGGAATACCAGAGAATTCCTGAGCTGTACTGTTTTGCCAGTAATGCTTTATGTATCTACATGAAAGACTGTTGTAATCAAACGGATGGAACTGGATAAAATTTCTAGTAGCTGCAGAGGAATTTCTTACTTCCAATCACGCTTTACCTAACTGTAATAAAACACTGAATAGCTGTTTTCTACTATTTCACTTACAATCTGAGGACACTAAGTACTTCCCGTGATACTCAAATACATCCATCTAGGGGTTGGCGCAGCATGTTTTCATCTTCCTTACTCTGCTACCTGTCGTCATCTTACAAGTACCTAATATTATATTTATTTCAGAACCTTATCGACTTTCATACAATTCATCATCTCTTTTCCTACATCTATCTCTCCCATCCACGTTTATAACCAAAACCTTCCTCACAACATGATCCTCATATACAAACTAAACGAAATCCCAAAGAAAATAAATTCTTGAACAGGATTCAAAGTGAATCCGGAACTGAAACAACAACTTAACTATGTATATTAGTTTCCGAAAGGTAAAGAAACATTTTCTCAACTCAATTTCCTAGCTAAATCGCAGTTGGTGTTTCACAGTTTCATAGTACTTTTTCTTTCACAAAACTAAGAAAATCCACGAACTAAGAAGTCAAGAACAGACTAGGAAACTATTATTAAGTATTTTATATTTCCCTAAACAGATTGTAACACGAAAACCATTATCTAAATTAATTTTCTTAACAACAACGTGGGTTCAAGAGAATTAGCAAATGAAGAAAATAAAAGGAAGGAAGAAAAAACTTTAGAACAATTTGTCTTGTAATAGAATTGCAAGGTTTTTAAAAATGTTCTGAAGATTATATAATTTTATAAGTTCGAGTCCGTTTTAGACTTCTTAAAGTGTATGTTTGAGTTAGTCTCTTATTATCTAGGGAAGTTCGTAGCATAGTAACATCAGCACGGGTTGATCTATCAAAAGGTTAGCGGCAGATTCGTGGATGAGTGACTGATCTTGACATGCCGAGTGTCGTCGCGTTATTGTCTCAATATGGTTGCAATTCACATTTTTAAGTGCTTTGTTTTAAATCAAATATTACTACTACTCTATGACATATTGTGTGACATTTTCTTCAAAAGGTCATTTCAGACACGACCCTACATTGCTGCATGCCAGTCCAGTTATGTATGTTTGGATTTTAAAAGTTAACCTATCCTTGAGTTGGTTTCGGTGTTTCTTGTCAAGATGGTCAGATAGGAAACATCGACTACATATTCTCGCTTTTAATTTCACATGTAAAAGTGACTTACAACCCATTTCGAAAATAAATATCATTTATCACTTTTTATGTACCTAAGTACTTCAATATTCCACACTTCGGCTAAAAGTTCAATCAACTCTTCATATTAATCCATGTTCTCTCGGCTATGCTTATAATCGTCCATTGTTCGCTTTTTTATATCTGCAATAAAGCGTCCATGGATAGCTATGGTCATTATCGAGGGTGATATATCACGTTGGATAGGCTCTTTGTTATGTTGTTTATTCAAAGGTCCATCTATATCGGTGGTATTTGCGTTATTTATGGGTTTAGTTGGTTTTGCTTTTTTTGTGTGAAGCGAATAGGAAGATATTTTTACACGTTTTATTATACAAATACATTGTACCACCGCTACCCACTGAGGTGATTAAACACAAAAAAGTATCCTCAGATCTGCGAATCAGATCATTTGGATGATCTGAGAGGATCAAATAAGTCAAATTAGCGAAAGTATGCTGCTTGAATATGATGTGGATATCAACAAAATAATTCTGAATTATCCTTTCTCACTTTTTTAACTTCTTTTTAAAGGAGGAACATTCGTAATTACTTATGTTTTTCCAAAAATTGCCGTAAAGGCAATATTGTGTAAAATAACAATACCTCCAGACCAACAGGAAAAGTCTAGGTTATATAAGGATGCTAGTGGATTCATTTACTTGAAGTGCGCTGCAAGCCGCAATATTGCAGCAAACAGCAACGCAATTTCGACACTTCAATTTTAACAACTTGAGAGAGTATATTTATTAATATAGTGCTTCTTGTTCAGTGAAGTGCTTATTTTTATTGTTTCCTATGAAAAATACATTTCCAAATATGACTCCATGATTAATATAATAAAAAGCACTTATCCAACTTGTTTGTCACTTTGAACAACTCGAAGTAGGTACTGAAAAGATTTTCACTATATTTTTCTACAATGAAAAGCGAATAAATGAATAACCTAAATATTGGATTTTAATTTTATATTTGTATCGACATCCGATGCAGTTTAATGCCAGTTTCGCGTGGAGCAAATGCCTATCTGACTTCTTCGACCCAATACCTTAAACTGGTCATCAGTTTAGGGTCATGGACCTCAAAAATCCTTGATAAGTAAATGCCGTCGAAATAACTACCAGCACCCATAATTAAACGCACCTCCTAAATCACGTTCCGCCTATGCTCTTCATAATGTACACCAAAGATGTATGCTATAACCGATATTTCAATTTGTTCTAGAATTGGACCTGGATTACCTGGAGCGAGGCGGTGGGGGTACCCTGACAGTGGGAGGGGCTCCCAGCCTGGAGCCAAGTCCTGACAGCCTTGACCTCGTCAAAGTGGTGTTGCTCGGAGCACCCGCTGTTGGAAAAACTAGCATTATACAGGTACATATATTGTGCTGTTTTACACTACATGACAAACTTCTAGACAGAAATTGTCAAACAATTTTTATGGCAACATAATTTTATCAAAGCAAAAGATTCTCTAAAAGTTTAAATGACGCCTCAAAATTAATTTGAAGCCGAAACTAAAAATCAATAACAATTAGAATGACCCACCATGAAGTAACAATGGAAACTGATGATACTATATCATTATTTTATATCTACTATACTACTATACAAAATAACACATCATTATAACAATACATACAAACCCAGATAAAGTTACAGCTTTTAGTCAACTAATTGGACATGGTAATTATAATAATTCCTTTGACTGAGCTGAACATGTTACTATACCTCTTTGTAATACAGAAACTTTAGTAGCAACATCCCTAGTTTCTGTTCTAAGTCTAGATAATGATACACTACTCATGTATGCTGTAGACGCGAGTTTTACTGCAGCTGCTGAGAACTTACACAAAGTAAAGAATACAATGCAATGTAGTTGGTACATGGATCAAAATGACTAGCAGAGGTGTCATTAAGCAAAATCTCTTAAGAAAGTAGCGCGCCAAAATGCGGGTGTTCGGGGGATGAGGAACGTTACTAGCTTACATACCTTCTATGGAACTCGTCCATTATTTTCAAAATTAAGTCGCCAATCAATCAAGACCAATCTTTGATCTATTTGGCAGATTGATTTAGATTCGTCAAGGAACTGGTTCTAGTAACTGATCACACCAACCGTACGTTACTTTGACCTACAAGAAGGCTTGACCTACCTTCCTCATGGCATCTCCGCTATCTTTCCTTTCTCCATGAGTTGGTATTACAATGTTAAAATAGTAAAACGTGCTTGCAATGCGTTGGCTGGCTATTGCATCAAAAACTCTGCAAGTAGGTACATTAAAATTTAAGAGTCGTATCTTTGTACTGGACTATAAAGATAAACATAAACAAAGTCATTAAGAATAAAGGCAAATTAAAATGTAAGAAAGAAGCTTAATTTCAATGCTTTATGCTTATTATTTGTTTCATATGTATCATGCATGACTAAAAAGAACATGAAAAAAGTTACTAGCGTCACGGAAAACTAAACAAGCACCTGCTGCAAGCTTCGTTAATTTTAAAAATAAAATCATACTCATTTTATTATACATAATGAGCATAATACTTAAATTAAGTCCTTTCAAGTGGAAACCACGACTGGAGCGGGAAATTATTACTTCTACATATGATGATTATTAATATTTTGCATTAAAAAGCATATGGGGAAACATTCGAATCAATTTTCAGATTTAATAAAAGACATTAAAAATTACTTTCAGATAACATCACGCCTTATGTGAACTCAGGCAAATTATAAACAAAATATTTCATGTTTCAATTTTCCGTACCTTGTCAAGACCTTTTGGAAAACAAAAGAAGAAATACTGATAGTGTCCACCTATTGTAATACCGAGCACAAAAAGATACCTGAACACAACAAAATACCTTCATATATTTCGGAAATACGAAACAAAAACGTGAATAAAAGATTTACAGGCGTCAATAGAGCTCACATTTCCATGACTCGGCGTATTTTCTGATTCATTAGTTATGCGTATGATTTCAGGATTTCAGGCGTGAAAAACGTATCCGCAGTACGCCAATTTTCATGATGTAGCTTTCATAAATATGTGGGTATTTCTCCCGACATGTCGATTGTAATTATTGATAGCTTTATTTAGAACACCAAGTTTTAGAATTTGTTAAAATAATTACATTTTGAAAACCTCAATTCGTCCTCTTTATATTTACCTACTAGCTTCCGCCCACGGCTTTGCCCACGTCGAGTTCGGCTATATCGCGTTTCCAAGAGCACTCTTCAAAAGTCCGGGATAAAACTATCCCTCGTTCCTTTTCTAGGTCAACTCTATCTCTGTACCAAATTTTATTAAAATTAGTTCAGTGGTTAAGACGTGAAAGCGTAACAGACACTTTCGCATTTATAATTATTACTAGGGATGATAAAATAACCCCCAGTTTAGGAGAATTACATAAAACAAAACCTGTTTTTGTTGTTGAGTTTATTTTTATACACCTAAAAATACATTTGGGCTATATTCTATTATTAACTTGGCTTTTCACAATCCGCAAGGGAAAGGCTTTTGGGTACAATATTTCAGTCCCCTGTCCCTCCCAGAGGCAGCAAATTTTTCTTATGTCAAAATGCGCTTCTGAAATCTCCCCTCTTCAATATAAATTGCAAGTTTGTATTCAGTGGCAGTCAAAAAATATTTAGAAAAATAACTTTGATAAGCCATCTTTTCGCGCAAATAATACACCTTACAACAACGCCACCGGTTTCACCCGTAGTAGTACGCAGTAGATTGAAAATGAACTATCTATCTAATAAAACATTTGTAGGTATTCATACTGGTAGTTCCTAAAAATAGCGAATTCAAGCCTATAATATACCCGTCATATGTACAAGAACATATTCTTCTCCATCATCATTAAGCAAAAATATGATAAACAAATGTCATTAATAAATAGAACTCCACAATGACAGACAAGATATTGCAGCCATATCACAATGTCGTCTTTCATAAACGTTAAGGGTACCAATAACTCTGTCACTTGATATAGCTTCGTTCTACTCACGGAGTAAGTAAGAGAGTAGAGATGCCATAATGCAGGTAGGTCAGGCGGCTACTTCTAGGTCAAATCTGTATGGCGGGCATGACCAAAATGATCAGTTGCGAGTAAACTACTCTGGCTTTCGTGTTCTTTGAGACATCTGTTAATCTGTTTGATATTACAAAACATGGTCGGGTCCACAGAAGGCTTAAAAGGGCAGAAGCAGTAACGTTCCTCGTCCCTCACTTAAAAGACTCGTTAAGACATATTTTTTTGTAAATCATCAAATGACTCCTCCCGCTATGGGTTAGCGACATGAGAGAGTATCAGTCTCTTACTAACCAAAACCCCTCATGTTCCTTATATACCAGGTTCGTGGTATAGTTATCGGCACGAATCTTGAGCTCTGATCTTCACCTGCGCAGAAGTAATTTACTGGGTCCCTTTTGTGGTATAAAGTGAGGCGCGGGGGCATGCTAAAGCGGTGATTGGCCCGCAGTGCATCGCGCCATAGCCGTCACTCGGGATTGGTTCTTTACTAATAAATCACTTCTGCGCAAATGTAGGTCAGAGCTCAAGATTCGTGCCGATAACTATAACTCTTTCGAACAATCCCGCAGCCCCGGCAGGACTTGGTATCGTTATGGCACCTCCACAAGTCAGTTAGTTCTCCGCGTTTCTACCAAATGTAGTTGGCCGATGGGAGTGATATTACTCAGGTTATATGAGAGGGTAGATCGTTAACTATCCAAGGCGCAGGTGTTAAATGTTAAGGCTATGGAATGTGTAATTACATTATTTGATGTTCGGGTAGTGCGTTTGAGTGGAATTATGTTCTTGATGTTGGTATGTGTAGATGATATATTATTGTGTTAGCTGGCTAAGAAAACTATTTAGGAGATATTATAGTCGAGGCAAAATACAGAGTTACATAATGTTAGGAGCAAAATATTTCTTGCATTCGTAAACTCCATTTTTAAACCTGCTCTAAAGTATTCACTTAAGCCTATCATTATTTAAAGGCATCTATTGAATAGTAAAGGGTAAGCCACAAATGGGTGACAAAAACTATCCTTTGTCCTACCTCTCCTCTAATTTTCATCTTAAGCGGTTCGGCCATTCTTGAGTTATAAGTAGTGTAACTAACACTTTTCATTTTTATACATAGTCAAGAACAGTTTTTATTTTTGGCTTAAGTCATGTATTCTGAGAGTGTAAACAACGAACCAACACGTGCAGCAAGGGAATCGAAAACAATACCTCAACTTGATTGATCATGTATCTAACATTACTTTTTTCTCGAATAATCTGTCTGCGACAAAGTTAATGTATCGTTATTTCTCGTATGTTTTCAGCTTATTTTTGAAACATTATTATTCATTTTTTGCGAGCCATTTATTTGTCTAGACTAGACAATATTTTTATTGTGATGATATTAGCATTCATACATATTGAGGCAAAATGAAGGTGAATTAAGGCAGAATTATTTATATGTGTTGCTCTATTTTGTTCTTAGATGATTATCTAATAGCTGTTTTTGTATTTTTCTAATTTTTTTCCCCTTACTAAAAACACTTAGTTGCAACTTAAATCGTTGCAAAGAAAGGTACTGCAAATTGCAACAAAACTAAAACCAGGCTTAAAGCAGTAGCTAAAAAGTACCAGGAGAACAGAAAGTCTAAAGAGCTACCACGCACGTACAAGACTGAAAGCTGCTTGAAATGTGATGAGTTAGAGAATTTTCCGATATTGCACTATGCTACGATAACGAGCACTGTTAACCCCTCCGTTCTTAAAGTGGTAAGAAATTCCACACAAGATGGTTGAAAAGACCGGAGTGAAAGATAAAAAGGTTATTGTAGCTCGAGAACTATCGACTGGTAGTAACTATGTAGTGAGTGCTAACGGTATGATTTAGAATTGTATTCTTTTTGCTTGCCGTGGCACGTGTAGGGTTGTTCATTTTTAGGGTTCCGTACCTCAAAAGGAAAAAATGGAACCCTTATAGGATCACTTTGTTGTCCGTCTGTCTGTCTGTCTGTCTGTCTGTCTGTCAAGACCCTTTATCTCAAGAACGCGTGGACGTATCAACCTGAAATTTACATGAAATACTCAGGTCTATTGTCTCTTTAGGCTGTGAAAATATCAAACTTCTAAGCCAAGCCAATCAAAAGATACAGCCGATTATGTCGATATTTTCAACAAATTTTCGACACTCGCAAAGGAATCAAAACCTACAGGATACTTGCCGTAAACTCAGGGTCTTGAAATTTGGCATGAAGCATTGTCATATAATGCAAATATAGGAAAAATTCCGAAAATCTCATTTTTTTAGTTATATAACATAAAAAAAATATTTTAATAAAATGAAACTTACTACCTTATTTCTCACGAACGAATAAAGGTATCAAATTGAAATTTATACCAAATACCTAGGTCTATTGTCCCTTTAGTCAGTGAAAAAATCAAACTTCTAAGTTAACGCGATCAAAAGATACAACAGTTATACCGACACCTTAGAGGAATTTCCGTCACACGCTATGGAATCAAAACCTACAAGGTACTTCCCGTGAACTCAGAATCTTGAAATTTGGCACGAAGCAACGTTATATAGTACAGATAAAGGAAAAATTGCGAAAATGATAAATTTGAAGTTACATAAAATATTATTTTTGCTTACATGACATAAAATATTTTTTAAAAATTATAAGCTTACTACCTACCCTTTTTCACATGAACGCATAGAGATATTAAAGTTGAAATTCATATCAAACACTTCTTAAATATAATTGCCTCTAAACTGTGAAAATTTTTAAATCATTCAAAGGTTATTGGGCACCTTAGTATGGAAACCATACCCACGGCGGATACGAACGAAATATATATAGCACAGTATAATGATAAAGGCTCTGATTTACTATGGCATTAGTCGCATCAATGTGAACCATGGGAATCTAGAGCAAATCAGGTGTAAACATCAAATATTTTCATCATTTCAATGGGGAATTTAAACGACCAAGTTTGACGGATTTGAGAAATCATTTCTTTGTAGTGAAAGAGTATACTCGCCGTTTATTTCCATTGTCATTAGGTCAGGATCTGATGATGGAAATTCTGAGAAATCGAGGGCAACTATCAGAAATTGTAGGCATGCATAGGATTAAAACTTGATTCTCAGATGTATGTCTGGTGATACTATCAAACAGTGTAGGTTTAAAGCTTACCTGATGATGGAGACGTGAGAAAGTCGAAAGAACTCCTCAATGACGTGTTTAGGCTTATATTAATCGTATTAACGAGAACTTTTCACAAAAGTTAAAAATAAAAACTTTTTACAAAAAAAAAAAAAAAAAACAACTTCAAAAACAACAAGAAACTGTTAAAAGCTGGTTAAATAAATATAGATGCATCCTCTAGACACCGACTTCTAGACCGATTCACCTAACATCTTTTTAATTTCTTTCTTGCTTTTGTTTTCTTGTTGATTTTTTATTATTGTTTGAAATGGGATTTGTTTGTAAAATGCTACAAAATAAAATAAAGCCGACTTTATAAAACAAAGAAAGGGACAGAATTACACTTTTGTCAAGGCTCTAGAAACGTAAAGCTAGCAGAACCGAATCCTACTCTCTACCAGTCGTTGTTACAATTCGACAGTTACAAGTCGTCAGGCAGTATCGAAAAAAACTTGAAACTGGGGCTCGTTAGGTGATTAATCCCTCAAAAATAAAAGATCCCATTAGTAGTGAATTCTCATCACCTAAAATAAAATAAGCTCCAACACAAGGTTACGTTATAAATTGTATTGTATATATAGAAATATAGGTGTATAATATAAATTGTATTGTGTTATAAATTGTTTCTCACGATTTCCAGATCCTCATCAGATCCAGGTCATCCGAATTGGCTTCTTCCTTTTTATGAAAAGTCTTTAACAATAGAACCTAGCACTGCAACCTGTACAATCCTCTGAAACTGCTTGTATTTTATATTTTTCAAACGATCCTGGACATTTGTCTCTATGGAATTTTAATAAAATATTTATATTCAAAGAAACGTCATACCATTCTCCAATATTTAAAACTACTTTGATTCATGTCCGCCACTTTTTTACAAAACGGGTCAGATATGCATGCAAAATAATAACTATTTTGACTCTCACGAAATTACCATAACTATGATTGTTCTAAACTGAACGGTTGGCGCGAGACTCACTTTTTATCAATACAGGATTTGTACGGAACCCTCGGTGCGCGAGTCCGACTCGCACTTGGCCGGTTTATTCTTTTTAATAAAAGTGTAACTATTTGAAGGTTTTAATTGCTTTCTGTTTTAAAATTGTAACGATTCATATATCAATATTTCAGTGGATATACATAATTGCTTTTAGCTACTTTTTTGAAAGTGGTTAATATTTTAGTTCTTTTGGGGTTTGTCTTTTTCTATACATTACATGAATTTAATACTGTGGAAACTCCACTTAATTATATGTTTTCTTGATTTATATGAACCTAAATACGCCATTTTTCTCCTAAACCAAATTTTCCAGCCAAGAAAATGCTTTCCCAAAACTTATAAATCTGGCAAATCGAATCCACATAGAAACACGTATCCTCGTCCACGAAATGCAATATGGCGTAATCAGAAATGTACATTTGTTACAGCTCATCAGATATTCTATGAATATTTTAGTCTACGATAAACTTGAGACCGCCATATGTGCAGCTGTCGGGTAACCTTTAATTAACTTTGTAGGAAAATGAAAATTGGAATCGGAATTCGGTTTATATTAAATATTGATAGAATTTTACGCGAAATCGAATTTAAGGCATGATTTTGCGCTGCTCTCAAGAGTCAGTGTGATTCGTGAAGCGTCAAGTGTACAGAATTTTTCAAATGTCTGTTTGGTTTTATGCATGTAAGCTCATAGGCATTTAAAAATTCTCATTTTCTTATTACCGATACGTATTTCCATTTGGCATTTTATTTTATTTCGACAGTAAAAATCGAATAGCATACAGATAAATACACAATAAAAAATTATACAGCGTCAGCAATAAGATTATGGTGATCTTTAGGTGGATTACTTTGACTTAATGGTTTTTCAATTGAAATTGTCCCTTAAACAATAACGACCAACTGCAATGCTTTTCACATAGACATAACTTCCACAGCACCTACACTAACGAACTTGTCATAGAAACAAGTTCACCACTTGTTTCAGTCGACACTGTAGTTTCACTGCAAAGGTACCAAGGCAGCATAAAATACTAGTTTATATTCCCGAACTGGATGTCAGGAAACTTCGCAACAACAGTTCCATTTACCTTCCCAACACCTGCCCGCTTCGCTCAATACTATTGATGTTGGCTTTGCTATGAATAACTTTGTACGAAGCTTCTGAATTCAAACTTGTATTCAGAATTCTATCAGAAATAGTTTGATTGAATGGCCACAGGATGAAGTATTCAAATATAGAATTTTGTTGATGTTTGTCAATTCATTTGTTTGCTGAATTCTTTTTTGGAATTTGAAAGCCGAGTTCGAGTGAATGTAGTCGTTTATTTAAAGCAACACGTTTTATGTACCCCTTTCCTTATGTTATGTAAAGTATCTAGCATAAATAGTCCTGAACAATAAGGAAAACAAGAAGCTCCAACAAAACAGTGGCTTTTTCCCCTTGTAAGTCCCGAAGGAACAATAGCGAGCTCTTTGCCTACGTAACTGCGAAAGTTATAGGCCGTGTCGTACGGCTGACGGCAGGTCGTCAGCCGATAACGACACATCCCGGCAAGGTGAGCCAAAGCTCCTGGTGATTAATGAGCCCGACCCAAATCCGTCTTAGTCACTTTACAAAACCCTTTTTTTAAACATCCATTCTCTTTGTTCACAGCAATTCGTGTGGAGCGATTTCTCAGAGGAATACGTGCCGACAGATCGAAAACACACCTTTTACCCTTCGGTGATCATCAACGAGCATCTTTACGAAGTTAAAATCACAGATGTACCAGTAATACCGTACTTTCCGATAAACTCTTACTACGAGTGGGCTCATTACCGCTTTTATGGGCTCAGAAGTGCTACTGCCTACATTCTAGTCTTTGACTTGTCTAATGTGGAAACTTTCCAGTATATACGAACTTTGAGAGACCAAATGGTCGAAAGTCGGGACATGAGGAACGTTCCAGTGTTAGTAGTGGGCAATAAACAGGATCTTCTGTGTAGTAACACTCCGTCTGCCGCCAGTGGATTGCAGCAACTCGCTATAGCAGAAAGTGCTTGCGGAGACTCAAGAGAGAAGAGAAGAAATATCGTGAATTTAGTTCGTAAGCACTGGAAGTGTGGTTACGTTGAGTGTTCAGCTAAGTACAATTGGAGAGTGATAGCTGTGTTTAAGGAACTCATGGAAATGATTGACGCTCTCGAGTGGAGTGGTGGTGGAAGAAGCTCAGAACCACCTCCCGACACCTCAGCCGGTGGGAGTACTCACGAAAACCGGTGCGTGATTGCTTAGCACGATTAACTTCTTAAAAGTTTAAACCTCGATTATTCTAATTGAACCGAAAAAACGGGTCTCCAATGAAGTCCTTTACGAGATTACTTTGGGCCATAAATCTTTGTTTATCTAATCCCTTTTAATTAAGTAACGGAGGCTGCGCAGTCCTGGCCTATTCATCTATTTTAAGGTTTTATAATTGACCATTTTAGTTCGAGGTCTAAGAAAGTTCTGCAGCTTCATCAGTTTAGAAACTTGCACTTGTAAAAGTTTTGCTGGCGTGGCTTCGTTTGTGGGAAATCCAATCTAGGCCTTGTTAATTGGTCCATATTTTATGTCACTTTGGACAATTTTGATGCGCTGGCTTTTCTGAAGTTTTCCATTTTTATTGCTCCTCAATCCTTTGGTTGTTTGTTTTTTTTCAGTATCCCATTTGAGAACAGCGGACAGGATAATAATTTCTTTGTTGATATGAAAGATAATGTTTTTTTTTTTGGTTCTATTAAAATAATCGAGAGCCGTATGTCTCAACGCACAGAATTTAGAAGTAAAGAAAGCTGTTAATAAGCGGATGTTTAAATGTTTCCCAAAGGTTGTAGTTAATTAATATTGTTGCATAATTACATATTCCGATTGCTGATACCAATAATACGTTTAATTATGTATTCGTTTAATTAGTAATTTATGAAGTTATTGATCAATTCCCCAATTTTAATGAATAATTAATTGCATGTTGATCCGTACTCGAATGATTGCAGAATTAATAAAGTTCAAATTGAGTGTTTTTGCAAATATTCTTTATTGGATAAAATTTTATATAGGTACATATTATCCAGTCTCATTTGATGATTCAATATTGAACTCATTATGATACATACGCCTTTTTAATTCTTTAGACACTGTTTTCAGAGTACAAGCTTACAATTGTTTTTCTATAAAAACCTTAAAAGCAATTCTTTCTAGATCGACATCAGAATTAAAAAGGCTCTCTCGAATGTAACATTATTTACCAATTACAAACGGGAAAATACCATTTATATTGGCTTTCACGATAGAGTGACACAAATGTAATTACGTTTACATCATGAAACGAAATTGATATCGGTAAAAACAGATTAAACAGAATTTGCAATTATTTGCTTTGTTCGCGACCCTGTTTATCAAAATGGACGGACATTTATTATATCGGACTATTTATGGAGTAAAGTACACATTAGCGGTTTGGTTTTTAGTTCCTGAAATAATTTGGTCATCGATAAAATTATGTTTTGGTAGACCAAAATATCATCATCGGCCTAGCCTTTTCCCAACTATATTAGGGCTTTCCAGTAACCCAACACAACACCCCTTGGTAAGACTGGTTGTCAGACTTACTGACTTCTAACTACTCGTAACGACTGCCAAATACATTCGATGACAGCCGGGACCTACTACTTTTACTTTCTGATTTTGGTAGACTGAGAGTAATATTCAATGATAAAAATTATTAGTCTTCTAAAATCTCTTCTGTGTTTAATTATTTCATGTTATCAAAAAAATTTAATTCCATCTGCCCACAATTCGCCCTTCTAACAATATGTAAGCTTTAAAACTTATATTCGTGTATTAAATTTATTTCAGGGTACTTTTACACTTTTCTACTAACACTTCTATGTCTAGTTACTGTTTAGAATACCTGTAATTATATAAGTTGTGAATATTGTGTGTACAATGATAGACTAAAGTCGCACTCCCAATATTCAACTGATCTTACTCGAAATAGGAATTTGACCGTACTTATATGGGAATAATACCAAAATTCTATCTCTTAAAAGTCTGCGTCAGGATCGTTCTTCGATCCTCTCGAAATACAAATAAAGAGTTGCTACCTAATTGCTACCAGCCACCATTAGTTGCTAACAATTGCTACCCTCGAGGTTTTGAAGATATTCGGCATCTGAAGGTGCCAGCCATTAAAATATCAGGATGGCTGTCACTTTTCCCAGTGTGAAGAAACGGCGCAAAAGTATTGAGTTTTTCTTTCACCCAGAGTTGCTACCTAATTGCTACCCTCCAGAATTAAATTCTTCAGAATTAACTCTCTATATGTATTTCGAGAGGATCGGCGAGTTGTGACAGGGATCCTGACGCAAACTCTTAAAAGCAGATCAAGATATGGATAGAATATTGAGAACGGGCGTAAAGCATGTTTAACCGATTCATTGAGTACTGTAAAAGAGAGATTAATCATGACTGTACCTACTATAATACGTTATAGATGATGATGTGTTTTGTCGTATCATCTCTTATGAAAATATACTGACTCGTATCTACAATAGTGCAAGATCGTATCTCGAAGGATTAATTACTTAAATTATTTGGAAAATATACCTGTGTGGAAATAAGATTTTTTCTAGTCCTAGATATTACTCTGTGTTGTGCTTTTTACCTATGTGCTTCCTCTGTCGTTGTTTATAGAGATTTCTTTATTAGTATTAGTATCAATTCACAAATGTATAAAGAATCTATTTACAATTTGTTGCGTTTTAATAGTCGTTAGAATATTTTGTACGATTTTATGGAAATGTGTGGGTGGGTATGTAAAATGAGAAACGCTAAGCGAATTTTCTGAACAATTTTGTTATTTAACTTAAAAGTGTAATACCTATTGTTATTTTGTTATCATTGTTGAATTTTACGCATACTTTAATAACAAATATTTAAATCATAGGCTTAGATCACATTTTTAACCGACTTCGAATTTAGTCGCAAAACTGCTATGTTCACTAAATGTAATTGTGATTATTAAACTTAACTTCCACTACCTACTGTTTTGAAAGAAGCGTTGGTAGAGTCGTATTCAAAACATATTTATTTCTAAAACGTATTTAGTGAAAAGATATGCAATTCATTATCACATTAGCGTTTCTCATTTTTATACACACTCAAAAATATCATTTTTAAAACAAGATACTTATAATGATTGTAAATTAAAATTTGCTGTGTGAGAATAGGATAGGTAGCAACTAGTTATTTATTGTTAATTAATATAAATAATTAATTATTGACAATTTAGAAAACTGTATTTATTTTCTTTTTTCTTTGGTACACATTCCATGATTTAGTAACATAACAATATTTTTCCTATAGTTATCGGCACAAATCTTGAGAAATTTATTGGGTCCCTTTTGTGGTATGAAATGAGGCGCGAGGGCGGGCTAAAGCGGTGATTGGCCCGCAGCGCATCGCGTCATAACCGTCACTCGGGATTGGTTCTTTGCTAATAAATCACTTTTGCGCAGATGTAGGTCAGAGCTCAAGATTCGTGCCGGTAACTATATGTATTTGGTAAAAATTCATTTTTTTTTGTGTGTGCAGTAATATTTCTGATTGTCCATAGTGGCCAAAATTGTAAAGTATTGCAG
Source organism: Helicoverpa armigera (assembly GCF_030705265.1). NCBI lineage: Eukaryota > Metazoa > Arthropoda > Insecta > Lepidoptera > Noctuidae > Helicoverpa > Helicoverpa armigera. The sequence goes on from NC_087141.1 coordinate 6,975,116, forward strand.
TGTGACCCGTAAGTGTAAGTTTAGGTATCGTTATACAAATGTTACACGGTGCAATAAAAACGTTGTGAACGATTTTATAATGGGTGTTTTCATTTTTATACCTATTTAAGAACTCGACAAGTATTTTTTACGCTTATTTAGATTATGTTCCAGAAGTGTTAGTTTATGACTTTGGCTGAATAAAAAGGGTATGTACCTAAATGAAAGTATCTAAATGGTAGTATCTACCGGCAAGGGTAAGTTAACGCTTAAATTACTTAACTGTTTTATTCTCTAATTACTAAATACGCTCAAACATATTTCATTATCTTGTCAAACTATGTCACACTTACAAAAAAAATAAGTTACACAAAAGATTATTTGGATGTTAAGAGTTAGTTAAGCAATGTTTAGAATTTTACTAAACAAAATTTAACTCATAGTAGATGCGAAACCTAGGTGCTCCTCATAATTTCGTAGAGTAATAAAAACCTGATATTTTTTTGTGTTGTTGATGAATAAAAGAAAACGTTATTGAGTCCTAAGGGTAAAGAAAGGATAAAGTCCTAAAGATTATAAAGAGTTCAGCTACGTACTTACAATGAAACTAAATTACAATTAAATACTTTAAGCTAAAGATTCTGCTAAAAACAGTCTTAAAAAAAACTATTTGTATCTACAAAACAAAAGACAAACAGGATTCTCTTTTAAAAAATCTAGACTCCTAATTAAATCTATACATATAATAAATCTGTAGAAAAGTAATTTTTGTACATTGAAGAAATTGACAAAAAAAATAGCCAGCATGTTAAAGGATAACTAACAGAACCCATTTCCATCATTTTTGTCATTTTTGTCTGTTTGTCTGTTTGTTCGTTCGGGATTCACGTAAAATCTACGAATTCAATGCAGACAATGCTTATATACAAAAATTCTACGTAACTTGGGGTATTACTTAGTTTTTGTTTCATCGAAATCGATTCACTCTATCAAAAGATATGATTAATTTTGTGAATTCAAGATGTAAAATATTATGACACACTATCTGTTTCTCAAAACTGTACATTTGAATGTTGTACTTATATTAGTTAATCGACCTATTATTAACCTTTACACAGAAAATCACACCTTCATAAGAATCTTCGGAAGAAAAAAAAATATGAAAATTTTGTTTAGCCAAGGTTAAAGTAGCTCCATCTGTGGTAATCTGTGTTAAATAAAATACATAAAATTTGTCAAAGGAGCGAGGTGGTAAATGACAATAAATTACCATACATTCTTTATAGAGGATTATTATTTCAACAGATGGAGTTGTGTATTTTCCGTAATTCACCATATTTTAACACGTATTGTAATTTTTCGATAGACATTTCAATAGTGTTTGTCAGTTTGCCGTGCCACATCAAAATCCAATTATAATTATTACCTTGATGAAAGGAAAATTAATAGTTCTCGGCCAAATTTAAAACGGTGCCATCTAAATTATTTTTTGAACATTATGTCAAAAATGATGACTTTAGTATAACAATTAATTTTCATTAAAAGTTACAGATGGAGTTCATATCAGGATTTTTTCATAAACATAGTTTAGCTTATCTTCCACTAATGTGGTGGCCTTAAAACAAATTACTTTGAGTGAGTAGTATTAAGTAGACCTTAATTATTTTTTCTGGTGCAAAATATGTAAACTTAATCCTAGAAGAAAGGAGGATCTGTCTCTCGCAAGCGCTGCTAAGCGTGAGGTAGGTAGGTAATGTAGGATTCTGTAGCTTTAAGAACAAGCCCAGATACAAAGTGCAGATAAGAAACAGGAGCTTTTTCGATTTAATACCATACACACGTAAAATGCTTTATGCGTCTGAAAACGTACAAATTGCGCGTCGCATACCAAAGACATGCTTGCTTTCAACTTCTGATCGCAAATACACTGGTCAGGATTACGAACAGTCTCAGTAAGACCCGAGCCAAGTCTAAAAAAACACCTTTTATATAAAACTACGTTTGATGTCATTCAATCACAAAGACAGAATTGTTTTCTGTTGCAAATCCTATCCACCTGTATCCTATCCTAATCCAGCATGCATTGCAGGTGTGCATTGCACAAAAACCAATGGTATCCTATTCGAGAAGTCAAAAGAGTCGACCTGCCAACGTCAGCTTCTGCGCTAAGCAAGTGTTCTTAATAGTACCATCAGAATTACATTCATCGATGAATGAGGTGAATAAATTTTCAGAAACCACAATAACAGTAGGAGCCAAAGCATATGATCGCTTCATAGAGGTCTGATTGGCCCCAGGTGACCAAGTCAGGTCTGATTTGTTCGTTCATCAGATCTTTGAAAGTGTTTCGGTGGATACTTACTGTCGTCCTTTGTGACACAAAATATGGTATATAAACGTCCTCCGCAAGAGCGAAATTTTCCCGGTGTGCGATAGTGACGCACAGTATACAACACTTATGTTTCTTTCGATTTGCTGGCTGCACCAAGAAATGACAAATTGCAAGCGTACATTTTGAAAATCTTGGCAAAACTGCAAGTTTCAAGTACGAACACATGAAGTGGACTCTCACAGATACGTACATTTTGCCTATTCGTGAACTAATGCAAACATTTCGGTGGAGTCCCGGCTTAGGCCTCCCCCACATTAGGCGTGCGCGATCCTCGGGCGTGTGAGTAGCGCGGGTGCCGCGCGTGCGTCGCGAGCGCGCTGCGTGAGCGTCGCGTTTTGCCGCCCTGCGGCATTTACCTACAGCGCGCTCGCGGCACGCACGCGCCGCTCTCCTTGACGTTTAACTGCTAAGGCGTTTAGCGGGCGGCGGGGATAGCGGGCGAAGGGGTAAGAACGCAACTCGAGCGCCGCGTGCTCGCCGCGAGCGCGTCGCTTGCACTCTTCACACATGCCGCAGGGCAGCAAAACGCGACGTTCATGCAGCGTGCTCGCGACGCCCGCGCTACTCACACGCCCGAGGATCGCGCACGCCTAATGTGGGGTCAGCCTTACCATAGTGAGTAAGTGCACAGAAAATCCCCGTCATACAAGTGTTTCTTCCCAGTAGTGAAACTATCCAACCCTATGCGCCTGCTGATGATGATGACTCATTTTATCATCCATCCAGCTATTCCCCAACTATGTTGGTGTTGCCTTCCAGTCACCGAATCTGTTTGAGTACCAATATTTTGCTTGGAGCGACTACCTATCTACCTATCTTCAATCCAGTCTCACTACACAAGACGATATCCATGGTGAAACTGACAGACTTTCTGGCTTCTGATTAGTCGCAGCAGCTGCAGAAAATGTACAAATGACAGCTTTGTCAGACTCAAAGCATATAGACATAGATTATAACTGTTTCCTGTGAAAATTACTTACGCACCATACGTAATAATTTTCCAAATTGGCTGACTAGATCCAGAGATATTCACAACGTCACAAACTTTACTTCTTTTGTTTAGATAAATGGTCACATCCACAACACAACCTTGATCAATGAATCTATGCGACTGCTAAGTGCTAATCCTAATTATACTGTCACGTGAAAGAATGCACCTACGGGATAAGTAGTATTTTGACTATTCTATATTGCCCACGCAGACAAAGTTGCGGGCAACAGCTAGTAACTATCTATTAATTAATTAAGAAAATGAAAAACAAAATAAAATGGTTGGAGTAAAAATGTTGGCACGGCTCACTTATATTAATGAACTTAAAAGCAAAAAGCTAGGACAGAAAAGTTTTTTAGCGTCTGCCTCAGCCAGCAAAAAATAAACGCGTTTAAACTTACTTAGTTTATTTATACGATGCGGTTCCAAAAAAAACATGGATAAAACTGTTGGGAAAATTTCAGGATATGGTTTTGTAAAAGTTTTTTGCTATCTATTTTAGTTGATTCTAGGAAAGTACTTATCCATTCTTAGTCTTTTCCCAACTATGTTGTGGTCGGCTTCCAGTCTTACCGGCTGCGGCTGAGTACCAGAGTTTTACAAGGAGAGACTGTCCCTCTGACCTCAACCCAGTAACCCGGGCAACCCATCACCCCTTGGTAAGACTGGTTGTCAGACTTACTGGCTTCTGACTACCCGTAACGACTGCCAAAAATATTCGATGACAGCCGGGACCTACCGTTTAACGTGCCCTCCGAAACACGGTCATTGTTGTTCAAGACATACTCAGAAAGTACATACAAACTTAGAAACCTTGCATTGGTACTTGCCTGACCTGGAGTCGATCCTACACTCATACTTGAGAGGTTCTTTCTTCCCCACTAGGCAACCACGAGTTATGTGATACAATCATACGTGTATATTATACGTGATGATAATAATTTAATATTAGCAAGTCTACATACCAAGTTTACCTCGTTATGAACTGGTAACTAGTTTAATATATTAAATTAATAATATTACAACGATGCAGGGTTCGTAATTGGCAAGACTTCTTAATGATGACTTGACGCTCCGATGAGCAACTAATTACTGAAATGTTGTTATTTGCGGTGCCTGTTTTCAAGTTAGGTTTAATTTTAATTTAATTTAAAACGACAACGATGTGGCAACGTCTGGGGAGATGAAAATATCATTGTGAAAAGCAGAAATACATTTAAGTGTACCTATTGTTAAAATTGTGGTGAAGAGTCAATGTCTTTTTAAAATTCAGATGTGTTTTACGAGCTCTAAATATGTTTAGCATATTCGAATTTATTATTAGTAGGTATATAAACGTTTAAAGCACTCCAATAATAAATCTTTCATTCAAGTAGCCACATCTCTAAGCTCTGTTGCACATATATTTCATAAGCTCACTCGGGCTTGTGACTTGCCAATGTAAATAAAACTTTTATTGAGACATGAAAGCTCACTCTCAGAATATTAGAGCTTACGAAAATGTGTGATATAGAACATTCTAGATTTTAGAATTGAAGTTTGGACCTGCTTTTTCCTGTGGTTTCAACTGCATCCCATGGAAACCACTTTCTTCATTCCCTAAAATTAAACTTTATAGCCTCGATATCTAAAGCTAAAACTGAAAGAGTATGTTGCACCTCTAATTAAATAATTAGTTACAAATTTTTATAAAACTGTAATATACCTAAGTAATTAGTTGCTATTTTCATTAATTGTTTACAGGGTCACATTATTCAATTGTTTGCCCCTTGTATGTACTTATCTTCTAAAACTCTTTCATAAAACTTTCAAAGAAGGTTTGTTCATAAAAGTATTGCACAAAGTATGTAAAAACCTTTAAAGTTAGACTTTGTTGCTATAAAACTTAGTATTTTTTCTGTAACTTTGGAAGCGTGAACAAATAGGTATACCTACTTATCAAGCGGACTGATTGCATTTGAATAAACGCTCCTATCGTGTCTTAATCGAAAGAAGACTGGCAGCGATTTTGCAGAGGTTCTCAAATTTACGGTTTTTCCCATATTTTTCTTTATTCGCCCCTACCTTTATTTTCCCAATTCATTGTACCCTCTCAAAATGACAAAACAATTTCTTAAAGACAGCGTGTCGTTCTAGAAACGATACAATAGCTACCAAGAAGGCCGGCTTCCTGTGCAGAACAGCGCAATATCCGGCTCGTGCCAACACCTCTCGTATATGAACACAACAGCCTTTGTTTATAATACAATCGATACGTCTTATAGTTTCTGTAGTCCTGGTACCAGGATGTTTGTTATTGTATGTTTTTCAATTTTTAACTGACTTTCAAAAAAACAGAGAGTTTAAGTTCAAACTCAATTGATACCTCCTTTAGTTTCTGTCCTCCTATTACCGGGATGTTTGTTATTGTATTTGTTTGTGCTATTTCTTCGGTTATAAATAGGATCCAATATTTGAGATAATGAAAATGAAATAAATTGTCGCAGTAAATACATGTGTGGCAGAATACTGATACCTAGATAATTAAGTTTGTTATAACACACATTTAACAAGACAGCCAAAGTAATTGAACCCTTTGCAGCTTAATTATGTATTTCGTTAAAGCTCCTCAAGATTTTAGGCTCCTGGTATGCTCATCATCAGAAATCGACCTTTTTGTTGGACTTATCAACTTTTTGACTGGTAACTTAGTATCCAGCTCAATAATTCTAATAGGTATTTTCTAAGGCACCCCGTTGCCTTCTAGTGTACTACACATGATAATGAATTCCAACAACTACTTAAAAGCTTACACAAACCCAAGTCCTACACAATCTAGAAAGTAAAGGGATCCTAACACAAAGGGTTGTAGTTAAGGTTACCTTTTGTTATTCGGGCCCTTATTTCGAGGAACCTTCACTGGGGTCCCTTCGTAATGACCCTTCTGTTTGTAGTCTAATGAGAGTTGTCTCTTATATTAAACATTGAAAATGTTAATTTAGGGATAAGATAAATTCTGAAGTAACTTACTGAAGACTTAGCTGGTTAGATGGTATTTTTGGGGCAAAGCCAAACTTAATATGTCTGTATTTGCCCAGCCTTTTCTCAATTTTGTCGAGGTCGGCTTCTAATCTAACCTGATGGACCTCAGTACTGTGCTTCACAAAGAACGACTGCCTATCTTACCTCTGAATTCAAAACTGAGTCAAGAAGCATTTGACTATGTTTTGCTGAGCGATATATAAGCTAACGTCAGAGCGTGAATCGAGAACCGGGGCGATGATCCGTTTTCTATTCCGTTTCAGCAAAAACAGCATAGAAACAATAGACCCAGCCTACACATACCCAATGCATAAATCATCTAAACAAACAATCATCTAATGTACGTACACAGTTTACTTCCAAAAACACAATACATATTTTAACTCTACCATTTCCAGAATATACCGAATAATACAGCTTTATTCAAAAGTTTGGCAACAAAGGCGAGTCCAGACAATAGCGGGACGTGAGGTCCAACTAATGGACCCCTCGAGACTAGACCTTACATTATTTATTTTGAAGTAAATAGGCTCCCGCCACTACTGTGAGTGAGAAATGTTAGGAGAAACGCGATTTGAATTCCGTATATTGTTATACGAAATGTATAAAAGTTGAATAGACACGGAAATTACATTTATGTGTTAGGTTCCTGCCAAGTGCGACTATTGTCAAGTCGAAATCGCTTTTCAAAAAGCTTTCACAAAGCAGCCCGGAGTCTAGAAGTTTGTAGCAATACAACCCGTGCCTGGAAGAACACGTAAATATCAGTCCTATGCCTGATCTTTCTCGGGTCGTGTTCGATTGCCTTCTTAGATTCAGGAATTATTAGTTGAACTTATCTATTCATTTCTGTTATGAAGTCCATGAAGAAAAAATTGTTTCTATGCTAAAGTACAAGAAAAGAAAGTACATCCCTAAATATTTTATTATTAGGGGAAAAGCATGGACATTAAAATATTTATTGCTATATTACCTAATTGTATTTATTTAATTTTAGCCACTTCTTCTTACCCCTTTTCATCCAACTGACATTTTTCGTTTATGTCAAAAGGTTTGTCCTTCATCATTTTTTACGTAAAAAAACCACTTGAAGTGTTTAAATCTCAAATCCGCTGATTCTCACCGTATGGTCGTACCCCACAGTTAATGACTGTAGGTTCTCCTGTTTTTGTTTGAAGTGGCGCGCTTAAACCCGACCCCTTAATCATTGTAATTGGAGTAACAAATTGCAAGAGATAATGATCGGATACAATTACTTTATTAAACTAAGTGATGGAAAGATCATGTTGTTCGAAGTATACCTTTTTAATACAGTATTTCCTTACAAGCCTTTTTAGCACAATTGTTTAAAAATTACAGAGAATTCCGTTCTTTCTACCACATCTTCGACCTTACTGCTTCCTGAGTATACACTACATTCTCTGTATGAGTGGAGACATGTGTCCAGCAGTGAGATAGTAAGTCAAACATTGGTTCAGGTCAAACTTATCACCTGCCCCCTTCTTTCAGTCGGCAAATAGTTTTACTAGACTCTTAAATCAGAGTGGGGATGAATTATATTCAGTATCCGACCGCTATTAGGCCGACTAAAAAGGTTTGATTGGTTTTACGATTAAGTAGCAGTATGCAGTTCATACAGGCTCTAAACCATAACAGATCAGTTTAAAGACCCCATACGTATATTAGTTACGCCATTTAACCAACAACTACCAATATATCTTGATAACAATTACATTTAATTCCCCCTATTAAGCTAACGACACCTACATACATATACATAGGTCCTTACCTACATCCTTATTGTAATCTATACTAATATTATAAACAGGTAAAGTTTGTCTGTTTGTCCGTTTATGACAACTGTCTTGAAGTCGGCTTTCAGTCGCAGTGGATGCAACTGAGTACCAGTGATTTACATGGAACGACAAACCTTCCTGACCTCCTCAACCCCAGTTACCCAGTCAATCCGGGTAAGTTTCGAAGATGGTGTAGGGGTAAATAATTAAAGGATCTGCTTTATCGATTTTGGAAAGTCTTTTACCAACAGAAAGCTACTACTCATTTTACTATACATATTTGTGAGTGTCTTCTTTTTATTTATGTCCGGAAGCAGTTCTCTCGTGATGCGGGTATAACCGTGGGAAGAGACCACAAATTATTATTGTACCTTTCTGACATCTTGAAAAAACATATTGAACCCACTTAAATGTTAGGTACCTAGTCTACATCCTGAGAAAGGGCGTAAGCAATTTTGATGCTGTGAGAAGTAGTTGCCTCATGATACGAGTGGAACCGCATGGAATAGCTAGTTATAATATGAAGGCATACCACGGGCTTAATAGGCAATTCTGTTCCCGTTATCGGATAATCTTGCTGCGTGGTCTCGACTGCAAATAGGACCATTTCCAGCGGATATTATGCTCCTTGATTAAGGAAAGATGGTGAGATAGGTATGATTCTGTTCTTGTGTGTTCTTGTGTGTTCTTGTTCGTATAATGAAGAGGTTGAATTGTGATCCCTGTGTTTGAAAGCAGAAAAACGCAGAACATCTGTCAAAACTTCTCTTAGTCTAAAACAACCGAATTGATCCGTTTTGAGAAGTTTTTTTTTAAATTGTTTATGTGTGAGTGTGTGAGGGTCTGTCTACTGCTTGTATGATTGTGTCGTACAAAGGTTGTAATTTCGCGGACATTTTAGAAATGTTTGCTAGAGCGAGTAGATCAGAAAAAAACTTTTGTTTGCCTCACAATGTCACACAACGGTGGAATCTCCCTTTTATTTATTGGTAACCTGTGATATTTGAAAAAAAAAATAGTTCCAGTTTCATCCCAATTTTGCATCACATATTACAAGCACCATTAAGTTAGTTAAGTAGTAAGTAAGCAGAGCTAACAAATTCACCATCTTAGAGGACTTTACCCAACTTTACCTACCTATGCACAATGTCCACATTGCCCGGCTAATGTCAACAGTAAGAGCGTTTTCACATAAACCGATCCGATATCAAATTCAAACTCAAAATCATTTATTCAGACTTGGCTACTAAACAGCACTTTTTGAACGTCAAAATTTACAAAAGACAGCCCCCAAAATACAAACCCCTTGTCACTTCCTATGTGATTTTGCTGAAAAGAAGATCATCGTATCGTGTCGGACGCCAATCCGATATCGGAGGAGTAAAATGTCTCAAATATGTATCTGTATTTCATGTTGTCCGGCCCAATATTGGATATCGGACAACCATTGGATACGTGAGCCTTCGGACAATAATGTTTGTGTGTATGTTATGTGTATCAAAATTGGCTGCATGTGCGCAAAATTGGGGCGATTTTGTCGTAAATATGTAAAAGCAACACGCCTTTCGGCTGTAGTCTATCGTCGTCCAACACCAACATCGGATCGGATAGTGTGAAAACGCTCTGACTGTTTGCCTTGACTGGAATTACGGACCGGCCTGCAGTTTGCAACCACGCTGTTTTTCTTATGAAAGTGGATATTGTACAGGGTGCTTGAATTCTGTTTGCCTTGTTTGAAAGTTAAGCGAGAATTGTTTTAGATACCTACTTAATACTTCTTAATTCTTAATACTTAATAATTCTTAATTAGGTAAAATGGTGTGATATATACAAAAATTATTGTCAAATATAGGTAGCATGATTGGTATTAAATAAATAGGTAAAAATTAGATAGGTATTTCTGTCTAATCTACCCCTAAATATAAAAACAGTAGTTTCAGTTTTTCAACTTTATTATAACAAAAAACTAGCTGTTTCCTGCGGCTCCTCTTCCGAACCCAAGCAACACTTTCCTGCAACCGGTTAAAAAGGACTTTATACCCTTTCTCAGGCTCTCTGTGACCCTCGGGGTACCTTTATTCTGGCGAGAAAGCGCGACAGATAGACGGAGTTATGCCCGTTTTCACCAACAATCTCTTAACGTCTCCCTAACTAAGTGTCACTTAGAATAAGGGCTCCTCCAATAATAAATGTTATAAGAGACACTTAAACGTTGGTGAAAACGAAATTCGTTTAAAGTGTTCCCTAAATGCTTTTAGGGGATCCCTAAATTTAGGTATTTGTTGGTGAAAATGGGCATTACTTTCTTATTTATAGCATTAGGTACCTAATGGTAAGGTTTAATATTTCAGTCACCATACCCTTAATTGAATTAAAACTTTTCTTTGAAACTCTTATCGCCTTAAAAGTTTGTAATTAGTTTTTATTGATAAGAAATTGAGCTAAATAGCATTCGCGTTAATTTTAAAACAATTTGCATTTAAATTAGAAACTTTATTTAAGTTAAATTATCTCATAATAAATAAAATTTATTTAAAATAGATTTTTAACTATGCAACATTAGTCGCGGTCAGTCCACGGATTGGTTAGCCTTTTCTGTTTCACACCTGTTTTACCGATTATTCCAAATCGATTCAAACGTGCACTATCGAATACATTCAAACCACAAATAGACGGTATAACAGTTTATAGCTATCATTACCAATAAAACCGCACAGGATATAGACAAATTGACAACTGGTTCAAATCTGCACCGGTGTGACCACATATCGTATAGAATCGAATAGCCTGTGTTTTGTCATAAATTCCTGTGTGGAAATAAATGTATTTGTGTGAAAATGTATTTTGGTATCGCATTTATTGGGAAATGAGGTTCAGTGGAATTCGGTGTTTCGAAATTTCGTAGTATTAATATCACGTTTGATTTCTACGAACTGGTAGTATGCTTCTCTAAATTCAATGCCTTTATATTTCGCCACTTAGTTAAATAATATATGATGCCATAGAAAGTTCTTGTCAGACTATGACGCTCGTCCATTAGTTTTTTATCCTTGTTCGCGCATATATCTTCGACATTTACCATTCAAATTAAGGGTTTTTGAAACACTGAACATCTGAAATATTAGGTACAGCATTCTAGAAGTCAGTGGCAAAATAAACATAACCATAGCCTCTAGACACCAATTCTAGAGCGATATACGATTTAGATTTATTAGACCTTTAGAGAGGCCTATGTCCGGCAGTGGACTGCGATAGGCTGATGATGATGATGATGAGACCTTAAGTGTGCCTTTTGACGTATTAATTTCCAATTAAATAAGATTCTACTCCTCTCCCTTTTTACACTAAACTACAGCTAATATAAAGCTCTAAATCTATGCGATCGTGTCTGATTAGATCGCGCGGATCCCGTGCATACAAACTGTTCATTAGTGGAGATTACACTACCATCCCGCCTGTTTGACAAACACCTCGTGTTTTGTGATAGCCTACGTTTACTGAACCCGTAAAAAGTAAGGTCCGTGAAGAGTTTGAATTAAGATTTAAGTACCTACAACGAAAAAAACTACATAGTGAGGATCGCTTGTGAATGTTAAAACGGCAGCTTTTGATATGGGTTTCTTTTTTATTATTATTTTTAAACTAGGAATCTGAACGATACAAAACACAACATCTTACTTTATATTATGTGCTGTTTTGTATCTGACAATCTCCGGCCCAAGGCTCACCATAAAAACCACCATACAAACTTAGAAAAGTTGCATTGGTACCTGCCTGACGTGGTGGCCTAGTGGGCAAAGAAACCCAACCTCTCGAGTATGAGGGCGCGGGTTCGAATCCAGATAAATTACATATAGCTACAAATATATACATGTTTATAAATACATATTATAACACCCAGACCACGGCCAACAAGCATGCTCATCACACAAATGTCGACCGAACCGGGAATCGAACCCGGGACCTCAAGTTCGGCAGTCCGGCATTGGCATGCGCCATCAAGGTCAATATAACAATGATACAAACAATGTAACAATATCAGTACAATATATCGCTTTAAAAAGTCCAAAAACCTGGCTTTTTATCCAGAGAAGAGGCGAATTTTTTCTTCCTTTATCCAAATAGTGACATTGGAAAACGTTTTTTTCCAAACAATGTATGTTTGTCGACACGTAGCGCGTTACGTAAGGCCGATAAGAGATCAAACTGGCAGGTAAGGCTCGGGATGTGTGCTCCTAAGTTAGTGAGCTACTTCAAGATAGGCGAAACTGAAGAAAATGAGAAGCTTCTGAAAGAGGTACCGTAAAGTACATATAAGTAGTGGCTTTTCATCAGTCTGGAATTTTTCCAGCTAAATATGTTGAGGACGTCTTCCAATCTCAGTACCCGTATTTTACTTGGAGTGATTGATTTCCTGACCTCAGCCCTGTCACTCAGCTGGTTAGCCTGATACTTCTTTCGTATTGACTTCAATCCAGTAAGTTACTTGGTTAACCCAAGAACAAGTCTTACCAAGAACCAGTCTTGGTAAGACTGGTTCTCAGATTTCTGGCTTCTTAATAGCCACCAAGATTGCCAAAGTCAAACCCTAGATAGGTCTATTGGAGGTGTTTATGATTCGTCAATAGCTAGGGACACGGCTCCAAGAAGCGGGTCTTATGGAGAAGAAACAGCAAAAAAACCCACACATTCTTTCGGAAACCAGACAGTCCTTCAAATATTTGCTCAAATATCTACTAGTCCAACAATCCTATAGGTAAGTATATAAGCACATAGGTATCCAATTTTTCGCACTTATGTCTATTTACATTATCATATAGCATAGCTTTCACTATGTCAAAGATCAAAAGGCGTATTTCTGATTGAATTTGTGATCAGTCTCCGTATGTAAAGGTGTCCTCTATTTACTATGTATGCAAATAGATTTCCTTTGAGAACTTGTTGGGGCTCGATATTCCTCAGGCAATATGGTTCGACTGGATATTTTTTGACTATATTTTATTCTGGTGTGAATATGTTGTGTCGTAGTCTAGAGGTCAGGTTTTAAGGTGAATAGAAGTCATTCAGAAGTAGTTTTATATAGTACGGCTGAAGAGTTTGTTTGTGTGTATCTTCGTTTGCTTGAATACGCTAATCTCAGGAACTGGACCGATTTGAAAAATCTCTCGATGATATCTACCACTTTTTAAATCGCTGGCCATAACTAGAATGATACCTATTCAGACTCAGATGTTATTAGGTAGGTATCGACGAAAAGGCAATAGGTAGGTACATATGTATAAAGTGAATGAATACGGTATGGAATATCACAAAGAAAACAGTACTTAACTAATACATATTAATCGATTTGACAGCTATAAAGACTTGCTTACCACATAAAAATATAACTACATTTCACAACTTTATTTTTCTCAAGTCCAATCTGAGACCACATTTCAAACAGTGTTCACAAGCGAATTTCACACTTTCCCCGTTACAATTAGAGTTGGAATTGCTATGAAAGTTGGTCCATAGTTTGTAACATTATTGGAGAAGTTGTAAGACGGTTATAGACGTAAACTTTGGCACATTTGAACTCAATGAATCGTTCATTCAATAACAGGTATTTTCTGAAAGGAGTTTCTACGTCAGCGTTGAAACGTCTCTATAAAACTTCGCAAAGGTGGTTCTCTGTATTCGTATTCTTTTGTGTTACTGGTTACTTATATAAGTTGGTTAAAATGAAACTTTAATTTACTATATAGGTACAAGTATTTACGTGAAATTTTAACGATAAGTTTCCATAAAATATCAGTAATTTCAGATACATGGACACCAGTTTTTTCTTCTTTAATCCTTAGTAGTAAATATAAATGTGAAAGGATATAGATGTTATTTTTTATCCAGGCCCTGAGGATACGTGAAACTGCGTGGGACAGCTAGTATAAATCATGAAGTGATATATTATCTAGGAGATAACTTTATATACGTATGCTTATAAATTCTAACATACCAAATATTATTAATATACTATACGAAAAAAAACATTTCGTACAGTTCAATACCCCTCAAATAACCTATAACAAAATTATACTCCATAAAGAAAACCCACACTTTTCCTCATTCGACGAAAAAAGGGCATCATTTCCCGTACATTTACACCGACACGGAATAATCCATTTGTCTTCAAGGATAACATAAATAAATCGCTAATCCTGACGCCATTTTGTCTCAAAATATTTAAGCTAAAACAGCGTAAACCCGAGTCGGCGTTCGAACCCAAATAATCTGGGAGGATTAATAATCTGTCTTCCTCGAGTCGAAATCCGGGAGTCCGGATAAAACGAGTCTACGGATTGATGTCTTTCTAAATTCGCTATTTGTCGCCCGGGTGACGTAGACGGGTGATGACTTGGAAAGCATACTGTAGTATGCATTGGTATAATTATATTGCTGTTGAGTTTATTTCACAATTGACGAGGTTTGATATTAACAGTGTTTCTTAATGCAGTTTTTGAGAAATCTACAGGCTAGTTATTTATAAAACCGGGCCATATAAGATACCTAATGTAATGGGAGGAGGAGGAGTACTTCGACACCTAACTCGTGTTCTTTTATATACCTCCGTAGGTTAGGTATTTAATTAATTTTATACATAATCTGCTTAACCTTTTCCCAAAACAACGTATACCTTAATATCTTTGTTATTTTTACCTCATATAAAATAACATAATAACACAAAGTACAGGAAACTTCATCTGTATAACCTGCTAACTTAACTAAAGTAACGACTTTAAGTAAAGATTACATCCCAACTTAGTAGATTGTTCAAACTTGTTGCCAACTTACTCCGACACTTGAGAGCTTAAGTTTCAGCCGCTTACACGAAAAAGTGATTAAGCTTCAAGGTACTTCAAAAACTGAAATGTAGGCTGCAGGATGAAAAGGGCATGAGATAAAAGTGTCATCAGTACCATTTTTATATATATTTTTTAATTATTTTCACGTATAATAGCAGTGCTTGGTTTTAATCTCCAAAACTAGGACAGTCTCAAGTTTATCATAATCTCATTTCAGTCGAGAAATTTACCTAATCACACGAACATAATTAGTGCAAAAGTAGGTATATGTATCTATGTAAGTAAGTTGTATAAATAGGCGTGACTACTTGTTACCCACTTACGACACGCATTTAAGTACAACCAAAAACTTCTGCACGCATTTTGACCTATTTGATTGCTAAATAGGCTACTTCTTATCCTAGTGCTGGAAATAGCTAGCTTGGGATCATGGTTAAACACTATTAGGAGAAAAGTCGCTAGTCTAGTTCCATCAAAACGAAAAAAAATGTCGACACCCAATATTATTTGTAACAACCAATAGCCAGGGAAAAAATGAAATAGGTACAGTAATAAATTGGGTAAAGAAAATTCGATCTACACACCGATTTAGGTACTCATTATTACACTTTATATTATTTTTCAGCAAGTCTATGTAAGTCTACTTTATGTAGTTGAGATAACGTTTCTTTTTGTGTAACATCAAAATATGGTCATAGAAAAAGTATATTTTCTATTGAAGAATATACAGTTAATAGATAGGTAGATATTCATACATGACTGGATGATTGCTTAGTACACCCACACTTAGCCGTAAATATCCTGTAACAGGGCCAGTCTATAGCCCATACCTAATTGGACCATTCCACATTGAGAAAATCCTAATAGAAAAACAGCTGAACGAACCAACGTTGAAATGAGTAAACCTATCAAAAGAACCGTCTATACGCCATCAACATACACTTAAATGTTTTCACTTTATCAAATTGGAAAACTAGTAAACACCAAACGAAATTCAACCTTATGTCAGTAGGATTAAGGATCAAAATTGAAATGGTGATAGTCTGGCTTTTGTTACACTGTCGGCCACGAAAAGGCGCGCAATTGAAAATGCCGGGATTGCAATTTGCAAACGGCGAGCATGGTCGGTGTAACAGTCGGCCCTATTCTCTCTGTTTCCGATAGTCAATTTGGCTAATAGAGAGCCGAGCAACAAATTGACTCGTCTTCACAAGCTTCGTTAGAACTGATGTTTGTGACAAATTGGAATTTTGGGACGAAATGTGCGAATAATTTTCGAAATGGGACAGCGGTTGCTGAGCCCGGTTTTTAGAAGAAACGAGTGTATGCCTGAAATATAGGTATATAGGTTTATAGGTATTCTTTTGGGCGCTTTATTTACTATTAAGCTGTGTATTTTTCTTTTAGAAAAATCATAGTGAATGTGTAATCCTTCGATCGTTTTGCCATCCGTCATTTGTCCCCATGGAAGTGATTTGAAGTTCCTAGTACATAGCGCATATAATAGTACATAATAAATACTTACACGTGTTAAAACAGTATTAGGCAATAGAATTTATCCTAACAAAACACTGTCCCACATAAAGTAATTAGGATTTTAATCGGCTCATCCCTTAAAAGGCGCCTAGTAGGTCCAACGGTCTCATCACTTTAAAACCCTCTATAATACCTAAGTATAGCCTCTACTTAATATGACAAAACAAAGACTTTTGCTGTATTTATTTGTCTATCTTTCAGCAATAAGGTCAAAAATTACTGAAACTGCTCCGTAGTTTTCAATAATAAGATTTCTGTGGTCACCTGTTTTTTGATACTTTTTTAATTAAATATTTAAACATTTTGAAAAAACATTGCATAATAAAGATTTCGGTGGAACGGACAGAGGAAAATATATGTATATGCATGTAACCATGATTCTGAGTATTTACATACTATTTTTTTATTTATTTACCCACTATACTCAGTCGGATCGCTAACAAAGCTATATTATTCAAACCCATTCAAATAATAACGATAATAATCTCATTAAAGGCAATTATTCCCGTTGTCAAATACTAATTAATGTGTGGTCATATTATTTGATCGCGCAGGTATTACAGCGGTGGTCGGTCATATTGGCAATAACTGCCATTGCCTGCGGCTTGAGGACGGTTAACCGGCCAAGGTAGAAGGTATTGCGTGGTTAAGTAAGGGATTATTATAGCTCCTTATACATCTTATTAACTTCCTGTGTTGTTGTATTTTATGTCTGAACTGCAGGTAGATCCTACTCAAATATGTTTGTTTTCTTTCAGTATCTTCTAAGTTCACTTTGACAAAAGTTAAAAACTTAGATCGTAACTTATAGGTTTACAATTAGGTACCTATCAAGTATTTTTGACTGTTAAAAATATCAGTTGTCTTAATGACAGTTACAATTTTGCACCAATCACCTTGAAACTTACAGGAAAACCATAATTAAAATTAAAACATTCTTCATTCATTCTTTTTCATTCACTCATTCTTTTTCGCCCTAAAAAATATAACCTTTCAGTGATTTTTCATTACACTTGCACCACATAGAATCCAATCTTCAAGGAAATTACGTCTCGGCCCCAGAACTGAGACAAAAAGATAATTTGATGCTTTAAAAATAATAGCGATTTTTTAAACGTTATTATGACGAACAATCAATAGTAGTTTAACGATTGATTTGAAAACGGTGGAATTGAAATTTCTTCGAGTTCTGAATGGAAATAATTAGTAACTATTGCTACATACTACATTACGTAGATATTTACTAATATAATAAATACGAAAATAAAGTAACTCTGCCTGTTACTGAACCGAACCACTACTAACACTAAAGATTGCTACACAAGTAGTGTAGATAGCTACTTTTTACCCGGAACATTACACGATTAATAGCTAGTATCATGGAACTAGGGATAAACATAATTATATTATGTAGGTAGGTATCTAAGTACCTGTTCCGTCTTAAGCTCTTTATGTACCAGGGCCACGGTTACTCTTTCGAACAATCAGGCCTTGGCCTTGGCTGGCCCCGTTGAATGTATGCAAGCACCTAGATATTTTCTCAACCCTTCAGAGTAGTAGCTCCTCAAATTAAGAATGCTTCCCCATCCCTCATACCTATATATAGGTATACTTACCCTATCGAATTTCCTCTATAAAAAAGATCCCTCATCCATATTAATATCCCCAATCTGCATTACAGTGACGGTCATTGTTTCCGCGTGTGTTAATTAATTAAGTGCTACAAGTGCATTGTTCACAATTAATTACCGCCCGAAGCGAATCATTTATAAAATTAATTTAATTAAAACTTGCCCTTTGTAGAGCCGGCCATTTGTTCCGCTTGAGCCTTTTATATTTATGTTTGAAGCTATTTCTTCTATGAGAACCATTTGTTTGAAGTAAAATTTTCGGCTCACCATGGGCGATCATGTCGGT
This sequence comes from Helicoverpa armigera, assembly GCF_030705265.1. NCBI lineage: Eukaryota > Metazoa > Arthropoda > Insecta > Lepidoptera > Noctuidae > Helicoverpa > Helicoverpa armigera. Next base: position 6,993,587 of record NC_087141.1, read on the forward strand.
TAATATGTTTTCTGTTGTCAATAAATCACGATGGGTTCAATAAACTGCTTAATACACCTGGCAATATACAACCATTGGTAAGCTTTCTTACCGAGAACACCATGCCTATTTCAGGGTATTTTCGTCGGGTTCTTCCTTAGGCTTAAGTCCTTAAAACCTTAATTACACTATGTACGATTTCGTACGTACGTGATGTGTTGAGTATTACTTATTAGTTTAATAGCGTCTTCACAATGTTTTATAAATGTAGTCGTTTTTGTATCTTCAATTCTAATTATGATAGTTATTGGACACCCATCCTCAAGTTCAGCCGCAAAAAGCTAAACCCAAAATAAATCGATGCACTCCTTTGGCTATCACTATTAAACCACGACGCGACTGGCCATTACTAAGCCACGAGCTACTCGATCTAATTTCCCCTCTATTTTAATTGCAGCGTCATCAAGTCTAGAATTTTCTATGCCTAAGAGAATTTCACACGCCCACATCGAAGACGAGTGGACAGCGATGACCCACAAACATACCAATCAACCCATCTTAATATTCAAGCTAATGAAATTCGACCCACATTCAGAGGTCATGTTTGCCATACAATTATGCTGTCTAGAGGACCCTTATAAATGAATTATGGCTAACTCCATAACTATGATCAAGTTTCGTTGATGTGATCGGCACAAAAGTTGTGGTTTAGTTTAATAATAATAATTACTATATCGGGTAAGTTGGGTTAAGTTCCAAAGTTGTGTTCAGGGTGACATAATAGTTTTGGTACAAACTTTGGTATTATGCTTTGCGATAAGGAAATTGTCACCGCCAATTAATTATTGATGTATGTGCTTGCTGTTGTAAGCCGATAAAGCGAGACTATGACAAAAAGTTTGTATGGTATGTAAAGCTACTAGGTACTGATGCATGTAAATGTAGGTTATTATACTGATGTTCAAATTTTTTATTTCGAAAGTTAATCACTATTAATTAAACTACTTCTTTTACTAAACCTAACTCAGTCAGATATTCCTTAAAGCCTTTATAAATATTCCTAAAGCCTTTGCTGTAGCTAAAAATCTCTTAAATGATCTGAAAAGTGCACACATACTCCCCGTTTATCATGTCAACACTCACCTAAAATGATGGAACTCTCGAAGTAAGCACATTATATCGTTTCGGATCGAAATACACCGGCTAATTGTGCACTGATTGAATCCCTGATGAGATAGCTAGTGATGTGACAATACCCCGGAGCGTCTGTCGTTAATCCCGCTGACATGCGGGATTGCAAATTGGACTGGCAAGAGCGCTGCTTTTTTTCAGTACTTAACCAAAATACCAATTGAAACAAATTGTTAATTAGTCATTGCCTTTTTATGTTTTATTCAATAATAAATATCCATATCACAATCTACTATTGAAACTGAAACTGTGGTTATCAGCACGCTTCAAGTACCTACACATCTGACTTTTTACAACTTTTGACCTTTCAAAGGCAACATCTTCATCTGTTTAGCCTTTTCCAATGTCGTGCAGCTGTAGTATCCAACGTATCTTCTGAATCACAGAGAAACTCATTATGATATAGATAGTCACCCATCCACGGACTGGTGATAAGTGTTACTTAACTTTGAGATCGATTTGCTCCTATTACGGGCATAAATCTGAAATATCATATAAAGAAAATTTTATTGCCATCTCCCAGACACTTAAAAAGAACATAACACCACAAAAATTATGCAAAAGTCCCGTAATTCGACGCTTCAATTTATATTTATCGAGGTTCCGAACAAGTTTTAGATGCAAACTAGCGACGACAAGCCACTAGAATCCCGGGATTTTCTTGACGGCCCTCAAGTTAGCGCATCTAATATTTATTGGGTGTTGGCTGCAATGTTGGAACGAAATTAAGTTCTTTCACAATTCTAGTGAATTTATTTTTGACTGCGACAAGGATTTTTGTGGATTTAGTTAGATGGATTTCTAGTGCAACGTTTAATGTGTGTGTGTGTATGAGTCGCGTTGGTCTAGTGGGCAAAGAACCAACCTCGTGAGTATGAGGGCGCGGGTTCGATTCCAGGGCAGTCGGATGGCACGTCAAACTGTAGGTCCCGGCTGTCATTGAACATATTTGGCAGTCGTTACAGGTGGTCAAAAGCCAGTAAGTCTGACACCAGTCTAACCATGGGGTATTGGGTTGCCCGGGTACCTGGGTTGACGGGGTCAGATAGGGCAGTCGCTCTTTGTAAAGCACTGGTACTCAGCTACATCCGGTTAGACTGGCAGCCGACCCCAACATAGTTGGGAAAAAGGCTCGGAGGATGAAGTTTAATGTGACTGAAGGAATTATTTATATGAAGGTTAGTTTGTTTGAATAGTTCTCGTGAGCTTTTGGTAGTGGACCTAACAATATTAAAATCTGTATTAATCTTAGTCGAAAAGGTTCAATAAACTTAAGATTATTTTGTAATGCACGTAATAGGCAAAGGGGCGGCTCGGCCCTGGCCGCAGGATGCGAGTGTTTACCAGCGAGCGTGAGCAATTACCATCAAAATTTACAATAGTGTTTGTTAAATAATTAAATAAATAAAACATACCCGACTCGTCCCTGTATATTAAGTAATCTGTGCCTATATGCAGTTACTAGCTTCTGCCAGCGGTTTCACCCGCATCCCGTGGGAACTACTTCCCGCACCGGGATAAAAAGTAGCCTATAGCCTGCCTCGATAAATAGGCTATCTAACACTGAAAGAAATTTTCAAATCAGACCAGTGGTTCCTGAGATTAGCGCGTTCAAACAAACAAAGAAACTCTTCAGCTTTATAATATTAGGTAGTATAGATTTGTATAAATATCCTTTCAAGATTTTAGTTTCTACTCAAATAGAGTATGCAAACACACATACAAGCATATAGCAACTTATACTTTACGCATTTAAAACATTGCCAAGAAATAGGAAAAAATAAAATATGAATCGTTCGCCTCAATATCCATAACGATTATCAATTTCCCTGCGGATCCGACGCGTACATAATTTAGAAGACATTAAGGTGGTGGAAATACAATGTTGTGTATTTCTGACGGCATCTACGGTTAGGCTTTCTGGGGAGGTTTAAAGATGGGTATGATGGTCTCTGATAAAAAATATTTACTTATGTATAGGAACTAAACTATATCACAATACCTAGTGTTAACAGTCTATTCTTGTAATCATTAAAAACATTTGATTTCTTACACATACGCGAATATTAGACATTTCAATAAAACTACTTGTACGGATTTTATCATATTAGTCTGATCATGGATGCTGTAAAGGATCTTGTGATCTGAAACGTCGGAATTAAATAATATTAATTAACCGCGATATAAATTCAAGTATTGTTATTATAATTAATTTTATTTCATACTGACTGTTTAATGCGGTTCTCCGAAGTCGAACTATTTCCTGGTAATAGCCTATGTCCTTTCTCTATATACATTATGGTTGACACAACGTTGGTTCTATTAAAAACCGAACGTCCTAAGAATAAAAACTATTGGAAGTTCTAAAAAACACTGAGAAAATGCAAAATCAATTTTTCAAATAGCAGAAACGTGCACAATACAAATCCTTAGATCCCCACAAGGATCCCTTATTTCAAATTCCTCACGCCCATCGCGATTCTATAAAAGGAATGACATAAGAATGCCAATTGCCAGCACTTGACATTATTGTATACAAACTATTTCATAAAATTCAATAGTATTTTACACTGGCAAACACTGCACAAAGTTTTTCCTGCTCTCGCAACACTGAAATTGAATTTCGCTGTAACATTTTATTGGAGAAAATCGGCAGTGTGTATTTCTTGGAACGATATTGTACTCGTATGTTATGAAAAGTTAAAAAAAATATATTGGAAATGCGTATTAAGTTCAGTAGTATTTTCAGCGTTTCCATATATATTTCACGTTTCTGAATATATTTTTTACTGAGAACTCTGTAACAGTTTTAATATAAAAAATCTGCCTGGTGTAGTAGATATAAATTTATAATTCTCTTGGAGAGAAATAAACCTACCGTAAAATCAATTTGGTTAAGAAAGTATGACATTTTCTAAAACACCAAAATACTGACTACAAAAGTTTTCAAATCATAAAATAAGTCAAACCTTTCAAACAACACAGGCAGACCAACATTCCGATCCAATCCTATAAAATTCTCATTTACTTCAACAACAGTTGGCAATCCCTCGAGAAATACACAAAACCAATACTAGAACTAGTTGAGCAAATCAATCGAATGTAATTCTTCGGTCTCAGGTAAACTTAATAGATGTTATATCTCCTTATCTGCAGGGCTTCGGGATCGGGAGCTCCATGGAGAACAAAATGACTAGCGGAGGTGCCATAACGGAAAATCTCCTAAGAAAGTAGCGCGCCAAAATGCGGGTGTGCTGGGGACGAGGAATGTTACTGTCTTCGTCCTTATACGCCTTATTTGGACCCGAGATTTTTTTTGTATTACCAAAAATCGTTGACAGATGTCTCAAAGAACCCGAACGCTCATAGTTCAATCGTAACTGATCGTTTTTTCATGTCTACCGTACGTTTTTGACCTAGAAGAAGGCGCCTGACCTATCTGCGTTGTGGCATCTCCGCTCATCTTTCTTTGCTTCGTGGGGAGCCCCTACAAATTCTCAGAGGAAAAGATTTAATATGGCGGTAGCTGATAAGTTCTGTGAGGATTATTGGGCGCTAGGTAATCTTGAAGACTGGTCTACGGTCTTACGGTTTCGCAGGTATAAAAGAAAAAAGGAAGATTGTTTTTGGGATTTATTTCAGGCTTTTCTGAGTTTCGGAAAATCTGTTTTCATCATCACCAGTTCTTCAGTTATTTTTGCTGTTGCCTACGGTTCAACCCGCGTCCCAAAAGAACTTCTTTACTCGAGATAAAAAGTGGCCTACATCCTTTCCCGGGTTTCGGAAGGTAAGTCAAAGTCAAATCATTTATTTAATTTAGGCCTTTACAAGCACTTATGAATGTCAAAAATATAACTAAGTTTGATTCTAGTTGATACTCTTTCTGTCTATCGCATTTTCAGGCTAAAACTACTGAGCTGTAAATGAAAATTGGTACATGGATATGTAAGTACACAGATTGTCTAAATCTGAGAAAGGACATAAGCTACATTTTACTCGATTGCGGGAAGTAGTTCTACCGTTAGCGGTTTAAAATATAAATAACTTTAATAATTTTGTCCATCCTGAAATAGAGTCTCCAAAATACCAAAACTATAAATAAATTAGCTAAAGTTGAACAATAGTCTTCCCAATTCCGAACATTACTCTAATTGAGCAAAGTTACACAAAGCTTGACTGTTTGACTAGGACCAGTGACCGGACTACACTGTTTGAGCAACCAACGCTTTAACAAAACTAAGGATTAACTAGTTCATAGTTATGTAACTACGACTGTTACTGTTAATGGTCAATTTGGGTGAAGTTTTTTTCTACTTTTATGCAAATTTTTGGAGATATAAATGGAATAGGACAGGAAGATTTCACCGATGTGCGGCAGTGTGACACATAGATGTTTCTTTTGGTCTACTCGCTCCAGCAAATAGTAACAAATTGCGTGCGAACATTTCTAAAATTCCGTGAACCTAGTTTTTTGTTCAAGAAAAAATGTGGTTGAGTTTTGGTGGAATCTCATCATAACGTAGGCTTAATGTTTCGAATTCAAACTCCAGTGCATTTCATTCCTGTATTAGTCAGTGAAATATGAATAATTGTTTTGTTGTGAAAGCAGGATATTTTTTTTTAAACATGCCTCCTAACTTGAGAGTTGGCACGTGTATTTAATTTCAGGAGAAGTTGCGCCTAAAAAGAATATCTTACGTTAGTTGATAAAAAGAGGAGCTATAGTAGATCCTATATACTTTTCGTAAATTATCTTAATCTTAATCGGTCCTTTTTAGGAATGGAATTTTCTCGAAACCCACTTATAGAAACTGGCTTTTGGAGTCAGCCATTTTTGTAAAATAAAACCCAAAAAAAACATTTAACTTCAACTATGGGATATATTAATTTATGATTAACAGCCGTTTTTTTTAATTGAAAATTAATTGATAACAGCCGTTTTCCTTAATCTTACAATACTTATCTTGATGGTCAAAATTTGCGTTTCACCTTAATCGAGACAAAATAAGTCCTATGTGAAAATGGGTCCAGTGAAATCACACAAAAAACAAACGAATAGGTAGGTAAATCGAACAGGGCCATTACATTCCCTGACAATAAATATCCCGGGTGATATTTTATGGAGACACCTGGACATTTCCCCGGCCTGTCAGATAAATGGTGCGAAAGTTAAAAGGGTACTTTCAATGGCTATAGTGGCCTTTGTTTCAATATTTTTACCTAGAATTATTGAGTTTGGGAAATGCAAAAGGTGGTTTTTTTTAAGAAATATTTTATCAGCCTATGTCATGATTTATGGGCATGTGATGCAGTGGAAAAACAGTAATGTTTTGAGGAAGGTTTTAAGCATGAACGTGGACGGTTATAGTGGAAAAGGACGACCAAAGATACGATGGATAGAAAAAAAGTGCAAAAGTCTACACGGATAGAAAGAATGTTACTTGTCAGATGACGACAGATAGAAGAGTATGCAAGGAGAAAACATGCTGCACCGATACCAAATAAAATTGGGATAAGGTTAGGAGCTGATGCTTAGCCTAAAAGGATTCGATGGTGTACAAGTATTCATTTAACCTATATCCTAGCCCTACCAAGTTTCTGTAACAAATTTCTACTAAGTAAAAAGGCAACAGCGAATGCAAGAGATAAAATTATGAGCTATCATCATCTTTATAATTATGTATATACCTTCTAATATCATTTATTACATAAACACAAATAAATAATTATTATTTAACATCTATTATCTTGTCTCCCATTATCTTCAAAGGTACTAGGGCGTCATAAACACCTGGAGCACTTACAGGTAAGTGTTTGAGTGCTGAGCAATTTGGAGGAGCACTCACACTGACCGTTAACGAAATGGGTAGGTGGAGAATTAATGCGAGATACGTTCTTTCAGACGGACTGAAGCGACCACTTGTTGACGAACGGCATAATGTATGAGAGGTAGCGATTTTTGTGACGTAGCTAGCTTGCGTATGTAAATGGCGTTAGCACAGGAGACTGACACAAGGCCCGCATAAGGTTTCTCCTAGAAAAACTGGCTCACAGATTTCCTGGCTACCCATAACCAACTGTACCGTAAAATAACTTTAGCAATTTATAAAAGAAAATAAAATATATTAAAACTTCTTAATTAATTATCAAAATAAATAACAAGTACTAAACTCTGGAACTTAATAATATAAAGAAGAAAGAAACTCGTAAATTATTGCCTAATTCTAAGAAAAAACTTGTATTGTAAAAGTTTGTTGAGACCGAAATAAACTTTCTTTTGACTAGCAGTTTTTTTCATTAGAAATATATTGTGAAAGTCGGGTAAAAGTGCTTAACGAGAAAATTCTGTCTGCTTTGTAAATTACTGAAGTAATTGAAATTTTAATTGAAAAAATTATCAAAGACTTGCTAAGGTAGATAAATTAATAAAATGAAAAAAATATAGAATAGATAATAATGAGTATCAATTGAATTAACGTTCTAGTACTAAACTGTAGACTTAACTGAAAGATTCCTAATCTATTAAGAGTCTATCAAGAGTAATTTGTTTTTCGTTTGTACCCAAACATTATTTCACTGTTGGAATGTTTCACTATTCCTGAGAAACATGGGCTCCTACTATGTATATTTTACCCCGACAAGGGCAGAAGTTTCCCCGGGACGCGAGTGAAACCGCGGGAAAACTGCTACTTATGTTATTAATGTTTCTTAGTTACGTTTTCACAAGATCGCTTTCACACTAGCTAGATATATCAGTATCCAAAAGTAACTGGGTGAAGGCGGTTAGATTGTCACAGGAAACAACTCGCAAAAAAGGCATATACTTAAATAATTTACGTGTTACAAGCCTTTGGGTTATTAAATCACACAATCGATTTGGGATGAAAAATACAATAGACGTGATTTATCCGCTAGCAAAAAACAATTGAATGGGTATTCTCTATCTAACATCTTCTGTTTTAAATGTACGCCAGTAGATTCACACACATCAAAAGGAAATTCCTGGCCACATATTGATAAACAGTAGCCAATAGGTATACAATATACTTTCGCAAATATTAAAAAAAAAAACATTATTACATATATAAGGACAACACAACAATATTATAGTAGGATATAGTCATCGGCACGAATCTTGAGCTCTGACCTACATCTGCGCAGAAGTAATTTATTAGCAAAGATTGCCGATAACTATACCTGATGATGATGATGTATATGATGATAGTTGGGTTAGCTCAGATTTACATAACTTGCATATAAATTAATTATTTTAAAAGCCAATTTATCAGTTATTCTGGTAGTTAGTTTAATACAGTACAAAAGTAAAGTTAAGATTGAAAAGATAACTAATGTATATCTAATACAGGTTGAAGCTACTAGGTAAATTAGTGGCCGCGTGGTTAGCACGGCCGGTTGGCTGAAAGCTTTTAGCTAAATGTGGGTTCCGTCCATTACACCCGAGGTAGTTTCTAATTATATCTTAGACACCAATAACCGTGTTTCGGAGGGCACGGTAAACTGCAGGTCCCGGCTGTCATTTGAACACCTTTTTCAGTCATTACGGGTAACCAGAAGCCAGGAAGTCTGACAACCAGTTTTTCCTAGAGGTGTTAAGTTGCCTGGATAACTGGGTTGAGGAGATCAGATAGACAGTTGCTCCTTGTAAACACTGGTACTCAGCTGCATCCAGTTAGACTGGAAGCCGGCTCCAACATAGTTGGGAAAAGGCTAGGGAGATGATGACCTACAAAATATCTATAGACAAGTAAAGATAAGATTCAAAAGATACAAGATAACTAATGTATATCTAATGCAGGTTGAAGCTACTAGGTAAATTAGTGGCCGCGTGGTTAGCACGGCCGGTTGGCTGAAAGCTTTTAGCTAAATGTGGGTTCCGTCCATTAGACTCGAGGTAGTTAGGATTAGGTTACATTGACGCTATTTTGATAATGCGTAGGCAAATGTGGTTTCATTAATTTGTATGAAGGTATCTTTTATTTTTTGCAGATGTGATGTAATGAAAAATCGGCCGAGTTCAACTCGCACAAGATAGATTCCGTATCATTATCCATGATACGGTAAAAAATCACTTTTTATTTTTGGGGTTCCTTAAGTATTTATTAATTTGTTCTAGTTTTTAGTGTTTGTTGGTATAAGCAGTAATAGAAATACTGCTGTGAAAGTATCAACTGTCACGATTCATGAGATATAGTCTGGTGACAGACTCCCAGACGGACAGACCGACGGTGATGTCTTAGTAGAGGTGGCCTGTTGGATACAAATACGTAAAAAAACTCCAGATCAATAAAATCATCACAGTCAACTATGTCTACCTAAAGAATTGTACCTAACAAATTCTCAATTGCCAAATTAGAGGTATATACTTAAATACATTTTTTATACGATTTCAAATAAATTTTGCTTCCATTTGGAGAGAAGGATCGTAAAATTTAATTATTTTACCTAAATAGCATTATCTAAGAAGTCCATTTTAATATTCTTCGTAAAATTAAAAGCCTATTTCAGTCTCGAAATTGTAAAGGCAGTTTCTACAAAACTTAATTTCAGTGAAATTCAACTTTGATACAAAATTAATTGAATAAAACTTGAATGTATTTTGACCATAGAATCAATTGTTTCTCTTACCTAAAGTTAGGAATTAAACTTTTTGGAAGTAATCCATTACAACCATTAGACTCCTGCTCTATTAAGATAAAGTCACACTGGCGAGAATTGAATAGAGTTATGTGAAATTGAAAATAAGGTTTTAATTTAAGTTTAGGCCTTTTCCACTAAATCAAATTGATATAAAATCTTCATTGTTTAACATATTTTGCGTATTGTTTAAAGACAACTTTAGGTTACACGTAATAAGTGTCGCAGGAGATTATGAATTTGAAATAGTAATAACATTTTAGAGACTCTACACACTGCAAAGTAAACTGTCGGCCGTTATTGGAACCGATGGCTGGTATGTTTATTATGAAGGTGATCGTGAATCTAATCAGACCTTTTAGTAGGGTTGATACTACCTACCCGATTTTTCTGATAGATATAAATATGATGCTCCCCTACACTGTTAAACTTTTGCCTAATAATATTAAATTCTCCAATGTAACCTAAGCTTTACTTATAAACGGACCAAGACCTCGAAGTTTTAATTAAAATACAGAGAGAGAGAATTTGTTAATTAATCTTATTTATATTTAGGAATTAAACTCAAACTGTATAATTTTTTGACGCTTTGTAAGGCCAAGTGGTTTTCAGTGGGCTTGAAATTTTAATCAAATTGATCTTAATTGTTTTATTTCGTTACAATCGTTTGATCGTTTTAGGATATATTGTTAAGTTGCTGTGAAAGTCAAATGGATTATTTCGATATAAAGCCTTTTTTCAGCTTGTTACAGCTTCAGGTATTTATTGCTAAGAGGAAAACAATTTGTACTCGCTTTGTGGAATTATTCACCTCTAATCTAAATCAGTATTTTTGTGTTCGTTAACTGCTATTTTTCACAAAAACTTATCCTCGACAAATGCCTATTAAATATTTACAGTATTGTCAGTTTGAAAAATACCTAGGTAAAGACTCCCAAAGATAATTTCAAGTCTTAAAAAACTAGCATTACGATCACTATTCACTATCATACCATTTCAAAATCCAAAATCCTAAACTCAATTCCACACCTAACTCAATTTCAATACATTACAGCAAACACTCGGATCCAATCGGATAAGTAGACAGCGCGGCGCAAGTAGTGGGTGGTGCGACTGCCGCCGGCACTAACAATAGCCAGTAAACGACGAGACATCCAGCGCAAATCGCGTTGAGTTCCACCAGAGTGCAACTGGGCGGCTTATCGTGGGATTCTCAACATTTCTGTTCAAATATAATGGTATATTCTGTTCTAGGTTCGTAGCTACTGTAAACAAAAGGTGAGACTTTGGAAAACAAAATGTGAAGATCTAATGCAGAAATAAATCAGACTAGCCGTCCCGCTGACTGCTTACATAATTAGGTACAAAGGACAATGCTCAAAAAAAACCCAAGCCCGGCGCAAACGAAAAGTAACTCAAATTATAGGTAATAATAAGTAATGAAATATTGCATAGGAGGCATCATCGAAATCAATGGCTAAATGTATGAAATTGCTATTTGATTTTTAAAAGGGGTAACATGAGCAGCTGGGGCTTATAGTTTAATTAAAGTGCTATCTGAAACAACAAACAAGTAATATGGCAAGTAATAAGCCTCTCCAAAAAGATAAATCAATACCGAAGTACAGGCTGCAGCGCCCACGTCATCGCGTCATGAGCGTTTTACATTACTTAGGGTGGGCTAAACATGAGGAACAGTTCGCGCATCCCGCAACATTTTTGGATCTCGTCGTGTTAGAAATAAAGAATCGATGACTTTTAAGCGTTATTATTAAAATGAAAAGTACATTCATATCCTGTTTTAGTTCTATCATCATATTATCTTGTAAATGTAGGTAGAGTAGTGGAGAAGTTGCTATAAACATGTCATTATGTACACTCTTAACCCACAACTGTATCTGTTTGCTGTTCCTTTTACTAATACATTATGTTACCTCTAAAATCTTGAGTAGCAATGTACCGCAGATGTTAAAATCGAATAGCAATTTCACACATATAGCCACTGATTTCAATAATGCCCCCTATGTAATATTTAATTACTTATTTTTACCTATATTTTGAGTAACATTTCTTTTGCGCCGGGCCTGGGTTTTTTTCTCATACTTCATGAGCATTGTCCTTTTGGCTTGGGGAATTTTGGAGGCGAGAATGTTGATTTAGAAGACCGAAGTGTACCACTTTAATAGTCGGAAGACATGAAGTAGGTACCAATAGCATTTCCTTAACCAAATGACAGTTTCTTAGTAGCACCTTTACTATTTCTGATTTTGACAAATTATGTAGGTGTAGATGTTGTATGTATAAATAAATATATGTTTTATATCTCGAAAAGTGGGTCACCCGCTGAAATCGTGGTGCAACCAAAATGTTGAGCACCCCAGCTGTAGACCAAACCTACTAGCATCGGCTGACTGCATCACAAACTATCGTTATATACGCACACAGTATTGTACAAGCAAGTCGTTGGTGTAACGTTTACATACATTGCGCACTGTGGAGTGGAAAGCATTAGGCATGCATGCTGTGTTGTATGTATGTTTGTTAAGATTTTATGGTTAAATGCTATACAGGTCTCAATGGGTATGAAAAAGAAGGGATAATCAGTTAAAGATGTTCGACCAGTCCAGTCGAGTCCTAGTGGTTTCGTCTGGATCCCAAGAGAACTTCTCTGCACCCCCAGAAAAAAAAGCTCATACGACGAAGTAACCATGAATTCTATACAAGAAATATAAAAAAAGATGTTTCTGAGATAACAAGTTCTAACTAACTCTATAAGTACTTAGATTAAACTGTGCATTTATGTGCCTAAATGCTTATGGTACTTAATATTAAAAGGTAGACTGGAAAAGCTAAATACAGTTACGCAGGTCAGATATCATAAATATTCCAGTAAATGTAATTTAAAAGCACAATAAAGAGCAAATCATTTTCGGTAATTAACTTTGGCTATAAAATTATAGGCTAAGGCCCGAGCAGAGTATTATGGATTAGGCTTGTTACACGCGTTCACTTTTTTGCAAATTTATTTTAATTTAAATATTTCAATTTTTTTTCAATCCAGTACTAATAATATTTTTACTCTGACTGATCTATTTTTCAGGATATCAAGCCGAATTAACGATTTTCCATTTTTAATGACGAATATTTATTGAATTCATAGTATTATTAAATGCTTAAAACATTCCTGAAATCGTTTTATAATAGAAAAATACTCATAACAGAAAATATCAAAAATATTTCATAACAGAAAAATCTTTACCCAAAACAAAATCATAACTTGCCTGCCTTACGTAACATAAAACAAAATTTCAAACAAAATTTTGCCACTGCAACAGCAAAGACCAAAAGCAATCTAGCAAGCATTTTCACCAATCCATCCACCCGTTGCAAATAGGCGACTACGACTTGCCACGCTCGAGGTATCACTCGATCAGTCCACGACTCACTGGGTACCATCCTCGGAGGAAGGAAAGATAGCGGAGATGCCATAAGGAAGGTAGGTCAGGCGCCTTCTTGTAGGTCCAGTAATGTACGGTAGGCGTGATCAGTTACTAGAACTGCCATGCTTGGGGTATAACTCGATCAGTCCACGACTCACTGGGTACAGTCCTCGGAGGAAGGAAAGATAGCAGAGGTGCCAGAAGGTAGGTCAGGCGCCTTCTTGTAGGTCAAGTAATGTACGGTAGGCGTGATCAGATACTAGAACTGCCATGCTTGGGGTATAACTCGATCAGTCCACGACTCACTGGCTACCGTCCTCGGAGGAAGGAAAAGTAGCGAAGATGCCATGCCATTCCCCTAGCCGATTATCGGCTACGGCGGCTGTTCTTGTGCAAGGAGATCAGCCAACTGCGCAAGACATATTATAGTGCACGAGGATTTCGGCCCGAATCGGGAATCGAACCAGAGACCTCAAGCACAGCAAAGCAACGCGCTTGCAACTGCTAGACCATCTAGGCAGGAGAAGCCATAAGGAAGGTCAGAGGTCTAGAGTTAGGCATGATCAGTTACTAGAACTTTCGAGGCGTTAGGGTTCCTTTTCAAATTAAACCCAATCTGTCAAAGATTAGTCTTGATTGATGAGTGATTATGATAGTGGGCGGGTTCTAAAGAAGGCGTGTAAATGCGGAGCTCGTAACATTCCTCGTCTCCCGAACAAGCGCATTTTGGCACGGTACTTTCTTATAAGATTTTGCGTTATGCCATCTCCGCTAGTTACTTTGTTCTCCATGGTTGTGTCGACCGTGTGCAACCGCCCTTACGAGACGGATATTGAATTGGCCACTCCAAGTTTCAAATATCGTTTAAAAGGAAATAGAAACGTTTAATATTTTGTAGGTAAGTAAATTAATTGAACCCGCCATTTTATGTTAGGGAATTGCTTTGAACTTTGGGCTTGAAGTATTTATTATGCTTAGTTGATATTTAAAGTCGAAATGTGAGGAAATTTGGCTAAGTAACTACAAGGGTCAATTAATTGTAAGATTAGCAACTTTTCGCGTGCTACGACCGTGAATAGGTGAGCATCTTGTCATGACGAGTTTCTCTATGTTTTGGAAGGCAACCAGTCGGAATCCAGAAAGTTTATCAAAGAGCGTTTCCCGTTTAACTGGCTGGAGGAAATCAGATAAGCAGTTGCTCCACGTTAAATACTGGTAGGTAATTATTGACATCCCTTTAAACTGGAAGCTGAGTACCTAATATAAAAAACATTGTTAAAGAGATAGCATTTAATGATAAAACCTTAAAACCTGGTTAGAACAGGTTTAACTCTCCTATCTTTCAACCACAGAACCCTCATAACAACGAAAACTAAAATACATGAACTTTATTCTCCAGAGCAACACAGTTTCTACATTTAATGGCAAAGGAAATATGTCAAACGGTCATTAAAAAGCATTTTATTGTGAGACCCCAAGCCACTGGCACTCGTAAACGCAAAATTATTATTTTGAAACGCCGGTACTAAAATTAAATGGAGTATTTTGATTGTGGTATCAATAAAGTAAAAAAAAAATAACTGTGGTAATTAAATTTTAGTTTTTTTTAATTTTAAGGAATACTAGACGTTTTCCCGGGGTTTCACCCGCGTCCCGTGGGAGCTACTGCCCGCACCGGGATAAAAGATATGTTATGCCTATGTTACTCGCAGATAATATAGCTTTCTAATGGTGAAAGAATATTTAAAATCGGTCCAGTAGTTTTTGAGTTTATCCATTACAAACAAACAAAGTTTTCCTCTTTATAATATTAGTATAGATGTAGATTTGAAAATATCTGTATCTTTAATGATATACTGACTTTATCTAACAATCAAATAAAAATAGTCGTTGCATCTTTTCGGTGTTGCACGAGAGATATTATAACCATGTATGCTTATTATCATATACTCGGAAATTAGGATTATCCGTACTGCAATAAACATCTGTCTATATCTATCTTATTTAAATAAAAATCGTTTGTTTTTCTCACAGTTCTTTCAAACTTAGATTTTTTTTTAAAATTTGTCTGTAAGTTGGTAATCTATTAGATTATAATCTATATGTGGTGGCCTTATCGTAGACTTGACCACTTCATGAAAAGATTTGACCATTTCATGAAATAGTCGCGTTTCATGAAATGTCTCACTGTCTATTGGCCACATCATGATGTGGCTTGGGCAAATCAATGATAAGAAATCATTTAAATAAAACTACTTTTACGGATTTTATCGCGGTTATATTATATTATTTAATCCCGACGTTTCGGATCCTTTACAGCATCCATGGTCACGGGCAGACTAAGGTGTTGGTCGTCTTGATATATTAGTTACAAACAGCTACCCTACATTTTGTTAATTATTATTGACAATCCGATTCACGCAAAACGAGCTAACTGTATCCTTAGGTCGAGCAGTTGTGGGCTTGGATTTTGATTTAATAGTTTCTATGATGGGATTCCAAGCAGGTGGTATGACCCAGCCATCTTCTCTATTGAAATTTGGATGTTTTTTAATTTCAATAGCCTCGCGAATCATCCTAGGTAGGAATCGGTTTTCTTTTGCAAGGACTTGTGGTTTATCAAATCTGATGTAATGCTGGGCCTTGTCTAGTGTGTGTTCACAAACTGCTGACTGTCTGGAACGGCGGTGTTTGACATCGGCGATGTGTTCTTTTACGCGGGTCCCTATGCTTCTTTTAGTTTGGCCTATGTAAGAGAGACCACAATCACATTCAAGCTTGTATACACCCGCATCTTGTAGAGGTATGTGACACTTGACAGGTGGTAAGAATTGACTAATCTTCTTCAGCGGCTTGAAGTAGGTTTTGATTGAAGCTCGCTTCAAGATGTAGCCAATCTTGTCTGTGACTCCTCTTATGTATGGAAGAACAGCAGGTAGACGCTCAACTGTGGCTGGTTTCACGCGGGTTCTGCGACGAGGGCGCGGTACTCGGAGCTTGTTGTCGTGCAGTACTTGCTTAACATGTTGAAGCTCAGCACCCAGGTGTTGTTCATCGCAGATCCCACGTGCTCTCTGAAACAATGATTTACCAACGGTAGATAACTGTGTTGGGTGGTGGTGGGACTCACCATGAAGGTATTTGTCTGTATGGGTTTTCTTCCGATACACAGTGTGACTCAAGGTGTTATTAGGGTTACGGATAACCAAAACATCTAAGAAAGCTAAGGAGTTGTTTGCCTCTGACTCCATAGTGAATTGAATTTTGGGGTTTATGGAGTTAAGATGATTTAAAAATGCTGTGACTTTGTCAGATGGTAGTATTGTGAAAGTATCATCTACGTACCGCTTGTAGAATTTGGGTGTTACGGGTGCAGATTGCAGGGCTCGCTCCTCAAAATCCTCCATGAAGATATCAGCAACAATGGGAGATACTGGGAGCCCATTGCTACACCATCCACTTGCGTGTAGAAGTGATTATTCCACAGTAAATAGCCAGATGTTAGGCAATGTTTTAACAGTTCAGCATATTCAGTAGGCATGTTATTCTCTGCTAGTTTCTTAGACACAATCTTGATGCAGTCTTCAACGGGTAAGCATGTAAACAATGACTGAACATCAAAACTGACCATAGTTTCATTGTCAGCTAGTTGTAGGCGTTTTATTTCACTGACAAAATGGTACGAGTCCTTTACATATGCTGCTGTGTTTCCTCTCAATGGTGAAAGTACTTTAGCCAGATGTTGAGCCAATCTGTAGGTTGGTGAGTCGATTTGGCTGACTATTGGTCGTAGTGGAGCATTAGGTTTGTGTATCTTCGGTAGCCCATACAGCTTTGGTGGTTTTGCGCAGCTAGGAACTAGGTATTTTACGTCTAGATTCAATGTTTCGGAGTACTTTTTTATCAAATCACTAGTTGATTTCAATGTTTTTGTTGTGGGGTCGGTCTTCACTTGTTTATATGTACTTACATCCGATAAAAGGTCTTGTATTTTATCATTGTAATCTGACGTATCCATCACCACCGTAGCATTACCTTTATCTGCACGTAGAATTGTTAATTCAGGCCTGTCGCGAAGGTTTTTTAACGCTAGATATTGATTTTTATTTAGATTCGGTTTGGGCAGTATGTTGCGACGTAATACAGACGAAATGTCCTGACGTATCGCCTCCGTACGTTTCTTAGATGTTTTGGTTATCCGTAACCCTAATAACACCTTGAGTCACACTGTGTATCGGAAGAAAACCCATACAGACAAATACCTTCATGGTGAGTCCCACCACCACCCAACACAGTTATCTACCGTTGGTAAATCATTGTTTCAGAGAGCACGTGGGATCTGCGATGAACAACACCTGGGTGCTGAGCTTCAACATGTTAAGCAAGTACTGCACGACAACAAGCTCCGAGTACCGCGCCCTCGTCGCAGAACCCGCGTGAAACCAGCCACAGTTGAGCGTCTACCTGCTGTTCTTCCATACATAAGAGGAGTCACAGACAAGATTGGCTACATCTTGAAGCGAGCTTCAATCAAAACCTACTTCAAGCCGCTGAAGAAGATTAGTCAATTCTTACCACCTGTCAAGTGTCACATACCTCTACAAGATGCGGGTGTATACAAGCTTGAATGTGATTGTGGTCTCTCTTACATAGGCCAAACTAAAAGAAGCATAGGGACCCGCGTAAAAGAACACATCGCCGATGTCAAACACCGCCGTTCCAGACAGTCAGCAGTTTGTGAACACACACTAGACAAGGCCCAGCATTACATCAGATTTGATAAACCACAAGTCCTTGCAAAAGAAAACCGATTCCTACCTAGGATGATTCGCGAGGCTATTGAAATTAAAAAACATCCAAATTTCAATAGAGAAGATGGCTGGGTCATACCACCTGCTTGGAATCCCATCATAGAAACTATTAAATCAAAATCCAAGCCCACAACTGCTCGACCTAAGGATACAGTTAGCTCGTTTTGCGTGAATCGGATTGTCAATAATAATTAACAAAATGTAGGGTAGCTGTTTGTAACTAATATATCAAGACGACCAACACCTTAGTCTGCCCGTGACCATGGATGCTGTAAAGGATCCGAAACGTCGGGATTAAATAATATAATATAACCGCGATAAAATCCGTAAAAGTAGTTTTATTTAAATGTCTAATATTCGCGTAAGTGTCAGAAATCAATATGATAAGAAATCATTTCTCGATATGTGCAACTGAAAACTCGGCTTCTTCATGAAATGGTCAAAATTAATTGATCACATCGTAAAATAGTTATGTAAATGCGCTCCTAGGGGCGCTGCCAGCGCTTTGTTTATGTTTGAAGATGGCGGCCGTTGACTGCAATGACAATTCTCGCAGCGAAAAATTTTGAATAACATCATCATTTACTTGGTATATTTAAAAATCCATACTAGCAAACATCATCGTGTTTTTATGTAACTGATATAATTCTACATTGGAGAATTATTATTACGTTTACGTTTTATTATTTATTAGGTTATAAAACAAATCAAGAACAGTAGGGTGACCACGCGAAAGAATTCCATGGACTATTACTGACTGTCAAAATATGACGTTATGGAAAATATATAAAAAAAAATGTCGACGATCCTACTATCCGTATAATTCCAGTGGAGAAGTATTTTGAAATATTAAAGGAATAAAACTGTTGGACACTTACAGCCAGTTTCTTCATCAAAAGTAAAAGCCAAAGCTAAAGTCAAAGTAACGTCTAAAGAGAAAGTAACGGTCAAATTCATTTTTTCTATTCGTTTTGCTGTCACTTTAGCCTTGAAAAAACGAATTTGACCGTTACTTTTACTTTAGACATTACTTGGACTTTTACTTTTGATGAAGAAACTGGCCGATAAAAGATAGGCTTTATAATGGCGTCCACGGCCGATTTCGGCCACGGCGGCTGTTCTCATTTTAAGGAGATCAGCCAGCTGCGCAGGACATATTACCTATAGTGCACGAGCATTTGCGCAGACACAGTTGCACTCCCTAACTCCCAGAACCCGACACGGCATGGGCATGGATGGGACGGCAATCCAACACGACCGGAAGGAGATCAGGCGTAGGACCGACATTTACGTGCTCTCCGATGCACAATCACCAACTTCCAGGCTGTGGGCTGTTTCATGAAAGTCTCTAAAACCCACAAAGCGATTTCGGCCCGATCCGGGAATCGAACGCGAGACCTCGTGCTCAGCAGCTGCGCTTGCGATTGCTAGACCAACTAGGCAGTGAACCTACAGGTCACGTCATTTTAGACTACGTGTGATCTATTTTAAGATTCCTAAAATGTTACTAAAGTTCCTTTTTTATTTAAATAATAATGTATATCGGACATAAAGGACAATGAACAAGTTCTTACTCTTAATATTTGCAATTGAAGATTTGAAATATACCTAAGTTTTTTTGCCTCCTGACAATTTTGAGCTGTGAAAAATTTCATAACTACCAGATTTCATTAAATTAAACTCCAATGAGTCTACGCGAGTTTCCCCCAACCCAAAATATTTTGGATTTATATTAAATATTTTATGGATACTCTATTTTACCATAAGGCCAGACATGGATGACAAAATCGAGAAATGATGACGATTTAACGATCTGGTCAAATTAACATGAACATTTCATGAAACGCAACCATTTCATGAAATGCTCGAGTTTTTCATGAAGTGGTCAATTCTACGATATGGCTACGACATATACATTAGATTATAATGTAAATTAAAGGTTTGTAATAATATAGAGAAAAAAACATTAAGTACGATAACAAGAACTTTATCCGCCATAATGAAGACGATAATTCTCACAAAAACAACAAACCCAGTTTACAAATAGACCAAATATACAGACACAGGTTAATTTCACACAAAGTCAACCCACCCCAGTTAAATTCTCATAGGAGCTAGAATTAGTCGTAACTAAGTTAGAATCTGAACTGACCGACTAGATCGAGCGCGTTGTCGACAACCTAACCTAGTTAACTGTTGTGCCTGTAAACTGGGCTTAGTTTCATAGTTGGCTGTGTAATATATTTGGATATTCATATTTTGTATTTCATAATTCAAGACATTGAAAAGTCAAAAAATGAGTTTTGATTTTTTTTTAGTTGGCTGACCGTTTGTTCGGCATAAATCAATTTGGAAATGAATGGTACACGCAAATGTATTTGGCGGGTATCAGACCAACTGTAGCTTTGGTTGAATTCACAATTATCTTAATAAAAACAACGGCCGGCGAAACTTTAGTCTGCAGTGTGCTCAAGAACCTAATATATAATATAAAATACTGAATTTTAAGGTACCCATAACTTATATTGTCAAAAAAAAACAATCAAATCATTTTCTGAATCCTTCCTTTGTGATGGTGTGACAGAAAATAATATACAAACCTCAGATAGAATATCTTCGATAGAAAAAACAACTGATCAAGAATAAATCAAGAAACAATCTTTCTAATAAAATATCTTTCTCTCGTAACTCTTTTGATGCAGGTAACAAAGTCAGACATCAATTCCCTCCCGTAGTAAGTCGTTGTTCGAGCTCTAAACAGAAAAATATAAAAGATTTAAAAAGCTCGTTACAGAACGCTTTTAAAAAGACTCGCTTATGTTCTGGATAAGTCCTTTTTTTATTTTTTTATACTGTATTTAATATAGGTATATTGGAAAATTGGTAGAACTAATACTCAGGATGGAAGAGTATTATTAAATATTTTGTAACCTGCAAGTATTAGAGAGTTAGTTATAATGAGCTAATTTTTAATAAGGTCTTCATACTTCCATCGTGACATAGGGCATGTTTTGGAATATCAGGAGATCCGGTCTTTGTCTTTGTCGAAGTTACCTACAAAAATTCTATTTATTTTTTTGGCATATCCTACTTTGTATAATCCAAGTCTTCGCAATGGTGGCACGGAATGAGAGTTATTCCCTGCGGATCGACTTCGTGTTGCTTCGCTCCATGCCCAGCTTAGACTGACTTGTTGAATAGCACGTACTGACAGACCCGTGTTTTATGTGTAGCAAGGTGAATTTAGCTTTTAGAAGATTGCAGAGGTGGATAGCTGGTGAAATTTGCGATATTTCTGTTATGTATAGCTAGTGACTTCTTTTAGAGGGTCGTGTTAGAAGAATTGGCTTTGATTTTCAATGATTCGTATGGTTTTTTGAGTGGCATATTGTGCTTTCTTCTAATAGGTTAGAGGTAAGAGCGGGACTTTATTTCAGTAAATGTTGACCTCATCATGCGACCAGAAAAAAATATTACCTAGTACATATTTTCATGTTTCTCGAGGTACCTACACACTCGTTATAAAATGAATCAATGAATCGTCATTGGATCTTTTAATAATGTATCACTACACAGTGGGACAATATTCGATATGAAATAAAAATAATAACACACGTACGTATTTTTGAAAATATTTTATTAGAATTAACAACACAAAACACCCACAAAATACAAGGTGAATTTTAACACATTACTGATAAGACAAAATACAGTTTTCAAAAATATATAGGAGAGATTATAAGAATATAAACATAATAGTTCATCTTTTGATCCTTATTTTAATTTATGCACCAGATTTAGAAATGGGATGCAGCTCAAAAATCATTATATAATAATTATCTTATATGCATATATTATGCCCAGAAGACTTAAATATTATTAAAAAAAACTTCAATAAATATTACATTACACTTATATTTTAATTAATTATCTTTTAACACAAAATTTGTACTTCGTTAAAGTGCAGATACTATTAAAAATGGTTAGGTACTTAAACATATAAAATTCTTAAATTCTAATAATTCTATCACAAAAAGTTACCTAATTTTTGCGTCTATATTTTAATAAAAACTCATTAGGTTTTTTTAGAAGCTCGCTACTTTTTGTTTTATAAATTAAATTCTTAAGTTTAAACGTTTGAAAGGACTCTTAATTATTTTTCTTGCTTTTTGAAGACCTACTAGCCTGGCTGGACACAAAATGAATAAAATGATAAAATAATTTATATCCAGCCTAATTTTGTATGAGAAATAAATGTTGTTAAAAATGTCTTAGTAACGAAATAAAATCAATTTCCATGGCAACAGTAAAGAAATGAAAAATATTCAACTAAGTATATAATTTTTCGCTTTGAAGTGAATCATATAAGATTGTGCCTATTGCTTATAGGTAGGTAGGTACTATGTACTTCCCACATTCTTAATTGAGACAGTTTTTTTTTTCATTTTCTTTCTTAGTACATAAGTTTCTGCCGTTGGTTTTTTCCATCAAAATGTGACGTAAAATGCATGCTCGGTTGAAAACTGCGCTCATTTTTCATAATGCGTCATCTAGATAAAGCTCGACTCCACAGTAAAGTACTTTAGTAAACAGATGCTACAATATACCGCAGCATAATTTGTTGTGGTAAGCATAAGCTTTATTGTTCAACCACTAAACTACGTACTGTATTAATCATGAAAATTCCAATAAAATGGTTCGCGCACATTTTTCACGAACAAAAACTCGCGTCGATGTCAGTCCACTGCTAGCATATTTATTTTTATGTAGCGCCAATTGATAAGTATTTGTATTATTCATTTATTAATTGGAGATCTAACTGAAAGTTGAAATAATGCATAAAGTATTTAACGATCAACAAAATATTAAAATAAGACTTTGTAATAGAGTAGCGATTCTTGTAGTTTGTCCAGTTTATTTGAGTTGTACCAACACCATGAAGTAGGTTACAACGGCTCCAAGGACCTGAAAATTAATAAAGAAATACTTTTTAGCCGGCTCGTTAAACGTTGATGTTTAAATAATGAGATTCATAAAGTAGTTGAGATACACGAGGGATCTAGGCAAGTATATTGGCTCGGGAGCTAGTTACAGTTCATTAAAAATGACGAGAACTATGTATGCATCCATAATATTCATTTCACACCATTTTCCCAAGCAACAACAAACAATTGACAACTACTGTTGCAAAAAATGCCATCTAACCGTGAGACAGGTTTATCCCGCCAGAAAATGTCACGCGTGAAAAAAACGAGCGCATACGCGCGACTAAATTCGATGGTTTGAAAACCATGTTGGAATCGCTGTAACGCTGCATTCAAACCAAACTGACTGTCAGCCGAATGTGAGCGAGCGTAACGCAGTTTATTGTTTTTCCATACATATTCACCTATTCGTTCACATCTAACCTACTATTTCAATGACGAATTCAGCGGCTCACAGTCAATTTGGTTTAAACACTGCCTAAGTGCTGTTACTCACCGAAGCGAACAAATCAAGTGAGACCGTGAAGAACTTGGCTCCAGAGATGCTCATAGCCTTCTGGCACTGTTGGCAGACGATTTGCACGAATGTCTTCGCTTCTTCGGAGCCGTCATACCACTGGCAGGAGTAAGCCGCCTCCATTACTGATGAACTCTGTAAGTACATACGTAAAATTTTATATATGTACAACGTTTTCAGTCATTATCATTATCTGCCAGGTATTTTTTAAATATTTTAGGAGATGCCTTGCTGTGTCACGGGATTGATCTGAGTACCAGTATTTAAAATTTAGGTACTTGCTGCCTATCTGTTCTCTCAACCTATTTGGTACCTGGGCAATATGATATCTACTTTTTTATTGTTATAAAAAAATGACAATCTCAGAATTCTATCAAAAATCTACATAAAAAATACATATTATTATACAACTACGATAATGTCAAAGGTAAGAATTTCGAAATGAAATTGTATAAATTGTTATAATTTCACTGAAAATAAGGCTCAAATATTCCTACAAAACTTGGGTTACTTTTACTCAGAAATACGAATTATTATGGTATACGTTGTTATCCTTACCTCTTCAATGAGCCTATTTCCAAAGATGCAGAAGTGGAACACTTGACCCAGAGTGTAACTCAAGTATCCAATTGTACTGAAAGCATACACGTTGATTCCGTTGATCTGAAACACGAAAATAATGAACATACATCATCTATTGTATTTAATCTATAAAACCAACTATTTTCCCTACTCTTTTTCTCTGGTTGGTTTCTGGGGTCTTTCTCTTTTAGCCCCAAAATTAACGAGTGAAAAAAGGGTTATTTGCTGGTTCTTTTACATAAGTCCCACTCCTTGGAATCGTGCACCTAGTTAAAAGGTCTACATGAAATAAAAGCCTTTGAGCTTGACTTTAAAATTCGAAATCGTGTATGAAAGACATCCAGAAGCTTAAGGTATCCCAAAACTGATTTCCAAATTATTTTTCCCTTCACAATACAAAATGGACGTGCCATTTCCTTCAAAAACGGAGTAAATCCGTCTGAAACCGATCAAGTGACCCCAAACGGTCCATTACACGCAATGTTTTTACATTTGTCAAAACATTATTTTTGGAAAAAGGTTGAGGACTTCAAAATCGCTTGCTATTACATTAGATTGATGGATCCTTTCGTTCTTGGACCTTCTTGGTCCATTTTAGACATTTGTTCGATTTATTACCGATATGTTACAAAGAATATAAATGGAATGGATAGTCTTGACCAGTCATGAGTAAAGATAATGGTACTTAATTTTGAACATTCTAGAAGTCTAGAAGACTGATTTTGCGGTATCTTTATGGTTTTACGGCCTGAAATGGGTCTCATTTACATGAAAACAGTTGACTATATTAAGGTACTTAAAAAAAGTAAAAGTGATTTTCCATTGTTTGATGATCACTCAATCTATTTATCTACTGTGTAAATAACTCAATAAGAAACAGAATAACTACAAGTATATTTTGCAGTCTGTTGATATCCATTGTTTCTGGTTATACTCTTGACTACACACAATTTATAAGACTTTCCTGAGCAAAAATAATTTTCTAAAAATTTGCACCCAAAAACCCTAAACTTAGGTAATACCTCGATTTGTTTTCGTAAAAATGCTCGCGTATTACATATTATTCTAACTTATGTTACCTTAGTAGCTTGGTAGGCCAGCAGGGTGAGAGTGATGGTGGACACCAACATGTGGAATAGCAGAGCAGTACCATACGTGTCTCCAATAGATGCCACTAGTCTGAAACAAAATAATGCTTTACTGCATCTGGATAAGACGTGGCGTGGATAAGCGTATGTTCGTTTTCAGGTTCTAGACGATATGTGTGATGGTCTAGCAGTTTTGGAGTGAAAGCGCAATAGACTGACAGAGTAACTTTTGCGTTTTTATAACTAGCTTCCGCCAGGGTCATTGGGTATACTATACAAGTTATTCTGATGCCTATTACAGCTGATCAAGTTGAGTTTAGTTATTAAGTTTCATCAAAATCCATCCAGTAGCTTTTGGATGCAGTAGTTAGTGAAAGAGTAAGAAACATATAACTACTTACATCTATACGTAGGAATAAACTTTGGAGATTATTATATTAACAGGATATATTAGAAAGGATTAAAATCAAACGACTACTGAACATAACTAACACTATTATTCATACTATAGCTTGTATTACTAATTGTTGGTATCCAGGGATAACACCAAAAAGGACCACTACGTCCACAGATAAACTAAATTCCAACTACGAACTTTCTAGAAACGCGATCCATTCGATTAAAACCGCAATGTTTTGAAAACATCATTTCAAATTCCGAACTTTGCGTTCGCAAAGCAAATCCAGTTCGCAACTGGACACGATGTTAGCCGAAGTTTGACGAAGTTTGACGGAGTTTGCCGAAGCATGACTTCTGACCACAGATTATGAGTCTGCGGGGAATAGTTTGCGTTTCTGTGGTCAATGGCGGTCTATTAGTTTTGAGAGATGAGTTATTAGTTGAATATTATAGTGAAAACTGAGTTCCGTGAGTGAAAAATATATTTTCGAATGTAAATGTGAAGTAAATATTATGCTGCCGATATTTTTGAAGATTTTGTTTGAAAGAAAAGAAAGAATTGGTCCTATTTGAAACATTTTTTTAATGTTAATTAATTAATCCTTATAATGTGGACGGCTTCTTATACGGGTGCCTGAAATAATTCTCTCTTAACATATAAGGCAGTTTTATTAATCTAATCTAGGGTTATTCCAGCTTCTAATGAAATCCGCTCGAGTCATTCACTTAGCACCGCTGGACCGCGCGTTCGAGCGGTCTTTGTGTATAAATTATAGTTCGATATTCCTTACGCGCCAGTAAACAGTATCATATAAAAATTGTCCATATTAGACTGATAATTGGCAATGCATGGGTATAAAAACAAGTTGCAAATATACCCATACATTATCGACTGAGCAATTCTAACACAGTTGTTTCTTCCTACATTAAAGTTGGCATTGTCCTTGGAGAGTTGCAATCGATTGGAACATTATTAACCTTTGCGAACTGCTGTTCCGAGAAGTATTATGCATATTGTCATTCAATATTTCAATGTTAGTTTTCCATACTGGTATGATGAACAGTTTTTTTTTTTTACTTTGAAGTTTGAAAGACTCCGAAAGTCCAAGTCCAAAAGATCCGATAAAAAATGGTATCTACACTATCCCCGAGTGACACAGAATATACTTTATCCGAGTAGGTATCTGCCCGCGGGACACAGTTAGTTATTTATAAACGGCTACATTTCCAAATACTCCAGAACAGAGTCTCTCTCTTAAAACTTCGAAAAAAAAACATAGCTGTACCGGATTTTTTGAAAACGCCTCCTTGAATTTAGATAATTTTTGCATATAACAGGCTTTTCGGTCTAACGATATGAATATAGCATATGTCACGCCATTTGACGGCATACGGTATATATTTCGATCTTCACTCCAAAATCCACGCACATACCTTCACCAGACAAAACTAGCCCGCTTTTAGCGATAAGATTGCCCATTGTGTCACCGACTTTTAAATCTGCAGATTAGTGTTTTGTTGTTGTTTTTTTAAATTGGTGTACATAATAAAGAGTATATCTATCTATCTACTCCTTAAAAAACTTACCTGACGACATGCTTATGCCTCTCCACCCAGTACTTGATAGCAGACCTGGCCAGCATCTCCTGCTTGGGAGTCAGGCCGTTAGGGTTGGGGTTCTGCTGGCCGAAGTTCTGGAGTCTTCCACCAGCACCTCGCAGTGTCATGCCGAAGTCTTGCTGCGTGGAGTAGATGCCTCGGATGTCCATGTCTACCGTGTCGGGGATTTTCTCGGATTTCTCTGTTGGGAAAGAAGTTATAGATGGAACAGATGCTATTAATGTTCTTCTGTGGTTTTGTAATAGGTTCGAGGACAAAATTGGAAACTTCTTTTATTGTTTTATGGTGAGCTTCCACCAAAATAGTGTGCGCATTGACGCGAGTCCACCGCTACCATATTGTTGTTACTGTTTACTAGAAAGAGTAGGACGAGAAAAACATCTGTATGCGTCACAGTGCCGCACACTGGTGAAATCTTGCACACTAGGGTCTTACCAGAAACTCAAAATATAACTAATCAGTCTCAAAGAAAGTTAAGGTTATAAGAATGTTCAATTCACACACCATACTTTACTAAAAAAATCTTTGTTAGAAGCATAGAACTTCCCCATCTTTCCTACACACTAATATCTTCTCTATGTATATCTCCATAAGCTATCCTACAATCTTACCAGTAGACGAAGCTCGGAACAGCTCAGCAGTATTAGGCCGGTACGTGTCCAAGGAGGCGCTCAACTCCATGAGGGGTTTCATGATAGCCTTCAGATGCTGCAGCTGTTCACACGCGAAGATCAGCCAGGAACAGAACATCACGTCCATCAGGTTCGCTATGGCCATTGAAAATAGGAGCCAGTATACCTGATAAAAGAATAAGAATAAATGAAAATAAGTTTTGGAAAAGCTGAAGTAGGACGATTTTTGAGAAGGTTGGGCTTTCTCAAGGTCTGATCTGAATAAAACTTCACAATCTTACTACTTGTGTTGTTTTGTTTGCCCAAAAATACAACGAAACTTGTTTTTTAGTCGACCGATAGTTTGATTATAATGCTAATGAGCAAATTACAACGATTAGGTCCCGAAAGATTAACTGAAAGCCAGTCAATGGCTTGACCTTCAAATTACGTTTAATATGCATACTGAAGAGGCTCTTAAGGCTTAAATGTTGTAAAACCCTTGCAGCTGCAGAGGAGATCAGTACGTGAGTAAGTAGGTAGATTAGCCCGTTAAAACTAAAATGACCCGATATTGGGCCGCGTTATTTCAGCTTAGACGATCTGTACTGCTTTATTAATATTTATTTTACCAACATCTAACATGCATAACAAAAACTACCCACCTGAAAAGCGAACGCCACGATATACATAGTGCCGCTCATAGCATTGAAGGGGTACCAGGCCTTCAGAGGCAGCCGGGGCACCACCTCCGTCAGGGTCTCGTTCGTCTCCTTGTTCGTCACCATGCGCACTGACTCGCCGAAGAAGGTTAGGGTTACCCAGCCTGAGAGGGGAAGCATAAAATTATTTAGCAATTAATATCTTCTTTAATAATACAAATGCGAAAATAACTTTGTCCATCTATCTGTATATAACTATAACTAGAACCGATTTAAATAAAATTGATGCACTTAGTCTATAGTCTAGAGCCTGAGAAAGGACCTATTCGGGTAAAAGAAATTGTTCCCTTGGGACGTGGGTGGAAACGCAAGGAACAGCTAAACAGAGAACTTTGTAAGTGTTATAACCATAATAAATATGTATATTCAGTCCTACAAACTCGTTGACATCATTACATCAGAAACTCCACTGGTACTGGTACACCACAGCACCACATAGTGCACTATACTGCCTACCGCACTGTGGTTCCATCGTCATGGTCCAACACCCACATAGGCTTCTAATTAAACTGAACGCAATACCTGACTACGTTATATTCGGTAACTATTACGGTTAATATTGTAGCTGTATGTAGGCTTTGTAGTTTGTAGGTATATATATACGTCCAGTCGAGTCCTAAGTCGACTGACTGGCTCATAAGTACGGTAGACTGCACATCAGTGGTAACTGTCATCCACCTTAACTCAATAGTAATAAGTACGATTACCACTGACCTGAAGTTGACTGTACTAATACCACTAGTGACTATTTGTGGATAATGTTAATAAAGGGAATTTTATTCTTTCCTAGCTATCTTAGCAGAATTTAAGTACTTAAGTTACCTCTCTCACTGTTTATTGTAAATTTTCGTGTTCAATTTTAAAAGTAAACAGTTGTTTTACGAGAAATTGACATTTATTGTCGTCGACAAAAATGGCGCTAAGTTTATTTTCAATTAATGTTGTGTGTAAATCATTTTTGTACTGGGTAAACCTCCTTTAAAGATAGTGGGTGATTAAGAAATAAATATCTATCCGTAACTAGCTGATCCCACGAACTTCGTATCGTTTAAACCTTCCCTGGACCTCTACGAACATTTTAAAACCAAAATAAGCTCAATCGGTCCAGCCATTCCCGAGTTTTAGTGAGACTAACGAACAGTGTCAAACTAAACACAATAATCAATCTCGAATCGAAATTCTTAAAGCAATACTTTCATAACCTACAGAAACAACTTCACTTTCTTCTTAAATGTTTAAACATCTTCAGGCTTGTATGCACTTTATTTATTTTTCCCTAAATGTTTCAACATCTTTAGGGTTTACGCAATTCCACTTACTGATAACAGAGAGGACAGTCATCCCGCAGATGAAGTACAGCAGCCTCCTCATCTTGGTGAGCGCTATCTGGTGGTAGCGAGCGTCTGACTCCGTGAACAGTGGGTGACTGTTCGACTGGTTCCATACTGCCAGGGTCCTGGGAAAACGAGGTGTTTAGTATAAGGGGAGATCCTGGGTATTTTTCTGATACACTGAAAGAGAGGGAGTGAGGGGTTTTAATATGAGGGGACAGGTAAATCTTTGGTATTTTTCTTGCGTATTGAGAGGGGGAGACCTATGTCCCTATCTATGTCAAAAGTTAGAACGTAGTTAACATGTTTGCTTCTCATAACAGTGATTAAGTATGAAGCTATGGACTTGTATCTTATGAAAATCTTTGTGACTTTGAACATGTAACACGTGGACATGAGATCTTATGATAGGTACTTGAAACATATAAATGGCCAGACGAATTTATGCAGATACAAGTTGCAGTTGCAGCTAATAATTCTGTACTTCAATGTTAATTTTACTGGACCATGAAATGATTTCTCAATATTGCTTCACATTTCCTTCCAATCGCAAGTCAATTAAAAAAAGAAAAGCTTTCATAAAGCGGAATATTTCCATTTCTCTATTCACACATTCAGGTGGATTTGTGTTTCAAGTATTCCTTTATTGAACAAAAGGAATTTTAAGAGGTCCTTTTTTCAAATCTGAGACTACGTTACATTTTCAATGTCTGAATTTTAAGTAGCTTCTCACTATTTTACGAGTATTACAAAGGCTCGTGATTTGAATTTTGTTTTATTTATTTTTAAGCCTAGCTTAAATTCAATGTGACTTTGGTATAAAGCCCAAAATTTTCTTCAGTAGGTGTAAAAATTAAAACCGATACAAAAACTGTGGGACTTAAGATAAAAATAAAGTCTATAAAGGAACGCTCAATATTTACCTATAAATTATTTTAGGTTACAAATGGAAGGCAACCTTTGTACTAAATTATATTACTATACTTTCTATAACATGGATTCCGATTTTTAATTCGGTATCAATGTTTGAAAAAAAAAAATAGAATAAATCTATCTTTTTTATTCTTTAAAAGAAAGTCATGTCAGTTTAAGGTAGCTCTCATCCCTCCCGTGAAATGTGATCCTAATGTACTTTTATAAAATCAAAGAAAAACTAGGTGGACAGTTAACAGTGCCCAAAAATAATAAAAAATAAATATTGGAACAGTTTTTATCACTCATAATAAAAGCGAATGAAAGTACACAATAAAATTTTCTTTGTGTTACGTGTTAAATTAAAATTGGGACCGCCTATTGAATTTAAAAAACATTTTGACGCACGAAATAGAGTTTTTATTTACTAATTACTCTATTATGAAGGGAAAGAGCTCTTTAATTAGATGGACTGAGACAGAAAAGTTAATTACTAACTCAAATCCACAAAATTAAAAGATAAAAATACAGTCAAATAAAGTTATTATTTAATTATTTCTTAAACATAGATTAAAATAAACAATAGTAACCTGTAAATCATGAAATCAAGCATTTCACGAAACTGCTAGTCGGCGATTTAGCTACAAAATACATATTTTAAGATTTTATTAAAATCTTGGACCTA
The DNA here is from genome assembly GCF_030705265.1 of Helicoverpa armigera. Lineage (NCBI taxonomy): Eukaryota > Metazoa > Arthropoda > Insecta > Lepidoptera > Noctuidae > Helicoverpa > Helicoverpa armigera. Next base: position 7,025,115 of record NC_087141.1, read on the forward strand.
ATGCTAATAAAAATGATCCGAGTCAAAATCATTCCGAGTTTGGATGTTTAGCGTAGGTATATGAAAAACTCTTATTAAGAAAAATAAATAAAATATTTCGCTACATAAATTAAATGCGATATTGTGGAATGCCATTACTTATTTTCTTTCAGGGGCGAAATTATTAATTTTTATACAGACAGACATTCTTTGCTTTTATTAAATGTTTGTAAAAAATCTTATTATGATGTTATACATCTCATAATTTAAGTTCCTAAATAGGTGAGTCAAAATGAAAAAATCAAATATATTATCAGCGCTAACAAAATGAACGTTTTTCATACAATCTTAGACTAAGTTCCAATTAAATGTCTAGCAAAATTAATTTAACGTAGTATTCAATACATCACAAAACCTACACAATTAATATCCTATTTCATCGATACTTTCAAAGGTTAATGAATATTTATTTATAAAACTAATTAAGAGCAAAATTAAAAAGAAGATATGTGAATATAAAATGTGCAAAGTAAGGTTCTTGGCAGTCCGGGGCTTTGGGATTGTTTAAAAGAGGTACCCCGGCCCTGATACATAAGCCTCCAGAAGAAACATGGTGGGCTTAGGTCAGTAGGAGTCTGACACTCCCCCACTTCAGTCAGCCAAGGCGTGGTCATATAATTCCAAATCCCACCAAATAAAAAATAAGATCCCTGCCTAGGTAACCTACTTCTTTCCTGTCAAACCTGAACATTGTTGATTATTTTACAGAGACGCAGGGAGACATTTCATCGGAGTACTTAACCCATGCACTTGTAGATGACGATGGCAATGTTAGAAGCAGAGGCTCCAATGACTGAGACTTTATAGATAACAGAATCCATGACACGAACCCAAACTCGATATAAAAGAAATTAAAAAGCACTTACCTATAGAAGCTCTTCGAATTCAAAGCGAAGAACGCAAGCTTGATGATAGTATGAGCGAAGAATAGTACAGTGATGGTATTGGCCGTCAGTTCGTTGACCTCATCGGAGTATTTCGCCATGTTGATGCCCATACACGCGTAGTGGATGAAGATGAGGATAGCATGAGTACTCGCGTAGATCTTGCGGAGAAGGTTTGACATGCCAGCATTTTCTGCACAGAAAGTAAGGTTGGTTAGGAGAGAAATATGGATTTCAATATGGTGTTACGTTGGGCTAGCTGTAAATAGATTGATAATATATATCGGGACACCTTTTCACACACGGTCGGTTAGCCCCATGGTAAGTTATTTATTAACTTGTGTTATGGGTGCTAACACAACTGATAAACTACATATAGCTACATATATACATCTTTATAAATACATATTGTAACACCCAGACCACGGCCAACAAGCATGCTCATCACACAAATGTCGACCGAACCGGGAATCGAACCCGGGACCTCAGGTTCGGCGGTCCGGCATGATGACCATTGCGCCATCGAGGTCGTCAAATAATGATGATAACGTAAATTTTTAGGAAACAGTTATTAAGCCCAAATCAAGTCTACAGTTTTCTATGGAAACAAGTTAGAGCATTTCTTTCTACGTTTTCCCTTGATCCAAGACAAAATATCGAAAATTCTTAAAGTAGAAAATGAATCATACATAGATAACAAAATAAAATCAAGCCGTAGATAAGTTTTAGACTTAAAAAAGTATCAGAAATAATTTTGCGTCCAAAAAGATATAGAAAATGATTATTTTACAAGAAGAATAAATTCAGCTAAGGACAAAATTGTCTCCAAAAAGTATGAAAATGTTTTAACGTCCGAACTCTCGAAGGTGTCGTGAACATTATTTTCAAATGTTGCCATTCGATAATAACGTTTTACGATCTTGTTATGGCCCAGATAGAAAGTAAAATGATCTTTAAGTAATATTCAGTTATATTTCTGTAGCATCTGCATTTATATTTTCCATTTATTTCACGTTCTAAAGTTCGAAAATAATAATCTAGATAGCAATCTTTTTTGCTTTTCTACAAGTTCGTTTGTATGGTACAAACTAACATCATATATGATACTTGGATCTACCAATTGTTTTAGGGTCTGGATATCATCCAAAACCTTTTTGAATGATTGACATTGTATTGTTCGTAGATTCTTTTAATTTTTTTAAATATTAACAAACAATACCTACTTATAACTTATTGTTACCATTCTAGACAATGTCATTTTTCATGGGATTTTGTGGCATTATCGTGCTGGATTTTAACTGCCTTATCTATTCTACGTTTCATATGCCTGTCTACAGTTTTAAAGTTAATAATATCTCACCTGAATGGTAATTGAAGAGGAAATGGCCGGCCATCTGCATCAGCTTGATGTTGGGCATCAAGTCTGACACGAGGCCCTGGGCCTTCACCTTGGTCATCATCTGAAATAATATCAAATTCAATGTTAATTTCTTCGTTAACTGAATTATCTGCTTCAATGGTTGGATTATTTTGATCTACATTCTCTTTTTTAGTTTCGTAAATTTTAAGATCACTACCTACACTTATATTCTTATCTATTTCTTTTTCTACTTGACTTTAAGCTGATATGCTAAGTAAATCGAATAACTCAATTTCCCTAAGTCATCGTCTACAATCGAAAGGATTTTGTGCATTATTTTTACTTGAAATAAATTAAATTCGCGATAACCCACAAATCATGATTAAGAACGCAAAGGTAATTTTAAGTTTTTTTCTAAGAGTTGTTACGATTTTTTCCTTGAAAGTGCAAAATACGCAGTAATGAAAAGAATGTCATTGCCAATGAAGACATTTTCAATGTCGCAATCTTCCCATTAATCGATTAAAATTGCAATTTGCAAATCAATGTGACTTTCCCATTTTAATTCACACATGTTGTAAAAAAATGATTTAACATCACTTAAAAATGCATAATAATTATTGATCCCATTTGGATCTAAGAAATATCTGAATTTAGCTTCAAAAAAATTACCTTGAATAATTTCCAAAAATAATCCTTTTCAGAAACAAAAGAGAGTCATCCAACTAAGATGGCCAATATTTTGTTATCATTTTCCAAAAATGTATGACAGACGCGTGCTACTTTCACACTTTCGATGTATCAAGTGATCGATTTTCAGAATTCAGTGTCATCAAAGTTTTCTGCGATGACGTGGAAATTTCTCTATCCAATAGCATCGCTTGGTTTATGGGAAGAGCCAGGTGTCGTAACACCCGGCGTTTTCTTCCTCTTAATTATGAATGATTGTACGTTAGTATTAGTTTCTTCATAATTACGTTCTATCCTATTCATTGTACGATCGATAGTTTCAAATCGGTCAATGTTAGTTCAAAAACTGTTTGTTTTAAACTTTTATTGTTTTTCAACGTTTGATTTTGTTGTTTGTTTTTCGGAATGTGTGTTTTTCTGTTTGTTTGAACTGTTTGTTTTGAATAAGTTATCAATTTTAGTGTGTGTTTTTGCTGTCGTTTGTATGTCTACTAGTATTACTGGTTTAGATGACGTGTCCTCTTTTTAATGGTTACTTTTAAGACCTGTCGTTATTTTTTGAAATATTGTTAATCAGCTTCTAATTTTAATGTTTTTTTTTATACTTCTGCTACCACAGCTATCATCTTGTTGCAATAAAAAATACGAGTTATTTTGTATGTATGTGTTCCATTTTAAATTATCTAACCTTGTCGACACGTAAAGAAACTGAGCTGTTTTGGAAATATCTACTTTTATCACACAGCACTAACTTAATAAAACATCATCAAACAATATTATTTGAAACTACATATTTCTATTTACTTTTCTCGTGATTCACTTCAGGCATTTGACGTTGATCGATATGTTTGTCGATAATAATAGTTTCTAACTCATCATTCCTTCTATGACAGAACAGGAAAATCTAAGGATATGAAACATATTATTTATAGACTTCCTCCTTTTATTTTTGGTAAGATTTCCATAACTGTCTACATTTACCTACAATATAATGGCAGCTGATTTCAGCGATAAGACGTACTGAAGTATTATACGACACAAGATACGGACGAAAATATACTCCTCCTACGGGTTGGATAAAGCACGCCATCAACGCACTTTTATAAACTGTGGTTTGCACAGGCCCTAAACAGTAAAGAGTTTGACTTGTTCTGTATAAATTCTGGTTCTTCTAACCTAACAGACAGACATGTGTTGCTGGGGGTTTGATGCGCCACTTCTTCTTCCCAGCCAAAACACAGGAAGTGGTGCAGAGCGGGCGACTTTTGTTTTTGACGTTCGAAAAGTGCTGAATTTATCAGCCTAATTTGAAAACATTTTTGAGTTTGAGTCCCGATTAACAATTTTTCATCATACTCAAGACTTAGTTTGACAGATACGTACTTACCCTTATTTATTTTTATCTGCCATTCTTCCCTTCCTTATATTACGTAATAGGGTAATAGACAATTCTACTCCCAAGTAGACCAAAGAATGACTGAAGTCAAGTAGTCTCGATCTAACTTCTCAGTATGAAGCCGTTTGAAGTTTATTAATTTAGTTCAGAAACAAAGCTGTAGTTGGAAACTACGGAATATAGAGTTGTTCCGCTAGATCCAAGTTTTGTGCCTAGACGTACTAAAGTTATTTGTTACAGACATAGATACAAAACTCAAAGCCTAATTATAAGTTTATAATATTGAGTTTAGAGGTAGTTCAAAGCTGACTGCAACATAGTTGCGGAAAAGCTATTCGGATAATGATTTAAGATTAATTTTAATATGCTGACTAAACCTTCAACACATACCCGCATTGAGCAAGCGTGATGATTAACGCTCAATCCTTCTCTGTGTCAGAGGAGGCCGCAGCCCAGCAGTGGGACGATACAAAGGCTGATGATAATGGTATGTGCATGGTATATAATTAGATTGTTATAATAAATGATGCAATCCCTCGTAACTCAATCTGCCTATCTATCTACATGTCTCGCTTTCAAGCCAAAACCGTTGAACCGTTTCAAATGAAATTTGGTGCCCACATAGGCCTGCACCTGCTAAAGTAGATCCCACGGGACGCAGGTGCAAACCGCTTATTAACTCTTGCAAATTGAAATTGATCGATTGTCGCCACTACTTTTAACATGAGTGGTGATAGATAAATCGACTGCAAGCAAGCAATACCTCCTATCTGACTCCGGGTGGATTTTAAAGGGGAACAATAAAACTTAATAAAATCCTTATTCCGAGGTAGGTATAATGAGATACTGAAAATCAAAGTTTTCTTTTTTTACGCATAGTATTGCTTAATAAAGTTTTTTGTTTTTATTTCGAATCTAAAGGTAGTTTATGGCAGATACGAGTTTTTTGAAACAAAAATGTCAGATAGAAGGTATTGCTTGCTTGCAGTCGAAATGATTATGCCTTTGTCGTTGCAGATGAGACAATTACAACTAAAAAACAATATATTAATGTATAGTAATATTATAAAGAGGAATTATTTTTTGTTTGTTTTTTGTTCGCTAAAGGCTTCGAAACTACTGAACCGATCAGAAAAAATCTTCCACTATTGGAAAGCTACACTCTTCCCCAATAACATAGGCTATGTATTATCCCGATACGGGCAGTAATTCCCACAGAACACAGGTGAAACCCGGGAAACCGGCTAGTCTACAATAAAATAAATACAGAAACCACTTTTTTATATTTTTGATATTAATATCACAAGAAATAACATGTACAGACACACAAAAGGCGCCTTTTGGCTATAAAAGTCAATTCTCACGTAACGCCCATAGAGAAATGAGCGGATTTATGAAGTAATATCCTGTAAGCGATATTGTGGAGTCGTGATCTTAATGTCTATGGTGTTATGTTTCTATTTATCGTGATAGGTTATGTGGATAATGGATTTGGTGTAAATATTACAAGTAACTTTTTATTTTAAAGATATAAATATTTTTTTAAGGTTTCTTACGGTAGGATAGCATAATTAACCGAAACATTTTCAGTTGTCTAATCGCCGATTTGACCAAGGGGTAACTATTATAGTAATCTGTGTCAATGGGCCGCAAGTGTAAGGTTGGTTACCGTTAGAGTTAAATGGTACAACTCTCCCAAAATTATTTTTTTTTTTAAATAAGTAAACCTTTAATTTGGTGCCAAGAAAAACTTATATTAGCCAACTATATATCAGTCAACAGCTTAGTTTGCAATGTGCGGTTCTCTTAGCTTTTTTTAAATTGCAGTACCTATATTTTTATACCCCAATGACTAAGGAATCGGTCAAGTGATCGAGAAGTCATAAGTTCAACTCCCATTCATTACATGAAACTCATACAATCATATCAAACCACCACATAGTTGACAACTCAACAACACTAATACACAACACAAGTCGTAACCACAATATGCGAGATATCCCAAAACTTGCTAATTTCATTAAGTTAGATAACGACTTGAACTTAGTTCGTACTTAAACTTAACATCAGATAAGAAGTTGCTTCACTGTTCGCTGATTTATATACGGATCGGGTTTTGAACTTCCTTTAGCCTCGTTAGGAGAAACTTAATCTTGGTTTTGGAGTTCCGTATGTATCATCACTACATAGTATAAAACAAAGTCGCTTTTTCTGTCCCTATGTCCCTTTGTACTCTTAAATCTTCAACACTACGCAACCGATTTTCATGCGGTTTTTTTAATAGATATGTATAATAACATACATTAAATAGAGGGGAAATACTGTTATCCCGTGCGAAGCCGGAGCGGGTCGTCGGTCTAGTATAGTATAAAAGAAGATCCTTAATTACATGTTTTTCGTTTTTTGTATGTAAATATATGTAAGTAATTTAAAGCAATAAAACAATTTTGTGTTGTATAGTTGTAATAGACAGCTGTGTTGCTGGGAAGTTTGTTCTTCACCACTTTTTCCCAGCCATAACATTAGGAATTAGTAGTGAAAGGGGGGTGTTTTGGACGTGCCGTCCTTTTGTAATTTTGACATAAAAAGTGCTAAGAACTACCCTATCTCAATAAGTCGATATAGCCATATTATTATGCCCGTAATTATAAATACTTATTTAGTTAAGTGTATTTAACTTGGCTGAAAAAGAAACATAATTCTACCATTTTGATTAAAAGTTAATTTATACGCTAACCCACGGATCAGTCGACTGCGTCCAAAAATAACAAAAGAAAGAAGATAAACAATAATAACACAATTGTTATCTTTACCCAACAAACAAAAAATCCTCTCATAGTGGCCAAAAATGCCAAAAATAAATTTCTTATAAGAGCCGTATTAACGCTAATAAGTGTGCGTTTGGGCACAAATTACAAGAACAATAACCTCAAACCCCCCTTATATTTGCTTTATTGTCAGCTTCTTTTTCTTATATGTACTTTATTATAGCAAGCGATAAGGGAGTCAAACTAATAAAAGCAAAAGGATTTGCTCTTAAAAAGCCAACCAACCTTATACATGTTTTATAATGGCGAGCAACAAGGGAGTAAAACTATTCGCCTTAAAATCAGTGTTTGAGATTCTGCAACAAGTGTTTTGTTGAGTGATTTTTCACAGTTTGGTAGCGTCAACGAGTATTTTAAAGAAAACAAGAACCATGATTGATTTCATGTTTTTTGTGTACCTGAATTCGAGAGTATATTGTGCTTTTTTATTGAGAAAACTGTGTGGGAATTCAAACGTATGATAAAATGTGGTACAAAAAGTGTAATTATATCAACGCGCCCTTGAATTTGAGTAGTTTTGACGTAAAAATGTGAATAATTATTAAGGCATGTTTTTTATAACGCTTTTACAAGGGTAATATCATTCTCACAACGTCTATTAGAAATCTATAAGATTATAAGCTCTGTAATGGCAACATTTATTCCATCTGCTATCGCCATTTTATCTATCGTTAGGGTTCCTTTCATCATTCCGTAGCTGTATTAATATTAGCCATATTACATTTTATATATTATTACAATAGTCGTATTTACGGACGTTGCCAAATTTTTAAAAAGAAGAGAAGATCTGACTGTCCAAAACAAGAGATGGCCATAGAATTTGACACATTTTATCGTACGAAGAAAATGTTTTCATTGCAAATATCAGACTTTGTCAAACATACCGTCACACTTTGTGATTGGTGGAAAAAATAGAAGTTTTGCTACTATTCACTTTCTTGTTTTGTCAAAATTGTAAAGAGTATTTGATTTATGATCTTTATTGAAGATGAATGTGAATATTGTAATCCATAATTTTATTACACATTTCTCAATAGTAATCAAAAAATTCAATACCTAGCAATGAAAAATAATTATTACTAGGTAAGTGTAAATAAATAGATATTTTAATAAATAGATTGTAATATTTTTAATAGATCATCCATTTAATACTGTAATATTTTTAATATATCATAGATATCCATCTTATTCAACTCAAATTTAGTTGAAAATTTATGTCTTCTTCACTACCACTAACGTTATATTCTTCTTGACTGATTTCCTTTTTTACTTCATTGTCATCTTCCATAAAATCATTGACGGAACCCTCGAGTGATTTGTTGGTATCGGGTTGTCATTTTGTAATATTATACTCGTAGCAGTAGAAGTGGTATAAGAATACTTTAATATGACCATCTAGAGAATAAGACCTTTTTAATGACTATGTAAGTGATTATGGATTGCGTTCATTCTTGTAAAGACCATATAAAATGCAGAATATTGTTTGTTGGGTAGACATCTTATGAAATGCTCCTATGAGTTTAAAAGTATCATAGTTAGCTTATGCATTACCATTATAAGAACAGTTAGCCAAATGAAAAGCTTTTATAAGGTTTTGAATATTATAAGGCTTAAAAGTATTGTAAATGCGCTTATGAGAATAACACATTTTCAATCCTTATTATAATCATGTAATTTGGACTTGTTATGGTTAACCCAACCAAATTATAAGAGTAAAGGTAATATTAGCCAAATCTTCTTATATTGTGCCATAATAAGGAACATTGACATAATGAAAGCGATTTTAAAGCAACTATAAGAAATTAGACCTTAAACGTATAATTTTATAAGAGTAGCTTGTTTGTTGGGTACCTTTTTCTGGGTCATTTGAAAGGGCGGATTACGTAAACTGTAGTTAATGTGTTTTTTGGGTTAACTTCAAGGCAATTGAACCCTAATGTTGCTTTTGTATTTATTTTCCAGAATAATATTATCAAAATCAAATCATCTTTATTGTCAGGCATCATAAGAATATGAATGTTATAAGTTCATTTTACAATTATAAGTGGCTATAGTCTTCCTCGATAAATGGTCTATCTAACATAGATAGAAATTCTCAAATAGAACCAAAAGTCCCTAAGATAAGCGCGTACAAACAAACAAAAAATCTCTTCAGCTTTATAATAACAGTATAGACTCAATCATAAATGTTTAACACCTGAACAACTGTAAATACCTCCAACATTACCACAACTAGATAAACAAACAATAAATAAAACCCGAAAAAAAATAACACACATTTTCAAACCCAGTATTATTTGTTCGAAATACCCTAAAAATCCCCGTAAAGGCGTAATCACAGAAACACAATTCCGACCTATCCCTCCGTCCTTTGGGACCTAAACCTACAAAGGTTGGCTACACATCCCTGATTAAGAGTACCCGCATACTGCAAACTTTTAGTCGGCCGATAGTTTGTTTCGGCTCATAAATCACACGTCTCAAAGATCAGGTATGAGACCGACTTAAGACTTAGGCTGCGTTCAAACCAAACTGACTGTCAGCCGCCGAATGTGAGCGAACGTAACGTAGTTTTTTGTATTTCCATTCATAATCACTTTTTCGTTTATATCTAACTGACGATGCGTTATGCATTATATGCATAGACGATGACATTTGGCGACTGACAGCCAGTTTGGTTAAAAGGCAGCTTTAGTCGGCCGATAGTTAGTTTGGGCTCATAAATCTGTATGAATATGAATGGAAGTACACACGTCACAACGATCAGGCAATTGTCTGGTATGAGACAGACTTAAAACAAATTGTGTAGTGCATATTATATACAGCAATATACAAACTGATATACAAAAGATTGTTGAAAGGTTCTCCTAACCTACAGAGACATATTATGTGTTGCTGGGGAGTTTGTTGCACCACTTCTTCTTCCCACCAACCAATAACACATAGGAAGTGGTGAAAGGTGGGCGTTTTGGGTTTTCTTTTATAAATTCTGACGTTCAAAAAGTGCTGTTTTACAGCCACATAAATATTTTGATTAAATTCATGATATTATTGAATTCATAATATTTTTTTTTACTAGATCCACAGTTGGCCAACTTTTTAGTCGGTAGTGTGCGCGTAGGCTAAGTTTAGAAGCAGTCGCTAAAGCTTGGGTTTCCTAGGAAAGCGGTGCCGTCATATAGCGGCCGTCTCATTACGGACGCAAATAGACGGTCGTCTTTACGGTGATTACATGTGGAAAGTTCCACGGCCGTTTTAACACACCGTCATGAACTTTTTGTTAGTTATATCATACTTACTAACCTGTTTTATTTAATATTTCTCAAATTTCACAACACCAATTCTGTTTTAGTTGACTTTTCTATAATCTTTACTTTTTATGTTAGATATTGCCTTCGTGGTTTCGAACGAAATCTTTTAAAATTTCGTCGTCCTCGCTGCTCCAAAAGTTGTAACAAATTTTTGACGTTGTTCCGAAAAAAAAAAACAATTACGTATTAAAAAAGCTTCACCGCTTTCAATAAAACGTTCACCAAACTATCTGACACCGTCAAGACGGCCGTCATGCAAATGGCGGCACCGCTTTTGAAGTTACGGCGTCAATTACCGCTCTCTAGGAAACCGCCCCATTTTGTTTACATAGACAACGTTCTGGTGATGTCTTTCACCGCTGTATTACGGTCGCTATATGACGGCACCGCTTTCCTAGGAAACCAAAGCTTAAGTAACTCGGGTGATAAAGGGCGAAAGTGATGAGACTGGCTATCGTGAGTTATGAGGAGTGACCCAAGGTAATCTGTGATTAGGATGATGTTGGTTGTAAAGTACGAACTGTCTTACACTTGAAATTTTGAAGCCTGTAAATGTTTTAATCATTACTTAAGTTTCACCTTGTCCCGTGGAAACTAATGTCATACTCAAATAAGTTATTTCCTTCCACCTTTAGTTCCTGAGATCGGCGCGTTCAAACAAACTGTTTAGCTTCATATTATTATATGCCACTGCATATAACATTTCAGTAGGTAAGTGCTAATTATAGAATAGTACCTATTGTTTGGTAAACAGGTATTAGTGAGACGTAGATACATACAAACCTTTTGGTACATGGTTACCGAAAAACGGGTTAGGTACTCCACAAACTATTTATTTGAAGGTACGTTTGGAACGGAATAAAACGTAACGAAAAAATCCCGCACTAAAGTAACTAAAGCAAAGTGAATTATCTGAAGTGGTTCGACCCTACTTCAGGGCCTAATCTTGAGTATAGACGGATCACACACAACAAGTCTTACTGGCTATAACACCTATGAACAGTCTTAAACTGCGATGACTTGCAAAGGTAAAAATACGTCAATACCTCTGGTTTTTTGGCACTGTAGATTTCTCAAAAGACTCTGCCAACTTCGTGACAATTTTGCGCTACAATTCTTGCATTGACCCTGATTCGGAAACTAAGTTCTTTTTTCTAAGCTGTCAATTGTGCATTCTTAGTAAATATGTACCGGTATTCAGCATGGATTAAGTATGTGTTGATTGGTGTCCAGATGGTATCCAATAACTGTTCGGAAGAACATTCCGAGACATATTATGAGTGTATAGTGTGGTAGTGTGTGTTCCGCCTTCAAGTGGTTTTCACGACAAAATAAAATTCTAAAGATTTGTGTGGCGACATTTTTATCAAAGAACGTAACGTTTTTATTTTGGCAACTTTGTAGTTTTGGTTGAAAAGCTTTTTTAAGCTACTATGACTGGAGTTTGTTTTTAATCTACATAAATATTCTAGCATAGAAGTAGTAGTATTTATTTTGCCCCTCAAAACGTACTATTAAAATTTTCAAGAGTTAAGATCCCGACGAATTCCAAAGCTCCTTCTCTTTGAGAAGTCGGTTAAAACTGAGTTTCCTTTTAACTATCCACAGCTCACTAACATTAAGTAAGTATACATTAAGATTACAAAAGCAAATGCTTAATTAAGATAATCATAACGTTATCTTTTAGAGGTGAACTTCATCACAAGTTGAGTCCTGAAAGTTTTCATTAACGTCTCAAATTAACCGTGATAACACCGGGTTATAGTACCACTCTTGGCTTTAATGAAGATATTCTAAGTTGGTGGTGCAAGGGTTAAGATGTGCGAATAATAGTAGGATTAGTCAGATTTTTCCATAACCTATCTCTTCCTGCCTATATAATTCTTGACTTGCTCATGTAGGTAGATCTAGACACACGGCAGTGTGTCCGCCAAGTTCGAGCAAAAAAAGCGACACACCGGCCGTGGGTTATATTACACGAACCATTTCGGGCCAAATTCGACCCCCCTGTAACTCAAAATCTATTTTATTTACGCATATCAAATTTCTAGTATCTGTTGAGACCCCCTCACTTTTTTTTTTTTTATTATTCCATTCCACAATTCAGTTTCCATAACTAATAAGCGCCAAACTGCTGCAGCAGTTTGCAGGCGTTTCGCTCATTAACATAATTACTTACATGTAGAATGTCTAAGAATACTAAATAAATATCCATTTACATACACACTCCCTTATGTATTACTATTTTTTATCTATTATAGTATATAACTTAATATTTATATTTATACACTATTTATTCCCTTTCCAGTAACCAAGCATATTTTTAATTAAACTATGCTTGGTAACCAAGCATACTTATCTAAAATACAAAATTTCATTAATATACCTATTGTAGGTCTTGAGATATTGACGTCAGAAAATCGCTATTTTTACTATACACTCACTGACTGATTCACTTATTCACTGACTCACTCATCAAAAACCTAGACCACTTCCAATGGTCGTATTGACTTGAAATTTGGCATGGAGGTAGGTCTTTATGTCAAGGTAAAGGGAAAAATCTGAAAATGGCCAAGTGTGAGTCGGTTTCAAAATAATGAAGGTGTTTTATACCCGGTGTAAATTTATACCCCTAAGGAACTAAAACGAACTAAATTTATCTATATTTATATAATATATCTTCGAATGGTACAAAGGTTTGTATTTAGTCAAAGTAAAGTAAAAATCTGAAAACGGCCAAGTGTGAATCACTTTCGAAAATAACGAATGTGTAACTTTGATCCACGAACATAATATATGATAACATGTCATGTCAGTCAGTTGGTAAATCTAGTCATAGTTAATCTAGTTCATTTCTTTGTAAGAAACATAGTGCATATTAAAAAATCTAAAAGATAGTATAAATGAGACATTTCTTTAACTAACTTCATCATAAGAAAAAAATAAAATAAACAACCTTACAAAAATAAATGAAATCCCACCCAAAACAAAAATGTGAAAGACTGCCAAGTTCGATAATATGGGAATGCTTCGCCTATAAAAGAAGTGAGATCTGAATAAGTACCAAGTTCCATACACATACCTCAGTTAAAAATAGTTACTTTTTAATGATGATTACTTGGCAAGTTTTAATAGAAAATTTAATACTTGATTCATTGCGTTTAGTAGGTTTATAACAAGGTGTATGAAACAAAAAAATGGTCATACATAATCAGCAAAACGCTATCCTTATATTTTTAGACCATTCGTTTATTAACTTCATATACCCATGTACCTCAGTCTCCCAGCTCACAGCGACTTACTCCCAGTAATTATACGCATAACAAGACCACCAGCAAAACTTGACCTCTCATATGTTATTGACAAGCTTGAAGAACGAAATAACTAGCGGAGGTGCCATAACGGTAAGTATATATTAGACGCCAATGACTGTGTTTCGGATGGCACGTTAAACTGTAGGTCCCGGCTATCATTGAACATCCTTGGCAGTCGTTACGGGTAGACAGAAGCCAGTGAGTCTGACACCAGTCTAACCAAGGGGTATTGGGTTGGTTGGGTTGAGGGGGTCAGATAGGGCAGTCGCTCCTTGTAAAGCACTGGTACTCAGCTATATCCGGTTAGACTGGAAGCCGACCCCAACATAGTTGGAAAAAAGGTTCGGAGGATGATAATGAGGTGCCATGACGGAAAATCTCCTAAGAAAGTAGTAATTAAAGAACTCTCTAGGCCGCTGATTGACTCTTCTCGTGACCAAAATTATTACCTCGGACAAAGGATCAGCATGGCGATCCAACGATCATGCTGCCAGCCTCTTTTGCACGCTACCAGTCGACAGCGATGGGGACGAATTTTTTTATGCCTTTTAGTTTTTTAGTTTTAGGTTTGATAACAGAATAGTTTTAAAGTAAATGTAAATATGAATTGAATAAAAACAAATACAAAATTGCATATACCTATCAGAAAGTAGCACGCCAAAATGCGGGTGTTTGGTAGACGAGTAACGTTACTGTCTTCGCCCTTAGACGCCGTTGGACCCGCCATTTTTTTTGTAATACCAAAAATAGTTGACAGATGTCCCAAAGGCTTCGTTAGTTCGCTCGTAAGTGATCGTTTTGGTGATGCCCACCGTAAGAATTTGACCTTGAAGAAGGCGACTGGCCTGCCTGTATTATGGAATCTTTTTTTTTTTAACGACGTCAAAATTCATCAAATGACCCCTCCCGCTGTGGGTTATCAGACTCTTACTGACTAAAAACCGTCGTGTTCCGTCGTGGGCCTTTTATGTACCAGGGCCGCGGTATCTCTTTCGAACAACCCGCAGCCCCGGCAGGCCTTGGCCCTACTGGGCCCCGCTGTGCATTATGGCATCTCCACTCATCTTTCCTTGCTCCATGTTGACGAGGAACACTTAACATACAGCTGACGAAATAAGGAGGTCAGCTTATAGTGGTACTTTAACTTAATTGTTATTTTGTGAGTTATTAATAAAATTTAGTGTCTGGGTTTTAACTGATTGGGGTTGGTAATCGAAAGTGATGTTAGTGGTTACAAAACAATAAAAAATTGAAGTTCTGTTCCAACCATTTTCTTACGAATTATGTAAACGCGAAAGTAACTCTGTCTGTCGTAGGTCTATGTAGGTCTATCGAGCTTTCAAGACAAAGTTATTGAATCTAAATTTAGTAGCACAGATATTCCAGAACTTCAGAACTTTTTTTCTTCTAGTGCGGTCCGTTGGGACATAAGTGGAACCATGGGCAACAGCTAGTTATTTTATAAACTTGCTTTTGTCGTTCTTGGCCCCCTAAAAATACCTCCTCCAGAATTTACTAGAAACAAAAAAAACACACACTAATAAAGGAAAATCATCAACATCAACATCCTGAAAATGAGGAAAATATCAAAAACACCCTCATATTAGTCACTCCTATGCTTCAGCTATGCACATTTGTGCCTACAAAACAAAATATGCTTTAACAACTTATAATAAAGTTCATATTACAGTGGCATGAATAACACCAATCTTTTGTATTGTATTTGTCAAAAATATATTTTAATGCGTTATAATAAAGTTCATATTACAATCAATGGTATGAATAACAACAATCTTTTGTATTGTATTTGTTAAAAATATGCTTTAATACCTTATAATAAAATTCATATTTCAGTGGCATGGATAACAACAATCTTTTGTTGTATTTCTAAACAAGATACTTAGGTTAGTATGAGACGGGATGTCGAACCCTCGTCCCGAATATTTTAGCTTCATTTCATAGTATGGACATGTTTTATATTTACAACCTTTAATAAATGGGGGGTAAGCAGAATATGAAGTTTAGCTGTTTTTCAGGTCATAATTTTGCATATTATGTATGTAAAGTCAGTGTGTGAATAGAAATAAATAATGACGGTCAAATATATGAACTTTAAAGACACCTTAAGAGCTCACGTCCAAGAAACTAATGCATATGAAACTAAAACCAAACCGACTTGCAAAATTCTTTCACTGTTGGGAAAGCTACACTTTTCCCGGGTACTGCCGAAACCGTGGGATATAGCTGGTTTCTTTTTAAAGATACGAAAAACCGTTTTCCGTGAGAACTGCTGCCTTTATAGTCTATCCTAGAGACTATAACCAGTGTGCCCGGGAAAAGTGTAGCTTTCCCAACAGTGAAAGAATTTTGCAAATCGGTCCAGTAGTTCCGGAGCCTTAAGGGTACCACCAATAAAAAACTTTTTCCTCATTATTATATTAGTAGGTACCTATAGAAAAAAGACAAGAAAGAAAAAACAAGAAAATAAAGAAATATACTCGTTCTTAATTCGTTTCGCGCTATGAACATCACGTAGGTAAGTCGACACGAGCTCGGAATTTAATACCTGTCTCTTGAAACGATACCGGCCTTTAATATTTCTTAAACGATCCTGTTATTGCGTTAATGTTGTAGTATTTGATACTGGAAATACCTGTGTATGAGGGCTATTCGAGTTTTCTATTGCAAGGTTTCTTGGTCCATTCAATGTGCTAAATATCGTTGCGTTTGCGTTAACTGCTTTCAAATGCTTAAAAATCGAAATGGTTGGCATTCGTTCGGGGTGACTTTCATAATTAGTGAATCTGTCAAAATTCTTATCCGAATGTTAATGCATTCCTAAAAACGTTCGAATAAAAAATTGAAGCTTTACAAAAAGCATCAAACAATACGTCATTAATTGGAATGGGTACAAATATAAAATAAAATACAGGCCGACGCGATTTTTCAATATCGAGCAATATATATTTTATGATGCTATCATCGATTTAATATACGTATATGACAGAGTACAAAGCGAGAACTCGAGAGATAGTCTCGATAGTTTAAATCGAGAATATCCGATGACATATATCCGTTTCGTAGTACTGAAAAGCGATATGGTATTCTTACACGTTTACTTATACACGTGTTTAGCTATAATATGTCGAGATTTGGGGAAATATAATGATTATTATAATATTCTTTGAACAAAGTTCTAGTTTAAATTATTAGAGTATTTATACTAACTCGACTGTGACAGAAAGAGTGTACCTACCTACAAACTACAACTTCAAAGCATGTTTAAAAAAATGTTTTAATTTTAATATAATATTTAAGTGACAAAAAAAATACAAACTTAAGCAATTCGGTTAAAAAGGGTACCACAGGATGTTATAAATAAACGAAAATAATGACTGATTAATGACTACGAAATCGTGTAGGTAGGCTTCGAATACAGTAATCACATTTTGACCAATTCATTAACAAAACGCCCACAAAATACCATTCGCCCACTGAAAAGGAAATACACATGTACCCATAAAAGTATACGAGCTAAAATAACCTACCATTACGAATAATCGGATTTACGAAAGCCCTAAAATAAATCGGCTTTGCTAACCTTTCAGATTATTAATCACAGTGGTCGATTGATTAATCGTTCTGGTAGAAATAGGTAGAATACTCGTCTACGATTAATTTTCGTAATCGTGTTATTTATTCTATGGGATAATACCTATAGCTTACAGGTTTATTTGTAAAGTTTGAAAGCGATGGATAACATAGGTTGTTGAATAAAGTCCATTTTATCTATACCAATAAATATAAAAGGGAAAGTAAATCTATGTATCAAATTGTGCCTAAAAGGCTGGCCGCATTGACACGCTTGTTGGATGGCTAGCCTTTTAGTCAGATGGACGTGGTAATATAATGTAAATAACTACAAATGACTGCATCTGTTGTGTTATGTTTATAGATAGTAAATAGTAAGTACGAGAAGTATTTCACTTCTGGGCTCTAGCAAAGAGTAACAAATTGCGAGCGAACATTTGAAAAATGTCCGCGACACTTCAATCTTTATATGCAAACACATGCTAGCTTTGATTCACTATGACACTTTTAGAAATAGAAGGCCTATAGTTCTGATGATGAAACTGTCTTGACAACACTTTAGCAGGCTTAACAACGAACAAACACATTTAACGTAGGTATAGCTAAGTTCTGAGGCTTATTCAAATTTCCAATGCCATATTCTCGAAACTTGAGTTAAGTATTTAATCCATATTACGGATTTATGTAGGTACGTATAATTTATGTACGTTTGCATCTTTGAGTGCGTGCTTAAGTATGAAGATAAGTAACAGGAGCACGGGTCGATTGATCATAAGGTTAAGGTTGGCGCGGTCGGTCTATGGATGGGAGGTAGCCCAGTTAACCCAATTTTATTTGGTAGTCGCCACAGCGTGTTTTGTTCTTACATACTTTCCATCCGCCGTCATCTTACAAGTAACATTCTTTCTAGCTATATTGAATTTAGCTCTGACATACATCTGCGCAGAAGTGAAAGAAGAATTTATTAGCAAAGAACCAATCCCGAGTGACGGCCAATTACCGCTTTAGCCCGCCCCCCCGCCGTACTTCATACCACAAAAGGGACCCAATAAATTACTTCTGCGCAGGTGAAGGTTAGAGCTCAAGATCCGTGCCGATAACTATATCGGAGCCTTTCCTTGTCAAACAAACCGAAAAACAATCAAATCTTTACTCTTTATAGTATTAATGTACTTAAATACGCTCGTGCAAAAATAGCTACCCACCTATTTAAAACGTACATTCTTAAAAAACAATGACAATCATAAATCCATTTGAAGACTCACTTTCTTCGCAGTTCAAGAGCCAAGGGTAACTCAGTACATCTTTATCGATCGAAAACAAATTAATAATTAAGAGCTTCAGCCACTATTCAGCACGTGTCAGTTCTCACATATTCTAGTCATTATTTAATTGGTTAAAACTAATTGATTATTTAATATATTGAATCATTGTCTGGATATCTATGTGGAAATCGCGAAATTAGATTATGTTACTAGCTGTTCCCATCATCTGCCTAGCCTATTCCCAACTACATATGTTGAGGTCCATTCAAACTGACTGCAGCTGAGTGACTGCCTATCCGACCTCCTAAACCCAGTTACCCGGGCAACCCAATGCACAGGATAAGATTGGTTGTCAGAGTTACTGGCTTCTGACTACCTGAAATGTAGGTAAATGCGAAAGTGACTCAATCTGTCTTTCGTGCTTTTACACCAAAACTGAACCGATTGAAATGTCGTTTACTGCACAGGTATTCTGAATCTGAGAAAGGACATAGGCTACTTCTCATCCATGTGCAGTTAGTAATTCCCTAGGGACGGCTTAGGTAGCACAGGGAATATCTAGTTATAGGTACATAACGTAGATTTAGTAAGGTAATTAACCTATTTTTGAGACGCAAAACAACTAGACTAGAGATCCCTTAACAACACAAAAGTAGGCTTCTAACTTTTTATGTGATTCGTACTTTCTTAAAAGTACCTACATAAGGACCCAAATAGCCATTGAGAGAAAGTCCTTGATATATTTTAATTTGATCCGTTTTTCCTTGAGTCAACATATATATTTATTTAGTCCTTAATAAACTTTGTGTTTTTACGAAGAGCTCTTGTTTCTTTAGGACCGTTTTTGGACAGTCATGGAAAAATAATTGGGACTTGTGTTTTCTCGTTTTTGGTGTAATTTTCCTGGTAGAGTACGTTCAGGGCGATCAAACAACTTCCTATACTTAGAACCATAGAATTATCTTATAGATTTTAGCTATCTATACGTTTAGGCTATTCGTTATACTATAAACTACTAGATTAGAGATACTTTAAATTGTTTTATAACATGTGCTTTTTTGTTCAGCCGAAAGACGTCCACTGCCGAACAGAGGCCTCCCCCCGGATTTGCCACTTTCCTCGATCTTTTATTAAGTTTAATCATTACGTAGCATTTGTATAAAAAATCAAGAAACATTCACAAATCGATGTTGCTTTCATAAAATACCGTAATGGCGATATATTTATTTTTTATTACCTTACTAGCTTCTGCCCGCGACTTCGTACGCGGATCCTGTCCCTTATGCCAGCGACTACGGGGTCAGCAAAATTAAAGATCTGGATCGTCTGATGTTGAATTTAAAGGGCCCGTTGACGGGAAAGCAACAGAATACGCAAAATCATTCGAAACGTTCCATATATTTAACTTTTGTACGTCAACGGCAAAAGCACAGCAGACTAAATAAAACGCTAAGAATTAAAGCGCAATAGGCGTGACCATAGGGATAAAAGTAGTGATAGTTCTAATTAGTCCGCATTTAAGTGGTTTTTCTGAACGGACCCAAGTTTTACCAAGATGTATTGGGTTGAGCGGGTAACCGGGTTGTGGAGGTCAGATAGGCAGTCGTTTCTTGTAAAACACTGGTACTCAGTTGCATCGAAGCCGACCTTAACGTAGTTGGGGAAAAGGCTCTTGAGGTAATAACAATAATAACAATGAGATTTAACACAACAAAGTCGAAGAGTGGAGGCTCGTGATGTCACGTCTATGTAAAATTTGTACTAAGAAGTGACTTAACACAAAATTCAAGCGTTTTGTATCTTCGTTGTTCTTTGCTTGTGAAAGAAAAGAAAAAATACTTGTCCATTATTTTAGGGTTTTCTAAAAGACGGACTATTACTTTCTTTGAACATGCTTATTTTGTATCAGTGAACGTCTCCGACTCGCGAGATAATGAGTAGCATATTCTTTACTTGAGAAGTTCTCTAGAGATAGAGATGCGTAAATATGCCAATGACGGAAGCGCGCTTCGCGATCCGATGAGATTTCCTCGGAGCAAGTTGCAGACTGATGTTCTCGAACAGCATCAAGTCCTTCCAAACGCTCTTCGGTATATCTTTGGGATCTTATGATTCTCTCCCTGGGAACATTGGAAAAGATTCGACCTCTTTCTGGCCATGGTAATAGTTTTGTTGTGAAGAAGATACCTGATTAATTAAAATCTAGCTGACTGCCCCCTCGTCCCCCGCGGTACTGAGTAGGCTACCCTGTCACGAAGATAAATGGAAAAGAATACAACACTCAAATAGCATTAAAACTCGAACATTCATTCTATAAAGTTTTGTAGTAAAAGAGTAAAATTGACGATGATATACCATCACCATTGAAAGTCTGTCCTAAACTATTACCGCCTTCACCGCTTGGAGGTACTTGCAGCTTATTATATCATTATACAGTGAAATTAGAGATAGCTTTCATTTCCACATCAGTTGTTTCTGATCTTCAATTCTCATAAGTCAACAGAAAATATACATCAGGTCGAACAACTTTTGCTAAAACGTCATTTCAAGTGTAGTAGGGCACTTGGAGTTCAACTTCAGATGTTTTAGATCTTCGATTTTTGTAAGTCAACAGAGAGTGCTCATCAGATTGAACAACTTTGCTAAAATGTCATACCCGTATTTGCTACAGAGTAGCTGGGCTCTTGGGGTTCCACATCGGGTGTTTTAGATCTTCATTTTTTATAAGTCAGCAGAGAGTGCTTATCAGATAGAACAACTTTTGCTAAAACGTCATACCCGTATATGCTACAGAGTAGCTGGGCTCTTGGGGTTCCACACCAGGTGTTTTAGATCTTCATTTTTTATAAGTCAACAGAGAGTGCTTATCAGATTGAACAACTTTTGCTAAAACGTCATACCCGTATATGGTACAGTGTAGCTGGGCTCTTGGGGTTCCACATCAGGTGTTCCAGATCTTCAAATTTATTCTCTCAACCGAAAATGCTCATCACGTGGAACAATTTTTGCCATGGCACCATTTTTGTATCTCTTATAGTTTTGTTGATCTGTTGCAGTTCTGCACCAGGTCTTCAAGTTTTGAAGATAAATTATAGCCTATATGTTGCCCCGACTTTATACCGATACAACAAAGAAAAAATCATTGAAATCCGTCCAGTAGTTCCGAAGATTAGCGTGTACAAACAAACAGACATACAGACATACAGACATACAGACATACAGACAAAAATTTTTTTTTGGATTTGTGCTCCATTACTGTTTCTAAACCCCACCCAATTATTTTTTTTTAAATATATTCAATGTACAGACACAGTTTTTTTACAGATTTATTATATGTATAGATTTTATGACTCATCATTCATCATAATATACTCTCAGTACCGTGGGGTCCTCGGAAACTCGTCCAAATTCATTATTTTGTTTTTCAATCGTCGAGTACCCTTACCAACGCTTGTTATGGGGTCTGTGGAGTGCCTCTCACCTCTTATTGACCCCATCCAGCCGAAATGGCCACATTGCCAGATTCCTTTGAGATTAATTTATTGAGTTTTTTAATTAAAATGTAGCTATGGAAACGACTTTGTGGAAATGTGGTTACTTACTGTTTTATAGATAGAAGTTTATTTGTTAGATGGAAATTTTAGGTTTGTAGTTAGAATTGAAAACTGTTTGGTTGATAGCCTTTAGACTTTCTGTTTTCTGAGGAGGTTTTGCTATGACTCTTAAATCGATCGAATCGATTTTTATAACAATAGCTTCACACATAACGTGCCTTTTATTGGTAAAAGAGTTTTGAAAATCGGTGTTATACTTCTAGAGTTTAGCTCCTATAAAACATATAAACGGATCTAGGTATGATATATTTAGATTAATTTAGAGCATTAGTATAGGCACATATTTTGTGCAATAAATTCTAGCTTTATGTTATCACGCGATAAAATAAATCTAGCTAACTAATGCAAGTCAATGATGTAGATACAATGTATTATCTAAATGTAGGCCAAACTAGGATAATGATGATGCCCGCGGCTGCCAAATTACCATAAATATGTACAACACTGGATACGAAACCTATTATGATGTATAGAATTCATTTTAAATAATAGATAAAATTTATTTGTATCATAGACTTTTTTTAACATAGATATAGCATTTTCTTGATCATTAAAATCGAATGCTACGTTGTTTATAAGTAGGTAAAATTATACACATTACTTCGATATTTCCAGGCATAACAGAGTGGATTGGGGACCTAGTAGCAAAAAGAAGCTAAATTCAATATGTTTTACCGTTACTGTTTTTTTGTTTTATAATTATAACACCTTCACCCGTGGTTTCACCCGTATCCTGAAAGATATACTCTAGGACAGGTATTTCCGTCATCGGGAAATCAATATGTATCTAAATAATATTCTTGTACCTATCTAAAATTATATAACTCTCTCTTAGGTGGTTGTTGAATTGGTATGTCTTAAATGTTTAAAACACATTTCGCTTCCTGTATTTATAAGTCCAAGCATATTACATAAGGATTATATGATCTAGTTAGCGGATTTAGCATGAAATATATAGCTGTAGACATTACAGCCTACGGGCATATTGTGTTTAACATAGATTGAAGTATGGGTAACAATATTTTGATAAGTTATTTTATGTACCTATGTAGTTTTTACCAAACTTAAGGGCAGTTTGTAAGTCTGACAACCTGTCTTACCTAGGGGTATTGGGTTGCCCGGGTAACTGGGTTGAGGAGGTCAGACAGGCAGTCGCTCCTTATAAAACACTGGTTCTCAGCTGCATTTGGTTAGGACTGGAAGCCGACCCCAATACCTATAGTTATTGAGAGTTTTGATGTAGTGAGTCTTGCTTGCTTAATAAAATATTTATAATTGTGTTAACTCAGTTCCTACATAATTAAAATAATTTAGATTAATCATCATTTTAACAGTCATTAATTCATTATACCGGTACGTAAACAAACAAATATTTTCACATCTGTTTTCAAATCTAGACACACGGCAGTGTGTCCGCCAAGTTCGAGCAAAAAAATTATGTTACTTGGCAAGTTCTAATAGAAAATTATATACTTGATTCATTGCGTTTAGTAGGTTTATAACAAGGTGTGTGAAAACTTGCCAAGTACCTACATCATTAAAAAATAGCTATTTTTAACTGAGGTATGTGTATGGAACTTGGTACTTATTCAGATCTCACTTCTTTTATAGGCGAAGCATTCCCATATTATCGAACTTGGCAGCCTTTCACATTTTTGTTTTGGGTGGGATATTGTTTACAGGAAACTGAAATACAAACAAACGCCGGTTCTCATATAACATTATGAACGTTCTTGTTTACATAAACGTAATGTTTTTAATATGAAGGGTTCCGCCGTAGGGTTCCGATAAATGAGCCGTCGAACCCTTTTTATTAAAAGGGCCTTTTGTGAAGACTGTCAAATTATGTTTCTACGTGTTTTGGGAGTTAATTAAGATCTTAATTAAATATATTGTGTGTGGGATGAAAACATGTCAGTTTTTCTTAATAGCTTAGTCGAAAGTGTACCAAAATTCTAGACGTAAAGGAGTAGGTATACTTCGTGACAAAGTGACCAACTACTCCCATCATTGTTTAAAAGTACTATCAAGTTTCATCAAATCCCATTCAATAGTTTTAAAGGGTTAAGAGTAAAAAATACACATATATTAGTAGAATACTCATAAAACATTTATTACATTCCTATTCAGTAGGAAACTCCAGAAATATCGAAGTTTCCCCTTTTTTTGCCCGCAATTGAGAACGAGCTACCAGGGCGTCAGTAATGAGGGAGAGGTTTGAGAGCCACTTGACAAGCTCAAGAAGCTGACTAAGGAAGTAAGGGAACTTTGTTTTACAATGTTGTAAGTGATGTGTAGACGGAAAATACATAAGAACACTACTATTTAGGGCCGTTCCCAATATTCTATCTATAGTATCTGTATGTTTTTTTGCTTACCAAAGATAGGAATTTGACACTACTAAGAGGTAATTGAGGAATTGTCAAAAAACATTCAATGATATCTATTACAAAATTGATTGCTATGTTGTGTGTTTCTCTGGCGGAATTCAAGAAATAACTAAGTAAGTATACTGATTTAAAAAATATTTTAGTTTTAGAAAGCCCATATCGAGGAAGGCTATATTAATTTTTGTTTCAAAATTCCCAACCAAGGTTTCCCTTTTAAACGAAATAATGTTTCAAATTGGTTGTCAAATGATGGAGTGGGACCAAACAGCAAAATAAAAAAAGCACATTCGAATTGATACCTCCTTTTAGGACTTCGGTTAAACCATTGACCATTTATTTCATCTTTTTGAATGCAATATTTGTTTTATGAACGTTGTCAGAAACAAGCCAGTTTCTAGTCAAAACTGTTCAGAAAATGTTGTTGAACAAACAAACATAGCCAGCTATGAGCAAACAGGTCAGACTTTGCTATCTTAAAGTTATGAACGTTTCTCTAAAGGATAAGTTAGACTTATTTACAGTGCAAAACTGAGGGATATTTATCAAGATATATTTGTACTATAAAGAGTGTCTGCTTGCAATAATTTCAGGAACCGTTTGAATAAAGAAAACCAAGAAAAACGTTAAAGTAGGTAGGCATATGATAGTACAAATTGAAATATACCTACAAATTTCCGTAGCACTTAGAGTTTCAAAATTTTGGACAAAACTAGGCATTCCATTCTGTCAGCTAATTAAAAAAAAGATATAGATCGAAATATTATAAAGATAGAGATATTATCTGCAAAGTGGCTAGTGTAGACGTTTCTCAATAATAGCATGGGGAATACAAAGCTAGACATCTGCTGAATAACATTATCTGAACTAGAATATTATTGTACATACCTATGTATAATGTAGGTAGGTACGTACAATAATAGTGTTTGCGTATAATTTGCATAATGATGCCCTGTTTCGCTGCTGTTTTGTTTTAATACTGAATTATCGTTATTTTATCGTACTGATACTACTAGGTATTGGTAGATATCTATACTATTATAGTTCGGCCGTTCAGAGAATGCGTTCCTGACACCTATCAGTTAGTCAGGACTAGTGATGGGCACAACATAACACTGAGTTCGTTACCGTTCCCCCAAAATAAACCGCCGCATTATTTTAAGATTATTTTCGTTTTAAATTGGCGGAATAATTTAAAATTTATATTTTAGTTATTTAAGTGGAAACCAAAAAAAGGTAATATTCATATAATAAAATCGTTTTATTTATTCTTTGTTACAAGTTACAATCTGTATTTCTATGCAATAAAGTACATTGAATTGAATGTGCGTACAGAATATTAATCAGACTCCGATTCGCTTGAGGAGGTGGTGTCTTCATCATCATCTTCGCCTACGTGTATAATTATATTAGGTATTATCAATAACAGAATCAATCCTGATATCTCGGTCAAAATCTTCCAAAATCAGGTTTTTAGAGCTCTACCTCACTGGGACGCCATGGCGTCGTCGCCAGCGGCACAGGTCTGGCTACTTCTGGCATCCAAATGTCGCAAAGTCGAGTGGCCATGGCGTCTCGAAAGTGCGTGTACATTATAGTGGCTACTGTGGCCACGTCGCCAAGTTGCCACGGTAGCCAGAAGCCACATAGGGAACTGTAGCTCGTGGCCACGCCTCCAATTTCGCGACGACTTTCGCGCGTTCAGTTTGATCATAGTTTTATTTTTATATTTCATAAAAGTTATCTTATAGTCCATTATTTTCAAATTCTTAAAAAGAAAAAACGAATTATTTTATATAATAAGTATAACTGTATAAGAACCATCAACCAGAACAGATTACGATACTTGCCTGTTATTTTTAGCACAGCACTACAAATATAAAGCGCTGACATAACCTTGTAATAGCGCAGTATAGATTTAGAAAAATATTGTTTCCCAAATTATTTGACACTCAATTTGGCACAAAATTACAACATTCATTGATTATTATTGATATAATAATGTTGTTTTAATGCTCATCAATTGTTAAAACGATAAACAACCAGCAAAAATATTTTTATCGTACTGCAACGCCATTACAAAGTTACGTCGTCAGTTCAATCGCGATGTGTCAGAAACGCATTCTCTGAGCGGCCGAACTATAGTATACATATATTGGTAGGTAGGTATGTTTACGCGCATATCTTGTAGACATGTCATTATGTAGGTAGATACCTACGCTTGATCAATTCTAAAGTACGCAGAAGTTCGAAACAATTTATTTAAATACAAGCCCCCAACTGTGACTGTTCTTTACAGTTGGGGGCTTGTATAACCGATTGCTCAACGTTTTTCTGCTTTTCCAATTCGGTAGTTCAGATTTTTCGTGTGGAGAGGGAAATCTTCTTTCTATATCATGATCTACCACAATTGATTGATTTAACCATCTTACAAGAGCATCTTTAGGTATAAATTTAGGTTATTTTCTATTAAGCTGTGAGCTGAAACGACTATCCCCACATTGACTACAAATTTTAATGTCGACAACCTAGTGAGATTAAACATGATAAAACAAACATGATTTATTAATTCCACAAATAATACCTATAATCATACTTTGGTTCACCAAAACGTGCCTACCTAATCGATACCTGAATCATTAATACAAAACTACTTTCATATTACAACAATTACATAATTCAATAGAAACTTTGATTGCCCTACGATGATACACGTCAATATTTCAATTCTTAGAAATAACGTCAATTCTAGGATTTTGTTATAAAATATTCAACGTTTAATACGTATAATTTGTTATCTACATTTCATATAGGTACAAAAAACATATATCAACCAAAGTTACTCAAACACTCCTTTAGTCTTTCTGGTTTCTGACTACAAGTAGCGACTGCCAAAGATGTTCAAATGGCAGCCAGAAACAGGAACTCGTCATGACAAGATCAACTATCCATGGGTCGCTGCAAGGTCGACAGTTGCGTAAACTAAAATCATTACGGATCATGATCCGTGCGGTTGTTACTTAGCCATAAGCTAATAAATCACTTACAGCCAGTTTCTTCATCAAAAGTTAAAGCCAAAGTAAAAGTCAAAGTAATGTCTAAAGAGAAAGTAACGGTCAAATTCAATTTTTCTATTCGTTTTGCTGTCACTTTAGGCTTGAAAAAAACGAATTTGACCGTTACTTTTACTTTAGACATTACTTTAACTTTAACTTTTGATGAAGAAACTGGCCGTTACTTAAATAAAAGCACAAAAAATATAAATAACCAAAATATGTACATCTAAACTTAGATTTTCCGCACACTGTAAACTAAACAGTCGCCCGACGGTTGACCCGATGGTTGGTTTTTAGGATTTTTTTCGGTCGGTCTGATACCGGCTCAATACAAGATCTTTGTAATGTGCGTACTAGCATTCTTCTTCATACTGATTTATGAGCCCAAACAAACTATCGGCCGACTAAAAGTTTGCAGTGTACTCAGTATTTGAAAGTCTATCCAATGTTCTAAAAACATGTATTTCTAAGCTAATAGAGTTTACTTTATCCGATGTAACTGTCAAAGGTTCAGTCTCAAAGAGTTTTCAGAAACTTCGTAAAAGAGTAATTGAAATGAAATGCAAATATATGGATGCACGAGCTTTTTGCTGAAGCTGGTTTTAGCTGTGAACGTGTTTATTTTGGAAGCTTTTCAAAGAAATTTTTGAGTGTTAGAATAGCCATTTTTTTAGAATGGCTCATCATTATCATCATCCTCCTGCCCTTATCCCAATTTTATTTGGGGTCGACGCAGCATGTTTTCTCCTTCCATACTCTTCTTTACAAAGGCTATGAGGCTATTTGGCATCTGAATTAGGTAGTTGCTTTGAGACACGAGAAACTTGAGGAAACAACTCGTTTTCTTATTAGATAATTATCTGAGTTATTCTATTTTGTAAAAAGGTTTCGAGGTATTTTATTTACATAATCTTTGGCCAACTTCAAAAAATAAGGCATTGAATCAAAGTAAGGCTTCTTGTTTTATGCATTTAAAAGAAAATACATAAAACAAGAAAAAAATTGTAAATAGGTATGAAAAGAGATGCTTCAAGTTCTTAACAAGTTTCTCAGTTGAGTAAAAATCTCAGGATCTTAAGTATTCAAAATGAAAATACACACTTAACAACGTAAATTTCTTGTTAAGTCCAGGTACAACTAGGAAGGTAGCCACCAAGTCTGAAGAAAACTCATCACAAGAAATAGCCATAAAACAACAAAAACAGTATTATGTTGTAAGAAATATTTGTAAATGTCACAAACCCCTGTAGACACATCGTCGAATGCGACGGCCTATCAACATGGAGTATGTAGTAAATGGAGCGCACATGAAGGTTGCTCTGCGGGTTGTTCGAAAGAGTTACCGCGGCCCTGGCACATAAAAGGTCTTTGACGGAACACGACGGTTTTTAGTCAGTAAGAGTCTGACACTCCCTCGCCGCTGCCAACCTACAGCGGGAGGGGTAATTTGATGATTTTTGACGTCGTTAAAAAAAGACTGGTTGCTGATGACTGATTTTACAAAAAACAAAGACAGCAAAAACAATTGAAATCTAGTTTAGGGGTGAAGTTACTTTAATTCCCAAGAACCCTTTTCTTTACAGAGCTTGCTATTGTATAGCGGATTTCCAGAGATGGTTTTTTGTCGGTCGAAATGTGTCGAACGTACAAAAACTATTTTAGTTGAATATCACAGTATTTTAGCTTTATATTGAGGTCTAATGCCCATTTTCACCAACAAGTACCTAAATTAAGGGATCCCCTAAGAGCATTTACGGAACACTTAATAAGAATTTCGTTTTCACCAAAGTTCAGGTATCCCTTATCCATAGTTATTTATGTCAAAATTGGGAGAGCCCTTATTCTAAGTGGCACTTAGATTAACAGATTGTTGGTGAAAATGGGCATAAGACTCTTATTTCAAGATACCGATTAAAACTTACTGTTTTTTGGCTAGCTGTATTAATCAGAGATGAGAGAGCTATGTGTATCAGACAGCTATGTAAATGCAGAGTAGCATTCCATTTGGTATTTCCTCTGTTGCAACATAAGAAAAGTAAAAGTCGTAATATTTTTACGAGAAAGTAATGTCTGCCGTAAAGTCAAGCTACCCTGTTTGTACCTTCGAGATAACATAAGTTTATTAGCACATCAGTCCTTGAGGAAATTGCTAAAATGAGGAGGCTTGTATCATGGGCACATGGTGAAAATTAGACAGGTATTAAATTAGGCTAAATACGGTCCACGGCAATATGACTAATATTTAGAGAATCTAATTTACAAATATCTCAATTACATATGTAAAGTCATCAATCATCATGTCTATCTAGCCTTTTTCTAACTATCTTGGGGTCGGTTTCCAGTCCAAGAGGAGTCAGCTGGATACCAGTGTTTTGCAAGGAGCGACTGCCCATCTGATCTCCTCAACTCAGTTACCCGGGCAAACCCAATACCCTTGGTTAGACTGGTGTCAGACTTACTGGCCTCTGACTACCGGTAACGACTGCCAAGGATGTTCAACGACAGCCGGAACCTACAGTTTAACGTGCCATCCGAAACATGGTCATTGGTGACTAAGATTTACTTAGATCAATCTGATACCCTATGTAATAATTATAATATACAGTAGTTATTTGTTGCTGAAATCATTTTACAAAATATGCTTAGTGCAATCTGAATATAGTAAAGCTTTGTTTAAAAATAAACCTAGGAACTTCCTCTCTACCCCAAAATAAAACTTCACAAACACCATATATTTACGAGAATCAATATTTATGGTAACATAAAACCCCGTTCAATAAACTTTATCATAGTCTCACATCCCATTTTTATCCTCATCCCAATAAAAATGGCGTTTTTTGATAAAAAAGCGTTTACGACTAACAGTGCCTTTTTTAAACAATGAGGAATTTTCTTTTATTATTGTCTGAACGACTTTATTTTATTATAATCCGTAAGAAAGGAATAAAAGGAGATAATAATGTGAAAATGGCGGACCTCGTGTGCGAAATGGCGGGAATCAGGAAAGGCGGGAAAAGAAATGTTAAGTCTTAATTGTATAGAATTCATTGGTTCAGACTTTTTCCTTTTTGCAAGTTACGTGGTGGCTTATTGGTTTAAAGTACCAGCTTCCCAAATACGAGTGTGCGGCTTCGTGTCCAGGTCAGGTAAGTATTAATGTATTTTATATATTATGCAAGTTCTAAGTAATCTTGGACACCAATGACTGAGAATTAATTAATCTCCAAACTGTTTTATGAATCCGATCAAACTATTCGCCGACTTAAAGTTTTCAGTAGGCATACATGCGCGTTCTAAATAGCCACAGCGGAATCATAAGATCATTTCGCATAGGTACACCTACAAATTAAAAAATATTTCCCTCTACTTAGTTACAGGCTTTGTCATGTCACCAGTATTTTTCCTCAACACTCAGTAGGTACTTTGTTTTCATAATATTTTTTAGGCAACTGACGCTGATGGTAATGCCTATCGACGCAGTGACTCGAAGGCGTGATTATTTACACTTGAAAGCTTTGACGGTCACATTTTCAAATATTTTGCTGTTTTTAACATGACTTACGACGGAGGTAAATATCAGGTTTCATTGTGGGTTGGTGTCTTGTAAAGTCTATTGAGAACAATATTGAATATTCAGATTTGAAGGTTCTATTTTGATGAGGAATTAACCGTATGCGTGATTGTAATCACGATATTTTCTCAAATAAATATTGAGTAGGATCGCTGGAAGAAGATTTATATTTTACGTGGGCAAAGTTTAAAGTTATGGCAAATTAAAACATGGCTAGGACAAATTTGTTTCATCATCTGCCTAGCTTTGGGCAAGCAACTTTCTACGTTGGGTTGGGCTTCTAGTGTAACCGGTGACAGTTACTTTTAAATAAATAAATAAATAAATTCTTTATTGACATAATATGAGGTTACAAAAACATATGAAGCCTCTGAAACCCAAACTAGGAAATAACCTGTATGTCAGGAATCAGCGCCTTCTCCCATTGGTTACACGATAATTTATGTCAGAACTAGCTAGGTTATACAGACTGTTTAAATATTATTATTTAATTTTTTTTTTTTTTGAATGAGAGCATGCAAATCTTAAAAATACGTTACAGTATACTAAAGTAAGTGAGTGTGTGAGTGAGTGAAAAATGAGATGTGTGCATGTGTGAAGTGAGTGTGTAAATGTAATTGTGAGTATAAGTCTGTTATGTATGTATGCTTTACTGCAGTACTCTTTCTGTTTCCTCATAGTTTGGCGTAAGAAGCCAGTTTTTAACCTTAGATTGACATTCGTGAAGTGAGAATGGATGAGAGAGTTACTTAACTAAGTTTTTCATGGATCGATTGCTTATATCAGCTCCTCAAGCCAGTTACCCAGACAACCCCCTTATAAAGCTAGTTGACAGACTTTTTGGTTATTAACTATCCTGTAACGACTACCAATGGCTGTTACTTAGGCGAGCTCTTAAGTTAAGAGGCATTAATTTGACAATAAATATTAGTTTATAATTATCAATATTAATCTATAATAGGGAAATATTAAAACTAGGTATCAAAATATCATGTGTCGGTGCAGCTGCTGCGGCCGCGGAAAACCTCAAGCGGCACAAATATGTAAACCTCACCGGCAATTGCATTTTTGAGCCGTTTGGGGTTGAAACCCTAGGACCATGGGGCCCAAGTGCCCACAGACTATTTCGAGAAATTAGTAAGCGATTAGTGGAGTCCACTCGTGACCAAAGGGCTGGCCTATACTTCGGTCAAAGGATATGCATTGCCATCCAGCGTGGCAATGCAGCCAGCCTTTTGGGCACGATCCCAGCTGACAGCGATGCGGATGAATATTTTGATACCTAGTTTTAATATTTCCCTATTATAGATTAATATTGATTATTATGAATAAATAATTATTAGTATTCAAAAAAAAAAAAAAAGTTTATAATTTTAATTTTAGTATCTTCAGTCCTCGAGCTTAGTCTAAACAATCTAGTTTAGTCTAGTTAATAATTATAAACAAATAGAAGCTACCTAAACTAATTAAACAAACTTCGAGCCTAATATTTAAACATGAACTAGTAAATTAGTGTATTTAGTTATTTAGTCCACAAGGACTTGTAATAAATAAGCCTATATACATGAGTGGGTATATTATATGATACTAGCTTCTGCCAGCGGTTTCACCCGCATCCCGTGGGAACTACTTTCCGTACCGGGATAAAAAGTAGCCTACAGCCTTCCTCGATAAATGGGCTATCTAACACTGAAAGAATTTTTCAAATCGGTCCTGTAGTTCTTGAGAATAGCGCGTTCAAACGAACAGACATACTCTTCAGCTTTATAATATTAGTATATATGTAAGTAAGTACATTATATTATTTCCCAAGGGAGACTTTAGTTTGTAACGAGTTCGCTTTGTTATATCGTACAAAGTTGTATTATTCTACCTCTATTATTTATTTCTGTTTAGAACTGACCTTTAATAATATCTCATGTATTATTAAAAGGTTTTTTCTACTTTGGTTACCTAAAGGCTCCAACAGAAGAACCGTGGAGGCACAATTATTATTATTTCATAACAAAATATTATGAAGATAAGTTTTCATGTTAAACGGTATTTCCCAGTGTTATCAATACCTATCAAATATTTCGGTCCTATGTCATTTGATCACTTGATTGAAATTCGTTGGCTGTGATTTGTATATCTTTGACCAACGCAACGAGTTGGATAGTATTATTACCAGTTTTACCAAGAGTTTCCTCTGTAAATGAGTTGAAAAGGTCAGATAGGCAGTCGTTCCATGTAAAAAACTGCTGAATACTTAGCTGCATCCATGTACACTGAAACCAGACCTCAACATACTTCGGAAAATTATAAACAGATGAAGATAATACGTTTTTTTCTAACACTCGCTTTTAAATCGCTCCTCTTATGACAGTGTTCTTACTAAGGATGTTGAGAGAACTCTAGGAGATTTAAACTGTTAACTTAGTGGCTCGTAGCGACTCAGTCCACAATGTGTTGTGATGTTACAAGCGTTTTTCCTTGGCCATTTGCTTTGTGAAGGAACTAGTTGCTTTTGTGAGAGACTTTCTTGCACTCTCTGATTAATAATAACTTGCAAGAGCATTGTAAGTATGCAGAAATAAATGTTTCTTGCGTTATCTTGTTGTATAGTTAAGTTACTATACTTACGGATTTGTCATCGATTGACGGCCTTGTGCGGCACAGTGACTCCCAAAAATGTTTCTTCTGGTCTACTTGCTCTTAAGAACTATAAAAAATTGCGTGCGAATATTTCAAAAATGTCCAAGAAATTGCAACGTTTTTGGATTTTTTCTAGGAAAACATCGGGATGAAACATGGACTTTAATGTCTTAAATTGCCTGAAAACCCGCATTGATCTGGCGTGGTGATTAACGCTCATTTCTTCTCGGTATGAGAAAAAGTCTGTGCCCAGCAGTGGTATACTAAAAAGATGTGATTGATTGTATGATGATGATTGTACAAGAATTTCAGTTTAGATAAGTAGAACATTTAAGTACGTGTAAATACTTCATTTCTCATTGATAATAGGTAACTATACTTCATTCACCAATAAGCTAAAAGATACTTGACCTAAGCAAAGTCTGCTTAGATATTAAAGTCAAAATCAATGAAGGAGTACTTGAGACTTAACTAAAACTTAAATGTAACTTAGGTCTAAGTTTAGATTGTTACAAAATTAATGTTTCAAATACCTCTAAGTGAATACTTATCTAAGCTTTACTTTAAAATCGAAGTATTTCTGTTAAAATAATGTGGTGATTCATTTATCTTCCAGCTTGTAAATAATGTTTTATTGCTTCAATAATTGTATATTAATTTTCACTTTTATAGATGAGCGTTATTCTTTCAGAGATTCTTCTAGAGATTAATTAATGGCTGGTACCCAAATCGGCAGTTTATCCCACAATTTTCCCTTAAAATTAATAGGTAAAAATAGGCTAAACTCGTAAGTAAATATAAATCTTTTCTCTTAAGATATTAAAAATTTCAAATGAATACGCCTTAGAAGCAAAATACTAGGCGCTCATAAAAAACAGTGTGAACCAGCCACATTCATTCTTTATCAATTGCAAGGAAAATAAATTGCTTGTCGTAAACAGGAGAGACTGGGGACCGGTTACCAGGGAAGCAGTTATGCAGGGGGGTCACGTATGCCTTACTATACGTTCTTACGAAACTCGTGAGCACGTGGCGAGCATCTCTAACTTTACAGGGATGAGGTGTGGTGTGAGTTAAAAGGAATAAGAGGGTGTGGAAAATAAGAAGAGATGATGGTTTTATGTGTCCCTAGTAGTAGTTGCTCTGTAAAGGTGTCTACACACCAAAGCCGCTGATGCCGGCGGCACAGCCCGGCGGCCCAACCCGCCGGCTTCAGCGGCTTTGGTGTGTAGACACCATAACATGGTAGAAACATATTAATTCACTATATGTATAGAAATAAGTTTACTCAATCCTCAAGACTCGTATTGTAAGTGCACGCCATTTTTCACACAACGATAAGATCTTGACATGATAATCATATCGAAAACACTTCTTTTGGTAACGATGTCTAGAGGCTATAGGTACAATATAAACAAAGAAGACACCACCATAGATGGGCCATAGGTTTGTTTACAATTTACAGAAAACATATTGAAATACTTTAAAATACAAAAGGGGAAAACTTAGTTAAAACTCAAATAAATAACAAAGTTAGAAGTTTTGGTTATTTATTACCTGTAGACTTGACCACGGTCTAGC
Source organism: Helicoverpa armigera (assembly GCF_030705265.1). Lineage (NCBI taxonomy): Eukaryota > Metazoa > Arthropoda > Insecta > Lepidoptera > Noctuidae > Helicoverpa > Helicoverpa armigera. The sequence continues at coordinate 7,060,636 of NC_087141.1, forward strand.
AAGCGCAGCGTAGGACGTCCACCAACAAGGTGGACAGACGACCTTATAAAGGTCGCCGGAAGACGCTGGATGCAGGTCGCCTCCAACAGGTTTCTGTGGAGATCTAAGGGGGAGACCTATGTTCAGCAGTGGACGTCCTGTGGCTGAGGTGATGATGATTATGATGACTTGACATGTGACAATTGTATTTATTTATTCTACTGACTAGACCATATCTAACTTGAGAAAAAAGCGGTTTCCTAAAACGCCCTCCGCTTATGTCTTAACACGTCATGTGTGAAAGTTAAAGGCAGACATAGCTTACGATGGGCACAAACGTAATCACATTTCTTTCACCCGACTTCAAAGAGAGAGTAATGGAATGGACACTGTTGTCAAATCTCTACTGTGCGGTTGACAATTGGATGAGGCATCATGTATCTTTTTGACAGTTTTTTTTTTTATATAAAGCTAACTTAAGGCTATGATTTTACTCACGTCCTGGAAGAAGTATTTACATCACCCTGAAAGAAGTGTGATGTTATTAACTATCATTTTGATCTCTTTGATATGTGAGTATCATAGTAATATGAGGAGCATGAGCACGAATGCTTCAATATAGGTTTAAGTGATCCCCAGATTTTATTTTACCTTTCTTTTCTTTGTCGTCACACTCTTGGCAGACAGGTCGTGGTCGTCATATCAGGGGTGGTAGCGAGCTTCACAATCCGTCGCCACTCTTCTCGCACTGTAGCTCTCCTTGCGCATTCGTGAAGTGGACCATTGAGTGCCGTCTTTTGGTCAGCCCAACGCATCGGTGACCTGCCGCGTGCTCTTGTGCCTTCAACTTTCCCCTGCCTTATTTATACCTATGTCATGAAATTTTCAATTTTCAAATCATTTTCTGAAAATAAAATAGAAAACATATGTTTTCACATCAGCTTCAAGATATATCTAAATTGATTTAACTTTCAGAGTTAATAAGCACATACCTAATCCACAAAGAAAAAAATATATAATCCCAAGAACTCCACAAAGAGAAAGATTGGTATCTTTCCCTTTGAACCGAAGCTCATTATAATTTATTGTTACAATGAAATTAAACTCATTATTTGTACAAAGGAACCTATTATTACGGAAAATGCTTTCGTTTGAAAACATTTGAGGTCAGTTTGGTTCTTAATATTGTAGCTTCCGCCAACGGTTTCACCCACGTCGTGGGAAGATAGACTTATGTTCGAACAAGCCCCAAAAACATACAATCACACACCTCCTCTTTTTGAGAAATCTTAATATAATAAAAATTAAACAGTTTCTTGTTTGTTTGTTAGTTTGTACCCCCAAAGCCACCGAAACTACTGAACCGATTTAAAAAAATATTTCACTGTTGAAAAGTACACTCTTTCTGAGTAACAAAGGCTCTATTTTACCCCGGTACGGGCAGTAGTTCCCATAAGACGCGAATCGAAAGCTAGTCAGTTTTAAGATAGGTATACGATTTACGTTGTTAGACGTGTCAACTAATTTACATAAACATTGATTGCCTTCATTACACCAACCATCCTATGCTTTTTCATTTTGATATGACGACAAAAGCTGTCCTGGTTTTACGATCAACCCTAGAATTTACGGTCAACGGCCCTTACAAAATTGGAACCTTTTTGTTTTTATTTCTGAAACTTACACAATAATCCCAAAATAGAAGGTTAAATTACAAAAGTTTTTCAAGAAGGAGTGCCCTTAACGTTGGTTGACATCGTCCGATCAGATATTGCAAGTAAAAATACGATTTGGATTCTCTTTTGAGGATTCCGTATATCAAATGACGTTTCACAGGATTCCGTACAATAATTGACATGATAAAAGCAGTTAAATCCGGTACTACTCGTACATAAATATCTACCACTAGTCTCTGTTAGCGGTATCACCCGCGTCCAGTGGTAACTATTTCATGCACTCGAAAAAGCCTACAGCCCCCTCATTATTTGGGCTACCTAAATGTCAAATTTTTACAAATCGAATTAGTAGATAATCTAACTAGTGCCTTTAGCAAACAAACAAATTCTTAAGCTTTACAATATTCATTTTGAGTCTATTTTTCAAAGAGCTTATAGCCAATGGGTAATCAACTAGGTACTCTCTCTAATTCATGAGCGCCTGGTAACAAAAATAACACACACACAATAATAGCTACTTTGACACCTACACAATATGGAAAAAACTTTGCCAATACCAACTCATTTTCTCAATATGTAATCCACACGAAATTGGCCGAGGGAAAAATAAGCTTCTTTCGTCGGTATAAAAATACCTTATTTTTTCTTATACATAGGTAAAAGAAAAGCAATATTACCTACGAGTGTATGAATGTGAAAGCCGCTTATGTGCTTTCGTAATTACATCGGCATGTATAATTAATAAAAACTTTCTCGATATAAGCTGGTTTTTCTTATTACAAAGGATTGGCATGGTATTATTTTTATCCAATAAGAAAAAATATGTAATTATTTAGGGAAAGGAACTTCGAAATAGTTATTATTTTTCGCCTATAGTATAATTATAGTATAAAAGTCGTGGTGGCCTAGTGGGTAAAGAACCAACCTCTCGAGTATGAGGGCGCGGGTTCGATTCCAGGTCAGGCAAGTACCAATGCAACTATTCTAAGTTTGTATGTACTTTCTAAGTATATCTTAGACGCCAATGGCTGATAAAAAGGTGAAGGAAAACATCTTGAGGAAACCTGGACTATAAAGTCTGAAATCACCAACCCGCATTGAGCAAGCGTGGTGATCAATGCTCAATCCTTCTCCGCGTGAGAGGAGGCCTGTGCCCAGCAGTGGGACGATAAAAAGGCTGTAACATAGTATAATCCGTGTCCCGGGGGTAACTTCTTCTTGTACTCGGAAAAATGTAGGGTATGTTACTTGGGGATACCGTTGCTTCCCAACTGTGAAATATTTTTTCAAATCGGTCCAGTAGTTTTTAAACTTATCCATTACAAACAAAAAATCATTTTTTTCTCCGTTATAATTCAGATGTAGATGATATCAAAAGGACGAACAAGTTACAATCACAATTTTTCAACGTTGTCATCACGTCTACCGTAAATTTTTCCGCAGACTTTTTAACCGACCTGTCTACACAAATTGAAAAAAGCATTTTTCTATATCTACGTTACAATTTAAATTCAATCAACCGGGGTTCGGTTAAATTCGCAAACTGTGGCTTCCACAAACTGTCAATACCAGTGGTTTTGGGAAAAGCTTTATTTTACCGCCCAAATAAAGTTACCTCTGTGAACGTTTTAATGGAATAGAGTAGAACTAAAAGCACCATCCTGTGACAGAATTTTGGCTTTTTTGTGGCTGTTAAATAAAGGGGCTTTCGTGGCTAAATGACAGCAATTTTTTTTTATTCACTCAATGCATTTTCGTTAAATATGTTTTGGATAGAGTCTGCAAGACGCGCATAAAAAGTATGTAGGCTACACTCTAGATACGTTGGCTGTAAGACTTATAATTTTTATCAAAATCCGTTGAGCTGATTGTGCATTCATACACATGAGAAATTATGTACATACATAGACACACACACACAAACTTTACAATTAGAGTGATTAGAACTGCTGCTTTCGACTTACTTATTTCTTCTAACTCTTGCAAAAGAACCCTAAAAATATACTTCTATCAATGCAGACAAATTTTCGCTCATCTTTACTCAAGTATAAATGTTTTCATTATTAATGCAAGCCATTGTAAGGTAAAACTTTGTTTGATTGACTGACAGACAGTGTATGATTATATCTTTGAAGTTTCAATTTGAAACTTTTGCAAAGTTTCACTGGGACTGGAATTTTGAAAATATTTCTGTAAGCAGGTGAGACGATGAGACGTAAACTATGTTGGGCTATGAAATGAGCATTCATGAAAAAGCATTTTGAAAGATTAGTCACACGATTATCAAATTAATATAAAGTCTTGTATATAAATTTTGTGACTATGTAAGTTTTGTTAATTTTTAATAGGTATGCCAACAGTCTAGCTTAGGAAACTTGTTCTCTCATGAAACGCGTAAACGCTGAATGCAACTTTATATTTATTATACTTTGAAAAACATTGTTCTACAGAACAGTAGAATCTCAGAAGTCTCACGGGCCATCTGAACTTTATAATTTGTCATAGACATAACGAAGTTACCCGAAGAAAATGACATTAAGGAATTACATAATTACTATACCATCTACATTATTTCACATTTATTATGGAAATTGAAGGTTGCACGAGGATAATTAGATTTTAAAACCGCTTGTCACTCACCCGCTTTTCTCCCAGCCCCAACCAAAACTTCAGAACTTTGTTAAAGTGCTTTATATTCTCAAAACGCAGCATTTTATTATAGAAACTTGTCAGAATAGCTAATGGTGATCTCAGACATCAGGCCAACTTGTTCACAGTTTTAATGCTCAAGTTTTTTCTACGAAACTGCTCTGGTGAAATTTTAAGTACCTACCTAGATAGACTAAGCAAAAGTTGAAAGTACTAGGACAGCATAAATGTCTAAGAAGTTGTGTTTTGATGATCCTTTTGTTTCTTTTTTTTAAGCTTAGAGAGGGTGGTGAAATTTTAAGTAGGTACCTAGACAGAATGGGCTGAAGTATTCTAAACTGTCAAGCATAAATGCTTGACAGTTTAGAATCGAGGTTTTTTTAAGAGGTGGTCTGATCTTTTTGTATCCAATCCGTTGAGCTGCCCCGAGGCCCAGACTCTCTCCAAACCGCAATGGATTGAAACAGAGATTCAAAAAACAATCAAAAGAATTTTCTCACTCTTGCTTTGGTGGTTAAATTATAAAAAGAAATGGCTTGGACCTAAGCCATTTATTTTTATAATTTTACCTAATGCATTCATTTTACGCAGTAAATTCGAGTTTATATGCAGATGACTTATTCTGTTATTATTAGTATCTATAACCAACGATATTAAATTCATTTCTACCACAAAACACGCTCATATCAACACAAACAAGACAAGTAAAATTAAATCAAGCCTGACCAACCCTATTCGTGTATAACAACCGTTTAAATCAGAGAAACCGCATATTAATACCCGGACGGCTAGCCGGATGCTGCAAATTGCACTGTCCGGGATGTCCGGCGTTCGGACAGCTAATTAATTTAACACCGACTAGAATTAAGCTCGGTGAAACCGTGTTTATTAATTTTTTGCTATTGAATCGTAGAGGATTAATTAACGCTTTTGAATAAATGAAGAATTGAGAATGAAAGGACATGTTTGTTTGATCATAAGTGCAGTTAGTAAAATAACACCTGAAAATTTAATGAATGTAATTAAGTACAACATATACCTATATAAAAAGAAATACCAAATACTACACTTTATCTCCGAATTGGAAACCGATATTTTTAAAGTACCTAACCTAAGTCACCATTTTTTTTATATTCAAGGTGTCATGGCTCTTCTCCGTTCTACAGCCCTAGTCCCTAGTAATATGTATCTCACCAAAAAATATACACAAGCAACACTCATTATATCCGCATATTCTTTTTATGTACAAGGTGTCTTGCCTCTTCTGTTTTCTGCTACCCTAGTACACACCAAAAAAAATAAAAATATCCCCAAACATCCGCATATAATAAATATCCGCATATTCGCAGCGTTTTGCTCATAAAATCCGAATATTTTACGAGTCTATTATTCATTCGAACTGCCTCTTTAGCAAACTGCAAACTTTTAGTCGGCCGAGAGTTGGTTTGAGCTCATAAATCAGTATTTAGACAAATGGTAGTACGCACATTACAAAGATCAGGTACTTAGCCGGTATCAGACTGAATGCCAACTTTGATTTAAATCAAGATCTTCTTCAAAAAAATCCTTTACCATCGGGTCAACTGTCGACCGACTGTTTAGTCTGCAATCTACGGAGTACTTTTAACCCTTGAAGAAAACTAGGTCAGCATATCCACGGATATCTGGTCTCTCAACTATTTGAACTAAATATGACTTAACCACGAATATCGAGTGTAACTACTAACTTGTTCGTAAAGAGTTTACGAGAAAAAAGGGATAAGTTTATGAGATTTAGAGCTTTTAGGGCTATGGGAGATTTTCGGGTCGAAATTGGTAGATTTATAACGGTTTTTGAAGTGTTATGGTGCTGAATTATGGTTCTTATGTACTCTTACCTATCTTGGGGTACGATTTTCCCTAATATATTTTATGGATAAACTGTAAGTGTAAATTCGGATGCATATTTTACAATCAAGGCACAATTTTCTATGGCCAAAAAATAAGGTTCTTGCCTGCGGTGACAAAAACAAAAGACATTCAAAATTACTAATGCCTATTTTTTATTTTCAATCACCAACCCGCATTGAGCAAGCGTGGTGATTAACGCTCAATCCTTCTCTGTGTGAGAGGAGGCCCGTGCCCTGCAGTGGGACGATAAAATATAAACTCTGATGATGATGATGATTTTTTATTTGTACAAAATATCTACAAACAGTTTACACGTCAATATCTATGGTTAGCTGCATAGTTTGACTTGCTGCCTGCTGAAGTAGCGGAACCACCTTCATATTTGCCTAACGAAGCTAATCCATTAGCCTGAAACAAAAATAAACATAAATTTACTCATCACAACTTTACATAAACATTTTTTTCGATGAGGTCTTTAAGTATTTAAAATAGACCAACAATGTGCGTGCGATCATGACGTAACCGGAGAATTATTATACAATACTCAAATCAGCCATCAAAATATGGAAACTCTAAGCGTAAGTTTTTTTTTTATAAAAAGAAACTACATAATTATCACTACATATGTAGTATAAAACAAAGTCGCTTCTCTATCCCTATCCCTATATCCCTATGTATGCTTAAATCTTTAAAACTAGGCAACGGAATTTGATGCGGTTTTTTTTAACAGATTAACTGATTGTAGATGAAGGTGTAAATGTATAAAAACATCCATTAAATAGTGGAGACAAACTGTTATTTTTAATTTTAGCACTGCATCCGTGCGAAGCCGGGACAGATTGCTAGTTATAATATAAACAGTTCTCGCCAACCTTATTGGCGGCTTGCAACTTATTTCCAATGATGACTGATGTATCAAGCCAGGATTAAGTTTGGCACGATACCTTTGTCCTTTTCAGCAGTTCCAACTGAGCAGCCTTGATGTTCGCATCCTTGCCCGCCCAAGTTTTCCACACAGAAGCCTGCAGGGCTCTCCCGTAGCTGAAGGTCAAAGCCCAAGGCCTCTTCAAGCTCACGCGGTTGATGGCGTTCAGGTAGACCGAAGCTTCTTCTTCGGATAGACCACCGGAGAGGAAGGCGATTCCTGGAAGAATTATAAATTTTTGTTTAAATAAATAAATGTTTTATTCTCATAAAAAGTTTAGCATAGTCTAATGTTTTATCTTCCTGAGAGAAATATTCCTACGTCCTGTGCCTTGATAAAAAATGGTACCTATATATATTTATTAGCGTTCCGCGTGAAAAATTAAAAAACATACACATACACACATACACACATACTGCAGTATTAATAATAGTCCATTTATCGAACTCAGCTATGTGCTACTTTTTATCTGGACATGGAATATTGGTGCTTAGCCTCAGCTGGTATATGTTGCCCTAGTAATGTATATTTTGGAAGCATGGTTGAAAAAATACCTGGCACAGCTGCAGGCACGGTTCTCAATAACGCTGTCACAGTTGCTGTCGCTATCTCCTGAGGGGTGTTCTTCTTTGAGCATCCATGCCCTGGAGTCACCTGAAATACAAGGACACTAGTTAATACCTCCTTTTATTTGATTTACGCCAATCATAGGGTTGGATATTGGCAAAGTTATTTCTACTGCCCTTGATCTATGTATTTATAATGGCCTGCCCAGATATCAAAATCGATTTATAAGGCTTCTTACATTCACAGTTAGATACAAGATTATTTATATCCCAATATATCCCTCATTCTTCTCACACAAATGAAATCTAACCAGTTACAGCCAACTGACTCAAGCAAGGAACTATCGCATTAAAAAGTACGTGATGCTCTCACAATTTTCCATAAAACAAAATCCAATAAAAGGCTAGGAAATCCCGCTAGTTTATAGATCGGGAACACTAATTATGCGAGATCACGTTTCCTATGAATATAGAGCTCATCACTTTATTCCAAGCTACTTTAATTCATCTGAAAGGGAGCAAATAGGTCAAAGGGGTGCTATGCCTGTGTTCTCTTCAATATGTTTTTTAATCCGAACGCTAAGATCCGACCTACTTCGCTTTGCTGCTAGCCTAGTATTTGCGAGGATTGGCAAAGACTTTTTTTTGAGATTCTAACTTTTATGTGGTTTGACGGTCTTATGAAAAATGTGAATAGGTAAAAAATATTGTAGTTTTAAGTAAAAAAGTCGTTAGGGAGAGTATGTTGATCTATTTACTATGTTTGCATCTTATTTTGTACTCTATATTCATTGCAAAATAAACTACTTGATTTGATTTATAGGAGGTATAGTTTTGGCCAAACATTTTGAAGTCCCGGAACTTCGCAGATACCAATTTTAGGGATCAGCGGGTTGCGAGTGGCGGATCGCCAGTGGATTCTACGAATACTTTAGTAGAAATATAAATTATACTAACCATATTTGGCTTCAGCAGAGTTCCTTCAAGGAAGACGTGGTGATCGTTCAACGCCTTGTAAACCGCTGCGAGCGCTGCTTCCGAAACCTTCTGATTTCTTACGATGTCATGATCGCCTGGTAACAGAATATTCGAAATCTACATAGTAAACCAGCATGTGTTATGTAGAAATTGCTGTTGAACTAAATTAATTAATTTCTCATTATAATATGGGAATCAAATAATCGGTACAACTAACAGAATAGTTACCTATTCAATTATTCACAACAGTAGCAGGTTACGAATGAACCCCGTCATTCAATACGTAGACAGCCTATCAAAGTCAAACCATACGTGGTTTCAGCCCTCCAAGTTTAAACTATGTGTATGTGGAACTTCTCAACTTAATAATTAGTAAGTAATGTTGCTGTTAACTTGGCTGTTGTCTTGTTTAATTAATTTATACTGACTGATTTCCGACATTTCACTCAAATTCCATGGAAAATTCTAGCTACATTAGGTATATACAACAAAAATATGCAACCATTTAAAACATAAAAGATAAATTAGCTAATCCAGTTATTTGACTTTACGCTAGTTGGAAATTAGACAGACGAGAACTTTATTTAGGTTTGAAATATAATGCCTGATCTCTCTCCGGTCGTATCAGATTATATACCGTCCGATCTGACTATGAGAGTGAAGGAATAGAGACTGCTCCTGTGTCTGCGCAAATCCTTGTGCACTATAATAAATATGTCCTGCTGCACAGGCTGATTGGCTGATCTCCTAATATGAGAACAGCCGCCATGGTTGACAACCGTCTAGGACTCCATTACTTGAATAGTCTACTCACCATCCAAAAGAACATCAGGTTCCACTATGGGCACCAAGCCCTGGCTCTGGCAGATAGAAGCGTACCTCGCGAGGACCTGAGCCGTGTCGTTGATAGCCTGAACCGATGGTGTATGCTCCCCAATCTTGAGGGGGCAACGCCATTTTGCGAAGCGACAGCCTTGCTTCTTGTATTCGGCGCAACGGGTTGCTAGGTTATCCAGACCTGAGGAAATAATATAAGAATATAAATCATCTACATATTATTATGTACCTACGTTTTGTCGTAAAATAAAGAGTAATAAATCCTAGAAGTAAGGATCTAGTAGGTGTAATAATATAAATAGTAATTATCATGATCCTAATGGCATATAGTTACACGACGTCTTAATTAGCACAGAATTTTGAAGATTACTTGGAGTATATAAATACTAGGCAGCTTATTAGTAACACAATATATATACTTCAATTCGAATACAAACCCTATACTTACCTACTCAAACAGCTATGTTCATATTAGTATAATTTAGGCTTACTTTCTTTGTAATAAATTAATAAAAATGCCTACCAGCAATCTTTCGCATGGCACGACTTCACCAGCTAAGGCCTAACGTTTGATTTGTTATTGAGACAATAATTATCACTATTGTAACTATTAAAAACACGCTAAAATAAAATGAAAATACCTTGAGTAGTAACCTCATCTAGCGAAAGAAACAGAGGAACTGCATCCAAGTCCACCTTGATGCCAGGAATGATGTTCTTCTTCTTCAAGAGTTCTATGAAAGGAGTGCCATCATCAGTCTTCTGGTAGACCGTCTCATCGAAGAGAATTGTTGCTGACACGTGTTCTGAAAGGTTCTGAAAATTAAAAGTTTTTCTTAAGAGAATGCGAATTTAATTACAATGATAACCAGCTCCAGAGATGTAGGTACTAGGATAGCATGAGAACGTAAAGAGTATCATGTCGTCGCCACGTACTAGACGCAGGGACGGCAGATGCTCAATCAGTCACTTTGCAATAAACCGAAAATGATGAATTTTATAGTTTTTAAGTAAAAAAGTTACACATCTTTCATACACGACACAATGAATGAATATGTGTGATACGAATGAACATGCATATGTGTTTATATTTTAACACAACTGCCCGCTTCCTCCCCTCAACATTTTTTCGCAAGCATTAAAATCCAACTTTGTATTGATCCGGTAGCGTGCCAAATACATGGCCCAGAAAAACTTCCAAAGAGAATTTAAACTTCGTAAAGTAAGTAAACAAGCGTTTTATACCTTCATCTGTACCCTGAAACATTGATCTACGGAAAGTACTGCCATACAGCCTCTTGGGGGAGATTTGCCCGACAAAAACAAAAGCCTGCCCATGTTCTCCCATAAGGCGGGGAAACTTTTAATGGGAAACCCAAAAATGTTTACTTTATTCGTAACGGAATAAAATTTTAATTTTAATATTCAGAAGCAAAACGGTGGGGGATTTGAACAAATAAAAGTGCAATTTGGAGATATAAGTACTTTTGTTTTATGTAGATTGGTGTTTAATTTTGCCAAATTATTCGGGAATTTGTCATTTGCATAGGGCTATTGGTACACTTCGGTCTCAAATGACCCACATCCCCTTTGAGGGTTGGCGACATATCGCCAATAGTAGGTAGCTTTATACTCAATTCTTTATTAGCATTCCATATGTTATACAGGTACAATATGGACACTAAGGGGCCACGTGGTCATGATGTAGATTACGTACCTACACATACAGCGATATTGGCCCGACTTGGGAATTGGGCCGGAGATCTTGAGTAGACCAACGAGACAATTTTTAAAAATAGTTTTTTGTATTATTTTATTTCGTAATGAGGCGCGTTACTTCAGATTAGACAAGCTACATCTGAAAAGACTTGAATGGGGTCCCATACTTACGTCGGTAGTGAAAAGAAGCTGGCGGTATCTCCTCCTGTTGTTCTCCGTGTTTTGTAAACCAACGGCTGCCAACAGCTTGCCAATGCCCTCTGCAACATAACGAAATACCTAATGTTCAGTAATATTAGGCAAATTATTTCAACTTTAAAAGTGTATTTGGCATATTATGCACCCTAGGTATGGTCACAGATTACTGTATGGTACACACTTGCACACTAACGCAAAAGTAACATTGTTTGTCTATCGGGTGTTCACACCAAAACTGATTTCAATGAAATCTTGTAGACAGATACTCAGTCTATAGCGCAAAGAAAGTCCACCGCATACTCTTTATCCAGGTTAGGAAATTAGTTTCCTCGAGATATATGTGGTACCGCGGAGAACATTATAAATCTCTCAAACTCATTAAAATTAAATAAAAACATTCTTTGAGCGTAATTCTAATAGAACACCAGGTTTGATCGAATATTCATAGATCTTTCGTGGACGTGAAGTTGAATAACCACCGCACAATAGCTTATTTTCTTTTATTACCGCAGTAAACAATCCCGCGGGATCATAAAACGTTTTTTGAAGTATTCTCGCGTAGATTGGAACGCCCTTCCACCCAACAAATGAATAGGCAGATATACTTTATTTACTTTATTTATTTATTTAAGTAGTATGGAGGACTAACAGCTAAAAAACACAGACAAGGAACTGTAAGTTAACCTGAGAGCCAATAACAAGTCCTCACTTATAGGGTAGGTACAGTACAATACTAAATTCTAGTTTGCCAATAAATATAATATTATATTTATTGGCAAACTAGCTGACACCCGTGGTTTCCCTTGCATCACGTTGACACTATTTCGCACAAACGGATAAAAAGTAACCTAAAGAATCCCCAATTGTTTCTTTTTTCAAATAGGACCTTCAGTTACTGATTTTAAAGCAAGTAAACGAACATCCTCTCCAGCCTTAGTGTAATTATGATGGGCCGGCTTCCGCCAGCAGTTTCTCGGTCCTCGAGTCCAAATATCATTAACAAAATGTAGAAGATATACTTACCTAACGCTGAAAGACTTTTTTTTTAAGGGCGTTACGCACAAGTCGGCGGCGACTCAGTCCCTCGGCAACCGAAACATAGGCAACAACCGGCGACCAAGTGCGTAACAACTTATTTAAACTAATGAAAGTAACAGTCACTGGCGACTTGGTCACCAGCGACTAGTCGACAGTGCGTACAGGCCCTTAAGCTTTATTATATTAGAATATATAAAAACTTACCGTTGGTTTCATCAACAGCTAAGATGCCCTTGCCAGGAGCCACTATAGCTTCAGCCGTAGCCTTCAGCTCCTTCTGGAGCGCTGGCTCAGGGTATGAGAAGTATGTCGGCATCCTGTGGAAAAAATCTCGGTTTTAGTTAGGTACCTCACTAGCTGTAACCCGCGGTTGCATAAGCGTTATAAGAGAACTTGTTTCAGTAGCCAGGTAAAATATAGTCTATGCCACACTGCGGGGTAGTGTAGCTTACCAATAGCGAAAAAAATTTTCAAATCGGTTAAGCTGTTTCGGAGCCTTTAGGGTAAAAACAAACAACGGCTAAACCGATTTGATTGAGGTGACTAGGTGACTAACAAGCAGGAGACGGACATAGGCTATATTTTTAACCGGTTGAGCAAAGTGGTTGCAGTGGAACTTGGATGAAATCGCGGGGAACAGATCGTGGATAATGAAACAGGTCTTATTATATTCGTATTGCATGTTAGTTTTTATAGTTCTTACGTATAGTTCGCACAGGTCCTACTACAAAAACTAACATCATAACATGCCGAAAGAATTAGGTAAGTGCCTATTAGGATTGTTTTTCTTAATATTTATTATAATAACATACCTGTCTTGTAAGAGCACTTAACTTGGACTAAGCATACATTTTGTTTGTGACTGTTGATTCAGATAAACTGCTGTAAAGCTGTTATCTCGCAAGATACGGGCGGTTGTAATTTAACACATACAGTTTTATTGCATTTAGATTAATTTTAAAGATATAATATTAGTATCTTTCTCGCCAAATGAGACGTAACAACCAGTAAATGGGTGCTCCAATCCAACAGAGGAATGGATTTCCCTGCCTCTCTTCAATTACCTCTGCAGCACACTGCATCAAAACGCTATTCAACAAGTAAGATGTACAAGCAAGGCTGTTTATGACTTATACAAATTATAAGGGCATATATCATGTTCATAAGCGGCAGCGACTAAGCGATACTGGTAGTAGGTTGGTACCTAATACAGTTGTCTAGAGATATCGTTAGGGATTTATGAGATACGTCAGACAGGGAAACATGAAAGAAGACATGCGTTTCCGATTAAAAATTGATATAAGGGCAGAAAAATGATAATGGATGCTGGTATCCTGTGGTGGCAATACTGGCAAACCATCGCTTTAATTAAAGCACAACTATGCGTGTTTCAGAGCCTAGTGAATGGGTTTTTTACAAGGCTAAATATATTATTTATGATGGGATTCAAGTGGAATGTAGAGGTATAGCTAGGTACTCTATGTAGTTTGAAATAACTACATATTGTTTTTAGTTTTGTTGCCCTCTGTTCCTATTTAATGTAATCTCACCCTAAAATCAATCGATGGAGACCATTTAAATATGTGAGCCTCTGAATGTACACAGGCACATGTAGCAGATATCCAAACTAATATTATAAATGCGAAAGTAACTCTGTCTGTCTGTCTGTCTGTCTGTCTTTTCTTCACGCCTAAACTACTGAACCGATTTGTGTGAAATTTGGTACAGACATAGTTTGAAACTTGAGAAAGGACATAGGAGAGTTTTTATTACAAAAAAAATAAAAATAAAATTATTCCGGACATATAGCGCCATCTATTGGTCAAATCAAAAATCTGCTGGTAGTCACTATTCCACGCGAACGAAGTTGCGGGCAAAAGCTAGTATTTGATAAAATCTATATGATAAATATCTTTGACTTTAATGTTTCATTACCTAATAGAGGACTTATACCTACTGAAAAATAAACAATCCTTAGCTAAATGTAATCATCCTTTAGTTACCTACGTTTAACTAGCATCTTGTTCACACTGAACTTAAACCGATAAACTTTGACTTTGAATCGATTAGTCAGTTATGTAATTTTTCTTTTCGCAGATAAAAGCTGAACTGTTTATGTAGTGTTCTTGCCTTATTGCCTTTTGCAAAATCTCTACGGCCTAAGAGAGGCCCCCAGTATCTACACCCTATTCTTATTTTTTTAAGCTGGGCTAAAATTTAAAAATTCCGCTGCTGCAGCAACGATCATGCAGGAATTAGAAGACAAGAACCCCAAAACGTTAGGCCTATTCCCAACTGATGAATCTAGACTCTCTCAAATAAAGCAAGACTTTTTTTATTAGGTAATTATAATATAAAAAAAAACAAGATTCTAGATTTAGTTAATTTTTAACTGAACCTGTTTTTACATTTACTATTTCATAGATCTACGTCATAGAGAATTTTCATTTTCATATCGACCTCTGCAAATGTTGACAGGAGGAAAAACTAAAAGTAGTGATGGAACACACTTTAATAGATTAATTATCGATATATTTCATAATTCGGATAATCACTAACAATAATAAGTGCAAAATATTTTATTTTATTACGATGCACGCTACCTATCGTAACAACAAGTAACTACAAACATAAGTACAAACACTATGCTACAACTCACGTAACCAATTAAAAATAGCCGACATGTTTACTCACTAGTTCCATCACAAGCCGCGAGGTGGCGCTCCTTCGGTAGGTAAAACTGTTTTACGACTCGCGCTATCACTAGACCTTCAAATGACCTTTTGTGTATGTCCTCTCGGCGACTTACTATTTGACAGTACTACCAACGTAGCAGTTCGGGAGTGTCTGTGTTCCACCGGATAAATTAAAACAAAAAAAGTAAGTGAATTTAAATATTTATAAATCATAATAGCGTACATTTTCAACAATGCTCAAGAATGTTTAGAAAGTTAAATGGTTTTCGGCTCGGTTAGTAATATAGTTAAGGTTATGTTGTAATTATCTCTGTTACATTTTTTTGGAATTTCTAATACTTTCCACGATTTAGTCCGATTTGCGAAAGTTAGTTGAAGTTAAATATTAATTTAATAATCTATTATGAGTCAAACGTGACTGAAATTGAAGATGTGTCGTCATAATTTTGTGCACTTGCTCATTTTCAGTTATTTCCTTATAAGAACGTAATAAAAATTACAAGCGATAACTTCCCAATCTAAAGGATATCTTTAGTGTGGTTATGTGGATTTATCTATTAATATTACCTATTTTATCAAGGTTCAATATTATGATATTATGATCTTCAACGTTATGATATAATAAATGAAAAATGTTAGCAGATCCCAAATTTTTTTGCCGATTGTGGAAGGTCAACTGCAGTTTACTATGAAAATTTCAGCCCAGTGTGTATTTGTAAATTTTGGAGTGATGCTACATGGAAACGCATTTTGTTTTCAATGACCTTTCAAGGTCACCTTTGAGGAAGGCTAATATTAAACAAAGTCAAATTAATAGCAAATTAATTTTGAGATTCTGTGCTACAAAGACAAACATAATATGAGATTTAATTTTTACCTGCAGATTAATTATTCATGCTGATTTTTTTTCATAAATTATTTTCAGAAATAGGAGTGATTCATAATCAATTTATAATAGGTTCTTAATATTTTAGTTAACTGATCATCTGTCCAGTTGGTCTAACTAATCGATAATCTTTGTACATACCACATACCACATCACTATTAACATTTTTGGAAATTGTCACAATAAGACAAGTTATTTTTTATTGACATTTGACAAGTAATCAATCGAGAAACACGACCTTCGTAATTTAATTTAAAAACAAATGAATAAACAGACAGCAGAATCTGTTACTTTGTGATGGTGAGTTTTTGATAGAACACTATTTTATAATGTCGAGTATAATATTTTTAAGTTTATTTTAATTTATAAGTGCATTTTTTAAATAAAATTTTTACAAACCTTACAATAAACCACAATGGGGGCTAAAGGTAAAAAAAAGAAGGGAAAAAAGGGACCTCCGGAGTCAGGATGGATGCCTGGATTTGGAACGAAGGGTAGGCTAACATTTCATACTAAACCTATGCTATTTTCAATCGTTTATACCAGGATATCATGAGAATTAAACAGGTTAATTCTGTTTAGAAGTGTACACTCAACTCGGTTTGCTTTTCACGACAAAGTGTGACATACCTACTATGTATGATGTTCAATCATAAATACCAGGATACCATGAGGCATTAACAGGTAAATTAGTTTAGAAGTTTACACTCAACTCAGTTTACTTTTTATGACAAAGTGTGGCATACAATGATGACTATATGGAGTTCTGTTTAATCAGCACTTGTGATTCAATCTAATGAGAAAAAAATATATAAATTTGTGTTGATAAAGTGTTTTATCCAGTGTTCCTTCTTAATGATCTTAGATGTCTTATGTAATAGCCGGTGGAAAATTCCATGTTCTTCACCAGTATTTGGGTTAATGGATACAGAAATACATTCTATGTACACTTGGATACCTACATACTAAATAAATATGGTTTGAGTGTAATGAAATGATCTTGTGTAGGACAATCTGCTATAATATTTAAAAAAACAAGGTACCTAAATCTCCACGGAATGAGACTGTTTTTCCAAGTTATCAATATTTTGTCATAATGTTTAATGATAAATAAGCCGAAAATCGATCTCAGTGGCGTGCACTTGGTGGGGCCTATGTCCAGCAGTGGACTGCGATAGGCTGATGATGATGATGTTTAATGATAACACTGACTGGTGTTTCAAAATTGATACAAAGTGTCTGACACTCCCTCATGCTGCACCCACAGCAGGGAAAATTCCCTATGTTCAGCAGTGTATTTCTAATGGCTCAAATTCTGATGATGAAAGTTAAATACTATGGAACTTAACTAGGAAACGGGAAGTAGATTTAATGGTTAATTAAACAAAGTATTTATAAACAGTAATCTTGAACTAGTCTAATTACTTCTCATTATCTTAATTAATATTATGTTGTAGGAACGTCTAATCAGTTTGTTTGTAAGAGAAAATAAATATTAATTAGAGCTCTCATTAACACAATTCTTAAATTGTATTGAAATCTATAAAACTTTTAAATCTTAATTTCCAGTACCACTGTTGATGATCAATTTCTATGATATACATTCATGATTAAGCCTGAATTCAGCCTAATTTCCAGTAACAAAATATTCTTGAGCATTCTACAATTATCTATTTTGAGAAATCTACACATATTGAATTTGTAAGCTCTCTTATTATTTGTGACTTGTTTGACCAATTTAAGAAGAAATACCCTTACAAACCTTATACTACAAAGGGACTCCTTACTTCTAATACAATATTTTCCAGAATGTTGTAAATTTTTAATACACTTTTATAAGCTTGGGATGCATGTATGTAAAAATGTTGTTATTATCTTCCTTTGTATACCAAGATGTCGCACCACATCCCCCTTGCAGTGACTCTTATAAAAATTTCAATGTCCTCAGTATACTTTTGTATTGCACTACATTTCCTTTCTAGGAACTCTTATAAAATAGAAAAGAAACATTTATTTGCCATAAACATGTGTATACATACATACACGTGCAGGTGCATCTATGTAAGATGATACAATTAAATATGTGCTTAGAAACATGCTTGCCATTTACCATATAATAACTTTATTATATTGTTGCAGCCACTATGAGTACCTACTTCCAGTACCCGACTCCCGAGCTGCAGGAGGAGCTCAGGAAGATCGCTCAGGCGATCGTAGCTCCTGGCAAGGGTATCCTTGCCGCTGATGAGTCCACCGGTGAGTTGTCTTCGATTCTGGTTCTTATTCTGTTGGTGATTTTAGGTTTATTTTTTATTGTATCTAGGTTTGCAGCTATTGTTCTACATTTATGTACTTATATTGAGCACTTTATAAAAATCATTTTATATTTCTCTACTTCTCAATCAAATGTTTAAACAATAGTAAATTAAGTGCAACAATAGTTACCTAATACGTGGTTCATTTTAAGTACTGTGACTTATTGAATTTTCTGTGGAATTTTTTTATTCCTTTTGGGTTAGGAAGCAGTTGACTGATATATTTTTTTACTTGAATGTTAAGCCATTGAAGGGACAAATAAGTACAAAGAAAAGACATTTATTTTTGCAAATATGGGTACAATAATGTTGTTATATGAGGGTGATCGACCCACCATAATTTACCAATTGGCATGGAATTACAATTAGGGAAACAAAAAAATTTTTCATTAATAACTTCACTAAGTAGGTATGTAATATGTGTTGCCAGGTACCATGGGCAAGCGTCTCCAAGACATCGGTGTGGAGAACACAGAGGAGAACCGCCGCAAGTACCGCCAGCTGCTCTTCAGCTCTGACCCCGTAAGTTAATTATATTTATCTAGTTTTTGTCAGGGAAGTTTTTAACATCCTTGGGAAAAATCCGACAGCTCAGAGCACTACCTATTGTTCTGAGTATTTTCCTGTAGGACCTAGGTATTTACTCATTTTACTCGCGTTGTAATTTTTTAAATGTGATTTAAAAAGTTACTTTAGTTTTTTCATAACACACGCAAAAATTTCATCAGCTCGTCTCACTATTGAAAGGAACACAAAGTCCACAAAACCTGTTTTCTGCTAAGAGTGACGCAAAGGTGTATAGACACGCATTTTGCCAGTCATGTTTGTGTACAAAGTTATAGGGATCTTTCAGACATTTCGTGTAGGTAATTTTTTACACAACCTGCATAAATACCACCTGGAAAAAAAACAAAAAATCTTTGGCCCCCGTATCAAATACTAGATATCCATCTAAAAGACTTAAACAGGTCTTATCGTAAAAACAATCTAAAATTAGCCCGATGACATTTGCTTTTAAAAAAAAAGTACCTATGTAAAAAATCAAAAAGTTGTTTATCGTCAAGGAAATCGGCTCGTTATCATAATGTTAATTGGATTCAGTTACGTATGTTGTTTGCCTACGAAGTTTTAGAGAGGTGTGGCGGCCGTGCCCCCAGATTAACCGGTTTTGTTTTCGACAGATTTGAATGTTATTTTGGAATTACTGAACGTATGACGTGTTTTCGTACTTGTAAAGTCATGTTTGCAAGCGTTTTTTTTTTTAAATTTAAAGTAGCTTATCTATTTCAATATGTTGGCTAGAACATGTATTATCACGATCGTACCTGAAGATACTTGTTCTCACTCGTCAGTGCGAAAAATCATGTCTTAGACATGCACCTTTGATATTTGTCCATCATAATTCAAAACTAAAATTTAAGATTAGTAGAAAGGACCACAGCTATTTAGCGCTACGTTTTCACCTTGAGAACACTCGAACTTCCTAGACAGACTGAAACTGTAATTTCCTTGTTCCAATCTAAGTCCAACTAGGAAGTATAAAATATTACAAGAACTAAATTACTGTATTTTTTTGCTTGAATACATGACTATAATATGGCGTGCCTGACTTCTTCCACGTTTCCTTTCTACATTGCGTCATAGACCCACAAAATGTGGAGTCATCGTAACGGTTTTTGAATGTCCTACGGGGTCAAAGTCACGTATGCCATGGAAGATGGTCACGTCATAATCGAAAGTGACCTTCAAATGACTTGGCTTGAAGTCGATCGATAGGGTTTGTACTTGTGTGAGAATTCAGGTTTGGCTTTACAGTGGATTTCAATTGTCTAACTGTGGAGGTGAATACTAGGAATATAATTTTGATACGACCCCTTACAAGTATTGTTAAAATCCTACTTCTAGTGAGCAGATCGATAGATAAGTTATTGGAATCCGCTGTTATCCACTATATGTATGTAGGTGGTCCACATATTTTCAGTTATGATTTTTTGGTTTTGATCTCCAGAAAATGTCATAATTTTTTATGAAATGACTTGGAAGATTATCCTCTCCAAAAGAATACTCGAAGGATGCTCAAAAGTTGTATTTAAAAGTGACACTATCTATGCATATTGAATTGACAAGTTTAAGCACCACTTCTTTATTTTCAGTTTGTCGTTTCAGACCTTGAAGAAATATGCGTTTCAATTTTATCCCATTCATTGTAGGACGAATGAATGTTGTACGTATCACGTGCATATAACAATTAAATATATTACTCACGTGCAATGAAAGTGATGCAAATGATACTTACATAACAGAAATAACAATGTTATTTAAGTGTCTTGGCATTCGACTTCTCCTGTCTCTAAATTGGAGCTCAATAAAATTCCAATACTTTCATTTAATACTATTAATCTTGGCTGCAATCACACTTGGCCAACAATGTATAGGTGGTTTGCTAACAAGACTGAAGATTTCGTGACAAAACACGCATAAAACGATTCATGATTTTCAGATAGATAGTGTGTTCAGAAGCCGAAAGTTTAGCAATCCGTTGCGCTCAGGGGTTCGTGTTTGTAACTGGTTTGACAAGACCAGACAAACAGTTGTTCGAACTATCCGGTTTGACTGAAAGCCACTAAAACTTAGGCCGCTATCCCACTAACGTTTAAGTCTTGCCAACAAAAGTTAACTTTGCGCAGATGCGCCGTTGACCTCAACGCTCTCGTATATCCCCAGTAGGATAGCACCCATATTAAGAAAACTCCTTGACAGATTATGTAAAGAAGCTAAATATGGTCCTGAAACCTAATACAACCCGTGCCGATAAAGAATGGGATTAGAAATGGCGGCTCATTGAGCTGGGAGCGTCAGCATAACAATGCAATAACAATAAAAACTAATAACTGAATAACGTTAAAAAATATCGTTACCGTTGAAAGTGTTTCGTTATTTCATGAATTAAAATAAAGCTTATGTTAGTTAAAGGACAATGCCAGGGTCTGGGCTCATAGTTTGCCCAGCAATGGGAGTAGTTCCAGGGGGTTCCTTAGTGCACTCTGAACACGTAATGCAAATATTTTTGAAATCGCTCCCTGGGGTCCCGAGGAAAACCGGTTCAAATATTCTCCATGAAGAGTCACTTTACAAAGCCTGAGCCATTTGCCCAGTAGTAGGAGTGGTTAGAATAGGTTCTTTACTTCACTCTTAACACGAAATTAAAATATTTTTGAAATCGGTCTCAGGGGTCCCGAGAAAAACCGGTTCAAATGTTCTCCTTAGATAGTCACTTAACAAAGTCTTTGGCATTTGCCCAGTAGTGGGAGTGGTCAAAATAGGTTCTTTACTTCACTCTTAACATGAAATCCAAATATTTTTGAAATCGGTCCCTGGGGTCCCGAGAAAAACCGGTTCAAATGTTCTCCTTAGATAGTCACTTAACAAAGTCTTTGGCATTTGCCCAGTAGTGGGAGTGGTCAAAATAGGTTCTTTACTTCACTCTTAACATGAAATCCAAATATTTTTGAAATCGGTACCTGGGGTCCCGAGAAATTAATCTGATAAGACTTTTCTGCCAAATAAGTCTTACTCATATGTATATTGACAATCTCAATGCTCAGGATCTCGCTGTCAGGATCCAGTACTGGAAAATGTTGGAATTGGTTATTTAAAAAAAAATGTGATTTTCAAGTAAATTCTAAAAGCGTTGGATTCTAATAAGAACTGACAATGATTTTCTGAAAAAGGCAATTACCGCAATATTTTTGAATTTACGGTTTAAATCTACAAGGCGCCTGCGCGGTGATGTAAAATCTTATCAAGACGAATAAAATAAGCTCGAACATGAGGTAGTTAGTAGATACCGTTGAGGAGTTCCCTCGTCTCTCTTTCGTCTCCATTGTCAGGTCAGATCTAAACCTTTACAGTTTTGTGGTGTCTGAGACATGCCCGAATGACAAGGTTTTACTCGATATGTGTCTACAATTTTCGAGAGTCGCTCTCGATTTTTTAGAGATTCCATCACCAGACCCTGGGCCGGATGACAAAGGAACCATTGAGGAAGTAAGCCCTTTCAAACAATAAAATAATTGTTGAAATCGGTTTGTAAACGACGGAGTTATGCAGGTACAAACGTAAAAAGAATACAAATGAATTAAAAACTTCCTCCATTTTTGGAAGTCGGTTAAAAAAATGTTGTCGTGTACAATAACTCGTATTTGTCAATGAATATAATTCATTTTAATTAAGGTAATAAAAGTGGAATAGTTAAGAGTTCGTAAGCTTATTTTGATTTAAGATTGAATAAGAGTCAAACCAGTTTTTCTCAGGACTCCCGGGATAGATTTCGAAATGCTTTGGCCTGGGACCTAATATAAGCCTATGGAACATAATACACTATGCAGTTACTGTGGGCAACACTTGAGCCCAACTTCCATACAAAGAATAGCATTGTCCTTTGTGATCGTTTTGAGACTATATTACGTAGGTACACAAATTGTCAACAAAACCATTACCTGAATCGCGGAGAGGGTAAGGTTGGATATAAACTATTTTCTCTTCATAACTTTAAATAATCTTAAATATCCATGCTAATATTATAAATGTGTAAGTAACTCTGTCTCTCTGTCTGTCTGTTATGCTTTCACGGCTAAACCACTGAACCGATTTTGATGAAATTTGGTATGGAGATAGCTTGAATCCCAAGGCCTTCTTTGGGCTTCGGCTAATTTACTACTACATATATGCTACTTTTTATTCTTCTTCGACTTTCTACGCATGCGCAACATTCACGTGGGCAAAGGCTAGTTTTGAAGTAAAAGGATGTAATAAATATTATAATTTAGTTTATTTCCAGTAAAATTTCACATCTTGCTGGTGCCGGCAATTACCGTATCAATATCACTAAAGGGGGGGAACGCATAATCAAAGTCGTTATTTTTTTGTCAGTCGGTACCAAAGAATGTGAGTATAGACGGAAATAATGTGCGAGCGAGAAGTGAATAGATGCGCCGCCATTTCTAATCCCATTCTTTATTGGCACGGGTAGTACATATCCAAATATCCCATCATCTCATCCCATCATATCCCATCATCTCCCGATCCTTTTCCCATCTGTGTTGTGGTCGGCTTCCGGTCTTTTGCATCATCCCAAATAATGTTGCAACGCAAATATCTGTACTTAACCTGAACAGGTGATACTCTGTCATACATACCATTCCAATAATAAACAAACATACGTTATTGAAATTGTTGGCATATGCAGGTGAATGTCTTGACTTCTCTAAGCGTCATGGCGCCTGACTGCTTTCTTGAGATCGGTCGAGACAGATATGGCACGATACGATAGAAATAACTTTCTACCTGTAATTTCCGGCTTACGTTGAGAGCTGGTTTGTGATCGTATGATTGTATTACGTTAGTCTATAACAAGACTTTTGTATAAAATGTCTGGTGCAGGTAGGTATTCTGGATTTCAAGGGTTACAGGCTTGCTTCCCGAAATTAAATGGACCTGCCTTCACTAAAACGAGGCTCAAGCTGTAAATGAGGTGCGCTGCGCTGCTTTGTAAAATGCGTCCCCATAATTCGCGCAAAAAAAACAGCAAAAACTGCAACAATGTTGATAATATCAAAGAAGGATAATCTATACTTACCTATAATAAATCTGTAGAGAGGTCAATTCTGTACATTGAATATATTTCCAAAATAACTATTAGGGGATGATTAGTGATCGATACTGATGCCAAAAATGCAATCAGAAAAATTTTTGTCTGTCTGTCTGTCTGTCTGTCTGTCTGTCTGTCTGTCAGTCTGTATGTTCGTTATGGAAACAAAAACTACTTGACGGATTTCAATGAAACTTGGTACAATGATTCTTCATACTCCTGGGCAGGTTATAGGATACTTTGCATCACGCTACGATCAATAGGAGCAGAGCAGTGAAGGTAAATGTTGGGAAAACGGGAGAAGTTACTCCATTTTTTAAGATTCCGTCGCGTGTGCAACCCTAATGGTTACAGCTACACAGAAACCATGTATGACGGAAATGTTCTTCATAAAATTATGTAAAAAATATCCCATGACAGTATATATCTATCTTTTATGGTTGACTCACAATAACACGTAAAACTCTCTCGGTAGCTTAGCAGTTTGGAGTTTTCTGATTATATTTGTCTACTATTACGTTTATAACACTCTCACTCACACGAATTAAAAATAGTTAATAGTATTACCTATTCATTAAAAAAAGATCCATATAAATCGGTGAAGAAACACCAAAGTTATACACGAAAAACGGATAAGCCATCGCGCGTGAATACTGAATCACGCTATAAGGATCATTTTTGGGCATCTGTCGCCGCGCTCGACGCGGCTCGCGGCGCGGTGGCTGCGCGAGTTTCATACAATATTTGGCTCTTGGTGCGATTGATGCGAATAGGCGTTCAGAGTGTTCAACCTTATTGCGCGACTTTTAGGTTTTAAATAATTTATTTTTAACTTTCTTTTGTTGTTATTTTATAAAATAGGTTGGTACCTATCAGTTATTTTGGTAGTGTTTAAATATTCGTTCAAATTACAAATTATTAATAGTTTACATTTTATTTCTTAAAGTAGTAGTAGGTACGCATAGATTTAGATAATTGGAGGGGCTGGTGTTTATTATTTCTTTCTCTCTTTGCACGAAGTCCGACTCTAACGCGGACGAAGTCGCTGGCAGAAGCTAGTCGTGGAATAAATGGAAGTGTTCAAAATTTCTGATAAACTGTTTGACTGATTAGATGAAGTACCACTTGATGTCTGTCCGATAAACGTTGTTTCCTGTTGTTTCACCCGCATACTCAAACCCACATCAATTTATCGCTCAAAATCTATCTTCAACTATACCTATATTCCCTTAGCTGTTTTATCCAATATCCAAAATGTTCATAACATGTTTCTATCTCCTAAAACCCCATCTTCTTTCCAGGTGGTCTCCGAAAACATCTCCGGCGTGATCTTGTTCCACGAGACTCTCTACCAGAAGGCTGATGATGGCACGCCCCTGGTAGCCCTCTTGGAGAAGCGTGGTATCATCCCCGGCATCAAGGTCGACAAGGGTGTTGTGCCCCTGTTCGGCTCTGAAGATGAGTGCACCACTCAGGGTAAGAAATTGAGCATATAATTTTGTTTCTTATTCTTACATGGTTGTGCGAGAGAATCTGACAACCAAATTTACGAAGGGGCTATCGGGTTGTACGGGTAACTGGGTTGATGAGGTTAGATATACTTACGGTTGCCAGTTCTGCATACTTGAGCTCCGGAACTGTTAATCTGGAAGCCCTCCCCAATAGAATTGGAAAAAGTAGTTTTTAGTTCTCTTTATATTTCTTCATGATTATACAAAGTTTAGATCCTTAGATGTCATGTTTTGAGAGACAAAAATTATTACTACAACCGCCTGCCAAAACCTTTGGATGTCAAAACCTGTCTGTCTGAATACTTTTTAGCCAGAATTTATAAACCAGTCGCGAGCCCCTTTTGAGTCGATGACCGGTTCTTTGAATATTACATTATAGATGTTGCCAACAGGAAATGATCCTTATTCTTCTTTAAATAAAGTTTATAATGTCAAGGCAATATTTTGAAATACCAAATCCTTAAACTTCGACATTTAATTTAAAATGCACATCGATAATATTGTTGGTTTAAGGAATATTTTATTGGTTTGTACAGACTGGAAGTAAGATAGTTGTTATCAACAAGTATTGACGGTATTATTATATTATTGCATTATTATCTATAGAGAGGGGATTTGAAAGGATGTCGGTACTTGTAGTCTTTTGTTTTCAAGAATAAATAAATGTACATACTACGTAGATTGTAATAATACAAGATAATCATTTACCTTAGAAACAAGTTCTTACATGAAATAAAAACGGCCGATCTTCACAGTGACTTAAAATTTTTATAGATAACTTTATGAACTTTGGGCCTTCTACATTTAGAGTTAATGCCCGTTGAAGTAATTTCAATCTGATAAAATATATTCTCTTGCGCAAAACTAAAATAAAAGGCTCAATTTCACAGTTATTTAGAAGTATTCATATTATTTTATGTAGGTAGGTGCCTAGCAACAAAATGAACAGTGGGTGTGTCAATTTTGGAATATTACATAGAAATACTCATCATGATTGTGTCAATGAGGCCGAGGGGGCTCGACTGCCCCTTATCTCCTCTTATCTCTTACTCAAATCCGTAAACAAGTCATTTTGTAATTAGACAACATTCTCTATCTGTTAATTATGATTGATATTCAAATGATGACACAAACAATTAGTTGTTATGCGGCCCTGGTGTTGTCATGCATAAAGTTAACATAAAATTGTCAAAATGCTATTTTTGGATATTCTGGACGTAAACAACGAAAACAATACTGATTTGTTTAGTTTTTATAAAGAGCTCATTAAATCATTTTTTTTTTCACCGTCTGTGTAGTTTAGAAGCACATACAGGATGCAAAGTGAACTTGATTCATAGTTCAGAAAGATTCTTAGCAAACTAAGGCTAGCTTTGGGCAGTGGGCACCTCCTCAATTTTTTGTTCTCCTAGTATTCAAACATGTTGAAATCGACCAAATTGCCAGTGGCAATTGTTTTTAATCAATCTGTTGTGTTCCAATCTTTTCAGCTTATTACACTCAATCAAAGAACATTATAGAGTGTATGTGGTCGCTAGGGTCGATAAACAGTATATTTTTACTCCATTATATTGTTTTGTTGTGTAAAAGTATTGAGATAACCTATCTTGTTATCTGTTTGTTATTGAAAATATGAGTTGCATCAGATTCTTAATGGAACAATGTTTTTTGGGCGTGTCATACATGACTCAATAGTTTTCGTGCATTTTTGTTTTAAATTGCTAATTATCATGACAGTGACAATAATGATTATCCGGATGATCTTTATCGAAATTTCTACAAAATGAAACTAAAAGCTTCCTACTAAAGTTCAAGCTGTATATTTCTGGCTTTACAAATTTTTTATGCCATTTTCGTTATCCTCTCCCAGGTCTCGATGACTTGGCCCAGCGCTGCGCTCAGTACAAGAAGGACGGCTGCCACTTCGCCAAATGGCGTTGTGTCCTCAAGATCGGCCGCTTCACTCCTTCCTACCAGGCGATCATGGAGAACGCGAACGTCTTGGCTCGCTATGCCTCCATCTGCCAGAGCCAGCGCATCGTGCCCATCGTCGAGCCCGAGGTGTTGCCTGATGGTCAGTGAACGAGTGAACTCTTGTGTGTTTATGTGCTCCTAGTACTTTTTTATTTGGGTTCTTTAAAATGTCTTTATTACAAATTAGCTACTATGTAAAAAATACATTATTACGTGTGTATGTGTGTGTGTGTGTGTATTGCAAAAGTTATCACATTTTGTTTTATTTCTTCTAGGTGACCACGACCTTGACCGCGCCCAGAAGGTGACCGAGGTCGTCTTGGCTGCCGTCTACAAGGCACTCAGCGACCACCACGTCTACCTCGAGGGTACCCTCCTCAAGCCCAACATGGTTTGTACATCTCCTATTTACTTCTAACGCCCTAGTACATATTTATGTATGTGTATTTGTGTTATAACTTGTTCTGCGTTGTTCTTCAGGTGACTCCCGGTCAAGGCTGCAAGAAGACTTACACTCCCATGGACATTGGCCGCGCCACCGTCACTGCTCTGCTCAGGACTGTGCCTGCTGCCGTTCCCGGTATTTAACTCTTTCAATAACCTCTTACTGCAATCTTTTCCTGCTCCAGGTTACTGTTTCCTAGAAGTTTTCGCCAAAACTCTGATTTTATTATACATACACATACATGTTCAATATGTGCGGCTTATTTAAAAGACATACTGATTATTTCTTGTTCCACATTTTAGGAGTAACATTCCTGTCTGGCGGTCAGTCCGAAGAGGAGGCGTCAGTGAACCTGAATGCCATCAACACGGTCGACCTGAAGAGGCCGTGGGCCCTCACCTTCAGCTACGGCCGTGCCCTCCAGGCCTCCGTCCTCCGGGCCTGGGCCGGCAAGCCTGAGAACGTGCTCGCTGGACAGCAGGAGCTCATCAAGCGCGCTAAGGTGACTTGATTGTACTAGGATGACATGAGGTGAAGGATATATGGGTAAACGAAAAGGTGGTCAATGAGATTGAAAGTGTCGTTGTACTAGGATTGTATGAGATTATAGATGTTATGACAGGAAGTGAGATTTTTTTATAGTGGAGTTTTGAGTATTTTTGACAAAATAAGGCATTGAGATATTAGGAGAGATGTGAGTATGTCCATAGAGGAACAATTTTAAAAAACTACAAGGCTAGGTACCAGGACTTTAGCTTATGAAGGATGTCGGCACAAGCCTACCGAGCCAATTGTGCGGGTAGCCAAAATAGGAACTAATGTTTTGACAGCAATTTAGTTCAGTGCTACCAGATGTGAGAAATTCAATCACCCTTTTAATGAAGAGGCTTTTTTTAAACAAAAAAAAAATATGGTCAAACGTTGCTGCTACGTAACTGGTATATAATTTTATTCGTCCATTTTTAACTCTCGTAAAACCGCAATAACATAAATAAAATCTATTAAAATTTTCGTCAATGTAAGATGCTTGCTTAGATTACATTATAGTACAGTAGAGTAGATTAGTATATCAGGTATGACAGGTCAGGTAAGTATATAACCAATTGCAAAACATTCACATTAAAATACTGACTTTACTGAAAACTAAGTTAGGATACCTACTTGCACCTAACACTGGTTTGACTTTTTAGTCAATTATTTATGCATGCATATTTTGCACATTTGTGTTGTCCTGTGTTTGTCTTATATGTGTGTACTAATTTGCTTAGAATATATCTAGTAATTTTGTATGTAGCTAATGTCAAATATCCCAAAATAATCTGTAATGTAGTAGATTATTACAAGTTTAATTTCAAAATCATTGGATATTTTTATCGTTATTTTACACTAGCTGCATGCAAACTATTTCTTAAATACAGGAGTAACTAATAAACATTTTTTTCTCCCCAATCCTCATTCGACATTGCACCAACGACGCTGCGCCTGCACACCTTAACCCACCAATCACGTGTCGGCATTGGCATTCCAAATTCAAACATCTAAATATGGACGCCATTTCTTTGCCAATCGTGAAGGCCAATGGTTTGGCTTGCGTTGGCAAGTACGAAGCTGGGTCCATCCCATCGTTGGCAGCTGACAAGTCCAACTTCGTTAAATCGCATGCCTACTAGAAAGTTTTATGTTAAACAAAGAACTATTTTTTCGTCAATAACTTAAATACTTTGCCATGTTATGGTCGAATTAAATTAAATGGCTGCTTTGGGCGAAGTCTCAAATACAATGAAGTTATTTTATAAAAAAAAGTCGGATTGCAACTTTTACATTCCATAAAGAATGAAAGCTGTTTAATTTTGATCAAATCACAAATTTTATCTCGAATTGTGATCCATAATATGGCATTTATTTTTTACTCTTTAAGTTTTATAATTATATATTTATGCTAAGTTGTTTTTAATCAAGATAAAATTTATTAATACTGAATCCTTGACCAATTTTGACCGATTTTGCCAGTTGTATTATTTGTAAAGGTTCTAACTTCATAACACTTAACTCGTATCCTGAATCAGGTAAGTGTAAAGAAAAAAAACATCACAATTTTATCATTAAATGGGTTTTCATTTACAAATAATACAACATTTAGTCGTAAAAAACCATGATAACACGTTTAAAATTTAAAACAAAATGGCGGCGACTCATCTTTTACTTACAAATAAGTGTAAGCGACACGTAAGAAAACTTGGGGTAGCCCTGGTAACTGGGTTGAGGAGGTCAGATAGGCAGTCGCTCCTTGTAAAACACTGGTACTCAGCTGCATTCAGATAGACTGGAAGCCGACCCCCAATATAGTTGGGAAAAGGCTAGGCAGATGATCATGACACGCAAGAAAAACAGAATAACCGCCATTTTCTCGTTCTAATTTTAAACGTGTTATAGTTTGCATGTATTATCCAATAGTATGCTTGAATAGTGTGTAGTACCAACACTATTTGCTTTGTGTGTATAACATTGTTGAAATAAATAATTATAATTGTTTGTGTTGACATTTATTTCACCTTTTACATGTAGTTGTGTTGTATGAGCTGTGGTATCTAGTTTTGTTGGAGTAGAAAGTAGTCCAGTAATGTTGCATGATAAAGAATATAAATTAAATATCCAATTAATAAAAATAGATGAGTAGAAGATAGTAGGTATTTAATATCGATAGTAACTCACTGACATTCTAATTTAAGAACTATTTAGTAATTCTAATTTGGGAACTTACCTTTTTTCATTTCGGTTCAAAAAGAGGTTAGTAATTGGGATGATGACTGACAGAGAATAAGAATTTTATCAGAGTAGATAGATACTAATAGTTTCTTATAAACGGAGGACAATGTCGAAAGCCAAAATGGAGGCTTAGCTAATTTGCATAACACTACAAGGCCAATTTTATAAATAATCTCAGTCTGATTAAAATAAAATAAGATTTCCTGAGTTGGCCATCTAAGGTGGATGTTTTTTCGCTTCCACTAAGAACTTATGGTCAGTGCTGAATAAATGGCTTTCATAAAGCAAACCTAATGTTTTATATCGTAGGTATACATTTCACTTATATATAAGAAAAGTCCATAAATAATATGTGAGATATTATTTTCTTGTGTTGTGAGTAACACCATTTTAATAAAACTATAACCGGCCGCCTATTCGGTCCCACAATCTGACAACTGAAAATGAAATTGGTTCGGTAATTCTTATAATTATATAGTGCTACTCACCGTAAGTCTCTATTTATCTAGTTTTAATCGTTATTGCCTCAATTCAATCAAATTCCTCGTTATAATCAGTCATTTTATTACGTCACACTACAGGATGCAGATCTCTCTTCATAGAGATAAGGAATGCTCATTAATCACTATGCTTGTTCAAGGCGATAATAAACATAAGCCCAGGTTTCTTCAAGACGTTTCCATATGTAACTATTAAAAATATTCTTTTGCGAATGAGAATGCAAAATTTTCCAAAACTAGAATGCTAGAAAAATAAGATTTTAAGGAGTGGTTGATAAACTCAAAATAGCTAATTGTCATTCTAGATATAAGTGAAATAACAAATAGAGTTAATTTATGTATATTGGCCTTGAACTTATGATAGATTCACCCAAAGTTACAAAGTATGGGTGTTGCCACAAAATGAAATAAGGTATGAGGTATGCATTATTAAGTAATGAGTTTGTTTGTAAAGGTGTCTACACACCAAAGCCGCTGATGCCGGCGGCCCAACCCGCCGGCCGTATTTTGTAAGGTCATGCGGCATGATTGTACAAAATACGGCCGGCGGCTTGGGCCGCCGGCCTCAGCGGCTTTGGTGTGTAGACACCATAAGATAGTGTGAAAGTCTGTTTGTTGTTTTCAGTAAGGGCAACATTGACATAATAACAAGGAAATCTTGAAATTAAGTTTACAACTCTATTATCAATCTACTACGATATAATCGTCTGGCAACGCTACTAATAAGTGTTGCCACACTTAAAATTATTTACTAAAAATATGTCATTTGTTCTTTTCAGGGTAACGGCCAGGCGTCGCAAGGCAAATACGTGGCTGGATCCGTAACAGGTGTGGGCGCCGATGCCGGTCTGTTCGTTGCTAACCACGCGTACTAAACGCACAACACATTCAATACACTATATCGCTAGTTTCAGTAGAAAAATACGCGATAAAACAATATCTTAAAAACACCACAGACTATACAAAATTTTCACACGCTAGCTTGTTCAGTTCCGTTAACGTGACGAGAATATCAGACGACGAAAGACAGATTTCAAATTGAGAATGTCGTCTTACGCGCCAAATGAAGTTCCATATGAAATTTAAAAGATGGCGCGTAACATTAAGAGGTTATAAGCGAAATGTTAGATTTTAAGACACAGAACACTTGAATATTATCAAACTTTTTGCTTATTGTATGTCTACGCATACATTTTTGTAATAAAATTAGATTCGACAGTTATTTATTGAAAAACCATTTAGAGATTGTATTTAATAGTCGCATTAACTGTAGTGGTTGATAAATAAATGTTGTTACAGTGCTATTAAGATAGAAATTATTAGATTTTGATATTAATTTATTTACAAAAAAAGAACATGGTATATAAATGTTATTTTTAAAATCAGATCATCATGTATGTTAATTTTGTATGTATTGATTTTTTAAATATCATTTTTAGTTTGTATACTATTTTGATATGTTTAAGAGTATAAAATATATTAATATTTGATCAGGTAGTTTTGTTTCATTTCATTAGATGTACCTAAGTATATATTATGTACCCACTGACAATGAAAACCAAGGAAATAAGAAAAAACAAAGATAAAGTGATAAAGTGCAATATGTCGAGTTTATCTGATCTTCAGATCACTTGTAGGTACTATTGTTGTCTTGAATTCATGAAAGTATCTACATACAATAAATAACTTGGCTTCTTACTGCTCAGAGAAAGAGAACTTGACTGGAGAAAGGGATCTTTATCTTCTCAATTGATCCTTGCTGCTCAGGGATCAGCGATTTTAAATTAGAAATATTTCAATGTAAATTAGAAATATTTCAATTCGACTTCTCCTGGTGAAATTGCCCTTTGGTCAAGTCAGCAATTTGACGGCTGGTTATATGGTTCGGTTATATTTAAATGATGTTAGTGTAACCAACCCACCCTTCCATATTCCACACTGATGTGAAATTTCAGATTAAGTATAATAACCTGACCTAAACCTAACACCTCCGTAGTATTGTGTAGGGATAGTTTAGTAAATGCCACGATATCACTCGTATTTTGAGAAAGTTCAGAATCCACAGACCCTTCCTAAATAGACGCTTATAACAAGCGCTAAAATGTTAAGTTTCTAGCCCTAATACCTATGTTAGCTAATTTACCTAATTAGCTTCTGAAATTATGACGTTTACAAATGATCCATAAACTGCAAAGTTTATTAAACTTTGACACAAATGACACCATAACAATCCCATTAGAGGACGTTCCAAAATTCCTAGAATTTATGGTATAAACAGTAACGATACTAGATGGAAAGTTTATTCCTACCCACCATGGAGACCAAAATAACTAGTGGAGATGTCATGACGGAAAATCTCCTTAGAAAGTAGTACCTACGCTAAAATGTGGATGTTTAAGGTAAGCGTCCACAGGCCCGCATCGCACGTATCGGACGTACCTTAAAGCTAAGCGTCCACTTGTCGGTATCGTACGCAACGGAGCGTATTTACAGTATATACATGGCTAGTACGCAAGCGTGTGAAACTAGTCGCGAATAGATTGGAATTCACTTTTTATACAAAGTCTTCCGATGTATACAGCAGCAGTACGCAAATACTCGCATATATTTTGTAGTGGCCTAAGTAACTTGCTTTGTTCCATAATATACAGTGCTAGTCCGCATGCAAACTAATCGTGTATACACTGGAATAGGCGCGAAAAACTTTACGATTCCAATCTATTCGCGAGCAGTTGCATGCTACCATTTTGATTAAAACACGACCTAGCATTTAATGTTAATTTAAATATTAATAATGCTCGTAAATTCAATTTCTTTTTGTATATTTTTTAAACAAGTTGATTTTTTATGGGAAATATAAGTGCAGCCACAAAATTATTTATTGAACACATGATTAAGCTTCTAATTTTACAACATTATTTATACATCGTCATCTAATTTACTAACTCGGCCTCGTTTTTAGTATATTGCAATTTATAACCTTCAATTAAAAAACATTGTATTAAAAATTGAAGTTAGTGACGAAAACGAATCGCTGCAAAACCGACTCCACGTAGTCTTGTCTGCCCTACCCCTAGAGTGCAATTCAAAACCGCGTAGGCGCGGAGGGGCGAGGCGGCCTGCGAGCTGAGGCGCAGGTAGTTTTAACGCCCGCCGCCGCGGCTGAGGCTGGCCGGCTGAGCCGGCCAGCAAGCCGAAGCTGCGGTGGTCAGCGTGAAAACCATCTGCGACGATAAGCTCGCATGGGACCGCCGGAGCCCCGCAGCGCCGGAGCCGTGACAGAAACGATGCTTGCTGCATGTTGCTTGCTTACATTTTAAACGTACTGAGTTAAAAAATTAGAAGCTAATTAAATATATTTTATGGTGTCATTGAATAGTATTTTAGAAGTTTACTGTTAGAATGCATGCTACACATTTAGAAAATATGCTAAAAAAAAAATACAGCCGAATTGAGAACCTCCTCCTTTTTTTGAAGTCGGTTGAAAATAACCATCATGCTGAGTTGTATTTAGAGTGGTTTACTTAGAAGATACTAGTGGCTAAGATAGTATAATTTAGATGCTCGTTAATTGTGGCTGACTTAGTAATTTAGAAGGCAACATACATTTTTGGGGGCGAATAATGATATTAAAAAGAAGCCTGTTTAATTAGCACCCTAATAAACAAACTCAGATTTAAAAGCCTTTTTAGGGTTCCGTAGCCAAAATGGCAAAAACGGAACCCTTATAGTTTCGTCATGTCCGTCTGTCCGTCTGTCCGTCTGTCACAGCCGATTTACTCGGAAACTATAAGTACTACAGTGATGAAATTTGATGGGAATATGTGTTGTATGAACCGCTACAAAAATATGACACTAAATAGTAAAAAAAAGAATTGGGGGTGGGGCCCCCCATACATGTAACTGAGAGATGAAATTTTTTTTTTTCGATGTACATACCCGTGTGGGGTATCAATGGAAAGGTCTTTTAAAATGATATAAAGTTTTCTAAAAAACATTTTTCTTAAAGTGAACGGTTTTTGAGATATCAGCTCTCAAAGTCGTAAAAAGTATGTCCCCCCCCCCTCTATTTTTATAACTACGGGGTATAAAATTCTAAAAAAAATAGAGGTGATGCATGCTAATTAACTCTTTCAACGATTTTTGGTTTGATCAAAGTATCTCTTATAGTTTTTGAGATAGGTTGATTTAACTGTAATTTACGGAACCCTTCGTGCACGAGTCCGACTCGCACTTGGCCGGTTTTTTATTTAATGCTTTACCTAATATTAATTTTGTATAGTTAAATTTGACCGTGTATAAATTGGAATGATGCATGTGCACGTCTAAGCTACGAATTATACTCGAGCAGTACGCAAAATTCGTGTATACTTTGAAATCACAAATTAAAAAACAGCATTACAAAATATCAGCGAGCAGTTTCCTATGGATGCGTTTTGGCTATGTACACTCTGTAAATACGCCGCAACGGACGTATCGCACGCAACGGATCGTAGTATTATTTATATAGAAACTCAAACAAGTGCGTCCACCTGTCCGCATCGTACGCATCGCATTCTATATAAATAATACTACGATCCGTTGCGTGCGATACGTCCGTTGCGTACGATACCGACAAGTGGACGCTTAGCTTTAGGGGACGAGGAACGTTACTGTCTCAACCCTTATATGCCTTCTTTGGAACCCGTCCTTTGTAATACCAAAAATCGTCGACGGATGTCTCAATGAACCTGAAGTCCTCGTTGATTCTGTCGTAACTGATCGTTTTGGTCATGCCCACCGTAGAATTTGACCTACATGAAGTCGGCTGACCTACCTGTATTATGGCAACTCCTCTCATATTTCTTTCCTCCGTGGTAGCCACATTACTATGCAGACAAACTTGATGAACCGTTTAATTGAACTGTTCTCGAGTCAATAGCTAGACGGTAAGGGTGGTATCATAGTGAAGTGACCACAGACTTTACAAGGTAAAAGGTAGGACCTTTTCCTAATAAAGGTTTAAGGGAGAATGGGCAAAGATTTTAATAACGTTCGCCCAGGTCTATCATATTACCTAAAGCCCCACCCTTGCAACGATCTGATGCTCTTGGTCATCATGAGATCTTTAATGGTCCAGAAAGCAAGTAACCCTTATGAGTTGAAAAAGTTAATGAGTACATTTTGGGCACTCTGGTAGTCATGCAGGTTTTAAAATGTTACTGGTTACCTAGGTAAGGTAGGTCTATCCACAGCAAACAATTATATCTATTTATCTGCGTTTTGTTAACTTTTGACTGCTGTATCTGTCCTACGCAGATATAATTTGACGCCTTTAATATATATATTTTAATATACTTCATTTTTTATGAAAAAACCGTCAAAAAATCTGCCTACTTTATAAACAAATAGGTTTTTTATTTTGCCCACTCCATCTAAAATCCCGCCCTCATTCTTCTATTTCTGAGTCCGATATGGCAGTACATAATAGAAAACTTTCTTGTTTGCAGAAGGACTTGAGTCCAGCCTTAGGATGCAGTAACTGCAGTCCACTGCATCGTTACTGCAATTCCATTAATTATGTGCAATTCTATTATGAAATATACCCACCTATGTTATTTCTTAAGGAATAAATGACTTTTCAACCTGAAATTGGTACTTCTGATTCATCATCATCATCATCCTCCTTCCCTTATCCCAATTTTATTTGTGGTCGGCGCAGCATGTTTTCTCCTTCCATACTCTTCCATCTACCGTCATCTCACAAGTAACATTCTTTCTGATTATTTTTCTAAAATTACCAACAGTCTAGAATGTACCTTAGTGTGTCTAGGTCTAGCTAGATATCTGTCTGTCTGTCTGTCTAGCCATGTATCCAGTGTAGCATGCTGTCCTTTGTCGTTCACACCTATTGTTGTCAAAATCTTTCTACCTCTGTGGGTTCTCAAATCTTCCAATTTATTTATGGAATATAATGTAGGTATTTTCTTATTTTGAATGGCTAGCTTCTTGATTTTTGAAGTCGTTGAACGCCTAGCCGGCCGACGCCACACGAAGAGGTACCTGTACCTAGAACAAGACCTAGACTTAGTACCTTCGTAATAATTTAGAACTTTTCAAGTGTAACATTTGGTACTAATATACGTAATTAGCATCAGACTAAAGAAAGTCAGTACGTCATACCTAAGCTTCATTATAACGGCGCTCGTAACATTTATAGGATCAGCTTTTTGAGAATTTCGGCAAGGGTGGATATCTATTTTCAATTTGACTAGGATACTACCTCGGGAACAGAATGCATAAAATTCCTAACAATTAACTACTTTCCTGGATTAAATATTTGCAATTAATCAGACATGATAAATTGTCTCTCATAAACTATGTAAACAAACACTACCTTATGATCTTAGAATAAAGCAATTAGCTAAGCATAGGTAATACTGTAATATGTTTACTGTGAATTTTCCACTAGGTACTTACTTATGTACCTACCTAATTAGGAGAGTTTCAAATAAACAAGTTGTAAAGTACATGTAAATCATCATTTAAAACTTCGATAGAATCTGTTTTTCAATCGCTAGATAACTTTCATCTGAAGAATAATTAACGTTTCGACAGTGTTTACAGAGAAATTGACAAACTGCTATATTTTTCCTCAGATAGGAGTTAACTGGTGATTGAAAAGTCGGGTCGAGGCTAATATAATGACTTTTTTTATATATCTAAATCTTATTCCTGTCTTGGATTCATCGTACAAGCATTCAGATTCTTTTTTAATTAGCCGACTTAGTTATTTTTAAATATTCACGCAAAAAATCTGAACATTCATCCT
This sequence comes from Helicoverpa armigera, assembly GCF_030705265.1. NCBI lineage: Eukaryota > Metazoa > Arthropoda > Insecta > Lepidoptera > Noctuidae > Helicoverpa > Helicoverpa armigera. The sequence continues at coordinate 7,098,645 of NC_087141.1, forward strand.
ACATAATTGCCTCTTAAAAAAAAAGGCTCAATCACGTTCGACACAACAATTAAAGGCGTTGACTTGGTGTTTGCGACCCCGTTTCACCCACCTTCGGGGGTTGAACGTGATCGAGGCGTTAACCCCCATTTGCATACGCTCCCGATCCCCCAATGATTTCGTTAAATTGGAGAAAAGATTGTGGAATTGAAAGGGTGATCGTAAATCTTCTTGAGGGTTAAGATAATTGTGGTTTCTGGTGGTTATTTCTCTGATTTACATGTAGGTACTTGCTTATCAACATCCTCCTACCATTATTCGAATTTTATTTGGGATCGGCGCAGCATTTTGTCTTCTTCCATACTTTTTATTTATGTCGTCCACTCACAAGTAACATTCTTCAATAATTCTTCTGCAGTATTTACTAGAGTTTCCACCCCGTAAATATTTTTAAGCATGGACACGCATAGCTATGATCTGATATAGATCTTTTTTTTAACTTCGATTTTTCTATAATTGCGACATAAGAAGAGGGGTAGCTGCTTTCTTAAAGGAATTTTCAACACAACAGATTTCAATCATTATCAAACCCTTATCCTATTTGCTATAAAACTTCAAACTCCCTAAGAAATCCAAGTCACTCTTTTTGCAGCATCTTATCCGTCTCGTGTAGGCTCGTATGTAGGCGAGTGACCGGTTACGACCGGTTCTACCCGGATTTTACCGCACAATGGGATTAAGCCGGCTAGATTTATAGCAGGGCAGCACCTGTTGTTGGCTTTGAAAAAGTGATTTATTGTTTAAGTGAACTAGTTTCTAAGAAAAATGGCGTTGAGACTTTCTTTTGAAGGGATGAAGGTACTATTCTTTTCAGTTAGTGACCACCTTACCTTTGTCGGTCTAAAATGAGAAGTGATGAAGGTAGACTTTTTGAGGTTTCGCTTTTTGAGGCTTGTTTTCAGTTAAAGAAAGACAATGAGTAAGGTTTCCTAACAGTTAAGGCATAAATACTTACCTCTTACTTCTTTAAATAAGCAATGCAATGCTGTGAATTTTTAAGCTGTTCCAGCAGGTAGTCCTATAGATATAAAAGGTGAAAATCTTAATCCCATCAAAAACATTAAATGTAAAATAAGCCAATCCTCTACGCAGTTCCTCCACCGTAAAAAGTTTTGAGATCGCATAGAAGCCAAGTCCTGTTCAACTTTAATTGTAATAATAAATCAACATTTTGTGACTATATCAATTAAATAGTTTTGTTCACATTACAATAATATTGACTTGGCCATGAGCACAATAAACTACAAATATAATGCGGCATATCTTGGAGAGGTGAAAGTCAAACATGGAGTTTAATATCACAGAATTAAATACATTTAGTTTATTCAATCGTTACTAAATGACAGTCAGTATCATCCATCACTGAACTGCACATGTACTATGGCGGATGTTTAGTCCATGGTGATCTCAAATTCTAAGTCTTTTAAGTCCTTGTCTAAGTTCTTCAGTGCATAATCAGTCCAATCGTAAAATCATGCCCATATAGAATTTATCAATTCAATGGCATTTACACATTATTACAAGGAGCGACTTTTAACTTGTGCTCATGGCCAAGACAATATTAGTGTAATATGAACAAAACTATTTAATTGATATAGTCACAAAATGTTGATTTATTATTACAATTAAAGTTGAACAGGACTTGGCTTCTATGCGATCTCAAAACTTTTTACGGTGGAGGAACTGCGTAGAGGATTGGCTTATTTTACATTTAATGTTTTTGATGGGATCTAATTTATTTTTTGTAGGTCTCTTTCTTCTCTAAGTATCTCTTTCTTCTATAGTATATAACAAATTAAATTAACTTACATGCAACTAACTAAATATATAACAAACTAAATATATTCATTATATATTGACAAAATTATCAGACACACATTATCATCAATTTTAAATGTGGCCCTAGACGACCGAGCCTGGGTTCAAGCTACTCTTCCCATTCGCATGGGAGGGCTTGGCGTCCGCAAAATTTCTAGTATAAGTTTACCGGCCTTTATATCCTCCGTCCGTGGTACTGAGAAATTGACCTGGAAAATTCTCCCTTCCACACTGGTCAATTGCGAGGTACCATGCCTGGCTGAGGCTGTAGAGGCTTGGAAAATCACCTGCCCGAATATTGATCTACCCGTCAACCCATCCTCTCAGAGACAGTGGGATGAGCCGCTCTGCAGAGCTACACGGAATAATCTGATTAATACGTCAATTTCTTCTGCAGAGCGAGCGCGCCTTCTGGCTGTGGGCGAATGGGAGTCGGGTTTATGGCTTCTGGCACTTCCGTCGTCAAACATAGGCACCTTGTTTGATGACACCACTTTCCGGCTAGCTATTTGCTTGCGTTTGGGTGCTCCGTGCTGCTCTCCTCACCGCTGCCCATGTGGTGAAGCTGTCAGCAGCCTTGGACACCACGGCTTGTCATGTAGCCGCAGCGCCGGCCGTTTTGCACGGCATGCGAATATCAATGACATAATCCGTCGCGCTCTTGTTGCCGTCGGCGTTCCAGCCATATTAGAACCCAGTGGTCTGGTACGCGACGATGGCAAGAGACCAGACGGTATGTCGTTGTTCCCGTGGAAGATGGGTAGGTCTTTAGTATGGGACGCGACCTGTGTCGATACTCTTGCACCATCTCACCTTCCTAGCTCGGCGCGATGTGCTGGTTCCGCTGCTGCGGCTGCAGAGGACCTCAAACGGCGCAAATATAGTACCCTGGTGGGTAACTATACCTTTGAGCCGTTTGGGGTTGAAACCCTCGGGCCGTGGGGTCCAAGTGCTCATCTCCTATATAAGGATATCGCTAAGCGACTTGCTGACACTTCAGGTGACCCAAGGGCTGGTTTTTATTTTGGCCAAAAAGTAAGCATTGCCATACAACGTGGCAATGCTGCCAGCCTCTTGGGTACACTCCCGGTGGGCAGCGATGAGGAGTTTTTTGATGCAATTTTTTAAATATTTTTATTTATAGTAAGTGTATATATTAGGTAATAAGTTAGTTGTATGTTGTATATATATTTATTATTAAGTTATTGTAAAAAGTTATTTGTAAATATATGTTTTCATGAATTAGTGCCCTGAAAAAAAAAAAAATATATATATTCACCTAGTTAGCACGTAAACAACATTTTTTTAAAATAAACTAATAATTTTCGAAATTGTCGAATTTTTGAATCAAATATCTTTTAGAACAACAGAGATTTATTTCAGAGGTAGATGGCGCTATCACATGTAATTATTTGATTTTTCATTTCATTTTAACCTAGCTTTTTTATTCATATGTATGTATATTTATTACATAATAATATACCACACTACGTAACAATAAAACAATTAGTAACATTTTGTACATAAATAAATAACAAAGTTATCAATGCAGTCAAAATTCATACACAATGTTCTTGAAAAACCGCAAATATAAATTTGTTTCCTATTTTTTTTTAAGTTTTAAGGTTTTTATAATTTTCCCTTTATATGTAGCTAGTAACCTATCTTGGTGCCAAATTTGAAGGTTCTATGTTTGCTAGAAGTACCTTAGACTTTTGATGATCGGTCAGTGAGTGAGTCAGTGACAAAATGGTGTAACTTTGATCACTCATAACTCGTAAACTATTTATTCAAATGTCTTGTAATTTTGAGACTGAGCTTGTTCTAATACTTACTCTTGGTCATCGAAAACCTAAACTCATAGCTTTGTTCACATGGAAGTTACAGGGGGCTGAAATAGCCGCGAAACGCTTCGAGAAAAGATGGTACGGCCGTGCCCGCTTTGCTCGAGTCTTGGCTGGGGTACTGCCGTGCCCTCAGATATTTTGGTTTACAAGTAAATGCCTAGTATTTTCAAATCACAAGTAACAGAGATTTAACATTGTATTTATCTTCATCGTCTTCATCAAAATTTTATAGAGAACACAAAATACTCAACGTCTATTTGTACATTAAAGGAATTTGATTGCAAAGAAAGCTCTAAGTTCTACCTTACCAGTTCATTGTTCATTCAGTCTAACGCACCCCGAACAAAACAAAGATTCTAGAACATTTTTCCACTCATCTATTAATACTCCATGTAAACAGTTGACGTTAAAAACATACCATTGAACCGCGCGCCCTGATGCCCTTAATTAAGCTTGCTCGCTCCCAATTAGCCGGCTTTGTACGCTAAGCTAATGCATAATACTAAGCTTGGATTATGTGCTTATCCGTGCTTTGTTTTTGTTTTCATATGTTATGGGCATCGCTCTGTAAAAAATAAAACTAACTCCAATAATATACCGAAAACCTACGTCTTCTCAAATACTGTCCTGAAAACTGCATCAAGATCGGTTCATTCAAACGTGAGATAATCAAGCTATACTCATATATGACACATATGGACCAAACTGAGGATCTTATTTTTTTTGAAGGGGGTTAAAAATACTATTATTCAAATATGGCATTTCATAGGGGTAGTTTCATAGCATAGCATAAACTTCGTAAGATTAATAAATACATTTCGAAGACGAGGGCGTGAAATAATACAATTTCATCTCTTGTTTGGAAACTTACGAAAGATTATGAATACCTATCCCTATGAATGCCATATTTGAATAATGTATTTACCTATCAATTTGCGGTGTTTCCTAGGAAATTTATAAATTCGAGGTTCTTATTATTTTCCGATGACAAATACTTATCCCATACAATAAGTATAAAAAAATATATTTTATTCCATTAGTTCGTAATTTTCGAGAAAAATGGCTTTGTAAGACCTTTTTCCACAACAACATTTTTCATTTGTAATACTGAAAATCTTGTTCCTAATACAATAAATTAAAGAAAACACACAATAGGTAGGTACTACAATTTCCTTGGTTTTCATTGTTACGTGAAGGTAATACCTGCGGATAAGCCAAATCTTTCTTCTCTATACGACAAAAAAGTCCTTTTTAGTTCATCAGCCATTGTTATAATAAAAGTATCTATCTCCTTCCTAGCCTACAGTTTTCAATTGTTTTTTTTTAATACACAACCTTATTATTTTAAAGAAAAGGTACCATATTATTAGATGAAACTGTGACTACTTATAACGAGTTACACCCGATTTGTCATTGTTCCGATTTGTCATCAACAATATTCCCCATACACCAATTTCCCGACTCGTCATAAGAGCAAAATAAATAATTTAATATTTAAACAATTGTCTTGTTACAGGTTGAACACAATTTTGATACGAAAGGAAGATATTTTACCGAATGTTATACAGATTTATTTCATAATGCTTTTATTTTTATAACTATGTTTATGTTCAATATTAGATTATTTTACTTTTATTACGCTCTACCATTAAGAAAATATATACTCGACATTATGATCAATATGTGTTTTTTATTTGATAGCTAACATTAACAATGATCAATATTCATTTTATACTGCTTCGAAGAAATTGACTATTTTTCTCATACATAGTCAAGAGAAACATAATTATGTCTTTAAGACTTTTTTTTCCTGGAAATGTAGTTATAACGTTTTGATTTTAATCTTATAGTTGAGTACTGGCTTCTGCCAGCGGTTTCACCCGCATCCCGTGGGAACTACTTCCCGTACCGGAATAAAAAGTAGCCTATAGCCTTCCTCGATAAATGGGCTATCTAACACTGAAAGAAATTTTCAAATCGGATCAGTAGTTCCTGAGATTAGCGCGTTCAAACAAACAAACAAACAAACTTCAGCTTTATAATATTAGTATAGATTATTTCTAGTAGGTACAAAAGATCGCTCCCGTGATAGCAGTATTTTTTTATTTGGTCTGAATTCGGATAATTCGAGGTCCTATTAATTACCAAACTCCTGAGACTTAGGCAGTTGTCCCACCAACGACGAGAAAACGACTAACTATCGGCTATTTTCTCGCTCAAGAGACGTACAATAGATATACTTTCCGTGTGAATAAAAGAGATGCATGCATATACAAATAGTTGATCGCTGACTGTTCACACTGCCGGCGAGCACTCGCTTCACTAGTTTGTCGCTGAGCGACAAAGCTATGGAAGATAACACTCGCTCGGCGACACTCGCCAAGCGTTTAGAACTCACGCCGATTGAGCAACCAGTAGTGGTCATTTCTCTACAGTGCGTGTCTAGCGAGCGAGTGATGCGAGTAATCGCCCGCCTCACTCGCACACTCGCTTATAGCCGAGCTACACAAATATCGGAACTTCGCACTCGCTCCCCGCGTCTTGCTAACTCGTTTCTAGTTCTAGCTCTACTCGTTACTCGTTAATCGTTGCCGGTGGGACAAGTGCCATACTAACCGAATAACTTACCTATCTGCTACAAATTATTTTAAAAACAGTCGGCGATTAAATTAATCGCCATTTAATCCGGAGCTGCTAGAATTAGCTGTGGAACACTTAAGCTATATCCAGGGTATCAAGCAATTTGTTCGTAGCAGGAGAGTATAAATAAAGAAGAGCTATAAAACTTGGTGAAGTCTGCTTCAAGCAATAAAAGAGTTGTTCATTTATTTTATCACCTAAGGATCTTAGATGGTCAAGCGAACATGAAGAAATTCAAAGATGTGAGGCGAAATCTTATCATTCGCCCAAATAATATACCCCAAATTAGGTTTTGAGGTCTCTGACTCTAAAACTTTTTCAATCTAAATATTCCTTTAAACTTTTGATGCAAGCAATAATAAAATAAAATGAAAGCCTTCTTATTTCTTGTAAAACATGAGTACCTACAAGTGTAGAATAGAATAGAATATATTTATTTGCTTGAAATATGGTTAGGTACAATATAGGTCTTACAATACAATTATGTTTCTCATATCTCGCCTCATATTCAGCATGCAAATTTTATCGGTATGAAATGGCATAATTCTTAATTACTCAAAAATGGTAAGTTACTCAGTTACTTACAAATCAATATCATAACACAATGTAATAATCCTACTCATAATTAGAGAACATACCTAGGCTAATATTTTACAGTAAAGGAATTGATAGAATGTGTTTAATTAACCTAACCAAAGAACAATTTATCAACCACATCAGCGAAGATATTAACTACATATTTATTCTTCACTAAAACCCGCTTGCCAATTTAAGCGCCTGCACGTTCTATGACCGCAATGACACGGCCAGCGTCAAACGTTACTAATATTGCAAGGCACTCAAGTGGTTATTACGTTATTGAGTCACACTGACCTCAAATGTTTAGGAATCATTTAACCCAACAACCCATTAACACTATTTGTGTCCATCCCCCTAATTTGCTGTTACCCTGGTATAGCGGCCTGAATTAGTGTAATTTTGTATGGTTGGTAATGTTTTTTGTTATGTAAGTAGAGCGGTTTGGGAATTAATGAAATAATGTTATCACTGTTTTTTTTTGTAGGTTACAGCTTGAATTATGAAAAATAAAACTACTATTACGGATCTTATCGCCGATGTCAAACACCGCCGCCGTTCCAGAAACTTTGCAGTTTGTGTGTGTGAACAACACTTGACAAACCCCAGCATCAGATTTCAGACCACAATTTCTTGCTAAAGAAAACCGATTCCTGCCTAGGAAGAGGCTATTGCAATTAAAAAACATCCAAATTTCAATAGAGAAGATAGCTAGAGCGTACCATCTGCGTAGAAACCGTCGTTTTGCGTGAATCGGATTGTCAATAATCAACAAAATGTAGGGTAGCTGTTTGTAACTATAATATTAAGACGATCAACACCTTAGTCTGCCCGTGACCATGGATGCTGTAAAGGATCCGAAACGTCGGGATTAAATAATATTAATATCACCGCGATAAATCCGTAATAGCAGTTTCGCGTAAGTGTCAGAAACCAAGTGTTTAAATTATTTTCCTAGAGCTATATAAGAATAGAGCTGATAAATGCTAATAAGTACCTAGTGTTCATGTCTTCGGGTACCTAATTCTTTACGTTCCATTTCCATCCCGGGTTGACGAGTGTAGCATATACATACATCAAGACTCCATGCTGCCTTGTAAGAAACTCTAAAACCTAGAAAGCTCTGGATTTCGGACTGGCACAAGAATCCAAGAAGACCCGTTTACGGCGTTCGCACTTGCAACCACTACAGCCAATGGGTAAGTTATTTTACCTAACTAATAATTATGTTTTCTAGAACAAGTATAAGTACTTAACTCATTTGCCGTCAAACCTATTTTAATGATCTATAGATTTATCGTTTCTAAACGATTATAAATTCTTTACTAAACTAAAAGTTCTACGATCAAACTTCGCTTCAAAATATTGTTTCAAGAAATTTTATATTCTTCAATATCGTAAGTCGATGACCGTTTGCAAGGGTGCGATAAACCCGATCTTTGAAAATAATTCTTTAGAAAACATCAAAGAATTTTTTACGATTTTTTCTTTTTTGGGAGTACCTTTTGGTAAATAAGAAGCGAATATTAGATTTTAAATATTATAAGCAAAAATGGTGTGTGGTAGTAATATCATTACTACCCACAGTTGTGGATTTTTTTCATAAAAATGTTCCGTACTTACTTCACTGTTTACAAAGCATTCATGAACGTGGGGAGGTAAATTTGTTCACATTGCCCATGCACCCCATGTGTGAGCGCTACAGGTAGTTATAGATAGGCATACGTTATCGGTCTATTGATCGGTTCGATACAGCTCCTCTCGTTTATGCTGCCCTAGTACATTTCCGAACGGTCCTCCATTATTGGCGATTGCCGATACTTCCAATAGGGTTCGATCACTGGTCGCGGTCTCGGATGGGGGAATCGGGAACGTCTCTTAATTTTTTTTTGCGATTTATAAGTATAACATTTTATTTAAGTTCCCAGTATTTCAATATAAATAGTTAGCTAGAAAGTTTCGGAAATTCAATTTATTAATTAACTGCAACTATAATTACTAAATTATTAGTTTTACAAATATATTTTTGTAATTTCAGGATACTTAATACTATTACAGTCTTCTCATAAACCTGCAAAGAAATGAGCACCTAATGAGCTGAACCGATTCTCAAATCGTTCAATGGTTCGCATCGTCTGCCAACACCATGTAAGTGCATTGTCTACGAAGCTATTAACACAAATGAACCGTGAGAACGATCACAGGATCGACGTGGGAAAAACATATCCTTCCCTATCATGCTTGCCTAGTAGCTCCGAAGAAGTTTCTTCCCGAATTTCTCACGCTCTATCCTCCCGTTTTTAACAAAACCAAAATAAGCAAACCTGTTTATTCTCAACTTTAAAACTTTCTGCATAAAGCTTTTATTTGATCGAACAATGCGTGACTTCGGTCTTTATTTTCCGTAACAGGAAACCATCTGATCTTTTCTTTTAAATTTTACCTGCATCCTGTCACATGCAAACTTTATTTTCGCTCTTCTGTCTATTGCAATAAGGTTGATTTCTGGGCAACGTGATAATGTATGCTAAAGGGAGATAGTAGTAGACGTCCCGTTTCCGTCCTTGTCTATAAATTGGTTCATTGACCGGGCGAGACTAGCGCATCCGTAGTCGGGAAGGATAGGTCGGCAACGGAATGCGGCTACCTGCTCGATGGGTATAGGAGCCTGGTACTTTTGGAGGTTTGGAGCTCTGATGTGGAGTTTTTGAATGCGTGGAGAGAAAATACTGGTCGTTCTCGTTCTAGCAAATGTTGAGTCATTCATAGCCATAGCAGTGATTTACTGGCATAAAAACAACACTCACTTTCGTTTATTCTTTGGTGTTCATTTTCGGATCTTTAATTAAGTAAGGTCTGTACTTGAAAGGCGAAAAGAGAGCATCATTAATTATGAGTGTACTTGTTTATTAATTCAGGATCCATTTATTTTGCTTCATAGGCAGGCATCGACAGTTCAACGACCTGACTGACTAGGTGGAGATATCTAAATTCAAATTAAGGAATCTAACATCATTATCAAGTTGTGTAATTTTACATTGACACTTTAAGTACAATTTAATATGTATTTAACAACTTGAGCTTTTGAAGAGGTGAGCTAAAAATGGATTCCATTAATTTTCCTAGTCATAGAATGACAAAAATAATCATTTTCCCGTCTTATCTACCCTCGTCATATTCCGTCAGAGTAGACAAACAGTGCTAAAACAGTCAGGGCATTGACCGAATTTAGTTTAGCCATAACGTCGTAGTAATCATGCTGTAATGAGAACTTTGACACTTAGATCAGACGGAAAGATAAACTACTTTGATAGTGTTGGGACAATAGAAATTGATAGTCTTTACCTGAAACTTTCAGATCAAGATATCTTTAACCGTTGAAATATTGTTTGAACATTTTACAACTTTTATCTTCTAAAATAAACAAACTCTTGCAACAAGTGGGAAAAAAAGCAAACAGGTGGGAAAATCAGAGCACACCTGTGGGACATACTTACCAGGGCAACATACCCTGCTAGAGATCTAATGGTGTATTGCAACTTGTTGCCCCTTGTCGTTGTAGACTCCCGTGGGAACTTCGCACAAAACATAAGTCACGTATGTTATTTCGTTAAAAATATATAGGCCAAGTATTAGTTACAATAATTCTGTTTAATTAATTACATATTAGAGTTAATATTCTACTCAGTTTGTTCTGGAATTCAACTATTTATTTGAAGCGCAAATGCGTAAACTTAATTGGTAACTTTCAACTGGTATGGTTTCCCAAAGTTGTTGTTGCCAATTTGCGTCAATATTTTGCAAATAAATATTAATTGTCAATTTTTTACGTAATTTGTTTATCATGAAATCTTACTGCTGCTTTTTTTTAAATAAGATGCTTATTTTTTCAGTTTTAGTTTTGATTAGGACTGAACGAAAATTTTTAATGAAAACTATGAAATACGTCAGACTTTTTCTTAGATATTGTTGTAACTTTCTATCAATTATTATTATAAGTTTATTTGTGTTCGTGTTAATTAATACATATTTCAACAAAAGGATAAACATAAGTTCAACATAGGTATTAACTCTACATATTTGCATGTTTATAATTCTTATCACTTATGACTACTTATGAGCATAACTCTCCTTATTGCTAATTTTCTGGTAGATAAACAACCAATTCACTCAGTTTGCACGCGGAGTGATAAACAGCTGTCATCTTATGCTATCCTAGTACCCGCGCTGCTCTGGGAATGAAAGTAGTCTCAATTAATGAGAGCATACGGACCAACACGGACTCTCGAATACCCAAGGGAACAGAATATTTTAAAATCTATCTCATTCCATTCACATCCGATTTCAAAATGTATTTCGAAACACTTGCATATTATTTTTAGTACCTATCAAATTATTCAAATGCCTATTACTGCAAGCTTGTGTTCGAAAATATTTCATTTATAGGGAAAATAAAACTTCAGGTATTTCAATCAAATTATAGTACTAAGATTTAAGAAAAATACTTTTAACTTTATTGCTAAAAGAAGCTCATTCAATTGTCATCTAGTTATTTTTGCTACACTTGAAACGACTTTATGCAGACTCTTCAAACGCATGTCGTGGCGTCGTAGGTAAGTGCTTCTCTTGATTAACTAGTTCCCCGAACGCCCCACGTCTTGAACAAACATAAGGTACTCAGTTTACCTTAGAAATGGTAATCGATCATCTTGTTTACTTGAAAGTGTTGTTCAGTGTGCAGGCACCCTCTATTTTCTTTGGCCTGTTTGTCAACACATTGGATGTAGTAAAAGGGCGGGTTAGACTACGTAGTGGTATTAGGTTGCATGAAAAATACGTGAAAGATGGGAATTTCATGAGAACATTAACTTGAAAAACAGTGTAAAATTATTTTCCAATTAATTACTAACTTCGAATTTTTTGAATAAAATTACAAATAAGCTGCAAATAAACATGAATGGCTAGAGATGGATGGATAAAGCGAACAGCTGTTAATTATTACGCCCTAGCACTAGAAGTCAATTGAGTGAGACCGATTGATCGTGAGCAAATTATGAAAATATTTTCAGAAGTTGACCAATATTACAAATATCAATTCTACTCACTTTGTTTATTCTGGTAACAAAACACAAGTTGAGCAAAAATATATTCCTTCCGTCACGATTTATGACAAACCTTGTCCAACTGCAAATTTTTTTTTACGCGTCGGACATAAAAAATATATAAAGTTTATCTAGTAGTTTTATTATCGACATAATTACATACGTTATTGTAATACAATTATATACAAACTTACTATTCTACTTCTAACACTATATTTATAAACTAAATTATTATGTGCATAATAAATGGGTTTTTCTTAAAACTCAAATTAGTATTTATTTTAATTTTAATACTGATTGATTAATAACTTATTAAAAGTTATTGATTGGTGTAGTACCTATTCAATTACCTAAAGCAATTAATTACCTATTCGATCAAACTAAGGCGAACTATAGTCAAATCAAACCACGCTTCAAACCATTCAAATGGACAACAATCGCAATCGAAGAAAAACGATTCAACCGAATCGTATTGGCAGCGTATCGGCGATTACCGATAATGGACAACCGATCGGAAAGTACTAGGCTCTCATGAACCGCGAGGAGCTCTTCCGAACCGATCAATATTACCAATATCCCGTGCTCTCCCCCATCCTGTTCACACATAGAAAATTCGACAGGTGGCCGGGTGCATACCGATACAATTGAATCTGCGTTAGTGTGCGCGATCGGGAATGAACTCATGTTCGGCGGGCCGTACTAACTTTCGGACACAAACAATCATTTTAAAGAATTGTTTACAATAACATTTACAAAAAAGTTACGTTCCCTTTTAATTGGTTCAGAAAAACAATCCAATCATTGTTACATGAAAATTTTGATTGTTTCTAAAAGGATTTCGTGTAATCAAACAAAAGGTTTGTTAGAATCTTCGAAGGTTTCTTAACAAGGCCATAGCCATAGAAATCATGGGGTTTCCATGGCGACGGCCTTCGGGATCTCCAAATTTGACCTCCGGCGTCACCTGGGAGTTCGTAAATAGCAGGATTTGGAAGAGATGCTCCTTTGTATGTAAAGCAAACACTCCTCAAAAATGTGGGCATGTCAATTTCTATGGGGGCCTATGGGAAATGATCACTAGGCGAGCAGAGGGATAGGAGATCGTACCTGTTCACGACCGATGCCCAGCCAACCGCGACTAGAACACCCATGGGACGCATTCTTTTGTTTTTCTCGTCTAACGCCCTCGAGATACAATTCTATTCACCCCTTTGGGAATTATAATAGTAAAGCACTTTTAGTAATTGCTTTATTACAGTAGAGTTCAAAAAGGCTCTTGAACTATAATTTTATTTAAAGGCCTCCTATCTTTTGAATTTAATATTAAAAATATCGTCTTTCACAAAAATAGAAGGATGTTAAAAATAAATTCGGGTGTAAAAGAAAATTTGTATATTTGAAGAATTTCAAAATAGAATTTAACTTAACCAATTTGCAAAGAGATATAGTTTTCAGAATAGATTAAAAAATATGTAGGAAAAAAGGACGTCAGTAGTCATCTACTAATGCATGACGAATTACAAAGAGAAAATAGTCCGTCTTCCAAATTATTAAAAACAAAATTGGAAACATATCTTTTCCCCAACAAAACTATTAAAGAAATAGCCGACATGATTTGGGTAAAGCTATCTTCTCCTGGGAAACAGGATACTTTTATAGTTTTCATTCTCATAAAATTTAGAAAGACGGCGGCCCCAACCAGTAAATTTTTTTTTCTAATACTACACGTATAACAAAACGCGCTTAGAATTACCAAGACATCATAACCAAAGAAGACATACATCTAACGACGAACAGCGATACATCTTGTCAATGAAATCGTACTAGTATTTCCCCTAAATTGTGATATACGAGTATCAGCACAAGGTCAATTTTCTGCGACATTTGACATCGGAACATTCCACGATATTCGAAACACAAGGTCACATACTGACCTAGATTCGATTGTCCATAACTTCTAGTTAAGTGACACATTTACACGAGAACTGCTTTCGCTTATTGTTTCAGCATAAGTGATTGTCTTTGTTGATCGAGGTGTCTGGTTGATTCTGTAGCCCTAGTTTTGTAGATTTATAGGTCGTAGTTTATTGAATATTTCTTTTGTAGTTTGATACTGTTTGAAGAAAGGAGTCCAAGGCTGTTATTTGCAATTTGATACAGTATACATTTTATCTTACCGAGTACTAACTGTTTTCCAAAGCTTAGGTTGGTAATGAGATATATAATTGACTCTTCGATTTTCTCACTATGCTATGGCCAATTTTTTTGTGAAGAAAGGTTATCCTTCAAATTAATCAAAACAACAAACTGTGTATATTATGCGGGGTTAATACTACGGTTGTGAAATAGAAAATGCATTTGCTTTCTCAACATTTATGCGAGCCTAGTATGCGAGAGACTTGCAAGCTAATCATCTGCTAATTATTTCTTCTCTCCTAGTACTTTGGGCTTATGAAGGAACGGATAAAATGAAAAGATACAACTTGTTGAGCCGATTTCAAAAACAATAATAATTATTAAATCGAAATTCTAATTAATAAAATGGCTTCATTGCGTAATCACTACCGAATCTTATTTTATGAAACCAACTCCGATTTCTAAGAAATATCAAATCTGAAACAATGTATTAGGAAAATTAATGTTCCGTAACAGTACTTCAAAAGCCGCGGTTTACTATTACATGAATTTCCCATAAAACTTAGTTTGTTACAATACAAAATCACTATTTTGTCATAGCGTTAACAATGGGGTTAGAACTGACCACATAATATTGGTTTATGACGCCTTCTCTTAGGAATTTCAAGGGCAAGCTTTTGTACTAAAAATCTTTTATGACGCGTAAAGTATTGAAAAGCCGAAACTAATACGCCGTGGTATTTTTTGTTAAGACAATACTTACTGAAGAAAATATTAATGGCATCATTTTAAAAATAACCTTCGTACAGACTCAGAATAATTTAATAATTAAGAATTGAATGACTTAAAATTACGCCCTTTTGTTCATGTTCTTGACTTTAAAAGATCAATTAATCATTAAATAACAAATATTTTTGACAAGAAGTATAAAAATACACGACTCTCGAGGACCTATTTCGCGCACCTGTATAAAAAGTATAGCTCATGTTCTCAGGCCCTGTCTAGACTATGCGTAAACAAATTTAATTTAAATCGGATCAGCATTTTTCAGTTTTAGACTGCTAGAACTACTTTAGCCTTCAACAAAAATAGATTCTCTTATATAACAGTAAACAAAGAAAAACTAAAGCATGTTATTCACTATGGGAAAAGCCCAAAACCACAACGGTTAACCCTGAGCCTTATTTTATTAACCTGCAATCGAAATAGTCCAATTTGGTCGCTGGGTACAGAAATAATGAACATTTTCTATTATTATTCGTTCAAGTTCCCAAGGGAATATATTGTTTATTTTGTGGTACATATGTACATTGATTTAGGTCTGTCATAGGTACTTACATAATAGTAAATACAAGCACTAGTATAGTAATATTATATCAATCTATACTCAATTCGTCTTTCGGGAAAAATAAAATATTTACAAAACGATATACGTACATACTTACTCTATAAATATAGAATCTCTCTATAATTATCTATATACTCTATAATTTCATAGAGGAACTTTTTTTGTTTTGAAGAAAATCTATAGTGTTAAATGCCTAGGTAATCCATTTATCGAGGAAACAACTTAATGAAGTAATTCGAAGAACGCGAAGAACAGCTACTTATATCTCTTTCATATTATGTTTATTTCACTAAAGTACTTTGACTTAAAGTAGATAACTCATAAGATGGATGTATTTTCGTTCCTTACACCTCCTAAAACGGATTCCATTATTCCACTACCTTCACAATTAGGTACCTGAAACTTCTCTGAAGTAATTGAATCACTTAATACTCTTATAATTAAAAACCTATTCCGTCTAGAACAGTTTGAACTTAAGTGAACTTTTGGGCGGTACCTACATGCAACTAGTAAGGTCAACGACCTTTCGAATCTTAAGATTTCGCGAAGATCATTCACCCCTAACTTATGTCATGTTTACCAGAATATCATAATGTTATAGGAGGTGTAATTTGGAAGTATAAGTGAATTAATTTGAACTATTACTGTTAATGGTATTAATTAATAGGAAATTGGATTAATAAAGATTACTAGGAAGCTCATTAAGCAAGTCAAACTGTGATTGACGATACAATTGCTTTGCCTGATATTCAGTTTTCGTAATAAATTCGTAGATCCCAGAACGATTTTATGGTTTGTGTTTTAATTGGATAAGTATTTTACTATAATATGCATTACGAAATATAGATCTCGTTGGTAGCGCATCTAACAGCATTTTTGATTGAAGGAATCGATTTAATCTTGAAACATCACTTATTTATTTATATTAACGCTACTTCTAAACAAAATCAGATACTACTAGACAGTCAGCTGTTTTAAGAACCGGTATACGAATGCATATCAACGAATGAATGAATGAAATATTATACATACTATACGCTACGCTCATACGGAAGTCGTAGTAACGGGGCGGAGCCTATGTGCATTGATAAACTATCTGTTATCACTTTCACACATTACTGTCACAGTTTGAAACGAACAAAGATATATCACGGTGGAAACCACTTCATTTCCTGCTCCCCTTGTACCAAAAAGGGGGCGAAGATAAAGTCAGAGCTACGTTTTCCGCTACACTTTTCCGACATTAATTTAATAGGCTGCTTAATAGACAATGGATCATCAGATAAAATATGCCTTTAATCTGTTATCCCTTTCTGTTCTTTCTCCCATAATAATAATCTCCACTTTCACGGAAAAATCTCCCCGCGCCATGACTTCGGGTACCAGGCATGCATAACAAGCAAGGTAATATCGCAATGCAGTGAGCGAGAGGGGTGGTATGAGGGAACGGGAGGTCCTAGGGCGAACGTCCTGTTAATTCGGGTGTTCCCGTATTCAATGTGCAATTTTATAGCAGGTGAACTGAATTAACATCTAAAGTATTTGTTTTAGTTCTTCGAAATACAAAGAGAACGAACGTCTAGAATAATAATTATTAATTTTCTCTTGTTACTTTAATTAAGTTGTCGATGTTTTTAAAAGCAATTTGCTGTGAAGTTGTCCAAATAAGTTAAATGAATTTAATTTGTTTTGTTTTCATTAGTTCAGTTAATAGAATGATTTTGTTTTTGGCAGAGTTTTCTTGACATTTCTTTTATTTTAAAAGTTTGTTTGAAAGAATAAAGAATATTAAGGACCAACCTGTTGATTAGTTGTTATTGTTATTGGTGACTGAAACTATCAAAATAGTTTATCCAAGGACATTATTTTAACCAACCGAAGTCGCCCGCCCGCCCATACCTCCCCTTTTTTCACATTTTGTAAATGATTAAAATTGAAGTAATTTAGTAATGAATGAAGTAATTTAGTTTAGAGTTTATGCATAATTATCAGTTGTGTTGTGATATTAAATTTAATAATAGGACACTATGTTTGACTGACTTTTATAAATTCCTATATTTACACACATACAGTCGTAAATATGTCATGTCTAGTATTTTGTTGTGTTTGTCGTGTATCCATAGAGGTTCGCTCCTTCCATTATGGTCAAAATATTTACTTAGGATTCGTTTTAAAGAGGGATTTGCTTAACCTGATCTCGAAGACTTGTAAACAACATTATCAGTCAACCCTTTGTATGAGGGTATGTTACAAAGTAATCCTAGGATAAAATCCTACTTATGAAATGTAGGACAAACCCTTTTTTTGAGGACACGGCAAACAGAATCACGTTACTGGTATTTTCCGTTGAGTTTCGTACGATTTATTATTTCCTGGTCATTATCCGACCTTATTAAGTAAATCCTGATTTAAATTAAAATTTAGTTTCTCTTGTTTTCAAATAGATATAAGGAGCATAGTTCTCACAACACGTGCCGCATGTTTCACGGTGTTTTCACAAGCTTAATTTACATGCGCGAACATTGCAACTTAAACAAGACTTTAAAGTACTTAAGTTCTTTGCAAATTGCAACTTAAACATAATAGGTACATAAGTAAACATTGTTTAAAAAAAATATTTACACTGTCTTGTATCTTTTTTCTTAAAATCTATAACAATTTGTTTTTTTTTCCGAACTTTATCTTAGTGTGAAAAAAAAAAAAATATGTATCGGGTACATAACCTATTTTTCCTAGAAACGACAACTCATGTTTATCTACATTATGCAAATCTACGAAAGAAGGAAGATATTACTTACGACGACCCTATAAAATATGTTCCTTAGGACATAAACTTACTTGGGAACTATAAGGGTTCTTCATAAACCATATCTTGGCATAACCCGAGGAAACTTAAACTGTCCATCGACCTACTTTCCTAGGATATTACCAGGATAGCAACGATAGAAAGGGGTGCTTTTTATTGTGGGTCCAGAGATTTAGGACGGGTTACGGCCTTTTGAGGACCTCGATTTTAAACGATAATCGTTTAGGCAAATGTGGGAAAAATATAGACATTTTTTTGCTAAACATAAGCTTTTTTACTTTCTTGAATAAGTTCCTATTATTATAAGGTTACAATATATATATGTATACTGGCCTGACCAATTCTGTCCAAAATTAGGTCAATGTGCACACCTAAACAATTATTTAGCCGCAAGTACCTAACATTTTCGCAGTATTCATTGACACTATTTTCACAGTTCCAAGTCCCAACCCACGATACCCCATGTAGTTCATACTTAGACAGATTAATAAATTGATCTAGTCCAGACCTACATAGGTATCTACTGCCCATCCCTTCTCAGAAAGTGTCGTAAGGTAAAAATAAGGCGTCTAAATACCACTGTTCTCCATATAGTTAATTGATTCTCAGTAAACGCTGGTACCAAGATTATTATCAATGGTCGTTTCGAGGAATACCCACGTTTTGTGTGTGTTTCCATTGTTCTGATACGAGAAATTTAACTAAAACCACGTGAAACTACAGCATTATTTTCCTACTCTTTTCCCAAATATTTTGGGGTCAGCTTCCAGTCTAACTGGATGCAGTTGCTTTCTGCCAGTGCTTTCTATACAACGACTGCCTAAACCCAACTACCTGAGCAACTCAATACCCCTTGGTAAGACTGGTTGTCAGACTTTCTGGTTTTAACAAACCGTCACAACTGCCAAAGATGTTCAAATGACAGCCCGGACTCTTACAACTTAACGTGCCTTCCGACTGGAAAAAATGTCCCAAGATGTTGAAATGACAGCCGGAATCCAGTAATTTAACATGCCTTAAAGTTCTAAGGTCTACCCGAGCTAAATGCTTTACCGGATCTTTTAAGACAATGGATCCTCGCAAATCTATAAAGCCATTATTAACAGTGGTTACTGCCATCGATTGGTATTGGCGTCCGAAGGGTCAAGGCCACTCTGATTAGACGAGGCGTTAAGTGAATTACTTCTGATAACCATTTAATTAGTGCGGTAAAAAGTTTTATAGCTTGCGCAAGTCTCTGTAATAGGTACAAGTTAGTGTTAAAATAAATATCGTTTACTTACGCCTATACTATTTCTGCGATTCCAGGAAAGGCAAGTACCAATGCAACTTTTCTAAATTTGGATGTACCTTTTAGGTATATCTTGGAAACCACTGTCTGTGTTTCGGAGGGCACGTTAAACAGTAGGTCCCGGCTATCATTGAACATCCTTGACAGTCGTTACGGGTAGTCAGAAGTCAATAAGTCTGACAGCCAGTCTTACCTAGGGGTATTGGGTTGTCCGGGTAACAACTGGGTTGAGGAGATCGGATAGGCAGTCGCTCCTTGTAAAACACTGGTGCTCCGGTGAGGCTGGAAGCCGACCCCAACATAATTGGGAGGCATGTATGAAGTGCAATTAAACATACATATTTGAATTTAAATTGGGCCAACAGTCAATGGCTCAAAAAGACCCCCCATTGAGGGCCGACGCCATATTGTTTTGAATGACAATGTCAATAAGAGAGCTCCAAATTAGTTCATAGAATTTAATTCCAACACTTTGAACGTGTGACACAAATCCAGAAAGTGTTTATAGACAATTCAATTAAAGTTGGCCTAAAAGAAATCTACGTACGAGTTATGCATAACTAGGAATTAATCAAATCAAATAATCACAACAACATTGCCACTTGCTTCTCTGCAAGTTCTGCATTCCTGGTATTTTCTCACCTGGTATCTGCAGGTGTGAAAGTACCTACGCAAAATAGCTGAGAAGTTGTCATTAAATAAGAGTTAATTATTTATATAAAAAAAATCCCAACTAAGATTTTTTAAGCCTAGTAAAAAAGCTTTTATTATTTTAAAGTCTAACCAAGGGGTATTGGGTTGCCCGGGTAACTGGGTTGAGGGGGTCAGATAGGGCAGTCGCTCCTTGTAAAGCACTGGTACTCAGCTACATCCGGTTAGACTGGAAGCCGACCCCAACGTAGTTTGGGAAAAAAAAGGCTCGGAGGATGATTATTTTAAAAGCTAACATTCATACATTAGATAGCTAATTTACACATGCTCAATTTTTTATTACGAGGTAAGTAAATGTAACTAGCAAACTGTAAGTATGTCTGTTTAATCATTGCTATGAATATTTTAACATCAGAAATGCGCTCGGGACATTACCTAGGATATTATTACAATGGTCTCATCTTTGACCTTGGTTTTTTTATAACCCCATAACTATACTGTTTCGTTTGTATTTGGTTAGTCATAATTTCGGGTCTTACCCTAACTTTTGGTTACTTACTTACATGCTTAATAATTACCTGTGAACTGATATTAAACATAGTTAATTTTTATTAATGTTAACATACATTAACTAAAATAAATAGAAATTAAGATTTATATGTTACTTACATAGATATTTATAACACTACATAAAACAGTATTAACAAAAAAACTTAGCACTAAAAGTTTGTCAAAAACATATTAGAGTATAAAAAAAAATACTGATAAATACCTACTTACCTACTTATAACTCGTCTTCTTCCATTGAATACATAATAACTAAGTATGTAAATGTTTTCGGATGAGCTTTTGAGCGTTATCTATCCCATCTAAATTAATTTATAACCGAAAAAAATAAAATAATTTACATAAAACGTACTACAATCAGTACAGTAGGTACTTGATAAATGTCTTGCTCCATATTAAATTATATCCCTTCACCCAAAAAAATCTTTTTTCCTACTTATTTTTATAGGGCACACTCTTAATTTCGGTCCCTGCCACTATTCTGTCAAACTTTGATTGATGCCTGATGGTACACAAGTTCCCAGAAACGTGTAATGGGAACCTAAAAAAACAATGTATCTACCATGCTTTCGGGCTACTAATTTAAATTCAATTCAGCCCACGCTGTATTTACATTTTTTCCTGATAATTTGTTAGCGTAAGTGATCCATTGTGTGGTCTAATAAATAGATATATGGATGATTGGTTCGAGGATAGCCTGTAATGAGTTTTTCAAAAATGCTAAGTTATTGATATTTGATACACATAATACAGGTATGCGAAAGCAACTCTCTGGTTATCTATCTGTTGTGTTTTTACGCAAAACTACGGTTAGGACATCGGCTATTCTTTATTCGGATGCGGAAAATAAGTAAGTAGTTCTCACGGAAAACGAGTAGAAAGAAGGAGAATTATTGTAGCGTGGTATTTTTAGGTGACAAAATTAAATTGCTAGAAACTTCATAGAGCAGTTAGGGACAGGGTATCATTATTGCTGGTTTAAGCACAGACAATCTTGATAGGTCCTCAAATAAGGTACAGAAATTATCCCCATTATGTTTTATCTTATCAATGGGTTTGCGCGAAATCTAGACATAGAAACTCCTATTCTAGGTACATAGTTTTTTTTCTGTCAGACAGGTAATAGGCTATCATAAAACGTGAAGGTCAGACAGTCGTCTCGCCTGCTAATCAAAGATGGAACTTTTGATTGTGAACCATAGGTAAAGTCAATAGTGCACTCGACCTATTTTTATTCCACCATAGTGCACCTTGGAAAGATGTCGAAGTTTTATGTCTTTCAAACTGAAAGGAAACTAACAAAAGACGCATTAAGATGAAAGATTTCAATGGCATTTGAGATGTGTGGCAAGGACGGAACTTTTTAATGGAAATTCATAAAGGTACGAGATCATTTTATTAGGATAAAATAAAGCATAGATAAGCTGATGGTCAATGATTTTTGGGCATCCTCCGAAACGAAGAGTGCAGCTCGAAGTGGTTTTACTTTTATCGGGAAAATGCTGAGTATGGAAACAAGAGCAGTGAAAATGTATTCGTTCTCTGACTTCATATATTTGATGCGATTTTAAGTACTATTTATTAAGGTCGGTTTGGTACTATTAATTAAGTACAGCTCAGGTAGAATAATTTATATTACCTCTATACAAATTGGCTAAGATAGCTTAGGAACGTCGTGCATAGACTGATAATGTTAGATTACCAGGAATGCATGAATAAAAAGGATCTCAATGCATGTTGATGAGCTATCTAGAAAATTATTGAAAACAAATGGTGCCCAATTTAGCAAGAAAGCAGTTTTTCTTAGAAGAAACTTTCTCTAATCTGTTTTATTTCTACGAAAGTCGAAACTTCAAGTTTAACGAACAATTGAGTTCAACCCACACGTAGTTTCAAGGTTATTAATAGGAGTTTATTATGTTACTTTCGTTAATGTTGATGTAACAAAAAAGTAGGTACTTAAAGTGTTTCGTCATTATGACGAATGACGAATCGTGAAGAGAAAAGGGGACAAGAATGACAATAGTCACAGTGATGTTCAATTAGTCATCTATAAGTAGATACGTTTTTAGAACATAAAAATATGTATTTTCTTTTGTCAACCCACCCATGAAAAAAATTGTCTTTCTCAATAACTGGGCTTGGTAACTGCTAAATTACGTTTTTAAAATCGGTCCTGCAAATTGCAAATCGTTAAAATAAACAAACTTACAATAAAATAGATTGACTACCATTTTCTTGTGGTCAGTTTTTCTAAACCAAATAAAAAAAGTAGAGGTCAACACCCCTTGACACTTTGGGGACCGAAACTTAATAGTTAATCCCCCAAAGGTGTGAAGTTCTCACAGACTTAGTACCAGTAACTCATGAGTGTCAGGAGGTGTTACCGTACTCAAGACATTGTCACGTAGGTAGTGTATTTCACACGATTTTTAGGTAAGACGTTTTCCTTGTTATAAATCTTTTGTACTTATAGATTTATGTAGCTTCATAAATATGTATCTAGCTGGCCGTTTTCCCGCGTTTTCACCCGCGCCCCTTGTGAACTACTGCCCTTACCGTAATAGAATATTGGAATATAATGTTGCTGAAGAGCGAAGGTATCCAACAGCGAAATAATATTTAAAATCGGTTCCGTAGTTTCGGAGCTCTTGGGGTACAAACAAAAATTCCTCTTTTTATATCAATATAGATAAAGTATCATAGGTGAAGTAACTAAAAGAGTGTATTTAAACGATGGTGGATCCTTGGAAAAATTTAAAGCGCGATAGACTAATGAAGATACCAATAGGTAAATTATTATGAAACTGAAATGTTTATTTATTCGATTGATCATGTTAATATAAAAAAAAACAAAAATACATACGCTTAATACATAAAAGAGCCCATGACTCACAATTTACCTAACAACAATTACGCTTATGTTTACCAAATTATATGATGACATTACATATTAATATTACTATCATGTACGCTGGAGGTTTTCCTCATAAAACGTCATGTATTATTTACAAATAAACAGTGTATGTACGTAAGTTTATATTGTTCTACGTAAAACAGGTAATGTACCAGAAACAGGAAAGTGGTAGTTTTAATTAAATTACTTATGTGATAGGAATATGAATGAATTTTATAAGTAAGCTTGGAGGATAATTATGATTTTTATTTATTTATTGATTTGATTTACACGACTACAAAAGTCAATTGCGTAAATCAGAATATGTACATAGGTATATTGCGGAAGAAACTTGAAATAAAAAATAAATTAAAAATTTAAATATATCTGTTTTACAAAAATGTAATAATAAAGCCATTAGTTAGGTGTATTTTTAAATTAAGATAGAATTATATTTAAAAATGGAATACAATTTTTATACAGTAATTTTTAATGAGATATTTTTACAAAAAAGGATTAAGTTTGTTATTCTAATTTTAAAAATCTTTGAAAAGAGAATACCGTTTCTTTTTTTTTAATGCCAGTTATAATCGGCTTTAATTCGTTATCCAAAAAGGTGGATAAGTACTTAAATCACTTCAGTGTTAGCTTTACTCCCTCGTATTTTTGAAAATAAACTTTTTAATGTTACCAATTTCCAATAATAGCCGTAGAAACAATCCATCTAATTTGTGAGGTCAATGACCGGCAGCCTTGAAACTTGTAGCCGAAAATCAATAGTTTTTCAAACAAACTTCGTTGGTATTAAATTACACCAGGCTTTACTGTAATAAAGTCGTGTATTTTTAATGCATTACCAATAAATTCATAAAACATCTAGCAAAATTGCTAATAAAAAAAACGTTTATTGATCCTCTTGGTAAAAAAAAGCGTAGAATAAAACAAAAATAGTCAAAAGTTGATTTCGACCGTGACAGGACTCGAACCTGCAATCTTCGGATCCGAAGTCCGACGCCTTATCCATTAGGCCACACGGTCGCTGAATGCTGTTGCGAAATAGGTAATCAGATGGCGCTACGTCAGCCTCCTTGTCCTACGTCACGCATGACGTCACAAGGTCGTTCACCCCGCCTGGCCTCTATGTTATGCCTACAGTTTTCCGATAATTTCGTTTTCATTCAGGTTTCAGAAACTCGTTTATTATTTACTTACTTCTGTACTTTGAAAACAGTAATTTTCAAGGTTACATAATTCTATGTAGGTAGGTACAGTACAAATAATTTGATAGTAATATTCTAATTTTATATTGTATTGCGCAATATAAAGTGATTTAATTAGTCCCGTGATTAATAATGTTAGAAGAATGATAATGAATTTAGAAGGTTACTCAGTCAAGCAATCAAATGTGCTAAGTATCTTTTTATTTTCAGAGGTTTTCAAGAGAAATGTCGTTGATAATTGATTCTTATCTAGGTACGTTTACCAAACGTAAGAGATATGTATGTTCTTGACACATACGTATATAAAGTAGCCTATTTTGGTAAATACACTTAATAATTTCTAAAATCGGCAATTTTTATGACAAGACT
Organism: Helicoverpa armigera; assembly: GCF_030705265.1. NCBI lineage: Eukaryota > Metazoa > Arthropoda > Insecta > Lepidoptera > Noctuidae > Helicoverpa > Helicoverpa armigera. The sequence goes on from NC_087141.1 coordinate 7,123,951, forward strand.
TCAAGCAAACGAACTCTTTCTTTAGCTTTATAATATTGATATAGAGTTATTTTTATCTAGTTTTTCTGAATCATTGTAATTATTATTTTTTATCTGTTTATAAAACTTACCAGTCTGTTAGGGGGTTTTGTTATTAAATGATGACGAGTACATGATGTCATAGATTTATCACTATTAACCTTTGTACATAATATTATCTACATGAACAATATAAATAATGTATAAGTAAAACCAATAAGGAAGAAGTCAAAGCCTCACGGATTTTAATCGATCATAAGGTTAAGCAACGCTTGGCGGGTTCGGTTCGTGGATGGGCGACCAATTTTTTTTGTTGTAGGTAAATACCTTCATCTACAAAATACCCTTTCCGCTGTGGGTGCAGCGTGAGGGGAGTGTCAGACTCTTACTGACTAAAACCCAACATGTTCCTAGGCCTTTTATGTACCCAGGGTCGCTGTAAGTTGACCGAAAGTCAGACAAACAGTCTTACCAAAGGATATTGGGTTGCCTAGGCAACTGGGTTGAGAAGGTCAGATAGGCAGTCGCTTCATGTAATACACTGGTACTTATCTATGCAATGTTACTAAAACCAATAAGTAGGTAATGATTGTATTGTTACTGTTACAGCCTTTTTTTGTCGTCCCACTGCTAGGCACAGGCCTCCTCTCACACGGAGAAGGATTGAGCATTGTATTGTGTACATGACAATATTATTTATTCTATAAAGTATCTTTGTGTTATGGTAATTCAGTGGTTTTGTATGGGAAGTGGGAAAAACTTAATTTTGTGGTTGTTTGTTTGAAATAAATGGGGATTTGGATTTTCCTATTACGAATTCGGTAACCCATCTGAATTTTAATAGATTGGTAATAGACCCATTTTCATTGAAGTTGCATTTAGTTCTGCAAAATAAACAGTCAGTTGACATTTTGTTTCAGCTTATCATCATCAGCTTATCATAAATCAGTATGAAGATCAGGTTTTTAGCCATATAAAAAGTAGACTGCTTACTTTATAATGTTAGAATATGTAGAATAATGTAGATACTTAATAGTCTAAGTTTAATTTATACAATCTATAATAATAGGACTGTAAAAAAACTATAATAATTACTCCTTCTGTAATTTGTTCATAGTTCCAGCATAATCCATAATTGCAGTAATCTATGAGAACTACCATTGTTTGCTATTGGATCTACAATTAACACCTTTTATTAATGTTTTAATTCAAAACGCTCATCCGGTTTCCATTCATGCAACAAGGAATAAAAAAAACAATTAAAAATAAAATTTCTTCTAAACATGCAACATCAAAATAATAAAGAAGAAATATTTTTTAGTTTGTTTGTTCAAAATTCTTTCACCCTTGGAAAGCTACACTCTTCCCGAGTAACATAGGTTATATTTTATCCCGGTACAGGCAGTAGTTCCTACGGGATGTGGGTGAAAACAGCTATTAAATAACAAAATAGCCCATCTTGGCAGTCGTCTAAAAAATAGTATCAAATCATAACCGTTACGACGTAACCTTGTACCAGCGGCATCCAAAATGTTATTATTGCGAAATCTCGTTAGCAAGGATGTGTCATACATGTATCGTATGTAGCGTAGCCAACGTACCACGTATTGCACGCTTTACAAACGTTACGTCATGCAGACGTGAATTTTATACCAAGCATAAAAAACCGTCTGGTTGTTAGCTATTTATTCTGTGCTCGTACTGATAGTATTATGAATACGTTTATTGATAACAAAACATGTTCTCAATATATAAGCAGCCCGGAAATATAGTTTGTTGAAATTCGGAGAACTGACAGGCCAATGTTTGGGTAGCTACTAGTGTTTTTCTTCTCGTCCTGATCCTAAGTTATTTGAGGTGTTTGATATGTCTTATTTCAAGCAATTAATTTATCTTTTGCTTAGTCTACTTCGTCCTCCTTATCCCATCCACATACGTAGATTGATGCAGTTGACTTTCGTGAAATCAGTATGTGGCCATCTTTACATAGGAAATGGTGAAGGGTGGTGATCTTTGGCAGCTGTTATTGACATTCGAAAAGTTCTGATTTGAATAAACATGATAAATACACAACGCGTTTAGGACAAGCAAAGCTTCTCGACCAGATATCTTGTAAATAGTTGTCATCGAAAATTGTACCTTATTTTGTAAATTTACACCCCACGTCTTCCTAATATCTAATGACCTACATACCCACTTCAATAACAATAAATAAGTGTTTTATCTTCGCCACAGATTTTTCAACTTGACCCAAGTATTTTGAAAGTAAAATCAGTTACTTCCTACGCAGGGTCAGTCAGTAAAATGGGTCAGTTCACTTGTCAGGTTTCATTAGCAGACCAGACATGATTATGCAAAAGGGATAAGTTCCACTAACAAATGAACAGCGTAAATAAATATTGTTATCGGGTGCTGGCCGTTTCACACAGCTTTACCCGTGTCCTGAGGAAACTTATTCCCGAATAAATTCTTTAGCCATTTTCATGTAACTTTCCATTTCCACACCAAAACCGTAGAAGTGTAATTCTTATTATTTTTATAAAAGAGAAGCTCAGTTACAATGATAATGCGCTGTGAAAATTACACAATAATATAGGTAAGTCACCCTGATATTTTATAGAATGAAAAATAATTCGTATGAAGTTTCCTTTCAACGGTCTAGTAGGGTCGGAAGCCGCGACTCTTGTGCACGAGGTCTGCAAGTTGGTGTTGGTATACCCATGCCTCACGGAGCCCCAATGTGGCCCTGCGCCTGATCTCTCTCCGGTCATGTCAGATTGCCGCCTCACCCATGAGAGAGAAGGAATAGAGAGTGCATCTCTATCTGCGCACATGCTTGGGCACTATAAATTATTATCTCCCCCGCAGCTGACTAAGACTTTTAACTTGCTAATTTTTATATCTAACCTCATTGTATAACAAACGAAGACATAATAAATCATGCATAACATTTGATTCTAAAAATAAACAGACCCAAAAATTATTCAATACAATTTGAACTTCATTCTAAATATAATCCACACAATTATATTTATACAATCGCAAGTAATTGTGCAATCATTTTTTTTTATTTACAATTCTAAATATAGAACACCGAAAAGTGGTTATTGACCAGCTATTCAGACGACTTATGACCTTATGATATTAATAGCTACGAGTAAGGAAATTTCCTATCAGTGGCAATTATTGTCAAGAAGTTTGCACACTTGGATGCAGATAATGTATTTAAGTTCTGTTTACTTGAGCTGCACGTTTGTGAAGACATTTTTGAACGCAATTCCCAAAATGGAAGAGGTTCTCAATGTTTTTTTCTTGGGTCAGATTTTCATTTGTGTAACACTCTCTTACCGTATAGTTACAAAACAAATGCATTCATTCATGATTTTGTCTACAGTCTCCAAGACTTTATGATATCCTGGTACCGGGTGACAGGGTTAGACAACCAGTAGTAGAAAAAAAAGAAAAAAAAAACAGATCACCGACGGACTAAATTCTACCATATACAAACTAGTCAAATAATGTTACCTCTTTGAAGATGTTATATGACCAGCAGTGGCGTAGCGTGGGTATTTGCCACCCGGGGCAGTTGTCGATTTTGCCGCCCCTTCCCGTGTATTTTTTTTAACAAGTGTTACTGGCCGTTTGTCATTTTTAACCGACTTCAAAAAAAGGTTTTTTTTTTTGTATCGACGTTAAAAATCATCAAATGACCCTTCCCGCTGTGGGTTAGCAGCGGCGAGGGAGTGTCAGAATCTTACTGATTAAAAACCGTCGTGTTCTGTCGAAGGCCTTTTATGTTTTATGGTAACTCTTTCGACCAACCCGCAGCCCCGGCAGAAGGGGGAGGTTCTCAAGTAGACTTTTCTTTTATATCTTTGTTACTTGATTTCTGGAAGGTATTAAAATTCCAAATACGCGAGCGAAGCGAGCGGGAAATTTTTATCGGATTTAAACCAAAAATTACGTAAAATTTAGCCCAAACGTACTTAACTTTTTGCTTGTTGACAGATGTAAAAATAAGGGCATATCGTTTTTGAATACGCGAGCGAAGCGAGCTCGAAATTTTTATGGGACTTAAAACAAAAATTACGTAAAATTTAGCCCCAAACATACTTAATGTTTTGTTTGTTGACAGATGCAAAAATAAGGGCATATCGTATTTGAATAAGCGAGCGAAGCGAGCGCGAAATTTTTATCGGACTTAAAACAAAAATTACGTAAAATTTAGCCTCAAACATACTAAATGTTTTGTTTGTCGACAGATGCAAAAATAAGGGCATATCGTATTTGAATACGCGAGCGAAGCGAGCGCGAAATTTTTATCGGATTTGAAACAAAAATTACGTAAAATTTAGCCCAAACGTACTTAACTTTTTGTTTGTTGATAGATGCAAAAACAAGGGCATATCGTTTTTGAATACGCGAGCGAAACGAGCGCGAAATTTTTATGGGACTTAAACCAAATATTACGTAAATTTTAGCCCAAACGTACTTAACTTTCTGTTTGTTGACAAATGCAAAATCAAGCGCATACAGTTTCTGAATACGCGAGCGAAGCGAGCGCGACATTTTAATTATTTTTTATTGAAGACTCAAAACCAAAATAACGTAAACTACATTTTACGTCACGTGTGTTTTAAGTACCAAATTTTAACAATAATTAATTTTAAGTTTAAAAAGTTTCAACTTGTTTAATGTTTTGTTATTGTTAGACAGTTTTATGTAGCGCAGATACTAGTTGCGAACAATTTTTTTTTAATTGGGTAAATTTTGCCGCCCCCTAAAAGCTGCCGCCCGGGGAATGTGCCCCCCCTGCCCCCCCCACGCTACGCCACTGTGACCATGTTCATAGTACTGAAAATGTACGGACAAAACGCTACTGATGGTCATTATTTGTCACATCGTTCAGGCGTTAAGCGTGTTATAAATTAACTAACACAACACATGTTCAATCTTTCAATCGTCTGTTTCCACCAATTACACTTCACGAGTGGAAATCTTCAGGCACAAATTGAAAGATTGAGCTACTAACAATGGTCAGTATTTGTACATAATTGTGAATGATTCTGTATCGCATGTTTTTGTTACAAATAATAATTATGAATTTAAATGATGAATGTTTTTCAATTTAGTTTTAGTAATTAAGATTAAACATAATACTTATTTTTGGATGAGTTTCGCAAAAAATTAATTCACTCACGTGTTTACTTAGTATAAAAATATTTTTGGCTCATGTAAAAATTATTAAATCATATTCATTTTAATTCCTAAAATAAAAAAAAAATATTTTAAAATAATTTTATTGCCCACATTCATTATGAAAGGTCTTTTAAATTACGGTAAGCAGATGATGATAAAATAATTGCAATAAACATTAATGGGCGCACATTGTTATTTAAAACTTTATCAAACAAAATGAAATACGTGTCGTCAAGCCCTTATTTTGTTCACGTTTCTTTATGTATTAGAATATAACTTAATACAAAGTTTTATTGTTTTTAATTCTCGGAAACTTTATGCCAAATTTTTTAGTGAAACCTTTGCACTTGAATTAAGAATTAAGGTAAAGTTTGTGTTTTTGAGTTTAAAGTACAATTTAATGTAAATATGTTACTTGGAAATCTTTAGAGGTGAGGTCAATGACATATTCTTGAATGTCATTGATAAGAATTGAATATTAGATTATATTAATTTTCCCCAAATACTAATGTTGTTCACTGCAAAAAAAATTGGACCAGCATGTGCGTTTTCGATGGCTTTGATTATATCGCTTCACATGTCTGACGCCCTAGTACATAAAAGAACCGGTTCCCCGTTCTAAAAGCGAAAAAGTGCATGAAGATTGCTTCGATTAAAAAACCAAATATGCAAAAAAAAACTTAGTATTTTTACTACAACATGTGTTTAATGCAAAACAGTGCATTTGCAATAATATTGCATGCTGTCCTTATCCATTATCAGGCACTCTTCAATTAAACGTACCACCCAAGGACCGCTGATAACCTAAAGATTTCCCGGCCAGAGGAATATTCCTAGTTGTTGTTTGTTTCATTCTGTTATAGCTTTTTATGTTTTAATACTGATGAAATTATAAAATTTTAACCAGTCAGAACATTGCGCATAGGGAATTTGTGCCTCAAAATAACGTCATATATGTATTTTCGAATTTTTAGCATCAAGTTAGGTCTAATAAGTATTGAGCTCTCTCCCATGAAATCAGGCATTTCTAAAATGGGTTATGTATTACCCAAAAAGGAAAAAGATAGTATTGAGTTTTTAAACTAAGTAGAGATCACAGACAGTGAAGTAAACAGCTGATTTTCCAATTATAGAAATACTCGTAAGATAATATTGTGTACGGTTATGTTAAATGACGCAAATAATCGTTATGATTACTAAGTGTTAATGAGCATGTGCTGTTTGAATGTTTGCGCGTATTTTTTTAACCTTGACATAGTTAATTCAATATTTCTGGTCTAATACAAATATTTAATACAACACCTCCGAATATTTCTCGCCTGCCCCTTTTTTTGATGGGAAATCATTAAATGACCCCTCCCACTGTGGGTGCAGCGTGAATGTCAGACTCTTACGAACTAAAAACCCACCATGTTCCTTCGTAAGTCCTTTATGTACCAGGGCCGTGGAAACTCTTTCGAACAATCCCGCAGCGCCGTCAGGCTTCAAAACGGAACCACGATGCACCACCTCCTCACGTACCCTTAGTGTATCCTACTACAAAACGGACGAAGCTCTGGTGACCGACTGGTGGTGGTATTACCACTACACAGCACCAAGTGGGATATTAAATGCTTTGCTTGAAGATGAGCAGAAGCATTTCCGAAGCTTAAAATATCCCACACTGCGCTCATCAACACGCATGACCAGCACGGTGAGAATGGGCATCAATGGAAAACCAATTGACTATCGGCAATGTCATAACGCAAAATCTCTTAAGAAAGTTGCGGGTATTCAGGGGACGAGAAACGTTATGGGTTCCACCCTCACACGACTTCTATGGAACCCACCCATTATTTTCAATTTTCAAGTCAAAATCACCAATCAATCAAGATCAATCTTTGACAGATTGGTTTTGATTTGACAAGGAACCCAAACACCTCCTAAGTTCTGGTTACTTGACCTATCTTCCTTATGGGTCTTAGGTGGTTAAATCTCATTAGAGTACCCAATGAGGCAAATTTTACATAGAAACTAATAAGTCCTATGTAACCTTTCATTCATCTTTATAACTATTTATTTAGTTTATCGTAAATGCATGTTTAAGCCGATGCGGGGTCAATAATCGAGTATTAGCCATCCAGTCATATGCTTATCAGTGATAGGTCAAGACACCGTTTACGATTCCGCTTAGTTCAAACGCTCTTATCTCAATGGCAAATAATAACGTAGAAATATATACAATGTGTCCCGGGGATAAGTGACCGCCCGAAATTTTTTGAATATTTGTACAAAATTAAGGATAATTTCATTTATATTTTTGAAAAAAATCATTAAAAAAATTTTATTGTCAGGCCTGTTAATAACAGGCTTTGCTCTTTTTTTTCAAATTTCAACTGACTGTATTTTTGCATTTGTTTGAAATAGCAGCAAACATTGTTGTGAGCTATTGTAGGAAATATCATGTAGTTTATTAATAAATTAAAAGAAAGTGATATTAAGGGGGCATTTATTGGACTTATTTTGAAAAAACTGAAAAAAAGGCGTTATTTTCTTTGAATTTTTATTTTCTTTTTTTTCTAATAAATGTTTTATTACATTTTTGTTATGTTTGATAATTTTAATTGATAAACTATGATGTCGGCTAGTCAATAAAGAAAAAAGAATTTAAAAAGATGTAAAAACTTAGGAAATATCTTAAAAAAAACTGCAGCACGTCACAGTATTTACTAAAAATCATTAAAAAAAAACCAAAGGCGGTAAGTCCCAAATATAAAGGAAATTATCCTTAATTTTGTACAAATATTCAAAAAATTTCGGGCGGTCACTTATCCCCGGGACACATTGTATATATTTATATTATCTTTTATTCCGATCTCAATAGGCTTAATTAACTCATTAAGTACAGAGATATCCCGAGTAAGAGTTGCGCGGGGCGATAGGCCGGTCGCTCCATGTAAAACACTGGTACTCAGCTGCATCCAGTAAGACTGGAAGCCGACCCCACCATAGTTGGGTAAAGGCTAAGCAGATGATGATGATCTTTAGTACCTAGGTTCACTTTGATATTTGTTGTGGAAAGGCTGTTTCAATAATCCTGATGTCTTTGAACAGTTTTCCCGAAAATTATCCTTATGTAATTAGATTTACCTACGTATAATGATTAATTGTTGTTTCGGAAATAATTTTGTGGACAGTGACAAGTAAATAAACTCTAATAAATATTTTAATAAAAGGAAAAGGTACGCGTAGTCTTTTTATATTAAAATTAATATATTTGTGCAATAAAGTAATTCCCCGATTGAATACGGCAATTAATCACATCTCAAGTATTTTTAAAGTAAAGAAACAGACAATTCAAAAGCATATTGAACAAAATCCTCTTTTACAGTGGAAAATTAACTATTTACTAACTATAAAAGTATATTTTAATGGCTATATGAGGTTGACAAACCCATCAAATAAATGGCGTGACTTGATGGCAAAATCATTCGATTTCCAAGACAGTTACGACTCGATCATAAATAGCATTTTCATTAGAATCGATTAGTCTGAAATGATATTTTTCAGTGGTGTAATCACGGTAAAATCTTTTTTATTTGTGTAATGGCTTACAGTGGTCTAACGGTTTAACTTAGTTTTTCTTTTCTTACAATAGTTGTTAGAATGACTTCAAATACTATCATGAATTTTTATTTCCGAAATATCTACTTAAATGATTAATGTATTAGATACGATTTAAAAAAAATAATGCAATGCTTGGGTTATAAGGCGCTTTGTACATGGAGCAACTTTAGTTGAAGCTGCCAGGTATCAACTTTTTGAAAGGTATGGTAAAGTTGTCAGTTGCTGTAATAGTGTCTCTGTGTGCAAAGCGCCTTAATAAAGTTATACAGGTATGTTCTAGGCAACGTGTGATTTATTATAAAAGAGTTAATATAAAAATATACTGTAGTATTAAGTACTACGCAAGTGTCATCATGCAATCCCAGACCTTTCAACTTTAGGGAGATAAAGCAAAGCTTTCCGGTATTCGTCAACACATTTATTTTCATGTTTACCAAATAATTAAGATAAAGTCGTAATTAAGAAACAATTTAATGAAATACCACACAATGAAGACTAAACAGTCGGCCGACAGTTGACCCGATGATTGCCAATTTTTTTAAAAGAAAATCTTGATTCCAATCAAAGTTTTCAGTCGGTCTAACATCGGCTAAATACCTGATCTTTGTAATGTGTGTACTACCATTCATCTTCATACTGATTTATGAGTCCAAACAAACTATCGGCCGACTAAAAGTGTTTTAGTGTGCGCTTTACCTATCAGTTGCTAGGTATATTTTTTGTCGAATTATTTTAGTTAATTTAACCAGTTTATTGATTCGTAGAATTTAATAAGGAAAGGGAAATATTTATGTATGATTAATAAATTAAAACACGTGTTTAGGTTATCGCCCGATATGTTTGTTGGGTTTAAAGATCGGAATAATATAAATAGTTTAAGAATAGGTTCAGATCAATATCCACGGTGCAGTGGAAATATTTACCTACTAATATTAATAACAAACAATGTTTGAATATTGAATGAAGCGTAATTATAATAATTTATGATTCATGCCAGCATTTTTTGTCGATAAAACTATAGGTGTTTTGTCTATTATTATTGTCTTCTGGTTTATTTAATAATTGGAGGCCCACTTATGTCATTTTATGACTCATTATTTTAAAAGCAAAATTATGCAATTGTTCCGTGAACAGAAATAATTCCGCGATGATACCACGGACTGCCCATCCCGTATCCCGACCCTCTTCCCACCGTACGCTACCAGGCAACCACGAAACGAAAAGAGCTCTCTTAAAACCCGCCATGTGTCACTGGCAATACAAGCTTCTTTTACTTCCATGAACCTTAACACCCAGAAAATAAGAGCCATTTATTGCAACGCGTTTCTCATTGCCAGCTGTCAACCGGCGTTATCCTGAATAGACTTTATTCCTAAGGAATAAGGATGACGTTTGATTGCTCATAGTGCTAATCGGTTTGGATGAGACATCGCTTGCAGCATTATGTGTCCCTAGTACCTCGGTCATATGTTTTCGTTCCGTGGTCGTTACGGTCCTGTGGACCCTTTTGTTTTAATTCCAATGAATGCGTTTTGTTATGAGCTTTTGTAGAATTTCCAGTGAATGAATGAAGTTAAAGGAAACGTAAACAGCCGTTGTTTGTTATTGTTTATTGTTGTGTTAGGAATTTTGATCAATAGTTTGGGATCGTAAAATACTTTCCGCATATTAAAATAACTTGTACACTTAATTTAATAACAATAAATTAGTCACAGGCAGTTTTTATTCTCATTCAACAATAAAATATGTATTTGGATACTACAGTGCAGTTAACGTAACAAAAACAAGGTATGGGCAAAAAATACATGTTTGTAGAATAGTTAAGCCCATCAGTAACGGTTACAAGTCATATTCAAATAAACTTAAAAAAAAAACAGTTTTCTGAAAAATATTTGATTTCTACATCCTGCATTCCTGAGTTCCATTGTTTGCTAAGCAATATTTGTAGGTTATGTTTAGCTCGTGGTCTAGTAAAATTATACTGAAGTCTGCAATCTTCCTTCATTCACTCATTCATAAAAATCCACGATGACAATGCATTTTTGGACCAACACGGGCGATAAATCACCGAATAGTCTATCCCGGTAAACCAACCTCCTCAGTATTTCTGTTATCCTAGTCCAAAATTTGCCATTGATACCATCGCAGTTTGGTAGAACCAGTACCCAGAATTCATATAAAGTGAAAAATACTACCTCCAAGTTTAGAATTAGATTAAATGCTAATTTGTATAATGTAATGAAATTGAAACACACTACCACTTAGTTGTAACTTTTGCGACTAAAGAAAATTCATTTTGATAGCATTAGAAGTTTTCACTTAGTTCTTTCTTCTCACAAAGTTGCTTGGCATTTGGTACGAACTAGAAGTTTTCTTTGAAGAGTAACTTTGTTGCAGCACATTCAAATTGTGGTTTGTACTGTAGTTACCATACATAAATCTAAAAAAAAGACAAACATACAAATTGCAGACAGAGAAAAAACAGAAATTTCAATCCCTCTTTTGCGCCGGGGGTTAAAAGGCACTCAAAATATCTTTCCAGAAAAGATGACACCACCCTTTTCATTTCATCTTAATCAATTAATCGTTACATGAAAGCCATTAGGAAGTTGTTTAACTTGAATCCATCATAAGTCATCACCCTTTACCCAAGTTAGGATGACGCGACCCTGCCAACAGTTGTGACCAGATTTCTCTGAGAGACATAAGTACTAGCTGTTTTCCCTGGTTTCTCCCGCCACCCTTGGAAACTAAACCAATTCCTGTACCTGGATATAATACCTGCAGCCTATGCCCTATGTCACCCTGGTATAATCGCTACATGTAAAACACTGGTACTCAGCTGCATTCGGTTAGACTAGAAGCCGACCCCAACATAGTTGGGAAAAGGCTCGGCAAGTGATGATGATGACACCCGGGTATAATTTAGCTCCCTAACGTTGAAATAATTTTGTTTTGGAGTCTTTGGCAGACAAACAAACATAAATATACTTTTTTTTCTATAGGTTGAAGTACGAAATAAACTCAGTTGACCCGCAGTTTCGCCTACACATTTACTTCGAAATAGGAACAACAGACAGACAGGCGTTTTGCTCTCTTAATTGCACTATAATTAATAGATTAATCTGGCCAAAAAGGTCGTTTACTTGCAAAACATTTGTGTCTGTTTCTACGAAACTTTTAAATGGAAGTCGTTTAATTTTTTCAGGAATTCAATACTTACCAGATTTTCAAAGCCCAATCTAGGACCTCCTTCCTCATCTTAGTTCCAAAACCAAGGTCAAAATTATTAGACTGATGATTGAAAAGTGATTTAAAAACAGGCAAAAGTATTATAACCTAGTCTTAATTATTCATTTAGTGCACTCTGCAGCTGTAAAACGGACGGCGGTATAACAACTATAAAGCACCAAGTGGGATATCAAATGGCTTGCTTAGAGATGGGCAGCAGCATCTCCGAAGCTAAACATATCCTACACTGCGCTTACCAACACGCATACCCAGCGCGGTGAGTATGGGCAAAGCCCCCCAGCTTGGGAGAGGCCTTTGTCCAGCAGTGGACGTTTATAGTTATCGGCACGAATCTTGAGCTCTGACCTTCGCCTGCACAGAAGTAATTTATTGGGTCCCTTTTGTGGTATGAAGTGAGGCGCGGGGGCGGGCTAAAGCGGTGATTGGCCTGCAGTGCATCGCATCATAGCCGTCACTCGGGATTGGTTCTTTGCTAATAAATCACTTCTGCGCAGATGTAGGTCTGAGCTCAAGATTCGTGCCGATAACTATACTATGATGATGAATCAAACTCATAACTAGCCTATTATCATATTAAACAAATCTATCAAACTAGCACATCGTCCATGGTTATGCCTATCATCACCTATCAACCGTGCCAATTGTATGCCTATAACAGATTTAGTAACTAGTGAATCATTATTACATTTCCGCGTGTGAATAATACACTGTCTATTATTAGGGGACATTGAATAACGATAAATATGACCGCGATATGCCTGGATAGACTTGACATTGCTTGTATTGCGCCTAAAAATATTTGCGGTGAGTATGTATGGAGCTATGAGTTTGTTTAAGGAGTTATAACTTTTTTTGGCTAGGCCTTTTTTTTTGTTATCGCTGGGCTAAAAATGCTATTAGGCATCCCCTTCCCGTCGGGGACAGGAGAAGGATATGTGGGACTCCCCGGTAAAGACGTTCCCGGTATACCCACTAAAAAGGCCCAGCGGCACTCCGACCTCGCCTGAGTGGAGGGGGTCTGGAAATCTATGGCGTCCAGGCTAGGCCTAACTATTGTTAAAAGTGAAATGGAAGCCGACCCCAACGTAGTTTGGGAAAAAGGCTCGGAGGATGATATTTCTTTCTTAGTGGTACAGGTTTCCTGCCGGAGCTGTGGGATTATTTGAAAGAGTTACCGCGGCCCTGGCTCAAGAAGTAACATGGTGGATTTTAGTTGGTAAGAGTCTGATACTTCCCGCTGCGCTCACAGCTGGAAGGGTCATTTGATGATTTTTCATAAAAAAGAAGGGAGGTATCATAAAATAGCTTTAACAAATAAGTATCGCGAAAGTTAATCTTGTAAAGAATCAGAAAATAGAAGAGATTAGTAGCTATGATTTCTCCAAACTGTCCCAACAAAATACTATCACAACAAAACCTTTAAGACATTGTATCAATACATACACCAATTCGCAATACCAGCTTTAGCCTCAAGGATGTTCAAAAAAGGCATTGTTATAAGATCGTCAGAAGTGACAGCTGGTCAATTGTCTTCACCTATACCATTTTAGGCCAAGGCCTTTTCCGTATTCCAAGATGAGGTACAAACATCACTTTTTACCCCCGACTTGGTTTGTTTGCAAACCTTGGTACCAAAACTTATTTGGTTTCTTAAACCAACAATAGTTTTGTTTCATCATTGTTCGACGCTATTATGTAAAAGTGGTGTACAATGCAAAGAATATAATAGGTGTACGTAATTCGTGTTGTTATTGTTAAATAATGTTCCTATTGTTTATGTTAGCCTAGTTACGTTAGGTGGTTTTGACACGTGCCTTCGATGTTAAGAATCGAAAATTATCTAGAACTTTCTCATATTATATGCTGAAAAGACTGTAAATTATTCGAGCGGTTGATATAATAATTACTTTACTTCTAGTGAGAGTTAGTTAACCATACATACATACTTCAATCAAAAGTTACGGCAGTTCTTATTTGGCCAGGAAAAACACAGACAATTTTCCGTCCTACGTTCAAAGTTCAAGTAATTCAGCAGACATTTTGGCGTGGAAAAATACTTACCTACCTAAAAACTGCTGTCATTTAACAATGATTTAGCTTACATAATAATTTAATAGCCCGTCATAAAGTCCTCTATATTAGGCATTGTTTTGTTATCAAGTTGTAAAGTATGGGAAGTAGAATTATGGCCACGATAAGCTATTCAAAACGTTCAAAAGTTTTTATTTATTGTCATACTTATTATGTCACTTCGCTTTCTCTCCTTTTAAAAGGTTATAGAAATGATCGCCTAAAGACCCCATCAATTCGTTTTTTTTTTCAACTTTCTCGGTTTGAAACGCCGAGTACTAGGGCAACATAGCTACAAAGATGCGTCAACATTCCACAGGAGAAAAAACATTGACCGTGGCAGTGAGTAAACAACAGCTGTTTTTTTTATTGTGTTGTGTAGTGAAGTTTGCTAACATCTCCTCAGTTTTTCTATTGTCCTGGTCTTGTAGAAAACTAAACAATGGATTCTTTGGAGGAAAATTGATCTACCAGGATCTCCTAGTATGAAAATTGCAATATTTACTATAAGTTTTTTTTTGAAATTCATCAAACAAATTGAACCTTTTTTGTCCTTTAAATAGCACACTATTTACTCCGGATTATTTAAAGACACCCTAGAAAAACGACACAAAAGTTTTAATAAAATCTGTATCGCGGAGCTATTTTAATACAAAGAGCAATATAACAAGTTTCATAAACCCATTAAAGTCTTTGCCAGCTTTAACTTAAACTTATTTCAAAACAAACAAAAGGGTTTGTTAACCCTTTAAAGTGCAATCTATTGAACACAATTTTGTCTGACACCTCTCAGGGAGGTTAGATCGTTTACAATTTTATTAGAACAGGTGAATGCAATCGTAAGTATCATGACACCACTTTTGCCTTTGACAAAAGATTATTAAATAGACTCGTGAAGTGTTAGGCACTTTCAGATTTACGTTTCAAAATTGAACTTAAAAGTTTTTTAGAACTATTTTTTTTGTTCGATTGAGTGAAGAGTCAAGATGTAGAGATAATGTCTTTTAATAAACAAATACGTGGAATTTGAATTACCATCTCTTTTTCGAGAAGTTATTTGAAATCTTAATAAGTTATTCAAAAGTTAGCTTGCACAGCCATGAAAGGTTAGATTTAGGAAACTTTCAAGTTTATACTAAGTACATATTATGTGTGTCCTGGTATGAAAACCTACCTCCTGATTATAAAACAGAATAATACACACGACCTTATGCCTATCCCTAACTCATAAGAAAACGATCACCATATTAGAGTTAACGCCTATAACATTGTCTGTGGTAAGGTTACACCATAAATAATCATATCCATTCGCCTTGTGCACCCCTGGTAGCTTACTGTTATGCGATGATAACAATATTGAAAAAAAATTAAAGAAACCATTTTTTTGAACGCTATTTCTCACTGTTGGGCAAACATTTGACAAGTTTTGCTACTCGAAATGGCTTGAAGTGTTGTCAAAAGTTTGGTTTGTTAGTACCTACATCTGGTTTCAATTAGAAACTAAACTGTAATATTAAATTAGAATGTACATTAACCCCGTCAATACATAATATCCTTACTTAAGTGTGAGTATTACGAAAGCCAAAGGTACTCTGTATGTATGTCTGTTTGTTTGTCGCTCTGTCACGCCAAAACTATCGAACCTATTTAAATTTAATTTGATACACGGATAGCCTAAATCCTGAGAAAGGACACAGGCATACTTTTTACCCGGTTGCTTGAAGTGTTTCCCCAGGGACGCGAGTAGAACCGCGTGGTACAGCTAGAGAGGTAAAAGTAAATTTCTTAGGGCGTGCACACACAATAGTGTTTAATCGCAATACATAGCTCGGCTCACCTTGTGACTACCCCCTACGATGAGGTCGTGTAAGCGCCCGATAAAACTAAATGACAATCGAGGCTGTGGACTTACTGTTACACCGTAATGTACCACAGAAATGCATCTTTTCTCTCAAGCTGGCTAATCAAAGGTTTGTAAAAGACAAGGGACTTGTGTCTTGTGTTTTCTGACACCTGAAAGAGTTGTTTGCATGCGGCTTGAAAGTGCCTCACAGTCCTCAAAAATCTATTATGTATTTATTATTCATGCTTTGATTAAAAATCGTCTTTAATCATACCTGGCAATTATTATGATAGCACTTTTTTATTTAAGTTAACAAATGACCACCCCGGCGTGGGTACCTACGGCGTGAGTGAGTATCAGACTCTTACTGACTAAAACCCAGCTCTCATCTTCCTTCTTGAGCTCTTTATGTACGAAGGCCGCGGTAACTCTTTCGAACCTAGACCATGACAGCATTTCTGCTGTTCATTAATGTGACAGCATTACACTGCGTTGCAAAAAAAACCTCTCAGCAAATAAGTCAAACACTACATCGGGTTGACCCCGGGAGTAGAGGTGAAGCGAACAAGGTCACTGCACAACTCAACTTTACTGCAGGGTTGTGTAAAAGCTTATTTCTTTGTCTGGTCGCGAAACATTGGCGTTTTGCTTTTGTTTTGTTTACTTATAAACATTTTAATCTTTAACATTTTAGGGATCCGAACACAAAGGGTAAAACGGGACCCTGTTATTAAGACTTCTTTGGCCGTCTGTATCTCATGAACCGTGATAGTTAGACAGTTGAAACTTTCACAGATGATGTATTCTTGTTGCCGCTTTAAAAACTACAAATAATAAGAACTGTTGTAGCAAAATAAGTATTTTAGATTTCTATGGATGGACCCGTGCAGTTGTTACTTAGGCACGAATTTTAAGGCCTCTCATAAAGTATACATAATGTTCAAATTCACGTTTGTCGAAGCATCTTCCAAGTTTTACTAGGAAGACGACCTTATATATTTACTGCTACCACTAAACTTTGTATCTCTATAAAAATATAAAAATATAAAAAGGTTCAAAAGTTCACTGAACTGTAGAGTTCATAGTTTACGAGTGGGGTTAAGTCAAAGACACTTGGGGAGAAATCCAGGTTAGCTATATTCTTTAAATGTTTTTACAACGCGACCAGTTTATAAATCTTTGAACGAAACATCTTATCACAATACATTTTTATTCTATCCCTAGGAAACCATTTCCCGCGCATGGATAAAAAGTTACCCATGTATATCCTTTCTCATACTTTAGACTATCTGCACTCTATCTATCTGTGTACAAAAAAATATTTAAATCTATTCAGTAGATTTCGCGTGAACTCATAATTAATACCTATCTATTTAAATTTTTCATTTTTAATGTATTAATTAATTAATTTATATTTTTAATAATTTAAATTAATAAGTAATTCATAACAAGATCAGTCCTACGACACAAATATTATTCATATCTCAGTACTAGGAGTGCAGAAGCGACAAGCACGTGTTTGACCAACGATTGCTTATTACGGTTAATATTCGACCGGATTATGTCACTAGGGATTTGGTGCTATTTACTTAACGCACAAAATTATTATGATAAGACCAGCATTGGAATACTCGGACCTAATTTATAAGTAGGTTAGTCTTTTTATAAATTGTACACTCATTTCGCCGTTGGTTTAGTTGACGCTAAGTGCGACTGCTGCGCACGTGGTCTCGAGTTCGTCAGTTGGCCCGAAATTGCTCTGTGGGTTTAAGAAAATTGTATTTTTTACAAAGAAGCCCGGAGTCTGGAAGTTGGTTGTGATTAGGGCTGCCATCCGTCCGGGTTTCCCCGGATTTGTCCTCGTTTGGAGGCCGTCCGGGGGCCGTCCGGGCGGGGTTTCAAGAAGTGTCCGGGGAAAACCCTGACATTTTTCATAGGGCCATCTTAACCTATGGTGCCTGGGTATGCAAATTACCCGGGCGCCTAATAATGCAGAAGTCGAAGTGTCCCAAAACTCCAAAATTTTCGCGCTCGCGGCTTCTTTTCTTAACACATTTTTTTTTACGTTTAGCTACTTTAATATCCCAATATTCAAAAAATTTTGCGCTCGCTTCGCTTACGGCTTCTTCACTTTGCGGATTTTTTTATTATACAAGTTTAAGTGCTTAAGTGACCCAAAACTCAAAAATTTTCGCGCTCGCTGCGCTCGCGGCGACTTCACTTTACAGTTGTTTGTATTTTTCAACATTTTTTTGTCTAACCTATCAAGAAGGTAACTCCTAGTTTCCATATGAGCTTTCTTAATTATGACCTTCGAAATACATTAAGTCACAATCTTTCAATACTAGGTACTACATGAGCTAGAGAGGCCCTGGCTTTTCATGTAAGGAAGGACCTCATTGAATTTAAGTAATATGGTAATATTAAAAATTAGGTCTTGTTTTGTTAAACAAAAAAAATCGGACTCGTCCGGGGAAAAAATGCTATTTACGCCAAATGTCCGGGTTTTTTTAAATATTTGTCCGGGTTTGGCGAAATTCGAAATGGCAGCCCTAGTTGTGATACACCCGAGCTTCGGAGAGTACTTAAATGTAGATCCGCGCCTGACCCCCCTCCGGTCGTATTTATAACCAGCTCCGTAAAGGCTAAACCGATTTGAAAAATTCTTGTACCTACTGTTTGAAAGCTGCAATCTTCTCGAGTAGCGTAGGCTATATTTTATCCCGGTATGTGCAGTAATTCCTACGAAACGCGAGTGAAACTTCGGGAAAACGGCTAGTCGTGTATAAATTATAATAATTACGCATCAGTGTTATCAAAACAATAGTTGTATTATCAAAATGTTTTGCTTCATCATCAACAAATGAACACGTTTTAAGGAAATCAACCACAAAGATTATCAAGTTCATCAACAATATATATTATAAACAATAACGCATTACTTTATAATAATAATAATAGTTCACTGAACTTAATCCCACGAGTCGGAAGTTAAACAATATTATATGCTAAACATCCTATGTACATAATAATGTTATTTATTAACGTAACATGTGAATATACTCGCCCATTCAAGAATTATTGAAATATTTTAAGCATATCTCACACCACATTGAAATATGCGTCTACATATTTAGCCGACTACAAGTCGTGGTGGCCTAGTGGGTAAAGGACCAACCTCTCAAGTATGAGGGCGCGGGTTCGATCCTAGGTCAGGCAAGTACCAATGCAACTTTTCTAAGTTTGTTTGTACTTTCTAAGTATATCTTAGACACCAATGACTGTGTTTCGGATGGCACGTCAAACTGTAGGTCCCGGCTGTCATTGAACATCCTTGGCAGTCGTTACGGGTAGTCAGAAGCCAGTAAGTCTGACACCAGTCTAACCAAGGGGTATCGGGTTGCCCGGGTAACTGGGTTGAGGAGGTCAGATAGGCAGTCGCTTCTTGTAAAGCACTGGTACTCAGCTGAATCCGGTTAGACTGGAAGCCGACCCCAACATGATTGGGAAAAGACTCGGAGGATGATGATATTTAGCCGACTACGCCTGAAGGTGTAATATGTTGTAATGTTTTGCTTGAGTAATGTATGCAGGTATGCTATGGACAGACGACCTTATAAAGGTCGCCGAAAGACGCTGGATGCAGGTCGCCTCCAACAGGTATCTGTGGAGATCTAAGGGGGAGGCCTATGTTCAGCAGTGGACGTCCTATGGCTGAGATTATGATGTTATGGCCGTTCTACGTTTTCTATGTTATAGCTTTGGTCAGAAATTATGCATTAAGTAAATAGTTTCGCATTACCTGTTATCATCTGCCTAGCCTTTTCCTAGCTACATTGGGTTTTTCTATCTACCATTCTAAGTACCAGTATTTTAGTACGGAGTAATTGCATTTTTAACAAACTCCTTGATAAAACTGGCTGTCAAATGATTTGCTTCCAATTACCCAAGGAATACCGAATCTCATTTAAAGTTCGTTATCCTAAACCATCCCTATCACCCTTATTTTTTAACAAGCGGATATAAAACACAGAATATATTTAAACTGTGTATAACATTAGTTCAAATAAAGTCCGTCAGCAAAACACTGAGAGACTTTTTCAAAAAATTATCATTAGTTACAGAGAATGACGAGTATTTTACCTACTTCATGATACTTAGCGTGTCAATTTTCACCCGAAAGCTTTATACTGCGTTGTGTAACGAAACCATAGCGCGATGTAGTTTTACCCTGATCTGTGTCAGCGCCATCTGTTGAGCACGGTTGTAGTTTCAGATGCGGGTTTAGGCTATGGAATATATAAAAGAAAGTCGTGTTAATTACACATTTTATAACTCAAGAATGGTTGAACGGTTTAGGCTGAAAATTAGAGGGGATTTAGCTTAGACCCGTTAGAAGGACATAGGATTTTTTGTCACCATCCGGAACGCGGGTGAAAAAGCGGGCATAAAAAATATAGGTATATAAAGGTATATAAAAATATAGGTATGTATTTACTTATATAATAAATAGCCTATGATACTCTCAAATAACTTAGCTTTCTTTTGGTATAATTTACAAAATCCATACATTCTGACTGAGATTTGCCGTGACTATGATCTCATAAACTCTTTATAAAAATATTCATTAAACATGGATTAAACTTACACCCTGGAAAAACAAAAGAAGAATATATAATGTACATACATTCTCAAAGGTTAAAACTTGGAATAGCTTTAATCCTTCTTCATAAATAAGATTTAAGACACAGAATATGTTTAAACTGTGTATAACATAAGTCCAGATAAAGTCAGTCAGCATAACACTGAGAGACTTTTTCAAAAAATTATCATCAGGTTTTATGGTAGGTATGAGGTGTCAATAGGCATAGATATGAGGTAAGTGTCGTAGCTTTTCAATTTTCACCCGAAAGCTTTATATTGCGTTGTGTAACGAAACCATAGCGCGATGTAGTTTTACCCTGATCTGTGACAGCGCCATCTATCGAGCACGGTTGTAGTTTCTGAAATACAGGCTGAAGAATGAATTTTCGCAGTTTTTTTTCAATTGAGTAAGTCAGAGATGTGAGTATAAAATTAAATAAAACTTCGTGTTATAATTAGCCCTTTTGTCTTCAATTTACACACTAACACTTACTTTGGTAAGTGAATTCATAGTAAAAGAGACCGTGCTTTAAGGCGGTGTTTTGTATGAGTTTTGAGCGGATTGCATAGAAACTAGAAAATTTAATTTGATATTTGTAAGAATGATACAGTATAATGTTGCATTTTTCCTGAATGCTTTATGTTGCGTTGTGAACGAAACTAGCTTTAGCCTGAACTGTGGATATAGCTTATGATTTTCTCAAGTAGATAACTTTATTTTCTATTGCTAAAATATTAAAAAAAAGTAGATCCTGAGATTCCCCATTTTACCCTACCCACTTTCTTTGATTAGTACTGATAAAGTCAGTCAGCAAAAAACTGACCAACTTTTTCAAAAATTATCGTTTTGTACACCAACATTATATTTATTTGTCATGGCTCTTCAATTTTCACCCGAAAGCTTTATATAGCGTTGTGTAACGAAACCATAGCGCGATGTAGTTTTACCCTGATCTGTGATAGCGCCATCTGTTGAGCACGAATGCAGTTTCAGAAAATTCGGGAAAAATTGGGAAATTCGGACTTTGGAAATGAGTGCCTTAACTTTTAAAATCTTCGATAGAGACAGATTTTGTAACTTTAAACATCATCGTCATCCTTTTTTGACCCACTGCAGGACAGGGGCCTCTTTCCATACGGAGAAGGCATGAGTACCTACTAATCACCACGCTTGCTCAGTGTGGGTTGGCGATTTCAGATTTCCTCCAGCTGTTTTCCTTTACATTTACTCAGTTTATTATTAAGTGTATAGGAAAAATGTAACAAGGAAGTTTAAAAATTGACGGATGTTATGTTGTTAATTTACTTCTCTGTTTATTAGTCAGCCAGCAAATACTGACCGACTATACAAAAATTCGCTATCCCCTCCCTAATGAAGGGCGGGCGTTTTGGGGGCTGTCTTTCGTTTTGTCTAATGGATTTTATCATAGCTCTTCAATTTTCACCTGAAAGCTTTATACTGCATTGTGTAACGAAACCATAGCGCGATGTAGTTTTACCCTGATCTGTGACAGCGCCATCTGTTGAGCACGATTGTAGTTTCTGATGCGGGAAATTCGGGCTGCGGAAATGAATGCATTAACATTTAAAATCGACGATAAAGACAGATTTTATTACTTTTAACATACCTAGTCGTCATCCTTTTTATGACCCACTCTATGACATGGGCCTCTTTTCATACAGAGAAGGAATTAGTGCTAACCACCACTCTTGCTTAGTGTGAGTTGACGACTTAAGACTTAATTTCAGTTTTTCTCCAGTTGTTTTCCTTCAAGTACACTCACTTTATTATTAAGTGCATAGGTAAAATGTAGCAAGTAAGTTTAAAAACGGTGTTTTTAACTTGTTTACTTGGTTATGCGGATATTGAAAAGTTTGAAAATCTTAAGGCAGTCATGTTCCTGAAAATATTTATTTCTCTGTTTATTAGTCAGCCAGCAAATACTGACCGACTTTACAAAAATTGGCGATGGTGTTACACCCTCCCTAATGTATTTTATCATAGCTCTTCAATTTTCAACTAAAAGCTTTATACTGCGTTGTGTAACGAAACCATAGCGCGATGTAGTTTTACCCTGATCTGTGACAGCGCCATCTGTTGAGCACGATTGCAGTTTCTAATGTGGGACATTCGGGCTTTGGAAATTAATGCATTAACATTTAAAATCGACGATGAAGACAGATTTTGTAACTTTAAACATCGTCGTCAGCCTTACAAGACCCACTGCAGGACATACCTAGACCTCTTTTTAACCCACTACAGAATATGGGCCTCTTTTCATACAGAGAAGGAATACGTGCTAATCACCACTTGCTCAGTGTGAATTTGAGATTTAAGACTTAATTTCAGATTTCCTCCAGCTGTTTTCCTTCACGTTTATTCAGTTTATTATTAAGTGTATAAATAAAATCTAACAAGTAAGTTTAAAAACAGTGTTCTTAACTTGCTGATTTGCTTATGCTTTCAATTTTTTTTCAAATTGTCGGATGTTGAAAAGTTTAAAAACATACAGACAGAATTGTGTTGCTGGGCAGTTTGTTCCACCACTTCTTCTTCCCAGCAAAAACACATAGGAAGTGGTGAAGGGCGGGCGTTTTGGTTGCTGTCTTTTGTGAATTTGACGTTCAAAAAGTGCTGATTTTTAGCCTACTTTGAATAAATGACTTTTTTGAAAATCTTAAGACAGTAACGTTCCTGAAAATATTTCTTTCTCTGCAGATATAAGTCAGCCAGCAAAATACTGACCGACTTTACAAAAATTCACGATCGTTTTATTCTTCAATGTAATACCCCAATACTTAGCTCTTCAATTTTCACCAGAAGCTTTATACCTACTGCGTCGTGTAACGAAACCATAGCGCGATGTAGTTTTACCCTGATCTGTGACAGCGCCATCTGTTGAGCACAATTGCAGTTTCAGAAAATTCGGGAAAAATTGGGAAATTCGGACTTTGGAAATGAGTGCCTTAACTTTTAAAATCTTCGATAAAGACAGATTTTGTAACTTTAAACATCATCGTCATCCTTTTTTGACCCACTGCAGGACATGGGCCTCTTTCCGTACGGAGAAGGCATGAGTACCTACTAATCACCACGCTTGCTCAGTGTGGGTTGGCGATTTCAGATTTCCTCCATTACAGACTTTTAATAATTCTTCACGTTTACTCAGTTAATTATTAAGTGTATAGGAAAAATGTAACAAGGAAGCTTAAAAATTGTCGGATGTTATGTATGTTAATTTACTTCTCTGTTTATTAGTCAGCCAGCAAATACTGACCGACTATACAAAAATTCGCTATCCCCTCCCTAATGAAGGGCGGGCGTTTTGAGGGCTGTCATTTGTTTTGTCCAATGTATTTTATCATAGCTCTTCAATTTCCACCTGAAGCTTTATATTGCGTTGTGTAACGAAACCATAGCGCGATGTAGTTTTACCCTGATGACAGCGCCATCTGTTGAGCACGATTGTAGTTTCAGATGTGGGAAATTCAGGCTGCGGAAATGAATGCATTAACATTTAAAATCGACGATAAAGACAGATTTTGTAACTTTAAACATCGTCATCAATTTTTTTTTAACCCACTGCAGGACATGGGCCTCTTTTCATACAGAGAAGGAATTAGTGCTAACCACCACTCTTGCTTAGTGTGAGTTGACGACTTAAGACTTAATTTCAGTTTTTCTCCAGTTGTTTTCCTTCAAGTACACTCACTTTATTATTAAGTGCATAGGTAAAATGTAGCAAGTAAGTTTAAAAACGGTGTTTTTAACTTGTTTACTTGGTTATGCTATCCATAATTTTTCCAAATTGTCGGATATTGAAAAGTTTGAAAATCTTAAGGCAGTCATGTTCCTGAAAATATTTATTTCTCTGTTTATTAGTCAGCCAGCAAAATACTGACCGACTTTACAAAAATTGGCGATGGTGTTACACCCTCCCTAATGTATTTTATCATAGCTTTTCAATTTGAACTGAAAGCTTTATATTGCGTTGTGTAACGAAACCATAGCGCGATGTAGTTTTACCCTGATCTGTGTCAGCGCCATCTGTTGAGCACGATTGTAGTTTCTAATGTGGGACATTCGGGCTGCGGAAATTAATGCATTAATATTTAAAATCGACGATAAAGACAGATTTTGTAACTTTAAACATCGTCGTCATCCTTTTTTGACCCACTGCAGGACATGGGCCTCTTTTCATACATAATCATCACGCTTGCTCAGTGTGGGTTGGCGATTTAAGACTTTTAATTTCAGATTTCCTCCAGCTGTTTTCCTTCACGTTTTCTCAGTTTATTATTAAGTGTATAGGCAAAATGTAGCAAGTAAGTTTAAAAACAGTGTTTTTGACTTGTTTACTTGCTTATGCTATCAATTTTTTTTCAAATTGTCGGATGTTGAAAATTTTAAAAACATACAGACAGAATTGTGTTGCTGGGCAGTTTGTTCCACCACTTCTTCTTCCCAACAAAAACACATAGGAAGTGGTGAAGGGCGGGCGTTTTGGTTGCTGTCTTTTGTGAATTTGACGTTCAAAAAGTGCTGATTTTCAGCCTGCTTTGAATAAATGACTTTTTTGAAAATCTTAAGGCAGTAACGTTCCTGAAAATATTTATTTCTCTGCAGATATAAGTCAGCCAGCAAAATACTGACCGACTTTACAAAAATTCATCGCGGTACACCCCAATGTAACACCCCAATACTTAGCTCTTCAATTTTCACCTGAAAGCTTTATATTGCGTTGTGTAACGAAACCATAGCGCGATGTAGTTTTACCCTGATCTGTGACAGCGCCATCTGTTGAGCACGATTGTAGTTTCTGATGCGGGAAATTCGGGCTGTGGAAATGCGTGTAGTAATAACACTTAAAAGTGGTACAGTTAGAGGGATTTTTGTTTTTTTTTTTTATATATATGTTACATCGTCGTCAGCCTTTTTATTGACCTCTTATCATACAGAGAAGGAATTACGCTTGCTCAGTGCGAATTGAAAATTCTGACTAAGTTGTCTGATTAGTTTAGGTTTTCTCTGGATGTTTTCATTTATATTTACTCAGTTAATTTATAAGCGCATAGATAAACTGTCAAAAGTAAGCTCAAAAAAGTATTTTAAACTTGTATATTTGCTTATGCTATCCATTAATTCCATTAAATTGTTGGATGTTGCAAAATTCGAGTCTTAGAACAGTCATGTCTCTGAAAATAAGTAATTCCTCTCTCTCTGTAACTATAAATTCTAATATTTAAAATTCTCACTTAATAATAAAATACTCACTGTAAACATAAGTTTTACACGACACTTAAGTACAGAATAAGTATACCAAGTACATAAGTACTGACAGCAGTGTAATAATGCAAAGATAAACGCCATTACGAAATTGATAACTCGGCATATTATTATCTAGTTCAATATTGCTACGATAAGCTTTAATTAATTCGATAACGAAGCTATTTTCAGATTTAAGCTCACAAGGTTTTTTTTCATAGTAATAAGGGCTGCCAAATATTTGGTAAAAAGGTTTTTTTTTGTGTATTAACGACTGCCAAGGATGTTCAATGACAGCCGGGACCTACAGGTTAACGTGCTCTCCGAAACACAGTCATTGGTGTCCAAGATATACTTATACGTGTAGAGTACGTACAAACTTAAAAAAGTTGGATTTGTATAGGTTGCACGCACTCATACCTCCTTGAGTGGTTGGTTCTTTACCTACTATACCTATACCATTCGCCTTACCTTTACATCCCTAGATAATAATCCATTTATCAATGTTTTTAGGTTCTGCTGGCTTGAGTTTCCGTGTTAGAGATTTCTGTTATCTAGAGCGCTATTTGATCATCCTTTACCAAGAGGGGTGAAGGGGGGAGGGTTAGTAGATTAGTTGTGCTTCATAAATTTTCATAGTTTTTTCATCATGCTGAATTTCCCATTTAGATAAAAGCTTGTATTTGATGTTGCTGCGTAGTGGGAAGTGTAATATTGTGTATTATTGCGTTAATAGCTTCTGTACGCGGTCTGAGAGAAAATATTTGCCATACTCTGATGAAAGTATGTATTTTTTCACTCTGTAGACTAGGTATCTGTGTACCAGAACTTAATTGGTTCTTTAGGTGTGGCCTGAAAGCTCGAAAGACAGAGAGACAGAGTTACTTTCGTATATAAATATTAATGAGGATATTTATTCGTTGTTAGTAAATATTATTAATTAACTTTAGATACACCCACTTCTCAGTGTAGGCCTTAACAAAACAATGCAATGCGCCTGTTTGTAAACACACAAATATTATTACTATGGCCGCTGATCTAACGCACGTTGTTGTCACGTTTTACTCACTTACAACCATTCTGTTAAACACTCATGATTTACTGCGGTTTCACTCGCGGTAACAGGGGAATTTCTGCCCGTATTCGTCTAAAAAAGTAACTTTGATCCATAGTTAGGGAACCTATATTATCCGTAGTTATTTTCCTCTGCGCTGTTTAAACTGTAAAAATATAAAATAAACAAACAGGTAAAAAAATATAAGTAAGTATAAGGAAGGACTACTAATGTCTCCCAGTTACACCCGCGTCCTAGGGGAATTACGTTCTATACTTGAGCAAAATAGAAACTTGATACACATCGAAAAAACAATTGACAACCGTTGTCATTTTTTTTTTCAAATCGTTTATATAAGTCCATAGATTACGCCGTACAAACTTACATACTTTGTCTCACAGTAATATAAGTTAACAATCATAGATTAGATCAGACAGGGAGTTTAACACACGTGAAACGAAACGTGGTTAATTTGTTAGGTGGCATGATGCTGGCTGATTGCCAACGGCAAGAGTCATCATTCTTAATCCTTTTTCTAAATAATTAATTGCTTTACTTCTTAAATGTTTCCGGGATGTGGTTTCTGTCGAAAGCTACTGGTAAATAGATGTTACTGGTAAATAGATATTAGAATGTTTTCAATGTATTTCTTTACTCAATTTGAATAAAATTAGCCGAAAACTACTTCGGAATAGATTTTACTATAAAGTCTGAAATCACCAACCCGCATTGAGCAAGCGTGGTGATTAATGCTCAATCCTTCTCCGTGTGAGGGGAGGCCTGTGCCCAGCAGTGGGACAGGACAGTAACAGTAACAAAGCTAAAGTTATTAGTGTACACCTAGTAAAAAGTTTTTACCTAATTGAATTGTAATAAGATTCTGACGAATTTTCCCTACTTTTCCATTAATTAGATTTTCCTTTCTTTTTCTAATTATTTTTTACCTATACTACGCCATTTTAGCATTTACCCCTAAATAAAAGATTAAAAAATATATATATGAAAATCATAAAAACCCCGCCAATCCGCAGATCTGAAAAACCGCTACAGGTACAAAAAATCGATATGATTATTTATCAATCTGAAATGAAAAGATTACCACTACAATGCACTTGACAATGAATGATTAAGATAACTGAGTGGCGATCGATTGAGTATCGTGTGATAATCATCATACATTAACATACCGACCTGTGATATTATCGATTTTTTGCTCGATACATGTAAACATGACATATGCAGTACTAGAATGTACTTGTTACTTCGTTAAATTGGTGTGTCCCTAGTCTCGGCTGTCATTTGAACATCTTTGGCACTGGCAGTCGCTACGGGTAGTCAAAGTTTGGAAAGTCTGACTACAACCATCAGTCCTTACCAAGGGGTAACGAGTGGTTGAGGAGGTCAGGTAGACAGTCGCTCCATGTAAAAAACACACCCGACTACACTGGGTGCAGAAAGTTCACTGGGGATGCAAGTAAAAACTTAAGGAACAGCTGGTATCAAATTATTATCAGACATTAAACTTTTGCTCTCTACGTGTTCTCCGGAGATCGGTTGGTGGCTATACGTAACTACTTATTCAAATTAATCTGTGCAACAACAAAATAGTTTAAACCCAACATTCGTTACGACAAAAGGTTAGACGAGAACTATATCCTACGCATGGTACACAGCCATTACCCATTTTTTACCCAGTTTCCAAAGAATTTCTTGTTTATGTCTTCACAGTATGGTGGAAAACTACTAGGCGCCCAGACACGCCCGCAAGTCTAACGTAACCTTTAATGATACGGGCTAATTACTCTACTGCATGTGTGTCGACTAATGCCTCCTGTGTCATCTTCAGTCCTTGAGAAGTTATTAAGTAATTATAAATTAATACGTGTAGTGACATGTTTGTGTACGAAAGACAATATGTTTTTCTTAAGTTGTTTGTAACCTTTTTCAAACTGTTGGATTCGGTTCAGACAGCAGCTTGGAACTAGGGTATCAGGACATGGAGCGACTGCTTATCTGAGCTCCTCAACCTACATTTGAATAACGAAACTTGGCCAACCAGTCAACTGTCGACCAACTGTTTAGACTGCAGTGAGCCCAACCCACCATGTTACTTCTGAAGCCCTTCATGTACCAGGGCCACGGTAATTCTTTCGAACAATCCCGCAGCCCACATACTAAGAATTCAGTATTGCATGTTAATATCATGCATGCAACTATCATGATATTAGCGCAAATCGTATCAAACATGACAGTAAATATAACAATGATTATTTCTTTCCTAATCGAACTGATCAAAAACAAGAGATACTAGTCTATTTGTCAGTATTTCTGTAATAATAAATGAGTCAGCTGTCAGAGTTAGATGGAGTCATTTATCAATAGTATAGTCAGCATGATGCAGGCAATGATCATTGTATGACCAATTTTTTTATCCATGTGTGGTAGGCGTGTTATCAGTTTTTGATATATCTGTCGGTAAAAGTTTGCAGTGTGAAAAGATAACAAACACGAAGAGACTGACACTCCCTCATGCTGCAGTCACAGCGGGAGTGGTCATTTGATGATTTCGTCCAAAAAACAATGATAGTAATATATGATAAGTATACATGACGTGTATTTCTCTACTAAATTGCATGATTTGTTACGATAAGATGTGGGACAAGGCATGCGGATTAGATCACGCCCCTCAAAGATAATCGTGCCCCTATGACTGATTTTTATGATCAGAATTGAAGAAAAACAAATGATATAGATGTAGGTACAAAGATCTGAATTGAGAACCTCTTCCTTTTTTTAAATTGGCTAAAAAGATGCTGCGTAAACTCAAAAAAACAATCAAAAAAAATGTTTTTCAATATTTTTTCAAAAGCAGTGTCGATGGACTATAAATAAATTTATATTTATTTTTAAAGTTTATAAAACAAAATTATTATCTTGACAGTTTTAACATTTTAATTGTGTGATGAATGACTTCATATGCATGCAATATTTTGATTAATGGTGATTTTGATCGATTGTTAGTATATTTTTTGTATTGGTTATTAGCATATTTACTATAAGAGGTAAATAATATTTTATACGGTAATGGAATTTTTGAATTCGTGCGTGCGTAATGTTTTGTTGACTCCTCTTAAAATTCTATTGTCTCTAATATTGTCTGTTTACGTAAAACACATATTTACGAATAAGACAAGGCCTTCTCAAATTAATTTCAAGTACCTACTCGTATCAAGTAAATCTCTGAGAATCGGTTTCCGTGCAAATATTCAAAACAACGTTTACAAGGAAAACGGACAATGAAACTCATATTGTCAAACAATAATTTGTTGACACGAGACAGGAAAAACAGGGTGTAAAGTATATGTATACGTTATTGTGTATCCGGGAGTACTAGGAATGCAGAAAGTAGAAGATGTTTGCTATTTCCAGTACGGTAACGGCTGTCCGCCATGCTATTCTAAGACTCAAGTACCAGGCTGTCATAAAGTATCAAGTGTCTAACTCTAAAATAAGTTACAAGAAAATTGTTACACACTCAATTGTTTTCATTATTACTTCAAAGGTTTTACATAATTAATCAGCTGATAAATATTTTGTACAATTACTTATTTTTACAATAAAAAAACTTGATAAATTACTTGGCAAATGCAAATTTTCCTATCAAGAATATTCCAGACCATTCTTTCAGTCATCGCGCGACAGAAGTCATTTTTAACAGTTAATTTAAATGACAAGAAAATAAGCTAAAACATACTGCATAATCAGATGGTGTACTCGTGGAAAACCTTAAGGTAATAAGGCTTACATTGTTACAACCATTATATTACATAACCAAACCAAGCAAAGTTAATGATTTATCAGAAAAAAGGTATAGTTCGAACAACTTTACAAAAACCATAGATATTCAACCAATAGGTACAATAAATTGAGCAGAAGTCACAACTTCGTTAGATTCTATCCTCCTTGCTCTATCCAGCAAGATTTAATTACAGAATTAAGCAATTTTTGCGGGTTTCGCCTAGCATCCTTTAACACGGCATTTTTAGTAGATATCTTATAAAATACATGGTGGTAATAACCAGTGGTACTTTTGGGGGCTGTCTTTTGGTAAAAATTACCTTCCGAAAGTTCTAATTTTCAGCCTTATTTGAGGCTTTGTATCTTATTTTCCAGCAGTGGACTACGATAGGCTAGGTGATGATGATGATGATCTTATTTTTATCTACAAGAATGTAACCGACAATTTACAGTTAATTTTGAAAAAGGGACCAGAAAACTAAATGCTTATCTTCGCCTTAACGTGGAAACCCAAGCAAGTTACGTGTGTAAGTAATGAAAGGTTTCAGTAATAACACTCTTCATATTAATGTTTGTTTGTTTATCAAGTTTTCCACTGTGGCCATCTTGTTACCGCATCGCAGGAAATTTCCTTGAGTCTTACTTAAATTATAGTTTAAGTTAATAAGATGTAATCAGTAACTAAGAATCCATGCCTAACAGTTTCCACCATATGTACCTAGTAGGTATACCTAGAAAGGACAATGGGCACAAATATATGGGACCTGGTATACCCCACCAATAGGAATGTCATATATATCATTGGATAGGCCTTTTTATGTAGAACAATATTTACTATGACAGCTTTGCTGAAATGTTTGTCCGTTCTGAGATATAGATCAAAAACTGTGCAAAAGTTAGAACTAAGTAATCTATTGATACCTCAAGTTTTTAAAGGAAAATCTAAGTACTAATACTTTAAGTCTTGTAAGTACTACTGTGCCCGTTAGGATCCGTAATTGTTACTATTATGTAGCATTTCAACCTTTTATTGTACCAACTGGATGTTGGGCGTAGTGAGAAACCGCACCAATAGGAAAGTCATACATATCATTGGATAGGTCTTTTTAACTGGAACAACATTTACTATGACAGCTTTGTTCTATTGTTTGTCCGTTCTGAGATATAGATAACAAACAATCTTAAAACTGATGCTAATCAATACTGTAATCTGATTTTCTTTCATACAAGACTTACACTTAGTAGTTCTTAGATTTTCCTTTAAAAACTTGAGTTATCAATAGATTACTTAGTTCTAACTTTTGCACAGTTTTTGATCAATATCTCAGAACGGACAAACATTTCAGCAAAGCTGTCATAGTAAATATTGTTCTACATAAAAAGGCCTATCCAATGATATATATGACATTGCTATTGGTGGGGTATACCAATCTGCCCATTGTCCTTTATCTACACTTATATTATAAAGCGGAAGAGTATTGAAATAAAACTAACTTTATGGACTTTATCGTGGCTATATTAATATCATTTAAACCCGAAGTTTCGGATACTTTACAGCGTCCATGGTCACGGGCAGTTCCCCGTATGTGGTATACCTAGACATTTGACTACACCAATATTATAAAGCTAATGAGTATTTACAGCGGCGGCCCTAGCCATTGCGAGGCTACGTGCGACAGGTCTATGCGAGGCCCTTTGTCCTACGTGAAAAGTCTGTGTTGCGAGAGTAAGCTGGTGTTTTGATTTAGCTAATCGTCATGTTTGAGGAGAAATACTCAAGTTAAACAAATTAATAAAATTTGATTTTTTCTACAGTTTATATTTAAAGAATCACAAAATTAACAAATATTAAAAAGATCTAATACTTGCGACTTTTCTTAAAAATCTTTAATTAAAGCAGAATAATCGAATGAATGAGCAACGTCATTTTCGATCGAAAGAATAACAAGGGCTGAAAGTCGATCTTGTGTCATCGAGTTCCTTAAACATGTTTTAATAATTTTAAGCCTCGAAGAAACTGCTTTTTCGATTTACCTATTATTCGAATTCTCAAGACTATTTCGGTAGTGGGATAAATTTCAGTTAAATTATTTTCTAATATATATTTCAGCACCGAGATAATATTCAGCTCTTCGTATAACTGATTCAGGGCCGTCTCTAGCTCATGTAGCGCCTGGGTGCAATCATGACCCAAGCGCCCCCTATGTATTGAAAGATTGTGATCTGAGTAGTTCGAACGTCGTAAATAAGAAAGCTCATACGGAAACTAGGAGTTATTTTCTTGTTAATAAAAGGACTTAAAAGAGGCGCTACCTTGTAGGTTCGGCAAAAAAGATGAAAAAGAACAAGTCGAAAGTAAAGCACCCGCGAGCGTAGCGAGCGCAAAAATTTTTCAGCTATGGGTCACTAAAGCACCTAAACTTGTATAATAAACAACAGTGCAAGGTGAAGCCGCGAGCGTAGCGAGCGCGAAATTTTTGAGAGTTTTGGGACATAAAAGTACTCTAATCAAGTTTCTAACTTGGAAAGTAACTGTCAAGTGAACAGCCGCGAGCGTAACGAGCGCGAATTTTTTTAAATTGTTTCTTTAAGGACTCTCAAATGAAACTAGGAATTAAGCACAAATAAAAAGAATCCGTGACTGGATTGAGAGCCAGTTGTTTTTGTTACTTTGGTGTTCCAACTTTTTGTTAAATTGAGGACTCAAAAAGTAGACGCAGATTGAATTAGAAATAAAGAAAAAGTGCAATTTTTTTTCCTGGGACCAGATATATATTTTTAATTATATTAGTGAGGGTTGTAGCGCGAGGCCCCCCCAAGCGCGAGGCCCTGTGCGACGGCACAGTTCGCACACCCCTAGGGCCGCCACTGAGTATTTAAACAAAACTACTAGTAAGCTAATGAGTCTTTTAGTTTTATTTAAATGTTTAATATTCGCGTCTAATATTCGTGTCAGAAATTCATGAGTCTATTTGTTAGAAACCCGCTTATCTCAGGAACTTCCAGATTGATTTGAAAAAATATTTCAATGTCAGATATATGTAGGTACTTTGGGGAAGGCTATATGCTACTTTTTATCCTGGAGTAGTTCTCAAGGGAAGAGGATGAAATCGCTGGTGGAAGCAAGCGTTATATAAAACTTAAGAGTTGTAAAATATTACATCATTATAAATGCATTTCTTGAAGACGTAGGTGAAGGTTTATAAATCTACTAATAAGGAACTGCAATTTTGCACATTTATAAAAATGCAATTTATTCATAAGGAACTGAAATTTTACACATTTATATGCAGGTATATAAATGCTATTTACTTAGTTATATTGGTGGGAAACATCACACAAGATTTGCAGTTAAGAGTGCACACTGCAGACTAAAAAGTCGGCCAACAGTTGATAAAAAAATATTGAAATCTTGACTCCAATTCCAAAGAAAATCTTGACTCCAATTAAAGTTTTCAGTCGGTCTGATAGCGGCTAAATTTATACCTGTTTTTGGTAACTTACGTTCTACCATTCATCTTAATGCTGATTTACCTATGTATCTCCCGACCAAAAATTTTTAGTGTGCAATTTGTATAAATGCAATTTAGTTATATTGGCAGGATACATATCACATAGCTATGCAGTTTATCTTGATTGACCAGACGGTTAAATATTTATGGTGTAACTGTAAAAAGTGATGAACTTGAAAATGCATCAATGATAATGTCAGTATGATATCATAAGTACAAATACAGCATTACATAACGTTTAAGGATAAAAATAGAAGTAGTAAGAACATAATGTACCTAAGTACATGATAAATTGAGGTGCTTATCATAAAGCTAAAAGTACCAGTGTTTTACATGGAGCGTCTCTTCCTCAACCCAGTCACCCGGGCAACTTAATACCCCTTGGTAAGGTTATTAGACTTTTCGTTTCTGACTTCCAGCTTTCGTAAATTATATTAATTTCAGATTTTGATTGTGAAATACTCTACGTTTTGTGACTCTGGGACATTCCTCAGAAAAGGACCAAGCTAACTAATATAGAATCTGGAAATTTGTGGTCATACACCCGTGCATTGGAGACCACGTTAAGATCTCGCTCCGGTCATGTCACATTTTTGTCCCTTATGAGAGTGAAGGAATAGTGTGTGCACCTGTGTCTGCGCTAATGCTTGTGCACTATAATAAGTCCTGCGTATCTGGCTATGGTGTCCTTCGGGAACAGTCACCTATACAAAAATAGATAGGATATTTGTGTGTCAAAAATCAATCCACAGTAGGAAAAAAAAATGTTCTCCAAGAAAATCTGAAACCTACAAAGGCAGGTGTAGATGACGCAATACTCAAGAAAAAAAAAGCAATTAATCGATTGAATTAATCAGCAAATAGGCAAAATGACCCGGATATCGATGCTAACTGTGTTACACGAGTATTCTTCTAGCTGATGTCTGCACTTAAACTATAAGTCGGCAGTTTGTTGCTAACTACAGGTATATTGCAGATTCGTGTGCTTGAGACACTTTTACACTGGGCTAGGAAAGTGTTTATTTATTTAAAAATTATATTTTGCCTCCTGCTCCCTACGTCATTTCTCATTCTTTAAATTATCTCTGTGCGAAATTTCATTAAAATAAGGTCAGTAGACAATGATAGACAGAGTTATTTTCGAATTTATAATTTCAGTATTTTATACATATTATTATGTCTTGAAATAATCAAAATTGAATTGAATATGAGCGTACTTTCATGCACGTTGCATGCATTCGTCAAAAATGTAATAGGTAAGGTACCTTTCTTAAGCATGGCAGAACTTAGGCTTCTATTTTCACCATTTAATGTAAAAATACTTAATTAATTCATATTAATTATATATAACAAAGGATCTTTAAGAAGCCATTTAAAAGTAGATTTTAATTAGTCATAGTTAAACCATTTTCCTCGTTCAAACAATCAGTTTCTTTGTTGCCACGTGCTTCAGTAATAACACAGCGGATAATTAATATTCGAAGGCCGTTACAGACAATGGGTGAAGTTATTTTTAACATTTAAAAAAGAATAACTAGTGGTCTATAAGTGTATATTGTAAGAATTATCGAGAAAATCTATTTTGACACGAGTACCTAATGTAAATTTTTGTATGATTCACAGTGACAAGATGACAGAGTCTTGGAAAAAAATATTATTTAAATAATCTTAACATTCGCCGTGTCTCGGAGAGCATGTTAAACCTACCGAACCAGCGCTACGTCTGATCTCGACTCATCGCGATCTCCGCTTCCTTGGAGAACAGTCTTCATGGCAAATAACGGACTGGAGACCACTATCTTTCTAAACATACCTACAAACTTGTATATCTGTAAATTCTTTTACCTGTGCCTTCTTTGAGCTAAGCCATGATAAAGAACGGACTTAATGCTTGATTAAATTAAATATTCTAAAGATACTAACTTGTATATCTGTACATCTTTAATGCAAAACCTTAAAAAAAGCTCAAAGAGTTTAATGAACCCTATAAAAGCAAAAGCATTTCGTATAAGATTGGTATGTACCTACTCAAGAATTCCGTCCCTAAATTCCTGATTTGATTTCCGGGGCGGGAAACAGCGCCGAAATAATAAAAAAATCCTAAAAATGAGTTCATACCGTAACCCTTTTACTTATGTAGGGCGACTCGATTTCTTATAAACTTGGATAATATAACACATACCTGCCTCTTTCTCATTGTGTTTATTAGGTTAGGATTCTCCTAACTTAGGATACAATATGTGCCTAGGATATTTTTATCAGGAGCGCAAATATCTTTTTCGAAGTTACAGTATTTCCAATATTTGTTGAGAAATGTACTGTAAGACTTATAGATTTTTGCTTTTGCCCAGTAAATCTACAGGTAACCTGTACAATAAAAATCTTATGTATTCCGAGATATCCGACCCCAAATAAAAAATGGGGTAAGGGAAGAGGATGATGGTGACGATGACATCTTGAATAGTTAGCTGATCTCCTTGGAGAACACATAACATTGAGCAAGCGTGGTGATTAACGCTCAATCCTTCTCTGCGTGAGAGGCGGCCTGTGTCCAGCAGTGGGACGATAAAAAGGCTGGCAATATAGACAATTAGACTCCGCTATAAAAGCCATGACACAAAACACTATTTCTAAAAATAGTTCAGCGATAACATTTAACAAACTTATACCTATAACCGACCCTAAAATACTTTTTTTTACCTTAATTTATAACAGTAGACCAGACGTCTATTGAGAACAACTTGATAACCCAATTCTGCCCAACTTAACTACTAGATCAAAACCATAAATTAAACTTGGTTTTATCCTTTTTTCTTCATATTAGAATAGATTAGATACCTCGTATGTTCACTCGTATGGAACTGATAAAGAAATGAAACTCTACTAAGGTCACTAACCTTTGTTGTAAACCTGAAAATATCGAAATAGTCTGGATTCTAGATCTAAACCCGTGCAAATGTCAATTGAGTTTATTACGTCTACACCTATTTATATATATTTTTTCTATTTATCTTTCTATAGGTATATACAGAATGTATGTGTTTAGAAAACCAGAAGAAATATATAAGTATTATTATCTATTGTTTAATAAGTACTCATGGTACTCTGGTTAGTTTTTTATTTAATGTTTGGAAAATATATTAATGGTCCAGATTGTCATTCGAGCATTTTTACCAGTCGTTACGGGTAGTCAGAAGTCACAAGTCTGACCTCCAGGCTTACCCATGACACTTAGATAGGTAAAGGTTAGACAGATGATGATGACATAGAGCGGAAAAATTAAATGTATGTTGGAAACTTTTACATTATTCATTAGAAGTATTAGATATTGAAACCAACAGTAAACCAAATGTTAATAAGATAGGTACTAACGTAATTATTTTTTGGGTGTCTCACATAAGTTCGGATTAGTACCTAGTATCTATGCTGTGTCTGACAGTCAGTGACATGTTTACACTTTATAAAACCTTTAAACTTTGCTCTATCACCTTTATTGTGAAGTAATAGATACTTAACTATTGTTGATCTTCAAATGCCACGGAGGTTAGTGTCTGGGACGAAGCACAAAAAATTTACCAATGTTATGTTATATTATACGTATGTATAAGAGTCGAAATCTAGTGAGACATGACTCTTCAAGATTTAAATATCAATCTGAAAAATACCTATGTATAATTTCATTTAAATTACATATGACAATTTTCTTAAAGACGTAAAAATTCATCAAATGACCCCTCCCGCTGTGGGTTAGCAGCGGTGAGGGAGTGTCAGACTCTTACTGACTAAAAACCGTCGTGTTCCCTCATAGGCCTTTTAGGTACCAGGGCCGCGGTAACTCTTTCGAACAATTCCGCACCGAAATTACATATGACTTAGGTTCTCTTCATCATCATCATCAATCTATTATTGTACTGACGTGCTGACGTAAGGCCTACATAAGAGCCAACTCTTAAAATTTAGTAATAACCATGAACTAACCTAGTCGTTCATAGGAAAAGTTTTAAATTTTTCGAAGGAAAAAAAGTATTGATAGCTATTTAACTTATAAACTCCTATTATTCCGCATTGGAATTGACTCTAAAATATCCTAAACATGTATTTTCCATGGAAAAAATCCTTGTTCAAACGGGGAGCTACAACAGAAAAACTCTCACAATATAGATGAAGTTTATAACTTAAGATGGATGTAACGAAGTGCCCATTTAAATATCTTCAATCAAGCTTAGAAACTGCCAAGGGATATTCCATAAACTTTTGTTTTAGGAAATTCCCAAATGTTTTGAAGTAACATAACGCAGGTTTGTTCTGACAACGATTTGGCAAAGACACGAAGTCATAATTTTCCGTTAATTTATTTTAATTGAGTCGTGTAGGTTTTTGAACTTTATTATCAAGTACTATGGGGATTCTAATTCCAAACCTTATGAAGTTTTGAAGGTTAGATTTCATGTTTTAAATGTACCTATCTTTTAAATAATACAAAATAACAATATAGGTATATTTCCCCAAAACGACGATAGATGCTGGACCAAAAAAAAGAGGTTATTGAGTCTCCATTTAAAAATTAAGTCAGCATTTGAAAAATTAAAGACATAGACAACTATTTAAAACTGGCCTCTACCAGTGGTCTTATCTGCCTCCCGAAGGAGCTACTTCCAGCACACAAAAGTAGTCAATATGTTATTCTGATACATAAGCTTTAAAACTTTTTAGTTTTATCAAAACCCACCCAGAAGTTATTACTTCAAGGAGGAACAAACATCCAAACTTCAGCGTGTATAATCTTAGAAGAATTATCATCCTCCGAGCCTTTTTCCCAACTATGTTGTGGTCGGCTTCCAGTCTAACCGGATTCAGCTGAGTACCAGTGCTTTACAAGGAGCGACTGCCCGTATCTGACCTCCTCAACCCAGCACATAATCTTAGAAGAATGCTAATAAGTTTTTATCAAGTCTAATATATATTTTACATAGTGTAAACGTTCTCTAACAAATGACATTTTTTGCAGATAGCTAGCGATTATTTTTAGACAAATTGGTATGCAATGTTTAATTGCATTTTCTTCGTGAATTGAGACAAAAATGCAGATGTAAATAATTCGTTGCTAATTTTAAACCACTTGTCCGATTTATGATGTAATATTATACTTGCAAAGAATTATGTAAGTAGGTAACAGGTAAATTAGGTAATAGAATAAGTGAATAAATTTTGGGTTGCATTGTTACATCTATTTAAGTTTAAAATGCCTGTGTACACTATTTACAATGTAGCTGTTTGTTGTCTCTTCCCAATAAAAAAAATACATATTTAGGTATCTGTTTGGATATTGTACCTATATTAAGGGGGATATTTTCGCTTATAACAAGTTTACATTAAAAACATTGAAATCTTCCATAACTGAAATAACTTTTGATGTTGTTTGTGACAAAATGAAAATCTGGAATGGATTTCTTTTTCATAAATACACTGCTTTCAATATTAGTTTTATTTAGATCCTACAACTAATACTTCATTAAAGTTTATCATTAGTAAAAGAAAATAAAATCAAGAATGCCATCTAAATTCCATTCCATTTAACTCATCTCAACAATAGTCGAAAAGAATTCGGTTAAAACAACATTTGTCCCGACAGAATTCCAACGTTCTCCCGAGACAAAGAATAGTTAGTTTATACAATAACTCACTGCGACTGACCGGCCCTAGAAACCCAGTTTCTTTAATAGTAAACCGATAAACTTGTGTACAACGTGAGCATTGTTTTATTTTGTTAGAAAAAGACCGGGTGTTATTTAAGCGAGTCTTCTTCTTCTTTCGTGTCGATTATAGTGAAACTATACTTTGTCAGCCCAATATGCCGCCACAGCGAGAGCACGGCCGGATGCGCTCATTAAGTCCTCCCGCGAGCAGGTTTCAGGGCACAGTGGACATGAGAATAGGTGGGACATGGAACAATCGAATCTAGAATGAATGACGGCTTCGCCCATTTTGATCAAGAGGATAAAAGTCTTTTGTCGTTTTTAGGATTTGTCGTTCATAATATTTTTTTTTATTGTTCTTAAAATGATTAATTTCTAAAGTAAGGTAGGTTTCAGCCATCCTTATAGCAAAGAAAGTTATCGTTTAAAAACTGTCTACGCTGAAAGAATTTTTGACATCGTCCCGTGGTGGTACAAGAATTTGCGGATTCAAGCAAAAAAATAAACTCTTCAGCTTTATAAAATTAGTATAAATTGTCGTTCCAATACAGAACATTGACCCTCAAATGCAAACTGAGGAAATATGAACTCCCCACATGTGAATACACGTGCCTCGAAGTTACGAACTTTATTGCTAAAAACGCGCAAAAAAATTGATAAATAACCCCTCGCGTGTTCTCTATGAGTGTATAAATTGCACTGCAAACTTTTAGTCGGCCGACAGTTTGTTTGGGCTCATAAATCAGTATGGAGATGAACGGCAGCACATAATAACGATCAAAAAACAAAAGATAGTTGTCCCAATGGTTCGCAATTTTTTTTAAGAAAATCTGGATTCCAATCAAAGTTTTCAGCCGGTCTGATACCGACTAGATACCTGATCTTTGTAATGTGCGCACTCCCATTCATCTTCATACGATTTATGAGCCCAAACAAACTATCGGCCGACTAAAAGTTTGCAGTGTGTGGTGCTCTAAGTGGTTCGAAAACTAACCACGTGTTTCGGTGCACGGGTGGCGGGTACTGGGTTAAATTGGTCGGGTTATATCGTCCCTAGTTAAAAAAGTGGGTCAGTTTATCTATGTATGAAGGTGAAGTTCTAAAAATATGTATGATATGCATGGTGTGAAAATGTGTTTCGGATGGCACGTTAAACTGTAGGTCCCGGCTGTCATTGAACATCCTTGGCAGTCGTTACGTGTAGCAAGAAGCCAGAAAGTCTGACACCAGTCTTACTAAGGGGTATCGGGTTGCCCGGGTAACTGGGTTGAGGAGGTCAGATAGGCTCCTTAGAAGAACCCAATATAGTTGGGAAAAGGCTCGGGAGATGATGATGATGATGGTGTGAAAATGTCGTTTGTTAAATTGTGAGGTACTGTGAAATTTCATAATAAAAGATTCTAACTAGGCAGTAGAAACATCTAGACACACGGCAGTGTGTCCGCCAAGTTCGAGCAAAAAAAGCGACACACCGGCCGTGGGTTATATTACACGAACCATTTCGGGCCAAATTCAACCCCCCTATAACTCAAAATCTATTTTATTTACGCATATCAAATTTCTAGTATCTGTTGAGACCCCCTCACTTATCTAAAATACAAAATATCATTAATATACCTATTGTAGGTCTTGAGATATTGACGTCAGAAAATCGCTATTTTTACTATACACTCACTGACTGACTGACTGACTGACTCACTGATGTTACTTGACAAGTTTTAATAGAAAATTAAATACTTGATTAATTGCGTTTGGTAGGTTTATAACAAGGTGTGTGAAAACTTGCCAAGTAACATCATTAAAAAGTAAGTATTTTTAACTGAGGTATGTGTATGGAACTTGGTACTTATTCAGATCTCACTTCTTTTATAGGCGAATCATTCCCATATTATCGAACTTGGCAGTCTTTCACATTTTTGTTTTGGGTGGGATCAAAATTTACTTTAGACGGCTCTCGAAATGCGCCGTCTATTTCACCTGCTGTGCTTTGGAATCAATTTTATTAAAGGAAAAATGGAAAATTTGTTATAAAAAAAGATTTAAAAATCATCATTTACAATCATTTTAAATTAAGATTTTAATCCCAGGATGTTATAAAATAAACAGTATTTATACTGAAAAAAAAATTGTAGATTGCTCATTTATAAAAAAAAATCATAAGGTAGTCATAAAGTGTTTCTTACAGAACGCAGACAAAACCGCTGGCGGAAGCTAGTCGTTATAAAAGTCTGTCTCATCCTATGACCGACTTTTCCAAAAAGTACAACCTGACTGACCTTCTCCCAGTCCTCACCCAGCTGAATCTTCAGTCTATTATATTTTCGCCTGAAGGCTTTATATTGCGTTGTGAACGAAACCATAGCGCGATGTAGTTTTACCCTGATCTGTGACAGCGCCATCTGTTGAGCACGGTTGTAGTTTCTGAAGTACAGGCTAAAGAATGAATTTTCGCAGTTTTATACACAAAATTATTTGAGTAAATGAGAAATATGAGACATGAAATTGAATATAACGTTATATATATTAAATTTTAGTACATTTGTCGTCTATTTAAACACTGAAAAATTATTAGGGGTAAGCGAATTCAAAAGGAAAGAGACCATGTGTTTGGGCTAATTTTATTATAGAAAGAACATTATCTCCCTTATATAAACGGAGCAAAGTTAACCCAAGGATGAACTAGTGAAAATATATGATTTGTTTAATAATATTATGCAAACTATCATTTAGTTTAAGTACTCAAAACACAACTAGTGCTAAGCTAGTTTTAGTCGGTTGGTACCTTTTATCCTACAGGTAAGTGTAATATGTACCTGTAATTGAATTTAAATTACTTAAAAAAAGCAATTTAAAA
The DNA here is from genome assembly GCF_030705265.1 of Helicoverpa armigera. Lineage (NCBI taxonomy): Eukaryota > Metazoa > Arthropoda > Insecta > Lepidoptera > Noctuidae > Helicoverpa > Helicoverpa armigera. The sequence continues at coordinate 7,166,763 of NC_087141.1, forward strand.
AGAAATTACAATGAAACAGACCACATTTTTATGACTGAAAGCCCATAAAAGTGGTCTTAACCGACACCGCACATAAAACGTTTAAAAGTACTAAAAATATAATGTTGTATGTTTCAGCCGACTTCAAAGAGGCGGTAAATGAGTTCAACAATGTATTTCGAACTCAATGTTTATTGATTCATTAAATGTTATTATGTTTTGTTAAAGTAACAATAGGGGAGGCAACGATGGGTTAAAAAATCTATGGATTAAATTTTCGGCTTATTTAGATACATGTACATACATATCCTATTATTACATTACAAATATTCATTCAAATTTTCTTTGCCATATTGGGATAAGTATTCATCACAAAGAAAAAAAATACAACTTAACTTATCTCGAAAAAATATTAACTTTTCATAATCGTCAAGTAATTTCTTGCCGGTGCTATGGAGTTTCTGGCCTATTTATTCTTCTCTATGAGACCCGCTCTTTAAAACCCATGCAACTGGCTTGACATTTTGAAATAGGCCGATTTGAAAAAAAAAAACTTTTATAAATGCTTCATACACGCTTTAATATTATGTGTGTTAATTTTATACTAATTACCTACCTTTGCGGGAAGTATGTAATTGTTCTGGGACGTAGGACCACCTAGTAACAAAGAAATCAAACAACGACTGTAAGTAGTTGTCGTGGCACCAGCTTCTAAAAAAGAAATCAAACAACGACGCCTCACATCATGATATTCGACCTATACCTACCAAAAATCTATTCGTCCAAAATCCAAAGTTCATACAAACAATACGAAATCTCAAACAGCATCCAACAGTGAGTCATACAAGACTTAAATAAACACAAGCCGATGGTTTCAATCGCTTTGTTTAGACTTGCAGGTATCTTTCAGTTATTAATTTTGACTAATTTACTGTATTTTTAAACGTTTTTACAGCTTTTGCATAGTAAATAATATTTATTTCTTATATAGTATCTAGTTACTTAACTGATGGATGCTAGAAAAATCGGCCATTGCAGTACAGAGTTTTAAATAATTTTGATTCTTTAGGGCTACTTTAAAATTCAATTGAGTGTAAATAGATAGGTACTTTAAAATTCAATTGAGTGTAAATAAGGGTGAAGAATTTACTTATTTTTTTTTATTCTATTCTTACATTCTACTTCTATGACTAGGGATGCACTTAAATCAAGTCAAATTTTGTCGATGTCTATGAAATTATTAAGTTCGGATTTTTTAAAATAATATTTATCTACGTTCAAGGGGTTGCTTTTGTACATTGATTGTTTTGAAGTTTATATGAGGAAATCTATCATACGAAACATCAAAATTCAGTTTTTAGCTTACTTATTTCTATGTACATATGTATTTGGCAAAGGTAGTATTAGTAGCTGGTTCTAATAAAGTTTTCATTTACAGTTTTGAGAATAAACTCAAAAATACCAAAACTGGTGATAAATCAATTACTTTACAAAGGAAACGCAACATATGGACATCTTACTCTAAATAAGAACGGAAAAATACCAAACCTCATTGAACTCAATTTCAGCAGACACAATATCAATTTACGTCAAAATTCACAAAATAATATCATTTCAGTGCACATTCTAACCGCAGGCGGCGCCTCGTGATATCTGCGCGTGCGCATTCACGTGTAATATCGATCCATTTATCGATATATCGACACTCGATACCGAGTATCGAATGACGCGACAATGCACATCACCTGCCGATTTTTGCAATTGCGTTGTATTGTTAAATGATGAAGTTTTAGTGTGATTTGTAAATATTATAGTTTCTAGGTTACACGAGCTAGGTCTGAAGTGACCTAGGTTTTGTAAATACGGAAATATTGTACTAATAGTCAGTGGAACAAAGGAAGAAGTGATTTTTTTTAATATTTTGGTTGTTATTATTTATTTTTGTTTACTGAATGGTGTGTGTGTGTGTGTGTGTAATCCTAAATATTTGTTGTTTGTTGCTGTGAACATGTTTGTGTCCCGAGGGTGTTTATTATTTATTTAAAAACAATAATTTCGACTATTTATAAACAATAACGTACTGTACTCCTCCTCGTATATACTAATATTATAAGGATGACGCGTTTGTGTGTTTATTATTTTCTTTTGGTAACTCTAACACTGGTACAGGAAACACAATTTTTCCAGTACTAGTGTTAGATAGCCTAATTTATCACGGAAGGCTATATCTAAGCTACTTTTTACCCTAGTACACGAAGTAGATGCCACGACACCCGAGTAAGACCGCTGGTAGAAGATAGTACTCTAATAAGTCTCCCATATTTTTGGTTTTCAAAATCATCATGTATGAAACACCTAATTGCTGGAATTTGTTAACAAGATAAAATTATTTGTAACACTTATGTATGAGACTTCTTAGATCTACAAAGTATCTATTACTTCGTTAAGTGTCAGTGCATTCATTCGCTTGTTGACACTAAACTTATCAGTCACTTGAGCTACATATACTTACACTCATACACGATTACTATGACTCATGCATGCTGCTAAGAGCACGTGCTCATATTGACCATTTACGAGTTACCTACAATGCCTAGTTCTTTCTGTCGACTCGTGACATCGTGTCAGCGTGCTAGGGGATGCTTCGAAAGAGTTACCGTGGCCCTGGCACATAAAGGGCTTAAGAAGGAACATGATGGGTTTTAGTAGGTAAGAGTCTGACAGTCCCTCACGCTGCACCTTCAGAGGGAAGGGTCATTTGATGATTTCCCATCAAAAAAAGATATTAAAGGGAGGTGGAGGTTTTTAGAGTTAGGTTAGTATTTGGGCACAGAGATTAGTTGTGAACCGCCATCAGGCTTGGCGAACACAGATATCAGAAGTGTGATAGTAAGTAACTCATCAACTACTGAATTGAGTATTAAATGAGGTAAGTGTTGTGATAAGAACTTGCCTAAGGACATATGCAATAAAAGTATATCTAAAGAGCAACATTTACAGCCTGTATTTGAATTATATTCGTTTTGTCTAGTGGGAATGGTCTTCGTTTCTATGACCTTATGTTGTGCGAAATTATTTGATGAGGAAAAGAATTAATACTTGTAAGAAGACTTTAGTATTAATAACGACTTATTTAACTGATAGAATTAACCCTATTAAGTGCTACAATGGTAGGATAGGGATTGCATCATCAGTTCATTGTACAAGTTTTTTTTGAGAAATGCGTTATATTTGATACCTAAGGTAATATGATTTCGTGCACGTGACGTCACTCGATACTTTACTGTGTATCATGATGCACACGTTTTGCATACTACAAGTCTCGTGTTTTACTTGTAGGCCGGGAGTTCAAATTAATACTTGTAAACTTTATTTTTTTGTAGTTGTGGTATGTTGGTAGGTAATTTTCAGACTGAAAAATCATATCTTGCCATATCTTGCTTTGATCAAAATGCCTAGACATAATTGTGTAAATACTTAATTAGATTTTCATTAAAATATTCATCGATTATATGCGTAATTATGTAGACTAAGTGAATCATTCGTATACCTTTAGCTGAGGTAGCATTGTTCAGAAATAAAATAAGTTTTCTAAATTACCAGAAAACACCAAAATATATATTTTTTAAATGTGATAACTAATGATTAAAGGAACGCCTAGTAAGCTATTATTGCCGCCCATGGACAGACGCAATGCTAGAAGAGTTGCAAGTACGTTTCTAACCTTTTAAATAGGAGTACACACACTATTAATAAATGATTATGCTACCTGTAATCTAAATATTTGTTAGTGAGGAATTTATTGAATATTTGTATCTACATAACAAAAATTAGGTCAATGTCCCAACATTTTCGTTCGTAAAAGTGTATACTAATAAATTGCTGCAACGATTTGTGTATCCGGAGTACATGAATCAAAGGAGGTGTTTATTGACAGGTTAAACAATTGTTAGTACATTAACATGGTTATTAATTATCTGTGCTATGCTAATCATGTTAATAACTGCATTTATATTAAAGCAAAAGTACAATAGAAAGATATAATGAGATATGATTATAATGTTTACTTTGAATTTTCTCATATACCTGCTTACCAATACTTACTTTCTCCAATTATTCCTTATTCATCAGCACTTATGCCGTGAGTATGGGAAAATCCTCCAAGCTTGGAGAGGGCAGTAGTCAAGCAGTGAACATTTTCAGGCTGTGACAACGACTTATTACAAGAACAGGCTTTTATAGAAATTAGTGATTCTTGGCTCATAGAACAAGTAGCACTTAATAGTTTAATATTATGCTAATGTAAACAGGGGAAAGAAAGCTACACACTCACCTAAAATAATGACGACCAGGCCGATTTCCAACTAGGGTAGCTGACCCAAAGGAGATCAGAAAGCTAAGGAATATATATATTTATATAGTGCACAAGCATTTGGGAATATCCCCGATAGTATTAGGTAGTAGGTAAAGAACCTAAAGTTACCCACTTGTAAGAAATTGTATGTTATCTAACAGTAGGGCTGCCATCCGTCCGGGTTTCCCCGGATTTGTCCTCGTTTTTAGGCCGTCCGGGGGACGTCCGGGCGGGGTTTCAAGAAGTGTCCGGGGAAAACCCGGACATTTTTCTTACGAGTTGAATTACAATCGACACACAGACTGCAGAAGTCGAAGTGTCTCAAAACTCAAAAATTTCGCGCTCGCTTCGCTCGCGGCTTTCTTTCTTGACACTGTCTCTTTTTACGTTTAGCTACTTTAATATCCCAATATTCAAAAAATGTTGCGCTCGCTTCGCTCGCGGCTTCTTCACTTTGCGGATTTTTTTATTACCTATACAAGTTTAGGTGCTTTAGTGCCTAATCACCATCAAGTAACCTATCAAAAAGGTAGCACCGTTTTAAGTCCTATTACTAACAAGAAGCTAACTCCTAGTTTCCATATGAGCTTTCTTATTTATGACCTTCGAAATACACTCTTTTGCAAAAAAAACGGGCACTTATGCGAAATCTTAGTTTTAAGGACTTTACGTGTATTTCAAAGGGTTTAAATGATTGTAGAATGTTTCTAGCATCAAAAGAGTTAGCCAAGCATGCGTGAGAGTGTATTCTAAATTTGAATTTTGTACAAATGCTAAGAAATTGGTTAAACCTTGTTTTAAACTAATTAATAGCAGAAAGTTCGTCGGTGTTTTGAAAAGTTTTCGAAGTGATTTTCAGGAAAATGATAATGCAGTTTTAATTAGTGATTAATGTACTTTTGTTAGATCAAAACATTTTGAAAAACTGTGCGTATTTGATAAAATTTTCACCTGCTCTAAATGGGACATACTGATGATTGATGGCAATGTTAAGAGATTCGGTATTTTAGTGTAAAGCGTTCCATTGTTTAGATATTGTACCCACGTGATTTAAAATATCGCTTTTCATAAGTAAACACTATTTAGAAGAGTATCAGTACTATGAGCTTCGACAAAACCAATTTAAAGTAAGCAGTGCCGATCACAACTCGTCTCCTATCAGACTTTGACATTTTAAAAATACCAAATTTTGTGATAAATGTAAAATTAACCATATAAAAATGATGAGGAGGGTTAAAGTTATCTAGAAAGTCAAATTATTGCCGCGTTGAAGCTCTCGATAACTCCATAGGTATCGGGTTACTAAACGGCGATTTAGCTGAAAGGGAGTCAAGCATTCAAAATTATTGGCCAAACGTATGTTTCTTAAGAAATGAGCAGATAGCCTATTATTGTTATGATTTAAGCAGGAAAGTGCTGTAGATGCCAGAAAATCTCATTGTAGGCAAGTTTATTTAATAAAATGTCAGTGGGATGAAAACACGCTATTTGAACGCTCAGACTCATAGATCTTCAGAGGTCTACGGAGTTTCCCAAGAGACGAGGTTGTTTAAAATCATTGATTACGAGACCTTAAGACCTTATGCTCATAGTCTATGCGGTATTTTCTGTATTTTGTAGAATTTCAAGACTTTTAAAATGTCAAAGTCTGATAGGAGACGAGTTGTGATCGGCACTGCTTACTTTAAATTGGTTTTGTCGTAGCTCATAGTACTGATATTCTTCTAAATAGTGTTTACTTATGAAAAAGCGATATTTTAAATCACGTGGGTACAATATCTAAACAATGGAACGCTTTACACTAAAATACCGAATCTCTTAACATTGCCATCAATCATCAGTATGTCCCATTTAGAGCAGGTGAAAATTTTATCAAATACGCACAGTTTTTCAAAAATGTTTTGATCTAACAAAAAAGTACATTAATCATTAATTAAAACTGCATTAACATTTTCCTGAAAATCACTTCGAAAACTTTTCAAAACACCGACGAACTTTCTGCTATTAATTAGTCCAAAACAAGGTTTAACCAATTTCTTAGCATTTGTACAAAATTCAAATTTAGAATACACTCTCACGCATGCTTGGCTAACTCTTTTGATGCTAGAAACATTCTACAATCATTTAAACCCTTTGAAATACACGTAAAGTCCTTAAAACTAAGATTTCGCATAAGTGCCCGTTTTTTTTGCAAAAGAGTTTATTAAGTCATAATCTTTTAATACTAGGTACCTACTACTTGAGCTAGATATTGGCCCTGACGTTACATGTAAGGAAGCACCTCATTGAATTTAAGTATATAATAGTAGTAATAGTAATATTAAAAACTAGGTCTTGTTTTGTTAAAAAAAAATTCGAACTCGTCCGGGGTAAAAATGCGATTTACGTCAAATGTCCGGGTTTTTTTAATATTTGTCCGGGTTTCGCGAAATTCGAAATGGCAGCCCTACGCATGAACATGTCCTGACATGTTTGTTCAGTTACTTTCCGACCTCGCTACATTTGTTTATTGTTTAGACTAGGCCATACCAGTTTATCCTAGAGTGTGCGTACCTATTGATATTAGGATCAACTAGTTTTGCCTAGCCTAAACTGGTCCGTCCTATCGGGCTTAAGACAAATAAGTTTGGACTAGGCTATACTAGTTAATCCTAACGCGTATAGGAAGAACTAGTTGAGCCTAGGCAAAACTGGTTTGTCCTAAAATCGGGTTCGGCCGGTAACATATCTATCCCCGCGGAGCAGCGCTTGAAATCTATTCCCTTTGGTTGCAGTACCCGGTATCGCCTTTACAATTCGATTTCCTAAAAATCAATAAATGAATCGCAGTTACCTAAAGATGAATCATTATTAAAGAATGTATCTTGACTTTATTTTTTAGTAACGCTCTTCATCTCAATGTCAATAACTACTGATAACTCATTTTCCTGTTAGATAGGGCTGCCATTTCGAATTTCGCGAAACCCGGACAAATATTAAAAAAACCCGGACATTTGACGTAAATCGCATTTTTACCCCGGACGAGTTCGAATTTTTTTTTAACAAAACAAGACCTAGTTTTTAATATTACTATTACTACTATTATATACTTAAATTCAATGAGGTGCTTCCTTACATGTAACGTCAGGGCCAATATCTAGCTCAAGTAGTAGGTACCTAGTATTAAAAGATTATGACTTAATAAACTCTTTTGCAAAAAAAACGGGCACTTATGCGAAATCTTAGTTTTAAGGACTTTACGTGTATTTCAAAGGGTTTAAATGATTGTAGAATGTTTCTAGCATCAAAAGAGTTAGCCAAGCATGCGTGAGAGTGTATTCTAAATTTGAATTTTGTACAAATGCTAAGAAATTGGTTAAACCTTGTTTTGGACTAATTAATAGCAGAAAGTTCGTCGGTGTTTTGAAAAGTTTTCGAAGTGATTTTCAGGAAAATGTTAATGCAGTTTTAATTAATGATTAATGTACTTTTTTGTTAGATCAAAACATTTTTGAAAAACTGTGCGTATTTGATAAAATTTTCACCTGCTCTAAATGGGACATACTGATGATTGATGGCAATGTTAAGAGATTCGGTATTTTAGTGTAAAGCGTTCCATTGTTTAGATATTGTACCCACGTGATTTAAAATATCGCTTTTTCATAAGTAAACACTATTTAGAAGAATATCAGTACTATGAGCTACGACAAAACCAATTTAAAGTAAGCAGTGCCGATCACAACTCGTCTCCTATCAGACTTTGACATTTTTAAAAGTCTTGAAATTCTACAAAATACAGAAAATACCGCATAGACTATGAGCATAAGGTCTTAAGGTCTCGTAATCAATGATTTTTAAACAACCTCGTCTCTTGGGAAACTCCGTAGACCTCTGAAGATCTATGAGTCTGAGCGTTCAAATAGCGTGTTTTCATCCCACTGACATTTTATTAAATAAACTTGCCTACAATGAGATTTTCTGGCATCTACAGCACTTTCCTGCTTAAATCATAACAATAATAGGCTATCTGCTCATTTCTTAAGAAACATACGTTTGGCCAATAATTTTGAATGCTTGACTCCCTTTCAGCTAAATCGCCGTTTAGTAACCCGATACCTATGGAGTTATCGAGAGCTTCAACGCGGCAATAATTTGACTTTCTAGATAACTTTAACCCTCCTCATCATTTTTTATATGGTTAATTTTTACATTTATCACAAAATTTGGTATTTTTAAAATGTCAAAGTCTGATAGGAGACGAGTTGTGATCGGCACTGCTTACTTTAAATTGGTTTTGTCGAAGCTCATAGTACTGATACTCTTCTAAATAGTGTTTACTTATGAAAAAGCGATATTTTAAATCACGTGGGTACAATATCTAAACAATGGAACGCTTTACACTAAAATACCGAATCTCTTAACATTGCCATCAATCATCAGTATGTCCCATTTAGAGCAGGTGAAAATTTTATCAAATACGCACAGTTTTTCAAAAATGTTTTGATCTAACAAAAAAGTACATTAATCACTAATTAAAACTGCATTATCATTTTCCTGAAAATCACTTCGAAAACTTTTCAAAACACCGACGAACTTTCTGCTATTAATTAGTTTAAAACAAGGTTTAACCAATTTCTTAGCATTTGTACAAAATTCAAATTTAGAATACACTCTCACGCATGCTTGGCTAACTCTTTTGATGCTAGAAACATTCTACAATCATTTAAACCCTTTGAAATACACGTAAAGTCCTTAAAACTAAGATTTCGCATAAGTGCCCGTTTTTTTTGCAAAAGAGTGTATTTCGAAGGTCATAAATAAGAAAGCTCATATGGAAACTAGGAGTTAGCTTCTTGTTAGTAATAGGACTTAAAACGGTGCTACCTTTTTGATAGGTTACTTGATGGTGATTAGGCACTAAAGCACCTAAACTTGTATAGGTACCTAATAAAAAAATCCGCAAAGTGAAGAAGCCGCGAGCGAAGCGAGCGCAACATTTTTTGAATATTGGGATATTAAAGTAGCTAAACGTAAAAAGAGACAGTGTCAAGAAAGAAAGCCGCGAGCGAAGCGAGCGCGAAATTTTTGAGTTTTGAGACACTTCGACTTCTGCAGTCTGTGTGTCGATTGTAATTCAACTCGTAAGAAAAATGTCCGGGTTTTCCCCGGACACTTCTTGAAACCCCGCCCGGACGTCCCCCGGACGGCCTAAAAACGAGGACAAATCCGGGGAAACCCGGACGGATGGCAGCCCTATTCATGCGGGAATGCTCCGAACGTCCCACGCCGCTCGCTCCCCGTTCGTCATTTGTCGCGTGGTTTTAAACGCATTTAGCGTCTAGTTGCTAGCCGTGCATAACGTACACGCCCCGAGCGCCTCGCGCCTAATAACGTATTTAGTTAATTAAATACTTACCTATTATTTGTTAGTTTGCTACATATATGTAGTATGATTGTTCGTATTATCAATTTATCCATAACGTAGTTATAAGTTTAATAAAGATGATTATTTTTCTAAACACGGAGTAGTTTATTTAGTTCATCTATTTATTTAGACTTTTAAATATATATATGTTTTGACTAGGCTATACCAGTTTATCCTAGAGTGTGCGTACTTATATCAGGATCGACTAGTTTTGCCTAGCCTAAACTGGTCCGTCCTATCGGGCTTAGGACAAATTAGTTTGGACTAGGCTATACTAGTTAATCCTAACGCGTATAGGAAGAACTAGTTGAGCCTAGGCAAAACTGGTTTGTCCTAAAATCGGGTTCGGCCGGTAACAGATATATTCATTTCTAGACTTAGAAGTTTGTACCATTACATTTTTTGTTGCAAGGGATTGGAATAACTAATATGGTTAATAGTTCCGTTAGTTAGTTTGGACTACTCTCTCTAGCAAAAAATAAAAAAATGAGTTTCCACTGAACTGCAACCTTTGTGCGTGAACAATGAAATGCTTGCCAACAACTCAAGTTAAAACGAATAAACTCAAGTTTAAAGTTAGTGAAGAAATGCTTAACTACAAGAACCCCCATGCTACAGTAAAACATTTTTTGTTCGCGAACAAATGTGGGCACAAAATATTGGTGGAATCTTGCTTCAACGTTCAAGTGCCCAACCAGGAAAAGTGATATAAGTAGGAAAGAGTCACTTGACCTAATGACTAGTATGACGAATGCTTGACTGTATTAAGTGAATAGGCTGTTCTTGATGACCAAAATACCAACGGTAAGTGGCTAAGTGGCAACGCCTAAAGTTAAACTTTCAAGGTCATGAGTTTGATTTTTAATATTTTTTGTTTCTACTCTCATTGAATCTAGTTGCCTAGTTTGGAGTAGGTACTTAATTTGTCAATGAAATAAAATGAGATTGTCTTACCTATATTATGGCCACTGCCAGGTCACAAATATATGGTTAGATTCATTTATTTCTTAAAACATACCTATATACCATTTTACATAACATTTCATGAAATTATAGGTTTAACTGTCGCGGTTAAGCCAAAAATACTGAACCAATGAGCCATAGAAAGGACGTAGACTACCTATTATCCCGATCCGGGAAATACATATTCTTGGTGTCGGTGGAACTGCGGTCACAGCTAGTATGTCTAAAAAAATAAAATAAACAATCAATCTGCATGCGCCATTCAACTTCAACCAAAACCTTGAAATTAACAGCAACAATTAAAATAAAAAATCGTTCTCTCAAGTCGGAAGTAGACTTAATTATCCGGATACAACTATACAATGCATCGTAAGATCACGCAGTAGGCCTAATTGCGAAACTAATGGCTATTATCTAGTCATTGATACCTTTCTTTGTTTATCTAATTAGTTGAGACGGGCTTTGATTTACATTATTACTATTTATACCTATCAATCATCGTAACGCAGCCCGGAGTCTGGAAGTTGATTTATTTATTTGATTTATACGACTTTAAAAGTCACTTACATAAATCAGAGTACCTAGATAAGTAAATTTCTAACAAAGGAAACTTAAAAATAAAGAAAGATAACAACAAAAAAGAAATTAGAAACAACATAAAACGTTACATAAATTAAGTAAAAATTATGTAAATAATATTTAAATCAAAGTAGGTAATTACATTCCTTGCAAAGAAAAACTTAAAATTAGAAATAAAAACATGAAATAAAACTTTAGAGTAACAATTAAATGGTATGACTTTCGCAAAATTTTAGACACAAAGAAATTATGTGGGTAAATTTGTCCTCAAAAAGATCACAGTCCGGGTTGGCTTCCACAAGCTTATTTATTGTGCTCAACACACGCGGTACGGGAGACGCAGCACGGGCTGCGGTCCGACATGAAGGCACGTCCAGCAAACGATGCTTTCTGCAGCGGAGGTAATTATCCGGTGTGTACAGTCGAACCAGCTCATTATGGATATCAGATGCATCGATCAGACCTTTGCAAATTTTGATCATAACACCTACCTGGTCACATGCTCGCCTCGCTGTCAACATATTATATCCTAGACATCCTAGGAGGAACTTAGTGGGATAAAGGTATGGATAATACCCGAAGGTTCGCCTGTAAAGAAAACGCAAGAATGCTTTTTGCACTTTTTCCAAAAGGAGTGCATACTTTGCTTCATGCGGATTCCATACAGAGGAACTAGCTTCGAGTTTGGTTCGCACAAGTGCGCTGTATAGGAGTTTTATAACATGCTTGCTATTTAAGTCACGAGCGGTGCGGAGTACAAAGCCTAGCCTTTTGAAAGATTCTTTTGCAACCGTAGAGATATGATCATGAAAGGTTAATTGATACGACAGATTGATGATTGATACGACAGTGCATCGGAGAGCATGTCGGTCCTGCGCCTGATCTCTCTTCGGTCGTGTCGGATTGCCGTCCCATCGGGCTATGAGAGTGAAGGAATAGTGAGTGCACCTGTGTCTGCGCAAATGATTGTGCACAAATTGTCCTGCGCAGCTAGCTGATCTCCTATCTCATATAGAGAACAGCCGCTGTCGCCGACAATGGCTTATTGTCCTGTTGTTTGTTGGCCTGGACATCATCATCATCATTTCGATTGATAAGATTACCAGGGAGTCTTAAAGACAAGCGTGAATAGGTAACTTCCAACCAAGCTTATTCAATCAAGAATCCATTGAGTAGTTTATAGTGTGTTTTCGATAGCGCGAAAGAGAAAACTACGAACTTTTGTGTTTATGATATGAGTACGATAGTAAGAGATCACCCCATTATTTTCGGTAATTAGAAAATCTTTAGCCTTTGGAAGATCAGAAAACAGGCTGATCTACATACCTGCGCAGTTGACTGTTCTTCATGTTCTTTCATTAGGTACAATAATACCCCTATACAATATTTACTTAACATGTTGTTACTTATTGTATTTGCGAACGTTTACCACTTGAAGGTCACAACTGTTTCTTGTGAAGTATGAATACTTATTAATTTCTTATAATTGATTTTTATTTATAACTTATGTGGTTTCTGTGTTTCGCGACTGACTATCTGATCTCCTCAACCCGGTTACTTAGGCAATTCGATACCTCTTGGAAAGACTGGTTTTCAGACTTTCTGTCTCCTGACTGCCTGTGACGTCTGCCAAAGATGTTCAAATATCGGCTGGCGCCAATTCTTAATTGTCTTTCCGAAACACGGAGGAACATATATCATGACAAGATACCCATGCACGCAACAAAGCGTTGGTTGCTTACCCTTATGATTGATCAACCCGTGCGGCTGGTACTTAGCCATGAGCTCCTATTTAAGCAATACGGGATAATAACTACTAACTAAGCAATTATTTTATAGCAAATAATTACAGATAAAACCTCGAGATTTGCTTAAATAAGATTAAATTAATTACTCATAATTATTTCAAATAACCGAAACCAGTTATTTCAATGTAACATTATCCTGATTAAGTAATTTGAGCTAGATTTTAACAAGATAACTTTTGATTTTCTTAGTTAATTTTGAAAATGGTTGAAACAAAGAGACAAACAAGTAATTAAGTATGATTGGCTCAAGAGTTGATTGTTCTACTGTTCGACTGGTTGATAGGCTCAAGGTATCTGGTAGTGGACTTTTGAAATTTCATCCTTGTTTAGGAATAATCTCACTGTATCTATGCTAATATTGAAAAGCTGATGAAATTGTTTTTTAGGTTGAACGCGCTTATATCAGGTGCGATTTATGGAATTATTTCAGGCTTTAGATACTTTTTATCTGGTGAAGCAGTTCCCATGGGAGGCGGGTGGAACCGCAGGCAAAGCTAGTTAATAGATGCAGTACGAAGCACGAGTCGATCTACAAAGAGTCAATCCGAGAACATTTTTGAACATTAAATAACCCTGTTCAATAAGTCACGCATGCCTTTTAACAAATGCCTAAAATGGACGACTGTAGCATTGTATGGAAGAGTTCAACTTATCGCGACCAATTTAAACTATTGTAACTTCACAGGTCATTGCACGCGGTTTGCCTTGCGCGCGCCTTGACCGGCGGCCACAGTCAACAGATGTCGCGTTGACATTGACACATACGATTTTGACAGATGCCAGGGCCGTTGTGACGTAACTGTTGCGTCAGTTTACAATATGGCGGAACGTTCGATGTTTGAATAAATTGTGACGGCATTCATTTGTTTTTTTAACAATGCTGATATTTATAAAGTTCAGCTTTATATGGGTTATGGACCTGAATTATATTATTTTTATTTTATTTATTTATTATGAAGAGGTTGTCTGGATTTGAAAAAAATATTTAAGTTTTAAATACCCCATTCATCGACAAAAATTACAGGTTACTTTTTCCGGGTAAGCAAATTCATATAGATAGTCATGGTAAACAAAAAATCCCACAACTGCCTTAGATGACAGTAAAAAAAATCTTTATATCTAAATAGATTCCATGCGATGTCCAAATGGACATCGCTAGATTGTCAAGTATTTCACTGTACAGTAAAAGTGACAGAACGTTACTGGTTATATTGAGGCTTAAAAACTGTTGTTTTATGGTGACAAGATCATTGCGGTGTTACAAACTATGGGTACAAACGTGGTTGCTATGCAAGGCAGGAAGTAGGTTTTTGCTTAGATTTTAATATTTCTTGCTGAAACGTAGGTATGATCAAACAATGTGTAGGTATTAATTTGTCAAAATAAAGATTATGGAGGGTAGTGTCCAGGGTCGAAATAATGAAATAATATTTAGTCCGCTTTTTAGATAATCAAAAAATATTGGATACGTATTTTTTCTTTTTTTAATTAAACATAAAATGACAAAGATAATACACTTCAAAAATTAGGAGTGGGGGCCTTTTACGTCACAGTGTCCTGAAAATTGTAGCAACTTGTGACGTCACACTCAACTTTAACACGCTATATCTTAACAAGTTCTGATCCAATTTAAAAAAGAAAAAATACGTATCGCTTAATTTTGGACAATCTACAAGACGGACTAATTATTATTTTTTAGGAAACTACCCTATTGTCAGAAATCTAAATTTTCTCATATGGTGTTTAGGGAGCTTAGCGATTCAAATTTTTGGTACCAATAGTAATAACACCTGAGAAAGTACATTGGTTTCTTTTTATCCTATTCTTTTCAAATCAGTTGATATAAGCAGATATATTCTTCAGGTAAACACCTCGAGTATCTTTCCACCTCGTATTTCACGTAAAATGACGAAAAAGGGTCACTATTCCCATAATAACAATTTTTCATCGAGTGATATATCTAAAGTTTATGAAAACATTAACAGAAAAAAAAAACAAAACAAAATCAGTCCATTTCCGTGGTTTCATTCACGAACACAGCAACCTTATCCCTTCGTAATAAGGTTTAAAATCCCGTGTATTCTGAAGAAAAGAGTGATTGCCAAAAACAATGATGATACGTCATCCTCCCGAATACAAAGTCGACATTTTTAAATATTTTTTGGCAAATTCACAAACATGAATGACTTTTGTAAAGAACGTGTGCAAATTTCAATTTTTCAAAACCATAAATAACGATTGGTTAAGAGAATCGTGTTGTGAGGAAGGTGATGAGTACTGATGAGTATGAACGTGGACGGATACAGTGGAAGAGGAAGACCAAAGAAAAGATGGATGGATTGTGTGAAAGTAGATATAGTAAGAAAGAATGTTACTTGTGAGATGACGGCAGATAAAAGAGTATGGAAGGAGAAAATTGGGATAAGGGCAGGATGATGATGATGATGAAATAACATTGGTGAAGTGTTTGCACGTGTGAATAATTGTTATTTCATTTCAATATTCAATACAACAATAACAATTCGGTTGCACTAGGCTGCGCAAGACCTACAATAAGGGTGACTTTGATTAAACAAAAGATGGTACTCTACCCTTGAAAAATGTGCTCGCTTGCAACGTTCAAAAATATGAACAAAATTAAAACATCCTAAAACGCCCTATGTGGCAAGGCCAACATGCGCTTGCTTAAAAGTATGCTGGCAAGAAGAAATGGTGCTAAACACCCTAATAGAGCAACAAATGTGTGTCTGTTATGTTTGATAAACCTTAATACATTCCCAAGAGTAAAGATAAATGCGAAAGTAACTGACTATCTATCTATCCGGCTTTCACACCAAAACTATCAAACCTATGTAGTGCTTTAGAAAATACGTAATAAGCTACATTTTATCTGGGTGCGAGGAGTAGCGACGACTAGCGGATAGTAGTAAAAAATACATATCAAGTTTAAGGGCTATGGCAACTAATAAAATAAGTTATAATAAACCGACCAGTTTTTTAATAGCTAATAACTTCCTGGCCCTTATTTACCGAAACTTGTAATTTTAATTCTTAATAAATGCTAAAAACTAGCGGTCATTAGAAAAACGAGCTTCTTAGCATAAACAACATGATATTTATCTTCATTTATATGAATTACTTTACTTAAGTTAACTATCTTTAATTTAGTGTTAATGTTTTTAGGTAGTTTTAAATGATTAATTGCAAAAACAAAACGTATTAAGACCACTTGCGAATCGTGATTCCCCACGTGTTAACTATGAATAAACGATAGGAACTTTGTACCCATTTTTTAAATGAGGAAAAAATTGAGGCTCGTCTGGCCAAAGACCACTAGGTACGAATAGTAAGAGGTCACTTTGCAGCTCTGTGTGAAACTATACAAAATCAAATCAATATGGAAATTCATAGTAAACTTTTGTTTTAAGAAGAACTGATTGAAAGAAGTTTTGTTCGCCAAACATGGGCCTTAAAATGACAATACCTAATTAAAGCTAGCAACTAAAGGTACGTTTTGGAACCGAGCTGCCGGTCTGTATATGACCGTACGAGATGTATCAGCTTCGATCCAAAACAATTTCTTACAAACCAGTGGCACGTGCGGTCGACAGCTCGCCTCCAAAACGAACCTCTAGTGGTACACGTATAACTTTCAGTAAACCACATATAGGTAAATAATCTAAACTATCACCATAGCGACAAAAGACTAGCTCCAAAAATAAACGTATCCATCACTCTATAATCCCCGATTACATAACATTACTAACTTATCTAGGCCAGCCAATAATAGAGCTATCAGAGTAATCGCCTATCAAACAATATGCTTGGAATATTTTCTGGTTTTGACGGACACAGAGACAGATAGACGCATTCATGGAAACAGCCGTAGCCTATTGTGATGAGCACAATGCGATTATTGACTGCGTTGGGATATTTCCAATTTATATGTGGAATTTTAAACAGGGAATGTTTTGGCCGTTTGTATAGTTTTTCCAAGGACTAAGGAGGCTGTAGGTGCGGGTTGCTGTAGACCGAGCAAAGAGGAGAAGTTTTGGGGGAGGTCTTTGCAAACCGGTGGAGTTTAGGGGAGGTCTTTTGGCTGAAACAAGGACCATTTTTTTCCACTTATATATTTTAGTCGTCAATAAGGAAATGATCTGATGAAGGCCACTATATGACCGGCAGGTCAATCCCTACTAATTTTGTATTAGGTATGAACTACCTGTTCCCCGTGGCTTCTAACCAACTACTTACTTTCCATACCCGGATCAAAAAGTATGGCTATGTGTGGTAAAAATATAGTTAAATTTAATTAATATAAAAATTTAATATAATTTCAAGTTATAGTAAAGTATAGGATGATGATGAGTTTAATATTTCACTTGCTAAAACCAATCAAAATTGTACCTACATATTATCAAAAACTTTCCACTTGATTACGTAGTAGTCCTTAGGGATTTCTCATAATTAGGTAATAGATATTGTCTTACATAAGCAGATTATTTCTAACATTTACTTAGTGTATTAGTATTTCTTATTTTATTCTTAGACTAGCTGTTGCCCGCAACTTCGTCTGCGTGGGCAATATAGAATAGTCAAAACACTACTTATCCCGTAGGTGCATTCTTTCACGTGACAGTATAATTAGGATTAGCACTTAGCAGTAGCATAGATGTCATAGGTGTCATTGAACATCATTGGCAGTCGTTACGGGTAGTCAGAAGCCAGTAAGTCTGACACCAGTCTAACCAAGGGGTATCGGGTTGCCCGGGTTACTGGGTTGAGGAGGTCAGATAGGCAGTCGCTTCTTGTAAAGCACTGGTACTCAGCTGAATCCGGTTAGACTGGAAGCCGAGCCCAACATGATTGGGAAAAAGGCTCGGAGGATGATGACTTAGCAGTAGCATAGATTCATTGATCAAGGTTGTGTTGTGGATGTGACTATTTATCTAAACGAAAGAAGTAAATTTTGTGACGTTGTGAATATCTCTGGATCTAGTCAGCCAATTTGGAAAATTATTACGTATGATGCGTAAGTAATTTTCACAGGAAACAGCTATAATCTATGTCTATATGCTTTGAGTCTGACAAAGCTGTCATTTGTAAATTTTCTGCAGCTGCTGCGACTAATCAGAAGCCAGAAAGTCTGTCAGTCTCACCATGGATATCGTCTTGTGTAGTTGACTGGATTGAAGATAGGTAGATAGGTAGTCGCTCCAAGCAAAATATTGGTACTCAAACAGATTCGGTGACTGGAAGCCAACACCAACATAATTGGGGAATAGCTGGATGGATGATAAAATGAGTCATCATCATCAGCAGGCGCATAGGGTAGGATAGTTTCACTTACTCACTATGGTAAGGCTGACCCCACATTAGGCGTGCGCAATCCTCGGGCGTGTGAGTAGCGCGGGCGTCGCGAGCGCGCTGCGTGAACGTCGCGTTTTGCTGCCCTGCGGCATGTGTGAAGAGTGCAAGCGACGCGCTCGCGGCGAGCACGCGGCGCTCAAGTTGCGTATTTACCCCTTCGCCCGCTATCCCCGCCGCTCGCTAAACGCCTTAGTAGTTAAACGTCAAGGAGAGCGGCGCGTGCGCGCCGCGAGCGCCCTGCAAACGCCGCAGGGCAGCAAAACGCGACGATCATGCAACGCGCTCGCGACGCACGCGCGGCGCCCGCGCTACTCACACGCCCGAGGATCGCGCACGCCTAATGTGGTGGCCTAAGCCGGGCCTCCACCGAAATGTTTGCATTAGTTCACGAATAGGCAAAATGTACGTATCTGTGAGAGTCCACTTCATGTGTTCGTACTTGAAACCTGCAGTTTTGCCAAGATTTTAAAAATGTGCGCTCGCAATTTGTCATTTCTTGGTGGAGCCAGCAAATCAAAAGAAACATAAGTGTTGTATACTGTGCGTCACTACCGCACACCGGGAAAATTTCGCTCTTGCGGAGGACGTATATTTTGTGTCACACGTAAACAGGACGACAGTAAGTATCCACCGAAACACTTTCAAAGATCTGATGAACGAACAAATCAGACCTGACTTGGTCACCTGGGGCCAGTCAGAGCTCTATGAAGCGATAATACGCTTTGGCTCCTACTGTTAATGTGGTTTCTGAAAATTTATTCACCTCATTCAACGATGAATGTAATTCTGATGGCGACGTTGGCAGGTTGACTCTTTTGACTTCTCGAATAGGATACCATTGGTTTTTGTGCTATGCACACCTGCAATGCATTCTGGATTAGGATAGGATATAGGTGGATAGGATTTGCAACAGAGAACAATTCTGTCTTTAGATTTGTGATTAAATGACATCAAACGTAGTTTTATATAAAAGGTATTTTTTTAGACTTGGCTCGGGTCGTACTGAGACTGTTCGTAATCGTGAACAGTGTACTTGCGATCAGAAGTTGAAAGTAAGCATGTCTCTGGTATGCGGCGCGTAATTTGTACGTTTTCAGACGCATAAAGCATTTTACGTGTGTATGGTATTAAATAGAGAAAGCTCCCATTTCTTATCTGCATTTGTATCTGTTCTTGTTTTTAAAGCTACAGAATCCTACATTACCTACCTACCTCACGCTTAGCAGCGCTTGCGAGAGATAGATCCTCATTTCTTCTAGGATTAAGTTTACATATTTTGCATCAGAAAAAATTATTAAGGTCTACTTAATACTACTCACTCAAAGTAATTTGTTTTAAGGCCAGCACATTAGTGGAAGATAAGCTAAACTATGTTTATGAAAAAATCCTGATATGAACTCCATCTGTAACTTTAAACGATAATTAATTGTTCCACTAAAGTCATAATTTTTGACATAATGTTCAAAAAATAATTTAGATGGCACCGTTTTAAATTTGGCTGAGAACTATTAATTTTCTTTTCATCAAGATAATAATTATAGTTGGATTTTGATGTGGCACGGCAAACTGACAAACACTATTGAAATGTCTATCGAAAAATTACACTACGTGTTAAAATATGGTGAATTACGGAAAATACACAACTCCATCTGTTGAAATAATAATCCTCTATAAAGAATGTATGGTAATATTGTCATTTACCACCTCGCTCCTTTGACTAATTTGATGTATTTTATTTACCACAGATTTAGCACAGATGGAGCTACTTTAACCTTGGCTAAACAAAATTTTCATATTTTTTTTTCTTCCGAAGTTACTTATAAAGGTGTGATTTTTTGTGTAAAGATTAATAATAGGCCGATCAACTAATATAAGTACAACATTCAAATGTACAGTTTTGACAAATAGATTGCGTGTCGTAATATTTTACATCTTGAATTCACAAAATTTATCATATCTTTTGATAAAGTGAATCGATTTCGATGAAACAAAAACTAAGTAATACCTCAAGTTACGTAGAATTTTTGTATATAAGCATTGTCTGCATTTAATTCGTAGATTTTACGTGAATCCCGAACGAACAAACAGACAAACAGACAAAAATTACAAAAATGATGGAAATGGGTTCTGTTAGTTATTCTTTAACATGCTGGCTATTTTTTTTGTCAATTTCTTCAATGTACAAAAATTACTTTTCTACAGATTTATTATATGTATAGATGACCTTTAATTGTACTGTCTGGTCTACTTCCACAGCAAATATTAAGTCATAATCTTATACCATTCGTCCTCAGTATGATAGAAGCATTTACGGGTAGTCAGCATGACTAGCAACTGTCTGCATGTCTGGAATGATAGACTTACCAGGGGTATGGGGTTTCCCACTTTGCCCGGGTAACTGAGTTGAGAAGGTCAGATAAGCAGGCGCTTCATGTAAAGCACTGGTGCTCAGCTGCATGCAGTTAGCTTGGAAGCCGATCCCAACATACTTAGTTAGGTTTGTAGGAAAAGGCTTGGCACGTGATGATGAGCCTAGATAAGACATAGTATTATGTAAAAGATTAATACTCTACTTTTACATTCTAATTGGGAATTTGTCCATTCCCATAATTTGTCCATTTAAAAAATACATTAAACATTTTTTATTACAATTTTATCCTACCTAAGTCTAAAGACAGATTCAACGCACAAAACAATAGGTCGTGTGATCTTTTTTTGTTATTTTTTTCATATTATGTATCATGTTTCACATAATTATAGTAGTTACTACGTTACTAGACACTAGGCAGACAAAACGTGACCAAAAATATACAAAAACTGGTCGAGTCAAAAAACTAACATTATGAACTTGTGACGTAATTTGACTGAACGACTGACGTCAATTATTTAACTATTGATTAGTGTCGTAAAGTCTGTATATATGACGTCATATAACATGTTTATAATTGCAGTAATATACACAGAAGTCGTGAGAAAAATGTGAAAATACCGACTCATTTCCAAAACCTAATATTTTTTATAGATTTTTTGAAGATGGCATGGTTGAGAATTAAATGCCCGAACTTCTCGTGCCCGAATTAAATTTAGCCCTGTCACCAAGGAATAGTGTAGCTTCCCAACAGTGAATTTTTGTTCAAATCAATTCAGCAGTTTTGCTGCCTTTAGTAACAAACCAAAAATATAATTTAGCTCCTTATTTTCTTAGTTTAGATATCGCTTTTCAAGATGAAGTTTCTTAATTCCCATGTGACTATTTTAAAGTGATCACTACAACAAGATAATAAATAGCACTTTCTGAAACTACGTAAGTAAACGGTCCGTCAACGCCGCGTTAAAAAATAATTATAATAGATCCAGGCGTTTTGGCATTCAGCCTAGGAAGAAAGAGCCAAAAATATTCTTTAACAATAGCCGTCCATCAGTTTCAACTGAAATTAAAATAATTAGTTTTTGCACCTCTCTTATTTCATGTCGGCTAAGTAGATGGATTTTTGGCTACGAAGATATTTGAGTCATCTGTTGATAAAATTAGATTTATCATAAGAACCCGTTTTGGTTTAGGTAAGCTAGAAAATGTTGCTAATATAATAAAGACGAAACATTTTTTAACTAGTTTGTACCCGAAGGTTCCGAAACTACGGAACCGATTTAAGAAATTCTTTCATTTTTGGAAAGCTAAACTCTTCCCAAGTAACATAGGCTATATTTTACGCACGGTACGGGCAGTAGTTTTCATGGGACGCCGGTAAAATTCGCGGGAAAACAGCTAGTGTTCAATACAATAAAACAGAAAAAAATGTGTATATGCTCGTGTAGGTATAACAAGTATTCTTGAAATAACTACAGGCGAAAATAAAACAATTTATTTTTAAACTACATACCTAAAAGGAGATTCAACGGATATATTTCTTATTTTCTAAACCAAAATACATAATTACATATAAATAGCTCCACTTAAAAGGAAACCGAAACTCTTATGAAAATGCAAGTCATTCAGTTTTTTTTTCTTTTTTTCAAATTAAGCGGTCCACTTCTAAGATATGATTATTCAATAAAAAAGTTCAAATTGACGCAATCAATTTTTGATGTTCTAAAAACTTATTTAATATTAGGTGTTGTTTAAATAGACACGTGATTGCAAAAAAAGGAGAGAACTTTTAAAATCTCCTTGACGTCACATAATAATTAAAAACTCGGATTATAACGATGAATGATCAGAAAAAGAACTTGATAGGTCTTTCGAAGTCGATTGAGTCAACCAAATTCCTAAATCAAAACAAAAATTATAGCTTCACTATAAAAATGACACAAAGCGGAAAGTATGAAGAACCTAAATTTTTGACACTTCCAAATTAGGTGTTGCTTTAATACGGCAAGAAAACCCGGTGACTCATTACAAAAAGAAACCAAAATGGTACAAAATGTACACCTGATAGCACAGACTAAAACCCATAAGGCTTTACGTCACTACCAAAAAGTTTGGAGGTCAGCAACCTTCAGGCCCACCTTGGCGATTTAGGGCATTTGCCTTCGAGTGACCATTACAGTCATGGAGCACAAAATGAATAGCGAAGGTGCCATAACGCAAAATCACTTATGAAAGTAGCGCGCCAAAATGCGGGTGTTAGGGGGATGAGGAACACTACTGTCTTCGCCTTCTTTTGACCCGACAATTTTTGAAATCCCAAAAACCTTTGACAGATGTCTCAAAGAACCCGAACATGCTCAGTTTACGTATTTGACCTAAAAGAAGGCGCTGACCTACCTGCATTATGGCATCTCCGCTCATATTTCCATACTTCGTGGAGTGACCATTACAGCCAACTGAGGACAGTTTTGGCAAAGATGACGAAGATTTGCCATTGTTTTTTGTTAGTGTCTAATTATCTGATGTTTGCCAAATGAGACTTTTGAGACAACCATATGTGAAAATGTGGATATGGAAAGAAATCTGTAAATTATAGCGTCTGTATATTTCTGGTGATCGCGGAGGGGCCTATGGCAATATTATGAAACCAATTTTTTTTTAACCCTTAAGGGTAGTTAAAGACCAACTGTCTACCGACCTGAATCTGGAATCGAACCCGCACCCTCGTACTTTAGAGGCTGGTTATTCAACCACTAGGCCACCATGGCTCACGGCACCGTACAACTTACGGTAACAAAACACCTAACGGACTATAAGCGGATCACACACTAGCCAAGCTTACTCCAACCACACACATTGACAACCTTATCAATGACTTTCTTATTAGTAAGTCCATATTACAAAAGTCAGATGCGGTAGTGTGTGGTCCCATATCACATTACTCTTCACCCACGAAAGCATTCTAACCACGTATCGTAAGTTACAAAAAGGCGTACTCAGTCTGCGAAAATGGACCAATCAGAGCGCGTCGTTTGAATGCGTTCCACCGTCCAAGGTCAGGCGCAGGTACTCACAAATCACGGGTGACATAGATTAAGTGCTTTCACTGTTTAACACGCAGACAGGACAAGTGAATCGTGGAAGTAACTAACTTTTTGCTGACAGCTGTTTTTATGGATATTATTATTTGCCTTTTAACTGTGGTGGATTCTATATTGTTAGGTACAATTTATAATGTCTTGTGGTAAGTAGGTATTATAATGCTTAAGTTGATTTGTTATAATTTCGTTTTGTTTGGCTGATTTGAAAGATTATTCCAGTTTTATATAGGTAGCCCATTTATCGAGGTAGATTGTAGTTAGATAGATAGATAGATAGAATATTCTTTATTGTACACCAAAATAAACAGAAAAGGACATTACAAAAAAAATACGTGTAAGTACAACAGGCGGTCTTATCGCTCAAAAGCAATTTCTTACAGACAACCTTTGGATGGAGTCGATTTTAAATAAAATAAAACTAAAATCACGGGCAACAGGTTCTATAAAATAAAATAAATCTGTCAATTTGTTACTCCACCAGCCTTTGAAGAGAAAGTACAAAGTTTGACGTGTAGAATATTTAGGCACAAAACTCATCTTTAACAATTCTTCACAAAATTGCAAAGTGTAGCTCCTCCCACATTCATTGACTCGCTGCTCAGGTCAACGACCTCTAAAAGTAGGTGATCTGATGATATATCACTTTTATATCCGTCTGTCTGTCTGTCTGTCTGTCATCGCATTTCGATGACAATCATTAAGTCTATATTTGGGACGATAAGAATAGATCGTGTCGTCAATATGTATATCTATTAGACACTTTTACTCATAGTGGAAGGTGTCCAAGATGATCAATGGAGTATTAATAGGATGGTCAATAGTCATGGTTGTCTTAAAATGTAATTTAAGTTTACTATGGTATACTTTATACCTGTTTTATGAGGTGTTGCACTTTTTAGGAATCCTTCTTCGTAACCGCATGTATGAGGCGTTGGAACTGCTAGCATTTTGTTTTATAAGCTTATTTATCAACGCTAAAAAATGTAACTTGGTAAAAAAATATACATACACTCTGTCGTATTAAAGTTTAAAGTATATCTACTTGTATGAGTAAATTTCAAATGTTTTCAATCTTCTTTTACAAATCTACCTAGCTTTTTTCCATTTATCTTGGCTTCAGCTTCCAGTTCACCAAGATGCAGCTGACTAACATGTGTTCTACAAGGAGCGACAGCCTATCTGACCTTCTCAACCCAGTTACTCAAGCAACAAGATACCCCTTGTTCAGAATGGTTGTCATACTTTCTATCCTCTAACTTTCCGTAACGACTGGTGTTTTCTGTCGACTGTGGCACACATTAGTATAAAATTCTTATTTGTAAATGTATGCCAAAATATAGCTTGTTAGTATCATCATCATCATCCTCCGAGCCTTTTTCCCAAACTATGTTGGGGTCGGCTTGTTAGTATATACTAAATATAAACATGTGTGCACCTAATCTAAACATGTGTGATTATCCAAAAACATTGCGATGCAGTTGCCATTTAGACAATAGCTTCGAAAACTGTTTTGTACACAATTTTATTACACCAAGCATTGTTGACAGAGTATTGTCAAAATTATATTGTAAACTGTTACCAACGAACAAAATAATACTTGTGATAATACCTACAGTAACTGCTGTTATCGGTTTTACCTGCGTCCTGTAGGAACTACTTCAGACATTTTTATAGAAAGTAGCTTATAAAACGGAGCCTCCCCCGATAAATGTACCACTAAAGGGATTTTCCAAATTGGACCATATTTTCGACATTTGCGGGCGCAAGCAAACACACTCTTTAGCCTTATAATATAAGTATATGTGGATAGAAGTTTATTTACATTAACATTATCAGCTAGTAATATTCCCGCCGTGGGAAATACCTCTCTGACTTACATACATATTGAAGAGCTGGCCTTCTACGCAGGTTTAATATTGACTTCATTTAGCTATTCTAGGTCATTGAACTACATAATAATTCACTGCGATATAAATGCCTCTTCTCATACAAGGACTTGAGCATTCAACACCATCTAATCTGATTGGTGAACCCAACTTCTTAATGACTGCAGGGTAATTGTCTAATCTCGGGAACTATTGCTCCGATTTGAAAAAATCTTCCAGAGTTAGATAGCCCTTTCTTGAAAACTACCTATAGGATACTTTTTAAACAGCTGCGCAGGACAGTTCCAACGGGACGCGGGAGAAACTGCCAATGGAAGCTATAGTAAGTGAATGAAAAAGTGTACGAATGTCTATGTTTTCAAACCATGACCTACGATTCTACTAGAGAGTTGACTCTAGATATTTTTTATGCCACTTTTTATTTGCTTACAATTTCACTGTCATTAACCTTATGCTATAGGTCACTGTTGAATGATGGCATACCTATATGTTTTCCATAAATGATCGGGCCAAACTTCGCTACGGAACATTGAGTGAATAGCTGCAGAGAAACTAATTTTGGGTGTCAGAGGGCAGTAGTATTGTTCGAAAGAGAACGCGGTCCTAGTACATAAAGGGCCTAAGAAGGAACACGATGGGTTTTAGTCAGTCAGAGTCTGACACTCCCTTAGACTGTCCCCACAGCGGGAGAGGTCTTATGATGATTTCCTGTAAAAGAAAAAATAACAGAAAAAGGTAGCAGAGGTGGGAGAATGGTATGAAATACATGCGCGTACTTATACCCTGCATTTAGTTCCAAATCACCATTGAGTATTGCGGAAACTACAAAACTGTAGTTCAAAAAGGAATGTAGCACATGCCTTTCCGTGATAACCTTTTATATCCGAGGGAATTTACAAATCACCAGTTATGTGAACTAAGCGCCTTTCTCCTATATTTGCATAATTATATATTATGTTTCTTATAATGAGTCATTGTGTTGTTTTGGAACAACATTTTTTCCAGTACGAGTGTTGCGTTCGGAGAAATTTCCAGTTTTGTTACTCTTTTTAAATGAAACCTTGGATTTTTGGGTTTGTCGAATGATTACCGGTTTTATTTCGTCATGGGATCTCTTTAAAAAATGGCTAATTGAGGATTGCTCATTGGGACGTTTACCAGTTCATTTTGCTCATTCTGGCTTTTAAATTACTG
The DNA here is from genome assembly GCF_030705265.1 of Helicoverpa armigera. NCBI lineage: Eukaryota > Metazoa > Arthropoda > Insecta > Lepidoptera > Noctuidae > Helicoverpa > Helicoverpa armigera. Next base: position 7,193,769 of record NC_087141.1, read on the forward strand.
GGTGTTTTTTATCTGACTCCCATGGGAACTACCTACTTCCCGTGCTTGGGTAAAATATAGCTTATGTCACTCGGGGATTAGCTTTCCAAGAGTGAAGGACTTTTCCAAATACTCGTAATTATTATTAATTATATACTTTAAGATTTTCCCAATTTGAATATTGGAATTAAATTGCTTTGTTTGATCGAACACTAATATAATAAATTTTATTTTTGCCAAATAAGTAGTATCGAGTAACGATTTATTTGTTTACAAACAAAGTGCAGTCATAAAGACTATATAGTCGTCATCTACACGGTCGTCAACCTCAAAGCCTTGTGAAGGGACTGTGGTCGTACAGTCAGCAAGAAAACTTGACTTGATTTGATTAATATTTCGCTTACTACAATTTTCTTCCAAAGCTGGTCTGTTTTGTTTTATGTATGTAGGTGGAAGATGAGTTTTCTCCTGTGTCAGAAGAGAACTCTTCCCGTAAATTATGATAAGTACCCTATGTCCTTTTTCAGACTCTCCTTTCATTTAAATCAGTTCTGCAGTTGTAACGTAATCGACGGACAGTGTAACTTACGTATCTACAATATTAGTGAGGTTTATATTATTCTTCCCTCTTGTAGGAGAATCAGCAAATCGTTTAGTATGAGTGAGTGTCGGACTCAAACCCACCATGAGCCTTTGCGGCGCGCGTTGTTCCACGCGCTCCTCAAAGAGATGTCAGCAATCCCAGCGGGGCCGAGCAGGGCTTAGGTTTGCCGGGGCTGCGGGATTGTTCGAAAGAGATACCGCGGCCCTGGTACATTAAAAGGCCTACGTTTTTAGTGCAAAAACAGCCTTTTTTTAACTTGAACAATAATTGATTTATTTATCTTTCTTGATACCAACTGTACCAACCTTACAAAATACAACTAAGTATCGTAGTCCGCGGGAAATAGAGGGATGATTGTGTGCAAATGACTTGTAATGTAAGAGCAAGTTAATTAGCAGTTTACTACGTGGTATTAGCCTTATATGTAGTGACAGGACATAGTATGTACGCGATTCTATGAGTGATGCGAAAGTAAATTGTAGTGACTAATTAGATGATTTATTTGTATTGTACAAGAAAACCGGCTGTCATTTAAACACCTTTGGCAGTATAAGAAGTTCTGACAACCGGTCTTAGCCAAGATTATTGGATTGTCCACGTAGCTGGGTTGAGGAGGTCAGATTGACAGTCGCTCCTTGTACCTCTAAAGTTCAGCTGGATCCGGTTAGACTGGAAGCCAACCCAACAAAATTAGAACGATTCTAGACAGATGATGATGACACCGGAAGAAGGCTCTTATCTTCCAAGGAGTTCCTGAAGCTGACACTGAGGACTGCACTGCCACTATAATGAGCATAGTCAATGGCAAATTGGCTCTCAAAGACATTGCAGTCTCTAATATAAAAGTGGCACATCGGCTTGGCAGTCTCAGTAAAGATCACCCAAGGCCAATTCTTGTGAGGTTCTCTGGTCTGGATGTCAAGTCTGCAATTTGGAAAGCGAAGACTGGTTTGAAGGGGACGAAAATCTCAGTTAAGGAGTTCCTGACCAAGACTAGGCAGTCCGTCTTCACCAAGGCCAGGCAGCACTTCGGAATGCGGTCATGTTGGTCGCAGGATGGTGTAATAGTTGTCAGGACTTCAGATGGCACTCGTCATAGGATTTCTGCAATGGACGAACTGAAACCGCTTCTTGAAAAGTACCCGGTGAAGTCTGATGCATCTTCGAAGGGTTGACCTGAAACAAATTATACATTAGGTATGTGACGACTGGCATTTCAGTAGCTGTACTTTACTTTATTATGTAACTATTATGTTATACTTACTTTTTCCTTAAATTTCCTCTTAGTGTATTTATACATCTTCTTTCCTTTTGCTAATTAATTTGTTATTTTATTTTGTGTAATGTAACTTCATGTCTCTCTCTCAGCTTAAGTTCACGAATTTTATACCATTCTTAGTTTTACCCTCACAAGTAAATATTTATTTTTTAGAATCTAATTATATTTATCTTATAAACTTAATGTCAAACGAATGTCTATGTCATGTCAGTCATGTCATGTGTCAAATCAAGCATGCACAGACAAAACTATGTGCGTTTTGTTGTTTAGCATTTTTATTGAAGACAGTTTTAATCTATTTCCATCTCATATTGTAAACGTTCCTTGTATCTTTTTTTTTTTGTTTTTGTTTTTTATATATTATGATTTTTGTCATTGCTGTCCTTGATAATTTAGTGACAGTTTCTTTTTATTTTTGTTCTGTTTTGCTATTCATGTTTTTTCTTTGTTCTTCGCTGCATTAATATTTAGTGGTGTTCGCTGGCGGGTGGTGTTGAAATAGTTAAAAACAGTTTTATTTTAGTTTTAGTTGTTTAGTTTTATATATTTATAAATATTTATTTTATTTTTACAATTTGCCTTTTATGAATTCTTTTAGTGATAGTTTTCACTCTGCTAATGAATCCTTGGATGCTGGTGATAACGATGACAGTTTCTGCTCTTTGCCTGATACCCTCGGAGATACTTTGAGAACACAATTTCAGCAATTAAATAAAGTTTTTAATGTATGTCACATCAATGCGCAAAGTGTCCCGAGTCACTACAGTGAACTATTTGTGACCTTTACTAACACTAATGTTCACGCCATCCTGATTTCTGAGAGCTGGCTTAAACCAGATCTCTTGTCCACCTCGTACTCTCTTCCTGGCTTCGTTCTTATTCGGAATGATCGGCTTGGGAGAAGAGGGGGTGGCGTGGCAATTTACCTCCGATCAGACTTTCCTTATAGGATTTTGGCTCGCTCTTCCGGTCCTCTGGTAAGTGCTGAATATCTCTTTCTAGAGGTTTCAGTGAAGGGGGCCAAAGCTGTCGTTGGTGTTGTCTACTGCCCCCCTTCTGTCGACTACTTCACTGATTTTGAATCGGTTTTAGAATCGCTGGGTTCCGAGTATGCACATTACATTATCATGGGCGATTTTAACACAAATCTCCTTGCCCCAAACTCTCCTCGTACCCGTAAACTCCTGCACCTTGTACAATCATCCTGCTTAACAATACTCCCTCTCCAGGCTACTCACCGTTCCACGATCGGTGATGATTCCTGGCTGGATTTAATAATCATTTCCAACCAATCCCTCGTTTCCTCTCACGGTCAATATCTTGCTCCTGGCTTTTCTCATCACGACCTCATTTTCCTTTCCTATATCCTTAAACCTCCTAAACCCAAGATTAAGGTTTTGCATAGGCGTTCTTTCTCGCGCATGGATGTAGATCGGCTGCTTGAGGACGCCTTCAATATTGATTGGACACCTTTGATGACATCTGATTCTGTAAATGACAAGGTCACAATTTTTAACAACTTGGTGAACAAGCTGTACGATGTCCATGCACCAATTAAAAAGGTAAGGATAAAACGGCCACCAGCACCTTGGATGACCAGTCTTATCAAGATTGCCATGCGAAGGAGGGACCGGGCGTTTCGCAAGTTTAAAAGGGAACGTACGGATGAAAACTGGGCTCTATATAAAGCTGCTAGGAATCGGTGTAATCTGATGATACGCAACGCTAAACGTCGCCATATACTTAGCAATATCTCATCATCGACTTCTGCTGATATCTGGAAGTTCCTTGGGACTCTGGGTATTGGCAAATCGCGAAATTTAGACCTACCTAGTTCCATTACCTTAGATGCTTTAAATAAGCAATTTAGCACAACGTCCAATTTGGATTATTTAACCAAACAGGATACTCTCAACTTTATAGCAAGTCTAACGCGTCCTGATATTAATCCTTTTAATTTTCAGCCAGTCGATGAGGGAGAGATCAGAAGAATTATCCTATCCATTAAATCTAAAGCGATGGGATGTGATAACATCAGTCGCCAAATGATTATTACCATCCTTGTCCCGATCCTTCCTGTTATTACTCACATTGTAAACTATTCCCTCTACTCTGGAACTTTCCCTTTGCTTTGGCGAAAAGCTTACGTGCGACCTCTTCCCAAAATTTCCAGCCCCACTCTCCCCAGTCATTTCCGCCCAATCTCTATTCTTCCATTCTTGTCCAAAGTGCTTGAGGCTTGTGCTCATAAACAATTTGCGAATTTTGTTTATGCTAATAAACTTATGAGCCCACTTCAATCTGGGTTTAGGCCGGGCCACAGCACTTCCTCTGCCCTCCTTAAAGTGACTGGCGATATTAGACGGGCTGCGGAAGACGCTAACCTAACAGTGTTGGTTCTAGTCGACTTTTCGAATGCGTTCAATACCGTCAGTCATGATATCTTACTATCTATCCTGTCCCATTCGATGGTCTCTTCTAAAGCATTAGACTGGTTTTCTTCTTATCTTCGGGATCGCCAGCAGTCTGTTCGGGTGGACGAAGGCTCATCAACTTGGTCGACTTTGAATGTTGGCGTTCCACAAGGCGGCATACTCTCACCTCTTCTATTCTCGATATTTATAAATCTTCTCACTCTCGAACTTCAGTGTTCGTATCATCTCTATGCCGATGACCTGCAGCTTTACCGCCACACCAAAGCTATTAACTTAATGGAAACACTTGACAAAATTAACGCAGATTTAGAAGTGGTAAAGAATTGGTCTGACAGGTTTGGGGTGGAGGTTAACCCTACCAAGTGTCAAGCCATTATTATTGGAGGCTCGAGAGCTATGAGCAAAGTTGATGGTCTTGTCTTACCACCGTTAGTTTTTAATGGTATCAACATTCCGTACAGCTGCACTGTGAAAATCTTGGCCTACACCTTGACTCCACGCTGAATTGGCAATCACAGGTTGCAGCTGTCAGTCAAAAAGTGACCGGTACGTTGCGGTTCCTCTATCGCTTGAAAAATTTTCTCCCGGTTAACGTGAAGGCGACGCTTATGCAAACCTTAATCTTTCCCATAATCGACTATGGTGATGTTTGCTACTACGACCTGAATGCAGATCTGCTCAATAAACTTGACCGGCTTCTCAACAATTGCATTCGATTCGTTTTTAATCTCCGCAAGTACGATCATGTGTCAGCCTATCGGGCGCAACTTAAATGGCTACCGATAAGACAACGACGTGTGATGAGGGCATTAACTACTCTTTTTTCTATACTATACACCCCGTCTTCACCTTCATACTTAACCTCCCACTTTCAGTATGTGTGTTCACAGCACAACAAAAATCTCCGCTCCTCTAATAATCGTCTTCTTCATTGCCCTGCTCACCGTTCAGATATTGTTCATTCTTCCTTCTTTGTGAAATCTATTCTTCTCTGGAATGAGTTACCTCTTGAGATCAGGATGGTTAACAGTCGTTATACATTCAAAAAGAAATTACGCGACCACATCCACAGGAAATTGGCAGAGTCGCTACCGTAGATTATTATTTTTTTAATTTATTTTGTCTCTCTTGGCAATTGTAATATGTATGTATTAAGTATGTATGTATGTATAGTATGTTTATGTATAATATATATTAGTATTTATTTTTATTTTTTTTTTACACTAAATGTCATAACATATAATCTTTGCACCTACCACTGCTATTTCTCCACCACCCAAAGGTAGACTGGTAGAAAACGCCTAAGGCGTTAAGTCCGCCCTTGTACAAAATGTGCAGAAATATTAAATAAATAAATAAATAAATAAATAAATGATGATGAAGTAAACATTAAGACTAAAGCTTCATAAACATCAGTCTTTTTACAAAATTACATTCGCAGTATTACGACAGACTTTTAATTATGCTATCATATCACGATTTAATTAACCATCCTTCATAAACAGATACCAAGAACGACTTTATGTAACAGGACATCATAAGACATGCAACCATGCTTATTAATCGCCGTATCAAATCCGAGTGACAGCCAAGATTACGCACGCGATAGTCGTATGACAATAGTTCTGTAATTGATGCCTTCTTGTAGGATAACTGCGGTTAAGTCTCATCTACCTTTACATACAATTATTACTGCGAAGTTAGTTACGTAATGTTGGCATATCATCTTGGGTGTTAAGGCAAGTTAATGAGGGCAAAATTAACTATTTGTTGAAAAACTGGTGTTTTGATGCATTTGTTCTTCCCATAAGTCATAACATAATGTTTTTAATTTCTTGAAAAAAAAAAGTGTACACAAGACTAGGTCAACAGAAACTAAAAGAGTAACTAATCAATTTTAGACTAAAAGGCCTGTATTGCTTACTGCCCCTTGGTTATGCTAATCTAGTCAGCACGAGCTAACTACTTTCCCTATTATGTGCGCCTGGTACCTTCGGCGCTGTTCGGCATTCAACAAGAAGGCTTTCAAGACATTCAACAAGTGTCAAATCCTCTTCATCTAATTCATTGTTCTCACATTTACACGTATTTCGTAAATCAAGCAAACAAATTATCACCCAATCATGTTTTATCAATCTACACTAATAATTATGATATTGTTTATATCACTTAATGTTATTGGTCAATAAAATCTCAATGTTTGGTCATGGAACGTGACACATAAACGGGAAAGAGTTATACACGAGAAAGGGAAGGGGGATTTATCACGCATGCGCCAAACTGTCATTTGTACGGGGTGTGCAATAAGTGATACGGCGAAAATACATCTTGTTGTGATTAATTTCCATAAACCGGTCGTGAAAAGCTTTTACTCATCGGTAATCATGGCGCCTGCTAAAGAGCCGAAGAAACGAGTGAAATCTATTAAGAAACCGGGGGATAATCCGATAGCGAAAACGAAAAAATTTAAGAAGTGCAACAAATTGTCCACGTTCATGAATTTGATCTTTCGTAACGTTATTCGGAAGAGGACGGTATTGAGTGCAGAGGTTGCGCTGATCATCATGAAGATATTCATGAAAATGATTGGGAAGACAGCCAATGGCGTGACACGTCGCAAGAAGAAGTTTGTGACCGTCAGGGATGCTCAACTTGCCGTGGCTAGCGTCCTTCCTGGAGAGCTGGGGTACCGTGCTCACCAGAGCGCTATGAATGCGATCGCCGAGTTCCGTCGTCGTCACGCCAGCGAGTTGGCGAGATTGTCTCAAGCTTAGGCCGAAAGCCGAACGCCGAGATTTCAGTAGTGCGTAGTGTAGTGTTTAGATTGCGTAGTTACTCAAGTAAATAGATTGCAATGGATTGGTGTTTTATTTTGTATCCTTTATAAAGTGCAATTGGTTTTTTTGCAAGAAAACTGATATATAGGTCAGTTTTGTTGCGTATATAAGTATATAGGTCATAGGTTACGTACTAGAGTACCCGCGCACTGCAAACTGAACAGTGGGCCGACAGTTGTCCCGATGGTTGGTAAGTTATGATTCCAATCATAGTTTTTGGTCGGTCTGATACCAGCTAAATACGTGAACTTTGTAACAAGCCTTCTTGAATATTCATCTTCATAGTCATACTAATGTACCTAAGCCCAAGCAAACTTTCGGCCGACCAAAATGGTTAATCAATTATTTTGCAGTGTTTTGGTTATCAGTGTACGGGAACTCTTATTATGAGGAGAAATTAAATTTTGCTATATTTCTTTGGTTTACAGAATCCTTGTGAAGTTATTCAAATACATTGTGAGTGGTTAAGAGAAAGATAAGCCAACTTCAAATTGCATTGCATTGTTAGACCAGATGAGAATGCAAGACGATTATCTAAATTAGGGCTGCCAAGATTGAGATGCAGTTTTGTTTTTGTTTATCTGTCACGCTTGCGAGTTAAGCAACGCTTGGCGCTGCCTATCTCTGGATGCCATCTTGCCATGACCAACTTGCCATGACGAGTTCACCCGAGTTTTGAAAGGCTCAATAAATTGTTCCCTGCTGTCATTGGAAGTCAGAAGCCACTAAGTCTGACAACCAGTCTTACCGAGGAGACTCGGTTTCCAGGTAACTGGGTTGAGGAGGACAGTGCTTAACTGTCGCTCCATGTAAAACACCTGTACTTCGCTGCGAGACTGGAAGCTGACCAGAACGTATTTTCCCAAAAAAAAAAAGTAAGTAGATGATTATTTATCGAGACACACATAGTAATCTTATGACATCCCTAACAATACTTCACGTGTGCATTGTTTAGCAGTTAATATGTATAATTAAAACTAGCATCATGCCAATGATGATAGTTGCGTAATTAATATAATCGCTACCATGTAAAGATGACTTGATATTTGCATTGTTGTAGAGTTTGAGCCAAGAATTAGTAACAATGTTTTATCTTGCGAAATCGGGTGAGCCATAGTAAATGGATATCTCCAATATGGGATTTTACTATCTATATAAGATCACCTATATGCTTCTTCTTAGTTCCTTTGCTGACTTCAGAACACTAAACATGTGACTGGTACCTCGTACGATTCACAAACGCTGACATTCTCGTTGACGTAGGGCTCCATAAATCTATGCTAGCCTAGTACTCTGACCAGTTAATTAACATTACGTTTAACAACAAATTCTTGGTAATGCGAAAATTACTCTGTCTGGCTTTCACGCCAAAACTACTGAACTGTTCAATATAATTTGGTACACAAATAGATAGTCTAAAATCTCAGAAATTGGGTAGGTATGTAGACTACTTTTCATCAGACACAAGGAAAAAGTACCCTAGGACCGCGAGTCCGTTCGTAACAAGTAGTGTAGCTGAAATCATAAGTTTCCAAGAAATTGTGATTCTCACGTGTATAAACAATAAAAAAAATATAAAATAATCATCCTTCATAAATCTTTGGGTATGTAAAAATTGACGAATCATCTTCATCAGCATGATTTTGCATAAAATAAATACCTAGTAATTTACCAATTAACTATTAATTCATTTTTGTTCTCGTAAAAGAATTAACCTCTGAATCTAAAGGTTTTTTTAAATATGAATAAAAAAGAATTCAGTAAAATATGAATGAATAAAAGAATAATTTAAATTAGAGTTAAAAAATAGCCATTCGCAAAAAAATACTTTGCATGTCCCAAGTTGACTTCGACCATACATTGCAGTCTTTGTGTGCCCGAAGTTAGCCACTATAGCCTTTGCAATACCTATTCAAAAAATTGAGAACAAAACATTACTGTGAGGCTACAAATGGCTAACTTCAGAAAAGCAAAATTATTTGTCGCGAAGTGTTATCCTTACTAAAGGAAAGACAGCCCTGGAAATTCCATAATTCTCAAAATTGAATTCACAGTAAATATTTTGAGTCATCTAATCACATTTGGGTAAATTGCTATAGCATTTCCTTACATTTGAAAACGTATTTTTCCTATTGTAAACTGGTTTAGCGTGCCCTAAATGCATATCTTACTTTGAATATGTAAATGAAGTCTAGCGGGGAAAAACTAGCTTTATATCAGCTGTTTCCACTATCAAGCAATTTCTGTGTTTTAGGTATTTGCAGGGTTTAAATTGGTTTACGGCCGAATACTGAAACGCTACTCACAAACACACTCTTTCAATGTGACAGTTACGTAAACTATTGTGACAGAAAGACTAATAGTTGAATAAGGTTTTAGACTAGTTTCTAGGTATTGTAGCCCAACGAAACACTTATTAAGTAGGTGACATTACTAAAAATCATCTAATCACTTAAATAAAAGTGAATTTAAATCAGGAAAATTGTCCTAGAGTCATATGGTAATCGAGACTTGAGTACCAGGAAGCCATAATCTCTAGAAGATGGACAGACGACGACGATATTCAACGTGATAAAAATGTCACATCCAGAAATAACAATGATTGCGATTCCACCAAATTCTAATGACTTCCTTCACTTCCAAGGAGCATTGAACTTGACACATACCTTTGGTTTTTCCTAGACTTAAAATAAACTGTATGCACTTTATAGGTAATTAGTTAACGGAATATTTTGCGTCAGTGACTGGCTTTTATATTAGTACTGAGTCTGTGCACTAATTGATGACCGGGGATTGACTCACTGGTCATTTGTGCTAGAATATGTATGAATGGAAATAAATTTTATTGCATGGAATGCTAGATTAATGATGGGGATTGTACTATGACATAATATTGTAATTTACAATTCCAGTGACAGTATGATACGTGTAGTTTGTCAGATTAATTAATAGAACCTAACCTGTGATGCTCGGGGAAATTTCGTTAGGACGAACTGATTGGTATTAAGGAAAGTATGTGACGCTTGTTTCGTCCTCTGTAATTTCTGCTATCCTGGTACTTTTGTCTGCGGGGTGTGTCATCGAGGATACAATCATATCCTAGTTGCAAGATATATTTGACACTATTTAATAACTTCATTAAAACTTCCTAAAATCATCATCTGCCTAAAATCATCTAGCCTTTTCCCAACATCATATTATGTTGGGGTCGGTTTCCAATCTAACCGACTGAGTACCAGCGTTTTACATGGAACGACCGCCTATCTGATCTCCCCAACCCAGTTACCTGGGCAACCCGATAATATGATGAAATCTCCCGAAGCGATGATTTATCCATATTTAGTTGGAGTACACATAGTTCAGAAACTAGTCAATGGGATATTTTTAACCGACTGCTGAAGCTATTAATGAAACCAAACTCATCTTCTATTTACTACCAGATATACGTGGGATGAAAATTCAACAGTTTACTAAATAGGTTTTTTTCTTAAACATAATAAACAAAATTTTACTACTACATCCAGTAATGAGTAGTAAAACTGAGTGAAATTCGTTTTATATTTACCGATTGGCACTTTACTGACTTTTAGGAGTTTTTGGAGAGAAAACAGCTGTTGGCAATGTGTGCCTGAAAGTATGCAAGCCTGGTTGAAGAATTAAAGTACGATTTTTTCCCTTTCGTCTCCCACTTAGTCTAATCAGTATTCAAGAAATCAGGAATCAGATCTGTAATGGCAGAGCTTTTTTTTTCAATATAAAGTTATTTTCTTATTCCGTGTTAATTTTCTATAGGGGCGTCTCAAAACATTAAAGTTCTGTGTGATCTACAAAGATATATAACGTGTATAGAGATTTCATTTATATGATGTACAAAATTAATCAAAAACAACAGGTAGGTAATTTCTAGATATAGTCATAATGGGTGTGAGCCAAGTTTTACCGTTTAGGAACCCTATTTAATAAACATTTCAACAATAAAATAAATATCAGAATTATAATTTAGTTCAATTCATAAAGACAAACCAGAGACGAGCAAGTGTAGGCATATTTTTCTTATTTTGTGGAATAAAAAAGCGAATGTGAAGAGTAGCTGTAGCTTTCAAACAATGATAAAAAAAAAAAAATTCCGTTTAGATTTTATCCATTATAAGTTACAAACAAAAAAACCTTTATAATATTACCGATCAAGAGGGATTTAATATTGCAATGTTATCAAAAATGGATCTTCTGTTTCTTCACTATAAAATACCAGCAGACTTTGTCATACTTTGTATGTATAATTAATTGAAACGTTTACAGTGATACACCTGTTATGTAATTAGTTTGCTTATATCACATTTCCCGGCGGCCATATTCGAGAAATTTCGACCAACTGACAAATTCCTCATGTCAGACTTAATTACTGTCTATTTTAAGTCTTAATTGCAACCACGTGGATGAATTGAATCATAGTTTGTTTGGTATTTATTTGTTGTTATAAACAGTAAGTATCTATAATATGTATATGCATAACTACATAATTCTATAATTAACAAGTTTACACTGACCTACAACAATATTTGCATATTTTATTATATACGAGTGCCTGCATTATAATAATATCCATTTATGAATGGGCTCAAACCATTTTCAAACATGCTTGTTCTAGTACGGGGCACCAGGATAAAAATTAGACTTGGTGGTCTTATTAAGCTGTCAAAATTCATCGATATCCCTACAGTTCAAGAGTGATTGACAAACAAACATCTAATTAACCAAACCAATTTTTAACATGATTATAATATTGGAACAACTTTAAAAGAACCAATCCCGAGTGACGGCTATGACGCGATGCACTGCGGGCCAATCACCGCTTTAGCCCGCCCCCGCGCCTCACTTCATACCACAAAAGGGACCCAATAAATTACTTCTGCGCAGTTGAAGATCAGAGCTCAAGATTCGTGCCGATAACTATACCCCAATTTATATGCAACCATCTGTACTGCAGTCCGTACTCTGGGTGTCAAACAAAATGTCAACTGGGTACTTATATCTGGTCCGATAACATGTTATCTCATGAATGGAATGACGACATTTTACGTCAGGCCAAGCCCCCCAGTTATCGTACACATACATACATACTTACCTACATATATAGGTATATACCACGGCTTGACGTATCAACAATGAAGTGATAATTTGTAATGTAAAATTTTTTAGGTGTCAGGATTTCGGTATTCTAACGTTTGTTACAACATAACATATTTTTATTACGAGTATAGATATAAACAAAACTGTTGGTGAGATTCTACCTATGTGTGGCGCTAATAAATGTGACGTATGGTCTACTCCTTCTAGCAAACAATAGCAAATTGCATGCGAACATTTCTAAAATGTCTGCGAAATTGCATTGCAACCTTTATGCGCGATATGCTAACTGAAGACAAGCCAGCGCCAACAATAGGTAAGAGCATTCACATATTTTTTGTTGGTTAATAAAATGATCTTCATAAGAAACATGGTGGGTTTTAGTCAGTAAGAGTCTGACACTCCCTCACGCTGCACCTACAGCAGAAAGGGTGATTTTGATGATTTCCCATAACAAAAAAATATCGTCGATTCTTTAACAAGAAGTTCTGATGCAATACAGTTTATTATTGCTACCGTTATCAGTGAAGGAAAGAAACCAATGATAAGCATCACACACACCATATTTGTACAAATGTGTTACAAACTATTTACTGACTACGTTTACTCACGATGTTATTTTTAAACCGATTTGTTCATTTTTAGTTTAAAATTCTAAATAAAACTGCCAGCTCACTTTTGATAGTAGAAAATAGACTGTTTTTTAGATTGAAAAGTGTGATAAAGATGATAGATGCTGATGACTCGCTTCGATAATATTGAAAAAAATATCTTCTGTTTGTCACAATATCTGCGTCAATAAAATTGTTATTGTTATATGACACGCGTCTTGAAAAAATATTTATTAATTCCACTTCTCGCATACCATTAAAAAATTATAACTATTCCAGAGGCGTATTATTATTGAATATCTTCTTCTTACATAGAGACAGACATGTGTTGCTGGGGAGTTTGTTGCGATTGCGACACTTCTTCCTAGCAAAAACACATAGGAAGTGACGAAGGGTGGGATGTCTTTTGTAAATTTTAACGTTCAAAGAATTCTGTTTTGCAGTTAACTTTGAATGAATAATTTTAACCCAATGAACACCCTCCATTCCCTCACTCTCATAGCCCGATAGAATCCGACACACCGGAGAGAGATCAGACACGGGTATGCGTGCTTTCCGAGGCGAGCGTACAGCAATCGCCCTTGAAACCACCGTATAGGAAGATCAAATGTCTTTATGGTCTCCTGGCTGGAGTAAAAGCGATTGCCTCTCAATCTCTTACCGACTCAAACACATCCATATCTCCTAATTTCCTTTTAACTTGAAGCTCCTTTCTCCTTTTCTGGAAATTCCCGCAAACTTGATAAACGGTTCCAACTTCTGCTAACCCATTACATAAAAAGGCATAAATCATATACATAAGTAATAAACGAAGATAACTAACACGTCACTGGGCTATTTATTCCCCCAGCGGTACCAGGGCAGCAGAGGTCGGGAGGGTATCTTAGTAGGTTAATATATTGGAACCGACGCCAAATTAGGAAACAACATTGAAATCAGGGAATAATTTGCCAGTAGTGGAATATTTACACGAGTGTTACTGATTGTAGAATCGTAATTTTAGGTCTGATTCTGCTCGATAGACTCGTGTAACAAATTATCAAGGGTTAAGTTAAAAGGGTGGATGAATGACCATCTTATAATGTCGAGTTTTGGAAGGCACCTTCAATTGTTTATCCCGACTGTCATTTGCACATTCATTCGCGTACCTTAATAAGAAGTAGCATAGACAGCAGCCTTGGTTAATGGACTATCATCCATCCTCCGAGCCTTTTTCCCAACTATGTTGGGGTCGGCTTCCAGACTAATCGAATGTAGCTGAGTACCAGTGCTTTACAAGAAGCGACTGCTCTATCTGACCCCCTCAACCCAGTTACCCAGGCAACCCAATACCCCTTGGTTAGACTGGTTGAACTATCCTAAACTAAAATAGTCTTTCAAGTCGGACCAGTAAGTCCTGAGATAAGAGCGTTCAAAAAGCAAATAAAATGTTTAGCTTATTAGTACTATGTGTCCTACCTGTAAATTATGGTATACGAAGTATTATGTTACATTGATAGGTATAGTCATTTCCTCTGCATCATTTGAAGAACAGCCATAGCATACTGTCTGTTTCTTTTGTGGACAAAATCATGAAACAAATAAACAACGTTTCATTTTATAACAATGCGTAAACAATACATTTTATTAAACAATGTTTGGAGTTCACTGTCTTCTACAATACATTGCATCAGTTTACGCATGATGATAACCTAATAAATGACAGTTGGTTTAATAGTAGTACGGTAGACCGCAAGTCAGTGGTAACTGTCATGCACCTTAACTCAATAGTAATAAGTACGATTTTCCTATAAAACTGTTACCACTGACCTGAAGTTGACTGTACGACTACGAGTATAACATTTTTGATAACTCATGCTGAGAGTAATTCATTTACGTTCATTCTTATCAAGGCTTTCCCTAGTAGGTACCTAGTTTAAACGCAATTTTTTTGCTCGGATTTTAGATAAAAATTGCCTAAAAAATAAAAATAATTTTATTCAGACAGAGACAATTTTTCCTGCTTCACAGACATAGAAAGATTTAAGTTACAGGTTTGCAACTTGAATTAGCTTATTTTAATTATTAACTACGGACTATCAGAAGGTTTCTGGCTTTAAGACCAAGCCAAGGGGTTGCCCCGAAATTAAACGGTGTTGAGAAGGTCAGATAGGCAGTCGCTCCATGTAAAACACTGGTATTCAGATTTATCCGATTAGACTGGCAGATAACCCCAAAATAGTGGGCAAAGGTTGGGCGGATGATGATTTGTTATCAAGGCTTTCCCTGATTGACGGTGAAAGGTTTTGTTCCTTACATTTTTCTCAATAAACCTCACGTGTTTGTATTTGAACATTAAATTATAAAGTTGAGTATCATAACAAGTTCAATAAACATGTCAAACGTGCAAGTTACTGCGCATGTTACGTGTCGTCTTGACAACGTATAAACATAATGTTATTATTGTATTTTACTCCATAAATTCCTTTAGCCACTCGTATATTAGATTCTTAATCATTTGAATGACGTTGAGATCCGAGACACAATTGACTATTTATTGTTTTTTTATTTAGGTTCGCCCTTAGAAACATTGTTGTCTTATGCTAGTAGCTATGTAATAATATACCTAAGAACGTTAACCTTCTCCATAACTCACTCTATCTATTGGTGAAAACCGCATAAAAATCCGTGCCTTTGTATTTGAGTTTCTTGCGAACATTCTGACACTAGACGCAATGGAAGACTTTTCTCTTTTTTAACGGCCATTTTGCATAATTGGAAATATCCAGAAACTGTATGGTCACGGCTGAGAAACATCAGAGAATAGGCAAGTAGGTATTTCTAATGCGGCTAAACTGTTTCGACTCTCCAAGTATCGCTAGAAATATGCGGAGCTGACAGCTGACTACCAACTTCCACCAATCGAGGCACTTTAAGAAGAAGAAGATCATATGTATTAATATTAAGTGTAAAAAATAGAGTTACAACGTAATATAACTGGAAATAAGTTAAATAAAAACATATATTTAGGTGAGTATGTCACCGCAGTATGTGTTAATTGTAGGTTTTCGTAGATATGTACCTATATTAAGTAATAAGCTTACCATGATCCGACAATTAGCAGAACCGATCAACAGAATTGGCGTTTACACACCATTATAAGATTTTGAGAAAAATGTGTCATTCAACTACCTAAATACATAAAATTGTTACACAGAGAAGTGACTAACACACAAACAAATCAATTTAGCAGTGTTACTAATTGATAAATTCTTTGTAAGTCCCCTGTATTAATAGTTTTAAGGAAACTGTGTTAAGTGCAATAAAAACATGATGAAATCATTCTTTAGTGCATTTCTTGTGAGTCACGACTCTGGTTGGATGCGGGCTGCCCAGGACTGGGATGGGTGACGCTCACTGGGAGAGGCCTACGTACCGCGGCAGTTAACGGCAATATGACACAATTATGATAATTGATTATTGGTTTATCAGGGCAATGAAATTGATCCCTAAATGGAGTAGTTAAACTGAAGGGATTCTTACCAAAAAGCAATTAATTGTAACCTAGTTCATACTTTAAAATAGGTACTGACTCCACCAACTTTTTTATTAATTTGTTTTTATCCGGAAAAAATAACGTATTTTATTCATGAAGAAAATGACAATAAATTCAAAATGGCGGGCGTTTACAATACAACGTCAAATAATCCATTCAAGCAACAGTAACACGAAAATATTTTTCCGTATAGTAAACCTTACATTATGGATTTTCCTGGTAATATTATGTAATAGTGGAGACGATAATTACTGAAGACTGATCTAACACTACAATGACTGTGTGAAGATAACTTCGCATGTCGGGTTATTCCGTAGTTACTTTATGATTCTGTGAAATTGGTACACCTGTAGATACTTAATTATGTCAAGAATAAAGTGTCATCATCCTCCGAGCATTTTTCCCAACTATGTTGAGGTCGGTTTCCAGTCTAACCTGAGTACCAGAGCTTTACAAGGAGCGACGGCCCTATCTGACCCCCTCAACCAAGTGACCCAGGCAACCCAATACCCCTTGGTTAAACTGGTGTCAGACTTACTGGTCTCCTGGTCAAGAATAAAGTTTATGAGTACTTGAATTGTTGCAAATCATTCGATCTTGTGTTAAATAAGAAAAAAAAAAAATTGGATATGCCTATGAATCAGCTAACAGTAACTGAGAATTGATGTTCGCTTAAAGGTGCGAATTTTTTTTTTTTTGGATAAGGTCCAACCTACCGACGAACATTAATTGATAGGTACTTATGATGAAGATTTATATTTGTTAGAAAAGAAGATGATCAAAAATTAGGTTTATATAATTTAGTAAGTATTGACTTAAAAACTGACAAACTTATTAAGGAAAAAAGCATTTAAGTATAAATGAGAAGAATTGAAGACAGCAGCATCTTTAATAATACCTACACATGATAATGACCAATAGTACCTACGACAATAATAGTACGATACGACGTAAGTCTTGTATTATTCCATTATCAACAATAATTGTTTACTACTTCTCACTATATTTTGTACTCTCGGTCTTAATGGCATCAGCTGTTTTATAATTAGATTTCTTTATCTTATCCTGTAGATTGATAATGGTGATGATTATCATGTAATTTGTGGTTTTGGTGATGATATATATAAACTTCTTATTTGTTGTCAAACTAGCTTCTGTCAGCGGTATCCCGCTTACGTGGGAACTTCTCAATGAACTCGGATAAAAAGTAACCTATAGCCTTTCTCGATAAATGGGCTATCTAACACTGAAATATTTTTTTCAAATCTGACCACCTGTTCCTGAGATAAGCGCGTTCAAGCAAACTGACAAGAAAACTCTTCAGCTTCATAATATTAGTAGGTATAGATTATGCTTCAGATTTTGTTTTTATAATTAATGTACCTACGTGTCTTTACAAAAAAAATGAAGTGGTAAAGATATTTCGTTACAGTGTAACTTACACCCCGTGGCAAAAAATTGGCACCAATTTGATAAACCAGGTCATTTTCAAACAAGTTTTCATACTCAGCGTTTAAAATAAAAGTAACAAAAAAAGACTATGGGAAAAGTTAAGAAAATCTATAATATATTTTTCTTTTGAATCAATAGGAATTTCACTAATAACTCCAGAATACACATTTCCCATCATGCTAGTTCCACATAACTGCATACTAAGTTCCTTTTATCCTCAAATCAGTATGGAAATCTCCGATACGTTCATAATAATCATCAAACGCAAGTAATGAAGTACGAGGTTTATTCCGTTGCAACAGTTGTCCATTTATATGTATACTTTATGGTCATTTCCACCATGTATGAAGTTTAAGGAATATTTAGAAATAAGTTATGGTTTAAGCAGATGAAAGCTGATTCCTGTTAGAATAAATAGTAGTTTATTGAATTTCAGCTTTCGTCAGCGGTTCACCCGCGTCACGTATTGAACTATATCGCGCTCTCAGATAAACAGAAGCCTTATAGCCTTTGTCAATAAATGTGGTATCTAACATTGAAATGATTTAAAGAATCGGTCCAGTATTTTTTAGCATAAATCAGCACAGTAGTTCCTGAAATTAGTACGTTTAAACAAACTCTAGCGGTGTCATCTGCGTCGATGCAGGAGCTCCCAAGTGTTTTGTTATGTTGGAAAGCCCATTTTAACCCACAATATTATAAACATCAATTTTTCATAAAACATCTATTTGGGTAGTCTGAAAATTCGTAGCTTAAGTTATCCGAGGCTGCGGGATTGTTCGACAGAGTAATCGTAGGCCTGGTACATAAAGGGTTTAAAAAAGAACATGGTGGGTTTTAGTCAGTAAGAGTCTGACAGGCACGCACCCACATTGGGAGTGGTCATTTGAAGATTTCCCACCAAAAAAGTATTATAAGTTATACGTATTTTTTACCCACTAATTCTAAACAAATATACTTATCGTGTTCATTTATTACTTCACATGAATGGATTCGTCTCGATGACGACACAACAGCTGTTTGGTACATTGTACAGTAGACCGCACATCAGTGGTAACTGTCATGCACCTTAACTCAATAGTAATAAGTACGATTTTCCTATAAAACTGTTACCTGAAGTTGACTGTACTAATGTTCTTCACACTCTAGTGACGTGTGTACTACATAGTGTTTATTTGTATGTATGTGTGTGTGAACTGTGTCTGTGTGTGTTGGACTAAATGTGCGGTTTAATTTGTGGTTTTGTTAATTAATTGTTGATTTTATTTGTGTGTTAATTGAAATTAAAATAGTTTTTTTTTTACTATTTATGTGTGTTTTATTTTGATCTGTAACAGTTTAATTGATAGACAAGGTTACTTTTCTAGAAATATGGAAATCTTTCATCTTAAATATGATAATCATTTTAAATATGAAGTCTTAATCTATTTTGTGCACTATTGAGAACAAAATACCCCAAGATTGAAAAGGACAGTTTATTTTAATTAAGTAAATGATAAGGAATTTCAACTATACCTATTGCATATTATTATATTGTGGTGAGAAGTAGTCTCGCTTCACGTGTTGCTAGTTTTACAAACATAGATCCAGTTTTTTGTAGAAATTAATTAAACAAAACTATTCAATTCGTTATCAGGTGACTAAAAGCAGATACAGAATAGTTAAAATAGTTTTATTTGGTGCCTTGGTAAAATTAGCGATGCGATATCGACTTGCTGTGTCCGGGGTCTCTAGTTCGATTCCCGGATCAGACCGAAATCTTTCATAAGGCCCGGAGATTGATACAACTTGCCTTGGATAGCAATGAATATTGGTCCTGCCCTTGATCTCTCTTTGGTTTGCTGACCTATTGGACTATCAGCATGAGGAAATATAGAGTGCACCTGTGTCTACAAACTATACCCACTTACCTAATATTATGAATAATAATAATAACACCTTTGGCCTGCTGAGCTGGCTGATCTTCTATAACAGTCGCCGTGGTCAAAAGTCAGCCTAGATGCCATTATAATATCGATAATTCGCCTAAAAAATGACCTTATCACCTTGTAAAAAACTAAACTAATTAACCAAGTGAGTAAAGTTGACAGTATTGCATCATTAGTAAACTACTTTACCTTCTGCGACAGATGATGGCCGCATGGTAGCGGCGTGACTGTTAAATAAATATAACGTTCGTTATGGATGGCGCGTTTGATATCATTTTGCAGATTATGTATAACGCCCAAGTTCCCCGACAGTATAAAGTCCATTCTGTTTATTAGCCTATACTGCCCTAACTGCTGGCTAACTGTGTTTCGGATGGCACGTTAAACTGTAGGTCCCGGCTGTCAATGAACATCCTTGACAGTCGTTACGGGTAGTCAGAAGCCAGTACGTCTGACACCTGTCCAAGGGGTATTGGGTTGCCCGGGTAACTGGGTTGAGGAGGTCAGATAGGTAGGTAGTCGCTTCTTGTAAAGCACTGGTACACAGCTGAATCCACAGCTGAAACCGATCCCAAGATAGTTGGGACAAAGGCTCGGAGGATGATGACTGACCTAACTGTTGGTAAAGGCCACCCCATAGCCCTCCATCGATTTTTGTGGCCAGTATCCAAGTCAACTCACCAGCGTTTCCTTGGTCTTCACTGTTCCTTTGATAGATACTTGTACGTGAATATTCAAAGTTTACATTTGTACCTCTTGTTGTTTGCTGTGTTCCTGGTACCTCGTGATGAAATTAGACAAGATTTTTCTTTCCTTTTTCTCAACTTTTGAGAAATTCCTGTATATAGGAAAATAGATAAGTTTGGACCTGGAAAATAACGGTTATTATAAATATTTTTTTATTTTTATAAAATTTTTATTTAAACCTTCAAAATTCATTTCAAGTACATTCAAAACACGATAAAAATACTCTTCGATAATTAGGTAATTATTTTTAGCCTTATTTATCCATTCAAGGACTTTGTATAAACAGAAATTATTGGAGATAAAATACGAGTTTTATTACTTAAGTGTATTTTAATTAATTTTGTTAAATGATCTTTTAAAACACGTTTAGGGTCTTGTAACGACGCAGTTTTCATACAACGCAGGGAGAATTGAGACGTATTAAGTGAATCACTAAATGTCTTTTGAATCAATTTACAAATAAAAAATATTCAAAGAATTAGTGACGGAGTAGTAGGGTTTCCAAAATATTTGACTTTGTGGGTTTTTGAGGTGTCTTATCCGAAGATTTTTTGCTATTGTAAAATTATGACGAGAAATGTCAAAGACTAAAAGTTTTGTAGGTGTATTAAAATATGAATCCATTTCAGAAAGGAAAACAAAAACAATGACTCAATTATATACAGATTCTGAATACATAGCCAAAACCGTGAATTCAGATCTAGGAGATAAAGCTTTATAAAGAAAACTTTCACCTCTGTAAAAGGATAGAACGATCGCCAAATGTGGAAAATTTCAATAACTATTTTTGTCAATTTAACTATGTATCATCATCTTTAATCTTTCTTTTTCGTCACTGCACACAATTATAATCTACTAGGATAGCATAAAACTAAAGTAATCATTAAATAGCATGTCTAGCTAATAGATTTGTAATTAAGACAACTTTCTCCAGTTTAGAACGATTAGTATTTGAACTGGATTTTAATTTAGTTAACTATATCGATATAATAATACAGAAGAGCTTGTTTGTTTTGCTTTAACGAGCTAATCTCAGGACCTACTGGTAAGATCTCAGTGTTATGTAGCCCATTTATCGAAGAAGACTATGGGCTACTTTTTATCTGTGAATCAGTTTCTACAGGACACGAGTAGAACCGATGACAGAAGCTAGTATTTTTTTGTATAAACACAGAATAGGGTAGTGTCCAGGGTCGACATAATGAAATAATATTTAGTCCGCTTTTTAGATAATCAAAAAATATTGGATACGTATTTTTTCTTTTTTTAATTAAACATAAAATGACAAAGATAATACACTTCAAAAATTAGGAGTGGGGGCCTTTTACGTCACAGTGTCCTGAAAATTGTAGCAACTTGTGACATCACACTCAACTTTAACACGCTATATCTTAACAAGTTCTGATCCAATTTAAAAAAGAAAAAATACGTATCGCTTAATTTTGGACAATCTACAAGACGGACTAATTATTATTTTTTAGGAAACTAGCCTATAGAAATGTACATTAAGCCTAAGAACTCACGGAGCGATTTTGAACCGTGCCCGCTGCGGTGGCGGAACTGCGTTTTTATTTCCAAACTCACGAGACCGGTTATTTGCGCGGTTACACAGCCGTAGCGGTTGAGATTATCGCCCGCAAACGTGGCGGGCAATGATCGCAAGACGCAAGACGGGCAGCCTCTGCGCTACTGCGATCGCCGGCCAATCGACCGCGGAGCGCGCGGGCGCAACCCGCCGAGGCTGCGGGTGACCGCGGCCCGCGCGATTCTACTAGTTGCCCGCCGGTGCAGCGGGAGAAGCTACGGGCCCGCAGCCGCGGCGGTCGCGGGTGAAAATCGCTGCGTGAGTTCTTAGCCTAAGGCTAAGAACTCACGCAGCTTCTGTAGAATGCAGATATACATGTAAAAAATTAAAGCACATTTCACGACGCGTTTTACGCCCGCAGTCTGCGCGTTTGTTTGCGGGTCCCGCTGCACCGGCGGGCAACTAGTAGAATCGCGCGGGCCGCGGTCACCCGCAGACTCGGCGGGTTGCGCCCGCGCGCTCCGCGGTCGATTGGCCGGCGATCGCAGTGGCGCAGTGGCTGCCCGTCTTGCGTCTTGCGATCATTGCCCGCCACGTTTGCGGGCGATAATCTCAACCGCTACGGCTGTGTAACCGCGCAAATAACCGGTCTCGTGAGTTTGGAAATAAAAACGCAGTTCCGCCACCGCGGCGGGCACGGTTCAAAATCGCTCCGTGAGTTCTTAGCCTAAGAATCAGTTTAATTTTAGAAGAGTCGTTTTGGTTATGTAACACTCATTCGGCAACTATTTCTTTGAAAACCTGTCTTAAGACCAATCGTTTGTAAAAGATTATAACTCTTTAATTAAATACATATCAGAATTGAATGCCAAACAAAGTTAATTTTGACAACCTTCAATCAGCCAAATATTAAAAATAGTAACAATTCTATTACTACTCTCTCCAGTCGTGTCGGATTGCCGTCCCATCGGGCTATGAGAGTGAAGGAATAGTGAGTGCACCTGTGTCTGCGCAAATGCTTGTGCACTATAATAAGTTCTGTGCAGCTGGCTGATCTAAGAGAGGGCCTATTCCCACCTGCTCCACAAACTCCTTTGTATTTAACTGAAGATCAATTGGAGCTATGTGGAAGGAACTTGAAGGCGTATTATAATTTGATTATTTTGTTTAACAACATTTTGGACCCAAATGAAAGAAATGTATGAATGTCTTAGAGAGAACAGCCGCCGTTGCCGACGACAGGTCAGTAAAATCAAAATGATATAGTTTGTTTAGAATATTTGGGTACTTTAGAACTAAGAAACCATGTGCATAATAAATTGTTTAGAGAATAAATCAAATACCAAACTGACAGGTTGACAAACAAATCCCATTTTGGATGTGTTTAATATTAAGAGTTATGTCACTTGTGTTTAAGTAATTACACAAATACCTCGTTCTTAATGGGGATTAATTGGTTTTGGATTACTTAAAAAATGTGGCATGCTCTCAAAAAGCAGCAGATCATATTAGTATTTAGTATTTTATTACTATTACTTATTTCTAAAATAACTGCTGTTTTGGAGTTTTATGTAACAATTCAAAAAATTTTATTTCCCAAATACATAAGTTGCGCTCTTGGTTTCACCGCGTCCCGAGGAAACTATGATATGATATTCTGATAAGCTATACTGCCGCCAAGTTTCATCATAATCCATCCAGAAGTTTTAGCTTGAAAGAGGAACAAAAATCCAATCATACATTCAAGTTTCTAATATTATATGTAGCAGAAATAAGAGGGTTTAACGCTCTATCCTTACCGCGAGTCCCACTCTACGACAGACAATGAGCATTGTTCTAAAGTTTGTAATCCAAGCGTTTGTTTAGTTTACATAATACGTGGCGAATGAAAGCGGAATCAAGTGGTATTCTAGCTGATAGGATCGTTCCTTTATGTCACCTTAAAATGTTGATTTAATTAGGTGTTAATAACTTCAGGTTGTCCAATGTCCAAAATGTATTTAGGATTTAAATTTTTAAACATTTATTTCTAACTAGCTGATCCCGCGAACTTCGTATCGTTCAAACCTTCCCTGGACCTCTACAAACATTTTAAAATCAAAATCAGCTCAATCGCCTCAGCCGTTCTCGAGTTTTAATCAGACTAACGAACAACAATTCATTTTTATTTATATAGAAGATAGAAGATTATAGGTCAAATAATGAAATCTAATCAATAGGTCAATTTGTTACTTAATTATGATGATTCGTTATCACTAGTAAATACTATCAGAGAAAATTCATCCCTGATAACTACATTAGTACCTAGTACCTAACCACGGCATGGGAAGGTTGTAAGTACATACAAGACCAAATCTCAAGAGTTGGCTACATAATTTTCAGTTAGGTCTGCATTTGTTACTCAGATAGTAGTTCCCCTGCAGTTCCTACTATGTCATGACTACCTACTTCCCGCAATCCGGATAAAAATAGCTGGCACGGTGGGCCAATTCTGCAACCACGAGCCGCTAGGGAACGTTAGAATTGGCCCCAAGTCCTTTCTCAGGCCAAAGACTATTTATAGATCGTTTAAATAGCTGCACTATCTTTGGCGTCAGTCAAATATAAAATTGAGTTTTGATATTTTATCTAAGTTAACATCAGATATGAGACGTTATCTTATCGTTCACGATAAAAATAAACCTCAAAGTAATTTTTGATATTGGTATTCAACTTCAAAAGTTCAGTGCAAATGTAGCATTACAACTTTTAATGCAATACATTGACTAATATAGAACTTATATGACTACTCTTTTTCCCATGTTCTTCCATGAGGACATTAAAAGATTATCAGTTTATCTACTATCAAACTGATAAGTTTGTACTTCTATATGATATATCGTGATATTTACTGATAGTGACGATATAGTTTATTGTTGTCTCATTCCATACTTACGACTTTTATATTGTCATACTTACACACGGTGTCGTCATCGGTCGTCATTTGTTCTTACAAACGGCTGTTGTAATGCATCTGTAGTATATGTACCTCTTTTGAAAAAGGACGTATGTAAACTTGTCGTAGTTAAGTCCTTTTTGTTAAATGTATGTTGACCAATCTCAACTGTATTTCTGTATTTTAGAAATGTATGGTGATTTTCAGCCTAATGGTAGATTTCTGTGTTTCTAGAAGGTCTAGGAACATTGTAGTTCAGTATACAATAGACCAGTTAACTATTAGTTACTGTAAATTGTTTTGTTGCGAGTTCTTGTCAATATTGCCAGCCAGCCAATATTATGTTTTGGTATTCTTTGTATATTTACTAAAGCGTGGTATGTTGTGTGTTGTTTTAACGAATAAAATGTGTAACACAAATATTTATGTTTTTTTTTTTGTGGCTGATGGCTACTTCATTTGATTGTAACTTTTGTGTTAATTTCCTGTCTTGTTCTATATTCGGTGTGAAATAATTACGTTTTGTAATTTAATATGTAATGAGTCAGTGGCTCAGTTGGTCTTAACCTTCACATTTCTATTACATTCGTGTGTAGTTTGAGCTCGTTGCGGTCTCCACCAAACCGCGACGACTATTAGGGTCATGTGCAATCAAAACGACAAGTTTCACTTCAATACGATTTTATTTTCTTACATATTATCAGGTAATAAAAATTGGCTCCGCTCAGCGGAAAGGTACATATGGACACAATAAATTAACTTAATACTAAATCAGTCTAACGGTCGCGCCGAGCGCGTTGCGGCTTAGCCTAGTATCACAGATGAGTAGAGCGGTGGGACGCGGGGCGAAGCGCACCCGCGAGCTGAGGGGCGCGGGCGCGCGGGGCGCCGGTCACTCGTCCGACGCCGACGACAGCTGCGTGCTGCCGCCCGAGCTGAACGAGCTGCGGCACTGCTCGCCGCCGGCGCCCGCCTCCGGCGCGCTGCCCGGCGACAGCGTGCGCAGCAGCTCCAGCGCCGCGCGCGCGCGCTGCCCGTCCGCCGCCGCTGCCGACGCCACGCCCGACGCTCTCTCCCACGCGCTCTTCTCTGGCAGGAGCAGCCGGCGCGCCTCTCTCTGCACGCGCCGAGAGCGCAGTGCGAATAGGAACGGTGACAATGCTGACGCCAGCAGTAGCAGCGCCAGCGAGGGAGTGCGCGCGCAGTCCGCCAGCCCCGGCGCCGCCGCCGACACCACCGCCGCGACGGCGTGCGGTATGTGCAGCATCACCAGGGCACCTGTCAGCAAGCCCACTCGGGCTGCTCGAGATTCTTCTCTATATCTAAATAGCGACGCATTTGATATGCGGCACCTGATTGATGTGATTCTGGATCCATTATGACTAGGCTGCGGCGTGCGCTGTTGCACAGCTAGCAGGGGAGCAGCTAGTGAAGGCGCCGAGCTCACAGCCGGCAGCCCTTTCCTCAGATCCTCGTTAGACTTTCCTTCCTTACGGGAATTGCGTAAACTGGCAACCGATGGGCAACGTACTGGTCGTTCAGGCGGTAGTAGGAATGGCCCAAACTTCCTGTCATTTTCCACAGTTACGGAGCACTCGGGCCCGTCAATCTTGAGGGTTAGTCCCTCTCCCTCCTCCGCTAGATCGGGTAGGATCGTGGGAGGCTCATGTAGCTGCAGTGCGCTGGCGCCGTGCGCTCGCGCTCGCAGTCCGGAGGAGCGCGCCGCGCGGTAGATCCTCGCGTACATGAAGCATACAATGCCGATGGGTGTAATAACTCCTAGTATTAAGTACACGATGTAGTAGGCCAGCTCGACTCCTTGCACGATGGGCTCGAGCGGGTAGTAGTGGCGCACGATGGCGATGGCAGCGCGCATGGCTGCGGCGAGCGCGGCCGCTAGCCAGGTGCCGGCGCAGAGCGCGGCCGGCCGGCGCTGCAGCAGCCGGGTGTGGCAGCGGAGCGGGTCCGTCACGGCGTGGTGCTGATCCAGCGAGATAAGCATGATGGACAGCAGCGAAGCCAGGCTGCACGCCGCCGCCGCTGCGTCTCCGGCCTCCACCCAAGACCGTGTGTAGTCCTCCCTCGCCGAGTGCTCGCCAAACAGCGCGGGCGCCAGCAGGGAGGTCGTCAAAAGATTCGTCGCAAGCAAATTGATGACGAACCTGTAACAATAACAAAAACCAATGTTAGCATACTTTAGTACGTGGACATAATTCAGCGACCGGGTCATGTTTACGCGGCCCCCTCACGTTTGCACAGCACCGCACCAAGGTTGCACAAGAAAGGCCATATTTCGTACGCTTTACAGATTCAATTCAACGGCAATTAATTTGACGTTCAGTTCAAACGATAACATTCGGAAACCGATTAGGAACGAGAGAATGTTTATAAACATTACATTTGCCACGTCATTCGACATTGTTAGCAAAAATAGTAACCCATGAACTCTGAACGGAATGTTCATGAACCTCTGTACGAGGACTGTACTGTGGACGAGGAAGCTAACGAGCCAATTCCGCGGAAAGTTAGTGATTAGCACGCAACACCTGGGCCCTGGAGTTACGTAAGTCTCCATTAATCCTGGTGATTTGTGTCGCAACAAATAGATGTGTTGGTAGATTATGTTGAACATTTTGAGAGTGCAACAGAACTTTCGTAAACTGGCCACCGCAATGAGTGCGCAATCCGACCGACTTACAATGTTCACGAATTATTTGATAATAAACCATTAATTACTATTGTTGGTCCTTATAATGTTATTGTCAAATACATAGGCGAGCGTAGATTTGCATTTGCAATACCTTAAGCAATAAGAATGTGATAAGTATCAACTAATTCTAATGTGCCGAAAGTAGATAAAGCAATAGCTTAACTTATAAGTTCTTTTATATAAATTGTAGAGGTAAACAAAGACAACTGTTCCATATCTGATATTATAATATTGCTTTAATAACTCCAGTCTAGACGAGATACTCGACACAGCTCTACGGATTTAATAAAGCAACTTGATAAAATTAATTAGTTAGCAGGTAAAATATAATTTGTAAAAGTCAATGAATTCAATGATCATCCTTAAGTTGTATGTCAAAATTATCTGATCAAATTCAGAAGATTTATGTATAACATTTACGAAGTTTATAAGACCGTTTGCCAAAATTATTGGTTGGTAAGTGTAAACTGGTCATGTAAATATTGATGGTAGTATTCAATAGTAATAAAGGAATATCGAATACGAAAAATATAGTGTGTTTACTACCAATAATCTCATAAAAGACGAAGATAAACAAATTAACGGCATTGATCTTAAGCTACGTATAATAAAAATAGGAACTAAAGTGTTTTCAAAGGTAAAACATCAACGCTTTATCACTTCATATTTCAACAGTCTCCAAGGGAAGGTTGATCTGACTATTTACAAACAAATATATGGAAAAATTTACTAAGGCCTAACAAACAGTTAGTCGAAAACATTCGGGAAGCATTTAGGAACCTACGTAATGTGAAATATCATCATTTTATTAAAAAAAGCCCGCTGACTCACCTTAGTAAAACCCGTTCCAATTTCAAATGGAAATATTTCGTCAAGAATCGTAATAGTTTTTGTAAATATTAATAATGTAGGAAAATCCGTATTAAATACTGTATCTATAAGTAACGATGAGGTTGAAGATGGAGCACAATTGCCTAGAAGTAACCTAATCATTGTTGAATTTAAGACTCCTGGGTTTTAGTTATCGGGAAACTTACTTAAGTAGGCAATTTCACTCTTTAGCTGTACCTATAGTATTCCCAAAACTTTTCAATGGCATGGTATTTCCAAATTATCAAGTTTTTTATAGAATTTCACACAGTCATCTCAGTTGACAAAAAGCGATACAAAATGGTGATCTAGCTCATCATGATTCGATAAAACGTCGTTTGTTTTATTCGTTTGTTTGTCGTTTGTTTTATTGTTAAACCAGTTGCGCTCTGATTCTCTAGAGACTTGCTACAAACATGTTCATCTGTAATAACATTAGCACACAAGTTTTGTAAGGCATCAACATTAAGGAGCAAAAAATCAAGTCTCAGAACTGTTTTGCATCACATGGAATAATACCACTCGCATCTGCGTTGGGGTTTCCAAATGGCCCGTTTTTATTGTGTTTTGTTTCTTCCAAAATATTTCCATTCATTACAATTTTAGGCGAGCCTTTTACTTTATTTTTGATCTTGTTATTTTTAGCATAAATTTTTCTTCTAATACTTGTTCTAGAAAATAGATTTGCAAGTAGTGACCATGTCTTTGTCATGTGCTTCTACAACCCTATCGCAGTAACCTTGTGGAGATCCATCTTTATTTATCGATCGTCCAGATTGTTCCTGTATTTACATAAATGATAAACACTGCCCTTGCAGATTATATAAAACACGACATTGTGTCCTCAACGGCCTTCGAATGCAAGACAATTGACATTTGAAAATCAAATCAATTTAAAGATGCAATTATTCATGCAATTTTTCTCTAGTAGGCGGATACGATATTGTAAATGCATGCATGGGTGATTAAGATCTGATTGTAACCAAGGATATATAAACAATAGATCTACATAGGTTCCACGTTACGTTTAAGCTATGGACTAAATCGTGTCTCTAAAAAGCAGACTATGTGGGCTTCATCTCACATAAAAATCTCACAAACTCATAGATATGAATCGAATGTTTGAAATATGTGGGACGCGAAGGTTTTCTTAATGGTTGCTGACCATAATAAAGGTGAAACTGTTTTGCTATTTTGAACACAAAAGGCAATTCTTTATTGTGTCGAGGACAATTACTTACAACACGGTCTCAATGTAATGTTTGTTATCTGAGATTTGCAAAATTTTTGGAAGCGAAGCGCAATTCATTTTTTAATGGTCCGATGAACAAAGTTGAAGTAACTGATGATAATACGATTAATGTAGTAGAATTTGAAGAAGTAAATAATTTTATTAATGATGGAATAGATTATGTACATGATAAAACAAATGCAGGTCTTTGAGACGATGAAAACTTTGAAAAAGAAACGAATTAGTCTTGATAAACCTTTAGATAAATTAAACAGCTAAACCATATAGACTTATACAATTGCAAATGTAGCTTGCTTTACCGGAAGTTCACTAGCATACATAAAACTATAACTCGAAAAACCTTGGAACTATATTATGAATATTTAAGATCCGTCAATGTCATTTCCCAGACTTGAAAGCTATAAACCTTTACATCCGGGGATGTGCAAAAATCTGTGTCAAGTGAAGTATTAAGATATGTTTTCCTAGACCAGTTAGTTTTGATGGCAATGAAATTTATTTTTCCATCATTATTTCTACGCCAATGACAGCTTCATCTGTTGCTGTTTATTTTCCTTATCGTCATGTTTTCTCTAAAACTACACTGCGCCCAGTAAATTTTTCATCTAGCTTACCTTGTTGTGACGGCCTTTCAATATTTGCTTCTGAAACTATTTAATTTTCATCGGGGTTATAAAAATAAGCGTTAGAATGTAAATAAGCTTCCGTATTTTATGTCGCATTTTTGTAAACAGCTGTTTTGTTATTCTGAGGTTTATGTTACGAAAAATAAGAGTACAAGGTCGGGGAAACCCCGGTGTCAGATACAATCTTACGTACCCAAGTTGTTTTGCCTTTACATGTAATTATTATCAGTCGTTAAAATACCTATCGAGATATATTTAGATCGCTTATGTACCAAGAATTGTTATTGCGAAATAAAATCTTGATCTAGTTAATATTTAAAATAATTTGTGCTAGCCGGAACGTGTTCTTTGTCATACAAATTAATTTTAATTCCATGTAACTGTTAGCCGCCTTTGCGCAGATACATTTAGTTTTTTTTTTATTCAGATTTATATCACCGTGAAACAAAATACCCCAGGAAGTAAAAACTATCAACTGGACAGCTGAATGAGAAAAAAAAACAGCGAAACTAAAAAGTTTGTAATCGTTTGACACGAATGAAGGTCGTAACAAACTTCAAATAGACAGGTGACGCTTCACAACCGGAGATGACGATTGCTGGGTTATATAATTATGAAATGTGAGATATACATTGCAGTTTACAATGGAATATTTTCACTTTGCTTCTGGACTAATAGCGCAATGAATAGGGAAGTCTAGATGCCATATAACAACGTCCTTTGCTCCTTCGTCTCGAGCATGCATGTCGGCCGTGCACATTGAAACTAATTGACCAATAAAAGAGGATATGAAAAAATTGCCAACCGTCCCCTCTTCAAGGGATGTAACGCATAAAACCCGGTTTGTACCAGTTAAAACTAGTTATCACCTGTGTTTTTCCAAACTATGTTTATTTCTTGCGTTGATCCGCAACTTTCTCGTGGCGACCCGGTCTTTAAATAGCGTGGCGTTGATCTTTGATGCCAATATTTTTTGTGGATAACTCTATAGATTTGATGAGACTACCTGATGATAAATTTCGGAATATTTCAGCTGTTAAATTGATATATTTGAAGAAGATAAGGCAATGGATGCGGGCTGCCCATGAATAGGATGGTTGGCGTTCTGTGAGGGGGGCCTGTGTTCAGCAATGGACGGCAATTGGCTGATATGATGATGATGGAGAAAATCCTTAAACAACTGATTACGTTCACAAGCTATCAATGCTATTGATATCATTTCCTCGGCTTTGTATTTATTTTGTAAACACTGTCGTTTGTCGGAAAGCGATACAAATGTTATGACAATATTGTCTGTTTTTTTTTTTAATTGTTGACAAGTCAGATTATTACTCGGAAGTCGTTCATATTTTTTGATAAATCCTTTATGACTTGATTAATTCGCTCGTAAATGTTAAGAGGTTTATTTCCTCGCTGTATAAGAATGAAAGATTTTTTTGTTGTATTTTTTTTCTGTTCAGTAATTATATGTCTATGAAGTCTATTTGCATTTCGACTGACTAATAACTTCCTTATTGATACTGAAATTAATTAGTCGAAAAAAAAAACTTTTTATTGCATGGTTTTAATGGCACAAAACTAAAACGGAAGATTTTGGATCATGTCACCAACTATGATTTGCTTACCACACTATAACCCGACCAAAAAAAGGAGTAGCTTCATTTAGTCTGCGCAAAATAGATTATGCTACTTTTAAAATGATTTACGATATACGTTGGCAGATTTTTATGTCTCAAGACGTCATATTCACTTTTACTATCAAGCTGCGTGCATCAAGATCAATGCACTCAAAGCTAAAAATAATGTGCAACGGAAGAGATCGCATATTTTTGTGATTTAGCTTACCTGTTTTCAATGGCAAATTGAGACTTAAAAATATTTGACATTAGCCGTTTTCCCGCGTTAAATGGAAACTTCTGCCTGTACAGGGATAAAATATAGCCTATGTCACTTGGGAAGAGTGTAGCTTTGTAACAGTGAAAGAATTTTTCAAATCGGTTCAGTAGTTTCGGAGCCTTAGGGTACAAAAGCATTTCCACTTTATTTTATTAAAATAGATGTCTTGCAATAAAACATGAATAGAACATCTTAACAAGCCATAAATCGAATTACAGCCCTTTTGGCCTTAACACAAAGAAACCTTGAAGATGTTTCATACATTTATCGTAATAGATTCTAGATAAAATCTAGGTAGTACTTAACCTGTTAATACCTAGGAACTAGGAAACAGCTTCAGTAGGTTACGGCCTACAATAAACATAAACTTTGCAAACAATACCGAAGAGAAACAGGTTAATTAATAGTCCTGCTTTAGATAATGATCAAATCAATGTGGGACGTAAGGATTTTCCGTTTCTGCATATCCGTATATGCGTAGACGCGTAACTGAGCAAAATATAATGAAGATATAGATAAAATATAATAAGATATTTGAAATCAGTTCTAGATTGTCCAACAGCTGTACCTATATTTCAATAACTGATCTGTCCGTTCCAACACAATGTCACTTGATTCTGTTTTCAAATGAAGTAATCTGTCATATGTTGGCGCGTAATTGTCTATGCAAATCGTTGCTACGTGATTGAGATTCAAATAAACAAGAGTGTACTGTTTTACTATTGAATCATTTAAAAATTAAATAATGGGCAAAATAAACCATTTATCAAAGCTCATTGAATTAGTGCCAATGGCAGCCAAAATGTATCAAATTGGTGTAACATAGTGAGTTAATTTTCTATTTAATTTATTGGAGAAATAGCTTAAGCCGTTGGAAGCGTTCCTATTCATTTGTTTTATAATAGAGCGAGTCCAATTTGTTGGAGGTAATTTATATGTTAGGAAAATTATCGCAGTGCCAAGAAACCGAATGATAAAAGAATTACTTTGTTTCGTAGATTTTAGATTTAATTTTTATTTCGCGCATAAAATAAAACAGTATATTAGATGCCCTACAAAAAGAAAACTGGAAATATTTTTTAATAACGTAGGTACGAATTTATTTAATATTTATTTATTTATTTATTAAACGAAAATGGATCAATAGATCCATTTTTAGTATTGCTGTCACATAAAAAATAATTGACGGTTATGCCAGCCTTGTATAAAGAACATAACTTTACCATAGATCATAGAGACATTCATAAAAAAGCGATAAATAATATGGAGTCATACAAACGCCTGCCGAAAGCTAAATGGCCAATTAGTGTTGGTATGGTGTCATGAAATGTAATTGCCAACCTATTTGGCGGTAATATGCCATCACGAGCCAAATCCTGAGCTAATGGTAGAATTATTAGGCACATTTTGGCAATGTGCGCCATAGAGAGAGTGGAATCCTTTCATAGACTAAACTTTTGGAACTTATGACGTCGTTTAAACTTCAGAACGTGGCAAACCAATGATTTTACACAATTTTATAATCAACGTCATTTGTTCTAAAAATAACTTGAAAAACATTCCAGTTGTAAACAAAATTACGTAAATACTCGATTAGGTAGTACGGTAGACCGCACATCAGTGGTGACTGTCATGCACCTTAACTCAATAGTAATAAGCACGATTTTCCTATAAAACTGTTACCACTGACCTGAAGTTGACTGTACCACAACATTTTGGACAATCGATACCTAATTGGCATACAATAAAAAAAGTCGACATTACAATTTTTTTTGCCGCGTTTTCACTAAAGAGGTTCTCTACGTTGGTTAAACTCCAAGCTTCGAAGCTTATGTAGTGATGGTTATATTAAAACCAGTTTAGATTCCGACTCGCGGGTCCACGCTAGAAACTGCACTCTCTCTTGCGAACTGTAGGTTAAAATAAATGGTAGCAATACGCGTTCGTCAATCGTCACGGTTAAATTAACAATAACAATTGCTAATGTGATTTCGTAATAATTCTTACGGAATTACGATTATGAATGATGCATTCGATTACGATGCAAAAGTCATTGCGTCATGATTCTATATCGATTCGTACTCAGATTGGCGACGTTTATGTCATAAAACCTAAAATCCGATCTTATTTTGCAAATCTATTGTTTATTTCCATATTTTGTTTGGTTTTCTGACGAAACTCAAGGTTACCTACGACAAAAAAAGCACGTTTGCATCGAAAGTGAAAATAACAATAAATTAATCTTCTTGGGACGTCAAAAAATGGCGCCGGTATTTATAGTTTTGAATTTGGAACAAGTCTTTTTGTTTTTTTGTTTTTCAGCCACCATTTAAACCTCATTTGTTTTTTAGGCTGAATAGTGAAATATTTAGCTTTACTTTTCAAAGTAGCATCAAATAAAAGTAAAACTATGCTAAGAATATGCCAAGCACGTGCATAAGCGTGACAAATAAAAACCGGGCCATATTTTATCACGTAATAAATATATATTCATGAAATATAAGAAAACCTTTGCAGTCAACGATCTTTGTTCGATACAAACGTACAGGTATTGAATACAAATATATTTTAAATGTGTTACATATCTTTGTGTGTGTACGTGAGACCTTCATTGAGTTCTACGTTGAATAATGTAGTATTTTTTTTATTATCTAACCCTTAAACAAAGCATTACGTGCTTTCTTAACTTCAAATCCTACAGTTCATGTTTTTAGAAGATTCATGTACTTAAATACATTAAAAACATATTAAATGCATACCACTTGCACATTCACAATGCTATTAATAAAGTATGCAGTTATTGTTATTTTTTTCCATTATAATTTTATGGAATTCAAAATGTAAATAGTTATTATAAAGAGAATAAATAATAGGCAGCTATGAAAATCGTGCAGCTGTGACAATATTTTTGATGCAAATAAGAAAAAAAAAAAAAAATTTTTTCTTCTATTCCACATCAAAGATTTCCCAAGCAAAAACATTTAATAAAATACTTTATAACGAATATAAACTTTTTTAAATAATAAAATTAAAATTGGGTTTACCAAAGACAAAGTCGTTCTTTTATCTAGTGATACCGGATCAAAGAGCAAAATGTTTTTTTTTTCTTTTCAATTAAGAACTGGCACCTGAGCTTTGCACAGCGATCTTATCTAGGTATATTGTATAGTATAATAATATTCATTGGTTTTTAGAGTATACAAAAGCAATTGTTGCTTGGAATACATATTTAGTTCACGTTTTTCCTCTTCCAAGTTCAATTTTCGGTCTAGAAGAGATTAGAATCAGTCTGTTAGATTTTAAATAATCAAGATGGCGTTTGACCTCAAATTTTAAAATAGTTATTTTTAGAATAGATTTCTTTTTTCCTTTTTAACAAAATTATGGTCTGGGTATTTTCGTATCTATTAGTTTATTTTATTATTTTGTTATAAAGTAAAAAGTTATTGGCATTTAGAAGTTTCACAGATTATAAATAGCGCATTTAAAATGTCAATCTATTCGTACAAAACCTGACATGATCAATGCCGTTACGATTTTACATTCTACTATGTTCGTAAAAAATTAAAAAGGGTGAACAACCTTCGTAGAAACAGATTAATTATAAAAAGAATTGAGGAAATATTCGATTTCAGGTCCCTTGTGGAATACGGACAAAGGGGGTTTTAATTATTTTTGAAGTGAAAGGAATCTGACTTTGTGATCTTTTTAGACGCAATTATTTCGAAACGGATCTATAAAAATAATTGATTTGATTAAAAATACATTAAAATATTTGTTTACTCTAGTTTACTTGGAATTGTAAAACTAGTTACATTAACATAACAACTGGCTTATTTTGTATTTAAAACTGTTATTTAAAATATTTGGAATAAATATTTACCTCACAAACATAGTCATTTGTTATTAATGTTTCATTTTTGAATGTTGGCTACAAGCCGAACTGTCATTAACTGACCCAGTCACTTTATAATCTGTGACAATGTAATTATATGGAAGAAAAATAAGACTTATTGTTTTCAGAAAGGGCAAAAATAAGTCATTTTTCACCCACATCGTAATGAATATGTAATATGACATTTAAATAATGTATACTGAAATAACGAATATTTTTTGTGAGAAATCACTGTTTTATTCATGCATTAAAAATATAACTGATGATCAAGTATCAGTCTACCACAACGTGTAGGTAAAACACAATGCGCAGACGCCGAACGGAAGCCGCCATTGTTACACTCAGGCGCTTCAAAATGGCGTCCGATGAAGGATAAAAAAAATCAAAATAGAAACTATTTTAGCCCCATTGTGTACGAAGTCATGGGTGTCAAAATTCATGACCGATTGTCAAAGATATTTCGACTGTCTGGCAACTTTTGAGGATAAAATGTAAATTAGTTATGGCTTTAAGGAGTTTCCTCCGAAAGTATTGAATAATTCATTTGTAAAATCGGGAACTATCTTTGGTTGTTTCAGAAATCATCTGGCTACTTTTTTCCCAATCAATTTTTTACAAGGAACGGCTGCCTATCTGACCTCCTCAACCTAGTTACCCGGGCTACCATCCGAATCACGGTAGAATTCGATATGACAAGATGGTCATCCATCCAAAGTCTCTTCAAATAAAATTGTCATGTTTACCTACTTCCTAACAACGGACCTTATAGATCCTCATTCCTCATTTGTCCAAAGGAGTATTATGTGCATAGCTTTCTCCATAATAATAATTATTGTTTTGAATACATTGCATTCACCTTCACCCGGTGACACGAATGCTCGGAGCTGACCTAATTCGAAGATCTAGGGCTGAAGCTAGCTGACATGTAGGTAATATATTTACCTGTGCGTGACTTCAATATGCTATCTATCTGTTGATTTGGTTACTACAGATAGGATTGTGACATTAGCTAACTATACGAAAATAATGTGAAATTCCTGTCTATGGTAGAAAAATGAATAGATAGGTCTTTGAGCTTATAGGAACGAATAACGATAATGTCTCTAGTAGTAGTTTTGAATTGAAGGGAGTCTAATATTTGGCAGTTCAATTTTTCAAGAAATCCACTATATCGGAAGGGATAAAGCATTTTTAATTTAATTTCCCATAAGAATGTTGGAACATAACGCAAGTTAGAACTTTTTTTTCTACTTTTTAATTTAAATAAAAATTGTTGCCAGCCCTACCAACAAGTGGGTAATGTAAACTTCAGTTTTTCCTTTATACAGCAAACACGTAGCTATTAAAGCGAAATATTTTCTAAATAGAAGACTTTGTAATTTTCCTCTCAAATCAATTGCTGTTTTCATCATTAAAATTCCTGATAATCATTTATATTGTAATTTCATTAAGCCGGTTCTTCTTTATGGTACAAAGTATGTGCACAGATTATATAATAGTTACTACGTAACAGATAAATCACTCCATACAAAAAAGTCCATACCTACTGTTATAAGCACCTACAAGTTCCCCAACTACCTACAAATTCATAGCTGCGTTAGAAAATGAACCTTAAAAGCTCCAGCGCTCGATTGTTATTTCAATGCGATAGCGCACAGTTCAGTGACCGCGATCGTGCCGACAGCGAGCGTAGGGTTGCCTCTTATAATCAAATAGGGAAACAAAGTTACGCTAATTTGTAACTGACTTTTCAATTTTATCCAGAACTCGGTAATCATTGCATGTATAACTAAGTATAAGTATCTATAATTTAAGTATCTAAAGTAAGTCGCTTCTTTTTAAAATGACAAAGAAGATAAGTATTTTTACTTTAAAAAATATAGAAACCTATGCATATCCATACATAGGTATAAAATATTTCTAAATAGTTCCTACCTACACAAATCAAAATAGTTCTTCAGTTTATTAAATAATTTTAAAAACCTAATAAAAAATAAACAATGACTGACCTGTCTACATCTCTAGGTAAACGGAAAAACGAAAGCTTTATATTTTTTCTTTTACTAGATCTGCATGCAACCAAGCACAGTACATAACTGGCCAGAGGTCGACATCTCCACTAATAAAAATAATAAACATAAAACGCGCGCGTCGCGAGCGGCTGTCGAAAGCCCTGTGCCGCGTGGGGCTACCGGTAACCCAGCGCGCGGTAGGCATTTATCGCGCGCAAGTACGTCGAGTGACAGAGGCCTGGTATGTGTATTATAGAGAAGACATGTACATACATTTATATTGAAGTAGCTCTTTATAACTTGACGTATAAATCTTGTAATAATGGAACATTTTATTTATAACGCCAAAAACAAAGATGGCCGACTTTCTGCAGTTACTTTTCTTTCAAAGGTATTTACGCGACCATTTTCGTATTGGAAAATATTATCTGCGTGCAAATACTTATATGAAAAACCCGATTGTTTATCAAGGTTAGTGTGGTTAGCAACAAGACACATTCGTGACCGCATGCCTGTGGGTTGAATATCCATTTGTAGATCCTCTTACAAAAACTCGATTGCTCGCTCAGCCTTATAAAGAACGAAACAAAGGAGTCTGCATGCTCTATTTTATAACTTTTTTAATGTCAAATTATTGGCGCGCAAATGATAAGTTCTAGAATCTATGATGTCTATTTGACATTTCGTAATTGTCATTGCTGTAATTTTCAAATGTCATAGATATGTAAAGAAAACAAAGTTTTTAGATGTGAAACATCAACTTCCTATCACTTAACCTAAAAAACTCGAGCGTCTACAAAATGAAGGCACTAAGTTAATGCACACTGCATTTAAATAGGTCAATGGAAGCCATCAAGGCAAAACCTAGATCTACCTGGTGCACGAGACCTCGTTCCACTACGTACACGTGGAATAGAGTAATAGAGCTTAAAATGAGGTTTTTTTAAGTAGTTCGGAACTGTCGAGAGACTTTGTTTGTACTGTGAAGTTTGACGAGCGAATTTTCTGTTAAACATTGTCTACCGCATTATGAACTCCTGGTAGCAATTATAAATGAAAAATAGAAGCTGTTATCATAATCATAATCAAGTATTTTCAAAGTCAACTATTATACAACAATTATACAAAAATATCCTACAAAGAAACGTGTCACCCGATGACAGTTTAATGGCAATTGTAATAGCAATTCTAATTGTCAACGTTTAGTCGACACGTGATCGGATCTATTGTAATGTAGTTCTCACGCTTGCAAAAAAGTCAGTTGTGCTAATTACTGGACTATTGTCCGAAGGAATTTGCAATTGTTATAGAGTTGCTATCGTAGCTGAGGCTCAGTTGAAATCATTTGGATGTCTTGAAACAATGATGTTTGGAAATTCCCAATTAGGTGTTACTTAAGAATTATCTATGCTATTCATTCCTTAGCACCTGATTCAGATATCTATGAATGGAACTAAAAAAATACAAACAGTTGACAAAAAAGCATGATTGACAATGGCGGAAAGCAGAATTTAATTTCCGTTTTCTATCAAATTCGTATTGTATTCCTATTGATAGGAATACAATACGAATTGTTTTTTTTTGTCATCATGCTAATGTCACTTCCTATGACAGTTCATGACAGATGACAGGAAGATACTTTATTTAATAGTCTATAGATCAAGGGGATGTGACACATCTATAATTAAAATTTAATTTAATTAACGCAATTAAGACACTCATTAAATGAGTTTTCCTCGATATTATTTTAATTACTTTAAGTCGTCCTATAAAAAGTTTTTATTAATTATACAGGAGTCGTAAAAATCTTTGTTGTTCGATAAGGTATTAACTTACAGTATTTTATTTTATATCTGTTCATAAAAGTATTGTCCAAACATTTATTATCAAAACGGTCATACAGACTTACAACAATATGACAATTAAAATCAATTGTTTCATAGAAGTTAAGATCTAATGACCTAGCTACTAGTTCCCTAAGAAAAAACTGTCGTGCGTGACTAAGATTGGACCATAAACAATAATAGACAACCCGGATTTATTAATGACGTCATTTAACATGTCCAGGAGATTTAACTGCGTCAAGCATAATTACTACAAGTATTAAAAATTGTTTTATAACTGAGAATGGAGTTAGAATAGCTAATAATTTTCACATAACAGGAAAATCCTTTACTTTACTTCCTTCAACGATTTTCATTTTTAATTACATACTTTTATTTCTTATTGTGCAGTCAGTAGTACAGTCACTGTGTGAAACATCACTCATAGTAAGAGTTTTATTGATAGAACAATGTTGCAATAGTTTTCACTGCTGCCAAATTACAAACCAATGACAATATGTGGAGTACCTGACTAATCAAATTAGCAGAACTTGAATGTACGCTCTGCATTTGACAGCTGTCAAATTAGGTAAATGCAAATGTCAAATTTAATTACGTAATTGACATGGCCATTATTGAAAAGCAATTAGGATTACTTCAATTATAGTGGTATTGTTTAATTGAATACAAGATTATCTAATTTAGCTTGATGAGTTAGAAATAGCATTTACCTGTGTGTCAATGACAATCAGCCTTCAGAAATGAGATAATTGTCTTGTCTAATTATTATTGAACTATCGCTGTTTCACAACAGTTTTAAAAAGAAATAATTTTTAATTCGGTCCATTAGTTCTTGAGTTTATCCATTACGAACAAACAATCACAAATACAAGTGTTTCCTCTTTATAATAATAGTATAGACAACAAATAGGAAACGTTTTGCCCGCTCCCTTCAAATTGCACCATATTATGGACTACAAAATTATTTAATTGCTTAAGCAATGTCAGCCAAAGGCTATATGAAAGCAATTCTAGCAAGATTGTAAGTTTTAAAGGCCGACGATAGCCGTGTAAAGGAAATTAGTAAAGCGTGAGACGGCAGTTGCAATATTTTTGATTTAATCATAATGGAAACTTGAAATTACGTTTTTTCATTACGATTATTAAACCTATCCAAGTATGATAACAAAAATATAATATAATACAAGAAAAAAGTATTCTTTTAGTACGTATTTTTAAGGTAATGATGACATGCGATTTTTGTTCTAAACTTAGCTAACATGGAAAGTACTTTAAGAAACGGTATCGACTTTAATAATTTATTGACTGACAGCTAAACGACCATTCACCATGCAAACCATCCTAATATAGCCTAAAGTTCGTGACAGCAACCGCCATCTTGATTCATGGCTTTCGATATTCGAATTCGGAATAGGAGTTGCCATACTTTCGCAAATTTTATTACCGTTTATTTTAAGCATTTTTATGTTTATTGGTAGAACAAAAGACGAATGCTTTGGTTAAGATGTTATCAATGACTGTTAGATTTTATTTATTAGATATTGTACCTTGTTGTACAAGGTTTTCAATGTCAGTCAAGTTCATGACCTCTAGTTTCAACAAAGCTTTGATTTTCATATAAAAAAAATGTCATTTCAGTACTGAAGCATTGTACTATGGAAAACTTTCCATAATATCAATTGATCAACTTGAAGAGCATGCGAAAATAATCTTTTAAAACAATGGCGCCTTGACCGTGAAATCAGCTAATAGCGGCTTATTGTCAGTCAATATTAATTACTGTAATCAATCTAAATGGGTTCTTTGAAACCAAATTATGGTTCACTCTTACATTCATCAAGATAAGTGGCTTGTTAAAGGATTGGCCTCACTTAAGAATATCCTTTATACTTGAAAGTGGCAATAAGATTAACAGACCTGTTTACTTGAAACTCCTACCACTCTAGATTATGCATTTAACGTCATAAAACTTCAAAAAGGTTGCTTACACCAAAACTTTTATTCATAAAAAAAATTGTCTATTCACTTTGCTGTCTATGACAATCAATCTATTGTCTATTGCGATGTCTTTAAATGTTCATTTCATTCTTTAAATAGATCTTTACGATATAATATAAGGGGCAAACTAATTGCCCCAAGTCAATTTATATGCCTATGCAATCAATAAAGTAGGAACAAAGTCCGAAATCCAGCCCATATTAAAAATATCAGTTAGTAATGTTACTATAGAAAAGTTGAATTTCAACTAAGAAGACCAGTTTAGTCTGGTATGCGGTCAGGTAAGGTCACTACATTCATTGTTCCTATTTCAAATTATTTTGACGTTTGCATGAATACATGAAGTGTCAAATTATACTGGTTGGCTAATTCTGGCACAAAAAATCTAGTAATTTGGTTATCTATTTTTGGTAGCGCAGTCAATCCATTAGTAGGTATTTTTAGAATGATTAACTTACAAAGGTTTT
The DNA here is from genome assembly GCF_030705265.1 of Helicoverpa armigera. NCBI lineage: Eukaryota > Metazoa > Arthropoda > Insecta > Lepidoptera > Noctuidae > Helicoverpa > Helicoverpa armigera. The sequence goes on from NC_087141.1 coordinate 7,236,333, forward strand.
TTGTTTTAAACTACTGCAACGATTATGTTGTAACCTTAAAAATTATTACTCAGTAAAATGAAATCACTCTAAAGAGTAAACAAACTCTTTGGTAATTTTATTCGCAATAAATAAAAAGCTTTTTATATGAAGATATTTGCGACTCCATTAAAGCAAAATGATTTATGTATCAGGAATTTCTTTCAGATGAAAAAACTGTGACCCAATTACTCTAATTTCTTGTTTAATGACCCAAATATTAAAAGCAGAGACAGACAGTTCAATGTCATTTTCTATTACACTTTTTAATCAGTTCGAGGTTTTGGAATTAAAAATACCATAGACAAATCTACTGTCACTCAAGCTACCATAGACAAAACGGCAGCTCGCATAACCTTTTTATTAAGAATTAACTAATTATTTTTCTTACTCAGGGCCGTAATTAGTATAACTACAAGCAAAATGTGTTACAATAATCATGTTCACAAAATCTTTAGTATTTTACCTTCAAGCATACCAACGCGTGGCTCTAAGATTTCCGTTCCTTCGCTAAATCAAAGCATCCTGTATGTACGAAAATAATCTCTATTGAAGTAGTTAGTCATAAGTACTGTGGATGCATTCGTCTTGGCCGTTCCCAATAATTTATCTACATTTTGTTTTATTTAATAGGGATAAATCAACAGATAGAGATAGATTATTGGGAATGACCATTAGATTTCAAACTTGTACAGTCATTTATTTGTACTGAGTTAAAGAAAAAGGGACATCCCCTACGCAGTCAATCTTGCAATTTTTTGATCTGTATCTTACAAGTTAAACAAAGAAAAATCACTTTCGTTCAAAATATTCAAATCATTTGGTAAATTCCACACAAATTAAGAATTCGCTTTTAATATACTACCGGCCAGTTAATGTTAACAGATACAGAGATTGTGTTAAATACAAGGTTAAGCTTAATTTAGTTAAAGGAACGGCTCTCTGTAATTACGACCGAAGGCCTGGGACTTCTGCCCACCCACTAAGCAATGGGTGCATGACGATATAAGTACGTTCCTATACTCCGTTTCAATGGGCGATTAAAAAAGGTATATGATATGACTTTTTATATAAAAACTCACCTTTAAAAAATGTGTTAATACAATAATGATTTATACTAAATCAATTGAATTTTTTTTTTTTTACATGTATGTATTTGTGTAAAAAGTCCAATAAAGATTGGTAACCTTTTTTTAACGTACCTATTTACTTACTATGAATGTCCATACTTTGAAATCTTAATGACAAAGGGCTTTCTCGTGGTACACTCGTGGTACAATCGGAGTCACAAGTCAAATAAATTTCAATTGTAAAACACCCGCCAAGTTCTTTAACCCGAGCACGAGTGAGAACGTGAATAATTATTTTGTCTCGAAGTTTTTTAATGACTTTCATTGGCTACATTTACTTTTTTACCTATTTGTCGCCAATGTACGTACAATGTTCCTTACTTTACATAAAAGTAATACTAATTACTTAGTTACGTTAGTGAAAAGGAATTTGAGTCGCATTAATTCTATTTCGTAAGTAAACGTTTGTAATATTAATCTACCAATCAAGGCTAAAACAATACAATCGAATTTGGAATGGAAAGTCACTATAATGAAAGCCACCACATCACTCATTTGTCAAACCACTAGTTTCACTAAAAGTTAATCGATTCATTTATCTTAATCGGTAAATAATCGATCATAAACTTCTGTTTTTAATCAGTTACAAATTCTAAGAAAACTTTAAATATTATGAAGGTTATTTAATACGTACTTTAAAAAAAGTGAATGCGGAATCTCTAGCCTTTGTTTTCATATAGTTCACGCGTGCTATTTCCTTTGAAACAAAGAGTTTTATTATTATTAGGATGTATATTAGAATGAGGTTTAACACGTAAGGAACTGATGATATTCTCATGTTCTACGTTTGTTTTTGTTCAGTCAATCGAGAGAAGACGCCTACGCTTGAGCTTTATGATCTAGACGAGTTTCGTCATGGTGTCGTTAATCATCCAACAAATTTATAAATACCTCATGCCCTTACATGAGTAGATCGGAAAACAGATCAGCTGTGACGTCTGCGAGGCGTAGGATTCGAGCACGTTGTTTTTGGGAATAAATTAAAATTACGTTTACTAAATGAGCCGTGAAAGTGGAGCATTTTTTGGCATTCAATTTCAGTGCAATGAAATATGACAGTTGACACTTTGACAGTACCCATCAGTGTCTATGGTGCGGTAACTTTCCCGCCTTTTTAGCTGTCAAATGGATTTTCTTTTTCGATTGCACGTTTTTGTTTGACAAGGCGTTCCACTTTTGAAAATAAATGTTGCCGTCATTAACATATTGGTTCTAGTATATCACCGAGTGCGGTACACCCATTTAGATAGTAAAAAAGGTGAAAATGTCTTAGAAAGTCACTTAAGTTGATAACGATTTTAGTATTGCCCAATGTTACGGCTGCACTTAAGATGTTTACATGCATTTTACGGGTGCTTTATTCGCTTGCTGGAAAGACTTTAAAATAATTTCCACGGTCGCTTAACGTTTTAAAACTTTGAACGTATAGGCAATAAAATATCATGCCAAGACGAAGAGAAGTTATATTATACGTTTGTAAATTATTATCGGTTATTTAAGTATTATAAAATGTGTTCGTGGTAGAATGAACAGGCATTAAATGTTAATTCGTATATTATGTTGATGATCACCAAACTAGTTGGGTGCCGACAATCTGCATTTGGGGGCAGCCATTTTTGTTCTTTCCCATGAGTCGAATTTACTGGTAACTGATGTAAGATTATTATATTTTAAGATATCAAAGTGTTGACAATGTTTGTTAAATTATCTACGTTTGACATTGACATTCATACTACATTTCTGATATCAAAATCATAGTTAATCCTAGTTGAAAAAATGATGTAACCCGGCTTTGAATCTAGATAATTGATCGTCTTTGGCCTCATTCATATTATTTTAAGGTCGAAACATAAATTTTAAGATTAGTCATACTGGCTGTTAGCTGCCAAAAAATAGTATTTAGATCTCCTTCAGTCATTTGTAATAGGCCATTTAGTACTAATTCTTTTAATTAATCAACGATTCATAATACAAATATTTAATAAATAGTCCACGTTTTGAACTTGGCAACAGTTTCAATGGTTAATTCAAGTAGTTCGTAAAGCACTTGACATAGTTTACATACATCATTTTAGTTGCCTGCAAAATGTCAGGAGATTTCGAAATGAGACTACATACCAATATCGAATCTATGATAAGAAACATATGGACTCTGTACTCATTAAATAAATAGATACTCTTTGGTCAAATACCACAGACAACGCATCAATTTTTCGCGCCATTCGCGTGCTAACCGATTAACAATCCTGAGTAGAATTGAGTGAAAGCTCTTGGCAACGAATAAGTATTTCCATCACTTCTCTAGACGTTAACTGGCCGCTGATAAATATATTATTTCATTTGAATAAGTAAATTGGACTAGACTGAATGAATTCTGGTCTGTGTCGTTAAAAAATAATTGTGAGTAGTCAAAAACAGTGACAGTAAATTTGACAGATGACGTAAGTTTCTTTTGACATTTTCAAAATCAAAACAATAAGTAGTTTAATCGATATATTTTTATAGTTTACTAGGTAAAAGGAACAAAGCCCAATAAAGCTACAGTTTACAATCAGGATTGCCATTTGAATAAATATTATTCGTCGCTAACCAAAAGGTAGTGAAGGCTGACGTAAATTGTCAATTGTTTTTCTGATTATTCAAATAAATCGCATTGTTATAATATTTACAGCTAGACGTACTTTTATGAAAAGTACTATCAATTTTCAGTTTAAGTTATCGTCCAAAGACAATATTTTTTTACCACAGCTGTCAGTGTAGTTTCGCGCGTTAATTATAACGTACTTACAAGTGCTATAAATTTTGACATCGTCAAAATAAGCGGTCAAGTACGTACGTACTTGTAAAATATAATGTGGGAAAGAACGTATGTTTATTGCACTGATTCTCTTAGTCTTACTTTGAAGAAGCTTGATCAATCTCTGAAACGTGAAGCTAAGTTAAAACTATGTTAAGTTTTAGTTAAACTACTTGCATTAATGCATTAGTGAAATTACAACACAGTAATAATAATGTAATGTCCAACATACACCAAATTTCAAAACGCTTGAGTATCTACATTATTAAATAGTCATAAATTCCAGCGATAAAATACTTACACGTTTGTCTATGATAGAAGTCTAAATTACACGTTCCACGTTTAAACTGAACTCATTAAAACAAAGAGTCATTAATCTTATCTACTTCTTTTTAACGGCCGTTCCCAATATCCTAGATCTAACTAATTTGACAGAACTTTTATGGGGCTAATTTCAAAATTCTATCTCTGGTTGACAAAACAACAGATGGATAGAATATTGGAAACGGCCGTAAGACGTTCTAAATTCAAAAGGAGACTAAAACACAATGGCCGCTGACATCATCATCAAACGTTAAGCCAATAAAAATCTAGGTGCCGCTAATTATGATAAGAATGTAAACAGAAGTGGGATTAGTTTAAACCGTCAAGCAGTCTTAGTTAGGTTTCTTCCATTCAATAATAACGGTTATAAGCCACACGTTGCATTGATTTACAATATTGCGGCTGAGTCATTTGGTACGCCAGCCGTTTATGTAGAAGGCGTAAGATATATTCGTAATTGTGAAGCTACCGACTGTTTGACTTTCTGGTCTTACGGAAACCGCATGCTATGAAAAGAATTACGTTTTAGAACAAAACAAATTAGTTTGTTATTAGTTACCAATGAAAATATTGATGAAAACCCAAATGATTCATACTAGACTATTCAAAGCAGGTAAGAATATTTCAAACCTAGAAACTAGGTGGCAAAACGCCAGAGCTAATTACCTCGAACTTTCAATACTGCTATTGTATTTACAGTTCAAAAACATTATTATTATGCAATGAATTAATGTTATGAAGCTGTTATCAGATGCGGTAGTAAAACGTATCAATGTGACCCACGTGAGGTTAGAAAATCTATTAATACCATCTTTGCTAGAGCTAGTTTCTTCAAAACACGTGGTATGGAAACTGCAATAACAAAAAACAAGATTGCAAACCTTGATTTAAGAATCAATGACTAACTCTTAGAAGAAATAGAAGTTAATGCATCAGATCATTAAAAGATTAGACAAATAGATTGCTTTACCAATGAAATCGTGGAAATAACAATAGTAATGAATTCTGTCATCAAATGTTTGTCACCAATGGAAGCGGGTTACTATGACAGAATGAATTTGATTGGGAAAGTAATTAGGGACTTGGTGACTTTAAACATGTTTTGATACTTATGAGGAATGTTCCAAAATAACATTGTAACCGTTCTTTACAAAATTAAGAGATTATTGGCTTCCAAAAACAGAACCATATTTTACAGCGAGCTTACACGTGTCCCAGATTTTTTTGTTGCAATACCTTATCGGATATAAATCTCTTACATTTTGAACGTTTGAAAAACAACTGTTAATGTTTTACTTGAAAATAATACTGATAAGGAGACTAAGTCAGAAGTCGTGAGAGAAAAGAAAGATTAACTATTGTTAGAGGAATAAGTAGATACTGCACTAGAATAGAAAGGAATGGTCCAAGCTTAAGTTGCAGTTCTAAAATTTGTATGCATAAGCACGTACTTGAAGGAGACGTAGATTAGTTTAGCTGGCTGGATAAATTCTGTACATTTTAAATGAACCGTGCCATCTCTAATTTAAGAAAAAAGAACTCGTAAAGAGTTGTGATTTTTTAGCTGTACTATCAAGTACAAGAAACTGTCATTCAATCATAAATGATGATTAAATAACAATTATTTACTGATTAGGAAAATTCTATCATCAACGCATGGGAGCGACAATTTAATACGATAGAACATTTAGACTGCGTGGTAACCGGGCAGATTGCAATACTACATCCAATATAGGAGGAACTCGTGTTAGCAGTGGCATTCACAATTGCCTGGGTAACATGGGGTCATGATTGAATGAATCATAATCGTCGGTGGTTCATGAGAAGCCGTTTCGGAACAAGCAACGTTACTATGGGATATTAATAGATGTGCAGTCCTTCTATAGCTATCTAAATAGGTTATCGATATAAGTAATGATGTGGAACCTTTATTCGATGATGTTGACAACCGTTTACATTACAACGTTAATAAAGGAACATGAGTTATCGAAGTCAGAGTAATTTATTTGAGGCAATATTTCAAAGAAATGATGAAAGATTTGAAAGAAGCTGTAGAAATAATCTCATCCACGATCAGATAGCGTGATACAGCACTGAATGTTGATTGGTTAATTTTTTTCAAGTTGACCGTTCGACCGTTAAATAGTGTGACACCAAATTGAGCGGAATCATTATGATTACTTTTAAAAGAATTGTTTGTTTAGGTATAAACAAGGAGATCTTTAATGAGTTTTTGGTAATGACTTTGGTCATTTGGTTCTTCAAGTAGCTTGGGTCACTCATGACACTGCTCACGTACCGAGGACGGATATCAAATGCAGAAATCTTTGATCTTTTCTGTATTCTAGACTTTTCTATATCGTGATGCGAATCGGAGTCACGGTCGGAGATTTCAGAATTTCATGGCTAAATCTTCGTCATTATTAAGATCATGCTACGTTTATTAATTGAACATTCGGATGTAGTTTTTTGTGTCCAAAAAGATCGGAAGTAGGACAATCCCACCACGTAATAAGAATCCGTTTTAGAACTTGTAAAATCATGCTTTCAATTAGTTAGGAATCCTAATTAAAAAGACGATTAGATACGTTTGAAGAATTAAGAGCAATTAACTCGGCGTGTTTGATGCTCAAAGGAATTAAAAGTTTATTAAACACATACTTCCTTGAGGTTCTTTTATCTATTTTCCAATCAGATTCGAGAAATATTAGCCTCTAAGAAGGTTATCACTACCAAAAAGATTTTCTCACAAAACATGAACTTAGTGTACTTGAAGGAGTTTAAATACCTGATGATTCGATCCAAACAAGATTGTAAAACACTTTTATAGACTAACAATGACTGCAGGTATTAAATTCTTAAAGAAAAAAAATATGTAAACAATGCAAACAGATAGGTGTCGGCATTACGGATCAGCAGGCATTTTTGTTTTTGCAGTGGTCATAATCATCCTTTTTTGTCAAATTCGCGATACTTAATGGCTTCCAAATTGATCATTTCAAAGTTTCCTGCGTTCAAAAATGTGGAATGTCGTGCATCATAATCTATATCATCTTGTTATTCAGTGATTCTTTTTATCTCTTGATTCTCTAAGAATAATGAAACACTTGAAATGCACTACATAATTTCAATTTAATGTTCTAGCCAATACAAATACCGTCCTAATTATCTTCGTAGGCCAATGATTTCTTATCAGGCTAAGCATATAAGCATTGTTTCGCCTTGGAGCGAGGTACTACTGTAAATACAGAATTGACATTTTGATAAACTGCATTTGTGGCTATTTTAACTTCTCATTTATTGGTTTTCTCTGCAGGATTGCTGTAGGTCCCATCTATTCTTTCTATATGTGTAAGGTCTCCTTTCGTGTCTCCTATTGCATTGAATTTCTCGTTATCTTTTGTATCAGTCAACTTGAACCGTGTGACGGCCTTAACCGGTAGTAAAGGCCAATTGTATTACTGGTGACAATCAGTTTTACCAAATTGATTTGGTTTTATGAAGTCCTGATAATATTTTGGGTGTATTTATTACTGCGTTGTGTTGTAGGAAAACTTGTTTCAACGTCTGTGCAATTGTATCATTTAGATGATGTTTAAGATTTTATGCTTTGTCATGTTTGGTTTCAGAGACCAAATTGTTGGTCATTTGGTCAATTGATGACAATTAACTAGATAAATGTACTCGTGTGAGTACAAGTGATTTCAATTCTCTTCACACTAGCTCATAAGGGTACTACGTAAAATCTAAACAAAGAACTTGATCGTAAAAAACCGAAAAGGGCCGTCAAAAGTCTTGGGACGAATTTTAATGGTTTTCGGTTCTCACGTAAAGAACAGTTAGTACAAGTTTTTGTTTTTTCAAATGCGAAATTTGACCTTCTGACGAACCAAGCCTGTTCGTGGGATAGGAGACAGAAAAAAAATAAACAAAACACTGGCCCACATAATCTTTTTGGGTTCTCCAAAAAAATAAATTTCGACTGTTCGAAATTAAAATAGTGGCCAAATGGATTTGAATTTTGTTTGGTTAATCTATATTCTGATAGTTACAGAGAAAGTAGGTAAGTTAAAATAGTGGAATATTTTTTACATATAGGTATTATTGTAACCCTGAGTACTGTTTCAGTAATGAACAAACGTTTGAAATCGTATTCTTGATAAAATGTACGTGATACAATTCAATATCTAACTTAAACCATCTTGATAGTACCTACATTTCACTACATCACACGATGATATTTAAAACGTACTTTTGAAATTCGTCACACAATTTGTCTTTACGGATCATAAATCATGCATAGCGGCCACAAAATAAACGAAAAGAGGTATGGCATCAGGTAGAGAGACTACTACACTAAATCTAATAATACAGTCGGTTTTGGCCGATGGCCCAAGTTAGGGATGGTTCACATTAAACAAAGTACATTCCTCATTTCAAAAGACAACTCGTTTGAAGTTCCGTTGCTTTGTTTTTTGTTCGTTTCCTACTCTATCAGCTAGCAGCCCTAGCATTTGCATCATCGACATTATCTGACATGTCGAAAGTCGATTATTGCCATTGCTTTCGCCAGTACCGTTCATGTTTAATCTATTTAAATTATTATTTACGACATCTGCAACTCTCTCTTCAGTTTGTTCAACATTATTTTTAAGTAAGTTTTAAACTTGTGAAACTTTATTTGAAGTTGCGATATCAATATTTAATAGTCACATTTGGGCACATGTTGACCTTGAAATGTAACAAAAAATCCTGTTCGAATTTTCTGTTCAAAGTTTGATGAGTTGAAAAATGCAAATTGATGACTCAAAGTAAAGGTGAACTTACCGATTTGATATAGTCCTTAGTCCCGGTCGACGGCAGAAAACAAGTAAAGCCAACGAATTGGCCGCAGTAGACACCAGGAACAGCGCTAGGAGTATAATCTCCTCCACTAGTCGGTCTCTCACATCCATCCCTGACATCAAAGCTTGTCTAGGAGACATGAGAACCGATAATTCCGAGACAATGTCATCACTATCACAACACTTTAACTTGCAACTGAACACTCTCAGTCAAATGTTTTTGTATACTGCAGTTGTTAGTCGCGTAAAGTTTTGAGAACACGCTGGTCGTTTAGGCCGCGTCTTTCTCGCTCGGCTGTCGTGTGACAACTGACTGGTCGCTCCGGCGAGCTGGCGCGGCGGGCGCGTGCCGCCCCTCCATGCCCGCCGGCCGTACTTCACTGGCGCGACACTACATATAATTCTTCTACAACTAATGTCGGTCAACATCCTGGGTTTTGTTTTATCGCTTGTGAAATTCGCGATCTGCGGTTTGTTTTGACTTTTGTTTGCATCATAATTGCGCGTTTTGGAGATACTCTCTGAATTCATTCAGCTCAGTTGTTTGAAAACAACTTCAAACTTCCTCTCGCTAACTATCAGCAACTAAATAAACTGTTTGGTTTCTCTCTCCATCTTGAGCTACAAAAGGATTGGTATTTTATTCTCCTCAATTACAGTCATTTCGTTCAGAAATTTTAGGAACAATTAACAAATTAATACCATTGTCAGTCTCAAAAGCATTGTCACTCAAAAGACGAATTCTGTGGTTGTTAAGTTATATTGTCAGGACAATGGATTGTCGAAGGTCCTAGAAGCCAATAAGGATCGGACTGAAGGTTAATTTATATACTGCGACAAATTGATTGATTAATGATTAAAACATGAATAAGAAGCCAGGTATCCAGGCTCAATTGAAAAACAGTAAAACTGTAGATGTTTACGTGATTGATTAGAAAATAAGTTCCATGTGTGTGTGATTGCAATAAATCTTTTGAAGTGTTCCTGTGATGCAATTGTGGAATGTTACGCCTCTGTAGAGTTATGGGATCCTGGTGAATGAAGTTGGATTCCTTTGGATGAGTCACCATGTATGCGTTCTTTTTGCAGATTGGATTCCGTTTACGAATCTCAAAATTAAAAGTAAATCTGATTTCAGATCTTCCTTATTCATTGGCCAATAATTTTATTGTATTTTGTACTTCAAACGTACTCTCTCGTGAGGTAAATATTTCAAATGATGAATACACCTATGTATTTAGGACATTCTTGAACCGATTGGAATAAAATTAGGTACACAGATAGCAAAGAGTTCGGAAAAGAATATAGGCTAGTTTTTATTCGGATGCAGAAAGTATGTAGTCGAAGAATAGAGAACAGCTAGTACAAGTTTCATAGCGTTTGGCTTATCTTTAATGGAAGTCATAAAACTTTGAGGAAAGAATGTCGCTATTGACGCATAAAATACATATTTCATATGATTTAAAGTTCCTATGTGCATTCTTTCGAAATATTAATACGGTCTACCTCTATAGCATTCTAAGAACAAAGGTTTAGTATGAAATCTGGTGGCATTTCCATTGATTTATTGCTTTCGAGAAAATTTTAATGATCACTGATTCTGAATAATGGATTTCTGGGTTTTTCTTTCAAACATTTTTCTTATCTACATACAAAGTAATTGTTGAAATTTTAAGTTAATCTAACCCTTAAAATTACTGGTTTGAAAATTCACAAGCCGCCACGGCTGTGCAGAAGGAACCAGATACCAAAAGTGAAACGTTCCTCATGAATCATTTAATTTATTGTTAAAAACCGCATGAAACACATTCGTTTTAGAGTTGTTCTCAAGCATACAGGGAGACACATTGATTTACCTAATAAGTAGTGGCTACAGCTATCTAATTTGTACTACAATGTTTACTACAACATAACATCCTAACAATCGCAACAAAAAACAAAATTAAACCGAAACCCAACAAAAACAGTTCATAACACGATTTATTCCAGAAATGTCGAGTTATGAACATTTTGTTCACAAAGTATTAACGTCTATAACCGTCCATAACCGTCCATAACCGTCTGCAATCGTCCATAACCGGTTTGCAAATATAACCCGTCGCTGTCATTTTCTTTCCGAAGAAACGAGACGGAAAATTTCAATTACATAATCATTATTATGAATGTTTTGTGAAAACTGTGATTTCATATTAGGTAAGTTGACGCAAATACTGAAATAAACAACACAGGTAATTCTTTAAGGAAAATACGTAGTAAGAGTTTGTACGTTTTCTTTGCAAAAAGGGAATCTTGTTTGTTGTTTGTTTTGTTTATTAAAAATACGTTTGTTTTGTTTATTTGAGTTGAATGTGCTATTTGTGTTGTTCACTTTATAGAAACGACTAACATTATGTTATGGGAATGATCTTAATTAAAAAAAACACAAAGCTGCGGCATGGCGTACTAACATTGATGAGGTAGGTATATTAGAAGGAAACCATTGATTTAGATAATATTCTTTCATACATTACTAAGATCCTCGCAGACTGCGAACTGTCAGTCCGGCCGACTGAAAGTTTGCAGTTTCAGTTCAATAGGGCTTGTGATCAGTATGAAGATGAATAGTGAGAGTACACATTATTACAACGATCAGCTGCCGGCCTAATAGGTGTAACAAGGTATCGGCCGATATTTGACCGATAGTTTAGTCTGCGGCATGAGGGTCTTAAAACTATCAAAGTAGTATGAGATACCTTTGAGATCGATCATACTTGAAGTAGGTATCAAGTAAATATGATTCGTACAAAACGCAGATAGTGATACCTTTCTCATGAATATAAGAGGTATCAAATGACTAGGGTAACATAAACATAAGAGACCACTTAGCAACAGAAATTATTTATCTTCGTGTTATCTAATAATAGTAGTCATTGGCAGAGTTTTACAAAGAGTTTTAAGATTAAATTACGCTAAGAAAATCTTGAAATAATTTAGCTGAGAGCGCTTAAAAATAAGGAAAAAGTCTACAAAAATGTAAAATATTCAAACGAGATAAAAGACGGTTAGCAATATTAGGATAGTCAAAAAAAGCGATTAAAACTTTAATATTAAATCCGAATATGCCCCGTGGAGAGTCGAAACACGTGTCGAGTATCCAAAGCCTCGATTAACTGTCTTGCGGAAATTTACCCTACATATTTCCCAAACATTTTATGTCATAGATTTCCGCAAAGTAACGTCTCAATCTCCCGAGCCCTTTCCCAACTATGTTGGGGTCGGCTTTCAGTCTAAACTCAACTCACTCAAAACTCAAAATTTTTTATTTCAAATAGGCCTATGAAAGCTCTTTCGAAACGTCAAAGTTAGGTGCACGGTTCCAAAGAGTTGGTCTCATGGAGAAGAACCGGCAAGAAACTCCATGGACACTCTTTTTAAAAGAAAATAAAAATAATTACAGACATACAGTTTTCTATCTAGTCCTGAGAATGTTATACAATCCAAATTGAGCTAAAAATGTATTAATAAATTATACAAAATAATTTTAGTGCAATCTTTACTGGAAAAATAATTTATACAATTCAAAGAAAAAATAGGTATATTGGATAACCAAGTTATTATACAATGCAATTTGGGGTCTTGCTGGCTTGGGCTTGGCTGGTCTGGGCGGAGGCACTCCCGTGCCCGTGGTCGCCGGGGAAGCCACATGTGCAGAGAAAAAGAAAAAACAATATTAATTTAGCGCCAGGCATCACTGTCATTAATGTAATCCTGAATTTTATAATACGCCTTTTTAATCAAAATGTTTTTAACTACATTCTTAAACTTTTTATCCGTGAGATCAAGGATACATTTAGGTAGCTTGTTATAAAAACGTACACAATTCCCTAAGAACGACTTATTTGTTTTTGTTAGCCTAAACTTGGGAACCACTAATTTATGTTTGTTACGTGTATTTATCTGGTGAATGTCACTTTTAACTGTGAATTTATGGATGTTTTTGCGAACAAACATAATATTTTCAAAAATATACAAAGAAGGTAATGTAAGTATATTAATTTCCTTAAAGAATTCTCTAAGAGATTCGCGAGAGCCCATGCCATAGATCGCTCGGATCGCCCTTTTTTGCAAAACGAAAATTGATTGGACATCAGCCGCTGCCCCCCATAGCAGAATGCCATATGACATCACGCAATGGAAATAGGCGAAGTATACAAGCCTGGCCGTAGCTATATCGGTCAGTTGTCTGATTTTTCTGACTGCAAAAGCAGCAGAACCAAGTCGCCCTGATAGGGAGGATATATGGGGACCCCATTGCAATTTACTGTCAATGGTAATGCCCAGAAATACTGTGCTGTTAATTAACTCTAATTTGCTGTTATCGAGCATTATATTTGTTTCAACCGCAGTGACGTTAGGCAAACAGAACTTAAGACATTTAGTCTTGGAAGCGTTTAATAATAAATTGTTGGCTGCGAACCATTTGGAGAGAATTTCTAGGCTTTCATTAATGTGACTAACATTGGGGTTCTTACGCTTAACTTTAAAAACAAGGGAAGTGTCATCCGCAAACAAAATAACATCCGAAATATCAGACAACACAAATGGAAGGTCATTTATATAAGCTAGGAACAGAAATGGACCCAGTATAGAGCCTTGAGGCACGCCCATTTTTACAACTGTCCCCGAAGATGTTGAGCCGCAGACATCCACTTTTTGCTGTCTGTTGGATAGATAAGACCGGACAAGTTCAAGAGATTTTCCACGAATGCCGTAGTGTCTCAGCTTAGAAATGAGTGTATCGTGGTCCACACAATCAAACGCCTTGGAGAGATCACAGAATATACCGACGGCATCCTGCGAACTCTCCCAGGCTTCCAAAATCTGAGTGACTAACCGCGCACTTGCGTCCGTAGTGGTCTAACCGGATGAGTAGATGAGAAAAGTGTTTTACAGGGAGTGACTGCCTATCTGACCTCCTAAATTCAGTTTCTGGTGTCAGACTTACCGCCTTCTGCCTTCCCATAACGACAACGCCAAGGATGTTAAATGATTCCATGTTTGTTTAGCCAGATATTCCCAAACGAACTCAAGTTGATGATCTCAAGTTCAACAATATAATATCTACGGAGAAAACAATACGTGTGGGATGTTCCCTTGTGAATGATTTAACTTTTATCACATAATTATTGTTACAGCCTTTTTATCGTCCCACTGCTGGGCACAGGCCTCTTTTGAGCATCAATCACCACGTTTGCTCAATGCGGGTTGGCGATTTCAGACTTTACTTTTTTGGTTTCCTCAAGATGTTTTCCTTCACCTTTTTATCAGCCATTGGTGTCCAAGATATACTTAGAAAATACATACAAACACACATCATCACATTATTATCATATCATTATTACTACATAATAATAGGTATATAAAGTTCAAGAAGTTATAAGCCGACAGATAAAAATATGTCGCGCCTAGCAACGGTACAGAAAGTATCAAGTTATCTTGTTTCTGTTTAGTTTAGAATTAGAAATAGATTCATCATATTACATGGCAAGTTTTAATAGAAAATTAAATACTTGATTCATTGCGTTTAGTAGGTTTATAACAAGGTGTATGAAAACTTGCCAAGTAATATTATTAAAAAGTAACTATTTTTGACTGAGGTATGTGTATGGAACTTGGTAGTTATTCAGATCTCACTTCTTTTGTAGGCGAAGGATTTCCATATTATCGAACTTGGCAGTCTTTCACATTTTTGTTTTGGGTGGGTTATATTTAGCCAACTCTTCATCACTTATTTTTACGTTCCAGGGTCCTACTTATCTGGATCTGCTTCCAGTCTTATCGGACACAGCAGTGTACCAGTGTTGTACATGAAGACTCAACCTAGATTCCCGGGCAAAACGTTATCCTTTGGTAAGACTGGTTGTTAGACATTCTGGTGTAACAACTACCAAAGATGATCAGATGACAGCCGGGACCCACAAATTAAAAGTGCCATCCTAAACATAGACTATCACGGAACTCATATCTAGATGATCATCTATCCACGAACCAACCTAGTCAAGCCTTGATTAATTTGATTATCTTATAATCGTTCGACTCCTGTCTGTATCTTACCCACGTTTCAAATAACACTATTACTAGTACAATGGCATTATTAAGACATATAATTATAGAATTTACTTATCTATATTGAAATCTTCAAGTACTATGACATGATTCCAAATAAACATTGTTTTTTGATGACGTAATTCGTCTCTAGTACTCACCACTTGAAGTCCGGATTTGTCGTCAAATTTTATTTTTAGAAGACCAAAAGTTATGTCATACTCCTGAGTAAGAATCCTTAGAAATTGTCCTGTTCAGTTTGTTTTGCTTATTCAGTCTTTGTTAATTGTGTGTTCTGCTAATTAGAAGGCATTCGTCATCTGACTAGACTTGTACTTAGGGACGGTGACCTAATAAGATGCTTTTTGTAGCTGCTACCAATGAAATCTTTATGGATTGAGGTGGATTTTTAGGGAACTTGTTAGAGGTACCATTCGTGCTACCAAAATTGTTCGCGCATTTTTGTATGCGAAGAATGAATGTAACTATTAGCCTGCTGATTTTCAACCTCTTACTTTCAACCCCTAACTTAGATATACATACGACAGTATACTGTTTCATTAGGTACCTACTGTATAGTAGTTAGAAACTTCTTAGTCCATAGGTTTTATTCGTTGTTTGGTGTCTGGCTAGACAACTATTTAAATGTGTTCTATGAAAAAAGAATAGCATTAGGTTTTGATATTGAAATTGTCACTTCTTTTCCAATCCACAAAATGAACAAGTTAAAGTTCTTAATGATTTTTTTTTTATTGAAAATATTTCCAGATCAAGGTCCCTCAGCGCGTTACGCGCTACAGTACTTTGTGTGGTGTAGAACTTACAGTTTTTGGAAAGCGTAAAACTAAAGAGAGGTGTCCCATGTTGAAGGTTACACCTTATACTCTTTCTTCTTTCGTAGCTTATTTTTCTCAGAATGACTAATAGAGCCTTTAGATGGGAAACTGCTGGCAACTGCTGGTGTTATAATCACAAACATTTCTAAGTACAATCAAACTTTGAACCTCAGATACCGTTACCCTTGTCAACATGGACTTTGACCAGAAGTGTGTTGTTTGTATGTATTGTCGCTGATTCACGGTAACTATTACCTGTTAATGGTGGCACTGATTGTTCCATGGTATTCCCATTGAACCTGTTGTGTGTAAGCAACAGGTTTACCGAATGGTGTCTGTAAATAACTTGGAATTTGAATATTATTTCTACGTTGTAAGTCGATCTTATTTGTGTTTTTAGTCTGACTTAACTTAGCTTTCCCATATGAAAAACTTTAGTAGATTATAGTAGATATCCATATGATTTTAGAAGATTAAAGGATTATAAAATAGGTCTTGGCTGCATAGGTCGACCGAAACACAAAGAAAAGATTTTCACGGTTTTAAAATGCATGGAAGATCTACATATATCAATACTAGAGGTAGTTCCTCCGTTTTTTTTGGATACCCGTCTGTCTTTGATCATACAGTCGTAAATGTAGTCTTTTTTAATGGCAGTCATCAATTGACCCTGTGGGTGCAGAGTGAGGGAGTGTCAAACTCTTACTGATTAAAACCCACCATTTTTTTTTCTGGAGCCCTTTCTGTACCGAAGCCGGCAATTCTTCCGAACCATCCTGCAGCCCCGGCAGTCGTAAACCTTATCCTATTTCAATTCCACTGTCTTCAGAAAACTCTGAAACTCACTGGCTAGCATAACCAGCCCACACGATAGAAAAAGGTTGAATTAACCTACTCGATGACGCCATTAACTTGTTGATCGATAAACATTGACAATGTACTAGACGTAGTATTGGCAACGTCATAGGTTGACCGAGGCGTGGCACACCCATTCAAGGGAGGGCAAAACAAGGCTAAACTTACTTAGAACTGTAGTAGGTAAACGTCTTTCCTATGACATATTTGAGAACTACTAAATTAAGAGATACTGTAGTAGTTTATACCTACGCAGCTGCTATAAAAGTAAAGGTCATCATCTCTCTCTCTTTCCAGCTATTTATCCCACATGGTGGTGGGGTCAGCTTTCCTAATTTGTCTTCTCCACTTCGCTCTATCTACGACATCATTCTCGGACACCTTTTTTTTTTTTTGTTTTCCGACGTCAAAAATCATCAGATGACCCCTCCCGCTGTGGGTTAGCAGCGGTGAGGGAGTGTCAGACTCTTACTGACTAAAAACCGTCGTGTTCCGTCATTGGCCTTTTATGTACCAGGGCCGCGGTATCTCTTTCGAACAACCCGCAGCCCCAGCAGGCCTTGGCCCTGCTGGGCCCCGCTCCTGGCACTCCTTCATATCTTTCGAAATCACGTCCCGCCATCTGGTCTTAGGGCGGCCTCGTGATCTTCGACCGTTGATTTATCTACGTAAGTTAATTTTCTGCAACATTTCATTTGCCTAGCCTTTTTACCGACTGTTGTGATGTTACTCCTCAACCCAGGTACCGGGGTGTAATGGAGAGAAATGGTCCAAATGGTTGTCTGACTTTCTAGCTTGTTACTACTTGCCTGCAAATACTACCAAAGATGTTCGAATGACGGTCGGAACCCAACAATTTAATTGTCTTCTAAAACACGGAGGAACACATGACAACACAGAAATCTTAACAATGTTGGATCGATAAACTCAATTGATAAGTATACTTTACCCAAATAACTAATCCGTTCTAGACAAAGCTACTTAAAAAACAGACAGTCACCTAGACAGATCACTGCTGACTACTCAATCACGTTATAATCCATGATACAAGGTATTATAAGATACACCATGTACCTTATCAATAAATCTGCAAAATAACAACAGTTGTGACGTCATAAGTAGTGAAGCGCATCAAAACATATATTTTTTAATTCGTCTGAGTTAGATAATGTAACGGTGGTATCACATTTAGCAAAATATCTCCAGGAAGGTCCAAAGTACATTGGATCACTACGAGTAACATCAAATGTACAAGAAAGAAACACTGCGATTTTATTGAGACAGAATTACATTTTTAATCAAAATATCTGGAAGCCATATTATGTGAACAATTTTAATATTAATGCTGAGAAAAAATGTAATCAGTATAATTGATAAGTGCTATGGCCTTATGTACGTTACTCGTAAGAGCACATTGACGATGCTTATTGAAACGCATAGTTAATGCGCTCTTTCAATCCACATTGGAAAAGAACCTACCTATGTGTCTCGGTGACATGATCTGTGTACAGTTTTCTGACATTTGATTCGTATAGGTTCCAGAAACTTTCAAAGGCCTATCAGCCTTGTTCACGACACCATACCGAGTCAGGAATATTCGAACGAGCCACTACGGTCCTGGGAAGTAAGAAGTCAAGAAGAAACATGGATGGGGAAGTCAGTGAAGTCCCGATATTTCTGCTCTATTAGCGATAGGGCGCAAAGATGCTTTCCCAACCAAAATAAATATTCTTATAACATGAAAAGAGGTATGAATCGTAGGCTTAGTTATTCAATTGATGTTATTCCGCAAGCAAGACCATAATCACAATAGTTCTATGATGTCGTAATTAAGACTGTAACAGTTTTGACAGATGCTATAAAAACTAATGTAAGCCGGTGCCATATTGGTCTTAACAAGTCGTTTAAATTCCTGACGAGAAGTTGTATTACGCATGAAATTCTTTTTGACATCCTGAGTTAGTTAAGAGTTTGTAGACCACCTGGTGGCAAAGGCACCACTGGTCAAGTTGGGGGTCCGATTTTCACGAAAAAATGGCAGACTTTAGACTGAAGATTGGTAGTAAATAATTACTCTCGTGCATTGAAATTTAAGTAGATAATGTTCACTGCATATACATTTTCCTCCTACGCTTGATCTCTCATCGGATGTTTGTCCCAATCTCGTCCTATCGCGCTATCAAAAACCAAGAGAGTAAACCTGTCTCCTACACAGCTGGCAGATTTCTTTATGGGCCATCGCCCATCACCAATCATACCCAAACATGGCCATTGTTTATCCGCAGATCGAAACAGCGACATATTAGCAAACGTACCGATAGTTAGTCACTCACGCGTGTGAATGCTGATTATCATTTATAAACTGATTAACGAAGTGACAACGTAAAATCAAGACATTGATAAGAAACTACAACACTCAATTGAGACCGAACACGCTTACAAACAAACAAATATAACTTCCTAATACAATTAATTAGTGACACAAAGATACTGTTGATCGAAATCTATTTAGAACAATATTTACAAGTTTTGTGTCTAGTCCAAAATTATCTTGTGACAGTTCCAATGTATGTATTTGTGGGTTGATAGAACAATAAACTTATAGTTAAGTATATTTATTTCCTCTTCCGCCCACACATTTCCTTATTCTTTCAATTTTTAATCTCACAAAACTCTTTTCTTTCATTAATTACAAATTCAATTTCTAGCAACCACACATGACTTCGCTTTTATGTCACAAACAACAATAAAAACTAACAATTATAAGTGTTCCCTCAACATTTGCATCTTTAATATTGAGATGACGTGAAGAAGTTTTCTTCTCAAACTATGCTAATTCGTCTGCCTAAACTTAATGTATTGACCACGGTGCGTACTGCTATCAATTGGAGATTTAACCACCTACCTACTAACCCATAAAAAGTTCGTCAAGAATCGTACCTATACTAGACCTGTTTTACCTGACTGCCAAAAAGGGCTATATTTTTTACTGCTTTCTTCCCCAAAATAACAATCACCATGACTAAAGATTTTTAAGACATTACTCAGTCAATTTTCCAGTCTAATCTGCAAGCCTCACCCTAGACCCAGTTCTGTAATCCTAGGTATTAGTCAGACTGAAGCTATCAACTTATCAAGTTTACTCATAACTGGTCACTGATAACAAGCGGATTAGCTCTTGGAAAGATTTTGAAGATAAAACACTGAGATTTTCCTAGTTTCTAGAAGTTTTAAGGCCTATAAAACGTGATGATGCGTCTTTAAACTGTAAATATCGTCGGTTTTTATAGAAAGAGCCACATTGCAGACTTTTAGTTGGCTGATAGTTTGGTCCGGCTCATAAATCTGTTTGGAGATGAATGGTACTGCGCATTACAAGGATCAGTTATCCGGTCAGTATAGTTATTGGCACGGATATTGAGCTCTCGGCGGAAGAGTGGGGATCGCTTTGCGCACTGTACACATAAGGAAATAAACCAATAAATCGCTTCTGCGCAGGTGAAGGTCAGGGCTCAATATCCGTGCCGATAACTATATCAGACCGACGAGAAGTATGATTGTTTGCCTACCATCGGGTTAACTTTATTGAGTGAGAGTTTAATCTGCAGTGCACAGGGCTAATGCGTAAAATGGTAAAAAATCGAACAACGTAGTATTTTTGTTACTAAAATAAAAGCCTACATACTTCTCAAAAAATATGAATTCAATCTAAGTTATTTTTAGCTAAACTGTTATTAAAATACTTGAGTTCATACTTCAGTTGACATTATTAGATGCTATTTTTAGAATCACGCAATAACCATGAAGGCTAGACTTACCGAATAAAAGGTACTTTAATTGTGTTCTATTTCACTAGCTTGCACGCACGGATTCAACCGCGTCATGTTAGCTTCTTAACGCACTCAAATAAAAAGTAGTCTATAACCTTCCTTTATAAATGGGTTATCTGAGGATACAAAAAAAAAACAATGTTCAATTTTTTAACTTCAACAACTTCAAAGTTTCACCCGTCACCCAAGAGAACAACTTCCTGTACATAGATACGAAGTAAGTACTTTATAAGTTAACTATCGAATATAAAATCTATAATAATAAAATCTATCCTGTATGTAAGTAGTTGGTGTGTGAGTAAAGTAACGAACACACTTCTATAGGTTAAATTCATGCATACATTCTTCTTACAAACTATCGCGTTATTTTCAGGACACTACAGGACTTCAGGACACTTCAAAATAATGAACCCTTGCCTATGATTAAGACGTCATACTACACGTACATAATACAAGCTGCTTTCGGTTTATTTTCAGCGTAATTTTACCACTTAACCGACGTATATAGAGGTCTATCAATATAATTAATTTTCCTAAAAGGAACGTGAAAACAAAAGCACACATAATTATAAAATAAGGAGCGTATAATGTAATAACTTTACTTATGTTTAAGTTATTTGGCCTATAGAAGTTATTTAGGACTTTGAACTTTTAACAATGTTTAATAGTCATTGTAATTTAAAAGTAAGTATCGTGTATGTATTTCTATTGAGGGTCGGCTTCCATTCTTAATCGTGTAGCTGAGATCCAGTGATCTCCTCAACACAGTTACCCGGGCAACCCAGTACCCCTAAGCAAGATTAGTTGTCAGACTTACTAGCTTCTTCAACAGAAAAAAAGTTACTATGCGATAAAGAATCTGTAATCTGTCGAGTTTATATGCCACAACCACTGCCTGAGAAAGGACATCTATAGGTTAATTTTAAGCCGGTAGCAGACACTTAGATAAAAACACGGGGAACAACTAGTAGTACTGTTACTAGAAGTACTGGAAGTACTGGCTAAGGACAACGAACCCTTTCCAAACTTAGAAAAGAAAAATAACTTGGAAAGAATACCACTGATGACTTGAAAACTTCATCAAATTGAGTGGAAACTGGAAGTAATGGTCAAAACAAACTTAGGCCTATGTTCACCAACAAGGTAAACGTCCGATCAAGAAAACGGCTGTTTATCGTAAATTAAAACCCCCAATATTTGAAGTAAACACATTTTTGGCACTTTTATTCCTAAAACGATATATTTCCTAGGCAATGAAGAATAGAAAAGAAGTAACTGCTGTAGGTTTTACAAAACATCCCGCACAGTGATAAAAAATGACGGCATAAGTGGACCGACAATATAAACGACAGTTTTCTTAAAACAACCGTTTACGTAACCGGCTGTCGGTAAAATTGTCCCCTAATGGTCAAAACATCAAACTACCATTACTGAAAGTTGTTTTTATTTACTCCAAATTTTTCTTCGAAGAGTCAACGCTCGATAGCTCGCGGTTATTAAAAAAATGGTGTCGAAAGTTTAACGTTTCAGTTTCATAAGTTTATCTAATGATGTTTTTTTCATCAGTACTTTATTTTGATAAAGGTGGTTTTAACTGTAGGTTTTATTATCGATCAATGACCCCGAGTCTATATGCGATGACTATAGACACTTTTCTCGAATGGTGCAATTAATGAAAAGTGAAAAGTATAGACGGAATGGTTAGAAGGCTGCTGCATCAATACTTTTTATGACAATATTTTTCATTATTCATATTTTTTGCTAAATATAAATACATAGATCTGAGACGTACCAATAGCATTTTTTCGAATTAATAAATGTTTAGTTAAATTAGACAATTGATGGTCGGCCATTTCTCGTTCACTTCATTATTCAGTTTTTTTATCGCTTCATTATTTTTTTACAAAAAAATTCCAGGTATCTATTATGTTAAACACCAATACCGGAAGGCAAGTATTTAAATTATGTACTAAATATATAATTCCAATTAACCAAATTATTATCTAAAAGACAAGATTGCCAAAAATTGTAATAGCTTAAGATTATATCACATCTTATCTATAGTATAGATATTATGAGTATTCCATTAAATAATTTCGGGGATGAACCTAAAATGATATAAAAATATAAACAATAGCTTAGGTATGTCATTGATTTATTTTCTTTTCAATAGTTTCCTTCTTTTGATAAATAATCTTTATCAGTACTTAGGTACACCAAGGATTCATATTGTTCGTTCGACAAAATATTTCAATGATTCGTCATTTTATATTGAAAGTGATGTCATTCGGTAACTGAAGTGGATTTCTGCAAAAATGTATACTTGGACGTCTTCGATTGTTTTAATTTATTGTGTAGAAAAAACAATTGAAGATTTACTCAGATCTCAGATTTAATCATGCAGAATTTGAGTGAAAAGTATCGATGGCATAAAATTTTTGAGCTTGCAAACTTTTTAGCTGGCCTGGTGGCCAGATAGTTGGTCTGGTGGTTGGGTGACCGTTTAATTTGAAGAATCAATCAATCAAACTATCAGCCGACAAATGGTTTTTTAATAACTATTTCTTGCCATGGTGTTTGAAACTTGAAAATGTGTACTTTTGTAGATGTCGTTTTGTAGATAGTGTACGATTTTTATGGGTAGGTGTTTGAATTCAAAAGGCTTGCAAGTATACCTTTACCGAATATACCAAGGTAAAACATAGGACAAAATTAGTACCCAAATAGCTGCTTACCTACCACGAACTGCTCCAAGTTTCCAAGACCTATGCGTCAATCAGTTCCGCTAGCCAATTCCGGACTTACATTCTTTAAACCACATTTTATTAGTTCTTAAAACAATGACAAATGACAAGCGTCTGCATTCCACTTCTATCGTTCCTTGAATTAAAAACAAAACAAAGAATTTTAGCGCCAAAATTGTATTCAAATTAAGTAATTCGAATTGTGACGTCAGAACTGTCAATTGTTTTTGGTTTGCATATTATAAAGGTACGTTTTCGATGCTAGCTGACGATTGCACAAGCCACGGCTGCATGAAAAAAAATATGATTATCTAAGGATGACTGCGCGTTTTTCCACGCGCTCCTCAGAGAGAGTCATCAAAGCCCAGTGGGACTCACTAGGGCTAAAGCCTGCCGGGTCTGCTTGACTGTTCGAAAGAGGGTTTTAGCTATAGTTATCGGCACGTATATTGAGCCCTGACCTTCACCTGCGTAGAAGCGATTTATTGGTTTATTGCCTTATGTGTACAGTGCGCAAAGCGATCCCCATTCTTCCGCCGAGAGCTCAATATCCGTGCCGATAACTATAATAAGAGTCTTTAGTTAATGCAGTCGCGGCATGTGCGGTCAGCAGTTGCAGTCGGCAGTTGGCATTCAAAACGTACCTTAATGTAATATTTTATGTTCTATGGGCTAATTATGGTTCATCAATGGGTAATTAGTGGTAAGACTATGGTACCTAAGGTTTCTGTTGACGTAGGATCCTAGTCCGTGGTAGGTATCATGACTAAATTCTTAGTAACTAAATGCAAATTATATTTCGTTTTTGCAACTGTTTTCATGGTAAAACTTAATTTGTAGCAGTGCCGTCATCAAGATCACGAGTAAATTTTCTACCAATAACTGTTATGAATAAAAACATCGAAACAAATCCACATACGGAATATCTCTTATTTTGGATATTTCTGAGATGCCTTCCGTTTGGTGAAAATAGCTTATGCCGGTTGAGCTTATTTTGATGAAACATGTAGAGACCTAAAGATTGGAGAAAAAAAGGTTTTTGTGGAATAGAATTAAAGCTAAGTTTTAGTTAAGAGACCATGAGAAAACTTTGATACTAAAGCAAAAGGGCTTATTTATATTAATAGGGAAGAAAATGAAATTATAAATAAAATATTTAAAACTAACTTCCGCCCGCGGTTTCGCCCTTGTAGAGTTCGGAAACGCGGTATTTCCAAGAGAATTCTTCAAAAGTCCGGGATAAAAACTATCCTATGTTCTTTCTCAGGGTCAAATCTATCTCTGTACCAAATTTTATTAAAATCAGTTCAGTGGTTAAGACGTGAAAGCGTAACAGACAGACAGACAGACAGACACAGTTACTTTCGCATTTATAATATTAGTAGGGTTTGCAACCAGAAATATACATCCCGAATGTCAATAAAACCTCAATTACGAGTGTCCTTCTTGTACATAACGTTTAGTTTTCATAACCCAGTTTCTTTGCATCTGACAGCTCGTTTGGGTATTTTAAATCAAAGTGAATGAGTTCATGCTGTTTTTTATTTGTTTCATTTAAGTATTTTTGGAAGTCAGTTTATGGGACTTATGGCGTTTTCATATTACAGAGCACATTACAGAATTATTCAAATCGATTCAGCAGATCCGGAGACTATTCGATGCAAAGAAACAAACAGTCAAATCTTTCCTCTTTAAATATTAGTATAGATTTTGACCTTTTTGTTTCCTTTTTGAGAAAAATGTACAGACTAACTCCTGTTTGTACTTTTTCTGTAAAATAAAGATGCAGTGGGAAGTTTGATACACATTTAGACCAAAGTATACCTATTGATATTCATCCTATCGGCTACACCATCATAGGTAAAGAACAATAACAAATATCTTCTAGATTCTTCGAAATATAAAATTACGGCAATCAAAAAAAACAATTGCTTTGTCATCGTGACTGTGAGTTCCTACAAAGTAATATTAAAAAATTGATAGTAATCCTCACTAACAATTAAATAGAAACTACACTAAACTGTCTGTCTGTCTTTCGGGCCTTCATGCCAAAACGATTAAAAAGATTTTGATTAAATACTCTTACACATAGTCTAGCTAGAGTCTCTAGACTCTAGAGCTTAAAAAATATAATAAAAAAAGCTTGAGAAAGGACGATACACGACTTTTTTCCGGGTGCGGGAATTAGGTCTCACAGGACGCAAGTTCACCGGGGGAAAACAGATAGTACCTAATTAGTTAATATTTTACTAAGTCAGAAAAAAATATTAGTTGGAACAATTTTACGTCCAAGTCTTATCTGATGACTGTTGTGTTAAATTATCTTCAGACATCCATATTATGTTAATTATTTATGTTATCAAATATCAACGTTTTTATCTACACTAATATTACAAGTGTATAAGTACATTCAGTACATAATATATTTGTTATTTGAGTAAATCTGTATACCTACCAATAACGCCTAACCTATCGAGATCAACTAAGGGTGAAGTGTCCCATTTAACTATAATGATAACCATACCATAACCAGTCGTATACTTGCCGCCCATTTTTGGTTCGGTTATCGTAATAGTTAAATAATGCTATTCACCACATGTAGGTAAATAAAACCTACCAATAGATACCTACATAACAATTAAGTTTTTTTTGTGAATTATTATAGTCTAAAAAACAAAGCATTAAACTGCCTAAATCTCTAACAAAACAACTAAATATTGGGAAACGCGGAATACCCAATCTTACAATGATTCACACTTAGGTACCTACTATAGTTATTTTTACAGAAATGATTTGGCAGTTGATCATTCTCGTAAAAACTACGTTTTACAACGCCGATAACATATTGACATCATCATAATTTTGCTAAAGTAATCTATATCTATACCTTTATATACTAACTAGACTTGAGTATTGAGTATATGGAAACTAATAGTTTAACAATATATGTTTGTAATAAAGAGGTTTTTTGGATCCTGTGTATGCACTCTAACGGCTCCGAAACTACAAACCGATGTAAAAAAATCTTTCTCTGTTAGAAAACTACACAACATAGGCTATATTTTATCCCTGCACGGGCGGTATTTCCCAAGAGACGCGAGTTTTACCCGGGTCCCCAGGGAACCATTTTCCGCACAAGCATAAAAATAGCCCGTAGGTAGGTATGTCTTTCAGAAAAATATGTATAACAAATACGCACTTACTATCGTGCGTACATTAGCCATTAGCAATGAAATAATCATATTAGCAGATTATCTAGGTTATCTGAAATATTTCATTCATGACAAAAAGACTTGGGTTTTTGCAGTGACCGAACTTATTTATTAGTACAAGGATTTCGTATTTACCAAATTGTGTTATTATATTTATGAGTCATTGTAAAATAATCCAATTAAAAAGGTCACTCTTCTACTTAAAACGATATTGATTAAGGTTAAATTCCATAATTTGCGTATTTCTCTTTAGTACAATAATAATATAAACAAGTCATTATCCGAGCCTTTTTCCCAAACTATGTTGGGGTCGGCTTCCAGTCTAACCGGATTCAGCTGAGTACCAGTGCTTTACAAGAAGCGACTGCCTATCTGACCTGCTCAACCCAGTTACCCGGGCAACCCGATACTCCTTGGTTAGACTGGTGTCAGACTTACTGGCTTCTGACTACCCGTAACGATTGCCAAGGATGTTCAATGATAATATAAACAAGTGAAGTCCGATTATTGTTCGCGATTTCGTCCGCTTATAGTTAGGCTATCGTTCCAGCTCCTGAATCCGCCTAAAGTAAATTTTAATATAGGTATCATAAAAGTGATTACCTATTTTATATTATTATTCCAAATGATTTTAGATTAATCAATAGCTATATTAAAACACAAGAAGTTTCAAACAAACTATATCACCCCTTTTTATCCTAAGGAGCTTGAAATACCACTTTCATACATAGAGATCGATCTATAATGGTTAAAAACTCTACTATCCATATTCG
Source organism: Helicoverpa armigera (assembly GCF_030705265.1). Classification (NCBI taxonomy): domain Eukaryota; kingdom Metazoa; phylum Arthropoda; class Insecta; order Lepidoptera; family Noctuidae; genus Helicoverpa; species Helicoverpa armigera. The sequence continues at coordinate 7,263,780 of NC_087141.1, forward strand.
TCATATCGAAATTTCTCAAAAAAAAAATCGCGCACAAGTTTTCACATGAATTTCCCAACCAAATGATGGAACAACTTCAATGGAAAAACTGCGTGTTCATCAAAACAGACCGAACCTACCAGCACATACAAACCTTTATACAAACAATGGTATTCACATAACAATAACACAATTTCCACGGCGAATGACCCACAAAGGAAGTTTACATTATCTCGTAAACCCAAGGTCAGTTAGAGGTCACCCATGGTTTCCACAATACCAACCATGAATGACAAACAAACAAAATAAACTATTAAGAAAACAAATAAAGCGTTTGTACAGTAGACTGCACATCAGTGGTAACTGTCATGCACCTTAACTCAATAGTAATAAGTACGATTTTCCTATAACTGTTATCACTGACCTGAAGTTGAGTGTACATGAGTTGACTTAATTAAAATGTTTGTGAGATGTTTTAGTAAAGCTAGTTCAAATATGCTTTTGTTTGAACTGTCGTTGTGTCAATAGAATTAAGAATGTAGCGCAATTTTTCTTATTTGAGTACTTTATAAAGGTTTACTTGAATAGTACTTTTACAATCAAGAATCTAGATATACTTATGTACTGATATATGTATATACTTAGATTTAAAAATAATAAAGGTTTTTCTCATACAGACAACCTCACAGGTTCTTACGAAATGTCAATAATTAGGTGCACGGATCCAAGGAATGGGACCTATGGAGAACACCCGACTCCATCTATAGACACTCTTTTCAAAACAATAAAGAGTTAATCTCTACCAATAAAATATGTAGGTTAATAGCCTAAAGACTAGAAAATATTACAACTATTTCCAGATTACATAAGTAGAGGTACATGAAAAAGGGAATGGAAAACCTTCGTTTGGCACTTAGATAATAGTCGCATAATATCATTATAGTCCAATTTATCATCTAATTAAATTCCTTGGGCACAGGGCCAAAGGTTTAAAGTACCTACAGTTCAATGGTACAGCATTAGTTACAAGAAGGCCAGTGCTACCTGGTCGAATTAAGTTCCGTTTAATTTTTGTACCCATTTACATAATATGTAACAATATCCCAGAAATCAGTAAGTCTAACTATTAGTTTCACCGAGAGGTATCCTGGGCTCGTTCAATCACCTGGTTTGAGAAGATCAGACAGGCAGTGGCAGAAACAATGAAACACAGATGCGTTTAGGTTAGAAGCCATCCTCAAAATAGGTACATAGTTGGGAAACGGCTAGGTAGGCTAGGACTGAGGGCATGATCATGAACGTCACAATTTATAAATGACTCTTTTTTTATTCAAGAGAAGCTTTGAAATAAGAATTCCCACAGATTTTAACTATTCTTCAGCACGTTCTATATTCACATGTCCACACAATATTAACAAGAAAACAAATTAAAAACAATAAAAACACAAACAAAGATTGGCGTGCGTCGAAAGAATTAATAAGTTGTTAACTTCAATCTCGCGAGGTCGGCGCCGGCGCAAGTGAACGTCGCTTTTATTGCAACTAGCGTGTACCTACTTCCTTTATTACTTTTACTATTGCACTACAAAAATACCTATATTTTTTTAACTGGTGACTGGTGAAAATATATGTGTGGGAAACCAAAAGAAGGATTGTTAAGAGAAGGCATATAAAACTACTATGCTAAGACTTAGCTTTACATTGCATATTTAAACAACCTACAACTATTTACAAATACATAAAAAAATACTAATTACAACTAAGTATCAAACAAATCATCCGCATCGCTATCAGCGGGGATCGTGCAAAAAAGGCTGGCTGCATTGCCACGCTTGATAGCAATGCGTATTCCTTGACCGAAGTATAGGCCAGCCCATTGGTCACGAGTGGACTCCACTAAGTGCTTGCTAATTTCACGATAGAGTCTGTGGGTACTCAGGCCCCATGGTTTTAAGGTTTCAACGCCAAACGGGCCAAACAAGTAATTGCCGTGTATGAGAGCTATAATTAAAATCCTGGAATCTCAATTGGTACTCCGATATAAGATCAGATATGAAAGACTCACTCTACCTACATTTTAGTCATCAATGACAAATTAACATAAGCACATGTACCAAACGCATCTCTTACAGCACGTGTCTGAACACGTTCTGCGCACACGCATGGCACCCGAATCTATGCCAATCTATACTAATATAGTAAAGAGGAAACATTTTTTTGTTTGTCTGTTTGCATCCTGAAGGCTTCGACGGTAATGGATTTGAAAAATTATTTCACTGTTTGGATGCTAGCCTCTATCCCCTATGCTCGGGGATAGCTAGTAGCTATCCCTGAGAAACATAGCATAGGGTGTATTTTATCGGAGTACGGACAGTAGTTATCATGGGACACGGGTAAAATCGCAGAAAAAAAGCTAGCTTTTTAGTAAACAATACCATCCAATTCGCATATGGACAGTATGAGCCAAACTTTTAAAGACATCCTAATCATCAAAAGCACATGTACCAAACGCATCTCTTAAAGCACGTGTCAGAACACGTTCTGCGCACACGCATGGCACCCGAATTTATTAATAAAGCCTTCCAATTGATCGCCTATGATCAATGATCAATGAACCAAACTTTTTAAGACATCCTAATCATAAACGCACGTGTATTAAACGCATCTGTAAGGGTGCGTCTACACGGTGCAAGTGGCTTGCGCATATTGAGACATATGCGCAGGTTACATGCATTTAAAAACATGCATAATAATCATAATCATAATCATCGTTTATTTGTTCGTGTTCATGCAACTCGAGCATGTATAGTTATCGGCACGGATAATGAGCTCTCGGCGGAAGAGTGGGGATCGCTTTGCGCACTGTACACATAAGGCCAATAAATCACTTCTGCGCAGGTGAAGGTCAGGGCTCAATATCCTTGCCGATGATTATACCAAAGCAGGCTACTCACCTACGTGCTCTGTTGGGTGCGCGCGGGTCACTTGCTCCAGCCACATGCACCGTGTAGAAGCACCCTTAGAGCACGTGTAAGAACACGTTCGAATGTACGCATGGCCCAGACGGGTTTAGGCACCCGAATTAATAAAATGGATCCAATAATATGAAGATCAATTGGATCGAATCGATAATCGAGTGAGAATTAATTTTGATGAGCAATCAATTATGTTTTAGCACTTCACATTAACTTTTTTTTTTTCAGATCAAGTGAGCAATAGGTGACAACCTATGTATGTATGTATGTACATATTTTCCAAAAAATATTGCGATAATAACTTTTCAAAAGATTCACCAACAGAACCTGCTATACGGGCCATAGGCAAGACAGATCTTCCAAAAAAATCTGGCATGATATTTTTGAGTGAAAAGACGAAAATATCCTAAGACTAGTAGCTTAGTTCATCCCGTAAGTACCCCGCGCAGGTGGATAAAAAACCTGTAAGCCTTCTTCGATAAAGTGGCTAACCTAAGGATATCTAACAATGTAGATAATATTTTTTCAAAGCGATCCAGTAGTTCATTACTGGATAGTAGTTCTTTAGAACAACGCATTCATATATAAAAAAAACTTCGACTTTATTATATTCCCTTTAGACTTTATAATACACCTATAGATTTATTAGTTCAAACGTCAACTCTATTAATAATAAAAACACGTGTTTTTAACAGTCTAGATTATCAACGGAGCGCTAATCATCTAATCATATAGATGCGTGAGATAGCAAGCATCGTGCACGCACATAACATATTAATTATAATCAATTCTAATAACCTTTTTCTAGATATATCCTGATATACAATGACAGTAATTTATTGTTGAATTGGTTTGCCTTACAGTTTCACCTCCCGTCATTTCTAAGATTGTTATACCCTTTCTTACTATTCTCTCTAGGTATCCTCCATAGGTATCCTATGGCAAACTTTTAGTCGGCTCATAAATTAGTATGAAGATGAATGGAAGAACGCAAATAACAAGGATCAGGAACTTAGCCGGTATCAGAGCTACTGAAAACTTTGACTGGAATCTAGATTTTCTTGAAAAAAATATTGGCAACCATCGGACCACTATCAGCCGACTGTTTAGTTTGCAATGTGCTAAAGTTTCCGAACATTTCCTGTAACACAAACTTCATCCAAATAATAAAAAGTTCAACTACCTCTACTAAAACAATGCCAAATAAGTGCAACTATTTCGTAATAATGCGCTGACAAACATTCGGTAATTTATTGTTTATTTATATAAATAATAATTTGTATACAATAAACACGTGCTTCCGAGGAAAGATTTCGCAAGATCCGATCACGCGCAAGCGCATATCGGCATCAACGCGCTTTGAAACACACTTTGTACGAGGTTAATAAAATTATGAGAGAATCCTGTAATTGCTGTAATCAAGAAATTCTCTATTTTAAGGGGTGTGGAAAATATAGATAATATGTCACAATGAATATTCCTTTTATTCCCCATCTTTAACTAGCCCTTTAGCTTTATAAGATTAATATTATAATATTTGTTTGTTGACTGATGTCATTATATCTTTACATAGAATTAGATAGTGAATGTTTCGACAAATGCTATAGGGCTACTATTTATCCGGTTGCACGAAGAAGTTTCCCACAAGATGTTAGTAAAATCGCTGGTGGAAGCTAGAACAAACGCAAAATGAATGTCACAACCAAAAATAACCTTAAACACACACCCATCCATTAAACAGCCATGGCTAAAAAGCATCTCCTTATTAGGACAAAAACCTTAACAAAATCCAAGTAATATTTACCTATCTAATGTACCACCCACGTACAGTAGACTGCACATCAGTGGTAACTGTCATGCAACTTAACTCAATAGTAATAAGTACGATTTTCCTATAATACTGTTACCACTGACCTGAAGTTGACTGTACATTATATACACGTCATAGCACGTGTTTGAAAAGGACAAGATTTCGCAAGCTCGACTCACGCGCAGCCTTACCTACACGTCATAATGACCGTTAATGCTATACGTATGCGAATGGCCCTGGTTTTAACTTGTTACGTTTTATTGTTTTTTGAGTATTTTGGACGCGTTTGCGCATGCCGACTGTTATTGTTTTTGAGTATTTGTGATTAAAATCTGGTGTGACGTCAGAAATTGGGAGTCCCTCTGTTGTCTTCCTATTTTGAATTTCGAATGTTATATTGTTGATGATGGAGAATACGGTAGTTGATAACTACTCAAATCCAATTAGGGGTGAAATTGACAGCTCCCAGTTTTCAAGCGAAAATATTGTGTTGCACATGCCTGCTAACATAGTATATCAGTTAAATTTGTTAAACCATAAAGGGATCAAAGTTATCTGAGATAAGTAAATAAATTAATAATTAAAATACCGTTGTTTATAAACTCCATTGAACTATCAAAAGCGGTTACTTTCTATGCAGTTCGTATGAAAATTCCCACGATGACGTCACAGAATAGTGATTGAAATGATACTGATGATTGATAGTGATGCTGATGATCATCATGCTACACGTGCTTTTATTTGATGGATCTTAAATTGTCTAATAAAGAGCAATTATGGACATATTGGCTGTTTACTAGATTTGCTAGTCCGATTAAACAAACTTTCAGTGTTTGCCCATTTATCGAGGAGACCTTATTGGTCTACATTTTATAAATCGATGGTTGACTGGTAAATTAGGACATAAAGTATAAATAAATAATCCGGGTGCACGGAATAGTTCCCACGGGCTGCGGGTGAACCATATCTTAATATAGATAGATGATCATAGACATTTATAATTAAACGATGAAGTAGTTTATTTTAGAACTCTAAGGTCAAAGCATGAAATAAAAATAAACTTTAAAAACCTCCATATGGTTTGTTTCGTTAATGATCAAAATTACTATCATGTGTTTTTCAGACTAAATATTTACATTTTAGTCCTGAAATAAAGTCTGAAATCTAATTTAGAATATCAGGAAGAACTAGCCAGGTATTTTAATATAGGTTTTAATGTAATGGTGTAATAAACAAAATAGCTATGCGCGTTGTAAAGAATGGAAATTAAGTACCACTGTAAAAAGTAATTTAGAAGGATAGAAGGTAAGTAAATAAAATTGCGGAAAACTAAAGTCTTAGTTGAGTGTACAAACTCAAGGAATTAAACAACCATTAAAAAAATCAGATTAAAATATTACTATGTATTTCGCCAAACTTTCTGTCGTCACGGATATTTCAGTTAGTCGTTGTGCAGAAACAATTTTTAAGTATCATCCACATGTGCGGTGTGCCTACCTACTCATGGTTTCTCATGGTGGCCGAAAACGTACAGTAGTGTTGTACAGTTTCAAAGTCGAAGATTCTAACATCTTCTTACCAAAAATATTTCGTAGGTAATAAGGTGTTAAAATCGAAGGCATGTAAAATCCTTGATTTTCCCAATAACAAAAACTTTCCAAGTGAGCCTTTTGTACCACAACTTTTATATGACATTGATTCTTTGTGTTACCAGCCAGTCATTTATAATTCCTCACGTACTAATGAGTACATTCATTCGTATAACCACAGTTAACTACACAAAGAATTCGCGGAAGTAAGTGAGGAGAATTATTTAAAAAATACTTAGAAAAATATCTTCATATTGACTGGCACAGCTTGGATCCTTTCATACCATCATCATCATCGTAACAGCCTAAAATGTCTGTTTTTCTTATCGAGTAAGCTGCAGGTTTAATCACCTAGCAAGCTCTGGTGTTCCAAGGCCTGCCAGGGCTGCGGGATGTTCGAAAGAGTTACCGCGGCCCTGGTACATAAAAGGCCTACGACGGAACACGACGGTTTTTAGTCAGTAAGTGTCTGACACTCCCTCACCGCTGCTAACCCACAGCGGGAGTCATTTGATGATTTTTGACGTCCTTAAAAAAAACCTGGTGTCAGAGTTTTCTTTCGCCTGACGGCCTCTGACGTTGAATTGTAACAACGACTGCTACTGCATTTTCCGTTGAAATTATTTAAAAGGTCTGTTAATACAGAACTGTGTCATTTCAAAACGTGATAAACTGCGTACAAAATTGATTGAATAGTGGCTAATCACCTACCCGCATTGAGCAAGCGTGGTGATTAATGCTCAATCCTTCTCCGTGTGAGAGGAGGCCTGTGCCCAGCAGTGGGACGATAAAAAAGGCTGTAAAAGTAACAGCCTAGTGGCTACATTATATTCATAACCATTTACATAATGCCAGGAAATCGTCCGCAATTTTTCTTCTTATCCGATCATGTGAACTATAGAAAATAATTATCATTATGATTCTGAATGGGTATTTATTCAGTACTGATTTCCGCTTGCGATTTCAACAGCGTCCCGTGGTAATTTCTTGCACTCAAATAACAAATAACCTGCAGGCTTCGGTGAATAGGCTATCTAGGCATCACTGAAAACCTTATTCAAATCAGTCCTATAGTTCCCGAGATTACTTTGTTCATGCAAACAAATCCTTCAGCTTTGTAATATCAGTATTCCTTTGTAGATTTTCATATTAAAATTGTCCTTAATGTAGGAAATAAATCAGAAAACAGGTAAAAAGGCAATATAATTTAATCACCAACTGCCGGAAAACTCAATAAATTTTATTATCAGTCCTCGAATAGTTTATGAATGACCATCAAATGTTATCGTGCGATGACACATTAGTGTGACATATACACTTTCATTATTATCATGTGTTATTGAATGAAAACTAGATATTATTATTTTGAATTCCAATAGAAGTAAAAAGAAATAGATATAAATAGATAGATATAATATAGGTAGCTAGTTATCTTAGTACTTTAACTTCATTAAATATTTCAATTTCTTTCAGCGGTGTTATCATCATACTATGGAAACTACTAAAATATTATTTTTTTAATCGGACTTGCAGTTCTTGAAACTAGCCTGAATAAACAAACTCTTTAGCTTTATAATTATAAATTATATTTCCATTTAATACGATTATTTTTCTAGATAAATCAGTGGATTTTATGACTATAACGTAAGTACGTATTTAACTATGTTTTTTATTTAAAATTCTTGTACAATAAACTATGAGATACGATCGCCAATGAATCAGTATGCTCGTTAAATATTTACTGTATACTAGATAAATAAACAAATAGAAATAAACAAACATAATGAGCTAATATTTATGATTTAAGAGGACGAATTGGAATTTTTGGCGCCAAGGATGTCAATTTTTCTCAGTAAATACAAAACGGATCAAAATACAACTTGGTTACCTGAAAGTTCATGATATAAGCCTTATTTTGTTAGTTGTAGAAACATGATTAGGTAACTTTTATAACAGAGAAAAATATATCAAACATACCTCTTTTTAAAAAGAGATTCACATATTATGGGCAAACGGGACCGATTTAAGCCTCTTAACTTTTTTAGTAGTTGAGTATATACATACTCTTTAAAATGGTAGTAGGAATTTTTATTAAATTATCATTTCTAAATATTAAAATTACAAAACCATTTTGTCGCTTACGACTTTTAGTTATAAGCTAGCGCGCGTATTGTTATCCTCGCCCCGCTCAGACGCTCCGACCCCTTTTGGCGCCTTAGATGCGCGTGCCGGTTATGGAATTATTGTTGACCACTTCCTCGCCTTAACTAGGACTACCTTTCCGCAGTCGGGTAAAACGTACCCATAATCCTTTCTCAGGCGTTAAACTGTAGGTCCCGGCTGTCATTGAACATCCTTGGCAGTCGTAACGAGTAGTCAGCAGCCAGTAAGTCTGACGCCAGTCTAACCAAGGTGTATCGGGTTGCCCGGGTAACTGGGTTGAGGAGGTCAGATAGGCAGTCGGTCCTTGTAAAGCGACTCAGCTGAATCCGGTAAGACTGGAAGCCGACCCCAATATAGTTGGGAAAAGGTCTTGGAGGATGGATGGAATCCGTTCTCAGACTTTGGACTAAAGACTATCTGAGTACCGTTCATTTACCTAAATGTTTTCTGAAGTAAAACCTAAAACAGATAGATTGGGATGAAATATTTATTTTATATAACCACCACGGTTTTGGTCATCCCATTGACGTGAAAAAACAAATAAACGAATATTATCTTCCTGTGTATTGTTGTTATAAGTCCATTGTTTATAAATTAAACAGAAAACATGAATGAACATATACGTCACAATCATATGAATGCATAAGGAAATAAATAAGTATTTAATTAAAATTATACAACAAATTTTAATTGGATGCACCTTATTGAACTATTCCAAAAAATACTGTTATAACGTCATATAATTTATAATGACGTTATTATTTTAGGAAAATTAATAACCAAGGTAAACAACGAAATAAGGTAAATTATTGTTTATAGAAATTCCGTGGTTTAGCCATAAATGGCCACCAAAATTATAACGACGTCATTCAAAAATCTGATTGACACTATCTCTTTTATAAATACAGTTCATTTTAAGATTAAGTTCCGCCTCCGAATTCGCCCGCGTCACGAACGTACTTATTTCAAGAACTAGGTACTTTGCCGATTTCAAAATTGTAAGGGTGTTACTTTTATCCGGGTGGTGTTTTCACTAGACGTGGTTGAAACTGGATATATACCAAGTAGCTGGAATGTTCTTCTTCTTCGTCCTGCCCTGTTCCCAATTTTATTTGGGGGTCGGCGCAATATGTCTTCCTCCTGCATTTTTCCCTCTCACTCACTCACTCCATATAGTAGTTGAAATGGTTTTTTTCTGTATTTATTTCCAACATATAAAATTTATTTCTTAATATCCCAAAAAAAGATACAATCACATCCTTGGCGTTACAGCTTTGCAGTTCAAATAAAAGTGTCTAGTAAGTCTTATCGGCTATTTTCCCGTTAAAAAACATACTTCTACTAACAGTTATGCGCGTGCTCGTTATCAATCACATGCTAATTTGTTATACAAACAATATTTAATGCAGATTACGGCACGTTGTATTCGTTGTATTACGACATATTGCTCAATTGGCGCGTGCTGACTTCACGTGTGGCGGCCATCTTGGAAAATGGACTCATTGACAAAATTTTACTTATGGTCAGACATGGGTGCAGTTGACAGGCCTGTCAGTCAAAGTACAAAAGATGTTATTTTCCCTCATAGACATAGGACATAGTATAATATATTACATCTATGTTTTCCCTTGAAAACTGACAGCTGTCAACCGCCCAGAAAATTCGGTACCCCTATTCCTAAATTGGTTTTGCTTCTAACCCATTTTGTAGATTGAAAATCATTTTTCAAATCGTAAGATATTATATAGCTTACTAAACTTTACTATAAATATCTGTTTATACTTTATGGGAAAATATTTAACTGATGTTACCTAACACTGTTATATTTTATATATTTAAGGTTTATTTATTGAAAACTACTATTATTATAGCAATACCCAGACTTTTCGGCAAACACACGTGTCTTTGAAATGTAATAGCGGATTTCCATAACCTATCTGTTGATTTTGGATTAGAAATTGTATTTTAACATTAGCTTCATTTAAATTGAAATTCGAAATACCTACTTCAATCTCCAATCTCAAAAAAAAAAACGGAAAGACCGGTTATAAAAATCCGCAGCAACTTAATTGCGTCACGAAAAAGTTTTATCTCAATGTCTATATTATTCGTTTATTTACATCTCAATGCGTAATAAGCACAGATTATAAACGTTCAAGTGGGCGTCTGTCTTGTTGGATTCCTCGCTGGAATTTCATATTAAAAACTGCGTATGCGATTGACAATACCCCACCTACTATCATTTTACATCTAAATGTGTATTTAGGCGTAATATTTGTGTTTTGTTTTTTATATTCCGGGAAGTTTAAGGTAAATATTGACATTTATCTGGTTTGTCATTCTAGTGTTTGGTTACATGGGAGGAGAAATGGTTTTAATTACGTTTTATCGCTAATTAGGACAAGCCTATGATTTATGCAATACTCTTAATGCGTTTCTGGAATATAAATCATCTACCTGGTCTTTTCTCAATTATGTTGGGGTCGGCCTTCAATTTCACCGGGTACAGAGTACCAGTGTAGTCAAAAATCTGAAAATCTGACAGCCAACAAAGGGATACCGGATTGCTTGGGTAAAACGGTTGCCAAGTTCAGTCATTGGTAGTCGCTCCGTGTGTGTGTACACTGGTTGTCAGCTGCAGTTATGCTGAAACACGTAAATATTGGAGTAATAATATTGAATACTCTATTGGCGAATTCTGACCAAATAATTATTTAAAGCACGTCCTATGCAGATAGCTCAGAAAACAACAGGTGACAGATGGCATATTATGTGTGGCGCAATGTTTTTCTTACGATAGTAAAATTAATAACATTCATACTCAAATTCAACATATCATTTTCAATATTTATTCTACGGGTACTTTTTATACGGGTGCTGGAAGTAGTAGTCATAGGACGGCGATAAAGCCGCTAGAGGAAGCCCATAGTTGCTTTAACAAACCCACCGTTTTTCTTTTAAAACAAAAACATTCTGGAACTTTCCAAAGACCAATTAAAACACCACAAAAAAGGTTAGTCGTACAAAAGTCATCTACTTCCTGAACGAAATTGTTTCTCTGCTTCGCTAGACAATAAGAAAAAAAACATTTAGAGAACCTACACACTGCAGACTAAACAGTCGGGCGACAGTTGACCTGATGGTTTGCATTTTTTAATATCAAAGTTAATCAAAGTTTTCAGTCAGTCTGATACTGGCTAAATACCTGATCTTTTAATGAGCGTACTATCACAGATTACTAAATAGTTAGTACTATCATTAATCTTCATACTGATTTATGAGCCCAAACAAACTATCGGCCGACTAAAAGTTAGCAGTGTAGACTCTCAATCTGATACGGTACAAAGCCCTTAAAAAGTTTAACATCGACCCTTTTTGTAACAAATTAAGGTCAGAGGCCGTAGTTTGTGCCTTTAAAGAAGTTTTTGCTGTTATTTGCCAAATTAACGGAGCGAAAAGGGAATTGATTAACTTTTGGTACTGTTTGACACATTTTTGTAGAGATTAAATGTTTTTTACTTAACTCGACGTTTCTTTGGTCAATCTCTTCCTTTATAAGTATTGTCTATTCTCATTGATACTTAACACTTTCCTCTACATCTACTATAATAAAGAGGAAACAATTCAATTATCTGTTTAATGGCTACAAAGCTACTGCATAGATTTGAAAAATTCTTTGACTGTTGTGAAGCTAGATTATTCCCGAGTAACATAGGCTATACATATTTTGTTTTATTAAGAAGTTCCCTCGGGACACAGGCAAAGCCGCGGGAAAACAGCTAGCCTACAATACATAAAAAACCTAAATTTAATTAAGCCGCTCTTAAGCGCCGCAAAAATATAAAAATCTGGATTAGTTATAAAAAATATTAGGAGTTAAGCAAGATATTTAAATCCATGAGCCATTCAATGTAAATTAGTTCAGGGAATAATTGCTATGGCATTAATTAATTAAATTAAATCTCAATTGATAATTTCTGATAATTATAGAACTTTGAGTAAATCAGTCTGACCTTTTAGAGCAGTCATTTGGGAATTTCTATCTTGGTATCTGCCTATAAGAGGAGAGAAATAGGAAAACCTAAGAAAAGATGGATATCCATCCATCTTTGCCTGATAGATGATATGAATAGGAAAGGAGTGATTGTCAGTATGACGAGTGACAGGGAAAAGTGGAAGAGGATGACATATTGCGCCGACCCCAAATAAAATTGGGAACAGGGCAGGAGGAAGAAGAAGGTATATAAAGATATTCGATATCCGATCCGATGCTATAAGATTTTCTGGGGAACTTGGGGTTAAATCGCGTGGCTTTAAGAAATTTCAGGAATGTGACTGGATTAAAATTTTAAATCAAATACCATTCTTGCCAATTAAAAGACGAATAAAGCAGAATTTGACTAACTTATGATGATTGAACCTTGCAGTTGTTATTTACTTAGTCACGCACGAGCTCAGTAGTTGCCAAAGTACCTAGGTATTTTTGGTAAAATCACGAGAATCATCTATTTATGCAGGGTTGGCAGTAGATCCTGCCGGGGCTGCGGGATTTTCCGAAAGAGTTTTTTTATTTATTTTTTTATTTATTTAAAATACTTTTTGCACATTGTACAACGGCGGACTTAACGCCTTAGGCGTTCTCTGCCAGTCTACCTTAGGGTGGTGGTGAAATAGAAGTGGTAGGTGCAACACAATTTGAGCAACAAAAGAGTTACCGCAGCCCTGGTACTCAAAAGGCTCCAGAAGGAATATGGTGGGTTATATAATTATAGTTAGGAAGAGTTTGTCACTCCCTCCCGCATTAACAACGGGAGGGGTCATCTGATGATTATCCGTATAAGAAAAAGATTAAGTTAGCAGTAGTTTGACACACAGGTACTTCTGAAGAATTTAATACATTGTAATTTCATGACAATGATGTCACTATTTGACGTCTACGATTTTGGTTGTCATTAACTTAATACACAGTTACGTAGATGGTTGCATAAATAAGAAAAAAAACATTCTTCATTAATTGTATTCTTCTGCACCTCATTAGTATTGTTTTTGCGAACATAAACAACAAAACAATTGTTTTATTAGATAGGTATTTTGACTGTTGTGTTTTGATTGAAGTTTTCTGGGAACTATGTATGTAGGTAATTTATAATTTTATTTACGACGAAGTGTTTGAACTTTGAACACGTGAACACGGAACTGAAAAGTGTTCCCTTCACCGACTTCAAAAAGAGGAGATAATATAATATGAGCGTATTGTTTGATTTTCATATTGAAAAATAAACTAAAACCCTAAATCTATCCATGTGTCTTCTGGAACCCTTCTTGTTTCTCACCAGCTGTAACTTTTTCGAGTAACCCCCCAGCCCCAACAGTCTTTAGTCCCAAGGAGTCCTATATTGTCTATCATGTATTACATTGTATATAAACCTCATGTGTTACCTAGTTATATTACATGTAATCTTGGAGAGTTTGTTTGAACGCACTTATCTCAGGAAATACTGGACCGCTTTGAAACTTTATTTCTATGTTAGGTATATCTACCGAGGCGATATATCGATAGCCTATTTACCGAGGAAGGCTAGTCTGCAATATTGTTCGAAAGATTTACTGCGACCCTGGTACATAAAAGGCCTACGACGGAACACGACGGTTTTTAGTCAGTAAGAGTCTAACACTCCCTTACCGCTGCTAACTCACAGCGGGAGGGGCGATTTGATGATTTTTGGCGTCGTAAAAGAAGGCTAGTTATCATTGCTCATTCTTCATATTGGTTAGCGTGGAGTAATTCTTACGGTATTACTGGTGGAAGCTATTAACGGAAGCTGTGGGTGGCAATAAAACTTACCTAGTGGGTACTAGTATCCGTTCATACATATTGAATGAGTATTGCGTTAATTCTCAGCAAATGGGCGTACATTGTTATCTGAGTTCCCAGAGTAGGTACAGCCGCCCCACTTTCATCCGTTGCGTCATATTTAGCTCAAATGTTAACTGTTCCACTATTTCCGTGTTATTTGACACCAGTCGATTCTTCTAGGTTGAACCATTTTTTACCAATCGATTTATTATTTCAATTGTGTCTCTCTCGTCGTCGAAATTCGTAAATTGACTCGTTTTGTCGTTAGAAATTTTTTTGCTTAATGTGGTATGACACTGGGGCAAGATTTGCTTTGTCATAAAAAATCTGTACTCTCTATAGTATGTTATATACCCAATTTACAGTATTGGGATTCTATAAAACTCGATCAACAACTCGCATTTCACTTCGATTCGTAATGTCATTTCATACTTTAGGGGAGGTAGGGGAGGGATGGGCACTTTTTCACATTTATTGCATAAAAAATCAGATTTTACAGATAATCAACTTTTATTGCCATTTCTTATGTTTGGCTAGATAAAATCAAAGAGCTATCCTAAAAATTACAATCAGTTTCAACATTACGAGATATTTAAACGGTTTAAATAAAACCGTCGACACGTCAAAATTTTGTTTAGTCTGACATGCTTTAGTTGGTACTTACGTAGTGTTTAAAGTTACTTTTTGCTTTTTATAGGGTTTATCGTTTATAACATTTTGTCATAATAATTGCGTACTTTTTTGGGTCGGGGTTTTTTTTTAATTTATAATTTTATTTTATTTCATGGTTTTTAAAGGAGCTCCTTAATGTTTCCTTCTTTTATGATGGGTTCGCTAATGCGATCTCAGCCAAAGGAAGCTGTTTAACAATCCTCATGACAAACTGGCTCTGGGAGAATTGCACAGATTGAGAAACAATAAAGATGGACCTTTGTTGATCCAGGGTTATATATCATTCTAGGGTTTCATCCGCCACATCCCATTTCCAGAATTAGGTTCTCGTCAATTAGAAACATGAAGAAAACTAGTCAAGACAAATTAAACGAGCCCAAACTCGATGGGTTTACTAAAAGGCAATTCAGGGTTACCTATCTTCGTGTCCTAACAGCAGACCAGCTCAGTGGTTCCAGAAGACATTAGTATTTCAAATTTTAGATCCCACATATGCTTGCAAGTAAACTGAGCGTGTAACATTCCTATCACACCTAACAAACGAGCTGATGACCTTGAAGACCTGAACCGATTTCCACCAAACATAGCTAAGAACACTCCCGAATGACATTCCTTTTAAACAAAAAAAACCGCATCACAATCGGATCATCCGTTTGGGAGCTACGATGCCACATACACACACACACACACAGACACGTCAAACCTATAACACCCCGTCGTTTTTGCGTCGGGGGTTAAAAAGAATGGTTTGCGACGGGAAATTCCTAAAGATTTAATATAACGAGCAATACAAGAGGTATCAAAAGGTTAAAAAATAAAATTAACAGCTGATAAATATGGAGTCCCTAGATCAAGTTGGCAACGGTACCTGAAACAAGATTCTATAAAGGATTTTTAGCGCAGATTTATAACCTCACAAATTTTCACTGAAGAAGAAGAACAAAAATTTACAAATTATACATTACATGGTATGTCCAAGACTCCCTACCATAGGGAGCATTGGACACTTTTGACTTAGTTTATAAAAAAAAAATCGGTAAAAAAACTTAAGTAAAACGGTTTTATCTTATGTGCACTGAAAACTAGAAAATAAAAAATAGTTACTTACCTGTCAACCTACGTAGGTGGTCCCGGTCATATTAGACTAAAATAAAAACGTGGGGCCCATAAACTATTGCTGTAGTACCTCTTCTAGAGGTATAATAGGTGTGGATTACATCGACTTACTATAATCGTAACTGGAGATTTTGACAATCAATCATTAATAATAGAAAATACACATACCTTTCATTAGTTTTCTCTTTATAACGATCCGAAACCGCAACAAAATATTTAAGTACTTTTACGAGTGTTTGTTCTTGACAACTCACAGAAATGACAGATAGTCTATGGATGAACACCGTTACCAGCCGGTAACGTAAACTACCCAATAAAAAAAAAAACTATGATCAAATCAGAATAAAAGGACCCCCTTTTAATCTGATTTGATCATGTCTCAACTGCCCATCTCTCCCTACCTCCCTATAGATAGACAGATTTTGGCAGATCTGTCAAAATCTCGACTTTAATTTAGTTCAACTTGTCAACACGCTCGATAGTGTAGCGCTAGTGTAGTTTGACAATGTCAATCACGAAACTTTAAGGTAGAATTCCGTGGGTCGCGATTGTCGCAGCCGCGCGCGACAAAAGTCAACCTATGAAAATGTATGGCACCGCTGCCGAGGGCCGCGACAGTCGCGCGCGGACGACGAATTTCGTGAGCCGCTGGCGGCCGTACGCTTCTCAACATGGTCTAGCGCTTGATAACATCTATAGAATTTTAGTAAAACCAGAATTAAATTGTTGACAATGCCGCGAGCAGCTTACGAAATTCGTCGGCCGCGCGCGACTGTCACGGGCCTCGGCAACGGTGCCATACATTTTCATAGGTTGACTATTGTCGCGTCCACGGAATTCTACCCAGGGGTGACAATCTTAATAGTGGCAAACGAGAAAACGTATCATTATAGGTCTGCAAAATGAAGTGAGACAGTAAATACATTGAGGTCCTTACATGGAAGTGTCATTTTAATTTGGTAGTATTATAATGTAAGATATTAAAGAAACTGAAATATAGATGGCGTTATTTGTAATGACGATGATGCGCGATTGCGTAGTAGTTATGCTTAGGTGTGTAAGAGGGCGCTATCACATCTTTTATTGGTTCTACTCTTACCCTATCTTTTTTTTCAGCTAAAATAAAAAAATAAATAATAAAAATTTTGAGTTGCATATTGAAGCAATTACTAAAATTTAATGTTTATTATCAATTAGCCAGAAATAAAATAAAATTCAAGAATTTATTTTCTACTGGCAACATTAAATCCATTTTCTACATGCAACATTATGCAAAATTGTCAATCAAACAAATTTGGCTGCCGGTTTGCGCTGAAGTGCTTTTCGGTGTCTTGTTTGTTTTTCCAGATTTTATCCCTATTAGTGCTTTATCCACCTAAGTCCGTTAAGTTGAGCCTCTGCTCCTTCGGCCGTGTCGATTTTGTGCTTGAGGTGATCGAAATCTTGTGAATTTTGTGCTTGAGATAGGACTCGTTGACCCGTTTTGTGATAATTAATATTTATCATGTCTAATAGAAAGTGTTGTGTTCCCGGATGTACAAATGGCTTAGGTAAGCATTTATCAACATCCTTAAAACAAATAGTCGTCATTTTGTCACGACTCCACTGAATTCTAACTTGTTACCCTTTTTTTCAGACACTACGGGGTATTTACATAAATTCCCTAATCCAGATAAGGATAGGCAGCTATTTAATACATGGGTCTTTCATATTGGTGGTGACATTTTGCAACTTGAAAATAACCATATTTTCAAATACCGCCGCGTCTGTAATGATCATTTCGAACCAAAATATTGGTGCCGGAATAACCGACTTGCCAAAGGAGCTGTACCTACAAAAAACATGCCAGGTTAGTTTTAGTAAAATACCCAAATTAAGGTACCTGTTTACCTTAAAGAGTACCTAAGTCTCAAATTTCTAGAGTTGATGTTAGAAAGAAATAAACAGTCATGTTATTTGAGTTTAAAGTAAACTTTCCAAATCACAAAATGAAAAGCTGCAGTAAGTCTAAAACATCTGAATAGAGATTTCTTTGGAGCCACAATTTCTGTATGTACGCAGTATGTCATACAAGAGTTTCTATATTACATTTCAAAATTTACTATATTTATAATTCATATTATTTTATCGTTGTTTACAGGATTATCTTGCTCGAAATTCAGCATTGAAAAAAGAGCACTAAGACCTCTTCAGATTTCAGGACCGTCTACATCAAAAGGTATATTTTATCATATACATATAAACAAGCAATTCATTTTTATACATACATACATACATTTACATTACGTATGTACTAGCTTCCACTTGCGGCTTCGTCCGCATGGTGTATTGATAAAAAGTGGCCTATGTCTTAATCCAGGGTATCACCTATCTACATACCAAATTTCAACCAAATCGGTCCAGCCATTTTTGAGTGAAGTTATTTCAAAGATCATTTATTCCTACAAATTAGGCTGAAATTGAGTAACTTGAATGTCACATTTACCAAAAATCCTTTGCTATTTTTAATTTGTTGTAATACTTAAATAGCACTGCATTACACAATTTTGGTACCCTCTTGACTGAATGAATAGGTAATGAATCATAGATCAAATGTTCCAAACATAATATGTGGTATCCATAACGTCTAGTTTTCAAGGTACATGTCAATTATGATTTCTACTACTCTCACTTAGGCATACAAAACCATTACCATGTCTGAAATAATTTACTTTTGTATTACTTTGTTTTGTTTAATACTTGTTTCTTTTCAATAATGTCAACATATTTGTGCATAATATGCGGCACCCATGCGGACAGCATATAGTGTAATTGATAGATAGACACTAGCAATAAATGATGTAATAATAACATATACTAATCACTGAATATTATTATTTACAGAACCTGCGCATCTACATATACACTCACAAGGTTCAATTGAAGATGTACAAATGAAAGAGAATCTTGGTGAGTGATCCTACATACAAGCATTTAATCAGCAATTATTTTACACATATTCTGTCCTGGAACTCCTTCATGCGCCGGATAAAATGTAGCCTCTCTCGATAAATGTGCTAATTTACCTTAAAATCATCTTAAATTGAATTATTTTTGTTGTTCCTGAGTTATAATTTTGCAAACAATTAAAGTAAACTAGCCTCTCTATAAACCTATCCCTTAAGACAAGAGTGATTGATGAAATACAGTTTGTTAAATTACATTTATATGTCATATGCATAAGTCCTAAAATGTTAACATCCTTATCACTACATAGTATAAAACAAAGTCGCTTTTTCTGTCATGTGTCATGTTGTATGTCCCTATGAACGCTCAAATCTTTAAAACTACGCAACGGATTTTGATGCGGTTTTTTGTAATAGGTAGAGTGATTCAAGAGGAAGGTTTTATGTATAATAACATACATTAAATACTGGGAAATACTGTTATCCCGTGCGAAGCCGGGGCGGGTCGCTAGTTGATATTATAAACTATATAAAAGAAAAAGTAACTTTGTCTAGTAGTGGGCTGGCTTTAATTAATTCAATATGATTCAAATAATGGTTACTCAATATGAACTGCTACATTCATGATGATGGTAATGATCATCAGCTTAATTGGTTTGTATATAATAGGCACACATTTCTTACCAAATATGTTAATGACCTTTCAGATCCTGTCACTTCAGAATCTCAGTCTGTACACAGTGATAGACAGCCTCATAGTGAAGAAGAAAATGTTGAGGTGGTGAAAGATCTTGGTAAGCAACACAATTGTAATCAAACTTAATAACTTCAAAGCTGAGTTTGCTTGTTACACTCACTATCATGGTTTATTAACTAGGTACTGATTTATAGATTTAATACATATTTCAATCATGGGATACTTTCACACACAACTAGCTTTGATGCTATCTCACTCATATGTACTCTTAAATTCTGCAATTTTTATTCATATGATTCTTATTATTTTTTCAGTGCATCGCAAAGTTAAATGTGTTAGTAAGAAGGCGGTAAAACAGGTTGCTGTTACGAAAACTGAGCGTGCTCTGTATCAGAAAATGCTGCAAGTTGGTGTGAAACTCAGCAAATGCCGTAGCAAGGTTAAAAAGCAGGCAATCAAGATCAAGGCCCTGCAAAATATTACTACAAACCCTCAATTTTAGAAACTCTAGACAAAATGTCTAGCACATCAAAAATTTTAACTTTGCTGCAGTTCAGGGAGCACAAAAGGAAAAAAAGGCCGGCGTTTCACATTAGAGGAAAAATTGTAGCTTTGACTATCCTCAAGCAAAGCCCAAAAGGATACAGATTCCTGAGGAAAATCTTTATCCTGCCATCACGCCAAATTTTAATAAAATTAATTAATATGGCAGATATAAATGCTGGTATCAATAAAAATTTGATGGCACAAATAAAAAAAGCCACACTTAAAATGAAACCAGAGCACAAATTATGTGTGGTTCTTTTGACGAAATGTCACTAAAACCGAATGTGGCATACAATGAAAGGAAGGACAGAGTGAGTGGGTTTGTAACCAATGGGCAAGAGACACTGCCTGAGTATGCAGATCATGCGCAGGTATTTATGATAAGAGGACTTATAAAAAATTATAAGCAACCCGTTGCATACACATTTTCTCAGTCTGCCACAAAGGGACCAGAACTGGCAAAACAATTAAAGGCTGTCATCACAGAACTACAAAATGCTGGTCTTAATGTGGTAGCAACAGTGTGCGACCAAGGAACAAATAATGTTAACTGCATTAAATTCTTGTTACAAGAAACAAGAGGTATTCTGTTAAGAAAATCAGAAGAACCTGAGGGAAATATTATTTTAATAAATAAACAGGAAATCATTCCCTTGTATGACCCACCTCACTTAATGAAATGTATAAGAAATAATTTAATAACGAAAAATCTACTATATAAAAAAGACAACAAAATGCTAATGGCAAAGTGGGAACACATAACTGCACTGCACCAAGAAAACCCAGGCTACAAAGGCATAAGACTGGTGCCAAAATTAACAGACTCCACTGCATTCCCAGTAAAATTCCACGGATGAAAGTTAAATTTGCTACGCAACTATTCAGCCAAACTGTAGCATCAAATATGGGCTACCTAGCAGGTAAATAAACTTTATTACATAATGTTTTCACATTGCATTATTTTATCGATACTTATATATTATAAAGCTGAAGATTTTTTTGTTTGTATGTTTTCTTAACCATGCTAATCTGAAGAACCAATCCAATCACCAAGGTCGATCAGGTCTAATTTGAAATAATCTTTCACCGTTAGATAGCTCATTTATTGAGGAAGACTAAAAGTGACTTTTAATCTGGGTGCGCGAAGTAGCTTTCACGGGATGCGGTAGAACCGCGGGCGGAAGATTGTATAGTAAAAGTTTTCACAAATTAAAACTGCTCCCAGTTCAGATTTAATAATAACAAGTTTCTTATTGATGACTAGATGCCATAGTAGCCAGTGTATCTGCCTGCCACAGGAGGTCGCGGGTTCGATTCCCGCATAAGTCAAACATTTATGTGTGTGGGTGTTTCTACATATGTACACTATGTTATGTTATTTATAAAATATTTATATTTATATAAGTTCATTTATTGGTTGTCTGCTGTACCCAAATTACAAGCAAGCAATGCTTTGTTTGGGACTAGATTGCGTTGTAAGAACGTGTGAGGAATATTTATTAATATTTTTTTTCTTATTTTTTTGCAGAAAAAGGAATAATCTCTCAAGATGCGCAAAATACAGCGGACGTCATCTTGTTTTTTGACAAACTTTTTGACTCCATTAACGGAAGCTTCGGGAAAAGGAAGCACAGTAAACCACTGCTGGGACCTGCGACGCCGAACTCAATACATCACAAAACATGGATGGAGGCAAAATATTTTTAAAAATATGAAATTTGTGAATGTAAAACCTCGAATGTGGAGTATGTTCCCACCTTAAGTAACTGGGTATGGACACTAGAAGGAATAGAACTGCTTTTAAAAAATTGCTGCGAAGTACGGAGTGACATCGGTTTGGTTGCGGCATCTGAATCAGGATCCAATAGAAAATTTTTTTGGATCGATAAGGAGTCAAGGATGCCGCAACGTAAACCCTACTCCAGATGGATTTGAAGCAGCATTTAGCAGCCTTTTAATAAACAGCCTATCTAGTGTCCATGCCCCAGGGACAAATTGTGAGGCAGATAATTGCCACGCTTTGCATGAAGTTCTCATCACAAGCGGGGCCTGCAAAGAACAAATAAATTGTGAGCTCTCTGAGATTCCGGACATTGAATTTACAGCCCTTGAAGACAAAAGCGACCCCCGTATAATTGGGGGGCTACAATATGTTAGCGGTTATTTTATTAAAACCGCTAAGAAGAAAGTCTTCAAGGGTTGTAGTGAATGTAAAAAAAATTTAATGTCCGATCAGGAACACGATTATTTAAAATATAGAGAGTATGCTAATAAAAAATGGCTTTGCAGTCCCAGCGACTCTCTCTTAAATTGTGTTTCGAATCTGCAGGATATAAATTACACAATAATTAAAAAATGTTTGGAAAAAAAATATTTAAAAGATTTCATCAAAACATTAATATTTATACATTTGAAATTCGATTTCATAAAATGTGAAATTCATAAAGAAAAATTAATAGACTTTTTAATCAATATATCCTGCAGATTCTTTATTTACAATTACTGTAAAGATATTAATAAAATATTAATAAATAGGAGAGAGTGTGATGATGATACGGATTCCTATAAGCTAAAAGCGAAAAAATTATACATGAAATGTTTTAAAAGAAAAAAATAAATTATATTAAAGGTTATCAGTGTTTTATTTATTGAAAAACATCTTATAAATATTAAACAAAAAGAAACAAAAATCTACCTAGACCCAGTAACCACTGCTTTATGTAGCTATATGTATATATATTGACAAATAGTTTCTTAAACCTGCGTTCAGAAGGCGCCACTTGTCTTACTTAGTTTGGTAGTCGAGTTGGACCTCTATTTCATAATATAAAAAGTACTCTGTGATTCTACCTTTAGATCGAAGTCGAAGTGAGAGTGATGTCGAAGTGAGTTGTGATATTTTATAGAATCGACATGCAGGATACCCTGTAAATAGACTTTTTGAAGGCTAAGATAATTTATCTACTATAGAAGGCTTTTATCATAAGTCATCATAATCATACCAATGATGATTTTATATAGCTAAAGAAGTTTGAATGTGTGATAATTTAAAATCAATGACTTCCATTAACATTACATTGAAAACTACGATTTCAGATACCCGCATTCTTTCTCACATCAACAAATCAGCTATTATTATCTATTACAGCAGTTTCTGACATCACAAAGCATAAACTAACAGACTGAATAGAAATAACTGTTTATTTTTAACGTTCTTACTAACAGAATCGATCGAGTAAAACAAACTGACAAACTTCTATCTGTTAATATAAATATTATGTATTTGGTAGATGTTAAACAGTTGTTAGATTTAAGGCTAATTACACTAATGGTTGGTTATGTAATCATTGGTTAAATGAACATTATTTTATTGTAGAACTGTCCTTGAAGTTTCCTTGTGTATGTGGTATTCTTGTTCATCATCCTTCGAGCCTTTTTCCCAACTACGTTGGGGTCGGCTTCCAGTCTAACCGGATGTAGCTGAGTACCAGTGCTTTACAAAGAGCGACTGCCCTATCTGACCCTCTCAACCCAGTTCCCCGGGTAACCCAATACCCCTTTGTTAAACTGGTATGGATATGGCTTCGCATGTTGGTAGGTTAACTACTGTTTTCTTTAATCAGGCTTTAATCTTTTTGGTGAAATTAGGCCGAAGCTTTAATCATCTCGTCTATCTGTGAGTAGATTATCAGCAAGTCCTGACTTAATGAAGAACTAGCTTTTGCCAGTGGTTCCACTCGCGTTCCAAGAGAACTACTATTCGCACTCGGATGAAAAGTAGTCTATAGCTTCCAGATGAAAAGTAGCCTATGTTCCCATAGATAAATGGGCTATCTAACTCACTTAATTTGCTGTGCCCGACAGGCTCCGTGTGAACTATTTATAAGTATTACCACCTAAGAATACATGTGGAAAGCAATAAAAGTATTGAGTATTGAAAGATTCTTTTCCTGAAGATTACGCGTTCAAACAAACAAACTTTTTAGCTTTATAATATTTAGTAGCACAGATGTAAGATGTATTATTAAAGATCAGTAATTCAGACATACCTATGGATTGACTGTTAGATTCGTAATTGAGAAATACCTGTAATTTTTCTACGATCCAGCCTGTACAATGACTCAGATGAAAATATTTACTTTTTTGTTTAAGATTAAATATTTATTGAATGTGTTTTCCCGATTTCCTATTAGATTTCTGTTTATTTGTTAAACAATGCATTACTAGAAAGTCATGTTTTGATTTTGTAAGCGGGTGAACGGGCAGACTTTCTGACTTTGTTCAGGCGCGCCGTTCCCGCATGTCTCATTATAGATCTGTTAGTCTTTTGTCACTGAATGAATTTGTGACTCTTTGCTAGACCGAGTAGACCAGAAGAAACTTTATACTGTAGGTTCAATGTGTGTGTTATACCTAATGCTGCAAATCTTGTCTTTGAAGGACTCACCTTTGATTCCCGAAATTTTGGTTTGCTTCAGTTAAAAGTAGCCTACAAATCGGTGGAAAATAATTGTATGATATAATAAGAATAGGATACTTAGATATAAATAAACAATATCAATTTCTTAAAACACGTGTAACCATCAAAAATAATAGAAATGTGATATCAATGAAGTATTTGTATTATTTTCCTTTAATTATATTTTGCATAATATTTTAAATACAGTTTTCTATTTACATATTTACGTACTGTTATATAAATTATATAGTACCTTCAAATAATGCGTTGGCTTGCCACAACAGAAGTTAATGTGAGAAGTCCAAAATGTACCTGTGAACATGGATAAAAGCCTAGATAATAGATATGTTCCTTTGACATAATGTAAGGAATCCAGTCCATCCAGTATTCAGTTTTAGCTCGAACGAGTATGTTAAGCATAACCTACAAACTTTCACAGTTAAAGTATCTAGTAGCAACTTATTCTTTGGAATCACTCAGACAACTAATGTTTTTGAAAATATCTACCTATGAGTTTTGATAAGACCTGGGACTTTAATTCCTACAATTCTCGAAGTAGGTGCTAAATTCAAAACGTCGTAAAAAAGATCCAGCATAGGGGAACGTTCCTTTCTTCCTTTTTCTTTCTTTCTTATCATCCAAGTTCCTTAAATAGCCTCTTGTGTTGCAAGACACTTCGTTCTAGATCGTTCCCTAGCAGCCCATGGTACTTCTGCAATACCTCCACAGGCAAAGTCACGTGGTATCGAAGGTCAAAGTGTCTGGTATCGGTCTCCAATGGCCGGTACCCCGTACGCATTCTGTCAGGCCGTCACGTTAATACAGTAATAGATTACAAGCTCCATTTACAATAATCAGCTGATTCCACGATTCTTTTTTGTTTTGTTTTAAGTATTGCCCTTGACTTTAATTTGTGGTTAGGTATTGCTGAATGGTTAGGCGACCTATGTCAAAGTATTGAGTACCAGTGTTTTACAAGGAGCGACTGTCCTATCTGACCCCCTCAACCCAGTTACCCGGGCAACCCGATACTCCTTGGTTAGACTGGTGTCAAACTTACTGGCTTCTGACTACCCGTAACGACTGCCAAGGATGTTCAATGACAGCCGGGACCTACAGTTTAACGTGCCATCCGACACCGATGAACCAAGACCGAATAAGCATTGTATGCTTACTAATATTATAGTTGCCTAAATACGATAGTACTCTTCATATCTGTCTAACCATAAAGTCCAAACATATACCTACAGATAGTCCTATAGGTAATCTAGAGCCTGAGAAAGGGCATAGACTACTTTTAGAGAAGAAACCGCGAGCTGAAGGTAATATAGGGTGTTAATTTTATCAGAGAACCTATTTGTCAAAAACAAGAAAGTCTGACAACAAATCCTGCCAAGGGATATAGGATATTCCAGTTAACTGGGTTGAAGAGATCATACAGGCAGTTGCTCCAGCTACATCAGATTAGACTTAAAGGCATTCCCACATAATATTATAGTTTGGAACCTACCAACAAAATATGATCTTTCGGATTCCATAATACGAATATAAGAAGTCACGTAGCCATTATTATGATACCTAAAGCATTGTTCTCATAAAACCTACAGCGTCGAATTATAACATTATACCACAGAATAAACATGTACAGTTGTGAAGCTACGTACGGTAGACTGCACATCAGTGGTAACTGTCATGCACCTTAAGTCAATAGTAATAAGTACGATTTTCCTATAGACCTGACCTGAAGTTGACTGTACTAACATTTGTAAAAACGTCGCTCACACACGCATGTGTATCGACAAGTCAATTTAAAAGTTGTGGTGGCCTAGTGGGTAAAGAACCAACTTCTCAAGTATGAGCGCGTGGGTTCGATTCCAGCTCAGGCAACTCCTAATGTAAAATTTTCTAAGTCTGTATGTACTTTCTAAGTTTATCTTGAGCACCAACGACTGGATTTTGGATGGCACGTTAAAAGTTAGTCTGACACCAGTGACACCAGTCTAACCAAGGGGTATTGGGTTGCCCAGGTAACTGGATTGAGAAGGTCAGATAGCCAGTCGCTCATTGTAAAGCACTGGTACCCAGCCGAATCCGGTTAAACTGGAAGCCGGCCCCAACATAGTTGGGAAAAGGCTCGGGAGATGATGATGACCGGTGCTATTAGTACTGAGTGTCGTGCATCGAGCACATGCGTCTGTAAGTGACATTGTTACTCACGTTAATACGTAGCTTCACAACTGTTTATAAGCGAATTTATTTAAGCTGTGTCAATACCTAGGAATAGATGTATAAAACGTCTGTTTGTTAGTGAGACGGGTAGTGTTACAGGTTACATCATCGTTAGGTAATTGTGATAGCTGAGATGATATGGGAATCGGGTTGAACTTTGAGACTGGTGACATTGAATAAATAGGAGACAGAAGGTTCATGTATGGAGGCTTTTTTGGGTATTGTTGCTTGGAGCCATTGACAAACTTGGAGCTCTGAAATGTTTCATTTAACTAAGCCTATTTTGAAGATATTTTATTTGCTCCGCTTAAATATTGGTACAGATTAGAACCCTTGTGAACATCTTAGTCATATATATTTGTAAGTTC
This sequence comes from Helicoverpa armigera, assembly GCF_030705265.1. Taxonomy (NCBI): domain Eukaryota; kingdom Metazoa; phylum Arthropoda; class Insecta; order Lepidoptera; family Noctuidae; genus Helicoverpa; species Helicoverpa armigera. The sequence continues at coordinate 7,291,185 of NC_087141.1, forward strand.
TAGATCTAATAAACTGGAATCGCCTAGCCTTCTCCATGGTTAACTATCGTACTAACTTGACATGAAGGCACTGATTTTTTGCATTAAAACCTTCATTTTGAGATTTTGTATTCATTGGAGTTTATTGGATTTACTGTCTTCACTACCACTGAGGCTGTATTTTTCCTTCCTTATTAATAGGAGAGAACCAGAACCTATGTACACATTGTATTAAATGCATTCAAGCATTTTATTTCTTACTTCTTCTTATCAGAGAAGAACTTCGTACCTAACTATTTACTATTTTTCGACATTTTCATTACCTTCGTAACAATTTGCTCAGGTCATTAGTTAGTACCTACAATGAATATTACACATGTGGCTTATATTGATAATTTTCTAAGAGACTGATTATAATCCTTCCGGCTGATAATCATAATGTGTTGATAAGTTAAAAACTCGATCAAATGTCGATTGCGAAAAGAGACAAAATGGTTCTGTCAATTTATTGTTATGTAGGTATTTTTTTAAAGTGGGATTGGGATATTATAAGATGACCCATAAACGGGAGTATAACACTGTTAACTTCATACAAGATGTTTCTGAAAACTCACTAAGCTATTTCAACTTAAGAATCGAAACTGCTTTCCTCATGAAAACGTGTCAGACAGACAAAAATTAAGTTAACATAATTAAATTAAATTTGCTGCCTCACTTTAAGTATCACAATTTCACTTTCTAACTAATCCAGCAGCTTTTGTTTAAATTATGTTAATACGAAACTACTAACTTTTCCAACCCTAAATAAGTTAACATTACTTCAGGCAAAATTTGACTTTATTACCTCAGCTTTACGGTTGAATATAGCTTGGCATGACTTTGAAACTTAAAAAGAAAATGGCGTCCACGTGGAGTATTTGCTAATGAAGATTCATGAATGTTTATCAGTTTTAAATAATTAACTAAAGAATTAATTAAATATTGGTTAAAATTAGAATATATGTGTTTTGATTGTAAATAAGACGTCTATGTATACAAATAAAAAAAAAATATTCACATAATAATTTATACACAGATAACACAAGATAAATATTACAACCATTCGTTACGTATTGTACCTACGTGTATTACGTGTAATAAGAAGGAAACTTTAGGTTCTGAAACTAATGATCCGATTTGAAAAATATATTTCACTGTTGGAAAGCTACACTCTTTCCGAGTTACATAGGCAATTTTAACACGCTTATATTAGCTTCACTTGTAACTAACTATGTAGGTATGTAAGATAATCTTGTTTTAACCCGTTACGGGCAGAAGTTCCCACTAAATCCGCGGGCAAATGGCTAGTCTACAACAATTTTTTTCCATTTATTTACTCCCAAATAACAGCCGGGTCAACAGCCACATTTTCTATCTTTCCCTGTCACAAACGCTACCGTTTAACCATAATCCAAAATCGCACGTGCTTCTGTCAAAACCATCGTCTCGTCTGCACGTGCTCTCCAAGATAAACAACTGAGTCCTGACTGCCTTTTCACAGCCGTGTGGAAAATTTGTAGGCAAAAATATATTCGTCTCTTCTTGTGATTATTGGCTCGCGAAACTGTGTTTGAAAAGGTCAACTTGGCTTCGCAGAGTGGAGATGGTGATTCGCTTTTTTTCGGTCAAGTGTGAGCCTTTCTTCATCAATGAGAGATTTGTAGGTAGGTATACTAGGTTTTTATGACTCATTCATGTCAATGAAATCTTAGAATAATGAATACCGACTTTTCTGTTCCTTCATACCTAAGTGAATTTTCCCACAACTTCAGAATTTACTTGCCAACAAGTTGCCTAAAATATATTTTTATTAAAACAGTTACCACGGTATGACACCAATGAACGAAACAACCAAAATTATAAAATAATAATTAAAAAAAAAGCAAAATAACAGAATACTCTTTCAATAACATTTTTAGATAAATTATTTATTGTTTTAAAAATGTATCTCCAAATCGGCCTATGCCTTTTGCATTTACTTGTGCCAAATCATTCACGTGGACTTTTCCCGAATACAAACAAATACCTACGTAAACACGTGGTGGAACGTAACCTTCACAAGTTGATAGAATCACTTCTTCACAAACATAAAAAAAAATATGTTTAAGTTCAATCGAAAATACATAAGTATTATTATGCACTTTTTTTGAGCTACAAATACGAAATTTTATTCAAGCCTTTTCTAAAATTGATAAAAAAACTTTTCCTTAATTTTTTTTTTCTGTACTGAATGTCAATCAACGTCGCCCTTTTCAAGTTTTTTATTTTTTATTTTTATTCTTACGTAAGAAATCCCTGACAAGTATTAAGTAACTTGGTATCATTTACGTTTCCTGGTTGTAAAAATAATCTTCAAATCGTGTAACGGATAAGATTCCCGAAGGACATTGACGTGTTTTGCAGTCCTTGAATGACTTGAAAAGAGCGCAAATGGTATTCGAAAATAATCTTATGTAACTGTTGCTTAGCAACCGCTTTGTTATTAAATGCGTGTTTTGATAATTCTGATGCGGAAAAGGACTACGGTGAATTTTTTGGTTGATTTTTCAACCGAAAACGCTAGGCGTTTTTTTTTTTATCGATGGCAACAATCATCAAATGACCCCTCACGCTGTGGGTTAGCAGCGGTGAGGGACTGTCAGACTCTTACTGACTAAAAATCCATCGTGTTCCTTCGTAGGCTACACGGGCTGTGTAAAATGATGTTAAAAACCGCGGTACAGATTTTAGCATCTCAGAATTTGTCGGCATGTCGGGCAAAATTATTTTATACTCAGTTTTGTAGCGAACGTAAAAACCTAGTAGAAAATCCGCTAGTGTGAAAGCGCTATTAGTAAATCTTTGAAGAGTGAAAAGTCTTACCAATAAAGAAAAACTAAAAATAAAGATAAATTAACATTAATAATATAATAGGTAACGTGCTCTCGCTGTGGCGGCATATTGGGCTGACATAGTGTAGTCTCAATATATGACATGTCATCGGCTCGAAAGAAGAAGAATAATAGGTATATTTAAGGGTAACAAAAACGGGTGAAACCACAAGAAAGAGCTAGTTTACCAAAAGAAAGTGAACGTTAACACTACGACCACGAGGATAAAGTACCAGGGCGACATATTCGAAAACTAACTCCCATTAATTGTTGTCACGTCTGTCCTACTTAGACGTATGCTGTCCTTATCGCACACTCGCGGAAGACAATGATAGACGCCCGGTTCATACTTTCTATTTTCTGTCGTTATATTAATTAAAACATAAGTATAATTTAGTCCTACTCGTACATTTTGGCCGGACAGATGACCATCTTGTCATAACGAGTTCTTCCGTGTTTCGGAATGCCCGATAAAACATAGGTCCCACCTGTCATTTGAACATCTTTGGCAGTCGTTATGGGCAGTCAGAAGCCAGTAAGTCTGACAACCAGTCTTACCATGGGGTATTGGATTACCCGGGTAGCTGGGTGAGGAGATCAGGTAGGCGGTCCTTGTAAATACTTAGTACTCAGTTGCATCCAGTTCAGAAAAGGCTAGGCAGATGATATAAACTAGGTATATTGATTTGGACTTTCGCCATTTAAACCGTCTGTCTCCAAAGTAGAGTAGTTTAAAATCCAGTCAGAATCGCAAAAAATGCGCTAAAATAGCCCTAATGTAAAATGAACTTTGTATTTTGACGTCTTACATACCTAGGCAAGAAACATTTCCAGATTGTAGCGTCAACTTTGTTTCGATTTCCAAATGATTTGGAACTGATTTATTTTTTCCTCCTACTTAAAAATGCTATGACCAGTAACTATTAAGGTAATCTGTGCTATAACAAAGAAGGTGCGTGAAAACTGGCTGTCATGGTATTGGCATGAGATACTGAGGAGTACCATAAGTATCAAAAACAAAAGCTTTTATTAGTAGAGGTAAATGCTATCAAAGAATATCTTACAGTAAAAAAAGCACATACAGAAGATAGAATAGAAGCGGGGAGGGCCATACCCATCATCATCATCATCATCAGCCTATCGCAGTCCACTGCTGGACATAGGCCTCTCCAAGTGCACGCCATACCCATACTTTTGTAAAATACTGTTTATTTATTATTCAAATCGTAGATACAACATAGCTCATTCAAAACACTTCAATTTTCATAAAAAAACCGGCCTTGCATCATACACTCAAAGCCAAATAAAACCACCCACGAACCATCACAATAAATAATCAAGTAATAAATATTTACACTGTTCATTTAGTTACGTTCCCCATAGAATACAAAATGGATGAACAAAAGAAATCTACGTAGATTTCCACTGGCGAGGCATAAAATTTAACAAGGTCCACTCGCGTGAGTAATTGGGCTATTTTTAAGGGCAATAGGTGTATTGAACTTTGTTATGGCGTGTTTAGGGTTTGGGCCGTGGAGAACAAAATGACTAGCGGAGGTACCATAGCGAAAAATCGCATAAGAAAGTTGCGCGCCAAAATGCGTAGGAAGGGGGGACGAGGAACGTTACTATTTTCGTCCTTATATGTATACTTATATAATACTTTTTTTTGAATACCAAAAATCAATGAATGATGCCTCAAAGAACCCAAATGTCTCCTTAGCTCACTCGTACCTTATCGTTTTGGTCATGCAAACCGTACGTATTTGACCTAGAAGAAGTCGCCTGACCTACCTACATTATGGCATCTCTGTTCATCTTTCATTACTTCGTGGTTCGGGCTTTTTGCGACCTTATTTGTGGCGGTTCTAAAACTGTCTAATCCACTTTTGGTGTCGAGTTCCTGTCTGATAAAATTCTCTTTGAAGGGTTGGGTAGAGTTGTCTACTATAAGTGGAGGACCTGTATGTAGTGTCTGAATCATCAAATCATCTATCGTCTTCCGTTCTTGAACCAAGATATTTGTACCATTACCCAATTCTCAAAAAAATCAATTGGTTGATATTTAATTAAATAAAAAAGTCTTACGTCGGTCTGTTTCACACCGAGTCCTGTAGAAATTGGAATTGTGGAAACACGGATAAAAGGCCTCATATTCTTCTTCGATAAACGGATTAGGTATCTACTTAATTTTCAAATCGGTGCAGTTGTTCCTGGTTAGCTCGTTTAAAGAAAAATCGTTTAACATAAGTAGGTACCTATTGATAACTGTCTGTACAAATAATACCTACTTACGTGGATTATCGTAAATACTAACGACCTAGTAAAAAATGTAATTCCGGATACAAAGAACAATGCAAAGTGCAATGTCTTGGGGGATTAACGTATATTTTGTCAAATCATGACTTTGAACTTATAATCGTTGCATTCAGTACACTTGTATATTTTGGAGCATTTGTCACTGAATTTCAGGCGCTGCCTACATAATTTTAAGGTCGACAATTGTATGCGTACAAACAATAACTCCTGAAACCATAAAGCAGGTTATTCAACACGCAGAATGGGTTGTGAATAGAAAAACCGAGCGTTTTCAAGCTTCAAAATCTGCTAGTGTGAAAGTAAATGTTCTGAAATCCGTTGTGAATGTAAAATGCCTGAACAAAGCTGGCAAATGATGAAGACATAGAAGTTAGATTAGACGCTTGTTACGTGACAAAAATCTACTTACTCCATCTCCTCTTTATATTTATTTGTACTGGCCATTTTCCCGCGATTTCAACCGCGTCCCGTGAGAACTAGTGCCAGTACTGGGATAAAATATAGCCTATATTACTCGGAAAAAGTGTAGCTTCCCAACAGTGAAAGAATTTTTAAAATCGGTCCAGTCATTTTTGAGAAAAAACAAACAAACAAAAATTCATTCCTGTTATTATTAGTCTATGCAGATGATGATGGATCAATAAAAATGTGGAAAACTGCATACATACTACATATTAAATTCACGTTTTTACTTCAATCGCACTAGTACTATTTAATCGCGCTCTATTAACTAGTAGGCCGCCCATAACCCGGTTTCTTCTATCAGCACTCTAACGTACGATAAGAAACCTATAATTACGTACCTCTTTGTTACCAAGTCGGTTACTTTTCTAATGGAACCAATAAATGGTTTATTTAAGGTGAATATTTCTTTAGGTTAGGACAGCCAGTCTTACCTAGGGTATTTGGTTGCCCGGGTAACTGTGTTGAGGAGGCCTTTTCCCAACTATGTTGGGGTCGGCTTCCACTCTAACCGGATACAGCCGAGTACTAGTGTTTTACAAGGAGCGACTGCCTATCTGACCTGCTCAACCCAGTTACCAGGGCAACCCAATACCCGTAACGACTGCCAAGGATGTTCAATGACAGCCGGGACCTACGGTTTAACGTGCTCTCCGAAACACAGTCATTGGTATCCGAGATATAGATATGTACTTATAGAAGCCAACTTCAACATAGTTGGGAAAAGGCTAGGCAGATGATGATGATGCTGCTTTAGATTAACTTACATAAAAATCAAAACAACATTTTGTATTTGAATTTCCCGTCGAAACATTCATTCACGGATTTCACATCTTATTTCTTAAACTATGCTAGCACGCAGCTAACTCGTGGTGGACTTTTCGACGCAAAATAATATAATATAATATAAATAATAATATATAATTATATAGACGCACTCAGAAATTCCACTAAAATAAATCTATCATAAGTACATTTATTCAAACTGCAAATTATAACGCTTCTATTTAAATAAAGGTATTCTTTATCGATGCATTGACGTCATGGGTATATGTCATTTTGAAATATGTTTTGAGAAAGGACAATGCTCAAAAAAAACCCAAGCCCGGCGCAAACGAAAAGTAACTCAAATTATAGGTAATAATAAGTAATGAAATACTGCATAGGAGGCATCATCGAAATCAATGGCTAAATGTATGAAATTGCTATTTGATTTTTTAAAGGGGTACCATGAGCAGCTGGGGCTTATAGTTTAATTAAAGTGCTATCTGAAACAACAAACAAGTAATATGGCAAGTAATAAGCTTCTCCAAAAAGATAAATCAATACCGAAGTACAGGCTGCAGCAGCGCCCACGTCATCGCGTCATGAGCGTTTTACATTACTTAGGGTGGGCTAGACATGAGGAACAGTTCGCGCATCCCGCAACATTTTTGGATCTCATCGTGTTAGAAATAAAGAATCGATGACTCTTCAGCGTTATTATTAAAATGAAAAGTACATTCATATCCTGTTTTAGTTCTATCATCCTATTATCTTGTAAAAGTAGCTAGAATAGTGGAGAAGTTGCTATAAACATGTCATTATGTACACTCTTAAACCACAACTGTATCTGTTTGCTGTTCCTTTTACTAATACATTATGTTACCTCTAAAATCTTAAATAGCAATGTACCGCAGATGTTAAAATTAAAATAGCAATTTCACACATATAGCCACTGATTTCGATAATGCCCCCTATGTAATATTTAATTACGTATTTTTACCTATATTTTGAGTTACATTTCTTTTGCGCCGGGCCTGGGTTTTTTTCTCATACTTCATGAGCATTGTCCTTTGAACAGTATTTCAATTTCAATCTAAAACTCCAAAGCAAAGGGACCTTTTATGTGTCTACTTTCAAATGAATACTGCCCGCATCTTCCTAAAAGCGACTCCTTGAATCTACATAGAAAGTAACCTTTGGTCTTCCAAGATATAAGCTATCTGCTATCTAAGCCGAAATATTTTATTTAATCGGTCTAGTATTTCCCGAGCATACTTGATAATACTCATAGACTCTCTGACACTATGATGTTTTTTTGGGTATGAGAGTTAAGAAAATACCTTTGGTTTCGGATAAATAGTCCATTCCGTTATAAGCAGGCCGGACACGCTTCAATCAGATGTTTCAATTTTAAAAATAGCTGATCACGCCAGACTCGATGGCAGCATATTTGAAAGCCGGTTTAACAGGATTTACATTTATAAGTTCAATTTTACCATCTAATACATAAAGTGATTTAGTTAACCAGGTGCTAAATCATGTTTATGAGTTGGGAAATTAATATTCAGGTATTTAAAATAATTAATGTACGCGATTATTAATTTTTATGGGTTTACCTAAAATATCCTTGTACGTATTTATTTTCCTTTCTTTATACAATTTGAGGCATTAAAAATTTAAATATTATCTACTTATACTAGCTTCCACCAACGGTTTCATTTACGCCCTGAGAGAATTGCTTCTAAAACGCCCTCCAAGCTGTGAGATTGTTCGAACGAGTTACCGCGGCCCTGGTACATAGAGGGCTAAAGCCGGAACATGATGGGTTTTAGAGCTTCATCCAGGCATATATTCTCGTTTATAATATTAATAAATAGGTTATTCATTCATTCAATTACTTTGCACTTCATACAAACAAGAGTCTAAGGATTAACACATTGATAAGATTTAGTAATGACGGATTTTCGTAGAGGATTAGCGTTCGTGATTGCAAATTATTATCGTCTGTTATATTTTACATAATAGATATAGGTGTGTATGTGTAGATAAGAATAAAGTAGTAAAAACTTCCATTACGGATAGTTTTATTTACGACTGATAAGAAAACGGCGCCGGTGTTATCAATTTACTAATCAATCAATTGCAAATAACTATCGATCTATTACATTATTTTTATTGTTTAAAGCATGTATGTACTGAGAATCATGTAGTGAGATGAATGATGTAGTATGAATGTATGTATGAACGGATATAGTGGAAGAGGAAGACCAAAGAAACGATGGATGGATTGTGTGAATGTAGATATGGTAAGAAAGAATGTTACTTGTGAGATGACGGCAAATAGAAGAGCATAGAAGAAGAAAACATGCTGCGCCGACCCCAAATAAAATTGGGATAAGGGCAGGAGGATGATGATGATGTTTAAGGTTTAAGCGTAGACAATATACCAATTTCCAATTTTTTTTATGTGTACTGTGTGTTTCTTTTTTTTGGAAAAACCGGGAAAATTTTAACCCATTGTAGGCTGCAGTAAAACAGTTCATAATATTAAAAAAAAACTCTTATACAAGTATATAAAAATAATTACAACGTACATAAAGTAAGGAAAAAATTCAAAAAAATAGACCCAAAAATTCACCTTCAAAAACCCCTTTAAAAAAACATCCATTATGTCACACTATTGTATAGCATTTAGTTCATCTTTGATCTCTTACCATGGAAACAGTCGCATGCGCTTACAAAACGTGATCGCCTAATTATATTCACCCCCGAACATTAATATCTATGGCAACACAGAAACCTATTGAACAAAACAACGTGACCCGTAGACAAAAAAACTGAACTGAATTGTATTGACCTGGGAAGGAAATTGTATTTATTTGCATGATATAAAAAATTTTATTTGTCTTTCTTAACCAACTTCAAAAAAAAGCGTGCTAAATTCAACCCCTTATGTTTGGGATTTTTAGAATTGGGAAAAAGACTAAAAACAGATGACAGGTGACTAAAAACTAGCACATTAAATATATTAGTCTTACCTCCCCACTCAGAAACATTTAATGATTACTTAAGTCACTCCTTCCTTAGTGACGGTAGGGTGAATTGTACTATTAACCAAACGATAACCAGCCGAATAGGCGATTTGAATGCTGAAAAACTGACCCGGTTAAAATTATAGTTAAGTGATGCAACCCACTCTTAAATAAACATAAGTTTAATTCTCAAACTGAAACAAAAATTATTCAGCAATAAATAATGTCAACGAAAAAAACGTTGTTCCTAAGCATTGTCGCTGTAACGTTTTTTTCTATACTTAGCTATAGCTAATGTATACAGTATTTTCAGTAGATATAAATATTAATGGCGGTCTACGGGAGCGACCTTGACCGGTGTTTGGGAAAATGAAAAATTGAGCTCTATTAATGCTGTCGGCTTGCTGTCTGTCCGAAGTGAATACAAGCGGCAGAAATATACAACATGTTCTAAAATGTTTTAAGTTAGCAAAGAGTTATATTTTTTTCAGGTTTTTAAATAGTTTGTAAAATAATTTTTAGTTTTTCAAAATTTATTTGATTTCGACTTTATATTATAACAGAAAATAAGTAGGAAAATGCTGGGCAAGTGATGATATACATAAACTTTCACTTACGAATTTTTTGAAAATATCTTCAACAACAAAACTTTTTGTACCATTTGAACATCGATTATTGTAGACAATCAAAAATTATTTTTAACCAACCACACTTCACCACACCAACATTGTTGCTTTCTCAACCACAAACAAAATATATCAAACAAACTTCAAATTGCATTAGCCCCACAGAGAAAAATGCACGCGACCTCCATTCTAACCTCTCCTGACCCCTTTTTATTATAAACTTACTTGCAATACACAACTACTGCATTTTCTCCCTAGGTGACAGCTGAAGGGTTATTTTTCTCGAACTAATCAGAACTTTTTTCCTCCCTAGGGCTGTGGGTTACAAACACGTGTTAGTGTCAATGAACTGTGATATCTGCTTTTGTTTACACGAGGATTTTAGCTTGGAAAGTGCAGGGTGCGTCTACACGGTGCATGTAGCCGGAGCAAGTTAACATGCGCAAGTGACAAGAGCACGCGGGTGGGGGTATTTTGCTTTGGAACATGCGCGAGTCGCTGGATCCGCACATTTTTTAAATACATGTAACCTGCGCATGTGGCAATTGGCTATAGGCAAATGACCAATGACTCCTTCCGCTATGGGTGCAGCGTGAGGGAATGTTAGACTCTTACCACAGATTATATAATAGTTACTACGTAACAGATAAATCACTCCATACAAAAAAGTTCATACCTACTGTTATAAGCACCTACAAGTTCCCCAACTACCTACAAAATCCTGGCTGCGTTATAAAATGAACCTTAAAAGCTCGAGCGCTTGATTGTTATTCCAATGCGATAGCGCACAGTTCAGTGACCGCAACCGTGCCGAGGCCGTGCTTAGGGTTGCTTCTTACAATTTATTAATATTTAAGTAGGAAAACAAAGTTACGCTTATTTTAAGATAGCCTTTTTTAAAACTGAGTTTTTAAATAAAAAGTAATATCAAGAATATTTTTCTCTAGTTAACTATTGTATTGCCTACTAAAAATGGAGTATGGGTACATATTACTAAATATTACCTAATACGTAAGCATAGGTAAGTAAAGCTTACGTCAAAATCAAAGGCGGTTTCCAACTATTTTTCGAGCACAAGTGCAGCACCCCATATGGTACAATCCGTCGAGTGTTGATACATACCTAAAATTGGTTTCTGCGTAGCGACACGCGTAATGATCCGAGTCGTCATTAAGTTGGACCAGAACTATACCTACTTACACTCGAGATGTGTTTTGAGCTACAAAACTCACAATACAGTTCATATAACTAAGTAGGTATCTAAAGAAAAATAAGTACCTAATGATCTTTGTTGTTAAAATCATAAAAAAGATAAATATTAATTTATTTAAAAAAAAAATAGAATTACCAGACAAGTTCATAAATATAAAATGTTTCTAAATCTTACAATAGTCGCATATAAACCAACACAAGTCAAAATAATCCATCAGTTTGTTAGGTAGCTTAAAAAACCTAATAAACCAACAGCATAACATGCCACGAAATAAAAATAATAATATTGTGTTGCGCGCGGCGCGAGTGACTATTGAAAGCCCTGAGCCGCGTGGGGCTACCGGTAACCCAGCGAGCGGTAGGCATTTATCGCGCGCAAGTACGTCGAGTGACAGAGGCCTGCTCTTACTGACTAAAACCCATCATGTTCATTCGTAGGTCTATTATGTAGGTTTGCTGACTCTTTGACGAGCGCGTGGAACAACGTGCACCGCTGACACGGGTCTGTTGTCAATGAACTGTGATCTGCTTTTGTTTGCACGTGCTTTTTGTAGCTTGGAAAGTGTAGCGTAGGATTTGGAGTGGGAATATTTTTATTAAAGTCTGGCTTGAGGGTGGAGGTGTCAGGGGAGAGGTCTTAAAATTAAGTCGCTTTAGATAAAGTGTGTCAAATTGTATTTAATAAACTTTTTTACGTTTTTTTACTGAATTACTATGCGATGATACATGAAAAATATTTTAATTTATTTTAAAATGGACTTCAGTACTTTCCAAAATCAGGAATATTTGACCTTCACCTAAACTTCATAATTATTGAAATTGCAACATCATTGATACGATATTAATACGATGCTTATCAAAATCGTTGATACGAATTCTTAAAAAAAGAACAACAAAAATGGTCCATTTTCTCCTTCAACAAACTTTGCTTATTTTCGCAAACTAAGAGTTATTTCGATTTATTTGGTCACTAGGTATACTTCTCATAAAATTGCCAGCCTTTTTGGGCACACCACTTAGGCACACAACATACTGTGGTTTATGTTTTTACTTGAAAACTTTTGGGACCAATATTGACCTATATTTTGAGGTAATAAAGAAGGAAAATGGCTCTAGGGACTTGATTTCGTATTTCGTTTAGACAGTTCCCTTAAGTATTGAGTATCGTAAGTTAGAAAATGTAGGTCAAAAGTTTGTATCAGTGTTGTACATTTTCTATAAGATGAAAATTCACTTTGTTACTTTGTTACGATTAAGTATCGTAAGTTAAAAAGAGGTTAACGGTTTGAAACTATGTAGCTATTAAAAGCGATTTTTTTTACTTAAGCGATATTGATATTGGCTCAGCTGAAAAGAGCTATATATAGCGAGTAGACTAGAAGAAACATTTGTGTGAATCTCAGTAAATACCGCACACTGGTAGAATCTCACCTTTTTAGCACCAATCAATCACTCTTACTTTTCACAAAATCCGACGTATATCTACCCAAAATATATATGCTGACCTTGACTTTGAATCCACTTAACAATCCCGTGGCCGCGGCCAAGGTCACTCTAGCCACGTAGACAGCCACAATCGTTTAATTCCTATAAAAACCTCATAAATTTCATCGTTACACGTGGCGAATCCAGCGCAATGCTGAGAGTCACGCACACTGCAGTCTAAGCAGTCGGCCGACAGTTGGCCCACATTGGTATTCCACAGAGTAAAGAAAGATGAGCGGAGATGCTATAATGCAGGTAGGTCAGGCGCTTTCTACTAGGTCATTTGTACGGTGGGCATGACCAAAACGAGTGATCCAACGAAGGGATCGGGTTTTTTGAGACAGTTGGCAACGATTTTTGGTATTACCAAAAAAGGTTTTATCCAAAGAATAAAGGTGAAAATAGTAACGTTCCTCGTCCCCCACTCCTCCGCATTTTGACGCGCATTTTTCATAGTGAACGCAAGTGTGGACTCCAGTGAGAATGGAGGAAAGCGATGAAGAACAATTTGTCGTTGTAGCTTGTTTGTTAGCAGAAGAGGAAGATTTGGAAAAAAAAACAATAAAAGAAAACATAGTATCTGGGTACACAACATATTCAAGAAGAGATCGGAACATGCAGAGCGAGCGCGCGGACTGCGTCCACTGGTCGGCATCGGCATTACGTATGACGTCATCGGCAGGCATCGCAAAAGTTGCCTCTCGGAGCATAGGTGTCGGCAATGTCGATGTGCGATGCGTACGTTGCGGACAGGTGGACGCACTTGTTTGAGTTTCTATATAAATAATACTACGATCCGTTGCGTGCGATACGTCCGTTGCGTACGATACCGACAAGTGGACGCTTAGCTTTAAATATGCGTACTACCAGTCATCTTCATACTGATTCACGAGCCCAAACAAAATATCGGCCGACTAAAAGTTTGGAGTCTGCGGATGCTCTAAATAGTCGAATAGTTATTGAGATACGTATTTATTGCCTGTGTTACGACAATAATGATGGTCTATAGACTTTCGTGGAAACGACCAGTTCATTTCCAACTCCTTGACTTTTAAGGTGTCTATGAATTATTGATCTATTTCTAGAGGCTGGAGTTGCGTGTGTGACCTTGTAGTACATGCAATAGGTGTTAAGAAAGCATCATCATTATCATCCTCCTGCCCTTATCCCAATTTTGCGCGGCATGTTTTCTTCTTCCATACTCTTCTATCTGCCGTCATCACACAAGTAACATTCTTTCTTAACATATCTACTTTCACACAATCCATCCATCGTTTCTTTGGTCTTCCTCCTCCTCTATATCCGTCCACGTTCATACTCATCACCTTCCTCACAACATGACTCTCATTCCTCCGCATCACATGCCCATTGTATTAAGAATGCATATTTGTATGGTATTAAGAAAGCATATTTGTATAGAAGAATATAATAAATAACACACACCATAGACCATCCCTAACTGAACTGAAAACCAACACATACTTCCGAATAAGGGAAGGAAAAAAATATAGACGCAAAAATAAATTTTGACATAACACCAAAATCCAACCAATCCTTCTATATATATATATAGAAATCAATTGTCCAGCATAATGTTCAGCAATGGTCAATCTTTGGCTGAAACAATGACGCAAAAGCCGAAATATCACGCAATATTTTACCTTACCTTTACTCGTCACCAAATTGGCGCCACTTCCCTACCTCAAAGTACACTTTGACTTTGACGTAACAACATCCATCATCCTACGTTTGCCACAGACGAAAGTAATAATTCATCGCGAGTTCTAGACTGATGTTCTTCAAAACCAGCTTTATGACAAGTTCTTATATCTTTAGACCGTCAGATGTCTAATCTAGGAATAGCTGGATATTATTCCACGTGGTTGTAATTATGACATCAAATTAATTGCTTCAAATTCGTCTTTTAGACGTAATTCGTGAAGTCTGGAAGGTAAGGCGAAAGAAACGCTCTGAATAGTAATTGTGTTTTCTTTTACTTATCTACTTTATATAGCTGTAACCTGTGCTGTGTATTAATGTGTTTTCTAAATGAAATCCTACAGATGTTTTTCCATTATTGATGATTATCAAATATTTATGATGATGAAAGATTTAAGATCTTTTCCATAATTTAAGATTACCAAATATTTTCCAACAAACAATGGTTTTTTCTATTGTGTCTGGGACCGCTGACGCTCAAAACCGTAAACTGCATGTACAGTTATCGGCACGGATATCGAGCCATGACCTTCACCTGCGCAGAAGCGATTTACTGCCTTATTGCCTTATGCGTACGGGTTGCGTAAGCGATCCCCACTCTTCCGCCGAGAGCCCAATACCCATGCCGGTATCTGTATATTTTCATGTCATGTCCCCGTATTCACAGATTTTTGTGTGATAGATTAATGCGATAAGAAACCGTCGCTCAAAACTGGGCTGAGGTCCAAAGTTTGTTTACTAGATATCTTCCAGATTTCAGGCAACAAGTGGCAGTCGTGACTTTGTCAAATGAATGAAGGAAATAGATGGCTGGAATGGCCATCTAGTGTCTGATCAGTCCTTACAAATATACTGGAATCCAGGAAAACAGAGTTTGCAAATGGCCATGGTATGCCACGATGACGATGATAAAAGACTAGACGGTAAGTCATCATTTCCTAGTAAGATGGGTAGAACTTTGTGAGGATCAACCAGCTTCCTGAAACTGCGTGTTTTGCTGGCTCGGCAACTGCAGAGGCAGAGAAACTGACTACATATATTTTTGAACCGTTTAGGTTTAAATATTTCGGGTCGTAAGGTCCAAGTGCAGAACTCTTATTCACAGCGACTCGTTGAGTCTTGCAGAGACCCGATGACTGGCCTATTTATTGGCTAAGATCAAATAAACTTTCTCACAAGAGTTAGATGCAAGGTAATCAAATGGATTTAAAATTGATACAAGATAATATAAAAAAACATAAACCTATTTTTATTCACCAACCAAAGCCTGGTAATTAAGGAAGTATTGATATTTCACTTCTCATATCCTAATCGCGAGTAAAACCCAAACGCTCTGCTAGTTTCAGCCCCAATGCTAAAACACACACAGTAATAAATTGCAGGCGGAACACGAGAACCTAATATTTCAGTCTACGGCGCATTTACTTGGCAACGAACGTCGATAGAGCACATCAAATTCGTCTTCCTACTCGTATAGCATTTATGGCAGGCATGATGCTTTCTAAAACTGGGTCAATTGATCTTCTTCATCATGAAATGGACGTGAGTCTATGTATTTACTATCATCATTAAATAACTTTGCCCTTCTCAAATCAGCCACTGGTCATTTGTCGCGAATTGTAGGTATGTCAGTAACGTGCATGATGTATTATCTAACTCTTGAAAATGCTGTTGATACCTCATGAAAAAGCTCATCATCATTAAATTAAGAGCCCAGCTCTTGTCGGTGCAGCTCCTTCCATTTACACCTATCTAGCGCCAACTCCTGAACTGACTATGAAAAAGCTAAAAAGTTTTAAATAAAATGTAGTGTCTTTTTAAAAGTCGTGGTGGCCTAGTGGGTAAAGGACCAACCTCTCAAGTATGAGGGCGCGGGTTCGATCCTAGGTCAGGCAAGTACCAATGCAACTTTTCTAAGTTTGTATGTACTTTCTAAGTATATCTTAGACACCATTGACTGTGTTTCGGATGGCACGTTAAACTGTAGGTCCCGGCTGTCATTGAACATCCTTGGCAGTCGTTACGGGTAGTCAGAAGCCAGTAAGTCTGACACCAGTCTAACCAAGGGGTATCGGGTTGCCCGGGTAACTGGGTTGAGGAGGTCAGATAGGCAGTCGCTTCTTGTAAACCACTGGTACTCAGCTGAATCCGGTTAGACTGGAAGCCGACCCCAACATGATTGGGAAAAAGGCTCGGAGGATGATGTCTTTTTATTCAATAATAATAGGCGTTCTCGTTAGGCAGAACGATATGAAGCATGCTTTAAAACTCCTAAAACCTTACTAGGAATACGTTTTTATGTTGTCCGAAATAGACCGTCTAGTCGTGAAAATTCACTTACGCCTACTCTTACTGCCTACACAGTTTGGGGATTATTTCTAGTTGCAATAAGCAAGAAGCCATTCATCCCCATCATTCAGTTTTGTCCAATATTTGAAGTTCAACGCCTACTCGAAAGTTAAAGGTCCCGCCGATAGTTAGCCCGATGGTTGGCGGACAGTTTATTCTGAACGTAACTGTGAAGTCAATTGAACTTTTTCATGGGCCTGATACCGGGTGAATACCTGCTCGTCGTAATGTGGGTACTATTACCCATCTCCATACCGATTATATATAAGTGTGATCAAACTATGTATCAGCCGACTAAAAGTTGAGCCCATGCACTCTGGAAACTTATACAGGCCATGGCGGCTAATCTCTCCAATATCAGACAGGCTGCGCAGGACATTATAGTGCACAATCATTTGCAGACACAGGTGCGCTCTCTATTCTTACACTCTCGCAGTGCTCTTGGACGGCAATCCAACACGACCGGAGAGAGAACAGACGCAGCGCAGGGCCTACACTTACGTGCGTATATTCTGAACAAGGCTTAACACAAAACGTTATTTAACAAAGAAAAATAATTACGTAAAATTATTCAGGCCGCTTTAACCGTCCTTTGTTAACGATTAAGCTAAAACAATATTATTTGTAGAACAAATAACGTTCAGAGTCAATAACCATTAGTTGGTAACAACAAAGAGGGACCTAGTTCTTTAGTTATGATTGTCAATAGACTTCAACAGTCGGTAATAGTTGAATGTGTTACAGTTTTGTGATAAAGCAGTTAATTTACAGAAGGGAGAGTCTGAAAAACTTTGCTACAAGCTAGAGCTTAAATTTGTATATAAAATGTTTTCAAAAAATATTGTCTTTAGGCAATTTTCATTTTTGCAATACTTAACTGCGCTTGCCACTTGAAAAGCTCTTTGAGAGAGTTTTTACACCTACGAATTTGCCAAATATAGCCTATATCCTTTTTCAGGCTCTAGACTACCTATGTACCTAATTGTATTTAAATTCTGTATTGTTGCCGTGAAGGCAATAGATAGACAGAGTTACTTTGGTAAATAATAATCTAGATGGCATAATGATATGCCGTGGTTTCCCCTATAAAATTCGGACATTCATCAATGATCATTCACAATGTGGATTTGCTAAGTAGAGATAGAATCTTGACATTACTTGCTAATAATGACAAATTCCTATATTTCTAAGCAAAACCACAGCTAAATAGAATATTTTGAACGGCGGTTAGTATGTGCCTTCTGTATTTTCCTCTCTAACGGCACAGTAACCCAGGATTTATAATAAACCAGATTCTATTAATTAAACTAACCACTGGGTCACTCCGTCTGAACCCAGTGACCTGTCTGGTGGTCACCGATTAGTGTTCAATCACCTTCCACTTAATATAGTACAAGTTGAGTAATGGGATTTGAAAGGTGGTTTCTAGTAGTTTTAGTTATTGTGTCGAAAATATAGGTTAGTTATGTAATGGTGATAGTCTTTCTGGATAGATGTAGGTTAAAAACAATGGCTTGGGTTCCCATGACGTATTTTTATTACTAGAGTCCTGAGCATTTACATAACATAATTTTTGCCGCAATTTTGTATGCCGTACAGTATTGCTTATAGATGTTCAAAAGTGAGCATGGAAGAACTACATCAAATAGTGGGCTGATACCAACTAATGAACGTCAATTTACTCCTCAGCAGGATAAATAAAAGAAAATATCCTTTGTATTGGTATGTTAGCTTTCTGCATACCAAATATAAAAATTCGAGGGTTAAGAACTAGAGTAGCGTAAGGCCAAAATGACAACTTCTCAGGAGAGCCCGAAAACAACTCAAATTCACCTACTGTTATCTTATAGCCCTTTTTGTGGGGTAAATCTATAGTAGTTAGATATCTGATTTTTACTAATAATAAAACTTTATTTATCGGCTACAGAATAATGTAACTTTTTGGTCAATCAAAATACGGTTTCATTTTAATAAAATTTATTTTTCAAAAACTGGTTGACATACGTCATTTTAGCTGTTCCTTAAATTAGTGCCATAGTAGCGTATCCCACCCTTACGTTTTTTTGGCAGGAAGAAAAATTACGGAAGCTTACGAAACAAGGACAGTAACGGTACTTTACGTTTATTTGGAACGAAACAAACTAAGCCTACATAATCAAACTTTCTGCGCTATTAACGTATGGCAAGATACGCTATTTAAGCGATTACATTGAAGGCATATTTTGGTGTCTTATTCGCTCTGTAAATCGAGTTACGATCGTTGTGCTCGTAATTTTTTTTAGAAAATAATGTCAAGATTATTGTAAGTAGAAACACTTCATTTTGGCAATAAACAAATATCTTTTTTTTATATACGTTATTCTTGTACTAAGCAATCAACGCACTACATCGTTCCAGTTTTTTGGCACATTGAAATATGGGGATTAAGTAAACGAATGGTGAAAAAAAATTATTTTTTGTATTTTTGCCCTTACGCTACTCTAGTTCTTAACCCACGAATTGTTCTCTCCGTTTGAGCGTGAAGATGTAACAAAAGTTATCACTAACTTTCGAAAACTGAGCAGATAATCCACTAGTGTGAAAGTGTACCGCATATTAGCACACCACAAAATGCATGAATTTCATATTCTAGACGATTCTATGTCAGTTACACGTGTAAGTCACTTAGTTAAGTTAATCGAGAACTCTAAACGTCCACACACTATTAAACTAAGGGTATTTTATTACTCTGCTCGTGGACGATAAACGCTCCCTTTGAAATAACCCATTATCTTTAAAAGGGTAATCTTTGTAAGGAAATCGTCTTACATTAAATGGGCTATGATGGGCTTTAACCGGGTGTGAGAAACGCATATCCAATTGCTTTTATTTCAAATAGGCTCTTATGTTTTAACTATGTAGTTGCAAGATTCCAAAATGATGGAATGGTGGTCCCATAGAACAAATCATCAGGAAATCCCATGGACATACTGTATAAGAAAATAATTTATGTTTTGACCCATATATTTACACACTCACATGTGAATAAATGCACTTTGTTATATGTATGTATGTTTTTTTTTTTTGCTTGCACGCGCTTATCTCAGAGACTACCGATTTGAAAAATCTATTCAGTGCCAGGACACTGATTTATCCAGGTAGGCTATGGGCTATATTTTAAACGGGCGCGGGAAGTGTTTCCGATAAAAAGCGGGTGAAATCGCTGGCAGAACTTAGTTCGTTGATAAATAATTGTATATTCTGTTGACAATCTAGTTTGATACGTTTTTTACCTCAACTTATAAATAAAATTCAATCTCATAACACGACAAACAAATTCAAATGTTACATTGCATCACATAAGCAAAACAACCCAAATTCCAGGAACTTACCTGTTTGAAAAAGTCACGTATACCATTCACGGGATAAAATGTGGGTCAGGGCTAACATACGGAATAATAAACTGATTTCAAACATGATTCCTTTGATCTAAAACGCAATACTTTTTCTTTGAACATGATCTGATATTTACATTGAGAGTATGGTATCTTATTCTCACAGGATACAAAGTTAGGTGTACCTGTGTAAGTATTTACATACATATCGTCTCCCGAGCCTTTTCCCAAGTATGTTCGGGTCGGCTTCCAGTCTCACCAGATTCAGCTGAGTTGAGTACCAGATCTACAAGAAGCGACTGCCAGTCTGACTTCCTCAACACAGTTAACCGGGCAACTCGATAGCCCATGGTTAGGCTGGGTTACCCCATTTACATACATTATGTACCTTCTGACATATAAAGTTAAACAAAAAATGTTCACTATTAGCTGTTTGTCGCAGTTCTCATCGAATCCTAAGGACACTCTCTGATCAAATATTTAATCGGTTCGGTAGATTAGCGTGAAAGGTGGACAGACAGAGATACTTTCGCATTAACTTTTAATTTTATCAAAAAAAAGTATTCTCTTTCATATAAAGAAAGAATTTAAAGAAAATAACATCCGAAATGAGAACTTCCTCCTTTGCTGGAAGTCGATTGAAAAATCATTTACTTGTCGGAAGCTATGTACATAATGAAGTTATTGTTCCCTACAATATTAATACCTACTAGTGTATAAAGTACTGGCAGTTTATAAAAATAATAACATAACCAATCTGTTTCCATACAGATTATTTCTCCCATAATCATGTTATTCAATAAAGGCGACTGGCTTGTCACTAATGCACCACTGGGCTGCACTGTCAATAATCCAAGTTCATATTTAAACAAAAACATATTTATTTGATCAATAATATTGATGGCTTTGTTGTAGCCCCGTGCTTGACGTTTTGCTAATTACATTTGGTTTTCAGATGATTTCAAATGTCAATAATGGCGTCCGGACCGATCGTCAGCCACAGCGGCTATTTTACTTGAGGAGACCAGTCTTCAATTTTCACTTTCATAGCCTGAGGGGACGGCAATCCGACCCGACAGGACTCGAAATCCCTTGAAAATCAAGCTCTATGCGACCACTAGATCATTAAGGCAGATGAAATAAATAATAAAGAAATGAATGAGAGAAAAGCATCAAAAGGTCATCGACTCCAAATGGCACATTACTCCAAATATTTGAAATGACTTTTACAAATTGCACGGACTAATTTTAGAAAAACTAAAACTTGCTATAGCTGTTTTTCTCCCATGCATTTCCAATGAAGAATAATTTGATTGATATGACTCATCATACTGGTAAACAGCTTGTCAGACACGGAGGAAGAAAGATAGCGGAGATGACATGCCGATCACGCCATAAAAATAGACTTCAGCTTTAACTAGAATTATTTAAGAAAAATTATAATTTACTGCATGTCAATTATTATTTATAATCATTTGCCAAATAGCTGGCAAGAATTACCGCTCACAATATTAAAAAAAAACTTTTTAATTTATTACTACAAAAATGTCTAACATGTATTATACCATTACACCATTAAGGACTATTTAGATGACAAGACAATAGATTCTTTTGACAAGACCTAGATTAAGACATTTATACGCTTATTTTGACATTTGCACGCCATGTTATGGCAGGATATGCTGAAACAAATTTATTGTAACACCTTATGTACCATATTCTAGCAAATAAATATTTGAATTTGAATTTGACATGATGAAGGTTGATCTAGCTAGCGCCTTGTAGGTCAAGTTACGTTCAGTAGGCGTGATCAGTAGCAAGAACTAACGAGGTGTTAGGGTTCTTAGTTAAATGAAAACCAATCTATCCGATTCTATCTAAGATAAGTCTTGATTGACTGGTGATTATATTAAAAAAAAAAAAATTGTGGGGCACATAAGATAAATGAATAAAAAAATAAATAGGCTGGTTCCATAGAAGGCGTGTAAGGGCGGAGCTAGTAACGTTCCTCGTCTCCCGAACACACGCATTTTAGCGTGATACTTTTTTAGCAGATTTTGCGTTATGACACCTCCGCTAGTTAATTTGTTCTCCATGTTCTCAGACATTAGTGAGTAAATATTTTTGACCAGTTAAAAATGTTGAGGATTTTTTTAGGTGTTTTTGTTCCAATTCTCCAGTTCTGCAAAGGTCAGCAGGTTGGGATGATCAGGGTGTTGAACTTGTAGGTAAATATGGCTACTCTTTGTAAGTACATATTTGACTTTGCTAAATAATATTAATTGGTATAGGTAAGTTAATGAGTATCTTACATGTATTTGCCGAAGCGTTATGAAAGAAAGGTGAGTTAATTGGGGATTGGAAAAATGAGACAGTTTTCTTTTTTTTTTGCAATATTATTTTATTCTTAGGCTTTATAATTGTCTGACCATCCATGCTGACTTGGCACAACAGTGCTCAACCCTATCAAATAAATGATTGAATAAAATAAACACCTAATTACTTTACCATATTTTGTGGGAAATCAAAACCCACCTTTGTTCCGGAGCCCATTGTGTACCAGGGCTGCAGAAACCCTTAGGTACTTACCTGCTGTAGGTACGCTAGAATATCGCATATATACTTTTTGAGCCAAACCACAGCCACGGTATAAACGCAATTCAGTATCAAAACAAAAGAAGCACATTTTTACAAAAACTGTTGTCCTTAAACTCATTACAGGAGTCAATTTGTCTGTTCTTCGTTAATTGACACTCATTAACCTCTTAAAGTTGGTACATTGGAATTTGTTACAAATTAGAGTCGGTTCCTCCAGTTGAGCACTTTCTACAAATTGTTTTAAGACGGGCAATGTTCATTTTGGCTTTGCCTTGCTTGAAAAATGGAGTCGATTTCTTTCATTCTGTAAGTGATGATAACAGAAATACTCTACCACAAGTTTCTTATAAAATACCTATATTAACTTTAGCCTAATTAAATCCAATCGTAATTTTAAAAACAATTAATACGCTCCAAATATTATTATTGAACCGAGAATTACTGAGTATGTCACGACTAGAGTAAAAGCTCTTTGGAGGCGCACAAAAATACATAGTTATATTTTTTATTTAAGTTATATTTTATTATTTTCATTTTACCATTACCCAAATTATACCTACCCATTATTTTCATTGTTGATATTAGAAAATGTTCTAAAATCTGAGGTTCCGCTTCCCGTCAAACATACATGGTAAAAGCAAACAGACATACGATATAACTTCCAATATCAACGACAATACTAAACATTTGGCCAGTAATGGATAGTCACGTTTGTTCCCATGTTGGCAAAACGTTTATAAATACTAGTTAAACGGCACTAGACTAATTGGCTTTGTTTACAATTGATAAATGTATAGGCAGACATACAGTACGTAGTATATTATATGTCTAGTTAATGTCACACGCGTTTACAAGCGCTGCGTTTTATGATGTCTTGAAAAAAAGAAATAGTTTAACAAACTAAAAAACACGCTTTTTGTAACGTCTCTTAGCTAGTCATATATTGTCATCAGAATTCAGAGCGTGTGCAAAATTACATCCTAATCGAAGACCGGGAAGTAAGTCAACTTGAGATTCCAAGATTTTCTCACTTACATAGTTACAAGTGAAGCTAATTAGCGTGTTAATAAAAATGTATAGGTATATACGCGGTTGAATTAAGAACTGCTTCTTTTTTAGAAAATGGGTTAAGTGAGTACTTTTTCTTTGTGCCTTGTGCCATAATAGTTAGATTAACTAATAACTATACCTTTTTTGGCCGTTTTGTGTATTTAAATACATAATTTGATCACATTTATGAGATCTTTTGGACAAAATGACATTTGTTTCCCTTTAGTGTCAATCTCAAATTATGTTGACCGTAATTAGCACAGAGTAGCATCGCTGTATATTTTATTGTAATTTAATTACACATTACATAATTTACTTTACATTGTGAATTGTATTGACTGCTTAGCTTTTCACACATACTTTCTAAATTAGCAATAATTTTAAGGACATTATAAACAAACGTAGTTATTTTCGACCTTTTTGTAACAAGAGTTAAAATTAACATGACAGCTAAATTACGACTATTTGTTCCCCATGGACTATGGACTCAATAACTTTCATTGAAGGTCATATTTTATATATACATATATACAATCATTGAATTGATTTAAATGATATTCAAACACGAGTCACGTCAATCTTAATGAAGAAATTATTAATAACTCGCTATTATTTACACGATTAGCTAACATTTTAAATGCGACGGTACATGTATACTTATATATGCTATCTATGCTTATTATAATAAAGAGGAAACATGTTTTTGTTTGTCTATTTGTACCCAAAAGGCTCCGGAAATTCTTACACAGTTGGAAAGCTACACTATTCCCGAGTAACAAAGGCTACATTTTATCCTGGTGCAGGCAGTAGTTCCCACGGGAAGGGTGAAACTGGGGGAAAATGGCTAGTATTATAATAAAGAGAAAATATTTCTTTATTTGTACCTCTATAGGCTCCAAAAGCACAGACCCGATTTGAAAAATTCTTTCACTGTTGGAAAGCTGCACTGTTCCCGAGTAACATATAGGCTATATTTTTTCCCGGTACAGGCAGTACTTCCCAAAGATCGAGGGTGAAACCGCGGAATATTACATAAAACAAAAACCATAATTGTTAAGAGGTCAAAACAAACCTTTTAGCGTTCAAAGACCTATTAACCTTATATTAAATAATACGTCTGGAATTATTTATAACAAAAATATATTTTTAAGTTTTACTTCATTAAAATACCGAACGGGTATTGAATAATAAGTAAATACTTAAAGTAAATATGTTATAAAAACAACAAAGTTATTTATAAAGTTGACATCTACATACTGTTGGGAGTTTACGATCCCACTGCTGAGAAAAGTCCTCTTTTTATAGGTACAGAAAACAATAAATAGGGCACAATATTTTATACTATTAACAATTTCAGGCCTTTCAATTTAGGGTACATACTTGACGATAATAATAAGATCATCTTCTTCATATCTCTCTTCTCATCATAGATCTTGTCAGAGATCTTCTCATCATATCTTCACTCAGACTTCAGATTTCAGACACTCAAAGTATCGTATGGACCTACCATTAAATAGAGACTTACTACTTCTCCCGAGCCTTTTCCCAACTATGTTGGGGTCGGCTTCCAGTCTAACCAGATTCAGCTGAGTTCCAGTGCTTACAAGGAGCGACTGCCTATCTGACCTCCTCAACTCAGTTACCTGGGCAACCCAATCAAACGCCTGGGTGAGACTGATGTCAGACTTTCTGGCTTCTGAGTACCCGTAACGACTGCCAAAGATGTTCACTGACAGCCGGGACCTACAGTTTAATGTGCCATCCGAAACATAGTCATTGGTGTCCACGATATATTTAGAAACACTACAAAATAATAAGAAAAAAAAAATTCATGTCTGTTAACCAGGATCCGATCCCACATATTTTTCGGATCTTAAAAGCAATGCCACCATGACCTTTCAACGAGATAATTATTTATACAAAGTAATAATTAATTTTAATATTTGTATGGTATCTTTCAATTTATCTTAGTGTCGGAAGTAAGGGCGGGTAGAGGTCCCATATTTGGGAGTGAAAGATGGGCCTTCTTTCGAAAGATTTACTTCTCCGAAAATAACTCTGTCCGTTTGTCTGTCTGTCCTGCTTTCACGCTAAAACTACTGAACCGATTAAAATGAAGTTCGGTACATAGATAGTCTAAGAAAAGACATAGGCTGCTCCTTTTACCCGATTATGGGGAGTTCCTAGTTTCCTCGGGATGTGGGTGAAAACAAGGGGAATTGTTAGTATTACAATATATTTTGAAACCATAAAAGTGATAATAGCTACCTTTCTTTATGTAAAGCCTTGACTTTTTATAATCTGAAACCGTTACAGTCTCTTCCCTGTGGTATATATTTATATCTCAGCAAAAATTATGGTGTTGCGTTTTATGGAGAAGAATCACTATCTGTAATGTGTATAAATTATTTTATATAACTCTCCCGTATTATAAACACTATCTCTATGTATTTCACTATACGTATGTATACAAATAGAATCAAGCTGAAGAGTTTGTCTGTTTGCTTGACCGCTCAACAAGCCGCGGTCTTCGCCTATTATCTCAGATATGTACTATTGGACCGAAAAGACATTTCGGAGTTAGATAGCCCATTTATCCAAAAAGGCTATAGACAAATTTTTATCCCGGTGCACGGAGCAGTTTTCACGGGACGGGCGATGAAATACTACATACGCTACACTGCATACTACATAGAAAAGTTAATAATAGGAACTTACCTAGACAGCTTTCACTGCTATCTGAAAAGATGAAGAAAAAGTTCAGCAAACTATAACAGAAAAAAAGACAAATACACATATCAAAGAAAGCACGTGTAGATAAAGTAATATTCCTTTAACTGTTTATAGATAATAATCATTGTCCGCCATGATTATCCGGGTGTAACGACCGGGCAATGTCTACTGATGTTCAATTAGTATGAACACTGACCCGATGTATCCACGTGTGTCTGAGGAAAAATATTGTGTTTTGTGTTTGTTTTTCTTCGTTGCAGGGAAGAGAAGACATAAAGAGCTTAGGAAAAGATACAAAGCTTAAATTAAGTTTTTTTGTTATTTATTTAACCCAACAAAAAAAACTGAACAATGCATTTTTAAGACGTAATAATTAGGAACTTTTATCTGTTATGTCTATTTGTAATCATATCTGTATAGTAGGTAAATATATTTACAAGTTATGTATTTACTTCTAAATTCTTGCCAAGTTATATGCCGGACACTAGTGTAATTTCAAGTTCATCAAACTTTTTGATTTTGACTGTATACTTAATTAATTTTATTCACATTCTACAGAGAGTATTTAAAACAAGCAGTACATACCCAAAATAATCATCGCGGTATTCGATATACAAGAACCTCTAACACTATTAAAACATAACCATTTTTGGCACTCACTTAAAAAGTCATCACCACTTGCTATTCTGTACTCGTGGCACAATCATGAAAATAGTTTCATGCACGCGAACTTTCTCGATAACCCAACTCTTTCTATAATTCTGCGACTACCCACGTTTACCCGTGTGCCTTTATTAGAAAACTACCCGCTGTCCACGAGCATAATAAATGGTGGCTCATGATTGGTCGGGAGTAATGACCGGGTGAACCGGGGCGCGGCGTAGTCTCGTGGAAAACTTACCTTAGTTCATCAGTTAGGTAGTTTGGGAAAATTTTGAGAGGTCAAGATGGTATGGCAAACTTTGTTTTTGGCGATAATTTTGTTTCTTGCTTCTCTTTGTTAAAACTCTTTCTAATATTATAAAGCTGAAAATGTTGTTTCTTTGTTTTAACTGACTTCCCAAAAACAAACAGTTTTTTGCTTGAACGCACTAGGCTCAAGCCCCGGTGCTCCGAGTTTGAGAATTCTTTCAGTGTTATAAAGCCCATTTATTTAGCAAGACTATAGGCTACTTTTTATCCTGCTGCACGATATAATTCCACGGGATGACTGTGGAAACCATTACCTTTTATTATCCGGTTATCTTTATTGTTTACAAACCAAATTGGACCTTTTCTCATCATTTACGCTGCCACCGAAAACGTAAAACACAAAAATATCATCCTCAAATAAAGTAGCATCTCACGTAAATGACAAACGTTATGCAGTTTTCTATTTTCAGAACAACGGAGTGACGTTTGCATTGCACACGATCCAACCTGTCAAATTAGAATCCGCTACAAGATATATGTCTTGCACGCTTACAAGCATTCAAGGTTCAAGGTGAGATCTTCATAACTTTCTATTGAGCTAAATATGGATAGGTAATATACGGCAGATGGTTATGAGTTTAGTCTATGAAGATAATATTGGAGAATTATCTAACGTTTCGCGTGGCAGTGCTTTATTTGTGGCGAGCCGTCCGTCCGTCTAGCGATGACAGGCGCGTGTCGGTGGCGCGTAGTTGGCATAATATTGCGCGCTCCTCAAAAGGCAGAGTTTGGTGCTGTGATTTTAGCGAAAGGTCTGGTTTTGATATTTACACACCCATTGCATACATCCTTACAAACTTACGCGTTTATAAAATTTACAGGATGAAGTCTATTTAATTATTTTTCCATGCTGTAGATTTTTTCTAACAATAATTTGAAGTCGACTTTCAGACAGTTTGGCTACCAGCACTGAAAATATTATAGTGGACAAGCATTTGCGTTTACAGAGGTGCACCCCCACATCTCGATCTCAAAATCAGAATCAGAACTATTTCTTTGCCAATAATACGTACCAATACAAAACAAATATGTTAGTATTAATATAACGTTCTCTCCGATGCAAGGGTGTATCAATCACCAACTTCCAAGTCCTAGGCTCCTGCTCCACATAAAGCTATTTCGGCCGTACCTGGGAATCAAACCAGACGTAGCGCTAAGCAACTACCTACTAGACCAACGAGGCAGTCTCATGCGTAATATGTATTCAACTGTTTAACCATCAGTAGGTACTGACGTCAATGTGAATGAGGGCAGACGTTGAATTTCCACCTTCATCATATGGTGCGACGATATTTGATCGCAGCTGATATAGTACTACTGTAGTCCTTTATGATTAATCCTAAAAGTTGTGGAGGCTTACTGGTTAAACCAATCAGAGTAAAGTTGTGATGCTTAAGTACTTAGTTATTCTGCCTGTCAGTTGCGGCTCCACGCCAAAACTATTGATCAAAAATGTAGACAAGTTGTAGGGAATAATTTAGTTTGTAAATATGTCATATAGAGTGTTTTCTATAATATCTATGTAATAATTAAACAGCAATAAATACTCCAGACTCTGATTTGCTTGATCACTAATCACTCAAGAACTCTGAGCAGACAATGTACCAAAAAATGTACTCTATACCAAAAAATATTTCGGTGTTATATAGCTCATTTATCAAGGTAAATAATGGGTAATGACCTTGATAAAAAAAGAGCTATCATTATCATCGTGAGGATTATGATAGCTCATTTATTAAGGTCTGAAAACCGAGGTCCAAGATCCGAGTAAAAGCAGTCTATAGCCTTGACTACTTTTTATCCCTATGCGAGAACATCATGTCGATTCTATAAAATATCACAACTCACTTCGACATCACTCTCACTTCGACTTCGATCTAAAGGTAGAATTCCGTGGACGCGACAATAGTCAACCTATGAAAATGTATGGCACCGTTGCCGAGGCCCGTGACAGTCGCGCGCGGCCGACGAATTTCGTAAGCTGCTCGCGGCATTGTCAACAATTTAATTCTGGTTTTACTAAAATTCTATAGATGTTATTAAGCGCTAGACCATGTTGAGAAGCGTACGGCCGCGAGCGGCTCACGAAATTCGTCGTCCGCGCGCGACTGTCGCGGCCCTCGGCAGCGGTGCCATACATTTTCATAGGTTGACTTTTGTCGCGCGCGGCTGCGACAATCGCGACCCACGGAATTCTAGCTTAAAGTTTCGTGATTGACATTGTCAAACTACACTAGCGCTTCACTATCGAGCGTGTTGACAAGTTGAACTAATTTAAACTCGAGATTTGACAGATCTGCCAAAATCTGTCTATCTATAGGGGAGGTAGGGGAGAGATGGGCAGTTGGGAGACATGATCAAATCAGAATTTTCTGTGAGTTGTCAAGAACAAACACTCGTAAAAGTACTTAAATATTTTGTTGCGGTTTCGGATCGTTATAAAGAGAAAACTAATGAAAGGTATGTGCATTTTCTATTATTAATGATTGATTGTCAAAATATCCAGTTACGATTATAGTAAGTCGATGCAATCCACACCTATTATACCTCTAGAAGAGGTACTACAGCAATAGTTTATGGGCCACACGTTTTTATTTTAGTCTAATATGACCGGGACCACCTACGTAGGTTGACAGGTAAGTAACTATTTTTTATTTTCTAGTTTTCAGTGCACATAAGATAAAACCGTTTTACTTAAGTTTTTTTACCGATTTTTTTTTATAAACTAAGTCAAAAGTGTCCAATGCTCCCTATGGTAGGGAGGCTTGTACGTACATACCATGTAATGTATAATTTGTAAATTTTTGTTCTTCTTCTTCAGTGAAAATTTGTGAGGTTATAAATCTGCGCTAAAAATCCTTTATAGAATCTTGTTTCAGGTACCGTTGCCAACTTGATCTAGGGACTCCATATTTATCAGCTGTTAATTTTATTTTTTAACCTTTTGATACCTCTTGTATTGCTCGTTATATTAAATCTTTAGGAATTTCCCGTCGCAAACCATTCTTTTTAACCCCCGACGCAAAAACGACGGGGTGTTATAAGTTTGACGTGTCTGTGTGTGTGTGTGTGTGTGTGGCATCGTAGCTCCCAAACGGATGATCCGATTGTAATGCGGTTTTTTTTGTTTAAAAGGGATGTCATTCGGGAGTGTTCTTAGCTATGTTTGGTGGAAA
Organism: Helicoverpa armigera; assembly: GCF_030705265.1. Classification (NCBI taxonomy): domain Eukaryota; kingdom Metazoa; phylum Arthropoda; class Insecta; order Lepidoptera; family Noctuidae; genus Helicoverpa; species Helicoverpa armigera. The sequence continues at coordinate 7,321,945 of NC_087141.1, forward strand.
TTGGTTCAGGTCTTCAAGGTCATCAGCTCGTTTGTTAGGTGTGATAGGAATGTTACACGCTCAGTTTACTTGCAAGCATATGTGGGATCTAAAATTTGAAATACTAATGTCTTCTGGAACCACTGAGCTGGTCTGCTGTTAGGACACGAAGATAGGAGACGTAACCCTGAACTGCCTTTTAGTAAACCCACCGAGTTTGGGCTCGTTTAATTTGTCTTGACTAGTTTTCTTCATGTTTCTAATTGACGAGAACCTAATGCTGGAAATGGGATGTGGCGGATGAAACCCTAGAATGGTATATTACCCTGGATCAACAAAGGTCCATCTTTATTGTTTCTCAATCTGTGCAATTCTCCCAGAGCCAGTTTGTCATGAGGATTGTTAAACAGCTTCCTTTGGCTGAGATCGCATAATATATCGCTATATTATAGCGAACCCATCATAAAAAGAAGGAAAAATTAAGGAGCTCCTTTAAAAAACCATGAAATAAAATAAAATTATAAATTAAAAAAAACCCCCGACCCAAAAAAGTACGCAATTATTATGACAAAATGTTATAAACGATAAACCCTATAAAAAGCAAAAAGTAACTTTAAACACTACGTAAGTACCAACTAAAGCATGTCAGACTAAACAAAATTTTGACGTGTCGACGGTTTTATTTAAACCGTTTAAATATCTCGTAATGTTGAAACTGATTGTAATTTTTAGGATAGCTCTTTGATTTTATCTAGCCAAACATAAGAAATGGCAATAAAAGTTGATTATCTGTAAAATCTGATTTTTTATGCAATAAATGTGAAAAAGTGCCCATCCCTCCCCTACCTCCCCTAAAGTATGAAATGACATTACGAATCGAAGTGAAATGCGAGTTGTTGATCGAATTTTATAGAATCGCAGGACATGTTCCGCGGGAAACAGCTAGGTATATAAATTATATTTCACACAACACCCATTCGATCAAGCCTACGCAAAATATTCGGAGAAAACAAATTGATTACAAGAAAACAATATTGGACACAATTAATGGTTTATTTACGTGACCTTTCAATACTGTTTACTATAGCATAGGAAGTATTTTTTATATGCGGAAGTAAGAGAAAATATTTCATAGTCTGGTTTGTTGCAAAATTAAAAGCACTGATGGATTGATCTGGAGCTGACCTTGCTGAACTAGAATATCTATAAGTACTTACCTATTTATTTTTGATAGATTGATGCGTTCCTTTTTTGTTTCTTAGACCGTTTGGCTCCATGGCTTGGCACCCACTAAAAAGGTTGCATTGGTCACTAAGTCAAATCGCCTCTCAAAAAAAAATGTGCAGGTTCGATTCGAGGCCAGGTAAATAGGTGCCAATGTAAAATTTTCTTGGACAACAAAGGAAAGGTGAAATGAAAATGTCTTACCTTCTTAATCAAGCACGCTGATTAAAATTCAACCCTTCTCTGTATGAAAAGAGGTCTCGGGACTCTATCTATACGCAAATATACCTACATAGTTCAAGTGTAAAATTATTCAACTTTACATAAATATAACCGCCCCAGTTTCAAATCTAAAATTACCTCATATGGAAATTTTGGGAAGACGGGCTATTCTTAAACCAAACCCTCATTCTATAAATAGCGGAATAGCCCGTCAATCAAACGCCTAGGACAAGTGTGTCAACCGCTCATGTTCGGCTGTCGGTTTACTAAACTGTAGCCACTTTGGTACTGAAGCTAGCCTTGGTGTATTTGTGACGTCTTACACTGTTATGAACTCCTGGTACTTTTAGCAGAAAGTATTTGTAGGATACTCGGGTGTAAATGAGACTTTTTCTGCGTATAATAATAACAACACGTCGGAATTATCAAATTATTAACTCGAAAAATCTATACCTATTTATAATTACGTATTTTGTCCAAATCTATTCATATTTGCCACATTGGTTTCCCACTAGTAATGCCTGAATGAATGCTTAGAGCATCCACATAAATGTGTACAATTTATAATATACATATATATGTACAGTATATCCTACCCTTCCGAAATATGTATGGTATCTAAACTTACGAAATTATACAGCAGCTATAAAATATTAGTAGTTTTTTGAGATTAGCACATTCAAACCGAGACCAAACTTTTCAGCTGCTGACTGATTGTGTAAGTACTTCCTGAAATTAGCGATTGACGGTCCGTTTTGATAAATTCAGTGTTAGATAGCCCATTTATTAAGGAAGACTATACATATATGTCATTATTATCCGGTTGCTGGAGTTATTTCCATGAGACGCTCCTGTAACCGCTAGCGAAAGTCATATAAGTAGTGGGTACCTAAAATTAAGCTCACAGTCTACCAGACATAAATCAAACGCACAATTCAAAAACATCTGAAATCGATTCCAAAATCGATTACAGGAATGCGATCATAATCTAATCGAGTAGGTATCAAACATCGAATGATTTATCGAGTGCCCAAGACTTGTCACGTGACCAACTGGACATCACGTTTGCAAGAAACGCGACTTTTTGGAAATGTCATATGAGAACACGTTTTTTTGATGGAGGAAAATAATATGATATTTACTTAGGTACTCGTGTTTTGAGATCGAGATTAGAATTCGATTTGAGAATGTCTTAGAAAGACCAAGGTTTTAGATAGCTTTGTGATTTGTCTCTCAAGGTATTAGAATGTGTAGGCAGTGTCATCATAACCTAAGCTTATCATAGAACTGCATAGAGAAGTTTAAAAAAGCTTTTTTAAGAACACTGATAGGTACTCCCCTGCATCTGGCTAGATTTAATTGGCCAAACCAAGTCTAGACAGATGATGATTATTCTTATTTTTGGAGATTAAATGACCAAAGACATACACACACATGACCATACATACACATGAAGCTAGTTTTGATTCGATGCACGCCTTAGTTACCTAGAAAACAAAAGACGACATCATCCTCCGAGCCTTTTTCCCAATCATGTTGGGGTCGGCTTCCAGTCTAACCAGATTCTGCTGAGTACCAGTGGTTTACAAGAAGCGACTGCCTATCTGACCTCCTCAGCCCAGTTACCCGGGCAACCCGATACCCCTTGGTTAGACTGGTGTCAGACTTACTAGCTCCATTAAAACAAAAGACGACATAATCACGACAAAAGTTACCTACTACAACACAATATTAATAAGTACACTCGTACTAAAAGCACTCATTCGCACAACTAAAACACCAGTCATTTTACCAGTTATTCTCCTAACACAGTTACAAGTTTATTATCTACTATTATTCCGAACACATGTTGTATTGTTTTCCAACTCTTATCAGGCTATCAGCTGATCATGTGTTCAGTTCATGTAATACTGATGACGTAAATGACGTAATTTCACGCATTCCTGATAAGTGATAACAGTTTTGAGTGCATCATAGGAATTTTATAAGGTATGGTGTAAACAAAACAATTGAAAAAGGACTTTGGATTTTTTTATGAATCATTCATGAGAGTTATCTGCCGCATGTATTACTCAAGATCCGCCCAGCCTTTTCACAACTATGTTGGTATTGGCTTTCAGTCTAACCGGATGCAACTGACTGCCATTGTATAAAATGGAGGGACTGCCTTTCTGTCATCAACCCAATTATTTGCAACTTCATACCCCTTTGTAACTAGTGGTCAGACTTTCTCGCTTTTGGCTATCTGTAACGTGTGCATGGATAAAATTTTGTGCACTCATTAGAAGCCATCAGTCACCTAGCCACCTCTCTTCGTACATTATTTAGACTCAAATGCGCTTTCAGCCTAAGTAGATGCCGATGAGTTCCAGCGTCATTCGTGTACCAGATGTTCGTTATTAAGATTGGTCATGAAAACTGCCGTCCGTCACCTCAATATACAATACCTTTTCAAAATTAGAATTCTCCAGTTGTCAAACCAAACTAGCTATAACCCATCATCAACTCCCGAGCCTTTTCCCAACTATGTTGGGGTCGGCTTCCAGTCTAACCGAATGCTTCTGAGTACCAACTTTTACAAGGAACAACTGGCTGTCTATAAATAACTGAACGTAGCTTTATCTATAACCCATATTCCCCCAATTCCAGAATAAACCAAACCGAACCCTATATTTACACCATCTTCAAAGATAAAGATATGGTCTCCCAAACTAACTGGGAACTGGGAGCCATTACTACAGACAGACGCATCAGTGGCAGCCATTGATACGTTTTCGCAAGACACGTTGAAATAGAGCTGCGCCGTGACACAGCTGGCAAGCTGACAAGTATGCGTATGCGCTGGTTTATAGATGTAGCTGTAGGGTGAGTATGATTTGGGAATGGTGAGGATATTCTTTTACATGAAATAATTTTAAATTCATTCATAAAAAATGGAAAAGTAAAAAGTCAATAAAAGAATACATATATACTACTGTATTTAAAATATCAACACATAGATTCTATCAAAACATGTGATGGATAGATAGCACACGCCAATAGACAAAACCTACACTACTTACAAATGAGTTTATACCACTTTTGAGCTGTTATAATAGTGACACACTCGTTGATACACTGCACTAAATAGGTATTAATTCATCTTACAATCAAAGTTAACTTAACAAAAATCATGCAAACAAAAATGAAAATATAAGGTAACCGAACATTACAGACTACAAATATTCTTTTTTTGCGACATCCACGCGAATAGTTGGTCCATCCTACTAATATTATAAACGCGAAAGTTTGTATGTATGGATGTATGGATGTATGGATGTTTGTTACTCTTTCACGCAAAAACTACTGAATGGATTTTAATGAAACTTTACAATAATATAGCTTATACATCAGAATAACACATAGGCTACAATTTGTAAACATATTGTTCGAAATACTAAAGCTGCGCAGACGAAGTCGCGGGCACCAGCTAGTCAGCGTATATATTAACGCATCCAAAAATCCGGAAAGTCTCATAAAATCCCAACTCATAGTCACCCCAGCCAGGATGCACAGTTCGACATATCTATTTACTATCTTCCTATAACTCAAGGTGAAATACCACTCGTCTGCACCAGGTATCCACTATGGTGCAACCACATCTGCCCCACTTCTGAAGTTATGTGCCAAATAAACGGGAACAGTTTATGACGATGGGATTTTGAGCATACCATGCAATTTGTTTGGGATTCCTGAATTTAATGTGTTGTAAAATTCTGATACCGAACTGTATTACAAGTAATATAGATCTAGCTAGATTCAATGGTGCTTGAGGCCCTGTTTACCGGGGCCTCGGGATTGTTCGAAAGAGTTACCGCGGCCCTGGTACATAAAAGGCCTACGACGGAACACGACGGTTTTTAGTCAGTAAGAGTCTGTCACTCCCTCACCGCTGCTAACCCACAGCGGGAGGGGTCATTTGATGATTTTTGATAACGTAAAAAAAAGGCCCTATCCATATGACTTCTTACGTCCACGCTCATTCTTTTGTTACTATCCCCTATATTATTATGTTAGTTAACTATTATCCTTTTTTGTGATGAACAATCTTGGGAAGAGCCCTCCAGTTATTTGTGCAAAGGGATTGTCAGAATCTTCTTGACTGAAACCAACTATGTTCCTTCTGAAGCACTTTGTGTACCTAGGATGCGGTAACTAGCGAATAATTCCGAAGTCAGGGCAGGTAAGGCGTATTTGGTTCATGGTTCCCTGAACATTATGAAAACAATAAAACATTGTTTGAAAGGATAATCTAATGTTTTGATTTTGACACTTGAATATTAGACATTATTAATGGTCTTCTCCGTCTGCCCGTGACCGTGGATGCTGTAAAGGATCCGAAACTTCGGGATTAAATAATATTAATATAACTGCGATAGAATCCGTAAAAGTAGTTTTATTTTAATGATAATCTAATGTTAAAATCAATAACCTTTTCCCTAAATAGGTACAATTAACGTTATTCCCTTGACATCGATTTTTCCAGAAAGAATCTCGGATGCTGATTAAAAAATACGCAAGTAATTGCCCTATGAGAGAAAAGGATGACAATCAAGTCATCTAACAATGACTTTGTAATCAATGGTTTTTCCATGGTCACCTTGAATTAAATAATACGTTGGAATTTATAAAATACATCCATTATTCGATATGGGATGTCCCCGTAACAAATAATTGGATGTTATGTGAACGAGTGGTACCTATGTAAACAGGTTTTAACAATCAGGATGAATGATTGTGCAATATTTGTGAAATAGTTCTTGAGTACGCTATTTATCTATCATCATCGTCATCATCTCAGCCATAGGACGTCTACTGCTGAACATAGGCCTCTCCCTTAGATCTCCACAGATACCTGTTGGAGGCGACCTGTATCCAGCGTCTTCCGGCGACCTTTATAAGGTCGTCTGTCCACCTTGTTGGTGGACGTCCTACGCAGCCTAAGCACTTTTTGACCCCATTTATCTATATCCATTAACATAAATGTATCTATATTTCTATACTAATATTTTAAAACTAAGTTTGTATGAGTTGCATCATCATCCTCCTGCCCTTACACTATTTAATTACATATAACGATAACCGAATCATTTTCAGTTGTCAAATCGCCGAGTTGACCAGTGGGCTATGGTTAATGGATTAGTTAGGTATCGTAAGTACTTAATAGCTAAGCAGTGTAGCCGAGTCTTAGTGTTTAATAACTATTGACCTTGAAAATAAGTCGAAAAATCCACAGCCTAATTGAAAGATCCTTTTCACACAATTGTTTTTGCATCGCGGACTTTTTCTATCCCCTACACCGTTGGATTACGGTAAATTATCTACAAATACTCTGAGAAAAACTGCAGTGAAACCGGTTAGTTCTCAACAAGACAATAGGCTGTTTTTCCCTAATTTTTCTCAATCAATTATTTTCTAGATCTAAGTCCGAGACTTAGTCATTATCTGGATTATTTACAAGAAAAAAGTTACAAGGAAATTCAGTTTTTTGTTACTGCAGCTGTAAATTGGTTGTTTGTTGATATTTGGCTTATTTTCATCCATCCATATTTTTGAGAACAAATTTCATAAGCATAAATCGGACTGCAATAGGCTGATGATGAAGCATAAGTCGGAATAGTAGTTCCTGAGATTAGCGCGTTCAAACAAACAAACAAAGTCTTCAGCTTTATAATATTAGTCTTTGAATGCTTGTATTGTATATGTGGGCTACAAGTAAACTCAATAAGGCGAGAGAGCTAAATAAAACTCGCATTTCTTTGTAAAGTTACAATAAAATAGAAAATCTTGTCAGCAAACCTTGGATTACACCAAGTTCAATACAATTGAAAACTAAAGTCTACTTCACATAAAAGTCGGCTGAGAAATTGCGATTCTTCAGTTTGGTTCAAATAAAGATTATTTGAACCAAACTGAATCGCAATTTATTCAACGATATAGTTTTTTTTTCCTAGCTTGAACTGTCCCAGTGCTGGGAAAATTCCTGCCCATTTCGTCTCCATATCTGCCGATACATCGATTGTTCTCATTTATCACGGTTTCTAGATCCCCATGTGAGTCAACTCTCCGCCTACCTCGTCAACGGTGGCCGTCTTGTGTGAATGCAAGTGAATTTTCAGATTTTCAATTGTTTTAGATGTGTCTACGACCAGTTTTATGAGCCGCACTAGATCAGAACGTCACCTCTCCGTGAGGTTACATTCGGATGACGTTACATTAAAAATTAATATTTTTTAGTTCGTCTTCGGTGTAGCCCAGGCTTTATAAACCTTGAATAAATACAATAATGTAGTATGTAGCTAGGCAATACGTAGGCGATACTTTACACACATAAAATAAAGTAACACATTCATTCATCTTATTGCAATCTATTACACGTTTTTAAAAAATTCATAGACTCTAAGTTAGCGGATGCCTGAAAGATGACATGAATAAAAAAGGAGTAAATGTTAGTATGGCAAGTGAAACAGGAATGGAAGAGGAAAGCATATTGCGCTACACTAAATAAAACTGGAAACAAGGCAGGAAGAAAAGTAGAGTGACGGATAAAATTGCAACTGAATAGGATATTTACTACACTATAGGTATCGAAAATTATACGATTTCAGTCATATCTACTGGTACTATCAAAGTTCAGTGATCATTTATGCTATGAAATAGACATATATGTAGAATGTCCAGCAGTGGACACACATAGCCCTTTAACAATGGCAATATATCTTTAAATACCTTAAAACATTCATACAATGAATTGTTGTTAGGTAATCAAAAATACTTCAATAAGAAGACCCAATTTTAAACGAGCAAACCTTAGATGTCTGTCGGTCCATTTAATTCGCAGCGTTATAAATTTCATACATTTCGAAATCGAGATAATGAAAGCGCAGCAGACGATCCTTTGGTATGAGTCACGCGATGAAATTAACTAAGAGTAAGCCCAAACAAACTTTGTAAATACGCTTAAATGAATTATTACGAATTGGGAATTAGAGAAATAGATCGTGAGTAATAATTTTTAAGGAATAGATAGGAAGCAAAGAAAGTCGTGGTGGCCTACTGGGTAAAGGACCAACCTCTCAAGTATGAGGGCGCAGGATCGATCCCAGGTTAGGCAAGTACCAATGCAACTTTTCTAAGTTTGTATGTACTTTCTAAGTAAATCTTAGACACCATTGACTGTGTTTCAGGCGACTCGTTAAACTGTATTATTTACATTGAACATGACAGCCGGGACCTACAGTTTAACGTGCCATCTGAAACACAGTCATCTTTGAGTAACTGGGTTGAGGAGGTCAGATAGGCAGTCGCTTCTTGTGAAGCACTGGTACTCAGCTGAATGCGGTTAGACTGGAACATAGTTTTGTTTGGCTACATAGTTGGGAAAAAGGCTCGGAGGATGAGATAGCAAAGAATTGATCTAACGTAGCAACTTTTCTCTCAAAGGAGCCAGTTGCGCAGGACATATTACAGTGCTAGAGCATTTGCGAAAACACAGGTGTACTCTCTATTCTTCCGCTCTCGTTGCGCGATGGCACAAAAATATATCAAATACAGACACGATATCAAGAACAGATTAAGTTATTTATAATTCAAAACGAATCCTAATTAAAATACCTACCTCATGTTTTTTTACACTTATACAAACCTTGTAATTTCTGTATTAGGTACCTATATGATGTGTATTCTTATGTTGAATCAAAGACTATGGAAACCACGCGTGCGTTAGTGGATACATACTACCAAACTGCACTTTGGAAAACCCAAAGTATTAACTCTACAATCTCACACAATGAATACATCGTTCACTACATAACAATTACTTACAATTTAATCAATCATCTCAAATACTTGAGATCTTTAAATAGTCAAGGAAAACTTCACTAAAATGCACACAAGGAATTTAATCCACCTTCTGTAGTTTGTACAGTTACGTATACAATTTCACAAGAAATCCTTGGTAGTAAATAGTTTCGTAAACTATTTTAACATTGAGTTGTTACCTATAAACATTCTCACTAAATAAATAATTCAATAACTCTTCTCAATTTGGGTGAAATGAGAGAATCAGCTATTGAAACTTATCAGGATTTCTTTGGCTAATAAAAGCATTTTCAGTAACTTTTGGACTGCTCAATCCTTCTCCGTGTGAGAGGAGGCCTGTGCCCAGCAGTGGGACGATAAAAAGGCTGTAACAGTTGGATTGCACTATTGGTGCATGATGCATTGGTGGTGCAATGCAGTCGCATTGTCCATTGTCCCAAGTCCGATTCCTGAGTTTGACCAAAATCTCTTAACAATCACAAAGCAGCCCGGAGCGTAGAATTTGGCGGTGTTGCACCTCCGAGCCTTGGAAAGCACGTTCGTATAATTACTTTTGATCCGGGTGCAGAAAAATTATTCCCTCTGAATGCCGGTAGAACTGAAAGGAACCGCTAGTTTAACTAATAAAGCTAGGTAAATAATTTTCGTTGTTCGGGTGTCATCATCCTCCGAGCCTTTTCCCAATCACGTTGGGGTCGGCTTCCAGTCTAACCGGATTCAGCTGAGTACCAGTGCTTTACAAGAAGCGACTGCCTATCTGACCTCCTCAACCCAGTAACCCGGGCAACCCGATACCCCTTGGTTAGACTGGTGTCAGACTTTCTGGCTTCTGACTACCCGTAACGACTGCCAAGGATGTTCACTGACAGCCGGGACCTACAGTTTAACGTGCCATCCGAAACACAGTCAATGGTGTCTAAGATATACTTAGAAAGTACATACAAACTTAGAAAAGTTGCATTGGTACTTGCCTGACCTGGGATCGACCCCGCGCCCTCATACTTGAGGTTGGTCCTTTACCCACTAGGCCACCACGACTTTTTCGTTGTTCGGGTGTGATTTCCAATTAACACAAATTAGCACACGTGTGTCCCAAGGAGTATAGTAACCAGTAAAACTGACTATCAGATTGAACTAGGGAGTGGACTGACAACTAGTCGTTAACCTCATTGATAGGTAGGCACTTTGTGTTGTTTAATTCGTGTACCTACGAGACGACAACTAAAAACTACGATTGTACTAAAAATACTGTAAATAAAATTCCTAATTAAACCGTTAATGAGTACCTTAATACCACATGTACTAATATATTCATGAAGAGAATGTTATAAAGCTGACGAATTAATTTTTTTGTTGCTTATAGGGTTTGAAAGTAGTATACAGCATTCCTCAATAAATGAGTTATCTAACACAAGACAAGAATTTGACAAACCGGATCAGTAATTGCTAAGATCTGTGCGTTCAAGCAAACACACATTTCAGCTTCATAATGTTAATCTAGAAATAGATGAAATTACAAAGGCCTGATTTTTAGATGTGTTCGCGAAATCTGTCTGACAGGGTCGCGTCTGAATGTAAATGATTCCAGTCTACCAAACAATTATACAACAGTAATATATTGACGAAAATATCTCGTACTAAATTCATGTTATATTTTTATCCCATAACTTTTCTCCACTGTTAGTTTCACCAATCCTGAGGAAACTAATAGCTATCTGTAGGTAAATATGTCCAGACTTTTTACCATAATATGCCTAGTCTTTTCCCACCTATGTTGGAGGTCAGCTTTCAGTCTAACTGAATGCAGCCAAGTAACAGTGTTTCACAAGGAGCGACTGCCTATCTAATCTCCTCAAACCATTTACCTAATCAACCGGATACCCCTCGATAAGACTGGTTGTCAAGAAATAAAAATAACGAACTGTCTTCTGAACAATAGATGTAAACTGTAGATTTAAATGATAATGTTAACATATACCCGGGTAACTGGGTTGAGGAGGTCAGATAGGGCAGTCACTTCTTGTAAAGCACTGCTGGTACTCAGTTACATCCGGTTAGACTGGAAGCCGAGCCCAACATGGTTAGGAAAAAGGCTCGGAGGATGAATGTTAACATAAACCAAATAAATAAGAACCACAAAAACCACAGCTATTATTTTAACATAAACCTTACCATTGTATCTTCAGTTTAAACAAATAAAACAAACGTGAGCGAACAGCATTGACATATATTTCGATAATGGTAATAATTTGCTTACCTTATTGTGAGTACAGAGAATGGGAAAAGTTGAACAATATGTACTGAATTAAATTGATTGTTATATTGTACAGAAATGTCGTCTGAGTTACGTTTTCGTATGATCAACTATTATAATCAATTGCCTTTCGATATTTGGGTTTCCAAGTCTCGCAAAAATTTTCGCAAATATCGCCTGACTAAAAGCTCGCAGTATGCATAACGAATGTTGAATCTTGCAGAGGGGCTGAATGGGGAAAATGAAGAAAATTTGGGCTACCTAAGTATGTACAAAAACGTGTGCGTGTGTTATGAAAAGTATGTGTAAAAACCCCTATAGACTCTAATTATCAGTTACAGAATAACTTAAATAACACCCTTCATCATATTATACCACCAAGTGAAATTATATCACTCTTTCTTGAGGTTGTAACAAAAGGGAACTTATCCAAGACTTATTATATAATGAAGAATTATGTAATCAGCGTTCTGGTCCACTCCAGACTATTTAATATTCATAACGAAACTCCGTAATGGTTATTCATAACTCCCAGACGGTCTCAATAGATTAATATCTTCAATTTGTATTCTTAAATTTTACTTAGCTAATAACTTTGAAAGAAAAGTTACCAAACTTCTTTGTACTCAGCTGGAGTCCTCATAGTTTTCGAATTAAAAAGAGATGAGACATTTTCTTTAGTTAAAGTAATTTCAAATATAGTGGAGCATATTTTTTCTAAAAATACCTAGTAGAACTTGCGAGTTATAAAATTCGGAAAAACTCATCTTGCAACAAGATTAGATATAAAGAGAAAAAGTGCAATTTTCGACAAAGATTTTGCAGTAATAAAGTATCTAAAAAGGAAAATGTTTACAATAAATCTTTTCTCAGAAAATGCACAACAATAATACAGAAAAAATGAGATTTTATAATAGGTTTGCAATCTCTGCAATAATGTAGTGGCACTATAATTCTAGTAAAATTTTCTTAGACAAAACTTTAAAATTATATCTAAAGAAAATTGTGATAAATGTTAGAACGAATACAGTTTATTATAATTAGTATAACATTAGTTTTTTTGCTTCCAACTTATTGGTCGCGCTGATATAAATAAAATACCAGCCCAGTGTGAGTCGGAATCGCGCACGAGGGGTTCCGTATCATTAATTATAAAACGGAAAAAAAATCACGTTTGCTGTATGGAAGCCCCTCAACATATTTATTTAATTCTAGTTTTCTAGTTTTTAGTATTTCTTGTTATAGCGGCAACAAAAATATATAATTTGTGAAAATTTCAGCTCTCTAACTATCACGGTTCATGAGATACAGCCTGGTGACAGACGGACGGACGGATGGACAGAGGAGCGAAAACAATAAGCTCCCGTTTTACCCTTTGGGTACGGAACCCTAAAAACCGTTTCAGGAATAACTATCACTCTTAACATCATTATTATGAGCAGAACTTTTTCGCTATTTCTTGTAATTCAGGATTTATTTTCCAGGAAACTGAAAACAGTCCACCAAAAAGGTTTGATTCCAAGAACCAACCACACTACACCACGTAGGTACAATCACCGCCTAAATTCGGGGGCACGTGCAAACTTCAACGTGACACTGACCGAACATAATGTCATTGTGTGCGACTGTACTCACCCTACTAGGTCTCGTGGCCTATCGAGGCTGTTCAATAGATCAGCTGACACGTGACAATCCTGACCTATTTCGAGTACATTGTTCAAATGTGTGTGTCTCTCATGTTTAAACTATGGAATTTTGAATGACGTTCATGTGTTAATTTTGTTTGATATATTTGTAGTTTTGTTTGATAAATATCATGGTATTTTGATGATTGATAATTAGCTGACAGTGGTTAAAGAAAAGGCTACTTATATTACAGAAAAGCTTAATTACTTTGGTGTAGTTTTATTTAAGTAAAAAGGATTTCTAAGTACACTCATATTAATTAACAAATTTTTACATTGACACTTGACAATGTCAAACAATAATCAATTTCAAAGAGCTCATTAACCAAAAATAATAAGATACACCTTTTATGAAAAAATCTCATTAAAATTCAAATTAATAAAAACAAACACGGCTTCAGATCATGGAGTTTAATATAAACAATACATTTGCAGTCTGCACCGTGACTTCTACAGTCAACGACATTTTATGTTAAAATTCACGCAGAACATAACTGTATGTATAAACTTTCATTTGAATGTATTATGCAAGATTTTCATGATATTACGTCAGTGAAATGGATATTGGACACGGCTTAAAGGTATTGTTATAGTGTATAAACAATATCTAGTTTTTTCAATAGTTTTTGTATAGTGTAAGAAATATTTTAAATTCACGAAACATATTAAGATAAACATACTCGTAATATGAATTCGGTCTGTATGTCGCCCTTTTACCCAAATTTTATTTGAGGCTCAGTAGTATTTGCGTTTACAAAGAAAATCTAGGGCCTGAAAACGGGCATTGGCTACTTCTACTTTATGCAGCTACGGAAATTAAGTAGTTCCCATAAAATCGGGTGGAACCGTGGCTTATAATAATAACTTATAAAACAATCATTAAAAAAAAAAACTTTTTTTCCTTTCGTGTCCCGATCACGCGGGTTTTTACGATAAAGTTCTTATTTAAAATGCAATTTTATGATAATCCATTACTTATTTTTAATATCTGCGTATATTTATGCCACATGCTACGCCATGAGTAGAATAAAAGACTTTGTTTGCATTCAATGTTTACGTACAAGTAATAAATTAATCATTTAAATATGTATCTTTAACATTCAGAGTTACTTTCGACCATAAGCACATTTCATCTGGCCACCTTAAAGTCTTGCACAAAACAATATGTTTTAAAAAGTAAAAAATACACAATTTCAAAATTAATAATTAGGTACAAAGTTTTTTTTTTATTTAACAATGATTCACAAAGGACAATGGGCGATTCCGGTCCAAATGTCCACCACGAACGAGACCTATATGGCTAGATAGCCCGTTAAATGTAGAACATTTTTTGTTATGAAAGTAAAAAAAAATATAATGCCAGAAAAAAGTTATAGCAAAATCAAATACAACAATTTACAGATTTTTTCAATTTCATTTCACAATTACTTTTCGTGATGTTAGATTTTCGTACTTTCTGTAACTTCTGACAAAATAGAATTGTTCATTATTAGAGAGAAGACACCGCCAGTTACCGCTGGAACCAGGAACCGCTGAGTATATTCAAGCACTTCTGGCGCCTCAATTGGTTAGTGATTCGTACATCCATCGGGCAAAAATATGGGCCGTTTATATGCAAATGTGTCTTACTCATCTTAGTTTTAGATAAAGTGCGGAAATGGAAGTGGAATAAAATAAAAAATTATAATGATAACATACAAAAACTACCGAAAATTAAAAATACATTTTTGGCTATAACTTTTTTTTGGCATTGTTTCTTTTTTTACTTTCTTAGTAAAAGTTACTCTAAATTAAGTGGACTATTTAATTATATAGGTCTCTTTCGTGGTGGACATTTGGACCAGACTTCATACATTCTTGCCCAATCTCCTTTCCAATTGACAATTTTCATACCATATTTAAAATTTAATATCAGTTTATAAATAAACAGTATTACGGCTTTCACCAACTATCTAATCTTAAAAGGGAACAGTCGCCTATTTAACCTACTTCTAAGATTTGCTTTACGCACTCTCAGCAAAATACTATTCACTATTTTCTTCGTGCTATTTTAAAATGACTAAAAATAAACTAATCTTCCGTTAATATGACTTGAGTACCCTCATACTGCAGACTAAACAGTCGGCCGATAGTTGGCCCGACGGCTGAAAGAAAATATTTTTTAAAGAAAATCGTGAATTCAAAGTTTTTAGTTGGTCTTATAGGGCAAATATCTGATTGTTTTGTGCGTACTATCATACATCACCACTTATCAAGTGCTCGCACTAACTATCGGCCGACTAAAAAGTCTATAGTGTGTCTTAAGCACCCTATTTTAGCCTTCATAATAATCCTTAACCTCGCACTTAGGTAATCCGTAACTGCTTAGATAGTGTCCCGTTTTGCTAAGCTGCTTAAGAGCTTAATGTATACTTAGGTATTTTTAACCATCTTTGGAGGTCTAAATGTTACTTAGAGCCACACTGCAAACTTTAAGATGACTGGTAGTTTGATTGGGACAAAATCAGTATGGAGATGAACGCATATTATAACAATCAGTTTTCCGGTCAGTAATCCGATTTAGTTTTGGCGTGGAAGGCAGACATTGTTCTTTTCGCATTTATGATGAAAAAAAATAAGAGTTCTACATTATTTTTTCTGTAATTTTTTTTTACTTACGTGTTCACAAATAAGTGGATTTTAAAAATCAAACGTCCTGAAAAATCGTTTTAATTTTCCGATTCTTTAAGTTGGAGTAAATCCACTGACATTGGGCATCTATTAGGTACATTATTCGATCCGCTTACCCTTCAACTCGGGTGTAGAGTAACTTTGGCAGATTTGCCTTTTAGTCATAGCGAGGCAAGGTTTCAAGGTAAGATTTCGGCAAGATATTTATGCATTGTTGTATTGGAAATGGATTTGTATATATTAATGATTTTTATTTTTCGTAATACAGAAAACCAGCTTGCGCCCACGGCTTCTAATATTACACCCAAACAGGTTTAAAATATCCTAGCTTATTGTGACTAATATTATTAAATGGGATATTATAAATTGCATATCAAATAAATAATCGCCTATCAATAAATACTCATCATTTATATTCTTTTTTACATCAAATAACTTACTTCAATACAAATAAACTAAATGTTTAACAAAACTCAAACTGCAGATAATTCGAAATTATACATCAATATGACATTACTTTTTTCTTATAATGCAATACAGTTAAATTTATTCTTGTACAAAAATACTACATGCAAGCATTAAATACTGATTGCACAGCAAATTTTCCATATTTCATAGCAAAATAACTATCCCAGTCGCATATTAACCAGTAAGTACAACAAAACCTGTTCATCATATTTGTCTTAATTTTCAAGAAGCCATGCTCGGCAAATTTTATGATTATTATAACAAAAAAATCCTGTCACATTGCATTATTTCTAAAAGCAAAACAAATTAACTGAAAAATTGAAGCTAGTAACGAAAACGAATCGCTGCAAAACCGACTCCACGTAGTCTTGTTTGCCCTACCCCTAGAGTGCAATTCAAAACCGCGTAGGCGCGGAGGGGCGAGGCGGCCTGCGAGCTGAGGCGCAGGCAGTTTTAACGCTCGCCGCCGCGGCTGAGGCTGGCCGGCTCCGCCGGCCAGTAAGCCGAAGCTGCGGTGGTGAGCGTGAAAACCATCTGCGACGATAAGCTCGCATGGGACCGCCGGAGCCACGAAGCGCCGGAGCCGTGACAGAAGCCATGCTGCCATGCATTGCTGCATGTTGCATGCTTACTTCCATTATTAAATCATGTTATATTTTCAATTTTTTTTTACTGTTTAGATATGTAAATAGGGTGATATCTTTTTAGATATGGTGGTTTTTTTTACTGGGCACATATTCTTTGATAACGCTATAAACAAACGAACAAACTCTCCAACCTAAATATAAGTAAGTATAAGCTAATAATATCCCAACAACAGTTCTGTGTCCTCATAAATCGTTTCAAGTATTCGTTCTCATCATGCAACCGGGTCGAGCACAAACACACAACGTTGTGAAACAGGGAAACTTCGCAATAATACCGTTTGTTTGTTTACAGCTAGTCAAATTCAATACTTTTAAGGCGCATTTCTATAAACTGTTTATCTTCAGATTATATTATATATATATCAGATTATATTCATAATTTCGGACATACACATATAATATGTTAAATTTCAATATCTGATATCGAATCCAGGATATAGACGAACCACTGTTAATGAACGGTAACTTTACATAAGTGCGTACTTTTGTTTGTGTGCGTTTGTGTGTGATTTTTCACATCAAGCTGTCTGTATACCTACTTATTTTGCTTATTATTATCGATATATTTTTTAATTAGGTACCTATATTATTCCAAAAAACTGTAAATAAAAAGTAAGATTATTTTATGATGCTTTATGTATAAGATACAGTTTTAATTTTCACCGACTATCAAGAAGGGTTATGTTTTTGACCTCGTGAACTACCCAACTCTAATAGAACAGTTACAAATTCACCTTTGATGACGAATCTGTTATTGTTTTTGTTGTTATTTCGGAGAAAAAAAATGACGAATTTAGGCTGTTACGCAATTCTGTTTACAGTAATACTTTCCAAGTTTCCTTCCACATTGTTGGTTTTTCTAGAAGGAAAATATTGACGCCGTTCCAAACAGTTCCAAAGTTATTGAAAGTGACACAATTATTTCGTAACTATGTTTTTTTCTTTTGATTGGCCTTTTTGGGACTTCTACTGCGTAAATAGATCAGTATCATAACAAGATGTTGATACTATTATGACCTATAGGGTTCTATATACATACAAAGGGAACCTTTTGCTAAGACTTCGCTGTCCGTCTGTTTTCACAGACGACGTATTTTAATTGTCGCTATAACAAAACAACAATTACTTTAACTATATATGTATATGTACTAGAAATAAGTATTTAAGGGGCTTTTTTTAACGACGTCAAAAATCATCAAATGACCCGCTGTGGGTTAGCAATCGGAGGGAGTGTCAGACTCTTACTGACTAAAAACCGTCGTGTTCCGTCGTAGGCAATCCCGCAGCCCCGGCATGCCTTGGCCCTGTTGGGCCCCGCTGGGAGTATTTAAGGGGCTTCCGTACAAGAAATTGTTTGATTCTTCTACAGATAATTCTACGGAAACCTAAGAGCGTGCAGTTAGTCGGATGTTTTTACGAAATTTCTGAAATTATAAAATTCACAATCATAGATCTATTGAAATGTAAGTGTCTTTACCTATATCTATGTCTTTACCTGTCTTCATCTATATCGAATAATCCTCCTTCAAAATACATAATGCAGACAATACCATTAACAACGTCTATAAACATAACAGTTTTTAAAGATTGCAACACCACTTGAAGCATTTTTTTAATTTTGCAACACTGTTCTGTTTCGCGCCATGGTCATCTTTGGAATGCGCTTGAGATCCCGAAATAAAACCCATCAGTTAGACATTTCCTCGATAATAACATCAGTCATAAGTAATATTATTAGAAGTATGGCGTTTAAAATATGCGTGTAAGTTTGTATAATATTATTTGCAGTTCCCTACGGTTCCAGCTGTTCTTAGGGAAACCCAAACCCAGATAATTAGATAATAATTCTCAGACTCTAGCAAGACCACTGTACCAGTTGTGAAATGCGTGCAAAGTAGAAAAGGTATAGGTATCCTTTCGCAAGCTCCAGTCTGTGTTCTGCCGGGGCTGCGGGATTGTTCGAAAGAGTTACCGCGGCCCTGGTACATAAAAGGACGTATCTACGCCTGAGGTACGAGTTACTTAAGCCCTTTTTCATTTTCACATTGGAATTAATGGTTCCAAGAGTTCGGGTAGTAAAATCCAACCTTGGAATTTTAAGATACATCTGCTTTTCACGAAAGGGGATTCCCTTTTTGGTGTAATATGATATAAATTTTTATGACAATGTGTGTTTAATTCGTGTAGGTGTGGGTTATATGTTTACCTATTTATATTGTTCCAAATAGTTTTAAAATTTAACATGTCACTGTATTTTGTCCCCAATAAACCAAAATAAAAAGTTTGCTGAATATCGCTGCTATTTAAGTACCTACGTTGTGTGATTAAGTTTTTGGAAACAAAATAAACTTTTTTTTTCTTGGTGAAGAAATAGTGGATTTTCTTTTTCCGATGAATTTCATCAATTTAAAGAAATCTAAACATTGATTTTAGATATCTTACTTTGTCAAACAATAATACATCAAAGCAGCCCTGAAAAACAAAAACACTTACGTCGTAACCGCAAAAAAAAACAATGTTTACAAAAGAAGAATACACAAAAACAAAAGAAGGAAACAAATTAACAGCGAATTCCTCAAAAACCATCGCTTTAATTGATAGAAACCCAGCGACCCGTGAAACGAAATGTTAC
This sequence comes from Helicoverpa armigera, assembly GCF_030705265.1. Classification (NCBI taxonomy): domain Eukaryota; kingdom Metazoa; phylum Arthropoda; class Insecta; order Lepidoptera; family Noctuidae; genus Helicoverpa; species Helicoverpa armigera. The sequence goes on from NC_087141.1 coordinate 7,341,586, forward strand.
AAAAAAAAACAAATAAATTTCTCTCAAGTACACCTTACCATTAAGGTGATCGCACACCTTTTAGAATCGAACGCGCCGAACGAATTTTGGCATTCCTCATTTCAAATGAAGGCGTATGAAACGAATCGGTCTAGTCTGGAAGATACACAAAATGGCAGACAAATTCGGATGACAGGTGTAAAGGATTACACTGTTTACAAAAAAAATTAAACCGACTTTAATAATATACCTACGTTTTATTAAAGTCGGTTTTATACCCTCTCCTTAGTTTTGACAAAGCATCATCCTCCGAGCCTTCTTTCCCAGTTGGGAAAGGCAAACTAGTTATGTTTGGGTCGGCTTCCAACCCTGGCCAACGATGCTGAAAACCTTTTCAACATCGGTCCACCAAACGTCAAATCATCGCGCACAAATTATACATACACACATGCAGGTCAAACTGGGAACCTTCTTCTTTAAATTGGTTAAAAACAAACGATTTCTTCGTCCCATTCGGCTTGGATAAATGTCCAATTCTTCCTTAAATTCGATTCGTTCGTCTCCGACAGATATGCTCTCACCATAAACGGGAAGGTCGAAAATAACCCATATTGTTAATCTGAAATCCATCTCGTATCTTCAGGAAGACGGCAAGGTCTCCACGGCTGATTGAAAAACAAAAAAAGTAAAAGAAAAACATTACACGAGCCGTTTGATAACTTTTTTTCGAAGCCCTTGGTACTGCCTTGATCGTTTTTTTAGTGACAATAGAAATTGTTGCTTAGGAAAAATGGTCGTTTAGTTTTTGTTTATTTTTTCGGGGACTATCAAACAATTACTGTTAACTGTATGAGTATAAATGTAAGATACATTTGTGTTCTCTATGTTTGTTTATTTTGGTATAAAATACATAATAAAGGCCACTTCACTTGAAAGTTTTTACAAAACCATGGAGTGGCTTATATTTAGCAGTGAATGTCCTATGACTGAAATAATGATGACATAAAACCATAAACTCCTTCCTATCTCCTTCTTTAATTGAATCCTTTTAAAGTAACACATATAGCAAACGAAACGACCACAAATATAATTGGAGACATTAAATAAATTCACTTTACCATCAAAACCAAATAATTCAACATTAACAAATGTCACAGAAAAATAAATTTTAATGTGTCATTGTCCTGATAAGTCTGAGGCAGTAAATAAACCTTTTAAAAACATATCCATTAATTTTTTGAGAGGCGGAAAAGTATACAACCACTTTAAAGTATGATGCTCTGAAAATAAAGTGTCTTCCTTATTTGCACAGATTATAGAGATAATACTTGACAGGGTCCGGGTTAGTAAAATATAATTGTCATTGTTTATTGTCCCCGTGAGAATAAGATTTTTGAATAATGGTACATTACCAGCCGTTGGAAAATTACCGGACAACTACTTAAACTTTTGGCCCTAAAGTACCAATTATAATAAAATTGTATTGACAAAACACCGTACATACGTGGTTATTTGCAATTACATAAAATAAAATATTTTTCTTTCCCTTTGCAATTTGCGTTCCGAAGAAATTCCGTAAATGCAACAGATGCTTAGGACAACAATCGTATTAAAAAAATAAAAACAATGTCCTTGGCAATGTTGAGTGCTTGAAATATTTCATCATCATAATAAATAATATCTCGTAACAAAACATAATCTAAGATGTATTGTCTTATTTAAATAAAGCGTAATAAATACAGGATTGTAGTATACAAACATAAATTGTGTTAAGGGGTAGGCCAGCTATGGATAACATTAAAATCATTTAAACTAGACAAAATATACAAAATGTAATTTATTACTCAAAAAGTTGCGTTACAGGCATGACATATCGCTTATGCTACAACTTTCCCGGTTTTTCCGAAATCGCTTTGTGGGATTATAAACTTTCACAAAACAGCCCGCCCGGAGACTGGAAGTTGGTGGTGTTATTCCCCCGAGCCTATAAGAGCACATCATCATCATCATCATCAGCCTATCGCAGTCCACTGCTGGACATAGGCCTCTCCAAGTGCACATAAAGCTCTAAAATCTTATGCTACTTAGTAGCAATCCTTGTTACAATTCCACATCAGCACAGCACAGCAGTCAGGAGGATTTGACAAAATGTAGGCACATCAGCTGATTAAAAATGATTAAAATATACAGCTGTAGATTATTATGTTTTTTTTATAAATATAAATAGAGATAGATAAATATATCTGTAAAAATTTGCTTTTACATCCCCCTTAACAGGCCGCATGCTCATCAAACTACCCTCTTCAATTTGCGTCATACCGGCCGTCAAGAACACACTATTTACTATTGAGACAACTGGAACTGTCCCGGGATAAGTGTCCCGTAAAACCTTACAGATGTTATAAAGGTGAAAGTATGTTTATGGTTTAGGAATAAACTTTAGATAAAAGAATTGAAAATGTTTAAAGAGGTTTGATGCCACAATACTGTCTATTAACTAATGTATTGTCAAGTGTATTAATCGACATCACTCATTTTTTTCATGAAATCTTACCTAATGGTACCAATTACCATATCCAAATCTAACAATACTACAAAACTATTTTTATAAAGTAATTGTTATTTTGTAAACTCTCGCTTTTTATTGAAAAAATCATAAAATTTTTTTGTAAAAATACTATTGGTTTTTCAAGTGTTCACAGTTTTAATCTCAACTTATTAAATTAGTCTAAAACTTTATGCAATTACCTAAGTTACTATCAAATTGCAACATAACACAAATTAATCTACAATTATATTCTAAACTAAAACTAGACTAATTAATCACAGTACCCAACTATTTTACCTAAATACAAACTTATTAGTTACTAGCTTCTCCCCGCGGTTCCATCCCCGTCTCGAGGGTTCTACTTCTCACACCCGGGTAAAAAACAGTATCTATCTATAGTATGTATTTTCACAGGTTTAATACTATTCGTGTGTAAGTAAAATACATTTAAATCGGTTCAATTGTACTGGAGTCAATGCTCGACCGAGACGTACAGACTTTTGCATTTACAAATACAGATTATTAAAGATTCATCTATCCTAAATACCTACTTATAAAATAATAAAAACTTGCGTACCTATTATAAAATACTTACACCCACAAAGTTCTATAACAAGAGCGTTTAGTTAGCGCTCAAGTTCACAATTAAACGAATGAGTTATTGAAATAAACTGCAGTTTATACCGCAGTTAGTGAGTCAATGAACGGGTGGAAGGTGATGAGCAAGGTTGGCAGATAACTGTAATGTAATTATAACTTTACTAGCTTTTATCCGTGGCTCCACCTGTGCTCTGTGGGAACTTCTTACCGACACTCAGATGAAAAGTACTTAGCCTATGTCCTGTCTCAGGTGATAGACTATCTGTGTGCCAATTTAAATCGATTCAGTAGTTTTGATTAATGGCTTAATAGAAGCCGCGTAAGTCGGTAAGATTGGTTGTCAGACTTTCTGATTCGGACTACCCTTTACGACCGCCAAAGATGACCGGGACCCAACAATATAACGTGCCTTCCGAAACACGGTGGAACTTGAGTCAGTGGCATGATGGTCGCACATCCACGGATTTTGTATAAATCTGTCTAATGAGGACCTCTCAACCCATCATGTTTCTTCTTAAGCTCCTTCGAAAAATCCCCCACCCCCAGGTAACTTTCTTATCCTGGTTGGTTTTAATCCTGCTTAGAGATAACCTTTTCGAAATCCTAATTTTCGGTTAGCAATAATAGAACAGACCTTTGTAATTTGATATAAAGGATACTCAATACGCTTAAAAATAATTAAAAAGGCTAAATTACCAAAAACGTTTTCCCCTTTCCCTATTTAAGGCATAAAATAAGGGGATCGCCAAGAAAGCAAAATAAATTATATTCCATTAGTTTTGAGAAAAAATATTAAGCAATACCTATTTGGATATGAAACAGTATGGTTTGGAAAAAATCAAGAAATAAAGTAATAGATCAGGGCCATGTTTTTTCCAAAGTCCACAAAAACAGTTTTATTTTTGGTTCATATTGGGTATACTGCCGGGTGACAGCGATGAGGACCAATTTTTCGACGCACTTTTTTAATTTTAAGTTTATTTTTTATGTAAATATTGATTTACTTTACTTTAAAATAATATATAGTTCATTTTTAACAATAAATAAACATAGATCATAAACATTTAAAAAAATAAGTACATGATATAATTAGCAGTGCAATTTGCATTGTATACAAATCCGGGATGACACCTCTAAAATAAACGAAATGATAAATTGAGTATGCTGTCAGCTATTGGTGTCTAAATTAAGAAACAACTTTTCCAGTACTTATCTATATTTAGGGCGACAAAAACAAAAGGCGATCAATTACGTGTTCTGAATATAAAAATGAATTGAATTTCATTTGACTCCCTCAAATGGGATGGCTGAACCAATTTGGTATATTTTGGACTTAAAATGTTCGTAGAAGTCCAAGGAAGGTTTAGAAAGTCGGTTCAAGAAGTATAAATGTATTCTTATGTAGAGTTTGTGAATACTCTCCTTTCCATCGGTATTATTTGTAAAAATATGTTAAATACACACTTCAGAATTCGATTTTACCTGAATGAAACATTTCATTCACTAGACCCCACAATTTTTGCAAAATTATTCCCTTACGCTGTATTCCGTACGAATGAAGAAATTTAAAATTAAAAACATTGACGTAAGCAGTCATAAACAGTTTTTTTTCAACAATTGACGTGATTGTTTGGTCTCCAGGGGAGGTGATAGAAATATGTGTTTTTAAAATCCACGCAACTGCGTCCTGCTGGAAGTGAAATGAATAATAATTACTCTAGATATCAACAACAACTTCTTAGTATACTAACCTACGTTTATTAGAGGTATAATAGTGAGTCTGAAAGATAGGCTTGAATCATTAATGACATTCTTTTATGCCAAAGTTAAGGTTTGATACAAGACGCAAAACGCTGGGCAGTGGAATGTTCCTGGAGATTTGTAACTTTCCACAATGATTTGGTAACGTTATACTAGTCCTGTTAAGTTTACTTATCTACGGAAAAATCTAAAGTACCTAGTAGAGAAATTTTAGACCGCTAAGTATTGATCATTGACCTTTAGGTGGAAGAACTTTTTAGCCAGAAGGATCAATGTCGAATTTTTGACATCTTCTTTACAACATCGCACTATTAATATAAAGGTGTATACAAAAGTCGGGCTGCGGGATTGTTAGAGAGACTTACACCGCGGCCCTGGTACATAAAAGGCCTACGACAGAACACGACGGTTTTTAGTCAGTAAGAGTCTGACACCCCCTCACCCCTGCTAACCCACAGCGGGAGGGGTTATGTGATGATTTTTGACGTCGTTAAAAAAAATGTGTATACAAAAGTTCATCAGTTTTTTCCGCAAATTGGTGTTTAAAAAGCCTAAAATGACTGGATTATCCACTACCACCTTAAAATAATAATAAACGTATTCCCCAAAGCTCGACAAATAACTCTCTCAGTGCCGTGTCAGTGTGAAGTCGTTTTAGCCTATTTAGAAGACAAACGTCTGACTTTTCCTTATCCCACTGAACTGAATACGTCTCAGTAATGTGCTCTGACGTGAAATATATTGCAGTCTCGCCATTTATTGTGAATTTTGAACGAGTGTCTGTCTGACTCTAATAGAAACTGAAATTGCAAATTGCCTTGAGTGAGCTTGGTAAATCGTGTTTAGTTCCAGGACCATTGTAACTTTTCTGTGTCTATAAAATTAAAAACCTAACTGTAACCAGGTGTTTAATTGCCGACTACTGGTCTAATCGGTGACTTTACGACTAAAAATGGCTCGGTTTCGTTATATTCACATGGTAATCAAAACTCACCATCAGTTTATCCTGAAAATCTTTGTGAATCAATTTCAAAGACTATAAATGTCTGAAATTGTCAACTTGCATTGAGCAAGTGTGGTTCAATATTTCTCAGTATGAGTAGATGTCTGTGCCTTTGGCCCCGCATCACCCGTTTGGGAAAAACAGCACAGACAGAGACACACAGGCATATCAAACTTATAACAGTCGGGTGCTGATAAAGAGAATCAAATGACACTACTACAAACGAAATCACATAACAATATCACGTTAGAAACCGAGTGCATGCACTAGTGCATCATAATTAACCGGGTTCCCTCGCACCCACTGTACGTTTCCCAAGTAATGAAGCACACAATTTATTGCTGCACTCTGGATTTTCCCGAACACAATATTCGTCAATTCAAATAAAAGGTCGAAGAACTTGTTACTTGTTTTCTACCAGCCAATTTCCTCCCGTCCCGAGGGAACTACCTCATGTTATAGTTTCAGCCAGAAGCCGTCCACTGCTGGACAAAGTCCTCCCAACTCTCCCTGATTAGCCAGTTTGCTCGATATTCAGCAATCCGTGCACTGCCTCTCTTAGGTGAATCTTTGCTAGATGTTCTGTCTAAATACTTCCCGGACCTGTATATACTTAATTGCTGATAAAATTGCTCCTGATCTCCATAGAGACCCCCACACCGAAGATTAAATAGTCGGAAGACAGTTGACACGATGGTTGGCAACTTTTTTTAAGGAAAGTGTAATCACCTGTTATCAATGTTTTCAATATTTAGCTGAAATATCCAAACTTTTAAGGCTCGAGCAGACCGGATGCGTATGCGTAACCACGCGCGTAGTCACGCGCGTAGTTACGGCGTAACCATGAGTTGTAATGGACACCGCTTGCGTAACGACGCGCGTGTCTACGTTACGCAAGCGGTGTGGCCTGTCTCATACATTTCCATACATTACAACTCATGGTTACGCCGTAACTACGCGCGTGACTACGCGCGTGGTTACGCATACGCATCCGGTCTGCTCGAGCCTTTAATGTGCATACCATATTCAACTTCATACTGATTTATGAGCAAAAACAAACTATCGGCCGACTTAAAGTTTGCGGGTGCTCAGAGAGAACAGCGGCTGCAGCCAATCGGTCTCGACGCCATTATGATTTATGAATAGCGTAGGCGACAATAAACAAATGAAAAATTGCTTCCGATGACCCAAATGACGCTCAAACGCAAATTTAACATATTCGTAATAGTATGAAAACATTAGTTTTCCACGAAATACTAGAAGTATATTTCTATAAGTAATACTTTTTTCCTCATTTTCCTTTGAACTGCTTATACATGTAGGTACGTCTATGAAATCACTATTAATGTCACATTTTTTGTAAGTGTCCAGTAGAAATTATAGGAGATAACTAGGCTAAAAGTTTTATTATTTATATTGCCTACTTTATAGTTATAATAGTCACACACCTTGCCCTAGAAACAGTTTCTTAGATACTTACCTAATGATATTTTCCAAGAAAATATGCGTGAGACTCTAATTTTGCTGAAGTCATTTTTATCAGAATGCATCACCATTTCAGTTTTTGAAACACAATGTAATAAATTGCTTATGATTCAATTTTGGAATCCTTCGCTTACTTAGTTAAAAAATAACTTTGCAGTCTGTACAAATAACTAGGTATTAAAAATCTCTCTATTTTCGGTCTGAACCCAGTAAAAAAATCTACATAAACGTACACTAATACAAGCCATATAAATGTGATATCACTACACACCCACATAGCCACAATTTCCCCATCCACATATTTGTACCCAATTACTTCTAAATAAATCATAATAATACGGTATGTATCATTAAAATCGGGTCGTTTGAACATCTATAAATCACAATGAATGAAAATATCTGGTTTGGGATGAAGACTGATAAATTTAGAACGGCCTTGTCCCTGATACAGGGCAAATATTGCAAATTTTATTATAACATACTGAAAATATGTTTTGTCAAAATTATCAGTGGTAAATTCTGTAGATTGTGAGAGATGTAGATAATTTTTGACGTGAATTTCAGGGCATAAATTACATATTTATTATATTTACTTAACTATTATAATGTAACTTGTATAATTAGTCATAAATTATAGTCCATAACTTATACATAAAAAGACATACATAACAAAAAACTTTTATTTAATTGTGCAATAAATAGTTTGAAAGATGAATCGTAAATATAGGTACATACAGGTTAGACTGGAAGCCGACCCCAACATAGTTTGGGAAAAAGGCTCGGAGGATGATTGATGAAACTATAGTCAATTATACCATATATCCAGATATCTTAATATATTTCCTTACAGACTGAAAAGTTTGAAAACCATACATTACAATGAATTTGTCACACATTACACAAGTATTTATGTGATTACCTTCACGGCATTATAAACAAGAGGCCCGGCAGACCGCAAGGCGTTTCATGATCCTTGTCTTGTGTAGTAAAAATAAATGTTTACACATTAAACGCTGTGTATTTCTGACTAACTGTTTTTCGCGGTTTCACCCGTATTCCTGGCGGAACTTTTTCTCGTTCTCCTAACCTGATAAAATACTCGTATAGCCTATGTTTTTTATAATAGTGAAACTTCCAAGACGCTCTCCAGATGATCAATTGCATTGCGCAATATTACGAAATGGGAAAAGTTAATGACCGTGTAGGGTTCATTTTGAAGATTGCGCAATGATTTTAAATGACTAAAAGTTTTATTGCACAATATTTTATTGTAATATTGCTCAATTTAATAGTTCATGTACACAGATACACACACAGAATACAGAAAAGAAGAAAGATAGAACACATAGTACATAGGCTAGGCACAGCTTATTTCAAGAGAAATTTCTTCCAGCAGGCCCGTTATGGGAGAGTTAGAATAAGAAGAGATGCAGATAGTGTGTAAAAAAGAAAGAAGCTAAGATTAACCTAAATACATATGTAATATATATATAAATGTTATTGTAGGTCTAGCGGTCGCCTTACAGTGAAATATATTTTCAAATCGGTTCTGTAGTTTTGAAACAATCGAATTAATAGATATTTTTTAAGCCTCGGGGCTAAAACAAAAGAAAATCAGTTTTAAGAACTTAGATAATAGTGGTTTAGATGAAACCCTGTACTGAAAGACTCGTTCTTATTATCCGCTTTTCGTCCTAATTCGACTATTGTTAGACTTCTTTTCTATAGTATTATTTAACAATACCTAAGAAAGTAGGTTATGTTTTTTACAACACAATATGATACGTATTATCTTACCTACTTAGTTATAATTGGGAGACAGAGCTTTTTATATGAAAACAACGGTTACAAAAAATGTTTTCTTTTTCATAGTTCACATGGGCTTTTACGTAATGTGTCTGGAAAATATAAAGTAATAAAATAACCTATGAAAAGTAGGTATATATGGCATAAAGATAGTACAATATTTTCTACTTTATAAAGATGATACAAACCAGTAGCGCCATCTAGGTACAACGACAGAAATTAACAGTTTGTTAGTACGCGCTAATCTAAGGAACTAATGATCCCATTTGCGAAATTCTTTTAGCTCAGTTATCTAGGAAATTTAAGCTACTTTTCTGGCTACTTTAGGCTACTTTTCTGGGTGAGCGGAAAGTAGCTCCTACGGGACACAGCTGAAACAGCTGTTGGCAGAAGCAAATAGCTACATTATGCTTGGTCACAATACACAAATTTGATAAAGTTAAAATCGAGAAATTTAATATAGCACCAGGAAAGTATTTAATCCAGTTTAGTTAGGATACAAAAAATCGTCACAATCAAACTTGTAGCAAAATACCATTAAGATTTTTTTATCCCATCATACCTTTTTACAAAACTGGGTTAGATGACTCGAATAAAGATAAATGGGTCGTTCAGGTGCTCGTGTAGTCTAATATATTAATATCACGGGTCAATAAACTGTAAATGTTACATTTTGTGGGTATTATATTGCTGGAATAATGATTGATAACTTTTTTGCGAAGTCTTAGTTACGAACTCATTACGAACAACGAATTATTATTTGTATTATGAACATTTTTATTATTACACATTTTTGAAGGAAAAAGCGTTAAGCGCACAAAGGGACACGATGATGACAGATGATGATTTCCTGCTAGCCGATTATCGGCTACGGCGGCTGATCTCTTATAATGAAATAAGCGCAGGCCATATAATAGTGCACAAGGATTTGTCAGACACAGGTGCACTCACTATTCCCTCACTCTTATGGTCCCATGGGATGGCAATTTGACATTACCGAAGAGGGATCAGGCGCAGGACCGACATAAATGAGTATATCAATCGCCACCTGCCGGGCTCCATGAGGCTTTGTAAAAGTTTTGAAAACTCAAAGCGATTTCGGCTCGACCCGGGGCAGCTAGACCAACGAAGCAGTTGACGTTATTAAGAAGGTAATTATGGCTACATGTTTAGAAATAAGTACAGTTTACAAAGAATGTTTACTTACAGTTTCAAAAACTAAAAATCTCCGTTTAATTCGAAGTCCAGCTTTCAGTCGGTAACCGTGCGTAGCTAATAAGAGCGGCTTAATAACCCTCGTTTAAGCGTTTTGTTTGTGCTCTTGCGCACGGGACGTCGTAACTCCAGACTGAACTCATATTAATGATCCCTCAAATGTCAAGGGCAATGGAGTATTGGACTGGAGTATGGTTCGAATGAGAGATGAATGCAGTTTAATATAATATAGGTATTTGATGTTATAACTTAGATTTTATTTAGATTAGAAAAAAACTGTTAAATAAAACGAGTATTTATATAGTTTTCATCATCGTTATATCAGCCAATTTATAGAGTATACACTGTTAATTATTAAATACGCTAAACAATAATGGGGTACTAGTAGAACATTCTTCCAGTCTAACCTATTGCAACTGAGTAGGTACCTGTGTCATACATGGAGCGACCGCCAGTAATCTGGCCTCCTATCTACGCAATACGACCCCTTGGTAACACTGGTGGTCGGAATTTCTGACTTCTAACAACCTGTAAAATGACAGCCTGGGGCCCCTCCAAGCAACGTCTTTAGTAACACCATGACAAGATTGTCATCCATCCACGAATCAACAATTTTAATGTATTACCTCATAAAAAATATTTTTTATCGAAAAAATTCTGCCTTTTTTCTCCGCCAGTACATACAATCTTAGTCACAGCACTAACGACCATGCCACCATACTGATTGTTTAGTAAATACTAGATGACCTGGCTAAGAGACGCTTTTAACCTCAATCAAGCAATTTCAGCATAAAACAGGAAACCATGGATAGTTTGACCTGATTTACAAACAAATATACAATTTCTTTTGTGCATTGAATTTTAATTGGTCGACTTTTGAAATCGGGAACAGGAATAGAATTTGATCAACTGACTGTTGCACTATTTCAGTGTCTATTAACCGAATCATCATTTTTGGTTGTCAGATCCCGATTCGACCAAAATGGGCGGCAAGTGAGCTGGTTTTTGATTTGGTTATCGTTACTATTAGGTATATACTGCAACTCACCCTAACCTTTTTTTAACCAAATTGATACCATAACATTTTGGTCTTATCAATAAGCGCATTATGATTTTCAAAAGTCCACAAAGGGGCAATCTTATTTAAAAGGCAAAAAGCACTGCAGCACTTACTAATTCGACTTTCAAATTGATTCTCACTCCCTGTTTCCAAGCCACATTTATGCATAACTAGGTACAAAAAATGCGTTTACCCGACCCTCAAAAAGAGGTAACCCAAAACATAACGGTATCACAAAATAGGTCCACTTATTCAGTTAGCGGTCCCCCAAAGATCGGTTCCACAGCGACGTTCTATTTTTGAAATTTTGAATTTGAATTTCGAATGGACACGGCTACCGTTTTTGTGCTAAATAATATGCAGTGGCCAGTATAAATGAATCCAAAAAGTTTTCTTTTGTTTTATTTAGCAGATGCTAAGTAGGTGTTTGTTCAGTTATTTTGATGTACAGCAGGATGTTATCCAATGGAGTATCAAAACCTCATTATTATGTACCTCCTAGCTACCCATAGAACTTGCGATACGCGTGTTCAGATTTTAATGGCGTCTTCTATCACAAACAGGAAGATTCTGTGGTAAATAAGTTATAAGTGGATAAATATCCACGTGACTGTCAATTATGACATTGAGAGAAGCGCCTTACAGATTTCGAGACGAACTGCTCGAATACCATAAGATTATTTAGTTCCGTAGGCGCTCAGAGCTTCTACTGGAGGATATGTTTCATAATACTGACAGGTCCCCGTTTTTGTTTGAGCCCTAAATACCCATAGGCAGTTTATTTGGACTAGCTGTCTCTGGTTTAAAAATCTTTTTCATATTTTTCAGTTCAAAAAGTTCAATGTAGGTCCTCATTTAAACATTAATAATATACTCTGTTATCTGACCCTATAATAAATACCCTTTTTATAAAAGGAATGAGGGTCTTCTCAATTTTTTCTGCCACCGGGTGGCGCCACGTATGCGTCTGGTCCAAACAGCTGTCAAATAGTATGGAATTGTAGGGTCCGAACTTATTGTTTATTGAAATTCTGTTATATATATAACACTTCCAGTGTTATTGATTTTATTATGGACTACGGTCAGAATAAGGTTTCCGAACTAAAAATTGAGCTAAGAGAGAGGGTGCAAAAGTCACTGGTACTAAGGAAAAGCTTGTTGAAAAATTTGTTAACAAAATATGATTTAGTTTTTTTTATTTACTCAACCGCAATAGTAAAACAATAATGCAGTGCTTTAATTATAAAATAAAAAAAAAAACACTAAAATCGTTCACTATTCATAGTAAAGATAAGCACTTTGACAGTTACCTGGACCTGACGACTCGGTGCTGCCACCTCGTGGACGCCATTTTAGAAAACCCTCATTAAATACGACCGGACAATAACCGTATTTCAGTCACATCTATGAACCCAGTTTGCCATTCTAGGAAACATTGACCCATGAGTAATGAGGTTGTATTTTTCGTCAAAATAAACGATTTGTTGAATCATAATTTAAATAAAGGTGATTCACTCATGATAATATGATATCATAGAAAAACTGAACAAAGTTAACGGTTCATTTGTGTTACGTTATGGAATAGATAGTATTCTGTATTATTTACAAGACGAGTACAATTTCAAAATAATTTTGAACCTAAGTTCATTCTTATCCTTCGTAAACTTATTAATATGTCATCATTACATAGCACTTGGTGTAGGAATAACTTATATTCGTAATTGGTGTCCCTAAATTATCACTTACCTTTAGAAATTAAGAGCTAAAAGAAAAAGAACCAAACCGTAGTAACTATTTAGTAATCTGTGACCAAACACGTTACTGTTACGTTACTTATATTGTCAAATCACGAACGCATCCTTTATAACAGTATTAATGCATTTGGACCAACACATGAACGCGCTCGAATCAGTTTCACGGACTTTTCGAATTTAGAATTGTAGAACGGCGCCATGTTTGCTTGTAAATTCCATATTTGAATTTATATGAACCGTTAACCGTGCTCAGATGCAATTTTTGGTCGCGTTACATAAAATGTTCCAGTATTTTCTTTGAAACCTTCAAGAACAGTATTAGGTATCTGATTTGGAGACTATATTACAATAATTTTGCAAATAGCAGCCCTTTTTAAAGTCAATTATGTTTACTGTTATTTTATGCAGTATCTGTTTAAAACTATTTATGCGATCATTAGTTAGCATTGACGTAATTTCTGAAAAGATCTATGAAATTGAAATTAAACATAGGCACTGTTGGACTACATTAGTAGACGCGAATACCGTTTGATCTCTGAAACTATAAAGAACGATGCCACAATGATTATTTCCTCTAATTTTTTGTTTATCTTCTGCCGGTGCATAGATATAGCTTGCTTGACTAATCGGATTCCGCCAAATTATAGGCGGTCGGAAATCCGCAATAAACAAAAATTATAATTTTGTATCTAGGTAGATATAATTTATACTTAAGCAAAGAGATGAGATGACAAACTAAATCAAAGAATAAACGAATATTCAATAATCTGCCATTCCGACTCTTTGCAAAAAAACCCATGCCTCTAGTTCGTGGTGACATGCTTTACACGTGCCCAAAGGTTAAAAAACAACCCCATGGAAAAAAATACATCCCCATTACAGCTTCCCACACAAACTCCTATATTATGAACTCTTTCAATCGCAATTTTTATTCTATAACCATTACCATAATCAATGGTTCAACCGTCGTAGTAAATATGTCATTATAATTGGAACTCTTTACGGCTGTTCCAATATTTTATCTATCTGTTGTTTTTGCTTACTGGAGATAGGAATCTGACATCATGTATGGGGCGTCTGTCAAAATTCTATTTCTAGTATTCAAAACAACAGATACCAGTCCAACCAAGGGGTATCGAGTTGCCCGGGTAACTAGGTTGAGGAGGTCAGATAGGGCAGTCGCTCTTTGTAAAGCACTGGTACTGAGCTACATCCGGTTAAACTGAAAGTTGACCCCAACATAGTTGGGAAAAAGGCTTGGAATATGATGATGACGAGATACCTAGATAGAATATTGGGTACAGACGTGAGAGTAGGCAGTGTCTTGTTTTAATAATTTGGATTTTACTTTGAAAAAAGTATTTAGCATAGATTAATATACTTTCCAAGTATGCTTTTACTCTGTTACTGAATACTGAGTTTGAGTGAACTTTTGGACAGGAAGCCGACCTAAACATAGTTAAGAAAATTCTAGACAGATGATATTTTTATACGTCCAAAGTCTTTGAAGAAAATAAACCTAACGCAAAGAACGCTACAGAAGATACCAAACATTACAGACAAGACAAAGAACATAGGAATGCCATAAATAAATAACATGATCAAGCATAAAATATAAATCAAACTAAATCCATACTATTTGCATTGCAAGAAATTTCTAGACATTCCATCCGTCGATTGATGCCAAAGCAATTATAAATTCCTTAACACATTAACCTATTTATTTACTCTCAAAACCTACTTCTCAAAGTTGGATGAATCATAGTTTTTCAATTAAATATATTGATTCCATTAATAATACTTCTTTGTGTGTGCTTTTTATAAACAACCAGCCGTTCTCCCGCGGTTTCACCTATGTCCCGTGGGAATTACTGCCCGTACCGAGATAAAATATAGCCTATATTACGCGGGAAGAGTGTAGCTTTACAATAATGAAAGAACTTTTTAAATCAGATCTTTAGTTTCGGAGCCACACAAACAAACAATGAGAAAAATGTTTATTCTTTATTATATTAGTATGGACAATGGCCAATGCATCTTCGTCAGTTAATGAAAAATATTTACAAACGCATATTTTTGAGAATCGCTGCCGCGCTGTGAACCATAAAGCTTGGAGATCAATCAGTTTAAACAGTATTAAGGATAAGAAACTCCTTTGTTTATTTGCCTTTTATTTATCTATGGTTTTAAAGATGAAAACAACAGGAACATAAGGAATGCGATATTTTTTTCCTTCAATTCACGTAAATTCTTAGAAATTAACGCTTTTCGTACCGTAACAAAGAAAATAATAACAATATTTTTACTGCGGCTGCTTTCTGAAAGTACATAATTATTTAATAACCATCAACACGGATAACAAATAATTAAAACTAACAGACTACCGCTGACGCAGCCCGCCTAAGTTCGATTTTTTTTAGGAGATAAATAGAAAAATTATGTGCACAAGTCTTGTAAAAAAACGGCACAATTATATCCGTCCTACAAAAAGTCTGACGCAGTCTATAAAATTGTAAAATAATCCTCTTTAGTAAAGAAAAACATTTTCAATTTTCTAATACTTACAACAGTTATCAACAAATCCAACCACGCTCAAACATGAAAGAAGCAAAAATTATAATAGCTAAACCACGTGTAAAAATTGAGGACGGACCTATTTGGTGAATAAAACTTATTTTTATATATCAATCGGTCACCAGCTGTGATGATTGCTCTGAACCTTGAGAGATCCACGTGGAGAACAGGAGTATCGATGCTCGTGAGAGCTATTAAATTATTTTGAAAAGATCACCTCATCTTTGATTAGCTCGTGTAACTTTTATTGAGTAGGTTTACTTAATTTGTTTGTTGGTTGTTTTTTAAATGAGTTATGATTGTGACGATTTTGTTACCTGTCGATGAGTTAACCTATGTTATAGAATTGACTTGTTAAAGGTTCTGAATTTGCAAAATAGAGTTTTGAAGTTCTTAGGAAAAGAATTTGATGGGTCCTGGAAAATGGTACCTAGTCTTAATAGTAATAGTTTTTTAAAAACTACACGTTAGCCTTTCAATAATTATTCTCATACGTCTCACTAATCAGATCAAAAGAATTTACTTACAGGAGATTGATAAATATTTTTAGTATGTCACATTAAAATCTTTGTCACTGACAAAATTTTGTAGTCGTCATTTTTCATTTTGCCATTACAAGACAATAATTAATTATTTACCTAAAATAAGCCGTCTTCATTTGTTTTCTTAGGGCGTGGTTATATGGCAGACTAACTGAAGTTCCTCAATCAAAATAAAGGACTGAAAGATTTATTTTAGTCTTAGCGAAAATCCTGCCAACAAGGCTATTTTAGGACATATGGAGCTTAAAATGATTTTGCAAATAGAACACACACTACCATCGTCTTGATAGTTGGAAATAGGCCAAAAATAAGTAAAAACACTTTATTCCAAACATTTACTCAATTTTAAACAATATAATCTACGAATATTGTATCTTACATCATTAAAAATACCTTACATACAGTATAATTTATTTGACTTTCTTACATAAAACTATATTACAAATAATAAGTAGTATTTATTTAGTACGCAACTGCATAACTATCGTCACTATCTATATTATTGTTCGAGTCTTTATACTTATGGTGTATTTCCCCATCATTAAATATTTGATTTATTTCATCTGGACTCTCATAATCTAATGGCAGTTGCTGATACCCTGACCTATCCTCATTTTGATCAGTTTCTTGATAATAAACTTGACCACCGCTTAGGTAAGGTCTAGATTCATCATTGTTCGACAAAATTCTACTTTCACCATCCCTTGATCCTTCATTGTCTTCTGCAAAATCATTAGGTATAGACTGCGCTAGTTCTGGGCTGATTTCTTCATCATCATCTTCGTCCTCAGTATCTATACCTTTGACTTGAACATTTGGATCATCAATTTGGTCTAAGTCTTCAGCATACTCGTTCTGTGCAGCTTGCTGATCATTTTCTGTTTCATCATCGTCTACGGCATCTAGTTCATCACTTGGCCCGTCATTGTCATCATCATAATTACCGTCGTCATCGATCTGACTCTCTTGGTTTGTCACATCACTTTCAACGTAATTGTAAACGTTATGTGAAGACTGCATCACTTCAGCATTGGTGCTTTGTACATCATTAACGTTAGAAACGTTTTCTTGTGAACCATCACTCATATCTTCTGCGCTATTATTGGCATCTTCTTCAACTTGTACATCACCACCGCCACTTGGAGCGTATCCAATATTCTCTATATTGAACGTTTCGTCATTCACTGTTTGCACTGTCACGACGGCGTCATACGGCACGCCTTGATTACCCACTAATACTATAACTACGTATTTGTAACCAGGCCCACCGTCAACTATGTTTGCTTTTAGTGCCGTTCCGAAGTCAATGCTACTTACTCGAATATGTCCTATGGTGTTACCATTGCCGATTGCGGGGTATCTTATAGCTAGAGAGCCTCCGGGAAGAGATAGCCTGATCTGTTCGGTGTTGGTTTTCTCAAGTTCTTCATTGCCGACATCGAGTAGGAAGACAGACGGGTACTTGTGGAACGGATTTGCGACTGCGAGTGTTAGCAGGTGAAAAATTAAAAATGCTAGTAGCATCTCGACTGTTTAGGCTGTAATGTTGGGTCATGGTACAATAATCAGATTCTTATATAACAGAAGTTTCACGGTTGATACAGCCTGGTTTTTGTGTGGCCCTGCGTCAAGCGTGACGACTCCAATGTCAAATGTATCTTCAATTGGAATCAGGAAAAAGTTAATCTAATTATCGGATGCTTTTTACATTTGCATATTTTGTTTAGAAGTTGAATTAGTTGCTAATTCGCTTATTCTTATATTCTGATCATGCACAGAACATGAAAGTAAAAAAACGAAATTCTACGAAAGTTACATTGAACCCAGCTTTAAATTTTGTGCACCTGGTAAATTATTTTTACTTTATGAAAATTCTATTGATAACAGTAGCCCACAGCTAAAAACCATCTATAGCTCACCTCTGTCGACTTATGTTTGTTTACTTTTTTAAAGAAAATACTATCATTTTGCTAGAAACTGGGGGCAATAGTATTCATGGAAGATTTGCGAGGTTTTTAAAGATTGCTTACAGGAAGCTAAACTGTTATTTTTTTGCGCAGGTCAGGAACCAGACGAAAACAAAAGATGAACGTGGCGCAAATCACAACGTCCTCTAAATGCCCACTTGTGTGAACTATAGCGTATTTTAAAAATAAATGGACAGAAATAAAACACAGATTAATCACAGCTTTGGTTTCTTTCAATAATGCTATAAATCATAAAAATATAACATCTTTCGTGTCTGACACTAATAATAATTTATCACAATGCTAATAATTTTGAAGATCAAGCTTAAATAGAGACATGGAGAAGTTCTTATTAAAGTATGTATTATCAAAATCGTGGGCAAATGAAGTATTTTAATAAATCCAGACATAATATCAGCTCTATAAATAAAATCTTTAAAAAATCGACATAGGGAATTTAAAATTCTAATATAATACATAAATAATTAGGTTACTTTAATTTCGATAAGTAAATCGAAAGGAAATCACAGAAAACACTCATAGAGATTTTTACCAAATATTTTTTTACGACTAATGCTGTAAATAAGGTACTCTAAAGCTCGTTAACAATCAAATTATTATTAATTGACAAAAATAAATTCTTTGAAATAGGTTCAGCCCAATGAGGTTTAATTGCGAAAGTGTTATAAGGTATCAGGTTTGCGATATGTTTGTAAACTAATTGATTCTACATACCTACATAGAATAAAAATTAGTTACTAAAAATTACTAAAAGCACTGTTACACAAATATTCGAAAATATCCCCAGGTCAGACAATAATTTAAATCTAGATTAAAACGACAATAAACAATTAAATCAGCACAGAAAATGTCAATGTAGCCATTCATATGACGAGCACGTTACGACCTATAGAAATAGAAATAATTGCTCCACATTAGCCCACGATTTTGACATTACAAGTACAGTTACATTAACAAGGATTAGTTAAGTTATTGGTTATACAG
This sequence comes from Helicoverpa armigera, assembly GCF_030705265.1. Lineage (NCBI taxonomy): Eukaryota > Metazoa > Arthropoda > Insecta > Lepidoptera > Noctuidae > Helicoverpa > Helicoverpa armigera. The sequence goes on from NC_087141.1 coordinate 7,360,885, forward strand.
TTATTTATAACATATAGTTATCTTAAAAAGGATTACATTTACATACATAATAATATTGTCACCTAATGCAAATTCATGATTTTTTTTTCGATCACACTCGCATTGAAAGCACCAATTTCTTAATATTATTTTTTGTTTAAATTTTTAAATCATGTTTTCTTTCTCATACATTTTTCTAGTCTAACGAAAAAAATACAGCACACTACTCGAGGATATATTATTTAAGTTTAACATTTGAAGATGATAAATCTGTATTATTTTTAATAAATAAATGAGGTCTTATAAATAACGGAGTTTAATTTGGCATCACGGAACATAATGAGGTCCTAAAATGGATAATTTACAGGTCTGTAACATTATGGAAATTACATAGGTGAATACTCTATTATTTTATTAATAGGTATATGGAAGATAATCGATAAAAAGATAAAAAGTCAAAATATATTTTAAAACTTCATAGACTGTAGTTTTAACTGAAAGGCAGCAAAGCTCTTCAAAGCAAATTTCTCACTGACTTTTAAAACAATAGCCATGCATCACTTATCTATCATACTTAAAAGGCATTGAACAGCAAAAATATTCCTAAGTAAAAATGACTCAAAATCACACAAAATAAACCACAATAATTTTGGAACCACATCAAATTATACGAACAAACTTGCGGGCTTGTAAATCAATGGGGTAATTTTTACTGCAAACTAAAACTGCAAACTTTTTTGAGGAGACACAAATGTCATTTCTTACCTATAATACCTATAATTGCAAGTGCTTCACACCAAGCTATAGAAGATAAACGGACACATTTGGTAGAGTAATTAAGATTTAAGAACTTACTGTCTACACATAAGAAGACACACGATTTTCAACTTGATCATAAGAGTGATACATTACAAATTACTATACTCGCACGTGATATAACCAGAACAAGCAAAACATTTTTATTTTTAACAATAATATCATTTCTTGAGCATATTCATAAGAGATCTTGCTACCAAACCTCGTGAACATTAGACGGAATCAAACCTTAAATAATTTTGAACGAAGCTGCAGTTTTTATATGACTGTCCACTTTCTTCAAACCTCCTTGCATAAAACCTAGAGATGACAGCCAAATTGGAGGAGACTTAAGTCCTATTACCTCCATATATTCTAATCAATGCTAGTGACAGTAGTCAAAACTTATATAAAATAAATAAATGATCTGCCCAATTGACGGTCATTCGAAGAAATGGTCATCCGAATTGTGGAAATAAGGCCTGTGTCGCACAAAATCACACCGCACTAATTCGCAGTTCTGTGTACAAGCCCTAAAGGAAGTCTACCGTCATTTCTAGGATGTAGACATTATTTTCCGTTCTGTCACTCATCATTGCGCTTACTAAATAGTACTTATACTTAAGCTTAACAGTGCAGAAAGCAACAATCAGATTGTTCTGATCAATCTTTGCAAAAAATACAGCAAATATCTAATTTCCTCTTTGAGTGCATAGAACTCTTTTAATTTGGACACGAATCGTGTCACGTAAAATGTTGGTTTATTGCCAAATAAAAAAAGGAAGATCTGGATTTACCATTGTTATACCTAAGTAGGTACCTACGTTATACTGAAAATCATACAAGTCGTAGTCACAATCTAACCACAGGCTCGAAGATCTTTTTGCCATAGGTACCTTCCTAATGCTTTTCGTCGTTCCCATCAGATACAAAACAGCCTTTTATCTTCAAGATGGTCACTTCCAGATATACTGCGTAATTTTATGATAACCCTAAAAACACCGTCGCTGATCACAAGATTAGTATTTATTCACCGAAAACTATCTGAATTTAAATCTTCCCACGATTTTATATCGGATCAAAAAAGTTCTCAAACACGCACTATTGTTAGCACGATTTTTTGTTGATGCTCGAAATTAGAGTGATAATGCACGATTTTTTGTTTGAGATGAAAAATAACACCCCTTTTTGCGTGTCAAGTTAAATCTACGTTCACCTTAAATAAAATATACTGTGGCAATGATGCAATTAGCTACTAAAACCAAACTTACTTGATTAAATACAGACTCCTTTCATACCACAAGCAAGTCAAAGCTCGAGACGAAAAATTTAACATTTGTCTCTGGCACAAATTATCGTAAGAAAGTTCTCATTTGCTTGTTTTGGCTATTCAACGATGCCTGAGCCCTATCCGCCTGATTAATTAACTGATCCAACTTACTAATTTGCGAATTTACTTGTTTTCCAATATCTTTAACCGCTGCCTTACCTAACAACGCTGAATTTTCTTGATCTTCCATCTTTTTTAAATCATCCAAAGCCGTGTTGATGTCTCCGCCATTTTGTTTTGATTTTCCCGCGCGTGGTGTCATTTCGTTGTCACCGGGACCAAGGCCCTGGTTGATGGAGCCTATGTCAGAACTTGGTGGGATGTAGTCTTTGTCGTAATTTGTCTGGCCGACGTAGCTGGGCTCGCTGGAGTATGATAAGTTGTCTTTGGCTGACATTTTTACGCGGAAGAAGTTTGTTATGGTGCCGCAGACGCCCTGGAAAATATACAAAGATTTTGTTTTTGAAAAGAATCTAGAATGGGTCGTAAAGTTAGTAGGTCAGGAGATTAAAAACTTTTCAATAATTAAGTAGATCTGAGTTAGGATGCAAGAAAAAAAGCAAAGTTGACTAAAGATATCATCAGATTACTCCTCCAGCTGTGTACAACGAGAGGGACTGCCGAACGTTTACGGCTTAACTAAAACCTATTTTTCTTCTGATCCAATTTGATACTAGGGCCGCGGTAATTCCCTCGAACCATCCCGCAACCTGCCAGGGTTTCGGACCTAAGGGTTAGGTAAGGCCCTTTAGAATTTGCTGAATGCTCTTGCAGGAGCGCGTGGAACAAAAGACCCAGCCGAACCTGAAATTGTTGGGATTATTATTACTTACCTTCAATTTATTGATTTTGGTCTGCGTAGAATCCAGAATTGTATTCAACTCTGTGAGACCTCCACTGCCTTCCTTTATCTGGTCATCCAGCATAGCAGTATTCTGCAAATCAGAAGTAGCAACCTACTTTTAAACCTGTCCCGCCGTTTATACAGTTATGAAGACCTACCAAAAATACATTATCATAAGGTCAAGGTCTTAATAAAATTCTACGCAGCAAACTCTTTCTCTAATTTAGAGGAAAAGCATTTTAGAAAAAATGGTAACTTTTAGCCCTTTTGGCTCGAGATCAAACTGACATTATAAAAAATTACACTTTAAATTCTGACTGAATTAATCTCCAATTTTCCCAGTATCGTTTCTTTTAATCTATGACATAAAATTTATATTAAAAATAAATGAACTCAATTAGTATACTTATACATTTTCTTTTTATTACAAAGCAGTTCTAAAATTATTACAGGTATGTAAAACTATATACTGCAATGAACGAATTATGTTATGTAGCTCTATTAAGTATAAACATCATCATACTCCTGTCCTTATCCCATAATTGAAAAAAGCTCGAAAAAAAAAATTAAATGATTACCTCTGCCGTTCTAATTTCAACTTCCTCAAATTCGACGACATCCAAATGTTTATGTTTTGATAAAAAATCTTCTCTGTCAGGCAAAGGCTGGCCGAACAATTCAGCCCTAGTACAGGCATCCTCGTAAGCTTTTAACGACATTTTACAATCACTAACGAATAAAAATAGGCACTTTTTATGAGAAGAACCTCTTTTTAAATGAATAAAATAATTTGAGGAAGAAAACCTCTATGACAGCAAGTCTTGCTTTCGCGCAAGTGTAGACGTAAAATTAGATCTTTGGCGCAGTTATTGATTTTTCGACTTGCTGCTTTATTATGTTTAATTTTGTCATTTTCTAGGCATAATAATGTCATTATATTCAATTAAAGATGCATTTATAAAATTTAACCATCGATAATAGTGAGATCTACGTAGATTCCCAATATTTATTCATATTTTTTGTGACCTTGCAAACGTTTAACATTTCGAATTTCCCGCTTAAATTACAATGTTGCCAGTATAGCGAAAGTATTAGAACACGTTTTATTTTCCGAGAAATGAAATAAAAAGGTTCATATAGTTTTAGAAAACAGTTCTATGATAAATAACGTTTAATTTAAATAAAGTCTTAGATTTAACCAGTTTTTTAAATGTATATTTCATTATTAAATAAAAGGCTGCGGACATCTGCAGATCAGCTGCTTCCAGGGTCAATGACCGAAAGAATGAACTTTTGAACCACTTAGAACAGGTTAATGAATGAGTTCGTAAGGGATAGCAACATTTTCCCACTCCTAGTCGCAGCCAATAGGATTGTAGCATCGCTCTTGACCCTTATCTGTGTTAGCATAAAGATTATTTTGTTTATGTTTCTATTGCCACCCGGCATCGGGAAATCCCTTGTCATCTTTTATTTCATTTCAATAATAAATGCTGGTAAAATCACTTACTTCAGTGATATTTAAGTGTCGGACGTTTAGTTTGTTACGAAATACTTCTGCAGCCATGTCCTCAGGTACGCATCACTATAAATACATTGTATTTTTTAAATTTAGAATTTCAAACATAACCTTCTTGCTGTAGTCAAATTGTTTCAATAAATCGGGACTCAATTTTTTTTTGTTTCTAAACTTGTTTTTTTGTTACCTATATTTATTTTCCTTGTTGTGTTTTTATACCATAATTAAAGCTTGGAATCCATTATGTGAGATGAGTAAATTGAATACTGCTGTGTCATTTTCGCTGACCACATAAAAATAACAGTATGAGTGTTCTTTATTTTATCCAGTGAGGATTCGTTCGATGGTTTGTAGCAAACTTATGGTATAAAACCTCTTTTTGCACATGCTACTAAAAAGATAAGAGAAATAAAACCTTTTTTTGGAAATACCCACAGGACTCAAGAATACAAATAAAAAATAATATGTCATCTCATTTGCCAAATTCTTGTATGTATTTTTAGCGTTTAAACTCAATATTTATTGAAAAATCTAAATTATGTAATTTTTTTCAATAATCCCCTCACCATGAAATGAATAATATAATCAAGTTACCGGTAAACAATGGTGTAATCGTAAAATTTCTAAGATATAGCACACAACTAGAGCACAAAAGTGAGTTTGATTTCTATGACAAAATTTAAAAATGTATTTTGTATTTAAAAGTCTGCACTGGACGTTTTAAAATGAAGGGGAGTACTTTAATGGTGGGTCGGTTTAAAAATGGAATACCATTGGATCTACGGGGCCAAAGATGAGAACATATCCTAGTAGATTTGGAAAAAGGTCTGATAACTGGCTGGCCGTAGTCTGTGTCCCCACAAACAAGTTAAACATGAGTGCAAAAAATGTTCTTGTTAAGAAGATACTAAAGTGGTCCAAGAGAAACAGACTGAGAGTGTTGCTATCGCTAGCACACATGCAACTTCAAGGTCTCAGTTATTTTCTCAACATTTATCATTTTGTTTAACCCTTCAAGAATTACCCATCAAAATTGTATTTTTTTTCAAATTGAGGTGTACCGCAACAAAGTATGGAAACTTGAGCAAATTATGATAAACATTTAATTGTATATTCATATAGCAAAAACATAGGTAAATTAGTAGACAGCAAAGAAAATAAATTATCTTGCATCGGACCACTATTTGAGAAGAAAACTACACAACCTATTTAAATGACAGAATTGCACAAGAACTATAATTAAATCCAAATTAATTAATCATGTATTAACATTTTTTTTTTATATTTCAGTTCCCTTGAGCTTGGACACTTTATCCAAATTCCGGAGTGACTTCTATGCAAATCCAAAGAATGAACTCGCTCAAAATGCTTGCACAAGATTTGACCCCTTCGAAGTTGCTATCAGTAGAAGGAAGACTGACACCACGCTACATGTCTACAATATCAAAGTAAGATATTTAAAAACCTGTTTTTCTATGCATAAATTGGTATTTTCCTGTTAATCTTAATGTAGAGGAACTTCATAAGTAGAATCTCAAGTTTTATACTGTGCGTACAGTTATAATTGATAGGCTAAATTGTTACTGCTATTGTTAATAACTTTGCAACCTCTACTTGCTATAATGCGCTCCATGATCAAACAGTTCTTACTGAATAGATTTATTTATGATGCAGAGAAACATTGACTTTGAAGTTTTGACTGCAGGAAAAATTATTTTAAAAAAATCTTTGATTATTAGTACCTAGCCAAACATCTTTTCTAGTACCTACCTCAATGCATTAAAATGAAAGTACACCTTATTATCTTACGAATAAAGTCATTTATAAATTAACAGATCAAGTCTGAAGCCAAGCCGGTGACGCACCAAGAGAACTCTGGCCGTTGCTGGCTGTTTGCTGCGCTCAATGTGATGCGACTACCCTTCATGGAGAAGTATAACATCGAGGAGTTTGAGTTCTCGCAGAGGTATGCATTTTCATGACTGTTTAGTATAAAGAAAAAACAGGTATTTTATGTCTTCGAAAACACAGCAATGATGTGAAGAAGCAGTCCTATGATTCTGTGAAAATATCGAGAAAATATTCCCAATATTAGTCACCTGGGGGCTGTCTGTCATACTTTCCCTCCAATTGGGGACATCGCATTCTTATTTTATAATATGACTACCTACTCCATTTTGGCTAATGATTTATCTAAATGTAAACAATGTACACATTACTTAACACAAATACATTTTAAACATACATATGAACTACTGCTTCAACTGTCCCGGCATTATTTATGTTTAAACTGAGCTTTTAAATAAAAAATCATATTAAGATAATTGATTTTCAGATAATTGATTATCTGAAAAGTGCCTACCAAAATGGAATATAGCTTCCTCCAGCAGTTTTGCTTGATCTATATTCATTCATTAGGTCTTGATGATTTCCCACCAGAAAATGTAAATACTTGGAATCAGATTGTAGCCGTTAACATGTTATGTCTACCTGTGTATAAACAGTGGGTGCAAAATGCTATACTTTTGTTTATTCATATTTATACTGAAGTAGTTGTGACTCAAACCATGTAATAAAGTATGATGATTTATTTTTGTTAAGATGATAAGTGTCTATTGTATTTTATGAGATATATGGAGGATAGAATGGTTAATGGTTACTAACCTACAGACTATCTTCGTGATAAAAAAGACTACTTGAAAATACATAAACATAAAATAATGATGAGTAGAAATAGGTGCCTCGTGGTTTATACAAACCTAATTTCATGTTTATTTTGCTTACAACTTTAAGAGCGATAATTACCTATATAATTAGATATTTAGTACTTTTGTTTCAATGTCCACCATCTTAATCCATACTGAATATTCTCTCGAAATAGTATAATATAGTACAGTTTGATTTTTCTTTTCTCTCCTCAGCTACCTATTCTTCTGGGATAAGATCGAGCGCGCTCACTACTGGCTGAACAACATCGTGGCCACCGCCAAGCAAGGGGAACACCTTGAAGGGAGACTCGTCAACTTCTTGCTCAAGGTATGTGTCATACCTACCGGGGCTGCGGGTTGTTCGAAAGAGATACCACGGCCCTGGTACATAAAAGGCCTACGACGGAACACGACGGTTTTTAGTCAGTAAGAGTCTGACACTCCCTCACCGCTGCTAACCGACAGCGGGAGGGGTCATTTGATGATTTTTGACGTCGTTAAAAAAAAAGGTATGTGTTATTAGACAAGTTGATGTGATCTTTATCACTTCTTCTTCCGAGCCTTTTCCGAACTATGCTGGGGTCGGCTACCAGTGTAACTAGATGCATCTGAGTACCAGTGCTTTACAAGGAGCGACTGCCCTATCTGCTATATATGTACTTAAAAATATATCAACATAACAAGATATATGGTTATGACGGGATAAGATAGGTGGTTTTGACGGGACTGCAGTACAAAGTCTTTGAAAGAGAATCCTGCAACATAAGGGTAACAGCGCTTTCACAGTATAGTTATCGGCACGAATCTTGAGCTCTGACCTACATCTGCGCATAAGTGATTGACCGTACGCACAGTTACCTCATTGCGGTTTCTATTTTCCCATCCCAGTTCAACGATAACTTATCAGGAACCATTGACCTAATAAAGGATGTGGTTTTAACTGCACTGAATGCAATGATATTTATGTATATTATACAATATTGAAGTCATGCAAGTTGCAATTTTGCGATATTTGATACAAAATAATCAGGGTACCGTACCCAAGGAGGAAAATGGATCCCTGTTACTAAGACTTTGCTTTCCGTCTTTATCTAGTAATACGTCCCCAGGCTTTATCTAGTAATACGTGATAGTACTGATAGTAAGACATTTAAAAATCTCACGTATGTATTGTTGCCTTGCAAAACTTTGTAGGGTCATGCGACAAACGTGATTTTTTTTTTGTCGTTTAGTTGATAAATGGTATTTGAGTCCAATTCGCACTTGGCCGGATTTTTAACACTACATGACACTGCTTTGTGCAGTTACCTCAATAAAATATAGGTACATGAAATCGTTAGAAAGACCTAGTACTTTATAATTGCAAATAATTTAATATTAGATATCTGAGTGCATTTATTTGCTCTGATAAAGTCACTGCAAATATAGGTTACACACATTGCATGTTAGGCAAACTGCATGTTGCATTGTTGTATGCATTATCGCGTTTAATGAACTGCACTGTTATGCAACATAGGTTACATAGGCAATGAGGCTGATAAATATACCTAGCCTTTTTGAATAACGTCATCTTGTTTGTGAACACTATTTTCAAAAGATAGAACAACTGGAATCAGAACATTTTGTAAAGAGGTGCATTGATATTTATAACCTTGATTAAGAATTTATAATTAGAATACTTACTTTTTATTTGGATGTCCCGTGGGGTATAAACCTGAGAGAAACAGCTTGTGTAATTATATATAATATTTATATGAATTTTACTCGATGTTCTCGGGGTTCCGCCCCAGTCTCGAGAAAACTTCTTCTCCCATCGGATTAACTCAAGGCCTCAATTTTATTTAAATCGGTTTGGTAGATTTAAATCTATAGATTTGGCCTGAAAGCCGGGTATAAATACAGACAGACTTAGTTTCGCATTTATAATATTCAATTAATATTATTAAAAAATTAAGAATTCAAATTGGAATTAGGCCCTTTAATTTTTTTCCCAACTATAATATTTATTTTCTATCTCATGTCAGGATCCGATCAACGACGGTGGTCAATGGGACATGATAGTGAACTTGGTGAACAAGTACGGCGTGATGCCTAAGAAGTGTTTCCCGGAGTCGTTCAGCTCTCGACGCAGTTTGCACATGAACGCGCTTATTAAGACTAAGGTAAGACCTAATTTAGACCTCAAATTATTCACATTTATCAATCACCGGATAACTTTTATCTGAGGAATATGTTTGACTATTTGACAGCTCTTGTATAGAAAATATGCATCTCAAATCGTCATATTTAGTCGTTAAATCGGCCCCTAGGCTAATAATGCAGCAATTTTTGATTGTCAAAACAAAATAGCCCCCAAAACGCCCGATCACCACTTCCCTCTTGCCTACCTATGTATTTTGCTAGGAAGAAGTGGCGTAACCCCAACAACAGCTAATCTTCTTTCACGATAAGATGATGTCCCTAACAGTTCTCTTTTTACATAGTACAAAATGAACAGAATGTCTATTTTGTAATTTACCTGTCTGAAGAACAGTCGGGACGGTCAAAATTTGTGAGATGCGTATTGGGCATATCTGTTGGCTGTGATCTGGGAGTTATAATATGTCTTTATATAAAGTAGATGTTATTTACCAGGTGTACAACAAAAGCCTGACCTCGGCTTAGGACTTACAGACCATATATTTTCACACTTACACATTATAATAATCTTTATTGCAGCTCCGTGAATATGCCAAGGAGTTGCGTGACAAGGTGGAGTGTAACGCTTCAGACTCAGAGATACAGAGCGCCATCAAAGTGCAGATGGGTGTCATTTACAACATCGTTGCTACCTGCCTGGGTAAGATATTTATTATACCTGGTGATATGCCTACATCAACCAACTGTATTGCATTCAGTTGATACAGTGGAACTTATTTTTTAGTTTAAATTGATCAATTTCATGAATGACATATAAAACATATTAACATACCCTTTGGAAGCCAGGTCCGAGAATATCTTCAGCAACACAGACAGCAATTTGTCGGCTCTGAGAATTGCTATGAAATCATACCTTTTCATGTGTGTTTCTGTTTGATTTTGGTATATTATAATGTATTATATTGTAGCACCTTACGATGAATGTTGGATTAGATGATGTATTACTTTGTTTTAAAAAACATAGGAGCTACATCCTACTACTACTATTATAAATGTAAAAAGTTAATATGTATGGCTGTAGGTACAGATACCGGCACGGATATTGGGCTCTCGGCGGAAGAGTGGGGATCGCTTTGCGCATATCATCTGCCTAGCCTTTTCCCAACTATGTTGGGGTCGGCTTCCAGTCTAACCGGATGCAGCTGAGTACCAGGGTTTTACAAGGAGCGACTGCCTATCTGACCTCCTCAACCCAGTTACCTGGGCAACGCGATACCCCTTGGTAAGACTGGTTGTCAGACTTTCTGGCTTCTGACTACCCGTAACGACTACCAAAGATGTTTAAATGGCAGCCGGGACCTACAGTTTATCGTGCCATCCGAAACACGGAAGAACTCATTATGACAAGATGGTCACCCATCCACGGACCGACCGCGCCAAGCGTTGCTTAACCTTATGATCGATCGATCCGCGCGGCTTTGACTTAGCCACGAGCTCTTCCGCAAAGCGCTTCTTCTTCTTCGGGATCGCTTTGCGCACCCTTACGCATAAGGCAATAAGGCAGTAAATCGCTTCTGCGCAGGTGAAGGTCAGGGCTCGATATCCGTGCGCTCGATATACGTGTATGTGTGTTACACTTTAACGCTAAAACTACTACATGGAGTTTTAGAAACCCTCGGTAATAAAGCTTAACATCAGAATATCATACGAATATAGGTTACTGTTTATCCACGTGCAGGAAGTACTTAATTACCCCTTGCTTACAGGTACCCCTCCAGAAAAGTTCACGTTTGAGTACTACAACAAGGAGAAGGCTTACAACAGCTTCGGGCTGCTCACTCCTCAGGAGTTCTACGAGAAACATGTCCGTCCGCTCTTCGATGTTAATCATAAGGTGAGAATTAATTATCTATACTAATATTTTAAAGCTGTAGAGTTTCGTGGGAATTACTGGTCAAATGATTGAAGAATTATTACAGTGTTAAATTACTTGCTTTTTATCCGAAATCGGTCCGCCGGAATGCTGGCGGACGGTAGATTATTCACAACTGTAGCAATTGTTGGTGAGTAAGTACTGAAGAATTTCAAAGTAACAGGACTGCCTACCATCTTTATTTCACATTTCTGAATGCATGAAATTACAGTAAAAGTTGACACTAGATTTTTTTTTTAATTCTCAATTACCTTAAAAAAATTTGAAATCCATAAGACCAAATACACTTTTGCCGGAAAGCGGTGTGGCGCACATTTGCTATACATTTCTCTATTGTGATATATTTTAATTCCCTTTATATTATTTTTTTCCTCTTCTCACCACCTTATTAATATACTTCCTAAAATAAATGTTCAAATTCCAGGTGTGCCTAGTATCGGACCCGCGGGAATCGAACCCGTTCGGTCAGCTGTACACGCTACAGTGTTTGGGCAACGTGGTCGGAGGCCGCCAGACTGCCTACAACAACCAGCCCATTGAGACGCTTATGAAGTTAGTTGTGTTATTTAGAAGTTTATGTGTTTAATTAATTTAGTATTTTATATATATTTTATTTTGTAAAATATTCTTGTAAAGGCTGAAGGAAAACATCTCGAGGAAAACTGGAGTCCAGGTCCTGGACGCTCAATTCCTATGTGTGATAAATAAAAAAAGACTTTAAAAAATGAATAAGATCCTCAAAAATATACATAATTTTGATCCCATTTCATAAGTAGCTTCTTTTTGAGAAGAACAAGCAAGAAACTCTATGGTTACTAATCATGATAAGAGTATTCATGTATCGGTCACTTAATACCAGTTACCCTATATACCGGTTTATAATCCAAAGATGGGGAAAAAATACAAAAACTAAAGCACTGGTACTCAGCTGCATCGGGTTAGACTGGAAGCCGACCCCAACATAGTTGGGAAAAGGCTCTGGAGATGATGATGGAGAAGAAATATTATAACTAAACTATAACATTGTATAACAGGGCAGTAAAAGACAGCATCGCTGGTGGAGAAGCCGTGTGGTTCGGCTGTGAAGTCTCCAAGAGATTCGAGCGCAAGAACGGCTTCGAGGATTTGGATGCGTGAGTATATAATATGCACCTTATTGTTTAGGGGTTAAGGTTGTAAATAGTTTAAACATATTTATTAAAAATTAAATTATACATAGGAGTAAGTCTGAGCGAGTGGTTGCTTTGACGGGATTTGGAATTGGAACCAATGTGAATGCAAATTCATATGGAGACAGCTCAAAGGCTAGGGTATCATCAGATGGCAGTAAAATGGGTCAATTGTGATATAAATAACCTCCTTTATTAGTTACAGCATAAAGTTCAATTCAGTTTTCCTATAATAAGAATATTATTTTTTCAATTTCAGTCAAGATTACCGCCTAGTATTCAACACGGAGGTACAGATCGGTCTGAGCAAGGCCGACCGGCTGATGTACGGCGACTCCTGGATGACTCACGCCATGGTCTTCACTGCCGTCGGCACTGATGTGAGTTATATCATCTGCCTAGCCATCTCCTAAATATGTTGGGATCGGCTTCCTACCCTGATGCACCCGAGTACCAGTTCAAAGGTATGACATACATGAATGGCACGGCACAGCCGTCGTTAGGTAGCTGCAAGCTCGCTGTCACCCCGTCGTTGGCTTTTTATATTGACGTTATTAAAAGTTTTATACGAGATAAGATTTAAGGGTCAAATTCAAATAACGAATCAATCGTTAGGTTAGAGCTGCGCCATGCCCTGCCGTTCAAGTTCACCTTAACACCGAAATATAAGTTACCTGGGCTAGGTAACCTAATACCTACCTTTTTTCGATATTTTTACGGTTCATATTTTTATTCCCATCATCTAATCATGGCATATTCTAGCTTTGATACGTCTCTCTTCCAAAATAACATACTATACCTATCTACATTCTTGTCATTTCTACAGGACAAGGGCAACCCGTTGAAGTTCCGCGTGGAGAACTCGTACAGCGACAAAGAGTATGACAAGGGATACTTGCTGCTCACTGAGCCTTGGTTCAGGGAGTTCGTCTTTGAGGTACGTACCTGTTTTGTACATATAAGATTTCTTTAGAAATAAGCAGTCTTTTTTCAAGTTTTTTTTTTAAATTATGTGTGTGTACAAAAATTCGTAAATAAATAAATTAGCTTATTGCCAGGGCTTTCACCCGCTGGCTAATAGAGCCAATTCCCGCTGTAACAAAATAACCTGCATGTTATTCTGATGAAAATATTTGCTACCGTTTTATGTACCGTAGTATGTTACCGTCAAGTTTCAATATAATCACATACATAGACAATATAACACACATAACATATATTCACTCCGAAACTTCCAGTTTTGTCTGTTAATTTGGAGTGCTTCGAAAATATTAACAAACATGTTAGTTTCTAAGCCTGCCCCGCTTTTCCAGTCCCTTCAACCATAGGGTATAATATATTTTTTCCTCCTTCCCACAGGTGGTAGTCGACAAAAAATACGTCCCAGAAGATGTGTTACAAGTATTCTCACAGGAGCCCAAAGTGTTGCCAGCCTGGGATCCTATGGGCACCCTCGCCTGTCCCGTCTGCGCCAAAGAATAGCCCACCGATGCTGGCAACACTACCAACCAGAGAGGTGACATATCTGTGATATTATCTATGGTCAACATTTGCGCTCACTGTAGGAAATTACCCCTTGAACATAAAAATTGAATACTAGCATTTTATAACATGTCTTGTCCTTATTTTTTTTTTATATAAAAAATAAGACAGACATATTTAAATAGGTAATTACTGTATACTTGTTTGTCCCCTTAGTTAAACGTAGATTAAGAGTATCCACAAACTGCAAACTTTAAGTCGGCCGAGTTCGTTTGGGCTCATAAATCAGTATGAAGATGAATTTGTAGTACGCACATTACAAAGATCAGGTATTTAGCCGGTATCAGACCGACTGAAAACTTTCATTGGAACCAAAATTTTTGTTTAAAAAAAATCTGTCAGTCGACTGTTTAATCTGCAGTATGCGGATACTCTAAGGGGGCTGTTTTAAAATAGGAGGTTATTTTCTACAGAAAATAATTAAGTAGTATTATATTGAAACCATGGCAACTTTTGCAAAAGATAATTAATATTCGTAATTTATAACATAATCGCGCATTTTAAATAAAAATATGACAGATATGTGATTTTTCAAAATTATCGACTGTATAGGCATTTTCTACTGAAGCAATAAAATATTTTATTTTGATATATTTAAAGCAAAAGTATTATGTATAAGCATGCCTGTATCTTTGTATATCGTAAGCAAACTGTAGTTTATACATATTTGGCTCAATAATTTTACTAGCTGAAATTAAATAAAGAAAATTCATCTCCATAGTTTTTAGCAGATGCAAAAACACCAATTGTCTTGTATTGCCAGTTTCTGTAAATTGAGATTATAATCATGGCAGCCAAATATTTGCAGTTAAAATGAGGTACTTAAATGGCTGACTGATCTGATATATTAATTATCAATTTAAACTTCGAACGTTGAACGAAAAAGGTTATTATCCCTTTGTTTTTCCTTTGCCATTTCCTTGACTATCTAACATCTGGCAACACTGAAGATGTATCTACCAAAATCATATTGAACGGGTAACATTCTAAAATGTAAAAAAAATGCGTGGAGATGAAAACAAATAATGTATATTTTTACCATTTTTTATCACAATTGTGTTCAGTATGTTACCAAAACCATGTTGCTGTTATAATATGTAGAAAATTATTATTAATTTCTTTATTTTTGTATTGCCATATTCGTGTTCCTTACTTTTTGATGTCAATTTATGACAAAATCGTCGTTAGGATCGCGAATCATATCATCGTATTCATATTTGATAAATAAATGTTTGTAAAATGTTATGTTGTTATTATTTTATTATCCTATTGGTGTGTCAATTCTCGCAAGTCTTCCTTAAGCTCTTTTTATAACTCCATCATCGCTTCTCGTTATTCCGAAATTAGCAGGTCAATCGAAATAAGCATTTAGTCAGCATTGTTCAGATATTTTTAAATTTATTCAAAAAGCCTTACTAAATCTTATGGTTACCTAACTGAAGACATGAGGTATGTAACTTTCAATGGAAAAATCAGTTTTTTGGCATAAATTAAATTTATTTACAGCACCAACAAATTAACGAAGAAAATAACAATTACGATTTCACTAGACAGTGCGTGATAATACACATTAATTAACAAATCATTACAGTAGTTTGATGAAAATTTTGTTCAATAGTTTTTGATTGTACTCTTAGCAAAGAGGCATTTATATGAGGAGTTCCAAAGGCTTTGTGGCTCCTCAAATATTTCCTTCTATCAAGGATAGTTTGCTAATCCCTGTATCAATTGTTTAAAAAACCGCATATGCCAATTAATGTCAAGTTTGTTAGGACTTACAATAACTTGAACTGTATTGCAAAGAATTATGAGATTATGATTATTGCAATGGTATTAAAACTCCACTTTCATGTAGACAAGGTGAGATAATTCTATGGAAATTGAGACATACCTACTTATCATTGAAGATGATTTCACTGTTGTACAAACTTGTAATAACAATAATTTTGACTGTGCTTTTTAGTAATATCGTGCAACATGGGAATGTTGATTTGCAAATTTTTTAACTACTCGTACTATGATTAGAAAAAAACGAAACTATTGAAGATTGTAGCCACAAATACATTCAACAAGAACATCATAATACACCAACAAAGTTATCTTATTCTCATTAAAACCATATTTTAAATACCCTTGTTCAGTTTCATTAATTATGGCAGTATATAACAATACATACAATAAATTCCAATTCAGTACTGGAATACCTACAAAATAATGCACATACAATATTGCTGGTTGAAGTTTAAACAACCTTTTTTGATCACATGAAATGGGTGGTGCATAGACAAGAGGAATTTCCGACAACTATGCAAAGAGTATTTGACTCAATTTGTTATAGCATTTGATACTTTTCCGTTACTTATATCACAGTCTTTTTGCAGGTCAATTGCCTCGTGTTTCAGAGACCTCAAGTACTTAAGTTTGGCCCAAACACCTTGGCACATTCGCATCAAGCGCTTATCATGAGTTTCTCTGGCGAACGCTGCTACGTTCCTGACGATATTCCTAGATATGTGCAGATTCCCCTTCTGAGCTTGGGAAAGAGCAGAGTAGAGCCGGCTTCGAGCAGCTAAACCTTCATCGCCAAGCATTAAAGATAGTCTATACTGCCTCAATGATATCCTTCCTGCTTCCTCTGCCTGAAAAAAAAATATTCCAATTATGATCTATTTAACAACATAAATAGTTAACATTTATTACAAAAAAAATTGGTAGCCACTGACATGGGGCACAGGGTCATTATTTATTGTTGTAGAAATAAGATCTTATCACTAATATACATTGTTATGATACGTGTTTACAAGGACAAGCATAATTATGCAATCATAGATTTTGAAGTTTTTAAATGTGTCTTGCTAACTTACACAGTGATCAAAGTAGTCTCCCAGAGCAGAATAAGCCCCACCAAGTGTCGATAACCATGAAAATGCATTCTCTATTTCAACTCTTGTCCAAATCAGTCGTAGAATTCTATCATTCCTGAAATTTGTAAAGGACACTTCAGTTACTAGGTATAAAGCAAATTGATACTGGACAATTTCTTATAGGAAGATGAGTTTACATCTTAATGAATAAGTCATATATTTACCAAGCATAGTCAATAATTTCTGTATCTGGAGGTTCTAGAATCAATTTCAAAAATACAGTCCCACACTCCGGATATCCGCCCAGACGATTCAAATGTGACACTACTTTCGATCTGTAGACATCAGAATTCACACACTCCTTTACAAACGGCTGTAGGAATAGTGCATTTGTTCTGAACTTGAGCTTCTTTTTGACCTCGTCCTCGCCGTCTAACTCTAGTTCACAGCAGTCTCCAGTCTTCACACCAATGGACTTGTAATGTTGTTCATCAGGCAACACGCTCAGATCCTCAGTAATAAAGAAGATGGTATATGGACTTCTAAACAGACGAACTTTAGTTACCACCTGCATATCGGCATTTGCTAGGTTATATTTGACTAATAAACAATCTTGACTACGACTATGGCGTAATCAACTACAAATTAACAGGTCCTTGGTAATTTAATAGTAAATCACGTGTTATTTTTGTAAATATTCACAAAATTTTGCGGTCCATCATCAAGGATAGAAAATACAAATGTCATGTCATTGCTTATTTCATTTGATGACAATGACATTGTCAATTTATTTGATAACAGCATTTTTTATGATGGCAATTTAACATTTTGACACCACAATACTATGAAGGTTAAGATTTTGAGGTAGGCAGAGTTGTAGACATGGATTATAAGTTCATAAGATATCTAACACAATCAATTATGGCTATGGGACGAGGTCAAACTCAATTCAGCTACACCGAAATGCTATCTTATGAATTAACAGAAAATTTTACCATTACCATTTATTTAAGAATGTTGTTGGTGAAGCAATGAATTATTTGGGTGGTGTTTGTAACGTACCTAACGTAAAATATGGATCTGTATCTTATCCTAGCCCAAATCACGTCCACAACTTAGCAACTTCAGATTAGTTCCCACTACACTCACACAAGGCTTATTCCGTTCTATACAATGGGTGTGAGTGTCTAACTTAACTCATAACAAACTAACAAACTCATAGTAGCCTAAGTAGATAGACACATAGGTAGTCTTGAAAGATAAAACAACAAACAAATCGGTGGGAAAATGATTCACATTACCGTAAACATGGACATTCGTACACTTTTCTACTCAATATAGAGTCGGCGTGGTCTTTAAACGGTTTCAGTTGTAATTTTATCGTTTTGCTACTATTCTGTGAAGATGAGCTAACTAAGATTACTTTTTGTGATAAAACTAGATTTAATTATGGTGGGATTTTGGAGTAACGTTTTTCTGTTATGGCTAGCAGTTCAGCGTAAGTTTGTGATTATTTTTCTTAAAAATCAGTGCAATGCAAAATGCCTTGTGCAAGTCAACACCAAAACGGCAAACTAACCATTTTTTTTTTAATTAAGATTTTGTTCCCGTCCAGATGTTACTACTTAACCAAATCTTTATGCGTGTGTACAGCAAATAAAGTAAAAATCTCTAACTTTGACTCGTATAAACTATGTTTGCAGTTCATCCAGGGTCCTCTATCTACTGGGACCGTCTGCGTTGCTCCTCTGACGCCACACAGAAGATGCCAGAAGGAAAAGTGGCGGACATAGGACGGTTTCCATGGCTGGGCGTCGTGCAGCATAGCTTCTGTTAGTACCTACATATACCAGTTAACTGTAACTACTGAATAGCTATATTTGATCTTAGAAAAAAATGTCTTTTATCTATTTCATCGTCAGCACAGCAATTAACAGTTCCTACATTGTTTCACAGTCAAAAAATTTGCCTCTATAGTGGAATACCTACCTATTACCAAATGCTGAACTTGAAATTCTCTATTTGCAAAACAAACTACGCCCTACAAAAAGTCTGTCAGTCCTAATCGAATAGTCCTACAAAAAATCGGCCCGAATTATCTGTCCCACAACAAGTATAACGTGGGCAGGCAGCCTAAGGGTGCGTCTACACGGCGCATATAGCTGGAGGAAGTTAACATGTGCAAGTGACAAGAGCACGCGGTTTGCTTTAGTATATGCGCGAGTCGCTGGACCCGCACGTTCTTTAAATACATGTGCCTCAACATGCGCAACCTACTTGCACCGTTTAGGTGCACCCTAAATAACGTTATTTACGTATGTGTATAGACATAGCCGGTAAGACACATTTTGCGGTGACGGGTGCTGTGCTGATCCATCCTGTGTTCGCAATCGCTGCGGCTGAAGATATCTCCAAGATTAATCCTGCTCAACTCGTGTAAGTCAATATCCTGTTCATCAAGTATGTTTTACAAATGCTAGATCATCAAGCTACTCCAATCTGATTTTCCCAATCGACATTGAACCTTATAGTTTATATGTAAAGTTGAAAATCTATTGTAGTGATGTTCGTGGCATCTGTCCTTTGGAAGAAATGAGTAAAAATTGGATAGGTCGTTTTGTTGTAATTTTAAACGATGTAGTTACTACATCTGCGAATCGTTAAAGAAAAAATTGGCGCTAAAATCATTGTTTTTTATTCAAGGAACAACACGAAGCTAATTCTTTGGGGTGGCAGGGAAAAGAAGTATGCTCTAGATATAAAGGATTATATACTGCACCCACAATTTCAAGAAAAGGTGACTTTTGCTACCATTGCATTGTTAGACCTTATCAGTTGGGGTGAGACTAGTGAATGGAAAGGTAAGGAGTTTTTAGTATGATAGATAGATAGATTATGCTTTATTGTACACCAAGAAAATTTACAACTCAGGACATCACAACACACAAAGAACAGTACCTACAATTGGCGGCTAAATAGCGATTTCTTCCAGTCAACCTAACTTTCGTAACAATGTCAGTCACACACGCATGTGCTCGATGTACGACACTCAGTACTGACAGCACCCATAGCGCCGACAAACACTCGGCGAAGCACTTGCACGAATAATCCTTTTTTGACGTCAGTACACTTTATTATATCCCATTTTACAGTTCTTAAAACTGCATTAATGTACCTGAGTATATGTGTATCACGAATAACGTGCATTATCCAATAATTGCGACTAACTGCAACGTTTCCCGGGTATGATTCTTGGATCGGGCCAAAATCGTTACTTGTGGTTTTAGACACTTTCAGTTTCACTAAGCAATCCGAAATCTGAGGGCATGTAAAGCCACCTACCCGAATGCTACTCAATAGCAGTCGTTATTACAATTCCACAGCTTGCGTCACTAGGCTTGTTAGGTGATTAAACCACAGCCAGGAGGGACCACAGACTCTAAAATGATTTTACTTACACAGCCCCTGTTCTTCCAATTTGCATGCCAATCAAGGGTGGAGGAGTGTTCGAAGACATGTACGCAGTCAAATTGAATGATGGTAAGTTGTAATAAAACTATACAATTTGCGAAACTTATATTGAAACAAGCGGTTTTATGCACGTCTCGAAGGAAGTACTACCAGCAGCCAGCCAGGTAAAAAGCTGCTAAAGCTAAGTACTATCTCAAGTTCTCGACTATCAATGAGGGTACCAAATTGCATTAAAATCGGGTCCACGTCCCAAGGAAATACTACCAGCAGCCAGCCTGGTAAAAAGCGGCTAAGGCTATTACTATCTCAAGTCCTCGACTATCAATGTGGGTAATAAATTGCATTAAAATCGGGCCCGCAGGTTATAACAACGTAATTCTGTAATCACCTAAACGTGGCTTACCTACACTCAGTTTGTCTTCTCTTCTGTTGTAGCATCCGGAGAAATGGAAAAAGAGATAATAAAAATGAAATTCGTAGGAAATCAAGATTGTGAAGAGTTCTATTATAAAGCTCAGGTGACTTTCCCGTAAATTACTTTACGTACCTACATACTATGTACAGCTAAGAGTATGACATAACTTTATTTCGAAGGCACGATAAGGCCTGGCAGTACCTACTACATTTAAGCTTATAATGTATCTTTGTATAATCATCGGCAAGGATATTGAGCCCTGACCTTCACCAGCGCAAAACTGATTTATTGGTTTATTGCCATAAGTGTACCTACAGTGCGCAAAGCGATCCCCACTTTTTCGCCGAGAGCTCATTATCCGTGCCGATAACTATTCGCGCTTGTTTATGCTGATTAATGATGTAATTTATGATGCAATTAGATTGAATAATAAAATACTGAAAATAATTAAGAATCTAATCAACATTTCTCGCAGTTATCGTATACCAAAATGAACCCGGTGAATCCGCTGTGTGCTGTATCAGAATTCGCCACGAAGCCGTGCGTTTGGGATGGCGGTACCGCGCTCATCACCAGACAAACTTGGGGGTTTTGGAAGCTGGTAGGTCTGTCAATAAATAGAAATTAATATAAGACCAAATCAAAATTAATGATAAGTACGTAAGTAGATAATAAAAATGAAATAACATGTATAGAAGGGGTGGCCAACTTAGTAAGACCCAAGATCTACTAATTACTTATAATTCTTGTATAGCGCCTGCCACGATCGACTGGATTAATAATCGCTATGGGCCGGTTGGCCACTCCTGCCCTAGTGTAAAGCAAATATTGCTTATGTAATTTTTATTGCAAAAACACGCACTTAATCTGGATCCCTCCCTAGACACTCTTGATGATATTGCGTATGTATAATGCCATGAGAAACTTCATAGACACTCTTTTTAAATTAGGAGTAGAAGCGTATAGAATAACTTATTATCATCAACATCATCACTGCTGAACGTAGGCATCTCCTAAAGTTACCTATATCTTACTTAATTAACTCCGAGAAAATACAACGTAACGTTGAGCTAAAAATTGGGGGTTTCACATGTCCACTGTGCCCTAAAGCTTGCTCGCGGGAGGACTTAATGAGCGCATTCGGCCGTGCCCTCGCTGTGGCGGCATATTGGGCTAACAACGTGTAGAAAGAAGAAGAAGCTAAAAAGTTATATTAATTGACACTCTCGCAGATTGGTTTCGCAGTCCGAGGCCCCGGGTGCGGGGCTCCAACAAGGTTCCTCAACATACATGACTTCCTTCCATGGATCAATGACGTCATTACCCGCACTCCAAGGGAAGATGAAGAAACATACGCATTTGGGTTGCGAAGAATTTCTCCCATCAAGTTGATCATGTATAAAGGTATAATCGACGAATCACGAATCTTGAGCGCTGACCTTCATCTGCGCAGAAGTAATTTATTGGGTCCCTTTGGTGGTATGAAGTGAGGCGCGGGGGCGGGCTAAAGCGGTGATTGGCCCGCAGCGCATCGCGTTATAGCCGTCACTCGGGATTGGTTCTTTGCTAATAGAATAGAATAGAATAGAATAATTTAAATAAATATATAATTTAAATAATAATAATAAATCACTTCTGCGCAGGTGAAGGTCAGCGCTAAAGATTCGTGCCGATGATTCTAAGCAGATTTGGTAAAGACGAAAACCTGTCTGTTATGTTTTAAATGAACTTAAGCTGAAGACTTTGTTTGCTTAAACGCCTTTCACTGAAGGACTGATGGAAAAAATCCTTTCAGTGTTCGTAAAAGGCCATTCAATTAATGATGAGGACGTGTGCTACCTTTTATTAAGACCCGAAGATTGCCCATTTTCGCCAACGAATACCAAAATTTAGGGATCCCCTAAGAGCACTTAGGGATCACTTCATACGAATTTCGTTTTCACCAAAGTTTAAGTGTCCCTTATAACCTTTATTATTCGGGGAGCCCTAATTCTAAGTCACACTTAGGTAGGGAAATGTTAAGAGATTGTTTGAGAAAACGGGCATAATTCCCACGGGATGCGGGTGGAATCGCTGGTGGAAGCTACATTACCTACAAACAGTTTTATTTTTATCCTCTAAGTTCTAGTTCATGTTTAATATTTCCAGCGTCCGTGCCGATGCCCAAAGGGACTGGTAACTGCGTGAGGAAGCAAAGAGGAGGGGTGATCTACAAGGATAGCTCAGAGTTCCTAACCAATACGAACTTCGTGCAAGGATTCTTTTTTGTAAGTCTTTTAGAGACCAAATACCTCTTCACAACACCAGGGGCAATATAGTATAATAATATGTCAATTATATAACAATTGAATCTCAATAGCAGGTTTAACCTGTAAAGGTTGTCCGTAAAGGCCATTCTGCTATTAATACCAATAGTATTCCAATGGCATTTCAATGGTTTGCCATTGATCTGCTTTGAACTTATGGAACGAACTCTTAAAGAATACATGACTATCTTCTAGTTACAGCTGTACATAAGAGGAGTACATAAGAGAGTACATAAGGGGAGTACATAAGAGAGTAAATAAGAGAGTACCTACATAAGAGAGTAAATAAGACAGTAGATAAGGGGAGTACATAAGAGAGCACATAAGGGGAGTACATAAGAGAGCACATGGAGTACATAAGAGAGTACTTAAGGGGAGTACATAAGGGGAGTACATTAAATCCTATCACATACATACTTCATGATATTCTATGGCGAATTGTAAAAAAATAACCTAATTCGCTCATATCAGACTATAGTCCAGGTTTTCTCAAGATGTTTTCCTTCACCTTTTTATCAGCCATTGGTGTCCAAGATATACTTAGAAAGTACATACAAAATTAGAAAAGTTGCATTGGTACTTGCCTGACCTGGAATCGAAGTCACACCCCACTCGAGAGGTTGATTCTTTACCCACTAGGCCACCACGACTTTTACCCACTACGCCACCACGACTGTTTAATATGCTACGTTAAAATGTATTCCCTAGCTGGTGGTGACACACTTAGCCGACTTCACGTGCGCAGAGATCAATCTTGACGTCCGCTCACGGACTAACGCCGCGATCTGGGTGGAACACAACTGTCACCACGATGCCATGGGCTTGTCATTAGGCGAATATAGACCTATGAGGGAAAAGTGAGTCTTATAATCACTACATAGTATAAAACAAAGTCGCTTTTTCTGTCCCTATGACCCTTTGCAAGTTTAAATCTTCAAAACTACGCAACGGATTTTGAAGCGGTTTCTTTTATCAGATACATAGAGTGTTTCAAGAGGAAGGTTTATATGTGTAATAACATTTATAAATAAAGGGGAAATACTGTTATTCCGGGCAAAGCCGGGGCGGTTCGCTAGTCTACTATAGTTATTTGTTATGCAAGAGTGCAAAGTTGCTTTTTAACCGCGGGCTCAATTTTGATGACCGAGCAAGCGAAGGATTCTAAAATTGAAACACGAGCGTAGCGAGTGTTTCAATAATTAGAATCCTGAGCGATAGCGAGGGAATCAAAAGAGCACAAGGTGAAAAATCTTTGCACTCGAGTGCAACACGTAACTTTTCATCCCACCTCATCGAGGAAATTACTAAATGCAAAAAAACAAAATGGCGCGCACATATGAGTATCAAATTAAAAAGTAGTACCTATTAAAGTTCAAACTCAGTTTAAAAATGAAACGAGGTTAATAATATACGTAAAAACAATAATAAAAATTACTTAATTAATTGAATAATTATTTTAAGCTGTATTTTATTTGTTTAATATGTATTTGTTTGAAAAGTCTTATCAAGATTGTCACAAATGGAGTATTGCACACGATATTCTAAATTCAAATCACTTTGCCGCTCTAGAGGATAAAAACGGCTTTTGCGCTCAGATATCAAAGGGTAAAACTACTCTTTCCGAGATGGTGGGATGAAAATAAAATTAACTGCTATTTAATTACCGAGTTAATGCCCACCTTTGTATCTAGCTAGGCTATATTTTATCCGGGTACGAGAAATAGTTTCCATGAGACGCAAGTGAAATTGCGGGAGCTTTTCCATATTTACATCGCTGTTTGGTTCGTTATCCAAAGCAATTAAACACATTGTGGTAAAATCTCTAACTTCTAATTCGGTAACAAATCCTGAGCTAATACCTACATAGGTATATAAATTAGTGATTATTACTTGTTTTTGGTTACTCACAGAATGACATGCTTCTTATACTACAAGACATCGGCGTACATTGAGTTTCGCTTCTATTTCTCCTTCAAGGCCGTTATAGAGGTAAGATCTATTCAGGATGTTCTAGAAATAAAATGCTTAAGTGGCCAATACCCAGTTTTTACCTTACTTAAAACCTTTTCACTGTTTCTACTAGCAATTGCCTCGCAGTGCCGCAGTGGTCGCAAATGAGCAGTGCGCTTGGTAAATAACGGGTTTCGTCGGTTTTTGAAAACTTTGTAAAATCTGTTCGGAATCTGTAGGGGTGTTACAACCCCGTGCCTGGGAGGGCAAGTAAAGCCCGAATGCTGCTCTACTATTTTTAACTTGAATAATGTCTTTTTATCAACTCGGGACCCGAAGGCTAGCTTTTATTTCGCACAGCCATTGAGTCTCTTGGGTACATTACCGAGTGACAGCGATGAGGACAAATTTTTTGATGCTGTTTATTAGTTTTAAGCTATCTATATATATACAAGATAATTTTTAGGTGTTTATTTATGTAAATATGTGTATATATGTTAAATAAGAATAACTTTGTATCTGAAGTTTCTCTAACATTTAATTGTGTTTCTTTAGGTGGCTTTATTTGGCAGAGAGAACACGGCCATCATGCGGCTGAAACCGAACCCCTTCAAGTCTTCTCAACATACTACACCGTGGTGGCCTACTCCTGACGGCCTCAAGTTTAATTATTGGGCTCCTAACAACCTTTGGTGGTACAACTTGTGAAACACTAATAAATTTTGCAATATTAATATTATTGACTGTTTCATTCCAACCCTTTGATTTCTTACACCTTAGTCTGCACGTGACCATGGATGCTGTAAAGGATCCGAAACGTCGGGATTTAATAATATTAATATAACGGTTATATTAACATTGATACCTGCTAACGATATATTATATTCTTGAAGACTGCGCTTTTACTTAAGATTGATTTACCTACCCAATTTGAGAAGGTTACTTTTAAAATGTCCTTTTTGATATTAAATAAGACAGCGAATCCATTGCGATGCACTTGATGATTTGTGTTGCCTACTTGAAAAATCTCTATTCCCAATGAAATTATACCCCTAAACTTAACAACAATCAATTAACATATAAATATGTACATACGTATTATTTTAAGAACCTACTTAAACAATTTGAAAGTCAAATGATTTGGACACAAAGGGCAGACACCAATAACCTCACAGTGTCAATAATAAAAATGTTGAGGCAAATTAGGCCAAATCGAAACCAAAACTTCCTTACCTATGTTATATTATAAGTCGTGAAGTTTACTGCAGGGGCCCTATTCTCCTAATTTTACTTAAGCAACATACGATTCACGTTCGACTGCGATCCAATCCCGACTCGATTACGATTGAAACGTATGTGGCATTCCGCTATTTTTTCTTTGAAATAAACGTTTTTATCCTTTCTTGTCATTCAATAATGAATCATTTTGTCTGCAAATGATTAGCTATTGCAATATGATTGTAGAGCAAACTACCGTACCTACCTATAGACCTAAATCACCAAAATAGCAGACCAATCGCAAACCAATCGAATGTCGTTGGAATACGATTGGTCTTTATATTAGTAGTAGAATGCCCGATTTGGTTAAAACTGCTATTGCGATCATAGTGCGATTCGATTTTGACATTATTAACTTAGGACAATCGGGCCCCTGTTCTCACCCAAGATACAGAGCATGTAATCAGGATTGTCTTTACTTTACCACCCGCGGCCCTGGATGAGTGAGTAAATAGAAAATACTGAGTGTGTAACATTAGAAGACATATGGAATCACTCAGGTACATACAATGGTTACTTAAACCATTCCTTAGTGAGGGATTGTCAAAGAAATCCTTCACTAAGGAATGGTTTAAGTAACTCACTAAGGAGTGACTTAAGTAATCATTAAAATGTCTCTGAGTGTGGGGGATAAGTAAGCTTCTGGTGCATTCAAGGGAAAAAGTCCTCGTTTAGCGTAAGTATTAGTGGTGTAGTAAGTGTAAACTATTAACTCAACAATTTATTCCCAAACTGCCGTTATCTGGCTAAAATCGGAAATAGGTACCGGTTTGAATTAAGTATTTTGATTGACACGGCACAATTAATCATGCATTCAGCAATATAAAATTAAATTCGGTAAACAAACATTGAAACAATGATGTATCATTGTTAATTATGCACATTTCTGAGCAGGGCTGTTTATGAGGTCTATTAGTTCAGTATCGCGGGAACAATGGTGCTCTTAACATTGGTGGTTTTGTTCGCGTCTGTTGTGGCTGGTCAAGATTACACAAGTATTTAGATTTTTTACTATATATTCCGAAAACAGATAGGTTGAACCATTAGATTGAGCCTCGAGCTCCTGTGAAGCTAAGCTAAGTTTTTAAACCAGTTCCTCTCGTGGCCATCGTTTTGTTTCTACTTACATATCCCAGTTTGTTTCCCCTAGATAATAAGAAGGTACGTCTATTCTCAGTGTTTTGTTACAGATGAAGACAGGGCCCATTTTCCGAGGTTATTCCACCTCGACGAATATGATCGTTGCCTCGCGAAGACCGATGGCTTCTACTGTCTCGGGACCTTCGAGCTCACTCCAGCGAAACTACCGCATCCTACTTACGAGCTGATGAAGGTAGGTACATTGTCCAGGCTGTCTTAAAATTTAAATCAACAAAACATGCAATACCACAGACCACATAATATACCATAACATTAACCAACATTAACGACCTATCGGACATTACCTATTTGAATGAAGATCGAGAAAAGCCCTGCCCTGTCCTTTTCAGAACATAAACCTTAATTAAAAGAATCAATGGCAATTTTTCCAGAAATACTCAGACGAATCTTATCGTCACTTCAATCGCACGCGCATCCACCGAGGATACTGCCTAAGCTTGCGTTGTCCGACTTCTACTCATCATAACGCTACTGTCGACTTCGAAGTCACTGATTCGATCCGCTTCGAGCGTTGTGCTGACTTCTATGCGCAAAGGCATGATCTTCGAGCCTCCCTCCAGACTCTACATTACTGCCACACTCACGTTGATACAAAGACTGATAAACCACCAACTGCAGCGGAACAGATATTCAAACAAGTCATTTATGCTTTGGTCTTAGCAAATGTTATTGGGACCATTTATGATGTCTTCGTGGAAGATGGGCCTAACAGTAAGTATTTCTTCTTTACCTAAATAAATATTATTCATTACCTACAATATCTGCTGATACCGATTTGTGAGTCATTTCTACAAAAGTGAAGAATTTTTCGTCCTTTGAATTTTCAGAAAACAAATTGCTATCTGCCTTCTCAATACCAGCGAATTGGCGAAGGTTAACATACCTGCCTGATGGCGGTGACCCTCGGCAGACAGCTTTGGTAGCCCTGGATGGAGTAAGGTAGGATCATATTTCCATAAGGCAATGACATCACGCATAACTTGTTATATGTCAAAAAGGATAAGCTTCTTAAATCGCTTCTTGTAAAGCACTGCTTCTCAGCTGAATCCGGTTAGACGGGAAGCCGAGCCCAACATACTTGGGAAAAGGTTCAGGAGATGATGATGATGAGGAATAATAAGTGGCTGATGTTTATGAACTTTTCAGGGTCATGGCTCTGGGTTTCACCACATACGCTCACGCCAGCGTTTTCCACTACATGTTCCACACAATAAATCCAGAATATTTAGAACAGGTGATTTTCAAATTGCTTCATCTATAGGATTGCTTTAAGCTATAGAAGGATCACTTAATACCTTTTTACAGTTGACTCAAAGATGGGACGGTATAATCCTGACGGATGGCACTTCGCTGATACAAGGGTTTGTCATGATGTCCTGCTTTCTGACTGGTTATAACCTGCTGATGTTCTCGCAGAAACATGAGCTTGGCATCCACTTGTTACCTTTGTGTATCATCAAGAGATATATAAGGTGAGCCTCATAATATGTAGTTTGATATTTCTTTGATTAGTTTTACGTAGATAAACGTACAATCGAATGTCCCCAATTTTAATTTCAAGAACCGCCATACCTATATGAGCCGCAATTAAATCTCCACATGTGCCCAATTCATAAATTGATGCAAAACTGTAAAACATGGCAGGGTTTCTTCAATCCGGAGGACTTTAACAAATGATTTCTCCTCAGAATAACCCCCGTCCATCTCCTGATAGTTGGCTACGGAGCAACCTGGTGGTTGTACACCAGAGACGGTCCACTGGTTCCCACCACCATAGGCCTAGAGAGCGAGGCTTGTAAAGCCAAGTTTTGGTACCATGTGTTCTTGCTGAACAACGTCGTGGATTCCAATAATTACTGCGTGGTGCCCACATGGTGAGTTCTGAGTTGGTTGAGAGCTAGAATACCTCAATGTACCTACCTAATATGAGGTTTTTTGTGATATAAGTAGTACTCATTTCCCATAAACGAAGAGTGGTAAACTTGACTGTTTCTACTGGTCTATGCTACTCACCAACACCAATTTTTTGTGGAATCTCGCAGATAGTGATGAACTCCTGGATTACTAAATATAAAACAAGAAGAGTCCTCTCCTAGATATAGTTTGTAAATCAAATGACGCGAATGCATTTATAGTTATTTGTTATACAAGAGTGCAAATTTGCTTTTTAACCACGGGCTCAATTTTAATGACCGAGCGAGCCAAGGATTCTAAAATTGAAACACGAGCGTAGCGAGTATTTGTTTGAAAAGTCTGATCAAGATTGTCACAAATGGAGTATTGCACTCGATGTTCTAAATTCAAATGCCGCTCTAGAGGATAAAACGGCTTTTGCGTTCAGATATCAAAGGGTAAAACTATTCTTTCCGAGTTGGTGGGATGAAAAGGTGCTTTTAAAATAGACTCCATCTTTAATCCCCCAGGTTTCTGCCAGTGAACATGCACATGTACATATTAGCTTGTACCATGGTTCTCCTGTTTTGGCGGCGTCGCTGCTTCGCAGTCAGGCTCTATACAATCCTTCTCATCACCTCCTGCCTGCTGACTGCTGTTGTGGCTTACATGCAGGAGTACAAGGCTATGATATACCTTTCATTGCCTGAGTAAGTAACATTTGATATCTTTAAACTTGTCCTAGCTTGTAAGGGTCTTATAAATGTTTTCGAAAGCTAAAAGAGCGGTCTACCTACTCTATGTATGAGGTAGATGTTTCCCGTAAAGGCATATTAACTAGGAAGCGACTTTTTCAGATGCGGAAAGACTGGCCATTCAGCCTATTAGTAATAGTTTTTACTATATTTAAATTAATAATTTTATATAATTTTTATTTTCTTTGTAATTTGTACTATAGTTTATATGTGCATGTTAATTCTTTTGCATTTCTTTCAATCTTTCAGACAAATACGCAGGATATTCCGAGACACTCCATCCTTCACTGACTTCTATCTGTCTTCGTGGGGTGCCATTCCATCGTGCTTCGTAGGCCTGATACTTGCTCACATACAACATGAAATCGACTTGAAGAATGTCAAGTTATCTGAATATAAAGTGAGTTCATTCAAAAAAGAATTGAAGAAATAGAAGACTTGGTGTTCATTCACAAGGGAAGGGATTATATACAAATAAGTTTTAGTACAAAATGAATCCCAAGAGAGGCAATTTTCGATTTGTCGTCATCTGCCTCAAGAGATGCCTATAGGCTTTTCCCAATGATCATGGATGGCACAACCGCCTATCTGGTCTCCTCAACCCAATTACCTGGGCAAGCCGATAGCTGTTCATAAGACTGGTTGTCAGACTTTTTGGCTTCCGACTACCGTAAAGACTGCCAAAGAAAGATGTTCAAATGACTGCCAGGTTCACCAATTTAACCTGCCTTCGAAATACGGCGGAACTGTTATTGCTTACAATATATTTTAATGAATCGCTTTAATTAAACCGAAATATGTAATTAATTGTATAATAAGGGGCGGTCAGGTCACTTCCATTATGTTCTGTGAAGCACGACGAGTACGCTATTTTAAAACAATAATATTATTGACTTTGTAACTGTGTAATTAATTAGGTATGTAGGTATTTCAACAATTATCATATGAGGGTTCACTAATCTTTGATGGCCGATATCGATACTAGGTACAAGTAGTACTATTATATAAGCGAACGTTTAGGAGTGTATGTGTATTTTTCTTTCTTTGTCCCGCACAAACAATTGAAACTGTATTTGATGAGATTTGGCGCTAATGGGGTTTTGTAGGTTCATGTCTCTCCTAATCTCACTTACAGCACAGATTACTATAATAGTTACTACGTCTTACAGTTACAGCCTTTTTTATCGTCCCACTGCCGAGCACAGGCCTCCTCTTACATAGAGAATGATTGAGCATTAATCACTCAATGCGGTAATCTCACTTAAACTTTCAAAATAACTGCCAATGATTGCCAGCTCTTGGGGCGAAAAGCATATAACATAAAGGCATCAATGGGGACTGTCATGCATTAAGCTTCAGTTATTTTATGTTACAGTGGTTCGTCTACCTCCATTACGGATCTTTCCCCTTGCTCTTCACTTGGGCTACAACGGGGTTCTTCATGCAAGGAAACTACTCGCCCGTGTTCAATGCAGTTTATGTAGCTTTTGATAGGCCATTCTACTGCATTCTCATGGCTATTGGAATACTGGGGATTATTCATATCGATGGTAAGAAAACTACACACGAAATAAGTAGGTACAGTCAACTCAAAATAGGTAGATACTGAATTATCAAATTAAGATGGATAATGATAATACGATGCCTTTCTTCAAATATCTTGGCGTCGGCTCCCAATTGCATGCAGTTGAACACCAGTGTTTTACATGGAGCGGCTGTCTACCTATCTGACCTCCTCAACACAGTTACCGGACAACTCGAAACCCTTATCACGGCTGGAAAATCAGGGAGGGCCTGCATGCATGTTTTGCCATATATTTTCCCTTCATATTTCAAATCTACAGTTTTATTTTTTCTTTCTAATGCCTATGAACTCTGCAGGTCCAATACGAAGGTTCTACAGTTGGAGTGGCTGGCGCAGCATGGCGCGAATGTCCTTGACCGTGATGATGCTGCACTGGTGCATCAACATGAGCATCGGAACGAGACCCTCAGCGTTCGGCACTTCTGTACTGGATACTGTTAGTTTCTGCTTGTAGTAAATACCTATTTATTTCTAGTTGGTAGACATTTATTATTGAAGAAGGTATATCTACTTAAATATAATTTTTAATGGCTCACTGCAGGACACAGGTCTCTATCCATGCAGAGAAGGAATGAGAGGTCTTAATCACCAAGCTTGGCCAAGGTGGACCAGTGATTTCAGAATTCAATTTTGGTTTCCTTAGCGATGTTTTCCTCCACCAAAAGTCAATGGAATCCAACATTCTCTTAGAATAAACACATGATGATGATGATATCCTGTAATTCCTCATTGTTTCAGCTTGTGGACTGGAGTGCAACCAATATATTCACATACGCTGCTGCTGTTCCTATCACGATAATGGTGGAATATCCGATGCAGAGATTTCTAGAAAAGTTGTTATTTTAAAATAAATTAGTTACTAAGTTTTATTTTGTTATTAAAATATGTGTGCCATGTAAATCTATATCTATATACATATAATAAATCTGTAAAAAAACTGTGTCTGTACATTGAATATATTTAAAAAATAATAATTGGGTGGGGTTTAGAAACAGTAATGGAGCACAAATCCAAAAAAAAAAATCTGTCTGTATGTCTGTATGTCTGTATGTCTGTTTGTTTGTACACGCTAATCTTCGGAACTACTGAACGGATTTCAATGATTTTTTCTGTGTTGTATCAGTATTAAGCCTGGTCAACATATAGGCTATAATTTATCTTCGAAACTTGAAGACCTGATGCAGAACACCAACAGACCAACAAAACTATAAGAGATACAAAAATGGTGCCATGGCAAAAATTGTTTTGTATGATGAGCATTTTCAGCTGAGATAATAAATTTTAAGATCTGGAACACCTGATGTGGAACCCCAAGAGCCCAGCTTCTCTGTACCATATACAGGTATGACGTTTTAGCAAAAGTTGTTCAATTTGATAAGCACTTTCTATTGACTTATACAAATTGAAGATCTAAAACACCTGATGTGGAACTCCTGGAGCCCAGCTAGACAATAGCATATAAAGATATGACGTTTTAGCAAAAGTGGTTCAACCTGATAAGCACTCTCTATTGACGTATATACATCGAAGATCTGGAACACCTGATGTGGAACTTCAAGAGCAATACTACACTTGAAATGTATAGAAATGAATGTTATGAAATAGGTGGTATGGTGAATCAAAAAAAGTAATTAGTCCGTCTTTTAGATAATCCTAAAATAATGGACACGTATTTTTTCTTTTCTCCTTCTCACAAACAAATAATAACGAAGATATAACTTGAATTTTGTGTTAAGTCACTGCTTAGTACAAATTTTACATACCTAGACGTGGCGTCACGAGCCCCCACTCTCCGAATTTGTTGCGTTATATCTCATTATTATTTTGTATGTCTCTTCCAGACCTCGGGACTACAGAGTTCCGAATTGTTGGGAGGCAAACGTGTGAAGTGTGAGGATACCTCGGCGGATTTTAAACGCAGATTACGCGCTCCCTCTGGGTCACTTACCACGAGGCACCTATCCTCCGAGCAGGGCTACTAACCCTGCTCTAGCGACTCCACTCTGGACGGCCGACACAGAGGCGTGAGACCTACCCCCGTCATGGTTCACTCCGACCGGCCGGAGATGGGGGACAGTATACTCTCCCTGGAGAACTCAGTATATATAGCCCACCGGGGTCGCTACTCCCCGTCATCAGCCTCAGATATCCTGCGGTGCTTATATCTCATTACTATTGTCGTTATTATCTTAAGAGCCTTTGTCCCAATTATGTTAGAGTCGACTTCCAGTCACGATGCAACTGAGTACCAGTGTTTTACAAGGAGCGACTGCCTATCTGAGCTCCACAACCCTGTTACCCGCTCAACCCAATACCCCTTGGTAAAACTGGTCAGACTTACTGGCATCTGACTACCCATAACGACTGCCAAGAATGTTCAATGACAGCCGGAACCTACAGTTCAAGGATACCAATGACCGTTATTTGGAGGCATCCCCTCCAAATAACGGTCATTGGTATCCAAAATATACGTAGAAAGTACATACGAACTTAGAAAAGTTGCATTGGCAGGTACTTGCCAGACCTGGAATCAAAGATGTACGCTCATACTTGAGAGATTGGTTCTCTACCCACTAAACCACCACGACTTCCACTAAGTCATCACGACTTTGTTATCTCAGTAACATTTAATGTTTTTTAACGTATTAATACGTGTAATATTTTTGCCACACACAACTTAAATGCGGACTAATTAGAATCACTACTTTTATCCCTATGGTCACGTCTTTTGCGGTTCAGTTCTCAGCGTTTTGTTTAGTCTGCTGTGCTTTTGCCGTTGAAGTACAAAAATTAAATTTATGGAACGTTTCTAATGGCTATGCGTATTCCGTTGTTTTCAAGTCAACGGGCCCTCAAAATTCAATATCAGACGGTTCAGATCTTTGATTTTGCTGACCCCGTAGTCGCTGGCATAAGGGACTTTATCCGCGTACGAAGTCGCGGGCAGAAGCTAGTAAATAATAAAGTCTAAAAATCTCTTTATTTCGAGTCCTGTGGTGTGCCAAACTACTTATAAATAGAGCTAACCTGTAAGTATTTCTTCAAATATCCCCTAATGTGTAATGTACCTAGAAGATATGGATAATTCAGAACCTACTGATGTATTGGCTTCGCTCAAGGCTCCATTTGCTGGCCTGCCGGGGCTGCGAGATTGTTCGAAAGAGTTACCGCTGCCCTGTAAAAATACATAAAAGGCCTACGAACGAACATGGTGGATAGGTACTTAACCTTCTATAATAACAAGGTAGGTAGGTATTCTAGTCTGATTCGCCAACTCAAAACATAGACATTTCATTGAAAAGTAGAAACCAATAATTGAAAAAGGTCTCCTCCAAAAAATATTACTAGTCAAGTAGAACTAAGAAGAAATAAACAATGGTTAAGATTCAAGAAAATAACCTCCAAGCATAAAGCCTAGGTTCCAAACATGACGTAACGCTGAATATGTTGGAAGCCGAATTAAAAAAGTATAAGCAGCCATTTTGATTTCTCCTGTCTCTTGACAGGCCGGTGTAGAAAGAAAATTTCGATTTTATTATTCTACACCACGTTTTTGAGGCCTAATTTGTGTTCATGAAGTGAAAAGTGTAGTGTACACCATGGCGCGATATGGTCAGAGACCGGAGAATGCCCTCAAACGGGCCAATGGTTGGTACAAAATTCCTTGAGATACCACGTTGCATGTTGGACGACCTTATCTTTATTCATTCCATCACCAATTTATACATACACGGGGCTAAAAATAACCCTTATTTTAGCTTTAGAATGACGCTAGATGCTAATAAAAATCTTAGTTGGGCTGTTCAAAATATTTCTGAAACATAACCAAAAGGCTTGGCTTGCATATTTCATGCAGTCGTTTTGCGTAACATACGCTTGTTAACCTGATCAAGAGCAAATGAAGGTGTAGCATATGGCGGCCTCATATTATAAAAACATCGTTCTCTGAAAATAATACTGAAAAATAACAATAATATTTAAATTAATGTTTTCTAAGTCGCTACGACAGCCCACGACACATAGCACTCTTGGATCCTTAGAAATACTATTTAATGCTGCTATATTTTTCTTATTCAAAAGCAATGAATATTGGAGGAGAATCTACATTAATATCCAGGTTAATTAATACTTTTAAAGGACAAGTTGTAAACAGGATTATATGAAAAGGACTTACTGCATCTTAGTTGGAATGGTACTGTTGGTCCCAAAATAAATTATGGGTAAAGGACATAAACATTTAAATCACATGTATTACCTGAATTGTGAA
This sequence comes from Helicoverpa armigera, assembly GCF_030705265.1. NCBI lineage: Eukaryota > Metazoa > Arthropoda > Insecta > Lepidoptera > Noctuidae > Helicoverpa > Helicoverpa armigera. The sequence continues at coordinate 7,396,788 of NC_087141.1, forward strand.
ATTTTATATAATAAAAACAATAAAGTTTGTTGTAAAAACATAAAATCCTTCATATATATTTGAAATATACATAAAGAGTATCTTATATGCTATAACATTAAATGTAAAAGTTGTATTACTGTATTACAAAGTTTCAACAAAATCCATCTCATAGTTGAAGACAAAGAGTGAAAGCATAACAATCATATACTGTTAAATCATTACCAACAATTACAATATTAGTAGGCAGTAACATGATACACTTAAAATTAACTCATGAACTCCATTCCCACAGAGTTTATGGACTTGGACAAGCCAGCGAGAGCTTTAGACACTCTTCAAGAGGTGTTCCGCAACAAGAAATGGGCGTACAACTGGTCCGAGTCGGTGCTGGAACCGATCATGTTCAAGTACTTGGAGCTTTGTGTGGACTTGAGGAAGTCACACATTGCCAAAGAAGGCTTGTTTCAGTACCGAAATATGTTTCAATCGGTCAATGTGGGATCTTTGGAGCAGGTTATAAGGTGTATATTTGTTTGATTTGGCCATTGATAGTGAGGTGTATTAGGTTAATGCAAATAATCTTGGACTATTTTCTTAATTATAATATTTCAATGTTATGTCTGTATTAAAAAAAAAAAAAATGGTTTGTTGACACTTCATAACAATTATTCTCATATTTTACTATCACTTAAAAGTTCAAATTATATTACCTATGCACATTACCTGTGCATAGTACTTATGTAAATGAACTCCTGAATAGGTAATTTAAACAGAAAAATATTAATCATTACCGTTTAAAATGTAAACAACCAACCGCAATCTGTAATGCAGATGCAGGCATTATATTGAACAAAGATTTTGTCATGCTTCTTCTAGTTAACTTAAAACCCTACAATATCGAAATACATACTTAACCTACTTTTTTCTCAGGGGTTACTTACGCATGGCAGAAGAACGCACAGAAGCAGCTCGTGAACAATCCACGCAGGCGGTCATTGAAACTGATGATTTGGACAACCTCGCTACACCAGAGAGCATCCTGCTTAGTGCTGTGTCGGGAGAAGATGCACAGGATCGGTCTGATAGGACTATATTGACACCATGGGTAAGATCATTTTGCACTAGAAATTATAGTTACTAGCATATGTAGTAAATCACTTTGTTGAAAAATTATGATCATGTTTTTTTGCTCACTTGATTTATTGAAGAACATTATAACAATAACAACTTACAATATAAATTGTTTGCAAAATTTTTTCCTAATGATAATTTGTGTAAAAATCTACATAATATACATGCTAGATAGAAACAAATCCCTAGTGTAATTTATTTATATGCTTAAGTATAAAAGATTTATTCTCAAAGAACCTTATTTGAGTCAACAGTCAAAGCAATCACTTGCCAACCCAAATTTTTTTTTTTTCACTTGTAACAATTTCTAAACCAACAATCAATTCCAGGTGAAATTCCTCTGGGAATCCTACTGCCAGTGCTTGGAGCTGTTACGTACAAACGCTCACGTGGAAACCCTGTACCATGACATCGCTCGCATGGCGTTCCAGTTCTGTCTCAAGTACTCACGCAAAACTGAGTTCAGGAAGCTCTGTGATAAGCTGAGGAAGCATCTTGAGGATATTTGCAAGCCTACTGTAAGTTATTACAATTTATATTTGTAACTTCAATTTACGGCTGAAACCAGTTAGACTGGAAGCCAAACCCAACATAGTTGGAAAAAAGCTCAGGAAATAATTTGTAACTTCAAGAAAATTTATTTTTTCTTGGGTTGTTTTATATTGCTGTTGCTGTAAGCTGTTGTTGTATTTTAATGCACACTTACAATTGATTTCTTTTATTGATTAAGTTTAGCGACCAAATAATGTAACATCACTAAATTTTAAGTGCCTGTTCAAACCTCATTCAATGTTTTTCTAGAAGGACTTAAGTGAGAATTAAACTTAAATAACACTTAAGTCTTTCTGTTACAGCCATTTGCATAACTGTTTTTCAGTACTTCATTCAGGTTTAGTGAATAGATAAATACTATGCTTCACATGCCTTTGAGAGATCCTCAAGAGTCTGCATATAACCCATCCAACTATGTAGACATGTCTTCCTAATCACATGTATTATTGCTTCAGGTGCAAACTGGTAATGTGAGCATCAGCAAGCCAGAGACACAGCAACTCAACCTGGAGACCAGGTTGTTCCAACTGGACAGCGCTATCCAGATGGAGCTGTGGCAGGTTTGTACTATTGTTTTATAAACATTGTAGACAAATAGATTCCGAGCCAATAAATACCATTCTAGGATAGCAAGAATCTCATATGTATGCTGGGTTTATTTATACAATTTAAGTTGCCTATGTCAATTGAGACACATAAACAAATCAAATTATTTCGTGCTTTATCAAACTACCCCTATATTATTTCTTTGAATGCTCTAATCGCCAGAACCGCTGGTCAGATTTTAAAAAAATATTTCAATGTTATGTAAGCTATTTATCGAAGAATGCTATAGGCTACTTTTTAGCCCTGTGCGCGAAATAGTTTACGCGATACCCATGTAAAACCTTGGGCAATATCAAGCAACTCAAAGGACACAACTCAAATACAAGTTTTATTACTCACAGGAAGCTTACAAAGCAATAGAAGACATCCACAACCTGATGAACATGTCTAAGAAGACTCCCGTTGCCAAGACCATGGCCAATTACTACGGGAAACTGGCCCTGGTCTTCTGGAAGGCTGGTCACTGCCTCTTCCATGCTGCGGCCTTGTTGAAGCTGTTCCAGCTATCCAGGGAGATGAAGAAGAATATTACTCAGGAGGAGTTGCAGAAGTAAGTCAATTGTTTATGTACTGGGTGATTGGTATTTGAAAAGGTTGTGGCCTTGGAAGGTGAAGTGAAAATTCAAAAAAAAAAAAAAAAAATTGAACATAGTTTGTCTCTGTTATCTTCTTTGTAGCAGTTGGCTTTTCTTTTAACACTGTTTTGTCAAACTTTCAAATATATATTTCAAATATTTTATATGAGGTGGGGAATATGTATGTAATGATTCTTGATATTTTTTGTATTCATCAAATCTCTAAGATTTAAGTTGGGTTAAAATTTTCTCCGAAATAAATCCCGTGTCTGTCTGCACTTGGACAGGGTCGGTAGGCCTCGGAGGTACACTATAGCTCGGCTAGACGCGACAGAATGCGACTCACGCGCAGTCTGTGTTAATTTATGCCGATACAAACAAATTAAGCCCCATATTCATCCAAAAGATATGTCCATCTCTTTAACTGTCAGGGTGACATAGCATTACCATGGTGTTGATTGGTAAATAAGTATCAGAAAACCTGTAGAATTATTTCTCACTGATTTAAATTTCACACAAGATAGCGGATAGATTGGATGTAAATAGCCTGTTATTTACACATTTTTAAACTTCAGTTTCACTGACAAATAATAAAAAATATCTAACTTTTATGTTATGTTTTGTTCAGGATGGCATGCCGCGTACTAGTAGCAGTACTCTCGGTGCCACTTCCCTCTCTGCATCCTGAGTTTGATCGCTTCGTGGAGACCGACAAGAGTCCCGTTGAGAAGGCCCAGAGATTAGCCGTCCTGCTTGGTCTGGCTCAACCACCTACTAGGGCTAGCTTGTTGAAAGGTAAGTTTACTTACAATAATAATAGGTACTTTATAATGTCGACATATCTAGACAAGGGGTGTACTACGCCGAATCGAATAACAAATAATCGAATATCAATTGATCGACCACTATAAATCGAAATTCTAAATACTCGAACATTCATAATATCGAATGGTTATGAAATCGAGCATTCAATACATCGCGCAGTCAATACATCGAGTGTTCAAAATATCGAATGTTTGTTTGATCGAGCGTTAAATGCATTGCATACTCATCCTATCGAAAAATCTGTATTTTTTATGAATACAAGAAAAACTCAAAATTTTATAATAAATCACATTTTAATCTTTAATTCTTATCTTTTAAAGGTACATTTTAAATTTTTGTATGAATTGAAAAGGCAAACGCGGGATTGGGAAGACCTACTTTACAAAGAAGAGGCAAAAGGGATGATAATGCGATTGAAAAAATATTAAATAATAATAAAAACTATATTAAAATGTGTTTTATTATAAAATTTTGAGTTTTTCTTGTATTCATAAAAAATACAGATTTTTCGATAGGATGAGTATGCAATGCATTTAACGCTCGATCAAAAAAACATTCGATATTTTGAACACTCGATGTATTGACTGCGCGATGTATTGAATGCTCGATTTAATAACCATTCGATATTATGAATGTTCGAGTATTTAGAATTTCGATTTATAGTGGTCGATCAATTGATATTCGATTATTTGTTATTCGATTCGGCGTAGTACACCCCTAGACAAGTCTGAAGATGTCTTATTTGCTGGGTAAACGATGTGATGGGCAAAATAAATGTAACTTTAGATTCGCCAGTTTGGTTTCTCAGTTTATTTTAGTAGGAATTTGTTATTCAATGTCTGTGTTATATGTGTTATATGTATGAAAGACTAGCTCATTATTTAAGGTGTATAACTTAATAACACTGATAGTTTTTATGTAACAATGGTTCTCTAACAAGTTTATTTGAATTGGTTGCAGTAATTAGCAACTTTCCTCCGAAATAAATCCCGTGTCTGTCTGCACATAGATAGTCACGGTAGGCCTCGGAGGTACATCAAGCTCGGCTAGACGCGACAGAATGCGACTCACGTGCAGCCTGTGTTAATTTATGCCGATACAAACAAATCCAGAGATTTCCTTTTGAAACTTAAAATATTGGTGCTGGGACAATTAAATGAAGCTTTCACGCGCAGTTGCACCCTCTTCCCGAAGTAACTACTTCCCGCACATGGATAAAAAGTTTCATCAAAATCTATCCAGTAGTTTTAGAATCAAAGTATTATATTGGGTATGTAACAAACATACCCACATATACACCTTACAAACTTTCGTATTTATTATATTGGTAGGATTGTTATTTGATTTATTAATCTAACTACATATACATCACTTTTTCAGTATTATTACTAAAAAAATACAAATATCCCAACTGAGAACCTGCTTTTTGGGAAGTCAGTTAAGAAATATGATACAAAAACATTTAAAAATGTAATTATTTGTTTTACACAGATGTGGTGCGTCTGAACGTGGTAGCCTTAGCTACTCCTCAACTGCAGCAGCTGTACGCGTGGCTGGAGGTGGAGTTTGATCCTCTCACTCTCTGCAACAATGTCAAGAGCGTCGTCAAGTCGCTGGAGGAAGAGCCTAGTGAGTATACTACGTCATAGTAATTGTAATTCGGCGAAAAAAGGTGTTACGTGTTGTTAATCTGAACTTTTAAAACTAGTACTACTTCAGAAGTATGCCAGTTGTGGTAGTTCGTTTATGTAGTATTTCGTATACTTTGATTGGGAAAAATATTATGTACATCTATTTTTTTGTGGACTCAGAAGGTTCTCGATAAGCGGGGTGGAGATGTTTTGAAACAACGAATAGATTCTCGTAATTCAAACATATCGTCTTCGCTCACTCAATGGTATCCATTGCGCAGTGAACATCTGTGTTTTCCGCTCTGTTCTTCTTGTCTTCGCTCTAGCGGAGTTTTGTCCTCCGAAATAAATCCCGTGTCTGTCTACACATAGACGGTCACGGTAGGCCTCGGAGGTACACTATAGCTCGGCTAGACGCGACAGAATGCGACTCCTGCGCATGCTGTGTTAATTTATGCTGATACAAACCTTTTCAAACTTTATAGGACAGAATAAACTGACCATAATGGCTTTATGTTCCAAAAAAATATGTGAACTTTGATCACGTTACATTTAGTGTGTCTTTGAATGAAAAATTAGGACTTTTTTTATTGTAATACATGCCAGATACGCACGTTTGCCGTTCGCAACCTATCTTATCTTACTTGCTTGACAGTAAGAAGGCCCTCAGAAATGTTGCATCTCTACTAATAGAAATCAAGCAAGTTACTTTATTTTATTGCACAACACCAACCTAAACAATTTACTCTCTTTCAGACTCCCCACTCGCCCAATACACCGTAGCCCTAAGCGACGTAGCCCTAGTTCGGCTCATCCGTCAAGTGGGCCAGTGTTACGCCTGCATCCAGTTCTCCCGACTGCTGGAGCTAGCCAACACTGATGACCTGTTCCATCTTGAACGTCTGCTGGTCGACTGTGTGAGGCATAATGATATGCAGATTAGAGTTGATCATGCTAATAAGTGAGTATTAAGACTTTGTTAAATTATTTTTGTTGTGTTGAACTGAAAAACTATAGTTTTTATGGTCCGGGTTCTTTCCGTAACCGAATTTACTCTATCTGTGTGCCAATTTCAATTTAAATCAGATCAGAAGTTTGGTGTGAAAGCCGTTCGGATAAAGTTGTTTAGAATCTTTAGCAATCATAATATTAGTAAGAATTTAAGTAAATAAGTATACTCTACCACGATTCTTTTTAAAAGTGTGTATCAAAGAATATGTATTTAACGTTTCAGTTTCCATAAATTGATATTAAGAATTTTACCTCCGAAAAATATCCCGTTTCTGTATACTTCATATTCAGTGGCGGTAGGCCTCGGAGGTACATTATTGTTCGGCTAGACGCGACAGAATGCGACTCCTGCGCATGCTGTGTTAATTTATGCCGAGACAAACTTCTAATGTCGAATCCTTCTTATCTATACATATAATAAATCTGTAGAAAAGTAATTTTTGTACATTGAAGAAATTGACAAAAAAAATAGCCAGCATGTTAAAGAATAACTAACAGAACCCATTTCCATCATTTTTGTAATTTTTGTCTGTTTGTCTGTTTGTTCGTTCGGGATTCACGTAAAATCTACGAATTAAATGCAGACAATGCTTATATACAAAAATTCTACGTAACTTGGGGTATTACTTAGTTTTTGTTTCATCGAAATCGATTCACTTTATCAAAAGATATGATAAATTTTGTGAATTCAAGATGTAAAATATTACGACACGCAATCTATTTGTCAAAACTGTACATTTGAATGTTGTACTTATATTAGTTGATCGGCCTATTATTCATCTTTACACAGAAAATCACACCTTTATAAGTAACTTGGGAAGAAAAAAAAATATGAATATTTTGTTTAGCCAAGGTTAAAGTAGCTCCATCTGTGCTAAATCTGTGGTAAATAAAATACATCAAATTAGTCAAAGGAGCGAGATGGTAAATGACAATATTACCATACATTCTTTATAGAGGATTATTATTTCAACAGATGGAGTTGTGTATTTTCCGTAATTCACCATATTTTAACACGTAGTGTAATTTTTCGATAGACATTTCAATAGAGTTTGTCAGTTTGCCGTGTCACATCAAAATCCAACTATAATTATTACCTTGATGAAAAGAAAATTAATAGTTCTCAGCCAAATTTAAAACGGTGCCATCTAAATTATTTTTTGAACATTATGTCAAAAATGATGACTTTAGTGGAACAATTAATTATCGTTTAAAGTTACAGATGGAGTTCATATCAGGATTTTTTCATAAACATAGTTTAGCTTATCTTCCACTAATGTGCTGGCCTTAAAACAAATTACTTTGAGTGAGTAGTATTAAGTAGACCTTAATTATTTTTTCTGATGCAAAATATGTAAACTTAATCCTAGAAGAAATGAGGATCTATCTCTCGCAAGCGCTGCTAAGCGTTAGGTAGGTAATGTAGGATTCTGTAGCTTTAAAAACAAGCCCAGATACAAAGTGCAGATAAGAAATGGGAGCTTTCTCTATTTAATACCATACACACGTAAAATGCTTTATGCGTCTGAAAACGTGCAAATTACGCGCCGCATACCAGAGACATGCTTACTTTCAACTTCTGATCGCAAGTACACTGTTCACGATTACGAACAGTCTCAGTACGACCCGAGCCAAGTCTAAAAAAATACCTTTTATATAAAACTACGTTTGATGTCATTTAATCACAAATCTAAAGACAGAATTGTTCTCTGTTGCAAATCCTATCCACCTATATCCTATCCTAATCCAGAATGCATTGCAGATGTGCATAGCATAAAAACCAATGGTATCCTATTCGAGAAGTCAAAAGAGTTGATCTGCCAACGTCGCCATCAGAATAGGGTAGTTTCCAGGGTCGAAATAATGAAATAATATTTAGTCCGCTTTTTAGATAATCAAAAAATATTGGATAAGTATTTTTTCTTTTTTTAATTAAACATAAAATGACAAAGATAATACACTTCAAAAATTAGGAGTGGGGGCCTTTTACGTCACACACAGTGTCCTGAAAATTGTAGCAACTTGTGACGTCACACTCAACTTTAACACGCTATATCTTAACAAGTTCTGATCCAATTTAAAAAAGAAAAAATACGTATCGCTTAATTTTGGACAATCTACAAGACGGACTAATTATTATTTTTTAGGAAACTAGCCTATTACATTCATCGTTGAATGAGGTGAATAAATTTTCAGAAACCACAATAACAGTAGGAGCCAAAGCGTATTATCGCTTCATAGAGCTCTGATTGGCCCCAGGTGACCAAGTCAGGTCTGATTTGTTCGTTCATCAGATCTTTGAAAGTGTTTCGGTGAATACTTACTGTCGTCCTGTTTACGTGTGACACAAAATATACGTCCTCCGCAAGAGCGAAATTTTCCCGGTGTGAGGTAGTGACGCACAGTATACAACACTTATGTTTCTTTTGATTTGCTGGCTCCACCAAGAAATGACAAATTGCGAGCGCACATTTTTAAAATCTTGGCAAAACTGCAGGTTTCAAGTACGAACACATGAAGTGGACTCTCACAGATACGTACATTTTGCCTATTCGTGAACTAATGCAAACATTTCGGTGGAGTCCCGGCTTAGGCCACCACATTAGGCGTGCGCGATCCTCGGGCGTGTGAGTAGCGCGGGCGCCGCGCGTGCGTCGCGAGCGCGTTGCATGAGCGTCGCGTTTTGCTGCCCTGCGGCGTTTTCAGGGCGCTCGCGGCGCGCACGCGCCGCTCTCCTTGACGTTTAACTGCTAAGGCGTTTAGCGAGCGGCGGGGATAGCGGGCGAAGGGGTAAATACGCAACTTGAGCGCCGCGTGCTCGCCGCGAGCGCGTCGCTTGCACTCTTCACACATGCCGCAGGGCAGCAAAACGCGACGCTCATGCAACGCGCTCGCGACGCACGCGCGGCGCCCGCGCTACTCACACGCCCGAGGATCGCGCACGCCTAATGTGGGGTCAGCCTTACCATAGTGAGTAAGTGAAACTATCCTACCCTATGCGCCTGCTGATGATGATGACTCATTTTATCATCCATCCAGCTATTCCCCAACTATGTTGGTGTTGGCTTCCAGTCACCGAATCTGTTTGAGTACCAATATTTTGCTTGGAGCGACTACCTATCTACCTATCTTCAATCCAGTCAACTACACAAGACGATATCCATGGTAAGACTGACAGACTTTCTGGCTTCTGATTAGTCGCAGCAGCTGCAGAAAATTTACAAATGACAGCTTTGTCAGACTCAAAGCATATAGACATAGATTATAGCTGTTTCCTGTGAAAATTACTTACGCACCATACGTAATAATTTTCCAAATTGGCTGACTAGATCCAGAGATATTCACAACGTCACAAAATTTACTTCTTTCGTTTAGATAAATGGTCACATCCACAACACAACCTTGATCAATGAATCTATGCTACTGCCAAGTCATCATCCTCCGAGCCTTTTTCCCAATCATGTTGGGGTCGGCTTCCAGTCTAACCGGATTCAGCTGAGTACCAGTGCTTTACAAGAAGCGACTGCCTATCTGACCTCCTCAACCCAGTAACCCGGGCAACCCGATACCCCTTGGTTAGACTGGTGTCAGACTTACTGGCTTCTGACTACCCGTAACGACTGCCAATGATGTTCAATGACACCTATGACATCTATGCTACTGCTAAGTGCTAATCCTAATTATACTGTCACGTGAAAGAATGCACCTACGGGATAAGTAGTATTTTGACTATTCTATATTGCCCACGCAGACGAAGTTGCGGGCAACAGCTAGTCTTAAATATAAGAGCACTAATTGTCGGGCCTGCGCCTGATATCTATCCGGTGGTTTCGGATTACCGTCTCATCGCGGTATCAGAGTGAAGGAATAGTGTGTGCACCTGTGTCTGCGCAAATGCTTGTGCACTAGAAGATGTCCTGCGCAACTAGCTGATCTCCTTATATGAGAACAGCTGCCGTAGCTGGCAATTGGCTAGAATAATTCTATATAATATCTGTAGTTTTTCATGCCAGAGATAGGAATTTGACATAACGTGTATGGGGCTAATCAACAGATAGATAGAATATTGGGATTGCCGTAAATTAACCATTGATATCTTGTCCTAGGTGTGTACACTTCGGAGTTGAGGCAGGCGGTGGCGAATGGTGTTCCACTGCTGATGAAGCTTGCGGTGGCGCTATACTGCAAGCTACGCCTGCTGAACAGGTAATATTATATGCCTTTATTATTTAAATGGGTTTTTTAAGGATGCACTACAGGTGCTGCTGAAAAGTACATTTCATTATTATTACATACATCGAAATACTCAAACGTAACTTATAGTATTTCGCAAAGGTGTGACATATGATATGATGTTTGACCTATTTTTAAAATTGAGTGGCGTTTCAGTATATGGTCATTAGATAACTTCTTGAAACCAGATAAACGAGCACTTTCTGTAACCAGATAATTACCATCTCTAGTTAATTTTTAGTTTGTTTTATTCTACAATTGATGATTTACAGTTAAATAACTCAAATACCCTCTCCCCAGGTCCGCGAACAACTAGTCCGCGCCGCCGAAGTGCTATCCCGCGCCGCCGCCACCCTGTTCCCGCAGCGTCGCAAGCAGGAGCGGGAACGAGCACGAGCCCACATGGTGCAGCACTACCACGAGCACAAGCATGCTGAACACCACCGCGTACTGCAGCGACACAAGATCATCGAGGAGAGGAAGGAGTACATCGAGAGGCTCAACACTGTGAGAGAGGAGGAGGAGCTCAGGTGAGGAGATATTGCTCATAATACATAATATATTACACATACATGCTGACAACATCGAGTACTGCAGCGACACAAGATCATCGAGGAGAGGAAGGAGTACATCGAGAGGCTCAACACTGTGAGAGAGGAGGAGGAGCTCAGGTGAGGAGATATTGCTTATAACACATAATATATTACACATACATGCTGACAACATTGAGTACTGCAGCGACACAAGATCATTGAGGAGAGGAAGGAGTACATCGAGAGGCTCAACACTGTGAGAGAGGAGGAGGAGTTCAGGTGAGGAGATACTGCCTATAATACATAATATACTACAGAAGCATGCTGAGCACCACCGAGTACTGCAGCGACACAAGATCATCGAGGAGAGGAAGGAGTACATCGAGAGGCTCAACACTGTGAGAGAGGAGGAGGAGCTCAGGTGAGGAGATATAGCTTATAACACATAATATATTACACATACATGCTGACAACATTGAGTACTGCAGCGACACAAGATCATCGAGGAGAGGAAGGAGTACATCGAGAGGCTCAACACTGTGAGAGAGGAGGAGGAGCTCAGGTCAGGAGATATTGCTTATTAAATAACAAAATTTGAGCAATGTTGCAACATATCACTTCTATTTCACCATCACCCTAAGGTTGACTGGTAGAGAACACCTAAGTCTTTAAGTCCGCCGTTACAACGTGTGCAAACAGTATAAATAAATAGGTATACATTTATGTATGTAGATATTTAACTGGTTAAGTCGCGAATCACCCTGTCAAGAAGAGCGCAGTCGGTCCGAGGATAGGTAATCATCTTGTCATGACGAGTTCTTCTGTGTTTCTGAAGGTACCATAAATTGGTGGTTCCCGGCTGTCATTTAATCATCTTTGGCAGACGTTACGAAGCCGAACTTTGACAACCAGTCTTACCTAGGTGTATTGGGTTGTATGGGTACTGGTAGTTTTTTCCTCCGAAATAAATCCCGTGACTGTCTGCACTTGGACAGTGTCGGTAGGCCTCGGAGGTACATCAAGCTCGGCTAGACGCGACAGACTGCGGCGCTTGCGCATGCTGTGTTAATTTATGCCGATACAATCATTAATCTAAAAATGCTGTTACTAAAAGTTTTTAGTTTATTACCATAAAGGAGATGGCCAAAAAAACACCCAGAATCGACAGGAACTTCATATGTATGATTGGATTCAGTATAATTTGTGGATTTTAAAAAGTATTTCAAATCATCTAAAAACCATGGGGTTCTCTTTTTATAACGTTTTTTCGATCAAGATTTTAGTTCACAAAAAAGTTTACTTTTACTATTTGATGTTCGTTAGAAGTTGAATGCAGACTCGTGATTGGACCGTTTTGCATTGCTAAGTCATTGTTATATTTGACAATGTCACATGGCGCGATTTTCAAAGACAATTTCTCCAAAAACATTTCATAGCCAGTTGTGAAGGTTGCATGTAACTGCGAAACCTCTCCAAGTAGGTAAGGTCGGTGCTTAATCGTATCTGGAGTGGTTAAATACAAGACCTTTTAATCTCCAGGCAAACTCTGTAACTATGGGGATATTACCATTGGCTTGTATAATGTTAGTGTACCTTGTTTTTTATATGCCTTGATGTAAGTAATCTTATAAATCAACATAAATTCAACATAACTTATTTTTGAGAAAATATGATATAGCTCCTATACCCCATGGATTTCAGGCTGGATTTTTTGGCACCATCAAAGGTCAATAATAATGAACCCATTGGTACCCATTTCGTTGCTGTCGATTCTGGGTTTTTTTTCTATGAAAATTTGGCCATCTCCTTATGATCATAAGGCCGTTTGTCCACCGGCACCGTCACCAAGAACGAGATTTTTTCGGGTCGAGTTTAGTATCGGCGGCCAGATGTTTTCACCGAATGTTTTTAAATTCCCCCTTTCCCCCACAAAATTTTAATTCTTGTTATATTATAATTTTTACAATATTAATTTATATCCCAGACGCCAAGAAGAAGTATCCCGCGCAGCAGCAGCGGCCGAAGCCCGTCGTCTCGAAGCTGAGCGCGAGGAACGCGAGCGTCGCCGCCACGAGTCGGAGCTGGCCGCCATGCGCGAGCGGCATCTACGCGAGAGGGTGGCGCACATCAGCCAGACTGCGCACGGACAGAAGATGCTCTCCAACATCAATGAGGAGGTAGGCTTCATTATATGTATAACCTTTCGTGGGTAGGGACTACTAAAGAGAAATGGTTTTACTACAAAAAAGTTCGAACGTCACGTGTTGAAGAAAAAATTGTATGGAGAATTTTCATTAAACACGTATTGAACGGGCGATGTACGAAGAGGTAGGCTTTCATTGTTTAGCTGGCTGTTCCCAGCGGTTTCAACCATGTCGCGATAGAACCATACTTTTTCGCGTTACCATGATATCCTAGCTAGACAGTGGTCATTCTATCTGCCACGCATACTGTTTTACCCAAAAATAAATAGACAGGCAACTTAATGTTAATTCATTTTTTTATTAACTATGATATATAGTCTTGAGTCTATATCAATCTGGATCAAAAGTAGCCCAAGCTCAAGGCATCTTATTTCCTCCGAAATAAATCCCGTGTCTGTCTACACTTGGACAGGGTCGGTAGGCCTCGGAGGTACATCAAGTTCGGCTAGACGCGACAGAATGCGACTGTTGCGCAGCCTGTGTTAATTTATGCCGATACAAACAAAAATATAAGTAGGATATCAATTAATATGTACGCCTGAATCTTATTGTTTTTAGACTTAAAAAATATAAGTTATATTACTGGCAAGTTTTATCAAAATCTACCCATTAGTTTAAGCGTGAAAGAGTAACAAACTTACCCAACATATCTACAATCTTTAGCATTTATAACATTAGCTGAAAGACACTCAACATACATCCTTACAACACACTTGTCGCAATATGAGTAGCATTATAAAAGTATTACTTTTGTGTCAATTTCTAACCCCTTGTATTTGGTATAACAGGAGCTCAAGAAAATGGACGCCGAAGCGATTGCCCAGCGTGAAGCTGAAGAGTTGATGAAGGAACGTCGTGAACTGCAGGCCAGACTCAAGTCCCAGGAGAAGAAGGTATGTTGTATTAGAAAGAAGTCTAGGTTTATAGGGTTTTAGTAAAATTTTGGTTTTGGTTTGGTACTTAGAAGATTGATGGAGATTTCATTTAAATTGTAATTTTGTTGCCCATAGTTTATCCATGTAAAATTAACATGTTCATTAAAAGTAGTAGATAATATTTCCGTTTAGTTACAGCAAGCCTATAAAAAAAACTAACCATAAATTTTGACACAAGCTCAATATAAATAATGTTAAAATTTCAATCTCTAAGCGAAAAAGAAATGTATTGGTAATTGTTATCTGCAGTAAATCTACCAAATAGTAGAATTGCAGCACATATATTCAAGCCGATACTAAAAAAAAACATTTTCAATTGTTAGGTGGATTACTTCGAGCGCGCCAAACGTTTGGAAGAGATTCCGTTACTGCAAAAGAGCTTGGAAGAGAAGCAAGTGCAGGACAAGGCCTTCTGGGAGACACAGGAGAAGGAACGCATTCAGCAACTTATTGGTCAGTACTATTTAGTTAGTATGTTTGTAAACCAGTGTTTTTCAATATACTCGTACGCAAGGTTGTATGGAGAAGAATGTGCTTCCTGTCCCTATTACTTTTTTTGGCGCCAAGATTGATTAAAATAAAAAATTTATATAAAAAAAAAAACAATTACAGCTAGCGAATGTACAATGCTCATATTATTATTAATGTACGTTAAGTCCGACTTTGTCGCCCTATATCTTATTTCACACAACAACTTGGGACTTCTCGCCTTAATAAAAGTTACACTAGGTCAAAAATCCTTTCCAATGGCATATCGTATTGTCGTTATACGTTCGTTATTTTAGCCCGTTGTCCTTTCTTCAATACATTTTCAACTTTACCATAATAGTGGAAGGTTAACGTTCGATTGGTAAAGCTTGGCACATCCTATTAGAATGACTCTGTACGTAAATTGAAAAACAAATATTCACCCACTGTCTAACCCTACAGAGGCACGTACCCGCGACGTGAACACAGCGGCCCGCCTGTCCCGCATGGCGGTCCACCGCGAGCAGTTCACCGTCAAGCTGCGCAGCGAGCGCGGCGCCGCCCACACGCAGCGCCTCGCCGCCTTCAAGGAGAAGCTCAACGCCGAGCGGGACAAGCGCCTCGCTGAACGCAGGCAGCAGAGGGTCGAGAAGCGACGCCAGGAGGTAAGCATTACCATCAAGCTGCTATTTATTGCTAGAAATGTAGTGGGAGTCTTCTTCTTCTTATCTTGTAAGCTTCAGATTTTAATCACCTAGGAAACCCTGGTATAGTTATCGGCACGGATATCGAGCTCTCGGCGGAAGAGTGGGGATCGCTTTGCGCACTGTACACTTATGGCAATAAACCAATAAATCACTTCTGCAGGTGAAGGTCAGAGCTCAATATCATCCTTGCCGATGATTATATCAGAGTTTTCTCAAATCCTGACAGCCTTTGACATGGAATCGTAAGAACGATTGCAACTAGGTAGCATTAGGGGACGCCCGCTTTACGTGTCCTCCCAGGCCAAGCGGGTGTAACACCGCCAACTTCCAGACGGGTGCTTTATGAAAGTTTCTAAAACTTACGATTCGCGACTCACAGACTTGCGATTTCGGCCCGCCCTGGGCATCGAACCCGAGACCTCAATCATAGCAGTCGCAGTGTAGTAACAGTCTTACAGAAAATTTCAATTTGCTGACTAGAAATAAAATAATAACTAACCAAACTCTAACTTGCAGTGGCTAGCCGAAAAGCGTCGCGCAGAGGAACGCGCGGCCGAGGAAGCTAAACGCATCAAGGAGGAAGAGGAGCGCAAGGAGAGAGAGGAGCGAGAGAAGAAACATGCCGAGGAGATGGCCGCCGCGAGGGAGAGGAAGGAGAGAGAGGACAGGTCAGTAGAGAGGATGTTTTCTGCTCTGTTACTTGTGTTAAAGAGATGAATTAAGAAAAAGAAAAGTATTGAGATAGGAATGTAAATAATATAAGGGTGGTATGATTGATATGATGAAGTAGATGGAAGTAAACTATGTGTTTGAGTAGACTGTTTTTTCTCAGGCTACAGACTATGTGAACAAAATTTCAATCGGTTCAATAATTTTAAGTTTTTGTTCATTTGACATATATTATACGTTTCAAATACATTATATGCAGTATATAGAATGATTTTAACAGACAGACAGACAGACAAAAAAATTACTGATTGCATTTTTGGCATCAACATCGATCACTAATCAACCCCTTATAGTTATTTTGGAAATATATTTAATGTACAGAATTTACCTCTCTACAGATTTATTATAAGTATAGATTTATTTATCACATCACAAAGCTACTTTGCTCTTACATATAACTTAATCTAATGTTTGTAAAACACTTAAATCTCACAGAATAGTAGTCATTTATGTTCACAAATCAAATCATTTATTTCATTTAGGCCTTAACAAGCACTTATGAACGTCAAAATTATAAATAAGTTTGATTCTAGTTGCCCATTCCAAAAGTAGCTTCCTATGGAGAAGAACGGGCAAGAAACTCCATGGTTACTCTTTTTAAAACATAAGTTACAATTTGTATGTATTGATACATACGATAATAATGTGAAAAAGAAATGCTTACAATATTTTTTGGGTTGACTCTGAGAAAGTTATACAATGCAAGTTGAACTAGGAAGTTATAAGAGAAGATTATTATACAAACTATTTTAAGAAGTTAATAAATTAAACAAACCAATAACATTTCTCCAACAGGGAACACCAAGAGATGTTGGCCCGTACTGAAGCGAAGATTCGCGCTAAAGAAGCAGAGATTCAGCGTAAACTCGAAGAGCAGAAGTCACAAACGTCTTCTAGTTGGCGTGACGGTGGTGCCGGAGCAAGGCCACCGCCTGCCAGGGATGATGCCTGGCGAGCCGGCAAGGATGCTAAGGATGAGAAGAAACCCTCGCCCGGAGATACTTGGAGATCTGGTGAGGAGGGGGATATCTATATATCTATAAAAATGAAACCCGCTTTCCGTTGTCACGACATAACATGAAAACAGCTTGACCGATTTGGCTGAAAATTAGAGGGGAGGTAACTTAGACCCGGGAGAAGGTTTTAGGATTAGTATATATAGTTTTCGTCACCATCCGGCTACGGGACGCGGGTGAGACCGCGGGCGAACGCTAGTTAATAATAGATACTTTATTTACTTCATTTATTGAACTATAGTCGCTCCATGTAAAAAAGTAATCATCATATCGCGGGAAAGCTATAAAATCTGCAGATCCTATCAATTTGAAAATTCCATTTTATCTCAAGTGCTTCTATTTTATGAACGAGCAAGAAATAAAATGACGATAGCTTATATAACAATATGTACAAAGAATCTTTATGATATCATTATCATCTGCCTAGTCAGCCTGCCTTTCAGTCGGACTAGATACACAAAAAATAAAAAATAAAAAAATAGATACAGCTGAGCTGTTAACGTGTTTGGAGCCTCCTAATACAGGCATTGTTTGCTTAAATGGGGGCTCCAAACACATTAACATGTAATGTACTTCCTTATTGACACAATAAACTATTTTGTATTTATATCAATTTATAAATAATAATGTTTATCTCCCAGCCCGTGCAGCTCGCGAGCCACCTCGTGACGAACGCGCCCGTACTCCGGAACGTCGGCCCGTACGCGACGAGAGGCCGCCCGCCAGGGACGAGCGACCACCGCCCAGGGATGAACGACCACCTGCCAGGGATGACAGGTATGATATACTGTGTTATGCAGCTAATTGTCTTACTCATACACATTACCACCAACGGTAGGGTCGCAGCTAGGGCTGCCAACTAAACTGTTTTAAACAGTATTTTACTGTTTTTCACTAAATTATACTTTTTACTGTTTAACAAAAAAAAAGTATACAAAATACGGTTTTCAGACATTAAATTAGTAAGTTGTGCGAAAAGCTCCAAAAAATATGTTTTTAAAAATAATAAATAAATACTGTTTGTTTTGCTAAAATACTGTTTAATAATCTTCATAGACCTGAATTTATTTCTTGTAAAAAAAATTGGCAACCCTAGTCGCAGCATTATTCTGTGGACCCCAGTTGCCTTAAAAAAGAACAAATAAATAACAACGTTAATTAACAACAACAATAAATAACTTATAACTCAACAACCTGAGTGCTTAGTGCGAGTTTTCGTGAATTTTTTTACGGACTCACATGAGAGCGCGTATACTAAGATTTGTATGCAGTGTTGCCAACTTAGTGGATTTTCCACTAATACTGGTGGTTTAAGTCCCCTATTTAGTGGCGAAATGTTGAAAGTACTGCGGGTCAAGTAGCGAAATGTAAGTTTTGTGGTACAACTTTAAGGAGTTACTATGGAGATTTGAAGTCTCACGGAATGTCAAAAAAGCATCTACAAAACAAAAAGGTGAACGACTACTATATAATTATATTAAGTACTCATTCATTGGTCAAATGCGTAACTAAACAATTTGTGAAACTACTACGCCGATTATAATTTGTGAAGGATTCGGATCGGGTCGGATGAATTGCTAAACAGATGTAATGCTTTGTCTGTTTTAATTTTCTATCGTTGCCGAGTTACATCTTTGGATGATTAAATTGTTTTAGGTTACAATAAAATATAAACAATATTTTTTTAGTGGTGAATTTGGTGATTTTAAGTGTGGGATAAATTTTTGTTAGTGGTTTTCTGGTGGTTTTAAAAGTTGACTCTGGTGGTAAGCTTCTACAACTGTTGGCAACACTGTTTGTATGGAACAAAAACAGGTTCCAATTTTTGACACTAGGTGGAGCTGTTTTTGTTCCATACAAATCTTAGTATACGCGCTCTCATGTGAGTCCGTAAAAAAATTCACGAAAACTCGCACTAAGCACTCTGTTGTCTTAAACTGAACTATTTTTTAGACAGTTTACCAATTTAAAGCCAATTCAGAAAATATGTATGGTCTAATGAAGTGTTTCAGTTTTATTATATGCAGCGATTTCAAATGCTGATTATAGTAGTAGTTTGCACTTGCACACTCGACGAAAAATATAACTAATCTTGTACTGGTAACAGACGCGACGAGAGGCCTCGTGAAGACCGCCCCATACGCGACGAGCGCGGACCCCCGCGCGACGAGCGGCCGCGCGACGACAGGCCGCGCGACGAGGGCGCGTGGCGGTCCGCCAACAGGGAGCCCGAGAGAGACAGGTCAGTCATATTATAATTATTTATTTGGGTAGACAAACAATACCTCATGAAATGATGTATGAATAAATTAGTATATAAGAAATCTGATCTATAAAAAAAGTAATTATCATCATAATGTTCTAACTATTCAGTACTGTATAAATGAATTTGGAAACAAAAAGTTAAGATAATTTATGCCAAAGAATTTTAAAAACTTATAATAAATAGTGTATGGCTAGCGTTAGCGAAGTTGTAGAAAGCATCTTGGCTAATTCGCTAATTCACAAAGACGACCTTTTAAGTTAATAAGCTTGAGTAACACATTACATTGTCTCATTTTTACATTGCTAAAAGAACGTGGATATAGGTAATGATATGATGAATTTCCTCAGGCCTCGTTACGGCGGTCGATCGAGCGGGCCGGAGAGCGGCAGCTGGCGTCGCGGCCCCGCAGACCCGCCGCCTGCGCCTACCGTAAGTATAACTACGTAATATAGAGTAGATTATAAATTATTTAGTGTAAACAAATATATGTATGCCTAAGAAGATTATTGCTAGGCAGTCTTGATGGTTTGCTGATTCGCTTGATTATATGAGTTTATAACTTTAACACAATGTTCTCTCTTATCGGCGTTCTGGCCGTAAATCAGAAACTCCTAAAGACAAGTACAATTTTAGCGACAGTCCTTTAAGTAATGGGTTGGTTAAACGAAAACATTATTTTACAATAACCCTGTACCAATACAACCTTGCTGGATTCGACCGTTTTTGGGTACATAAATCTCAAATTGAATGTTTAACTTCCAATATTGGAGTTTTGATTTTATGTTCAACAGCTGTTTTTCTTACTCGGAACATTTTTGTTTTTGGTGGGCCTGAGCAGACTACAGGTTTCACTAATTACTTGTAATTATTAATATTGATTTTGACACCATAACTTCACCATCAACAGGAACGTTCATCCACCTGGCGGTCCAAGGACGGTCCGCCTCGCGAGGACAGGTTCCGCGACGCCCCGCGCGGCGACCGCGAGCGTGACGCCAGCTTCCGAGACCGCGACCGATACCCGCCTAGGAGGGATGACCGGTAAGTGACCACTTATTTTGGCTTAAAGATCCGATATAAATGATTCAGGTGTTCCTAAGAGTATACTTTGGCTAAAAAGCCACTGAAATTTTGGCTTTAAAGATCGATATTCATAAATGAGAACCATTTATTCGTTTAAAATTAAAACTTTTGTTTTGTGAAGAATCTGCTATAATTGCCGTTAGTGTATAAAGATTTATCAGTCATTATTGCTATTTATAAGATTTTTACAAAGTACACTGCGAATAAAACATAAGCTGGTGTGTTATGCCCATCAATATGTGTGATTTCGTTGCATTGTTTTTTGAAGCAAGGGTGAATCATATCTGTGATAGTAGCTATGTAGGCTTAAATTCAATACAGTTTGAAAGAGACTTTTAAATTGAACCTTATCCCCAGTCCCCATGTCATTAGAGATTTTTTCTTTCCTAACAGTGACGGTCCCCGCCGCGACGATCGTGACGGTCCACGCCGCGATGACCGCGACGGACCACGCCGCGACGACCGCGACGGTCCGAGACGTGACGACCGTGATCGTGACGGACCCAGACGCGACGATCGCGACCGTGACGGACCGAGACGCGCACCGCCACGCCGTGAGGAGAAACGTAAGTAGAATTTAAAATGTTTTTACTGATTTGATAGTGGATATAACTCTCTTTAACCCAATGCATAAAGAGGAGGAGATTCTGATTTCTTCGAAATCTCTCATTTTACTAAATATTAATTTCAATCATCATTCTTAATCACACCATGCTTCGTTATACATATTCAGTGAAGAATGCAGCTGGTACAATCAATAATGGTTTTCATTGGCCTTGAAAATAATATAAAAACGTAGATTTCCTTCAATTTTCTTCAACTTTCATTGAAGCTTTTAAAACAATCCTTCCATTTTCCATATCTTTTATCTTCTGTATTTAATTATACATCGTAGTTTATCATCGTTCGTCTTAAATCTCTATCTGAAAACATGTAATAAATCAGTTGCACTGTTTGTATGACCAGCATAAACACTTCGAAAAGCGACCTCCTTATCAAAATATGAGAAAATACAAAAATATTTATAAAAACCTCTTGTTCTAGCCCGCGACCCGGACGGTGACGACTGGCAGCCCGTCACCAGACGCTAAACGCTCCACAGTTACCCACATTTTATTCATTTGTAATTATGTATTACTTTGTCTCGAGTTCAGTAGGGTTACCAACAAACAAAACATCTTTACATCTAACGGCATATTTTTAATCTGTAGAGTTGAGAACTGTCATTTTGACATGTCATGATAAATGTTGCCATATACAAAAAAGCGTCAAATTACACGACTGTATAAGACGCTGAGAGTAACAAACTCTTTCACAAAGAAATTAGTAAAGATGTTTCAAAAATTTATATTTGCATAGTTCTGGCAGATAATTAGCTTACTACAAAGTTTTGATAATTGATACTTTCTAAAGTAATATACATGTTTTTAATAACTTGTAAAATGAGATATTAATAGCTAATTACTGCTTAAATTATTAATTTTTGATAAACAATGCTGGTTCATTCTATCCTTGTGTCAATTAACCCTGCTGATCTTTCTGTCATTTATATAAGTTCTATGACATGTTATTTTAAAAGCGCAAGTGTATCGCGCTAATATAATCCTTATATTGTACGGGATAAGGGACGTTTTACAATACACGAGAGGATGCGAGGCCGCGCCCTTTAATTTCATATATTTTGTTATGTTAAACACTTCAGTACCATGTTTTGAGTATATGATAACCATTAATTCTGTTTTTGTCCAAAATATATTATTTCTGCATTATGTACTTGATTTTTTATTGTTTTCGATTTTTCTTTATCGTTTAGAACCTAGCACGAGTTTTACGAAAACTTGTAAATTAGCAGATTAAAAAATATTTGAACATATTATGTGCTCATATCTTCATAGCACCTACTTATAAGACTTGAAATTAATATGTAATTTTCGTATATTTTTCCATCAGGGACATAGGGCTCGAAGAAGATTTTTCCACGTCTTTTCCCTCAGGTCTTAATAAGGTTAGAAAATTACTCGATTTCCTAAAACTCGTGTTTCGGACGCGGTTGGAATTCTCTCGTCGTTACTAGCTAAATAAAAGAAAACTAGCTAGATAAAATGCTTATTCATTTGCAAGTATCGTAACATAACGAGATAAATAACTGCTATGCTCCGTTTGGACTACAACACAACATTAGTTACATACTAGTTTTTATTTTATTGACATTCAAAATAGTGCCTTTTTATATCAAATGACCCCTCCCGCTGTGGGTGCAGTGTGAGGAAATGTCAGACTCTTACTGACTAAACCCACCATGTTCCTTCTGGAGCCCTTTATGTACCAGAGCCGGGTAACCTAACCCTTGTATAATTGTTCAATCTTGGCTCATGATATTGGGTAAAAATACAGGCTTTTAGGTCTTATTAAATAAAATAAGCAAAAGCAGTTTGAAAAGTCGGTAAAAAAAAGTTGATGATTATAGTTCCAGGATTTTTTTTGAAGTGACTTAAATGTGTAGTAGTCCAAACTATACTAACCTGGCTCAAAAACAGTTTTAAATTGTATTAACAAAATCCAAGTGTCTTACAGTAAGTTGTACTTATTGGAACAATAACCGGTGCCTCTATGCCATAGAAAATGATATAGTTAGTGCTTTGTCTATGCTTATAGTCAATAAATCATTGAATCGGTTTGTGAGTTTTATTTTATTAAAACTCCTTCACTATATTGATAATTATCAAAAATTGTTTGTAATAGAGAAACTGAAAAACTACTAGACCGATTTAAAAAAAAAAAACTTTCGCTACTGGAAAGCCTAAGGTACACTCTTCCAGAGTAACATAGGCTATTTCATCCCGGTACGGCAGTAGATCCCACGGGATGCGGTTGAAACCGCGGGAAAACTGCTAGTATACCTAAATAGATACCTAAAATAAGAATTAATTATTATTTTATTTATCCAACGCCTTATTCAACTAATCGCAAATTACAATAACGCTGCATACAGAAGTTAGCAATAACTTAATGTTGGCATATAACAAAGTGATAATCCAAATACAGCAGTTCTAAATCCAGGCACGTAACCTAGCCTTTGTTGCCCAAACGCATTTACTTTGATATTGCAACAGAACGACCGATAAGATATTTAAATACCTAGTTGCGCTCCATTTAAGGTAGACTAGTTTGAAAGACTTTGTTTGGGTTATCGAAAGCTATATTTAGCAATGATTGAGAATATTGTCATTTCATTGCACCGTTTACTTGGTGGCATATCATCAAAATATGACCCCTCTTGCTGTGGGTGCAGTGTGAGGGAGTGCCAGACTTACCGACTAAACCCACCATGTTCCTTCTGGAGCCCCTTGTGTTTACCGCGGTAACTTTCGAACATTCCCTCAGCTCACTTTATTCCACCTGCTGTCATCTGTACCTACATACATGTTTGGCGGTCGTTACGGGAGAAGCCAGAAAGTCTGATAACCAGTATTACCAAAAGGTATCGTATTGTAGGCGCTCCATTTAGAACACGTACTCAGATGCATTCGGTAAGACTGGGAGTCTGGGTAGTTGGGGAAAGGCTAGGCAGATAATTAGACTGAAAACACAGGACAGGAGGAATCTATCTATCTAGGAATCTGTCCTCAACATTAAACCATTTGTTTTACTTTGGAGACTTTCCCAAACTATTCTAATTTAAGATGAACTCAGGTGACACCATTGTGTTGGTTGGTTATTTTTAATGACAAAAATATTTGTGCCAATATCGCAATGACCGCATCAGATATCGATTTTTTGGATTGACTTGCCTCTTTCTGATTCGCAATCTCCAATAGGGGAAGAGGATTCTTAATTCGACCACATATAGATTAGACCATTTAATCGAACACCTGGCCATTTGATTGAATATAAAAAGGACTGGCAGAACACCTTACATGTGAATGAAACTGAAACTTTGTTCACTTCGATGTATAGGTAGTTAATGTTTTGGTTTTCAGTGCAAATTCCTAGTATTGACGCATACGGTTATGAAGTATACTGGCCTAATTAATCGGTTTCCCATAACTGTTGGATTTACTTCCATATTTATGATTTCCTGTAAGCGGCTTGTTTGGTAATTCTGGAATGAAATACGCAGAACATTTTGCTAATTGAAAGCAGTATAATGAGGAATAGAATACCGAATTTGGGGAACCATAGCAGGTAAAGCACTTTTTTCGTAATAAAATTGATCATTTTCTGTAGGTACACTTTTAAATAATAAACCAGTTTAAAAATAAGTAACTGTCACGTTGGTAAAAGGCACTAATTCGGTTACAAAAACTAGGGCAGGTGCTTAAATACTTAATGTTTTTAATGTGAATAATAGGTACCTAAGTGCCAATAATTGCCTAAGTCATCTTAGGAATCTTGCTAGCAGGCCAATTTTCCAGGGATTAGCACTTTTTGCGAGATTGCTCTGACCGACTTTGAACCTAGAACGTTAAGTACGAAACCTACCATTAACTGGCGGATATTCAATTAACTTTATTAGATACTAAACACAAAATATGATAGGTACCTAATAGGTATGGGTTCTTCTTTATTTTATTAAGAAACTTTTAATTCTATTGCCTAAATACTTCATCATCAGCCTAGCCTTTTCTCAACTATGTTGGGATCGGCTTCCAGTCTCACCAATGTTTTATATGGAGCAATTGTCTATCCGACCTCCTCAACCCAGTTACCCGGGCAACCCACCCTTTGGTAAAGCTAGTTGTCAGACTTACTGGCTTCTGACTACTACTAATAAATACTTAACGGCAGCAAAATCGATCAACTCTACCACTGTGTTTAGCGAATGCACACAGGTTCAATATCGCCCATATCGCAGTTATGCATCTTATCACAACAAATTAATATGAATTTAACTGCCAGCAATTATGTAAGTAGTCAACAAACTGTACTTAATACCTAGCAACCAATAGGCAGTCTAAAATCGCGGTCGCTTGAGAAAGTTTATTTTTTTTACAACGACGCGCGCCAGTCGCCGACCCGCCATCACGCCGCGCGCATGCGCGTCCCCTGTCAAAAACAAAACCGGTTCCGTATTATTAACAACATAGAGTAAAATTCTTTTGAAGAAAGTCTGTGTTTAGTGATTCATTTTTGATGTTTATTTGAGGAATATTGGAGTTTTTCAAAATGAATGTGAGTATTTTTTGCTTACTTTCTTATTTTCACTATTGTTTAGTTAGGCAGTAAGATTTTCTTGCACTTGGCTGTGATTGTTGTGCCTTTGCCTCGACCCAAACAAACAAAATCAGTTTTGTCTAGATTCAAACAGAATTTCAGTTAAAATTCGGATACATTGTCGCATAAATAAAATACCTAATAGGTATATCTATGTTTACGACAATGTATTTGAAAATAGTCTTCAATAAAAAATTAAAGATAAATTAGAATATTAACATTAAGTATTCAGCCTAGTAATAAGAAGCCTAGTTTCTTCAGGTATAAAATCAATAAAAGAAAATGATCGCTGCACAGAGGCCGTTGCACTTGATTCCTTGGTCAGAAACAACTGTTCTCATAATATCAATAACAGCAGCACTTATTTCCCAGAAACTCGTTTCTACTCAAAATATGACCAACTTTATTCAATTTACCTTGAAGTTAAAAATAACTGGCCATTTCTAGGTCAGTGTTGTATGCAAAATACTTTCCTAAATCTTGGGTCAGACATAACTAAAAGTTAATTTGACAACGTAAAAGAGAGATGTACAAAATTCCGATTATTTTTCCATATTTATCATGGTTTGTTTGTTTGTACCATAAAGACTCCAAGTCACTGTTGGAAAGCTACACTCTTCCCGAGTAACATAGGCTATATTTTACCCCGGTACGGGCAGAAGTTCCCACGGGACGCGGGTGAAACCCGGCTATGTGTCAAATAATTTGCACATAAAATACCTACAACTTTCCACCGAAGCGAAGCCATGTTTCGAATAGCATTTAACTTCGTTTTTTTTTTGTCAAAAGCCAGTGAAAGTGCTTGTTAGAAAACGATATAACATGTTGTTAACTTACTTTTACGAAATAAATACCACTATACTAGCCTACACATTATTGCTACATTTTAATAATAAAATACGTACTGTATTAAATTTCAGTAATATTAAAAAAAAATTGTACCCAAAAGAAAAAAAAATTGTGATATCAGATAAAAATTGAGTTGCTTTTTTATTGCATCAAAATAAGTTACATAGGTATATATAGGTATGTATTTTTTTCCACATCCTACCCATGCAAGTCCACTATGTACGTCCCAGGTACTAAATGCTGCAGAATTGTATTATTATTTTCTAAATAAAACAAAAGTTGGTACCTAACTTATAATAAAACGGACCTTATAAGTAGCCAAGTTCAAAAAAACTCATCTACAGCAAGATGTCGGCTGTCGAACTAGTTTTGAGCTATTTATGTTACCTGCCAGGACGTGGACTGATACCGTTTATAGAAAAATGTTGGCGAAGTTATAAAAAGGAGAATATTGGCACAAAATATTTTCGAGAAAACGATTTGTTATAATATGTAGAGTCGCTTTACTGTCGGTACCCTAAAAATGAGAAACGGATGAAATTTTAACAATAGGTAATGGACCAGACTCCAGCTAAATTCCACCTTTCTTCGAGAAATGGGAAACCGGGAAAACCCTTTTTATAATTATGGAAAATTCATATTTTTCTCTAGGCAACGAATGTTAAGATTAGATAGAGCCACAATAAGGCCGAGTGAGTTGACACCCCTCCATCTAGTGGGTTTTGATAATTTTCTCTTCCAAAGCGTTTTCTTATCATAATAATATATTATTTTGATAATTTAGGACCTAAATGATAACTGAGATAAAAACCTAAATTTTAGGTAAGTATGTATCCCGCATTGAGCAAGCGTGGTGATTAATGCTCAATCCTTCTCCGTGTGAGAGGAGGCCTGTGCCCAGCAGTGGGACGATAAATAGGCTGTAACTAACTAACTAACTATTTATCTCAGTTGATTTGTGTTATCTGTGGCATTTAACTGGAATCAATTAGACTGAATAGACTTTAGCTTTCTCTCCTTTGATTTAACACTTTCTATAAGGATGTTTACTTCTTAATACGATTTTGTATATCTGCATAGTTATTAATGTTCAAATTAAGCAAACAAATTGATTAAAGTATAAGTAATTTAATATTTGTGGTTTAAATCCGATTATTAATTTAAATCGCAGTGTTGTCTCTATACTTATTTATGTGTCAGCTTTATCAATTATTGAATACGTAACGAATTGATTTCTGAATTACCATCTTTCCCGTTCTCAAGGTATGATTAACCTAACAATGCATGATATTTTGATAAAGTCAGATCACTAGATTTAAAACTTTCTCATAAATCATTAACCTCCAATTTTCCAATTCGACCTCGCTGTGGCCATTTTTCCGACGCAAATCTATCATTCATCATTTTATTTCGACTATTACGGGGTACACGAAATATTTTGTTTCCATTACGCCAATTTTATGGCAATAATATATCAATAAATCGTTGTTAAAGTGCAATGAAAACGATATAATGTACATACTTAACTAACTTTCTTTTATTTTCTGTCGAGTCGGGCATAGTTGAGGCAGTCGCCATGGTGAGAATTTTGTCATATGTGAACTAGTTCTCTGAAAGGAGGTCAATGTGACAAGACTGGAGTCGACGTCTTGAAAGTCAATAATAATGACCGATAATTTACTTCTTTAAATTAAATATGAGTAAAGCAGGTACACACAGGACACAGAGAACAGTCTGACCCACGGGTCTGACAATTTTTTGGCGCAGTTAACTGTTCCTGCCAGTCAGTACAAAACTGTTACAAGTTAAAAACTGACAATTGTCAACTGCACAAAACACCCTCTACATCTACTCTTACTTACTGCCATAACTCAATCGTTTCACTGGAGATATTAGAGGATATTGAAATTCTTCTTCTTTCGTGTCCATGACATGTCTTGTAGTGAAACTACACTTTGCCAGGCACATCTTGAAATACAACGTACAATATTAATATATTACCAAATACATTTTTAATAAAAATACGTAATGACGTAAAATATCTCTTAGGTATCTACTTAAAAATAATAATACAAATGATAAGAAATGTTTATGAGAACAATTAAGCTTTTCTATTTTCTTTTAACATTTTCATTTCGAAAGCTACTTCCATTTTCTGTCTATTTCCACGATCTCACTTTTGTTTTCTTTCATTTCCAAATATAGTGTTTATTATAACATAAAAATGTGACAATGTAGCTGTCTAAGTTTTTAAACTTTCTCGATTTTGTACACATATTTATAAATGATCGGATAAAACATGATACTGCATTTAAAGGTATAAAGTATATACATAAAGGCTTTTTATTTTCTCAAAGTTTCGAATTGAACTTACCTAATAGATTGTCTAATTAATTCCAAAACCAAAATTTCCTACTCTCTGAAGTTTCCAAGGGATCGTAATATACTTTTCCTTAATAACATTACATAGGCTTCGTAATAAACTTGCCTCAATAATATTAGAATAACCTGAGTTATATTTAAGTGAACTAACGTGACCTATCCGAAATTCCTGCGAAGTCGGTTCACTCAGACCGCAATGACTCATTGGCTGTGTCATGATATATCTAAGTATGTGTTTGTCTGTCTGTGCACCGGAATACGTGTCTAATCGAATTCTTATTGTTTTTTTATTGATATTGAGATGAAAAGATAAAATGTCAGAGCTGTCGTTGGTACATTGTGACACGTACGAACATTTGCGATAGAACTACATTTACTTAGACCAGTCCAATATTAAAGTTAATTAAAGGAAGTATGTATGTATATATTTTTTAATAG
Source organism: Helicoverpa armigera (assembly GCF_030705265.1). NCBI lineage: Eukaryota > Metazoa > Arthropoda > Insecta > Lepidoptera > Noctuidae > Helicoverpa > Helicoverpa armigera. Next base: position 7,426,158 of record NC_087141.1, read on the forward strand.
AACATAGAAATCGATCAATCTAATAACTGGTACGAAATAACGAGGCAAACACCATAAAATGTTAAAAGCAAAAAGCTGGTTTTAAAACGAGTTCCAGAATTTAGTTCGATTTTCGTTCGTAAACGTACGATCCGCCATGCCATGCCAATAAATGAATCATTCAATATCATGCTTAAGTTTCACAGCGCTTATTATTTTATTAGATACTTAAACTGACGCAAACGCACTGATCATGCAAACACAATACATAATACTACAAAACAATTTTCTAACAGCTCATAACATCAACAAGGTAAATGACTTTAGTACTTGCTAAGCCATACAAAAACGCAATTACTTCGAAACTATGTAAGACTTTGATAACCGACTTATGTGCGCTAAAGTGCAGAAAAACGGCAAAAAGTGAAGATTAGCTCATAGACTGCTTCCTGAAGAGGTACTGGAATCAATCACAATTATGCGTAGGTAATAAGTAGAAGTATGCAATTCAATAAAAACAGCTTAACTACACTTTGGGAAGTGAATGTTTCAAACGCAGTCAAGTGTAAACTTGAGATCTAGTACCTAGGTCGTAACTTTAGCGCTTGAATACTTAAATACCACTCGGTTTTAAGTAATCGTTACTTTAGAATATTGCTAGATTGTATTTAGAAGTTAAAATAATACTTTACTTGATTGTATTATAGTGAAAGGGAAGGCACGTCAAATTGTGGGCAGTCCCCTTCCCGGTAGTCATAAGGTAGAAAATCTGAGAACCAGTCTTACCAAGGGGTATCGAGTTGCCCGGGTAACTGGGTTAAGGAGATCAGATAGTAAGTCGCTCCATGTAAAAGACTGGTGCTGCATTCGGTTAGACTCTAAACTAACTAGAATATTAAACGTAACTATTATAAAGTTACTTGCCTCTGCATACCAGTATGCTTTAAACTACTGAAGCGAAACAGTTTCAAGTTTTACAAAAAAGTTCTATATTAACACGTTCGCGTGAGCAATCTCATTTTTAAATGTTGGTACTGTGGCGCACCTTTTTCGCACACAAAATTAAACCAAGTCTTAAGACGTCCCGCCGTTATACGTAGTCTTATAATCTGTGTTATGTGGCGCAACGTTATTTCACGTCCGACGTCTATAAACGTTGTCGCCACCACATAGGTCTGACATGGTCCGTCAAAATAAATATGACAATCTAGAGGCCGTCGTACGACGTTGGGCCTTTTCATACTTATATCAATACGACGTTGTAAGACGTTGCTTACGCGAACGTGTTAAATGTTTAAGTTTTATATTATTTTTTCTGATTCTCAAGAACAGTTTGGTACAGCCTAAATTGTGTTGTTTGACATAACCTTGGCATTAAGTTACTCAACCGATAGAAAGAGATATCTAACAATTGTTTTACTGATTCAATTAAAATGCGTTTTATATAATGTAGTCATCTTTTTCTATCTGTCACATTTTTTCATCTGTGAAAAAAGAAAGATGGGCATAATTTCCCGCGCAATCATCTGTCAAAAGAATACTTCTATACCCGTGGCCATTGGGTAGGCTAAAGTCTATCAAACATGCTGCCTCGTCTTTTCTCAGAAATAAAAATAGTTTCTGAGAATTTTCTTTCAGAATTGACAAGAATTTCGGCCTCTGTAACGAATGTTGCTGTCTCTAAGCGGGATGTTTCAGATTAGTGATCTGACGAATTTCCATGTTATGTTATTTGTAAGCATACCTAAAACATCCGATATTGTACATCCGCTTATCCGCTAGATTCTAAAGGAACAAACAATCTCTGTGTATCATTTTCTTCGATCCATCAAACCATTTATTTTTCCTTCAACAATGTTCATTCGAACATCTTTGGCAGTTGTTACGGTTAGTCAGAAGCCAGTCTGACAATCAGTCGTACGTAACTGGGTTGGGGAGATCAGATAGGCAGTAGCTCCTTGTAAAACACTGGTGCTCAGCTGCATTCGGTTAGACTGGAAGCCGACCCCAACATAGTTAGGTAGGTTAGGTACCTACCTACAAAGGGTAGGCAGAAAATGAACAATGTTCAAACCTACTTTTTTTTTAGGACAAGTATTTGACAATTGGTTGGCCATGGTTCCCGATTAATTTTCCTTAAAGTGCATGTTTCAAACATTTGCATATAAGTACATAGGTATGTATTTTACATATTTCAATAATCACGTCCTAGCTATTCTCCGTCCGTACAAAACACAATAAAATATAACAATTTTAGCACTTGTCGTAACTTCTAACTTGATAATGTTCCACAAGGCTAACCAAGTCGTGACCGACTTAGTTGCAGATTTTATTTAGGCATGACGTCATATTACACTAAAAATATCACGACAATGATATGAAGCTGTAGTATTAAACCATATATCAGCAGCCTGGACATTTATATACGCTGACGATGTGGCCATCTGTACTGAGAGCCGTGTTGAGTTAGAGGAAGCGCTTCTGTCATGGAAGCATCAGTTGCAGGCAGGTGGCCTTGTGCTGAGCGTTGCAAAGACCCAATTCATGTCCCTAAATGAACCAGATCCTCGCGACAATAACCCAATTTCCATCGATGGGCAGTTGGTCACCATGTGCGATCAATATAAATATCTGGGTAGTATGATGCACAGTTCGGGAAACCTGGAATGCAACGTTCAACACCGAATAGCGGCTGCATGGCTGAAATGGCGAGAAGTAACTGGTGTGATATGTGACAGAAGAATGCCGGTCAAGCTCAAGGGTTTAATCTACAAAACCATCATACGTCCAGTCCTTACGTATGGCAGCGAAACATGGGCTGCAACCAAAAGGCACATACATACCATCCAAGTTGCCGAAATGAAGATGCTGAGGTGGATGTGCGGCGTCACTAGGCTCGATCGTATTCGTAATGAATACGTGCGAGGAAGTTTAGGGGTGCGTGATGTCGCAGATAAGTTGCAGGAGAATCGGCTACGGTGGTATGGCCACGTAAAGAGAAGACCACCTGATTACGTGGGAAATTTGGCTCTGCAACTTTCCATCCCCGGTCGAAGATCGAGAGGGCGCCCCAAGACCAGATGGCGGGACGTAGTGTCAAAAGACATGAAAGAGTGCCAGGTGTCCGAGAGCGACGTCATGGATAGAGCGAAGTGGAAAAGAAAAATAAGGAAAGCTGACCCCACCACCATGTGGGATACATAGCAGGAAAGAGAGAGAGAGATATGAAGCTGTAGTAGGTACCAACTATACAAGCTACTTCAGAATAAATGCTGAAGATTAAAGTCAATTTCAACCACGTAGGTTCCCGTAGGAACTACTGCCCTTTTTTTTTTTAACAACGTCAACAATCATCATATGACCCCTCCCGCTGTGGGTTAGCTGCGGTGAGGGAGTGTCAGACTCTTACTGACTAAAAATCGTCGTGTTCCGTCATAGGCCTTTTATGTACCAGAGCCGCGGTATCTCTTTCGAACAACCCGCAGCCCCGGCAGGCCTTGGCCCTGCTGGGCCCCGCTGGGGTTGCTGACATCTCTTTGAGGAGCGCGTGGAACAACGCGCGCCGTCGACACGGGAGAACTATTGCCCTTCAGGGTACTTACAAGCAAACAATAAAATGTTTCCTCTTTTATAAGCGTAAATAGACTTAAGTAAGGTTCACAGGTTCCCCCGAAATGTGAAGCTTATTGTACGGAACCAAGGAGTCGGCCTTATGGAGAAGAACCAGCAAAACTCCTTAGAAATTTTAAACAGAAAGATACATCAAATAAAGCAATGCACAGTAGTTATATCAAAGCCCTTATTAGAAAGATTGTTTTTGTCTCTTTAAGGTTACCTAAGTATTTCGTCTAATTCTAGCGAAAGCTGGCCACTAGGACATTACCGTATTTAGTTTAATGATCCATAAAGATAACAAAACCATTTGTTTCATCCCAAAAATATTCGTCCAAAGAACATTTTACTCTAAGCTACAAACATCAAAAGCCTATATTTGGTTCATAAAGATTAACTTTCTCTGATAAATGGAACCATAAATAAAAATGGAAAAGTTTAAAGGTTGAAGATACCTTGAAATTGTTGCAACCTACTTACACACAGTTTAGTGAAAAATATGAATCGTTTAGAGCACGTTGTCTTTTGTTATTTGACTCAGACCTACATAGGCTGTTTCAAGTCACTCTTTCAAATAATCCCGCAGATAGTAAGACTAGCTATTTTCCTGCGTTTCATTCTCGACCGTACCGGGATAAAATATAGCCTATGTTACTCGGGAAGAGTGTAGCTTTAAAAGAGTGGAAGAATTTTTCAAATCGGTGCAGTAGTATTAGAGCGTTTAGGGTACAAACAAGAAATGTTTCTCTTTTATTATATTAGTATAGAAGTATACACAGATTAACAGATGGGATGGCAATGTAAGCCAGATCGGATTCAAAAACAAATGTTATGCCGACCACAAATCTAGGTAATGTACTGTACCTACCAATTTAATACTTAATGTCATGCGTAGCAATTGTGAAGCTTAAAAACCAGTTGAAAGCAATTACACCACGTTAAAATTGCCTCAGAATAAATACCATGAAAACTATGGGAAAGACATTATAGATCGCGTGACAGTCGTAATGCTTTTGTTTTTTTTTTCTTATGAACATTTCGTTGACATTTCTATACAAAGATATTGTACATATCTACGGAAACTTATAAATGTCACCGTCTCACCGTTGTGTTATCGCGGTATCTCTGTAACTCCGGTCCCTCCAGTTTACATATTTGATTCTAAGAAAAAACTTTACTTGGACACCATCATATCTGCAGACTATGTCTGGTTTTAAATGCAGTCTACGTTGTGTCTTGCCTATTACTTGCTCTAAAATAATATCAAAACCAAATTCTGGTCCTAGAGCCTAAAAACATAAAACTTTTATCTCATCAATTGAATTTGATTTGAGTTTGAATTTTTAGGGTTTCGTATGGGTTTCGTACGTAAGAGAGTGCATGTAACAGAAATGAGAATGCTGAGATGGATGTGTGGTGTTACAAGAATGGATAAAGTGAGGAATGATTACATTAGAGGAAGTCTGAAAGTAGCGCCAGTTACAGAAAAGATGAGAAGTAGAAGATTGTCGTGGTATGGACATGTAATGAGGAGGGATGATACGCATGCAACAAAGTGTGTGCTAAGTATGAATGTAGATGGATGGAGAGGAAGAGGAAGACCTAAGAAAAGATGGATGGATTGCCTGAAAGATGATATGAATAGGAAGGGAGTGAGTGTCAGTATGACGAGTGACAGGGGAAAATGGAAGAAAATGACATATTGCGCCGACCCCAAGTAATATTTGGGAACAGGGCAGGAGAAAGAAGTATGGGTTTCGTACGTAGCCAAAGAGTTATTAAATAAACGTTACGTCTGTAACCAGGAAATGTCTCAAGTAACGAGATAGCTAGATGGTTTAAATCACAGATGCCGCCATATTATTGTTTACAGTAAATACTGTTGCTGCTATAACAAAAACTACTGAAAACTAGAATAAAATTAATTTACTTACGTCTATTCAAAGACTGAATCTTATTGCACTGATCAAGTGAAAGTACCAGGGCAGCATAAACACCAAAGAGATCATCATTCACTCGTTTGGAAGGAAACAGACGCACAATGAACGCAGCCCTAAGGTCGCTCACTCCTTGATCACTTCCGAACTCGAACGTGACTCGCATCCTATATCCGATTTCTATTGTACCTCGAATTAACCATTGTTTTATTTTAAACTGTGATTAAAAGAAGGCTGTAATTGTATAAAGTACATACTTTAAATAACTTTCAATTAATTAGACAAGTAATAAAATTCTTTAATTTCAATTTGTTTAGGAATTTTGAGGTCGTTGTCAAAAGTTCATTGTTTAAAAAAGAAAAAAAAAAGAGTTCCAAATACGAATATTTGAAAATCTGTTGCGTAATTCAACAGTGTTGCCATTACATTATCACCGAAATAACCTCGTGGGAAAAATCATCATGAATGAATGAATGCGTCTAGATTTCAATCTTTCTGGTCTAAAAACTAGTGTGAAATTTACACATTAAATTACGTAATTGTTCAAATTGTTCACATACATTGTTTCGCCCTAATAACCACTTCGATAAAGAGTTGAACACAAATAGCAGAGACTGATTTGTCTTTGATCATTTTCCTGTGACCTTTTAAATGATGATTAGTTCCAAAGAGGATTGATAACAATGTGTCAGTCATAGACTATGCTGCCAGTTAATCAATGAGCAATAAGTATGTATGTATAAATGTTTCCTTTTCCCACTAAACGATAAGTTTGTTTGTTATTATGTGACGACATTCTTCCTTTCCTTGTTTCCACATGCAGTGAGAGTGCCACAAGGAAATCGCAAATATCGTATTAGCCTGCAATGCCGTGACCGACCGTCACCGATTAATTGTGCAACCAATGTGAGTCTAATAATAACAAGTATAGGACCTATAATAGATTGCAAAAGCGCATACGCAATGTTGTCAAGCCTTTCAACCGTGGAGTCGACAGTTGATCGTTTCTCTTTTCAAATGAACACATAAAGAACTTTTTGGTTGTTCTGACATTGTCTATGGGTCGATTTGCTTGATATAAAAGCTATGGAAATAGAACCTTCATGCAGGTTGTTATAATTTACCTACAGTAAGTATGTGTTTGTATTATTAATTTGAAGTCTATTTTAAACACAAAACACTGACCCGGAACAGTGTAAACAAGCAGCGCCCGTCGGACTGCGACGGTTAAACATTTGCATAAGGTCAGACAAACCCAGTTTGTTATGTTATTATATATATACACACAGCCTCTGTTATGTGTTTAATAATTTATGCAAAACTTTCTTGTTACACAAATACACACTTTCATTCAAATGTTAACATTTCACAAGTCTAGAAATGTTTCTTTTTTTGTGAGAACACTGCCGTTTTTAAGAAGATCAGTTGTCTTAGCGTCTTCAAACTAAAAAGTCGGCCGACAGTTGACCCAATGCTTGGCAATTTTTTTGAAAGAAAGTCTTCGGTCCGAGACCAGCTAAATTCCTGATATTTCTAATGTGCGTACTACCGTTCATCTTCATACTGATTTATGAGCCCAAACAAACTATCGGCCGACTAAAAGCTTGATCAATATAATCTAACTTCTTGATTGTTTTACTCTGAACATTTATGATTGAACCCAACCAGATTCTATGAAGGCAAACCGGTGAAGGGCCTAATGCTACCTTCCTAGTTCTTAAGCAACATTGCGATACATTCGCATTAAGTTGTTAGACATAAATAGATGATTGGATCTTTATAGTCTATCTATTGTTACTGGCAGAAATTGTGAAAAGGGGCCTAGTAAGTAAAGAACCAAACTCTCACGTATGAGTATGGGGTCGATTCCAGGTCAAGCTACCAATTTAACTTTTCTAAGTTGGTACCTATCGTACAAAACATCGTCTGAAATCACAAATCCACATTGAGCAAGCGTGGTGATTAACGCTCAATCCTTCTCAGTGTGAGAGGAGACCTGTGCCTAGCCGTGGGACGATGACAAGGCTGATAATGATGTTTTAGGTTTAAAAAAACGAGTTAACGAAAAAGTTTAATGCCAGGAAGACTGCTTTAATATCTTTATTCTTTGTAATCATCTTCCGAGCCTTTTCCCAACTATGTTGGGGTCGGCTTCCAGTCTAACCGCATGCAGCTGAGTACCAGTGTTTTACAAGAAGCGACTGAATATCTGACCTCCTCAACCCAGTTACCCGTTCAACCCAATACCCCTAGGTACGACTGGTTGTCATAAATAAAAGTCAAAGACCGGGAAGAGCGCTTTGATATTTCATTCATTCTTTATAATGTAAGTATGGAACCTTGCTTTAGATGACTCGCTTTTTCAAACCTGAGCGTAGTTCTCATGATTAAAATGATTATTGTCAACAGCCTCGGAAGTGGTCTTCTCCAACAATAAAATAATAATCTTTATATTATATCTGTGAATGTTTACTTGGCTTTTTTCCCATAATACGTAAGAATTTAAGACAATTGCGTGGCTTTCTATAACTGGTAGCTTGCTAGGATTTCCTACTGGATTACACAATAGTAAAATGTACTCGTAACTCGTACTATAGGTACTAATATTATTAAGCCGAAGATTTTATTTATTTGGATGCGCTTATATCAGGAAATAGAAAAATCAGGACACGTGGAAAGCAAATGGAACATAATAAGTAAGTATGGTACCTGTAAAGTGGTTGTGCATAGTGCTCAAGCATGTACTTGAAATTGTCTATGATACATTTGTGGCGCCAAAATCAACGCTGACGTCATTTAACAATATTAAAAGTAAAAAAAAAATCTGTACCAAAACTAGATCTATTCAAAAAATCTAAACATAACACTGCATACTGTATGTATCATAAATAATGCATTTACAATAATGGCAATAACCGTGACTCATATCACCTTATCGACGTTTATTATCGACAACTGTTGAACTGCCGCATAACCACTAATTGATAAACTAATAACTAAGTATTTCTAACCAATGTTAATGAACTAATTTACACTGACTTTGATTGTAAAGATAAATAACTAATTAATTGCGAATGAATCATAATCATAGAAATCATGATAGATAGAAGACCGGTCAACGGCCACGGTGGCTGGTCTGATATAAGGAGATAAGCCAGCTGCGCAGGACATATTATAACGCACAAGCATTTGCTCAGACACAGGTGCACTCACTATTCCTTCACTCTCATTCTCCTTCTTAACGACATTTACTTGCTCTCCGATTGATGGGTGTATCAATCACCAACTTACAGGCTCCGGTCTCCTTACGAATGTTTCTAAAACCCACAAAGTGATTTAAGCCCGACCCGGGACCCGCACTATGCGACAACTAGCTAGACCAACGAGGCAGTAGGTACAGAGTCTGTTGTTTCTATAAATAGATACTCAGATAATATTTATGCAGAAATATTCTTATCGTTTCTAATGGCTAGAGAAATTAAATTCTCAGACCAACTAGTTTTTTCCCATTAGCTTTGGGTCACTCTTTATCTAAGGTCAAATGCATTAAAGTCAATTTAATTAATATCTTTTGCGATACTTTCTATTCTACAATTCACGAAGAAAAAATATTAACCACTTACCTACTTAAGTTTAAGTCGGTTTTAGCAGCACCTCGTGCTATTTCATAAAAATAAGCCTTTTCATAATCTGCCTAGCCTTTTCCCAACTATGTTTAGGTTCGTTTCCAGACTAACCAGATGCAGCGGACTACCAGCTTTTTTACAAGGAGCGTCTGGTTATCTGACCTCCTCAACCCAGTTACCCGAGCCATCCAATACCCTTTCGTAAGTCTGGATGTCAGACTTACTGGCATCTATCTACCCGTAACGACTGCCAAAGATGTTTAAATGACAGCCGAGATCTACAGTTTATCGTGAACTACGAAACCAGGTCATTGGGGTCCAAGATAGGTACTTAGAAAGTGCATCAAAATAATGGTCTTGACGTCTTAAAATCTCATCTTTACTGGTTCAACTTTAAACGAAACGCACTTAAAAAATCACTTCGCGCATCCTATTTGGATTGCTTTAAAAGTCAACCAATCTTAACAAGCATGATTAACAGTTTTCTATACACATTTAATAGTAGTTGTTTCCATGGAAACCACAGATTATTTGCTGTCAACTGCATTTCAAGTCGTTAAGCAACGGTTTTACTGAGAGAAATTCTAAATACATACCTAGAACTAGGTTTCTCGTTGAAACTTCGTCGCTTAGCAAACAATTTAAGTGGACCGAACCTTTTTCATAATTTATCAAACTTCATTGATAGAATATCCTCATGATTTTTAAGCAGAATAAAGCCAGTAAGTCTGACAACCAGTCTTACCTAGGGATATTATGATGCCCTTCTAACTGGGTTGAGGAGATCAGATAGGCAGCCACTCCTTGTAAAACACTGGTACTCAGCTGCATTCAGTTAGACTGGCAGCCGACTACAACATAGTTGGGAAAAAGCTAGACAGATGAAAAGTAGGCGCCCTTCTCAATTTGTTTATTGTGCGTCAAAGTTCCTAAAACAAAAGAGATAGGTACCCAAAAAGTATTTTACTTTCTCCCGAACGTTACTTTCGATTTGTTACCGTTGTCAGAAATTAAAAAAGTTATCCGATTCGTTAGATTTAAAAAAACAACCGACGGTCACGATCATCGATCATTCAACCATAGATTTCGATTTCATTTCAAAATGTCGGATTTGAGGTGTTGTCATTGTAAAAAAATAAGTTCCATTGTTTCGATCACTTTGTAAAATAAGAGGAATATTAAAGAAAGTTAACACCATAGGCCTTTCAAATTGTATAATTCTTTTGAATAGCTACCTAAGTAGTAAGTTGATAGTTACTTTACCTACTTACTTAATTGAAGCTACAGTTTGGCAAAATGTCGCGCATTGCAATCATAAGAATGTTCATATTTAGTGGGTAGAGCTGAACACTTTAGTCGATTTTGTATTAATCATAAAACTATATCTAGTGCTTCTGATCTGTACACAATATTATTTTGACCGAGACATCATTTTAACTAATAACATCTGCAAAACACATTATTTCAACGTTTCTTGTTTACGTTGAAGTTAAAATGAATTTCTTTTTTATTTGAGATCAAACTATGAATGGAGTCTGTCAGTGAATGGTGTAAGTATGAAGTGTAGCAATACCGACCCGGCTTATTACGTTAGATATCTCGACCTAAGTGCAACATTCCATACAAGTAGCATTTCCTTAGGTTTCTACATTCACAACGTAGCAGAATAACTTACTATTAAATTATAACATAGCTTCTCCATGCGTCAAAAGGGACCTACTTCCTGCACATGGATAAAAAGTACTCTAAGTTTTTCCTTGTTACATTTGCTATCTGCCAGTGAAAGTCCCGTCAAAATCAGACCATCCATTTCAGAGATCAGCCGGAAGTTTGTTTCTTAGGAACGCCATTGACGTTTGATTGATGGACTTCAGAATAGAAAATTATAAATTGAAGCTGTTATTTTGCCAAACGAAAATGTAGGAAGAAAAATAGTACTACAGGTAGTAATTACATAATTAAAACAACGAATAGCTTAGCTCATATTTATAACGCTGAACGGAAATTGACTGTACGAGTGCGTGTCGGCCGTATTAGTCAGTATTTATAGTTTTATACTGGCTGGAAACTACAAATTAACATTCGATTATTTAATATTGTATGATATTATGTACTTACGTACTAAGAGAGTTTTGAATTGCACAGCTGAGATTATTCAATAAATATGGCCAAAATAATTCGATTATCCAAATTTTAATCGATTAATCGCCTAAATTGTTTAATAATGCTGATAAACAGTTATATTTCAGTTAATTATAGTAATATGAATTATTTGGTCCTAAATTTCAGATTAAGTGGTTACAGGAAGAAAATCTTGAAAGTCTCATAATAAATAATAATAAATAGAGAACAGTTTGGCTTAACTTTAGGTGACCGTTTCAATTTCACACAGTGAGTCTTAAATTAGCATTAAGTATCTGTTATCCGAAAATAGATCTCAGTGGCGTGCATGCACTTGGAGAGGCCTATGTCCAGCAGTGGACTGCGATAGACTGATGATGATGATGATGATCTGTTATCCAACATTTCCGATATTGTAGTTGTCGTAAGTTTCTATAGTTTATTTATAGCCTCATCGGAATAAACAAAATAGTATTTATTCTATTCTATCTATAGCCGTTTTAACTTTCACCTGCCTCCTGACATTCACAACACCAGATATTTCTCGTAGGACCAGTTTTACAGGTACTGTCATACTTTCAATACTATTATAGTTTAATTTATATAATTTAAATATTATATGATAGTTGTTTTATTGTCATGGTTATTTCATCATAATACCAGGCCTCTGTCACTCGACGTACTTACGCGCAATAAATGCCTACCGCTTGCTGGGTTACCGGTAGCCCCACGCGGCTCAGGGCTTTCAACAGTCACACGCGCCGCGCGCGTTCCAATATTATTATTTTTATTTCGTGGCATGTTATGCTGTTGGTTTTTATTAGGTTTTTTAAGCTACCTAACAAACTGATGGATTATTTTGAGTTGTACCATATGGGGTATGGCACTTGTGCTCGAAAAATAGTTGGAAACCGCCTTTGATTTTGACGAAAGCTTTACTTAAGTACTACCTATTCTTACGTATTAGGTAATATTTAGTAACATGTACCCATAGTCCATTTTAGTAGGCAATACAATAGTTAACTAAAGAAAAATATTCTTGATATTACTTTTTATTTAAAAACTCAGTTTAAAAAAAGGCTATCTTAAAATAAGAGTAACTTTCTTTTCCTACTTAAATATTAATAAATTGTAAGAAGCAACCCTAAGCACGACCACGGCACGGTTGCGGTCACTGAACTGTGCGCTATCGCATTGGAATAACCATCAAGCGCTCGAGCTTTTAAGGTTCATTTTATAACGCAGCTAGGAATTTGTAGGTAGTTGGGGAACTTGTAGGTGCTTATAACAGTAGGTATGGACTTTTTTGTATGGAGTGATTTATCTGTTACGTAGTAACTATTATTTAATCTGTGATAATACTTTCAGAGCTGTAATTTCACTGTTCTCTTGGTTTAAATAATATTTAAAAACAGCATAAATATCTAATCTCCTAAAGTCTTGTAGATAATAAGATGTGTTCTAAGTTTTGGTATAGGATTTTTTTAATTTATTAATTCATTGCTTGCATGGAGAGGCACTCCATTCTTTATTAATAGTTACTGTGGTTTAACCCGAAAAATAATCTTCACTTTCACACTTCATCCCTTTCAGCAGCTGCTAAAATATGTAATAAAAATACCACTTTTTATGCCAATCAATCATTCTTTTCTGACGAAAGCTCTTTGAGTTCTATTAAGTCGTACTAGCTTCCTGTTTCGTTATAACTAGTTAGAACGAAAGCATAATGTTCCATTCAATTTGGGTTAATAGTTCACCTATTCGATATTCTGTATACACGGCTAATAATAGAAGAGTAGAAAAGGTTTTTGTGAAACACTTTTGTTTCTCCTCTTTGGTTCATATACTGTGAAACCTATTCATATAATATAAAACCTGGCTAAATAGAAAAACAGTCTTGTCCTGACTAGTATAGTAACTATTCAGTAATCTGTGCTAATATGCCTATAAAAATATTTAGTTTATAAACTGGGAAAGGCGTCGACTTTTTTGTTTGGGCCAAAAACGTGACTGCTAAATGCCCAGCTAAGTAATTTGCTTACATGAGACAGGTTCGGAGCCCTTAAAAAAGTTCCAGGCGATTTTTATTGCCTTTCTTTTAATTAACACAAGGAACTAATCTACCTAAATCTCCATTGCAAAATCTTAAGAAAGCTTCACTCCTTGTCTGACTCAAACGACAATCATTTGAGTAATCAATCCGACTTGATTAGAAAGAATGGGTGACGCAAGTTGGCGTGTCTGATCCATCAATTTGTGTACCTCATCGTGAACTGCTTAAGTAATTTAAAGTACCTTCTTAATGGGCGTCTAATTGAGGTTAAGCTTAGCATTTTTATTATCTTTCGTTCCTATTACGACATCTTTACTTTTTGATGTCATGTTTTTTCTGACAGCTAATGTCCTGAAGATGCTGTGAGGTGAATTTGCTTTAGAGTCATTTGCGCAATATCATTTACCTTTAGCTATAAGAACATTGCTATTACCCAGCCTGACTTGGTCGTTAATTTCTAATCTAGGTAGACTGTTGAATAAACAATATTTAACTGGAAATAACCTCATGTGAGGTGACAGAGCTATTACAGTAGTATACATTGTAATAGATTTTTTCAGATTATATATCCTGATTTCGTATTTGGGGAGTCACGTTGATGACAGAACAAACAACGTACAATTTTTAATCATCAATATCATCTATTTCAGTGGGAAAGGCTCCACGCTAATGGATAAAATTACCTTCCTCGATAAAAGCACTACCTAACACCAGGGTCGGACTGGGCCGGAAGGGCCCGGGTGGCTGATCACAATCCCGGGGCCCGAGACTAGACCATGGTGATGGGATACTATCGAAAAATACTGAGATACACAAATTGAGATAAACAAACTATAAAAAATTTATTACTATACTAGCTGGTGCCCGCGACTTCGTCTGCGCAGGTTTAGTATTTCGAACAATATGTTTACTTAATATAGCTTCTGAATACGCGAGCGAAGCGAGCGCGAAATTTTAATTATTTTTTAAGACTCAAAACCCAAAAACTATGTAAAATGTCGCCCAAATATACATTTTCATGAAGTGGGCCAAATATACATTTTTATGCTGCCTAGGAGAAACGTGCTCATCCCAAAGAGTTTTAGACAGTTCACTAAACTTATTTGCAAAAGATTCCAGTTCTTTTGACAGCAACTCTCGATCGACATTTGCAATTGATGCGACAGACTTTAGCGCGTCATTAGGAATTCCATTTTCTTTGATTTTATTGAAGTTTTTCGGGTCCAAACAAGCGACATCTTTCATTAAATCTTCGTTGCACATGAATTTTTCGTTTATTTTAACTAAAGCTGTATTAATAATGACTTTGTAGACAGAAATAGAATAAAATCTCTTTGGGTCTGTAGCCAATAATGCTACTTCATGTTTACATAACTGCTCATGTTTCTTCGGTTTTTTAGAAATTCTTCGTAACGGTAACGTGGTTTGTACGTCGAGATCAATGTTTACAGCGTGCATCAAGTCTTGAACATCGGATGCAAATAAACTTGCAGCTTTGAAAACATCATCAAAAGTATCTAAATGTCTTCGTAAATAAACACTACTAAAGCGAAATAAAACTCCCATAATTTTCCGGCAATTTTAACCCATTGAAATGTTACCTACAATTTAAGGACAGAGTATTCAGTATTGCATTTATTACAGGATGCAATTTTATTGTTGGGACATGTGTGGAGGGTCAATAGAAGCTTATTCTCAAGTTTGTGGGGCGCCACCCAGGTCCCCCGGCCGTCATCTTGAAAAAAGGGGTGAAAACTCTTTTTTCGCGATATCTCGTAAACTATGCATCTTACAAAAAATTCGTCAAGTCATAATTTGTAGCAAATTGTTTTGTCTTTCAAATTTTTTGTAAGACGCATAGTTTACGAGACATGCACGCGGGCAACCGTAGCACAGGGGGCACGCTGCGCCCCCCCCCCTGTGCTGAGGTTGCCGCATGCCTCTCAACCCAGGCCTGTGGGGGGGCCCGTGCAGGCTGGGGCCCGGCTGGCAAATGCCACCTCGACTGTATGGCCAGTCCGACGCTGCCTAACACTTACAGACATTTTTCAAGTTGGTCCATTAGTTTCTGTGAATCGCTTTCAAGTAAACAAACAAAGAAACACTGGGGTTCTTTTTACGCTATATTTATAAACAAACTTACTACTGACTACCGCATAATGTCATTCCATTTCACGGCTATCATAGTGCTTTCAACACTTCACACTCTAACCGCCAACAGACCATCAATGGAAAGTACATATTTACATTTTTTACGGGCTACAATGATATTCATAGCTATTGTCAGTTCTAACGCTCAGAGTAAGTGCTTCCCCATTACACGGCTTTGTTTAATGGCGAATATTGCTATACAATGGTCCGAAAGTTTAACAGCACATCCCAAGGAGTTTTCACTTTCATCTGCGATTCATTTCACGACATCGACTAACTCGCGTGCATACTAATCGACTAAGAACGCTGACCACTCGAGTGTCGCAGCCCTATTTCCCTGCGGCCTTGGAGTTCCTTGTTTGAAAAAAGAAAGGAATTGTTAAGTTACTGGCATGTTGGTTTCTGATTTTGAATTACTAATGCAAACTTATTATGAAAATAAATTAGCGAATTTAATATAGGTATCATTACTTGCCGTTTATTAGTAGGTACAGTAAATAGGAAACATTTTATTGTTTGTAAACATTTTATTGAGTCCGAAACGAAACTACTGAACCGATTTGAAAAATTATTTCACTGTTGGTAAGCTACCCTTAGCTAGCTTTTACCTCCCCCTGAGTGCCATAGGCTACCTACTTATATTTTATCCGGGCGGGGACAGTAGTTCCCACGGGACGTGAGTCACCGCGGGAAAACAGTTCTCCTGAATAATGTTATGACTGCCAATGTTCGCTTAGGTATCTACCTAAGTACCTAACTAATTCGTATAAGAATATTCTGTAGTATTTTAATTATGCGGTTGCCATGTATTAAATACTCGAAACAAAAGCTGTAATCACTTCCCTTTAGCCTTGCCGAAAATTGTATGAGTCTCTTCCGAATATTGTTCAAGTTTTCCGGCAAATCAATGTGTCTTGCATACTGATTTATTAAAACTAAATCAACAACGACTATTACTCATGGAATTTATTATTTAAAATCCAATGAATCACTTTATTAGAAAGAATAATAGGTTTGGTAATACTCTATTGTGTGGTTAACCGATTCCCAAATTAAAATTAATTTATGGCCACCCCAGTCAGTGTTGCATGCACCTCACGTCTGCATCGGCCGAGGTTGCTAAACAAACAATTGTTTTATTTAATGTGGCAACACTTGTGCAAATGGCCTTAGGATAAATATTTGGGCAATATTCGGCACATGTTCGCACTAGATATGTTGAGTAATTGTTTAAAACAATTACAGAATTTAATTATTATGTTCTTTGAAAATATATAAGCAGTCTTGCTTGGACACCTGGTTTCCACATTTATAGCTGTTTCACCCGCGTTTCGTCTAAAATACTTCCCGTGGGCGGATAAAATAAAGCCTTGTCACTCAGGCAGGATTAGTGTAGCGTCTCAACAGTTTTTCAAATCCGTTCATTATTTAGTAGTTATACTTACCTAATAGTCCTACATAATTGACTTGATCCATATTGGATGGAATAATCCATAGATTACATTGAACGTAGCCAATTTAAAATGACGTACGCAAACTGTAACTTTATCTGGTTACCTTGCACACAATTGTGGTATAAGCCATAATACCACAAAATTGACAAAACCATCGAGGCAAATCGTTCTGAAAATTTTTTATCACGATGTTGTGATTGTAAATCGATTCTCATACAAACATTTCAGTATTCAGAATCGATTCAATGATCGATTGTTCCCGGTTCAGTTGCTATTGAAGCTTCGTTTGCTGTTGAACATAAATACAAAACATGCTTAAAATATATTCAATAAGTACTAACCTGCCTCTTTGCAGTAAGGTTTTGTTTATGGTCATAAGCGGAGCGATAATCGATTTGAAAGAGTTCGTAAGACCTAACACTATGATTTAGGTTTTAAGGCTCTTCTATTAAATGGCTGACTGAGGAATAAGGGTCATGTTGTGAGGTCTTGAGCATGAATGTAGATAGATTAAGGCAGAAGGAAATTATATTCAATTGCCCTTAGATTATTTATCAAATAAACGTACTTATTGCTATCCCCCATGAGCGTCAACTATTGCGTTCTTGAGCAGCCTGTCCCTATACATTCTTATTTGAGGTCATAGAATTTTAAAGTGGCGTACCTACTTACATTACAGGACTAGGATTTTCAAGACACCACAAGTCAATCTGTGTTATATAACTGCTTGAAGTCACTTTATACGTACAGGCACCCCTAAAATCCCTACTTATTTCTTAATATTATTTTAGCAACAAAAAAATGTACGTTCCGCTCCCCGCTCCGCTATTCTATAAACAAAAGCTTATGTATGCGATATGCATATAAATGACAAAATGAATTGTATTCAGGAGCGCATCCAGTTTCATAAAGTAGGTTTATGTAACGCTTTGTGACCAGTTAGGCAATACCTTTGTCACTTCTATAGAAAATAATAAAGGATCAATATGAATTTATATTACGTTTGATACGGCCAGTACGTTTTAAATGTGGTGAAAACTATTGTGGATAACAACCACTTTTATTAGGTTCAGACGATTTTGCGATAATGTGGTATAGGTAAGATCAAGCTGGGTTGAGGAGGTCAGATATGCAGTCGCTAAGTGTAAGACATTGGTACTCAGTTGCATCCGGTTAGACTGGTAGCCGACATATACCTACACATACATTATACATATAACATAACATACATAATTGGGAAAAGGCTAAGCTATTTTTCTTTTCTACATTTGATTCATTTGTCTCTCATTGCTTTGCCAAATTTCAGAATTCTCACTAAATTCACTTAGGTAGGAAAAATATCTTCTCATAAAAGTACTATTCATATAATAATCTAGGTAACCACCTACCTGCTTATGCTTGGTAGAAACTTTGAGTATAAAACATCAATCATTAAGACAATGCTGGATCTCAATGAATTCACACGAAGATATCAACATAATGCCTTGTTTTAAAGTACAGGAGATCAGCGATTGTTAAAATTAGAAAACATTATAAAATTTTTAAAGGACTCTTGGTGTGCCTCTAACAACTTTTTTTTCTGCAAGAAAATAATATGCAAGTTCGCGAAAACTACGCATTCAAAAGTCAGAGAAGGGTTTTATTCCAAGTTGCCCCTTTGCCAACCCTTATTAAATTTTAGTGGGTATGAATATGAAGCACTTTAATTGATCCACCACCACCACCCTTACCGCCACCAGATTGAACCACCTGATTAAAATTCAAGGAACAAATAACATCATCAGCCTAGAATTGACAAAAAAAGTAAAATAAGAACTCCGAAATTATTATGTCACTAACATCTTGGGTACTAGGGCAGCAGAAACGTAAGAAGCTTACGCTTTCTCAATTGAATAGTCATTTTATCCAAAAAAATAAAGTATTTATATATTTCTATAGCTATCGAAGAAAAATTAATCCCAACCAAAACAAAAATGTGAAAGGTTGCCAAGTTCGATAATATGGGAATGCTTCGCCTATAAAAGAAGTGAGATCTGAATAAGTACCAAGTTCCATATACATACCTCAGTTAAAAATAGTTAATTTTTAATGATGTTACTCGGCAAGTTTTCACACACCTTGTTATAAACCTACTAAACGCAATGAATCAAGTATTTAATTTTCTATTAAAACTTGCCAAGTAATCATCATTAAAAAGTAACTATTTTTAACTGAGGTATGTATATGGAACTTGGTACTTATTCAGATCTCACTTCTTTTATAGGCGAAGCATTCCCATATTATCGAACTTGGCAACCTTTCACATTTTGTTTTGGATTATTTTTGTAAGGTTGTTTATTTTATTTTTTTCTTATGATTAAGTTAGTTAAGGAAATGTCTCATTTATACTATCTTTCAGATTTTTGAATATGCACTATGCTTCTTACAAAGAAATGAACTAGATTAACTAAATGGACTAGATTTACCAACTGACTGACATGACATGTTATCATATATTATGTTCGTGGATCAAAGTTACACATTCGTTATTTTCGAAAGTGACTCACACTTGGCCGTTTTCAGATTTTTACTTTACTTTGACTAAATACAGACCTTTGTAACAAATTTCAGATCGGTACGACCATTCGAAGATATATTACATAAATATAGATAAATTTAGTTCGTTTTAGTTCCTTAGGGGTATAAATTTAAAACGGGTATCACCTTCATTATTTTGAAACCGACTCACACTTGGCCATTTTCAGATTTTTTCCTTTACCTTGACATAAAGACCTACCTCCATGCCAAATTTCAAGTCAATACGACCATTGGAAGTGGTCTAGGTTTTTGATGAGTGAGTCAGTCAGTGAGTGTATAGTAAAAATAGCGATTTTCTGACGTCAATATCTCAAGACCTATAATAGGTATATTAATGAAATTTTGTATTTTAGATAAGTGAGGGGGTCTCAACAGATACCAGAAATTTGATATGCGTAAATGAAATAGATTTTGAGTTATAGGGGGGTCGAATTTGGCCCGAAATGGTTCGTGTAATATAACCCACGGCCGGTGTGTCGCTTTTTTGCTCGAACTTGGCGGACACACTGCCGTGTGTCTAGATTATAAAATAAAATTCTCTAATGCAGGTATGAAGTACGAAATCCGAAACTAGCGCCACTAATTCCCATCTCAAGTAGGTACCAGGGCAGCAGAAACATAAGAAGCTTCAGCTTTCTCAAGTGAACAGACGTTGCATCACCATTCAATGATTACACGAGTAAAACATTTGCTCTGGTAAATCACGCAGTTTTTAGGTCACGGCTCGGATTCTGTGGTATGGGAAGATTCTAACAAAGGACTGTAAAAACTTGTACTATCTGCATATAAATAGCTGTAATAGATTTAGAAACAATAGCGACAGTGTGTGTTGAGATTTTCGATAAAATGGTTAGAATGGACGGTTGGTGGTCCTTGAAAATTTCTCTGGTAATTAGAATATGGCATACATTTTGTATAACGGCCCTATCCGCTTTCCGAGAAAACTTTTTTCCGCACCCGAATAAAAGCAGCCTAGCCTTCTTTGTCAGTCTATCAAAAACCTCATTAAATCGGTTCAGTATTTTTTTCTTGCAACTCGCACAGATAGACATCATCTAATTATTTACTTAAGAGCTTTTAATTTGGCATGAATATCGACGATATATAACGAATAAGAATTTGGAAATCTCTATAAATTATTATTGAAACTTCATTCAAATGCCTCAGTATGCTTAGTGCAAGTTTATCATGATTTTGTACTGGTTTGTAATTAAGCAGTCGTTTCACCCGGTTGGCGCCGGGGGACATAATGTAGCGGTACCCGTAATGTCATAGCCGCCATTATTTCGGTATTACCGCCGTTCTTCATAGCGGATTGCAGGCCAATGATCTGTAACTATACGTACTCAGGTTCAAGTAGTTTGTTTTAAAACTGAAGGACAATACAATGGTTTTTTGATATCTATAGGTACTTCTAGTACGAGGGTTTTTTTGCTTGTAGGTACCCAAATTCATTAACTGTTGGAAAGCTACGCTCTTCCCAAGGAATATAGGCTTTATTTCGTCCCGGTACGGGCAGAAGTTACCACGGGGCGTGGGTGAAACTGCGGGAAAACGGCTAATAGGTAATATAATATCGTAAAAGTCCGATTTCGGTGGTTGTTCTCATTTAAGGAGATCAGCTGCGCAGGGCGTGTTAGGTAAAGTGCTCAAGCATTTGCACATACACAGATGCACTCGTTTTTTTACTCTTTTAGCCCGTTGGGACAGCAATCCGATATGACCGGAGAAGTTTTACTCATGCCCGGTTTCTGAAGTCTCTGGATATCTCTTGGTTAGTTATCGATTCGACAAAGTTATTGAATTGATAAACGCCGTTTAACTTTTGCTGCGTTTCCGAGCACCAAACTGCCAGATAAATAGTTAAGGAACCGATACGTACTTCTTAATTTGTCGATAGATGGCTCTTTTACAAATGTACGTTAAAATTATATAAAAAACGCAATAAAAAGTTGTTCCAACTCAGACCATGTGCATTGAAGGAGCGCAACAGGAGGTAGAGTAAGGGTGATGAATATCATCCAGATGTATTACGGTGTTTTTTTCAAACCGATATCTCTTAAATAAAACGAGTTTCACGTATGTTACGTACTTTTGCGATAAAATCCGTACAAGTGATGTCTAATAATCGCGTAAGTGTCAGAAATCAACATGTAAAACGATATCTTTTTCAAATTTTATGTAGTTAAACATTTCGATAGGATTTCTCCTGTCCCTTCTATTCCGTGACACTAATATGATATATTAGAAATTATTTTAAGCACTTCGAAATCCGATTCTGACGAGCTTCTTGCATTCATATTATCTTATTTCATTGTTTGTATTTTTATAAGTAGGCATTTTAATATTAATTTTGTTCACTGGCTTCTTAAACTGACTCGACGCGACGGAAGTAACCTAAAACGTGGTATTTTTTGTGACATTTAAACGTCAAACAAAGTTATGGGACAGATAAACGGCCAAATATGGGCAGTTAAGTTAAACGCCGTTTAAACTGAGTATAACTTAAGACACGTAGCTCGGAAACGCATTCGAAGGCGTTATCGAACCAATAGCGCTGACGGATAGATAAACTCTCGTTAAGTGGACCTCAGCAACCGGGCATCAATCACGCACTAAGCACCTTAATGGTTGCAAAAAAGCTCAAAAGACGCCTCATTTCCAAAAAAAAAGAAATGTAAATAAGAACACATTTCTCCTATTACAATGGTTTAAAATTGCTAATTTCGAATCCGGTATTCGCACGATTAGTGTGTTGATCAGGCTGTTAACAACTTCACTAGGAGCCAATGTCACGACCGCATACATTTACTTAGAACGGTATAATTATGTGCCGAGTCGTTTAGTCATGTGCTTTATGTTTGCATAAATAGTAACTGAGGTGAGACTTGGGCTGCGGGATTGTTCGAAAGAGTTACCGCGGCTCTGGTACATAAAGGGCTTAAGAAGGAACATGGTGGGTTTTAGTCAGTAAGTGTCTGACACTCTTCTCTCTGCACCCACAGCGGGAGGGTTTTTTTTGTCTGACGACGTCAAAATCATCAAATGACCCGTCCCGCTGTGGGTTAGCAGCGGTGAGGGAGTGTTCAGACTCTTACTGACCAAAAACCTTCGTGTTCCGTCGTAGGCCTTTTATGTACCAATAATTGAACTCACGCTGGCATAGTTTATCGAGGTAATGCACTTGGCTCCAAAGTCATCAAATATTTACCAAAGCAAAGATGACAAGCAACAAATGAATACAATTTATCCCAAGTCAGCATCACACAGCAATAAAAATAATAATAGAAAAAGAACCGACAATTCGATACTTACAATATCGATTTCAATGGACTCGATTCACTTCAGATCATCTCTCGATTCTCGATTATGCAATAATAGTCTAGTTACGGATACCGAGACAAAACACGGAGTAAGGAAAAATGAGCAGAGATGCCATAAGGCAGGTCAGGCGCCTCCTTCTAGGTCAGTGGTTCTTAACCGGTGGTCCGCGGACCACTGGTGGTCCCTGGAGGCATTTCAAGTGGTCCGCGAAGCATTGGTTCGCGACGTTGCTGAACGTTGTCAAACTTTATTTTTAACGACTTATCTATGCGAACAGGGTTTTCGAATGGACGTAGGTATATAAGATATTCATCTTACTTGTCTAACAGAAAAAAAATATGTTTGGGCTACATTTTAAGTAATTTTGGCTTTGAGTCTTAAAAAATAATAAAAAATTTCGCGCTCGCTTCGCTCGCGTATTCAGAAGCTATGTGCCCTTAAATTTGCATTTGTCAACAAACAAAAAGTCAACAACGTTTGGGCCACATTTTACGTAATTTTTGGCTTGTGTCCGAAAAAAATTTCGCGCTCGCTTCGCTCGCGCTTTTGGAAACAAACTACATATAGATAGACAATTGTTTATCACAAAAATATTATTACAGGAAAAACGGGAAATTTTTGTTTTTAGCTAAATAATACAGAAATGAGTGTGCTTGTATTCTTTATCAAAGAACCCTCAATTTAGGTAAACCAATGTGGTGGTCCCCGGCAAGACAACTTTTGGTAAAGTGGTCCCTCATGTCAAAAAGGTTAAGAACCACTGTTCTAGGTCAAATACGTACGGTCAGCGTGACCAAAAACCGATCAGCAAATAACGACGCGTTAGGGTTCATTGACACATCTGTTGATGGTTTTTCGTTTTACAAAACATAGGCTGGTTATGAAGATGTTATAGTTATCGGCACGGATAATGAGCTCTCGGCGGAAGAGTGGGGATCGCTTTGCGCACTGTACTCTTATGGCAATAAATCGCTTCTGCGCAGGTGAAGGTCAGGGCTCAATATCCTTGCCGATGATTAAAAAGGGCGTACTTAGCCAGTTACGTTGCTCGTCCCCCGAACACCCGTGTTTTAGAGCGCTACTTTCTTAGAAGAAATTCGTTATGACATCTCTGCTCGTAATTTTGTTCTCCAAGCTACAGAATGATTCACATCACTTTACAAAGTATGCAATGATTATGTCATAAAGCCATTATAAAGTCATCAACCCGCGATGCACTGTAAGCGATTTCTTTTTAAAAGCATTGACCATCATTTTATGAAGGCCGTTTGTGCATACTTATTTACATACCTAGTTATTCAACTATGCATTTTATTTATATAAATATTTATTGCATTTTCGCCTTTATTATTTTTGTCTTTTGTTTTCTTTGGTGATTATTTTAATTAGGGTGGGTATATATAATTTTGACAACAGGGCAGAAACAGTCCAAAAAAAATTACATACCTAGGTCAGGTAGAAGAGGGACCGTAAAACTAGTCAAACATAAATTAGCGTAGGTAGTCCCATAGCTAGTATTTAAAAAGGGATTAGCTTCTGCCAGCGGTTTCACCCGCATCCCGTGGGAACTACTTCCCGTACCGGGATAAAAAGTAGCCTACAGCCTTCCTCGATAAATGGGCTATCTAACACTGAAAGAAATTTTCCTGAGATTAGCGTGTTCAAACAAACAAACTTTTCAGCTTTATAATATTAGCATAGATTAATAAGGAGCTTGGTGGCTTTTAGTCAGTAAATCAGATGTGATGATTTCGCACCAAAAAAAAGTCTAACTAAGATGACTTTAATTGCTTAGTTACATGAGTAACTTGGCAATCCGTTGCCAGTTGTACATTAGATGCCCAGATTTAAGGGAAAGTGGACCCAAATGGCTTTTAAAGTCGGCAATTTCTCACAAACTAATTGCTATTCGTGTTTTACAATGGCAATTTATTTTAGAATGTCTGATTGATGGTACCACGTGAAAATGACATCATGCTATGTAACAGCAAATTAGCAGCAATGGGAGAACTGTGGTGCTAACGTTGTTTTATTTTTATTTGGAATTAGTCAATACGACACCACTGCATCATAACAGTAATAATAGTGGTTCTTATGTTACTTGCCTTTTGCCCGCGGTTTCAACCGCGTTCCGTGGGAATTGCTGCCCGTACCGGGATAAAATTTTGCCTCTGTTACTCGGGAAGAGTGGGGCTTTTAAAATCTTTGCATCCTACCCAAAAACACGAATACGTTAGAAATTAAAAAAAAAACTATCCATATCCCATATCCAAACAAAGATCACGGGATCTTTAAAATTCGAATTCGGTACGCACATGACGTTTGACCACAAACAAAAACAGAGTTTGATGAGCCGTAACCAGACCTTAACAAAACAATTTTTTTCAATTACAATTTATAATGGAGGGCGATAGTGACCCATTATCTAAATAAACGATCTGTTACATGACGTAACTTTATGTAATAAATAAATAACATTACGTTTGTTGACCGAGACGATGGCTTACATCAAGTGTGGCGGATTAGCGTTTATTTTGGCACCATTAAATTAGTGCGGTTGCTTAAATTTCCAAATTCTTTTACGGTTTTTTAGGTGATTTATTTTGAAGGAATCTTTCTCTTAACGTACCGTGATCCTACGCCGATGTGTGTTGTCCGCCCCTTGGATGGAACGTTAGTTCGATCCCAGTCATAACTTACTTTAAAAGATTTTGAGAAAACTTATGAATAAACAAGTAAAAAAGCCTAAATAAATTATATTTGACTTTTGAGTACTCTACAAAATAGCCACTTTTCTAAGTAAGAGTACTTATGTAATCTCTAGTCATCTGTGTTGTTTTACCTTCGTCACTATAATCAAATCTTACTCACGCCAACCATGCAGCGTTAGAACTATTATAGTAATCTGTGGCGTTAGTTTCAAACGCCCTGATAGTGAAATTAATGCTTATATTGATCTATATAACAGCTGTTTATCGATGTTCGCGTGCTAATAAGCCATTGCCTTCACAAACTAATGAGTGTTAAGATAAATCAAGGTTTATTAGCTAGATTTTGTGTAGGAACGTTTCTAATTGATCAAGTTTGGGGGCAAACTGGTTTGAAATATGTATGTAGAGTAGATAGTAATTGAACTAATAAATAAAGGTGACTTAATTAAGTAAGATTAAAGGCTGTCTGTAAAACTTAAGAGAACGTGTTAAGCAATTAGACCTCGGGACTCAAACGGGCAATGAGCACAACATTCGATTATTAATAAGACTAAGACCAGATATTAAATTGGAAGTGCAATTACTATACTATTCGCTCGTTAACAAACATATTAGCACGTGCAATATTTATTTGCAATCGATTTCGTCGCCTTATTGGCACAATTTGTTTTGGAAAATACAAACAGAAGTTTTTTTCAGAAATGTCTTGCGTCCTTCCAGATTGAATATTGCATAATACAATTAGTTACTCATAAATTCTTTAACCTGTTCCAGATTATCTGGTGTTTCGCGGTAATGGCCGTGGCATGGCGGACTGCCAGCGGTCACGGCAGACTCATCGAGCCTCCATCCCGCGCCTCCGCCTGGCGCTTCGGCTTCGACACCCCTCACAACTACAACGACCACGAGCTGTACTGCGGCGGCTTCTCCAGGCAGTGGAACAAGAACGACGGCAAGTGTGGCGTCTGCGGCGACGCCTGGGACGCCCCAGTCCCCAGGGCACACGAACTCGGAGGCCGTTTCGGCAAAGGTGTCATCGTCCGCAAATACGCCCCACAAGACTCCATAGTCATCAAGGTTGAACTAACCGCCAACCACAACGGCTTCTTCGAGTTCAGAGTCTGCGAAGAACCAAAGGCAACAACCCAAGACTGCTTAGACAAATACGTACTAAAACTCGACGGGAAAGATGGAACCAAATTCTATCCTAAAGATGGAAATAAAGTGTACGAGATGAAATATAAACTGCCCGAAGGACTAGAATGTTCCCATTGCGTGATGCAATGGAGATATATCGCTGGCAACAATTGGGGTTCCTGTGGGAACGGGACCGAGGCAGTCGGATGTGGGCCACAAGAGGAATTTAGAGCGTGTGCAGACATAGCTATAGGAGAACGCTTTGCTACTACAACCAGACGTCCCAGACCTACATACGTGCCTCCAGGCAGGAGACCAACTGTGCCGACTCCAGAGGAATCATCTGGAAGCTCATGGTACGGCTTCGTGGTCGCTATCGTCACGTTGCTCGTTGCTATCGGCGTTCTAGCAGGCATTTACCTGTACTACTACAGAGGTGGCATGAGGATTAAGAACCTTCTGAAGTCAAAAGTGCCGCCGCCTGCACCCGTTCCTCCTCCAAGACATAAGAGGGCATCTCTATCGAGAGAACAACCACCAGAATTAACACCACAGAAAGTAGGGATGTTCCCTGAGTCAGGATTTGAAACTGTGGACTTAAGAGCTAAGTGATAGAAGATCAGAGGCTATAGATTAAGCTGAACTACCTAAGCTGCCTTTACCTAGTGATATTAAGTCGTGTGACTGAATTGCGTAGAGATTCAACTGTAAGTCAGTTGTTAGGTCATTAAATTAATTTTAATTTAGGCTAATTTTACTTTTGTAAATTATAGTTATTTATGTTAAATTAAATGTTATGATTGAAGGTCCGCATTTTTATTTCACTTTTGCTCGTCCTATTCCTGATAAAGTGAAGACACCCGCCTTGCACGGTACCGTTCCAAGTCCGGCAAGTTATATCACAGGTTATATGTTTGCTTTCTAATGTAAATATAATGTATCTCTGTATTGATACCAAGGACCGTGTAAATGTGAAGGAAAACATGTTGAAAAAGAAACTTGAAATCTGAAATGAAATGAAAAGAGACATTATCTAAGCTAGCTAGCCTAGCTTTCTATACAAAAATACAAATAAAAAGGTGTGAAGTTATTCATCGATGAAAACGGCAGTAGCTGTCTACATAAAGTAGGTACCTAATTTCAGGTAAAATGCTGCATAACATGTAAATCATATCTAGGGAGAAAATAGACACTAGGGAAAACATAGAAATAGACGTACATTGTTTGTTATTGGTCACCAATAATAACTGCCAATGCAACATATGTACGACCCTTATGTATACTTTTATAAATTCCCTATGTAGGTACTTCCTTATGGGTGATTTGTGTACCCCCTATGTAGCCCTAATGTAAGTTCTATGTCCATTTATATGTTTTCCCTTTTATATCTACTAACCTTATACAGTTCCCTATTTTACAAGATTATACCTACTTAACAATGTTGATTTCTGACGTACAACACCTATATGTACTCTTCTAAATTACATAAGGTAGTAGGTATTTGTAAATGGAGTGGATCCGACCCTGAATCCAGTGTAGGTAAGTACCTCATTTTCATACTACTGATGATGACCTATGGTCTCGAAGATTTTCAATCAAATCAATGAAAATAATAATTATTTTTATTTAACCAGTAGAACGCAATTTTCTTTCCGCATCCAAAATTCTTGAGATTTTTTAGTTTTGCTTTGCAATGAAAAACTAATTGTTCTCTATGGTTTTCTAAAGTGGCAACATTTTGCTGAACTGTCAATGTCAAGTGACATTACCACAGACAAAAATCGCAAAACAAACGTGCTGTGAAAAAGCCTAAAAAGCACCGAAAGGCAATTTATTTTGCGAAAAAAAACTTTATAAATGAAAAATGGCGGTGCGGCCACAGCACATGCACGACGGTGGTATTGTAGAGCGTCGGTTGCGACCAATTTACGGTAACCAGTTAGCTTGACCAAGAGTTGAATAATTCGGCCAACCTCTTATGAAAAGGGGTTGTTTTCCGATGAAAATATGTTGATTTATGGATTTTTCAGACTGGTTGGACAATGGGAATAATAAGAAGGCGCTTCAGGAAGCGGAGAAAGTGCTTAAAAAGAGTCCTTCTCTGCAAGCGGCCCGAGCTCTGAAAGCCCTAGCACTTTTTAGGTTAGGAAAGGGTCCAGAGGCGCACGTAGTTCTTGACGCCCTGGCTGATGAGAAGCCAAGTGACGACACCACGCTGCAGGCGATGACGATATCCTATAGAGAATCTCAGCAATGTAAGTTCTATAATCAAAATTATTATGAACATAAACCTCTAACTATATGCCTAAATATACTAATAAGAATATTGTTAAATCATTGTTTACTGTCACCCCAGTCTCTTTGATATGTAAACATAATACAATCCAGTCATGGCACCTGTATAATCCTGAAGCCTGACATAAAATCTACCTACTAACTAACAACAGTTCTATTTGTGTACATTGCTACTGTTCTACAATATCCAGTTACATTCAATTTTACTTTTTATATGTCACCAAAATATACTATTTTTGGAATATATTTAAACTGTGCAGTGACCTAATTGAAAACTCAACCTATTTTTGTATTAATATAAATATGTTTATTTTTGTATTAACCAGATACATAATCTAATTTGAATTTTTTTGCTATGTGTAATTTTGTAATAATATGTTGCATAATTTTCCATCTTATAATCCGTGCTCTATATGTTCCATATTATATATTTCTACCAGATAACATATAAAGTGATAACAAAGAATTGAGTAAGTTTCACACGCAAACACAAAAAAAATTGTTTGTTCTACTTTTAGATATTTGGCAGCAAATTATCTTTTTTAACAGTTACCTCCCAAACCTTGTCCCAACTATGTTGGGTTCAGCTTCCAGTCTAAGCAGATGCAGCTGAGTGCCAGTGTATTACAAGGAGCGACTACCTACCAGACCTCCTCAAACCAGTTACCCGGGCAACCCAAAAAACATCAATAACAGTGTCTTTATTTTTATTCCTCAGTGCACAAAGTATGCATGCTATACGAGAATGCGGTGAGGGCGGAACCAACGAGCGAAGAGTTGCATTCACATCTATTCATGTCTTACGTCCGGGTCGGAGACTATCGGTCTCAGCAGCGGGCTGCGATGGCCCTCTACAAGTTTGCTCCTAAGAACCCTTACTATTTCTGGGCCGTTATGAGTATTGTTTTGCAGGTTTGTTCCATTTTGTTATGTAAATGCTCTTTTTTAACACTCAATCCTTCTCCATGTGAGACGAGGCCTGTGCCCAGCAATGGTATGATAAAAAGGATGTAACATGCTCTTTTTTAACGGATCTGGTAGTGTCAGAGTATTAATTAATTTTGTAATGACTTGGCAATTTCAAACAATTGATTTCTTAACAACTGTTTTTTTGAGAAACTACCTATAATGTCACTGCTATTCTAGCTAGTACAGGAAACAATTAGAATTTTCAAATTTACTACACCTATAAAAGGTTGCTAACCAACAAGATTAATTAAAATCTTCTATATGTGTTGAATTTTATGCCAACAGGCCAAAACATCAGAAGATAACACGAAAAAAGGCATACTACTCGCCCTCGCCCAAAGAATGGTTGACAACTTCATAAGTGAGAACAAAATGGAGGCTGAACAAGAAGCTCGCCTCTACATCATGATTCTAGAACTCCAAGAAAAATGGGAGGACATCTTAAAGTTCATTGAGAGCCCTCTATACTCTCAGCTAGTCCCAGGATCTACCGCCCAGGCCTGCATACCATACTTAAAGAAACTCGGCCAATGGAAACGTCTTAACATGGTGTGCAAAGAGTTACTATGGGACAACCAAGACCGATGGGACTACTACGTCCCATACTTTGACTCCGTCTTTCAGTTAATGAAGGAGAATGAAGAAGACTCAGAGAACTCGATTGACAATACTGCGGAAAAGTGCCATGAATTCATCTGTCAATTGGTTGAGAGTATGACATCGGGGCGGACATTGAGAGGTCCTTATTTAGCTAGATTGGAGTTGTGGAAAAGGTTGGCTGTTGACGGTGACCCTACTACCCTCATTGGCAGTGGGTTGGCGTTGTGTGTGCAATATCTGAGGGTGTTCGCGAACAAACCTTGTGCAGTACCAGATTTGAGGCCTTACCTTGGGATGATACCTCAGAAGGAGAGAGAGGAGAATTGTAGAGAGTTTTTGACGTGTCTCGGTTTTGATGAGAACAGTGAACCTGAATCGGTAAGTTTTACACACGATTTTTTTTTACGATTTGTGAAATGGTATCGAAAGATCCAAGATCCCATGCCAATGAGTCAACCTCAGTTATAAAATTTTCTAAGTAAATAGTCGAAAATTTGTATTATTTTCTTTTGAAAACCAAATCGATAGACAGCAGTTCCCAGTATTGTGACAGTTAATTATTATTCATCCTCTTAATAGTATCTTACTTAGAGAAAAAAAACAACATTGTGTACAAATTTTTTAAATAAATTCTTCCTAATTCACCCACAGCCGGATGACATCCAACGCCACGTCTCCTGTCTATCCGCATGGCGGCTGGTGGCGGCGCCCCTGCCGGCGGGCGAAGCCCTAGCGCTGGCGACCACGCTCCGCAGCCACTACGTGCGCTGTCTCAACAAGGGGCTTGTCACTTCAACCGTCACCGAGTTCTGTGCTACAGACTCTTATGGCATACTCGCTGCTCATCATTATTATTATGCTGGTAAGATTATTTCAGGATATTTTTTGAATAATACTGATTGGTATTATAAATGGCTTTGTTAAGTCAAAGTGCTAGCTGTTTGATTGAATAGTTATTTCAACCAGCTGGCTGCGACATGTATGTATAACTTATGTATCGGAATAACATGTACTTTTTAAGTGTATCTTGGACACCTATGAAATCCGCCGAAAATGAAATCGCCAATCCGCTTAGGAAGCGCAGGGGTTATGTCTCTGTATGAGAACAGACTTTCCCTACCAGTGGGAAAATACAATGCAATAAATACTGATGACATTCTTCCCTTTATTGAAAGCAACTTCAATATTCCGCACGATCAAACATTATCGTTGTGAGAATACCTTAGTGAGATAAACATGAAGCACATTATTAGCGACCTGCCCCAGCTTCGCACGAGTGCAATGCTAATACAAAATTCTATCCATTAAAAAGACCGTATCATAGTCCATTGCGTAGTTTAAGCTTACATAGGGATATAGGGACAGAAAAAGCGACTGTTTTATACTATGTAGTGATAGTATTAATGTTATTTGTATGTGATTTCTCCCCAGGAGTACAGCAGCAGAGTTCAGCTCCTGTCGTAGAGGCACTATGCCTACTGGAGCTGGTGTTGCACCACTCGCCAGCTAACTTCCATGCCAAGCTGCTTCTAGTCAAACTATACCATCTGTTAGGTAAGTTCACATAACATCTACTAGCCGTTTTCCACCCGTTTCACCCGCGTCCCATCCGAACTACTGCCCGTAAGGGGGATATAAGATAGCCTACGGCACTCAGGAACATTGTAGCTAACTATGATGATGACATCGACAGCGCCACCTACCGGGTTCAATTATGTTGTCAAACCATCAGTAGCTTGTGACATCAGCGAGTTCAAACAAACTTCATCTTAACAATATTATAACACACAGATAATGGAATAACAAAACGATTATTTTTTCAGGTAACGCCCTAGCAGCCGACAGCATATACCAGCGTTTAGAAGTGAAACACATACAACTGGTGTCATTAGGGTGGCTACACTGTGCCCGCTTAGCCCCCGCCTGCGTGGCTAGCCGGGCCCTGCAGCTGCTGGCAGACACCCGCACCTTCCTCAAACACCACGGCAAGGATGTGAGTATCACGTGAGTGGACTGGAGTCACTAGGGGGCTACACTGTGCCCGCTTAGCCCCGCCTGCGTGGCTAGCCGGGCCCTGCAGCTGCTGGCAGACACCCGCACCTTCCTCAAACACCACGGCAAGGATGTGAGTATCACGTGAGTGGACTGGAGTCACTAGGGTGGCTACACTGTGCCCGCTTAGCCCCCGCCTGCGTGGCTAGCCGGGCCCTGCAGCTGCTGGCAGACACCCGCACCTTCCTCAAACACCACGGCAAGGATGTGAGTATCACGTGAGTGGACTGGAGTCACTAGGGGGGCTACACTGTGCCCGCTTAGCCCCCGCCTGCGTGGCTAGCCGGGCCCTGCAGCTGCTGGCAGACACCCGCACCTTCCTCAAACACCACGGCAAGGATGTGAGTAGGGCAGTTCACAAGGGATGATATAGAGGGGGTAGTACATAAGCGATCATATTAGGGAAACAATATAGGGGGTATATAGGGGTAATACAACATACAAGTAAATTGTTGTGGTTTAACGGGTAACGAACCAACCTCTCGAGTATGAGTGTGTGGGTTCGATACCAGATCAGGCAAGTACCAATGCAACTTCTCTAAGATTATATGTACATACTTTCTAAGTATATCTTGGGCACCAATGACTGTGTTTGGCACATTAAACTGTAGGTCTCAGCTGTCATTTAAGATTCTTGGCAGTTGTTACGGGTAGTCAGAAGCCAGTAAATCTCACACCAGTGTAACCAAGGGGTATTGTGTTGCCCGGATAACTGGGTTGAGGAGGTCAGATAGGGCAGTCGCTCCTTGTAAAGCACTAGTACTCAGCTACATCCGGTTAGACTGGAAGCCAACCCCAACATAGTTGGGAAAAAGGCTCGGAGGACGATGATATTAATTTTGTTAGTTTATGTAAACTTAAACCAATAAAGCTAATACTATGTAACACCTTAATGTACTGTATTCTGACTAATAAATTCATCTTTGTCTTTAGAGCGTGGAACACCTTACCTACGCTTACAAGTATGGCACATTCGAGAAGCTGGTGGAGCTAGGTCTGTGGGGGGGGCGGCTGCAGGCCTGCGCGTGGGGGGGCGCGGCGGCGCGGGAGCAGGCTCTGCTGGCGCAGCTCGCTGGCCCGCCCACGTTGCTGCATCAGCCCGCCCGGCTGCCCGCCGTGCCTACGTATGTACCTAGTTGATGTTCAAAGTATTTTTAATAACCAACATTTGGAGGGGTTTTGTTATCTATACAGTTATCGGCACGGATATTGAGCCCTGACCTTCACCTGCGCAGAAGCGATTTACTGCCTTATTGCCTTATACGTACGGGTGCGCAAAGCGATCCCCACTCTTCCGCCGAGAGCTCAATATCCGTGCCGGTAACTGTACTAATATTATTAAATGGATTTTTTTTAAGTTTGTATGTAGGAAACCTGGAATATAAAGTCTGATATCACCAACCCGCATTGAGCAAGCGTGGTGATTAATGCTCAATCCTTCTCCGTGTGAGAGGAGGCCGCAGCCCAGCAGTGGGACGATAAAAAGGCTGTAACTGTAACAACAGTGTAAGGGGTAATCTTTGGAACCCCTAGTCGGATTTCCAAAATTGTTTCACTGATAAAAAAGCTACAAGCCACAAGACATGACTAGCTTAGATTGAGTATAAAACAAAAATGATAGTTTAAAAAACAAAAAAAAAGTAAAGATTACATGCACACTCCACGATTCGTTTATGTAATCTTTGTTTGTGTGCGAGCGTGTTGTTTATTTTTTAAAGTCGGTAGTAAAAACCTGTCTCAAAAATGAAATTATTTTTTCTCTTTTTTTGTCCCTCACAGTGACAACCGCGACTTAAACGCGATCGTGAACTTCGAGCCTCCCCAACTTCAGGACGAGAACTTAAAAGCCCGCACTTTCGACCAAGAAGTGTCCTACCTACGTCTCAAAGACGGCTTGGTGTCGGCCATAGCTCTATGCATAGAGTTGGCCGACAGTCGGCCGACGGAAGAGAAGAAGGCCCACTATGCACTGTTGAATACGTGCATAGACAACTTTAGTGCGGCCATGGATAAGTGCCGGCAGGTGTATTGTGAGAAGGAAAGAATTAGTATATCGGCGCCGTTCCCTTCTAGGATTATTGGTGAGTTTTTTTTATATTATAATAGGAATATTTTTCATGCAGTTTCACTCGTTTCGTGTGAGACTCTATACGCGCAGCTGGATAGAAAGTCTCCTTTTACTATTTTTTTCTTTGCCACATGCTATCCCAATTAGTTCAGCAGTTTTAGAATGAAATCATGAAATCAGGCTAATCCGATTACAGAAGAGACTATAGGCTACTTTTTATCCAAATGCGCGAACTAGTTCCCACGGAACAAGGTTAAAGCTTCTGCAGCTAACTTCTGATATTAATGAAGATCTTATTATATATCAAGTTTAATTATAATATTTAGTAATAAAATTTGTTTTATTACTAAATTTGTCCGAGAACGATGTCGTAGATAGAGCGAAGTGGAGAAGAAAAATTAGGAAAGCTGACCCCACCACCATGTGGGATAAATAGCTGGAAAGAGAGAGAGAGAGTAATAAAATTTGTTCCGCTGACCCCAAATAAATTGGGATAAGGGCAGGAGGATGATGAGTAAGAGAATTTGCTGCGGAATTTATTGCGCCACTTCTTCCCAGCAAAAATACATAAGAAGTGGTGAATGGTGGGCGTTTTGGGGGCTGCCTTTTGTAAATTTCTGGCGCTATTTTGCAGCCAAATTTGAATAAACGATTTTTATTTATGAATACAAATATAAATTACATTTTTAAATATTAAATATAAAAATAAATAACATTTAAAATAATGTGATATAAATAATGATTTTGAATAATTATTATTATTCCCAGCATTCGTAAACTCGCCGGTACCATATCGGGAACTATACAGCACGGTGCTCCGCCTGGTGGGCTCGCTGGCGCTGTGCCGCGCGGACGACGCGCACGCCGCCAGCGACGCGGCCGCGCGACTGCTGCCCCGCGCGGACGACCAGCTACGCGCGGAGCTGCAACTCGTCGGCGACGCGGTGTGGAACATGCGGGAACGACTTGAGAGCCTGTCTAATTATCTAGAGGTACGTTATAATCCAAACTAATATTATAAATGCGTCGAGGGTTAATAAAAATAACAACATCTTAGCATCAGATCTTACATTAACTGACTTATTTATTTTTCTTTACATTCCAGTTCGTAGGTATAATAACGTTCTTGCTGGGCGTCTGCAACGAGCTGTTCTCACCCGCCAACACCAAGAAATCGAAGAAGAAAACGAGCCAGTCCCCCGATGAACTCAAAACTTCAGAGCTGCTGAACAAACTCAACGCAGCTGTACAGAACTCCATCACGTTCATAGAAAACATACTAGACGAATGGCCTAAGTACAATTTCCCTAACGAACTGCACGAAACTTTCAGCAAATTAATCCTAGACGAAAAATACCAAAGCCCTGTAGAAAATAAACTCAAAAACGGACGCGACGACATGCTCAACGATGTTAGAAATATTCTCAAAAGAAAATCTAAGTACCTTAAGAGTCTGCTACAATGATGCCTTGAGCTTAGTGCTTGTACGAAATAATTAAGTATTGTTTTTTTATAATAAATATACATATCTTGTAAATACTTCTGTCTTTGCTGTTCGTCGGTGATTTGAACGTTTTAAAAACAACTGTATAGTTATCGGCACGAATCTTGAGCTTTGACCTACATCTGCGCAGAAGTGATTTATTTGCAAAGAACCGATCCCAAGTGACGGCTATGACGCGATGCACTGCGGGCCAATCACCGCTTTAGCCCACCCCCGCGCCTCACTTCATACCACAAAAGGGACCCAATGAATTACTTCTGCGCAGGTGAAGGTCAGAGCTCAAGATCCGTGCCGATAACTATAATATAATCATATAATAATATAAATCTTATTTCATCAGATTAGTTCAGGACTGGATGTCAATAATTTTACAATCAGTAAAAGCTGGTTTGAAAATGTTAAATAAATAGGTATACAGAATTTTGCCTTATTACGAATGTTAAGACACGAAATAGAAATGTAAGAAAGATCAACATTACATCCAGCTTTCAAGCTTTACAATCACGTAACCCCGACTTTATACTCGTAAGCTGATTCCGTGAAAATTACGTACGAAATTGCATTTGCAAAAGGACAATGGGCGAAATGTTTGGATGTTGGTCTACTCCCCTCTAGTAATGAGTCATACATCATTTGAAAGGTCTTTTCAAGCGTTACATTTTGTACTAACATACTACTTACCAATTCTTAGTACTTTAGAAGTTAGAGCTTATTTTAGATTATATTATCGATAGGTGTTTTCAGTTTTTAATTCATTCTCTACTAATAAATTATAATTCACTGGAAAGGCCTTTTTAAACAGAACATTTCTTACTGAAATACCTCTAACAAATTGTCAGTACTTTAGAAGCTACAGCAGATTTTAGACATAGTTATTATTTCACTAAACACGTTCTAACTCCCTAAATACTAACAAATGACAATCGCCGCCATACAAGAAAATACTCTTCGTAACACAAGCTTTCTATTTATATATCACCTAATGCTATACTCCATTAAAAATAACATTAGAAATTTAAGTAAACCTTTTTTACTGTTTGTTCAACCGATTTGACTTCTATTGCGTTAGTAGTATGATTAATGGCAGCTACAGTAAATACTTGGTATTGTAACCACTATTTTGCTTTCAATTCCGTTCTTTTGTCTTCGGAATAGAAGTCAAAATTGGTTGGACAAACAGTAAAAAGGTTTACTTAAATTTCTAATGTTATTTTAAATGGAGTATAGAGGAGAGGTAGACCAAAACGCTCATTGTCCTTTATCGTATATTTACATAAGCTTACCAGTGTAAAGTCGGGGTAAGGCTTTTAACACACTGACTTTGGACTCGAGAAGAGCGATTTTAATCCTACTTAGGTTTTGCGACAGTGTAAACGAGCCTTAACACAGTGTGCACCATTTCGTTGAGTATGTATTCACTACTAGTCTTCCTGTCATCAAAATGCTGATAAAATAAAAATGTATAAAGTCACTATCTGTAAGTTTCATTTTTATAGTAATACTAGCGACCCGCCCCGACTCCGCACGGGATATCAGTATTTTCCCATAATTTGAAGGATTATACATATAAACCTTCCTTTTAAATCTATTAAAAAAACCGCATGAAATTCAGTTGTGTAGTTATGAAAATCTAAGCGTACAAAGGGAAACAGAAAAAGCGTATAACGTTGTACGTTGCTAGCTCTAAGAATAGGCTAGAAATTATAAAACTAAAAATCATTACAATACATTTATTCTAAAACGATTAATAAAACACCTTAATTAAACCAATAGAAACACAACTAATTACTGTTCAACTTCAACTACATCTATACTAATGTTATAAAGCTGAAGAGTTTGTTTGAACGCTAGGAACTACTGGTCCGATTTGAAAAATTATTTCAGTGTTAGATAGCCCATTTATCGAGGAAGGCTATAGGCTATATATCATCACGCTAAGACTAATGGTAGCAGAGCAGTAATGAATAATGTTGCAAAATCGGGTATTTTTTCAGATAGATAGATTATTCTTTATTGTACACCAAGAAAATTAACAATACAGGACATCTTGGTCTTATCGCTAAATAGCGATTTCTTCGAGACAACCTTTGGATGGAGTTTATCTGTAGAACACAATGAAAAACGGGCAGTTTAGGGTGTACATACATTTAGATTATATTATATAAGTGATAGATACCAAAGAAATGTAAATCAATAAACGGAAAATAAAGGTAAAAGAATAACAATACAGCGATTGTAGTCGGAGAGATCCATGACCATTTTTTAAAAAACTGCAATCGACTGCGCTCGCCTTATTTGCCACTGGCAGTGCATTCCACAGACGAGTGGCTTGTACAACAAATGATTTGTCATAAAATGACGTGGAATGCATGAATTGCTGACGACCTGAGTGATCTTGAATGCGTATCACAAACTAACTCAAAACGACTCTTGAGATACGAAGGGGACGTAGGGTGAAAAAGAAAACTATTTAGCAAGGAGTATTGTGAGCGTTCCGGCGAAGTCTTATTGGAAGCCACTTGAGCTTAACACGAAACACGGTGTTTTTGTTCTATTGAAAGCTTCTGCTGCGTGTGCTGCGTAAACGGTTAAAGTTTCGCAAAAAATATGTTAATATGATAGAATTTTTTCCCTCCAAAAGTTCTAAAAAAATGTCCGTGACAGCATAACTACGTCTATTTCTTAGGGTTAGCTCACAATAACCTTTTTTATGCTTAGGTACCTATCTTTGTTCTCAAAAAATGGATTATTTCCGAAGTGTTTTTTATAAACATATACTAATCATTATCCAAATAAATACTTACGTCACAAGTATTTAATTTACAACAAAATTGTCTTTTACATCGTTCGATTAGGAGATAAAGCTATTTTAAAATAATAACAGCAAAATAATGATCGAGTACTGCGCGCACGATGTGCACAGCCTAGGACTACCGAACCGATTTGGAAAGATTTCTCACTGTTCGGAATTCGGAAGCTACACTATCCCCGTGTAACATCGGCTATATTTTACCAAGCGCCACTATAATGGTGGCGTGCCCTTAATAATTATTTGCCTGCTAGTTTTTAGTTTTTATAACACCCTTAATTTTGAATCTTACATATTATAATAGTCGCGAAAATATTTAATCGCTGGCAAGTTATTTTATTTGTTGCCAACATTTGTCGACTTTTAGGCTATTAGTCACCCGGAAAATAATAAGCCATAATTATTTGTACCTTTATTAAACTTATGATTCAGAGCAGATACTTACGCGACGTTATTCATGTTATCAATAATTTGCAACAAGATAATACAGCGGCAGATAAGCTTATAATACTGCTGAGTTGTGTCTGAAAAGGTGTTGGTAAGTGTCATTATTTTATTTAAAACTCTAAAAATATGAAATTAGTCAAAATACTCTTCTGAATATGCAACTAATTGATGGTGCTCATTAGAAGAACCGAAAAGTCCCCATTTCTTTTATTTATTTTTTGTATTTTCTTACTGATTTGTTTCGTATCGCATTAGTAGCATGACGTAGTTTTAAGGATTACAATAAACACACTCTATGAATAACGTAGTTGGACAATCGTAAAACTTTGTTATCAATGCTTCATATAATTCTGTTTTTATGTGTTCACTTTTAATGATTCTTCATGTTGTTACTCCCAAAGACAAGAATTATTTACTCTATGGTTACCTACTCCACATATAAAACATATTGACGACCTCGATGGCGCAATGGTCACCATGCCGGACAGCCGAACCTGAGGTCCCGGGTTCGATTCCCGGTTTGGTCGACTATTGTGTGATGAGCATGCTTGTTGGCCGTGGTCTGGGTGTTACAATATGTATTTATAAATATGTATGTATGTAGTTTATCAGGGGCCCGATTCTCCTAAGTTAATAATGTCAAAATCTAATAGAAATCGAATCGCAATAGCAGTTTTAACCATATCGGGCATTCTGCTACTAATAAAAGACCAATCGTATTCGATTGACATTTGATTGGTGTGCGGATTGGTCTGCTATTTTGGTGATTTTGGTCTATACGGTAGTTTGCTGTACAATCATTTTGCAATGGTAAATCATTTGCAGACAAAATGATTCATTATTGAATGACAGAAAAGGATAAAAACGTTTATTTCAAAGAAAAAATAGCGGAATGCCACATACGCTTCAATAGTAATCGAGTCGGGAATGGATCTCAGTCGAATCGAGTCGAACATGAATCGTATGTTGCTTAAGTAAAATTAGGAGAATCGAGCCCCAGTTGTGTTAGCACCCATAACACAAGTTAATTAATAACTTACCATGGGGCTAACCGACCGTGTGTGAAAAGGTGTCCCGGTATTATTTATTTATTGTATATCTGTTTGTTGTTCTTAAATGATTTCTCAATTATACCTAGTTTCACATTGTAATTATAGGTCTGAAGTGAAAACTTGCTGTATATTCTGAAGGGTATGGCCAAAGAAACAGCTATTGGGATTATTTTATTTTATTCTTGTGAGAGTAAAAACAGTGCCGTAACTAGGGCGGTTCCAGCGGTGCCCAGGCACAGGGCGCAGACCCTGGAAGGGCGCAGAAATGACCAGACCAGTATCTAGTTTTGTTTCATGCATGGTAGTTAGTAGGTACATTTTGTTTTATTGCGAATATGGTGTAGACGCGCCCTCCGTAGGTACTTTCTATATCTATATGGCATTTTTCAAGCGATCTTGAAACAACAAGTCGGAAGTCGCGGGCACCAGCTAGTACTAAATGTATGAAACCGATACCGTTCTGACGCGTCACGTCGCTACACATCAGACAAATATAAATCCACCTTGTCTTGCTCGCAATATTACATACAAAAACAAAAGTACCTATACCGTAACTATGAGACAATTTCTGTCTATATTCATTTGGAGGGCGCCACTTCTAACTTAGAAGGTCTAAGCAAATCTGTCAATCTAGCTGAGGAGATGTAGGTACATATAGTTCACTTTATGCTGTCATTGCTGTCAGCCACATTCATTGGTCCTCCCTTTATCTTTGACTACGTGCGGCGTTACTGACGCACTAGCGTGCGAGAGATAGATAGAAAATTCATCGTTCGATAAGAGTGAAAAGGATGACTTACAAAACTAAACGATTCACAAACGTTCCATTCTGCCGCGCCGTCCCACCCAATGTTCGGGGATTCCCCGGTACATCGAGAATCACGCATTCAGATAGCCGGCCGGGGGCACTCGGAATGATTGTCTTGCTTCTCAACCATGGTCATTATTTAAATAAAACATTAGTTTAACCCTTAAATTGGCAAATCAATTTATTACAAAAATTTAATTATTTTTTGTTATTTCCTGGTTTATTACGATGACAGATGACTGAAAAAAATCAAAAAAAAAATCTACCTATTACAGTTTTCGCGAAAATCTATGTACTCCGGGGAGTACGTTGCCAACTATAGTGGTTCTTCTGTTCGTACTACGTGGAGTACGTTGCCAAAATATGAATAAAACACATTTTAGTAAAATCTTCACTTTATTAATCATAATTCTTATCAAACTACATAATATGCATTTATTGCGTGTGAGATTAGCGGAAGCAATTTCTTTTGTTACTTTCTCCTACCATAAAACACAAGAGCACATTGCATTTCACGCAAAAAACTTTAGTTCTTCTATCTTTGCAAAACCTACAGCGTGATTGCTTATCTGCTATTTCTGGAAAATGTCCGACAGCATTTTCTGACACTGTCCACCGGCCGTTCAGCTGTAGGTTTCTGAATTATTTTCTCCTTCACCTACCCAAATTCCACCATGTACCGGACCCCTTTCAAGAGCCGACGTCTTGAAAGGGGTCGGGTGCAAAGATATAAGCATATCTGCTAAATCAGGTTGTTTCAGGTTCAAGCACTGCTGAAAAAGAAAAAGAACATGCTGTATGACATACAATTCACAACACAACTGAAGTCATTTTACATAAAAACCAACAAACAAAGGCTAGTTTGCATTTCTAAATAATAGGCAATGTACTCCGTGTATACCAAAGTTTATGTTGTGGACTTCACTACGTACTTGGCAACGGTATTCAGGGAGTACATACACAGTTATGAACTTATAAAATTGCGATTACATTATTTACACACAAAATTACGAATGATTGATATTATTTATAATGTTCCTATGCAATTTAAACCCAAATAACCACAAGTCCCATCCAAAAAAATGTAGAAAAACACAAAAAACTTACCCGTGACCCGGATACACCAGACCGCTTCGAAGACATTTTGAATTTGACAGCTATTTTTCAATGGAACCACATTCAAATATTTTTTCTACCAAAATATACAATAATGACAAGCCAAAAAGAACAAAAAAATGTATTTTTTTAAAGATTGGTACTACATTCGATTTAAAAGAAGTTAATGTCTTTTGTGGAGTACACTGCCAATTTAAGGGTTAAAGTAAAATTGTGTATGAGAGTGAATAAGTTTATTGTTGATTTGTTGTTCGTTGAT
Organism: Helicoverpa armigera; assembly: GCF_030705265.1. Taxonomy (NCBI): domain Eukaryota; kingdom Metazoa; phylum Arthropoda; class Insecta; order Lepidoptera; family Noctuidae; genus Helicoverpa; species Helicoverpa armigera. The sequence goes on from NC_087141.1 coordinate 7,468,819, forward strand.
AAACTCGTTTCTTGGGTAAGTTAGAAAATTGTATTTAAAAGTTTTACAAAAAAAGTTGTATATAAGTAGGTATATTTTTTCGGTTAATTATTTTTTACTTCTGGGTGATCGGTACGTTACCCGCGGCGAGAGATCAGGGGCCCGATTCTCCTAATTTTACTTAAGCGCCATTCGATTGACGTTCGACTCGATTCGACTGAGATCCAATCCCGACTCGATTACGATTGAAGCGTATGTGGCATTCCGCTATTTTTTCTTTGAAATAAACGTTTTTATCCTTTTCTGTCATTCAATAATGAATCATTTTGTCTGCAAATGATTTACGATTGCAAAATGATTGTACAGCAAACTACCGTATAGACCAAAATCATCAAAATAGCAGACCAATCGCACACCAATCAAATATCAATCGAATACGATTGGTCTTTTATTAGTAGCAGAGTGCCCGATATGGTAAAAACTGCTATTACGATCATATTGCGATTCGATTTCTATTAGATTTTGACAATATTAACTTAGGAGAATCGGGGCCCAGAAGCGGAGAACCGCAAAGTCTGTAGACTCAGTGTCGGGTACGTCAACTTTGCCTTTGCTAACCTTTGCCTAGAAATGACGTTAATAGTGAAATTAACTGAAAATATTTTAGGGTCGGGGAGAGTAAGTAGGAGCGGCCTGTGCCCAGCAGTAGGACATTTAATACTCTGATATACTTGAGTATGGGTCTTCTCAAAGCTATAGTGGAACTGGATTTAAAGGAAATGTTTCCCAATGTAGTAGTAGCTATAAAGATATTTTTAACGATGCCAGTGACTGTAGCTTCCTGCGAGACATCATTCAGTAAGCTCAAATTAATAAAGACGTACCTGCGCTCGACGATTGGCCAAGAAAGATTGTCTGGCCTAGCGATTTTGTCAATTGAACGCGACATAGCACGGCTCCTGTCGTATGAAAATGTAATCAAGGACTTCGCAATGAGAAAAGCGCGGAAAGTAAATCTTTGAGTAGGTAGCTCTCCTTTTCTTGTGATTACGGTTTGCCTTAGCCTTGGGTCTTTACTATCGAGTACTTTGTGTCATTTCTGTATTTGAGCAAATATTTTTGAATAAACAATTTTTACCTTAAAGAAATCAACTAAGTACCTATACCTTCGTAAACAAAAAATAGATAGATTTATTTTTATGCACATTTGTCCACTTTATTGCCAGAGCCTGGTTAGAGCATTTTTCAAGGGCGCAGTTTTGAAAGCTCGCACCGGGCGCATAAAAGGCTAGTTACAGCACTGAGTAAAAACACAATTTCAAACGTCTACAATGCTAGATAACCTCACAGAGTGTTTACATAATCCAACCAATAGATGGCGCTGCTCGCGTCCTTCTCATTTCATAACATATTCTATTATTTTTAAATGTATCATTATTTTACAGATTGAATTTCTATTGTTAGTCGATGGAACAAACCCACATACGAGGAAGTCTGCACCAAAATCCAGCCCAAACGGATTTATTAAAAACCAGTACCGCAATGCAGGAGGAATCAGCAAATATTCAAAAGCAGATGCTGTATAATGGACTTCTTTTTAACGTTATAAGAAAAAATAAGACATTGGAGAAAAAAATTAAGAAAATCACAGAATATTTAGAGGCGGGAGCTAACATAAACGCTGCAGATGCAAATGACAAATGTAATACGCCATTACACATTGCAGTAATTAATGCAGATTGGAAAGTAGTCAATTTCCTCTTAGATAGAGGAGCTAATATTTCATTAAAAAATAGCGACAATCATACAGCTTTAGACGTTGCTCTGCTTTTAAAAAGCAGTCAGGGTGGAAAAATTGTATACCATTTAACGAATATCGCTAAAGACAAAGAAAGTGACCTACGAAAACGCAGCAGCGTTGTTGATTCGAAACCATCTGAAGAAGTAACTGCAATACAGGAGCCGGAGCAATTGGTTAAAGATACAGAACATAACAAGATCAATAAACGTTATCAATATCGAAAAAGAAAAGGCACATCTGGACTAGGAGGCCATTTATATGAAAGTAAACTATTGTGTCTTATTCTGCTTAGAGCTTTGAACGATGATTATATTACCGAGTTTTATCTAGCAACTAATGTTTCGGGCCTGGGAGCCTTTGACGACATTGTTTTTAAATACAAAACGAAATATGTTGAAAGACCAAGAATAATATTTCTGCAAGCCAAACATAGAGACGATCCCAAAAAAGACCAAGTTTCAATTAACGATATCTTAAAGGATAATGGAGATTTTAGTTTACATAAATATCTAGAAAGTTACATAGAGGTCGTACAGAAATTCCAGTCAGACAGCGAAAATGAAATATTTGGAAGCTCCTTTGTGGATACAGACTGTGAATTCATAATATTCACATCTGCGATGGAAAATCTTTGTGATAGAGGAACAGCGCTCATCACTGATAAAGAGAGTTACGTGACAACAAGTGACAGTGGGAAAATACTTCAGTTTCATGCCAAGGAAGCAGAAGTTAAATGTTTGATTCAAACAGTGGTTAAGTTGCGGGCAGTACAGTTAGCTAAACGACTGGCAGCATTTATTTTTAAAAAATCTTGCCAAAATATGATGACAGATGAGATAATCAAAGTGTATCATGTATTCCTGGCACAAAATGTCATATTGGTAACGAAAGACAATGAACCGAACAGTTCTTATAATATCGGAATATTTAAGGACTCATTCCTACAAGCGAACGACAATGTATTGCTCCTTATGAAACATACTATTTGTAAGGAATTAGGGATTTTTAGAGACACAACACTGACTGACGAAACTGCTGCATTAAAATCAATTAACTTCGAATTACCGAAGAATTTTGGTAACGTTACATTTCAAATTAATGGAAACGAAAATAAAAAGCTAAAAAGACTGAATTACTTGTCTGGAAAAATTCGAGAAATATTGCAAAATGCTTCCAAGAGAGATTCATATTTTGTCTTTGAGATTACTGAAAATGACATCGGTGCAGGTAAAATTTTACAAACCACAGATTTGGAGTCATACAGGCTTGGTGGCCTGGTAGGCAACCTACTTTTATATGATCAAGAAACCAAAATGCTAAAATTTAATGACGACGAACATCAGCTGACTGATGACAGTTTAAAATTATTACAAGAATTAAACACAAACTACAGCCTTAACCAGTACAGATTACTTGTAAAGATCAAAAGCTTTCCTAAACTGTCACTGATAGAAGAGGAAGACGACAGAAAGCTGGTGAAAGATTTTTTAGACAAACTTAAATTTTATACCAATCAACCCAAAGAGGATGAAGTTGAAAACATAATAAAGGACGAAATTTATGATACTCTTAAGTTGAACAGGGATGATTCGTTCAGTCGAGTTAAGTGTGATGCAATTTTGTTGAAAATCCACGATAAAGTTCAGAAGTGGTGGAAACAATCCAACTGGACTCCATATTTGACGAAAACATGTAAATTTTACATTGAAGCCAAGTGTGATGCCTTGTATAAACCATTGCTGGCTATCCTCAATTATACTTGTTGTAGAACAATACAAAGCCTTGGAGCTACATTTAAACCCTATGCCATCAAGGCACTAAATGTTACAGATTTTATAAAAAATGATTCAAAATTAATGATTATTGTTTCACCCGAAATTAACTTGACTAGCATTAAAATGAAACAATATTTTCAAGAAAATGATTTCAGCTTTAACTTTCTAAAATTGGAATCGACCATGAATAAAAGCTACATAGAAACAATAGAAAGGGAGTTAAAAGATGCCTATTTTTCTGTATTGGTGTTAATTGATGCTATTGGCAAGAATCTATTTGATGTTTCATTTGATGTAGTGAGAAGGGCATTTCAAGGTAAAATTATAGTCATTACAGATGCCGATTATGCCATAGAAAACTTGGAAACCGGAAGTAACGATATTATTCGAATATTAGACAATAATAACAACTTTGGAGATCTTGAAGATGATGTGCAAAGAATGATTACTGAGGAACGGGAACTAATATTTCAAGGAGAAAGAGTATCCGTAGGTAGTATATTGACCTACGATTTTTTACAGACTATTAAACCAAAAACTGTCTATCAGTTAATTAAGGGTAAAACAATTTCGATGGGCAAATCGCCGAAAGACGCTGTTTACGATAAAAGCGTTGACTTCTATGTGCCTCAAGAGGTAAGCCGCAATATAACTCTAGATTTACGTAATATACAAAACTACTGTGACCTAGTTTTTATAATTGATGGCGTTCCTGAAGATTTAAGCCCACAAGAAAGCTACGATATTGTATTAATAACAGATCGAATTGAAATATTTGAACACATTTGTAACAAATACGAACATTCTAATGTCCATATGTTTAGTCGCGATAGTACTGATGACAATTATATAGTTTGGGTTAAATCAAAGGGCAGCTTGAATGCTCTGTTACAGTATTATAATATTCGCAGACCAAACTTCGATTTCGATGCTAGTAACTGCCCTAATCCCAATATATTACCCAAAACATTAACAGATATACCCGAAAATATTGTTATTATTAGTGGTGAGCCTGGTTTAGGTAAATCTACCTTACTCTCACATTTAGCAGTGCACACAAAAGAACAATATACAAAGCTTTGGGTCTCAAAAATAAACTTCCATGATCATATTGAGTGGTTTAGCACGTGGAAAAGAGACAAAACGAATGTTAACTTAGAAGAAGCTCTCGTCTTTGTATACGGTGCAATTGGTTTACAAGCATTGGAAGAAAATGAACAACCAACGAGCAATGTGTTAGATACCAGTGGAAAACGAGTGAGCATTAACAGTGTCAACGAAATAACTATGCGTGATGTTAACAAAACAGATGACGTCATGGAAGTTGCTTTATTTAACTATTGTTACAACAATAACCAGGTTGCATTACTTTTTGATGGTTTTGATGAAATATGTCCAGATTACGCAAGCGAGGCGCTTCAGTTATTGAGTGTTTTAAAGTCTTCTCGAGTTGCGTACTTATGGGTGACTACGCGACCGTATGTTCTTGATCAGTTACAGTGCACCTTGAGTACGTTTGCACATATATTGCTCGTATTATCTGAAAATGGGCGAGTGTCATGCCTCGCGAAAATATGGTCTAAGCAATTGGATCTTGATCCTACGACTTTAACAGAACATGTCAGCAATTTTTATTCTCTAGTATGTGAAGTACTCGATGATTGGGTTGCATTTACATTTACTGGTGTACCACTACATATTTTTATGATTGCCGAAAGTTTACTGCACCGTTTTATAAATTATGCCGGACTTGATCCTAAAAGGTCGAATGTACTCCCAATTTCTAGCGATGATTCTAAACGTGATAACATAGTTATGAATTTAAGCACTTTATACGAAACTTTTATTAACATAAAGTTTTATAAAGTTCGTTTCGGATCAAAGAAGGCCTTCGTTAGCTTTAAAGATCCTGATTTGCGGAGGATGTTAGACCAGGAACACAAAGCCTTCTTAGATCATCATAAGCAACTCAGTGCTTACACACTTCTTAAAGGAAGTACTATTAAGTTTTCCGACGGAGAAATGCAAAACATATACAATTTAGTAGAGGCCGTTAGATCCGGCGAAGAAAAATCAGGTATAATAGATATGATTGTTGGCGACGAGCCTAAGTTCGTACATCGTACGTTTATGGAATATTTTGCGGCGCTGTTTTTTATTGATAGATTGAAATCGAGTCTTTGCTCTAAGGACCTGTTGAAACACTTAATATATTATATTTTTGGACGGGACGGCGGTGTCAGTAGGTTTCTAGATTCTATGCTAAGTGAAAAAGATCTGTTTGACGCAGCATTTTATCAAAATAACAGTGAGACTGTAGTCGATATACTTCTATCTCAATTCGATGGGCTATTCACTACATTCAATTTTGTATGTAGACGGGAATTTAACAACATTTTATTATTTTTACTGAAATGTTCTAGACCAGCACTGAATAAACACAATTTAAGAAACTTTATAGATCTTTTTCATCATAAGTTTAGTAGTAGCAAGAAAATCAGATGTGAATTTTGCATAATGGAAACAAGAAAAACAGAAGCTTGTTTATATTTCAATTGTATTGTATCAGACATAGACAATTCTTTACTTCCAAAGCTATGTAAACTATATAACTGTACGAATAAAATTAAGTAAAAACAACTACATAGAGTGTATAATTGTACCCAGAAAACTCACAAATTATTCAACGGAACTTCAGCCCAACGGATTCCAGAGAGCTTCCAATTACTTATAAGCTTCTTTACATACTACCTATAAAAATTACGTAAAATGATTAGAGATAGAGTTAGGTAACATATAGCAACGTCGCGAAGCAAAGCTACGCGGACCACTTGGAATGCCTCCAGGGACCACCAGTGGTCCGCGGACCACCGGTTAAGAACCACTGCTTTAGATAATATATTATCTAGACTTAATACTTTCAAAAATGTAGTGTTAATTGGAGATATGAATATACCCATTAACTCCTCCAAGCTGGATCTGTCAGGTGAAAGATACTTAACCATCGCCGCTTCTCACGGTCTCTTACCTGCACACACCGAAGTAACCCGAGCAGTCAGCTACTCGTGCCTGGACCATGTGTTCCTTAGGACCCATCTTCCTGCAATGACCCTGGTACTAGGGTTGCCACCCGTACTTTATTATAAAGTATTGTACTTTATTTCAAGTAATTGTACTTTACACTTTATGAAAACAATAAAGTAGGTAGGTACACGTAAATACTCTTTTTAAATAATTTCTGAACGCAACCTAATCTCAAATGTCATAATGTCTACAATGTCAGTGTTTTTGTCATTGTCACAATTGTTCAGTAGAGATACTAATTTGATAAAAACCGCAAAAAGCAATAAAAAATATGTTTTAAAGAAAATAATAAATAAAAATAAATTGTACTTTATTTTTATACTGTGTACCTACTTTTTTTTCTTACCTATTATTACCAATGACAGTCGCTTCTTGTAAAGCACTGGTTAACTGATACTCAGCTGAATCCGGTTAGACTGGAAGCCGACCCCAACATAATTGGGAAAAAGGCTCGGAGGATGTGGATATTACCAATGCACTTTATCTGCCAAAAAAAAAGGTGGCAACCCTACCTGGTACCACAATCGACCTTGACAGATCAGTGACTACTAAATCAACTATAAATAGAGTAGATACTGACAACTTAAATAGAGAAATTAACAATATAGACATGGCCCCCATGTATGAATCTTGCGACCCTAACTTCTCTTTAAACTACCTAGTTACTAGTTTTCAATCAGCTATACACAATAACACAAAAACTCTCACTGTGTCGAAGGGCAAATAACGCCTGGCCTTCTTAGATGTATGAGAAACAGGGACATTCTTCACAATATATAGAGACTCTCCAGAGAATGATGTTCCTAGAACGACATATATTAGATACCGTAATTTCTGTACCAAAATATTAAAGAAAGAAAAAAGAGCATATGAGAAAATACTACTAGAATCGGTTAGGTACAGATCCAAAGAACTCTGGAAAACTATAAAATCAATTATAAATTGTGCCAATAAATGCAATAGTTATCCAGAGGAGTTGTTAAAACTGAGTGACTCCAATAAAGCTGCACTTAATATTATTAATGAGTACTTTGTGAATGTTGGTCAATCATTGGCAGAAAAACACACCCTCAATCCTGGCCCACTCATATCTCATAACACCCAGTCATCAATGTTCTCATGCTACACCCATTCGCGATCTTTTGTATACGAAGAAACTACCGAAGAAGAAATGACCCATACCATCTTATCATTAAAATCAAATAGTACTACAGGCTGTGAAAACATCATCGGATCTACTAAAAAGATACGTTAAGTTGGTGGTCCCCCCTCTCACACATATTTTCAACAAGTGCTTGGAATATGGTATATTCCCGAGTAATCTCAAACTGTCTGAAGTTCGCCCTATTTACAAGGGAGGTTAACTGCCTCGTTGGTCTAGTTGTCGCATATGTGGCTACTGAGCACGATGTCTCGGGTTCGATTCCTGAGTCGGGCCGAAATCGCTTTGTGGGTTTTAGACGACTTTCACAAAGCAGCCCGGAGCCTGGAAGTTGGTGATTGATACACCCGTGCATCGGAGAGCACGTAAATGTCGGTCCTGCGCCTGATCTCTTCTCCGGTCGTGTCGGATTGCCGTCCCATCGGGCTATGAGAGTGAAGGAATAGGGAGTGCACCTGTGTCTGCGCAAATGCTTGTGCACTAATCGGCTAGGAGGACATCATCATCATCATCATTAACTACAGACCGATATCCATCCTACCCTCCTTGTCAAAGGTTTTTGAACGACTATTAAACAAGAGACTTGTCAACTACTTGGAGGGTGAGGGGCTTCTTTCTGGTGCCCAGCTTGGATTTCGGAGGCATAGAGGTACAGATGATGCCATCCATACACTAACAAATTGTATAGCTTCCAACTTGGATTCTGGTAAGAAATGTCTTGCCATCTTCCTAGATCTGGCCAAAGCATTTGACACGATCTCGGTCCCCACCCCATCCTTTTAGAAAAACTTGAGTGATTCGGTATAAGAGGCTCTTAACTTAAACTTTTTGAGAGCTATCTATCAGAAAGATCTCAGTGTGTGAGAATGGGTAATTGTACTAGCTCTTATCTTCCTATAACATACGGAGTTCCGCAAGGCAGCATCCTGGGACCTACCCTCTTTCTCGTTTATATAAACGACCTCACTAACCTTTCTATACCCCAAGGCAAAATAATCTCTTACGCAGACGATACTGCTCTTATATTCAACGCCAATAATTGGGATGAGGTATTGAACTATGCCCAACGTGGACTGGATGTAGTGAAGAAGTGGCTACATAATAATCTACTCACAATGAATAGTGATACAAAATATTTGACTTTCAGTATGCAGATCACGCGCTCCCTGTGGGTCCAGCATCACCGGCCCACTCGCCACTTACCACGAGGCACCTACCATCCGAGCAGACCTGCTATATTATTATAATTTGTGGGTTTTCTGGGTACAATTATACACTTTATGTAGTTATTTTTACTTATTTTTATTCGTACAGTTATATAGTTTACATAGCTTCGGAAGTATAGAATTGTCTATTTCTGATACAATACAATTGAAATATAAACAAGCTTCTGTTTTTCTTGTTTCCATTATGCAAAATTCACATCTGATTTTCTCGTCATTGCGTTTAAACTTATGATGAAAAAGATCTATAAAGTTTCTTAAATTGTGTTTATTCAGTGCTGGTCTAGAACATTTCAGTAAAAATAATAAAATGTTGTTAAATTCCCGTTTACATACAAAATTGAATGTAGTGAATAGCCGACCAAATTGAGATAGAAGTATACGGACTACAGTCTCACTGTTATTTTGATAAAATGCTGCGTCAAACAGATCTTTTTCACTTAGCATAGAATCTAGAAACCTACTGACACCGTGTTCACGTCCAAAAATATTATATATTAAGTATTTCAACAGATCCCTAGAGCAAAGACTAGATTTCAATCTGTCAATAAAAAACAGCGCCGCAAAATATTCCATAAACGTACGATGTACGAACTTGGGCTTGTCGCCAACAATCATATCTATTATACCTGATTTTTCTTCGCCGGATCTAACGGCCTCCACTAAATTGTATATGTTTTGCATTTCTCCGTCGGAAAACTTAATAGTACTTCCTTTAAGAAGTGTGTAAGCACTGAGTTGCTTATGATGATCTAAGAAGGCTTTGTGTTCCTGGTCTAACATCCTCCGCAAATCAGGATCTTTAAAGCTAACGAAGGCCTTCTTTGATCCGAAACGAACTTTATAAAACTTTACGTTAACAATAGTTTCGTATAATGTGCTTAAATTCATAACTATGTAATCACGTTTATAATCATCGTAAGAAATTGGGAGTACATTCGACCATTCAAGTTCGACATAATTTATAAAAAGTTGCAGTAAACTTTCGGCAATCATAAAAATATGTAGTGGTACACCAGTAAATGTAAATGCAACCCTAGGACCGAGTACTTCACATACTAGACGATTAAAAGTGCTGACATGTTCTGTTAAAGTCGTAGGGTCAAAATCCAATTGCTTAGACCATATTTTCTCTAGGCATGTCACTCGCCCTTTTTCAGATAATACGAGCAATATATGTGCAAACGTACTCAAGGTGCACTGTAACTGATCAAGAACATACGGTCTCGTAGTCACCCACAAGTACGCAACTCGAGAAGACTTTAAAACACTCAATAATTGAAGCGCCTCGTTTGCGTAATCTGGACATATTTCATCAAAACCATCAAAAAGTAATGCAACCTGGTTATTGTTGTAACAATAGTTAAATAAAGCAACTTCTATGGCGTCATCTGTTTTGTTAACATCACGCATAGTTATTTCGTTGACACTGTTAATGCTCACTCGTTTTCCACTGGTATCTAACACATTGCTCGTTGGTTGTTCATTTTCTTCCAATGCTTGTAAACCAATTGCACCGTATACAAAGACGAGAGCTTCTTCTAAGTTAACATTCGTTTTGTCTCTTTTCCATGTGCTAAACCACTCAATATGATCATGGAAGTTTATTTTTGAGACCCAAAGCTTTGTATATTGTTCTTTTGTATGCACTGCTAAATGTGAGAGTAAGGTAGATTTACCTAAACCAGGCTCACCACTAATAATAACAATATTTTCGGGTATATCTGTTAATGTTTTGGGCAGTATATTGGGATTAGGGCAGTTACTAGCATCGAAATCGAAGTTTGGTCTGCGAATATTATAATACTGTAACAGAGCATTCAAGCTGCCCTTTGATTTAGCCCAAACTATATAATTGTCATCAGTACTATCGCGACTAAACATATGGACATTAGAATGTTCGTATTTGTTACAAATGTGTTCAAATATTTCAATTCGATCTGTTATTAATACAATATCGTAGCTTGCTTGTGGGCTTAAATCTTCAGGAACGCCATCAATTATAAAAACTAGGTCACAGTAGTTTTGTATATCACGTAAATCTAGAGTAATATTGCGGCTTACCTCTTGATGCACATAGAAGTCAACGCTTTTATCGTAAACAGCGTCTTTCGGCGATTTGCCCATCGAAATTGTTTTACCCTTAATTAACTGATAGACAGTTTTTGGTTTAATAGTCTGTAAAAAATCGTAGGTCAATATACTACCTACGGATACTCTTTCTCCTTGAAATATTAGTTCCCGTTCCTCAGTAATCATTCTTTGCACATCATCTTCGAGATCTCCAAAGTTGTTATTATTGTCTAATATTCGAATAATATCGTTAGTTCCGGTTTCCAAGTTTTCTATGGCATAATCGGCATCAGTAATGACTATAATTTTACCTTGAAATGCCCTTCTCACTACATCAAATGTAACATCAAATAGATTCTTGCCAATAGCATCAATTAACACCAATACAGAAAAATAGGCATCTTTTAACTCCCTTTCTATTGTTTCTATGTAGCTTTTATTCATGGTCGATTCCAATTTTAGAAAGTTAAAGCTGAAATCATTTTCTTGAAAATATTGTATCATTTTAATGCTAGTCAAGTTAATTTCGGGTGAAACAATAATCATTAATTTTGAATCATTTTTTATAAAATCTGTAACATTTAGTGCCTTGATGGCATAGGGTTTAAATGTAGCTCCAAGACTTTGTACTGTTCTACAGCAAGTATAATTGAGGATAGCCAGCAATGGTTTATACAAGGCATCACACTTGGCTTCAATGTAAAATTTACATGTTTTCGTCAAATATGGAGTCCAGTTGGATTGTTTCCACCACTTCTGAACTTTATCGTGGATTTTCAACAAAATTGCATCACACTTAACTCGACTGAACGAATCATCCCTGTTCAACTTAAGAGTATCATAAATTTCGTCCTTTATTATGTTTTCAACTTCATCCTCTTTGGGTTGATTGGTATAAAATTTAAGTTTGTCTAAAAAATCTTTCACCAGCTTTCTGTCGTCTTCCTCTTCTATCAGTGATAGTTTAGGAAAGCTTTTGATCTTTACGTGTAATCTGTACTGGCTAAGGCTGTAGTTTGTGTTTAATTCTTGTAATAATTTTAAACTGTCATCAGTCAGCTGATGTTCGTCGTCATTAAACTTTAGCATTTTGGTTTCTTGATCATATAAAAGTAGGTTGCCTACCAGACCACCAAGCCTGTATGACTCCAAATCTGTGGTTTGTAAAATTTTACCTGCACCGATGTCATTTTCAGTAATCTCAAAGACAAAATATGAATCTCTCTTGGAAGCATTTTGCAATATTTCTCGAATTTTTCCAGACAAGTAATTCAGTCTTTTTAGCTTTTTATTTTCGTTTCCATTAATTTGAAATGTAACGTTACCAAAATTCTTCGGTAATTCGAAGTTAATTGATTTTAATGCAGCAGTTTCGTCAGTCAGTGTTGTGTCTCTAAAAATCCCTAATTCCTTACAAATAGTATGTTTCATAAGGAGCAATACATTGTCGTTCGCTTGTAGGAACGAGTCCTTAAACATTCCGATATTATAAGAACTGTTCGGTTTATTGTCTTTCGTTACCGATATGACATTTTGTGCCAGGAATACATGATACACTTTGATTATTTCATCTGTCATCATATTTTGGCAAGATTTTTTTAAAATAAATGCTGCCAGTCGTTTAGCTAGCTGTACTGCCCGCAACTTAACCACTATTTGAATCAAACATTTAACTTCTGCTTCCTTGGCATGAAACTGAAGTATTTTCCCACTGTCACTTGTTGTCACGTAACTCTCTTTATCAGTGATGAGCACTGTTCCTCTATCACAAAGATTTTCCATCGCAGATGTGAATATTATGAATTCACAGTCTGTATCCACAAAGGAGCTTCCAAATATTTCATTTTCGCTGTCTGACTGGAATTTCTGTACGACCTCTATGTAACTTTCTAGATATTTATGTAAACTAAAATCTCCATTATCCTTTAAGATATCGTTAATTGAAACTTGGTCTTTTTTGGGATCGTCTCTATGTTTGGCTTGCAGAAATATTATTCTTGGTCTTTCAACATATTTCGTTTTGTATTTAAAAACAATGTCGTCAAAGGCTCCCAGGCCCGAAACATTAGTTGCTAGATAAAACTCGGTAATATAATCATCGTTCAAAGCTCTAAGCAGAATGAGACACAATAGTTTACTTTCATATAAATGGCCTCCTAGTCCAGAAGTGCCTTTTCTTTTTCGATATTGATAACGTTTATTGATCTTGTTATGTTCTGTATCTTTAACCAATTGCTCCGGCTCCTGTATTGCAGTTACTTCTTCAGATGGTTTCGAATCAACAACGCTGCTGTGTTTTCGTAGGTCACTTTCTTTGTCTTTAGCGATATTTGTTAAATGGTTTACGTTTTTTTTACCCTGACTGCTTTTTAAAAGCAGAGCAACGTCTAAAGCTGTATGATTGTCGCTATTTTTTAATGAAATATTAGCTCCTCTATCTAAGAGGAAATTTACTACTTTCCAATCTGCATTAATGACTGCAATGTGTAATGGCGTATTACATTTGTCATTTGCATCTGCAGCGTTTATGTTAGCTCCCGCCTCTAAATATTTTGTGATGTTCTTACATTTTTCCTTCGATGTCTTAAATTTCCTTATTACGTTAAAAAGGCGTCCATTATTCAGAATTTGCTTTTGAATATTTGCTGATTCCTCCTGCATTGCGGTACTGGTTTTTAATAAATCCGTTTAGACTGGATTTTGGTGCAGACTTTCTCGTATGTGGGTTTGTTCCATCGACTAACAATAGAAATTCAACCTGTAAAATAATGATGACTTTAAAAATAATAGAATATACATCAAGTTTTCACTTCAAGCCTATAATTACAATGCGGAACTATGTATAATTGAGAAATAACTTATTTATTTTCTTAAGAACAACAAACAGATATACCTCAATGTGTTTTATGTGTGGAGTAACAAAAAATTTAAAGTAAACACATACAAACAGAATTATATGAAGCATTGATAACAAAGTTGTACAATTGTATATCCAACAACGTTATTCATAGAATGTTTATTATCCTTAAAACTAATTTGCATATTTAGAAGAGTATTCTGATAGTTTTTTTATAGTTTTATATAAAATAATAACACTTACCAACACCTTGTTAGACACAGCTCAGCAGTATTATAAGCTTATCTGCCGCTGTATTATCTTGTTGCAAATTATTGATAACATGAATATCGCGTCTGAATCATAAGTTTAATAAAGGTAAAAATTATTACTTACATCGTTACGAATGACTATACTCTATCCACGGAAGCAAGAGCTAAAAGGTACCTAAACAAAGAATGACACTTTTTCAAGATGGCGGTATAACCCGACCGATGACAAAATCACAGATACTGCGAACATTTTACACAAAAATGTGACGTTTTGTACCGCCATCTTGAAAAAGTGTCATACTTTGTTTACCTTTTAGCTCTTGCTTCCGTGGATAGAGTACCTATAGCTGTTTCACTCGCGTCACGGGGGATTCCCGTGCTGAGATAAAACATAGCCAACGCAACGCGGGAATAGTGTAGCTTCCTAACAGCGAATGAATAGGTATGTTCAAATCGGTTTAGTAGTTTCGGACTTTCGGAGCCTTCAGGGCCTGTACGCACTGTGGACTAGTCGCTGGTGTGACTGTGACTTTCATTAGTTTAAATAAAGTGTTACGCACGTGGTCGCCAGTTGTTGCCTATGTTTCGGTTGTCGAGGGACTGAGTCGCCGCCGACTAGTCGACAACAAATTTGAGGAGTAGCTTTGAGCTACTCCTCAAATTTGCTTACGAGTCTAAGGTCACCGACAAGATAAACGTGTGTTTTTATAAAACTATTTAACTTACTCGTACAAGTACACCCGCGAGCAAAAAAATTGAATCACCCCCGTGCGCTATACAAATAAAACGATTGCCAATGATACAATATTTACTGTTCAATGTTTATTATGGTCTCGTTTGAAAGCCTATACTTTTTGCTTTAAATACCTAAAGGGTAAAAACATCATTTCCGTATTTCAGGAGCTAATCACCTTTATTTAAGACAGCAACCAAAATCGGGCCGCGCGGCGCCGCACCGCGCCGCGCTCTTACATTTTCCGTGCTCTTGCGGCCGCTGCCGGCCGCTGCTCTTTCAGTGGGAATTGACCCTAAACATTTAACTGTAAATATTGTATCATTGGCAATCGTTGTAATTGTATAGCGCAAGGAGGCGATTCCATTTTTTTTGCTCGGGAGTGTATTCACTATTTTTGAAGTAAAATTTCGTGGTGGCCTAGTGGGTAAAGAACCAACCTCTCGAGTATGAGGGTGTGGGTTCGATTCCAGGTCAGGCAAGTACCAATGCAACTTTTCTAAGTTTGTACGTACTTTCTAAGTATATCTTAGACACCAATGGCTGATAAAAAGGTGAGGGAAAACATCTTGAGGAAACCTGGACTATTATTGCACGCATTGAGCAAGCGTGGTGATTAATGCTCAATCCTTCTCCGTGTGAGAGGAGGCCCGTGCCCAGCAGTGGGATGATAAAAAGGCTGTAACAGTAACGGTAGTAAAATTTCAAAGTTAACAAAGTTTGGGCCTTTCCTCATCATCCTCCTGCTTATCCCAATTTTATTTGTGATCGGCGCAGCATGTTTTCTTCTTCCATACTCTTCTATCTGCCGTCATCTCAAAAGTAACATTCTTTCTTACCATACTTACTAGGCATTTGGGCCTTCATGTACTTACAATTATCATCATCATCATCATCATCATCATCTCAGCCATAGGACGTCCACTGCTGAACATAGGCCTCCCGCTTTGATCTCCACAGACACCTGTTGGAAGCGACCTGCATCCAGCGTCTTCCGGCGATTAGCTTACAATTAGCTCCGTTAAAAATAAGTCACGTTTAGTTTGATAAGTCAGAAAGGAAAATGACTCTTAAGAAACGAGTTTGTGCTGCTTCTGTATATAAGAGAAACTAAGCTATGGGAAGATGTAATGAAGGAATTAAACACAAAAATAGATATATTTTATATTAAATATTTATTTACAACTTGAATATTTCAGCGATATGAAACCTCCAGCCGCTGTACAAAAATACTCGGAGAATATACGTTAGCAGTCTGTAATCGGAATGTTGGAGTACGAACATACGTCGTGTAGTAGACGAACACAATATTACGACCGTATGAGGAAAATATACATTTGTGCTGTGCGGAGTTTGCGAGACCATTTGACACATCAAACATAATAGGTTATAATGTAATTCGAAATAATTATAAAACGTTTCAATATTAATGAAAATAATTGAAAATTATCTATTAATATTAACAATTGAATGGAATTTCAAACATTCACCATCACTATGGTATGTTTAAGATCTGAAGGCATAAAAATGTATTCTCGCACTTATCCTATAAGCAGACATTTCACCGATGACTATACAATCTAATCCTAAATAATATAGAAACTAGCAATAACAACAAATAAAATAATAATTATTACGATCTAAGTAGATAACGTTGAATAAAAATTTTCATTGAAAAATAATAAACAAAAGGAAATCACACACACGACACCGAAGGTATACTTCAATCAGATTAAGAGACCCCGCACACCGGTGACTAAACTGTCGGCCGACGGTCGGCATACAATTTATTTTAAAAGTATGTACCTACTCGTGTATACATTCAAACTTTTTAGTCCGTCGGTACCGGCTGAGTACCTGTTGCACACTACCATTCATCTCGGATTTATGAGCCCGAACAAACTATCGGCCGACAAAAAGTTTGCAGTGCGAGGCTCTAATGGAATTCAGTGCAACTTTTTGTACTTTCCAGAAAGTACTCGGTTCGCTCGATAAACGCACCTCTTGGTCTTTATTTAGCAAATTATTGCACAAAACGCAGAACTTACTTTCATCTAAGAACACATTACATCAAACAAACTCGGATAATTCAAGCTCGCGACATTAATACTATGCAATACTTGAAATGAACTCGACTTAGTATCCGACATTATTATAAATAATAGTAATTATAAATAAAGGACCATGCGTCAATTTGTACCCATTTTTTTTAACATTACCCAACAGAGATGAATTCTGTCGTGTCTTGGCGAGCACTTTATTTCATTCCGTAGCAGGATTTTATACACCATGTTAGCGCTGGCTGCAATGAAATGAAGTATATTGCTCGCCAAGAGCTTTCATACAACATAGGTATCATCAAAATTGAGGAATTTTGAAAAGCGGGTGTACATTTCATACAAAAGTGCCCATGCACCTTTCACATGCCCAATAGAAAGTGACAATATTTTTTTTAATTGCAGAAATATTTTTCAAATCAGATGGGAATGCGTAATATTTGCAAACTAAAAGTTCGTTATTCACTACACCATTGGATACACATATCAGATTACAGTCACCGAGTAACAAATAAATAAAATTAATCATTATGCACCGTGGGACGCATTTGCGCGGACTTATTAACTAAATCATAGCCTACATTCGATATTTTCTCTAACAATACATTACATTGGTAACAGGCAGTCGAGTTGCTTATAACACAAAGAATTTATCGTATTGCACACCTAGATCTAAAGAGGGTTAACTTAAAATAAAGTGCACTGTGTTCTACTGGTCAATCCCTTTTATTTGATACCCATATTGTATAGGTACCTTAAAAATAACTAGTCCGCCATCTTGTATATTCAGCCATGTTGGATTCAGGATGACGTCACATAGCTTAACATGCATTGTCATCCCAACTAAACATGTATGCACAGCTCAATCGGTTGAGGCCAAATGCCTTAACATTGAGTTGTAAAATTCCACCCGAACACACATACATTGCAAGTTAAATAAAAGCTTGTAAAAACATTTGTTTTTTTTTTAGAGAAGACGAAAGAACTGATTCCTTCGACCCTAGAAAATTGCTTTTTTACGCAGCTAGAACGCATAACTGAAAGAACTTGATTTTTGGGTTAAGCCCATTTCGATCTAGGTGTGCAATTTTATAATAATTATTTCATAATAGATTTTCGTTTCATAAGATAGAACAGGTATGAAGTTCCATATTAAATTATCAAAAACAAAATATAGCCTTGCTTATTAGAATTAACGAGTGACCGTTGTAGATTTGTTTATATTTTATTTCAATGAGACAAAAGTTTTTAACAATGATGGCCAGTATTGATCAAAGAATTGAAATCAAGTTGCCTTGAATATTTATATATCTGCAAAAATCGTCATCAAAGTAGTTGTTAATTTTTAAACAGAAAAATTATATGAATGCGTTTAATTTTAATGTTGGTTTTTATTTATAGTTCCATATTCTTTTTCAAAAGTGAAATTACTGTCACCGACTGTACATAAATTAAATATTTTATAGATTCTTTTTCAAAATGTTTTTTTTTTTAAGAATAAACAATAGCTCTGAGACTGAAACGTAATGGAGTAGTAAAATATGAGTTCTATTAAATATTGTTGAAAAGTTTAAAAAATACATAATTATGTATCTCTGGCTATATACTTTCTTGTACATGCAATAGGAAGACTACTGGGAATTTGGGTGTATGTACATTATTGAGAGAGTAAAATACCAAGGAAAGATAAATCAAAGAGCTTATTGTTATTTGAAGTTTGCTAACTTAGTCCACATTCATTTATTTTTATTTTTATGTATAGAATCAAATTGCCGGCTCATCAAAATTTCTAATGGTAGGTACGTTTTGAATGCCAGCTGCCGACTGCAACTGCCGACCACAAATGCCGCGACTGCATGAAGTCGGCCGCAGCTGCACTACTGGTTTGTATGTATTTATAACCATCGGCACGAATCTTGAGCGCTGACCTTCACCTGCGCAGAAGTGATTTATTAGCAAAGAACCCATCCCGAGTGACGGCTATGACGCGATGCGCTGCGGGCCAATCATCGCTTTACCGACGCCCCCGCACCTCACTTCATAGCACAAAAGGGACCCAATAAATCACTTCTGCGCATGTCAGCGCTCAAGATTCGTGCCGATGATTATACATGAAACCGTTTTGGATCGAAGCGACAGCAACATTTGCAGTCGCTGTCAGATATATGACATCGATATTAGCTTTTTTTTTATAGATATTTTATTTCGACTGATGATTTATAAGGATTCCTTACTACAAAAACTCGAGAAGAAATATTCAATCCACTTCTATTACAAAAACTATACACTTGAGAAATGCATTTCGGAAATATCTACTGAATTTTTAAATTTTAATATAATGCCAATGACAATGTATTGAACAATATTTTAAAGTACTTTTTACACATTTTTATTATTAGATATGTAATTTAAATCATTACGAATCTTATCACAATGTATTATGAATTATTTTTACAATTTTTATATTATACAGTCCAATTTTATTCTAGTTATAGTCTACTAATATTATAATAATTAATTAATTATTACATTTGTAACTGGGGCAGTTCCCAAATCGTATATTTCTATTTTTTATTATTTTATTCGATCTCATACTACTGACGTTTCTGACTTATTTTTGACAGATAGTCATCTTATCTTTTGACATTTCATATTCAAATTGTCAAACTGAACAAAATAATTTCTTCTGCTTCTTTATTTTGAAAAAGCAAGCCCCAGTTACATGAATGAGCACAGTAGCTGCCATCACACTTTAAAATTATTTTTTTTATGATAAAAAATAAATAAGTTTAAATGATATTTACAGCTAAGCAACTCACGAAAACTCTATAGGGAAAGAAACCATTCCTCCGGTATAAAATGAGGCAGATTTCAAATACTGTATTTATGGGTATTACTAGTTTATCATTATTATATCCTTACTAGTAGACAGCGGAGAACGAACGGTTCCATCTCCATTTCATATCAGAAAAAAAGTTTTGTAATTTATATTACTGAAAAGTTTCATCAAAATCGTTATAAGCTTGATTGAGGAACAAACCTTTCACATTTATCGCAAGTAGGATAAAAACAAAAGGTCAAAAGTCTCACATGTGTGACTTACGGCCGATCCCCATATCCTATCTACAAGTTGATTTGTTAACTGGAGATAAAATTTGGCATTAACCCGATACAGGTACAGTCAACTTCGGGTAAGTGGTAATAGTTTTATAGGAAAATCGTACTTATTACTATTGAGTTAAGGTGCATGACAGTTACCACTAATGTGCAGTTTACTGTACATCATGTCCAATTTTATCTTGAGTTAGCACACATAGATGGAATTTTGGGCGTTAGACTTTCAAAGTGGAGCAAAGAACATTTTTAAATCAACCAATAGAATTTCTCCGCTCATTGGTTCTTTCGAGTGGGCAGAGTCGAGACGTTTGAATAGCGAAACACTATTGGTTGTTTTAAAACTCGCTCCGCCATGATGGAATCTGGATCTCCGAGAGTTGAAAAGTATAGAGCAAGCAGGCTTAATACAATGTGTGTTATAACTTCGTAAGACCGAAATTTGAATTTCAATACTTTTTGGTATAAATATTTTTGCCTAAGTGTAACCCCAACTAAGCAATAGAAGGTATACAAAAAGTATACACACATTCCATTCTTACATAAGTGAAAAAATAGACACTCAAAAGTCTGGTGTAATATAGATTCGAGAAAAGAACGACTATATTCATTCATATACATAAATAATATGTACTTATAATAAAAAAGTACTAGATATGCACGATATATATTTTAATTTTTTGGTTATTTGTTGAACATTTTAACATAGGAAAGATTAGCTTTTCTTTAAGTCCCATCCAAGGAGGAAGGAAAGATAGCGGAGATGCTGTTCGTCTCTTTCACACATATAAAAAAAAATAAGATCGCAACAGTTTTGTAGCTCTGATAGTAGAAAAGAATGCAGAATCAAAAACATTTAAAAAAAAACTCAATTTTAAAAGAATTTACGTAAACATTTCACAAATGATTGTTTATGTACAATTTGACAATTAATTTAATATAGTAAAATGAACAATATAGAACATTAGTACTGAATTTTCTACATTCAAATATAAAACGTTTAAAAAAATGTGTAAGTAGAATAAAATGATTCTTCCGAAATTGTAGAGTACAGAAAAAAGTTGAAAAAATCACAGAGTCCACATTCATCATCGGCCTAGCCTTTTCCCAACTATATTGGTGTCGGCTTCCAGTCTAACCTGATGCAGCTGAGTACCAGTGATTTACAAGGGGCGACTGCCTATCTGACCTTCTCAACCCGGTTACCCGGGAAACCCAATACCTTGGGGAGACCAGTTTAAAATGCCTTCCGAAACACAGTGTTCAAGATATACTTAGAAAGTAGATACAACTTAGAAAAGTGTCTACATTGAAAATCAAAATTCAGTACTTATAAGTATTCACATATTATTATAATTTACATGCAACCTCGTTAATGACTAATTAACTAGCACATTATTTATTTTTCTCTTTACAAAAACCCTATATTCATAATGTCACTACCTCAAATCTAACAGAAAATCTACTATTTTAGAAGTATCATTATGATACAATATGGGACTCTCTTTATATTATGGATGAAACTTATTTTCATTAATACCTTTAATAATCGCTGAAAGATATGAGCTTTGCTTTTGAAAAAATGTTTTTTTAGTCTACTCTAAATTGACGAAACTATCATTCACCAAGCATTGAATTATTTACGGTCACAATAATTTAACAAAAAAAAAAACTTTCGCGCCATATAATGACGTTGACATCGATCTGTCAAATTGACGTCTTCAAAAAAGGCGTTCCTAATTCAAACGGAAAACAAGACTCACACCGGTCAACGAGGCCTGTACATTTGAAAACTCGACTTACGGCCCCTCCCAATATTGAATCTGTTGTTTTTTCTAACTAGAGATAGAATTTTGACATTAGACCTTTACAAGTGAAGAGTCCCCTCTCTGGTTAGGAAAAGATAGATGTTATATCGGGAACGGTTATTACGATGGTAAGCTTATCCTATCGTACGCTAGTCCACTCAGTCGTCATTGGTCGTGCGTGGTTAACGCTCACTATCACAAACACTGGTACTGGCGTACCTACTGTCTCGAGTCTATATGTCTCACTTACAATGTATTGAATAGATCCCTGGCGTTATTCTTCGAATAGCGCTTGTAGGAACAGTCGCTGAATCAGCTGCCACTGGAATAAAGAAATAAGATCTAATTAATACCATGCTTTTGTTTCAAAGTTGTTGAAGTTGAAACTTGAAGTTCGAGCCAAAAACTTTTCAATTTTAATACTTATATGACATTTTTAATATTTATATATCTTATAGATATTTTTGAGAACGTTTGCTCTTGTCTCCACCATCTGCCTAGCCTTTTTCCCAACTATGTTAGGGTCGGCTTCCAGTCCTACTTGACCACCTCAACCTAGTTACCCAGGCAAACCTCTTGGAAAGACTGGTTGTCCTGTTACTCGGACAACGCAATACCCCTTGGTAAAACTGTCAGACTTTATGGCTTCTGAGTACATGTAACGACTGCTAAAAATGTTCAAAATGTCTTCATTGAATGAAAGTTCAAATGATCATTATTAAAGTCCTGGTGCCCTAGTGGGTAAAGATTCGATTCAAGGTCAGGCAAGTACCAATACAACTTTTTCTAAGTTTGTATGTACTTTCTAAGTATATCTCTTGGACACTAATAATTGTCACTGTTATTGAACATCCTTGACAGTCATTACTGGTAGTCAGAAGCCGGTAAATCTGTCACCGGTCTAACCAAGGGGTATTGGATTGCCCAGGTAACTGGGTTGAGAAGGTTTCACATAAGCAGTCGCTCCTTGTAAAACACTGGTACTCAGCTGAATCTGATCCCAACATAGTTGGGAAAAGGCTCGTAGGATGATGACATGACCATTATAAAACGTACCTTCTATTAGGCATGGCCCGTCGCCTAGCGGTCTGACGCTGGTGCTCAAACTCGAAGTCTTCCTCAGTCAAGTTGAGACGCTGCATGTGGTACATCAGGTAGTCCTCCCCCAGCACCGGCTCGGGCGGGTGGCGGAGCACCTCTAGCGTCTCGCACAGCCCGCAGGCCCGCTTGCGCACCTTCGCCGGCCCTAGGGCTCCGGCCAGGATTACGAGCGCCGCTTTGAATAGCACCTGCGGGAAGATAGATAGATCTATGTGAATAAACAATATTAGTCGTACCACAAAAACTTTTAAGCGGACACTTGTCTTAAAAAATGACGTCATAATCTGACGTTGAAATAAGGTCCATTTTGCAGCCACCCTTTTTTTAGACAACGTTTTTTGTAAGGCTGTATGTCTTTAGCACTAATGGAAGCTGACAATCTGGTCTGAAGTCTGAACCCTAAAATCGACAATCCATTTCGAATATGAGTGATGATGTTTCCTGTCTTAAAGAAGCCTGCGCCTTGTGACACGTAGGGTCCTTCTGTGTCAGGTGCGTTAGTGTAGGTACCTTGACTCCCTCGCAGAGGAAGCAGTCCCACACCCGCAGCAGGCTGTCCCAGGGCAGCGTGCGGGTGAGCGCGCACAGGAACCACTCGGTGGCGTACAGCACCGGCTCCACCTTGTGCTTCACGAGGTGCCGGTGCACTGCTGGGGCCGTGCGACGGAGCAGCGCGTGGAGGATGTCGCCGTCGCGTTGTAGCACCTGGAACCAAAAATGCAGTTATAGTATCATCATCTTCAGCCTTTACTACTTACGTCGAAACTTGCACAAAGCAGCCCGAAGCCTGGAAATTTGTAATTGATACACCTGTGTATCGGAGAGCACGTAAATGTCGGTCCTGCGCCTGACCTCTTTCCGGTCGTGTCGGATTACCGTCCCATCGGATGCAGAGAGTGAAGGAATAGTGAGTACACTTGTGTCTGCGCAAATGCTTGTGCATTATAATATGTCCCGCGCAGTTGGCTAATCTCCTTATACGAGAACAACCGCCGTGGCCGGCTAGGAGGACAACATCATCACATATGTTGGGATCCTTGAATAAGCATACAACATTTTGTATTCCATAATCATACCCTACTTCGGGAACTATTCCTTACCTTACATCCTTTGCAGTCGTTACGGGTAGTCAGAAGCCAGTAAGTCTGACACCAGTCTAACCAAGGGGTATTGGGTTGCCCGGGTAACTGGGTTGAGGAGGTCAGAAAGGGCAGTCGCTCCTTGTAAAGCACTGGTACTCGGCTACATCCAGTTAGACTGGAAGCCGACCCCAACACAGTTGGGAAAAAGGCTCGGAGGATGATGATGATTCCTTACCTCAAGTCCCGGATTATAGTAGCCGCTGAGGTACTTATCGCTGATGCTGACGAGGCACCAGAAGGCTTGCACGGCCGGCATGTGCATGAGAAGGAAGGCGGCCACCGGCGCCTGCGCCTGGAAGTACCCCACTTTCGGGTTCAGCACCGAGTACGCTTTGAGCACTGAGAACAGCTCCTGTTGCCTGAAAAGAACATAGGATTTATGGCTAAGGTAAGTTCTTGCATTCCAATTTTCCAAATAAACTGCTTATGCATTTGATAAATAGGTAACTATGTATATGTATGCAGTGTCTTTATCCAATGTTTTAGTAACCTACTTTAATAGAAAGCCAGTGACAAACAATGTCGGGACAACTTTTCACACACGGTTAGTTAGCCCCATGGTAAGTTATTAATTAACAATAAAAAGGAAGGTCCTAAGTTTGACCTGCATGGATGTATATTTATCTCATGTTTGGCTGATACGATTTTGATGCAATTTAAGCATGGTATTTCTAGACTTAGCAGAAGGTTTTAGGTAAGTGTAATTGAAATCGAATTTATCGATTTAGTAAAAAGTTTTTTTTTGCAACCCAGTGTAAAATCTTGTTTGTTTGTGAATAATTTATTTAGTGTAACAGGTCATAACAAATAATACCCTATATCTAAAGCTCGAACCACAAACAGTCATTAACAAAATAACAAAAACATCAATATAAAACAGTTCACAAATACGTCATACGTATGACGTTATAAATATGATAACATGCGGTTAGTCATACTACGGACTGTCCCTAACCTAACCACAAAGACGGGGCCTGCACGCCCATCGAATGATAAAAGTGTTAACAATTTAGCTTGCAATTTTATTTTATTACTAATACTAAAGTTGTAAATACAAAAGCCATTTGAAGTGACAACTTGACTGCAAAAGAGGAGAGAATCGGTCGTGGCGATTTTTTTATACCTACTCAGTAAATAGAAGATTCTCTTTAGATAGTTTTTTGTATACTGGTAATACTTACTAATACTACCAACTTGCAAGTATAATATTTATCTCTGTTGGTGTGGAAAACCACCTTATTATCAACCGTGGTTTAAATAAAGTACCAGCTTTTGTACCACCTTTAAACCACCGTCCCGAACAAAATCAGTGGACTAAAGCTAAAGCGGGTTCTTCTAAAAACCACGTTTTATAATAAGGTGGTATGTGTTTGCAAATTGAGAAAAGAAACCTTGATATACACGAGCAATGTTTTAAATAAGATCTACCTAAAAGGTACTGGAAAACATTCAAAACAGCACGTATATAGTAAGAGTAATATTATGGATCAGTCATAGATACAACTAGCTAATTTAACACATAGGGAAAAGGAATACATTTAAAATCTATTACAGTTATTCGATAACAACAATAATATTATGTAGTTGTGTCACTCCAAATGGCAATCTTCCAAGTTTCCCGTGAAGATGCAGTTGGCAACAAAACGAAAGTAAACAAACAATATAGACAGAATTAATATTGTTTCTAAGCTGTCTTGAACATGTGTTGTTTTGTTTTGATCTTGCGGCTAATTTAATATGTTATAGATTGCTTTTTGCTGGAATTTTGCCAAGTGTTGAAATTTTTACTTAATTGGCAATATTTCTATACGATTTTTTATTGAAAATGTGACTTTCTAGAGTAGTATAGTGTCAATTTTTTCAAAAACAAACCAATGTGTAATTTTGGATAATCTTGTGGCAGTGAGCCCAAAATATATTGGCGAATGGCTACGTATACAACTATTAAGTATGTTATAAAGTGTTATTAATTATTCGAAAACGTAACCTCCCTGCCTTTACTGAATCAACTGCGACAATAGGGCCCATATCAAGAAAAACTATGGGTTATACATATATACCACATACGATTAGGAATCCTTATTCTCGCCCGCATACTTAACTAATATAGATAGCTTGAACTAATCTTATGAGACATACCTTACTTAACTTATTCTGGAAAACGGACGACCTAAGTTTCCTCGCCAAGCCATCAGTACTTTATATAAGAGATCCTTTCTAGACCTAAATTCAGCAGTAGGTATATTTATGACAGCTCGAAATAAATAAATATTGCGTCACCTTCTCACACGGTCGGTTAGCCCCATGGTTAGCTATTTATCAGCTTCTGTTATGGGTGATAAACTACATATACTTTATATACATGGGTGCTTATAAATAAATTTTCAACATCCAAACCACAGCCAACAAACACGCTCATCACACAAATGTTGACCTCACCGGGAATTGAACCCAGGTCCTTCAGTTCGGCAGTCCGGCATGGTGACCATTGCGCCAACAAGGTCGTTAATACAGTAACAACATTACTCACCCCAGCCCCTCTTCTCGTATAAACATCTCGTGGTAAGGGAACTGTCTGTGGAGGTCTTTCCTGATATCCTCCATGCACTTGGGGTCGCCTGGTGCCTGTAGCAGCTCCTCGTATTCGTTCGGATGCTTCTCCAGAAGCAGCTGACCTCCGCACAGGTATAGCCAGGCTTTAGGACGAACTGACGCTGGTATGCCTGGAATGAGATAGTTTGCTGTTTAGGGGTGCATGGGAATTACTTTCTAGAATGGTAAAAACGACTTCCATGGACTTCTACACTGACGGAATTTTCAGTACCCGAATATAGCCTATGCAATCTCTCTATGAACCTAGTATCTAGCTTAAGAAATCCTGGTTTGAACCAACAACCTCACAAACTTTATAATAGAAATGGATTGCCCTTACTCAACACAAAAAAATGTTCGATATAAAGAGTAATTTTGCTGCGTATTCGTATTTACGAATTGATTTGAGTAACAGTTTGAGGGGCAGTGTCTTTAAAAGTAAAACATTTTAAAGACTATCTTTACTTGGATCCTGTTTTCATCAGCACCGCGGACGTTTACCAAATCTATGTCAGGAGTCACAGTCGACGCACACGCATTTACGAGTATTGTGACATCTTGCGAAGACAAGAGTTTCGCATTACATGTGCACCTTCTTAAGATTGTTCATAAAATTGTGAGATGAGATCTAGTACCAACACAAGTATCGTATGGAAGAAGAAAGACATGCTGCGTTGGTCCTAAGTAAAATTGGAATAGGGGAAGAAGGATAAATGAATAGATAACATGAATAGATAACATAATATGACAAAGATTTATGATGATTGACAGATGTCAGAGATCAGAAAAATACGAAACACAGTTCTCGCTAAATAACTTTGCCCCAAGTTAGCAAGGATAGACAAAATTAACGAACCACGAGTGAGGCGTGAAATGGAAATACCCAGAAGGGCCAAGTAGGCACTAGGATCTCTCTGTATACATGAAAGGCTGGTTTAGGCATCAAAAATTTCGGCACTTCTTCTTCCTGCCCCGTTCCCAATTTTATTTGGGGTCGGCGCAATATGTCATCCTCTTCCATTTTTTCCCTATCACCGGTCATACTGACACTAACTCCCTTCTTATTCATGTCGTCTTTCAGGCAATCCATCTGTGTTTTCTTAGGTCTTTCTCTCCTCAAAATTTCAGCACTATGGAAAATAAATATTTCTCGTACGTACCTTTTCGACACCTCTCCCTAACTTTCTTGTAGTTCTTGCTCATGAAGGCCTCCCAATTGTTGAGCATTCGCAGCCATTTCTGTTCCCGCTTTAGTATCGTGCTCGGCGATACAGTCCTTTTGCTGCAACAACGAAATATACACCTTTAGTATACGGCTTTAAGGCCCTTTATCAATTGTTCTTTCAATGACTGTATGCTGATTAATATTTGAGACTATTTACGAGAGGGTTTTGAGACAAGAGTATTATTGTTGCAATCACAATGTTTAGGTACTTAATACAGATAAAACAGTTACTCTTCCAATAAAACATAGGTAGTAAAATTTTTACGGATGTATCAATAAAGATTAAAAGCAAAACGAATGACTTTTTCGATCCAAATTATATAATAAGGCTGCTCAAATTGTAATAAACCATATCAGGATTTAAAGTGGTGGAATCCAGGCCTAACATTCACAAAAGATATTAGTATAATAAGGTTAAAGTAATATTAGTTATTAAACATCGACAGGAAATGTTTTCAGGCTACCAAGCCAAAGCAATTCTTTGCTTTACTAAAATCCAATAATGATCAAACCAAACGTGCTTTATCCGATCGCCACTCAAATTAAAATAGTTTTCAATCAATTTTCCGACATGCCAGTCATCCGCATGCCTGCCAACAGGAATTCAGAACCATAAAGGAAATAAAAAAAACACGCTCAGTCGCCGGGCGTTAGAATTAGTCGCGGCTTGAACTGACGGACGTGCGTTTTTTACTTCGACGTTCAATCTCCGCAGCTATGACTGGAATCCTTTAGATAACTTTTCAAGAATGATTGGGAGGCAAAAAGTTTCTAGTCTAATTTTGTTCGAAGTAGGCTGGTTTTGCTGCTACAGACGTTTATGAAAATGTTGTAAGCACGTATCAAACGTCTGTAAAACCTTTTTTGTTACAACACTGCTAGTTTTCCACCGAATTATTTTCAAGGTGCATTCATAGCTTAGTTAGTTTCGTCTGAATTCAACACAAAAAAAATTTGTCTTTTATAATATCGTATAAATAGCAGCGTACATTAGGGGTCTCAACATTCTTCACAAATTAACATGTTAAACTTTAACCAGCTGTTAAAATAATAGCTAGACAGTCGTTAACCAGTCGTCACAAGTTATGATACCTACTCGACTGCGCATTAGCCATGCAATCCAATTAGGTTGTCTACATGATTACAACAACTAATTAGGTGTTTCCAGTCGAGGTGTCGAATATTCTATTAATTTCTATTTTGTTTAATGTAAGGTGTCAGTATCAAGAGTAAGATATTTTGGATATAATGATAAATGTTTCATGACTGAGGGAAATTGCATTTGTATGAGAAGAGTATTCACTACCCTTTCAAAACTAATTTAACGCTTTTTAAGAAACCCTACCAAAATTCCAAAAGTGCATAAAATCCTACAGGATTCTGTTTTGATTGCCATATAGCCATATAGAAGCTGGTAGACGTTAGTTTTGGTTAAAGTACCAGGGAAGCAAAGCTCGAAAGATCTTTACAACAATAAAGTCCAACCAAAAAAGGTAAAACTAAAAAGTTTGCATACCTAGCCACAGATGAGGATATAGGAGAAATAAAAAATAAGCGTTCACAAGTATTTTTTGTAACTGGCAGCAAAAATAACAATGATGCAGCATTTTATCAATTTGACACTGAATTTTAAATAAACGCCGTATCTTTACAGTGGCGTTTATCAAAATAGCACGCCGAGGTGGTAAAGTTTCATATTATCAACTGGGTCATTTTGAAACATCAACATTAAGTTAACTGCATGTTGTTTTTTGATACTGACTTAAAACTATAATTCTTGAAAGATCAAACCGATAGATTTGTAATAAAATTCTTGGTTATCATTGAATCCGTAACTATCTAGAAGAAACTTGGATTAGATTTAATGAGAGTAAGATCATGTCCTATAATTTCTTCATCTGAACAGCAAACTTTCCATATTTCATAGCAAAATAACTATCCCAGTCCCATACCTATTAACCAGTAAGTACAACAAAACCTGTTCATCATATTTGTCTTAATTTTCAAGAAGCCATGCTCGGCAAATTTTATGATTATTATAACAAAAAAATCCTGTCACATTGCATTATTTCTAAAAGCAGAACAAATTAACTGAAAAATTTAAGCTAGTAACGAAAACGAATCGCTGCAAAACCGACTCCACGTAGTCTTGTTTGCCCTACCCCTAGAGTGCAATTCAAAACCGCGTAGGCGCGGAGGGGCGAGGCGGCCTGCGAGCTGCGGTGGTGAGCGTGAAAACCATCTGCGACGATAAGCTCGCATGGGACCGCCGGAGCCACGAAGCGCCCCGGAGCCGTGACAGAAGCCATGCTTGCTGCATGTTGCATGCTTACTTCCATGTTGCATGCCTGCTTACATGCTGCATGCCTGCTTGCATGCTTCAGGCTTGTTTGCATGCTTCTTACAGGAAAATAAAAATTTCAAAACTATGCCAAAGGATGATTCTGAGTATAAACATTCCGAAATATGATAGTTCTGCCTTTTAATGACTACTTATATGAAATGTATGCCAAAGGGAAATACTGACAATGACTAAAAAGTGCCTATTAGCAAACAAGGAAGCGTGGACGCTTATTAATAATTCAATAAATGACAATTTTGTATTTATCATCTGCCTAGCCTTTTCCCAACTATGTTGGGGTCGGCTTCCAGTCTAACCGGATGCAGCTGAGTACCAGGGTTTTACAAGGAGCGACTGCCTATCTGACCTCCTCAACCCAGTTACCTGGGCAACCCGAACCCCTTGGTAAGACTGGTTGTCAGACTTTCTGGCTTCTGACTACCCGTAACGACTACCAAAGATGTTTAAATGGCAGCCGGGACCTACAGTTTATCGTGCCATCCGAAACACGGAAGAACTCATTATGACAAGATGGTCACCCATCCACGGACCGACCGCGCCAAGCGTTGCTTAACCTTATGATCGATCGATCCGCGCGGCTTTGACTTAGCCACGAGCTCTTTTTCGCTCTCTCTTTAATTTTATATTTTTTTGCTGATCTCATTATGTGGTAATTAATAAATAATAAGATGACTGTGACTAATAAAATGCTGTTTTATTCAGAAAAACTGCTGTAAGTAATATAAAAATAGAAGCTATATTTAAAAGAAAAAGAGTTAACATGTATAATGTGCATTAAGATTGTTAGCTATGCATTGATGAAAAAGCTTTTGCTTTAGGAAAAATCGCTGTACGCTGCGAAAATAAATTGTAGTGTGTTTAGTGATATTTTGAGTTGAATATTTTGCTGTGCAATCAGTAATTTTGATGGGAATTCGGAATCTTATTGCATGGAAAATTGATATTTTTTGATTTGCGTTTAAATACTACCCAATAAGATATAAGAAGAAATACAGCATGAAAACATGAAGGAATAATATCCCAAATGTATGACGTCACGAGCAATGAAAAAGGCATCGCAACTATAACTATAAAATTAGGATCCCATCCGTCAGAGTGATTGATGTTGCAAACGCGAACTTTTCGTGCGATTTATATCCAGCAAAAATAGCAAATCCATATTTTTCATTACTAAATAACTATAGCAGTTCCTACTCTGTATTTATAGTGTCTAACCACGCTACGCTTGTGGTGATAAAAACTTTATCTTTGTATCAAAATGCGTGATAACTGATAACAGAACTGGGTCTTTTATTATTGTTATTTTGAAAGAGATTTTATTCTGCGTTCTTTGACTCTTATGATTCATAGGAAGTCCTTCAATCAACAATACTTCAACAAACAATAGACCATGCACGAGGTTCGATTCCCGGGTCGGGCCAAAACAGCTTGGTGGGGTTAAGAAACTATCAAGCCCGGTTACAATCCATGTCAGAGATCCTTTTTTTTTTTTTAGCGACGTAAAATCATCAAATGACCCCTCCCGCTGTGGGTTAGCAGCGGTGAGGGAGTGTCAGACTCTTACTGACTAAAATCGTCGTGTTCCGTCATAGGCCTTTTATGTACCAGGGCCGCACTCTCTCTGACACTAGGACTTGTTAGGTGATTAAACCTGCAACTCGCTCGATAAGAAGATCAGAAAATACCAAAGAAGCCTCACAGATGCATTGCTTTTGACAGAGAGCCTAAATCCTAGTACCTACCTTCATTAACTGTTCCTACTTTAGTAAATCAGAGACATTCCTTCATGAATCTTTATTTAGTATTTCGATCCTTTTCGCATTCGACCTCAAGTAACCCAGACTGAAACTGACGTGAACATGAAAAATTACTGAACAATACAGCAATTGTTTTACGTCATCGTGCATTTGCGCTTATGACCTTTTCCCCTTATGACTTTTTTGGATTTCGCAGAGGAAAACATGAAAAAGGTAATATAATTACCAATATGAAGCCAAAACTTCAACATTTTTACTTATTCAGAATCAATATTATTTACACTCAAGAAAGTTACTCTCCAGGATTGAAACTCTTCAAATCATAAAATTCTTGAGATTCTCAATTCTCCATGTCAGTGCCACGTGCCTGCCTCAATGTAGGTCTAATTAAACGTCAGAATCCTTGGGCTGAGGTCACTAAACCACTGGTATTTGACCTCACAATTAGTTGTGAAATTGCATTCGTTTTGCATAAGTCGGAAGATGGGTATCGTGATAATATAATTTTTTC
The DNA here is from genome assembly GCF_030705265.1 of Helicoverpa armigera. NCBI lineage: Eukaryota > Metazoa > Arthropoda > Insecta > Lepidoptera > Noctuidae > Helicoverpa > Helicoverpa armigera. Next base: position 7,501,426 of record NC_087141.1, read on the forward strand.
ACGTCCGCAGTCAGCGGAGCGGAGCAAAGAGGGGTTATGAAATACCTTCACAATGTATGTAGTTATGTCTAGACTGATTTTAAATTGTTTTAGCAGTGTAATTACTCGGTAATAATGTACAGTAACGTTAACAATATACAACAAAAAAGTTATGAATTTTATCAGTTTAGATTTGGTTACTGTTTTCAGACTACTTCTATATCCCTTGAATTCTTAAAAGCTGTAATTGGTAGAGATAGTAGATAGATACTCCATCTACCAACAACAAAAAGGGAACTACACATAGCAGTATTTTTTACAAATTTTTTTATAATAAATGATACGATAATCCACAAGCCACTTCCCCTATGTATTTGCTGATAGCCGCGTCAATGTTTCAATAGGTTTATCACTCTCGGATGATGTCATAGTATTACGCGATACATCGCCTGTGCTGCCCGGGATTGCTAAATGATGACTAACTAATAACAAAACATTTGATAGAGGAACATTCTGATGGGAGGATAGTTTGGAAGACTGTAAAGACATGATTGAAGCTAGAGACTTAAAACCCGCCAGAAAACCCACGTTACGGGAGATCTTATTTTTGCAACCGGGTTAAAAGTAGTCTATAGTAAGGACTATAGACTCAGGCTCTTGTAAAAAATCATTTAAATGGGTTGAATGTATTTTGGTTCACATATATTCAAGAAGTTCAACAGATATAATTACTTTCGCATTAGTATTATAAATCTAAAAAAATCTGCAAAAACAACAGCACTAGGTATAAGCATCCTACGATGACAAACAAACCATTACTCAAACTAAAATTCCACATAGCAACTTCAAACCAATCAATTTCAAAATAGCTCATAAAAATCCAAAACTAGAGCAAAACATCGACGAAAATGGCGTCGGAAACAATAATGGTACAAAATTAACAGCAGTATGATTCAGTTGTGCAAAGTAATCGAAGGCCGTAGTTACAACACGCCAGTCTGTCAGCCTGAGTTTCAAGCTCAATAAACTCTGTGTATCTGGTATGCCGTAGCCAATGTTATTGTTATAATAGAGAAAACATATGATTTATATAGTGTATATAGTACTGCTATCAATGAGGATTCAGTATGGAGTCAATATGGAGTTTCTTGCCGGCTCTTCTCCATGAGACCAACTTTTTGGAACCGTGCAATTAATTAATTTGACGTTTCATAAGAGTCTGCAAAGGCCTATTTGAAATAAAAACAATTTGATTTTGATTAAATAGATAGTGAAGAGGTTACCACTGTGAGTCGATTAAAGTTTAAGTATATCATACCTAGACAAGTAAACATCGAAAGATAAACTAAAATTAGAAAACCAAACATGAAAATGGTATTAAAACGGATTTCGAATAGAAACTCAATAACAGAAACAATATGACAAATCTGTCAGTTGACAAACACGCAAATGATTCATCATCCAATCGCAATAACATAGAATGTCCCATAGAATCCGAACCACATATTACGAAATATGAGGAAGCAAATGTATGTGTTATTGTAACATAACCATTATTCTCGTAAGGCACGTAATCAGTGTAATGGGGTTCATTACACCGACTCCCATTGTTTTATGAGGACTGAACCACTTCCAGGCGGAACCTTTGTGCGCATTCCATTTCATTTTGCTGTTGACATTATGCAAACATTTTGCTTGTCGCGACACAGGTACAGGGTACAGCACAGGTACAAAATCTGACGTTAAAAGGCTCCAGGTTGTCGCTTTACTAACTTTGAACCGACCATTGAGTCTTTTAAAGAAAAAAGAAGAGCCAACTTTGAAAATCAGCTTGAAGAGGACAGGTATCAAGTAGATCAACGTGTACCTTTAATAAAAATTTCAAGATATGAACGTACGCAATACAATTTGGCAATGCTACCTGTAAATAATAGACAGATATGTGTAACAAAACATAGCTCTCGCGTCTCATACGACTCAAGCGAGTAATTGTGTAATGGGGCCCAAGCCACGCGCAATTCAAATGACATTCGCAACGCATTTCAATTCCATTTGACAGAGTTTTTGCTCCAGAATATAGGTACTAAGAATTATTTCCCATGTGACAAATTCTTCTACAGACAGTTCTCGAAAAACGACAACTAAATTCAGAGCACAAATCCACGCCTATGGTCCATAAACTATGCTCGCTCAATATTATTCTGATCGAACGGTCTACACGTAATTATCTTATCAACTGAACCGCAACATACCGCAGTTTTTCGCGCGATTGAACCTAAATGCATGAAAGATATGTCCAAATCTGGTGTAACGTAATATATGCATGCCTTACATACGAGGCAACACAGTTATTCAGCTGTGGCGTAATCGGCATAATTAGGATCATTACTTTTATTGGGCAGTTACGGTGCCCGACCACGCACGTTGAAATCTGATTGTATACATCCTTCATACTTATATGATTTTGTAATGATGGACTTATCCGGATTAATTTTATTTCGGCAAGTTTTTGGGTGCTCAACAAGGTTTCTGCTGCGCAGCATTTTTACAAAATCATTTCTCAATTAACGCCACCAGCCACTCCACGCTTACTTTAATAGTAATGTGTTGAAAGCTGTTGATGGTACTTATCTTAACAGTAATCCCTACCAAACAAAGGAATTCTTCAGACTTCTTCAAACTTCTTCTTCCTCCCCTGTTCCCAAATCATTTAGTTTTAACGCAATATGTTTCACCCTTCGTAGTACAACTCCTTCTCAACATTTAAAATATCCCATTCACAATAGCATTAAAATATTCAACCTGGAGAAGCCTGGAGATTTTGGAACATGATTGTCACGGCCTGCCTTACAATAACACCTGCTATTTAGTTCCCCGTTCACAGCTAATGATCTGATTGTATACATCCGTTGCAGTCTTCAATGTTATTTATATACGTCTGGTTTTCGATACGATTGCTTTCAGAGCATTATACTTCACGAGTATTGAGAATAAACACAACACCAAAAATGGAATACTGTTTTTGGATTTAAGGACTAGCAAATTAGCAACTGCTATCTACATTTCTGATTGGTCAAGATAATCTTAAATCTTTAAGTATCATACATGAGAAAGTCTGTCTGATGCGTTTTCAAGACAAAGCTACTGAACCGATTTAAATAAAAGATTCACAGATAACCTACACAACCTCAGAAAGGACACAGGTTTTTACCCAGGAAAGTAGTTCTACAGGGATGTGTGTGAGTGAAACCGCTAGAAACAGTTAGTAGGGCTATAAAAATAATCTTAAAAATTAAGATCATAGAAATGAGAAGAAAGGTTATCTTATCTTTTACAAAGGAATAAATCTACCCTAGAACGTACAGTCAAACTATTGCATATTTGTAGCATTACAATACGTGCTAACTATTCTAATCAACTATTCAAATGAAAGATTTTAAACTTCCGTTAGGCACGTACGGATTGAATATCGATCGAACTACTTTGAATTGCAACCTAGCAGATTACAATTCATATAACCCTTCTATAGATCTCGCCAAACTTTTTGTCATCACAGTACCTTGCGGTCCCTGCGCAGAAACCATTTTAAGGAATAAAGTAGAGATGCGTGAATATGCGATCAATTTTTATTCTTGATCGAATTGAAAAAGGATGATTACCATAATGCCTACTGATTATTAAATATTAAATACCTATTATAATAATGCCGCCAATCAAAACAAACGAGCGCCCATTGTCAGTTCACATGTTATCGTCAAAATTCTCTCAGGGTCAAAATTAACAATGCCTGAGAACATGATTCGTGTAAATAAGAACGGTAAACATGATTTATGTGGGTATAAGTGCATCGTGACTTCCGAAATGCTTTACTAATCTATATTGATATTATAAATCTAAAGAGTTTGTTGGTTTGTTTAATTGATCGCGCTAATTTCATGAAGTACTGATTCGATTTGAAAATTTTCTGTGTGTTAGCCACAATATCGAGGATGACTACAGGTGACCATTATCCAGGGGTGCGAAGCTGTTATGACGGGACGAGGGAAGCTAGTTTTCCCCACCTATTATCAAATAACTATAGTGCCGGCCTGACAATATAATCGCCGAAGTATACAAAGATAATAATACATTCTTGTCAAATATCTTTACCGATCTCAAGGGGTACAGCGACATCCACGTAATTACTGGTCGGAATTTAGTTGCAGACTGCTACCGAGTTTTGCGGGAACTGTAACTGCAATGCAACTGTAAACCCTCGTCACAAATTGCTTGAAACCCGGTTCAGTGCCCGTTGATTTAATAGAGCTGTTACAAACATTATTTTTCTATTCCATCATCAGTCGCAGATTACGAATAAGTGTATCATCTGCTCCAAGTCAATCTTGGGTCTTACATTCTATACCACATTCTTGCTTCCATAAAAAAGGTGACTGAACTAAAATAGTCATCAAATACCTGATTTTATATTAGTCATTTAGCATACTTACATAAGTTACTTTTTTTCCAATTTGGCTCAACCGTCAAGGTCCAACGGCATTGTTGATTGGTGCCAAAACCGGAATATGAGGTAATGATGATGTTATTGCATAAATCGTGACAAATATTTGTGGCTACTGGTTAAATACGTCATATGACCAGACATGGTATTAAAAGAATTTGAATGGATTCCGTATATTGTAAAAAGATATGACTATTTGTGGAGTGAACTTTTAAACGTGTTTTGAAATGTACCATTTGGAACTATTCTTTTAAACTGATCTTATGTAACTGACAAGTGACAGATTGACAGATATGACTTTTGCTGTATTTAAAAGCAGCCCTAATAGAATCTCACGCATTTATGCAAATACAAACACATAGACAGGATGCGCTTAACAACAAAGAAATAAGTTCCCATCCATCCGAAACTTAAGTGCACCTGTTGCGAACACACTTTCCATTTTGTTCCAACACTAAGTACTTTTAACTACAAAAAGTTGTACCTGGTTAAGTAACTGTGTTAAATCATGTAACGCCTTTTCTCCGTAGAACTCCATTGCATTATAATTCGGATTGTTTTTTTGCAGGTACTACTGGACCGATTCGAAAAATCTTTCAGAGTTAGGTAGCCCATTTATCGAGGAAGGCTATAGAATACTTTTTATCTAGTTGAGCGGAGTGCTTCCAATGGGACGCGGGTAAAACTGCCGGCATAAGTTAGTAATGCAATAAAATGTGGGCCGAAGCTGTCTGGTCGTGAGGAAATGCTTACGTTAATGACAAATTCCAACGCATGTGTCCTCATACCAGTACGATAAATTGAAGAGAGATAGATGTAGGAAGACACATTGTACAAGCTACGTTTACTGACTGATGGGAAGGGTTCATAAGTCTACAAAATTGTAAGTCCATAAGTCTTCTTAGATTTTAATATCAAAACCTTTGGGTTACCTTCTTTGCAGCCAGGTAAAAGGAGGATTAAGGTTCTGATGTCGTAGGGGGTAATCTTTGCAAGTAATGAAGTGACTGAAAATTTTTATACCAAAGGAAGTCACGTCATCATGAGTATCAAAGGCTACATTTTATCCTAATATAGGAAGTAGTTTGAATAGAATGCGGTTGAATCGGCGGGGAACACCTAGTTCTCCGTAAAGAGATACGTCATCATATTCTGTACGTCTTGACCACAGGCCCGATTAAAACCGTACACATACATAAATGAACATGAATAATTTAAGAGATAGCATCGCAATGAGACATTAAAGTTTAATTAAAACCAAGTTCATTAAAAATAAGTGTTGTCAAGGAAGAGCCAAGGCGGAGATAAATTGATAGTGATATTGCAGACTTCATTACGTCATTAAGATTACGGTAACAAGGGACTACATTTGAAGATTACATAATGAGCAAATATGCAATAAAAGGGCTTTTTATAAAGGGCTGCGGTATTGTTCGAAAGAGTTACCGCGGTCCTGGTACATAAAGGGCTTACGAAGGAACATGATGGGTTTTAGTCAATAAGAGTGTGACTCCCGCACGCTGCTAACCCACAGCGCCGGGAGGGGTCATTTGATGATTTCCCAAAAAAAAGGCCCTTCTATGAAGCATCACAATGGTCCAGAATCAAGTATTTAGTCAAATTCAAAACACATGGCCATTTTTACATGATAATAGATTTTACTCGCAGTTTTACCCGCATCCCAAAATACCTTCTGCCCTATCCCGGATTAAATAAAGCCCAATGATAGATGTCACCCGAGGATAGTGTAGCTTACCAACAGTGAAAGAACTCTTAATATTGATTCAGTAGTTTCGGACACTCCTATATTTTGCCTTGTAACATCTAGTCTAGTTATTGAAATAGCTTATGACTATAACATGCTAATTTGGAAACAGATTTTTGAAGTGGAAGCATCTCCATGAATAAAGATTGCACATTCCAATCGTATGAGTACAGATCGTCTATGTAAACTACGGATATTGTGAAATATAGCACTTTTGGACGCTTGATCAAACTTAAACTCCCTTGTATTAGCATAATTATAACCAAATAAGTAATTAGACAAATGAGCCAAATAAATATCAACGCAATTCGATATGGGAATTGTTTAATTTCACAATTTGAAGTTCTCACGACATTCCATGCGATTAAATCGATGACCATTTTGTAATAAAAACTTACTATATTACTTCGTTTCTAGAAATATTTTTTGCGTAATTATGCAAAGTCTGGAATTTCATAGTCTTTCGTTTGATGCCTCGTAGCCATATTTACTCAGGTGCCTACATTATTCCAAGTTGAATGTCGGTAACTCATTTTTCACAACTTTACTGAAAACTATGAGTCTATTTTTGCCATGCATTTTTTGTTTCTAAGAATGATCACAGTTTCTAACCGAATAAATAAACAGCCAAAACAAAACAAAAAAGCGACAAGAAACTTATGCTGAGGAAACTAGACAGTTTCTTTTGAATTTAACTTTCTAAATTAGAAGAAAGTGAAGCTAGTTTACCTAGCATTAATATAAAAGAGGGAAATGTGACCACAAAACAAAAATCAATACAGGGTTGTAAAAGCCAATTTATCTTGAACAACGTCATCAATATCCATGCATTGTACACGAGAACAGGCTCTTGGAGAAGAAATAGTTCGATGATGATGAGGGCCTAAGAAAATTCTCAAATATTATAAAATTCTAAAATTCTGGTAACATTAATAACAACTTAGCAACGTACTATGTTTTAACGAGGAAGGAGAAGAGTAATGTCACCAAAATAAACAGTTCCTGGATGGACTATGCGGCCACTTTTAGACTCGTGTATTTTTAGTAGTGTCTATGTGTTTGATGCAAAGACATTTTATGTGATTGCCCTTAGAGTTATGGATAGATAAATATAAGCCAGCTGGTAGTGAGGCAGTTTGTCTAAGGGTTGAGGAATAGCAGTACATCACCAAGGACATGATTTTTAAATAACTGCATCATCATGTGTATGGAATAATATCAGCACTGTTAAAGCAACACCCTTTATAACTCATTGGCGTACGAAACAAAAATAAAATGGCTGAATAGGAAATCCAGGCTCAAAAAACTTGATGAAACCCCGATAATATTGCTCTTTACGGAAATCAAAGCTATGACCCCAAGTTCAGCAGTACCGTTTCAACCATAGACCAACTTGGCAGTTTATTCCGAAACGCTTTAGATCTTAATCCAGGCAACTGTGGCCAATCTAAAACCGTCTCGAATAGTTAGTGCTATGATTCATACTTCATTCTAAACCTTATTGGAACCAAGTCATAGCAATAACCCTTAACAGACCATATCCGGGATACAAAGTCCAAATTGTGGGTCCAAACAATTTCCAGCAAATTATCCTTGTAAGTCTAGGTAATTCAATGGCAAATAATAAATTTTGTTTCAATAAAATTCCGATAACCTCTGATCTGCCATCTCAGCCATGAAGATAGTAACAATAACAGAACAGGGAATCTGTGGAGACGTTTAAAATATTTTGTTTTTTGTTGCAAGCAATAAAGCTTGAAAAAGGTTTAGGTGGATTCTATTGTTCTTTTCAAAACCCATCTACCTACAGCATTTTATCAGCACCATCAACAGTATTTTCGAATATGACAACGAGCGTGTATTTCTTTATATATGTTTCGTTTATAACTACTTACTTCAATCTTGCTTTCGCATCGATTGATGATCCATTTTTCATACAATAAACGTTATTACCGCAATCAGGTCTATATTACCTTTCAACCTATTCATTGATAACACTGTGTCTAGTTTTCTGACCTCCACATAACTTCCACTGGTAACCCACTTCCGAAGCCGATGCATGAACCAGATAAGCAAGCAATATGCATAGTACTATAATCAGTAGCTTCTAGTATTTTTGTTTATAAAGAAGAATACTTTAGGATGCTTATTTCTAGTTATAGAAAAGAACCGTGCTAAGCAAGCGTGGTGATTAACGCTCAATACTTCTCTGTGTGAGAGGAGGCCAGTGCCCAGAAGTGGGACGATAAAAAGGCTAATGATGATGACGCAAAAAAAAAGTAAATCTGACAACTCTATAGATGTAAAAAATCTCATAATAACGCGAGATGATAATCCAGTCAATGTTATTTATCAATTCATTTATCATTTGGCCACAGTCAGAAGCGGTAAGTGCTAACAATAACTACAATTAAATAAATAAATATGATTATAGTTTTGACCGTGAATAACTATTTATAGACCTTAGAATAAACAGATATAGGTCTTAACTGCAGTACGATTGCTTTTATTGTGAAATAATATGAATATGCAGCTGGTGTTATCCAATTGCAGTAGCGGTTAATAAAGGTTCGATAGCAATCGACTCCTGAGAAATATCGGCTATAACAAGTTTGAGATCATAATCCTAAAGTAAGGATAATTACGAGAAATGAATCTGGAGTTGAACACGTCAACGAATGATCCAATAAAGCAATTTAGCATGACATTGTACCCGCTCTTAATTCCAATGATCCAACTCAATTTGCAGTGTTAACTATACAACCAAGGTCAGAACTATAATTAAACGGAAAATATAAAACTAATTACTCATTGCAATTCGGCTTTCGATTGTATGACTCAATGTTTATTATGTAATTGGAAAATCGAATGATGAAACCTTAAATTGTATTTCAGAACGGAAATGAAACTCGTAATCCTGCTGTGTTTGTGCGGCCTCATCTCAACCCAAGCTGGAGTTGTTAAAGAAGAAAATGAATGTACTGGGGTGACGATAAATGGTGTTTACTACGATGCTGAGACACTTCGAGAAGGTTTAGACAGACCTTATCTTTTGGCAGTCGACTACAGCACTAACAATCTGTACTTCAGCTACAATGTCAAAGAAAATGAAGACTTCTTCAAGTCTGCAAGATTGAACCTTAACACTAAGGATTTCCATAATATCGAGGATATTAGCAATGGTTTCGCCCAAACCGTCGACCAAGTAACACACGATGTTTACATAGGTGGCAGTGACGGCATATACAAATACAATTTTGGCGAAAACAAAGCTGAACTTATTGGAGAGAAAGGCTCAAACATTTGGTCACTATACTTCAAAGATGTTTTGTACTATTCTGTGTTTCCGGCACAGTTCTTGTACATTCTAGAAGACGGACAGGGTAGAAGATTCGTTGATTTGGAAGACACTAAAGTGGACCAGTTCGTTATCGATAATCAAGACGACATTTTCTTTTCTAATGCTACCGGACTGTACTCACAAAAGAAAGGAACTAAAGACGCAGTGTTATACCTAGAATCACCAGTGTTGAGGAGTTTAACAACTGATAAGAATGGTAATGCTTACGCATGTCTTCAGGATGGTATTTACGCTATTAAGAAATCTAGTACTTCTTTAGAAAAAGTTCTTGAAGTGGACGACGCATTCGGATTAGCATTTGATGTCGATAACAACATTGTGTATTCCGATGCTACTAGACTGGTAAGACTAAAAGTTAACAAACATAAAAAATGTTAATTTCAAGGTGTCTTTGCACTACATACAATTGTACATAATACCACCTACTAAAATAAATGAACTTTATTTACATTGCTTGACGTGTTATTTGCTTTAGAATCATATACTTTTGAAGGTCTTAAAGTTTTTAGGCGAAGACCGAAATATACACTAAGTTTTTAACTAAGTAATATCACAGATTATATAATAGTTACTACGTAACAGATAAATCACTCCATACAAAAAAGTCCATACCTACTATTATAAGCACCTACAAGTTCCCAAACTACCTACAAACTCATAGCTGCGTTAGAAAATGAACCTTAAAAGCTCCAGCGCTCGATTGTTATTTCAATGCGATAGCGCACAGTTCAGTGACCGCGACCGTGCCGACAGCGAGCGTAGGGTTGCCGCTTACAATTAAATAGGGAAACAAAGTTATGCTTATTTGTAACTGCCAATTTTATCCAGAACTCGGTAATCATTGCATGTATAACTAAGTATAAGGTATAAGTATCTAAAGTCGCTTATTTTTAAAATGACAAAGAAGATTTGTATTTTTACTTTAAAAATATAGAAACCTATATATATTCATACATAGGTATAAAATATTTCTAAATAGTTCCTACCTACACAAATCAAAATAGTTCTTCAGTTTATTAAATAATTTTAAAAACCTAATAAAAAATAAACAATGACTGACCTGTCTACACCTCTAGGTAAACGGAAAAACGAAAGCTTTATATTTTTTCTTTTACTAGATCTGCATGCAACCAAGCACAGTACATAACTGGCCAGAGTATATATCTCCACTAATAAAAATTTTAAAACGCGCGCGTCGCGAGCGGCTGTCGAAAGCCCTGTGCCGCGTGGGGCTACCGGTAACCCAGCGAGCGGTAGGCATTTATCGCTCGCAAGTACGTCGAGTGACAGAGGCCTGGTAATATCTTGGTATATTGCTGTAATTTCTTTCGATTGCGTATCCATAACCGGGTCTAAAATGATAGGTTGTAAACACGCATAAACTCGATCCATCAAAACGAATGTTTTGATTTTAATTAATACTGAAGGTTCATTACGGTCTTTATTTATGGTAAAGGCATCCACACACCGCCCACAGACATTCATAACAGAGTGGTTTCTACGACTCTAGGTTGCAACAATGGCGATTGGTACGTGCAGTATGGCCTTAATGGCTTGGTCTGACATAGTCTACCATTATACCACCACACTTTCAAATGAACCACTGCAGTTTCTCTGCTTTCTTTGATTGCAATTTTTAATCGGGGACATTTCAGTTACTGAAATCGTTTGGACGACCAATTTGGAAGTTGATCATCCAAAGCTATGTCATGTTAATGTAGATTTAAGGTTTACACCCTTCGATCTGCTTTCTTTTGTATGATCAGTTCTAGCACTATATTCAAGCTAAGATCTTGTCGTAAAATATTTTTTAGGTACATGCCAGTCTTGATTTTGATTGAATCACCGGGATCTATGGGTCGCTAAATCTTTAAGTAACAGGGAAAGTGAATGAGATCGTTTTCCTCCACGAGGTTCTGTTTTTGCGAGTCACAGAGCTAATGGTCTCAGCTATTGTTATTCAAATATTGTGGAACCTGATGTTATCTTATCATTTTGTATTAATCTTCCGAAAACTACATTTACTTCTTGCCGTCTATACATATGTATGTATATGTATACGTTTTTAGACCCAAAGAGAAGGCAGTAATTTTTCCTTTACCGGCCGTTCCCAATATGCTATTTTGCTTAATAAAGTTAATAACAATTTCACATTACTCGTACAGGGCTAATGTTAAAACTCTATCCTTAGTAAGCAAATCAACAGATATAGATAGAGTATGGGGACAGCGGTAAAGCTACCACTGTATTTATCACGATAGCTATGGCAACAGACAGTGAAAGAAAGTGGGGTGACGAGTGCAAGCAAACAATTGAAGGTCGACTTGGCAGGCCATTAGTCACTCACATTGGATCCCTCATGCATGTCGGTAATTTTTACAGTATGTTACGGGTAGTCAGAAGCCAGTAAGTCCGACAACCAGTCTTAACAAGGTTTATTGTTTTGAGGAGGTCAGATAGGCAGTCGCTCCTTGTGAATACTGGCACTCAGCTGCATCCGGTAAGACTGGAAGCCGATCCCAACCTGCTTGGGAAAAAGCTAGGCAGATGATGATGTTATAATAGTGCCTAAAAAAGTCTTAAGAGAAGAATCTTATTTTGAAGTTCTTAAAATCATTGTGTCACCTTCAAAAACATCGTAGTTTATAAATACAAGTTAATATTTCAACTGCGCTTCATGACCACGTCATAATATGCATGATAACAATTTTACTGCGTTAACCACCTTCGAATATTACGTGAGATTGGAATCGCGGAACAATACCTACATTACAGACAGAACATTATAATTTTTTGCTAATTTAATTTATTGTTTCATAAATGTAAGAAAAACTACACACTAGACAGGCTACAAGTGGTTACGACAGCCGACACAATATCTGGGAAGTTGGGAAATGAAAACTTCCGTTTTTTACAATGTATTGCTTTTGCTGGTACACGCGAGTGCAGATGTAATCGGTAAATAGTAATAAGGTCATAGAATATATGTATGTAAAGTGTTTATTTTTAGGTCTTTTGTTGTAACTCCTACGAAAACAATATCCTACAGATTTACCATTTTAAGAAGGTAGGGGTCATTAACAAATGTGGCGATTGATGTGCATCACTGCCCTCCTCGGAGGGTCAAAAGTACTCAAAAATATCTAAACCTCCTAACTTCTACATTCTAAATTCGGCTGTTTGTATTTTTTCATCAATTAAATTCCTGTTAGGTTTTGACATCATACTATTGATTTCAAAACATTTAATATACTATAATTTCCTGTTTACTATCACTAAACATAATATTTTACTATATCAAACACAAACAACACAAAAGTAACTGACATAAATGAATTTTCATGTTGTTTTGACATAAATTAAAAAAATACTATAATAAACCTCCTATAAACAATTCTTTCGGCTTGCATCCAAAATCATTTCTTGAAATAGCAACCAAGCCTAAGTATCTATCTCTCACACTGTATTTTCTCAAATTTCCAGTTTACCAGTTAAGTCTTCAAAAGACCATTTTTTCACAAAACAATTAATTTCAGACTCATATATTAGCGAGTCTTACCGTTGTCTGTAAGCTACATTTAGTAACAAAAGCTCTTATTATGCTCCATTAAAACGGTTAAGCACTAAAAACAAAATGTTAATTAATTTAATGTTAAGTACCTAATTGTATTCTAGCACACATTCATACTAATTAAAATGGTTCATGTGAGCGTTTTAACTTTTTCTAGATGCCCACTAATTAAGTAGTAAACACATTAATTAATTGATATTATTTTCACTTATGCTTGTGTTAGGTAAATCTTCTTTTTGTGTAGCTAGCTCAGGTATAAAATGCAAATATTCTTAATCCTTTCTCTTACTGTTACAGCCTTTTTATCGTCCTACTGCTGGGCACAGGCCTCCTGTCACATGGAGAAGGATTGAGCATTAATCACCGCGCTTGCTCAATGCGGGTTGGTGATTTCAGACTTAATAGTCCAGGCCAAACGTCTTGAGGAACAAGATGTTTTCCTTCACCTTTTTTTTCAGCTATTGGTGTCTAAGATATCCTTAGATAGTACATACAAATATTTTGTTGTTACCTCAATTTAATTTCATTTTTGAACTAAATTAATTACATTTTCTTTTTCAGTCTGATAATCTTGCATCAACACTGGTCTCGTTCAACTTTTACTTAATTAGGTATTTAAAAAACTGTAATATTCCAAGAGACAGCTAACAAATAGCCATTAAATTGCAAAACATTGACATTGAAACAATAAAAAACATAGTACCAACTCAAATAGAATCAAGTAATTAACTTTTTTGTGAGTAAATAAGTTTTATTATTGTTTTTCACCTATTTTACCCTTTAAAGATTTTACTAACAAACATGCAAACTTAAATTTATTATATGTAAATGTCTTTTTACGTTCATGCTAAAACGAACGAATCAAATTTCTTAATAATATAGCTACTTTTTATATAGGTGCAAGAAAAATTTTCATCAGAACGTAGCCCTTAACTATACTAATACAGTATATTAAAGAGTAAACATTTTTTTGTTTCTAAAGGCTCCGAAACTACTGAACCGATTTGAAAAATTCTTTCACAGATGGATAGATATGCACTTCCCGAGTAACATGGGATATATTTTATCCTGGTACAGGAAATAATTCCCATGGAACACAGGTGCAACTGCGGGAAAACAGCTTTTTACATAATTGCATTTCCAAAATTCATATCATTTCAATTCTGCACAAAAATAAATCAATATTCAATAATCTTTGTTTTGTATGAATTACATGAGTACCAGATTAGTTTTATATGATGATTTAACATCCTTTATGAATCAGTGAGCCTGTCATAGTAACCTGATAGGGAGGCGTTGCTATTTGTAACACTTAGCTGAAACACAATACCTTTTCTAATCACAACAATGATCTAGACATGTAGCTGTACATTATTGTAGTCACATTTTAAAACATTGATTTTGCAATAAGGTATTCTATCTTATATGTAGATATCTATCTACAAAAGAAAACTATTGACAATAATATGATTTCCTTTTAAATAATTCCATGGAGTATCTTGCCGGTTGTTCTCCATGAGACCAACTCTTTGGAACCGTGCAACTAGTTTGATGTTTCAAAAGAGCTTATATAGGCCCATTTCTAGTAAAAAAAAATTACTTTGGCTTTGAATCAAGAAGAAGTCAGTCTCAGCTTAGCCCTTACCCAAATTTTTGTTGGTTATAGTCTTAACAAGATGCAGTGAGTATTGGTGTTTACCTATTAATTGAATAGCTTAGCCTTAATACATTCTTCTAAATAGGCATAGCATTTTATAAATATTCTATTCTATCTCTATGCTTAGCAATTTAGCATTTTGAATAAGTAATACAAACATAAAAGGTTGTTATTAAAGTCTGCATACCAAATTAATTCATCTCTATGGTTATTGAATTTATAGATCAATATCTATAGTCTCAGATAGAAAATAGAGCTTCATTATTATGCTTTAAAGCAGTGGTTCTTAACCGGTGGTCCGCGGACCACTGGTGGTCCCTGGAGGCATTCCAAGTGGTCCGCGAAGCTTAGCTTCGCGACGTTACTATACGATATCTAACTTAATTTTTATCGACTTATATATTTGCGAGCGGGGGTTTTCATGGACGTATATCGGGTGTGTCGTACTTAGTCCCCCCATTCATGAAAATGTATGTTTGGGCTACTTTTTACGTAATTTTCGTTTTGAGTCTTAAAAAATAATTAAAATTTCGCGCTCGCTTCGCTCGCGTATTCAGAAACGGTATGCCCTTATTTTGGCATTTGTCAACAAATAAAAGTTAAGTACGTTTGGGCTAAATTTTACGTAATATTTGGTTTAAGTCCGATAAAATTTCGCTTCGCTCGCGTATTCAGAAACTATGTATATTATGGCCCTTATTTTTGCATTTGTCAACAAACAAAACGTTAAGTATGTTTCGGCAAAATTTTACGTAATATTTGGTTTAAGTACGATAAAAATTTCGCGCTCGCTACGCTCGCGCATTTGAAAACTACATAGGCAAGTTTTTCTTTATTTACATTTACTTACCTACACAACTGCCGACATGCGTTTAGCTTTGACTAGAAGTGACCCAAAAATTCCCATTTTTTTTTTATAAATAATAAAGAAATGAGTGCTAATTTAGGTAAACCGATGAGGTGGTCCCCGGCACGACAAACTTTAACTAAAGTGGTCCCTCATGTCAAAAAGGTTAAGAACCACTGCTTTAAAGAGAGGTCTGTATTAGTACATACATTTGATGCACTATGTTTGGCACAGTAACTTTGTTTATGCTCTAAAACATAGTAAACAATGATCATGACCTAATTATTTGAACGGCGTTTAGGATAAACAAGTCAATACAACACAACAGTCGTTGTATATTAGGTGGGATGTTTATATCATGTACTTACGGTTCTGGACTGTACTGAGCACCTCCGAAGAAGCCGTGCCTGTCCGGCTGCGTCGTCACCGAAGAACATATAGACGTCGTATCACCCTGCTCGCTCCTGTCTCCTCCCGCACTTTTCACACTCTTCTGAAGCGACATTTTAACAACAATCCACACTTATTCTAACTTCTGCTCACTACCATCACCTTCACTGAGCAACCACCACAGCCGACTACGGAGTGGGCGTACAGTTTAATTACAAAACATGTATGCAACTGTCCTGCACGCTCACGCCCGTCCACAATCACACAACTTCACTAAACAATTGGCACAGAGAAACGGCGTTTACGCACATACTCCGGCGACCGCTACATAGCCGAACTCGGTGGATATGGTAACAAAACGTGCTTAGAATAAACACAAACTCTAGACTTATAGTTTTTCTTATCAAATCTCGACGTGTGGGTGGGCGAATATCAAGAAGTGAATACAAGAAATGTACGTCATTTTTAGTGATGCGCTTTTGCATCAACAAAACATTGACATTAGAGAGATTGCGGTAAAATACGGTAAATAATTAGAATAATTTTTTGTGGTATTAAATAAAGTACGAGATAAAATTATATCAAACGATCCATTTTAATTGCCGTCACAAAGAAAAAGTTAATTTCTGAGTACGATAAAAAATATTTTTTTATTTTAGTTTCTAACATATGAACCGGAAACGGTTCAGGACTATTTTGTGTCAAATGTCAAAAATGGCAGTGACAAACAGGCGAACTTGTCAAAAATCTATTGTGGTGAGGTTATAAAAAATAAATAATCAAAAAAGATCCAGAAAATAGTAAAAATGAATAACCTCAAGAGATTGTTGGTAGCTCCGAGTCTCACCAGACTGAACTCAACAGCTCCAGCTGAATTTGTTAACAGAAACCCTCGGAACTTGGAAAAAATAAGGATCGCTCGGAAACCTGATGGTTATCACTTGGATGCACCGGGCAGGAAGTTCTGGCACAAGTTTGTATTACTCAGTAACTTAGAATTAGGTCAGTGGGTCGTCTTAGGGTGAATAGACATATTCCTATGATAGTTTTACCTTGAGATCTTCATGATTTTTCATCAGTGGGTAATGTGGGTATCCCTAGGTTTGCATTATGAAAGGCTATCAATATATGGCTAACGAGTATACACTGACTTATCATAGAGCGTAGTCTTATTCAACACAGCACATTTTCATTCATTTGAATAAGAAACAAGCAGTTGATAACAAATTTTCTTACAGATTAGAATTAGTAGCGAGCAACCGCACTGTAACTGTCCGAGTACTGCATTACGTGAATGGCCCAGTCATTGAGGCAAAGACATCAGAGTGGGCTTTACGGAAACAGCTCTACAGTATCAAGGACACTTCTGCTTACATCAACTTGGGCAAAGTCTTTGCACAAAGATGTATAGAAAGCGGCATCACAGAAATGTACTGTGATATACAGCCTACTGAAGGCGGGAAAGTTGACAGATTCTTAAAAGAGGTTGTCAATGGAGGTGTCAAATTGGAAGAACCAGAAGTGTATAAGAAACCCTACCCTTGGGATAGAGAAAGGCCAGAAAAACCATGGGAAGTTGCAGAACAATAGATTTTAGAGTTAATTTATTAGTAGGTAAATAGGTGATAATAAAAGAAATAATTTTTAATTGGCATTTTATTATTTATTTGATGATTTATTTTATTCATTACTAGCTTCTGCCAGCAGCTTCGCCTGCGTGATGTGTTGATAAAAAGTAGCCTATGTGTTAATCCAGGGTCTCACCTATCTACATACTAAATTTCAATCAAATCGGTCCAGCCGTTTTTGGGTGATTGAATAACAAACATACATCCATACATTCTCACAAACTTTCACATTTATAATATAAGTAGGATTGAATAACAAACATACATCCATACATTCTCACAAACTTTCACATTTATAATATAAGTAGGATAACTTAATGCTTCCTTAAGTATTTGGGTTTTGATTCATAAACATTTATTTAGAAAAAGAATGCTTTTGAAAGAATGTTTTTGCTGCTGACCTCCTCATGAAAAACTTAACGTTGGCAACACAAAAATGATTTTATTACAGGATGTCAGGTTTAGTGTCACCTAAAGTCAAACAAACTGCTATTATCGTACTTGCATTTATTGGAATATTTTTTATTGTAATTCTTAAGTATATTTATTAATGAGTTTCCCAAATGCATTGGAATGTGTTGCAATAATAAAAACATGGCCAGTGCAAGCAAAAAAGAAAGGAATCAGCATTGCCAAAATCTTGTGTTGTATGATTAATGGTAAATAATATTATTTTAGGTAGGTAATGTTTTTAATACTGCCTTCGCATTCCCTAAAAAATATTTGTAAAAACTAAGTTTAAATTCATTTTATGTTCTGACTGTTAAAATCAACATAATTTTTAATACGTTTATTTTGTTCAACAAATCCACCTATTTTCTCATTAGAAATACTCAGTCTTCTCGTCAAGTTTACTTTCCCTATAAGTTAGTTTAAAAATATAACAAATATCGAAATAATAAAATTTTAGACCGAACAAAAACTTATATTACGAAGGTTACCATAACAACAAAAAATCCCTCCTATTCGTGATACCACTTTTCCTTTTTCAGGAGTCTGGATATAAGCAAGTATGCCATTATAAATATTCAGTTAGATTGAAATTTGACGCCAAAAGAAGCAAGCTGTGGATTGTTATACCACAGAATGTCTGAAAAGATACCTATAGCAGATTCTCGGCCATTACAACAGTTTTAATCTAGCCCCTACAACTACTGAAACGCTCATCTCAATATTAACCACAATTTTAGATCATGAAAGTAAAGGATCAATGTAATTTGAGAAACTATGGATAGCTTGTTCGATTTGAAAAGCTCTTTGTGATTTATTTGTGTGATGTAAAAAATAAAGTTTGTTAGATAGTTGATCATCGTTTTTCTTTTTCGGAATAGTGATAATAAATGTCCTAAGCTCGAGGCCATCCAGTTGCCTACGTTGAGGTAATCAGCATTTTGAATAAATGCACATTTGTGTTGAATGGCTTTTTTAACCATTTGGCTGCAACATGTTGAAAATAATTTTAGATCGTGCGATTTCTCAATTTCTGAACGTAAAGGTTTCCATCAAAACACGAAAATCTTTCAAATACTATTTAAATGATTTCGCATACAAAATAATAATTTGACACATTTTACTTAATATAAACTTAAAAAAATCTTTAATTTGTCTTTGTTGGAATTTTATTTTCTAAGTTTTCCTTTCATAACATAAAAAAATATTAAAAGAAGGTCAACGTAAGCTTGTACGAAAATGGCGGAAAGAATGATGGCGTCTATTTCTTTCAACGACGCATCGATAATTCTATAGTTATCTCTTTCTGACTCATTGTATTTCTCGTAAAGCACTGGGCACGCGTAGTGATCAATATGTCCACGTGATCTGTCGTCAGTCGCGACTCGCGTAATTGCAAATGCAAAATGTACAGGAAAGAAACGTTTGTGTTACAATGAAATCGTAAATATTTTGTTATTATAAGTTGTAGTGTTGTAGTTTTAAAATGCCTGCGTCTATTGGTGTCAATTTACGTGTAACTGGCCACTGTAGCCAAGGCGGGAGAAAGTACATGGAAGACTTGTTTTCCGTTGCTTATCAACAAACTGAAGATGAGAGGGACTTGGAGTATGCATTCTTCGGAATATACGATGGACACGGCGGGAGCGAGGCTGCAGCTTTTGCAAAGGAGCATTTGATGGACTCTATTGTGAAGCAGCGGCAGTTCTGGTCCGACAACGATGAGGATGTACTCAAAGCAATCAGAAATGGTTACATGTTGACCCACTTGAACATGTGGAAAGAGTTAGGTAAACACCGAATTTTACGTTACGACAGTTAACTAACTTAATTACGATGTATCGTGCTCTAACTGGGCTTTGTCTAGGTCCAAGGAGAGTTTTAAGTGACTGCCTGCCCAAATGTTTAGCTTGACCTTGTTGAAGTTGTTCATAATTTTTTCTCTAGTGGTTTGACATTGAGTTTACAGAAGTTTTTCGAATGGTCATTGTCGTTATTGTCTGTGTGATTGCTTTGTTAGATAATAGCAAGTAAAACAAATTGGTTCTGCAAAGTTTTTAGGGAATCCCACTCACTTTGCCAAGTGAAAGCAGTTTTACCAGTTTGAGTTTTTATATTGGCTCGAGTTTCCTCTTACGAAAATAATGTTATGTATAAGGTCATTATTGCACCTATAACAGCTCAAGTTGGTTAACTTGAAAACCTTAGCTGGCTGTATCAACAAAATACTTTTGCATGTCTAATTTATAGGTTTCTAGAATGTTATGGCTGTAATCCTGAAGTTTTAAACAGCACTATTATGAATAGATGTCTATGTTATGAAAATGTATGGCCATGATAGTTTTAACAGTGGAAACTGCTAGAAAAAGGCTCACAAATGAAGATTATAGTATCTAGTCATGCAGAGATAAAACTTTAGAATTTTTTCTCACTCTGCAAACAAAAACATTGTAGTAGTGTTGCCTCTGCTTCAGCAGTGCAAAGCTTAAATACATAAATGACTATCTAATTATAACTCATAACAGAACAATTTTCTTTACAAAAAAATATTGTAAGAATTATTGTAAGATTTTTTCATTCACTTTAAAATAGAACTCTAATCGGGTTAATCATGTAATTAATCTGATATAATTTGTACCTACAAAAACATCATTTTCCACAGGTTTGAACCTGTTTTTTAAAGCTATATGTATCTAAATGTAAGGAGTATCTATTACCTATGTATAAAAAAATGCTGAAAGTGTGTCAGAAGTCTGAAAATATGTGAAACCCCTGTCTTAGACAGTATATGTACCTACTTACTATATTAACCTAAACAGAATTGACATTTCAATAGACTCGCTGAATGTCTATTGTTTGAAAATGGCATTCTATTGTTTCTCAAACTTGTTTCAACCGAGCACAAAATGTTAACGAATTGATGAACTTTGTTTTTTTTTCAGAAAAATGGCCAAAAACAGTAACAGGGTTACCAAGCACGGCGGGTACAACCGCAAGCATAGCTTTTATACGCCGTGGTAAAATATATATTGGACATGTCGGAGATTCTGCTATCGTACTTGGTTACCAAAAAGATGGTAAGAAAAATTGAATTTTGTGTTACTTTTTAGAAAGTTGTCTACCTGAGTATAGTTAATGTAAGATAGTTGCCAATTGTAGTCTGATTGGGTATTGAAGTTAGACTGGGTTTCAATTCAAAATTCATTGGCAATGAGGTCAAAATAAGTATAACAATAGGTAGCAAATGAAAAAGAAAAAAAAAAACAACTTTTCTTAGCAGAGACAAAAAGTTGTGCTTTTCAATGTGAAGTCATTTTAATTTAAATATTTATTTAAACACATTTGTTAGGAGACGCCAATCCAAAACTTTCGAATATTTACACAGTTACCATTTACCCAATAATGAACTTAAATCCCATTCACTTAGGACTTAGGGCAATGAATTGAAATGAGTAATAATCATGAGGTAAATGTCATGTCTAGGAGTCCTTAAGCAAAATGGGTATACATAGTTCTCGCCAAACTTAATGGCAGCTCGCAAATATGTTCCGAGCACAGGCACTTGCATATTACCATAACACACGCACCTTCGTCGTCCACTGATACATAAAAATGGTTTTTGCACAGACCTGCGCATTGTGCCTTTTGGTTTGGTACAAGTAACACAGTTTTCGCAAACCTCATGACGTTAAATACATTGGCGAAAACTGTATTAGTGACTTCAATAGTCAGTTTTACAGAATATTTTTAATATACTTACAGGTTGTGAGGAGTGGGCAGCAAAACCATTGACTTCCGACCACAAACCTGAATCCACGACAGAAATAGAAAGAATCCAAAGATGTGGTGGTAAGGTGGTCTCCAAAGCTGGAGTACCTCGAGTCGTGTGGAACAGACCTCGTCTCGGACACAAGGGACCCATCAAAAAGAACACGCTCATGGATGAGATACCTTTTCTAGCAGTAGCAAGATCACTAGGGGATCTGTGGAGTTATAATCCACAGAATGATGAATTTATAGTCAGTCCTGACCCTGATGTTGGTGTGTTGACTATAGACCCGTCCAAATTCCGGTGAGTTTTTCCATTCAATTGTTAAATCTGTTATATTTTTCTTAATTAATACTAGCGCCCCGAAAAAAATAAGTCTTTCTACTATTTAATCTTCCTATTTAATCACTATCTATAAAAAAAAACCGCATCAAAATCCGTTGCGTCGTTTTATAGATGCCTAGGTATATAGGGACAGAGAAAGCGACTTTGTTTTATACTATGCATTGAAGTTCTATAAATAGTATTTCATAAAAAAGTTGTAACCGAGTTTTCTACTAGTCTATTAACTCATTTTTTAATTCATACATTTCAGATGTCTGATTTTCGGCACCGATGGCCTGTGGAACATGATTTCACCAGAGGGCGCCGTCAGTCTAGTTCAAGCAACCGAGCGGCATAACGAAG
This sequence comes from Helicoverpa armigera, assembly GCF_030705265.1. Classification (NCBI taxonomy): domain Eukaryota; kingdom Metazoa; phylum Arthropoda; class Insecta; order Lepidoptera; family Noctuidae; genus Helicoverpa; species Helicoverpa armigera. The sequence goes on from NC_087141.1 coordinate 7,524,028, forward strand.
CCGCTCTCGTCGGCGGGAATGGGAACCAACCAAGGGACTGGTTGAACCCTTCCAAAAGTCTAGTGGATCATGCTTTGGAAAGGTATAATAGAGCTGCTGAAACTGACCAGATTTTTTTGGAAAAAATAAGTTAAATGTGGTAATGTGATTACATTTTTTTGTTGTTTTCCAGATGGTCTAACACTAGAATGCGAGCTGACAACACGTCCGTGGTGACGCTAATGCTGGACCCGCCGGGCCCGCCACGTGCCACCGTGCTGCGATCACGCAGTAGCGGGCAGCGAGCCCCCACGGCCGCGGCCGCCGCGCCCGCGCCGCCCTCGCCCCGCGCCTCGCCCCGCGCGTCGCCCGAGCCGCGCGCCGTGCCGCAGAACGGGCTCACCATCATGACGCGCTACTCCGACGCCGCCGCCGCGCCGCCGCTGCCGCCCTGCGCCACGCTGGACGCGCGCCTGCCCGCGCCCGCCGCGCCCGACCCCGACGACGACGCCATGCTCAACTACGGCAACCCCGCCGAGTCCTACTTCATGGCGCGTCTGCTCAACCGCACGCGCGTCGTCAACACGCTGTCCGCCGTGCACGACGAGATCTCCGGCCACCCCGCGCCGCGCGAGCCGTCCGAGCCGCGCGACCTGCCGCCCGGGCCCGCCACCGTCGTGCCGGACGTCGATGCCGAGTCCGACGCGTCCACTGCTGACCGGCCTCCTCTACCACCACGAGCGGCGGCAGCCGAGCCTACCGCGTCTACTGTAGAACATACGAACACGACCGACGATGACGGTGGTATCCAAATAAATGAAGTTTCATCGAGTTCACCAACAGAAGGTCCCTTGAAACCTCGCGGGCGTCGTCCGCGCGGCGACGCACGACGCGACACGACAGCCGCCGCGCCCGACCGCGTACTGCGCTCGCACCAGGAGGCCGAGCCGCCGCAGCGCCCGCACACGCGCCAGCACACCCGCGCCAAGCCCAGCCCCGCGCCCGCCGCGCCGCCCTGTCCTGCGCCTCCCCTCGACCGCGTCGTCATCCTCACGCGCCGCGCCCCGCCAGCACCGGTGCCGCCTCCTCCGCCGCGCACCGACCGACTGGCGGCCGGCGACGCCAAGCCCGCAGGACGCCGCGTCACTCCCGCGCCCGCCGAGCCCGCACCCGCAGACGACGACACCAAGCGCAGTGTCCCGCGCGCCACACGCTCGCAGGGCACACCGGGGGTGACGCCGCTGGCGCAGAAGATAACCCGCAGTATCGGGCTGTACGCCCGCGAACTGCGCGGCGCGGCGGCTGCGGCGGCGGCGGCGGCAGGCGCGCGGGCGGGAAACTCGGCGCGCGCCCGGGCCGGCGCGGCGGACCCGGCGGCGCGCCGCCCCCGACCGCTCGAAGGAGAACCTCGGCGCCGCGAGGACGCGCCCGCGCCCGCGCCGCGCCCGCCGCCTCGCCCCGCCCGCCCGCACGCGCCGCGCCGATAGCGCGCACGACGCCGAGGTGCACTCCACCACGCAGGAGCCGCCGCCGCCCTCCGCGTGTGTCGGCCCCGCCCGCCCCATGCGGCCGCGCTGCGCTCGCGCAATGACGCGGCGTCGCCCGTGTTGCGCGCTCGCGACGCGGCGTGCAGCGCGCGCGCTGCGGGGACGAGGGCGGCGGCGCCAGCAAGGCGGCGCGGCTGGTGAGGGCGGCGGCGCCGGCAAGGTGGCGCGGCTGGCGCCGGAGCGCTGCGCGCGGGCGCTGGGGCGGCGCGCGACGGGTCCGTGGGCGCCGGCGCTGGCGCTGCGCAACCGCCTGCGCCGGCGCCTCGCCAAGTAGCGCGGAGCCGCCCGCGGTCCGGCGCCGGGGTCGGATCCAAAGATGACTGTGTCGTATACGGTTGATTTTCTGTTGTTGTTTTTTTATTTTTATCGGCGTCTCGGGCGTCGTAGGTAGTTCCGTAGAGTTGGTGACTCAGTCCGCGGCCGCAGACGCGCGGCCGCCGTCGACGTTAAACAATAGTACAAAGGTATATTCTATATTTAACGTGTAAGTTTACCGCGTGGACCAGGAGGATTTATTAGCCCTAGTAGATATTTATTTTCTCTATATTTATAGCTTCTATCGTAATGCATTTAACCGTAGGCGAAATGTGAATCTGATTTTAATTGTTGTGACGTTGAGTCAGAGGCTACGTAGTAACTTCAGATAGATAAACTGCCTTATAAAGCGAGAGTACAACATGTTAACATTTTTATAAATATTTTACAATAAGATGACATTTTTTGAAATTCAAGTTTATAAGCAATAAAGCCTTCTTCCTGATCGCGGGCTAGGTTGATGTTAATTAGACTCATGATATGATAAATCGATAGTTTTACGACATAACTGAGCATGTGGCACTTTAGCTTTACACTGCAGTATTTGTTATAATGTGGTGATATCCGTTTATTATTCACAAGATATTAGACACATAAAAATTTTGACAACTTGTTAATATACTGATAGTATACACATATTTATTACATATAAATTCTTTATTATATTACCTAATTGGAACTATACCAAGAGTGCTTTCTCGAAATAACGTTAGTTAAGAGTGCTATATCTAATTATTATGGATAATGTACAGACAAATTTTGTACAGGTAACACCAAAATTATTTGTTTAGATTGTGCTAATATGTATTTTATATAAAATTAGCTAGATATTGGAGAAGTTATTCTTTTGGGAAAAGAATTGTTTTATGTACTTCCTAATTAAGCTTTATTGATTTTAGGACGTCAAACTGAATGTTGTTACTTGTGCCGAAATAGTTGACTGGGACGAGCTCGCGGGAGCGACGGTAACTTTGTTTACTATGAACATATCTATTAGCATAAAATAGTTGTACAAACACACAAAAGTGGAAACTCAACATATTTTCGGTTAAGGATAAGTTGTTGGTGCATGAACCATTGTTAGTTAATATCTTGATCGATCTCCTCGTAGTTATCCATTTGTTAAATAATGCCTTACACTATCCACCTCCACTTTAAATTTAACTATCGAAATAATGTGATTATGAGACCATTGATTTATTTAAAAACCAAAAAAGGTTTTGCGTGAATGCAACATTGTTGAAACTGTAAAATATTATGAAAATATTTTCTCTTACAGCAACATTGATTTGAATAGATGTACCTAAGAATGGACTGAAGATGTAATGTTAAGTTAAAAGAGTCCAAGTTATGTATGTTACATATTAATATAAATAATGAAAAAGTAATAGTGCCTCATTTGTTACCGACTTAACAAATACATAGGTAAAAGTGTTCTTTCATATATTGAGATATGTATTTTTATTGAAAATAAAATTTATGCATTGTAATTTAGCTGTAAAAGAGGTTTAATATAATTTGTTAAGCTAATTGTGTAAAGATTTTAAATATTGGCAGTCTGTCACTTATATCGTGAAATCAAGAAAATGTATAGTTTAGTTATTGAGTTTTGTTTTGTGACTTGTAAGGGACAGAATGTCAAGTTGAGAAATAAATTGAAATTGGTAACAATTTTGTAACTTGGAGGGTATTGCTGCCTTGTGAAAGAAGGCCGTAATCTGACCACTGGGATTATGGCAAATAAATCGCTTACGATATAGATTGAGATGCTAAAACAAATTTTATTACTATACATTGAAAGTAAAAGGATTATTGTAGATTTTATTTTTTGATTTAAATAAAGTTTGTATGAAATATTTATAGCATTTTATTCCATCACCTAATATTTTTACGCTATCCCCTGGGGCTTGGGCAGTTCCTTAGGCCACTTGCTGTATCCATGAGACACAAGCGCGTGCTTACTCGTTTTTAGTTACAACTCGAAAACATGAACTTTCTTGACAGAAGACAGAAAATATTTTTAGAATAAAACATCGCCACGGGAAACGAAAAAGTAACGTCAGAGTAAAAAAAACTGCTCATTAATTGTCTGATCATATAAAAAATAATAATTAGGAATGGGAAAAGACTTAATAATAAACATTAAGTACATAACACTTAAATATTCTAAGAATAAAAGCATACAATAATATCTGCAGCAGAAAACATAAATCATAAAATGTATATTCTACAAAAATGATAAGTACTCATTCATAGCCGTTCAAAATAACTGTTTCATACCCCAGGTAGTTTTTACTCGGGCGCCCGGTGAATGCGGAAGCTATCGGCCCAGATGCATCTTCCCCTAACATGAATGGCCAGCAACCCGCCCTATTTTTATTCACACCACCGACAAGCGGCGCGGGCCCGCTCACCCTACTATTTCAACTCGGCTAGGTTATAGTTTGGGCGCGCGCTCTAGCGTCCTGCCGTGCTCCCTACTCTCCGGTCGCCGTCAGTTACGCGACGAACGTAATAAGTGTCGCATCTGTTTATTTACCGCAATCCGGTTAAAATGTGACTTTATGTGATAATTTGTGGAAATAAGATTGCTGTATATTATTTGAAAGTGCCGTTGACATTATCAATTTTGTAAGTGCGTTTCCGGCGTGTAAAAACGCAGTATTGACGTGAAAAAACGCGGGAATTTAGCTTATCGACAGTGCAATGCGTTTAGTTTATCGATCGTGTTGTTGTGTTTGCTACTGCATTGGTGCATTCGGAATAAACTTAAATGTAGTTGTTTACCTCCCTCTCTTCGGCTTTCTCATGTTTACTGTGTAAATACGGAGAATCGGCGCTATTATTAGCACTAGGGTTAATAGTTATCGATCGCAGATGACATTATAAACAACTGTGCGGATTCAGTGTCATTCAGGGACTTGGGGTTTGACGATACACATGTCGCCGGTTTTCGAAATTTTGATCACGTTCACAACCGGATCTGAATAAATAAACATTGTTAATAGTATAAAAAATAGCGAACTCGCATTCCTTATGTTACCTAACAAGCTCAACTAGTTTTTTACGCGTACCTACGGAGGATATTTTGGCAATAGGTTTATTATTTGCTGTTTATGGCAGTTATCGAATGGTTTTTGCCATACTCAGTTGTTAGGGCACCACTTGTTCGTTATGTGATAATGATCTCTTGAATAAATTAACTCATAACTATGTAGTTTGATATTGAAGGGGTCCATATAAATTAGTTCTGTGGCTTATTAGTTATTATTAAAAATGTAGACGAACTCTATGAAGTCAGGCAACAAAAGGCTTCACAGAAACCCGACAATCTGTTGTTTTATTCCTGAATTTTCTCTAGCAAAGAATGAGGTTTTCAAGAAATTATCAGATTTTAAACTATAGTCACAGTACCTGTCTTCTTGAGTTATAAATATAACAAGCGAACTTAGAGGAACTAGTTAGAGACCCAACTACTTACAGACTAGACATCAGACAATGCATGCATCGTGTTATGTCACGGTCCAGATAAATTATATGACGCAAATGAAACCTTATACGAGCTAAATGCTGTCCACAAAAGACGCAGAAACCACTAACTTTAGAAAAAACCGGCTAAGTGCAAGTTAGAATCGCAGACAGACAAACGAATAGTGAAGTCTTAGTAATAGGGTTCTGTTTTGCCCCTTTTTTGTGTTTCGTACCCAAAGGGTAAAACGAGACCCTATCGTTTTCGCTCCTCTGTCCTCCGCCGCCGTCCGTCTGTCACCATCTCATCATCGGTTGTATCTCATGAACCGTGATAGTTAGAGAGCTGAAATTCACAAATGATGTTTTTCTGTTGCTGCTTTAACAACAAATAATGAAAACTAGAATAAAATAAATATTTTTGGGGGTCCCATACAACAAACGTAATTTTATAAATAAATGGTACGGAACCCTTCATGTGCGAGTCCAACTCGCACTTGGCCGGTTTTTTATGGAAAATCATCACATGACCCCTCCTCCTTGGGGTACGTACGGAACCAAAAAAACTGACATTACCAACTGCCTGTATATAGTCCGTATATAATAAGTTTGATTACGAATAATTAGGTCATGTTAATTAATCGATATGTTTTGTAAATAGTTCTCCATTGATAAGTTTAAATTTAATTAGTGCGTGCGTGTGTCCAATGAGGCTAACTTGTAACGAATTTTGATGATTTATTTATTTTATTTAACAGTTTATGTACACATCACACACAGAATACAGAGAAGAAGAAAAGATAGAACAGATAGTACAAAGGCACAGCTTATTTCATTAGAAATCTCTTCCAGCTGGCCCGATGATGTACTGTTCGATCAATTATTTTCATAAAAGATTGATAATTGTAATAGGCACAGTATTGAGTATTTGCTACTGCTAAATCTGCTATTAAATGAATATTTATCTGACTAGCCATTAATCTAATGGCTGAGGTAATCAATAGTTAAATACAGTTAAATGGTAATCGGTACATTACGTGGGTTCTAGGTAGTTAGAAATAGATATTTAATAGATTTAATTCCGTTTTGTACTCAGACCTACGAAATAAATTAAAAATCCCAATCAAATGCTTATTACCTGACCTCTTTATTTGAGGAACCATTTTCTAAAGGCTCCGAAACTACTGAAACGATATTAAAAAAAAACTGTTGGAAAGCTACACGTTCCCAAGTAGCATAGACTATATTTTATGCAGGTATGGGAAGTAATTCTCTCTGGATGCGCGTAAAATCGCGGGAAAACAGCTGGTTACTTACCTATTTGGTTTCTGGGGAAGCATTTTAAATGACATAAATATAAATCATCTACCGCATTACGAAAACAATACAATAAGACGACAAGTGTAGCGAACCAGTTTTAGTAGTCTATTAATTACCTATCTATCCGTTCTAAATAGTAATAATTAATCTCCTTTGTTATTTAGTCGTAAGACCTTGGGCTAATTACATAGTCTTTGTTCATTTGCATCTTATTTAAAAGTGGTATAAAGTAAATGTCCTGAAATTGTGGAATTAGATACGTCTCTTAATCATCATCTGCCAATCCCTTTCCCAACTATGTTGGGATCGGCTTGCAGTCAAAATGGATGCAGAGTTTTACATGGAGCGACGAGACTGCCTGTCCGACGTCCACAACCTAGTAACCCGGGGATCCCTTTAACCCTTTAGTAAGACTGGTTATCAGACTTACTGGCTTCTCAGCACCCATAACGACTGTCAAAGATTTTCAAATGATAACGGGGCTCACCAATTTTTCGTGCCTTCCGAAACACGGAAGATTGATACTAAAAAAGAGTACCTAATTAAAGTAGCTTTTCTTGATCTGAGAAGTCGCTAATGAGAAAGATTATATTATAATTTACAAATCTCGAAATCCTAATATAATAAATGTCGCTGTCGTTACTACTTTTTACCCGACTGACATGAAGGGTTCTATTTTTAGGGTTCCGTACCCAAAGGGTAAAACTTGACCCTATTGTTTTCGCTCCTCTGTCCGTCCGACCGTCCGTCCATGCGTCTGTCACCAGGCTGTATCTCATGAACTGTGTTAGTTAGAGAGCTGAAATTTTCACAGATGATGTATTTCAGTTGCAGCTGTAACAACCAATACTGAAAACTAGAATTAAATAAATAATTTGGGGGCTTCCATACAACAAACATGATTTTTTTGTCCGTTTTATAAATAATGGCCGGTTTGTTTCTGAATTCAGTGAATCTACCTACTAGTAGTCTACCTACGCAGCTAGATCTACAATGTGTAACTTAGTACCAAGTTTCCGGTTTTACAGTCCAATGGATCGGAACAGAACGTCATTGACAAATATTGGGACCGCCATTGAATCGCAATCGATTGTTAAGTAAGAATCATTTGAATTTCTGCCAGTATTGCGTCGCTATTTGCTTAGCTTACTGATTAATCGATTTTTTATGTAAGACAAACAGTGTTTGCATAATGGGTATTGGAGTTACAATGATTACAATAGCTTTTCCTATCAACTGCCAATTTTAAATGCTTGAGGATTGCAAGCGATACGCCCCGCGCCGTTGACCATGGTTAGCAATAAATGCTTCATTGCTAGTTTTGATGATAGTTAAAGCCATCCACTTACACTATTCATATTTTTTTGACTTTCTAATCCTCTACCTACGGGTTCTGGAACCCAAAGGGTAAAACAGCACCTATATACCCAAAGGGTAAACCCAACCAGGCTGTCTATCTCACGAATAGTAGAGTTTTCACAGATGATGTACCTATTTTTGTAATTATGTACTAAAAACTTGACCTTAAATAAATATTTCAGGGGGTCCTAAACGTGGTTCCAGAGGTAAAGAACGTCGAAAATTTAAGACGAAATGGCGAATTAACCGATCTAACAAAATAACTGCGAAAATCATCGTGAAAGTTACAAGTTACAATAGTTTTTTTTTATTTTGCGACTTGATTTTATTTCGTTCGGTGTCGCTCATTACAGTAGTGCGACCATCATTTTACTGGAAAGCGGACTTTTAGATGTTGCGGGGAAAGCTTACGAGTGCTAGATGTATGGTCGGGGAGCGTGGGGTGACTATGTTTGTAGTAACGGGGTATATTCGCCATTTTCTGAATATACTTATTTCAACAGTAATTTATATATTATTATTCAGGATAGGGTTCTCCATGTGAGAGGAGGCCTGTGCCCAGCAGTGGGACGATAAAAAGGCTGTAACAGTACAGGGTTCAACTTACTAAACTGTAATACCTGCTGTCGTTTGAACATCTTCGGCAGTCGTTACAGGTAGTCAGAAGCTTGTAAGTCTTAACTATTCTGACCTAGAGGTATTGGATTGCCCGGGTTACTGAGTTGAGGAGGTCAGATAGGTAGTTGCTTCTTGTAAAAACACTGGTACTCAGATGCATCCGTTTAGTTTTCAACCATTCGGGAGAATATTCGAAAAGCGTAAAATATTAATCACAAAAACAAACGCATGTTACCGAGGTAGGACCTCTATTATAATAATAACAGTTCAATATTTATTCCCACTATAAATAACTCTGAATAATTTCCCTAATACAGGCAGGTATTTATGAAGATCTTTCCTCTATTTACCATATAGTGTGGGCACACTATAAATAGAAAACATGGCAGTTTACCCGCCACGGTGTTTAGTGCAGGCAGCGATTCAAGATAGATACACCATAGTGAACACAACTTCTATTTTCTATGTACACGTGCATATAGTTTTAATTATACGCAATTAAATGAAAGTGTATTCATGTTAATTGTAACTTTTTATGTAGTAGGCTGTCTGGGTTTACTTCGTACAAACGGTCCCTGTGACTTAAAAAAAAAAGCAAAAAGCGCGGCAATAAGTATTTCAAATGTTGATTTTCGAACTCCGTTTTTGTATTGAGCATAGACTGAAAACCAAGGCTGCCTTGGATAAGTTTTGTACTAAAATACTTGATTATCGTTTTTTACAGGAATTTAAGTGCAAAAAACTATAGTTATAAAGTAAACAGTGTGAACTGAACTTGAGTGTAAAGTTTTCCAAAGATTTCTCTGTGATATAAAGTGATATTTGACTGTGAACGTTCGTGATTTTGTAGTTGGAGCCAAAGGATTTTTTTTAACAATGGGTAAGTTGGTTTTCAATGTTCCTAAGATTCCTTGTAATTATTTGTATGCTTTGTTTACATAAATCTATACTGTTAAATTGTAGGAGAGTAGTTTTCGGAACAAACTAAATTAAATCATTGGACAGAAAAGTTAGTAGGCATATCTACATATTTTTTTCAGAGACACATTTTTTTATGGTCTCGGTTACAGTCCTCGTCCATTTCAGTGCGCGTAAAGCATTACGGAAGTTAACCATTTGACTCTTACGCATTCATCATCATCATCATCTCAGCCACAGGACGTCCACTGCTGAACATAGGCCTCCCCCTTAGATCTCCACAGATACCTGTTGGAGGCGACCTGCATCCAGCGGCTTTATGCATTAGTTCGTACAGATCTTCTGAAAAAGCTTGTTTGTCCGAAGGTGGTTGTAGTAAAAAATACATAGAAAAACATGCGCAAGAGTGTAAAAGTAAGTAATGCATAAGCACTATAAAGTTGTATATTTATTGTCTTCAGGTTAAACTTTCATTCTGTAATCACTTGATTGTAAATGGCAAGATTTTTTAATTGTCACAGCAAAGTCCACTCAAGCGTAAACAAAATAAAACAAAATAAACAAAAACAAAGAAACGATCGGAGAAAATTAACGGGACGAAGTAAAGGCCCATTTTCACCGACAACATAAACGTCTGTTTTTTCTTAAAACAACTAAAATTCAATTTTCAAAGAAAACAGTTGCTTTATTAAAAGCTTCTCTAGCCGATTATCGGCTACAGCGGCTTTTACCAAATATGGAGATCAGCCAACTCCGCAGGACATATTATATATAGTGCACAAGCATTTGCGCAGACACAGGTGCACTCACTATTCCTTCCCTCTCACAGAGAGATTAGACGATCATGCTTTACTAAAAACGGATATTTATGTTGTGGGTGAAAATGGGCCTTAAGTAGTTTGCTAAATGTAATCGATCGATTGATGATTGATATCATCCCACGTATATAAGTTCATTCATTCATATTCATTCTATGAAACATCGACTATGAATCAAGACAAATGCGAAATAGATGCGTCCTAATATCGCACTTAGCGAACCATTAACGAATCCACGAATACTTCTAGGCAAAAATATGTAGGTAACTGTAGGTATGTATAAAAGTTTAAGGTGCAGAATTGATTTCGAAAATAAATGATACACTAACGCGTGCATATGAAACTTCCAGAAATAGCTAGTCTAGTCTTTACTAATATTATAAAGACAAAACAGTTTTGTTTGTTTGCCCTAAAAGCTCCGAAACTTCTAATCCGATGTGAGAAAGTCTTTCACTGCTGTTAAACTACATTCCTTCTGAGAATACATAAGCTGTATTCTTCTAACCCAGCATGGGCAGTAGTACCCCCAGGATGCGGGTAAAACCGCGTGGAACAGCTAGTTGGTAAATAAAGCAAGAATTGGTGGCATAATAACTCCGCAGCCCAAGGACGTTCAGTTGACTCATGTGGATTGTCTGCAATCACAATTCACAGTTGTGCCGTATGCTAAAGTAGGCGCGGTATTCTGATGAGCAGCATCGGAGTTTGATTTTGATAAACATATGAGAAGTGATATCTCCTTTAACAGCGAATTTTAATAACCTACAGGAATTTGTCAGTAAGCTTTTGTGGAAGCTTATGATAAAATTCAATCTCTAATAAATCTAGAATCCAAAACAATAAGAAATATTATAAGGAGGGGCGCTAGCCTGTGAAAAGGAAAATCCTGGTGATTCGGCACACTTTAGGGGAAAACCCTATGACCATCACTATACTACTCCTTGTTGAATAGGCTTTGATATTGATCGGAACTAGGTACCATTGCACACATTAGTTACCTATATGAAATAACTAATAGGTAGGTATAGTAAGGCTCACCACTCGTATATTGCAAAACTGTTGAAACACAAAGCTAACACTCCCATACCAAGTCACAGGTTCTATCATTATACCGTTTTAATACATAACCCAAATAAACCACAATAAATCAAATCACCGCGATCAGAATACACCAGCTGACTGGTACCGAGCCCACGTGCTCAGTTGACCCGAATGTTACGCCGACGCACTGCCTCACACCTTTCCGACATTCTACCGAAGCTGGCTTTAGTATTTGTTTACTGCTACTGTGTAGATCTAGATAATATCGGAGTAATAGGAGAAGTTAATTAAGTCCATTTTTAGTAGGGACATCTGTTCCGCCTTGCCAGGTATGCCGTCATTTTTGTAACCCAAAAGTATGTTGCAAACTTGGATACTTACATTTAATTTACTAATTATTTTATTTATTAACTTAAAAAGATACAAAAGCTAGATAGCTTAGATAAGTTTTTACTAGTTTTTCTAAAGCTATGTGTTATGAAATAAGGAGTTCACCGAGAATTGCTCCTTACGGTATACCCTGTTCCATAAATTGAAATTTCTTACTCTAAAGAAAACTGTGCATTGTGTTAAGATAAAATATAAATAAAAGTTTTTATAACTAATTGTATTCCGCAGATAATAAAGTTATTATATTTAATTAACTAGCTAGCACACATAAATCTATGTCACAAGTGTTACTGAGATCTATAAATTATTGTTTTTCTGACATTCAAATTGATACATTACTTCATATCTGATTATTAATACATGAGTATTATGTCACCATCCTCTTAATATGTCACAGTATGCATTTTTTCACACACCCACACTGTTTAACAAAACAAAAACTGCGTCAGGGTCCTGTTGTCCTATGAGTCCTGTAGTGTTTAGTTACAATCTGACTGAATTCAATAATTGAGTCATTTTAAAGTGATGTAAACCTCTTCTTCTTCTCAAGTTATTTGAGCTCAGCTTTCACTTCTCTTTGTCAGGTGTCATACTAACATCCACTCCCTTCTTATTCATGTCATCTTCCAGGCAGTCAATTCATCTTTTCCTTGGTACAACTGCCTTTCCCTCCTTCCACATTCATACTTAGATTTTGTTATTATCGTTATAAAAATGTATTCTATGAATGATGACAATTAAATAAAGGTGTGTCTGGTCCCACGTATTTGCACAAATATATGGTAACCTTGTGGGTTGAACTTTTTTATATTCCGCGGATCTATGAATGAATTGTCTTGTATGTCTATTTATACTAAACGTATTAATAGCTTTTTGCTATACTTAGAAGATGCCGACATCGAATAAGGAAATTATAATAGTTATAGGCATATAATTTTGTCTTTTTGTATAATATCCATTTTGTGTCTTTGAGAACTTCCTGAAACTGTTACGGTTATGGGCGGAAGATTCTACAAATCTTGACTGCAGTAAAGATAAGCTTTTCTATTTGGGTCATCTCTTAGATGAATCAAATCCCGAGTTTCCTGAAGCATACTAAATGCCTGTATGTAATTTGTTATCGCATCTTTCGTGACTTAAAGATACCTCTATCTCTTGCTCTGTTCGTAAGGGTTTGAAACCGTTGACATCCAAAACATACGTTTCAATCTTCAATGTATAAGATCTCAGTTTTGTGGTTCATGTAGGTAAATGCTTCTTTCTTAGAATACTGGGTTTTCCCTCAAATCTTTTCCTTGATTTAGCACTCTTGACGTACATAGAAAACAGCAAAAATTGCTAATGTCTGTCTACCCAATCCATCATTTTATGCTTTATACCACTGGTTCATTTGTCAACTTTTTGCTTACTAATTATTCCTTCAGTAATGTCTTATTAACAGCTGGTTACCCTTGAACTTGTTTTATAACGATAGTGTTATTTAGCTGTCACTGGACAGTAGGGTCACCATGAATTTTGAGACTAGAGATCGAGTAATATGATGGTGATGCAATTAAATCAATTGTATGTGTCTGCCTGCTTTTCCAGCTTTTTTGGGATCGGCTACCAGTCCAAATAGATGCAGCAAGCAAACTACTTATTGCATTTACTCGGAGCGAGTATCTGTTTGATCTCCTCAACCCTCAAGGCAATTTTGGTAGGACTGGTTGACAGACTTAGGTAATTAATGCAATATTGTAATTTTTCGTATTCGGATGAGATGATTTTGTTTAGATACTTTCTATTGAAATAATAAAATAAGAAATATTAATTTCTTAATGACTTACAGAACGCGTGGCGAACATCGCGTAAATCTTCCCACGCGGTTTAGATTACACAGCACGTCATTATTATTCCGCTAATATTATGATTAATTGATTCGCTCCATCATACCGATGTTTGTTCAAGTAACACTTGAAATTAAAACCTATACTCTAAGTAGTTCACAGTAAGGTGCAAATTACAACAAACGCGAGCGCATCAGGTGTTTGTAAGAGCCTTCATACACGAGCCGATTTGACGCACGCTTTAATTTCAGCGATTTAACTGTTCCAACTATTAGTGGCGTGTATGTAATCCGCTTGTATTTTCTGCTATGTTCTGAACTAACTGTGCGTTTGCACGACAGTCCGTCTGCAAAGCCATTTAGGTTTATATAGCGGGTATTTACTGTTGTTGGCACGAGAAAACACTGGTTATTTCACTTAGTTTTGCTCCAGTGAATGGTAAAATCTAGTGTCTATACGGTACTGGTTATGAAGCGGCAATTACTTACAGCTGTTCACTCTACAATTATTGTGAAGAAAGTTCAAATTAAAAGACAGGATTCCTGCGGAACGTCCATAAACTGCTTCGTGTTTGTTTTAATTAAAGTGTAATGGAAAACAAAGTCGCAGTCGTTGAGCGTGACTGTTGTTCGTCTATGGAGGGCCTTATGTTGCTTAGATCGGTGAAGTGAGTTTATCAACGACATTGACCGACTTCTCGAATTTAAGGTTCGTGTTAGTTTAGTGTCCTTTTCTTAATCTTTGTACTGACATCTTTTTGAAAAGGAAATTAATATACTAGCAAACAAAAATAAAGGCAAGGTTTGTTCTAAATCCCGAGGTAGCTATTTACCGTAACCGAATAAAAGTAGCCTATGTTCCTATCCAGGGTCTAGAATACCTATCTGCAGTTTTGGTGTGAAAGCGCGTAGCGTATTTAGAGGAATAATATTAGTAGGGATGAAGAAGTTGAACCAAGAATTCATAAGTGTTACAACACTTAGGGTATAATTTAGACGGTCACCAAAAATATTTTTAAGAATCTAAGCTGAGGCACCAAATAAAATAAACAACTCCAAAAAAAATAAATTGACTTTATTAAAAGGGCACTAAAGTATATAATATTATGATCCAAAATAAAAAATCGGTAAAAAAAACTTTTAAGTTAAACGGTTTTATCTTATGTGCACTGAAAACTAGAAAATAAAAAAAACTGTTACTTACCTATAAACCTACGTAGGTGGTCCCGGTCATATTAGACTAAAATAAAAACGTGGGGCCCATTACCTAACTATTGCTGTAATGCTTTCTTCTAGAGGTGTAATAGGTGTGGATTTCTACTTACTATAATCGTAACTGGAGATTTTGACAATCAATAATCAGCCGTAGCGGCTTCACCAGCGAACGCCGAGCTCACGATCTACCAAAGTATAAAGATATGCTTTGCCATAGGTAGGATTTCAGAGGGCCCCACGTTTTTATTTTAGTCTAATATGACCGGGACCACCTACGTAGGTTTATAGGTAAGTAACAGTTTTTTTTATTTTCTAGTTTTCAGTGCACATAAGATAAAACCGTTTAACTTAAAAGTTTTTTTTACCGATTTTTTATTTTCTAGTTTTTAGTATTTAATGAAAATGCCTACCGAATATTCCTCATTCTATATATGGGTCAGCAGCGGTGAGGGAGTGCCAGACTCTTACTGACTAAAAACCGTTGTGTTTCGTCGTAGGCCTTTTATGTACCAGGACAATCCCGCAGCCCAGGCAGGCCTTGGCCCTGTTGGGCCCCGCTGGGGTTGCTGACAGTATTCTACTTGAGTAGCCCTTTCATTTGATACCCATATTGAGGGGGTTATGGAAAAAATATGTAATCCGCCATTTTGTACCGGCGGCCATCTTGGATTTACAATGTTATTGATATTAGTATATTGTATTGTCATCGGATTTAAAGGTGTGTACCAAATTTCAGATCAATCTGACAACAGCAAGGTACTTAAATTTGAATTACTAAATTTGACCCAAGAATAAATAATAAAACAAACAGGGTAAGCTAAATAAAACCGTTTAAAAAATAAAATAACATCAAAAAAATCGCAAATCTCGCACAAATATTATCTTTGGTTCCCAAAATGGATTAATGGTCACCAAATTCTATCCAACTAAAAGATTAATATTACTACCAAAAATCAAAGTTAGTGACGAAAACGAATCGCTGCAAAACCGACTCCACGTAGTCTTGTCTGCCCTGCCCCTAGAGTGCAATTCAAAACCGCGTAGGCGCGGAGGGGCGAGGCGGCCTGCTCGCAAGCTCGCATGGGACCGCCGGAGCCCCGCAGCGCCGGAGCCGTGACAGAAGCCATGCTTGCTGCATGTTGCGTGCTTACATTTTAAACGTACTGAGTTACACACAAATTCATATAACAATAAATAAGCGACGTACGTTTGGGAACCCCAGTATATTAATTGGTATTTGGGAAATATTCTAGCGATCGTTAGCTTTTTTAGTCTAACAAAAATGACCAAATTAGGAGTCATGGTATTACATAATTGGTAACATCTAAGTAGTGACAATATATAATATTTGGTCTAAAGTGTATTTTAAAGGCGTCCATATATTTTTTTAGTAGTCAATAATACGAAAAAATGGTTTTATTTAATAATATTTTTGGAAACGTTATTTGGTGACCATTTATCCATTTTGGTAACCGTTTAGAATTTTTTTGGTAGTAAAATAGGTACTTTTTTGGGTAGTGTTTAAACACAAGCCCAAAACTTATTGATTAGAACAATAACGTAATGTAGGTATGTAAGTATAATTGAAAGTAACAGCGATGCTTGACAGTTGTAAATCAGTCAATTTACGATAGGCAAGTATCACCAACACATTATAATATCCTGTGTTGATATAGGGCAGGGATCGTGAACCTTTTGATTTGTCGTGGTATATAAATAAATTGATATTTTCCACCTTAGAAACTACTAAGCCTTTAACTAAGAATAAAAGCTCAGCTAAATGATTGGTGTTCTATGTAAGTATTAAAACTTCACATCTTTTAGCACGTATTACGATATTAAAGGATGATGGCTCTCATCACTGGTTCTTTTCTTCACTATCATGGTTCTAAATAACCTTATGTATAACATAGGTCTTAAAAAACAAGTTCCTTATAATAAGTACTTAGGCATATCTTCTTTTCTGTGCTACAGTTATTTAGGAAAAATATCAGAAGTAAATAAATGTTCCGCATGTTTGCCATCTCTGAAATAGTCTGCAGTTTCATTGCCCCCTAATAATAGACCTTTATGAAATAGTATCGTGTCTAGTATCTACAGTGGAAAGTTAAGGTTTACTCATTGTACAGCTTTAACTTATGTGTATGACAACAGGGCCCTATACCTAGTGCGACAATAAAAAGGCAGGTGATAATGGTAGCAGCCAGGCCCGCCGTAAGCGGGCGTGCAGCGCGTGCACCGCACGCGGGCGGCACGTCCTAGGGGGCGGCAAATCGAGCGACCTATCACGTAATATTAAAAAATACAATATCTTTTTACCAATTATTTGATTTCAATATTTCCGAACACAGCAATAGCGCTAAGAATATTACTTACACTGCCGGTTTCAGTTACATTTGTTGATCATTTTCAAAATTAAAAATTATTAAAAACGATTTAAGATCAGCAATTGGCGTAGCGTGGGGGGGAGAGAGCATTGGGGCAAATGCCCTGGGCGGCACTATTTAGGGGGCGGCAAAATTAACCCATACGGCAAAATTAAACCATAATTACGTAATAAAAATATTTTTACTAAAAATAGATGAGTAGATTAGCAATAAAATTTCAGAAAAACCGCCCTCGCTTTGGTCGTCCCCTATCAATTTTGACGGGTTCATCCTTTGCATCCCCAAAAAAATTCGCGCTAGCTGCGCTCGCGCCTCCATGTCAGATATCGCAGTCAGTAGCGGTTTTAGGGTAGGGCGCGGTTGGGCGACGGCCCAGGGCGCCGGATATAAGGGGCGCCGCAGGCGCCCCCAACCAATCCTTGATCAGAATGTTACTCCTATTTTTGGTTTTAAATTTCATCGAAGATTGCAACTTACAAGAACTGTATCCAAATGAATGGATAGCATCAGGGCCATCTTAACCTATGGTGCAGCGTGTGTGAATAACCCGGGCGCCGCGGGCTCAGGGGCGCCCAAGGCGAATTTGTGTTTAATTCCGCGTTAAATTTGAGAAATTCTCGAAGAAACACTATTTTTATGTCCCAAAACTCAAAAATTTTCGCGCTCGCTTCGCTCGCGGTTTCCTTGCTTTACGCTTTGGTTTTTTATCACATATAGCTACTTTTAATGTCCCAATACTCAAAAAAAATCGCGCTCCCTTCGCTCGCGGCTTCTTCACTTCACAGTCGCTTTTTATTATATATGTTTAGGACTTTTAGTGATCCAAAACTCAAAAATTTTCGGGCTTGCTTCACTTTACAGTTGTTTTTATTTTTCAAGATTTTTTTAGTCTACCTTAGCAAAAAGGGAGCGTCGTTTTTAAGTTCTTAAATTAATAAGAAAGTAACTTCTAGTTTCCATATGAACTTTCTTATTTACGGTACTACTTTAAGTCCCAAAATTTTAATACATAGGCACCATCATCAACAAAGAGTTATGTACGGGCAAAATTTTAAGTAATTTTTGTTTTGAGTTATAAAATATTACAAAAAATTTCGCGCTCGCTCCGCTCGCGCAATCAGAAGACATATTCTAGTTTTTTTGCATTCACCAACCAGCAATAACTTATGTACGATTGGGCTACATTTTACGTAATTTTTGCTCCGACTTGTGTACTATAAAAAAAATATTCGCGCTCGCTTCGCTCGCGCAATCGGTATCTACATACGTCTCTATTTTTCGTATGGGTTTGAATTGCAGTTGGAGGGCGCCGTAGAAATCTCGCCCAGGGAGCTGGTTGAATTAAAACCGGCACTCATCGCAATTTATCTTTGTTTAATTGTTGTTGGCATTCAATTCCGAAAAATCATTTTTTGCGCACGTCCCTTATAGCTTTTTGTTTACTTTCGCTTTTTGTGGTATGTTTACTTCATGAAAACTCTAAGGAAAAAATCGCGCTCGCTTCGCTCGCGGCTTCATGTACATTTGCACTTCGTTTCTGTGTATATCTTACTTTCTGACTTTGCTTTGTTAATTTACAGTGGTTTTTATTTGTTTTGTGTCCTATGACCAAATAAATTTCGCGCTCGCTTCGCTCGCGCTTCCTTACACATAAATTATGTCTCATGCGTTGACTTTTTCAACGGGAAGCCCACCAAAAACCATTAATAACATATTTTACTGAAATTAAACATTGCTATAGATATTTAAGTTCGTTAGTTTAAGTTACCCATAATCTGTTCTAAGCACTTTGATATACATTTTGTTGGTACCTACCCATTAATCACAATCTTTCAATACATAGGGGCCACTTGGGTAATGATTGCACTGCATTCATGCCCTAAGCAATTGCTTAGTCTGCTTATGGGCTAACCCAGGACTTCTTAGGTTACTCTAAGACTTGAGCATTTCAAGTAAATAAAAAGTTATGTGTAATATATGTTATGTACCTATTGCAATATTTATGTATCCAAAAGGAAGTGCGTTTTCTGCAATCAGAGCGGTGCATGTACATATTTTTTTCTGTTGGACAAGTAAAATGGATATGAATGGGCGGGTGGGTCTGGACCGCCCCCCCCCACCCCTTATATATTTTTTGACAATAATATGTAGTCGTAGGGCGGCATAATCGGTTTTGCACGCGGGCGAACAAACAGCTAGCGGCGGGCCTGGTAGCAGCAGTCTGCAGTAATCAAATCTTCTACCAGACACGCCCGTTTCATTTCCTCAACATTTTCAATTGCCCCGATTAATCTTCTAAAAAAGTCCTAAAGCAATCAAGACGGAAACTACATCAATTTACCTAAGTATACATACAGGCCTAAGGTGAAAGGGCCATTCATTCACCTGGTTTCCGAAACCGATTCAGGCTGATGGCCACATCTGACAATGCTGAGGTGTGTTAGTGGGCGAATTACAACACACACATTGTTATCCTGATGGCTGATACTGTAGCATTGCGCAAACGCAGTATTGATGAATACATGTGGGCTTTTCTTAGGTATCGGTTACAATGAGTTTTGGTGCCATTAATTAGCGTGGTGGCTAGGTCAATCGCATCTTGGTTTGTGAAAATAGGATTTGGTATTCGTAAATAAAAATCTGAGTGCAATTTACACACATGTGATCTCATGGAAATACCGGTCATCTGATTCAAAAATCGTGAAAAAAAAAAACTAAATCACACAAATTTTGTTAATTTTCAGGAAACTAACATTGTAGTTATTACCTTGGTGATCTATGGTAAATTACTACACAACCTACCTCTCTTTTAATTAGGTATAATATTCAAAGTAGGTACCTTATCCATAATTTACTGCTGTCCAGACCACAGCCTTATTGAGAAAAGGCATACCACCAATGTTAAAAGATTATTCCCTTCATTAAAAGATTATACTAAATTGAAATTGAAATTCGTGAAATTTCTCGCAGGTGTGAAATGAGCTTTACGCATTCACCTTACAATGTATGGTGGTAAATTAAAAAATGTTTGTATGTAGAAAACATTATGCCTTCCTACGTTTGTGCGAGAATTTTATCGCTTGAATATTTTCCTTGATGTAGACATTTGGGTTGCATTTCAATGGTAGACTAGCTAAATTACTGACAATTCATTCTTTACAAGGCTAATTTGTGTTAGTATACTCGTTATTACATATGCGCGAATAAATGTAAAAAAAACATTTGAGTATCTCCTCCATTTTGGGAAATCGGTTAGAAAACCTCTTAATAAATAGTTTTATTATCATGGCTACTTTAGAGACCTTAGGACAAGTACATAATTATTTTTAGCCACACATTAGTCACAAAATTAACATAATAAATGTCACACGGCATGGCGGTCAAAAACACACAAATCGGTAAAACAACAAAAACAAATACAATGCAAATTACCGCGAATTCGGTGTTATCAAGACACCCACTGCCTTCAAGCCATTCACGAACGCATTTAGTGAGCAACTCAACACTATAACGAACGCGCCAATCATAGCCGAATAAAAAAAAACATGTGACAACTATTTTGTTTACTCTAAAAAAAAAACGAATCCCGCGCCTTATCACTAACTTTAATTTTTAGTCAGTGTGCAACTGCGATAATAGACGCACGTGTTTTATATTGAGCCGTAACAGTGTTGTGAATTTCGATAACGTTTTTCAGTTACATTTAATTAATTTAAAAGCCTGTAAAATCGTTTGTGTTGTGATTTGTGTTGTTTTGGATAAAGTGCCTGCAACGGCACTTAAAGGTTGGTAGCTAAATAATTTTGTTGGTACATATTTGTAGGTGTATCTTACACCTTCGTATCGAGTGTAGCACTTGATTTTATCTTAAGGGAAATAATGTTTTTATCTGTGATTCTTGAAGATATGGATAGAGAGAGGAATAATTACAAGAAAATCGAAAGTAAAAATCATTTCTGAAAACGACATACCGACTGACACCCAAAAATTAGGAGAACGATGTGATGAAATATCCCACGAATTTGGGATACCAATTAATTATCACAATTTTGCAATTTTTCGCAAAAATATTTTTGGAAGCGTTAATAACTTAACACATACTTATAAGGCAGTGATAGATTAGTTGAAAACGTGTAAATCGGCGTTGAAATTAATCAAAAGTCACGATTTAATAAATACACGCGATCCGGTTCCATAAACGTTATTATAAAGTCATTAAAATATTTTAAAAGCGGTATAATTAAGAACGTGAGACATATTTATTTATGAGATGTGAGATCGAAATTGTTTAACATTTTTAAAGTATAATCTTTAACGTTGTAATGTAGGTAAGCAAAGGTCAAGTAATGGCAAGTGTGCCTAATTAGCTAATTGTGTTAATATAATTGGACAAGAGGCCGCATTAGAGGAATATTTTTTTGTTACCCTAAAGAAGATGTAGGTAGTAAAACTATGGGCTGAAACACCACCTCAGGACATGGATCCCAGAAAAAAGCACTGTCGAAATATCATTTAGTCCCAATAGTTTTTATATAAAAAGCAAAGATAGACACTTCCACGCAAACTAGGAAATTCAGTAGCTAACCAATGTACTAGGTTTTAAGACCTACTAGGAGATTCATAAGACCTTGATGACAGGGATATTTTTCTCTCATCTTTTTTTCGCTCTGTTCCCAAATTATTTGGGGTCAACTTACAACCTCATAGGTACGATTTCAGCCTTCATACTTCCTTATTTGCCAATTTTCTTATTCTCGATTTCCAATTCCTACATAGTTATCATTAATTCTCATATAACTTGACTAGCGGCTAATCTCTTTAATGCTTTCCGTACGTGACTTCTCATAAAGTTAAGCTGTTTTAACATAAATATTGATATCACCTTTAAGTCTACAGTTAACGCTAAACGTGGTTAACGCGGTGACAACTCAATTAGTGTTGTTAACTCTTTGGCTTCCTTTCGATATAACTTTGTATTGGGTTATGTATGTTGCATCGACTATGTAACTAACTTACGAGCATTCGAATGGGTATCATCATAATATACCCTGGACATCTCTTGTGGTCAACTTTAGCATCATTTGGGCTTTTGTCAAATATTCGGATATATTGGATCGTTCTAAGCTGAAGTTAGCGTCTGTTGCGTCTTCAGCGTTTGTTAATATTCAGTTACATCCGTTTAGACTGAAAGCCGATCCCAACATAGTTGGGGAAAAGTCTCGGAGGATGATGATTATGTAAGCATGACTATAGTATAATAATTTTGTAGCCATAACGAGCAGTCTCACCAAAATAGACCCAACAAATCCGATAATTGGAGTCAAAGTGTACATAGACTTCATACATATGGATTTATGCTAAAACATGTCTTTATCCTGTCCCACAGCAGATGTCATTGACTGGTCTAGTCGGTGCACCGAGGATAAACATAGATTTATGTGTAGATCTAATTCTAGCCTGTATAAAGTTTACTGACTCGCCGAGTGCTTGGGTAAACATGATGAGTGGTACGTGCGTCTCACAAGTTTACAATCAGGTGTAGATAACGATTGATAACGGCAACATTCACACTGAAAGTGGAATTTTTGTTATTTGTTCTTCCCTTCATTTAATACCTATAATAATTTCCATCTGTCCAGCTTTTTTCCTAACTAGGTTTGGTGTTGCCTCCCAGTCTCACGGCGTACCAATGTTATACATGGAGCTACTGCAAAAATGTTTAAATCACAGCCGGAATTGCCAATTTAACGTGCCCAAGTATCATCGTGTCCTTAGTCCCTTTTGTACTTAATAATGGTCAAAATACTGCCCACAAATGGCCACACACAAAGAGGAACGTTCAATTGTAATTTTAAACCGAATTTACGTCCACATATTCAGCCGGCGTCTCGTCATTGGGTAGCGAATTACATTCAAGCGTAACTTCGGCATTATTGGCAACATCATATGAATAGTGCATTATATCCAAATCAGTCAATATGGCTACCGGATTCCGCTCTATTATCTGGTTTATAGCTTTGCATTACAAATGAGATCTTCCTTGTAATCAGAAAAGTTTTCCTAAATGAGGTCTGTCGTAATATCTTTTTCATCTAAACGTTGCGCTGAATTATATTTTCTGTGTCACGTGTAAATGTTTTCTTTATAACCATGTCTTAATATTCTTTATTCCATTGCGAATTGTTACCATTTCCAACTGCAGCATTCCTTAGATACTACTTATGCCAAAGATTCTAATTGATGTCTGTCTTGATTCATCCTCAGTTCATCATGGAATATTAGTTCGACTGCATTGTCCCTGCCTCTTGAGTTAGTATCGTTTATTGGTTTAACTAGTCAATCGTTTTCTGTCCCTATCAAAGGCTCATCAAATGAATCATCATTTGCCATTTTATGAGTGATGCAGTTATCAAATTGACTAATACATCAAGTTATTCCAAATGTGTAATATTTTTGTTTTTGTATATTAACAAAGTCAACAACAAAGTAAGCGATTCTCTATCCTTTCCATGCGATCATGCAACTGATATTGAGGAAGTAAAGCTAGGCAAAATACCTACATTAACAGCTTTACTTATATCCTGCAAATCCTGCAATCATCGAAAAATTCAACATTTTAAACAATAGCATTAAAAACTTTCCTCCACAACTATTCTCGGCTATAAAATCCCACACCTAAATTATCTTCTCTTAATTGATTAACACAACTGACGTCATTTGTCTAAAATCAAACCGGACCTTCAACACTCGAGAACTTAGTTCTAGCAATATTATGACAAATCGTAACCACTAAACAACAATTTTGACAACTAAAGGACATTGTGTCCTTAATAATTTAGATAGTTTAACCGCAACAGGCTGAATGCACCATGCACTAACCGTAGTTACAAGTTATCTAACGGATCGTTATCGTTTCATTGAGCGTTTGTCAATCGCTGCGCGGGCGCCTTCTCTCGTTTGATTAGACAAGTTTACCAGGTGGTGGCATTGGCATTTAGCTTTGTAAGTTTGCACATTTAAATCCTATATTATCTGGGATTAATCTTCTTTTATGTCATACTCTAAAAAAATATCAACTTGTCATATTTTTTTTAGTGGAAGCACAAAGCAGGACCTATATGTTTAAGTGCTCATATCTTTCTAAATCAACTGAAAAATTATTCATGAAATCGATCATTTTGTAACTGGAATTTATATTATTATCGATTACTAAAACAACTAACGTACACTAATGCATCAAACGATTTACACATACACGAATTAACTTAAAAATGCAACTCCACCAGTCCTTGCAGCAATGGTTGCGTAGGCGCAGATTGCAGCACTGTTCTAGATATTGATCGCGACATCTCACTGTGACATTCATGACTTCATGACTTCATCGGTTAGGTATAGGGCTGCCATCTTGAATTTCGCCAAACCCGGACAAACATAAAAAAAATCCCGGACATTTGGCGTAAATGGCATTTTTTCCCCGAACGAGTACGATTTTGTAAACAAAATAATACCTAATTTAATTGTAATCCATTTACTATAAATATATATTTAAATTCAATGAGGTGCTTCCTTACATGAAAAATGTCCAGGTTTTCCCCGGACACTTCTTGAAACCCCGCCCGGACGGTCCCCGGACGGCCTCCAAACGAAGACGAATCTGGGGAAACCCGGACGAATGGCAGCCCTAGTTAGGTATCGATTTGATTGGCATATCCTTCCGTTCAGGTGGTTAGTGACGTGGGGTCATAAAGTCACTCATAACTGACCGGTTGGCTTGGGGGACTCGAGTAGCAGTTGTCAAATTAGGTCACGCGGTGATATGTGCGGATTATTTTTAGAGTAAAAGAGGTTTAAATATTGAAGAGGAATAACATTTTCTTTGATATGGCTTTGGTTTATTGTTTGATAGTTGATATATATGAAAATTATATATTTTAAGTAGATGAACGACTGAACGATGAACTAAGATATAAAGTTGCAGAAACTCTTAAGATACCTTTTTAGCTATAACAAATTCGATGGATATCGAAATACTATGTTACTGCTGAATAACGTTATACAAATGTTCTAATTTTAATAAATTTATTCAAATTTCACTTCTATTACAGCTTCAATAAAGTAATCTTCATTAATATTCTAAATTGGTAATTTATGCTTGCATTTATTATAATTGCAATAATATTTGTCACCGATGCATATTTTTAGATGAATGTAAACCTGCGATCTTCTTCCTAAAAGTTTGATTCATTCATGTCCTAAAGTTACCTAACCGTATATATACCGTTTTTTCGAAGATTTGCGGCATCACTGCTTCCTCTCTTTCCCTAATATTAGGTGTACCTACCTTCTGCAGCTATTCTAGATAGAGATAGATTATTCTTTATTGTACACCAATGAAATTAACAACACAGGACATTACAACACACAAACAACAGTATAATTGGCGGTTGGGTTGGTAGTCTCTCATTCTGACAGGTCAAAGTCTTATGAGCTAGTCCAGAAGAAATGATGTTCAGAAATTCTTCAAACGAAATTCAAATACACCTATACTTATTATCATTGCATGCTTGTACAGTCAACTTCAGGTCAGTGGTAATAGTTTTATAGGAAAATCGTACTTATTTTTATTGATTTAAGGTGCATGACAGTTACCACTAATGTGCAGTTTACTGAACACACGAAACCAATGAGACGGTCACAGTTTCGCCGGATTAAGAATAAAGTCTATTTGATGAAGTTTTTTTGCGACAAAACGTCTCGTTTCCTTGAGTGCTGACGGAAACTCAGTCTTCCGGGCTGTAAAGATACTACCGAGCTATTTGTTTAAATTTAATGGTATTTTTGCTCTTTACAACTTCATTATCGTGTTGAGTTTTATGTAGAAGACGAATGATATCAATCTTTTGGTGTTATGTAGCAAATAAGAAAATTTTCGTCTCGTTTGTAGCAAAATATTTAGACATTTGAGATTTTGGTGTTAAGCTTCACGGATTAAATTAAAAAGTCATAAACTGGTTAAGTAATTTTATATTACTTAGGTACAAACAGGATACATCTATGTACGGATGTTTACATCATTTGTAGCAACCTCTTGCCTGTTGCAATCAAAACGATTTTATTACTGAATGAAATCAAACCACAATGTTAATAATATGGTCTATAGTCTATTTCTTTTTAGATGTTCTTTTACGTTAGCTAGTCCCTGCAATTCATAAAACAATACCTAAAACTAAAAATAGCATTGTGAATGAGGTAACAGGTACTGAAAATTTTCGGAAGTTTTCGAAAAATATTCCCATAGTAAGATAGGTGACCGTTTAACGACAGTTTTCTTATTAGGTACTTACCGTAGTAATTTATTATCATGAAACCACGGATGGATGTTTTTGCCTATTGAACCTTTTCTCTTGCACTAGTCAAAAAATAATCCTTACTAATATTATAAAAGCGAAAGTAGAGCCGTCGATCTTTCACCCCAAAGTACTGAACTGATCTACCATAGATATGATTGACTTCTAGAGCCTGAAGAAGGATATACCTACGCTCCTTTTTATCCGCGAGTAATTCCCTTGGGACATGGGCGCGGAGAACCGCTAGTTACATAATAACTGCTGATTGTCCTTCTCAGTGGTTAACCAGACAATCGTATTTTCCTCAAAATTCTTAGAACGGTTGATATAATAAATAAGCTATGTATGAATAATCCTCTATTATCGTCTGGTTTGCGTCTACCACATGACGTAAATGCACTGACGTCAATGAAGAAAGGCTAGAAGTAGGTACCAGACAACGTTTATCTAAAACAGCCAACTTGAAGTGTAAGGATAAAGTTCCTGAACAATGTGTGTGTACGTCTGAGCCATAGAGTACCTACCTACTTATATAAGAAAACGGGGTCTGAGCTATTATGAATCCGTCTTGCAAGACGGCATGTCTCACAGTTTGTAATCTTAGATGGCACAGACACGGGCTGCGGGATTGTTCGAAAGAGTTACCGGCCCTGGTACATAAAGGGCTTCAGAAGGAACATGATGGGTTTTAGTCAGTAAGAGTCTGATAGCCCACTCACGCTGCTAGCCCACACAGGGCCGCTCATTTGATGATTTCCCATAAAAAAAGATGGTACAGACATATTCAGGTACTTACGTAAATAGAACCTCTGAAAATCATCTGAAGATGCTCAAGGATGAAGATCCATACTATGTTAAGATAACTAATCTTCCAGAACAGAATTACAAGTTCCCGGCGCGACGGTAATTGTGGTAATACTTACCTGAAGGCTAATTAGGCATATTCTAACAGTTGTGTTATATCATGTTTCTGTACAATAAAAAAATGTGCGTAAATTTACCTCATGAGAGATAAGATAAAGTTTTAGAGCAAGGTTAGGCCTTGATAATGTTAGCTACATCTCGTAGTGAGATGAGATCTTTATATTATTAGTACTATGTATTACTATATGCTGTCTACTATCTAGCTAACCTTAATCTGATTAATATAAATACATAATATGTCATACGTAATACCCGTGCCACCCTCTGCGTGTTCTGTGGGGACCACTTCGCACACCGGAATAAAAAGCAGTCTTCCTTCCTCCTTCCTTTAACTTCGTCGGAAAATTGACTCTAACAAATCAATCCAATCGCTATTGTGACTGAGTCAATCTCACGGAGTAAAGATGAGGTCAATCTACTGAAAAAAACTTTGAGTTCAGTTTTTACTCAACTCAATATCCCTAATCATTAGTGTTATTTTGGATATACATCTGATGATCTCGCATCGTCCTCATCAGTCCATCTGGCGAGGCGCCCACATCACCTTTCAGTTGTCCATCAACCAGAAAACCCACGTATACCTACAGGTTTAATGTTTTAATTGATCTTGACATGATATCATTGTGAAAGGGTTCAACGACTGTGTTTTTATGCACCAACCGAAGGGTGTAGTGTGGGCTGCACTATGTATGGTGCAAGTCATTAGCTTTTAAACTTCAAACAGCCAATTCAATTGTTTTTTTTGTTGCTATAGTAACCTTTTTTGTGTCCTAATTCTGGGTATTTCGAACAATAATATTACGGGGACTTTACCTGTTAATGAGCCACTTATAGTGTAAGATTACGAGTACTGGCTATATCTGAAGGTCACGTAATTATTTAATACCACTGGTTCTAATGCTTGAAAACTGAAAGAAGCCTTATTTTATGTACACAGTTGGATAATAGGAAATTAATTCGTTTACTGCTAGCTCATGATATAAATAAATTGGGAAAAGAATACTTTTCCGCTGCCGCTGAAAAGAAAGCACCCTTTCTTCATGTGACAATTTCCAGATTGCATCTAAGTATACAACGATACCGTACTAATAGCCTGCCATAAGTACATAACAATTGCGAGTATAAAGAGAAAATTGTGCGGAACTGCCGGAACTGTATCAACTGTATGATATATGGAGAAAG
This sequence comes from Helicoverpa armigera, assembly GCF_030705265.1. Lineage (NCBI taxonomy): Eukaryota > Metazoa > Arthropoda > Insecta > Lepidoptera > Noctuidae > Helicoverpa > Helicoverpa armigera. The sequence goes on from NC_087141.1 coordinate 7,552,681, forward strand.
AGACCACTAGAAAGCTGACCAACATAGTAACGACAATAATTTTTACACGGACATAAGATTAAGATCAGAAACCACATGAATTCTTTGACAAGTCATGGAAGCACCTTTTTGGAACCGTGCAACTATAGTGTGAAGTTTTATAAAAGAGCCTGCAAAGGCATCAAAGTTGGTAGTTAAAATAATTAACAAGCTTGAAACTATAAGTAGGTCGTAATAATCTTTATATATCACATACATAATATCCAAAAAGGACTAACTAGCAATGCCACCAAAAACAAGAAACGCAAACCAATTTGCATATGATCATAATAAAATTACACTATACGTGAACCGCGATATTGCGAATTCGCGCACACCTCAAATTGTAATGTCATATAATAAGTAGGTGTTTATGATCACGGTGGACAGGCTAATAATTGTTAATACGAAGTGGAATAAACATGGCTGTTGGCAGAACCTAAGGTCAGCCGTGGGAATAACAGAATTATGGTTCAGGTGTAGATCGAATGCAAGGTATAATTTGTTTGGGGCTGCAGGATTTTTCGAAAGAGTTACCACGGCTCTCGAGGTACCTAACTCCATTCTCGGCGGTCATTTGACGATTTCCTAAAAAAAGGTATGATTTGGTTATGTCAGTAATAAGTATACAATCACTGAATTGAGTGAGGGCATTATCGCTTCTTTGGAATTCATTAGGTTTTTTGAGGAAGACCAATCATTGGACTGTTTCGAGCATCGTAGTTTCTCCCCACCTTAGTTCTTGAGGGAAATTTTCTGGGTTTTCTGTCAGTATTAGTCCCAATAAGTTACATCAAGATGAAAAGTTTATTTCTGCAATTCTGCATGTAGATACGACACTAAGACTTTGTAATGAAGTTTCTTGTAGGATACGACGTTTTTATGGTCGACCAGGGAATAAGCTACTTGCAAGTGCTCATATTTCATTTAAAGGCAGACTGAGACGATATTTTTGGTGGGACAGATATAAATTAAGATCGTACGGCGTACCACTCGTAGGTGTGTTACAAGTTTTAAAGAATCCTTCTGAATTTGACCTAACATAAGTCTTGTTGGGTCCACATAAATCTTGTTGGGTCGACGAACCACCCTATAGTATTCATGAGTTCGGCCTTAGCTTACTGTCCTTCATATTCAACGGATATTTATAAAAACACTGGCAGCTAAAAACTCCAAAAAGGCTTTTTTATAACGATTTTTTGACACAACAAATCCTGACAGTTGCCTGGCAATCATAAAGTGATTTGGTGATTTGAACTCCAAGAGAAACTTTAAAGACTCCAAAAAAGGGAAACTTATAAGAAACGCTGTGCAAATTATTATCACGAATAATAAATAAACAATGATTAAAGGAAGAATGATTTCAGACGTCCATAGGACGCGAGAATACAGGTTTATAATGGTAATCCAATCAATCAACTATCTTGTTAGATAATGAGTGTTTAGCGATAAGAATATTAATATATGCAGTAGTTGCAAGGAATTTTAAGGATCTACACGTAGATTATTTTGTCATGTTCAAATCTAAAAGTGTTAGTGGTGTAAGTTTCATCTAAAAATTCTTTATATTCATTTATTTCATGTTAATATTGTTGAAGGGACAGCCTAGTGCTTTCCACTGTGTTAGGATCGTCCATAAGTTTGATTCTGCGGTGAATAGGTACTTCAGTTTTCTAGAAAGTGAAAGAAATTGCGCCATGTGTGAAATTTTTTGTTCCATATATTTGATCTGTATCTGCTTCTACATGGATGATGTAGCCAAAATGTTGCCTACCTGTGCTGTGCTACCGAAATGTTTGTCTTTAAAATGTATTTATTATGTTGTTACAGATCGAGGAGGTTATGCAGCAGAAGGCGCCCGGGGTGCCTAGTAATCTAAAACTCCAGTAAGTTATTCCATAAGAAACATATCATAAAAGCTAGCAGCTATATTTTTCTTGCTAGTAACTGTAGAGTAATATTTGTCTTATAATGTTTTTCATACATTGAACATGTAGCGCCATCTGTTGATAAATCGCTTGACTAAGTGGTTCAATCACACAACAGCTTTTGTAGAGGGCGCTGTTACTCTGATACTGTGCGCTATTTTCGTCAGCTTTGTCAGTGGGGATATAGCTCAGTGGTAGAGCATTCGACTGCAGATCGAGAGGTCCCCGGTTCAAACCCGGGTGTCCCCTGAGAAAATCCTTTTTGTATCTTCTTTTTTAATTTTTCTAGACATCCACACACCGCTTCGTCGCAAATTTTGCGTAGCAAGAACTTTACGGCGAATTTCTTCAAAACAACATTTAGCTACCGCAGCAAGGCGGTTACGCCTACATCTTCCAGTACTGTCGAGAAAACTATCAAAATAGGCAGCGCGGAGACTAAGCCTGTAACTAGAAACAGGCCTAGGACAGGTAAATAACTAAAATATCTCATTTAAATTAATTTGGCTACCAAAATTTCGGAAAATAAAAACATATCTTAATTTTTAGTGCCTTTGGCCGATACGACCAATAAACCTAAAGTCAAAAGGACTTTAGATCGAAGCAAGTCTACTGGCCCTTACATTGATAGTCTGGCCGTCGAACCTGAACGACCCCTCAGGAACAAACCCACGACACCTGATCCAGGTGGACCGAAACCCATCAAAGAAACTGGGAAAAAGAACGAGTCCAAAAGTTCTAATGTGATATTGCAAATTGTGAAGAAATCTGCCAAAACATCAGCACCCAAGCTACCAGTAACATCAACTGACAGTATCCTACCGCCGACTTTGAGACCGAAAACCGACAAAAACTTGAAACTTACGAAAAATATCAACAATAACGATGTATGGACAAATCCTAATGACATCAAGGCTCCTCAAAGGAAGGTGCCATCAGTGCCTGTAAGGTGAGTTTGTATATCAGTCGCTGTATAAAATTCTATTTATATTATGGTTTCTGATCAAAGAAGTTCGTTTTCAATTTTCGCGCCACTAAACAGCCTGAATACTCTCACAACTGATAAACGTCCTTATGCTAACGGTGTAAAGTTACATTTTCTACAAAACACTTTGACGTCTCAAGTTGATTCATGCACGTGATGAAGTAATTTTTTTGTGGTTATATCTGTCCCTTTTTCGCGTAACCCTTCCTCTCACGTATCGCTAGTGTGAGAAAGGATAAGCTATATTATAGTTGTTTTCCTCGCACGTGTGGAATTTAGTCCTCGACGTATTACATGATCAACTTCGGGTGATAGTTCGATGTTGCTAGGTTCGTAGTGTGGCTTGAGTTTTTAATTTGTTGGGATTATAGAAAGAAATGGAAGACCGACGGTTGGCCGGTTGTTTGAGCACGGCAAGTAGCTCAACAGGCAAGTTTGTTTGGTACGACGGGCCACGGATGTCGTCCCGTTGGCCGGGTGCTTTTTTTCGAACTTTTTTTTGTGTTGGTGACAAACAAAATGAACTTTTTAATTGTTCGATCATGGTGGTTATTATTGTGCTTCTGTGATGTGTTGAGTTGTTGATTGGAATTAGTTGTGTGCGGTGTTTTACAAAATTATCGTCTGCGTCGGCTGTATGCATAGAGCTAACAAAAATTGAACTTATTCAACCAAGTGTCTTATTGCTCCCGCTTTCTCGTAATGAACAATCGGTCACTGTGGCAGTGATGACTTGACCGACAGATGCGGTACCTTCTGCGAATCCAACTTTTGCTTTTTATTTACTGTTTCATACACATCCTAAATTGCTTTGTTTCAAAGATTTTACCTGAAACAAGTTTTGGTTTGAAATTCTTCTAAAACATCCCATGCTGGTGTGTAGGTAATTAGTATTTTAATGAGGCACTTAGTGGAATAAGGTTAAGTGATGTAGGTAGGATTCCAACTTCAGTTCTGAGAATTAAGATTAGCTAGGTATCTGTGTGTCCAGTTTTTACCTGAGGACGATTTTGTCGGAATGGTGTTCGACTGCTTATGTACCTACCTGATTCTGGAATAATTAACCGCTATCATAAACTTACATCTTATTTACGGACTTTATTACATTAAGGAATATTACCAAATTGTTTGCACGTAAGATTCAAAGCTCATTCTTCATCATTCTTTCATCTTCATTCATCAACATCCCTAAGTAGGTACCTACTTGAGCTTTATAAAATTGATCGGGGAATTCAAAGACTGCTAAACTTAGAAGCTTTAGTATTAAATAAAGCCATCCTAACTGCCCTTGCATATAATGCGTACCTAAAGTTAAATCTTCTTTGACTTTCCGCTTTATTACAATCTCAGAGTTAATGACTTCGACATTTTAAAATGTCAGACTACAACGCGGATTTTGCGACATTCCTTGTTGGTTTTTGAGTCAGCAGGAATTAATATTGCAATAACTTACTTATATGTGAAAGTCTTGATCACAGTAATGCCTGCCTTTGTGAGGACTATTCTGAACAAAGACCAAAGTTCATTGTAATCAAAAAGCTAATCAAGACAGTTATAATATTCATAGAAGAATTATCATATATGTATATAAAACAGATGTACCTACTCACCCAATCAAAAAGAAATAATGTCGAAACCAAAGATGCTGTAGTTACAAACTATGTTCAACATGGGACAAATATGTGCGATGTAGGCGCAAGGTTGCATTCACATGTTTGAACAAGTTGCTTCATAATAACTGGTGTTACGCTCAACACAGACATTGCTGAAGATACACAAAAGATAGACAAACAAAAGATGAACAATTGAACACCAATATCGCTGTTTGGTATGTTTCCGATACAGAACTAACTAGAAGTTACGAAATACGTGTCTCTTTTCGCGAAATTATGAAAGAACGAAAACAAGGATGACATTGTAAGACAAAGTATTGTAAGGAAAAAGGAACGAAATAAAAAAAAACTGCTTCAAGAGGAAGTTATCAAAGAACATTAACATTAATGGCGTTTCAAATGAATTAAAATAAAATGACCGTCATTTCAAACAGCATTAGAAATAATCTAATATTGAAATCAGGAACCTGATTGACAGCTAGACAGGTGTTAGACATAACAAACTTTGCTCACATTCGTCTTAAAATATTTATGCTTTAGAAGATAACTTAGGCATTTTGATGCCTAAGATATTCAATCTAAATATTCAAGCATTAATCCGAAATCTTTGAACGATTGTCGAGTTTCAAGTTTATCAAGCAAGGCCGTCAAATTAGTGACGATAAGATACAGCACGAAGGAAGTTTATCTGTATTCGTTCACACATATTTGTTTGCTGTTTTATCAAACAGGAACAACTATTGTAACTCCAGCAATGTTTGTTATCCAAGACAGTTCGGCTTCAACCATCGGAGTTCGTGAGAACAAAAATATAATAGTCAAACTTTCGCAAAACCGAAAGGAAACTCGTTGGTATTCACACGAGCCAACTATTTACTTAACGACACAATGTCTCTGTTTATGTAACTGATGCAAGGGAGCCTTGTGAATATCGGAGCGAAAATACGTTTTGTCTCAGAGCCTCATAGCATGATAATTGTATATACAAATATCCAATGGCAGGCTATTCTTGTGTCACTTAAATATAATTACAATGCACTTCTGCTTCTTTTGGTCCTGTAGTTTTCATGGTCGCAACGTATGTTTTGGCTTCAAGTTGCAATGAATTAAAATGACTCATTAATCACTTCAGTGCCATATGGTCAGGAATGCTGGCGCCTACGTCCAAATTAGGCGCCGAAGATCTGCATCCCATCATTAAAAAAAAACAATTACTCCAACGCGGTAAATTGTTTATTTTCTGAGCTGAAGAACCAACGCAATTTTTATGATTACTAAGAAGTCGTACAGGAAAAATAAGTCCTAATCTGAGTGTATTTATGGCTACAATAATAAACGTCATACTCCATTCTACGGTGTTAACAATGGTACTCTCATCAAAGGCGTTGATTTGTACAATGAGGTATCTAAAGTCTGCGTCACTTATGACTGTGACCAATATAGTAGTGGATCCGATAACTATTTGCACAAGTGTTTTCAAGGACTTTTTCCTTTAATTTTGTTCGATGTTATGTATGAATTTTGAAGCTTAATAATCCAATATGACCGTATTTTTGCAATGTCTTAGCGACATACATAAGTAAATACTGCAAGATGGCGTCCTAGCAGCGAGGTCAGAGTTAATTATTCGGAAGTCAATCAAATAATTAAAGTGTTAGAATTGGTTAATTTAAATTGGCATTTAACTAAATGTAAAGATTTACATTTACGACATCCTACAACAGCAATTAATTCCTAAGTTTCCTCATCAGCGTTCTTATGAATCGCTGTGTTACGCAACAGCTGCTTCTCGAGGATGAATTGACTTGAGTACATTCCCTGCAGTTGATATTTTTTTCGCTGCTCTTAAATCGCGATATTTACCTAGCTACGCTTATTATGGAATCGTATTGTTCGTTTGAACAATTCAAATAATGAATGTGTCGGCGCCTCGTTGCCGCTAGCGACGCACCTAGGGACGTGCCCTTCCCAGCGGTTGCTGCATTATATCAGCAATTATCTTCGTCTAGCGTCTGAGAATGCACCGACGAATGGTTAAATGCGTCTCACTTTACAAACATCTCTATAGATCCTCCACTTACTGCTGATGCTCATAAAATAGATACAGTCTGTATAGTTAACGTTGAATCAAGTTGAATTATTTAAGAAGAAGTAATAAAAACACTAACTGTAAAAGAATCGTGAATGAAAGCAACAGAAAAACCGTGCCTGCAACAGTTAAACACTGCACTAATGAAGCTACAACTATAGCTACTAATACAAGCAGACGGTACGTTCACATGAAGTATTCTCAACTTGGCTACTTTGCTCTGAAACACTCGGCCTTAGTACTTGGCTGTAATGGCCATGCAGTTATTACTGGCAAACAGGTTTCGGAGCTTACCAAGAGAAAGTATCTCGCGATGCAATCGTGAGAATTTCTTTATTATTTGATTGAAGAGGCTGTGTTATTGTGTGTATATAGTGGTTTGGGCAATTCTGACCATTGTTCTTACGCCTTCACCTTGTATTTAAAGTTCCCGACCCTAAAGATTATCATGGAAAAATTGAACAGAAAACTACGATGCTTGTGAATGGAATGGCCGAATGCATTTCGCTGGATCAGATAAATACATCTGATAAGTACGGCAAATCCGGAACGAATTTTTTGTTGTTAGCTGGTACGTCTCGTTCCTCGATTTCGATCGGACACGGACGAATGAGCAATTCGTGATCTTCGGTTCAATGGCACACGATTCAGACTTTATTGATGACGATTTTATCATCTCTTTGATGAAACTTTGACTGTAAATTTTATTGGAGAGATTGAATTACAAGGAGTATAGAGGACGCTGTCTTGACGGTCATGACTCTTCTCAATTTTGGAAATTATGGAAATTCCCTAAACAAAGACTGTAAATCTGATAAAAACTGAGATAAAACAATACTCAATCATCGTTCCATCCTCCAATCTAGAACATCTCAAAATGCATTACATAAAACGTTCATTTTAAGATTCTATCTGCACAGGAGCTCGAAACACGTTTCAAAATACATTAAAATTTATGAGTACCTATTCTAAATGAACTGGCTTTTACGGTATACAAGAAAGCGACCTTTCTGGGTCGCGGTTTAGATACCGGCCGTCAATCTATCACCGTGTGTACACTTGCATTTCTCTCTCCGTGTTATTAACACGTACTGTGTTTGAAATGTATCCGTAGTCTTCAGTTAGTTTAACCTTTGTCGTATTTTGGAGAATTTTGGGTTTATATGGAGTAATTTGTACGTTAAAATTTAGTCCTAGCAACAAAAGATTGTCTCCTTTATCTTGTCTATTTTTGGATGCTTCAGTTGATACAATATTGCTAACAAGACTACTATTTAGATTACAATGAGACGTTGGTATATTTCTGCCTATAACAGTTTTTATATAACGAATGTTTCTCAATTGTATCCTTCAGTTAAGCTATTCTCGTGGCTTTATCTTTATCATCTATTATATTCAATACAGTGTTTGTGTTTAATTAGTTGGTTTTACCTACAGCACCTAACCTTAAGACAATAGGTGTTTTATTATCTACGTCATTCCTTGTGAAATATTTGTTTGCCGTCTCAATGAAATCGTAAAAGATTACAAACTTTACTCATATCGGTATATGGAAATATTCAAAAAATATTGGCAGCCTTCTAGTTTATTTGTACAAAGGAATGGTCCCAAAAAAGTCTTAATAATGTTGAATATTACCCAAATGTATCTAGCACTCAAATTACACGACCATTTATTCACCGCCAGGCGTAAGCTTGACATAAAAGTCCTAATCTCCATGCTATAAAAAACCAGTCGTGATTTAAAAGTATGACACGAGAATCTATACCAAACAAGATTATAATTTACTGTATTGGTATTCGCAGCTTCCATATTGGCGTGGCGACCTCCCTAGGCCGCGGCGGCCATGGCTGGTCGTTCACCTCAACTCCTAGCTCGAGGAATGCTGCTCCATAGACATTGTGAAAAAACTCCAACCTTTTAGCGCGTTTTCGAAAAAAGTTTGACGACCAGTTGAACCTTTTTTGATGAGCTTCTTTTTTTGTGTTTGTTTGTTGGCGTATTTGGGTTATGGTTTCAAAGTTGGTAGCTGGTTTTTTATGTTTGGTCTTGGTTTTGTTGTATGGGAGTTTACAGGTGAGTATTTGGGGTTTTTAGTATGTCATAGATTATTTTTTTCTAAGATTAGATTACTGCTTTGGAACCTCATAGCCGTTTACTAATCACAATGTTGACTCCACAATCATACTTGCATTCTCAGACATTACAAATCTTCCTCTATACCAAAATTATTAAAGTTATTGGAATAATTACAAAAACCTTAATTACACTCAGCTTGAATATAAGATCGATAAACTCTCAATTTTATTTCGTTTTCTTTGCCCGTTGCGAAAACATCTTGATATATTACTCACCCCGTTAATCCAACCTCAATGGAGGGAATTCCAATTATTTGCAATTTCGTCTTTCTGCGAATCGTCTCCCGATATAGACGTATCCAAGCCCATTTTTAGCCCAACCTTGCAAGCTTTTTAATTGAAGGAGTTCTTACATATGAGGAGTAGTTCTACGCTTATGCTCATTAAAAACGAATGCCTTATTCAGACTTGTTCGCTTTTCATTCGCTGTTCAACTATGCGAATTAATGCACAGAAATTGCACGTTCTTTTGTTTTGGTGAAAATTCTTTCGCGTTAAGTTTACTCGTAAAAACATTTCGAGATACTCGTACGAGAATTTCTTCGAGTAGTAGGTGAAAGACCGTAACGTCTAATACGTTACGTAGGCTACACGCTTTATCGCTCTAACAACGTGACCATAGTCAATAGTCCATACCAGCATGCAAACAGATGGCCAAACACATTTGTTTAACTTTCTCGACTCACAATATTAACATATTGGACCAGTCAATTGCATGGAAGATACTCAAGTACTTAAAAGTTCAGATAGTAACACATCTGTAGCAACTTTATAATTTGTAACACAAAATGTTGAAGAAGAAATTTTGGATCTGTTTTCAGTATCTAATTGTGTTGTGTCCTAAGATCTCATATCATTTGATGGAGTTACTGCAGTATCATAATACATACCTACAAAAAATCTAGCATCGCCTACAGAACACGATATCATTGAGGAGGTAATTTATATTCATAAAAAGCCGTCAATATGCCAATAAATCTTGCGCAGACGCCTCGAAGCCGCGGCTAATAAGGCAGTTAAAGTGATCGATCTATGGCCACTTTGATATTCGCTAGAGGTGTAGAGAAAGCGCATTCTTTTCAACACCTTGCTGCTTGAAGAATGCCAATCGGAAGGGACATACAAGTCTTTTACATGTAACTTGATTTTGAAACCGTTTTGGGCCTAGAATCATTCCTTGGGGAAATCTTACAAATAGTTGTAAATTTCATCATAAAGATATATCTACATAGATTGATGTCTTACATTTTTGAGGAGCACATGATTTAAAAAGTGAAAGCTGGTTTAACCAAGCTTATCAAGAGAGAACCCTCTGAATAAGTATGGCGTTGTTTTTAAGCCTCAATGATCTTTTGTTGCGTCATACATCATTGGTTGCTCCAATTTCATTTGTACGTGTCTATGTCTAATATGAGTCATGATTAATTATTATTTATAATTGTGTAATATATGTATTAGTAGTATTTATTATCCGTTAGAAAATACCAGCTTATCTCATCTAGCTCGGAAATCTGATGCGGCAGAGCATCGACCTCTTATTGCATAGGACGTTGATTCAACTTCATTCCAACGTTATGTGTGAATGAGTTAATCGAGACCTACACATGCAATGTGTTATATGTAATACATAACTCGATCAGTATGAGAAAGTGACGTGTTTTATTTACTTGTTAGATTAGGTACCGTTGCTTAATACAATTCTGATTGAACTCTTGCATTCATAATGAGTTCATTCTCATTGAATAATAAAGCTACTGTTCTTTATCTTACTTTGTCTCTTTGTTTACCAAATCCATTTAAAACGAAAGGTTATTTTTCTTTATTCGGCTAATAACGTCAATCTGATTCTAACAATTCTTCATCGTCACACCTACCTGACATGCAGCCAACATTACCCACTTTAAGTGCAGTACCATTCCTAAATCGGTTAGTTGGCGTCCGCTAGCGAACACTGGCCACATACAAATCAACCCGTACATTTACATACATACTTACATACAACTACGGTATGGCGTGGTTCAATTGAATTACTCAAGTAAATTGACACTGGGCTTGGCATAGCTTCGCAGTTTGGACGAACAGGGTGTGGCGTTAGCCGTAACAATTATTTTGATTATAAGGGACTAATCTGACAGGCTTTTGAGGGGAATTATAGTCTTGTGGATATAAATTGCAAAATATCTGTAATTATATCATGAAATATTTTTGCTTACCGCAAATATAAGGATCCGATTGTAAATAATTTAGTTTATTAGGATAAGAGATCCTGTAAAGATAGTGTAAGGTGTTTATAGAAAAATAATAAAAATAAATATGACTTATGAAATTATTCATATGAATTGAAGAAAGAAAACAAAAGACAATAAAAATAGATCTTTAAAAGATTTGAAAACAAGACGAGACCCACCTTTCTTCAAACAATTCACAGACAAACTACGCATTCAAAATCCCATTGTAATCCATCAAAGGTATAACAAAAGCACAATAAACGTGACGATTTCAAATAAAAGCAATTGAATGTTCCCGATGCCGTACTCAGTAGCTACGGGAACAAGGACTGCCCTTCACCGTCCCCTATCTATTTGCATACAGGGGGGACGAGGTGCATGTCCTACTCCGAATAACTTGGATTATCGGATAACCGGCGGCCATCTATAGGGTAATTGTGTTTTAAATGTCGGGGAATTTTATGGGGATTCATAGTTCGCTTGCTATGTTCTTTAGATAGATGGGTATTCGCTTGGAAGCCTTTGAATCCGAAGTATGATGTAGGGTTGCTATTTTGCTTGTTGTATGTTTTTTATTGTGTAAAGGGTGAATGGGAAGTTCATTTTTTATACCGTAATCATCTCTAGTGATATCGTTGTTGATATTTATGATGACATCTATAGTTACTTTTTTATAAAAGGGGTCCATAGTTCTATTGTCTATATGCTTGTTTTTATCTTCTTCTTTTTGCATTACTTTTTATCGTAACGTAAAGGTGCACAGAAATCAATTCTAGCTAACGAGTTCCATATCACTCGGCATTTGATGCATGCCACACCATGTTATTTACTCCACATCATGTATAATACATTGGCTAGCTATCTGCTAATTAATTCTGTGCGTGCCATGCAATTAAGATGAGTTGAGTCACTCAAACAATATGGACAAATGTCTCTTGTATCTCCCCTATTTACATTTTTTACATTATTTATGTCCATTAAATCGGCGTTAATCGTAACAGTTGTATTGTCTTCATTTACATCTCATTTCGAATCGTTCGCATTAAGGATTTGCGCAGTAACATTCCAAATACTTAATTGGATTTACGTGCAAACAGATTCTGTGTCCAAAACACCTTCGTTTTTGTATGGCTTAATAATGATGCCTTTCTGCCATACGCTGTCGTCCTTGAGATTTACAACTGGCGTGGGATTATTAGTCTCTGATACGGTCCACGTATTAATTCCATTGCCAAATATGTATGGCAATAAAAAACATAATACCTTGACAATTTGCATATCGTTTCATTAATATCTCTTTATCTATTGTTTTGATTTGATAAATCTGTCGAGCCAATGATAGGAATATTATGTCAGTGTTCCATGAGGTGAACTGATCACGTTGCCTTTGTATACACGCGGCTATCTTTATAACGTTTGATTAATTAACCCATTTATCTGATAAGAATTGTTGTTGTAAGTTGTAAGCACAGTCTTGTTACAGAGTTTGAGTAGTGATAGTTTCCTGTATACGAACATCTGTCGACTCAAGCGATGTGCGGGAGCATCCAATTTTTTTTGTTCGCGACTTGTAGTCTAAAAACGTGTCGAGTGATTTCCGTTACAAAGTTAAACCTTTAGGGAGTGATAACTTGTGTATATTTTTATACAAACATTGTCGTTTTGGGTATTATAGTGAACGCTACACAGAATCAACGAGACGTCAAAGTTTTGTATCACACAATGCACTAATCTAATTCCAATCACAACAGCTGTGCACAAATTACAAAGTGAAACAAACGAAATGAAACCGAACTTATTCGATCAGTGAAACGAAAACGAAAAATGATATAAATAATTCAAGATGATGAAGTTCAAATCATTGTTCCGTAGAGGGCCAAGTCAGGGGAAACAGGAGTCTACTCTAAAAGGGGCTCCGTCAGTTTCGAGCCTCGACTCGAAGCACCACAAAGTTGCACCATCACGCGACAAAGCATTGAAAATCTTTGGGTCGAAGGAGAAGTTACATAAAGCTCATAAGAAGAAGGACTTGGGGAATAATAATGCAGTTTTAGAAGACCCTGAGTTAAGGGAAGGTTTGGAGTATGAAGATGGACAGGTTGGAGTGCACGCGTACGGCAGTGCCGAGGAGTTGGGGTCGGTAGACGGGCGAGGCTCGCAGGAGTGCGTCAGTCTGCCCGTCACTCTGAATGCCGATCACATGCCCGGCTTCCAGGAAGTGGAGCTCAGGCCTAGAGTACCATCTGAGGTCAGTAACTGTTCTTTTATAACCAAGCCTTATGAACCCACATTCGTAGACAGTAATATTAATACAGAGGAAGTATGCCCAACGGTAGTTTTGATATTGAAGCGTGTCAAAAGTCAGTATGACGCTCCGATTACGTTCTTAAAAAAATATCTCAAGTAGCCGTTGTAATTTGACACACTTTTTTAAAAATAAACAAAAGCGACGAAGAAATTGATAATATCGTATCAGGTTCTAAGAATTTAATTAGGCATGCACCAACACATAGTTTAGATTGGATTTTCATGGTTTTAGTTTATTTCAATCAATGTTAGAACCTTGAAATTTGATGACTAGCTGTTGTTTTTAATGATAGTTTGTGAACGATATGTCTAACGTTACGTATTAGATTATTGTAATTCCATACACGAATGTCGTGTTGAATTGCTAAAACGTACCTACTTTTATCTATTCAGCATTCTCTTGTAGTAATACAGCAATACACATTACTATTTATTATTTCCTCAATATAGTAGTTTCGGTTCATTCATAAAGTAGATACCTAAACCTGCTACATTTTATGGGATTACACTATGACGTGCTAAAAGACGGAAATTGGGAAGTAAATAAAACGTCACAATACTGACCAGCAGACGTATTATAAGTCATACCTTTTATTGTCTCCCTTAAGCTCGGTTCGGTCAGTAATTCGCTGACTCTTATTCAGGATTTATATTTTTCTTAATTTTTATTAGGCGTCGTTGGCATCCGGGGTCCGGGAGATAGAATCGCTGAGGAGAGAGCTGGAAGCTACAGTGATGGAACGAGCACAGCTGCAGGCCAGGGTTGAGGAGTTACTGGAGAAGGTGACAGAAGCCGACCGGCTTCGAGGGGAACTGGAGAGGATGAAGGTTTGTAGAGTCTCGTGAGGAGGTATCATTCATTGCGCTTGACATGTAGACCATTTCAATCATTGTATTGAGTAGTTTTTGGTTTATTTGCCAGATAACAGTTTTATATTTAATCACTATTTTACTTTTTATAGAATACAAGGTAAATAAGGTGTGACAACACCCAAAACAATGTTAAGTATATCTAATAGTTTACGTCATATGAAAATTACCAAAATTAAGATAAGAGTAATAGAAATGGTGACACTGGTAACTGAAAGCCTATCTCACTTGCTCTATTTAGTCTCCCCAGCAATTTGCGCGACCCCACAAATCTCCTTGGGACACAATGGGACATTGTAGAAAAAGGGGATTTGTGAAAATAAACTCAATGTAATTTAGCACGGATTTCCTTAGCACATTGAAGAGCATGCTTCACATATTCCAGAGCATGGAAGCGGAGCGGTCGGCGGCGCTGGAGCGGCTGGCGGACGAGAACGGCGCGTTGCGCGCGCGGCTGCGCGGCGTCGCGCACTCGCCGCTCTCCGACAGCGAGAAGCGGCAGCTGCTGCTCGCGCCCGCGCCGCGCCGCATGCACTCCTCCGCGCCCGCCTCTATTGCGCTCGCTAATGTAAGACCACCAATGTAAAAAGCCACCAATCACAAGGAATCAGTCTTTCCAAAGCCTGTGAGACTACTAATGAATAACTCAAGACTTCATCAAAGGAATCATCGTATTTCCGCAACCAGTTAATCTGTCTCTTAGCTGGACTTCATTTCTCCAGCACTTGGTTGTGAAGGTATCCAGAAAAGATCATGCTGAAGACTTATATGTAGGTGACACAAAAGTCTTACGTTAGAAAATGACAGCCTTTGAAAAATCTGATTATTGTATTGTATACAGTTTCTCTGTCAGGAACACACTACGAGATGTAAGCTGTTATACAAGGTCATCAGATAAAGCCATCGTAAAACTGGGAGTAAAAGAGCCAGAACCGACATGGGATATCACAACACCCCGCCAAAGATGGGAGAAATTAAAGATCAAGCAGTAGCTAGCTAAACTCTCGACTTCCTTTTACAGGGTGAAGGCGACAGCGGCGAAGCCAGTACTCCGGAGTGGGACAAGCATTCGTCGTCGTCTCTGAGCGAGGTGTCGGTCGCGTGCCTGCAGGACCGCATCCTGCAGATGGAAGAGCACCATTATAGGTAAACAAGTTAATTGTCAAGGGTCAGAAAGTCCAGATTCTTGATTTCAATTCTATATGGAACCTCTTTTATAGCTTTGCAACTACGGAAACCAAAATAAACCCTCAAAACACAAAGTCATGCCTACAATTTCTCGTTACCAATACCTAGTCCGAAACACGATATCTCCCAAAGACTCAGTTTTCGTCAAACAAATAAAACCCTTATAATCAGCTACATGCAATCAGAATACTCGTCATCAAACGTAAAAGTTTGGCGAGTTTGGACTTAAGAACACCTATGTAATGATTAAAATTTTAATTTTAATAAATTTAAGAAAAAATAACCATCCCAAAATATTATTCAAAATGCTAAGAAAAGGCCTACCTCCCTATTTTACATTCAATCTCTCACCAATACAAAATACGTTCTTCCAGTACAAGCGAAGAACTGCAAGCTACACTAGCGGAACTGGCTGATCTTCAGACACAGCTGGCTGATGCTCACGCAGACAACGAGAGGCTGGCTGATGAGAAGCAAGTTCTGCTCGAGTCACTGTGCCGACAGACTGAGAAGCTTGAGGATAGTCGCACTAAGGTATTGTTTGATTTGATTATTCTATTTCAGCTATTGTGGATAAAGATCTTGCTGTCAGCTTTAATGTATTCTTTCTCGATCTTTAACTGTTTTTTTGCAAGCCCTGGTGAATGATTCTATCTTGTCTTCAGATTATTTTGTTTTTGTTGTCTTTTGGTTATCTGATAAATCTTTCATTTACTCCAATTAAAATACAGCCTCTCAGGCAGCATAATATGTAACTTTTTGGAACACAAAAGTTGCCGCCATTAATTTTTGCTCTTCCTTTCAAATTCTTGAATCGTTAATTTAAGTCTTCTTAAAGTTAAATTAGTCTATATTTTCCATATTATCACATTATTCATTTTGAAAACTTCAGGTGGACACATTACAAGAGCTCCTACTGCGAGAAGGTGTTGAACCAGAGACATTGGTATCTGGAGACGCCGACCAGCAGTTGTTTGCTGTCCTCAAAGTGAGTACGACACATATACAAACACATACATGATACATTATATAAAAAAAAAACATCTGGTAAATAAAGCTTAGGGCCTTGCCTACATTATCAAAATGTATATTAAAACTAGCTGCTACCTGCGGTCAAACGGATCCCGGAACTCCTTCTCGCAATCGGTTAAAAGTAGCCTAAATCCATTTTCCGGCTCTAAAAATCTAAATCAGTTCCGTGTTTTGGCTTGAAAGCGCAATATAACTTTGATATCTAGATAGATACTGCACAAATCTAAATATCAAAATCATGATTATTCAAACAAAAACAATACTACACACTAAACTTATCTTCCAAATAATCAATCAACGTCATCCGTATCTATCGATTGCAGTTATCTCAAGAAGAGCGCAGACATCTGTTGACAAAACAGGAGCAGTTGGAAGCTGAGCTCAACCAAACGAAGACTGCGTTGGAGGAAAAGACCAAAGAGAACGAAACATTAGCTGAGAGGATACGGTAAGAAGTATTTGATTGGTGTTTTTCTTTAATGTTATTGAAATATTTTATTTCTACACTACAGAATTATCACGTTGATCTATAAAAAAAGCATGAGATTCTTGTCTTAGATAATGTGTTTGGTTTCAGTTTATACGATGTATTTTTAATTTTACTGCTATAGGATATTTGTTCCCATCGAATCGTTATGTATTAGACCAAGTTGCCTGGTGACATCACGAATATCTTTCATCAGGTCGAAGTTAACAATTACAAATAAGATTAACTTCACTTGTTTTACTACTATGTCGATGAAAGGAATGGTGAATATAAGATCAATTCTAAAAATAAACTAACTTTATTTATAGCTTAATTTCAGGTAGTAAATTGAACAGATTTTTCGTAAAGAGCTTGAGATATGTTGATGACATGTTTGTTTTTTCATTTTATAAATTCAGCTGATAACACACCAATCGATCGATGGTAGAATGGATAAGTCGACGTTGATCCATCTGCTTGAGCTCCCCATGTTGCCCAGTGCCGGCACGCGCCCCGCGCCCCGCGCCCCGCACATCGTGGCATTGTCGACCTATGCCATCGACCGGCAATCGATCGATTGGTGTGGTAGCACTCTTAATTCGCGAGTAAGCAACTCATCCAAGTCTGAACTATATCTTACGGCAAAGGGATTAATTTGTCAGGAAATAAGTGATGTTTGGCGGCGGGAACGGGATTTTTTTATTTATTTTATTACGTGTACTTAATCGAAGTTTGAAATCTCTACAGTGTGTTAGAAGCGAGCGTAGAGCGAGCAGAATCAGAGCGAATGCGATGCGAACACGAAGCGGACTCGGCACAGGAGCTCGCCGCCACTCGTCAGCATCAGATCGCCACGCTCACCGACCTGCTGGATGCTGCTAAAGCTAAGGTGAGAGTGTGTTACAGCAAGCGTACAGCGAGCAGTCTGAGCGAATGCGATGCGAACACGAAGCGGACTCGGCACAGGAGCTCGCCGCCACTCGTCAGCATCAGATCGCCACGCTCACCGACCTGCTGGATGCTGCTAAAGCTAAGGTGAGAGTGTGTTACAGCAAGCGTACAGCGAGCAGTCTGAGCGAATGCGATGCGAACACGAAGCGGACTCGGCACAGGAGCTCGCCGCCACTCGTCAGCATCAGATCGCCACGCTCACCGACCTGCTGGATGCTGCTAAAGCTAAGGTGAGAGTGTGTTACAGCAAGCGTACAGCGAGCAGTCTGAGCGAATGCGATGCGAACACGAAGCGGACTCGGCACAGGAGCTCGCCGCCACTCGTCAGCATCAGATCGCCACGCTCACCGACCTGCTGGATGCTGCTAAAGCTAAGGTGAGAGTGTGTTACAGCAAGCGTACAGCGAGCAGTCTGAGCGAATGCGATGCGAACACGAAGCGGACTCGGCACAGGAGCTTGCTGCAGCATCAAATCGTCATTAGCAACTTTCTGACTCTAAGGTGCTTTGTGAGATTCTGTAAAACCCATAAAGTAATTTAGAAGGAAATCTTCTTCTTCTTGCGTGTCGATGATATGTCATATTGAGACTACACTATGTACTAAGGAAATGAGGAAGGCGAAAACAGTTTTTCGCGTTTCGCACCCAAATTTTTTGATGCTCCGTCACAGCAGTTGCTTTTGCGAAAAAATTGGGCAAAACTGTCACTAAGAAAAGGTCAACTACTTACATGTTCTACATGTACATATTCTTCAACTTACATGTGACATGTTGGTCTTCCAGTTAGAAGAACGAGCAGGTGTAGCGGAAGGGGCAGCGGAAGCGGAAGCGGCGGCGGCCGCAGCGCGTCGCGACGCGGAGGCGGCGGCGGCGCGGGCGCTGGCGCTGGCAGAGAGGCTGGCGCATGCGCAGCGACAGTTGGATAGAGCTCATTCCGATGCGAGGAAGATGCATGATGATGCTATGGTATGTAGTTTGTGGTGGATGAAGAAAATTTTCTTAAGCTTTTTGGAATAACACCATTGATTTTTTAGACTGTAAAATCTGAGAATAACAGTAGATCTAACTGATCCTTTTGGAAATGAACGATGGAATATATCAGCAGTTGATGATGAAGAAGAAAAATAAAGATGAGATGATGTTGGTAGTTATGAAAAACTGAGAATGTGGAACAAGCATTTAGAAAGAAAAAATATTAATGCAACAATAGGTCGTTAGGTATCTATTAAGTGGGCTAGAAATAAAAATAACTAAAACAAGCCATACAAATATTTAAAAACTGAAAAAAAAAACATGATTTATGGGTACACCAAAAAAGAACGCATATAAAACGTATAAGCATTAAAATATATGATAAATGGTAGAGCATATTCGATATTAAATTCAACCATCAACAAAATGTTCCAGGTGTCGCGAAACAACGCGAAATCAACGATATCGGAGTTGGAATTCCAGATCGAACAGCTGCGACAGGAGAAGACCGCCATGCAAGGAGAGATGAAGACATTGCAGGAAAACGCAGAGGAGATGCAAATACAGGTATTACTTATAAGAAGAAACAACCAGAAAATTATGATTTTGAGTTTGAAACTATTAAAAGCGAAAGCCAAGAAGTTCAGCTTTCTGCAGATTTTAACATAAGCTTCATGCAATTATGTCAAATTTCAATCTCTTTCTATTTATTCTCGTCAAATGTACGACTGGAAAGTGATAAATACTAATCTATGTACTTCTTTTTGATTATAATTTTAAATTTTACCAAATAATTGTCTAGATAGTGAGACTTACAAAGTATTATTTGAAGACAAGTCAATAGAATTTGTAATTTTTAAGTTTGATGACAAAATGCTATTTTGAAGACAAGTCAATAGAATTTGTAATTTTTAAGTTTGATGACAAAATGCTATTTTGAAGACAAGTCAATAGAATTTGTAATTTTAAGTTTGATGACAAAATGCTATTTTGAAGACAAGTCAATAGAATTTGTAATTTTTAAGTTTGATGACAAAATGCTATTTTGAAGACAAGTCAATAGAATTTGTAATTTTTAAGTTTGATGACAAAATGCTATTTTGAAGACAAGTCAATAGAATTTGTAATTTTTAAGTTTGATGACAAAATGCTATTTTGAAGACAAGTCAATAGAATTTGTAATTTTTAAGTTTGATGACAAAATGCTATTTTGAAGACAAGTCAATAGAATTTGTAATTTTTAAGTTTGATGACAAAATGCTATTTTGAAGACAAGTCAATAGAATTTGTAATTTTTAAGTTTGATGACAAAATGCTATTTTGAAGACAAGTCAATAGAATTTGTAATTTTTAAGTTTGATTGAAATCGCTTATTGTCATTAATTTAATTTGCATCCTATTTTAGCACAATTCTGGATCATATTGTAATGAAAAATATAAATTTTTGTTATTCTATTTTTCTTCTTATTTGGATTCTATTTGTGTAAATATATATATTTTTTTATTTCCAGGTGCAGATGGCATCAGACGAGAAGTTATCGCTGATGTCCCGCGCGGGCGAGGCGTTAGCGAGGGTGGCGGAGCTCGAGCGACAGCTGCAGGACGCCCGGGCACGACATGCACAGCTCACTAGAGATCGGGAGAGAGATGTACGTACTGATTTACATAGATTATGTGTTACTTTGGTTTCTTTAAAAAAGATCTGCTTCAAAAATACCGAAAAATAAGGCAAATTTAAAATAGAAGGGATCCCAAACAAACTGAAATTATGAGGAAGAACAGCATACCCAGTAAAATATATCGAGAAGATTCCAAAAAACTTCTTAATATTTTTATTGTTATGGGTGTTTTACTGGCCCAATTTATTTATCGAATTTGTTTACATAAAAGTAGCATATGTTAAGTTAAAAATTCAAATAAATAGCAAACCGACAATAATGCGACTTGGTAAATGTATGTAGACAAATACATACATAACGCGCAAAGTTATAAAGTATGTACAAACATTCAACCTCACAAATCTTGCCAATCAGGAAGCCGAATGGAAGCAATTCCAAAGCGATCTTCTCATGACGGTCCGTGTAGCCAACGACTTCAAAACCGAAGCCCAACGTGAACTAGAAAGACTAGTCTCCGAGAACAAAGTCGCCAGAGACAGGATACGACTTCTAGAAGACCAGATGCACTCCCTCAAAGGTAAGTCTTAGTAAGACAGAGACTTGCGGGTTTTCTTGTGGATGCCTATCCAAAATTATGAATTGGCCCTTGTATGATACACGCAGTTTGGTGGTTACAAAAGTATAAAGTCATCTATGTAGATAGACGAAGCTATTGGGATTTGTCTGAAACTGCAGCTAATGTCGAGACAGTAAAAATTTATTCTATTTTCTCTTCGTGATTAATCTTTATATGTTACAGTTTTTTTATTTATTATTTCATTGTTTGTGATATGGGAGAGCACTCCACATTATTTTTAATATTTTGGAAGTATTGCACCAAGTTTGAAATTACAATGATTGGCAGATGTTTATTATCGTGTGTCCGCTACAAAACGCGCAAGTGAGAGCTTTGCATGTGTATGACAGGTAGATTTGAAAGTAGTTTGGACTTTAACATTGTGATGAATATCTTGATTTCGCTTTGTATCTTGCAAATGCTCTAAATGAAACGAAATGTGGGTTGTTTTATGATAGTGTGATAAAATATATATAAAAATACTGACTTATTTTTCAGGATATCAACTCTTACTTTGTACAGAATGTAATTTCAACTCTTTTAGTTTGTTGTTAAGTTGAATTGAAACAATAAGCGTAGACTTACTTCTCATATTGCATGAAATTACATAAATGAAACATCTTCGATACAAACGTTTAGTCTGTTTAATAATTTCAGCAGAATTAACATGCATTACCATGCGCTAATTCTGTGTAATATGCTTAACTACGTAGACATTCATAAACTAACAGTGATATCAACCATCGAATCTATGTTAAACAATGTCCTAATCTCAATTTGATGTACCAACACAGGTGTTGACAGGTCCGAATCTATGGATAGCGTTTATTCAGATGAAAATATATTAGACTCCAAGGAATCTCTCTCTCAAACGAGCGATGATATGAGTCCATCTAAAGAAGTATTCAAGAGTATAAGAACTAGATACTTGTCTAGAGTGCATAGTGTTTCTGAACTGCCAACGAAAGAAGTCAGTTTGATAGACCAAGCATTCTTCAGGTCTAATAATTCCATAGAAGACAAAACAGAAGTGAACGATTTGTTAAAAGACCAATTTAAAATTGCAATCGAAAATGTCACCACAGACGAGACCAATGTTGACGATAGCCCAAAAACACCTTCAGATGAGTACCCGACTAGAGTGTTGGCTGAAACTGTCTTACCTCCTTTTAAATCTAAGGAGTTGAAAAGACAAGATGCAATCGACCTTTGTCGAGATTTAAATGAAAGTCCGCCTGCTGTATCAGAATTGCCAGTGAAGCCACCCAGATTTAAGTTCCTGAAGTCAGATTCTGCTTTTGCTCCAATACCGAGGCAACGCACAATTTTTAGCACAAATCTGGTAGGAACGTTTAATGGCAAACCAAAGGCTTACAGTATGGATAATCTTAATACAAACGAAGAGTATAAAGAGGCTTTAAATGAAGCTACAAGTGTAGATTTACTAACTGCGAACACTCAAAGTGAAACGTCTCTATTTACAGAAGGATCTGACAGTGTATTCCTTTCACCTTTTGAGAAAAATAATAACAAAGTCACCGCTATATTAGAGACTAATAATAATGATATAAATAAAGATATGCCTGTAGTCAAAGCCGAAGAATTACTCCCCTTCCCATATCCAGATGACATTAAGAAAGAACCAGTGGTTGATTTGATACAACCTAAAAAAGAACTACTAAGAGATATTCCCATTGATGATAATGTTGAAAGACAACTAAAGATGGTGAATGAAGAACTTAAACTCACGTTCAAGGCTGCCATAGGTAGAATAATCGGTAATAATAGAATCAAGAAAAGAGCATCTATGTGTACAAAAGTTTTGACCGAAAATCAGAGCCCATCTGAACCGGATTCTAAAACTAAAGACATGGATACTATTGATAACAGCAGAGATACAAGTCCACCAAGCTTACCGAAATTACCAGAAAATGAGCTGAAAGCTCAACCTGACATAAAAATAACAGATGTAGATACCAAAGATGATAATAGTGCACTTACTTCTCAAGTTAATATACCCAGTCCAGTACAGGAAAGTAGCAATCCCTTTACAGAAGCTGTAAAAGACGTTCCTCCTCCTGAACCTACATCAGAGCTTCCTATAGATGATAATGTAAGCTATCGTTTAACGATAAACACTACAGACTTAGGTGACGATACACCAAAGATAGTACCAGTGCAAAATAGTGCAAGTGATAGTAGCCTTAATACTAAAAGGACTGCCAATACTTTCAGAACTTTCTTAGCTCCAATAAAATTAAGTAATGGGAATATTTCACAGACCTCCCCAATTATAATAAGTCCAGTACTAATTCAACCAGTGTTTTTTAAACCTCTTGCACCTCAAGAGACTCCGGTGGAACAAAAACAAGAGGCTAAGAAAGGAACTGTATATTACAGTGATATTGATCAAGTTGCTGTTACTAAGGACGATAAAGTTAAAGATGAGAAAACTAGTGAAGAAAATACCAAAAAGAAACCTCTTTATCAAAAAAATGTTAAAGCGAAACCATTACCTTTCCTATCGTGGAAAACCTTTGGGTCTAACGATAACTTGCCAGAAAACGAGTCTGCTACTAAAACGAGTAAACCTAAACCCTCACCTATAGAAATATCAAAGAATGTAAACACTTTTTCAAAATCACCTATACCACCCTTAGAACCAGTAAAAACAAAAGGTCTTGCTCCAAAAGTTCCAACAAAATCTTCAGACCCTAGCCCAGGAGTTGGCAAGTTATCTAAGAGCCCTCAATGGTTGCAAGACAACAAATATTATCAGCCCGTGGAAAGTGTACCCTTTGTTATAAACACATCCCAGTCAGTTAATCCCAAACCAGTGGAAATCAGAAGAGAACCTGCAACTACAGTAGCAAGCGATTTACCACAACCTGCTCCAAGAAGATATTCAGAGACACAAGAAAATGTCTATGAAGAAATAGGTCCAGCCATCTCTGAAATAACCAAAGACGAAAACATAGCGGATGATGAAAAGATTTCCAATCAAAGACAGTCTTCAAGCGAGGATTTTGAGTCGGTTCCTAGAGAAGAGCTGTTAAAAGTACCCAGAAGAATAAAGAAACCAAAAACAAATGAACGGTTAATGAAATCTAAATCGCTAGATTTTGCTGAACCCACAGAGGCAGTGAAAGAGATGTCCAGCATTACCAAATCGATAATATCGTTATCGAAAGCGCCAAGCGCGAAAGACTTGCCAAAGAAACCTACAGGAGCTGTTGTAGATATAGTGCAAAGTTTAGAAAAGGCACCTACTGATGTAGTTGCACAGAGGAAATTATCGCTGCAACATCCAACGTCTCCAAGTATAGATACCAATACAGGTTCCTTGCCAAGAGAAAAGCCATATTGGAGGACTTTAGAACACAAACGGTTGTCGCACCCACTGAGATCGCTCAAAGACCCTCCTCCGAGAAGACCGCTACGTAAGTCTGAGCTTTTGTGACCG
This sequence comes from Helicoverpa armigera, assembly GCF_030705265.1. Taxonomy (NCBI): domain Eukaryota; kingdom Metazoa; phylum Arthropoda; class Insecta; order Lepidoptera; family Noctuidae; genus Helicoverpa; species Helicoverpa armigera. The sequence continues at coordinate 7,577,163 of NC_087141.1, forward strand.
GAAACCTAAACGTTCGAGTGTGAATTCTATGTAAATAACTGTATCAATGTATGGAAACATGATAGTGTCGTGTGTTGTCTCATCGGTGGCGGTCACGGTGGAGGTTTTGTGTTCCATTTTAGGCTTCTGAACGCTGGGTTTCAAGTGTGTTAGATAGAAGGTGAGAGATGGTGTTGGGTCGTAAAGCCAAGGTATTTAGTACACAGCTTTAGGTAAGGTCGAAATATCTTCCTTCTATCGAACACACCCTTTATTATATTTTTGAGTTCTGTACTATGAACCATATTTGACAGAATGCGTTCAGTAGCTTCATTTGTTTTTGTGAGCGTCATTTTGTTCTTTTTCAAACATGAAAATGATTATGGCCCATGGTCATGCTTGGTATTACAAGTTACGATCTTGAAGAGTTTTGGCAAGGTTTAAGGTGTATTATAGCATGAATTTATTTGTACGTCACAATATAAGCATGGTTTTTCTTTTTGTTTTATGCACCTGGTTTAGGGTTTGAATAGACCTATGGATTTAATGTCATCTACAGAATTCAAGATTTTAGTTCCAAAAGCAATTCAATTTTTTGAAGCTAAGTTTTTGCTCTAAATATTTACAACTGAATTTGAATTCCCTATCCCTGAATTTGAAGAAATTATCACTACCGTTCAGCAGTGGACGAAAATTGGCTGATATGATGATGATATCCTGTGACTCTAAGCTGATGACTATGGTCTGATCTCCAGCCATACCACCACGGACAGAGGAGACTCCGCCTCCGCCGCCGCTGCTGACCAGCGCTTCGTTACAGGACATCATGGCTACCGCAGCTTCACATAGGAGGACGAAAGGTAACAACCACTTTTCTATTACATAGAACTTGTATCCAGGTCCAGGTAGGTTTTAAAGAGCGAATTCTGTAGAAAGTATAATAAAACTTAACAGTTGTATAATGTCTAGAAATTAAAAGAAATTCTAAATTCCCTTTGTCAGTGTAAAGACGGCTTCTGCTAAGCCAAGCTCTGTATGTCCTTTGGTGGCATACGATATGGTCATCGTAAGATACGGTTATCGTCCTCATATTATAGCATGCCATTCCATAATGCAGCTTGTTTTTTCCTAAATGATCCAAGAAATGCTCCTGAAAGACCAAAAATAATATGTCATCTCCATCTTTTATGTGTTTTGTGGTTGTTGAGTCATCCATCATCCAGACATCGGTATTATTTTCCAGGTGTAAGCCGACAAGACTCGCGTCTGTCAGTGAAGTCTCTTATCGAGAGTATAGAGAACGCGGCGAAGGCAGCTAAGCAGCAGTCGCCAGCCACCACACCAGTGGGAGAATGGCCACAGGTAAGGAATTAAAGATTTCGTGACTTTTATGAAAGTATTTACAATAATATGCGATGTACGTACATGATGTATTTCGAATTTAGTAATGCAATAAAGAATAATAAATTGAAAAAATAATTTATGAAAAGGTGCTTTTTGTCATCTAAGGTGGACGGTCAGTTTGGCAAAAAGGTGACTACTTAATCCTATATGAATTCTGGTCTAGACAACCTTGAACTTTCTTTTTGAAATCTACTCCAATATTCTTCCAATATGATATTTGGTTCTTGTTTAAAATCCCTAATACAAGTAAAATTAAATACAGGCTGATTCTTTGCCAGGACTCAAATTACAAACTAAAAATTTTTAAACAACCAAAATATAATGTATCATTTTTTTTCTTCTTGTCTTTATTATGTGTGTGTGTATAAACTATTAAATAAATAAATACTAGAATACCTACATTTTCTTTCAGCAAACAACAGTAGGTGTAACAACAACGTCGACGTCTATAAAGAACGGTATAGCCGATGCCACAGCGGCTACCAACGGCATGGGCGGCTCCGCCTTCTCGTCCAAGCCGCCCGCGGCAAGGGGCGCTAGGCCTTCGCCCATTGCTAATGGTAAGCGGAGATAATTGTAGTAGTATTAGAGTAAGTAGGGTTTTTAGGTGTATAGAGGTTACTGAGGCTTTTAATTCTGAATAAAATTTTAATTTGAAACGACTTCCCTAAAGGAAGAGGTTCGCAGTTTGGGGTGTTTGTATTTTTTTAGAATAATTTCAGAAAAAAATTATATGTGTTTTGTTATGAAAATTATGGAAGCATGTTTTGGCTCATATTGGGAATTAAAAGCTATGTGTATATTTAAAAAAAAATCTTAATAAAAAGTATTTTAACGCAATATTAGGAAAATGGGGATAATTGCACGGATAAAGCCTAATATTATATATAAAAAAAAACAATTACATAATTAAAGGAATAATGCAGAATTATTTATTTTTAGTTTGAAAACAGCATGATTAGATCATATTATGTATTACTTTAATGTCCCAAAAAAAACTTAATTTAAGAAGTCCCATAAAATAAAAATAATAACCCCCGTCCCCGGCTACATATAATCGCATGTCCGTGGCTTATCTTTTCCAGCATGGCAGCATGAGCGCGGCGCTTAGCCCCCGAGCCTATTAACGTTCTGTGTTGTGTGCGAATTACTAATTTATTTATTAAATAACTCCTAGCTGGTACATGCATGCTACTAGACTTTTATTTTAAAACACCCTGTATATGAAGTTAGAAAATTTTTTTTTTCTTTTGCAAAAATTTTGCCATCCTGTATAAAAAAGGAGATTTTTTTGTAAAATTATTAGTATCCTGGATATCAAATGAGTTTTTTTGCAAAATCATTGATATCCTGTATATTTAATTTTGTTTTTGCAAAGTCTTAAGTATCCTGCATATCAAAATGCAGTTTTTACAAAATATGTTATTGGTATATTTTTTTCCTTTGTCTAAAATTACAATAACTGTTTACCTTGATGATTGTCTAAAAAATCTTTTATTTCGCAAGTATTTTCTATTCTTAAATATTTCAACTGGGATTTATTATTTCTTCACTTCTTTTCATCATTATTGTGATAGACAAAGGAATTAAACAATTACTCAGACAAAAATAAATGAAAATTCCCTCAAAATAAAAAATGGAGTGTTACCCTACTTTTCCCCCCTATTCTAATGGAGTTGGTTGTTGGACTTCACTCATTGGGGACGGTTCTTGCATTGTTTTGTGTCTACTATGGAATATACACCTGCTGACTGTGTGCATATTTCTCTCATGTACTATCGTCGACGGTTTTGTGATACTAAAAAAAACCTGAAATGTGTTACCATTAAAAATTAAGTACAACTAAATTAAAGGCAACCTCTGAAACTTTAAACTATCTCTGTCCTTGAGCAAAAGTCTTCTGAACTTAAAAGAAAATTGAGTGCATTTTTATTCTTCTTATAAGGGGGTGTTTCTGACTATGACTATTCAAAGATATAAACTTCGGGTCTTTATAGATGAAATAATCCTAGTGGCTTCACTCAAGGTTGGGACTACCAAAATATAACACTGATCCTTAACTAGACATTACCCTAAAATACAGTTTTAGTGGCTTGAGCTATGCTAATAGCAGGTTTCCAAAGGCTGTAAGCCCAAACTTCACCTAACAAAATATGCAGTAGCTTAATTTCCAATGATAACAAGGGTATTGCAACTTTAAATCATAGTCAGAGCCGGTTCCGGCGCCCACAAAAAAAGTCGTTAGTTCAAAAATGACACATTATATTTATAAAATGCCATATAGCAAATAATGGCCGAAATTTCACCCTGTAGACCGCTCACCTCCTTTGTAATAATCACCTTTCGACCAATATTCAGTCGGTCCATTCTGGCGCCCCGATCGGTTCAACTTGGCGCCCCTTTATAAACATGGCGCCTTCTGCGTCACACTACCTACATTACCTAACGACCGGCCCAGATAGTTCTCATAAAGAAAATACTCTCTACCTACTTAATTACCCTATAAGTCGGTTCATCGCGGCGCCCTTGTGCATCGCACCATCTACACTACCTTAGGGCCGGCCCTGATAGTCGTCACTAAAAACAATTCCCGAGCTACTTAATTCTTCGTAGTTGTAAAATACCGGCCCTGATCATAGTCCCTTACTAAAAACTCCCTAGTACTTAGTCCCCCTATAAGTTACCCAAAGTATCACAAAGCCGTCGCGTTGCTTGCTGACGTTGTGCCTAACGTGGGGGTCAGAGGCGGCGCAGGCGAACATGCCGGACGAGCAGCGGGCGCTGCACAGCTTGCAGCAGAAGGCCATCGAGAGCTTCGTCAGGCGGAACAGCTATGGAGATATATGTGAGTGTTTTATTATGTGCTCCTTTGGGGTGGGTTTTTGAGTGTTGGGTTTAGCCATTTCTTATTTGTCTTTCCCCACACTCAGAGACATTTAATGATTACTTAAGCTATTCCTCAGTGACGGATTTTCAAAGAAATCCTTCACTAAGGAGTGGCAAGTACCTAATCATTAAATGTCTCTGAGCGCAGGAGTTTGTAAAGTAATGAGATGTTATGTTGACATCGTGTAGTTTGTTAATTTTGTGGAATCTGTTAGACCAATTTAGTTTTTTTTACTTTTAATCATTTCACATATTTTTGTGTTTTTGTTTTAATGTATTAATGGAGAAAGTAGATAAATAATAATTTAGCGGTTGAAGTGTAGTATGTGTAAATGGTAAAGAGTTAAATTTGCAGTTAGTTGGTTAGTTGGGTTAAGTACTCTCTTGAGGAAGTTGTGTACTTATTCATTACTCGAAAGTATAATTCCAAACTATTTTTGTTATCTTCATATAAAACATTTAACAGGTTGACAGTAAGTATTAAGCTTAGCTTTTATGTGTACGTGCATGATAAATGTTCACAAAAACAAACATCAAACACAATGTTCATTAACCGCTCACTAATTAATTAAAAACGTAAATAAAATTACCAAAAATAAACTAATATGAGTTTAACGAATCGCGAGAATTCCAAAGATCTTTATGTACATAAAACTCTAGTAATAATAATCTTTATTTTGATATAATAATCCACAGGTGAAAGAAAGGACCCATTGAACGCCTTACAAGTGAAAAATGGTGGGTCGAAACGCAATGCGCTGCTCAAGTGGTGCCAGCAGAAGACTCTGGGATACAATAACATCGATATTACTAATTTTAGGTAAGCCATACTTCTTAAATAATAATTTTATTATGGAAAATTTTAAATTTTATCAAGAGTTAGTTAATGAGTTAGACATGTAGGTACAGACGTATTTCATAGACATGTGGTCCTCCTTCCTTACATTAAGTTTTCTGTCAATTAATCATATTTCTAGCTCAGACAATAATTCTTTACGCTCATCCAACTGTCAAGGCTGTTAATGTTCGGCCATTTATTCTTCTCTCTTAGGACACAAGATTGTGTTTGAAGATCGGCGCCAAGCTAAGATATTTTGACTTGTTTAGGAAGCTAGAATATAAGTTATAGAAAAAACTATTTAGGTTTTTTTTTTGTTTTTATGGCATCTCACATAATATTTATCATTTGATTCTCTATGAAACGTGATAAATATTTGTTATAATCTCCTCAGTTCATCCTGGAACGATGGCATGGCGATATGTGCTCTGCTGCACTCGTACTTAGGCGACAGTCGCATCGCGTACTCCACGCTGTCGCCGCACGACAAGCGGACCAACTTCTCCGTCGCCTTCGCAGCTGCCGAGTCTGTTGGCATACCTACCACACTGGTCAGTATTTTATAGTAATAATGGCGTTCAAGGCCAATTTCGACCATGGAGGCTGTTCTTCATGTAAGGAGATAAGCTAGCTGCGCAGGACATCTTATAGTGCACAAGCATTGGCTTGGACACAAGTGCACTCCCTATTCCTTCACTCTCATAGCCGAGGACCGACATTAACATGCTCTCCGATGCACGGGATTTTACAGTATATAAATATACTGTCAACATGTCATACTAAAATTAAGAAAATGTTGGAGGACTTTGTAGAAAAGTCTCTGTAAAAGAAGGCTGCCATTTTTGTGTTATAAGTAGATGTTATCACGAGATCGGGTGAGCCAAACTTATTGTGTATGTAAATATACATTCATTGTATAATATGTTTTAGTAACTCGGATACTGCTACTATGGTAGTAGTCAACAATGTGCATTATACATATTTACATACACATGTATGTCACCCGCATTCTTGACTCTTCTCCATTCCGCATTCTTTCTTCTTTTTCTATACCAGTTTGTTTTTTAATTTCAAAGCTAGTGAGTGGTGTTCATTCATTCATGAATTATTCTTTAGTGGTCTTGTTATGTGTAGAGTTACTTTAACTTTGGTCGTTTCTTAATTCCAGAACATTCAAGACATGATCCAACAAGAACGGCCCGACTGGCAGCAAGTGATGGCGTACGTGACCAGCATTTACAAGCACTTCGAAACGTAAACAAATACCAACCTTAACACCAGGTGATAGAGAACAAATTACATTATGTCTTAATTATATGGATATATACGATAGATGGCTCATAGATGGCGTTACTGATAGACTCAATAAATGTCATAGGTATAGGAAATACGCCTTGGACAACAAGTTCTTAAAATTTTCAAGCTTTCATTAATGTTTAGTCGAAAATATTATCGCTATTCAGCAAAAAAAATATCTTTAAAAATAAACAGCCTTTTTGTAGCCTTTTCAATATTAATCAAATATATGTGATAGTGAACTTTATTGGAAAAAATATCTAAGAATTTCAAACTGAAAAAAAGTAGAAGTAAATAAACAACATGAAAAAATATTTCTCAAAAGCTAGATATGTAGCTAAATATAAAGGCTAGTAAATATAGCTTAATATTATTATTCCATCGAAAATTTGGTTGTAATACATTCCTAAAAAATTGCCTCATATTTTTGAACTGGAGAACTTTTGTCTGGGAAAAAAGACGTTTTAGGCCTTATGAAAGAAGTAGGTATGTGTACTAAGGAAGAGATTTAGCGTGTATGTGATAGTGAAGTAGGATTTTGAACCTTAATAATATAGCTATAGAGTTGCCTCGTGGTAATCTTTCGGTCCAACTCGGCGACTATGGGCGCCAGAAAGATTTCAAGGCTAGCTTAAAATTTTCAACTTGATGACCACGTTTGTGCAATGGTCGCCATGCCGGACTGCCGAACTGATGGTCCCGGGTTCGATTCCTGGTACGGTCAACATTTGTGTGATGAGCATGCTTGTTTGGTGTGGTCTGGGTGTCATTATATGTTTTATATAAGTATGTAAAGTGTAGTTTATCAGTTGTGTAAGCACCCATAACACAAGCTAGATAGCTTCATCATCATCATCATCATCTCAGCCATAGGACGTCCACTGCTGAACATAGGCCTCGCCCTTTGATCTCCACAGATAGCTTACCATGGGGCTAACCGACCATATGTGAAGATGTCGCAATATTAAATTCCAATAAATTTAACACGTATGGCATCAAAAATAAGGTTCAAAATCGTAAATACATTTCAAGCTAAGTAAAAGTGTGTGATAGAAAAATAAAATGCCTTGTTTCGGCCTTAGGTTGTATTGAGCCGTCTTTTCACTATAAAGACTGATTCATTAGATTGATAGGAGGGTACCATCTTAGTAAAGGATACGACCATTTAGTTTTAATTTTAAATAACTTACATTTTATACGCCTTCTCGCTAGTGATTAAAAAAAACTTGTATGGTCTTTTCTAAGCTAAATGTGCTGCTAAATACTTGAATAAGAATGATGTAAAAGTCAGTAATGATAAATAAATAAATAACTTGATATGAATGTGTAAACAATAGTCATGTTTCAGATATAATAAAAATAACAATAGGTCACAAGCAGTTTCGATATTATGAATATACCACGTAATTTATTCCATAAATGTAGGAAAAAACGTATTTTTGGCCGTGTATAAAGTAAATATACTCTCAATATTTATATAGCCTTAGCGTCTGAACCTTTTTTTTATCGACGTTAAAAATCATCAAATGACGGCTCCCGCTTTTGGTTAGCAGCGGTGAGGGAGTGTCAGACTCTTACTGACTAAAAACCGTCGTGGGCCTTTTATGTACCAGAGCCGCGGTAACTCTTTCAAACAATCCCGCAGGGTCATTCTGGCGCCCTAAGTAATACAATATTCAGCGCCCATACCAAACTTTCATTATATTCGGAGTTAGTATATTCTGGCGCTTTTATTCATCTGGCGCCCTAATATATTCTTATACCAATATTCTTGATACATGTGCAAATATAACTTAATACATAGCTCCTTTTCACCGTAATATGCATACCTATATAACCTAATAAATATTTCCACCGTAATTAATCCCCTCCCTATTTTTGCCTTTAACGTAGTTTACATATTACTTCATAATAATATGATATGGCCTTTGAATGTAAACGTGATTGTCTATTTATACATATATGTAGGTGAACGCTAGGCTTCTGAATGATATACGAGTAAGATTCGGCTTTACGTATATATAGAGCGAAAGTTCATTTATGGAATTGAAATATTACAAAGGCCCAAGTTTAGGCTTATTATGAATTTTTGAGTTCAATTTTCAAAGTGGCCATTTGTTCCGAGAAAAACGGACGTTTGTGTTATGAACTTGGGCCTAATTATGTTATGATAATGTTTCCAAACGGGGAAAACGTTATGCAATTTATTTCTTCAAAATTATTATCAATACGATATGAAATTAACATATTGCATACAATTTTATTAATTTGAAACGTTTTTACAGTCCCATTTTATATATATTTGTAATTTTTCTGTTTGGGAGCTATATCAATGTATATTGTTAACATTATCTATACAAAATACGTACTCGAACAACTTTTGTAATTGTAACCTATTTCGCATCGCCAAAAGAATAAGATAGGTGAGCGCGGGAAAATTTTCAACTATTAGCATTCTTAACCAATAGAATTTAAGCGTTGTACGCAAACTTTGTTGCTATTGGTTGATTTAATAATACCCGCATTTCTATTGGCTGAATAAACATTGATTTTACTATCTGGATTACTTTCATATCTAGTCCGAAACATTGAGTAAAAGATACTCTTTAAAGTTACTTAATTGGAATTTTGGAAAAATCCAGCATTTTTATTAATTTGAGCAAATCAAGATCTTTTTTTAGTAAATTATTTTAGCATTTTGATATTGTGAGCGTTTCTTTGGCTGAATGTTTTGTGTATCAAGTGTTCGTATTTTGCACGGAGGACGAAAGATAGCGGAGATGCCATAAGGAAGGTAGATCAGGCGCCTTCTTGTAGGTCAAGCAACGTACGGTAGGCGTGATCAGTTACTAGAACTAACGTGGCGTTCGGGTTCCTTGTCAAATCAAAACCAATGTGTCAAAGACTGGTCTTGATTGATTGGTGAGATATTTTGAAAATTATGGGCGGATTTCATAGAAGGCAAGTAACGCGCTACTTTCTTAGAACATTTTGCTTTATGACATCTCCGCTAGTCATTCTGTTCTCCATGGTATTTTAAAATGTGATTTTTGTATTGACATCTTATTAATTGTGAATCAAACATGCATTGTGTGAAACTTAATATTATTGTTTGAGGTAAATATTTATTGGAGGCTGTTATGTACAGTGTGTTTGGTAACTAGAACATTTTCGGTTGATATTAGATTTAAACTATGTACTTTGTAAACTCTGTCCCAATTTTCGTGGCACAAAGTGTAATGTTTAGGAAAAAAATATGGTCTGAAATAAACTTTGAAAAATGATTTTTATTATTTTTCCTTTGTTTGATAAAAAAAACTTTTCTATAAAATCGTTTTGTGTATGGTTTACACTTTGTGTCAAGTAATTTGGGTGCACTTTAGATATAATTTACGTAACATGCGTTGTGTTACTTCTGACTTGGTTGTTGATGCTTAGTAGTTTAATTATTACATATTTTGAGATAATTGTATTTTTGTAAATATAGCTTTTAAATAAAGTTCCTGATTTATTATAAATTTGCTGTTTTCTTTGGTCTACGAATTTTTTCTGAACCCTAACTATACATAGGTCTGAAAAATTTTAGTTTTCCGAGCAGTTGTTGTCAGCACAGGAGCAAATTAATTGCCAAGCCAAATATTTGTAGGAGGTATTGAAGTTTATCAATATATTTTTTCCGTGGCGAGTTATCTTATAAAAGTCGTACCATATTTTTTTATTAACTGGTAAGATAATTTGTTTAAATCATAATAATGGTGTGACCTTTATAAGATAACCGTAAGAAACCATAAAAATATACACAAACAAAGATAAAAAAAGACTGTAATTAAAATAATAACGTTTATTATTTACAATATCATACAAACTTTATCAAATAAATTGGCCAACTTATGTGAATGTTAAAACAATATACAATGATATCTTTGGTATCACTAGCAAAAATCCAAGTATTGGTAAATAATAGGTATTTTACTTAGGTATTTATTTAACAATCATCATCAAAACTCAAATAGAAATAACATTATATCTATAACATAGACCCGAGTTCACCGACAACGTAAATTTAAATTTTCTGAAACTGTTTACCATGAATTTTCACGTTCAATTTTCAAAGTAAACAGATATTTTACGAAAACTGACGTTTGTTTTCGGTGAAAATGGGAAAATAGTATCTATATTTAGTAAGAGTAGTTACTTATTCATATATTCATGCTTGCTTCAGTTATCATTGGAAAAACCATCAGAATATATTCGACAATATTCTAAGATAGGGCTTGTAAACTTTTACCTTGGATTTCAATAACCGATCCATCCATTTCTTCGTGGTAAGAGATTGAAACTTGACAATTTATATGAAGCTAACGTCAAAATACAGTCTGGAATCGCAGGTCCGTAATTGAAATCCGCATTTAGCCACAACTTGTTTCAACGAAAACAAGACCATTGAAAGCAAACTTACTTCTAAAATTTCTCTTGATAGTGAAACAGTTTATTACCTACTAAAATAATGATGTTCCATTAAATACATTTGTACTGTGCAGGGTGCTCTTGTCCTGGTCTACCACTCCAGAACTCCTGGGATGTACTTTTCGATCAGCTTCTCGTAGTAAGGCCATAGAGCTTCAATGTCAGGGATACCAGCGCTCTTCGTGTATAAGTCGTATTGGCTGTGGGGAAAGAGGACAAAAATATAGTTTCTGATAGAAGCACCAACTCGTTGAGTCGTGGTGGTGAGTGGGTAAACAACCAACCTCACATATCATTGTGCGTGGGTTCGATTCCAGGACAGGCAAGTACCAATGCAACTTTTCTAAGTTTGTATGTACTTTCTACGTATATCTTGGACACCAATGACTGTGTTTCGGATGGCACGTTAAACTGTAGGTCTCGGATGTCATTTGAACATTTTATCAGTCGATACGGGTAGTCAGAAGCCAGAAAGTCTGGCAACCAGTTTTGCGAAGGGATATCGGTTTGCCCGCAAAACTGACTTAAGGAAATCAGATAGGCAGTCGCTCCATGTAAAACACTGGTACTCAGCTGCATCCAGTTAAACAGGAAGCCGACCCCGACATAGGAAAAGGTTAGGCAAATGATGATGAGTAACTTACTTGAAGTTGAGAACGTGTTTCATGATCTCGTCGTCTCCTTCCTTCATCAGGTGTTTGTAGTCACCACCTGCGTGCCATGGGTACAGGGAGTGGTATCTATGGAAGAAATAATATATCTCCATTAATAGGGATAGTGAAAAGGATTTTAAAAAAGTATTAAAGAGACTAGGCACGTTATGAAATATATGCATCTTAGACATTACTATCCCTCCTATAAATTGACTCAAACTAGAGCTTCACAAGCGAAATGAAGGCCCAATCAAATGCCGACTTATTTTACCACATAATACAGAAGTCTACATACCTGATCATGAAGAGTCCTTCCTTGGGGAATTTGGACTTGTTGTGTACGAGCACCCGGTACAGGTACTCGTCGTGTCCCCAGGAGATCATCAGATTCTCCAAGCCGCAGTTGGGCTCGTACATGCCGCATTCCGTGCTGGAGAAAAAGTTTTCAAATGGACATCTGATTTTTGTAGTAGGTAGTTTGTATTTTGGTCGGTGTTGTAATAGAGATAAGGAAAAACAAAAGAAGTCTTCTTTGAGGATGAGGAACAATGTTTCACGTGTTTGGCTATGATAAATAAATAAATCGTTCATTCGAGTAAACCAAACATTAGCAATGGAGCTATGTTATGGAAGTGTTTGAAATCGTCAAGATGCCGAGTATTTTTTTGCGAATCAACAAGAAACTTTCGTAAGTGGATTTATATGATTTTTTTTAATCTCCTGAGATAGGCTTGACTTCAAACAAACTCCTTTAGCTTAAAATATTAAGAAGTAAGTAAACATAGTCTCGAACTCACTTGTACTTAGGGTTGTAAGTGTCAGGGTTTTCCTTGAAGCTGTCATCACCGTACACGATGGACTTGCCCCACTTGCAGCCGACGGGGAAGGTATCACCCACCACGCACCACTGAGGCTCGCCGTAGAAAGCCATCACCTGGGCAATGATAATAATGTGTTATGGAAGCTATTCTATACTATTCTATTGCTATTATCTATAGTCAACATCACCACAAAATGGATCCCTGAGGATGGGAGGCGACCGAGAGGGAGACCAAGGAAACGCTGGAGAGAAGACTTGGACAGCTTCCTCTCGGACTCAAGCAGCGATGGATAGAGAAAAGTGGGAGGCTTTGGGGGATGCCTTTGCCCAGCAGTGGGACAGCATAGGCTAATTTAAAAAAAATGGATGCAGGGAATCCTAGATGCATTGAAACAAAAGGTTGATAAATAGGTTGTGTCGTAACAAAACGCGAATGGAACTCAGTGTTGACTCCAAATAAAGATGGATTAAATAATAAGATAGTGCTATGAGCTACTTCCTTCTTCATGATCATAAAAACATCGACTTCTATAGACAAGTAATTCGTGATATGTTATACCTGTGTATGCTTAATTTTGCTTGATAATCGAAGTACTGCAAATAAGCCCTTACCTTTCCGAGGTCATGTATGAGTCCAATAAGATGGAACCAGTCCTGGTCGGGATGGTCTTTGCGGATCCTCTCAGCAGTCTGGAAGGCGTGCACGATGTTGGGCAGGTCGGTATCCGGGTCTGACTCGTCCACCAGCTCATTCAGCTTGATCAGAGCGTCTTTGATCGTGCTCTTGAAGTGGTTGAATTTCAGCCAGTTGCCCATGCGTCCTGGGAGGGTAGGGAGATCAAGATCATATTATTTCGCTGTATTTTTGGTGCTATTAAAAATACATATTAAAGCTACCTCCTGTATATAAAAATTGGAACATAGGTAGGTAGATATAGTATTTTCAACGGCATAAATACGTTTTTCCAAAGATTTAGGATCCCACTACCGTTTTCTAGATTCATTTCAAAGTGATAAGTAGATGAGTAATCAAAAATTGATGTGGTATTTTCTGAATTGGTAAAATTAATGAGCACATTTTCATGACTACTAAAAATGAAGTTAAACAAGTAAATAAGTGGCTTACCTTTAACAAAATCCACGGTCATCTTAGTATGCATTTCATAGTAAGTCCTGCGCACACGTTCTTTGATGGGGTCCGTTTCATCAATGTCATAATTACGGAAGGCGTCCACTGGTTTGCCATCGTATACCTTCTCTGGTCTCAGGAGCAGTGAAGGGTCGATCATAGAGACCGGGGAATCCTGTGAAGGTGCAAACTTCATTGTAGGAAGAGGTGAAACGGGAGTTGGTGATGGTCCGTAAGACCGCACGTGGTGATTTCGAAATGGCAATGTTAACTAACTATAAGAGCTGTTGTGTTGTCGGCCACGATTCTGTAATGATCTGCTTCCCTTGCCGTTTCAGTGTTGGTGACATAAGCTGTTTGTACATGGGCTGCTTAAATTTTTTTTACGTGGTATTTTTTGTGGTTTAGTATTTTTTATTCAAAAGATTTTAAAGATTTTTTTTATCACTGGTAGAACAAAGTGGTTTTCATTCTGCGTGATCCGTAAGTCTGAACTGTAAAAGACTACCGTCTTTACGCAAAAATAAATTTTGCGATTGTTAACATTTTTTTACAATTGCAAAATTTAAAATATGTTAGAAACTTTATCGTTTTGGACATTACTTATTTATAAGTTATGTTATTACCACAACTTCTAAAAGACAATTTTGTTCCTTCAAATTACTTAACATTCTTTAATTTTTGAGTAAGGTAACTTTAATTTAAAAAGATGTTTTTTTGTAAAAAAAACTCAACATTCGAATGGTGGGTATTTTCGCTTTTACGTGTGTAAGATTGCATTAGTAAGACCTCTTCTACGGCCAGAGGTCAGAGGTCATACCTATTTAACTACACTACAGTAAGTGCATATGAAAATCGATGACTGCATCACACAATACACGAAAAAGAGTTTATCACCGGTAAATTAATCCATGTTTTGAAAAAAATCCAAGTCTTGTAAAATAAAATTAACAGATTTTTCAACGCAGTAATTGGCAATGATCATTTACCATAAATTGACACTGAGACCATACATTTACAATCTACAAAAGAAGATTCGAAAAGTATTCGTAAAGTGGGTACATACATTTTTCTTAAAACTGCATTTTATGGTAAAAATATAAATAAAATCAACTTACTGGTTTCGGCTTCATGTCTAGGCGTTACTGTGGACCTCCGAGTATTACTGGCATCACAGTTTGTGCACAACTTAAATGATAATTGATAGCACACAGGTCAAAAGTTAAGTCAGGCTATCGGCCGATAGTGTAGCGAGATAAAAAACCGCGAAAATACTTAGCAATGACACGCCGTTATAAATAATTGCTATTGATATAAATGTTTGTACATTGTTTTGGGACTTTTTTGGGTTCCGCAGTTTTTTGATTGATTGGATTTCCAAAATACAAAGGTTTGATGTAAGAAAACCTGATTGAAGGTTGAGCTGGTTTTGTACATTATCTTTTCTAAAATGTAATGTAGGTAGGTGAGAAAGAATACGATTTTTTTCCTTGCCCCAAATTAAGCTTTTATCCATAATTTTTGCTTGCTCTGTGCTTACATAGATCTATATATAAACAGTTTCTTAAAAATTGCCGGCGCTGAAAGTAAGTAAATACCTACTTCGTTTTTTCTGTCCTAGATTTCTTTTGCGAAATTACGAGACTTGAGTGAACCGGAAAAACATTTGCAAATGCGGCCCCAATTCTTCGTTAACCAAACTGCAAATTAAACATTTACCAAAATAGGGGACCAAAAGATCTCCTACTTTAATAGACAGTCGCAAAACCGTGTTGGTTCAGGACAAGTCCTTACTTCAGATATAGCTTCTCTTGTATTTTATTGTGTCATACACGTGTCCATAACATAAGACACATTTACATAAGACAGCATACATTGCTTGTTACCTTAACATATCGTTAGCGTTCAGGCCAAGAAAGCCCGCAATGGATCTTAAAGCATCGTATAATATTGCTGATAGAATGTTGTACCAAACAAGCATTGTTGTTTTATTAACGTTTAGTTGTCGATTGTGCTGAAAGAGAGCTATTTTGTCTGCCTTTAGTTTAAAACGCATTTATTTTTGGGTCAAGGATGCTGGATGGGGTTGTGTCTACTGCGTATAGTCTGCGCACAATTCTACCTCCCTCTTTGCAAGTAATTATGAACCAATCAACCGATGTCTAGTATAGGACACACTAGTAGACTGTCCATTCAAAGGCTGTCTGATTTCGTCTTTTTCGTTTGCTTATTTTTGTTTTGGTTATTGAAATTCCACCAAAAGTATCCGTAGGCTACCATATCACTATTATTTTTAGAAAATAATTCTACAGAAAAACTTCATATCAATTTTGTGATATGACGTCTCAGAAAAGTCGAACTTCGATGAAGTAGTGAATAATAGGTGCACCAAAACTATTAACCAGAGGGTATTAAGAAAAAAATATATTCAACAGAACAACCTTTTTCTTCTTGCAACAATCTTGTCTCACTTCCAATTGAATGAAGGTCAATAGCAATAGCAATCCTCTTGAGTTCAATATAGAAGAATAAGGAAGTTCTCCATTAAATGTAAGAATAGAAGTCAATTCATTGCAATAGTCAGATATATTGCGTTGTATTTGCTATTTTTAGCGAGCACATATGCAATGTCCTAGCTGTTCCCCGCGATTTCTAAGCTCCACCTGACAGAGCCTGACCTGAAACGCCTACGATGTCTAGCAGAGGGGTTTAACCATATGGTCTGTTTGACATGTATCCCATCCGCTCAAGTAAACACGCATAGCTAGAATACATTAATTATTTATTTGCATAGAATGTAGGTAAAAAAAAAAACCTACAGATGTTTAAAATGTACATTTTCTGTAGGACTATTGGGGGCATAGTGAAATTCCTATACCTACACTTATTCGTTATTTATGTCCTGCGCAGTTATCTATTGTCTTTTAAGAATAGCCATTTCAAAAGTTGATTGATTTTACTGTGATACTTGTGGAACCCAAAAAAATGAATTATTTGTACCTACTCACTGGGATTGATAAACATTCGTTACGTCATGTTTTTTATGTGGACAATAATGGAATCTTCTATCTAGAAACACATGGAAGTGGCCTTCACCCTGGTAAGTTTTTTTTCTTTTTTATATACAAACCTTTTACACTAAAGTATGTCGGTGGATACAATATAACATTTTTGTCAGTCTTACGGCTAAGCGGAAGCCAGTAAGTCTGACAACCAGTCTTTCATAAGGGTATTGGGTTGCCCAGATTACTAGTTGAGGAGGTCAGTTACTGGTACTCAGCTCCATCTGGTTAGAATGGAAGCCGACCCCAACTTAGTAAGGAAAAGGCTTGGCAGATAATGAAGGTGGCCTATACTAACTTCATAAGGCACCTTATTTCTGACTACCTACACTTCTCTCTGATAAGTGCTTCTAAGATCCCGTCAGTAAAAGAGAGAAGATTGGAGTATAAGGAAAAAAAAACAAAAATTCAACGTCGTAAATGGTATTTATTATAATAAGTTAATATAAACAATTCTATCAATAATATGTCTACAGCTTTATGACATCCATCCCAATGCTTATGTTGTATCTTAATCAGTGTTTATACATTTCAAAATATATTATGGCAAAATTATCAGTTACTAAATAATATTTTCCGAAACTTATATAATACCTATGGTATTCTTAATAAATACATATATTTTACTTCTTCACTGCTCTTATTTACAACTAAATAAATATGTTGTTTTCTGACGAGTTTGTCTGTTTTCAGGTATTTCAAGTAGGTATTCAGTAGCAGTGATTATAATGCCACGTCAATGACCAGAGTCCATCAGATGGATTTGAGAAAACTTTAACACCCAGTTCTTCAGTTGATAAGAAGAAGAATTCAAGTAACAAACTTCACACTAGAACAAATGTCATAATAATTCCAAGGGTTGGATGATCACCACTCGCAGACGCCGGGGATGTATTTCTCAATCAGTTTCTCGTAGTAGGGCCACAGGGCTTCAATGTCGGGTACCTTCTCGCTCTTCGTGTATAAGTCATATTTGCTGTGAAACAAAAGATTTATTTTAAACAATATAAGTGGTACCACAAAAAAAAACTAAAACATGCGGTCGATTGAGAACCTTCTCCTTTGAGGGTAGTCGGTAAAATAGTCAGCTTTTTGCGATGTAAATTCTAATTTAGAACGGCCCTACAACTAAGAAAGTAGTTAAGGTCAATCGAGTGATTCCTTTGAGATTTAATTTTTATATCTTAACCCAGACGTTGAAGCACCAGGTTACAGAATTTTTATAGAACACATTTTCTCCCAAAAGATAGACGTACCAAATTCAGCATGGTGTTTTACTTTAATAATTTAATTTTTTAATTAAGTTGATAATTTACTCACTTGAACTCGAGCACCCACTGCAGGATCTGCTCATCCTTCTCGTTGGTGAGGTGGCGGTAGTCGCCACCAGCGTGCCACGGGTACAGCGAGTGGTATCTGTGGGGTAAATAAATAGTAAAAATAAAGTAACTAATGGACACACTCAGAGTCATCTAATGGTTACTTAAGCAGTTCCTTAGTGCAGAATTTCTTTGAGAATCTGTCACTAAGGAGTGACTTAAGTAATGATTAAATGTCTCTGAGTGCGGGGGTAAGTTTGTGACTTTCTGAGAGACTCAAATTAAACCGATCAGGCTAATAACTATGCTAGCTACCTACTAACTTTCACCAACTGTTTCGCGTCCGTTTGGAACTACTTTCACGCACCTGGATACAAAGCCTGTAGCACTGAAAGGATTTTCCAAGTCCGACTCTACTAGTTGGACTTCTTGTTCTCTCGTTCAAACAAATTGTTCAAAAGAGTTTGTTTAGCTAACTTCTGCATGTAGCCTTTCCAGACTTTGCCTCATATACCTTAGTAAAAAATCGTAAGACTTGCAACAGTACCTGATCATGTACAGTCCCTTCTCGGGGATCTTGCTGTTGTTATGCTTGAGGAACTGGTACATGTACTCGTCGTGACTCCATGAGATCTCCAGCTTGTCCAGTCCGCAGTGAGGCTCATACATGCCGTATTCCGTGCTAAGAATAACACGAAAATTTGCAAGATTGAGAAACCCAAAAAGTCTTTGAAGAAAGGTACCTACGTAATGAACAATGAAGGTAAACAATACACCTACCTACCTTTCGCAAGTTTAAGATAATGATTATAAATTATTTGTTTTCAAAATTATTACTGATTAATTGGGCAGCTTCAAAAATTATAAACAGAGATATAAAGGTATAAATAATAGCGGGTATAATAAAACGTAAAAACTTTGATAAGAAAGAGAACTCGCCAAATAAAATAACTAAAACAATCTTCAAAACCAGTTTGGGTAGGATAGCGCGACAAACAAACTGACATACTTTAGTTGTTTTCCCGCGGAGCCGCCCGCGTCCCACGGGAACTACTGCCAGTAGCCAGATAAAATAAAACCTATTTTACTCAGGAATAGTTAGCCCAACAGTGAAAAAACATTTCAATACGGTTCAATAGTTTCAGAGCCCTTTGGCTTTAATATTTTCCCTTTTGTCTATTAAGTTACCTGTGCCTTAATGAATATACTAACTTATACTTAGGGTTGTAAGTGTCAGGATTGTCCTTGAAGCTCTCAGGGCCGTACACGATGGATTTAGCCCACTTGCAGCCGACGGGGAAGGTATCGCCCACCACGCACCATTGAGGCTCGCCGTAGAATGCCATCACCTGGGTTACAGAGACATAAAAAATTATAGACTGCCGTTTTGTAAAGGATAATACAGTTATACCCCGGTGATATTGAAGAAAATCTTGATTCCAACCAAGGGTTTCAGATCTGATACCGGCAAAATACCTAAACGTAGTTGTGTAGTACTACCATTAATTTCCATACTGATTTATGAGCCCAAACCAACTCATCGTCTCCCGAGCAATACCATTTAATTAGATAGGTAAAAGTCTAGTCATGATTTGTCGCGAAAAATTCCAGTTGAGCAGTGGTAATATCAATGGACCAGCAATTAAGAGTTCAGAGTCATAAACGAGGTTATCTATGACGAGTAGACTGCCAATGTTTATTGTTTATGCTAATGTATTCACTTTAATGCTATCTATGGTCACGTTTATATTATTTCACTGGCGATTGAAGAGGTCATCAATTTCTACCTAGGTTAACCTATAAGCTAATGAGTAGTGCCATTATTATTGCAGAAATATATCTGTCTATTATTATCTTTTCTAAGAAAATTTTTATAATCCCTTAGGTTTTGCCATTTTTCTAAACTAATTTAGTGATTTTTTTATGGAATTCGGGGCTTTATTAAAAGAAGTCATTAATTTCGTGATTATTAGACCAACATTAGAGGAGCTTGTGGGTTTAAAGTGTTTTCTTCAATAATGCCTAAACGGCGGAATGTAATGATCTTTTTGGCACAAATATACACACACACACATAAATGTACATAGAGATTTCGACCCAACTTAAGACTCAGGATACTTTATATCCTGGTGCAGGAAGTAAGCCTTTCGGGACGCGGACTAAGCAAGGATGACGCTGGCAAGACTGCGGACGGCAGATAAAAGTCAGTAGGTACATATTCACACTTCGCTCAGAACTTCAATGACTTTACATACCTTGCCCAAATCATGCACGAGTCCCGTAAGATGGAACCAGTCATCATCAGGATGGTCCTGTCGGATCCTCTCGGCAGTCTGGAAGGCGTGCACGATGTTGGGCAGGTCGGTGTCAGGGTCAGACTCGTCCACCAGCTCATTCAGCTTGATCAGAGCGTCCTTGATCGTGCTCTTGAACGTGTTGAATTTCAGCCACTTTTCTTTCTTTTCTGTTGAAAAATATTCGAAGATTAGGTAGCTCAAGGTTCCTCTACAACTTTTCAAGCCTATTATACTAACTTTACTCAATTAACGGCCAGTTTCTTCATCAAAAGTTAAAGTTAAAGTAATGCCTAAAGTTAAAGTAACGGACAAATTCGTTTTTTCAAGTCTAAAGTGACAGCAAAACTAATAGAAAAATTGAATTTGACCGTTACTTTAACTTTAGACATTACTTTGACTTTTACTTTGGCTTTAACTTTTGATGAAGAAACTGGCTGTCAGTCATTACGTATTTTTAACCGACTTCCCAAAAAAGGAGAAGATGAGAACCTTCGGGATTTTGCTTTTTTTTAAATAAATGATTACAAAACTATGTATGGGGAATCGGAAATCTCACGGCTTGAATCTTAGCCACAGACGTTACGAAGGCGTTTTCGGCACCCAATTACTAATTAAGTTTGTATTGTAAAGTCAAAGTGAAATATGTTTATTGAAATTCGGCTAATTAAATTAGAACTTTCCAACTCAATTACATTGGACAGCACCCTCAAAAACGTCCCCCTTTCACAGCTTCCTAGTGTTATGGCTGAGTAAAAGAAACATACAAAGATAGAAGATTGATTCCAAACGTGACACAAACTATAATCTCCAACATACTCACGCCTAACGAGATCCACAGTGACATTAGTGTGCATATCGTAGTAGGTCTTGCGCACGCGCTCGCGGATGGGATCCGAGTCATCCACGGTGTAGTCTCGGAAAGCCTCGATAGGCTTGTCGTTGAACACCGGCTCCGGACGTAACAGTTGCGACGGGTCGATCAGGGTTACATCTCCTTTCTGTTACAAAATAAGAGAAAAATAACTGTTGTTGGTTTAGCTTGGAGGGATCCATGCAATTTGAGGGGGCTCTAAGGGCATTAAGCCCGCCTGGGATTGCGAGCTTTTTGGAAAGCAACAACGAATAAGCCTGGAACTTACGACACAGAAAATCCTAGTGAGTTTCAGGAATCAAAACAATTGTATGTAATTTCTAAACAATAAATTATTCTTATTCTTACACTTAGGCATTAGAAGGAATAAGATAATATTAAAGGTAACTCGAAAATAATGTAGGTACTATGTAATTGCATTTAGCAAGACCTCCATTATTTTTGACATTCCAAAAATATAGGCCCAGAACCACTTAAGCAAATATTGACATGGGGTTACCTGGCTCGCCATTTTTCCTGAGTGTTCTCCCTGACACCTGAACAGTAACTGGATATTCAAGGGATTGGCGCTGCGTTAGATCTCATAGACATTTTATAGCGGCTTAGGAGCATCTCAAGTAGTCGGCGCTATCAGATAAATTGGCTTAACTATTCTGAGATAGTAATAATTCTTTAATAGACTACAAGTTTGCTGCATGTGGATTCACTTGTTTTTCTTCTATATTTTTCTTATATATCTTCCTTTGATGATTTAAGCACCACGCTCTTTCTCTTGTGATATCCTGTGGAATCCTGCCAAACCTTTCGCAGGAACACCGCTTGGCTACGCAGCTATATCCAGGCAGTCTAGCGGTGTTTATTTTCATCATATAAAAATAGTGTTTGTAGGATGTGCAAAATTGTTTGGTGATTGAAATGGAATATAACGACACCCCCGTCCGCAGCGGTAGGCGGTATCTTATAACTTATATACTTAAATGTTAACGCACCTATAGAGCGATTACTATCTATTTATACATCCAGTTTAATTACTTAGTTAACTACGGGTAATAATATAAACAAACAGATAATATTTATAAGATTCAAGATAATGAATTGTTATAAAGTCATCTGTTTTTGGTCTGAACTGCGTTAGTGGTCGTAGATGACAAGTTTTGTTTTATCTTTACATCTAGCGAAACCGAATATATCTTGTGTGAAGAATTTTATGTCAATTTTTGATTCAAGTACCTGTCTAGGTTCCTGTTTTTGGTTAAGTAGGTATACTTTTCTACATTGCCTACCCTTTTCTCAGCTAGGTAGCTGCCTGCATTGACCTAAAAGTATTGAAGTTAGGTTTTAATCTTACCAGATAATCTGAATACCTACCTGTGTTTTTTTCATTTAACTGGATTTGGCTAATCTGTGAGATCACCTCGGTTTCTGTAAATTCATGGGGAATATTTTAGACCTAGATAAAGTAGATTTAGAAAGGCAAGATCTGCACAGATTAGATAATGCTAGATACCTATATACCACCTACCTACCTAAACTTTTGTTTATTTTGTCTATCAAAATATTATATCTTCAATGGATTTTCCGCGCCATCCAAGGGATTACTTTTTGACATATTAGAATAGGAAGACTAATCAAATTGTTTTATGTTTACCGATACCTAAAGTGACGATGCAAAATTGCCATTATTTCTTTAAAGTTAAGGTTTAAAGTTCTTTGTCCATGGCCTATTCGTGTGATGTTTGATTGACAGGCTATGGTATTTATCTAGAGTGGAAATTCGCGGGGAATTCACGCCCATCTATACTCCATTCAAAATAACATTAGAAATTTAAGTAAACCTTTTTTACTGTTTGTTCAACCGATTTTGACGTCTATTCCGTAGACAAAAGAACGGAATTGAAAGCAAAATAGTGGTTACAATACCAAGTATTTACTGCAGCCGCCATTTATCATACTACTAACGCAATAGAAGTCAAAATCGGTTGAACAAACAGTAAAAAAGGTTTACTTAAATTTCTAATGTTATTTTGAATGGAGTATAGTATAAGCATAGGTGATCTGTGATAATAATTATGAAGTAGGTACCTATAATATCTACTACGTCGTATCCAGTGTTTCTAAGAAAAAAAGGTGAAGGCACATATAAGCAGTGGCGGATTTACCAATAGGCCAAGTAGGCCAGTGCCTAGAGCGGCAGATTTAGAGGGGCGGCAAATTTAACAATTTTTTTACAGGTTTTTTTTATAATTGAGTACCTATATGAGTACACGATCCATATATAAATAGACGATTAATAAACGCAAAATTAATAAACTGTAATATATACTTAGGTACCTACTTACGTGATCATGAATTTTAAAATATTCTAATAGCGTTTCAATAAAAATAAAATAAAAAATCGGTTTCGCGGCTTTTTCCATAATTCCTGGTTTGTTCTGCGCTCTTTCGAGTCCTCAATCTAACAAAAAGTTAAAGCACCGAAGTAGCAAAAACAACTGACGCTCTAAACTGACGATTTCTAAGCTGTTTATGAGAGTGAAGGACTTTTGTGTCCCAAAACTCGAAAAATTTCGCGCTCGCTGCGCTCTCAGCTTTTTCACTTTACACTGGTTTTTTTTCAAACTTGTTTGAGTATTTTTGTGTTCCAAGACTCAAAAAATTTCGCGCTCGCTGCGCTCGCGCCTTTCACTTGACAGTGGCTGTTTTCTGATTTCTTTAGGTATTATTGCGTCCCAAACATCAAAAATTTCGCGCTCGCTACGCTCGCGGCTTCTTCTCTTTGCAGTGCCTTTTTTCCACTCTTGTTTGGGTAGATATTTTTGTGTACCAAAACTATAAAAAAATTCGCGCTCGCTTCGCTCGCGACTTTTTCACTTTACGGCGGTTTTGTTTTACTCGTTTTGGTACAAAATTATTGAGTTTTGGAACAGAAAACTTTTTACATTTGTCGTTTTTTTTTGGGGGGGCTGCACAATAGGTAGTCCGCCCCGGGTGCCACCCGATGCTACGTCGCCACTGCGTCATAGCACCCGAACGAATGAACCGATTTCAATTTAGTTTTTTTTTAGTGTTGATGAAAATCGATTGAGCCGTTTTAAAGTTACAGAGGTTTTACGCTTCAAAGTCGCTGTCATATAAACTTGTTAACATTAAACTCTTCGGTACATAGAGGCTTGCAAAAATAATCTAGTAACTGACAAAAATATCATTAAGTTCACAATCATTAGAGGCGGCAAAAATTGAATGGCCTACTAGCGGCAAGTTTGTAAATCCGCCACTGCATATAAGACTACACACATTTTTATGTGGCGGTTCGTCTTGCATCGTCATTTAAATAAATGTAAAGTTAAGTCTTACTGCGGCCCATTATTGGCTACAATACTTGTTAGACTTGTTAGAGGTACATAAAAAAAATGGTTATTAACATATCGTTAATTTCAGCTCCATTATCGCCAACGTCCATACCACGTTGAATACACCGGTTCTCGTCCGATCACCGAAGTTAAGCAACATCGGGCGCGGTCAGTACTTGGATGGGTGACCGCCTGGGAACACCGTGTGACGTCGGCTTTTTGATTTTTTTACCAGAAAGGAAATTTTGTAACTTTTTAGGAATTCAGAATATTATTTTTAAGTAAAAAATATATTTTTTTGTATGGGAAACAGGGTTTTCAATATTAATAAAACAAGTTTTCATAGGAAACTACAATTATATTTATTAATTTATTCTATTGTACATAACTATTAAAAGGCTTGTATTTGGAGCATGCTGTATTACGTTATTTTACTGATCATTCAATATTTTAGTATGAACAATACACAAATAACAATTCTGTAGATATTTACCAGTATATTCTTGATTTGTAAATATTAAAGTCTATTAAAATAAGCTACAATATGTAATTTTACTTTTATTGCACAGAGTTTTAAGTTTCGGCGATTATTTTGATGAATAAGTATACATTACTAGCTGTTTACCCGCGGTTTCACCCGCGTCTCGTGGGAACTACTGCCCCTAACCCGATGGCGTAGCTTCCCAACAGTGAAAAAATATTATAATAGTTTCGAAGCCTTTAGGATACAAACAAAAAAAATGATCCCACTTTATTACATGAGTAGTTGCATCAAAATGTTTGAAATGGTCTTATTCCGGCTACGAGTTTTAAGTACATTTTTGTAGAAGATAATTAAAAGGCATACAATGTATATGGTACACTATGGTCATATGATTAATGGTGTCATGATTACAAGGCAGTTTTTTTACTCATCATGTTACTATTATTTAATTTATTTCGATATTTTACTGTATTTTAATTTCAATACACAATTAATATTTTATTAAAAATCTATCTACACAGAACTAAATTGAATGATTGTGCTGTAAATTTACTATTTTTTAGATGATATTTTTCGACAGACTATATTATCCCGAATTATGTTTAAAATAATGTTAACGATCTTATTTAAAACCACCACATTTTATATCAAAAAATCTAGTTTTTAAGACTCCCCAAAATGTATTTTTATTTATTAGAATCAAGACTTAAAATCAACTAAAAATTTATACAAAACCCTAAACATTATCCCATACCATACAATTTTTATTTCAATTGCACATAAAATCCAAAATAATTTTGAAAAAAAAAATGAACTTAATTGCTTTGTGATAACACTCAAAATTAGCCTGTTTATTCATCCTTCTTGCTAGCAGAAGATTTTGAATCACCTTCACTATCACTCGACCACTCTCCCTCACTGTACTGCCTTTCTCTCTTCCTATCTCCTTCTTCTTCCTCAGAAGATTCTTCTCTGAGGAAGCTGTGCTGTGTGTCGTCTAAATCTTGGAGTACCAGTTCTTTGGTGGGGGAGGAAGTTCGAAGTTCTTTCAGAGTGCTGGTAAGGTCTATGTTGATGGGAGCAGGTGGTTCCTCGTCTACTTCTGTCTCCCGGCGGCGTTTGCGTTTGTTTTTGGAGCTGTGCTTTCTTTCTTTCTTGCGTTTCTTTTTCTTTGATCTGGTAAAAAATAATAATTGGTTATATATTAACACAGATAATGCTATCAATATTTTGATATTATTTTTATTTTTTATAACACATTGCATATTGTATGACTAGTAAGTAGGCGTTGCGCATTAAAATCTATTTGTTAAATTAAATAATCTAGAAAAAGTAGGTTAGAATTGTGATCCATAGTAATTATTTCATTTCAAATACATACCCATCGTAATCTGATTCGTCGTTTTCATCCGATGACCTGTAAATATTAATATTTTCATTTAGTTTCTGTAACCATTAAAATCGATCGAGCTGTTTACGAGATACGATACAACAATCGATTAGCAGATAATATAGTTAATAGACAAGAGAATACATAAACTTTTTCTATTTATTCTCATGCTAAGTAGATAAGAAAAAGAAACTTACTTATACTTTCTGCGTTTACTTTTTCTGTGTGCTCTTTCTGATTCATCCTCGTAATCTGCAAAAATAAATGAATATAGTTTATCCCAATTTCCATTTCATTTCATGAGATTGATAAACAAACATACAAACTGCCACATTTTATAATATTAGTATTCTTACCTCTTCTGTCTCGATGCCTTCTCTTGTCGCGTCTGCGTCTCTTCTCTTCTTCTTCTGCCTTCTTCTTTCTTATAGATTCTAGCGTGTCCACCTGTAAAAATGTAATTTAGTAAATATAATTATTGTATTGTCTTTATATGACTCGGCGACTCGGCCACTAGTGAGCGGTCTTGAAATTACGCATACGAAGACAATGTGCATGTATGTATAGTTTGATTGCTGTTAAATTTTTTACATAATAACAATTTTGAATTATATAATATGTATGTTAGCTTAAGGTATATATCTATGGGCCAGCCTGCAGATAATGATATTTGATTTTATTTGTGTCTAGTTCGATTCGTGGGTTAGGCCGAAATCCGTGCATCGGAGAGTCCGGTTTGCCGTCTTATCGGGCTGTGAAAGTGAAGGAATAGATAAATAAATAAATTTGCTTATATTTGTGATTGTCTTTTTATAATATTTTATAATAACCCATGTTAAGATTTAACTTGTGATAGAGAGTATTCTATGCATATTGAAAGATTATAATATAAAAACCAGTGGTGCAAAACACATACCATAGCGCTGGCTAGCGAGGTGGTGGGCAGCGCGGCGGCGGCGGGGTCGACGCCCACTCTCTTCAGGAACTCGGCCGCGCGGCGACGACGCTCCTGTTGCTTCGCTCGCTCCACCTCCGTTTCACCTTCACCTGATATGAGGTATATTATTTATGGAAAAGAACAAACAAGAAACACACATTTAGTACATTTTATTTACCCTTAACACATCGAATCACTCTATCACTCTAAGGTTGGCTGTAAGAGGACCCAATACTAGGAATGGTAAGGACAGGATAAGATGGCCGCCTATTTTCGGTTTAGGCATCGTTCAGACCAAACGTATTGTCGGCCGCTGACTGTGAGCGCGCGTTACGCAGTTTATTGCTTTTCCATATATATTGAAATTGTCGTTCACACCGAACCGACTATACGCTGTTACGTTGTCTGTTGTAGCTGACTCTCAGTGGCCGATTATTTTACTACGCGACTATGCACGGCGGACGCGGATTGGCTACGCGGACGCAGTTGCCGAATAGCGCCGCTCCGCCGCGTACGCACCGCCGCGCCTCGGTACAGCACGTCGATAATTAGTGTCCCTTTTATATAAACTTAAACGTATTAAAGATAATCGAACGTTTTACTGTCATACGAAAATATTTCTTGAACTTATTTGGATAAAGTCTATATTCGAAATATAAAGTATGAAATTGACCAAGAAAACATCTCTTCAAATTTAAGGGATGTACCCACAATTTCGTCTTCCTCTAGAGCTTCGCAAATGGCAACTATCTGAATGCGCATCATTTAATTGAAATATCAGTAAAACTTCTGATTTGAAAAAAATAAATTACGCTAGTTTTATCGTTTATAAAATACTACGAGCAACTTCAAATACTGAGCCCTTTTATGTGTAGAATAGTCAGCCGCTCAGCGTACGCATCTAGTGTGAACCTACAAGAGCCTATTCTTTTGTTCACACATGTAGCGCATCCTACGCTATAGCCTATTGTCGGCTTGGTGAGTACGCGTACTGCAGATTGAGTCGACGTTCACACTGGGGCAGACAGTGAGTATACTCACAGTCAGCGGCGGACAATACGTTTGGTGTGAACAATCCCTTATATTCGTGTGCAAAAAAGAATAAGTTTTTGAGGTTTAAGTACATTTAAATAGTAGTTACTGTAATCATCACATGCAAGCAAAATAACAAACTCTTTAGCTTTATAATATAAGAAAAGAAAAGAATAGATTACCTTTGGAATCCGACTGGTCACCCGTCAAATCAATCAAATCATCTGAATTATCTTCCAAAGATATGATTTCATTCTCCAACTCTTCTTTATTAATTTTACTCTTCTTGCTATCTTTTTCACTCTCCTTCAATTTCTCTTTTTCTCTCTTCTTTTCTCTCTCTGCGCTTCGTCTTTCATTCCGTCTCGATTCCCTACTCTCTGACTTGGATCTATGTTCCTTTTTACGATCCCTATGTTTCTTTTTATCTCTTTTATGGGTACTATCCCTTTCTCTAACGTAAGGACTTTCTCTCTTATGGGAATTCTCTCTCTTATAAGGACTTTCTCTTTTATGGGGACTGCTCCTCCTGTAAGGACTATCTCTGTTTAGAGGACTATCTCTCTTTTGGGGACTATCCCTGCTATGGGAAGTGGCTCTATGGGGACTATTTCTCTTGTGCGAGTGATCTCTGTGCGGACTATCTCTCTTATGGGGAACATCTCTGCTATGAGAACTATCTCTCTTGTGTGGACTTACTACTTTTACAGGACTTTCTCTATTCTGCGGGAGCTCTTTATTTTGAGACTTTTCTCTTTCCTTCTCAACTATTTCCATCTTTTCGGGGTAAGTAGGCACTTCTTTAAAAGGTATATCTTTAACTTCTTCAAGGACCGGTGTAATTGGAACTTCAGGGGTCAAAATCTCCGGTTTTTCCTCCAATATAGGTATATCTTTAACATCCTGTATAATCACAGGTTTAGCCACTATTTTCACTGGTTTTACCGTTTCAATCCTTGGTTCATTTACTGTATCTATCTTGTACATAACTACTGGTGGTACATTGTTCATAGGAATCGTAAGTGGGAAGGTTTTAGGCAGTTCCTTGGTATCGTTTTCCGTCTGTTTGTCTGTATGTTTCTCTGAATCCTCGTCGGAACTTGACTCGTAGGGTAAAGCTGGTTTTGGAAGTATCGGGTCCGGTTCTTTGAGTTTCTTTATGGAGAATGATACGGGTGCTGTGAAAAAGATTTTTGTTGAAGTTAAGTTTTTAAGCAAAAAAATTTTTAGGTGTTAAGATTTCTTACATGTAAATTAAAAAGGTAATTAAGATAATCAAATATGGCTCATACATAACCAATAGAAAACAGTCAAAGAATAAGTTCAAGTTAAGGAGAAGTAAATTGGACCAAAAAGCTTTAAATCAGAATAACGAGATCAATAAATCCTTCTTTATTTAAATGTCGATCTGTTACTTGATATCCCGAAAGAGCAGTTTCGGCTCAAGTTTTCTATATAGCTTTTCAGGACTCAATATGAATATGGCACATATCTTACATACATATCTAATCTTTTATGTGTAATTATATTGTACATGTTACCTATAGATTAAAGATAGAATTAGACATGAAAAAGTGAACTATTCAATATAAGACAAAAGCCCAAACAACCACTATACAAGTTTCTAAACTCACCCGCAGCCCTCTTTTTCTTCTCCCTCCCATTAACATCACCACCTCTTTTCTGCTGCATCAACCGTTTATAATACGCATGATACACATTCCCAGGGTCCAAGAACGTGAATCTCGGGTCGTTTTTAGCGCGAACAATGTCGGCGAACTCGTCGCCATTTCGTGCGACGTATGACGCCATCTTGTCGATGACGATTTGTACGTCCTCTGGGGGAGTAATGATGGATGATTTGTCTTTGCTGTCTGTTGAGGAGCTGTCGTCGAAATCTGTGAGTGGAATTCAGAAAAGGATACTTTTTATGTGAAAATATTTCTAATTTACTAAACATGTACAAAAGTTTTTGTAAGAGATCTTGGCTGAGTAACAGAGGGTTAAGCAACGCCTTAAGTAATCGGGTTTGTGGATGGGTGACCAAAACTATGCCACGTAGGGTGGTCGGTTTGTGAATGGATAACCATGAGTATGCTTAGACGGAATCCTTCTTGTTTTATTTTGTTACATCTTCAGCCAGAAAGACTAAAAAAATGTGTATCCGGGTGCCTGGGTAACTGAGTTAGTCAGATAGGCAGTCATCTCCTTCTCATTGTCAAAATGTAGGGTTACTGGCTTATATGCAGAAGAATTTATTTATTCAAACCAAACATAAGGCCATAATATCAAGGGCGATTAGCATTTTCAAGTTTTCCAGTCCAGGTTTCCTCAAGACATTTCCTACCACATAAACTTTTTTTGGGAAAGGCAGTTCACTCCATATTAAACACTAGTACTCTCTCATCTGGTTAAACAACTCACCAGACACATCACTATCAGAATCACTATTATAGTTCTTCATGAGACTGAGGCCGGTGGACTTGAGCGAGGGTTGCGGCTTCTGCTGCTGTTTCTGCTGGTGTTCTTGGGCTAGGTACTGGTGGTAGTATGCTGCGTACTGCTGGTAGGGGGGCGGGTTTGCTGGAGCCGCTGTAGGGTCCACTGGTGAAGAAGAAATGAGGAATCTTTATTTTATTGCAATGTTGGTGTGTATGAACTGATGGAAATACACGCAAAAGCAATTAGAACTAAATAACGTTGTACTTATGTTAAGTTTCCGATTTCGGAAATGTACACATATTTTCGTATGTAAAGAACAGTAAATTGCTGTTATTCAAACATTTCGTCTCCCTGACCCAATGTCCCTGAATGAAAATTAATGAAATTCGACTGTTGTTTAAAAACTTCTCCACTCTGCTTTGATGAAGTCAGTGTTTGAGTGAAATTCATACAAAACAAATATTGCAAGAGTCTGATAACCTATCTCTACAACGTTGCCCAGGTACATAAGTTGAAGAGTGTCATGTCAACATTGGTGATCAGCTGCATCTGCTTCGACTCCAATATAATAAATAAAAATAGGATGAAGCTGGGCAGATGATGATTAAGACTACTATACATAACAGGAGCTCTATATATCTCGGCCCCCGACACCCTCGGGGGCTCGGTGCCGGGCGGCGGCACGTCCCCCCTCCCCCCGGCCTCTGTGTCACCCTCGCCCCGCATCTTGCTGATCAGCATGGTGTAGTGGCAGTCAATATTACACTCACCATGATTTCCATCAGGTCCTTTACTATACATGACGGGAGCTCTATATATCTCGGCCCCGACACCCTCGGGGCTCGGTGCCGGGCGGCGGCACGTCCCCCCTCCCCCCGGCCTCTGTGTCACCCTCGCCCCGCATCTTGCTGATCAGCATGGTGTAGTGGCAGTCAATATTACACTCACCATGATTTCCATCAGGTCCTTTACTATACATGACGGGAGCTCTATATATCTCGGCCCCCGACACCCTCGGGGGCTCGGTGCCGGGCGGCGGCACGTCCCCCCTCCCCCCGGCCTCTGTGTCACCCTCGCCCCGCATCTTGCTGATCAGCATGGTGTAGTGGCAGTCAATATTACACTCACCATGATTTCCATCAGGTCCTTTACTATACATGACGGGAGCTCTATATATCTCGGCCCCGACACCCTCGGGGCTCGGTGCCGGGCGGCGGCACGTCCCCCTCCCCGGCCTCTGTGTCACCCTCGCCCCGCATCTTGCTGATCAGCATGGTGTAGTGGCAGTCAATATTACACTCACCATGATTTCCATCAGGTCCTTTACTATACATGACGGGAGCTCTATATCTCGGCCCCGACACCCTCGGGGCTCGGTGCCGGGCGGCGGCACGTCCCCCTCCCCGGCCTCTGTGTCACCCTCGCCCCGCATCTTGCTGATCAGCATGGTGTAGTGGCAGTCAATATTACACTCACCATGATTTCCATCAGGTCCTTTACTATACATGACGGGAGCTCTATATATCTCGGCCCCCGACACCCTCGGGGGCTCGGTGCCGGGCGGCGGCACATCCCCCCTCCCCCCCGCCTCCGCGTCACCCTCGCCCCGCATCTTGCTGATCAGCATGGTGTAGTCGCAGTCGGCTGATGGCTTGTAGTGGATGCTTGGGATTGCTGGGGCCTGGAAAAAAAAATTGCCAGTGAATAATTTACCGGATAAAAACGAATTTTACTAATTTTTATTATATGGGTTAAGTTTTAGGTGTGACTAAATGCACAGCAGAAATTACTGGGTTTATATGTTCAAAACTTAATGCACATGCATTTCTTGCAAGAGTAATATAAGTTAGCATAAGTTAGTTACAAATGGTTTTTTGTTGATAAAATTAAAATGTTCATTAAATTACATTGTTAGGCAACTTAGCAGAGACAATTCATCACAAAGTTTTAGGTAATGTAAACTTTAATATACTTACAGACTCAATAACAGTAGATGCTAAACTTGGATGCAAGTATTCTTCATTTTCAGGTGGTTTTTCTGTAACAATTACATGGAAACTTAATTTTATGCAAAGTCATTTTGGAAGACTCAGTCAAGTGATTTTCGCCAACATAGATTACCATTAACAACATTACCACTAATTAATACCACTAATAAAGCTGTGAATTTATAATAAGTTTAATGGACCTCTGTAAAGAAAAAAAAGTTGATTTTATTTGAGCGCCCTAATCTTAGGAACAACTGATCCAATTTGAAAAAACCTTTCAGCTTTAGATCGCCCATATTCAGAGGCTTCTTTTCATCCAGGAGCACAGACCACTTCTCATGGGATACGGGTGTAATCACTGTTGTAAGTTAGTTACGCACCGACACGCGAAAGAAACTAGCTAGTCATAACTGCAGTTGGAAAACATACCTTCAACCACTTCAACTTTCTTCTCAGGCCACTTCTCAGCTTTCACCAGCGCAATGAGTGCGGTATAGTACGGGTGCAGGGTCGAGTCCCGATTAAGAAACTTGAACTGCGGGTTGTCTCCCTGCTTGGCTTTGATCAGGATCTCCATTTGAGCACCTTGAGACGCTATGAACTTTGCTGTTTTTTCTATTATGGCGTTCTGTTTCAATGTTTCGGGCTGTTAGAAGAAAATATTCCATGTAAATAACACAATTACCGAAATTAATTAACTATTCATACTATATATACTGTTTTTGAATACTTTTTGTTTTGGGTTTCTTCAAGGCTAGTATTAAAACAAGTTTAATCTGAAAGGAATATGACCATTTTTTATACCCATATTCAATAAGCCTATTGCTAATGCACTGGGAACATAAGCGTGATTTTTCTAAAATAGTTTTACAAATAAAAAGTATCTAAGCTTAAAATAATACCCTTGTTGTTATTTTCCTCTTTTAGATAATAATTATTCTTTTATCATAATATAAATAAACAACATTCATTATTTGAATATTATGTTCTTATGGCAGACACTATTTTTATCCCTACTAATATTATAAATGCGAAAGTAACTCTGTCTGTCTGTTACGCTTTCAAATCTAAATCACTGAACTGATTTTAATAAAATTTGGTACAGACAGAGATAGAATTGACCTTGAGAAAGAACATAGCATAGTTTTTATCCCGGACTTTTGAAGACTTCTCTTGGAAACGCGATATAACCGAACTCTACGCGGGTGAGGCCGCGGGCGGAAGCTAGTATTAAATATTATAAAAACAAGT
This sequence comes from Helicoverpa armigera, assembly GCF_030705265.1. Taxonomy (NCBI): domain Eukaryota; kingdom Metazoa; phylum Arthropoda; class Insecta; order Lepidoptera; family Noctuidae; genus Helicoverpa; species Helicoverpa armigera. The sequence continues at coordinate 7,611,058 of NC_087141.1, forward strand.
AGAATATTGAGTGGATATCAAAAGAATCTCTAAAAGTAATTGTCCACCAAATTGCCAAAGAATACTAACAAAGACAGTATCGCTGGGCAGCAGCTTGCGGAACGCCGGTGTGGGCACAAACGGCTCCTCGTCCACTTCGGGCAGCTGCGGCGGCGGCGCCGGCTCAGCGGCCGCCTCGTAGTTAAACCCTACTTGCCCGTACCCTGCCGCGTGAAGGCGTTTCAGCTCTTCCTCTGTGGAGAAGAAGTTTATTTATTTATTTAACCATTTATGTACACAGTAAACACATGACAGAAGTGACATAAAATAGCACAAAGTACTGCTTATTTCTAATGAAATCTCTTCCAGCAGATCCACAGTAGGAAAGTTAGAATACAACTGTGTAAAAGAAGTAAAAAGAGCATAGTAAATAAATATTATTATATGTAGTGCCCTTGGTTTCCTGACTATCAAGTATTTAGGTTTATGGTTAATATGGTTTAAATGGGTAAGTTATGATTTTGGAATGACAATGAAGAACAGTTTTTTTTTATATTTTCAAGAGTATTTTTCTATTGAAAGGTAATTTGATTGAAAGTATGGTCTTGAATTGAAACTAAATTATGATTCATATAAAAATTGATAGCACTCCAAAAACAATGACTATTCATTATTGTTACCTGCAATAGTAGCTGAAAAGAGGCAAATAAAAAAATTATGAACACTTAAAACATAAAATAAAATACACTTATACTGAAGCTGTAAAATAAACGCGAACCTTTATACATCTCCTCTTCATCCTCATCAGTATGCAGCGCTCTGTATCTCTCCTCATCGCATAGCTGTTCCACGTCCAGCTCCCCCCGGGTCAGTTCCACCCGCCAGTCGTAGCCTCCCGGAGGTGCTTCCAGCCTCGTCAGGTCATGCAGCGCTCCTCGTGCATCATACCTGTTCAGATACGGCCGAGCCTTAATATATTGTAAGAACGGTACAATACAAGCCAGTTTGCCTAATTCTTGCTGAGGGACCCTTTTCAGTTTTTTTTACAGTTCATGATAAATTGTTACCTAGCATCCTGCCTACCTAAAAAAAATCTAAAATGTTAAGAGCAGTTTTTGAAAATACTAAATAACTTTGTATGTATGTAATTTTCTTTTTAAATACCATATAACTGGCTTTATTGTATATTTAAGCAGTTTGAGGAAATATCAAAACATTAATTTAAAAGATTTTTCCTTATTTACTTATCACTGTATGTTTCGGTATTTATATTGTTTGCATGTTTAAGTAAGACTATTTTGAGAAATATATTTGTTAGTAATAAGCCAATCGTCAATAAAATACACTAAAATAAAACACAAATGATTTTTTATATAATACAATGATGATAAAATGGGGCCCTACTTAACTATCCCAGCATTTAAATGTAGGTCTAGTTCTAGCAAAGATATCAATAAGCCTAATATTCATACAAGAGTAAAATTGGGGAGCTTGTTTTGGCACAGAATCGAAAAAATCCTATTTAAGAACACCTGGATTTTAAACATAGTATTTATACATACTCAAGTGAACCGTTGCAGGTTATACATACCACCGGCGGGTGTCACCATAACATTACGCGACGCCACGAGCACCCAAAGCGCCCGATGCTCAGTCTTCACGCACACCGGCCTTCGTAACAACATCCTCTGCGAAATACTTAAAGATCTTCCGAAAATTTAATTTTTTCTGACATATAACTATCTTTTGTAGGTTTATAGCGCCACAGTTAGCAGTCTTATAGTAAAAAACTGGTCGAACCTGTCGATTTTCAACGTTTCATCCCCCATCCACGGAATGAGGTGTTTGCCTTGGTCAATGTGAAGGGCTTTATCATCGTCCCTGAACAATTTGCACGAGTAGCCGAACACGAATAGGTCTTCTTTCTTCTCCTTGTATTCACTCTTTCTTAAAATACCGGACTCACTTTGACCTCCAGTCCATTTTAGAGACATTTTTAAACACAAAATTAGAAATCAAAACTTAGAACTAGCGAAGTCGCACCATGATAAGAAACGTTCGGAAATAAATTGAGTGAAGAAGTGACAGCTTCTTTACATTTTACGCATTGCCATACTTGATGATTTATGGAAAGGCACTAATAAGTTATTTTTATAGATTTTTCAATCCTGTCGATAAAGTTTTGAATATTGTGTTATAAGTTAAATTAAAAGTGAAAACTGTACATGTTATGTGCTGTTTTCTTTCTAATCAATACTATACCATTTCTGAACGTTTTTGCATGATGGAATACAGATAAAGCAAAATGTTACGTTCAAAATCCTGGTCAAATACTATTTTAAGCTCATATCCGGTTTTATTTGTATTTGGTGAAGTAAAACTATCACAATCATGTGATAATCATCATCTTACTATTATGTTTATGAGCACAAAAATACCAGTTAAATTATTTCAAAGAAAAAGATCTTAGATCCAAGAATATCAATTATTTAGAAGAACTATATCCCTCACTACAAAAGTTGATCAGATAATTAAAGTGCTACATTACACATTTGTGTGACTAGTTTAATAATAACTAATAATCCATAATGTTCTCAAATGAAACCTGGCATAAAATTCACAAATCATTTTGATATCAATACTCCTGCATGATTAGTTTTCATACCACAAAGAACGCCGTTTTTCTAAAAAAAACTAAACAATGGCAACTGGATATAATCCGGACGAATTACGAATACCAGAAATTATTCGATAACGCGTCGCAATATGACAAATTGAACATGGTCGCGCTATATACGTTTCAAAAGGCATATGGCGGACGTTTTATATATTTTTGCATCGAAAACTGATAAAATCCTTTAGTTATGAGTATCTTGTGACCGCTAGAGCGTATTTGTTAAAAATTAGATGATAAACGTTAGTTTTTAATGTGTAAATAAGTCTATTATATCTAGAGTCTTATAAATATTGATAGTATTTTCGTGCGTGGACGTTTTGATCCGTATTGTTGAAAAACGAAAAGTCTGTGATATAAACAATACATAGGTGATAGAATAATTTCCTGAACAATTTTGTATATATTGTAAAGTTGTTATAGAATTTTAGCGAAAGTAATAATATATTGCGAGAAGACTGAGTAACTGAGTGGAGGATTTGCGAGCTATGTCAGCTGTGAACCTATTGTCTTCTTTGAGGGAGAAACCGACCGATGAAAACCCGGATGATGGCTCGAACCACGAAGGTAAGTTGCTGACACACTCCTTATACAACACTCCATGTCTGCCTTGATTGGCGCAGTATCTTGCGTCAATAGGGATCACTTGATGCAGTTTACAAAACATTGACCCTGATTTCTTTACTTTGTCGGGGTATTTGTTGATATTTCACAGGTACAGTTATCAATAGGAAGTTCTCCAACTCCATGTAGTTGTCAACACTTAGTATTCATTGAATATAATAAACAAATCTAGCTGGTTTATAAGTAGGTCACTAGAAATGCAAAATCACTATAACTGGACCTTATATTTTTCGGTCTTTATAGAAGTGCACCTGTTTTGCACTTATCTTTATTATGACAACAGGTATAACTTCTTACTATTGGACTTATATTGGAAAGCTTGTGTTAATTGTATTAGAATGTGTGCTTGCAACAGTGTTTTGCAAATTGCAAATATGGTTATGGTTATTGATCTTTCAGTAGTTTATTTATCTTAGGTAGCATGATAATTAATTTAAATTATCTTATCATAATCGCGGGGAGCTTGTTATCAAATAACAATTTATTTACATGGTAAGTGATTGGAAATCTGCATCCGTTATTGTTTTTAATTTTTTTTTCTCTTAATACTTGCAATCAGGCTAATATAATTTTTAACCTGCCTAGTAATAAATTTAATGTAAAAAAATATAATATGTATTATCATATCTATCTGTAACACACCAAATTAGTTTTCAAAACGTATGCAACCTCTATCGACAGCACCTACAACTCCAATAAGAACATAAACAAAGCAACACTTCAAGTTTTTTTTTGCGGGTAACACTGATAAAAGCATGATGTGTACAAAAACATTGCATTCACATTGACCACTGAACCGTTACTAAGTCACTCAACTTCCCTTAAATGTTACAACTGCTAAGCAAAGGCAGAGTTTTAAGTACATTCCTAAGGACTATAGATTGAACCTTAAATATGTATAAAATAGCATACATTTGCGGGTAACACTGATAAAAGCATGATGTGTACAAAAACATTGCATTCACATTGACCACTGAACCGTTACTAAGTCACTCAACTTCCCTTAAATGTTACAACTGCTAAGCAAAGGCAGAGTTTTAAGTACATTCCTAAGGACTATAGATTGAACCTTAAATATGTATAAAATAGCATACATTTTTGTATAGCACCTGGCTTTTGTATGCAAATTTTGTGAATGAACCTACAAAAACAAATGACTGCTGTTGCTTAGACTAGTTATTTACTGGTCTCCAGTCACCAATTGTGTATTGTATTACTTGAAATTGAATTGTTTTGTGCGATATTGCTATTATATTAGTCTGCCTAATTCTATAGGCTGGCAACTTAACTGTGGGTATTCTCTATGTAGCTTTTTTGTCAAAAACAGACATGATCGCTTTATAATCGGACAAAATAGCAAAGTTTTTTTTATTAATGCTTTACTAGACTTTCTCCTTTATTGTTTATTACACATTTCTTAAATACAACTCTTGCGTTTGGCTCACAATATGTCGCTGGGGTTGGTCATAATCTGATTTGCCTGTTCCAACTTATATGAGGGTCGGCTTCCAGTCTAACCGAAGCTTAGTACCAGTCTGTATCCAGCTTTGATTTGTTTTAAAGCTATTAGAGAAAAAGTTTATTTTAGCTATTAAATTGAATTAAAAAGTTATTAATAAAATCAATTCATCTTCAGAGTAATGGTATTTACTATGAATGGCTTACTGTAAAAGGATTGGGTACATATACAAAAATATGTATGAATATTAGGTGTGTGTAACTAATGCGCGGGTTGCCCAGGTAACTTGGTTGAGTAGGCAGTCACTTCTTGTAAAACACTGATACTCAATTGCATCCGGTAAGACTGGAAGCCAACTCCAACATAGTAGTTGGGAAAAGGCTCGGCAGATGATGATGATGAGGTAGGTATGTGTATTGTGTAAGATAGTCAGATCATCAATCCAGACATTTAGGTATAAATATATAGTTTTTAATTCATTACAACTAGTAAGTGTGTATTGGCCTTGATACAGCCTTGATAATGCAAGTAGTTTGCATTATTTTGATTACATAAAATAAATTGTGTTAGTTTAACATAATAGGGATTCCTTTTTTTTAGTTAGTTTCTCTTTGTGTGGGAATAAGTTCCTTCTGGGAATCTGCACCTAGACGATGTTTGCTTCTAGAAGTAAAAATTAAATCGGTATTTCGAATTCCCCAAATAAGTATTTCTAGCAAGTAAAATTCAAATTTTCCACAATGTGACTGAACAAACGAAATAACATTTGAAACGCAAAACTTTCAAATATTCCCGGGACCATATTTTGGCATAAATTCTTTAAATTTTTTCACACAATTACGCTTAACCGAAATTCTATTCTATTCACTTCTATTGCCATCTAAACTTCGATATCAAAAGCAAAATCTTTCCTTTTGGTTGACATTAACTGTAACTATACTATCTTGCTAATATTGCAACAAGCTCCCTTGCATTATCGCAGGAATATTATAAATAAACCTAAGTAGCTACCAGTTATTATTTAACAAAACAATGATGCAGGCGGACTGTTATAATTATCTGCTTATATGGAATACTACCCACGTATAAATATGTATTCAAAACAATACACTACAGCTACAGTAATAATGACTTCAAAACCGATTGGATACGGCAGCTGTTTTCTAAGGCTAGCCGCACACACTCAATAATATTGTCAATGCAAGATTGTCAAAATCTTCATCAATAAAATGATCCCCGCACACTACACAATATTATTGTCAATTTTTCATGGTACAATCTGACTCAGTCACTCCGCAGCTAGATTCATGTACGCACGTTGAACATAATGGAACGAAAGAAAAAGGTCGTTGCATTGAGTATTTATTAACTAAAAAAAGGCACTCAAAATTAAAATATTGCCGTGCGCCCGCACACGTCAATATGATTGACAATACCCCTGCCTCCCCCCGATATTGACGTGAAAAATCTGAATTTCTGGATAATCTACAATATTATTGAACAATACCGCATTACAGGCCGCACACACACAATATTATTGACAATACGTACTTTATTGACAATATTATTGAGCGTGTGCGGCTAGCCTAAGGAGATCAGCCAATTGCACAGATACAGGTGCACTCTCTATTCCTTCACTCTCATAGCCCGATGGCACGGCAATCGGATACGACTGGAGAGAGATTAGGCGTAGGACCGACATTAACATGCTCTCCGATGCACGGCGGTGTGTCACCACCAACTTCCAGGCTGCTTTTGAAAGTTTCAAAATCCACAACACGATTTCGATTCGGGGATCAAACCCCAGAACACCGTGGTCGGCAGTTGCGCATTACAAGCACTAGACCAAAAAGGAAATTAATGCTTTTATTACACCAAGTTACAAATTAATCGATTTCAGTGACATACAAACATCTTTCTACGTACATTATATTTAGTATGCAAATAAGCGCTCGTATGATACAGAAGTTACCGTGTCACGAACAATGTTTGCCAAAGTTTAAACGAGTCACAGAACTTTATTAGGCTTGTGACAGTATAATCAAAATGCTAATTAATTAAGGACAACTTTGTTGTTTTTGTATGAACCTGTCTCTTTTCCCTTTTGTAAAAAAGGGTCCTATATTTTTGGTGTTAAAAGGACCTGTTGCCATGAGATGCCTGTCGATGTCAATCCAGACAGACGGTCGTCACAGAGTTTCTTTTTTAAGGTGGAAGATCAAGCCGCTGTGGGCGCATCGCTAAATATTTTACTGACTTTTAAATCCACTTGTTTCTTCTGGATGTCCTTTGTGTACCAAGGCCGAAGTTCTTTCGAACAATCCTGCATCTCCGTCTGGGTTGTCTTAGGGTACATACGCACTATGCGGGTAGCCGCATTACGGCTAGCCGCGCGGCTGACCGCAGGATGCGGTTGCGAATGCGGCCAGCCGGATCGCGGGCAGCCGCATTCGCAACCGCAACGTGCGGTTGAAGAACCGTTGCGATTTGCGGTCATGTCAAAGATGGACGTGGAAGAAGTTGCAGCCATTTACTACATTTACACACGTTACGTAAAGAAGAAAAAACAAAGAAAGAAGTACTGGGTGCATTCTTATTTGCAAACACGAGATGAGAGCAAGCATTTTGCAAAATTTTTCGAAGAACTAAAAAACAGTCACTCAATGGCGGGCAGCCGCAGACTGAACCGCACAGTGTGTATAGCAACCGTCCGGCTGGCCGTCACTCGGGCCGCAGCCCTCCGAGCGACCGGAGCGGTCTGCGGGTAGCCGCATCGCAGTGCGCATAGAAATGAATATTACGTACATAATTCTGCTTGCGGTCAGCCGCCCGGCTAGCCGTAATGCGGCTACCCGCATAGTGCGTATGAGCCCTTATACTCTAACTTTTTGACCGTAATATGGCACGTACATAGCTGAAATGCTCAAAGGGTGTGTACAAAAGTTGACTCAAACAAATATTTATTAAAACAATGCATTGTTTATACAATTTATACAAATAACCTTTAATTTCTCCTAAAGACTGAAACACAAATAAATAAATCCCGTATCCACTTGCGTAATGTGAGCCCTCGATCAACCCTTATTGCATGCAGGGGTTGATTGTAGCAGGGAGTATCAAGGTCAACATGCATCGCCCCTCGTTGCACAAAATCCCTATATGTGCAACTGTGTATTGCAACTTAGGCAGACGCGTGAAATTGCCGTCTGATCAGTTATTTTTCACTCAAATGGCTGACTGTTTTTCGATGTATTTAGTTTTTTTATTTATTTTGAAATTAATAAAAAAAAGGGTTGATAATCATTAAGTTGTGATAAAAACAAAAGTGAAGTGAAAATGTGGGCTAAAGTTCTACGTAAGCATTTCAGCCTGAAAAAAATACAAGGATTACAAGGAAATAAGGCTAGTATGTTGATATTGCTTTGTTCAGCTTTATTTTATAGTTTGAGAGAGTATTTGATAGGACGACAAATTAAGGTTTTAGTATGAAGTTCATTATATATTTTGATAGACAAACGACGATAGTTTTTATTGAATTAAAATTCTAAATCACTCGTACCCCCAACAAGCAATATAAGTTCCCCAGTATCGAAATGTGTTCTACAGTTAGCATTATCAAATAAAACAGATGAGGATTACAAAAGATATGCGTTGAGTAAAACCTTATCTTCAAACAAACGTGAGCAAGGGTTTCCCCAAGCTGTGACTGTGTGTGTGTAATATTATAATGTAAAAAGAATAACATCTTAATTTGTTACGAAATATTTTCGGATCAGTTTTTCACCCTAAGCTAAACTATACACTTAAAAGCCATATCGAAATATCATTATCGTCTCGTTATTCTCAGAATCACTGTGCATGTTAAGCCCATTTGTTTTCGGCTATAATTCGGCCTACGTGAACTACATATTGTTTCCCGAACAATACATCAGCAAAACCGCATTGCAGTCGCTATGCAGGATATTTTGACCCAAGCGAAAATACCAAGTTTTAATTGAAAATTGGTCCAAAGGTTTTGTTAAAACATCATAGGACGATCGTAGAAGCGCTCCAAGCGGCAACTTTGTGAATGTTGTTTTGCAAGCAACGACAGCGTCTACTCGTCTTTGTTCGTTTGACGTCACTATTTCAAACAAATATAAAAGTTCTAGAACACCTTTTATCAACATAATGTAAGGTAGGCGGTTTAAAAATGGAAATATGCACTCAAAAATTATAAAAAAATATGAGGGTAGATTGATGCTTCTTGTGCTCAACGGTCGTGAATTCGATTCAGTCTTTGAGACGTGTTTGTGCGTTCCGCGTTGTCCGCGATAGTTCGGTGAAAATTTTCTGCTTTTCTGTTCTCTGTTGATCTGCTGTCGATTTATGACTATATTCTCCTTCTACATCGGTAGGAAATATTACGTCGGTCTACGTAGATGACCCCGAGTCCCGCGCAACCGTCTCTCTGACAAACCTAGTTTTAACGTTTAGTGTAGACTTATTTATATGTATACTTGTTTAGTGTGTTAAAATTATTCTATATTTAAAATAATTAATATAATTATTTATATCGCGTAATTAAGTTAGGTTAATTTTGTATTAAGACACCATTTTGATATGGTGAAGATAGAAATTTTGCCACCGGTTGGTGAAGTTGTGAAGAAGAGCCGTCGTAGAAGGCGTAGGGCTGGTAGCCGGGCTGCCAAACGTAGTTCGAAGAAGACTGTAGGTTCCCAAGTTGGAAAGACTACAGCTGCCGCGCTAGATAGGCCAAAGACCCCGCCCCAGTGCGCCGTCCATGCGTTTCTGCTCAAGTATCAGAGTGCCATGAGGAAGATTCCCGCGCAGCTGCCGCCGAAGGTCCGAGCCGGACCGCCCAGCAACAGAGTGAAGCGCGTGTCATGGTGTAAGTCTATAATGCAATTGCCCTAGATTGAGAAATGTTTGTCGGTAGCCATTTTAGTATGAAACGGATAAAATAGATTTCCGATAGCCTATAAAGTAATACGATTTAGCTGGTCGCATCTAGAATGGCGATGTGGCGTCGTCGGATGCTCGCATCCCGCCCTCGTGTGAAAGTGACGGTCATTTAGCCGATGCGATAACCGCGGCCATATTGACTTGACGCACTCAATCGACGTTACACCACGTTATCGGCTTTTCAAAATTTTTTATTATGTATGATCGTATTTTTAAAAACTAACTTCGTCATTGTTTTGCTTGCATATTATCTTGCTCGGTAAAATTGATTGCGAATGTTTAAATTTCATGATTCGGAAATAACTGTTTGATTAAATATAAGTTTGTTAAAACTGCCACGCGGAATGATTTGGAAAATGTACCGAGCTCCAGTCTAGTTATAAATCGTGTTCACTAAATGTCTTTAGAGTGTTTGTTGGGTAAGGTTTTCTTATCTTAACCTTTCCCAACAAATGCGATAACCACTGTTGCGTTCTCCAGACGTAATATTTTCAGTCGACTAACATGAAACCTGCATTGATATTACGATGCATAATTTGACCATAAAACATTTGCGCGTTTGTTGAATGGTACATTCTGGAAAAATCAATATCGCGTCAACATGTTTACCAAATAGTTCTCTCTCGCGTCTGTCAGTTGTACGTTCGGGTTTATCTCGGGAACTGCCGAGAGCACGTGGTGCCAACATTTTCGTTTTTTGTTGGCACTTTACCGGTATTTTAGTATATTTTCATTATGCACCTATAAAATGAGACGTTTGATTACAGTTTCATGAAGTATCCAAAAGCGAGGATCGGAAATGTCACGTTTTCAGAAAGCTTCTTCTTCTTCTTAGCGTTTATCCCGTCTTGTGACGGGGTCCGCTTTCCGTATCTTCTTCTTCCACTTCGCTCTATCCTGGACATCTTCCTCTTCGAGTTCGCAGATCTCAATGTCTTTCTTTACGACACACAACCACCGCAGTTTTCAGAGAGCGTCCTGCCTAATTAAAATTTAATTAGCTTGAAAACTTCTAGATTATTATATAACCTTGACTCATCCTCATATTTCCGTCGCAAGCTTTGCACTCAGAATAATTGCACAAGAAAATATATTTGCGTACAACAAATATAGTACAGAGAAATGTGAAAGATCTTTCGTTACAGTTAATTATAGAGCATTGTTGTCGTCTATTTGAGTACGCAGGGTTATATCAGGTGCTCACTGGCGATTACCCAAGCTTGAAGCGTTTTACTTTCATATTTAATTAAAGGTCAATATTGTAAGGGCTATTTGGGAGACTTTGTTTACCGTAATGTCTCAAACTGAGGGTGGTTCGACAAGAAACTTCATTCGAAAATTGCGTAGTGATTTCACCTGCATATTTCACCATATTTAAACCATTTATTATTTAGTCTTAGACAAAAATAGTGTATCAAGGAGGACTCCTTGATACACTATATATCTCAGTATATGCTGTGCTAACTACAGCCCTGATTTTCAGATGTCTCCTCATCATTGTACCCGATACAATGATCAGGAGACATCTGAAATTCAGTATCTATCTTACCGCCACATTTCTATAGTAAAATAACATATTCTAATGATATGGTACATGTAAACCCAATACTATTCAGTTGGGCATGAATACATGAAACCACTGCACTGAAAAAGAAACCTGTTTTTCATTTTCTTTTGTCACAGGTGTAAAATAGGACGCGACAAAAACATCTTACACTAAATATATTCTTAGTAGACGTTGTAACCCGATTACGTTACACTTACGGCCGTTTCAATATTCTATCTATCTGTGGTTTTTAGTTAACTATAGACTATTATATAGAGGTATGTAGATAAGTATTTGACATTAGCACCATTCAATTAATTCCTATCCCAATGACTGTGTTTCGGATGGCACGTTAAACTGTAGGTCCCGGCTGTCATTGAACATCCTTGGCAGTCGTTACGGGTAGTCAGAAGCCAGTAAGTCTGACACCAGACTAACCAAGGGGTTGCCCGGGTAACTGGGTTGAGGGTGTCAGATAGGGCAGTCGCTCCTTGTAAAGCACCTACCTACTCAGCTACATACATCTGGTTAGACTGGAAGCCGACCCCAACATAGGGAACAAAGCTCGGAGGATGATGAATTAATTCCTATCCCTAGTAATTATTTCAAAAGATAGATTGAATATGGAAACAGCTGTTAGTCACAGAGTCTATGCAGACAAACTGACTCTCGTACTTACAAGTTTTTCCGTATACTTATGCTAATGAGCCTTATAACTTTTAATGAGCGAGTAAGGAAATTATGGTTTACAATGTAAGTTTCAATTAGTGTATCTGTCAGTTTCTGATTATGTAATTAATAAAGGTAAGCGGGTTTACCTGGTAAGCGGGAAAACCTATACTTGTTATCTGTAAATGTACATGCATGCTGGCTTTTGTAGGCGTAAGTTCAGAATCTCTCAATAGTGGCCGAGTTGCCGAATCATCATCCTCCGAGCCTTTTTCCGAACTATGTTGGTGTCGGCTTCCAGTCTTACCGGATGTAGCTGAGTACCAGTGCTTGGGCTGAGTTGCCGAATCATATAAACGCAATGAAATCAAATCAAACCAAATCTCTTTATTATCAGGCTGCTTAGGCCCATAGATATATACCTTAAAGACTAACATACATATTACATTGTAAGTATACAATGTGTACGGTTACACACACAAGTATGACCCACCCGCTTTCATGACTTTAAACATCTGTAAAAATAATGACTCTTCTTGTAGAATTTTGCCTCCAAAAAGCCCTAGAATTTCAAGTATCCATTTGGCAACTATCGGAACTTTGACGTTGCGGCACTCGCTAGCGCATTTTCTATCCGTCCCCCCGTTTTGCAAATAGGTCCGTGAAAGTAGTCGGTAATCCATTATTAGCCATTGAAAGTATTTGCTAGTGTATGTTACCTATGTAATCTACGTAAAAGCGTTGGACTGAATACCTGTGTATGTTTGAAGTAATTTCTTAACATATTTTTTTATCAATCATGAACTTATAATACTTAAATAGTTACTGTTGAACTCTCCATCTTCTTTGAGCTGTGTCTTAAAGGGTCCTTATGTTTCTAGACTGTAAAATGTAACATATGAAATGCTGGTAAAGACTTGAGTATAGATAGGCCTTCATTAAAAGTTGACTTTGGGAAGAATATTCATCGAGAGTCGCAGGCAGGTGTAAGTTTTATAAAACTGGTGCAACGCGCAATCTTGCAGTGTTACCCGGCTGCTGCAAATCGTAATAGATAAAAGATGATAAGAGTGTTTGTTTTTAACACGCTTATATTAGCTTCAATTGTAACTAATTATGTATGCAAGAAAATCTTGGAATCTTAATTTGACCCACTTGCCGGTCTTCGATTAGGATGAATTTTTTTAAGGCTAGATTTTACAACTTAAATGATGACCTACCTTTTCAAGTTACAGTTGCTCTGCATTTATAATAGACTATTTAGATTTTTATGCTTACATCATATCGCCTATTAAATCACACATTGCTTAAAAACGTATCTATCTACGTCAAAGAATTTATACAACTGTTGTTTTTTTTTTTCTCAATGCTAGAACAAAATATATTCACTACAGGTCATTGAACTTTAGCTGTAGTTTTTCTGCACGTGTTAGTAAATGTTTATTTATTTATCTAAGCTTACGTTAACAGTCAATGATCTCTCATGGTCATGAATGATTCATGCTTAACGGATGTCTCGTTCATTCATGTGTTTTTCTCGTCACATTAATTTGCCGCTCCGAAGTTGGCTACTAGTGTCTTCATGATAGTCAAATGAATGAACAATTCACTACAGAGCTTGTGTGCAAATTACTGACTTCAGAGGGTGGATAAGTAGAACTGGAGTAGACAAACGGCTCAAAGACATAAAAACGAGGGTTGTTTTACGCGCGGTTTGATAATAATTATGCTGCTGCATGCTGCAATAAAATTATACATTCCTTTACACCTATTATAAAGTAATAAATCAATAAAATAGTAAAATAATAATAATAATCATCATCATCTCCCGAGCCTTTTCCCAACTATGTTGGGTCGGCTTCCAGTCTAACCGGATACAGTTGAGTACCAGTGTAAAATAGTAAAATAACAGATTGTGAAATAAATATCTTGTTTGCATAAATCAATCAAGAAGGTTAAAATCGTCACTAATATAATATCCTACTGCATAACGTAATTCCGCATGTTGCGTAGAACGTTCAAGGTCAGCTTGACAGGGGGATATAATAAGGGCATTAGGGCAGCATAAAGGCACGCACACATTGACGTGAATAAACCCTAGTATACATGAACACGCTAACACTCTAGTTAAAACAGATTTGTTTTAATGCATTACAGTTGTTATGGTTTTCATCAATGAAGATATAGTTTCCTACTTTGAAATATATCACTTTGTAGGAATAAGATTGGCAGTTGTAACCAGGCTTTATTTATTTATACTTTACTAGCTTTCCGCCCGCGGCTTCGCCCGCGTGGAATTCGGTTATATTGCGGTATAAATCACAACTATAAGAAAACTTCTCATTCCCACGGAAAAATCTAAGAAGCGCGATGTAACGCTGGATACGATTAGTTGTTCAACCAAAACTGAATGGTACACTATATTATACGTTTTCCCTTGTGGAGCAAAAACATGCAGATTTTGGGCACTGGAAACCCGGGAACACGCTACATAGATCTGACCATGCGAAAAACAATGTTTTTCTAAGTGTACTCCAGCAACCCTTAGAGTTTGGCCTTGTGCTTTATTAATGGTCATTGCAAATGAAACCCTTATAGGAAATTGTAGTCTTTTAAATTGAAATGGGAGGTCTGTTGGAATAATCGGAATCCGAGGAATGAGTACACTTTCACCCTTTGCTGCGCCAGTTAAAATAGTGGCTGTAATAATGTTCCGCCCAAGCTGAGTGACACGCAGCCTAGTACCATTACACAGTCTAGGGGCAGCGAGATTACGCATGAGCATCACCGGAACACCTACTTTTAGTTTTAATTTATGAGAAGGCCCCCAGATAATTCCAAAGAATTAAAAAACTCCACAGGATATGAGGCACTATGTTCTGTTTCTATCACTGTGTCTACAAATAAATATTCAGTATTTTCTCCCATAACTTCATTCAAAATATTTTCATTTATTATTTTAGTGACCGTTTCATTTTTTGGTGCTAATATTGTGCGTTCGCAGAGCCATTGATCATCATTTATATGACCGTGTAAGTCAGTATAAACTTTTGCTACCAACTCCGATTCGCTGCCCACAACATTACAAAACTCTTCCGTTAAAGTTATCATTCCCTCTGCATCTACTGTCATTTTAAACGACACACAGCGCCATCTACAATCCATCCATCAAGCAAACAATATTTTTGTTTTCCCTCGGGAATATCTATTTTTTTCGGGATAAAAAGTACCCTATTATTTAATCCGGACTTCTAACTTTACGTCTGCAAAATTTCAAAGCAATCGGTTCAGTAGTTACGGCGTGAAAGCGGAACAAACAAACAAACAAACAAACTCACTTTCCGATACAGTACAGTAAGGATTACAGTTAGATACATATTATCATACAAAATTTTGAAAGTCCATGTACAGTAAACCTTGGAGTTATAGAGACATTTGATAGCTAAGGAAATCGAAATAGCTTTTTTATTGATATTGCTCTAATCCTTAAAAAGTCCTTGGCCTCAGAATGATAAGTATCTTTATGTAGAAAAAACCTGATGCTGCCGTTAAGAACTATGTTGAGAGGGAACTCCTGAACCGTTAGGAGCATAGACATGAATCTTTTCATAATGATCTGGTCCTGGTGATACTTTTAAAGAGGAATAGAGTTTATAAGCCAGATTCGATCAAATTTTTCTTTTTTAAAACATTATTAAATTAATGATATTCCTTCTCAGGTGAAGACAACGGCGTGTCGGGCGGCGGCGGCGGGGGCGGCGACCCGGCAGTCCTCGCAGTCGGGCCGGCCCGCAAGCCGCTCCAGTACTCGCGCGACCAGCTCATGCGACTGCGCAACTCGCCGCTGGTCAAACGCAACCTGGAGAACGCGTTCGCTGGCTGCGAGGCTCTGGCGCTGTGAGTAACTATATTTTAACAGATTTCCCTAAAAAGATGGAGGCTAACATTTTTTTAGAATTCATCTAGCCTAATCTTTTCCTTAGTCTAATCGGATGGAGCTGCGTACCAGTGCTTTACATGTACCGACTGCCTGTCTGACCTTTTAAGATGATCATATGTTGACCTAGATAAATCATCGGCTTAGCCTTTTTTTCTTGACTGTGTTTGGTTCAGCATCCAGACTTACCTGATGCAGTAAAGTTCAGAGAGATTTACATGGAGCGACTGCCTATCTGACCTAGTCACCACTGACAGTTATCCGGGCACCGCGATGCACCTTGTTAAGATTAGTTGTTAGACTTTCTGGCTCTTGACTGCTTGTAACGATCGCCAAGGATGTTCATGTCAGCCGAAACACACAATCATAGCAATTAGATTGGCAGAAATATCAACTCAGCGAGATCCAAGAGAATTGTATTTTTATGCTATGTGGGTAGTATATTAAGACTTTGTAAGATATAGTACTTGAACTTGAATTAATTTATTATTTTTGTGTCTAGGGTGTTGAAGAGACGTTCCGATTCGCCCAACGAGGAAGACCGAGGCGCGAGAGGCGATGCACCCAATGAGAACCATAAGGTAAACTACCCTCAACACTAAACAAAACTATAGTACCAAGAATTCATTGTTCAGAAAGTTTTATTTTTATGTATAGGTAATCATCGGCACGAATCTTGAGCGCTGACCTTCACTTGCGCAGAAGTAATTTATTGGGTCCCTTTTGTGGTATGAAGTGAGGCGCGGGGGCGGGTTAAAGCGGTGATTGGCCCGCAGTGCATCGCGTCATAGCCGTCACTTGGGATTGGTTCTTTGCTAATAAAACACTTTTGCGCAGGTGAAGGTCAGCGCTCAAGATTCGTGCCGATGATTCTACAGGCCTGTCTTTTCTATATTGTTATGATTATTCTCTTTTTTATCTATAGGGTGTGTACGGCCGTGACCGCGACCGGGAGCGTCGGTCCGCCGACCCTCGCGAACGCGTCCGGAAGGAGTCCGAACCGAGCGGCGGCGGCATCGTGCTGTCCCCGCAACGGCGCAGCTTCACCTCGGGCTGCGGGGCTCCGGCCGCCGCGGTGCCGGTGGCGCCGCCGCCCCACCTGGCGCGGACCCGGCCCGAGTCGCCGCTGCCGGCCGCGGCACCGGCTCCCGTGCAGCCGGCGCATCCTGCTAAGACTAATGAGCAAGGTAATTTACTTCAGGTGTTTCTTCCCATCTTACCTACATGTGCCAATTACATACTAAATGTGAATGTACAGTCAACTTCAGGTCAGTGGTAATAGTTTTATAGGAAAATCGTACTTATTACTATTGAGCAAGGTGCATGACAGTTACCACTAATGTGCAGTTTACTGTACAAAACGGAAACAGTTAAGTAAGTATGGCCAGTTTCACCGGTTACTTAAAAGCCTATCGGAAAGTTATATGACCTATGTTTTCCAATTATTCTGATGGGAAACCATGGTCCGTTTCAGTTAATGTGGATTAGAAGTTCCTATGCAACTCTGTCTTATCTAAATCTGGAGGTCAAACTAGCATTCGTGCTTTATTCTTACTACCACACTGAAGCTTCGTTTGCTCAAGACAGAAACTCCAATGTTCCTAACTTCATAAACTTGCAATATATAAAATTAAAACATGACATTCCCTACTAAGTTTGCAATTTATTTTCTCCAAAATGATATGCAGATTTTCCTCCGTCTACTTAATTTTTCTTTCTGATATACATAACCTTTTTATCCGCAGGTGGTCGTCGCATCGGCTCAGGTCGTATCATGGTCCGCGACGTGCCGAACAGCGCGTGGGAGGAGGGCGAGTACCGCGGCGCCGAGCCCTACCGCCCGCCGCGCGAGCGCGAGCGCGAACGTGAACGCGAGCGCGAACATGCTCGCCCTAACAACGACAGGTATGTATGTCAAGAAGTCACAGCCTGTAGAACAGATAGGTATAGGTATATGAAAGATAGGCAGCCAAACAGAATGGTTTATTGACAGCGAGATTTCATAGAAGCCGTTGCAAGAGGAGCTTCGAGCAAGTCATCATCCTCCGAGCCTTATTCCCAACTATGTTGGGGTCGGCTTCCAGTCTAACCGGATATAGCTGAGTACCAGTGTTTTACAAGGAGCGACTGCCAGTCTGACCTCAACCGAGTTACCCGGGCAACCCAATACCTCTTGGTTTGACTGGCTCCGAGCAAGTGGGTTTACAATAAGAAAAACAATATTTAACGTTTTAGGGCTAAGGTTAAAACAGCCGCATGGCAATGGCCGGGAGACGCATGTTGTCGTAAAGAGCAACTTTATTTTTCTACGTTTCAATCTATTATCACATGGTTTGGCCTTAGTGGGCTAACAGACAGACAGGCAGGCAAACAGGGTTTCTTTCATGTGTATAGTATTAGTAGGGATGATGGCCACTTCTGTTCCAATATCTTGCTACTCAATCAAGCTAATTGGATACAGGTATTTTCTCTTCAATAGTACAACAGCTAACTTCTATTCTTGGCTGTTGAACTGTTGTAGTGAAAAACTGAAATATTAGCCATTGCATATATTGTATGCAATAGCTAGTATTTTAAAAATAATTATAAGCGTTTTACCTGGCCTAAAACAATATGGTAGTTTGCAGGTGATGCGCGTATTAAGAATCTGCGTGCTTCGTATGTTACTGCCAACATTTTTATATATACATAATTATTATTTATTTAGAGACTAAGGGTGCTTACATAAAGAAACAGGTTTCCGGTACAGACAAACCTGTACGGGTAGGTACCGATCAGTGCAGGTATAATAATTCAATACAACCGTATTCACTCATAAAGAAACAGGTAATTTGAAACAGGTTAACAACCTGTTTCTTTATAAGTGAGTGAATAGGATTGTATTTAAATATTATACCTGCACTGATCGGTGCCTACCCGTGCAGGTTTGTCTGTACCGGAAACCTGTTTCTTTATGTAAGCACCCTAAGAAAAGTACAGAAGCCAAAAGACCTTTGATTTTGTAACTAAACCAGTTGTTCATGGTTTTCCCCACATATCTTGTGTAAGAATGCGCGGAAAAGTATCCTATGCCCTTTCTCAGGATCTAGGCCCGACGTTTACTATAAATAACGATGCCCCATTATGTAAGATTTCAGCAAAGTACAGTTGAATGAGTATTTTAATTAATTTGTATGTATTGTTCAGGTTCGAACGGCGCTCGTTCGGAAGAGACTCCTACTCCTCTGACATCAAGAGGGAACGGGACGATCGCTTCATCAATGAGAAGATGCAACATAGGTAAGTTGAAACAGGGTTATTATATTTATCACGCCCCACATCACAATTTAGACTCTGACGTCATCACACACATGGCTATAATATAGTATAAGGGCCTTATAACATGAGGGGGGTTGGGTATTCCTTGCGCAACAAAAAAATGTTCGCTGCTGACCCGCTCTACCCCGCAGCCGCTCGCACTCTACCGGTGTGATAAGGCCCTAAGGCTTAAAGGCATAGGAAGGCCTTGAAAAACTACCCCTTCGCCCATGGCCATTTATTCCAATTGATTGTTTCTGTTCAAGTAAATTGAGTTATTAATAATTTCTAGGAAGCTACAAAGCGTATTTTTTTTTCAAAATGACATAATTGTTCTGGTTGACGCAAGTGTATCACTATGCCAGACTGTCGAACAGAGAGTCCTGGGTTCGATTTCCGCTTCATTAGTGTGATGAGCTTGTGGTCTCTAATGTTTATAGGCAAAAATACGCATTTTAGTAATGAGTGATTGTATAATATGTTTTTGTTTGCAGAGAGGACAACCGTAGATCTGGTGGTCGCTTCTCTCAACGACGTCTTGAGAAGGAAGACGAACCCGAATGGTGAGATACCCTTATAATTTCTATTTCATGAGGTATACTTTCAGCATTTTCATATTTTTATTGTTGATCAGTTTTCACCTTAATTTTCAGTAGCGATTTAGATAGGTTACAGGTAGGAATAAGTTTTCAGAAATCTCGATAATATTAATAAAATTAAAGTGTGTGTTTGGCATACATGCTCGTGCAAAAAGTTTTGTCTAGGTTAGACATATAAGCACTGTACTACGCTTGAAGTAGCACTGCTTGAAGTGTTATACAAAAAGATATCATTATTGGTTTCTTACTTTTATGAAATGTATTCAATTGAAATAGAGTTTAAGATATACCGCCCACATTTCATATTAAAAATATCTTTGACATATAAAACTGTTGATTATTATTAACACAATATATATTCCGCTACTCAGGTTTAGTGGAGGGCCCACATCTCAACTGGAAACGATCGAGCTCCGCGGCTTCGACGACCCTCGCGACCCGCCCAAGAAGAACGGCAATGCTAACGGCAAGGAGACTGAGGTATACATTTTTTATTACTTTTATTTATTTACCACAAAATACAACTATAATTACAGGGACACCTAATGCAAAAGTATATTGACAATTTTATAGGTACTTAATTTAAATTACTCTACAAACTTATCGATTTAGAAAAAAAATGAAACATATATTTTCTTCTTTTTTCTACTCTTCTCTTTTTTCTGTATATAAAAAACTAGCCGTTTTCCCGCGGTTTCACCCGCGTCCTGTGGGAACTACTGCCCGCACCGGGGTAAAATATAGCCTATGTTACTCGCAAATAATATAGCTTTCTAATGGTAAAAGAATATTTAAAATCGGTCCAGTAGTTTTTGAGTTTATCCATTACAACCAAACAAACAAACAAAGTTTTCCTCTTTATAATATTAGTATAGATAATGCCAATTTTCGTTGTAATTTTGTTTGTTAATTGTATAACTGAAGAACGGGCTCACCTATCCAATCCAAACCAAATGCTTAGGCTTTGTTCTGACTATTCAGTATTAGTTTATGTGAAGTTTGCATAGAATCGGTTGAGCGGTTCTTCATTTATAACATTTTTTGTAACATCATAGTAGATTTTATATGTAGCACAGCAGGGCCCACCAGTATGATATGAAATGGTAACTTGTATGCCCAAGACTTGCCATATATTTTTTTGCTATTAATTGATCTGGTAGGTTTGACATACTTTATATTCACATTACTTTGCAACTTAGGCACTACTAGGGCAGTTTATATTACATTGTTACCATAGTTAACAAGGTTACCTATATTATATTTCTATGCTATCTCAATAATAACATGTACATTTATTTGCAACAGAAGTGGAACAACAACGGCGGGTCGCGGTCGCCGGCGGGCGAGCGCTGGCGGGACACGTCGTCGCCGCTCGCGCAGACCAACAACGACTCCGCTAACACCACCAGTGTATGTACTATATAGACTTTATTTTGTGGACCTGTTGGTATTTTCTTTTACGACTGCAAAATCATCAAATGATCCCGCTGTGAGTTAGCAGCGGTGAGGGAGAGTCAGACTCTTACTGACTAAAAACCGTCGTGTTCCATCGTAGGCCTTTTATGTACCAGGGCCGCGGTAACTCTTTCGAACAATCCCGCAGCCCCGGCAGGCTTAGGCCCTGGTGGGCCCCAGGAGTCTCCTCTCGATACCCGGCACAAATGTACTGTTGTATGTTTCCTGGAAATATTTTTGTCCGAGTAATAGTTTTTGAGATTAGAACGTTCAGCAAACTAGTATTGATGAAAGAATCTCCTCTTTCAGAAAGTCAGTTTAAAAACTGTGTTTAAACTAGTATTGTCACATTACTCTTTGTCTATTTCACAATATATTTAATAACCAAATATTTTGATTCAGGAAAAGGATTCAGGCGTGGAATCGAAGCCCGAGGAGCCTCCTGCGAACAACGAGCAGCCCGAGTTCAACCTGGACGAGTTCCTCAAATTCGACTCCATTCCAGATGTGCTGACCGTGAGTTAACTAATAAACTTATTATTATACATGTCCGTATTTATATTATTTATTTGTATTCCTCAATATAAAGAAAAGGTGTTACAAGATGGCTTTTCAAAATTAATAAAATTAAACTTACATCTGGAATGATTAAAACATTCAAAAATTGAACAAATGGGCTATAAATTCAACGTCTACAATATGTTGTCATTATAACGTTACCAGTAATGTCTATTATGCCAATTGGTGATTTTAATTTAGGTTCTTTTCCATCGCATGTCATGTTCGTCTAAAACGGATTGACATACATTTTATCTCATTTTATATCGTAATGTATTCTGTACTTACAATGTCGTTTCGGGTCGCAGCATTATGCTGAGCGAGGGCCGTATTGCGCGCTTTAAGACGCATATTTTCCCCTTCTATCATTATTTCTGTATAATGTGCCTAATTTTAAGTGTGTGTATGCGTCTATTGTTGCGCAATAAAAATTATTTTCTTTCTTTCTTTCTTGTTGCCAATATTGATGGATCCCAAACACTAGTTAAATATACAAATGTGATGAAATGCCACATCTTTCAGAACGGCGGCGGCGAGTCTGAAGGCGGCAGTCGCTTCAGCCGCTGGTTCCGGCGCGAGAGTCCCACCAACGATGCCAAGCATTACGAGCGACTGCTGCATAATATGGTCGATGGTCAGTATGCTTTGCTATAAAGTTACTATACTCTATCCACGGAAGCAAGAGCTAAAAGGTAAACAAAGAATGACACTTTTTCAAGATGGCGGTATAACCCGACCGATGACAAAATCACAGATACTGCGAACATTTTACACAAAAATGTGACGTTTTGTCATCGGTCGGGTTGTACCGTCATCTTGAAAAAGTGTCATTCTTTGTTTACCTTTTAGCTCTTGCTTCCGTGGATAGAGTATAGTGTGGTCTTAGAGCAAATGAGGGCGTTACTTTGTGTCTTATTACTTCGTCTCTTGTTTGGCTTTTCTAAATTTTATTCGAATTGGTTCTGTAAGTTTGGAGAGAGAGTGATATCAGACTAGAGCTAATAATGATAATGTAAGAAAAATATTTTGGTTTAAACATATTGGAGATTTTAGTGTTTTTTGTGTATGTTTTTTGATTTCGTTGTAAAACAGTTGGAAAGATTAACATAAAATTTGAAAATAGGTAGTGACTACGGTTAATAAGTTGCGTTTTATATGGTGTTATTATTATTTCAGGATACCTTTCTGTCGCATAAACATTTATGGGAATTTATTTCTATCATTACTAATAATGGTCAACATTTTTTTTTGTATAATACTAACCACACTCCTCTTCTACAGAGCTGGACAACACCCGCCCCGAGGCGCCGACTACGGAGTCGGACACGCACGTGTTCGCGCCCATCTCGCCGGCGTCGCGGGCGCCGCAGCAGCACACCACGCTGTTCGACCTGCTGCTGCGGGCCAACGCGCAGCACCACGACAACAGACCCGGTAACCACCAGCGTCACCGAGCCTTCTGACCAACTATGTTGGGGTCGGCTTCCAGTCTAACCGGATGCAGCTGAGAACCATTGCTGCACTGGTACCAGTGCTTTACTGATACTCAGCTGCATCCCGTAAGGAGCGACTGCCCTATCTGAGCTACACAACCCAGTTACTTGAGCAACGGGGCAAAAGCAACACCTTTATTTAAACAAATATTTGGCTGACGAGCGCTTTTCCCAACTATGTTGGAGTCGGCTTCCAGTCTTACCGGATGCAGCTGAGTACCAGTGTGCCACAAAGAGCGACTGCCTATCTGATCTCTTCAACCCAGTTACCCGGGCAACACTACTTAGCCTACTTTTCTTACCTCCAGTTGAAGCATGTACCGTAACAATATAAACATCTGAATTAAGAGCATCGTTCTTATTTGAAAATCGATTAATAAAAGTTGGGAAGTGACACAAGTGTATTTTGCAGTGGTAAAAATAAAAATCTTGACCACTTCATCGCCGAGACATCATATTCACAATAACTGCATTATAACCACTTTAGAACTTTACTTTAAAAATGTGTGTTAATTAAAGGTTGTTCTGTCTGGTGATTTACATCCTAGATAGAATATAGGGATCCGCCGTAACTAACACTCCTATATATCTTCTAGAGGTGAACCACGTGCATGGCGGCAAAGTGCACAGCTTAGAGGAGCTGGAGGCTCGTCTGCGGCCGCAGCACTCGCAGCATCAGCCGCAACATCAGCAGCATCAGCCGATGCATCAGCATCAGCACCACAACGTACCTGATCATGATCTCACTGCTTTTAAACGTCTCGTGAGTGGAACTGTTTTATAGTGGTGGTTTTTGGTAATACATTTTATCGTTCAGTCTGTCGACTTCAAAGCGCTAGGATCTTGTCAATAGTATATAGCTAAAAAACATTTGACAGACTTTTGGATTGACAAAAAAATAAATGTATATTTTTATCCGATTACTAAGAAGGGTTATGCTTTTATGTGGGTAAATATATGCTGCTTTAATCAACTTAAAAATCGATGTGTTTTTAACACGCTTATATTAGCTTCACTTGTCTTCAAAATGTTGTATTCTTAATTTGACCCACTTTCCAGTCTTCGATTAGGATGAAATTTTGCACACGCTCTGAGTTCTGATGACAATACACGACTAGCGTATTTTTATTATTTAGATCATAAAACAATGAAAACATTTTTCAAAATAGTTCGTTTGTTACATACGTTACCTCTAGAATAGTAGTTTTTTGGACTCAAACCCAATATTGTTATCTGTAACGTATTACCGATCTATCAAACTGTAGTAGTATCCTAAATGTATAGTTTTGTATGGTGTAGTAATGCTAAGATGTTTGGTGTCTCAGTTGGCGCAGGTGTCGGGCGGGCACGCGGTGACGGCGGCGGCAGACCCGCCGCGGCCGCAGCCGCAGCCACAGAACTTGAGCTTGATGCAGGTATATATAATATATTTACGTCGTTTATATACTTATGTTGCCTCACCTTTTACGTAGGTGACAATACTTGTGTATTCAAGCATTTAAATCTCCAAACATTATAAAAAATGTTGCAAACATTTTTATGGTTTTGTCATTTACCTGTGGGAAGTGTATTTACAATATTTGAAACCAATATCAAATTATAAGAAAACGTGCATTTTTCATCGTTTTACCATATTTCATTCATTCTTGTAACACTGTAAATTCTATCAAAGTGTACCTGTAAAACTAAGAACGGTGAAGTGATAACACGAAATGTAATAGTATCATCCTCATCATCATCCTCCTAGCCTTTTGCCAACTATGTTGGGGTCGGCTTCTAGTCCAACCGGATTCAGCTGAGTACCAGTGCTTTACAAGGAGCGACTGCTACTATCCGACCTCCTAAACCCAGTTGTTCGATATTCAGTTTTAAATATAAACATTTGCACAAATAGATGCTAAAGAAGAGCGTGGAGCAACAGACGGCTCAGCAACAGCACCAGCAGCAACAACAGCAACAACAGCAACAGCAGCAACAACAGCCGCACATACCGCAGGAGCTCCTTTACAAGCTCTTGCAAGTGCAGGTAAGCGACAGCGAAATTTAAAAATAGTCTGTCCAGGATTTTTTTAGACAACCTATTTTTAATATATTTTCTAATATATGAAATTTGTCATAAAGTATATTTTATTCTATTATCAAGTCGGTGAAGGTCGATGTAAGGTCGGATCTTAGACCAACTCAATAACCACGTTTATTAATTTCACAAAGTCGATAATAATAGCACGAAGTTAGTCACCAATCTCGCAGCATGAAGTTAGTCTTGATTGTGCTGCCATCTATTTGAATTCGTGCCGCGTTTCGTTTGGTGTCCGTACTAATGACCGTCTCCGACATAAATATATTATTTCGATATTGATGTCGGCTATCAAACATTTTTGAGCTGTTTTTTTTTTCATTGAAAAATTCGTATATATTTTGTTCCCTTTCCCAACTGTGTTGGCATTGACTTCCAGTCTAACAAGATGCAGCTGAGTAACCGTCTTTTACAAGGAGCGACTGCCTATCTGACCTAAACCCAGTTATCCAGACAATCCAAAACACCTTGTCGTGTAATACCTTTAAATGGCAATTCAGTGAGACTAACTTAGCAGCTGTCATGAATAGCTTGCTCTGTAGATCTTATTTACACATCTTCAACATGCTATAATCCCATTCCTGCAGATTTATTAATTTCATAATAAAACAATATATTTATATTAAACATTTTTTTCACAGCAACACCAGCAACAGCAGCAACAACAGCAACAGCAGCAGCAACAAGCAACAGGCGGCGAGATGGGAGGCATCGCGGCCGCCGACAGGGAGCTGCTGCAGCGGCCTGAGGCCCAGGCTATTGTGCGAGGTCAGTTTGTTGCACCTTGTCTTACTGTAGTCATCATCAGGCAGCAACAAGCAACAGGCGGCGAGGTCATTTTAACCTTATTATCATCATCAGTCTATTTTATGATCCCACTACTGGGCCCAGGCCTCTTGTCATGAAGAGAAGGAATGAGCATTAATAAGCTCAAGGTGGATTGGCGATTTTAATCTTTAAAGTCAATATGTTTTCCCTCACCTTTACTCAGCCAGTTTGGTGACAAGATATACTAATAGTACATAATTACGTGAGGTATTAGTGCTTACTTTACGACGAATACAATTAATTGCCGTTTATTTTTAATTTACAATCAAAAACGCAATAGGATTATTAAGTGCAAAACCGCAAATATGCTGCAGCTGCTTTACTTATAAATGCAAACGTCATCTATCTGTCAAAATCGAATGACGAAAGAACTCTCAGATTGATATCTCTATAGAGTTGAGAATACATTTTTTGTATCCCATTCGTGGGTGCAAACTACTCTGTATTATTTACTGTATGACCTTTATGCACTATCCTGCGCGGTCATAAATTTCCCGAAGGTTTTAAGCGTAACAAATATGGCGATATGTAAATGCCGAAGGTTACCGAAGTTAGCCGAATGTCTCTTTCATATAACCGATGTCATTCCTGGGCTACTGAAAGAAGATTGTAAAATTACCTGTTTGAAAACAAATACTTAAAAGGGTAGGATTTAAATAGCAAATTGTCAGTTTAGCTTTTAATAGATGTTGTGTGCATGGGCGTAATATTTATAAGATCTTTTGAACTGATTTTCTGTTGATATAGTTTGTAAATGAAATGCAGTTTTTTGGTATAAAAGAATATCGACGTAACTGCGTAATTATAAAGATTTTGTGTATGCGTCTGTAAAGATAAGACTAGAATAAAGACTAGACCTCCTAATAGTGTTTCCAACTAATACAGTGATATCTAAAGGTGGGATATCTGGATATCAAGGTCAATATTTTGTTTCGTGACATTTTAACACGCTTATATAACTTCACTTGTAACTATGTATGTAAGAAAATCTCAGAAACTTAATTTGACCCACTTCCCGGTCCTCTATTAGAATGACATTTTGCACGCGTTCTGAGTTCTGATGATAATATTATACATGACTAGCTAAAGAACTTCATTACAAATCCAATATGGCGGCTTAGCCAAGCGTGTTGTTTAGTTTTTTAAACTACATTTTTTATGATTACCATGCACAGGTCTGCAAACTGGTGAGATAACTGCTCAGCACCTGATGCAGCAGCTGAGCAACCCTGGGCTGCAGAGTCGTCACCGCGAGGTGCTGCTCACCATACTCAGGCTGCACCAGCATCAGAGACAGGTAATGTGGGAACTTTTGACCTAGAAGGTATTTGACCCACCCGCGTCCTTGTCGCACAAAATCACAATAAATTGACTGATTGATTACTTACATAAATTCCTTAAAGTTAGAAAAAAGCGCTCGCTCCTGAGTCTAACAAAAAGTTGAGGCACCGAAATGACAAAAACCACTGGTGCTCGCTTCATTCTGAGTTTAATTTGAGAGTGAAACCAACCAGAGAACCTGAAACTAACAATTTTGTAACCCAAAACTCAAAAAAATTCGTCACGTGGAAGAATAAACCTACGGGATAAGTGGTATTTTGACGATTCTATAATGGCCACGCAGACGAAGTCGCGGGTAATAGCTAGTATCAATAAAATCAAATCATCTTTATTTTCAGGCATCAATGGTCCATAGATAAATCCTAAAACCTTAAAAACTAGCATACATATATTATACAGGAATTAATTTTATCCAGTGCGCAAACTTTGTCAAAACTCATAGTTAAGTAAGTTTTATATATACGTATATTTTTATTTTTGTCGTGTTTTAGTATAAAAAATAAAAGTTATTGTTATCGAAAGATGTTTATTTTGTCACTGATTGTACGGTCGCAGTCGTCATAGTAGGCACGGGGTTTACTGTAATAATAGTTGGTATCCATATTTTGCTGATTTTAGGGCGGACAAAAGAATAAAAAAAAAATACTGATGATGCAGACAAATGATCTCTTAATGATTCTGGACCACCAGTTTATTTTGTGCACTGCTTAAAATTCATTCCTGTATACAGAATCTGTTAGTAAATAAAAACTAATCTATGTTAGTAACACTTCACTATGCACTATGTAACAGTGTCCTGTGGCACTTGTCCTCGGTTTGTCAATAATATGAATCCCCGTGTTCAGATGGGCGAGTCACCGCTACCGGGGCCGCAGCACCTGATCGTTCCGGGCCACCACCAGCCGCTGCGTCTGTCGCCGCTGCCACATCAAGGTAGTCATTTATATCTTTAGAATATTTGTAGCTACTGAACAAAGATATGTTGAGAGAGAAAGAATTAACAAATATTGATAAAACAAGACAACTACTAAGTTAGTAGTTGTCTAACCTCCCCACTCAGAGACATTTAATGGTTACTTGAGCCATTCCTTAGTGAAGGATTTGTATGACAATCCGTCACTAAGGAGTGACTTAAGTAATCATTAAATGTCTCTGAGTGGGGAGGTAAGTCTTAGTAGTACTAAGGCCCAAATTCAAAACGTACGTGTTCTTAAAACAACTGTTTACTTTGAAAACGTACAAAACTGTTGTTGCAAACTGACGTTTACGTACTAAAAAGTTCAGAGATTCACAATTCTCAATATATAATGTACTCAGGTTTCTCAACGATTTTAATTGAAATGAACATTACACTCATTTTTATATAATTTGTATCTTTCTTATCACTGACTTGTACGGTAGACTGCACATCAGTGGTAACTGTCATGCACCTTAACTCAATAGTAATTAATAAGTACAATTTTCCTATAAAACTGTTACCACTGACCTGAAGTTGACTGTACTATTTACTTTCAAATCAAATTATTCCGTATATTATTAATTTCTTACTTTTACTTTTTTCATGTCATCTTATTTATTTATACTGTATTGCTAATGGAGTAACTACTAAATCTTTGCGTAAAATATATAATATGTGTATCTCATTCGTAAGGCTGGAAACAGTCCTCGACGTAGCTATATCTATGCAAGTCTATGAACGCTCACACAGCTATACTAACGGTACGCGCGTGATTTTGTATGTGATTAGGTCGGGTTCGGTCATCACTGACCGTCGGCCGAGCACTGTTTCCAGCCTAAATATGCAATGTTCTGACTTGTTATTTATCGTACGGACGCAGCATTCTGTGTGTCGCCTATAATGGCCACCAGCCCCAACACACTGTCCGTGCACCATCCAGGTAGTATATGTTTCATTTCCAACTCTTACCACTTTATTATAAAATCATCATCATCCTCCGAACCTTTTTCCCAACTATGTTGGGGTCGGCTTCCAGTCTAACCGGATGTAGCTGAGTACCATTCCTTTACAAGGAGCGACTGCCCTATCTGACCCCCTCAACCCAGTTACCCGGGCAACCCAATACCTCTGGTTAGACTGGTGTCAGACTTACTGGCTTCTGACTACCCGTAATGACTGTTAAGGATGTTCAATCACAGTCGGGACCTACAGTTTAACATGCCATCCGAAACACAGTCATTGGTGTCTAAGATATACTTAGAAAGCCTTCTTATAAAATGTGGTCTTGAAAAAGTACCGGCTTGATTTCTAGGTTTAGACCAGTCACTTTGGGATCACGGTTTAAGCCTAGTGCTGAAGGTGGTACTTAATTAAGATCACGTTTGAAGGAGGTTACTGTTTGATATATAATCTGTTCCGGTCGTCTCCTATATTATGTCTATCAGTTGAGTTGCTTAGAGAGAGCAAGCAAAACACAATAATGATAGAATATCGAGAATAGCCGTTATACCCCCTGTACACATTGGTGATGGCGTGTAGTGGCCACGCATGGGCATTAATGTGTTCTGGGTGCTTGCACATTAGGCCCATGCGTGGCCAATACACGCCATCACCAATGTGTACAGGCGGTATTAGGTACTTGTGACTAAGAAGCACACGCATGGGCATAAAGTGAAGTAACGCTTGACGCGGTACGTGGCGCCCCATCATACCATGTCATGACAACTCTCTCCGTGTTTCTTAGGATTTTTTTTTTTCAGTAAGATAATCTAAGCCCGAAATTTTGATATCAATGTGTAAAAATGTTAGACATTAATATTGCAGTAAACTAATGAATGAAATGTTCTGTCAGGCGTGCCGGTCCGCATCCCGTCCCCGCGCGAGCTGGCCGTGCACACGCAGTCCATCATGCAGAGCGCCCTCATCAAGAAGAAGCTGGAGGAGCAGCGCGAGAACAGTCGCCGCCACCACCAGCTGCAGCAGCCCAAGCAACCCACGCCCATCTCCTTCACCCCCACCTCGGTGAGTAGTGGGGGCCGGTTGTACCAGGGGCCGGTTGTACCAGGGACCGGTTATACCAGGAGCCGGTTGTACCACTTTAACTACAGAACTACAGAACCCTGCCTTTACTAATCCACTTATCTTGCGTGATTCGCGCACGTACAAACAGATAAACAGCCAAAAATGATGGAAATGGGTTCTGTTAGTTATCCTTTAACACGCTAGATAATTTTTTTCAATGTTCAACAATTACTTTTCTGCAGATTTATTATATGTATAGATTTGACCCCATGATATAAAATATATCCTGCGCAACTGGCTCAATCTCCTTGGAGAGAAGAGCTGCCGTATGCCGACAATCAGCCAATATATTATATATTCAAAAGATTATATTTATAACCATGTATGTATGGTTGCAGGTTTTACGTAAAATGACTGCAGAGAAAGAGTCTGACGCGCCCAGTCCGAAGCAGCAGCAGTGGTCGCAGCCACCCAAGGTGCCGCAGGGCAGGCCAATTGTTAAGGTAAACAGTTCTACCCAATTTCCCACGGTTTCACTCGCGTCCCGTGGGAACTACTGCCCGTACCGGGATAAAATATAGCCTTGTTAGTAGGGAAAACTGTAGCTTTCCAACAGTAAAGGAATATAAGAGTATAAATAAATAAACAAACAAAAAATGTTTCCTCTTAATAATATTAGGATAGATAAGACTAAATATAACTTTTCTCAGTAATTAAAGTGTTTAATGTATTTGTTAGATTTTATTTTATGTGCATCTTGGGAACCGATTCACCGTGTTTTGTACAGATAATCAAACTGTACTGATTAAATCCAAAATTTGCTATCCTAGAACAGCTACCCGCGCTTTAACCGTATATGAATGTCATATAAAGAAGTTTAAGATACTACATACTAGTGAATAATCACAAAATATGCATAATAAATAATGTAGGGAGAAGTTCGAATTATCGACTATCCATCTACAGTAGACTGCACATCAGTGGTAACTGTCATGCACCTTAATAGTAATAAGTACGATTTCCTATAAAACTGTTACCACTAACCTGAAGTTGACTGTACAAGACTACACTAACTTTGTGTACTGTTCGTTGCAGGGTAATCAGAGCGGCACAGCGCCGACGATCGGGTATGCCACACCCAATGACTACCAGCAGCACTACATGACCCAACAACAGGTGAGCACTACACAATGGCTTCTATGTTCTTAGCTTCCTCCTGCCCTGTTCCCAATTTTATTTGGGGTCGGCGCAATATGTCATCCTCTTCCATTCTCCCTGTCACTCGTCATACTTAAATAAATAATAATAAATAAATTGTTTATTGCACAAGAATTGAACATACACTATAACATAAAAACTTTTCAACATGTTTCATCGCTAGGGTAAATACAGTGTTGACGTGAACTCTGGTACCCATGTTAAGATTTAACTTGTGTTATGGTTACCAGCGCACTCACTCACTCCCTTCCTATTCATGTCATCTTTCAGGCAATCCATCCATCTTTTTTTAGGTCTTCCTCTTCCTCTCCATCCGTCTACATTCATACTTAGCACACACTTTGTTTCATGCGTATCATCCCTCCTCATTACATGCCCATACCATGTTCTTAGGAGTAAACTAGTAAAAATTTAAATTGCCATTTTTTCGGAGTTGACTAAATATTAAGACCAGAGTTCAGAGACAACATAAACGTGAGTTTTCTAAAAACAACTGTACACAGTAAAACTAACAGGAAGTAACTGTACTACATATTATTTACTTTCACGTTCAATTTATAAAGTAAACAGTCGTTTTAAGAAAATCAACAGCATGATGAAAAAAAATACTGAAATTCGGAGTGGAGTTGATCAGTTTCAAATGACCAATGGAATTTCACTATTCGAACATCCCTTAGACTTATCCCCCTAGTTTTTAACTAACGTGATACTTAAGCCACCATTTTGAATGTTACAGCAAATGCTGGGTTCAGTTCGCCCCTTCCCTCATCCTCCTCAGAGGCAGCAAGTACCCAATTCAGTGAGTTACATTTGTATATTATTTTTCTACTATCTTCCGCTAGCTAATACTGAAAGATTTTTTCAAGTCGGATCAATAGTTCTAAGATTAGGGCATTCAAGCATCATCTACCGAGCCTTTTCCCGACTCTGTTGGGGTTGACTTCCAATCTAACCGGATACAGCAGAGTTCCAGTGTTTACAAGGAGCAACTGCCTATCTGACCTCCTCAACCCAGTTACCCGGGCAAGTAAGCACGATAGACATTCAAGCATTCAAACAAATCTTTTGACGTGACTTTTACTACTGACTTATATCTGGTTCCTTCGGGACGCAGGTCATTATGACAGTCAGTTATACGTATTAGTATTATAGTTGTATATATTGCTTGTATTATCACTACAATGTTGTTTATTTCCTGTGTTACAGTACAATAATATGAACAACATGGCTCGCGGCATGGCGGGCGGCACGTCGCTACATAAGCTGCTCATACAGTCGCATCAGAGGAGTCTTAATGGTAAGCATACTACACTAATACCTAGTGTTAGGCCTGGTTTCTGTGGCTACTGATAGTGTCATTTAGTTATTTGATCTTTTACTCTGTTAATTTATACCCAGAAGCTGTTGGTGTTCCCTTTACTACTAAATAAATGATAATCTGAAAGTTATGCTATCTGACTGATAAAGGCTGCTTATAATTTCTGTACATATGTTATCCGAAACCTGGGAAGTCAAAAGTTGTAGTTTGTTTGTCACACAAGTCTCTGATAACAATTAGAGACTGGTGAAACTGTTGATATAAGTATTTATGTTTTTAGTAAAGATAATCGCCTAAACTTCTTCAATTTGATGTAGTTGTTAACGGCGATAATTTTAGATTGTAACAAAATGTAAAATATGTGCATGTTTTCCTATGTTGTAAGGATACATAACTACGTACATTTCTATGTTTATCAACTCATTGTGTGTTTAACACACTGTTCTGCATCTAAAAATGTTTTTTTTTGTATAAATATGTCCCTGTCCGACAATAATAACATGTACAAAGGCGATTTCGCAGAGATGGGCGGCGCTGGC
Source organism: Helicoverpa armigera (assembly GCF_030705265.1). Lineage (NCBI taxonomy): Eukaryota > Metazoa > Arthropoda > Insecta > Lepidoptera > Noctuidae > Helicoverpa > Helicoverpa armigera. Next base: position 7,644,614 of record NC_087141.1, read on the forward strand.
GGCACGGGCGGCGGCGACAACCAGCTCGCCCGCTGGTTCAGCCCCGAGCTGCTCGCGCGAGCCTCGGCCGGCAAGCTGCCCTCCGTGCACGTGCCCAACGCGCTCTCGCTCGAGGACCTCGAGCGCCACCACCACTCCTCCGCGCCCGTGCGGAACTGAGCGCCGCCGCACCACCACCCGATATATATACCCCGTCTGTAGTGCTACCAGCTGTGGAGGTCGATGAACTCTGTAGCCTGCTACCAGCTGTAGAGGTCAATGAACTCTGTAGCCTGCTGACTACGCTGCCCTCATAAGCGCAAAAGCGGTATCTCACTGAAAACTAGGTTAGGTAGAGATTTGTAAAATTAATGTAAAGTAAAACTGAGATAGAGAAAACTTTCGTAACTTTTTTATTATACCTTATAAGTGCGCATTTTTTGAGCTATCCGATGGCATAAAAATTAAAATTTCGTTTTTTTTTATTCCTGTTTTTGCGCTTAGTAGGGCAGCACACGGGTCTATATACTCTGTGGCCAGCTAGCAGCTACAGAGGTCAATGAACTCTGTACCCAGCCTGCAACTACAGAATGCAATCAAACTCTTTTGTTTCGTTCCAAATTTGAATTTACCAAACCTTCGATTCCAATAGCAATATCGTCGAACTCCATTTTAGAATAATTTGAATAATTCTAGAATTAGTTCACTCGTTCACTCCATTCGTCAAAAGTTGACCGTTGTAAAAATTATCTGTCAGCAAAATAGCGTAAATTATGACGTAAACGAGTAAATATTGCATGATAAACATAAATTAATATAACTGATGACTTTAATGCAAACTTGTCCAACTTCTGTTTTCATTAGATCTGAACCGTTTTGAGTTTCTATGGACTTGCCATGTTGTTTATTTGGAACATTGAAATTATGTATATGACTTGAACTTGTTATACTCATATTGTGGGACATCGTGTAGAAATAATCCACCAATAGAACCAAATGTGTTGCGTTCCTACAACTAATCAAAAGACATCGAAATACATTGATAACTTGCAAGCACGGACGAAGTATGAAATATGTAAGAAATATTTTAATGTATATCGTTTAAGACCTGATTTTGCCCATTAGTAGTGTTTTGAAGTCCGCGACTTGTTAACCTTTCGTTATAGAAACTTGAAAACTTAGATAACTTACGAAACAAAAGTTAATGTTCCCCTTCAATATGTAACCGGACAGGACTAGTATTTACTTGAGGTTGCAGCTGATGGCGAGTAGCAATTTTGATGTATTAATTTGTCTAGGCTGTTTCGACTGATAGTCATTATTTTGACCCGCCGTCAGCTCCCTTCTCTGACTTCCAATTGACTTCGTTCGTCGTGGAGTAGTGACTCCTTCCATGACGCTCCGAGCCGGCCGCTGCGCCGCCTCCGAGCCGCGAGACTGATGCGAATGTGTGCGTGACTGTGTATACGTATGTCTACGGTTGTGTTTGTAAGCATTTTTGTTACTACGTCGTTTATGTGAGGAGAAGGATTTTCGTTGATAAAAAGTAATAATAGAAGTATTGTCGTTCCCCGCGTCTGTACTCAGCGAGGCGGGAACACCGACATAGTTAGGGCGACCTTTTTAGTTCCGAATCGCGATTTCATTTTGTAATACGATTTTGGAATTTGGCACAAGTGTAACGAAAAAAAAACTTTAACATTTGTGTTTGAAATTCCTTGAATATATTTTTTTATGAATTTTACGATTCGCGTGCGATTTTAGCGATTCTTTTTTTCATCATTGAGACCTGAGCTAGATGCATGTCAATTATCATTTCGGATAGCCGCACAGTAGGAGCGTATACAGATGTACCCAGTCCAACTTATTATAAAACGTGGCTTCAGTGCTAGGCTCAAACCATCGTCCAGAACAAAGTTAATGGTATAAACCTTGTACTAAAGCGGGTACTTTATAAGACCACGTTTTATAATAAAGTGGAGTAAGTAATACATAGGACCGACCGGTTTTGTTTCTCTTCCCTGTGTACGCCCTTACGACAAATGTAGAGTATTACCGTCCAGAAAGCGTATGTCAATCTGTTTATTGGAAACTCAAGCAATTATACTACGTACATACAGCCTATGCCTTTTAATTAATTTAATGATATTGTAAACCCTATTGTTTTAGACCAGCCACATGTATTGTTCAGAATGGACAAATTAACCAAAGTATACAGATGTTTAAAAGGATACAATGTAAAGAATGTTTATTTACCTATATTCATTATGTTGTATAACTATGAAATATAATTTTAATCGGAGTTAGTCCAAGGTCCATCAGAACGTGATCACTGGTCGACAAAACATTTTGATGACATTTTGAGACGGATTTGAAAGAATACTCTAATTTATTTATTTATTTAAAATACTTCTTGCACAAATAGTACAATGGCGGACTTAACGCCTTAGGCGTTCTCTACCAGTCTACCTTTGGGTGGCGGAGAGAAAGCGTTGGTAGGTGCAAACAAATCCGAAAAACTAGTGTGAAACATATACCTACATATATTACAATACACAAATAAATTAATAATAATATATATGTATATATATAACTATATAAATATGTACACTACAAACAATACTAATAACATATTAAGAAAGTTAATTTGAAACTGACTATTTATGTTTCTGCCAATTTCCCAAGATAGTGGTGACGAACTTTGAGTTTGAAGGTGTGACGGGTATTTACCATCCTAATCATGAATTGTTATGTTTATTTGTGAGGGGCCGTGGTGCCCTCAGTGGCGTATGACGCGGCTGACGGGACCACAAGGCCGATATCTGGTTTAGTGGCGAAATTTCAGTTAAACGGGATTGTGAGCCGTGAGACGCACGGCGGCACGACTGTGCCGACGCTTACTTGTAACAAACAACTCGAGAAGATGTATGTAAGCTTTAAATTATTGAATAAAGAAAAAATTGAAAGTTCCACTTGGTTTTATTATTTTTATAGCCCTTTTTGTTGTTTGTATTTACCCACATTTTCTCTACAGTTCAGAGTTGTAACGTTCTCGATCATAACATTTCAGGTTTCGAAGCCAACACAACGACAGTCAATTCTTTATTAAAAGAGGAATGTTTCTACGAGTTTCGTCTCACTTCTACTGTCCATGGCCTGGACAAAATGTGTTCCATAGAATCTTCCATGTTTAGGTATGTCGCCAAAAACTTATTTAATCAGCTGAAAAGGCAAATATAAATGAAAAACATATTTATTTGATCAATTTTATTTTTTCTATAAATTACAATAAATGAGTCAGTTAAATTGGAATATTAGTAAGTTAGACGAAAAGATGACAAACCTGCAGGTTCAAGGATTAAGTGTAGATTAACCAATTCTTGAAAATAACTGCTATATCCAGAAAAGGACGAGTCTCGTATCGTATCTTCGATTTGGCCCAACGTAGGAGGCTTCAAAATGCTAAATGAATTGTTAGCAGACATTTTTCAAGAAAAAAAGCAGTGCTTTTTGTACTCGATAGTTCTATTTTTTTTTCTTATTTGCTCATCACCTGTATATTTACATAAATTACTCGTATTAAAGCAAAATATCTCTGTAGCACCGAGTATTCTGTTATTAATGTGATCAACAATGAAATATATTTTTTAAATCAATCCTTTTTGAATTTATCCATTATAAACAACTAAACACAAAATACAAGTTTTTTTCCCTCTTCGTATTACTCATATTAAACCAAAAATCTGTGAAGCACCGACTAATTCTAACATCAATATTTCTAGTATTTATTACGAACGATAACAAGTTTCTACATTATAACGTTCTCATAAATGATAATATGCGAGTATCTATGTAAGCAAATTCTCTGTAAGTACGTAGTTATTTGTAAGATAACTTTGTTGCAAAGTAAATAGGCACTTGAATTCATAAATATTTCCTCTATTTTACTTTAAAATTCACCACTGATATGTAGACATTAAGTTTAAATAAGTAAATAACTTTTTTGAAATTGGCTAATATTGTTGCAATATAAACTACTCTTTAAATTAATCATCTAAGAGTGAATATTAAATTATGATTTAAGAAATAAACTCCAAGCGTTTGTTGTATTAAGTATGATTCACCGGTTTATGAGGAAAATCGTATTTTTATCGAACAAACTGGCCTTGGTTACCGTTTCACAGTATTACAGTAAGTAATGATAAGCAATTTGATGTTAGAAATTTTATAAACAACGAATAATGCTTATATTCAATGCTATTTACAATGCTCACATGAAAAATAAATCAATTTTCCTAAAAAAACTCACTGAAAGCCCAAAAAATAAAGAAAAACCTTCAATTTCGATATTTTCCGCCAGAAAACTGCTATAAAACTAAATAAAACAATTTAGAAAACTTAAAGAAATACTTTGTTTTTAGTTTATACGCGTACGTAAGAAAATCACGATAAGGAAAAACTAATATAAAATTGTTCGAGCGGCGCGCCTGGCTCAGACTGCTAGCGATTGAGCACTGAATCTAATTGTGTTGGACGCGAAGCGCGAACTCGGAACTCAATAATGTCGTCATGCGCAGTAGGTACTACTTGTGTGCTCGATCGATACCAAAATAACCTTGGTATATAATATGCAGATAGTAGTTGGAGTTTGTAATATTATTGTGAACTGAGAGTCAGGATCCAGTACTGTTTGCGAGCCGTCTAAAAGTTCATACTTTATTTGTTGCTGTAATGAAAATGTCACTTGTTCTTTGTTATTTTTTATGCTAATTTATACATTATTTTTGTTTTTTCAGGTTCAACATTAATTAACACTATTAAGTTTAGGAAATTAGTTCAATACATTTTCTAACACATGATAGAGGTTGGAAGAAAATGTTCCTGTACTAAAAATGGCTACTAGAAGCAATGTAACCTACTTAGAAGTGCCGTTACTTACAGCTTGTACCTGGTTGTCTGTTGTACTTTCTAAGTATATCTTAGACACCAATTTCCGCGTTCCGAAGAGCACTATAAACTGTAGGTCCCGGCTGTAAGTGAATATCTTTGGCAGTCGTTACGGGCAGTCAGAAGCCAGTAAGGCTGACACCCAGTCTTACCTAGGGGTGGGTGACTGGGTTGAGCAGTCGCTCGAACTCAGCTGCATCCGGTTAGACTTGAAGCCGACCCCAACATAGTTGGGAAAAGGCTAGGCGGATGGGACCGACTGTTAGTCTTTTGCTGTACTTAAATATATTTACTCTTAGGACTCTAAAATGCATGATGTACTATACAGTTGGCTAGTAAAACCAAGAACAGTAGCCCTATACGCTTAAGATATATGCCTGTACACAAGTGGCTATATTTAGACGTTGTATGGCCATCTGCCCAGAAATATCACAAAATAAATTCTGAAGGTCCTAGCAAATCAAGACATACATACTGGCTAGTAACTTTTAATTTTAGTCTTTTTCCTTGAATCCTCAGAAAAGCAGCCTGAGGAAACACCGTTTAAAGGAAACTTTATGTTACAAATCTTTGAAACAAGTTTGTCTTCAGGCTGTTATCCCATGCTGCGGGATTGTTTGAAAGAGTGACCTCGGCCATAAAGGGCTTAAGAAAGTACATGGTGGGATTTAGTCAGTAAGTCTGACACGCTCTCACGCTGCTGACCCACAGCGGGAATTTCCATTAAAAAATATGACGAGGTAGGCAGGTACTCATATCTTCGCTTCATTGGAGTTTCTTTAACAGAAATAAATCGAATTTCTTTCTTTATAATGAGGACGCCATGAGCGTTTCTCCGATAAGAGTTTTTTGACTATCGATTGAGTAATCTGTCCCCGATATTTGAACATATCTACATAATACCATTTTCCACCTTATTTATCAAAGGTGGCCCTAAGAAAGTGCCGCCTTTAATGCTAGATATAATCATCGCCTCGACAAAATTGAAGCTTCAAATCTATTACTAAGCCCAATACTTTTAATCTTTCTCGTGTCCATTTCGACCGCGCGGCCACCTCATAATTTTTGATGAAACTTTGCCAGGAATTAGTAGTAATTTGTTACTTTTCACTCCTCTTTTCCTGAATTTGTTACAAAAAAAACCAAGACGCTATGACAAAGAACAGTTGGCCGCTAGAACCGCCACTTGCCGTAGTCATCGCCCGTGATTACTCAGAAACTATACAATGCAGATAGACGAATGATACATCAAAAGAAAGGTCTTAATTTGTTAAATTTGTTACAAAATAAAAAGGTCAAAACGTAGATATACAAAAGTTATGCAATGTTAAGTTTTCAGGTTATGAGTAGGTAAGTATATCACCGTAGGCACCAAATTAATAGAAGCTAATGTGTATAGAAAATTAGTCTTTAATTTGTTACAGCGAAAAAAGACAAAAAAATACTAGAAAGCAGGTTCAATAATATGTTAGAGTCGATTTTAGTTGGCCGCGCGGACGGCAATATGCCTAAAATACAATTTCGTTTTTCTCGTTATTAAAAGTAGGTTTTAGCTTAATTAAAGTACTAGTCGATGGGTAACGTAACCTAGTTTGAATAAATATAGCGAATTTAACTGCAGCATTCGTATTTTAGGAGATATTTACAAAAACACAGTGGTATGAAACTGTATGAGAGTAGGGTGTCCATGCATTTTCACATATTCGAAATTTTCGTTATTCACGTCCTATTTTTTAGGAGAGTGCATACTTTATAAAATCAAAGTCACAAATAGATTAAAATTTCTTTATTTACAATCAACACAAAGGCAAACATATCAAGTAATAAAAGACAACCAGATAAATATAAAATCTTCATAAACTAACATAATATTTATAAATTAACTGACACGAATATATGACACAGAATGTAGACATATTTTCTTAGAGGTACTTATTTCAATTTTAAAAGAATTGTCGTCGTAACAAAAATATTTATTGTTATTTAAAAAATGACATTTATAGTGGCCTATTTTTGTGCCTGGTATAAATTCTATAGTACCAACTAAGAAATAATAATTATCCTTAATGCTAATAGTAATCGGCAATTCAGTGAGTAAAACTGAGTCTGCAGCTCCGTTTAAATCAAATGTTATGATCTCGCCTAGCCTAAGTTCACCTTTCAACTCTGTGTCACATTTTTGACACATTAGTTAACAAAGGCAAACAATTGATATGTTTGCCTTTGTGTTGATTGTAAATAAAGAAATTTTAATCTATTTGTGACTTTGATTTTTATAAAGTATGCACTCTCCCTAAAAAAATAGGACGTGAATAACGAAAATTTCGAATATGTGAAAATGCATGGACACCCTACTCTCATACAGTTTCATACCACTGTGTTTTTGTAAATATCTCCTAAAATACGAATGCTGCAGTTAAATTCGCTATATTTATTCAAACTAGGTTACGTTACCCATCGACTAGTACTTTAATTAAGCTAAAACCTACTTTTAATAACGAGAAAAACGAAATTGTATTTTAGGCATATTGCCGTCCGCGCGGCCAACTAAAATCGACTCTAACATATTATTGAACCTGCTTTCTAGTATTTTTTTGTCTTTTTTCGCTGTAACAAATTAAAGACTAATTTTCTATACACATTAGCTTCTATTAATTTGGTGCCTACGGTGATATACTTACCTACTCATAACCTGAAAACTTAACATTGCATAACTTTTTGTATATCTACGTTTTGACCTTTTTATTTTGTAACAAATTTAACAAATTAAGACCTTTCTTTTGATGTATCATTCGTCTATCTGCATTGTATAGTTTCTGAGTAATCACGGGCGATGACTACGGCAAGTGGCGGTTCTAGCGGCCAACTGTTCTTTGTCATAGCGGCTTGGTTTTTTTTGTAACAAATTCAGGAAAAGAGGAGTGAAAAGTAACAAATTACTACTAATTCCTGGCAAAGTTTCATCAAAAATTATGAGGTGGCCGCGCGGTCGAAATGGACACTCTTTCTCAGATCATGATAAATAGGTAGAAAAATAAATTAGGGAAGTACTCGATGACTTCCAAAAATGTATGTTTCTTATGTATTGCGTTATCCAATATGCTTGATTCGTCTTAACAATGTGGGAGGTCCTTCAGAAGAATGTATGTGACCTATATTTACACCTGAATCAAGACGCCATACCACCCACCCACTACGTAACAGACGCTTACTTTTAATTTTACAATGTACTGGGTCGCTTCTGTCTGTATGTTTGCGATAAAAACTACTGAACGGATGCTATTCTCACCACTATGAGCCATAAACACTGAATTGTGTTGTTGCTGATTTTCAGGCTACTTTGAATACCTAGATGACTTTTCCTGAAAGGAACTTATAAATAGCACGACCACAGAAATCTAATCTATGACCACGAAATGCTATTGATGAATTAATTCGTTGAATCTTATCGGGCAAAACTGACGCGAGTCGCTAGTTTACATGGTACCTACAAATCATTTGCTGACCACCATTTTTTTCATGTCAGCATAACGTGAGCATTCTCAGAAATATTGTAATGTGTGAAGGTTTTATTTGTGTTTTATTATTGTTAAGTGGTGTGCACTTGATATGTTCAAGTATGTACCTGTCTATGTAAATAATGCAATGCTTAAAACAAAAGTTGACTCAGACTTATCTTACTTCAAATAAGTCGTCGTCACATCCGATAAACGTCCACTGCTGGACAAAGGTCGGGCGACCTTTTTTTCAAGCAGTGGGCATTTGTCCATACCACTCACGGCGCTGGGCATGTGTGTTGGTGAGCGCAGTGTGGGATATTTTAGCTTCGAAGATGCTGCTACCCTTCTCCGAAAAAGGCATTTATTATCCCACTTGGTGATAATGTGGTCGCCAGAGTCTCGTTTGCTTTTCAACAGGGTGTGTTAGGTTGGGTACAAGCAAACAATTCTATTCCACTTATTAACATTACCTAGGTACTCACTTCTGTCAGCAGATTTACCCAAAAAAAAAAGATCAAGCCAGTAGTTTTGCTGGAATGAGGAACAAACATCCATACATGCAATCTTTTGGGTTAATAACATTTTTGTAAGGATAAGTAAGTACCCAGATAATACACACTCAAGAATCTACATGCGAGACTGATGGAGTCATCCAAAGGACTGGGAGATGTCGAAGCGGAATGGGAAGGCCTTTCCCCACTGTGGGGAATTGATGAAGAAAACAAGGATAAGTATATGTATAGGTAATTAAGTTCCTACATATAGGTAAACATAGCATTTCCCTCTTGCTCACCATGGATATGTTGGAAAGACATTTATCTATCAATGTATTTGTTTTATATTGTTTAAAATTGCAAAAATACCGACATTACTGGGCGGGTTTGAGATTACAAGAGGAAAAACAACAACTTTAAATACCTACCTATCTGACTCCTAACCTACTATGCGGGACCCAGTTCTGACCGGTCAGAAAGGTCATGCAAAACAAGTAGTGGTAGGTACAAAATAATCATGATAATAGGTACCTATGTATTAATAACTTCAGTCGCCTTTGTCCGTTGTGTAGTTGGCTGTTATAAGTAAGCCGTAGCACATTATTTGTATGATGTTGAGTTTACATACACAGTGTAATTATGCGCAGTGCATTGCAAATACATAATGACTACCATCCATCCTCCGAGCCTTTTTCCTAACAATTTTAGGGTCGGCTTCCAGCCTAACCAGATGCAGCTGTACCAGTGCTTTGCAATGACTACCGTAAACACGTTTACCGATGTAGTTAAATCTCTGAAGACTACGTTCGGATAAAACATTGGTTTTTGTTACGATATTATTTATCTGGTCATCTCATCTTGACTCCTATGTTCCTAAAAATTACACGCTGAAAATATCATCTACATTATTACACCAGGTGATTGTTTAGTATGGCCTCAGTATCTTTTGTATCAAATATTACAGAAACGAACATCGGCTCAGACTTGGCGCGGGAATTAGATAAGAAAGTCTTGATATTTGCACACCTTGACGATTATTTATTTAAAATAGTCGGGCCATTATTGTTAGATGCTTATTGCTGTTAATGTTTTCCATAGAAGTCGCTTTAAAAGTATATTTCTTAGCTTTAATCACTACAGATCACTTTATCACCACGAATTCACACACATGCTATTTTCTTTTGCATCTTTTGACAGGTGACGTCATAGACTTTCTTATGTAATCCCTGCGCAACAACTGCGCAGTTTAGACATGATACCATTAGCAAATTATTTCTGACTGGTTGAAAGCAAAACAATCGACGTCACGAAAAAAAACTCGCGAATATTCTAGAACGTGTCACTGCCTCCGAGCCTGTACTGCGTACACAAAAGTGTAGAGGAGACGTGGCGGGACGAGGAGCCAAACAATAAAGGACCTAAGTGAACGAGCGACACACCCGCTCTGCCAGAGCGGCGGCCGTGCGTCGAATGATAAAAATTCCGACTTCGTTGTTCACTTGTTCACGGAGCCCTAGTCGGCGCGGTGGGGCGTGGGTCGCCGTCCTTGCGCCGCCGCTACTAGCCCGCCAGCAGTCGCCATCCGCGCCCGACACTGAGAGACGAACAAAGAAAACAGGAATCTAAAACTAGTCAAGCGTTAATGCATATTGCATTCACACTAAAATGCACATATCCCGAAGGAGTGTACGCTAAAGAAGTCTAGAATTGTTGTTTGGTTTTGATTTTTTGAAAAGGTTAGTAGTGCTGCTTTGAATATCTACGTAATTTGGCCAGACACGCGTTGAAATATTAACACATGCATGATGGCGTCGTGAACATTTCTTATTGAATTAGGAAACATTTAGGCCAGTCTGGCCAGTGCATGATGTTATTAAAGTGTAACGTTAAGTGAAAAACGAAATGAAATTATAAACTACGAAGAGACGTCGTGATTACCTACTCTGCAATAATAATTTAGTGGCCTAAATACTCGTTAAGTATTAATCCTTTATTGATCAGCTAGCCTCGAAAACTCCATACGCTAGGCAATGTAGAAGGTTAATAGTGTCAAGCAAGAGATCGGGTATCAGATAATTTTTTACTGTTACCTAATTATATTTTTTGCCATTTAATAGCTGCCCAAGCGGATCAAGATTGGCCATCGGCCGTATATTAAAATGTCTTGGAAAATAAGGTATGTTTTAGATAAATGTTATAAATAATTGATAATTATCAGGAAGAAATGTAGGCTCTGTATTTATATCAATAGCTAGCAATTTAGCAAAGTAATATTTTCAATTAGTCATCATAGCTGAGCATTGGGTCATATTAGATACGGATATGACTTTATCAATTCATACAACTACACCCCAGCACAACTTCCGTTCTGCGGTAGTCAATCTCAATGATAAATAGAAAAAATAACTATATACACGAAATCATGATAATAATATATGACTTAAATTTTATCAACGTCATTTAAACAGTGAGCACTCAAAAAGTCAGCAACGTTTAATAAATGTTTCGGGCATTGATTCTCTCGTTTGGCGTGGTCGCCATTTTGTTTCGCGTTCATTCTTTGCGGCGGCACGACACGGAGGGGACGCTGCAAGGGCGAGCTACGTTGGTGTGATGACGTCCATTATTGTTGCAAGATATCTTGCTTGATCTTGTGCAGAATGTGCGCGAGACGTCGATTTAACATTTATGTTGAATAAAACGTTTAGTTCGTAATTATTAGATCAGTGATTTGATTTGTGCGTTTAGTGTGTTTGAATAGAAGGTAGGTCAGCAACCTTGTCTCATTTTGATTATGTGGCCAATTAAGTAGTTGTAGTGTGACTTAATTTTATTCTACGTCTTAAATGTTTTAAATTGCTATCTTAACAATGTTTGTTTGGACATTAGTGGCAATTACCTGGGGTAAATAGGTAAATATTCTGCCTTTGTCCGACTACTCCACCCTTTCTTTGTCTTTTGACGGCTGCTGCTCTACTACGGCGCATGTTTTAAACTACCTACGATTTTCTTTGAAATGCCTATGGTATACATTTAACATCTTATTTGTTTTGATTATCTCCTTCGAATTCTTTAAGTATTTTTGAGATACGTTTAGTTATTTCAATCTTCACCGACATATCGGCAAAAAAAAAATGGCGCGTGCAAGATAAAGATTCTCCATTGTCACGCCCATTTTTTCAGGTAGGTGTTTTCCATGTGGTATTTTTTGCTCAATTGTTGTTTTTTTCGACATTTAAGAGGATAATCTTATCCATGTTAGTGTATTTTCCTTGAACCCGGAATTATTTTTCTCCGATAAATTGAACCATAATAAAATCCTGAACGGTTAGTAGCTAACCTTTTAACTGCTGTTATTTATTCTTTTGCGTCTTGTGGATTGTTTTTTGAGTGGCAACATTGAAGTGGCTAGAGTGGTGCAAATGTTATATCAAATAGAGAGCATCGACTAATGTGTCGCTAGTGGGAACTAGCGAAAAGGCTTTCTTAGAATGTAGTATGTTACTATCAGAGAAAAATAACTTCACCTTACCTTGACGGGTATTAGATATCAGATTGGTTTATTTAAATTGAAGAAGAAGCAGTAGAAAAAAAAGGAAGTAGACGAATTGAGCTTCTACCAAAAATATTTATTTTGGTAGAATTTCTCTTCAACACGTAAGAAATGCAGTTTTTGCTTTAAAAATGTTTCTGAAGTAGAAGGAAAGCCAACAAACCCATCTCTACCGCCAATAATCATATTTGGAGGGTTGCACTGTTTTGGATGTTTATTGTTTTTATTTTTATTTAATTTATGAGCCTAGTTAGCATGTTTGCAAAGGGTATTTGTGTTGTCGAGGCTGCGGGATTGTTTGAAAGAGTTACCGCGGCCCTGGTACATAAAAGGGCTTAAGAAGGAACATGGTGGGTTTTCGTCAGTAAGAGGACACTCCCTCATGCTGCACCCACAGCGAGAGATGATCATTTGATGATTGCCCGAAAAGGGTATTTGTTTTTGGCTATGGGTATGTGGTATTTATATTTTTTTTTGTATAGGCCTTTTGCGGCTTATTCATTTTTGAAAAAGGATATGGTGACGTTCGGTATATTGGAACCATTTATTTTGGGGCTAATCTATTGACTACAGAATATTGTTAAATAGGAAGAATGCTTAAAGTGATCTGTTTGTCGCCATCCGTCATTACCTAGGTCTTCCAAATGTGTTTTTGCCCAACTACGAATTCGTGATATTTTTTGGTGTCCGTGTTCTTAAAGATTGATTGTTCTGTGGTTCTATGAATTTGCCGGTAGAGGCGTTGTTTGTTTCGCACTGTATTCACATCTCAATTAGCTATCAAATTCAATGAGCAAATGTTTTAGTAGATTCAGTTATCGTCCTTTTATAAAAATTGCAATTGAATGAGCAATTGTAATTTGACCCGTGACGTGACTAAAACGACAATAACTTCGCCTAATTTTGGCTGAGTAAAGAAACTGCGTCTACAAATCATTGAATTATGCTAACCGAGAAAGTGAATAAAATGATTATGATATACTAAAGTCTTATAATGATGTTGTAAATTTTTTGTTTCTACTCGTCATTAAATCATGAGTGCATGAATGTCACTAACTTAGCGGTAATCGGTATCAATTTCAAACATATACATTGTCTTTCGTAGCGCTCAAGTATCTTGCATACTGTTTTATTTCATGGTTATTGTTTAACATTTATTTCGTAGGCCAATCTTTCAACTACTGGGATCCTTTTAATGCAAGTTATTGTAAATGGCCTGCAATTTTGGTATTGCAAATTCTTTTTGTGAATACGACGAAAGAATGCTCAAGTTCTGGACTGAAAGCAACTCGAGATACTCTCTTCGAAATTGAGGTTTATGAAGTTACTGGTTTCTTGGTGCTGGGTCGAGACTGACGTGTGAACGCACACCTGTCTGAGATTGAACCTGGGCGAGTTAATCGAATTTTAGAATTATTCTTTATATGAAATCGTATGAAACCTCGCATACTTGGACGCCCCGTATTGGTCAAATCTTGAAGAATCAGTGATATCAAGTTTGTCAGAATTAGATTCTTGCGCCGCGGTCGATTCTGATAGGTGAGCATTCACTATTAATATATGCATAGATCGAAGTCTTGTTTGAAGATCAATCCTCAAGGCCAAGTTTTGTCGTTTTCTGTGATTTTTTCTATGATTACGAAGCTTTCCGTCATTTTTGAAAGTGTCGAAAGTGTAACTGGAATTGAAATTAAATCCGTAGTATTCTATTAATCAACGAGACTGCCACTTGACCCTGCATGCATATGCATACATTGTTGATAAAGTATCCTGAAAGACTAAGGTAACAAATAAACAATGATTATTATAACTCTGATTGCGTAATCAACTATAGTGGAATTTTTTTCTCTGGGTGTAGGTGCATAAAGTGACAGAATATGAGAATAGAAGAGGCAGCTATTGGACTGATTGACAAGTACTCATCCGGAGTATTGAGATTTGGACTTGGAATAGCCAGGATAAATTAATATTTATATCATGGCTCGTTTCGAAAATCCATAGATTAGTCTTGAGTTAGTCCTAGTTTAGATGAGGCTTGGTGTTCAATGTTATACCGAATCTTTTCTGCAGTTGACGGCTGTCAATTTTCAAGGGAAAAATCTTATTTTTATACTAACAGTACTGTCAACTGAACCAAAACAGGTCATCCACAGATGAAATGACGCATAATGTCACGGCCTTGAAAATTAACCATGCATCTATTTTAAACAAGTTCCCACAGAGATCAATACATATATTGATAGCGCAGTTTCTTCGGCGAAAAGGTGCCTTCAAATGCTACGATAGGTTTTCAACTTCTGACGTCATCATAATATTATGGTGTATATTGGTTTGTCATGAATCTCGGCATAGGTTTGACGTTCAAAACCTTTTTTGGGGTTTCGTATTCGCGGCTGCCATTTTGCAAACGGATTATACACAGATTACAGATATAAGTATGTACGTTATCGAAAATATTCTTACTAGATTGGTTTTTCAAAAACCATTTTGATCTAACAAGACGTGTAGGTAATAATCAGAAATGCGTCTTGTTAGTGCAGTCCTCTTATAAAAATTGCAATTGAATGAGCAATTGTAATTTGACACGTGACGTGACTAAACGACAATTTACTTCGCGTAATTTTGGCTGAGTAAAGAAACTGCGTCTACAATCATTCAATAATGCTGCCTGATTATACAGATATAGAAAAATATTCTTACTAGATTGGTTTTTAGGGTTCCGGACCCAAAGTTAAAACGGGACCCTATTGTTTTCGCTCCTCTGTCCGTCTGTCACCAGGTTGTATCTCATAAACCGTGATAGAGTTGAAATTTTCACAGATGATGTATTTCTGTTGCCGCTTTAACAACAAATACTGAAAACTAGAATACAATAAATATTTTGGGGGGCTCACATACAACAAACGTATTTTTTTTGCTTATTTTCTAAATAATGGTACGGAACCCTTCGTGTGCGATTCCGACTCGCACTTGGCCGGTTTTTTTTTAATCATTTTGATCCAACAGGACGTCACATCAATAATGTGTCTTGTTAGTGCAAAAGGTTTTTAAAAGTTGTAGTTAATTGTTTTACTTAGACTATCTATTACATGACGAACTTAACAAATCTATAATAAATGATAAAACAATCTATTATGTTGTATCATAGTTGAATTTTAGTTGTTATAAATGGTTACGCATTGAGTAACTGGTTCTGTCGACTGTAGTTAAATAGTAATTAAAACAGTAAACACTCGAATATTAGGGGTCAAATTCACTTGTGTTTTTGTTTGTTAAACAAAATTGTATGTGGTCCTATTATGTACTGAAATAAATTACATTACATAAGTACGTCGCTCTCGATTTGTATTGGTGTACGTTTTATACGTTTCGCGGATAACACGTAGGTACCTACCTAGTTATCCCTACTAATATTATAAATGCGAAAGTAACTGTCTGTCTGCCTGTTACGATTTCACGTCTAAACCACTGAACTAGTTTTAATGAAATTTGATACAGAGATGGAGTTGACCTCGAGAAAGAACTTGGAAACGCGATATAATCGAAGTCGACGCGGGCGAAGCGGCGGGCGGAAGCTAGTTATATTATATTAACTTAAAACGAATGAACAAATGAACCTTATACATATGTGTTATACTGATTTAGTTTAGAAAGATAGCTACGTTTCAACGTTGTCTTTTAGTGATCTGACCTTGAATAAATATTGATACTAATGATAATGATTGTATTCATTCATTTAGCGGTCACACATTTTTTTTATTTGTGTTATGAATTTTATTATAGGCCGGACATGCAAGACACCTAAAATGAATCAACCAGTTCGATAAGCATTATTCTTCCGAAGTAGTTATCTTCGTAACAAAACAAGTCCAAAAGGGTTAAAAATAAGGTTCGCACTTTGAACGTAGTTTTAGTAAGCGTGTACTTTAAGTTTTTTTTTTTTTAATTTAGAAAGTGAAAGAACAATATTATGTAAATGAATTGCTTTTCAGTCGACAAAATGGATTCGAAATACGACCAGAAGTTCGAGGAGATGAAGAAGTATATACCATTCTTGGAGGACATGATCAAGAGACTGGAGTCCACAAGCCAGGGGTCTGCCAATCCACGCCAAGCCCAACTCGATAAGATCCGGTCTTTAAGAGACCTGCTCTTGAACAAAAAGAAAAGGTTAATAAAATATACATTTACAGCCAGTTTCTTCATCAAAAGTAAAAGCCAAAGTAATGTCATAACGTAACAGTAACTGTCAAATTCGTTTTTTCAAAGCTAAAGTAACAGCAAAATTAATAGATAAAACGAATTTGACCGTTACTTTTACTTTATGACATTACTTTGGCTTTTACTTTTGATGAAGAAACTGGCTGTTAAACGTGATTGTTGCTGAATTCATAAAAGCTTCTATTTATTCATTTAACTTTTTACTAGTTGTGTATGTGATCCTGGTAGCTTGTATCGGCTTATTCTTATTGCCATTCCACCCCCAAGTTGCTTCCATTTTATTGGACTCTATCAAAGTTTATCATTATAAACTTTATACATAGAATATTATGTGCATTTAGGGCTTTCCTAATATTTTGTTCATAACAGTTTCCAATTAGTTTTTGCGAATATTAAGAATAATGTTTATGTAAGACTCTGATAGTCGAGAGATTCATGTGTGTACTGAGTAATTGTATTGTTAAAACTTCCAAGCGTTGTGTAACGGTAATATTTTGTTTCTGTTTTAGAATGAAAATGGAGAATTTACTAAAATGTGAACAAGTTCTCATTAATTTGTACGCGAAAGTGGAACAGGTTTGTCTAACAGCTTAAATTGTACTAAAGACTGTTTTTTTTAATTATCATCATTTTATATCATTTGTTTTTATATTTCAGAGGGATACAATATCGACTATTAAAAAAGCGCCTGATCCGGGAATTTCTAAAGACCCTCCACAAGAAAAGTCAAAGTTAGAAGTAGTTAGAAATAAGCTCAAGAGTGTGGTAAAACGACAAGACGAGGAAGTTCAGGAAACGTTGCCCGAGATCTTGAGGGTAAATGAAGTTGAGGAAATACACACTGCAGGTTCTAAAGAGCCAGCACTATTCCAGAGAAGGCCAAATAGATCTCCATTGTCACCATCGCGCTCTCTAACAAAGGAGGGAAGACTTTCTCCTCCATCTTCAGCTTCTAAGAGGAACTACACACGAGTCTTGCTGTCGCCAGATCGTGAGGCACGACGGTGGTCTACTTCCGAATCGACTGATGATAAACCACTCTTTAGTAGGCGGTCACCTCGTAGGTCTCCTAGAAGACGTTCCCCCGCCTATCATAAAAGAGAAAGAAAAAAATCCTTCAAAGAGTCGTCAGGGCGCAAATCTAAAGATTTAAACATCACATTAAATGTACCGGAGGATAGTTTGAGCACTTTAAACACTAAGGATATATTTACTAGAATAATTAACTGTAGCGATGGTGACGTAGACATTGATACATTACGCGTGTTACGGAAGCAGATACTTACTGAACTTAAAAAGACTGGCGCTAGAGACGACATATCAGACTTAATATTAAAGTCCTATAGTAAGAAGAAGGGGAAATCTAGGAAAAAGGAAGAAGTTGAAGAAGGTGAGCTATCCGATAGCGAAAGCGAAGTCATTCAAAATCTTTATGGCAATTTAAGCGGTAATTTAGTCCTTAAAGATCAAAACGACGCCAAAACTTCCTCGGATAAAGATAAAGCCCGAAAAATTCAGATTTGTCTAGTAATCAATTCCGATAAGGATAACAATGATGCTCAAACAAACAAAGTCACAGATTTGCCAAATAATTCTGACACATTGGAATTAGAAATGTACAATGCCGAAAGCAAAGAGGATAAGCAAACTGCGTCCAATAAAGAAGCCGATCAAAAACAACCAATAAAAATAGACGACGGTGATGATAATGATGACGAGGATGATAAAGCTGTACCTCATGAACAGAATACGGAAAATCAAGTTAAAGAGAATCAGAGTACTTTAAAAGAAATGAAAAATATTAGTGATACTGATGTTAAGTTACAACAACCAGCGGAAGAGTGCAAACTTGAAAAACCAGTTACAGAACCTATCCAAAACAAAGCAAATTTTTATAATCCTACTGATTCTACTGTTGACGAAGAAAAGAAGTTAGATGAAGAGAACGTGGTTTTACCCGCTGACACACAAAATGTAACTGACATCAAAACTGATCCTAAATCTGAGACTACCAGTTCGGATGTTTCTATATCTAGTAATAAAGTATGCCATATTGATGCAGAATTACAGAAAATGGAGAAACCAGTAGAAATACCATTACTCAATGAGCCTATAATACCTGAAACTTCAACGAAGAATACAGTTTCAGAAATAGATATATTACAAGCTCTGAAAAAAGAAATACTCAGTGAGTCTATATCAATCCCCGGGGCCGAAGCGTCTACGCCTCTTTTACACCAACCTAAATTAAATAAAGTGGAAAGTGCCAAAGAAATTTTTACCAAAAAAAAGAAAATATCAATAGAAAACTATAAGCAAAAGATTGAGAGTTCCATACGACTTTATATTCCCGATAACGACTCAAAAGACGACCTTGTCAAGAAACCTAGTCTGAAACTGACAGAGAAAGAATGTGAAAGGTTTAATTTCCCAAAAATGTCTTTTGATGAGGACAGTTCAGGTGAAGAAGAAAGTGAGATCAAAGCTAGCGATGTATACAGCGACCTCGCTCCTACATCGCCTGACCGTGAAGAGACTACTACTGTTGGATCAATACCACCAGTAATAATACCTGTCGATCCGGTGAAAGCAGTGCCGGTAGCTAACAAAGTTGATGTAGACATGAGAACTTTGCCACTCCTATCTCCCAATCAAAATAAACAACCCACCACCAATGCTACAAAACCCTTAAGTAACGAGGTTAAGATGGCTCCAACTAAAATCGACACTAAAATTATTGATCAAAGCAAATGTCAAAACAGACCTACAGTACTGGACCCTCGTATAAGACGGGACATCAACTCCAGCCAAAGTCCTAGTCCACATACTGCTGATAGATCAAGGTCGTCAGCTTTTACAAATGTAAATCAAAGTCCCGCAACGAATGCGTCTATGACACCTAATTCTCGTTCATATGAAATGACTCCTAGTCATCAATCATTTGACCTTGATCAAGCAAAGACAAAGCACGTATATATGCCATCATTCAGTATGTTTGATTCACGAGAAAGAGAAAACTCAGTTTCAAGAGAGTCCCGAGAGAAGGTTGAACGTCCAGAGTCAAGAAAATCACGTTTTGAAGATATTGGAGACTCCAGTTGGAGCTCCAGTGACGTACCAAATGCACGATATAACGACAGTTACAAAGGGCAAAAGACTGACCGATACAGGCTGGATAATCGTGATTCCTTCAAGAGAACAGAAAGTCACATGACACCTGTTCAGACTTTTGGAAGATCGTCTGATGGGCCAAATACGTCGACCCAACAATTTAGTAGATTAGATAAACCGATGACTCCTTCGCATCCATTTGGGAGATCCGACTGCCCTACTACACCAATTCACAGCTTCGGCAGGTCAGAATGTCCACCGACGCCTAGTCACCCTTTTGGGAGATCAGAATGTCCTCCTACTCCAAGCCATTCTTTTGGAAGGTCAGAATGTCCTCCTACTCCAAGCCATTCTTTTGGGAGATCAGAATGTCCTCCTACTCCAAGCCATTCTTTTGGAAGGTCAGAATGCCCTCCTACTCCAGGCCATTCTTTTGGAAGGTCAGATTGTCCTCCTACGCCGAGCCACTCATTCGGAATGTCAGATGGCCCTTCTCCGAATCATCCATTCTCAATTCAATCGACATTCATGAACATGGAATGCCCTACATCTACTCCTAGCCACTCATTCGGCGTGACGGACTGTGCACCGACGCCTAAACCATATTATGATTATGGAAGAAATGAATGCCCTCCAACCCCAAACCACGCATTTGGTAGATCAGAACATCCTAAAACTCCCAGCCATCCCTTTGGTCGATCGGATACGCCCAACATGTTTGGTAGAAACGACTGTAATGCACAAAAATATACCAAAGATCCGAGACTTAATAGAAAACCAGAATATGAGACGCATTCTCAATTCGATGAAAGAGATCGTTTATATTATAAAGACCGCGGTTATTATCGCGGGGGTTCCTATAAATCTCAAAAACCTTTAAGCGTACCGGACTCTTATCAAAATCAGGACAGAGAACGAGGTAGGAATAGCACCTACAGGTACTATGCGCCTGAACTAAGTGGACGTCAGTTGAATAAAGATCAATCAAGGCGTGAACCGAACGTTGGTGGTCTAATACCCAGAGATTACGATAATCGTAGAAATTTCTACAAAGAATCAAGAGGCTATGACGATGTCTCACAACGGAACCAGCGCGAAAGAAGTGTTGGGCGTAACGTTTATCCAGAAAATAACCGCGAAGTAAGTGTTGGACAGCACAGTCGCCGCCATGAAGGGAATTTTAATCAGTCATTGACTAGAAGACCAAGTGTAGTAACACATATTCCCTTGGAACCGGAGAGTAATACACTGTCCATCAAACCACACGCCAGCCGTTCGTTCGCCATAGATACTAGCGTTAACGCTACATTCCAGAAGTTCCTAGAGAGAACCCGAAAAAGTCAAGCATGTGAAGATAATTTCGATGCTCGAAGAAAAAGAGCATCCAGTGTGGGTCGGTCGTTAGTTCCAGAATTCAGTGGCGGGAGAATATTATCCGACGACTCAAAAAGAAACTTCGAAATCAACAATAAACGAGAACTTTTTAGAAGGGCATCGAGCGTGGGAAGAGATCTGAGATCAGATTCCCCTGCAGAGAAACGGAGCTTCCAAGAAATAAAGGCTGAATTCAAAACATATAAACACCCTGTCAAGGACTTTAATAAGTTTGATACTGGTAAAATACGAAATATTGATACAAAATCGAAAAATTTTGCAGATAATGTTGTTCGTAGTAGAAAGGATTATTATGAGCAATATAAAAATGAAAAGCGGATTCCAAAGTCTAAAACTTTTAACTACGTAGATCCGGCGACGCGTAAATTAAATAAATTAAGAAATAAATATGGCGACGATCCTCGACAGAGGAAAAGTGGAATAGTATATTCAAATGATAATATTGTGAAGGGCGCTATTTTAACATCTGGCTATGGAGTAAAAAATTACAAAATTCCTAAAATCAAACGTGTAACTGAGGAAAAAGAAGTGATTCCTAAAATTGATGAACCTGTACACAAAAAGGATGATATAGAAAAAGAAAAGAAGAATACCGAGAAAAAAAAGGAAGAAGAAGAATTAATTAAAAATAAATCAAACAAAAATAAGGTTACTTCGAAGCAAAACGATAAAAACGCACATTCAGGTTTAAAGGATAGTGAAACAGCTAAAAACAAGGAAATAAAAAAAGGCAAAAATAAAGAAAGCGATGTTAAATCTGATTCTGAAACGGACCAAAGTCAAACATCTGTTGATAGTACGAGTAAGTCGGAGGAACAGGTAGGAAGACGGAGAACAAGATGGAGTACTAAAGTGGCAGCTTCAAATACGGAGGGAATTAGAAAAACTAAAAAAAGCCGGATTTCAATTATAAGCGATTCCGAATCTGATACAGATGCGAAGGATTCCAAAACTGATACACTTGATTCAGATATAACGAAATCGGTAACACCTATACCTGTCAGCAGTCCTATAAAAGAGAAAACAGTACCGAAACAACCGAATTCTATCGATATTCATACTAACTTTGGGTTAGAGTTGGAAATGTTTTCCGACAATGTAGTTTCTGATCCTGTACTTGATAATATTAATGCGCTAATTGCAGACCTCGATAATGACCTTGATAGATCTAAAAACGAAGCTAGTAACAAATTTACTAAAGAAATTACGCTTGAGAACATGATGCAAAATATCACATGTCCTCAAGATAATGCAAGTACAGAAGAGATTTCTAAAGTTCTCAATATAAATGAGTTGCCCATAACTGATAAGAAAGTTCCTGTAGTTTCTTTGTCGGACACAATTAAAACTAAAGAAACCGAAGGAATTACAGAAAAAACAAAAATGACTGACACAATCTCCAAACTTGACACAACAAACTCTTCCGATGTTGTATCCTTGCCAAAAGGCGCGGAGAAAGATACAGAGGATGAAACTATGGATACAGATAAACCTACTAACGTTGATATTGTGTCTACTACCGACACCGAAAAAGAAAAAATACCCATCGATGATAAATCTAAAATAGATGAACGAAGTATGGATGGCTGTTCTACTCCAGACAGCACTATTAATACTGATGATGTTTTAGAAAAATCTAAAAATGATGAAGTTGTAGTGGACAGCACAAATGAAGAAGTGCAAAGCGAAACTAATGTGACTTCCACAGATTCTGAACCAAAACCTAGTTCATCGCGGACAGAAACAGCCCCTTCAGAATTAGACAGTTTACTAACAATTTTACAAGATAAATCTTTGAATGACTTGCTTAAGAAGTTAACTGATAAAACCGATGGAAAAACTAGAAAAATGCTTGAGAAAATAAGTAAAATAGTGGCTGATGATGAACCTGATGAAAAAACGGAAGAAAAAGGCGAAAATAAAATTGAGATTTCTTCTGCTGCTAAGGAGAGTAGCTGCATTGATAATACTAAAGCCAACGAAAAGAAAATAGTATCAGAGTTACTATTAGATAAAGACGAAGAGAAAGAATCGAATAAAGTAAAGGATACTCAGTCTAACACGGAGAAAGATCAATCTAATAAAGAGGAAGATACTGAATCTAAAAAAGAAGAAGACAGTAAATCGACCGTAGAAGAGACTAAATTAAATAAAGATGAAGATATTAAATCGAAAGACGAAAACCAGGAAAATGATGAAAATCAGGATCATGATGAGAGTTTCGAAGATTTTGTCGGGGATGATAGTAATGAAGAAGAAGATACAAGTGAGCAAGTGTCTAAAACGAGAGGTAGGAAAAAAATGCCGGTAAAAAAGACAAAATACGCCAAGAAAGGGAAACGTAAATACACTAGAAAGACGACAATGGCTGAAAAACGAGTCACTCGGGCTAGCGCTGCTGTTGTCACCCAGAAAAAGAATAAAAAGCCACCTCGGGAATTACAAAATCTTCACGCAGACATCAAAGAAATGTACGACAGAGATGATATTTTAAGCGCTACCGGCATTCGAATGTGTCGTTTAGCAAAAATGGTCCATGACAAATCACCTCCAAAGGATGATGTATTACCTGAGGTGGAACCTGTCGTTGTTTTAGAAAAGTTTAAGAATAAAGTTCCCGAATCAGACAAAATTCGTGAGCAACCTATACCTGAAAAAGTGAGGAAGAAGCCTGGACCTAAGCCTAAACCTAAAGTATCTACTGAAAGCCTGCCTGAACCAGAAAAGGGCAAATATAAACCTGGGCCTAAATCCAGGATAAAAAGTAAACGAGATTCAGATCCTTACGACTTCGATACGGAATCATTGGATACGACTACTGAAAAAGCGAGTGATGATGACTCCGAAGACAGTTCGGATTCCGAGGTAGGGTCTCTGGCGTCTTCAAAGAGCTTCGGCAGCAGCGAAGTTTTATCCGAAATTAAGAAAAAGACTAAACGTAAACGACGAGGAGGTTGGCAAGATGGCGTGATTAAACCTAAACATAAAAAGAAAAAAGTTGAGACAAAAGTGGATAGTACTCCTGAACCTATGGATACCACTTTGACATCAGAGAAACAAAGTGGGATACAGACAAGCATTAGCTTTACAGACAGACTCTATTGTTTCAGCAAAAATGAATCGGCTTATCCTTGCCGTCTATGTCGCTATACTGGTACCGATATTGTGCATCATTATAAAACTGAGCATCCACACGTCGAAATTCCATTATCACGCATGGCTCCAGCAGTAGCGAAAGAAGCAATTGATCAGTGCAAAGAAATTGACTTTAGAGCTGTTAGCAAAATATCTTCAGATAAATATATTTGTATTTTCTGTTATCAAGAGTTTCCTAATAGTAATTCGGTTCTGGAAACATTCTTTTGGCACGTAGTAAGCATGCATACCGGTGAATACAAGCACCGTTGCTCTGAGTGCCCGAAGGAAAAGCACTGCCCTTATAGTTTGGATATCCCACCGCCCCCAAAAGACACCAAAGGTCAACTCACTGGTTACATTTGCAAGAAATGCAATTTTACACAATTGTCTGTTGAAAATCTTAAAACGCATGTCATCCAACGCCATAATGATGAACAGACTTTTGTTTATAATATTAATTTGTCTGCTATGTCTAAAAAGGAATTGAAGGAACTGTCACGACGCAGTGAATTATCTAAAAAACCCGCAGTAGACACTGCTAAGATAAGTGAAGAAACTAAAGACGAGGACACAAAGCATGCTAATGTATCAGATGTTTCCAAACTTAAATCCACGATAAAGACGAATGCACTTGCACCTATTCAGTCTAAGATAACGTTTGAAACTGATGACAACGCCGGGGAGTTTTCGGATTTGGACAAACCTGTGGAAGCCACTATCAAAATTGAGCAAATTGAAACAGAAAATACGGATGATGTCGCACGAGATCCTCCATCTGATAATATAAGTGAAACTGAGCGAATAAGAGAAGAGGAACAACAAGCTGCTCAGTCTAAACAGCAAGAACTAATATCTAGTCCAGCATCGGCACTCAAAGATTCCAATCGAACTTCCAATGATATAGTCGACTATCCCCATTTCAAAATCAACATTACAGAATCAGGCGCCAAGGAATATAACTGTTGCATCAACGGCAAGGACAAACACTTCAAGACTACTCTTTTGATTTCACTGAAAAAGCATGTCCAACTCAAACATTCGGAGAATTGGGACGGATACTGCTATGTTTGCAAAGTTATTGTCACTCCACAAGGAGCGCATAAATTCAAGGACTGTTTACAACATTATCTAGACAAACATATGGACAACTTCCCTCTCATGGAAAAGGAAACATTGCCTGAAGTTACAAATGAACCGGCAAAACCGGACGAAAATCCGGCTCCTCAGCCGTATATTAACGTTCGACCTATTTATGAACTGATACCCACCGCGGATGAAGCCGCTAAAGAAGTTCCGAGTTTCCCTATAATACAGAGCGTAGTCAGTCTAGGAGCCGCAGACCCTCCGCTGCCGAGTCCCACCTACCCGACAATGCGACAAGAGGTCAAGTCGAAAGAAACGTTCAAATACGAGGAGGCGCAAGCGCTAGTGATGTCGAACAAGCACCGCGTCGTACTTGAAACTATGATGGCGCGAGATAAACTGGTGAAAGTGTATAAGTGTGCGGGTAGATTCTGCTCGTTCACGTCTGACTCGCTAGAAGACGCGCTGCTTCACGCGTCTACGCATCAGCGTATCGGAGGGGTGGATGCTTTGAACTGCTCTTACTGTGACTTCAACGCTATGGGCAATGCTATTGACTTGGTGATGCACGTGTTTAAAGAGCACGGTCACTGCCAGTACTCGTGCGGGCAGTGCTTCTACCGCGCGGCCGCCAGCCAGTCTGTAGGGGCCCATGCGACCCGGGTGCATGGGGCCGCGCCGGCTGCCACCACAGTGCTGCGGACCACGATGGTCACTCCTAACGCCGTGTCTGAAGGCGCTATGCTGACTCGGGAACAAGCCGTGCCGTACTACGTCTGTGCCAATGGTATGTCATACTGAAACTTATTTTCTATCTTGTTTAAAACTTTAATGTAAATGGCATAAGACTTGCCTAACTTAAGCTGAAGTACACTGACAACCTAAAAGTCAGATTTCTTAAAAAAAAAACAATTTAATGTAAGACTTCAACACGAAATAATGACTTCTGTTGTGTGTACACTTGGGCCTTATCCCTATATGTTGTAACTAAAGTAATGATTATTATTTTTCAGCGGAAGCCAATGGGAAAGCATGCAAGTTCCGCACCTACACTCCGGATAAATTTTGTGAACATTTACAACAGAAGCACAGCGTTGCAACATCATATCCTTGCTATGTACGTATATAACATTTTAATTAATAGCTTCAGTATATAATTACGATAATAATTAGCTTATCTACACTTTCCTTATAATATAGATATAGTAGAAAGCTAAGAATTTTACTATCTGCTATAATTGTGATAAGTATAAACAAAATAAAGTGACAAATGTGAAAACTGCTTGAAAGTATGGATTGTACGATTAAAATAAAACAAAACATTAGTAATGATTATTATAATACTTAACCATTTCACCGTCCACTATGCAGATACAATAGTTAAACAATAGGTGTGTATCATATAATTATGACTAATAGGACATGGAAGTTATTAAATTATTTACCTATCGTATCGTATATTGTGAGATTTCTGTCTCAGGAGCCCTAAGGTACTGGACCTTATTTAATTTAATATTTATATAAGTTCTAATATAAATTTTAACCAACAACATTCTTTTTACAGATATGTAAATGTGACGTACCAACCCCATCGGAGCTGGTGGTACATATGAAGTCCCACGGGCTCAAGCTGTACCAATGTACCTGGTGTGTCCTGGGCGCTAACAACGAGAGCGAACTGTTGGCCCATGTGTCTATGGTCCATCCTTCGAAACAGCCACAAGCATACCTCAGAATTATCACCAATAAGGTAAGATTCTACTCAAAAGTCATAATGCTGACTGGCCTTAAATTTTAACTGAACAGTCGAATAGCTTAAACATACATGTTGCCCGGGTAAATGGGTTGAGGAGGTCAGATAGGTAGTTGCTTCTTTTAAAACTTTGGTACTCAGCTGCATCCGGTTAGTCTGGAAGCCGACCCCAACATAGTTGGGAAAAGGCTAGGCATATGATGATACATAGGTAGACAAAAATAAGAACTGTAATGGTAAATAACATAACATAACAATGATAACTGATAATTAATATTAATATTATCATAGATAAAACAGCTCAGTTAAAGTGATGGTCAGCCGGCATTAGCCTACATATTATTATGTGGTTTTGAAATTTCAATTCTAACTTTCTTGAAGATTATGGTTTGAACTTTAAACCCACCACTAAAGCAACTTTTTTAAGACTACTTTTTGCTGTAGATATTTTAATTTATTGCTTAAACTAATCTTGGCTTAAATGGCCTGATCAATATTTGTATATGAAATCTGTATTGGCTCATCGCCTTCCTATGCTATGCTTTTGCTTGCAAGCTTTTGCTAAAATGTTCTCTTTCAACATGCTTAGTTAGTAATATACATATGTACATTTTCCTAATAGCAAATTGTAGCGGTTTTACTTAGTTAACTGAAAATGTTTAATTTATATTCCAGGAGGGTTCGAACGAGCTGCGAGTGCTGCCTCTAGCGTTCCTGAACAAACTGAAAGTGCCCACTGAAGACGTGACTCCCAGCGCCACCAGGGAGATCCCGGAGCGAGAGGCCGAACGCTCCATAGACCTGGAGAAACTCATCGGCCTCACCATGCTGGTCGAGCCGCAGGAGCCCAGCGAACCCGCAGCAAATACAGAGTTCACTGAACATTCCGACCCTGACCCTGAACCTATTGAGCAAACACCGCCCGTCGAACCCCCGGTGGAGCAACTATCTCACTTAAAGTCTATGCTTCTTAAACCTTCAATTCTTAGTGCAACCCCAGGACCGAGTCAGCTTGAAGAGCAAACACCTGTAGTTCCTACCGCTCCTGCAGTCGATCCACCGGCCAGCACGTCTCCGCCTCCGCGCGTCAAGACTGAGGACGCGGAGCCGCCCGCGCCGCAGCCCAGCGACGTGGTGGTGCTCGACAGCGACGACGACGAGCCAAGACAGCCGGTCATCGACCTCTCCGAGGAAGAAACCAATACCGCCAAGATAGCTTCTGACAGAGCTATTTCTACCTGTCCTAAATGCATACAAGTTTGCAAATCACACTCTGGCTTGAAGAAACATATGTTCTACTGTTATCCTAATAAAGAGGACGGCTGTCGTTGCCCCCATTGCCCCTACATCGCTAGCAACAGAGACAACATTCTGCAACACTATTTAGACGACCACGGCGCCAAAGACTTTGCTAACAGCCAGAAGCGTTTCCAGTGCGGCGTGTGTCTCGTGCAGCTCGCGTCCGTGTCCGCCGTCAAGAAACATCTCCGCACCATACACAAGGAGAAGGACTTCGTAGTCACCTCCACCGCGAACAAGGCCTTCACCAACGTCGTGGTCAGTCCAGCGAAGCCGGAGAGGAGGGAACTGCCCAAGAGGAAGCTCAGCGGCAACGAGACGACGCCGAAGCGTCGGTTCGGCCCTCAGGACATACACATGTTGCCGATCAACCCGATCCTGGAGCAGCTGGTGTTCTGCGCGGTGTGCGAGTTCAGCACCAAGGTGCGGCTCAACATGGTGCGGCACCTGCAGCTGCACGCCGAGCAGCTGCCGGCCGCGCACTCCGCGCCCGTCAACCCCGTGCCGCACCTCGAGACCAACGAGAAGCACTTCGACAAGATGCTCAACCTCGCCTCCAGCTCGCTCGTGCAGCGCCCGCCCGAGCGTCGCGAGCCCGCCGAGCGGCCGCCGCCCGCCGTCCGCATGCCGCCCGAGCTGGTCGCCCGCTACCCGCGCCACGTGCCGGCCCGCCGCCGCAACACGTGCGGCGCGCAGGGCTGCGCCTACACGTCGGTGGACGAGCCCATGCTGCGCCGCCACTGGGAGGCGCTGCACGAGGGCCAGGCCGCGCTGCACTTCCGATGCGTGCACTGCCCCACCACGCAGATCACCGACCGCTCCAAGCCCATCACGGCCGCCCGAGTCTTAGCACATCTCAAAATGCACGACGAGAACCTCTACGCCTGCTCCAAGTGTAACTTCTATCACTACAAGCGAGAGGCTTTAGAGAAACATCTGACCGAGACGCATCCCAACGGTCAGCTGATGATCGTGCGCGAGAGCCCCGCGGCGGCGGCGGCAGCAGCGGCGGCGGTGGCTGCACAGGCGGCGCAGAACGTCGCGCCCACCATGGACCTGAAGCCCTGGCAGTGCGGCTTGTGTGAATTCAAGAGCATGTTGCGTCCCGAGGTGGTGGAGCACTGCTGGAAGGTGCACCAGTCGAAGATGCAGTTCAGGTGCGGCTACTGCCCGTACCGCGCGTCGGCGCTGGGCGCCGTGCGGCGACACCTGGCGCACTCGCACGCGGGCGCCAAGGAGGACGTGCTGCACTACTACTACCGACACGGACAGCTGCCCGACGAGCACGACGGGACGCCGCTGTGGCTCAAGCAGCGACACAAGATTATACCCACCTTACCTGAGGTCAAAACTGAAGACGATCCCCCGGAGCCCACGCCAGCCACGCCCGAGCCACCGCCGCCCGTCAACCTGGACTTGGTGAAGAAGGAAGTGGTGGAGCCTGCAAGTGTGGCGGCGGAGAGCATCGAGGTGCTCTGCATGAGGTTCGGCAAGTTCTGCGAGCCCAACGGCATCAAGTTCAAGTGTCCGCTGTGCACCGTCATCTATGAGGACACGAGGGAAGCCATGCAGTCGCATTTGTTCGAAGAACTGCAGTATAGAAAGTGAGTTAATTAGCTATTTTGAACTAATACTATTATTTTTTATTGGTTTATTTCCATTATTTCAGGCAACTAGGGCCCATAAAAGTACAAATACAAAAGGAATACATAAAATTATCCATATCAATATTTACATTGATATGTATACAATACTATATAAATCTATAAAAAACTTAAACATACTATAAATATATAACAAATATTCATAAAACTAATGCACACGAAATGTCGGCGTCGTGTTTCTGTCTAAATTAAGATCATTTTAAATTTCAGATGGGGATGCGGTCTCTGCAACTACAAAGCGTTCCACAGAGCCGGTCTGACTGACCATATGACATCCGAGCACTTCAGACAATATGACCACATCCAGCTACCCATTGACGTGAACAAGGAACTATGGGTCGCTGCCCAGTTAGACCACCAACAGGCTATCATAGACAAGTATAAGGCCAACCTATCGCAGCAGAAAATTATTGTGGAACGGAATAAGCCTGTTCTTGTGATACAAACTCCACCTACCGTGGAAGTTGTTGAGAAATATTCTGCAGCTCAGTTGCAAGAGGCATTCGGTGAATTTGGAACGCCAATGCATATGATGTACTGTTGTCCTAAGTGTCGGTTGACCTTCAAAGAGGAGCAGGTCATGAAGGACCATATGGAAGTGGAACTTAATAAGATTAGGTGAGCTGTTACTGAAGTTATTTGGTTATATTGAGAACTTAATACTTATTTATTTAGTAAAATAATTGGTGTTGCATCGTACAATTCCATGTAGATGTGAACCATATGATAGTTTTATTAGTTGTTTAGGATTCAGCATTTCTATTTTGTTTGTCAAATCCCTCCTTATATAGAAAAGTGCTTTGTCAATAATATGTTTACTAATTTATTTATTTTCAATTTTCAGATGGGGCTGCACAAATTGTTCGGACAAATATCAGACATATCATGAAGCTCAATTCCACTGCAAAGGCCACGACGGCCCCTCCAGGCCCAAGGAAGCCATCCGGGACCCCTCTATGCGAGCCGCCTGGGTCACCAACCTTATACAGGTGCAGAAGAGACTGCTGCAAGCCACGCCCTCCGAGCCCGCCACGCCCTCCAGCTCAGAACCACCAACACCTGAGAAAACCGCCCCTGAACATGATAACTCACTACTTGTCGTGCGTTACGAGGAGCGAGTTCCCACTCCCGAGGTCCTCCCCCCCAGCCGCAAGCGACCCCCGCCCGAGAGTGACGACGAGCGACTCGTCATCGACGAGGTCGGACCCCGCAAGCGAACCGACCGGCCCTGTCCCCACTGCCCCTTCTACAGCAAGTACTACCAGACCTGGAAGGAACATGTGCTCAAACACTTCAACCTCAAACCATACACGTGTAGCTATTGCGACTTCACCAGCACGTACAGGCAGGGCGTCGCCACTCACTTAGCGAGGAACCATCCGGGACAACCCGCCCAGATCAAGACTACGCCCATACCACAAACGGCTACAGCTGCAGCCATACAACCCATACAACCCATACCTATCCTACCATCTGCAGACGAGGACGTGCCCAAACTAATATGCTTACACTGCGACCGATCGATACCAGAAAACGAAGTAGACTCGCATTTGCATGAAACCATCAAGCCCGATTTCGCTAAGAAGGGCGATGTCGTCGTGAAATGTTGCATTTGCCTGGTTCTGCGCCTCGACGTGGCATCCTTGCAGGAGCATCACAACATA
This sequence comes from Helicoverpa armigera, assembly GCF_030705265.1. Lineage (NCBI taxonomy): Eukaryota > Metazoa > Arthropoda > Insecta > Lepidoptera > Noctuidae > Helicoverpa > Helicoverpa armigera. Next base: position 7,676,415 of record NC_087141.1, read on the forward strand.
GCTCACCCGGGCGTTCCCATGAACTACGCGCTGTTCAAGCTGCACTACGACACCAGAGAGATCCACTACTGCGCACACTGTGATGATACGGCCTTCAAGTTCTTAAGAGACCTGAGGACTCACCACAACGCCGCGCACCCGATGCTTCTCTTCAAGTACACGACTGTGCCGTACCACAGTGACGACGGCAAGAAGAAGGAGTTGTCCCCGCCTCCTCACAAGAGATGTGCCAGGAAGTCTACCACCAAGCTCCCCGGAGGCAAGACTGTCGCCAAGAAGTCTACCACCAAACTACCTTACACTGTTCCTAGTACTTCAGAAGACGGGTACTCCTACTATAACACAAAGCCTGAGCCTCTAGAGAAATACGCCAACGTGACTACTCTCATGTCATTCTGCAATAGAATGATGCCATTTACTTTGAAAAAGTTGAGTGAGATCATTAACATAGAACCTAAAGTTATTGTTCAAGACATCCAAGCTGATAACCAGTGATAACTGTTAAAGTGAAATTTTTGTGAAACGCGGACAAACTGTTATGAACAATCAATTATCTTAGTTTAGTTGTTAACTTAGGAGTATATTTGTGGTCGGATTTGTGTAAGATTTGAGTCGCTAAGCGATAAGACGTTTGATTTTGACTTAAGACTGATATGCATATTAATTAGTGCGAGTGATTATTTAGAGCGCAAAGTTAAGCTAAAGATTGACAGAGTCAAGGTAGTAATTGCTTGCACTAAGCATTGTGTTTACCGGCCTTGAGTGCTATTGAGGGTGAAATAGCCAAATTAGATATGCCAACATTTTTTACGTGCATTTTAGAATCGGAATCTTCTTCTTGTTGTCTATTTATGATTATCTTAGTGACTGCAGCTTAACACCTCGCTATTTTGCCCTATTGCCTTAGGAATCACACTTTTCCTAGAATTCAGCATTTTAAAACCTTAAATTTTAATTTTATACGTTAATTAGTATGGAAATCTGTGATTTACGATACATTATTGTAAGATTTATATGTAGTATTAAGTAGGTATGTAAAATTAATAATTTTGAGCATTTATAAACTCGTTAGCGGGTGTCAGTTCCTTAGTTTTTGTTATTTGGTAATTAGTATAGCTGTGGATTTTGAGTCATATAAAAGTAATTATTAATCATCTCAGTATGAAAGTTAGATAAGCCATGTTAGATATGCTCCACTGTTTCGATATATCATTACATATTTTTAGAGGTCTTTAATTTGTAAAATAGCATTCAATTAATGTAAAATTAAAAGTAAAATAGTATGTAATTAGCTTAATTACATTTGAAACTCGAGTCCACGGCTCGAATCGCTGTTCATGTTTTTTTTTTGTTTTCAAATACTCCATTGTAGATTTGCGACTGTTTTTTCCATGGAGTACAAAATGACTAGTGGAGATGTCATGGCGTAAAATCTCCTAAGAAAGTAGCGCGCCAAAATGTGGGTGTTCGGGGGACGAGGAACGTTGCTGGCTCCGCCCTTACACGCCTCCTTTAGAACGCGCTATTTTTTTTAAACCGAATCTTCAATCAATAAAGACTAATCTTTGACAAATTCGTCTTGATTTGACCAGGAATCCAATCCGAACGCCTTAGTTTCTAGTAACTGATCACGCATGATATGTTATGGCATCTCCGCTTATCTTTCTTCCTCCATGTTATTGTATTTTTTCAGTGATTTTTTTCAATAAACGTGATTGTAGTACAGGAGTTGTACAGATGTGATTGTCTTGTTAATTACAGAGGATAGTTTATTTGCCAAATACTTATATTCTCATTAAAACAAAATAAAGGATTTTTTATCAAAAAAATAATTGTGTTATTTATTCTTCTTAACCTCTTGTTCAAAATGCGTCCTAATCAGAAATCCAAACATGACATGTTCACGGATAATCTAGGCTTACGATAATCTAGTTATGCCCCGCGGTTCCTCTCGCGTTCCGACGGAACTGCTTCCCTCACCTGGATAAAAAATATGCTGTCCTTTCTATATACTGTTCTATTTTATCTTGGTCTTGCGTGGTAAGCATATAATTCTAAGCTCGATGGGTAAGCAGGATAGATTTATGCTTTCACATCAAGAGTATGATGTGTTTACTTACAAAAAAATCAATAGTGATTTTGAGGTGTGCGTTCGCGCAGCGGAATGTTGTTGAATTTAAAGATTTTAATTATGCAGATAATTAGTGTAAGACGTCCTATAATTGTGTATGGTAAATAAAAATTTGTGTATGCAGCCATTGTAGAGAAATTCACCAAAAACAGATTCCGCTGGGCGAACGTTGGCGAACGTTATCCTGGCGGAACTTTTTTTAATCCATAGACTTTAGAAGAAAAGAGATGTGTCCGAAAATTAGTGTGTATTTGTGTATAATTGATTATGTATTAATGAAATCAGTGCATGCATAAACTTCGGAGAAATTCAAGTTTCCGCTACGCGAACGTTTGGCCATTAGCTAGTTTTCATATAAAGCGCTTACATAGAGAGCTGTAGATTTTTACATACGTTGTTTTGAATTTGTTTATATTTGTTTAAAAAACAGATTTAGAAAAAGTCGTAGGGTTTAAAAGATAAAAATATAAACGTAAAATACACTTATTAGGTCTTAGTTCTTAAAGTATGCAGTTTGGTGTCTAGATTTTCACGTTTACACAAACCTTGTAAGTGTCTCCAACATGTTGCCAAGTATCAATGATGTTCCGTTAGTAAATAAAAAGTTATAGGATATTTTACCATGAACACATCACTGTTTACAAAGCAGTCGAATATCACGACGTTCTAAAGGAATTTCATGGTAAAATGTATGCCAATAATTAGTTTAATCATTCAACTATTCACTTGCAAAATTTCATGTCATTAAATTCAGTAATTAAATAAAGACAATTATAATACTGACGGAGCATCGAAACCCTACATAATCCGACCAAGTTCGGATAGCTACAAAAAAGCGGCCGTGCCATATGTCTCAGCAACGTTCTTAACTTGGAAGGTTAGTATATTTATTAATATGGTACAGTTGCGTACACAAGCGTTAGGAAAAAATAAAACAATTGTATTTCTTGAATGAAAAATATTTTTTTAATAATAACGCCACTATCTACGACACTTTAGTTAAATTACGTAACGTTTATTAACGTTATTTTTAATCACGTAGTCAAGTAATTTATGTAAGTAATAATAATAAAAATATTTTTGTACACGGATATTTAAATAGAGAAGTACTTGTTAATTGAAGATTTATTTTTATCGTAGATAGTGGCATTATTATTAAAAATAATCTTTCCTATCAACTACAATATAATACAACCTTGGTTAAACGGTTATGTGTTGTTTTCTTTAATTACTGAATTTAATGACATGATGGTTGAATGATTAATTATTATACATTTTACCATGCATTCCTAACTGGTGTGTCTGGCTGTTTTACCAACATTAATTACAAAACTGAACTTAGTGTATTTACGTTCTAACCCTACCTTCTAAATCTGTTTTCGCTAAATGTACATAATCAATATACTGGCACATCATTCTACTCGGATCACTTGTCTTCTAGCCTGATCTTCCTGCACAATCTTTACATATTTAATCTTAAAGCAATTTATGCATATTTAGGGACAGTGTTTAAGGATGTAGGTACATATGGGGACAGTACCTACCTACACAGCAGTAGTACACAGGTGGCTGAAGAAAGTAAGATATTATGTTGCGTTACATTTATTGTTTTATTGAATAATAATTTATTACTTAGTAAAGTAGATTTCATGCGAAAATGTTTTCCAAATAAAACAATGTCCAGAAAAAAATCATCACAATTTTGTCATTTGCAGTAATAAGAACTTATCATTGCTCCGAAAACTGGGGCTTAATTCTGCTAATTTAATAATGTGTCAATTGGATATCAACTGAATCTCAATAGCAGTTTCAACCTAAGCGGGAATCCTGCTACTGATATAAGACCAAACGTTTTCCAATGGTTGGTTTGACATTCCGTTGGTTTGCCATTCGTCTATCCCTATAGGAAAGTACGTATTTAAAACAAAAAATATGTAATGCCACATATGCTTCAATCGTAATTGAATCTTAGTTAGATATCAATCGTATGTCGCTTAAGTAAAATTAGCAGAATCAAGTAGATGCTGTCAATAGTCTTCTGTAATCTGGATCAGTTATACATCAGTAAGGGTGGCATTGCCCGAGCCTAGCTTGTTGATGGGGTCGATGATACGGAGTTGTACTCGAAGACACAACACGGGGCCACCGTTCTCATCTACAACCCTGAACAACCAACCATAAATAATGAATAAATTAGAAAAAAAAAGAAAAAACACTGGTACTCTGCTGCGTCCGGTTGTCCGGTTAGACTGGAAGCCGACCCCAAAGATAGTTGGGAAAAGGCTCGGGAGATGATGAGTTAAGAAAACTGTGGTTATTAGTGACAATATTCAAGGCTGTATTTCTTCTTCAATTTAAGAGCCCAGCTCTTGTCGGTGCAGCTTCTTCCATCTACGCCTATCTAGCGCCAACTCTATACGTCACAACATTCACCTTCTCTTTAATTTGCTTGATGTAGCTGTACCTTGGACGGCCCCTTCCAATCTTTCCTTCGACTTTCCCTTCCACGATGTTTTTTATAAAATAGTCGTGACGTATAAGACGTCCTATCATTTTTCCTCTCCTGTTCTCTATGTTATGCAATAGTTGTCTTCTACTCCCTATTCTAAGGCTGTATTTGACATAGAAAACAGGTAAACCTTTCAAAAAAAAAAAAAACATTCTTTGTCAACTTACCCGTGGGAAGAATAATTCAATAAACATATTGAGTGTGTATCTAATGACCTCGCCTTCCACAATAGGGCAATAAGTGTTGGCAAGGAAATTGCAGGTATGCTCGCTTGGTCCAAGCGGGTAGGTTTGTTCACCGATAATTGGGAGGAATGCTGAAGCCATAGTCTTCATATTTCTCATCGTTCGAGCTGAAAATATAATTATGTATAGTTATTTACCTATATTATGCTAATGGCCTGCGGTACGTGTTTAGCTACCTACGTATAAAGTTCTCAATTTTTTTACAAAAAATGTGATCTATGATAAACTTCAAATTTCATATAAACCTTCCACTTAATAGTCCGAACAAAACCTAAACTTGGGTTATACAATTACAACAAAAAGTGGCATTAATTTTTATATACGTAGGTACCTATATTACTTGCTACATTTTGACTGGAAGGTAGGTACAGAATAAGAAAGGCAAAGGAAAGGAGTGAATGTTAGTATGACGGCTGACAGAGAGGAATGGAAGCGAAAACATTAGGTATTGAGGAGATCACAATAAAAAGTGGGAAACGACTAGAAGGCAGTGTTTCAAACCAACTTATCGCGTCGAATCGTATTAATTTATAAGAAGGAGGCACTAAGCAATTGTAGGGATACTAAAATCTTTACTGTATTGATAACCAGCGTCAAATCATCAACTTTTGATGGTGGGGTACCTATACAACAAATAAACCTTTCCAACATAAGCCTTTTTATTATCCCACACACACAGCAGTACACAGGCCTCTTCTCATGCAGAGAAAGAATGAGCGTTACGTAACAATAGTAATAAATTTTAAATACTGACGTGCTCTGAAAATGATGTGGACGACTGCATATTGGCCTTTTTCCAGGGTACAGGGGGGGTCAATGCATCCCTCGATGTATGTGTTGATGGGCAGGGGCCCAGGGTATGCGGTGCCTGAAACATAAAGTTTAAACTCGCATAGTATTGTGTCGAACGTTTTCAAAGGGCTATCATAAAAAGTGTGTAAAATTGAATTATTGCCGGGACTGCGGGATTGTTCGAAAGAGTTACTGAGTCTCTGGTACATAAAGGGCTTAAGAAGGAACATGATAGGTTTTAGTCAGTAAGAGTCTGACACTCCCTCACGCTGCTAAACCACAGTGAGAGAGGTCATTTGATGATTCCCATTGAAAAAAAAAAAATAATAATAATTTCATACGTGACTGCCATTGACGCAAAGAGAGAGGGGGAAATCCAGCAATTTGAATATAAAATGAACAGCTTCATCATATTTTGAATTAATTTTGGCGACGTAACTATAGTTTGAATGTTACCGTTACATAATAAATTATTTATCAAATTAAACAAATGATTTATAATGAGGTAAGCTCAGCAGCATCTTTGAAAGATACTCTATCGGAGCTTATTATGTAATAACTATTTGAAGAAACTATTAGCAAAGGAAAGATATTTGTATTCTGAAGTTGGAAGTTCTACAATTTCAGTTGCAGGATTTTTCTATGGTACATTTGCTCATCCAGCTAGGAGGTCCCAAAACTGCGATTGTTCAGCACATTTCTGTCTTTTCCGTTCCTCGAATTTTTTTATTAATGAGGAGGATTTTTTTTTCAAATAATAATTTTATGTTTCAACCCCAGCTTTTTTCAGATCCAGAAAAAGTTTTAAACAATTTTTATAACTTTTTCAGCTACAGTACTTACATTGTGACACCCGTGTGGTCTGTCCTTTCACACCCAACACTGCTACACAAAATAATAGCACAACTCGCAACATCATGGAAGCATGGAAATAACTGTTGGAGGTGTCAGACCTCCAGCATATTTAAATACGAAACATGTTATCAGTTTGATACAGGTGAAGATAATTACAAAGCGCGCCCAATATGGATATCCAGTGACTCATAAAAAAGGTAAAAGCCCACATTGAATCTATGCAGCTGTTGTTTACAAAAAATGTTATACCGATGAACTTTTGCTATGGCATGACTTTAGAAGTCGGTGTCTAGAGGTTATTGATGTGTTTATTACGCCATCACCTTCTCGGAGGTACCATTCATCATCAGAACTTGAACCAAATGACAATAGGACTACATATTATAGCATATGCTATGAAACAAAAAATAAAATCACACAAAAATAAAATACTTACATCAGAATTAAGAATGCGGTGGGTGGTAATTGGCTAATATGATGATTTTAAAGAATTTGAGTACCGTGGTGGTCTCAGGCGCCACTGCCGTGGAAGGTGTCCCGGGTTTGATTCTGAGGTAGGCTACAGCTTTGTTTGTGGGCTTAAGAAATTTTCACAAAGCCACCCTGAGTCTGAAAGTTAGCTGTGTTACACCAAAGTGCTTGGAAGGGCACGAAAAGCTGGCGTCCCCGAATAGTTGTGTGTACTTAGTGCTCGGATGTAGTTGTTGTTACAATTCCACGTTAGAGGATGATAATTGGGTCAAAGAAAACTGACACAGCACTTCTTAGGTCATTAAACCTGCAGCAAAAATTTAATTTTACTGCAGTCTCATTCTATCTTCTTATCGAATAAGAATGCAGTAAAATTAAATTTAGCTCACGATAGACATTTACCAGATAACTGATGAAGTGATGACTAATTGAACACTTGGGCGATATATCGCGATCGACGTATATCATCGATATTAAGTGTAAGAGCGGTATCAGACTCGTACCTATTTAGATTAAAAAGTGAAGTAAATTTTGACGAAAAGTCGTGCTGGCCTAGTGGGCAAAGAGCCAACCTCTCAAGTATGAGTGCGTGGGTTAGATTCAAACATCAAAAGTCATGTATTCAAATTAGGCTGCAAAACAGCACTTTTCGAACGTCAGAGACAATCCCCAAAACGCCCACCCTTCACCACTTCCTATGTGTTTTTGCTGGGAAGAAGTGGCGCAACAAACTCCCCAGCAACACATGTCTGTCTGTAGGTTAAAAGAACCTTTTAACAATTAATTCTAGTCAAGCAAGTACTTACCAATGCACGTTTCCTACGTTTTTATGCATTTTCTAAGTATATTTTGGACACCAATGACTGTGTTTCCGATGGCACGTTAAACTGTAGGTCCCGGCTGTCATTGAACATCCTTGGCAGTCGTTACGGGTACTCAGAAGCCAGTAAGTCTGGCACCAGTCTAACCAAGGGGTTATCGGTTTGCCCGGGTAACTGGGTTGAGGAGGTTAGATAGGCAGGCGGTTCGTTAGACTGGAAGCCGACCACAACACAGTTGGAAAAAAGGCTCTGAAGATGATGACCTATTTAGATTAAAGGCACATTTTGGTAGTGAGTTGCCGACTTCAACTGCCGACTGCACGTGCAGCGAGTGCATGAAAATGGTCGATGCAATCGTGACTGCACGTGCTGCAGATTCAAAACGATTTTATGTAAATACAAACAGACAAGTTGGTAGTTCGCTTCCAACGCGTAGGTACCTTTACTATGCGTTTATCAATTGTTTGTCTCTCTCCTTATGAGCGTTTGAGTAACGATTGAAGGTCCCTCCGTGTAAACATTTCTCTCGCACCTCTTGAAATTTTGAAGCTTCTATCCTAAGATCAAAGAATGATCTGAGCTTCTATCGTTAACTCTATTATGTCTTGTATTCTCTTATGTCTCTTTATTTTCGAAAAGCGTGTAAGTGTTTTGTGTAGTTTGCCACAGACGTAACTTACTTTTACTCACCATTAGTATTATCGGAATATGCACGTTTTTGTAGTGTTGATACAGCGATATTTGATATAACTTGTGTATAGCTCGATTCCCTGAAAACTTGTCTGAAATCGCCTTTATGAGCATGATTCAGTGAGGGCTATCTTTTGTTGTCTTTTTTATCTCGATTAATTTAAAAATAGTAACCAAGGCAGATAATTCGCGATAACAAAGTTATATTTTTGTAAAAAGAGAACGTGAGGGCAGTTATTTTAATGTGGCTGGACCTCCGACGGGTAAAGTTGTGGCCTCCTTATATGTATATTCTATCGTCTATAATCGCCTCTTTTTCGAAGAAGTGATGGTTGCAAAAAGACCTCGGAGGGTGACGGGACCTGCTTCCAATATCAGGCGGGCCAATACTTCTCGGAGATGTGGAAGAGTGCTCTGACAATACCTGTGCCTTTGACCAGAGGTACATAAAAGCAGATTTTAGCAGGTAAGTGTCCGCCACACCTTCTACCGACCCCAGGTTCCAGGCCCATGGCCCCAGGCTCCATGAGGAGTTTCACCCCTCAATAAATAAGAAGTGCTTCGAGGAATAGTTTGGATTTATCTCTACTTATCTTTAAGCATTAATTGTACAACATGATTAGCAACGCAGAGCCGTGCCCGACCTACTGTTGCTGTGGCGTTTGTTGCGCCACTTTTTCATCCCATTTAAACACTTAGGAAGCGGTGAAGGGTAGGTTTTTGGGGGCTGTCTTATTACTATTCAAAGGGTGCTATTTGTCAGGCTATATGAATAGCTTTTGATTAAGCATTATCTTACTGAGATAATGTTGGTTCTGCTTTTTAGTGACTATAAATTACATAAGTAGGTATCTGCACTTTTTTATTTATAGGCTTAACCTCTAGGTATATGATCTGAAAGTTCATAGGTACTTGAAAGCTATACATATTATAATAGTGATTTAGGTAATGAAACATAGTTATATAAATAAATATCATATAAATAAACAAAAATAAAGAAATAATTCATTGTTTTATATTATCAAAATGGTTGGCCAGGGCGGATCTATCCAATGTGGCTGATTTATTCAACGATCCATTTCATAATTTTTTTAAGACTCTTCCTTAACTATTCGGTAAGTTTCAACTGTTAAACTTGTTCGAAAACAGGAAAGTTCTTTTTTTATTAATCATAACTTTTACCAACTGCTGTTGAAATTATGATAACATGCAATGCTAGCAGGTGTGTTTACAGGTGTGTTAATCAAATAACCAATTACTTAAATTAATCAAGATTTCGACTTATCTTTCAACGAAAACAATAATAAATCCAAAATTTATTCATTCAGTTCCTGCAGCTGCAAATAATTAACTATATACGTTACTCAGGACTTAATTGTTTGATATCTATGTATTATAGACTAGCTTCCTCCCGCGGTTTTACTCGCGTCCTAAGATAACTGCTTTTTGTAGCCGGAAGGTGACAAAAATGTCATTAAAACATCCTATGTACTTCTCCCGGGTCTAAACTACCTAATCTCTAATTTTCAACTTAATCTGTCAAGCCGTTCACACGTGATGGCGTGACCAAAGGATGTAGGTAGAAGGAAGATAAGGGTGCGTGTAGACCGCACATGCAAAACACTAAGCTAACACAAGTAAGTATGTATAAAATGCATGGTCAAAGATGATGATTAGAGAACGGTAGTTACGGTAAAACTTGGTACTGTCAAATAAAATTTGCCCTAACTCGGGCTTTTACACTAAAACACACAAACATAAATGGAAACACCGTCAAATAATTCCCAAAACGCATTCCAAACAAAGTTACTGTCAGCATCATCAAAAATATCATTAATCCCTTATAACCTGATTCATTACAACCATACAGCTGCTGTTTATCAAAATTATCTGCCATTATCTGCCTAAACCTCACACGTGTGATTTATCAACAAAATACACTGATTGCATGATTGTATATGTGGATATAATTGAAGAAATCTTTCTTATCAGTCAGTCAGTCAGTCGGTCAGCCGTGGTTTTTCAGTCAAAATGTTGCGTGCCGTGATTTTGTTTTGTGTGGTCCTAGCTGTTAGAGGACAGACTACTGATGTTTCTCAGTGTAAGTACCTAACGTAGCTAGATATATATTGCTTAATAACAACCAGTTTCTTCATCAAAAGTAAAAGCCAAAGTAATGTCATAAAGCAAAAGTAACGGTCAAATTCGTTTTTTCAAGGGTAAAGTAACAGCAAAACTAATAGATAAAATCGTGAAAAAACGAATTTGACCGTTACTTTTACTTTATGACATTACTTTGGCTTTTACCTTTTGATGAAGAAACTGGCTGTTAGAGGTCCTTGGAGGGCTTCATTACTAGCGCATTTTGTTAGGCGTATAATGGCGCCAAAAACTTGTAGCGAAGTTCAGGTGTCAAAATTTGAACTGGCAGTCAAAGTCAAAATCAAATAGGTCTTTGCAGGCTCTTATGAAACGTCACAATACTTAGTTGCACGGTTCTAAAAACTTGGTGTAATGGAGAAGAGCCAGCAAGGAACACCATAGACACTTTTTTTTAAAGTAATAAGTTTAGAAAGACTGAAGAGAGAAAGAGAGAAAAAGTCGTGGTGGCCTAGTGGGTAGAGGACCAACCTCTCAAGTATGAGGGCGCAGGCGCAGGGGCAACTACCATTACCGGAGTCTTTGTGAACATCATCATCCTCTGAGCCCTTTTCCTAACTATGTTGGGGTCGGCTTCCAGTCTACCCGGATGTAGCTGAGTACCAGTGCTTATAATTATGACATAGGTGTTATAGCGAAAATAAAGAATTTAATCTACTTAATTATGTAGATAAGTTTTAAATGAAGTCATGCCATGTAATTACTACACCACATAGCGGCAATCACAGATCATGTGAGATAACTGGTTACACAAATAGACGAAAAGTTTCATAAGGCAGCTCCAAAAACTGTATGAGCTAGCTGATTAAGATGGTCCATTGTAGAAAATTCGTCGTTAAAATACCAAATTAAATACGTCTTAAGAATAAAGCCTCAGGTTAACTCCCTAGGGTCTAGCCCTAAAGCTGCGGAATTGTTCGCAAGAGTTACCGCGGCCCTGGTACCTAAAAGGCCTACGTAGGAAAATTATGGGTTTTAGTCAGTAAGGCAGTTGTCCCACCAAAGACGATAAAACGACTAACTACCGGCTATTTTCTCGCTCAAGAAACGTACAATAGATATACTTTCCGTGTGAATAAAAGAGATGCATATTCAAATAGTTGATCGCTGACTGTTCACACTGCTGGCGAGCACTCGCTTCACTAGTTTGTCGCTGAGCGACAAAAGCTATGGAAGATAACACTCGCTCGGCGACACTCGCCAAGCGTTTACAACTCACGCCGAGAGAGCAACCAGTGGTCATTTCTCTACAGTGCGTATCTAGCGAGCGAGTGATGCGAGTAATCGCCCGCCTCACTCGCACACTCGCTTATAGCCGAGCTACACAAATATCGGAACTACGCACTCGCTCCCCGCGTCTCGCTAACGCGTTTCTAGTTCTAGCTCTACTCGTTACTCGTTAATCGTTGCCGGTGAGACAAGTGCCTAAGAGTCTGACATTCCCTCACGCTGCTAACACACAGCCGAGCTCAAGAGATTTGATGATTTCCCCTCTAAAAAACGGCTACTACCTACTAAGAGATACATAACCTTTTGAATCATATTTTGGTTAATTAAAGTGTTGTTTGTCCCACAGGCACAGCAAACCCTGGTCCCCTGCCCATCAACGCCTACATCGCCGGCTGTAGCTCTGCCCCATGCAACCTGCCACAACTGCAGGATGCCGTCATCAACATCATCTTCAGAGCACGTTAGTATACCCTGTGTAGTTGTACAATTAGCTTCCTCCACCTATTTCACCCGTAAACTGTGGGAACTACTATATGCACCAGAATATAAAAAAAAAAAAAAACAAACCGGCTGAATTGAGAACCTCCTCCTTTTTGGGAAGTCGGTTAAAAAGTAACCTATAACCTTCTTCGATAAGTGGGCTATCTAACACAGAAATTATTTTTCGAATCGGACTAATAGTTCCTGAGATTTCCAACTGAACAAAGTCTTCAGATTCATAATTATAATCATCATCCCAGTAACCAATTGCTGTTCAATGCTGAACGTAAACTTACTTCAAGGAACATCAAACTTCCCATCTCATATTAAGAACATAGATTTAATTGAAATCCAACTAGAGATCACAGCAACTCCAAATTATGATTGTATCATATATTTTCCAGCGAGAACCATAACGACAATGAGGACCCTCGCCGTGGCGTACATTCCCTCACCTTTTGGTAACATTCCCTTCCCCTATGGGCTTGGCGACGACGCGGAGACTTGCAACTTCCTTACCAACACCTACTGCCCTGTGGTGCAAGGAGAGGTCATACAGTACACGCTCAGAATGTACATCGAGTCCTTCTTCCCTGTTGTAAGTACTTTCCACAAGAAAATTATTAAAGTGAAAAGATTTTTTTTTCACATAGGTATTACAGAGCTTCTTAGAAAATTTAAATGTTAGATGCACAGTTCGAAAAATTTGATACTGTGAAAAAATCCTACAAGAAACCCTTCATTGGAAACCTCAGCTATTTACATAGATCAACTTTCTTTCTGACCCTAGCAAGACAACTCCCTTGGTAAAACTAGTTGTCAGATTTTCTGGCTTCTGACTACTAAAGGTGTTAAAATAACAGTCGGGATCGACCCCAATTTTAAGTGCACGAATACAATTGTTAATACAAGATCAATTTATGGACTAACCACCCTAAGCGTTGCTTCACCTTATGATCTATTGTTCCGAGCGACTGCTATCTAGATACAGGCAAAAATATGCATCTTCTGACTGCTCAGGATGATCAAAACCCTGGATATTCAGACCTCGAGTATATAAACTTCAAAGCCATCTCTTTTTACATTCCAGGACACGCAAGTCTCCATCGAGTTCAGGATCGTGGATGAGGCCAACTCTCCAGTGATGTGCATCAGAGTGCCGATCCGCATTACTGCGCCCGAGACCTTCGGAGCAAGGAATGCGACCCTCATTGAAGAGGTCTGAAGTGGAACTGAGAAACTATCGTAACTAAAACTTCTTATTTCAAGGATCAACCAACTAAATAAGTTATAAAGGTCTGAGTACTCTTAGGTCCTTCATGAATTTTGTGTACATTTCTCGTCAAGTAACTTTGCTCCTCTGAAGCCAGCCATTTAACGGCTCGCGCATGCGTAGTTTGCTCGCTACAATTTGAATATTGTCTTCGAAGTCTGTACTTCGAAGCCGTTATTTGATGAGATCTGCACATTTTATTTTACGACACAAACAATTGAATCAATGAATGGTAGAAGTTTTATTTACAGTAAGAAAACCGTAATGAAATGTGATATGTATTTTTAATTTTTAAATAAACGTTTTTGTCGATATCCTGGTCTGGTAATTGACTAGCTTTTTACCGCCAAGTCTCTTGGAAACAATACTTCTCGTACCCATATAAAAGTGAAGGAATTTTTGAAATAGGATCAGTATTTTGGAATTTTCTGGGAACAAACAAATAAAAAAAGGTTTCCTCTTTATTATGTTACTATAAGAAGTATAAATAAGGATTCCCCTTAAGCAGCAACTTGTCCTTTCAGTCGGGCAATAGCGATTTCTTTCAGCTTCCTCCTGTGTAACTTCATAGAGGAGGTGAGAGGTAGTTCGCTCATGAAGATCACTCCGCCCTCAAGCTGCTTGACTTCTGTCAATTTTTCTGAAAAGTATGAATTCTTGTGTTAGTTCAAGATACACACATTATGTGAACAAAATTGTTTGGGGCCAATTAATATTATGTATATACTATTGGTGCCCCCGTTCAACAGACAGCACTGAGTGGGATTGTATATGTCGAGCAAATTTCTCACCCTTCGCTATGTCCGGCTTGGCGAGTATGGGCAAATCACCCCTGATTGGGGAGGCCTTTGTCCATTAATAGACGATTTTAGGCTGTGACGATTTTATATATTGTACTCTATTTTTATGAACTACATAAGGCAGGTATTTTCTAATTAGTTAAGGTAAGAATATATTATGCAGTGTAGGCAAATTTGGTAGCTCTTTGGTAAAGTCGTGGTGGCCTAGTGGGTAAAGGACCAACCTCTCAAGTATGAGGGCGCGGGTTCGATCCCAGGTCAGGCAAGTACCAATGCAACTTTTCTAAGTTTGTATGTGCTTTCTAAGTATATCTTAGACACCATTGACTGTGTTTCGGATGGCACGTTAAACTGTAGGTCCCGGCTCATTGAACATCCTTGGCAGTCGTTACGGGTAGTCAGAAGCCAGTAAGTCTGACACCAGTCTAACCAAGGGGTATCGGGTTGCCCGGGTAACTGGGTTGAGGAGGTCAGATAGGCAGTCGCTTCTTGTAAAGCACTGGTACTCAGCTGAATCCGGTTAGACTGGAAGCCAACCCCAACATGATTGGGAAAGGGCTCGGAGGAGGATGAGGCAAATTTGGTAGCTCATTCTTGATCAAGCAATTAAGTTTTCTTATGTAATTGTTTGTTTTCTGTTTTGAATTCTGTATCAGTAAAATGCAATTCTGTCTTTATGAGTGAGGTCTTCATAACTCTAGATTTACCTTTAACCAAATCCTTTATCTCCTGTGCCGTGACTTCAACTCCTGGGCGCAGCACGACGCACGCCACGGGCAGGTCTCCACACTCCTCGTCAAATATACTGGTTACTGCCACATCGCGCACGCCGGGGTGCTGCAGGATCACACCTTCCAGTTCCACTGGTGATACCTGGAACATACGATACTGTTTTAACTAGCTGTTTCTCGCTACCCACAACCCAGGGACTTTTTCCCGTTCCCGGGTAGAAACTATGTTTTAGACCTATGTCACTTGGCCCCATTATCAAAAACAATTGAAGAGAATGTATAAGCGTATGTGATTGTGGACAGGTGTTTAAATTAATTATTAGTTACTGATTACTTAAGCTTTCTCTTAGATCTACCTACATCATCAGAAAGACTTGAGGACTTAAACTAAAGTACCTACAGTTCTTGAATATTTCAGTGCCTTTTTTACTCAACTCTGGTTCTTGGGCCGAGACTGCAAAAGGCACGTTAAGATTGTTAAGGTAGGTTGTACCACTTAACTATTACGATAGCAAAACTATAATCAGCAATCAGAAATTGCCGCTCATTGGTCAAGTCAGATATTTCCCAACTAATAATGGCTCGGTTAGCATTATAATAAAATGGTGTAACCCACCCTAAACGTTGGGCAAGGAAACCGTGCAGTCACTGTTAAGTTTTGGAGAAAAAACAGCTGGAGATCGAACTCAGAGTCCTATAGCATATAGCCATAGCCAATGGTCGACATTCGTGTAATGAGTATGCTTGTTGGCAGTTGTTTGATTACCTACATGTAGTTTATCAGTTGTGTTAGCACCCATAACGCAAGCATACCATGCAGCTAGCCATCCGTGTATGAAAGGTACCCCGATATCTTATTTATTTATTTAAATGATGATTCCTCGTACTCACCTTACGACCCCTATACTTGAGGAGCAGTTTGATGCGCTCCACAAAGAAGAAGTTCCACCTGTCATCCCGGTACATCATGTCACCGGTTTTGAACCACTTGTCTTCTGTCAGCACCTCTGCGTTAGCTTCGGGATTGTTGTAATAACCCTGAAAGTAAAATTAGTCTTAGATCCAGTTTAACTGGTGACGGATAAAGTGACAGTTATTTATCTGGTAGTTAATGCTATCTGCCAGGTAAATGCTCAGATAAGTTCCTTATAAGATCACCCTGCATTGAGATGAGGTTAACATCCCTAATTGGGATTACCATAACCGATCCATCCTTTGTTTTGCGACTGGAGATTGAATTTTGACATAAGCTTCTCATAGAAGGATGGGGTTTACACATGCTTAAACTCCTATTTCAAATAATGCTTCAACCGATTAAGTCATTGTTATTATTGTGGTTACTTTTATTTTTAAGCTGAGTTTTTAATAAATAGTCGTATTATTATCAATATCTTTAGTTAATTAAGCGCCTGCGCAAATTAAATAGTTAATACAGTTATGCCATACATCGTCACATTGCTAGTATTGCTATTGATCCCAAATCGTTTAATGTCTTTTCATACATTAGATAGAGTTACAATCTTATACTATACCTTTTTTTTAACGATGTCAAAAATCATCAAATGACTCCTCCCGCTGAGGGTTAGCAGCGGTGAGGGAGTGTCAGACTCTTACTGACTAAAAACCGTCGTGTTCCGTCGTGTTCCGTCGCGTCGTAGGCCTTTTATGTACCAGGGCCGCGGTATCTTTTTCGAACAACCCGCAGCCCATCTTATACTATACCTCTAGAGTATGGAAAATGAGAACCATATCCTTTTTGGGAAGTCGTTTGACAACAAACAAAACAACGCAATATATTCTTCTTCACCCTGCGAACTTTTGATTGTCTGTCATTTCCTACTTTACAACTATTGGTTAATTAAAGAACAGTAGAATTGATAACCTCTTTTGGGGAAGTCGGTTAAAAATAATGTTACCTTAATATCACCAGGTGCTTTAAGCCACAGTTCTCCATTCTTGTAAGGTTCTGTTATTTCCTCACCAGAATCCAGATCAACTAACTGAAAATAAAAAATATGTCTATTATTGTATTTTTTATGCGAAGATAAATTCTGACTGAATGATATTCTGTTTCTGATAATGCAATAAGCAGTGAAATAATATTTTTATGGTAGGCATATTTTTGGTAATAATAAAAATTATCTACAGGGTTAACGTATTTACTTATTGCATGCATGATATTTATATCGATAATTGCTTGCATATCTACTACTACTGCTACTATAACTTTTTGTTTTTTTTGAGGTTTTTCGATTATGATGTAGACTCGAAAGTACGTGAATGATAGAATAAAAATGAATAATTTATTTTTCTTTATATGTAACTAGCCGTTTTCCCGCGGTTTCACCCGCGTCCCGTGGGAGCAACTGCCCGCACCGGGATAAAATATACCCTATGTTACTCGCAGATAATAATATAGCTTTCTAATGTTGAAAGAATAGGTATTTAAAATCGGTTCAGTAGTTTTTGAGTTTATCCATAACCAAACAAAAAAACAAACAAAGTTTTCCTCTTTATATGTATAGATAAATGTCAAGCATACATATAAACGTACTTTATACTGCAAATGAGCATACGGTGTCCCACAAGATCCTTCAGGTGAACTAGCGCTCTCAAACGTCGTAGAACCGATCTCACTCAAGCCATGCCTGTCTAGTATTGTTGCATTTGGCGATACCATACTCTGAAAACATGTAAAATCCTATTAATGTAAACGTGAATCTTTGTATGTGTATGTATGGATGTTTGTTCCTCTTTCAGGCAAAATTGCTGGTAGTAGTCAATGGATTTTGATGAAACGTAGCTTACCTGCACATCAAAATAACATATGGGCTGATTTTTATCCGGAAATATATACTACTTTTTATTCAAGTTTGGAAAGTAGTTCCCTCAGAAGGTAAGTGAAACTGATGGTAGAAGCTAGTATAAAACACTAAAAGCATAAAAAAGTTAATATATGATGAGAAACGTTCCAAAATTGGCTCTGCTGCTACATTCGTCTGAATTTGTGTACATAAGTACAAGTTTTGCAGCAAATACAGTAAACTCTTTCAAGCAAACCCGCAAACCTTACAGGCATTTAGTTCAGTAGTACATACCCTCAATTCTTCAATAAGTTTAATGGGAACAGCACTGCCTCCGATGTATATGACTTCGAAGCTGGAGAGGTCTACGTTCTCCCTTTTAGCTGTCTTTACTAACGTTGTCAGCTTAGTGGGACTGATGATCATGAAGGTTGGCTGGAAATAGGTATTAAAGACTTATTGTGATTTCTAGTGACATGGAGTAACAGTCTCTCTCGCGTTTCCACTGATCCAGTGAGATGGAGTGACAAATAGTTCTCTCTGGAGTTTCCATTGAAAACCAGAGCTGGTCTGTTTGATTGGTTATTTAGGTCATTCCTAGCATAATAGTTTGGAAACGAGAGTTCTCACGAGAAGTTGTTTGCTTTTGTAAAGCCATTATTTAACTTGTTAATTACTTGTTTTATTTCTTTCTTCTGTTTAATCGGTTGGAGGCTGTAGAGACTACAGAGATACAATATGTGTTCAAATCAGACTTTATGTCTGTCTTTACATCATAGATGACGAAAGAAGAACTGCTAGTTTGTGTTTACAGTCTATAATCATCTCATCATCATCATCAGTTTACGCAAACACAATTCGACAATTTTGTTCACCGCACCGCTCGTGACTTCAATAGCAAGCATGTTATAAAACTCCTGTACAGCGCACTTGTGCGAACCAAACTCGAAGCCAGTTCCTCTGTATGGAATCCGCATGAAGCAAAGTATGCACTCCTTTTGGAAAAAGTGCAAAAAGCATTCTTGCGTTTTCTTTACAGGCGAACCTTCGGGTATTATCCATACCTCTATCCCACCAAGTTCCTCCTAGGATGTTTAGGATATAATATGTTGACAGCGAGGCGAGCATGTGACCAGGTAGGTATTATGATTAAAATTTGCAAAGGTCTGATCGATGCATCTGATATCCATAATGAGCTGGTTCGACTGTACACACCGGATAATTACCTCCGCTGCAGAAAGCATCGTTTGCTGGACGTGCCTTCATGTCGGACCGCAGCCCGTGCTGCGTCTCCCGTACCGCGTGTGTTGAACACAATAAATAAACTTGTGGAAGCCCACCCGGACTGCGATCTTTTTGAGGACAAAACCTACATAATGTCTTTGTGTCTAAAATTTTGCGAAAGCTATACCATTTAATTGTTACTTGGTTATTCTAAAGTTTTATTTCATGTTTATTATATTTCTAATTTTAAGTTTTCTTTGCAAGGAATGTTAATGTCTGAATTAAGAAGGATTTACCTAATTGTTACTTGGTTATTGTAAAGTTTTATGTTGTTTGTAATTTTTTTATTTTTTTGTGTTATCTTTTTTTTACTTTTTTACTTTTTCTCAATTTTCTTTATTTTTAAGTTTCCTTTGTAAACTTCTCTGATTTATGTAACTGACTTTTGAAGTCGTATAAATCAAACAAATAAATAAATAAATAAAAAAATTGTTTTGGTTATCATGAAGTCAGTAAAACTTACCTGATACTTTTGAATGAGCTCTAGAGTGTGGTCAGCCGTCATCTCAATGGAGGTCTGTATCCTGGTGTACTTGTAGTACGGTGACATGACGTAGCTGAGGAGGGATGACAGCCACTGCAGGGGAGCCACCAGGAGCTTGGCGCGAGTCGGGGGGATTTTTTTGGCGAAACCACTGCACAATAAATCTTTATTAATATTATATGCAAAAGTTCATTCTATGTAGGTGAACGTAGATCCACCAATGGATGCAGGTCGCCTCCAACAGGTATCTGTGGCGATCTAAGGGGGAGGCCTATGTTCAGCAGTGGACGTCCTATGGCTGAGATGATGATGATGATGAACGTAGATGGATCTTTGACGGAAAAACTACTGAATGGATTTTGGTGTAACTTGACAGTAATATTGAAGAAGAAGAAGAAGAATCTTTATTTGCTCTGCTTTATTGCTATAAGAATGAAGGCTGGTGTGGGAAGAAGTTCCCTCGGGTGAAATCACTGATAGAAGCTAGCTAAATATACACAAGGGACTACCACAGTATTTATTAGATTAGTTTTCTATTTGCCTACATTTCTATAAATTAAATAATTAATTTCCTCTTACCATAAGTAAATTCCGCTGCTCGCCAGGTTCTTATGCGTGATAATAGCGGCTTTGGGCTTCCCAGTGGTCCCACTCGTCGGTACCAGGTATGCTATTGTCTCCTCTGGATCAAAGTCTTCAGCTCTGTGAAATTATCGGTCCATGTTAATAAGATATTGTTTCTTAACTGACTCTTAAAATATATAATTTATGTGAATATTCTGTAATTTGAAGCCTTAAATTGTTCTAACATGGGGTGGAATTTGCCTTGATGAGCATCTCTCAAGAATAAAACAGATCCTACACTGCGTTCACCAACACACATGCCCAGCGCGGTGAGTAGGGGCAAAACCGTCCAGCTTGAGGGAGATCTTTAGCCATCAGTAGAAGTTTTCAATCAGTGACGACGATGTTCATACATGTGTTCTTACCTAAAATCCTCGAAGGGCACATCTTCTCCATGTTTCTCCATAATTTCAGAAAGGGTGACAGTTTCAGGATGTTTGTCAAAAGTGACTATCATAGGATCTAGTCCCAAGAGAGCAGTAGCTTTTTGGACGTCTTCCACTTTTTGGCTTTGACAAAATATGATTTTGGGCCTGTTGGTGTTAAAGGTGTCTTTCAAGTCATCTGGAAGGAATTACAGTTATAACCATGGTAAACTGTCAATTCAGTAGAGAATGTTAAAACTGCATTGATGCATTATGAGTCAATTTTTTTTGTCGGCCGATTCATAGTTCGTTTGGACTCATGAATGGCAGTAGGTACGCACATTACAAAGATTGGAATCATGGTTTTCCTGAAAAAAATGTCAACCATCGGGTAAACTGTCGGCCGACTGTTTAATCTGCGGATATTCTAAAAAAATAGGCAGATCATGTCGTGGCCATGTCCTATGTCTGTGTCATTTGAGTTGTGTGGCAAAAAATAGTCTGTTAAGTTTAAGATGAACCTCCCATCGGTCTAAAAGTCTTTCAAGTCTATAAAAAAGACTGATGGATTCTTTTACTTAATCGCTACTTACTAACTGCAAGAGTCCTGTCAATAGGCGCAGTAGTGATACCAAGGAACATAGCGGCGTAGAACGGAACTGCCAGATCCAGGTGAGACGGGGCCATTAGAGCCATGACGTCACCAATCTTCAAGCCCAACTTTTTGAAGGCAGTCGCGCATCTTATGCTTTTTCTTAAAACCGAGCCGTTTGTTTCTGATTCTCCTGTGGCTCCGTCTATCTGTGGGTTTGAGATAAAAGTTATGCATTAATCATCTATTGGCTAGTGCTTAATCTTATGCTACTTGTTAAATAAAAAAATCATTATCAACGATTTTTCAAATTTTTAAGATAATAAAGTTTACGGAGTTAATCTTGAATTGTGCTTAGGTTAGTTGTGAAGCCGACAATTTTTATCTAAGACTACTTATTATGTTTATCGCGATAGTGAAACTTCCCAACAGTGCAATTTTTATCCTCTTTAAAACTGTTCTGTTCTGTTACAGGCTTTTTATCGTCCCACTGCTGGGCACAGGCCTCCTCTGACACGGAGATGGATTGAGCATTAATCACCACGCTTATTCAATGCGGATTTGTGATTTTAGACTATATAGGTAGTCCGGGTTTCCTCAAGATGTTTTCTTTCACCTTTTTATCAGCCATTAGTGTCTAAGATATACTTTAAAACTAGTGACACGTAACAAAATAGTTGTCTAACTAAAAGTTGTGTGGTCTAGGCCTTAAGATTAGATTATATTTATCTAAGATTATTGTAGTTTCAAGTAGGTCATCTAGGTACGTTTGTATTGCGCATTAAATGGGTCAAGTTGGCGAATTTTTTTGCAACCTTGATTCTAAATTACCTATGTTTTACACTATTCGTCTTGATTGCAGGTACTGAGTCAAATTATAAGCTTCTTTTTGATGAATGAAAGTCAACTGAATGGAGACATATGAGAATGATGAAAGGAGTATATGCTGTTTAACGAATGGATAGATTTAGAAACGAGGTGTACGAGCCCTGCCTCACTAGGAGGCCAATGGCGACGTCGCCGGCTGCGTATCCATGCAGTTAGTATTGAAATGTATGGAACCTAACTCACTTGGCGCTGGTTTGGCAACGTCGCCAAATTGGAGGCGTGGCCACGAACTACATTTCGCTACGTGGCTTCTGGCTACTCTGGCAGCTTGGCGACGTTGCCGCGGTTGCCACTAAAATGTACGCGGTAAAGTGCACCTCCCTCACTCAGTCGCCAGTGTGGTCGCCAGTCAGCGTGCGATTTCTTCAGCGACGACGTAAACAATTGACTGTCGAGACGCTATGGCTACTCGATTTGGTGACTTTTGGGGATGCCAAAAGTAGCCAGGCCTGCACCGCTGGCGACGTCGCCATGGCGTCTTAGTGAGGCAGGGCTCTAAGGGGAAGTATAAAATTGCTGTTGGTAACCGAGAGCTTTGTGAAAACCGCCTAGACATGTTATGTGCAGTAATGAGGACCATGTTGTGAGGAAAACGCTGAGCATCAACGTCGAAAGAAACTATGGATTGATCGTGTGAAAGAAGATATGGCTAGAAAGTAGCGTTGCGTGAACGGACGTGTAATGTAAGACGGAAAAGCATGAATGGGAATGTGAAACTCCGATCCTAAATAAGAAATTGGAAAAGAGCAGGGAAGTATTTGTAGTTTTCGCCAAATACGGTCGACGTTCGATAATTAAATTAAATGAAAACTTTATCAATTTAAAAAGTGTTGAATGAAAAATACCTAACAGTCTTAAAACCAACCTGCATAACAAAATCAGGATCATCCTTCAAGCTCTGCAACACAATTTTTCCAAAATGGTACTTATCACTAGGAATCCCAGTTTCAGAAACTATTCGAGAACTGAACTCATTAAAATATTTGAGAACTAATTCATTTTTGAAACTGAATTCTTCCATGATAGAAGGGACGTCAAATCTATCCTTGTGTGAATTTGCGAATGTAATAGAGGCCTAAGTCTGACTGATGTAAGGTGCAAAGTTTTGATGTGATGCGTTATCTGCACATTAATTTAAGTCGGGTACTCACCGGAGCTGTAAAAGTAACGTACTGTTGCAAGTACACTAACCTTTTATAACCGAGTACATAATACTTGTGGTTTCTGAGAACACTAAGTAGCTCTGTGCACTTAAGGACTTTTTGAGCCTTATCCAAGTAAAAAGAATGCGCTGCAAACGACCGACGGTTTGACCTGAGCACAATTTCTCAACAGGCACACCTCAAGCCGTGGAATTCGTTGTGTACCGAAATATGGGTTCACTTTTATGGATCTTTTGTAAACATGAGTACCTACGCTTCTACTTGGAACCATTTATGACTTTTTATGACGCATACTGCTGCCCTCATGTAACTGCTGGGTAGAGGAGGTCAGATAGGGCAGTCGCTCCTTGTAAAACACTCGTACTCAGCTGCGTCCGGTGAGACTGGAAGCCGACCCTAACATAGATGGGAAAACGTTCGGGAGATGATGACTGCTGTTCTCATGTGCTTTCATTTGCAGTGCGGATTAATTCAAATACAGTTGCTATGTACAATGTGAACATTTCCCCAATGAACTAGGTCTGTTACTGTATCTGCAACAGTAACAGTTATAGCTACAAGGTGAGTACCCAGCTTTATTCTTAGCCTTACAAAATTTTTGCGACAATGGCCGCGAAAGAGCATTAGATAACAATTTTTATCCCTCGAAGGCCAAAAAGTGAATGCGCCGTATGTAAGTAAGACTTATCACTGAAGTATTGCAATAAATAGAATAGAAGTGTTAAGATAAAACTTATTTATTTGACTAAATCATTGTGAGTGCGCAGTACAAAAAGATTTGCAAACCTGTTATATAATAAAGAGTGTTCAAAACTTTAAAACGCTATAAACACTGAGAACTAAATAAGGTATGTAAGTATATAATAATATTGATAGGACATTTTGCACAAATGGTCCTACCTACCATTTTAATCAATCAAAACGAATTACAGGAACCAGGCATAAGGTAGACCAAAAGCCCCAAATGAATTGTTTATTTTTATAGCAGGAGGAGGATTTGGTACATAATACCTGATGTATTAGGTACCAAAACCTCCAAGACTTCACCAATTGTGCGAGTTTTGTATGGTTACGTTACTATGGTCATTGAAGGTTTTAACTTTGGCATCATGGCATGAAATTATCAGAGCCTTTTCAAAATGTGTAGTTTTTAGGCTTTGGTAGAAAACTATATTTGAATGATTCGTTTCAAACCGTTAGGTCCAGCTCAAGCAGTAAGTAGAATCAAATATGGATGTCATTTGAAATAGGAAGAAAATGATATAATGTTACGATGCAAACCTTAATTCTTTAAGGTCTCTTTAAAACACCCTGGAGACAAAAGCAGGATCAGCAGGAATGGTAACAGCAATGTAGCTTGTTGTGTATGTTGATTCGGAGAGATTGGAAGCCGACTCCAACTTAATTGGGAAATGTCTAGGCTGATTAAGAACTGACTTATAAAAAAAGGGGACATGATGACGATATCTTAACTTGACGATAAAAATAAACACACTTTTTATATTTGATATAATTTTTCGAAGTTTTATTGTGGATTGATTGCAATACAATCATTATCTTATATTAACTGCCTATTTCAAGTTACTCAATAAACTATAGACGAGGGAATTAAGACTGATAAGATTAAGAGTACCCGTATACTGCAGCCTAAACAGTCGGCCGACAGTTGGCCCGATGTTTGGAAGAAAATATTTTTTATGTAGACGCACCGAGAAAATCTTAAATGTAATCAAAGTTTTTAGTAGGTCTGATACCGGTCAAATATCCTGATCGTTGTTATGTGCTACTTACCATTCATTTCATACTGATTTATGATCCTGTCTCGTTGGTCTGGCTATCGCAAGCGCAGCTGCTGAGCACGAGGCCCCGGGTTCGATCCCCGAGTAGGGCCGAAATTACTTTGTGGGTTTTAGAAATTTTCACAAAGCAGCCCCGAGCCTGGAGGTTGGTGATTGATACACCCGTGCATTGGAGACCACGTAAATGTCGGTCCTGCGCCTGATCTCTCTCCGATCGTGTAGGATTACCGTCGCGTCGGCCTATGAGAGTGAAGGAATAGTGAGTGCACTTGTGTCTGCAGAAATGCTCGTGCACTATAATATGTCCTGCCCAGTTGGCAGATCTCCATTGACATCACCATTATCATGGTCCCTAACAAACTGTCGGCCGACTTATAGTGTGTTAGTATTCCACGAATAGGTATCAGAGGGCGATTGACTCAATGATATCTCGATGTCAGAAATAAAAGGATTAGTAAAGTTGTGGTACCATTTTCTGCGAGATATTGAATTAGCACTCTTGCTTAATATTGGGTTCACTTTCGTATTTTATAATACCTAAAGGCGTCCAGGTTGATTGTCAGCCATGGCGACTTTTGTTAGTT
Organism: Helicoverpa armigera; assembly: GCF_030705265.1. Taxonomy (NCBI): domain Eukaryota; kingdom Metazoa; phylum Arthropoda; class Insecta; order Lepidoptera; family Noctuidae; genus Helicoverpa; species Helicoverpa armigera. The sequence continues at coordinate 7,702,190 of NC_087141.1, forward strand.
AAGGAGGCTCAGCGATCTCCGCAGTACATAATTATAGTACACAAGCGTTTGTTGCACAGACAGAGGTGCACATGCACAAGCGTTTGCGCAGACACTGGTGCACTCACTATTCCTTCACTCTCATAGCCCGATGGGACGGCAAACCAACACCACCGGATACGTACTTCGCAAAGTGCTTAAATAAAAGTTACGTATCTGATTAATCACACTCATATTATGAATGACATATATGTTTTGGGTGTGGTGACTTATCTTTCACGGTCAAACGGTTAATGATAATGATTAGGAATATATATCATGGTAGGTATTCTTAAAAGTAATGTTATAAGTTACTTTTTGACCGGGTGATAGAAGTACAACTTTCTCCCGGGTCCCAAGAGTTTTCTGGAACAGCTAGTTAATCAGTATTTCAAACGTCTTCTACATATTTTTAGGTTTTTAAACAAAAGTAACCTGATGAAGTTCGAGTTGGAATCGCGCACAAAGGGTTCTGTATCATCTATCTATAAACCGCAGCCCCCATAATTATTTTTTTAGTTTTCAGTAGTTATTGTAATGGTGGCACAGCTGTCAATTTTGAAGGGAGAATTTCCGTTACTTGTAATGACTGAGTCTTAAGGTGTTCTAATTATAGCACATTTTTATTCTATTTACTTTGTGTCAATTTTGCTAATCGAAATGTATTAACCAGTATATGAACGTCTTTAATTTAATGTGATTACGTACGACACACTTTGTACATATCACGTTTCATGAGATACCGATAGTCTGACGACTAAAAGATGGGAGGACGGAAAGCGAAGTTCTAGTAATAGGGTCCCATTTTGCCCTTAGGGTACAGAACCCTAAAATTTATCTCCTAATGTCGCGCAGACATAACATAAGCCAAAGTTTCGCGTAAACACTCGCCGCCTGATATTAATTAATGATAAATATTGATAAACAGATTGTAAGACTAGACATTTTTATCTCAATGATGGCACAAAATAGAAATAAAAATTCCATCAATAATAAACTGCCAAAGTACCATCATTGATAAAACTTGGGAAAATACGTTTATTATCATCATCATCATCTCAGCCATAGGACGTCCACTGCTGAACATAGGCCTCCCCCTTTGCGTTTATTAGATGCACCCTAAAAAAATATTATTCTAGTTTTCAGTGTTTGTTGTTAAGCGGCAACATAAGCATAGGTACAGACGACATATCAATCTACCTCAGTCTGTCTTTCATCAATAGATTTTCAACCTTTTCACAATTGTGGAAGGTTCAATTGGTATTTGACAGTTTTGGGTAGGTTGACCTGCCTGCTGATCTGTATATAATTTGGAATTTTATAACTGTCTAATTATTACTATTCTTGAGATGTAGCCTGATGAAAAGCAACCGATCAGCTGCCTGCACGTGCAGCGTTTGCAGGAAATGAGCCACAACTGCATTTCTGATTTTTATGTAGGTTTTATTTCTTTGATCTGAGGGTTTTCATATGAAATGGCTTTCGGTCGCCGCGATAACAGCATGTCCATCGTCCAATCCATAGAAATCTTAAATATAATAGGAATACCCCTTAATGTTTATTGGTGCAAAATTTACTTAGTGGTTGGTGGCCAGACTTAGTCAGTGGGAGTGCCCGCGATTAACCAATCCGATTCGAGCGCTTTCATCGCAAGCTGCTAAAATGTTTCCTACAAAGTTGTGTGCTATTTATTGTTTACAGTAATTTAATCTATGTTGGAGTCGGCTACCAGTCTAACCATATACGGCTAAGTGTGTACCTGTGTTTTACATGGAGCGACTACCTATCTGATCTCATGAACCCAGTTACCCAGGAAACCCGATACCCCTTGAACTCCAAACCTTGGTAAGACTGGTTGTCAGATTTACCTACTGGCTTCTGAGTATCCGTAGCGACTGCCGAAGAATTGTTCAAAAGTTCAAAAGTTCAATTGACAGCCGGTATCCACCAATTTTCGTACCTTTCGAAACACGGAAGAACTGGTCATAATTTTTAAAGAAAATTTTAAATAAATTTAATTATATTAAAAAAAATAGGTGATCACTGATGTCGAAAAAATAAGTATTTACATGGAATAGGGTTCAAAAATCTTGGTAGGTAAATTAATTTTATGTAACACCATCATCCATTGACGGCACTTTACAGCTAAACTAGGTTTGTTTTCAGTTTATCAATATAAAATTTGGTTCCTCGGGGATCGGGAAACTCTTATACCAACCCGCCAGCTAGGACCCCATAGACAAAATCGGTTAGGTACATTACGAAAGTCTTACATCATCCTCGTCCTCACCCTCCGAGCCTTTTCCCAACTATGTTGGGGTCGGCTTCCAGTCTAACGGATGTAGCTGAGTACCAGTGCTTTACAAGGAGCGACTGCCCTATCTGACCACCTAAACCCAGTTACCCGGGCAACCCAATATCCCAATACGAAAGTCTTACATACATACAAGTAATTAGATTCTCATCTATTTATAGCAGGCAAATATTTTTGTTGATCATCACTTATCTCTCGCAGACAATACGAATTATATAAGTAATTAAACAGACAAAATATTATGTAGGCATTGATAAAAATATAGTATATAAGGACTATGTTTAGTCGAGTTTAGTACAGATATAGGTCGGCTTTCGAAAAACAAAGTTGGTATGTATATTTTTTTTTATTTTTTTTTCGCACTAAATTTTTGGTTATTAGTTAAAGGGTTGCATTATTTTTTATTATGTAGGTAATGTATTAATTATTATCCAATTTATTTCTTCACAAATATTTTATTTATAATTTTAAATATTAAATAATTTTAATATATATTAATTATAATTAATTTAATTACATTATTCTCTTATATTTTTTTTGCATATTGTTAATGTAAAAATACTCCGGAATTCTCTGTTTTTTACTTTTGTGGCTAAACCAGCGAATTTAGCGTTAAAAATATGTATATCAGGAATTGTCCACCTTTTCTTGAAATACCCCCCGGAAACGTTGTATGTAATAAATAGGATTATGTACTGTTCTAATCTATATTAGCTAATATCACTGTTAAGATTTTTTTATTTGTTGTTGTACATAAGTTAAACATTAGATAAATAATTAGTTTATTTATTATATTTCGTAAATTATAGCTCGCGAATATCCATACATAAGCATATTATGCTGCAGCGATTTCTGATCGTGTTTTAAAAAAATCATAAAAATCTTCAAAAGTCGTATATAGCGTGCGCCGGTATTTGATCTTCACTACTTATCCAGCCGTTTACATTGAAATTTCAACTGAAACACAAAGAACATACAGTTCACTTTCAGAAATTCCTCTCATCATATGGTGAAGCATTGAACAACCAACATTGGAATTTCAACTCAAACACTAACAGCATATAATTCACTTTCAGAAATTCCTCATCATCATGGTGAAACACGCTTACGATGCAGTCCATTTCTACATGCAAGAGGTTGCCTCTCGCGTGGTGGCGAAGAGCGGGGTCCCATCAGACAAACATCATATGGGCAAGCTGATACTGCACTGCTTGAAGGAAGATCCCGATTTTGTATGCCAGGTACCTAAGTTTCGAGAAAGATTTCGTTTAGAAAATACGTCATGAGTTTGTGTAGTTCTTTAGCAAGAGCTGAGAGCATGTGTTAATTACCTAGCTTCGGCCAGTGGTCTCACTTGCTTCTTGAAGATATTATAAACCGCATCTGGATAAAAAATAGCCTATTATGTTATATTGATGTACCTACAAACTAAAGGTGAAACTTGGCAGCTATACATTACATAAATTGTCAGCTTATATATCTGAATAACGTATAGGCAAATTTTTATCAGGGTGCAGGAAGTATATCCTTCGGGAAGATGGTGAAACTGCTGGCAGAAGCTAGTTGGTCCCTACATACAAGTGGAATTACAAGCAGCAGCAGAAATTAAAATGTTACTACTTATTTTTCCATAGATCGATGGAGCAACAGGAGAATCAGAAACCAACGGCTCAGTGTTAGACAGGAGCATTCGATGCGCCATCTCTCTCACTGAGCTGGGTCTGAAGAAGGGAGATGTCATGGTGCTCATGGGACCGAACCACTTGAACTACTGCATACCACATAACGCGGCTCTGTTCCTTGGTATCATGGTGGCTTGTATTGATGATACCTTGAATGTCAGTAAGTATCATCATCATCATCAGCATTTTTATCGTCCAACTGCTTTGCACAGGCCTCCTCTCACACGGAGAAGTATAGAGCGTTCATCAACGCTTGTTCAATGCAGGTTGGTGATTCCAGACTTTATAGTCCAGATTTCCTTGATATGTTTTCAGTAACTATAATTTCTAAGTCAGTAACTACGTTTTTCCACATGAATGTGTTCGGATTATATACATAGATATCGAACAACTGCAAACAATTCACAACTAGCGGTACAAAAGATGTCGCATGGAACCACGAAACCAATTTTTTGGCTCAGAATGAATATAAATTTAATTTTCTTCTTCACATGAAAAGACTTACCAAATATTTGTTTTATTTCCAGATGAACTAAAAGCAATGTTTGAAATTAATACTCCTAAAATCATTGTCGGTCAAAACAAGAAAACAGAAGATATAAAGAAAGCGCTCGATCTATCTGGAGTATTCGCTAAAATTGTCACCTTTGATAAAAGTCATGATTACACAAATCTGGCAGAACTCCTGAAGGTTGATAATGTAGCAGCAATCAAAGCATTCAAGTAAGTTAACCCAAATACTTTGATTAATAAATTACTCTTAGAATATACCTACCTACGTTATGTTGCTTCATGGTAGCATTTCTGCAGTAATTTCATTATCATATCTTCAAGGGGTTTGAAAAATAAATAAATTGGGGTCTACCGTTAGAAGTTACGTTTGTTATATCTACTAAAAAAAATTTGGCCTTGGGCCCATACAAGTATTATCAAATTCCTATCCTAGAGATAAGCAAAACAATACACAGATGGGTGTTATTAAGAACAGTTGTGAGTCAAATAGGTGTAGCTAATAGGATGAAATGAAACTTTGATATGTTTTCTTCCAGACCTGTAGACATTGATCCTGAAGACGTGGTAGCTTACCTGACATCCACCAGCGGTACCACAGGAGTGCCCAAGACTGCCATGCTGACACACAAGAACTTAGCTATTGCTATACCTTATATATGGTAAGTTTTTTAATTGTCATTGTTATTTTAAGTGTCTGTATGCGTCCTCTTAAAAATTTATTTTCTTTCTTTCTATGGTCTCTAAGAGGTTTCCGCAATTTGAAATTGCTGTCCAAGATTAACGGTATAAGTCAATTTCATGTCTCTTCAACGATTATTAAGAGAGAGAAAAAAATATAAATGTGGGATCGAATTGACAACCTTTTTTTTGGTTAAAAGAGTTTTACTTAGAGAAATAGAAAGTGTTTAATCTGTTCATCCGTTCGGGAGCTACGATGCCATCATGATCTTAATAGAAGGAATAAAGACGAGAAGACGACAGTGCTAAGATACATACCATCTTAAAATAACCTTGAAATTTTATATCCTCTTAGGACTGGTTTCACTCAATTCCCGACACCAACACGGCTGGTGTTCGTGGTGTCACCCGGGCAGTGGCTGTCAGCTGGCTTCCACTACCTGTTCTCTCCAATCATGAAGTACACGCGGCTGCAGACATCAGCTCCAGTCGTCCCTGAACATTTCGCTGACTTGGTTAATAAGTATAAGGTAGGTAATCAGTCAGGTATAATAATTACAAAGAAGGGTGAGAGAGATCCTTTTCAATCGCGTCGGATTAATGTCCCATCGGACTATGAGAGTGAAGGAATTGGGAGTGCACCTGAGTCTGCGCAAATGCTTGTGCTCTATAATATATCCTGCGCAGCTGGCTCCTTAGATCGATAGTGATCAGCCACCGTGGCCGACAATCGGCTGGGACGTCATTATTACGTAAAGAAAGGCAGCGGGAAGTAATTAATGAATAAGTCCCTTGCCGTCCAACATAGACCAGTGGTAGATCGACCGCTGTCAGTATATTTGACGGTGTATTAGACCAAGGCCATCCCATATAATTAAGACTGATGATTTTTTCATAGCTCTGCACATATCAATCAAGAGAAGTCGTTTGACGATGGCAACAATTTTACTTAAAGTAATTACTCCCACAATGCTAATAATATTTTATTCCTTCTCCAGCCCACCTACATTGCGACTAGCCCAAACCTGATGACGACCATGCTGATCAATGCTAAATGTGACTTCTCTTGCTTCGAAACCGTCCTCATGGGAGGTAGTGCCGTGTCGACGGAGCTTATCAATGAAGTTAAGGTAAACTTACCATTTTTGGCTTCCAGCAATGGGCGATTTTCTCGTCTTAAGAACATTTGAAACATTCAACATATGTATTATAGATTATGTACAAGTCATGGTTTTTTATGTAAACTGCAGCAACTCATCTAAGCTAATAAAGAGGAAACATTTTTGTTTGTACATTAAAGACCGAAACAACTGAATAGATTTGAAAAAAATCTTCAAATCCATTCGTGTTCGGAAGCTAGACCCGAGTATGGCTAAATTTTTCTGGGTGTGGGAAGAAGTTTCCCCGGGACGCGAGCGAAACCGCGGGTAACATCCAGTATTAAATGAATGTAATCTGAAATCTTGGTTCTACTTAAAATAATTTGTCACAATAAATCTGGTACGCAATTTTAATTAATCTCTTTTTTTTACAGCGGAGAGCAAACACAGATAAAGTATACAGTTTATATGGCATGAGTGAATTGGGTGGACTAGTGGTGCACCACGAGCATCATCCCGCACCTGGCTCAAATGGTAGAGTTGTTGGATCTTGCGAAGCACGGGTAAGTACCATCAGACTGTGATAGGAGTGAAGTAGTTTTCCTGGGTCCCACCTGAGGAAATTGCGGCCAGTAGGTCGTCTTAGGGGTGGAGTCCAATACATAGAAATTGCTTCTAATGACCGTCTCTAGATTTTTTTTAAGGAAAGAGGCTTTGTCCATCATGGACAAGCACATGGAATTAGATTACAAGATGGCAGTTCAAGTACTCAAGATCATTTTTTGTTTCTGTTACAGCTGGTGGATCCTGTGACTAACCAGGATATTGAAGAACCCAACGTCAAAGGAGAATTATGGCTCAGAGGACCAGTCGTGTTCAAGGTAAGACTATATTCCAGTCATAAGTATGTATGTATAAGAAGCTTCTGTCAGCGGCGTCACCCGCTTTCTGAGGGAACTACATCCCGGATTCGGATAAAAAGTACTTTATATGTTTATGTTATTCTGATGTATAGAGCTTTATAAACGCCAAGTTTCATGAAAATCCATCCAGTAGTTTTGCGTGAAACAGGAGAAACATCTATATTTACCTACAAACTTTCGCCCTTATTATTAGAAGGATAGGAAGTTAATTCTGGTTATAATAATTTCCCTTATATTTCAGGGATACCACAACAATCTAGAGGTGACAAAAGAAACGTTAACAGACGACGGCTGGTTCAAATCTGGTGATATTTTCTATAGAGATGAATCGTGGAATATTTTCTTTGTTGAGCGATACAAGCTGCTGTTGAAGTATAGAAACCACCAGGTAAGAAAGTTTATCTATTCTACACTTGTTTAATTGGTTCTTTTGTGAAGGAGGCTATAGTTAGATATATTGTAGGAGTAGCATAACCCCTTTTTAAATGTTGATAAGTGTCGAAAGTGCCAATCTAATTGAATCCTGTAACTAGGTACTGCTAAAATTGGCTTGAACTTGTCTATCCTAAGTATTACCTGGACTAAAGAAGTGAGGATATTATCCATAAGGTCAGACTTCTCAGAGCGAGGTTCGAACGTGGTTCATTAGTAAACATGAAGAAACTGTAGAGCATTTAGAATAGTAACATCTGACTCTTCTTCACTATTTAGGGGTGCCTACCAATTTAACGTGCCTTCCGAAACGTGTGGAACAATACATGATGAATTGCAGGTGTCTCCAGTGGAAATTGAGGAAGTAATAATGAAGCACCCTGGCGTGTTCCACGTGGCGGTGACCGGGATACCTGACAAGGAGTGCGGGGACCTGGTGGTGGCGTGCGTTGTGCCCAAACCTGGCTGCAGCCCCACAGCGCAGGAGATCAAGGACCTGGTCAAAGGTAACTTTAAATTCTCAATTACCTCTTTGCCCATTTATTGAAATTGTGTCCCTAGATTTCAAAGGTTCATCAGAACTTGTATTAGGTCTGTTAGAAAGAAATACCAGCCTGAGTATTTGGGAGATAAAGTGTAAAGTGGAGATTAATAAAGCACTAGCCTCTCAACATGAAGAGTGTTGGATTCTAAGTCGGATCAATGTAACCAATGCAACTTTTATAAGTTATATGTTATTTATAAGTTTATTTTGGACACCAATGACACAATTCTCTGTGGGAGGTAAGACTTGGGCCCAGCAGTGGGGCGAAAAAAAGGCTGATGATGCATGTAGTAACAAATAACTTATTCGTGTTCCCAGAATCGCTGACGGACTCCAAGCAGCTAAGAGGAGGGGTGGTTTTTATGAAGGAGCTACCCTTTACCAGTACTGCTAAAGTCAACAGGAAGAAAATCAAGGAGATGGTGCTGGCTCTCAAAAGAGAATAGGACTTAGTTTGAGAAATAACGACTGAATTATGGAATTTATGGACAAAATAAATGGATTTTTAAGTGTGCAAAAAGAATGTGTTTTCTCTTTAAAAAACAAAGTTACTGCTATTGTAGCTTTCGTAGATAATCACATAAAATTCATTTTCAAATCAGGCTTAATACCCATGTTCATGCAAACAAACAAACTTCTTGGCTTATAACGTGTCCCTGGGACATATCTTTACGTACCCGGATAAAATGCATGCTTACGTTGTTTGAGGATAGTTATCTTCCCAAGAGTGAAATAATTTTTCAAATAATTTCGTGTACAAACAAACAAAAAATGTTTTCTCTTTTATAGATTGGTAGAGGTAGTGTAGAAGATATCTATTAAGGAACTAATATGTTGATGTCTATGACGCAGGGACTATCTTAGATTAGTATGATAATTTTAATAGTTTACCTAATTATCAGTATCTCCTGTAGAGTAGGTATTCATTATATTTGTATCAATGTTGCTAATCTATCTATAAGTACTTATATAAAAAAGAAGAAATATCTTGTTTGTTGGTTTCTGCCCTTTTAAGCTCCGAAACTACTGAATTACTATATATATACTATCCTCGGGTGACTATCCCGGAACGGGCAGTCATTTCCACGAGACTAAGTAAGTTTAATATTGTACCTAAAATCAAACATTCATCGGAATAATAAAAAAAAACTATTTTGTATAAAAACAATATTTATTTAATAATTCATTGATACTATTTACATTACAATTAATAATTATATTAGCTAAGAATACTATTCTCTTGGCAAAGTTAGTGCCAGTTCCTTAAGTGCCTTTCTGTTTGTTTTCGAGGAGCTGGTCAGCGGTAGCTGTTTCATGAAGATCACGCCTCCTCTTAGTTGCTTGGTGTCTGTTAGCGATTCTGAAATAACAAAAAAGCTTAAGACAAAGTATTCTAGGGATAGTCAGTAATAGTAAAGAATGATTGTAAAACAAAGGGTAGTAGTAGTAGTAGTATCATCATCATCCTCATGAATTGTTCGATTTCGTGAATGTCGGTCCCGATTGTGATCTCTCTCCAGTCGTGTCGGATTGCGACGCCATCGGGCTATGAGAGTGAAGGAAAAGGGAGTGCACCTGTGTCTTCGCAAATGCTTGTGTCGTGTGTGATCTACATATGTAATGTATCATTAACATATATACAATAGCCCTGGACATTAATATCCCAATTTTCATTTTCGACATATTTCATACTATCTATTCTATCTATTTAAGATTAAGAATTTAACTTTAAATTAGGTCGTCGAGATTCTACCCGTACCTCATATTTCACACACCAGCTCGATGGGTTGATGTAGATTTGCGATAATTATCCAAAAGAGCTACTATTTACCTTTGACTAGATCCTTGATCTCCTGTGCGGTGGGGCTGCATCCAGGTTTGGGCACAACGCACGCCACCACCAGGTCCCCGCACTCTTTGTCAGGTATCCCTGTTACCGCCACTTGGAAGACTCCAGGGTGTTTGGCTATCACATTCTCGATTTCCACAGGTGATACCTGTAGTATGATTTCGTTCGTTAATGATGTTATTTTCTTGACCTTCCTACAACCTTCTAAACGCGAAGGCAATATTTTGTCAGAATTAACAACCCTTTTTGTTTGAAGGTCTAGTCTAAATAACTACATTTATGAGCCTAAATAATATAACGCTGGTTTGGTATTTGCTTTTATTGCTATAAAAATCCTCTGCAATAAGACGAAAGGTTGAAGAAACTTGTTATATATAAATTATCTCACCTGGTGGTTTCTATACTTCAACAGTAGCTTGTATCGTTCAACAAAGAACAGGTTCCACGAGTGATCCCTGTAGAAGATGTCACCAGATCTGAGCCAGCCGTCATCAGTTAACGCCTCTTTTGTGGCTTCGGGGTTGTTGTGGTATCCCTATAAGTTTTGAATTATAGCATTAAACATTTTAAAGGTGTACTTAGGTAGTATTGTATTCAGTAGGTACACAGAAACTATCACTTGTATCTGCTTAACGTTGTTGTGATTCACAACAGATTCTCAGAACTCAATATCATTCCACATCAGATGCTTTCTGACGGATTTAAGAACACTCTGTCACTAGAACATGTCAAGTTTTTAAAATCTGCGACCATTATGAAAAGTAGATAAAATAAAATCTTACCTTAAACACACTGGGTCCTCTCGCCCACAATTCTCCTGGAACATTGGGTTCAGTTATAACTTGGAGGGTTGTGGGATCCACTATCTGAAGCAGAAAAGTTTTTATTGAGTACAGTACAAAGTTTTTGTAGTATGTCCTTATCATAAATCATCATCTGCCTAGCCTTTTAAAAAATTCAAAGTTGGGGTCGGCTTCCAGTCTAACTGGATGCAGCCGAGTACCCGTGTTTTTATCCTTGTCCATCCAATGATAGGTGAAAGATTTTCATTGGATGTATGGGATCTATAGAACTATTGATTTCTTGTAAAGATTAGAAATCAGGTCACTTACACTATTGATACCGTTCTTAAGAAATCAAGCGTGAAAATTTCACATTCCTACTTTACTGTGCAAGATGAGGTACTCACCTTGGGCTGCGGGATTGTTCGAAAGAGTTACCGCGGCCCTGATCCATAAGGGGCTTTAGAAGGAACATGATGGCTTTTAGTCAGTAAAGAGTCTAACACTGCCTCACGCTGCTAATCCACAGCGGGAGGGGTCATTTGATGATTTCCCATAAAAAATAGGAACTTACTTTCAACTCTACAGCACCAATAGGTCTTCCACTGGATCCTGGTAGAGGGTCATAGTCATGCTGCACAGCAGTACCACTCAACTCGCTCATGCCATATACACCGTATACGTGTTCCGCTTTCGAAATTCTCTGAAACACAAAGTTAAAAATTGTAATCTTCCAAACGTACAATAATGAAATAGGTCATACAATTTTGCGAACAGATCATTTAACTTGTATCAATGAACGTGGTCAATGAACAATCAAAGTAAATATGGATGGGACATTCTCATCTAGTTTAAAATAATAGGACGGTCAGTAATAACTCTGACTACGGTGAACCGCAGGATGAATATTGAGCTCATTGGAATGAGGGTTTTTGAAATTTTTTCTGCCACCGGGTGGCGCCACGTATGCGTCTGGTCCAAACAGCTGTCAAATAGTATGGAATTGTAGGTGCCGAACTTATTGTTTATTGAAATTCTGTTATATTGGAAGTGTTATTGATTTTATTATGGACTACGGTCAGAATAAGGTTTCCGAACTAAAAATTGAGCTAAGAGAGAGGGTGCAAAAGTCACTGGTACTAAGGAAAAGCTTGTTGAAAAATTTGTTAACACAATATGATTTAGTTTTTTTTATTTACTCAACCTCAATAGTAAAACAATAATGCAGTGCTTTAATTATAAAATAAAAAAAAACCACTAAAATCGTTCACTATTCATAGTAAAGATAAGCACTTTGACAGTTACCTGGACCTGACGACTCAGTGCGCCACCTGGTGGACGCCATTTTAGAAAACCCTCATTTATTTAGGGCTACTCCCCGTACCGGGATAAAATACATCCCATATATTAGTCGGCAAGATTGTAGCTTTCCAAGAGTGAAAGATTTTTTTTAAATCGGCCATGTAATGATCGAGTTAATATTGAGTGATTGAGTGACTGAGTTAGTAAATATTTCTTTAGTTTTAATATTTATTTTCTAAATGTATGTTCATCGTCAATATAATTTACTTTGGTACCTTCATTTCATCAATGAGTTCCTGAGAGACAGCGCTGCCTCCAAGAAAGATGCATTCAAAGCAGGTGAAGTCACATTTTGCGTGCGCAATCATGGTGGTCATCAGGTTGGGGCTTATTATAATGTAGGAAGGCTGTGGAAGAAAGAACCTTATTTTAATACAGTTAAAGTACATAATGCAAAATATCAGCTTGATAATGAGGTTATTTTTTGTGACAAAGCCACTATTGCAAAATTGCATTCCTATTATAAACAAATAAGAGATCTTTAGAGACACCTTAGTACAGATGACTTTCCGAATATTGTTATGGCAACAAATCGTGGAAGGTTCGATTTAAGGATAGGCTAAGTATTAATAAAAATTTTAGTTAGCTATACATATGTACTTTCTAAGTATATATTGGACAGCAAGCCTGAGTAGAGGTGAAGGCAAACATATAGAGCAAACCTGGACTTTAAAGTCTAAAATCGCCAATCCACCTTGAGCACGCACGGTGATTAACGATTATTCCTTCAGTGTACAAGAAGAGGCCTGTGCCCTGCAGTGAGACGATAAAAAAAAGGCTGATGCTGATCAGACAGATGGTAACAGTCTTTGTTGCTTACCCTGTACTTAGTAACCATATCACCGAAATGTTCAGGGGTAACTGGAGATGATGTCTGCAACCGCGTGTATCTCAGGATTGGAGAGAACAGGTAGTGGAAGCCAGCAGACAGCCACTGCCCTGGTGATGTCACAATGACCAGCTTTGTTGGCGTCGGGAACTTTGTGAAGACGGTCCTGAAAAGATTTTTTGTAATGGGAGTTGGCTTTTGATTTTGCGTATTACAAGGTAAGGTTCTTTGAAATAGTTAGACTCTACAGCTGTTGATGATGATATTGAATTAATCCTCCTGTGGCTCCTAAAAAATTGGTTTAATTATTGTGAATATTCTCGAGGACGTCTGACCTCTTATATAGGTTCTTCATCAACACTTATTAAACTGAAGAGTAATTTTGGCTCATAAAAAGTTAAGAACTGCTGTACCGATTTGAAAAATTTCCACGAGACGTAGGTGAAACTGATAGTGTGATATATTTGGTCCAATATTATTCATAGCTGTTTTATAGCCTATCAGTACCTTCTTTGATATGTGTAATGTTGCTTACCATATGTAAGGCATTCCGGTAATAATGTTCTTGTGTGTCAGCATGGCAGTCTTGGGCACTCCTGTGGTACCGCTGGTTGATGTCAGGTAAGCTACCGTTTCTTCTGGATCGAAGTCTGTTGCTCTGAAAAATACACGTTTATGAACTAAATTAGTCATTGAATAACTTAATTATTACTTTATGTTTATGTAAACTATACGTTAAGAGTACCGACATACTGCAGACTACTGCAGCTAGCCCGATGGATGGCAATTTTTTTTTAAGAATATCTTGATTCCAATCCAAGTTTTCAGTAGTTTCGATACCGGCTAAATACCTGATCTTTGTAATGTGCGTACTACCATTCATCTTCATACTGATTTATGTTTGCAAGAAATAGGCGGATTAAAAGTTTGCAGTCTGTGGTACTCTTAACGTTTAGTTTACACAATTCATGATGTTTTAAGTTTTTTACTTACTTGAATTCTTCTATCGCCTTCTTATTTGGTACCTCTAATAGTTTAGCCAGTGTATCATGCTTGTCACCCTCATCGAAGGTCACAATTTTAGCGGCTATTCCAGCTTGATCTACTGCTTTTTCAATATCCGACGTCCTCTTATTTTGACCGAAAATTATTTTTGGACGATTTGTGTGAAATAATTGTTGCAGTTCATCTGAAAAGTCAAGTTGAAGTAAAATGTTAGTCAGCGCAGTAGTAGTATTTGAGCTCCTCAACGCAGTTACCCAGACAAGACTTTCTGACTACTGACTGTCCAAAGAGACTGTTAAAGAAGTTCAAATACCATCCCGGTGAGCATAGAATACTAACATACTATATTTTTGTATTGTAGGTAATACATAATTATCAAAATATATCTACTACTCATTGAAATCTGTAACAACTATAAAGATATGATCATAAGATCACTTAAAAAGTAATAATCTGGCGTAGCAACATCTATCTGGTTGATAAGATTTACAACAATCATTAATGAGAAAATAACTGTCTGTCTGTATTTACGCTTTCACACTAAAATGGCTAAAGCGATCGAGACGTGGCATTGAGATAGGTGGGTATTCTGAAGACAAACTTTCCTGAGAAAAAAATCCTTCAAGACACGGGTGATACTGCTAGCAGAAGTTAAAAGTAAAATACTACTTACTGACATTCAAGGTATCATCAATACAAGCCACCATGATACCAAGGAACAGAGCAGCGTTATGTGGTATGCAGTAGTGCAAGTGGTTCGGCCCCATGAGCACCATGACATCTCCCTTCTTCAGCCCCAGCGCAGTGAGAGAGATGGCGCATCGGATGCTCCTGTCTAACACTGAACCGTTGGTTTCTGATTCTCCTGTGCCTCCATCGATCTGAAATATTAAATCATAACCGAACTTCATCTAATCTGCCATCCCTTTGGCTGATCATATTGGGGTTGGCTTCTAATCTTACCGGACGCAGCTGAATGCCAGTGTTTTAGGTACATGAAGCGGAGCCCATTTGACCTCCTCAAGCCAGTAAACTGTGCAACCCAGTAACAACTACCAAAGATTATTAAATAACAATCGGAACCAAATTAATGTGCCTTCCGAAAACGGAGGAATTCTTCATGACAAGATGCTCAACTATTAACGGACCAATCGCACCAACAAACGTTGCTTAACTCTACGAATGAGGTCGAACGAGGTCCTTAATTAAGGAACTAAGATTATTGTGAACTGATGAATGATAGGTATATTGAACAATGAACAAAATATATCATACCTGCGACACAAAGTCTGGAGCTTCTTTCAAGGATTGCAGGAACAACTTGCCAATATGGTATCTGTCTGACGGGATCCCAGTCTTCGCCACCAAACGAGATGTGATCTCGCTCATGTATAGGTGAATTGCGTCATACGCGCGTCTAGCCATGGTCGCGTTTGTTTCTGAAAAAATAAAAAACATAAAATGAAATAAAAAAAGAATTTATATAAAAAAGAAAAAAATATTAGAACTGATAGCCTCCTTTTTGTGGAGTTGGTTAATTGTTAAAAAGTGCCAAAAGAAATGTTTTTGTTATTATGTTAGCGTGCATAAAATAGCTATTTGTTCTGTAAAGACAAACATTTTGGCGAGAATCTGCAGAATTTGTTCTATAGCATAACATACTTAGTTCACTATACCTAGCTTTATGCTAATATTAGTGTAGATTAAACTAAAGGAGAAACTAAATATTAGGTATTGAACCTACTAGGTACACACGAGTACACACCTTGCTTATACACCTTTAGACAAAAAAAAATCATTCATTCATTGAAATTACATTCTATCAAATCTGTTTCTGTTCTACCCCCGATTTGTTTATTAATAACATACCTAATGTAGATACAACTTTATTTACATCTACCTACATACAAAAAGTATAGTAAAAATCTAACTTTTATTATAATTTTTATTATACTATTCTATCGATATTATTTTAGTTTTTATCTTTGATTGTTCTTTGATTGAATTTATGGTACCCAACTAGACAGCGGATTTTAGTTTATCGGATTACTATCGTATGTTGAACTTTGGTCAAATAATAAATCATTAATCTGATCCCTTTTAGGGATGACGGCATTTTTAAATATTATATTTGTTGTTAAACAACAAATCATTAAAAGATGTTAAAATTAAAATTGTCGATTGATGTAAATTACAAAATAATTACAAAAAAAAGTTATCAATTAAAAATTCTAATTTTCTAAACTTTTAATTAAGCAACTCGCACAAATACATATATTCCATTTCACCTACTTTAAAAAATATTTTAAACCCACACAAAGAAAAAAAACTAAACTTGAATAAATAAAAACAATGCTTATACATAGGTACTTACAATTTAAACACACGAAAAACTAGATCTTCAATTATTTCAACACGTTACATATAATTAAAATTGCTCACTAAATTATCTACCTCTATTTGTTTATTAGCTCCAAAACACAAACTACTTATGTTTAACACACATGAGATATCAAACACGACTGTAGTATGTAAACCGGCCTTGTACAATGTATTTATAATAGATGTTTAACGCTCAGTACCTATTACTCTGTTTATCTACTTAGATATGTACCTAATACATAGACTTGTTTTTGTTCGCGGATTCACCTGCTTAGTGAGGAAAATTATCAAGTATTCGATATAAGCTATAACTATAGCACAATAGTATTTTTTTTTATGGGATTTCATCAAATGAACCCCCCTGTGGGTTGGCAGCGTGAGGGAGTGTCAGACTCATTGACTAAAACCTATCATGTTCCTTCTTAAACTGAAGGTACATAGCTGAGGGGTACTGAGGAATACAGTAGGTAGGTTAAAGATAAACCTGCAAGGGCCGGTGGATTGTTCGGAAGAGTTACCGCGGCCCTGGTACATAAAAGGCTTAAGAAGGAACATGATGGGTTTTAGTCAGTAAGAGTCTGACACTCCCTCACGCTGCACCCACAGCGGGAGCGGTTATTTGTGATATCCCATGAAGTTATTTTATAAACCGGCCCAGTACTTTCTTAAAAATTGTGTAATGTTAGTAAAGATGACAGATTCTGATTATATAATTAATATTTAGAGATTATTTGTCTTCATCATCATCATCAGCCTATCGCAGTCCTATTTGTCTTACCAGAGATAAAAAAAAATATAATAGAATCATCGTGAACCGTGTGCACTTTTTGACGTGTTTTAGATAAAATAAGAAATGACAATTAAAATATGTATAATTTCATTTTATGACGCTCCTCGTGGCCAAAAGGCTGGCTATTACCTCGGTCAAAGGATAAGCATGCCGATCCAACGAGGTAATGCTGCCAGTCTCTTGGGCACGCTCCCAGTCCACAGCGATGGGGACGAATTTTTGGACGCTTTTTAGTTTTAGCTTTTTACTAGGATAATTTAAATTTTGAATGTAAATATATATGTAGTTCTTTAAATATCTATGTAATTAAAAAAAGAAAGGTATTATTTGTCAAAAGAACTTTACTTTTACTCTATTATTAGGTACTTAAGTAATAGTATTCCTTGTTTTTGCATATTCGACATTCATCTCATAGCCTTTCAATATTAAATCCGTTTTTTAAATATTTTCGTTTTTTTTTATATATAATGAAAGTCTCTTGTTTTTCTTGCTTGCTTTCTTTTACTATTTCCATTTTATGGGACCCTTAATAAAAGTAAACCTTTGCATTAATTAAATCCGACAAAAAATTCCATTCCGCATTTTTTTTTTTCTAATTCCTAAGGTTATTATATTGACACAAACACGTATAAGATTTATAATTAGATATGAGACAAGTAGATAAACTAATAACTTGTTCTGTACGAAAATGTATGTATGAACCTTATCAATCTATTGTGTTTAGTATTATCTAATAGATAATAATTAACTGTAGACTTAGATAATAATAATTTTACTAGTTAATTTAAAAATATAATACACCTATATGTCATACAGGTATATGTCATACATATACATATATAGTACATGTTATTATATGGTAGGCACATAGTTTTCCGTTACGTATAGTACACTAGCTTCCGCCCGCGGCTTCGCCAAAGTAGAGTTCTGTTTTATCGCGTTTCCAAGAGAATTCTTCAAAAGTCCGGGATAAAAACTATCCTATGTTCTTTCTCAAAGTCAACTCTATCTCTGTAGCAAATTTTATTAAAATCAGTTCAGTGGTTTAGACGTGAAAGCGTAACAGACAGACAAGAGTT
Organism: Helicoverpa armigera; assembly: GCF_030705265.1. Taxonomy (NCBI): domain Eukaryota; kingdom Metazoa; phylum Arthropoda; class Insecta; order Lepidoptera; family Noctuidae; genus Helicoverpa; species Helicoverpa armigera. Next base: position 7,720,472 of record NC_087141.1, read on the forward strand.
TCTTTCGCATTTATAATATTAGTAGGGATGTAGTAAATCTGTCTATTTATAAAATTCTTACGAAATTCAGGTACCTATACTCCATTTGTGAAGGTGATTCGTGGATTTACATATAGTTTTGGCAATAGTGCAGTTTCTCAAAAGTGGAAGATTTTTTCAAATCGGTTCGTTTCATGGTGTATAGGGTACAACCAATCAAACAAAAAGTAGGTATTCTCTTTATAATATTAGTTAAATAAGTTATATCAATATCATCAAAAAGCAGACTGATGTAATATTTAGGAAAAATGTTACATATTATTTTTATTATAGGTACTTATGAAATAGAAAGATTAGGAAGACCTTTGGTCCGTACACTTTCGGATAAATACCGAACTTTGGACTTTGGACTAGTCGTGTAAAAACTTAAAATCATAAGTCCTTTGTGGTCATGTATCCGGTGATATATGTAGATAATAAAAAACAATGAAAAATACCTTATATAATATAGAATTGATTGGGTTCGAACGCCTCCTTGTGCGAAGCAGTCATGCTCGAGAAGGAGGCGGTGGAACGTCAGGGAGTTCGTACCTCTCATCCCGGCCGCCGCGCTGGTCCAGGTAGACTCCCAGCCACCGTAGGCGTCTGTGGGCGGTGAGTTCGGGTGGCTCATCGCTCATGTCTAGATAGATAACAGACGAGTGTCGGCGGCGCGCGGTCTTCCACGCGTTCCTCAAAGAGATGTCAGCAACCGCAGCGGGGCCCAGCAGGGCCAAGGCCTGCCAGGGCTACGGGATTGTTCGAAAGAGTTAGAGGCCTACGACGGAATACGACGGTTTTTAGTCAGTAAGAGTCTGACACTCCCTCACCGCTGCTAACCCACAGCGGGAGGGGTAATTTGATGATTTTGTCGTCGTAAAAAATGGGGTTCCTTTTTTGCGCAAAAAATATTATTTTTATCTGGATGCGGGAAGTAGTTCCGCCGGGAAGCAAATGTAAAAGCTAGCAGAGGCTATATAGTACATAATATTTGTGTACATGATTGTGATCGTAATTTATACGTCATCGTGTATAAACTAATTAGTCTACTTCGTCATCATGACACACAATCTTTTTTATTATCTTAAATATATTATATAAGAACTTGATATTACTATCTGTTTGTGTCTTCACTGGTAAACATCATACGTTTCAAGTTTCGTCACAACATTAAAACATGAATTTACAATCACAGAATCAACTGTATTATTCTAGTTCTAAGGGAAGTCTTCACACATTCAAAGGAATTAAGATATTAAGAGATCCCGGTCACTGCTAACTGTGATTAAAAAGTCGGTCTACAAGCTCATAAATCAGTAGGTATGCCTGGATCTGGACAACTTTTAACTTCTGGCCCACCATAAGCTATTTAGCACTTGTGTTATGGGCGCTTACTCAACAACAATAAATCAATACATAATGATAAACACCCAGACCATAGCCAACACACATGCTTATTACACAAATAATGACCTTACCGAGAATCAAACTCGGTAGCATCAGTTCGGCAGACCGACAATGTTACCATTGCGCTAACGAGAGGTAGTATAGTACACATTACAACGACAAGGGTATCCAGCCGGTATCAGACCATCTAAAAAGTTTGATAAGTATCGGGCTATCTATCCGCCGACATTTTAGTCTGCAGTTTGGGGGGATTCTTATTGTTATTGATTAGTACCCCTCTAACAGCACAATTAGTTCTATATCTAATCTTGTCAATGACAGAACAAAGAGTATCTTCAGGTACTTACGTCTTTAGAAAAATCATAGATTAGGACGTAACACATTAGATACAAAAAAACCGGCTAAGTGTGAGACGGACTCGCGCATGAAGGGTTTCGTAGCAAAAAGGAGCAAAAAAAAATGTTTGTTGTATGGGAGCCCCCCAAAATATTTATTTTATTCTAGTTTTCAGCATTTGTTGTTATAGCGGCAACCGAAATACATCATCTGTGAAAATTTCAACTTTAACTATCACGGTTCATGAGATACAGCCTGATGACAGACGGACGGGCGGACGGACAGAGGAGAGAAAACAATAGGGTCCCGTTTTACCCTTTGGGTACGGAACCCTAAAATCAAGCGACTTTAATGCCAATCAAATTATTTATTACTTAATCATGACTGTAACAATTTTTCTAAGTACATACAATTTAAATGAAGTAACAGTTTTATTCCCTTTTCAAAGTCAGCACCAATTCCTTGAGTTTCTTCCTGTTGACTTTAGAAGTGCTGGTCGTCGGCAGTTCCTTCATGAAGATCACACCTCCTCTCAGTTGCTTCGAGTCCGTCAGTGATTCTGGGAAAAATCATTTTTTCAGTCAATCATATCGGGTGTGTCGTACCTTATCACATTATTAAATCCTATCTTCTATTCTTTATGATATTCTATGGTGACTTTAAAAAAAATAACCTAATTCATTCAGTGGTTTTCAGTGGTGTAGCCACAGGAGTCATTTTTCGTTTTCATAATTTACAACATCATGTGTAAAGCAGAGATAAAGATTATTGAATGTTTTGACCAGTTGACAGCTGTCAGTTTTCAAGGGAGAAGAGGGAAAATTTCAGTTGTTCGTAATGACCGACTCTTACATGGTGTTCTAATTCTTGCACATTTTTATCCTATTTACTTTGTTTGAAACGATATATCATGAAATTCTCTCTTCAGGGTTTATTTCTGAGTCCCGTCCGTCGAGGGTCGTGAGTGGTTGATCCGTCAATAGCCAGAGTTTAAAAACACTTCTTCATTTGAATCATGCATTTCTTACCTTTAACCAAGTTCTTGATCTCCTGCGCGGTGGGGCTGCAGCCAGGTTTGGGCACAACGCACGCCACCACCAGGTCCCCGCACTCCTTGTCAGGTATCCCTGTCACCGCCACGTGGAACACGCCAGGGTGCTTCATTATTACTTCTTCGATCTCCGCTGGAGATACCTGCGATAGGATAAAGACTTACTATAGATACGTATTGCCAGGGAGTTTGTTGCACCACTTCTTCTTCCCAGTAATAATACATAGGATGTGGTTTTTGAGGACTGTCTAATGTCATTCTGATGTTCGAAAAGTGCTGATTTTCAGAATACTTTGAATAAACTCTTTTTGATTTTAATTTTACATTATTTGAAACAATCGCACCCTTTGTCATTTTCTGGCCAGGGAGAGCTCTCTGTTTTGTTTGGATGCTTGAAATTGAATGCATAGAGAGAGAATAAAATTAAATAGTAGCTGCCCGCCCCTTCACTTGTGATCTGTCATTTGTACTGTGAACCATCTGAAAGGCGATATACTAACTAAGATCTAGACTACTGTTTAGGATTATGCTTCTTCTTCCTCCTGCCCTGTTCCCAATTCGTCATAATGACACTCCCCCCCTTCCTATTCATGTCATCTTTCAGGCAATCCATCCAACATTTCTTAAGTCTTCCTCTTAATAATAAATTAAGTTATGTGCTCACTTGATGGTTTCTGTACTTCAGCAGCAGCTTGTAACGCTCCACAAAGAACAGGTTCCACGAGTCATCTCTGTATAAAATGTCACCTGTTCTTAACCAGCCGTCTTCTGTGAATGTCTCTTTTGTTGCCTCCGGGTTGTTGTAGTATCCCAGGCCAGGCCACACCGCTTGCGTAACGTAGACACGCGCGTCGTTACGCAAGCGGTGTGGCCTGTCTCATACATTTCCATACATTACAACTCATGGTTACGCCGTAACTACGCGCGTGACTACGCGCGTGGTTACGCATACGCATCCGGTCTGCTCGAGCCTTAAACACATTGGGTCCTTTAACCCACAATTCACCTGGAATATTGGGTTCCGTAATATCTTCATTAGTTGAGGGATCCACTATCTGCAAAAGATAATCAGTAAAGTAAATGAGATGAGCAGAGAATCGATGTTTTTTTGGAAGCGAAAAGTTGCCCATGCAACTCTCTCGTGAGTTCAACGAATCGGTTTATGACAGACAGATCTATAGAAGAAATATAATAGAGCGTTTTCATTATTTGAATAAAGAGTGCATCTTCACGGTGCATGTAGCTGGAAAGTTAGCATGCGCTAGTGACAGAGCACGCAGAGGGTGTTTCGCTTTGGTACATGCGCGAGCCTTTGGACCCTCACGTTTTTAAAATGCATGGTCACTGCCGTCAAACGTGCGTAGCTGAGGCGTGGATCGGAATTTAAGCTTACGAAAAGGTCCTTACTTTTAATGCTACGCTACCAATAGGTCTGCCACTCGACCCTGGAGCTGGTGGGTACTCGTGCTGCACGACGGGCCCGCTCAACTCACTCATACCGTACAAACTGTATACGTTTTCCGTTTTCGTTATTTGCTGTAACAGAAGAAAAATAAAATTATTACAGTGGTTGTCATTGCTTCATTATCATTGGTTGGCATCATTGCTCGTTGGCTCAGGACAAAATTGCTAACTATGCAACTAATTCAAGGATTAAACTGGACTAAAGGAAGCTAATACTTCGATGTTTGAGCGAATGGAACACGTTTACTATGTTGTATATTTGTAACTAAATTACCCTTTGTTGTTGATGGGAAATCAATAGAAGACCCCTCGAAGTTTTGGTGCACCAAAACGGAATGTCAGACTTTTAATATCCATTTTTGTTCCTTTTGGATTATTAGTTCTTACGCTAAATACATCAGCCTATCAAAACATAAACGACTCATCCTCCGAGCCTTTTTCCCAACTATGTTGGGGTGGGCTTCCAGACTGACCGGATATGGCTGAGTACCAGTGCTTTACAAGAAGCGACTGCCCTATCTGACCTCCTCAACCCAGTTACCCGGGCAACCCAATACTTCTTCGTTAGACTGGTATCAGACTTACTGGCTTCTGACTACCCGTAACAACTGTCTTAGAAAAATATGTATTACCTTGACTTCTTCCACCAGCTCTTGGGCCACAGCGCTACCTCCAAGTATGACATGCTCGAAGCAGGTGAAGTCACATTTAGCTTGAGCCATCATCGTCGTCATCAGATTAGGACTCATTGCTACGTAGGTAGGCTGCAGAAGAAATATCTTTATTAGTATACTGAGACTAATCTGTCGATCTATAAAACTTAGTGTGTAATTTTCTAAATCCACTTGAAAGTCTTGGAAAAAATAACAAATGCTACGATGCATCAGCTTAGAACCGGTATCACTGGTTCTTTCAAATTGTTTCCATGTAGTTAAAACATACCACGATATATGACGACCTATTTGAAGTCAGGCTGGTTTTTACAATACTTTGCCCTATCGTCAGACCTTGAAATGACCAGGTATAGGATAGAATGGAATAGCTTTTATTTCTAAGTATATGGTAATAACATTCAGGTCTTACAATATTGGAAGACTGTAATATTGTAAACTGTTTTATACAAAACAGTTTCTCATATATACTACCGTTGCTGGTGTAGAAATATTCAATTCTATTATCTGCTTCTTACTATATTACATCTACTTGGAACTACTTACTTTATACTTATTAACAAGGTCAGCAAAATGATCGGGAGTGACTGGTGCTGATGTTTGCAGCCGCGGGTACTTGAGGATTGCGGAGAACAGGTAGTGGAAGCCAGCTGACAGCCACTGCGCTGGTGAGATCACCAGCACCAGTCTTGTTGGTGTGGGGAACTTTTCGAACATTGTCCTGAAGATATATACTTACTATTATTATAAATGCGAAAGTAACTCTGTCTGTTTGTCTGTTACGCTTTCACGTCTAAACCACTGAACTGATTTTCATAAAATTGGGTACAGAGATAGATTTGACTTTGAGAAAAAACATAGGATAGTTTTTATCCCGGACTTTTGAAGAATTATCTTGGAAACGCTATATAACCGAACTCTACACGGGCGAAGCCGCGGGTGGAAGTTTGTTTTTATTATAAAAAAAGCCTACTAGGCGTTTCAACGTTCTCAAGTTGTTTGTGACGTTATTAATCTAAGATGTCTAAACCTTTACTTTTTATTCAGTTGATGTGAGTGACTGCGAGTGGAACCTAGCATCCACATTTTCTTGGTCTCATCCTTAAGGAACGATGATCTCTGCCAGAATTAAAATTATGTTACTAACCTTACAATTGGGATTACTAGTATTGGATTTACTAACCACATGTTTGGTACACCGAAAACAATATTCTTGTGTGTCAGCATAGCTGTCTTGGGCACTCCTGTGGTACCGCTGGTTGATGTCAGGTAAGCTACCGTTTCTTCAGGGTCGAAGTCTGTTGCTCTGAAATTGGGTAAACATAGTTAGGGATACAGAAGTAATGAATTAGTTGAAGGAATTAGTTGAAAGAATCTTTTGATCTTTCATGTCGGAGTTATGAGGACTTTCTTTGGATTGTCTGTGTTTGGACAGGATGGAATAATGCAAGCACGAAGTCTTTTTCTGGTTTCTGCCCTTAGATTTTCAAAATCAATTTCATATGTATTTACTTACTGGAAATCTTTAATCGCTTTCTTATTTGACACCTCCAGTAGTTGTGCCAATGTTGTATGGTTACTTTCATCGAAGGTCACAATCTTGGCGTCCACTTCAGCCAGGTTTAATGCCTTCTCAATATCTGATGTCCTTACGCTTTGAGCGACGATTATCTTTGGAATATTCACATGGAATAGTTCTTTTAATTCGTCTGAAAAATTGAGGGGAGTGATCATTTTGAATAATTTTAAAAATCTTTGTCACCTTAGAAGGGCCAAGAAATGCTGCGGGTTGTTCGAAAGAGATACCGCGGCCCTGGTACACAAAAGGCCTATGACGGAACACGACGGTTTTTAGTCAGTAAGAGTCTGACACTCCCTCACCGCTGCTAACCCACAGTGGGAGGGGTCATTTGATGATTTTTGACGTCGGAAAAAAAAAGGGGCAAGAAATAAATCTTCCACTATGGATATCTCCTTTTTGACAATACTTACTGACATTCAAAGTATCATCAATACAAGCTACCATGATGCCAAGATAGAGAGCAGCGTTATGAGGTATACAGAAGTCTAAATGGTTTGGTCCCATGAGCACCATGACATCTCCCTTCTTCAGTCCCAGCGCAGTGAGAGAGATGGCGCATCGGATGCTCCTGTCTAACACTGAGCCGTTGGTTTCTGATTCTCCTGTTGCCCCATCAATGTATAGAACAGAAACGATGGATTAGTCTTTAGTTTCCAAAAATATACAATCATCATACGTTTCACTAGCTTGATCCCGCAGTTTCACCTGCGTCCCGTTTAAACTACTTTGTGCATCCAGGTGAAAGCTGTGAAGTAGCCTTCGTCGATTCATAAGCTATCTAATATTGAAGGAATATTTCAAATCATATCAGTAATTTCTAGAACTAACACTGCCAGACAAACAACACACTTCAGCTTTATAATATTAGTGTAAATTTTTGAACTCACCTGCAGTACAAAGTCAGGATCTTCCTTCAAAGCCTGCAGAGTGAGTTTCCCAACATGGTGTCTGTCTGATGGGATCCCAGTCTTCGCTACTAATCGAGCTCCAACTTCATTCATATAAAAATGGACTAAATCGAAAGGACGTTTAGCCATTGTCGTTTTTTCTGAAAGATCAAAATGTATTCATTGTAAGGCTACATATAATCTGAAGCCTGCCTTTGGTACACAAAAGGGTCCAGGAGGAACAAAAGTGTGTTTTAGTCAGTGAAAGTCTGTCATTCCTTGCTGCACCGACAGATGAAGGTGGTACCTTAATAATAAGGGGAAATCGTTTAATGTGAAGTACAAGAAAGTTTAATAATTGGCACTCAATAGACGTAAATGGAAGGAGCTGAACCGACATGAGCTAGTCTCCTAAATTAAAGAAGATAAAGTTCAATGAAGTTGCGTGGGCACATCTATGTGAATCAGATATTCGTACTCATATTTCGCAAAATGTACCGTTTCATAAAACAAAATAAAATACTACCACCACACCAATAATACCACTAGTATCACAGATTATTACCAAAGTCCTCACTATTAACACAAAAAAACTATAATGAATAAATACATGAATAACAAAGTAAGATAACTAATTAGTAGTATTACCTATTAACTCACGCTAAAATATTTCTTTAATTAACTTGTATGCACTTGCACAACAGAAGCAATTAATAAAATAATCACTGTTGATAAAAATATATTAAAACAAAAACTTTGATAATTACAAAATTTTCTAGACTTTAGGCACTACTGTGCCGTACTCAGTGTTCTGAATCAATGTGTGGCATTTGGCATTTATATTATGTAAGTTTGTTTTCAAATTATAATCGTGACTATCTAAGAAAAAAAAGCTGCTAGGAGTGTGTTGTTCTCACATTAAGTGGGTTCCGATATTTTTGTTCGATGAATAATTAAATAACCTTAAATGCTGTAATGTTCTGTTGTGCTGTTATCTAGCTGCATAATTAGATATCACCATCATCATCATCATCTCAGCCATAGGACGTCCACTGCTGAACATAGGCCTCCCCCTTAGATCTCCACAGATACCTGTTGGAGGAGACCTGCTTCCAGCGTCTTTCGGCGACCTTTATAAGGTCGTCTGTCCACCTTGTTGGTGGACGTCCTACGCTGCGCTTGCTAGTCCGTAGTCTCTACTCCAGCACTTTTCGACCCCATCGGCCATCTGCTTTGTGAGCAATATGGCCTGCCCATTGCCACTTCAACTAATTAGATCTAAAATGTGCTGAGTAGCTGGATGATCACCTTAGAGACAATAGCCACCGTAGCCAATTATAAACGATCCGTTCCGATGTTTAAAAGAGATTTTTTTAAATTATTATTTTCATAAGTCTACAAGATAAGTATCACTTTATTTGTACCTACACAAAAAACCGTATTTCATATTAATGAATGAAGTTATAAAATTTACAGTATGTACCTACAATAAATTAAAAAAATATAAGCAGGTGTAGAAATTGATTTGTAGGTATACCTATCAGTAGTAGACGAAATTATCATGTACCTAACAGACTATTATGTAATGTTTTACAAGAGGTCATAACCATCGAAAAGATTAAGATATGCATATACCTAATAAACACCTAAAAACGTGAAACTTGCATGTATATATGTAGATATACGAGATAAGATATGATCCTTTCTACAATCCTGCTAGGTACGCATTCTGTGCAAAGTATCATAGCTGATAATATACCTATTTATTCCATGTTTCCATGTTAAAATAATTCATCCAGAAAAATGGGAATTTTTATTCTAGGTACGGTGTTATAAACAAGCTTACTTCAAGAAATATTTGTCAGATTTGGAAAAAATATGATGATGTCCTCCTAGCCGATTATCGGCTACGGCGGCTGTTCTCATGTAAGGAAATTAGCCAACTGCGCAGGACATATTATAGTCCACTAGCATTTGCGCAGACACAGGTGCACTCACTATTCCTTCACTCTCATAGCCCGATGGGACGGCAAATCGACATGACCGGAGAGAGATCAGGCGCAGGACCAACATTTACGTGCTCAAAAAAAACGTGATTTGACGACGCTATTGTTATAGCTATTATTACTGGAGAGTCGATTTTGAAATAATTTGACATTGTTAGATATTGTAACATATTGCGCCGACTTCAAATAACTAGGCAACAGGGCAGGACAAAGAAGTAGATAGCCTATTCATCCATGGAGGCTATGAGATACTCTTTATTCAGGTGAGCGAAGTAATCAGTGAGACTGGTGGTGGAAACTGGTTTATTATGTTCCACTGCTGAGCACAGGCCTCCTCTCACACGGAGAAGGATTGAGCATTATTCACCACGCTGGCTCAATACGGGTTGGTGATTTCTGACTATATAGTCCAGGTTGCCTCAATATGTTTTCCTTCACCTTTTCATCAGCCATTGGTGTCCAAGATATACTTAGAAAGTACATACAAACTTAGAAAAGTTGCATTGGTACTTGCCTGTACTGGAATCGAACCCACACCCTCATACTCGTCAGGTTGGTTCTGTAGCCACCCAGGCAACCACGACTATTATTTTATTATGGGTAAAATAATACTAATAGATAACGTTATATTGACCTGTATGACCTTAACTTAAAAGATAAAAATACCTGTATGCATAGCAACGCCAAAAGCCAAGTCACAATACTGACTGCAATCAAATTCTGCTTCGTCATCATGACAATTACTTAATATCTTTCTTATCTAATGTTTATAATCGTTTGATAACATCATTACTTTTTCCAAGAAATACCTAAATCTTTGTAAAACTTTTCCTTTTAACCTTGAGATTCAGATTATTTAGCAAATTAATATTTTTAATCTGTCTATCGGTGGTACAGTAGACCGCACATCAGTGGTAACTGTCATGCACCTTAACTCAATAGTAATAAGTACGATTTTCCTATAAAACTGTTACCACTGACCTGAAGTAGACTGTACCACGCGATATTATTTTCTAGATCATCATTTCAGGTGTTCAAAATCTTTTTGCTTCTTCTTAGCGTTTATCCCGTCCTGTGACGGGGTATAAGCCTGAAAAGTTTGATTGGATTAAAAAAAAATATCAACCATCGGGCCAACAGTCATTATTTCTTTATTGAGGAATTATTTCTATAGATATTATAATCTATACCTATTATTATAATCTATGTAATGTGTATAGTGAGACTTGAAGCCGACCACAAAATAGTTTGGAAAAGGCTCGGGAGAGTAGGTATATCAAAACAATTGAATATTAAAACATCCATTTATTCTCTTTCCAAAGTCAGCACCAACTCCTTGAGTTTCTTCCTGTTGACTTTAGAAGTGCTGGTCGTCGGCAGTTCCTTCATGAAGATTACACCTCCTCTCAGCTGCTTGGAGTCTGTCAGCGATTCTGTAAATACGAAAATTCTCTCTTAGATATTTTGTTCCACAGTTTAGGTAACGTAGGACTCCTTATCTATCTTTTATCTATTAACGTGCTAATGATCACGAACTACTGGTCCAATAAAGAAAAAAATGTTTCAGTGTCTCTTAACCTTGGTGCGCTTAGAAGGTCCTACAGGATTTGGATGAAACGGATGACAGAATCTAGTACTGCTATAATTTTTATAATCGGACCCGAAGCTCCTTATGAGCGCGTTCAAGCAAACAAACTTTCTAATATTACAGCAGTGTACAATAAAAAGGCAATCCACTTAAATACTATGAAAACCCCAAATCACTGTTATTCAATACAGATATATCAGTGTTTTCTTGTTTACCTTTGACTAGATCCTTGATCTCCTGCGCGGTGGGGCTGCAGCCAGGTTTGGGCACAACGCACGCCACCACCAGGTCCCCGCACTCGTTGTCAGGTATCCCGGTCACCGCCACGTGGAACACGCCAGGGTGCTTCATTATCACGGTCTCGATTTCCACTGGAGATACCTAGTTATATTATATCTGTTAGTTTTATGAATGTTTTGACTTTCAGATGCAGGAGATGGTCTCATGACTTACTTTCAAAATCAGGACCACTTTTAATGCGTCATTTACATATCATACGATTGGCGTAACTGGCCTTTTTTTTCTTGTCGGTATAACATAACATAAAACCTCCAATAGTCGAAGATTAACCTTCCATTTTGGACTTACATACTTTGCTCTCTTACATTATGTCGTTTTGCCTACCGATTATGTACACAAATGTCGGTGAATTGGTTTTTAGCCTAGAGGCCAATGAACGAATTAGGAAGACGTGGTTCTCTTTAACATAGACCAACCTTAAAGTCTTATGGAGCCGATTGAGAAAAAGGAACAATTGTAGCATTTTACTGACCTGATGATTCCTATACTTCAGCAGCAGTTTGTAACGTTCCACAAAGTACAGATTCCAGTATTCGTCCCTGTACAGAATATCACCAGATCTGAGCCAGCCGTCCTCTGTCAATGCCTCCTTTGTAGCTTCCGGGTTATTGTAGTATCCCTGAAAAGCATTGGAATTATGGAGTCACTATTTATATACAATCTTTGCTGTGTCTTTGGACATCTCCAAGTTATGCAAAGTTAGAGAGATTAACCTTTAAAAAAACTGTTAGTCAACCAACAAACTGTTAGCCGATAGCTTAGTCTTCTTTGTGCGGGGGTTAAATAAATATGTATGTAACACTACATAATTTTGATGGTGATGATGGTTAAAGGTACGGCACATATAGATTGAAGTCTTACTTTGAATACAGATGGGCCTCTGAACCATAATTCTCCTTGAACGTTGGGTTCTGTGATTTCTTCCAATGTTACAGGATTCATTAGCTGGAACAGTCAAAATAATATTAATTGAAGACATGTAAAGCTAGTCCAGAAATTATATATTAGAGCAGGATATTTCATAGAAGCTAATCACGAGGTGACTGAAACTTAGTGAAAATTCATCTGTTTGTTTTTTTTTTATTAGCCTGTGCTGTCCCACTGCTGGGCAAAGGCCTCCCCCAAAGCCTTCCACTTTTCTTTATCCCTCGATGCTTGCTCTGTTTGTTTAAAAAGTGAAAATTGATTTGAAAGAACTTTAAGGCCATATTACTTACTTTTAATTCCACATTTCCATTAGGCCTGCCGCAGGAGCCTGGTGCCGCTGGAACGTCATGCTGCACACAGATCCCACTGAGTTCACTCATGCCGTACAAGACGTGGATTTCATCAGTTTGGGCTATTTGCTGCAGTGGAAAATCCCAATATTTTAATCAAAAGTAAAAAGAAACAGCCAGAGATTCATTGACCATAAGATTAAGGAAGAGCAAAAGCTTTACGTGGTCGGCTGTTACGGGTCAAAAGCCAGAATGTCTGACAATCGGTCTTACCAAGTTGAAGAGGTTAGATATGCAGTTACTCCACGTAAACCACACGTAAATAGACTGGAAGCCGAACCCCGATAGCTTCAGGAAATGGCTAGGCAGATGATGATGATATACTACTTGCTTTACTTGAAGGTTACCTTAACTTCATTCATGAGATCTTGTGTCACAGCGCTGCCTCCAAGCAAGATGTGCTCGAAGCAGCTGAAGTCGCATTTTGCGTTCATTATCATCGTGGTGATCAGGGTAGGGCTCATGATCATGTAGTCTGGCTGTAGAAATAAGAATTAAATAATGATAAGAAGATGAATTGAGTGAAGTAAGAATTGATTATAAGCAGAACCCTAGCTACTGTGATTGGATTTGGGACAAAAAGCTTTTTTTAAACTTGACAAAAAGAGGTTCTTAGTTTCACCTGTATGTATATTTGTGCACGACTATCAAACGTTTGGCTGAACCGATTTGGATGCGGTTATCAGCACAGTATTTGCCAGGCTAAGGGGAAGGCATATTATTGAAGTCGGTATAGTTAGTTTAGTTTTTTTTTGGAAAAAGTAAAAATCCCAAAAACATAACTACAACATTAGCTAGTCCGATACAAAATTAATGTAACCCTTAGGTGATCTTCACACTGCCCCGCACCACGCTGCATCTTGCGTGTCGACGCACCTACGCGCGTTCCTGCGGGAGTGCAGATCTGCAACATCGTGCGGGTTTTTCACGCACTCACGCGCGTAGGTGCGTTTTGTAAATTCACGCACGGCGGCTTCCATTTTCAAATATACACGTCACGCCCATTCAAAATCACGCGCGTCACTGCGGGATCAGTGTGCCATACCTTGCGTTTCGCCCCGCACCAACGCGCGGGGGTGCGTTTTTCTCCGCATGTATGTGCGTGATCCGCATGAACGCGCGTGGATGCATTTTCAGTGTGTTGGACTATGCGTGTTTTCCATACAAACGGAGATATTTCCATACAACGGAAAAAAACGCATCCACGCACTACGCTGCATCATGCGGGGCAGTGTGATAATCGCCTTATATTTACAAGAAGAAGATTTCAAAGAATGCCTACCTTATACTTATTAACCAGGTCAGCAAAATGTTCAGGAGTGACAGGAGCTGATGTCTGCAGCCGCGTGTACTTCAGGATCGAAGAGAAGAGGTAGTGGAAGCCAGCTGACAGCCACTGTGCTGGTGATGTCACTAGTGCTAGTCTCACTGGAGATGGAAATTTCGAGAACATTGTCCTGAAACGAACAGAATAAATAAGTAGTAGTGGCTGATTCAGAAGAATATTGTACACGTAAAATCTCACACAAAGACGTGAAAAGATATATGGATGTTCGTTAATATTTTACGCAACATCTAGTGCATGGATTTTAATGAAGCATGTGTTCTAATGTGCATCAGAATAACGTATAATGCAACTTTTTAGCAGGTTGTGGAAAGAAGTTCCCTTAGATGAGGTAAAGCAGCGAACAACTATAAATTTTGTAAGTTCTATTTCATTAGATTTTCAACTTTATGTTTTAAGCATAAGGTTTAATGCTGATTGGGCAAGTTTTACAGATTGTAACCTGCCTACAATTTTAGCCTAATTAAAAAAATTGCGTACCACATGGTCGGCGTTCCTGTGGCTATATTCTTGTGTGTTAACATAGCAGTCTTAGGCACTCCTGTTGTTCCACTCGTGGATGTCAGGTACCCCACGGTCTCAGCAGGATCGAAATCCGTTGCCCTGAAATAAGACTTAGATTACAGACGAAATAAGACGAGCATGAAAACAAATGTTTGTGTCAAGTTGAATCAAGAATTAGTAATTGTCCTAAAAATATTATAAATGCGAAGTTTGTATGGATGTTCGTTGCTCTTTCATGAACTTGCTAAGCCGTAAAATAGGTTATAACCATCACAATAATATATAGGCTACTCTTTAATTACGTACTGGAAGTAGATCACTAGGGACGCGGGTATAACCGGGGGGGGGGGAAGTATTTATAATACTCTGTTCTCTAACCAAGAAGTATGAAATTAACTTACTGGAAGTCTTCTACTGCTTTCTCATCTGGAGTATCCAGCAGCTGTGCCAGTGTTAGATAGTTGCTACCTTCGTTGAAGGTCACAATCTGAGCATCCACTTCAGCCACGGTCAGGGCTTTTTTAATATCAGACGTCTTCTCGCTTTGACCGAAAATTATATTCGGGCGATTTGCTTGGAAGAGATCTTTTAACTCATCTGAAAAGTGGATTATCATAGGATATTTAATCAGGCCTATACTAATGTGATTGAACAGTTAGAGGTCAGCGTTTTCGTAGTAATGAGATGACAAAAGGGATGAAACAAATATTGCAAACCGTTAACATGAATGTCAACGGATGAAGAGGGAATACCATGTAATAGATGAATTCATGATATGATTGAAAGATAACACGCATGAGAAAGGATTATATTTATGTTGATTTTTGGTATACAGGCTGACAGAGAGGAATGGAAGAGGAAAATGTATCGTGCACAAATATGTTATTAATAGGGCAAGAATAAAAAATTGCAAGATTTGTTTGACAGAAATGAATTCTTGTTGGTTATAGAGCAAAAAATACTTGGAGAGGCCTATGTCCAGCAGTGGACTGCGATAGGCTGATGATGATGATAGAGCAAAAAATACTTACTGACACCTAATGTAGCGTCAATACAAGCCACCATGATGCCAAGATACAGAGCAGCATTATGAGGTATACAGAAGTCCAAGTGGTTCGGCCCCATGAGCACCATGACATCTCCCTTCTTCAGTCCCAGCGCAGTGAGAGAGATGGCGCATCGGATGCTCCTGTCTAATACTGAGCCGTTGGTTTCTGATTCCCCTGTTGCTCCATCAATCTGTGGGATGTAATTTAAGTTATACTGTCACTTATCTCTAACAATATCATTAGCTTCCTCCAGCAATTTTTCTCGCGTCTCGTGTGAATTTCTCCACGCACTCAGATATCGCTGGTGCCCACAGTTTTAATCGCGCCCCAAGAGAACTGGTTCCTGTGCCCGGACAGACTATATAACCTATGTTATTCAAGGATAGTGCAACTTTCCAACAGTGATTTTTGTTAAATCGGTTCAATAGTTTTGGAGCCTTTTGGGTACCAACAAAGAAGCAAGAAAATGTTTCCATTTTATTAAGAGCATAGTGTAGAAGAGCAAGACAGTTTCATTCGTAGTTACCTGTGCCACGAAATTAGGGTCATCTTTCAAGCCTTGCAGTATCAGCTTGCCTACATGGTGTCTGTCTGATGGGATCCCAGTCTTCGCCACAAGTTGGGCGCCTATCTCCTCCATATACCAATGAACTGCATCAAAAGCACGCCTCACCATTATTTCTGTAATCAGAAAACAGAACTTATTAGAAATTGCTTCGAGTAGGTATGTTTTATATCATCTGCCTAGCCTTTACCACTTATCTAAGACTTAACTTATCTAAGAAATGTTGGGAAAACATCGGTACCAGTGTCGATACCAAAATATAAGGTCCAAAAAACACCAATCCAAACTAATATTATAAATGCGAAAGTAACTCTGTCTGTCTGTCTGCCTGTCTGTCTGTCTTTTCATCACGCCTAAACTACTGAACCGATTTGTGTGAAATTTGGTACAGACATAGTTTGAAACTTGAGAAAGGACACAGGATAGTTTTTATTACAAAAAAAATAAAAATAAAATTATTCCGGACATATAGAGCCATCTATTGGTCAAATCAAAAATCTGCTGGTAGTCACTATTCCACGCAAACGAAGTTGCGGGCAAAAGCTAGTTAGTAATAATTATAAATTGGAATTAACCTGTAATGGTTAATTAAAACAAAACAAAAGTAATTTAAATTAGAATATACACTACTTACATGTTTTTGTGATGCGTCAGATCCGTGCAACACCAAAATATTATCAGTGATGATTATAGTTTGTGTTTTACTTATATAATGCTAACATCATCAATTAGAGATAATTTATCAATAAATTATTACCTATCGCATTTTACAACTAGCAACTTCTACTATTACACTTAAAACTGCATACCAACATCTGTAGGTATTATTAAGATTATAAAGCTGAAGATTTTGTTTGTGTACATACATAAACTGTTTATGTTATAATATATCTATACTCATTGGGGGTTATAATCTTCGGCACGAATGTAGAGCGCTGACCTTCACCTGCGCAGAAGTAATCATAAGTAGCCGTTACTCGGGATTGGTTCTTTGCCAATAAATCACTTCTGCGCAGGTGAAGGTCAGCGCTCAAGATTCGTGCCGATGATTCTAAACAAAGAGGATTTTTTGTTTGTTTGTTCCCTAAGGGCTGCGAAACTGCAGAACCGATTTTAAAAATTGTTTCACTGCTGGGACTGTAGTACACTATCCCCGAATAACATAGGCTATAATATTTTATCCGGAACGGACAGAATACACAAAATGACTTGTATAGTTATAAGTACATAATATAACAGATAAACTCAATTAAACTAACTAGCACTCGTAAGTAAATGCTAACTCATTCAAATGCATTTGTTCTCGCCACGGCCAAGGCTAACATTGTAAACATAGTTGAACAGAACGCATAATCATGTATACAAACAAACAGCTATTTACGTTTACATAGTAATATCACGACTAGAGATTAAAGTCCAGGTGTTCACCCGTCAGTCGTATAATTTTTTGTAAAGAACTTGATTGGATAAATCTTCCGCTTGTGTCTAAAAATAGCATGTACTTACAACCTTCCTTGATAAATAGGCTATCTAACAATAGCTATTTTTAAATAGGTAAATAAGTTCTTCAGCTTAATAATATTATCATCATCTTCTTTTTTTTTGTTTCAGCTGAGGAAAATGCCTCACGCATACACACACCGCCCGGGGAGACGGTGAGGTTATGTGGGGCTTGTACCCACTAAAAACCTCAGGTTTTGTGCCGTCTTCTGCCTTTTAGAGAGGGGCCACGAGGACCAAAGACGACTTACGTGACCATTATCATCATCTCCTAGCCTTTTTCCAACTACGTTGGTGTTGGCTTCCATTATAATTGCATGTAGCTCAGTATGGAGCGACTGCCTACTTGACCTCCATAACTCAGTTTCTCGGGTAACACGATACCCCGGCTTCTCACTTCCAGTAACGACTGCCAAAGATGCTCAAATGACAGCCAGGACCTTAACCGTGCCTTCCAAAACTCGGAGAAACTCGTCATAACAAGATAACCACTTATGCGATTCATTCATAAAAGTACTGGTACTTTATTATTCCTAGTGTGCATAATATACATTGTGCATCGAACACTGCATCATAGACACGCGTACCTAATTAAAGTAGGACGCTCATATCAACTCATCTACAGTATTAATTACAATTGCAATAGCGTGCTCCAAACACGGAAATCTAATTCTTTTTAAATTCGTGTTGAAGGACCAATAAAAGGTTTACTTGTTTAGAGTAGGTACACGCACACTGCTAATTTTTAGTCGGCCAAAAAGTTGTGTTTTTATTTCAAACTAGCTTTCGCCCGCGGTTTCACCCGCGTCCCGAAGCCGGATGGTGACAAAAACTATCCTAAAACCTTCTCCCGGGTCTAAGTTAGGTACCTCCCCTCTAATTTTCAGCCAAATCGGTCAAGCCGTTTTCATGTTTTGTCGTTACAACGGAAAGCGGGTTTCATTTTTATATAATATACATAGACATAATGCAGGTGCTTATGAAAAGTCCAGCTGCACGGTTCCAAGCACGGTTCCAAGGACTTGGTCTCATGAAAAAGAACCGGCAAGAAACTCCATGGATCTCTTTTTAAAATAGCAGTCCTATTTTCTTAAATAAGTAGACAGATTGACAAGGGCTTCTAAAAATACAAATATTTATTTGACTAAAACGAACTTTAGTTTCTTTGCTTTGATTGACAGGTTAACCACCCCACCTGTTTTAAAATTGACAGGTTAAACAACCCCTCATATCACTTTAAATGACAAGGCGGTATTATAGTTAAAACTACGAAGGCTTTCTATTTATTATTTATAGAGCAGTTAAGCCAACAAGGGAAAAAAACGCCTGCTATTAATTTATCATCAATCAGTATATTTACCTCTTCGAGATCGATTTTTTTCTTAAGGTTCATAGAAACACGGAAATCTTATCTTAAATGAAAAAAAACAATAGAAATTATCACCACCAGTCCACTAGGCTAGACTTGAAATCTGAAATCGCGAATCCGCCTTGAGTAAGCGTGGGGAATAATTCTTATTTCTTCTCTGTCTGAGAATAGCCTGTACCCTGAAATCTTCTTCTTCTTTCTCCTGCCCTGTTCTCAATTTTACTTGGGGTCGGCGCAATATGTCATTTTCTTCCATTTTCCCCGTCTGTCACTCGTCATACTGACACTCACTTCCTTGCTATTCATATCATCTTTCAGGCAATCCATCCATCTTTTCTTAGGTCTTCCTCTTCATCCATCTACATTCATACTTAGCACACACTTTGTTGCATGCGTATCATCCCTCCTCATTACATGCCCATACCATGACAATCTTCTACTCCTCATCTTTTCTGTAACTGGCGCTACTTTCAGACTTCCTCTAATGTAATCATTTGCCTGTACCCTGAAATGGGACAGTAAAAAATGATAATGGAGTAATATAGCCTGTATTAACAGTATACATAGGTTCATAATTATTTGCACATCATTGAGATCGATCCATATTGTTGTCGAGTCATACAAGTACCATGAACTTCGATCATGACTTTAATTTTGTGTGTTTTTCATACAGCGGCCTTCGGACTTGTAGTTAATTTCGAAGCTTCTTTCAGAGTTCAATCAAAGTTTATATGTGTAAGGTTGGTTGTACACCAATGCTCCTGATAAATTATTTTTAGAAACTAATATTTTCAGCAAATAATTGCGTGTGTGTTAAGATAAAGTTAACTAAGTCCGTTAAGTTTGTTTTAACGTCAACTGGAACCCACCAATAACATGCCTTCCGAAACAAGGATGATCTCGAAACTGACCCATCCACGGGTCGACCTAGACAAGCGTTGCTTAACCTTATGATCGACCGACTACTTCGGCTGACACTTACCCTCGAGGCCCTCATGTTATAAATAAGTCTATTGTGACAAATACATATATCTACTTAGATAAATATCTCTGCCATACACGACAATTGTATCATCAAGTAATTTTATGCAAACCCAGCAAACATTGTTAGGAGCTACAAGGTAAAATCTATATTAGTATTATAAAGCTAAAGAGTTTGTTTGTTTGATCATCAGGAACATCCAATAAAGAAAATATACTATTCTTCATTGCTGTATAAGTACCATTTTACATCTTTGGTAGTCGTTACGGGTATCCAGAAGCCAGTAAGTCCCACAACCAGTCTTATCTAAGGGTTGCCATAAAATGCGATTTTACGTCAAGTGTCCGGGTTTTTAATGTTTGTCCGGGTTTCGACGAAATTCGAGATGGCAGCCCTACCACGGGGGTAAAGTCGCAGGTAGAAGCTAGTTTAATACGAGTCCTTGAAACACAATTGTCAAGCTCAACCAGTAATTTAGTGCCACAAAGAGCCACCATTATCTTCGAAATAATTTATATCTACTACATATTTGACGAGAAACGCCGTTTCGATCGCTTGCTTGCTTTTAAAGGAGATGGTATATTTGGAATTCGTTTTTTTAGACTAAAAATAAAATATTTTAGGGCTAGATTTAGACCATTCTAATTTATTGGGTAGTCTACTACCCGGACACTGCAAACTCTAAGTCGGCCGATAGTTTGTTTGGGCTCATAAATCAGTATGAAGATGAATGGTAGTACACACATTATACATATAGGTATTTTGCTGACTGACTGAAAACTTTGATTGTTATCAAGATTTTCTTTTTAATTCTAACAAATTTTCAGCGTTACATTCTTTAAGTGGTACAACCAAAGCTATGAATTACCAGTATCAGATAAATATCACTATTAATAGCATTTAGCCATCTTTCAAGTTAACGAGTTAAATTAACTATTATTTTGCTCATAACTCAACAATAGGTAGTTAAAATCAGCACTGTAGTAAAAGACAATATATGTATTTGCAATAGTTATTTGCAGACCTTAACTGTTATAAATCATATCCGTATGACCTTACAATCAATTGATGGAACTAGGTATATTCAATTGTCATCTATCTCTCCAATAGCAAGGGGGCCTTTCAAATAATTTTATTTGCTGTGTTTGTGAACTTTGAAGATCCATTTTGGTCCTTTTTATCCGCAAAAGGATATCTTAAAGACTATAAAAAATCAGGTTAGTTTAAAAAATATTTACTCCGATATTTACTCGTCAAAAAAGTGTGTACCTATTCAATTCGTCATAAAAATATAAATCACCACCGTTGTAATTAAAGCAACGAAAATTAAGGTCATTTTGTTCATCAAAATTATCGAAGTTATCTAATATCACAAATCAGTATTTTAATAGTAAAATTAATACAGTAATATTTAGATCAATAGCACCCTTCTTAACCTAGTGTGCAAACAACTTTATCTTTATGTCTACTGCAACTTATATAATGAGCCACTTACAGACCATATAACAAGACAGAGTAGTTCTGAACTCATAGCCAATAGGACATCTTCATATTAACCTCAAGTAAAATAGTTCACTTAAAACCCTTTGTACTGAAGGACTAAGTAGTTTGTATTTTAGGACCAAAAAGTTCTCGTGAAATTGTTGTCATTTGACAACCAAAAAGTATTTATTGGCATTCGATATTTGGATTTGAAGTGATTCCAAATAGTTTTCATTATATTCGAAATTTAAATTTAAAGTGATTGTATCGAAAGTTTCCGTGAGATAAAAAGTGTATTCTGAAGGTAAGTGTTGCAGGAATAAAATTTTATTCGTTTTTCGATAAGGTTTTTTAAGCGACATGAAAATTCTTAGGTCGATGACCCCTTGAATCGAACAATAATTAGCCTTCATCTCTTCCTTTTGCTGGTGTCCATTATTGTTACTAATTACTGGCACTGTATTTTATGAAATACTATAGAGGATCCACTATGAATCTATACTACAATGTGATAAAGAGTGTTTGTTTTTCCCTAACATAATAAAATAAAATAAAGTAAAAAAAAATATTTTTCTTTGTTTGTAATGGATAAACTCAAAAACTACAGGTACGATTAAAAAAAATCTTACACTGTTGGAATGCTACACTCTTCCCGAGTAACATAGTTTATATCTACTTTATCGGGCAGTAGTTCCCACAGGAAGCAGGTGAAACCTCGGGGAAACGGCTATTTCATTTCTTTGACGCAAACATGCAAAAAACAGACAGCAAGTACCGAAGTACCTAATTTTCATTTCCAACAGTAGGTACAAGATAAAAATGTTGTTTAATTAATTTAAAATACAGTTTAAGTGTTTTGGATTTAAATAGTGAAATTATACAATAACAGTGCAGGTAAGTATGTCGGCGAAAACCGGTGTCCATTTAGATATCGAAATCATTAGGATTTGTAAAACTATTTCGACAAAGAAGAATTCACATGAAAAATATAAGTAAAAATATTTTCATAGAATATGTTACAAAAGACTAGCTTTTCCTGCGATTTTACCCGCTTCTTGAAATAACTTCTTTACGTACACATATGTAGACTTAAATTTGCTGTCATGGTGCTGTTTAGTTTAATTATTAAAATTAAATCCTCATCATCCTCCGAGCCTTTTCCCAACTATCTTGGGGTCGGCTTCCAGTCTATCTGGATGTAGCTGAGTACCAGAGCTGTACAAGAAGCGACTGGCCTATCTGTTCCCCTAGTTAGACCCCTAGTTGCATTATTAAATCTATGAAATTATTACAGTAATTTTAGAGTTTATTCCACAGTACAAATAAGGATTTACCTACTCTTATTTCATGTAAATTATTGCATTATTTATAAGCTTTGATAAAAGGTACTATAAATTATAAATATTGAGACATTCATATTCAATAAACGGTCACATTAAATTATACTTATATCGGTTCATTGATAACTTTATATTTATTTGTGCTAGCTTTATAATACTCGTGATTACGGCTGCCATCTGTCCGGGTTTCCACGGATTTGTCCTCGTTTGGACGCCGTCCGGGGGCCGTCCGGGCGGGGTTTCAAGAAGTGTCCGGGGAAAACCCGGACACTTTTCATGTAAGGAAGCACCTCATTGAATTTAAGTATATGTTAATAGTAAATGGATTACAAATTAGGTATTATTTTGTTTAAATAAACCGAACTCGTTCGGGGAAAAAATGCGATTTACGCCAAATGTCCGGGTTTTATTAATGTTTGTCCGGGTTTGGCAAAGTTCGAGATGGCAGCCCTACTCTTGATTTAAATCGATAGAACTTTGCTCTTCAAAGAAATAGGTTCAGCCAATTTTCTTTGACTGGTGACACTTTTACAAACACGCATTTGCATTAAGTAGGTATGATATTAATTAGGGTGACAAGGATATGCATAAGTACATAGAATAAAACTTGCTATTTCTGCTAGTTATATGGCTTAGTAGTCAATTCGCATCAATTTGACCTACCTACGATGGCATTCTCGACTTTTTAAAAACCAAATTTTTCTGTACAATTCCATTGTGGTCTTTCAATAGCCTGTTTACTTTGGTCCTTTTTATACCAAGGTACCAAAGTCTCAAGTACCACGTCACTCGTACCTGCTCATCTGATCATCATCAAAACAAATGATCTCGTACACTACCCAATGACATTTAGATTGACTTGACAATCAATGTTACTTCCTACTGTCAAGTATATAAGGATATAGAAACATGAGCTAAGTACTGCTTATTAATTAAACTGCACACATGAAGGGCTTGCTAT
The DNA here is from genome assembly GCF_030705265.1 of Helicoverpa armigera. NCBI lineage: Eukaryota > Metazoa > Arthropoda > Insecta > Lepidoptera > Noctuidae > Helicoverpa > Helicoverpa armigera. Next base: position 7,744,156 of record NC_087141.1, read on the forward strand.
TTACATTGGATTTTGAACTATAGTTACACCTTATAAGGTTCAAAGTGCAATAAATGTTACGGCATTAACGGTATCGTTCAATGAATTATTGATAATTAGTTGTTTGTCCGCGGTTTCACCCTCGTTCCGTAGGAATTACTGCCCTTACCGGGATAAAATACAGACTATGTTAGGTACTCGGGAAGAGTGTAGCTAGTGAAATAATTTTGAAAATCCGTTCGGTCGTTTTGAAGTCTCTTTTTTAGCGATGGCAAAAATCATCAAATGACCCCTCCCGCTACGGGTTAACAGCAGCGAGGGAGTGTCAGACTTTTACTGACTAAAAATCCATCGTGTTCCTTCGTAATCCTTTTATGTACCAGGGCCGCGGTAACTCTTTTGAACAATCCCGCAGCCCCTCGTTTCGAAGTATTTAGGATACAAACTAGCAAATGTTTCTTCTTAATTATTAAGTACAGATACTTAGTAATTTATGTATACTTAGTTTACACTTCCTAAGATAATAATATCTTGAATGGGTAGTGCATTATTGTTTTATATTAATAAGCTACTGATAAAATGTCTCTGACTCCATTCGGATAAAATATGCATGCTTCAACTGGAGTGAAATCTATACTAATACAATAAAGAGGAATCATTATCTAGAGGCTCCGGAAAACTGCTCTTTCAAAATAAAATTGCATTTTTTTAAATTCTATTGTACATAAATAAAAAAAAAAAGTGAAATGCAAAGTGTGTCAAACCTATTCACATTTTGAGTTCTTTAATATACTGGCTTATTTAGGTTGATTAACATAAAGAAAAAATAAAAATACGCAAAAATAATGAAAATGCGTTTCTCGAACAAATTAAATACTTAGTATAAAAATGTGCGCCAACTAGAACAGCTACCGTATTTTCCTTTGAAAACTGACAGCGGTAAATTTTTCTTTCGGAACTAAATAAGTAATAATAACTTTCGGAGTGAAATAAGGACATCATTCTAGGCGGATGGACAATTATTTCCTTTGTTTTTCCTTCACATTTAGTCAGACATTGGTATCCAAGACATATGTATTTAATGTACTTAAGTATAATTCATAAAAATTTAACGTTCACTTACAGGTCATTTAACTTTTTAAGTACCAACAGAAGACCAAAAGGACCAAAAATGACTTTGCGTCGAATGGTCAACGACTCCGTCCATTGGTTCGTGGGAGAACTAACCTCAAGAATAGTAGCCGAGTCTGGGATACCTACAGACAGATACCACCTCGGCAAGATCTTACTGCAAAGCTTTAAGGATGCACCGGATTTTGTACTGCAGGTAAACAGCAATTATCTACATAAGTGGAAAGAATCATACTGATAGAAATATTAGGTGATTTTCACCCCATTATGTGTATATTCGCCCTAGTGCAATTTACACATTGGCCCCGTGGTTAGATTAAAAAATAATATAAAAAACGAAGAGCACAGACCCAGCATAGACTTACGTAGTTTTTTTTTTCATTTTCTTAGAATGTCATGTGCGCCTGTAATTTTTTAATTCCAAGTGTTTCATGAAGAGGCATTTATTTATTTCTTCAAATGCAATATAGCTCGCTTGAATGAGGGTTTTCTGTATCAAATAAATAATAAGTTAAACTTTTCAATGGAAAAGATCTTCCTGCCTTGTTGCAAACTGGCTCATCAGTCATCATGGCAATTTTGGATGGCAATGCTGATTCTTCGGCGAAATTTTGATCAAACCTTAGTCAAAGGAGAATAACTCAAGATTTTTCTCCAGTTTTTTGTAAAAAAAATACCTCTCCCCAGATCGACGGAGCTACGGGAGAATCAGAAACCTACGGTTCAGCTCTAGAAAGAACCGTTCGATGTGCCACCTGCTTCAAGAACCTGGGTCTTGGACATGGAGACGTGGTGATACTCATGGCACCCAATCATTTGGATGTAGCTATACCGTTGTATGCTGCTCTGTATCTGGGGATCATTGTGGCAGCTGTGGACAGGACTTTGACTATAAGTATGTGTTTTTTTTTACTTTTATAAAGACAGAAGAATGCCATCATCATCATCTGCCTTGCCTTTTACCAATTACGTTGGGGTCGGCGTCCAGTCTAACCGGACTCCTATTTGACATATCCTAATCATCTGTTTCACACTCTTGTTTTTTTTATCATAGGTATATTTTTCATCGTGCTTATTCGTGCATCGGAGAGCACGTTAATGTCGGTCCTGCGCCTGATCTCTTTCCGGTCGTGTCGGATTGCCGTCCCATCGGGCTAATCGACCGTGGACGCTTCTATTTTTCACGAAAAACACTTTCCATAGAGTTCAGAATATTCTGTATTAGGTGCAAGTTTTAAAAACAGGAATACATACTTACATTACGAATTTTATTTAAAAAAAACTGTAAATCATGTTGCCTAGATGTTTTTTTACTTTAGTGTTTCAATAAAAACTGTAAGTAGTTACGCATGTCGGAATACTACTAAGGAATTTTCCGTATAATTATGTGACTTGTACAAAACATCGCGTAAATAGTTAAACATAATCTTCTTGATTGGAGTCATTAGCACGATATGTTTTAGCCGACTGTGTAAAAAAGAGCATAAAGTTTTTGTGAGTGCTGGCACACTCGGTTCCCATATAAATAGACTTTAAAATGTCAGACAGCAAATTAAAATAACTAAGAAAGATATAGTTACATACTTCATTTGAGTAAACAGTCTTGGTACGAGTTTATAGCTAAAAACCAATGTAATTACAATAACAACTGCAGTTACTTAATCCATTGAATCATTATTATAAGCAGTATAGTTCATTTGTTTAACATGTATGTATTTGTGTAAAAAGTTATATCAATATTGCTTACCAGCCAGTTAAACAATCAGTTAAGTGCCTACGTAAATACTTACCATACAAAAACACTAAACTTTTGCTCCATTTCACAGATGAACTGCAACAAACCTTCGCCTTCTCAAAACCGAAAGCGATATTCTGCCAAAGCGACAGAGCGTCTGATATCCAACTTACTCTGAACAACTTGAACTTAGATGCTCAGATTATCAGCTTTGATAAAGGAGACTACCTCTGCAGCTTCAAGGATTTTATGGCCAATTATGGAGATGACTTGCCTGTGGATGAATTCAAGTAAGAGTACGCACATACTACATAGATTTAGTCGGCCGATAGTTAGTTTGTGCTCATAAATCAGTATGAAGATGTATGGAAGTACACACGTAACAAAGATTGGGTATTAGTTCGGTATCAGACTGAATAAAAACTTTCATTGAAGTCAGAATTTTAGCACTTGGTAGGAAAACATATTTTTTTCCTACTAAGGGCCGCTATAATAGTATGCAGTGTGCGCGCAGGTTAAGGAAACTATTTTATAAAACCACTAACAATTGCGTGTGTTGATTGATTTTGTCATAGAATTAGAGAGTATTGTTTCCAAATACTGGCCATAATTTTATATTAGTCGTTTCAAAAATAAGTAATATAAAATATAGGTACCTACAATTGATTTATTGATTAGCAAGAAACAAGGTACTTATTGTATTTTATTTCATTTCTACACAGTAATAACAAGTTTACTAGTCACATAAAAACTGAGTATTACTATGAAGACGGTATTGAATTTTATTACGATCTTTTATAACTTACGTTCTTTTCAGATGTGCAGACTTTGACCCTGAAGAATCACCAGCATTTCTGATAGCTACCAGTGGTACAACAGGTCTGCCCAAAGCTGCTGCTGTCACTCACAAGAATTTTGCTATCATAACACCTTATGTTTGGTAAGAACTATTTCTCCTTTAGAGTTCAAGGAAGTAGGTATAGGGATATTGTGTCCTAGAGCGATGACGTAGATAGAGCGAAGTGAAGAAAACAAATAAGAAAGCTGACTCCAGCACCATGTGCGATACATAGCAGGCTTTCCTGCTAGTAGGCACTGGTATAATCACTCCTTTTTATAATTCCTAGTAGGCACTGGTATAAGAATCACTCCTTTTTATAATTCCTAGTAGGCACTGGTATAATCACTCCTTTTTATAATTCCTAGTAGCCCTGAAGTAGGCTTTTATACAAATCATGAAACACAAATATAGGGTAGATAGGTTTCTTAACGGTTGTATATTATAATTTTATCCTTGGAGATTTTATACCTGATTTATCCTGGAAGAATGAATTATTATACTTTCATTTTTTTTTCTGGTTTAATCTCCTTTCATCTTACCAGGGCCAGATACACTAAATTCCCAACACCAACACGCTTGGCCCTGATTGGCTCACCGCTGCAGTGGTTGACAGCGCTGCTGAACTTCATCATATCACCGTTGTTGAGGTTCCAAAGGCTGCAAACGTCTGAAAACATGACGCAAGAACATGCTTATGAGCTGATTAATAAATACAAGGTAAGGGGTAGACTCATGTTGCAACAGAACTGCGTTTTGGGTTTCTACCTTCACTAATACAAGAAATGTAAGAAGTAACGTTACTAAAATCACGTTTGTTGTATGGGATACCCCAAACTATGTATTTAATTATAGTTTTCAGTAGTATTGTTTTCGCTCCTCTGTCCGTCCGTCCGTCCGTCCGTCGGTCCGTCTGTCACCAGGCTGTATCTCATGAACCGTGATAGTTAGAGAGTTGAAATTTTCACAGATGATGTATTTTCTGTTGCTGCTATAACAACAAATACTGAAAACTTGAATATAACAAACGTGAGTTTTTTTTGTTCTACTACGTATATAGCTAGTGTTCTTCTGTTCCAGCCAACGTATACAATCTTCAGCCCCACAATGATGACGACTCTCATAAAGCCTGATGACAGAGATCGATGTGACTTCACATGCTTGGAACTCCTCATGTTAGGTGGAAGTGCTGTTCCTCAAGATCTTGTTGATGATCTCAAGGTTTGTACTAAAGACTGTTTATCCGAAAAAGGTAACTTACCGTTAGGACTGCTATGAAATTAGTGATCTGAGAAAAACTGGCTTCATGTCCTACATTTATGGAACTTGTAATTTGTTGATTAGTTTTAACTTGAGCTTTTCCAATTTTTTTCGTTGTTCGTGTATTATACCTTTTACTATACATCTCTGTCTGACGTTATGTCACGAGTAGTATTATTTCTAGTTATATCGTCTTTTATATAATCCATTCATTGCTTCTTTAGTATCTTCCTCTACATCATTCCATATCTAAGCTCTCGACAATACAAAATTATTTTCATTCATCCACATCACATACCCTTACAATATCCGCTGTCTTCTCTCCTTGTCATAAACTTTCGACTGCCTCGTTGGTCTAGTTATCGATAACGCTACTAATGTGCACGAGGTCTCGGGTTCAATTCCCGGGACGGGCCGAAATCGCTTTGTGGCTTTTAAAAACTTTTACAAAGCAGCCCAGAGTCTGGAAGTTGGCGGTGTCACACCCCTGTGCCCGAGAGGACAATTAAAGCCAGCGTTGCCAAATGCTACCCAGTAGCCGTCGTGCTTACAATTCCACGTCAGGGGCCATCAGACGGATTTGAGAAAACTCTGACTCCAGGGCTTGCTAGGTGATTAAACCTGCAGAACACTCGATAAGAAGGAGAAGATTAATAGCTTGTTATCAATAATATTACGTTTATTGCACTTTGTACTGTCACGCCATCTGAATCTATATATCCTTAGATACCTTTTATATGCTTTCTCATTGTGACTGCTCTTATTTTTGTGTTCTCATTACCACTATTTGCTTTCATGAGTCACTTTGTAATTAAATTACTATTATTGTTTAACGTTTATTAGAACAAACATAATTCATTTATGCTCCAATAAGTGATAACTTAGACAATATGTTTGGATATTCTATTCTGGTCCAAATTAAGAGTCGGCCGATAGTTTGTTTGGGCTCATAAATACGTATGAAAATGTATGGTAGCTCGCACATTGCAAAGATCAGGGATTTTACGATTTTCAGACCGACTGAAACCTTGATTTTCTGAAAAAAAAAACTATTTTGCCAACCATCGGGTCAACTATCGGCCAGCTGTTTAGTGTGTAGGTACTCGAGGCCTTATTTGATTTAATTATATTATTTTCAGGTGTTTATTGACACATATGTGTACACTTATTAAACTTTTGTTTTTATGTTTTGACTAACTTACAGATGATATCACCAAATACAGAAGTTGTGAATGTATATGGCATGAGTGAGCTGAGTGGTGTCGCGTTTCATGGGGACGATCCCGCCCCAGGGGCTTGTGGGAAACCCATGGGATGCTTTCAATATCGGGTGAGAAGTCTAAGCCTTTATACAAACCTACATATTTAAAGATCAGCTGTTCCACGCGGTTTCACCGCGCCCCGAAGAATTTACGTAATATATTTTATGCTTTCCTGGTACAGCAATTGGCGTTGGCACTTGAGTATTGGTCACCATGTACCAGGACAGCATAAAATACATGAAGGAAATCCCTCAGGAAATCGAAAGAGGAAATCCCTGAAGCCATGTGAAACAGCTATTAAGACTATATTTTGCACATTTTATTTAGTTCTTTATAGAGGGCCATGGGTTCTAATAAGTGTTTATTACATTCTTCTTGGTTTTTAGATAGTAAATGTTGAAACAATGGAAGATATTTATGAACCTAACGTGCCAGGCGAGTTGTGGATCAAAGGACCAACTGTTTTCAAGGTAATAAAATTATTGCAATAAAATATACTTATGGCTTGCAGGTAATAAAGTTTATTACACTTTATTACCTGCAAGATTTATTAATAAATACCAGATAAAAAGTGAATTGACTGAATGTCGGTCCTGCACCTGATCTCTCTCCAGTCGTGTCGGATTGCCATCCCGCTGAGTTATGAGAGTGCGGACTATGAGAGTTAAGAAATATTTTATTTATTTATTTATTTATTTCTCAACCTTACCACTAACATTACAGACAGGTACATCCAATGCGTTAGGGAGGCACTTATTTAAAATACTAACTAGCTAACTACTTACAAAAAAAAAATAAAAAAAAAAACAAACAACAAAACACAAGATATTTACACAAAATAAATTTAAAATAAAATAGAATATAACAATAAAACAAAAATAACAAAAATATGTCCTATAATCCTAATCTAGTTTATAACATAATATAAACAAAATCATCCTTGCGAGTTCACTGAACTGACACGAGAAAATGTCTATATTGTTCTGGATTTCGTTAATAGTACGGATCGCTCGCGTGAGAGGCGTCTTGGCCAGTAGGTTGGTCCTGGCAGTCGGCACTGAGAGCAGTGGCGGGCGCCGTCGTCTCTCCACATAGCGGTCCGGCACACTGAGACACAAGCAACGTAGTACGCCGGGATTGTGCTCCTTGCCACGGAGTAATTTAATTAAATACAATATAAGGGCAAATTCTCGCCGCACCCGTAACTGGTTGTACCCGACCATACCCAGCACGAACAATGTGGGGTACATAAGTGGGTACAGCGGATACACCCCGTACAGCCTCCAGTACAAGTGTCGCGTGAACTTGTTCTGCACGCGCTCCAGCATGACAGAGTACTTGGCTTCGTGTGGAGCCCATATGACACCACCATACTCCAAGTGACTCCTAACTAGTGCGTCGTATAATACCCTTATTGTGGTTATATTCGTAAATATAAAGTGCACCAGCGTCTGCGCAAATGCTTGTGCACTATAATAGGTCCTACGCAGTTGGCTTATCTCCTTATGTGAGATCGGGCACCCGCGTAGCTAATAATCAGGATTTTTCCTTCAGGAATACTATAACAATCCGGAGGCTACAGAAGAAACATTCGCTGAAGACCGGTGGTTCAAGACGGGAGATATGTTCTACAGAGATGAGAACAGGAACTTCTTCTTCGTGGAGAGAATCAAGTTACTGCTCAAATATATGAGTAATCAGGTATGTGATATATCATAATGAGCACATCCTGAAACATTTTTAAGGGTACCTTCGACACAATAGACATAGAACTTAGTAAAATGTGGATTTGATAAGTCAGACTCAATTAAATCGTTAAAACGCGTAAATAAAGGGATGGTGATTTGGTTCTGGGATCTTTGTATGAGACGAAAGAAACCTTTGTATGGAGGGGAGCCAATGATATAAAAGAAGCGTATAAGTGAATAATTTATTCAGCAAATAAAAAAATTACAACCCTTTGCAATAAAATCGAAATTGTTCTAGGCCATTGCTACATACATATGAAAAAAAAAACAGTATAAAGTCCACATATATTATGTATCTTTTTTTATCAAAGAAAAATACGAATCCCAAATCTTCTTTCAGATATCGCCAGTGGAAATAGAAGCGGTTATCCGGCAACACCCGGGCGTGTTAGACGTAGCTGTGACCGGAGTCCCGGATGCCGCGTGTGGTGACCTACCTGTGGCTTGCGTTGTGCCACGCCCGGGAGCTGAACCTAGTGCTGATGAGATTAAGGATCTGGTTAAAAGTAAGCTTTCTATTTAGCTAAGAAATGGTTGAATGTTTAAATTATGATGTATAACAGACTTGGGGCCCAAGTCTGTTAACTTAAATCGTCAATTGAGTCTCAATAGCACTTTTAACCTTGAGACAAGACCGATCGTTTTCCAATATCATTCCATTGGTCTGCCACTGGTCCTATAGGGTAGTCTGCTCAACAATCGTATTACAGTCGTAGATAAATTGTGGACCTCAGGCTCTCAGCGGCTGGTATGATGACCCATTATGTAGGGTGGCCCCGTATTCCCGTGCCTCTGAAAGCAGTTAAGCTGTCGGTTCTGCGCCTGATCTCTCCCCGGCCGTCTTATTGTCGTCCCATTGGGCTATGAGAGTGAAGTGTCTGCACAGGTGCACTCTCTATTCCTTCACTCTTGTGCCCCATGGGACGAACGTCTGTGCCCTTGAATGTCTAGAACAGTGTCGCCTTTGCAATGAGATCCAAGCTTGGCTGAAAATCTAGCTACTTAATAGCTTGTTAATTTATTATGTTTGTATTTTCTTTCTACAGATACACTATCAGACGCCAAACAGCTGAGAGGGGGCGTGATATTTGTCGACGCTATACCAATGACAGCATCTACCAAAGTGCACAGGAGGAAACTAAAACAAATGGCCTTAGAAATGCCTAGAGAATAGATCTTATTAATTTTATTCAGCACTTGTTTAGCCAAGAAAATATGGAGCACATCAAGCTACTCGGTAGAATAGTAATTTTTTCCCAATCAATATTGAACCTTATTGTTTAGAGATAAAGTTGAAAATGTGTTAAGGAAAGACATATTCTTGCTTATTTGACACACATATTAGATGAAACTATTCTTCTAGGTACTAGGTTGTTCAAAGATACATATGTAGCTCTCATTATCCTCTGAGCCTTTTTCCCAACTATGTTGGGGTCGGCTTCCAGTTTAACGGGATTCAGCTGAATACCAGTGCTTTACAAGGAGTGCCCTAGGCTTTCCCTTTCTACTAGGTTGTTCAAAAATATGTAGCTGTATAGAAAATTGTTTAGCATTAGACGCTGTGACCAATTTGGCTATGATTAGAATCTCCCGATATTTAATAATATGCTGTAGTATATAATTTAGGTGTAGTATTTTATTTTTTAGAACTTACCTAATTAATTGAAATCTACACTTCACGCTTTATCGAATTTTGTAAGTATAGATAACTATTTTAGCAAAAATATTTATAATTATATAATTGTTAACAAACGCTTAAATAAAGTTTATTCTAATAGATTAATGGTGTTTTATTTATGTAGAAACATGTGATATCTAACAGCAGTGATATGTTTAAGTTACATCAATAAAAAAGACAATAACTAATCCGACTTTACATCGACATTTTACTAGCCAATTATTTACATATATATTTTATTATTTACATATATACATTGCAATATTAAAATTAAAACCAGCAAATGAATCTTCTGATTCTGATCCAAACATTTTTCTATAATCTCGATTCTCGGAATATTAAATTACAACGACCCTATATTGTATGTAGATCCGTTGTTTTAACGCCTTATCAAATTCTTGTAGCAAGTCTTCGATATGAGATTTAAAATAATAAAATATCAAGGCGCAACCAAACATTTCGTTTCACGTTTTCGATTGCCGCACGGCAACCGTACGGCTGTCTAGCTGTTACAGTCCCGTTGCTGTTCGGCAGCCGCACCGGGGCCGGGCCGAAAGGTCCAATATGAAATAACGTAGAATACCACTCAGACGCGTCAACACATCTTATAATAGGATAGGCATATACCTACGTAAGCATTTGTTTGTCTTCATAGTTTTAATTTGTAGTATAACGTCCTACAAAAGTATTTTGATTTCATTATGAAAATTCACGCTCTGGACTGTATCAAAAAAGGTCATCGGCCACTTTTTATCCAGATGTTGGAACTATTTTGCTCAAGTCACAGGTGAAACGGCAAGAAACAATACAGTCTAAAGAATGCTTTATACCTTTTACAACAGTAGTAATTGTAGTAGGTACATAAGTAAGTACAAAGTGCAATGTAGGTAAATGGACCTGCGTCACTGGTTTCAAACAAGTCTGGTAGCATTCTACGTTTAACTATGTAGCAGTATGTCTGTACCTTGAGCGTTTATCGTAGAATGACCTAAGTATTATTTCTTCCGCGAAAAGGCTGGTTCTCCAGTTTTATGGGTACAAACGCGACTTCTTATTTATGAAACCACATTATGAGGGGACGACATACAAGGCATCCAAAAAATATTTGCCTAACAGTTACCTAACCTATATTCAGTAGGTAGTATCCAATTGCTTCAAGGAGATAATCGATTTATTTACATATTTAAACAATCAGTAACTATTTACAAATAAAGAAATAAAAAAATATTACTTACTACCATGTATCAAAAAATTCATCCGCATCGCTGTCAGCGGGGATCGTGACCAAAGGCTGGGGGCATTGCCATAGTCTCAATAACAGGTATCTATCTCATACTCTTCATGATGATGATGATGATGAGGTTATGTCTCGGAGATAGACTAGTAGGTACTTATTCTAATGCTTAGGTACAGGCAGCTATATACAATTTTATACAAGTGATCTTTGGAAATCAAAGTAACGTCCTAGTTACACGGTAATCGGTACTTAAGTAGGTACATAACATATTAGCAATTCGTTCATTGATCGTTACACAAATACAATGACGTAATACGTAACTAATGCTATTTAAAGTTGAATAAATAAACAAGGTGCGATCACCGAAATATATCTAACACACATCCATCATTAGATTTTTTATTAGAACCTTAGTAAAACTTTACACACATTATTTGAGCATACCTAGTGGCGAACCTTGGGGGAGGCGGATAACACTTTGATTCACTGTTTACCCAACTACCAATAAGCAAGAAGCATTGTGTGTGTTTACATAGGCTACCATAGCCGAAAGGTAGCTTCCAACAATTTCTAATATAACTTATTATGATGCAATATCATTATTTCTATCATAATACATTTCACACTGAAATAAACATGGGTCGATGATATGTATGTGTGATTTTACTAAGCTGTTCTGCATAAATCGGAGTTCACACTAATATACGTAGAACTACATATCGCCACCATCAAGGTATCGTACTAATTTAATAAACATTAGAAATAATTTCCCAGTCTCCGGAACTTTCGTGTAACTCGAATCCAAAGTGGAAATAAGCACAGTAATTATGTACCTACACACCCGATAGTTGAAGTTCTCTTTCTTAAAGAAAACGACCAAGGACCATTTTCACCAGTGTTTTTCAATCAATCCAGATCATCCAGATTCTGATTTTATATGGAAGATCTTAATTCAAGTTTGCACTCAATACTTACATTTCCTTAAACTTTATGGGTCAATCCATAATATTCGTATGTAATGGGCCCCATGACGTCATAATTACGAAGTGGGCCTTCGAACAGGCTCCGAATCAAAGTTCAATCAACCAGTGATTTACACGGGTCCAAAGGTTTTTTTTTGTGTTGTTTTCGCTTAAAGTCCAAAGTCTGTATTGCCGGAAAGTTTCTGCTACATTTTATAAGGAAAGAGTTATTTATATTGAATCACAACGCATTTCTCAAATTCATAGCATTCTGATTCCTTGACACAAAATCTTTCCGACAAGTTCCAGGCTCTTAGGTATTAACTTCACTTAAAAATAAAAATTTTGGTGCTCAGAAACCGGTCATGAAGAGATCAAATCCACGCCAATATATTTTAGGCCATCCACTGTGGGTGCAGCGTGAGGGAGTGTCAGACTCATACTGACTAAAACCCATCATGTTCCTTCTGTAGCCCTTTATGTACCAGGGCCGCGGTAACTCATTCGAACAATGTCGCAGCCCCCTTCTCATATAAAGAAAGTGTTCGTTCGGGAAAATGCAATATTACAATAATATTTACAACTCCCAGAAAATGTGTTTCCGAATCATGGAAACATACTTTTACGGAGATCTAAGTGACAAACTTAGCAAACTACTAATTTTTACAAAAGATATCAGGATTAGGGATCCCAAAAAAAAAGTTTGGTGACAAAGTGCAAAGTGCGTTGCCTAATACCAAATTTGAAATTATGTAACTATGCGCGTGAGCACCATTGTAGTAACTGCCTTATTACAAGTCATTCAGTCTGCCTAGTCGGACGTATAGTTGCGTAAACCGTCAGTTGTTTTGTGTACTCGATACTTACCGAATAGTGTGTTTGCTTTGAGGAAAAACTAACGTGAAATATTTTTTTAGGATCTTATAAAAGGTAAGTTATATTTTTCTTTTTTTTTCTTTTGTAGGGAATGTGAAAGTGTGTTGCTGTAGACAAATTAATTACAATTAGTGAGAAGGTAATTTTAAGTGTGCTAAGTATGAATGTAGCTGGATGGAGAGGAAGAGGAAGACCTAAGAAAAGATGGATCGATAGCCTGAAAGATGACATGAATAGGAAGGGAGTGAGTGTCAGTATGACGAGTGACAGGGGAAAATGGAAGAGGATGACATATTGCGCCGACCCCAAATAAAATTGGGAACAGGGCAGGAGGAAGAAGAAGAGTAGGTAATTTTAATTTATTTTAAGTAATTCGGTTTTGTGAAAAGTGTTGCTGTTATCGGATTAATTACTTAAAGTTAGATAGGATATAGAGATAGGGTTAATTGATAACAAAGTGGGATTGGTAGGTAGGTATTGATTTTATGCAATCTCGTAGACAAATAAATAAAACCACATCCTATTTTGGAGAGTGAACTTGAAAATAGATTTTGGATATTTTTTTTATTTATTTAGGCATGTGTTCATAATTAAATTAGAGGATGTGAGTGTCGACTATGAACAGTTCAGTTGCTGAAGTTGTAGCTACATTTTGTGGGTTGCAGGTTCTATATCCTAATCAATTTTTAAAACCCAACGCAAAAAAGAGTGGTATAATAAGTTTGACTAAAGTTCTTAGAAATATTATTCTAAGATATTTTGGACGAAAGTACAAATACCCTATAGACACTATATATAGACGAAAGTACCTACCTAAATATACATAGGTATCTTAGCCAGACATACTCACATTACTCACTCAGGACTTACCTACGTACGATGGACAGGAAAATAAAACGATGATTGTTCCTATTTACGCCCATAATAGTCATAAAGAGTAGGTAATAAACCAGAGGTCTTACACTATAAAAGTGTTCGAGGAAAACAAGATATCTTAAGAGTTAGGGCCAAGTACAGCAAGAACATAAACGTCCATTTATGTCAAACAACTGTTTGCTCTGAAAGAACGTGAAAATTCACAGTAACCAGTTGTTTCAAGAAAACTGAAGCTTATGTTGTTGTTACAAAAAGTCTTACGGTCTTGAACGCGCTAGTCTCAGGAACTACTGAAAATATTTTAACATTTATTTCATCGGACCATATGCATATTACTAGCTTTTGCCCGCGGCTTCGCTCGCGTTAAGAAGTATAAAAACTTTCATCCCCTATTTTATCCCCTTAGGGATGGAATTTATCAAAATCCTTTCTTAAGGGTTGCCTACGCCATAGTAGCTTTATGCATGCAAAGTCTCAGTCCGGTTGGTTTAAAATTGACAAAGTTTCATACAAACTTTCATCCCCTATTTTATCCCCTTGGGGGTAGAATTGATCAAAATCCTTTCTTAGCGGATGCCTACGTCATAACATCTACCTGCATGCCAAATTTCAGCCCGATCCGTCCAGTGGTTTCAGCTGTGCGTTGATAGATCACTATGTCAGTCAGTCAGTCAGTCACCTTTGAGTTTTATATATTTAGATATAATTCATATTCCATGGCCCGTCAAGGAAAGCTACAGGCTACTTTTTATACGAGTGTACGGAGTAGTTTTATTATGGTCAGCTTAATCGATTCATTTATGTAGGAACGCATTTGTTGCAGAATAAGTACATAATTATTTAAATAATAATTAATTAACACAACAGGTGCAACGCAATGCAAATAGTTACATAGTTACGACTGCATCTTATTATAAATCTCTGTAGGTATTTATACATACAGTTAATCTTTGTTTACATTTTTATAATTATCAGAATACAGAATAATTGAAATCAACCCCCATTGAGCAAGCGTGGCAATCCTTCTCTGTGTGAGAGGAGGCCGCAGCCCAGTCGATAAAAAAGGCTGATAATGATGACAGAATAATGTTTATGAAACATCTACATAAGTTAGTCTGCATTAAGTATATTATCAAAAAAAGATGATTGATGCCACCAACTTAACAAATTATGTACTTGTCATTTCTAAAACATATACAAATTGAACTATTTTGGTTCCTTTGACGTCAGTTTCATAGACCAAAAACCAAGTATGTACCTAAATAAGAAACATCGAAACATCGTGTTTAAAAATAGCTTTCAATAGCAGTATATTTCACACAAACATGATAAGTATTTAGCTCATATAGGTAGTAGGTTGTAGTGTTTTTATGAACTTTGCACAAATGGTTTTTTTATCTTGCATATAAAGAACTTGTGCTATAAATATTATATTTAAATCAAGCCCAATATCTAAATCACAGATATTAAGAAGTCATTCATATTATGATCATTGATCTTATTTGATTGCTTCTATAAACGAGTTACTATTGTTATTTCTATGAGTACTTAAGTAGCTGTTTCCTTGCGTTTTCACCCGCGTCCTGGGGGAAATTCTGCCCGTACTGTACTCAGATAAAATATACCTTTCTATGTTACTTGGTTCAGTAGTTACGGAGCCTTTAGAGGCCAAAGAAACAAAAAAATCTTCATTTTATTTTTATAGTAGTAGATTCTAGTAGGAGTAGTAGTAGTAAATGTTAGTCATTTATAGTCAGTTTTCATACCCCTATTACGGAATCAAAAAGCTATTTTTAGCTCAACATTAACGAACATTATCTCAAATACGATAATCAAGTCATTATTACTCTGTATATTAGGTACCCACAGTTTACCGATTTTCATAGGTACACAAGATTGATTGGATATAAATAACTCTTACAGTATTATCTGATATCTGTAGTAATCTGTACTGAGTCACAAAATTATCTTCATATCCGGTTACGAGAGAGTTTACACTAAATATAAAAGCAGAAACATTCGGTTTTATATCCATTTTATTGACAACCGCATTTGTTTTAACTGCGTAATAATTTTATAAAAAGAGACAACGGTAAATATTATACGAATAGATTTTTAGGAAGAACTGTTATTTACTTATTCATTTAGGTAAATAATATTGAACCTTTTTGATTCATAAACTTGACAAGTCTAACTTTGTCAATGTCAACAAAACTGACATCAGAATTGTATATTTTATTTACTTTTCTAGCGTGTATTTATGAAACCCTATTTACTTATTTTCAGTTCTGCAAATTGACCCCTAACAACTACAGAAGATCTACTAAAGAACAGAGAAAATGGCGAGCTTAGACAAATATCTTAACATCAAATACAAATTGAAGAGTTCAGACCAGTTTGAAGAGTACATGAAGTTTGTTGGTAAGTATTCTGTAATTTCTTTTACGATTATTCCAAAAACAATTCTATCGGTGTGTAGCAGTGTACCGCACAAAAGAAACAAATCAATGTAATCAATAATAGAGGTACCTAGCTAACAGTAAGAAATTGTGTGCGAACATTTCTAAAATATCTTCAAAACTGCAACCTTTGCGCGCGAAAAGTGCTAGCAGTACCTATTCTTGATTACGAACAAATATGCTCTAAATGTTTTTTTAGGAATCTTGAAATACAGGAACTGAGTTAATGTTTCTGGGTTGAAATCACCTTGTGCATTACCAGGCTATGCCAATAAACCGAAGTATATGAGTCACTTTTTCAACTTGGTGCGCGGTTTTCGTAACTGCCCAGCTATTGCAATTGTTAACATAATTTGGCCATTTACTATTTTGCATTCATTTTGACTTTACCCAAAAATTATTGCAACCATTAGTATCATTTATTTTCTAAACATTTTCAACATTAACTTTACGTGACACTACTAACTATCCTATTTGAATAATTTGTTATTGTAATTTCTATGATAAATTAGACTTTGCGCTACCCATTAAACTTACTAATGTGCCACTGACCTCTTGAAGCAATTATTACTTTTTTTTACCTAACGATTCCGAAAATAAATTTTACCTAAATCATCTCATTTGCCAAGACTTTTCCCAACTATGGTTAGCCAATACTTCTTGGTAAGACAGGTTGTCATACTTACTGGCTTCTGAATACCAGTAACGACTGCCAAAGATTTTCAAATGATAGTCGTCACCTACAGTTTATTGTACCCTCCGAAACACAGAAAAACGTTACTCTAACTTATTTAGAAAAAAACCTTAACAGATGTGAAAAAAAAACATAATGATTAGTTACCTATCGTATTTGCTTCTGAACAAAAAAATACATATAAAGATAAACGGAATAGGTACCTATTCAATGAAAACTGGTTCTATTCAACACTAGCCTGTACTTAACTATTAAAACTAACCTTGAAACAATATTCCTCGTAGTATTGTAATCCCTAATGACAACCATTATTCATGAATGTACTTAGTGTTTTTTTGCAAGGCTTTCGAGTTGTTGACCGTTGTATCATCAAAATTTACTGAATATCTGCAGATAGAAGAATTATGGAGATTGTCCTTTAATTCCGAGACCTACCAAGTTTACTCTTAGAAAAATAGTCTTCTTTGATCAATCCCTTAGACATTCTTCCTTTTCAATATTATCATCTCCCTTTAATAAGGTTAATAGTTGACTGGCAGAGAATGCGTTGTGGCATCAAGTCTGCCAATGTACCTTTTTTTAATTAATAAATTGTACATTATGCAAAATCTAAAACTCCCGCTTCTGCCTTCCAGGAGTTGGCATGCTCCAACGCAAAGCAGCATCGGCAGTCAGCCCAGTGGCCGTGTTGACAAAAGATAGAGACACCTACACATTTGCCATGACTACTCCCTTCAGGGATATGGTCTTCAGCTTCAAGTTTGATGAGGAATTCGTTGAGGAAAGACCTGATGGTGTTAAGGTAAGAACAACTCTATATCAGGCTGTTAAGGTTTGTTTTCGTATAGCTATTGGTTCAAGTTCAATGACGAGTTTGTCTAGGAGACCTAATGGTGCTAAGGCAAGAACACCGATCCACGCAGAAACTTGAGGTTTATTTTTGCATGCTCAGAGACATGGTCTTCAGCATTCTTCAGATTCAAGTTTAATGAAGCATTTGTTGGGGAGGCATGATAGAGTCAAGGCAAAAATTCTCATAAGTGCATGGCGTTAAGGTTGATTTTTGCATGGCTTTTAGGAATATTGTCTTCATCTTCTAGTTTGAAGAGTTAATTGAGGAGAGGCCTGATGGAGTTAAGGTGACAGCACCCGTATATATAGGTCCTTAAGATTTCTTTTTCCATGGCTTTGATGGGTTAGTCACAGTCATAGGCATGGTTCTCGCTATCGCACAAGTAATCGGCTTTTCCTCAAATAGATAGGTAATGAGTAGAACTAACTGGTACGGATATGCATCATACATAGTCATAGGTATAGTATTCTACCAAAATTTCCTCAAATAGTTGGATTCTTATTTCAGTTCTGTTCTATCTATAAACGAAGAGGTTAGTAATGCTTCTTTCAATGTCGTATGTTTTTTGCATTTGGCTGTACTGGGACAGTCATTACGGTAGTAAGTAGTTTGTAACTTCTGTCATTTGAAAAGAGAGGTCATAGTTAAAATAAACTGTTTATACGCTTCAACTGTCATCAACCTAAAATACTTAAAACTTATATTAAGTCTAATTTATCATTTACGAAAAGCCTTGTACAAACAGTAATATGATGACCTTCGATGCATATTCTGCCATCTACCAATTTATATAAGTGGCCATTTACGACTCTGTCAATGAATATTTGAACCCGCAATTTACCTACTTCAAAGAGGTCAGTTATGATTGTGGAAATACACTGGTTTCTTGGAAAATTGCCTTATGAAAACCACAGTCAATAGCTTTTGCATTGAATATTAAAAGAGAAAATTCAATGTCAAAGGTTTTTATGTATTTCGGCCACGACGGCTGTTCTCATTTAAGGAGATCAGCCAGCTGTGCAGGACATATTATAGTGCACGAGCATTTGCGCAGACACAGGTGCACTCACTATTCCTTCGCTTTCATAATTTCATATATACCTATTAGGTACCTTCTAGGTGCTTAAGAAACGTCAAGTTAGATTGCTTTCAAAACCAGATACAGGCAGTTTTTGATTGATGTTATTTTGATAAAACTTCCATTTCAAGAAACATTACTGTTTCTAATCATTTTATCAGACAGGTGTAGGTACAGCGTTTGAAAAATATTTAGTCATCCTGACTTAGCTATTATTTAGGTAAAAACACAAAAACTGTCAACCTTTCATATTATTATTACATCCCAATTCTAATTGAGTTATGCTCAGCTTTCTTCTTCTTCCATAGTCCTTTGATTGAAGTAATATAACATGAGATTTTTTGCAGCCATATCGACTTTCACACGATCCATCCATCGTTTTATCGATCATTCCCTCCGTCTAAAAATATACACGTTCATGGTCAAGACCTTCCTCACTAACATTCTCATTTCTCCGTATTCTATTCCATAAACGAATGTAGTACCTATTTTGTAAACCCTTACAAATGTTTCTGTTCATGAAATCGGGTGAACCATAGGTACTTATGTGGGTATAAATTTTAAAGGCATTCGGGAGCTCTCATTAGTGACCGAGTCTCCCGAGTCATACAAAATTAATGGTTTATCTGATGTTGTCTAATAAAATGTCTATAAGTTCTAAGCCTAAATAGCCTTCATAATCTTAGCTTCAACCTTTTTCTATACATTTCAGGTAAAAACCGTGATAACCATGGACGGAGATACGATGATACAAACCCAAACAGATGACAGTGGAAAACGATCGATACACGTGAGGACTTTCACACCAGAACTGTTGACAGTGGTGAGTAACTCGATTTAGCATGCGATGACTAACTTACAGCCTAAAGTCAGCTTGACGGGAGGTCAATACACCTTGGTTGGGAAGTGGCTAGGCAGATGATAATTCTCGCATTGTAGTACTTAAGTAGTCCTGGCCCTAAGCATTTCCAAATCAACCAGTGAGATTGGTTTCCATTTTCACTTTTTTCCCTAAGGAAAATCCGTAAGTTGGTCGAAAAAAGTTTACAATGAAGCTTTGTGAACGTTAGGTGGTATCTAGTTTTCATACGAAAAGTAATACCTTCTCATATAGTAAAAGTGTGAACTGAAAAAACAGTTCGATACCTAGTCATCGGCAGAGGGATATGACTATTACTTATGTGTTCAATTATTTATCTTTGAGTAGGTTAGGTAGGTTTAGTCATCAAAGTTTTAGTTATCAATGACATGATTATTTACTTTATGTGTTAAATACGTCCCATTAGTAAACATGTCCTCAATGCCAATTTGGGTTAACTTGTACCTAGTTAGATTACCTTGGACGCAATTACAGGCTACTTGCTAAAATAACAAGGTCTTTTACCAACTTATAATTACAAAAAGCTCAAGGATAGTAGGTACTTAAATGCTTCTAAGTAGCTTTACAGCCTTGGATAGAAGTCATAATTATCGAGTAGTAATAATTACAGAGTATTGGAAACTAGCTTTAAGGTACGTTTTCAATGCTGGCCACAGTTACACTACAGGTTTGTATGTATTTACATGAAACCGTTTTTGGATCGAAGCGGCAGCAGCACGTGCAGTTGCCCTTTTTTTAACCACGTCAAAAATCTTCAAATGAGTGGTTTAGCAGCGGTGAAGGAGTGTCAGACTCTTACTGACTAAAAACCGTCGTGTTCCGTCGTAGGCCTTTATGTACGAGGGCCGCGGTAACTCTTTCGAACAATCCCGCAGCCCAGCAATCCCGCAGCAATTAGCCTTATTAGCCTTAGATATCAATTCTTTTCATGAAGTCTCGGCATGTGCGGTCGGCAATTGCAGTAGGCAGCTAGCATTCAAAAAGTACCTTTACTGAAAGTTTTCTAGAAGTTCTATCAAAGGTTGGAATTATAACCAATTTACTTCGTCGCAGCCATTTTAATGTGCCTACCCATTAGACGTTTAACCGGGGTTTTATAATTACACAGGCGCTTTAACCTAATTGGACATAATTTGTAACCGACTTTAACTTCGAGGTCGGATGCATCTATTTTACGAATTTAAACTAAAGTTATCGATTATTTTGATTGCACCCTTTGAACATTGTTGTAAATAATACTGAAATGCAAAATTAGGTACATAAGTTTTCCTAAAAAAGAAAAAAAAACCGAAAGGCCTTTCCAAGAAATATGTTTACAGCTAACTTTTCAGTAGCAGGTGCTGGATTTCCATACAGCAGCTATGTATTTTTGCTGAAATAACGGTTTTGACAACATTATCGTGTCTTTTGACCAATAAGGAGACGCTCCCACTCATAAAAATATGTTTTTCTATTTATTGTCCTTGTCTAACCATACCATCTTGATACGACGTGATGATTCAATTCTTGGTCCTCATAATCTGGAAATTACGCGTCAAACATGTGTCATCTAGTAGGCTTGTCACCTAGTGGGTTTGTCATAGTTTTGGAGTAGGCACGTGTCCAGATGTGATAA
The DNA here is from genome assembly GCF_030705265.1 of Helicoverpa armigera. NCBI lineage: Eukaryota > Metazoa > Arthropoda > Insecta > Lepidoptera > Noctuidae > Helicoverpa > Helicoverpa armigera. The sequence continues at coordinate 7,765,317 of NC_087141.1, forward strand.
GGATATTTTGACAGGTCAAAGATATGTTTTGGCATATGTTATCAAAAAACTGTGAAGTATGAATTTTATCTTATATCTTTTACTCTTTTGTAGTAAAATGGGTGAATCAATGAGCAAACTGATATCAAAACACAAAAAAAATTTAAGGGTAGTTATATCTCGATATGTAGGTAAAGAAGCTCCTACATTAAGAGGTAGAAAAATGGAAAAAGTAGGTCGGATAGGTGGAGGGCTAGCTACATAATATAACAGCGGAAAAACCAGTACAAAATAAAAAGCCCATGCTGAAAAGTTCTAGCCTCCACTCGCGGTTTCAGCCCCGTCTCGAGGGAACTCTTCCCCACAAATAGATAAAAATTAGCTCATAATTCTACTTCTACTGACACTTATGTATATGCTATATTACTGTAATTTTTCATCAAAATCCATCCTGTGGTTTCTAAGTGAAATTGCAAACAAACTATCGCGTCCTTAATATTAAAGGATTAACTTAATTCAAACATTTTTCGTAAATCATTTCCTTCAATGTACTAAAATACTTTACTGTTTTTGTTCTACACATCACGCGAGTACAGTTGAACGACCAAGTTTAATAGTGCTATTAGAAATCCGGACGAATACTGTCAGTTAGCACTTTCTACGCCGACCACCGTGCATGGAAAATTTATAGCTCTTGCTCATGCACTTACATAATCCTTTGAACGGATGTCGTCTACTCGTGCGCAGGAACTCGGCAATTTGTTTTACTTTGTCTAACCTAGTGCCCTTTCGGCTTCGCACGTACCTAGGCACTTATAACGATATGCTTCCTTGTGAATCCCTTGATTTCGAGTTCACTGAGCACAAACGGCTCAGGCACGGTGGACTGATGACTTGCGCAAGACGGCTGGCAGGATCTGGATGCGAGAAGCCGAAAATAGATCTCAGTGGCGTGCACTTGGAGAGGCCTATGTCCAGCAGTGGACTGCGATAGGCTGATGATGATGATGATGAGCACAAACGCGTTGAAGTAGTTTATTTGTATAATTATTAAATAATCCGGCTCTCGCTGTGGCGGCATATTGGGCTGACTAAATGTAGATTCACTATGTGACATGTCATCGACACGAAAGAAGAAGAAGAATTAAATAATTCGAATCAAATCTCCAGCGGTTTGGGCCGCATGCTCTACTAGACTCTTTGCGTACGGGAATTAAAAGTACCCTATATATTATCCTTCCTTAATAACTAAATTAATATTTTTTTCGAATAGAAGCAATAATTGCCGAGATTAGCGTGTTCAACCAAGGAGGGAAACAATTTCTTCAGCTCTATAGTATTCGTTCAGATTACTAAGTATAAGTAGAGTACATATTAAATTGTATTTTTTATTGTTACAGGTATCAACAGCTGACGGATGGGACGGAAAATGTATTAGAACTTATGAAGTAGTTAAAGATTAATTAATAACTGTAATTAAATATTACATTAAAATCACAAATACTGCACACACGGGTGGTCGTCATAGGTTTATTAAGACAGCTGGTTCTGACAAGATTGTATTTAATTTTCTATTTTATTATTTAATAAATAAGTGAAAATGTTTTAAATGTATGTTTTATTTTCATTTTAAGTATTCAGATTAAAATAATTGTCATGAGAAACTCCCTAGGTACTACCTGCACACTGGTAGTGATCGGATCGAATCGATTGGCTGTTGGAACAATCTGGGACAAATTTTTATTACGTTTGAACATTTCTAAGATGTCCACAAAACTGCCACCTTTGTGCGCCAACACATGTTAACAGTGGACTATCGTCGACGCGTACCTAGGAACATAATTTTTTGTTCGCAAACAAAATAAATTAGAACAAAAAAGTTAACATAAGAATCTGTATTGTATTTAAGCTAAGTATGTACATAACTGTTTTTTGTCCCAAATAAATAAAATAAAATAAATGTGCGTGAACAACTTTGGTGGTTATGATAAAGTGCAATAAATAATTATGGCACATTAATTACCTGCGTACCTATGCAAAAACATTAGGTACTAATTTATCTTTAAACCATTATATTAAACTGATATCTTCTTGCAATCGCAGTGTGTAAACTGCAAAGATTATTATGATACCGATATAAATAATAGCAAGCAACAACTTTCAATTGGACAACTTACAAGGAGACTATGACCCTTGAGTTTGTTTCGGCGTTTCTTCTCAGGGATCAGTCAGTTAGGAAATGCCGGCCTCAGCGTTCTTAAAATGACGTGTAAAAGTGATGTAATGTCCAACTTGCAAAATAAACAATTTCATTTCATTTCAATTGTTGATAAACAGTAAATAATAAAAAAAATTGCTCGTTTATTAACATTTGACACAAAATAAAAAAAAAATATCCTTGATGAAGTAGCCCGAAGTCTATTTTCCAGCTTGGGAGGGCACGTATCTTAAGCCAATGTCCCCATCTATTACCCCTTGCTGTTAAGACTCAGCGGCTTTCAGGGGGATTTCAGAAAACTTGTTATGTGATTGAATCAATAGTCCACACAACAAGAATATCTTCGTTCCGTGCATACTTCTCGCTCGAGGGTAAAAAGAAACCGCACCCAATAACCAAGCCTCACTCTCCACCAAAGCTAAGCAAAGTTTAATCACTAAGATAAACTAATAGTTTTGATACTCGACGTCTATGCACTCAGTGGTATTTACGAAGTAACTATTAAGGTAATCTGTGGTGGTATGCCAGAGCTTCTCATTCGACTCGGCTGTGGTGGAACGCCAGCTTAATTTAAATAGCAAGAAGTGCCAGCTAGAGGAATCGTTGCAATAGTCTTCACATGAAAGCGTTCATATTAAGTACCTAAGTATATGAAGTCCATTCCGTATTTCAGCTTGCTCGCCAATACCTACTTATTTGTCAGTTGACCTTAATTAACTTGTATCCTAATTGGGAATACATTTGTGACTTCGCTCTTAGCAATCGCATTTGTATTACCATCTCTTCAATAATTTAAGAGCCTAGCTCTCATAGGTGCAGCTCCTTCCATTTTTGCCTCGTCTCCTGAACTTCCTCATACGTCACAACCTTCACCTTCTCCTTAATTTGCTTGATGTAGCTATACCTTGGACGTATTACCATTAATGAGAATCTTCTGATCCTATATGATCGTAACTATATTAGATAGGTATCTACCTACTAGCTTTCACCTGCGGTTTCATCAAAATCCGTTTACAAGTTTTAGCGTGATAGAGTAACAAATAATACCTATATTTTCCGACCAACCTACGTACATAGTATACCTATATCCTTACAACATCCCCACATTAATTATAATATTAGCATAATGCTTAATCATTCCAATTCCAATTTAATATCCTTGGTTTCAGACTTTGAACTTTGGACATTAAAACCTCGATAGATAGATAATCGAGTACCGTATTTAAAGTCTAAAGTCCTCTAAAGAAAATATATCTAGCTTCCGTGATACAAATCAATGGTTTTTTTTTCAATTCATACGAAGACTCTTTATACTTACATAGAATTTTATTAAATTCTGAAAAATGCATGAAATAATTAAGAATTATAACATAAAAATCTTACAACAATCGATAAATCCTTCACAAATCGTTTTTGCTACCTACATTACTGTATTTCTGACCTATATTTTAGCTGAGAAATGAAAGTCATGTTGTGAGGAAGGTGATGAGTATGAACGTGAACGGATACCTATAGTGGAAGAGGAAGACCAAAGAAACGATATATGGATTGTGTGAGTAGATATGGTAAGAAAGAATTAAAAAAATAAAGTTACTTGTGAGATGACGACAGGTAGAAGAGTATGGATGGAGAAAACATGCTGCGCCGACCACAAATAAAATTGGAATAAGGGCAGGAAGATGTTGATACCTATATTTTAGCTACGGAGTCGTTATAATCCAAAGAATATACAAATATCAACACTTAAAATGTACTTACCTACTGATTGTAAGGAGTTTCCTATTCTTTTTTATTTACCTACTATTATCATCATCTAGATCAAAACAATTATTACGCCAGATAAACTTCGACTTACATATTAAATTTATTCTGGTACACTAATTAATCATTAGGAACGATTTGATATCCGTTTGAGTCACGGCTAATTATAGACATTATTTAAAAACAGAAGGAACTTAGGCTTTTTCATAGACAACCATTTTATATGCACATATCTATAGACAATCTCCAAGCATAGCGTTTCTTTTCGGAGCTACAGGATTGTTCGAAAGAGTTACCGCGGCCCTGGTACATAAAGGAACAAAGATAGGTCTCTAAAAGCCTGACACCTCCTCTACCTTCCACCCACAGCCATCTTATGATTTCCCAACTCAAAGCAAAAGTTTTTGTAAGCGCATAGCGAGTTGCTTGCTTCAGATCAAAAATTTTCTTTAAGACTAAAAACTAAGCTATAATATACAAATAATTTTATGTTATTTTTGAAGTCAGTGTAACACATGATACTTTGCTCTCGTATTAGGTATATTAGGTTACCTGCCCCGTTGGTCTAGCTGTCGCAAGTGCGGCTGGTGAGCACGAGGTCTCGGGTTCGATTCCCGAGTCGGGCCGAAATCGCTTTGTGGGTTTTAAAAGACTTTCACAAAGCAGCCCGGAAGCTGGAAGCTGGTGATTGATACACCCGTGCATAGGAGAGCACGTAAATGTCGGTCCTGCGCCTGATCTCTCTCCGGTCGTGTCGGATTACCGTCCCGTCGGACTATGAGAGTTAAGGAATAATGAGTGCACCTGTGTCTGCGCAAATGCTCGTGCACTATAATATTTTCCTGCGTAGATGGCTAATATCCTTATATGAGAACAGCCGCCGTAGCCGATAATCGGCTAGGAGGACATCATCATCATCATATTAGGTACCGGTAAGAAACATACAATAAACTGATAATATACTTTCCTAACAAACCTTCTAGAGATTTCTTTTAAAACAAGAAATTAAATTGTACCTAACATATCTATGTTGCACCCAATATCAGCATTAAACTGATATGAACGTTCTGATAAAACATTAAAGATTTGATAAAATATAAGAGTTCATTTTTACAAAGTGCAGGAGACGCCCCTTTATGATAAGTTTCACACTTTGATCGAGTTCCTCGCTTATATTAAAACACACTGTATGTTTGTTTGCTTTTAAGTAGTTTGGGAAATCATCAAATTACCCCTTCCCCTGTGGGTGCACCGAGAAGGAGTGTCAGACTCTTACTGACTAAAACCTACCATGTTCCTTTTTAAGCCTTTTATGTACCAGTAACTCTTTCGAATAATCCCGCAGCCCAGGCGGGCCTTGGCCCTGGTGGGCCCCGCTGTAGAAGTGCAGTCCTAAAGTTATACTTTTAAATCACAAGTAAAACTATTAACAAAAGCTAGTATATTTTATTGGCAATATCTTATCTCGACGTGGCGCTAGGTTCTTGACACGTGGAATGTGAATTGAACAGTCATCAATATCATGAGTATTGCTGACCGTTGTATGAAGATAATAATTTTCTGATATCAAAACATAGAACGAAGCAAAAACTGTTACTACATTTCCTCTACTAATTTAATCAACAACAAACTTTCGGGAACTACATTTAAAACTGGTTTCAACCTACTTTTCAGTTTTATAATTAGTTACCCTAGCTAATAGCAGTCTGACTGGAAATTACCCAATTGGAAAACGCCAACGATGAATTTAGAATTTTAATAAATCAAAGACAAAATTTAGTTCCAACGTTACAATATGACATACAGCCCCGCCCAATAAAAGGGCAGGACTCCTTCCAAACTAGGTTAGAAAAGGGCTAGGCCGATGACTGGCACAAAATCCACCTGCCTGCCCCCAATAATATAACTGATAAATCCTACACCTAATATCTAAGTATTATCAGTCACAAACGTTAACAACTGATAACAATTTCTTTTGTAGATAAACTTGGAGTAATAATTAATGTACGGCCGTGGAAAATTCCTTTCAGTTATTATCTATACAATTTAAAGTATTTATTAGTTACACGCCTCTTTCTAATTTTTATCATCATCGACCTTTTTGTTGACCCACTGCAGGGCACCAAAGTCGATTCCGATTCCAGACTTTAAAACCCAGTTTTTGTCCGACTTATATATTTTTCCTCAGCAACAATTTCTACCTACCAAATGTATTGAGCGTTGTGTGTATGATACTCAGAAGAAACGAATGATAATAAAAAAATTGCTGCAACTGAATCAATAGGTGTAATTTATTTAGCTCGTTTGGTAGTACAAATAATGAAGATGCCCATTGATGCTGCAGGAAATGAATCACGCAAACCTAAATAGTAGATGTGAGACAGAGAAAAAAGTGTAAAGGGAAAATTAAATATATAGAACAATCTAGTACAAAAATGAATTAGCCACCATATCTGCAAGCCACGTAATGTTGCAACAGATATAAACAAAGATATACTCGTAGATATAGAAACACAAACTGTAGATAGATCGCTTATTAGCAATACGATAACAGGTGTTCTTGACATGGTGACTGTAACTGCAATAAAATTATTACATTGGAAAGGTATATAATGCTTTAAACCAATGTTTGGAATATGAAAGGATACAGTGATGAATTAATACATTAAAGAGAGACACATTTTGTTGTTCAGTAAAATATTGTTAAATTAAATTAAAATTTTGTAATGAGCTACTGATAAACTCTTCAGCTTATTTAAGCTGGGCCCTACAGTGTCCATATTATTTCTAGTTGTACATCGTGCAAAAAGTTTAAATAAATAAATATATAGAATGCTAATAAAGAATTCAGTATTGAAATTGACAGTGATATGCTGGATGCCAGAGATGGTTGGTCAGCGTTTATTGTGGTATGAGCGTATAATGAGGAAGGAAAAAACACATTCCACAAATAGTGTAATTATGTAGATGGGTGGAGATCAGGAGGTAGAACAAAGGCAATATGGACGCATTTCTTAAAGGACGATATATATAAGAAGGACTTTAATGTATGTATGACAGGGAAGAGAGAAATGGAAGCATTATGCATCGACACTTTGAACTTTGTTCCAAAGTCTAGCAAACAAATATTCATACCTATGTTATACATATTTCAATCACTCGACCAGCGAAAGTAAGTAGGTAATGTGTAAAGGCTGATGCAGATAAAAGGGACACCGCAGGCGTCTTAAGATTGGGATGCAATAAATCTTATCTTGAACACTGTAAATAGACTGTTATCTTTATCCAAGGGATTACAGAACAACTATAAAACAGACTATCAGACCCCCTTCACGTCTTAGTTTGCGAATCCCAGTCCTCAAACCAGTCAAAAATGGCATTCTTTGGCAAGGAATACAAATTTGAGAAGCAGGAGAACTTTGAGGATTTCGTCAATGCTTTGGGTAAGTTAGGGGTTGTTTATTTTTTCTGTATATATTACTGGTAGTCAGAAGCCAAGAAATATTAGAGAAGATATTCCAAGTATCGGGGAAGCCCAAGGTAACCGGATTGAAGAAATCAGATAGGCAGAAGCCAAGTGAAAGACTGGTACGTAATTGCTGCATCTAGTTAGACTGGAAGCCGACCCCAACAAAGTTGATGAAGATGAATTATTTTCTCATAAAAAATGATGTATTTTGATCTTCTATCGTCTATGTATACAAGGTGTGTCGTTCACAATCACATTAAATCCTACCGCATATACTTCATGATATTCTATGGTGAACTGTAAAAAAAAATACCTAATCCATTCAGTGGTTTAACCACAGGAGTCATTTTTCGTTTTTATAATTTACAACATCATGTGTAAAGCAGAGATAAAGTTAGGAGTATCGAATGTTTTGATCAGTTGACAGCTGTCAGTTTTCAAGGGAGAATTTCAGTTGTTTGTAATAACTGGCTTTTATATGGTGCTCTAATTTTCGCACATTTTTATTCTATTTAATTTGTTTGAAAAATTCATTTTTTTATTTTTACGTATTTATCTTTTTTCTTTGTGTTAATCGACAAATATTAACCAATATATTAATGCATTTCATTTAATGTGATTATGAACGACACACCCGATATAACCTATAAGGACCTTAATCGGAATCGTCACAGCCTTTTTATAGTCTCATTTCTAGGCACAGGGCTCCTCTCACATGATTGATCTCACGTTATTGGAGACTTTATAGAATAGTCCAGGTTTCCTCGAGATATTTTCCTTCACCTTAACCGGAATAAGTTCGAGATAAACCTTATCGTATATGCAATATTTATCAGTTCTTACCCAGTGTTATGCTAATCTAAAATAAAAGGCTTTTCTGATTACAATTGTCCGGTGACGTTTGTTCTTGTACTGTTATCTTTGTCACAAAACCTTGGACTTGACCAATTGGCATAGAAACATAGTTCAATGTTATATTTATATCTGGGGACTGGGAATCTGAGTGTTCAGTCAATGTCATGGTATCTTGATCTATATATCTCAATTTGTGATGCGTATTAAGATGTAGTAGAAAAAGATTGGGTCTAAAGATTATTTTTTAATTCATAAAATCGTTCACTTTATAATAGGTACACTAGTCATAGTACTCATAATCATACTCATCTATTGCCTATGACTAGTCTACCAACAAGATATTAGAATTCTAGAAACCTAAATAAAATCTTTATCTGAAAAAATCTGATCTGGCTTCAAAATTTATGTCTTCTTGTGAATATACATTGTTTACTTAGGTATTTTGTGAGATGAGTTTTAGTTTACTAGTAGTTTAGTTTACTTAGGTTATTATGCCTACAGCTTTCCTAAAACATCTTGATTCTCAAGAGTATTATCAACGTCCGCTGTAATAATCTTCTGTTTTTCAAAGTTAAGCTTTAGTTAACTATTTTGTTATAGATCCTCTTTTGGATCTAAAAACGATAGTTGATTCTTTCCTTTATCTATATTTTCATTTCTTAAATTATTTGGATCAAACATAGTTGTTGTATAATTTTTATTTTTTGTAAGGTTGTATTAATACGATTTCTAATCAGCGCTTCTAAATGGTGACACTGTAATCGTAAATCAACTGAAATCTGATAGCAATAACAATTTTTATTTCATCAACGTACCTATGTACTTAAATATTTATCTATGTAGTGATAATGATAGATTTGTCACACTAAAGGAGTATGACCGGATCAAGGATCGGGTCGGTGTCTAGTGTAATAACTATAAAGCCATGATATAGCTGATTAAGAATATAATTCAGATAGCAATAACTACTGTAAATCAAATGATTATACAAGGAAAGATTTTAGTAAATCTATAATTTTAAGAGATTTTTATAACTATTTCTCTCTAGGTCAAACATATTTCTTGAAACAATATTCCCACTAAAGCGTGTCACGAAGAAATTACACGATTCATCGCTAGGAACATACTTAGATGAGAATGAGAATGAAAAAGCGATAACAGAAACCAATCAATTGAAAAACTTAAGGCCTTTTTAGTACTTACGATAGGTCCAAGAACCCATTATTAAAATGGATATATTTTTTGCAGTGTAGCTCAAAGCTTTTTCAATAAAACATTGGTTAGATAAGTTAAATGACATTTATAATCAACTAAAATTCCAGATGCTAGATACTGAGATTGAAGTCTTAACATTCCTCTTTTCACAACTTCCAGGCCTCACCCCCGAGCAGACTCAAGGCTACCTCACCTACACGCCCACCCTCAAGTTCACGCAAGATGGCGACTCGTACACCGTGACCACTATCACGCCCAAGACTAAGAGTGAAGTCACCTTCAAGTCTGGAGTCGAGTTCGATGAGAACAATGCTAATAGACACGTAAGTAGACCTCTTGATTTTAACTCTTCGATGAGATTTTGGGAACTTTGGGAATCTTAACAATAAATTGATACCCGGTATCTTGTAGAGTATGTGTACCTATAGAGCTATTAAAAAGTAGTACTATTTTTTCTAAGTATACCAAAGGCAGATGTATTACTTTTTTCTGCGGTATAAGGTCTCTATACCTGATTGAAAATAAATGTATGTATACAAATATGAGTTAATCCAGCTTGTAATCTTTTTTCGGTATCTGCTCAAATCTGGTCAATTCATTATGACTATTTCAATAAACAGCCAAGCCTTTTTCACAGCTTTTGTAATAGTGAAACTTACTTTTCTTGTATATGAATTAGTTTTCACTTGACAGAAATGCATATAACTGCACATAAAGCTGTAATAAAATGTGTTACAATCTACATCATCCACAGTCTCCTTACCTACTAATCTGCCATCATTTACAATCCTGTTTAATAGATATATATATGTTTCTTTCATTCTAGTGCAAGACCACGTACACAGTCGCCGGTGACACCATCACCCAGGTGCAGAAGTACGATGACGGCAACAGCCTGACCATCACCAGGAAGTTCTCTGGCAACGAGATGGTTGTGGTGAGTAGATGCTTCTAAAAATCTTTACTAAAATTATAAATGCGAAAATAACTCTGCTAATCTGTCGCTTTTTCACGTCAAAATCACCGAACCGATTTGAAAGAGGTTTTTACACAGATAGTCAAGAAAGAAAGAAAATAAATTTTACTGCGCAACAATAGACGCATACACACAAAGCCAAATGATATAGAATGGACATGGACAATGAAAATGATTCAGTTATCGTTATAGTTAAATGGTGCGACTCAGAGTAATTATTTAAAAAACAAAATATACGTTATTTGTTCTTATGTTTAATCCTTTTTTTGCAGACACTGGCAACCAGCAAATGGGACGGAGTTGCTCGCAGATACTACAAGGCCTAATTTATTTATTATTATAATAATTAAGTATTTATTTATATCTCTTTACGTTATTTGGACTTAAATATACTCATTTATCTGTACAAATGGCTTTTATTCAAAGGAAATCGTACTAAATTTTTATAAGAATGAACCTTCAGACTTCCCCTCAAGTGTAAGGAATCATCCAGTACTCAGAAGAGATGGTTTAAAATGCAGTTATATTCTGTGCACGCTTCCAAAGTGTGCTGCTCCCAAGAGGATGTAAGGTAGGTAATCAATCCGAGGACACGGTGGACCACACAGTCCAGGTGTGCCCCGCATGGGAGGGGCACCGCCGGGTCCTCGTCGAGGCTTTGGGCGGCGGCGACCTCTCGCGTCCGGCCCTGGTTCAGGCCATGGTCCGGGGCGAGAGGGAATGGGATGCCGTCGCCTCCTTCTGCGAAGCGGTCATGCTCGAGAAGGAGGAGGCGGAACGCCAGAGAATTCGCACCTCTCATCCCGGCCGCCGCGCTGGACCAGGTAGACACCATGGGCGCCGGGTGTCGCGAGATGACTCCCGGCCACCGTAGGCGTGGGTCTGTGGGCGGTGAGTTCGGGTGGCTCATCGTCCCTCTGTCTACTTAGACGACAGACCCGTGTCGACGGCGCGCGTTGTTCCACGCGCTCCTCAAAGAGATGTCAGCAACCCCAGCGGGGCCCAGCAGGGCCAAGGCCTGCCGGGGCTGCGGGTTGTTCGAAAGAGATACCGCGGCCCTGGTACATAAAAGGCCTATGACGGAACACGACGGTTTTTAGTCAGTAAGAGTCTGACACTCCCTCACCGCTGCTAACCCACAGCGGGAGGGGTCATTTGATGATTTTTAACGTAAAAAAAAAAGGTAGGTAATCAAGAGCTCGTCAATGCATATTGTGTATGACCTACTTAGTTTATAGGCCGCCTTGGGAATAAATACCTACCGGCGTGGGGACCTAATCTTATTTTCTTTTTGCGACGGTAAAAGTCATCAAATGACCCCACCCGCTGTGGGTTAGCAGAGGTTAGGGAGTGCCAGACGTTTACTGACTAAAAATTCATCGTTCTCCTTCGTAACCCTTTTATGTACCAGGGCTGCGGTAACTCTTTCGAACAATCCCACAGCCCCGGTAAACATTACAGTTGAATTAAAGATATAGTTTAATTAAAAATGAAATTAATATATTTCTAAAGAATTTTGCGTTCACTGAGGCCTGTCAATCAACACATCATAAAGAGAAAAACGCTATAAATAAAAACAAAGGATTCACAACATTTCCATATGAATAAGTTTCTTTAATTATTCATTAATTAATAACACATCAATAAAACAACTGTCGAGCTGCATATTGATTACTTGTAAAGGAAACAGATTATTTAATCAAAAATAGGTAAACAAACATCGTATGATTTCAATAAAAGAAAAAAAGAAATCAGCTCATAATGATGTAATAACTTCGCATGACATGAACGCCTAAGTACCTACACGCCTGACTAAACTTTTTCCAAAAAAAATATTACGTGTTCCAGAGTCCCTCGATATGACTGAATTTTAAACAATATAAAATCAACAAAAGAATTATCATCATCATCCAAGTAATTACTATTTACTAAGTATACTTAAGCGTTACATTTCTAGAATTTGTAGAGCCTGGAATTTGGTAATTGAAACACCTATGTACCGAAGATAACGTTAATTATTATTTCGGTCCTGTGCCTTATCTCTCTCTTCGGTCGTGTCGGATTGCCGTCCCGTCAGGCTATGAGAGTGATGGAATAGTGAGTGCACCTGTGTCCGCGCAGTTGGCATCTTCTTACATGAACACATTCGCTGTGGACAATAACAGGAGGACATCATCATCGTCATGTTATGTAGCCTGAGCTCCAACTTGACTTATTCAACTTTTTATGGATCCTGGTTTGATAATGGTATTAATTACACTGCAGAAAGATTTGTGTCTATCTCGATCTGTTCTGGTTATAATCTGTCCACATATTAGCAAAATCAACAATTAGTCATACAAAAGCATTAATTTTTGATTGATGGGATGGTTTTTCATCAATCATGCAAAGACAGCAGTTTTGTTAGTTGAATCACAATCTCTAAACTGTATCTTGAATGTGGATTTGTACTTATCTTATCGTTTTGTTTGTTTTTAATCGAAATCTATATAAAAAAAGTTGAGAAGCTGAAGATACGGTACAATTAATTCAATTGTGTTAGATAGTCCACTTAACGACAAAAGTACGTAAGTACTTTTTATCAGGGTATGACGAATCTAGCCAGTAGTTTAATTAAAACGAATGCAAGTTGTTTTCTTCGGCACCACTCAATTATAAACATTAGGTATACAAATCAGTTATTATAATCAAGTAGTGATATGGAAGAAGAGAGACAGGGAATATAAAGATTGGAAACATTGAAAATTCTAGAAATCTGTGTTACCATTCAAAACGCATGTTGCAAAAGGCCAAGCAACTACCTTAAAATACATACAATGTTAACGATGAAAAACTCTAAGAGATCTATTACATACTTATATTTGAAGGGTTATAACTCATCCACATGATAAAAATCACTGCAAATCCGCCATGGTGCACAACATTCATGATTCATTTGTAACCTTGAGTATACCAGGTAGTAATCATGACGATCCATTTAATAAATAAGATATTCCACCTAATTGAGACATATTACTCATATTATTTAGCTACGCATTTAGGAGAAATATGAGCTAAAACATCACCACCACATGAAACTCAGTCTAAGTCAGCATTGATTAAAACTTAATCGTAATCATGAGTATCCAAAACGGCAGTCACAAAACACCTGAGAAGTTAATATAAATCATTTTATCTTCAGTTCATTTTGATAAATATTTATATCAACAAAGAGTGAAGATAATTATTTTAAAGTAAATAACAATTTGATTAAGTACGTATTAAAAGTGAAGGCCCTAATATTTATCCTTGTGACATCCCTGATAATAATGCATCCCTTACGAATATAAAATAGATTTACACTGGAAGTGAACCCTGTCAGTATATTCTCTTGTCAAGATTTGATAAGAATAAGCAAAACTATGACTAAACATCTTGATAAAGTCCAGTATTTACTTTAAGTACTTTATGTACTTACTTATTTTGTGAACGATAGTGTCAAATGCTTTATTCAAATCTATGTATATGAGTCAGTTTTGAAGGTCGTGATAAAAGATAACCTTTGTACTGATATGTCCTGTTTGCACGTTACAGCTGTTTATTCTCGTTTTTCGTTTTGTATTGAAACACTTGACCGGCTAGTTTGTGAATAGAAAGAAAACGCGGCGCGTAAACAAACAAAAATAAGAATATGAGAAGAGAAAACTTGCGTGAAATCCACGCAAACCCTTGCTCAGTTTATTACCGACCTTTTGTAAGACAGTTCACCACTGATTATTAACGGATACCTACCTAAGTGAAATCAGTGATGAAAATCAAACTTGAGACACCATTCACACTTCGCAATCACTGGATGAACGAAGGATTCATTATTATAACTTAGTTTGAACACACGAATACAAACAGCGCGCGTAATACAGGAGCTAGTGCAATTAATTTTTAGTAACTAGATAAACTAATTACCTACCAATCGAATCCAACAAATTAAAGTTCACAACCTGAACTTTGGCCACCGGCTTACTTTCAATGATCAGCACAATTTAGTCGACAAATGAATCACTTTTCTTCACAAACCTATTACGAAGAGACATGTAAGTACTTTAATATTGGCTTATCAAGTATTATCAGGTAGATTAGCCGTGGGATATAAGCCTGGGTTGTCTGATTTTTAGTTATTCGATCGCTAAGTTATAGAGCAATCAGTCAAAATGGCCTTCCTTAACAAGAACTACAGCTTTGTCAAACAGGAGAACTTCGATGGATTTTTGAAAGCCGTCGGTATGTAGACAAAAGTGAAATAATTTTCAATGGTCTTATTTATTGATAGAAAGTATAACTTTGTTAAAACTAATTTTTAATCAAAGGATAGTGTTTCAAATTAGATATTAAAGATAGTTTTCTTAATGAGTGAATATTTACATTTAACCATCAATACTATGAATAGGAAAGAATACTAGATAATTAAATATTACCAATCAGAAGATACCATATACTACAGTCAATATCTCAAACGAAAATCTAGACGTGACTGATAAAAATTAGATTAATTAATTGTTAATGACAGACAACCTTTTGTAATTAGTGTTTTTTATTACATCATTTGTTACACTACTTACAATATTTGAAGAATAATTTAACAGAACTTCTGCGTTTTCATGCTTTCTTAATATGAAAACTTTTCCATTATTTTTAAACGAAGTAGATTCCAACCTATCTCATCATCCTCCGAGCCTTTTTCCCAACCATGTTGGGGTCGGCTTCCAGTCTAACCGGATTTAGCTGAGTAACAGTGCTTTACAAGAAGCGACTGCCTATCTGACCTCCTCAACCCAGTTACCCGGGCAACCCGATACCCCTTGGTTAGACTGGTTTCAGACTTACTGGCTTCTGACTACCCGTACCGACTGCCAAGGAATTTCAATGACAGCCGGGACCTACAGATATCAACCTAACTAACTTACAAAAAATAATAAAAATCAAAAACCAGTATTAAACACATTTTTTGACATAAAGTATACCGACCACTAGTTTAACCACATAGAACTAGCACAACCAACAAACACACTCACACAAACATCATATTTACTAGCTTTACCCGATTCCAGGTATCCCCGACGACAAGATTGCTAAGCTCGTCAACTTCGCCCCTGACCAGAAGATCGTGCAAGATGGTGACTCATACGTCATCCACACCGCTGGCCCTGAGGGACCTAAGCAGGTCAAGTTCAAGTCTGGTGTTGAGTTCGATGATGTCATCGGCATTGAAAAGACTCCCGTAAGTATTGTAACTTATTCAATCAAGAGTACTTTTACAAAGTTCAGTTACTTAACAAAAAAATGAAAACTGAGACTACTCCTGTAAGTTGAAGGAAATAGTATCTTATGATTGTTAGGTTCATCATAGCTCCTCTGCCAGCTAGTACTCGATGTGGATTGGCGATCAATTTAAATACAGTTTTTCACACGATGTTTTACTTCACCGTGCTTTAGTCGTAGTCAAGATATTAAAAGTCTCCTAACTTCGAAAGGTCTCGTTGGTACCTGACATGATTTCTAAACTGCCCACTATGTTCAGACGCTGAAGCACCATCTCAAACTCAATCTCAAACTCAAAATATTTATTTGCATGTTAAGGTTGTACAGTTCTTAGATACAGGTTTACGTTTAGCTTAACGGCCTTTTGCAGGCGTTGCAAAAATGTGAGGGCTTTGCACCTATCTTCAATCATTCATAAGAACCTATCATAGATGTATCTGAAATGTAAGCTAATGACCTTAACTATGGCGTTTCTAATATCCTAAAAGGTACTTACCACCCAGGCAGATGATTAACACAATTCTTTGGCTCTTTCAGATCAAGACCACCTACACCCTCGACGGTAACACGCTGACACAGAAGATCACCGCCGACAAGGGCTCCGCAGTCTTCAAGAGGGAGTTCGTCGGAGATGAACTCATTGTCGTAAGTAGCTTTAACATGTATTAAGTATGCTAATAGTATAAGGATGAAGAGTATGTTTGCCCGTTGTTTGAAAGCAATAATTTTAGGAGCTACTGGGTCAATTAGAAAAAGTCCTTAAGTACTAGAAAACTCATTTACTGAGAAAGGCTATGGGCAATTTTTTATCCGAGTTTGAAGAGTGGTTCCCGCGGGATGTAGATGACGCTGCTAGTGAAATAGTTCTATTGATCTGACAAGATGTACTGTCAGAATATGTCTGGCCTCTTAAAATTTTTGATAATATTCCCGTAAAAGTACCTTATTTCAAATTTCGACCTCTAAGTACCCCCGGAAACAAATCAACATATGTAGATAGATTATATAAATCTCAATGCGTCACTGTAAGCAATTGTACATACTTAGATCACGCGGTGCACAGGTAAAACATAAGGTCTTGTAAAACATAACTTACTTATTGCAGTTAATTTATTCATTTATTTTTCTTTGCTTTTAGACCATCACCACCGACAAATGGGACGGCGTCGCCAAGAGATGGTACAAATCTGCTTAAGTTAGTTCTTAGTTAATATTAATTTATTTTTTAATAAAGTACTTTAAATATTTAAACCGTATCTGTATTATTTACATACCTAAAGAATGGTACCTATTGAGCTTCATTTTTATCTGTAAGTACCTACGAGTATATAAAAGAAAGTCGTGTTAGTTTAACTAGTGCGGAAAATTATTTCGCTCTGGAAGCGGGAGAACCCGCTGGCGGAAGCTAGCTTTTTATTCAAAAAAACTAGGGTGGTTAGTGCTTCTTGGGAGATCCACGTAAAGCAGTGGATGGTAACAGGTTGATATGTTAATGATTATTTAGAAGGCACTACTTGAAACTACTCCAAAAATAGTTGTGTTTGTTGTCACACATATGGCTACAGTTGCACTTGTATGTAAACAAACATTCAAAACTGAGATATCAGTTGTTCTTATTATTGCAGTTGAAGTTTTTATTTTATTAAGGACAATTTATTAACAACAAACGCGCAACATAAATATGCTACTATGGTAGCATATTATGGTGATTAGAGTGTTAAGATAATAGAAATTTCCAATACAATGTAATTATGTAGTTCTATTGATTTGAATATTGACAGAACTACATAGGTAATTCATCTCAATAATGTAGTTCTATTCATTTGCCTTAGAAGATTAACTAACTCCAAACTTAATTTTATTTAATTTTCACATATTAGCAAGAATGGCAAATTTAATTTATATCTGCTGTAAGTCTACGGGTCTTAATTATGGTGGGATACAAATAATATCACATGAATAGTCTTCTATGGCAAATTTAATTTATATCTGCTGTAAGTGTACGGGTCTTAATTATGGTGGGATAAAAATACTATCATGTGAATAGTTTTTTTTCTATGTTTCTATGGCTTTCAGTTCAACCCTTTCAGCTGAGTGTCAGTATTTCACGTGGAGGGAGCCTATGAGACCTCCTATAACCAGTTTTCTTGCCAACCGGGCGATCTCGAAGCGTCTTGATTCTAAATATTTGACAGACTTTCCGACTTATATTTACCCACAACAGTTCCACACCATTGATGGCAAGACAGCGTTCTTTTTTAGGGTTCCGTACCCAAAGGGTAAAACGGGACCCT
This sequence comes from Helicoverpa armigera, assembly GCF_030705265.1. NCBI lineage: Eukaryota > Metazoa > Arthropoda > Insecta > Lepidoptera > Noctuidae > Helicoverpa > Helicoverpa armigera. Next base: position 7,783,379 of record NC_087141.1, read on the forward strand.
ATTATTTTCGCTCCTATGTCCGTCCGTCCATCCGTCCGTCCGTCCGTCTGTCTGTACGTCCGTCTGTCACCAGGCTGTATCTCATGAACCGTGATAGATCTTAGAGAGTTGAAATTTTCACAGATGATTTTTGTTGCCGCTAAAACAACAAATACTGAAAACTAGAATAAAATTAATATTTCGGGGGGCACCCATACAACAAACGTGATTTTTTTGCCCATTTTTGCTCGATATCTATAAATATAATATATGTAGAATATTACTTTGGATGGTACGGAACCTTACGTGCGCGAGTCCGACTCGCTTTTGGCCGGTTTTTTTATTATTTTTACATTTGTATTTTTGATTAGGTACCTCTGTTCTACGATAATATCGTATGTTTATCATACATACGGTACCATCATAGATGTTCAACAAATAAAAAAAAAATGATTTGAATTATCGAATGCTACTGCTTGACGATAATTCATAATAGTTTGATCAAGCTCATAAATCAGTATCTATACAGATCAATGTAGCAGTAAGCACATAACAACGATCAGTTCGGCCAGCAACAGATCGATTGGAAAAATTTATTGGATTCACGATAACCTTTAAAATAAACAAGCATGCGGTGCAGTAAGAGACCCCCACCCCGTATATGATTTAGAACCTGTAGTCTTTATAGGAGGAATACCTGAAATGGGTTACAAAAGCTGTTGTTTGCATCCGTGTCAAATTTCAGGAGGTTGACATAAAATACGTAAATAATAATAAATTGATTGCATTAAAACAAAAATAATCAAAATCGGTCCACGCAACTCCGAGTAATTGGTTAACAAACTTGACGTTTATTGATTATTAAGGATATTAAAATGTCGAATATTTCCAAACCCCCATACATTTGGCGTAAATCGTTATGATAGTCATGATCTATCAAAAGAGGCGCTTCCGATGACACTAGTTTCAAGTCTGTTGGTGGTGGTGAAGGTGTCCTCACGACATCCTACATTGTCTCTTCAAACCGATTATTTTAACCGATGATAACTAAAAAACTGCTTAAAAGATCTTGATGAAAATTACATTAGACTAACTTTGAGATAGGTTCTTTAAAATAAAAATAAAAACATCAAAATCGGTCCACCCAACTCTGAGTAATTGGTTAACAAACTTGAAGTTTGTTGATTATTAAGGATATTAAAATGTCGAATATTTCCAAACCCCCATACATTTGGCGTAAATCGATTATGAAGGATACTAAATTGTCTTATAGTTCCTAAACCCCATACTTTTGGAATGTGTCTCCATAATAAGAAATGATCTATTAAATGAGGCGCATCCAATGACACTACTTTCAAGTCTGTTGGTGGGTGGGGACGTTTTTTAGGCATTGTCCTTATGAATGATCGTTGCGTATACTTTGTGTTTGCGTTTGTGTAAGGGCGCAGCACGGTTTTAACGTCAGTAACACACGCGCCAAGTTTAAATACAGCTAGATGACATTGACGAAATTCCGAAAAAAAAAATGAAGTACCTACCAATTTTTTGTTGATTTGGGTCGAGAATCATTAGTATAATTACATCCTTGAATATGACACGGATGCCAATCAACAGCTTGTATATGACTGTACCAATTATTTATTATTTATTTATTTTATGAATTAACATTACAACTATACGGAACATATACTTTTTAAATTTTTTAGTTGTATTTAAACAACCTATTAATTATTTACTGTAAAAAAACAAGGAGTTTCAATTTTAATTACACATTAATTTGTAGTTTTTCACGTAAATGTTAAATACTTTCGATATTAATTGAAAATATTGAATTGATAGGTACTTGAATTAAATAAGTTATTGCGTAAAATAAATTAAAATCTGATTAATTATAATTAATTATATCTGATAAATTATTCATTTTATTTATTCGAAGAAGTTTTTAACCAGTTTTTTGTTTGATCTATTAAGGGGACTTTTGTAAAGAAAGCTGGATTAAAATAACAAACCGTTTTTAACCCAGAAAAAAATCACAATTTAACACGACTCGAAAACAGATCTCGTTGAAAAGTTTTGATGCACTTTTGTGGCAAATTGTTACACTGTTCATCAAACTTTTGGCCATTAGGCTATTTTAATTATCTTAATTATTTTCTATTTCCATTGAGCTTAACAAGATAAAAGCAAAATGGTAAATACTTTGATTTTTGCTGAATCGCTGCTATTTATTCAGCAGCATTATTAACTGATGTGAGTCATCGGTGTAGGTACTTAAAAATACAAAATGCTCTGTCAGAGATGTACCTAATTAATCTTTTAGACGATTATCAGGAAGATTACGCATTCAAATAAATAGGATCCGTTTGGCAGTTTCTTAATTATTGAATCGTGAAAATAGAAAGCCAACATGTCTTTCCTTAACAAGACCTACACTTTTGTCAAGCAAGAAAACTTGGATGAGTTCCTGAAATCTGTCGGTATGTGAATTAATTATTAATTTAAAAATCATAATTATTTTTAATAAGTTTTCGATCGATCGGTGCGCCTGTTACGTAGTCATGAGCTCCACTTAAATTAATTCAAATTAATAATTAAACATTACTGGACACATTTAACGGTTACTTAAGCCATTCCTTAGTGAGGGATTTCTTTGACAATCCGTCACTAAGGAGTGACTTAAGTATTAATAATATTTAATTTTAGAATTATTTATAATTAATAATTATTTTATCCAGTGATTATTGTAATAGTGGCACAAGGGTTTGTGGCCAAGTTACAGCCGCAACAATCAATCGTATGTTAAGTAACTTTTGACTCGGTCGTTCTGAGGATGAGATGATCTTGACATGCCGAGTTCCTCTATGTATCTGAGGCACTATAAATTAGGACTAGTTGTCATTTAAACTTCTTGCAGTCGTCAGGGATAGTTAAAAGCCAGGAAACCTGAGAAAGGACACCCAGGCACGGCAGGCACCCAAAAAACAAGATTAAAAAAATGTTTTAATGAACTCTCCAGGTTTTCCCGACGATAAGATTGAGAAGGCCTTAAAATTCACTCCAGACCAAAAGGTAACAAAAGATGGAGACACCTACACATTACATACGCAAGGACTGGAAGGACCAAAAGAAACAAAATTCAAGTCTGGAGTAGAATTCGACGATGTTATTGGCTTTGACAAGACTCCCGTGAGTATATCAACTTCAGACCTTAGAACCAATGTGCTAACGTTCATTATGCTTTGTCATTTTTTCATCGACTCAAAAAGTAGGCTGCTCGCCCGCGTCCGAAATTGGTGTCAATTTTTTGTAGAAGAAAAAGAATAGAACAGTCTGAAAGTAGAAGTGCAATGCACACTTCATGCAAAAAGTTGGTAAAAAAATCCTATGCGTAGATATACCCTAAAGCTAGACCTTCTAAGACCTTTCTGTATACCTATGCTCACAAATAAATATATTGAATTGAATGGAATGGAGAAATATTGTTTTCTTCGTTCATCTTTTAGCTCACGGCTCGGCGAATAGGATACAGTTATCCTAATATCTGTGCTATAAAATGTCTGACGTTAGTATTTTTGATCTTTCCAGGCTAAGGTCACAATTGTCGTTGATGGCAACACAATCACTCAAACATTCAAGACTGACAAAGGCAACGGTACATTCAAGAGGGAGTATGTTGGTGATCAGCTTATTATTGTAAGTAATATTCATAAATCTAAATTAGATACTAATTGTAAGAGATCAGATGTACATATAACAGAAAATCCTGTTATGCATAGGTACGACTTATAACTCAAGAATCGCTGAACCGATTTGGGAAAAGTAGAGAGGAGGTAGCTTAAAACCGGGAATAAATACTTTGGTTACTTTTTTTATATAAAACTCCTTATAGAATTGCTTTGAATTTTTCAAATTAACCTAGTAATTCCTGAAATCAGCTCGTTCAAACAACTCTAAAATTGACATCCCGTTTTACACAAAACTCGCCATGTGCACAGTTGTCTTTTGCACAGCTTTTGAAATTCTCAACCAATTTCCCAAAACAAAGGATTTTTTCAATATCAATTCGGGTGTTTTTGTTTTTTTTCCAAATAAAAAAAATAAAATTAATTTATTCCATATTTCTTTTCAGTCTGTCGCACGTCAGGGTTGGGATGGCGTTGCCAAGAGGTATTACAAAGCTGCTTAAGTGCTAAAATATAGAAACATGTTAACATTTAAATAAATTGATTAATTATAAAAAACACACTGTTTTTTATTGAAACACTTCTTGGTGTACTGAGTTTTTTCTTGAAAGTTTGTGCATTTCTAACGGAACCAAAAAACCCCAAATATTTCTTCATTATGCAGGAAGTATAGTTTTAAAAAAAACATAAGTCATAAATAACTTGTTGCATATTGACCTTCAAACAAACCTCAACAGCCCGTATATTTTTAAGGCAATATTCAAAACTGTGTTGTAAATTACCTTTTATTCTATTGACTTTGTTTGAAAAAATTATTTTTTATTTATTTTTGCGTATTAAATATTTTTTTGTGCTAATATCGACATATATTAACCAGTATATTAACGTATTTAATTTAATGTAATTAGCGACACACCCTGTATACAAACGCACTTGTTTACATACTATCGGCACGCAAGATTGATTTAGTAATCTGTAGGCAATCGACTTTAGAGGACAACGGCCGTTGTTGCTAAGTACTGATATTGCGTTAGGTATTTTGATAAAGCTGAGTGTAGGTGTTTTACATGAAATGGGTGGCCACTGAGACTGGATGTAAGTTTTTCTGCCTTCTGACTACCTGTAACGATTGCCAAAGATGTTTAAAATCTTTTGAAACACTCAAGGACTCAACTCATTATGTAATACGTCACCCATCTAAAGAGTGACCGCGCTAAGCGCTGCTTACCTTTATAAACGACTTATTCGTGTGGCTTATACTTAGGTACGAGCTATTGCCAATCATCATTTAAATGCAATTGATAAATCGACATCGTGTACTTAAAACATTATCTATAGCCATACTAACATACTAATATCATACAGAGGATTTTTATGTTTTTGTGTACCCTAAGGCTCCGTATATATTGAACCGATTTGAAAAAATATTTACTGTTGGGTGGTCCCTATATAGGCTTTATAGGGCACGGGAAGTAGTTTGGTTAGTTTTAGTTGACCCAAATGGAACTGCGGTAAACAGCTATAGATTAAATAATACATCAAGTATGAAATGATGATCCAATGCGATGATAAATAGATAGGATTACACAGGGCTAGGCCTAACATCAAGTACAGTTAAGATAAAGGTGCATTTGATAGTTTTAAAATTATCTATTTATTTTACGATATTTATATGTTACGAAAGCATCTTGAACACAGATTTCTGCCCTAATTTAGTATACTATAGCCAAGTAGCGATGCTTTCTTTGATGTCCAATAACAAATTGTAGGACAATAAAATAATTTTATTCCACTGAATCCTATCGATAACTAAATCCTCAATTTCTGATGTGACTAATTGGCACAATTGAATCAGAAGGTATCGCGTCACAGCCTGATCAAAGTCTAATCATTTTAACTGCTATCAGGGAGATTAGAAATACAAATATATAAGGATTGGCTGGTGGTAATTCAGTTATTGGATTACCTAGTAGCCTTCAGTCACCATGTCTTTCCTCGGCAAAACTTACACCTTCGTCAAACAGGAGAATATGGACGGATTCCTGAAATCTGTCGGTATGTGAAGTGTTTTTCTTACTTGTGTTATTTTGTTCAATGATCTTTTGCAATTTGGAAATAAGTGGTCTCAAAAGTGAAAGGGATAAGTTAACTGTTAAATTGTAAAGAATCAATCCAGTCAGTATTTATATAAACTTTCGTTATTATGTGCTATTGAAGTCGCATTACTTAGCATAGCAACTGATTACTCGATAACATCAAACGTCGAACGTACAATTTTCAATCATTATTTCACGATTAGTATTTCCTGCTTCATTTGTTTCGAAGTGATAATGATTCTGGATTTAATATTGAACTTAATAACATTACAGGTCTCCCTGATGACAAAATCGAACCAGTCTTGAAGTTCACTCCTGAACAGAAGATCATTCAGGAAGGTGATGGCTACAAGTACATCACTCAGGGTCGTGATGGACCTAGAGAAGTCACATTCAAGTCTGGAGTAGAATTCGACGATCTTATTGGACCTGAGAAGTTTCCCGTAAGTGTTTTTATATAATTTCGTAACTGTGCATCAAAATCTACAGGGCTACCAAATTTACATAAGGCGGTTGCTTTAAGATCAATAAAATATGTTTCATCTGCCTCCAAATTTACAGCCATATGCATTTCTCAACCCAATTACGGTAGTTCAAATGCCTTTGGATCTTATTGACTGTTGCCAAAAGTTGCTTAGATTTCTTTAGTAATATCATTCATATTTAGATTCGTATCGTCATAGTGATTGGCATTTTAGATGTTGAAAGATACATAGTAATAATATTTTGTATTTGGTTACTTCCAGGCTAAGACTACATACGTCGTTGATGGCAACAAAGTGACACAGACCATCAAATCAGCTATGGGAGTCGGCACCTTCACCAGGGAGTTCGTTGGCGACGAACTCATTATTGTAAGTATAGTTTCTACACAAAAAAGCATTACCTACATAAAAACGCTGTCCTAGTCGAAATTTTGTTCAAGATTTTCAATTCCGAACTCAAACATCGTTTGGCTGCAAAACAGCACTTTTTGAACGTCCGAAATTTACAGAAGACAACCCCCAAAACGCCCACCCTGTACCACTTCCTATGTGATTTTGCTGGGAAGAATCAGTGGTGCAACAAACTCCCCAGCAACATAAGTCATTGATTAGAAATGTTCAGTTTCGAAAGAAAATTCAGTTTAAGCAATAAAGTATGACGAAAGGTTTTAGGCTAGATACAGAAAAATCCAAATATATCACCATGACAAAGCATTTTATACCTAATCGTAATCCTCGATTTAGGTTGTAATTTTTTACTATCGATAGTGAACATACGTTCACTATCGATAGTAAAAAATTACTTACTTACTTTTTGCACAGAAAATAGTGAACTGCACATGCACGGTTATGTTTTTGCACAAAATTAGACACATGAAGTTACTATTAATTGGTCAAACTAATAATTTGTGTATTTAAAAATACCTAGACATTTATTAATTTGTTTAATTAAGTTGTAAACTTTAGCGCCTTATATCTTTATTCTTATATTTTGAAGTGACATCAAAACGCTGTGTTCGTATGTTACGTGCTTGCACAAAGTTTTTGTACTTATCATTATTGATTATTTTTCTTTGCTTTCAGACCATGGTCACCGACAAATGGGACGGCGTTGCCAAGAGATACTACAAAGCTGCTTAAGTTAATTCTTACCTACTTAGATTTTTTAATTTATTTTTTCTAATAAAATACTAAAATTTAAAAATGTGTTATTATTGTTTATGTTCATTGAATTGAAATTTCGTTTACAAACAAATCTGGAATGGTTTGGATGAGCCATAATATGCTGAATGCTCATGAAATGTTAAGTGAAGTTATTTTATCTAACTGAAAAAACTTTCAAATGAGCTTTCAAATGATGGTTCTCCCAAACGCATTTTCACAGAAGCCACAAAGTCTATTAACCAGATTTAATCAGATTACCGAGGGCATTAGAGTGCTCGGGTAACTGCAATTAAACGGTCAGATAGATAAAGACTCGGCAGATGATGATTTACTCTCAGGTGCAAATATATTTAATATATAGATTTTAGTCATGCATTCGATATCATTTCACACAAACACTTTTTACACATATACATACTAGGTACATTCTTTATACGGATTTTCCGATTCAATATTGTTATTTATGGCTGCAATCCTATTTGGTTATTCTTTGTTCTATGATCTGGAGTAGCACAAGGTTTCCATTTAGGTCCTTTTCTCTTTATCATCTGCATCAATGACTTTTCGAACTATCTTACTTAACCATTGATCATGTATGCAGATGGCTTAAAATTGTTGAGAATAGTAAAATCAACGAACGTTGATCATCTAATCATCAGACCGGTCATCAGATCTAAAGATGTGATCATGTTACATAAATACAAATACGGTACGCAGATCGACTGAAGCGTTTTGTATTATTGTCTCAATAATCGGAGAAAATAATATTAAAAAAAAAGATACAGGGAGCGGTACATATGGCGCAGAACCGGACCGAGTGGAGAAGATTGACATACAGTCACGATCCTCAGCATTGAGGGAACGACCAGAAAGAGAGAATCGAAGAAATCTACTTGAACTTGGCATAAATGGCATTTACAAATAAGTAAGACATAAAATAGATTGTCCTCAACTTTTGCGGCTGATAAAGTTCAGTGTGCCCTCTGGACTTCCTAGCTTTCAAGTCAAACCCCTTTTTCCTTGCACATAGGCGAACAGACTGTGGAAGAAATGTGAAGAATGAACATAGTCAGTCTATTGACATATTCAAGGACTCCCAAAATAGAAGAAATCCCTTCTAACAATTCTCCATAGCAACTCTAACCCTAAAAGCAACGTTACGAACAAGTCAGGCACTCTAATCCCTTAAAAAGATCATATAAGATAGAATAATTTAATATATACCTATGTTTATAGTAGAGTATTTATCACGATACTAGTGTGCATGCCATTCTTGCCTGACATTAAATAAAAATAACTTATTTTTCAATGTAACAACTATTGGCAAGCTGAATAAATAAAATAAAATACATATGATTGACTTTTTTTAAAGGGAAATCATAAAATAATCCCTCCCGTGACTAAAACCCACCATGTTCCTTCTTAAGCTCTTTATGTACCAGGGCCGCGGTAACTCTTTCAAACGATCCCGCAGCCATGATAGACTATAAGTAGCACAAGTTCTTGTATCATATTCTGATCGCAATAAATGCAGGTGCAGTTGACCAATGACTGTGCAAACACAAGCATCAAGATTACGGCTTATAATGGCTAATTCACCATTGATAAGTTAGATATGATGAGTTCTGCTGTATCATAATGAGTATTGCTATGGTATCGGGTCAAAATTAAACATTGTGAAATACATAGATAATTTACTGAACCTAATCTAATTTTAGGGATTGCAACCTCATCATCATCGTTCAAATCTTTTCCCATTAACTATGCTGGGTCGGTTTCTAGTGTAACGGAATGCAGCTAAGTTTGTCTGTTTTACATTGAGTGACTATCTATCTGCCCTCTCCAACCCCAGTATGTGGGTCAATTCTCTGTAAGACTGATTTTAAGACTTTTTGGCTTCTAACTACCAGTAACCATCGCCAAAGACATTCAACAAACATTCGGAACCCACAAATATGTACTGTATGTATTCCGAAACTCGAAGGAATTCTTATATGACAAGATGGTCATCCACTCACGGACCCACACAGTGCTAAGCGTTGCTTATGCTCTTTAACCACTAGCCCAATTGCTTGCAATTTTTTAGGGTCTTCACAAATCTAAGCTTAATATTAGGGGTTAAAGTATGAAATTGCCGTTTTATTCTAGTAGGTTTTTGAATTGCCATAGAGTCTTCATGGTTTGAGGTTTTCGAATGGAACTTTTTTCACGTGGTTTCTGTGATGTTTTTCTTTTAAAAAATGTGAAACATTTGATTATCGATGTTCAATTGTTTTTGTTATTCAACTTAAACAAGAAAGATGGATACTGCGAAAATTTGAGTAATTTTTGAATATGAGTTCCGACGCGGGATTGAACGGCAGAAACAGCCCGCAATATCAATGCTGCATTTGAAGAGGTGTCTGCTAAAGAACGCGCCGTGCGATTTTGGATTAAACGCTTTCGTGGTGGAAACTTCGACTTGAAGAACGAGCCATGAGAAAGACCGCCTGACAGGTGATTAACGAGAAATTAAGAGAGACGGTGAACGCCGATCCTAGTCAAACTACCCAGATACCCAGCCGAACACCGAATAATGTTGAAAAAATTAGCAGTAAAACAGCCACGACTCATGAATCGACCTTCACCGCTATTGCTCCATGACAACGCGAGGCCTCATACAGCAAAATAAACCGTTTTAACTCTTCAGGAACTGCAGTTGGAAACTATTCGTCTTCCTCCATATTCGCCAGACCTTGCTCTAACGGACGACCATTTTTTTTTGTGATTTGGACAATTATCTACGTCACAAGAAGTTTCTTCCCAGGAGGCAGAACAAAATTCTTTCACACTGTTTGTGCAGTCTAGATCCTCAGAGTTCTATCGTAAAGGCATAAATGACCTTCTTATTAGATGACCGCAATGTATAGATAATAATGGCAACTATTTTGATTAAATAAGTTTGTTAAAAATTAAAAAAAAATACAATTTAGGTTTTCAGTACAAATCGGCAATTTCATACTTTAACCCCTATTACATTAATGGAAGTTGATGTATTTGACTATTTACTTATCGAAATTGCTTAAAATGAGGAATAATCTTACTTAAATGATGTCTGCTTCAGAAGGAGCAGTAGGAATTTTCTATGAACTGAAAATGAAAACTGAATACTAGAAAAACTACTTATATTATTTACGGTTTCTTTACTAGTTACGATAACTAAGAATCGAAATAGGGCCTTAGGACTAGGTGATTATATACCTAATATACACTTAGATGTTTCTCGCTGTTTCGTCCAAGGGGAACTTCCAGTACTCAAATAAAATACAGACGATGTCACTCAGATATAATAAAAATAATCAAAGTAATAATAGTTCCAATCACACAAACTTACAGTTTCGGAATCTTTAACTAACAAACGAAAGAACCTTGTTTAACATATCACTAATTATTTAGATAGTAATAAAATAAAACACTTACGGGAACAAGACACAACCCAACGACGTCATCGAATACTAGTCAAAACTCGAATGGGGCTTATCTATAACTAATTACATTTAAAAGTATCTTCCGATAACAATATATCTATTTCCTATTGCACTTTTGATACTATTCAATCAAAAAGTGCTTACTCATTACTTAATCAGTGCCAAATCTTTTTGTCTATTATCAAAAAGATTAGTTTTCCAAATAAATAAGCATGGTTTTTGGATCGTCTAGTTATTGGATAGCCAAATAGCAATCAGTCAACATGTCTTTCCTAAATAAGACTTACAAATTCGTTAAGCAGGAAAACCTCGATGGATTCCTGAAAGCCGTCGGTATGTTAAAGTGTATCTTTTTATATTTTTAGATTCAGTGATTTCAAAATTTAATTTACATCTTTATTTTTTTATATTGCTTTATCACCATCATCAGCTACGTCCACTTCTAAAAATTTGTTATTGATTGCCATGTCCATTTAGTTTCTGGACACCTACCTGTGACTGCTGACAGTTTAAACTACTACTTTGGGGGCGCTCTTTAGTCGAGAATGTTTTATCCCACCCTGGTCCATTATCAGCCTTTTTTGCCACTGTAGGGCACAGGCCTCTTCTCATAAGGAGCTCTAACTAAATCATAGTAGATTGGTGATTTCATATTTAGAAATCCATGTGTCTTCAGGATGTTTTCATTCAACTTTACTCAGTTTTTCTTTACATGGTTCTTCATACCCTTCTTAATTCAATGAATTAATTACATTCCAGGTTTCCCCGAAGAGAAGATCACCCCGGTTTTGAGTTTCACTCCTGACCAGAAATATACCAAGGAAGGTGACTCCTACAAGTACGTCACACAAGGACTCGATGGACCTAGAGAAGTCACGTTCAAGTCCGGAGTAGAATTCGACGATCTTATTGGACCTGAGAAAGTTCCTGTAAGTGTTTTGGAGTTTTGTACCTTAGGATCAACCGATTTAAGTTCATTTTTCTCTGAGGCCAGCTCACTGGAGTTGGCTCGTTGCCTGGTTGGTTGGAACTGTATCCCTGTTTTTCTTGCTGTTACATTTTTTTTTTATTTGGATTTATTCGTTTGCGGAAAATTAGCAAAGAATAAAAATTTTCCGGTGATTCTTAAGTAATAATTTTGCATTTTTACTATCAGGCCAAAACTACATACGTCGTTGATGGCAACAAAATAACTCAAACCGTCAAGTCTTCCTTCGGAGTCGGCACTTTCACCAGGGAGTTCGTTGGTGATGATCTTTTCATTGTAAGTATAAGTTCTGTTACTCAAAATACCATTTCATGCTCTATACCTAATAGATCCCACACACTAGCAGCTTTAAGTTTGCAAATAAGAGCTAATGTTTTAAATTGGAGAAATAACACGTTCCTATGTTACATTAAAGCCTTTTAGCTTCTATAAAAGATGATTAAAGCTGCATTTGTATCAAGTTGTTTGGTTTTGGCGCTTATGACCTAATACCGGTGCACAAGGCCCATATGGGAGCGCCAACAATGATGCTAAAACGGGTCCGCAAACCAATTGTGTCCCCGGTGACGTTAAAAGTCTCTATAATTATGTATTTCACAAGATTGTTTAATTTAGGTCAAACATAGAAAAAATCATCATGATACAGCATGTTAGGGACTTTTAATATCTAATTATAATTTATCACATAATCTAGAGATATTATTAGATTACAATTTATTAACTGAACTGTCTTGACGTGTCATCCTTGTGCACAGATTATTGTTGCTCATCTGCACAGGAACATTTGCGTTTCGCACAAAACGAACATGGTGTTAAAATGTGTGTTTGATTTTAGTCTATATAAATATTTGTCATAATTTCAGACCATGGAGCTCGAAGGTTGGAATGGCAAGGCGAAAAGGCAATACAAGGCTGCTTAACTTAATTTTACTTTAATACCTTAATTTATTATTTAAATAAACCATTTTTTTATAATTTAGATATTGTATTTCTATTATTGAATCCCCTTTGAAATCAAATTGATAGTAGTGTTTGAAATGTTCTTTTCATTTGATACCTACATACATATGCTATATGTTTTATTTCACGAAGGCAGATAAGCCAAGAGCCAATACTTGTAAGTATGTAAACCTGAATGTACATACATAAATTAGGTAGGTATATGCACATTTTATGACTAGGTGACTCTGTTATTACCTATGAAACGTAATGGATCAAAAAACATTTCTAGTAACTCCAAAACTTTTTCATTTTATTATGATTTATGAACTATGTAGTTTATAGATTCTTCAGTATTTTGGACCCATGATTATTGGGCCTTGTTACGCCAAAAGATAAAGGTGAGCCTTAGATCCTTCGCCGTGTGTGTGAGAGGAGGCCTCTGCCTAGCAGTGGGACGACAAAAAGGCTGTAACACTAACAGTAGGTAACGACAAACGACAATGCAAGGCGGTATGAAACTGCCTTTTCAATGAATATTTTTATAATACCATAACTGATTTCTTTAAATACTTTTATAGCATAACAATAACCAATTAAGCTTTTTCATACTTCATTAAGATCCATGAAATTATTTTATGCGAATCAATCACTTTTATACAAAAGTTAATTTATAATTTTAGTTACAGAGGATTTTTTCGTTCAGTTTTATTCAATACTTCTAACACTTTCAGTTGTTTGAAGATACTAGTACTTATTACGTAGTTTTCTTAAGAATATCATTGGTAAATACAAGCTCAATCTTGAACCCACGTATTCTTGCTTAGGGTGCTGGCGCCATAACCACTGGGTTATCTCGAAAAATATTGTTGTTTGTGAATTATATTGCAATAAAGATAACATACGTAACCCATATTCGAATCGTGAAAACATCATAGTGAACTAATAAAACTTACTATCTATAAACGGGCAAAAATCGATTAACTCTATATAAATTATTTGGTAAGTGTGTTTGTCACCTTATCCCTAAAATACTGAAGATATTTTGATGTACCATTGGTAGTGTTAATTGACACGATGCGAAATTACAAAATCCAAGATCAGATAAATAAAAAAAAACCGGATGATGATGATAAAAATGTTAGTAGCTAGGTTGTTCAATGCAATTACGATAGGTACCTCATTAACGATAAAGAAAGTTTAATAATATTACATAACTTTGTTTTGATACAAATTAGTATTGTTTGTCTGTTTGTTTTTACGGATTATCTACCAAGCTGATTTTCAAAAGAAAAGAAAGATTTTTTAGTTAGAAGCACTGATAAAGTTGGAGATTGACTTTGGAAATAAAATGTTTTACGAATCCTTCAGCGCTTGCTTAAACAAAACCCTAGCACACGTAAGGTTTATTTATTAACTCTTATCTACCACATAACCGTACCGATACCAAACTAAGGTGCATCGCCAAATCTGTCATTAATCCGTCATAATTCTTACTGTAACCTTTATCTGACATCAGTTATCGGGCGATTAGGGCCCGGATATAAGCCTGGGTGGTCTGATCTCTAACCATTTGGTCGCGAACAGCTATCAGATTCCCAGACACCATGGCTTTCCTTAACAAGACCTACAAGTTTGTGAAGCAGGAGAACTTTGAAGGGTTTTTGGCAGCTGCTGGTATGTATTTTAATAGTATACCTAATAATTTAACTGTTCCATACGGTTTTATCCACTTTCTGGAAGAACAATTTCTCAGGCTCTAGACTGTTTGCGTGTCATATTTCATTTAAATCAGTTCAGTAGTTTGGGCATCAATAGGTTGTAGAAACTTTCACAAAGCAGCCAGGAATCTGGAAATCGGTGATTGGTAGCTATAGGTACGTGACATCGAGCCTGCGCAAAAACTCTAGGCAAAACTACCAATGCAACTTGTCTAAGTTCGTTATACTTTCTAAGTATATCTTCGACACCAATGGCTGATAAAAAGGCGAAGGAATATATCTCGAGGAAACCTGCATTGAGCAAGCGTGGTGATTAACGCTAAATCCTTCTCGGTGTAAGAGGGGGCCTTTGCAAAGCACTTGGTCGATAAAAAGACTGTATCTTACAGGTTATTAGAGTGAAGGAATAGAGAGTGTACCTGTGTCTGCGTAGCTGCCTGATCTCCTTACGAGTAGAGCCTCCGTGACAGATAAGCTAGGACGCCATTATCATTATATTTTGAACTAACTATATGTGACTTAACAGTTTGAAAATCTTTTCACCAGGTGTCCCCGCGGAGAACATCGAGCGCGTACTGAAGTACTCACCAGAACACAAGCTGGTCAAGGATGGTGACACTTACACCTACATCACGCAAGGACCTGACAGCTCCAAGGAGACCAAATTCCAGTCCGGAGTGACTGTCGATGATGTTATCGGAGAGCAGAAGCAGCCTGTTAGTATTTCGGTTTACGTATCTTAGGACTAACGTTGAAAGGTTCCTCTAGCCTGCAGACGGACATGTGTTGCTGGGGAGTTTGTTGCACCACTTCTTCTTTCCAGCAAAAACACATATGAAGTGGTAAAGGATGGGCATATTGGGGGCTGTTTTTTGTAAAATGTTGATGTTCAAAAAGTGCTGTGTGCAACAAGTTTGAATAAATGATTTTGAATTTAAATAAGAAGCTAACGACCAAATTAATATATTTACAGTTAATTCATTGAACCAAAATGGTCTTAGGCGAGACAAGATGAGAGTAGAGAAAAAACTTTAAATAATATTTAATTAATTTATTTCCATTCATTTTCCAGATTAAGAGCACTTACGTGGTGGATGGCAACACAGTGACCCAGACTGTTGTCGCTGACAACGGCAAGGCTCAGTTCAAGAGGGAGTACATTGGAGACGAATGCATTGTGGTAAGTACATGTTTTATATTATTTTGCACATTAATTCTCATTTAGATACTGCTAAAACAAAACAGCATCAAAAAAATGCAGTAGCCCAAAAATAAAACCTTGAGGTATTCCCGTTTTTAAATGTATGTATTAATTTATCGTTAAACACATTTTATCTTCATGTTTAAAAACATAGGCAACATTACATAAACATTGCTAACTACTTGACTACATCTACTTGTTAAAATCAGTATAAGGTTACATAGTAAAATGTGTAGTAAGTATCAAATGCGTGTCAAAAATCCAAAAACTATGATAGTTATTATTAAAAATGCTATACCGTGTGCAAAACGACTAGTCATTACCTAAATTATCAATAAATTGCAGTTCGCAAATAATAATTGTAATCTGATAAGACCCACCTTCTTTTACTGCCCTAACACGTCACTAGAGTTTAAGTAGGTAGGTACTTGATCTTTGAACCCTATGATATCTGTGTCACTATAACAAATAGGTATTACTTTTATGACCTGACAGATAGTACCAGCAAAAAAGTTTAATTTACTTAGTGACGTGTATTTTTTCATTTGAGAAAATAAGTGAAAAGCTATTTCTTGCATGATTACCGTGTTCTGATGGAACTACTTTAAGCACTTAATAAAATAAAAGTACTCTTTCCAACTACATACTAGCTCTATACGAAATTCAATCCAAATTAATTCAGCCATTTTAGTCCGAAAGCGTAATAACTTAAACTTAAATAAATATTTAAGCTGTTGCACAAAAATACTTCGTTTGCATTTGCACAATTTAGTTTTTGCACAAAACTTGTGTCATAATACATTTTTTTTTGGTTTGGAGATTTTATGTGCTCATATTTTTATTTTATTTTCAGACCATCACCCGTGAAGGTTGGGATGGCGTTGCCAAGAGATACTACAAAGCGGCTTAAGTAATTGTTGACTGAATATTTTTATATTTATTTTTCGAATAAAATGCTTTTTGTATAAAATTTTCTTTTTACTTTCTTTTTTTATACTGGCGTCTGCTGTCGATGTAGCCCAAAATATAAATAACAACTTTAATTTAATAGCCTACTTATAGCATTGAAAAATACCAACTACCTACCCGACTTATATATGTACCTAGCTCAAAAGGAGGACCTAGGTATTATAGGTAGGTATATAGTGAACATTAGCTATCTTTATAGTTATCGGCATGAATCTTGAGCTCTGGCCTTCACCTGCGCAGAAGTAATTTATTGGGTCCCTTTTGTGGTATGAAGTGAGGCGCGGGGGCGGGCTAAAGTGGTGATTGGCCCGCAGTGCATCGCGTCATAGCCGTCACTCGGGATTGGTTCTTTGCTAATAAATCACTTCTGCGCAGATGTAGGTCAGAGCTCAAGATTCGTGCCGATAACTATACCATTTACTATCTGCAAGTTAGGACGCCACCTAGGTATCGGTTTTATACCTGTAAGTTAAGGAAACACAATCTTACAGATAATTTTATTTGCTACTATGACGGGACATCTTTCGATAACTATAATCTCTAAACTGAATTAGGTACTTACTATCATATCGGTAGCAACCGCACCCGTTGATTTCTTACAAGTGTTTATCAGATTTTTTTCAAGTGTTTTTAACCAACTTCCAAAACAAGAGAGTTGTTTGTTTTATACCTTTATTCGACAGTCATTCACAAGCATATGCGCAGACAGATGCACTTTCTGTTGCCTCACTGTCATAACGATTATTTCAGAACTAAAGATATTAATATTTACTGGTAGATCTGAAAGAAAACCAAGCACTAGGTACTTAAGCCTACAATTTGCTTGTTTTCTTTTTGCTGTAGGTACGATAATTTTTCTCGGAGATCGAGATCAGAGAATATTGTCCATGAAAACATATCCTTTGTGAGTAAGTAGTAAAGAAGCATTAAGTATACCCAGTAGCACCGAAAGCGGCACCAAAGGTGATGAATTTATGAAACTTTTTCGGCTTCAGCGAAATACGAAAAATCAGCATGAGTATCAAGAATTACTTTGATATCGTATCGAAGACAAACTAAACGATTTCTTTTAATTTTATGATGATAAGATTTAGTTTTATTAAGTACTAATCTTTACTTGTAATAACACGCCACTTTTGGTATCAGTAGATAGGTGCTGTATTCAGCAATCAATATTGGTATATTTTCTATAATTTTCCATTGAATTTATTTTTTATTAATTATTTTATAGCTTCTGCATTTTTTTATGATATTTGAGTTTTTTTTTTTATATCGCGACATACATAGTTGGTAAGCTATTTGTTAGCTTCTGTTATGGGTGCTAACACAACTGATAAACTATATTATACTTATAAATACATATCATAATTATAATACCCAAACTACAGCCACCAGCATGCTTGGTCATCACAAAAATGTTGACCGTACCGGGAATCGAAACCGGGAGAATCAGTTCGGCAGTTCGGCATTATGGCCATTGCGCCAAAGCGGTCATCGAAAGTTAGTCGAGTCGAGAGCTAGGACGTTCAATAAAACAAATATTAGAAACAACTCAATTTTATATTCCACAAACAAAGAAAGGGAATTCAATCAGTTTTAACTAAGTGTAAATCACAGAAAGTACATAACACATTTTCACTGTTTAAATCAGATCGAGCAGTAGACCCACAACTTCGGCAGTACAAATAATCATCGCCCGTTATCGGAGTAAAAGTTATCATACACAACATATTTAAATGTCCATCTTTACATGTCAATCCTTCAAGTTTTTCATCGCAACACTGACAAATATACTCACATTTGTTCTCTGAGAACAAATTTTCACAGTCACGTACATTATTATCAAATCCAAACTCGATTTTGTATTTTTTTCCATAAAACTCTAAATATTTTTTACTACCTTGTAAAGTTTCTATATCCAAATTATTGAGGTTTCCCTCCGTTATGAATTTCTTACATAACTTACTAAGCAATGTTTTGGCATGTAAACATAGCATTCTTTCTTTTATAGTATCCCGAGATGTTTCTGGTAAAATTAATTCTGAATGTATTCTTAAAACCTTTCTCAGGTTGGTTATATAAATCATGAGTATATAATATACTTTTAGCTTATAAAGATTTTGTTTGGCTTCTTCGTACAGTTTAGTATAGTCTAACTTAGGAATTATTCTAAACTTATTGATCTGAAATCGTAGAACTTCAATGCAATCCCAGTAGTATGTTAATTTTTCCGTCGGATTATTTAAGAGTGTTGGCAACATAGATTCAAGTTTTGATTCCGTACTGATGAAAATTACTTCTAATCGGTAGGCTTCTTTTCTGCTTAGAACTTTTCGGTCATTCATTGCTAATGCACACACAACATTATTCCTTGAGAACTGCATACTATACAATTCATATGTTGAGTACGGATCTTTGAGGTGTAATTGAGTCAAGCCGACATTCAAACTACTGCCTTCGAGTGTGATATTAATTTTGTAAATTTTGACGTTCACTGTTGATAAATAAATTCCTTCTTCTGTGTAGCAGATGTCTGTTATTCGGTGGTCATTAATATTATTTATGTATTCTGATATTTTCTTTCCTTTATTGTCAATGACTTGTACCAGTAAGTGTCTATGTTTACCGCATATGAAAACAATATGATTGTTGATGATGGTGTATTTTAAACTTATGGCAATCATCCTATCTTTGTAGGGCCAAAGCGGGACGCCATCTACAAGGCTTATAGTCTCATTTTCTATTTGCATATCAAAAGCATAGATTTGCCCCAACACGTCAGCACATATTAGGAAAAATGTGTTTTCTGATTTCGGTATCCATTTAATTGCAGTTATATCCTTCATATTCGTTTCTATGCGTCCTTTCACTTTTACATAATCTACATCTGTGTTATCAAAGAGTTGCCAGAATAGAACCGTACCATTTTTCTGTGCTGTTACGAAGTAGCATGAATTATTTGCATTGAATTCTCTTGCCCAACATATAGCTGATGTTTCAAGTATATACACAGATTCTTTCAGCTCTTCAAAGGATTTTACCGCCTTATTATGTTCTAAAACCTTTATCATGTAAGGAGATAGATTCAAAATGCTTGTCCACTGACATTGTTGTTCCATCAAGAATTCAACCCCACCAATATTATTTAGGACTGCTAACACACATTCCCCTTTTGATTTATTCAGTGGTGACCATTTACACATCACCGCACTGGTCATTTCTTGAGCTAAAGCAGGATTATGTGGCCAAAAGGCTGAATCGACTATCATTTCTGTATAGTCCAAATTCCGCATTTCTGATTTCAAAAACTTGGCTTTACATACACTTGTCGCCGGACTGTTCTTAGGGCTAGCCATAGAAAATTCATTAAAGTCTATATGTCTTTCCAAACACTCCAAATTATAAGCATATTCGAGAAAGTGTATACGTTTGTTCGTAACAACAGTAATTACTGAATTTCGCCATTTTATGTGAGAAGTTTCGTTCTTTATGATAGGTACAGCTCTTTTTGTCAGTTCGAAATACGTTTCTTGACCCATTTTTGTATTATATTATAAAGAATTAGAAATAAAATCGGACTTCGCACATTGTTTATAAATCTTCTCTCGGTAAAAACGTGAATGTGACAGTGACAGATGGTTCGGTGTCACTGCAAACATGTGTTGAGAGCATTCGTCTCAGTAGCCGAATGATCAGTAGTTAGGATATAACGCTTATTTAGTAAAAAATAAACTGCAAAACTTAAAAAAAATCTATGTTGAGAAATATGCAGTTTTTATTATTATTTCATTACCTCTAATCTGACTGTATTATTTCATTACTTACGCTTTTTCCTGCCTTGTTGGCTTTAAAGCACAATAGCATTAAAATGAACGCACGCAATTTTTTTTCAGTTTTCTGTTTGGTATGCTAGAATATCAACGTAAAGATATTTTTATCTGTGACATCATAAACATTTAGTAAGTTAATTTTAGTCAATCTCTAGTAGTCTACGAATTAAAAAAAATAAAGTCATAACAAAAACACGTTGGATTTTGATGGATTTATTTCATGGATCTGATGGTTATGTTTTTTAAATGAAATGTTAAGAAGCCGTAGCTAAACTTTAATTCGTAGTGTTACAATTTAAGTCCTTAACGATGGGTAAATCACGTTACAACGCTAAAGCGCGGCAAGTTGTGAAGACTAACATAGATGACTCGCAAACCAATGAGGTAAAATATTGAACAATATTTTCAAGAAAATGTGCCCTTCTCCGAAATCTCTTGACTAGGAATATACTTATGTACAGGTGTTTTAATAATATCTAGCAGCAGGACATTATTTAAATAAGAAAAAATTAACCTGTTTTGATTATAAGCTTATTTTCAAAAATTTGGATCATACTGTAAGAATAAATACATTTGAAACTGTAAATTAAGACTAAAAATATACCTACATATTACTTATTCAAAATACTTTCGTTATTTCAGATACAACTGGAGTTTGCAACAAATGAATATGGAGCTAGCGATGCTACCAATCTTTTGGCTCTGCCATCAAAGAAACGTGACACTAAAGTGGTCAAAGAAAAGAAAGAGAAGACCAGATTCCTCTCTAAAGCTCAGAGGAAACGACTAGAGAAGATTGTTGAAAAGAAACAGAAGAAGGAAAATGTAAGTACAAATATTTTTATTAATATTATGCATGTAAAAGTTACCTTATATTGTGGTAACATGAAACCACTTACTAAGCACAGCTTGTATTGCCTGAATGCTCTATTCAGTATCATTTGATTCCATAATGTAGGTAGCTTCTTTGAAAATTTTTAAACAGCAAAAAGTGAAAAAATGTAGTCTGAGCTTCTGGTTGTACCCTAACAGACAAAAAATGTTCCCTCTTCATAATATTTATCAAAGATTAAAGAATTCACTGAAAAACAGTCCCCTAAACACATACACAAAGATTTCAAAATTGCCTTTCATTTTATTTACTAAACACAGTTTTTTAATATTCCAGCGAGCATCTCTCCTAGAGTCACTTTCACAAGTGCAAGCTACCGCAGAGGAAGTCAAACAGTTGACGGGCATATCTGCGGTACAGACAATAGGATTGAGGAAGCTGAATGAACTGAACTCGGAATTGACAACGCAAGAGGTTTCCGAAGAAAATGAGAATAAGAAGTTTAGTAGTATTGCTGGTAGGTTTGAGTCTTTATTTTAATTACTAGCAGTTTTTCTGTTGTTTCATCAGCATCCCGGGGGAACAACTGCCTGTATCAAGATAAAATCTAGCCCATGTTACTCGAGAAGAGTGTAGCTAACGTACAGTGAAAGAATTTTTCAAACGGTTCTATAGTTTCAAAGCCATTAAAATATTCTTTTTAATGTATAAATATAGCTTTAGATTGTCTTTTTGTTACATTTGGCTGTGATACTGGATCAAGAAAGATAAAATTTGATGTTAGTTGATAGTTCCCATAGCATGTAGAGTAATTGCAGATTTTTATGTAAGTCACATTATGTAAGTAATTAAATAAAAAAAACATTGTAATAATTTAGTATTTTATTGAATTCCAGGAGCCAAGAAACGTCTCCGCCTTCTAAAGATGGATAACGCTGAGAAAATAAAAAAGAAGAAATATGATCCAAATGTTGTTGGTCTTGAACCATCCTCTGAAGAAAGCTCATCAGAATCTGATGATGATGATGATGAGAAGAATGATGATGATGATGAACCAGAACTTATAGATGAAAGTGAAGGCACTAAAAATGAAAATCCCAACACTGTTATCGAAATCCCTGATACAGAAAACAAAAATACCACAGTTACTGAAGAAAATACTTCCAAAAGTGCTGATAAATCATCAGAAGATTCAAAAATAGATACAACAAATAAGAAAAATAAAGTTAATGATGAGAAAAAAGCTGAGGAAGCTAAAATCGAAAAGAAACCTTTGCTAGAACATAATACAGTTCATGTCGAAGTGAAAAGAGACCCTAAGATTCAGGTAGCAAGGTTGAAATTACCAATACTGGGCGAGGAGCAAAGGATTATGGAGTTAATCAATGAGAATGAATTTCTTATTGTTGCTGGTGAAACAGGTAATAATTAATCTAAATAAATAATGAAGATATTTTCGTTCGATTTAATTGCTTCTATAATATCTTTTATTTCTTGACATTTAAATGGTTTGACAGCACTTTTATACCCAAGGTGAAAATTGTAGATACAGGTGATTTGACCTTGAATTGAATCCAGAATACATAGTTACTTCAGCACATTGGCTACTTCCTACTTGACATTCAAAAAATTCTTTGTAGCATTTTTTGAACTCGGCTAATTGTTATCGTAATTTCTAACTAACTAAAGCATCATTATAGTACTCTTCCTGATTTTAATCCATTTTATTTTGGTACTTGTACTTCAAAGTAGGTTGTCAACCAATGAAAAGTAGTTTTCTAAAACGATCTGCAAGATGCTACACTTTTATATCATTAAAGTCCTTCTGCTTAGCATTCCTGACTAATCTCTAGTACAATAAAAGATTACTACACAGGTTATCTTGATGTAAATAACTTTCTTTACTACAATATACATATTACCTTCTTTAATGAATTCTTTAATTTTTTACCATTTCCAGGCAGCGGCAAAACCACCCAAATACCTCAATTCCTCTACGAAGCTGGTTACGCTGAACACAAAATGATAGCAGTAACAGAACCAAGAAGAGTGGCCGCGGTAGCCATGTCAGCTCGAGTGGGGTATGAACTGGGGCTGAGTAGTAAAGAGGTGTCTTATTTGATGAGGTTCGAAGGCAATGTCACTAAAGATACGAAGATCAAGTTTATGACTGACGGTTAGTATGGTTTGACTCCCGATATTATGAAATGACCTAAAAGATGATGAATAACTTTCACTGTGGACGAAATATATACTTTACTTATGTGAATACACCCAGAGTCACAACTCTATATTTTTATATTGAGTAACAATTTTTAAATAGAAAGGAATATTGAGTGAATTAGAATAAAAGAGAAAGAACACATTATAGCAAGTATTCTAGGAAATATTTTCAACTTCTTCACACATGCATTTTTACTTAACATATTATAAATCACACAATAGTAGAAACGTTTTCGCTAGGCTATAGGCCAAACTTTGTATGCGTGCCTGGGAATCCATATTCTCAATTGTTTGATACCCTATTTTCTTATGCTCATAACAATTTTTATGTTTCCATATTTAAGCCCAACTGCAGTCCAATATAAAGTCACTCCTTTACTCAAATAAGAACATCTACTAAATCACCTCCTTTCATTAATATATTACCATAAACGAAACTTAATTCCAGGTGTACTTCTCAAAGAGATCCAATCCGACTTCCTTCTAAGCAAATACTCCGTAGTGATCATTGACGAGGCTCACGAGCGTAGCGTCTACACAGACATACTGCTAGGCTTACTCTCCAGGATTGTACCTTTGAGGAGGAAGCGAGGATCGCCTCTGAGGCTGATCATCATGTCTGCTACTTTGAGGGTTGAGGATTTCACGGAAAATACTAGGCTGTTTAAGCAACCACCTCCGGTGATTAAGGTAAGGAACGGCTATGGAGTTTTTTTTGTCAGTTGGTCATCTTAGGTGTGGATTTTTAAGCCCGCGATGAAAAAGAGGGTGCACAAAAAGCTTTAATACTTAATAATGTCATTAAAGGTTACTTTATCTGTCTGTCACTACGAACTTTAAAATGGCTAAACCACTTTATATGAAGTTTTGTTTTGCGAAGACACCTCAGCATTAATACCTATTATTTGTGGTCAAATAAAAAAGCATACAGTCTAAGTATACTGATTTTAAAATTAAATACTAACTAACTATTTAATACTATTTAAAAGAAATTGTCCCTAACAAATAATTTTCTTTCTTTCCTTCCTATAATCACTTTCATTCTTTTTCAGATTGATTCCCGACAGTTTCCAGTGACAACTCATTTCAATAAGAACACAAACAGTGATTATCTAAAGGAGGCGTATAAGAAAGCTGTCAAAATACATACAAGGTTGCCGGAAGGAGGAATTCTTATATTTGTTACTGGACAACAAGAGGTAAGATTTTATAATAATATACGAAAAGAAAGGATAAAATAAAATGAAAAATTCTTGATTAGTTAGTACTCTCTAAATATAAATTCATTGAATCGAATCTTCTTCAAAATAAACGAAAGTCGTGTTAGTTATTACCTATTTATGACTCGAGAATGGCTGAATTGATTTGTCTGAAAATTGGTTTCATAAATGACTTTTTTCGTAGCCCATCCGGGCAGGGGAATTAGTTCCCAAAGAAACCACGGGAAACATCTGGTGATAAGTGAAAACTTTGCTAGTTTTTGTCATTTAATTTCCTAGTGAAGTGTCTGCACGAAACTTTTTGGTACTTTTCTAAAATTAAAACTATGTACCTGCAATTTTTATTTTGACTTTTCTGGTCACAAATTTATGTACGTTTACCTTTTCACATATAAAATTTTACCAATCACATATTAAAAATTGTTCCCTTTAAAATTCAAGGTGCACTATCTAGTCAGAAAGCTCAGGGCAGCGTTCCCGTACCGCAAAGACGTGGATTACACTAAGTTGATAACGAAGACTAAGCCGGTTTCTGACGCTGATGCAGCCCTGGACTCGGAGCCTGAGGATATTGAGTCTGATGATGATGAGGTAAGCTTCATTTTCATTGCTTAACCGACTTCCCAAAAAAGGAGAAGGTTCCCTCGTTATTTATAATATCGGATATTCGTTGTTTTTTTATTACATGAAAAATGTTTAAAATCTGGTAAATTAAATTATTTTCTGAAGCCCATGTAGAGTTAGCATTTTTTATCTTTATATATCGTTAATTGAATTTAAATTATGAAATTCAAATTATAGTAAAAGTTCGCTAGTGTACCTAGTAGTAATGTGAAATGTCATCGATTTTATTTATTGTTATAAATGCAAACTTTAAATTCTATGACATGAGATGTTGGTGACATGTTTAAAATATGACATTCTTAAAGTTGTGATGTTGTGCTTGCAAACCTTCCAACAGGCAGGGTCCTAAGGTGGTAATGAGATGTAGAAGTGTATATTGAATATTATTACGTTATATTATCAGTACGTTATTACTAAATATTTTAAATTCCCACACAAATACCTACCCAGAATAAAACTAACTCCCCAATTTATCATATCATATCGTTTATTGCATTCCATAATGTACATTAGGTGGAAAATATAAAATGATAGTCACAATTATGGAACCTTATAGGCACAGCAACATACTTAGAAGAGAGGAAGGCGTTAAATGTTAGATAGTAGTAGGTAGTATATTTATCTACTTAGTTGATACCTTTCTTTTATAGTGAATACAGTATTAAGAATTTAGTTTATGCATAAACATTTATGAAATTACACCTTATTCCCTTGCAATTACATAGGTCGAAAAAGAAATGAAACGCGCCCGCAAAGCCCGCAGGAAAGCTAAACAGAAGTCCAAAGCCTTGCCTAAGATCAACCTGGATGACTATGACATGCCGGAGGACGATGGCCAGGCTGATCTGGTGGATGATGAAGAGGATAGCGAGGGACATCTTAGTGATTCAGGTGCGTGATGAATAAGACTAGATTTCATTTGAGTAAGCACTTAGCTATAAATAAAATTGAGTTATACTGAGTTTAAAATTAAAATGCGGCTGGAAAGCAATGTAGAATACAACAATAAGAATTACGTAATCCAGCGGTTCCCGAATTCTTTTGGCTTCGGAACCCTTTTCGTCTCACAATTTTTCGGCGGAACCATAGCTTAAATAAAAAGTAAACTAAAGACGTAAATACACTTAGGTACGGCTCGTGGCGCGTGGTAGCGCACCAAATGGTTATATGGTTAGAGACATATTCATTATACTCAGGCGTAGCATTGCTATCTGCCACACGGGCCAGAAAACAATGCTTGACTTTGTGTATTATGTGAATAGTTTTCAGTTTGAAGACTTACAAAGTAAAACAAAAAGAAATAGATTGGGTTTGTACAGGTGCGAGGCGAGCGAGCGCGATTTTTTTTAACTAAAAGAAAAAGTTCCAAGCACCCGCTAGCATTGAAAGACATTCAATGGTAGCCGGTAACGCGAGCGAAGCGAGCGCGATTTTTTTTTAGTTTAAGTACCTACACAAAATAAATAAAACCACTGCAAATGAATAAGCAGCTAGCGAAGAAAGCGCTATTGCTTTTTCTGAACCAGAGGAATAAAAAATAAACATCAAAGGAAACCTCGACGGAAGAGCGCGAATTTTTTTCGGTTTTGGATACTTGAGCAATTAAACGATCATAAAAGCATCACACGTAACAGAGTCGCGAGCGAAGCGAGCGCGAAATTTTCGGATTCGCGGTGGTGCAAAAATTGGAAAAAATGTCACACTTTGATTCATGGTAAAAATAGCCACTGGAAATACTCGTATGCCGTGTAATTTCACGTCCTGTCAAATGTATAATCCTGGCGATGAAATAAGCCCAAAAAATGCGGTGATTTTTGGCCGACTACCTACTTTTGCCGATTGCCGAAGACCTGGAGGTATTAAGTTAATCTACAATTGTAAAAAACGGAATTAAAGTATCTGCTGCCGTGGCCTTCCCCCGCTACTTGTCGCGAAAATACGAGACTTACACTCCCGAGTGGTAACCACCTACATGGTGCCTAAATGGAATTCTGGAATGCAATATTTAAAACAATTTAATTAAAAATGAATAATAATTTAATATTGTCAAAAGTGAAACGATTTACCATATGGAAATCTTGAATTTTCCACGGAACCCCTGAGGGTCTGCCACGGAACCTCAGGGTTCCGCGGAACCCCATTTGGGAACAGCTGACGTAATCAACTGAATCATTATTTTCAATAGTGATTTATTGGTTTAAAATATATTGGTGTAAAAAGGCCTGTCAAAATTGCCTACTCAAATGGCTTTTATAAATCCTGTCTTCTTTTTATGCAGTTTGGGCTGTTTTAATTTTTGGATGGATTTCTCGAATATTTAGCACTCAGATGGCACACCCGATTTTGATGCCGCTTCTTGCAATTGTTAGCTAGTTTATTAGAAGACCGGTCTACTGGTTCAAAAGTTTCGAACAGTTTTGGGGGATATAAAATTTATTCCTGATATCTTTAGATGCGGAAGAAGATTCCTTAGCCCCCGCAATAAAAGCCTGTCGTCAGCCGCTGTGGGTGCTGCCTCTGTACTCAATGCTGAGTCAGAGCAAGCAGGCTCGCGTGTTCGCGCCGGCCCCGGCTGGGGCCAGGCTGTGTGTCGAGACTTTAAATGCTCATAGTTTCCAAATGGCTCAGGCGATTTTGATGCGGTTTCTTGCAATTGATAACTAGTTTGATAGAGATTATTTTAAGGTATTTTTGAAGAAAATCCGTCTACTAGTTTAAAAGTTATGACTAGTTTTATACGAACTGGTAATTTTCGCAAATTTTTGGGGGTATAAAATTGATTCATATATCTTTAGATGCGGAAGAAGATTCCTTAGCCCCCGCAATAAAGGCCTGTCGTCAGCCGCTGTGGGTGCTGCCTCTGTACTCAATGCTGAGCCAGGGCAAGCAGGCTCGCGTGTTCGCGCCGGCCCCGGCTGGGGCCAGGCCGTGTGTCGAGACTTTAAATGCTTATAGCTCCCAATTGGCTGGGCTGATTTTGATGCAGTTTTTTGTAGTTGATGGCTGGTTTATTAGGAATCATTCTTCGGTATGATTGAAGAGAATCCATCTACTGGTTTAAAAGTTATGAGCAGTTTTGACAAAGTGATTTTTGTTCTTCTTTTGGGGAATATAAAAATTGATTCCTATATCTTCAGATGCAGAAGAAGATTCCTTAGCCCCCGCAATAAAGGCATGTCGTCAGCCGCTGTGGGTGCTGCCTCTGTACTCAATGCTTAACCAGAGCAAGCAGGCTCGCGTGTTCGCGCCGGCCCCGGCTGGGGCCAGGCTGTGTGTCGAGACTTTATATGCTCATAGCTCCCAAGTGGCTCAGCCGATTTTGATGCGGTTTCTTGTAATCGATGGCTAGTTTATTAGGGATTATTTTTAGGTATCATTGAAGAAAATCCGTCGACTAGTTTTAAAGTTATGAGCTGTTTTATGAGAAAGGGTGAACTTGCTAATTATTTTGGGGGATATAAAAATTCTTCCTATATCTTTAGATGCGGAAGAAGATTCCTTAGCCCCCGCAATAAAGGCCTGTCGTCAGCCGCTGTGGGTGCTGCCTCTGTACTCAATGCTGTCCCAGAGCAAGCAGGCTCGCGTGTTCGCGCCGGCCCCGGCTGGGGCCAGGCTGTGTGTCGAGACTTTGAATGATTGTAGCTCCCAAATGACTCAGCCGATTTTGATGAGGTTTCTTGCAATTGATAGCTAGTTTATCAGAGATTATTCTTAGGTATTGTTGAAGAAAATCGGTCTTCTAGTTTTAAAGTTACGAGCAGTTTTATCGGAAAGGGTAATTTTGGCATTTTTTGGGGAGATATAAAATGTATTCCTATATCTTTAGATGCGGAGGAAGATTCCTTAGCTCCCGCAATAAAGGCCTGTCGTCAGCCGCTGTGGGTGCTGCCTCTGTACTCAATGCTGAGCCAGGGCAAGCAGGCTCGCGTGTTCGCGCCGGCCCCGGCTGGGGCCAGGCTGTGTGTCGAGACTTTAAATGATTGTAGCTCTCAAACGGCTCAGCCGATTTTATTGCGGTTTCTTGTAATTAATAGCTAGTTTAATAGAGATCATTCTTAGGTATAAATGAAGAGAATCTGTCAATTGGTTTAAAAATTATGATCGGTTTCATCTCAACGTGAAATTTTGCAATTTTTTAGGGGATATAAAATTGATTCCTATATCTTTAGATGCGGAAGAAGAATCCTTAGCCCCCGCAATAAAGGCCTGTCGTCAGCCGCTGTGGGTGCTGCCTCTGTACTCAATGCTGACCCAGGGCAAGCAGGCTCGCGTGTTCGCGCCGGCCCCGGCTGGGGCCAGGCTGTGTGTCGAGACTTTAAATGCTCATAGCTCCTAAATGGCGCGGCTGATTTTGATGCGGTTTCTTGCTATTGATAGCTGGTTTATTAGGGATTATTTTTAGGTATCATTGAAAAAAATCCGTTGAGTGGTTTAAAAATTATGACCGGTTTTATACGAACGGGCAATTTTGCAATTTTTTGGGGGATATGAAATTGTTTCCTATTCCTTTAGATGCAGAAGAAGATTCCTTAGCCCCCGCAATAAAGGCCTGTCGTCAGCCGCTGTGGGTGCTGCCTCTGTACTCAATGCTGTCCCAGAGCAAGCAGGCTCGCGTGTTCGCGCCGGCCCCGGCTGGGGCCAGGCTCTGTGTCGAGACTTTAAATGACCATAGCTCCCAAATGGCTCAGCCGATTTTGATGAGGTTTCTTGTAATTGAAAGCTGGTTTATTAGGCATTATTATTATGTATGATTGAAGAAAATCCGTCGACTAGTTTTAAAGTTATGAGCAGTTTTATATGAAAGAGTAATTTTGGAATTCTTTGGGGGGATGTAAAATTGATTCCTATATCTTTAGATGCGGAAGAAGATTCCTTAGCCCCCGCAATAAAGGCCTGTCGTCAGCCGCTGTGGGTGCTGCCACTGTACTCAATGCTAAACCAGAGCAAGCAGGCTCGCGTGTTCGCGCCGGCCCCGGCTGGGGCCAGGCTGTGTGTCGTCAGCACTGATGTCGCTGAGACCTCTATTACGATACCCGCTGTTAGATATGTGGTTGATACTGGAAAGAAAAAGATGCGGTGAGTATTTTACTATTTCTATAAACTCCAAAGTAATTTTCTGTCTAATTTTGAGGTCCAAAAAACAGTCATAGAATTAGCATGTTGAAGTTTTAATGGTTTTGATAAAAAATATTTTTGACCTCTGGGTTTTAAAGACCATGTACAATGTTTATATCTATAATTTTAGTTAATTTATAGTTTTGTATAAAATTTAACAAAACAGAATAAGTAATCTGGAGGATGTAGTCCTCATCTAATATTTTTACAAAGATGGAAATACAAAAAAAAAATAAAGGTATTTTCAAAGGTAAATTACTATTATTTCTTTTTTTACACCAGTAGTAAGAAGCAGTAATGTTCTAATTTCTAATAGCTATATTTACTTATTTCCAGCGTCTACGACCACCTAACCGGCGCAAGCGCATGGCGCGTAGTTTGGACGTCACAAGCCAGTGCTGCTCAACGAGCCGGCCGAGCCGGACGCGTCAGCTCCGGACACGCGTACCGCCTCTACAGCAGCGCTGTCTTCCAGCACGAGTGTCCGGAACAGCACCCGCCAGATCTGTGCAGGAGACCCGTCGATGACCTCGTGCTCACTATGAAGTGTATGGGGATCGACAAGGTACTATTTATTGAAAAAAAGTGTCTTTCTGGGTCAAAAATTTTTTATCAGTCTTTCAGCGGAGTTTTTTGGTGGTCACTTCTTCCATTTGGATGTAAAAGCTATCCTTTATCTATCCTCAAGTTTCCAGCTATTTCCTTACCAAATTTCATCAGAATCTCTCCAGCCGTTTTACAGCGCAATCCTGACATACACAGTAACAGTTTGAGCAACACTCTCAGTAAGTACAGAGCGGTACAGTGAGGTCCGGACACTCGTACCGCCTCTACAGCAGCGCTGTCTTCCAGCACGAGTGTCCGGAACAGCACCCGCCTGATCTGTGCAGGAGACCCGTCGATGACCTCGTGCTTACCATGAAGTGTATGGGGATCGACAAGGTAAGATTTCTGCAAAATCTTTGGTCAGTTTTTCAGCGGTGTGTGTTTTCAGGAGTGTATTTAGGTGGTTACTTCTTTCAATCAGGTAAAAAAGAACTATACCATGTTTTTCCCTAGGTTCTTAGCTACTTCCTCAAATTTTTTTATCGAAATCTGACCAGCCGTTTCTCAGTAAAAGGCTGTTCGTTTTCAGCGGAGTTTTAAGGTAGCTACTACTCTTTCTATTTGAGTAATAAAGTTATCCATTTTTTTAGGTTTCTATCTGCTGCCATGGCAAATTAATCAACATCTGTCCAGCCATTTTACAGCAAAATCCACTGGCTTTAAGAATCCAGTAAGACAGTTACTCCATATAAAACACTGGTGGCCTTACTACAAAAAGTTAAAAACCTGTTTTACACTTGTCTAAAAAAATTGTGGCTGCAAAATGAACCATATGTCAATGTCATAATTTGAATTTTTTAGACAAGTCTTAAATTGACGTTTAAAAGTTTTTGTGGTAAGACGGTGGAAGTCGACCAAGATTCTCATTGATTTATTTTTTGTCCGCAGGTGGTTAACTTCCCATTCCCAACTGCTCCCGACCGCATGCAGCTGCGTTTGGCCGAGAAAAGACTAGAAGCTCTCGGTATTCTGGAGAAACCTCCGATGAAGAATATCAAGAAAGATGAGGAAGAAGTAAGTGAAATTAACTTGTGACGTCACACTTATAACTTCTTATTTGGTTTTCCCTAATGTACTCTCTTTGCTATCACCCCTATACTTCCTTATAAACCCCCCAGTATAATCCGTTATGATATCCAGTATACACTTCATGTACTACCACTACGTACTTTCTTAGGTACGCCATGTTTCTCGGGTAGGTACTCTTTTATTAACTCCCATCTATAATGTATAATTCCTTAAATACTAGCCTTATGTACCCTCATATTTACTTCCTTATCTTTTCTCACTCTAAACACTATACACTTCCTTATGTTCTTAATATATCTTGACCCTTATGTACTAGCTCTATACATTCCATTACCTACTACGCCTGTGTGATGATGATGATGATGTCCTCCTAGCCGATTATCGGCTACGGCGGCTGTTCTCATGTAAGGAGATTAGCCAACTACGCAGGACATATTATAGTGCACGAGCATTTGCGCAGACACAGGTGCACTCACTATTCCTTCACTCTCATAGCCCGATGGGACGGCAATCCGACACGACCGGTAAGAGATCAGGCGCAGGACCGACATTTACGTGCTCTCCGATGCACGGGTGTATCAATCACCAGCTTCCAGGCTCCGGGCTGCTTTGTGAAAGTCTTCTAAAACCCACAAAGCGATTTCGGCCCGACTCGGGAATCGAACCCGAGACCTCGTGCTCAGCAGCCGCACTTGCGACAGCCTGTACGCCTGTGTACTCCCCCTATGTACTTTCTGAATTCAATTAGCGTGAATGTATTTGTTAACTATATCGTATGAAAGTGCCCACAACTTGTTTTAAAGGTCGGCCCGCCTTTGTATAACAAACACACACTATAATTTTTTTCCCAATTCCCCAGGTGCTCAAAGTGACTCCCCTAGGTAAGGCAGTGTCGGCATTCCCCCTGCTCCCCCGATACGGCAAGATGTTGGCGTTGAGTCATCAGCAGGACTTGTTGCCGTATACCATCGCCCTTGTGTCGGCGTTGACTGTGCCTGAGGTCAGTTGCATATCGAATACTTAATAATTTATTATATCTACCTCAAAAAACAATACCAATAATAGCGTAAAGGTAGCCTATAGATTTTGTTTATTTACCACCACGATTTCGCGTTAGACATACCAATGTAACTTTAGTAAGCCATATAAACTTTCTATATATTTTTTTTGGAGCCCAATGACTGATTTAAAGATGTAAAACTTCTTTAGGAAACCTGGACTTAACAGTCTGAAATCGCCCATCACTTGAGCTAACATGGAGATTTGACTTTCATTTCTTATCTGCAAGAGAAGACGGCTCTACCCTGTATTAGGACAATAAAGATCCTGATGATCATCATACTTTTTTGTGTTCGACTTACAACCGTTCCCAATATCCAGCCTTTCATTTATTTGTAGTCTACTAAGCAAAGCAACAGGTACATAAGTATTGGCGTTAAAACGGCGGTTACTAATCAGCCCATTTCTTGTATTTCAGCTAATGTCAGGCAAATCAGACAGCTGGCCTGCGACCGGCAACGTGCTACTGCTGGGCGACCCGGGCGTCATGCTGCGAGCCGTCGGTGCCGCTGAGTACGCGTTCGTTAAGGGGGAAGAAGAACTGTTTTGTGCTAAATATGGGTTGAGGGAGAAGGTAAGGTTCTTATATACTTTTTTTGCGACATATTGATGGTTATCCCTGATGGTAATTTTTTTTCCCACGCATACTAAATCAAATCATCTTTATTGTACCCTGCCATGCATTTGCTATTTAAAGTAATAAAAAATAATTTGATAAAAGTACGAGTGCAAAATTATTTGGCACGAACAGCACCCTTATATGAGCACCTTGCTATCCGTCCATCTGTCTGTTTGTAAAGTCATTTTTCTCAGTAACGCGTAGAGATATCACGTTGAAACTTATATCAAATACTAAGGTCTGCTGTCCCTTGTAGCTGTGAAAAAAACAAACTTCTAAACCAACGCAATCAAAAGATACAGCCGTTACTCTTCAGCTCTATAATACAAGTATACATTGGCAGAAGTTCCTAATTCAACCTCTCTCTTTCCCAGGCCATCAAAGAAATCCGTAAGCTCCGCAAACAGTTAACTTCCGAGATAAACCTGAGTGTATCGGGGGTGGATGTGACGGTAGACCCTCAAATGCAGCCGCCGAACGACTCGCAGGCGCGGCTGCTGCGGCAGTTGCTACTCAGCGGCCTGGGAGACCAGGTCGGGAAGAAGATCGCGTTGGATGAGGTTAAACAAGGTAATATCCTGTTTTTCAACCACTAAAAAGAGGAAAACCAAGCCATCTTTCTTCTTTCAGCTTGCCTTAAACTGTCTCTCTCTTACGCTGTCTCATTTACTCCTTCCTTTCCGGTCTTTTACTCCCGCCTTCAGTCATACTCTATCTCCATTTCGTCTTTCTCCTACCATCTCCCTTCCTTTTCAATATACCTCCCTTTTTCCCAATTTAATCTCCTCCCCTCCCACAGTCCCCTTTTCTTCATAATTTAGGTCGAAAGAGTCACCACAGCAATAAAGGTCAATAGTACGAGTATGTTTAGTACAAATTTCTTATATTCCCCCTTTCTTTGTGCCTCTTATTTTTTCAGTCTTCCTTATATAATAAAATCGTTACTCTCAAGTGCCAAGGGTTTCTTAACCTTAATCATAGACCCTGGCACCTATTACTTATCCACGAGCTCACTTATTCACATACAAAACACTACATTTTTTTCCACCAGGCGAAGACAAACGCAAATTCAAATACGCTTACCACTGCGGCGAACTAGAAGAACCAGTGCATCTTCACTCCGACTCCATACTCCGGAAGACCATACCTGAATGGGTGGTCTTCCAGGAGTTATACGAAACCGGTGGAGAAGATCGGAGGAAGATGGTGATGAGGAATGTGACTGCTATAGAACCGGAGTGGTTAGCTATGTTGGTACCGCATTTGTGTAATTTGGGTAAGTTTTTTATGTATTTTTTAATTTACTTTTACAGGGAATATTATTAAAAAAAACACCGCCAAATGCTAGTTGGACTCATGCACGTAGGTTTTCGTCCGTTTTCCGTTAAAATGTTTACTTTATTCTGGTTATTAATATAATGTTATTCAGTTTTATGCTTATGTCTATCTGTATGTATTTTTACTCGTAACAAATAAATAACAAAAAAAAAAACAATAATATAATCTGTGAAATTTTAATCTGTCTTTTACCTTTTGGAAACGGATCCCTAAAATTAACATATTTTTAAGAAGAATTTGTTCGCAAGGCTGCAGTTTCTCTTAAACTCTATAACAATCTTCTTTTTAGGTGAGCCCTTGGATGATCCTCCTCCAAGATATGATGAGAAGTCAGGCCGTGTGAAATGTCACTTTAAAGGCACCTTCGGCAAAGCTGGCTGGGAGCTACCTACATCAGAAGTGGATTATCCTGAGAAGACTGAAAGATACAGGTATGTTGATAACTAGTTGCAACTAGCGGTTTCACTCGCGTCCCATGGGAAGTACTTCTTGCATCCGGATGAAAAGTAGGCTATAGCGTTTCTTGATAAATGGGCTTATCTAACACTGGAAAAACGGCTGAAATAACCTAGATAAAATTTGGACGAAATTATAAATCCTTAGATACGGTATGCGTGTTTGAATAGTAGTTGCGTAGGGACACGGTTCAAGCTAGTAATTTAAATATTATATTAATTTTGTAAATGTCAATAGATTTATTATTTGTGCCCTAAAAAAAGGCTCTAAAACTTCTGATACTTCTTAAAACAATATTTCACTTTTGAGAAGCTAGACTTTGAGAAGCGAGCTATCTGTAATAATTGATCAATTTTCGGATAGTTCCCCCGGGTCGCAGGTGAAATCGCAAAAACAGCCATTCCAAAAACAACAACTGGTTAATAATAATATTTTTTTCTCCCACAGATGGTTCGCTCGCTTCATCCTAGAAGGCGTAGTATTTCCTAAACTAAAGAAATACACGAGTTCTCTCCTATCACCACCTTCGACTATGGTTAAAAGTTGGGCTAAACTACAGCCTAGGACAGAAGTGTTTCTAAAAGCATTGATATCTAGGAGAGCTGGTACAAAAGATGCTTTGAAAAAAGTTTGGGAGACCCAGAGCAATTGTAAGTATTTCAGTAATAATTTATTTCACTGTTGTTCTTGAAAAATTTTTCAGTTGTGAGCCTCTTTTTTGGGTGTCGGATAAAATGGGGTCTGGTTTTGGTCAGTTTGATTATGATAAAATTAAAAACTTATTGGATGTTTCATTTTTTTTTTGGTAATGAAATAGGCGAAGTCATCTCAGAAAAAATGATTTCGTTTATTTCATAAACGGTAGCCGTTAAATGAAGTGGTTAAAAATACATTTTATCAACTAATAAGGATTAGTTGCACCATTTAGTTATTACGATAACCAAACCATAACCAACCGTTTACTTGCCTCTAATTGGTCCAATCGGCGATTTGCCAACTGAAAATTTTTCGGTTATCGTTATAGTTAAATTGTACAAGTTACCCTTAAATGTAACTCGATTGTGTGAAATTGCCCCATTGGATTCATTTTGTTTTGACAAAAAAATCCTATAATATTAGTCCTATCCTATGGTATTTTTAAAACAATTTTATTTCATTTTCAGTCCTTCTCGACGAGTATTTAAAATGGGTGCCGGAATCAGCCCACAATGAAGTCAGCTTATATTGGCCGCCGTTGAAATAAATATACGAGAAATTAATATTATGTACTTGTAAATATTGTAAATAAATGTTATATTGACTTTATGTTGGAGTTTCATTGAATAATTTCCTTCAATTAAAATAGTTCGAGGTATACTTAATGGCGGCTTGGAAAAATTATGGGCGCTGCACATAAACCATTTTTGTGTATCAGGAAATTTACAATTTATATCGTAATTTTTATTGCTAAAAACATGCCTATTTACTTAATATTTTTTTTAATTTATTACCTAATTTGAAAAAAAAACTTAAAATAATTGGGCTTTTTATATTTCTCCCGCAAACCAACACTCATTGCTTCATATTAGAATTTGACTGAAGATAAACCACCTTTACATTTTTTTACATAAAAACACAGTTTCCCTATGTATTCATATAAGTATAGCCTGTTGCGTATACATATGTTAGGTACAGTCAGTTACAAAAGTAGTAACACATCGGAATATTGGAAACTGATTTACTTACCTACATAAAGTCGATAATTTACTAAAATATTCAGCTACTTTATATGAAGTTCGAATGTTAAGTAAATTTTAGCTTTTATTTTTTTAAGAAATTAGTACTAACTACTAAGTAGGTTTTCCGCATTTTCACCCGCATCCCGTTGGAACTACTACCCGTACCGGGATATAATATTGCCTGTGTTACTCGGGAAAAGTGTAGTTTTCCAACAGTGAAAGAATTTTTTGAGCTTATCCATTACAACTAATAAAAAAAAACCTATTTGTAATCATCATCTCCCAAACTTTTTCCCAACTATGTTGGGGTCGGCTTCCAGTTTAACCGGATGCAGCTGAGTACCAGTGTTTAACAAGGAGCGACTGCCTATCTGACCTCCTCAACTCGGTTACCCGGGCAACTAAAATTAGACTGGTCCTAGTCCTATTTATAATGGTATTATATAAGTACCTATAGATTACGTTGTCAGTAACATTTGAAAACGTCGATATGTAAACCTACTTTTAAAGCTGACTGTACAATGTACTTCATACTTGTTCAAGTCATTCCTTGCGCATTCACAAAATTACATCAATATCGCGCGCCCCTCCTAACAAAACGTCAGTCAGTACCTATCTATATTATAAACTACTCTATGGTCAGTACCTATCCGACAGCCGAGGGGAACGCACGCGCGCGATGTAAAAAAAAAAATAAAAAAAATACAAACTCGGTACTAAATAACCCTAAAATGTTTTTCGTGACTCTAGTGTTTTTGTGTGGTTACACAAATGGATTTGCTTTACCTTTCGAAGGGTTGTACAAGTTGGATATAATACACTATAATGATTTTCATGCTAGGTAAGTTTTAGAACATATTTTTGCGGATAATTACGCAAAAAAATCCTTCGTTAATTTCAGAAGGATATCACATCCTGTATTGTTTAAAATCCTGAAAGAATAAACACAGTAAATGCTTAATATTTTTCAGTAGTTTAAACCTTAACAAAAATCGATCTTTTAGCTTAACGATTTACTAAGTACTCTGTCTAAATAACTTATCTATACTTTGTTTAATCAATTGGAATAATATGCCTACTCTAATTTATTTATAGCAACTTTATCGATTTTCGTAAAGGTCACTACTTTCAAGTAATCCATCAAATTGTTAGTATAAATAAACAATGAGGTATATGTTCCTGCTAAGTATATAATTATTTTTACTATGTGTCATTTTAAAGGATAATTACCTAATATAATATAGGTACTAAAATGTATAAGTATGGCTGACTATTTCCCGCGGTTTCAATCGAGTCAGAGTATGTATGTAGGTACAGGTCATGTTTCGGGATAAACTATTGGCTTTATTTGCAGTGAAAGTACAAAAAGCAAACATACTTTGCATTTATGTTATTAGTTTTAAGTATACTATTTACTAAAGAGACAGAGAGAGGCTTTTTCTGGTCGCAATGCCTTTTTTCGACCTTCTAGCTTCCGCCAGCGGCTTAATCCGCTTCCTGAGGAAACTGATTTCAGCATCCGAATTAAAAGTAGCATATGTGGTATTTTGATGTTGGTATGAGCTTATACCACAGCCAACTTTCATTTAAATACGTTCAGTTGTTCGGCAGAAGTAACACAAATAAGTAAAAGCATATTACCTAACTTTAAGCTAATTCTGCAGTTGTAACCGTGAACAATATTTGAAAAATTGTTAAAACTCGCTGTTTCTACCTACCCTTGTTACTACAAACCCTTTTCTCCCATACTTTACTATCTACAATTGTATGTTTGTAAAACCTTGGTATGAGAATCGATTGAAACTTTAAGGAAGGTCAGGAAAATATTATTCACGCGAGGAAACTATGAAACGGAATGAAACCACGAAACCTACTCCATAAATGAACTGTTTAAATTAATGACAGGTTTACAATTTTGATGAAAAGAGGTTTGTTACTCTTTCACCCCTAAAATTATTGAGTAGTGTTTTATTACACATAGTAATATAGCTTTTATACATCAGTACAACATATGGGATACCTGGCTACTGCTAATCCAGGTGCAAGATCCTCCTTTCGAGGTTGCGGGTTTTTTCGAAAGAGTTACCTACCGTAGCCTTGGTACATAAAAGGCTTCAGAAGGAACATCGTGGGTTTTAGTCAGTAACAGTCTCACATTCTCTCACGCTGCACCCACAACGGGAGGGGTATTGGTTCTCCTGAAATTGTAGGAAAATAAATACTTAGAATAATCAAAAGCATACCTATATTATAATCATCTCCCGCACATCACACGCCTTTCACGTTTCTATAGATAAGACAGCTGATAAAACTATACCTATTATTATCAAATAAGAGATGAGATCAACTTATCTACACGTACTCGTAATACTCAATAGCACGTTATGTCTGTTCTTGTAAATAAATAACATTTTACTGACGCATGTTATTCGTATGACTTATTATCCTCATCATCCTCCGAGCCTTTTTCCCAACTATGTTGGGGTCGGCTTCCAGTCTAACTGGATGTAGCTGAGTACCAGTGTTTTATAAGGAGCGACTTCGTATGACTTAGTAGAATGAGAATGGAATAGACTGGCGGTTTTACCGTGATTGCACCCGCGTCCTGAGGGTAGGTATTTCTTCCCGTAAAAGGATGAAAATAGCCCATGTTACTCTGGGATAGTGTAGTTTTTCAAATCGGATCTGTAGTATCGGTAGCTTTAGGGTACCTATATTTATTTATTTATTTAATGCTTCTGCACATTTCGTACAAGGCGGACTTAACGCCGTAGGCGTTTTCTGCACAAAAAAATGTTTACTCCAATGTACCTATAGAGCCAGGCTCTGGGCTACTTTGTGAAAGTGTCTAAAACCCAAAGTGATTTCTGCACGACCCGGGAATCGAACGCGAGACCTCGTGCTCAGCTGCCGCGTTGGCGACAGCTAGCACTTAGGTTAAACTTAACTAGGTTCTGTTAATTGGGGTACGCGAACTAGATAGGTCGATTGGGATGCGGGTGAAACCGTAGGCGGAACTTAGTGAACTTATTAACATTGATGAATGGCAGGCTTAAAACGTGATGGGTAACGAGGTCAGTGGGACGAATGGGAACTCCCCCTATTTTCAACAAGGTAAATGTAGAGGTAGGTCTCGAATCGTCCTTAATTAGCTTTTTGGGTCGTTCGTCCTTCCGTTTGCTTTGAAAATTATGATGTCCTCGACGGCTGCTCTCATTTAAAGAGAAAGGCCAATTGTGCTAGGACATTATGATAGTGCACAAACATTTGCGCAGACACAGGTGCACTCACTATTCCTTCACTCTCATAGCCCGATGGGACGGCAAGCCGACACGACCGGAGAGAGATCAGGCACACAGGGGTATCAATCACCAACTTCTAGGCTCCAGGCTGCTTTTGAAAATTATAGGTAGGTAGGTACGGACCGGCTGTCTTTTGTTTTCATAATGAGAGAGAAATGTAGAAACTATAAGTGAGATCTTCTATAAAAACAAGCGATTATAATCGGTACCTATAAATGACCTTTTTATTGATAATTGCTTATAAAACCTTTTCTTATTTATATTACCTAGGTATAGTAGGTAGGTAACAGGTGATGCATACCTAAGTAGGTATCAATGGCGTGACGTATAAGCATTTTATAATATTAATTTCACCCATTATAAACAATAGTTAGGTATGAGTATGTTAATCTGTAGCTATGCCAGCGGTTTCACCCGTTCAATAATGCCTTCTGTTCATTAATTTATTCACCAAACCAACAACTATCATCACGGGTCTTACCATTTTCAATAGATATTTCTTCTAAATCTTTTACATTTACAAACATTAACTGATGTATTTAATAAGGTAACTAAAATTAACTATTACAATAAAATATTACGTGAAATATAGATTTTGAAAGCGTTGCAGACTGGCAGATGGTTACTTTGTCGCAATACAAGTTTGAGTAAGAGTCCATACTCATATTACACATACGAAAGTGTTTCTGTCTGTCTATCGCACTTTCAAAGATGCTGAACCAATGTTAATGATATTTGGTATCTACAGTCTGTATACGGTCTAGTGCCTTGCTTGAGAAAGATCGTGGCTACTCTTTACCCAGCTTCGGGAAGTAGTTCCCCTGGGATGTGGGTGCAACTGCTGGTGTACTGAAAGGACTATATTTTCTAAATATAATAAAAAGGAAACATTATCTTGCTTGTATGTTTGTCTCTAAGGCTCCGAAACTACTGAAGCGATTTGAAAAAATATTTCACTGTTGGAAAGCTACAGTCTTCTCAAGTAACATAGGCTATATTTTATCCCGGTACAAGCTTAAGTTTCCAAGGGACGCGGGTGAAACAGCGGGAAAAGCGATATTATTGAAATAGTAACACAGTTTAAAAACAAAGTAAGTAGGTTAGTAGTTTTCTAAGAAGAGTAGACACATAAGTACCTATACTGCAAAGACCTACTTACAAACTTAAACATAACAATTCCTTTTGTTTTATATTCGTCCTAGGCATGTTTCTAAGAAATCAAAGAAACCAGATCAAAGCTTCAGCTTATTATAGTCTAAACATAATACCTGCCTACTGATAGTCATGGAATCGTCATAATATACTGCGTATCAGTTTCATGAAACAATAGTTTAGAATAATGACATCATTCGTGGAGACCACGGACTAGCAAGCGCAGCGTAGGACGTCCACCAACAAGGTGGACAGACGACCTTATAAAGGTCTCCGGAAGAAGCTGGATGCAGGTCGCCTCCAACAGGTATCTGTGGAGATCTAAGGGGGAGGCCTATGTTCAGCAGTGGACGTCCTATGGCTGAAATGATGATGATGAATGACATTATCAGCCTTTTTATTGTCCACGCAGCTTCTGCCAGCGGTTTCACCCGCATCCCGTGGGAACCTCTGCATGAACCCGGATAAAAAGTAGTTTATAGCCATCCTCGATAAATGGGCTATCTAACACTGAAAGAATTTTTCAAATCGAACCAGTAGTGTCTGAGATTAGCGCGTTCAAGCAAACGAACTCTTCAGCTTTATAATATTACTTAGTATAGACTGCAGACACAGGCCTCTTCTCATACAGAGAAGGAATGAGCGTTAATCACCACGCTTGCTCAAGGTGGATTGTCGATCTCGCTCGGACTATATAGTTCAGATTTTCCTCAAGGTGTTTTCCTCACCTTCGAAGCTCCTAAACCGATTAGAAAAATTATTTCACTGTTGGAAAGCTACACTCTTCCCGACTTCCCGAGTAACATAGACAGACGTAGAGATATATTTTATCCCGGTACGGCCAGTAGTTTCCTCGGAACGCGGGTGAGACCGCTTGAAAACGGCTAGCCTACTATTATAGTCCTGCGCAGCTGGCTGATCTCCTTATAGAGAACAGCCGCCGTGGCTGACAATCGGTCTGGTCGCAATTTTTATTATGCCGTAAGTTGTCGTAGTCAGAATCAACCTTCATACAATTCACTCAGTGATATAATGTCAAGATTCTGTGACGAAACCAAACTGGTATTTTTGCGACAAACTCGTTTATTGAACTGAGAGTTTGTTAATTAATGTTGTTGATGACAATTTTGCGAAAACACGGATAATAAACATAATAGGTATACTTATGCTCAAAATAATGGACGAACAATTGAATTGTTTTATATTTCACCGACAAATGGTTGGTAGTTAGTCATTAATAACCGCAGATAATAAATCAATACATACCTATATCAACCTGTTTTACTGTTGTACTTTCTATGAATACATTACATGTATGAATATGAGGCGGCCTCTTCTATCGCATTATTAATTACTTTTAAATTGTGTGACGTCAATTACTCTAGGATAAAATCATCCACATATAACTATAGTCCTTGTCAAATAAGTTTGATGCTATGTTTATTGCTAAGTGACCTCATGATGTCAAAAGTCAGAACAATACATTAATAGGTACTTGCTCTTGCGTGAGGAGCCAAATGGCTGACTCTAGGGGGCACCGTTATTTGACGACTACTGTACCAGCATAATACAGTTCAATCGTTTTGTGTCTTATACTAATTAGATCATATTGTCTACTACTAATTAGATCTAGAAAAATACGTCTCTATCTTACATTAGTTTCGTAAAACAAAAGACTAACCAACAAAACAGTAACAGTAAAGACAGATATCTTTTCATCACTAACTACCTCAAAAACTCCTGTTCCAGATTTGAAGAAACTTCAGTGGACACGCCAACCTGCAGGTATAACAACAACTCCTGTATTGGCGGGTTTCCCAGGCTTTACCAGGAGATCCACACACTCCTGGAGGAGAAACCTGACTCCATAGTCTTGAATGCTGGTGACAGCTTCCAGGGTACATACTGGTATACTCTGTTGAAGTGGAATGTGACTCAGGAGTTCATGAATTTGATTCCTCATGATG
This sequence comes from Helicoverpa armigera, assembly GCF_030705265.1. Taxonomy (NCBI): domain Eukaryota; kingdom Metazoa; phylum Arthropoda; class Insecta; order Lepidoptera; family Noctuidae; genus Helicoverpa; species Helicoverpa armigera. Next base: position 7,827,161 of record NC_087141.1, read on the forward strand.
CTCATGTAAGTGGAGTTGCTTTCTTTTTATAAATAGCCCTTTTTGGTGGTGTTATTCACAACTTCACTGTCCACGATGCAGTCAAAATAGTTACACAATCGGTGTTAATAACGTATGACACATAAGACAGGAAAGTTATTAAGAGGCTGACAACACCCAAAACAATATACGTACGAAAAAGAAGCTTGACGGAACGTTTGTAACGTTCGTAACGTTTTTTCATTAAACTAATATCTTTAAAATGAGTTGAGTAGTCAAAAATAAAAATCAACTAAATTCTGTACTTATATATGGACTCGTTAATATTAAAAATTTTATCAATGTAGGTTGATAAGTAATACAGATATTTTTGTTGAAGGCTCATTTTACGAGGTAATTTTAAATTCTTGTATTTAGAAAACTTTTCGGGAACGTGTTTTGAAATTAACGGAGTTCTCAGAAGTATGTTCGATATTAATGTATATTTTTTTCGCCGCCAAAATCTGTATCTGATTTGGCAAAAAAAATGTTTGAGACAAACCAATTTTGGTGTTGTCAGCGCCTTAAGAATGGGCTGCTTAAAGTTGACGTCTAAAATAATGTTATAAAGAGGTAAAATATATTGTTTGTAGTACACAAAGCCCAAAAGATTTGAAAAACTACTCCATTGTTGGTAAGCTACACTATCCCTCGATGACAGAGGCTATATTTTACTCCGTTCAGAGATTGTGCAACAATGTTTAATCGGATGTAATAATGTGTCTTATCTAAGTTTATTGTTAGGAAACACAGTTATGTATGAGCGTGGGTGATACTGAATGATAATGGATGTAGTAATTAAAAGAATTGATAGTAAGGCTGCGTCATAGTCACAAACCTCATACTAATAGTTACGTGTGAAGTCTACAATATAGATTGACTACTTGTTTCCCTCGGCTTCACCTGTGCCCCAAGTTAACTACTGAATATAATTTTCCTCTAAAGAAATACCTACTCAGAATTGTATCTTTAGACCTCCTTAAAAAAATATTAAAAATCAACTTAGCTAATCTTATTATTACTAAGCTAGAACTAACCAAAGAATATCAATTCCTCAGGCAATCGGCAACCATGAATTCGACGATGGCCCTGAAGGACTAGCACCGTACCTCTCAGCATTGAAAGCACCAGTGCTGGCTGCGAACATGGATACTACTGAGGAACCAGTACTGCAAGGACTTTACAAGCCTCATCATATAGTGGAGAGGAAGGGCAGGAAGATTGGATTAATTGGTCTTATTACGCCTGATACTGCGGTAAGAGAATTATATGATTTAGAATACAATTGAGGAGGGGTGAAACTTCTTCTTTCCGCCATGTTCCCAATTTTTATGTGTTTGGCGCAATATGTCTTCCTCTTCCATTCCCTACAGGGAGTCATTCGTCATAATGACTCCTATTCATTTCATCTTTCAGGTAATTTATCCATCTTTTCTTAGGTTAAGTTCTCTTAGATAATGAAAGAATGGATTCATAGACACCCAATCATTATCAAGTTTAAGTAACAATCAGAGGAGAAAGTGTGCACCAAAATGTGACGCCAACAAGCGTGTAAATAAGCTTGGTGCTGCACAACAAGAACGTTTATTATTTATTTTTATTTATTGCTTATTAGAAGGTACATTATATATTCTAAAAAGTAGATACAAAATGTCCAACAAAATTATATTCAACATTTTCGGTGATATTTTCGGTTTGTTTCAAGTTTATTGTTTAACGACTAGGCTTTGCCAAACCTCGGCTTAAAGGTACGCGGAGCAGAGGTTTAAGTAATTTCCATACCTGGTAGGTATTGTTCGATACTACTATCCACCGTCTGTGCATACCTCTTGAGCATAGAAAAAAACAAAACGTATAGAGAAAGATTCCTAATGTTATTCTATTATAATTCCACCTCTTTATCTATTGAATGTGTGATCTATTGTTTTATCTATCTCGAAGAAAGGTTATTGTGAAAAAATTACATTACGTATCTAGGTATAAAGGATCGTTAAAGAGATATTTAGATGTCAAGCTGCCAGTCGTAATCTTAAGAGCACACTACAAACTTTTAGTCGACCGATAGTTTGTTTGGCCTCAGAAATCAGTATGAAGATCAATGGTAGCACATTACAAGGATCAGGTATTTAGCCGGTATCAGGCCGACTGAAAACTTTGAATGGAATGAAGACTTTCTTTAAAGGGCTTGACAGGACAGTTGTCCTGATGTAGACAAAAAAAATGTCTTAAGGGCTTATTACACTTGACTAAATTCAGTCGTCTAAATGATTCAGTCACTAAATTCAGTCAAATGTAATCGCATTTAGGAAGGTCCGTTTCATTAAATTATTTAGAAACCTAATTAGACAATCCTAATTAGACGACTGAATTTAGTAAAGTGTAATAAGCCCTTAAGACATTATTTTTGGCTACATCAGGACAACTGTCGGCCGACTGTTTAGTCTGCAGTGAGGTCTTAATCTTCGAGAAGCATCAAGCGTTGTTTTATCTTTCTAAAAGAATGCTTATTCTGAAATACCTATTCTATCTCATTATAGATATCCAGGTGTCAAACTGTCATTAATCTTAAATCTTCGAGTAGCATCATGATGTATGATTCTCGTGTCAGATATTTCATCAATATTTTTTTTATGAATCACTCATATGCAGGCATGCTTAGTTTGGGGCCAATTTTTAAAGTACACGTGTACTTGTAACGTAATCTTTGTTTTTTTCTTACTTAGAATTAATATAACAGATTATGTTTCGCGTTCATACAATTTCATGGAATGGAAATGTTTGCGTATGTACCAATCTTCTGTTTACATAGTATTAAGGAAGTAGTTCTTAAGATCTAAAATACGTCTCTTTGGAATACTTTTGGATAGTTTCTTACTTTTACTGATCCTAGTTTGGTGTTTTATGAAAATTACATATAGTTAGATACCTACCTACAGGTATAAGGTATTAATATAGGAGTCTTTAGGTAATTTAGTTCTACAGTACCTATCTTAAGATATGACATCACGGGTATCACCATTGACAGCTACATTCATGCGTGCACAGAAGTGCGTGCGCACCCACCATATGCGTGTTATCACATAGCGTGTAACACGTGCACAGTCACACTAACATTATGCGTGCGTGCTCACCTACACAACTAAATTTTGAGCACTTCATATTTTAAGATTTGTATACCTTTCGTGTTTGTGAGCTTTTTATTTAAATGGCTATGCGGATGTTTACTGCGGAAATATATCGTATGACGGTGGTGAAACACGCGAGGGTATTTTTACTTTAAACTTGACGGTGACAAAATATCAAAAGGTTATATTGAAAGTTTATTTTGAAATAGGTACCACAACCTTACTACCTCTTACTCATTAACTGACTTACCAAAAAAGTGGTTCTGAATTCATCGAAATCTTTTAGTGCTCATCCTCTTTGAGAAAACGCTAGAGGGATATGGATGAAACGTGTTGAAATGGTATATAAGGGGATTCAGAGGTAGATGTTTCTCAGACGCGGGTAAAACAGCGTGAAAAAGGTGTTTTTACCATAAACACAGATTATATAATAGTTACTACGTAACAGATAAATCACTCCATACAAAAAAGTCCATACCTACTGTTATAAGCACCTACAAGTTCCCCAACTACCTACAAATTCCTAGCTGCGTTATAAAATGAACCTTAAAAGCTCGAGCGCTTGATTGTTATTCCAATGCGATAGCGCACAGGTCAGTGACGGCAACTGTGCCGTGGCCGTGCTTAGGGTTGCTTCTTACAATTTATTTATATTTAAGTAGGAAAACAAAGTTACGCTTATTTTAAGATAGCCTTTTTTAAAACTGAGTTTTTAAATAAAAAGTAATATCAAGAATATTTTTCTTTAGTTAACTATTGTATTGCCTACTAAAATGGAGTATGGGTAGGTACATATTACTAAATATTACCTAATAGGTAAGCATAGGTAAGTACTTAAGTAAAGCTTTCGTCAAAATCAAAGGCGGATTCCAACTATTTTTCGAGCACAAGTGCCATATACCCCATATGGTACAACTCCGTCGAGTGTTGACACCTAGGTACCTAAAATTGGTTTCTGCGTAGCGACACGCGTAATGTTCCGAGTCGTCATTAAGTTGGACCAGAACTCTACCTACTTACACTCGAGATGTGTTTTTTTGAGCTATAAAACTCACAATACAGTTCATATAACTAAGTAGGTATCTAAAGTAAAATAAGTACCTAATGGTCTCTGTTGTTAAAATCATAAAGTAGATAAGTATTAATTTATTAAAAAAAAATAGAATTACTAGATAAGTTCATACATATAAAATGTTTCTAAATCTTACAATAGTCGCATATAAACCAACACAACTCAAAATAATCCATCAGTTTGAGAGGTAGCTTAAAAACCTAATAAAAACCAACAGCATAACATGACACGAAATAAAAATAATAATATTGGAACGCGCGAGGCGCGTGTGACTGTTGAAAGCCCTGAGCCGCGTGGGGCTACCGGTAACCCAGCGAGCGGTAGGCATTTATCGCGCGCAAGTACGTCGAGTGACAGAGGCCTGCCATAAACTACAATTTCAAGTAGTGATAAATTCCAACAAAATAAAAAATCTGCATGATTTGCTAAAACTTTAAATTCTTTATTGTTTTAGCACCGTCTGAATAAATATGTACCCACTTACTTAAACAAAAAAATAACCAGGCAGCTGAATATGCAACCATTTTGAATGTCCTCACATGAATATAGAACAGTAACTATGTTATGGACTAATCCTCTTTCATAATAATGCTGAAATGCATCTTGAAAAGTTACGATGACGTCTCCTATAATTTAAGGCCAAAGAGAACTCGAACTTTTCAATATTATTTACTTGTTTCCAAAGTGTTAATAGAATATTTTTTTTATTTGCAGAAACTATCATCGCCCGGCAAGGTTAAGTTCACTGACCCCAAAGCGGCGGCCAAGCGTGAAGCTAAAATATTGTACGAAAAAGGAGTAGATATCATAATTTTACTGTCCCATTGTGGATTAGAGATTGACAAGTAAGTTTTTTCAATCTTCTTATGGCACCACATTTTTTAACGACGTTAAAAATCATCAAATGACCCATCCCGCTGTCGGTTAGCAGCGGTGAGGGAGTGACAGACTCTTACCGACTAAAAACCGTCGTGTTCCGTCGTAGGCCTTTTATGTACCAGGGCCGCGGTAACTCTTTCGAACAATCCCGCAGCTTATGGCCTGAGGTTTTATCCAAATCCCGTGAGAACCTCATTCCCCAACCTGGTAAACTATACAAGTAACTTATATCCTTTCTCAGGCTCTAGGCTATCTAGACTGATAGTTACAAGTTTCATTTTAATCGGTTCAGTTGCAATAGCGAAATGAAATGAAATCGTTTATTTTGCAATTTGGACATTACATCACTTTTACGCGTCATTTTAAGAACGTTGGGGTCGTCATTTCCTAACTGACTGATCCCTGAAAAGAAACGCTGAAACAAACTCAAGGGTCATAGTCTCTTTTAAAGTCCAAACATGTTAAAAATCAAATACTATTATGTGTGAGTGTCACCATGTACGCGGTCTGGAATGGCTTTTTGATTAAAGAGTCTCATCAGGCTGGAGCTGACCAGTCCCAACAGACGCACGAAAGGTCTGCCTAGGAGTTCTTCCGCCTAAAGAGAAAATAAATGTCAGTCTATTGCCTCATGAGTCATGAGGTCAGAAACGGTTGAGACAATGACAAGACCTGTCATTGTTGAACCACTTTGTAACTGTAAGATATCTACAGTTATCTTCAATTCACCTAATAGGCATTTACTTACTTGAAGAAGACAAGAAGATTTGTGTCTTCCTTCCTATAAGAGACTTCTTGACAAGAAAATAACATGACATTCTGGGAAACGGCTCATGTCAGGAAATTAGAGGAAGTTCTTTCAATCTTCCTTACTTTACTTCTTTCAATGTTATGCAAAAAAGGACCTTGTAGGCTTTAGAATACAAACCATATTAGGTGGCGTAAGTGCCTTTCTAAAGGACGGTCGAAGGTCTCGTTTGCGGCAAGTTTTTTGGATGTTTTTTTAATACCTACAGCTTTTTTAATTACGGCTCAATAACCGTGATGACTTGGTCACGACACGAACATTTTTTTCAATATATCAGATAAGTAAATCTTGAATAGCTGACCCGATATTAGTCTAGAATCTGTGTTTATAAAACCAGAAGACGCTAGAAAAATATCTTAAATAACAGCCAGTAATAATAATAAATTATTTTTATCAAACCTCTGATCAAAGGATCCTTTGTTCTGTCGAGTTGAGCAGAACAATTGCTCAATTAATCGTATGAATGCCGTACGGTGTTCTATCACTTGAACTGTATAATGGGTCATTCAATGACTAAATATTTATTTGGTATGGAGTGGTGATGTCATTTTCTGGTTTTTGCCATTAAAACGGCCTATCTAGGTTAATATTACCCACCCAAAACAAAAATGTGAAAGACTGCCAAGTTCGATAATATGGGAATGCTTCGCCTATAAAAGAAGTGAGATCTGAATAAGTACCAAGTTCCATACACATACCTCAGTTAAAAATAGTTACTTTTTAATGATGTTACTTGGAAAGTTTTCATACACCTTGTTATAAACCTACTAAACGCAATGAATCAAGTATTTAATTTTCTATTAAAACTTGCCAAGTAATCATCATTAAAAAGTAACTATTTTTAACTGAGGTATGTGTATGGAACTTGGTACTTATTCAGATCTCACTTCTTTTATAGGCGAAGCATTCCCATATTATCGAACTTGGCAGTCTTTCACATTTTTTTTTGGGTTTCATTTATTTTTGTAAGGTTGTTTATTTTATTTTTTTCTTATGATGAAGTTAGTTAAAGAAATGTCTCATTTATACTATTTTTTAGATTTTTTAATATGCAGTATGTTTCTTACAAAGAAATGAACTAGATTAACTAAATGGACTAGATTTACCAACTGACTGACATGACATGTTATCATATATTATGTTTGTGGATCAAAGTTACACATTCGTTATTTTCGAAAGTCATTCACACTTGGCCGTTTTCAGATTTTTGCTTTACTTTGATAAATACAAACCTTTGTACCATTCGAAGATATATTATATAAATATAGATAAATTTAGTTCGTTTTAGTTCCTTAGGGGTATAAATTTACACCGGGTATAAAACACCTTCATTATTTTGAAACCGACTCACACTTGGCCATTTTCAGATTTTTCCCTTTACCTTGACATAAAGACCTACCTCCATGCCAAATTTCAAGTCAATACGACCATTGGAAGTGGTCTAGGTTTTTGATGAGTGAGTCAGTGAATCAGTGAATCAGTGAATAAGTGAATCAGTCAGTGAGTGTATAGTAAAAATAGCGATTTTCTGACGTCAATATCTCAAGACCTACAATAGGTATATTAATGAAATTTTGTATTTTAGATAAGTGAGGGGGTCTCAACAGATACTAGAAATTTGATATGCGTAAATAAAATAGATTTTGAGTTACAGGGGGGTCGAATTTGGCCCGAAATGGTTCGTGTAATATAACCCACGGCCGGTGTGTCGCTTTTTTTGCTCGAACTTGGCGGACACACTGCCGTGTGTCTAGATAAAGGTGAAGAGGCTTTGACAAACATTGTCAACCACTGGACCTATTTAGAAAAATCTCTGGTTGTCTACTTATAGAGGAAGATTATAGGCTACTTTACAGGCTAGATAGATGGAGTAGTTTCTACGGAACGCTGGTGAAACCTCTGGCAGACGCTAGGGAAGTCATAAGTCTAACTTTATCTTTATCTTTTTTTAGTAAGATCTAACTTTATCAGGGAAGCAATTAAAGGAACTACTAATGCTAAAGTATGCTAATTATGCAACAATGCCAGACATGTATCCATTATTCTCGTCTTATTTGTTTTATCTTATTCTGTTTCCACGTATTGTGTTCTAACCTATTATTATAACCACTAAGTTTTATCGAGTATTATTATCAGTCAGTAAGTCCGTATTCCGTTCTCCACTTAGAAATAGCTAGTATTTCTAAGTGGAGAACACAATTCTTCACGTACTGACCCTCTTTCTGAGTAGTAAATTCGGTTAGCCTATCATCATCATATCAGCTAATTGCTGTCCACTGCTGAACGTAGATTTCTCCTAATGAGAACTATCCCGATCTTGGGCATTCCCCTACTTTACTTCGGTCATTTGTTTCGCTGTTTAAAAACTTTAGCCTTCTCTTTGGTGGATTTTAGGTATAAATATTGCACTAATCCATTGGCAAATGATCATAACATCTGCTTCTTTTCTTTTACTAAAACTGTGACCCATTCTCTCCTCTTTTCAGGGAAATAGCTAAAGACTTCGCAGAGCATATAGACATCATTGTTGGAGGACATACGCACTCGCTTCTCTGGAATGGAGACGCTCCGAGCGGGGAACCTGTGGCCGGACCTTACCCTGTGTTCATTGAGAGCACTGAGAATAAGAAGCATCAGGTAAGGGAAACATAGATAATAATGGTTTTTTAAATAAACCTCATGTAGATATACGAGCTGTAGCATACCTTATAAAACGCAGTTTCTGAAATAGTTCAAGCTAAAAAAGCGAGATTTCAGCGGACATTCCAGAAAGGTTCGCACGCAAAGTTTGCTAGACCGAGTTGATAAAAAGATTCTTTTTTGTTTGCATACTGTTGGACATTTACGGCTAAAAGTTAAAAATATCATTTCGGTCCTAATTTACGATCACTGATATAACAATCACGGGGTACTAGACACCCAGAGAAGGGGAGCAAAAACAGAAAGATCTGCTCATTTATTAATATGTTCTACTCATCATATTCCAGGTGCTGATAGTCCAAGCCTCAGCGTTCACCAAGTACATGGGCAACCTGACGGTCTACTTCGACTTCCGAGGAGACTACGTCAAGTGGGAGGGCAACCCTCTCTTCTTGGACCGATCCATACCTGAAGGTAAGACTGAACGAAAATAACTACTTTGTATAAGTTAGCATCTTCCTCTCTTCTACGTTGCCAGGCCCTACAGGGTCCTTACTGTACTATAGTATAATATATTATGTAACACCTTTTGAACATAATATTGGAGTGCATTATATACATTTGGTTGGCATTATACATATATGTACCTGTCATTGGTATTTTGTAAAAGTTGGTTTAGAGGACACGAAGACTAAATAGTCGGCCAACAGTTGGCCCGATGGTATGATTTTTTAAACATTTCTTTAGATTAAAGTCTGCAATATGCGCTCCTAGAGAATTTTGAAAATTCGATATGTCTTTGCAAATAATATTAAGATTACAAAGTTCCACTGTTGACAGTGAGGTCATCTATTCATAGATCAACCTTAAAATTGTTATTAATTAGTTATTAATAAATACTGCATGAATCAATATTGTTGATAACCTTATGTGAAGTGAACTTGACACTAATTATTTATTTATTGCAATTTAGATTAGCCAATAATATTCAACATCATGTAGTTGTTTTAGTACAATTTACTAATACAATGTAAGGTTATATGGAATTGTGTGAATAACTGAATATAAAGTTTGTAGACAGTTATGACAAATTGTAAATCTTTATGAGGTAGCTAAAGAGGACTGCCGGGGCTGCGAGATTGTTCGAAAGAGTTACCGCGGTCCTGGTACATAAAAGGCCTGCGAACGAACATGATGGGTTTTAGTCGGTAAGAGTGGAACTCCCTCACGCTGCTTACCCACAGCGGGAGGGGTCATTTGATGATGTTCCATAAAAAAAGAAAGGAGGTAATGAGTGAATTGCTAACCTTAGCGCGAAGGCAACAAGTCTGTTGCCAGGATCCGCAAAGAGTAGTGTTGCCGTTGTAATTATATTAGCATAAATAAGCTATGTTAATAAAGGAACTTTTCTACCAATTCTACATTAAATTAAATTAAATTCTAAATTTTACGTTCTAAAAGTCAATTCACCCATCTTTCAGATCAAACAATAAAAGAGAAACTGGCGCCTTACGCGAAGATGGTGCACGAAGCTGAGAACGTGCCCGTGGGGTCCACTGAGAACACCATGCGGTTCGACGACTGTGTCTTCGGGGAGTGCACTATTGGAGACATGCTGGTTGATGCTCAGCTTGAGTTTGTGAGTAGATAATTTGAACTTGTAATATTGGAAATTTGTAGTCCAAATCCTATGCTATCAAAAACCTATACAAAAAAAAAAAACTATTGTAAAACTTAAAAAATTATTTTGAGGGGTCTAAACTCAAAACCACTCGATCGATTCGGAAAAAACATTTATGTCGGGTAGCCCATTTATAGAAGAGGGCTGGAGGGGTACTTTTTATCCAGCTTCATAGAGAAGTTTTAACGGGATTCACGTATAAAATGTAAAACAGTAACGGCCAGTTTCTTCATCAAAAGTTAAAGTTAAAGAAATGTCTAAAGTAAAAGTTACGGTCAAATTCGTTTTTTCAAGGCTAAAGTGACAGCAAAACTAATGGAAAAATTGAATTTAACCGTTACTTTTACTTTAGACATTACTTTAGCCATAACTATAACTTTAACTTTTGATGAAGAAACTGGCCGTAAGAAGGACAAATATTACTGAATGTTGTTTCCATTTACAGGCCAAGAAGACAGCCAGTTCAAATCACCAGTTAGTGTCATTCATTCAACGTGGTAACATCAAGTCTTCGATTATGCAAGGAAGTAAGTGATACCTTAATTGATTTACGATAAACGGGTACCTAATAAATTATTGACTATCTTGTCCTGATGCATTTTGCTGTCCCGGGCCAATACCTCTCACACTAGAAGTTATTGCGTTCGTTTTGTCTGGGCAACAAATACTGCAACCACGGGCTCAAACAACGACATCTCAAGTCACGTAACACAAAATTATTGGTAATGGTTCTTGCTGCGCGGAATGTGTCGCGCTTAGAAAACCCGAGCGATAAAATGCACTAGTGTGAAATCGCTTAAAGTTGCCTTTCTCCAGGTAAATCCAAACACAGAACCGACTAGACCACTGACACTGGCAACTTCAACTTAAGTCTTATCAATCATCTACTGTAACCAAATACCTTTACATGACCTTCTTCTATTCTTCTCCAGTTATAACCGAAGGCTCAATCTTCGAGCTGCTGCCGTTCAACGACCGGGTTGAGCTGTTTGAGCTGCAAGGAAAGTATGTGCGTCTAGCGCTGGAGAGGAGTGTCAGTGATGCGTGGGGCTTCAGCCCTTTTAAAGGACCCTGGTTATTGCAAGTTGCTGGTGAGTTCTAGTTTTTTTTTAAATTTATTTAGCTATTTATTGTGGTCAATAATCAGGTTTTTAGATCTCTGGATATAAAATTGTTTTTAAATGGGCTTTTGTTGAAAGACCAGCATTATTAATGGCTTCAATTATATTTCAACGGTTCTAAATTATAAATGGGCCCAAAAAATCAAATACATCATCATCAGCATCATCGTCTCTCTGCTGGGCACAGGCCCTCTACTACATACAGAGAAGGAATGAGCGTTAATCACCACGCTTGCATAAGATGGATTGGTGCTTTCAGGCTTAAAGTCAAGGTTTCCTTAGATGCTTTTCTTAACCATTAATCAGTAAATGGTGCCAAAGATATATTTAGAACTAGAAGACCTTAGGTCGTAACCAGACTATTAACCTACCTATGACCTATCCTGTCCTATGAGACCCTGTTGACCTATAGATATGTGAAACACACCGATTGTTTTATCTGCATTGTGGACAGTGAAGTGGTCAAAATATATACATATAGTAATTTACCACCTACTTCTTTCCTTCTAGGACTCCAAGTAACATACAACGTGACGATGCCTGAAGGTAACCGCATCACGTCAGTGCTAGTAGGCGAGCAGTCTACTCCACTGGATGATGAGGAAATATACTGGGTGACGGCGCCAGCTTACCTGTCTGATGGAGGGGATGGGTTCTCTGTAAGTTTTTCATAATGAATAGTTAATTATGATTATAAATATATTATTTACTACATTTTGGCACACATTTTTAATGAGATATCATCATCTGCCCAGCCTTTTCCAAAACTGAAAGTTGTCATCACAACATGATGTTGAGGTCGGCTTTTAGTCTTAACTGGATGCAGCTGAGTTGGTACCAATGTTTTCATGGAGATGCTGTCTATCTCTCCTTCCCATCTCAGCTACTTAGGCAACCCCTAAAGCCTTAAAAAACTGGTTGTCAGATATTCTGGCTTCTGACTATCCTATAACGACTGCCAAAATGTTTAAATGTCAGCCAAAACTCATCAATTTTTCGTGCCTTCCGAAACACAGAGGAAGTCGTCATTACAAGGATTCAATCAAAGAATTCTGAATGACTTCTTTCGACACTCGCTATTTATGAGATATTATTAAAAACGTATTTTCCCTTAATTACAGATGTTCAGAGACGGCAAACAAAACTCCAAAGACATCGGTCGCGATCAGAAGATTCTGGAACAGTACATCAGAGCTCATTCGCCTCTGAAAATTAAAACTTCAGGCAGAATCGTTATTAATAGTTGACTGAATTAATTTTACTTTTTAATCGAATTACACAGAGGAGATATACAATGAAGTATTCAGTCACACGTTTTTGTTTCAAGAGGCTGCGGTATGCATTTGTTTATCTGACTTCGGGATTATATGTGAAACTTTCATTTGTTTTCTCCTCTGTGGCTAATACTCCTGTAAATAGTGTTCAGTGTTACAATTTGCAGTAATTTTCAATGTCGGTATTTTTCACTTTTAATTGTACCTAGGTATTTACAGTGGGTTTCAGCTTCATAAGATTTCCAAGAATTTAAATGTAGGTATGCTTAAGTGTCAACTTAGACATTTTAAAGAACAAATATAGACTCAATTTTCTTTATGAGCCATTTCTATTATAGTAAGTTCAACTCAGTTGTGCGCGCGGCCTTATGTGTGGGTAACCCTTGTACATATAGAGTAACTTTGTGTGCGTGACAAGAGGTACAGTCGGGTACAATACAGTTATTTAGGGGTTGTATACGGGGGTTTAAAGAAAAACAGTTATTACGTAATTTAATGTTTATTTATTTATAATGATTATGAATCGCTATTTGAAAAATCAAATGATGAATTTTCGGATTCGCTACTCTCCAAGGAGAATTATAAATTCTGACTCCAATATCAAAATGTCCATAGTATTCTTCTTTTTTCTTTGCTACATGTCGACAAGTATTACGCCACATCCCTTCATCAATTTGACTTAAACGTTCATTTATGAGTTTCATTATTTTGTTATTTTGGTCGACATTATGCGAAGCAATATAACTTTTTAAAATTCCCCACACATTTTGTTTACATTATTATACTAGATTATACCTCTTTTTACATTCTTAGTCCACACTTTTATTTATTGTCCACGTACCCCGAGCTAGAAAATATGTACTTAAGGAGTATTCAATTCTTAGATACTGTCAATGTCAATTTGAAAAGACGTATGAAAAAATAATGAAAAACTATGTTTAATAATAAAAAGCTTTGAATGTCGTTTTATTTTTTGAAACGCTTTATCTGACTCCTTAATAATTTCTCCGCGAATAACTAGTATTTTCGTAAACGACTGTACCCATAAGAAAAAGTGATAAGAACACGTCATCCTCGGACGACGTCACTGTCACACGAATGAAAGTTGTATATTTACAAGCCGACGCACACATAGGGCCGCGCGCAAATCTGAGTTGAACTATCTATACATTGCTTGATTTCTCTATCAGTAATACATTTGTTATGAAATCTTGGGCTCCAAGACTTTAGGTACCTATTTATCAATTGCTTAGAAATTACCTTACCAACATTCCATAATATGATGTATTTTTTTGGAAAAGCAATCTCCATTTAATAATACAATTTGTCACTACATACAGGAGTATGTATATTTAGGCACCTGATTTTAAACTTAGCTACATTAAGACAAAGTATGATTTCGAACGTTGTGATATATATCATCTTTTTAAAGTGAGATTTTTAAGGAATCGCTGTCAAACAGTGACCCCTAACAGCTTCCACACACTGCAAACTTTAAGTCGGCCGATAGTTTAATCGGGCTCATAAATGAGTATGAAGATGAATGGTGAACATTACAACGATCAGGTATCCGACTAAAATGGTTAAATAGCAGCCAATTTCTTCATAAACAAATAAAACTAAAGGTAACAATTTAAGTAAGGGTATTAACTTTTACTTGACCATTACTGACAGTTTAACAAATATGTTTTTTCATCCAAGTAACAGCTAAACTAAAAGTCAATAGAGTTACCACAACTTTGTCAAAATGACAGTGACTTTAGTTTTTACAGCCCCCTGAGCAGTAAAAGTTAAAGGCTAAAGTTAGAGCAAAACTAATAGTTAAAAAGTGTAAAAAAACTAATTTGAAAGTTACTTTTACTTTATGACATTACTTTTGATGAAGGAACTGGCTTTAGATTTCCAATTACCTTAAAAAATAAACTATCGACCAACCATTAGGTTATGGGCCGACAATTTAGTCTACAGTGTGTGGAGGTTCAAAATCTTTACATTTCATCCTTGTTTTATTTACGAGTAGAACTCTATTTCAAACTAAGAAGACGGTTACAAATAATTTTGTACGTTTTCACTAGAAGATTCTAGATGCTAAGATTTTCTAAGATACACAGAAACCTAAATAATAACGTTATTCATATAATTTGGTTTTCTGTGCCTTATTGCAACTAGAATACTGTGGGCATTTTATGCGACGTTTTGAAAATGACTTTCGAATGAAGCCATTTGATTGGCTACTTCAATCAAACGATGTGCTCTGATTGGCTACTTCAATCAAATGATGTGCTCTCATTGGCTACTTCAATCAAACGATGTGCTCTGATTGGCTAATTATTTTCATCTTGTATCCAATAAAGTAATAGTATTTTCAATGTCAATGTAATTTCCCTTTAGGAATAAAGTTGTAAATTGTAATTCTTTATGAAATTAAAGTTAGTCAAATTAAAGATAGATTGAATGTAATTTTTGAGTTTTTAAATCATAAATAATTTGACGGTGCCATTTTGTAGTCAGTTGCATTGATTTTGTTAAATCAAATTAATTTATGGTGAATATTTTTCACCCTTAATAATTGATTGTTAAAAAAATAAATTGATTTCGTAAATAGACTTGTATTTTTCATTTTTCTAGTGCAGACAGAAATATGTCTTCGAATTCTCACATCTCTCGATCGGAAACTTATTTTCTATCTATAGTTCCCAAAAAATACACATCTTGGTATAAGTTAGGTACCTATATGGAGGTATACAAATACAGGTAGGTATTCATATGACGCAGAAGTATGGACGTAAATACGTTTTTTACAAATGCTTAAATCATCTAACATCCTTATAAAGTACAATACATACAAAAACACACGTCAGCTTTAGGTATATTAGGAAGCAGAAAAACCTGCCAGGCACGAGTAAATAACTAAAAAAAAAGATCGTTTTTCCTGCGCGTAAGTAGTCAGACTTGCTTCTCGGAACAAACCTAAATAAAATTGTGCTTTGTAGAAAATTAAATACTCCTTGTTCGTTCATAATTAACCTTATCATAAAACACAGCTATAGGTACACAAATAATTTATTCAAAGTATAACATATCTGTGACAAAAAGGCACACAAACCCGCACAAAGGCATAAAGGTGCCTCCATTTCACACAAACCCCTAAAAAGCTAAAAAACATCCTGCCATCAAAAAACGCCAAACATAATCGTAAAAAAGAATCTTTTTTCCGACCGAAAGGCTCGTTTCACTTTTTTCCCGATGCTCGTACCTGTACCTATATGCAAAAATCTTAGATCATATTACTAACCGGAGCCGCCATAAATACAAATCTCTATGCGAAGAAAAGCTAGAGGCAAAACAACAATTAGTGATAGATACTCATTCATATTCGATCACATCGTTCTGCATTCGTACACATACGAAAAAATTATAATTATTAAACTCACACAAACCTAAGTTTTATACATTAAAAGTAACTAAGTATGAACGGGACTCGCACGTACAGCGAGCTTCAAAAGTATTTGAACAAATCTACATTTTCAAAACTGCTGAACACCGTGTCGTCAATAACTTAAAAGAGTATTCATTTACTTTAAAAAAAAATAAGTTAATAATTTTGACATAATATACTTATATGTTGTTAAAAAATTATGACTCTCTACGTTGTTAGTCGATCAAGAATTCTTTTATTTGTTCAGCTACTTTTGACGCTACCTTTGTCAGTGTTCAAGGCACAGCCACATATCCAGTTATTTCAATGCTCTAAGACAGAAACACACAAAAATTTCTCCATCAGGTAAATGGGGGGTGTCGTGTCGCTAATGAGAGTGAACAGGCATCCATATTTGACACCTTTGCTTGTGTTTTCAAGACTGAACCTGAATCACAATAGGTTTCTGTAGTAGGTGAGGCGGAATTTTTAGGTCAGCAAAGAGGTTAGTAGGTGGTAGGTACCACAGAGGTTTCTCTTTATAGTTTTTTTTTAATGAATGCTGGTGAAAAGCCGAACAGAGATTTAACTGCTTGAATGTCGCTAATTATAAAACAATAGAAAATCAATTGTGTCAGGCGTATATCTGCGTTCCGGCATACAATGGGTTAAAATATTGAATTGTAAAAAAATGCTAGTCGGACTCGCATATCCATAAAAACACGTTTGTTGTATGGGAGCGGGAGCCCCCTAAAATATTTCTTTTATTCTAGTTTTCCGTATTTGTTGTTATAGCGGCAACAGAAATACATGCCTAATCTGTGAAAATTTCAACTGTCAAGCTAACAATAGTTTTTGAGATGCAGCCTTTCTGATCTTTCTGGACAGACGAACAGCGAAGTCCCAGTAATGTCAAAAGAATGAAATGAGGAATAGGGTTAATTAAATACAATGTATTAGTTAACGTGAATATTCAATAGTGTTAGTATCTTTATGACTAGCACGAGGCTAAATAACTGATAAAGTATATATTTTTTTCTAGTTTTGTAGCACTTTGTTTAATTTATCATCAACCTACTTTGTTGCATTTAAAGAAAAAAGAACTTCTTCTAAGTCTTAATATTTCTTTAAACTTAGTAACATAGTTAGATATAGAAAAGAATAAAGATCAAAATATATGTTAATGTTATTTTAAAAGACGTACACTGAAAAACGTTCTTGAATTCTGTAGCATAAATTCGAATGAAAAAAGAAAGTATTATTTTCTTTATTTCTATGATAATATTTACAATTTCCCCTCTTTAGTACAGTTCCCTTAATTAAGCAGAATGATATACACTTATTTAAGCAAGTTCTTCACAGTATCTGAGGAATTTTCATTTTAAAGCGTAGTCCGTAGTGGCACTCGTAAAAATCCACATTTCCTTCTAAAATTTAATTATATGTTGCAATAAAGAACAGTTCTGGTCACAGAAATAAGAAAGAAGAGGATGTGGTATGTTAATGTCCTCTTATGGAACCCAGAAGAAGAAGAAGAATCGGTTCTTCAAACTATACAGACAAACATGTGTTGCTAAGTTTGTTGCGTTTGCGTCACTTCTTCTTCCTAACAAAAATACATAGGAAGAGGTGAAGGATGGACGTTTTGGGGGCTGTCGTTTGTAAAAGTGCTGATTTTCAGCCTACTTTGAATAAATGACTTTTGTTTTTTTTATTGTTAAGCTAGGAAATAAATCACTCAAATAAGGATAACATTAGTTTATGTAACAACTTAAATCAATCATAACAACAAGAATCAATTTTATATAATGCTCTCTTTCGAGATTATTATTTTTTTACTTGTACCATTGACGTAAAAGCGAAATATTTAAATAATTAATTCAAGGCTCTCATAAATATTTTGATTTAAGCAGGTTCTGATCCTGTTTCGCAAAAAAAAGTATAACCAAGCTGCAAGATTTCGTCTAGATTAGACCGGGCGGTAAAAAGTAAAAAAAAAATGATTCAAATAAATACAATTCAAAATTATTATTTAAAATTAGCTTATATTTATTTAAAAGTAGCACTCTGCAGACTAAACAGTCGGCCGACAGTTGACGCGATTGTGAAAGACTTAAGCTTGTGGCACATTATAGCAGCACGGCAACAGCACGGCAGCAGCACGGCGTCGCCTCGAATTAAGACTACGGCTAGCTGCCAGCGCGCCAACCACGCGCAGTCCGCTCGCCGTCGGCGCGCCGTCCGCTCGCCGGCCGCGAGGTGTAAGCTTGCTGTCACCGCAAACTCAATATTATTTTAAGACGATTATGATTTATGTTATGATTGAACACGACGTACTGACGTTGTTTCGCTGCCGGCTCGGAGTCGGCGCGCAATTAGCACGCCGTCGGCGCGCTGTACGCATGAGGACCGCTCGCTTGCAGCACGCGGGCGGCGAGTCGAGTTGTGTGGAAGCAGCAAGCACGCTGACTGCTCGCCGTTGGCTTTTTCATATTGACATTACGAAATATATCATAAAATACACGATTTAATGCTCTAAATTGAAAGACAACTTAAATGCTGGTGTGGAGCCGTGCTGTTGAGGTGCTGCTGTAATGTGCCACAAGCTTTAGAGTGATCTCTAATTAATCCTTCCTAGAAATAAACTAGATTTTTTTTTCGGACCAATATTTTCTGACTCTGATTAGAGCGTTCAAGCAAGCAAACTCTTTAGCTTTATAATATCAGCTTGTCGAAGAACCCTCCGTCAAGTAGGTATAGGTAGATACCACATCCCCCTTTTTTGCACTCCAAAACATTTTAATGTCTGCTTATTATTTTTTATTCGCGTTTTCAGGACGTGGACGCGACAATTACTCTTAATGCTCTCAGCTATGAATTTCATATGAAGTATGAACATTTTGGTCATGTTTTTCAAAAGCCTGCTTTTGGACTGACATTTTTGAATACAGTCCTGAAGATAAAAGGTATAAAAATCAGTTTAGTTTGATCCTTGATTGGGTTGCCCGGATAAGTGGGTTGCTTAGGTCACATAGGCAGTCAAACAATCAGTTGCATTCAGTTAGACTGGAACCCGACCTCAAAATAGTTTGGAAAATGATAAGCAGATGACGGCGATGTTGTTTCAAAGATCAGCTGATTTTTTAATGTTCAATGTTCACTGTTTTTGGAGTGCAATTATTAATGAAAAAAGGCTCAGCAGGTGGTGAGGTTTGATCCCGGAAAGAGAAAATATTTTTTAATTATTGGATTGTTTTCTTCCTCACCAAATTCAGTATACACGTTTAAGAGATCAATGACAAACACGATGTACGTTATTCCGGATAATGATAATGAAGTACATTATCCTTCTCTTATCGGCTTCCGTGTGCCAAAAACATATGTGCGAGTAGGTACATAAAGTGATCAGAACATACAATTATTTCATTGTCATTCGTGAGGCCGGCCATCGATACAAAGGTCCTTTGTATTTATTTGTTTTTTTTTCCTTTTACCAAGTGTGCATGAGACTGAGAGTGAATATAGGAAAATATCAAGATCTAGGTCTAATAGGCAATAACAGTTTTCAAAATTATGGAGTCAGCTTACACACTGGCCGGTTGCAGCTGAGTTCCAGTGCTTTACATGAAGCACTTGCCTATCTGACCTCATCAACCTAGTTACCCGGTCAACCCTATAAATGCTCCTTGGTAAGACTGGTTGTCAAGTTGTCAGGCTTTCTGACTAATGCTAAAGATTATAATGATAGAAGACCCACCGATTTAACGTGACTTCTGAAACTCGGAAGAACTTGTCATTTACAAGATTTTCACCCATCTACGGGCCGTTAAATATAAGCTAAACTTAACTTAAGCCATTAACTACATAGCTCTCTAAGTTCTGTCTTCTTTAAGTCTATCGGGTTCATATTGTTATTTCATAAAATGCCATCTAAAACATATGGAATGCTAATTAACATTTCAGTATTGGGTACCTACTCCTTTCCAATTTATTCGCGTAAATAAACTGATTGAGGAATGACGCAAGAACACTACACCAACTAACAATTGATTTGACAAACATCAAATTAGCCGCGTGATCTGTTTGACAATTGTAAAGAGTTCATATTTCAAGGTTGGTAGCAAGGCTGTTTTCTCTTCTAAATAATAGAGCATCTACGTGATATTAGCAAAATAATATTGAACCTAATTTATTTGAAACGTGGTTTATTAGGGTACATACTAGCTTTTGTTAAGGGTTTTCTTCCAAAGGCTATTACAGAAAAATCCC
This sequence comes from Helicoverpa armigera, assembly GCF_030705265.1. Taxonomy (NCBI): domain Eukaryota; kingdom Metazoa; phylum Arthropoda; class Insecta; order Lepidoptera; family Noctuidae; genus Helicoverpa; species Helicoverpa armigera. The sequence continues at coordinate 7,847,466 of NC_087141.1, forward strand.
TTAAGGTTTGTGTCACCACTGTCTTCCGCCAGCAATTTCACCTGATTCCTAATGATTCGCTATCTCTAACAAAGATTTCTTGATGTTGACTTTAGGATGAGATGTTGTTTTTAGGGTTCCGTATACAAAGAGTAAAACGGTAACTCCATAACTGAGGCTGTGATGTCCGTCTGTCCGAACGTCTGTTTCCAGAACAAATAAACTGTTATAATAAGGAAGTTAAAATTTTCGCACATGATTTAGGTAATTATGATCGTTGCAACATAACGACGCATTTTAAATAAATAATAGTTTAAAAAAACTAAAAAACACGCTTTTTATAGAAAAACGAACTAAAAAATAGGAAATAAATTTTAATGAATTTAAATTAAGAAAACAGTGTTAAAAATTTCAATGAATATAAATTAATAATAGTGTGAATACAAAAAAAATATTTAAAAAAAAGCGTGGGGTGCATGGTGTCAATAGTTATAAATATTTTATTGACAGATATGAGTACAGTGATTTTCATTTCGATAATATCTTAAAAAGCACCCCACGCTTTTTTTAAATATTTTTTTTTGTATTCACACTATTATTAATTTATATTCATTGAAATTTTAACACTGTTTTCTTAATTTAAATTCATTAAAATTTATTTCCTATTTTTAGTTCGTTTTTCTATAAAAGCGTGTTTTTAGTTTTTAAACTATTATTTATTTTCTACTTTTAGTTTGTTTTCAAACTATTATTTGTTTTGTAGAATTAAAATTCTCTTTAGTATACAAAATTTGTCAATATTAGAGAAAACGGCTAAAGATAATTATTGGAAATAAAAATTAACATCGAGTCCTGCCTTATCGACTGTAGAGAAAAATTCTAGAAAATTTTAATTAATTTTCTTACCTTATCGACTATAGATGAAAATTATATAAATTAACAAAGATCATATTTTGCAAATTGAAAAGCCTAGAAGTCGGTGTCTAATGGATGTTACTAAGTTAATTTTGCCACCGACTTCTAGGCCGATGCACCTAAAATTAGTTTTTTTGCTTTTTAGTGTTTTGGGAACTCGGTTTAATTTTTTTGTAAAAAGGTTATTTATTTAAAGCTTTTCAGTGATACGAATAGTTGTCACTATCGATACAAGTGGGAAGTTCTCATCAATACAAAGAATATAAGTCCAAACGAGGTATTTTACATATTCAGTTGTCGAGTTCCCTTGACTTTCTCTGGTCTCCATCATCAGGTCAGCTCCAAACCTTCACTGTTGCATAGGTCTTGTCAATACGAATAATTTAAGCCCAAACACGAGGTAGTTTACATATTCAGTTGTCGAGTTCCCTCCATTTTCTCTGGTCTCCATCATCAGGTCAGCTCCAAACCTTCACTGTTGCAAAGGTCTTGTCAATACAAATAATTTAAGCCCAAACACGAGGTAGTTTACATATTCAGTTGTCGAGTTCCTCGACCCTCTCTGGTCTCCATCATCAGGTCAGCTCCAAATCTTCACAGTTGAATAGTGCTTTTAGGCGTACACCTAAGTGTCAAGTTTTTACCCTATGTATGCCTACAAGTTTTGAAGGTTGCCCTCGATTTCTCAGGGTTTCCATCATCAGATCCTGACCTGATGAATATGGGACCAACTGGCAGTTATTCCAAGTCGAACAAAAAAAGAATCACGTAAATCGGTCTATAAACCTCGGAGTAATCGATGTGTATGTGTAACCTCCTCCTTTTTGGGAAGTCGGTTAAAATGGAATAATTTTATCAAATTAGTGTATTGTCATCGGTCCTCAATAAATCTACAAAGTTTGAACGAAATCTGGCCGTTTAAAGTGGGTCAAAATCGCGCCCAAAGAAGTCGGTTACAAACAAACATACAAACCTACAAACATACAAACATACAGGTGAAGCTAATAAAAAGCGTGTAAAAAAAACACGCTTTTTATAGAAAAACGAACTAAAAAATAGGAAATAAATTTTAATGAATTTAAATTAAGAAAACAGTGTTAAAAATTTCAATGAACATAAATTAATAATAGTGTGAATACAAAAAAAAAAATATTTAAAAAAAGCGTGGGGTGCATGGTGTCAATAGTTATAAATATTTTATTGACAGATATGAGTACAGTGATTTTCATTTCGATAATATCTTAAAAAGCACCCCACGCTTTTTTTTAATATTTTTTTTTTGTATTCACACTATTATTAATTTATATTCATTGAAATTTTTAACACTGTTTTCTTAATTTAAATTCATTAAAATTTATTTCTATTCGTTTAGCGTGTTTTTAGTTTTAAACTATTATTTATTTTCTACTTTTTAGTTTGTTTTCAAACTATTATTTGTTTTGTAGAATTAAAATTCTCTTTAGTATACAAAAATTTGTCAATATTAGAGAAAACGGCTAAAGATAATTATTGGAAATAAAAAATAACATCGAGTCCTGCCTTATCGACTGTAGAGAAAAATTCTAGAAAATTTTAATTAATTTTCTTACCTATTATCGACGAAGATCATATTTTGCAAATTGAAAAGCCTAGAAGTCGGTGTCTAATGGATGTTACTAAGTTAATTTTGCCACCGACTTCTAGGCCGATGCACCTAAAATTAGTTTTTTTTTTGCTTTTTAGTGTTTTGGGAACTCGGTTTAATTTTTTTGTAAAAAGGTTATTCAGTGATACGAATAGTTGTCACTATCCATACAAGTGGGAAGTTCTCATCAATACAAAGAATATAAGTCCAAACGAGGTATTTTACATATTCAGTTGTCGAGTTCTCTTGACTTTCTCTGGTCTCCATCATCAGGTCAGCTCCAAACCTTCACTGTTGCAAAGGTCTTGTCAATACAAATAATTTAAGCCCAAACACGAGGTAGTTTACATATTCAGTTGTCGAGTTCCCTCGACCCTCTCTGGTCTCCATCATCAGGTCAGCTCCAAACCTTCACAGTTGAATAGTGCTTTTAGGCGTACACCTGAGTGTCAAGTTTTTACCCCATGTATGCCTACAAGTTTTGAAGGTTGCCCTCGATTTCTCAGGGTTCCCATCATCAGATCCTGACCTGATGACTATGGGACCAACTGGCAGCTATTCTGAGTCGAACAAAAAAAGAATCACGTAAATCGGTCTATAAACCTCGGAGTAATCGATGTGTATGTGTAACCTCCTCCTTTTTGGGAAGTCGGTTAAAATGGAATAATTTTATCAAATTAGTGTATTGTCATCGGTCCTCAATAAATCTACAAAGTTTGAACGAAATCTGGCCGTTTAAAGTGGGTCAAAATCGCGCCCAAAGAAGTCGGTTACAAACAAACATACAGGTGAAGCTAATAAAAAAGCGTGTAATATCTGAATTGAAAACCGACTTCTTTGGATGTTGGTTAAAAGAATTGCGGTTACAAGCGGTAGGTAGAGTTGTACTAATATCTCATAATATACTTCACGTTGCATGTGCATAAGTTAATCTTACCTCTTACTTATGGTGAAGGGACAGAAGGGCTTACAAGGTTAGTGGGACAACCAGCATTCTTTATCTGTGTGAATCTGTTTAACCTTGCATTTGAAAGCCCACATGCCTGTCGCTTTTAATTTATTACTAGTTATCTGGTAACTAGTTACAAGTAAAGCATTTACATCATCACTATTTACTAGCCTATTTACTTAAGGTCGGAATTCAATAACCTATCTAGGTATCTGTTGATTTGCTGAGGAATTTGTTGCGCCACTTCTTTTTTCCAGCAAAAACACATAGGAAGTGGTGAAGGGTGGGCGTTTTCGGGGCTGTCTTATGTAAATTCCTGACGTTCAAAAGTGTTATCTTGCAAAGTTTGAATAAATGATTTTTTATTTTGATTTTGCTTAATACAGATAAAAAAATGTTATAAAATGTTTGTATGCTGCTGTCTTTCATTTCTAAACTACTGAAACAACATTTAAATGGTATTTGATACACATATGGTTTAAAGCCCGGTGAAGCACATACGTCTGCAACTTTTTACCCGGTGTTGTTGTGGGAAATTATTCTCCCGGGATGTGGTTGAAAACTCTATATCCACGAAAAGATTGATACATATTCCAATACATAATATACATAGTTAAACGTGTATAATTAGCAATATTTATAGTCTCCCCAGAGGCCCAAGTTACTGAAATACTGAAAGACTAAATTAGTAACACTTTTTGTTCCTTTCAGTACTACAATTTATTTAAAACGTTAAGTTATTTAAAACATTTTTTTTGTTAGAAAACAACTTCGTTATGTTACGGTTCAAGGCATATTAGGTTAAAATTACCAATAGTTAGACCAAGGCTGTCAGACAATGGACTAACGTTCTAAAGTTAGAAATAGATAACAATTACTTATTTTGTTTATTTTTAACAACGTGACTGAATTAACGGAAAGTCCTGAAGTGTCATATGTTTATTTTAACTGATAAAGTTTTCTATGCGACTTCAAAAAGAAGTTTTTAGACCGACTTCCTAAAAGGGAGTTTTAACCAACTTGAAATAAAATACTGATATCAAAATAAAGAAGTTTTCAGTTCGATTTTGAAGCGGTTTTCAGCAAAGTATTTTTCAGAGAAGGTTTATTATAAGATAGTGTAAGATTTATAAGTTTGAAAGAAAAAAAAATGATAAGTAACCACATAATATGTTTTACGGGTCCACATTATCTTAAGACGTCTCGTATTTTTTTAAATGATAATATGATTTACAGGAAGATTTTGGATGCGACACCACCTAAGTATAATGTGAAAGTACTTGTACAATGTGTGTAGTTTCTGAATAAATTTCAACTTGTAGGCATAGTTACAGAGATATGGGTAATTATATGTAGTTTCTCTTATGCATTTTGCATACAAGACAATAGACAGGTCATCACTTTCATTATAACCACACGCTAATTGCTTACTTATTAATATTTCATGAATGCCAAATGCCATCAGTTAAGTACTACCACAGATTACTTAATAGTTACCTACTACAAATAATTACCAGAACTTCAAAGTTAACTACTAATTTTTAGGGTTCCGTACCCAGAGGGTAAAACGGGACCCTATTGTTTTCGCTTCTCTGTCCGTCCGGCCGTCTGTCACCAGGCTGTATCTCATGAACCATGATAGTTAGAGAGTTAAAATTTTCACAGATGGTGTATTTCTGTTGCCGCTATAACAAAAAATACTGAAAACTAGAATAAAATAAATATTTTGGGGGGTCCCATACAAGAAACGTGATTTTTTTGCTCATCTTTATAGTTTTTATAGTTTCATAATCTATTGCTCTAACTATTCTTGTAATAATATATAGACATGAAAAATAAAAAACAAATTGTTAAACAAAAAAAACTATAACCATGCGTTTTGGCTTACGATAGTATTACACAATAGTCTAGCATAAAAACTATGTTCAATGCAAATTATGTAAAAGTTAGACTTTCTCTTGATACGTCAAGATGCATACACATTGTAGATACTCGAGTAAGTGCAGTACAATCAACGACAAAATATTAACGCTATGAAAGTGAGTCTCCATTGTAATAGCTTTCATACTAGTGCTACGATCGTTGTTACTATAATATAATAAAGTTTATTTCAAGTAATTTTGGCTTACAATTTCATGTCGAGGAGTCTCCATTTAGGCATAGAAATGCCTGTAGTTGAAGGCTCCGCTCAGTCCCATTACATTATTAATACACAAGTATGTTAGTCACAAAAGGGGAAAAAAATAATATAAAAATAAAAATTGTTAATTATATCTCATATGTTAGTACCTATGTGCCTGCGTATGTAAATGTGTGTGTGTGTGTGTGTGTTTAAATAGGTGGGAAATACAGAGTTTTAGTGTGCATGTAAAATATCATTTATCATTAATAAAGGTTTTCAATACTATGTGCGACAAAAATCTGCTAGTGTGATAGCGCTCTAATGCGCAATGTTCACAGAAAATCAGCTGCACACTTAAGAGTTATAAATTTTAGGCCTTTTAGAGCCACACGAGTTAATAAATGGTTAAAATATCATATCTTTATTGGGAAGCATCCCTCCTCTTTATTGGGACGTCGGTAAAAAGTATGATATGGCTACCTTTCTCAGATAGAGAATTGAATTAATTCGAGTGTCGATATAAGTAGGTATATATTGTACGTAATCTAACTGGAGTAAAAACATATTTATAGATTTTAATTGATGGGAAGATCCATTAAGATTTTTTGCTCCGTACAAAAGATCGATTTTAATTTCATACCTAGCTAGTTTCTTATGTATTTGAGTAAGAGCCCTTTAATCTCTGCTTCGACATACACAGATTAAACTGTTTTTTGTACTCGTGCCAAATTTTATATTTAGTGATGATTTGGCATAGTTAGCAGTTTTGCGTCATAATATACCTACTTAAAATGATTCTAAACGTGATCTAATTCGGTTTCACTTCCTATAATATTTAAACTAAAAATACAAAAAAAATATCCTAAGTATATAACTTTTTTAAGTATTTGCAATAATTACAATGTTCACAGAAACTCGATCCATTTTATTTATTAGTATTTATTTATAACAAAAATAAACATGTTAAAATTAAACAATAAATGATTCAATGTAAATGTTAAAATTAAATACAATGGCAAATACAAAATGACCAACTTTTCCCGCGTTGTTGCAAAACTCAGTAACATACAACTTTGAACCTTCTGTCTATAGGCATACGGTCGAAAACATTCGCGTGTATTTAAAACTAGCTATGTTTTACAGATAAAATCGAGTTGTGGACATAAAGTAGATTGTCCGTGCAGTCATATTCAAACTTCGAATAGCGAATGTCGTTTCAAAAATAGAACATTACATTTAAAAATAAAGTTAAATAAAAACTTTTTTTAGTAATGTTTTTATAATTTATACATTTTTTTAGTTATTTTTTTTTGTTTTGTTTTTTATAATGTTTTCTGTGTGTTATAATTTATTATGTGTGTGTTTGTTGACTGTTAGTGCAAATGTTTTGCGCGGGAATTTATATCAGTTGGATATAGTGCATTACAATGATTTTCATGACAGGTATTTATTTTTATTTTATTTTTTATATGTCTTGTTTGGTTATAGCAAAAGAATCAGATATTTGTTATTCTTTATATATTTTCAGTCACCGTGGTTAATGTATATTTTTTCCCTCTTTTAACATATAACAAAAGGATAACGTCTACACAATTTTACCCTGATTTATTACTTAAAAAACAATAGTTTTGGTTTGTTTTCCAAACGATAGATTATAGACATTTTCACATAACATTTTATAGCACGTGTAAAAACAACTACAGGCATGAGAAAAATACTAAATTAAATACATATAGGTATACGTTGATATGTTTTACAAATCATAACACAATACTTACTTCTTGAAGTGAAAGAGTTTTTAAACCTAAAGTAAGCGTAAATAGTGAAAGTTAAAAAAAACATTTCAGTCTCTACGTTACGTTCTAAAAATAAAATTATGTCTCGTTTTTTCGTACGTTTGTAAAGCGTCTGAGTGTATGTGTATGAGTATTTGTATCGTATGAGTGTGATAGTCACATGTTTTATGGAAAGAGCTCGTGGTTATGTTAAAGCCGTGATTGATTATAAGGGTAAGCAACGCTTGGTGCGGTCGGTCCGTGGATGGGTCACTATGCGTTTTCCGTGTTTCGGAAGGCACGATAATTGGTTCCCGTCTGTCATTTAAACATCTTTAGCAGTCGTTACGGGCAATCAGAAGCCAGAAAGTTTGACTACCAGTCTTACCAAGGGGTATTGGGTTGCCCGGGTAACTGGTTTAAGGAGGTCAGATAGGCAGTCGCTCCTTGTAAAACACTCGGGCTCAGCTGCATCCGATTAGACTGGAAGCCGACCCCAACATAGTTGGGAAAAGGCTAGGCAGATGATGACATGTTTTATGGGAATGCCGAGTGGGTTAGTATGGCCGTGACTGGTGTCCCGTTCATGATCGATGAGATAGCGCGAAAGTTCGGGGGACGAAGATCGTTTCTAGCTCTGCCTTCATAGGCCTTCTTTAGAACCCACCATTTTTCTTTAAGAATTCACCAATAAATCAAGACCAATGTGACAAATTGGTCGTGATTTGACAAGGAACCCAAAGGCCTTGTAACTTCTAATAACTGATCACGCCAACCGTATGTCACATGACCTAAGAAGGCGTTTGAACACCTTCCTTATGGCTCTGCTATCTTTCCTTCCTGCGTGGAACATATACATATATATGATAGTCACATGTTTTATGGGAATACCGACTAGGTTAATAGTAGTACGGTCATGACTGGTGTCTCGCTCTTGAGCCCATTCCTAGGTAAGGTCGCGCGATAATCATGTGAATTGGGCCAGTTATTTCATGAAATTAACATCTGAGAAAATATATTTTTTAATTTAGAAAAACAAATGAAGAAATTGATAAAGTTTTTTTTTTGTGTTTTATTGTATTAATAATCCAAAACATTAATAAAAATATATTATTTTGGTACCTCAATTTTTTTGCTTGTAATTGTACTGAAATTATTATCCATCATTGATGCGATGAGAAATATTTAAAACAATAAGTAGTAGCATTTATTTGTTTATTCCAGTTTCATCCATTACCATTTAAGCTACACAGAACGTCACATAATGTTTTTTCCAACACCTGTTTTGTTGAACAATGCCACATTCAACTGATAATCAATTGTATTGGAACCATAATTTATTTATTATGTCTCTGAAACATTATAACGCCAATAGACATGTGCCTACAAGGTTATGCAGTATTTGATGAATCTGTATACTAATACAAAAAAAAATACTACAACAATATTCTACCTTAAAAAACCTCTTAAGTCATCCTAGTTGTCGAAGTGACAAATACTACGCTGAAAACCGCATCAAAATCGGTTCAGCAAAACGTGACATAATACATACCAACATAACTTCGTTTTTTAAGTTGCTTAAAAACACATTTTCAGGTCACTCTCGTCTCTCTTATTTTTAAAATACTTTGACTTTGACCTATCTATAGTGTAGCTACCCACTGTAAATAAAAGAAACAATGAATGATTAATGAAATCAGTTCAGTAGAGCCTTTAGGTAGGAGATGTAGGTACAAACAAACATAAAAATAACTCTTTGAAATTAGTACATAAATATGTATAATGACCATATGTCATCAATCACACGTGCTGTGATATTACTATATACCTATGTATATATATAATATGATTCTAAGATTAATACACATAATTACAGTAATTGCAACGGAAATTATGAATTATCCATGATTATTGGATTTCTCGTAATTACAAATTAAGGAAGTTTACGGGAAAATGAGCAATTATAAAGGAACGATTAAATGATTAATAATAGTCCGTATTGTTCTGTTTATCTAAATTGAAGTAGATAATAAGTAATTACTCTAATTTGTGAGCTTCATTTTCTTATTTAATCCCATAAAAAACTTAGTATTTTTAAACTGTTGCGATTTTTCAGAAGTCGGTTTTATTTTATTTTTGTACTCCACGGATACAGATTCCATTTTAATGTAGCATTTTGAGACAATCAAGTAGTATTTATTAGTAAGGCTGCTTTCAAACCAAACTGACGAAACAACATGTCGCAGCTGCCGAATGTTAGCGTCTTTGTAAAGCGTAATAACGTATCATCAATAAACTGCGTAACGTTCGCTCACTTTCGGCAGCTCAGTCAGTTTGGTTTCAAAACCTCTTCCACTACATAAGGGGAGTACATAAGAGTGTTCATTACAGGAGTACATAAGAGAGTACATAAGAGAGTCCATAAGAGAGTTCATAAAAGAGTTCATAAGAGAGTTCATAAAAGAGTCCATAAGAGAGTTCATAAGAGAGTCCATAAGAGAGTTCATAAGAGAGTTCATAAGAGAGTTCATAAGAGAGTCCATAAGAGAGTCCATAAGAGAGTTCATAAGAGAGTCCATAAGAGAGTTCATAAGAGAGTTCATAAAAGAGTTCATAAGAGAGTTCATAAAAGAGTCCATAAGAGAGTTCATAAGAGAGTCCATAAGAGAGTTCATAAGAGAGTTCATAAGAGAGTTCATAAGAGAGTCCATAAGAGAGTCCATAAGAGAGTTCATAAGAGAGTCCATAAGAGAGTTCATAAGAGAGTTCATAAGAGTCTACATAAGGAGAGTTCGTAAGGGGAGTACATAAGAGGAGTACATCATGTACTTCGAGTAGTCTTAAGGATCCGTAAACCATTTAAAATTGACCCTGCATTATAACTGGTACTTAAGGCTACATCGACTTATTAAGTCTGCGATGCAGGAAAATTATTAATCGACTTTGACATTGTAATGAAAGAACAAAGTACAGTATTTAATGTAATTAGCTCAGTTTTTATAATTTGTTGTTTATCTATCAGATGATTAAGAATGCAGATAAATTCTATCTGCTGCGGGATTGTTCGAAAGAGTTACCGCGGCCCTGGTACATAAAGGGCTTAAGAAGGAACGCGGTGGGTTTTAGTCAGTAAAAGTCTGACACTCCCTCACGCTGCACCCACAGCGGAAGGGTCATTTGATGATTTCCAAAACAAAACATTGTTTATGGGATACAGCCTGGTTACAGTCGGAAAATGAAGTTTTAGTAATATTAACTCGTTTTTGCCTTTGGGACTGTAGTCTAGAAATAGATTCCACACTAGATATTTCAAATTTTTTGCTAAAAAACTAGTTTTACTATGATGACATTTAGAAGCTTTAGACAGTTGATAACATATAGGTCTGACCTCTCAAAGTTGAAAGTTGAAGGTAAACATAATGGCATTTGTTTTATTAATAATTATTCTCCAAAAAAATGAAAATAATTAATTGTATGGAAATCAGCCTTTAACCAACAATATAATGTTAGTACAGTATAAAAATCACCCATTATTTTCAAGATAAAATCACCAATCAATCAAGACCAATCTTTGACAGATTGGTTTTGATTTGACAAGGAATCCGAACGCCTCGTTAGTTCTAGTAACTCACTCCTACCGTACGTTAGATTGACCTACAAGAAGACGCCTGACCTACCTTGCTTACCGGCATCTCTTCTTCTTCTTTCCTTTCTCAATGGTTTTGATCAAAATCTATTTTCTTGTTAGATTACTGGTCACATATAGTCTAGTATTATTTATGAACCAAAATATGGCGAGTTTGACGTCAGTACATAATAATATATTTAGAATTATACCATTTGATTGGGCACTTATCTAAAGGTATGCATTCCGGTCGTGTCGGCTTGCCGTCCCATCAGACTATGAGAGTGAAGGAATAGTGAGTGCACCTGTGTCTGCGCAAATGCTTGTGCACTATAATTATGTCCTTCGCAGTTGGCTGATCTCCTTACATGAGAACAGCCGCCGTAGCCGATAATCGGCTAGGAGGACATCAAATGTGAGCAATCTTGACATGATTCAGTTTAAAAAGAAAAGCAGTTCTTAATCAATGTAAGGGCGATTATATAAATTAGATCAGTAGTTGATTTGTTTAATATGCATTTGTGTAAAAAGTTCTATTGAGATTATGATCTTTAAGTTAAATGCCAAATGGAGCATAGCTTACCTAACAAGTTTTTGTGTCATTCAACTTCTAAAAATAATATACGTGTTTTATTGGGCTAATTATTTTCAAATAAATAAATATCTAAAACTGGATATAATTTTTCAACGGATATTTTTATCTCTAGAGCTCATGAGATCCATACGTGCTCTTTTTCTTTATTATTAAGCCCAGACTTCCCCAAAACGGAGAAGAATTTAAATACTTAACCAATAGAATTATGAAATTCTGAATTGTTTAAGAAGTTCCTTTCGCAGGTATGCTGGAAGAGATTTCTTTAGAAATAAGCACAACCCTTGTAATACTTTCTTTCCTGTCTTCTTTCTTTATTATGTGGGTGTACAAAAATTTAAAATAAATAAATAAATAACCTGCTCTGCTCTGTTTTGGTGGAATCTGAGCCTTAAGGTATTAAGAAATTCTTAAAACCAGATTTTAAAGTAGGTATCTAGCATTTTTTAAACTATGTTTTCAAGTACCTACCATAAACATCTAAAACTGTTGATACATCGGAATGGTAATAATGTCTGGTTTACCGTAAAAAGTATAACAAAATTGTATTCACAAACAATGGTGGGAATCACAACATTACTGAAGGTCGACTGTTCGTCACTGCGCTAGAGCATCCGTTGTGTACATTCGTAAGGCAAGATTTGTTGAAAGAAATACATTACAATTTAGTCTACAAATACATGCATAATTAGTCTTACATATGTTTTTTCATACAAGGAAAAATTTTTTTCATCTTATACCGGCTAAAAACGTGATTATTGTAATTTGCGCACTTCCATTCATCTTCATACTGATTGATGAGCCGGAACAATTTATATCGGCAGACTAAAAGTTTGTAGTGTGGTACTCTTATGTCTAGGCCCTCCAAATCAATATTCCTACTCAATACTCAATAACTTTATTGCATTCCATAATGTGTACAGGCTGGTGGGTAAAATTAAAAGAAACAATTATGGACCCTGTCGGGCACAGCAAGTTTAAACTAAACATGTTTATTATACCACCAATATTTCCATTTCCAGATTCGAAGAAACATCAGTAGCCTACCCAATATGCAAGTCCAACGATACCTCCTGTCTCGGAGGTTTCGCGCGCCTCTACCAGGAGATCCATACATTGCTGGATGAGAGACCTGGTGCTCTACTCCTGAACGCCGGAGACACATTCCAGGGGACCTATTGGTATACTCTGTTGAAGTGGAATGTCACTCAGACATTTATTAATATGCTGCCTAATGATGCTCATGTAAGTGTTTGAAGGTATTGTTAATAGATGGTAGAGGTCTTTTTGGTCTAGTGGTTGCATGATGCGACAGTTGTGTGTTGGGTTTGATTCCCGGATTATTTCGATGTTAATTCCTTGACAATTGAAGTATCTTGGTAGTTATTATCTACTACCGACTTCAAAAAGAGAGAATATTCAGTTGGACCTGTCCCTATATACAGTCATGGACACATAATTAAAGACACCCCCCGAGTCGAAGTGAAATAAATAGTTATGGTACTGACATGAGCTTAAGCACGGTATAAACTGTAGTGTAATAATTATTAAAACAAACATTACATTGTGTTCTTTAAATTAAGGACAAAAAATATTTTCTTTCTTTAATACTTTAGATATAAAGCTCTATGGGAAATGAACACTAACTTTTGTAGCTGATACTTGGCTGGTCAGCTAATTAAAGACAGTTAAAGCCCAGTTAAGAAAAAAAAAACGAAAGATACAAATAGTTGCCATACTTTTTTTTAGAAGTGAGTAAAATAGTTATGAAAACTCGAATTAGGTAATAATTTAGGTTTATTTCATTAAAAATTTTCATTTTAGTCCTATCAATAAGACTAGAACAAAAATTCTGGTAAGTAAAATGTTTTAGGCTTTTTAATATTATGTTTTGATATACGGATTTATTCATACCACTTGATCTGTAGTAAGGACATGGTAATAAATTTATTATTAAAGATTTCCTATCAATGGCACTAAAAAAGGCATGGTTTGAGAACAACTCAAAACCGACCCCAAGGAAAACTTTAAGGCGGAGCTATAGGCAAATAGTGAACCATTTACATGATTCGGTACTGGTTTATTTGGGAGTCATCTGATGCTAAAAGGACGACAATTGTGTCTGCAGAACTTTTTGACTACAACCGGGTCGGGAAAAGCTGTAAGGCATGGGTATCGGAAGATGTTACTTTTGGAAAAGCACCGCGTGTCCATACTGTAGTTGGCTATTTCTATCAAATGTGAAAGGTGCAGTTAACAAGTGTTCAAAAATGTATTTTTTTTCTCATTAAACAAAGGGATACGAATAATTCTAAAATAATGTATCGAAATTAGTCGCCTCCAAAACATGAGATGGAACCAAAATACACTAAGAGAGTTCTCAAACATAGGAGGCGAAAAAGTAATAGTGTGGGGCTTCTCGCCACTACTTGGTGTGGCGATCTTTTAGAAAGATATTATTAAAAACAAGCGAATTCAAGTACTATAATATTTTAGAAATAGCATTTTGTTATATGCTAAGCATAATTTACCGGTCCGTAGCGCTTTAAAAATTAGAAAAGTTCTGACAAACACTGTAAGGGTAGTAAAAAGGACTCTTTGATCGAGGAACTTATGACGGTTTTGGTTTGGCCCATCGCAAATTTAATAGAAAAAAAACTGGTGATCGGCCAGAAAACACAATGGTGATAAGTCATACATGAAACATTGACCAATTTTACACAGATTTTTATGAAGCATGGAAGAAAATTCCCGTAGCGACTTAAAACAAAACTGACCGCTTGCACGCTTAGGGATGTCGTGCTGTCATTGAGGTAAAAGGAAATAAACCAAATATTAGTACTCATTAGTATGCTCAGTTACAGTGTAGGGAATGTTGTTATAGAAAAGTACCATCAATAATATTAATAATTTGCATTTCTTCCTCTGAGCAAATGGAGCGTCTTTAATTATATGGCCAGGCCACGTTATGGTTCATACCGCTCGAGATTCGGATAAAGCGAAAAAAAACTTGTCGCGAAGGATCACTGAAGATAGTCTTTAGTTTTAATATTTCACAATGCCCTCTTAAATATTTTAAAATAGAAAATAAAGTTCCAGTAGCAATCAGAAAAAAGAAATACAGATGAAATGCGGCAGCAATTTAAGATTCCAACAGTGTCTTTAATTATGTGTCCATGACTGTATGTTTGTGCGCAATAATCTCACGTTTGGATGAAACGATTTTGATGTGGTAGGCATAGCATTTGTCAGACTTAGGAGAAGGTTTTATTGTGTATTGTTGAAGTTGGTTTTCTATACTTTTGTAAAAAAGTTTTATTCATTAACATTTTTAGTTTTAAAGAACTGCTATGACATTTTTTTGTTCCCTAAAAATAACTTATTTTCTTTTCATTCTACTATAGATTTATTTTCCCTGATATCATATTTACCCTTGCATAACAACACATATTCATGTCGGTAATAGTTTCGCTAACAATTTTGAAACTAACAAAGGCTGTGTTTCGGGGTAATTAGAACTTAAATTTTGCGCTGCTCCGAAATTAATTTCAAGTGTGGCATACATACCTTCCCTTTAGTAAGGCTGTAAGAGCCCTCACACACTGCAGAATAAACTTTCTGCGATAAGTTGGTCAAATGATTAATTGACAGTTATTGTATAAGAATCGATCTCAGTGGCGTGCACTTGGAGATGCCTATGTCCAGCAGTGGACTGCGATAGGCTGATGATGATGATGTATAAGAATCCAATGAAACTTTTTGGGGCCGTTTGACACTGGCCGGATATCGTCTCTCATAATATATGCCTGATTGTAACTCTTCTTAGTCCTAGCATAATTCTGGCCATTTTATGTAGTTAAAAAAGATAAAAAAGAGTGGATCTTTATGTATCCGGATAAAAAATAGCGCAAAAAATGCAGCTTCCTACCTAACACTAAATTGAAAGAATTATTCAAATTGGTTTAGTAGTTCCGGCCCCTATTTGGTTCAAACAAACAATCAAATCTTTAGGTAAGTACATACTTCTATTGATTAATATAGATAAAAAACTATACCTTATCTATCTTCACAGGCTCTTGGAAACCACGAATTCGATGATGGAATACTAGGACTGGTTCCCTACTTAAAGGACTTGAAGGGACCAGTCCTCGCAGCCAACCTCCTCAGCAGCAAGGATTCACAAATGAACGGCCTTTACCAACCGTCGGTGGTGGTGGAAAAGAAGGGCAGGAAGATTGGGATTATCGGTCTTATTACTAAGTCTACAGAGGTGAGATTGCTTCAGATACATAACCATAATCTACCAACCTGATGCCTTTTCTTAGCTATGATAGAATTGGCTTCCACTCTATCTGGATGTAGCAGAGTGCCAGTGTTTACCAGTGATTTACATGGGGCGATCCTGTCTGATCTTCTCAACCCTGTAATCCGGGCAACCCGATACTTCTTTTCAGACTTCTGACTAGCCGTAATGACAAAAAAAGATTGTCAAAAAACAGTCTGAAGCCACAAGTTAGTGCCCACCGAAACAAGTTTTTTTACACTGCATTTTTTCTATAATCCAAAACATCGCGAAGACTATATTTTTGTAATACTTAAATTGCTTTATTCCAGCGCTTATCAAATTCAGAAGGTGTGACATTCTTAGAACCTATTCCTATAGTGAAAAAGGAAGCGAAGATATTAACAGATCAAGGAGTCGATATTATTATAGTACTGTCTCACTGTGGAATTATTGAGGATATGTAAGTATGAAATCTACATTTTGCTTTCTGAAAAAAAATCATACCGGTCCAGTAGTTTCTGAAATAAGCACGTTCAAGCCAACTAATAAACTCGACGGCTCTAAAATCTATACAAATGTAATAAAGAATTACCATTTTTTTATTTACTTGTTTGTATCTTAAAGTCTCCGAAACTGCTGAACTGATTTGAAAAACCCTTTCACTATTATTAGGAAGCTAGATTATCCTACGGTAACTATACTTAGTGAAACCGCGGGGAAACAGCTAGTTTTATTATAAACCTTTAAGAAATCGGGTAAAACCACTTACAGAACCAAGTCCCACAATAAATCTAATCTTTCATAATACCAAAGTCATATGCCATTATTCACAACGTATAGATAGGAGAAATATTTTATCAGTTCGCCCCGTCTTATGCACTTGGCCTGACAACTTTATTGGGAATATAGTGGATGGCCACCGTCTTTGCATTTAAATCGGTTATAAGGCGATAAACTTAGTGTTCGTTAAATCCTGATGCATAGTTCGTTTTAAAAAGGGTTTATTATGTTTTGAGAGGAGACTAGGTGTTAGCCGCAGTTTTGCCAGTGTCTTAGGAGAATTAACTATTGTATCCGGACAAAAAGTAGCCTATAAGTGATTCTGATATGTGAGCTATATTACTGCCAATTTTCATCCAAATCCATTCAGTAGTTTTACGTGAAAAAGGAACAAACATACATCCACTTGTCCATACCTTACATACAAAGTTGCGCTTATTTAGACTTATAATATTAAGAGGATATTGCTTAAAATATTTTAGTGCGAAGTTTCAAACCCACAAACATTCGTTTTTATAATACTTACCTATAAATGTGGTTTAGTGGGATGAAAAACAACTGACGTATATGGATTATCCGTCACGTGTTTTTATTAAACTTACTTACATACACAAAGAAGTAGGTATAGTAAAAACGAATACTTTTATTTTCAGACAAATAGCTAAAGAAGTAGGAGAAAACATAGATATAATAGTTGGAGGTCATTCACATAGTTTGTTGTGGAATGGCGAAGCGCCGTCCAAGGAACCAGTGACTGGACCCTATCCTATCGTTGTTGAGAGTAAAGCGAAGCCGGGGCATAAGGTTAGTATTATTTTATACAGTTCGACTTGAAGGCTCAAAAGGCTTAATGAGTGTTTTTTCAATGATTTTCAATGACAGTATAGTTATCGGCACGAATCTTGAGCTCTGACCTTCACCTGCGTAGAAGTAATTTATTGGGTCCCTTTTGTGGTATGAAGTGAGGCGCGGAGGCGGGCTAAAGCGGTGATTGGCCCGCAGCGCATCGCGTCATAGCCGTCACTCGGGATTGGATCTTTGCTAATAAATCACTTCTGGATGTAAGTCAGAGCTCAAGATTCGTGCCGATAACTATATGTGGCAAGTATGGTGATATACCTAGTCGTTAAATTGCACTGTCGTGCACGGGGTCTCGGGTTCCATACCCAGATCTGGCCAAAATCGGTTTGTGGGTTTTAGAAATTTTCACAAGAGAGCCCTGAGTCTGAAAAATTTTTGGTGTTATACCCGTGCATCGGAAAGGAAAACGAGAATGAAGGAATAGCGAGTGGGCCTTTGTTTGCGCAAATCCTCGTGCACTGTAATAATGTCTCCAAAATCTATAGATATAGATTTTTTTTTGGACGATTGAATGTCTGACCTTACAGATACAGCCAATCATTACATACCTATGTATTATATATTCTCGTGCAAAAACACGTGGAATTCCATGCACATTAGTGCATAGATATGCACATTATTATAAAACCATTAACTTCGTAATGGCCGATTTACTGTTTTAAAACAAATTATGATAAAACTGACACGGGTTAATTTAATTTTAAACAGAGATTAAAAAATACCGAGGTTATGAGTCAGCTGAAGTACAAATGTGTAGGATAAAACCTGCCCAAATTATACTAGTTTTTCTGTAAATATTAGCTCAAACAAACATAGACAGGTACAAATCAAATCTTCAGCTTTATAATATACATGTTTCTTTGTATTTGTAGATATAAGGTTTTTTTTTCTTTACTTAACGTTAAAAAACAAATGTGTACAATATTAATAGTGTTAAAAAAATTAGGTAGACTATTAGGTTCTTATATGCGAGACGAGAGTTTTGAGTATTTTTTTTTAACATTTTGAGAGTATTTTTTTTTAATATTTTGGTTTTAAAATATTACAGACAATAACTTGTCTGGACACCATAATTATTATTTCCAAAAACAGCATCAAAATAATGAAAAATTAACTTCAGTTTCAAGAAAAATAGGTAACCTTATGTGACCAGAGTTCATTCCCTTTGGTGTTAGGTAAAAATATACTTATTCTTCCTAGCAGTAATCGCCTTACGGAGTCAGCTGAAAACCTTCATTTAGTTAGAGGTCAACAAAGAATTAAATTGGATAGCGTGATGCTACTGTACAATTAATTTACAGAAGGTTAAAATTGTATTTTTTTGCGGACTATCTTCAATCGATTGCATTTTGAAAACAGCATTCCCCTTCTCGCATTTCCTGTAAAAAAGATTGTTATTAAGGTAATACCACCACCCAAAGGTAAATGGGAGAGAACGCCTAAGGCGTTAAGCCCGCCATTGTACATTGTGTTAGAAGTTATAGTTTAAGATATTTTGATTGCTTATAATTATTTTGATATCATTACCTAATTTTACTTGCCAAAACCCACTCACACTTTATGAGGTTTTATGTTCAGGATATATGTAGGTATGCTGGTGTGAATTCAGTAAAAGCTTCCAAAAATTGTGCATCTTTCTTCAAGATTCGAAATCCAAAGTAATTTTCCCCGATTGCCATATGAACGTACCTTATGTTCTTAGTTTCCACTGTCTCAACCAAACATTTTAGACATTGTGACTTTACAAAGAAAAATTGATTTGCTGAATTTTCTGCCCTTTGGTCAGTGTTCGTTCAATCATGAAAACCGTTTTTTAGGTCATACACCTCGGCTTAAACCGTCTTGGGCAAAAACTGACGCTTAACGTTTTTCATTCATGGGCAAGTAATAAGTTGATTTGTTTCGTAGAATTCTACATCATTTTAATAAATATTCAACTCATGTATAACCTTAGGTAACTTCAAATTAATTAGGTAGGTATGTCTAGGAAAAAACCTTACCGTGTAATTGGATGTATTCATACATACTTACCAAAAAAAGTTTTGTTAAGCATTTATACGAATATGAATAATCACGATAATAATTGTAATTTTTCCCACTCAAAGTCGGTCAATTGTTTCTATGCCTGCGAAATCCCTGCATATCACATTATCATTTATAAGTATTTAAAGTAATTGCTTTAAAAAATGTCCAAAGTTCTAAAGTACCTTTCTACTTTAATTATTAGTTCATTCTCTTACCATTTTTAACATCATAAACAATTTTGGAAAAGCGTTTCAAATGATAGCTTTGACCTAAAATGTATGCAATATAGGTACGCGTTAATTAGAAAACACTGATAACTAATTGGGGCAGACTAATTAACCGGTATTAATATAGAATTTAAATTTGTTAATTATTGCCTAATCATGTTATATAATCTATAATGGAGTTGCTATTAATTTTCTATCAGTTAACTATTAATTTAGCTATTCGGGTATTTTAATTATAATTTACTAGAACCTATAATGAAGGTAATGAGTTTGTTTGGGTGAACTCACCATTAGCAGACACTAGATGGTTTTTAAGAAACTTTCACAAAGTAGCCCAAAGTCTGGATATTTGTGATTGATACACCCGTCCTGAGCCTGATCTCTCTCCGGTCGTGTCGGATTGCCGTCCCATCGGACTATGAGAGTGAAGGAATAGTGAGTGCACCTGTGTCTGCGCAACAATCGCTTGTGTACTATATATACAAATGTTTGTGCACTAATTTATGCCCTACGCAGCCGGTTCTCCTTAGAGAGATCATCCGCCGTGGGTGACAACCAGTTATTATAAGTTTAAGAGTTCTATTTATTTTCTCTCCTTTACAGGTATTAGTAATAACAGCTTCTGCGTACAGCAAATACCTCGGGAACATGACTGCGTACTTTGATTCGGAAGGAGACTTGCAATCGTTTGAAGGATCTCCCGTTTTCCTGAACAGGTCTATTCCTGAAGGTACGTGTAATCTTATATTAAAATCTTTGCAGTTCTGTGTTTAATTCCATGATAGAAAAAAAAATGAAATTTCTTGAAGGGGTCACTTAAGACCTAAAATATACTTGGTATAAGGTCACCAACAACATAAACGTCAGGTTTCTTCAAACAACTTTGCTTTGAATTTAAATATTTTGAATTTGCTGCCTGAAGAACATTTTATGAAAATGAGTATTGAAAATGAGTCTTAGTGCTGGTGATAATGACAGCAAATAGACAATTAAAAACTCCCCCAATTTTGAAAATACAATCTAATTAAGCCTATTATAAATAACACACTTGTTTTTGATATACAACATGTAACTTAATTAACGCACATCCTGAAATTAGTTTGTTCAGAATCGTCTACTGAATCGATTTATATCATTTTTAATATAGGTAATTTTTTTTCCAAAAATAATTAAAACTACGGAAATTATTGTCATATTAACCCTGTACAGTCAAAACAAATTCAAATAGACCTTAACTCAAAGTAATAAGACTTCGTGTATTGTCGGCTTTTTCCGTACTTTCGTTATGTTGTGTCGAGTCGAGCGGCGCGCGGCGCGATATTTGCGTGCGTAGTAGTATGACCAAAAGTTCTCCAAGAATTGGTATAACTAATTTAGTAAATAACAATGCATATACATGTTAAATTAAAAATTCAGTGCGTGTATTATGATTATAACATAATATTCTAATTGGGGTGTTTGAGGATGTGCGTTAATTACGTTACATGTTGTATATTGAACTGTGCGTTCGATATTCCAAAATACCTACGTGATTCTACCTAGACTATAAGACTTTATTTCTCTTCTTCCCAGATCCGAAAATCAAGGCTCTTCTAGCACCATACACTGAAAAACTGCACAGGATAGTGAATGAAGTAGTGGGATACTCGGACGACGACTTCGACATGGATATTTGTGCATCACAGGAGTGTGCTCTTGGTAACTTCGTGACTGAAGCGTTTTTGAATTCTGTAAGTATTTCTCTGTAAGTCTCTGTAAGTATTAATTACAATAAGCCTGTTCAGCAACATCGTTAAGTGAGCAAATGCTTGGTGCGGTCTATCCGTTTTTGGGTGACTATCCTATCATGACGAGTTACATGTCTCGGAAAGCACGTTAAATTGGAGGGAGGCAGGCAATCTTGAAAATCTTTAACGATTTCAATTAGCCCGCTCATTAACAGAAATTATAGGGAGTCGCTCATACGTCGCTCGTACATATGTTTATGGATAATTGCTTAATGATGCCCAAATTAAATTATTGATATCGCTCAGTATCCAAGACGGCCAATGTCACAATAATATACTTCCACAAATTGGCTAGAATATTCCAACAAATTAAAATGGGTCAATCAGTCTTATATATTTTCTCAATATTTTTCAGTCAAGTGAGCTGTATCCCACGAAGCTGCCTTCCATCTCTTTCTTTCTTAGGTCAATGATCCGCAGTTCTTTGCTAAAAGGAGGTGTGTAAGTACAAGTTTGTATTAAACTTGGTTTCTTTTTCACCATCACGTCCTATCATTTAAATCCATCGTTATAATCTATCCACTTTCCAAGTCGGATTCACACTTTCAAAAAATTGAACGAAAACTTACCCTAACAAGTACTGTCGAATTCCTATCTGCAGAAAGCAAATCCGCAGAGATAGGTTATTGAAATCCACCTAAAGAAACAGCGAGATTATAAGAATATTTAGAATTTTCTAAAAGTCTTTAAGTAGGACATGAAGATATTTTTCTACCAAAGCTTCTAACAACTGCTTTTCTATTTCCAGACATCACAAAAGGCTCAATAATAAATATGTCGCCGTTCACAAATAATCTGGTAACATTTGTGATCAAAGGAAAACATATTATAGAAGCCTTGGAGAAGTCCGTTCTTCATCCTTGGACAGTTCACCCTTATGCTGGTTCTTCTACACCACATTTTACGGGTCAGTATTTCATGTATTTCTTTTCAAGGGGTACAAGGGAATTAGGTCACCCAGGTAACTGGGTTGAGGAGGTTAGATAGATAAAACACTGGTAGGCAATTGTATCTGGTGGGACTGGAACCTGAACCCCCACAAACTTGGAAAAAGGCTAGGAGGATATGTATCAATTATATTTCTTTTTTGGAAAGCCTCCGAGCTAGTCAGTCTGGTGAGCAGTCTTATCTACGTATACCTTATTATCCTAGAACCCGTTTGAGGAAGTTAAAATACTGGTGATCAGCGGTCAGTACTTGAAGATTCGAAGCCTATAGCAAATTAGCTGATAAGAATTTAGTTGCATCTTGATGATTTTACATGCTTCTTCTTTCAAAATTTCAAGGTATCCACGCAAAAATCAACACAACATCTGCTAAAGTGCTGGAGATACATTTGAAGGATGGGGACGAGTTGAAACCGTTTGATGTGGATGCAGACTACCAGGTGTCAACCTTGGATTTCCTTACAAGAGGAGCTAGTGGTTTTACGGTAAGTTTATAATATTGAGGAGTGATACTAATGTATAGTGCGATTGTGAACTGTTCTCTTTGAGGAGATCAGCCAGCTGCGCAGGACATATTATAGTGCAAAAACATTTGCTCAGATAAGGTGCACTCTATTCCTTTACTCTCATAGCCTGATATCCGACATAACCGGAGAGAGATCGGGTGCAGGCCCGACATTCACATGCTCTCTGATGCACGGGTGTAGCAGTCACTAACTTCCAGACGACGGGCTGCTTTGTGAAATTTTCTTAAAACCCATATATAGATAACTCTATATACTTCAATGATAAAAACAGTTTTTTTCTTTTTCAGATGTTCAAAGAGCATGGCCGTGACCACAAAGTACTGGGTCTAGACTCTGAAGCCATTGAAAGATACGTCAGAAAAGCGTCACCAATCAAAGCTCATTTAGATAATAGACTAGAGCTAATTAGTTGATAAGAACAAAAAAAGTACCTTTTAGGAAATACAGTTTTTTTTCTATGAAAACTTTTGTTTTTTTTTGTTATTAAAAAACGTAATCAGGCTAACTTTCGTCTACTTATTTCGTCATAATGCAAATTATTATCATTATTTTAACTTAGATTTTTTTAGGCTATAAGTAAGTGTCGAAAAGCCTTGAGTCCTACAAAAAGAGTGCTTCTTTCTATCTTAGGTATGCACTAGAACAGTGAGTCATACCTGGAAGATTGCAAACAAATCAAAACGATAAGTCTACCGCTTTCACACTAGTGGATTTTCCGAGAGACAAAGCTCGGACGGGCCGGGCAAACAATTAACAACTACCGATTTTTACCGCTCAGAATATCTCGCGCTTATATGTATACTCCATTATCGCTCAAGCCTTCTCCGTGTGAGGGGAGGCCTGTGCCCTACAGTAGGACGATAAAAAGGCTGTAACTATATGTTCCATTTTGCTAAAAAATTACTAAAGTGAAACACTCTTTATCTAAACTCAATTTATAGCTCACTCGGACAATGACACAGACAGACTTGTCAAATATAATTTACACAAGCAGTCTAACTCATTCACTTGAAACTGACCTCTCAATAACTTTGGAACTTCCATCAATTTCATTACCATGGCAAACCCTCTAAAATTCAAAGATCAGTAATACTGCTGACCAGTAAACAGTGAGTTCAGACTGTTATCATGGTAAAAGTTAATTTATTTTAAGGTTTAGGCACACTAACAAGAAGTAAGAGTAAAAAAAAATATTTGTCCGATGTACTACTAAAAAAATATCTACTCGAGCATAATTGTGTGGTAGTATCACGGAGGACAAAATAACTAGGGTAGTATTTAATGTTATTTTGTGGTGTTGAGAGTTTTTGAAAGAGTTAGGTTACTAACAGAACCTAAAAGATGAGCGAGAAAGAAAAATAAACCCTTCTTGGCAGGGAAAAAGAAAGAAGCAGATGAATAAAACAGGAGGTACGGATACCTTAGGAAGTTGAATTGCATTCATTGTGGGATGACATTTGTTTTTGATAATTTTTCATGTATTACGAAATGTGGTTGGCTGTTTTAAGAAAAGTTGCTTCATTGTTTGTTATTTAGCCAGGCCTTGTAATATGAACATGCCAACTATTCCAGCTACTTAAAATTAAATTAGATATTTCAATAACAATGAGCGCTGAAACTAATACAAGCATAGTGGAAACTAACCTTTATTTTAAAATTCGCTGAACACAATTCCAATCCGATTCGATTGATTATCTAATTTAAGATTCATCGACTTGAAAACTTTAATCATTTTAAATCTTAGAATCGGACGTTCTCGGATTCATTTTGATTTCTTGTTTTAACGGCTTATAGCAGAAATGAATGAGCTGTATGAAATACCTACTTACCGTTTCACGTGGTTTTACCCACGTAAAGGGGGACTACTTCCCCATCCGGATAAATACATAGGTATATCTACTAAATAAATTCGCTCAAATTTTCGTAAAAGCTTTATTCCACCTTGCTTTGAGAATCAATCGTTTTAGGAACATACCAAAGTCCCAAATAAAATTTACTCTACTTTCAAGTTCAGAGGTTCTAACTTAAGATAAAAAGCTGTTCAAAATCTTTATTCAGATTTTTATATTATTGTTGAAAATGAGCCAAATGAATTGATCTTCAATTCAACACCTTCCAAATTGCACTTATTTTTATCTACTTTGCTATCTTTATCTCTACAAAAACAATAATAATATCTATATACATACCATACATCCTCTATTTAGGAAATCGGTAAAACTTAAAACAAATTCGTACAGAATCAAATAACAAAGCCGAAAGACAGTGACCGAACGCTTCGATCCGTCGTGTCCGAATGAAACGCGTATAAATATCGCACGCCAATAAAAATGGCGCAGTCTATCCAGTGGACTTTCAGTATCGCTCGATTTTAAACTTTTCCACTTTTTTGCTGGTTTAAAAGCCACGATGCTCAGTTCAGTTAGGATTAACTGTTTGTCTGTTTTTGGAGTTGATTTTGTTGAAGTTAGTTAGATTTGAAAGTTGAAAGAGGTCATAGATGTAAGATTCCACTACCGTTTTATAAATTGGTAATGCGTGACAGTCACATAATGTGGTTTGAGTCCAAAAATCTAACACT
Source organism: Helicoverpa armigera (assembly GCF_030705265.1). Taxonomy (NCBI): domain Eukaryota; kingdom Metazoa; phylum Arthropoda; class Insecta; order Lepidoptera; family Noctuidae; genus Helicoverpa; species Helicoverpa armigera. The sequence continues at coordinate 7,873,067 of NC_087141.1, forward strand.
CTAGAGTTAGAGGTCTGTAGTGGTCCACAGTATTAAACGCAATTAGCAACAAAACGCACTTGAATTTAAAAAAATATATATCGACTTTAAGTTAAGAAAAGCAGCAAATCTTATGTATAATATTTACTAACACAGTCATGATAAAGTTGTGTCACTAAAAAGTTTGGCTTCACTTAAATCATTCGATTGCCAATTTATCAACTATTCTATCTCTATGAAAGATACAGTGCCGTAATGGTGGTGTAACAGGGATGATATTTTAATAAGATCATGTTGATTTGATAATGAGATGAATTGAATTAATATTAGTCAAACAAGGAGTGCAAACAGATGGTGACCACTAGGGTGACCAACATTTTTAATTTAGAGGGATATACCTGATAGAATGGTACTCTGCTGGAGTATTTACTTGTTAAGATTTTGCGATGTAATGATGATAAAGACATCTTGCAAAAGGTATTAGGATTTTTAGGATGGTAGAACAGTATTGAACTTGGTAATCTACCAAATCTCGTGCTGGGTAATAGGTAGGTACCCATGACGCTACTAACTAGTCCTTTTGGAAATCATTGGGGGAGACCAAGGTCTAGCAGTGGATGTAGCTGGATGGAATGTCAAACTTTAACTGACCAAATGACTGACGGACCTGACTGACCATCTTTGTTCATTTTGGAGCCTTTTGTCAACAATCCCGGATTCCTGTTTGGAGCTTGGTCACCCTACAGTACCCTTCATTGCTATTCCTATCCCTTAATGTCTTGGAGATCTAATTCTCTTTTAGTTTTAATAATTAATGTTAATATATGTTAATGAGTTCTTGGTTTCTGATGTAACAAGGACCGAGTGTCGTAGTGACCACCTGGCTACGATGTTCAAATATAGTCAGGTAAGAATTTGTTTTAGATTCCAGATGTTCTGTTGCTGGATGTGGCGTCAAAGTCAAATGTTTTCATTTTCAATTTGACTATTTAGTATTTTTAGCTAACTTAACGACAGCTTGTTTACTACTTACCTCCACACTTGAGATTAGTGTTGGTCCATGAAATGCAACGAGAAAAAAGCCTGTCCTTGTTTTGATCGGTAAATGTTAGAAAAGTTGAACCAAGTTTTTTCTTTTCATGTCATACCTACTTCTGAAAAGTCTGACCACCATATTGTGGTTTTATGTGTCACTCAAAAATGATTGATATTTGACGCTTCTACTAAAGTAGACAGAGTGTAGAGAACAAGTAAACAAGGATTTCTGCTTAGTTGAGTGACAATAACTTCAAAAGATTACTTCGTTATCAGTTTGTACTCTAAATAATACTGTAGGTAGCTATTGTAGTCACTTGTCTCTTCTAGAACCTAAATATTTTTGTTTTCTTTTTATCACGAAACTTAGCTTGGCAATGGTCGAGTTTCTCCCGATATTCAATGGAGCACAGCTTTGGGGAACGGCCCGCAAACTTGCTGTAACGATCAGCATTCTGATTATGACTAAGTCTGACTTTGTTTGTATTTATTTATGCTGCATTATTGCGTTGTTTAGAGGCTGTTTTTAGAAAATTTAGTAGTGGAAATTATGTATATTTAAATATTTTAGTAGCGCAACTTTATAATTAGTTAAGAATATTTCACGAATACGCTTATTTGGGATGTGTTGCACCGTTTAACTATTAAAGCCCTCAAATTGCCGATTTGAAAACTGGGTGGCAATTTTACAGCTAGTTATAGTGACCTGCCCTTAACTTCTAAAATGTTGAGGTTAGGAGCAGTAAAAGTAGTTATTTCAAAACAAAACAATTGAAATTAGTACCTAACAGATAGAATGGAAGAATTGAAATTAATCCGTTTCTTTTTCTATTATAATTACCTAATTTTCATCAAGATTTTTTTTTTGCAATAACCAATAATAATATTAGTTATTCCCAACAAATTCACTTCCAATACATAGGTACTTTGACATCAAACAAGCAATCCAAAGCCATTCGGAAGTCAGAATATATCTGCTTATTTTACATCTGACTGGCTCGCACGTGCTTTCAGTAGATTTTCTACGTGTTTCAGGATACAGTCGACTCACTACTCCGTTATCGACTTACGTGACAACTTTTTGATACTTTCTGCCGTAGCAGGTAGGATCAGCGTCAAAAGTAGATGAAGAAATGAACATTTTTGAAAAGTGCCTAGCAATTTACAGCCTTACTTATAAAAATCAACAAATCATCTTCTAAGTATTGTTTTAACTAATTACTACTTAAAGCCTTAAGAAGTGATTGAATTATTTTGACCTATAAACGTTGCTTAAGCATGTCTTAAGTAATGAACAGATAATGACATAAAAACATACTAATTTCTCAACACTATCGGAATGTTGGTAGCTTAAAAAAATATTTGTCATCAAAACGTTGTGTAATGGCAACAATGACATCCGTAAAATATAAAATTTAACAGCCTTACTTATAAACGTGCATTAAATAATAAGTAATACATAAGGACTGTTTAAGAAAAATTCTTACTCATAAACGTGTAACAATGTCTTAAATGAGCTGTCAAATTAAGTAGCCTCACACCCTTGTTTAACCCGCTAATTAGCAAAATGGCTGGATTCTTAACAGCTGATTTTTCATTTCCGGTTTATTGACAGCTCAACTTTTTAATTTATATTTTACGGATGCCATTGTTGCCATTACACAACGTTTTCATGACAAATATTTTTTTAAGCTACCAACATTCCGGTAGTGTTGAGAAATTAGTATGTTTTTATGTCATTATCTGTTCATTACTTAAGACATGCTTAAGCAACGTTTATAGGTCAAAATAATTTAATCACTACTTAAGGCTTTAAGTAGTAATTAGTTAAAACAATGATTAGAAGATGATTAGTTGATTTTTATAAGTAAGGCTGAAAAAGTTGAGCTGTCAATAAACCGGAACTGAAAAATCAGCTGATACAATCCAGCCATTTTGCTAATTAGCGGGTTAAACAAGGGTGTGAGGCTACTTAATTTGACAGCTCATTTAAGACATTGCTAAGAAAATGATTTAGTTCAGCCACGTTTATGAGTAAGATTTTTTCTTAAACACCCCTTAAGTATAACTTATTATTTAATTCACGTTTGTAAGTAAGACCGTTAGAGGATTATAATTTCTTAACAATACAAACGCTAATATCCTTATAAAAGTAGATGGATACTCTGGTAAATAATTATAGACAACGCGCTGTTTAGTATTGAGTAGGTACCCTACCTACCTACTTTTGAAGGTGACTGTACAACTTCCAACCACATGGTCTGAGTGCCTACATATGTAGTGTTGGAAATAGATGCAATAATCGTTGGAAAAAAGTGTGTTTATGGAGATGCATCAAATGATGTTTAAAATGTTTTAAATTGTAGTCGCTTCGTTGAGCCAAGAACAGCAGCGCTAAGTTCCTGGATAGCTGTTGGAAAGAGAAGATTTACCTAAGTTTAGTGGTTTTCTTAGTTTCAACCCTGCTTTCGAGATTGGTAATTTTGCAAAAAATACATCTGTTACGCTTTTAATCTTAAAAAATAACTACACAACCAAGACACCATAACCATGTAACTTACTAAAACAAATAAAACATTGTTTCGATGGTCGAAGTCAATATTTTGTGTAACAGAAACGTCCCTAAAACGTTGCTATTTGACTAATAAACAGGAAACTGCGGGCTCCGTAACAGATAGGAATGTAACACACAACAAGATATATGAAGCGAACATTTTTATTCTAACTATTTTTCGCGGTTCCACCAGTGTTCTGAAAGAACTAATCCCATACTTTAGATAAAAGCTTATGTCCTTTCTCAGGCTTTAGATTATCAGTGTAGAAATTAAATCGGATCGGATTCGGAGATAGACGGATAGACTGACCAAGTTACTTTCGCATTTATTTAGCAGGAGAGACCTTAAACTTTTGTTTGTTCATTTACATCAACAAAATGTCTTGTATATAGGTAGGATATCAAAAATATGGTCTTAAATTTTAGTATACGTACCCTATATAAAAATGCAATTAGGTACCCAATCGGAATGCTAGTTTTTTAATTTAAGTCTTCACTTAGAACTCTCACCAAAAAAATATTAATTTTACTTTTTCGCAGCTTATAGTTTAGCTTTATCTACACCACTAACTTAACCTTATTTGTACGTATCACAGGCTAATACCCAGGGGTGCACAAGGCAGTTCAACTGCTGTCAAATAAGTTCCGAGTTTCATAGGGGACCTCTGTGCACCTACTTATTGATGTTTCACTTTCACAAAGGTTTCTTTGGCTTTTTGAAATTGAGGAATGTAGTTTCAATCTAAATAAAACCAAAATATAAAGAGGACTATTTGTTTGTGTGATTGTAAACGAAAGGCGCCGTAACTTCTGAACCGATATGAATTTCTCGCTGTTGGTAGATTATAGACAGCTCATTTATACCCCGCAGGTGGTACAGTTGGGAAGCTATACTATCCCAGTGGCATAGACAACTATTTATTGTATGAAAAGTAGTTTCCACGGGAAGCGGGTGAAGCCGCTTGAGGCAGCTAGTCAGTAATATCTAAATTAATCATTCTTTCTGTACAGTCAGGTTTATGTATAATAATGATGAAGATCATAATGTTTTGTATTTACCGTACACCACTAGGTATTCTTCTTCTAAAAATCCAAATCCAAAATAAAAAAATATCGTAAATACAATTTGTAACGTACGTTACTAAAATATGTAACATGCTCTTATAATTCAAAATTTCCATTAAATAATAGCATACTAAAATACATATAAATTATATGTAATTTATAAATAACACTCATGTTGGTTAATTATGCAAAATTAATTAAATTATTGACGTATCAAATGGCTTTTTCATCAGCAACAATTCGACACTAGGGCTGTGAACACGGAGAAAGAATATATAGCAGAGATGCCTAAAGGCAGGTAGGTCAGGCGCCTTCTTGTAGGTCCAGTAACGTGGGCTGCAGGATTGTTCGAAAGAGTTACCGCGGCCCTCGTACATAAAAGGCATACGACGGAACATGATGGATTTTTAGTCAGTAACAGTCTACCACTCCCTCACTTCTGCTAACCCACAGCGGGAAGGGTCATTTGATAATTTGGCGGCGTTTGAGTTCCTCGAGACATCTGTTAAAGATTGATCTTGATTGATTAGTGATTTGGTTTTTTAAACAATGAGCGGGTCCCAAAAAAGGTATAGGAAGGACCTACTGACGTTCCTCGTCCCCTGAACACCCGCGTTTTGTCGCGCTATTTCCTCAGTAGATTTTGCATTATGACATCTCCGCTAGTCATTTTGTTCTCCATGAGCGCTAGGGATGTACCACATATTACTGCTAGGCCGAATATTTGCCAGATTCACTATTCGTCCATTTGAAAATTAATTAATTTTGTGTCGTTACGGTATTCATTTCAACTATTTTAATTATCTGCTCGTATTTTATTGTTGATTGGGTTTGGTAAAAGATTTAATTATTACGTAATTCAGCTGATTCTATAAAATCTTTACTAAAGAAATATTTTTTTGTTTGTTTGTTTGTACCGAAACTACTAAATCGATTGGAAAAAATCTTTCACTGTTGGAAAGCTACACTCTTCCCGAGTAACGGCTATATTTTATCAAGGTATGGGAAGTAGTTCTTACGGGACGCGGGTGAAACCGTGATCATGCGGGATAGTAAGCGACCGACCATCTGGCTGAGATACTTTTTTTAGGCCGATTTTCATTTAGGCGTATTCCGGTACTTTACCTAGATCGGTAATATTTTAAGACCTTTTTGAAGGTAATAAAATTACCTTGTTTGACGTCGGAATATTAATAAGAAATAACTTGGACGAATTTAGAACCTTTCAGGCGTAGGTTATCATAGTTTACGTTGAAGATTACATTATACTTAAGTAGGTTATCAAGATAATTTATTATAATTCTATTAGACGTTATTGAAGGCCTAGTAAGTAACGTGGGATGAAAGACAGTGGGCAGTTTTGAAGGAAGATGGTTAAAGAGTAAACTTAGCTTTCTTGTTCGTTGAAGATTTTAATGGTGACTGCTTTGCTATTTGTTTTTAGGGTTCCGTAGCCAAAATGGCAAAAACGGAACCCTTATAGTTTCGTCATGTCCGTCTGTCCGTCTGTCCGTCTGTCACAGCCGATTTACTCGGAAACTATAAGTACTACAGTGATGAAATTTGATGGGAATATGTGTTGTATGAACCGCTACAAAAATATGACACTAAATAGTAAAAAAAAGAATTGGGGGTGGGGCCCCCCATACATGTAACTGAGGGATGAAATTTTTTTTTTCGATGTACATACCCGTGTGGGGTATCAATGGAAAGGTCTTTTAAAATGATATAAAGTTTTCTAAAAAACATTTTTCTTAAAGTGAACGGTTTTTGAGATATCAGCTCTCAAAGTCGTAAAAAGTATGTCCCCCCCCCCCTCTATTTTTATAACTACGGGGTATAAAATTCTAAAAAAAATAGAGGTGATGCATGCTAATTAACTCTTTCAACGATTTTTGGTTTGATCAAAGTATCTCTTATAGTTTTTGAGATAGGTTGATTTAACTGTAATTTACGGAACCCTTCGTGCACGAGTCCGACTCGCACTTGGCCGGTTTTTTCTATGGAGTCTTCGGCATCAGAACAAATATACGAGTTTTGATGAAAAAAAGCTGCACCTATGGTGTAGGTAATAATGTATGTATTATTGTGGCTTGAGCATGAAACCTGTATAAAATATAAACTAAATTAAAATATGAGTAAACGAATTAGGAGTTACAATGCATATTTTTACCTTGTAGAGTATTTTGTATCTACGAAATACTGACTATACCTACAGGTCAACGACCGATCATACCATGATGCTAGTAACATAATAACATACAATTTATTGTGAGACTATTCGTTGTATTAATCCTTACGTACACATCTCTTAAGTATAGATCGCATGACAGAGGTGTAGGTGACTAGATACAAAGATGTTTAAGTCATAGAAGGGTAAATAGGTATTTTTAAAATTTGGTATTTTCACGTTATTTATAGGTATTTTCAAGAGAGTTGAATTCGTTACGCGATAATAAAGAAATGCTTAAAAATATTCTTTGTAAAATGCTTTGCTTGTGACGGTTCGAGGAGACATTTAATTTTAAAATGAAAGAGTTGAAAGGGGGAATATGTTTTTTACGTTGCATGGTTTTTATACTGCTATGTACATCTTTAGACGATCAGAGAGCATGGGCCAGTTTAAAACATGGACACCAACTTTCTCGGACATTTCCAACTGCAAAGTATCTTCTTAAAAAAACGTAAAAAAAATACCAAAAAACGTCTCACCAGATTTGATAAGCTTTTTAAATATTTGTCCTGTCTTTATTCAGGCGGTAAAGATATCATTAAAGGCTAAATTATAAGGAAGACTAAGAGGAAATTTCCTTTATTTTGAGGTTTCGGAATAAAGAAAAATTCCGAAAATTAGCTTTAGACTGAAGTACAAAAGCAATATTTTGTAATGAATGAGTGACATTATTAGGTTTCGTGAAGAAGGTAATAATGTGGTAAGAAACATAATTTCTGTTACCTACATTATTACCTAATTAATATTGTAATATGCCTTCAAAAGTTAATAGGCACTCCTGCTATGTCATAATTTATTTCGAGATGGCCTAGGTATTCTATGTACATGTCAAGTATCATAAATCATCACTGTTTTTGGTTGGAAACCTTAAACGACACCTACCACTGTGGGCACAGCGTGAGGGAGTGTTAGACTCTTACTGACTAAAACCCACCACGTTCCTTCTTAAGCCCTTCATGTACCAGGGCCACGGTAACTCTTTCGACCAACCCCTCCCGGCAGGTTTCAGCCCTAAGGCCTTGTGACATAAATCATACCTCCTGTCCTTCTATATAACATGTAATTATAAGGCACTTTAAAACTAAAAGCCAAGATATTACCTAACTAAACTGTCACTTATAATGTATAAGTTACATTTCCTTTTATCCTGTGTAGGTATAAAGGTGACCCCACAGTGGATAAACTTTAAACTAAGCCAACCTACGCTTAAAATGACAACCTTAAATTCAGTTTTGAACTCTGAAATTATACTTAGGTTACGCTATGGGAAATTGTAATGGTAGAAAATAATTAACTTTTAGTGGCTTTTGGATTTAGACCCAATAATTGTATGCTTGGGCTGTTCCTATTACCTATATTATAACACTTATTTTTCCTCAATCAAAACATTTACGCAAAAGGAAAACTTTGTGAAAAATACTTAATTGTCATTTTCATAATAAAAATGTGCTGTCTTCTCGTAGTAACATTCATACTAGCCATATCGAATTTGACACAATCCATCCACATTTATGCTTCAATTAGTTAATATAACTTTGCGTTGCCTGACAGGGTCCATAATTGTTTCTTTTAATTTTACCCACCAGCCTGTACACATTATGGTACCTATGCATTAAAGTTATTGAGTATTGAGTATAAATTAACGCTCTTCTGTAAATGATTCACAGTTAAAAATGTTAACATTATCTAACACTTACTGCAGTAACTCGTCAAATTTAATACTGCATTTCTCTGCTCGTTGCAAAGCATCATAAATGCAATTTTAAGCAACAACATAGCAACTTGTTGCATTGTATTCGTCTTTACACTTTCAAAATATTCTTAAGAATTTCTAAGAGAATTTACAAGAACGTGTTTTGGATAACAGTTTATTAAAAATGTGTGTTGAGAGGATGGAGAAAATTCTGAAGTGAGCAAACATTTTTGAAAATGATTTTTTTAGAAGTAGAGCAGGCAGTGTAAGTCAAATATTCTAGTGTATATCATAGTGAAGTATCTAAAGCTCATGCTTTAAATATACTATCATTTTTAAATTAATTAATACTAGCTTCCGCCCGCGGCTTCGCCCGGAGTTCGGTTAAATATGTATGTTCTTTCTCAAGGTCAACTCTACCTCTGTACCAAATTATATTAAAATCAGGTCAGTGGTTCAGACGTGAAAGCGTGACAGACAGACAGAGTTACTTTCGCATTTACACCTAATTTTAGTAGGGATTAATTAATATTAACTGTAATGATGTTTTTTTAATTGAAACATACGACCAAGGATTAAGTTGTTTATCATTAATTTTGGGCGTAGGTAAATGTATAACGAGTAATTTACATATTATTTTACATGTCTAGACATCTCAACGCTATTAAAAACTTAATTACCATAATTATTAAGGCTTTACGGCTTAAAAAAATACATGAATCACTTAGGTACACTAATTAATCTAAAGAATTTACATAAGTAGGTATTTTGAATGTCAAAGCATCTTTGTGCCAATTTCACAAACTGTCGATTTCTTGATCTGTTAGTTAAAATACCACTTTTTTGTAATTTGCAGCTGTATTTTTCGTTAAGCCTAACTTTGCTTTGGTATTAAATCATTAAAATTTTAGGAACAAAAGCCTATGTGAAAGTAGTAGTTACCATGGAAACGGTGTTACTTTACTTTAGAAGTATTTTCTTCGCAGGTCACGAGAACTTATAAAAATTCATCATCAGATCCTGACCCGACAACAATGGGACCACTTGGGAAGTATACCTAACAAAAGAATAATTTTGGAAATCAGTCCAGGTGTCCTTGAGGAATCGGTGAACATACAAGACCCGATGAATTGAGAACCTCCTTTTTGGGAAGTCGGTTTAAAAGACTCATTTATTTTTCTTTATTCTTTTTTTTATCATTCCAATGCACTCGTGACGTAACCTAAGTATGTTAACCCTAACCCGCCGACTCTTTTGAGCCCGTAATTATTCATGCAGTGAGTATTACGTTTGTTAACACTCATCAACCCTCGTTGCGGGTCTCAAAGGCCCCGGACAGTTGCGGTTTCACATCTTTGTACCCGTTTTTACAGGGTTAGATGATACTTTCAAAATATAAGGTGTTCTGTTTACCTGGTGACTGGTTAAGAGTTGGTATTTTAAAGTTTTCTTCTTTGGTTTGGTTTACGACAAAAAATGCGATTCTAAAAAGTTTACGACCAACAAAGATAGACAGGCTGGGTAAAATAACTGTACTGTAACATAGCGTTACTATAATTTAATCTATATCTTGTCTTATCTATAGGTATTAAAACATGTAAAGAGCAAACATTTTTGATTTGTCCGTACCCTAAAAGCTAAGAAACTACTACTAACTACTGAATGAAAAATGCTTCCACTGTTGGTAAACTACACTATCCCCGAGTAACGTAGGCTTTATTTTATCCATATACGGAAAGAAGTTCCTACGGGATGCGGGTGGAAACAGGAAAACAGCTAGTTTATAAGTATTGAAAAGGCTAATAAAGGTTATTAAATTGAGCTAACTTCTGAAACATTTCACGGAATCAAAAGGTATTATTTCGACGGGTAAAAGGCAAAAGGGGTCAAGCACCACAGATCATATTGTTCAGGAGAGTAAAAAGAAAGTTTTAAAAAATAATATCTCATTATTGCTTTATTGAATCACATCACAATCTTCAGAAAAGTTTACTAAAATACAATGTTCTTTAATAATTTTACATCAAAATAAGTCTGAGATCAATAGTTTCAAAGGTAGATGTCGCTTGACCCCAGGTTTTAACCATGTTTATCGTTTTCGCGAGGGGTCAAGCATCAATATTTAATGTTGGAATATTTAGATTTTGGCCTAAGCTCCAGGCACTGGCGCGCGCTGAGTGGATCAAATGCAACGTAATGAAAATAAAATTATTTAAGAAAGGGGCCAAGCGCCGATTATGTTTAGTTGTCAATTTTTACTATTGGTGTAAGCGACGTTATAGTTATTAAACAAATAAAAGAAAAATGGATACAAACGACATATTTACTTCTAATATTGTTTTTAAAATTATGCCAAATGACAAGGCGATACAAAAACGTAATACACAAAATGGTCCTTCAACCAAGCAAGGTAAAGTTGGTGTCGCTTGAGCACTTTTGGCAAGTATCGATTTGGCACTTCAGTACAAATAATTCTTTGGTCCAAGCGACTTTTTTTCATGCTAGGAAAACGATATTACGACCATTCGAAAGAGAAAAAATAGTGGAGTTGGGGTCAATAAAAAAGTTAAAATCGCAAAATGTGGCGCTTGACCCCTTTTGCCTTTTTACCGTCGATTTATATTATACTTAGTTCACAAAAGTTGTGGTTTTTCCCTGAATTGTTTGACGCATTTCTCAGCTAAAAGTGGTATAAATATCTGAGTAACTTTTGACCTTCTCACAATGCCCCATTACTCTAATGAAACGGATCCTTCCTAGGAATCTCTCAAAAGATTAATCCAGCATATGAATTCATAGCGAGATGTGCGCTTAATTTTTCATACAAACATGTTACCAAAACAATGCCATTTTAAATAATTCACTCGTATTTTGTACGCATGCGTGACTTTCGGAAATTGACGCATGCGCTCTTCAGCTTACAAAATGGCTGCTACCCAAAGATTTGAGAACACCAACTAAAATGTTTTGCTAATAAAAATTGAATTGTGTTGCACATTCTAAATTCAAATGATTGAAAAAAACAATTGATTGACAGTTTGACGTGAACAAAATGGCGGGTTTTAGTGTTGTGTGCTAAAAAGGGATTGTGGATTTAACAGTGTTGACAGATAGATCGAATTAATAAAGATGTGCTATGACTACATAATTTTGAGATAGAAACGTATTTCTTGATTGATATCATCCAAATTAAATACTGCCTAAAAGAATCGTTAATCATAGACAATGATATGGAAAAGATTAACCGAAAATGTAATGAAGAATTGTTTCTGGGTGATGGAATAACTAGATTCTTTACTTCGTAAGGTAAGTTCTCTATTACAATAATTATTATTTATAAACCTTTGCACATTCAGCTTAATAATACCAAAATAAACTCAAATTCGATTGATTTATGCGTAAAAATATGACGTGTCAGTTTGCAATACCTTTTTATTTATTTATTTTTATCAGTGATTCTTTTACCAATTTATCTCATTTTTTCTTTATTTTCTTGACATAATTATACAGGAATTTGACATAAAAAATTAACTTATCCATTAATTAAATTATCCATCTCTATAGATTCCGTAAAGTTTTCTCCAATTCACATAAGTCATCACTCATTAGCATCAAATAAACACCTTATAGTACTAAACATACGATTGATTTTCCATTGACAAGGGAAATGTTCCTGTTTATAACTAAGTTCTGCTCTGTAGATAGTGTAGGCTGTCCTTTGTGTTGTCAAATGTGACAATAGTGTTAGGTCAAGAGAGAAACCTATTGTTAATGCGAAAGTTAGAAGGATATGTGTACGTATGTTTGTGACACTTGTAATGCAAAAAGTACTGAGGATTTTGATGAAACGTAGCAGGCATATTGCTTTTTAGAGAATAATATAAGCCATAGAAGTATAGGTAACCTTTTGCCTATGTGCAGTAGGTACGTAGATTCATTGGTACGATGTTGAAATCGCTCTCAGAAGCTCTATTCCGCTATAAAATTAAGAGATAATGTATCTTGAAATTCGAAATCGGTCCGGTAGTATCGGAGATTGCTCTCTACATAAAAACATCATTTAATAATTTTTGTAGATATAGGTACATAGAAGATTAATACCCCCAGGTTTCTTCTCAAGAAGATTACTAAGAGCAGTGGTAATTAGATATCCAGAACTAGCCGTTATGCGCGGTTCTATCCCGATTTGAGGGTATTACAAAAGTAGTCTATGTATTTTACCAAGATCTAGACTTATGTGTATTCCATGGAAATAGTTTCAATAGTTTAGGCCGTGAAAATTTGACAGACAGTCAAGAGTTACTTCCGCATTTCTATACTAATATTATAAAGAGGAAAACTTTGTTTGTTTGTTTGTTTGGTTGTAATGAATAGGCTCAAAAACTACTGGACAGTTTTTAAAAATTCTTTCACCATTCGAAAGCTACATTATTCACGAGTAACATAGGCTATATTTTATAACCGCGAGAAAACGGCTAGTATAATTTAAGCACATAAGGATATACAACTCGAAAAGAAGTTTATTCATATATTTTATACAGATACGTAAAAAATACCACGTACGTATAACAGTAAATACGTAAATAAAATGATCTACGTATTCATAAATAAGACCGTAAAATGAGCTCATAAAGTATTTATTCATAAAACAATTTTATGACTTTTCTTTTATTAAATCAGAAACACCTATTATGGCCTTTTCGTTACCTTTTTTCGAAATGAAAAGAAGGTAGACCCATATAAATTCTAACTAATATTATAATTGTGAAAGTAAATATACTTTATTTTGTTGATAATTATGGAGTTTGTTGCGACATTTCTTCCCAATAATAACACAGGAAGTGGTGGGCGTTTTAGGTGCTATCTTTGTGTATTATTTTTGACGTTCAAAAATGCTGATTTTTAGCCTAGTTTGCCTAGTCAGCCAATAGTATGGTAATACTAAACTGATTTTTTTTGATACACAGATATTCTAGTCTAAAGCCTGAAAAAGGACAAAAGCTACTTTTTATCTAAGAAACAATTGATAAGTAGCAACGTGTGTTTTGAAAGTTAGCTGCCGATAACAACTGCCTATCACACTTGCAGTGACTGTATGAAATCGGTCGATATCTGAGGGCGACTGCACATGCTGCTGTCGCTTCGATCCAAAACGGTTTCATCGAAATACATACAAACCAGTAGTGCAGCTGCGGCCGACTTCATACAGTCGCGGCATGTGCGGTCGGCAGTTGCAGTCGGCAGCTAGCATTCAAAAACGTACCTGTACAAACAATAACATGAAGACAATGAAACCGCGCGATATGTTTTTTCTCGCGTGGAATGTGTCGCGCGTAGAAAAACCTTGCTTTATTTGTTTTGAAAAAACTTAACGTTTAAAAAAAAAAAAACTGAAATCATCAAGTTTTGACCTTTGGACTGCATAACTTAGAAGCACACACTCCACCAATATTTGGCTTTCCGGGATTTTTTGTTATTTTAAATGTCTATATTGACCGGACTACCAGTTTAGACGTAAAAAAACAAACAAAAAATCACCGTCATATTTTTGTTTAAAAGTCCTCGTCTCTTGAAAGCATTAAATTCAAATTATATTCACTCAAACTCTAGAGCAACTTTAATTAACAGTAAAGCATTATCCATTATGAATAAATTAATTAGTATACTACATGTAAATGGTCTAGACGAGTCCCCGAGCGATGAGAGATCTGTTACTGAGGTTTATTACTTGCTGGAACCTTTGTTATTATCCTTTAGTTTGTCCATCATTGGGCATACACTTCTCTTTAACGTGAGCCATTTTTTTGCAGTCTTTCACATCTAACTTCCGCCTAAAATCTTTCATAGATTGCCATAATATCATGAACATTATTAGGAAAATATTTCTTTAAAAATATATAAAATACTAATATTATTAATCAGATATGAATACTGCAATAATATAATGTCTGAGGGAGGTTTTAAGTTGAAGAATTGGGATATAGAGGGGGAAAAGATGGATTTCTTGAAAGTCGATTTGGCTATAAATAATGCTACTTGAAAGATGACAGCAGATAGTGGAGTATGGAAGAAGAAAGCATGCTGCGCCGACCCCCAATAAAATTGAATTAAGGACAGAAGGATGAATCATCCTTCTGTTCATCCTTCATTGATGATGAGGTCAAATAATATCAATTGAGAAATGTCCAATACAAATAAAAGTACAACTTTAATTACCAAAAAGGTTTGAATTCTCAGAAGTTGATTTACTGTAAAAGCATTTCTTAGAATGAACTCTTTGTCCTCCATTACTAAAGGCTGATATTTTTACAATAATTACAATTTTCCAAAAGAAAACTCATCGTAGATTAAAAACTTCGATCATTTAACCAATTGGAGACGCTTCTGCCAATGCTACTTAGAACTGATTATTATTTTGATAAAGTTGTCATTGGCTTTTGGTCGTATTGAAAAGGTCACTCATAAGATTTTCAAATATTATTTTCAAATCCTGTAATGTAACTTATGACTCCTTATTTTAGCCGTGTTATGATTACGTATCGAGAGCGTTCACTTAGAAAACTCGGAATCAGCACACCCCTTGGGCTGCGGGATTGTTCGAAAGAGTTACCGCGGCGCTGGTACATAAAAGGCTCAAGAAGGAACATGATGGGTTTTAGTCAGTAAGAGTCTGACACTCACTCACGCTGCACCCACAGCGAGTGTGACCACTGACTATGCAATTCGAGCAGGGTATGCAGGGTATATTCTTAGATGAAAACGGCTTACATTTTTGCAGGTATTCCACCATTTTATATCATCAACATTAATATAATAAATAGGCAAAGTTTGTTCGTTTGTTACCGTTAAACGTGAAAAGTTTTACTCCAATACAAAACTCTTGGTAGCCGGCGTTTTATTTGAATGATGAGTACGGATAAGTTTATCAATGGCCCGTTTATTGTGCCCTTTCACGTCTATAACTAGTTTAATGGTTTTATATTTGAATTTTGTGGTCATTTTTGATTGAATAATGATTTACAGGACTTTTGTAAGGTGGTCAATTACTCTGATATTTGATTACATAGCTTTTGGCATCGACATTCTGAGAAATTCAGAGTGCGTCTGTAGACTGATCATCTTTATAAATATGTAAACTATTTAATGAAGATGAAGAATTAGCACCAAAATATGCTTTGGTGGAATGAGATGGATGCAATGAATGGAATAAAAAAAAATACTGAAAGAATTTATTTTAACAATAATTCCTGCTACAGACTAGGTTTTTACCAACATATGTATAGAGGAAGTTTTTACCCATTATTTTGACTGAAGATTCTTTCAACATTTCAACAATACAACTCTTCTACAATAGGTACATAGTGGTTCTAGGTATTCTTCGAAATCGGATTTCAGAGCCGTTACTCTGTACGTTACTCTCAGCTTTCTACAATTTTATTTGTGGAGACTTGTTCACAATTTAAAAATCTGCTTTGACGTTATTTTACAATTTCATTATTAGAGATAGTGGTATTATCGTATTGTGGCGAAAAGGATCCGTAATTTGATTTGTATTTCATGTAGAAAATTTTCCCTTTCCCAATTTTGGTCCTCGATAAACCTCTCTGATATTTGCCTGCAAAAGACTCAGCCAATAACAATAACCGTCCCAAAATGACAATCCCCATATTAATCACCATCCTACCCTTTCAGCACACAAAGATAACCAATCGCCATCCACATTTACGATCCCCACACACTTTCCTTTATCCCCTTCCATCCCCCATTTTAAATTTTCACATCAGTAATTCTATAAAAAGTAATGACCTCCCTAGACTATCACAACGACTCCGCGCGTCTCAAACCGGTGAAAGATTATCAATTTGACTTTCATAACAGCCTAAAGTAATGTCCTTAAGCTGAGTAAATGGACCGAAATTGATAATAAAATTAATTTACTTGCTGCCTAAAACGAGTTTTGGAGGAACACGGCGAAATTTATTCGTCTTTATTTCAACGTTGTCGTCGATACAATAGCTTTTGTTGAGCGCTTGTATTGTTTTACGTGGGTGTCTGATGGTGCCTTTATAGATTGTGTGCTCGACTTATAATAAATCGCATGTTTTACTTTCCTGAACAATGGTTTTGATATTGTATTTTGAAATTACATTATCATCGTTCTGAGATTGGAAGGGTTTATGGTTAATTTAGGAAGTACAGTATGCTCGTGTGATTTTAGTGAGTTACTTGGCTTCTCAATTTAGATCAGTTATTTTGTACTTTGGTATCTTATAAGACGAAGAAGCTGCTATTCTTGGGCTCAGACGTTGTGTATTTAGATGGCCCATTTTAAGCAACCATTGGGTTAAGTAGGTACCTAATCGATAGTCGTGGACTAATTGTCTTATACTCTTAGGTGTTTTTTTTTTTCATTTCACATTAAATTAACTAATATTCAATATTTTTTTCACCTTCTATTCCTGCGTAATATAACATGTTATGTAAATAAACCCGTGAAATACAAAAAAGTACAAAGTGCTCTCCTCTTCCACTTTTCTCTGTAAGTATATTATTAGATTGTCACGTCCATTTAAAATATTTTCAATTATAACAAGGTCCGTGCAAAAAAGTCGTTTAAAACCTTTTTTTTGACATCCGGGTTCGAGTTCGCTCGGATGGACCCCAGTTAAAAACTTCGGCGTTAACATTTTATATTAAGTGTCGGTTTGTAAATCAGAAATATTGAAGTGCAATCATCTTCAGAGTTGTGAAAATTGTCAGCTGTATGTAGTTCTGATGATAATACAACAATGGTACTGTCGAACTGATCTGATGATGGAGCCGGAAGATATGAAACTTTTTACATGCATCAACATAAATTGTGTTGTTCCAGTGTTTTTAAAGTATAAATCTAATTAACTTGTTGACAATCGTTTCAAAGTCAAAATCAAATGTTTTTATTTAAAATCGACCTTTGCCTTAGGCTCCTAAGAAAAGTCACCCTAGTTACAAAAAGTTGGTCTCATGGAGAAGAGCCGACAAGAAACTCCAAAGACACTTTTTTTAATTTGTTAAAATAAAGTGTATGTACTAACTCTAAGTAATGTAAATAAATGGTATGAATCTTCTTTATGACTTCTATTCATAGTAAGGCGAGAACTAATATTTCATGTGCCATGGTGAAAATTATGTTCATGGCTTAAGCAAGACTATCGTAGATCAACTATGTAATATGAGGGCTTAAGTTTGAATTATTACTTGGTTACGCCCTAGACTTGATTCTGCTAGAAATTGCACTGGTGCTGATCTTGAGGTCATAAGTTCGATGTTGGAGTAAGTGAGTTTGGTACATAATACTATAAGTGTCATATTTTCGCCTTCATTGATTGCTTATAACTATCATTTGCCTTTTCTCAACTATATTGGCGTCGGCTTACAGTCTAACCAGATGCAGCTGAGTAATAGTGTTTTGTAGATTAGTAGTGTTACTGATAGTACAGGAAGCAACTGCCTCAATTCAATTACCAGGGGAATCCGATACCCCTTTGTAAGAATTTCTGGCTTCAGACAGGAAAACCAATTGACGTACCTTCTGAAACACGGAGGAACACATCATGACAGCGTTAAGCGATCAGATTATTCATCATCATCATCATCATCAGCCTATCGCAGTCCACTGCTGGACATAGGCCTCTCCAAGTGCACGCCACTGAGATCGATTTTCGGCTATTAAATGTGCAATATTTGATGTCTTGATTCTTGTAATGTGCGTACTACCATTCATCTTCATTCAGATTTGTGAGCTCAAACAAACTATCGGCCGACTAAAAGTTTGCAGTGTACCCTAACCCAGGGTAGTTTATATACTAAATAGTACATAGTAAAGCTATCTGGTCTATTTTATGGGTCTAATGAAGTGATATTGGTTAATTTGGTCCTGAATTGGCTGAAACGAGATGTATTTCGTATTATTGCCCACTATTATGGCTTATTGAATGGTTTCGTTTTATGGTCGCGGACTTAACTGTTTATGTTGTGTACTTAAATATTTAGTAGTTTTTTAAGTTTAGTGTTTATTTGACTGCTTTTTAAAATGAAGGAGGATTTATGCGTGTTTTTTTTTTAAAGTTAGTCACAGTAGCTATGCTGTTTATTGTAACAGTTTAGTTTATTAGTTACCACTTCTGTTTTTCTAATTACTGGTTAAAATACAGATATCGGAAATACACGCGGTTTCTTGGCACTTTCAAAAGTTTATATAATAAGGCTAAATAATAAAAATAATATCAAATTCGATTACTATTTCACAGTAGTATAGAAGAATATTTTTTTGAAAATCGATACCTAATTAAAACGTGTTCTATATTCAAACTAGGGTAGCTTTTCTCTTTATCACTTTCAAGTTTAAAGTAGCCTTTCAAATCTCTTGTCTTCAGGAAGAAGCTCAGATACAGCCATTTTGCTATCTTGCTTTTCAATACCAAAAGGGTTCAGAACATGGAGAACAAAATGACTGGTAGAGATGTCAACGCAAAATGTCCTAAGAAAGTAGCGCGCGAAAATGCGAGTGTTCGGGGGACGAGTAACGTTACTAGCTCCGCCTTTGCACGTCTACCTTAGAACCCGCTAATTATTTTCGAAATAAAATCACCAAACAATCGATTTGACAAGGAACCCGATCGTCTCGTTAATTCTACTAACTGATCACGCCTACCCCACGTTTCATCGACCTACAAGAAGGCGCCTGACCTACCTTCCTTATGGCATCTCCGTTCTTTCCTTCCTCCGTGATTCAGAAACTCACCCTTGCTTCGGAAGGCTAAACGATTTGAATTTTGACAATAGACATGTCAAAAGGGCGAAATTAATTATACTTAGCCCTTGTCACTGAATCGTGTTAGACTTTAAGTTTCAAGTACGAAAACAATAGGTTGGAAATCAGGGGTCAAAGTGGGGAACAAAGAATGGACGAAAATTATTGCTCTGAAGTTGCTGATTAATTATTTCGGATCGAAGTTCTATTTTGGGGTCGTCCTTGATATTAATTGATAGTGTACTGTTTTGAATATCAAGAATATCATTGCACTCAATCCTAAAATAGAATGTCAATCTGAAATCAATACTAGATCAATCAATAGTAGTTCTTTTGTAAGAACCTGAAAGCTCTAAAACTACTGAACTAATTTGAAAAATTCTTAACACTGTTGGAAAGTTATACTCATCCCAAGTAACATAGGCTATATTTTATCCCATTAGTTCCAACGGGATGCGGGTAAAACCACGGGAAAACAGCTAGCGATAAATAAAAGACTTCACAACACTTATAAAAGAAGGGACAATTTCAAGTCTTTTCCGAACATAAAAGAAAACACCAATTAAAAACAAAAAGCAAAGCACTTCACTGAAGCCTACTTTAACAAAAAAAGTACGCAATATTTAAAATATAAAACACAGAAAAAAGATAGCGCATAACCCTCTGGATGCCACTTGACCGATTCCAATTTCGGAATACAGAGCCGAGTGGCGGCGGTTACTGTTCAATTAAATTGGACCCTGTCTAGCATTGCAAGCCTGGTTGTCTAACATGAGTCTCCGTGCCACGCGAATATTCCGTACTACCTTGCGGAATTTCTGCATTTATACGTTCCGTATTTTCCGAGAGACGTTGGACGTTCGCGTTGGAGGGTTGAGGGTTGGAACTTAGCTTTGCAGTGATATTGTGGTAATTGAAATACTGGACGCTGTTCGGTTACCTTTTTTCTTCATTTGGTTTTTTAGAATGGTTTGCGCGAGAAGAAATCTTTTGTAGAAAAAGTGGTTAACCTCGGAAAATACATCGAAATCGCAGAATCAAAGTTCACATCGTTTTTTTTTTAAATAGTCCTGAATATCCAAAACGTTGCTATGATAAAACGACTATCAATTCTGGACTATAATCGTTATCAACGATTACCAGCCTACATTGAGCAAGCGTGGTTATTGAAGCCCAATCCTTCTCTGTGTGAGAAGAGACCTGTGCCCAGCAGTGAGACGATAAATAAGGCAGATGAAAAAAAACACCCACAGAAAAAAGGTTTTCTTACACACCATTAAAAGAGCTTTAACAAAATATGAAATCCGATTCCATTTCCAACAAAACAAACTGTAAATACAACTTCTAAATACAGTACAGTATGCGTCGAGAAGTGTAATGTCAGAAAATACAATAGGCTTTGTATCTTGAATACGTAATACTCGCAGACTCGCTAGCGAAGCACCCTGTGTAACTAGGTAGCATAATGGCACACACACGGAGTAAGGAGATGAGTGGAGATACCATAGTGCAGGTAGGTCAGGCGCCTTCTTCTAGGTCAAATTAGTACGGTGGGCATGGCAAAAATGATCAGTTACGAGTGAACTAACTAAGCTTTCGGGTTCTTTGAGACTGCTGTTAACGATACAGAATACTCAATACTTTATTAGTTTGGAAGCCGACCCCAACATAGTTGGGAAAAAGACTCGGAAGATATGCTATACACGTGGTACATTTTACAGTCTAGAATCAATATGGACCATATAGGGCACAACTTAAAGAAGGGTTGTTGGCATTACAAAAAATGGGCGGTTCCAAAGAAGGCTTATAAGGGCCAATAGAGTAACGTTCCTCGTCCCCCGTTCACCCGCATTTTGGCGCGCTACTTTCTTAGGTGATTTTCCGTTATGGCATCCCCGCTAGTCATTTTGTTCTCCATGTATTCACTGTATGCTGTGTAGTGTTACAGTACATTTTGTACTGTAAGATGGTTTATAGTATGTGCTTGCGTAAGAGGGATTGTCTGATTTTCGGAGTGTTGGTAATTTTCTGTGTCTATTCTAATAGGTATTACGAAAGTTGCAGAATTTGTTTGTTTTGCTGGAACACGCTTATCTTGGGACACACTGGAGCGATTTGAAAAATCTTTCTGTGTTAGATAGGTCATTTATCGAAGAAGGCTTATAGGCATATATCCTTGCCCACTGGTGGAAATTTCTTCAGCCGAATAATATTACTACCCAACTATAATAAGATTGTAGTTATAAACTTCGTAAAGATCATAATTAAATACCTAAGCAAGTTTAATACCTCAATCAATTTAATCTTCATTCAAACAAGGAAGCCTAGACATACTGTTTTCCTTCCATCAGCTCAGAAAAACCCTGTAATAAGATTTTTTTAGGCTTTTCCTTTTTCCGTGAAAGTCTAACAGTGTGGATCGTCCAATTTGCGGTTAAGTGGATTATGTTTGGACAAGTTGTGAGCAAAAAGTTATTTATCTATGGATGATTTATTGATTAGAAGTTTATGTGGAACGAACGAATTAAATATATTGATGGTGTGAAGTGTGTCTGTGTTCTGGTGTGAAAGGTTATGGTCATGATGTATTTTAGTGCAATTCTCACTGTGTCTGTGTAACTTTGATACCAAAATTGCTGAACCGATAACCGCCTGAGAATGGAAATGGTTTTCCCGTGACGAAAACAGATTAGTGGGTAAATTATTTGTCATGTGAGTGTACGAGGTTTTGCTTAAGTTTTTGCGTTTTCTACACTGTCGACTTCTCTATTTAAATGAACCTCTCCATCAACTTTTGAGATAAAGTTCAGTACCATTTTCAACAGCGCCAACTTGCTATCATTATCTAACAGAAAATATTAATTACAGCCTCAAAAACAAACGAATCCAAAAAAAACACAAATCCTAGATTTTTTATAACCTCTACAGCGAACTTCCAGCTATTTTCGGTTTCCGTACCTTGTTTGGCAACAGAACCGCATCAAACTCGTTATGAAACCGCTCCAAGTTTCGAACGAACTTCGCCACTTGTCTGAACATCGTTTTTACTTGAGTTCCGGATTTGAGCTCGGAACTAATCGGCAAGTTCCGCCAAACTTCGGAGCCCCCGTTTAATACGTGTGAGGAAAAACTTGTTCAGTGTTTCGTCTTGGCCTGAGTGGCTGGGAAATTAATTTGGGATAAATGAATTTGGTTGTTTTGGTATGGCTAAATATTTAATAAGGCACAGTGAAGGCTCGTTTCGGAAAATATCTGATGATGCAATGTCTTTCAGGTCTTGTGATTTTGTTAAAATCAAAAACTTTACTGTAACGAAAATTACTATTTTTTCGTTACAGTAAAGTTTCGTTACAGTAGTTTTAGTAAACGAAAAGGTTGAGGTTCTTTAAAATAATGTACCTACAGATGGTTTTGTTGTTCAATAAATAGACAACATAAAAAACTACAATGAAAATGATTCCTTAAAATTGATATTAATATTGTTATCATTATTTGAAATTCTTTAGCTAAGAAGACGTCTCCTTGATACGAGGTCCAAGATGAAGTACGCATAAGCAGTGAAATCAAGCATACAATATTCGATAAACATTCTGCGAATCTTGGGACTCATATATTTGAAGCATAACCAGGTACCCAAAAATACCTAAATCCCTTTATTTAAATCACGCAAAAGGCCCCCAAACACCTACCCCACAAATCCGAACGATTGAATATAACACTGAACATAATGCGATCCTACTAAAATTTTATTATCAATTTCTGAATTTATGCCCACAGATCCCAGAGAATCCTCGTGCAGCGTAATGAAATAAGTCATTTAAATTGATATAGAGTATTCAATTGCTGAACATTAGGTATGGAGCGGCTAAAATGCGGTATCATAGGATTATATCACTGATTTATGCAAAATCTTTATCGACGTCACCTGAAATTGGATTTGGGTGGAGTTACATTACTTTGCGGCGATTGGAGGGGATTTTTCTGGAAGATTCTCTTTGGTTTTGGATTAAATTGATTTTGAAGGTGGAACGAGATTTTGCTTTAAGTTATGAGGTTTTATTAACTACTTCTTCTTCTGGCTATTTGATGGCAATCATACTTACATTTGAGAGGAACAGTATTTTGATACACGTACGACTTTATTAGTGGTGGCAACTAAGTTTTTTAACAGTTAGTGTGCTGGTGCTCATGATTATCATGTTTTATTTCGTACTTTTCCTTTCAAGAGTCTTGCTGGTGTTTTGCGGATTCATACTAAAAATGTTAGGTAATGCTGAATAGCTCTAATAATTCTAATCGCACACAAAAATAACCAGATCGTTACCCAGTATCCGGTAGCAAAATATCCAAGCTTTGTTTTTGCGAAAATAAACAAATTCTTCACACTAGGATTTCCTGTGTATTCGGTGCCGATACACAAAGGCGTACAAATCCCTTAGCCAAACATTCCGATTCGGAACAAATAATAGGCCAAAACAAATATTTGTTTTGATGTGAAAATTCGTATCTCTGCTATCCAGTTACTAATAAAAATCATTTGGCGTTCTATTCGCTTGAAACCGTGCTTTGAAATAGACTGGTATTTTTACCTGTAATATGATATCGCTTTTAGGTATTGGTGTCAATTCTGAAATATCTCTATTTTAACATCACCTTAGTCATCTGATTCTCAGTTTTTAATTATTAGCACACGATTAAGATTAAAATGAAAGTTGCGATTAGACCAACTGATCTTTAAACCATAGCTTTCTTTCGTACATTTATAGCCTTCTTTTCCGATAAAATTATTTTTATATAAAAAGACGCAGCGCACTCTATCCTTGTTATCTCTGAACGAATTTGATTAGATGAGTTTAAATGCATCCTTTTGTGGATGCATTTGCAGTGTCAGACTGTTATTGACTAAAACCCATCTTTGTTCCTTCTTCTCTGTCCTTTGTGTACCAGGGCTTCGAAAACTCATTCAAATACTCCTCGGTAGGTTTAAAAGCAGCCTAAGAAATAATATTTTTTACCAATCTACACGATGTAATAAAGAGCAAACATGTTTTTGTGTTTGAACCCCAAGGGCTCCGAAACAACCTGACAGAACCTATTTCAAAAATTATTTCACTGTTGAAAGTCAGCACTATCCTCGAGTAACATAGGTTACATTTCATCCAAGTACGGGAAGAAAGTAGCCCCGGCACGTGGGTGAAAACGCGGAAAATATCCAGTGGTATATATCAAAATAACCCAAGAATATTTCCATCTCTACCAACTTATTACGCGCCACTCGAGAAGGATCATCTTGACCTCAGGCTCCAAACATCAACACTACCTACCAATATCTTACACAAGTACCCTCATCCTTCACTCATATGTCCGAGCCAATCAATATGGCGTCTGCATATTATTCGTTGGAAGAGCTCTTGAAGAGGATTTAAGGGTGTCAGTGTCAATCTTGTTATTATGGTCTTATTTTTGTGGTTTCCGGGTATAATTAGTTACAATGTTTTGGTATGTATTCAGTACACAATTGTAAAAGTTGTGTGCCGCATACCTATATAAACTTAATTAACTGCGTAAATTTTTGGTCCTGATAATATTATAAAGGTTTGCATAGTTGAGAGTTTGTTCCGAGTTATCTTAGGAACTAGAAACACATTTATTTGAGAAGGCTTTGCCATTTATAGAAGGGAATCCGGGAGAAGCTGCTGGCAGCAGCTCATGTAAAATAGACACTATCCGTCTTACCACAAAAACTTTTGAACGTCAGTTTAAGACTTGTCTAAAAATATGTCCGATTATGACGTTGACATATGGTTCATTTTGCAGCCACAATTTTTTTAGACAAGTGTAAAACAGATGTTTAAGTTTTTGTAGTAAGGCCATATAATGTTTTTAAAAAACATAGACATTTTCGATTGTAAGTTTAGTTACATAAAAACAAACTGTCCCCTCAAGATTGCATTTTTGAAGTCCCAGACATATCCCAGTACCAAGTAATAGTGCATAGACCAGATAGTTTGGACTGCAAAGTCTAATTGCTTACGATAGAGGACCGGCGACGGTAGAATGCGGGGTATGGTCACACGGTATGTCGAGTTCATGTTAGTTTGGAAAGTAAGTGGAGGTGGTCAGAAGGTTCGGTTTGTAATGGGGTTAAAAGAGAACTTGTTTTTAAATTGTTTTTTTTGCTGATGCTTTTGTAACTACAGTGGTCGTGTTTGGAATACAGTATTTTATATGAATCGGGTTTGATTTAGCTCCGAAAAAAGGAGAGTAATTGTCTTGTCGTTTTACATGTGTCTCTTGTATTCGCAAAGAGACGGCTTATAAAAATTTTTGACTAAGTCAAAGCGGTTTACAAAACAGCGCCTGAAACTATGTCGAGAGTGTCAATGTATTTCTTTAGTATTTCACATGTATGTACATATTTAATTTGAAGTCGACGGTATTGTCAGCTATTCTTTGAAACATAAACATTTCTTGTTGGGACATTTTGTACAAAACTTTTTGCTATCTCCTCTACGTGCTTTCTTGTAATATTAACCCACCCAAAACAAAAATGTGAAAGACTGCCAAGTTCTATAATATGGGAATGCTTCGCCTATAAAAGAAGTGAGATCTGAATAAGTACCAAGTTCCATACACATACCTCAGTTAAAAATAGTTACTTTTTAATGATGTTACTTGGCAAGTTTTCATACACCTTGTTATAAACCTACTAAACGCAATGAATCAAGTATTTAATTTTCTATTAAAACTTGCCAAGTAATCATCATTAAAAAGTAACTATTTTTAACTGAGGTATGTGTATGGAACTTGGTACTTATTCAGATCTCACTTCTTTTATAGGCGAAGCATTCCCATATTATCGAACTTGGCAGTCTTTCACATTTTGTTTTGGGTGGGATTTCATTTATTTTTGCAAGGTTGTTTATTTTATTTTTTCTTATGATGAAGTTAGTTAAAGAAATGTCTCATTTATACTATTTTTAGATTTTTAATATGCACTATGTTTCTTACAAAGAGATGAACTAGATTAACTAAATGGACTAGATTTACCAACTGACTGACATGACATGTTATCATATATTATGTTCGTGGATCAAAGTTACACATTCGTTATTTTCGAAAGTGATTCACACTTGGCCGTTTTCAGATTTTTACTTTACTTTGACTAAATACAAACCTTTGTACCATTCGAAGATATATTATATAAATATAGATAAATTTAGTTCGTTTTAGTTCCTTAGGGGTATAAATTTACACCGGGTATAAAACACCTTCATTATTTTGAAACCGACTCACACTTGGCCATTTTCAGATTTTTTCCTTTACCTTGACATAAAGACCTACCTCCATGCCAAATTTCAAGTCAATACGACCATTGGAAGTGGTCTAGGTTTTTGATGAGTGAGTCAGTGAATAAGTGAATAAGTGTATAGTAAAAATAGCGATTTTCTGACGTCAATATCTCAAGACCTACAATAGGTATATTAATGAAATTTTGTATTTTAGATAAGTGAGGGGGTCTCAACAGATACTAGAAATTTGATATGCGTAAATCAAATAGATTTTGAGTTACAGGGGGGTCGAATTTGGCCCGAAATGGTTCGTGTAATATAACCCACGGCCGGAGTGTCGCTTTTTTTGCTCGAACTTGGCGGACACACTGCCGTGTGTCTAGATTTCAATACATTTTCTACCAAAATGGAACTCCTGCATTTCTCTGTATAACCGTACCAAAATTTCGTACGAGTAGTGTACCGTACTCCGGAGGTAATGTTTGAGGGTACTCGACTGGGTAGCAGTAATTGTGATCTGGGAATGCCACACCTTATTACTTGTACATACATATTGTTGGAACTTGGAGTAATTCTGTTGTAGTGTTAGGTTACACTTTGTATATTTGTACTAATGCTCTTGCTAGTGAAATTAGGGTTTCAATTATCCCTACTAATATTATGAATGCGAAAGTAACTCTGTCTGTCTGTCTGTCCGTTACGCTTTCACGTCTAAACCACAGAACTTATTTTAATAAAATTTGGTACAGAGATAGAGTTGACCTTGGGAAACAACATAGGGTAGTTTTTATCACGGACTTTTAAAGAATTCTCTTGGAAACGCGATATAACCGAACTCTACGCGGGCGAAGCCGCGGGTGGAAGCTAGTTGTGATAAAAAGTATGACGATTAATGAACCGACGCGACGGTCAATTTGAAAATCGGAACTAGTTATTTAATGCGAGGAAATATGGCTAATTCTCATTTTTTTTAAGTTACGGCATTTAATATACTTACATATTTGATCGCCATCATCAACATTTTATTTCTTATGTTTCTTTGTCATGCATTGTATAAAATATTTTGTTAACTTTTCGCTATTTTTTTTATATCATTAGATTGGTTTGTACTTATTTGCTACTTTTTCCAAAGGTCTCATAAACTACTTTCTCAAAAATCCCTAAAGGTTTCAGTTGAAAGGTCATATGTTAGATGACCCTATAAGGTGATATTTTTTCACCAAAAGATGTTCCGATAAAGTTTCTTACTTTATGTTTCAAGGAAATATTGTAAGTTACCCTTTCAAGATAAATGAGATATGATTGTCAATTCAATCGATGGAAAGAGAACCCTAGGAGCACACGGCAGAGAAAACAGTCGGCCGACAGTTGACCCGATGATTGTATTTTCTTTTTTTTTATGTGCATACTACCATTAATTTGAATACTCATTTATGAGTCCAAATAAACTATCGGTTGACGAAAGTCTGCAGTTACTGTAATATTAGTGTTAGCAAATGGATGTAAAATTGAAATGTAGATTGATGAACATGACATATTTATGAATGGTATTCATTTCAACTTATCACACCAATAAATTATATTCTACTTTAATTAAAAAGGTGACAAGAAAAAAACCTACTTTATACCTACAGATGCTGCAGTCTATTTTCAAAAATGAGCACCAACATGAAAAAAATCCAAGCAATGGTTGCACCAAGTACTTAATAAATGTTCAATGCCTTAGAAAAACATGAAAGACCGCCATTTAACTGAATAAGCAATTGATTAAATAAATTAGTCAGAAACAAACCAATGAGTCAGAAAAAACAAAAGCTCATTTACTGGCCCGTTTTAAGTGTCCTCGAGTGTAATTTAATATTTTCCTGAGGAAATATCTTTGGAATTTAATGTAGTGGAATTAAAGAGATTTTAGTACATTGACACAGAGTCTTTTAATGGTCGAAGTTTGTGGCGTTGTCTGTTAATAATTACTGAGATTAACACGGTTTTATTTACGATGACGTTTCGTTAAGTTATAGTCCCAATTTGTAGGGAAATGGTAGATTTTGTGAACTATTAATGTGGGGAAATAAAGGTGAATAAATTGGGTTGGAGGTTAGATGGGCAGTCGCTGTGTAAAACACTTAAACTCAGCTACTTATATCTGTTTTGACTGACAGACGACTTTAACATACATAATTTTCAGAAATGCTAAAATGCCTATCTGCATTTTAGCATTTCAGTCGCGTCCTTGTAAAGCACCGGCTCGGAGGCTCGGAGGATGATGAGTTTGCGGAAAGGCTGTTATCCAAAATTAGTTACAATACCTACAATTTTCGCAGTGACCTTCAAACTAAGGCGTCTCCTGTATTTTGAGGATCAGAGTTATAACAGTCATATTTAGAGCCACCGCAGAATGAAAACTAAACTGTCGGTCGATAGTTGACCCATTGCATGGTTTGCTTACCGTACCGTATATTCTGAAGGAAATGGTGAAACTATTTTTTTTTCTTTAGTCTGATCGGATGGATTATGGGAAAGTAGGTATGGAAATAATGTGACTTGTGAGATGACGGCAGATAGAAGAGTATGGAAGGAGAAAATACAAAAAAAAAATGGAAATTGAAAATAAAATTGGGATAAGGGGATGAAGGGATGAAGGGATGATGATGACGCTGAGTCTGATATTGGAAGAATACCTGTTTGTTGTAATGTGCGCACTTCCTATTCATCTCTTTGCTGACTTACGACGCTGATCGTAAAAGAACGTGTGCGAGACCATATAAGGATGATTAATAATTAATCCTCTGTCTTGTAACTATAAAATCTACTAAACACTGCAATTACGAATTTCACTCAGAGCGTAACAATCTTACTCCTTTAACTACATTACTAATGTGGATATACCGCTGTTCCCGGCAAGTTGGCGGCGCGTGTAATAAACTTGTAGCTGCGCTTAATGCATTGAATATCTTGTTTATTATTGTTGTTTATGTGAAGGCTCTTATATTAAACGTAAGAGATTGTCTACACAGTAAGTGAAAGACAATTGAAAAAAATCAACAGATTTTAAGTTGTAAAAAGCCTTTATTTGGATACAAACTTAATTGTTACCTTTTATGTTAAGTCAGGATTTGGCTAAAAAATCTAACTACCTATCGTAAAATCTTAATTTTTATAGTTTAAAGTCGTTTTGTTAAAAATGTAAAATTCTTGTTTTAGTGGCCAGGTAGGAGTATCATTTATTTGCCATTATTAAAGTTACGTACACCATATATTCAGAAAAAAAATAGTAAAGATAATTTGTATCCGAGCTTAATTTTATCACACTTTATTCCAATAGCAAAGGACTATCTAACAAAAACAGAATAACACTGACCTTTTTTCATTTTATTATTAATTTTATCTTCAGCCATAAACAAAAGGCTTTATTTAGATTACTGATACCTAGAGTTATAAAATAAAACCTAAATAAATATATTCTACAAAAAACTCGTGAAACAAATCCATAACATTGTCAGCGTAAAATTGGGACACAGACTAAATAAAAGGATAACGTCAGTATAGAAAATAAGCAGTATAACAATTCTCTATTGATATATTATCTCGCTGTACTAACTAGACTGTTCACGCCTATCAAAAAGGACTCCAAAAAACAAACCCATATTTTTATACCACACGTTAATATATCTTTCTTTATATTTACCGAATTTACTTTTATCTTTTCTTTTCAGTTTATTGCCCCCGCCTTTTTCTAGTAAAGCAGTTTTATTCTGTCGAATTTGGGTTTATATAGGCCTCGACGAAAGCTCATTCGAAACTAATAAAAATCTAAGGAAAGTAAATAAACGTGGCTTCTTTTGTTTCAGATGGATTTCTGTCTTTACCTCTCAATAAGGTTAACTAGACGATGTTGTAAAATCTCTATTGTCCTTATATTCTTCACTGGTCGCCACGTATTGGGAATACTGAACACATGAAGACGAACATGGACAAGAGTTTGAAGAAAAAGAACCATTCGAATGGGAAGTACAAGAAAAATGGCAAATCTGAGAATTACAGGATCGACGAGGACGTCATTACGACGTGTTGTCTATGTGTTAAGACCAAAAAAAGTAAAAAGAAAAGTTTTATCGCTGGGTGTGTGACGAACCTTGGTATCTTCACACTACTCCTTGCTTACACTTTGGTTGGTGCTTTCATTTTCTTGGCCATTGAAGGGGGAGCGGCCAAGATTCACCAGAAAACTCTAGCCACTACATCGTACCAAGCTACTGAAAACCAGAAGTCAGTACCCCTGTCAAAATTAAATGGGACTATCAGTCAGGCCAGTCAGGAATTGAGGTCTCAGACAGTGGAAAGTATTTGGGAGATAACGGTGTCTTTAAACATATTGTATAAAGAGAACTGGACGAGGCTAGCTGCTCAGGAGATCGCCAGGTTCCAGGAGAAGTTGGTGGCAAGAGTGGCAGCTGATGTGTCAGCTCAGTATGGAGGGGCGAGGGCTTTGGAGTCAGC
Source organism: Helicoverpa armigera (assembly GCF_030705265.1). Taxonomy (NCBI): domain Eukaryota; kingdom Metazoa; phylum Arthropoda; class Insecta; order Lepidoptera; family Noctuidae; genus Helicoverpa; species Helicoverpa armigera. The sequence continues at coordinate 7,904,210 of NC_087141.1, forward strand.
TCCTGCGTTGGTGGTTGATGATTATGAGTGGAACTTCGCTAAGGCGTTTCTATATTCTTTGACTGTTCTCACTACTATAGGTAAGATATTAAATATGTATTCTGTAACACAATTTTCCAACCATTAATTTATGAGGCTTGAGCATTGTTGTGCTAAGTCAGACTCATTAGGTGAATTTACTCACAGAAATATCTTTCCGAAATTGGCAAATACCAAAGTCTGTATCTCTGTCTGTATTTTGCTCATCATACTTTTTGTTCCCAGGTTACGGCAGCGTGGCACCAAGAACAGCTCTTGGAAAGGCAGTGACAATAGGGTACGCAGTAATAGGCATACCTCTAACACTCCTCTATCTCTCTGTAGTAGGAGCCCTGCTATCACGACTAGCCAGAAGTGTATTCAGCAGGGCTCTATGCTGCTGTCTATGCACGAAATGCGGGTACTGCTGTCTCGATGAACGCACTATGACTAGCAAAGAAAGAAAGGAAAAAGTCCGAAGACAAGATGATTATAGACATCAGACTTTACATCTACAAGAGCCATATTATGTCAGGTCTCCTTCAGGTACAATAATATCTGCGTCCCAAGCTCACAGTGTAAGCACAAATTCAATCAAAGATAAAACTCAAGGTTTGAGCTTCCTAAGAGACTGTGACTCCATGAGCTGTACTGACACAGACTCCAAAGTATCCCTTCGAGGTTTTTCAATCCTAGCTCCAATTTCTTTATGTTTGGCCGCCATTTTTACATACATTTTCTTTGGAGCTTTAGTGTTGTATCAATTGGAGGGCTGGAGTCCAATAGACGGGGTTTATTTCTGCTTCATGAGTCTAAGTACGATTGGTTTTGGACATTTAGCTCCCGGAGCTACTCAGAAGAATGGTGCGTCGTCAGGTACAGTTTGGTTTTGCTCAATATACATCATGACTGGTCTCGCTCTCACTGCCATGTGTTTCAATGTTCTCCACGACGAGATTGTTCATAGACTACGACATCACGAGAAGGTGCTGAAAGCTAACAACCAGAAGGTTTTGACATCAGAGTTTCTTCATAGATCTTGACGAGACGAAAGCGGGAACCTGACTGATGAAACAGTGATTCATTCAGATGGGGAATCTTTGCCAGAGGTTTTGCACCATGTTTCAAATGCTCGGTTTGAAGGAGGGGCCGTGAGGAGGTCTGTGTATACTCTCAAGGAGGTAAAGGAACCAGAGAGAGTGACTCCCATGTAGGTACACGTTTTTCATTCCCAAAACTGTAGTACTGTTTGATTTGATCACACGTAGAAATGACGGATTTGATGAACAGTCTCAACCAAAACTTATGTAAAGAAATGACTGACCTTATGTGTTAATTATTTTACTTAGTTGAGTAAAAATAATATAGGAATTATTATAGGACAGTAAACTTGTGTTTGAAATAGAAGTAAGTTATTACTAAGTAATTATGGAAGCGTAAAACTAGTCCTAAGGTTTATTGATTACTGAAAAATGAAAGGTTTTTTGTACGTAGACATTATACATTAGGGAGTTTGAATTTATTTATTGTATTGTTGTAACAAATAGTTTTATGGAAATATGCCAAATTATATTGTACAACATATAATACTGATAGTTTGTATATCTAATGCGTATCATATAAAGGTAATTATATGAGCCAGTTGTTAAACGACTGTTTGATTCCTCAAGGCAGCCTCGGGTTGAGCAGAATGGTTCGCTAATAGAGATTAGATTTCTTTTTTCGAGGCATTGAGGCTGTTTTTGAACGTGAATTTCTCTCATGTCGAGGCAGCCTCGAAAAGAGCAACTGTTCTAATATAATTTTGAAATTAAATGAGGCAGTTTTTTTTAGTTTCATTTTTTTATTATTTACTTAAAAATTAAAATGTCCTTTGCCAGGAGTAAAAATAGAAGTGTTAATTATAAAATTGTGAGATAAATAATGTCAATATTAATTTGTGAAATTGTATGGAAAATGTAAAAATAACATCTTGAAAATAGAAAATTAAAGACTTTAAAATTACTGTGTGTAGTTTTTATTAATTTCCCGAATTTTTCAAATCAAGATATGAAAAGAATGAAATTATCCTGGTACACTATTTATTTATGTTTATATGGAAGGCTAAAATAACGTAATGGTTGCACAAGATTAAATACTAGAAAGTCAATTACTTAGAGCATCAGTTTGATTTAAAATTGAGCATGAGTGGTCACGAGACTTCTTTTAATGCAAAACGCGACATAGGGTATATGACATTGAAACAAAATAGGCGTTAGAATGTACGCGTAGTTAGTTACGCTAGGCATACACATTTTGAAAAAAATATGGGCAAATACAAACAAGTCCTTATAATTTAAGAAAATCCGCGGCAAACAGCTATAATAAAACAAAAGCGCACAATACGAAATATCACACACGATTTGCAAGAAAACCTAAACAATGTCAACCCATTAGTACACATGAAATTGATAGCTTAAATTAGTGGGGTCTTGTTATTACATGTCGGGTACTTTCGACCCCGAAGCGAAATGGGGGCCATAAGCGCCCATTGTCCGGGCCCTGTGTTTTGATTTATTATTGGAGGGTTAAACGCAGTTTATAATGGGGGATAATGTATGGTGTATTACGTTTTGAAGGCTTTCAAGGGTATTGGGAGGTTAGTAATATTGGAATCGTGATCCTGATTGTTGATTTATGTCGGTTTTTTGGATATTGAGTGAAAAAAAGTCGTGGTGGCCTAGTGGGCAAAGAACCAACCTCTCGAGTATGAGGGCGCGGGTTCGATTCCAGGTCAGGCAAGTACCAATGCAACTTTTCTAAGTTTGTATGTACTTTCTAAGTATATCTTAGACACCAATGACTGTGTTTCGGATGGCACGTTAAACTGTAGGTCCCGGCTGTCATTGAACATCCTTGGCAGTCGTTACGGGTAGTCAGAAGCCAGTAAGTCTGACACCAGTCTAACCAAGGGGTATTGGGTTGCCCGGGTAACTGGGTTGAGGGGGTCAGATAGGGCAGTCGCTCCTTGTAAAGCACTGGTACTCAGCTACATCTGGTTAGACTGGAAGCCGACACCAACGTAGTTTGGGAAAAAGGCTCGGAGGATGGATTTTTGGATATTGAGAAAAGTTGTATTTCTTTCTTTCTAGTAAGACAGGTTTGACTTCCAAGTAGGAAATAACAGATGTGTCGGAAGTGTGTCGCGTAAGAGTCGGATCTACCATAATGGACAGTCTATTCTTAGGTATAACCAGTTCTCCCCTTATATAGGGTGGCCAGTAATTAGTAACCAATACTTGAACACGTTACACGTGATTGTAGCCATATTAAAGTTACTTTAGGAAAGTTTTTTGTAAACGGTCACCAATAACCAGTCCCTCTTTATATAAGAGAGTACCTCTTATATATACCTACCTAACTACAAAATATATTAACGAATCCGTACCTGGATGTTTTAAAACGCAGTTGCATAGAAGAGTCTTCATATCATAGTATATCGTTGTAAGGCTCAGACATCACAGCAGAGTAGAGAAAAGACGTTTTTAAACCACCAACAGAGTTTCTTCGCTCAGTTATACGTAAATAAAGTTAATGTTGTTCATTAGTTGCTGAGGCTTAAATAACTTACACAGGTGTTTCATTCCCCAATATACTGAGTAGTTAAAAATAAATAGGTACATCAAATATAAACTCAAATAAGTCTTCTCTCTTTTAAACTTGTCTTGTCAACATAAAAAAAAAAAAAAAAAAACTGCAGACCACTATAAACCAACCCTTACTTTAATTCTCTTTGACAATACACAAACAAAATATACAATTTTAAGACTGTACACAAAGTTTTGAAAGCTCGGCTTTCAAGCCAGCCACACGTACCTAATTATTGCTAGAGAAGTGGCGAAACAGAAAGTTGAGCAAAACCAGGCGTTTTGTTTGTATGTGTTGGCGTATCTTAGTGGAAACAAGAAGCAGGCGAGTGATTTAATAATGCTTTGGCTTTTGTGTGGGTATTTTTATATATTGTAGTTTATTAGATCTGGTTCCTGAAAAGGCTGTATAATGTCTGTAGGAAGTAAGGGAATTTCTTGGGCACTGGAGGCTAAGAGTAAGTATTACAGTAAGGGTAGCAGTAAGTGCAGGTCCTGAAGATACGCTAATTTTGGAAAAAGGAAAGTATTTATAAGTGGCTGACAAATATAGGAATGGTCTGAAATACACCGGTCATATAACATCAGAATACATTACTAACGCGATGTAATTAAAGCTGAAAAAGCCTAAACAAATGACTAACCATTTCTACTCAATATTATACTGTTGTATATTAAACCGACGAGCACTCTAATGGTGCCTTTAAAAGTTATTTCGAAATCCATTTCGAAACTGACGCTCCCAAAATTTCGGACGCCAAAAGCCAAATTGCGCAATTGAGCATCCATCAAGATTTATACCGAAATAATATCCTCGATTTTTAAAAACCCAAAAAGCGTGGAAAAACAATAATTAATGACAGTATACGTAGAGGAGATAAAGCGAGAGGAATTAACGAGAGCCGACGCCCATCATTACTGAATCACTTCGGAAGATAGAAGAAAGGGAGATGTGCCGAAACAGTGGCTAAGTTTAAAAGTTCCTTCTATAGAAAAGGCATTTATAGAAAAGGTTTCTTTAAAGGTAAATCATGCGTATCTAATGGTACAGCTTTCTCCAAAGCAACTGGACGAAAAAAAAAACCTATAGCATAACTCGATAAATGGGCTATCTGTTACTGAAAGAATTTTCCAAATCGGTCCAGTAATTCCTGAGACAACCAGTTCAAATAATTGAACTCTTTAGCTTTGTAAGAAAGATACTCCAGTTAAAAGCGTCAGTAGAGAGAGTGTATTGTCATTTTCCATTCAAGGGTCACCGAAGGTATTTTAGTTTTCTTAAATGTAAATACAGTGTGTTTGATGTCTATGTGATCCCTTTAGAAAAAATCTTTCACAACATCCTTTAAAAAAAATTGAATCGTTTTGCATATCCAAAATGTAAATTTTACACCATCCCATTCCCCAAAAACGTCTCCTTTATTTCTTTAATCCCGGGCAACACCCATTGAAAATGTACGCCAAAAATATTTGAGTGCAGCATTTACAAATTGAAAATACAGAACCGTTATTGTCGGCGCGTCACGTTGCAATTTCGAAAATCAGCCGTAGTGTGGCATTGTAGATGCTAACTGTGGGACCCCTACTTGGGGTTATGTTGCTTGGAAAAGTTTGAACATGTGTCAAAGGCTTTTTTTTTGCAGAAGAAAAGGATGTATAAAATGTCTTGTTTTGTCGTGCGGGTCACAACGCTTTAAAATTATATCTGTGACCTCCAAAATACAATAAATATGTGATTGGCTAAATTAGCCGTAAGTTAGCAGACGGGTTCGTTTTAAGGTACCTCGTTGTGAATCCCATCAAACATTTTGGTAGCCCAATTAATCGTTATAATGAGCGCGTTACCATAATACTTACACGCTGAATAAGAGTCCAATCGAACTATCAGCTGACTTAAGTATGCTGGGGTCTTCTTAATCTACCTGTCTTTAACCATCTCCCTTAAAATACATCACATTTCAAGCCAATCACCAAAATCCAGACCGGCCCAAGTTTTTCAAAAAATCTGCCCCTATCAAAACGCAACACACGTTCCTCAAATACTCCGACCATCCTACCAAGACTGCGTTCGAGCACAAATAGTACGAGAATTCTGGATTTATTGTAAACTGGCTGGCGATTTTCACGGCGGAATAGCCTCAAATTGCTCCACCAGCGATGTAATAGCTTTCTGAGCTGTTGTTATTGCTCGTTTTGGATATTGTGCCTGTTATTAAAACATACGCTTTCTGTTTTATGCTGATCTCCCAAAGAATTTTGAGGAAAAATAAAGCTTGTTACGTAATTTTTGTGGGAAGCAGGTGTTCGGAATCGTAATTAGTGTGAGGTCCGTTGGATTTTGGTCTTTCAATAATTTTACATATTCAAATTCAATTTCTCCAATTTTTTAAACATGTAAAAGCGAAGCTATATTGAGTCACAAACTTTTTTGTTCTAGTGTTTTCATTTCAACAACTGCCTATCTGACCTCCTTAACCTAGTTACCCAGTAACAATACTAAAACTGGTTGTCAGACTTTCTGGCTTTTGATTACCCGTAACGACTGCAAAAGGTGACCAGGTCACAATAATTAATCGTGATTTATCATAATTTTGGTAAACTTGATTAAATACAGGGTCTTATAAGTACCTACACAAAAAATATGGGTAATATTTGAATCACTAGTAATATTGAAATCACAACCGAATTATCACAAACCCATGTAGCTTTTTATATAAGTTCTTATTAAATCGGCAATGTTTTCATTTTCTATAGAGGTACAATTTAACTTTCAAATCCACCTGACGCGTGCTATCGACAGACTTATAAAAATAACAAAGAAGAACCTTTTATTATAAAACAATATACATTAATAAAATGACAAGGCGCTGACTACGGAGGAAAGAAAGATGAGCGGAGATGCTAAGGCAGGTAAGTCTCCTGCCGGGGCTTGTTCGAAAGAGTTACCGCGGCCCTGGTACAAAAAGGGCTTAAGAAGGAACATGATGGGTTTTAGTCAGTAAGAGTCTGACACTCCCTCACGCTACACCAACAGCTGGAGGGGTCATATTTTGATGATTGCCAATAAAAAAAGGATAATATTGCCAATAAGATAAGTCTGGCGCCTTCTTCTAGTTCAGCTACGTACGGCGGACGCGATCAAAACTATCAGTTACTAGTGAACTAACGAAGCGTTCGGATTTCTCGAGACATTTGTCAAAATAGTTCTTGAATGATTGGTGCATTTGCTTAAAAAAATGGATGATTCCCAAAGAATAAGGGCGGAGCCAGTAATGCTTTTTAGCGCGCTACTTTCTTAAGAGATTTTCCGTTATGACATATCCGCTCGTCATTTGTTCTCTATGACGCAGACGTAGCCATTCCAATATTCTTAGAAATACGACAATGAAAACAAGAGGTATAAAGTTACATTAATTAGTGAAAGACTATCTCTTAGCTTGAGGCCATTGGTTTAACAATTGTGCTGGCATTTAAAGATAGCTAGTTATTTCCTTTGATTTCTCTTGCTTCTTTTAGAACCCTTTTATATATTTTTTTAATGATGAGGAGTTTTTCGATTCCATTTTATAATTATTAATATTGTTTTGTAAATATGTGTATAACGTTGTATATATCAAATAAAATTCAATTAAAAAATGTATTGGAAAAAAATTAAGAAAAATTATTATGCGAAAGTACCCCTCCTCTGACCGTCTTGCTTTCAAGTAAAAGCTGCTAAAATAAGTGAAAACATATTGGTACATAGATAGTGTAGAGCCTGAGAAAAGACGTAAATAGGGTACTTTTTAGTGGTCCTCCCGTGACGAGTTAATCACGTACTTACAGCAGTTTTGTACTTATTGCATAAAAACATCAAACAAACAGATATACAAAAATACTTCATTAAGTAATTTGCCTTTTGTCAATGTAAGTTAAGCTTTTGTATTTTTTTATGTAAATACATAACTACTTACATTTTAGAACATAAAAATCGAATTATATTATGTTTAAGGACCTTTAAGCCCCCTTTATAACCATTTTCATAGAAATCTATTTTAGATACTTACCTACATGTTTTTAAAACTCAATATTTTAATTTTCTTTTTCTTTATATAGGTACAAAATATATAAACATTTCTTACATTTCAATAACATTTAATGAAATCGCAATTTTAATTTCTCATATAAGTATCCACGGGTTTAACAGCTAAATCACAAGAATGCTAAAAGAATTATTAATTCGGTCTAAAGAGTTCCTATCTAGAAATAATGACCTTTTTCTAAGTGTGTAAAAATATTACTTAGTTCTTAATTTCCTCTGGCGACTAGTAGAAATCAAAATCAATTTATTTTCTTAACAATCTTCAATAGAAAATGAACCTTACAGCCTTAAAAATAGAGTTGATTTTGATCTGAAATATTTAATTTTAGACTATCAAAAGGTTTGAAAGCCGGGATTCTTTCAAGTGTAAACTTTAAATACTATTGTTTTGAACTCAACGCATGAATTAATTTAATGGAATTTTGTGATAATCTAATTTGTATATGTAATGTAAGTATCTAAGTACTATTGTTCGAAATAAATATATTGTAAGGACTTTGTAATGTCATATTGTAATATTATGTACTTAAAAAGATTAACGTTCAAATAATTTTGAAAGTGAAAATTCAATTTGGCCCCTTTGTTTTTAGTTATATGTAAAAACATGATATATCTACTTAAATATATTTTCCATGAGAGTTAATATAACAAGAACTATGTTACTATACTATAAATTGGAGAAAAATAATTTTCCAAAATACTGGTCACAGTCGCCTCTATACTAATTCGAAACATTTTGTTTGTTCGTCCCCGTAAAGGGTCCGAAAGTACTGAACCAATTTGAAAAATTCCTTCATGGTTAGAAAGATAAACTATATCCAAGTAACATAGGCCATTATTTTGTTTAAATACGTGAAGAAGTTCCCAATGGACGCTAGAAAACTGTAGGTAAATCGTCCTCAATGTAAATAGGTAAATATGTAATTTTTTGTCACATCAACACATCTAACTAATTACTGGTCTACTAGCTCTACGCGAACAATTTCGGCAGAATCTCGCCACATAGGGCAAACTAGAAGTGAATAATATTGGCAACGTTCATTAGCTATGCATATCGTACTGCCTCATAAGTTTAAAGCTTACGTTAGTATCGTCGGCACATAGATTGCTATTCCCAACCCTTAGCTAAGTTATTTCTATGTTCTGACTACTCTAACGTTTTCAATTTAATGGTCTCAGATATGAAGATCTTTTCTTGAAGAATTAAATGAAATACATGACACTTTCTTCTTTCTTTTGCAGCTTTCACTAGCGGTTTTATCTACGTTCTCAGAGCACAAAAATAGCCTATAGTGAGACTTATAGTCTTACTCAATGGATGGACATTGTAACACTGCTTTTTTTTCAAAATAATTCCAGTAAGTCTGCTCGATGGAAAAAAATCTATGTACTTACTATTTAATTCGTTTCTTAAGAAGTTTAATATTGACAAAAAAAAAACTCGCTCACTCCTATTCGGTGCAAAAGACATATAAATTAAATTATTTACAAACAAAAAAAAATTAACCCTAAAGCAGTCACGTTGCCAATATAAATGTCATCAAGCACTAGAGCAATTACGCACCGCCATTTACGTGGAACAAAAACATTTCTTTAGCAATAGATAAACATTTCGTTGTGAATGGGGAAAAAATTCAAAAGTCAACCCTTTCTTCTGTTGGCAAACGTTTGTCGATGCCATCTGATTATGTAAAGTTTCTTCGTACATCGGCCGTGGTTGAAACAATAGCGTTTGATGTTAGGGTTGGGTTACACTAGAGAAAGATGTTATGCTTGGATGGAGTACTAAGATTTTTTTTAAATAAATGGCTATATTAGATTTAAAACCCTATGCAACATATGTAGGTGCACAGGATTCTAGGAGGGGGAATTTGATGATTTCCTATCTCAAAAGTCAAACGGTTTCTCAAGTTTGTATCATCATCATCATCATCATCAGCCTATCGCAGTCCACTGCTGGACATAGGCCTCTCCAAGTGCACGCTACTGAGATCGATTTTCTTCTCGCAGACAGCTTTCAAGTCTGTACCTATGCATAAAAATAAAAATTTCGTCGGAGGATTTTTTTTGCCCTAAAATATTTTTTTATAACGAAAGTAGGCTTTACACGTGTAATCGTTTTGATTATAATTTGGTGCTACTTACCTCGTATAATAATTTGATTGAAAAACAGCAAACATCCTCAATTTTGAGGAAAAAATGTGATTATTGCCTTACGGCCGTTCCTAAATCCCAATATTCTATCTATCTGTGGTTTTACTTAAAAGAGATAGTATTTGACATTACGTGTACGGGAGTAAATAATGACAAAATTTTATCTCTAGTCTGCAACAGAAAAACAAATCTTCTTTATTTTACTAGTATAGACTGGAAAAGGCCGTTACCCTTATTAACCTTCATATAAATGTTTGTACAAAATATAGTCTAGGCACAAATTCTTACATTTACACCAACAAATCCAGGAAACCAGTTACCACCTTACCCGTTTCTACGTCAAAGCAGTGCAGATCAAAGGGTTTGCCACTGTAATTACAGCCACATGAGACATTTTACCTTTGTCTGTGCTACAAAGCCTTTGGCCGGGTTAGCTGATGACCAGAGCCAACACATACTAATCGGAATGTAGGCTTGTTTGATAGTGAGTCTTGATTTTATCTATGGCATTGTTATGAATCAGATGTTTTGGTAAAATGAGAGCACCTATTTTGATGAAATTTAGTAATATAAATGGTATTTTAGAGGTGGTGTTTGGTTTGGGAGATAAATCTGAATCTATGTAAAAGTTATTAGAGAGTAAAAAACCTTTAATGGGTTTTTAAGTTCAGAATCCATTGCCTGATTACAGAATTAACTAAACTATTAATAGATTAGAAGTTAATTAGAATCTTAAAAGTTTTCTTAAAAACAGTACTTATTAAATCTTTTAAAACCAAAGAAATTATCCACATTTTCTTAAAAAATCTCTATCAAAAATCGCCTTAATTTTCCTTAATCCTCACTAAGAAATTAATAAACTACTCCATCTAATTAAATCCAGCTTAAAGTATTAAGCTGCTCCAATATTTATTGCCCTGCCTCTAACCGGCGCAAACCGGTTTCCGAAGCACCATACACTTGGAAACTAACGTGTGTGTGTGAACTAGGCTTTAGTCGTTTTATGAGCTTCTACCCCAAGCTACTGGTTTGTGGCAAGAATATTTTACCGATAAATATCTTTAAGACGATTCTTTCTGTTTATCGTTAGGGTTTTCGCTGATTTTCTTCACAGTGTCTTTTTTAGGGTTCTCTAAGCAAATAACGGGACCCTATCCCCTGTCTACTAAGACTTCGCTTTTCGTCTGTCCTGCCGTCCGTCCATCACCAGGCAATATCATATTCATATATTTATTAGCATTCCGCAATCCTACAATAGATACTGAAGAGGTTTAAAGTTAAGTACAACTTTGGACCCAGTTAGGGCACAGCAAAAGAAGTCATTACAACGTATCAATAATACATAAAATGAACTATCTCATGAACCATGATCTTCACAAATGATATGTACTATAATAATATAAGTATTTTAGGAGACTCTCATACAAAAAATGTATTTTTGCTAGTTCTACAGTAATGGTACCTATATACGGAACCGTTTATGCGCTCCTCCAACTCGTACTTGCCTAGTTTTTTCTTTTAAACCAAGTTTTTATAGTCGGATTATTGAGCAAGATTGCGTTCCCGCTATTGTCTTAGTTTTGTTTTTTTCGGCAATGACTACATTAGTGGTAGCGTTTAGGTAAATTGCTGATTTCAGTATTTCGTTCTGCCTGTTGGAGGGTTGAATGGAATTGCTAATCTGTATTTTGTTTGTTTTTTAATGTTTCGTTAAATGTATTCAATATAAAGATATTTCTTGGGCATTTTTGTTTTTATAATATGTATTGCTGAATATGGAATTGGTTTCTTGTAATTTAATGCCAGTGCTCAATATAAAATGCCTTTACTTATTCTGATATTGTTTTCAATATAAAACGGAAGAGCCGATTTCATGACATATCTGCACACGCTGAAAAATTTGCTTGCAACTTAAAAATCCTGCTGCTAAAACGGTTCATATGTTTAAGACTGCTACGGTGCCACAAACCAACATACATTCAAATCTATAAAGCCCCATTTTTTGCATTCGGAATTTAAAAAATATCAGACGGTCTAGCTAACAAAGTTTTTATCTCTCAAAATACATTGTCTCAAAAACTATTAATCCATTTCAACCGCAGACCAAATCTAGGCCCAAAAACTGAACCTAAATATAATTTAATTCAAATACTAACACATGGTTGATAATCCTTAGAGTACCCGTAAACTGCAAACTTTTAGTCGGCCGATTGTTTGTTTGGGCTCATAGATCAGTATGAAGACAAATGCACGCACCGGTTAAGCAGTACACGGCCTCCTAGGCTGAACTGCAAGATGCCATACCAAAAAAAAAATGGTAGCACGCACATTACAAAGATCAGGTATTTAGCCGGTATCAGACCGATTGAAACTTTTATTGTATTTTTAATATTTTGTACATTAACGGCCCTTCAAACCATACAGACAGAATTGTGTAGCTGAGGAGTTTGTTCCACTTCTTCTTTCCAACAAGAACACATAGGAAGTGGTGAAGGGCGGGCATTTTGGGGGCTGTCTTTTGTAACTTTGATCTTCAAAAGTGCTGATTTTCAGCCTACTTTGAATAAATGACTTTTTATATGATCTTTAACTAGGGACCCGCTCCGGCTTCGCTCGGGATAACAGTATCTCCCCACTATTTACCTATTAATGTATGTTATTATACAAACAAACCCTCTTCTTTAATTACTCTACCTATCTATTAAAAAAACTGCATGAATATCGGTTGCGTGATTTTGAAGATTTAAGCTTACAAAGGGACAGCATACAGGGACATAGGGATAGAAAAAGCGATTTTGTTTTATACTATGTAGTGAATCACGATTAAAAAAATATATACTGTTAACCATCTGGTCAACTGTCGGCCGACTGTTTAGTCTACAGTCTGGAGGTAGGCTTACAAATCTAAGCGAATTAATTAATTTCGTATTGAGCATCAATTGTTATTAGTTAGTAGTTTACTATTATTGCGGCCATAAACCTGGATTACGTTATCTCGGTAATATCGTGGTTTAATTACTTTTCTGCGTATTTCATTTATAGTGTTAGATGTAGTTGTCACTTTTTGGGAGAGGTCGATTTCACATTGATATGTATTATATAATCGCAGATTATAAAGGTAGAATTCCGTGGATAGCGGCTACGATAGCCGCGCGCGGCTTACGACAGTCGTCGGCCGCGCGCGACAATAGTCAACCTATGAAAATGTATGGCGCCGCTGCCGAGGCTAGCGACAGTCGCGCGCGGCCGACGAATTTCGTAAGCCGCGCGCGGCCGTAGTATGCATCGCAACATGGTCTAGCGCTTAGTATCTATATAATTTTAGTAAAACCAGAATTGAATTGTTTTTTATTTAGTCGGCAAAACTTCCTTTTGTTTTCATTACAATACAAATGCTTTTGAATCAGTATTGGGCAGTATCCTTCATCATTTCTACTTTTTAAAGATAGGGTAGATTGGTAATCTATTTTCATAATACAGCCACAGCAACACGTCATCCTCTTCTTCTTCAAGGATATCAATTAGCACTTCGACTAGAGGGAACGGACGAACAAAATCTACTAATTTCAACACAATGCCGCGCGCGGCTCACGAAATTCGTCGGCCGCGCGCGACTGTCGCGAGCCTCGGCAGCGGTGCCATACATTTTCATAGGTTGACTATTGTCGCGCGCGGCCGACGACTGTCGTAAGCCGCGCGCGGCTGCGTCAGCCGCGACCCACGGAATTCTAGCTTAAGCCCCCTGATCAGCATCTGAAAGTAATTTACGAATTTGTTAACCATAACCATTACTTTGCACACCTGGATAAAAAGTGTAAACAACAAATGGTCTACTAGCACTGAAATATTTTTCCAAATCAGTCCAGTAGTTTCTCAAGTGTGCTCAAACACACAAACTCTTGAGTTTTATTTTATAGGTGACTTATAAGTATAATTAATAATGAAAAACACTCATAAGAAAAAGCACCTTTTTGTAAGTCGGTCAAAAACACGTCAGCCATAATAAAATCTCCCATAATATTATTATATCTGGCTAAAACGGCTGACTATCACGGAAAAGGCAGCTTATCTAACAATAGAATCCGTTCAGTCAGTTCATCTATTTATGGATACAGTTTTTTCACCATTAACTGTTTTCCATTGTTCCATGGAAAAGGGAAAATAAGTGTGGAATGGCTTTTTTATTCTTTGGTTCTTTTTAATATGTTTTTCCTGTCATTGCTACCAGCAAGTATCCGACTGAACGAAAAAAAAACTGTTTAAACTGTTTTAAAAAACCACAGATGTCCAATGCAGTGAAAGACTAAAAAAGATGCTATAAGAGGCAGTTCCAGTTCACACGGTATTGCTATGTATAAAGTGTGGCGTATACCATGTACACAGAACCATTCAAAATAACCATAATTTTACAAAAGTACAAAACACCCGTTTTAACCCGTGCATAAGATGATTCTTCTAAATCTTCATCTTAGATCCTTTGGTTAACCTTACGACTTACTAAAAATGCAGCTAAAATCATAACAAGGCTGTTCTAAGAAGTCCGAGTAGAGCTAAGATACAATTTTCCATGACTTTATGATTCCAGTTCATATCTTCCGACTATTGTCAGCAGAAATACATTCGACCGCTGATTTGTATGACGTTAAGATCCTTGGAAGATGTTTAAACTAGACTTTGGATTCCATAACACAGTTACATACAAGTTGACCTAATGAAAGCATGTTAACAAAATGTACCTACACACACTTGTTAAGTCAAGTCCCTACATCAATAAAATAAGATCAGACCTTCAATCTTAACACAAAACCTATCAATTTCTGACTTCAATTGCCGCCAATAATTGCCAATGACCATCTTGTTTTATACAACCTTGTGTCTTCTGTCTCTTTCTTACCCCCCTACTTTAAGTAGGAGTGAGTAAGATGGAGAAGGTTTCTCACTTTCATGTAGGGCCTACATTGGGAGCGTCGAGTCTCACCAATTATGGCGATTTACGACCATGGCGAATTGTTCCGTGGTGAATGTTGAGGATGTGAGAGTACTGGAAGAGATTTTGTCTTGACCTTCAGGATTATGTAAGGGAATATGGTCTTCAAGACATTTTATTTTTCAAAAAAAATATCTCTAATCTTGCTTTGCTGTTTAACTAAATTCTATGTCATTGTGAACAAATTTAATGCCATTTGCTTACCAAAATAATAGGTATACCAATATTTGCTTGCACAACCCAATCAGTTCAGCAATTTTTAGCGAAAGCGTAACAAAAAAATAGCTTCTCTTTCGCATTTATTATATTTGCAAGATTTTTTTTTAGGAATTTAATTCATGACCTTATTGCAACTAAAACTTTTCACCATATGAGCCAGTTCAATTACGACTTGGTTGGTGGACTTTCAAAGGTTTCAGCTTGACATACCTCGTCGTCATCTCTGACAAACGTCCACTATTTGACGGCTGCCTTCCCGCGCGCTGTGGTAACTTGGCCATACAAACCGCACTTTCCAAGCGTGTTAGTGAGCGCACTGTGACATATCTAGTAGTAGGTACAATCTAAATCCACGTAAAATGCCAACAGCAGGTACAAATTAAGGGCGTCGCGGTACAGCTTTATTTATTTACTTTAATTTAGGGATACGACACCATAATGACCCCTCTTGGATTTTAAAAGGACTTAACTTGGTTTATAGGTCCTATATAAGTGTTGTTTGCTTATAAATGGTCAAATTATTTGAGACTATACGTTTTCTTTGGCTTTAGCGGTTTTAAGAGTATTTAAAACTAAGTTTGTCTGAAATACAGGTTGTATAATATATTTATTTATATATTAGATTGGCATTTTTAATTGGCTGAATGATATTTCAGTGTACCTACCACCAAAATAGCTATCCTGAAACGAAGAAATACATTCATCATTATGTGTTGAAATTAGCTCATAATTATGTATGATTTTGAACTTATCATAATGAGTAAGTACCTATACCTAAAGAAAATATGATTGAAAGCTGAAATAATTTTACATAATTTTAATTATTTAACTTGTGTTCTCGATTTTCCAAAAACTTTTATACAAGATGATAAAAATTCCAAGGACACATCTCCAAAAAATATAGAAGTCAGTCTATATAACCGGGAAAGGTATTGCCATAAGCAAATATAAAACCGCCGTCCCTGCACTCAGAAATATTGAAACTCGCATACATGACATATGCATACTTTTATTCTTATATTGTTTGCCTAAGAGTGTTTATAGACCAAACAAATAAAGAACCAGAGCTAGAACATGGACGTTTTCTTGAAGCAATAAGCATTTTTTTTTTAACATCAAAGGTCAAAGTATCTCAAATTGTTACAAAAACATTAAAATTGAGGCAGCTCCTGTAAGTTATTGTAGTAGGTGTCATTTACGTAGCCACGATGGGGCAGTGTGGGGCACTTGGCCCGTCTTGAGGGAACTACTTCCTACGCCCGGTTAAGACACTATCTGCCGTTTCATTTAACCAATTTTGGTTAAAAGGTAGGTAGGTATAATCACTTTTGGATTATTATAAGAATATTGGTAACTATGGCTCGTAGGTATAAATATTATATTTAGGAAATGTGTTTAAAAGCCTTAATATTTATGCCAAACGCATGATGGTGTGATAGCAAAACGATTTGCACCACAGCAACTGACAAAATTGCACTAATTTGATTTACTGTTTAAACATAGACTAAGTTCGTTACAACAGAGGTTCAGATAGGCATAAAATTATAACCTGCAGTAGCTATTGCCATTTAAAAAAAATGATAAAACAATGTTTTTATAAAAAATATGTATTAAGATTTTTCACTGAAGAAGATCTGTGTCTGCGTAAATGTGTGTGCATTATAAAATGTCCTGTGCAGCTAGCTGATCTCTTTATATGAGAACAGCCGCCGTAGCTGATAATCGGGTAGGAGGACATCATCATTTAATCATCATTGCTTATTATTTAACAAAAAAATACATTGTGAAAAGCTTGTTAATTTTAAATGTCTTCACTAGATAGTATAAAAGAAAGTCTCTTTCCCTGTTCCTATATCCCTATGTATTCTTAAATCTTTAAAACTACGCAACGGATTTTGATAGGGTCTATTTTAATGAATTTAATGGATAGAGTGTTTGAAGAGGAAGGTTTATATGTATTTAGTACTAGCATTGCACCCATGCGAAGCCAGGCGGGTCGCTAGTATCTATACTAATATTATCCGATTTGAATAATATCCGATTTGAATAATTTCTTTCAGTGTTAGATAGCCCATTTATCGAGGAAGGCTATATTCTACTTTTTTTCCCGGTACGGGAAGTAGGTCCCACGGGATGCGGGTGAAATCGGCAGGAGCTAGTTTAATAATAAATAAATCACTACAAGACACCATCACACTACCATTATCTTTACGATACACACACTGAATCTTCCAAAACATCGCCACAATTTGCCATCATGGCCGCTAAAATGTAGCTAAGTGTCCAAGCACACTACATCACTAATTGATACTAAACATGGAGAACCAAATGACTAGCGGAGATATCATGACGCAAAATCTCGTAAGAAAGTAGCGCGCCAAAATGCGGGTTCGGGGGACGATGAACGTTACTAGCTCCACTCGTACTTACCTTTCAAGGAACCCGACCATAATTTTCAAAATAAAATCACAAATCTATCTTTGCACATGTACTCAACTTTATCCGGTTAGACTGGAAGCCGACCCCAACAAAGTTGGGAAAAAGGCTCGGAGGATGATGAGAATCCCGAACGTCTTGTTAGTTCTTTTCATGTTGCTTGACCTACAAGAAGGCGCCTGACCTACCTTCCTCATAGCATCTCCGCTAACTTTCCTTTCTCTTTGATACTAAAACTTACATGGCAAGATAGTAACGACATTTTAGCGCTGCTAATGCATTTGGTGAGCAAATAGCTTGGACCTGTAATGGGATGTTCCGAGCCAAAAATAAAGGGGTATTGCTTTGTGCACTCTGCTTTGGCTGATGAATATTGTAAGGCGTTCCTTAGTTGATAATTATGCCCGCTTTGGTTTAACCTTCCACGAAGTAAAAGTTTTTGAAATCTTGTTTTATTCTCACTAGCTGTGTTACAACATGATATTTTTTGTATGGCTATATAAAAAATCTCAATCAGTCCAGCCATTTACCGTGAAAATGAAACAAAGCTAAAAAAACTTAAGTTACTTACGTAAGTTATAAGTAAGTATTTAGGTTAGTAGTTGTAGTGTCCAAAAACTTCTGAACAGATAAACATTTTATTTCGAAACTTTATGTCTAGAGAGAGTAGATTAGGTTTATTTGTGAAGTTGTCATACAAACATATTTTTAAAGACTTTTCAAAACATGCTTAGAATAATCTGAATAACTGATGATAATAGTCATAAATACTATGCCTGTAATGAATAACTTTCAGTAAATCAAAAATATTTTAAACATATCAACAAAATTAATAGAGCTGTCAAAATGTACCCGATATTTAACGTTAAAATGATTTTAAATATTAACAGTCAATTTACAACTTAATATTTAAAATATCAATTTACAATTTTATCGTATGAGTTAAAGACACTTTTGACAAGTAATTAAATTCGTATTTAAATGGATTTTATAACGAAACTGTTAATGATTTTCTAGAAAACTTTTATGAAGTTTTTCGGTTTGTATAATTTTCAATTCGATAACTAGTTCAGTATTATATTAAAATTATAATGAACTTTGATTTGGTTTTCATATAATATTGATGAAAAATGAAATTAAACCTTTCTAGACAGTGAAATCCAACTAATTCGAAAACAAAATTAGAAAAAAATGCCTTTTCATATTTTTCATTTGGTTGATTTACACGACTCCAAAAGTCAATTACATAAATCAGAATAGGTACATTCCTTGCGAAGGAAACTTAAAAATAATAAAAAATTACTTAAGTAAATAAATCATGTATAAAAAACTCACATTTTCTTGACTTAAATATTGTTGAATACTATAGATATTCCGTTCATAAATGATCTATATATATAAAAATGAAACTCGTCACGACATAACATGAAAACGGCTTGACCGATTAGGCTTAAAATTAGAGGGGAGGTAACTTGGACCCGGGAGAAGGTTTTAGGATAGTTTTTGTCACCATCCGGCTACGGGACGCGGGTGAAACCGCGGATGAAAGCTAGTATAACATAAAATACGTAGGCAAAAACACCACACTAAATTCACGCCCTATCTACGTCAAATGAACTAATCTATGAGCCATTACAGTTCATTGGCAATTTGTGCGTATAAATCAAATTTAGCTGAACTGCCTGCTTGATGCGGTGTAATGCATCGATAGAATTATCGATAATAATGCTGTATCATTGCTTGTACGTAGCTGTTTAGTGTTGTTTAGGAATAGGGATGTAGTTGGTTTATCGATATTGAAGTGATGGGTAAGCGACTGTCATTTTTACATCTTTGGCAGCCGTTACAGGTAGTCAGAAGCCTGGAAGTCTCACAACCAGTCTTATTGGGTTACTCGGATAACTGGGTTGAGGAGGTCAGATAGGCAGTCGCTCCTTGTACAACACTGGTACTCAGCTGCATGCTGGTTAGACATCATAGTTGGGAAAAGGCTAAGCACATAGATGATAATGAAGTAATGGGAAATATTTTTCTGAGTTTGATGGTAATACTGTAAAATTACCAATATCTGTACGCGCTAATCTTAGGAACTACTGATTGAGGCTTTAGTTTATTTTACGGACGTGGGTGAAACCGCTAGTTGAAGCTAATATTATGTAGAAAGCGAAGTACCTATTGCTAAGCACATCATTTGTTTTTTTTATCTTCTATACATATAATAAATCTGTAGAAAAGTAATTTTTGTACATTGAAGAAATTGACAAAAAAAATAGCCAGCAAGTTAAAGGATAACTAACAAAACCCATTTCCATCATTTTCGTCATTTTTGTCTGTTTGTCTGTTTATCTGTTTGTTCGTTCGGGATTCACGTAAAATCTACGAATCCAATGCAGACAATGCTTATATACAAAAATTCTACGTAACTTGGGGTATTACTTAGTTTTTGTTTCATCGAAATCGATTCACTCTATCAAAAGATATGATTAATTTTGTGAATTCAAGATGTAAAATATTACGACACGCAATCTGTTTGTCAAAACTGTACATTTTAATGTTGTACTTATATTAGTTGATCGGCCTATTATTAACCTTTACACAGAAAATCACACCCTCATAAGTAACTTTGGAAGAAAAAAAAATATGAAAATTTTGTTTAGCCAAGGTTAAAGTAGCTCCATCTGTGGTAATCTGTGGTAAATAAAATACATCAAATTTGTCAAAGGAGTGAGGTGGTAAATGACAATAAATTACAATACATTCTTTATAGAGGATTATTATTTCAACAGATGGAGTTGTGTATTTTCCGTAATTCACCATATTTTAACACGTAGTGTAATTTTTCGATAGACATTTCAATAGTGTTTGTCAGTTTGCCGTACCACATCAAAATCCAACTATAAGGTGATCTTCACACTGCCCCGCATCACGCTGCATCTTGCGTGTCGACGCACCTACGCGCGTTCTTGCGGGAGTGCAGATCTGCATCATCGTGCGGGTTTTTCACGCACTCACGCGCGTAGGTGCGTTTTGTAAATTCACGCACAGCGGCTCTCATCGAGTTCCATTTTCAAATATACACGTCACGCCCATTCAAAATCACGCGCGTCACTGCGGGATCAGTGTGCCATACCTTGCGTTTCGCCCCGCACCTACGCGCGGGGGTGCGTGTTTCTCCGCATGTATGTGCGTGATCCGCATGAATGCGCGTGGATGCATTTTCAGTGTGTTGGACTATGCGTGTTTTCCATACAAACGGAGATATTTCCATACAACGGAAAAAAACGCATCCACGCACTACGCTGCATCATGCGGGGCAGTGTGATAATCGCCTTACCTTGATGAAAGGAAAATTAATAGTTCTCAGCCAAATTTAAAACGGTGCCATCTAAATTATTTTTTGAACATTACGTCAAAAATGATGACTTTAGTGGAACAATTAATTATCATTTAAAGTTACAGATGGAGTTCATATCAGGATTTTTTCATATACATAGTTTAGCTTATCTTCCACTAATGTGGTGCCCTTAAAACAAATTACTTTGAGTGAGTAGTATTAAGTAGACCTTAATTATTTTTTCTGATGCAAAATATGTAAACTTAATCCTAGAAGAAAGGAGGATCTGTCTCTCGCAAGCGCTGCTAAGCGTGAGGTAGGTAGGTAATGTAGGATTCTGTAGCTTTAAAAACAAGCCCAGATACAAAGTGCAGATAAGAAATGGGAGCTTTCTCGATTTAATACCATACACACGTAAAATGCTTTATGCGTCTGAAAACGTACAAATTGCGCGTCGCATACCAGAGACATGCTTACTTTCAACTTCTGATCGCAAATACACTGGTCACGATTACGAACAGTCTCAGTAAGACCCGAGCCAAGTCTAAAAAAACACCTTTTATATAAAAATACGTTTGATGTCATTCAATCACAAAGACAGAATTGTTTTCTGTCTTTGTGATTGAATGAATTTCCTAATCCAGCATGCATTGCAGGTGTGCATTTCACAAAAACCAATGGTATCCTATTCGAGAAGTCAAAAGAGTCGACCTGCCAACGTCAGCTTCTGCGCTAAGCAAGTGTTCTTAATAGTACCATCAGAATTACATTCATCGTTGAATGAGGTGAATAAATTTTCAGAAACCACAATAACAGTAGGAGCCAAAGCATATGATCGCTTCATAGAGCTCTGATTGGCCCCAGGTGACCAAGTCAGGTCTGATTTGTTCGTTCATCAGATCTTTGAAAGTGTGTCGATGGATACTTACTGTCGTCCTGTGTGACACAAAATATGGTATATAAACGTCCTCCGCAAGAGCGAATTTTTTCCCGGTGTGCGGTAGTGACGCACAGTATACAACACTTATGTTTCTTTCGATTTGCTGGCTCCACCAAGAAATGACAAATTGACAAAAACACATGAAGTGGACTCTCACAGATACGTACATTTTGCCTATTCGTGAACTAATGCAAACATTTCGGTGGAGTCCCGGCTTAGGCCTCCCCCACATTAGGCGTGCGCGATCCTCGGGCGTGTGAGTAGCGCGGGCGCCGCGCGTGCGTCGCAAGCGCGTTGTGTGAGCGTCGCGTTTTGCTGATCTGCGGCATTTGCAGCGCGCTCGCGGCGCGCACGCGCCGCTCTCCTTGATGTTTAACTGCTAAGGCGATAAGCGGGCGGCGGGGATAGCGGGCGAAGGGGTAAGAACGCAACTCGAGCGCCGCGTGCTCGCCGCGAGCGCGTCGCTTGCACTCTTCACACACGCCGCAGGGCAGCAAAACGCGACGTTCATGCAGCGTGCTCGCGACGCCCGCGCTACTCACACGCCCGAGGATCGCGCACGCCTAATGTGGGGTCAGCCTTACCATAGTGAGTAAGTGCACAGAAAATCCCCGTCATACAAGTGTTTCTCCCCAGTAGTGAAACTATCCTACCCTATGCGCCTGCTGATGATGATGACTCATTTTATCATCCATCCAGCTATTCCCCAACTATGTTGGTGTTGGCTTCCAGTCACCGAATCTGTTTGAGGACCAATATTTTGCTTGGAGCGACTACCTATCTACCTATCTTCAATCCAGTCACAAGCCGATATCCATGGTAAGACTGACAGACTTTCTGGCTTCTGATTAGTCGCAGCAGCTGCAGAAAATGTACAAATGACTGTTTGTCAGACTTAAAGCATATAGACATAGATTATAATCTATATAATTATATCTATAAACAGTTATAATTATAACTGTTCCTGTGAAAATTACTTACGCACCATACGTAACAATTTTCCAAATTGGCTGACTAGATCCAGAGATATTCACAACGTCACAAACTTTACTTCTTTTGTTTAGATATATGGTCACATCCACAACACAACCTTGATCAATGAATCTATGCGACTGCTAAGTGCTAATCCTAATTATACTGTCACGTGAAAGAATGCACCTACGGGATAAGTAGTATTTTGACTATTCTATATTGCCCACGCAGACGAAGTTGCGGGCAACAGCTAGTTACAAATATATGCATTAATCCAAAGCTACTATTTCTCAATACCTCAACAAACAACTTTGTTAATATCAAAAAACGCAACTCCCCATTCATCACGATATTTATTTAAAACTGCATATCTGCGGATAGTACGAAAATACTCAGTAACAACAGTTAAATCTTAGAACACGGAACCAACCGGAATCGCCATGATTAAAAGTATTATTTGGAGAAAAAATCTGCTAAACAATGGAGGTATAAAGCAGCTGAAAAAAAATAATCGCAAGCTTTCACCCGAATGTACTTTTAAATAAATTGCAAGTTAAATAAAGACGAAAATTGCGACATATCAATTAGGTAT
Organism: Helicoverpa armigera; assembly: GCF_030705265.1. NCBI lineage: Eukaryota > Metazoa > Arthropoda > Insecta > Lepidoptera > Noctuidae > Helicoverpa > Helicoverpa armigera. The sequence continues at coordinate 7,927,569 of NC_087141.1, forward strand.
GCATTATATTCAATGGTGTGCATTTGCATGCACAAGATTGAATAGAGTTAGTACCTTAGTAAAAGGAAAAAGCACTCCATTGGTGTATCCAATTGGTTACATCTTCTTCTTCTTCTTCCGAGCCTTTTGCCAACTATGTTGGGGTCGGCTTCCAGTCTAACCGGATGCAGCTGAGTACCAGTTCTTTATAAGGAGCGACTGTCCTATCTGATCTCCTCAACCCAGTTACCTGGGCAACCCAATACCCCTCGGTAAGAGTAGTTGTCCCAGTTACCCGGGCAACTCAATACCCCTTGGCAAAACTGGTTGTCAGACTTACTGGCTTCTGATGCCCGTAACGACTGCCAAAAATGTTCCATGACAGCAGCCAATGGCGTGTCCGGTTAGTTACATGTTCAAAGAATAAAAAGTACCATTATTTGTGAAACAAATGCACTGTGGGTCGTGATTTATCGCTGGAGCCAACTTTAATATTGTTTGTAACAATAAAAATTATACAGTGCGCTATTTGATGGGAAGCCATTTTAAAATATGGCTTGATATTGCAACGGTTTATGAGGATTATGTTTTTGCTCGGTTCTGTTGTAGTGGAAAAATAAATTGAGGGTGAAGGAGAATTATTGTTTTTGTTAAACTAGCCATTTTTAGTTCACTTACATTTTATGGGATGTAGAATGATAGGCTAGTAACGTCCTTTTGTCTAAATAGTTCCAAAATTTCTCAATATGAAAATCAATGTAATCACCTACACATATGTTAATGTTTTCACTTAGATATTAAAATACACATAGGAAGATCCAATCTATACTAATATTATAAAGCTGAAGAGTTTGTTTGTTTGTTTGAACGCGCTAATCTCAGGAACTACTGGTCCGAATTGAAAATTTCTTTCAGTGTTAGATAGCCCATTTATCGAGGAAGGCTATTTTTTATCCCGGTACGGGAAGTAGTTCCCACGGGATGCGGGTGAAACCGCTGGCAGAAGCTAGTATAATATAATGGCTTATAATTATCTCAAAAATAGATGACCGGATTTTCTTTCTGATTCAGTGGGTGAAGTAATGAATTGGTAGAATCGTATGATTCATGAAGCCAGGAAACGTTGCCAAAAATTAAAACGCCACCCATCCATATACTGATCTCAATAAGCTCACCAGACAGCTTAACCTCACACAGATTGATCAACACTTTTCACAACTGCACAATTTATTCCAAGACCCATATGCTTCATCTACAAGTTACCATACTACGTTCTAAGCCATCAGTCTTGCCGCCATGGTGCACCTTGCCAGACGACCAGCCGTTTACCAGACGCGACTATTAGTTGCCAGACAGACCATTCGTTCCCAGACAGTATGCCAGACATTTGTCACTGACCAACAGACGTTGGGTGTAATATGGAAAATGGTTTGTAAATCTGTGTGTTGTTTGGCTGTTTTTTTTAAAGAGAGAAAATGTGTGCTTTCAAGCATGAATGTCATTCTTGCAAGAAAGTTGTGGAAAACAATATATTATGTATGTATATGTAAGTTTGTGCATTTACGTTTAAGCAGATACGATAGGTTGATTGTCAATAACACTTTTAACTCAATTTAGTTTTTTTTTAAACAAAATAATCAATTTTATTGCCTTTGTTTTATTTTTTTACATAGTTTCAAGTACCTACTTACTTACATTGGTACAATACATGCTTACCTTAAGTGGGTTTTTTTTTGTAGTAGTGATTTTAAGTGTTAAAATATAACTTTAAGTACAGCCAGTATCAAAATAGAAATTGATATTTAACAACCATCCATTCTACCTTACCAACATTTTCCAACTAAAAGAACAGAAAAATACTTTTAAAAGAAAGCTCTCGAATTTTCTAACTGTGGAAAACAATAGTAAATAACTCTGGTGACGCAAACTTTAATAAACATAGGTTGGACAGGAGCCGTCGTCGACGCCAATTGATTTATATCTGACGAGGCGAGGCACTGATCTTTGTGCCTCGTTCGACAGTATTGACAAATGCCTCGCGATGTTCTAGGGTTGCCGAGAAAAGATACGGTTGGAAATTTTGTATGCACTCTGTTTATTTAACTTGAAAATATTTTATAGCTAGGTATGAAAATAGCGTGACCATCACCTGATAGTTTAACATATTAACACTTACTTATACAGTATTCACATTTCGCAGTATTGATTGACCATCTTCAACCCTTTTTTGTAGTTAGCCATACCAAATACATCGTCATCAGCCTTTTGTATCGTCCTACTGGGCACAGGCCTCCTCTCGCACTGAGAAGGCTTGAGCGTTAATCATCTCATCAGACCAAATTACATACCCCTGAATAGGTAGTAATAAACCTCATTGACAGCCATTTTAACTCGTCATAAGTGTTTCATTAAGATTGCAAGCATAATTCACTTCGTAAGGTCATCTGCGGGATTTTTCGAAAGAGTTACCGCGGCCCTGGTACATAAAAGGCCTACGACGGAACACGACGGTTTTTAGTCAGTAAGAGTCTGACACTCCCACACCGCTGCTAACCCACAGCGGGAGGGATCATTTGATGATCTTGACGTCGTTAAAAAAAACGGTTATTTTAAAATTGGTATACAAAAGTGTCAACCCTGCACCTAGTGCGTGTAAAAGCAGCACGCACAGTTGGCCATTGCTTATCTGTAGCGCGCCAACTTCATGTTTTATAGACGTGCCTCGTTGGCATACACTGTACTCTACCTTTTTAGAGTTCCGTACCCAAAGGGTAAAACGGGACCCTATTGTTTTCGCTCCTCTGTCCATCCGACCGTCCGTCTGTCACCAGGCTGTATCTCATGAACCGTGATAGTTACAGTTTAAATTTTCACAGATGTATTTCTGTAGCCGCTATAATAACAAATACTGAAAACTAGAATTAAATAAATATTTTGGGGAGGCTCGCATACAACAAAAGTGTTTTTTTTGCTCATTTTTGCTCGATATCGGTAACAGGAAGATGCTTGAAATATTCACAGTATATGGAAAGTGTTATAATTATGGAACGTTTATAAATAAAAGTAAGGAACCCTTCGTGCGCGAGTCCGACTCGCACTTGGCCGGTTTTTGTCACCGAGCCCGATTGGTCACGGTACCTACGGCCCATTTCGTCACAACCCAGTCAATAAAGTGTCGCAGTTTTTGTTAAATTATGGTCGGTTTGCATTCAGGAAAAAAGAGGTGAGTTTTCGGACGTTTTCTGATATGGTGAGAATGGCAGGCAATTGTTTTGGTACTTCAGAATAGTAGCTTTTTGGATTATTGGTATTAAATGTACACACAAAGGGGTTATAAGATGAAATTACTGTGCTTGTTCAAGGTATTGTCAATTTTCGAAAAATTTGACGGAAAAGGATCTTATAATTAACTAAGTTTTAAAAACATACCTAATTACTGATTATGAGATCCTTCTATACCTACCAACTTAGTTCGCAATAAAGATTCTGAATTTGAATTTGAAAATCATTGTACCTATTTGTCGTTTTATTAACTGTCGACCTCCAAAAATAAATGGCAGAACCGGCTGGACTATATTATACACGAGTCTCCTTAAAATGTTTTTTTTTTTAATGGTACCAATTAGCAAGAAACTTCACAAGTATTTTTTATATATTTTAATCCTACTTCATCTAAGTGAATTAAACCCAGTCTACATACATAAAATACTAAGTTTTTCTCACTGGAAGAGCTATAAAATTCCACTTCCGTATCGGAACAGCTCGCTGACGTGATATAGGAGGCACCACATTACCTCTATCGGTAAGAATTTAAAACCGATTCTTAAGGTTTTCTTTGTTAAAACTTCCGTTTTTTTTGGGGGAGGTGAAAATTCATTGAATATTGTAAAAACTACCAAGGTGGGCGAGTCGATTCACTCACAAAGAAGATAAGTGTTATTAATATCACAATTTTTTTGTGGGCTTTTAATATTTTTTACAAGTTTTTTAGTTCACATATCCACAATAATTTTCACTGAGTGTTTCCCTTCACGGTAAAACAGCTGAACTAATTTTGATCAAATGTATCATGAAATCCATTCATTATTTAACTTCAAATTATTATATGTCCTTAAGTAACAATCAGTCAGAAAACCATGAAACCCAGTTAATTTAATCATAAAGTTTCATAAAAAAGAACATACACTCATAATAATTCATTTCTCCCCAACATCCATAATTAACGTACATAACTAACAAAACTAGATAAAATTAAATTATAAATTTAAAAAACCCCCGACCCAAAAAAAGTACGCAATTATTATGACAAAAGGTTAAAAACGCTAAACCCTATAAAAAGCAAAAAATAACTTTTAACACTACGTAAACTAAATTTTGTCGTGTCGGGGGACCGCTCTAATTCATTACTTTAGATACGTGTTTTTTTTTTTAAACGAATGTTGTAATTAGGTAGGTATCATTTGATTTATGTACCTAAGTATTTATGAAGGTAAAAAGCGGTCCCCCGACACGTCAAAATTTAGTTTACGTAGTGTTAAAAGTTATTTTTTGCTTTTTATAGGGTTTAGCGTTTTTAACCTTTTGTCATAATAATTGCGTACTTTTTTTGGGTCGGGGGTTTTTTAAATTTATAATTTAATTTTATTTCATGCTTTTTAAAGGAGCTTCTTAATTTTTCCTTCTTAAATTTAATTTATTTTATCTTAAGATGGGGTCGCTATATGCGATCTCGGCCAAAGGAAGCTGTTTAACAATCCTCATGACAAACTGGCTCTGGGAGAATTGCGCAGATTGAGAAATAATAAAGATTAACCTTTGGACATTCTAGATTTTCAGCAAAAATAAAAATCGGTATATCCGTTTCATTCCGGCATTCCAGGGTTTCATCCGCCACAACCCATTTCCAGCATCAGGTTCTCGTCAATCAGAAACATGAAGAGAACTCGTCAAGGCAAATTCAACGAGCCCAAACTCGATGGGTATACTAAAAGGCAGTTCAGGATTACGTCTCCTACCTTCGTGCCCTAACAGCAGACCAGCTCAGTGGTTCCAAAAGACATTAGTGTTTCAAATTTCAGATCCCACATATACTTGCAAGTAAACTGAGCGTGTAACATTCCTATCACATCTAGCAAACGAGCTGATGACCTTGAAGACCTGAACCGATTTCCACCAAACATAGCTAAGAACACTCCCGACTGTCATACCTTTTAAACAAAAAAAACCGCATTACAATCGGATCATCCGTTTGGGAGCTACGATGCCACATACACACACACACACACACACACACACACACACACAGACACGTCAAACTTATAACACCCCGTCGTTTTTGCGTCGGGGGTTAAAAACAAAACATATCTGAAACAACAGCAATACAAAGTATCAGCAATTCTTTTAAAAGAATAGCGGAAATATTTCGCCAAGTTTCAGCACTTAGAAAACATAAGTAGCTGGACACGCCGTTATAGTACATTTTCCTATACAAAAAGTAGGTAGGAAGTTAAAGTCAAATATTTTTAACTTTAATTACGCTTACGTCACACTAGTAGCATGGTCCTATTGAGAAGAACTGACAATGGCAAGAAACTCCATAGGCTCCATGGCTCTTACTCGCATCTAATTAGAGTAGTAGTACCTTAATGTACATCAGTGTGTCAAGTTTATGCTTGTGTTAGTCAATTTTTGTCCTGTGCGAGAGTAATGTGACTGAAAAAGCCTATGCTACTCGGAAAGAGTAACTTTGTAAGAGTGAAATATTTTTTAAAATCGGTTCAGCAGTTTCGGTACCTTTAGGAGTATAAACAAATAAATAACAAAATATAATTAAAAATATCAGTATACTATATAGATTCGTACATGAGTGAGCCATTGATTACGCTGCGTTAATTCGGTACTTAAATTGGCAGACTTTTTCGCCTAGAGATTTTTATTTACAGCTTTTCCAGTTGGTCACATGCTCTAAGGTTCACCGGCATAAATATTTATAGACGGTTATGAGTCGTTACGACTATAGTTTATTGGCCAGATAAGGGTGTGTGATTTTACCTGAATCGGGGAGTGAGAATACATTGCTTGGCTACTGGATTTTTTTGGTAATATGTAGGTAGTTGTGTGAGTTATGTGAGTGTCGATTGTTTTTCTGGGTTGTGTTTGATATTTTGAAATCGGAATGGAATTTTGTTTTTGGGCAATTCAATAAGTACCTAATTAGGAAGGCGTTATAAGCAACTTTTATTTTATATCAGCTGTTTATACTTAAGTGTTGATTCGTTTTATTGTATTACTTCTCTGTTTGGGAAGAGGCTTGTGCTCTGGCGTAGCTGATGATAATGATGACTGGGCTAAACCTACTATACTAGGTATTTGATGAAAACTGTGAAAAAACTCAAATGGTTATATTTTGTTTGGAGGGTCAGGTACAGCATGAGTTTAAGCAACGGGTAATAAAAAATAAATAAATAGGTATGTACTTAATTTAAGAAAAAAAACAATTAAACATTTTACAGAACTTTATCTGTATAATACCAGGACTTCCAATCACCATTAACAGGAACGTACGGGTAAAAAAAACCAACGAGATATTATGTCTACAGACCTATGAATATACAGGGTGTCTCTTAATTTGCAGGTGATAAGCTTGGACCAATACCAAATAAAACAACATAAATTATAATATTACCTTTGTACAGCAAAATGTTATTTTACCATTTATTACACAATTTTTTTCGAAAATCGTAAAGTACCTTTGAAAAAAATCATCAATATAGGTATAGGTTTTCGTATAATCATCATAAAAAGGACTGTTTTAGGTGTTTATTTTGAACATAATGCTTTTTTTTCGGCTTTCTCTACCAGTTATCCTTTGGGTAGAGGAGAAACAGGCAATGGCAGGTGCTCAAAGTCTAAGCAAATATAAAACCATAAGTAAAATACTCTACTACTTTTACATAATTTTTAGACCTCTGCAAAATGTCGTTCTATTTACCTCACACCCTGTATGTGGCTCGCCACATAAAGTGTCGCGGGATCAGAAATTACTATCCACGAGTTATGATCGTACATATTCGGCTAACCCGGGGGTATTTTAGTACTTTAACCTTTTGTTATAAGTAGTAGTAGGTTCTATTGTTAGAAAAAATGGTTTAGATATGAAAGTTAGAGATAGTTATCATATTAGACTGGATTAATGCGTGTAGGTATTTTTAAAAGATTGTAAGATGGGGGTTATGTTAAAATTGGATCTTACTTTAATTTTTAAATGGTCTCAGTCAAAGTCAAAAGATGTGTCAAATTGCACTGAAAATGGGGGAAGCATTTTAGTTTTTATAATGATAAAAGGAATCGTCAAAATCGTAAATTCTCTCAGAAAAAGTCACATTTTAAATAGTTATACATACGTTTTATGTCATTTTATTCCAAAACTCCCCATGATTTTAACCAATCGACAAAATACAAAAGAAATACTCGGTTTTCCAACAAAATTATTCGACTACTTCAGTGGCTAAGATAGTGGGCTATTCTATATTATCCGAAGGTTCAATTATAAGAATTTACTAGCCCCCAGGGGCCCGGGGCCCCGTCTGACAACCGCTAGCAAGTCATAAATTTTGCATCCTCCGCGCTTAGCTACCTAGGAATATCTATTAAGTTTTCTTTGCTATAATGAAGTGGGAATTTGTGAGTTTTACTATATTTTTTAGCTGATGCATTGAGAATTTTATTAGTAAGCTATTTGTTTTTTGTAACTTTGAGGTAAAGCTGTGGAATATTTTTGTAGATTACAGGCCCTTAAGTTAATCATTATTTTGATGCATTGACCATGTGCATGTTATGTTTATATTTTGATTGTTATGTCACTAGTGGCCAATTTCGGGCAGTTAAACTTGGTAAATTAAAACTCCAGTTGCTGAGTAAAGGTGAATTAAAACTATTTTTGGAAACCTAAACTTTGAAGATTGAAATCGCTAATCTACGTCAAGCAAGCATGGTGATTAACGTGCATTCCTTTTTTGTACGAGTAGAAGCCTGAGCCGTGTAGTGGACCAACAAAAGGCTGCTCATCATATACATATGTATATCTATGTATTATCATGTCTGACTTTAATGCTTTCCGTAACGATAATTCCAGCTCGTCAAAGCTACCCTAACCAAACCGACTACAAGCATTGTTGCTAAAAGACTGCAATAACTCAACTTATAGATGCCATTACTGCAATAGTTCGGAACGAGCGAATATTTGCTATAATACGAGAAAAAACTAAGTTAGTTCCCCCGACTTTGACTAATGACCACACATTCGGGAGGTCCAACGCATGTTGCGCCGATGCGACTGTGAAAACTGTGGAGAAGTATTTGATATAAAAAAAACGTTTTTTTATGTTTTTTTTTTAATACAAAATTAGCTCCTATATCAATCAATAGCTTTGTTTGTTTTAAGTCGTGGTGGCCTAGTGGGTAAAAGGACCAACCTCAAGTATGAGGGCGCGGGTTCGATCCCAGGTCAGGCAAGTACCAATGCAACTTTTCTAAGTTTGTATGTACTTTCTAAGTATATCTTAGACACCATTGGCTGTGTTTCGGATGGCACGTTAAACTGTAGGTCCCGGCTGTCATTGAACATCCTTGGCAGTCGTAACGGGTAGTCAGAAGCCAGTAAGTCTGACACCAGTCTAACCAAGGGGTATCGGGTTGCCCGGGTAACTGGGTTGAGGAGGTCAGATAGGCAGTCGCTTCTTGTAAAGCACTGGTACTCAGCTGAATCCGGTTAGACTGGAAGCCGACCCCAACATGATTGGGAAAAGGCTCGGAGGATGGATCAATCAATAGCTTTGATATCAACCAGCAGTCTTTCATACGTAAGGGGATTTTGTAGCACGTTTACGCCTGGTTTTACTACGAGCAGAAAAAAAACTTGTCGCACGGTTTATCTTTTGCTTTGCACCAATTGTTATATAAGTTAATACGTTTTTATACGCTTAAAACTACCTTTAAATACTAAAATACTAGTTATTAAATAAAATGAGAGTAAAAAATCCTATATTTTCACTACAGCTGACCATGTTTATTAAGCGATTGACCAACTTTGAAATACAGTTTTGTTAATCAACTTCCATTCTAGTTCTTGGATTATTTATTTAGCAACATCGACTCCACATTTCTCGCTATTCTATCAGAACATGTATAAGCAGTATTTGGAGCTACGCGAGCTATTTTCATTTTGATCAGTCATTCCATTTATCAATCTCTATGTTATTGTCTTAAAAAGCTTTTTCTGTTTGTAAGTAGTGTTATATTACTTGTACTAATATCAATGGATTTATTGGGAAATATTTATAACTTCTAACCTACTTATTCGTTTAACTTGTTATGTAATTTTCATTTCGGATATATTTTTTTATGGGAACTTGTAATAATATACTTAAAATTTAGAAAGATTATAGGAGCTTATAAAGGCCTATTACCAAAAAAATAGCTTTGCCACTTTTAGTAAGTCTACCTTTAGCCAGAATTGCAACAGTGTAACCATAATAGACAAATTGTTACTGGTTGAATGGTTTTACCTAACTATGTATTTACTTAGGTACCTCCTATTTAAGTAAAATTACACCCTGATCATCTATCCGAGAACCTTATTTTTCTTTTATTTTCTTATTTTTCTTGACAATGTTACTACTTGGACTGAGCACTAAAAGACTTTTCTTACACCAATCCTAAATTAAAAAACCTTTTCAACCTATCAACATATCCTTTACCAATAGATTTCCAAGACTATTCTCACCATCTCACAATAGCTACGTCTACGGTGGTTAAACGCGTGTGTACAGCCCATTTGTCTTACTGGCCAGCAATGGACCTTGACGAGAAGCCATGCATCAATGTACCTATCTATACGTTTGTGACGGAGGAAGGAATGATACCGGAGATTTGAAAAGGAAGGTAGGTCAGGCGCATTCTTGTAGGTCAAGAAATTTTTAATTAATAATGTTTTCTATAATTCAAATGAATATCTTTGTAAAAAGTAATTTAGAAGTGTCATTTTTGTATCGTCTGCAAAACTTTTGTTTATCTTTACTCTTTCATTTGATATTGCAAGTCCGACTTGGATAAATTGTTGAGCTAAACAACTGTATTTCAGTTAACATCAATCCCACCCAAAACAAAAATGTGAAAGACTGCCAAGTTCGATAATATGGGAACGCTTCGCCTATAAAAGAAGTGAGATCTGAATAAGTACCAAGTTCCATACACATACCTCAGTTAAAATAGTTACTTTTTAATGATGCTACTTGGCAAGTTTTCACACACCTTGTTATAAACCTACTAAATGCAATGAATCAAGTATTTAATTTTCTATTAAAACTTGCCAAGTAACATCATTAAAAAGTAACTATTTTAACTGAGGTATGTGTATGGAACTTGGTACTTATTCAGATCTCACTTCTTTTATAGGCGAAGCGTTCCCATATTATCGAACTTGGCAGTCTTTCACATTTTTGTTTTGGGTGGGATTTCATTTATTTTTGTAAGGTTGTTTAGTTTATTTTTTTCATATGACTAAGTTAGTTAAGGAAATGACTCATTTATACTATCTTTCAGATTTTTTAATATGCACGCTTTTTACAAAGAAAAGAACTAGATTTACCAACTGACTGACATGACATGTTATCATATATTATGTTTGTGGATCAAAGTTACACATTCGTTATTTTCGAAAGTGACTCACACTTGGCCGTTTTCAGATTTTTACTTTACTTTGACTAAATACAAACCTTTGTAACGAATTTCAGATCGGTACGACCATTCGAAGATATATTATATAAATATAGATAAATTTAGTTCGTTTTAGTTCCTTAGGGGTATAAAACACCTTCATTATTTTAAAACCGACTCACACTTGACCATTTTCAGATTTTTCCCTTTACCTTGACATAAAGACCTACCGCCATGCCAAATTTCAAGTCAATACGACCATTGGAAGTGGTCTAGGTTTTTGATGAGTGAGTCAGTCAGTCAGTCAGTCAGTCAGTCAGTGAGTGTATAGTAAAAATAGCGATTTTCTGACGTCAATATCTCAAGACCTACAATAGGTATATTAATGAAATTTTGTATTTTAGATAAGTGAGGGGGTCTCAACAGATACTTGAAATTTGATATGCGTAAATAAAATAGATTTTGAGTTATAGGGTGTTCGAATTTGGCCCGAAATGGTTCGTGTAATATAACCCACGGCCGGTGTGTCGCTTTTTTTGCTCGAACTTGGCGGACACACTGCCGTGTGTCTAGATATGTGCAGAGCTATGCGATAAATGAATCTTTATAAAACAACGTACGGTAGGCATCATCAGTTACTAGAACTAACGAGACGGTCGGATCCCTTGTCAAATCAAAACCAATCTGTCAAAGATTGGTCTTTATTCATTGGTAATTTTATTTTGAAAGTTGTGGCGTAGTTCCATAGAAGGCATGTAAGGGCGGAACAAGTAACGTTCTTCGTCCCCCGAACACCCGCATTTTGGCGCGCTACTTTCTTAGGAGATTTTGCGTTATGACATCTCCGCTAGTTATTTTGTTCTCCATGGTAGAAATCTATACATTAGTTACTGTATGTATTTCAGCTGAGTCACGGTCTAGTGCTGAAGGATATCCTGTACCAAGTGCTTTGGTTGTAAGGGAGCTTTAAAATCCTTTGCAATACTTAGAAAGTGGTTGAGATTAACTAAGTATGGAATGATTTATTTATACTGTCCGCCCATGCCCAAGACGTGGGCGGATAGCCTTAAAATATCACCTGTGAGATAAAATCAGTCGGTAGAGAAGGATGGAAGATATGCTGCCTTGTGATTTTTTCTGGTGTAGGTATCAGACCAGTCTAGAGACTGGAAAATAAAATATGCTACTTTTTGTCCGGGTGGTAGAACAGCAAGTTTTTAATATTTTAGTCAACATACACAAATTACACATCCCATATTTTCGCTTACACACTTGCGGAAAAACCGCAAACAATTGACAACTACCAGTAGCTATACAGATGACGTTTAAGACTGAGAAAATGGGTATCTATCGCTTTTGCTAGCCGAGCAAGAACCGAGCGGAAAATCCACCAGTGAAAAAGACTGAAAAAATACACAAAATAAATTATGTTTATTGCCCAATTAAATAAATGCACTTGCTGTAACCGGATTGCATACAAAAGCTTAATAGCAAGAAATTATGACTGTTGTATTAATTAAGTTTCAGTTGTTATGGTAATAAAATGCTGTAATTAAGATTCAGGTATTAAAGTATTACAAATAGCCTTTGTTCTGTACCGTTTTCATAATTAGTTCTGGGTATGTATCGCATAATATGAAAAATAGTAAAATGTCGTATGTATGAAAAACAGTTTGAACATCTTTGGCAGTCTTTTGAACGGGTACTCAGTAGCCAGTAAGTCTGACAGCCAGTTTTACCAAGTGGTATTTGGTTGCCGATAGCAAAATAAACAGCAGAAACTTTAAGACAGCGACTTCAACGGCTAATAAGTACTTACCTGCTTTTATAATATTTGGAAGTAAAAAGAAAGTTGGTTATTTTTTTTTTGATAAAGTTTTTTATAAAACGAATTTATTTTCTCCAAAGTAAGTTGTGAGTTTGAGTAGGTAATAGAATTGCAACATTTAATTTAATATCAAATTAATATAAATTATCTTACCTTTTAAACATTTAATCTAAAATTAAATTATATAAATTAACTTTACTTCTACATGAAAATTCTTAACACAAACTCAAACCTCAACAAATATTTTGATCCAGCAACAAATCGCAATAGTTTTACAATATTTATTTGAGTTACAAAGCTGGAAATAACCAACCAATACAAATGATTCGAGAAACATCTCCCAGGCTGCTGTATCAGATTGCTCGCTCTGAAAATTTAATAAGATAGACTCGAAAACCATACCCGTTCCGTAGTTGGAATAGCTACTGTTATTTGTAATAGTGAATAGCTGTTATTTTGGTATCTGTTCCGATTAGTATTTAGATAGATATCCGAAAACTCTATATTATAATGAATAGTATTTTCGTATTTTAGGTATTTGTTCAAGAAAATTCAGGATGATACCTTGGTATATGAAAAACCAGTTTATCGAAAGAGCACAGAGTTGTAATCTATAGCCAAAACAAAAACTGTTAACGTGAAGTTCTATTTTAACAATAAATGTAAATTCCCTTAATAACTTCTAAAATAAAGACTTTTAAAATATAATTTTTCATTAAATATTCTGTCAAATAAAAATATATTTTGACTGAAGTTATTTATACCTATCACTGTTATTTTTATTTCCCCGTTCCAGTTCCAAGAAATAGCTATCTATTCCCATCTCTACGTTCTGAAAGCATTATCTATGATACGGGTAGTACGCGGTAGTACGATTTGCTTTGATTTCTATTTTCAAACGTATTGCGGTAATGTCTATGTAATATTCAGTTAGAATTTATATCAGAAACTGCGGTGGATTGAAAATATTGGGTTACATAGGTCTGTATAGTCTGGGCTTTTGTTTGTTTGTAAGGCTTTAATGGATGGTTCAAACTAATTTGTGTAGAATTTGTAATGGTCATATGTATGAACGTAGCGTACGATATTTGAAAAATCAGTTTGCTTGGAAGAACTAATAAATAGTAAAAAAGAAAGAATATACATTAGTGTTATCTAGCCCGTTGATAGATTAGCTGACCACCAGGGTCAAGGCCTGCCGGGGCTGCGGGATAGTTCGAAAGAGTTACCGCGGCCCTGGTACATAGAGGGCTTCAAAAGGAACATGGTGGGTTTTAGTCAGTAAGAGTCTGACACTCCCTCATGCTGCACCCACAGTAGGTGTCATTTGATGATATCTCATAAAAAGGACTACTTTTATGCCATCAACACTGCTGGTGGAAGCAAAAAACAAAACTATCAAACAACAATCGAAATACATTTAATTAGCGCAACAAAAGCATGGTCTATGATAAGTGCCCCACACACAGTGACCAGTGCCCTTCAACACAAACATGGTTGGCAAACACGACACTTAGAAAATGAAACTCAAATAGCTGTACCCTCATTTGCTGAGGGACATACGGGTTGTAAGTTTAAACAACATTTTTTGATGATATTTTCCAGGCATTGTAATATAGGTACTTGTATTCAACTGCATCTAAGTTATACTGGAAGCTGACGTCAACATAGTTGCGAAAAGGCTAGGCAGTTGAGTTTAGGGGTTTTTGTGGAAAGCTCTAGAAATATTTCAGCAGTTTGGTTTGGTGTGCCTATAACTCTATATTCGGATGTGATTCTAACCTGAGCAGTGCAAAGTATTACCGTCAGAATCGCTGTCACTCCTCAACGATACCCTTGAAATCCATGTAGAGAGTTGCTACCTAATTGCTACCAGCTGCCATTAGTTGCTACCAATTGCTTCCCCCGTGGTTTTGAAGATATTCAGCATTTGAAGGTGAAGAAACGGCTTATTGAGTTTTTTTCCATCGTTCCCGTAAAGGCGGCGTAAACTAAAACAATTTTCAAATAGGGAACAGTAGTTCCAGATATTAGCAAATTCAAAGAAACAAACTATTCAGCTTTTTATTTAAATAAATTTTCATTAACCATCCTTAACCCCCGTATCTCAACACCTTCCACGATATTTGGCCCGCGTATCCCAACAGAGCAAATTAACAATTGAAACTAGAAATTAATTACGGCTAGTGGGCTTATAACTGACCAACCCTTTGAAGCTGCCCAGACCTTGTTTGTTTAACCCTTTCAATGTCGATACTGGAAACTTTCACAGTTTAATAATAGGTGAAATGTTTTATTGATTTTAGTTGTTTTTAGTTTTAAATGGGTGCTTTACATAAGGGTGTTTTAGGTGTATGTAATAGTGGATGAGCTACTAACCTACATTAAACCTATATTTTTGCTGTCAACACTTACTCATATTGAAGAGATGAAAATTCGGTGTTTTCATTCAAAGAAACTTACAGGTTAGCGAATTTTAGCGCTAATATGAGCCCCTAAAGACTCGATTTGCTAAAGTATTACGAAGTTACTTAACCCATAGGCAAGGCTAGATATTTTTTCGGGAGTGCAAAGTAGCTTCCAAGGGAAGCAGTTGACAGAATCGACCATTTTTTCACATCATGTTAGCATATATGCCATCTTCTGAATATATCGAACAAAATTTAAATACATAAATACAAACCAACAGTCCATTTCAGCTTAGACAAACAAATACCCATCGCTATCCATTGCCACTATCGTATTCAATATCGAACGACCACCCGCTATAAAACCAGCAATGTATATGGTTCATGGTTCTAAGCAAACACGATACGTTCAACTTATTTGTATTCTGAATGTTTTTCTGATTCAAATGGTTGTGTATTAAAAAATAAACGGTCAAGCGAATGTGGGGAGTGTCTTGGGTCCCGTATATTTAGGATTAGCTACTGCCAGAGGTTTTATTAGCTTCCTGAAGGATCTAATTGCCGCAATCGAATTGAAAAGCTCTAAAACTGACGAATATTATCAAAATCCAGTAAGCCGTTTTTACGTGAGAGAGTATCAAACTTTTACGTGATTTGTGTGTATCAATCGCCAACTTCCAGACTACGGCCAGCTTTTTGAAAGTTTGTTCAGAAATTGATTTCGTCTGACACGGGAATCAAACGCGATTGACATAGCCGTGAAGGAGATCTGCTCACCTATGTGAGAAACATAAAGGTAAGTTTTGAAGGTAAAACTACCTACTCCACAAACTGTGGTAAAAACAGGTATTTATATGCATTCAACCGATTTCACATATTCGTTACGGAACTCTAAACAAAACGTACGGAATTAAATACAGCCAAGAGAAAAGCTGACCAAATCAATACTAAAGCAATTGGTTAGCTCTTTTATCTTTTACTGGCTGTTCCAAGCGGTTCCACTCGCATATACAAGATACTATTTCTTGCACCCGGATAAAAAGTAGTTTAAGTCTTTTCTAAGGCCTTAGAACATGTGTGGGTTCTTTTGTTTTTGGGGTGAAAGCCAGACTGGCAGACTGGGTAACTTCCGCATTTAAGTAAAAATCCCTTTTTTAATTCCTTAATCGAGTTTTGTTTGTTCAGGAAATGTAAGATCAATTTTTTTATTATATCTACAGTTAAAACTGCTTTTACTGGCAGAGTACCTGTTTTAATATCGTAAGTACGTACTTATCGTTCTGAAAGAAAATGCATTTTGGCTTTAAAGTAAAAATCTGAATCAGCTCAGCCATTTTATAGAACATCGGAAACTACGTGCGCAGTGCATTTTCAAGCCTCAAATGAATACAAGGCGTAGACACCCACGAAGACCGTACCGACGTTCTACCGTAGGTGAACATATCTAAAAACCACTAGGTACTTACATACAACTATACGTAGGATAGTAATATTGCAGTGTGCAACATATTACTTTACTCGCCCGTGTTTATTTCAAAAACCTTTTACAAAATATTCTATGACTTTCTACTTTAAAATGGAGGACGATTCTTAATGCACTCGCTTATGGATGTTACTCGTAATATTTGCGAGTGATATTCATTTCTAAGTACTTTAATATATAAATTGTCCAATATCGTGTAGGGGAAGTGTTTTACGATAATTAGTGTCTTACAAATTAAAATGTATTTTAATTAAAGTACCTACAATTCACTCGGAAATATGACGCTTTGTATGAAAAATTACTAACAAAATTATATTATCATCATCATTCTGTTGAGTCAGCAAATACATGACACAAAACCAAGTGTGGTTTAATGTAATTTAATTAAAAATAATTAATTTAAACGTTGCGTTGCATAATCAAAAATACCTCTACTTTACGAATTATTTATGATATTTTCAGTAAAAACAAAAATAAAATATAAAATCTGCTCTGTTTAAAGAATATTTTACAAACAATGTGAAAACTTTAACAGATTTTAATAAAACAACAATAAAATTCGTGTTATTTATTTGTTATATAAAAAATATTCGAAATATTTTATTTATTCGTAAAAATGCGTGGTTTACCAGAACTGCACGCTTTTTAGCGTGTGGTTCCAGAATAATCCCCTAAAAATGCTTTTATGTTAAATTGTAATGTGAATTTCAAAGCATCTGCTTATTTTTAAATGGACAATGTATAATAGAATAAAGTTCCTTTATGTTTTCACAAAGAACTGCATTTCTTTGTACTCAAACACATTAAATTAATTGTTGGAACATTTTGATTATGTTAACTATCACGAGTGGAACATTAATGTTGTGACCACAAAATCAAAAATTGAATTCAAAGGTCAACATTCAAATTGTGTTATGTAAAAATCCATCTCCCGAGCCTTTACCCAACTATGTTGGGGTCGGCTTCCAGTCTGACTGGATGCAGCTGTGTACCACTGATGTTCAATGGCAGCCGGGACCTACAGTTAAAGCTAAAGTATACTCTGTCTAAGCTATACTTAAAAAGTACATACAAACTTAGAAAAGTTGCATTGGTACTTGCCCGACTTGGAATCGAACCCACGCCCTCATACTTGAGAGGTTGGTTCTTTACTCACTAGGCCACCACGACTTTTAAAGCTTTACAATAATTAAATTATGTAGATTTCTATACAAATATTAAAGCTATGACTAAGACTTTGTTTGCCTGAAAGCAATCGTCTTGGGAATTGCTAGTCCGATTTGAAAACTATTAGAGTAATAGATGGAACAGGGCAGGATGAGGAAGAAGAAGAGTAATAGATAGTCTATTTGTCGAGGGCAGCTATAGTCTAGGTACTATTTATCCAGGTGAGTAAAGAAGTACTCATTGTGACGCGGGTGAAACAGCTTTAAACACAAGCATACGTACATGAAAAATATCGATCGATCACCCAAGCTACTAAATCAACAAAATAATTTTAATTACTCAGCAAACAATAACTCCCTGAAAAGTCTCCCTCGCTGGTATGTTTGTAAAAATACTCATACATACATAATATATAAAATATAATATATTACAGGTATGTACGTGAAAGTCTTCCGAGCTTCAGCGTCATCAATCTTCACTACGCTAAAGGATTTAATTAAATTTGCCACTGACTCAGTTACGTGGGCATTGATTTAGGGGTGCTAGATGTGGCTTGTGGGACAGAGTATGGGAGAGTATAGGTATTTTGGGCTGTATGAAATATGCATTCAGTTGCTGGGCCATTAAAATATAAGTGTGGTTGTCATTGACTCGCCAAAAACAAGAAGAAGAAGACCTTTAGTTAACAAATACTCTCGTTGAACAAATGAAGAAATAAGATGCGTAGACATACACAAATTGCTGATTATTGGAAATTGATATTTTATAAAACTGTTGTGTGAATCTTTAGCATAGTACTTTGCGTACCTACCTAAAGAATTGTTTATGCTTGAATATAGCACTTTTATCACATTAATCGTCGTCGTAGTCACAAACACCAGCCATAGGAATAGGATAGCACTCTTGGAATTTTGTGTACCTACGGCAGAAATATTAAATTGTGTATTTTATATCATAGTCTAACTTGAAAATCTTAGGCTCTTAGGCATCATGATTGTCCTCACAAGAAATAATATGTGTCTATTCGAAATGCCCAATTTAGTCCTCGTATTTAGGTAAGTATCTACTTTTTTGGAAATTACTGCCATGTCACATCCAGTAAACCTTATTCCACACACAAAGGGCTTACGAAGTACCCACCTTAGTAACGCTATAATTAATTTAAAAATAAATTAAAGTAGATTAGACGCGAAGGTGACAGTCTGGTCCCAGTAAATTGTCTAAAACAATCCGAACTTAGGGCTTCAAATGATTTGCGGTGGGAATTTTAAGTTTGTAATATAGTTTCAGATTTTTGAAAAGATCTGTCTAATCAGGTATGTAAAGTTTACCTAATCTCTTCAACAAGCTTTAATTAGTGAGAATAATAAAGGCTAACTAACTTGTTTATTATCAATCAGGGTTTTGTTTTCGGAATTCTCTTAACGTAAGTACTTAAAGTAAGTTCCTAAGTTCGCAGGACAGCCTATCTGCATTCCTAGATATTGTAAAACAGTGTCTTTCAAGTTTTTTGAGAAAGTACTGACTAAAAAGCAGTTTTTTCAATCGTACTTAGTACCAAAGTAGCATTCACTCGAATTGCTCACAAAGTTTGCTTAATTTTGGGTACAAACAATGTCATATAAACGATCTAAGGACAGTACTCCTCCCAGTACTTTATCCCTTAATACAGCAAGAAACGGTACCCACAGCAATTAAAATCCCCCGATAGCCTTGAAGCACACACGACACACACATCCCCTGCATAACGCGCTCATTAGTCACAAATATAATGTACCTACTTAAAGCAAACATACGAGGTATCTCTAAATATGAGTAGACTAGGCTTTTACCGCGGAAGAACTCATGTCGGTCTGCAAGATTGTTCAAAAGAGTTACCGCGGCCCTGGTGCACGAAAGGTTTAGAACAAGGGTGGGTTTTAGCCAGCAAGTTTGACACCATACAAAGTGAAAAGGGTCATTTCAGGATTTCCCACCTTATATAAAAGTTCATAGGTGTGATGTTTTCGCTTGTCACATATCTACTCATACGCAGTAGCTAATATTCTCTATTCTGTCTATTGTGAAGTTATTGAGTGCTAATTACGGGGACGCAGTAATGTGTGACGAGAAGAGACAATAACCTGTCTTTACGGTCCAACATATTATCTTACAATACCTATATATCGGGTGTGTCGTTCACAATCACATTAAATCATATCGCATATACTTTATGATATTCTATGGCGAATTGTAAAAAAAATAACATAATCCATTCAGTGGTTTAACCACAGGAGTCATTTTTCGTTTTTATAATTTACAACATCATGCGTAAAGCAGAGATAAAGTTAGGAGTATCGTATGTTTTGATCAGTTGACAGCTGTCAGTTTTCAAGGGAGAATTTCAGTTGTTTGTAATGAATGACTTTTATATGGTGTTCTAATTTTTGCACATTTTTATTCCATTTAGTTTGTTTGAAAAAATCATTTTTTTATTTTTACGTATTTTTCTTTTAAGTATCTTTGTGTTAATGGAGATATATTAACCAGTATATTAACGCATTTCATTTAATGTGATTATGAACGACACACCCGATATAATTTCTATCGCAATACAACCATTTACACAAACAAACGAATTTACTGAGTTAGTAGAGATCTGACAGATATATTAATTACTCGAGGAAGGTAGAGAAACGTGCTCCGTATCATAATCTTGTAAAGACACGGTCTTGTTTCAAAAATATATTATTTAATTTTGAGTTTCAGAGACACATAACGTCAGCAAACCTGGACTCACCTTGAACCGTGGTGATTAACGCTCATTCCTTCTCTGCATGAAAAGAGCCTGTAGGTACCCCGCAGTGGGACAATAAAAAGGCTAATGATGATCACATCAATTTAATTGGAAGTTTTATGATTTAATGAACATGGATAAATACACACTACAAGGAGTTTTATTGGTTGGGTTCCAGATTGAATAATCGTATTTTCTATGGTTTCATTCTTGAATTGATTGGCGAGGTTCCTCCATTTCGTGAAATTTCATGGTAGCCGGTGAAAGACTGTAAACAGAAGAATATAATTTGTCATTATTATCAATACAGACTTGCTTAGCCTATAATATTCTGAAGGCAGAGGCTTATTTGTGCAACCTTGGAATAGTTACGTTAAATAAGCAACCACCCTGCCTCTGCCTCATATCCAAGTGTTTTTTTTTTAATATTTTATCTGGCAGATGATTAAAGGTAAAACGGCTAAACCAATTGAGATAGATGTGTTGCTTGCTGAGTGTAATTGTAAAAAAATACACCCGGAAAATCAAAGTACCTATCTTTCAAGTTACTTGGATATGCGAACTTATTCCTACGAAGAGAAACACGTATTATCAAATTCATTATAAAACTGAAAGTTGCTTACCTGTGTCATTTTTCAAAAACTTCTAATTATCATCCCGTGGACCCAAAAATATACGTGTCGTATTTCTAACGATTTCTCCTAAAGTATTTTCTATATTTATTATTACGCTAAATGGTTCGCTATCGTCTTGTCCCAAAACCAAAGTTAAAAAGGCACAAATTAAAAATATCACTTTTAAAATGAAATTCATTTTGAATGAAAATAATGACTGCCGAAACTATGTATGGCAAGTTAAGTGTTTTAAGTTAATGACTATATATTTATTTATCATTTTAATTTATACTTTTTTTGGTGTTCTAGAACATTATCTACGGAATTTTTAATGCGTATTTATTATCCAATTTAAATGCCTGTCTGCAACGCATGTACCTATAATTTCCAATGTCTTAGGTGGAGGTGAATGCTAAGCTATACGAAGCGATAGTAGTGTAGG
This sequence comes from Helicoverpa armigera, assembly GCF_030705265.1. Classification (NCBI taxonomy): domain Eukaryota; kingdom Metazoa; phylum Arthropoda; class Insecta; order Lepidoptera; family Noctuidae; genus Helicoverpa; species Helicoverpa armigera. The sequence continues at coordinate 7,948,982 of NC_087141.1, forward strand.
TAGCTTACAAAATCTGCAATGCCTGCCTCAAGTTGACTAAGTTCTTCGGGCTGGAAGAAATCGTTTGAATGCACTTATGTCATAAACTACTCGTTTAAAGATATTCTAATAAAATATCTCACTTATCAAGGAAGGCTATAGAATATATCTATAGAAGTTAAACGAGAAGCTGCGAAAGTAGTTTTATGATAAAATAATGCTAGTAACTTTTAGAATTATAAGTAGGTTTGAAGAAACTCATAGCATTGATTAAGATATCGCATCCAAAACGCATGTAGGACTTTTTAATTATTATCCAAAAATAAGGTTCGAATAATTATTTTTACACGACTTTTAGACACACTTTAAATAATAATTCTTTTCACTATTGAAATTACTTGTTTATTCAGCTGTTTCAGTATTTTTACTTCAAATTGTTTTCAACAGAAAAAATAATAATAATCAAGCGTGGAATGACGATGCAATACATACTGTTACTGTTACTGCCTTTTTATCGTCCCACTGCTGGGCACAGGCCTTCTCTCACACGGAGAAGGGTTGAGCATTAATCACCACGCTTGCTCAATGCGGGTTGGTGATTTCAGACTATATAGTCCAGGTTTCCTCAAGATGTTTTCCTTCACCTTTTTATCAGCCATTGGTGTCCAAGATATACTTAGAAAGTACATACAAACTTAGAAAAGTTGCCCGACCTGGAATCGAACCCACGCCCTCATACTCGAGAGGTTGGTTACATACATGTAAAGTGTTTAATAAATATACCTAATTTGATTCCTGAGGTATTTCAAAATTAGGTCCCCGAACAAAAACGTCTTCGGTTTTACATTTTTTTTTCGTTTCAAACGTGACCCACGAATCTAAAAAAGAACCATTTCAGCTATCTAATTTACGCCTAGTTTAAAATAATTGATACCAGTTCCAACAAAATGCTTTGTTCAGCGTATCTTTAATTTAAATTAGAAAAAAGTTAATCTAAGCAAAAGCGACCTACTTTGAATGGTTTACAATAATACAGGGATGGATTACGAAATATATTTTTACTGAAGTTAGATTCTATGATATACCTGTGCACCAATAATGACATCAGCTGTTCCGCGGTAGATCTAATCGTGTTTCAGAGAGAACTGCCTCCTATCCATCGTTAATCAAGCTCTCTGTGTACCAAAAAATGTTACAGTGGATAGAACTCTTTTTTACTGCACTAAAGCACTTCAGTATCTACCTGTGCTTTTACACTCGTGGAATTACCGTGTGTAATAAATCCGAGCATATACGCACTACATATTTTGAAAAACTATGTGGCGTTAAAGTCATTTTTGTATCGGGAGTTTTCAATAATAGTATGTAATCGCGCGTAACGTTGTACAATGTCCGTACGTATGCAATAAATATTTGTTGCTCGGAAGAAAAGCGGAAAATGCTCCAGTGTAAAAGCGCAGTTCATGACCAAAAGACGATAAAAAAGGCTACAATCCATTTTTTGTCCACCGAAGTCCCTCCCTGCGCTCACACGGAGACAGGCGAGCAACATTTTGCATATTAATGTATGTAAATAATTGGTGAATTCAATCAGCCATATTGGAGGCCAGCTAGCCCGACAATGTGTTCAATTAGAATCAGCTAGCATTGTGTTCAGTCTATTGTTTGCGAAGAAAGATAGTTTCTTTTGATAGAAATGTCTGATTTTGCTGTATTTTAGATTCTGGGTTTTGTTTTAGTCTTATTTATTGGGAAGTACAATTATTGAGATGAATAGTAGGTTTTTTCAAATGAACTTTCTAGGTTTTGATATTTAAGTCCCATGTTCCGGGAGAGACTTCCAGCAGTAGTAAAGAGTAGCCTGTGTCCTTTTTCAGGGCTAAGAATATCTGTATAGGTACCGTATTTCCTTCGAATCAGTTCAGTAGTTTAGGCATGAAAGGACAACTGATAATCAGAGTAACTTTGACATTTGCAATATTAAGTAGCTGTCCAGTGTCCAGACGTTACTAAAAATACTTTAAAGATTTTGGCACAGGTAATATGATAAGTATTTGTACATAAAAAATATACTTAAACACCAAGGAGATGTTGCTACATAGGTACATATATAAGTACCAATGTGTGTCAGAATAAAGACCTGTTTTGTACTTTCTCCAAAAAATCCACTACCTTTAACCGACCAACACAAATTAGCAGTACCCAACCCCCTTTTACACCTAGTTTACCTTTCAACTGAAACAAAGGAAGGAAAAAACTGCAATTTCCTCGCATCCTTTCCAAGCGATTGTTAGTGATCAGACGAATGCATCTCGCTTGATTACTTGCTGTAGTCTTAGATCATCTAAACAACTGAAACCGCCATACGCACGAATCTTTTCACGAAGAAGCCTGCTATGGTAAAAAGCAGTTATGCTCACATGCATTTTCGATCACATCAGTGTATATACTTGACACAGTCGTCATCATCACAGCCGAAAGATATCCACTGCTGGAGAGCCACCTTCTCCAAGTTGAGAGAATTTGCCCATTGAACAGAATTACCGCGCACCAGAGCGCAGTGTGCGTTTTTTTTTATCTTGGCTTAATCAGACACTAAGATTACTGTTGGCGATCTCGTACTTTTAATAATTAAATAATTTTTTACATTTTGGCGAAGGAGAAGGCACGACAATGGCATCTCCGGTAGCTTAAACGCTCTAAACTCAAAGTAGAGTAAGAATGGAAAACGCATGCATCTGGGACATCGCTGAATGTACTGAATATTAACATTTTGTTGTTTTTTCAAGAGGATGTTTTTTAGTAGTCTATAAAGGGTTTTTTGGACAGTAATATGGAATTACATCTAAGGTACAATTTCATTCATAAAAGTATTATTTTGAAGAACGCAGAAATGCGTGTCACTTGGCGACGCCTTATTATTAGAATAGCAATATAGCATGCATTTGTTGCTATTGTAAAGACGTTAGGCGCCTTAATGTTACACTATCTCCTGAATGAATCCTTGATTTCAAGATATCTATTTACTTACGGTAGGAATCGTGACCATTTTCAGTTGTCAAATCGCCTATTTGACCAGTGGAAATGGGAAAGTACATGGCTGATTTTGGTTTGGTTATCACTATAGTTAAAAGGTGCAACTTAGATAGTTTCAATTTATTTAACCCGGATTATTTCAAGCAATAATACCAAGATTATTCCATACAATTCTGTTCACCCGTATTCTATATCTACACTGTATAAGGTACCTATATATGGTAATCCCATATTCTATATCTCTACATTGTTAGGTATATGGTAGGAACTACATAGATATGATGATTTCTAAAGGAATACGTGAACAGTGCGATAAATACATGCATCTGGGACGTGCATTACGCCTGAATGAGTCTAGTGAACGTGACTCCGGGATGTTTGTCGTTCAGAAATACCTATTGGAAGGTATTCGGGTTTCATAGATTTCAGGATTTTGGGAGATGTTGGTTGATTTCTTAGGCTTAAGAAACAATTTAGTATTAACGATTTGTTATTGAGACTGTTCTTTAGATGTTTTTTTTTCTGCTATACTTACTAGATTTCATTTACTCGTCATTGTTCTTTCTGGAGACCTATGTGTACCAGGGCCATAGTAACTGGATTTTACAGGATCAGAGGTTGCCTATCTCCATGTAGTAACAAGTTTCTCCGTTTTAATTACTCAACACGCTAAAACTGGAAATGAAATTTAGGGTCAGGTAGCCTAGGATCCTATTTCATTCTTCTTCCGTACTCCTCTGTCTGCCGTCATCTCACAAGTAACATTCTTTCTAGCCATGTTGATAATCCATCCATCGTTTCTTAGGTCTTCCCTTTCCACTATATACATCCATTAGTATTACATACACAGTATTAGCAATTAGTATTAACCTTTGCTATGCTATCTACCAACTATTGAAGCGAATCTATCCCTGTTGACTAGAGAACCGTCGACACGAGTTTCGAGATAAATCTCATCGTCATTCCAGTTCGGATGCATAAATTTTAGAAATTCCATGCATAGGATCTGCCATTGCATCAATAATGCAGTTATCTATGATCTTAATATAAGTTTTGAGTTAGAAACATATCGTAAATTAAGCCTTACTTACCTATAATATATACTTACTTTTTCGTTTTTTTCCGTTAAACAAGCTGTTGATTTTGCAAGTCAAGGCAATGTGTGAAAGATCCCTGCTTGAAATGTATTAGCAATGCACACCAAAACTTCGCTTGCGAGTCAAATAAAAGGGTGATATTTATAGTGTTTCTTAAGAAATACTTACTCAAAATGGTCAAAATGATTAGCTTCAGTAGGTATTGTGACTTCACTATGGTTAGATGATTCCTGAAGATTTTTATACCCAACTACTTACACTTTTGTTATCTTACGAGAAATTGATCCACCACGATTGGCCAGGAATAGATATTATAAAGCTGAGTTTGATTGCTTGAACGCTATATTCTCAGAAAGTACATAGTGGTCCATATGATAAAATGTTTCAATGTTAGATAGGCCCACGTTTCGATGAAGAGTATCTACAGGCTATGTCCTTTCTTTTCATTCGATGTTAGTTCCTACTTAGTTCTTAGGGGATGGGGATGCATCCGCGATCAGAAGCTAGTAACTAATACACAAGTAACAGTACATTTTGATAACACAAAAATAGACCCATTATTCAAAAACTACGAGCTACGAGCAAGTCAAACCGAATCTTGAATGTTTAAAAACTTCATTACAAAATGGTCTCGAAACGGTTTTCACATAAACTAGCTAGCTACATGAAACTTCGCACGGAATTGGAATTTAATATTAATTAGAAAGTGCAGCTAGTGGTAGTTTTTGACATTGTTTTACTGTGACAAACTCACGTACATTCTTTATTGGCCGGGTTGGGTAACAAATTGGACCTATGCGATGTTTTTTCATCAATAGAGTGGATGTGAAAAAATAGAGAACTTTATGTTCTCAATCATCGTTCTGAAGCTTGAACATATCAATTTTATTTGGTGTATGTATACCTACCTATGTACAACGTCACAAAAATATAATTTTGTATTACTTTTCTCGAGTTTCAACAAGCCTTGAAAGGATTCACGGACTTTCTTACGACTCTGATCCATTGCTGGGAAACGTGCAACGAATTAAAATTTCGTTCTAATTACCATAATTACCTATCGATATACTATATGATATTGATTTATATTTTTTTCACCTAAGTATAATCATCTTTTTATACACCATTCATCCATTACAACGGTGACCAAACTTTGCCTACGTTTCGTCGAGTTTGACCCAAACTTCAATTTCAAATAATCACCTACTACTTCCAGTGACGTCAAAAAATACTTATAAAACAAGAATGTATTAAAATAATTTAGAATGTACGTCGTGTTAATACGTTTCAAATATTGACGTTAAACGTTCTCTGTATGTACCCTCTTCGAATAAATTAACATCGGTAATATTGATTTAAGTTAGTGTTTGTATAGAATTAACTATGTACGAAAACTTATTGATATGTAGTACAAGAAGATTATAATCTACTGATAACATAAACTTTAGCTTGATTTCCCCTTGGGAGGTAAACAACCTATGGTAGAGGTATATAAGAGGTCTCAAAGGGATTATACAGAATACATGCTGTTTGAATTCGCTTGCATACAACTTGCTATTAATCCATCATCAGCCCAGAGCCTGGATGTTGGTGATTGATACACCCGTGCATTGGAGAGCACGTAAATGTCGGTCCGGCGCCTGATCTCTCTCCGGTCGTGTCGGATTGCCGTCCCATCGGGCTATGAGAGTGAAGGAATAGTGAGTGCACCTGAGCCTGAGCAAATGCTTGTGCACTATAATATGTCCTATGCAGCTGGCTGATCTCCTTATATAAGAAAAGCCACCGTGGCCGATAATCGGCTAGGGCATCAACATCATCACTAATCCTTCAGAACGAAATACATAATTGTTTGAGTAATGTGTTTATTAGAATATAGTATATATAATAAATAGTACCTTATTGTTTTGATTGTATACAATGCTTGAATATAGTGTCCAAAATTGGTGTCGTTCAATGACTTTTTCCGGTCTTCATTTATGTTCGTTCAAGATACAAAATTTACGGACTTTTGTTACACACCACAGGCATTTTTTTAGCGGACTTTAAAGTTTTTTTTTAATGAAAAGTGATCATAGTTACGCCCATTTTCACAGTAAACGATGTTCTTGTTTACAGTTGTATTCTTGTTTGTAGCATTTTCTTGTTTGCACGATTAGCTACTGGTCAATTCTATGCTGAAGCCGAGTCTTGCTTGCATTTACTAACGTCACTCGATGAGATATTGTCACAATTTGTTCACATTGTTTACATTTCATTCCTGATAATACTTTTATTAATAGCTTAAATTCTTGCTTGAATTCGAATCTTGCTTGGTGACGTCAAAATTTACGGTGGTAGACTCTCCAAGTACTTGCACATAAATCTCATTACAATGAGCCACATAACAAACGCAAAGGCTACAATTATAATTTGCTCCAAATCAAGCTTTTGATAATATTTACACGTGTCCTTCATGATTAACACGAGCACTTATTGCTAAAGATACTGCATATGAAAATGAATAAAAATACTAAAACAACTAGTGAGCCGACCACTGTCAGCAAGTTGTTCAAGTTAACTTGTGGGCCGCAAGCCATGTTGAAGATTTGCACACTCCACTTCTGCACTAAGAACTTAGGTGCCTTGAAAATATTTGCACATCCAACTCATGACAATCAGTAGTGTAACGAATGCGAAAGCAATTAAGAGCACTTGCAGTACATCGACAGTGTAGCAGCCTTTATTTTTCCCCATTTCTTCACCTTCCACTTGTTATGTGACAGACGACCAAGAAGAGTAGCGCTAGGATCACAACAGAACCGATTACCATCAGAAGCTGATTAAGGTTAAAACTTAGTCCGCAGTCACTATGTTTTCTAGCCATAGTTTAGCCCCTGGCGCAAAACATAGTACCGTAGTACCCTACCATTTTCATAGGATTTTAATTTTGTTTGTACTGTTTTTGTAAACATAAAGATTTCTTTGGTTTGACTATTTTATGAACGACACATCGGATTTCGACATTGTTGCGGGCTTAAAACGTGTTAAAACGAAGAAATAGTTTGACAGCTGATCTCTCTCTTCTCTCTGGTTTAGTAGTGCAAACTATTTACTGAACGCTGTCAAAATGAAGTACGTGATTTGGTAACAAACGTTTATTAAAATAAATAGGTTGAAAAAATAAAATTAATCTTTGTACTTATCAAAATTGAACAAAATATGTGTTACAGTAACACTTGAAAAATTATCACGCTTCCATTTTTCCTTTCCTGTAAAAAAAAAAACAAGAATATATTTATGGGCGATTTAAAAAAAAACGTATATTCTGCGAACGATAAAATAAAATTGAGGAAGTCCTTCGACCAGAAAATACATAAAAGCACATTAATTAATTAAAGCCGTACAAATTACTATTAAAATTACTGTCGATTTTTAATGGCAACATTCACATATTAATTTAACGAATCAATGTCATTTTATGAAACTTCGTTAACTTAAAAAAATACTGTGATCCAAATAATTAAAGTTAAGCTCTTTGAGAAACAATATCTGCCAAAAGAGAATTAGCAAACAAAATATTTTTTTCAGGCGGTAATTAAAACGTTTTTAATTGGTCAATCAATAGCAATAAATTAATAATCATACCATCACCACTTACCTTTTTCTGTGAGTACGTGCTTCCATCCCTCTTTGCACACAACTTTAATTTCTACATTCATGCTTGTTCGCAATATTATTTACGAAACACCAAAACTGACCGATATCTTGAATTAGTATAATTTTTAAGGATTCCATTTTAAGGGTACTTACTAACCCAATTTTTTTCAGACATTACTTTTTCTGTAATGTCGTAGTTATTTATACACTAAGGGTGCTTACATGAAGAAACAGGTTGCCGGTACAGACAAACCTGTACGGGTAGGTACCGATCAGTGCAGGTATAATATTTCAATACCTGCACTGATCAGTATCTACCCGTACAGGTTTGTCTGTACCGGCAACCTGTTCTTTATATAAGCACCCTAAAATCTTCTGTATTCCATATGTGTGTAGTCTACGGTTATTGTTAAAATTTACCATATTTACAAAAACTACTGAAATACCATCACCAGGGTTAATCAAACACAAAAATTAATGACCAAGTTTATTAAAATCCAAACATTTATATACAATCCCTGCCTATTTTAACATACGAAATTGTATCAGTCAGCGAAATAGGAATAAAGCCAACGCTATCTTTTCTATATTTCTTAAAAACTTCTCAATCACAATATTTTTAGAATCCCCGACAGCAATATTTAGTATTTCTGTTACAGCCTTTTTTACCGTCCTAGTATGATTCGGATAATTCTTAGCTAAACTTGTTGAAAAGCTTGAAAAGGAAGCTATTGAAGATAAATTAGCAAAATTTTCTTTTTTCTGTGATTTTCATTGTCGGGGTTTTCGATTTAAATAAATTTACTAGACCACATTATCCATAGAACTACTAATAAGGCTTAAACTAAAATTAGCCAGAAATATGGTCTGAGTATTCCAAATACTCAATCTTAACCCATTGCGCTTACCAACGTGAGTGACTAAATTCGACTAAATAAATCTTTGGTTATTTAGTGCAATTTTACTTACCTAAAAACAAGCAAAAATGGTGCAAGAACGTGCATAAGTTAAACTAAAATTAAATCAAATGTGGTGTGAGATGTTTAGACCAGGAAAGATACAACCAAAAGATACAAGATACATAGACTATAGAAAAATCTCACACCATCCAAAATTACATAGAAATTCTTGCACCGCAAAGACTGAAAAAGCATAGAAGGAAGAATAAAAATGTGAATTCTAATATCCCACATCGACCTCTAAAAGTCAAAAAAACACTCATTACTGTTTCTTGTACTTCTTAAGGCTCTTCAGACGGCTGTTTTCCATGGACCTGGTGACCAACCAGACGCAGAAACTATAGCACATGCCCTGGATGGACATTAGAACATTGCCGAAAATGACGTGAGGGAAGTAGCCAGTAGTCTTCCTGGCGATGCCGACGAGATCAATGGCAGAGTTCACGAAGACTTTAGCAGAAGGAGCTAGAAGTGTGCTCTTGCGGATACCAGACATATTAGAGCAGACAAAACCGGGTAAAACGCATTGGATAATGATGCCTTTCTTGCCATACTCCATTTCGAGGCCTTCGGTGAATTTGTCGACGTACGCCTGTGGGACAAAATTAAATTTTAGTTAGGTATGATGGTAGATGAATAAAGATCTGTGAGGGTCTTCTTCTGTTCAAGTCTTATCCAAAACCATTTAATCAGACTAGGTTGAAAATCAGCACTTTTTAGAGCGAAAAAAATAACATTAGACAAATCCCCTTCACCATCATCACATCTTTTTTAGTGTACATTTTGTTAAGCAAAAGTTCTGCTAACATGTTTTAAGATATTGAAATAAAAATAGATACGAGTAGGTACCGATTTATATCAACTCCTAGATATACAAGCTCTATAGTCGATACAATACTCTTTAAAACAAACGGAAATAAAACCTATACCTGTCTCAAAATCTCCAAAGACTAAGGACAACTTTCCATTGAGGAAACTAGTTTAGAATGACAGAGGACTTTTATCTCCCTAAGCAAAGAATAGTTAGGTCTCATGAGGGATACAAAGATACATAGTTAGGTCTCTTGAGAGATGCAATGAAATATTGCCAACGGTTGTCGGCCTACCATTCTTTACTTGATCTTTAAATTTTATTGGGGATCTGGCTGTGAATGCAATTTGTTGGTTATTATTTAGTTTACCGATTTAAAATAAAGTTCCGATTTAAAAAATTATGAAAATAAAGTTTTGATTATTTGGAGAGTGCTGTTCACACCATATAACTTTGCACTCCTGATTGCTATTTGACTCTTTGTGCATATGTTCGTACAGATATTGTCGAGAAGCAGAATTTAAGTTACTATAACTTTACAATGAGGCGTCTAATAGCTGTCAAGATGATGCACCTACATATTTGACTTATGCGGGAATCGAACCCGCGTTCTTAATCTGATTTTAATAACTTAAGTGTCTATCTGTGGACTTGCTCACCAGATATTGAATTTTGTAATTGGTCCCTTACAAGTAATGTCAACCTCCAATCTCCAATAAGCACACCCACAGATAGTTTATTGAAATCCACCACTAAACTACATACCTTTGTAGCTGCATAAACGCTAAGCATGGGGCAGGGTATATCAGTCGACAAGGATCCAATATTGATGAGAACTCCCTTCTTCCTCTGCACCATTTGTGGGAGCACCAGCCTGGTCATACGAGTCACTGATACCACGTTGGCTTTCAGTAGGGTTTGGATGAGATTGTCACTGTTGGAGAAGAAATATATTGTTAGTTATGAAGAAAAATAAGGTACTTATAGACAAAAATAATTTACGATTCTACACGATTCTACCCGTGTGCCGAGGGAACTATTTCCTGCATTTGGGTAAAATCTAAATTTTATCTTCTCAACGTCTATCTGTGTATCCAAGTTTTGGCGTGAAAGCCGGACAGGTAGACAGACTTTCGCAACTGTAGTACTTACATGAAGAATTCATGAAATAAATTGATCAAAATACACAGATCAGAGTCTAAGAAAGGACATATACTACTTTGTACCCGGTTGAGGAAAGTTGTTCTTCCAGAAAATGCTGAAACCATGGGAAACAGCTAATTCTAACAAAAACTAAACCTATTAAGTAAGAATTGGAAAAAAATACCCTAGACAAAATACCTTTAAAACAATAAAATAACGCAAATAACCACAATTGCATTGCGTTTCATATTCTGTACCACATCAGCACATTTTATAACATTTTGAAAGAATTGTAACAAATACGGCTGACGATATGAAAGTTTTATTGGTAAGAAATTATATTGTGTATTGGAGAAATGTATTATTTGGGGTTAGGGCTGATGCAGATGGTCGGTTTTATTTTTAACCGACTTGCCAAAAAGAAGGAGGTACCCAACTGAGATGTTTGTATGTTTTATATACTTGTTTCATGTTAAAAAAGGACTTAATCGTTTTCTTTGGTGATGATCTATAAATATCTAGTGGTCACCAGCAATTTCACCCGTGTCACGTGGAAACTACGTACTCGGATAAAAACTAGGTTTCCTTGTTCAAGATTGTTTTTTTAATAGATAGGCTATCTATACCATCGTGCTGAAATATCAAATCAGGCTAGAAGTTACTGAGATTAGACAGCACCTAGTTTTACTTAAAGTAGGTAAGTTGTTTATTTACATACAAGATCTTAGCACATGTGTAAAAGCCCTTAAGCCCGTTAAGAATTTGCAAGTGTTGATATTAATATTCAATGTCAAATGATCACTCACACATTTCGATAAGGTCGTTTTGTTTTAAAGGGCAAAAACAAAAGGTCACTTTTAATATTAATAACAAGAAGGTTTTTGTTGCTGAGTTTTCTTTTTTGGCTCGATAATAAAAGGTATAAGGCGATAAGGGTACCTTTTTGTATTGAAAATTAAGTCTTTTATTAAAATTTTAAATGTAAATTTCAAGGCGAGCGATTTTGGAGGTCAGGCTGATGACCAATTACAATGAATTTTTATCTGCGTGATATACTAAAAGTAAGGTGTACAGGAAACCAAGTAGAAAACCTTTTGAAACTTAATTAAATGCAAGATTTATTTCGTTTACTTTTGAGGTAATTCTCATTTATTATGAAAAAAATCGCTGTTTCCTCGCAGTTCTACCCGAGTTACAAGAGAAATACTTCCCGCACCTGGATAGAAGAAAAATGCTATTAATTCGTACGGACCTATCCTGAATCGTTTGTGTACTGAATCAGATTTATTAGATAAACAGTCAATCTATGCTGTCGTATACTCATCCCAAAGTTAGGAAAAGGCTAGGCAGATAATACCACAAGAAATAGCCAATATTAGTAGCTACATGATCAGCTTACTACCACTTTAGTGTAAGTCTATAATGCTGGAAGCCATCTGATGCGGCGATTAAGCTCAAACCATTAGCTTTAACATTGTGGCTAGCCATTATGTACTAAGTACAGATACAGTATAAAGTCTTTATTCATGGGATACTAGAGTTTGGTTGTTACATTGCAAATATCTTTCAGTGGGTTTAATAGGAAAATGATAGGATACACTGTAATTATAAAGAAGAACAAACTCGAAAGGTACTGTACCTATTAAAAAAAATAACAAACATTAGGCTGATAAAAAGGTGAAGGAAAACATCTCGAGGAAACCTGGACTTTAAAGTCTGAAATCCGCATTGAGCAAGCGTGGTGATTAACGCTCATTCCTTCTCCGTGTGAGAGGAGGCCGCAACCCAGCAGTGGGACAATAAAAAGGCTGTAACGGTAACAGTAGAATGTAGAACCCGATTGGTATAAACTATATTTTATCTAGATACATATATATTAAAGTCACGATTAAAATTACTATTTTAACGATCCCTGTTAAAAAAAACTAAGAACTCATAGTTTCTCTATTATGAGAAGTCAATCTCACAAACACATCATCAAATGCACCCGCCAATCTTTATCAAATAAACCTGCATCTACTGCATCTTACGAATATTTTCCACAAACCAAACCTGACAGGACCAGACCATGCAATATGAAATCTGTCGTGACACACGGAGGAAGGAAAGATAGCGGAGATGCCATAAGGAAGGTAGGTCAGGCGCCTTCTTGTAGGTCAAACAACGTACGGTAGGCGTGATCAGTTACTAGAACTAACGAGACATTCGGATTCCTTGTTATATTAAAACCAATCTGTCAAGGATTAGTCTTGATTGATTGGTGATTTTGTTTTAAGAATAATGGTTCCATAGAAGGCGTGTAAAGGCGGAGCTAGTAACGTTCCTCGCCCCCCAAACACCCGCATTTTGGCACGCTACTTAGGAGATTTTGCGTTATGACATCTCCGCTAGTCATTCCGTTCTTCGTGGTCGCGTCACACATAATCTAATATCAATGACGTCGAATATTTCAATTCCTATACAGAATCTAGCAAACGGTTTGCATTCACCTCGAAAATGCTCAGGTTTTCCACGATATTAGGCGAACTAAATTCTTCAATTCTCCACTGTTGAAGTCGCAGAGTTTGAAGGCATGCCGATATTATTTTCTGGAAAGTTCGGGTTTTTGGAGATGTTTGGAGGTTTATTATTGAAAGTTATGTTTATAGGGACCTGTATTATGGTAGCCTTGAAGTATGTCCTTATGTACATAAGTATTCATACTTGGAAGACGCATGTCTGTGCTGATACGTTGGTTTGTTTGAACGCGCTAATCTCAGATACTGGTCCGATTTAGAGAAAAGTTCAGTGTATGATAGCCCATTTTTTCGATGAAGGCTTTGTTTACTAATTATCGGGGTGTGTATGCGAAATGTATCTTTACTTTCATACTTCATTTATTTTCTTTATAACTTTCGTCAGCGAATTACGTCTACTACGCTACTGCTACGTCCAATGGGTAATGCTTATGCCCATTGGACGGAGATGAACTCGCTTTTATTCGTCGCCTAATAATGCCCTGCACTTGGACCTTTAGTCAGTCAGAATAGAGATTTCCCTGCAATGCCGTTTTTAGAATAGTTTCGACCGTAACCACGAGACGGATTGCATCTGCAGTCGTATATCAATAGTAACGCAGTTTGCAGTGTTGTCAACACATTCCTTTTCCTAACGTATATGTACAATGTTACTGGGGACAAAAGTGCTTGATAGATTCGAGTGTACATGTAGTTTGTAACAGATTCTGTTAGATCTCCCTCTATCGTCTCCATTTTATCTGTGAAGGCTTGTTATTGGCAATTTTAGTATTATAATATGTTACCTATAATGTAATGATTATTCCGTAAGAATAAATAAAAATGTATATTGTTGCTAAGCCAGGCTAAGCCGAAAATAGAATAAACAATACGACAGCTGTATTTTTGATCATCTTCGAGTATATTTACTATTATTATAAAGAGGAAAAGTTTTGTTTCTACCCTGAAGGCTCCAAAAGTACTGAACAGATTAATAAAAAACTTTACTGATGAAAGCTAGCTATCATAATTCATAGGATATATTTTGTCCAGGTACGGGAAGAAGTTACCCCGGGAACGTGAGTGCAAGTGCGCGAAACATCTAGTATTATGTGCAATTCAAAGTGATAATCTCAACATAAAAGTAAAACAGCTATTTATTTTCCAAAAACTCACCCATCAGGTATATCAAGGAAGTATTCAGGATAAGAGTAGGACACGCCGACATTGTTCACGAGTGTACCGATCTCCAGGCCGGCTATCTCTTTCTCAATGGTCGAGTAGATCTCATCACCGCCACAAAAGTCCACCTGAATGATCTTTGTAGATACGTTGAATTCTTTTTCTGTACAAACAGACAAATATATCTATGATGCTCATTTTCAGCTGTTTGAGGCAACCTTCAGATGCCTAACACGCTTAGCATGTGTACACCCTGAATAGTCCTAGTTGTAAGCGCGCATTATCAAAACGCGCGTTGTTCGCTTGTCATCTGAACGTTGCCTCAGACAGCTGATTTTTAAGGTCGTTGGTGATATAAAACCTATAGAAAACATTTTATTGGGGACTTTATGTAATGAGTGATTGCTATGGAAACTGGACGAGAAGCATATTTCACGACAATTCAAGCTTTACAGTAAATAAAATTGCAGTTTAATTGCGGTTAAAATTGCGGTGAAATTGGCAATCAAGCTTTAGCTCAAAATGGGCCAAAGAAGTTTTATTGCAACGAATAACAAACAAACACACATAACAAACAAAAATGGGTATAAGTAGAATATCACTTGTACATACATTTTGTTATCAGAGTACTTTAAGTTAGTTATAAACAAATGATCACAAAGACTAGTAACTTTATAAACAGAAACGACATTAATGAAGTGTCAAGTTACTTACCTATTTCCTGCGCTGTTGCCTTCAGTTTATCAATTGAACGGCTGACTAGAACAATGTCGCATCCACGAGCGGCCAACTGAAACAAAGATTTTCTCTTTAGTATAACTAAGGTTAGTTATTAAATATTTATAATACATTTATATAACGTTCACTGAAATGATATCCTACTAATATTATAAACACGAAAGTTTGACTCTGTCAAGCAAAAACTACTAAACAGATTTTGATGAAACTTGGCAGTAGTATAGCTTATACATCTAAATAACATAGAGGCTACTGTTTATCTGGGTGCGGGAAGTAGTTTCCCCAGGAAGCGAAAGAAACCGCTGGCTGAAGCTAGTGAGATGTTAGTTGAGATGATTAAATATATCCATTTATTAATTTTATTATATTATTCTACATATGTCTGTAGTGACACGACGATTTACACACGAGAATCATGTAACCAAATTACAACAGTTATAATAATTTGAAGGCACAATACTCCGCCATTTCTAGCTAATTTAACTATCGATTAATCTTTAACAATAAATGATTGGAACTTCAATGCGATGTTACGGTCTTGTTCATTTGCTTATGGAGTCACTAATCAAATAGGTTTAGCAAATTAGTGAGTAAATATTGATTAAGGCGAGGAAGTGGTCAACAATAATTCCATAACCGGCACGCGCATCTAAGGCGCCAAAAGGGGTCGGAGCGTCTGAGCGGGGCGAGGATAACAATACGCGCGCTAGCTTATAACTAAAAGTCGTAAGCGACAAAATGGTTTTGTAATTTTAATATTTAGAAATGATAATTTAATAAAAATTCCTACTACAATTTTAAAGAGTATGTATATACTCAACTACTAAAAAAGTTAAGAGGCTTAAATCGGTCCGGTTTGCCCATAATATGTGAATCTCTTTTTAAAAAGAGGTATGTTTGATATATTTTTCTCTGTTATAAAAGTTACCTAATCATGTTTCTACAACTAACAAAATAAGGTTTATATCATGAACTTTCAGGTAACCAAGTTGTATTTTGATCCGTTTTGTATTTACTGAGAAAAATTGACATCCTTGGCGCCAAAAATTCCAATTCGTCCTCTTAAATGGTTGAGATATTCTGGTTACCGTGTAGTATGTACCTAATTCAATAATATCGTGAACTGGTTTCCTATGTTCAATTTTACCAAAGCCGAGGTGAATGTCTTATGGATATTTGTTCCTCGTACATGCAAAAATTACTGTAATCTATAAGTAATATTAACAATGAGGGTTCCGAAACTACTTTCGAAAACACTTAAGAATTCTTTCACTGTTAGACAGCTACACTCTTTTTGAGTTACATAGGCTATAATATATTCCGGTAAGGGTAGTAGTCCCCACGGAATGCAGGTGGAACCACGGGAAAACGGCCAGTGTGGTAGTATAGCTTATAAAGCAGAATGAAAGGAAGCTACTTTTTATCCGAACTAGTTCCCTCAGGAAAAAAATAAAGCGCAGGCAGAAGCTAGTCTTCTTATAATTATTTCTATTCTCCAACGCCCTTTACATAGCAATTAATATTGTCTTGTATTAACGAGAAACATAAGTACTTATGTAGGTACCTGCTTACGACAACCCCTGAGGTTATGTGTTATTATTAATGCTAAAATGGATGGGGGTTCTATGGGTACGTTTAATGGTGTTTTGTTGACTCTGTTCGAATCAGGGTGGGTAAATACTCCGTTGATTAGTGTATGCTTTATGGTGACAAGGAAATGAAAATTGTTAGCAGGTTACATTATTATAAACACAAGTTATAAAGAAACATGTTTAGGTGCCTGCATTGAATTTTTCCAAACTATGTTGGCGACGGTTTGCTGTCTAACTGGATGTAGCTAAATACTAGAGTATTTTACATAGAGCGAATACCTATCAGACCTTCCCAACCCAGTTAGCAGGGCAATATGATACTGACAAGACTGGCTGTCAGTCTGGTTTCTAACATAACGTATGCCAAAGATGTTAAAACTACAGCCTGGACCTAAAATTTTAACATGCCTTCCAAAACACAGAGGAACTCGTCATGACAAGATGGTCACCCATCCACAGAGACTAACCGCGCCAATCGTTGTTATTCAACCTTATAATCGATCTATCAGCGCTGTCTAAAAGATTATCCCACTACTATGCTACTTAACATAAGTGCTGCAAATTACTCCACTAAGTATCTAATAAATTATTTAACACAATATAACTAAATAAAGCTTGATGCATCACCTGTCTTGCGTACTCCTTGCCGATGCCGTCGGTGCATCCAGTCACCACTGCAACAAACAAACAAAAGAACATTGATTGATGATCATTATAATGTAGGGATGAGATGGTAATGTTAGAATTAGTGTCTTGAGTTATCGATTTGAAAATTGAGGGTCTCTAAGGAAAATATATATTTTATAATGGGTACATTGAATTTTGAACTTAATCAAACAAGTATGGTTTGACCGTTCTTTGGTGCAGTTGACCCTTCTGTCAGTAAGTATAAAAACTGCTATTTCCCCCTGACACCTTGACACTGCACAAAAGATTCAGTATTAAGTACAGATACTTAATTACGATTCATGGAGACACACTTTCATGGTCCACGTGGGTTGGTGGGAGACGTTGTCACTAGCGAATTGGTACAACTAAGTAAACTTTTACTACGGTTTTTTTACATCTTTAAAAAAATCGATGTTGCCAGTCATAAGTTTTTTGTAATAAAAAAACAATTTCATGTTTCAATCACACATAAAAAGAAAGCCCTAGAAAAAAACACAACAGCTGGAAATCAAAACTTCAAGTGCAGCGATAAACTTGCAACTGCCAAGACTGCAGTATTCAGACCTACTTTTAATTCCAATACTGCAGTATTGGAATTAAAAGTAGGTCTGAATGTTTATACTTGAGAATAAATCTGCCGTCGTAAGAAAAAAGGGCACAACTAACATTTTTTTAAAAATTGAGTTACATACATATTTAGAATCAGAAAAAAAAGGCGCATCTGCTCAATTTTTTGTAGAATTTTATCTTTAAGGAATACGAAGATACAGATGGCTTAAAAGGCACAAATGAGACTAATATTCATGTTTTATAAGATGAAAAGACACATTTATTTACCATTTTATTGAAAAGGCACAAATACGTAGATGTGACTATAATTTCACATAGATATTTACTAAAAACTACTTTGAAAAGGCACATCTACAACATAACATAAAGAAAAGGCTCAAATGCCAGATGTGCTCTTTCTACTAAATAAATAATCCATGTATTTCTCAATTAATTTACGTATAAAAGTCACAAAGACCCAGTTGTGCCTTTTCTTTAAATTATTTACGATTAGGGGTGAGGAAAGGAGGGCAGGGTTTGATTGAAACGCGTCAGTTGTGCCTGTGACGTCGAAGCTATAAGCGACGAATAAGCTCTAATAACATAGCTTAAAAAAGGTTGAAAACCAAAAGAAGATGGATCAAAATTGCCCCACGTCCTACAACAATGTGACGTATCTCAAAAAAAAGATAAAAATGTAAAAAAAATATGGCATACTCTGTAACTTAATTTTTTTACACCTTCATACAAAAAAAATGCTTTGAAAATTGTTCAGGCGCTGTTATGAAAACATCGATCATAAGACTATTAATTATAGACCATTTTTTTAAATTATATTTTTGTTTGATAGTGTGTACCTCACAGGTGGTCCCATATTCATCAGGTCAGGATCTGATGATGGAAACCCTAAGAAATCCAGGGCAACTTTTAAAAGTTGTAGGCATGCGCAGGATAAAAACTTTACAATGAGGTGTATGTCTAATAACACTATGCAACACTGAAGGTTTGGAGTTGACCTGATGATGGAGACGAAAGAGGGTCGAGGGAAATCAACAACTGAATATGTAAACTACCTCGTGTTTGGGCTTATATATTATTTGTATTGAATAGACCTTTACAACAGTGAAATTTTGGAGCTGACCTGATGATGGAGACCAGAGAAGGTCAAGCGAACTCGACAATTGAATATGTAAACTACCTCGTGTTTGGTCGTATATTATTCGTATTGATGAGAACTTTCCACTAATACGGATAGTAACAACTAAGCTTGTCACTGAAAAGCCAAAAATAAAAAAACTTTTTACAAAAAAATAAGACCGACTCCCAAAACAATGAAAAGCACCGACTTCTAGGCCGATGCACCTAATAGTTTTTTTTTTTTTTTGCTTTTCAGTGTTTTTTTGGGAGTCGGTTTTATTTATTTTTTTAATAAGTTGCATCGTGTAATCAGACATACACTTCATTGTCAAGTTTTTATCCTGCGCATGCCTACAACTTTCAAAATTGGCCCTGGATTTCTCAGGGTTTCCATCATCAGATCCTGACCTGATGAATATGGGACCACCTGGGAGGTAGACACTATCAATCATATACATAATTTTAAAAAATGGTCCTTAAATTTTCTCATGAACAATTTTTTCATAACAGCGCCTGAACAATTTTTGAAGCATTTTTTTCGTATGAAGGTGTAAAAAAATTAAGTTACAGAGTATGTCATATTTTTTTTAACATTTTTATCTTTTTTTTTGAGATACGTCACATTGTTATAAGACGTGGGGCAATTTTGTATGGATTGTGATCCGTCTTCTTTATGCTCCTATTACTACCTCTATTAATATAGAATATTTTGATTTATTTTTTATATTGTAATTTAGAGATTTAGAGATTATTTTATAGATTTTTAAATTGGGTCCAACCTATTATTATTAAAAAGAATATAAATATTAAATTTTGATTTTCCTTAGGTATACTTACTTAGGTAACTAACTAAAAAATGTAATTGAGTTTAAGTATTAGCACTTTTTCTTTCTAATTTATAAGTTCTATTAGTTAACCAAAATTGAAGGATGAGATCCCTAATAATTTAAAAATAACTATTGAATATTAAGAAAGGTTCTTTTTTGTTTAAATGTTGGTGTCCTAGAAGTAAATTTGTTTCAGTTATTTGGATAAGGATAACCAGAAATGGCATGACAATAAATGTTTTATAGTTTATTAAAGTTTCCTCGCATGATTATTTGTCTTTTTTTTGTAGAAAAAATTTAGTTAATTTGCATTAAAAAAGCGCAATTAGACAAATGTGCCCCTTGTTTCAGACTCAATGACTAATTTTCTTGAAATATTAAAAAGAAAGGTCACATTTGGTTAATTATGCCATTTCTTTGTAGTAAGTGGTATTTTTTAATTATTTTTTTTTTAAGTTGAAAGGAATAATTTGAATTTATTTTAAAATTAACTATATATAAAAACTAAAAAGTTAAAAATATAATAGTACTAACCTTCACGCATATATCATCAGTATTTTTTTTTCTTTTAAGCTATAGGTTTCCACGCTATGGAGCAGAATATGGTAAAAACTTTAATCTCAATTATCTCAGTTTGACCAAAATGGTAGATGTGCCCTTCTTTCATACGACGGCAGAAATGTGCATACTCATGCGACCTCAAGCATGATATCTATAGAAAATTATGCTAATAGCGAAACATCCCGTGTCGAGTCAGCACTATTCCCCAATATATGAGTATTAGTGGGTAAATATTTGTGAGGTTAGTGTAAAGCCTTGGTCTTAGAACGAGCGTAGCGGGTAGCGATTTTAGGTGGGTTCCTGCTGTGAATTTTTCACTCACTTTTGCACTACAATTTAAGGAGTAAAGTCAGGGGGAGAAAACTCTCGATACCTAACGAAATAATTACGATTTTTTTTTTCTAACAGATAACCACGTTATTTGTGAGTGTCATAGACTATTGAATCCTGGTTCGAGGCATGGTTTTATATAAAAAACTTGCCTCAAAATGTCTTTTAAGTTGATATTTTTGTCCCAACTTAATTAAAACTTAGCTAATAACAGTGGTAAATAATATTTCAAGAGTATGAGAATTAACACAGTATTCGATTGAGATAAAGCCCTAAATTAGGTGTGTTTTTAAATAAGCACAAAAATCGCCACGCTTGCTATGTGACCTCTTCCTAAGGATACCAAAATTATGGAGGTATATACATACTATTTAATATTAGTTAGGTATTTGCAATATTACTGGATGACTGTTAAAAAAGTCTAACCCTTTCGCCTACTTTCGAAAATTGCGATAAATGGTGAAAGAAAGGGATCCAAACACTTCAAATTAAAGTTAAAATTGACATCTGAAAAGCTAAAATATTTTTTGCACACTAGACATAAGTAATAACTTAAAAAAGTAATGTCAGTTTTGCTGTCAATACAAAACATTAAAACCGAATTTTTTTTAATTGTTATTTCTTTGGTATTTGGGTAATAAAATGATTCCCCTTCTACTTCTTCTTCTTTCGTGCCGATGACATGTCATATTGGGTGTGTCGTTCATAATCACATTAAATTCTAACACATGTACTTCATGATATTCTATGGCGAATTGTAAAAAAAATAACATAATCCATTCAGTGGTTTAGCCACAGGACTCATTTTTCGTTTTCATAATTTACAACATCATGTGTAAAGCAGAGATAAAGTTAGGAGTATCGAATGTTTTGATCAGTTGACAGCTGTCAGTTTTCAAGGGAGAATTTCAGCTGTTTGTAATGACTGACTTCTATATGGTGTTCTAATTTTCGCACATTTTTATTCTATTTACTTTGTTTGAAAAATGCATTTTTACACGCTTTTTATTAGCTTCACCTGTATGTTTGTAACCGACTTCTTTGGGCGCAATTTTGACCCACTTTAAACGGCCAGATTTCGTTCAAACTTTGTAGATTTAATGAGGACCGATGACAATACACTAATTTGATAAAATTATTCCATTTTAACCGACTTCCCAAAAAGGAGGAGGTTACACATACACATCGATTACTCCGGGGCTTATAGACCGATTTACGTGATTCTTTTTTTGTTTGACTCGGAATAGCTGCCAGTTGGTCCCATAGTCATCAGGTCAGGATCTGATGATGGAAACCCTGAGAAATCGAGGGCAACCTTCAAAAGTTGTAGGCTAACATAGGGTAAAAACTTGACACTCAGGTGTACGCCTAAAAGCACTATTCAACTGTGAAGATTTGGAGCTGACCTGATGATGGAGACCAGAGAGGGTCGAGGGCACTCGACAACTGAATATGTAAACTACCTCGTGTTTGGGCTTAAATTATTTGTATTGACAAGACCTTTGCAACAGTGAAGGTTTGGAGCTGACCTGATGATGGAGACCAGAGAAAGTCGAGGGAACTCGACAACTGAATATGTAAACTACCTCGTGTTTGGGCTTAAATTATTCGTCTTGACAAGACCTATGCAACAGTGAAGGTTTGGAGCTGACCTGATGATGGAGACCAGAGAAAGTCGAGGGAACTCGACAACTGAATATGTAAAATACCGCGTTTGGACTTATATTCTTTGTATTGATGAGAACTTCCCACTTGTATGGATAGTGACAACTATTCGTATCACTGAAAAGCTTTAAATAAATAACCTTTTTACAAAAAAATTAAACCGACTTCCCAAAACACTAAAAAGCAAAAAAAAACTAATTTTAGGTGCATCGGCCTAGAAGTCGGTGGCAAAATGAACTTAGTAACATCCATTAGACACGACACCGACTTCTAGGCTTTTCAATTTGCAAAATATGATTTTTGTTAATTTATATAATTTTCATCTATAAGTAGTCGATATGGTAAGAAAATTAATTAAAATTTTCTAGAATTTTTCTCTACAGTCGATAAGGCAGGACTCGATGTTAATTTTTATTTCCAATAATTATCTTTAGCCGTTTTCTCTAATATTGAAAAATTTTTGTATACTAAAGAGAATTTTAATTGTACACAACAAATAATACTTTTAAAACAAACTAAAAAGTAGAAAATAAATAATAGTTTAAAAAAACTAAAAAACACGCTTTTTATAGAAAAACGAACTAAAAAATAGAAAATAAATTTTAATGACTTTAAATTAAGAAAACAGTGTTAAAATTTCAATGAATATATAATAAATACAAAAAATATTTAAAAAAAGCGTGGGGTGCTTTTTAAGATATTATCGAAATGAAAATCACTGTACTCATATCTGTCAATAAAATATTTATAACTATTGACACCATGCACCCCACGCTTTTTTTTAAATATATTTTTTTGTATTCACACTATTATTAATTTATATTCATTGAAATTTTTAACACTGTTTTCTTAATTTAAAGTCATTAAAATTTATTTTCTATTTTTTAGTTCGTTTTTCTATAAAAAGCGTGTTTTTTAGTTTTTTTAAACTATTATTTTTTATTTTCACGTATTTTTCCTTTGTCTTTGTGTTAATCGACATATATTAACGCATTTCATTTAATGTGATTATGAACGACACACCCGATGTATTGAGACTACACTATGTCAGCCCAATATGAAGGTGGACACGAAAGAAAGTATCAGACCTACTGACTAAGACCACGGCCCATTTAAAATCCTCCTTATAGCTCAGCAAAAAAAAACGATTTATAACCACATCAATTAAAATAACATAACCATAAAATATCTAATAATCACAAAGACACGGAAAATAAACAAAATCGCTTGCATCACACACTTTCTCAGTAAACCCGTTCTTATAACACCTCACACATTGCAAATTAAACCTTAACTTAAAGGCTTAAGTCTTAATTTAGAACAAACGATTAACGAGTGAAAGTTATTGGCTTCGTACGTATAATTCGCTGATTGTCAGAAGTGTGGAGATATTATGTTTTATAAGATAAATATAAAATGCAAGTAGGCATTTGAAAGAAAAGAGAATTTCCTGAAAATATACCTCTATTATGTAAACGTAATTAAAGTTTCGAAGTGTGAAGGTTCCATTTGTTTTATAACCAAAATTATATTTTAGGAATGAACAGAAATGCTTAAGATAGCAATATTATTAATACCATTCTGAAATCAAACATTACGTTGGCAGCGGAATGGCAGTTGATTTAAAAAAATGATAAATCTGCAAGCTCCGATATTAAATCTTTTTTATTGATCACAGATATTTACAATAAAAATTAAAAACTATGATAGTTTTTAAATTTATTAATTAACCAAGAATTCCTCTATATTTTATTCCATGATACTTATGTTTAAAATTACCGTTTGAGACCTATCAGATTCACACGACATAGACATATTATTAAATTAAAAAAAAAGTCTTTAACCGTTGTTCGACAAACCCATGCAGTTATTAATGGGTGGCTATCTCAAATAATATTAGAATAACTGTCTACTATTATATTAATCGTGAACAATCAATTAGTCTGTATCGATATAATAATATATTACTTGTAAATCAGTGCTAGAGTTCTAAATAACGCTATTTGTTAACCGTTGGTTAACCTGAACATTAGTTAAATCTGGCCGTTGCGGTTTTTACAAAATGACTGAACAACCCTTTTTTAGGGGTTTGAGACATTCTTGTGGTATTTTTGGTACAATACATGGTGTTCTCATTAGGTGCGTACCGATTTATTTTAACGTTAGTTTATTTTTAACCTTCCATTCGAAATAATATATTGTAAGTAAGTTCGATCGTTGTTTGGGTACCGTAACTTTTAAATGCATGACCTAAATTCGATGCAGCTTTTTTTTCACTTGAATTGTCAAATAGCTTGTTTATTGTCGAAGCCTAAAGGCTATAAAATATCTCCAGCGAAGTAGACTACACGGGACACTATTGAAAACTGGCTGTGGATGTGCATAGTAGTGAATCATTTTTGAAAAAAAAAAAAACCGTAATGGCCTACAAAAAGATATTAAATATTCAAATTAATCGAATGCCTTCATTTTAAATTAACATTGTTCATATTAGGTCTCACTCACACATCATACCATCTCTTCTACAAACTGGCACATGTTACTGTCAATTTGACAGAAACCCATATCAGTTGAGTGTTAACTAATCAATTAGAATTAACGAAGGTTTCATTTGTAGCTTAGAAACAAGAAGTAGGTATTTCGTAGAATTTAGTAATTAAGATATTGTTTGTAACTGCTATTGAATATCTTTGGCAGTCGTAGTCTGACAGTCAGGGTATGGACTTGCCCGGCTTGAGAAGGTCAGATAGGCAGTCGCTCCATGTAAAACACTGGTACTCAGCTGCAACTGGTAGGGCTACGGGATTGTTCGAAAGAGTTACCGCGGCCCTGGTATATAAAAGGCCTACGACGGAACACGACGGTTTTTAGTCAGTAAGAGTCTGACACTCCCTAACCGCTGCTAACCCACAGCGGGAGGGGTCATTTGATGATTTTTGAAGTCGTTAAAAAAAAAGCTGCAACTGGAGCTAGAGACTAAGAGCGGAAGACGACATCAACATAGCTAAAAAAAAATATTTAATTAACTAAAAAGCCCAGCAAATAAACTAAATTAAAATATCAACATATGTAAAGCAAAACTTGTGTCTTTCACACAAAGAACCACTGAATAGCTGTAGGGTAGTTTGACATTTGCAGTAGGAAAAGCCTCGCTGTTAGGAAGTGTTAAAAGTTTAAAATACCCTCGATGTGTAAATAAACTGAAAGTTGTAATGTTGGGGCCACGAAGTGAGCGGAGTGCGAGTTCAGACAGATTAACTTAAACAAACATTTTCGAGCGGAAATTGTTCTGAAATAGTTTCGGGGATGTAAATAGGGGTTCATTTTAAAGGATGATACTAGTTGGCTAGTTGATTTAGTAATTACAATACTCACTAAACATATTGTGGTCTGTCCGTTTTTTAGTGCAGTTGATAATTCTGTCAATCAGTACAAAATATGCTACTTTCCCTTTTAAATTGTCAGCTGCACAAAACTTTCGGTACTCCTTTATATGGTTTTTCCAACTGTCATGGGTGCGACTATTAATCTAATTATGACCTACACAGCCTAGTCATAGGAAACAGGATAACTTTGTGAGAAAGGTCCCTATGCATTATGTATTTTAGTTTTATATAAATTATTTATTTAAGATGTTGTCGTCATCATAAGAAACAAAATGCATCGTTTACCTAATATGTTTTAATTGATCAAGTAGGTCACTAAACTAATTGTTAAGCGCTACAAATTACACATGCAGTCAGCAACGTTGATCGAAAAGTGCTAATTTTTAGCCTACTTTTAATAAACGCTGTTTGATTATTTTTTTATTTATTTACGACTATAGAACTAATATTGGCACAGAAGCCTTATTTCGCAACATTTTAACAGTTTTTTTACCTTTCCGCTAATTTCCTAGCCCACTAATAGGTACAGTAAGTCGCATACAACTTCAACAGTAAATGTAACATTTCTCAGTCTTAGAGCAACGAGCAAGTTTTACTTAACTCTAGCAAAGAGGATTTTAAATACATTTCACTTATACCTCGAGTTTCATACTGTAATTTCTGCACAAAACTTGTTTTCACCTGCATTCCGTGAAAACTACGACGCACATCCGGATAAAAAGTAGCCTATAGCCTTCCTCGATAAATAGGCTATCTAATACTGAAATTATTTTTCTATTCGGTTCAGTAGTTTCTGAGATAAGCGGCTTCAAACAAACTCTTCAGCTTTACAATAGTTATAGAGCTACAACTTATAGACTTCCTCATAAAATATGTGAAACATTTTAATGTATGTATTGGTAATACAACTTAATGAATAGGTTCCTAATGATAATGAGCTAATTAATTAAACTAGTTCAGTAGAACATTCTACAAATACGTGAAACAGTCTAATAGAGACAAATCGTTCATTTGGTCAAGTTTTTGAGCACATATCCGTAGATCAGAATATGCGGAAATATGATAGGTGTTATGCATTACATTATTGAGCTAGTAATGTTTACATTGCTGCAATGGTCAATAATTATTATCTAATTTTATTATGAAATGCACATCTTCACATTTTTGGGTAACCCAATTAATTAATTGAATGCATACTAGATAAATGACGGAAATAAACTAAAATATACAAAGAAAATTAAATTCAAATTCACATCAAGCATTTGGTTGATAAGTTGGCTATAATACTAGTATGATAATCAGTCATAAAACTGTAATACAAATTGCTTATCAAAAATACCAACTCGCATAATACAGTGATTATACACTACATTTTTTTCAATCTAGTCATAAGTAGCTGATATTTCTATTATACATATATAGTAGATTTTTCTATTAAATATTATGTTGTAAATACATAGTAATTAATATTGATACGCTTCAAGTCGATACTACATATTTTAATTTGCCACTGCTGGGCAAAGGCCTCCCCATTTTGTCTCGTAACCCTTGAATCTTTCAGAGTTGCCATCAATCAGGGTTCTAGAGCTATAGGTAATCAAGATAATTTACCTAGATTTAGTTATATCCCCTTACAGTTTAACCAGCTACAAAAACTAGAATTTTAGTTACAGTTTACAAAAACTCATACCTAGCACAAGATGTATTAAAAAGTTCCAATTTAAAAAAGTAGCGAAGAAAATTGAACAATAAAAAG
This sequence comes from Helicoverpa armigera, assembly GCF_030705265.1. Classification (NCBI taxonomy): domain Eukaryota; kingdom Metazoa; phylum Arthropoda; class Insecta; order Lepidoptera; family Noctuidae; genus Helicoverpa; species Helicoverpa armigera. Next base: position 7,976,533 of record NC_087141.1, read on the forward strand.
TTTGTCCCAAACGCAAAAGTAAAGTAAAAACTCTTCACAATTTACAAGGAATTTAAGAACACCTTTGTGACCAAAGAACAAGCATTTACATATTTAAATAACAACTTGAGTAGCCAAGTGGCGGTTTTACAGGACCCTTTTCGTGAAAAATAAAAACAACGAGGAATTTTATAAGTGACACTATTTGTTTAGGAGAACGTATTAATTTTTTTACTGATTGTAAATACTGAAGTAGGTATGTAACTCTATCTTTCTGCCTGTCGTGCTTTCTCGCCATAACGACTGAATTTGACTGAAGAGAATTACAATGTCTCGTACAAAGATAGTCCAGAGTCCAAGAAAGGTCATAAGTTACTATTTATTCGGGTGCGAACAGTGGAATACGTGAATAATTACGTGAAAAATAGCTAGAGATCATTTAATGTAGACAGACTGTGAATTTTTTTACTTGAAAAAAAAAAAAAAAAATTAATTCAATTCTTGTAATATGTCTTTTGATTCTCCCTAAATTCATATTTTTCAGTTATCCTAGTCTCCATTTACAACTTTACAAGCAATTGTTTCGCAGTAGCGTGAATCATTAGGACATGATGTGAACAAATCTGGTCCTGCAATCATTTGAAGTATAAATGCAAGCGTAAAGGTAAGTTACTTTTACTCAAATTCCTTAAAAAAACTTGAACAAAAACATACGAACAAAACTATAAACCCAACTAACTAACTCACTAACAAGACAAGCCGATATGATATAACGTAAACTCTTGCGCAAGATAAGCGATGCGTTCACTATGCTTATCTGATAAGCACGCGGTTGCGTTTGCGTGGTTACAGCTGTTGATACGTTTAACCGACTTTGTAGGAGGAGGTTATCGAAATGGTTTTTTACTGAGTTCTGTTTGTAGGCATGTTTTGTAATGTAGGTCACAAATCAAAAAGGAAAATTTAAAAAAAACCGGTCAAGTGCGAGTCCGACCGGCCTGCGTAGGGATCCGTACCGAAAATGAGCTAAAAATGATTGCTGTATGACAGTTTTTTGGAGGAAAAATTACTTTATGACCGGCTAGTGAATTATAGGGCTTATCATCCGCCTAGCCAGGTAAGTATATTCTAATCGGTTGCCACTGAGCACCTGTTTTAAGTACTCAGAGCGACAGCCTATCTGATCTCTTCAACCCAGTTACCCAGACAACCCGATACCACTTGGTAAAACTGGTTACCAGACATTACCGTCATGAAAGTAGGAAGGCATCTCGTAACATTTAGGTATTTTCCAAAAACCTTAAAAAACAACGTAAACCATTATAGGAACCAGTAAAACCAGTAGGTCAGTTCGAGCCAAATATAGCTTAATGTTAAAAAAAAAAAACGAGAAAGTCATTCACCCACTTTCTTCAACATAAGAATGCAAAAAACGTCTTCAAGCCACATTGCGAATTTTACCGAGTGATTCCGAACTTTACCGAGTGGTTCCGAAATTGCCCGAATGATACCGAACTTTGCCGAAGGTGATTGTACTTTGGTACTTTAGCCGATTATGTAAGAAAGAGGTGATAAAGAAAACTAAAAGTGACCTTGAAATGTACCGTTATCATTGTGTAAATAGGCGTTAGAATTAACAGGTTCTGAAATAGTAGGTGTAATAAACATATGTAGATAATAATAGTATCGCACTATCGCATAAGGAAATTCGTAGAACGGCCGTAAAAAAAGTTTAGGTACTCTATTGTCTACTAAATAAAGCTACCTATCTAATTCCTCCTTTTTATCAAAATCGATTTATGGCCGTTCCCAATATTCAATCTATCTAACTGATGTTTTAATTACTAAAGATATATTATACGAATTTGTCATTACATGTATGGTGCTAAGTAAAAAATCGATGCCTGGTAACCAAATGAAGATAATACAATATTGGAAAGGCCGTTAGCCAACATAGACGAAGTTAGTAAATCCGATGTAAAACTTATTACATTAGAAGCCTACAAATATTAAAAGGTATTTAGTCAGTGTTTATGTATTTTAAATACCTATGTGCTTTAAAAATATTTACCCACGTCTCAGGCGTGCTGAATATTGTGGATATAAGCACGACTGACATCATTATTTATTATCGCTAGAACTACATACCTATATTTTATTTACCTATAGTAATACCTACATTATGTTTGTTCTCTTCCTCATCGATTGGTTCTCAAAATAGATTTTAATTAATTAACCTGGAATTCCAGAATAGTTTTTTACTAAACAAACTTCAATTAAAATAATCATTAACGAAAGTCAATATAGGTATTATGTGTGTATAGCATGTAGATTTCTAGGGTTCCGTATGAATAGGGGTAAACCCTGTTATTAAGACTTTGCTGTCCGCTTGTCCGTTCATCTGCCATGTGGCTGTATATTATGAACCCTGATAATTGGACAGTTACAATTTATATAGACGATTTATATAGAATATTTCTGTTTTAACAACAAATAAGTACTGAAAAGTAGAATAAAAGAATAGGAGGCAGCACGGAAACAAACGTGATTTTTTACTCGTTTCATAGACAGTGGTACGAAACTCTACGTGCGCGAATCCGACTCGCACTTGACCGATTTTTGTAACTGTTTAAACAGCCTACGTTAACGGAAGATACCGGTACTTACAAGACCTGAATTTAAGGTTTTACATTGAAATATAAAAGTTGTTGTTATTGAAACTTCAGGAAACGATACGGAAATAAGTATACAATGGTTTACTTTATTTCAATGTCAAAGAAGTAGGTGATGGTATGTTTTTTTTATGACTTTTCGGTACAGATGTAAGCAGGACGGTCACCCTACCCGAATCTGTACCAATCGAACATCAAACTTCTACTATTGTGATAAGGTTGAAAATCTATTGAAGAAATTTGACAGATTGAGGTAGGTTGATGTTCCAGATCAACACCAGATGTTTTTCTAATTACAGAAAAAACTAGACGTTATCTATACTAATATAGCAAAGAGGAAACATTCAAGAGTGTCTATGAAGTTTCTTGCCGGCTCAATTAATGAAACCAACTTTTTGGAACCGTGCAATTAGTGTGACGTGCCTATTTGAAAAAACTTTTTTTTTTTGATATTTTTGATTCCTTTTTTGTTTGGAAAGGCTCCGAAACTACAAAACCGATTTGGAAAATTCTTTGACTATTGGCTAAGCTAAACTATCCTTGGATGACATGGGCTATATTTTATCCTTTTACGGGACGCGTAGGTATGAAATCGCGGAAACAGTTAATACACATTTTAATCGTTGATGCAATTGCGTAGACTGACATTAAGTGTCCCATAGAAATACTTTCTTGTACGCAAATTAGTTTAACACGACTATGTATGTAATTTGGCTAGACTTACTTACCTACTAAAGTAAATGTTGGTCATTTTGTATTGTATGTCACCAATTTCAAAATGTCGAGTCATGTTCGATTTAAAAATCAATTGTTCACAGTCCAAGGTTTGCATAACTAATTACAACGAAATGCTGATTTAACAATGAAAGTAACAAGCTATCAATAGTTTTTCTACGACTATTTTGAACGTAATAATATGTAGATTTCATGGTACTTTTAGGTAAATAGTCGTCGTAGACTGGAAGCCGACCCCAACATGATTGGGAAAAGGCTCGGAGGATGATATGATACCCTGAATGAGTGTAGCTTTCCAACAGTGAAAGAATATTTCAAATTGGCTCAGTAGTTTCGGAGCCTATCCATGTCAAACAAACAATCAAATCTTTCTTATAGTAGTAGTAGATATAGATAAACTAAAGTTGCCAAATAACTCCACCGCTCCGAAGTTGGCTACGAGTGACTTCACGATATTCAAATATACAAACAAAACACTACAGCGCATACGCAAGGCATCAGATGACTGACGTCATAGAGGACACTAGTATTTGACGAGATTTATGACGACAACTTTCAAATGAGTAGTCGGGCGCATCAGCTGTTGCCCTGCGCGTCGCGGGATCCATTCCCGGACGAGATACCTACCTAATTAAAATAAATTATTCCGGTTGCAAAATTGATATAAGTACCTACAAAGGTTGCAAGTATGTACCATGTTTAAAAGAATATTTATGTAAATACCTAGTATCGCGAATTTTAAAGGTAACGGGCAACTAGGGCATCTAGGTGCTTCTCGAAACACGGAAGAACTTGTCATGACAACGTGGTCACCCATCCACTGACCGACCGCGCCAAGCGTTGCTTAACCTTATCATAGATCGAGCTGAAAAACTCACAGAATAGCAAAAAGTCTTTGAACATTCAAGTACAGAACCTTCAATCTTGAAAGAAGACTCGCACTTGACCGGTCAATGTCGTCGATTTGGTTTAATTGGCATTCAAGGCAATTTTTTATTACAACCTACTTTAAAAGTGCCTAAAAAACTATTAAGTAGTGTAACGACGCAACGTGTCGCAAGTTCGAATCCCAATCAAAACAAAAAATGTGCTTACAAAAATTTTTGAGAACCAGTATGACCTACTGTGAAAAAAAAACAAGGATAAAGCTACCATATCACCGCAATGGGCCTGATTTCACACCATAAACTGTTACAACATGCTTTTCATTCATTTCACAAAATGATTCATTCAAAAAAAGAAAGTTAATGCAAACGAACGAAATTAAAGGTATTTTTGGTACCTTTCTTTCCTTAATCCTTCTACATAAATACCTTTTTTGGTTTTATTATTAATTATGTTTATAGGTCATGTAATTGGTAAACCATTTCCTATAATTAATTTCTCCTTGCAATGTCAATCGATGTATCGCCATTGAACTTTTGATTTCAAAGGTCAGCGACCTCCCGAAATTAGGAAGTATAATTCTACAACTATTGTTTAGTGTGCTCCAATTTTTATGAGTAGAAACTAGAAAGTATAAACAATAGTAGGTAAGTAATAAAAATAATACTCACGAGCCCATTTCCCTTTCGATTTGAAATCCAATTTAAACAAAGCAGGTCCGATAGCATAAGTATACAATGTTTTCAAAACACTTCTCACTATTTTCAACACTAAATACGCAATACACGCTAAACCAGCTAATTGTAACACGGACACGGCCATTTTTGTGTATTATTAAAATATTTTTTCGATAAATCAAAAGTAGGGTTATGCCGGAGAGAGCGTCACCGCTTGACACAAGTAACGCATGCGCACTAGCGGTCAAAGAAAGTTGCCATGCGCATTGAATGAACGACACTGACGAGCCGAGTGAATTGAAGGCGCCCGAAAATAGACGAACACTGTTCGGATTTTAGAAAGAGATGGGTGTAAAATAATGTGGCTGTCTCGCTCTCACTGATAAGTGCGGTATTACGGGAGTTATGTAGGTCATCCCGATTATTAGTTGGAGTAGTTTGTAATTGATACAATATGCCATGAGACAGTCTGTGAGTATATTTTGTTCAAAAAGTGATACTATAGGGAAATAATTGGAAAGTAATTATGCACCAAGTGTAATTATTGTTAATTAGAGTGATAATGCGAATTTGCCAGATAAAAAATTTTTGATAGATGTGAACATTTCTTACTAAATTACCTACGAGCAGTAAATAAGTAAAGTTAAGTGTTATTTGGGAAATAACATCAGATACCAAGGCACTGAAGAAGCAGATAATACATTGGGATGAGGGCATAGGAATGATGATAGGCAATCCTACATAGGTAATAGAAATATCCTGCGCCTAGAATTCTTCAGAAAAAGTTTCAAAACTAAAGTAAAACTCGATAAAACACAAATGAAGTTTTTTGTAAACGAAAATCGTCGCCGCATTATTATTATGAGGATATAAATATATTGGCATGTTACCTAGACAAACATACAGGTAGGTACATCACCAAACATGTAACCAAATTATTCCAATCAGAAATCCAACACAGAAAAACTATCACCCAAAATGCCATCTTTCTAAAACCGTAATCATTCCGTAACCGTAAGTCGTCCAATTAGATTCCGATAGTACCGTCGTGTACCCGTCTGCTAATCACTAGCCGTTAATGATTAATGTTCTAGTTATGAATGATGACGTGGCATAGGCCATGGAGGGAGCAGCCATGCATGGAGTAGCTTTGATTTGGATTGGTGGCTAAATTGTAGTAATGATGGACCTTGGTTGAGGGGAATAAAAGGAGCAGATAAAAATATGATAGATAGAAACTTCTGCCAACCTGTCTTACTAAGGGTTGTCATGATGAACGAACAAGGTTCGATAGGCAGTCACTTCTTATACTAACACACTGGTACTAAGCGAAGACTCGAAGCTGACCCTGACCATGGAAAAATGCTAGGCAGATAAAGTTATTGTGTCGATTGATCAAGATTAACCTGCACCAGTATCAGGCCGGTTTTGGATGGACGATCGTTTTTATATGTATAACGAAACCGTGCCTTTGAGAGGCATTCAACTAATGCCCACCTAAATAAATAACACAAAGTATTACATTTATGTTTTAGCCAGGCCGAAAAGAAATAGACCCTTCTTCATCGTCAGGAACATAGCCCAAATATTAGAGTTAGTCTTGTTTTTCGAATTAGATTTAGGCCAAATCATTTGGCCTTAGCTTCATTTTGGATCTAGAACGTATTGCTTCACAACCAGGCCTTTAAACTATCTACAACAACATGAAACTGTATTTCTATTAAACAATTCTCCTTACCTATCTGATATTCTCCCCAACTTCTGAAACAAGGAACAAAACAAGCCACAAGTATAGAATAATGCCACTAAATAGAAATGTCAATACAATTCACTCGAACACTACAGAGTTTCTTAGTCAGTATTTCAGACTTCCCCACAAACTACTTGGTCGGGTAAAGTTTAGGTCTCACAGTGAGCGTGAAGCGTGGCCAAAAAATTAAGCCACAGCGGTTGTCCTCTAAGGAGAAGGAACCAGATGTGCAATGCGTAATTATAGTATACAAGCATTTGCGCAGACACAGGTGCACTCCCTATTCCCTCACTCTTACAGCTCGATGGGACGGCAATCCGACACAATTTTAATAAGTGTATAAGAAGACATGCATTTTGCGTAAGGTTTTAGTCACAAGTGTAACACTCCGTCACTGTTTCTATAGTAATAAATCAACATAAATATAGTTTTATTTCCTGAAGAAGCAATCAACAATTTATTTTATATAAAAATTAAACTTATTACTATTTAGTTAAATAGAAGTGTTACAAAAATATGTATCTAGTTTTGTGTGTAATTTATGTAATACCTAAATATCTTAACTTCCGCCAGCTATTTACATCACATGATCTTCTTTCTATTTAAATCTTCATAAACTATTAATTGGTAAGTAAAAAAAATACTACACGCTACCTCTTACAATGAGACCATATCCTTACTTGAATAGAAACTTAAACGCTTTTCAAGTTATTAAGTTACCAAGTTGCCGACGATATTGAGCTGCTTATACGGAAATTTTAATTAGCTTTTAAACTTGCCTCTGGTACAAACAAATCAATCTGCCAATGTGTTTATTGGGAACCTACCAATAACTAAGTAACTATGGTTTGGATTTCGACTTTAACCTCATTGAATAGAATAAAATATTCTTTGGACATCATACATGACATGTTATGACCAGCTCTTAGAATTAGATTGAGACTTTTCCATGCCTCAAAAGTACGTACGCCTAACTTTTAGTTTCGGTAGGTACTCTCTATGTACATGTTTATTTTCGAAAATGTTATGAGCAATTCTACTAAGAGCAGCTAAAAAGACAGACAACCATTCTTACCAATGGATATCGGCTACGACGTAACCGACAGTTTTCTTAAAACAATTTCCCCGTACAAAGAAACAGCTAGTTTAAGAAAAACGGACGTTTATGTGGTCGGTGTACTTGAGCCTAAATCTGTTAATTTAAACATTAGTGTTCGTCAGTGAGTGATGTTCAAGTGTTTTGAAAATCCTACAACATAGTATCTGCGTACAGTTTAACCTTGATCGGTTGATAAACATATTTACCTTAACAAATGAAGATAAAAAAGAACAGAAATCACGTCAAACTTTTTTTAAAGGTTCAAACCAATATTATTATATTGAGTCAAAATAATCATGTTAATTTATGAAGGGTGCAGAAAACGATTTTTTTTTGTTTTTTCACTTTGTGGTTTTGATAACAAAAAACAACATCAGAGCTGGCCAGGAAAAAATATAGAAACAGAGAACAGTAGACATTATACTTACAGTTATGTATATGTATTTTTTTATGCTGTGAATATGTAAATAAATTATTATAGTGTCACAAAAACATAAAAAAGCTATACCTACTTATTTTAAAAGTCAGTCTAGTTGAACCGAATGTATTTTTTTCTTTTATCGGTATTACATTTTTTGCAGTATAATAAATTTAAAATAATGCGATCATTACATTAATATTAATTAAGTAAAATAATGAATCTCATTAACATAATTTAGTGGCAAAATAATTTGCAGTTCCATGAAGATATTAATATAATATGTTATACATTGCATCCTTAATTTTAAGGCCATAATGCGTGAAGCGTGCAATATTAATTTAATTGCATTAAAAATAATATTATTATCCTGGTTACAGATTCTTTTTAGGGTTCCGTAGCCAAAATGGCAAAAACGGAACCCTTATAGTTTCGTCATGTCCGTCTGTCCGTCTGTCCGTCTGTCCGTCTGTCACAGCCGATTTACTCGGAAACTATAAGTACTACAGTGATGAAATTTGATGGGAATATGTGTTGTATGAACCGCTACAAAAATATGACACTAAATAGTAAAAAAAAGAATTGGGGGTGGGGCCCCCCATACATGTAACTGAGGGATGAAATTTTTTTTTTCGATGTACATACCCGTGTGGGGTATCAATGGAAAGGTCTTTTAAAATGATATAAAGTTTTCTAAAAAACATTTTTCTTAAAGTGAACGGTTTTTGAGATATCAGCTCTCAAAGTCGTAAAAAGTATGTCCCCCCCCCTCTATTTTTATAACTACGGGGTATAAAATTCTAAAAAAAATAGAGGTGATGCATGCTAATTAACTCTTTCAACGATTTTTGGTTTGATCAAAGTATCTCTTATAGTTTTTGAGATAGGTTGATTTAACTGTAATTTACGGAACCCTTCGTGCACGAGTCCGACTCGCACTTGGCCGGTTTTTTTCTTCATATAAATTGTATTTTTTTTTTTCAAAAACTAACTCTAGGTCAGCGCATATTTGCCTTTGTTAAATGCTTACCTATCTATACTAATAATAAAGAGGAAACATTTTTTATTTATTTCTTTGTTTGTAGCCTAAATACTACGAAACTACTAAACGAATTTGAAAAGTTCTTTCATCCGGGTACGCGTATGTGGAAGAAAACACCTAGTCTAGAATGAGGAACTACATACCTACTCACGAATCGAACCAGGAACGCTGTATTGAACACGGCAGTAGCGCTTGCGACCATTAGACTACACGCTTCTTGTCACAGAACTCTTCTCTCTTCTTAAATTCTCTTTTTTTTCTAAAATTACACAAAAACAGAACTATAAAATCTCCTACCAAAAAATCTTTATCTAAAACAATAGCTACGCAATTTCTCTCAATTAACAAAAGACAGAACAGGGTATTGGTTTGCACTGTTAATTCTTACTTCGTACGTTCTGGTTGGTTTCCCAACCGTGACCTTGATGCTGGGCAAACAACTGCGTCCTTGGAGACGAAGGTCAATATTGTTTTCGTAAACAAACTTTTTTTGTGTAGTATCAACGAGCTTTGAACCGCGGTTTCTCTCACATCCCGAGAGAATTACTTGTGGCATCATAGAAAGTATCCCCAAAATAACCATTTATATACTATTTTGATGCATAAGCAGTATTTTTGGACATCAGAATCTGTTTAGCCGTTTGAGCGTGAAGAAGGAATAACATACACACAGAATTTTGCAATTATAATATTAGTGTGCTCATTATAGAGTCCTCTTTGCAAACTATGCTGATATTCTTTAGGCCTAACTACGGAGGAAGGAAAGCTTTAATGAATATACTTACATACTTATGTATATAGGTTACAAAAGCCCAACAAAATATGTAACAACATAAACGACCCATTTAATAGTATTGTCGGGAATAAATGGTGCCCAACACAGAGCTAGGAACAGGAGGAAGTGTCATAACGCAAAATCTGTTTAGAAAGTAGCTCTCCAAAATGCGGGTGTTAGGGAGACAAGGGACGTTACTAGCTCCGCCAATTAGTTCCAAAATAAAATCACCAATCAATCAACACAAGTCTTTAACAGAATAGTTTTGATTTTACGAGGAACCCGAACGCCTAGTTAATTCTAATAACTGATCACGCCTTCCGTACATACTTGACCTACAACAAGGTGCCTGACCTACCTTCCTTATGGTATCTCCGCTAGTCATTTTGTTCTCCATGCTCCCAACACAGAGCTAGGCGTAGGGGAGTTATAACCTGCAACTGTAGTGCGTAAAGGGAGCAACGAGGTCCGTTTGTTACCTATTTCTTGAACCGTGAACTTTGTACTGGGATAGGGTGTTGATTCTATTGTATCTGAGTGTTTGTTAAACTGGAATAAAGTGCTGACGTATGATATTGGGTACTGTTACTGTTACAGCCTTTTTATCGTCCCACTGCTGGGCACAGGCCTCCTCTGACACGGAGAAGGATTGAGCGTTAATCTTAAGCGTTGCGTTGTAAGTTAAGCATTAATATTGAGTAATTTCTGTAAAATTAACAAAGTAATGTTTACAACTGGCTTAAGAATCGAATACGGGACGCTGTATTGTACACATTAGTCGAACTTGCTACACAAAATATGTAAATATTGTGATAACTCGAAGAGGAAGATGTCCTGGATAAAGCGAAGTGGAAAAAGAAGTCACGGAAAGCGGACGCCCCGTCACAAGATGGGATAAACGCTAAGAAGAAGAAGAAGAAGAATTATTTTGTGATTGTTACCAGTAGAATACCAGAACAGCCTTTTTCCAACTATTGGGTTGGTTTCCAATCTAATCCAATGCAGCCGAGTACCAGTGTCTTACATGTACAATGCACAACTGCCTACCTAACCTCCTCAACCCAGTTATCCGGGCAAACAAATACCCCTTGGTAAGACTAGTTGTCAGACTTTCTGGCTTCTGACTATGCGTAACGACCCGATACCCCTAGGTAAGAATGAGTATGAGTTATACTAGATTCAAAAACTAAAGTGCAGAAATTGCTATTATATAAGACTTCTATCCTTAATGAACAAACTGTGCACTCAAAAAGATGATTTACTACGGTAAGAGCAAATCATGTAAAATTATGATAAAATAATACTGCAGGAAGAAGTTTGTTCCGAACTAATAATAGGTGTTTCCATTAGACATAAGCTCGCTACGTGGGAGTTAGAGTATTTATAAGACGAAGTTATTTTATAGCTGAAGATGGAAATTAATTCACGTACCTAGGTTCGGGTTTTGGCTAAAATAAACTTTTGGGTGGCGAGCACCAAACAATGTGCGTATTTTTTCATTATACTTGAGAGGTGTCTAAGTGTGTCATCCTGATTTTCTAATAAATACTCAGGCAACATAGGATGAGTGCTATCAAATTCTTTGAGGGATTAGCAAAAGTAGGCGTCGGTTTACATTTATATAAATAATCTGATAGTGAAGGAAGCTAAGTTGCTACGAAAGAACTTCTTTTAGCTCTAGTTCATTGTACGTTTGTCATAAATTCATCCCTTTCGGTATAATTTTGAAAAAGGCATTTTGCGATCACTGCAACAATACTCAACGTATGTATGAAACAAATGACAGCCACGCGCCTCGCGACAGACGCGCATAACCGATGACAGACATCAGCTCATACATATTCTCATACAAGTCACGCATTGGCTCGCGACAGAAGACTTGACTATACCTTTAGTAGCAACACAAGTACAGCTCCACATAAGACTAGCTGGTCTCATTCATACTCCAAAGCTTGGAACTTGAGCAGCTTCAGTTTGATTCACAGTGGAATCCAGCGATTTAGCTCATAACTAGTATTAGTATAACTTAGTCGTTTTCTACTGTAATTGAGTTTGTTTGTTTGTTTTGGTTTTGGGAGATAAAATATTGGCGCACATATTTGACAACACATAAAAAACTGTTTGCTTAATATCATACACTCGATTCCACATGATAGAAAGTAGAATATATCTCTACATAGGCTTTTCATCAATAATCAATTAGATTTTTGGGTTTCAGTGTAAAAGCAAAACTTTTGCATGGGTAATTATTTAGAAATACTTATTTATTTCAATAGTCACATGTATTGTAAAGAAATTTGCGTCTTTACTTATGAAGTTCGGGACCATAAACCTAGATATCAAAACTCAAAAAACAAATTAATATTTTATAAGCACCCTAAAAGCACTAAAAATACTCGTTTATTCTTACCAAACTCAAGCAAAACCAACGGGCAACATAACCCATGATATATCTTCTACGAGCTACGAACCGAACAGATCTTCTCGCAGTCCGGGATAACAGATTGACTTTAAAAACAATTTTCATTAGGTCCCTGACAGTCCCGGGAATGGAATCCCGGGATTTTACAGACTGATACTTATTGTAAGCTCGGATGAGGATCAGTAATGTTGTAAAACGTTTTGTTAAAATGTGAATTGTTTTATTATAATTCTTATTCTGTTTAATTCATGAGAGCAAGTAACTGATTTCGGACTTTGGGTGTTTATCTCAGAAATTAGGTACTCCAGAAGTGAATATGATGATATAATAAGGTTACCTATGCTTAACGAACTTATCTGCCAAATAAACTGTACATTTTGGTTTCACAGCAATATCTGGCAGATATCACAGGCACACGTTATTTGGCAGATAGCATTTAACTAACTGACACTTTATCGGTAACCAGTGAAACAGTGTCAACCGTTTAGGAGCTACTTTGTAATAAGTAGACATAATTACTTTTGATGTACTTTATACAAGAAAAACTTTGCTAGGCTATTTGAGACCTTATTTGCATGGTGCTATGAATTGAAAGTATGATACCTACGGTATATCATTCCTGGAACACGTTTTCCTACTTTCCAAAATTGTGTTGGTCTTACAATTTCATCTTCCTAACTCATTCTTAAGTTTGTACATAGAGCGGGTTCACGAATAAAGCTTGTAATATATTTTTATGTAGGTCAACTTTATATTTATAATGGCGTCCACGGCCGATTTCGGCCACGGCGGCAGTTCTCATTTAAGGAGATCAGCCAGCTGCGCGGACTTATTATAGTGCACAAGCATTTGCGCAGACACAGGTGCACTATTACCTATTCTTTCACTCTCATAACCCGATGGGACGGCAATCCGACACGACCGGAAAGAGATCAGGCGCAGGACCGACATTTACGTGCTCTCCGATGCACTGGTGAATCAATCACCAACTTCCAGACTACGGGCTGCTTTGTGAAAGTTTTTAAGAAAACTCACAAAGCGATTTCGGCCCGACCCGGGAATCGAACCCGAGACCTCGAGCACAGCAGCCGCGCTTGCGACCACTAGACCAACGAGGCAGTATAAACAACTTTACATATACATATATTATATGCACTGCATCAAAAACATTGTTAACATAGTCCAAAGAGAATACTTCTCGTGAAACATCCCATGAAATTCCCAAAATTTCACAATGTTCATTGTAAATTTTTTTGCACTTTTTTACCAATTTCCATGCTTTTATACACTGCACAATTTTTGTGAGCTACAGACTTAAGTACAGAGAATAACTATTGACACCATGCACCCCACGCTTTTTTTAAATATTTTTTTTTGTATTCACACTATTATTAATTTATATTCATTGAAATTTTTAACACTGTTTTCTTAATTTAAATTCATTAAAATTTATTTTTGAGTTTTTAGTTCGTTTTTCTATAAAAAGCGTGTTTTTTAGTTTTTTTAAACTATTATTTATTTTCTACTTTTTAGTTTGTTTTAAAACTATTATTTGTTTTGTAGAATTAAAATTCTCTTTAGTATACAAAAATTTGTCAATATTAGAGAAAACGGCTAAAGATAATTATTGGAAATAAAAATTAACATCGAATCCTGCCTTATCGACTGTAGAGAAAAATTCTAGCAAATTTTAATTAATTTTCTTACCTTATTGATGAAAATTATATAAATTAACAAAAATCATATTTTGCAAATTGAAAAGCCTAGAAGTCGGTATCTAATGCATGTTACTAAGTTAATTTTGCCACCGACTTCTAGGCCGATGCACCTAAAATTAGTTTTTTTTTTGCTTTTTGGTGTTTTGGGAAGTCGGTTTAATTTTTTTGTAAAAAGGTTATTTATTCAAAGCTTTTCAGTGATACGAATAGTTGTCACTATCCATACAAGTGGGAAGTTCTCATCAATACAAAGAATATAAGTCCAAACGAGGTATTTTACATATTCAGTTGTCGAGTTCCCTCGACTTTCTCTGGTCTCCATCATCAGGTCAGCTCCAAACCTTCACTGTTGCATAGGTCTTGTCAATACGAATAATTTAAGCCCAAACACGAGGTAGTTTACATATTCAGTTGTCGAGTTCCCTCGACTTTCTCTGGTCTCCATCATCAGGTCAGCTCCAAACCTTCACTGTTGCAAAGGTCTTGTCAATACAAATAATTTAAGCCCAAACACGAGGTAGTTTACATATTCAGTTGTCGAGTTCCCTCGACCCTCTCTGGTCTCCATCATCAGGTCAGCTCCAAATCTTCAGAGTTGAATAGTGCTTTTAAGCGTACACCTGAGTGTCAAGTTTTTACCCTATGTATGCCTACAACTTTTGAAGGTTGCCCTCGATTTTTCAGGGTTTCCATCATCAAATCCTGACCTGATGACTATGGGACCAACTGGCAGCTATTCCGAGTCGAACAAAAAAAGAATCACGTAAATCGGTCTATAAACCTCGGAGTAATCGATGTGTATGTGTAACCTCCTCCTTTTTGGGAAGTCGGTTAAAAATGGAATAATTTTATCAAATTAGTGTATTGTCATCGGTCCTCAATAAATCTACAAAGTTTGAACGAAATCTGGCCGTTTAAAGTGGGTCAAAATCGCGCCCAAAGAAGTCGGTTACAAACCTACAAACATACAAACATACAAACATACAGGTGAAGCTAATAAAAAGCGTGTAATATGCTCGTGTGAAAGCGCTGTTTCCTATGTTTTCTCAATAATTTGTGGCACTAGGCGAGGCAATAATAATGGCACAAAGAATAATTTATTTAACAACGTTGTCGATAAAAAAGCCATTA
Organism: Helicoverpa armigera; assembly: GCF_030705265.1. Taxonomy (NCBI): domain Eukaryota; kingdom Metazoa; phylum Arthropoda; class Insecta; order Lepidoptera; family Noctuidae; genus Helicoverpa; species Helicoverpa armigera. The sequence goes on from NC_087141.1 coordinate 7,991,836, forward strand.
TAGAAAAATACTTTATTATCAGAAAAACTAATATTCTATCAGCAGCTCTTTAACGTGCTATAAATTTAATATCTCTTTCTTGTATTTAGATAGCTATAGTCTTCCAGTCTGGTTAAATGCAAAATTAAAGTTTAAGTTTAACAACTGCCTTTGCAAATGCTTGCGGCAATAATTAAGTTACTCTATCTTTTACCAGATGACTAAATAGATCTTAAACCTGAGAAAAGTACTGGTTCATTAAATAGGTATATCTACAAATTACTCCGATATCATAGCAATCATAGTCTTACTAAAAGATTGTTTTAATAGAACCCAAAAAAAACCACTCATCATTTTGTCCCTAAGATGCGAGATTTTATCAATTATATTTCTCATAATTGGTCGGCGGAGACCGCTGGGCTAGCATTTTCGTCCCTTAACAATTCAAATTCATGAATAAAAATTACTTCACCCCCTTTAGAATATCCGCACATTGTAGAAAAAAAGTCGGCCGACAGTTGGCAAAATATTTCTTTAAGAAAATCTAGCAATCAAAGTTTTCAGTCGGTGTGGTACCGGTTAAATACCTGATCTTTGTAATGTGCGTAGGTACTACCATTTACATTCATACTGATTTATGAGTCCAAACTACGGAGTAAGGGAAGGAGAGTGAAGATAGCATAATGCAGGTGAATCAAACACCTTCTTTAGGGCAAATAGGTATGATGGCATAACCAAAAACGATCAGTTATGAGTGATCCAACGAGGTTTTTTTGTTTTTTTGAGGTTTTTCATTCGGTTTCTTTGAAATAGCTGTCAACAATTTTAGGTTTTACAAAAAATGGTGGGGTCAAAGAAGCGTATAAGGGCGAAGTCAATAACGTTCTTTGTCCCCCACACGCATTTTGGAGCGCTACCTTCTTAGGAGATCAGACTATCGGCCGACTAAAAGTTTCCAGTTTGCGGCAGTAAAGTAAGAGGCGTGAATATTCTCGGGAAACGCGTAAACGGTTTGTGACTTTTTAACTTTATAAGTGTTTTAAGAGCCCTTTCTTTTTAAATATTTCTGGTTAAGTGAGGGGAAATTATTTTATGTGGGCTGAAAAGGTATTTTAGTATTGTTTTAGATAAGTGGGCGTGGGTTTTGTTGACGATTTAATGACTTTAATGAAGTATTACCTTCCGCTCACGGCCCGTGGGAATTCTTTTACGTACCCGAATAAATAGAATCTAACTTTCTTCCTCGATAAATGGGCTTACGATAACTGAAAATTGATAAGTCGGGCTACATAGATGCTTGAGATTTGCACGACCAAACCAACAAACTGTGCAGCCAATGGCCACTGTTTAAATATATCTATGGCCTTTCTCAGCCTCTAGATGATCTGTATACCGTGTCAGTAGTAAGACCAAGGACTAGCAAGCGCAGCGTAGGACGTCCACCAACAAGGCGGACAGACGACCTTATAAAGGTCGCCGTCGACGCTGGATGCAGGTCGCCTCCAACAGGTATCTGTGGAGATCTAAGGGGGAGGCCTATGTTCAGCAGTAGATGGCTGAGATGATGATGATGATCAGTAGTAATGGAATTATAAACAGAGTCAATTTCGTATTTGCAATATCCGTAAGGATATTAATACTTCAACATCAAAAAGTCTAATATTCACCTCTCTATACGCAGCAATAAAGCTCCCACGATATCATGTCAAAGTATAAGAATTTCCATTTGATCTGCAACACGTACGATTTATGATCACCCTGATACGTGTCACTTTGACATCGACTTTAAAGGTTGTATTACACTTTTCTAATACTAGTTGTTGCCTGCGGTTTCACCCGCTTCACTGGAAAACTGCTTCTCCCGTCAGGATAAAAAAAATGCTATGTTGTGTATTTGTCAGGCTCTAGATTATGTGATAACCTATTTAATTTAATATTATATTGGATTTTAAATAAATTAGTAAGCGTCTTGGTTCAAAAGTGGAGAGCTAAAGTAAAGAAGTGGTACCTAACTCGTCATGACAAGATGATCAGATGGTCACAAAACCATGAACCGACTGTGCTAAGCATAACTTAACCTTATTGTTACTTAGCCACGATCATAATTCCAATGTAAATTTGAAAAAAATAGTTATTTTAAAGGTAAAAAGATATAATACCTACTTTAGAATGTTACTTGTGAGATGACGGCAGATAGAGGAGTATGGAAGAAGAAAACATGCTGCGCCGACCCCAAATAAAATTGGGATAAGGGCAGGAGGATGATGATGATGATATAATACCTACTTTAGTGTAATAGCACCCTAAAGAAGGTAAGGTGCAATTTAAAATTGGTAGTGTTAGGTTTGGGAATTGCAAGTTTGACGAGGTACCTATCTGAATTGAATTGGAGAGCAGTTTTAACCGACTTCCTAAAAAATGGTTTTCCATTACTAGTAGTGATGAACTAGTATGGTGTAAGGGATGATTTTATATGAATTAAACCAGAAATCTTTTACCACTCCTTATTAGATTTGAGAAATAGTTGAACCTTTGGACAGTTTGAAAAATCACTATATCCTGACTCGTTACAGCGTTTTCACGCTCACGGACTTGTAAGGGCTATTCTTCTTATTCATCTTTCTATACTTACCACTACATAATATCCCTTAAACATTGTGTTACTACTTATTCCTTTGACGGGTAAAAGATAAAAAAAAGATCTACATAACAAAGGTTTCACATTATTTTCATTAGGGGTACTGAAATTGCCAATTTTTGGGAGTAATCGCTCTGATGGTATTTTCTGTACTCATCATTTTGGTTCAGTATATGAGGATATTCTTGAACGTAATAAATGACATTTCCTTTATATTAACATACTGTTACCACAGTTTAACCAGTAGCATTGGGTGGATAATGGTTCATGCAACAAATTATGCTGAAAATAAGACCAATATTCTTTTTTTTTCAAGCCGCCTAAAAAATGTGTCTAGTAGTAGCATAGATTTGCTTAGTAGGTACATACTTAAAGATACTGGGAAAAGCTAGTACTTCTATGTCAGTTTAAATAAAAGGGACATTACGAGGCCCTGGATAAAATCCTATTTGCGTTTTCAGAGTATCACCTATCTTCTTGCCAAAAATAATTCAATCGGCTCAGCCATATAAGCGTGAAAGCATTGGAAACAAATAAACAATTCACTTTCTAATTTCTTACATTAGTAAAAATCACTTCTAGCCACGCAACTTCTTACAGCAGAAAAACTTCAAGTCTAAAAAGCCACAAAGCTGCTGATAAAATATGAAAGTGTTCACAATTTATATCACGTAGACTGCCGTGTAAAGTGGGGGCTTCGACAGCCGAAGGATTTTACAGGAAGCTACTGATTTCACAAAGTGACAAGAACGATCGTGGCTGCAGAACTGTGAGCTGAAAATTGCTGAAATTCTAGTGTGCATTGCACGAGAAAAGGTATTAAAAGGAACATTTTGTAAGCATGTTTAATATCAACATGATGATTAAATTCAGGATGAATATCCATGGAAAAAATATGCTGGCCCTGTTCAGTAGTACAACCTTGACATATTCTATATTGTTTGTACGTTAGGCTCTGAAATTACTGGACCGTTTTTAAAAAAATCTTTCACTGTTGGAAAACTGCACTCTTCCAGAGTAAATTATGCTAAATTTTATTCCCATTTATAAAGTAGTTCCTCCTGCACGAAGGTGAAATGACAGGGAACAGCTAGTTTTGTACAAAAAAAAAAACTTTTTGTGATTCAATTTACAATTATTAAGCCTGAAAAGGTCTTGTTTTATTTATATCGGTCGACTTATTTTCGTCAATGAGTGGGAAGCTGCCTACTCAAATGTATTTGTATATTAGCTATATTTATAAATATCGTCAAAAGTTTATCGATATAATAAATAATGACGCCCATTATCTATGATATTGATTAATTTTGACGAAATAAGGGCTTTTATTTTATTTTTGGCAGGCGACCTTTTACTTTGGTATGAGCAATTAAAAAGTTATTTGCTAATAATTTTAAAACCTGCTAATTTAATTTAAAAATTCTTTGTAAAGAAAGTTAATAAAGGGAAGTAAATTACAGGGAAAATATACCTACTTTATTTCTTTTAATTGACAAGTTGCAGAAAAAAATAAATAAAGGAAAAACCTGATTAATAATTAAAAGCAATCCTTTTGATGGGTATTAAGCGCCTAGTCAAGCAGTCATAGCAACGTGCACTAATTTGTATAGAGATGATTGCTCTGTCTTATATTGCAGGATGTTTTCGTTTTAATACCTACTAAGTTACAATTAGACTGTTATGTATGTTAAGTAGACAATTATGCACGAAATAACTTATATTTAAATCGGTGAAGGAGTTTCATTGTAAAAGCGCGACAGATAGACAGATACTTATTCGCATTATAATATTAACAAGGTTTTAACTTAAAAAATACACAATAAAATAAATAAATCTCATGAGGCAACTGAATATAGTTCCTACCTACTTAAATTATAGATCTAACAGAAAACATGATCCATTTCAAATAACTAAACTAAATAATGATTTCAGCAGGCAAATAAGTTTATCTTGTGCCACCAAACGTTAAGTTACGTTACTTAACGAATTCCAAATAGATCGCAACGTCATTTGAAGTTACCGTTTATGTTCAAAACACAAATTTTCTAGATTAAACTAGAGCGATTACACGGGTAATTAGTAGTTTCATTATTTTTATTGGTCCTTAGTGACAGCTGCGCTAAACTAAAATAGATAAATGAGAGTAAAACAGCTGAATTTGTATAAAAGTTAAGTTGAGGTCACAGTTTGGATGGGTGACCATGGTGAATATATTACAGGCGAAAACTCGTGCCAAAGAGTACAAGTGTTTTACATGAAGCGACTGCCTATCTGATCTCTTCAACCCAGTTACCTGGGCAACCCGATATCCTATGACAAGAGTAGTTGACAGACTTTCTGACATCTGACTACCCGTAACGACTGCCAAAGATGTTCGTGCCCTCCAAAACACTCATTGATGACCAAGGTATACCTACTAAGAAAGTACATACAAACTTACATGAGTGACATTGGTACTTGCATAACCTGAAATCGTGCAAAACCACACTCATACTTTGAGGCTGATTCTTTACTCACTATATGTATAGGCTACCACGAGTCCATAGTCCATGCAAGTACTTATAGTAAGTATTTTGGCAAATCTATATCGCCTACCCAGAGGAAGTCGCGAGCAGCGGCTAGTGTATAAATAAATAAAGTAGTTTTACTGCATCTTCCCCAAAAACAAAAGACAAACTACAACAAATGTCTCTTCTTACACTTTATACTTAAACAAATACACACAAAGCTAGTTTTGATCCTGCACTCTTTAAGTTAAGCTCACCTGTTGTATTATGTATTATGTAAATAAGTTACTAACGACTCAAGTTGACGGTTGTCTGGGCATTAGGTTTTTAAGTTAGGGAATTTATTTTGTCAGGAACTTTGTGGGAATGCAGTTATGTTTATGTAGTAAGTTCTGTCCAGGAGTTAGATTGCTTAGTCCTTAAATAATAGGGTAAAAAAGGTATGTACCCATATAGCCGATGCAATGTACCTATGTACGAAGTTTTAGATAATAATGTCCGTATTTTAAATGTTATTGTTACTTAAGTATATTGAAATACAAATAACACTTCACATTCACTTTTGAACAGATTTCCCGGTGTGTCAAAACAAAAAGTACCTATGTTTAATCTCTACTAATATTATAAAGAGGAAAATTTTGTTTGTTTGGTTGTAATGGATAAACTTAAAAACCACTGGACCGATTTTAAATATTCTTTCACCATTAGAAAGACATATTATCTGCAAGTAACATAGGCTATATTTTATCCCGGTGCGGGCAGTAGCTCCCACGGGACGCGGGTGAAACCGCGGGAAAAAGGCTAGTGGGTTATATATCTAACACTGATATGTATTTTCCAGTAGCTTCTGAGATTAGTGCAAGCAAACAAACAAACAAACTTCAGCTCTATCGTGTTAGAAAAATGTAAATTACACCGTCAAAGTCAAAGTCAAAGTCATTTATTATTTGTACGTCAAAGGTGCAATTCAAAACATCTAAGTAAAACCCAGTCCTTTATATTTTCATACGTCTCACAAATACGACTATTTCAAACAAAGCGAAACCCACCCAAAACAGCATTAAGCATCATTTACTTCTGTGAAAGGAAAGTGAGAAGGTACTGAGCTCGAGAAAAACGTTGACACGTCGAGGGCTCTACAGTCCTGCAGCGGTAGAATAGTGTTGGGAATAACTGCGGGATTTTTGATGATTTGTGGTAATCCCGGGGTGTTCACATAAAGAAGTACATAGACAAAGACCTTTATTTTTGCAAATATCATTTTTTTTTAATTTGTAAATATAGGAATTATGAAAGAAAAATATAGGTATAATCTACTGATGTCTGATATGTAGCCTGGCTATGTGGTGTATTAGATGAACTTGCTTTGTTGAACATGGTTGTCTTACTACTGGAACATCAGCCAACTATTTTCTTAGGAATTTTACTATGCATTATAACATAGGAGTAGTGTTTTCCTCATCATACAGGTAAACCCGTGGGAAACAGCGTGTGTTAATAAAATAATCTTGTTCCCATTTACGCTTGATGCTTCTCTTGGCAGATTAAAAGGTGTAAGAAGGTTATATATCAAATTCTAATTATTTTAAGTAATTGATAGGCAAGGTTGTTCTCAATTACTAACTGATAGTAGTAATTAGTCAACAAAATTAGCCTAATTTCATCGACTAGGACGAGTTAATTACCCTACTCAAATTAAATTAGTTATTACCCTATGGTCTTTCAATAAATATATATATACTGTAAAAATATGTGGCTTAACAGCAGTGATTTACTTACATGAATAAACAATGTACATTTCAAAGTAACAAATCCTCAAAAACTGTACTAAGTAATAAAACAGTCTGCCTAATGAAACTAGATAATGTCAAAGTTTAACTCCAAATCCCGGTTTAACTCCCCCTTCCCGGGATTCAGTGAGTTAAGCCCAACACTAAGTTCCCGGCTAAGGGCGGGACGCAAAGTGGTGCACTCTTCCCCCTTTGTGATACACGGAGAAAAAGTAGTACATTTAATTTTTTTTCTTTCATTTTTTTTTCGTTTATTTTATCTTTTTTTATAGTAAATGCTATTAGGTGGAGCCACTTTCGTTTCAAAAGGAAGTTGTGGATTTAGTTAGCGGCCACTTTATTTGTTAATGCAATTGTGGTTGTTTTAGAGAATATTTTGTGCTGATGAACTTTTTTCGGCAACATTGGTTATGAACAATTAAATAATTGAATTAAGTGACTTTCTAGCATACCTTATAAACTAATTTATTGAGGTTTAGTTTTCATGAGAGGAGGTTTTCCATTTTATAAATGTTTGTAAAATTAAAATTCACTAAAAAGAGACGTAACTTGGCAAAAATGTACTCTGCCTTTCTATGGACAACAAAAACATTTAGTTCCAACCAAATTTTAATTCAAGTAGTTCACCCGAAATACCATTTTTAAAATTTTCATCTTCACCATCAATAATATTCCAAGCGTGTGGTTCCTTTCTTACATCATAATGTCACCAAGAAAAGAGAATTCGTTAAAAACCTCTCTTCTTCGCGCTACTAATCTATGTTCAAAGAAGTGCTCCAGAAAATTCAATACTCACCGAGGCAGCATTGAACATAAATAGAATCACAATACCTGCAACGGCGAGCTCTCTTGACCTACCAGGCTGAAGACAGGTCATAGAGGAATTGTAGAAGTCTCGGTTGGGTTAAGGGGCGAATATCTTTGGAATCTGGGAATGGTTCCAGAGGCAAGCAACGTATTTATGTTCATATTTTATCTTATTGATACCTATGTGTTTCGGAGAAATATGTTGTGCTTTTGGTCCTGTGACTTATCTCTTACGGTCCTGTCCCATCATGAAGTGAGAATGAAGGAGTGAAAATGTCTTCCATATTTCTTTATCCTGCACAATTGAGCTGTCGGTATTATCCAAGAGATAAACAGCAGTTGACATAAACAGTCGTCTTGTCTTGAAACATAATTCTCAAAGCATTTATCTGGTCTTTTCTAATCTATCTGAATGAGACATTTAATGAGTTACTAGGCATTAAGCAAATATATGTTGATAGAGAAAGACCACTTTATTGAAGGAATTTGAATCAATCATGGATTGATTGCTGCAGCAGCAGAACATGTATGTCTTCTGTTGAAGATATTATTTGCCCCCTAGTTGAACTTCTGCAATTCACCTGCAATGCAACAGGTGAGACGAAGGGAAATTTCCTTTTTAAAATTCATGAGACGAAATTGTGGATATAGCTGTCGATAATATTACAGTGTGATCAGCTAGCTGCTTATTTACCAAAGCAAATATAATAGCGTTTGATTTTCTTCAAGACAAATAGGATTTTGCTCCGATGAAGATAGAAACAATGGATTTTCGTGACAACGAAGGTAGGAGGTTGATAAACTTGGCTTTTATGAAAATGTATTTGAATATCGATGTGGATTTTACATCAAATGTACATTCTATAAGCTCTGTGCTGCTAATCAGACTGAACAAAATAGAATAAAATAAGCGTAATTATGAGCCGAACTCCCCATATTACAAACATTTTGCTGACCACATATCACATCAAAAAAGTTACTCGTGACTTTGAAAAAGGGGAAAAAAATGTGCCAACCAAGCTCATCAGCTCAATTGCAACGCCAGCACCCAAAATGCAGTCTCAGTTTCAAGCAGAGCTTTACTCGAAAACTAAGGTTTAAAGTAACTTAAATATATTTTCAAGTTGAAGTTTCCCAGCGAGTACTCAGAGAATATTACGGAATTTGCGATGCAAAATACTTTCATACGTATATAAGGTTCTAATTAGAGGAACGTTTAAAAAGTCTTCTACACTTAAACCTTGAGCCTTCTTCTTTTAAAGACGTTTAGTTTTTGCTACTTTGAAAATTGACCTACACGTACTTACTCCTAATTAAGACGAGATTTGAAAAACTTCTAAATTAGTATTGATTGATTGAGTGCATGCCTGTAAATAACCTACTTATGTTCACAAATAAATAAATCTATTATTTTATATTTAAGTAATAAAGATTGAAACTGCTGTTTAAGAAAAGTCTAAATAAGTTGAAGTAGGTAAGTAATTAAAAAAAACGATTAAATTTCAATAAACAGTCTTAACAAGATTCGAGTGTTCTAATCACTGTATGAACTGTATTGAGCGGTCACATAAGCAGTCGCTCCATGTAAAACACTAGTGCATTCAGATAGACCTGAAATCCACACCATCATAGAAACCGGGAAAAGGCTAAGCAAATGATGAGCTTTCTAACAATAATAATGCCCATAACAACTACTACTACTATCAACCAAAGGATTTCATTCCAAGCGTTACAAAAAGGCATTTAGAAGAATTTGCCTTGCAAAGCACTGAACAGAAAAGTTATGCATATTTTTGCAGTTGCATGGGTGCAAGTGCATAACGATTTAGGTCTTTGCTGGGTTGAAAATGCTAAATTTTGGTGTGAAAGGAATGTTAGTTGTTGTGAAATTGAGCTAATCTTTTAAATTATAAAATTCTTTAAAACAAACTGCTAAAAAGAACCAGTTACTTTACTGAAATAACGTACTTATGCACCTAAAATGATGTCATGGTGGGCTATAGATCTTACCTGTTAAGCATGAGTTTGCGGATTGGATTCCATATCAAACAAGCGCAAATCTAAGATGCAATTTCTTTAATGTATCTTTCATCATTACTTCTGAAAGACAAGCAAACATTGTTTAAATGTTTTTATGTTAAAGTCGAAGTTATAAACGTTTATTGAAACTAGGCTAATTAGATTTGCACTTTTTCACGTCAAAATTACAAAAGGACAGCACCCCCAAAACGCCTCCTTTTCACCACTTCTTAGTGATATAGCAAGAAAGAAGAAGCGGTGAAGAACAAATTTCCCAGTAACTGTCATAATAACATTGATGTGAATACGCAAGGTAATTACTGTTTATTGTATGTAAGGAGCAGAATAATATAAAATTTTACTTTATTTAACTACGTACGACGAACATACGACGTAATACCATTATTGTAAATAGTGTAGTTTTTAAATAGTATTTCATTCTTAGCTGTCGTATTAGGATAACTCCTGCAAAGATAGTGTAGTGTTTTTAAATAAATAAAATAATCTTTTCCCAAATTCCAAATCTAATAACACTAAACTTTAAAACAGTACAGATGCATTAAATACGTTCTCATATGCATTATTAATATACCCTCGTAGTCTAGAAATCCCTTTGAGCTGAGATTTAACGAGAAAATGCCTGAGAGCAATTATAGGCTCCGCTTAACCCTGATACCGATGCATTGTTGGTACCGAGGAATGCATTAATTTGGTACAATGGAATGTATGCAAAATTAATGATAATACTATAGAAATTATCTAAGATTAACTGAATTTTATTGTTAGGAATTAGAGCTCTTTTTCCGCTAGTTTTAATGAGTTACGTAAGAATTCCTAAAAAATCTTGTTTTATATTTATTTTACTTTACAATTTTATCGAAGTCCAAGAAAAAAATCAAGGTTGATTGTATTTATACATATTATGTTTTGTCAACAGTTATATATTATTACGGCTTCGCCCGCATGGTGTGTTGATATAAAATAGCCTATTATAATGATAATTACCTATTTATATACCGAATTCCAACCAAATCAGTCATCCGTTTTTGCGTGAAAGAATTACAAACATACATCCATACATTCTCACAAAGTTTCACATTTATAATATTGGCAGGAAAGTAGAATATAAGTAGCATGTATTTTCTCAGGATCTTTTTTCCAAGAACACAAACAGTATAAATAAACATAATTTCAAGAACACAATTCCTCATTTCATCGTTGAAATACACACAAAAACTCAATTACCTCTCAAAGTCTCATCTCCGTAACTTTTAATTGAACTTACCGAAATAAAATATTTATTTTTACAAGCAAAACAACTGGAAAGATGTGCTTAAGATAATTTGCTGAAGAGAATGAAGGAAACTTGTGTCGAGCACATTTTTATGAGCGCTGTTGTAATGGTTTTTATTTATTGTATAACATGCCATAAAGTATTAATGTTAAGAGTTTTGGTAATTAGCTTTGGTAGTTAAACACATATCACGTGATTTTGTTTGTCTTTCTGAATTCATTTATCCCCATTATTTTATGCAACAAAATAGTATAACAAAACCTGTAGATGTTTTATGGTAATGTTCTTAGTAACTTTATTTAAAAATACAAAACATAAGCTACCAAAGTATAATGTAGTCTTAGCAGTAGGGTGCATAAAACGGCCGCCTAGAGGGACTTTATAAAATGACAGTCTATCACTCTGAGCAGTCACTTCCCATAGCAAAATGCTGACTAGCAAATCTTTTATCATAATACTAGCGTCTATTGAGTGGTTTCACCCGCTTCTCGTTTGAACTACCTTGCACACACGGACAGATAGTTGCCTATATTTTATTCTGAAAACGTAAGCTGTATTACTGCCAAACTTATACAGTATTTTTTACATGAAAGAGAAAAATATAATAGTACGTAGAGGTATTAACTAGCGCATTTATAATATTAGTAAGATTACCGAGTTACACTGTCTAAACTAAACCTAAACATATCTCTCTTCACTCGCAGTTGGGAAAAAATCACAGACCTTAACAAAACATGTAGATTGGAAATAATGACATGTACCAATCCACTTACGATACTGTCAGACGCACTTATTCGAAAATCTATTAATAAAAATATAGCACCAACTCGTTCGGTAGTCGGACAGGCTCTTGACGAACCAAATTGAATATTATTCGCAAATTGAATCCGTTGGTACCTGTCAACGAGGTTCATATTTAGTTTACCACTACTATGTGATCTCGGTTATAATTCGCTTTGGATAAATGTTTTATCTCACGAAAGCCGGTGAGTCGTAGGCAAGGCATGGTTTTAAATGAACACGGTAATTCCAGTCAAACTTTTCTTTTGGACATTCGAAGTGAAGTAGGTGTTTTGGAGCTCACTGGAAACCGTGGATAAGCAGCTAGTCTCTCAATACTCGTAATAGGCGTAACTTTGAATAAACCTTATCTATTACTTTAGATGCCGATGGCGCAATGATCATCATGCCGGACTGCCGAACCCAGGTTCGATTCCCGGTACGGTCGACATTAATTTTTGTGATGAGCATGCTTGTTGTCCGTGGTCTGGGTTTTACTAACATGTATGTATTATAGGTACATATGGCTATGTGTAGTACATCAGTTGAGTTAGCACACATAGCACAAATAAATTAATTACTTACCATGAGGCTAACCCACTATGTGAGGAAAATAGGAAAGGTGTCCCGATATATTTAAAGAAAATGTCAACTTCTATAATCGTAATCTCACTAGATACCATAGTAGGGTCCATGCCCACTTCACACGGTCAGGGAACAGTAAAAAGTCCTCTACATCAGCAAGATTTTATGTCCACTAGCTTCACCAAGTTTTTGCATTGCATGAGGTTTTATTTATGGGCAGAATTCTTGTGTGAAACGCCATGTTTTTTTGTAAAGGATAGGATTTACTTGTAAATAGTTTTGTTTGGGAGATACGAGTGTTTGAGTTTTGAATTGGTATTGGGAGAAAAGTGGTATAAGGTAACATAAAATAAGAAGACATTGTGATTAAAAACAATTCAAGTCATCGGCTGGAGATGTTCTTGCTTGAGCAATATAAAACTCACATATAAGAAGGGCACATGTTATGAGAACCGTTTTGGGTATAAACGTGGATGTGGATGATGATGAAAATGATGCTATGCAGTTATCATAACTGTTCGACATGGTTTATACGACAAGTTTTAATTTAAACAGGCATGAAAAAACCTAAATTTGGGTAGATTCAGAGTTAAGTTATCATTATTTTACCTCTGAATGCTGCACTTTTACAACCTTCCTTCACCAGACGCCAATAAAGACAAAATACTACACACCAGGTCCTCAGAGTACACGAATCTAGCTTCAAAACACCACAAATACAGACTAAAGTTAACAATACATAGTCGTGTCAAGCGATTCTAGATAAGACCCAACATTAGACTGCCGAACGATTCCTTTGGGAGCGCTGACATAAAATGCATAGCGAGGGAGCCCGAATGTAAATTTGTTAAGAGGTGCCATTTTAAACTTGATAATGTGTCATAAGTTTTAAAGATGTCTGTCGTCGATAAGTTTTAATGCTATTAATTTTATTATCAAACGTTTAACAACGTTTGTAATGTTTTTTTTGTCTCACTGAAGAGTAGAGACCTTTTCTCAAACAAAGAAGGAATGAGCGTTAATCACCTTGCTCTCTCATGACGAATTGGCGATTTCAGACTTTAATGTCCAGATTTTCACCTATTAGGCCATCGCGGTCAGATAGGCAGTCGCTTCTTGTACAGCACTGGTACTCAGCTGAATCCGGTTAGACTGGAAGCCGACCCCAACATAGTTTGGGAAAAGGCTCGGAGGATGGAGGATGGATGGCCTATCGCGGCATTTATTTATTAATAAATAAGCGGCGGTTTAAGGTAGACAGTCATAGAATGATAGTGCAGGATCTATGTAATATTTGAAGTCCTAAGCGTCACCTTAGGTGATTAAGCGTCATGATTACCCCCTTCTCCCTGAGGAGTTGCTACCTCCTTGTCGACATGCCAAGACGATTCTATTACCAAGTTTAAATTGCTGTTTAATTTTCTATTACCTTGTGTAGTGTTTATCATCACATGTGCCTTTAGGATGATGTTACACATTCATCATATTTCTTGGTCCCAACAATTGATCATTCGACAGTGAGATTTGATCAAATACATTTTTACTTTATCATCTACAGCTATTTTATTGTCACCCCATTGTCGCAGATCACAGGGTTTGTTCCCACTAGTTCTACTGCTTAGTTCTACCGTAGAACTAATGGGAACTTTTTTTCCCACTAGTTCTACTATTTGAGGTGTGAGGTATTTGACCTTTTCTCATACAAAGAAGAAATGAGACTTTAAAGTGCAAGCCAATCCGTCTTAAGCAAGCGTGGTGATTAACGCTCATTCCTTCTCTGTATGAGAAGAGGCCTGTGCCCTGCATTGTTACAAAAAACAAAACAAAAACGCATGCTCGAGGCATGCTAGCTAACATGACCTGCGGGATTATCCGAAAGAGTTACCGCGGCCCTGGTACATAAAGGGCTTAAGAAGGAACATGATGGGTTTTAGTCAGTAAGAACCTGACACTTCCTCACGCTGTTAGCTAGCTAACTTCACATCAGCAAAATTATTTGAGTAGTGTAAACACGATTTATTTATACAAGTTATGAATTCAATTTGTACAAACGTTCCTCGTTTTTATATGCATACGTAAACCCGCTAGGGAGCGCCACTGTAGTTGCCAGTAATCCTAGGAGTGCGAGAAACAATATAAGTTTTTTTATTATTTTTTCGCTCACCGTCATGTTTTTGCTTTAGTTTTTCCAAAAGGCGCTGAAGGGAAAACTGATTCGATTTTGAAAACATGGAGTTTCCTGTACTTTTGCTCATATTCTACTGAACGTAATAATTTACGTTAAAATATACTCTAAACATAACTTTATCAACAAATTCTATATTTTTCTACTTATACACAATTAGTCAAGAAACTGAAAAGAACATACTTAGGCTACTTTTTGTCCAGGTGCGGGAATTAGTTCACTCAAGATTTATTTATTTAACTTTATGCAATCAAATAATTACAAAGGCGGACTTAATGCCATGGGTATTCTCTCCAGTCAATATTAAGGAGATGCAGAGATAACATGCAGATGAAACCGCGAGCTAAAACAACCATTGAGAAAGAAAGTGTAAAATGTCTTCATGTTAATCAAAATAATACCTATCAAAAATAACTAACGCTCTTCTTATAATTAATTTTTAGCCAGCATTACTGTAAATCAGTCCAATAATAAATTTATCAATACACCCAACTTCTTCCACACCAAATATTTTCACCACGTGAAACCTAGCTAGCTTAATACACTCGACGCCAAAAAACTGTAGTCCCTGCAGAAAGTCTAAAAATAAATATAATATCACTCACCACCGCAGCCGAGTCGACAATTGCCCCTCATGAATTTTAAAAAGACATTTTCTTTGACGTAAAATGCGCTTAATCTTCAGAGAGGTGTAGGGGAAAACATGAAAGTTATCAGTAGAAGGAGTTTTAGTATATTTAGCTTCTTTATTTTACGGGAATTTTCGTAAATATTGGGTTAAAAGTTAATTGTTCTTAATCCTTACAAATTATTGTATGTCATTTTTTGTTCGTAGCCAAATGTTCTTCCTATTTTAATACCAATAAACTGGCTAATTAATAGTGGCCTTTCTATTATCTTCGTTATAATCATAAACACTGTAGTAACTCTATCCGTCTTACACGTCAAAACTACTGAACCGATTTAAATGAAAAGTGATACTCAGATAAAACATAAACAAAGCAAAGAACACAGATTACTTTTTGCACAATTCCGTGAACAGCATATCCATCCTATTTCATTATTTATTTACCCAATTCTACACTATCAACAATTTTTCTGTATCCAATGAATTTCCCCCCTAAAAACTACCAGCCTTTTTAAATCCATGTGATTCAGTGCAAAAAAAAGGGGAACACAGATAAAACAGTCACCTAATTCCGAAGTCAGCGATGCAGATTTGCAACTCTTTTTAGTATTTTGGCTGTGTCTCGTGGAATGGTAATCTCTGGGATAATAATCTTCTGGCACGACATTTGATAGTGAGGGGGTGAGTGTCGATAGAGTGGTGTCGATGTTTTTGGTTATTTATTACTTGACTGTCCGGATGTTTACGTTATTATAATCGTTATTATTATTATTGCATAGATACTCGAAGTAACTGTAAGTTTTTGTTAGTCTAAAATCCATGCTATTAATACCAGCGATGCCACAAAACTTTAATCGATCTAAAGGAATAATATTAAGTAAGATTTTATCGTTTTTTTTTCAATACTTTTTACTTTGCAGATTTCTTTAAAAAGTATAAGTACGGTCTAGCAGTCTGATAGTAAAATCGGATCTATGTTCAATAAATCGTCACTTGCTTTAGAGCTTTCTGTATTAGTTACGCCATATTTCAAACTTACCATCTACTTTTTATACCCATCTTTTTTTTTTTCAAAATAAACAGTTTCAATTTCACACAAATGTATCTTTATCGATACACCCACAGACCGTACATCACTATGCAGGTCTCATCTGCTACACAGGCGGGAAGGCATCCGTTTCACTAATGCACTGGGTCATTCCTTTTTACATGAACTAGTATCAACTCGTATTGTGTACTCAGTTTGTTTGGCCTCAAGTGTATTGGGCGTTTTCAATGTAGGCAGATGTGATGATGAAAATAGTATATTGTAGAAAATTATTTTAAGGTAATATTTTACAACTTTATTCCCACAAATATGTTATGGATCTTTGAGTTTTTGTGGAGCTTTAAATGAACGATTCCAACGATTCAAAGCAGTTTTTCATAGCAATTATACCCTTCAACTGTTATATTCTGGACTAATAATATCAAAACATTATCTATAAATATATGATTTGATGGGCACACTAAGCATAGGCAATATTTTGACCAAAACTTATAGAAAAAAAATTATAACCCCTTCTTGGCAGTCGGGTCAAAACATACAAAACTAGCAAACCTACTAATTCATGACATGACTTCATAATCCCTTAGCTATCCAAAATTAACATTGCGGTAACACGACATACAAACAAATTAAATGCAAATAAAAGCTTAAAACTGCATCAATCTGTCAGAATCGCATGAAAGTGAGGATATTATAAATTCATTCAACTTTTATGTGATATCACCACATTGTTATGCGAAATGTATTAATGGGTAGCTCATCATCTGCCGAACCTTTTCCCACCTATTTTGGGGTCTTCTTCCAGTCTAACCAAATGCAGCTGAGTACCAGTGCTTTACAAGAAGCGACTGCCTATCTGACCTCCTCAACCCAGTTACTCAGGCTACCCGAAGGATGTAGAAGCGGCATCTATTTATTATTATTGCAAGATTTCATGTATAGCCTGTATTTTTTCTATAAAGCCTGGTTTTCCAGAAAATCATTGCTCAAATACTCTCTGAGTAAATCATCATTACATAATTCATGGTAAACTTGACGATAACACAGCCCTCAGCCAGTAAACAAAATGAAAATGAAAGTTAACTCATATACAAACTGAGATTACTTTTTTGATTAACTACGGAACGTCCAGTTGACAACTCGTTAAATTGGGACCTCTTCATTTGTGCTTGTAAAGGCTTAGAGTGTGTAACCAACTGGACACGACTTTATCGATCTTTCGCCTCTAAAAAGGTTTTAGGACTATCGCCATCGTTCTTAGAGCGTCTTAGGGTGCGGCCTGCGTGGGCAAAAATGCGAATCACGCGAATTGACGGATCTACGCTTTGCAGTGCCATAACGCGCAAAGTCACATTGGACCCTTGAAAGGAATGGAAGGAGAAAATTGCGCAGTGTCTCTTTTCATTCACAACCAGATCGGTTACTTAGGACGCACTTTTATGAAATATATGTTTGCGTCAAATTAATGCTTTTTAACAATTTTGTCATAATACGTGAGCGTAAAGATGTGATCGAGAATGCACAGTCATGCATTATTGCGATGCTTCCGCGTGTAATTTCTCAATCTTTTACATGGAGATTAATAATCATGGCGTCTCCAGTTAGTTACATGCTCCAAGTATAAAGGTGACTCAAATTGTGACTGTTGAACGCGCCTCGTTTTATTTGACTTGTTAAGATTCGCGAAGTTTTGAATGTTCTAAATAGGTTTGTTAAGCATTTTTGGGCATAAAACGAAAATTTACAGCTGTTTTTTACGATGATAAATGGGGCTGAAGACATTAGTTTTATTATGCTTATAGGGTAATAAACAAGGGTAGATGGATGAAGTTTGAAATTCTGCGCTCATTTTTGGCATTACTTTTGTAAAACATTTTTTTTTGTTATGAAACAGCCACGCTGGCCGATTTACGTAAAAATATGGTTATAAAAAAGAGTGTCAGAAAAATTATTTCAGTACATTTTTTTTCTAAATATCCCTATCTGCCGCATTAAGTCAGATTAGAATTAAAGCCTTATATTTTTTAGAAAGGTCTAAGGAGACAAATCTGTAGCTTACGCAGTAATTTATTTGCCTACCTAGATTTTAATAAATTTTAAAAATGTTTGAGGAAAACAAAGAAGTAGAATACTATGTAACCTTCAATTTTGAAGTATTGCATATGAATCTTTTATTTACTAAAAGATATCAGGTTTCTGAACAGGTAGTTTAGGAACTCCTAGGTAGACCGGTTCAAAAATGTTCACATTTCCTCAAAAGCGTCCTTGTTTAAGACTCATGATTAATGGCGTCCAGACCGACCTTCGGCTGCGGCAGTTCTTCTCTTTAAAGGTGCTCGTTCAGCGATTGCACATAATCGCTCGATATCTGAGGGCGACTGCACATGCTCCAAAATGACCGGTTTGATACAGTCGTGGCATGTGAAAGAAAGAAAGAACGTACATAACGGGAAATATGTGTCACACCCGCGTGAAACGGCCCTCGCTCAGCATAATGCTGAGACCCTACGGGACAAAAGCCTCAGCGCTGATTTTCAGCGAGAGCCGAAGCAGCGGCAGCTAGAACGTACCTTAAGGAGATCAGCCAGATGCGCATTACATATTAATACATGAGAATTTATATAGAATTAGGTGCATTCTCTTTTTCTTCATTAAAGGCCAAAACATGTAAAATGTTATGTGAATGCACTTTATTTAACACCTAAGGGTGAATTCTATCATTTAAGTATAACAATAACCAAACCATATCTAGGCGTGTACTTGCCACCCAACCGTCAACTAATTCAAATGGTTTGGATATCGCTTTAGATATATGGTTTGAAAAGGCAAACCCAGCCTTGAGAATAAGTATAAAAAAATATAATTTCACTGTTAACCTTTGTAACAAGACAATCACACTGATAAGAATAAATAATTACATGGTAAATATAATTAGCAACCACCTCTGCCCTCCATAATAAGTACCTATTAAACGGACCTTCACAGTACAGGGTTTTTTTTCATAATTAAATCTACTTAGAAGTGTATTATTAAATTATTTTTTCAGAGCTCCTGATGCAGACAGGTGATGGCTAAGGCATCATGTAAAATAAAACTGTGATTTCAGGTGGTTTTGTAGGTACTTTGAATCTTCGACGTAAAAGCCACGTAACTCTAAAACAAATGAACTTATTTGAGTGCAGTTTGTTATGATTAAAAGTTTATTTGCGAACAGTTTTTCTTAGACATGTTTCATCAAAATCAGTTCAGAATTTTTGATACCCAACTTACTCGAAACGAAGCTGGCCAGATCAAAATAAACAAAGTCATTTATTCAAAGTAGGCTGAAAATCAGCACTTTTTGAACGTCGAACAAGAGACAGTCACCAAAATGCCCTTCACCCTTTCTTATATGATTTTGCTGGGAAGAAGTAGTGGTGGAATATATGATGTTTCAAGTTGGTTTAAGTTCAAAAAGCTTTTGTGCAAACACAGTGCAATAATAATTTTAATGTTAGTGCATAATGATAATTACACCTTTGTATAGTTAATAATATACTAAGAACAACAGTCTAGGTTGTATTAGTGACCAAATGACAATTAAGTACTGACCTACCATTCAACTTATGATTATAGTCAGTACAAAGTCTTTTAGTATGCTAGGAAACTGGTCCAGTTATATACTATACCAGGAAGTATTAAACTGTAAACACAAATAGACAATAATTTGATATATTTTGTAAATTCTGTACACGGTTAAAATGAATGGACTCTGATATACATATGGTATATCAGAGCGGAGCACCAAAGCGGAGCGAAGCGAATAAGATTTTATTACTTAGACATCGCATAGTACCTTCGAGGTTTTTTTTTATGAAAGAAAATCTTGATCTAGATACAACTCAATCCAAATAGTTACAAATTAATCTTTAATGGATGGGGCTAAAGAAGTGTCCAAATTACGTTAAACAAACGAAAATACATGTACCTACAAAAATTTCTAGATTAATTAGTCACACGAAGTAAAATAACATAGGTAAACCAAACTAAAATAACTAAATACCTGCAAATAAAAATCTAGATTAATTAGATATGTACATACTTACAAACATTATTTTGTGTCCTTAAAACTTTACTGGGAAGAAAATGTAATATTTTTTTCCAAGGATTTCAATTTATTTAAAGGTTTATCTAATCTGTGTAAACAGGTAATAAGAAGTATCCATTTAATAGCGAGTGCCGTGGTCATTGAAGGCGGAAAACCAAACAAATATTTGCTTCCCAAGTGTACTTCTACGATAATGTTCACAGCTAGATGCTAGGCATAGATTATGTTGTAGATGTGGCAGTACTTTGGTCTTATAATATTAGAATAGCCTTCAGAAAATTGTGGGAAAAATTTCCGTTGGAAATCTGTGGTTACAAATAATCATCATCCTCCGAGCCTTTTTCCCAACTATGTTGGGGTCGGCTTCCAGTCTAACCGGATTTAGCTGAGTACCAGTGCTTTGCAAGGAGCGACTGCCCTATCTGACCCCCTCAACCCAGTTACCCGGGCAAATACGAATAATGTTAAATCAAATTTTTAAAGGATTAAGAGAGACACAAGAATTTTTCCATCAATTTTCTGAAGGCTTTACTAATATTCTGAGACAAAAATCTGTCGCAACTATATAATTTCTTTTATATAAAACCATAGAATACCAATCGAAATAAGTGCTTTACAATTTTGTAATACATCTATTTTCTTTCTGAAGTTAGAAATGAATAGTCATTCATTTGACTTTGTGATATTATTGTAGAGTTTTGAATTCCTCCTTAATTTTATTTTCACATCATTCAGTTTCCATTGTTCATTAAAATTTTACAAGCATAAATAATTACGCAATTTCATGTTTTCATGTTTTTTTCACCTCAAAGACACAATAGGCATTTTACCCGCTCTGTCGCTTCTGCGGATACTCTTTAAATCTTTCAAATGAGTGTGAAGTAGTTCGGTCAACATTACATTGACAATCTTAGTGGACATCAGTCGTATAGGAATAAGCACGTAATCCGGGTAAGTGTATGATTTTTTTTTATTGTATTTTTTTGTGGAAAATTCTTTAAAGTATTTTAAGTAGTAGCGGGATTTTTTGGCTCTTGGTTATAAGTGCATACCTACTTAATGTTATTTTTTTTTGTTTCTGTCCTTAATATTAACTTTCTTTAAATTGTTTATCAAAATTTTCCGATTAACATAAGTGTGTAGGGAGAACATATTTTTCCCCTTGTTTTAGAAATATTTATTTTTAATTAAAAATCGTTTACCGCTGAAGAATGTAAAGCATTTATTAGTTTCTATTTCATTACCGATGGACAATTTTATAGTCTAACAACCCTGATCTTTAATACCTTAAATGATATTAACCGATTAAAGCACATCTCAATGGCAAACTAGCAGCAACCTAGTTTCTATTTATTTATATAACTATATACTTTATTATATTATACTTTACGTCTTTTTTATAGTAATTGCTATCATTAAGGCGATCCGACACGTGTTTGATCTACATATAGTACTGGGACATACAACTAACTTAACTAACCTTCGTTAGGTACTTATACCATACTTGTACCTATGCGGAATATATAGATTGCAGTTTTTTATCTGTATTGTGATGGAACTCGTATACGTATACTTCGTAATGAAATCATCTATACAAAAAAAAATATAAAGCTGAAGAGTTTGGATATTTATCATGTCAGTAGGTATATACAACATGTAACTTAATTAACGCACATCCTGAAATTAGTTTGTTCAGAATCGTTTACTGAATCGATTTTTATCATTTTTAATATAGGTATTTTTTTATCCCAAAAATAATTAAAACTACGGAAATTATTGTCATACTAACCCTGTACATTAAAAACAAATTCAAATAGACCGTAACTCAAAGTAATAAGAATTCGTGTATTGTCGGCTTTTTCCGTAGTTTCGTTATGTTGTGTCGAGTCGAGCGGCGCGCGGGGCGATATTTGCGTGCATAGTAGTATGACCAAAAAGTTCTCCAAGAATTGGTATAACTAATTTAGTAAATAACAATGCATATACATGTTAAATTAAAAATTCAGTGTATGTATTATGATTATAACATAATATTCTAATTGGGGTGTTTGAGGGTGTGCGTTAATTACGTTACATGTTGTATAGATAGAATAGCCTAGTTATTATTTAAGGCTTATGCTAAAGATTAGGTACAGCCGCGTGCGCAAAACAGTTCCCATGAGAGGCGGGTGTATGTGAATCTAAACTATGTAATTAATAATTATAATGTTGAAGAGTAAGGTTGAGCGCGATAAACTCTGGAACTACTTTTTAAATTCAACTATTACCTACTTCAAAATACATAGTTACCGATGGGTTACGTTGTATCGAAATGCGCGGGTGGAACAGCTGGCGGAAGCTAGTTTAGACTAAACATCTACCTCTATAGGACAAAATATAAAGCTAAACAGTTTGTTTGTTTGGTTCAACGTTGAATCTAGGGGAATAACTGGTCGAATTTTTAAATTGCTTTCGTAATTGGCACAGAAGAAGATTGCACGATTACCACAGAGAAAACAAACAAAAACATCGGCATTATGATACCTCACATTAAAAGTTAGTACGTAGGTAGGTATACAGACACCATTATAAGCTACTTTCCTTATCCATAAACTTGATTTTCAAAATCAAAACTAAATCAAAATCAAGTTTCTGATAAACTGGTACCTATCCAAAGTCACGTTTAACACGTGATGGTGAGAATTTTCAAAAATATTGACTTCATTAATACCTATGTATCATTTAACAGTTTAAACATTCGGGCACGTTCATACGTATATAAGGAAAATGGCTTTATATGATACCAGAAGAATGTCATTATATATTAAGTAATGTATAGATATAACAACTTAAAAGTTTTATTATACCTACACCAAGTTTTATCTTTAATTTATATTGATAAACAATTAATCTAATGTCGCTTTTAATTAAACCAATAATACATGAAACTGCCTACTTTTATGGAATATTCTTTTGGGCATTACATAATTACATTTAGATTTTACAGATTCCCAAATTATTTCTGTATGTAGGACTTTCACATCAAAGCTACAGAACCGATTTTAATGGAAGGTACACTGATGGTCAAAAGTCTGACAGAAGGACATAAGTTATTTTTTATCTGGTTGCGGGATGCAGCTCTAGAAATGCAAATATACCTCTAACAAAAAGATGTAACCTACTTAACTAACAGTAATTATAAGAATGTGTTATTAACTTAGCACTTCCCGTTGTAAAAGATTGCAAAAATTATAGTGATAAGTTAGGTCTAAATAGATCTTCATTACAGTATTTAAATACGATAATTATGGCTACTGTACTTAATAAACTAACTTCAGTTAATGTATGCAGTACTTATTTATTATCGTTTACAATATGGTAATGGGTTTAGTTTATTTTAACGTGATTAATTTCACTAATTTACTCCTTTCACCCCAAAATAAGTGTTTCTCTGTATTTAATATAATTGCAGATTCCTAGATAAATAATCACTATTGAAATACCAACAGTAAACTTAATAAAATATGTAGTATAAACGTAGGTATAAATAAAAGTTGTATACAAGTACAAAATTTTCCGAGGTTATTGGTATCCAACATACGTATATGACGACAGAGATGTAACACGTAATGAATTTACAATTTTTTGATACAACATCTAATGATATGAGTAAACTTTACAATGTAATATCGTCATGATACTGTTAACACTTCAAATGTGTTTGTTTTACAAACATCCGTATGAAGTAATAGTTCATATGACTTGAAACAAATATAACCATACAAATCTTTTAAAACGCTACCTTTTGTGTACGCAAATAAAACACCTTTCGTGTAAGTTGTTAAAAAGTTCTCACACTTGACATCATCTGCCTAGCTTCCCTTGGCTTCCGGTCTAACTGATGCAGCTGAGCACCAGCATTCAACATAAAGCAACTGCCTCTTGGAACTCAGTTACCTGAGAAACGTGATAAACCTTAAAAACACTAGTTGTCGGACTTTCTGTCTTCTTCACAGAGAGTCCAATGGCTAACTTCACTACTTCACGACTTACTAAATAGCATAGCATAAATCGATCGCAATTTGATTTCAAATTATTGTAGGTATTGTTTTTTACAATACTGTTATCTCAATAACACAAAGTTACAGCTGAAAAGAAAGAAAGAAAGAAAGAAAGAAAATACGTTTATTCACGCACGCGTGTGACACAGCCTTACAATCAGTAAACAAAAATAATATTAAAAAGAGAATAGCAGTCGTTATAAATAACACAAGAAAAGACGAATTACAATTAAAAAACTAGTGGAAAATATGTGTCACACCCCACGTGAAACGGCCCTTGCTCAGCATAATGCTGAGACCCTGTACAGGACAATAGCCTCAGCGCTGATTTTCAGCAAGAGCCGAAGCTAACGCGATGACGTCTGCTGGGGCAAGAATTAAATAAGGTGTAAAAAATAAACTAAACAGATATCATAATAGAAGAAAATAAATACAGACTAAAATCGACTCGGGAAGCCTCTCGCGCAGATTTGGTTCATTCCATGCCAAATATGTGAGTGTCAACGTCAAAATGTCATGCAATAAACCAAACGCGGGATATATCTAGTAAATAAATAAAAAAAAAATGTTCTAGATTAAATTATGATGGTTAGCGTAGACTTTAAACGTCATAATGACGACTCAAAGTCCTGCATCACCTCGTGGACAGTACAGTCAGCAAAAAAGATCTACACACCAAAATATATTTTATTTTGTAATTCTCTGTCTAGGTTATTTTATTGTGTAGTCGAGACTTATGGTATAATTTAATGGTTACTGACAAGCTTGTGGCGAAATATCAGCCACACTGGTTAAGCTTGGCGCGGTCAGCCCATGGATACCCCAGCCCATAGTTCATCATCATGATAAATTCCTCTGTGCTTACTCTGCGTAAAATTCAGAAGAAAAAACTTTGAATATCTTTGGCAGTGGTTACGGATAGTCAGGAGCCGGAAAACCTGAAAACCAATTTTAACAAATTAAACAGTTGCTCGATGCATAAATCTTATTCAGACACTTGGTTAAAATAAAAGACGACGCTAAGCAGATGACAAAGTATTCATTGACTTTTGTTGCCGACTATACCTTTAGTTACCTACCTACTATATACGTAGCTATAGGTATAGTTTGTACGTATGCCACGGTCAAGCTAAACGGTTTGTTTGTTTTCTAACTAACGTGAGCTCGCAAATGTTTGCGATACATGCCAAACAATTCATGTTAGGCTGGGTTTATATTTGAGCTGTGTCTATGTTAAGGATAAAGTTTGTGATTATCTTTATAACCTTATGAAATTAAACCTTACGAAATTAAACCTTACGAAATTAAACCTTACGAAATTATTGTCCCTAAGTTATTTTTAACGACCTTTAAATTCGGAATTCTTTAAGAAGTGTTTGGAAAATTAAGAATGACTGAACCGATTTAGCTGAAAATTGGTGGGGAAGTAGTTTAGACCTAGGGAAAGGACACGGACATTTTATTCCTGTCCAAATACGGAAAATAGTTTTCCCGGGACGAAATACTTCTGCCTTGAATAAGGAATATCAAGACGTTTTAGTAGGAATTGTTGTATTTTGTAATTAATTTGATACTTACACTCACTGGATCATTGAATGATTGTTATTATGTAGGTATATAAATTGCACTTTTTATGCAACGCATAAGTTTGTCACACCAGTATGATCTCCCCCTTACAACTAAGGTGTATAACAAGCATTACGTGAATGACATCAACATATCGGATCATGTTGTCCGACTGTTCGACTTGTGGGTCAAGTTTGTGAACACATAATAGACCATCATGGTCATCATTTGTACCTAATTGGTACCCATATGTACCTACTCGATGAGTCTTGAGGTTTTTCTATAGAAAAGTATTTTATAAAGACGTTATTTCTACTAGCTTCTTCCTATTTCCTGCATATGAATAAAAAGTTGTCTATATTTAATATTGATATATTTATAAGCTATATTATTTCCAAGTTATATTAAAATCCATCCAGTAGTTTTCGCGTGAAAGGAACTAACGTCCATCCATATAAACTTTCGCGTTTATTTTAGTAGGATATCATCTTTAATCTTTCACATAATAATATCTCTCAAAGGACCTATGAACTTTGTTGTTCGTCTATTTGTCAGAATGTCTGCATATAGAGTCGTAATTACTTTTAGATACTGATATAATCTGTGGTGAAACCGCGAGAAACCACTGGAACATTATTATCAAAGATTTATGCTTCTTAGTATGTCTTTTGCCAAATAACATGTTGATTCATAGTTTTAATCATACAATTTGAATTCTACACACGAAAATGGGTGTTTTATAAAAAACAATAGTTGCGAAAACTTTGCGACTTTTCCTTATCGCCTTCTACGTAACTAAATTATAATACTTACCTTGTTTTATGAGCACTTGCAAGTAAAGCAAGGTGAACGAGTAGTCATAGGTTAAGTGCAATGCGCTATTGTTTATCTATACTAATGTTATAAGAATTAAGTGTTTGTTTGTTTGTTCGAATGCGCTGGTTCGAATTGAAAATTTATTTTAGTGCTTAGCCCATGATAGAAGATTATAATGGGCTTTAAACTAGCTAGTCTTTAAATATAATATGTATGTGTAGTTGTACCAATTTTTTCTCTGTGGTTTAGTTCTAGATTTACGATATAAAAAAAAAACTAATCACCTTATTACATAAAATTGGATAATTATTCTTATTCATTTCAAAAAGGATGAAATATTACCTCAAATCACCAACCTTTAATTTTTTTTGTAGCACAAAAATCCCTTATTTTATGTGACAAAGTAATATGCAACAAACCATTAAACTTTATCATTATTTTTACGTTTTAAAACAATAACATTTATAACGAGGCTAACTTGTATCATTATGTGTTATGTTTGCAAGATAATAAAGCATTGTGCATGACTGGGTTAAAATATATACCTACTAGGCTTAACCTTAAGTTTTATTTAGTCAAAAATTATATAAAATCCTTTTCCCAGGCCAGCACTTGCCAAAGTTCGTATCGGTTTTGGTTCAACCGTTTTAACATGAAAGGGTAACAAAAAAATTGACATTCGCAATTTGTTATATCAGAAAGGGCTATCTTCTGCTAGCGGTTTCACCAGTGTTTCATTGGAACTACTGCATGCATACGGATAAAAGTTCCCTTATTCTTGCTCGACTACTAGGCTGAACTGACTTCGTAAGATTAGCGCATTGAATGAAACAAATTAAATTCCTCACCTTATAAATATTAGTAGAGATAATTATATCTCCATCTATTATGTATAAAAATTATTTTTAAGACCCCCAAATTATTGACAATACCTTTAGGATACATATAAAGCCTGCACCAAACAATATTATCCCTGACCTCCTTAAATAACCTCACTTCAAAATACTAGGTCATTTGTTACCAAATTGTAGCAAAAACTTTGTCTCCCAAGATAGAGGTGCCAAAACTTTGATAAGAGCTCGGTTTCCTTGAAATATCCTAATGATAAGGGTGAAGGGGTCTTTCCGTAGTCCAATCAAGGAGAAACGAACGATTTATTGTAGGAAGTACGGGTTTTACCTTAAAAGGTTATTTATATGTAAGGGTATTGATGCTGTCCTTAAGCGAGGACGGTAATTGTAACGCTGTGTATTACGTAAAATTGTAGCTTCCTCTTCACATAGTAAATAAAACTTCT
Organism: Helicoverpa armigera; assembly: GCF_030705265.1. Lineage (NCBI taxonomy): Eukaryota > Metazoa > Arthropoda > Insecta > Lepidoptera > Noctuidae > Helicoverpa > Helicoverpa armigera. Next base: position 8,019,902 of record NC_087141.1, read on the forward strand.
TTAGGTACTTATTAAAATCACAGACGGTATATCAGTGTTTTATAATTTCAACTACTTCTAAGAGCATTTTTGTTGTTTGTTTGTTACTTAAGAACTCTGGAATTCACGAATAGATGTAACAAAAAAAATACAGTATTAGAAAACCACAATATTATCAGGTATCATAGGCTACATTTACCTCATCCAGGAAGTATGCGGGAAACATTTTGTGTTAATATACCTACAGATCTATTTTTATATTATCATCTGATATACTTGCGTTTCTCGATCACATAGAAACTATTAGTTACAATGTATTTAATAATCATTCCACTCGCATTCCTTCTAACCCAGTTCTTATAAACTTGCTCTATTTTACTTCGTAAGCAAAACGATCCATATGTTGTTTATAGGAACTAGACATTACCGCATCTTGATCAAAAACAATGTTGATCAATGATCCTCTAAATTTTAACCCATATTCAAGCCAAATTAAGGAGACAGGTATTCGAAACCACAGCACACCTATGGACCACTAAACTATTACTGACCTCAAAGTCCTTTCACTGAATAGGTGAAGAATTTTAAGGACCAATTTGCACCAATTTCCTTTATTTGTTACCCATCCAAATTGACCACAATTTCAACCACATATTCAACTCCAAAAGGGCTTAAATGCAAGCTTGTTAAACAAAGCATTTCGAACTCTAAAACTTCTAAACTAGTTCCTAACGTAATTAAAATTTGAATGCAATTTAAACTAGATTTCATGAAACTCATTGCAAAACAGATTATGTTGGAATTAAAGCTTTTGAATAAGTATAGAACGTTAATGTGATTTTATTCACAATATACATATTATACATAGTTTCTACAAATATTATAAATGCGAAAGTAACTCTGTCTGTCTGTCTATCTGTCATGCTTGGCTATCACATCTAAACCACTTACGATTCGAACTGATTTTAATTTTGGTACAGAGATAGAGTTGACCTTGAGAAAGAACAAAGGATAGTTTTTATCCCGGACTTTTGAAGAATTCTCTTGGAAACGCGATATAACCGAACTCTACGCGGGCGAAGCCGCGGGCGGAAGCTAGTAATAATTAAGTTCCTGGTTCCTGGTTTTTGAAATCGAAGGTGCGTTTCTGAAAGCATTTATAAAAGTCTTCATTTTTTAAATGAAGTATTATTTCTCGAAGTGCAGTTGTAGTTAACTGACTCAATTAATTATCATGGTGCGTTTAGATCCAAATAAGGAATTAAAGGTATTTTTATATTTTTATAAGGAATTAAGAATTATGGTATTTTTTCGTGATCTTTCTTTGTCAAAGTATTCAAAGTATTTAAATGTCAACAAACGCAGAGATTGATTTCGTCAATTTTAATAAAGAATTATTTTGATAGGTGGGCATAGAACAAGCGTTAGCCAGACTAGTTTTAAAGCTCTGAGGAATATACATTTATTTACCTTTGTATGTGTTTTGCTAGATACTCTCCATTTTTCTCATTTTTAGTTGGTCCAAATCAAAATTAAATTTATGTTTACTGGTTGAAATACCTAAGCAATTTACACATAATTTGACTATTCAGATGTGCCAACTTAAATGTGCTTTATTTAATCCAAGAAAATTAATTAAATCTACGTTATATTTTTTCAGATCATCACAATGGAAGAAATAGAATGCCATCCCCTACTTCAAATCACGCCAGAAACAGTCAAGAAGGTGAGGCAGCTATGTGACATCGATGACGTGAAGAGGATCAATGAGTCACTGGATATAGTGGAGGAATGGATTAAGAAGCAAGACCATTTGGCTGAGGGGGGCAGTTACCTTTGTAAGTTTATTATTTTGTAGGTTAAAGCTGGCTATGATATAGTCTTTATAGTCTTTTGTTAGTATAAAAGAGATTTTAAACTGACTTTTAACCCAAAAGAGGTTTTTAGTTTGACCTGTTTTTCGTGCGCGATTATCTGACGTTTGGTTGAACCTACATACATATTTTGATTCGATTTTCAGCCATTGTTTTCAGTATAGTATTTGTCAGACTTAGGAGAAGGATTTTGGTATATTATTGAAGCCTAGTTTTTTCCCAAGGTGAAATTATTTGACTTTAACGGTTTAACTCACTAATAACTTATGTGAATCTATATTGATATACTTAGTATACTAATGCAATAATTTGTTTTTAAGAATCTCATGTAATCAGGAAGTTTATAGGATTTTTATTAGGGTATGCTTACCAGCTCCTGCGAAACGAGCTCTACGCCACGGGTATTAGATAATTAAAAATACCTATTATACCAAAGACAGACCCGAAACCACATCTCATAATTATCATATTAAGTTAGAAAAATCTAAATTAAATATGCTCTCCATTTTCAGGCAGATCTCTCTTAGAGCGAGTATACCTCCTCTCAAAGGGTTCAGTTGAAGAGACGAAGAGAAGGGTGGAAAGGCTGCTGACATCACGAGGGATGATGCCAGAACTGGTGATGAACAGAACTGTGGAGGAGTTTGAAGCTCAGTGGGAAGTTGTGTGAGTAGAGATGGTTTTCGATAACAGAATTGTGGAATTAAAGAGTTGCAGTCTGAAAGTCTGATCGATGTGGATGCAATTTGTTTTTTTCCCTAGTGACACTCGCAGCTCGAATATGTTCAATACCTAATAAGCCTAATATTATATCATGGTAATATTGAAATCGAATTTTATAAATAATAAAAAACACAGTGTAATCATACGCGTAATAAGGAGTTAAGTATGATAATAAGTTTATTAAGTCAGCATCAGACGTCTAAACTGTTTTTTTTTTTTCTATACAATTCGATACTCAAATAATAGATCTTAATAAAAAACGTCTCTTAAAAGTTTCATAACCGCAACTTGACATGTCAAGATTAAACAACGCTCGTAAGCTTATATTCAAATAGTTTATTTATTAATTTTATCATAACAAATCGATGATAGGAAGTACTTAAGTACGAATTAAGAGTACCTACCGTTTTTGCTTGTTTTCAATTTTTAAGGTTCAATGATCTGTCTAGTAAAGTACTAGTCTGTTCAAAGAAAAAACAATGTAGGTATAGTTAAAAATACAAAAGAGATAGTTTTGTATTTTTTTCAGCAATTAAAGAAACAGGCTGCAAAAGAACTGTGGTTGAAATATTTTTCTTATATTTCAGCAATTATGTTCCTCTACCGAAGCTGCATCCAGTAGACCAGTCCAGGGTGATGGTGACACAGTTCCTCACTGAGAAACTGGATCCCTTCAGCATATTGACTTACTTTAGATATTGCTTCTTGGTAAGAGACTTGTGATTTTTTTTTGTAAGTAGATATAGCTACATTGACTACGAAAGAGTTCAAGTCAGAGCCAAAGTTATGAGACCAAAAGCTGTAAAATTTGTTATAGCATATGGATTATTTGACAAAAATGCAGTTTGATTTATTTTGGTAAAACATAAAGGTAGCCATAATAGAACAACTGATAACTCTTTTAATATTATCTTTAGGTTAGAAGTAAAGCCTTCCATGCAAACAGCAAACAGTTTCAGCACAACTTTTTGCATTTAAGAAAATTAGTTTTTTATTTGTGAAAATAAGGAAAGGATTCCTCTTTTTGTGTAATTGCTATACGATACTAATTAACTTCATAATATTTTTTTTCAGATCGGAGAATACAGGATAAACTACGACTACACTACTTCAGAGCGATTTGTTATCGATCTCACCAACATTCACCTGGGTCTGCTTAGTAAACTCAATCCTATTGTTATAAAGAAAGCCGAAGTATTATGCACCGTAAGTATTTAACAATCCCTGCTTATAATATTTTATTAGTAGAATATTATAATTATTTGTGAAAGCAGCTTTTTCCGTCTGTCGCGCTTTCACGACAAAACTATTGAACCGATTTGTATGAGTTACATACGGTATTCAGATTTTGCGAAATGACCTAGATAACATTTTACCCAGCTGCGGGAAGTAGTTTTCCTAGAATGTTGGTGAAATGCCTAAAATAACTTGAACCTATTCTTATAAAATCAAATGACATGAGTCTTAACAATATATTTGTATGCCTAGCAACTTCAGCATAGCAATGTGACTTAAAGTACGTTGCTCTGAATTTTATATCAGAATTTTGTAACAGCAAAAACACGGTATACCAATTTTATACCTATCATTAATAATTAGTTACAAGAGGTATTTTAAGTTATTAGAGGCAAGCTTCTTGACATTAATTGCTAGGGCAATAACTAGATAATTATTATGCTTCTAAGCAGCCATTAAAAAGTTTAATGGAAAATTCAAGATACACACCCAAAATTAACTAACTAAATACATACAAATAGTTACATTAGTTCTTCTGTTTTTCGGAAGGCACGATGTATTGGTGGTTCCCGTCTGCCACTGAGAACATCTTTGGCTATCGTTACGGGTAATCAGAAGCCAGAAAGTCTGACAACCAATCTTACCAAGAGATATTTTGTTGCCCGGCTTACTAGGTTGAGGAGGTCAGATAGACAGTCGCTCTTTGTAAAACACTTGTACCTATTCAGATGTACAAGGTTACACTAGATGACGATTCACTTACTTAGGAAAAGCTAGGCAGAAGAATACATGCCCATAAAGAAAGTTGTTATCAAACTTAATGACGACTTGCACCTAACTTCAAAGCACAAAGTACGCATTAGAATAATTAATGATCTTTTATTGAAGCTTTCTAGTAGGTGGCGTTGTAAAAAAGACGAATTAGTTTATTAGAGGCTATGTTATTTTTCCGTTGCTTAGTTATAAAATTAGAAGTTTAATCATGTGTCCAATAAATAATTTTGTATTTCCCATTAATAATTATTTTCTACTCACAGGAAGGCATCGGCACAAAAATCAAAGGCATCCACATTTTGAACGCTCCCCCATTCATTGACAAGCTGGTCTTCCTCCTCAAGCAAGCTCTTCGGGAGAAGGTGGCCAACAGGGTCCATGTTCATAATAGCTATGAGGATCTACATAAGCATATACCTAGGGATATGCTGCCTAAGGACTATGGTGGTGATGAGCAGTCTGTTTCTAAATTATGTGGTAAGTTTTCATAGTGATTCCTGATGACTTATCTTTCTATAGGCTTTATTTATAAAGTTTATTTTAGTTTATTTATAAAGTTGAAAAGTTTGTTGGTTTGCACAGAGCAATCTCACGAACAGCTGATCAGATCAGTTTTTTTATTGTATTAGATAGCTTATCATCATTGATCTATTTAATTAATAATCGTAAGAAAGCTGAAAAACTGTCCTGTAAAAGGTCTAAATATAAATGGATGCAGTGTATCGACTGTCTTTTAACCAGGGACCATTTTGGTTACCCATTGAAAGGGTTTTTGATAGGGTTTTGACAAAGTGTTGTTTTAAAACCAATTTCATATTTGTTACACTTTTTTACGAAAACCCTTATCAATGGATAACCTCTTTAAAACCCTTTCGATTTGATACCTGTATATTCAAAAACCCATTCTCAATGGGTTATACTTTTTTGTCGTAAGACGTTTTGAACGGGTTACCCCTTCAACGACTGTAACAGAGTTACCCATTGGGACTACAAATATTGTAATTTTATATCTCGTGCCTTTACTTTAATGTTCTAAACTACTATACGGCCGTTGTATCTTGGCGAGTCTAAACATAGGCTCTGCGAACTTGAGCGCATGTACAATCGTGAAAAAAAACTGGTCTAAATATAAATGGATGCAGTGTATCGACTGTCTTTTATTTAACCGACTTCCTAAAAGGAGAAGATTTTAAATTTGTTTTCTTTATTATTTTATGATATTATTGTAACCTATAAATGTAGAACAATCTTAAAAGCAACAGTTAATAAGAGTTATGATGTTAATGTTTATTTTTGTTTTCAGATCAATGGAAGGAACAATTAAGAACAGAGGAAGCTAAGAAGAAGATAAAAAGTTTAGAAAAAATGGTCAGTGACGAATCTAAGCGACAAACTTCTAAGTTCAACGAAGAATACATGGGGATGCCTGGGTCTTTTAGAAAATTAACTGTAGATTAAGTTAATTTTAAGTGTTTTTCAGCCTGTTGTACCTAATAGTTTCAAGATTAATAATGCCCTGAAATTTGCAAAACCATTAGCAAAACTTTCTTTTTTTGTATATATATTTTTTTTAATAAAAAGTATGTTTTTCGCATATTTTTTATGGGACACTTTTGTGGAAGACAGTCAAATCTTTTTAGAGTTCTAGAGTAATCCAAAGGTAACTGGGTTAATGCTCATTATGCTTCAAAATAATGCTCTATTTATTTATTTGTCTGGTCTGAACATACCTGAAAATAGTCATATGATCTGGGAATGATTTTGTAGATAAGTAATTTTTTTTATAAAGTAAACTTAATGAATTATGTAGGTAAAGGTAGTTGTAAGATTTTGCTTTGTAAAAAGGTGTATAGAATAAGATGATTAAAAAATATATGAAAATACTAAAAATAAATGGATTTTTTTTCATCCTTTTTAGATTATGTAAGAAAGTCATTCACTTAAAAAAATATTTTCTAAACTACGAAAGTAGTAAGTATTTGGTAGCAACTAACCATGAAACTTGGTACGGGAAAGAGGTCCCTCAGGACGCGGGTGAAACCGCGGTCAAAGCTAGTATTGCATAATCACCGTATAGAACTAACACGGTGTTCAAAGTGTTGTGGCAATGGATAGTACGTCCAGGGGCCCGGTTCTCCTAAGTTAATAATGTCAAAATTGAATTAAAATCGAATCGCAATATGATCGCAGTAGCAGTTTTAACCATATCGGGCATTCTGCTACTAATATAAGACCGAATCAAAGTCAAAGTCAAAGTCAAAGTCAAAATCGTTTATTGAAAATAGGCTAGATTCTAGCACTTTTTCACGTCAAAAATATACAGAATGACAGCACCCCCAAAACGCCCCCCTTTCACCACTTCCTAGTGTTATGGCTGGGAAGAAGAAGTGGTGAAGAACAAACTTCCCAGCAACACAGCTGTCTATTACAATTTAATTATAATAAAATTACAATTATACAATTCAATATTAGTCACAAAATATATATATATATATGAAAAACACTTGTTGTCCACTTCAGAGCTGCCATCTGCGTGTATCTGTGAAATAATCATTAATGTTATAATCAGGGACCGTACAACCCCGAATATAAGTTAATTCTTTCGAAAGTGTTACAGGTTAAATGGCTGCAGTCAATAAAAGTGTTATCTCTTGGTAGTGATAGCCTTTTCAAAACCCTAACGTTCGGGTAACCCTTTCAATAAGTTAACTAGTACAAGATGTTACCGGCTCATGTATGGTATCCAATTGAAGTAGATAACCCTTTGAAAGGGTTTTTCAGGGTTTTCAAAGGGTTTTAAATCAAATTATTTTAAATTACGTTGGAGAAGGGGAATAGATTTTGACCTTGAAATGGAATCATTTTCAATTTTTCATTAGTGTTTCTTACTCGTCTATAATATTGTCTTGAGCGCAGTCGGTTACAAAAGTTTTCGTTGTTACTGTTGTTGAGTTTTATTAGTGTTCCTAATTTTATAATTAGTGTTTGATTGTTTTGTGTATAGGTAAATACATGGGTTAATTGAAAATAACCGTTTTTTTCACGATTGTACATGCGCTAAAGTTTTTTATTTTTTTTATTAATAAAACCTTACCGCAGACTTGGGGGTCCGCGCTTTTATTAAGATTTTGTACTTAATTATAATTTTCGCCGTCTTGGTCTCACAAAACTTATGTCTACTGACTTCTAGTCTTATGACTATGCGAGTCCACCGCGTATTTATGTATATAAATATATATATATATATATATATATATATATATATATATATATATATATTAATAATTTTATTATACAATACTCTATACACATGGACTTAGTTTGACAAGATTATGGGACAGGAACGGATTGGGGATTGGTCCCGCTAGCGACTAGGGACTTTGCGAGTGCTAGTAGGGCTAACATGACAGTGGAGTCTCGATGTTGCATGACCGTCTTGAGGTTGTATTCGACGACCGTTTTTATTGGTGCATCCATGGCTCGCTTAATGAAGCGGCCGGTGGTATTGTCGGCGTCATCTGTGTAGTAGACGCAGCTAGCCGTATGTCTCGACACTGCCACTACCGCGTGGGAGACGCTGTCATGAATTTGGAGCCTCCTGGACTTAGTGTTTATGATGACGACGCTGTCGTATGTCAGTCCCTGAGCCTCGTGAATGGTTAAGGTACGCGACCCTTCACTGGACCCGTATCCCTGGCTAAAAAGAGAAGATTTCTCTTCTTGCGTATGAGCCAGGAATAGGGTGTTTTGGGCGGTGATCGATATTTGCGCTCCTGTAAAACCCTTCAAGCTCAGGGAATGAACATGAGACAGCGACGTTTTGGAGTGGACGACGCTGAGTGCGAGGGCCACATCCATTGGGTTACGGTGGGCGCAGAGCAGCTCCTGTGTGATGCCAGCCACCAGATATGGACGGGTATACTTAAATGGGAAAAGATTATCCCTGTCCAAATATGGTAGCTGATTCACGTCTCCGATGAGGACCACCTCGCTTGCACCAGACAACTTTACTGCCATAACTATGGCCCCAAAGTGGTTCATGAGCTTCGTCTACCGTCAAGCGGTGACACTTCTCATTTGGCTTGAACCCGGTGGCTAAAATTGAGGCCATAGTGCGCACCTTTGTTTTCGCTCTATCGCCCAATTGGTGCGCAAGCTTTCTTCTTAGATCTTTGGCCGCTTCAGTTGTCGTGGTGGCTACGACATCCCTCCCCTCGTCGAAGTCTTTCACTACCCAGGTAGTTTTGCCGCACCCCGGCACCCCATTTACCCATCTGATATTGGGTACCGCCCAAGCTTCCATCGATGCTGAGGTGTCTGAGGTCCCAGAAACGGTCTGTTCTATTTCAAGGATACTAACCTCCAGCATGATTTTGGTACATTTGGCGGTAACCACTATTGGGTCATCGTGTGGCGTCTGGAATTTTATTTTGCCGGTTCGCTCCTTTGCCTCTTCGTCCAGGGCCACGAAACCGCTCTTTGCGCTGTAGGCGGCCATGTACGACCCCGTCATTTCCCCTGCAATGACTTGGGAGTTGGCATTGTCGCCCACCGCCGCCTCTGCGTCCTTGAGCAATACCCGGAGCAGACCCTCATTTTCTCGACGGAAGGTCAGCATGATCTTGATGCAAGTTCTAAGATTTACCTCCTTTGTGACCCTTACAACCGCAACGTACTCCAGGAAGGCTCTTTTGACATGGTCCGTGTTGCCAAACTCATCGCGAGGGTCGGTGGGCGACCTGCCCCTTGTCCGCTCTTGTAGGCTTAGGCTTCAGCGGCTCGGGCTCTTTGGGCTTTTTTTTCGGAAAAACCGCTCCACTGCTGATTCCTGTTTCGCTGTTGGTGATTTGCGACTGACCGATGGGAGCGTTTTTGCTGGGCTCTCTCAGACCTGCTTTGCGCAGTTGGACTTTTCGTGGGACTCGTCGCGCCGCCGTTCGTGGGACTTTCCGCGGACTTTATGGAAATTCAAGGTTTCCCCTCTGTCCTCGTATACTACCACCTCATGGTGTTCCGAGGCTTTTAAACAGCCGAAGCGGTCTGCGACGTCACCCCTTTTCCATCCAACTGCCATCGCGTCTACGCTTATGGTGCGAGCCGTGGCTGGCGCTTCTCCTTCTGTCTCTGCGATCTTTTGCAGAAGTGAGCTCGAGTATTGCGATCGTCTTGCATTTGAATCGCAATAATCGGCATCGGTAAGAGGCTACTTCCAATTGAGGAAGTGCATGGTACTTGCTGCCTTTATTGGTTGTCTTGGTGGTGCAATCATTGAACAGGGCGGCGAGGCCTGGTGCAATGGTTATTCGAGCTCCAGCTCGACTCGAGCCTATGCAGAAGCCTATTTTTTCCGCTTCCCTGTTCATAAACAAGGCGACTCCACGCAGTCTTATACCTGGCACTCCGTCTCTTCCGAATGCCAGAAGTTGTGCGATGGGCTTGGTACTTGGTGCTGACTGTTGACTGGTGGGTGATTTCTGTGTTTGCGCTGGTTGTGAGTTGGTGTTAGTAGGTCCTTTGTGTGGTTGTTAATTCTGTGTGTGTTGAGTGTATGATAATCGTTTGTCTGGTTGTCAGTTCTGCAGGTGTCTGTTCTGTAGATGTTTCGAGTATGGTTGTAGTTTGTGTGGTTATCGGTTGTGTGGTTGTTGTTAGTGTTGTTGTCGGTTGTGTTGTTGTTGACGTTATATGTGGTTATATGGTGGTGGTGTGTATGGTTGTAGGTGTGGTGGTCGTGGCGAGTGTAGTGACTGCGCTGGTTTCAGATGGCGATCTGTACTGGGATTCTATAAAACTCGATCAACAACTCGCATTTCACTTCGATTCGTAATGTCATTTCATACTTTAGGGGAGGTAGGGGAGGGATGGGCACTTTTTCACAATTTATTGCATAAAAAATCAGATTTTACAGATCATTATCAACTTTTATTGCCATTTCTTATATTCGGCTAGATATAATGAAAGAGCTTTCCTAAAAATTACAATCAGTTTCAACATTACGAGATATTTAAACGGTTTTATTTAGCTCACCCCGTTTGTTTTATTATTTATTCTTGGATCAAATTTAGTAATTCAAATTTCACCCTCTTCCTGTCAACCGATTGGTCTGAAATTTTGTATACACCTTTAATTAAATCCAATATGGCCGCCGGCACAAAATGGCACAGCCCCCTCAATATGGGTATCAAATGAAAGGGCTACACAAGTAGAATACTGTCAGCAACCCCAGCGGGCGCAACAGGGCCAAGGCCTGCCTGCACGTCGATTCTATAAAATTCGAACAACAACTCGCATTTCACTTCGCTATTCACTCTCACTTCGCATTCGATTCAGAACGACCTTGATTTTGCATTCTGTAAACATCACCTAATCACTTGCGAAGTGAAGTGAGCTCGACATCGACCAATGCTGTGCTAGTGACTTCCCCACTCGACAAAATGTCAACCGAGATTAATCAGTTTTAATTTTATCAGTTTTGACACAGAATTTTAGCTAAATATGATGTTTTAGTTATAATTTGTTATTGTAAGGAATTTGAGGCAGCTTTTAAGTATAAAATAAACAGAAATCTCTAAATTCGTGCTGTGAATATAATCTATGCTTACCCTACGAAAAAAAATACTGACAGCGCCAATTTGCCTTTCTTGCTGATTTTGAGGAAACCTTATATATTTTTTACTACGGCCGGATTGTTCAGAGCTTCCACTACTTCATTTATGCAACGAGATGCAGACGGTTGCGATAAATAAGTTCTGATGCCCTCTTTAATAACCTTCTGGTAACCGCCACTAGCCAAGAATGATAAAGTACATAGTATCTGTGAAACAATAAATCAATAAAAAATGTAATACCTACTTTATCTGGATTTAGTGAAAACAAAATTGAGACCAATTTGGTTATTTTCATGCTTAAGAGAATACCAATATTATAACTGAAGTACAGAGTCTTTTGAAAACATATCAGCTGGCGGGGAAACCACATAAAGGGAATACTCCTTATTAAGAACTAAGTGTTTTTCTTATTATTGTGTGCTTGATTACAATTTTTCAACTATAAACTGTGTCAATACTTACTTTTACACGAGTTGTAAGTCCTTTGCCTCGACGTTTTGTGGGCTTTATCAGGGCAGTAAATCAGACTCCAGTTGGTCAATTAGCTCCTTTGACAATCTATATATGCTCACATAGTCATCATCGCGAGTTAATAAAGATAAACTACGAATTCTAGCAGATTGTTGACGCTTTTCTAAATTATCTAAAGCATGAGCTTCTTCTAATAAAGATTTAAGCAAAAACATTCTAGCCATCGTTAAAGGTAGGCACTTAATCACTTTAAAACACTTAGAACTTTATTTAAACACTATTTTAAATATAATAGTCTCTAGATCAAGTTGGCAACGGTACCTGAAACAAGATTCTATAAAGGATTTTTCGCGCAGATTTATAACCTCACAAATTTTCACTGACGAAGAAGAGCAAAAATTTACAAATTATACATTACATGGTATGTCCAAGCCTCCCTACCATAGGGAGCATTGGACACTTTTGACTTAGTTTATGAAAAAAAAATCGGTAAAAAAACTTTTAAGTTAAACGGTTTTATCTTATGTGCACTGAAAACTAGAAAATAAAAAATAGTTACTTACCTGTCAACCTACGTAGGTGGTCCCGGTCATATTAGACTAAAATAAAACGTGGGGCCCATTAACTATTGCTGTAGTACTCTCTTCTAAAGGTATAATAGGTGTGGATTGCATCGACTTACTATAATTGTAACTGGAGATTTTGACAATCAATAATTAATAATAGAAAATACACATACCTTTCATTAGTTTTCTCTTTATAACGATCCGAAACCGCAACAAAATATTTAAGTACTTTTACGAGTGTTTGTTCTTGACAACTCACAGAAATGACAGATAGTCTATGGATGAACACCGTTACCAGTCGGTAACGTAAACTACCCAATAAAAACAAAACTATGATCAGAAATCAGAATAAAAGGACCCCCTTTATTCTGATTTGATCATGTCTCCCAACTGCCCATCTCTCCCTACCTCCCTATAGATAGACAGATTTTGACAGATCTGTCAAAATCTCGACTTTGATTTAGTTCAACTTGTCAACACGCTCGATAGTGAAGCGCTAGTGTAGTTTGACAATGTCAATCACGAAACTTTAAGGTAGAATTCCGTGGGTCGCGATTGTCGCAGCCGCGCGCGACAAAAGTCAACCTATGAAAATGTATGGCACCGCTGCCGAGGGCTGCGACAGTCGCGCGCGGACGACGAATTTCGTGAGCCGCTCGCGGCCGTACGCTTCTCAACATGGTCTAGCGCTTAATAACATCTATAGAATTTTAGTAAAACCAGAATTAAATTTTTGACAATGCCGCGAGCAGCTTACGAAATTCGTCGGCCGCGCGCGACTGTCACGGGCCTCGACAACGGTGCCATACATTTTCATAGGTTGACTATTGTCGCGTCCACGGAATTCTACCTTTAGATCGAAGTCGAAGTGAGAGTGATGTCGAAGTGAGTTGTGATATTTTATAGAATCGACATGCTGTTCTGATTTCGCGGAATACGGTCCGTTTTGATGGCCGCAGCTGCGACTATGGCTACTTTGATCGCGAAAGCAAGAAATGGTTTCCTAGTAGCCGGTTTCCCCATGATCGTGTTTAGTGTGGACTGACTCGGTTTCGATCGTGTGTTCCAGTTCCATTCTGTCGTGGCAGAACCTTGGACACTCGAAAAGCAGGTGCCAGACTGTTTCATCGCAGCTGGGGTCACAGACGCACCAGGGACTGTTTTTGAGTTGGAATCTGTGGAGATACGCTGAGAATCCTCCATGCCCGGTTAGGATCTGGATGTGTGTCGGTGTAAGGACAGCTTTTCTTATTCTTATTCTTTATTGTACACAAAAAAACATATAAAAATACACACAACACAGAGAAGACATGTACAAAGGCGAGCTTAACCCAGAACTGGGTTCTCTAACAGCAAACCTTAGAGCGATAGAGAGATGCGATAGGGAAGAGAAAATTAAAAAGTGCACAACATTAAACAAAAGAAAGATAAAACTACATAACATAAAATATATACCTATAAATAAAATATAAAATATAATAAATAAATAAATACATACATACAAATAAGGTCATGTTGACAGGAAATGTTCCCTAATTCGTCTCTTGAAGACATCTAACGATGTGCTGTCACGTATACTGTGAGGCAGAGCGTTCCAAAGCCTCTTTAAGTTTCTTCTTTTTGCCGCAAGGACATTTGAAGAGAACACTTTTGTGACCGCTCCTGTGCTGCAGGATTCATATCGCGCTTGCCACTTTCTGATGGTCCCCGTATTTTCCTTCTCACGTACGATACGAGAACTTTGTTGTACTCCGCTGTATTTTCTGTCAGAGCGGTCTCCTTGGCCAACTGGTCCGCTCTCTCATTCCCTGGAGTTTCCACGTGGGCCCTCAGCCAGAAGAATTTCACGTCTCTGCCCTCCTCTCTGGTATCTCGGACGCATCTCTTTATCTGGAGTGCCAGGTGATGTGTGACAGACGGACTCCTCAGCAGCTCAAGCGACGATCTGATGCGCTAAAGTTCGCAGAGCCTATGTTCAGACTCACCAAGATACAACGGCCAATTGTAGTTTAGAACTTTAAAGTAAAGGCACGAGATATAAAATTACAATATTTGTAGTCCCAATGGGTAACTCTGTTACAGTCGTTGAAGGGGTAACCCGTTCAAAACGTCCTACGACAAAAAAGTGTAACCCATTAAGAATGGGTTTTTGAATACACAGGTATCAAATCGAAAGGGTTTGAAAGAGGTTTTCTATTGATAAGGGTTTTCGTAAAAAAGTGTAACAAATATGAAATTGGTTCTAAAACAACACTTTGTCAAAACCCTATCAAAAACCCTTTCAATGGGTAACCAAAATGGTCCCTGGTTATAATACGCCTTTTTAATCAGAATATCCTTAATTTTGATTTTAAAAGAACTGTCCGTTAGTTCTAGCAAATGAACTGGGATTCTATTATAAATGCGTATACAAAGGCCCACAAACGAAACGTGCACAAACGTAATCGAGTCGTGATTGGATCGCAGTCGAATGTGAATCGTATGCCGCTTAACTAAAATTAGGAGAATCGGGCCCCAGCAGTTTTTGTTTAATAGAGGAACAAACATACATTATGTACATACAAATTGTGTGAACCATTGCAGTAGTTAGGTTTTTCATTGGTTAAAAAAAATACAAAATCTGACATATTTTTATCCTATGGTCATTATATGAATTATTTATAGTGTAATTTATGGAATATCTATTTTAATTGGAATCTAATAAAGATAAATAAAGACTAGACAAAGTCTTGACGTCACAGTTGTGCGTAAATTATAAAAAAAAAACGTATTTAAAATTATTATTACATTTTTTGATTTTGAGAAAATGTCGTGGAGGCCTAGTGGGCAAAGAACCAACCTCTCAAGTATGAGGGCGTGAGTTCGATTCCAGGTCAGGCAAGTATCAATGCAACTTTTCTAAGTTTGTATGTACTTTCTTAGAATAACCTAGACACCAATTAGGTACTGTGTTTCGGATGGCACGTTAAGCTATAGGTCCCGGCTGTCATTGAACGTCCGTGACAGTCGTTATGGGTAGTCAGAAGCCAGGAAGTCTGACAACCAGTCTAACCAAGGCGTATTAGGTTGCCCGGGTAGCTGGGTTGAGGAGGTCAGATAGGGCAGTCACTCCTTGTAAAGCACTGGTACTCAGCTAAACCCGGTTAGACTGGAAGTCGACCCCAACGTAGTTGGGTAAAAGGATTGGAGGATGATGACCTGTTGCCGTTTCGATATCTAGCAAAAAAGAACAAAAACATCACGTTTGTTGTATGGGAAAATATTTATTTTATTCTAGTTTTCAGTATTTGTTGTTATAGCGGCAACAGAAATACATCATCCGTGAAAATTTCAACTCTCTAACTATCACAGTTCATGAGATACAGCCTGGTGACAGACGGACGGACGGACAGAGGAGCGAAAACAATAGGGTCCCGTTTTATCATTTGGGTACGGAACCCTAAAAAATTAATCCAATACAAAAACATAATATTTATAAGACAAAGTTCTGACAAAGTTCAGTCAGTAAAGAATACTCAGTTTTTAAGATATTCTAGATTTAACTCTTGGAATATGTTAAATTATGGCATATCTATTTTAATTCGAGTCAAATGTTCTAGTATTTACGTCACTGGTGTGCGTAAATTGAAAAAAAAAACGTATTTAAATTATTTATATATTATTTTTATTATTTCAAAGCCTGAACTAAGTACTACTAGTTTCTGTCTGTGGTTTTACCTGCTTCTAGAAGATAGTTTTGAGTGAAAGAGGAACTTTCCTTCAAACTTTCGCGTTCAAATTATTAGTAAGAACTGTATGTCATTCTGAGTAAGATTCCTAGAGATTTTCTGGTCTATAATAATGTTTAATAAAGTGCTTTCTACAGATTTCATATGACAAAGGTTTCTTCACAGTTGGAGGAAGTAAGAAATGGCTCAAAAATAATGCATGCTCAGGTACTCTTGTAAAATCATTATTGTATACAAAAGTATCATACTTACAGGTTTTAAACTCATCCACCAGAAACTAAGTAGTCTTTCTATTTTTATTAATATTTATTTGCAAATCGATCCAGCAGTTCCTGACATAAGCGCGTTCAACCAACCAAACATACAAACTCTTAAGCTTTATTATGTGAGTTGATACACATATAAAGTAGCTAGTTTTTTTGTGCTTTGAATTCATATTTATTAGCTGATCCATTGTATTTTCCGGCATTAGGTTAATAACATAATATCTCTTGACGAGATCAGTTGTTTCTATCGAATAGGTTCTATAGACTCCTGCGCATCACTTTGAATAAAGCTAAATAATAAAATAAGTTGTACCCTAAAGTATCTCTCTAAAAGTCAACAAAAATATATTAAAATCTGTTATTTTTTTTTCTAATTGAACAATCTCAATATAAAATTGTTCAATTACAAAGTTCTGAAAAGAAAGTCAAAGTTAAAAATATTCTAGATTTAATTTTCAAAAATGAAGTTAGAGGACACGCCCCTTTTGAAGTTCAGACCAGACACAGTAGTGGAAGTGAGGAAAGAACTTAATTTGGATCAAGATGATATTGATAGGATGCTGCAGACTTTTGAAGACTGGATTGCGAAGCAAAACCATTTTACTAGAAAGGAATTTGGTAAGTTTTTGTTTAATTTTATATAGCTCTTTCCCGCGGTTTCATCCGCGTCTGTTAAGACCTACTGCCTGTTTGCGGAACCTATATTTCTCGGGGATAGTCTAGCTTCCTAACAGTGAAAGAACTTTTTAAATCTTTAGGGTACAAAAACACGGTAAAATATTACTCTAACATCTCATAAATATTTTTTTTAATAAATCTCACACCGAACTTTTTTTATATACGCAAATATTTTTGTTAACAACTAACAAATGTTTGCTTTGAAATTACTGAACAGATTAGAAAAAATCTTTCTCTGTTGGTAAGCGAAACCATCCTTGAGTAACACAGGCTATTATTTTATCCGGGTACGGGGAGTCTTTTTCCGGGGACATGAGTGTAACCGTGGGAAAACAGCTAGTGGTTGACAAAACAATTGTTTACTAATTGGAACATTTCTGTAATTAATTGTTTTCTGCGTTGCATGTTTGATTCAATTCACATGCAATGGTGTGACTAAGTAATTAGAGGTATAACTGTGTAAATATTGTCATATTACTATGTTGTTCAGAGAGCATAACTAGACAAGAATTAAACCAATTTAGAGGACAATTAGTTTGTAGGTGGGAGATAAATAAAAACTTAGAGATAGTTATCTTCCACTCTAAGCTAAAAAAACTACTCTAGAAAAACTGCCAGCGGTCTTGATATCTGAAGGGACCACGAAGGTAGCTATTGGTAGCGACTAATGGCAGCTGGTAGCGATTAGGTAGCAACTCTCTATAGGTATGTATTGCGAAGGAAAATAGGACAGCCAGCACTAACAAGCATCTTTACCATTTTTAACAAAATTTTCAAAATTCTTTTAGAAATCATAATATTATTGTTCATTCCAGACAGGCATTTCTTGGAAACATCCATAGTGCACGCGAAAGGGTCTCTAGAGAAAGCGAAACGCACTCTAGACAAACTATGTACTCTGAAGACATTGCTGCCAACGTTTTTCAGCAAATGTGACGTTAAAAATGAATTCACTGACATTTCTGTATGTATGTAAGTATTATTACGTAATTATGATCATTATTCATATAAAAAAAACGTGAGAAATGATACGATCCAAAACTGTTGATCTAGGTATAAGTATAATTAGGTCTTAAAACAAAAGGCAGATTATTATAAAAAAATTAAGACTAATTATTATTCTAGACTAAAAAAACTGCAATACGGATGTTGTTAAACATAATAAAATTATGTAACATCTAATACTGGAAGCTAAAAATAACATCGTAGACACGAATAGTACGGAACCCCTTTTTAATGAGAAATTATCAAATTACTCCCTCTGTGGGTGCAGCGTGAGGGAGTGTCAGACTCTTACTGACTCTTACTGAAAACTCACCATGTTCCTTCTTAAGACATTTATGTGATTATATGTCCGCGTAGCCGATTATCGGCTTTGGCGGCTGTTCTCATGTACGGAGATCAGCCAACTGAGCTGGACATATTATAGTGGACAAGCATTTGCGCAGTTATAGACGCGCTCACTATTCCTTCACTCTCATAGCCCGATGGGACTTTAACCCGACCCGACTGGAGAGAAATCAGGCGCAGGACCGACATTTACGTGCTCTCCGATGCACGGGTGTATCAATCACCAACTTACAGGCTCCGGGCTGCTTTGTAAAAGTTTCTAAAACCCACAAAGCGATTTCGGCCCGACCTGGGAATCGAACCTGAGAACTTTTTATGTACCAGGGCCTCTCTAACTCTTTCGATTAATCCTTCAGTCCCAACAGGACAGTACCACCAGTTTGACGCACGTTATAAATATTTTGATTCTTTTTCAGATTGCACGCAACTATGCCTGTGCTTACAAATACCAACTACCGGGTGTATGTGGCCAAAATAACTTCGACTCATGTTGATTCTCAAATAGTACTAGACTACTGTAGATTTATTATACTGGTAAGTTATTCAAAAGGAAGTTAATCAAAATTGTTTGATGATATATTAGCTTTTGCAGTGTATCTACTCCACGCATATGGATAAAAAGCCTTCATAGGCCATATAGCTATCTATCATTTACATTTATCGAGCCTTCTCCCCAACTTTGGTGGGGTCGGCTTCCAGTCAAACTGAATGCAGCTTAGTACCAGTGTACTACAAGGAGCGACTGCCTATCGGACCTCGTCAACCCAGTCACCTGGACAACCCAATACACTTCGGTAAGACTGGTTGTCAGACTTACTTGGCTTCTGACTACCCGTAACGACTGCCAAAGATGCTCAATGACAGCCGGGACCTACGGTTTCTCGTGCCGTCCAAAACACGGTCCTCCTCGTTTCTTGAAGTTGGTTTAATTTGTTTTTTTAATAGCATTATCTACATTAAGTGGTTTTAAATATTTCAGAAGAGTGAGTATTTCAAAAGATACGACTATGCGTTCGGGTCTATCTGCGTTGTGGATTGTCGAGATGTGAACATATTGAACCTTGTTACGAAAATCAACGTTATGGACCTCCGTAGTGCTTTGGCTGTTTTGATAGTAAGTTATTCTGTATTCTTTATTATTTCTCAGAAATAAATGATATTCAATGGTATGAGATTTCTATATAAGTCGTTATAAATGACTTTATTAGGTACATATCAACCTACTGTATAGGTACAGTCAACTTCAGGTCAGTGGTAACAGTTTTATAGGAAAATCGTACTTATTACTATTAGGTTAAGGTGCATGACAGTTACCACTGATGTGCAGTCTACTGTACATAATATTATTGTTTTTGACAATGCAATAATATCTCTTTACTTTATTCATACTTAGATAACTTTAATAAATATAAATAAACCTTTATATATGTGACAAATAATTTCTTTAAAAATATAAAGTTACACCACAAAAAAAAAGTGTTTCATAATTTAAAAATCTTTCTTAGAAAATATATTTATATTTTTTATTGAATTTTTTTTCTATAACTTTTCAGGAAGGTTACGCCTTAAGAATAAAAGCGATCTACGTAGTTTCAACATCGAAAGCAATTGACGCGTTTGTGACTCTACTGAAACAAGTTGTCAGTCACAAAGTGTCAGACAGGATCTATGTGCTCAAAACTGTTGAAGCTATACATGAGCATATTCCTAGAGAAGCGCTGCCCAAAGACTATGGTGGGGATCAGATGACGCTGAAAGAGGCCGATGGTATGTTTGTCGTTTTTAACAAACTGTTATATTTAGAATACATCCGAAGTTATGAAAGTTAAAACAATGGATAAGAATCATAGAAGTGTCACCAGATTTTACAACTAAAAAGTAAAAAAAAATATTTTTCATTTAAATTTTAACTTTCATACAAACATAATGGCAGCCAAAATTACTTAAAAACGTTTTATACTCTTATGATTGGTTGGCAAGGATACTGTGACAAAAATGACTCCAACTCTTCTCAAAAATCTTTGCTATAAGTTGATACTATCTGGCTGACTGAGGTCTTTTAAATAACTTTTACATTCAACTTTAAAATTTCAACCAGATTAACACATCAGTGCGTATGACGATAAATATCAGCCCCAATAATAATAATAAATAATTTTCTTTTTCAGAAAACTGGAAGAGAGTTCTAAGCGAGAAGGAGAACGTGTCGTACTTCAGGAGTATGTTCGCAGCGAGAACTAACGAGAACTATCGCCTGACTGCCGCTTACAACGACGAAGTGCTGGGCATGCCGGGCTCTTTTAGGACTTTGAATGTCGACTAGATATATTATTCTTTGTAAGTTGTTAAATTAAAAAAAAAACGTGTAAAAAGAAATATAATAAAAACGGTTAAACATAAATAAAATATTTTTTCTTTTCTTTACACACCATTTAAAATTTTAAAGGAGATAAAGATTTACACTTATTATAATCATTTTTTATATTGAAAATGGAATCTTTATGTTTTACACGCAAAGTGCAATAAAGGACATTTCGTGAGGGCTACGATGATTTTTATAATTAGCTTTAATTTTTTGGACATTTCTGGCATCCAGTTTCATACAAACCAGTTACCAGATAAGATTTTTTTGGCTTCTACGAGAGTACATGTATGTAATACAATGAAAATGAAAAGCTCAGCGAACTCACTTTCCGAAACGTGAACAAGCAATAACCTACATATCGTTGATTAGTCTTCCGTAATTATGCAATACCTATCACTATTGATAACCACACAATACGATGAGTTCCTCTTCCTCCTCGATTCATCGAAATCCATTTTCAATAAGGTCAAGGCCATATGCTATATGACTGATGATCTGTCTATGGACTAAACATCAGACCAGCATCTGAAGATAACAGTATCAAATCGGGATAAGCTAAAAATCAAAAGACTGCCAATAATCAAGTTTTTATTACATACTTTTCACTTTTCCAATTAAACTACAAACAATAATAATTCTAATCTACATTCAGAGTCCTAAAAGAGCCCGGCATGCCCAGCACTTCGTCGTTGTAAGCGGCAGTCAGTCGATAGTTCTCGTTAGTTCTCGCTGCGAACATACTCCTGAAGTACGACACGTTCTCCTTCTCGCTTAGAACTCTATTCCAGTTTTCTGAAAAATAAAATTATTTGTTATTAGCATCCACAATCTGTTTTATCATATTCCAAAGGGAACTTCTTCCTGTACTCGGATAAAAAGTAACTTTTATTTTATTCTTAGTAATATTACTCTGACTCATAACCGAATACAAAAAAATTACAAACGTACACTATAGCAAAACCTTGCTTTTATAAATTAAAATTCGTCCTATGTGAGTGATCTGGATGCGAACGCCAAGCGGTGCGATGCGACGCAAAAACAATAAACAGTCGACTTTAATGTGACTTACGTAACCTGACAAGGTGGGTTCGTGGCGCACTGTATATTTTTGAATTCGCTTCAGATCGCTTCACATTTGCGTTTGTGTTGATTCGTCCACGCAGAACGCACCCTAAGTACGAAAAGTCTCAAGGCATTAAGAATAAAAACTATTGTTACTAAAACTAAAAACATACCATTAGTTTCCTTTAGCGTCATCTGATCCCCACCATAGTCCTTCGGCAGCACCTCTTTAGGCACATGCTCATGTATAGCTTCAACAGTTTTGAGCACATAGATCCTGTCTGACACTTTGTGACTGACAACTTGTTTCAGTAGAGTCACAAACGCGTCAATTGCTTTTGATGTTGAAACTACGTAGATCGCGTTTATTCTTAACCCGTAACCTTCCTGAAAAAGTATTTTACATTATTTTGTAAAAACAAAATATTGTTATTATAAAAGACTACAACAAACTACGTAGCTACTTTAAATTAAGTTACCTAAGCTAGCTATCCTCCCTTTGAGCAGGCACTTAAAAAGCTTTTTTTTTTCAGAAATACATGTTTAAAAAATAAACTACTACTCAAAACAAGAATTCAATTAATGAAGTGGTAACCATTATTGTTTTGACATTGAATTTTAGTCGCTTTTTGTTTTTATGGTGACTTTTTATACAAAATGTTATATCCAGATTGTTTACCTTTTGTAGTGAATACTCAAAGAGAGTATAAGTGAATACTATGTATGACCCTCAAAACGGCCGTCAAGCGATACTTTCATCATCATCATCTCAGCCATAGGACGTCCACTGCTGAACATAGGCCTCTCCCTTAGATCTCCACAGATACCTGTTGGAGGCGACCTGCATCTAACGTCATCCGGCGACCTTTACAAGGTCGTGCGTCCACCCTGTTGCTGTACTTTAGTCTAACGTTAATTAGAAACTCGTTATTATACCCTGAAAACATTTTGTTTTTTTGAGTTTTTTAGCTAACTTACCATCATCACAGATAAGGCATTGCGAAGGTCAATAACGTTGACTTTAGTAACAAAGCCTAGTATGTTCACATCTCTACAATCCACAACACACGTGTAGCCGAATGAATAGTCATATATTTTCGCGTATTCACTCATCTGGAAATGTAAAAATAATTAATGTAAGCCTTAGATAAGTTTATCTGACCTTCACAAAATCAAAATAAAATCATCTGCCATCATCTGCCTAGCCTTTTCCCAACTATGTTGGGGTCGGCTTCCAGTCTAACCGGATGCAGCTGTGTACCAGGGTTTTACAAGGAGCGACTGCCTATCTGACCTCCTCACCCGATACCCCTTGGTAAGACTGGTTGGCAGACTTTCTGGCTTCTGACTACCCGTAACGACTACCAAAGATGTTTAAATGGCAGCCGGGACCTACAGTTTATCGTGCCATCCGAAACACGGAAGAACTCAGTATGACAAGATGGTCACCCATCCACGGACCGACCGCGCCAAGCGTTGCTTAACCTTATGATCGATCGATCCGCGCGGCTTTGACTTAGCCACGAGCTCTTCACACAAAATCAAAATAAAAAAGATCGTTTATTTAAACCTGGCTGCAAAACAGCAGTTTTCGAACAAAAAACAGACTCCAAAACGCCCATTCTCATTCACTACTTCCTATGTGTTTTTAGTGGGAGGAAGAAGTGGCAGTTACTTGACCTACCGATACCCTTGGTAAGACTGGTTGTCAGACTATCTGGCTTCAGACTACCCGTAAAGACTGCCAAAGATGTTCAAATGACAGTCGAGGCGCACCAATTTAACGTGCCTTCTAATACACAGTCATGACAAGATAGTCACCCATCCACGGACCAACCGCGCCAACCGTTGCTTAACCTTATGGTCAATTGACTATTATTTATGTCTTGTGGCTATTATTTAGCCACGAGACCCTCATGTTTCCTATTTAGTGCAGCATAACCCACTTTCTAAGTATATCTTGGGCACCAATGACTGTGTTTCGGATGGCACGCTAAACTGTAGGTCCTGGCTGTCATTGAACATCCTTGGCAGTCGTTACGGGTAGTCAGAACCAGTCTAACCTGGGGGTATTAGGTTGCCCGGGTAATTGGGTTGAGAAGTCAGATGGTCAGTTCCTTGTAAAACACTGGTACTGGTGCATTTGGTTAGACTGGAAGCCGTCACCAACATAGTTGGGAAAAGGCTAGACAGATGATGAATTAAAACTTACCAGTACAACAAATCTACTATAGTCTAGTAATAATTCTGAATCAATGTTGGTTGAAACTATTTTGGCAATATACACCCGGTAGTTACTTTTCGTCAGGTCTGGCATTGTACCGTGTACGCTGAAAAAAATAATTCCCATAAGTATACATATCAAACCATTTGTGAATGTGTATGTATGTCTATCGATCTCAGTGGCGTGCAATTGGAGAGGCCTATGTCCAGCAGTGGACTGCGATAGGCTGATGATGATGATGATGTATGTCTATTAGTTCTTCACGCTGAAACGGACAGACCGATTTTGATGTTTAAAGTCTGGGACTCTTTGGATATTTTGTTTTTATTTTTATTAAAAAGAGCGGAAACTCACAGTATTTGTGTAGTATTTAATAAACTTAAAAGACAACCTTTTAGATGAGGCAATTTAATGTTCATGTCATAAAAACTTGATATTTGTTTAAATTAAAAATCCTTTTTATTTTATTTTGTTGATATTTGGCATTTTCAGAAATATAAATAAATCTTGAATGTCAGTAGGTATAATAATATCAACATTGATCATAATGTGGTAGATACATATGTACATACATACATACAGATACATGTGATACTTACAAACATACAGAAATGTCAGTGAATTCATTTTTAACGTCACATTTGCTGAAATACGTTGGCAGCAATGTCTTCAGAGTACATAGTTTGTCTAGAGTGCGTTTCGCTTTCTCTAGAGACCCTTTCGCGTGCACTATGGATGTTTCCAAGAAATGTCTGTCTGAAATTCAAAATAATAGATTTTTAGAGTATTTTGTAAATAATCATATTTTTTTGTAGACACCTATACCTCTTGCATTAGTCATGTCATATGAAAGCGGTTCTGCTATTCTTGTATGTGTATGTCTTTGTATGCTCATGAAGGCTTGGGTCGAGATTCCCGATCATGCAAAGCCAATGCACATGGTAGTATTAAATTACGCCCAAACGCCTTTGATTTAGTGTGTTTCTGACCTTTACTTTTTGGTTATTCACCTTTTAACATTCAATTTTCCTCTATGTATGTATATTGATACGTATCACCAGTACGTGTGGTGTGTGTGGTGTTACAAGAATGGATAAAGTGAGGAATGATTACATTAGAGGAAGTCTGAAAGTGCCAGTTACAGAAAAGATGAGAAGTAGAAGATTGTCATGGTATGGGCATGTTATGAGGAACAAATTGTGTGATAAGTATGAATGTAGATGGATGGATTGCCTGAAAGATGATATGAATAGGAAGGGAATGAGTGTCAGTATGACGAGTGACAGGGAAAAATGGAAGAGGATGACATATTGCGCCAACCCCAAATTAAATTGGGAACAGGGCAGGAGGAAGAAGAAAAAGAAGTAATAAATACTGGTTTTATGTGGCATGCCTTCAACACAGTACTTTACGTACCCGGCAAAAAATTTGCATAAAACTGTCTAGGTTATACTTATCTCGCCCGATAATAATCATCTAAATAGGAGCAATTCTTGTCAAGAATTACTCTCAGAACAACTTAATAACATGTTTTTCTTTATAATTACTTTTAATCATTGCTCGTGAAGTTGATAAAATGCGCAACACAGGAGTCTAATTATTTATATTGTAAACTGCCTTTGTTATATAGGTTAATATCATCATCCTCATCATCATCCTCCGAGCCTTTTTCCCAACTATCTTGGGGTCGGCTTCCAGTCTAACCTGATGTAGCTGAATACCAGTGCTTTACAAAGAGCGACTGCCCTATTTGACCTCCTCAACCCAGTTACCCGGGCAACCCAATACCCCTTGGTTAGACTGGTGTCAGACTTACTGGCTTCTGACTAACCATAACAACTGCCAAGAATGGAATATCCAAATAGGAAATATAGGTACAAACAAATAAACAAAGGTAAAATATAAAAATATAGTATTTCTAAATAACTGACACTGAATCGTAGTCCAAAATACAGAATTGACAACGTAATACAATTGTAAAGCACTGATATTAATATACAAACATAAAGCATAACAAAGACTTACCAAATTCCTTCCTAGTAAAATGATTTTGCTTCGCAATCCAGTCTTCAAAAGTCTGCAGCATCTTATCAATAGCATCTTGATCCAAATTAAGTTCTTTCCTCACTTCCACTACTGTATCTGACCGGAACTTCAAAAGGGGCGTGTCCTCTAACTTCATTTTTGAAAATTAAATCTAGAATATTTAAAACTATGAACAGTCTTTACACAGCCGAGTGTAACAATCTAATATTATGTTTATTCAATAAAAACCTTCAAGTAGCAAGCTAAAAAAACTGGTTTGAGAATAGTTTTTAGAGATCATGTAAGGCAATACTTGTTTTGAAATAAATTATGATTTTATTACTGACTTTTTGTTACGTTATTCAAAGGTTTAGATATGAATCGTAGAAACTGGTTTGATATGGCAACCAGTCTTGTCAAGAGGTGTTGTGTTAATAACTTGGTGTAGGTTCAATATAAACTACCTTTACGTTATAATTATGATAAAATTAACAACATAGAAAAAAGTTTTTTATATGTATAAACTTCCATGCTAATATAATAAAGAGGAAACTTTTTTTTGTTTGTTTGTACTCCATGTTTGTGAAGCCTCCGCAACTACTGAGCGGAATTGAAAAATTCTTCGACTGTTAGAAATCTAGACTCTTTCCTAGAACAATAGAAGCTATATATTTTACCCCATAACAGGAAGATTTTCCCACGTTACGCGGGTAAGATAGCGAGAGATTGGCTAGTACTTTATAGTTATAGTACGATTTTAATCTCCCTCTACAATTTTGGGGTATCAACCAAGGGCGGATCCAGCTTCGGCGCCAGGGGGGGGTCACACAGTCGTGGTCAAGTCACAAAAAATATTATATTGTAGCGTATACTTCTTTTAATATTAAAAGTAGTAGTATAAATACAATAAGCGCGATCGTGGCGAGCTCGAAATTTTTACGAATGTTAAGAAAAGTGTTTTAATGTAGAAAATGGCCCGAGCAGAGTGAGCGCAAATTTCTCGTAATAATACTACACACACGTGCCAAACAAAAAAGCGCGAGCGAAGCGAGCGCGAAAATTTTTGTTCAGGTCGAGGACTAAGGTTAAAAAGTGTTTTCATGTAGAAAATGGTCCGAGCTGAGCGAACGCGAATTCTTGGACATAACCACAGATGCGAAACTGAAAAAAGCGCGAGCGAAGCGAGCGCGAAAATTTTTATTCAGTTCGAGGACTAAAAATAGATGAAAACGCTTTCTTGCTGTATGGCAAATATACAGCACAAATACAAGAAAGCGCGATCATAGCAAGCGCGAGGTTTTCAGGTTGAAGACTAAACGTTTGAAAAGTATTGTGTACGCAGAAAAGGGCGCGTACGTTTTTTATTGCAGCAACAGTAAAACATTTTCTGTGAAAACTTCGTTGTCTAACTATTGGTAAGGGTTCATGAGATCAGGGCCGTCTCTAGCTCATGTAGCGCCTGGGTGCAATCATCATCCAAGTGCCACCTATGTATCTATTGAAAGATGTTGAGTAGTACATATTGATCGAAGTACTTTACAAGGAATATAAATAAGAACGTTCGAACGAAAGTCACTTTTTTGGTAGGTAAAGGACCTAAAAAAAAATGTTTCCAAATCATTGTAGGCTCAAACTGTTGGCCAGATTTAAGTTATGAAAGACGAGACAGGACAACGCAATTGTAAAAATTAGCGCGAGCGAAGCGAGCGCGAAAATTTTTTAATTTTGGGACACAAAAAGTTCATAAGTTTTAAAAAGCGCTGTAAAGTAACAAGCAGTCGGAAGCACAAACTGTTTTGTTTTTGAGGACTCCATAAAATTTTTTTTTTGCTTTATTTGAGTTATGAAGTTATCAAGGCAAGGTATATATAATATTGCGCGAACAAAGCGAGCGCGAAATTTTTTGAGCCTACGACACAAAAGCACCTGATTAAGTACATTGTAAAGCAACAAGTAGCCGCGAGCGCAGCGAGCGCGAACTTTTATAAATGATTTGTTTGAAGACTCACAAATCAAACTGGGAATTACGTACAAATAAAAAGGAACCGTGATTAGAGCGAGTGCCATTTGTGTTCGTTGATTCGGTGCGTCAATAAAAATAATAAACAATCAGAAATACAGTACAGACATAGTCATTTACTCGCGAGCGTAGCGAGCTTCAGAGCGAATTTTTTCACTTAGTTGGAGGATGTTAAAAGTTGAAAATAATCAAAATGATCAATCCAACAAAGCGAAGGCAACTTTTTTGTCAGTATCATGATACTGTGATGTGGAACTTCCTTATTGAACGGGTGTAATTTCTTCGAAATTTCCTGGTGTTGGGGCGTCCCGCGCTGATATCGAGGCGCCCGGGTTATTCGCACACCCTGCACCATAGGTTAAGACGGCCCTGCATGAGATACAGCATGTAATGTAGACAACCCGGACAGCGGATTCTTAGTAACAGGGTCCCGTCTCCTCCTTTTTGGGTACGGATTAAGAGTAAATAAAGAATAGAGAGCGAGCGTTGCGAGCACGAATTCTTCAGCAAAACTACTCTACCTGTAACTATGTGGGTACCTACCTATTCACTAGGAATAAAAATTATCTTATACTTATAACAAAAACATAAAACATCGTGTTTAACCATTTCAATTATTGGTCCTCTTAGGTCCTGAACCTGGCCCAGGGGGGGGTCATGACCTTGTGACCTACCCCCTGGATCCGCCGTTGGTATCAACCAGTGTTAATAATTAGCCTTACTAATATTATAAATGCGAAAGTAACTCTCTGTTTCGCTTTCTCGTTAAAACTAAAGAATGTAGAGCCTGAGAAAGGATACTTATGAGCTACTTTTTATCGGGAGCGGAAAAGATCACTCGGGAAGCTTGGAAAACAGCTTAACTATAATAAAAATTAAAGATCTATCTAGGCGGCTGGTTGACGGTTCTAGTGACCAAAAGACCAGTTGCTTAGGACAAAGGTTTAGTATGGCAGTCCAACGAGGTAATGCTGCCAGCCTTTTGTGCATTCTCCCACTCGACAGCGATAGAGACGAATTTTTTGACTAGGATAGTTTTTAATTTCTATTGTAAATATTTGTACACTCCAGTTAAAACTAGGTGCTAGTCTTACTATGTACATAGTGAATCCGATACTGATGTGCATTTCTTATTGGTATAACTAGATGGCACTATACATAGTATACATGTACTGCTATCGGAGCTGCCATCTATTATATAACTTTAAAAGTTTTATCGACCATATCTTTGCATCGATACAACGCAACAATGTCTATATATTCAACCTTCAGTCTACATTTAATCGACCAAAGGCTGTAGTCGATAAAACTTCTGGAGTTATTTAATAGATAGCAGCTCTGTTGGCATGGTATATTACGATCAAGTTGTTGTTTTTATTAAGTAAACAGTATAATAGTAAGTATATGGAAATTCAACTAATATAATGCCATATTCAAATTTTAAACAACCTATGGCTATGGCCTATGGTTGATTTAAATGTAGGTAAGCTTTTATCTGTAATATACTTAGATCAAACTAAACTAAATCCGAGTTACTAGCAAATAGAATTACTCCCATCATTACACGTTAAAAGGATTTGAGAAAACTCTGACACCAGGGCTTGCTAGGTGATTAAAACCTGCAGCCCACTCAATAAGAAGAAGAAGATCAGGGATATTACTTAGGAAGAGGAGACAAAATCTGCTCACCGCGTTTGTAGAGTCTGAACCTTATGATGCTGTCAATTTCTATTGTGATTTTAAAAACTATTATGTATGAAGAAATATTTAAACATATCAAATGTTAAAGTTTAAGATAGAAGACACCGATAAAAAATTTCATTCAATTTTAAAGTGTTGAATCATAAGGATTTTTGTCAAGTTAAATATAAGAAAAAACTAAAAATAAAACATCAACTGAAGATCAAGTCTAAGATTAGTGTAAATAATTTATTTTCCGAGTGTTCGGTATATTAATTTAATTTTATAAACCATGACGAATTCGTTCAGACAAAACAAAATTATTTGAGAACCGTTAAAATTATTAAAGTTGAAAAATATATTTTCCGTATTTTGGAAGGTACGTTAAATTGGTGAGACCTGGCTGTCATTTGAACATCTTTGGCAGTCAAATATGCAGCCTCTCCATGTAAAGCACTGGGGCTTGATTTTGCTAAGTTAATAATGTGACAATTGAATCTCAATAGCAGTTTTATCCTTAGCGGACATTCTGCTACTAGTATAAGACCAATCGTATTCCAATGATACTTTATTGGTCTGCCATTTGGTCTATAGGATAGTTTGCTCTACAATCATATTGCAAGCGTAAATAATTTGAAATAGTATGATTCATTAATTGAATCGCTGAAAAGGATAAAAGCGTTTATTAAAAAACCGTTTAAAATACAGCGGAATTCCACATAAGCTTCTGTCGTAATTGAGTCGTGATTGAATCTTAGTTGAATATCAATCGTATGTCCTTTAAGTAAAATTTGCAGAATGAAGCCCCTGGTACTCAGCTGCATCCGGTTAGACTAGAAGCCGACCCCAACATAGTTAGGAATAAGCTCGGCAGAATAAGCTAGAAGTACCTAAGTATTACGTCATCCAACCATATTTGAAGTGTTTGCTTATTTCGAGTTTGGTCAGTCAATATTCCACGCTTATTTGCTATAATGCTTGACTTAATTCGATTGGTTACGAGATTTCAATAGCTCTGACGCGCGGTGACGTCATTTAATTGGATTGTTTTTAACAAAAATATAATTAAAACTGAAGATTAGATTAAACTTTTATGGATTTAGTTAACTTGTTGTTTTCGTAGAATGTAATACACCTGTATTATTATGAAATTTTAGTTTCTTGTTATCCCCACGTAACTGAATTGAGGAGGTAAGATAGGCAGTCGCTCCTTGAAAAACACTGGTACTTACTGGAAAAAAAACTGGAAGCTGAATCTAACATAGTTGGGAAAAGACTAACCGTGGGTAGTAGCAGGTAGATAATTATGATACTATTAGCTTCCGCCCGCGGCTTCGCCCGCGTAGAGTTCGGTTATATCGCCTTTCCAAGATAATTATTCAACAATCCGGTATAAAAACTATCCTATGTTCTTTCTCAAGGTCAACTTTACCTCTGTACCAAATTTTATTAAAATCAGTTCAGTGATTTAGACGTGAAAGCGTAACAGACAGACAGGCGGAGTTACTTTCGCATTTATAATATTATATTAGTAGGGATATAGTGTGAAAATAGGTAATTTTTTTCGAAGCATAATCATAAATTAGTCTACGACATTATTTTGTTTGCATATTTTAATTGGCAGAATTAATACTTCAGTAGATAGGTAATTAAGATAAAATGTGGTCATAAATGATTTAGCCTGTCCCCAAATCAAACAAGATTATAAAATATCCGGTTTTTTGAATGCATTTACTGCGTTTATGGCCTCCAAAGAACACATACCAGATAGAAATATTATTACCTTTTACGCAAGATTAGTTTTTAAAGTTGACTGGCTGATAGTAAAATCAGAATGGCTTTTGATTTCAAAACAAAATATGATATTTTGCTTGAAACCCCTGCATACTAAAACACTTATATCCAAGGCTGATATCGACCATGGTGGCTGTATTTTTTGTTTGTACCCTAAAGGCTCTGAAACTGCTGGACTTGTTTGAAAAAATCTTTCGCTGTTGGAAAGCTGCACTCTTTCCAAGTACCCGGACAATATGACCCATGTACGGTACGGGCAGTAGTTCTTACAGGACGCATGACTGCAAGCCAACCCTAACATATCTAGTTGGAAAAGGCTAGGCCCTTTATGGAAGTAGGCACATATGATAAAATAGAAGAAATATATTTCACACCAGCAAGAAGAACTAACTAGGAACTAATTACCGAACTATATCAAGTTTTAAATCGGTTTCCGATGTAGACACCTGGCGAACAAATGTATCGTTTCCGATAAACACGGGATTGCTTCCAAGAATTAGTTAGATGGATCGTCCAATTGTCTACAACGGATTGAGTCTTTAATAATGTCTTGAGAAGGTGTCTCGGTTTCAATGCGTTGTAGTGTAAATGGATAGGAGTATCTTCTATACTATATACTAATATTAAAAAGAGGAGAACTTTGTTTGTTTTTAATGGATAAACTCAAAAACTACTGGACTGATTTAAAAAATTATTTGACCACTAGAAAGCTACATTATCTGAGAGCAGTGTAGGCTATATTTTATCCAGGTTCGGAACGCGGCGCGGATGAAACCTCGGGAGAACGGCCAGTCTTTTATAAAGATGGAAATGACCTGGGTTAGGGGGAAACTCGCCCCTGAACTCCATGATTTAACAAAGTTTATATTGGGTACTAGGATTTCAGTATTTCAGACAAAGTATTATAATTATTATATTTATGATGAAAATTATGAAACAGATATTTTTGTTTCCTGACGATTTTGAGCTGTCAAAAATTTCACAGCTTCCGGATTTCATGAAATTAAGTCAAAATGGGTCGATTTACGAACGTAACTTTTTTACATGGTAATCTGGCTCGCACATTTGGACCAGTTTTCCCAGCTGTTATTATACCGTGTAATCGGGGCCGGGGCGAGTTTTCCCCTAATCCATTGGTTTAAAGTGATCAGATACGCACTCGCCCCATGTAAAACAATCCTCTGCATCAGGTAAGATTGTAAACAAACCCAAAAGGCAGCTTTCTTTTACCGATTAATTATCAATTATTTTCGGGGTCGTTATTCTATATTCTCTAGACTCTAGACTCTAGACAAACAAGTGAAACATTATTATGACTACTAACGGACAATAAACAAAGTATCTATATCATTTTTAATGTCAAGCTTTGTTTTACATGTATTTGTCCCCAAACATACCTGGCTTTTATGTTATTTAAACTATGGGTTTTTTCCTTTACCTTTCTTTCCGAGCTACGGGAAAAAGTTCCACATTCATTACTGCTCCATATACCTAGATCAACATTGTAGTGATTCTGACAACTAGTGTTATCTAAAGGTATTGGGTTGCCCGGGTAACTGTATTGAGAAGGTCAGATCGGCAGTCGCTCCTTGTAGAACACTGGTACTCAGCTGCATCCGCTTAGACTGAAAGCCGACCCCAACATAGTTGAAAAAAGGCTAGGCAGATATTGATAGATCAAAATTGTTGCTATATATTTTCCAAAATTCGTCAAAATGACCTTGAACTTCGATAAACAAATACAAATGACATGCAGCTTAAAAATCAACATATAAAATGTTTGCTAACAACTTTCAATCATATTTGCTTATTACTTGAAACTCGAGGTAATATGAAGATTTGAAGAGCAGTTTTTTGGTCTATTATGTAACAAAATGTTTGGAGAGGTCTGTGACTAGTTGTGGTACATGGTTTCTCTCGCATTTGCTGATTTGAGCTCGGATCTAGTGTAAGTTATCATTGTCTTATTTTTAAACTACTTCCGAAATAAAACTCAATTCAGAGGATTTTCAGGTACATTCGGTCCTAAGTGTCGTATTAAAAATGACAACGAAATTGGAAAATAATTCAATTCCTTTTTCATTAATAACAAATATTTAGTAGGTAATCCTATTGATGTTAGAAAACATGTTCAAACAAACAAACAATAATTTTAATCAATCAACATTTTATTACTATAGATGTAAATCAAGGTCCAATAGAGGTCAGGTATCGTTCTTTGATCTGTTGATGTTTAGGAAATCAAATTATTGTAATATCAAGATTACCCGTGATAATTGAATTAATCGCTTCCATCGTTCCTCTTATTTATTTCTATAGTTTTACATGAATAGAAAAATATACCTACATATGTTTGCTGTGTTCTGCTATTACTTTACTATACTTACTATCATAGCTGTTATTGAACATCCTTGACAGTCGTTACGGGTAGTCAGAAGCCAGTAAGCCTGACACCAGTTAATCAAGGGGTATCGGGTTGCCCGGGTAACTGGGTTGAGGAGGTCAGATAGGCCGTCGCTCCTTGTAAAAACACCGGTACTCAGCCGCATCCGGTTAGGCTGGAAGCCGACCCCAACATAGTTGGAAAAAGGCTCGAGATATGATGATGATGGTAACTAACTAATGAGTCTATTATATTGTAAAGTTTTCTCCAAAATTTTTGTCACATAATTGCAATCAATGCAATGCAAAGTTCTATAGTTTTAGATATAGGTATTTCCGTAGTTCACAAGTGAGTTCGTGATTCATTCAGATTGGTGATTAAATAAATACTTGTCTAAGATGCAAAACAAGAAAAAAACTGAAATTAACATGGGTCATTGTTTTAATTTCCAATAACATATCTTCGCACAAATATGTTTGATTTTTTTGCAGAATAGAAATTATATAATTTGTACTTTAATTATATAAAACGTAAATAAGGATTGAATACATACAAAAAAATAGTACTTTTGCTTTTTTATTATTTTAACAGACAAAGCACGAGTCTGATTTGGATACACAGGGTTTCATACTGCAAATCTGTAAAGCGAGCAAAAAATTACATTTTTTGTGTTGGTCCCTAAAATATTAACTTTATTCTAATTTTACATATTATTTACAATACATATAAAAACTATCCTCGTAAAACAAAAAAATTAAAAGCGTCAAAAAATTCATCCCCATCGCTGTTGACTGGGAGCATACCCAAGAGGCTGGCAGCATTACCTCGTTGGATCGCCATGCTGATCCTTTGTCCGAGGTAATAGCCAGCGTATTCAAATTTTCAGTGTTTGCGGCTGCTGAAATTCATTGACTATGAAAATCTTAACTGACTGTCTATCACGGTTTATCAGCTTGGTGACAAAGTCGGAC
Organism: Helicoverpa armigera; assembly: GCF_030705265.1. Classification (NCBI taxonomy): domain Eukaryota; kingdom Metazoa; phylum Arthropoda; class Insecta; order Lepidoptera; family Noctuidae; genus Helicoverpa; species Helicoverpa armigera. The sequence goes on from NC_087141.1 coordinate 8,054,679, forward strand.
GGACAGCGAAATCTTAGTGATAAAGTTTCGAATTACCCTGTAGAAACGGTACCCTAAAAAACCCACTCTTAAAATGCATGAAACGCATCAGAATAAAAACATAAAAAGGGACACTAAGTAAATAACTAACATCATACTCATTTACCTACACATAATCGCTCGGAAACAAACAACACCTTTTTTGACAAAACAAATGCAAATCAACATTTTTTTTTAACCCGTACTCTGCAGACTTAACAGTTGGCCGACAGTTCACCCGATAGTCAGAAAATCAAATATTATCACCTGCAATATTCTTTGTATACAAAATATCTAAAGTATCTTGTATCAGTCTGATACCGGCCAAATACCTGATCGTTGGTTATATGCGTACCATTCATTTCCATAAATTCCATACTAATTTAGAGCCCGAACAAACTGTCGGCCGACATTTTAGTTTTGAGTGTGCTCTTAATCTTCACCAAACCAGTTCTCCAATTGATCTTATCTCATAATAAAAGTAAATTATACTTTGAAAACCGTTCAGTTTTGGGTGATTTCTAAACCAGTGTGCACGTTTCAGAAACGCGGTTGAAAAACTGGATACCTCCTTTTTTGAAGTCGGTTAAAAATGGAGAGTGTACGAAAAGATACAATGTTGAAGTTTAATCCTGATTCTTTGGAGCAAGTTAGGAAAGAACTTAATTTGGAGAAGCCGGGAAGAATTGATGAAGCTATCGATATTTTGGATAGTTGGGTGAAGAAGCAGCCGCATTTTATGAAGAAGGATTTTGGTGAGTAGACTTTAAAAGTATTTTTACCTGGATGCGGGAAGTAGTTCCTTTGGGACGCTAGTTTTTGCGTTAGTGAGTAACAAATAACCACACCAATCCAAAGTTTCATGTTTATAATATTATAATGTTTTGATAAATTTATCAAAGATGAAGAGAAGATATTTTAGGATGCGACATAATTATGGAGTTATGCAGTATGTTATGTCAACTACTTGGGTTATAATTTGCAACAAAAACACTCTGAAAAGTAAAAATATATTTAACGATATTTTAAGCTGAAAATAACTCCTCTCTTAACTAGCTTAACAAAAAAAGGGTTTTTTTGTTTGGAAAAAGACTCTGAAACTCCTGAACCGATTTCAAAAATTCTTTCACTGCTAGGAATTTATGCTATCCCCGGGTATGGCAGGCCATTTTCTTTTCTAAATTAGATGCTGATATTTTATTCCTATATTATAGAGTTAATGAATGGAAAGGATATACCAATATGTGTCATTAGGGTGTCGATACCACAGCAAAAAAACAATTGAAATATGTACCTAAACATCCTTTTGCCACTTGAATGTCACCTTCAGCTATCCCTTCCGTCAATATAAAAACTAAATAAAAATATGCCTGTGTTTTTTGAAAGTCCAAAATACAACCTTCAAAAAGCCCTTTATTACTTCCTGTTTTTTTATCTTCTGGATTTTTAATACTTATAATAATCAATTTGAGTTGGCACTTAACTAAAGGTAAACTATCTCGATAGGATTTTTTCACAATCACAATAAAACAATTTAACAAGCCTATCAAATCAATTATATACAATGTTACAAAGTAATTATTTCAACAAGATGCCCTTAAAATTCCAAGTTGATGAAGATAAGTAATTAAGTCAATTAACTATACTACTTTACTAATAATAATAATAAAGAGGAAACAGTTTTTTGTTTGTAGTCTGTGGCTCCGAAACCACTGAAACGATTTAACAAATTCTTTCACTGTAAGAAAATTACACTATCCTCGAGAAACATAGGCTATATTTTATCCAGGTACGGGAAGAAGTTCCCCGGAACACGGGCGAAATAACTAGTCAATTATACAATATTATAAAGCAATTATTATTTCAACGACATGCCCTTAAAAGTCCAACTTGATAAAGATAAGTAGGTAGGTTATTAAATCAATTAATATTTTTAATAATAAAACAATTATTAATAACTATTACAGCCCGAGATTACTTAGAAAGAATCCTGATCACGGCCAAAGGTCTTGTGGAGCGAGCTAAAGAGAGACTAGATAAATTATGCACTTTCAAAACACTGATGCCTGAATTCTTCAATGTTAGCGAAGATATTAAGAAAGAAATGGAACCGTTACAGGAATTAATGTAAGTAATGATAGAATTAGGTAAACATATCTAAAATAATTTCAAACACTACATCCGGTTAGACTGGAAGCAAAAATAGATTAGCAAGTTAGCATACATATAGGTTAATATGACAGGTAGACTATAGATAGCTTAACTCAAAAGTACTGTTTTGTATTGAACTGTCAGCTTCCTAATCTATTTTTGTTAGGCGCAAAAACTTATTTTTTAATAAATTATTATCCACGGAATCGATATGGTCTAAAATTTAATTCTGGAGGGTAGCAATTAGGTGGCAACTCTGGGTGAAAAAAAATTCAATACTTTTGCGCCGTTTCTTCACACTGGGAAAAGTGACAGCCATCCTGATATCAAAATGGCTGTCACCTTAGGACGCTGAATATCTTGAAAACCACGAGGGTAGTAATAGGTAGCAACAAATGGTAGCTGGTAGCAATTAGGTAGCAACTCTCTATATGTATTTCGAGAGGATCGGTGATTTGTGACGGCGGTCCTGATGCAGACAAGTTTAGGATCATAGTTCAAATATACCAAGTAATTTTCTTGATTAACAATTACTATTTTGTCTCCTAATTCCAGTCATGCTGGCCACTTACCTCAGATGACGCCGGAACACCATAGAGTGTTCATTTGTAAACTAACATCTGAAAACTTGGAGGCTGCGTCGTTCTTTTGTTTTTATAGGTATATGACTATGGTGAGTTTAATAATTATGTAATTTCTTTATTTTGAATTTATGTTATGGTTGTCAGTTGCAATTGTAAAATGTTATAGGGTATTATTTACTTTCTTATTATTATTTTTAATTAACTTTATACGTAATTTATTATTTATAAAAATATCTTTCATTTTTTAAATAACCTTTTAATTTAACGTGTAAAATTTCTTTCTATTCCAGCTTTGTGAATACTTCTTACAAGCCGAATACTGCAAAGGCTTTCAAATTGTATTAGACTACTCTCAAATTAATATCCTGAGTTTTGTAACTAAAGTCAATCCTATGGAACTGAGACAAATTATCACTTTGATGACTGTGAGTATAATAAAAACGTTACTAATATATCAACACAACGTTAGTTTGTTTGTAAAGCGTTTACGCTAAAACTGCTGGAACTGATTGAGAGGAAATGTATAGTACCCCATGGAAGGTCTATCTGGCCACTTTTTATCTGGATTCGGGAATTCGATGTCTTTTGAGACGGGTGGAACATAGTATATCATCACCAGTCTAGCCTTTCCCCAACTATGCTGGGATCGGCTTCCAGTCTAATTGGATGATGCAGCTCAGTACCAGTGTTTTACAAGGAGCGACTGCCTATCTGACCTCCTAAACCAAGTTACCCGGGCAATCCAATACCCTTGGTAAGATGATGATCAGTCTTTCTGGCTTCTGACTACCCGTTACGACTGCCGAAGATGTTGAAATGACAGGGTGGAACCTAGTACAAAAGAATATTCATTATTTATGTTGATAATTGAAGGACGTTGACATCAACAGTAGATGATAATTTTGTCCTTAAAAGTTGAACCAACTTGTGACATGTTTTGCACAAAAAAAGGACAAATTAAGTGCCTTACAACCTTGAACAAACAAAACATTAGGAGTTTTTTTGAAAATTTAGGGTCTTTTATTACTTCTTGTGAGGTTTTAGAAAAAAATACAGGACAAGATTTTTTATACCTAAATCTTGACGGTTTTGTTTTTCATAATCTGTGAGTAGGATCTCTTTTTGCAGTTAGTTTGCTAAATTTCTTTACTACTAAAAATGAATTAACATAACGCTGGACCTCTATTTGCTATGCTAGTATGTCAGGACTCAATATCATCTAATGACCCAGTATTTGATCGATCCTCATTTGTTTTACTGATCATTGTTCAATCAAACTTTTGTTTATTAGCTAATATTTACTGGTGACAGTAATTCTGTCTGTTTGTCCGACTTTCACGCCAAAACTACTCTGATATTGTATGAATGATGCACACCACATTGAGAGTCTAGAGCCTGAGACAGTATATAAGCTTCATTCTATACGGATGCGCGAGGTGGACTGGATGTAATCGTGGGGAAGTGTGTCTAGTTCTCCATAAAGACATGGAAAAGAGCCTGTATTGACATAAAATAACTATGATTCTGATTCTGAAATTCAACACCTTCTTTAAAATCTCCAGGAAGGATACGGTTGCAGAATTAAAGGCGTCCACGTGATCTCGTCATCCAAAATGGTGGATACTCTTATAACCATGCTAAAGCAAGTCTTCAGCGCTAAATTGGCAGATAGGATACATTTGCACAAAACTCCTGAAACCCTGTCTGAGTATGTGCCTAAGGATATGATGCCTTCTGATTATGGTGGCAAAGAGATGGCGTTACTGGATTTGAATAGTAAGTTATATTATTTGACTAGCCTTTTCTCAACTATGTTGGGGTCGGATTAAAGTGTGACGGGATGCAGTTGAGTACCAGACTTTTACGTGAGCTACTGCCTATCTAACCTCCTCAACCCAGTTACCGGGGCAACCCGGTACAGAAAGTTTATAGCCCCAAGTTCATCTTTTTATTTTCGTTTAGTTCGTTTGTAAATTATCGTTTTCGAGTATATAATAATTGCTATAATACCGTTGACAGGCGTTTGCGAAATTAAAGATTTTTTTTTGTCTCACGGGATTGGTTGAGCCATACCTGCGTGTAAAACATTTATTCCATTCTATTCCAAATGTGCATGCAAATTTGTCATCAACAAAGCTGCCTATAATAACTTATTTCAGTTTTTATTATACAGTGAAATATTTTAGCTCTGGTTTTACAAAGATAATCGCGAAAGTTAAGTAAGCAACACACACAAACTTTCGCCTTAATAATATTAGTGAGATTGCATCAAATCACATGATTTTTTGTGGCATAACTTATTTAGCATACTTACAAAAGCCTTTGCCGTTGAGTCTGAATATTATTACCGAGATTGTACAAACATGCAATTATAAATTATATATTTTTTGTAATTTGTAACACTTCACTTTATTTTTATTTCCACAGAGGCCTGGTTAAAAGAGATTAGCTCCAAGGAGTTTTTAGCCTACATGAACGAGATGAACAAGGCCAGTACCAACGAATCTTGCAGACAATCAGACAAATTCAATGAGCATTATATCGGCATGCCTGGATCTTTCAGGGCTTTGAGTGTCGATTAACTCAAAAATGAACTCTTTGCTCGTAGTTTTAAGGTTATTTTTTGTAAAGCATGGGAAGATGCCTCAAGCATTATATTGGCATGCCTAGATCTTTCAGGGCTTTGAGTGTCGATAAATATACAAAAATGAACTTTATTCTTGTACATTTAAGATCACTTTTTGTAGAGCATGTCATATCGGCAATCGGCATGCCTGGCTCTTTCTGGGCTTTGAATGAACCCTATGCTTGTAGTTTTTAAGGTAAATTTTTGTATGTCTTATTCTAAAGGGAAGCTTGTTTAAGACTACTTTGATCCTAAGATAACCTAAGATAAGACCTGTATTTTTGTTAGTGACTGTAAAGGTTCATGCGGCATGATTGAACAAAATACGGCCGGCGGGTTGGGCCGCCGGGCTGTGCCGCCGGCATCAGCGGCTTTGGTGTGTAGACACCATAAGAGGTGTACTATCTAAATTACGATTTTGTACTTACAAATAAATACTCAAAACAGTCACTTTTATTTTGAAGTGTTACCATTACTTTTCAAAAAGGAGGAGGTTCTCAATACGGATGTTTGTAATGCTTCTTGAATGTTTGTTAAAATTTTTATTTTTTTATTCGTAGGTATGAAACTTATTCGCACTTGCTTTTAAAATATAGGTTAGATTGTGTAAAGAATCCTATTAATACTTAATTAATGTGTATAAATTATTGTAATTAAATTGCGGTTGTAGTGTGTTTGTTTGTGTTTTATTTATCCTTTGAAATGAATGATTTTCGACTTCATTCATCTTTAGTCAAAGTTTAAGAAGAATTTTGGGCGTACCTAAAAGATAAATTTTACTCAGCAATCAAGTAAGTTAACCTATATACACTTCTATTCCTCTAGAAGAATCGCATCAATATTCTTTCGGATTTGCTATAATCACCTTACAAAAATTCAAAATAAAAAGAAACTAACTGCAGCGCAAGTCTAATAGTCAGAAACGCTAGATCATAGGATCGGTTAAATGAACAATAAAAGATAAAGAATAGATCCAAATATGCACAACTAGCTAACGGAATTCTAAAATCTACGACCCAGATCGACCATAGTTTATTAAAATCCCTACTTATTATGAAAATAATAAGAAGAACAATTGTTGTTATGAAAAGTAGTTACATAACAAACGCCTTATGTGCACTTTTCATACATCATTGAATGTACGAGGTTTAGATCTTACACCTCGACTGACCTTTGGTTATAATTATTAGATTTTAATTACAGTTAACAATGAGACAAGTAAAAGATATGTGGTTTTAATATTTTGATTTATTATTGTGTTAGTTACTAAAGTGTGGATGTGCAGAAGTTCCAGTTGTTCAAAAGGATCATATAGTTAATCAAAAGGTAAATACACCTGTATTTTTAAATAATCTTTTATAGTGTCCCTTGGTAAAATTACTTTAAAAAAGTCACTTTCTCAAAATAATTATAATAATGCACTGTTTGTAAGTAGCTTACAAGATAAACTTAGGATCTCAAAGCAAAAAATATGTAGTATTGGTCCAAAGCAACTGCATCTGATGGCTTATCCACTATTGTATCGTCAGAAGTGTCCGATAATAATTTTAGTAGACCTCAGGTTGTCTGCACTGCAATCTTAGTCCGATATACTTGAAGCCTTTCTAGATTTTGTGGTACCTATAGTACAATCTATCCTCCTCGTATACTCCTACATATTGTTTTATAATTTTTTTAGAGATTTCTACCAATACCACAACGGATGGTACTTCTGAACTCCACATTCCGTGGTACAAAATTAACTAAGAAATTATCATTATGTTCTTTATCATATTAATCCCGCATTGTTTAAACAGCTATACAGCAGTATATTGTTTGTCATTCTTAAACCATAAACAACAACACAATTATTATAATTTAAGTGACAATCACAATATTTACTGAAACTAATTATTATTATACTTATGAACCCGCCCTTTTTTGTCTTTATGATTGTTATAAAGATTTATTTAAAAAAATCTTATTTTTAATTAAACTATTTTTAACTTCAACATTATCTAATTTAAACTAGGCTGAACATCAGTACTACCTACTTCTTTTTCCGTCCCTGTTCCCAATTATATTTGGGGTTGCCACAATATTTGCCGGTTCAATTGTTTTCAGTTTTCACTCCCTTCTTATTCATGCCATATCTCAGATAGACCATCCATCTTTTCTTCTTGAAATCAGCACAACTCATAAGAACTCAAAAAAAAAACTTAAACAGACCCCACTACCTACCTCTAACAGTTCTCGAATGACTCGAGCTACTTCTATAATATAGTTCTTACTATCCGGTGCAGTGCTGCTAGATTTATAATATGTAACTTTTTTTATGTGAAAACGTTCAATGACCCTCTATGCTGCGGATGCAGCGTGACACACTTTTACTGACTAAAACCCACCATGTTTCTATGGAGCCTTTGTTTACCAGGGCTGGGGTCTCTTTCGAACAATCTCGCAGCCCCAACCATACTTAATGTAATATCACAAGAATTTTGTGTCTGTTTACCTCTCTCTGGCAAAACTACGGATTATTTAACTGTACTTATTTTTTTTTAATAATAGTTCTTCAAAAATACATAATGATTTATGCTTATGTGAACACATACAATCGATCAGAGTTATTGCATAATGCGTAATAAACACTCGTAACAATACATAGGTTTTTGCATAATCTTAATGGTATAAGGTGGTTATATACTTGTTTGAATTGCTACAGTTTTGTTCAAACTTTTGCTACAGGTACAGGTTTTATTAGTGCTATATTAACTAAGGTAAGGGATTAATAATATGAATATTTATTTGCGCTTGCGCGAATAGAAAGTCCACCAACAAGGTGGACAGACGATCTCATAAAGGTCGCCGGAAGACGCTGGATGCAGGTCGCCTCCAACAGGTATCTGTGGAGATCTAAGGGGGAAGCCTATGTTCAGCAATGGACATCCTATGGCTGAGATGATGATGATGTATAGAAAGTGCACACGGCATGCTCAGCTGACTTATATTCTTAGATTTTGACGTCATTATTAAATTTCAGAGTAAAAAGAAGGACATAACGACTTGATGATTATCTTATTTACCCATTATCATCTTAGTTGTAGGACGCTCACTTGCAAACATAGGCCACCTCCATTGATTTCCAAAAGGACCAAATTGGTACCTAGCTCCCTGCATACTGTGCCTACCCATGACTTTGGCGTCCAACTACTATGTTGGTAGGTATCCCATGCCTGCAAAACCGTGGTCTCCATCCGAGCACTACGGCCTCATTGGCCCCAGGAGCGTGAAATCTGATGATGCTGTTTTTCGAGAGACGCTAGAAATTCTTATTTGGTCGAATCATTTTAAGTGCCGGTTAACAACAACAAGTGTGTCCTCACCTTTACCCAAGAATAAAGGTTTTAATATAAGCTATAAATAAATGTCAAACTTCTCATTTCATTACCATTTGTCACCGCAGTGGTACCCAAAATGGTGTCGGTGTTACAAGACAGGATTCTGGAATTCCATCCAGACACACTGGAGTATGCTAGGAAGGACGTCAATTTGGAGAAGCAAGGAAGAATTGAAGAAGCCGTGGATATTTTGGATGATTGGGTGAAGAAGCAGAGGCATTTTGTGAAGAAAGATTTTTGTGAGTAAACTTTGGAAAATAATTATTAATATTCGGTAAACCTAAATGTAACTGTAATTTGGTACACATATGTAGTCTGGGTTTGAGAAAGGCCTAAGCCATTTTTTATGCATTTGGGGAGAATAGGTTCTTCAGGAAGTCGTGGTGGCCTAGTGGGTAAAGGACCATCCTCAAGTACGAGGGCGCGGGTTCGATCCCAGGTCAGGCAAGTACCAATGCAACTTTTCTAAGTTTGTATGTACTTTCTAAGTATATCTTAGACACCATTGGCTGTGTTTCGGATGGCACGTTAAACTGTAGGTCCCGGCTGTCATTGAACATCCTTGGCAGTCGTTACGGGTAGTCAGAAGCCAGTAAGTCTGACACCAGTCTAACCAAGGGGTATCGGGTTGCCCGGGTTACTGGGTTGAGGAGGTCAGATAGGCAGTCGCTTCTTGTAAAGCACTGGTACTCAGCTGAATCCGGTTAGACTGGAAGCCGACCCCAACATGATTGGGAAAAGGCTCGGAGGATGATGGGGAGAATAGGTTCTTCAGGATAATAATAGACCTGCGCGGAACAGCTTGTAGAAGTACGTAAAATGTGATATATTACTAGGATCTGACCTACTATATCTCGTGTACCATACCTTGATAGTTGTCATTGGAAACAAAATCACTATTGGTACTTCAACCATTAACTTTTTACGATGAAAACCTTTATTCCATCACGTTTATACATGTTATAATATGCATATATTATATGTAAGCAAGCGATTTATGAGGTGCATAATAATTTGTATCTAGTGAAATAAATTATTATTATTTGTATACCCTATTTTAATTAATTAATAACAGGTATCAATTTTGAAATTTTGCGTTAAACCATAATCAAACAGTTGTAAAATCGTTTCTCATACCTATATACATACATAGGAAAGAGAATTTGTTAGAATTTGCAGAGAGTTGCTACCATTTGCCAACAGTTGCTGCCACCTGTCATTAGTTGCTACCAATTTACGGTTTTGATAGTAATCATCTTATATCAATAAACTTATTCTATCTAGAATTAGGTGATCTTCACACTGCCCCGCATCACGCTGCATCTTGCGTGTCGACGCACCTACGCGCGTTCCTGCGGGAGTGCAGAGTGCTTAGTGCGAGTTTTCGTGAATTTATTTACGGACTCACATGAGAGCGCGTATACTAAGATTTGTATGGAACAAAAACAGCTCCGCCTAGTGTCAAAAATTTGAACCTAAAGTAGCGAGTGCCAGTTTACAAATTTTCGAAATCGAATCGCTCGGACTCTCAAGTGAACGTGACAGGCACGGGATTGGTTTATTTCTGCCGTGATGCGAGTGCGAGATTCAGATTTTGACAGATCGAATCCTACATCCTACATCCTACATATATTATAAACGTGAATGTTTGTGAGAATGTATGGATGTATGTTTGTTATTCTTTCTCGCAAAAACGGCTGGACCGATTTGGTTGAAATTTGGTATGTAGATAGGTTATACCCTGGATTAACATATAGGCTACTTTTTATCCCGGTCAACAGGGATAAACCGTATTTTTATTAATATTTTGTTAAATCAGTAGGTATAGACGGCCTCTTTTGAGTTTTGCTGTTTCTTTTTCTGAATCCTGTATTTTTTTGTTTTTAGGGTTCCGTACCCAAAGGATAAAACGGGACTCTATTGTTTTCGCTCCTCTGTCTGTCCGTCCGTCCGTCCGTCCGTCTGTCCGTCCGTCTGTCACCAGGCTGCATCTAAGGAACCGTGATAGTTAGAGAAAAAAATTTTCACAGATGATGTATTTTTATTGACGCTATAACAACAAATACTGAAAACTAGAATGTAATAAATATTTTGGGGTGCTCCGATACAACAAACGTGATTTTTTTGTCCGATTTATAAATAATGGTACGGAACCCTTCGTGCGCGAGTCTGACTCGCACTTGGCCTGTTTTTTTTATTAGTACGCAGATGTCAATCCTTTTGTCATTTATGCTGTCATAGATTTAGAAACCCACTACCGTTTGATAGATAGGCAATAGGTGACACATAATTTTATGCGATAAGAGGCCAAAAACTGACCACTGTAGAGGCATGTAGCTGGCCCCCGAATGTGTAAAAGACAAATTTTTGTAACAAAACAAGCGATACTTTGAAAAATGTTTAACATTTTCTATGAATTGATTCCAAAAATTAAGAAACGCTATAAATACTAATACGTAACTCTAAATACTATAACTTCTACATAAAAAAGTGTGTTTCGTTTTTGGCTTCACCAGAAATCACATAATGGTCGATCTATCTACTGTTATCTATATCTATTGACAAATATGGCTATCATACTGCGCTTTGTCTGTCAGGGCCATTGGAATTTAACGAAATTCTCCATAATCCGAATTTTGCGGATATATGTTGTCGATTCAAAATCAATATTTCTTTATGTTTTGTTATTCACACCTATAAGGTTTCGATCGAGTACTCCTTGACAAAATCTTACTTTTTATATTATAAATGTCAAAGTTTGTGAGAATGTATGGATGTAAGTTTGTTATTCAATCACGCAAAAACGGCTGGACAGATTTGATTCAAATTTGGTATATAGATAGGTGATGATATCCTGGATTAACATATAGGCTACTTTTTATCCCGGTCAACAGGGGTAAAATTATTCCGCCACGGTCAAAGCGGCTCCATCTGTGGTATATAAAATACAACAAATTTGACATTAATTAATTATCATGTAAAGTCATAGATGGAGTTGTGCATTTTTTTATAAACAAATTGAGCTGGGGTTTTATTTTAGCTTATCTTCCATTAATGTGGAGGCTTAAAAGTAATGAGTAGTATTAAGTAGACCTTAAATATTTTTTGTGTGGTGCAAAACATGTAACGCTTATGGATCCTAAAAGAAAGGATAAAGATATGTCTCTCGCAAGCGCTGCTAAGCGTGAGTTAAGTTTCTGTAGCTTTAGAAACAAGCCCAGACGCAAAGTGCACATTAAAGAAATGAGAGCTTCCTCGATTGAATATCACACGCACGTAAAATGCTTTATCGCCCCTGAAAACGTACAAATTACGCGTCGCATACCAGAGACATATGTATGTACTTACTTTCAACTTCTGATCACAAATACACTGTTCTCCATTATGAATAGTCACAATCAGACCCGAGCTGAGTCTAAAAAAACACCTTTTATATATCTACGTTTACATCATTGATATCATTCAGTTACAAAGACTTGCTATAAAACGTGTTTTCGCTAAATGTACTATTATTTTTTTGAAAACATTTATTCCCAACTCTGATCTCATGGAGATGGTTTCCGACTATCACCTCTGTGTGGACTGTGCGAACTATCGGACCCGGCCCAGGTTTAAGCCATGGTCTGGGGCGAGAAGAAATGGGATGAAAAAGAATGAGGCGGCGGAACGATTGAAAATTCCCACTGCGGTAAGAAACCACGGGAGCCGATTCCCGGCCACCATAGGCGTGGGCGATGAGTTTTGAGTGGGTCGTCGACCATCCGGCTCCTAGGAGACCCGTGTCTAACGTGCCCATGTCAGCGATGCGCGTTATTTCACGCGCCCCTTTAGGAGATTCTGCAAACCCCAGTGAGGCCCACCAGAGAAAAAGCCTAACACTCCCTCACGCTGCACCCAATGCTGCACTGCTCAATGCACAGAAGACTGCATTCTCTAATGAAAAGTCAAACTAATGGCTGAGAATAACGTAACTTTCCAGGATGCCATGCAACGTGTTGCACATACCCTGGCCTTTGGGAGCTTGGTAATCCTTTTCTCCACCTTCACAAAAACACATAGGAAGTGGTGAAGGGGTTTTGGGGGCTGCCTTTGGTTTTGCTGAATTATCAGCCTAATTTGAATAATCGTTTTTTAGTTTTTTTCACTTGAGTTTTGAATAGTAATGAATTAGTTTTGGTCTCGGCGACTTGGACGTCTTCAGAACGTATTTACCAACTCTTAGTGGTCATCATGCACACCCGCTTCTCTAACTATATTTGCAGGATCAACAAGATTGTTTTAGTTTGTTATATTAACTACGCTACTATAGCCCGCTGTCGAAGAAACTTTTTACATCAATTCTGGAGAAGCTACATAATTATTAGCCTGTACACCAGCCTTACTTTTGCTGGCTGCAAAGAAGTGACAAATTGCGAGAGCACATTTTGAAAAATAACTGCAGGCTTCAAGTACGAACACATGAATTGGACTCTCACAGATATTGGCCTGTTCGTGAACTAATTCAAACAATTCGGTGGAATCCCAACTTAACATAGAAAGAAGAAAGAAAGAAAGTGAGTGAGTGCACAGAAAATCCTCAAGTGTTTCCCCCTGTAGTGAAACTATGCCCCTGCCTGATGACTATGTCATCTTCCACCCAGCTTTTCCCCAATTATGTGGTTGTTGGCTTCCCGTCAAACCGAATCTGTTTGAGTACCAATAGTTTATTTGGAGTGACTACCTACATGATCTCCTCAACCCAGTGAACTGTCAAACAATGATACCATGGACACCACGTTATCCATGGTATGATTGTTTGACAGACTTTCTGGCTTCTGATAACATGCAGTTGCTGCAGAAAATGTACAAATGACAGCTTTATCAGACCTTTGTATCCTGTGAGAATTACTCACGCCCCATACTTACGTAATCATTTTCCAAATCAGTTGACTAGGTCCAGAGATTTACACAACGTCACAAACTTTACTTCGTTCATTTAAATATAAAGGTCACACATGAGAGACGACGGCAGATAGAAGAGTATGGAAGGAGAAAAACATATTGACGACCCCTAATAAATTGGGATAAGGGCAGGGGGATGATGATGATGATAAATGGCCACACATAATTATACCGGATAAATATGTAGTATTTTGACAATTCTATATTGCCCACGCAGACGAAGTCGCGGGTAACAGCTAGTAGTAAATAAATACAAACGCCATCGAATTTAACCAAAAAGTTCTCACGAAGATTTTTGTGGTGAAAGTGAAGTGAGGAGATATTCGTATATCAACAATTAAGTTTTTATTTAGTGAAAATAATACCAAAAATATGGCAGGGCGCTTTTTCTTTGCTCGGAGGATGTTTGCGGCCGCAAAGGCCCAAGATGAACGCAACAAAAGCGCCAGAATTGGGGCAAGGGCTTGCGCATTTTTTAATTCGTTAGTTCACCTCACGGAGACGCAATTTAGACATAGATATTGATTGTCCAAGAAGATTTTTAAGTTCTTGTGCAGTTAACTGAGACAAAGCACAAATCTAAAATCCACTCTACGTGTTTCCTTGGAACATAAGGTACCTATTTATCAATTCATGTAAGTTACAATATCAATTTCTAAAACAAAACTAGGTATGTATATGATTGAAGAAACTTTCTCCTTCTTTTATTTGCAGGTGCTTACCGCTTTATTCTTTTTTGCCACTGGATCCTATCAAAGGCCAATTAGAGAAGCAAAGCACGTATCCCAAAAAATGTGCAGTGTGTATTTAGAACAAGTAACTGAGGTTCTGACTCATAGAAATATATAAGCTTCCCTAGCACTCCAGGTGCTAGACAAGCTTGTCTTCATTTTAAATTAATTAATTTAAAACAACTAAAAACTTTTTTCGGGCGTCGCGTCAAACATAAACAAAACATCCAAACAATAACCCCAAAAATTTTGAAAGACAGTCGTCCCATACGATTACATGCTAAAATGACGTCTTTCTAAATTTGGTAGGTTTATCCCACCAAGCGAACGGAACACCAACCTAACAAAAATGATCATCGCTATTCGCCGTGAGGAAACGTGATGCGAGTAATTTGCGAGATGGCAACTCGCACTCGCTTAAATATTGCATTCGGTTCGTTTGAAGTTGACTCGCTGAACTCGACAGTGAAGTCATTCGCAAAATTTTGTTCAACTCGCACTAGGCACTCAGATCTGCATCATCGTGCGGGTTTTTCACGCACTCACGCGCGTAGATGCGTTTTGTTAATTCACGCACGACGGCTCTCATCGAGTTCCATTTTCAAACATACACGTCACGCCCTTTCAAAATCACGCGCGTCACTGCGGGATTCAGTGTGCCATACCTTGCGTCTCGCCCCGCACCTACGCGCGGGGGTGCGTGTTTCTCCGCATGTATGTGCGTGATCCGCATGAACGCGCGTGGATGCATTTTCAGTGTGTTGGACTATGCGTGTTTTCCATACAAACGGAGATATTTCCATACAACGGAAAAAAACGCATCCACGCACTACGCTGCATCATGCGGGGCAGTGTGATAATCGCCTTAGTATAATGTTATAGAGTAGTTTTTGGGAGACGGGGGCAAAATTGCATGTAAGGGCAAAAAAAAACGAAAGAGCAAACAAAAAGCTACATAAAACTGTCTTCTTCTTTTCAGCTCGAGACTACTTAGAAAGAACTCTTATAAGTGCCAAAGGGATGGTGGAGAGAGCTAAGCAAAGAATAGACAAATTATGCACTTTCAAAACTTTGATGCCTGAATTATATCCTAAAACAGTTGTCAAGGACGAGTTTGCTGTTCTTGATAATTATGTGTAAGTATTCTGTATATTCATGTATTTTTCTTGTAAAGATTTTCATCCCTACTCCCTACTAATATTATAAATGCGAAAGTAACTATGTCTGTCTGTCTGTTACGCTTTCACGTCTAAATCACTGATCTGTACATAGAATAGTTTTTATCCCGGACTTTTGAAGAATTTTCTTGGAAAGCCGCGGGCGGAAATCAAGTTAACTATAAGAGACAAATTCAATTTTAATAATAAGACTTTAAGGCTGCTACTTGATGATTTTTATGTCAAGTCCAAATACAAAGCGCCTACCATAATTCAAGAGCTAGCTGTTTTCGAGATGTTTCTTCATACCAAGACCGAAAATGATGTTTATCCACAAAAAGTCATTTTATTAGTAGGTATTTCGCTTAAAAAATAACAGAAAAGAAGTTAATATTTCATAGCATTAACTAAATATATTATTGAATTTTCAGTCGCTATGCTCTTCTACCAAAGATGTCGAAGGAACACTATAGAGTATCCATCTTCAATGTTAAGTCTGATGATTACACATCAGCACATGTTCACATCTTCTACAAATACGTCGTTGTGGTAAGGGAATTAAATAAATTTATCAAGAATTAATTAAATAGCGATAAACCTATTATAACACTCAAATACAGTTCTTAACATACTAATGCTCAGTTCTTGTGAAATAATGTTGTCCCTCTGAAGACAACCATTTGATGCATGGCTCATAGGGTGTTTTCATTGTTCATTTTGACTACCGTGAAGTCAGTACAGAAGCCAAGAATTACTGATGCAATATACCGATATGAATTTTGCTACACTGATAATAAGAACCTGAGCAATGTAATAGGCTACTTTAAACCAGATACAATAAGTTGTTGTGTAAACGAAGGAACTAGACATTAGTTATTTTATAAAAAAGAGTTCTGAGTTAAAGAATTAAATAAATCATGTTGTTATTTTTCAGCTGAACGAATACATAAGACTTCGGGATTACAACTGTGGCTATGTTATTGTAATGGACTTCAGAGATGTCAACATACTGAACTTTATGACCAAATGCACGCCTCTTGAACTTCGCCAAATCATTACTATAATGACGGTTAGTAATCCATTAGTCATTTTGAGGTAGGATGTAAACGTAGATGCAGCTAAATACATGTAGTTCTGCGCCTAACTTCCATTAACTTCCCCTAAGAAAAAGGTGTGAGCAAGTGACGGAGGTGCGTGAATAGTATATAAGCTTTATTTCTCGTGTGATTTGTGTGTGTAGAAGATTATAGTAGGTACGCCCTAGGCCACTTGCCTGTCTGACCTCAAAAATGATGATAACCCACGGTAATTAGAGTATGGTAAAAGTCAAGCAATGACTCCCTAGAGTTTCAAATCACAACCAGGAAACACTATAAATTCTGAAGCACTTTAAGCTAACCTTAATACAGTTGAAGAAAAGCAAGACAATAATAATGATGATGTTATTAAAATTCCAGGAAGGCTACGGGATGAGGATCAAACAAATCCATATAATAAGTACATCGAAAATGGTGGACACACTACTAGGATTTTTGAAGCAGGCTTTAAGTACCAAACTGGCGGGTAGAATACATTTACACAAAGACAATGAAACTCTGTCGGATTTCTTTCCAAAGGAAATAATACCTAAAGAGTATGGAGGTGAGGAGAGGTCTGTGCAAACTCTTAATGGTAAGTTGTAAGAGCAGATAGAGGTATAGACCATTTTTTACTTAGGGTATGCGAATCTTCCATATCTGTAAATTTTGGTGTCTAAGCGGATAAGCGCGTAAAGATCAACAATTGACTAACAAATGCACCTTAGTGTGTTCATATAAAGATTAAAGAAAACACACAGACAGAAAACCTAGAACTAAGCTACTTTTTAGGGTTCCGTACCCAAAGGGTAAAACGGGACCCTATTGTTTTCGCTCCCCTGTCCATCTGTCTGTCACCAGGCTGTATCTCATGAACCGTGATAGTTAGAGAGTTGAAATTTTCACAGTTGATGTATGTATTTCTGTTGCCGCTATAACGACAAATACTGAAAACTAGAATAAAATAAATATTTGCGCTGGTACGGAACCCTTCGTGCGCGAGTCCGACTCGCACTTGGCCGGTTTTTATATCTGCGAGGGAAGTAATTATAATAAAACTCGACACGAGAGAAGAACCGTAGGAACAGCTAGTATGGAATATATAACAATTGTAATCTCCTGGAGTTTGGTTACCCGCTCTCAAACACGAGCGCGTGTTTGAAACCTGAGAATATTATCCTATCCTAAGCAATGTTGAGGCCTACATTAATTAACCTGTCACCCACATTCATATACTACGGATTTGTATATTCTATGTATTGATTTTCCTACCAGATTTGACAATAGCCCCAAATAATACCAAATTCCTATCTTTAGTATGTAAATCAATAGACATTCTTAACCATTTTTATCTTTTGGAGATGCTTGAGTAATCACTTGTAATAGGTAAGGTAAGGTGTGTGCCAGCCAACGTGGTTAAATGTATTAATTTTGTATAGAACCGGTTCTTCAATCCATATAGACAGAATTATGTTGCTGGGAAGTTTGTTGTACCATTTCTTCTTCACAGCTAAAACACATAAGAAATGGTGAAGGGCGGGCGTTTTTCGGAGCTGTCATTTGTAAACTTGACCTCCAAAAAGCTTGCTAATTTTCAGAAAAATTTGAATAAAGAACCTTTAATCTTATTTTTAAGCAGATGTCATTAAAAACCATCAAAAGACTCCTATCTATCTTCACTCCATAATTTTCGTGTTTTCAGATGAATGGAGGGATGCAGTAACTGCCAAAGACTTTGTGGATTATTTTGAAGAGATGTACCAAGCGAAGACTGATGAGTCTTGCAGACAGGCCAATAACTTCAATGAACAGTATATCGGCATGCCTGGGTCTTTTAGAGCTTTGAGTGTAGATTAGGAAGACTAAGTGGGGATTTCAATAACGTATCTGTGGATTTTATTGTCTCTTCAATAATTTTCTAGCGGGGGTGATCCTGTCTTTAACAGGACATAGCCATGAATCTATTATTACAATCATGGAAATAAGTTGCATAGGCTAAGTGTCAAGATATAATCAGTGGACAGATAAGATAAGCTGTTGAAATGTGTAGTAAGAAAGTAGGTTATTTGTAAAAAAATTATAATGTATGAATCTTCAATTTACGAGCCCAGCTCTTGTCGGTGCAGCTCCTTCCGTTTACGCCTATCTAGCGCCAACTCCTAAACTTCCTTATACGTCACAACTAATCAAGCAATCAAAATATTCACAACAACATTCACCTTCTCTTTAATTTGCTTGATGTAGCTATATCTTGGACGACCCATTCCCCTCTTTCCTTCGACTTTCCCTTCCACGATGTTTTTGATTAAATCGTCGTAACGTATAAGGTGTCCTATTATTTTTCCTCTCCTGTTCTCTGTGTTATGCAATAGTTGTGATTGGGGTATGCTCTTGTCTTAGTTTCAAATATGTATTTAATTTATTAACAGCAAAATTGTTATATTCTTTAAGTTTAACATAGGTTAAGAGTAATAAATAGTTTTATGTAGTGTTTTATAAAGAAACTGTTATTTCACCCTTTTCCTCTTTGTCTTCTCATGAAGACTAATACAATGCATATACAATGCATTGACTTATAAAGAAAACAGCTTTAATTGCACAAATGGATTCCTTGAAAACCCGGAAGCAAAAAAGTCATACAGAAGCTGATGACAAAGATAGGGATTAATCGAAGGTAATTTTTATTTAAACCTGAATTTGATGATTGATTTATCCTAAAGCTAGCTAAAATACTTGTTCTTGTGAGATGTAAAAGATTCCATCTTTTTCTTATCGAGTGTGCTGTAAGGTTTAATCACCAAATAAACGCAAGGTTCAGACTTATTTTCCAATGTGTCTGACGGCCTCTGATGTGGAATTATAGAGAGACTGCTACTGAGTAGCATTCGGAAGCGCCTACATTGGCCATCTGAGGCACGAAAATTCAGGCTAAGTAAAAAAAAGGAAGGAGCTGGGCTCTTAAATTAATGATGATGAAAAAGAAAAGATAAAAGAACGATATTAACAATTCTTGGCGTATGTAAATAACAATAACAATAGAGGTAATTACAAGGATATAACAGCCATAAACACTGGATGAGGTTTGAACTCTAGCCACAATTACAACGCACTTGATCTGTGTAACTATAGGTACCTAGTTAGAGGTGAGGTTAGAGGTACATAGTTAGAGGTTATCAACAGTTTTCTGTGATATTTTTATAGTTTTTTTCTAACATTTAAGAATATCCAAAACTTCATCGATAAATACGTTATGGAAAAACTTCTTCAAGTAATGGTGATTCACTGTTGTGTTTGGTGGCTACTTGCTATATTTTCTGTATGCATTGAGCAATCATTTTGCACGTTCGAATCTTTTTCGGTTCAAACATTTTGGTAGGAGCACTTATTTGTTGCCGGGACTGCAGGATTGTTATCTTAGAAAAAGTTACGGAGGCTCTGTTCCATAAAGAGCTCCAGAGAGGGAACAAAGACGGGTTTCAATCAGTAATATAAACAACGTATGGTCAAGCACGTAGAATACATATACCAGCAAAACAATAATAATTCAAAGTGTTGCCATGACACTAAAATGCAAAAGAATACGGATCGCAATATATTTATATTATTATAAAAAAAATACATGAGTTTAAAAGACCACCAGTTGAAAACCACTGGCTAACAACAATAAAGATAATTGTATTATTGTTTAAAAAGCTAGCAGTTTTTAATAATTAAAAGAAGTCATTAAAATTGTCTCACGCTTACCTTAGGTATATTTTAAATATTGAATTAAGTTTGGCGTTCCAAAGGTTATTATTTTATTACAGTTGATACAAACATTGACAACCTAAAAAAACGTTTATGGCTGAACAAAGGACTCTCCCAAAGTGTCTACGCCAAGTTTTTGCGCCTTGCAAAAATAAATTAGGAAAAAATAGGTAATGGTACCTGGTAGCAATTAGGTAGAAATGCTCTGTATGTATTTCGAGAGGATCGGTGAGGAGTGACAGCGCTCCAGACGCAGACCCCAAAGTGGGGTTTTTCCCATACATACCATGCTGGGCGTGCGTGTTGGTTCCTGCCCATCCCCGAGCATGGCAATATTTGGCAGAACCAAGTATTGTTGCGGTTATACCGCCAATATTCGATCGCCAGAGCCTCTTATTTCAGCAGAATGCGAAGTGGTCACTATGTAATGGGTATGTGAGGTTGTCAGGCAACTGAGGCAGCTATTAGTTTACCCCCTAATCTTCTAAACACGGCCGGATCTTCTAAACACGCAAATAAAGATTTGAATTTGAATTTGGATGAGTAGGACCACCAACCTAAAACTCTAAGCTACTTTTGACGAAAGATTTCATAAGTATGTAATGTACAAAACAATATCGTATCGATCAGATAAGAGATCAGATAGGCAATTGCTCCATCTTAAACACTGTTGTGCAATTTCCGATTAGACTAGAATCTGATCGTAAGACCGTATAAAATACATGTCAGGTTATAAGAACACGGCCAATTTTTTGCACTTAGTTTTGATTTCACGACCAGTATATGAATATTATTTTGATCAATTTAAAATATCAATTGAAGGTGAACATTCCAGGTACTTAAAAATGTACCACGCACTATTTTAAAATTGGTGTCTAAATAGATTCAAAGACAAATAGCCTAAGAGCAGGTTTACACGACCAAAACTTTGCGCATACCGTATCGATATTATCGAATATCAATATGTCAACATTTTTGAAATCCATAACATTGAAAATGTTGTGTTTAAGTATAATGATTTTATTGATTTTATTTTTTTCTAGTAGTTTATTTTTTTAGTTGTTTCTAGTAGTTTCAGCCGCGTTCCGGAGGAACTTCTTCCCATAATGCTTAAATGCTTAAGTTCATTATTCATATGCATTCAAAAAACATTAAAGTTATTGTTCAAAAAACTGCATTAACATTCGGATCATCCGTTTGGGAGCCACGATACCACATACACACACACACACACACACACACACAGACACGTCAAACTTATAACACCCCGTCGTTTTTGCGTCGAGGGTTAAAAAATCGAATCGAGTGGTCGCCGTGTGAACCTGTTTTAAATATACAATACAATTTTTTTACTTATCAAAAACAAGATGTTTACCTAAATAAAACCCGTTTTACCACAACCAAAAATACAAATAGGCTTCCCAATTATTTTTTCTCATAATATTTTTGATGTCGCACATGTTATACATCTTTTAATTAAATATTTATTGTTATTCGCGTCGTTCCACGCGCTCGCCCAATAGTCAGCAAATCCCAGTCCACTAGGGTGGCGCCACGTATGCGTCTGGTCCAAACAGCTGTCAAATAGTATGGAATTGTAGGTGCCGAACTTATTGTTTATTGAAATTCTGTTATATTGGAAGTGTTATTGATTTTATTATGGACTACGTCAGGATAAGGTTTCCGAACTAAAAATTTAGCTCAGAAAGAGGGGTGCAAAAGTCACTGGTACTAAGGAAAAGCTCGTTGAAAGGTAAATAACGTAATGTACTAGAATTTGTTTACACAATATGATTTAGTTTTTTATCTTCTCAACCGCAATTGTAAAACAATAATGCAGTGCTTTAATTATAAAATAAAAAAACACAAAAATCGTTCACTTTTCACAGTAAAGATAAGCACTTTGACAGTTACCTGGACCTGACGCTCCAGTGCTGCCACCTCGTGGACGCCATTTTAGAGAACCCTCATTGCTCGAGCAGTTCGTGTATGTCTGTTCTGTCACAGCCTTTTTATCGTCCCACTGCTGGGTACAGGCCTCCTCTCACACGAAGAAGGAATGAGCGTTGATCACCACGCTTGCTCAATGCGGGTTGGTGATTTCAGACTTTGTAGTCCAGGTTTTCTCAAGATGGTTCACCTTTTTATCAGCCATTGGTGTCCAAGATATACTTAGAAAGTAGGTACATAAAAACTTAGTTCGTATATGTGCGTCCATAGAACTCTGCAGTTCACAGTGCAGTCGACAGCTTGAAGATATCGCTCCTGACTGCTTCAAGCGGTCCGTGTATTGCCGGCCTAAGAAGGAACATGGTGGGTTTTAGTCAGTAAGAATCTGACACTCTTCCACGCTGCGCCCACAGTGGGAGGGGTCATTCGATGATTTCCTTTCAAAAAAAGATAAAAGAACCTTTTGGTAGTAGCACCTGTAAATATAATTATATGTATTGTTGAGAAAAAACTTTACATTCTTCAGTCTTCAATTAAATCAAATTATAAGCATCTTTATTTATTTCACTTATTATCGTAACCCATTGTAAGTTAATTAGAATATAATAGAAAAATCTATAGCAAGGATTGCGTTACAAATCATAATTGTATGACTATGTGAAAGGTAGCCTACTACAATTACATTGTTTGCTCTGATCATTTATTACTGAAAGACCAACCTATTTAAGTTTTTTCTTACAAAGTCTAGGAAAATGGTAATTATTTTTTATCTGATGACTTGTAGGTGAACTGTGTGAAGATTGACTTCCAGGTTTAAGTATTTTCCTTTCTTTGTATAAAAATGTTTTTTTTTACCTTTTTTATGATTTATTTTTCTATTCATCTTCAAAAACAAATAATAGTAGAATAATTAGCTCAGGAGGTCGTGTATGTTGATTTAAAAACTGAAAAAAAAAATAGATTGTAATAAAATTTTAAGTGATTTGACTTAAGGCTCAAATCGGCTGCGCGCCACTGCTCTTTCAATGTGAATTGAGCCTTCATACGTCATAAAAAGAGATTTTTATTATTTTTTCCCGAAGAAAAAAACAATGGATCCTTTAAATTACCTACTGCAACAGAACACAATCATAAAATACAGACAGATCAATTAAATGTCAAACAAAATACTGAAGCTTGAAACATGGAAAATAAGGCTATTAACAAAACAACAATTTTGAGTTTGACGGTTGATGAGAAGTAGGTAATAGGGTACTTCGAAATTTTTTTCTCGATAAGAGTCGGTTAGAAGTACCTACAGGAAAGTGATGATGTACAGATCTGTCAAATTACTTCAATAAACTTTCAACCTTATTATGATAGTAGAAGGTTGATGTTCGATTGGTAAAATTTGACAAATTCGGGAAGGTTCAAAAGTAAGAGTCATTTTTTCACGTTAAATACTTGAGTTCCTTCTTCTACTGTGGAAGATTTATAAAGATCTCATTAAAACAAAGCCTACTAGATAAGACGGATGTTATTTAAATATTATTCTAAAAAGTCAAGGACAGAGGTACCTACAATGTTATGAGTATAACCTTAAAAAAACTAAATAAGAAGAAAAATTGTTGTACCATTGAAAATACTGGTTGTATGGGAATAACTACATATAAAACAATGATATGAAGCGATGTACGTAAATGAGTTTTTTTTAGTTTATTAAAATAAATCGGATGTTTACAAATAAAATACTTACATCTATTTTAAAGGTACATTTATGTATTTGGTTAAAACAAAAAAGTAGACACATGTAGGTCCAAAAACTGTTTTTTTTTTTCATTAAGGAATGTCGGTCATTAGTCGCCGGCTACGTATCCAAGCAGTTAGTATTGAAATGTATGGAACCTAACTCACTTGGCGACGGTTTGGCAACGTCGCCAAATTGGAGGCGTGGCCACGATCTACAGTTCCCTACGTGGCTTCTGGCTACCGTGGCACTTTGGCGACGTGGCCAAAGTAGCCACTATAATGTACACGGTAAAGCGCACCTCCCTCACTCAGTCGCCAATGTGGTGGCGACCGCCAGTCAGCGTGCAATTTCTTCAGCGACGACGTTAACAATTGACTGTCGAGACGCCATGGCTACTCGACTTGGCGACATTTGGATGCCAGAAGTAGCCAGACCTACATATGCCGCTGGCGACGTCGCCGTGGCGTCCTAGTCAGGCAGAGCTCTTAAATAAGTTCACAGCGAAAGGTGCCAAGGGATTTTTTGTTAAGCTATTGGTACTTATATTCCTAAACAACATAGTGATTGGAAATAATGTATATTTTTTTGTTATTTTTTTATTTAAAAAAAGATAATTTGACAGATAAGATAAAAAGCCTATACACATTAAAATACAAAACTTAAAAATACAGCAAAAAAGTGATATAGTCTGTCAATATGTTAAGCGGTTTATATTTAGTTAGTTGTTATAATTTGTGATAAATGTTTTTTTTTATTGAATTGAAATTGAAGAAAGCCATTTACCTATATCAAATTGCATACTTGAAAATTAATTAGCCTAGTTTTAGCTAGCCTAGCTTTTATGAATAAAACAAGATACTTAAAAAAAACCTTCGAACATACAAATGTTACCAGATCCTTCTGACTCCAATACTAATAAAAAAACAGGTTATAAATACAAGATCACCCATAATCAAATTCAGTTGTACTTAAATCTTTCAAGAATAAGGTCTGAACATCTCAAACTAAATAAATATCATAAAAAACCTGATAACTAAGAAAAAAATAATAAAGCAATAATTATAATAATTAAACAATAAAAAAACGTGTTGTGAGACAATGGAAATAATGCCTAAGAATCATCTTCTGGAGTTGCCTGATGGAGCCATTGAGCATATAAGAAAACTCTATAATTTGGATAAACCAGGCCGGATTGAAGAAGCCATCAAAATTCTGGAAGACTGGATTCAGAAACAGGATCATATTGTTAAAAAGGATTTTAGTAAGTACAAAAGCTAATTTTTTACAACAGTTCTCAAAGGGGCTAGTGGCTTAGTAACAGCCACAAACCACGATAGAACTTAAGATTGAGCAACTCGTGGCATGTTCGGTCAGTGGATGGGTAACCATCTTATCATGACTCTTCAAGATCTTTTCAAGAGTCCAGATTTTCTCAAGATGTTTTTCTTCACTCAACTTTTTATTTCAAAGAAAGTAGAGAAGTACTAACATAATATTAATAATAATGGCGACCACGGCTCTCATTTAAGGAGACCAGCCAGCTGCGCAGGACATTGTATAGTGCACGAGCATTTGCGCAGACACAGGAGCACTCCCTATTCCTTCACTGTCATAACCCGATGAGACGGCAATCCGACACGACTAATAAAGGAAAGTTACATTGGTACTTTGTCAGACCGGGAATCAAACTTGAGAGGCTGGTGCTTAACGACTAGGCCACCATGACCTATTAGAAGATATTGTCCATAGTGATAGATTGCAATTCTAGTGTACTTATAACCTCGGGAGCGCTAATTTTTTTTCACTGTTTATTTTTAGGACCCCAGCTAATGGTCCACTTGGGGTGAACACACTCGTATGACTGGTTTTGGCTGGTTATGTAATAACTGTTTCAAAAACTCGTTACCAAGATAAGATCTGGTTTTATTTTGAATAATAATGATTGATTAAAACATACATAATTTACATACAGAATCTATTGAAGTAGTTTTATTTAGAGGTGTAGTTTTTCTACTAGTCTATATAAAAAGTAATCTGTTACCTTCCTCAATAAATGCGACTGTTCTATTTATGGATCAGCCTCAAATCATCTCGTGGGTTTTAGAAAAATTACTAACACCTGGAGTCTGGAAGTTGGCTTTGTTATTGCCTGGGTAGATTGACAGTAGCCGTTGTTACAATTTCACGTTGGCTGTTAGGGGGTTTTAAGAAAACTCTGACACTAGGGCTCGTTAGGTGATTTATTCGCCCCAAATAACTATGCTATTGTGGACATGACAATAACCTTTGTATTCAGATCTTCTCCTCAAATACTGCCCCACAAATCTTCTGCATTATGATTACCTACATCTTCAATTTCCTTAAGACTATTTTTGCTTTTAGGTAAAACTTATTTGGAGAAAACATTGATATCCTGCAAAGGTTCAGTAGAAAAGTCAAAGAAGCAGATAGACAGACTGTGTACCCTAAAAACGTTGGTCCCGAAGTTTTTTAACAAATACCATGTTAAGACGGAGTTGCAACATGTGCTGGACTTAGCGTAAGTTATTTCTTTTCTTTTTCTTTTAAAATTAAAGTCGGTTCACCAGTTTGGTCATCATCATTCCATTGTATCTTACCCTACTTTATCATTTTATGATCGGTCCAGCATGTCTTATTTTTCCATACTTTCCTAACTGATGTCATCTCACTAGTAACATTCTTTGCAGCCTTATCGTCTTTCACACAATCCATCCATTGTTTCTAAATCAATATGGTACCAACCATGCACATTAAATAAGGCATCGACCGAATAACAAGTTTGACGGGATTCATTTACGATTGTCTGATCGGCCAATTCAGTGCATGTTATCAAAATACTGATGGAACCAATATTTTTTTCCACTAAATATGTTTCGGCTGATGAGTTTTTGACCATTGACGCATTGACACACTGGTAAAAATTTAAACAAAATCAAACTCTAAAGCATTGTGACAAGAGTTCAAAGTGTATATGACAAAGTACCTAGCTATTCGTTTGCATTTCCATCTTTATTATATCGTTTCTTTTGACATAATTACTGTCTTAAAATTATTTCATTTATTTTCAGCTCCTTCACACCACTACCAAAAGTAACAAAGGACTTCTACAGGGTTATTATCATCAAAGTCAGTAGCAAGGACTTGACGGCAGAGGCTTTCATGCAGTATTACCAATACAATATCATTGTAAGTATCATCATCTGCTTAGCCTTTCCCTAACTATGGCTTCCAGACTAATAGAATGCAGCTAAGTACCATGTGTTCTATATTTAGTGATTACTTTCTGACCTCCATAGCCTCAGTAACCCAGTTGTAAAAACCAGAAGGTTTGATGACCATTCTTTTTGGCTACTACCTCTATATACCTAAAAGGACTATCAGAAATATTAACACAGATGAACTGATCTACAAGAAGGAACTGGTTCTGGTCTAAAGAAAATCTGTATGGGGTTTTGTGTATTATTTATTAGTGCTTTTGGACCTTTTGTCATGGAGTTTCTTAAATGTTTTGGAATATTTTTTTTCAGCTCACTGAATACATCAAGGCGCATGACTACGTGAATGGGTTCATAATAATCAGTGATTACAGTCAGGTCAATATATTTGATCTTATGACCAAAATGAATACAGTCGATTTACAGCAGTTTATTACTATCTTAATGGTAAGTATACTTATCTTTATTAAAATCTTGTATCTTTGTTTTTTCTGCGAGAAGACTTTAGGCATGTTTGACATCATTTACTTTCCATTTAACTCAAAACTATAACATATTCATGATACGATTTTGTATTAAAATTTGATTTCTTTGTAAGCGAAAACAAAGTGAATCTGTTTTCTAATTTTGTCATGACCTACATAAACTTTATAATATGTAGAATGCTAGATAAGTTCGGTATTCCAAAGGAAATGAAAACTATGCAGGTATGTGCTAAATATTTAACAATTTATTTTACAGGAAGGATACGGAGCAAGACTACATAAAGGGCATACATTTACTCCCAGAATCAAAAGCTATAGATCTTTTCGTGAAAACTATGAAACAGTTTTTGAGCGAAAAGATTGGCAATAGAATACATGTACACCCAAATATGGATGCCTTACATAAAATAGTACCTAAAGAGATTTTACCTTCTGATTTTGGTGGTGCTGAAAAATCTATTGAGAAGTTGAATGGTAAGGACGTTTATTTTAATTTAAATGAAAACATTAAGGCAGATAACTGATTGAGCCCCTAAATCAAATGTATTGTTATCAACTACCTATCATCCGACATTATAGGCTGCAGTCTATGGGGGTCCAAAAATATATGCCAATTTCTAAAAGTATGAATGATCACCAGTTATTCAAGGGCCTTCCAATAAGACTTTATTACAATTCAGTTGTAGTATATCGATACTCGATCGATATGACTAACCAACATGTTTACTTCAACTTGCGAGTAGAAGTGGATATAATTACTGATGATATAAATGAAGTAATTTACAGAGGATTTTTTTTTACAGAGGAATGGATACAAGCATTGAGTTCAGAAGAACACGTGGAATATTTGAAGATGATGAGCAATGCCTGTACTGATGAAACAAGAAGACTCGCTGGGAAATTCAATGAAGAATGTATGGGAATGCCGGGGTCTTTTAGAAATTTAAGTGTAGACTAATTATAAAGAAACCTTATTTTAGTAAAATATTTAGAAGTATTGTTAATTGTTATTTTATATGATGATGATGGAGAAGTTTATAATAAAACAGAGTTAGGTGATCTGGCATCGGGCGAATTCAAAAAGGTCACTGTGACCTTGAAATGGAAAGCGAAATTTAAGTCACATGCATGGATTTAAGTTATTAAGAGCCTGATGATAAAAGTGGCAGAAAAATGTTTCTTAGAAAACTGCAAAAAATCTGAAAAATAAACCCAGTGGCAACACACTACTAGTATTCATGCCTAAGAAACCTTTTTTTATACTGTTGAGAACAATGCTTTAATTATGAGTTCACACTGTAATATAATGAAATTAAAAATGTCCTTGTATTAACTAGCGCGTTTGAACATTGTCTTCGTGATGGATTAAATTAATAATGTTAAGTAAATATTTTTTTATTCGATCCCATCATCTTAGAACCCATAAATGTCCACAAAACAGTGCCCACAATCCTTTGACATGTTTTCTGGAAATTTATTAATGCAATTCTACAAGCCAACAGTGAAGATTAAGAAAGCTGATTAGTTTCCAACTATATGTACTGCAACACAGATATCTTCTGCATGTCTTCCGTATCCACCAACAGAATGATATTGCAGTATTCCATCGTGCATGCCCACTGCAGAATTTATATACATAGACACATTCAGTCTTTATGAAATAACAAAGGTCTAGCAGCCAAAAATAAATAATGGACACTCATACAGGCTTAGCGTAGGTACAGGTAAAAAGTAGGCAAGTAAGACTCCGCATACTACAAACTTTTAGTCGGCTAATAGTTTGTTTGAGGTCATAAATCAGTATGGAGACGACTGAAAAGTTCGAAGATTTTCTTAAACCATCGAGTCAACTGTCAGCCGACTGTTTAGTTTACAGTATGATTGCATTGCATGAGTATTCGAGTACTCTAACCTCTAACTTTAATTTATCTGCTTAATTTCAATGTACCTATATTTTTTAGTTTTGGTAGAATCCAGACTTGTAAAAAATTGTGCAAATTAAAGTAAACACAAAATAGTGTTGGTCATTTAACGATTCCACGTATCCTACTCGAAATAATTAGGTTTTGAAGGCATTTTAATAATTAATCCATTAATTATTTTATGACCCACATTAAAAAAACGAGATTTTGAAAGATCTTAAGAGCAAACTGTAGACTAAATAGTCGGTCGACAGTTGAACTGATTGTTGACAAAACTTTTTTCAAAGAAAATCAAATCAAGGTTCGTCAATCAAATCAGTCGGTCTGATCGGCACTTTGTTATGTGCGTTCTACCATTCATCATCGTCATTCGTCGTCGTCGATTTATGAGCCCAAACAAACTATCGGCCGACTAAAAGTTTGCAGTGTGCTCTCAATCTTATGTCTAGACTGGTTTCACAGGACTGCGTATGATAAGTGCAGACACTGGTGCACTAATTATTATTCCATCACTCTCGGAGAAATATCTACCTACGCAATAATATTAATGTATTTCAGCTATGTTTTATGTTGTGTATCTTATGTGTAAGTACTAGTGTTTTTCTTAAGGTCAAAATTATGTATGAAAAGTAGGCTAATCAGATTAGCACTGTTTCGCCGCAATATTTACAAAGGACAGTACCCGTATAAGTATCCCCCCTTGCACTATTAACTTTTCTAACGTGAAATATTCCATTGCTGGGTAAAGGCCTTTCTATTTCATCTCCACACCTCTCAACCCTTCGAGTGATACCACCATCCACATTTTCAGGGAACTATCCCTTCTTCATCGGCTAGTTTGGGGTATCCATCACGTGAAAATACTGGCCCAACTCTACCAATCTGAATTTATTAACCCAAAATCGAGAGTGGACTAAGAGGTTTCTAACTACTCTACAGTACTTACAACATTTTTTGGACAGGAACCCACTCAAAACCAGTTCTGAATCATAGATAAGAAACGTTTCGAAAAAATTTTGAATAATTTGAAAAAAGGTTATATATACTGGATAATAAATTAATGAGGACTAGTTGAACAAAGAATTTCAATACAAACACAAAACTCTCACGCATTGTGACGAAAAAAAATTAACAATTTAATTAGTGTTGACAAAAATTTGTTTCAAAATGGGATTAAGTACTGAGACAAGTCTTTTGGCATTACCTGATGAAACTATTGAGAAGATAAGAAAGACTTTCAATTTGGAAAAACCAGAGAGGCGTGCAGAAGCTGTCAAAATATTACAAGAGTGGCTTCAGAAGCAGGATCATATTATCAAGAAGGATTTTAGTAAGTGGTCAATTATTTTATAGTATAGTAAGTTCAACTCAGTCGTGCGCGCGGCCCTATGTGTGGGTAACCCTTGTACATATACAGTGACTTTGTGTGCGTGACAAGAGGTACAGTCGGGTACAAATACAGTTATTTAGGGGTTGTATACGGCTGTTTAAAGTACAGTTATTACGTAATTTAGTTTATTTACTTATAATGATTCTGTATCGCTACTTGAAAAATCAAATGATGAATTTTCGGATTCGCTACTTTCACCAATGTTAATTATAAATTCTGACTCCATGTCAAAATGTCTATAGTATTCTTCTTTTTTCTTTTGTACATGTCGACAAGTATTACCCAACATCCCTTCATCAATTTGACTTAAATGTTCATTTATGAGTTTCATTATTTCCGTCTTATTTTGGTCGACATTATGCGAAGCAATACATTTTTTTAAATTCCCCACACATTTTGTTTCCATTATTATACTAAATTATAGGTCTTTTTACATTCTTAGTCCACACATTTATTTATTGTCCGCGTACCCCGAGCTAGAAAATATGTAAGGAGTATTTAATTCATCTTAGATATTTCATTTCATTTATTTCTTAGATACTGTCAATGTCAATTTGAAAAGCCGTATGAGAAAATAATGATAAACTGTAAAATGTAATAATAAAAAGCTTTGAATGTTGTTTAATTTTTTTTAAACGCTACCTGACTCCTTAAAACATTTTCTCCGTGAAGAACTAGAAATTTTCGTAAACGACTGTACCCATAACAAAAAGCGATGAGAACACGTCATGCTCGGACGACGTCACTGTCACACGAATGAAAGTTGTATATTTACAAGCCGACGCACACATAGGGCCGCGCGCAAATCTGAGTTGAACTATCTATAATAGGCTTAAATAGGCTTTGGCCAAAGTGTGTATAATGGAAGCTTGGAACTTAATTTTAATTTTCTTAATTTTGAAGTACTTCATGCCGCCCGGAGAGGTTAAAATTTTTATAAAAGTTCTCATAAAAAGTTTAACTTGTTTCCTAAGACATTGGTTAAACCGCGGGATCAACTATCAGAAACTTATAATATCTTGACATAATTCATTAATGACTCTACCTACTGATGAAAATTATATATGTAGTTTTCAAGTATAAAACAAATAAAGTTTTTGCAAATAGCGTATTTAAAACTGATACTTCTTGAGGAATAACATACTTTATGTAAATAAGATGAAATACTCGTACATACATAACTAATTCATTACTATGAATAATTTGACAAAGCCCATCTTTTTTATTTTACCGGTCTTCTTAATTTGGTCATTAAATACATTATAATGTTGCTTAACGGGTATCCCGCCCACTCCTTTATCACATTACATTATGTACTCATACTTAGTATCAAAAAAAACCTGTATATTATACGTCAACTTTATACCAATCTTATTATTGAGTTGCCAGGATAACTACTATGTTTCGGATGGCACGTTAAACTGTAGGTCCCGGCTGTCACTGAACATCCTTGGCAGTCGTTACGGGTAGTCAGAAGCCAGTAAGTCTGACACCAGTCTAACCAAAGGGTATCGGGTTGCCCGGGTCACTGGGTCGAGGAGGTCAGATAGGCAGCCGCTTCTTGTAAAGCACTGGTACTCAGCTGCATCCCATTAGACTGGAAGCCGACCCCAACATAGTTGGGAAAAGGCTAGGCAGATGATGATGATTTTGACTATACGAAAATACTTTGCATTACTTAATCTAATCTAAGTTTTATAAGACAAGTAGATCAGAAAAAGCATTATGTTTTTAACCACTGTTTCTTTGTAATTACAGGTGACGATTACTTAGAGAGAGTGCTAATCACATGCAAAGGTTCCGTAGAAAAGGCGAAAAAACAGATTGACAGATTGTGTACATTGAAAACTCTTTTACCGAAGTTTTTTGCTATGACAAATGTCAAGACAGATTTACCGGAAGATTATTTTGAGGATAAGTAAGTATATAATATTTTTAACTAGTCTGTAATACTCGTTACAGCCTTTTTATCGTCCCACTGCTGGGCTGCGGCCTTCTCTCAAACGGAGGAGGATTGAGCGTTAATCACCACGCTTGTTCAAATCGGGTTGGTGATTTCAGACTTCATAGTCCAGGTTTCCTCAAGATGTTTTCCTTCACCTTTTTCAATCGGCCATTAGTATCCAAGATATACTAACTATATTTAGTACAGGGATACTTGTAATTTGATATAAATATATCCGGAAGGAGTTACCAGAAGGTTCCAAAAACTTAATATCCGACACGGGTTCAGTATTTACGAGATTTTTTAAAACTTTTCTTTCAGATTGTTCATCCCTCTACCTCAGCTTACTAAGGATTTGTACAGAGTCGTACTTTTAAGCTTTGCTGGTAAGCAGATAACCAGCGAGGTACTATGGCATTACTTCCAATTTAGTGTTGTTGTAAGTAATTTTACTATTACTATAGTTCGGCCGTTCAGAGAATGCGTTCCTGACACCTATCAGTTAGTCAGGACTAGTGATGGGCACAACATAACACTGAGTTCGTTACCGTTCCCCCAAAATGAACCGCCGAATTATTTTATGATTATTTTCGTTTTAAATAGGCGGAATCATTTAAAATTTATATTTTAGTTATTTAAGTAGAAAGCAAAAAAAGGTAATATTCATATAATAAAATCGTTTTATTTATTCTTTGTTACAAAGTTACAATCTGTATTTCTATGCAATAAAGTATGTACATTGAATTGAATGTGCGTACAGAATATTAATCAGACTCCGATTCGCTTGAGGAGGTGGTGTCTTCATCATCATCTTCGCCTACGTTTATAATTATATTAGGTATTATCAATAACAGAATCAATCCTGATATCTCAGGTTTTTAGTCTTTGCGCACGAAACGGCAACAGACGACTATTTAGCGTCACAAAATGACGGCCCATGATACCATTTGGGGTTACCATTTTCAACCTAAATATAAAAATGCTACTTTCTTTCGCGCGTTCAGTTTGATCATAGTTTTATTTTTATATTTCATAAAAGTTATCTTATAGTCCATTATTTTCAAATTCTTAAAAAGAAAAACAAAACGTATTATTTTATATTATAAATATAACTGTATAAGAACCATCGACTTATACGAACAGATTACGATACTTTCCTGTTATTTTAAGCACAGCACTACAAATATAAAGCGCTGACATAACCTTGTAATAGCGCAGTATAGATTTAGAAAAATATTGTTTACCAAGTTATTTGACACTCAATTTGGCACAAAATTACAACATTCATTGATTATTATTGATATAATAAAGTTGTTTTAATGCTCATCAATTGTTAAAACGATAAACAACCAGCAAAAATATTTTTATCGTACTGCAACGCCATTACAAAGTTACGTCGTCAGTTCAATCGCGATGTGTCAGGAACGCATTCTCTGAGCGGCCGAACTATATTCTTCTTTATTGCACACATAAATACATTTTGACACACTGAAGACAGAGAGATAACAATGAAGAGCTTAACCCAGTATTGAGTTCTCTTACAGCCAATCTTAGAGTGAAAGAGTGATTTGAAGGGGTATATGTGCAACTTTATACTATTAAAAATATATATGTATAATACCTTAACAAATTAAACATTTACCTTTTAAAATTACATAAAATATATACAATATAATATATACACAAATATACAAAGGTCATGTTGATAAATAATGTAAAATTTTACCCTTTGTCTTCCATGCAAAAAAACTACAGAAACGATTTAAATGAAAAGCACACAGCTTGTGACCTGATAAAGGACATAGACTACCTTTTATCCAGGTGCGGGAAGTAGTTACCTCACTACGCAAGTAGAACCGCGGAGAACAGATAGTACTATTTAAATCTCATGGTCAATCCTCGAATTGTTTTGTATAAACAAATTAAGCTACCCTTCCGAAATAACCAACTTTCGCACGGTCGACGGCCATCGGCTTTCGACTTCCGCGAGCACCCAATGTCATAATCTGAAAATGATATAATAATATAAAATAAATGGGTTGTTACAAACAGCTAGCCCTTTTAGAGGACAACGCCATTCAAGTTTAGCTGACTAGTTGAATGTGAATACAGCTAGGTAGATTTATTTGTTCAACATTACAGCTAGGACACTGGTTTAGCTTAGAATATTATGTCGCTACAATCATCAAATGACTCCTGGGTGCAGCGTGTATGTTCCTTCTAAAGCCCCCTATGCGCCCGGGCCGCGGTAAATCTTTCTAACAATCCCGTGGCCCCGAAGGGTGACGTCGCTTTGGATCGCTTCACATTTTTTTCGCGTCGATTGGCTCACGTAGGACATGCCCTTAGGATTTTTTTAACCGTCAATATTTCTCAAGGTCGATGTGTGATTTTAGACTTTCAAATCCAGGTTTTTCAAGATGTTTTCCTTCACTTTTATTCTAAAACTACTAGACTGATTTCAAGGTTTTTTGAATTCAATACGGAAACTGCTTATTTATGTTATTTCATTTCCTTTCAGCTTAGCGAATATATGAAGCTTAATGATTATTTACATGGTATCATTATAGTATATGACTTCAGGCATGTTAATTTATTTGACTTGGTGACCAAATTGAATACTGTGGAGTTGCAACAGTTTGTCAGTATTCTTGTTGTAAGTATTAAAACAATTATATTGTCATAAAAATGTTATTTACTTTAATTTCAAAGTTACTAAAATTTATTGAAGGCCTTGCTGTATAGGTTTCCTTATTTCGTCACTGCTTAAAAAAAACAACAACTTTTGATTTAGCCATTGTTCCAAAAATGTTTTTTATTATTGATAAACTGTAGGTACATTATATTTTAAAATAAACTAGATCTATATTTACATAATTTCTTATATAGTTCAAAATATACTTGCTTTCTCCATGGATCATTCTTCCACAAAATTGTACTTTCAACCGACTTCCCAAAAAGGAAATCCTCAATTCAAATCCAATCATCATCATCATATCAACTAATTGCCGTCAACTGCTGAAAATAGGCCTCTCAAAACGAACATCAAAGCCAATATCTAATTCAATTCTTTCATATTTTCAGGAAGGATTCGGTGCCAGATTAAAAAGCATACAAGTATTAACCGAATCAAAAGCCGTAGAAATATTAATTAACATAGTTAAACAAGTTGTTAGTGAGAAAATTGGTAAAAGATTTGTAGTACAGAACAGCTTGGAAGGGCTTTATAAAGTAGTGCCAAAAGAAATTCTACCAGTAGAATATGGTGGTGAGGAAAGATCCGCACATAAGTTACAAGGTAAGAAAGATAATATAAAAAACCTTACTTTACTTGAGAAAATAAATTTAAAACAAACGAAAAATGTAATGTTTCTGTTGTGTTTATTTTGCCACCGATTTTTGCAAAAGGAACATGGCTTTTCACTATGGCGGTAAGTCAGCTAAATACTTTTAGGTCATTATTATTATAGTGCACAACCGTATACGCAGACACAGGCGCACTCTCTATTCCCTCACTCTCATAGATGGACGGCAATTCGAAAAAACCAGAAAAAAATCAGAAGCGACTGTTTCTTCAGTTTTAGAATGGAATAAAATCACATGATCGGAGTCAGACGACCTTTGCCACTATCGTTTCAGTGGGATGAAGAGTTAGTCTTTACTGATTAAAACCTATCATTGTTGCTCTATAGCTCTTTGATTACCAGAGTCGCGGTGACTCTTACAATAATCCCGCAGCTGCAAAAGACTGCTATCAAAGCATCAAATAGATAATAATCAAAAACTTCTTAATTACAGAGGAAATAATGGAAGAACTATCGATGGAAAGACACGTGAAATACATGGAGATGATGAGCAAAGCCTGCACTGATGAAACGAAGCGACATGCTGGGAAATTCAATGAAGAATATATGGGCATGCCTGGGTCTTTTAGAAATTTAAGTGTAGACTAATAATAATTGATAAATTATATAAAATTAAATAAGTTATATTCTTAGTAATTTGGCATGGTAATGTGAAAATATTAGTTCAATTAAAAATAAAGGCGATGTCAGACGATTTTTTCTGCGCGTACATGCGCTCGTGTCGACTTATTATCACACTTTGAGCTTCAAATATTAGAGCTACGTACGGTTTCTTATATTACTTTCTATATACGGAGTTTCTTTACATTATGTAGTTGTGAGTAATAAATGCTCGCAATTATAATCATCAACGCTCGTACAAGTTGCAGCGTTTGTTAAAACTGGAGCTAACATGAATTAAACATTATTAAACAGGTTATACATACCAGTGTATACGGCTTTGTTACTGCTTGTCTGAAATAGCTCTTAAATATGATTTTATGCTCAGATAAATGAATAAGATTATATGCAAGATTTTGACGATAAAGAGGCAAATAGGTCACATACATATTTAAAATCCTTATAATCTATTTTATTTTTAGGGTTCCGTACCTCGAAAGGAAAAAACGGAACCCTTATAGGATCACTTTGTTTATCGTTTATTCTGGTTTACCCATAAAATGCAATTTTCTTCATAAAACAAAGTATGTACAAATAATTATGTGTCTAAACGTAGCGTAAAATGATAGTTTTATTAAACGAATTAATTGCTGGAAATGAGTCTAAATATTATGTATTTATATAAAAATATATGTTTATGTTGATGATAAATTAATACAATTTTATTTATAAAATTATTTAATGAGTTTGGGTATCGAATTTTGTTTTCCATTAAACCTATCTTATTGGTTTATTGATTTTATGTAGTTCAATGCAAATGTAAGTATGTGTGTAATAAAAGTATTTTAGGAAAACTTCTTCAGTTATTATTTGATTTAATTATGAAAATCATTTGAAGTAAAACATATAAAACCATCTAAAGGCATTTATTACATCATACTATCATCCTCCGAGCCTTTTCCCAACTATGTTGGGGTCGGCTTCCAGTCTAACCGGATTCAGCTGAGTACCAGTGCTTTACAAGAAGCGACTGCCTATCTGACCTCCTCAACCCAGTTACCCGGGCAACCCGATACCCCATGGTTAGACTGGTGTCAGACTTACTGGCTTCTGACTACCCGTAACGACTGCCAAGGATGTTCAATGGCAGCCGGGACCTACAGTTTAACGTGCCATCCGAAACACAGTCAATGGTGTCTAAGATATACTTAGAAAGTACATACAAACTTAGAAAAGTTGCATTGGTACTTGCCTGACCTGGAATCGAACCCGCGCCCTCATACTCGACAGGTTGGTTCTTTGCCCACTAGGCCACCACGACTATTTGATTTGTGGAAATAATAATATTTATTTCCACAAATCAAATAATAACCCACCAATTAAATTTTATACATCATTTATTACAGAACCCTAAAGTTAATTATAGACCAGGCTTAAAGCTTATAAATGCAAGTCTGACTCAATAATAACCCAGTTACTTTCCGACCTTCGATAACTGCAGTTACTACAATTATAACAAAAAAAAAACATTTATTTTAAACTTTAATAAATAAAATAATTTAATTAAAAAATAAAATAAAAACCAATAATTTATTGCAATTTAAAATAAATTCTCATTTGTTACAATTTAAAATATTGTAATAATTTATTTAAATTTAAAAATGGAATCACAACCAGAAAGTCATCTTTTAAAACTACGTAAAGATACAAAGGAGAATGTTAGGAAAATATACAATTTGGACAAGCCTGGTAGACTGGAAGAAGCGATCAAAATATTGCAGCACTGGATTCAGAAACAGGATCATATCCTCAAGAAGGATTGGAGTAAGTTATTTTTCATATCTATGCTTCTATGCAAATATTATCCAACAGGTGTCTGTGGAGATCTAAGAGGGAGCCCTATGTTCAGCAGTGGACGTCCTATAGCTGAGATGGTGATGATGATTAAATATTTTAACGAGGTAGAATTTGGTAAAATCTTCCCGAGGAATATAGGCTATATTTTATCCCGGTACGAGTAGTTCTCACGAAACCTCCTCTCGAGGAGTCCTCGGGGAAACCTCTATTATAAATACTTTTTCTAAATAGTAAAAATAGAAAGTACATAATATCTATAACATTTCTAAAATCTTTTCTCAATTATAATGATTCTGGAAGTTGCATAACCCAAAAAATACTAGTTACAATCACCTGATTGACACTTTTTTATATTTAAGAAAAAGGCCCTTTAATTAATATTTTTCGGATGTTATTTCTTATTTTTAATTCTATGTAAAAAATTAGCTTATTTAAGTTAGCTTAAGTTTTCATAAATGCATATTTTGTTTATCATTAAGGTTCAAAATCTCTAGTCTCAAGTTCAATATCCCAAGTGACCTCAGTATTAATATGCGTGAAAAAACAACTTTTAAGACCAAATAATTATAAACGTAGGTTGTAGGCCAGTAACTGGGTTGCCGAGGTCAGATAAACAGTCGCTCCATATTAAACACTAGTACTCAGCTGCATCTAGTTACGATGGCTTTTAATAAGCTATCTATCTTTTGATTTTCAGATTTGAATTTTTAGATTTGAATTTGACATTACTTTTATGTAAGAATTCTATCTCGGCTGTCATTTGAACATCTTTGGCAGTCGTTACGAGTAGTCAGAAGCCAGTTCGTTTGACAACCAGTCTTATCTAGGGGTATTGGGTTGCCCGGGTAACTGAGGAGATCAGATAAGCATTCGCTTCTTGTAAAGCACTGGTACTCAGCCGCATCTGGTTACACTGGAAGCCGACCCCAACATATGTAGTTGACAAAAGGCTTGGTAGATGATGAAGAATTCCTTCTCTAGTAAGCGAAACCACCATTAAATATGCTATTGAAAGCCACTGTTACACTGAGAGCCGTTTAAAACTCAGTAAATGGTTATACAGATAATAGTTACTAAGGGAGAAGATGTTACTGTTACAGCCTTTTTATCGTCCCACTGCTGGGCACAGGCCTCCTCTTATACGGAGGAGGATTGAGCATTAATCACCACGCTTGTTCAATGCGGGTTGGTGATTTCAGACTATACATATAGTCCAGGTTTCTTCAAGATGTTTTCCTTCACCTATTGAGAAGATGCAATATTTTTTTTTGCACCTGACAGCCTCGTGTATCATATCAGATAAAATTGCTACGATTATAATCACTATGAACATGTCGAACGAGATTATAATAATTACAGTTACGTCACACCAATTACGATTAGACCGTTAACTCTTGTAAAGCAGTTTTTCCTTTTAGAAAATAATTACTGGTTGTGTTAACTAGTAGGTCGTAGTTATTTTCGCATTTACCTCGCTTTATTTAACTGTGATAATTAGTTTAGCTGGAAAATGCTATTGAGTGCATGTCAAAGTGATTTTATTTGATCGATAAAAGGATGATTGCGATCAAAAATTATCTAAAATCAACCACTTGGAAGCCATCCCGGTAAATAATAATAACAACACTTTAACTTTTGTATTCAAAATACGCGTATTATGCGTGGCATATGCCAAAGGCGAAACAAAAGTCCCTAGTGAGAAAGGCTGCCTGATTACGATTCTTTACCTGATTTACCTACTACTTACAATCAAGATACTCGTAGTTCTTTTTGGAGTTCAGTTTAGGTCTGGATGCTTAGAGTCTCCAAGGGTGACTCTTAGGTTTAATGGTGGATCCACACTACTGGGGTACACACGTCCAACTTCACACAGACTTTCATAGAATATTGTCTGCGCATTCTTGTATACAAAAGTCTGAGCCAGTGATAGGTCTGCACAAACATCTCGACATCATACTTTTACTCAGACTTTTGCTCTGTATCGTGTGGAACTACCATTAAATACGATCTTCCTTACTGGTATTAATTTCCATATCAATGGTTTTCCAGATGCAGATTATTTGGATAAAACGTTAATAGCCAGCAAGGGTTCCGTAGAAAAGGCTAAGAAGCAGATAGACAGGTTATGTACCATGAAGACGTTGATACCAAAGTTCTTTGAAGTCATCAATGTCAAGAAGGAACTGCCCACCATTTTGGATTTGGCGTAAGTTAAATAGTATTTATATTTGGTTTTACATTTAAGGTAAAGTACCTACATATGTCGCATCGGTCTTGAAGTTATGCATAGAGGCATTCTTGTCCATATATGCATGAATAAATGCTTTACTAAATAATAAATAGATTTTAGATTTTTTGAGCTCTAATTGTATAATGTACCTAGGTGATAGGTGTAATGTAGCTTTGTCTGCCAACTGTTAACACCTAAAAAAAGTGAGTACTCTTTGTTTTTCATAATAAATCATCAAATAATCCATCCCGCTGTGGGTGCAGCATGAGGGAGTGTCAGACTCTTACTGACTAAAACCCATCATGTTCTTTCTGGAGCCTTCTAGTACCAGGGCCGTGGTAACTGTTACGAACAATCCTGCACAGTCAGACCTTTTAGTGCATGATAATTTTGTCGGATGTATGGCAAAAATATATTGGAATCATTTACATGTTTGAATCATTTTTACGAATTTTTATATGTTTTGTCTTATTATTTATAGGATGGTGATGCCGCTCCCGACACAAACAGAAGAATATTACAGGGTGATCTTAGTGAAAATTGACACTAAAGAAATAAAACCTGAGTTCTTCATGATGTATTTCCAGTACTGTTTAAGTGTAAGTATAAATAGTACATAATTATAATATTACCTACACACAAATACTTAATTATCAAATTATTTCGTTTGATTTTAGCTGTTTTCTGTGGAAACTATGTTATTACCAACATTCCGTAGAAACTATGTAATTACCGTACCCGAATGACCCGAATAAAATACTTATTCATAGCCTTATTCATAGCCAATATATGACATGTCATCGACTTGAAAGAAGAAGAATAGCTTGCGTCACCGTGGGATAGTTTAGCTTGTCTAGCTTCCCAGCAGTGAAAGAATTTTTCAAATCGGTTCAGTAGTTGCTCTTTCCATTAGTCAGCCTTTCCTGTAAAAAGAAACAAAAAATAGTGTGGAAGACTGCCTGA
The DNA here is from genome assembly GCF_030705265.1 of Helicoverpa armigera. Lineage (NCBI taxonomy): Eukaryota > Metazoa > Arthropoda > Insecta > Lepidoptera > Noctuidae > Helicoverpa > Helicoverpa armigera. Next base: position 8,096,759 of record NC_087141.1, read on the forward strand.
TATGCCATAATGATTGTCAATCTTCTGACCATCAGACTCATTATCACTTAGATTGACATTTATTCATGAATCGCATATGCCAAGCATTGGTTAACCCGTGATTTGTCAACCAGTAAGGCTGGTACAGAACCCGCAGGAACGAGCTCCTATTAATCTTAAAAATATTGTATTTTCAGGTGGCAGAATACATAAAGACACACGACTATGCGAATGGATTCATTTTAGTTTATGACTGCAGAGAACTGAATTTAGCAGAAGTGATAACAAAAATCAGTACTGTGGAACTACAGCAATTTATAACTCTTTTAATTGTAAGTATGAACATTTATCCCCTAATTCCATTTGCATCCTGACATTTGACATGCACTAGAGCAGGGATGCAAAAAGCACATTGAAGACTATATACAATGTTTGACCTTACAAAATAGCTTCAAAATTGGACTTATTTCAAGTGAAAATTAACTTTACCTACGGTTAACTAAACTTCAAGTAATGGTTTTACCAAATTTAACTAGTTCAGCTATTTTACTTTTGACCCATTTAGGCGGTTCTCATCGGATCTTTACCTACATAGTTTTTTTTTTAACCAATTATTGATTTTTCTATGTCAAATGTTTACAGGAAGGATACGGTGCAAGACTGAAAGGCATACACATAGTGTCAGAGTCAAAAGCGATAGAAATGCTAATTAATATAGTGAAACAGTTTCTAAGCGAGAAGGTTGGTAACAGAATACATGTGCAAAGAAGCATAGAAGACTTGCCTAAAGTTGTGCCGAAAGGAATATTACCTGTTGAATATGGGGGTAATGAGAAATCTATTAAAGAATTACAAGGTAATTATTCAAGTAACTTAATATACTAATAACTAATAAAACTGGAGGGTTGAGCGAATCTGAAATGTCAAGAAAACATTTTGAATAATCTGTCTCAAATATAACAAAAAAGTTAAATGGACATCTGTCATCTGTTTAAGAAAAAAACGCATAGATAAAACACTTTCTTAATCACGAGTCAAACGTCTGTTTAACTTATATTTTCTTTTTTAATTCACAACACAATGTACGTATGCTTAGCGTGATCAGTCCCTGAATCAACGATAATTTTTAAGGTATTTTTGTTATTGATAAGAAATCATCAGATAACTGCTCCCACTGCCGAAGGATACAGTTATTAGATATTATTATTGAAATCACCATTAAAGTCCCTCGGTAAGACCTTCGGGTCGTCTTTAATAAATACTGGTCTCTACCGTAACTTAAAAAAAACAATATTTGGTTTCTAGTAGATTTTTATAATTTTGCTAGAAACACAAACCTTTATCGTTATTTTTTATTGTTACAGAGGAATGGTTGGAAGCAATAACTTCGGAAGAACACATGGAACATCTGAAGGTGATGTACAAAGCCTGCACTGATGAAACGAGGAGAAATGCTGGGAAGTTCAATGAAGAATACATGGGCATGCCAGGATCTTTTAGAAATTTAAGCGTAGATTAAGGCATTTTTGTCAAATTTAAACTTTGTGTAGAATACCTAATATTGTTAAGAATTAATATACTACTAATTAAGTTTTAAGATTAGTCCTAAATAGCCTGAATATTTCGTATCCATTATCGTTGTTTTGATGACTTTAATAATACAGTTAGTCTACGAAGCAGTGCTATTTAATAAAACAAATCATTTTTTAATATTTTTTGGCAAAAGATAAATAAATAGTCCAAGAAAACATACCTGTACCTCCTCAAAAATTCAATATAGGTTCTGATAAACCAGTACATAGGATTGTAATAGTTGTTTTCCTTTGTTTCACCCATAACATCCTTCCTTCCCATGGGATCCTTCCTTCCTGTACAAAGATAAAATTTAAAAAATGACAACATGGCTTTGTATCGGCAATATAATTTTCAAAATCAGCCCCTAATCTAGAGATTGTCTATAGCTCCTAACCTTGCTGTAGTAAGTAGGTATGCTATAAATAAAAAGTCATATTTGCTAATTTCTAATAGTAGAATAGTCAGCTACGAATTTAAGAAACCAAAACACACCATTTGATTATAAAATGAATACCACTAACCTGAGGGCAGAACGCGATCCGTATGGATATCAATACTCAATGAGGAATTGTCCACGGTATTTGTGAACCGTGCGTGCTTCAGGCAATGCTGATATTGCAATATCTGATTCCAGTGGGGAAGGACAGTCTGTGTTGTGTGTAGGTCCTCTTTCTGATACCAGTGATATTTGCTAAAAATTATCTGTTGTAAATGGATTTGATACTTGATACATTTACAACGTAGATATCCGTAGATGTAAACGAAACGTAAAATAAATATTCAAAATAAAGAGCAAAGCCCTACAGCGTATTGCAGATCGGCAGTTTACTTTAACCGATCTTAAAAAAACTTGGAAACAGGGCGGGAAGAAGAAGAGTTTAGAATCACATTAAATGGTTACTCTGTTCATTCATCTCTATACCACACAAATATAACCACGGAAATAAATGCATTATGTTACTTTTAGCCTGTCTAAACAAAAAGGTTGGGTTGAATTACTTTCAATTATCAAATATTATTAGATAGGACTTGCCCAGCTGATACAAAATTCCCACGAGTACGGCCTCAACATCTGACCAAAGAGACACCGATTCATATCTTCTTATCGCAGTCATGTAGTAGATATCCCACCCAAAACAAAAATGTGAAAGACTGCCAAGTTCGATAATATGGGAATGCTTCGCCTATAAAAGAAGTGAGATCTGAATAAGTACCAAGTTCCATACACATACCTCAGTTAAAATAGTTACTTTTTAATGATGTAACTTGGCAAGTTTTCATACGCCTTGTTATAAACCTACTAAACGCAATGAATCAAGTATTTAATTTTCTATTAAAACTTGCCAAGTAATCATCATTAAAAAGTAACTATTTTTAACTGAGGTATGTGTATGGAACTTGGTACTTATTCAGATCTCACTTCTTTTATAGGCGAAGCATTCCCATATTATCGAACTTGGCAGTCTTTCACATTTTTGTTTTGGGTGGGATTTCATTTATTTTTGTAAGGTTGTTTATTTTATTTTTTTCTTATGATGAAGTTAGTTAAAGAAATGTCTCATTTATACTATCTTTTAGATTTTTTAATATGCACTATGTTTCTTACAAAGAAATGAACTAGATTAACTATGACTAGATTTACCAACTGACTGACATGACATGTTATCATATATTATGTTCGTGGATCAAAGTTACACATTCGTTATTTTCGAAAGTGATTCACACTTGGCCGTTTTCAGATTTTTACTTTACTTTGACTAAATACAAACCTTTGTACCATTCGAAGATATATTATATAAATATAGATAAATTTAGTTCGTTTTAGTTCCTTAGGGGTATAAATTTACACCGGGTATAAAACACCTTCATTATTTTGAAACCGACTCACACTTGGCCATTTTCAGATTTTTCCCTTTACCTTGACATAAAGACCTACCTCCATGCCAAATTTCAAGTCAATACGACCATTGGAAGTGGTCTAGGTTTTTGATGAGTGAGTCAGTGAATAAGTGAATAAGTGAATCAGTGAATCAGTGTATAGTAAAAATAGCGATTTTCTGACGTCAATATCTCAAGACCTACAATAGGTATATTAATGAAATTTTGTATTTTAGATAAGTGAGGGGGTCTCAACAGATACTAGAAATTTGATATGCGTAAATAAAATAGATTTTGAGTTACAGGGGGGTCGAATTTGGCCCGAAATGGTTCGTGTAATATAACCCACGGCCGGTGTGTCGCCTTTTTTGCTCGAACTTGGCGGACACACTGCCGTGTGTCTAGATATGGAAAATAGTCGAAGCAAATACCTCATATGCGGCTTATTGCTTTTAAAAAGCTTGAGGCACGGCATGTGAAAACGAATAAAATTCTAATAGCAAAGAGAGCGAATAATAATATTAATTGAAATACTTGAGGCTGTAGTGAAACTCATTGGGGGGTTCACCCAAAAAAACGTATATGATTTTTGATCAAACTGACGATGATTACATAAATAGTTTTTATATGCGCCTAAGAAATTTTACAACTTGCGTAAACACATACATATATTATTTGTGTAAAAACAAATGCTTTAAAAATGTTGAAGGCGCTTTAATAAGTTTTGCAATTCCTAGATTGTAGGTATTTAAGTAGTTCCCTATAGACGGTTCGGAACAGCTGAGGAAAAGCCAATTTTTTGTACATAAACAATGAATGCTAATTAAAACGATCATAAAGATAGATAAATAAGTAATAAAAAATATATATATCACAGGCTTCATCTATACAAGAAGCTCAATTACAGGACATAAAAGAAGACATTTATAGTGGTACCAAGCTTTATAATAGAAGAACATTAAAACGGTTGCACAAGACGAAATTTATTGCAGCTACTCTGGATAGACTTTGAACTTAAGCCAAGGTTGCACGTGACTGTTTACATGTCTCAAGTTTATTATAGTCCACTGTGAAGTAACAATTAAGTGCCCAGATGATCTGGTTACTACAGTTGATGAACATGTGATACATATTATCTCTGCATCACCTTAGGTTGACTGGAGAGAATGCCTGTGGCATTAAGTCCGCCTGTCTAAAACGTTTTGCGTAAAGTTAAATAAATAACACCGTTCGATTAGCCAGTAGTTCTAGTAGACCAAGCAGTAAGGGTTTTTTTTATGGGAAATCATCAAATGACCCCACCCGCTGTGGCTGCAGTGTCAGACTCTTACTGACTAAAACCCACCATGTTCTTTTTAAGCCCTTTATGTACCAAGGCCGCGGTAGCTGTGTGCTGTGTCGAGCAATCCCGCAGCAGTGGATTTTAGTCTGTAAAAGTCAGACAGTCTTCTCAGTGTACCGACACTGAGAAGAAGACTTCCTAATTTTAAAAATGTCAAGTCGTGATAAGAAAAAATGGAGCCACAATTTTGACTTTCTCTATATACATATGTATATGTATGTCAGAAGATAGCAGACACAGATATATTCAATCAGGATTTGAGAGTGAAGTAGATAAAGTATCTACGCTTAGTCATCGCTAGATCAGAGGCTATGAAAAGTGTTTGTCTCAAATTACGTTATGGAATTTAATTGAAAAGGATAACACCGTCTATTCACATCTTGCCATGCACAACACAATAACGGTAAAGAAGGGTCTTACGAATAAACCTATTCACCCGATTACCCTCAATTATTTGATTAGCCAAAGTTCTATTTTGAACTACTGGCAGTCTTTACTTGTAGCCAGAAGCTAGTCAGTCTGAGAGAGGTTCTAATATTAATATTTTAAGTTCAAAATAGAACTTTGGCTAATTCCAACGTCTTGGTTCATCTGTGATTAACCCATAATTACTAGGCGACAATGATGATGAAAACTCATTTGTCTTAAACTGATAATGACACTGATTATTTCAAGATAATAATGCAATTACATTGTTACTAATTCTTTCAATTTTAACGTACAGAGTACCATCGGTATCAATCATCATCAGTGTAGCCTATTCCTATGTTGGGCTCGGCTTCCGATCTTACCAGATGCAGTTGAATTTTATATGGATGACTTTACCTATGGAACCCGATACCCATTAGTAAGACTGGTTGTCAGATTTTCTGGCTTCTGATCATTTCTTAAGATGTATAGATGATAGTAAGAACCCACAAATTAATTTTCCATATGAACCACGCAGGAATTTTAATGGTCTAAAACGGACTAACGGGTGTATGGCTGTTACTTGGTCATGAGTCCCTCTCACTCTACAGTTAATCTGATGAGCCTTTTCTCAATTATTTTGGGTTCGGCTTCCAGTCTAACCAAATGTTTTGCATGGATCGACTGCCTATCTTACCTCCGCGACCCAGTTACCCGTGCGATCCTGATTGACCTGGTATGACTGATTGTCCGTCTTACTTGCTACTGACTACCCTTAACGACTACCAAAGATGTTCAAATGCTGTCATTTGCTCTCAGAGGCCATCAGTTTATCATACCTTCAGAGTGTATAAAAAATATTTATTTGAAATCTACAGAACCCCCATACAGAAACCAAAATAACCTCAAACCTTCAAACAGTTTCCGTTAATATCGTAACACTACGTTTATGAAGAAACATGTAATAACAACAATCAACATAATGAGCACTTGTCGAGATAATATTACAGGCGCAGATAGCTAATATAAACAAGTGGCTAGGCCGATTGTATCTGACTACTGAGATTGTTTTTGTAAGACAAAATGTTGTGTGTTTCATCTGTTCTTTGTGAAGTGAAATAAGATAGGTTTTGTTCGACATTTGGATCTAAAAGATATTGGTAAGTTGTGATGTCAATGTATCAATTTCATAGTAGGAAAATTAATATTAAAATTGAAGTACTAAATCCAACCTCGTATTTAAATAAAATTAAAGTATTAAATTCAGTCTCTCTAAGTATACTTATTATGAACAAAGGAATACCATGATCATGTTTATTAATAGCCGTCTTTACTTCACTTGTTTTTACATACCTACAAATAGCAAAAACTAAAGACAAAGATATCTACTTATTTGATTGACGTCTTGAAAACTTCAAGTTCATTGCCCTATGACATGGGCTAACAGGGCAAAATACTCGTAATTCTTATTTGGACTATATTTTATTAATTAAATGGAAACTAAATTAAAATTACTATTTGATACAAGTTGAACAATATTTATTTTCTATCTAAGTGACACTGTTGGGATTTCTATTCTTAAAAAAAAAATGCGAATCTTCGTGTCAATTTGAACCGAAGTACTTAATTTTATAAAATTAGGTGACATTTTGCCTCCTTTTGCTTATTATGATTTCGATTGAAGTATTTTTGAAAAAAAATGTAGGTACCTACAGTCCAAAAACGTATCGTACAGCGTACTTTCAATAGATATAAATATTTTCTATCCAATGGTACACATTTAGGTAGGTACTTGAAGAACCCATCATGATGTCATACCGTTATCAGATAACACCGGGGATCTGATAAGAATGCTTCTTGTTTTAGTCTAGTCTAAGATCTTTATTGTAAAGTCTATTTTATCAGTGAAATTGAGATTGAATAATTTATTATACCCAGATATTTTCACAAAATATTCGGATTCTATAAAATATGTAGTGTAAAATTGTGAAGTGTTTGTGAAGAAAATTATTAACTTCAATTTTTCAGTGTGAATTGAATAGAAGAACCAGTTAAATAATTCCTAAGTTACAACCTGGTAATAGGTAGAAATAGGTTGGTTTTAGACAATAAAATTTTGACACTATTTTTCTCTGCTCATAGCAGGACCTTCTTTGATAATGTTCATCATCATTATTCTCCTGCCTTTATCGCAATTTTATTTGGGGTCGCCGCAGCATGTTTTCTCTTACCATTCTCTTCTATCTGCCGTCATCTCATCATCCTCCGAGCCTTTTTCCCAACTATGTTGGGGTCGGCTTCCAGTCTAATCTGCCGTCATCTCACAACTAACATTCTTCATCATACAACACTATCATATTTTTTGATGATGTCCAAAAAAAAAACAAATGTGTAAGTTCCGCCAGTCCTAAAAAAAAGTCAGTCTAAAGAAGCTAATCCTCTTTTGGAGTAGGTTCAATCTGTGTAGCCTTTTCCAACTATGTCGGGGTCAGCTTCTAGTCTAACCAGATTTAGTTGAGTGCTGTGGTACTTTTTATAATTAGACTGGTGTAATTATCGACTATTAGTACCTATAGCCGCCGTTTTACCTATGTCCCGATTAAAGTGTTTCTTATTTCAGTCTATTATAATATTAAACCGGCCAAGTGCGAGTCGGACTCGTGCACGAAGGGTTCCGTAAATTACAGTTAAATCAACCTATCTCAAAAACTATAAGAGATACTTTGATCAAACCAAAAATCGTTGAAAGAGTTAATTAGCATGCATCACCTCTATTTTTTTTAGAATTTTATACCCCGTAGTTATAAAAATAGAGGGGGGGGACATACTTTTTACGACTTTGAGAGCTGATATCTCAAAAACCGTTCACTTTAAGAAAAATGTTTTTTAGAAAACTTTATATCATTTTAAAAGACCTTTCCATTGATACCCCACACGGGTATGTACATCGAAAAAAAAAATTTCATCCCTCAGTTACATGTATGGGGGGCCCCACCCCCAATTCTTTTTTTTACTATTTAGTGTCATATTTTTGTAGCGGTTCATACAACACATATTCCCATCAAATTTCATCACTGTAGCACTTATAGTTTCCGAGTAAATCGGCTGTGACAGACGGACAGACGGACAGACGGACATGACGAAACTATAAGGGTTCCGTTTTTGCCATTTTGGCTACAGAACCCTAATAAAGAGGGAAGATTTGATTATTTGTTTGACGAGAATAAGCTCCAAACTACTTGACAGATTTGAAAAATATGTATCACAATCTGCACATTGCACATTAAAAAAAAAAAAACAAAAAGTTGGACTGATTTATATGTTTTTTTTTGGATCTGGCGAATCCACTAGCTAGAAATAGTAGACCCATAGATACCTAGAAATAAGTTATCCCAAAGATGACCTTCAATTATAACTTGTTACATATAATAATAGTTTCAGCTGTATATGGATATAAACTTGACATCACATAACACGTACTTATTACTACTTACGTCAATAATAATACCTTAGTCAAGTATTTAGAAATCTAAGGTTGTTTACAAACAAGTCATTTTGGTTACCTGTATTATTTTATTTTAGTACCTCTTGACGTCAATTCGTATAATTTTAGCAAAATATTTTTTTAAATGTCTTTGATGTGACATTGTTTTGGTAATTTAATTTAAAAGAGCCGAAATAAAACAAAAATTGACAGGGTATCTTTCATAAAAAAAAAACAAAGTACTTATATTATAAAGCTGAAAAGTTTGTTTGTTTGTTTGTTTGTATGTTTGAACGCGCTAATCTCAGGAACTACTGGTCCGATTTGAAAATTTCTTTCAGATAGCCCATTTATCAAGGAAGGCTATAGGCTTACTTTTATCCCGGTACGGGAAGTAGTTCCCACGGGATGCGGGTGAAACCGCTGGCAGAAACTAGTGACAAATATGTGACAAAACCTGGTGAGAACAAATAAAGTAATATAGTTTGAATATAAGTAAATAAAGTATATAGAATTTAATCATTTGCAAACAGCCAAGGAAGCCAATTAGATCTCTACTCAGTATATTATGAATGTACTTATGAATTGTTATCCAAAGAATTTATCATGAAGGTAATTAATCTTTAAAAAAATATATGTTATTATGTCCCACTAAAGTTAGCAACTTCGGTTTATTTGCACACACAAAGTGGGCAACGGTGAGCAACTTTTGTGTCGCCGAAAATAAAACTGTTACAATAGATGTTGAAATGCAAACTCTCTCCAAATCTCCAAAATGAGTATAGCATAAAAATATAACATCACTCTAATTTTAAACCATCACCAAATCTATAAAAATAGACATAAAATTATTTCTGAATATACAATGTGATACACAAAATATTCTTTGTTGTTCGCGAATCGTCCAGCTAGCAGTGTTGCGTATCATTAATCAGTCTGCGCTGGAGTACCTGTGTAGTGTATACCGTCTAACAATGAACGTGTTTTAAGGCGACATCTACATGGGTGCAAAAATGCCATTATATAAATGGTTATTATTTTTGAGTTTGTTGAAACTGCTTTCTCAAAATAAAGTCGTATTTACACATTTTAGTTAGCATATAATAAACATTTTACTGCCGTAATTTTTGCTACTTCAGACGACATTAAGTTGCATCAAATCAGTTTCAAAGTCTCTCAGTTTGTAGCAAACCTTATGTTTTACCTTATAATCATTGTGGTACATGGTTAAACGTTGTATAATGTAGTCTCAAATGAAGCGGTCATAAGACAGAACGTTGGTTAAGGTTAGTGAATTCATTATTTAGTTTTCTCGCTGTGTTAAAAGATTCAGATAAAAAACAAAAATAATAAATAAAAAACATTTTTATAATTGAATTCAATTGCAGACAAAAAAACATCATTTTTATTATTTGTGTATTTTGAATGACATGAGTTACTTATTTAAATTCTTAATCTGTAAGCCTCCAGTGAACTCCATTTTGTTACCTATAGAAAAAAGGAAATAATTTACACCGCATTCCTTTAAACCTACAATACTTACCTGCTTATTCCATGGTTTACCTAAAATGTGTTCTAATAGAAAATTTACTTTGAATAGTCACTCATTTTTTACGGCAATTAATTAATCTTATAACCGGCTTATATCCAGCAATAGTCATCATTCCTCTAATATAATGCTAATTTTCATTGCAGAACCAGTATTTCACAAAACTGAAGGCGAAATTGAAAAGATTACCACCAATACCACCATTTCTTCAAACATGGATGATATAATAGAACCAGAAAGCCAACTAGTCAGGTACGGCCCACAAGTAGTGGCCGATATACGAAAAGAAAATAATCTAGATAATATACAAAATAGAGAGCAAGCTATAGCTATTATAGATAAATGGTTGCAGACACAGGAGCATTTAATTAAGAAAGATTATAGTGAGTATTTTAACAGTTTTATCATTATTTCTATATCAGCAGCTGAGCTGTTTGGTCTTGGAGACCCAGGGCTTACTGTAACTTATGCAGATCGGTGTTCGATTTGATTCCTGTATCGGGCAGAAATCTGGGGCCCGATTCTCCTAAGTTTACTTAAGCGACATACGATTCACGTTTGACTGAGATCCAATCACAACTCGATTACGATTGAGTCGGGAAATACTTTTCTGTCATACAATAATGAATCATTTTGTCTGCAAATGATTTACGATTGCAATATTATTGTAGAGCAAACTACCGAATAGACCAAAATCACCAAAACAGCAGACCAATCGCAAACCAATCGAATGTCGTTGGAATACGATTGGTTAGTAGCAGAATGCCCAATATGGTTAAAACTGCTATTGCGATCATATGATCAATTTCTATTCGATTTTGACATTATTAACTTAGCAGAATCGGGCACCTGGTGGTTCAAAACTGTCATAAAGTATTCACGTGCCTTTAAAGGTACATAAAGCTGGGTATTGTACATAAGTCTGCGACTGTTAAACAGTAGCAGTCATAGATAAAATTCCATACAAGCGACTTTCAGGCGGATTTGACAAAAATATGACACTAGCTTGTTGGGTGATTAAACTTGCAATTTGCTTTAGTTTTATTGTATTGATTGACCTGTTGTTGGAAGTAATTAAAATGGGGGGGTTGAGGAATACCTTCATGACAATCTAATACGCAAATCTCTTCAGGTTGGCATATAGGAGTGCATGAAAAGAATAAAGCCATATTATTTCTTTGACCATGCGTGATTCTAAAACATAATTATATGGCTATTTCATTCTCTGAGATGTCATTTACGATGTTAGGGGTCAGCTAATTGTTATACTTTGACTTTTTCCTCAAAACTTGCCTTCAGCGTGTTCTTTTTAAACGTTTATGTAGTTTATGCTTAAGATAATTAGTATGTGGTTAAGATAATTATCAAGTAGTTATTTCATTACCTATAGGTTTTTCCACGTTTCATACTGTTTCTAGTATATGGTTTACTAGCCATTTTCGCGCGGTTTCATCCGCGCCCTGTGGGTACTGCCCGTGTAGGGATAAAATGTAGCCTATCTTACTCGTGAAGAGTATAGCTGCTCAACAGTGAAAACATTTTTCAAATCGATTCACGACTTTCGAAACCTTAAAAACAAAAAAAATATATATATTTACTAAATCATTGTTGAAGTTCAGATAACCATAATTTAACTCAACTATTAGTCCAGATTTCATTCAAGTTTCATGGAATTCTGCTCATCTATTTACTAAAAAAAGATTGACAGACAGGCAGACTACAATCTAGCTAGATATGGATTATAAAATTGATGTCTACAGAACCCTAAGTTGTGTCTAACATTACAAACAGTTTTTTGTACAAAACTACAATTTACGTGTCACAACGTGTTATTACTTAGTTTACGTAAAAAAAAACTTGTTTTTCAAGGCTTGCAAAAGTATTATGAAGTTAGTTACCTACATAATTAAATATGCCTGTACTTCATGTTGTTACCAAGTGTCTTAAGTAAAAAAAAAAAACAATTATATTATCTTATTATATTACGATCTCTTGTCATTATTATGTGGACACGTTAGAACACAGAGCCTTTCTCTTTTCTGCTTGAAATTATACAATCTAAGTACCTACTAGCATACTGCCTTGCGTCCTGCGCTCTGGGTTTCGATTCTGTTAATTGTCAATGAAGCTTTTCAAAATTATGGTATGTCTTTTTCCGTGCATTATATTTCTATCACTAACTAAGGGCCCAATACCCAGTCTATATGTTGTTTTACTTACTAGAGTTTGAAAATTGATATTACTTACCCTATCGTCTATAAGTGTGATGGAAAACATTGCGATGAATCCTAAGCCCGTATGACGTATTCGACGTTACGCGTGCCTATAGGGCGCAGGCTTGGTCCAAAATTTCCAAACTATATTGAGCAACCGCGATGATAAACGCTTATTTCTTCTGTTTTCGATCGCAGACATATGTCCTGTAATCAACATCCTCCGAGCCATTTCCCAACAATGTTTGGGTTGGCTTCCAGTCTAACCGGATTCAGCTGAGTACCAGTGCTTTACAAGAAGCGACTGCCTATCTGACCTCCTTAAGCCAGTTACCCGGGCAACGCGATACCCCTTGGTTAAACTGGTCCTGTAATAAAACACTAAATAGGATTTTTATATTTCCAGATAAAACCTACATAGAAAGATGTATAGTAACAAGCAAAGGTTCTCTAGAACGGGCGAAGAAACAAATAGACAAAATGTGCACGTTTAGAACATTGATGCCGAAGTATTTTGATACCACCAATCTCATGGAGAGCGAGATAGCCAGAATGTTGGATAGAGGGTAAGTCTACTGCCTATTTGTAACCTTTACATACATAACAAAACTAATATTATAAAGTTTAAGAGTTCTTTGGAAACAGTCTTGAATAATAAAATCGCCAGTCAACGAAAACCAATTTTTACCGATTAGTTTTGATTTGACAAGGATCCAGAACGCCTTGTTACCTAGTTCTAGTCACGCCTACCGTATGTTACCTGACCTACAAGATACCTATATCTTCCTTATGGCTTCTCCCGTCATCTTTCTTTTCTCGGTTATGTAGATAAACATAGTTGCGCGTAAGCAGTGCTGGAGGCAATGTGCGGTGTGGTATTTTGCTAAAAATTTTGTGTAGGCGCCTTCAAAGCTGTAAACTTTGGTAGATTCGACTCTTTCTAGTATTATAATCCACAATAGCAAATCCCGATTTTTTTTCTGTCTACGTTTCTGGGCTCTGAGAGATACGGAAAATACGTTTGACAATATTTTTATATACCTACTTGATCAGTGCTTTTGTACATCACTACATGTTCTTGATTGCTTTACAACATTCTCCTCTGTTTTCTTTTCCAGTTACTTTGCTCTCGTACCAACACTAACAGAAGAATACCACAGAGTAGTCATCGTGAAAGTTAGAGCGGACTCTGATATAAGCCAAACAGACTACAATTTACTGTTTAAATTCTTTGTGATTGTAAGATTTTTTTTGAAACATATTAATACTTTTCTTTTAATCTACTACTTGGGTTGGTAATCGTGGTGGCCTAGTGGTAAAAGCACCAGTCTCTCAGAACTGGTGCGAGTTCAATTCCAGTTAATGCAAGTACCAATGTAACTTTTTAAAGTTATATGTATGTGCTTTTTTGGACATCTTGGACACAATGATTGAGTAAAGATGAAGGAAAATATCATGAGGATACCTAGACTTTAGGATATGAAAAATCACAACAAAAAGGCACTGAAAAATTACATGTGGTTGTGGTCACATAGATTTGTATACCTATAGGATTTGTATTCGAAAACTCGATAATGATATATCATTAGTCTCATTAAACTGTTTCAGACAGCAGAATACCTGAAATCAAATGACTACTGCAGAGGATTTACTTTAATTGGAGATATATTCGACACCAGTGCAGCCGATGTTTTATCGAAGCTCAATTTGGTTGATTTGCAGCAGTTTATACCTATTATAACGGTAAGTTAGATGGGGAAAATCAATACAAAATTCAATGTTCTTGTCTAGGTTTTACTGTCTTCCTTAGTTTGGAACGTTCAAATACTTTCTCAATTGTTTTTAAACATTGACCGTCTTACCACAAAAACTTTTAAACGTCAGTTTATGCCTTGTCTAAAAAAATGTCAAATTATGACGTTGACATATGGTTCATTTTGCAGCCAAAATTTTATTAGACAAGTGTAAAACAGGGTTTAAAGTTTTTGTAGTAAGGCCCTGAAACTTTTAGGCTTAATAAGCAAACAATTCACTACTTTAATTTAGCCTTAAAAAATAAGGGCACCGCCATTGATATACAAGGCACCGCATGTCATTATTTATTTATAAGAAACGCTGTAATAATTTTGTCCAAATACTTTTCTCTTCTCTTCAAAAAGTGTCCATCCATGTCTCAAGACCTGTCTATTCTGTCTGCAAAAAATAACATAACTTCATATTTTTTTCTACTTTTACAGGAAGGCTACGGTACAAAAATAAAAGGCATAATATTCCTAACCGGTTCCAAGTTTATTGATGGCTTCGTGAGGATTGTGAAGCCGTTCTTCTCAGAGAAGATAGCTAGCAGGATCCATGTGGCTTCTACCATAGAAGGATTGAAGGAGTTCCTGCCAGTGGATATTCTGCCTGAAGAGTATGGGGGGAAGGAACAGTCGATCAAGATTTTGCATGGTGAGTTTGGTGTGATTTTAAAGTATTAAGTTTGAGTTCTATTTTAAGAGCACCCTGCAGTATTATTGACAGAGCCAAAATAAACAGTTGGTTGACAGATTTATTTAGAACATTCAAAATTTTTAGTTTAGATTTTTGGCCGTGTACCATTCTTCACCACACTGACTTATGAGTTCAATCAAACAAAAGGTTTGCAGTGCACGGGGTCTCTCTTGCTATTGCTAAAAACTCAAAGTAAATAGTCTATAGTGATGTCCAGGTTCAATAGAAAAGACTAACAAGTAGCATGCCTTGATGCAGCCAAGATGAAATAATATCAATCATAATTTGTATCAGGAGACAATTATCATAATGCAAACAATTCTGGTGTTAACTTTCTCATTGCTACCTAATTCTGACCCATAATACTTATGACATACAGTTCATTTTCCATCTTTTCAATCACCTTTCAATAAATTGATATCTTATCTGCTTCCAGCAAATCTAGTCAAGTGCTTATCATCAGAAGCTCACCAGGAACTCCTGAAGGAGATGCATCAAGCCCGCACAGACGAGTCGAAGCGACAGCGCGACAAATTCAACGACCAATACATGGGGATGCCGGGGACCTTTAGGACATTATCTTTAGATTAAATTGTATATAAATATGAGCCGTTTTTTTATTTTTAAATAAGGTGATTATCATTTGACATGGTAAATTACCATTTTCCTAGCCTTTCTCTACCTTAGAGCGGCAGAGAGATTCAATAGGAAAGAGTAAGTTATAAGAATATTGTGTGTCAAAAATCATCAAATGACCCCTCCCGCTGTGGGTTAGCAGCGGTGAGGGAGTGTCAGACTCTTTCTGACTAAAAACCGTCGTGTTCCGTCATAGGCCTTTTATGTACCAGGGCCGCGGTATCTCTTTCGCCAACACCCGCAGCATATTGTGGTCGGCTTCCAGTCTATCTGGATACAGCTGAAAACCAGTGCTTTGAGGAGTGACTGCCTATTGCTGGTCTGACAGTATTCATGTGAAAAGATTTTGCTGATTTCCAGGAAGCCAATGTAATATATGAGTTCCTAAATCACTTCAATAGCATAACAAAAATTCTAATCTAAATACCAAAAAATTACCAGTAATTCTGAAGATACCCAACATATTAA
Source organism: Helicoverpa armigera (assembly GCF_030705265.1). Classification (NCBI taxonomy): domain Eukaryota; kingdom Metazoa; phylum Arthropoda; class Insecta; order Lepidoptera; family Noctuidae; genus Helicoverpa; species Helicoverpa armigera. The sequence continues at coordinate 8,112,784 of NC_087141.1, forward strand.
AATTATGGCGTCAAACTTGCACGTAAAATATAAAAAAAAAATAACTCGAAGACATGTGCAACAGCCTTTTCCCAAATATGGCTGGTTTCAAGTCTAAGTGGATTCAGCTGTTTACCAATACTTTATAAGAAGCAACTGCCTATCTGACCTCCTCAACCCTGTTACCCATGTAACCCAATACCCCTTGGTAAGACTGGTAGCAAGACTTTCTGGCTTCTACCCATGACGACTGCCAAATAACACTCGGGACCTATAGGATATCGTGATTTACGAAACACGCAAAGGATACTATAAATCAACAATAATTGTGTGATAATAAATCTTGGCAGATATGTTCGTGGTTGAGTCATAGATACACGTGTCGATTGGTAGCCAGGCTCCTTCCCCCGACTTCCTCTGTATTCCTCCGTGTTTTGGAAGGCATAAAGAGCGTTTTAGAAGCTTGTAGCTAAGTCAAAGCTGCGCAGATCGATCTATCATCAGGATTAGTTCGTGGTTGTGTATGTTTGTGGATTTTACTCAAGAAGAGTGTACAATAGTGAATTTATTAAAAAGGCTCGGAGGAATGAAATAATTTTTAAAATTGTTTAAGTAGTTTCGGAGTCTGATACAAACAAACAAAAATGTTTCTTGTTTATTGTATTACTATAGCTCACATATAGTTGGGAAATAGATAGGCTAGATGATGCGCGATAATAAAAGTTTTAATTAATATTATAATTATGCACGCTTTTGTAATAGTTATTAAAAACTTTTATTGCTCAATAAATCTTATCCAAACCATTATATATATAAAGATTATCAGAGGCGATAATCGATAATAAACAATGAATTATCAATCATTTTAAACCGTTACCTCAGATAAATATTATTTGTATCAAGTCTTGTAAAGAGGTTTTTTTAGAGTTACATGTGTAAGCTATTTTGGAGGATAATCTATACTAATATAATAAAGACTTGACACTCGTTTGTTTGTTTGTATCCGAAAATCTCGGAAACTACTGAAACTATTTGAAAAATTCTTCCACTGCTGGAAAGCCACACTATTCTCTAGTAATACAGGGTATATTTTATCCCGGTGTAGCAGTAGTTCCCAAGGGATGCGGATGAAGTTAATTGTTCAGTAAGAAAACCTAAACTAAACCAACTTATTTCTTACACCTGTATGCTCCTTTAGGAGTACTTAAGATATTCGATTTGCAAAATATTGATGCATATTTATTAATTGCAATAATAATTTTTGATGCAATCCATAAACCGTACATAATTAAAAAGTAAGAAAAAATAATAGATTTTTCATTAATATTTAATTGGAGCCCAGTCGTTACGAATTGCAATCAACAAATACTAGTGTAGCTAATTAAAAAAATCTCTAAAATAACTTTTAAGACGAAAGGCAACAGTATTCATATAAAATGTTGTTTATATATATTTTTTGTATCTGATTCTACGAGAGATCATGCACAAAGTATTTACACTGACTATATTTGAGGAAGTCAGATGGGCAGTCGCTCCTTGTAAAGCCCTGGTACTCAGCTGCATTAGGTTAGACTGGAAGCCGACCCCAACATATTTGGGAAAACACTAAGCAGATGATGGTGATGACTTAGAAATATTTTTATAAATAGATTTTAATTAAATAAAAGACATTTTTAAACCAAAGATTTCGCTCAAAATAGGTACAAACTCCTCAATTTATCATTATATAATTCTGCATTATCGATGTAAATGTTTTTAATTTTTATCAGTTATTCTATTGTGAATAAATAATTTTCAAATACAATCGACGTTATAAGCGAGTGCATAAATTATTTTCTCTCTATGTACGTAATATTAGGTAAGTATTTATATAAACGCGACGCCTATTTGCTTGAAATTCACTCTTAGTGCAAACTCCTGCGCATCGGTATCAAATTATTATCGAATAAAAAAAAATCTCATTTAACAATAAAATAATTGAAAATTAATATATAAAATTAAAAATAGAGTTATAAAATAAAAATAAAAGTAAAAAAAATATAAGAAATTGGAAATTTTTCTGAAAAAAAAAATGGAGTCAATTAAACCGTGCCCAATTTTCGAATTCAATGACAACCAATTGTTGAACGTTCGGAAATGTTTCGGTTATGACGATATCAATAGGTTGAAACAAGATATAGATCAGTTGGAAGATTGGATTAAAAAGCAGCCGCACTTCAGGGTCAAAGAATTTGGTGAGTAAATTGAAAAAAATCTAGCTTTTTAGGGTTCCGTAGCCAAAATGGCAAAAACGGAACCCTTATAGTTTCGTCATGTCCGTCTGTCCGTCTGTCCGTCTGTCCGTCTGTCACAGCCGATTTACTCGGAAACTATAAGTACTACAGTGATGAAATTTGATGGGAATATGTGTTGTATGAACCGCTACAAAAATATGACACTAAATAGTAAAAAAAAGAATTGGGGGTGGGGCCCCCCATACATGTAACTGAGGGATGAAATTTTTTTTTTCGATGTACATACCCGTGTGGGGTATCAATGGAAAGGTCTTTTAAAATGATATAAAGTTTTCTAAAAAACATTTTTCTTAAAGTGAACGGTTTTTGAGATATCAGCTCTCAAAGTCGTAAAAAGTATGTCCCCCCCCCTCTATTTTTATAACTACGGGGTATAAAATTCTAAAAAAAATAGAGGTGATGCATGCTAATTAACTCTTTCAACGATTTTTGGTTTGATCAAAGTATCTCTTATAGTTTTTGAGATAGGTTGATTTAACTGTAATTTACGGAACCCTTCGTGCACGAGTCCGACTCGCACTTGGCCGGTTTTTTTTAGCTCATATCGTCATCTGCCTAGCCTATTGACAACTAACTGGGTGCAGCTGAGTATCAGTGTTTTATGAGGAGCGACTGCCTATCTGACCTCCTCAACCCAGTTACCCGGCAACCCAATACTCCTAGGTAAGACCGGTTGTCAGAATTACTGGTTTCTTGTCTCATATGAGTTAGGATGAATTACAGAAAATCATTTAGCTTAGTCTAAACTAGTTCTTCTTCTAATATTTAAAACGCGAAAGTTTGTATGCATGAATGGATGAAAAAATACTGGATGGATTTCGATAAAACTTGTCGATAAAGAAGCTTATATTGTATCTTTAACAATTAAGGAGTACTTTTTATCCGGATGTGGGGAAGTTTTTCTCCGCATATTTTCGTAACGTGTGTGAAATCCCTGGTGAAAGATAGTTTATAAAAAAAATAAATTGTTCAAATTCAAGAAAGTGAGAAACTATTATTTATTCTGAATAGAACCTTTTCGACTGCAACTATCTTCAGAGGCTTATCAATCTTTTCTCCATTCATTTTAACGATACATACTTACACAAAGATTTCATAAAAAATGATGACAAATGTTCTCGACGCTAATAAACGTATACCTACGCGTTTTATTACCATTAATAATAAAGAATCAACGTCTTATATAATAGAATGATTAATTGTATTATATTATTTATTTATTAAATGGCTGTGTCTCGGAGTCACCCGTGTATCAGAGAACTTACTGACTTAGCATTCGTTGATATAGCTTCTTTGATGCACGAAGTCTCGTGTTCGATACCCGGGTTGGACCGATATCGGTTTATGGGTTTGCTCAAAGCCCGGAAGTTGGTGATTGATAAACCTGTTCATCGCAGAGACAAGATGATCACCCATCCACGGACCGACCGCACCATGCGTCGCTTAACCTTATCCGTGCGGCTTCGACTTAGGTACGAGCTCTTCATCATATATCTTCTTTAACATAGGAACAGCCGGTAACAAAATATTCGCAGATCCAGGCTAATTTGATATTTTTTGCAGATCGAGACTTTTTGGAGCGCTACCTCATCTACAATAAAGGGTCTATCGAAAGGGCTAAGAAGCGCTTTGACAAACTTTGTACCTTCACCGGTATGATGCCTGAGTTTCTTCAGAATTACGACATTAGGAATGAATTTGTGCCTCATAATAATGTTTGGTAAGACAAACTTCAGAATACGTATCATCATCTTCCTTCCCGTCCATTTGAGTCCTTTCGATCCAAAGTACATATGAGAAGTTTGGAGGCTCCACAAAAGAAAATCATGCCGTACATTCATTGCGATGATTTAGACCAAAGGTAAAAGGAGAAGGGTTTAGACCAAGGAGGGATACCTAAAAGACCATGGATGGGTCAATTTAAAGACGATAAGTCTGGAAATAAAGACCTAAAGTTGGGATGAAGGCGATTGAAATTGTCACCAATAGACGGCTTTCCTTGACAAAATAAATGATGATGATGGTTATTTTATATTTTCAGCATGACATGCGTTCTACCGAAGCCAACTCCTGACAATTATCGCGTAGTGGTGAGCGTTCTGACAGGAGTACATGACAACAAGTTTGAACTTATTTCATACTACCGGTATCTTATTGTGGTGAGTTCCAATATATGTATAATATACTTATAAATATATAGGTCCAAGGCCGATTTTGGCCACGGCGGCTGTTCTCATATAAGGAGATCGGCTAACTGCGCAGGACATATTTAAGTGCACAAACGTTTGCGCAGACACAGGTGCACTTACTATTCCTTCATTCTCATTGCCCGATGAGACGGCAATCTTACATAACGTAGGTAACATAATGTGGCTAGCCTTTTCCCAACTATGTTGGGGTCGTGTACCAGTCTACCAGATTCAGTTGTGTTAATGTTTTACAAGGAACGACTGTCTGTCTGACCTCTTCAAACCAGTTACCCGAGCAACCCAATAAAATTCTGACTACCCGTAACGACTGCCAAGGATGTTCAATGACACCCGGGACGATTAGACTTACTTACTTAAGTAATGCTTATATTTTCCAGTTTGGCCACTACATGCTACAACATGACTATTGCAACGGTTACGAGATAATTGGTGACACCCGGAATATCCAAATGGGAACTGTCAAGACTATGAACCCTATCATTGTTCACAAAGCTCTTAATCTTGTCATTGTAAGTATTCTTACTGACTGCCTAGTGCATATACCTCCCCTAGTGCAGATTTATCATGTATTGAAACTTGGCTGCAAAACAGCACTTATTGAACGGCAAAAATTACAAAAGACTGCCAAAATGTACACCCTTTACCACTTTCTATGTGTTTTTGCTGAGAAGAAGTGGCGCTAAAAACTACCCAGCAACACAAATCTGTCTATAGATTAGTGATTAGAAGAACCTTTCAACAATGTTTACTTTTATATTGCATTATGTTTATTGCAGTACGCAATTTGCAATATGCATATGACTCATTTAGTGTTCCTTTAAATAAACTTGTCCCTAATTGTTTGCAGGAAGCTTTAGGCCAGCGAATGAAGAAGATACATTTTTTAAGTGGGTCCAAATTCTTCGATACGCTTATCACAATTATCAAGCAAGGTCTTAGTCAAAAACTATCTCAAAGATTGATCATACATGATAGTGTTGAGTCTTTGTATGAACATATACAAAGAGAGCATTTGCCGAAGGATCTTGGGGGAGATGAGAAGAGCGTGAAGGAATTGACTGGTAAGGAATGGTTTTTATGCTATTCTTGAGACATATTTGTACGTGTATGTTGTCTTTGTATGAGCCTGTAATTTAAAGTTACAACATTCTTTCATCATCATCTCCTGAGCCTTTTCCGTTGTTTGTTGGGGTTGGCTTCCAGTCTAACCAAATGCGGCTGAGTACCAGTGTTTTACAAGGAACGACTGTTTATCTGACCTCCTCAACGCCGTTACCGGCAAGGGGTATTGGGTTTTCCGAGTAAGACTGACAGACTTACCAGCTTCTGACTACCCTTAAAGTTACAACATTCTCTCACTTCTAGAAAATTTGATGGAGTTAAGAATTTTTACACTTTTCCATATACCTAATGTAATTCTTATTACAGAAATGGACTTCAAAGAAATAAGCTCGGATGAGCACATTGAAAGAGTGAAATACATGGAACAGGCTTCGACTGATGAATCTCTTCGGAATTCAGCTACTTTCAATGAAGAGTATTCAGGCATGCCTGGATCTTTCAAAACTTTGTGTGTGGATTAGAAAAAAAAAAACGGGCGACTTGAGAACCTCCACCTTTTTTGAAGTCGGTTAAAAATTGGTCGTTTTGTGTTGTTTTGGTTTTAGGGGTTTTGGAAGCAGTTGTTTAATTTATTTGTTTGGATAATAATGGTGTTATTATAAAAAAGTTCTAAAGACTTTTGATACGTATTTTAGAAAATGTTGTATTCAATTCTTTCTTAAAAATGTCAAAGGTCTTTTGAACTTGTTTAGTGGCTATTTATTGATTAAATAAAAAAAGTAGAGGAATGTACAAAGTATTTTTTTATTGCTTTTTACCTCATCTGCTTACCATCTTCCCGACTATATGTAGGTATGTATATTGGAGTCGGCTTTCAGTCTAACTGAATGCAGCTGAGTACCAGTGTTTTATATTGAGAGTCTATGTGACCCCCTCGAACAAGTCATAATCAAACGCCTTAATAAAAATACTTATTTTTCTTAATAAACGTATTGCAACTTATTAATTTATCAGCCTATTTATAGTCTTGCTATTGGGCTAAGGCCTTCTTTCACCCAGGAAACCATCGAGTGTTAATCCAGGTCTAGATTTCCTCAAGATATTTTCCTTTACCTTTAATTAGGCATTGGTGTTCAAGATAATACATAGAAACTATAAAAAGTACTTATAAAAGATTTATTTTTATAGACTTGACAGACTTATACTAAGCAGTAAGCATAACAACTTTTTGCATCTTATTGCTTATAGTTTATGATCAGGCGTTTAGACAGGCAGTAGCAATTTGTAATTGGTTGTGTCGTAAGTTCAAGGTCTGCGCCGTCCAAAATGTTTATAGATGAGTCATGATCAGTCTTCTTTACTATCCCACTACAGGGCACATGCCTCTTCTCAAACAAAGAAAGAATGAGAGTCAATCATCGCACTTGCATAAGTAGGATTGGCGATGTCAGACTTTTAAAGTCCGGGTTTTCACATTGATATATGTTTTTTTACTCAAGTACAACTTTACCGAAAATATATATATTTTCTTGAAACAACTGAGTTGCACCATTAGACTGTAACAATAACCGAATCATTTTCACTTGCCGATTTGACGAGGGGGTGGCAAGTATACGTCTGATTATGGTTTGATTATCGTTATAATTATGTAGTTAAAGGTGCAACTGGGTCTTAATATAATTTCTTATGCAACTTCCTATGGTTTCCCAAAAAGGAGGAGGTTCTCAATTCGGCCGATATGTTTTTTTTTTCTATGTATGTACATCGATTACGCCGAGGTTTATAGACCGATTTACGTGATTCTTTTTTTGTTCGACGCGGAATAGCTGCCAGTTGGTCCCGTAGTCATCAGGTAAGAATTTGATGATGGAAACTCTGAGAAATCGAGGGAAACTTTAGAAAGTTGTAGGCATACATAGGGTTAAACCTTGACACTCATATGTATGTCTAATAGCACTATTCAACAGTGAAGGTTTGGAGCTGACCTGATGATGGAGACCAAGAAAGGTCGAGGGAACTCGACAGCTGAATCTGTAAACTACCTCGTGTTTGGGCTTATATTATTCGTATTGACGAGACCTTTGCAACAGTGAAGGTTTGGAGCTGACCTGATGATGGAGACCAAGAAAGGTCGAGGGAACTCGACAGCTGAATCTGTAAACTACCTCGTGTTTGGGCTTATATTATTTGTACTGACGAGACCTTTGCAACAGTGAAGGTTTGGAGCTGACCTGATGATGGAGACCAGAGAAGGTCGAGAGTGTTCGATAACTGAAAATGAAAACTACCTCGTGTTTGGGCTTATGTTATTCTTATTAACGAGAAGTTGCAAGTTATGTGGATAGTGACTTAATCGTATCACTAAAAAGCTGAAAATAAAAAACTTTTTTTACAAAAAAATATAACCGACTTCCAAGAACTAAGACTAATTTTACAATATATAATTTTACAAAAACTAAAACTAATTTTAGGTGCATCGGCCTAGAAGTCGGTGGCAAAATTAACTTAGGGACATCCATTAGACACCGACTTATAGGCCGATGCACCTAAAATTAGTTTTAGTTTTTGGAAGTCGGTTATATTTTTTTTAACACTGAAGTTAGTAGGTACCTACCTAAAACTACCTATTATTTAATTAAATCAATGACATTTACTTAAGTCTTGATTTATTTTGTTGAGAGTTGTTTAACGTTTATTTAAAACTAATGCGTTTTTTCAATATAGGTAGGTTATGTTTATTTTGGAATAGATTTGTTATTTTCGGTAGTAGGTAGGATATTCTAGAAATAATACTATGTTACATAATACTAATGACGCAAACTATAATTGCCAAATATTTAAAAGAAATTCTTAAGAAATATCTTAAAATAATTTAGTAGGAAATACCTACTTCCTTACTTACACGTAGTCCTTACAAAAATAACTCTATCTGACTGTTTCGCTGTCATTCCAATCTCATCTCCCGAACCTTTTCCAAACTATGTTGGGGTCGGCTTCCAGTCTAACTGGATGCAGCTGAATAATAATGTTTTACAAGGAGCGGCTGCCTATCTGACCTCCTCAACCCAGTTACCTTGGCAACCCATATTGGGTTGCAAGGGTAACTGCCCTTGGTTAGACTGGTGTCAGACTTACTAGCTTCTGACTACCCGTGACGACTGCCAAGCGTATTCATTGACAGCCAGGAGCTGCAAAAAAGAAGACAGGTTAGTGGTCAGGTTACCTACATAAAATTAAGATAACTTGTATTTTTAGCTTTTATCACGATTTGCACTTCATACAGTGAATTTTTGTTTTTGCCTGAAAATTAACGACACATGAATAGATATAAATCTTAAAGTTTGTAAGCGTTTAAATATGTAGGTACAAATCATCCATCTTCACATAATATTATTTTTATTTCAAGTTTAAATTGTACTGGAATTAACTAAAACAAAATAAGTTCTAATAGTAGAGAATAGAAGTATTTTTTTTATCTATACGACTTTTTTTACAGTGAATCGGTAACAAACAAAAAAAAACATTTTCGCACTTACAATATAAGTTACACTGATAAATTGCAGCGGCTGGTCCCAGGATCTCCCTCTGGTCGAGTCGGATTGCCGCCCCTTCGGGCTATGAGAGTGAAGGAATAGTGAGTGCACCTGTGTCTGTGCAAATGCTTGTGCACTATAAAATGTCTTGCGCAGTTGGCTGATCTCCTTACAGCAGTCGTCGTGGTTGACAATCTGTCTGGATGCCATTTTTGCTATGAGTCGTCATCTTCCGAGCCTTTTTCCCAACCATGTTGGGGTCGGCTTCCAGTCTAACCGGATGTAGCAGAGTACCAGTGCTTTACAAGAAGCGACTGCCTATCTGACTTCCTCAACCCAGTTCCCCAGGCAACCCGATACCCCTTGGTTAGACTGGTGTCAGACTTACTGGCTTGTGACTACCCGTAACGACTGCCAGAGATATTCAATGACAGCCGGGACCTACTATGAGTAAGCATAAATGAAGCAGAGTTTGCCGCTAATTAAGAAAGATATGATATTTTTGTAAGTCATACTTATGTACTTATATTTTTTGCAACTAGTGCGTCAAAGGAAATTGTAATTAGCCTAAGCAAAGTTCAAGTTTAGGCTTATTATCAACAAAACGGTCATACTTTAAACTCTATACGGTAAGTATAATTAGTTTGACAAACAATCTATTATGTTACAAAAATAACAAATCGTTTTGGTTATAATTAGTGCTTATTTCCTTTACTTGTTTCTCGAATAGGTTTAGAATCATCATCAGTTGTACAGGTTTTTTGTAAAATATACTTAGGCATATGGTATTTTTTTTTCAGCAATTCTATTGAAGAACCCAAAAATTGCCAAGTCTCCTAAGAAAGTTACGCGCCCAAAGGCAGATCTTTGGTGAACGACGAACGTTACAGGACCGCATTATAGAACCCAATCACTACCAATCATTGATAGATCTGTCAGATTGCATCACATAGATGTTTTTGAGACATGTTCTCATATACCTATATTTTGATATATTTATAAGTTATGCTAAGTTTCATCAGAATCAGTGCTGCTGGGAATACTAACAAACATCCATTCGTCCACACATAGGTACATTCTTACCAGGTATTTATAATATTATATATATATTTATAATATCAGAAACCTTCGACTCACAGTTAGCCAGTTATGTTAGAAACTTTTCAATTTAATATAGAACTCAGTTGTATATTTCATATTTACATTTTGTCCATCTCGTATCATTTAAATAAAACAAAAGAAGTTGCTAACACTAAAAATAAAAACCAGTCGAAAGAAAATAATTATTAACCTTTCCTGGGCCGTAAATTTGCTTAAAACTACTTAATTTTTTACATAAAAAAATATCCCATATCAACAGTTTACTGACTTACAAAAACGTTGAGGAAAAACGTAGTATTTTTTGTAAACTTTTAGTCTTGTTAAATTTCGAATTACCATAATTTTGAGATTTAAAGTCCCTTTCATTTAATCTAAACTAAATTATAAAGAAGTATTTTTTGTATGTTTTTACACTAAAGGCTCCTAAACTATTGCAAAAATTTGAAAAGGTAACCAAATTCCTATCGAGAAGTTACTATACACTATTCCCGAATTCAACCAAAACTACTTCCCACACCTGGGATTCTATCTTACAGCCAAGTTTCATCGAAACCTGCAAAGTCATTTGCACGTTATGAAAAAACAAACGTATGGACAAACTTACTTAATAAAAAATAGACCATCATAGGCCAGCTTTTTAACTGACCCGTGTCATAAAATCTTGGATACCAATGGCTGATAAAAAGTCGAAGGAAAACATCTTGAGGAAACCTGGACTATATAGTCTGAAATCACCAACCCGCATTGATCGAGCGTGGTGATTAATGCTCAATCCTTCTCCTTGTGAGAGGAGGCCTGTGCCCAGCAGTGGGACGATAAAAAGGCTGTAACAGAAAACAGTTATAAAATCAAGTTCTAGATTAAGGTCAAATATACTCGTGTTTTGGTCCTAATTTATAGTTATTTTAATCTTGAGTCATTGACCTTAATACTATCAATATTATTAATAACATTTATTTCGTAACAGTTGACGAGAGTTATAAAAAATCCGGAATGATGCTAGTTTACCTTAAAAAGCTATATATTGTAGAATTTTGCATAAACATCATTTGCTCTTAATATCGCGTGACAGTCAAAGCCGTGCGGATCGATCAATCATAAAGTTAAGCAACGCTTGGCGTGATCGGTTTGTGGATGGGTGACCATCTTGTCATAACGAGATCTTCTATGTTTCGGAAGGCAAGTTAAACTGTAGGTCCCGGCTGTCATTTGAACATCCTTGGCAGTCGTTACGGGTAGTCAAAAGCCAGAAAATCTGACAACTAGTCTTACCAAGGGTTATTGGGTTGCCCGGGTAACTGGGTTTAGGAGTTCAGATAGGAGCTTTAGGAGGTCAGATACGGTTATACTGGAAGTCGACCCCAGCATAGTTGAGAAAAAGCTCGGAAATAAAATGTGGAAGACATAAAAAATAACAAAACAGTTTTTCTTTGATTTTTAGGTTCAGTTTTCAGTAAACAGTTGTTTTGAAGACTTTAAAATAGTAAATAACACTTGTTTACTTCTCTTATATTTTAGCAAAATATTAAAAACATGCATTTTACGTGTAAATAATGAAGATCTACGATATTTTATAGCCTGGCCAAGGCTAACACATCGATTGAAGATTTCGCACTTGCTCAACCATCAAGGTTGAAAACTACAAACGATGGCATGAACTGTGAAACATTTTAATACAAAGTATCGAACTCTTAATGACCCCTAAAAATAAAAATATTTGTTTGCTATTTGTGACTTCGTAGAAAGTACATACAAACTTAGAAAAGTTGCATTGGTACCTACTTGCCTAACCTGAAATCGAACCCAAACCTTCATACTCGAGAGATTGGACACCAATGGCTGGTAAAAAAGTGAAGGAGAACATCTTGAGTTAACCTGGACTATAATCTAAAATCATCAACCCGCATGGAGCAAGCGTGGTGATTAACGCTCAATCCGTCTCCGTGTGAGAAGAGGCCGCAGCCCAGCAGTGGGACGATAAAAAGGCTGTAACTGTAAGTGACTTCTACCTATTAGCACTAGCAATTTTTCCACAGTTTTCCTCGTGGGAACTGCTGCCCGTACCCAGATAAAATATAGCTTATGTTACCAGAAAATGTAGCTTCCCAACAGTGAAAGAATTTTCAATTTGATTGATTTTATCGCAGTTTTATTATAAAACTTTTATTATTTATTAGGCAAAAACTTTTATTTTTTAAACTAGACGTAAGAAGAGAGAGAGATAACTTGCAAAGTGCTCTACTCGATTTGCTTCTCTTCTCTCATCTTATTTATATTCACTCATCATTTGGCTAGTTTTTTTTTTATTTTTATTATAAACTGCTAACAGTTTTTTTGTGTTGTTTTAGTGACAATTTAACATGCCTTCTAAAACCTAGATGGTCAGGTGTTACTTGTCGTAAAGACATGCATGAAACTAAAAATATTACCTTTTTTATAGTGTCGCAAACCATTTTGATAATGGCATTGAAATTATTTTAATAGGACTATCATTACAATAAAAGCTGTTTTGTTTTTATTTTACAATAGAATCAATTTTCATAGTAATTGTCTGTTAGCTTCAGAATTAAATCTAAGCGTCACTCCTTCTATTTTGTCATGATTATCAGCCTTTCCATTACCCTACTGCTAGAAGCTTCTTCTCATACACAGAAGAAATGAGCGTTAAAAACCACGCTTACTGAAGGCAGATTGGTGAGTTCAGACTTTAAGGTCCAGGTTTCCCCAAGATGTTTTCTTTACCTACTCTATTACTGTTGTAACTGTTACAGCCTTTTTTTTATCGTCCCACTGCTGAGCTGCGGCCTCCTCTCACACGGAGAAGGGTTGAACGCTAATCACCACGCTTGCTTAATGCGGGTTAGTGATTTCGGACTTTATAGTCCAGGTTTCCTCAAGATATTTTCCTTCACTTTTTTATCAGCCATTGGTGTCTAAGATATACTTACATACAAAGTAGTTACGGTTCTTAGAAAAATTACATTAGTAAGCTGGAGTAAAAACCCTCACACTCGCGCTTGCGAGGCGACTTATCCCTTCCATTTACATTTTCAATTTTTTTTTTAATATTATCGTGTCTGACTTAATAAAGATTCGTCGGGTAGATATCAAAATAATGTATGGTTACAGATAATCATCTGATACTTTGTTACCCTTCACTTAATTTTTTTGTTTGATTTTTCCTGTTTTTTTTTTTTTAAAGTTCCGTACCCAAAGGGTAAAACCGGATCCTATTGTTTTCGCTCCTCTGTCCGTCCGTCTGTCACCAGGCTGTATCTCATGAACCGTGATAGTAAGAGAGCTGAAATTTTCACAGATGATGTATTTCTGTTGCCGCTATAACGGCAAATACTGAAAACTAGAATAAAATAAATATTTTGGGGGGCTCATATACAACAAAAGTGATTTTAAATAATGGTACGAAACCCTTGGAATATGCGAGTCCGACTCGCACTTAGCCGGTTTTTATTTTATTTTGCACCTTAAGTACAAGGAAATTGAAAGTCATTAATATTTGTTTCTAATAGCGTATGAAAAATGAAAGTTTCGTTTACAAAAATTTACATACCAATAACATACCTACAGTATTTTTATTTGACATTAGTCTTAAAAAAAAATGGTTTACGTTGATTAAAAATTAAAGTTATTTTAACACCAGTTATGTACCATGTAGCATTCATTTTAATGGCTGTTTATTTACAAGGCGAATGTACTCATTACAATACTTAGGATTACATAGTTTAATGTCTATTTACAAAAACAACAAAAAAAAAACTTGTAACAACTTTAGCTAAACAAAGAATTAATTTTTCCAGAAGTTGTTAAAATAAATCAAAATAAGTTACAAAAATAAAAGAATTCTAGCACAATTGAATGTATTGTCTAAAAGCAGAAAATAACACCGAAAAAATAGTAAAATAGTTAATGATTTATTATTATTATTGTTTAACAAAAAAACCTTGGATTTTTATCATTTCGCTCGCTTCATATTTACAAACTGCGTTCGTCTTATTTCAAAACTCGATCGACATTCACTTACAACGGTCGTGTCAGTTTTCGATTTTTTAAATTATAATTATAATTCCAAAAAGTTTTTCGTAATTATAATAGTGATTATAAGAAACGATTTTTATAATTATAATAGAATTGTGTTTTGGAGATTACAGTGTATTTATAAAGTAAGTTTTTATGTATTTTCATACATTTTAACTTAATTAATTATTTTTTAAATATTAGTTTAGATAAAATTCAATTTATTTGCAGGGTTAATAGAAATTGACCTTTAGGAGCCAAAGTTAAATTTAGAATAGTATCAGTGTGATTAGAAGTTCCAGCTTTATGAGAGTAGGTTCTCACAGGTCATGACCTAAAAAAGACCTGAAATTAATTGCCTGACCTGCGGATTAAACCTAAGATTGCATGCTCACATGCATACCTGAGATATAGGTTTAAAATTATTTGGTAAATAAACTCAAAAATATTAACAGAAAAATATTTTAAAATTACACTTACAACCATAAAACTAACGAAACAGATTGAATTAAACATAAATAAAATAATCGTAAAAGTGTAAATTACAAGGTTTTACACACATAAGAGACACTAAATTCTTGTTTATTTCGCAATAAATTATTTGCATCAATAGACATTGGTGTAGTTTCTATCGGCCAATCAAAAATACCGGTCTTCTATAAACTTTCGCTTTTGTATGTTACCACTTTTCTTTTTAGCGCCTAGTTTTATTAGCGTTTTTTTTGGCAATAAGTTTTTTTTATTGCGCAATATGCAAAATTTGGATTTGAGCAAAGATTTTATGTAACCAAGGGAGTACCAGTGCCATAAAATTACCCAACTGGAAACCTTATAGTATTACTAGAGAGTCGTGAGTCATGGGTCTTGGTAGTCTAATCAAAAATCATGGTAGTCTAGTGGTTATAAGCTCAGTGCCTCTCATCTCAGGTACGAGAGTGTCCGCTATCGATTTTAGGTCAGCAAAGTTATATATTGTCCAAGTCCGAAGTGTATAATGGACACCAATGCTTGAGTAAAGGTGAAGGAAAACATCTGGAGTAAACCAGGTCTTCAATTTCTGAAATTGACAATCTATCTTGGGCTACCGTGGTGATTAACGCTCATTCCTTCTATGCAAGAGAAGAATTATTAAGCCTAGTGGAGACACTAAAAACGCTGATGATGATGAACAAAAAAATTAGCTTTTTTAGCGCCAGATTTCTTTAGACCCTCTTAAACTTTTTATGCAAATATTAGTATATGTAGATTACAACAATCTATTGGCAATAAACGGAATTGTTAATTTATGTATTAATTTGGTTTACCTATTTGATCTTGAAACAGCATTTAAAATGCAGAACAAACCTTTAAAACGATTGCATAGACAGCCTTCATCTCATATCGCGTAGAATCGATTTATTAAAAATCTTAAACCATATTATAAAACGTCTTTTTCAGATATAATTGCAAATATGAAAAAACCACCATTGCAGGCACCATTTTTGTGTAGGAAATCATCAAATGACCTCTCCCGCTGTGGGTGCGGCGTTACAGAGTGTCAGACTCTTACAGACTAAAACCCATCATGTTCCTTCTGGAGCCCTTCGTGTACCAGGGCCGCGGTAACTCTTGTGAATGATCCTGCAGAGCCGGTAGATGCGACCCTAAGGCACCCGTAGAATATCACAAGACCCTTTCATTGACCCTAACTAACGTCATCATTCATTGTGCATTATTTCATTAAAGAATATAAACTAAGCCTTAATATTCATTAACTCAAATAAATGAGCGATATTGTCAAATAACTGATGACAAAAACCGCTTCATTCAAGTTTATAAAGTTATCAACTGTTGTGTTTTTAGATGTATAGGTGTGATAATGTCACTCGTCTAAGATTCACTTATAATCTTCATAAACGTAACTTAAACAAATATAAAGAAAGGGTTAAACTCAGTGTTTGACAGAGTTGTCGCGGCCCTGATATACAAAGGGCTCCAAAAGGAAAAATAGCGGAATTCCATAATTTTAAAAAAGGCTTCTAGATTAAGTAATAGAAGGGCTCCAAAAGGCAGAATAGCGGATCTTCATAATTTCAAAAAAGGCTACAATAGAAGCAATTTTTCCTCCACAGATGTCGATTCACGAAATACATCCGATGTTTCCCTGCACGAAGGAAGACATACAGGAGATCAGAAGGGAACTGGGACTCAAAGAGAGCACGCTGGAGGAAGACATAGATGCTATCATTGAGTGGTTTCAAAAGCAGCCACATTTAGTCGAAGCTGGAATTGGTAAGATTTTGTCAACTTTTTGAAAACAAATGACGATGTCCCTGAAAGGGGAACGAGGCGAATGTAAACGAATCCATGATAACTGGCACACTTATGAATCTGACCCGAAAGCACCATTGAAATCAAACTCAAAAGTCATTTACTCAAAGTAGACGAAAATCAGCACTTTTTGAAGGTCGTACTTACAAAAGACAGCCCCCAAAACGCCCACCCTTCACCACTTACTATGTGTTTTTGCTGGGAAGAAGAAGTGGTGGAACAAACTCCCCAGCAACGAATGGCAATAGAAATGGTTTATTTTTAATCAACTTAAAAAGAGTTTCTCAGTTTGACCTGTTTGTATAATGTTTGTGCGCAATTGTCTTTCTTTACATTACATCTGTCACAAGGTGTCATAAGAATCTGACTGACGTCATCTGAATTTGTTTGTCATTTCTGGGGTTCTTCATTTGACCAATATGACGCGCGCAAGAGTGCGTGGTCTCATAATATCTCACTAGAATAACCTAAAATTCCTTTCGTTCTGGTCGTTCTGTTCATTCAGCACCTATTATAATATTTGCGTTCACCATATATGCCCAGCAGACGGGAAAAGTTTTGTAAACGAGTGACAGTGGTTTAGATTTTAGATTATTATTTCGAAAAGAACCTTTTTGGTTTGTTGTTTTTTTTTATTGGGACCCGAACCAGCCTGAGCTGGTTTTATTAATATACCAGGATCTTCCTCGCGCATTCCTGTTTTGGGTTAATAAAGGTTTATTTTGGAAACATAAGAAGTGTTTCGCACTCTGTAAAGTTTTAGTCGGCCGATAGTACGCACATTACAAAGATCAGGTATTGAGCCGGTATCACACTGACTGAAAACTTTGATGAAATTCTATAGATATGAATACCTACTATTTTCTTCAAAAATCCATATTTGCTAACCATCGGTTCCATTTTACCTGAAACACCCAAAAATATGATGTTACTCATATAGCAAATTACATATAAACGTATATAATTTCAAGCCTTTTCCCACGATTATATGCAAAAATTGCAGAAAACCACATAATTTGTATTTGGATTCAAGAATTAAATGTCTGATGTTGTTAGCACTTTGTTCATATGGTCAGAAGGTCATCGGAAGGGTATAGAAATCGACCCTGCATGAACCGCCATAGTATTGAGGCATGCATGCATTATTGTTAGTCAGTAGGCAGTTAAGTGAATGAATCATGAACTGAATTAAGAAAAGTAATTATAATAAATTTACATCACAAAATGAATTCATTATACAATGTGTCACTAAAATTCAATAAAATCGATTCTGACCTAAAAAATGGTGACAAATTGTTACTATGACTTCATTCCAGCTAAATTCGGGTACATTTTGTTATTGTACCAGAGAGAGAGTATACCATCTCAGTGATGATTCACTTTCATCTACATTAAAAATCACTTTCTTCACAATTTTTTTTTCGAAAGTAGCCATATGCCTAATATATTTTCAACGGGATGTCATTTTCTTTAACCAGTCTCAATACGCCAGTATCTCCTAGGATTCTACATATACATGCCTTTTTTATTTATTTTATTTATTTATTTATTTGAATCAGGCATCAAGGCCCATAGAAAAATACAATACACAAATATTATAACATTAAAACATACACTAATACATATTTTATATAAGTAACTTAAAAACTAATGCACACGAAGTGTCGGCGTCATGTTACGCTGCGAGGTGTCGCGTAGCCATCCTCGGAACCTCCGATAAACGACACCTTTCGGCCAAAACTCTTCCTTGAGGAATGTCTCGATGTGATGAGTTGGAACTCGCACCATGAACGAATTGAAGTTCGTATTGTGGCGCGACTCCAACTTCGCCACTCTCAAGGTCCAGTTGGTCTTGGACCGGACATACTCCACGATCTGCTCCACCGTCGTGGTGTGATGTAGACGGGACACGTACAACTGCGTCGTCGTTTTTCGAATGGCACGTTAAACTGTAGGTCCCGGTTGTCATTGAACATCCTTGGCAATCGTTACGGGTAGTCAGAAGCCAGTAAGTCTGACACCAGTCTATCCAAGGGGTATTGGGTTGCCCGGGTAACTGGATTGAGGGGGTCAGATAGGGCAGTCGCTACTTGTAAAGCACTGGTACTCAGCTACATCCGGTTAGATTGAAAGCCAACCCCAACATAGTTGGGAAAAAGGCTCGGAGAATGATTCAATACATGCCTTTGATAAAAGTGCCATTTAAATTTTCAGACCGAGATTTTGTAGAACGAATGCTGGTGGTGACCAAAGGCTCGCTGGAGAAGGCAAAGAGAAGAATAGACAACTTCTACAAATACAGACTGCTGGCACCAGAGATAATACAGAACAGAGAAAAGGTTCTATCGGACTCTGAGGATTTGTGGACTTCATAGTAAGTAGTGCTCGCACAAAATAAGTTGGCATTTGTGAAGTATGCCGTTTGATAACTCGTGAATCAAACTCAACTCAAACCCATTTTTTTTTATTTCAAATAGGCTTATGAAAGCTCTTTCGAAACGTCAAAGTTAGGTGCACGGTTCCAAAGAGTTGGTCTCATGGAGAAGAACCGGCAAGAAACTCCATGGACACTCTTTTTAAAAGAAAATAAAATTAATTACAAATTTCATACAGTTTTCTATCTAGTCCTGAGAATGTTATACAATTAGATTGTTGCTAAAAAGAATGCGCAGCATTGAACATTTTTTGTTTTGACACACAACCATGTTTATGACACAAATGTTGACTGTACCGGGAATCGAGCCCCGGAACCTCTATTCGGCAGTCCGCTGCTGTGACCATTGCGCCAACTATGTTGGCAATGCTTCAATTCGATAACATAATTATGTTTGTACAAAAGCCCTTAGGCCCTTATTTATCGTACCAAAGACCGCTTATTAGCTTTCAAAATCTACGCAACGAGTACAGCAAAATGACAAAAAAAACCGGCTAAGTGCGAGTCGGAATCGAAATCGAAGGGTTCCGTAAGATCTATAAAAAACACATTAGTTGAATACAACTAATGTGGTCCAATAGGAGATCCCCAAAATATTTGTTATTCTAGTTTTCAGTATTAGTTATTATAACGGAACAAATAATAAATATTATGAGAAAATTTCAACTGTCCAGCTGTCACCTTTCTTAGTTATACAGCTTGGTGACAGATCCTCAGAAGGACAGGGCCCCGATTCTCCTAAGTTAATAATGTCAAAATCGAATAGAAAACGAATCGCAATATGATCGCAATAGCCGATTTAACCATATCGGGCATTCTGCTACTAATAAAAGACCAATCGTATTCGATTGACATTTGATTGGTGTGCGATTGGTCTGCTATTTTGGTGATTTTGGTCTATACGGTAGTTTGTTGTACAATCATTTTGCAATCGTAAATCATTTGCAGACAAAACGATTCATTATTGAGTGACAGAAAAGGATAAAAACGTTTATTTCAATCATCAATCAAAGAAAAAATAGCGGAATGCCACATACGCTTCAATCGTAATCGAGTCGGGATTGGATATCAGTCGAATCGAGTCGAACGTGAATCGTATGGCGCTTAAGTAAAATTAGGAGAATCGGGCCCCTGATGACAGCGAATTCTTAGAAAAAACAGGGTTTCATTTTACCCTTTAGGCACTGAACCCTAAAAACAGACAGTTTACTTGCAAATTAAATTACGCATTAACTGTTTGGTTTGCTAACTTATAACTGATAGATACTTACATTGCATAAGCAATACTAGTAGCAGGTAAATTTCTTCGCCTACTATAATTACTATTGCTTGCGCATACGCAATCCTTTACGGTTTGTGAGCAGAAATGCAATGTGCACTACTGACATCAATGTTTGAGGGCTCGTGGTTCAGTGATCGCATGTTTCGATCGATCAAGGTTAAGCTAAAAATGGAGGTTGGAATTTGGATGGGTGGTCAAATTTTTGAATCTATATAAGTTTGTGGGTTTAAAACAGAGATCATGACGTTATCCTGATTGTATTTTTTTTTATTTGTGGTACATGTTAAATAGTAGTTAGAGTAAAAAAATCTGGCAATCCATTTTTTTGACCAATCAATCAAAAATTGCGTAGTTTAAAAATACCTAAGATAGGTCTGAAGAGAGTCCAAAAATTTTAAAAGAAACATTGTTATGCTACTTAAAATACCTATCATTTTTTTTAACTATTCACTACTTAGTTCAGTCATCATTATTTTTTATCTGAGCATCGGATGGAAATTATATGGTTTATTTGATATTCTGAACTGGCAAAGTCATTATACACAGATTGTTATGAATGATCATCCATCCTCCGAGCCTTTTCCCAACTATGTTGGGGTCGGCTTCCAGTCTAACCGGATTCAGCTGAGCACCAGTGCTTTACAAGAAGCGACTGCCTATCTGACCTCCTCAACCCAGTTACCCGGGCAACCCGATACCGCTTGGTTAGACTGGTGTCAGACTTACTGGCTTCCGACTACCCGTAACGACTGCCAAGGATGTTCATTGACAACCGGGACCTACAGTTTAACGTGCCATCCGAAACACAGTCATTGGTGTCTAAGATATACTTAGAAAGTACATACAAACTTAGAAAAGTTGCATTGGTACTTGCCCGACCTGGAATCGAACCCGCGCCCTCATACTCGAGAGGTTGGTTCTTTGCCCACTAGGCTATCACGACTATGAATGATAAATACATTAAATTACATAAAATGATTCTTAAAACAGGGATTTTGAAAACTTTATTTATTTTTATTTATGGTCATATTGTTAGTCTTATAAAGCAGTCGCTTCTTGTAAAGCACTGGTACTCAGCTGAATCCGGTTAGACTGGAAGCCGACCCCAACGTAGTTTGGGAAAAGGCTCGGAGGATGATGATGTTAGTCTTATAAACAATAGTGATGACGTTATTTTATAGTTCTTCCGGTCGAAACTCATACGTAATTAAAATACAATTGTTTTTTAATTATTGCTTAGTAATAACAATTATTGCCTTTTATTCCTAAACATAGGGTTTCAAGAGGTCAAGTCATCTTACAATCTCCTGACTGACGACCCCTATCTCTTTTGCTATCAAATTATATTGTTTACCGGTTAATTTACTTCAATACCTAATGCTTTTGATGATGATGATGACCTAAAGTTTTTTTTTTATATAGTATGCAGGTCACCATGCCCAAAATGTTCAAAGGTCACAGAGTCAGCGTGGTTAAGTTTCTGACGGCAGACCCGAGTGATTTCAACAGTGAAGTCTTCATGAGAAATACTTTTATGGTAAGGTATTATTTAATTATTTATTTGACTGTAGTTTTATTTGTTACTCAGAAAAATTAATACAAAAATCGAGGTGTAATTTTGCCAAAATGAAAATTATGCTTCATTTAGCTATGGGTATTGCATACTATCTATGTATATGCGTATATTTTCTACGTTACCAGTATTTTTATCGAGTCTAATGATGATTAGGGCCTCACTTCTCGTATAGACTGAATACTGGGACAAATTGTTGCCATTAACCCTATGGCGCATCCACACATGCCGCCGGCTTATGCCGCCGGGTTTCAGACCGCCTTGCCGCTGAATGCAGGCCGCCGGCTTTACCGGCGGTTGCCGGCGGCCTGCAGATGCGGTTGCAATTTTTGCAGTAGTGTTGTGACTTTCGTCGAAGTTAGTCGTGTACGTAGGATTGAAAGATGTTGGACTATGATATACATAGTTGCGTGTATCGCAAGTGTAGTGTTGTATGTTATTATTCGTAAAAAGAACCGCAAAATCAAACAGAAGATATTGGGTCAGACCAAGTCTACGAAATAGGCCTAATGTGTCCCTAATGGCGCATCCACACATGCCGCCGGCTTATGCCGCCGGGTTTCAGACCGCCTTGCCGCTGAATGCAGGCCGCCGGCTTTACCGGCGGTTGCCGGCGGTAAAACAACAACAATACCACTCCGTATCGAAGCCGCAAGCAAACTGCCGCCGGCAACCAAAAGCCGCGCGTGCCGCGGCTGAGATGCGGCAAAAGCCGGGCATGTGTGGATGCGCCACTAGAAAATATGAATATCGGCTGATGTTTAAACACAGATAGAATCAGGAAGTGGTCCATGTGAATTGAAACCAATTAATTCGTCGTGGTAGATGAAATAGAAATGACCTGTACGGCAGTTGTTATTATCTTCCTTAGTTAATCAGTATTTTATGATTATGTGTATTTATTATTTTAGCTTGCCGACATCAGAATGAAGTACGACTACTTCCTTGGCGATATCTGGGTGCTGGACATGAAATACGCCACCTTCGCACATCTGCTCAGACTGAACCCTAATTTAATGCAGAAATCAGCACATTTGTTTCATGTAAGTTAGTTTAAACCTAAAAATCAGTTTAGCCGTTAAAGAGTTACAGTGCCCAGTTGTTTCGGAAGTTAAAACATAGTGAAAACACTGGCAGAAAACTCTGTCCATGTTATGTAACCACTGCTGAAAACTTAAGCATAGCTTAAATGATATAGCATTTTTTTACTTTTATTATTAAAATCTGTTCAACGGACGTAACGTCACCATTACTAAAACACCTCTAGAAAAATCTACTTTTACTGTGCCTGAAATTTTTATATACTTAGCAGCTATCGTATACTACATTACAGAATGCAATATAGGTAGTATACGTAATAACAAAAGCAATTATTAAAAGAGACATTATATTTCCAGGAAGGTCTCGGTCTTCGCATCCACTCCATCCACGTGCTAAACGCGACCAGTCTTCTCCAACACGTCATCAGCTTCATGAGGCAGTTCTTCAGCCCCAAGATAATAGACCGCGTGGTGGTACACGAGTCTCTAGACGACTTGCACATGAGCGTTCCTAAGAGATATCTGCCGAAAGACTATGGTGGTGAGGAGGCAGCGTTGTCTGAGTTTAAAGGTGAGTAAAATTAGTTGGAATTATCTATATTATTTATCCATATACACACCTTGGAAGGAAAGATTTTCCTAGCCTGTGGGACAGCCCTCTGCAGGGCAGTCTTCCCATTTCATCTCCACTGCTCTCAATCTTTAGAGTTTATAATCACAACCGTGATTATAAACTTAAATTGGGATTGTACCTGTCAAATCAAACTGCTAGAAGACCGATGCGAGCCATGTGCGATATTAAACTTTCTGAATATACCCTACATTGTAATTACATAGTTAACATAATTCGCTCCAGATATTTTTATGATGACTTCCATATCAACCACTGCTTCTGTCATAATATTGCAATTGACAACTATTCTAGATATTTTTCAGGAACATAACATTCATAATTTCCGGTTGGCTCTATCATCATCATCATCATCAGCCTATCGCAGTCCACTGCTGGACATAGGCCTCTCCAAGTGCACGCCACTAACATATATATCTAACAATAATATATATTTTTCAGATAAATACGAAAAAGAAATTCGAAGCACAAACACTAAGCAGTTCCTCCTCAATTGTATGAAAATGGTTTCCAACGAGAAGAAAAGACCGAATTCTGATATCAATGAAGAATTTCTAGCCGGATCCTTCAGGAAGTTGGATTTTGACTAATTTTTAATGGCAGGTTTATTATTTTTAATGCTTATTAATAAGTGTAGTTCTTATTATTTTATATTAAAGTTTTTAAGTATTGGTGATTAGTGTTTTATTTTAAAACTGTGGGAATTTTAGTGGAAAAGTTAATTAATTAATTACACCTTTGTCTTCGCCTCGAAAATGTATGTCCTGAACCTAGATTAATACAAACCTATCTTCCTCTCCATTTCAGTTAGGTTTTAATTCAGCCCTTTTAGCTTAAAAACGTATCTAATTAAAAACAAAAAAATCATCATCACCCTTATATGTATTTGGTAACTTTTTGTTTGGTAACAATTTTTTTTTTCGATTATGATAGCGTTGCTTTTCGATTTTTGTCCTACTTATTCCTATCACTATTCAAACCGTATTTTTTAAGGGACATCTCTGCTTATACAATTTTCAAATAAGACAAAGTGTGAACTCTGAAGTTCCAAATTACAATTTGAGACTTGAATTGTAAGTTCAGATTAGTTAGTGTTAGCAAAATATTTAACTTAACTTCTTGTGGATTTAGCAACTTTGTATTTATTTTGCTAAAGGGTTAAGTTTGGAATCGGCAGTTCTGAGTTATTATTTAAATTACAATTATTGAAGAAAGGGTAGATATTACGAAGGATGAAGCGAATTGGGGCCAATTAATATATATTTCGGAATCTTTAAAAAACCTAGAGATATGTACATCTTTAACTATAAGAACTGTGAACACTATGTAATTCGGTATTGTAACAAAACAACGGAAACTGTATTTTTATGGTTTATTTTTGCACACTCAAAAATACAAAGGCAAAATATTTCTACATAAAACTTACCTAATTGTACAAAATCACCAATTATTTTGATTTTGACCTCTTTTCATTACTTAAAATCGATCGAATTTCAACGTTAAAGTACTAATATTTATCAACAGCCTTACATTTCACATCAGATGTAACAAATAAATGTCCAAATGCCCGATGCAACAACATCCTATAATTAATTTAAAATGAACAAATAAAGCCCTAGTTTACCGACAACATAAGCTAACTTGGGCCTAAGATACGAGAGTTGACAATGTTTTTCACTACAGTACAAACATAGGACTATTCACTAGTTTATTTACCATCTAAACTACAGTTAATCTAACTCTAATTTTCTGAAGGAACCTTCGACACCGAATTCGTCAGTTATCTTAGAAGCAGTCACTCTCTTCGCTTCGTCCACGTGGAAGTTCTTCTCCTGGTTCGCGAAGAAGTCCTTCCAGGTGTCAGATTGCAGGGTTTCGTACCATGTGTCTGTGGAAATAATAACAAAATAGTTATTAATATTACAGAAATATGAATAAACTAACTTCGGCACTTGGCTTTACACTCATTTCGAGAGGGGTTCTCGGATGCCGTCTATGTTCATTGAAAATTGTATTGAAATGGGTTACGTACAAACTTACTTTCGTATTTAGGAATAGTTATTGTTTATTGTAGATAATCTGATGTATTTCATTATTTTTAGCTATTTATTATTACAATAAAAATAAAATGAAAGTAGAAAAATGACATACAAGAAGAACATCAATTTCTAGTAATGATATACAACAAGTGAAAACTATTTTTAAATTAATAACAACATGAATTATCATTCACAAAAACTATATCCTTATCATCCCCATCTAGTAAGTCTATAGCTCACTACATGTCATCACCATCAAAAAAGAGAAAGGAATAAAAACAGAACACTCACCACAAATATCCTTCACAGTCATATCAGCAGTTCCACCCAAATCCTTAGGAAATATCTCCTTAGGCAGTACACTGAAAACCTTATCAAAACCTTCATGGAGATGCAGCCTCTCCTTATGTTTGGGTTTCATGATAGTCTTGAAGAGAGCCAGGATCGAGTGGCCGAAAGATGGCACGTTGACCAGGTGTATGCCTTTCATTTTTATGGCGTAGCATTGCTGTGGAAAGAAAGATATGGTCATAAGCAAAAATGAATTAATGTGAAATGAAAAAAAATTGTTGGATTGTGACAACATTTTCGTGGTTAGGCAAAAAATAAAATCTTTATTTTGTTATTTATTTCCAAAAGAAAGCTGGAAAGGCGGGTTATTCATAACCATTTACAAACTGCAAACTGTTGGCTGGCTATTGACTGACAGTTTCATCATCATCCTCTGACCCTTTTCCTAACTATGTTGGGGTCGGCTACCAGTCTAACCGGATTCAGCTGAGTACCAGTGCTTTACAAGAAGTGACTGCCTATCTGACCTCCTCAACCCAGTTACCCGGGCAACCCGATACCCCTTGGTTAGACTGGTGTCAATCTTACTGGCTTCTGACTACCCGTAAAGACTGCCAAGGATGTTCAATGGCAGCCGGGACCTACAGTTTAACGTGCTATCTGAAACACAGTCATTGGTGTCTAAGATATACTTAAAAAGTACATACAAACTTAGAAAAGTTGCATTGGAACTTGCGTCAGGCAAGTCTGGAAGCGAACCAGCGCCCTCATACTCGAGAGGTTGATTCTTTGCCCACTAGGCCACCACGACTCGACATTGACTGACAGTTTATAGTATGATAATCGGAGGCGCCATCGACCTTTTTAGGCGACCGATACCTAATCAACGTAACACTACTATTTCTATACGGCTGAACAGCCAACAATACTAAAAAGCCCGCAGGCTTCGAAGAATATTGAAATCTTGTTATGCTTCCTTTAATTTCAAAAGCAACTAAACAAACTTACCGTAATATGATAGTAAATCTTCGAAATGATGATGGGCGTGAACTGCAAAGCCTGGTTGAGCGTCGCGTTGCTAAAGTCAAATATCCAGTGATCACCCTGTGAAGTCTCGTTAAAAAGTCTGTATTCTCCCATCAGGAAGCCTAGCCTTGCCACGTCTAAGACTACCATTTCTGGGCTTAGTATTCTGGAAAAGAAAAACAAATGAATTCATTAGCATCATCATATCAGACAATTGACGTCCACTGCTGAAAGTAGGCCTCTCCCAAGGAACGCCAACCATCCCGAACATGGGCAGTCGGCACAAGAAATAAATGACAAAAAAAATACGATTTCAATAAACGAATCATTATGTATAGGTAATCTTGTAAGCATTTACTTAAATCTGAGATCATATATACAACTACGCTCATTATGCGACCCCAAGAATTAAAAATATATTGTACGCTGTAGGCATATTTCTTAGCTTTTTGAAAAAAAAAAAACAATTTCCCAGATGTCATCATATATAGAAATAGGCGATATATAGGCATGGCTTCACTTAAAAGTCGAGTACTAGCATTTATTTAGAGTGAAACCTAAACCCAATTAAACTTTAAACGCCAAGAAGATTCTAATACACTTAGGTAATTGAAATCAACCACCCAATCCTGCTAATTAAATGATCCTCATAACCTATCTTCTAACTCAAAACGCAAACTCAAACAGCAAAATAATGACTCAAACACGACAACCATTACTCAGGAACATGCTAAAATAATTCCTCTCTTCCTTCACAGACTGTTACCCAACTCCCAGCGAAACCAAGATATAAAATACGCTAGACGTGGCCCGTAACGTAAGTCTGTTAAAATTTTCACGATCCGACCTCTGACAGCGTTGGCAGCGTGTAAACGGGCTTCCTAGACCACTCGTGAATATTTGATGCCGCTTCCAGTTTGCAAGGGATCCGTAACAAATTGAAAGTGCATTGTGATTTGGATCGTTATTTTGAAATTCTGTGAGTTTATGGTGGTTTCGAAGTTGGTTTTTGGTAGTTTATTTTCGATTCTCGGTGTAGAAGAGATGAGTCTGGGAATTTTTGGTTGGTTTGTACGTGAATATATTTTTTTTAACAGGCTTTTTGTTGAGTGTAAAGAAAGTTTTGAAATATAGACAAAACCGTTGTGAGAGAGAATATCTATTTCTACTTAATAATTGCACACACTAGATCAACTAAACCATGTACGAATCAAAATAGCTAAATGTATTTTACACACTCTTCTTTATGAAAAAGTCACATAGGTACCAGACTCAATTCCTCTGTTCCCGAGATAACTACCATTCATAATACAACTAAACCTCATACAAACTTATAACTCTTCAACAATCGTAAGTATAATAATAAGACACAAGAGGAACAGTACTCCTAAGTTCATTTGAACCGAGTTTCAACAGAAACTTTTTGCGTACATTCACATAAGTTTGAAAAGCTCCTGAAAACGGAGAAAGGAAAGATAGCGGAGATACCACAAGGAAGGTAGGGCAGGCGTCTTCTTGTAGGTCAAGCAACGTACGATTGGCGTGATCAGTTACTAAAACTAACAAGGCGTTCGGGTTCCTTGTCAAATCAAAATCAATCTGTCAAAGATTGGTTTTGATTGATTGGTGATTTTATTTTGAAAATAATGAGCGGGTTCTTTAGAAGGTGAGTAAGGGACGAGCTAGTAGCGTCTCTCGTCCCCCGAACACCCGCATTTTTTCGCGCTACTTACTTAAAAGATTTTGCGTTATGACATCTCTGCTAGTCATTTTGTTCTCTGTGCGCCTGGCAAACTGGTATCCGCAAGTTTAAGAGGATCTATGAATTGTTAATGCGGTAACATTATTTTGGTAGGGTTTACTGAATCTGCTTGCATTCTCTTTAGAAATAAGTTTACCCGACTGTGCCAAGAGCGTTATGTTTTTTGAGTATTTTTATATGAATACTTTTAGCTTATATATATTAGCTTGAGAGGTTTCGTTAAAGTTGTCTTGGTTTATAGAGTGACAATGAGTTTGACAATTAAAAAAAATATATTATGAAGAGCAGTAGCGTTTACATGCTACTTTTTATTCCAAAGATTTCTTCAAACGAGTACGTAAAGCCTACATAGTTAATCTCTAGTCTTATAATTTATTTTGTGAATGCTGGTAAACCAGTAAATCAACAAGTTGATAAGTCAATTGAAATTGTTATAGTTGATCTCCTTGTCCTGTCCTGTCTCCCTTATAAGCATTTAAGTTGATTTATTTATCAGAATACTTATCTCACGTAAATTAATTGGAACAACGATGTGTCAGCCGAAAGATGTACACTGCTGAACAAAGGCTTTTTTATGAGAAATCATCAAATGACGCCAGGTTAGCAGCGTGACGGAGTGTCAGACTCTTACTGACTAAAACCCATCATGTTCCTTCTTAACCCGCTCTTTAGGTACCAGGGCCGCGGTTACTCATTCGAACAACCTCGCAGCAATGGCAGGATCCCTCAAGGTTCACCAACTTTATCGCTCGATCCACTGCTTTCCGAATTTACAACATGACATATTGTACTTACCTAATGAGAACAAAATTAAAACTAATTCTATTTCAACTTACCTAAATATCATGATCCTATGGTTATCCTTGGTCCTCATGGGTGGGACAACCCAGTACCCTTCCTTCAGGTACTTCTCCATATTAGGTAGGAGGGGTGACCTGCCTCCGAGCAGATCAGGCATTCTTCCTCGGGCTGAGAAGTAGTTGTCTATCTTCTCCTTGCTCTGTTCCACGCTGAATCCTCGGGAAATTAGATGTCCGAGGGTTATGCGATCGTCTGGAAGTGAATGGAAGGTTTTTTTTTAATGATTGTGGTAATTTTCTTTTATTACCTAAGTACCTTTAAGTAAAAATATTTCCTTATACTGAGTAATCTGTTAAATATAATATCACAATTTTTCCGTGTTAACGTTGAATATAATATATTAACGGTATGCTTAGTCGTAACTACAGCTAATCAAAAGTTTCCTTTATGATTAAAAAACGTGCTTAAAAATATAAAAAAATCCACGTTTATTAAATTAAATAAGGGGCTAACAAAATCTAACAATCTGGGCAAGGTTTTCTTATAAGGTAGGTATGTTTTGTTTCGTCAGACATATCTAAACACAATTATATACTTATTTCATCTATTTTATACAATACTAGCTGTTGCCCGCAACTTCGTCTGCGTGGGCAATATGGAATAGTCAAAATACTACTTATCCCGTAGGTGCATTCTTTCACGTGACAGTATAATTAGGATTAGCACTTAGCAGTAGCATAGATGTCATAGGTGTCATTGAACACCATTGGCAGTCGTTACGGGTAGTCAGAAGCCAGTAAGTCTGACACCAGTCTAACCAAGGGGTATCGGGTTGCCCGGGTTACTGGGTTGAGGAGGTCAGATAGGCAGTCGCTTCTTGTAAAGCACTGGTACTCAGCTGAATCCGGTTAGACTGGAAGCCGACCCCAACATGATTGGGAAAAAGGCTCGGAGGATGATGACTTAGCAGCAGCATAGATTCATTGATCAAGGTTGTGTTGTGGATGTGACCATTTATCTAAACGAAAGAAGTAAATTTTGTGACGTTGTGAATATCTCTGGATCTAGTCAGCCAATTTGGAAAATTATTACGTATGGTGCGTAAGTAATTTTCACAGGAAACAGCTATAATCTATGTCTATATGCTTTGAGTCTGACAAAGCTGTCATTTGTAAATTTTCTGCAGCTGCTGCGACTAATCAGAAGCCAGAAAGTCTGTCAGTCTTACCATGGATATCGTCTTGTGTAGTCGACTGGATTGAAGATAGGTAGATAGGTAGTCGCTCCGAGCAAAATATTGGTACTCAAACAGATTCGGTGACTGGAAGCCAACACCAACATAGTTGGGGAATAGCTGGATGGATGATAAAATGAGTCATCATCATCAGCAGGCGCATAGGGTAGGATAGTTTCACTTACTCACTATGGTAAGGCTGACCCCACATTAGGCGTGCGCGATCCTCGGGCGTGTGAGTAGCGCGGGCGTCGCGAGCGCGCTGCAAACGCCGCAGGGCAGCAAAACGCGACGCTCATGCTATGCGCTCGCGACGCACGCGCGGCGCCCGCGCTACTCACACGCCCGAGGATCGCGCACGCCTAATGTGGTGGCCTAAGCCGGGACTCCACCGAAATGTTTGCATTAGTTCACGAATAGGCAAACTGTACGTATCTGTGAGAGTCCACTTCATGTGTTCGTACTTGAAACCTGCAGTTTTGCCAAGATTTTAAAAATGTGCGCTCGCAATTTGTCATTTCTTGGTGGAGCCAGCAAATCAAAAGAAACATAAGTGTTGTATACTGTGCGTCACTACCGCACACCGGGAAAATTTCGCTCTTGCGGAGGACGTATATTTTGTGTCACACGTAAACAGGACGACAGTAAGTATCCACCGAAACACTTTCAAAGATCTGATGAACGAACAAATCAGACCTGACTTGGTCACCTGGGGCCAATCAGAGCTCTATGAAACGATAATACGCTTTGGCTCCTATAACTGTTATTGTGGTTTCTGAAAATTTATTCACCTCATTCAACCATGAATGTAATTCTGATGGCGACGTTGGCAGATCAACTCTTTTGACTTCTCGAATAGGATACCATTGGTTTTTGTGCTATGCACACCTGCAATGCATTCTGGATTAGGATAGGATATAGGTGGATAGGATTTGCAACAGAGAACAATTCTGTCTTTAGATTTGTGATTAAATGACATCAAACGTAGTTTTATATAAAAGGTATTTTTTTTTTAGACTTGGCTCGGGTCGTACTGAGACTGTTCGTAATCGTGAACAGTGTACTTGCGATCAGAAGTTGAAAGTAAGCATGTCTCTGGTATGCGGCGCGTAATTTGTACGTTTTCAGACGCATAAAGCATTTTACGTGTGTATGGTATTAAATAGAGAAAGCTCCCATTTCTTATCTGCATTTGTATCTGTTCTTGTTTTTAAAGCTACAGAATCCTACATTACCTACCTCACGCTTAGCAGCGCTTGCGAGAGATAGATCCTCATTTCTTCTAGGATTAAGTTTACATATTTTGCATCAGAAAAAATAATTAAGGTCTACTTAATACTACTCACTCAAAGTAATTTGTTTTAAGGCCAGCACATCAGTGGAAGATAAGCTAAACTATGTTTATGAAAAAATCCTGATATGAACTCCATCTGTAAGTTTAAACGATAATTAATTGTTCCACTAAAGTCATCATTTTTGACATAATGTTCAAAAAATAATTTAGATGGCACCGTTTTAAATTTGGCTGAGAACTATTAATTTTCTTTTCATCAAGGTAATAATTATAGTTGGATTTTGATGTGGCACGGCAAACTGACAAACACTATTGAAATGTCTATCGAAAAATTACACTACGTGTTAAAATATGGTGAATTACGGAAAATACACAACTCCATCTGTTGAATTAATAATCCTCTATAAAGAATGTATGGTAATATTGTCATTTACCATCTCGCTCCTTTGACTAATTTGATGTATTTTATTTAACACAGATTTAGCACAGATGGAGCTACTTTAACCTTGGCTAAACAAAATTTTCATATTTTTTTTTCTTCCGAAGTTATATATAAAGGTGTGATTTTCTGTGTTAAGATTAATAATAGGCCGATCAACTAATATAAGTACAACATTCAAATGGACAGTTTTGACAAATAGATTGCGTGTCGTAATATTTTACATCTTGAATTCACAAAATTTATCATATCTTTTGATAAAGTGAATCGATTTCGATAAAACAAAAACTAAGTAATACCCCAAGTTACGTAGAATTTTTGTATATAAGCATTGTCTGCATTTAATTCGTAGATTTTACGTGAATCCCGAACGAACAAACAGACAAACAGACAAAAATTACAAAAATGATGGAAATGGGTTCTGTTAGTTATTCTTTAACATGCTGGCTATTTTTTTTGTCAATTTCTTCAATGTACAAAAATTACTTTTCTACAGATTTATTATATGTATAGATTATCGGATTATATTTTTTTTCAAAGCCACATCAGATACGCCTCAACTGGCTATACGAACATTACATAATGCTCTTTCAAACCGGAACACAACAATATCTACGCTATGTAAAAACCCATAGTTATAGTTTTTCCCCGGACGAGTTCCTTCACAAAAGGATTTATAAATACCTGATGATGCTTTAACAAGTAAATATTGTATAAAAACTAGTTCATGACTAATGGAAGATTGTTTATGAAGTTTTTTCTTCCTTGGTTATTTATTAAAAGCTTGGGGATTTCACCTAAGAATATTTTTTACTTGTGTATTAGGCTGTAAAAAACAACCATACTGCGCAAGACTTCCTTGAAAACACAGCTATTGACTATTCTGAACTAGCTTGTCGTTGTCTAAACTTATCATATCCCTGCACATACAAAAAGTTACCAAATGCGGTATTCGGCGTATTTCTCGCATATTAATTTCTCTTGTAAGAACATAACAAGAATTTTTCAAATCGGTTCTATAGTTTCGCCTCTTGTATTGAAAGGGAAATCTTCATTATATTTGTGTAGAAATATACAAAAACCACAAGATAAAAGTCCCGATTAATGTACAATAGAGGATAATAATATATTTTTTAATTATTAACAAAAAGTAAACGTTTATTACTTCTTGATAGTGATAATTAGCGTGTCTATATAATCATTCGATTTATGAGTATTATATTATATACAACTTTATGAAGTAACACATTTTGCTTCCTTATAACTTAAGTGCATTGTTGAATAACATTTCTTAATGTCATCAAATGGGCACTATACATACCCACATACTTATTTATGAGGATGTTAACCAGTTTTTTATAAGATTACACCTTCCCTGGGGTTTTCCCTACATTATATCTATACTTACCTAGGCACTAAACGTAGTTGAAGTTAAGTATAGGAAAACGCAACCACTATAAACTGATTTATCTTTACTTATATGTATTTGATGCAAAAATGAGTTTGCCTTTTCCTGATTAGAGTTGGCTACCAGTCTAACTAGGAGCAGCTGAGTAGGTACCAGATTTCAAACACAGTGGATAAAATGTTGTACATTAGAACATTAAAAGGCGATATTCTGAAATAGGCTAAGAACCTGTGTTTAAGGCGATAAATACTAAAATAAGAACCGATTTCTATCTGACCTTCTTAACCCAGTTACGTGGGCCCCAGATATCACAAGGTAAGTCCCAGGACACAGGGTATTTTTCATTTTACCGGTTGCCAGATATGGGTGAAACCGGTGGAGAATAATCTTATATTATATTAATGACACTAAAACTTGAGAATGGCTGGACTGATTTTGAGTTTATTTTTGTTGTAAAATGTTCGTAGAGGTCCAGGGAAGGTTTGAACGATGCAAAGTTCGCGGAATCAGCATGTTATGTTTTAACCCAGTTAATTTTGCTAACCAATCCATAGGTTCATCCTAATTATAAAACAATAACAATGATGATGTTATAACGAATTCAATATGTGTAAAAATTATTATGGCGATGTCCGTATTGCGTTACAAATTATTGCGTGCAAAATATATTGATGACGACTGAAGGCCGTTTGTGATGTTTTTTTTTAATTAGTTGAGGAGACAAAGAAGATTATTATAAGAAAATGTTAATAATTATTCAAATATTGTAGTAGATACCTAGGTATTATTTAAAATTAACACTTAGCACCCAAGTAAAATTAATTATATAAGGAATTTTTCAAATAGTTTTATGAACAAATAAATGTCATTTGAAAGATTTACATTTACTTTTTATGGCCATAATCATAAAAGCTTGCGAAAAATAATATTAGCATTAGGTACAATAAAGTAATACAATATCTATAAATTACAAAAAAAAAACAACTTCAACCTTCTCCTAAGTCTAACAATACTATGCTGAAATGCACAAACATGCACGTACACTTCAAACTGAGAACCTCCTTTATTTGAGGTCGGTTAATGATTTATCTCTTAGAGATAATGATTATTTGCACAATAATAAAAGCCGTGTTCATCCCAATAGGCTGAAATTATTAATGACACTAAAGTAATTAATATCGTTCACTTTCATACAAGTTATTTTTATTACACTACTCCAAATGCGAAGGTTATTGACCTCTCAGTACAATGGAGTACATAATGATTACCATTTCAATTGTTTTAAATTAAACTTTAAAAATATTACATAATTAAAACTGAACACTTTAATGTTTTATTTTATTTTTACCCAAAGAAAATTTGAAAGAAACCATGTGTCCACCTATTTAATTAATATTATAAATGTGTAAGTTTGCATGTATGGATGTTTATTTCTCCTTCTCGCAAAAACTTTATTTGTCAACTTCTATTTTCTCTGTTTACTTCTATTTTGTCAAGATTTGCCAATAACATAGCTGATAGCCTACATTTGAAACCACTGGTGGAAGCCAGTATAAAACACACGTTATACAAAATGTAAACAAACAAATAGACATTGCATAACAACGTATTTAAACCAAATAATTATCTATTTCTAGCCTCCGTGATATAAATGCAGTATTTAATATATATCTACGTCAGTTTCCGTATTAATTAATGTGCATTATGTAATTATAAATTCCCAGCGTCATATGTAGGTTTAAATATACCACAATTAGCGTAGGTACCTAACACTGCAGATTAAACAGTCGACTGAAAAATGACCCGGTTGACAAAAATCATCATCATCTGCCGAGCCTTTTCCCAACTATGTTGGGGTCGGCTTCCAGTGTAACCGAATTCAGCTTAGTACCAGTGCTTTACAAGGAGCGACTGCCTATCTGACCTCCTCAACTCAGTTACCCGGGCAACCTTATGCGCCTTGGGTTAGACTGGTGTCGGACTAACTGGTTTCTGACTACCCGTAACGACTGCCAACGACGTGCCATCCGAAAACCCGGTTGACAAAAATGTTTCAAACAAAGTTTTCAGTCGGTCTAATACCGGATAAAAACCTCATATTTGTAATGTGCGTACTACCATTCATCTTCATAATGATTTATGAGCCCAAACAAACTAACGGCCAACTAAAGTGTGTATGGTACTCTTAATATACCACAATTAGTGTTGATAGCATTTTTAAAATTGCATAGTTCAAAAGTTCATTAATTAAATCAATATAGCGAAAATAATTAAATAATTTCTATAGCGAAATTCGCAATCTCCTGGGTACCACCAACTTCATAAAGGTACCACTGAAGTCGCTGGATGGTAAAAGTCTGCTGAAAAGCAAAAATGAAGTGTTAGATCGTTGGGCAGAACACTTCAATAAGCTACTTAATGTAGATCGAACAGCCGATCTACACTACATAGACAGTTTGCCTCAACTTCAAATAGCAGAAGAATTGGATGATGCCTTGTCTAAACATGAGGTGCTTTGTGCCATCAAACAACAGCAAAATCAGCGTGCGGTTGGCCTAGACCTTATACCAGGGGAACTTCTGAAGTACGGCGGCGAGGAACTGCATTCGCGCGTCTGGGAAATGTTTGTGCTTATGTGGGAGAAAGAACAAGTTCCTGAAACTTTTAAGTTATCACGCGTCAGGGCTCTCTATAAGAACAAAGGCGACCGGTCGGAATGTGGTTCTTACCGCGGTATTTCACTGCTCTCTGTCTCTGGAAAAGTCTTCGCCAGAGTACTTCTGAACCGCCTCAGGAACCTTTCTGAAAAGATTCTGCCGGAAACCCAATTTGGTTTCAGACCAGACAGAGGAACTTGTGAGGCAATATTCGCAGTCCGTCAACTCCAGGAAAAAAGTAGAGAGCAGGGACAGCACTTGTATCTCTGCTTTATTGATCTGGAAAAAGCCTTTGACTGCGTCCCTCGCGAGGCCCTCTGGAAGGTACTGAGAAAGTTGGGGTGTACAGAGAAGTTCATAAGACTCCTGCGACTCCTGCACGATGACATGCAATGTTGTGTAGCGGTTGAAGATGACCAATCGAGCTTCTTCTCCGTCACCTGTGGAGTGAAGCAAGGTTGTGTCCTGGCTCCCACATTGTTTGCATTATATTTTGCAGTTGTAGTCCGGGAAGTATTGACTTCTTCTCCTGAAGGAGTTCGTATTCGTTATCGGACTGACGGCAAACTTTTCAATCTGAATAGACTCAAGGCGACCACAAAGGTGTCCTATACACATATACAGGACATTATGTATGCAGATGACCTCTGTTTCGTGGCTGAATCCCCTGAAGTCCTGCAACAGCTAGTCACGAACCTTCACAAGCAGTGCTGTACATTTGGTCTAAAAATCAGCGTCAAAAAGACAGAAGTGATGTCTTTAGACAATCACGAACGTCAAGAACTGACCATTATGCTTGGTGAAGATGTGCTGAAGCAGGTCGATAAATTTCGATATTTGGGGAGCATTATAACATCAAAGTGCGACCTTGACGCCGAAATCAATAGCAGAATTGGTGCTGCAGCCGCTGCTTTCGGCAAATTCGACAAGAAGGTCTTCAGCTCCCATGACCTAAAGATATCCACAAAGGTCTCTGTGTATATGGCAGTTGTGTTGCCTTGTATACTCTACTCAGCGGAAACATGGACACCGTACCGACGCCACATCAAGCAACTAGACCGCTTCCACCTCAAATGTCTGCGCAAAATATTAAATATCCGTTGGTTTGATCGTGTGCGTAACACAGAAGTGTTGAGAAAAGCCAATGTAGGTGGCATTGAAGCATACCTCATGAGGAGACAGCTTCGGTGGTGCGGGCATGTACTGCGCATGCCGGATACTAGAGTGGCCAAGCGCATCCTCTACTCCGAGTTGCAGGAGGGCAAGCGGAAACGTGGCGGACAGCTGCTGCGATACAAGGATGTGCTGAAGCGCCACATGAAAAGCTCTTCCATTGAACCGTCTCAGTGGGAGAATCTGGCATCCAACCGCAGAGACTGGAGAAGCCGCGTTAAAGCCAAAGTCTTTGACTTTGAAGCACGCCGGCTTTCTGAGTTGGATGCCAAACGAGATGAGTTGAAAGCTCGACCACTTGTAGCTATCAACTACAACTTTGTGGCTGGTACCCTGACATGTCCGCAGTGTGCGCGGACTTTCACGCACAAAATTGGATACTCCAGCCACATGAGAGCACACGCACGCCATTAGGGTCGAAGTGGTCGCCGTTGCCGAAATCGGCGTGGAAGATTATTAATTAAATCATCATGGAGTGTGATAAAAATCTTAATGCATTTTTATCACAATTATGTATGGCTCAATTAAAAAGTAATCACACGATTTGATATAATTAAGTCGTTGAAAAAATATTTTTTTTCTCATTATAATACTACATACTTAGTTTATACTAATGTCATAAAGAGGATTTTTTTTTGTTTATTGTTTGTACCCAACGGGCTCCAAAACTCATCATCTCCCGAGCCTTTTCCCAACTATGTTGGGGTCGGCTTCCAGTCTAACCAGATGCAGCTGAGTACCAGTTTTTTACAAGGAGCGACTGAAACATGTTCGAATGACAGCCGGAACCTACAGTTTATCGAACCTGAACTTTATAAGACCAGATGGCTATTATTTTATGTCCTTCTTATTCTACATATAAAAAAAAAAATAGGAAGGTAAGGTACTGGTTTAAGTAATGCGTGGGAAGAGCCTGTCTTTATAAGGACCCGTTTTGAGTTCTATTTTTTTGTTTTTATAGTTGGTAAGCCAAGGTCTAATTTGTTTTACCTGGTAGTAAGTACTCTTTGTGGTAAGACTCATTGAAATGATTAATATAACTTTTGATTTAAATATTTTTTATATGACTAGTTCCATCATGATGGTAATCCACAGATTGGAATATTATTCAATATATATTTACGAGTAACTAATAGAACTGGAAATGAATAAGATAGAAGTTGAACTTTGTACAACTTCACAATTTATAGGTACTAATAAATATATTATTTATGTGTTATTTTATGCTGTTTTAAGAAAAATCATTAATATTTTAACGTCCCATTGTGTAGAGACTAATTCAAGAAATCAAAGGTCAGAAATAAAGTGGCAAATCGAATGTCAGAAAAATGAGAATAGCTACTGTAATGTTCCTTAATGGAATTTAGAATCCAACTTTATTATATTTTACCTCCTCAAGTGACACCTCCTGCACCCGGTCAAAAGTAGCCTATACCTATGTTATTCTTATAACCGTTCACTAATAACATAAATGCGAGAGTAACTCTGTATACCTGTATGGGTAAGTTACTGTTCTGTTACAGCCTTTTTATCGTCCCACTGCTGGGCACAGGCCTCCTCTCACACGGAGAAGGATTGAGAATTAATCACCACGCTTGCTCAATGCGGGTTGGTGATTTCAGACTATATGGGCCTAATACCTTGATATTGAACTTTTATTATATTCGGTATTTTATAGAAAGTAATTCTCAAAATACGAGGTCGACAATATAAAAGGGCAAAACAACTAAAATTCGATACAAGTGTCACAATTTTCCCATGACGTCAAATAGTTACCAATTTTGAACTTTTAACACATAATTTAAATCAAGGACAATCCATTTCTGAGTATCGGTTAGTCAGGTATTTTTATTGTATACGGAAATAAACTTATATGCGTATCGAGTCATATCGAGTATGATTCATAAGTTACGAGTTTTAGTTTATTAAAATTGTGTTTTGTTTTGATTTTTAGCACGTAAATAGATCGGATTATTTGAAATATTAATAGATACGTAACATAAAAACATGAAGAATTTGTTGTGTATTATTCCATAGAGGAAAACTTTATTTTTTGTTTGTTTGTACTCCACCTTAAAGGCTACGAAACGAATGCACTAAATTGAAATGAACTAAGCTAGGATAGCTACACTAACCCCGGGTAATATAGGTTACGTTTTATCCAGGTACGAGAAATAATGCCCCTAAATGGTATAATTTTCTCGGAACCCTGCACCTAGCTACTGAAATTTCATAAAAACTTGTAATAGGTCTTCATGAAATCTTTGCAATTGACTCAGAAGCTAGTCCCAACTAATATTATAAATGCGAAAGTAACTCGGTCTGTCTGTCTGTTACGCTTTCACGTCTAAACCACAGAACTGATTTTGATAAAATTTGGTACAGAGATAAAGTTGACTTTGATAAAGAACATAGAATAGTTTTTATCCCGGACTTTTGAAGAATTCTCTTGAAAACGCGATATAACCGAACTCTACGCTGGCGAAGCCGGGGGGGAAGTAATAAATAAAAACAATAAAATACTCACGTAATTGGCCCTGTGGTAAATGCGGCTGCTTCTCATACCACTCTCTAATGCTGGCTATCATCTCATCCAAGGCCTTCTTGTTGATATTGTATAACTTGAGCAAGACATCCAAATCTCCATCTTTGATGTTCAACATCTTTTGCACGTTGAGAGAGTAATCGAAGTTGTTGTACTGTAGGAAAAGAGTTTTAAGTTATTAAGCGTCATCATCATCTGCCTAGCCTTTTCCCAACTATGTTGGGGGCAGCTTCCAGTTTAATCATATGCGGTGTTTTACAAGGAGCGACTGCTTATCTGACTTTCTTAACTCTGATACCCGGGCATCACGATACCACTTGGTAACACAGGATGTCAAACTTTCTGACTACTATCATTAAGTTTTTAAGCATCTTGGAGTAAAAATAAAAATGTAAACATTATTTTTTCCTAAGGTCAAGTACGTTTGTTAATACTACTCTTCATAGCCGGATAAAAAGTCTAAAATTGCCTTCCTCAATAAATGGACTTTCAAACTCAGTAGCAGTCTACTAGTTCCTGGGATTATGACGTTGAAACAAACTCTTTTGCTTTATATTTTAAATAGAAAGTATAGATAAAAGACGAAGATTTCAAAGAAAATTAAATGAAAAGTTACTTAATTAATTAATTACGATATTTCCGACTTTGTAACTGATTGTTCTTCATTATGTAAATATAACAAATTGATAAGTAATTAACTGAGGCAACTACAATTATCATTGTTTATAGGAAAAATACAATAGTTATCTATAATTATTATTGC
Source organism: Helicoverpa armigera (assembly GCF_030705265.1). NCBI lineage: Eukaryota > Metazoa > Arthropoda > Insecta > Lepidoptera > Noctuidae > Helicoverpa > Helicoverpa armigera. Next base: position 8,153,697 of record NC_087141.1, read on the forward strand.
TTAGTATTGCAAGTTACTTTGTTTTGCGGCGATTAGAAGTGTTTCATAGTTTAAAGACACTAGATATTACAGAAGTAAATAAAAGAAAAATAATTCCTTTTAAAAGGAAGGAGTTTTATTTTATCAATATTTTTTTAACGGAAAAAAAAATAATTTAAAACAACTTTGTATAAAAACTAGTACGAGTCCGGTGATGTAGGTAAACAAATATAATTTTTTTATGTATATGTATTTTTTTATTTATCTACCAAACTTTTTTACTATTTAAGTGATACAAACAAAAAATATGCAAAAATAAAATTAAAAAATAATTGTAAATAAATATTACTATAATAAATACTTACAACACACATCCCATCTCCGATAGTCATTGTCACAGTTTTTTTTAATACCTATATATTTTTCACTAAGGATCACAACACACGCAGCTCACTCCACTATCAGATCAATTCTGTGCGCGTCAAGCCTCAACAATGTATTATATTAATAGTCCTTGCGTACCAAGGAAAATACGGTTTTTTTTAGTTTATATTTTTAGAAATTATGTAAAAAAAAATCTTAGAATAGTTTTGTAGTTTGCAAAAAAATATTTGGTAGGGATGAATTAATTTGGTTAATATTTTAGTTTTTTTTTTTTTAATTTTATTCTAGGTAGGTTATACTAAATTAATTTAAAATTTCGTGGCTTGAGACAGTATTTTTACACTGCCAGTCAAACAAACTCTGATTTATTCAGTTTCCGATATTTTTTTATATACTTAGACGGAAAATAACAAGATGGTTTGCGTAAAACCCGTATTTTTTACGTCTTTTCTATTTATAAACTGGGAAATTATAATTGTTGTGACACACCTTATTATTTAGCATGATTTTTTAGTTCCTACTATGTGAAGTCGTACGAACATAAGATTTTTATCATATTTTTTCTTTTAATGGCATCGTCTAATTTTGTAAGAAACCTAGTAAATTCTTTTATAAAAAATATAATTTAAAAACGTTTTATATGTTATTTAACACGAGATCATACAATTGACTTATTTCTAATAGGCAAAAAACACAAAAATTCCGCCTTAATTGTGAATTTATATAACTTCTACATTTTATTATCTTGTTTCTACACAATTATAGAAAATATTTATGTCACCCTAAAAAATATATACAAAACAGTGAAAAGTGAAACTGACAATACAACTAAAAATATCGACTCAAAATTAACAGATGGTTAGGAGTCATTTCAATTCGTACATATACGCTGATTTTTAATAGAATTCTGCCATAGGTTCACCTCATTAAGTATGCCATAGGCTTATTTATATTCAATAAAGCTTCGTTAATTTTACCAAACAGGTTTTGGGCACAATCAGGTTTTTTTTATATGATTAATATAAGTTCTGTTTATGTAACTTAAAATATAACTTTATTTCAAATTTTCCGATCGATAAAGCGATATACGATTTTAAGTCCTGACCCGATTTTTTTGTAAAAATATTTTTTAATCATTTTTTTATTTGCTGTCATGTCAAGTTTTGATGCAAAAAATGCAGTATGTTAAAAATAGAATCAACAACGATTGGTTTTAGAATTTTCGGTTTAAATGTTAATTTCAATAGGGTTGATTTTGCTTTAATGCTAAAGTAGACCTTTTCTAGCTTCTGCATGAGAACAGGACTGACTTAATGAGTTCTTCAAGACATGTCGAGCCGGTCATTGACCTCTAAGATGTCTGGTCTTCTCTCAACTTGATTGATTGTGATCATTCATTCATATCGGTGTCTAGTAATGTGCCCAATATCCTAAGAAATCGGGTGAAAATGATTTAACATGCGAATTCACGAACGTATTAATATAATATAATAATATAATATAATAATAATTTATTTCAGACAAATTGTCCATAGAATGTTAGTAGTACAATGAAAAGATACTTAAGAACTATGTTAGTAATATGACTATAACAATCAATTTTTATTATGGAGAAAAGTCCAATGCCTCCATATTGGACTATCAAAGTGTTCAGCAATGACCTTCAGGTAGCTGTTAGGACTATCTCTTACCCTCCTCATCAGCGATGCAGCTCTTTTCCTAATTATTGCGTGGTAACCATCGACTTGCGATTCTGCAAACATCGCTGACGCACTACAATAACGAGGTAGGCCCATCAACAACCTGAAGGCATTGTTGTACTGTACTCTCAGGGCACTGATGATCCTCTGCGTGCAGCTGTAATATAATTTAAATAGTCTATGGCCGATTTAGATGCTCGTAAAAAGCTATTTTTATATACATATTTTCCTCCATTTTGTGTCAATGTTAGAACAAACAGATCAAATTTTATATTAAAACTAGCCGATTTCCCGCAGTTTCACCCGCGTCCCGTAGGAACTACTGTCCGTTCCGAAAAAATATAGCCTATATATACTTGGAGATAGTGAAGCTTTCCAAAAGTGAAATAATCTTTCAAATTGGTTTAGTAGTTTCGGAGCCTTTGGGGTACAAAAAAACCCTCTTTATTATATTAGTAACAATACATTTGCTAAAGAAGTCAGGCGAGCAATCGCTGTATGCAAAACACTGGTACTCTACTATATCTAGTTATACTAGAAGCCAGCCCCAATTTACTAATGCTAGAATTACTAGAAAAGACTAGGCAGATGGCGATGAATCAAGTATTCTAGTTTTATTACATAACAAAGTCTAGAAACATTTGAAACAAAGGCCTAATTGTCGTATATTTCCGTAATGACACTGGTTATGAACTCGTTGACAATATAAAACTTGTTGGATTGTTTGAAGAATTAAGTAAACCAGTTTACTCTTCCTGAAAAAAAATACAGTTGTAGTAAGTACATTTTCTAGAAGTATTGTAGGCTTTTTGTGATGACCCATGTTTTTTTTTTAATTTTTATTGCTGGTTCAAGTTTATCTGCTTTTTTTATCAGTAGGAGAAATGTTGTCAACAATTTAATTTCGCTATGGCACCATTGTTTAATTCTAATTAGTTATCACAATCATCAAATACACCAAAACATATATAGATTTTCAGCAAATAATATTTTCCCCCAGACGTTTCACCCGTTTTCTAGAGAACTACTTCCCGTACTCAGATAAAAAGTAACCTACACATTATCCTGATGTACGAGCTAATTATTGCCAAGTGCCATCAAAATCCGTCCAGCTATTTCTACGTCGAGAAGTAATAAACATACTCACAAACTTAATATTAGTGTCACTAAAACCGCACAGCCTATTTAGGTGAAGAACACAACATTATACCTCTACACAACATTTTCATCAGATAACCACAAAGAAGTAATCCAATGATCCGTGGAAAATTCCGCTGTTTCTTTTTCATTGCGAGATTAGATTTCAGCTGGCTTATTCATTCCCGGGTTTAACTGCAAAGGAAAATGGGAAACTGTCGATATTCAACTGTCAATGTAGTTTCAAGGATTAGTGTATTCTGTTTTCGCGTTTCGGTTGTCATAAGTATCGGTAGAAAAGTAAGGAATTAGTGATAGTACTTGTAAATAATGAGCTTTGATTTTGATTTTGTTCTTTCAGTTTTAGATTTTTTGTATAAGTTATATTTGGTTCTTCTAACCTCAGACAGACTTTTGTTGCTGGGGAGTTTGTTGCGCCACTTCTTTTTCCCAGCAAAAACGCAAACTTATCTCTTCTTTTGTAAACTTATCTCCGGTGGCCTAAAGACCAGAACTCATTTAATTCAGCTCAATAGTTCATTAAGTAATTGCGTAATATAGGTACTATATACAGTGTCAGTAAGGGAAAAGAAATCAATTTTAAAACTTGCTGATTGCTCCTAAATTACCAACTCTTAACAAATATGGGTCTCACACCACATGTCTTAACACGCTTAGGGCTCATACGCACTATGCGGGTAGCCGCATTACGGCTAGCCGCGCGGCTGACCGCAGGATGCGGTTGCGAATGCGGCCAGCCGGATCGCGGGCAGCCGCATTCGCAACCGCAACGTGCGGTTGAAGAACCGTTGCGATTTGCGGTCATGTCAAAGATGGACGTGGAAGAAGTTGCAGCCATTTACTACATTTACACACGTTACGTAAAGAAGAAAAAACAAAGAAAGAAGTACTGGGTGCATTCTTATTTGCAAACACGAGATGAGAGCAAGCATTTTGCAAAATTTTTCGAAGAACTAAAAAACAGTCACTCAATGGCGGGCAGCCGCAGACTGAACCGCACAGTGTGTATAGCAACCGTCCGGCTGGCCGTCACTCGGGCCGCAGCCCTCCGAGCGACCGGAGCGGTCTGCGGGTAGCCGCATCGCAGTGCGCATAGAAATGAATATTACGTACATAATTCTGCTTGCGGTCAGCCGCCCGGCTAGCCGTAATGCGGCTACCCGCATAGTGCGTATGAGCCCTTAAGGTCCATAAGCCACAGAATCAATCCGGTTGACTATACCAAAGCACAGACATCGCATATATTCGTATTTTTAAATCAACCTTTTTATGTTAACCGGTTCAAGGGCAGGCAACCCGGCAACCAGTTATACGATACGTTGAACTCCATTGAATTAAAATATTAGCATGAGGTCTAAAACAGTATGCGAGGCAGTTGAAAAGTTGAGGGGTCTCAGTTTAATGCATTTGGTTATTATTTTTTTGGGTCAGTGATTAAATTGAGACCGTATTTCTTTCTTTACTAATGTAGTAAAGAGGAAAAAATAATGTTCGTTTGTTTGTACCCGAGGCTCCGAATCTACTGAACCGATTTGAAAAATTATTTCACTGTTGGAAAGCACTCTACACTCTTCCCGACTAATATAACCTTATGTTATTCTCAGGACGGGCTGGTCAACAAGCTAATCGTTGGGAAATAATTCAGTTAAGATCTCACTATACTATTTTCTATCAATTTAAACGTAGTTTATTGGTTTATTCTAAATCATGAATATTTCCTTATATAATTCGTTGTTAGCCTGCTAAAATCTATTGAATGTTAAAATGAAATCCTATTTGGTGTTCGAAGTTCATCTTAATAAATAAATTGACAACGTCACAAAAACTTTCTTCAAATTCAGATTTTGGTTTTTCAAAATATAGTATAGGAAAGTAAAAATACAATGCCTTTAATGGCCCACATATAAATCGTCCAAGGCCGATTTCGGCCAAGGCGGTTTTTCTGATATAAGAAGATCACCTGCGCAGGACATATTATAATAGTGCACAAGCGTCTGCTCTATATACCATATTTATTTTTACAAGTTTGTGCTGTATTTCAAACCGGTTAGTTCACTCACTTTCAGATCAAGGATTACTTTATATCAAGTGATTTATTATAAACCTCGTTTAGCTTAGTTATGCATTTAGATCATTGTAAACGCTTTAGTAAAAACCTATTTTAAAATTAATATATATGCGCTAGTTTATGAAAAAAAAACTGAATTTGAATAAAAAATTGACATAAGGCTTATGTGTGTCGACAACCTTATGTCCCAATATTGTATTAAACACTAGCTTCCAACCGCGATTACACCCGCGTCCCAAGAGAACTACTTCCCGCACATATGAGCTACTGCCACATTTTATCAAAATATACATTTCTATCTTGTAGTTTTTGTGTTAAAGAATTAACACGTAGCTAGAGGTCATCCAAGTTGAAATAACACCATTTCATCATAGAGGAGCTAGGTATACAAACTCATTATCAACTGTTAGGACTATAAATAAACTCTAGCTTTATAATATTAGTATAGACATGCAAAAAAAATATGCAAATGCTCTTACTTGATAAAATATTTTTAGTCTTGGTCAAAGATCTATATTGGTCTCGATAACCTGTCTTAGTATTTACGTAATGACTCATTATTTGTGGTAAAAGAAACAGGTGGTACCTACTTTATAAAATCACTAGCTTACGCCAACGGTCTTAGTCGTGTCCGGTGGGAAATACCTACTTTATGCATCGGGATAAAAAGTAACCTAAAGTCTCTCTCGAATTCTCGATAAATGGGCTATCTTACACCGTAACATCTTTTTCATCCATTTAGCCATCATGGTGAGATATAGCCTAGTGACAAGGAAACTTACATTGAGGATCGCACCATTTTTAGTTGTCAAATCGCCGAAATGACCAATTAGCGGCAATTTGACGGATTATGGTTTGGCTAACCTGCTACTCATCCTTAGTAATAGATTCCCGTTTTACGGAACCTAAAAACAACTAAATCCGATTCCCAATCAAACGCAGAATACGTCCACAAAACAATTGAAGATACACCACTACATACACACCGACACACACATACAACATACATACATAGTGACGATACACCCCCATTCAGTACCAAGAATGACCCTTGCGATGGGGCGTGACGGTCATAAGCATGGAGAACAAAATGACTTGTGGAGATGTCATAACGCAAAATCTCCTAAGAAAGTAGCGCGACAAAATGCGAGTGTTTGGGGGACAAGGAATGTTACTACCTCCACCCTCATGTGTTCTTTGGAACCCGCCCATTTTGTTATTAAACCAAATCTTTATTTTCTATACCAATATAATGAAGAGAAAACCTTGTTTTTTGTACTATAAAGGCTCCGAAACTACTGGCCCATTTGAAAAATTATTTCACTGTTGTGAAGCAACACTCTTCCCAAGTAACATAGGCTATACTTTATCCCAGTACGGGTAGTTCTACGGGACGCGTTAAAACAGCTACAGCCAATAAACAAAGGCCAATCTTTGATGCCTGGTTAGTTTTTTCCATAACTGTTCGTTTTAGCCACGTTACACGACCTACAACAAAGCTTTTGACCTACCTACCTTATGACATCTCCACTCATTCCTTCCTCCATGATCATGAGTTATAGCCTCAGCAGAGGTCAGTTTGACCTCTATTGTCCAGCGATTAGCTATTGATCCCACAGCGGTGCTATCAAACACAAAAGGGCTTGCTTGATGAGTGCGAATAAGTGGTATTGTTAGGGGGTTTTAAGGGTTTCGGTATATTGGGGGACTTGTGACGAATTTGGTGGGTTATAAATCATAGACTTACTAATTATAATTAGAGCTAAAAGTCACAATTATTAACCCGACTGAGTCCATATAAATTACCTGTACTTATATGAAAAACTGTAAACATTACGGTACGCCTTAAAATCTAAATATATAAAACTCAAAGGTGACTGACTGACATAGTGATCTATCAACGCACAGCTGAAACCACTGGACGGATCGGGCTGAAATTTGGCATGCAGGTAGATGTTATGACGTAGGCATCCGCTAAGAAAGGATTTTGATCAATTCTACCCCCAAGGGGATAAAATAGGGGATGAAAGTTTGTATGAAACTTTGTCAATTTTAAACCGATCGGACTGAGACTTTGCATGCATAAAGCTACTATGGCGTAGGCAACCCTTAAGAAAGGATTTTGATAATTTCTATCCCTAAGGGGATAAAATAGGGGATGAAAGTTTGTATACATCTTCTTAGATTTGTACACGCTAATCTTCCGAACTACTGAACGGATTTCAATGATTTTTTCTTTGTTGTATCAGTATTAAGCCTGGTCAACATATAGGCTATAATTTATCTTCGAAACTTGAAGACCTGATGCAGAACTCCTACAGACCAACAAAACTATTAGAGATACAACAATGGTGCCATGGCAAAAATTGTTTCATGTGATGAGCATTTTCAGATGAGATAATAAATTTTAAGATCTGGAACACCTGATGTGGAACCCCAAGAGCCCAGCTTCTCTATACCATATACAGGTATGACGTTTTAGCAAAAGTTGTTCAATTTGATAAGCACTTTCTATTGACTTACACAAATTGAAGATCTAAAACACCTGATGTGGAACTCCAGGGGCCCAGCTAGACTATAGCATATAGAGGTATGACGTTTTAGCAAAAGTTGTTCAATCTGATAAGCACTCTCTGTTGACTTATAAAAATTGAACCACACTTACACCTGATGTGGAACTCCAGGAGCCCAGCTAGACTATAGCATATGAAGATATGACGTTTTAGCAAAAGTGGTTCAATCTGATGTACTCTCTATTGACGTATAAACATCGAAAATCTGGAACACCTGATGTGGAACTTCAGGAGCAATACTACACTTGAAATGAATAGAAATGAACATTATGAAATAGGTATGGTGAATCAAAAAAGTAATTAGTCCGTCTTTTAGACACGTATTTTTCTTTTCTCTCTCTCACAAACAAATAATAACGAAGATACAACAACGCTTGAATTCACTGCTTAGTACAAATTTTACATACCTAGACGTGGCGTCACGAGCCCCCACTCCGACTTTGTTGCGTTATATCTCATTATTATATTGTATGTCTCTTCCAGACCTCGGGACTATAGAATGCCAAGAATGTTCAATGACAGCCGGAACCTACAGTTTAACATCCCCTCCAAATGACGGTCATTGGTATCCAAAATATACGTAGAAAGTACATATGAACTTAGAAAAGTTGCATTGGCAGGCACTTGCCAGACCTGGAATCAAAGACGTACGCTCATACTTGAGAGATTGGTTCTCTACCCACTAAACCACCACGACTTCCACTAAGTCACCACGACTTTGTCATCTATTTAATGTTTTTTTACGTAATAATACTTGTGTAATATTTTTGCCACACACAAATGCGGACTAATTAGAATCACTACTTTTATCCCTATGGTCACGTCTATTGCGGTTCAGTTCTCAGCGTTTTGTTTAGTCTGCTGTGCTTTTGCTGTTAAAGTACAAAAATGAAGTATATAGAACGTTTCTCTTCGGTCCCTTAAAATTCAATATCAGACTATTTAGATCTTTGATTTTGCTGACCCCGTAGTCGCTGGCATAAGGGACAGGATCCGCGTACGAAGTCGCGGGCAGAAGCTAGTATTTAGATATAATTATATAATTTATAGACTTATTAATTTATTCGAAATGGTTGGTCTACAATTAATGCAAGATTTATCAGTGTGTGGCTCTGCGACGCTCACTTCTGGTGTATTGGTTAACACAGCAAGAAATTGCGTGCGAACATTACTACGATGTATGTACCTACGTATGTATGATTACTTACGTCAGCGAAATTGCAATCTTCGATTCGAGTTCCTTGATTCTAATTGCTAATGTAAATAAATGTATTCTTTCTAGTTGATATAAGGAACAAATCATATAAAAACCCATGATTGATTCGGTAATTTTACACTCTCCCTCATAAGAATATATTCGGACGAAATATTCAATCTTTCCTATTAGTGTACTTAGAGCTTATACTAACGATTCGATGAAAAACCAAGTTTGATTACTTTGATGTTATTTGCCCCGAATCGTGTTGAAAAGTTTGATTTTAAAACGAATGGAAACGTTTGAAACCCCAATCAACAAATATGATTCTTTTTATTCGTGTATCTAACCTTTGCAGAAGTTAAATAAACTAGAGTTAATAACCTTCTAGAAGTTGCTGCAAGCTAATGAGTGAAAAATCGAATTGAAAACTTTATTAACAGAACAGCTCCGGTATAACTTTATATAACCAACTATCTACTAAAAACTAGTAATAGTCAAACTTTTATGACTCCTTTTTTAACGACATCAAAAATCATCAAATGACCCCTCCCGCTGTGGGTTTGCGGTGAGGGAGTGTCAGACTCTTACTGACTAAAAACCGTCGTGTTCCGTCATAGGCCTTTTATGTACCAGGGCCGCGGTAACTCTTTCGAACAATGCCGCAGCCCCACTTATATCACCCCTCGATACACTAGGAAAAACAAAACAAAATATAACAATCTTCTTAGTTCTCTTAATCATTTTAAAAATATCTTAATTTTTAAAAGTCGGTACCAAAGAGTAGAAAGAAAAAAATTCAACTCTCTGGAAAGTACCAAATTCCCTGTTTATACCTCATTAAGTTCCCAAATTTCAGCACTCCATCTATTTACTACGTACCTACTTAATAGGAAGACTTATTACCTACTAGCTTCTGCCCGCGACTTCGTACGCGGATCCTGTCCCTTATGCCAGCGACTACGGGGTCAGCAAAATCAAAGATCTAAATAGTCTGATATTGAATTTTAAGGGACCGAAGAGAAACGTTCTATATACTTCATTTTTGTACTTTAACAGCAAAAGCACAGCAGACTAAACAAAACGCTGAGAACTGAACCGCAATAGACGTGACCATAGGGATAAAAGTAGTGATTCTAATTAGTCCGCATTTGTGTGTGGCAAAAATATTACACAAGTATTATTACGTAAAAAAACATTAAATAGATGACAAAGTCGTGGTGACTTAGTGGAAGTCGTGGTGGTTTAGTGGGTAGAGAACCAATCTCTCAAGTATGAGCGTACGTCTTTGATTCCAGGTCTGGCAAGTGCCTGCCAATGCAACTTTTCTAAGTTCATATGTACTTTCTACGTATATTTTGGATACCAATGACCGTCATTTGAGGGGATGTTAAACTGTAGGTTCCGGCTGTCATTGAACATTCTTGGCATTCTATAGTCCCGAGGTCTGGAAGAGACATACAATATAATAATGAGATATAACGCAACAAAGTCGGAGTGGGGGCTCGTGACGCCACGTCTAGGTATGTAAAATTTGTACTAAGCAGTGAATTCAAGCGTTGTTGTATCTTCGTTATTATTTGTTTGTGAGAGAGAGAAAGAAAATACGTGTCTAAAAGACGGACTAATTACTTTTTGATTCACCATACCTATTTCATAATGTTCATTTCTATTCATTTCAAGTGTAGTATTGCTCTGAAGTTCCACATCAGGTGTTCCAGATTTTCGATGTTTATACGTCAATAGAGAGTACATCAGATTGAACCACTTTTGCTAAAACGTCATATCTTCATATGCTATAGTCTAGCTGGGCTCCTGGAGTTCCACATCAGGTGTAAGTGTGGTTCAATTTTTATAAGTCAACAGAGAGTGCTTATCAGATTGAACAACTTTTGCTAAAACGTCATACCTCTATATGCTATAGTCTAGCTGGGCCCCTGGAGTTCCACATCAGGTATTTTAGATCTTCAATTTGTGTAAGTCAATAGAAAGTGCTTATCAAATTGAACAACTTTTGCTAAAACGTCATACCTGTATATGGTATAGAGAAGCTGGGCTCTTGGGGTTCCACATCAGGTGTTCCAGATCTTAAAATTTATTATCTCATCTGAAAATGCTCATCACATGAAACAATTTTTGCCATGGCACCATTGTTGTATCTCTAATAGTTTTGTTGGTCTGTAGGAGTTCTGCATCAGGTCTTCAAGTTTCGAAGATAAATTATAGCCTATATGTTGACCAGGCTTAATACTGATACAACAAAGAAAAAATCATTGAAATCCGTTCAGTAGTTCGGAAGATTAGCGTGTACAAATCTAAGAAGATGTATACAAACTTTCATCCCCTATTTTATCCCCTTAGGGATAGAAATTATCAAAATCCTTTCTTAAGGGTTGCCTACGCCATAGTAGCTTTATGCATGCAAAGTCTCAGTCCGATCGGTTTAAAATTGACAAAGTTTCATACAAACTTTCATCCCCTATTTTATCCCCTTGGGGGTAGAATTGATCAAAATCCTTTCTTAGCGGATGCCTACGTCATAACATCTACCTGCATGCCAAATTTCAGCCCGATCCGTCCAGTGGTTTCAGCTGTGCGTTGATAGATCACTATGTCAGTCAGTCACCTTTGAGTTTTATATATTTAGATTACAGACTAATTAATTGACAAAGTGCAGTCACAGTAGCATCACTAATTAGCTAGAGTATGATAGATTGTTTAATAGCCCTCGTTAATCTTAGAGCATAGATCGGCGGAGGATTGTGTACCGAAGCTATTAAGACATGAAATGGTCCTTCTGTATGTTTTTAAGGTTCCGTACCCAAAGGGTAAAACGGGACACTATTGTTTTCGCTCCTCTGTCCGTCCGTCCGTCTGTCACCAGGCTGTATCTCATGAACCATGATAGTAGGAGAGTTGAAATTTTCACAGATGATGTATTTCTGTTGCCACTATAACAACAAATACTATACTATAATAACGGAAAACTAGAATAAAATCAATATTTTGGGGGGCTCCCATACAACAAACGTGATTTTTTTGCTCTGGTACGGAACCCTTCGTGCGCGAGTCCGACTCGCACTTGGCTGTTGTTTTAGTTAATTTACAAAAATAATATAGGTAAATAATTTTTGAGTTTGTATTCAGTAAAGGGATTTACATGACTTTTCTTGTCGACATATATTTTAAGGTTATATCCTGAAAAATCGACTTCTGAACCAGCCTATTTTATTTCAAAATATTTTCGAAGCGATCCAGGTGTTTTTGAGAAAGTCATGATCAAATTTTTTTCAAGTATGTTTAATTTGTATAATGAGAAAATCTGTGTAGGTAATTACTCGTTTTATTTATCTTTACTCCTTCATTCTCAAAGTATTTCATAGTTTCTGATAGCGAACTGAGTATTATTTCATAGAAATCGAACTTTCTAGTTAGAACATTCTATAAGCTGATTTTATTTCATAAAACCAAGTATCGGGTAGCGTACTTTCTGCGAAATATTTTTAATAGGTTATTAATTTTCATACCTAGAACTAATCTTATTAATTAAAATAACTTTTTAGTTCGTATTTTCCATGAAGATGAAAAACAAAGATTTTATTTGAAAATAAAGACTTAATTTTTTTACAAAATAGGTGGTTCTATGAAATTTTTTAAAGAGAATCTCATGAATTGAGAATTCTCATAAATTTTAATTTAATAATTTTCGTAAAATAGAGTCAAGCAGAGGTGTATATCTGTACTTCTGCTAGCCTATTAACCAGCTCATTCATATTCTGAACGGCTGCTTACAAATTCATGAAATTTTTTGAATCAATTTCATTGTGACATTTCAGTCGAGGTGACCGAGTGTCTGTTATTCTCTACTCAAGTGTTTTTACTATCATATCTGTAGAATTAGCTATTCATTGACTAACTAATTTTATATGTCTGTATACTTATATATTTTATGTATCTTACATATCTGTAGAATTAGCTATTCTTTGACTAATAGACAAAAATATAATTGATTAATTAACTAATATCACGAATAGGTCCTTACCTAAAATTGTGTGTTATATACCCACATTTGAAGGATTTTCATGATAGATAAAACATTTTATTAATATTATTTCTGTCGTAAACCTACTGAAAAATACTCAAAAATCTTTTAAGTTTATAAAAGTAACTGCAGTTATGTATCTCTTAATGGGATTCAATACCCACCGCGGTAAAGAGCGCTCTCAAAACACTTCGTATTCACACCATTAAACATCTTCAAACCATTTGAACAAGCAAATATTAAAACGACATTCAAATACGATGTTCAGCTAATTCTCACTATAACTGACTTCAACCGCATCTGGTAGAAGAACCACAATAATACACGTCAAAGCATTTCCTACTTCAAAATACAAACCAATACCAACCCTATTCTTTCCCTCACAAAGTCTATATTCACAATCTAAAATTTTTGCAAACTTCATAATCCATTTTGCAGTTGGTTTCATCCTTATAGGGTGCAGGATAATGATCAATTTGGCTTGTAGGGAGTGAATGGTATGTTGGTGAAGTTCTCAGTGACTTTGCTAAACATTGTAATTGGATACCTATAGTGTAATGGACATTTGGATACGCATTGAGAATGGGGGCACTAATCTGATCGCTACTAGCGTTTTGTGGCTGACTAAACAGGACCGTTTCATTCTTATGCTTTTCCAAGTCCATGGAGGAAGGAAAGGTATAGAAGTAAAAACATTTGACTTTGACTTTAGTGGAAATGTCGTAAGAACGTAGGTCTTCTTGTAGGTCAAGCAACGTACGGTAGGCGTGGTCTTTAATCAAAACCAATCTGTCAAAGATGAGTCTTGATTGATTGGTGATTTTATTTTGATAATAATGGCCGGATTCCGTAGAAGGCGAGTAAGGGCGGAGCTAGTAACGTTCCACGTCTTCCAAACACCCGCATTTTGGCGCGCTACATTCTTAGGGAGATTTTGCGTTTTGACACCTCCGCTAGTCATTTTGTTCTCCATGGCGTTTACGTTTTCCAAGTTGCATTTATAATAAACTTCTTTCAATGTTACAGGTTCCTTTGGTTAAATTTTCAGGCCATCTCCTCTTGTTTGTGTTACTTTTATATTTTTGTTTTCTATTCTCGTTTCGCATTGAATTTTGTCGAAGATATTTTTGAGAATTTTATATGTGTCTACGTTGTTTGTTGAATGGGTTTTGGTATTTTAAGTTTTTTGTTTATCATGTATCTTTGTCCTTACATTGTATGTCGTCTTGAATAGACGTATTTTCGTCTCTTAGATCTCAAATATAATATTTTTGTTTACAACCTTGCGTATAAAAAGCCCAAGTTTTTAGTCCAATCCTGCGGTTTAACAACCATAAAACAAATCCCAAAATTCAACAAATTACATCGGTTTCTCAAATAGCTCAAATAGATCTTTTGTCTGAAATAAATTATTTACAACGGTCGAAACCTCAGTACAATCCGTGAACACTATTCTAATACGTATTTAACAGACCCTAGCGGTTACTGACCAAGGGAATTTCAAATTCGGGACCCAAATTATCTAGACATTGGCATATTTAGTGGTTGCTCTCAAAGCCGGTGTAATGAACTTGGTCCGCTCGGTTATTATCAAAATATTCTCGCGGTGGTTGTAAATTTGAAACGGTTCATGGTATTTTGAGGTCCTGATGTCGGAATGGGTTGGGATGGGTCCAATTTGTGACATGGTGATATTGAAGATTGGTGCTGGTTTGGTTCGTTGTAATTATTGGTCCTGTGGGACGGAATCTGTTGATTTTATTAGTCTTGTTTATCACCTTTGAGATTTTATTTTAAAGGCCTTATTATATTTGACTAAATTCAGTCGTCTAAATAGGTTTGTCTAATTAGGTTTCTAAATGATTTAATGAAACCTGCCTTCCTAAATGCGATCACATTTGACTGAATTTAGTGACTAAATCATTTAGACAACTGAATTTAGTCAAGTGTAATAAGCCCTTAAGTTTGTAACGCCGCGACGTGTAGTGTTCTGTTTTATATGTCTGTAATAATACAATAAAGAGGAATCACTTTTGGTTTGTTTCTAACCTAAAGACTCCGAAACGACTGAGCGGAATTGAAAAAAAAAAAAACACTGGCACAATAGGCTTTTATTGTGGGTATAGTCTTTAATGTCCAAAATAGCATCTTTTAAACTTACTTCAGTTAGTTATTTGTTCATTAGTATCAGGTAGTTAGTTATTATTTAAATAAAATCCCACTTATTTAAAAACTAAAATATAAATAAAGTCCACAAAAAATCTTGCTTGTATTTTAAAACCACAGCTGCCAAAACCAATGAGCCAAAATAAGTGCCCATTTGCGCGAAAACCTATCGTTTTAAATTCCCCGTTTTTACTAGTCGAGGTATAATATTTTTATTTACGAAACGTGAAGTGTCGCCGTTTTCATCTCGGTGAGGTACAAATTGCGTTTGCTATCCAATTTCATACTGAAGTGTACAACGTGAAAATTTTTCCGCGTTACCTCCTGTGTGGGATTTTATTATATTTGTAACACTTATCAGGTAGTAGATTAGTTGGTCCTTTAGTGCAGTAAGTTGGTCCTTTTGGATGGTGGCCTTTTGAGATGGTTCTTTTTGCGTAAATAGCGGTGTGTCTTGCCAGATATATGGGCTTGGTATGATCCTTATTAATATTTAATACGAAGGTAAATCTGTCCGCCTTTATTTATGCCCAGCTTTCACGTCAAAACTAGTAAACTGATTTAAATCTTTGGTGCATATATATGTATGTAAATTAGAGTTAGATTATGAGAGAGATAGATTATATAATATTGGAGTGTCAAAGTTGAAAGCCTAACTTTTATACGGATGCGAGAAGTAATTCCTTCGGGACATAGGTGTAACAGTTAGTTCAAAACATATCTAAGTTTACAGAGTATCAACACTTACTCTTTCTACTTCAAATACAAGCGTTTGAATGATAGATCGGTCACGCACAAGACCCAATAGAATAGAATGTCCCCAAGTGTGAACCCAAAGCAACCTTAATTCGAAGATAGTGCCTTTTGAAAAAGTAATAGCAAACTGTAGCAACTGAGTCTATGTAAAATATAAGAACACAGATGTGCCTTAAGTTTTATAGGGTCTTTTATTCTTTTTGAACTTCCGAAAACTGAAGAATGAGTGAAGGTCGTGTTGATTTGAATGAGCCTTTAAGGTTTTGGTTTCCTATGTTAATAATGCTATTCGGAATTATTATTTTCAGTTTGATACGGGTGCTGCAAATACTGCTGTTACAGAAAACGAGGGACCAAAAAATTTGGCAGTTTCCCGCAGTTGGATAAAAAGTAACCTATGTCCGTTCTCAGGCTCTAGGCTATCCGTGTAGAAGATTTTATTCAAATCGGTTCAGTGGTTTTGGTGTACAAGCTGGGAAGACAGACCATTACACTTGTTTGAGTAGGTATTATGCATCAGATTTATTCTGATATTTATACAGATGGTCATAAAGTACCAAAATATTATTTTGTCTTCACCAACATTTCGATGTTATAAACTGTAATTTTCACAGAAAATGGACATAACTGAGAAATGCAGAATATGTAGCATAACTCATACAAGAATGCATTTTGAAAACCTACGCTTAGTATGCAAATTGTGCTGTGTTACATTTGAACATTTTGTGGTCCCGACTTCGTAATAGTTGTAATTCTTTATTGTACTTCGCATTTACATTGAAATACTTCGTATATTTACTTTTATGTGTTTCTGTTGCTGTAAATGTATTAGCATAGACGAGGTCGAACTATCATATGAATCGTTACGGGTAGTCACAAGCCATAGTAAGTCTGACAATCAGTCTTACTTAGAAGTATTGGGTTGCTCGGGTAACTGGGTTGAGGAGGTCAGATATGCAGTAAATGCTTGTAAAACACTGGTATTCAGTTGATTCGGTTAGACTGAAAGCCGACCTTAACGTAGTTGGGAAAAAGGCTAGGCAGATGATGATGATTAAAGTGGTTGAACTTATCACAAGCATTGACTAATCTTTTTCTTTTGCTTATCGAGTGAGGTGCAGGTTTAACGAGTAATATTCTTGGCAAGATAGGCTGATAGACTTACTGGCTTCTGACTACCCGTAATTACTGCCAAAGATGTTCAAATGACAGCTGGGGCCAGTTCTACTATATACCTGCTTGAATTGTACGGTTGTACCTGTTTCAAAACATATTGCCAGACAAATAATTTCCAAAATTGACGGCTGAAGATTTTTCCTTGACAACCAACAATTTATTCGCAAACTGCAGACACGGAAAAACCTCCCTTGTAAAATATTTATATGTCTCCAGCCTTCAACCCCATAATATATTCAGACGCGAGGGTGGTTGTGTAAAAATATTTAATACTTGTATTTATATTTCAAAGGCATTTTAGCTTTGTTTTTTTGGGTGTCTGTATGTCATGATTGTATGGGCCTTTTTTATGTGAGTTCGTAAGATTAGGATTGGTTGAATGAAAAATTTAAACATTGAGCTTGGTTTTTTGTTAATTTGATGGTTGCTTTTACAACTCCTTTTTAAATTAACTTATATGTTAACCAACTGAAAATAAAGGCTATATCTTTTGCTATGTTCCTAGACGTCCGGTAACCAGAAGTTTAGTAAAGGTCCCACAGGGTTATACCTAAAAACTATTCATGACCTTTCAATTTGGGTGCAAAAAGCAAAGATAGAGACCAAACGTGACCTCAAAACAGATGTGACGAATGATTTGTTTTATTCATAAACTAGCTGTTGCCCGCAACTTCGTCTGTGTGGGCAATATAGAATAGTCAAAATACTACTTATCCCGTAGGTGCATTCTTTCACGTGACAGTATAATTAGGATTAGCACTTAGCAGTAGCATAGATGTCATAGGTGTCATTGAACATCATTGGCAGTCGTTACGGGTAGTCAGAAGCCAGTAAGTCTGACACCAGTCTAACCAAGGGGTATCGGGTTGCCCGGGTTACTGGGTTGAGGAGGTCAGATACGCAGTCGCTTCTTGTAAAGCACTGGTACTCAGCTGAATCCGGTTAGACTGGAAGCCGACCCCAACATGATTGGGAAAAAGGCTCGGAGGATGATGACTTAGCAGTAGCATAGATTCATTGATCAAGGTTGTGTTGTGGATGTGACCATTTATCTAAACGAAAGAAGTAAATTTTGTGACGTTGTGAATATCTCTGGATCTAGTCAGCCAATTTGGAAAATTATTACGTATGGTGCGTAAGTAATTTTCACAGGAAACAGCTATAATCTATGTCTATATGCTTTGAGTCTGACAAAGCTGTCATTTGTAAATTTTCTGCAGCTGCTGCGACTAATCAGAAGCCAGAAAGTCTGTCAGTCTTACCATGGATATCGTCTTGTGTAGTTGACTGGATTGAAGATAGGTAGATAGGTAGTCGCTCCAAGCAAAATATTGGTACTCAAACAGATTCGGTGACTGGAAGCCAACACCAACATAGTTGGGGAATAGCTGGATGGATGATAAAATGAGTCATCATCATCAGCAGGCGCATAGGGTAGGATAGTTTCACTTACTCTCTATGGTAAGGCTGACCCCACATTAAGCGTGCGCGATCCTCGGGCGTGTGAGTCGCGGGCGTCGCGAGCGCGCTGCGTGAACGTCGCGTTTTGCTGCCCTGCGGCATGTGTGAAGAGTGCAAGCGACGCGCTCGCGGCGAGCACGCGGCGCTCAAGATGCGTATTTACCCCTTCGCCCGCTATCCCCGCCGCTCGCTAAACGCCTTAGCAGTTAAACGTCAAGGAGAGCGGCGCGTGCGCGCCGCGATCGCCCTGCAAACGCCGCAGGGCAGCAAAACGCGTCGCTCATGCAACGCGCTCGCGACGCACGCGCGGCGCCCGCGCTACTCACACGCCCGAGGATCGCGCACGCCTAATGTGGTGACCTAAGCCGGGACTCCACTGTGTGAGAGTCCACTTCATGTGTTCGTACTTGAAACCTGCAGTTTTGCCAAGATTTTAAAAATGTGCGCTCGCAATTTGTCATTTCTTGGTGGAGCCAGCAAATCAAAAGAAACATAAGTGTTGTACGCTGTGCGTCACTACCGCACACTGGGAATTTCGCTCTTGAGGACGTATATTTTGTGTCACACGTAAACAGGACGACAGTATATCCACCGAAACACTTTCAAAGATCTGATGAACGAACAAATCAGACCTGACTTGGTCACCTGGGGCCAATCAGAGCTCTATGAAGCGATAATACGCTTTGGCTCCTACTGTTATTGTGGTTTCTGAAAATTTATTCACCTCATTCAACGATGAATGTATGTAATTCTGATGGCGACGTTGGCAGATCAACTCTTTTGACTTCTCGAATAGATACCATTGGTTTTGTGCTATGCACACCTGCAATGCATTCTGGATTAGGATAGGATATAGGTGGATAGGATTTGCAACAGAGAACAATTCTGTCTTTAGATTTGTGATTAAACGACATCAAACGTATGTAGTTTTATATAAAACTTGGCTCGTCGTACTGAGACTCGTAATCGTGAACAGTGTACTTGCGATCAGAAGTTGAAAGTAAGCATGTCTCTGGTATGCGGCGCGTAATTTGTACGTTTTCAGACGCATGCATTTTACGTGTGTATGGTATTAAATAGAAAGCTCCCATTTCTTATCTGCATTTGTATCTGTTCTTGTTTTAAAGCTACAGAATCCTCATTACCTACCTCACGCTTAGCAGCGCTTGCGAGATAGATCCTCATTTCTAGATTAAGTTTACATATTTTGCATCAGAAAAATAATTAAGGTCTACTTAATACTACTCACTCAAAGTAATTTGTTTTAAGCACATTAGTGGAAGATAAGCTAAACTATGTTTATGAAAAATCCGATATGAACTCCATCTGTAACTTTAAACTATAATTAATTGTTCCACTAAAGTCATCATTTTGACATAATGTTCAAAAATAATTTAGATGGCACCGTTTTAAATTTGGCTGAGAACTATTAATTTCTTTTCATCAAGGTAATAATTATAGTTGATTTTGATGTGGCGCGGCAAACTGACAAACACCATTGAAATGTCTATCGAAAATACACTACGTGTTAAAATATGGTGAATTACGGAAAATACACAACTCATCTGTTGAAATAATAATCCTCTATAAAGAATGTATGGTAATATTGTCATTTACCATCTCGCTCCTTTGACTAATTTGATGTATTTTATTTACCACAGATTTAGCACAGATGGAGCTACTTTAACCTTGGCTAAACAAAATATTTTTTTCTTCCGAAGTTACTTATAAAGTGTGATTTTCTGTGTAAAGATAATAATAGGCCGATCAACTAATATAAGTACAACATTCAAATGTACAGTTTGACAGATGCGTGTCGTATTTTACATCTTGAATTCACAAAATTTATCATAACTTTTGATAAATGAATCGATTTCGATGAAACAAAACTAAGTAATACCAAGTTACGTAGAATTTTGTATATAAGCATTGTCTGCATTTAATTCGTAGCTTTTACGTGAATCCCGAACGAACAAACAGACAAACAGACAAAAATAAAATGATGGAAATGGGTTCTGTTAGTTATTTTAACATGCTGGTTTTTTTTGTCAATTTCTTCAATGTACAAAATTACTTTTCTACAGATTTATTATATGTATAGATGTTGTGTGTCACTTTCTGCCTACATCTGACGATCTCTCTAAGGACTAAATAAAAGAACTATTTGAAGATTACTTCCTGACTTTTTAAAGGTTGTTTTTCCATTTTCATAGAGTAACTTAAGTATCTTCCTGTATTTAGAATATCTATACATATAATAAATCTGTAGAAAAGTAATTTTTGTACATTGAAGAAATTGACAAAAAAAATAGCCAGCATGTTAAAGAATAACTAACAGAACCCATTTCCATTATTTTTGTCATTTTTGTCTGTTTGTCTGTTTGTTCGTTCGGGATTCACGTAAAATCTACGAATTAAATGCAGACAATGCTTATATACAAAAATTCTACGTAACTTGGGGTATTACTTAGTTTTTGTTTCATCGAAATCGATTCACTTTATCAAAAGATATGATAAATTTTGTGAATTCAAGATGTAAAATATTACGACACGCAATCTATTTGTCAAAACTGTACATTTGAATGTTGTACTTATATTAGTTGATCGGCCTATTATTAATCTTTACACAGAAAATCACACCTTTATAAGTAACTTCGGAAGAAAAAAAAATGAAAATTTTGTTTAGCCAAGGTTAAAGTAGCTCCATCTGTGCTAAATCTGTGGTAAATAAAATACATCAAATTAGTCAAAGGAGCGAGGTGGTAAATGACAATATTACCATACATTCTTTATAGAGGATTATTATTTCAACAGATGGAGTTGTGTATTTTCCGTAATTCACCATATTTTAACACGTAGTGTAATTTTTCGATAGACATTTCAATAGTGTTTGTCAGTTTGCCGTGCCACATCAAAATCCAACTATAATTATTACCTTGATGAAAAGAAAATTAATAGTTTTCAGCCAAATTTAAAACGGTGCCATCTAAATTATTTTTGAACATTATGTCAAAATGATGACTTTAGTGGAACAATTAATTATCGTTTAAAGTTACAGATGGAGTTCATATCAGGATTTTTCATAAACATAGTTTAGCTTATCTTCCACTAATGTGCTGGCCTTAAAACAAATTACTTTGAGTGAGTAGTATTAAGTAGACCTTAATTATTTTTCTGATGCAAAATATGTAAACTTAATCCTAGAAGAAATGAGGGTCTATCTCGCAAGCGCTGCTAAGCGTGAGGTAGGTAATGTAGGATTCTGTAGCTTTAAAACAAGAACAGATACAAATGCAGATAAGAAATGGGAGCTTTCTATTTTACCATACACACGTAAAATGCTTTATGCGTCTGAAAACGTACAAATTACGCGCCGCATACCAGAGACATGCTTACTTTCAACTTTTGATCGCAAGTACACTGTTCACGATTACGAACAGTCTCAGTACGACCCGAGCCAAGTCTAAAAAAATACCTTTTATATAAAACTACGTTTGATGTCATTTAATCACAAATCTAAAGATAGAATTGTTCTCTGTTGCAAAACCTATCCACCTATATCCTATCCTAATCCAGAATGCATTGCAGGTGTGCATAGCACAAAAACCAATGGTATCCTATTCGAGAAGTCAAAAGAGTTGATCTGCCAACGTCGCCATCAGAATTACATTCATCGTTGAATGAGGTGAATAAATTTTCAGAAACCACAATGACAGTAGGAGCCAAAGCGTATTATCGCTTCATAGAGCTCTGATTGGCCCCAGGTGACCAAGTCAGGTCTGATTTGTTCGTTCATCAGATCTTTGAAAGTGTTTCGGTGGATACTTACTGTCGTCCTGTTTACGTGTGACACAAAATATACGTCCTCCGCAAGAGCAAAATTTTCCCGGTGTGCGGTAGTGACGCACAGTATACAACACTTATGTTTCTTTTGATTTGCTGGCTCCACCAAAAAATGACAAATTGCGAGCGCTCATTTTTAAAATCTATGTCGGTGTTGGCTTCCAGTCACCGAATCTGTTTGAGTACCAATATTTTGCTTGGAGCGACTACCTATCTACCTATCTTCAATCTAGTCAACTACACAAGACGATATCCATGGTAAGACTGAAAGACTTTCTGGCTTCTGATTAGTCGCAGCAGCTGCAGAAAATTTACAAATGACAGCTTTGTCAGACTCAAAGCATATAGACATAGATTATAGCTGTTTCCTGTGAAAATTACTTACGCACCATACGTAATAATTTTCCAAATTGGCTGACTAGATCCAGAGATATTCACAACGTCACAAAATTTACTTCTTTCGTTTAGATAAATGGTCACATCCACAACACAACCTTGATCAATGAATCTATGCTACTGCTAAGTCATCATCCTCCGAGCCTTTTTCCCAATCATGTTAGGGTCGGCTTTCAGTCTAACCGGATTCAGCTGAGTACCAGTGCTTTACAAGAAGCGACTACCTATCTGACCTCCTCAACCCAGTAACCCGGGCAACCCGATACCCCTTGGTTAGACTGGTGTCAGACTTACTGGCTTCTGACTACCCGTAACGACTGCCAATGATGTTCAATGACACCTATGACATCTATGCTACTGCTAAGTGCTAATCCTAATTATACTGTCACGTGAAAGAATGCACCTACGGGATAAGTAGTATTTTGACTATTCTATATTGCCCACGCAGACGAAGTTGCGGGCAACAGCTAGTACCTAATAAAATTGAGGCAAAATTATTTTATTTTATTTATTTAACCATTTATGTACACAGTAAACACACACGAAAGACGTAGAAGTAACATAAAATAGTGCAAAGGTACTAGGCTTATTTCTAATGAAAAAAATCTCTTATAGCGGACCCGTAGTAGGAGAGTTAGAATAAAAAGATGTAGACAGACTATGTAAAAGATCTACAAAGTTATTATTATATTAAGTTGTTTCTACGAAACAGTTAGGGCAAACATTAGCGAACACCTCTTGCCGAAATTAAGACTAATTAAACCTAAGAAGAGAATCAAAACGAACTTGACATGACTTCAAATCTACTGCCAGATGGTTATTTCTATTTCCACAGCGCACTATTTTTCGTCTCCTTTAAAACAAAATATCACCCACCTACATTTCCACATTAAAACGATTCAAATGCTCCCAAACGCGTAACTTGTGATCAAAACTTAGCAAAGCGTTCTAAACTATGAAGGTGTATGGCTGGATTCGAACCTCCAGAGTCAGAGGTCACAGTAATCCCCTACGTACTGGCTAGAGCACGGACTTGGCTCAAAATATGGAAAGGATTATCCTGGTATGGGTGTATACGGACGGGTGTTGCGTGCGGTTTTGCTAGAATAAGTTGTTGGTAGAGAAATTTAGATTATGTGTTCTGAAAAAAGTAAGGTAATGTCAAATGTATTTAAAATGTTTAATTAAGAAGTACCTACTTGCTAAAAAAAATTATGTGGGAAATATCATAATCCTATTACGACCTATGTATGGTTTATCCAGTTTGTGGCTTTACCAGAGCAGACCACAAATCACATTCAGAAAGCAGGTTCATCATTATTAACTAGCTTCTGCTCGTGGTTTCATCCAAGTCTCAAGGAAACGAGGTACATAGCTTATAGTGATAATATATGTATGTATAAACTATTTACTGCCAAGTTTTATTAAAAGGGTAATAAATATACCTACATATATACATTTATAAAAAGCTTCGCATTAATATTTTTTTTTGGCAAAAACCTAACTAAATACATGAAACTTTGGTTCTGTTCGAATACACATGAATTTAGTTTTTCTTCAGTCAATTAGTTATCGTCATGTCTTCAGCCAATGTCGGTATTAAACACAATATAAGTCCGTATGTTTTCTTATGCCATAGTTTCATTATTAACATTGTTAAAGAAAAATAATGTTTTATAAAACATTTTTCTGGCAAACTTCTCAAAAGTTAATGAGAATTTTATATATTTTGTATTTTGCAAAATGGGTTTGTACGTGCATTTTAGTTTAATGAAAATAATTTCAAGTTTAATCTGAAAGAGGTTTTTAATAATTCTAAAATAATTTTCAAAAAGTAATATAAAATATTTTTTGATGAAAAATTGAAAAGTATTTGAAAATAAAAATACCTAAGCACTTATTAAAATAATTACGCAGATTATTTTAATGTTTTGACTAGGCCTATCTTTAGCTCGTCATTGGCAGCCAAAAAGCAATGTCACTCATAATCAAAATGCGAACGCGGTCAAACCGGGGGCGTAAGCTAGTATAATAAATGAAATTAGTTTTAAAGTACCCATGTCCCATACACTGCAAAATAAACTATCGGACGGCAGTCGACCCTTAGGATGGCAATTTAAAAAAAAACCTTGATTCCAATCAAAGTTTTCGGTCAGTCTGATACCGGCTTACTACCTGATCTTTGTAATGTGCGAACTACATTCATCTTCGTACTGATTTATGAGCACAAACAAGCTATCGGCTAGCTCGTAAGGTTCTGCAGTTTGTAGTAACGTTTTGCACAAAATATCCTTGACCTATAAATAAGATTATTGTCTCATATTCCAGTGTTTTAACTTAGTCACGTGAATGAAATGCATGTACAAACAAACAACATAAATGATAGTGAACGAGCAGGTTAAGCGCGAGTGGTAGATTACTTATGGTTGGGATCCGTACTTATGCAACGAACTAAGAAGAGTGAAAATATCTTGTTTTAATAAAACACTAGAATATTTTAATTTTGTATGTATTATTTTTGTTACATACATACATTCATTGTTTGAACTTGTGACGAATTTTCACAATTAGGATTGAATTTATTTTGATAACTTAAAAGCTGTGACCGGTTTTATAATTTCAATAATTCTCTATATTGAATGTTTTCAACGATTTTGTCTATGTATTTTCCTATTTTGGCCTCTCTCTCGTCTGTGATAGACTTAAATTCTCAAAAATAAATATTTGTCGCAATTTTTGTCGATCCCTAAAATACGTTTTCAAAAATTCAAAAAGTGCAAGTCATGAGTGTACAAACCGCTCCAGTTTGTTTAAAGGTTACTAGAATAACGCGGAAGAGGTGACATGAACCAGTTCCTTATATACCTACTTTAAAAAAGATAAACTGACTGTTATTCATAAAATAATACTTTCCTTACTGTCTTGGCCTTATCTTTTATGCTCCAGTTGAAGACACAGATGGACAGACATTTTTTATAATGTAAATACTACATGTTCGACCGGTTTAAGTTTTTGACCGCATAATTCCGTGGCACAATGGCACCCAAGGCCGACTTCGGGCGCGGCGGCTGTTCTCTTATAAGGAGATCAGCCAGCTGCGCAGGACATTATAATAGTGCACGAGCATTTGCGCAGACACAGGTGCACTCACTATTCCTTCACTCTCATAGCCCCCTAACAAAGTGACTTCATCTTCACCTCTAGTGATTAAAAGTGAGTTAGTACACCACAAAAAAACCTTTATTCCTCTGCAAACGAACGCTACATTTCTGGGTTAGTTTCTCTGTATATAATAATGCTTGTAAATAATATTAAAACCGGGTTAATAGCATCTTAAAACTTCACAATAAAACATGTAATTGAGTACGCAGGTATTACCACAAAAATCATATCACTGAAACGTTAACGGAATTTGAATACCGAGTTTATTCCACCGACAAAGAAAAACAGCAATACTTCGATAAAATCTTCATTTAGGTACTAGGAACAGTTAGGCTTTTTACAAACGTAGACACATTTAGTTGCGAATATGGGCAACTTCAACCTGAAAAAAAATTGCTTCTTTATGACTCTCAACGTCTACTTTTATATATTTTTCATGAAAATTACTTAGTTTTACTTTAAGCACATAAAATTCTAAACAATCATAAATTATCCATAACATTTAATTTCTACGAAAAACCCAAGCAATGTGTCGATAGCAGATAATGGTTACGAAGCATTATGTGTAGAGTACTAATATAATATAGAGGAAACAATTATATGCTTTTTGTTTGTATCCGGCTCCTGATTACTGAATCGAATTGCCACTGTTGGTAAAACTACATTATTTCCGAGAAAGAGGCTATATTTTCTCCAGGTACGGGAAGAATTTCCACGCGGGTGAAACCATGGAAAAACACCTAGTTATATGTTAGAGTGGATATCAAATGGCAACTTTATGCAGCATAACTGATATCAGCAACAAAATGTGTCAACGTTTGCAGTGATCCTAAATGTACTGAAATATAGGCCATTTTTCAGACTTCGAGGAAATCCAAAATGGTAGAAATAAAGCAAATTCAAAGCTAGCCTGTGTCGAGGATATTTTCATTCATTCGAGTGTAACGAAGGAGATTTGTTGAATTTTTTCAGTACCAAGTTTTTTCAGTTGGAAATTCTTTCACTATAATCCTGGGAACATTTTGTTTCACTTATAGACGTTGTTAATTGATTAGTGTTTTTTATAGGTAATTAAAATGAAACACAGATTACAAAAAAAATCTGTTTATTTTTTCAAAATTTATTTATTCGAAACAAACAACAGGCTACCTTTATTGTGTTTTCCATTTTCCAAACTCTTTGATACACAGAAAATTACTTAAAAAAATAAAAATTAAAACATTGTTCCGAACCGAAACTTCGCTAATTCAATTCTAATGTAACTTCGTGTTTGCGAAAGAAAAAAAAAACTTTTATCGTGCTCCTTGTTTTTAAAAAAAAAAGCAAAAGGATTGCTGGAGAAAATTATTATTGTTACGACTTTCTTTTTTTTTTGTTTAGCCGACAATAAGTGACTTTGGTATGGTAAGGATGCATTCAGAGATGCTCTGTTTTTAATATTTCTTGTAGTAAAATTAAATTTTCATGTAGAGATTTTAGAATGCATTCATTAAAATTATTTAAAATTTTTCCTCTGTGCCAATATCTGATCTAATTACGCGAAATGCGTGTATGTGAAGATTTCATTCTTATTTATATATTTTAGCATCATTACACCTTAACAAATGTTGACTAGTTATATCTATTCCACAATAAAAAATATAAATTATTTTTACTAATTTATACAAAATCACACCACTTCACTAAAACAAAAATACATCTCGAAAAACAATTTACAAAGAAAATCTGAAACACAGTGAAAATCAATTTAATTTTAGCCCAAAACTTGTACATTACAAAACTGCCTAAGGCAAAATTTACACCTCTTAACTAATTAAGATAATGCTCAGCAATAAAGACCCGCTGAACATTTTTGTTCGTACCTATAAAAAGGGGTTTGAAGAACGAAATTTATTATTGTTTGCGAAATTTTTACAAGCAATTCCATTGCTATCTTGGAAGATTGGGATATTATTCGTTTTGTTGGAGTCGTAATTAACGTTTATTAATGAATTCGTTATCATATTGACGGGTAATTTTGTTGTGTTTTGTTTTAAACTGGCTGTTTCTAGTGGTTTTATCTGCATTTCTTAGGTATTAATTGCTTTAAGTGCCTGATTAAAATAATAGCTTGTGTTACTCACAAAATCAAATGATGTAACTTTCTATTGCTAAAATACTTTACATTTAATGGATAAAATGTATTTTGACATTACTCTTAATTTTTACTTCACTATAATTAGTAATAGAAAAGTTACCTTTTTAAACATGAAAACATTTCAAGACTTGGAACGATTCTAGCTCCTGATGAAAAAGTAAATGAAACGCACTTTGACAATCGTTTGCTCAGCTATTTTCAAAACTGCTATTACTAAGTTGAATATTTAAATATCTTATCACTGAATGTAGTGTCAAGGAATATCGGGTTGCCTGGGTAACTGGGTTGAGGAAGTCAGATAGTCAGTCGCTCCTTGTAAAACACTGGTACTCAGCTGCATCCGATTAAACAGAAAACCGACCCCAACATAGTTGGGAAAAGGCTAGGCAGATGATATAAGGTAATTGCATACTTAATACTTTATAAACTGTGGTTAAATAATTATTAAAATCGAGAAAAAGCTTCGAAGTCCAGGTATAAGCAGCTCCGTAATTTTTAATCTTCATCATAATTTTATTTCTTTTGTTCAAGCGTTTTTCCTTTGATTTTAATTTCAGAAATGTCAAACGCAGTTTCCTAACACAAATAACTTTTAAACCATATTTTTTTTCTAAACCGCTTAAAATCTAAGAAAATATTATTAAGACCACAGAGGAAGGAAAGATAGCGGAGTTGCCACAAGGAAGGTAGATCAGGTGCCTTCTTGTAGGTCAAAGTATTGTACGGTAGGCTAGAACTAACGAGATGAACGGGTCCCTTGTCAAATCATAAACCAATCTGTCAAAGATTGGTCTTGAGTGATTGGTGACTTTCTTTTGAAAATAATAGGTTCCATAGAAGCCGGGGAAAGGTGGAGCTAGTATTGTTCCTCCGAACACCCGCATTTAGGTACGCTACGTTCTAAGGAGATTTTGCGTTATGTCATCTCCGCTAGTCATTTTGTCCTCCATGATTTAGAGACCAAGCGTTTTTTTATGCTAATTGTTATTCGGAACAACGTTAACGGTTAAAAAAGGATAATAAATTCGTTCCTTAAGTGTTAAAGTGTAGGAAAAAGGTTTATTAGCCGAATCTCCTGTTAAATGGAGGGCTGAGATATTTTATATTAATTATTTTGTTTTAAACATTTTACGTTTAACGCTTGGTGGGCGTGAAATGAGGTGATTTTGGGAATTAAATTTAAGTTGTATTTTTATTGTTTTGTGATTTTGTTGTTTTATCAATTAGACAAGTGAAACATGTTCACTTGAATAATTTAACTTTAAGAGGTTTTGTCGCGCACATACGTTTTTTGCTTGCTTATGGACTAATAACATTTGCATCAACTTTTTTTTATTTATATTTTTCATGTCACCAACATAAAACGTAAAAAATTACGATAAAAAAATAGATTACACTTAAGACTTTAGAAAAAGCATGCACCTTTATACCATTTACTACCAATTTTAGATTATGACAAACTTATACAAAATTAAGACCATTTAGGTACTTAAATATTTCTGAAGTAACATACTCACGACGTTTCTACTACACTTTACTGAAGACATGCTTAATTATACCACCCAAAACAAAAATGTGAAAGACTGCCAAGTTCGATAATATGAGAATGCTTCGCCTATAAAAGAAGTGAGATCTGAATAAGTACCAAGTTCCATACACATACCTCAGTTAAAAATAGTTACTTTTTAATGATGTTACTTGGCAAGTTTTCTTACACCTTGTTATAAACCTACTAAACGCAATGAATCAAGTATTTAATTTTCTATTAAAACTTGCCAAGTAATCATCATTAAAAAGTGACTATTTTTAACTGAGGTATGTGTATGGAACTTGGTACTTATTCAGATCTCACTTCTTTTATAGGCGAAGCATTCCCATATTATCGAACTTGGCAGTCTTTCACATTTTTGTTTTGGGTGGGATTTCATTTATTTTTGTAAGGTTGTTTATTTTATTTTTTTCTTATGATGAAGTTAGTTAAAGAAATGTCTCATTTATACTATCTTTTAGATTTTTTTATATGCACTATGTTTCTTACAAAGAAATGAACTAGATTAACTATGACTAGATTTACCAACTGACTGACATGACATGTTATCATATATTATGTTCGTGGATCAAAGTTACACATTCGTTATTTTCGAAAGTGATTCACACTTGGCCGTTTTCAGATTTTTACTTTACTTTGACTTAATACAAACCTTTGTACCATTCGAAGATATATTATATAAATATAGATAAATTTAGTTCGTTTTAGTTCCTTAGGGGTATAAATTTACACCGGGTATAAAACTCCTTCATTATTTTGAAACCGACTCACACTTGGCCATTTTCAGATTTTTCCCTTTACCTTGACATAAAGACCTACCTCCATGCCAAATTTCAAGTCAATACGACCATTGGAAGTATTCTAGGTTTTTGATGAGTCAGTCAGTGAGTGTATAGTAAAAATAGCGATTTTCTGACGTCAATATCTCAAGACCTACAATAGCTATATTAATGAAAATTTGTATTTTAGATTAGTGAGGGGGTCTCAACAGATACTAGAAATTTGATATGCGTAAATAAAATAGATTTTGAGTTACAGGGGGGTCGAATTTGGCCCGAAATGGTTCGTGTAATATAACCCACGGCCGGTGTGTCGCCTTTTTTGCTCGAACTTGGCGGACACACTGCCGTGTGTCTAGATCATATACTAGGTAAAGTATCTACAGACAAAATTAACCAATATTCTCTATCAGAACGCTGACACTAACAAATTTCTGGTCTTTGATCAGAACTTATGACAACAAAGCGTGGCCTACCATTATATCGCAGAAGCGTTGTCCTCAATATGCTGATAAACTTGCTCTGAAGTTTCAGCTCTTAAATTAATTTCACACTTGGTAAGTCTGACTAACAGGAAATTTACTGCCGGCCGTTTTCTTGTTTATGGTGGTTTCACACTGGCTGGTTTTTGTCGCGCGACACATTACGAATGGTAAAAATTCTGTCGCTCGATTTTAAGCGTCATCTTTCGCACTGGTACTCAAATTGTTTAGGTACGAACCGTTTGGGGATCGGAAAGCCGAGCAAAAAATAGGCTAGTGTGATATTTCTGTTACAGTTCGGTTCCAAATAATTGCAAAGGTTCGCCAATTGTTTTTTGATGACATGGCTGATAAATACATTGACAGAAATGGAATAATGTGCACGAGCAGAACTTTTGTTTTTAATCGAAAATGGTTATGTTTGAAAAAAGAATGATAGTCGTATTCATGCTTACGTCGATAGACAAGTAGATATAAAATAGCCTTGGCTGTTGCAAATTACCTAAAGATGAAATATTTTAAACAGTTAACCTAAATATTATGAAGTAAGTCTGATAAAAAGTTGGTGAGTTTAAGTAGAGTACATATATCGACTTTTTTCAAGAACCTTCTATAGTGTGGGCATAAATCTCCGATAGTCATATATATAAAAAAAACAACAACTCTTCTAAAAACTTATAAACAAAACCAATCATCTTCAGAACTATCTCGTTCTATATCAAAATCGATGGAAACTAAAGATTTCAAAGATTGAACTCCTTTCAGAATTACTCTTAAGAGCTGAAAGTTTGTCATCTCGAAGTTTTCAACGAATGATATGAATCTATAGTTCGAAACAGTCGTTCTTTTAAGTATAATATTTTATTGTTGGGTATATTTGGTTATTTTTCTTTGTTTCAAGTATAGGTATTCTTTGCTGAATATGTGTTTTCTTAAGATTACATTGTTTCGGCAATAATTTTATTCAGTATAATGTGTGAATTAAAAAAAATGATTTTTATATGTAATATGTTATTGAAATAATCTTATTGAAAATATGTAAATATCTATGTTAAATATTTTTTAATAATAATTTTATATTTAATCTAACATAGAACGGGTCTAATTCCCCAATAAAAATACCATTTTCGCCGTCACGTTTTTGAACCACTTTACATCACCTTTTATATCACTCCAATATTCCTAAGACGAAAGTGTTGGTACGTGTGTGTTTAAATTCTTCACCCACAAACGGTTGGACCATATTTTGATAACATTTAAAAAATAGGATCTTGCAGTCAGAGTGAATCAGCAGATAGGCTGCTTTTTATGCTAGCGTGGTAAAGTATTTCTCTTATGAAGCTAATCAGTTTTGAAGGTTTTTTGTTAATTTCACAGACACAAATAAATTATTGAGGAAGTATACACGACTAGTCGTAGAATATCGTCAAACAAAACAAACTTCTTCCTACATAACTCCATACCTATAATTAACTCAGATGTTTATTAGAAAATATAATTTTCTCACATCTCCCCTACATTCAAGACACGTAATACAATTACTTGACAATAGACTTAAAATTACTTCAAGCGAGACCCAAGATGTCTCGCGGTATGAATATTAAAAATAGCTTTACTTACACTCGACTTTCAACCTTATGTTTTAGGTAGTAAGGTTGAAGTTTGGGTGTGGTTGTTCTATGTATTAAATACGTTATATGTATGAGAGAAGACGGTAAAGTAGGTTACATAAACTAAGCTTATTCGACTGTTTAAAAGTGATATGTTTGCGCGCTCAACTTGGTGGGAAAAACCATGTTTTGTGATTTTGTTTACCGTTCCTTATGTTCGCGTTATTTATGTATTTTTTTCATAAATAACGGTGTGAAGAGGATTAAATAGGTTTTTATTGCGTGTCTTCTTTTTCTTGGCCTTAAGTGTAAACAATATTAAAGTACACTGCATTGCAAAAAAAAGTACTCAACATTAAGAAAAGAGTAGGTTGTCATCGCTTTGATTTTTAATTGGGACATTTCCTAGAACTGTCATGTGATACCAAAAAATTCATGTTTTTTTACCATGCATTTAAGACCTGTAGCTTCATTAAAACCGTGTCAGGACTAAAAGAAGCAAGTGACAATGACAAAGTCTCTCTTCACCCCCTCAATCACGTGAAGTATAATCGCGTAGAAAAAGGTTTTGTTCCGTACCTTGAACACTTGAAAAATAATAATTACTGGCAAAAACTGCCGTTGTACGGAGATGAGAGTTCTTCTCTTACAAAATAATGAGAGACTCGCTAGCTAGGGTCAAGTGTCGTGAAAACATTTGAAAATCGTTGTTGTATGTATAGGTGTTTGTGCATAACTGTACTTTGGGTAAATGCTGCCTTGGTGCCTTTTTTGGACTGTCGTTTTGAATTTTCGCGTTTCGGAGATCATTTTTGGGAATTCCGTTTAAGGATGTATAGCAGTGGGTGAATGTAAATATTAAAGGATGATGTTAAATAATACTGATACCTACTACATAATGCCTACATAATGATAGCTGTGTTTTGCGAATAAGTAAATAAATACTTTTCGAACTTCAAGTAGTTGAATGCCAAATTCGTTAATTTTCGTCCATTCTTTTTTATATATTTCATGCCAAGAATCCTCAAATCCGAGATCGACCAATTTAACATGTGAAAGAAAATGTTTCAAAATGGAGCCTGGAGAATTCAAAACTTATTGATAACTAACAAATTATTACAAGAAAAGTACGCATTTAAGCAATTTATCTGTATTTTTCCCGAAGTCTTGTTTGTGTGTGATTTTTTGAGGTATTGTACATACAAAAACAAAATTAAAATTCTTGACAAGTGACAGTTGACCTACTTCTTAAGCGGTCTATCAATAAAAACAATCGAAGCTCTCCACTCATAATTCAACGTGGACTACTAAGAAACATCAATAAAACTTTCAGCACATTTCCGAACTTATTTAAAAAGGTATCATGACAAATATTTCGAGTACAGGAATAAAGGTATTCTAACTTTTCAGACCCCATGTCAGAACTGTCTCCGACGGAGAGCGTTTTATTAAAGCTGGAAGTTTTCACATATCTTATTTATGAAACTTGGTCTCCTTCGATATTGAGAAGAATTGTTATGAAGGGGAAATAAATATGTAATGTTTCTGTGACCGGTATTTTAACTCATTTTAATTTTCTCAGTTCACTCGTGACCACGGTTAGTGCAATTTGGCCGAAGCGTCGGGAAAATATGGAGGTATCGTACCTTGTATATAGTTTCCATACCTAATCTAATTTCTACGTAGGAAAATAGGTCCTCATTTTGCCACTAATAGACTGCCCTTATTAAGTAAACAATATCAACTATCCATACAGCTGTCATTAACAAATTGCTCCCACCCATTAGAAACTTACCAAGCCTGAGAAATGTACCAACATAAAATTTTTCTTCCACAAGACAAATATGGACCAACTCAAATTCCTCGACGGTTTAAATGGCCAAATTACATAGACCTCCGCGCTTCTTACATTGCGAAGTTTTTTTAATACCCCTGTAGTGGTTCTTAGGGGTCCGTTTATAGTGGTGGGAGTTTTGAAACTTACCCCCTTGTCTTGCAAACTCTGGGTGCATTTAACGAGATAACTTTGTCAGATGGAGTAGACGGCAAAAAGGCATTTAAGTAGTTCCGTATAATGTTGGGCATCTAATATGGCTACCGTATTTAAAATGCAGATTTTAATTAAGATGGATATTTTGTGTTGTATTAAGTGATTTATATTTTAGAAGTTGTTTTTGGTTGAGTGCTTTTGTTTATAGGCAGCGATAATTTTAGACCGTGAAAAGTAGATTTTGGTTCAATTTAGCTCGGATGATACTTATTTACAAACATCTTGGTCATTTCTTTATTTTTAATTGTCATATTTATGTAATTCAATTATGTATTCATGAATTATACAAATACATTTTAGTGCAATACACGCGAGTGAAAGTGTGGAGGGAGCTTTCCGCTGGCCAGCCGGCATCGAGTGCCCCGTCTTTGGTGGATCCTTTTCTGTTCACTTCCCAGTTCCCAGATTAATTGTTAGAGCCTTTTTATCGTCACACTGCTGGGCACTTAGAAGGATTGAGTATTAATCACCACGCTAGCTCAATGCGGGTTGGTGATTTCAGACTATAGTCCAGGTGTCCTCAAGATGTTTTCCTTCACCTTTTTATCAGCCATTAGTGTCCAAGATTTACTTAGAAAGTACATATAAACTTAGAAAAGTTGCATTGGTACTTGCCTGACCTG
This sequence comes from Helicoverpa armigera, assembly GCF_030705265.1. NCBI lineage: Eukaryota > Metazoa > Arthropoda > Insecta > Lepidoptera > Noctuidae > Helicoverpa > Helicoverpa armigera. The sequence goes on from NC_087141.1 coordinate 8,188,986, forward strand.
GAATCGAACCCGCGCACTCATACTCGAGAGGTTGGTTCTTTACCCACTAGGCCACCACGAATTTTTTCCCACCCAGTTCCCAGGTAAGTTTTCTTTTTTACCTGCTTTGAGTTTTTCAACGGAGATTGTAGCAATTTCTCGGCCAGCGAAAAACTGTACATACAAGTTATAATACAGTTGCATCAATCTTTACCATTTCATAGTTGTTCTAAAAAAGAAAGAAGAAAAGAAATATTTATTTCCATACAACAAAGGTGGTATCAGTTTTTACAGAGGTATAGTCTGCATAACTTGGCATGCAAATATTAAGCCCACTTAGGTACTTTCTAATAGTTACTTTCAAAACATTTAGAATAAAATTGATTCACTAAAAAATTTCTAGCTACTTAGCACGTCCTTTAAATCAAAGTACCTAACTTAAAGCAGAGATTAAGTATTATTTGAAAAGATTATTTCTTTTAAAAGTTCAGATAAGCCGTTGTTACAAAAGATTTGCTTAAAATAACTTTTAAAGTTAAATTTTTAGACCCTCGTTAAGACAATCGCCGTTTTTATGGAAAAAGGGTGAGAAAAACAAATGGGTGTTTACGAATATTTTCAGGTAGAAAACAAAAAGAGAAATAGATAAAATTATTTTCTTTATGGAAACTGCTTTCAGCTTGAATGCATTGTCAACACTTTACCAATCACTGCGATGTAGGGTGACCAAATTATCAACGTTTTAAAGAACTTATTAGGAAAATGTAGTTTTGTTTTGTTGTTTTCATGTTGATGTTGTAATGAATCCTAAGTGAAGTGAATAGTACCTATATTGAAGTTTATTTCAATTTAATGAGTAATATTACGCATTTAAGACGCTTATGAATCCGCAAGAAAATATATCAGTTTTTTTCTAATCTAAGGAGGTGCTATATTATTTAAGTATCAATCATTGGTTGCACCACTGAGTTCGTATGCATAGATAATAATATTACCAAATTATTACTGTTATAAGAGTTACTGTGTGTCTAGTCTAATAATGTGTTGATAACTAAAATAGAGTAAATATATGAGTAAACACCATGAAAAATAAGTGATCATTTACCAGTAAGTTCCACGCAACCATATATCCTGGTCACCCTACACTTGAGTGCGCAATCCGGATGTTTTTACATCAGCCATCTCTTATTGGATTCCTTTCATTGACATCTATAAGTGGTGATAAACTCCAAAGAAATAGCTTCACTCTGAGAGACTTAAATTGTTTGTGCATATTGCCTGCCTTTATTTTGTATAGCAGTGTTTTATGAGATTGGCTGTAGAAGTTTTGTAGTGAGCGTGATAAATATTATTTCCTTTCTTTATCATGCAAAGATGTTTTTTCCATACTGTACTTCAATTATAGAGATTTCAATAGTGATACATAAATGGCAGAAAATTGATCGATGCGGGAATCTAGGTTTTATAGGAACTTAAGCTTATAACGTACCTAAATACAAACATGAAAAACTTTCACCGTCTTACCACAAAAACTTTTAAACGTCTGCTGAACACTTGTCTAAAAAAATGACAAATTATGACATTGACATAAGATCCGTTTTGCAGCCACATTTTTTTTAGTCAAGTGTTCAACAGATGATTAAGTTTTTGTAGTCAGGCCATCAATGTTTTTGTCATACACATTTCATCTTTACAGTTTCAGCCAAAGCTTTTATATGCTTAAAATATTACCGCTACATATATTTTTCTAACAATTTTTAAATAAGATCTTATCACTACTGCTTTAAAGTCTAAAACCATCTAGCAATGACACTTCACCCTTAAAACTAGATACTACACAAAATACAACGTTACTTTCTAAATACTGCACTAAACTAACTAAATAGATAACAATGTTAAACTACAGTTTAACATCGTTGAGTTAAGACAGTGTTAACTGTTGGGTGATTGTTATCGTTAAACTGAATGTTCCGTTTAAGTATTTGCAGTTTTAATAAAAGTAAAATAAGTTACTATGCATTTATGCAATGCAATTTAACGATATTATAAAAGTGAATATTATCTGTCTGTCTGTTGGGTTTTAATTAGAATTTTTTGCATCTGTGTGAGATAGTCAATGAGAACTTTCCCTCCTGTTAGAAAAAAAGCATGTATTTGGTATATAATAATTATTTAAAATTAATGTTAACATCTTGGTACTGAAATAAACATTTTTGTATTGTATTTGTATTTAAAACTAATTTTCAAATATTGTTTCATAATTTTACAGTAGTAGTAGAAGTACTAAGTATTAACCTAACCATCATACGTCGCTTTTTTCGGAAACAAGCTATTGATTTGTGATACCTATAGGTAACTTTACAACTAATCGTATTCGAAATGTGTCAAAGCATATCCAACTGCGCTGGCATTCAAATTCCTAATCTTTACAAAAAATTTGGATATTAAAACACAACAAAATCAGCCACAAAAAAGTTCCTTCAACACCATATTCAAAAACGCCATTAAAAACCATCTCAAAAAACTATAACACACCGATCTTTGGTAGCTCGACGCTTATAATTTCCCCCGGGACCGTCCCGACCCACTAGGCTCGTTTAATCAGTACCAGCTTATGTTCCGGGAAGAAATTACCTGATGCTACCTGATACCTGATGCTAGAATTATGGTCTGTGTTGGGTGTCCCGGATTTTCTTGGGAAGGTTTAAAATAGAAGCTTGTATACATTTGTGTGTTATTTTAGTGTAAGTGTTTCATTGAAGAGTTTTTTGGTAGGTAAATATGTGATTTTTTAAAATAATTATACTGTTACAGATATTCATCCTTATCCTAGCTATACATTACCCTGTTAGGGCGCAACAATTTAACTTCAAACTAAATAATATACTGTATAACTATATATACTTGTATTTATATGCAGTGCATTGTATCACACTACATCTTTATAAGTTTACTTTACAATTATAAGTTTTACTTAACTTAAAATTTCCATACGACGAATAATAGTTATTTATTATTTTAAGCTTTTATCTTCTAGGTATTCCTGTAGCATTTTTTTATGATTAGTAACTTAAGTCTAGCTTTTGATTTTGTAACTAGTATTCGTTTGTTATTATTAGTTTATCGACATATTCGTTGGGTGCAATGGTCACCATGCTGGACTGCCGAACTGATGATCCCGGGTTCGATTTCCGGTTCGATCAGCATTTGTGTGATGAGCATGCTACGTTAGAAATACTTATTAAATATATTTAGATTTTCGCACACCAACGGGATCGCGTCTCAATGCTTCACTTCGAAAATGACACGATTTTACATTACATCCTATTAGCCCTAAGGGAGAAATTTTAAAAATTCTCTAGAGCCCCTTACACATAACCTTTTTACATTGTTCAGCGTAAACACGGAATAAGGAAAGACCTGGAGATGCCATAATGCAGGTAGGTCAGGCGCCTTCTTCTACGTGTACGATGAGCATGACCAAAACGATAAGTTACAAGTGAACTAACGAAGCGTTCAGGTTCTTCAAGCGACATCTGTCATCGATTTTTGGTATTACAAAAAATGCCCAGGTCTAAAGAAGGCGTATAAGGACAAAACCAGTAACGTTCCTCGTCCCCCGCTCACCCGCATTTTGTCGCGCTACTTTCTTAGGAGATTTTCTGTTATGGTACCTCCGCTATTCATTTTGTTCTCCATGAGCGTATACAAACACATTTCCGACATACTCCATACAGCGTCCCTGTAGGCCTTACGAAAACGCTCTTTGAATCAATGTGTAATAAATAATTAATGTACTGAATATTGTACATTAGGAAACTGTTTATTTTCCCTTATTTTCCAGGTATATTACTTTTTCGAAAATAATAAGTGTGTATGAAAAGGGTGTGCCTCGTTGGTCTAGCAGGGACAATTTCTAGACTCATGTCTCTAAGCGGGTCTATCGGTCCCCTGGGTCTAGGAGTCGAGTTCCAGTTGCAGCCGAAATCCCTTTGCAGGTTTTAATTTTCAGGAAGCGTTACAGAGTCTGGAAGTTGGTGATAGATACACCTCTTCCTCAGAGAGCACGTAAATGTTGGCCCTGGGACACAATAACAAAAACTGTTACACTAAAACGACTAAATCAATTGAGATAAACATCCACATAGGAATAGCTGGCTTTAGATGGAGGCGACCAGCCACTGCCGAGAGGTCACGAAAGTCGTCTTTGGTCCTCGTGGCCCCTCTTTAAAAGGCAGAAGACGGCACAAACGCTGAGGTTTTTAGTGGGTGCAAGCCCCACATAACCTCACCGTCTCCCCGGGCGGTGTGTGTATGCGTCAGGCATTTTCCTCAGCTGAAACAAAAAAAAAAAAAGGGATAGCTGGCTTCATTTCTTCTTCTTCCTCCTGCCCCGTTCCCAACTGTTCATACTGACATTCACTCCCTTCCTATTCATGTCATCTTTCAGGCAATCCATCCATCTTTTCTTAGGTCTTCCTCTTCCTCTCCATCCATCTACATTCATACTTAGCACACACTTTGTTGATGCATTCACGTGTAAAATTACGTACACCATATTTTAAGCCGGATAACGCAGCATTAATTATAGGAAAATAACTAAATTTCCCCGTAATTCTACCATGAGTTTCGACGGATTAATATTTAAAACTATATATATATTAATACAGGCTGGGCTAATTTAATTAGTGGTCGTTGATTGAACTTAATAGAATAACGTTATTAAAGTCTGCCGGTCATTTGGCTGTCCTAACGTGGTGCTATAGTAATTTCATCATCAAAATTTTGATGAAAATCTATTGGAAATCTATAATATAAAAATGAATCGCAAAATGTGTTGGTAAGCGCATAACTCAATAACGCCTGGATCAATTTGGCTAATTCTTTTTTTGTTGTGTTTGTTATTGTCAGGAGAAGGATCTTATGAAAAAAAAAAATAGGGTAAAGTAGAGAAATCAGTTGACGGGAGCGAAGCCGCGGGAAAAAGCTAGTTACTAATATTTTAATGCGAATTCGTCAGTGTTTAGAAGTGTTTGTATTAAGTCAAAATGTAGTTTATTTGCTCTTTAGGTTAAATCATTAAGTCCGAAAAAATTTATTCAACACATTTTAGAGTACATAAGGGAGTATATGAGGATAGTACATAAGGGAGTATATAAGATAGTACATAAGGGAGTATATAAGGATAGTACATTAGGGAGTATATAAGGATAGTACATAAGGGACTATATGAAGACAGTACATAAGAGAGTATATGAGGACAGTACACAGTATGAGGAGTATATAAGGATAGTACATAAGGGATACACTCAATATACTCGATATACTCTATATTTCTGCTAGTTTTTAGTTTTTATAACACCCTTAATTTTGAACCTTACATAATATAATAGTCGCGAAAATATTTAATCGCTAGCAAGTTATTTTATTTGTTGCCAACATTTGCCGACTTTTAAGTTATTAGTCACTCGTAAAATAATAAGCCGATAGTAAATAAGTGAATTAATGGGGTAAGTACATAAGGGAGTACATGGGGTAAGTACATAAGGGAGTCTAAGCAGTAAGTATATAAGAGAGTATATGAGGACAGTATATAAAGGAGTTTATGAGAAGCAAATGTTTTATCTTCAATGGCATGTAGTACAAAGAAATTTAATAAACCACTAGATGCATGTTCAAAAAATACTTTTATTAAAGCTTTTACCGACTATTTGACAAAGAGGCTTTACCTTACCTTAACAAGAACCAACTCACACACACACACTCATTCATAACTTCCTAAATCACCCTTATTAATATTCGGAACCCACTTTTCCACTTAGATGATTTCGGGCACTATCTATCCCGATATTTACCCCCATTTCCCCCAAGGTACCCGAGTGATATCGGGGAGGAAATCGGCACGATACCAATGTAAGAATTCTGTATTGAATGTTTTCATATTATGTTCTATGAATGTTAAAGTAGGATGGGATTGGGGGAAATCTTCTATCTTGTTGCTTTCGGCAGATTTGTTGGTTGTTTTCTAGGTTTTACCTGTAGTTTTGGATATTGTAGTTAAGTAACTAGTTGGTACTATTATGTACTTTATAAAGATCAAAATTTCCTTAATGCTAGTAGGTAATATGCACATAACACTAAAAGTAGCTTCCTAAGAGCTTCGTTTGGAATGGTCAATTAAATTAATTATTATTTAATTCTATATAATTGTAAAGACCTAAGCGAAATTATTCTGACTTTGACTTTAGCAAGCATTTAGACCTGTTCATAAATAAATATTTAACTCTCATAATTATATGCCCGTTATTTTGTAAACGTGATTTACTACAATGCTACTTTGCAACGTATGTGCAATAATACTAAGTACTATAAAAATACTAAGTACCCCAATTAGTATTTTTTGTAAAGACATCAATGCCCATAGTAAAAACCTCCACTTTTCTTCAGCTTTATCAGAAAGTGAGTAAAACTGTTAGAAACCTTTCTAATAAAGAATCAATGACCCACAAGTCAACTACACAACTACCGATAAAAGTGACCACAGCCGATATCCTATTATTAACTTTGTCCTGTCTGGAAGTGCGTTAATCTGTGAAGATTTACTTTGTATTGTCTTGTACACAATAAGGATAGTTGGGCTTTAGTATTAACTACTTTTTTTGTAGATATAGTGTTTTAGTTCTTATTGTGTGAATCTTATTTACTTCTCAACATCCGCCTAGCGTTTTCCTAACCATGTTGCTGTCGGTTTCAGTCTAACCAGATGCAGCTGAGTGACAGTGTTTTACAAGGAGCGACTGCCTATCTGACCTCGTCAAGTCAGGTACCCGGGCAACCCAATACCCCTAGGTAAGATTGGTTGTCAGATTTACTGGCTTCTGATTATCGCCCAGTTCTACGTACTATTTCTGGGCACTCTGTACATAACACAAGATACATTTTCAAAGTGAACATTTTTTGCTAACCATTCATGAATCGACCATATTATGCACCTTAACACATTCTTCGCTCATAACTGAAAGCCTTTCACACATAGAGCCTTTCTAAATTCCAACTCAATCTAAAACCACTAAAAATATTCCCCTCAATAATTTTCACGCCAAACAAACCATAATATGAAGACATGAAACCGTTCACCATAAAGAAAAAAAAAAATACTATAAAAAACCGACCAAGAGCGTGTCGGGACACACTCAGTGTAGGGTTCCGTAGTTTGCCTATAATTACGATTTTAGTTCAAAATATTTTTTGAACAATTTTTCAAAAACTGTTCAACCAATCAATTTCAAAATAGTTAATTTGATATTTTTTTGTTTGTTTTTTTCCAAAAAACATCGCCGTAAACCACGATTAATATTTAGGTAAATACCTATTCAACGATATATCAGACGTTAGGATTGGAATGAAATAAAAAAAAACTCCCCAAATGAGTATCCAAATAAAATATTTTTTTCCATTTTTTTTATTTTCTCGGCGTGATTCATAAACGTTTTGGTAGCCATCTTTCTAATGCTAACATTCACCAAGATTATGACGGATGGACAGACAGACATAGCGAAACTATAAGGGTTCTTTTTGACTACGGAACCCTAAAAAACCCTCCCTTAACTCGAGACGTTAAATATAAAAATCCTCATATTTATTCATGAAAGTATTCCGAACATATTTCGGGCGATTGAAAATTATTACAGGATGCCTTCGTACGGAAAAGTGAGGAAATAGGCTATTGTGTATTAGAAAATAAAATATTTACAGCCAATCTTTGTTTGAAGGTGGAAAGCGGATAGTGCAGTATTTATTAAGGATTATTTATCGAGAAAATTTTATAGCGTACTTACTTCTTAAGTTTATGAGTAGACTATATTTTTGATATCGTTGCTTTTGTTGCGTTGCGTTGGTTCACGCATATTTTGCAGTTAAAAGATACGCTGTGTTTTAGTTCGAAATATGATCTATCTGTATGCCAAGATTACCTACATTGCTCAGTAAATTAGCCATGAAAAATGTAAATACATATTATAATAACGACGACTGGCTAAGATTTTATGTCTGCACCTCGCTGTTGTTGCGATTCTGAGGCACTGACCACAAAATGACTGACAGCGCCAATATTATAGTTATTTTTTACTAACAATAGTTTTCATCCATCGTTCTCGATAGACCAGCTTCCTTCAGCTCCTCCCTAAGATCTCTCGCCTCGATAACCAAAATGAATGTTTAACAAAGTATACCACTTGATATATAACGGTTACACAGTCAAAGAGATAGGTATCGAAGTCAATAGTACCCGCATACTAAAGACTAAATAGTCGGCCGACAGTTGACAACAAATATCCTAAAAGAAAGTCTTGATTCCAATCAATTGTATCAGACAGACCGAACACTTATCGGTCTGTCTGATACAGGCTACATACCTGATCTTTGTAATGTGCGTACTACCATTCATCTTCATACTGATTTATGAGCCCAAACAAACTATCAGCCGACTAAAAGTTTGCAGTGTGTATACCAAAAGGTTATACATATTATGATTACAATATGCACGGTTCACTTAACATCGGGTTCTAGAAAATGCTTTCAATATTCCTGCGTAATCTCCAATTTATTTCTTTGGAGGTAAATGTTTTAGAATATTGTGTTCTTATTTATTTTTATTATGCATAAACCTTGCCTTTGAAATATTGCAATATGTTCGAGGGCTGCGGAATTTTTCGAAAGAGTTACTAGCTTTGGTATACGAAGGGCTCCAAAAGGAACATAGTTTAGTTTTTCCCAGTTACAAAATAAAGAGTAACTCTCCAGAATCGGTACTTTTTGCTTACGAATACTATAAGGTGCTATACGTTGATATTTCCTATTGTAAAGCTTTAAATTGAGTATGTAGTATGTATAGCATATACAGCAAATGAACGTTTGAATTTGACTAAAACCAAAATGCATTAAAATTGCTTGGTCAACTTTTTCACACGATTTAAAAAATGTTCAAATCACTAAAGCTTAAGCCTGAAAATAAATAAAAATATCACCAACGATAATCGCTATATAAGTCGACTAGCTTCTGCCAGCGGTTTCACCCGCATCCCGTAGAAACCTCTGCACGAACCCGGATAAAAAGTAGCCTTCCTCGATAAATGGGCTATCTAACACTGAAAGAATTTTTCAAAACGGACCAGTAGTTCCTGAGATAAGCGCGTTCAAACAAACAAATAAACAAACAAACTCTTCAGCTTTATAATATTAGTATAGATATCACATAAAAAAACTTTTAGTTCTTAAACCACGTACAATTCACATCAACCACTAACAGCAGACAATAACACCCAAAAAATGCTTTTCAAAATCCCACGAAATGACAGTTTTGATCCTAAACAGTCCATAAATACAATAAAAGACCCCTATTGTGTGCTAATGGGTAATTTATACCCAAACTTCAAAACAATGGCAATTTGATATTCATTATTTGCGATCTGAGTTGACTTTATTGTTCTCAATAGTCATAAATATGATGGCCATTGTTATACCTTTGGTTAATGGATAAATAGTAGTGTCTTTGGAATTTCGGATTGGTGTTTTAGGTGTATAAATCTCCACTAATATTGTATGTGGTAATATAAGTCTGTTTCTCACGCTTCCACACCGAAAGTATATAAATCATCGGCAAGGATATTGAGCCCTGACCTTCACCTGCGCAGAAGTGATTTATTGGTTTATTGCCATAACCGTACGGTGCGCAAAGCGATCCTCACGATCGCTTTGCGCACCGTACGTCTTTACGCCGAGAGCTCATTAACCGTGCCGATAACTATACCTGTGACTATACCTACTTATAGATTTACAGAAATGTTTAGAGCTAGAGAAAGGATATAGGCTACTTTTTATACAGCTGCAGAGAGGTAATATTCTCAGGACGCGGAAAGCAGAATGAACTTTTTCACGAACCTGAAACTATTTACTCGTCCTGTTTTCTTCTTTTTCACTTCAATATTTAAAGGATTGTTTAGGATTGTTGTTAATTCAACTATAATAGACATATCAATTTGAATATTACTATAAACTATAAAGACTTGAATTTTCTGTTTAGGATCTAAAATTTAAAGCCACACACATAGAGACGCTTAAAATGTAATTATGTCTCTATTCTGTGCTGTAATCCTGCTTTTTATATAACCCTAAAAAACAAACGAAGGTGACACAAACGACATAGGTGACACATAGTGACATAGGCCGACAAGGGTGACACAGGGTTACACTTGACACGCGTGCCCTGTCGATCTAGAAACATTGGACGGCATGGATTTAACGATAGCTGTAACCCGCAAGTTTCATGTAAATGGCTCAGATGCTAGGATCGTACGTGAGGACGCTTATGCTCAGTTTAGGGTTAATTTTGAATTCATTATTGAAGTTTTGTAAGTGCTGTTTAAAGTAAGGTTTTGTATACGAGCATGGGTTTGTGATTAAAAGGGTTGACAGGTTTAAAAGCTGAATTTTTACTGCCTCGCCTAGTGATTTTTTGTCGGGTTATATGATGTGAGTGATGTGAGTTTTGTTAATAAAAAATTATAACTACTCAGGACAAGAGACTGACTGAATGATAGACTGGTCTGATAGTCAAGTTTCGAGCAAATAAATTTCGGAAGAGATGTGACATAGCTTCCAGGTAATAAAGGATTTGAACTTTTTTTTGAAAATACTGTCGGTTGAAAATAATGAGGTTAAGTTTGTAAGATAATAAGATAAAAAATTATTGATATGAAGTAAATAATAAAATATCTGTTTTGTAGCTGTTATAGGAAAAACATATTCAAACTAGGTAGATATTCATAGTTTCTTTTAGTAGCAAGAAATCTCCATTGATCCAAAAGATTTAGTAAAAAACTTATTGTGGAAACAGACTTTTTTATTATCTGTAGGTACACAAAAAGAATAGGCTACATAGCTATTTCCCTCAAAACACCTTGAAATATTATATTGTTCACATAAATAAATCCCATTGTTCGACTAGAGCCATTACATTAAATTATCGCTTGGAAACTAATTAAAAAGACAATAGGAAACTTTGTGAACCATGGAAAACAAAATGACTAGCGGAGATGTCATTACAAAAAATATCCTAAGAAAGTAGCGCACCAAAACTACGCCTCGCCCACATATGCCTTCTATGGAACCAACCCATTTATTTTAAATCCAAATCACCAATCAATCAAAACCAATCTTTTGACAGATTAGTTTTGATTTGACAAGGAACGCGAACGCCTCCTGTAGTTCTAGTAACTGATCACACCTATCGTACGTTGCTTGACCTACAAGAAGGCGCCTAACCTACCTTCCTTGTCACCTTCGCTATATTCCCTTCTTCCGTGGGAAAACAAAACTCTATCGCTTTTATTTAAGTAACATTTTTTACTTTTTATGAATGTTTTTTGATGTTTCACTCTTTTTGATAAAAATAACTGTTTCCATTTTGCTTTTTGTCCACTTTCGATTTGAATTTGGACGTGGAAACAATGTGGAATAAAAAAAAAAGTATTTGTAAAACAAAAACGAATTTTTATTTATTTTTTATAGGTGTAGAATCAGTACCTATTACTTTTTTTTGGCTGTTTGAACGAGAACAAAAAATATAGGTAAATACTTAAAAAGTATTAAGTAAACATAAAAATATATACAAAATTACCGGAAAAAATCGGGCACTTATTATAATAATCTTAACTTTCATAGGTCTTTTGAACCGATTAACCAAAAAGAAGTGGTAGTTCTTAATTTGATTGATTGTATGTTTCCATTTTGCAAAATGTTCTATTATCGATTCAACTTCAGAACTTATAGCAGCTAAGATGAACTGATGAAAAAACGACTATGCAAGTGACAACATATTAGTTTAAGTGACACTCCTTATCATCCTTCATAGACAATAATAACACATTCAAACACCCTTATCTACCAGTCAACAGAATAAAAAAATATCTCAGAAAAACCCTTTGTTAAAACCATGGAGAACAAAATGACTAGCGGAGGTGCCATAACGGAAAATCTCCTGAGAAAGTACCGCGCCAAAATGCGGGTGAGCGGGGCACGAGGAACTTTACTGTCTCCGCCCTTATACACCTTTCTTTGGACCCGAAATTTTTTTGTAATAACAGTAATAGTTGGCAGAACCTGAACGCCTCGACAACCAACAAGGTGGACAGACGACCTTATAAAGGTCGCCGGAAGACGCTGGATGCAGGTCACCTCCAACAGGTATCTGTGGAGAGCAAAGAGGAAGGCCTATGTTCAGCAGTGGACGTCCAATGGCTGAGATGATGATGATGAACGCCTCATTAGTTCACTCTTAACTGATCGTTTTGGTCATGCTCACCCTACGAATTTGACCTACAAGAAGACGCTTGACCTACCTGCATTATGGCATCTCCGTTCTTTCCTTTCTCCGTAGGAAAACCTTTCCAATATGAATAAACATGACTATGTTCCCGAGTCTACCTGACACTGGATATTGTCTAGACAGTTTGTTTTCATCCCTGTCAACCCCATATGGCACTTGGTGATATATTTGTTTTTCATATTCTTTCTGATTTTCGTAGGCTAGGCGTTGATTTTTTGGATGAATTTTTAGGAATCATCTTTATGAAGGTTTAGGTAGGAATGTTTTAACTGTTTATGTAGCAGTTGTCTGGATTGAGTCTCTACTCTTTGACTACATATGTAACGTAACGATGTTGACCATATTACATTGGGTGTTGTTCGTCATTTTTTTTTAGTTTATTTTGCTTTTAATCTACTTATCATGGTTAGTTCCTCCGTGTTTCAAAAGAGACCTTAAAGTGGATACCGGCTGTCTTTTGAACATCTTTGGCAGTCGTTCCAGATGGTCAGAAGAAGAAAACCAACAATTTCTCATGTCTGACTTTAAGTTTTACTTTTTTTTTTAAGGGGTATTTGGCTGTCTAGGTGACTGGTAAGGTCGAGGAGGTCAAACAGGCAGTGACTCCATGTAGAATACTAATCTAACCTATGATTGGAAGCCACTCCAATTTATTTTGAAAAAAAGCTAGACATACTTATGATGACATGATGGCGTGGACTCCATTTACCAAGATATTGTCATTCTAGCTCATATTCCTCATTTCGTATTAAATAATGATGTGCAATTTGTCTTCAGAGCCTGTTTTCAGGTGACATAAATAGAGAGACTTCATCAAGTTCTTGTAAATATTTCGCTTTTATTTATCTCCTGGGGCGCAAAGACAATGCTATGCCTCTTGTATTAATGGTCAGCGAAATTGGAATGCATCGCGTTTGCATTGTCAATTGAATTGCTACTTTATGTTGGTTGGAATACAGTTGAAAATTAAAGAAGACAAAGAGGTTGTGTTTGATGTAACTTTGAAAGAGGATATACCTTATAGTACTCATATTTTTTTAACCGACTTCCCAAAAAGGAGGAGGTTATCAATTCGGCCGGTATGTTTTTTTTTTCTATTTATGTACATCGATTACTCCGAGGTTTATAGACCGATTTACGTGATTCTTTTTTTGTTCGACTCGGAATAGCTGCCAGTTGGTCCCATAGTCATCAAGTCAGGATCTGATGATGGAAACCCTGAGAAATCGAGGGTAACCTTTGAAAGTTGTAGGCATACATAGGATAAAAACTTGACACTCAGGTGTACGCCTAAAAGCACTATTCAACAGTGAAGATTTGGAGCTGATCTGATGATGGAAACCAGAGAGGGTCGAGGGAACTCGACAACTAAATATGTAAACTACCTCTAGTTTGGGCTTAAATTATTTGTATTGACAAGACCTTTGCAACAGTGAAGGTTTAGAGCTGACCTGATGATGGAGACCAGAGAAAGTCGAGGGAACTCGACAACTGAATATGTAAACTACCTCGTGTTTGAGCTTAAATAATTTGTATTGACAAGACCTTTGCAATCGTATCACTGAAAAGCTTTAAATAAAAAACTTTTTTACAAAAAAATTTAACCGACTTCCCAAAACACTAAAAAGCAAAAAAAAAACTATTTTTAGGTGCATCGGCCTAGAAGTCGGTGTCTAATGGATGTTACCTACTAAGTTAATTTTGCCACCGACTTCTAGACCGATGCACCTAAAAATAGTTTTTTTTTTGCTTTTTAGTGTTTTGGGAAGTCGGTTAAATTTTTTTGTAAAAAAGTTTTTTTATTTAAAGCTTTTCAGTGATACGATTGCAAAGGTCTTGTCAATACAAATTATTTAAGCTCAAACACGAGGTAGTTTACATATTCAGTTGTCGAGTTCCCTCGACTTTCTCTGGTCTCCATCATCAGGTCAGCTCTAAACCTTCACTGTTGCAAAGGTCTTGTCAATACAAATAATTTAAGCCCAAACTAGAGGTAGTTTACATATTTAGTTGTCGAGTTCCCTCGACCCTCTCTGGTTTCCATCATCAGATCAGCTCCAAATCTTCACTGTTGAATAGTGCTTTTAGGCGTACACCTGAGTGTCACAGGTCTCATAATATATTTTGTGACAAGATTATTATGTTTTATACCTTGATTAGTTTAAGACATTAACACAAAAAATTCACATTTAGATACTTTTTCACAGAACATTTTCACTTATTTAATAAATAATAACTTCAGAAACTAACACTCTATCCTCTAGACATTTGTAAAAATAATAATTCTATCACCGTCACCCTAACTTGTACTCTATAGTTGAGACCCTAAAGTTGATATTAGCATAACAAAAGGTGATCTTCAGGTGTTAAAAGTAACATTTTTCCGTCAAATAAATACATTCTTAATTTATCATATCCAAGTTTACTCTTTAGTCATTTTTTTGAGACTAGGGGTGAACTTTTCGACGAATGGTGTTAGCAGTGTAAAAAATTCGGCGGCGCTCGAATTTCTTGATAAATGAATATTGTTAAGGAGTTCTGAAGGTGGTAATGTCATGTATTTATATGAAATTCTGAATATAGCAATATTTTTTAGTGCTTGGTTAAGCGATATAAGAAAATAATGCCACTGTGTCTACATCAAAATTCGAATCAAAGTCATTTATTGAATTAGGCTTATACGTAAAATAAGCACTTCTTCAAGTCAAATTATACTGGACAGCATCCCCAAAAGCTAAACTAAATCGAGCTTTTAAACCTAAAGAAAACGTCGTATATACCCAGACATACTCTGTAGTTACATAACTAAGAAAATTACTTCATGCACAAGTATGAAAGCCAAAGTAAATAGTAGTCTTTAACTAACTGTATCACGTAAGTATGCTTATTTAATTGGATTTAGCCTATATTGTGCGCTCAGCTACTGTTTAGTAGATAATTATTATTGTTTCTATATGAAGAGGTAGATATTGCTACCATGTAATCAACTTTCATAGCAAAAAACTAACCAACTTACAAAATCAAAAACAACGAAAAACCCTCCTATAAAATCAAAAAAACTAAAAGTAAAATAACAAAAAACGTTCACTGTTTTAACAAGACTGTGTGGTCTAGATTCAATCTTTCAGCAACGTATTGAACGAATTACAGTGTGTTTACAAAATGGAAGCAAAGTAGGTACTAAAAAGAATAATTTGGAGAATGAAGATGTTTGGTCTATTACTAGGTAGGTAGAATAGGTTTAACGGTCATTTCCCAAAGCCTTTCTCAATAAATGAGTTATCCACCAGTATACTTTTTTTTTTAATCGGTTCATTAGTTTCATGAAACCCTTCAATAGGTGTAAATATGTAACAAGCAAGCTGAAATTTCTACAAACTAATTAATTTTGAGAGACTAATTGAGTGTGGATGTTTGTTATTTTTGTTTGTTAAAATGCTGAATAGATTTAAATAAAACTTAAGAGCAATACCTTTAGTTTACAATATCGGGACATCTTTCAAAGAAATATTGGGTAGCCAGGTGTCAAGACTATGATTAGATTGTGTTATGGGTGCTATAACTAATATAATAGAACATAGTACACTTTTTACGTCGTCGATTATCGTCCCACTGCTGGGCTGCGGCCTCCTCTCACACGGAGAAGGATTGAGCGTTAATCACCACGCTTGATCAATGCGCGTTGGTGATTTCAGACTGTATAGTCCAGGTTTCCTCAAAATGTTTTCCTTCACATTTTTATCAGCCATAGGTGTCTAAGATACCCTACTAGATAATCCTACTTAGAAAGTACATACAAACTTTGAAAAGTTGCATTGGTACTTGCAAAGAAATAACACATACACACAGGCAAAGACCTAGTATATAATATAACCAAGAATAATTCAAAGCCATTAACATGGCATTTATATTAGTATCACGTAGTATAATGTTTATGTGAGTAATGACAATTTAACGATCCCATCCAAGTTTGCTTTAAAACGAATCCTTGTGTTCTGATAGCCTAGAGGCTTCTATTTTATACAGGGATGGCGAACCTTTAGAATCTTTGAAAAAATAATTATTTTGTTATTACGTGCCAAATTGTTGAAATTAAAAGGCAATAGTTAAAGTATGTGAATTTCGAGGCACTACGAAAATGAAGGCACCTTGAAATTCTCTCTACATTTAACAATTACGATTTTTCATCTGCCTAGCCTTTTCCCAACTATATTGGGGTTGGCTTCCAGTCTAACTTAAAGTTGTGTAAACCAGTCACAACTAATCACTTAAGATGTTTGT
Organism: Helicoverpa armigera; assembly: GCF_030705265.1. Lineage (NCBI taxonomy): Eukaryota > Metazoa > Arthropoda > Insecta > Lepidoptera > Noctuidae > Helicoverpa > Helicoverpa armigera. Next base: position 8,205,631 of record NC_087141.1, read on the forward strand.
GTTTTTTATATAAACTGAAAACGTGTTTTTCAATACCTTTACATGACCTCTGTAGTAGTTCCTGTGCGCCGGATGGAACTTCTAGAAACAACTACATACTTTTACATAGTTTGGTTGTTATTTACATAGAAAAAAGTACAGTAGGTTTGCCATCCTTAGCCAAAAGGCTTCAATTTAACTCGATGCGCAAAACGAGTATTTAAAATTCAGCGCCCATTTGCTACATTAACGTTACTTCGGAACATACGTAGTAGGACAAAACGTGCTAATGTAATCGTTACCACACGTAAGCAATTTAGGAATCTTTAGCTTTAAATGCTTTGCTTTAAATGCTTTGCAGTGTGGCTTTCAATAGCCTATCTATTTATGTTTGGCTTTGAGTTTGAATTTGAGTTAAGATTGTATGCAAATCTATAGTTAGTAAATCAATATATACCTATATAGTTCAAATAAAAAAAATATTAATGAAAAGCAGATCCCATTTTTTCATTATTTCAAGACACGATATTATTTCAAGATTTTTGTATAATAAAATGTTGTACCTAATAAGATGAAGACAGTACTTATTTAAACCTTAGACATTGTAAGCAGCAATTTCATAACATTTTTATACAGCCAATGATTACTTCTGTATTTGGTGGAAACTGAAGAAAACAGGTTCATTTAACATATTAATTTCACTAAAACTGGCTGAACCATCTATCAAAATTGGTTCGCCAAAGTTGTTCAAAAACCTAATAGCAAGATTCTACCAAACTATTTTGCATATATTTGAGAACAAAAAATTTCAACCTTCTCGTATGTATTTCACACGAATGCAATTGTTGCAATTTCACTCAAAAAAATATAAGGCATCACAGTACCACAGACCAATAGAACATCGCCTTCACACTCCCTACAGACAGATCGTTCCAATGCCATTTAATGTGCCACAGATTAACAACCGCCTCTCCGCAGATGTCCGACATTTGGCAGAAGTTCCAATGGTTTCCACTATCGTCTTCAGACTACACAGGTGGATGATACCACGTACTTTCTTGGCACGAGTACTTTGTTAGGCGGATATCACACTGTCTCTAGAGTAACATTTGTTGGTTTGCTGTTTGAAGCCTGTGTTTAATTTTGTATGACACTGTGTATTGAGCTTGCAATGATCGCTAATCAATGCTTAACTTAAAACTGAGTACAGAAATCTGATGTCATTACACGTTTTTGCCTTCGGACCTAACACCAGTGTTTATGTAGTTCCCTCTCATCTTAGTAGGATAGTCTGGTTCAGAATAAGGTTTTATTTTAAATCTCAGTACCTAGGCTGACATAAATACTTAATGCCAGGACAGTCAAAATTAAATACGTTTTGTAGCAAAAATGTAGAACTTACGATAGATACTTACCTATGTACCATTACCAATGCTTCTTTTCTAATACTTATGTATACCTACAATATGTTGTATTGCATTTAGATATTGAAATACTTAAGTTATATGGAGCTTTCAAAGTCCAATATCTGATCACAAATCACCAGATAGATTTTAAAAATCCATCCTTAGAACGGTTGTGTGTGAACCGCTTTACCAGATCAATAGTGGGTATACAATAAACGCTATTACATAAGATAGTAGCCAAAGGGTTCAAGTGAGGAAGACAAATAGCAGTCTGTATTGAAATAGATGCCTTTCTGTGGCTTTCTTACACATTATTGCGTTTGTATGATAACTAGGTATTGGCTATTTCAGTTGTAATGTTTCTTTGTTTTAAATTCATATTATAAAGCTGAAGAGTTTGTTTGTTTGTTTGAACGCGCTAATCTCAGGAACTACTAATCCTATTTGAAAATTTCTTTCAGTGTTAGATAGCCCATTTATCGAGGAAGGCTACTTTTTATCCCGGTACGAGAAGTAGTTCCCACGGGATGTGGGTGAAACCGCTGGCAGAAGCTAGTGTTGATATAAAATTCTAAGCTGTCACATAAAAAATATACATAAAAGTCGGGATATAATTTATGATCTTCAATGCGAAATCTACTGACCGAAAATTGATGTGCGACAAGTAGAACTCTTGGCCATTATCTCAATTCAGACCTATTCTAGCTGTTTTACTAACAAACTAATATTATTAAGCTGAAGTGTCAGTTTATTTACTTCAACGCACTAATGTCAAGAACTGTAGGGCCGAATTGAAAATTTATTTCAGTATATTTCAACATAGCTCATTTATTGAGGAAGGCTATAGGCGTTTTATACGTGTACATACGTACAGTTCGTAGTTTCCATGGCACGCAGGTGAAACCACGGGGAACAGTCATGTGTTTAATAAAATTATTAAAAAAACATTAATATTTGTATCTCACAGTTAATTTCAAGATAAAATAAAGTCTTTATTTTATTCTTTGTAAATATGCTCAATGGAAACAAAGAGAAATTATTGAGTTTCATTTTCTTGTTCATAGAATTGTTGTTTTTTTTTTCATTTTGACTTCCTTTGTTTTTCTTTTCAACTCGTATCTTACCATTTTATTATACTTACTACATTGAAATGTGTGACAGGAATTTTTCTTATAACGGCTGCAGAATTCTTTACCAACGTCAGCTCGAATCTCTATACAGCATACCCGTAGGTCGATGACCTCTCGTAACAGATTCTTGGGTCGGAATTTCACCTTTACAAGCCTTAATACCTATCAGTTTTGTGAAATCCTTCTGACAGTTAGGATAGGAGACAATAGCTTAACGTATCTTCCCAGGTATGAAAGGTATAACCTCATACAGATTTAGACCGTAGGCAAATTGATAAAGCAACCCATATGTGGTGACGGCTGCTACAGGGAATCGAACCCTTTGTGACTTGAGAAACAAGAACTATTGACGAAAGCATGTTTTGAGGAAAATCTTTTCCTTTATGTTAGAGAGCCAATTCAGCCCAGAGTTGCTTTATATAACTGTCTTAGACATATACATAAGAATATGTTTTCCTGTATGCTCCCTTATTATGCTTGGTATTTTGACTAGCAATAGATTAATTTGCATCAGTGCGCAAAAAGGCAAAATTTCCATCATGTAAATAGTAATAAAAGGTAAGAATGAAAGTGCACAGTAATTTTCATTTTTTTTATTAAACTCATATTTTTTTACAAAGAAACTATTCACATGAAAATCATTACAGTTACCTTGATATTAACAGTTGACAAATAGATCCGATAAAAGATGTCACACATCAGTTCTATCACTAATTACAATAATTACATTATTTACAACACTATTTACATAATTACACTTGATAAAAATAAATTCGACAATACCGTTATGATATTCCAAAACTTGTGTCAATTAAAAATTCACAGCCAGAAAATAAAATAGAAAATAAAATTAATCAAAAACTTCAAGTCTTTTAGATTATGTGTTTACGTGTTCCAACATTTCTGGTAACGCATTGTATGCTACCATGCTGCCAAAACCTTTAGGCTCTTTCTTGGTTACTATAGCAACGATTTCTTCTTCTGGCGGTGGAGGTGGAAACTCAGCATTGGGATCCACGGCCACTGATATATCATCTACACTAAGAACTACTTCTCTATTGTCAATTTCGATTCTGTTACGCTCTAAAGAACTATCTTCCATAATGCTGTACAGATTCTCTGACTTACTCTTGCTATACATTTGTCAGGAATTCATGTAAAAGGGATCATTGATATTGACTCCATCATTGACTGTGTTGCCCTTTTGGGACCACTGTTTCTGCTGATGCTTTATCCTATAGATAATTTCGTCATGTATGACGCCGAAGCACATAGCAGTTAATGCTAAACCAGTTAAAGTATAAGCAGAACAGAACCATAAGGTAGTAGACTTGATAGTGTAATACCTAACACCATTTATTGTTGTGTACGTCATACCAGGAACGATATTACCAAACCCAATAGTGCTTAATGCCATAAAACAGAAATAGAATCCATCTATGATACCCAAATTATCTATGTTAAATAGTACTACTGCTCCTATAACTATGTATATAAATATAGCTGCTAAGCATAAGAGTACTGGTGCTAGTATGCTTAGACCATGCATAGATAGCTTAGAGTCAGTATCTGGCCAACTAATTATATCATCCTTAGCCGTGCTTGTGGTTGGTCTTTCAGAAAGAGATAGGTCTTTTTGACTATCAGGTTTTAACACATAGCATTCTTCTGTAGGAGTTTTGCTAGTGTTCTGACTGTTTAGCATTTCTTCTTGTTGTCTTTTGAGTTTCATTCTTCGTTCTTTTTCTGCCATTCTTCGTTCGTCATAGCAGCAGTAGCCGCAGTTTGAACAGAGGCAGCAGCAGAGAGCTCGGCTGAAGACGCTTCGAGCCATCTTGGAGAGGAGAGAGCCCACGCTGGAGAGGTAGACCAGGGTTAGCGGTATACCAATCAAGGCGTAGATTATGGTTACGCCTTTGCCCAGGATGGTTCTGGGTGCGATGTTGCCGTAACCTGTGGATGAAAAAAAGTGTTATTTGTGGAAGTTAACTTCTTGGTTAACCATTCCTAGGGGATAAAGGTTGTGCCTCAAAGTCAAGATATGGCAGTCATATTTTCTCTTCGATAGCGTTTTTCCGCATTTGCTTTGTTTTGAGCCATAAGACTGTTCGTAGAATCTGACTAAAATCATGTTTAGAAAAAAAAGTTACAGCACACAATTGAAAGTCTGTGTGGGTATACTTGTAATTCTACATATATGTAGTTGGTACGTAGTGGAAACTATTTTCCACCAGCAAAACTTAACACTAACCCAAAATTACTTCTACAATTTTAAAACAAAGTACACAAAATTCTCACCTATAGTTGTTAAAACGGTGAGCGAGTAGAAAAACGCCAGCGCCAAATTCCATTCATGTTCTTCGTAATGGTTCGAGAGGTCACTCCCAAATTCACCAAGCGCCATCTCCCGGTAGCTGACGCCGTATTGTGACGCCATTTCTGTCGTAACCCTTTGCACGAGCTCGTTTTGAAACTTCAAAATCTCCTGTGCAGCCAACCGCGTCCAATTCTCTCTATACAAAATATTCAGAGACACTGTAATCTCCCAAATATTTTCTACCGCTCTGCTTCTCGCGTCCCAAAAGTAATTTGCTGACAATGTTAGGTTCCCATAATCATACTCCTCTTCCGACTTTTTGTGCGTACTATTCTGATCTTTATGACTAAGTTTCTGTCTGTCTGGCAGTATTCGAGGCCTGGCTGGCACTTCAGCACCGCCTTCTATGGCTAAGAAAATGAATGACCCCAAAAACGTGTACGCTAAAAGTACGATGAATATTACAACGTTCGTGAGGGACCCTATAATGAATTGTTTTCTTCTATACTTGGTAGTTTTTAGACAAAAGCAACAAACAACTTTTTGGCGGGATGTTTGTGCTCTTTTTCTGCTATTAGATGCCATTGAGTCGCCATCTTGGCATCGGTCCAAAGGGATCCCTCCATTTAGCGAGGGTTTAGCCAATGTGTACTGTTCGAATCTACTGATTGCTTCTTTGTCCAATACCACATGATCTATATCCATGTTGGCGTGTTACGGTCTACCTTTGTTTGACGTCATTATATCGGCTCATCTGAAACAAAAGAAAATACGATTAAATATCAAAGACAAAAGATGTTTGTATTTCGGGGATACCGTTCGGAACAAAAAACAAATGGTAGCTACATTCAAAAGTGGAGCTCCCGGCTACATTTTTCGTTCATCAAAATCGGCTTAGTTTAACCGTGTAAAGTGGATTCGAATAAAAATAGATTCGATTTGTTAGCTCAGGTTACAAGTTTTTATTTAAATGCTCAAACGATGGATGTTGATGGCAAGATTAATTGGATGTCAATCAATTTTGAACATTGATCGGCAGTGACGGGACTATCTACTCCAAAACACAGCCTAAAATACATACTCGTTAGAAACAGCTTTACTAACACTGCGAATAATTTATAGACATAACAAACAAAATTATTCAAACATAAACTAAATCATACGTCAAATAAACATGGCAATTATTAACAGAATAATCCAGAAAGTTTCAAAGATTCTTGATATATTCATAAATAACGTTGTTGAGACCTATTTAAGTATTCAAAGACATTCAAATTCTACGAGTGTAAATTAGTTTAGTCTGCATAAATTTAATTTGGTTCATGTCGAAATGGCATCGATATTAAGAAGGCTTTTTAGCATTATGTTCCAATTTGCATACAATTTAGGGTTCTAATTTAATTTATAGTTATCTCGTTTAAGTGTATTGTAAGGCCCTTGAGAGCCTGAAAGAAAATTATGGCGATTTTATGAAGCTCCATGGATGTTATTTTAATTTTGATCAATCTGAAATGCCAATTTAAACAGCTGTTATAGCATATGTAGGACAGTCACTACGGTTAGTCAGTCTGTCAATTAGTATATTATTACCAAAGTTTCAAGGAATGATGAATAAAAAAAATGTTTTTTTCTCGTCCTAAAATATACTACACTAGCCGTTTTCCCGAGAGTTCACTCCCGTCACGAGGGAACTACTGTCCGTAGCGAGATAACATAGGTATAGCTCTCCTACTCGGGATGAATGCAGCTTAGATGCATGCAGATTAAAATTAGATCAGTAGTTTTTGAGTTTATCCATTACAAACAAAATCCTCTTTTTAATATTAGTATACATGTAGACTATAAGGAGACCAGAAAAATAAATCATTTTTTATATTCACTAGCGTCTAGACTCCCATCCACAAGAAGCTAGATAAAATGCATTCCTTTTTACTCATCCCAACCGCAGTTCAGAAAACATTTAAGCCCATACCCCACTACTTAAGTGGGTAGTGGGTAGTCATTTTTCAAAGCATCCAGGGGGATGGGATGGGGATGAGATAGGTGACAAATGAAGAAGTATAGACTTAATGCTATGATTAATGATCGCTCGATATTCTCCGTGTGTACGATATAGGTTGTCTTGTAATATGACGGGAAGTTTTTTGGGGTGATGACAAGACTTAATATGATTGGGGGAAGTAATTGGCTCATTGGTTTATTTAATTAGATTGGGAGTAGTTGATTTAACAGAAATCCTATTTCTTAAATTTACTGTGTTCTGATTTTCCGTTGAGGGTCAATTATAGAAAGAAACATTTATTTGCATACGTGGCAGCAGTTTTTACAGAGATTAAAAGTTCTATCTGTATGAGCCAGAATACTGGGCATGTAAATATTGATAAAGTTTTTTCTCACCGGTTTCACCGGTCACAGGTTTTACCTTTAAAATCCTTGTACGTAAATAAATACGACAAAATATTTAAGGCCTTACTACAAAAACTTTAAACCCTGTTTTACACTTGTCTATTTTGGCTGCAAAATGAACCATATGTCAACGTCATAATTTGTCATTTTTTTAGACAAGGCATAAACTGACGTTTAAAAGTTTTTGTGGTAAGACGGATAAAGTTTATATATTATATACCATCATCATCATCATATTGTTATCTAAATAGAATTTTATTTAGATAACTCGTACAGCTTAAAATATCTATCTCCTATTTTCCCCGTAAGCCAAAAAGAAGCTCAAAACCCGTGCCTACAAAGATGTGGACATATCCATAGAAGGTCCCTTTCCTTTAAAATAACGAGGGACATTATTAACAACGTGAAAAGTGAGAGTACTAGCACACTACAAACTTTTAGTCGGCCGACAGTTTTTTCGGGCTCATAAATCAGCATGGAAATTAATGGTACGCACATTGCAAGGATCAGGTATTTGGCCGGTTTCAGACCGACTGCAAACTTTGATTGGAAGCATGCTTAAAAAAAAGAGGATCTTAACTAAAATTAAAGTTTTTGTAATCATCGGCACGAATCTTGAGCGCTGACCTTCACCTGCGCAGAAGTAATTTATTGGGTCCCTTTTTTGGTATGAAGTGAGGCGCGGGGGCGGGCTAAAGCGGTGATTGGCCCGCAGCGCATCGCGTCATAGCCGTCACTCGGGATTGGTTCTCTGCTAATAAATCACTTCTGCGCAGATTAAGGTCAGCGCTCAAGATTCGTGCCGATAACTATACTCAATGTGATACCGACTAAATACTTGATCGTCGTAATGTGTGTACTACCATTTATCTTCATACTAATTTATCAGCCCAAACAAACTATCGGCCGACTAAAAGTTTCCAGTGTGCCCACTCTAAAGAAAACCTCAAAAGTGAGCCGATAAAGTAAATTAGGGCAATTTGTGACACTTTAATTAGTTCGATTTGACTTCGAGGGTTTTTTGCTCGAGTTCCGAAATTGGCGTCTTTTTCCGTATTAAGTGTTTAATTGGAAATACTTTTATTTGAGTTTTGTAGCGAAGAGGAAGTTGGTAAAAATGGGGCAGTAATTTGTCATGTAAAATATCAAATTTTAGTAGCTAAACGTCATTTCAAAGTTTCTTCATTTTTATCCACATTAATTGTTAGAAATGCTTGGATGAAGAGTTGTTTGATTACTTAAATGCACTAATCTCAGGAACTACAGCCATTTTTATTTTCGGTGTTAGAACCATCAAATTACATGTTTATTTATAGATAGATTCTCTTATTCTAGTCTGAAATGCCTTTTTGATCTGAATGACCTTTTTTCAACAATCTTCTGATTTGCTATTTTTATCAAAACAGGCAAAAGTTTTATAACACTTTTTAATCATCATGTTTGGTTTGTATAAAATGTAAAAATGGAAAATATATCTTCAAAACAATTATGTCGAGACAATTTCTATACAGACTAGATAATTCAAAATAATGTACCAGTCCCAGATGGCTCGCCTTTGAGAAATATTAACTTTATTCAAAAATTTAACATTCTATATTTATACAGATCCCGCTTAAACGAGGTCATAATTAATTTAGTTTTATCAGAGTTCGTCCAAAAATACTTGATGATCATAATAAATCAAAAAGTTTCAGTTTATAAACAGATGTTAATCATTTTGGAAACCTACAGAAATTGGAGCTATATAATTTTATTACCTTTATTATTTTAGCTCTCATTTCAGTATATTTAAGCTCTGGGGAAATTCTTATGGAACAAAATATATTTTTTGTGGAAGATAAATTATGAAGGGTTTGTAAATAAGCCTATTTTAATTTTCAGATTTTTATGGACTGTGTTATTTTTTTACCTGTAGATAGAGAGTGACTCATTAATGTTTTATGAAAAATTTGATTAAAAAAGAAGCCTTTTTTGACAAGAGATCCAACTTTCTGTATGTCTTCAAAAGTTGAAACGTCTAGAGCTAAAAGGCAGTTTATCTTACACTACTTTTATCATCTGCCGGGCCTTTTCCCAACTATGTTGGGTTTGGCTTCCAGTCTAACCGGATGCAGCTGAGGGCCAGTGTTTTACAAGGAGTGACTGCCTGTCTGACCACCTCAACCCAGTTACCCGGGCAACCCAAATACCCCTTGGCAAGACCGGTTTTTAGTCTTTCTGGAATTTGACTGTCCGTAACGACTGCCAAAGATGTTCAAATGACAGCCACTGCATTTATTTTAGTATTCACTACTTTATTATACAAACTACAAAGGACCAAACATTCAGTAAAAAGGTTCGTCAATATTTCAGCCCGATCCACGCAGAAACAAAACCAAAAAAATATAAATAATAAAACAACCCATCACCATATATTTGATCCTGAGGTAAACAGATGCACATAATTCACATAAACTTCAAACATTTTCTATACTGATAGACGAAACTGCGGTTTTTTAGGGTTCCGTACCCAAAGGGTAAAACGGGACCCTATTGTTTTCGCTTCTCTGTCCGTCCGTCCCTCTGTCACCAAGCTGTATCTCATGAACCGTAATAGTTAGAGAGCTGAAATTTTCACAGATGATGTATTTTCGTTGCCGCTATGACAGCAAATATTAAAAACTAGAATTAAATTAATATTTTGGGGGGCTCCCATACAACAAACGTGATTTTTTTGTCCATTTTATAAGGAATGGTATGGAACCCTTCGTGCGGGAGTCCGACTCGCTCTTGGCCGGTTTTGTTTGTTTTATAATAAATTCGCTTGCTGAACACGTAGGGGTATAGAACGCGATGTATGTGTTGCGTGAATTGGAACGGTTTGGCGAATTGTGGGTGTGTGCGTGAGATGGATTGTGTACCTGACGGTCTTAGGATTTTGGTTATGTGTGTGAATTTATTTATAAATAAACCGGTCAAGTGCGAGTCGGACTCGCGCACCGAGGGTTCCGTACAAATGCTGTATAGATAAAAAGTGAGTTTCGCGCCAACCGTTCAGTTTAGAATAATCATAGTTATGGTAATTTCGTGAGAGTCAAAATAGTTAATATTTTTTATTTTGTAATATAACTAAAATAGTAGGCCAGTACCTTGTAAAAGTTATTTTATTGAAGTTATTTATATACAACATTTTATAGTCATCATTCAGAAATCTGATTGAAAATAACTAATTATCTTAAAGGTCATGGGCATATCTGACTCGCTTTGTAAAAAGTGGCGGACATGAATCAAAGTAGTTTTAAATCGTGGAGAATGGTATGACGTTTCTTTGAATATAAATACATATTTTATTAAAATTCCATGGAGACGAATGTCCAGGATCGTTTGAAAAATATAAAAGACAAGCAGTTTCAGAGGATTGTACAGGTTGCATTGCTAGTTTTTATTGTTAAAGACTTTTCATAAAGAAGAAAGGTGCCAATCCGGATGACCAGGATCTGATGAGGATCTGGAAACCCTGAGAAATCGAGGGCAACTCTTGAATATTGTAGGCACGCATCGAGTCATAACCAGACATGTGAGTGTATTTTTGAGGGTACTGGTAAACAGTGAAGGTTTGGAGCTGATTTGATTATGGAGACTACAGAGAGTCAAGGGAACTCCCGAACGGTATGTTGCAACTACCACGTGTTTGGGCTTATTTTATTCGTATTGGCGAGAACTTTTCACAAAAGTTAAAAATAAAAACTTTTTACAAAAAAAAAATACAACTTCTAAAAACAACAAGAAAACTGTTTATATGCATCGGCCCAAACACGACGTAACTAAAACATAGCGAGTTCTCTCGACTTTCTCACATCTCCATCATCAGATAAGCTCTAAACCTTCACTGTTTGATAGTATCACCAGACATACATCTAAGAATCAAGTTTTAATCCTATGCATGCCTACAATTTCTGATAGTTGCCCTCGATTTGTCAGGATTTCCATCATCAGATCCTGACCTGATGACAATGGAAATAAACGGCAAGTATACTCTTTCACTACAAATAAATGATTTCTCAAATCCGTCAAACTTGGTCGTTTAAATTCCCCATTTAAATGAGGAAAATATTTGATGTTTATACCTGATTTTCTCTAGATTCCCATGGTTCACATTGATGCGACTAATGCCATAGTAAATCAGAGCCTTTATCATTATACTGTGCTATATTTCGTTCGTATCCGCCGTGTCTATGGTTTTCATACTAAGGTGCCCAATGACCTTTGAATGATTTAAAATTTTAAACAGTTTAGAGGCCATTATATTTAAGAAGTGTTTGATATGAATTTCACTTTTTATTCAAAACTTTAATATCTCTACGCGTTCATGTGAAAAAGGGTAGGTAGTAAGTTTATAATTATTAAAAAAATATTTTATGTCATGTAAGCAAAAATAATATTTTAATATTTTATGTAACTTCAAATTTATCATTTTCGCAATTCTTCCTTTATCTGTACTATATAACGTTGCTTCGTGCCGAATTTCAAGATTCTGAGTTCACGGGAAGTACCTTGTAGGTTTTGATTCCCTAGCGTGTGACGGAAATTCGTCTAAGGTGTCAGTAAAACTGCTGTATCTTTTGATCGCGTTAACTTAGAAGTTTGATTTTTTCATTGCTTAAAGGGGCAATAGACCTAGGTATTTGGTATAAATTTCATTTTGGTACCTTTATTCGTTCGTGAGAAATAAGGTAGTAAGTTTCATTTTATTAAAACATTTTTATTATATTATATAACAAAAAAAATTAGATTTTCGCAATTTTTCCTATATTTGCATTATATAACAATGCTTCATGCCAAATTTCAAAATTCTGAGTTTACGGGAAGTACCCTGTAGGTTTTGATTCCTTTGCGAGTGTCGAGAATTTGTTGAAAATATCGACATAATCGGTTGTATCTTTTGATTGGCTTGGCTTAGAAGCTTGATATTTTCACAGCTTAAAGGGGCAATAGACCCGAGTATTTCATGTGAATTTCAGCTTGATACGTCCACGCGTTCTTAAGATAAAGGGTCTTGACAGACAGACAGACAGACAGACAGACAGACGGACAACAAAGTGATCCTATAAGGGTTCCGTTTTTTCCTTTCGAGGTCCGGAACCCTAAAAAATAAATATTTCGAAGCTATGTGTTATTAAGAACAATGGATCTTTTGTGAAACCCATTTTGTGCCGAGTTATTCAATTAATTTCTAGGTATTTAACAAAGCGTTTTGCTTCCATTCCTCTTGAAAATATGATTAAAATTATGTCTTAGACGTGTGTATCCAATTAGATCAGGCACACTGCAAACTTTTTCAGTCAATAGTTATATCGATCTCATAAATTAATGTGATATAAAGAGTGACCACACATTATAAGACAACGATCCACGATGATAATGTATAAATATAAACATTACTGCTATGTTTACTTAATGAAAAACCTAGTAGCATAAGGCTTGTCAATTAGTAAGTTGCGCAAGACAGGTTAGACCGAGTAGCCTTTGTTAAAATCCTTACTAATAAAAGAAAGGCTATTATTTCTAACAACAGAATACAAATAAAGATATAGGAATGCATGTGAGACTTATAATCTAGCTTTCTGCTGACACAGGACTGGATATGGATATTTCATAGTAATTTGAAACCATCATCATCACTGTTGTTTCGTTAGCTTTATAAGGAGCGACTGCCCTATCTGACCTCCTCAACCCAGTTACTTGGTTAGACTGGTGTCAGACTTACTGGCTTCTGACTACCCGTAAGGACTGCCACGGATATTCAATGACACAATTCGTGCATACAATCAGTAAAAAAAAATCACACCCTGAATTTCTCAGGTATTCTATAAACACATATTGAAGCATGTGTGAATAAACAAATATTCAGATATTTTCCCAAGATTTTCTTTCCACAAATACCTTCTGAGTCCTCACTTTCCTCACCTTGTAAACGAGGGGGCTATGAGTACCACACACACTGCAAACTTTTCGTCGGCCGATAGTTTGTTTGGGCTCATAAATCAGTATGAAGATGAATGGTGGCACATTATAAGAATCAGGTATTTAGCCGGTATCAGACCGACTGAAAACTTTAACCAAAATCGATTATTTTTATTTACCTCAAAATCTGTACATTATATTTTAAAATAATCTAAATCTATATTTACATAAAAAAAGAAAATTTAAAACTAACAAAGGGCGTCGATCCTCATCGCTGTCACCCGGCAGTGTACAAGGCTGGCTGCATTGCCACGTTGAATGGCAATGCTTAAACATAACCAAAATCACTTTTTTTTTTATAAAAACAATTTTGACAACCATCGGGTCAACTGTCGGCCGACTGTTTAGTCTTTAGTCTGCGGGTTTTCTAAATATTGGTGCCGATAGCTTATTTCGACACCGAGTGAGGAAAATGTGGCGTCAATGCGGAGTGCGGAAATTCTTATTGTTATGTATTGAGGCAATTATGGCTGGTTCCTTGTGGTATTAAGTCTATGAGGAAGGGGAAATCGTTTGAAAAATGTGGGTTTTTATGGTGGCAACTAAAATTGTAACACAACACAAAATATTCAGTGCTTGATAAAAAAATAAATGACGAATCGTGTATAATTATTATCTAACAACTGATAATAACTCTTAAAACATAAAAAATCTTCCTTTCTTCCTTTATTTCCTAACAAAAAACTCAGAAGTAGCAAAGGGATTTTCAACATTACCAAGAACAATATTTACGTCGTAACATAAATAGAAAAACTTTTCACGATTTCCATGCAAAACGAAAAAGGTATTTTCTATATAACTTCTCAAAGTATAACTATTAAAACAGCAATTGAAACGAAAAAGGAACTTTGAATTTTACGAATTGATAATTAAGATTCATCTGTACGCAGGTGTAAAACTAGTTAAAACCGGTTAAAACTGGTTTAAACTGGTGAAAACTCGCGAAATCCGGCGCGAACTGGTATTTTAATGGCAGGACGCGAGCGCAAAGCCAATTGTAGGCTGGGAACAATATGTGCGGCTCATTAAATGCCAATATACGCTAACGATATATTGGAGCGATAGCCGCTAGTGTGTAAACAGCCTGCAGTTGAGTTATTTTTAATTGAGTGACGCATAGGTATGCGTGGGGGTAATTAATAAGCGCGAAAAGGGTAGTGTTTTTAAAGTTCCTCATATTTTTAACGATATATAGATAGGTGTAGAAAAATCATTTATTGACACAACACAAGTCTTACCTACATACACATAAATAAAAAACCATAAAGTGCACGATGGTTGTACAAAATACAAATCAATATACTCTATTAGGTGCACCAATCTTACGTTACTATGTTCGTCGTCTTCCAGTCTAATCAGTTGCAGCTGAGTATCAGAATACCATATGGGGCGACTGCTTATCTTACTTCCTCAACCTAGTTACTCGGACAACTCGATACCATTGGCAAGACATGGTCATAGACTTTCAGACTTCTGACTGCCCGTAACAAAAAGTTACAAAATTATGTAAAATTGTGACTGTCCTTCCTTACTAACCGTAACAAAAAGATGCAAAAAATTCTGGTACCTAAATTGCTATTTGGGAATCATGTAAATTAAATAACGGTTAGCGTAGAATTTCTAAGATTTCCTTCAAGACCCTACACCGTTATATTTAGAAAAACACAACGAAAATATTTCTATATTAAAATTCGAAAATTTGCAAATCTCGCAAACAAACCCAAACACTCCAAATTCAAAAAAACTTTCCACAAAGACCTCCATCAAAATTATATGAAATTATACGAACTCACATTATAACCGTGAGTTCTTATAAAACGACTCGCTAATGAAGCTTGTAGGTGGATTGGAATAATTAGCATAAAATTAGATGACGTAACCGAGTAAGCAAAGATGAGCAGAGATGCCATAATGCAGGTAGGTCAGGCGCCTTCTTCTAGGTCGAATAAGTACAGGGGCCTGACCAAAAAAATCAGTTGCGAGTGAACTAACGGTGCGGAAAATTTGGGTTATTTATCAACGATTTTTGGTATTACAAAAAATGATCGGATCCAAAAAAGTACACCCGCATTGTGGTGCGCTACTTTCATCTCCCGAGCCTTTTCCCAACTGTGGTGGTGAGTCCTCCTCAACCTGGTTACCCGGGCAACCCCTTGGTTAGACTGGTGTCAGACTTACTGGCTTCTGACTACTGGTTGTTCAATGACAGCCGGGACCTACAGTTTGACGTGTCACCCGAAACGCGTGCGCTACTTTCTCAGGAGATTTTCCGTTATGGCACCTCCGCTAGTCATTTTATTCTCTTTGGATAACGTGTAACACTGCAGGCGTTTGATAAATGGCGAGCGACGCCTGGGGGCGCGGTGATATTAATTCACCTTTGTTTGGGCCACTTGGGTTTGCTTTAATTAATTTAGTTACCTATGTAATTTTGAGGTGCATTTTCATTATGAATTTTAGGTAATTTATAGCGAGGTTATGCAGTAATGAAGTGAATAGGGGTAGTATGGCCATATAATCCATCTTGTAGTTTCAACAACCTATTGAAAAGTCATCAGTCTTTTAATCGTCTTACTGCTAGGTACAGGGTTCGTCTCACACAGAGAAAGTTTAAGTGTTAATCACCACATTTGTTCAATGCAGGATGGTGATCTCAGACTTTTCTTTTCATTTCAGGTTTCCTCGAGATGTTTTCGTTTACCGTTAATAACTTACTGGTTCCTAGAGGTACAAATTATAACTTAGAAAATTTACATTTTTACTTGACCTGAAATCGAATCTGCACACTCATACCTACTTGAGAAACTGCTGCTTTAACCTCTAAGCCTATCGTAACAATTTAGTAAAAAAAATGATCGCCCAAATAAATAACACATTACACCCTAGATTCTATTACACCAACAAATGATACAAATACAATTCCTAAATAGAATTTCAGTACAAGAAATCTCGTCAGTACAACATTTCAGACCTAAGTTGGTACAAAAGGGCCCAAATGTCTGCAAATGGTTCCCTATTGTTGAGAAAAGATGATAACTCATTATCACAGCAAATGTAAGATATTTGTCACTACACGGGATTATGTGCTGAAATTAATTTACGCTTTGTTTTCAGTGTTTTGTTGGTTAAAGGGTTTTAGAAAATTATTGTTTTCGTGTACGTTGATAATTTACTACTGAAATGTATTTAAATTATGAAAAAAAGTAGACAGACAAATCTAAAGTTCCTAGTTTTCTGATATTAAATGAAAACCAAAATATTTGGTACTAGTTTATTCCCCGCTGTTTCTACTACACATACAAAAAATATAGCCTATTATGTTACTCGAGAATAGTGTAAGCTGTTAATCAATTAAGCAGTTAAGTAGTTTCGAAGTCTTTAGCGTACTAACAAACAAACTCATCCTTAGTGTAGATGACTTCTACAATTATTTTAGATATCTATTGCAGTACACAAAACTGTATGTACCTACATATAATTACGCTTTAAATCAGAACCAATTTAAACAGTGAATATGTATTATTTTAATTGTGCTTTTAGTATTAAACACATACATACTATAAAATATATTTTGCTCCACTTTATTAGGCCATTGCTAACAAAACAAAAAAAAAAACAAAATAACACTATTCCAATTCAAAACATTTGTACACAGAAACATAAACGATTTATTTACGAACCATATTGGTAGCATTTACCGCATATTACTATATACGGGTACTATAGTAAATAATCTAATAAGCTCAGACCCTTCTCAAGATTTCGACACGAGAAAAATAGAAAATAGGACTCAAGTATATACAGATCTAAGATATTTTCTTGACAAAAATATTGATAGCTTAAGTTAGCTTTTTGCTGCTCGAATTGACAGATACACCCTTCGACGTTTGACTTTAAGTTAATAATGATAACATAGAATAAAAGCGTTTGCTACATAATAATTTCTGATATCTTACAAAATTTTTATCGAAATCTAGATGCAAACTTGAATTGACGACGGCGTCCAGCTCTTCAGAAGAAGAAATACAAAAAACCTATCTGTAATTTATAAAAAAAAAAACTTCAAAAGATACATAAAACATTAACGTTATATCTAGTACCCTTAAAAAGAAAATTGTAATGCAAAAAAATTAACATAATTGAAATTTTCAAAGCTACTTTATTAAAAATAAATCTAACTACTGACTAATCCCCAACTAATCACCTAAACACAGTACTCGAAATTGTCCGAACAAAGCAGTACCAATCTCCGATCTCCCATTCACAGACTATCGTACAAAATGGCGGAAACTAGGAAACCCAGTCATTGTATTGCACCCAAATATATACGAAATGATTGATGGATTACCAAATGGACTGCGGTTAATTAACTGTAATTCGTTAAAATGACCGCTTTATGTGAAAATATTGGTTATCTGTCGTAGTAAGTATCATGCACGGGGGAAGGAAATATAGCAGAGATGCCATAAGGAACGTAGGTCATGTGCCTTCTTGTAGGTCAAGCAACTTAGGCGTGATCAGTTACTAGGACTCACGAAGCGTTTGGGTTCCTTTTCAAACCAATCTTTCAAATATTGTTCTTGATTGATTGGTGATTTAATTTGAAAATAACGAGCAAGTTCTAATGAGGGCGTGTAAGGGTGGAGCTAGTAACGTTCCGGGTTCGGGGTTCGGGGGACGACCCCGAACCCCCGCATATTGGCGAGCTACTTTCTTAGGAGATTTTGCGTTATGACATCTCCGCCAGTCATTTTGTTCTCCATGGTAGAATGTGAGTGGTAGAATGTGTTATGAAAGATGGTGGATGGGAGAATTTTATGGAAGTAGACATAATGATTTGTTGTGATAATAATATGACAGATTATTGTGTTTGCTTTTTATGAGCTTCGTATAAGAATATGAAAGGGAACGAATCTATTGACATATACAGTCAAATGGGGAATAATTCTTTTACTAGCAACAGGATCAAAATATGCTTGTGTTATAGTATATTGAGTAGATGTTTTATTTTTTAACTGAATTTGGAATGTGATAAAAGGTTTTTTATTGGTTTATTCGCTTAATTTTTACGCCTAAATATTATAATCGTTTATATATTATATAGGCTACATTTTATCTAGGTTTGTGTCGGATTCAGGATGTGGATTTAATAAAAATACCAAAAAAAAAAGAGAGTCTTCCGTGATTTGTGAAGACAGACGGACAAAAATAAGCAATAATCTCAATCAATTATATTCCTCGACTAAAATACAAACCACACAAACGATCCATACATACAACATTATAAGAACGCAACTTCTCATAATGATTAAATTAAGACGTAGTACACATAATGCAGGAACACTGAAACTCGTAAACAACTTAGGGGACGTCGTAAAAGCTGGTCTTTATAGCTATCAAGCAAACGGTTATACCTTGATATAGCTGAAGTGTGCTAAATTGTGTGTACACCGCTTAAGACATCGTAGAGACCAAGTTGCTAAAGTGTTTGCTTGCTTAGGATTTTTTTAGATGAGTATATTATTAACAAACATGTTTAAGAAACATGATTTGTTAAATATATTCATCTTTATTTTCAGAATAAAAAAAATAGTTTTAAAAACTAGATTACACGCTTCTCATGTATTGTCATCAGAACTCAGAGTGTATGCAAAGTTTCATCCTAATCGAAGACCGGGAAGTGGGTCAAATTGAGATTAAAAGATTTTCTTACATACATACATACAAGCTGTTGATTTGCATCCGTGCCATAGTCAAGGAGGTTAAAATTAAATACGTAAATAATCGATTTGAATTACGGTAGGTGGGAAAAAGCTAATATGCGCTGCTTTTTTTGATGTTGTAATTTCATGGTATTTCAGAATTTAGCCCACGGTTAAACACAAATCATAACAGAATTCCCCCGCGGCCACAGTGTGTGCGTGATGGCAGCTATGTGTGCGTAGACAGAGAAAACTAATGTCTACGTGTGTGCGTGAGTGTCGATGTGTGAGTGTCTTATCTACGACATGACAGCGCGAGCGCGCGAGCGAGCGAGACCGAGTGATACGCGATAGCAATCATTTTACCTAAAGTTTCGAAAATCACCTTCATTATTGTCATTAACTTCGTTTTACTTTACTTACTAATTTTTGAGCATAAATTTAACACAGATATCTTATTAACTACAGTAATAAGCAATACTAGTGCGCGAAAGAAAGTTCACTAACATGTTAACAGCTGATTGATAAAATGTTCGTTTTGCTTTATCTTTCAGCATAAAGTTTTCGCAGTGATTTAGTTTTTATTTTTGAATTAAATTGGTTAATAATTAGAAATTTTGCTTCCTTCTTAACGGTCTTAGGACCTTGGAACACGGAAATCTTATTAATGACGTGATACTAGTGCGCTAAAGGAAAGTTCACTGACCTGTTAACAGCTGATTGATAACATTTTCGGTTTGCTTTAACATTCAGCGTAAAGATTTCGTAGTAATTTTGTTTTTACTTTTCGATTAAATTGGTGAAAGATGTGTTAGTTAAGTGTAGGCACGAGGTGATTCTTTCGGCTCGTAGGTATTATTGGCGTGGTTAAGAAATCTACTTATTTACACTAATAAAATTGATTAAGCTGACTACGTATTTACAAAATGTACAAATAAATAAATTACCTAGTTTAGTTACCCGGAGGTACTGTTCAAAGCTGTCACCTTCACACTCTTGGCACAATCGAGCACGACGAAGTAGCTGGTTGTCCTTCAGCTAACATAACACTATCACATTCGTTTTTAATGTGTCGAAAGCACTAAGTTAACGGTCCTAGCACATAAGTCTGTCACATGACCAGCATGACCCTCCGTGATGAGGGTTCCCGGTCGGTAAACATTTCCCGGAACATAGGTATGTACGGCTGTCATTGCACATCCTTGGCAGTCGTAACGGGTAGTCAGAAGCCAGTAAGTCTGACACCAGTCTAACCAAGGGGTATCGGGTTGCCCGGGTAACTGGGATGAGGAGGTCAGATAGGCAGTCGCTTCTTGTAAAGCACTGGTACTCAGCTGAATCCGGTTAGACTGGAAGCCGACCCCAACATGATTGGGAAAAGGCTCGGAGGATGGATGGCTGTTAGTACACTGTTGTCACTGATGGCATACAGGCGGACCATCGCCACCAACTCGTGTTCGTGTAGTTTTCCGTCATCTCGCACTTTGTACCTACACGTCGCGGAATTCAAAGCGCACGTACGCAGCAGCGGCGGCGACATCAAACACACTGCTTGCCGTCGGCGCTTGTTTGTTCCGGCTTCAAGGGCACGCGGGGAGCGGCGAGGCGAGTGTGTGGGAGTACTCGCACTGTGATTGGGTGAATTTGGGTAGGCTGGATGATCTACGATTTTTATTGAACGATCGTTGCGTATGCTTTGTGCATGTATCGTTTGCGTTTGTGTGAGTGCGCAGCGCGGTAGTAAGGCTAGTAACACACGCGCCGAATTAAAGTACGGCTGGGTTACACTGACGGATATACGTAAATAAGAAAAAAACATGAAAAAATTACCTACCCATTTTTTCGTTGATTTGGGTCGAGAATCATTAGCATATTTACGTCCTTGACTATGGCACGGATGCAAATCAACAGCTTGTAGTTACAAGTGAAGCTAATATTTATGCGTGTTAGAAAAAACTTTCATTATCTACCTAGTCTTCTCCCAAACTATACTGGCAATTTTTGTATTCCACCATAATTATTAACGTGCTTTTAGTAATAACTCGTCATGTATAACTGGTCACCCATCCACGGATCGAACGTGCCAAGGGTTACTTAACCACAGGTGTTGTTTTTACTTAGTCGATAGCTTTCTTCTATTTTTATTATTTCTGAATAATTAAAAAATTGAAAAAACTACTTTCTTACAAGTCCAAGATGAAATATCATTAGATACGGTTCAACATTTCACCCGTTTCCACTGGACCTACAAAATATCAAAGCCTTTTATTTACTACATAAATATTTACACTACAATAACAGAATTTCTACATATAACCTTTTATACACGTCATATGTATAACCGGTTATGTGTTCAAATGTACTTAAACACACTGCAGACCAAACAGTCGACTGACAGTTGCCCGATGGCAGTTTTTTTTAAAGAAAATCGTGAATTCGAAATATTTTAGTCGGCTTGATACCGGGTAAATACCTGATCGTTGTAATTCTGCCATTGAACATCCTAGACACTCGTTACAGGTAGTCAAAAGCCAGCAAGTCTAACACCAGTCTAACCAAGGGGTATCGGGTTGCCCGGGTAACTGGGTTGAGGAGGTTAGATAGGCAGTCGCTCCTTGTAAAACACTGGTACCCAGCTGAATCCGGTTAGACTGGAAGCCGACCTGAACATAGTTCGGAAAAGGCTCGGAGGATGGATGATGATGACCTGATCGTTGTTATGTGCGTCGAACCATTCATCTTCATAATGATACTTAGTACTCAATTCTTTATTAACATATCTTATACAGATGGTATATTTTACAGCCTAGAAACAATTTGGACCTATACGGCACAGTTTAAAAAGATTTATGCGCCCAAACAAACTATCGGCCGACTAAAAGTTTGTAGTGTGAAAGTATGCTTACATTACTCCCACACGAAAAGTCTATCAAAAGGGAAATTTTCTCAGAAAGTTTGTCACGCGTAGAAAATTTGCGGATTCCCACAGTGTTGCGGTCAAAGTGCCAAAACTTGTGAACAGTTGGGAATTTTCCACTTTTACTAACTTCAAAAGATGTAACGTTTGCTAAGTTTTGCTACCAGGAATTATGGAGAACGGTTCAACTAAAATTAATATTCAAAAGATATTTTAGTGTCTACCTGGAACTTTGAGCTTGATTTTTCTTGATCATTTTGTTATAAGAAAGTAAAAAATCATCTTTGTCGTAAGGTACCTATTTATTTGGCTAGATAAAAATGTAAGAAAATTCAAATAGAAATAATATGAAATAGGTATACATGATTGTAGATTTTTCTCTGAATTAAAACAAGTTGTCGAATATCGCATGACTTTCCCGGTGATTGTTAAAGGTAGGATGCAGATAAGTCGACCCACCCAAAACAAAAATGTGAAAGACTGCCAAGTTCGATAATATGGGAATGCTTCGCCTATAAAAGAAGTGAGATCTGAATAAGTACCAAGTTCCATACACATACCTCAGTTAAAAATAGTTACTTTTTAATGATGTTACTTGGCAAGTTTTCATACACCTTGTTATAAACCTACTAAACGCAATGAATCAAGTATTTAATTTTCTATTAAAACTTGCCAAGTAATCATCATTAAAAAGTAACTATTTTTAACTGAGGTATGTGTATGGAACTTGGTACTTATTCAGATCTCACTTCTTTTATAGGCGAAGCATTCCCATATTATCGAACTTGGCAGTCTTTCACATTTTTGTTTTGGGTGGGATTTCATTTATTTTTGTAAGGCTGTTTATTTTATTTTTTTCTTATGATTAAGTTAGTTAAGTAAATATCTCATTTATACTATCTTTCAGATTTTTAAATATGCACTATGCTTCTTACAAAGAAATGAACTAGATTAACTAAATGGACTAGATTTACCAACTGACTGACATGACATGTTATCATATATTATGTTCGTGGATCAAAGTTACACATTCGTTATTTTCGAAAGTGACTCACACTTGGCCGTTTTCAGATTTTTACTTTGACTAAATACAAACCTTTGTAACGAATTTCAGATCGGTACGAAAATTCGAAGATATATTATATAAATATAGATAAATTTAGTTCGTTTTAGTTCCTTAGGGGTATAAATTTACACTGGGTATTTTACACCTTCATTATTTTGAAACCGACTCACACTTGGCCATTTTCAGATTTTTACTTTACTTTGACTAAATACAAACCTTTGTAACGAATTTCAGATCGGTACGACCATTCGAAGATATAGATAAATTTAGTTCGTTTTAGTTCCTTAGGGGTATAAATACATTCATTATTTTGAAACCGACTCACACTTGGCCATTTTCAGATTTTTCCCTTTACCTTGACATAAAGACCTACCTCCATGCCAAATTTCAAGTCAATACGACCATTGGAAGTGGTCTAGGTTTTTGATGAGTGAGTCAGTGAATCAGTGAATAAGTGAATCAGTCAGTGAGTGTATAGTAAAAATAGCGATTTTCTGACGTCAATATCTCAAGACCTACAATAGGTATATTAATGAAATTTTGTATTTTAGATAAGTGAGGGGGTCTCAACAGATACTAGAAATTTGATATGCGTAAATAAAATAGATTTTGAGTTACAGGGGGGTCGAATTTGGCCCGAAATGGTTCGTGTAATATAACCCACGGCCGGTGTGTCGCCTTTTTTGCTCGAACTTGGCGGACACACTGCCGTGTGTCTAGATTATTGTGACGCATTTGACGTAAAACCATTTAGCTTTACAACATCAGAACATATTGTAAACTACTTCCCACGCTTTCAAGTCAAACCACAAAAACCTTATCTAACAGCAAAAAAAAAACAGAAAAATAACCAACAAAGTCTTTTACATCACCTCAGAAATTTCCCCGAAGAATAATTTTTAATCGTCGCTGTTTATTCCCGCTCATGCAACCAACAAAGTACTAGAGAAAATTCATTTTTCTCAAAGGTATCTATCTATATATCTATAAGTTTAGTGGTAATAAAACTTCACGACGCTGGGTAAAAGGAATTTATAGTACATCGTTTGTTTTGCAGGTGGGAAATAAATCATTGTATGGAAAGGAAGCGGTTGGGATAAATAGCTTAGAATTTTTACTGATAATAGTTCGTGCAGTTGGGTAAATAGGTAATGTTTGGAATGCTTATCGTATCAAGCTAATTTATGTTGTTACCCTTTCATACAAAAACTACTGAAGCCTATAGCCTAGGCTACTTTTTATCCCGGTACGGGAAGTAGTTCCCACGGGATGCGGTTGAAACCGCTGGCAGAAGCTAGTCTACTATATACAGAAACGTTTAAATACATAAACAAAGTAACCAGTAGCCTTCCTCGATTTCAACTGAAAGAATTTCGCAAGTCGTACCATTAGTTTTTGAGTTTTATAAAATTAATTTTACCTATAGTTTTTAGTTTAAAAGTAAATTGAAACCTGTAGAATTCACAATCGTTTTGTATTATCACGGTAGCAAAAAATACACCCTAGTAAAACTGCAGTAAACAGATAGTCTTACAGAGTAAAACAGTAGATATCATCTTCATCCTCCGAGTCTTTTTCCCAATCATGTTGGGGTCGGCTTCCAGTCTAACTGGATTCAGCTGAGTACCAGAGCTTCATAAGAGTAAAACAGTAGATAGAACATGGTATATTAGGTATAAGGCTGTAACCAGGATTATTTTGTTATCTACTAGTGCAGCGCTATAATCTGTGACCTCACAAGTTAGCACACAAGTCACAAGTAACATAATATGGGTACCTATATCTTGACGGAAGTTCAGTGTATATTAATGTATTTAATAGACACTCCTATCCTAAACGAATTTTGTCGAAATTGAGAATAGCATCTTAGAAAATTTTATATTCGAATGCCATAAACAGCTCCTTCTATGCAGATGAAACGGGTATGCTGGCATATAAATAAGATTTTTTTTTATTCTTATATATGTATCCACCCCCAAGTACATATGTATTTCAACAGAAGTAATTCACCACTTCGAACTTAATTTTCCTCATAAAAAACCAGCGAAGCAATAATGAGTTCAGTATTCAAATGAATCCTTCCTCTTCCATTATTTATCTTCTTTTCCAACTAAAATAAAACCTCACTGGACTGCATAAAATGTAACAAATAACTAGGGATTTAATTAACTAATGTGATTCCGCTGTGGTCTGGTTGAAGCGTGGTGTTACTGATAGCGATGCACTTTTTTATTTTGCGAAATCATCAGTGAATCCAGTCCAGACCCAGCCCGGGAGTGTCAGGGAGTGCCCGGGAGTTTTACTGATTAAAACCCATTTTTGTTATTTCTACTTTTTTTTTGTACCAAGGCCGCATTAAATCTTTAGAGGCAGCTATACGATGGCTAATTCCTTGTTCTTTCTTCTATTCCTTGTGCATCAATATTATGAACTTTCTTGAAGTGTCTTTAATTTTTAAGCCACAAAGTGGCATAAGTATATACGATAAAGAAAGTAAGGCTCGTGGCTAAGTTACTGCCTCACGAATTGGTCGATTATTATATAAACACTTGATATTCCGTGGGTCTCAGTTTTTTGGAAAGCACGTTAACTGGATGGGTTCGAGCGTTTTTTACGAACCACACACGTTTGTGCCTAGCTCACTTGGTTCACCAGCTTATGCATAAAAGCGCAATTAATTATTATTATCTCATTTACAATACAAACACCATCGTTTCTTGACCGCTTGCACTGAACCCCCGCCTCACAGCGGGTAATATTTAAACTGTCTTCCACAATATATCACTTAAACGAATATGCAGAGTTGAATGCTACATGAAAAGTTTGCGTTTATGCCCGTCTGTTTATTGAGCGATGTTAACATCGCTTTGCTTTTGAAATGATTTTTTGTGTTTCATGTGCTTTGATTATGCAAGTAAAACTGCAAAATATATTTAGTAATTTTGCAATTTATTGAATACTTGATTGGGCTCATAAATTAGTATGGAGATGAATGGTGGTAGTGCACATTAAAACTATTAAGCATCCCGGAGGGATCAGAACGACTAAAAATTTGATTGGATCCACAAATGACTTTGAAATAAACTAATAGCCACTTTAGTCTGTATTATGCAGGGTCTTATAGTTTAAATAGTTTTCTTTACCTAAAAATGCCTGAAAAATACATTATTTTTCAAACTAAGGTAAAAGAACCGAGGTAAATGTTTTTGACATTAAACAACAGCAAAAATAACACCAAAAAACCAAGCACATAAATTCACAACCTTTCCTAAATAAAGTCTAAAAATATTAAAAGGAAAAGATAAATAAGAAACAAAGATAAAGAACAGATAACAAAAGGTTTGTTTAGTATTTTTTCCTTTGAGTGAGTCTTTACGAAATCATTTATAATTCAAAGATATGATTTATGGCCGTCAGACTTACTGCGATGGCAGATGCTAGGAATAAAATATGGAGTTCTGGAATTAGATTGCTAGATAGCTTTATTTATAAAAGTAATAGGTTAAGATAGAACGTAATATCGGTGTATAAAATAACTTTGTCGTAGCTGATTAATTATAGACCTCATTAGGTTACACTCTGTAATTTTGGGAGATGGAGCAGTGACGCAAAGATTTTGCGGGCAGTTACAATGTTTTACAAACGTAGGTATATAATGTAGAATTTGTTTTGACAACCTTCAAAAAATAATTACGAAAATTCAAAATTGAGAAGTTATTTCCTTATTATAAACCATCATCTTCAAGCTTTGAAAAAACGAAGAACTTCTTGACTTAAGAAGCTAGTGCAAGTGCTAATGTAGCCAACATCCTGAAACGAAACATACAAACAAACAAAACCTGAATAAACTCCGTCCCGATATAAATCATTGTATTTATTCCGCATTTTATCGTAAAAATAAACATTTGCAATCAAAACAAAGGAAAAATCATAAAAAAGCTGTTTGTGGCAAACGTTATTAAATTAAGACGGGAATAAAGCGTTGCCATACAAAAAAATATAAAAATGGGAACGCAGGAAATCCGTTGGACGAGATTAAAATACTGTATTTGTGGTGTTTGAGTGATTAAATTGTAAAATATGGGAGCAGCACTCATTTATTTATTTAAACTTTATGCAATAAAAAATATGTACAAAAGCCGGACTGACTGCCATAGGCATTCTTTCCAGACAATCTTTAGGTAGTGATTATACAATATAATAAATGAGAAATAATGTTTGTTTGAATGGACCAATATGTGTACCAGTCAAAGCTGTGTACCAGTGTTTTACATGGAGCGACTACCTGCCTATGTGACCTCCTCCTCCCAGTTACCTGGGCATCCCGATATCCCGTGATTAGGCTGGTTCTATGACTAAGTTTACTAAAGATTTTCAAATGACAGCCGGGACCCACCACATTAACGTGCTTTCCGTATCAGAGAGACGCTAACTTTTAAATAAAATTTATTATGTAGTGAAGAAAAAGAACAAAAATGAAACCCCGAAAATTTTCTGCCACCCAGCATAAAGTTCACCCAGCGTAGTTCATAAATTAATTTCAACGCACGACGCGCTCTTAAAAAATGTGCTTCGGTAAAACAATCGGCTCATATTTTTACGCACGGCAAAAGCATGACAAAGCGGTACAAGTCTGGCCAAAAATTGGGACAAAAGCAGGTGTGGTACCTATTGTTTGTACCACGATAAATTTGTACAAAACTGAAATGTCGCCACCAAGACATACATTTTTTCATTGTCCTTTACACGACCGTAATGTAATTAATCGCCTTTTATTTTGCTGTGTTTATATTTATTGTTGAATTTCGTTTTTTCGGGATGTTAGTTTTTTTTTGTACTGATTTACAACCTTATTTATAGCAGTAGTAATCTTAAATTTTTCATGAATTTTACTTTAGGTAGTTTGCTTAAATGTTGTCACAAAATCTAAGATATCAGGTAGCTTTATTTCCAATTGAATTTCAATTTGGATGTTTTGAATCTAACTCCACGTAGATACAGTGATTGATACGGAAGATGTAAATTCAATGACATACTCAAAATAACAATAGCTCTTTTGAACTGCAATCTATACATATAATAAATCTGTAGAAAAGTAATTTTTGTACATTGAAGAAATTGACAAAAAAAATAGCCAGCATGTTAAAGAATAACTAACAGAACCCATTTCCATCATTTTTGTAATTTTTGTCTGTTTGTCTGTTTGTTCGTTCGGGATTCACGTAAAATCTACGAATTCAATGCAGACAATGCTTATATACAAAAATTCTACGTAACTTGGGGTATTATTTAGTTTTTGTTTCATCGAAATCGATTCACTTTATCAAAAGATATGATAAATTTTGTGAATTCAAGATGTAAAATATTACGACACGCAATCTATTTGTCAAAACTGTACATTTGAATGTTGTACTTATATTAGTTGATCGGCCTATTATTAATCTTTACACAGAAAATCACACCTTTATAAGTAACTTCGGAAGAAAAAAAAATATGAAAATTTTGTTTAGCCAAGGTTAAAGTAGCTCCATCTGTGCTAAATCTGTGGTAAATAAAATACATCAAATTAGTCAAAGAAGCGAGGTGGTAAATGACAATATTACCATACATTCTTTATAGAGGATTATTATTTCAACAGATGGAGTTGTGTATTTTCCGTAATTCACCATATTTTAACACGTAGTGTAATTTTTCGATAGACATTTCAATAGTGTTTGTCAGTTTGCCGTGCCACATTAGAATCCAACTATAATTATTACCTTGATGAAAAGAAAATTAATAGTTCTCAGCCAAATTTAAAACGGTGCCATCTAAATTATTTTTTGAACATTATGTCAAAAATGATGACTTTAGTGGAACAATTAATTATCGTTTAAAGTTACAGATGGAGTTCATATCAGGATTTTTTCATAAACATAGTTTAGCTTATCTTCCACTAATGTGCTGGCCTTAAAACAAATTACTTTGAGTGAGTAGTATTAAGTAGACCTTAATTATTTTTTCTGATGCAAAATATGTAAACTTAATCCTAGAAGAAATGAGGATCTATCTCTCGCAAGCGCTGCTAAGCGTGAGGTAGGTAATGTAGGATTCTGTAGCTTTAAAAACAAGAACAGATACAAATGCAGATAAGAAATGGGAGCTTTCTCTATTTAATACCATACACACGTAAAATGCTTTATGCGTCTGAAAACGTACAAATTACGCGCCGCATACCAGAGACATGCTTACTTTCAACTTCTGATCGCAAGTACACTGTTCACGATTACGAACAGTCTCAGTACGACCCGAGCCAAGTCTAAAAAAATACCTTTTATATAAAACTACGTTTGATGTCATTTAATCACAAATCTAAAGACAGAATTGTTCTCTGTTGCAAATCCTATCCACCTATATCCTATCCTAATCCAGAATGCATTGCAGGTGTGCATAGCACAAAAACCAATGGTATCCTATTCGAGAAGTCAAAAGAGTTGATCTGCCAACGTCGCCGTCAGAATTACATTCATCGTTGAATGAGGTGAATAAATTTTCAGAAACCACAATAACAGTAGGAGCCAAAGCGTATTATCGCTTCATAGAGCTCTGATTGGCCCCAGGTGACCAAGTCAGGTCTGATTTGTTCGTTCATCAGATCTTTGAAAGTGTTTCGGTGGATACTCACTGTCGTCCTGTTTACGTGTGACACAAAATATACGTCCTCCGCAAGAGCGAAATTTTCCCGGTGTGCGGTAGTGACGCACAGTATACAACACTTATGTTTCTTTTGATTTGCTGGCTCCACCAAGAATTGACAAATTGCGAGCGCACATTTTTAAAATCTTGGCAAAACTGCAGGTTTCAAGTACGAACACATGAAGTGGACTCTCACAGATACGTACATTTTGCCTATTCGTGAACTAATGCAAACATTTCGGTGGAGTCCCGGCTTAGGCCACCACATTAGGCGTGCGCGATCCTCGGGCGTGTGAGTAGCGCGGGCGCCGCGCGTGCGTCGCGAGCGCGTTGCATGAGCGTCGCGTTTTGCTGCCCTGCGGCGTTTTCAGGGCGCTCGCGGCGCGCACGCGCCGCTCTCCTTGACGTTTAACTGCTAAGGCGTTTAGCGAGCGGCGGGGATAGCGGGCGAAGGGGTAAATACTCAACTTGAGCGCCGCGTGCTCGCCGCGAGCGCGTCGCTTGCACTCTTCACACATGCCACAGGGCAGCAAAACGCGACGTTCACGCAGCGCGCTCGCGGCGCCCGCGCTACTCACACGCCCGAGAATTGCGCACGCCTAATGTGGGGTCAGCCTTACCATAGTGAGTAAGTGAAACTATCCTACCCTATGCGCCTGCTGATGATGATGACTCATTTTATCATCCATCCAGCTATTCCCCAACTATGTTGGTGTTGGCTTCCAGTCACCGAATCTGTTTGAGTACCAATATTTTGCTTGGAGTGACTACCTATCTACCTATCTTCAATCCAGTCAACTACACAAGTCGATATCTATGGTAAGACTGACAGACTTTCTGGCTTCTGATTAGTCGCAGCAGCTGCAGAAAATTTACAAATGACAGCTTTGTCAGACTCAAACCATATAGATATAGATTATAGCTGTTTCCTGTGAAAATTACTTACGCACCATCATCATCATCCTCCTGCCCTTATCCCAATTTTATTTGGGGTCGGCGCAGCATGTTTTCTTCTTCCATACTCTTCTATCTGCCGTTATCTCACAAGTAACATTCTTTCTTACCATATCTACTTTCACACAATCCATCCATCGTTTCTTTGGTCTTCCTCTTCCACTATATCCGTCCACGTTCATACTGTGGAGGTATGAGAGCAGAGAGTAAAGCTCATCATACCTCGCACTAAAGGGAGTGATGTAGCGGTACTACAATTGTCAACACCGCCATCTACACAGTCGCTGACGCAACTCTCAAAACAACTATCCTGCATCGCACATGCAGTGTTCGCGCGCACATTAATACGCGTAGATCACCCCGACAACAACTGTCGGGCAGTAGCCCACCGGGCAAAAACACCTGTCCGGGCGGAGGATCCTCCCTTTAGTGCGAGGTATGATGAGCTATACTCTCTGCTCTCATGCCTCCACAGTGGTGACCCCGACGTGATATGAACACGCAACTTTCGAGCTACGTGACGTCATCAGCAAGACCTTCCTCATGCTTTCGAGCGACGAGTTCTTCAGCCAGCCAGCTGCAAATGGGTATCCCTGACCCCCAGCATGTTGCGGACGCACATACCTGGTCAGCACCCTCAGCCACATCCAGCGACCTAGGCTCCAGCTCACTTCACTTCGGCCGGTCGAGTGTCTCCCTCGCCGAAGCAGTCGCTAGCCACTAGCGCGGCGCTGTGCAACTCTCGCAGCGCCGGTCCCGACTCACTGGGATTCGCAGCACCGCCGTAGCAGCCAGTTCCGACTCACCGAGAACCTCGCGGCAACGCATTGGCAACAAGACTTGGCTAGCACTTCAAGAACTTGTACCATCGACCTCCGGTCTCCGGAGGGGAGTGATGTAGCGGTACTACAATTGTCAACACCGCCATCTACACAGTCGCTGACGCAACTCTCAAAACAACTATCCTGCATCGCACATGCAGTGTTCGCGCGCACATTAATACGCGTAGATCACCCCGACAACAACTGTCGGGCAGTAGCCCACCGGGCAAAAACACCTGTCCGGGCGGAGGATCCTCCCTTTAGTGCGAGGTATGATGAGCTATACTCTCTGCTCTCATACCTCCACAATACTCATCACCTTCCTCACAACATGACTCTCATCCCTCCGCATCACATGCCCATACCACGACAGCCGGTTTCCACGCAGTTTTTCTGATACCGGCGCTACTTTCAAACTTCCTCTTATATACTCATTCCTCACTCTATCCATTCGCGTAACTCCACACATACCTCTTAACATTCTCATCTCTGCCGCATGCAATTGTCTTTCATTAAAATTACTTACGCACCATACGTAATAATTTTCCAAATTGGCTGACTAGATCCAGAGATATTCACAACGTCACAAAATTTACTTCTTTCGTTTAGATAAATGGTCACATCCACAACACAACCTTGATCAATGAATCTATGCTACTGCTAAGTCATCATCCTCCGAGCCTTTTTCCCAATCATGTTGGGGTCGGCTTCCAGTCTAACCGGATTCAGCTGAGTACCAGTGCTTTACAAGAAGCGACTGCCTATCTGACCTCCTCAACCCAGTAACCCGGGCAACCCGATACCCCTTGGTTAGACTGGTGTCAGACTTACTGGCTTCTGACTACCCGTAACGACTGCCAATGATGTTCAATGACACCTATGACATCTATGCTACTGCTAAGTGCTAATCCTAATTATACTGTCACGTGAAATAATGCACCTACGGTATAAGTAGTATTTTGACTATTCTATATTGCCCACGCAGACGAAGTTGCGGGCAACAGCTAGTATTCTATAAAGAAACTAATATATCTTTTAGTTGAAATCAATTTACTAATTAATTGGGTAGCTCGAGTCAGTTACCACCCACGTTTCTGGGAAACTATATACTTCTTATCTCCGTATAAAAAGAACCTATAGTCTTCTTCGATAAATAGGCTCTCAAACACCGAAAGAGTTTTTTCCAATCGGTATAATAGTTCCTGAGTTTAGCTTCTTCAAACAAATAAACTCTTATAAATATGAGTAAATATGTAGATTATAACGTTTACTAGTTATGTTCAAAGCAGATAAAAAGAAAAGTAAACAAATACAGACTAACTATAATCCATCCTCCATCCTCCGAGCCTTTTCCCAATCATGTTGGGGTCGGCTTCCAGTCTAACCGGATTCAGCACGAATACCAGTGCTTTACAAGAAGCGACTGCCTATCTGACCTCCTCAACCCAGTTACCCGGGCAACCCGATACCCCTTGGTTAGACTGGTGTCAGACTTACTGGCTTCTGACTACCCGTAACGACTGCCAAGGATGTTCAATGACAGCCGGGACCTACAGTTTAACGTGCCATCCGAAACACAGTCAATGGTGTCTAAGATATACTTTGAAAGTACATACAAACTTAGAAAAGTTGCATTGGTACTTGCCTGACCTGGAATCGAACCCGCGCCCTCATACTTGAGAGGTTGGTCCTTTACCCACTAGGCCACCACGACTTTTTTTTATACAGACTAACTATAATATAAATACATTTAGTTTGAGTAAGCAGCTTTTTCATAGCCTCCGGGTAAGGATCGTAACATAAAAAAATCGGTAAAAAAACTTTTAAGTCAAACGGTTTTATCTTATGTGCACTGAAAACTAGAAAAAAAAAAAAATTTACTTACCTGCCAACCTACGTAGGTGGTCCCGGTCATATTAACCTAAAATAAAAACGTGGGGCCCATTAACTGTTGCTGTAGTACTTTCTTCTAGAGGTATAATAGGTGTGGATTGCATCGACTTACTATAATCGTAACTGGAGATTTTGACAATCAATAATCAGCCGTAGCGACTTCACCAGCGAACGCCGAGCTCATGATCTACCAAAGTATAAAGATATGCTTTGCCATAGGTAGGATTTCAGAGGGGCCCCACGTTTTTATTTTAGGTTAATATGACCGGGACCACCTACGTAGGTTGGCAGGTAAGTAAATTTTTTTTTTTTTCTAGTTTTCAGTGCACATAAGATAAAACCGTTTGACTTAAAAGTTTTTTTACCGATTTTTTATTTTCTAGTTTTTAGTATTTAATGACCTACCGAATATTCCTCATTCTATCTAATTCATTTAGTGCATCATTATTACACGGTCTCTTACCTGATAATTTATTACAATCTAATTTTTTAACAAGTCAATTTTTTTAACGACACCAAAAATCATCAAGTGACCCCTTCCTGGGTCAGCAGCGGTAAGGGAGTGCCAGACTCTTACTGACTAAAAATAGTTATGTTTCGTCGTAGGCCTTTTATGTACCAGGGCCACGGTAACTCTTTCGAACAATCCCGCAGCCCAGGCAGGCCTTGGCCCTGCTGGGCCCTGCTGGGGTTGCTGACAGTATTCTACTTGTGTAGCCCTTTCATTTGATACCCATATTAAGGGGGTTGTGGAAAAATATGTAATCCGCCATTTTGTGCCGGCGGCCATATTAGATTTACAATGTTATTGATATTACTATATTGTATTGTCATCGGAATTAAAGGTGTATACAAAATTTCAGATTAATCGGTTGACAGGAAGAGGGTGTTTGAATTACTAAATTGGACCCAAGAATAAAACAAACGGGATGAGCTAAATAAAACCGTTTAAAAATTGTTCTCAGCCATTTGGTAGCGGCGGCCATCTTAGATTTCAATTTTGCATAGTAAATTGTATTCTACTTGTTGAGACCTTTCATTTGATACCCATGTTGATGGGATTGATAAAATCTAAGTTATCCGCCATTTTGTAGAGGCCGCCATCTTGGATTTGAATTTTATATAGTACATTGTATTCTACTGGTTGAGCACTTTCATTTGATACCCACATTGACGGGATTGATAAAACCTACGTTATCCGCCATTTTGTACCGGCGGCCATCTTGGATTTGCAACGTTATTGATATTACTATATTGTATTGTCATCGGAAATAAAGGTGTGTACCAAATTTCAGATCAATCTGACAATAGGAAGACACTGAAATTTCAATTTCTAAATTTGACCCAAGAATGAATAAATAATAAAACAAACAGGGTGAGCTAAATAAAACCGTTTAATATATCTATCTGGAAGAGCCCCTTGTAAACTGTTTATCTTCGATAAAAACTTCCGTATGCCGTTTCTAGTGGAGTATATGGAGCTTTGTTGTTTATTTTGTTATGATGTTAGTCATGGCTTATTTATGGGGTTTAGAATATGCTAGCTTTTAAGGGAGGTAGAATAGTTTTGGAATGTTGGTTGATTCGCAAACTTAGTTAATTCTGCAGATTTGTCAACGTCCAGTGAGCTAGTTTATGTACTACGGATAAGAAAAATCTAGGTTTTAGGAAAATTCTAATAATCTAGTGATTCTAGTATAATAAAGCTTCCTGGCTTGAACGCGTAAATTCAGGAACTACAGGACCTATTTGAATAAATATTTCGGTATAAGATAACCCACATATCGAGAGACTGGCTATAGGCCACTTTTTATCGGGGTGTGGGAAATAGTTTCCACGGAATGGAGAAGAAACTGTTCTCATTTTATAATTTGCTTAGGTATTTTTATAAATGAATCTGTATCCACAATTTCTTATTTAAGAGTAAGTGTTCACATATTTCTATCTCCAAAAATAGAGTTGATACATACATATAAATCTACACTCTAAAGTAATACTCAAGTATTTTGAGGGTTTGTTCCCACTAGTTCTACTGCTTAGTTCTACCGTAGAACTAATGGGAACTTTTTTTCCCACTAGTTCTACTATATGAGATGTAACAAAATAGTAGAACTAGTGGGAATTATGGTTTTTATTGGTATTCCCACTAGTTCCACTGAACATTGGCAGTAGAACTAATGGGACATTTTGTTCTACTAGACAGAAGAAGTACAATCGACGGCCTGGGTGACATCTCGCCGTGTCCGGTAATCTGTAGTTGTGATTTTTTTCAGAGCTCAAAATCGATAGCAGTCAGAAAAACTTAGATTTTTTTCATAACTTTCAGCAAAAATTAAAAGTTTTTCTTTATAAAAGTACTAGAGCAGCAGAAATAAAGAGGAGCTAGTTAATCCTTTTCTTCATTTTATTTTATAACACCTCTGTGGTGTTGTTTAAAAATAAATATTGATATTCATTTTCAATACTACATTAAATTATACAAAATTAATGTAGTATTGAAATTATTAAAAAATACTTGCTGATTGACTGTTTGAATTGCAGCCCTATGATTAAGACAAAAAAAAACAAATAAAAATAATAGCGCTTTAAAAAATACAAAAAAAAAATTAAACATCTGTTGAACATTTGTCAATTTTTTTTACAAATTATGACGTTGAACTAAAGTCCCTTTTGTTGCCACACTTTACTTAGACAAGTGTTCAACAGATGTTTAACTTTTTGTAAAAGACTGTTAGTTTCCAACACAACACTCACATTAAACTAACTTTTTAAAGCGTGTTTTTTTTATCAATGTCTGATTTTTAAACACCACCACAGAAATGTTATAAAATAAGATGAACAAAAAAGATTTACTAGTTCCTCTTCATTTCTGCTGTCCTAGTACTTTTCTAAAGAAAAACATTTGATTTTTGTTGAAATTCATGAAAAAAATCTAAGTTATTCTGACTGCTATCGATCGATATTGAGCTCTGAAAAAAATCACAACTATCGGCCGTCGACTGTACTTCTTCTGTCTAGTAGAACAAAATTATGTCCCATTAGTTCTACTGTCAATGTTCAGTGGAACTAGTGGGAATACCAATAAAAACCATAATTCCCACTAGTTCTACTATTTTGTTACATCTCATATAGTAGAACTAGTGGGAAAAAAAGTTCCCATTAGTTCTACGGTAGAACTAAGCAGTAGAACTAGTGGGAACAAACCATTTTGAGCACCATATTTCAGCATGTCATATGACGAATGGACTACAAATTTTGTTCCTTATTACTGTTAAAGTTATCCTGGCGTTTTGCCAGAAACTAGACAGTTAGAATAAGACAGGTTATTAACGAGCGCTTACTGTATGGTTAATATAAAATTTATTTTAGACTAGGTTATAATGGCAGTGTAATAGAATTAATTTTAGTTATTTATTTCTTTTATTTTAGGCATATAGGGCCCGAAGTACCTAAACACAAATATATCATACATAACAATACTTATTAACTAGTAAGTTGGTACTTAAAATTTAAGGACAGATTAAAAGAGTGCATTTACTTTTGCATCCGCAATTTTTAATCTGACACTTTTTCAAATAAGCCTTTAAATATCCCAACGCAAAGCAATATTCAATGCATACCAGATAATTATTTTAAATCCCGACTCTAACTCATTAACTGCTGGAAAGCTTCCACACTAGCGAAACCAAACGACAGGTTAGTTCCAGGTTTATTAAAACCGAGCGGCAAAATCCCCTAGTATGAAAGCGTTCTAAACAAAAACCGAACATTTCTGAATACACGAAATATATTTTTTATTTCCGCATCGCCAATTTAAGCTGGCTCTTTGATCTATTTGCAAACTCATTTCGCGCACATAATCTCTTTTTACATATTCATATAGGCGATTAGTATAACGCCGGCGGAATTATCTGCTTTGTAATACACCAGTAGCCGTTTCTGTTTTTATATAAAAGACGGCAGATAAAATACGTGCGAGTTATGAAAAGAACTTAAGTATATACAGGTTATGAAAAGAACTTATAAATATCATTTTAAGGAATTGTTTAGACACAAACAATAATTAAATAACGTTAACACAAATGTCAAAGCTATTCAAATACCAACTGTGTAGAAACTTAGTCCTTGTGAAAACTTGCCTTGGTCACTACATGATCTGTCTAGCTATTTCACACCTACCTTTGTAGACTGTTCGTTAGACTTAAAGCTGATTATTTTAATATAACTAACCTAACCTAACCTAACTAGGTATAGCTGAGTACCAATGAAGTGACTGCCTATCTAACCTCCTCTACTCAGATATCCAGGGAAAATGGTACTCCATGTTAAGACTGGTTATCAGACTTTAGAAATGACATGTAAAATCCACAATTTAACGTGCCTTCCGAATCAGGGTCAGTTGATCAAACTGTTACTCTGCTAACAAAATACAACACATAAAACAGGTAAGTTACAACCTGTTTCTTTATAAATAAGTAAGTGAATAGGATTGTATTGAAATATTATACCGGCACTGATCGGTGCCTACCCGTACAGGTTTGTCTGTACCGGCAACCTGTTTCTTTATGTAACACAAAACAAGCATTCATCATCAAAACACAATTTGACTAGGCAAATGATTACTTAAACCACCACAACACCAAAACAGTGATTTCAACATAAAATTCCGGGTACTTCCCGAAAGCGCCACATTTATTGCATATCTGATACAAAACGATAAAAAATTTAAAAGCACCCGCTCTGAGGCAAAGCCATAAATGTCGAACATTAAAAATATTATGTCGGCCACATTGTAAGGGTAGTGCAGATTTGCATTTCGATATTATAAGTATTAAAGTTGGGATTCATACATAGTGTGTTAAAAATTGCTTGGATTTTTATGCTGTGGATGTCTGGTATTTACTAGACTGATAAAAATCATGCTGGTTCTAATGATTACAGGTTGTGGGTACCGTTATCGATTTTCAAGCAACAAAAAAGCTTGGAAATGAGCCATGTTGTAAAAAACTTACTAAGTATGACATTACAAATTTTGTAAAGCAGTGCATTCATTCATGACATTGATCCTATTAATTTTATAAATGCGAAAGTTTGTGTTTTTGCTTATGAGACTATGCTTGTTATACTTTAACGCTAAAGCATCTGAATGTATTCTGAAACTTAGCAGTAATTTAATGTAGCTTGTGCATTAGAATAACATAGAGTATATTTTTCATCCATGTACAGAAAGTTTTTCCTTTAGAACACGGGTAAACCCACGGGGGATGCTGAAAAATAAATGCAAGCAAAATAGAACTCTATTAGTTCCTCACCTTAAAGTCCTAAATTCACTAGACAACAAGGATGACGTCACATCCATACATTCTATGTATGTTGAATAATTCTAACCGGCACGACGTTGGCAGATGACAGTCGACATGTTACAGTTGCAATTCAATTCAATTCAATTCAATGTATTTATTTGTGATCATAGTATACAGAAAGGTCTTAAAATTAAACATGTTAGAGCTCTATGTTCTACTAAATGGAATTGGTGTACAAATAATTTTAATCCTATTGAGTTTATACATATAAAATCATAGTGTTTCTATTTTATCATTTAGAAATATTTCAACTGAGTAATATGCCTTATCTATTAGAAATGTACTTAATCTACGTTTAAAAATACTAATATTCTGTTCAGTTCTTATACTTTTTGGAAGTTTATTATAAATTTTTGGAGCCATTGCAAAAATACTGTTTTTATAAAATGTTGTCTTAGATCTTATTACATGTAATTTATCACAACGACGCGACGTTGACTGGTTACTTGGTCAAATTTATTTAAATTATTTTTTACAAACATGCTTGTTTCGTAAATGTATAGTGAGGATGTTGCTGGATAGATATTTGTGAAAACAAAAGAACATTGCTGTCATTTGCTCCTTAAAGTTAAGAAGACACTGCAAAAATAATTGAATTACTACATTAAACACATACCTATCCTACTTCCTACTTATATCCTACTATCTACTTATATTATAAATGTGAAGGTTTGTGCGAATGTATGTATGTATGTTTGTTATTCAATCACGCAAAAACGGCTGGACCGATTTGATTGAAATTTGGTATGTAGATAGGTACCCTGGATTAATACATAGGCTACTTTTTATCAACACACCACGCGGGCGAAGCCACTGGCGGAAGCTAGTTGAGACATAATTGTAAAGCAATCAAAGCAAAAAAGATTAAATATTGGTTACTCGAATGATATGAATCCGGTTACTAAGTTGTCTGCTTTAACATCAATCAATTACATTTAAATAGAAACTAAAGTATACCTAATTATCTTGTTAGGTTTCATTTCAAACCCTACTCTTGAACGAGATGCCTAAATCAATAGCCCTCAATTTGTTATATTTGCTTACTAAACGGAATTTAAATCGGACCGAAACGTTTTGCAGACTTTCCAATACATTACAAAATCACCAAAAATTTTTGTTAAGCAAAAACATTAAAGGTTTTTATTTACTTTTATCGACTAAGTCTCGATGTAATCCATACCGAAACACGTTCAAATTCACTTAGCTTAACCGAATACGTTAATCGAATTGACAACCATTCGATACATCAAACGCTTTTACATTACATTCAAGTATCGATAAAATACGTCAACAAAATCTAAATGAAAATTGATCTTTTTTTTAATGGATTTTCTCTGAGGGCTTCGTTTTATTCTCGTTTTTTATGTACGATCTGTTTCCTGCCATTTCACTCGTACAATTTTCAAGGACATAGAAATTGAGTTGATTTTGGCCTGACCTTTTGCTATTTTTTGCTGAAATTATCAATCAGTACATAATTATTTTAAAACAGTATACTCTACCGCGTTCAACTGTCTCTTAAAACATAATAATATAGATTCGGAAACCACTAAACAAATATGAAAGTGCATGTCTGTCAACTTATTTATAGTGTTTACAAAAAAAACGCTGAGAGACAACTTTTTCTCTGCATTTGTGACATACAGCAAATCATTTTGCGTAACCTGAAACTTGCATAAAACATCACAGTAACAGAAGAAATAATGATTCAAAAATTGATAAAAAAATCATAACGTCCACATATAAGATCATCGACATAAAACAGACACACATCCCAGCCCTAATTCTACAACCAAAAATAATCCCCATCACATTCAACTGAAAATCAAACGAAAAGCCATCTGCCGAGTCACGTTACATCCAACGACAGTCTGTGAGCGAAGCCTAGCTAGCTAAAGCGATTTGTTGTACTCAGCGGACACTGGTCAAAGCCGGGCGACGTGTTAAGATCTATTTACTTTGGTTGCCTGCGACGCCGGCTTAATGCATGTAGCTTGGCTTAGGTACGCGATGCAGTCATTTGTTTTGTTAGCTTTTGAGTACGTGTTAATGGGAATGCAATGGTTTGGTATATTATTTTGGAACTAAGAAGTTAAAGTAGATTTTTTCTGTTGTGATCATTAAATTATTATACATTAATAAAATAATTAATTTATGTGATTAAATAATGCCATTATATATTTCTCATTATTTGAATTAGGAGTGTACCAGCTAAAAGATTTTAGAGCCAAACCAGATGCATAATTCACATTGTGAAATAATAAAAATTTTAAAACTGTGCCCATAGCACAATAATGGTATAGAATGTTAGAAGATATAACGTTTAAAAGCTCTTTCACATATAGCCAAATTAATGGAGTTTTTTTTTTTTAATTTTCAGAATTTTCTAACAAAAAATAATATAGTACGCGAACAAATCCACCGCTCCACCAAGCAGTATGTCACAACCCATAAATGTATCGTCACAAAGAACTGTAGGAAAGTCCATCTGATTGGTGGCTAAGTGGAAAACTTGCGGACACAGAGCAGCTCGCCCCCAAACGAGTTCTG
This sequence comes from Helicoverpa armigera, assembly GCF_030705265.1. Classification (NCBI taxonomy): domain Eukaryota; kingdom Metazoa; phylum Arthropoda; class Insecta; order Lepidoptera; family Noctuidae; genus Helicoverpa; species Helicoverpa armigera. The sequence goes on from NC_087141.1 coordinate 8,246,813, forward strand.
AACCAACGGCGTGTTGTGCAGCTGTTGTCTGATAAATTTTCTGCTCTGTGATTGAAAATAATGGCCGTCTATATGAGACGGGTGTGTGTGGTTGGTTTTATTATATGAAGGATATTTATTTTTATAGAAGTTTTTGTTTAAGAATAAAAAATATAAATAGCACTAAATATATATTATTGGCAGTACTAATAAGCAGTATGTACAGTAGCTTTCGTGTAGGGGTCTAACGCGCGTTCTGTAAGAACTACTTCAGGCACCAGGGTAAAAAGTATCTTCTTGATAAATGGGCTATTAATAAAAAGAGTAATAACGCCTTCAAACAAGTAACAAAATCTTCAGCTTTATAATATTATCATAGATTTCACAACGTATCTACATGTTCTAGGTCTGTTTATTCAGTCGCAAGGTGATTCACACACGGTACTGTGGTCCGTGCACCGCGGTGACATGCAAATGGCTTCTATGAAATCTGCTGTACCGTCCACACCATCCGTGTTTGTATGCCGTACCTATTGTGTGTGAATTGCCTAAGTATTTACGAGGTTACGGATAGTTTATTACATAGGTACCTATTTATGAATGACTTGAAAAATATTCCACATTCTCATTAAAGTAGGTTTGTGATGTTTCCTTAAATATCTCATTCAATTTGATGTAATTTCGGAATTATTCCGTATTTTGTTACGAAAATAGAAAGATTAGAATTGACCTCCCATTATGATGTCCTCCTTGCCGATTATTGGTTACGGCGGCTGTTCTCATGTAAGGAGATTAGCCAACTGCGCAGGACATATTATAGACCTCGCATTATATTGCACTCTCAAAAATTGTGTTAAAGATTTTTCCGAGTTCATAATTTAAAATACATGCAAAAACGCGTTACATTCAATTCATAGTAAAACACTCTCTTTAAGCAAAATCTAGATCTGCAACATAAAAACGTCTAGCTCCTTCTAACAGGAAAAAAATTATAGCACTAAACAAAATACCGAGCCATACCACCATTTCTTTCCGTCCATACCGATGTATCACGTCACATATTAAATGTTGCGACTAACGAAACATCTCGAATGTTCCGTAGCCATCGCTCAGAGAGCCTTTGTACTTGTAATACAACAGTGAAAAAGAATAATGACTCGAGAAATGGAGTTGCAAAACTGTTACGCCAATCTCTACCCTATAGCTTCAGCATTAAGGGGCAGTTTCCCGTAAAAGTAAAGGCGTTAAATAAACTTATAGCGTGAAGGGTGTATATTTTGTTGGCGATCTTCTAGATATATCGTCAGGCTTATTGCAATTTTTATTCATGTTCTTATAAATATTTTGAAGGCATTTTTTTTATTAAAACTGTGGCGTTTTATGTAAATTTATTGGGCTTTGAAGTTATTGTGTAGTCAGCTCTAAAATTTGAATACTCTGTAACATTTTTATTTTTTGCTGCCATAAGAGATTAATATACATTTTGCGAACTTTGCTTCAGCGTAAAAGAAAATGTTAGTTTATTCAATATAATGAATAGAAGGCTTACCATGAAAAACTTTCACATACTGTCTCAGTTAGTAGTGAGCTTAACAAGTCTTAAAAACTTACACGAATAAATGGGTTTTCTTTAATTTGATAATCCATTTTATGATACTGAGTTAGTGATTTTGAAGGAAAAAGCAAGAAAAATACAAAAGTCAAGGTCAAAGACATAAAAAGTCAGACACTCTTGAAGATCAGTGACCTCATTAGCAACGTCCCTCAAAAAGGTCAGGATCGTAAAATTCTTAAGAAATGTGCGTGCATGACCAGATATATAAATGTAGACAAACAAAGAAGACTCAAAGAGTATGTAAATCAACAGGACGATCAGTTTTATGCCTACATGTGTAAGAACCTTAATCATCGTCATGTGGTAGTAACAATAAAAATATCGTCCATATAAACAAGATAAAACGGACAACAAGACGTAACACTTGTTGCAGTAGAAGCAGTTTGTGCTATATATCTCTCTGTCACGAGAACCAGCTATAACTTACTGTCGACACAATTGTGTAGGTACAATGTACACACAACTGGGGCCGTGCCATCTATTCTGTAACTAATATTTGGCGATATCTATTACTTAGGTCTAGAGATCTGAATCTTGGTAGGGTAAACAGGATTTAATGGATACAAAATATGTTCTTTTGCCGTGTACCTGTAGTTATTAATATTGATAAGTACAGGTACACAGCAATTCAGTATTATACTAGATTTTGGAATGAAATTTTTGACAATTTGTATTAAGTACGAAAACACTAGACTTAATTAGCAATTATTATTCATCCTCATTTCTAATTTTATTACTGGTGTGTAATAGAATTATGTGCCCACATTTTTTTAGAAACATATCTGAATTATAAATCCGAATCAAGTTGAAAATAGACATTATATTTTAGATATCTCTTCCAGTCTAGATCAAATGTCAATACCTAACAGAGTACTAACACAAGCTAAAATTTTTCCATGAATATTTTACTTTCGTTTTCGGGTCGACATATTCAATATTTTGATTTATATCTCGGGAACCATCGAGATTACTTATTTGATTTATGATAATAAATCCTGGTAACCCTTTATTTTAGATTCACGGTCAATTGTTGGGTCGAACAGAATTCCTATTAATATTGCCGAATCTTACTTGTAGGATTTGGATATTATAATAAGGTAGGGTAATGTTCAATCGAATATAATTTATGGTAAGCACTTTTATTTAAATTAGGTTAATGTTTTTGGGTTTGTTAGGTATATTATTAATGTCGGGAAAGCCTTATTCGCTAAAGGTTTGAAACGCTGAACCGTAGCTTTGATTATAAGGATATCAAAATTAGTGCCTGAATTATGGTTGCCTAAACTGAATTTTCCCTAAGGAAATTGGGTAGACATGTTCATTAAATTATTCATCAATAATTTCAATCAAATAGGAAATAGGATTACTAATTATGTTAGTTGCTCGAACCTTTTTGAAAATATGGAAGGCTATATCGTTAGACAGACTTTTTCACTATAAACCAAAAACTTAATAAAATTGGTTTACGAGCATTAAAAGCAACTAAATGTTGAAAGTACCTAACCATACCATACCTAAACCAAAATTCACTCCAACACAACAGCGGCATTTCCAAGAAAAATCTACTTCAAAAAGAGACCTCATGCAATGCAAATACTTAAACTTAATTCTGTGTTCCCAACTTATTCAGTACATTACTACCGAACAAAGGTAACTCTAGAACATTCTGAAGCAAAACTACGTCTTTCTTCTTACATAATTGGTTTTCAAAGTCTGTACGAAATTGATGGATTGGTAGAAGTTCGCCTTGCAAATTGTTAATTATGAAAATTTTCGCGTCCTCAATTTAATGGCTGCTGAAGAAAAGTTACCTGTTTTGTAACAAATTTGTTTTGTGGCGTTTTTAAAGTTGTTCAACAAGGTTTTAAGGATGTTGGGTTTCAATTTTGGTTTTGTGAATAAGATTTTTTTTTTGTTCTTTATTGCAGACTTAGTGGCGATCTAAGGGGGAGGCCTATGTTCAGCAGTGGACATGCTATGGCTGAGATGATGATGATGATTGCAGATTTTTATTTGTGGTATACTGATGAATAAAGAATTTATGGATAGAGCAAGAAATCAGTTATTAAGAACAACGCTACTTAACAAAATTGTTATAGTAATAAGTGGTTCAGGTTCAACCACACTCGTTCACAACATTGGTACAGCACTGCAGCGCTTGTGAAATTCATGTCACTTATCTATCTAAATGCCTGTAATGTATAATTACATCTAAGTAATTACACTAAGCACCCACAATACCAAAACATATAATCAATATAATATTTTACAAAAACATAATGTCTCTTTACCTCGCTTCTTTATTCTGAACAATTTCTTTTCGAAACGATTACGTTATAAATTAAACGTAAACCCGCTCATAGATGTAGTATCACTAGAAATGGCAGCTATCATATTTCTATTACATTATAATACGTAACTTCTTAAGCAGTTTTACTTAGAGATTCTCCTATCACCCAGATAACATGTAAGACTATAGTCTATGTCCATCATTCATCTAGCATCTATCTCTGTACTTAATATTTCAATCGGTTTAACGGTTTCAGCGTGATCATGTAATACACAGACATAAATTTTTGTATTGACTTTGGTAAGGGTATCAGTATCGTCTGTTTAAGTAATACTTGAAATGCCAATAGTATGGTCCATCATCCATCTAGCATCTATCTCAATGCTAAGTATTTAAATCGGTTTAGCTGCTTCAGCGTGATCACGTAATACACAGATAAAAATACTTTTGTATTGATTTTAGTTAGGATTTCAGTATCGCCTGTTTTTGTGGTACATGGAATACCAGTTCCTTGTAGATTAGCGTATGGGTTTATCAAGACAAATAAAGTATTATGTACATTTGCTTAATCACAGAGGATTTAGTAACTTAGCGTCAACAGTCTTCTTTCTATTTATTAACTGTTTATGAAAGTAAATAAAAACTTCTAGATGTCACATCCAGTACCCTAAGTTGAGAACTTGGCAGTAAATAAGAACACCCCATCCTGCCCCGATAAGGCCGAAGGAATATTAATCATCCCCTTAGTATAGGATTTATTATTTTTTCTTACCCTTTGCGCGAGTATCATTGAATTTAATCGTGGGAAGGCATTTTTTGCTCTTCTCTTTACGATCATTTCTTATTGATGATTTTGATTTGTTTTTTATTAATGTTTTGGGGATACATTAAATAATGATTACTTTTGATATAAATGAGCTATGAATTGATTTGGTGGTTTCTCACATGAAAGGAAACTTAACATTTTTTTCTCTGAGCCATGGATTCGTTTTGGCGATCTTCCTAATAACTGTATCACTTTTAAATATCAAAATTATGGCTGTCATAATTAATTGCCTCATTGTTACTTAATGCTAGATTCCGCTAATAGTTTTACCCATGACTGTGACCCGTATCTGGTAAAAACTATTATTTGCACTTGGATAAAAAGTGGCATATAGCCTTCCTTAGACAACAGACTATTTAAACCTGACCGAATTTTTGAAATCGGTCCAGGAAGTCTTGAGATAAGCATGCAAACTCTTTAGCTTTAAAATATTAGTAATAATTCTATCCAATCTTTATTAAAATACCCTTTATTCCAATCCATACTTTATACATAATTCCACGTATTTGCAATAATGATATTATTTTCTACTCGCTTTGAACTACCCGTGCTCCGGCTCCTCTTTGAGTAACGCTCTGAATTCAGACTTTATGTCGTAATTGAATTCCTGTCTGACCTGCAGGAAAAGGTACATAATATCCAGCTTCCTTCTCAAAGGCTGGATGCATTAGATAGGGTAAATATGCTACTGAATATATGTAGTTTACATAGTTTCCACCCGCGGTCCTGCTCGAGTCTCTTGGAAAATACGTTTGGACACGATCAGAGACATTTAATGGTTACTTAAGCCATTCCTTAGTGAAGGATTTCTTTGACAAACCGTCACTTAGGAGTGACTATTTAATCATTAAATGTCTCTGAGTGCGGGGGTTTGAGTATCAGGATAAAAACTAGCTTATTGTCCTCTTCGATAATTTGACTATCTAACACTAAAATAATGGTTCAGTAGCTATTTAGAATATCGCGCTTAAGCAAACAAACTCTTTAGATTAGTTTTGATTAGATCATCTTCCAGTCCAACCAGATGTAGTTGATAAACCAGTATTTTACAGAGAGCGACTGCCTATCTTACCTCTTTAACCCTGTTACATGGGTAAAATAATACCCTCATGGTATGACTAGCTGTCATCTTCATAACTTCTGCCTACCACTATCGACTAACATGCAAACCTGTAAATGGCAGTATAATAATTGAAATAAAAACAAAACAAAATCAATTTTCTGAAAAATTGAAATGGTGTGTTTATACATGGAAAAGTAAAAGAACAATAATTTACAAATGTAATGTTCAACAAAAGTTGTTGAATACACAAGTTCGGAACATTTGAAAGCAAACTATGTAACGAGCCACAATGCCTGTATTTCAGCTACCATTGTATTATTTTCTGTGTTTTTTTTTCAGCCTTTTGCCATAACAGTATGGTCTTTATATTTATTGGTTTGTTGGTGGTTTTTCAGTATTTGTATTCTGAACCTTTTATTTTAATTGAGAAAGAAAATGTGATTCGACAATCTATATTCTAGTTACTATTTTTCCGCGGTTTCACCCGTGTCTCCTGGAAACTACTACTCGTACCGGGATAAAATATAGCCTATGTACTTGAGAAGAGTGTAGCTTTCTAACAGTGAGAGACTTTTTCAAATCGGTTCAGTAGTTTTGGAGCATTTAGGGTACAAAACACCAATTTTTTATTATAATAGTCTCGGGTTCGATTCCCGAGTCAGGCCGAAATCGCTTTGTGGGTTTTAGGAGACTTTCACAAATCAGCCCGGAGCCTGGAAGTTGGTGATTGATACAGCGGTGCATCGGAGAGCATGTTAATCTCTCTCCGGTCGTGTCGGATTGCCATCACATCAGGCTATGAGAGTGAAGGAATAGTGAGTGCACCTGTGTCTGCGCAAATGCTTGTGCACTATAATATGTCCTTGCATGAGAACAGCCGCTGTAGTCGATAATCGGCTAGGAGGACATCATCATCAAAGATAAAAAAAGGTACTGTACCTTTAAATTCTATATTTCCTTTTTAGATACAACAAACAAAGGCTGATTAGATACCTATATTTTGTCAGTATAAATTGTAGGTAGGTACAGGTAGAACGTCCAATATCTAGATAAAATAAATATTCTGTAGTACAAGTGTTTTAGTAAGGGAAAGTAAGTTTATTTTTTTCTTTTGTTATGTTAAAAAGTTTCCTGCTAGTTCGCTATTCTGATTCCTTGAGGAGCTTTGTTTTCGATTTATATTCTTTTTTGTTTGGTTGTAGGTTTAGTACCTTATATGAATATTTTCATGTGTGATTATGTGTTTTTTTGGTATCTAGTGGTTAAGAGTCCGCTTTGTTGAAAAAAAAACAGAGTAAGAATCGGTCGTACGTGTAACTTTTAAAGAATGGTACAACATTACAATTATAATAAAATTATAATTTTACGAAACATCCAATTAAGATAGATAAGATAGTTCATTCATTTCTTTACGATGAATTTTACATGATTTTATTAAATTTCAAAACATGATTCAATACTAATCAATTTATTAGCTGAAAAAAGTAAAACATTAAATTAAATATCTACACCCGATAGCTACATATACCTATTATGCCATTACATAATTTACTATAGTTAAACAGTACCTACCGCTTTATCAATATTATTAAAAAAACCATAAACTTAAACCACAAAAACACAAAAAACGACAGCAAAAAGGTGCGAAAAGCAATCTAAAATTATTATCAGTACGTAAATGGGTTTTGCTCAAAGAAAACAGTTTTCCAAACCGGCAACTTATTATTGATGGTAGTTACATTATTTTTGTTCTAACAAACTGCTTTTCGCCGGCGTCGGTAAATTATTGCTTTCTATCGGAGAGATTTAGATCCTCCGTCCGGATATTTTTACCTGGAGAGTTTGCAGTTTTGAAATCTGTTGAAAGGATGATAACTATCTTTTTTTATTTTATTTTTCTGTTTTGAAGCTTGATTTGATTTTCTTCTCTTCTCTCTTCAGCTGAGTTTTGGTAAGACAGATAAACTGACCGATTTTTTTAGGTGATCCTGACTAGGATATTTCTACCGACTTTTTGTAATACGTATGCGTTGAACTATTGCTATCAGTGAGTTCTAGTCTAGAGGTATTTATCTCCAAAAAAAAATTCCCGTTTATCGTCCTACAAAAAAGCTGACGTGGACCGGCAACCTCAATGTTTTGGAAATCATTTCTTTTTTATGAAGGTTCCGTGCCCAAAGTGTAAAGCTATATAATAGCACTAATATTAAGATTTCGATGTCCATCTGCACGTCCGTTTATCACCAAGGAGTATATAAGCTGTATCTCATGAACCGTGGTTGTTAGAGGAATAAAAAGGTTATTCTGGTTAAATTATCCATACGCAGATGTAAAAACACTTAAGTATTCATCTTATGAATAAAGAATTTCCAAAAATACTCCTACCTACACACTTGCGTAGCCAGATTTTGTCAAAGAAAATTAAAATGTATTGGAGTGGAATATTCTGTCAACCTACACAAAATTACAATTCAGGAAATTGACTTCTGATAATAATATAAAGGCGCTTTCATTGTGGATTGACTAGTGATTCCTCGCGGTTTCACTCGCACCCCAAGGAACCGTTCTGTTCACCTTCACGCTCGTATAATTCTGATTTTGTTGGTAAAAACTAGCAGTTTAATATGTATCTATAAATATGTTTATCTGTAGCTATATGTAATTTATCAGTTGTGTTAGCACCCATAACACACTGAATAAATAACTTAGCATGGGGCTAACCGACCGTGTGTGAAAAGGTGTCCCGACATTATATTATATTAGTTTCTACTTCTCATGTTAGTTTAATTTGCTGTACCTACTCAATGTACTATGTAGGTACCGAATATACAGTAAAATATAGAGTAGTTATCAAAAATTTTAAAAGCTTCTAGCAAAAGTAAATAGTAATGAAATTATAAGAAGCCTACGACCCTAAAGAGAGATCAATGATATCATTGAAGTCAAAAAATATGTAAAAGAGACTCATTATATATGTCACTAAGGAAGTTAATTTAATATTCAGAGAAATACTTTCTTAGAATTCATAAGCTTTTAACGTGTTTGTCAAAAAATATATTCTCAATGGCATAGGTGGCACAAAATTTCGTAGAAATAATTTGGAGCTCCTACGAAATCAAATTATATACTTACACGGTTCTCTTTACAGATTAATGGCCAATTTGAACTTTAATGAAAAGGAATAATTTACTTAATAAAAATTATATTTGATTTGTTAATTCATTATGAAATTTTTTTTCTGAAAAATTGATTCATCATCATGAGGTTATTTTGCTGATAAGTTACATTACATCCATGGAGAAAATACCCATTAAATTGAATTTTCATTGGTTACTAACTCAATCGTTGTACTGTATGTAGGAAGTATGTGGTTAGTATCCAAAAGTATCCATGTATAGAGTCTGACAAAAAAAAATCTGAGAAAGACATGTACTAACAACTACAGACCTTCTTCTAGTCAGTCCCATTCTTTCGAAACAAATGTAAAATGATATCGGGACACCGTAAAAAATCTTTTTAATACTATGCAGGCGGTAATGAATCGATAGGGCTTCTCATTACATTATGTGGTCCCTATAGATATAGAATGTCAGAATAGAAATCTTATAAACAAAATACGAATTCTGACAAACAAAAGTGAATTATTATGATAATCATCAAACCAAAAATGGTTACCCATTCATCCACTGACCTCGCTTAACCTTCCCAATCTACCGATATCCATAGCTACTTAACTACGAGGTTCTCAAGTATACAAATACGGCCTAAATATACATATATACAATATAGAAAACATCTCAACAACTGTCAATTTGACGTGTCAATATAGGAAGGGGATTCGATTAGCTTGTCAATGACATAAGTACTGTGCTCGAATATTTGAACATCGGGACGCCATCTTGGATTCGACCTTATTATGATAATATTGAGGTTTTTGGTTGATTTTTCGGGAAATGTACAGTACACTATGCAAAATTATGTGCTTGCTTGCTAGGTCTCGCTGATAAATTAATTTAGTTTGTTTCTCAGTAGCCTAGTTTTGGCTTTAATAGGTACCTTTTGCAACAATTTTAGCATGGAAAAGTTCACATTTTCTTTAAAAGCATTTTGACTGTTATTTGAAATACATAAAAAGAAGGTCTATAAAAATATGTCTGTGTATTACTAAGGAAATTCGGATTGCCCGGGTGACTAAGTTGAGGAGGCCAGATGAGTAGTCACTTCATGTAAACCACTGTTACTCAGCTACACATGGCAAAGATTGGAAGCCGATCCCAAGATAGTTTGGGACAAGTCAGACGACCTTTTAAAAGAATAATTACCTGATAAAAATAATTTTAACAATTTGAATTTTCAAACCGCAAAATAAGCTTTACACAAAATCCCCTAATATGTTGATTTCAATTAATAAAATTAAGCAACCGTCTGCAAGTATGCAATGCTTGAGTTTCCCGACATCTACTCTGACAAGGGTTGTGAAAGGTATGCTTAAGGGAGATTAAAGATTTAATTTAAGGGATTAAATTTCCATGGAAGAATGTCCACAATTTATGTGTTTAATGCTGCTATTATGTTGAGCTAGTGACATATTTTGCGTTGGCTTTGTTGGGGGAAAGGAACTGATATTTTTTGGCAGTATAATTTCAAAAATGGCGGTATTAAAATTACAGTGTTAAGTAGACATGATATTCCGATATTTTCAAATCAAATGGAAATCAATGATTTGAACAAATTATTCATTTTCAAAAAACAGCTTATTTAAAATTCTGTAAAAAAGCAACTAGGTAGAGTAACGGTATTTCTTTTGTTTTGAACGTATACATATCCAATTTGAAAAAAAATATTTCAGTGTCAGATATCATGAAATACAATTTTTCTTACGGGTGCATTAAATAAATACCGAAGGCAATTGACAATACTACCGGGACGTAGGTACTACTAAGTCATAGTCATCATTAACCTAAACTTTAACAACAAGATCGAAATCAGGACAATATGAATAGAAACAAATCATTACCATCAACAAAAGCAATTAACTATTGTGGCCTATAATTAATGTATCTATTAAAACTGTGAATAGACCAGACACAGAGTACTATGTCTGGATAGCCTTGAATAGGATGTAGGTCTGAGTGATTCATTAATCATTTGTAATTGTCTGGACTCAATTGAGGAACCTAGGATTTATTTCTTTGTTCGTTCACTATTAGATTACAATAAAAAAAATTGTGAAAGAAAAGCCTGGTATTGTACCCTACTAGCTTTTACCCAAAAATTACAAAAAAATTGTTAATGAAATTTTGTTCTCAAATTGCTTAGAACCTGAGAAAAGGGATAGGTTACCTTTTATCCAGGTATGAGAAGTGGTTCACCCAGGATATGAGTGGAAAGTCTACGAACATCTGGCATTATTATATAAAGCATTTAGCTAAAAATCTCGCTTCTTTTTCAAACATACATATAAAAAAATATATTACTAGATATTCTTTAAATATGTATGTGAAAAGTATCAATTCAATATTTTTCCTAATCCGATATGAAAGGAAAATGTAACAACTACTAAACTCGAGGGAATAAATTCGATATGAAATAACATCGAAAATGAATGAGTGTATGAATGAATGGTTGTTACTGAAGGCACATTTAATATGGATGAATGAAATGTAAGGATCTCTTACTCGAAGCTCGTTAGTTAAGATAATAGAATTTCTGAATGTTATTATTTTGACAACAGTCATCCTCCGAGCCTTTTTTCCAACCATGTTGGGGTCGGCTTCCATTCTACTAATTCTACCGGATGCAGCGTATGCCTATCTGACCTCCTCAGCCCTTAGACTGGTGTCAAACTTACTGGCTTATGACTACCCGTAACGACTGCCAAGGATGTTCAATGACAGCCGGGACCTACAGTTTAACGTGCCATCCGAAACTCAGTCATTCAGTCTAAGATATCCTTAGAAAGTACATACAAACTTAGAAAAGTTGCATTAGTACTTGCCTGACCTGCAATCGAACCCGCGTCCTCATACTCGAGAGGTTGGTCTTTATACCACTAGGTCACCACGACCAAATAAATAATACGGTTAAAACCTTGATAAAGCAGATATACGTATTCACAACCGGACGATCCAACCTTTATTATTACATATGCAAATCCGGATTTTTATTTGCGAACAATTGGTTCTAGTAAAAGCCAAATGGTAAAATCCATGGAGAATAAAATGACTAGCGGAGATGACATCACGCAAAATCACCTAAGAAAGTAGCGCGCAAAAAAGCGGGTGTTTGGGGAAACGTTACGTTCACAGAAAAAGTGTAAGGGTGGAGCTTACACTTTTTCTGTGAAACCTGCCCATTATTTCCAAAATATAATCACAAATGAATTAAAAACAATTTTTGACAGATTGGTTTTGCTTTGACAAGGAACACGCCTATCAAAGCCCTACCCCATCAAATCACTCTTTCACTCTAAGGTTAGCTGTAAGAGAACCCAGCACTAGGTTAAGCTCACCGTTGTACATAATGTCTCTTTTTTTCAGTGTGTTAAAAAAATGTATGCAATAAAGTAAAAACACGAACGCCTCGTCAGTTCTTGTAACTGATCACGCCTACCGCACATTGACCTACAAGAAGGCGTCTGACCTAACTTCCTTATGGCATCTCCACTGTTTTTCCTTCCTCCGTAATAAAATCACAGCGGCCATATTGGAAATTGTTAGAACATTCTAGATTAAACATGTTTCGTTCACGAGTTTTATTTTATTTTGCGTGTTTTAGACATGTTAATTGATTTTGTTCTTTTTTTGTTTCAATCGATTTGTTTGGTTTTTATTTGCGAGTAAATTGGCACGTCAGTCTTTTTTACTTTATATGTTATTTATTTTCTATATAGCCTTTTACACGTGTATCCCGGGGAGACAAATTCTCCAGTATTTATCACATAATTTTTTGCAGTAGGTATGTATAGTATTTATTGTAGTTGTATTCTTTTGTAGCCAGATTCAGTAATTTATTCGAAGTTAGTTTTACTTATTTTTCAATTACCTAAAAAAAAAGAGGAGGTTCCCGATTCCGATTTGTATGATTATTTAAAGTATATTAAAAATAGTTTATCACGAAAGTGTTTTTCATTATTATGTTAATCAATACGATTGGACCGCTTTAAATAATAATATACACATATGGTAGTATTTAAGGTTCAATGTAGCCCCACAACAAAGATATTTTATTTTTTATAAACCAATAATTTCCATTGCTAATTACAAAATCATCCATCCATCTTAAAATACCAATACAAAAAAAAATCTAAACCGTACTTAGACTAACGTCAATACTAAAACTCCTATAGAAATCATTGTAAAACCACATAATTAAACCTTCAAAGCAACTTTTCAAACCCTACCGACCGATAACTTCATCCGCGCGGAAATATAAATCTCTAAAGCCCGTATTTCATATCCAAATCATCGTTTAAAAGGAAAAACGCTTTGAAAATTTCCAGTAAAACACATATATCTTGTATGGCAAGCATTTTCCGGATTAAAGAAGTAACTCCTCTTCATGGAGTAAGGAAAGAACAGAGATGCTAAAAGGCAGGTAGGTCAGACGCTTTCTTCTAGGTCGAACACGTACGATTGATATGCCTAAAACGTCAGTTACGAGTGAACTAAGTTATTACTTTGGGACATCTGTCAACGATTTTGGTATTACAACAAAATGGGTGGATTCTAGAGAAAGCTTATAAGGGCGGAGACTGTAGCGTTCTATAGGCTGTCATTAAACATCCTTGGCAGTCGTTAAGGGTAGTCAGAAGCCAGTAAGTCTGACACTAGTCTTTTCTATACCCCTGTATTGGGTTGACCAGGTAACTGCTGGGTTGAGGATATCAGTTAGGTAGTCGCTCCTTGTAAAACACTGATTCTCACCTAGACTGGAAGCCGAACCCAACATAGTTGGGAAAAGGCTAGGCTGATGATGACTTTCTTAGGAGATTTTGCGTTATGACATCTCTGCTATACTCATTTGGTTCTCCATGCTCTTCCCTGTTTTTACGACTTTCATTCGTAGTTAAAATGGACCGAAATGAAAGATCTATTATGAACGATAAAATTTCGATCGGGAAGCGGAAAATGCAATCGACTTTATATTACGATGTTCAAATAAAATGGTTTTTATTTCATACCGCTTTTTGGGAGTATTATGCTGGATTTGCTTGTGTCCTATTTTAGAGGATAAAGCATTTTGGTTCTGAATTTCAGTTTCTGGATCCGTGTATATTTTTTCAATCAATGCCATTTGCTCTTATGTTTACTAATTAATTAGGACCTGTTTATGACATATGAAAGGATGCTTACTAATTGGGATAATTAGGTGACCTTAATGATGTCAATCTTTACTATACTAAATAATACTTATATTATACAGTTCTTGAGTTTCTGGTGTAGAATCTATAAATTACTGAAGCAATTTAAAAAATCTTTCTAATGTGAGTCAAGTTATTCGTGAGTTTATCTAGGCAAGGGATGAGAAGATATTAAGTCCTGAATAAATGCTTTATCTTTCTAACTATCATATTATTTCAAAAATGATTGGTCTATTTTCTTAAAAAATATATTTTTATATTGACACTAAACTGTCCTCAAATATTTCTACACAGCCTAGTCTCCATTAATACCTCTAAGCTTCTTGTCGCAATACCAAAATTTTCAAAAGGAATTATATTACGAACCGTTTTCAGCGGCCCAACAAACAATGTTAAACAGTTAAATTAATGCGTATTTTAACCAAAATCTGTTTTCTCAAACAAATTGTCTCAGAAATTTATTTAATAGATTTCCTTGGGATTATTAATGAGCTATTTATTTGTTAATTATGTTTTGAAAATTAGGTTACTTACAGTACAAAGTGGGTTTCCCGTTTTATTTAGGAAGGCTGATAAAATTATATAATTTAATTATGTCAAGCTGTGACAGCGAGAATTTTATTTAATTTTTTGACATTTCATTTTTGGTGGAAATTAGTTTAATTTGCAGTAAATTAGGAAAATGAAAACGAAATTACAAATATAATGAGCTTTATTTTTTTTTTTTTGAAATAAGAAATATGTTTCCTTGTTTTATTCGGCTTCCGAAATAAAAACGGTTTTATTAATCAAAATATTCGACAATTTAATTTACACTGGTCAATAAAATATTTACGAAATCAAAAACGCACTCTAAAAACCATAACGAATGAAATCAATTTGTCAAAAAAAAAAAACATTAAAATTCAATTTTCGCCTATCACTCTACCCATTACGCACGCGGCTTTGAACCATTTTACAGGTAAACTATGAATATTTAAAATCAATATACGCTACGGTTGATTGTCAACAAGTGTAATAACAAAGAAAAAAAATAGGTACTAAAAATATTATAGGTGGAGAGCCAGCGGCTGGAAGACCTTGCAAACTTAAGCTGTCTATGTCCGACTTTTTGTAAACTCAAACTCAAAAACGTTTATTCAAATTAGCTTGATAAATCAGCACTTTTAGAACGTCAAAAACAAAAGACAGTCCCCAAAACGCCCACCCACCACTTCCTAGGACAGATAATCGGGCCTATTTTTAATAGGACGCTCTGACTGCAATTTTCTGACCGACTTTTAGTAAGACGTGTGCATTGCAATGTTGGCTAAGTGTGTTCTAATTTTCTCCCACAAAAAATCGGTCACCGATAGTCATCATCCTCCGAGCCTTTTTCCCAACTGTGTTGGGGGTCGGTTTCAGTCTAACGGGATGCAGCAGAGTACCAGTGTTTTACAAGGAGCGACTGCCCTATCTGACCTCCTCAACCCAGTTACCAGGGCAACCCGATACCCCTTGATTAGACTGGTGTCAGACTTACTGGCTTCTGACTACCCGTAATGACTGTCAAGGATGTTCAATGACAGCCGGGACCTACAGTTTAACGTACCATCCGAAGATATACTTAGAAAGTACATACAAACTGTGTCCGACTTTTTGTAGGACAGATAATCAGGTCGATTTTTTATAGGACGCTCTGACTACAATCTTCTGACCGACTTTTAGTAAGACGTGTGCGTTGCAATGTTGCTAAGTGTAGGTATTCTAATTTTCTCTCACAAAAAATCGGCCACCGATGATTATAATCGGACGTGAGCGGGCAGTCTTAGTATTGGGGTAAAATTGTAACAACAATGTTTTTATTCAGTCTTTATTTACCAAAAAAGTAAAGTCACCACTTTTTTACGTGTAGCGTTCATAAATTCAATATGGCCGACTGTAAAATAACAGAAAACTGCGGTCCGATAGTTGATTTACGAGTATGTTGAGAAAAACAAATGAGAACTCTCGTGTTCCATGGTTCTGTTTCGCTTTTGGTGTATACAAGTCCTCGCCCAATTGTGGCCGTGGTTTACAATTACAAAAAGGGGTTTCGATAGACAGTATTTTATTCCATAAAGTATCCAAGTTTGAAGGTATAAACATTTCGGAAAAATAAAACAATAGAGTCATTTTTGTTTTTTGCGACAGAAATATCCGAAATCATTTTTTAAAATTTGGCATATGGCAGCTCTTTTATAGATTTGCATCTTTTACTTGATCTGAAATGTCTAAAATTAGGTCATCTGTCCATTTTGCTTACATAAGGATCCCTAACATTATATAATACTAGCCAAGCAATTCTTTCTTACCGTAAGATCCTCAAAATTATGCAACACTCTCAAAGCTTCATAGAATCTGCTAGCTAACAGCAAACATTTGAACATCGTTCTAAAACACTGGCCTCATTCAATCGATTATAAGAAAAGGATAGGAATCGAAATAACCCAAATCGCCAATATTACTGAACAATCAAGATACCCGGAAGATTTCGAAAATGGAAGAGCCATCACTTACGTCTCTCCCCGGTCACGATAATGAACCGTTCGGAAATCTGGACATCAATCTTATCAGGGATTTCTTCATTCCATTCGATTCCTGTTTTTAATCGAGTTGATTTATCGATACTTTTTTGAAATCAATAGTGTTTGGGGAAGTGGCTGTCGGTTTTTCGTCGATGTGTTCTAGCGATTTAAGTGGTACTTTGATTAACGAGGGGAGGAAAAAATGCTGGTTGGAAACCACGTTACATAGGTATGTGTAATGTAAGTTGAAGGTCCCGATACTCATCCTCCGAGCTTTTTCCCAACTATGTTAGGGTCGGCTTCCAGTCTAACCGGATTCAGCTGAGTACCAGTGCTTTACAAGAAGCGACTGCCTATCTGACCTCCTCAACCCAGTTACCCGGGCAACCCGATACCCCTTGGTTAGACTGAAGTTCCCGCTACCTCCTATTTTTCAAAAATAAGTAGGTAGTGAATTAATTTTATTACTTATTTCTTCTTATCTTTATCTACTGGTATATTGTTATCTGTATCTTTGTGATTTAAGCCATTTAGCCATTCGATATAAATGGGTACTTGGCAAGAACTTAGTGGACTTAGAAGGACCACTATCGATAAAGAACAAATTCCCTACCAATAAAAAACAAAATATTCAAACTAAAAAAAATATTGTCAACCAGTCCCCAAGTTTTGCATTAAATCTTAAAGTTTTGCATATTTTTATTTTCTCAGTTTCCAAGTCAAAGAATAACCGAGTAGTTGGAGTCAAGAGATCGTATTTTTTTTTTATTTACCATACCTCGTTTGACCAAAAGTTTTCGAGTGAATGGTTGACTCGAATTACGGAGTAAGGAAAGATGAACGGAGATGCCATAATGCAGGCAGGTCAGGCACCTCGTTCTAGGTCAAATTAAAAAGATCAGTTAAAATCATCGGCACGAATCTTGAGCGCTGACCTTCACCTGCGCAGAAGTGATTTATTGGGTCCCTTTTGTGGTATGAAGTGAGGCGCAGGGGCAGGGTAAAGCGGTGATTGGCCCGCAGCGCATCGCGTCATAGCCGTCACTCGGGATTGGTTCTTTGCTAATAAATCACTTCTGCGCAGGTGTAGGTCAGCGCTCAAGATTCATGCCGATGATTATACGAGTGAAGCAACGAGGCGTTCGGGTTCTTTGAGACCTCTGTCATAGATTTTTTGGTATTACATAAAATTAATGGGTCCAAAGAAGGCGTATAAGAGAGAAAACAGTAACGTTCCTCGTCCCCCGCACACCCGCATTTCGGCGCGCTACTTTCTTAGGAGATTTTCCGTTATGTCACCTCCGCTAGTCATTTTGTTCTCCATGGTAGACTCGAATAAACTTCGAAGTTCAACCAGACTTGGTATAAAAATAAATTATTCGAAGTCGGTGCAGTCTCCGAGACTACGAAATTCTTACTTAGCCTGTGTTTTATAAAGTATGATTGCAGTCTCTTTTGTATGACGAAGTTTTTGTTTGTATGGTAATCTATTCTGTTTGGAGAAAGAAGCTTTATGTTTTGGTTTTTAAGAACAATTACTCAAGTTCAAAATCGGTTTAGTAATTTTTAATGAAGTTTGGAGGGAACTTTCAGGCTTCAAAACCGACATATATTAAAATATCAGGGTTGTGATTTTGTAGGTGATGAGTTATTAAAACAATGAGCAAAAAAAAAGGATTTTTGACCAACCAATGTATTTTATTAAAAACCTATATGATTTTACAAACTATGTGATTTAACAACCGTTTTGTATTAGATCACATATGGGTAAAGGAAAAAAGTACTTAATGGGTATTTGATTGAACATAATTAATTATCATGTAATCTACCTATAACCTCTATAATTAAGTTGTAGTCCAATTATTTTATGATACTTTTATATTCGAACTATTGTTCCGCACAAATTATATTGTTGCTCTTAATTCCTTCACGAAAAACCAGCAATGGTTCTGCCTGTTTAAATTAAATGAACAACACTTTTGTTTACCAAACAAACCAAAAAATCACCCACCCAAATAATATCAATAACAAGCCTTTCACGAAATCACGAAACCAAGTCAAAAAGACCTTTGTCGAAACATTTACACTAACAACAAATACTCGTTGAAAGGGAAAATTCAATTGCTACCCGCTCGCACCTTTTCAAGTTTTCCAATTACGCGACACAGTGTCTCGGCTCAGTACATTTAGCTCATAACCGCGATAATGTCGTGAACATCTGTGACACACAATAACACAGTGTTGGGTTTGAAGTAGGTTCTTCAATCGTTCTTGAGAGTTGGTAGTACTTTTTGTTTCATATTGTAGGTTATTTACTTATCTATATTGTTCTAGTTTTGGTTTCGTGAATTGTTTGATATGAGAAAAGTTTTGTATATAGTTGAAAATGGTGGGGGAAGAGGTTGTGTTGGTTGTGTGCGTCCTTCTTTACATATTCTATAATCTATTTATCCACTGTTTTGCAAGAGATTGATAATTAATTTGGAGTCAAAATTCAATATAATCGCAAATCAACGGATTGGTAGGCTATGTTAATTAATTACGTAATTCTGTATACTTATATCTTGATCTATCTGTAGGTCAACTATACAGTCTACGAGAGTTTAATAGTATTTTTTTAACAAAGCTTTATATTTAAAATCACATTGCGGTCAGTTTCACCTACTGTCACCGCAACTGATGTTATTTTACAACTTGTTGTCAAGCGCACGTTGTTTTGATTATAAATAAATGCAATGTTTTTAATAAAACCGATTCAACTGTGATTGTGGAAGTTGGTAGAATGGATGATTCTTTTGGACCTGTTTTTATAAATAGAGTACATTTTTAGTATCAATTCTTTGCCCATTTTGAAACTTGGGAGATACCATGAATTTTACTACATAAGTAGGTATATGCTTCAAAGTACAGGTCTAAGAAAGGACAGGCAAAATAAATGCTCATTCCTTCTCTGTATGAGAAGATTCCGCAGAAGGCACGTGGGACAGTGAAAGGCTGATGATGATAGATAGATAACCTTTGACAATCGAGAGGTTGTGAATTCGATCTTCACTAATTGCAGCTATCTTTGAGAACATTGCAAAGAATTGAATTCCGCAATTCTATTCAATTCTGCGCAGAAAAACGTAGATTCATTAATTTGTCCAATAAAAAGAACACGTCCCCAAGTACAGCCTACCCATTGACCAAACAAAGGGTATAACGATATATAAATACTCGATTAGAAGTCTTTCATAAAAACCCGGATCCCGGGGCTCGGATATTAAGACCGGGATATTAAAAGCGAAAGGACAAAAACGCCTACATATAATGACCTTCAGTTACTTCAATCAATAAATTGGTTTTTCTCTCTAGATATTTTCGTGGGTAACTCTTCTAGAAAGATCTGTTACTGTTACTGTTACAGCCTTTTTATCGTCCCACTGCTGGGCACAGGCCTCCTCTCACACGGAGAAGGATTGAGCATTAATCACCACGCTTGCTCAATGCGGGTTGGTGATTTCAGACTATATAGTCCAGGTTTCCTCAAGATGTTTTCCTTCACCTTTTTATCAGCCATTGGTGTCTAAGATTACTTAGAAAGTACATACTAACTTAGAAAAGTTGCATTGGTACTTGCCTTGCTTGATAGAAAGATCTATGATGTTTTAATTTATATTTATGTATTTTAAGAGTACTGCCACATGACACTATACCTGAGCATGTTCTCATTATTTAATACGACATTGTTTTATAATGTTCAAAACGGCTTGGGCTACCCAGGACCGGGATGGTTGGCGTTCGTTGGTAGAGGCCTACGTTCAGCAGTGAACGTCAATTGGCTTGACATATGATAATGATGGATGATGTTCTCATTCCCTTTTGCTAGCTTTCTAGCTAAGTTGTAGGATTGTTAGGAAGAGTAGCATCGGTCCTGGTATACAAAAGGCTCCAAAAGAAACGTAGGTTTATCTCTGTCAATAAAAGTCTTATACTCCCGTCACACCCACGGTACGATGACATTTTGATAATTCCTCATCCACCAAAATCAAAGGTCAAAGTATAATTTTAGCAATAGGTACAAACAATTACTTGCAATCTTTAACCAGAATTTATTGTAGGTTTATGACCTATTCTATAATATAATAGAGAGGATCGTATTATGTGTTTGTACCCTAAAGGCTCTAAAACTACCGAACTGATTTGAAAAATTCTTTCAGTGTTGGAAAGCTCCTCCCGAGAAACATAGGCAAATATTTATTTAACACGCTTGTAGGTACACAGTTACATAGAGAACACCAACCAGAAGAAAAATATAAAAGAATGTACGAAGGCACAGCTTATTTCATAAGAAATCTCTTCCAGCAGGCCCGTTATAATGGCATATTTTATTCTGGTACGGGCAGTAGTTCCCACAGAACGCGGCTGAGAAGACGGTTAGTGTAAAAAGATACCAAGGTATTTAACACCACACAAAATTGTAACAAAAAGGCATTAAAAATAAAACGCCTCACTCAAAAAGGCTGTGGCCTCAAAAATTCTAAACGTCCAGCTTATATATAGGCAACAAATGTAATCTGCGTTTAATCTGCAAGTCTAAGTCGCAATTTAGTTGCCAAAGGGCGGGCCGCGGCCGCCGCCGGCAAATTGCTACCCTGATAGCCGGACATAGATCTAATGGATGATAGACAGGACAATTTGTGATATTTTTTAAAAAGGGTTGGAAATGGGGATTTATTTTGTTGTTGAAATATATGTATCGCTTCTTTCTCCTGCCCTGTTCCCAAATATTACTTGGGGTCGGCGCAATATGTCATTTTCTTCCATTTTCCCCTGTCACTCGTCATACTGACACTCACTCCCTTCCTATTCATATCATCTTTCAGGCAATCCATCCATCTTTTCTTAGGTCTTCCTCTTCCTCTCCATCCATCTACATTCATACTTAGCACACACTTTGTTGCATGCGTATCATCCCTCCTCATTACATGTCCATACCACGACAATCTTCTACTTCTCATCTTTTCTGTAACTGGCGCTACTTTCAGACTTCCTCTAATGTAATCATTCCTCACTTTATCCATTCTTGTAACACCACACATCCATCTCAGCATTCTCATTTCTGTTACATGCACTCTCTTCTCGTCCCTCTTTTTCAATGCCCAACACTCCGATCCATACAGGACGACAGGTCTAATGACGGATTTGTAAATTTTGCCCTTCAGTTTGAGGGGCATCCGCGGGTCACAAATAGCACTAGTTACCTGTCGCCACTTCATCCATCCAGTATTGATCCGATGCGTAACGTCCTTGTTCACCTCACCGTCACTTTGGACGAGTGAACCAAGGTACCGGAAGTCGGAGCAAACTGGTAGGGGCATGCCGGCTAGGGTTATGGTCATGGGTCCCGAAATACCGCCAAAATCACAATGAAGGTATTCGGTTTTACTCCTGCTCACCTTTAAACCCACTGTCTCCAGTCTCAGCCGCCATGCCTCCAGTCTACTCTGGACCTCTGGCCCACTCTCCCCCACCAGAACAATGTCATCGGCGAAAAGCATACACCAGGGTGCCTCCTCCCGTATATCTGCCGTAAGCGCGTCCATTACAAGCAGGAAGAGATACGGGCTGAGGGCCGACCCCTGATGTAAGCCAACACCTACACTGAAGCTGGTGGTAGTGCCCGCTGCGGACCGGACTTCTGTACGGCATCTGCCGTACATCGCTCGGATCAACTGCACATACTTCCCTGGTATACCTTTCTCCTCAAGGGCCCACCACAAAACCTCACGAGGCACCCGGTCATATGCCTTCTCGAGGTCAACGAACACCATATGCAAGTTTTCACAATTGGCGAATACAGAATATAGCGTCCGTTGTACTCCGACCAGGCATAAAACCGAATTGATTTCGTGCGATATCACTCTCTTCTTTCAGCCTCCTTTCAATAACTTTCTCCCACACTTTCATACTATGTGACATTAGCTTTATTCCTCTATAGTTGTTGCAATTCAACACATCACCCTTGTTCTTAAAAATGGGCACCAGGAAACTATTGCACCACTCGTCTGGTATAGTTTCCTCTTGCAACAACTTATTGAAGAATAAAGCCAGCCATTTCCATCCATCCATCTTTAATAATTTCCACACTTCCACTGGTATTCCATCTGGCCCTATCGCTTTTCCATTTTTCATTCCATTCACTGCTAATCTGACCTCATCCTCACATACATTTCTTACAAGGCCCTCGTTCACCGCTTTATGATGGAGCACACCGCTCCACTCATTTTCTTCATTCATCAGTCTTTCAAAATATTCCTTCCACCTACCTTTAATCTCCACATCATTCGAAAGGACCGTTCCGTCTCCATTCTTTACACACCTTATCTGGCATACATCTCTTGTCATTTTCTCCCTAGATTTAACCAATCGGTAAAAGTCATTTTGACCAGCTGGGCTATCTAGGGAGTCATACATCCTCTCGCTTTTGCCCTTGAAACAGCCACAATCTTCTTTGCTTTCTTCTTACATTCATCATATTCAGCCTTTTTTCGTGCTTTTTCACTATCATCATTGTCTTCCGTCCGCTGCCATTCCTTGAATTTCATCTTCTTTTCCTTTAATACACTCTGCACTTCTTCCACCCACCACCAAGTTTCCTTCTCTATCACTCCATTCCCTTTTGATTCTCCTAGAATGCTTCTTGCCGCTTTCCTTATACACGTCGCCATTCCACTCCAGCATTCATTCACATTCTTTTCATTAAATATATGTACCAGCAGCGATACATAAATATGTGTATCGCTGCTGGTATATAATAATAGGTACTTGTAGCTTGAGTTTTTAACGATGTTTTGGTATTGGAGTATTATGATGAATTATTTAGTTTCAAAAGCTTTGTAATCCAGATTAAACTGGTAATGGTACAAAAGGTATAAGGTCAACCTGCCGGAATCTGTAAAATTTTCGATTAAAGATGAAATCTATTGAAGAAAGACAGACTGAGGTAGGTTGATGTCTGTACAATAAATAGATTGTGAATTACAATAGGATATGAATGAAATGAAATGGGAAATACCTCAGATTATTTCTAAATGTCCATTATTATTTACCCTCAATATTTAACATATTCATATAAATTCCCACAAAATTCTTCACAATATTCTGCTGCATTTCCTATGCAACTCTATACATTCTTAACTCTATAGAATGTGAAAATAGCCAGCGGCTCTCTGGCGAGACTAATTCTCGCGTACACGGATGTGTTAAATAAATTAACTACACCATTAATATCTATGTAAATAATAACACTTTGTGCTTGTATGAGTGAAGTTTTAGAGTACTCGCACAGCGCAAACTTTAAGTCGGCCGATAGTTTGTTTGGGCTCATAAAGCAGTATGAAGATGAATGGTAGTACGCATTACAAAAATCAGGTATTTAGCCGATATCAGACTTTGATTGGAATCAAGATCTTTTTTAATGGGCTGCGGGATTGTTCGAAAGAGTTACCGTGGAACTTGTATATAAAAGACCTACGACGGACCACGACGGTTTTAGTCAGTAAGAGGCTGACACTTCCTCACCGCTGCTAACCCACAGCGGGAGGGGTCATTTGATGACTTTTGATAAGAAGATTTTTTGATCTTTAATATTTTTTTGTAAACTATTGGAGCAACTGTCGGCCGACTGTTTAGTTTGCAGTATGCTTGTACTCTTAGTGAGAGAGTAACCGAGGTTCTGAAACTATTTTAGACAGAATTTATGAAGGAAATATATGAGAGTCTAGAATTTTAGAGTTCCGTCATATTATGTTTGGTGTTTAACTTGCTCTTTGAAAGTTTATTGCTTGTAAAGTGGATTGTAATCGTTTGTTTTATTATTGTTTCGTTTTCAAATATTGACATTTATACAACTGGCCTAGATTCTGAAAACAAACTCTGTCCCAGTTTTCTATTATTTTGAAAGCAATCAAAGTTACTGCTGAAGACAAATATTTAATGGCTACATAAAATATTAATTTACTCAACATACAAAGAGAATTATTTTGAAAAATCTTATACATCGAAAAAATTACAAGGACACACTCAATTACTCAAAAATTAAACATCCATATTTCGTATCACACTCAACATACAATTTTGAGTTAAATCCCTTATTAAACGTTGAAGATTGAGATCAAAAGGATGCTGGAACGAAACCACGGAATTGTGCAAACCTCTCTGGCAAACATTGTTGTCAAAAGCACGGAGTAAAGAAAGTTGAGCGGAGATGCCATAATGCAGGTAGGTCAGACGCCTTCTTATAGGTCAAATTCGTACAGAAGGCATGACCAAAATGATCAGTTACTAGTGAACTAAATAAGCATTCGGGTTCTTTGATATACCCGTCTACGATTCTTGGCATTACAAAAAATGGTCGGGACCAAAGAAGGCGTATAAGGGCGAAGACACTAACGTTCCAGCACACTCGCATTTTGGCGCGCTACTTTAATAAATAATGTCGGGACACCTTTTCACTCACGGTCGGTTAGCCCCATGCTAAGTTATTAACTTGTGTTATGGGTGCTCACACAACTGATAAACTACATATAGCTACATATATACATATTTATAAATACATATTGTAACACCCAGACCACGGCCAACAAGCATGATCACACAAATGTCGACCGAATAGGGAATCGAACCCGGGACCTCAGGTTTGGCTGTCCGCCAGTGACCATTGCGCCATCGAGGTCGTCAAAACTTTCTTAGTCGATTTTCCGTTATGGCACCTCCGCTAGTCATTTTATTCTCCCTGTCGAGAGCTAACAAATTTTCACATCCCTATGTCATGTAGATATTGTATACTGTGTATACGTGTGTGGGTCTGTCGTTGTGTGTGTGAGTGCGGTCGAAACCTGTGGACTGTGCCCGATTGGATTACAGTTGTTAGAATTAATTTCGAGTGTGGACTTAAGATAATGTTTTGTTTGTATTTTTTTTTTTTATATTTTCAGTGGGGAATACTGTGTTTTTCTATAAGGTAAAACGCTCTAATAATAACATTGCTTTATCGTGATCAAAAATACGTATATAATGTTTAGTTGAAACTATAGTGAGTTGCATCATTCAACTATAACTATGACCGAACCATTTTCAGTTGTCAAATTGCAGATTTGACCAATGGGCGGCAATTTACGTACGTATGATTTGGTCATCGTATAGTTAAATGTTGGAACTCAAACTTAATGTAGCGCATTTAACGTATACAGAAATATCTTCTATGAGAGCCTACTTTTATATTGCTAGTTCGTTCAAATAAGTCATCTCCAAGGCGCAATTTAATTTGCGAAAATTCTACCATCATTACGAACATACCTTTAAACCCGGAAAAAAACATTTTCAAGGAAAAAAACTGCGTTCGCATCAGCCAAGGCCAAACATAAAGCTATGTACCTCATAATACAAACTTAAGCAGGGTGTGGAGGGGAGAGAAAAAAGGTTTCCCTTGTTATTCAAATCAGTGACAAACTCTTGGCAAAGTGAGCAAAGATCTCGACTTCTGCACTCGCGAGTTCGCAACTTTTTTTCAGCGGTATTTTCAATATTTCGGCCTGTCATTATGTATGGCAGTATTTCGTAACTTTAGGAGGCAAAGTTTAGCATTTTGCAGCTTGGTGCGTGAATTGTGATAAATTATCTAAGCTTTTAAATTATTTGTTACTAAGTATAAAATGTTTAATAAAAAATCTTAAGACACTATGAGGACTTGGGATCTAAACTCTTTAATACATTTAAGATGTACTGAAAACCACTTAAGGTTAGAACTGAAGAGTGTTCTTATCCAAAAACTTAAAATTTTCGAGTATAAACTAAACACTCAAAATATTAAATTAAAATATTAGCCTTTCAAAAAAATTTTCACTCAAAAATCAAATCAAACAAATCCAAATTCAACTTCAAAAAAGGGTTCCTTTATCCCAAACCAAAAAGTTGATCTAAACCAAAACCCCTTTGAGTCGGTCAAAAAAATCACCAAGCGTCCTTGACTGTTAGCAAGGCTGTTTGATAAGGATACCGAAATCAATACTGTTATTTTTGGGACCCAGACAAAAGGGACAAAAGTTTGGCTTACCCCTCAAAAGGTCCTCTGTCGATCTGAAACAAATATAGATCAAATATTAGTTCAAGATAGTTGTGTGCGTGTCGAAACGGTCTTTTCGTTGGTTGTGTTTTTAATTTGTTCCTTTGGTGGCCAAATTGGTCCTATTTTGATATGTTAAATAGAATTTAGAAGTTCAAATGAAAGTAGTTTTAGAATCGATATTAATAGTTTTGAAATTAGGCCGTGGCTTTGTTCTCTATCACTTTTAATTACAAGTCCTTGATTGGCTTTCCTTTCACAATATGAAATGACATTCACACAGTCCATGATTGGTTTCAGTAACCTCTCTTATCTATCTATAATATATATAAAAATGAAACCCGCTTTCCGTTGTCACGACAACATGAAAACGGCTTGACCGATTTGGCTGAAAATTGGAGGGGAGTTAACTTAGACCCGGGAGAAGGCTTTAGGATAGTTTTTGTCACCATCCGGCTACGGGACGCGGGTGAAACCGTGGGCGAAAGCTAGTAGTCCTTACTTTCACAATATTAAATGTCATAATAGACAAGAGAGTGAAAATAACTTCTAATTTACATGTTAACCTTCACCTTAACAAAACACCACAGTTCACTAAATAAACACTCCTCACAAGAAACACATAGTTAACCCAAAAACAGTCAGGGTCGACAAAGACCATTCACAAAAAAGGGACAACGAGGATAGACGTCACTCCATTTCACCAGTGCGTTATTCGAAAATTTTCTGAGAAAACCTCCTGAAACCATTTACAGAATAAAACAGATGGATCGTAGCAAATTGTTATTGTAACAAACACGCTATGGAAACGAGGGAATGAAAATAATCGAATAGGGAATCATTTTTGCAGTCCGTTGCCTCAGCTACAGATGTTTCGGAAGGCATTACGAAATGCTATTTGAATTCGGCTTTGATTGTGGGTAGGTAATAAGCTGTTGCATGTTTCGTTTTTAGAATTTGGAAAAGGTAATTTTAGGGAACTGTTTATTGGTAATTGAAAATTGTGAACTTTGGCCTTATTGATTTTTAAATTGGGGAAGAAGCAAATTGGAGTGTTGATCCTTTTACCTACAGATTATGCTTTCCCAACACAATTTCTGTTCTGAACTGAGAAATATAAGGTACTGAAACCATTGGAAAATATCGCTTTTGTTCTGGTTCCTTCGTTCCCTCAAGTTACGAGTTAGAGATCTTGACATTTCAAATCATATGCGTTAAGTCCGCCTTGTACGAAATGTGCAGAAGCATTAAATAAATAAATAAATAAATAAATCATTTGATTACTTTAAGACACAAGAAACTTTATTTTTGTAAAAGTAGTTCTGTTAAAAATCTTTGAATACGCTTTTTACGAAAGACGAAACTGGTCCTATGGGTAGGTTCAGCTTTTTCAGCAAAAAATAAAGTCACTGTGCCATTCGGACAATAATATCTTGTAAAGGGAACTATAAGAGAAATGAAAAACAATTTGCGAAAATTAATCTGAGGAAAAAGACTTTTGTAAAAAATATGCAGCCGTTGCTTTGTGGCCCAAGTTACGATTTTTAGCGATTTTAATATACATACATATATTTTTATAAGTTTTTTAGAAGAACGTAATTCTTAGAAAGTAAACCACAGTGGTTCCGGCGAACAATCAAGATTTCATATGAATTACATATTTTTCTAGATACTACACACAAAACAAAAACTGAACAAAAAATGGGCGACACTGTATGTAAAGAAAATCTAACACAGTTATAGTTTAAGTCGAACACACATAATACTTTGAACCAAAAATAATTATTTTATTTTATTTTATTTTTTCACTACATATTACACAGGCGTTTAATGTCAATGCGATAGTGAAGTTAACATTTCAATACGCACTTTATTTCAACCCGCCACAATCCTATAAATTACACAGGCTCCTATCCCCAGATTTTCCGGAACACGAAATCCGGGACGAGACGGCTTGTCAACACGCTCGTCCGTCCGTCCGGCGGAACTAAGAATTTTTAAATTATACCAAAAATAAATGTTACAGGCTCAAATTGTTACCATCACGCTGGAGTTTTGTTTGGTACTGGGTAGCGTTTTTGGTCCTTTTGTTTTTGGGAGTTGAAGTTAGATTTGGAGGTCTAGATTTAGACTTAAATTAAATGGTTACTTAAGCCGTTCCTTAGTGCAGAATTTCTATGAGAATCTGTCATCGTGCGGGGGTAAGTTACTTGTGAGATCATGGCAGTTAGAAGAAACTGGAAGGAGAAAACATGGTGCGTTGCCCCTAAATACAATTGGTGTAAAGGCAGAAGGATGATGATGATGATGAGATGATATTTAGCTCATTGGCTCATAATTGTTGACTGGTGATTAATAGACGTTACCATAAAGCTGAAGAGTTTTTTACCCTAACCTCAGTTAATACAGGTTCGATTTAAAAAATACTGCGAGTAAAACCCAGAAAGTCTGACAACCAGTCTCATCATGGGGTATCGTATTGCCCAAAATACTGGATTGAGGCAGTCAGGTACAATACACAGCTGCATCCATTCAAACTAGAAACCAGCCCCAAAATAACTGGCAAAACTCTAGACCTACATATAGGTAGGTTTATCCTACTTACATGTCTCTCTTTACCTAACTGTTTGGAAATAAACAGGTGCGATATTACGTAACACCTACCAGCCTACCTCATTAATCTACGTTACCCTAACTGACACTTTTCAACAACAAACATTTGGGTACTTTCCCAAATTATTAAGTACCTAAGTATCTATTTTAGTTACCCAACAATTTTAAGGGATTAAATAATACCTACGAAAATTTCTAGGCATTGGCAGTCTTTACATAAATGAGCACTTAAAATTTTCATTTCATTAGAACATCAGAGAGAGAAAATTGTTTTCTTCGTCGTAATTAGAATTTAATTTAAGTTTTGTGGTGAGGTAACATCCATTAATGTATAAAGAACCGCACACTACGAACTTTTAGTCGGTCGATAGTTTGATTGGGCTCATAAATCAGTTGGTATGAATGGTGATGAATGGTATTGCATTCATCTGACTGATTACTTCGATCTTTTTTGATATACACATTAAAACGATCAGGTATTTCATCGGTATCAGACTATAACTTATTAATCTTAAGATTAGAATGACGATTACCTTTGAAATATTATCGCTGATCGGTCACATCTTTTCTGGTCAAACCTGAATATGCAGATTCAGGGTCCAATCTTAATAAATGCATCTGAGTATCAATACTTTATATTGATCGATGAACTATCTGACCTCCTTAACCCACTTAGCTGGCCATCCGTCGTTAAGATTGATAGTCAAAACTTCTTAGATTCTGACGACTCCCAAAAAAGGTACAAGAGACACAAAGTCTAATCTTTGTAATCAATATTCTTGTATAATGTTCTCTTCAAGTATAATATTAAAACACTCTATAAGCTTGAATACACTTTGATAATCCCAACACGTGTTACGCGAAGGAAATTGATTCCTTATTAATTTCCACATGCGAAGGCTTATTTATGACATTTTCCTTCCTTATATATTTCTCAATCGGAAATTTATATCTTTCGTACTGTTTTACTCGTGTATTGAAATACATAGTTTATGTACCTATTGAGAAAAAAAATCTTAAGTACCTTAATACTTTTGATTTCTGGACATAGTATTTGTAATTGCAATTTTGTGAGATGCACTTAATCATTCACCATCTTCCCAACTATGTTGGTATACAGCGTCATTAGGTTAGACTGAGAGCCGACATCCCAGTCTAACCTAATGTGGCTGTATATTCGTGTGTTACAAGGAGCAACTGTCTATGTGACCTCCTCAAGCCAGTTACCCGGGCAACCCAATACCTCTTGGTAAAACTATTTGTAGACTTACTTGCTTCTGAGTACCCGTAACGACTGCCAAAGACATGCAATGACAAGCACTCCTTCATTGAAATTAAGTATAAATAACAGTGTTAGTATCACCTAAAATACGCAGCGTGGGCAGATCCCACTAGATGGACGAACTATCTGGCCAAGGTTGCCGGGAAGCAGTGGATGTGGGTTGTTGAAGATCGAGCAAATTGGCGAACCTTAGGTGAGGCCTTTATCCAGCAGTGGACGTCTTTTATATCGACGTTTATTATGTGTGACCTTTGACGACAATTGTCCAAAAAGATTTTTATTTATTTATTAAACCTTCTCTTTTCAAATTGGAGATAAAAATACAATTCGAAAATTGAAAGCACTACGGTTCAAAGGACTAAAAAAGTAATTCAAACACTAAATCAAAAAAATAATCTTTCGATAATAATCGCGTTGTCAATACCAGTGTAATGATATTTTAAATTAATATATTCGTGAAAGGGCAACGGCAGAACGTAATTTCCTTCGCGAAGATAAGTCGGTACTTTGTAATCTATCAATGTGTTTTATTGAATGGTCTGAACTTTCCATTTTCAAATGGTTTCGAGAAAAATTCTGAGCTTTCATTTTAATTTAGATTTTAGGTTCTTTAAAAGCTTTATAGTTATCGGCACGAATCTTGAGCTCTGACCTTCATCTGCGGAGAAGTAATTTATTGGGTTCCTTTTGTGGTATGAAGTGAGGAGCGCGGCCGGGCTAAAGCGGTGATTAGCCCGCAGTCATCGCGTCATAGCCGTTACTCGGGATTGGTTCTTTGCTAATAAATCACTTCTGCGCAGATGTAGGTCAGAGCTCAAGATTCGTGCCGATAAATATAAAATTATTGTAAGTAGTTACGTCAAAGGTTTACCAATTATTCATTACTCAAATTGCTGGACTTTCTAACATTAAAAAAAAAGTTCTATAAAAATGCGTGCATCCAACCAACCGTCACACATTTAGGCAATTGCTAATAAAAACTAATCTTAGTAAACCTGTACCATACCCACTCTTCAACAATATAACTTATTATCAACCAAAGTTACCATTAGTAACAAAACATATAATTTTCTTCTCATTCCAAACCCAGTTCCGCATAAAAAAACACGAAAAAAATCTCCTACAAACGTACTTAAGAGATTTTCAACGGGCTTTCATTTTGAACTTTTTAAACGTCTTTAAAATTTTCCGAACGACGATTTAAACGTTTTATGTGAGCTTCATGCTATTAAGAATAAGGACCAAAGAAAAAGGAAAGACAGCGGAGATGCCACAAGGAAGGTAGGTCAGGCGCCTTCTTGTAGGTAAGCAACGTACGGTAGGCGGGATCAGTTACTAGAACTAACGAGACGTTCGGGTTCCTTGTCAAATCAAAACCTATCAAAAATTGATCTTAATTGATTGGTGATTTTATTTTGAAAATAATGGACGTGTCCAAAGAAGGCGTGTACCTATTTTCGGAGCTAGTAACGTTCCTCGTCCCCCGAACACCCTCATTTTGGCGTGCTACTTTCTTAGGAGATTTTGCGTAATGACATCTCCGCTAGTCATTTTGTTCTCCTTGGATAGACAGTAGGAGATTGTGTTTGTCTGTCACTTAAGTATTTCAATTTGTTTAAGTCAATTCCGAGGGGTTCGCGAATTTGGGAATAAGTGACGTATCTTGAGAAATGGTAGGTATGCGTATGTTTATTTAAGTATTGTTGCTGTTTTGTATGGTCGTTAGGGGTGTTGTAGAAAGAAGTTAAGGTTCGATTCCTGGGTCGGTATGTTAATAAAAAAAACAAATCGTAAAGTCGTATTTTACTAAGATCTATGCAACAAACAAAATTAGGGGAAAACTGACGCTTTTGACCCCCCGACGTACACAGAGTGTAAGTTTGACCGCTTAGTGTGTCTGAATAATTGTCTGTGGCACGTAGTGGACGCTTAAATGGATGAAAATATCTGGATCTTTTTCTTTTTAGTTAAAAACCTGGTAATTCTTATACAACCATTTTAAAGTCTTTACAAACAATATTTAAGCAATAATATGTACGATATC
This sequence comes from Helicoverpa armigera, assembly GCF_030705265.1. NCBI lineage: Eukaryota > Metazoa > Arthropoda > Insecta > Lepidoptera > Noctuidae > Helicoverpa > Helicoverpa armigera. The sequence continues at coordinate 8,279,538 of NC_087141.1, forward strand.
ATTCCAACAATTATGAAAAGGAATTTCACATCCATTGTTCAACAAATAAATTCACCAGCTCACTTGTTCACATAATTAATCATTTTATTAAAATACCATAAACAAACGATTTTATCCGACGGCCAAATAGCCCGGAAGACTTTTATATACAACCTCGTTTTTGTTTACAACAGATAAATAAATTGGGATATATCCAAAATGGCTGCCATTTATAGATTCACAATAAATATTCTGAAGTGAGGATTGCTTTAAAAATGGGGAGTCACTTTAAAAATTATGTTCTCTTTTTCATTGCTTTTAACAAAAGTTCTTTTTTTGTTTTAAGTGTTGAAATGGATTAATTGATTGTTTGTTGTGTGAAATACGTATTTTATACAGCCTTCAAAGATGGTTACTACGGCTATAAATAAATGATAAATAATATTTCAAATGGCCCTTACACTCACACACTCAAATTACCCGAAAACTGTAGACTAAACAGTCATTCTTATTGTTGTTTTTTTTTAAGGAAATTTTGAATTCAATCAAGTTCAACTTCAAGTTTCAATACCTGATAGTTGTTATGTGCTTACTAATATTCATCTTCATACTGATTTATGAGCCCAAAAAAATGTTGGCCGACTAAAAATCTACAGTGCTCGAGCAGGGTTAATCTCCTTGACTTGGTAGACCAATTAAAAAAAACCATTCAATTATAATTATTTTTTCATTAATTGATCAAAGACCTTTTATTACTTAAAAAAATAGTAGATTAAAAAATAAAACTTTAATTAAAATACCCAATTATATAACCACTCAACATGTCAGGATAAGTGCATTAGTTTAAGAGCCAGTGCGATCTAAAGCCACAGGATTATGTGGTTTTAGCTATGACCTAGTTCAAGAGCTCGGGGTCAAAAATGTTCGACTATTGATGCTTGTTTTTTTTATTTTTAATTAAGAGGTGAAGGAGGGTTTTTATATTGAGAGGGGTTTTGATTGGAAAATATATTTTTCTGAAACACTGACACACTGAAACTGTATAAGGACCAGACTTTTTCACCAAAATGGAGTGGATAAGCTTCTATACAACCAATCTTATTTTATAACTACGGATTTCTATAACCTAACTATCTTTTGTTTTTCTTCGCCGCATAATGCGGTAATTAGATAGTTTATGAAAGATTTGAAAAAGAGAGTCTTTCGCGACGAGCGGTGCCAATATTGCTACATGTGTACTTATAAAACGAAAATTACTTTACCGATTTTCAAGAGGTCCTCACCAATTTATAGAGCATATATCGTTAATGGAGAATATACTACGAACATGCTCTTGTCTATAATTCTATCTATTATTTACATAATAATCAACATAGTTACACTTCCGTGTACAAAATGTCGGCAAACCAATTTGCATATAATATAACATCTTCATAATATTTATGTTCCCTTTATCCTGCAACGACTTGTAACTCATCTCTCAATAAAAAGCCTGTACCGAGCACCGTGCACATAAAATCAAATTGCCAATCCAATTTGTATCTTATATCCAAGTAATAAGATTTATTATTATACGCCCAAGTACATTGTTGCAAGGAGCAACAAAGATTGTTGGATATAGGTATAAGAGACGTGGTTTATACAACGCAATTTGTATTTTATTACTTAGTGTTAAGGTTTGCTTTGTTTTGAAGTATTATTATGGCAAGAAAGGAAAGATAGGGGTTAGGAAAAGTTTAGATTTAAATGGTGTTGGTTATTATTTTAGAAGCGCGTTGAGATCAAAGATTATCTGATATTCATCTTAAAGTTGTTATTTTTGATGAGATTTAGTTACAAGTTTTGGTTTGGAATAACTGTTGTTTGGAAGATTTCAGATTTGGTCACGATGTTTTGTAGCGTCTAAGATACACTTATGAAAATGACTTATTTTATAGCTTTGAGACAAGAATCGAGCTTTATATTATAAATGCGAAAGTAACTCTGTCTCTGTGTTTTTACAATCAAGCTCTGCAGTTTTGTAATATTAGAACATTTTCATTTAACATTTGAATTATAACAACATATTTGGTCTAGATTTCAAATTTCTTTTATTATTTTTCTATTCGTCTCACTATAATATAATTGTAATGTGGAATATATTTTATTCCCCATCTTTGAAAATGCCTTTACTACTGTCCAGGCGAGATATTTTATCCTTTAACAAAATATATCTACAGATGCACAGTTTTGCTTATCAGTAAACTCGGAAACCCGACAATTAAAATGTGATTTTCATTTAAATTTGACGACATTTTAATCCGAAGAGATTTCATTTGGATTACAATTATTTGCGAGCTCCGGAAAGTGTCTTTATTTTTGTTCCATAGTTAAATTATTGGGTTTATTTATTGCATTTATGATCGTTACATCTTTGAATGAAGTTTTATGTACATATATTATGCGTACTTGACGCCTTTTCACACATTTTCTGCCATAACTAGGGCTGCCATTTCGAATTTCGCCAAACCCGGACAAACATTAAAAAAAACCCGGACAAAAATAAAAAAGTGAAGTTGCCGCGAACGTAGCGAGCGCGAAAATTTTTGAGTTTTGAGTCACTAAAGCACCTAAACTTGTATACCTAATAAAAAAAATCCGCAAAGTGAAGAAGCCGCAAGCGAAGTGAGCGCAAAATTTTTGAAAATTGGGATATTAAAGTAGCTAAACGTATAAAAAAACAGTGACAAGAAAAGAAGCCGCGAGCGAAGCGAGCCCGAAAATTTTTGAGTTTTGGGACACTTCGACTTCTGCAGCAAATGCTTGTCTATTTGTAATTTTACATGGTTAAACTTCCATGCAAGGCAAGCAATCTCATGTATATTATGTTTTCAACTCGTAGTTGATGAAGGCGAGTCAGGCTAGGAATTGGCTTGGTTGGTGGATTTATCGATTGTTATTAAAAACCTGTTTGACTTATTATCCTCTCAAATCGAGTGATCGTCCTCCGAAATCTGCTGGCCCTAGGCCTGTATGGCGTTGGTGTGGGCGCTCTGCGATGCCTCTGAGCCCGCGGCGCCCGGGTTATTCGCATACCCAGGCACCATAGGTTAAGACGGCCCTTTGAAAAATGTCCGGGTTTTCCCCGGACACTTCTTGAAACCCCGCCCGGACGGCCTCCAAACGAGGACAAATCCGGGGAAACCCGGACGGATGGCAGCCCTAGCCATAACACGTCTTTTACAAAATCGTTTTTTTTTACCGCGCAGAAACAGGGATATTATAAGTTTGATTGCTATATTTGTCTGAACTGTTAATTATTGTTTGTACTTTAAGAATTATCATTTAATCTAATGTTATGTCTCAATCCATCCTAAGGTTGTCTAGAAGAGATCGCTCTCAGCGATAAAACCGCCCATTATATCACCTCCTTTAACTAGATTAAGATCAAAAATGAAAAATTGGTGTACCTAATAAAGAATATCTATCTATGATAAAACTTATACACATCAACATTGTATCGAATTTTCTCCAACACTCATTTTGAATCAGAATTAGTACGAACTAAGATATAACCTGATCAAGTATTCTATCGTTTTCACTCGATTAGCAATTAAACTCTCGGAACGATGACTATGGCACATCCCTAACGATTAAATCTTATTCGTGACTTGACTACCTAATGTCTAGTACTTGTGGCTGTCGAGTTATAAAGACTTGGAGAATTTGGTTAAGGAATTCACTGTTACTGTTACAGCTTTTTTATCGTCCCACTGCTGGGCACAGGCCTCCTCTCACATGGAGAAGGATTAAGCATTAGGAATTTACAAACATATTATTATATCAACACGTACATTATGGGTGCGTGGGATGGATTCCACTTTTCTAAGTTTGTATGTACTTTCTAAGTATGTATATCTTGGACACCAATGACTCTGTTTCGGATGGCATGTTAAACTGTAGGTCCCTGCTGTCATTGGACATCCTTGGCAGTCAGAAGCCATTAAGTCTGACACCAGTCTAACGCGGTATTGGGTTGCCCGGATAACTGGGTTAAGGAAATCAGAAAGGCAGTCGCTCCTTGTAAAGCACTGGTACTCAACTGCATCTGGTAAGACTGGAAGCCGACCCCAACATAGTTGGGAAAAGACTCGGGAGATGATGATGATTATTATTTCGACTGTTTTTATCAAGGAGAAGAACTTATAACTGCTTTACAATGTCATTTACCTTAATTTACATGTTTCTTTAATAAACGCTTAACTTAAAATGCCGTATATGAAACGCAGAAGGTTTAAATAATAACGTATATGCCATGAAAGATTAACTGTTAAAACTGAAACTTGGCAGTCATAGCCAGACGTGATTTACGTTGCAGTGAGACTATGAATATGGCAGTTTTGTAGAATAACTGAATATGTCGCTTTTAGCTGGTATCATTCATTTTGTATGGAGGAAGTTGTTTTTTCTTAGTTGAAGTACCTACTATGCTTAATCAAAAGTCTTCTATACTTATTTCTATTGGCTGAAAGTTTTCATATACTTAATCGGATATCAAGACATTACTAGATATATTGGATACTGTGAGACCGATAAAAAAAATATTATGGTCTCAGAAGACTGGATGGATTTTAGTTAGTAAAAGTCACTCCTTTCTACTGCACTCACACCTAAAAATAACTACACAAAAAAGTATAAAGAATATTTTAAAAGTAATTTTCAAACTGGCAGCCTAAACCACTACCCATTCTTCCTTCGAATTTTAAATTTTAACCGAATTTACGCGACTAATGTACATTGGGTGTTCGCCAAATACCAAGAGTAGGCTAGCGTATCTTTTGTTTCATTTTTACCAGTTTAGACCGGTTTCAACCATTTTATTTTCGGTAGGAATATTGTTATCTTTGAACTTTATTAGTTATGGACGAATAAAGTTTAAAACAGGATAATATTGGCATTGGTTTTGGTAAAAAAGATGTAAAATTCTGTTGACCACTGGCTAGTTATTTTTTTTTAACTAGTTATTTTTATGTGGCTATGTAAATGAATGTATACTTCGTTCCTGTCTTAAATACTTAGCTGACCAGAACTCAGCCATGTGACGGGGCGAGTCTATGGATAGTATCAGATAGCTCAGCTATCTTTCCATGTCGAGTTCGTCCATTTGAAATGAGGCATGTTAAATGAGTGCATCCTAGCTGTCAATTCAACACCTGCAAACTTACGCCAAAGTCTACACAAAATAATTTTGACAGAGGAAATATAATAACGACCAAAAATCCGTTATTTTCATTCTTGATCTAGGCACTAATTTCAAGGATCCCAGCTTTTTTACTTCTTCCGTAAAAAAAAAACTATTTCAGAACGATTCTAACAAACTTAAAATAATACAAAGACCTCAGAATTTTTCACAAAGAAACGGAACGCCGACCGAAAAGTTATTTTTTTAATAAAAACTTATAAAAATGCTACGTCATCGCTGGCGGTGACGTCACGAAGTTCAGTTCCAAAAAAGTTTAATGTTTATTACTTGGCAATTTAGTTTATTAGGAATTTTTTATTGTTCGTAAATTTTTCAAAATTTTGAATTAAGTATAGATAAGTGCTGTGGGGTTGTTCGAAAGAGTAACCGCGGCCCTGGTACACAAAGGGTTCATGAAGGAACATGGTGGGTTTTAGTCAGTAAGGGTTTGACACTCCGTCCCACTAATCCACTAATGCTAATCCACTGCTGAACCCCTCATTTGATGATTTGCCATTAAAAAGTATAAATAAATATAAAGAAAAAATACAGAAATAAATATGTGTGTGTTTTTTCCAGTATCTTCTAGTCTAGTATTTGCTGAGTTTTCAAAAAGTTTTAGCTCATCAGTCATCATCCTCCGAGCCTTTTTCCCAAACTATGTTGGGGTCGGCTTCCAGTCTAACCGGATTCAGCTTAGTACCAGTGCTTTACAAGAAGCGACTGCCTATCTGACCTCCTCAACCCAGTTACCCGGGCAACCCGATTTAAGCTCATCAGTATAGTATAAATGATGAATATGATGAATCTGTAGGTTTGCTGTGGTTTAATGACAGCCATTGGTACTCAGAACCTCCGACGAAGCTAGAAGCCGGCCCCAACACAACATATTTGAGAAAAGCAGATGATGATATGTGTATGTCCAAGTAAATTGTCTTGTAAAACTAGGCGAAAAATACGTCTTACAATGTAATTTCCACTTCAATGCGTACACTGAGCAAAGCACTTATTCAGAGAGAATACTTTGTGAAAATAAATCTCCTTAAATGCAGCTGCGAAAAGTACAAGCATTGCAGTTGCAATCTCTGTCACATGCATAGTTTAAAATCATAAATGCGGAAAACTTACTGCACACGTTTTATGAGAAAAAGTTATGTAAATTTTATATTTGAGACTCCGCTGTAATGGAGTCGTCTTTATTAAAAAATCACCTGATTTTACATTTAATTTTTGTCTGCGTCTTATTTTTAAGTTTTATTTTAAAGTTTTGTTCGTATTTTAGTGGACTTACTGGTTCCCGCAGTTCCATTCGCTCCCCAAGGGACCTACTTCCCGTATTCGGTTAAAAGAAAACGACGACCATTCCTCAGGTTCTAGACTATCTTGAACCTACCATATGCTATTTATATAGGTAATTTTCCACAGGTACAATATTTAATTAACTGCAGTTTCCGGCTGTCATTTGAACATCTTTGGCAACCAGTCTTACCTATTGGTATCGGATTGCCCGGGTAACTGGGTTGAGGAGGTCAGATAGGCTCCTTGTAAAACACTGGTACTGCATACTGCATACGGTTAGACTGGAAGCCGATTCCAGCATAGTTGGGAAAAGGCTCGGGAGATGATGCTGTATCATAAAACACACCGTATGGAATTCATTAACTTCCAATTCCAAAATAACTTGAAAAAATATTGTTAATTTTTTCATCATAAAGTTACTGTTATTAAATACTGACTCAGGTATTCAATAAAGCGTGAATTTTTGCTTGAAATTTCACAGCCTATAAATCTGCATGCTTCAAGTAGTTGCTTGTTTATTTTTTTTAATTCCATCTGAGTATCCTGTGTGCTTTCAGAATTTTAAATTTAAGTCTTATTTAATTTATTGCTTAACTAGCTTCTGCCCGCGGTTTTACCCTCGTTCCGGACGGTAGCAAAAAATATCCTATGTCCTTCTCCCGGGTCTAAGCTATCTCCCATCTAATTTTTGGCATAAATGGTTCAGCCCTTCTTGAGTTATAAAATGTGTAATTAACACGACTTTCTTTTATAATTTTTTTTTCACAAGCGTAAACAGTCAGCCGACAGTCGAACAGCTGAATGATTTGGAAGAAATGTTTCAGAGATAATAATATGTGAAATTGCGACATATACGGTGATGACAGCATTTTACGGGTAAAACCACAGAAAAGCAGAAACTAATACCAACATATTTCAACAAATTAGAAACATCGCTCACTCCCACAAAATTGCCGAAAAAACACTTTCTCAACAATAACAAAAGACATAAACAAACAAAAAAACTCCATTACACGTCACGCGATTTCCACCTTTATTTCGAACACAATAGGTACATATTTAACTGGCACATTTGTTGAATAGGTCCATACAAAAGAAAGTAGTGTATTCACTTGTTTTGTAATACATAACTTGGTACTGTAAGACTCACACACTAGAAACTTTTAGTCGGCCGATAGTTTGTTTGGGCTTATAAATCAGTATGAAGATGAATGTTAGTACGCACATTACAAAGATCAGGTATTTAGCCGGTATCAGACTGACTGAAAACTTTAATTGGAATCAACATTTTCTTATACTTTGGTCAATTATATCCATTGTCATTCAGCGTGGCAATGCAGCCAGCCATTGGGCACGATCCCCGCTGACAGCGATGCGGATGAGTTTTTTGATACATAATATAGTTTTAATGTTTCATTTTTTAATTATAAATAGTTTAAATATGTAATGTAAACACATAATAATATGGTCTTTCTACAAAAACTTAAACATCTGTTTTACACTTGTCTAAAAAAATTGTGGCTGCAAAATAAACCATATGTCAACGTCATAATCTGTCATTTTTTTAGACAAGTCTTAAACTGACGTTTAAAAGTTTTTGTCGTAAGACGGATATTGTTTAAAATAGATGTTAAAATAAGATTTTCTTTATAAAAAAGAATTGTTTACTTTCGGGTCAACTGTCGGCCGCCTGTTTAGTCTACAGTCTGCTACTGTTATATGAAGTAGGGCATCGTATTGTATGAAGACAATAGTTTTACAAAATGTTGTGTTCATTACCTTTATTTATTAGGCTAATGGACTTATTATTTTTTATCGCTCGCTGTGAAATGAAAGCAAGTTTTTTATTTGTTATGTTAACGTCAAAACGTTTCCTATGTGCTCGTATGTTTGAATTTAAATATTATAAAGAAGAGCGGAAGAATTTATTCGGTTAGTAAAATGCGCTATTCTTATGATTTACTAGTCCGATTTGAAAAACATTTTAGTGACAGAAATCCCAATAGAGAAAGAAAAAGGAGAAGGCAATGAGGCATTTTAATACTTTAATACTCATGAAAAAATAAACCTTCGTATTATACGAACTATGATAGTTAAACGTGTTGAAGTGATTTTGAAAAAACCGGCCAAGTGCGAGTCGGACTCGTGCACGAAGGGTTCCGTAAATTACAGTTAAATCAACCTATCTCAAAAACTATAAGAGATACTTTGATCAAACCAAAAATCGTTGAAAGAGTTAATTAGCATGCATCACCTCTATTTTTTTTAGAATTTTATACCCCGTAGTTATAAAAATAGAGGGGGGGGGACATACTTTTTACGACTTTGAGAGCTGATATTTCAAAAACCGTTCACTTTAAGAAAAATGTTTTTTAGAAAACTTTATATCATTTTAAAAGACCTTTCCATTGATACCCCACACGGGTATGTACATCGAAAAAAAAAATTTCATCCCTCAGTTACATGTATGGGGGGCCCCACCCCCAATTCTTTTTTTTACTATTTAGTGTCATATTTTTGTAGCGGTTCATACAACACATATTCCCATCAAATTTCATCACTGTAGTACTTATAGTTTCCGAGTAAATCGGCTGTGACAGACGGACAGACGGACAGACGGACAGACGGACATGACGAAACTATAAGGGTTCCGTTTTTGCCATTTTGGCTACGGAACCCTAAAAAGTGGCTCTTACTCTGTGAAACCTAAATAAGAAAATCAAACGATAAAGTCAATATGGCACGATAAAATCATCTGAATCGCAATAATAATTGGCCCAATAATTTTAAAATTTATTTACCACACAAGCACTGAAAAAAATAACTACATTATTACTCAGAAACCGTCCATAAAAATAAAGTATTTACAGTAGAAATGTACTCGTATGCTCATTGAGTGTATTCTGTAATCGAATTTCAATCATCAGTAGTGTTTGACATTCGATTCAGCCGTGATTCGATACTCAAGAATCGATACTCGTCAATTAACTTTTAATAATGTATGATATTTTGATTCATTATTGGGGTAATTTTCGTTCTGTATGGTTTCAGGATTTCCAAAAAAAGTTTAGTAATATGTATAGAATTGTAACATTAGCCCTATACAAGCAATCTCAAATTCCTATCTCTAGTACGCAAAACTACAGATAGATCGAATATTGGGAGCGGCCACAGCAATGTAGCGATCCTTTGGCTACGGCGTAGCAGGTCTACGTAGCGCTACGCCGTAGCGATAACTTAGTCACGTATTCCAATTAAACCTTCAACGGCAAAAGTTTTCTATCAATTAACTTTAATTTGATTGGATCATGAATAAGAAGTTTCTTCATCTAGACTTCTAGAGTCTGAATAGCTTGATTGTTACTAAGTCTGGGTTGCTAAGTTAAATCCATTTTGGTTAGATCCAAATTGAATCAAATATTTTTTTTATGCGAGAGTCATTGGAGTCTGGCTGTCATTAAACTTCTTTGGCAATAGATAGGGGTAGTCAGAAGCCAGCATAGCTGGGCATTAACTCGTTAATCCGTTAATCGTTAATTAACGAAGTTAACATTTTGATTAGCGGATTAACTTTTAAGTTAACTTTAAAAAATGTTAACGGACATGTTAACTTCCGTTAATTATGCAGAAGTCCGTTAATCGTTAATCCAATGTCTACAATTTTCCGCACGGCTCCGCGGAACGAGGCGCGAAAAACAGGTTCAGACGAGTGACGGGCGAGGCGAGCGCGACGCGTGGCAGCGAGTGAAACACCAGATTTCAACAGAGTCAAAGGCCTTCTCATAGTCAACAAATGCTAGACACAGGGGCTATTATTATACTCTTCGGTCTTCTGTATAATCTGCCACACTGTGTGGATGTGGTCGATGGTGCCGTATCCGCTCCGAAACAGCCGTTGTGGTCAGCTTCGTCAAGTGGCTTCTTCCAAGAGATTGTACGAACACGACCCCCGATTCAGCTCGATTGCTCTTTCAATGTCAAGAGTATTGGAGCACCAGATTCCTCGGGGAACATCATCATCATCATCATCATCATCTCAGCCATAGGACGTCCACTGCTGAACACAAGCCTCCCCCTTAGATCTCCACAGGTACCTGTTGGAGGCGACCTGCATCCAGCGTCTTCCGGATAACAGATATTAATAAATCTATTTATTAAATACAATACTGCTATACCCTCAAGCGCTGCAGTAGAACGTCGGTTTTACACGGGTAAATACATTTTTACACCAAAATGAGCCTCGCTTTCAGACGAGAACTTCAACATGTTAATGTTTATAAAGGGGAATATGTACCTTATGTCCGACGATTAAATTATACATTTATTAGAATTATACAAGTATTTTGTTTTGTTCCTTACCTGTTAACTTCCAGAACCTAAACTAACCAACAGGTTTTATAAGTTCACTAACGCAACGATATAAAAATGCAATTTTACACATAGTTAACGGATTAACGATTAACTTTAACTTGCGTTAATTCTTCCGAAATGTAACGCTTTAACGTTTAACGAAGCTAACTTTTTTTGTAGCGGATTAACGATTAACGAAGTTAACTATTTTATTAACGGTGCCCAGCTATGGAAGCCAGCAATCTGAAAATCTGATAACCAGTCTTAACTAGGGGTATTGAGTTGCCCGGGTATCTGGGTTGAGGAAGGCGACAGACGCTTCTTGTAAAACACTGGTACTAAGCAGCATCCATTTAGACTAGAAGCCGACCCCAATGTAGTTCGGAAAAGGCCAGGCAGGTGATGAGTCCATCATCATTTCTCTCTAAAATGTTCAATGACAGCCTGGACCTACCTAAGTTTATCGTGCCCTCCGAAACACAATCACTGGTATCCAAGATCTTATAAACTATATACTAATTTAGATTTACATTGGTACTTGCCTGACCTAGAATAGAACTCACACTCATGCTTAAAAGGTTGGTTCTTTACCCACTAGGCCAACACGACTTCCATAAATATTTTTTGTATTATATTTATAACAGACAAGATTGAGTTCACAAAAACCACTGGCTGTGTACATTTTATATTACAGTAATTACAACTTCAATTATGGCCACACTGTTGAATTGGGAAATTCTTGTAATGATAAATGACAAAAATAAATCAAAGTTTCTTAATATCCTGAATAATATTTTAAATGCGAAACTAACTGACTGTTTGTCCAGCTTTCACGCCAAAACTACTACACGACTTCCTAAGTTTGAAAATCAGAACTTAATATTAAAAGTCCACACAGCCATAAAAGCTTTTAAAGCTCCGCTTGACATGTAAAACTAAAACAAACACCACTGAACAAGTTTCAAAGACTTTTATTTGAATAGTTCCCTATGTGCTTCATAACACTTATGTTAGTCGTAAAAACTGACATTAAGATGTCCGTTTAGTGTTTTAGTGGGACTTAGGATAAGAATCACAGTTATTCTTAAATATGTTTGTGTTGAAACTAAGGTTTATTGTGGTTTTACTCGTGTGTCGTGGGACTAATCTGTTCATTTGGATAATATGTATAGACTTTAGCCATCCACGATAATAGGGCTATCTAACACTGAAACTTGAAATTAGACCTGATATGAGTGCGTAAAACTTAACGCGTAAACTTTCTAAATGTATTTTTGTTAATAGTACAAGAAATTACAATAATAAATAAGGGTCAAGAAACACAGTCGTCTTTAAATACGAGTTTGACCTTGGATGTCCAAAGTAAAATTTCATTAGAAAAGAAAGGAAGAACATACGTACATTCAATTCACGCGACACATGACGTTTAGACAAGACAAAGTAAGAATTTTGATAATAGTTAGCAAAAAGATTAAACAAAATAGAGTTGACAGAGGCGAAAAGAAGCTTGACGTGAAACAGCTCTGTCGAATGCTGCGACCTTATAAAAGATAGTCATTTCAAAGCCAAAACAATAGCTGACTGACAAATGAACATTGACACTTACAACGAAAAATAATTCGCCGACCCAACAAGCCAAAATAATAACCCCCCAAAAAAAACCGATAATATTAAAACTAACGAACGTTTATAAATCTACCATCGTATCCAACAGTAAACAAATCGGGCAGTTAATCTCTGGTTAAATGTATCGTTGCGATCAGTGAATAGCTTCGAACAAATGGCACGGAAAAGGGTTCGGTTCGGTGTAACAAATAACGGACAAATGGTGTCGCCTAAACGGTTGGTTGTAGGTGGGCTACTTTTTGTGGCGGTGATGTTGAAGGCGATTGTCTGGCAACTTTTTAGGTAACTATATTTCAGTGGGGATAGGGGTCATATAGAGAGGAATATAAATAAATATAGAGAAAGAGGAAGACCGAAGAAACAATAGTTTGATTGCGTGAAAGACAATATGCCTGAAAATACTGTGTTACCTACGAAGTGAAAACCTATGGTAAAAGAAGGTGTTCTGTGCTGATGCCACAGAAGAAATTAGGATAAGGGCTGGGGGCTAATGTTTCTTAAGAAGCTCTTGATTGTCAAGATTATCCTCATTAATTTTACGAAAAGAGTAATTATTTTTATCTTATTGACCATTCATCGTCTTATCATGTGTAGCCGATAAAGCCCAAGTTTCTGAAAATTAATTGGTTTGGAAGTAGGTAAATAATTATGTTATTTTCGAATAATTGCGATCTTTTCAAACTAAGAAAGCAAGATAGTGGCATTTTGTGGACAATTCGTCTTTTTTTTTTCAGAAGTGATTAGGAAAATGACAAGTATATAACTATTTACAGAAACACTGATATTTCAACAGGTATATTCATCATGATACCATAAATGATTCTTCCTTTCAAAAATTACTTTCCTTTTGAAGAGTTTTAGACGACAATTAACATTTCCAAACATCCCCATAAAAAATCCCCCAGAAACTTTTTGCAGCCGATCTACCCCACCCTTTTTTGCGAAAATTCTAATTACGAACGCAGAACGGCGTCTAGGCACCTCAACGTAATAAATAGGAGTATCTAAATAGGCCCCAGATCCTATGTTTCTATTTGTTTCTTGATATTTATTGCTGCTATCGCCAGAATTAGGTCTTCGTCTTAATCCGTTCCCTTTGTAGGGTTTTAAGGTCATTTTTTGCGAGTTTCTTGTGCGAGCGTTGAAGTGGTGTTTGGTTTAATGTTTGTTTCTAAGTTGGGGTTTTAAATTAGCTGAGAATATTTTTTGAAATTATATTTTTTAAAGTATTTTATAGATGTTGATACATATAGTTCCTTCTACCGGCCAATACGGTCTCGGTTTTCGCGAAAATTATTTTTGAACGCAGTTTCACACGCCTTACAACTTCCCGCACCTTTACCAAAAGAAGCCTATATTATTTTGATGTGTAAGCTACATTAGATCCAAGTTCTGTTGACATTCGTTTAGCCATTTCCCGTCAAGAGGTAAGAAACATACTCTTTAATAAATAAAAGTGCGATTTGTTTATGGGTTGAGCCATTCGAAAGATTAAAACAAAGAACTGTCTCACACAAGTCCACTTAACAAAGCTATGAATGATAGTTTAGTTTCATTTAAAACGACCGCTGTATCTAACAAATCATTAATCCTAACTGTGGTTTGTGTAACCGACGTTAACTTGGCAGTTTTGAAATGTTTTGTGAAACCACTTGAAAGATTAGCCAACGTTTGTAAAACTGTGCTAAAATATTTTAAAGTAATGTTTGAAAAGTATTCAGTTGTACTTAGAATATTAGAAAGCTGACTAGTTTGTTTATTTGAATGCACATATCTAAGGAAATTCAGAAATTCAAAAACAGGTCCGATTTGAAAAATGTTTTCACTGTTTGATAGCCCGTTTATCGCGTGAGACTACATGCTACTTTATCTTTGAGAGAGGAATAGTTCCTACGGCACGTGTGTATTTCCTTACATCATCCTCATCCTCCGAGCTTTCTTCCCAACTATGTTGGGGTCGGCTTCCAGTCTAACCGGATTCAGATGAGTACCAGCGCTTTAAAAATACTACTTTAGGTTCTATTTTGAACAAACCACGAACAAAAACAAATTCTTTCTCTTTGAACCTATTATTAACTTATTGATTTCCAAATAACGAACAGGATAATTCTGACATAAGTAAGAGTGAGAAAGACAGAGACCTTAAAATTTTCCATCGTCAATCGTCCTTCGATCAAAATCAAATCCCAACACGCAGACCCTGGAATTTCCAAAGTCCCAAATTCAAGTTCGATAATTTATTTCGGAGAAAGTTCCAGAAACTTCGAATGTATGTATGTACAATACTGGCATATGTTTGATAAATCATTCGTTATATACAAGCTTCATCCTGCGGTTATGCTCGCCTAATATGGTGGTGTAAATAACTTATGCATCAGCTATGCTAATAAAATATAGAGGAAACATTTTATTTTGTTTTTTGCGCCGTGACTTCAAAACTACTGAACCGATTTGAAAATTCTTTCACTGTTGGTGAACTACACTTTTCCCGAGAAACATAGTAACATAACATAGGCTGTGTTTTGCCCTAGTAGGGGCAGTAGAGTTAAATTCTTCTCAAATTCTATTGCAACCAGTCTAGCAATTTGAATGGTAACAAAAAAACAAACTAACAAACGCATTTATAATATAAACTTAAGGACCAACTACCCCAAGGGTCCCAATCGCAATGTTTATGGAGGTCCCAACGACCTTTCAACTGAAGCTATTGGTCTATTCTTGTTTGAGCGATCGCTCATTTATTTTTATATTGTACTCGTTTATCCCTTTTTATTGTGAAGTGCTTTTTGGCGTATGTTCGAGTTGTTAGCGGCTAATAATATTTTTATTGAGTGTAATAGAGTGTGGTAGATAACCTTTGGGTGAGGTAAGATGAGCAGTTTATTTGTGTTCGTCGCATTATGACAATATAATTTAAGTGTTACTGCTATACTAATTAGTTGTTGAAATATGTATTCAGTTGTACTTAGAATATTAGAAAGCTGACTAGTTTGTTTATTTGAATGCACATATCTAAGGAAATTCAGAAATTCAAAAACAGGTCCGATTTGAAAAATGTTTTCACTGTTTGATAGCCCGTTTATCGCGTGAGACTACATGCTACTTTATCTTTGAGAGAGGAATAGTTCCTACGGCACGTGTGTATTTCCTTACATCATCCTCATCCTCCGAGCTTTCTTCCCAACTATGTTGGGGTCGGCTTCCAGTCTAACCGGATTCAGATGAGTACCAGCGCTTTAAAAATACTACTTTAGGTTCTATTTTGAACAAACCACGAACAAAAACAAATTCTTTCTCTTTGAACCTATTATTAACTTATTGATTTCCAAATAACGAACAGGATAATTCTGACATAAGTAAGAGTGAGAAAGACAGAGACCTTAAAATTTTCCATCGTCAATCGTCCTTCGATCAAAATCAAATCCCAACACGCAGACCCTGGAATTTCCAAAGTCCCAAATTCAAGTTCGATAATTTATTTCGGAGAAAGTTCCAGAAACTTCGAATGTATGTATGTACAATACTGGCATATGTTTGATAAATCATTCGTTATATACAAGCTTCATCCTGCGGTTATGCTCGCCTAATATGGTGGTGTAAATAACTTATGCATCAGCTATGCTAATAAAATATAGAGGAAACATTTTATTTTGTTTTTTGCGCCGTGACTTCAAAACTACTGAACCGATTTGAAAATTCTTTCACTGTTGGTGAACTACACTTTTCCCGAGAAACATAGTAACATAACATAGGCTGTGTTTTGCCCTAGTAGGGGCAGTAGAGTTAAATTCTTCTCAAATTCTATTGCAACCAGTCTAGCAATTTGAATGGTAACAAAAAAACAAACTAACAAACGCATTTATAATATAAACTTAAGGACCAACTACCCCAAGGGTCCCAATCGCAATGTTTATGGAGGTCCCAACGACCTTTCAACTGAAGCTATTGGTCTATTCTTGTTTGAGCGATCGCTCATTTATTTTTATATTGTACTCGTTTATCCCTTTTTATTGTGAAGTGCTTTTTGGCGTATGTTCGAGTTGTTAGCGGCTAATAATATTTTTATTGAGTGTAATAGAGTGTGGTAGATAACCTTTGGGTGAGGTAAGATGAGCAGTTTATTTGTGTTCGTCGCATTATGACAATATAATTTAAGTGTTACTGCTATACTAATTAGTTGTTGAAATATGTAGAAACTAGCGGTTGCCCGCGGTTGCACCCAAGACCCGAGAGAACTACTTCTTGCACCCGGATCAAAAGTAATACACGTAAGCTAGACTGTCTGCATCAAAAATATTCAAATCAGTACATTAGTTTTCACGTGAAATCCCCGACAGACAAACTTTTGCATGTAAAATATTAGAAAGGACTTAAAAAACTGGTAGTCAAAACTAACCTTCTTCCAAAGTACGAACAAAAGTCACGTAAAAATCTCATTATTCAAACTGTGACATTTGCAGATCTCAACTCGAAACTAAATACAAAAGCAGCTGCAAATTGTTCAAACTTAGCCAAGAAATAAACTAATACCTCACAAGATAAAACTCATTTTGACGTCACACAATAGAAAACTTATTACTTCACATTGGAGCGTGCACTACTTGCACCCCCCACAACTTGCGTCACAGTCATGGAGAACAAAATGATTAGTGGAGATGTCATAACGCAAAATGTACTAAGAAAGAAGTGCGCCAACATGCGGGTGTTTGGGGGACGAGGAACGTTACTAGCTCCGCCCTTACACGATTTCTATGGAACAAGCCTATCATTTTCAAAATAAAATTACCAATTAGTATGTTGTCTGGATTGAGAAGGTCAGACAAGCAGTCGCTCCATGTAAAACACTGGTATAGTTATCGGCACGAATCTTGAGCTCTGACCTTCACCTGCGCAGAAGTAATTTATTGGTTCCCTTTTGTGGTATGAAGTGAGGCGCGGGGGCGGGCTAAAGCGGTGACTGGCCCGCAGTGCATGACGTCATAGCCGTCACTCGGGATTGGTTCTTTTCTAATAAATCACTTCTGCGCAGATGTAAGTCAGAGCTCAAGATTCGTGCCGGTAACTATACTCAGCTGTATTCAGTAAGATTGGAAGCCGCCCCCAACATAGTTGGGAAAAAGGCTCGGGAGATGGCGACTCAAGACCAGTCTTTGACAGATTGGTTTTGATTTGACAAGGAATTCTAACGTCTCGTTAGATTAAATAACTCATCACGCTACGTAGGTACGTTGCTTGACTTACAAGAAAGCGCCTAACATACCGTCCATATGGCATCTCCGCTTTTTCCTTCCTCCGTGGCCACAACAAAATGACACAGAATGTAATCCGACTAACTGAAGTGGAATTTGCATAGCTGTCTAGCTGAAGATGCTTGAATTGAATTGAAAACAATGTGTTTCTGTATTAAATAAATGAGTTTCTACTTACATATGTTTGTTCTGGGGATGGTTTTGTTAACTTCTTTATGGAATTTTGGTGTCAACTCAACTCGCTTTATGGTGCTTACCTGGGAAAGAAAAGATTATAGGTAAAATGTGTGTATCGTTTATTTTGTAAAAGTCGTGGTGGCCTAGTGGGCAACGAACCAACCTCTCGAGTTTGAGCGCTCGGGTTCGATTCCAGGTCAGGCAAGTACCAATGCAACTTTTCTAAATTTTTATGTACTTTCTAAGTATATCTTAGACACCAATGACTGTGTTTCGGATGGCACGTTAAGCTGTAGGTCCCGGCTGATATTGAACATCCTTGGCCGTCGTTACGGGTAGTCAGAAGCCAGTAAGTCTGACACCAGTCTAACCAAGGGGTATCGGGTTGCCCGGGTAACTGGGTTGAGGAGGTCAGATAGGCAGTCGCTTCTTGTAAAAGCACTGGTACTCAGTTGAAGCCGGTTAGACTGGAAGCCGACCCCGACATGATTGGGAAAAAAGGCTCGGAGGATGATGGTGTTTATTTTGTTTATGTGATATAAGTCTGAATTGGCAACCACATGAGAGAGCCCAGTCGGCCCCGCAAGATGATAGACTGATTTTAGTTACCTACTAACTCCTTATTTTCCTGGGCTTTGAATTTAGAACATAATATTAAGTTTGTTGGCCTTTACGCCTATAATGAGATTTTCGGTACGAAAAACTAGATTTGTTAGTCATCTCCGTTCTTATATCCGATGTCAATTTCAGCAAATAGTAACTGTTTGAAGAATCTTCTAGAATACTGCTATAAGAATTTTAGGATTGATTTTGGTGTTTAGGTTTATTTGATATCCTTATTATTATTTAAAATATTTTACATATGGCTGATTACATGTTTTGTAAATCAAAGCATAGCTAATTGTACCCACTCATCATATGCCTAGCCTTTTTCCGAATATGTGTATTATAGTTAGTGTAGTACAGCTATAGAGTACATGGAATGACTTCCTATCTGACCTTTATCACCTGACAACCCGTCATCCCTTGATAAGATTGACTGTCAGTCCTTCTGATTACCAGTAACAACTGCAGAATTCATCTATTATTCCACAACCTACTCAAACAAAAACCAATTATTCGAAAAAATCTATCCCCACGACAGACAAATAATCCAGACAGACAGACGAGATAGCTTCGACAAATCCAATCTATATCTGAAACCAGACAGACCAGTTTAAACAGATTGTGCGACAAAAAAGTCGCAAAACCGCATCATCTCTTTGTACGGCGGTTAAGGTTTTTATCGTATTTGTGTGCACATATTGGTTATCTGTTTGTCTACTTGCATTCTGTCTGAGGTTTCGGAATATTTTTTCACTATTAAAGAATTTTGAGTAGAAAGTCTTTTAATACTGGAACTTGGAAATAACTGGAATATCAAATTATGCTTGTAACGATTCTAATAACGCTTGTTGTCAAATAACTTTTTTCTTTCTAAATTCAGTCACCTACCTATTGATAGTCGTTGTCATCTTTAAAAATCTATGCCCAATAAACTATGCACTTTTCCAAATCGAATGTATGACTCTTTAATTTCTTTTATTTCAGCCACAAGATAATTAAGTAAGCTTAATTATGAAACGTGATGCAATAATAAGTTCTTGTTCATGAAAATTTTACATCAGCTGACATTTATTGTATTCTGCATCCACTCCCACGATTTTAAGATTCCTTCTTCAGTTTCGATATTCATACATTTATTTATTCCAAACGGATTTATTTATGCTTCAAAATAAAAAGCGAAGCAGCGTTATGACAAATGGTTGTTCACCGTGAATCGTTTTTCTTAGCTCCCGTTTGATTTCTGAACGTGGTCTCGCTATTTGTTAACTAGGTGTGGTACGCGGTTTTACCTGCCAGTTGAAGTGGTAATTTTTTGTTTGGGAAGTAAAATTTACAGTGTAATCGTTTATACACTAATACTGGTAGTGTAATCTAATTAAAATCCTGAAAAACATTTGTAGTTACTTGGAGATAGTCGTACTGTAATAATAAATAAAAAAAATTGTTTCTTTGTTTGTACCCTAAGGCTCCAAAACTACTTAACCGATCTGAAAAATTGTTTCACTATTGGAAAACTACGTTATCTCCGAATAATAGAAGGTATATCTTATCTGGGTAAGAGCAGTAATTCTCACGGGACACGAGCAAAACCGCGGGAAATCAGCGGGTTCATTACAAATAATAATTTGTTTTATTGAATTTGCCGATTTTTTCATTCATCTTCTTCATAACGTATTGAATAACAAGTGAAATATATTTTCTAAAATTACAGCATTGAAACCTTCTAACATTTAAGCGTACAAACACACAAACTGTCCTACTATTCACATATAAAAATATAGCAAATAAAACCAGCATCTGCAGGCTTGCGATATTTCCCGCGCGATCCCGGTTTGACGGCCGCCATATTGATTCTCTTCTATTGTTTTCTTATTAGTCCGTTTATCTGTTTGTTGTGGAAAACTGGCTTTATTTTTTTATGATTCTGAGAGCTTTTGTGGCTTTGTGTTTGTGTCTTATTAGTAGTTAGTGTTGAAACTTTAATTACCTACATGTTTTTACTTTATAGGGTGTTTGATACTTCACTTTTTTGGTTCGGCCGCATTCTGTAAGTTTGTTTTTGACTAATCATCCTGGGAAAACTTCTTTTCGTATCCGGAAAAAACATAGCCTATGGCCACCGCAGAGTGTAGCTTCCTAACAGTGAAAGGATCATTCAAATCGGTTTAGTAGTTCCGGAGCCTATTCCCGTCAAACATACAAACGATGAAATATTTCCTCTATATACATATGTATATTAGTTTAGATAAAACCGGCATCTGCAGGCTCGCGATATTTCCCGCGCGATCCCTGTTTGACGGCCGCCATATTGATTCTCTTCTATTGTTTTCTTATTAGTCCGTTTATCTGTTTGCTGTGGAAAACTGGCTTTATTTTTTATAATTTTCTAAGAGCTTCATTGTGGCTTTGTGTTGGTTTGTTATTAGTAGTTATTGTTAAAGCTTTAATTACCTACATATTTCTACTTCATGAGGTGAATTTGATACTGTAATTTTATGGTTCAGCCGCATTCTGTAAGTTTGTTTTTGACTAATCACTCCCGTCAATAGCCCATATTCAGCGCAGAGAGTATAGCTTTCTAACAGTGAAAGGATCATTCAAATGGATTCAGTAGTTCCGAAGCCTATTCGCGTCAAACATACAAACAATGAAATATTTCCCCTATAATATAGATACATGTACATATTAGTTTAGATAAAAGCGGCATCTGCAGGCTCGCGATATTTCCCGCGCTGTTTGACGGCCGCCATATTGATTCTCTTCTATTGTTTTCTTATTAGTCCGTTTATCTGTTTGCTGTGGAAAACTAGCTTTATTTTTTATGAGTCTGAGAGCTTTGTTGTGGTTTAAAGTGTTGGTTATTGAGAGTTTGTTTTTATTAGTTAGTACATCAGTACTAACTTTCGATTCTAGTTATCAATTAGCATCTTTTAACAGTCAAATAAATCTTTGACTAATAATAATACTTTTACTACATTAAGCTGCATATGATAAATTACATCAAGAGAAAATAAATATCTTTAGCTTTAGTTTCTACGCTGTGAATGAATTTTAATGAAATTTTTGTCATTCAGGTTTAGTTCATATAATTACACATTTGAGAAAAAAAAAATGATTACCTATAGGTAGAGATAGACAGGCACATCAAAATTATTCGATCTACCAACATTTTAATTCTTAACATAACTATTGAATATAATATTTACCCACATTTATTTCCAACTTCCTCCCAACAATGCCTATTTTTAATGAGTTCACACTGTTTAATTAGTTCACGACATATGCCATGCAAGAGACCAACCCTTCATAAATAGATTAAGGAAAGTACCCCTTGCCCCTTTACCCCATCCCTGGCCTTACCCTTGTGCAAAATGGGAGGCTCGGAATGCTATACGCATACTTAATATGGGGTCATGTTGAATTTTGTTTAATCAGAAGATATCTTGTTATTAAAATTGGTATATTATTTGCTCGTGAAGCTCGTGGGTAATGGCGGATTTCTATAAGCGATCTATCCATCGTTTTGCGATTCGTTTTTGAGAAACTCTATTCTCAATAACAATACTAGATATTTTACTATATTTTTTGGTATTTATATTTGACATAATTTGTATAGACTTAATTTAAAAATACAATCTCTATTTGCAAATCATCGCGTAGATTGGTTATAGAAACCCATGGTAACAACCAAGCGGGTCGACCGATCGTAAGATTCAGCTACGCTTGGCGCGGTCGATCCCTGTCATGGTAAGTTCTTGTCATTTGAACATCATTGGCAGTCGTTACGGATAGTCGAAAGCCCATCCAGTCTTACCAAGCAGTTTCGGCTTACCCAGGTAAAACTAAGTTGAGGAAGTCAAATAGGCATTCACTACTTTTCAATACAGAACTTAATCCATGAGTCAATCCTCAGTACTTTTTGTTTGCAACAAACACCCAAACCAACCCACGATTTGTTTAAAATTAGTAAAATTTTTCAAATAGACATAAAACATGAAATAGCACGCACAAATCAGTGCGCCATTGTGCGATAAAACACAAAATATAGTTCAATAAAACTGACATTGTCAGAACGCGCGAATGATTTCCACATGCAAAATGGAAGACAATAAAAATTAATACCGGTACAAGTTATGTTTGTTTTTTAGAGTATTGTAAAATAGGAAAAACTTGAAATGTTTACTGGGTGAATGTAATTGCATTATCACAGTCACATTCCAATTGGTAAGTATTAGGACATGGACATACTGGGTTTTTAGCAAAATTCAACTACTTACTAATTATGGCGTGAACAGCAGTGAACAAACTTTTGTGTGAAACTTCCATAGAAATATTAAGGGTTTAATAGTACATATGCCTAGCCTTTTTATAACTATGTTGGGTTCGGTCTTCCAGTCTCACGTGATGCAGTGTTTTACAAGCGGGTGCCTATCTGATCTTCATCTTCAACTCAGTTACCTGGGCAACTGAATACCCCTTGGTAAAACTGGTTGTTAGACAGGTTTAATAATAGAAAATCCATATTAGTAGTTACAGTCAGTAAGGCTTACATAACATATTGCGTACGAATTAATTATTAAAATATTGCTTTATTTTCCATATAATATTATATTTTATCTTTGGATATAGGTACATATTTCTACGAATTAATTACTAATGTATTGCTTTATTTTCCATATGATTTATATTTTAACTTTATGTACATATTTCTACGAATTAATTAAGCAGTTATCAAATGTATCACTAAATCAAACAATATTCCATGTCTACCTGAACGAATTTACGAGCAAAATCTAGTACCACCTAAAATTTAAACAAAGCATGTTAAAAGACCTAAAATACATGCTAATCTTCAACGTAACCGACAGTCAATGTTGACTAGACCACTTAAACCCATACGTTAACCGTTCAACGTACATAATTTAGAATTATCCGCTGTGCAAACAAAATGGCTGCGGCAGACTTATTCGGCAAAAAATTATGCAAGCTAAATAAGGCTTGGGTTACACGTCACGCTTTTTAGACGACTAGATATTATTAGTTATTTGTAAGTGTTTTTTTTAATGATTTACAATTTATATTTTTACAATAAGAATTTGTGGACAATAAATAGAAAGGCCTTTGCCCAACTGTGGGACAGCATCATCTCCTAAGCCTTTTTTAGCTATGTTCGGCTTCCAGTGTAATCGGATGCAGCTGAGTACTAGTGTTTTACAAGGAGACACTGCCTATATGACCTCCTCAACCCAGTTACCTGGGTAGCCCAATATCGGGCACTTGTAAAAACAAGAGAAGTTTCAGCTTAGGTACCTACTTTGTGAACCAATAGTTTGAATCAAAACATTAACACTTAATGAATTATGCGACCTTTACTTCCACCTTTTCTCCGAATAACACAAAATACATGACCATTATTAACAAAAAAATATTCAAATTACACCCACAAAAACAAAAAAAAAACAACGACAAAAAAATATCCCCACTATTACAAACTACACAACCCACCTGACATTAGTCGCTCGTATGCGCACTAAATACGGTACAACGCTAAAAGGTCCATTTGTCACGCGCGTGTAAAAGCCCTAAGTCGTTACACCACTTTTGTGGGTGTCGATAAATATGTTTGTCGCTTACACTTTTATTATGGTGTAAGGGAAATCTGTTTTTTTTTGTGTTCTGTTTTTCGGGGGTTTGAATTTTATTCGGATTACTAAATATTTTTAGGTAATTCCATGCAATGATAGAAATAACGTTATGTCTATTCTAAATTTGTAAAGCTGAAGAGTTTTTTTGCTTGAACGCGCTAATGTCAGGAGCCACTTTTTGAAAAAAATATCTTAAAGCTATCAAAGTCATTCATCGACGAAGACCTATAGGTAATTTTTTATCCAGGTGCGGGGAGTAATTTCCACGGGACGCGGGTAAAACCGCTGGTGGAAGGTAGTGTTATATAGAGGTAGACAAATACCTACATGAGAGATAACATTTCAATTATGATACGACCAGACCCTACTTTAGAATAAAACCACACCCTAACTACTTACCCATAATCTTATATGTACGTTTGTAAGATAGTATTTCTTCCAAAACATAAAAGAGAATTAATAGCAGTACTCAATAGTATATCGCAGGTACGTTTGGCTGTCACTGTTTTTGCCAGTACCGTTTCGTGAGACAAATGGATATAGGAAGTACTAAGTAAGCAAGTTATTACATACCTATTTTGCAGCTAAAATTACGTCAGTAAATGCCAGGCCAGGGTAATATAGAAAAACTTATATTCGTAAATGTAACGATTAAGTAGACAAAATATAAATTAATTAGTTTAGTAAGTGAATAAATCATACTTGGTAAATGATTTACCCAAAAATATTACATTCTAACCAATAAAGTAGCAAAAAGTAGAGCTTAATAAAGTTATGACCATTTTATTTTAAAGCCTTATTTTAAGCCCAGACGGTACACAGACTAAAAATAATCATAAAAACGAAGACATAAAACGGTCCGTCTGACCAAAAACTTAATTATGCTATTCCAAACTGTAATGTGTAATTGATGCAAATTTCAAAGGGCCTAAAGTAATAAAGGTTTGAGCAGGTAAAATATTTAGTCTAAGTAGACGCACACTGCAAACTTTTAGTTGGCCGATAGTTTGTTTGCGGTGAACTGTAGGACCCGGCTGTCATTTGAACATCTTTAGCAGTCGTTACGGGTAGTCAGAAGCCAGTACGTCTGACAACCAGTCTTACCAGGGGGTATTAGGTTCCCCGTTTTGAACAGGTCAGATAGGCAGTCGCTCCTTGGAAAACACTGGTACTCAGCTGCATCCGATTAGACTGGAAGCCGACACCAGCATAGATGGGAAAAGACTAGGCAAATAATACAGATGATGAGTTTGTTTGGGCTCATAAATCAGTACGAAGATGAATGGTAGTACGCACATTACAAAGATAGAGAGGTATCTAGCCAGTATCAGACCGACTATTTGTAATCAAGATTTTCGTTTGAAATATTTTTGCTAACCGTCGTGTCATCAGTCGGCCGACTGTTTAGTCTTCAGTGTGTTCGGGTATTCTAAAGCCCCGCTCTGCAAAGTTTTGGTCGTATTATAAATTCTGTAAGTTCATACGAGTTTGAGATAATTCCGTTATATGTTTAACGTTGTAATGAGGTGCGAGACTCGAGGTGTTCTCGAGAACTTTTTGGTTTTATCTATTTTATTTATATCTGGGTTCTGTGCACGTCAAAGTTTTGGGAAGAAATTAAATTATTCTCCCAATGAAAAGTTTCCGTAAAGAATTTTATGTTACACTGCAGAAAATATTGCTATTTTTAATACAATTTCTATTAAGTTTGAGAGTGTTAAATAATGTGTTTTGAATCCTAAGCTAAAGTTCTCAATATAGTCATAGCATCAGGCACAGCTAGAAAACTCTTTTAGACAAAGCCAGTATTTATAAAAAAAAAAACATTTACAAATAATATTTGTGAAAGTAAACTATAATTTATTATGATAACAATGTTGGCTTACGAGTAGTAATGTTTTAAGATTAAGCCAGCAAATGGAGTTCTTTGTTATTTATATAAATAGAAATCAATTTTAATCACCAAATTCTTTCAAACCACGCCTTATCCCTTATAAACAAAATCATCCAAAGAAACACTCAGAAATAACGACAATACTTAAGCCAACTAAGGGCTATGTTACTGAGTTCTAAGTAAAGCGGTGTTATAATGCCTATTAAAACTTGCAAGTAACTTATATGGGTGTTGTTGATGAAAAACTTAATTTCAAATATCAGGCATATTTTTCTATCAACCATCATTTACTAATTCTTACAATATTCCTCTAAAGTTACTATAAGTGAACACAACGAATTATTATATCAATTTGATCACCAAAAACCTTTTAAACCAGTCTTATCCTACTATCCTTCTTCCTACTAATAATATTATAAATGTGAAAGTTTGTGAGAATGTATGGATGTATGTTTGTTATTCTTTCACGCAAAAACGGCTGGACCGATTTAATTACAATTTGGTATGTAGATAGGTGATACCCTGGATTAACACATAGGCTACTTTTTATCAAAACACCAAGCAGGCGAAGCCGCGAGCGAAGCTAGTTCCTTATAAACAAAATTATCCAAAGAAACACTCAGATATAACGACAAGGGCTATGTTACTAAGTTCTAAGTAAAGCGGTGTTATAATGCCTATTAAAACTTGCAAGTAACTTATATGGGTGTTCTAAGTTTTGTAATGCTTATGGTCGGTGATAATACCGAGTGTATGCATATTAGGGGGAAAGCTTGTGTTTTGTTTTGTTTGTTTTTGTTAGCTATGTGTAGATGTGTTTTGTGATATTTTGAGAGATAGGTATTCTGGAAGATAAGTTTGATAAAAAAGTAACTGTTGGATTCAAAGCTAAGTGGGAATTATTATGGCCACTATGTTGATTAATGTATTTCTTTTTAATTGTAAATAAATATAATAGATAACAACAATATCAACAATTTCGTTCTTAATTAGCTGTTATTCGTGTTTGTTTTTTGATGACCAAGAATGAAGATCAAAAGGGAAGCAAAATTACATAAAATATAGAGTTTTTAAGAAATAAAAAATAACCCCTATACTTACCCACTATTTCTTCAACCAAATAAGTAAATCACACTAGCATATAATAAGAACGTTACATATTATATTTAAACAGTTAGAAGGAAGTGGAGTTAGAACAAAACAGACAATAATTAAAAAATTTCAAAAGCCAACCTAGCAAAACAAATACCTTCATTTTATCAAACACTATTTTACAACAAGATCGTAACACTTTCAACCCCCAAACAGCCTACTTACTGTAACCTATAACCGGTCTAAAGTATCTTAGAAATTGCATCGTCTGAAATTGGCTCAGTGGCTACATGGCTCGTGGCTAGCTCGAAAATTTAGCCACTGCATAATGTTTTATTTACTAGATGCATACCTTAAGAGATGCAGACTACAAACTTTTAGTCGGCCGATAGTTTGGGCTCATAAATCAGTATGAAGATGAATGGTAGTACGCTTATTACAATGATCAGGTATTTAGCCGGTATCAGACCGAAACTTTGATTGGAATCAAGAGTTTAAAACTAGCCGTTTCCCCGCGGTTTCACCCGCGTCCCGTGGAAACTACTGCGCGTACCTGGATAAAATATGTTACTTGCAGATTATGTAGCTTTCTAATGGTTAAAGATTTGTTTAATCGATCCATTAGTTTTTGAGTTAATCCATTACCAACCAAAATACAAATTGTTCCTCTTTTTAATATACTTTTATACCAATACACAAAAAATTGTTAACTATTGGGGAAACTATCGGCCGACTATTTAGTCTACAGTGAGAGGGTACTGGAATGCTATGCCAGCAATATCAGGCCATATTGGAGAAAATTACGAGGAAAAATATGGCTGGGAGCACTTATTTTTCTGTTAGTGGTCTTCCTAAACTTAGGTAGGTAGTTGGAAGTGAGAATTTTCTTTGAATTTTTCGAAGCGTTGAAGGGGATATGGTTTGAAAGTATGTGTTTGTTTGTGAAAAGTGTTTTTAAAACTACCTATTTAAATATGACAGTCTCGTTAAATATCGTCTTCAGCGTAGTTTAGACTTTTAGTTAGAAATGTAATTGTTGTTTGTTTACGTGGGGAGGTCAAATCTATCTATGTACAATAAGTTCTTGAAGAATCTTTTTAAGCCAAGACTTTTGAGAATCATTTAAAAATGAGTGTCTCTTTAGCTATATGAATTCTAATGAAACTACTATATCTCATACAAATGCGTCCCACAATTTCCTCTGGTAAATAGCGAGAAGAATGATACAAAATCTGCACGTCTTAATAATTACTTTTCTTTAAGGAAATCAGGTAACCTAGCCTTTCTAAGAAGCTAAAACCTCCTTTATAAGCTAGACTGCCCGAAGTGTATGCAAATGACCCAAACCAAGATGGCGCCGGTGACCCAATCTTTTATTTACAACGCGAACACCTGAGTGCATACTGCACGTAATATCCCGGTTTATTCTGTATACTAGTTTCTGCATATGGCTTTTCTCTTACTGTATGAGAAAGCAAGCATAATGTGGAATCATGCAGTACGGGGCTGTTATGTAGGTTTTTATTGTCAAAACTATGTTTCTATTTTAATTAAATCATGTATTTTTTTAACATCAATATTTATCTAGCTTTTTTCCGACTGTGTTGAGTTCAGCTTCCAGCCTTAAAGGATACAGTTGAGGACCAGTGTTTTACATGGAGCGACTGCCTATCTGACTTCCCCATCGCAGTTACCCTGGCAAATCGGTACATTCCACTTGATATAACCGTAGTCAGTCTTTCTGGATTTAGAGCACCCAAAAAAACTGCACAAGAATGAAAATTTTCTCAACCTGGTCTTTAATGTACTATTAATTTTATAAATCGTAAAAGGAATACCTAAACATAAATTAAGTTACCCAACAAGACTTTTTGCTCAAACCAAAACCAGCAACATTACTTAACCAAAATTAGCCTGCAACTGAGATTTTCCCAATAAAATAGATGGATAGCGTTTCCAAATCAGACAGATTGCTTGGTTAGGCTTGAATCTACCGTTAATTTTCACGCTCTGCCTCTTCCAGTTAATTTAGAACACGCTTTGTATCTTTGGTTCTAGATACGCTTTAGATTTTGCCTTTGTCGGTATTTTAAGTATTGCTTTTTAAGAGGTAAGTAGGCTGTTTTTATTTCGGATTTTAGTAATGTTATGTTGAATTTTGTTTGAGATTTAGATTGAGCGAGCATATTGAGGGAGGTATATTTATTGTCATTTTCGTACCTAATTGCTTAGACATAAATCAGAACATTCCTTGAATTATAAATACGCTATTACAAAAAATATCAAAAACTATCCTAGTAAAACAAACAACTAAAAAGCGTCAAAAAATACGCTATTAAATTTTACATGCTAGGGATTTAATTCAATCAATAGAACTTTTAGAAAAATACACAATCTAGAAAATCGAAACTATCATAAATACTTGCTCAGTCTTCTTGCCCCAAGGTGTAACAAAAAGGTTAACTTAATAAATCATTGAAAAAATACACATTCAATCATATGTAGATCAGTGAGCTAGTTTCCAAAATCTATTCAATCACACACTTCTCCTATCGCGCACTAACTTATTCCCACACTACTGTCAGAATTAATATAAGTTTTACAATACATTATTGAGCTTGTCCGTCTGTCCGTCCATTTCCTATGGCAGTCGCCATTTCCTGCTACCGTCTCGGTTGTAGATCTACTGTGAGTGTATGAATTAGACAAGCATTTGAGCAACTATGATAATGGAAGTATTATGAGCTGTTATAGGTAAATGTAGGAGCGAGTAAACATTTTCACCTTTACTAAATCAATGACAATAAAACAACATAGCAAGCAGATTATACCAAACAATCATCATTTAAATTATTAGATTAATAAAGAACATACGGCTAAGCTGCGCTTGGCACGATCGGTTCTTGGATGGGTGATCATGTCATTACGACACCTTTCGTGTTTCGGAAGACACTTAGAATTGATTGTCAATTTAATATCTTTAGCAGTCGTTACGGGTGGTCAGAAGCCAGAGAAAGCCTGACAACCAGTCACCAAAGGGTTTCCGAGATAACTGGATTGAGGAGGTCAGATATAGATGCTCCATATAAATGGTTGACAGATACCTTGATATATTAATACCCTGCGTCCTGCGGTCTTGTCTGGTCAACCGTTTTACGATATTCGGCATGTTATACATTGTGATATATAAGTCGTTACATAGACCTGATCCTAGGAAATGCCGATAGGTATAACTGAAGGATATTGAGGTAAGTCAATTGCTGTTACTAGGCGATTTTATACGTAATTGACTTAGTTTATATTATGTGTAGAAGTTATATATAAAGGTAGGAAGTAGTGAAGGGTGTTATGTAAATGTCGTTAGAAAAGTATGTTTGATTTTGAGTTTGAGTTATGATAGGAGACATATGTTGCAAATTGAGCGTTTCTCGTGGTTTCGTCCGCGTGCCGAGAAAACTACTTTCCGCATCGGATAAAAGTAGTCTGGTATCTTTCAATACCCACATACATAGGTTCAGTAGTTTTGGCATAAAACCTGTATGGACAGATAGAAATACAAAAGGAAAGATTTACATTACACATAATATTTTATTAGTGAAGTTTAGTGTATTAGTAAGAATTGACAGAAACGAAGGTTGATTGGGAAAAGAGAAACATTTATTTACAAGAAAAAAATATTTATCACAAAACAAAAAACTACATCTTTCATTGCATCTTCTAACTAAACTTAATACAAACGCAAACATATTTCTAATAAACTACAAGTTACATTGCGTTTCCTTTTGCTTTCAAAGCGATAAATAAATTAACTTTTACTTCTCCAAGCAATATTATTACAAGCAAAAAAACATCAAGGAAATTCCATACAAACTTCCTACATTAATACACGCAACTTCTTCGAAAGAAATCTAGAATTTTCTTTCATCAGAAAAAAAGGCGGAATAAATAATGTTTGTACAGTTAGTAACACAACTCATTTATAAAGTATCGTCATTTATATGATTCAATTTATCGATTTTTCTCATCATCACCATCATCTGCGTAGAATTTTCCCAACTATGTTGGGGTTAGCTTCTTGTAAAGCACTGGTACTCAGCTGAATCCAGTTAGTAGACTGGAAGCCGACCCTAACATAGTTGGGAAAAAAGGCTCGGAAGATGATGATGATGATGTTAGGGTTAGCTTCCAGTCTAATCACTTTGTAGTTTTCCGGTAT
This sequence comes from Helicoverpa armigera, assembly GCF_030705265.1. Taxonomy (NCBI): domain Eukaryota; kingdom Metazoa; phylum Arthropoda; class Insecta; order Lepidoptera; family Noctuidae; genus Helicoverpa; species Helicoverpa armigera. The sequence goes on from NC_087141.1 coordinate 8,310,892, forward strand.
CCAGTTTATTTTGTTTTGTAATCGTAAAATCTTGCAGAGTTAAAAAACTTAAACTATCGAGGAAGGATTTTAGACAGGTGCGCGGAGTTATTACCACGGGACCAGGGTGAAAAAACTAAAAAGCTAATGGGAGTATATTCAATTCAAGTGACTGTGTTTATGCATTTTTGTGACTGACGGTACCCTCCAAAAAGTTTTTATAGCTTACAGTTTCCAATCCAGCGAAGAAAATGACTAAAAGTAGGATAAATCCTAATACATTTTGGTCCATTGATCTGCCTCTAATGTTGAACAACTCAATTTCGTGTTTTAATCAAGGAGGGAAGGGGAGGTTGGGCAAAAATGGACGCGTCTCGTTAACCCGGTCTTATGGCGGTATTCCGTTTAGATGGTGCTGTGGTACGTATGTGTATAGGGGAGAATCGGGGTTTCAGGTTTTTATGCTGAAATGGTTGAGATGGATAAAGTTTTTGTGTATTTTTTTGATATTGCTGAGTTTAATTTGTATGTTTTTTTTGTATGTTTTTGTGTATTTTTTTGATATTGCTGAGTTTGTGTCGCAGGTATGATTTTAAATTCTTAATTTATTTTTTACTAATTTTAAATAAAAATAAAAAAAAGATATGGAAAATCTTGTCACTTTATTATCACAAGCAGCCATTTTTGCCTCTATGCGCACACGAATTCTACAGTATTTTTTTTATATGACTACAATATTTTTACGAGGGATGTAAAATGTTTTTTGCTATTAGAACCTTAACCATTAATCACTTACCTCATTACATGTATAGGTATGTGAACACATTTTTTTTAGGCACTTACCCTATTCTATGTAGTAGGTATAGTAGGTAGGTAGGTAGGTAGTGTAGTAGGTATTTCAATATATAATTTTTTATGTATAACGTGTAACTTTTTTTTAGACGTAGATCAAAAACCATTAGTCATTCACCCTTGCCTATGTTTAACTAAAAAAACAATAAAATAAACGTCTTAATTCAATTAATTCCTTGTGGTAAATAAACGCACCCTCTAGGTACGTTGACTAGGAACGCCTTCAGACGTACGAACATTAATCCGCAGCAGCTAATAGTTAAGTTAGGCGAAGCACACACTGGCGATTAAACCACAACTCACAAAGGGTGGTTACAGACTAGTTCCTTTTTCTGTACATCGATGGGCAGCGATAGTTTTATATTCCCCCTTACTTCAATCGGCATCAATAACCTTGATGCCGATTTTCTATTTTGCATTTCAGAAACTGGACGTAGGTACGTACCTACACACGAAACGGTATGCTGTCTTTTAAGAATTTTGGGCTGTACTAGCTTAAACACACGTTTTTTCTCGTCCAAGTAGGTTTCTGCACTAATCTATACTGCTATACTTGTTGATCAATTCAGTTTCCACGACGCGAGTGAACTGCTGAAAATAGTTAGTATATTATAATTTGGAATTAGTATAGTATACTCGCTTCCAAAAAAGTACTTTAATTTTACCCACATTCAGTCTAAACCCAGTCTAAGTCTTACAACCTAATAGGTAACTAAGACAAGGCACACACTCGCGATTAAGGCCCGCGTCACACTAACGATGACAAACTGAGCCAACTGGGCCTGATTAAAGAGATAACGTGAAGTCACGATCAAGGTCGAAGCAACTTCTAATGTGTAGTCTAGGCCTTAATGTGGGGATGTAAGGTGGTACGTTTGTGCCTGTTCTACTCTTTAATTTAAAAAATCTAGGGTTATATTAGGTATTCATTCAGCATACATGAAATAAACTTTAGTTTAAAAATGCCTGAAAAATAAGTTCCTAAAGTTAATTTTTTGTAAAGATAACACACGATTTCAAATGATGTTTACATAATGATTCCTATTATTTATTTAGATGCCTGCAAAAGGCCGTTTAGCTGAACCCATCGTATATGTATTAAACAACTGTACAACCTTAACATGCACATAAATATTTTGAGTTTGAGTTTGCTATGTAATGCTGCCTTAGGCTCAAGCAAATAAAATCATGGGCTAGTGATAAATTGTATAAATTCCCAAACAAAAATATGTTATTTAATATTAACAAAAAAAAATACAGCTAAGCATCTTACAAAAGCTCTGGCATTTTACACATAAATTTATCTGAAAATGTTAATACTAAGATACTCCTATTTAACTATAATGTCATGTAACATAGACTGCTACGTCACTAGCATTACTACGGCGTAGCGCTACGCCGTAGCAGCCGATAATCCTCGTAGCCAGCTAAGCAATAACTGATTTACATAATCAGCTTATTATGTTCTTAGTATTTAGTACTTATATACTTGTCTATGAAAGGTGACAGGGTTATATAATTTTACCCCTGTTTTTCCAAGTTACTCCCCTTATATGCTAATCTTATGTACTCCTCTTATATACTCCTCTCATGTATCCCTCTAGGCTTATATACTAATCTTATGTACTATTATTTATGTTATTAACAGACTTGTTTAATTTTATACATACTGTATACATACTGAAAAATCAAATAAAAAACATCTATTAAGTAAACATAGTATAGAAAACTTTTTTATTAAATCAGCTTGGAATTAGGATTAAAAACTAATATTGAGAGTCCGTCTGTAAATATATAACATTTGAAGGACTTTGATGGGTCACGCAATTAAATTAATTCATTAAAATAATTTATTATAATTTATACAAAATTTTAACATTTTGTGTTAAAAAAAGTAATTATAAATTCATGTAGAAGTTAACTCATGAATTTTAGAAATAGTTTGGTCATAAATTAATTTTAATATTAATAAAATGTCTAATGCAACCTTTTTACACACGTTTTAATAATTAATCAGTTTTTAGTATAATATTTTTTTAATTAATTGCAAAGTAATGAATCCTTTTTTTTCCAAAATTTTAAAATGTTTTTTTCTCATGTGAAACATTACTCGTGAATTACAAATAATAAATAAGTCATAAATTGAAAAAAAGAACTTACAAAATAATTACCAACATTGAAAAGCTGCCAATTTTTAGAAACAAGAAAACCCAACGATCTGATTTTCCACGTTCACTCAAAAGCGATATTTTTTCTTTGCAAAAAAGAAATAATGACTTCATTCAATCGTTCCAAATTTGGCTCAAAGCGCTTTTAATTAAGCTGTCCACTTTTTTTTGCACTGACGCAGTTTTCGCTGTGCAGTTTTTTCTGCTCGAAAGTGTACGATTTTCGTATTTTTTTCTGGGGAAATTTTTTGGGTAATGCTTACGACGCGAAATTGTTGGTTTTGGGGCAAAATACTGGTATGTTTTTTTGGCCTTTTGTTGTAGAATCATGGTTTGTTCACTTGTTTACTTCTTGGATATTTTGGCTTTATTGTCGGAATATTTTGTGTTCAGTTTGCACACCTCTTCTTTTAAATCATGATGTAATTTTTTCATACTTCTTTTGAATACTCCTTTTTTCAACATTAAAAAAAAGAGCCGCCTGATAATCCTCAATGTTTTTACTAGTATTAATTAATGCTGAAGCCTTTATTTTTATGCCTTCTCAGTAAAACAATGGTATCCGAATGTGGTTATATTTTACCAAACTTTTTATCCGCGTGCGCCAAAATAGAGATAGAAACAGCCAATTCTCTCAAACTTCTTCAACCCATTAGTAAGGCAATCGACGCCCACACACAGACACCCACCCTAATCACACACATACACCAACACACTCACACATCCAAACGCCCAATACTCGAATGTATTAAACTTCGAGACAGCACTAACTTAATTACTCTAGCGGTAACGAACGCACCAACAAAGGGTATGTTTAATCCAATTAAAAGCTGTTCTCGATTGTTCCGAATCGATTTAGTGCGATGGCGCTATCGATTTGAATCGAACTCGGTTTGAGCTTTGAGTAAGGAAAATGAGCGGAGATGCCATAATGTAGTAAGTCAGGTGGCTTCTATTAGGTCAAATTCGTACGGTGGGCAAAACGATCAGTTACGAGTGAACTAACGAGGTGTTTAGGTTTTTTGCGACGAAAACGATTTCTGGTATTACAATAAAATTACGTGTCCAAAGAAGACGTACCTATAAAGGCAAAGTCAGTAACGTTTCTTGTCCCCCGCTCACCCGCAATTTGGCGCGATACTTTTTGAGGAGATTTTCTGTTATGGCACCTCCGCTAGTCATTTTGTTCTCCATGGCTTTTAGTCACTGAGGTGAGAAATGATGGGCAATCATCATTGGTCTATTTGTTATTCCAATTGCTAAGGCCAGCACTGATTCAAAGGTGAGTATTGATCTCCATTCCTGATATAAGCGCTTATCAGATTATTAGCAGTAATTCTAGAGAGACATTCAGTAGGTTCCGGCTGACATTGGGTAACACAATACCCCTTGGTAAGATTGTTTCTCAGAATTTCTAGCTTACTACTACTATTAACGACTGCGAAAGGTGTTCAAATATTATGCCTTCGGAATACGAAACAACTCCTTATGACAAGATGGCCCATCTACAAAACGAAAACGCTAAGTATTGCTTAACCTTAAGTTAGATTGATCCGCGTGTCTTTGACTTAGCCACAGGCTAAGCTCATGTATAACATAATTTTGGCCTATTTTAAGGTAGTTTAACATACATTCAATTTCAATTTTAATCAATCTATTTTAATTCCCAAAATCTTTAAACCAATCTACCTCTACGAACAATAGCCTCAGTAACACTAACAGTGAACCACAGGCTACAGCAAGGGGAATAGGTTTTAACTTAATTACACTTGATTACAAGTAATCCTATTAAGTTGGGAGGTAATCAAGCTACCGCATGCAGATGAAGCCGAAACGATCCATGTTCACGCCTCTATTGAGTGGCCAGAATTTTAAGTGGGTAATGGAAATAGAATTTGTTGTTATTAAGGGGGTTTGAGGGTAATCTAAGTGATGTTATTTCTTGTAGGAAATATAATTAGTTAATTTAAAATCTTTGATATGCGATTATGTCTACCAATTCTTACTTTTAATCCACATTTATTAAAATTCCAGGTGGTTTTGTCGGCTCCAGCAACATAATTTCAAGCCAAGGCGTACAAGGGAGCACTATGCTCGAACATTTGAATGACGAACAGATCATTTAAAATCTTTGAAATTGATATATAGCTCTTCTTCTGATCGAGTCACTCTACAGGTTAATCCCTTAACAGGCCATTTCCCTGCCTTTCCTTGACATGTTTTTTTACAGAGATTGGATAAAAGCCCGCTTTATATGCCCTCTCAGACACGGCGGTGCAAACACCGCAGGCTGCCTTTTGTAAGTTTCTTAAAACCCACAAAACAATAACAGACCGACCTACCGAACTAAGAAAGTAAAAGGTACATAAAATGTAGGTATACCTAAGTAGCTGCGACATTGACATATATATTTTTTTAATGTTTTTAATTTCAGTCATCTAACTTCCAGGATGGAAATTATATAAAATCTATACCTAACCAGCGTATCCTTATCTACAGAGAAGAGTTATCAACCCCACCTTTATTTATATAAAAAAACATTATACACGAAAAACTTTCATTAAATAATCCAGTAGTATCCTATTGCAAGGTAGGCAAGCTACAATACTAAGCCTGACATAGGCTTCGAAACGTGCCACCCGTGGATAAAAACACAGGATTAATATGAAAAAACAATACCATCTAATCATTTGAATGTCACAGACAAACAAATTGGGGAGATTAGAGATGGATTGAAATAGAAAAATGAAAATGAAACAATCTATGAATTTTGTTTTTCAAAGTCTGGGCTGTCAATTTGTTAACATAGTTTTAGGAAGAAGTTGAAAAAAAAGGATGAATAAAGATAAAGTCCTAAGGCGAGGAAAAATGTTTTTTTTTTTCAGGAGCTAAATAAAGTCTTTAATTGACAAGGTCTGATTTCAAAAGAAGATTCAATGATTCAAATAGTTCCATTTCAGTTATTTAGGTAGTAAAGTATTTAGCCCTGACACCCCCTCCATACTAAAGCATAAGATATTAACTAAGCCTTTTAATCTTATACATACTATTTTCAACTTTACGATACCAAGATAATTAAAATTAAAACATTTCATTACTAGGTCGAATTTAAAATCTAAACGCAAAAGGTCAAGATGGCGTCAATCACAGCCATAACAAAACAAATGAAGCACAAAAAATCTCGCCAACAAACCGAGAAAGCAATAAAATACGAAACTCTTAATACCCACAACAAATTACTTGAAATGACTCATAAACAATTACTTAGAAAACCCGCACACTGCAGACTTTTAGTCGGCCGATAGTTTGTTTGGGCTTATAAATCAGTATGAAGATGAATGGTAGATCAGGTATTTAGCCGGCATCACGTCGACCAGTCCTTTATTGAATTCACGATTTTCTTCAAAAAAATATTTTTCCAACCATGCATCGAGTCAAAAGTCGGTCGACAGTTGAACCAACGCGGAGTAGAAAATCATGAATTCAATCAATGTTTTCAGTGGGTCTGATATCGACTAAATACCTGATCTTTGTAATGTGCGTACTACCATTCATCTTCTTACTGATTTATGAGCCCAAACAAACTATCGGCCGACTAAAAGTCTGCAGTGTGCTATTCTTGTCAACTTTGAACGTTGAAGTCCACAGTACTGTATTAATTTTATTGGGCAATAATTTTGAGCGATCAATATTGTGTTTGTCGATTCTTAAGCAATTAATTTGAGTGAGTAGGTTAATAAATAATACTTAAAATTTTGAATGAATGTTAAATGCAAATAAATCGAAATTGGTGATCTTATTATTGAAAGTGTAAATAACAATATGACTTTTACGTTACTTGAAATATGGAAATTATTGGGATGTTCCAGTACTTCCACATTATCAAAACATTTTTATATATTTTTACAGGCATAAAAATTGTAGAAGATTCCGCAAAAATACAATTAACTCAAGTAGGTCTTTTCTAAATCATTGATAAGAACGCTCAGCTTATTTACATACATTCACTTTATGTACCTACGCGGCAATCAAAAACATTATTAAAGAAAAACAGCCTACACAAGTAACTAAACACACTTCCCAAGAAACATTTTCCTACAAAATAAAACGCAAAACTAAGCACATTTTCACAACATGTAACACTATACGCAAACTTAGGCGTCCGCAAACTTTAAACTAAACTTGTGATTCTATAAAATTTTCAATTTTCTATCACATTATCGAGGCAGCACTTATTTTACAATGTCACTAAAACAGATTTAGTCTAAAATATGGGCTAGATCTAGCCATATTTCCAAAACGGGCTTAGTTTAACATTTAAGATAGTTTCAAGTTATAAAATGAGCTTAGTTTTACATTTTCGGACGGTTTATGAAATAAGTTTTCGCTGGCTGAATTTGAAGAGAGTTTTATTGAGCTGTCGAAATTGTCTTTGTTAGTACAATATTATGAACTGATTTTATGGTTATTTATAAGTTGCTGCTCGAAATGTAAAAATAACATTAGTATGTTAGCCGAAATCCCAGAGGAATGCCTTTTTAAAGTCTGTATCTGTATTTGTACCATTCACCGATTCAGATTTACTATATATTTATATATTTGTTGTAATTACAATTTTAAAAACAAAGGTATAGGACAAAAGTTAAGCAAAGTTTGGAGTGGTCAGTCTATGCGTAGGTGATAATCTATGTCATACATTACCAAATCGATGACCCCAGTATAAAAAGCATAGGCTAAGTAGATAATGATATTTATGATATAACAAACACAGCAGACTGAAAGGCCTTACAAACCGGCATAACATCGTATATTACGTTCAAAACATTAAAATACACCGACTATACTATTTTCCAGTGACACAACCCTGTTGATTTTTGCGCCTAATTAACCACTTTTGAAATTCCAGTTAGAAATTTGGTTTTCAACACCTCGAGTTGGGGTTAGCGACTAAAGTTAAATAGAGTGGGGTCAAATATTAAGTTAACTAAGCGGTTCAAACATTCCGAACAAATATAGTTATGAGAGGGGATCGTTCTAATTTAATCTGTCGTAACTTTTCTGGAATTTTGTGTTGCCGTTTCAAAGAATTTTGTTATTTAATAGTAATATTGAAATGATAATCTGTCGTAACTTTTCTGGAATTTTGTGTTGCCGTTTCAAAGAATTTGGTTATATGTTATCGTAATATTAAAATGAGCATTTATTGAGTTACAAGTATTGTCCTCCAAACAGATTTGTGGACTTTCTAATTTTGTGTTACTCATAGAACACAAAATTAGAAAGTGTACTAGCTTCCACCCGCGGCTTCGCCCGCGTAGATTTCGGTTATATCACGTTTCCGAGAAAATCTTCAAAAGTCCGAGATAAAAACCATCCTATGTTCTTTCTCAAGATCAACTCTATCTCTGTACTAAATTTTATTAAAATCAGTTCAGTGGTTTAGATGTGAAAGCGTAACAGACAGAGAGTTACTTTCGCATTTATAATATTACGAATAGTAGGGATGTTACTCGGGAAAAGTGTAACTTTCCAACTGTAAAAGAATTTTTCATATCGCATCAGTAGTTTCGTAGCCTTTAGGGTGTAAAAACAAATAAAACAATCTTTTTTAATGTATTAGCATAATAAAGTAAAGATTTGAAAGAAATAAGGTTAACATATCAAAGAAAAATATATTTCCTTATATTGTAGCAATACGTAAACGGCTTTCAAACATTGTGAATAGACTAAGACTTCTTTATAAGAGTTCATTGAACCTCTTTCAGCTTTACGAAAAAATTTGTTCAGCGCAAAAGTTATTTTGTATCTGTAAGAAATACAAAATAAGAAAAAGTCCTCTAATCTGTTTCTAGGACTACAGACATCCCTACTAATATTATAAATACGAAAGCAACTCTGTCTGTCTGTCTGTCTGTTACCCTTTTCACGTCTAAACCACTGAACTGATTTTAATCCAATTTGGTACAGAGATAGAGTTGATCTTGAGAAAGAACATAGGATAGTTTTTATCCCGGACTTTTGAAGAGTTCTTTTGGAAACGCGATATAACCGAACTTGATGCGGGCGAAGCCGCAGGCGGAAGCTAGTAATCTATATTTTATCCCGGTAAGGACAGTGGTTCCCACGGGACGCGGGTGAAGTGGCGGGAAATCGGCTAGCAGCTTATACCTATAGCGTGATGATGATTTATTAAACAAATTATTAAACTTCAAACATAAAAGTACAAAATATTTTACCACCCTTTGTATTAAATATTTATTGCGAGCAAAATTGTAATATAACGCGTCGTGGCAGTCCAATTGACAAGTCATTATTCATTATGAAATATGTCCAAAACAATCGCGAGCAATGATTCGTAAATAAATGTTATCTGCTACTGAAATTGTGATGTGATGATGAAATGCTTTTTTAAATTAAATTGTAAGATTTTGGGTATATGGTGAAGGGTTTTCGAGGTCAAAAAATTGGCTTAGAGTACGCGTAAACTACAAAATAAAACAGTCGGTTGACAGTCGATCAATTTCGAATTCTAATCAAAGGTTGCAGTCTTCATACAGATTTATGCGCGCAAACAAACTATCAACCTACTAAAAGTTTGCATTGAGCGAATACTCTAAAGGATAATGTTTTTCTTCTTTTTTTTAATTTTTTAATTTATTCTTTATAGCACACTTAACAATAAATATATAAAAAGAATACAGACAGTTTATGTACAATGGGGAGCTTAACCCAGAATTGGGTTCTCTTACAGCCAACCTTAAAGCCATAGACAGATTTTAATCTACTGATGCGCGGAAAAAGAAACTTTTACGAATCTAGTTATAAGTATAAACTTGATATAGTTTTTAATACTCATACCCAGGCAAAGAAAAGAATAAACACACTATTTTTGTGAGATCTAGAGAGATGCCACATTATTTTCATGAAACACTCGTAACATACCTCTAAATTAATTAAAACACAAACCACAAAAGCAATTCTATTCTTAGCTACATAAAGATGAAAATACATTACCTAGGTTTTATATAATTAAGTTAATTAGTGTTCTCGTTGGATCAGCTCGTAAACTTAATGATTTATGTTACTTTCGCTAAGGTACGGTACACATGGGACCGTAGAGGATTACCAAGCTTGTTTTCTGTATTTACCACGGAGGAAGGAAAGATAGTGGAGATGCCATAAGGAAGGTAGGTCAGGCGTCTTCTTGTAGGTCAAGTAATGTACGGTAGGCGTGATTAGTTACTACGATAGTTCAAATCAAAACAATCTGTTAAAGATTGGTATCGATTGATTGGCAATTTGGCAAAAAAAATGGGTGGTTTATAATGAAGACGTATAAATGTGGAGCTTGTAACGTTTTCCCACCCGCATTTTGGCGCGATAATTTCTTAGGAGATTTTGCGTTATGTATGATATCTCCGGTAGTAATTTTGTTCTCCATGGTACTTACTATGATACTACGTAGGTGTTTTGTTTTAGAATGGCTTTGAAAACATAATTATATCGTCACCGTTGTTTTCCCAAAGGTATATATACATGCAGTGTGTTATACTTATAGTTTATTCACATTATCTGCCCAGCCTTTTCCTAATATGATTTAACAACAGTGATGTTTACATGTTTTGTCTAAAGAAATTAACTTCTTAATATTATGATTTCTACGAAAGTAGTGAATGATAAACCCTGATCTACTACCCTTGCATCGGGTGAGACAGGAAGCCCACCTCAACATAGTTAGAAAAAGGCTAGTCAGGTAGACCGCTAATCATATATCCAGCTAACTCAGGGTTCAAGGTTTGACAGTCACATCATCAGTCGAAATGTACAAAGCACATTATGTAGCTAGTTCGCACTAAGCCCAGTTAACTCTACCTTAGTCACCAAGCCAAAACCAACTCAATGGCAAGAAAACCTATTTAACCTACGAAAATTTTCCACCCAAAAAAGCCACCAAAAGCATGATCTAATAGAATTTACGAGAAACTCCCCTATGATGTACGGCCATACATATCATTCCGGGCCATTGATACCCACGTTAGCGAAAAAGTGTTAAGATGTTAACATCAGAGAGCCTAACAAGAGAGAAAATTCAGTAGATCATAAATCTTTGAAAGAAAAAATATTCTATTATTTATGGGGGTAATAGTTTTAATGGTGTTTTAGTTGAGCTGGTTTTATGGTGAAAATATGTAGTTTTATGGTAAAAATAAAACACTTTATTCTATGTTATACTTCTATATAAAACCTTATTGTTACTAAATAATCATCTGCTTAGCCTTTTCCCAACTAATCTACACTGGTAGGGTCAGCATTTTTTTACATGGAGAGACTGCTTATCTGACCTGTCCACAACCCAGCTACCCGGATCACCTGGTACATACCCTTAGGTAAGACGGGTTGTCAGAATTTCTGTCTTCTTATAACCTTGTGACTACCAAAGATGTTGAAATCACAGCTAAGACCCACCAATTTAACGTTCTTTCCGAAACGCCGAATAAAGTACGAGGAAAAACAAATTAAAGTTCAATGAAAATAAACATTTGCACATATTTCACCTTTGACATTTCACCTACGAAAAGTCCCCATCTAAAAATACATGAGACCATAACGAGCTGGTAGAATAAAAAATCAAATAAAGCCAAAACTTAACAATTATACAGCGCTGTCGTCACTGTTCCGACCTCAAATGTTACGAAGCAAAAAGTATGTGTAAGGGCTTATTCACATTTGTACATACGGTAGTAGGAAATAATGTTATTGTAAAAAGTCGGAGTCATAGGTTTTTTCCAAGAATCTATAGATAGATAGATAGATAGATAGATATTCTTTATTAGGTACACCAATGTTACATTTTTGATCTTAAACTAGGTATTTAAAGTAGGTATACTATACTAATATTATAAAGCCGAAGAGTACGTTTGTGTTTGTTTATTTGCTTGAACTCAAATGTCAGAAACTGTAGGACTGATTTCAAAAAAAATCAGTGTTAAGTGGTCTACTTACTTATTAAGGAAGGCTATTGGCTACTTTTTATCCGAGTACGTGGTGTAGTAGTACGAATAAAAATCGTTTTTTGTATGGGAGCCCTCAAGATATTTATTCAATCCTAGATTTCAGTACGTTTATTTTGTTGTAGATCGATGTAAACAACTATCTTAATATAACTGTTATTGAGATACAGACCAGTGATAGACCGACAGCCAAGACCTAATAACACGATTCCATTGTGCCCTTTGGGTACGGAACCCTGAAAAAACATTTACATACTATTCCAACGCATGAATGTATCTAGTCCCTTATAAAGCAAAAACCGTTCCGTTCACAGTACGGCTACCAAAGCCTATGTCGTGTAACTGACGGTTTATTTCGCGAACTCGCTGAAAATGGCTTCAGGACGCTGAAATAGTAAAATGTTTTATTATGTTAAGTTTTAGTTCGTGTAGTATTGTTTTAGTTAAGCTATGGTAATGTGTATCTAATATTACTAGCGTACACCCGTGGTGTCACTCGCGTCCCGTGAGACTTCTCTATGTAACGGGATAAAAATTTGAAAACCTTTTTCACATGGGTTAGCCAACTTTTGAAATATTTATTTTTTAATTGGTCTAGTATTTCCTGAAATTAAAGCATTCAAGAGACAAACTAACAAACTCTCCAGCTTTGTTATATAATAGTAGATCTGTGTTAATTGCTGCCTTATTATTGCTTCTAAAAATACATATACACTCTTTTGCAAAAAAAACGGGCACCTATGCGAAATCTTGGTTTTATGAACTTTAGGTATGTTTCAAAGCGTTTTAATGATTGGAATATGTTGCTAGCATCAAAAGGGGTAGCAAAGCATGCGTAAGAGTGTATTCTAAATTTGAATTTCGGAGAATTGCTAAGATAGTGGTAAAACCTTGTTCTAGATTAATTCTTAGCAGAAAGTTTGTTGGTGTTTTGAAAAGTTTTTGATATGATTTTCAGAAAACTGATAATGCAGTTTTAATAAGTGATTGTTATACCCTTCTGTTACATCAAAAAAAAAATTAAAAACTATGCATATTTGGTAAAATTTTCGCCTATACCAAATGGTCCATACTGATGATTGATGGCAATGTTACGAGTTTCGATATTTTTGAGTAAACCGTTTTACTGTTTTGATTTTGTACTCGAGTGTTTTAAAATATCCCTTTCTTATAACTAAACATAATTTAGAGGTGTATCAGTACTTTGGACTGCGAAAAATCCAATTTTAAGTTTGGAGTACTGATCACAACACGTCTCCTTTTACACTGTGACATTTAAAAAATACCAAATTTGGTCATAAATGCAAAAATAACAATATGAAAAATAATGAGAAGGGTTAAAGCTATTCAAAAAGTTAAATTATTGCCACGTAGAAGCTCTCGATAACGCCATTGGTGTCGATTTACTAAACGATCATTTGGCCGAAAGGGACCCATACATTCAACATTATTGGTCATACTTATGTTTCTTCAGAAATTATCAGGTAGTACAATATTGTTATGATTTAATCTGGACAGTGCTGTAAATACCAGAAAACCTCAGTGCAGACAGGTTTATTGAATAAAATGTAGGTGGAATGAAAACCCGCTATTTGAACGCTCAGTCTCATAGAAGTTCAGAGGTCTACGGAGTTTCCCAAGAGTCGACCTTGGATAAAAATTAGTGATTATGAAACCTAAAAGTCTCGTGTTCATAGTCTATGCGATAATTTCTGTATTTTGCATTCTGTAAAGACTTTTTCAAAATGTCAAAGTCTGATAATAGTCGAGTTGTGATCGGTACTCCCAACTTAAAATTCGTTTTGTCGCAGCCCAAAGTACTGATACACCTCTAAATTATGTTTAGTTATAAGAAAGGGATATTTTAAAACACTCGAGTACAAAATCAAAACAGTAAAACGGTTTACTCAAAAATATCGAAACTCGTAACATTGCCATCAATCATCAGTATGGACCATTTGGTATAGGCGAAAATTTTACCAAATATGCATAGTTTTTAAATTTTTTTTTGATGTAACAGAAGGGTATACAATCACTTATTAAAACTGCATTATCAGTTTTCTGAAAATCATATCAAAAACTTTTCAAAACACCAACAAACTTTCTGCTAAGAATTAATCTAGAACAAGGTTTTACCACTATCTTAGCAATTCTCCGAAATTCAAATTTAGAATACACTCTTACGCATGCTTTGCTACCCCTTTTGATGCTAGCAACATATTCCAATCATTAAAACCCTTTGAAACATACCTAAAGTCCATAAAACCAAGATTTGGCATAGGTGCCCGCTTTTTTTGCAAAAGAGTTTATTTAGAAAGTTAATAAAAGTTTTGCTCACTATTCTAAACTAACTAACAAAAACTATTCTTCTATAAGCTTAACGAGTTTTCGAGCTTAGTTTTTAACCTTTTTGCCTACGTCTATGAAAAAAAACACAACAGAAACATATAAGCCAAAACAAAAGAAAACGCCAACTTTCAAATAAAGAACAGAATGTATTCGTTAGCCATTTTAATCTTCTTTCCTCCTCTTTTACTATAAAACAAAAAGAGACAGCGAACATTCGTTGCTCGTTTAAAAACAGAAGGCAAATGTTTGCAAATCAAAAGCCAATATCGGCAGATCGATACAATGGCTTTGACATATTTGCATAATAGGATTTGTGAACGGAAAGCTACGAAATATTGAGAAGGCGGTTTTAATCAATGTTCACATTGAGTATTGATAGTATTATATATATGACTTATTTAAGGTAGAATGGTACTTCAAAGAAAGCACTTTATTTTATACTTTTGTGTGTTTTCTTAATTTTTCAGGGATCTGGCCAATCAGAATAGTTATCATCGTCCATGGACAGTCGCTGATCTCACCAAAGAAGGAAAAATGTAACCTTCCGGGAGTCATCCATATTGTTTATTTTATCACTCCAAATACCATTGTTAGACAAAAGTATAATTTTTAACATAAACAAAATGGTAAAATAAGAGTTTTTGCCTTTCTACTGAAACTTTTTACTCGTGTAAAATATAATGCCAGATTTTTTGGACTTTTGCTGTTAAAAACCTTTAATATAATTAAAAAAAAAACGTATTGAGCATGAAGAAAAATAAACAAATAAACTATTCCTATACTTTATCATACAACATCGAAACCCTTTAACAGTGATCTTTGCCTTATAAAAAACCTATTGTCTAATAAAAACCGGGTAAGCTCTCCCTAAGCTCAAAACTTTGCATGGAGGTCCCATTAGACCCCAGAGGTCCTGAGAAAAACAAATAAAAGCCTAGAATAGTCAGCAAATATGCGAAGGGAAAGATAAAAATAGCTTTGAGAAAATGTCCCCATTTGAAAGTTGGATGTTGTGAAAATAAAAATGTGTGTTTTTGTCAAGAAATATGACTAAGATTTATTATTTGTCAGGTCTGTTATAATAGCCATTAAGAAACTTACAATAGAAAATCACATATGTATAATATACCAACGGTGAAAGAAAGCACTTTTAGGGAAAGAATTTGTCTGTAAAAAAACGAAAAGTCTGCTATCGCCAATACGCTGTGATAAAGCGTGGTGATCAAGACTCATTATTTCTATGATGTATGAAAACGCTACAATAAAAGGAATGCTTTTTAATGTCCAATAGCCACCAATAATAAACCACTTCATACGTTTTTCATTATACCTAGGTATCACCATCAGCGCATAACTTCGAACATAACATAAAATGACAAATTATAATTCAAATTAATATCACACCATTTCCATACAAACTCATTTGAAAACCAAACGCGTTGGCAGACCTCAATAATTTAGACCAATTTCACAGGTCAACAATATCTAGGGATGGGTCCATGGAGTAAGGAAAGATGACCAGATATTCCATAATGCAGGTAGGTCAGACGTCTTCTTCTAGGTCAAATTCGTACGGTGGGCATGACCAAAACGATCAGTTACGAGTGAACCATCTAGGCGTTCGGGTTTTTGGGTCGTCTGTCAACGATTTTTGGTATTACAAGAAATGGTCGGGTCCAAAGAAGGCGTATAAGGGCGAAGACAGTAACGTTCCTTGTCCCCGCTCACCCGCATTTTGGCGCGCTACTTTTTTAGGCAATAAATAGTAAGTCTGACAACCAGTCTTACCAAGGGACATTGGGTTACTCGGGTAACTGGGTTGAGGAGGTCAGATAGGCAGTCGCTATTGTAAAACACTGGTACTCAACTACATTCGGTTAGACTGGAAGCCGACCCCAACATAGTTGGGAAAAAGACTCTTACGATGATGACTTTTTAGGCGATATTCCGTTATTGGCACCTCTTACTGACTAAAAACTGTCGTGTTCGTAGGTCTTTTATGTACCAGGGCCGCGGTAGTTCTTTCGAACATCCCACAGCCCCGGCAGGCCTTGGCCCTACTGGCCGTTATTGGCACCTCCGCTAGTCATATTATTCTCCATGGATAGGGCGTATAATTATTCCGAAGGTACCAGGAGCGCATTAATCTTGAAGAGGTCTTCGATAGAGGGCTACTATCAATCACTGATCTTGGAAGCTATACTTCATCTTTAGATTGGTTTCATTCCGTATCAGTCCCGGGTGTAATGGAAATTGATAACTGGGAGTTTAGAAGGTTTTTGTTTATTTTTTTTAGATAGTGAAATTGAGCTGTTTTGTTATAGAGGTCAAACAGGAAGTTATAGTCAATATTACAGCATATAGCATTGACGTCCTTTTATTTTTTGTAGCTATATTTTGTTTAGTTTGGATACTTTTCTGACATGAAAAGACATTTTTCAAAGCTGACTGCATAACAACACTTTTTAAACGTCAAATATACACATGACTTCAAAAACCTGACTTTTACCACTTCCTATAAAATATGTTTTTGCTATGGAGAAGAATTGGTACAACCAACCCTCCAGCAACAAATATATTTTTTCATCAATGTAAAAGCTAAAGTGCAAGTTTAATGCACCAAATTACTAAGCAGAGCATATTTAAATGAGACAGATCTAAAACTAGACTAAAATCCCACAAATCTAGCCCCGACACCAAAAGACTAGCCTTTCTATTCTCCTTTAACAAAATTACTAAAACAAGGAAATACTTATTCGGTACAAAATCGTCCAGCTAGCAGATTTAACACAAGATTGTAACAACTATGTATAGACTACTAGAAGAGACAATGTATACTGTATGTAACTATTTCTTAGCTTTATTTGCTCAGAAATATGTGTTTTAGCACCGACGAAGCGTAAATGTTGGCAATGAGATAGCGTTATTGCAGCATTAGAGTAAATTGTTTTCTTAGATATTTGAATTTTTATTATTATTTAGTTTGTGTGTACTTTGTTTGGTTGTGAGTTTTCTGTTGCCTATGGCAGTGCAGCCAGTTCTAAACTGAAACGTTCATACGGAAAACGACTCAATCGATTGATATGAAACTTGTATGCAGATTGGCAGTGTAGGCAACCTTTGAAGACATTTTTAGAATTCGTACAGCTTGCTACAAAAATTTAAACACCTGTTGAACACTTATCTAAAATCTAAAAGAAAAGTTTAAAAGTTTTTGTGGTACGACGGCTAGAGTTTATCTCAAGTCTTTGCCCCAAAAAATATTTGTAACAATTTATTTCAATGTGACTAAATTACTACTAGTATAGAATAACAATGCGTCTTTAATCCCCAAAAAACTCAAGAAACACTTAAAAACTAATGCCAATGACACTTCATTCAACAAAAAACAAACAAGAAAATTACAAGAAACTTTTTTCAAAAAAGCACGCCCTTATTTGCATGGAAGTTCCAGCCCCAAAACTTTAGGTCTGCGGACCCCAACTGTCGTGGTTTTGGACTCCCGGCTCGGACCCGGTTTTTGTTCATGTTTCGCTTGAGTTAATGCCGAGTTAGAATTCATTGTGTTTCGTAGTGTTACTGTAAATAAAATATACGGAGCTAACAGTATCTGATCTTTATTTAAAGAGTTTGTTGCTCAGCGAAGCGATTTTCAATTGTTTTTTGTGGGTTTAAAAGACATTGTTGGTAATTGTGTTAATTTTGCAAGTCGTAATTGAGTGATAGCTCATAAAAGGTATATTAAAAAAATACTCACAAAAATACCAATTAGTTTATATGAAAAGTATAGAGAAAACCATACTCGCAACTATCAGTGTTTCCACATTAGCGGATTTTGCCGCTCGCTTTTTCTAGGTGAGACATATTCCGCGCTGATAAAGCCTGATAGAAACCTGGGATTTAAATCTGTCACGCTATTTCAGCTATCATTGCTTGAACCAGTAGTTGTTTGTTGATATGATCACGCCTAAAAATATTCTTATTTTATAAAAAAGGTTTCATAGAAATTAGCTTTCATATTATCCAACGAAAAGTTTCCTTTTAAATAAAATACTAGCAAATATACATTATTATCGCAACAATACCATGTCAGAAATATTTATTTGTATATACCCATCTGTGTTACCATTTTATGTCGGTACACAGCCGCGGTCAGACACCGGACAAAGGTTTTTGTGTCACCTGCCCCGTTTGTCATATTTTGTACAAATGAATCCTATTTAATTATAATATTGTCATATAAATTTATATTTTGTGGAGAACTGGGGATGGGATAAATGTTTGATCATAAATTAATGAATAAAAACTGTCTTAGTTATTTAATTTTAGTTAAAGTACGTAATGTATGTGTAAGTACTCATTCTCATTTCATTCTTAATCTACTTATTTTAAAACGCTGAAAAGTTTGCATAAATGTTCTAATCTCAGGAACTACAGAACGGATTTAAAGATTTCAGTGTTCTTGTTTCAGTTCTTTCATAATTTCATACTCATCTTCCTCGTAACGCTTAGTGAACTGGTATCGACTCCTAAAAAACTTACATTTAACGCTAGTGATTCTTGATGCGAAATCATTAACTTAAAAACCTCCATACACATAAAAACCTTATACGATTTTAAAAGTATTTACCCTACAGCCGTACTAACGCCCATAAAAATTCCTCACTGAATTTCACACCTTACTCCAATTTACCTAAAGTCCATTTTTCCAAAGCAAACCAAGTGACGATTTACAAATCGTTCAACATGCTCCGTACCATGGAGAATAAAATGACTAGCGGAGGTGCCATAATGGAAAATCTCCTAAGAAAGTAGCGCGTCAAAATGCGGGTGAGCGGGGGACGAGGAACGTTACTGTCTTCGCCCTTATACGCCTTTGTAGTACCAAAAACCGTTCACAGTTGTTTTAAAGAACTCGAAATACTCGTTACTTGACCATTATGTATTTGACCTAGAAGAAGACATATATTTCTTTCTTTTTTTGGCGGAAAATCATCAAAATGATCCCCGCTCTGATTTAACGGCATTAGAGAGTGTCAGACTTCCTTCTTGCCTTTTGTGCACCAGGGCCGCGGTAACTCTTTCGAACAATCCCGAACAGCCCCGGAAGGAACGAAGGCACCTGACCTACCTGCATTATGGCATCTCCGCTCATTCCTTACTCCGTGCTATGTACGCTAACGATGTTTCAGTTTGTTTGTTTGCGCTACAGATCGTTGGATTCTGTTTTGTATAGAGGTTCAGGATACGCCAATCTATCTATGGTTTAACGATTGATTGGGGTGATTGAATTTGTGTTACCTAGATGAAGATTTTGCTTGCCTATTTACACAATAGGTGTTTCTAATCGACTGTAAAAATATTTTTGAGAAAGAAATAGAAAGTTTCACCAGCGGTCTTACCCTTGTCCCATAGAAACTAGAACTTTTTTCTACAGGTAGAAAGTAACCTACTCATTACAGATTGTTTGACAATTAAGTAATTTTATTGCAGCTTGTTTACCTTAATATTGAACAGTCATCTTTGGTCAAAACAACATTATAAGTAGGCCAAAACTCCAACCATTTCTAAGCAGTTTATAAAAAAAAAACACCAAACACGTGAGAAGATATAGCATTCTAATTTAAATTTATTCTATCTTGTATCTTGATATAAATTCCAGCGGCCATTTAGTTTCGCCTCTCAACCTATCTTAAGGTTATATCGCTTAAAAGCTTCCCTTTGAGTCAGAACTACCTATTTTTAGCCCTGCCACCCTTTGAGAAAACCCAAAAGATAAATCGAGGTACAAATTAAATAGTACATCTTTCTGAAGATTTGTTACTACTTAAATTATGTACTTGGTTTATTAGTACTTAAACATTTTCAAAGTAAGCGTAATCTTAAAAGCTATTTCAACGATATTAATGTTCACCATCTTTTGTTGAGAATTTTGTATAGAATTCTCTTCTGAAATGCCGATGGTAGTATGCTTTTAATATAGAAGAAGGTATTATGGAATTATGACAAGACGTGTCTTTAAATTTTAACGAGTATTTTTGAGGTTGACTTTGCAAAATTTTGGGTAAATTCCTGTTGAGTTTGATGTTAATTCTAAAAGCAGTCTTTATAGCCACAGTAACCTATAAATAGTGCAGGTGGGATGTTTAAATGAAATAAGATAAACTGACTTGGTACCTGAGGATAAATTACGTATCCAAGATTTGAAGTCGCTTGATTGTACTAAAAGAGAAAAAACTTTAATAAAGTTACGCAAAACACTTCCACGTTTAATACAATGTTGCCAATTTCTTACGAAATATGTAGTAGATATAAAGGCAACTAAAGTCCTGCAAAACCATAAATTAAAGGTAATATAAATATAAGATTACATTTGAGGAAAACCCGTACTTATAAACTTAAATACTTCCTGCACTCGAATATGGCTTTAACAAAATAATTTCACTTGGAGTGTTTGAGTGAATTGGAATTGGAAAACAAGGAAAACTCTCACAGGGTAAACATTAATAACTCCACCTTATTCATATTAAAAACACGTCTAAACTCCTTAAGGAAATCACCCAAAACATCCAATTTCCGATACCTAACCGAGCCTCTAAGGACCGATACTACATCCCAATAAAACGACTGTGTTATTGAAAGACAAAACTACGCCCATGGATAAATGACTAGCGGAGATGTCATAACAAAGTCTCCTAAGAAAGTAGCACGCCGAAATGCGGGTGTTCGGGGGACGAGGAACGTTACTAGCTTCGTCCTTACATGCCTATGGAGCCCGCCCATTATTTTAAAAATAAGATCACCAATCTTTGACAGATTGACAAGGAACCTAAACGCCTCGTTAATTCTAGTAACTGGTCACGCCTATAATCATCGGCACGGATATTGAGCCCTGACCTTCACCTGCGCAGAAGCGATTTATTGGTTTATGGCCTTATGTGTACAGTGCGCAAAGCGAACCCCACTCTTCCGCCGAGAGCTCAATAACCGTACCGATAACTATACCATACGTTGCTCGACCTACAAGAAGGCGTTTGACCTACCGTCCTCATGGCATCTCCGCTATCTTTCCTTCCTCCGTGACAACGCCTATTTCTCTACGAATTCAATACTTTAGGTGCGTCGAATCCAATATGTGTCTAAGACTTTCCATTATTCATCCCACTACATATGTACGGTGGGCCTCGTAATAAAATTGCGCCCTGAAATTTATATAAGAGTACTGCAAACTTTTTGTCGGCCGATAGTTTGTTTGGGTTCGTAGATGAGCTTGAAGATGAATGTTACGGGTAGTAAGTTTAAGCACCTTGGAGTATTATTATTATGTTGCTCAGGAAACTGGGTTGGGGACTTCAGATAGGAAGTCGCTCCTATGGTACTCAGCTGCATCCGGCTACACTAGAAGCCGACTCCAACATAGTTGGGAAAAGGCTGGGCAGATAATGAGGAATAGTAGTACGCACATTACAAAAATCAGGTATTTAGCCGGTATCAGACCGATGCGATGAAACACTTTGATTGGAAACAAGATATACTTTTAAAAAATGCCAACTATAGAGTCCACTGTCGGCCGACTAAAAGTCTGCAGTATAGGTAGTCTAAAACTGAGGTGCGGGCGTTTGCACGCGAGTTGAAAGTTGATGGGCGAAGTTCAAAAGAGTGTGTTTTGTTTTATGCAAACATTGAAGCAGGTCATTTGGTAAACAAAAGCGGTGGTCCTTTTAGTTTTTATGGGTTTTAGGATCAAGTTACCCACGTGTCTGTGTTATACAATTCTACGCGTGTGTAGGCACGTGTTTGAATTCTAACTGAAACGCTGAATGCCTGTGAATTTTGATGCTAGGGTCGTGATTGTGTGAGTTACGCCTAATCTTTTATGTGCCTTAGTAACCTATCTATCATGGGAATTGCATACGAGAGATTTAATTTTGATTTTAGCACTATGACATTCTTAGCACTAGGACGTTGTAGGCTAGCAATTGAATAATAGATCTAACCCCATACAAGTTATGACAAATTCCTATCCCTGGTAAGCAAATGATCTAACACAGGCTATTAAATAGCCTGTCAACCAAATCATCATCATCATCATCATCATCTCAGCCATAGGACGTCCACTGCTGAACATAGGCCTCCCCTTAGATCTCCACAGATACCTGCTGGAGGTGACTTGCATCCAGCGTCTTCCGGCGACCTTTATAAGGTCGTCTGTCCGCCTTGTTGGTGGACGTCCTACGCTGCGCTTGCTAGCCCGTGGTCTAAACTCCAGCACTTATAACCAAATATCTATTTTAAAAAAGTTAACTTACATAAGTATAAACAAAGATATGTAAGAAACAAAAACAATACTTCTGCTAGGTACTTTCTTGCATCGAAAAAAATATTGGTAATCAATTTAATTTGCACCTTACTACCATTAGCTGTAGTAACATTATCAATTAATTGCTTCAATAAAGGATCATTTGTGCGTATCAATTAGTGCACGTAATACATTGATATTATACGCTATTAACTGTTATGGGAAACCTTGTTTCTCATACATAATCAAGCATTATCGCAATATGGATATCTATAACTTGAGCCAATATTAACAAGAGGAAAAGTATTTTGTTTGATTGTACCCTAAAAGGATCCGAAACTGCTGAACCAATTTGAAAATTCATTTTATCCAGGTACGCGTAGGGGACGCGGGTGAAACGGCTAGTCATTTATTGCCAAACTTTCAAGAAATGGTACCTACCCAAAAGAGTTACTTGAAGCCACCGGATAAAAACTTGCTGATACTGAAAGAATATTTTGAAATCGGATCACTCAATCGTGTAAGATTAGCGTTTAAATAATAATATTCATTTTCGAGTTTTCGAAAAAATATTATCTGTGTAGGTATACAAACTCATCGTATTCGGTATTTAAGAAATGCAGATTCTTAACCCTTAAGCCCTACACCTATTTTACCATCCTATTTTCCTACAGGGGGTGCTCGAGTACCCCAAAGTAAAAATGTGATTATTTTTGGAAAATAACATACGGGTGAAATGTTTTATAATCATATTTACTTCTTAGGCAATTGAGATCACAAATCAACATATAAAATTAATAACATTTATTAACAAGAACATTTTTGGCACACTTTTATTTGGTGTTCCAAGCAAATAGGGATTTGGCACTTATTGCACCTGGCCTTGCATTTCCGGTCTTTATTATTGGGGCACATTCCACATCGTCCTTGTTTTTGATGGTCAGGCATGGCCCTTGCTGCTGGCACATCTTTTTTCAGGATACCTGCAATGACCTCCTTTACATCCCTCCTCAAACTTGGGGTTTGTAAACGATTTTTTCCAAGTGCTCATATATTAGCCCAAGTCCCAATTCTTTGAGAAAAGTTCGTCGGAATATGTGAACTTGTCGCTAAACCCTAAAATGGCATTTGGCTAGGGGGCTGGTTACATAGATTGCATAAATTACTCCAAAAATACTATTATTAAATTAAATAAATGTTCAAATAAAAATATCGATTTCCCTACACTGGGGTGACCAGGCACCCCACAGCACAAATACATCCGTCTACACGCATCGGCGAACTCCTCGCGACTGATAGATCTAGAGCGGGTACCACTAGGATAAAATACACTGAAACGCAAAATTGTGTGAATATAATTAATAAGTGAAAAATCCAAAATAAAGTTCCGTGGGGTTCTCCAGCACCCCAGGTAGGGTTCTAGGGTTAATGCCTATTACCGTATTTATTACAATTTTACTGTAAATCTTAAGTGTAAATGTAAATGACTGTAAATCCTATTTTACAATCTACCAAGTTCACAAAAACATAACATAGAGTTCCTTTTTCATTTCCATAATGTTGGTAAGCTCAATCCACTAACAGAATTCAAGATGGCGGCAAGTAAACAGCTGTTTTGATCGGAATATCAAGTGCAGCCGGGGGCCGAGACGATATCGATGCAATCGTATCTAATTCTGCCTGCAGCGCATTAAAATTGAACGCTGTCTGGTAGGGGCTTTATAAATGTGTTTATATTAATCTTGTCTGAGGAACGTGCTGGATCTGTCTAGCCTTTTCTCGACTATGTTGGGGTGGGATTCCAGTCTTAACGTATGCATCTGAGTACCAGTGTTTTACATGGACCGACTGTCTAAATGATCTCCTCAACCCAGTTGCCAGGGCAACATGGTATGACTGAAGATATTGCAAAATAATTAATTTTAAATTCCGATATAATCGTATTTAAACAATGAAATAAATCACCTTATTTGAAGAAAGATTTTTTATCAACATTTCATTTACCATTACAAAAATATATATGAATACATTCTATAGTTTTCATACAATGCAGCAAGCTAATATTACTAAACCAATTTCTGAGCAAAAAAATATTCTTACCGCTAGCACACGTACCATAACCCAAAAAACAAAAGAATGACGTAAAGGCCAAATACAAATAAATGTAATAGAAGACGTGTTTCTTTTTTACCACTGCATTTTATTAAAGGAACGAAAGGAAAAAAGATAAATGGGAAACAATGGGAATGTTCGTACCATGGAGAACAAAATGACTAGCGGAGATGTCATAACGCAAAATCTCCTAGGAAAGTAGCGCGATAAAATGCGGGTGTTCGGTGGACGAGGCACGTTACTAGCTCAATACCTACTCAATAACTTTATTGCATACCATAATGTGTACAGGCTGGTGTGTAAAATTAAAAGAAACAATTATGGACACTGTCGGACACAGCAAAGTTAGTTTTTAGAGCTCCTTACACTCTTTCTTTAGAACCGGCCCATTATTTTCAAAATAAAATCACCAATCAATCAAGACTAATCTACGATATTTTTGATTTAAAAAGGGACCCGAACGCCTCGTTAGTTCTAGTAACTGATCAAGCCTACGATACGTTGCTTGACCTACACGAAGGCGCCTGACCTACCTTCCTTATGGCATCTCCGCTATTTCCTTCCTCCGTGTTTCGTACGAAATGTATTTGTCAATCAAAGTTGTTGTATGTTCCTTGAAATGACGGGTTACAATGGGAATAACATGATGGAGTTATGCCTTGTTTTTGTGGCAAAGTAATTTAATCTTTATGCACGTGAGAATAGGGTTTTTTATTGTTTTTCCTTGCGGAAGAATTTTGTAAGCCAGTTTATCCTTTCAGGATTTGAATTCATGTTTGTTTTGGAAGATTTTCGTATTTTGTTTGTATGCCTAAATTAATATTTAAAAAAATGTATATGAAAAACTAATAAATAATTTTATATCATGATTATTGACCCTTTCAATAATTATTAATTGTAGTGAAATGATTGGCACGTGTAGGCAGATTTCAGACGATAAATATTTAAAGTACCTATAATTCCAATTTCCCAGAAGATTACTCAATGTTTTCATAAATCAAATAACAGTTCAAAGGTTTTTTTTTAGTATAATAAACGAGAAAGTCTTTCTGTAACAATAAGTAAACCCGTTTGCGTGTGTATTGAGTACATTTTGAAAACCATTTATGACACACACTAATACCTATAACTGTGTTATGAAATAAAAAATATTCAAACGGTCGCACACACGTATTGTTTAAAATGAAATTATGAATAGATGACTTGTTTCTTCCATATTTAATACTAGCTGTTGCCCG
Organism: Helicoverpa armigera; assembly: GCF_030705265.1. Lineage (NCBI taxonomy): Eukaryota > Metazoa > Arthropoda > Insecta > Lepidoptera > Noctuidae > Helicoverpa > Helicoverpa armigera. Next base: position 8,336,900 of record NC_087141.1, read on the forward strand.
CAACTTCGTCTGCGTGGGCAATATAGAATAGTCAAAATACTACTTATCCCGTAGGTGCATTCTTTCACGTGACAGTATAATTAGGATTAGCACTTAGCAGTAGCATAGATGTCATAGGTGTCATTGAACATCATTGGCAGTCGTTACGGGTAGTCAGAAGCCAGTAAGTCTGACACCAGTCTAACCAAGGGGTATCGGGTTGCCCGGGTTACTGGGTTGAGGAGGTCAGATAGGCAGTCGCTTCTTGTAAAGCACTGGTACTCAGCTGAATCCGGTTAGACTGGAAGCCGACCCCAACATGATTGGGAAAAAGGCTCGGAGGATGATGACTTAGCAGTAGCATAGATTCATTGATCAAGGTTGTGTTGTGGATGTGACCATTTATCTAAACGAAAGAAGTAAATTTTGTGACGTTGTGAATATCTCTGGATCTAGTCAGCCAATGTGGAAAATTATTACGTATGGTGCGTAAGTAATTTTCACAGGAAACAGCTATAATCTATGTCTATATGCTTTGAGTCTGACAAAGCTGTCATTTGTAAATTTTCTGCAGCTGCTGCGACTAATCAAAAGCCAGAAAGTCTGTCAGTCTTACCATGGATATCGTCTTGTGTAGTTGACTGGATTGAAGATAGGTAGATAGGTAGTCGCTCCAAGCAAAATATTGGTACTCAAACAGATTCGGTGACTGGAAGCCAACACCAACATAGTTGGGGAATAGCTGGATGGATGATAAAATGAGTCATCATCATCAGCAGGCGCATAGGGTAGGATAGTTTCACTTACTCACTATGGTAAGGCTGACCCCACATTAGGCGTGCGCAATCCTCGGGCGTGTGAGTAGCGCGGGCGTCGCGAGCGCGCTGCGTGAACGTCGCGTTTTGCTGCCCTGCGGCATGTGTGAAGAGTGCAAGCGACGCGCTCGCGGCGAGCACGCGGCGCTCAAGTTGCGTATTTACCCCTTCGCCCGCTATCCCCGCCGCTCGCTAAACGCCTTAGCAGTTAAACGTCAAGGAGAGCGGCGCGTGCGCGCCGCGAGCGCCCTGCAAACGCCGCAGGGCAGCAAAACGCGACGCTCATGCAACGCGCTCGCGACGCACGCGCGGCGCCCGTGCTACTCACACGCCCGAGGACCGCGCACGCCTAATGTGGTGGCCTAAGCCGGGACTCCACCGAAATGTTTGCATTAGTTCACGAATAGGCAAAATGTACGTATCTGTGAGAGTCCACTTCATGTGTTCGTACTTGAAACCTGCAGTTTTGCCAAGATTTTAAAAATGTGCGCTCGCAATTTGTCATTTCTTGGTGGAGCCAGCAAATCAAAAGAAACATAAGTGTTGTATACTGTGCGTCACTACCGCACACCGGGAAAATTTCGCTCTTGCGGAGGACGTATATTTTGTGTCACACGTAAACAGGACGACAGTAAGTATCCACCGAAACACTTTCAAAGATCTGATGAACGAACAAATCAGACCTGACTTGGTCACCTGGGGCCAGTCAGAGCTCTATGAAGCGATAATACGCTTTGGCTCCTACTGTTATTGTGGTTTCTGAAAATTTATTCACCTCATTCAACGATGAATGTAATTCTGATGGCGACGTTGGCAGATCAACTCTTGACTTCTCGAATAGGATACCATTGGTTTTTGTGCTATGCACACCTGCAATGCATTCTGGATTAGGATAGGATATAGGTGGATAGGATTTGCAACAGAGAACAATTCTGTCTTTAGATTTGTGATTAAATGACATCAAACGTAGTTTTATATAAAAGGTATTTTTTTAGACTTGGCTCGGGTCGTACTGAGACTGTTCGTAATCGTGAACAGTGTACTTGCGATCAGAAGTTGAAAGTAAGCATGTCTCTGGTATGCGGCGCGTAATTTGTACGTTTTCAGACGCATAAAGCATTTTACGTGTGTATGGTATTAAATAGAGAAAGCTCCCATTTCTTATCTGCATTTGTATCTGTTCTTGTTTTTAAAGCTACAGAATCCTACATTACCTACCTACCTCACGCTTAGCAGCGCTTGCGAGAGATAGATCCTCATTTCTTCTAGGATTAAGTTAACATATTTTGCATCAGAAAAAATAATTAAGGTCTACTTAATACTACTCACTCAAAGTAATTTGTTTTAAGGCCAGCACATTAGTGGAACTATGTTTATGAAAAAATCCTGATATGAACTCCATCTGTAACTTTAAACGATAATTAATTGTTCCACTAAATTCATCATTTTTGACATAATGTTCAAAAAATAATTTAGATGGCACCGTTTTAAATTTGGCTGAGAACTATTAATTTTCTTTTCATCAAGATAATAATTATAGTTGGATTTTGATGTGGCACGGCAAACTGACAAACACTATTGAAATGTCTATCGAAAAATTACACTACGTGTTAAAATATGGCGAATTACGGAAAATACACAACTCCATCTGTTGAAATAATAATCCTCTATAAAGAATGTATGGTAATATTGTCATTTACCATCTCGCTCCTTTGACTAATTTGATGTATTTTATTTACCACAGATTTAGCACAGATGGAGCTACTTTAACCTTGGCTAAACAAAATTTTCATTTTTTTTCCTTCCGAAGTTACTTATAAAGGTGTGATTTTCTGTGTAAAGATTAATAATAGGCCGATCAACTAATATAAGTACAACATTCAAATGTACAGTTTTGACAAATAGATTGCGAATCTTGAATTCACAAAATTTATCATATCTTTTGATAAAGTGAATCGATTTCGATGAAACAAAAACTAAGTAATACCCCAAGTTACGTAGAATTTTTGTATATAAGCATTGTCTGCATTTAATTCGTAGATTTTACGTGAATCCCGAACGAACAAACAGACAAACAGACAAAAATTACAAAAATGATGGAAATGGGTTCTGTTAGTTATTCTTTAACATGCTGGCTATTTTTTTTGTCAATTTCTTCAATGTACAAAAATTACTTTTCTACAGATTTATTATATGTATAGATTGATAATTGATAATTATTTCAAGCGCTCTATAAATTGATTAAAATTAAATTAATTAAATTGCATTATACTTATTTAATATTTAACAGACACGATCAGTGTCAGGTCTTTGAAAATTTTCAATATTTTCATTAATTTAACCTGGAATCATTGGATTAATGAACAAATTATTGAAAAGTGCTGTTTATTTCTATCTGTAAAACAAAGTCATTTTTGTGCGAAATAATATGTAACAAGTTTTTAAAACCAAAATTCATTATTACCAAGAATGTATTTGTAACGTACTTCGACGCCCAACTGTCAGCTGGTTTTTGGTTTTGGTTTTTTATTTTTTATTCCCTTTTTTGTTCTAGTTTGTAGGTAACTTGTAGGGAATAATTTAATTTGTAAATAGAGTAATAGTTTTAATTTTTAGTGTAAATATGTCTTGTATAATATCTATGTCTTAATGAATAAACGAAATACCAGTTAATATCTAAACTACGTTTAAAATGTCTTTCTTTGATTTTAATTTAAGGAGATTAAAATTGCAAAATTTACCTCTAAGCATTGGTTTGAAGTTTCATGACATCTGAAGATGATCTGAAAAAAATAAAAAAATTACAATAAATGATCATTACACAAGTATAATTGTTTTTTCTCCGTAATCGAAATTTTAATCACAATGTAAAGAAGTCTCGGGCGAAAACTAGTAGTATGAAAACTACGGGATATTAATCAATTTTAGGTTGTACTAGTTAAATATTTTATTATTGAAATTGTTTACCTTATTACTATGTTCTTAAAATAACTGCCTACGTTCAAAAAATTACTGTTTCAAAGATAAAAAGACTTAAACTTATAAAATCACGATCTAACCAAACATCGAACAATATTGCTCATAATTTTCATATTTTTTCATACTTTCATCTCATATTTCACGATTTTACTATAAAATCTAAGCAGTTTCGTTTTATTTTCCGTACCTCGGCTTTAATAAAAGCAGCGTCGGTTTAAAAACAAAGGAAAAAGGCATAAGGCTAGAAGTTTATGGGTAGGTAAGAAAGTGAACGTTCAACGTATGGAAATATGAAATATTTCATCTTTTACAGGAATACTGGCTGTTGTACGCGGTTTCACCCACGTTCCACAAACTTCTTCACATACTTGGGTAAAATACAGCCAATGTTTAGCGCAAATTGTGTAGCTTCCTAGCAGTGAAAGAATTATTTAAATTGGTTCAGTAGTTCCGGAGCATATTCGATTCAAAAAATCACATCTTTCCTCTTTATTTATTAGTATCGATGTAAACATAAATACATATAAGCTATTTGTTTGTTAACTATTGATGAAAACCACGTGAAAATTTGTACAGTAGGTACTTACAGCAGTTTGACGAGGCGAAGAAATTTATTTAAAACTGAATTACTTTAATAGTTAATATAATGGATTTGGTGTTCAGTGTATCTTACTTCTGTAAAAAAATATATTCGGTAAAGAATACATTATTTACTATTTTTTTTAGATTTAAAAAACATACTTGCTTTTGTGACAATGCAACATCTCTAAAAACAAAATATTTTGGTCTAATCTCAACATATTTTCCTACTTTAGCACATAGTTACCACCTTATACAGTATACGTACAGAATTTTGCACTCAAACATAAAACATAGGATTAAGGGTGTTGTCACCGAAACCGAGGTAGGGCTCATAATTTTGCACCTAAGAGCGTATAACCAACGGGAGCCGCTATGAAAACAAAATATTTCTATGCAAAAAAAGCTTTCAGATAGCTAAGCGGAATTGGCGAGTCAAAGTAACATATAGTGATAGCTTTATTGGTTATAGAATTTAGATCACATCCTTTCGCCCATCATCTTCCGAGCCTTTTTGAACTCCGTCGGGGTCAGCTTCCAGTCTAACCGGTGTTACCAGTACCAGTGTTTTACGAGGAACGACTGACCAACGACTGCACAACGACGAACCCAATACCCCTTGGATGAACAGGTTGTCAGACTGACCGGCTTCTGACTACCCATAAGGAATGCCAAAGACACATCGTTTCGCACACACACAACAAATATCAGCAATCTTGTTCACGTACACGTAGTTAAATAATAATAATAATGGCGTCCACGGCCGATTTCGGCCACGGCGGCTGTTCTCATTTCAGGAGATCAGCCAGCTGCGCAGGACATATTATAGTGCGCAGACACAGGTGCACTCCCTATTCCTTCACTCTCATAACCCGATGGGACGGCAATCCGACATGACCGGAAAGAGATCAGGCGCAGGACCGACATTTACATGCTCTCCGATGCACGAGTGAATCAATCACCAACTTCCAGACTACAGGCTGCTTTGTGAAAGTTTAAGAAAACCCACAAAGCGATTTCGACCCGACCCGGGAATCGAACCCGAGACCTCGAGCACAGCAGCCGCGCTTGCGACCACTAGACCAACGAGGTAGTCAAGTTAAATAATACGAATATACTTGTGCGCTCCTACCACTTTCAAAGTTTAAATCAAGCAAAACGGCGTCTCTAGTTGTTTAGATAATCTAAGGTTGTCACCAAAACCGCGGTAGGGCTCATAATTCTGCACAGTGTGCCTGCTTTAAAAACTCCTGGACAAAAATATTGCCTCGCAGGAACATACTTTGGGTTAAACAAATTTGTTTTTGTCTTTCAACCCGCGAGATTGTTGGAGCGTTATGCTTTTTTTCAGTTTTGTTTACTTTGCTGTTTTTCATGTTTTTCAAGGACGATATAAAATAATGTGGTTGGTTATTTTTTGTGATAGGTGTATGTACTTAATATGATAAAGAAAATCTCTTTTAGTTACTTTTGTGAAAAACTTGTGAAAAATTCTAAATCGCGGTATGTTGTAAATAATTAGCAATTACTTGAAATTTTGATAAGGAGCATAAGCTCCCCATTGACATACTAAATCATATTTTTTTGATTAGTAAGAGGAATCCACAAATATTGATATGACAGCAATGATATAAAAAACAATTACGCTTAACTTAAATCGCTTAATTTTCATCATCTAACCACTTAACAATTAGCTTTATAGTTAACTACACAACACTAAACCACATCCACCACAGTAGCATATGCCAGTTAATAACCAAAGCTGCAGTTACCCTAAACGGTTATCAAACGCGCCGCCCTCACTGAGAACATCATCTTGAGTTCAATCGCCTGCCGACTGGAAGCTGATTGCTACCTGTATTCAAACGGTATTGTAGCAAGATATTTTTTAGATAATTAGCAATTACTTGAAATCTTTAGATAAGCTACAATCATAATTTGCCTAGTCTTTTCCCAACTATGTTGGGGTCGGCTTCCAGTCTAACTGGATGCAGCTGAGTACTAGTGTTTTACATAGAGCGACTACCTGCTTATCTATATCATAATAATTATTTTATAGTGGTTAAAGGAATCCATATATATTGATTTGATCAATATTGTTGATGGTGTTTTAACTTTGCTGGGGAGTTTGTTCCACCATTTCTTCTTCTCATCAAAAACACATAGGAAGTGGTGAAGGGCGGGCGTTTTTGGGACTGTCTTTTGTAAACTATACCTCCAAAAAGTGCTGTAATTCAGCCGATTATGAATAAATAACTTTTTATCTTTTAAGCAGTGATATAAACAATCTATTCAATTAACAATTTGCTTAATAGTTAACTACACACTGACTAAACCACATCTACCAAAGCTGCAGTTACCCTAAACGGTTATCAAACGCACCGCCCTGAGAACATCATCTTGAGTTCAATCGCCTGCCGACTGGAAGCTGATTGCTGCCTGTAATCAAACGGTATTGCCATTGTACCAAGGGTCAGTTAAATTTAACGTAACGTCTTAGGTAACTAGGGTGAGAAGGAAATTCGGTTAGGTGATTGATTTAGGCCCAAATATAAACAGTGTTCTTAACACAAAAACTGTTTCGTATGAATTTAGCTTTAAATTGTTGTTGTTTTAAAAACCGGCCAAGTGCGAGTCGAACTCGCGCACAATGGTTCCGTACTATTATTTATAAAACTTTTCATCATTCCATATTCTGTGAATATTGCTGTTGCCGTTATCTATGCATATTGTATATCGACGCAAAAAATCACGTTTGTGACGGACGGACAGAGGAGCGAAAACAATAGGGTCCCGTTTTATCCTTTGGCTACGGAACCCTAAAAATGACATTCAACGTGAGCGAATGCGACTCACACTTAACCACTTTAATGTTGCTTTTTCATTATGTTAATTAAGTTTTCTCAGGCACGCCGCGTGGTTAGTTTCTTATCTTTTAGCCATGCCTATCAAAAGGACTAGTTATTAAAACTCTTTTCTAAAGAAAGACATTTTTTTCCTTTGAGCTATGATCTTGTTTTAGCTGTTTTACTAATTATAAGGTGTAGTTATCGGCACGAATCTTGAGCTCTGACCTACATCTGCGCAGAAGTGATTTATTAGCAAAGAACCAATCCCGAGTGACGGCTATGACGCGATGCCAATCACCGGCCAATCACCGGTTTAGCCCGCCCCCGCGCCTGACATTCATACCACATAAGGGACCCAATAAATTACTTCTGCGCAGGTGAAGGTCAGAGCTCAAGATTCGTGCCGATAATTATATAAGAGGTCTTAAACTGCTACCCATCAATCTATCACTTAAGATAAACTAAATAATAATATTGATATACTCAGTGAAAAGCATTAGTATCATGAACATGAAATAGATGCCTGATAAATAACATTATTGGTTTTTTTAATCAATCCTTCTCCGTGTGAGAGGAGGCCTGTGGACAGCAGTGGAAAGATTAAAAAGAAGGCTGTAACGTACGTTTTAATTTAAGTATTTTAGTAAATAAATTTGACACGCGAGTGAAACCGTAGGGAATATCTATTTTCATTATCTCTATCCAATATTTCTTAAAGATTAACTGCCAGATATAAAGAAAGATTAATTTTTACCAACCGATATCCACAACCGATCTTACAGAAATCGACTCCCTTTACAGCTTCTAACATATCAAAAGCCTCCTTAAAACTCCGTTTGAAGTGCTTATTTGTTTTATGAACCAGCTCGGTTACAATGTATGTAATTACGGCAGTTCATTAAAATAATTCCGCTATAAAACTTCAAGTTTTCGCCCGGTTCTTAATGTCTGCTCGTATTTGAACACGTTTTTGGGATGAAATACACTGGGTGCAGGAATGATAGTGGTTGTTATGGGGAATAGGGGAATAACCTTTGTTATGGTTGTTATGGGGAATAAGTTTTAGAATTTGAATGTGGAAGAGGTAGTCAATTTTTATGGTGTAGTTTTCAGTTTTGTTGACTTGTTATGCTATGTTTTAAATGATAATGCAAGTAAATGCGTCACAGGTATAGTGTTCAAAGTATAGGCAAGGTATATACGGACTTCATACTAGACAGTTTCAGAAAATCCACTTTTTTAAGTCGCTTGAACAGTCAATTACCTATATTAATTTAAATAACTTCCATTAATATAAACACAAATGTTAACTAGGGTGTTTTTAAATGGACTCGCATCAAGTACTTAACCACTTTGTAAACTGTTTGTTTGTAAATACTTTGTAAACTACTTGGGTAAAATTACACTCCAATATAAAATTACCAAAAAAAGACAAAGAGAAAACAACAAATCTATAGTTGCTCAGACTAAAATAATAAAACTTTTTTACTTGGCTTACAGTTCATAGCAGTATGTAATAATTGGCTACCCACCTACTTTTCTTCTGCCAAGTTTTCTCATTCTAAATCAAATGAGCCGTAAGATAAATACCTATATATTTATGTAATGTTCAGATATACATATATATAAGTATGGATGATCAAAATTTTAGAACTTTCCAAATTCATTCGGGATCAATAAAATATTTGTACATACTATAAAAAACTTTAAGTACTTTCGTAAATGAACTAAGTGAGTACCTATAGGTTTTCTTAATTTGGCTATATGCCAAAGTAATGCTTGTAAGTTACATGAACAATCTAAACTAATATTATAAATGCGAAAGTAACTCTGTCTGTCTGTCTGTCTGTCTGTCTGTCTTTTCTTCACGCCTAAACTACTGAACCGATTTGTATGAAATTTGGTATAGACATAGTTTGAAACTTGAGAAAGGACATATGATAGTTTTTATTACAAAGAATAAAATTTATTACGGACATATAGCGCCATCTATTGGTCAAATCAAAAATCTGCTGGTAGTCACTATTCCACGCGAACGAAGTTGCGGGCAAAAGCTAGTACTGTATAATTTCAAAAATAAATAAAAAGTAATCTGCTTAATACAAAATTATCTATCTACTTAGTTAAATAATAATTTTATTGATAAATGTATAGTTATCGGCACGAATCTTGAGCTCTGACCTACATCTGCGCAGAAGTGATTTATTAGCAAAGAACCATCCCGAGTGACGGCTATGACGCGATGCACTGCGGGCCAATCACCGCTTTAGCCGCCCCCGCGCCTCACTTCATACCACAAAAAGGACCCAATAAATTACTTCTGCGCAGGTGAAGGTCACAGCTCAAGATTCGTGCCGGTACCTATATTTAACTTAGAGAAAATAATTAAGAATTGAATTTTTAAAATCTTAATAAAAAAAATTAACCCTTACCTCTCAGTACACCTCAAACTTAACGATCAAGATTTTAACCCGTCGCTCGCTGCCATTACGGCCAAGTGCATAAAGTCGGGAAGTTCTACAATTAAATCGGGGGCGGTCGTTTGGACCCGAAGACAGTGTGTAGTTATATGTAACTTAGTAGGGGGTTGAGTTTTTGTGATCGTCCACTTGGGATAGTCAGGTTACAGGTTTGGGGGTTAAGGAAGGTTGGGAAATGATTTTGAATTTGATAAGTTGCAGTGTTGATAAGAAATCAATAAGGTTACATTTGTGAAATTATCTTTGTGTACGTCATAACTAATTTAAATTTGGAGCCCACTAGGGCCAAAGCCTGCCGGGGCTGCGGGAATTTTCGAAAGAGTTACAGCGGCCCTGGTACATGAAGTGCTTAAGAAGGAACATGGTGGGTTTAAGTCAGTAAGAGTCTGCCACTACCTCAAGCTGCACCTACAATGAGATCATAATGAAATACAGGTGGTTAAGAACAGCTAGTAATTCAATATAGAACTTAGTGGTATGCAATTGTAAAAACACCTATGAGCATTAGCAATGAAAAATTAGGCGTATTATGCTTACCACTAATTATACCGATAATCGGTACCTATTTATAAACATAACGATCGCTCGTCCATTTGTTCCATGGAGAACAAAATGACTAGCGGAGATGTCATAATGGAAAATCTCCTAAGAAAGTAGTGCGTCAAAATGCAGGTGTTCGGGGGACGAGGAACGTTACTAACTATCTACGCATTCTTTGGAAACCGCCCAATTGTTTTAAAGATTATTCAATGTAGACTGAAAATCATTACTTTTTGAAGGTCAACTGTACAAAAGGCAGCCCCCAAAAATACCTGCTTTTCACTACTGCCCATATGTTTTTGCTGGGAAGAAGAAATAGTGGAACAAACTGTCTAGCAACCAAATCACCATTCAATCAAGAACACTCTTTGTCAGATGTCTCAAGAAACCCGCACGCTCGTTAGTTATCCAGTAACTGATCGTTTCAGCCACGCTCACCGTGCGTATCTGACCTACAAGAAGGCGCCTGACTTACCTGCCGTACGGCATCTCCGTTTTCTTTCCTTCCTCGGTGATTTGTTCCTTATTTCGTGCTATTGTCCAAGACACTTCAATTTTCTAAAGGAATTCTTTCCAAGTATCGACTTGTTCTCTTACTGTTCTCTAGAAAGTTACGAGTATGTGCAGCATTCTTTATTTAATTTAGTTTTTTGTAATGGAGTTGTTGCTTTAAGTGGGGGTAATTTTGACTGAGGTAATTTGTATCAAACATTCTTTTAATTGATATATTTAATGCAGAGCTTAATTGGTTTCCTTGATGGCTAATTTGAATTTTATTTTATTGACAACGTGAATCAGCATGTATTTGTAATTCATTAATTATGTCGTCCTTATTTTATTGTATTTAACACGTTCATCGCGGAAGCCCATTTTATGCATCTAGTTAATATGACGCAACGAGATCTATAAGTTCTCGTCGTGATCCATCAGGAATAACGCAACGAGATCCAGCAGATCTCGTACGACTCAGTCACTTCAAACCCCAATAGTTTTATGAAATTTGAATAATTTTATATTTTTTTTGTATGTGTAGGTAGGCGATGATAAGACCTTTCAGTAGGTTTTCACCGCCTCAAGTTATGTCGAAAACAATAATGAAAAATTTACAAAATAGAAGAACGAGAACTTTTGGATCTCGTTCTGCACTAGATAGCAAGAAAATGCGAGTACTTTTAGATCTCGTTTTGCAGATATTGCATAGTATCGATAAAAAAATAGTGATGAGAAACAATAAGACCAACAACATTATCGATAAAATTAATCATTTATTATAATACTATAGTGTAAGGTATTAGAAACTAATAAACTGTTCAGTGCAAAAAATGACAATGTTTTTCATTAACATGGAAGAGACATAGTTTTTTCACACTTCACACAGAAACCTTTTACCTGTTTTGTCTTTTTATCAGCTTCCTTGCTAGTCATTGTTTTTCGTGCCTTTTCATAGCAACTCACACAACGTCTCTTCTTGGTATTCACTATATATTTGTGTTCAGTGGTCACTTCCGGATTATAGCGTAATTGATATGCACACATCGAAAGTTGACACGACACTAATTATTTTCTTGTGAGGATTCGCACGAGATCGCTACGAGATCCTTTAGTTCTCGTTCCGCGCTAGATGCAAAATTTTACTATTTGGTCGCAACGAGACCTATTAGATCTCGTACGTTTTTATTCATAAAAATACTACATCCAATGTACCTAATGTGAACAAAAATATTTGTCTCACTCTATCAGTAAAGAAACATACAGAAATATCATTTGCCGAAATGAGATGGACATAGGATTTCACTTGCGCGATACTAAAACGTCACAAACGAGAACTAAAAGGTCTCGTTCCGCGTTGAACGTGTTAAGTATTTATTTATTGCATAATGGCCACAGTTACGGAGGTCCTTCTAACTACACACATTGCCCTGATAGGGCGCAATACCTATAGACAATCCAATCATTGACATAAGCATTACAACATTTCATTAAAAAAAACTCAAGAAAGGAAGCAAGATAGAAAATAAATTTTATTTTACACAAAACACCAAAATACACAAAAAACAACAACTTTAACAAAAAAAAAGTGCAAAATAAATAAAAATACACTCAACGGTCCGTGAAACGAATTTTGCTACAAAAAAACAACAAACCGACAAACTGAATGTTCATTTGCAAGCGGAGCCGCGGGTAAAACTAGTAAACAATACTGTTAGAATCGAAAACTGTGGCTCAATACATTTTGATTGGCCACTTTTAGTTTCTGGTGTCTGTGGTAAGTTTCGAGTTTCGATGATTTTTTTGTTGATATTTGAAGGGTTAATTTTTTGATATTTATTTAATTTGTTGATATTTAAGGGTTAATGGTTTGTTTTATTTATTTTTTTTATGTTGGTGTGGTTTTTTTGATTTAATAGAGGATAGACATCCAAGTTTCGTGTTGCCATATGCATAGTAGAGATTGGTATATAAAAGGGAGGTTCGCGTCTGAATTTTTTCAGCAATACGTATATATTAATAAGTATTTTTCACTATGTGTACCGTTGGATATTTTTGCAAGCGATCATTTATTTTATTAAAATTGTATTAGCAATAATACAACATAACTACAAGACTCATTTATGTTAATTTAAAAAGAAAAACTTAGTTCAGAACTTTGCTAAACGACTACAATGTTACCTTTCGGTTTTACCCGTCGATAAAAGGTTAAAAAGTATGTTATATTGCCAACACCACAACATATTTATACAGGTACCATCATTAACAAAATATGACACCAACAAAACAAACGAAAATCAAATCCTTCACAAAACCTGTCAATGTGAACCCGTTAACTGGTTACTGAACCAGTTAATTGGATTTTCAATTAAATTGAAAACGGATTTATTGGAAATTTCCATTATATTTGCCTATGAGGAGGGTGTTACGCTAAGCCTAGGCGGTGATCTTAATTACGTTATATTAATTAATTGTTATGGATGTTATCAGGTGCTGTTAATTAGAGAGGAATCGGATTTCAATCTAACTGGAGTTTGTGTCTGTAGGTTATAAGACTAGTGGTTTCTCTTGACTTGGTTCGTACCTATGTGTTGAAATTCTTATATTTTTCTTTATTTGTAAAAAATATATGAAAAAGATAGGGGGCCACAGATTCCGGGTACTGGGTCCAAGGTATTTTTCTCTATTCATTCTTCAAGTGAAATCTCTCTTCTATCAATCTTTACTTTTATACTTATATTATACAGCCGAAGAATTTGTTAGTTTTGCTTGAACGTACTTATCTCAGAAACTATACCCACGGGTACACCCTAGTCCCCACGGGATGCGACTATCTGGCATAAAAATGAATAAAGTTCAGTAACTTACAGACAGAAAAACAAAATCACACATCATCAAAAACCACCAACCCTTTATTTATCAATATAAACCCTTACAATCTTAGAAAGAAACATATTCTTACACAATATCACAGTACATTAAGAGGTCTGCCAACGTCATTATTTCAATGAATGAATTTCAGTTTTGCGCTCCGTTTGTTATGAAGGGACCGGTGGGATTCCGGAAAAATCTATCGTCGCTACTCTGCGAGACGGGAAAGATTTCCTAAGAAAATTTATTGGACATCTCTGAAAGGTTTATTTGTTAAATTATTTAGTAGATCGTTAGAGGATTTGATTTATTAAGTGGGTTGTATATCTGAGTTTTAAAATTAGTGGATTTTGCATTCGGTTTTTCGTGGCAACATACTTAAGTATCATACGGGCGTACAGTCTGACCGTTTTTTGGTGCACTTGTATTTCCGCTTGAAAACTGGTACCCTACTACTAACTGGCAGTACCCCTATAAATAAAGGTACCTATCAAACATGTATTGAAACTTTCAGTTAAAATTAGAACAGCTGAAACTCTCTTGCTACTTAGTAGAAAAATATTTTTTGTAACAACAGAACAAATAAATTATCTTCATTCTTATGTATACAACTCTAAGTCTTCAGCTAAACAAAAAATATGTTGAAATCTTAGTCACAAGTCATGGGAACGGGGCAGGGGGAAGATTTCAATAAACTAAACTATGTAGGAGCTTCTAAGGATGCCTAAGGTCTCAAAATAATCACAAAAGAACTCCATAACATAACAAACAAACCAACACTAACACAATTACAATAGAATCGTATTAACACATACCTACATTTCGCAAGCCAAAAACGCATCGCCAACCAGGTCTATCTGACAGTTGAGTCAAAAGTCGGAGGCTCCCCTTTGTAGACTAGCGTTGGTTGAAAGGCTGTATCCCTTTTGGGAATTTGAGAACAAGAACTGCTACTTAGATGTATAATGTGCATATGTTCACGTTTAATGTGATAATGAGGATTTTAGGTATTGTGTCACTAGTGACTATTATTTTTATTAGTAACTAGCTGACCCAACAAACTTCGTATCGTTTAAACCTTCCCTGGACCTTTAAGAACATTTTAAAACCAAAATAACCCAAATCGGTCCAGCCATTCTCGAGTTTTAGTAGGACTAACGAACATCAATTCATTTCTACTAGTGAGAATTTAACATTAGCCCTATACGAGTAATTTCTAATTAATATCTTTAGTAGATATCCACAGACCGATAGATAATGTGGAAAAGCTTTAAGACTTATTAACTTCGCCAACCACACTGATTTGGACTATGTATGTTACACTTTCAGGAAAAAACTGCAAACGGGATTTTGAAACAAACATTAGCTTAGTAAATGTAGCGTTATAGGATAACATATAGGCTCCATTTTAAATAGGTTTAAGACGTGGGATTTTTTGTAAAATTGATGAAACTGCGGGGAACAGCTAGTTCTAATAAGAAAGATGGCAAATGCTCTAAAATACATAATGCCCATCAAAAACACTGTTCTTGTATTTATTAGAATTAGGAATCCGCTACAGAAGACACACAGTATGACCATCATTTGAAAAACGGTAACCCATCCATCTACTTAATCAAGTATAGCTTAACATCGACAATCCATCAATCCGAGTGACTTACACACAGCATAAAATATATCAGTAGATATCAAATGATGGATCATGATAGAACACGAACTATTTTAATATCACATTTACAAGGAATTTTCAATTACACAGAAATAAACAATTGCGTTAACAAAACGAATAAACAGTTAATTCATCTTCATTCGGTCGTTGTTTTACGATAAATCACTTTTTAGGATTCAGTACCCAAAGGGTAAAACGGGACCCTATTGTTTTCGCTCCTCTGTCCGTTCGTCTGTCACCAGGCTGTATCTCATGAACCGCGATAGTTACAGAGTTGAAATTTTCACAGATGATGTATTTCTGTTGCCGCTAAACAACAAATACAAAACAAATGAAAACTAGAATAAAATAAATATTTTGGGGGGCTCCCATACAACAAACATAAAACTTTTGCTCATTTTCTAAATAATGGTACGGAACCCTTCGTGTGCGAGTCCAACTCGCACGTGGCCGGTTTTCTAAGATTGATGCCTATTCTAGATTTAGGCTACAATTGGGATGAAGCTGAAAAAGTTACCGATGACTTTCTCTAGAGAATTGTGTTTTGGGACGAGGCTTTTTAATAGAAAATTGTTTTGCGGAGTAAGTTCAAGAGCTATTTAACTTTGTTTTCTTGATATATTAAGTGTTTAAATTGTTTTGTTATTTAATATCTCTGCTTCATTAGTTCGTCGACGACGGAAAACTTTTCACTTATATGACGTTAATCATAATCATCAAAGTCACTTTTCCCATCTATCTGAGAGTTGGCTTTCAGTCTAACCAGATGCAGCTGAGTACAATTGATATTCATGGAGCGAATGCCTATATAACCACCTCAATCAAGTTACCCGGGTAAGAAAACTTCATAGCTTATGGAAATATGCATCTATCATCTACTCACATCAATTTTCAAGAGAAGAAAAATAGTATTCCATTCAAACATCCATTATTTTCTTTCAATGTCAAGACGTACTCTAAAAAAACGACTTCTCACTTCTCAACAACTCACAATTTTCCTTCAATTTCGCTATCAAAACAATATTCACGTCTCAGAAAATATTACATAACGTTGTCAAAACTTTCTTAGCAATTTACTTGAACTTGTGTATCTAAAAATACATTGTACGTCTAAAGCATGGCGAACAGAATTACTAGCGGAGGTGTCATAACGGAACATCGCCTAATAAAGTAGCGCGCCAAAATGCGGGTGTTCGGGGGACGAAGAATGTTGCTGTGACCCTTTTATGCCATTTTCGGACCCGATCATTGTTTTCTCAAAGTCAAATCATTTATTTCATTTAGGCCTTTACAAGCACTTGTAGAAGTCAAAAATATAAATAGGTTTGATTTTAGTTGCCCATTCTAAAAAGCTAAAAGTAGACGGAATGGAGAAGAGCGGGCAAAAAACTCCATGGTTGCTCTTTAAAAAAAGATAGGTACCAAATAACCTGAAAACCTCGTTAATTCACTCATGACTGATCTTTTCGACCTGCGTGTTTGACCTACAAGAAAGCGTCTGACCTACCTGTATTATGGCATCTCCGATCGTTCCTTACTCCGTGTCAACGTTTGGCCTAGATACAGCTCAGATCTGATGATCCCCAATTACACGCCGTCGCGCCCGCATTGTGTAGTTACACGCTTGCTAGATAATAGGGCTCACGACAAATATGTAGCAACTATAGTTAATATAAGGAGTAAACACAAGTAGAATAGATTATAAGCGAAATATTTTGGTGTTGTTATCAATTTTGTTGTAACTGGGACTCTATTTAAGACTCTTGCGAATGAGAGTTTTTTATTCCTTTGAGTGATGCCATTACCTACATTGTTTTTTTTATTTTTTAGAAAAGGTCAGAGGTGTATTTTTAATCGTTTGGACATAAATTAATGACTTTGAATAGAAGTGGACATAGCCTTGTACAAAACAAGCGGAATGAACGTAAAAAGTTAGAATGTGTCAAACTTTCATAGAAAAACTATTCGACGGATTTTGATGAATAATGCAGCTTTCCAATAATACAGCTTATACATTCATACATTTGGCGCGAACACCCCTATAAAACAAACAAAAAAAAACTGCAGAAATATTCATTACTAGCTGGTGCCCGCGACTTCGTCTGCGCAGGTTTAGTATTTCGAACAATATGTTTACAAATTGTAGCCTATGTGTTATTCTGATGTATAAGCTATATTATTGTAAAGTTTCATTAAAATCCATTCAGTAGTTTTTGCGTGAAAGAGTAACAAACATCCATACATCCATACATACAAACTTTCGCGTTTATAATATTAGTAGGATTATTTCTGCTGCAAACTGTTGATTTCTAATGGAAAAATAAAAACCCAAAAATTGCAAATTCAAATGAAATACAATAAAACCATATAAATTGTTAATTCCGACGACATTCAACCACATGGACGATCTAATCAGAGACCAAAAAAAAGTGTTACCAATACAAAAAATATAAATATGAAGCACGGATAACTCTTGATGATTTATGGTGCCATAAATAAAAACATACCATTATCCTTGGGCTGAGGGTTAAAAATGAAAAATGTTTACACATTATACATACTGATTTCGCGAAGAAAAACGTCGCTAGGAACTGTACTATGAAAGTTAAGGAAAATTTTTGTTTTAAGAACTTTGTTGGCAATGATTGAGATGGTTTTAATCTTTGATAGTTTACTGTAAAGGTACTGGAAGCCGACCCCAACATAGTTGGGAAAAGGCTCGGAGGATGATGATGAGTTCACTGTAAAGGTGCCATTTAATTTAAAGACGAGCTTAAATAGGAATGAGGTTTTTTTCCATAAAACCATGTACTTAAGTAGTTATTATTATCATTTACCTAGCCTTTTATTAACTGTGTTAGGGTCAGCCTCCAATGTATCAAGATAGGTATAGATCTGTCTGATATTCTCAACCCAGGCACCATAAACATACGATCATCGGAGAATGTAAATTGGCTGATATAATGATGTTGATGAATCCATTATAAACATTTTTCGATTCCCCAATTTTTTCTCGAAATAGCACCAATCCTAGATAGATTTTGCCTCCAAGCCTTCACAACATGTAGAAGACTATTTAAGTCGTTTCATGTTGTTTAAATGTTACAGTTAATGGTTGTGATGTGCCAGTATTCTTTGAAACCACACAAATAGACAGTAGATATCACATCAAAACAAAGATACAAAACAAAATGAAGAGATAGTTCCACATAAGGCAGCCACTATTTAATAATGTCACTGTATAATTCATGAACCACCGAGGTGCGACCAGGCCATTTGATCAATGGCATCACTAAATCAACGTTACGCCGAGTTACCATCGGACATAAATATTTTCCTTGTAAAGGTAACGGTTGAAATGTCGAGAATTTGGGAAAGGGATATTTTTAAAGTTAAATGCCCTTAAAAAGATGAGGTGGATCGAAAGGGATCGGTTGGTAAGGACCGATTAAAAGCTGATAGTATCTACGAGACTTTTGAGCTACTAAATTCTTTTTAAGTTATGTTTAACAGTATTGTACTGAAACTGTTTTTATATTTTGTTTTGTATGTATGTATGTTCCGCGATTTATAGAAGACGCCATTACGATATAAGACAAGTGATCAATGCATGTACCTTCTTTAAATAGGTATGTATATTGTATTACTGATAATTATACGAGTAGCTCTGTATATAACTGAATAATTCAGTAATGAAACCCATAATATCTTTGCAACCCTTTGTATCTATTTCCTTAATAGTAAATCATGACCAAGCTATATGGGTAATTACAGCTAGATTGCCCTCGCATTCATTAGTTTTCAATAGACCCTTAGCGGTTGGTACAATAAAAAAATAAGTGTAATAGTCATACCGTTCACCAAAAAAATGGTGAGCAATAATGACAAGTGCTCAAAAGACCTCCTCCTCTTAGTGTGGGTTGCAGCGTGAGAGAGTGTCAGACTATTGCTGCCTAAAACCTACTCTTGTTCCTTCTAGAGCCCATTGGTACATACCAAGACCCCGGTAACTCTTACAAAAAATCCCACAGCCCCAGCTAGTATCGTAATCCCTCCTAATCATAAACCTCCTTTCTATCCTTTACAAAGTAAACAAAACAAAGATTTTCCCCACAATATTTTACAGTCTCTAGTGTAAACGACACGTCATCTAAAGGAAATGAGTTACCATTGTACACTACAGTACAACCTGTTACTGCGACCATTTCAATTGAATTTTTATACTGGACCTGAACTAGCGTGAACGAGTTCATTGTGGACCTCTGAGAGGACGCTTGAAATGAGCCAGCGCCCAATTTACACGTTTAGAGTACTATGCTGCACACTTTTCGTCGCCCGATGGTTTGGGCTCATAAATCAGGGTGAAAATGAATGGTCGTACACACATTACAAAGATCAGGTATGTAGCCAGTATCAGACCAAATGAAAACTTTGATTGGAATCCTTAAAAACATAATTTGGCAAACATCGGGTCAACTGTTGGTCGACTGTTTAGTATGCAGTGTGTGTCTACTCTTAGTGGGATATTATATATAGAGCAATATTAGAGACGACTGGCAATTTTTTTGTGACTACCATTTTTGAACTTGTATAAATATCAGGTGAGTATCATATTCACTATGTCAAGAAAAGGGTTATGTTGAGCCTTTGTGCTCGGCTACTACTCTGGCAGTTTTTTGTTGAAATTCCTTGAGAGATAGGTATAAAAAATCTGATTCAGAATTGCAAGGCTATTTAAAAATTTGTAATGTAAAAAGGCTTTCGTCTTCAGTTCAGAAGGAAGCGCAGGTTGGAGGTCCAAGCACAAGTATTAGTGTCCGTATTTTTAGTCCTCGAAGTATGGATTAAATCACAGTGGGACAGAAAAATCCAACTTCCTTTTTGCCATCACTTTCCCAAACAAACGTCTTTATTGCAAAGGTCTAACCCTTACAGGCTCTTATGAAACGCTATTTGCACGCAAACACCAAAAACCAACTTCAAAATTATTCTTCCAATTTTTACAAAGCCACTCTCGCAAACCAACTAAACTGATGGCCGCATCAACTAAATGAATGATGATAAATAAAGCTAGCATCATTGTACCTTCAGCTGTGATACATAATTCATGGCCGTTAGTCTGCGCCCAGGTAATGTCAGGTACAAAGGGGCTCTCGGTACGGTAAGGTTTGTCTTGACTTCTTATGTTTGTGTTGTTTTAGATTTTGAGGTCAATTTGTGTGTGTTCTTTGTGAGATGATTTTATTTTTAGTATTGCTTTGACTTTGTTTAGGTCTGTATATAGTGAGGTCGTAAATTTTATTTCTTCGATTATATCGATCGTACATTCAATCATTAGTACATTTTGAGTCCAAAAGTAATAAATTTGAAGTTGAAAATGAAGTATAAATAATTTAAGAGACCTATCGTCATGTAAAGCTTTGTCCATCTGAATAGTTTACACAGTTTTAATTTGAAAGTAAAACACTGGAGTTTATTACTATTATGTTAGTGATTAAGTAGTTTGCGTTTTCAGAACCCAGTGATTTCAGTACACAGTGTTCAAAGATTCATGTTCAGTATGACTTTGAATTGTAGTGTTAATAGGGGTCTAAAATCTGTTGTATTATTCTAGGGTCTAACTAATGGCCGCTGGTTTATTAATATGTATCATAAGACCAGAATAGAATTTAGTGAATAGACCCCAACACAGTTACCTATTTGGGTAAGTGATGGCGGAGGTACTTGTAAAGGGTAAATTCAATTTCGAAAATGTTTTTGGGTTTTCTTTATGGGATGTGTCCCTCTCATACCTACATCTATACTAATATTGTGAAGCTGAAGAGTTTATATATTCAAACGCTGTTATTTAAGTCTGAAATCGTCACTTGAACACGCGTAGTTATTAACACTCATTGCTAATCTGTATGAGGAAAGTCAGCAAAAAGGCTGATAATGATGAAAGCAAAGCCCCTAACATAATAATTACTAATCAAAAACTGCATTATTCCCTCAAAGACAGAAAAGATCAAAGGACCAAAAAAGCACAAAGCAAAACAGACACAAAAGAAAACGCATTGCTTAAAGTCCATACACATCCAGATATACGCTAAAAGTTTTCTCCCTGCATTGTTTTCAAACGTGCCTCCGTCCGTTCCAGTGAAAAAGGAACGAAATCTCAGCGAAATAAAAGTTTAGAGAACCGGTCCGGATCGGACGCGGATCGTTCACGTCACGTACGAATATGCATCGACCCTTACGATTGATGTTTTTAGGAATTGGCAGTGTGAAAATGTTTGAAATTGTATGTATGTCTTTGATGGATCTGCCAATTTGAAGAGCAGTTTGATCAATACATATCTAATCTTATTCCATTACTCTCTGCATAATACTTACTCAGCTGCATTGCACTAAAACTGTGTTGTCGGCTTCCAGTCTTAGCCCAACGCAGCTGAGTACTAGTGTTTTACTTGGATTAACTGCCTACTCGATCTCCTCAAGCCAGTTACTCGGACAACCCAATAACCTGCGCTAAGACTGGTGACTTTCTGGCTTCTGACAACCCATAACGACTGTCAAAGACGTACAAATTAAGTAACCTGCCATCTGAGATGACAAGATGGTCACCATTTTAATACATAATCGATCGACTCGTGTGACTACTAGCCTTATAATATAGTGTAAGTATAAAATGTCGCTCACCATCACATTATAAAAACTAAAATTAGCCCCGATGACGCGCACTATACTTTCCAACAATATAAACATCAAGCCATCGATTCCCATAGCGGTTCCTCAACTTCCCCAACTTGAGCCCAGTAAACAAAAACTTTTGGGACATGGGACGAAACTAGCGCCATCTATCAATCAATTGGACAGCTATTTGTACCGCCTCAGCTGTTTATAGCGAATAGAGATGTAGCGGTCTAAGGAATGATGACAGAAGTTTTATTTAGTTTACACAATTGTGGTGAAAGAAGTAAAGTTTCAGGTGGTTTGTCTTGTTTCATATTGTCTAGGGATGTAGTGTCAATAACATTGTTTTGAGTGGTCGACGTTTTTATCGAAATATGGTCTTCATTTTTGCAATTCGACTTTTATTTTTCTAAAATGTCTAGTGAAAAGTTTTTGGGCAAAAAAGGCAACCTCAGTCTTAAAAAGTATTTTTTATCCAGCTAAATCATTGTAAGTGTTAAAACGAAAATATAGTAGACACTATTATATGTCAAGATTATCCTAGAAACTCTTCGTAAAAACATTCTCTAATCAGCTTGACTAAAGAAAAATATGATCCTGTCCAAGAAAAATATTATTTTCTAAATTCTTATTTACAGAACATTAAATATTTATCTCTATTATTTATTGTGTAGCAGTTTATTTCAAGGGATAAAATGGGATTTCAAATTTAATCTTGAATGAATAGTTGTTGATATTACCTATTCTAAACGCGTTTCGGCGTGATTTATTAAGGCTGCAAAATGCTTTTACAACGTCTACCCGTATAGCTGGTACGTTCCTACAGACAGTATGGATTATGGGTATAAAAATATTGTTTCAACTTGGAGCTACCATTCAGCTGCGTCTAGGCTATGTCATCTTCTGCCTAGCCTGTTCCCAACTATGGTGGGGTCGGTTCCAGTCTAGCTAGATGCAGGTGAGTACCAGTGTTTTTCATAGAAAGCCTGCCTTTCTGATCACATCAACCCAGTTACACAGACAACCCGGAACCCCTTGGTTAGACTGGTAGGTCAGATTTTCTTGCGTTTGACTACCCGTAACGACTGCCAAAGATGTTTCCATGACAACTGGGAATCACAATTTTAAAGTAGGTATACCTCAGCCTTCTTCATGAATTATATTATTATAGTGAAAACTACGAATTAATTTTACATAGAACCATATTCATTAAATAGGTAATTCATGCAAACCTCAGTTACATATGCAAGTTTTACATTACATATTCATACATACGCGTTAATTTTCAAAATTAATTTTCCAAAAACAACGTTATAAAATGCTCTGTTTATTTCGTTGGCCCATTAATTTCTTTGCATACAATTAATATGTAATTTTGTGTGTCATTCTGTAATTACGGTTTTGTTCCAGAACTGTTTTCTGTTTAATCAGCTACATTGAAATGGTTTCTAATTTGCATTTTTTATTGTGTTTGCTTTATTTGGGATTTTTATTAACGTTTGTACTCAGTTGTTGGCATTCAGAAAGTATAATTTTGAAAGTGTCACTGATTACTTTAATTGTTTTAATTCCTATCTTTTATTACTATCAAACCTGAATCACTGAATTCTCGTATAATCATTCTATCTATTTGTGGAAACCGCGTGAAAATCCATCCACTAACTATATATGTATATATGTATAGTGTGTACATTGTAGAAATAGATTATAAAAATAAATACTGAAGAGATCCACTAACTTCTGAGTTTATCTATATTTAGCTGGGAGTGCATTATAATGCAATTTAGAAGCTGTAAAGGTATTATCATTTAAGATATACTACGTTATGAAAGCTGATAACTAAGACACAGTTTTTTTTGCGTTCATGCACTACTTCTTTTTCCCACCAAAAAGATACCTACTAAAACGTGGTGAAGGAGGGTTGTAATTTTTGACATTAATTTGTTTTTTTTTGTGTTACATGATTTGGAGTTACATACGCTCAATGTTCTTTACATGACATTCCACATTCTTTTCTTCAACTAAGACCAAATGCTTCTTGCAAATTCTCAAACTCTAAAGATATCGGCCATTAACCCTATAACTTCGTAAGCATCAAAGTGGCCAGCTCCGAACTATTTACTGTAGCAAGACGGATCTCCCGTCCATTATCCTATGTCCTTAATCAATTTGATGGCGAAAGGAACATCGAACTTTGGTACCGCAGACATAATTAGTATATTGATCTTGAAGACTAAGTTGATATTTTGAGGGTTAAAGTTTTTCTGTATGAGAGGAAAGTTTTTTTAATGATACCATTGTTTTATGACTAAAGCCAATGAAATGAGTGTTCGTATTCTTGTTTAATGAAGTGGAACAGTAACTTCTCTTTTTTCATCATCATCATCATCATTATCAGCCTATCGCAGTCCACTGCTGGACATATTCATCTCCAAGTGCACGCCACTGGATCGATTTTCAGCTTCTCGTATCCAGCTCCTGCCAGTCGTCAGCTTCCCTTTTTTATTTAGCCTATACTATCCCACTTTCGGGCAAAGGCCTCCTCCATAGTCTTCATTCTATCCCTTTTGGTACAGTATCATCTAATAACAGGTTAATGATATCACATCTAAACTTTGCCCTTTTAAATGAACCCCTTAACCTAAGTCAATAAAAATAAATAATAATACTACTACAAAACTAACAACCACTATCAAAGTTAATAAAGGTCTGTGAATACTTCCACACGCCTCAAAGGACCAGCCCAGTGATACCAATCTCAAACCGACCGAATAACAAACGACGCCAAAATTTAATTTGAGCAAACTTGCAGACTTTTATTGGTCGAATAACTCGAGAAATAGAAACTTTGCAACAAGTTAGTCAACTGTCTTATTAAAGCGGGATCTTAATTAATTTACCAATTAATGTTACAGCCTTAACTATTTTATACCCTTTGTGCCTCTGGTGGTAGTGAGTTGAAAAGTTGGTAGACGCTGCAACCTAATTTCTGGTCTCTTGAACTTTCATATTTTGAAATATGTACTACTGCGGTCTACCTTTTCATTTCGTTTTTCTTTTAACGTTTGACATATATTACACCTTTGGATATGATTTTTATCTCCTATTACCTTGTTTCTATAATTAAATAACGCAAATGCTAAGGAACAGCAAATGAGGTGTGAAACAAATATATTAAAGTAGACCACAACTTCAAGACCCTCATCATTATTATTAATACCCAAAACAAATACAAATGTTTCAAAACAGCACCATAACATTGACTAACAAAAACCAGAAAGGGTACTCGGAACAACAGCTAAAATCATCAAATAAAAATATCTAACAAACTCCAGAATAATCCATAAAAAAGCACCCCAAAGAACCCACACGAATTATAGCGAGCGTTAAATTGATCAAGCACCTAACTGCCTTTAAACAATCCAGACCAGTTAAGCCTTAAATTTTCCCTGAGCCTATTTTTATTTTCAAATTTCATCACAATTTATGTTGCTCGAGATCCGAGCGCAATGAGGGGTCCAACTTTGTTAATTTCGCTAAAAGTTGTACTCTCAAGGGAGTTATTACGTAGTCGCGAGCTAGGAAACCGACAGGGGATTATTCTAAACGGGGATGCCAATCGACTGTGATTATATATTGAACTGAGGGAATTGTAGATGTCGCTGAATCTGTGTACGAGGGGCTTAACGTAGAACCAAGATGAAGGCCTCATGTATGTTTGAGAGCTTCCTGAGTTAACGCATGATATGGTTTGAGCCAATTAGCAATGTATGTTACTAATACCTTTGAACATTGCATTTCTGGTCAATTAGTGGTACATTCTCTTGTGTTTACGTTCACAGTTCTTAGTTATCCGAATCTACTTGTTCTATTAGTGTAAGAAGCTGATACACACTGTGTTTTTCTTCCATTCACTAAGTTAGTTTATAAAGTTTCAATTGAAATGGACGGTGAAACTTTGTTTTAACTCTTTAGATTTAGTTCAAGCTACTGAATTTTGCTTCTATTAAGTCTTTACGTTGTACACTTACTTGATGTGAAATAATTTAGCAAAATGGATATAAATTTTTGTACTACTATTCGTAGCTCTTGGCTTCGCTCCAGGGTACATAAAGGCAGCTTTTTAAAATGTGTTTGTGCTCCATACTGTTCATTTATCTAGTAGCTTTTAGGAGGTGTAGAATTTTTACCTTGTGAAAAGACTATTATGTCATCTACGTAAAATAATAAATGATGTAGCTTCAGTCAAATGGGTCATCGATTTATTACAAGAAATAAAATAGAAACTGTAAATATTAGTTTGCCAAAATTTACAGCTTGCACAATCAGTTTTCAGATTTGCTTTCTATTGCTTTACAAGTAAATAAAATCTACATCGCTATTTGTCAATATCCTCAGCCAAGATCCAATACCCTAAAAACTTCACAGACTATCAAAATAACGTACTAATTTTACATTTTTAAAACATTCCACTACAAATTGAATTACTCCTGAATAAAACAGTTTCGCTTCAATAAAATTCTGACTTTTAAACCGAACATCGAACTCCGCAGTTTTTGCGTTATCTCCAATAGTTTGTTCGCGATAACGTTAATATTAACATACAAAGTGTAGTTTCATTACTACGAAACGCTCGTGACTCTATCCGTTTTGTGTTAGTGCTGATTTTTATTTCGTTCTTTAGTACTATTGTTACTCTTGATTGTCAACGTTAAAACAATTTAGTGCTTTGTTTGGTGTTTGAAATTTTGTTTATTTTGGGGTTCTTTTTCTATCTTATTCAGGTTTATTTTATCTATTCTCGACTCAACGAACCAGTGAATTCAATGGACCAGCGTTTTAAATATTAACTGCTATAATGCACATTTTATGGACATAATAGTAAAACAAACATAATCCTCTCAAAACAAATTACATAAGCCTAATACCAAAATTCAAAACTAACCAAACATTACCTTAAATATTTACCTAACCAAACAACTTGATCTATTTACCCAAACTCACACAAGTTATGACGAAGTGTAATTAACTCCAGAATTGCTGTACATTATCACGAACACTTACGAAAGTTGGTTTAGTTTTAATCCCATTAAATCTGGTCCTTCGATCATAAGGGTTGGAGAAAAGGCCCGGGTCCTACGTCGGCGGTACGTGTCATCGTTGGCGTGTGTGAGGAATTGGGCACGTGACTGCGGAGCCACGGCTTAGATTAACTAGGGAGACATTAGGAGGGTTGCTGTGGTTTTGGTAATCAAAGATTTTTTGGGAAGATGAAGATAATAATTCAATTGTGACAAAAAATAATATAGCTTACTTTATTTTTGTCCGGACGAGTCAAGATTCACGAGAAGAGTTAAGAAAGCAGGCATAGAAGAAATGATGTATGCATTGTGTAAAAAATGGATGTGGCTGTAAAAGATGTTACTTATAATGGCAGATAGAAGACTATGTAACAAGAAAACACGCTGAGCCGATAACAAATAATTATGATTAGGGTAAGAAAGACGATAAGTTTAGAAGGGCACATATTAATCAAACTATAACCAAACGGTAATTTATGTTCAAAATTATCTTCTACTGTAACAGCCAATACGTCATGTCCTCTATCACTAAAGGACCAATTTCACACAGAAAAACGTTTGTAATCTCCCTAAATGTCATTGGAAACGTCCCAAAAAACTCCACACCTGAAATCCCCAATAAATTCAAATCGCGATCATCCTACCCTCAGTCTCACCCGTTGACCTATTTACCGTAAAATGATTTAGTTTCAAGTCATGATCGTGGGTCAAACTGTACTAAGTGACTATTCAAAGTGTTTTAACGATTTCCTTAACATTAGTATGCTACCTTCATAGTTTTGAGGCCGGATCACCGATGTGTATCTAATATTTCATCCCACGCTAGACTTTGAAGTTTTGGTGCTACCTAGATTAGAATACTTGATCCTGCTTTTGTATGAGGGTGAATAGATCGGCGTGAATTAAGGTTTTGTTTATTCTTAATTTGAATTTAAAAATGTTATGGATCATCGTCTTCACGCCCTTTATCATTACTTTTTCTAATTTTAACGAGATCTTTCTATATATTTGGAATCGAATGGTTGTGCGTAATGAAGAAACAAATAAGAAGGAAGCATTAGTACCATATGTTCATTTGTTCAAGGAAACAAACCAGTATAATTATCGGCACGAATCTTGACCTTCACCTGCGCAGAAGTAATTTATGGGGTCCCTTTTTTGGTATGATGTCAGGCGCGGGGGCGGGCTAAAGCGGTGATGGACCCGCAGTGCATCGCGTCATAGCCGTCACTCGGGATTGGTTCTTTGCTAATAATCACTTCTGCGCAGATGTAGGTCAGAGCTCAAGATTCGTGCCGATAACTTTATACATTTGGTATTGTATATTACAACTTCAGCTAAGATACCAGGAAACAATACCAAAAAGGAAAATTAACACAAAGATGCCACAGATTAAAACGTAATTAAAAACGAATTTAAGAACAAATTAAATGTTTTATTTGCACACATTTAATAAAGAAATGTTAATGAAGAAATTATGTACACAGTTGTCTTCCCTTGATTTATTATGGAGAGTATGAATGAGATTAATTAGTATATTCAGAGTACGTTCACCCTCATGAAACTGGCTTCATTGCTTTTCATCATCTATTTTTACACAGCTTTCTTGGAAACGAACGCAATTCGTTTTCTCATTTGTTTTTTGATTAAAACTTCAACTCGTTTGTCGAGAGTAAATTAAACCTATGGATAATGTATTTGTGAAAACTGTTTCGATATTGCAAAAATCATTTATACATTATCTTTGTAAGAATAAGTTCAAGAGCGCTCAATAGTGGCACTTAAGAAGTGGTGTAGTTGCCGAGTCATACAGTGACAATGTGCATATACTCATTTACATACACAGGTTAGGCTCAACTGCTTTTGCGAAATAAAACAATTGGAACATAGTATTCTTCTTTATGATTCATCTTCAAAGAAATTCTTGGAACCAAGTCACTTTGTCTAGTTTTGGATGTTGTTACAACTTAGCTTACTGATACACTTATGATACTTTGACAGAGACTGCGCAGATTAAAAATGGATCAACAATGCGTGCGTGCTTATACACTCGTACCACCTATGTTCACATACGTACAATATATTGCCTTCACACGTATTGAAATGTGAGCTTAATTTTGGAGTATGATTATCATAGACGGATAATCATCCATGTTTGTTTGATTAATGTAAATATTTGTGTGTACGTCGAATATAGTGTGTTTGTAATGTCACCCACTATATTTGTGTTGCTGGGAGCACTGTTTCGGATTTATAGGCTTTTGGGTTACTCATCAAGATTTGTGTGTTCTTATCGCTGTAGATGGCAGTATGTTATTTTGCATTTCATTATTAAATATTGGCTCTTGCACGTAATTTTGATTGTATATCGGGGGTAGTGGGAACACCCAGTATCAGGATCTATTATAACCTAACACATTCAGACATGATGGGGTTCAATAGATTCGTAATATACTTGGGTCTCTAAAAATTCGAAAGGATGTGTGGATAATAAAATTAGTATAAAAGGTATTTAATAAAATGTTCCACTATCCAGATTCTGCAACCCAG
The DNA here is from genome assembly GCF_030705265.1 of Helicoverpa armigera. NCBI lineage: Eukaryota > Metazoa > Arthropoda > Insecta > Lepidoptera > Noctuidae > Helicoverpa > Helicoverpa armigera. The sequence goes on from NC_087141.1 coordinate 8,366,456, forward strand.
GAGCTGCCCAAGACTCGTTGTCCAATTTTCTATTTTGTCGGTTGACACTGTCTTACACGTGGTCTTATTTCAAATATTTAGCGTATATAATTTCATCAACTGCTAAAAGATTATAAGTACAGTTGATCATAAATCTTTAATACGTCAAAAAGCAGTTATCTACCCAAAAATCAGTGTACAGTATACTGAACGCTCGACAATTACGTATTAGGCGGACGAAACGGAATGCATATTGATAAGCTGAATATACCGCAGGAATGTCTCACACTTCAGTTATTAGCTCTATTAGGATTATAGGCTTTTTCGATACTCATCAAGATTTGAGTGTGTTCTTAAAGCTGTAGATGGCAGTATGTTATTTTGCATTCCATAATTCTGATTGCATACATATACTTCCAGTATAGCATATGTCACCCGGGGATAGTGTATCTTCCCGAAAATGATTTTTTTAATCGGTTCAGTTATTACGGAACCCATTGGGTATTTATAAATTAAAAGTTGCCTCTTTATAAAATTTGCACCTATAAAAGTCTAGATGACATTCATGTGATTCTTATAGGTCAATTTTCAAAAAAGATTCAATAGATTTCCAGTAGATTTCAGAGCTAAGTCATGTATAATTTAGTACCACCAAAATCAGTTATCTACCCAAAACTCAGTGTACGCTCGACAATTACGTATTAGGCGAACGAAACGGAATGCATATTGATAAGCTGAATATACCGCAGGAATGTTCCACACTTCAGTTATAAGCTGTATTCGGGTTATTGGGCACGTGATGAAATTTTGTGGTTGCTAGCCTTGATTGGGGGTTGCTGTACCTCTGGTTTGGATAACCTTTGGACAAATAGTTGTGAGGGTTATGTGAATAATGTGCCTTGAAGACATAGTTGGTCATATTTTAGTCCATGAAATTCTTCAAATATTTTCGTTTCAGGAAAATCAATCCGTTTTAAGTCCTTTTACATAAGCCCAAGTTTGCTGACAACATAAACATCCGTTTTTCTTAAAACAATATTTTCTCTGAAAAACGTCAAAGTTTTAGTTTTGACGTTTCTTAAGCTTATGCTGTCATTGAACTTGGGCCTATGTAAAGGACATAGGTTGAATTTAATTCCCATTTGATGACATCACAATTGTGATAGAAGGCATTTAGTGTAGTGATCTTACTGACTGTTTTGAAGAAACAATACGCAGTAATAAAAAGAATCTAAAAAAGTGTGTCAGTACATAAAATACCTACAACAATTTTACCTCTAACGACACAACTCAAAAACTCACTCCAAAAAGTAATAAAACACACACAACCAAAACCAGCACTCAGAAATATCGAACAGTAATACTCACTTAATTTCTTCCACATCAACCGTCCCTTGAGAGCAACCATCCAATTCCGTTGAAAAACCGAATAAAATCAACCGCATACCGTACCGTACCGTACCAGGTACAATGAGATTCGAACAACCAATTAACTGGTTACCACAATCTTGACTCCCGTGGGACAGTCGCGCACAATTGAAACATGTATCAATTACGAAACAGTTGTGTGCTGACATGTACTCGAATTGGTTTTGGTAGATGCTTAGAAGTTTTTGGTGCGTTTGATTTTGGTTTTTAATTATTTTTTATTTTTATTTTCTGTGTGTGTATTTAAGTTTTCGCTTGGTGAATTTGTTGCTTTCGACGGCCAAGTATTGTGTGTCTACATATTAAATATCACTGTACCTTTCAAAAACTTTTTTCATCAATGGCCTTTTCAAAATTACTTAGTATTGGTTTTGCTATGTTATCGATATGGAGTTTTTACCTACTATAGACTCGTAACAAATCTTCAAGGATCAAATACTGGACACGATATCTAAAGCTATGTAAAAGATATTGATTTTTAAGGCCTCTTTATTGCTTTCTCAGATCACCTCAACACTCGAAAATAACAATTATTTATTACGAAATTGTTTATTTAATACCTCAAAAGATCAAAGAGCTATAAACGACAGACACCACTCGACAACTCATCAAATTCGACGATCAAAATTACAATCGATAAAACCCCTAAAATGAAAATCGTTTTGAAATCGATTAATTTAATTACTTTCCATTACGGAGGTGCAATAACTTTTGGGTTTCAATTAATACGTTTTCAAAATTCGAACAATTTCGAATCGATCAATTTCGAAAGGAGTTTGTACGTATTGGAGTATTCAAATTAACTTTTGTACTGGTTCGCGAATGGTTGTACAAAAGTTCGATTGCTCACAAGTGAGAATTGGTAACTGATTTTTATTCCAATTATTTTTTACACCTCACGCATTTTTAATTTGCAAATATTATTAATCTTGGTAGCTTTGTAAATTGGCTTGAAATGTAAAAGAACCATACAAGATAACGATATACGAATATTTTGAAAGAAAACTACACACCATATTACTTACAATATGGTTAGGACTACATTTAATGTACATTTTCATTCAATAAACTAACAAAACTGAAAAAAAAGCAAAAAATGGATACTTCCAAGTATTACACTTGATACTAAACCCACTACAAAAAACTAACCTGAATTCATAAAATCCAGTTACACATTCTGACTCATAGCAGCAAAGTTGAACAGTTTTACTTTTTCTGCCATTCAATGGCCGTGGTTGCATGGTGGCTAGGCACATAGAATATGCATCGGTTTAGAAATGGTGATCGAGCTTCCGTGAATGTACAATGTACATGGACCGTAGAATAAACGTGACCTAGCTTACTGTAGCTCTGGGTAAAGTTGAAAATGTTAAACCTGGTTACCTCGTTATTGCTGACAGTAGTAGGGTCATTGTACTTGTCATTATTCGTTGATCAAACTTTTTGGTGTGGGATGAAAAAGGAAGTCGAGAAAAAGAACTATTTTTTGTTAGTAAAAATACAATTTTGAACTTGGATGATTTTTTCGTAGTTGCGTAAACATTTAAAAATAGTTTTGGAATACAACTTAATACTTATCATTAGTAAGAATAGTAAGTTATTAGAAAGAAAATAAATAAGTTTGACGAACGAATTTTAAGTTGTAAATATACTTAGGTACTTACTCGTATATACCTATATATTTTTAGAAAACTTTTCTCAAAAGTTTGCAACAATATTCATGAAAAAAATATTTTAATAGTACTCATATAAAACTAAAATCCATATTTAGTATTTACGCAAGTACACACATACCCAACAAACCAGTAGTAAGTACAAATACAAAAACCAAGCCAGAAACAGCTAACAAATGAACTTAGTTTTCAAACAACTAGTAACGATATGAAAAGGCATTTTTATTCCACCCTTGTTCGTTACAAAATGAAGCTTCGTTTCAAATTATGAAAATTTATTGTGGAAGCAATCCAATCCAGCTATGTTTATTTACTCTTTTTACCAACTTCGCATAAAGTAGGTTTTGTATTTTACAGGAAATGTTAGTTCATTTCTGAGTCTATTATCTGAGTATTATCTGGGGGTCTTAGTAGTCGTAGTATCGGGTTGCTTGGGTAACTGGGTTGAGGAGGTCAGATAAGCAGTCGTACTATGTAAAATACTGTACTAATCTGCATCTGGCAACTACTACAGTGGTTTTCCAAAATTTTGATAGTTCTTTCTAAGTCTATACTTTACCTCAACGACTTAATAATTGTAAATTAAAACGCGGTCATGTAATCGAGCCTTCAAAGTTAAAAATCGCTAATCCGCCTTGAGCATGAGTTCCGATTACCGCAATTTCCATTTCTGTATTACCAGAAGCCTGCAGTGGGACAAATAACAAGGCTGATGATCATGGAAAATCTCATCACCATCTCCCTAGCATTTTCCCCACTACGTTGGGGTCGGCTTCCAGTCTATCCAGATGCAGCTGAGTACCAGTGTTTTACAAGGAGCGACTGCCTATCTGACCTCCCCCCGTTAACTATATCACTATTTTCTTTACTATACGAGAGTCGAACGATCAGAACTTAACAAAGGCCTCTTTAATGCAACAAATCAATGAGCCACACCATAGCTCGATACAATACGCTGCCTCAAACCGTACAATGCATAAATTACTTCAAATTATTTGTTGCACATAATTGCAACAGTTTCATTTAGTTGCTGCAAATAAACGTTTTGTCGACTTTAGTTTATGTATTAATATGACTGGTTGTAAATTGTAATAGTTCAAACTGGTAATTTATGATAGTTAGCCATTTTAATTGCAGTTACTCGACTGTTAGAAGGAGGGGTGTATGTTTTGAGTGTATCAATGTATAGTTCTTTAAAATGCTCTAAATATATGATAACGACATAACAAACAATGGCCACTTTTTAATCTAACGGCCAGTTTCTTCATCAAAAGTAAAAACCAAAGTAATGTCAAAAGTAAAAGTAACGATCAAATTCGTTTTTTCAAGGCTAAAGTGACAGCAAAACTAATAGAAAAAACGAGTTTGACCATAACTTTTACTTTATGACATTACTATGGCTTTTACTTTTGATGAAGAAATTGGCTGTAAGTAAACAGAAAAATGCTCTTTATCATCACCTATATGTTGAATTTTTTTTAAGTGGCTCTCCCGATTGGTTGGAAGCTTCCAGTATCAATCACGACCCTTTTAGGTCGCAGACATTTAATCACCTCGTTGTTTGCCATCGTTTGCCAGTCCATGGACTTCTTCGCCACATCAGCTTATATTTATATAGGCTCATTATTCTAACAAGCATATAGACGCTTTCAAACACTTCTGCGCTTTCTCAAGTCCATTTACAAACTTTAATTTCACATACATTACTAAAACAAACAGAAAACCACACAGCACAAATGAGCGTAAAAGACATACTCAATTACGTTCCAAGTAAGATTCTCCTTGCTACATGTAACTTGCGACTACTTAAGCGGCGTGATCTTTGAACTTAACACCTAAATGTCAAGCGCAGTGCACCTGCCGCCAACTAACTTAAGTTCTATTTAAGTTACAATGCAGTGCATTGGAGTAATTGAAATGAATTTTTGAATACGAAAGTGCATTTTCTATGTTCAAAGTTATGTCTGTTTTAGTAGAATTTAATAGTAGATTTAAAAGTTTGGATGGATTAATGGAAGTCACTATTATCAAAAAATATTGAAAAATTTTTGATGATTGACTGTGATAATGTACATTATGATTATGGGAAAAAGTCTTCTGCACAGTTTAAGAAATAAAAGAAATATGCTTTTTGGTTGCAGGTTTTTCTTTGGTTTTTACCAGATAGATATTAATTAAAATGTTAGTAAGAGTAACTATAATGATTTAAATAAAGAAAGAAAGTAGCTGATTACATAAAAAATGATGCTAAGTTCTTATTTTTTCCCCTTGACGTAGGTACCCTTATTGTACTCTTTAAAGCATTCATAATTCATTTAGATATTTCACTGTTACTATGTCCTGGCAAGTTTCTCACAAATACTCTTCCATAATTAATTGGACCAACCAATCATGTTGAAACTAACGCGCCAACTTTTACCTCTTAACTCATCTTTATAACACTTTTAAAATTCACTCATTTTAGACTAGCTACACACTGCAGACTTTTAGTCGGACGACAGAGAAAAAAAACTTCAAAAACGACAAAGAAAGAAAAACGACAATTCAGTCACAGTTTTCAGTCGGTCTGATACCGGCTAAATACCAGATCTTTGTAATGTGCGCACTACCATTCATCTTCTACTGATTTCTGAGCCCAAACCAACTCATCCTCATCCTCCGAGCCTTTTCCCAATCATGTTTGGGGTCGGCTTCCAGTCTAACCGGATTCAGCTGAGTACCAGTGCTTTACAAGAAGCGACTGCCTATCCGACCTCAACCCAGTTACCCGGGCAACGCGATACCCCGTGTTTAGACTGGTGTCAGACTTACTGGCTTCTTAAAGGTCTCTGCACACAGCGGGCGCGGCACGGCGGGACGGGACGACTCGACACTGAGCAGTTATAATGTACTAGATATTACGGAGGCCGCCACACAGAGCCGTCCTGCTCGACGCGATGCGACGCGACGATCTAGTACATTGTGTCCTGTCGCCGTCCCGTCCCGCCGCGCCGCGCCCGCTGTGTGCAGAGACCTTCAGCCCAAACAAACTATCGGCCGACTAAAAGTTTGTAGTGTGTACTCTTAGTGGGAACATTATGACAGAATATTTACTATGCATGATACTGTCATTTGTTTTACGTAGTCCTTGTCTTAGCCTCACTTGCCAAGTTTTTACAGGATTAATTTCGGACTTGGCCGCGTTGTAGAATTGGCCGAAATATTAAGGTTGAAATATCGCCCTATATACAAGGGGACGTTTTTACGAAAAGCCGTAAAAAACTGTGAACATCGGCTGACATCTGGCGAAATGTCAAAGTTGGCGAAAAGTTCGCTTTTTCTTAGTCTGTTTTAAGAAATTCTGTGTTGTCTCGGTTGTTAATTAGGATAATAACGGTCTCATCAAACGAAATAAAACTGGCTTTAACAACTTTTTTCGCCTCAAAGAAGGATATTAATATTTTTTTTTATTCAAGATGGCGCTTATAGAGAGAGTAGGTAAGTAAAGTTAGATATTGCTATAAACAAACCATTATAAAATCTAATAGACAATTTCAATTATATTTTTTTTAAACTATTATTTTACTTTATCGGGCCAGTAAATAATATCCATTAACCTACAAAAAAACTGAGGTTCACTAACCATTTTACTTTCAAAAAATAAACAAAAGACGAATACCAATTTTTCAGGCTTCCCTCTTGAATATAAATCGCTTGTAATTTAATAAAACGCAAGTCTAAACAAGTTCGTCATATTAATTAGAAAGTTAATTAGTGTAGGAGTTTATCTCTAAAGCCTTTGAAAAATCTTAGAGATTCCCAACACGGTATGGAGTAATTAGTGGCTAGTAAATATGACCTAGAATTTATGAAGACGTAAGTTTTGAAAAATACATTTATGTCTAGAGACTGAAAATCAATTTTATGTGGCCACATTTCAAATAATAATAAAAATATTTTGTAGATGGTTGTCCCTATTTAAAACTTAAACGTTTAAAATGCTTAATTCATGTAGTCGACAAATATTGGTCTGAAACCAGACATATACCAGTATGATGAGGGCTATTTCAGATACATATTTAACAGTAAAAAATAGTAAAGAATAGACACAAGTACCTACATAGTTTGGTATATCACTAATCCGTCTTGAAAAACGTCGAAAAGCTTTTCTTCCTAAAAAATGCTGATGCCCAGATTCTATTCCACGTTTTTCATTTATTTTAAGTTTAAACATTTGAACCTGTACCTCTTTCCTATTTTAGAGAGCAAGGATAAACTGTAGGTTTAAGTTCACAGCTGCACTGAAATAAGTTCAGTTCAGCTATACCTTACAATTTGAGTTCAGACACACTTAACTATGATTTGTAAGTTTTGAGGAAGGTTTAAGAGATACAAGACAGTTTATGTGCAGGTCATTATAGCTTTTAGCTTTTTAGCCTCTAGGTGCAAAAAGAGGAGTGTCATAAGTTTAACTGTTATGTGTGTCTGTTTGTGGCATCGTAGGTCTTAAATGGGTGACCGTTTTAGATGATATTTGTATTATCTTAGTGCGCGAATAAGATGGTTGGGGATCTAGAATAACTAGTGCACAATAATATAATAAAATAAAGGGCAGTACCTACAGTAGAATAGTATAAGCATCATCATCTTCCGAGCCATCTCCCAACTATGTTGGGGTCGGCTTCTAGTGTTACCGAATGCTGCTGAGTACTAGTATTTTACGTGGTGTGACTGTCGGTACTACGTACACGGTCGTGTGAAGAACATCACAAATACATACGTTCATTACATTATACTTAGGTTAGTATATCAAATACTTTCGCAAAGCAAATAACCCCAATTATCTATACCCTCGCAGATCGTGTCTTAAATTTAACCAGCACCGCGTTTAATTTTGGTTAAATATAAAACAATAAATTTCGCTTAAGCATTGCTTTCCAATACCGGTGCAGTCTCATTTAACAACAATTTGTGTGCACCGAAGTTTATTTCTGCGGGAATGAGGTAAATTAAAGAATTAAATGCGGCTTGGTTTTAAATTAGATTAACGTCAAATTACCAGCAAAATAAATGAGCTACATAAATTAAGTCAATAAAAGAAACTCATCTCTATATTATCCCGTTTTTATGCCAAGACTACTGAAATGATTTAAATGTTTTAGTACACAGATAGTCTAAAGTCTAGAAAAAGACGTGAGCTACTTTTTACTCAGATGCAAAAAGTTGTTCCCTTGGCACATGAGTAGACTAACGTGGAACAGCTTGTAAATAATAATGTAACTCTAAAACAGGAAAAGAATAACTTGACCATCATACATACATGAAATAATTAAAAACGATTGAAACTAATATCGAAATAAATTGTCCGTCCAATCGAATATAGCTGGTACATTTCACAAACCACAAATTATGATTAACATCCAATGAAAACCACATTAACATTGCTAAATTGAGTCGAATTATATTCGTGAAACTAGCCCATGTTTTAGTCATAATTCTCATGACCGTAATTAAAAACCGGTCAAGTGCGAGTCGCACTCGCACACGAAAAAAAATCACGTTTGTTGTATGGGAGCCCCTTATTGTTATAGCGGCAACAAAATACCTACATTATCTGTGAAAATTCCAACTGTCTAACTAACAGTTCATGAGATACAGCCTGGTGACAGACGGACGGACGGACAGAGGAGCGAAAACAATAGGGTCCCGTTTTACCCTTTAGCTATGGGACCCTAAAAAACATGTATTACTCTATAAGATGAAAACATACACAACCGTAAAATAGATTAAAAAACTCCCCAACATAATATCATCTCAAACCATACAAGCGCCGAACATAATTACATCCGCATTTGCCAACAGAACTTCATATAAACGTATATACTATCGTCCCAGTTTCAGATCTGAAAAGTTTACCATACTTCTGAGCATTGGAAGCACCTGAAATGAATCCCAACTTTTCTAATTTTCCACAACTTATAAATTCCGATTGCGAAGTGGAATGTGTCGATAATTAAACTTTAGAGCTATGAGGTGCAAAAATGTGAGCGAATTTGTGCTTTTTGGGATGTGTTTGGGTGAAAAAATATGGACGTGTGCATATGAAAAGCAAAGGTGGATGGGGTTAAGTTGTGTTTTACTCAAGATTTCCTAATCCTTTTCCTAAACTAGTTTGGGATCAGCTGCCAGTCGAACATGAAGCGACTGCCTACTGATCTCATCTACCGAGTTACCTGTTAATTCATAATCTTTGGTAAATCTGGTCTGGTCACATTCTCGAGCTTCTGCCGTAACGACTGCCAAACAAGTTCAAATAGCAGCCGAGAATTCAACGGGTCTTCCGAAACACGGAGTAGCTCATCATGGCAAGATTGCCCATCTACGCGCCGACAGAACTTAAACGCTGTTATATTCATTCTCTCAAATCGGACTACAGTTCAACCAAACAAACACATCTTGAACTTTATTCAAAGGACTGATGACCTACATTTATTTTGAAATAAACAGCAGTTTCTAACTACTGGCAACAGTTTGTAAAGCCAACACAAATAGCTGCAACGACACTAAAGAAACATCCCGTAGAAAATTAAAAGCACAAACGTTAGTAACGTTACCTCACGACCTCACACCTCCATTCGTAGCTTAGAGCATTTAAACAAATGGATATGTTATGGACCAAGTGATAAATTGGGCAGTATACATAATGCCCGGTCATTATGAATAATGCCCAATATGAGAGTGCAATTTGATAATAATTATTCAAACAATCAAATTGACCGGGCACTATACATATTGCCCGTAACCTTTTGGGCAAAGTAATACAAACATATTTAATTTCATTTTTTTTTTATTGTTTTTGACATTTAACTTAAAATAAACTAAATATAACACATCCCATATCAATTGACAGAGCATAGAAGTAAGCATGCAACATGCAGCAAGCATGGCTTCTGTCACGGCTCCGGCGCTGCGGGGCTCCGGCGGTCCCATGCGAGCTTATCGTCGCAGATGGTTTTCACGCTCACCACCGCAGCTTCGACTTGCTGGCCGGCTCAGCCGGCCAACCTCAGCCGCGGCGGCGAGCGCTTCAACTACCTGCGCCTCAGCTCGCAGGCCGCCTCGCCCCTCCGTGCCTACGCGGTTTTGAATTGCACTCTAGGGGTAGGGCAGACAAGACTACGTGGAGTCGGTTTTGCAGCGATTCGCTTTCGTCACTAAGTTCAGTTTTTAATACAATGTTTTGAATCCAAATTAAATTCTACCATAAAAAAAAACGAGCCAAGAAAAATGAGATCAAGAAAAACGAGGCCGAGTTAGTAAATTAGATGACAATTGTCCAATAAATAATTTTGTGGCTAGACTTATAATTTCCCATTAAATAGAACATATAATTTAAAACAATAATCATAAAATATGTAGCAAGTAACAGGATTTATTTATTAGAACAACTGCCACCCTCGCAAAGCATAAAATATAGCCTTATTATCAAATTGCCCAACTATCATGTAGCAATATAATAATGCCCGTGCAATGTGATAAATAATGTAGTTAAGATAGTTATTAATCACTTGGCCCGATAAAGCTAGACATTATTCATAATGCTCGGGCATTATACATAATGCCCGAATTAATCACATGGTCCATAACAGATACACCATAGCCGAACTCACCTTTATTTCTAACTTAAAACATTTAAACAACTTATCGTACTTATCTACTGTGTCATAGCCACGAGGTCAAGAGAAAATAATATTACACTTAGAAAAATTCAATAACGAGTTTCTTCTGTTACGTTGATTTATGTTTAACGTTTTTACTACTATAGTATTTTGGAAGCCACAATACTACAAAATAGGTACATCATCTCTTAGGGACACCAACATTACAACCCCTTTTTATTTGATTATTGAAGGTAAATTCTAATTATTATTGCACGTGATTGTACCTCAAGTTTATGCACGCATTTTAAATTGTCTTGTGTGTAACAATATGATTAAAAATTCATTCGTGAGTTATCAATATTTGTTCCGTTGCCTCCACATACAAAATTACAAGTTTCTTATAAAAAATTCTACTCATGTCGGCTCCAGTTCGTTACATACTCTAAGATACCCGTCTCCCATGTTAGCAGAAAACTAGTTTAATTGGCTAATCCCATTACATGTATCTTATTAGATACCATCTCAGGTTTCAATTACATGTGGAACTGCGATTGTGGGGAGTCTAAGCCTTATTATTACTAAGGCTATGTTTCCCAGTATTGGATTTCGTTACGGTAAAGTTTGGTTTAAATAGCGTCTTAGGTAGGAGGCACATTGGAATATGTGGAAGTTGTGTCATTATATATTTCAAATTACTGAGTAGGTGCTATGTTTAGTTTTTTAATGATTTCTCGTGACACTCCGATGAGCTGTATACACCGCGACTTTTTAGTCGTCTTACAAAGGTGGTCCACTGAATGTATCCGACATAAAATACCACTAGACATGATTATTAATTTTATAGCATTAATTAAGATAATAGGTGCAAAGAAAAATAAATAATACATTAGAAATAAGAAACATCCTGTTAATAATGTTTACGTATCAAACGGTAGAAAGTAGGTACCTTCCCAGCGCTCGAGTCGAGTGATCGTTCCATCTCCATTTTTTACGAGACAAAATATCATAAGCCAATCTAGCACAGTCCACGTGGACTGTCATCCAATGAGATTCATTCCACGAGCGGCACGACGGCACCGCCAAAGACGACGACGGCACTTTTCAAAGAGTCCACGTGGACTTTGATAAATGCCGCCTTTTACTTAAAAATAGGTTTTAAAGGTCATTCTGTGGCTCAGTTGCCGTCCGAACACCGCAAGTGGAAGTGTGCGCGCACTACCGGTAATCAAGTGTTGTTCGCGATTCCTACGAGTGAATAGGGTATACGTCTTGCATGATGAGTGATAGGAACCGTCGCTACTCGAATATATATACAAATGGTACGCGTGTACGCAATAGCTGGTGACAATTTAAGGGAAGCAAGAAGATTGTACGCTGCGCCTAACAATCTAATAATGTTACGGAACCGAGAAGTGATCAACCCGCACGAAATAAAAATAATAATATTGGAGCGCGCGCGGCGCGTGTGACTGTTGTGTGTGCGCCCTGAGCCGCGTGGGGCTGCCGGTAACCCAGCGAGCGGTAGGCATTTAGGGTCAATTCCCACTGAAAGAGCAGCGGCCGGCAGCGGCCGGCAGCGGCCGTAATTGCAAGGGATTGAGCGCGAGCGCGGCGCCGCACCGCGCCGCGCTCTTACATTTTCCGTGCTCTTACGGCCGCTGCCGGCCGCTGCTCTTTCAGTGGGAATTGACCCTTACGGCCGCTGCCGGCCGCTGCTCTTTCAGTGGGAATTGACCCTTATCGCGCGCAAGTACAGAGAGTGACAGAGGCCTGATAATAGGTAGGTACGTCATTGTCAACTTACATCACTTTGTTTTGGTTTTATTACGAAAAATGTTTCTGACGGTCCTAAGCCCGTAAAAGTATGAAGGAAGAATTGGAATTAAGTGTTACAAGTTAAGTAAGAGTGCAAGTTTACAAACTGCTACATAATGAGAACATTAAGATTGCAATAGTAAGAAACTTATTTTGCGCTAGGGTGAATGAACTTTGATAAAGAAGCCGCGCCGCGCCGCGCCGCGCTGCGCCGCTCCATTGATACAAGACTCGGGCCGCGCTCACTACAGGGTGTTTTTATAATCTATGTCATGCGTCATAATAATGAATTTATTTTTATTTTTGAATTATTCAAATGTCATAAATATATATATTTTTTTAATGAACGTGTTCTAGTCATTGGATACATGAAGTGGGCTGCCGTTGTAAGACGACTAAAATGTCACGGTGTATATATTTATAAGATTCTTTTTGGGTTTTGGGAATCATCATATATTACATAGGAGTCCCACGTTGGGCGCCATTTTTATAAAACTTAATATTGATTCACACTTATGGTTTTTATTCACTATCGTATAGCTTAATGAACAATTAATGATTGTAGTGGATGGAACTCAATTAGTTATATGAATTATATTATCAAGTTGTGGTTGTAGTGGAAAGAACTGTCAGACTCTTACTAAAACCCGCCATGTTCCTTCTAGAGCCCTTTGTACTGCAGGGCCGCTGTAACTTTTTTAAATAATCCAGCAGGCCTAGCAGAATATAAAAATTGATTCTAAAATGAACTATTCCTTAAAAAGAACCAACGTTTACACGTGCCATACATTAAGCGAAGACACTTCGACCAACGTTTCGCCTCTAAACCTAATTCATTAGTTTAATTTTCTCTTCCATTTAGCACTTACGCAGCTTTTAATGTCAACGCTCTTAATGTAGCCACAGGTAAATTGCTTTAGACCAAATTTAAAGAAAACTGTGTAACTTTTGGTTAACGGAATTTATACTGTTTTTTATCTCTCCGTCTCTGCATTACACTTTCTTTGAGATTGAGAACCTCAACAAAATTCGAAAAAAAACTATATTTGTTTAGAATTCTTTGGTTAACTACCTATCTAAATAAACATCAAGTTACGGCACTTCCACACTCGAAGATTTTGTCGATTTTGTTGCAAATATTTCGCACTGCAAAAATCTGTCGCGTGGTTTGAGTTTTGATTAGTTGTCGGTAGTTGTCATTTTTGTTTGTGGTCGCTCACATATGCGCGACATAAGTACTCAGAAAAATCGAGCGGAAAACCTACTAGTATGAAAGCGCTGTTAACCTATAGGTATATAATTTTCTTCTGGCCAATACAACTGTATACTAATATTATAAAGGTGAAAGTTGGTGAGTGTGTGTATTTGTTACTTCTTCGTCAAGCGCAAATGGCTGAATGAATTGTGATTAAAACTTGGCTAGAAATATTTGGCATGTGATGCGAAATAAAGAGGACCATGTTGTGCGGAAGTTGATGAGTATGAATGTGGACGGATACCTATAGCGAAAGAGAACGACCAAAGAAACAAATGATGAACTATATGAGAGGTGATATGGTTAGAAAGAATATTACTCGTAAGATGACGGAAGATAGAAGAGTATTTAAGGAGAAGACTTAATGCGCCGACCCAAATTAAATTGGGATAAGAGCCTATATTTGTACTTTTTATCCATTTACATACATTTCGGGAAGAAGTTCCCAAAATTAGCGAAACCGAAACCACTGCCGTTACCTATCTCTATTTACTTATATACACAATAGGAGGAATACAGAAGTTTGATACAAAACTTTAGGCTTGAACATAACAATTAGATTGAATGTAATTAGCACGTACATTTAATGTATACGAAATGTCTTTCAGAAGCTGTTTGGATTTGGATCTCGTTTCCTTGTTGCTAAACTTATTTGTTAGGATTTCGTTTGAATTTAATGGTTTTGAAATGTTACTAACCGTTTGCCTGGATTAAAACTCCTATTAAATCCAGGTTCTATCCGCATCTAGAGGGAACTATTTCCCGCATCTGGATAAAATGTAGCCTATGTTTTTTCTCAGCCTCGTATCTATAATCCAACTTCCAACTAATATTATAAATGTGAAAGTTTGTGAGATTGTATGGATGTATGTTTGATATTCTTTCACGCAAAAAGGCTGGACCGATTTGGTTGGGTATGTAGATAGGTGTTTTCCTGGATTAACACATAGGCTACTTTTTATCAACACATCACGAGGGTGAAGCCGCGAGCAGAAGCTAGTACAAGTATAAAGGTAGAACAAAGGTTAATCTTAGTAAATAAATTGCAGCAGACTGATATTCACATTAAGCAAAGCTAAAAATTGGAAAACAACAATAATAAATTACTCGAAAATCATAACCCTTCTGACGCAGTTGGGTAAAAAGGCATCAACAAATGATGATTCTATTACCACTAAATAAACAGCATTTACACGTGCAACTACTAAACCAAAGTGGTTTTGTAAACAAAATAAACACAAAAAACATTTTAAAGCACCTCTTTCAAGTTCCACTTCTAAAAAGAGACAAAAAATAAGCGAAAACGCTTATATTTTTTAGAGTTCCTTACGTGATTAGGCAAAACACTACCCGAAAGCCAGCATTTGTCTGACTGTCAATTATTTTTATAAACAAACTATGAAGTGTTACCAAAAGTATCTACATTTTCTATCTTTACATTCTGAATTGACACACAAGTTTGAATGTTCATCCTTTCAGTTAAAAACTAACCGTTACTTGCATAAAAATTATTAAGTAAATACCCAAAAAACTCTACCGAAAAGTGGACGATAAATACGGAACCTTCCACGAAGGATTTCAACTCACATTTCCCTTCTAAAGTATTTTTTAGTCTGTTCCCCTTTTTTGTACTTTCCAACCTGTTTACTTGTCGCGTTAACGCAGATTGCAAATCGGATATTTTCCACAACTCGAGTTTGTTTCCCTTTAAATTTCGAAAATACCTTTTGTTTTTAACGGGTTGTTTAAGGGTTAAAAAATGTTAATCTATTTGTTTAGATAGCTTTATAAATCCATACAACTATATGTTTCAGAAGGTACTTTAAATTGGTGGGTTCTGCTGTCATTTGAAGACCTTTGGCAGTCAGAAGCCAGAAGATCTGATAACAGGTCTCACCAAGGGTTAGTTGCCCAGGTAATTGGATTAAGTAGTTCAGATAGGCAATCACTCCATGTAAATCACGGATACACGACTGCATCTACTTTGATGGGACACCCATGCGACTACAGCTAGAAAAAGGCTACACAGATGATACGGATGAAACTGCGGAATTCAGCAACTACGGTATAAAATCTGCAGGTGACAAAAAACAAGATGCTTCTACGTGCCTCAAAATACAGCTCTGAAAAACACCTGCCGTTCCCATTAAAAAAAGCAAAAGCATTATTACATCTGTTGAACATAATTACACCTCGTAAAAGCCGCGTTCACGTAAACTATATTTTGAGTGCTTCTAAAATATTCCTATTTCGTTCCTACTGGCAACAGCTGGTCTTTAAATAGCCTCTAGAAGGCTGTAGAAGCTACAAAGACTTGTAATTTAATCTTTCTCCATTCTTTTATTTAATTATTTTTATTTTTTTTTCTGTATAGTTGTTGAATTAAGTCGGTAAGGCGCTTGGAGTCCGGGAATTGCATTTTGTACTTTTAAATCTCTTTGCACAGAGACAAAAGATTTTGTTTGAGTGCCGCTTTTTAATGGGAAATGGTTGGACATTTTAATTCTAGAAGTATTTAAATGATAATTAGATGTATTAGACTTTTTTAATTACATAAGAAATGCATATAGTCATGATCATTGTCATCTCGTGACGAATGTACCTTGTTTGGAACATGAACGATTTCAAGACCACAGCATGTTTTTACTGTACGCAATACATAATTTTGACTTATAGTTGAATTGAGCTATATGTAGAGATAAGTGATAAAATAAGCTCAGGTATTCGGCCGGTATCAGACCTATTATACAGTGTGTTTGGATTTAAGATTACCTTTTAACAAACTATCAATCAATCATCGGGTCTTAACATCGAAAATTAATTCTGCAACGCACAAGGGCTCTTCAGTTTAGTTCTAAAATGGACCTTAACTCTTCCTTTATTAAGGAGAACTTGCAATATAATTAATTTATCATTAATTAATAAAATACTAAGTGCACCTTAACCTTTTCCAACGCCTACTGGGCACAGAACACTTCAAAACCAATTACTATAAGAAGGTTCCAAAAAAGGCCTATTCCTTAATTGAGCATACACCCAAGAGAATGAACGAAAACGAAATTGGTTCAGCCTACAATAACATAATATATTTAAAGACACTGCGGTTAGTATGGCTAACTATATTAAGTTGAGCCTTTTTACCGAAGTGTTGTAATGCTTAGGTACTCTTACCTTAGAAGTTGTACCGACGTTTGCTTAATCATGTTAAGTGTTTAAGTAGGTATTGATTACTGTGGCACAAATAAAAGCTAAAATCAAAAGTCATTTATTCAAAGTATGCTGAAAACCAGCACTTTTTGAAGGTCAAATTTACAAAAGACAGCCCCAAAACGCCCGCCCTTCATCACTTCCTATGTGTTATTCTTCCTATGTAATTGATAAAGAAAACCTAGTTAGTTAAATACTCTGCCTAGCCTTTTCCCGACTATATTCGGGTTGGTTTCTAGTCTAACCTGATGCAGCTGAGTTCTAGTGTTTTACAAGGAGCGACTGCCTATCAGACCTCCTCAACCCAGTTACCCGGGCAACCCGATACCCCTTGGTAAGACTAGCCGTAGATATTATTATGTACGTAAATTAAATAAAAGAGTTACTAGAGTTAGTACACTAGAAGTGGTATCAACTTACAAATTAATACTATACTTTACTACTATAATATTATCACTAAACTAAGTGACACTATATAAACTTGTCTAGACCTTGATTGCGAGTGACAACCGTGGAATCCTATCAGGTGTACTTTTAGAAGTTTTCTTAGGAAATTCTAGTTGGCAGCTTGATTTTTGTTAGTAAATTTTAAGTGACACTAGTAGTGATAGATAAAACTTGTCTACCGAAGTAATGTTTTTGGCCTTTTTTCTTTACATATGGGAACAACTAAGGCTCGAGTTGAACGACCACATAAACGTCTGTTTTTCTTGAAAAAACTTTGTAACTCGTATGTACGTGAAAATTCATAGTCAACAGTGTCAAAAATTCGTAGTGTTCCGAGTAGATGTTACCATGTTAAATATTTTGTTAATTGATTTCCTAAATCGATTTGTTATAAATAATATCATTTACTAATTATTGTGTTATTGTTGTATTCCATATATGGTGGTATGTGTAACCGTTTTATAGATATAGTTTATTTTTTATTTTATTTTATTTTTATTCGGAAAACAAACAGTTTTATAAAAATACACTTAAATGAGATAGTCTGTTGTCTACCTGGCAACATTCAGGTTAAGTTTTAATGGCGGAACTAGCTTAGATTCAATAAAATAAATATTAATTATGTTTTTCAATGCTAGGGTACAAGAAATTCTGAAAAAAAATAGTTAGTTTTATAAAATTAGGACTTGATTTTTAATAATAAAATATTCTTGACACTCTATCACAAATAAGGGGCCCAACGGGTGGCAATGTCCTTTCTTTGAAATGTAAATCTTGATCACCCATATAATCTTTAAAATCTCTTTCTGCCTATTAATTTTAAAATACATACATCACAGACAATTCACATTTCAATTACACTTCCATTCAAAAAAAATGACTCACCAATCTGCTCACCTTTGTCCATAAAATACGACGTCCCAGTGATAAAGTCGGTCACTTATTAAACGTACACCTTTGGCAGCTCGCCAGTTTACCTGGAACAAGTAAATATTGGCTCAATAAACAGTTGCTGTACTAAGTTTCATATTTTAAGTGTAAGCGCCATTGAATCCGAGAATACCTTTGCGTGAATCCGTTTTGTTTTTGTTGATTTATTTTCTGTTGGGAAATGCTGGTTGATTGAATTTTGGTAGAACAGATCAGGTACGTAAAGATAGAATGCAGACATCCTTTGGCGTGTGTAAAATTATGTTTCATTGACAATTTTAGTCCTAAAGAATTAGTCTCGGTAACTGCTTGCTCTAAGCCGATATCAATATTAAACATAATTCTGTATCATCGCCAGAATATCAACAAAAAAATTATAATATCGACTAAAATACCAAAACAAATTGAAACCCAGTTTCCCATAAAACGTCTTACAAAATTCGCCAAATATACACAAAACCCATAAAAAAACATAGTTCAGTACAAAACAAGAGAGCTGAACATTTACAAAGTAAAATATGAGAGATACACACAAGTTGGTACATTGAGCCATTGTCACGCGCCCAATTCCCAAGTTCCAGCCAAGATCTGTAGCGAGGCCCATTTTGTGTGGCTCGAGGTGTATCAGTGTACTGTTGTTTTAGCCCGACTTTTGTGCGATCATTTTAGTTATGGTTTGTGTGAAGGTTTTCATTTATTTATTTATTCATTCATGGTAAACATAGAAACACGAAAAAAAAGAAATTATGTCCTAGAAATTGTGATAAGTCCTAGAGATAGAATTTTTAGGAATATAGATCATTTATTTGAAGTATTATAAGCCTACTTACAAAAGCACTTTCCCAAGTTACAATAATAACAAAGATGTAATCGTGATCTTCACAATTGTCCCTTAATCTCTATTAAGTCTTACTGTGACAACTCAAACTCCGTAAAAAGTACGACAAACACACCGTTATCGCGTCCCAAGCAATAAAGCCTATGTCTTTGCTCAAAAAAAGGAAAAAAAAGCGATTATGACAACGGACATCTACGATTAGAGAAAACCCAACAAAAAGATCCGATAAATTTGAAAAAGGGCGAGACGAGCCGCTTCGGGCGACTCTCTTAGTTTCAACTCCACACTGACAAAATTCTACCTATCTCTTTCAGACTTATTGGAAATTAATGAAGAGAAGCAGAGATGGGGCGAGTATTTTTGCAAAAATCACAGCACAAAGGTCATTAAGTAGCATCAGATAGATGCGTCTACTTTGTCACGTTATGATTGATAGCCGTTCGTGACGGGCGACGTCACTTGCTTTCTCGCGTTCGGATATGTCAAATTGATTTTACTCTGAGTAAATGTGATATGGCAAGCTTGGGCCTCTGAAAATGGTGTTAACGTTCGTGAAATATTTTAGGAGATATTTTAGTTTTGGTCCAGAACGTCCCTTCGTGTAATTTATCAGTATAGATTGGAGGTCGTTTTATACTTGGTGTTTTTTCGGCCTTTTGTGAGAGTCGTTTTTTGCTGTTATCTTAGGCTGAATATGGGTCTCGGTTACGCACAGAGTAATTGGGTTTCTCTCGTCAGTTTCAATTACTAAGACCTTCCTACAGTCTAGATTTGTGTCTACGACGCAAATTCTAGTAGACTTGCCTAATTTCTGCTTTAGTGAGATAAGTTACACGTGTGTACATATTAGTCGAAATAAACAGGTAACTTTCTAAAACGAGCAACCTTCCAAGAACGGACAGAAAATACAGGGAAGTCGAGAAAAATTTCGAGTGAGAACAATTTACACAACACCTCAGGGAGGGCCCAACAAAATCCTAATTGGTTCATAATTAACTGGGACATTGGACGTCTCAGAGGGTCCAACAACTGGCGGATATCAGTTCTAATAGCCGGCTGACACGCCCCCCGTGTAATATGGATGGATCGTTGGGCAATTTCCCCTGGTATCGCTTTTGAGGAAGAGTGCTTTTGACTTGTTTATCGGTTAAGCTTCGAAATTTAAAATAATATTTTGTTTTGTTTTTCAGTTTTGAGGTTTTATTTTTGGTGATAAAGGTGGTCGTTTTTTTGGCAGGATAGTGTGTTTTAAGGAACTTACTTTATTTGGCTTTAAAATTACAATCAAGATATAAGGAACGTATTATATGGGCACACATTATACATGAAAACTTTGGGCAGTTCGTATTATTGTGCTATATGTATACTATACAGAATGATATTATAGGTTCAGGCTCACGTGTCACGTCCATTAAAAATTCTATCTATTTCCCCGAGCTTTGACAGCTGTCAAAACTGTCGATGTCATGTTAGATAAAAAAAGTGTCAAACGCCGTTCGAAAAAAATAACGTTGTAACTAATTTTTTTTAACTAATCTTTCCACCCGGCTGCACCTAAAAACAGGTGCTACGCATATTAAAAACCTGGCAAATGATAAAACCTCCATGAACAACGCGACAGACGAATGATGAATGCGTATGAATTCCTTTTGCAAATAAAAAAAAAACGTTCTTGATTGATACGTATGTCGGAACACGACTGTCGGAAATACGTCATGAATGTCGGATTTTTGTACGTGTTCCAAAAATGGTTTGGGGCGTTTTCGTACCTACCTTTTTAATTTTATTTCATTACTGATGCTCCTGGGGAGAGAGTGTTGATGGGAAAAGTATTTTTCATGTTTTTTTTTCCCTGTTTTTGTGATTGTGATTGATAATAAACTTTTTGAAAATAAAAATGGGGTCTTCTGAGGTGCTGGTCTGAGTTGATGTTTGTTTTAAAGGGTTTTAGTGATTGAAATTTGTCACAATCACGATGATATCTTTGAAAATTATGGTTTTTAGGATTTTATCTTTATGTTAACAAGGAGTATAAAACAAAATATTTCAAAACAAATATGGATATTATTATCAGCCATATTGCATTAAATTAACATGAACATTATATGCCAAAAAAACATGATTTTCATAAGTGCTCTGTTTTTTTGCAATTTCGTTTATAAATAGCTACAGATTTCATTTGTTTCTTGAAACATTATCCAAACTTGTTTCAAAGTATTTACTGTTGCCTGTTTCTTGAACCAGTTGTTTGGCAATACATAAACTGACAACAAAAGCAATAATTAAATTAATCAGAAATTCTGAAACATTCAACATTCGTTAACAGTTCAACACTCCGCAATGTCTATAATAAATATTATAACAATAATTATTAATTCGAAACTTCCTTTCAATATGAACAATTGCATTACGAGACCGAATGGAAACGAGTTGAATTCCGACACTCTCTCAATTGCCGACACTGTCGAACTCCGACATTTTCTGAAAGTCCGACATTTACTCAAACTTCGAAATTTTCCTAACTGGCTTTCGCCTGCGGCTACACTTGCGTCCCGAGGGAACTACTTCTCGTACCCATCATCCTTCGAGTCTTTTTCCCAACCATGTTGGGGTCGGCTTCCAGTCTAACCGGATTCAGCGGAGTACCAGTGCTTTACAAGAAGCGACTGCCTATCTGACCTCCTCAACCCGGGCAACCCGATACTCCTTGGTTAGACTGGTGTCAGACTTACTGGCTTCTGATTACCCGTAACGACTGCCAAGAATGTTCAATGACAGCCAGTGGGTACTTCTCGTACCTACATGGGCATAAATATATTTTCCACAGCTTTAAATATAATACCCTCCAATTTTCAGCCAAATTGGTTTAGCTGTTCTTTAGTTTAATATTAGTAATTTAGTTAGCACGAGTTTCTTTTATATATTTACCTAAAGATTATTTGTTTTAGAAACTAAAGGTATTGTTTTGTCGGTGTTTATCCACAACAAATAATGGTTGAAACTGTTTGAATTTGCAGACAATAGAGTAAAGTTTTGGCACAATAGAATGTTGGGTATAACCGATTTATAGGCTTTCAAGACATAGTTATTTAGACAAGGTCATTTGTGAAAATAACTGTGGGAAACAAACTAGCCTTTACGAGAAGTATATAATGTATAACCTATATCATAAAACTGAAGAGTTTGTGTCTATTCTGTTTACATAATTTATAATACTACGTGAAACTGCCATATAAAATCGATAAAGTTTGTTTACCGTTAGTACCGCAAATCGATAACAGATGGCGCTGTGCCGAAACGTCATTTTTCTACATCGCGGTGTTAAGATTCTCCGCCGATATACGACCTATGCAGTTTTATGTGCAATAAATTGTCTTGCTCTGGACACGATTGTTTTATTCTCTTGCGAGATATTTTTGGGACGTTGTACAAAGTGGTCCTTCGGTACCGGGTGAAGGACTGGTGTGCATCGTCATACGGTGTCGTAGGGTTGCACGGTCAACCTGCCGCGAGTGTGACGTCAGCGCGAGCGGCATCGGCGGGCCGTACATGGTAGGCGCGTACGCGTGTATGTACTAGTGGTACACAACGGTCGGCGCTGGCGCTGCTGGTTCCTGTTGGCGTGAGCGGCTGCGGTGCGGGGGGAGGAGTACCCCGCATATCATCGCGACGAGTATAAGTGAGTGAGTGGTGAAGTGTTGTGTTACGAAGACAAACTGTGAGTACTTTATAATTTCAAAGTGACAAAATTAATACATTGAGACTTAAATAAAATTTCAAGCAAATTTAGACCTTATTAACTTAGAAAATTTTACTTAACAATTTGGACTTAGAAAATTTAACGTGTGCATGGACTTAGAATAATTTCAATAAAAAGTGAACTACGGGGAACCTATGCCCGATTTTGCAGCGAAGTTTAATAAGTTAAAAGACTTGTGATTTTTTACGTGTTGGCCACGGACTTAGTATAAAATTAGTGAAAGACTTTATTTATTTCAACATGGAAGCGTTGAGTAACTTACAATTTAATTTACAATCTACCATCAGTAAAGCAAGGTCTAATTTTAAGAAATCACCTAAGGAGCGACTAACTAGTTCTTATATAGAAACTAGACTAGAAAATTTAGAAGCTAACTGGTCAGCTTTTTTTGGAACTCACATGAAAATTGTGTCATCTGTTAAGTCCATGGATTACGAAAAATCTGAATATAACTTAAAAAATGTTTACGAGACTACGGAAGAATTATTTACCGAGTATAAAGCAGACTTGAAGGAAGCATTAAAAAAAATAGTTTGTTCCGATAGTTCAGCTAAAGTGCTTGAATCTTCTGCGAAGGGTTCTAAAGAGACATCTTTTGTGAAATTACCTAAAATTGAATTGCCTATGTTTAGCGGAAGTTATTCTGAATGGATTAGTTTTAGAGACTTGTTTAAATCCTTAATACACGATAACAGTGCACTTGACGATGTTCAAAAGTTGCACTATTTGAAATCACATTTGTCTGGAGAGGCTGAAGGTCTTTTACGGCACATCCCTATTACTAGTAGTAATTATGCAACTTGTTGGAGTCAATTAGAGAATCGCTATAATAACAAAAAGTATTTAGCAAATTGTATAATTAAACGTTTTATGAGTCAAAAGAATATTGTAACGGAATCTTCTAGTGCGATAAAGGAATTATTAGATACTTCCAATGAATGTTTACATGCTTTGCAAAATTTAGGTATAATGGTTGATCATTGGGATGTAATAGTTATTTATGTATTGAGTTTAAAACTAGATACTGAGTCACGTAAACAATGGGAGATGAAAATTAGCGATTGTTCAGACGAATTGCCTACAATGAATCAGTTCAAATCTTTTCTTGAACAAAGATTTCGGTCTTTGGAATTTTTAGATAACAAAGGTCAAGGTCGTCAGTCCAATCGTAATGTGCCAGTCAAATCACTTCATGTGTCTACTACATTGTGTATATGTTGTCAGGATAACCACAAGCTTGCTAATTGTAAAAGGTTTGCCGGTCTCGATATTGAAAAGCGTCGTAATTTTGTCCAAACAAATGGTTTATGTTATAATTGTCTAGGGCAAATCACTCCGTATATGCATGCCGCCAGTCTTCTAGATGTCATATATGTAAAAGGAAGCATCATAGTCTTCTTCATCTCAAAAACGTCTCCAAATCAGGTGGTGATAGTAACAACCCGGATCAAGTTGTCGAAGGTAGTGGGTCAGCTGTTACCACTTCAACCCAGAGTAATTCCACCAATATTGTAAGTTGTTTTGCTAATAGTCATAGCCAAATATTATTGGCTACTGCGCTGATTGCAGCGGAATCAAAGAGCGGTACTGCTATAGTATTAAGATCCCTGTTAGACCAGGGATCTCAGGCTTCGTTTGTGACGGAGTCCGCAGTCCAGCTCTTAGGTCTTAAAAGAATACCAACTAAGGGTTCAATTTCAGGTATAGGTTGTGATCAAGACAAATCATCAATTCCACTAAATTCGATGGTTCTTATTAAGGTTAAATCACGCATTGACCCTAGTTTTATTATCACGGTTAAGGCTTATGTTTTAAAGAAGTTAACGACTATTTTACCGGAAAGGAAAGTTATGGCAAACGTTTTAACCACAATTTCGTCTTTGGCTTTAGCAGATCCTTCGTTCGATACGCCGAACAAGATTGACTTGCTTTTAGGCGCCGAAGTTTATGGCCAGATTTTGTTAGAAGGTTTAATCAAAGGTTCATCCAGTCAACTCATCGCGCAAAACACAAGACTAGGATGGATCTTATCTGGTCAAGTAGGTGAAATCAACCAAAGCGAAACATGCCACAATACCGTCGTTACACTGCATTCTACTCTCACAGATGAAAATAGTCTCCTTAAAAAATTCTGGGAGCTAGAAGCTGAGCCCAAAGGCCTTAACGATAAGGCGTACTTGACCCCAGAAGAGCAGAAGTGCGAAGAGATATTCAAGGGCACGACTAAGCGAGATGAATCTGGTCGCTATATTGTGCACATGCCCTTCAGGTCAAGTGATCCTTCTTGTAAATATGGGGGATCAAAGGACATTGCTCTCAAACGCTTTTTAACCTTAGAAAAGCGATTTCTAAGGAATCCAGACTTCAAGGCTCAGTATTCAGCGGTTATCAAGGAGTACTTGGATCTTAATCATATGGATATAGTACAAGATAGTAACAAGGAAAGTGCTGTGTACCTACCTCATCATGCAGTCATTCGAAACGACAAGAGTACAACAAAGTTGCGCATTGTGTTTGATGCATCATGTGTAGGCAGCAACGGAGTGTCTCTTAATCATGATTTAATGGTGGGTCCTCCTCTACAACCTGATCTTCGTCATATTATCATGCGGTGGCGTCGTAAACCTATCTGTCTGGTCGCAGACATCGTTAAGATGTACAGGCAGGTTAGGGTATGCGATGAACACACAGATTTTCAGCGCATATTATGGCGGGAGAATCCAGATGACGAAATTCAGGTGTTACGTCATTTGCGAGTAACTTTTGGAACTTCATCGGCGCCTTACCTGGCAGTAAGATCATTGCAGCAGTTAGCTCAGGACGAAGGCGCTGAATTCCCTTTAGCAAAAACCCGTGTTCTTTCAGATTTCTACATGGATGACCTTATGGCAGGCTGTCAAACCATAGAAGAGGGAGTAGAAATATATAAGCAGATAACTGAGTTACTTAAACGTGGAGGGTTTCAGCTTCAAAAGTGGGCTAGTAACAACGAAGAATTATTAAAATTAATTGAAGACGGTCAACAAATATCACAAACACAAGGGAACATGGTATTAAAAACTGATGCTATTTCGAAAATATTAGGCTTAACGTGGGACAAAGACAATGACGAGTTCGTTTACACAATTCAACTTAAGGAGCTAGATTTACCAGTTACGAAGCGTAAGGTTATTTCAGACATAGCACGACTATTCGATCCCCTTGGATGGTTAGCACCGACAATCATCACTGCGAAGGTGTTCATTCAACGAATATGGATGACTGGGATCGAATGGGATGCAGAACTACCTGCACCATTGCTGAAAGAATGGCTTGACTTTCGAGAAAACCTTCGTAACCTTGTTAAGTTTCGTCTGCCTCGTTGGATCAACTCTAGCAAAGATAACAGAGTTCTAGAATTACATGGCTTTTCAGATGCGTCCAATGTAGCATACGCCGCGGTGGTATACGTTCGCATCATTGACAGAGAAGGACACATTCATACAAACTTGGTGACTGCAAAGACTAAGGTGGCTCCTGTTAAGCAGGTATCAATCCCTCGTTTAGAGCTCTGTGGAGCTGTCTTGCTTGCAAAACTTCTTGAGGAAGTCGCTACAACACTAGAAGTTCCCAAGCAGCACTTACATGCGTGGACAGACTCATCCGTCGTATTGGCGTGGTTAAGCAGCCACCCTAGTCGGTGGAAAACGTTCATCGCGAATCGGGTTTCCGAAATACTTACCATAATGGATAGAAGTCAGTGGTCACATGTGGTGTCGTCGGAAAATCCAGCAGATTGCGCATCTCGGGGAGTTAGTCCTTCTGAATGCAGTGACCTGCAACTCTGGAAAAAGGGTCCAGTATGGTTACAGAAAGATAAAATAGATTATAATAGAGCAAATATTCAAGGAACTACGTTAGAAGAAAGAAAGATAAAAACAAAGTGTCATGCAACTGCAGTAGAATTTGATGATAGTATATTAACTAGATTTTCTAAGTTCAGTAGGTTAGTAAGAGTAATAGCTTATTGTAGAAGGTTTCTATGGATGAAGGAATTAGAATGTGATAGAATTAAACTAACTACTTGGCTTACTACAAAGGAATTAAATGAAGCTATACTTACCTGTGTCAAACTCTGCCAACTCCAGTCGTTTAGTGATGAAATAGAAGCTGTAAAGAAGAATCGTAAATTAAATAAGAATACTAAACTTACCTCGTTGAGCCCTTTTCTCGACGATGATGGCATCTTAAGAGTTGGCGGCCGCTTGCACCGCGCTTCTATTAATGATAATATGAAGCATCCCATTTTGATTCCTCACAAATCACACTTTACCAATCTTTTGATTGCAGAGGCTCACGAGAGAACTTTGCATGGCGGGCCGCAATTGATGCTGAATTACTTAAGATCCAAATACTGGATACTCAATGCAAAGACTCTCGTTAGGCAACACGTTCATAAGTGTGTAATTTGTATTCGACATTCCACACAAACACATCAACCAATGATGGGTCAGTTACCGAAGTCCAGGGTGTCTGTTCAGAAGCCTTTTCAATGCAGTGGGGTAGATTACGCTGGTCCAATCAGCGTCCGAAGCTCTAAAGGTCGTGGTCATCACTCTACTAAGGGATATATATGCTTATTTGTCTGCATGTCCACTCGGGCTATTCACCTCGAGGTTGTCAGCGACATGACGGCTCAGAGTTTTCTAGCGTCTTTTAAGCGTTTTGTAGCCCGACGTGGCCGAGTATTGGACCTGTGGAGTGATAACGGGACCACATTTGTTGGTAGTGCGAAAGAATTGCGACAATTATTCAACGCTGAAAGGTCTATGGTAGCTTCGGAAATAGCTGATTTCCTTTCTATGAATGGTACGACTTGGCATTTCATACCTCCCCATGCTCCAAATTTTGGAGGATTGTGGGAGGCGGGTGTCAAGTCCACGAAGCACCATTTAAAAAGAATTATAGGCACCAGCACATTGACTTTTGAAGAAATGACAACTGTGCTGGCTCAAATTGAGGCCTGCCTAAACTCGAGGCCTATTTGTCAGCTTTCTAACAATCCAGAGGACTCATGTCCATTGACGCCTGGGCACTTTCTCGTGGGTGAACCTCTGGTAACTGTACCCGACGTTAATTATGAAAATTCGTCTGTTAGTAATCTGAAGCGTTGGCATCTCACACAGAAAATGCTTCAAAATTTCTGGCGTAGATGGTCACTGGAGTACTTAACTCAATTGCAACACCGATATAAATGGACAGATTGTAAGCCTGAACCTGAGATTGGAGACGTAGTTCTGGTGAAGGAAGATGGTCTTCCACCTGCTCGATGGCTATACGGTATCGTTACAAATAAGCATCCAGGTTTGGACAATATTACTCGCGTTGTAACAATACGCTGTAAAAATAGTGAGATTAAAAGACCCATATCTAAATTAATTATGTTACCTGTAACTACTTAGTTGTTGTTTATCACCGTATTGTTGAAGTTTATATAGTTTATTTTACATTACATATACATGGTTTGTGAATCTACTTGAAAGATTTTTTGTATCTTTTACTTGGTTTTGCTGTTGTTTTTTTTTGTATGTTTACCTAAGGAATGAACTTGTATATTTCACTTGTTTTTTTGTTGTTTATTGTATTTGTGTTTACATAAAGCATATTCTTGTATTGTAGACATAAAGCTTTAGTTTAGATTTTTTATGCATTGTCAAAACCAAATTAATTTAAGTTAATATTGTCATGTTTTGGTTGATGGACAGAGCCGTCCATGGTGGGCGGAATGTCTATTCTGTTTACATAATTTATAATACTACGTGAAACTGCCATATAAAATCGATAAAGTTTGTTTACCGTTAGTACCGCAAATCGATAACAGATGGCGCTGTGCCGAAACGTCATTTTTCTACATCGCGGTGTTAAGATTCTCCGCCGATATACGACCTATGCAGTTTTATGTGCAATAAATTGTCTTGCTCTGGACACGATTGTTTTATTCTCTTGCGAGATATTTGTGGGACGTTGTACAGTTTGTTAATTTGTTTGACCGCAATAATATCAGAAACTACCGGACCGATTTGAAATTATCTTTCAGTGTTAGGTTTATCTGGCAAGGCTATAAGTACTTAAGATTATTATTTCCCAGATGATGTGTTTTTTGTGTATTTATCTTCCTTTTCTTCATAAAAGCGAAGAGAAGGAAAAAAACTTATCCGTATTGAAATCAGTTTCGTATTTAAAGGGATCTACACACCAAAGCCGCTGACCCGGCGGCACAGCCCGGCGGCACGACTGCCGCGGCATGTGGTGTTCTAGTAATTGTCAAATACTCTATGAAAGCCGGCGGCATGATTGTACAAAATACGGCCGGCGGGTTGGGCCGCCGGGCTGTGCCGCCGGCATCAGCGGCTTTGGTATGTAGACACCTTAAGACGTTTACAATGCAACTTCACCAAATATTCGAGACAGTTGTAACAAAAGTAATAATAAGTATGCACAAAAGACCAAGAAAGTTATTCTCCAATAAAGCGACCAGTTACTTAACTAAAATAGGTTTAAGTAATGAAAGCGAATCATTTACAATTTTGCGTCAAATTTTATAACATTACCCTTCTATACTTTGCGCGTTCGTTCGTTATAACGTTGGAAGACTTCAAAGGAATTAGTATGAAAATTGAATTACAACTACCATCTGTACATTAAGTTGGTAACAAAATATTGTGTTGTAAGAAGGTTT
Organism: Helicoverpa armigera; assembly: GCF_030705265.1. Taxonomy (NCBI): domain Eukaryota; kingdom Metazoa; phylum Arthropoda; class Insecta; order Lepidoptera; family Noctuidae; genus Helicoverpa; species Helicoverpa armigera. The sequence goes on from NC_087141.1 coordinate 8,396,146, forward strand.
TGGGTTTGGCATGATATTTAAATGGTACCAAAAGCAATATACCTCTACAGTTGTCGTCAATTTCTAGTGTACCAACTATTAGCCATCTCTACAAAATTATCGCAACACTAAGGCCCGGTTGTTCGAAGCTCGGTTACGTCAAGCATGTCGATTCTATAAAATATCACAACTCACTTCGACATCACTCTCACTTCGACTTCGATCTAAAGGTAGAATTCCGTGGACGCGACAATAGTCAACCTATGAAAATGTATGGCACCGTTGCCGAAGCCCGTGACAGTCGCGCGCGGCCGACGAATTTCGTAAGCTGCTCGCGGCATTGTCAACAATTTAATTCTGGTTTTACTAAAATTCTATAGATGTTATTAAGCGCTAGACCATGTTGGGAAGCGTACGGCCGCGAGCGGCTCACGAAATTCGTCGTCCGCGCGCGACTGTCGCGGCCCTCGGCAGCGGTGCCATACATTTTCATAGGTTGACTTTTGTCGCGCGCGGCTGCGACAATCGCGACCCACGGAATTCTACCTTAAAGTTTCGTGATTGACATTGTCAAACTACACTAGCGCTACACTATCGAGCGTGTTGACAAGTTGAACTAAATTAAAGTCGAGATTTTGACACATCTGCCAAAATCTGTCTATCTATAGGGGAGGTAGGGGAGAGATGGGCAGTTGGGAGACATGATCAAATCAGATTAAAAGGGGGGGGGGCGGTCCTTTTATTCTGATTTGATCATAGTTTTTTTTTTTATTGGGTAGTTTACGTTGCCGACTGGTAACGGTGTTCATCCATAGACTATCTGTCATTTCTGTGAGTTGTCAAGAACAAACACTCGTAAAAGTACTTAAATATTTTGTTGCGGTTTCGGATCGTTATAAAGAGAAAACTAATGAAAGGTATGTGTATTTTCTATTATTAATGATTGATTGTCAAAATCTCCAGTTACGATTATAGTAAGTCGATGCAATCCACACCTATTATACCTCTAGAAGAGGTACTACAGCAATAGTTTATGGGCCCCACGTTTTTATTTTAGTCTAATATGACCGGGACCACCTACGTAGGTTGACAGGTAAGTAACTATTTTTTATTTTCTAGTTTTCAGTGCACATAAGATAAAACCGTTTTACTTAAGTTTTTTTACTGATTTTTTTTTTATAAACTAAGTCAAAAGTGTCCAATGCTCCCTATGGTAGGGAGGCTTGGACATACCATGTAATGTATAATTTGTAAATTTTTGTTCTTCTTCTTCAGTGAAAATTTGTGAGGTTATAAATCTGCGCTAAAAATCCTTTATAGAATCTTGTTTCAGGTACCGTTGCCAACTTGATCTAGGGACTCCATATTTATCAGCTGTTAATTTTATTTTTTAACCTTTTGATACCTCTTGTATTGCTCGTTATATTAAATCTTTAGGAATTTCCCGTCGCAAACCATTCTTTTAACCCCCGACGCAAAAACGACGGGGTGTTATAAGTTTGACGTGTCTGTGTGTGTGTGTGTGTATGTGGCATCGTAGCTCCCAAACGGATGATCCGATTGTAATGCGGTTTTTTTTGTTTAAAAGGAATGTCATTCGGGAGTGTTCTTAGCTATGTTTGGTGGAAATCGGTTCAGGTCTTCAAGGTCATCAGCTCGTTTGTTAGGTGTGATAGGAATGTTACACGCTCAGTTTACTTGCAAGCATATGTGGGATCTAAAATTTGAAATACTAATGTCTTCTGGAACCACTGAGCTGGTCTGCTGTTAGGGCACGAAGATAGGTAACCCTGAACTGCCTTTTAGTAAACCCATCGAGTTTGGGCTCGTTTAATTTGTCTTGACTAGTTTTCTTCATGTTTCTAATTGACGAGAACCTAATGCTGGAAATGGGATGTGGCAGATGAAACCCTAGAATGATATATAACCCTGGATCAACAAAGATCCATCTTTATTGTTTCTCAATCTGTGCAATTCTCCCAGAGCCAGTTTGTCATGAGGATTGTTAAACAGCTTCCTTTGGCTGAGATCGCATTAGCGAACCCATCATAAAAAGAAGGAAACATTAAGGAGCTCCTTTAAAAAACCATGAAATAAAATAAAATTATAAATTAAAAAAAACCCCCGACCCAAAAAAGTACGCAATTATTATGACAAAATGTTATAAACGATAAACCCTATAAAAAGCAAAAAGTAACTTTAAACACTACGTAAGTACCAACTAAAGCATGTCAGACTAAACAAAATTTTGACGTGTCGACGGTTTTATTTAAACCGTTTAAATATCTCGTAATGTTGAAACTGATTGTAATTTTTAGGATAGCTCTTTGATTTTATCTAGCCAAACATAAGAAATGGCAATAAAAGTTGATTATCTGTAAAATCTGATTTTTTATGCAATAAATGTGAAAAAGTGCCCATCCCTCCCCTACCTCCCCTAAAGTATGAAATGACATTACGAATCGAAGTGAAATGCGAGTTGTTGATCGAGTTTTATAGAATCCCAATAAAGGTTAGGGTTAAATTCTAGTTACAGTAAAATTAACCGGGGTTAAATTCAAAAAGCGTAGTTGAACGTCAAAATTTCATAATAAAAATGTCAAATTAACCGTGGTCAAAATTGACAAGGGTAAAATTTTAACTTTAACTTTACCGTAACGTACGAACAACCGGGCCTTACTGTTCAACCCGTGAGAACGTCTTTCCTCATTATTCTAATGATGAATGATATTTATTTTGCATATAGGTTGAAAACAACACTTTTACACGTCATTTTTTTGAAGCGAGACGAAGTCAGTATTTTTTGACTACCTTATTAATTCTTTCCTTTCATAATCTCGTGTCATTTCTCAGGCTTTATTTTTTACATCATTACTTTGGACTGTCATAAAATCAAATCTCTAATACTTATTAGCCGATTTTGAACCTATAACCCATTATTAACACACTTCATCTATCCCACAATACTAACATTCAAATTACCAACCTACCTACATTCAGTTCATCATCAATCACAAAAATACATTTACCTCAAAAACCCGTAAAGTGGACAACCCTACCTCAAACAAGCGTACAACAGATGTATAGATAATGTACCAGGGTTGTCGCGGCTAGAAAAATACGGAAGGGACGGGCCAATGGCGGTACCCGGCCATTGGACATAATGTACTTAATTGTACATACATATATAGGTAATAGCCGCGTGTTGACGACCCCTGACGGTTAAGGGTGATTTTAGAATGGTGTATTTTTGAACACACAAACTCAAAAAAGTCAATTTAGTGCCGATTTTTTAAATCATCAGTTCACTTCTAACTGAGGAATAAATATGGCGGATTAATATATTTTCTATACAAAAGCTGTCAAAACGTCAAATATATTCTTCAGATAAAAATTACCTCGGATTTGAAAAATCAGCACCAAAATTTTCCAATATCAAAACAAATGACAGTCTCCAATGGCATGCTCTTCACTACTTCCTATGAGTTTTTGCTGGGAAGAAGAACTGACGTAACAAATATAGTATAGTCAAAAAACTGTTGCGCTTACAGTAATCAATAGAGGTCAGTTAAAAACGCACTGCGCATAAGTGCTTAAGCTTATTTCCAAAAAATAACCTATACACACTATATAATACGGTATTCCAAAACTGGTCTAAGGGTGCGTACTCATGTATAGCTGAACTTTGAAGCCAGCGCGATCACACGGAACGATCCGAGATATCTTTGATCAGTGCCGCCGAAACGAGAAATGTTAGGTAATACGCAAGTTGTCGCATGTAGTGGCTTGTTTGGGGCTGCAGAATATTATTCTTTCTTGTATTATAAGCATGCTAATAATACATAGCATAAATGCAAAAGTAACTCTATCTGTTTGTTTATTTGGCACGCTTTCACACCAAAACTGCTAAACCGATCTTAGTGAAAGGTGGCCAGATAGCCTAGTAAGAGCCTGAGAAATTACATAAGAATGCGTTTGAAACTGCAGGGAACAGCTAGAATTTAATAAAACATGTTTTTAGGCTTTTTACAAAAATAATTGAACATTTAAACGCTCTTATTCGCAACGCAATGTGTACGTACCCTAACATCGGACACTCTAATAACGAACATTGTACATACATTTTTAGGCCCCTTTGGGTCCAAAAAATTCGTTTGGGTCAAATTAACTCCAGTTATTCAGGTGCGTAGGGAATATGAATGGAAAGGTTGACGCACCCTTATTATGTACCGAATAAAGCCTGCGTACTGGTAAAAAGGCCTATTAATTTTATAAATATTGTAATTTTTCATGATTAAGTTAAATTGTGGTATGTGCTTTTATTGTTGTTAATTAGTGCTGTGTAGAACATGACATTTATTTTGCAGTGGATTTGAGTTGTCGGGACACCTTTTCACACACGGTCGGTTAGCCCCATGGTAAGTTATTAATTAACTTGTGTTATGGGTGCTAACACAACTGATAAACTACATATAGCTACATATATACATATTTATAAATACATATTGTAACACCCAGACCACGGCTAACAAGCATGCTCATCACACAAATGTCGACCGAGCCGGGAATCGAACCCGGGACCTCAGGTTCGGCAGTCCGGCATGGTGACCATTGCGCCATCGAGGTCGTTACAATTTTGTTTTAGTTTACTAGCTCTTTAAGCGTCTGCTTGCCTAAAAAGTTACGTATTATGTTATTCCAATGAAGTAGCTATAATACAACTGTCTTCCATCAAAATCAATGCAGGTGTTTTTGCGTGAAAGACTGAAATCCATTCAAACCATCTGAACATTCGAAAGAGTTGCCGCAGCCCTGGTAGACAAAGCGCTTCAGAAGGAACATGGTGGGTTTTACTCAGTAAGAGTTCTGACACTCCTTCACGCTGCAACCACAGTAGCAGGAGTCATTTGATGATTTCCCATATAAAAAACATGTAGTACCTATAAAAGCACAAGGCAAACTTAGTCGGCCGACCAAGCCTTCTTTAAGTATGATTATAACAAAAAAACTTCAAACCAAACAATTTCAAAACGCCCAAAATTTCGTCACTTTCCAAGAAAATACCAATCACAATAGAAAACGGCCGTAAATGTTCGAAACGTGTTCGATATTAAGATCGGTGCGGCATTGAGAACCGTTCGTCACGTATGCTCAATGAAGTGGAAAAGCCTGTTATCGATGCGGTCTGTGGGTCCTCGAAAGCCTACCCGGCTTCCATGACGAAATGGAAGAACACGGAGTAAGGAAAGATGGGCGGAGATGCCATGCAGGTAGGTCAGACACCTTCTTCTAGGTCAAAATGACCATAATGATCAGTAACGAGTGAACTACTGAGGGTTCTTTGTATCAGGTATCTTTCAACGCTGCGGGATTGTTCGAAAGAGTTACCGTGGCCCTGGTAAATAAAGGGCTTAATCACTTCACTGTCCATGCAGACACAATAGTTAAACAATTGGTGTGTATAACATATGACTCATGGGACAGGGAAGTTATTAAGAAGGAACATGATGGGTTTTAGTCAGTAAGAGTCTGACACTCCCTTGCGCTGCTAAACCACGGCGGAAGGTGTCATTTGATGATTTTAGGTCAAAAAGGTTGCCATACTGCAGACAGGTCAGACGAATCCTTCTAGGTCAAATTCGTAAGGTGGGCACCAAAACAATTAGTATAAGAGTGAACTAATGAGGCCTTCAGGTTCTTAGAGACATCTGTCAACGATTTCTGGTATGACACAATATGGTCGAGTCCAATGAAGGCGTATAAAGGCGAAAACAGTAACGTTCCTCGTCCCCCGCTCACCCGTATTTAGGCGCGCTACTTTCTTAGGCGATTTTTCGTTTTGGCACCTCCGCTTGTCATTTTATTCTCCATGTATGGGAAGTTTAAATTTATATAAAAGCCTCCGATATTGGAGAATACGTTTAATTTAATGTGAAGTTTATTATGTTTTATTCGGTTTGGGCTTTTGTTGTGATGGGGAAGGTATTTTTAGGGATAGATGGAGAATGTGTGTGAGAGTGAGAAGTGTAATGTGTGACTGTGCAAGTGTGTAGTTGGATTGTGTCTGAAATTAATAAGACTGTAGGCTATCCTTGGGTGCTTGTACATTTGAAAGAAAGAAGAGTGTCAATCATCTTTATGAACTGGGTTTATCACAAAGGAAGCAAAACTACCATAAATATCATATTCAATAAAGACTCAAAGAAAATAAAAATATATAAACAAAAACCTATCCATCTTCATCTTTTACAGATAACTGAAATTAATAAAATTCTCTCTATATTTAAGCAAAAAAATATATTTTCAAAAATAGGTCTAGTTAATATACGGATTAGCCACAGCTGTGCCACATTTGTTTGTAGTCAATGATAGATCTGGTCATCCGTTTACATCTCGAGTAATCAATTTAGCTACTCAGTCTCACATTCAACCAGTATAAGTTGACCTCTGGCTTTCGTCTCGTGACTCGTTTATAAAGAACTGGCGACTCGAACCGATTTTGCACGGTATAACAGTATTTTTCTACTATGTAATTGCTGTTATTATACATATAAACCATCCTCTTTAATCACTTCACTAATTAGTATAAAACAAAAACGTTTTTTCTGTCCCTATCCCTATATTACTTTGCCCCTTTGTACTCTTAAATCTTCAAAATTACGCAACTGATTTTCATGCAAATTTTTATCAGATGAAGTGTTTCGACAGAAAGGTTTATGTGTATAATACATGCATAATATAGTAGAGAAACATTTATAATTTTGGAGGTTACCGAAGCGAGGACGTGCCACTAGTTTTCTATAAAAAAAATCGTATCAAAATCCGTTGCGTAGTTTTAAAGATTTAAGCATCATCATTCTCCGAGCCTTTTTCCTAACTATGTTAGGGTCGGCTTCCAGTCTAATCGGATTCAGCTGAGTACCAGTGCTTTACAAGGAGCGACTGCCTATCTGACATCCTCAACCCAGTTACCCGGGCAACCCAATACCCCTTGGTTAGACTGGTTAGATTTAAACATACATAGGGACAGAGAAAGCTACTTTGTTTTTATACTATGTAGCAATAGAGGTACGAAGAGGGGTGTAGGAGGTCAACATAACTGGTCTATTTGCAGATTGACCGGTCTCTACGTGTTTTTGGTTTCCTTCATTTTTGTAACGATGTTTGTTCTAGCTCTCCCCGATATTGGGGTAAAATAAACAGTTAGGGGAAACTGAACTAGCGGTTGTACCAATCGAGTTAGGAGTATACGTTACTTTGGTGAAATATGAGCTTACAAATTTTTGATGGGGTCCTATTTTATATTGTTTATGAAGAACAAAAATAAAACATGTTGATACTCTAATTGATTGGTTTTAAATATTATAACTTCTTTAACTTTTGTCCATATATTCACTCAAAGTAGGTAACTTTGGTTGAGAAATTGAAAATGTCCGACTAGATTTTAGCATCCAGATGTAGCTAAATAAATATGTATTTCATGCTCAACCATGTCAAAAGCTAGTTTTATTAAAAACTAAAGTACCTTACCATGTTTAAGTATACACAGACATAAAAAAGTAAAATCAAAATAATAGGTACCTATGATATCAAAACAACAAACTATTCATAGATTTTTTCCAATTTCCATAGCAATGCCAATGCAAGAAATACTGAATGAAATATTTTTATCTTTCCTCAGTCCAAAGACTGCACTTTGAACTAAATAGCCATTTCTTTTAAGAGCATTCATTTTCCTTTCAAGTATTTAAAATGCAGGTATTTCTTTGCTACCTGTAAGCTTCTATGTATATATGAAAGTAGATCATTTCATGAAAAATCCCGCTATAAGTTTGGCCTTATAACCTTTTTTGTGTCCGATTACCTCATGTTTGGCTGAACCGATTTTGATGCGGTTCAATGTAGTATTTGTCGAACTAAGGACAAGGATTTGGTATATTATGGTTATTTATATTAAACAGTTCTTGTTCGATATTAATTTAAAGTTAAAGGGATATCAATGATTACTATTCTAAAATATTGGATATGAAATTATAATCTGCGGTTAACATAATATTTAATCACAATTAATAAGCCAATAAATACTAATTACCTAATTTATAATAATTTTAAAACATTCTAAACGCTTTAGCCAACATATTTGAGCAAAGTTTAAATTTACCACAACTAAATAGCGTAGGTATTGACAAATTAATAATGCATTAGTTTTCATTGTTAACCGCATAAAATGATTCATTGAAATTATAACAGTTGAATACACAAAGCTTTAAATAATGTGGAATAATTATATTTATTTGATACAAACCGTTTTCCCGCGGTTTCACGCGCTTTCTGTGGGAACTACCTACTGCGCGTACCGGGATAAAATATAGCCTATGTTACTTGGGAAAAGTGTAGTTTTCCAACAGTGAAAAAAAAAACAATTCAGTTCGGTAGGTAATTTCGAAACCCTTAGGATACAAACAGAATTACAAAAGTATAAAACCGACTCCCAAAAACACTGAAAAGCAAAAAAAAAAGCTATACTTAGGTGCATCGGCCTAGAAGTCGATGTCTATAGATATAGTCTAATAGATAGGTGAATAATATAAAAAAATAGGTAGGTATATAATGATAAGGTTATTTGACTACTCTTTTACGAGATGTCGTTGTCCATTAAAAATTATTTTTTATACTCCATTAAGTTTCTGTTTTTATTATTTTCCCTTCTCGAGGCAACATTTTATATTTTCGCCTTTATAGGGCAATGATGGGCATAATAAAGAAAGTGGCTTTTTTAACAGCACATTATTACTTTATATTACGTTTGTTATTATTTTTGGAAGGTTGATAACGTATTAAAAATAATATAAAATCGTCTTCCTGGAAATAAAGACGAAATTATCGAAAGCTATCAATCAAATCAACTAAAAGCATTTTCTTCTGTCTTCAATAACCCACAACTTTCAACCATAATAGTAGAACATTCCACTACTAGTTTCACCTGGGTTCCTTGATAACTACTTCGCACACCCAGATAAAAAGTGACCTCTCTCGATAAATGGGCTATCTAACACAGCTATATTTTTCAAACCGACCCACTAGTTCTTGAGATTAGTACTCATTCTTCAAATCGGAACATTCCTGAGATTACCTATATAAGAGCAGACTTGTACCATTAAGGTATAGAGCTATATTTAGCTAGAGATATATTTCTGGAGCATTTCTGTGTAATGTAACGTTCTAGCAAATAGTACAATACAGGCAAAAGCTCAGTCTCCAAAGCATTTCCATGTAATGTGACGTTCGTGCGAATGCTCGGCGTTATGTTACGGGTAAATGCTCACAGCGAGTCTTTCGCCCCTCTCCTTCCGCGTCACTCCGCAACCGCGCATCGCCCGCACTTGGCTCGACGAAATGTTACAACAATATGCTCGTTGGTTTGTAACAAACAGGCGAGCTCGACGTTTTGTTCGTAAAAGGATGATTGATACACTAGAACATTTCATCGAGCGGCTCGTTGTTCTGTTACAAGTAAATGTTGTAGTCTATACTCACCTTTAGTACAGCACAGATAAACACCAAAATGATTCACAAAGCATACTACCACAAAGGTATACAACTGACATTCAACCCTGCAACGAGCACCCCTGCAATTTCCACAACCCGGTAAAGACTTGAAAGTCATTACCCGGATAACTTACCGGTAACCGTAACTAGGTTTACCGTTAAACCGGGTAAATTAAATTCCAGTTTCTTGCTTATATAACAGGTTGGTGATATATGGCTATTTGTGGTTGTAAGGTAATCTTGTTTGCTGGGTATAATCTTAGCTGTACCAAAATGGAAGGATTTTAGAATGCTTGTGGGTTGATCTGAAAACTGGGATAGACGTAAGAATTGTGTATTTTTTGGGTAGGTAATACTTTAGTTATATATTTTATTTATCTGTACTTGCTAATACCATAGAAGATTGTCATGGTATGGGCATGTAATGAGGAGGGATGATACGCATACAACAAAGTGTGTGCTAAGTATGAATGTAGATGGATGGAGAGGAAGAGGAAGACCTAAGAAAAGATGGATTTAGGACAACATGCATATGAAGGAGTGAGTGTCAGTATGACGAGTGACAGGGGAAAATGGAAGAGAATGACATATAAGGCAGAACGTTCAAAGTTCACAATTATTATCGTCTTATATCCATAAATAAATAATGGTTCCTAAAAATAAGATAATACACCACTAATAGCTTTTAAATAGAAATATATTTTGGTCTTAAAGTTCACTTTGTGGGTAGTCTTTATCAAGTTCAGCTGAATTTTGATAATCGCCGGATTAATTGAAATATGACTTTCATTGATGTTCTTCTTTGAAGATTATAAAAGCAATATTAAAATAGAATAATCATTAACAACGCTTATATTTAATGGCTACGTAAATAGAACACAAAATCTATACTTAAACAGTATTGTTTTTATTTACGTCATTTGAAACTGGTCCATTTACGTCACTTCAAAATCATCATCCTCCGAACCTTTTTCCCAACTATGTTGGGGTCGGCTTCCAGTCTAACCGAATGTAGCTGAGTACCACTGCTTTACAAGGAGCGACTGCCCTATCTGACCTCCTCAACCCAGTTAGCCGGGCAACCCAATACCGCTTGGTTAGACTTACTGGCTTCTGACTATAAAGATGGCCAAGGATGTTCACTGACAGACGGGACCTACAGTTTAACGTGCCATCCGAAACACAGTCATTGGTCACGTTACTTCAAAATATGGTTCTTATTTACGCATAAAACCTAATTTCGTCCTTTTGTCTACTGCTACGACCTGACAGAGAAAATTTAAATGAAGAATACGGATTTAAAAACCTTTCTATAAAAACAGACTTCATAGATAATCCGCGAACACTAAGACATATTACACACATACACATAGATGTGTACACATACACAAACACATAGACATAGATGTGTATGTGTGTATGTGCATAGACGTGTGTATGATACACAATTGTTTGTATGTGTGGGTAATGTCTGTACAAGCCAGTATTACGTTGAGCCTTATTTAATTTATTTTTATCTACAATCCGACGAGTTTTTCTCTAGTTTCGTATAGAAGCACGTAACTGTAATTTGTATATTTCTTTTAGTTTATTTGTAGAGCATGTTCTTTTAGGATTGTAGATAAAAAAAATATAGAATTACTTACGTGAAGTTTTAGTTAGTACGTCTTTTTCAGATATTGGATACACAAAGCTAATACTACAAGCTGTATAATTAAAATAAAGATTACGTAAGTTTTGAGTCTTTTACAACACTTTTTTAATTATTATTTTTTTTAAGCTAACACTGAACCAATTTGGAAAAATCTTTCACTGTTACGAAGACACTCTAACCCAGGGTGACTTAGGCTATACTTTAACCGGGTACGAGACGAAGGTCCTTGATACACAGGCGAAATACACACAACACAGGTGGTACAGTAGCTGGTCATAAAAATCTGTCATCTTTCTCTATTATGTGTGTGTACAAAAATTTGTAAATAAATAAATAAATACATAAGTCATTAACAACTTTCAACATCATTAGCCGGACATTAAGTCTAGCAACGAACAAAAAAGCAATTGCAACAGAGAGCAAAACATGCAACAGAGAGCCCAAGCAACAGAACACTACATTCGAAATTTGAACATAAATTGCGAAATTCCACCCGGAGCACCTATGAGCTTTAATTCCTACCCTCACCTATTCCTTCTAATTATACCCGCCTTTAATTAAATCGGGTAGATAAATTCCAGCTTCACTAACAGTAGTTAAGCAACTGCGGTTACTGCATACTTATAGTTTAATTTGATGTCGCGAAGGAGTTGAATTGTGATGGTAGGTTCAAGTTTAGTATTGTTGTGTTTTATTAGGTTTAAGAAGAACCTTAGAGATGAAATAACTAGCGGAGATGCCATAACAGAAAATCTCCCGAGAAAGTAGCGAGCCAATAGGCGGATGTGCGGGGGACGAGGAACATTACTTTTTTCACTCTCATACGCCGTCTTTGTAATACCCAAATCGTTAGCAAGATGTCTCAAAGAACCCGGAAGCCTCGTTAGTTCCATATGCACCGTAAGAATTTGATCTACAAGAAGTGGCCTGACCTACCTGCATTATGACATCTCTGCTCATATTTAATACTTCGTGGGGAAATCAACATCGTCTTAGGCAGTAGTTATCACGGTTTGCGGGTGAAAACGCAGGAAAACGGCTAGTTGATTATATTTTGTTACTCAAAATATTCTGAAAAATATACTTAATGTAATGTATTTTAAAATCATATTTAATTCATTTACATCATTGGTAATGCTTATTTCAATCAGATTGCTACAAATTCATCATAAATTCTAAATTAAAAAGTTCGACGAATCAAATTCAAAGCACTCGGCCAAAAATAACTTAGGTATTTGAGAAAAACTTTGCTAAAAAAGCATCTCAAAACAATTTTGATCTTGATTTCATTTGAATTGTAGTATTTCAGCCTAACCCCTTTTTAATTAAGTTAATTGCAAAAAATCTAAAAGATTAGAAAAACAAGCTTTTAGTAAAATTAAGTAATTCTTGGAACCCTTTTTAATACTTACTAAGAACGGTCTTAAAATGTAGGTAAGTAGGTGCTATTAAGAAAGAAGGTTTATTCTTTAAAAAATTATACAAAAACAACAATAAAAAAAGAAATAAATCTATGCTGATATTAAAAAGCTGAGAAGTCTGTTTGAACACGCTGATCTCAAGAACTACTGGTTCGATTTAAAATAATTTAGAACTTGCAAGAGTATAGTAAAACCTTTAATTTAAGGCGAGTTGCATCATTTAACTATAACTATAACCGAAACATTTTCAGTTGTCAAATCGCACTCATACTTGAGAGGGTGGTTTTTAGTCAGTAAGAGTCTGACACCCCCTCACCGCTGCTAACCAACAGCGGGGTCATTTGATGATTTTTGACGTCGATAAAAAAGGACACTTTTGGTTAACTTATATTTAAACCTATGGTGCAACTCGTCCCTAAAAACCGCTTACTTAAAAAGTCACGTTTCAAGTAAAAGCTTGTATATGCCCATACATTTACATGCACGACGCAAAACTTGTCCCTAGATAAGACCTTAGTAATTAAGTTGAGGGCGCACCCTTTTAAAGCTCATTACAATTAAATGTGAGCTGGCAACACTGAAGCTCGATTGTTGGCAACATTGAGATGGTTGTGTGTGTGTGTTTGTTTGTTTTGAGGTTTACTTAATTAACTTTGTGCATTTTTTAGGCACGTGTAAAACTTGCACGTGGTCGCAATGGTTTGTAGATTTAAGACACATTTTTCTAGTGAATTTGCAAATTGTTTTCTTTTACTATATTTGTTTGAAACCAACTGAACAGATTTTTATTATGACTGTCATAACATGGACTTGTATGTAGATGGATATAGTGGAAGGGGACGACCAAAGAAACGATGGATGGATTGTGTGAAAGTCGACATGGCTAGCAAGAATGTTACTTGTGAGATGACGGCAGATAGAAGAGTATGGAAGAAGAAAACATGTTGCCCAAACCCCACATATAAAGAAAATGGGACTATAACTTTTTGTGTTTTTATAATCAACTTGAATTTTGCAATAGTCTTTATGTGTCTTAAAAAAGCCGGACGGGTTGACTTCATTCAAAGAATTATTAGTCAGAACAAAACTTCAAATCCTCAAACCTGATTCCTTAACCCCTCTGCTCGACAAGATTTTGACATATGACTATACCGTTGATTCGGCGGGATATTTTGAATCGCGACATGGAAGTCAAAAATTTGTACTAACTTTCAACACATGAATTCGAAGTCCGTAATGCCTGATTAGAAGTATTTTACCTATAACTTTAGAGCTCACTTATTTGACAACAACGTGCAAAGGTCAAATGGGGTCAGTTAATTCAGAAAAATATAATAATTACGGTGTTTTTAAGTCTATCGAAAAGTTAGGCATTTCAAATTTGGTGAAAACTTACCAATAAATAATCGCATCACTTTCTCAAACACAACACAAACGTCATATTTATAACATTTTCAATCCATTGCAATACATTTCGTGCACTTATTTATGTTCAATAACTAAAAAATCAGCACATAAAATACACAATAAAAATGAACAATATTTACAAGATCAAAGTCACAGACAAGTAGAGTTTGGAATAGAGTTTTATTTTATTTTTCAATCATCGGTGTGCATTCGATACCTAAATCGGATATTTATTATAAATAATCGAATACCAATTTTATATATTTTTTTTAATAGCAACTTATTTCAATTTTATTTATTAATTTTAAATTATAGGGTCAATTTGTTTTTGTTGTTAAGAAAAAAGATATTTAAGTTTTATGAAAGTTTTTAGCAATAAATTTTTATATGTATTATTTATTTTGGTGTTGCGTCATTCGTAATAATTTTTAACTTTAATTGAATTTTTATTACCTATTACGGAATTTTAATTTATTCTTATATTATTTCTGAACAATTCTAAGATTTTTGTTTCGGCGGAGGGTAAGCCTGCTCATAGAGGTATTTAGCCTACTTCAATCGATCTCAGTAGCGTGCACTTGGAGAGGCCTAATGTCCAGCAGTGGACTGCGATAGGCTGATGATGATGATGATGATGATGAGGGTAAGCCTGGTGTTCTGAAATATAATGCAATTTGTAACTACCAAAGTAATGTACTTATTTGATGATGAGAAACAATAATAATAATTGATTGATTTTAAAGTCACCAAATATTTTTAACCGAATCCCAAAAAGGAGGTGGTTCTCAATTTGGATGTTTGTTTTTGGTCGAAAGGGTATATTCCCCATATTTGTTATTAGGTCCAGGATCTGATGATGGAAACCTTGAGAAATCGAGGGCAACTCTCGAAAATTGTAAGCATAGATAAGGTTATAACTTGACACTCAGATGTATGTCTGATAACACTATGAAACAGTAAAGGTTTGGAGCTGACCTGATGATGGAGACCAGAGAAGGTCGAGGGATCTCGACAACCGAACTTCTCTCGTCTCCATCTCCTTCACTGTTGCAGAGGCCTCGTAAATACCAATAATATAAGCACAAACACGAGAAAGTTTAAATATTCAGTTGTCGAGTTCCCTCGAACTTCACTGGTCTCCATCATCAGTTCAGCTCAAAACCTTCACTGTTGAATAGTGCTACCAGGCAAACACCTGAGTGATAAGATTTCAACCTATGTATTTCTGCAACTTTCGCAACAAGTCGCCCTCGATTTCTCAAGGTTCCATCATCAGATCCTGACCTGATGATAACGGGACCACCTCGGAAGTATACGCTATCAAACAAAAAAAGAATCATTAAAATCGATAAATAAATGGCTGAGTAATCGCGTAACAAACATACAAAAAAAAACGGTCGAATTGAGAACCTCCGCTTTTTGGGAAGTCGGTTAAAAATAAGTCGGCGGCGGCCATCTTTCCATCTTGGACCAGCTTTCGATGAACAGCGAACTATTTGCCCTTTCAAACAATGAAATCGTCATAAAATTTTGCGATAACTACACCTAACTACGGCTCTCGTCAAATGGCTTTGCCGCTCAGTTAAAAAGTTGGAAGTAACGAATCGCCATTAAGTTTGGCAGGTCTACAGGAATCCTGCACATAAAACACCCGAAGAAATAAATAAGTCTTCATTTGCCGTCTTCAGAAACCCTAAAAACCGAAGATTTTTTTTATTCCGGCTACAACGTATTTTCTACCACTGATTTTCTAGCATTTTTTTCAAAATAAATTAAGTCATTTGACTTTTCCTAATTTATTTTCAGATTATGGTGACCTATACAAAAGTGCAATTTAGTAATATTATAATATAAAATTATTAAATCGATTCTTTATTTTAACGAATCGGATCATTCGATGCAAAACTTCTATCACCGTCGCCATCTTGTCTATGCGTCTTCAAATTTAAAAAAACAACTAATGTAAACAAACATGGCGAGTTCGATCAGAATTCCCGGTAATTACGATTGGATTTTAAAAAGGTATATTTCTAACGGGATGCTAAATATGAAAGGTTTGAATGCGTAAAAATAATTTAAATTTATTTAGTTATTTTATTTAGTACTCACAAATGTGGTTTGATTGGAAAGAAAATAAATATAAGCGTAAATAATTAGGAAAGTGTATGACTGATTCGCAGACCCCAATTGGGGTCTAAACCGAGCTTACGGTGACATTGATGTTCAGACCCCGATTGGGGTCCGCTACGGATTTGACGGTTAAGACACAAACGAACCCCCAAGACTCAGCTAGTCTCACAAACGATTATTCCCAACAATACGGTTGCATATAATTCCTTGCGTTCACAATGGGCGTTTTAACCAGAAATGTGTATGAGAACAGCATTGTATTATAAAGTGACTCATTAACACATGTTGTGGGCAAAATTCCTTCATTTTAATTTGAAAATGGCGGTGGTATGTTACTGGTTTAATTGTATGTATTTGTGGGAGTTCGGTTGTGTTTTGTTTCTTTGTTGTTATTTGAAATATGCGATCTAGTGGTAGCAGGCCTTATTTAAACGAATCACAATATCAATCGAATCCTTTGAATTCAGAATATCCTGTTTGATTTTTATGAATATAGGTGCATTGCGTCTATACGTTTTATTCTCTTATATGTATCTAATGAATACGTTTCTAAAATTGAAGCAGACTCATCATCCGCCTAGCGTTTTCTCAGTGGTTTTGGGTGCGGCTTTCAGTCTAACCTGGTGCAGTAGAGTACCAGTATTTTACATGAATCGACTACCTATCAGACCTCGTTACAACCTGCACAATTCAATACTCCTTGATAGGACTAGTTTTCAGTATTTCTGGCTTCTGACTACCCGTAACGACTGCCAAGCATGTTCAAATGACAGCCGGGACCCACCAACTTCCGTGCCTTCCATAAAATGAAAGAACATGATAATATTCAATGATCTTTCTAAATTTATTTGATCCGGTAGCAAAAACTAGTTCTGTACATTAGTAAGTAATATACTTACAATAATTCTGTTACTGAGCAAAGTCTACGTACAACTTTTGTAGCTACAAACTAAATCAATTTGCGTACTACACCAAAATAATACTGTCGTCGCCAAGTAAAATAGAATTCATGAAAAACATTGAATAATTCTGACGAAAACACGAGAATCCAACTGGGAGGAAAATATATCTATATTCCAAAATATATTCTAACTTAATACAGGTAGGTGAATAAGTTTGATTGAATATAGAGTTCGTCATTACTGGATAATACCCCTATTTTTTTTACATAGAAAAGCTATGCAGATTGTAGTGTAGTGATCTAAGAATGTATTAGTAGTAATTTGATCTTCATTTATTAAACACGTGAATTCCGATTAATAAATAGTTTATTTGGTACGAAATACATTAAAATAATTAATTTACAATACATTAAATTAATACATTAAAATTGAAAGAAACTCACTTTCGTGCCTATCTTAATGCTATTGAGCTGCAGTGTTTGTTTCTTTGAACCTGTCTGATTTGGCAAATTCTTTCAATTTTCAAAAGCTCACTTATCAAAAAAACAATATGCTTACTTTGATATATGCATATCAAACATACTTTATAATACGTATAGATAAGTGAAGATTAACTTTTGTCTACGAAATTATCGTATTTTTGTTGCCTTCAAAAATACTTATATTAGAGTGTGTGAATAATTCACTCTTCATCAACTGCTAAAAATAAACACCATCCATATTTAAAAAAAATCCTTTAAAAAATCTCACTCTCATTTCACGTACGTTTGAAAAATTCTAATAGGGCGAACATAAGATATTCTCACCAACATCCAGAGTGGGTCTAAAGTAATATTGATGACCTCATATGAGTGGTTCTGAAGTCTGCAAGATTTTCAGGTCTTTTCACGTCATCTGTCTGACTTTTAAGTGAATTCAGTTATTGTCGTAACAGCCATTTCTTTGTTTTTGGTTGAGTGATTAGTTTTTGTTTTTTGTGAGTTTAGAGGTAAAAACGGTGTGGTGTTTATGATTTGTTTTTAGGTATATAGTTCAGAAAGGTTTCAAAGGCATATGTTTAGGGGAGAGTGGGGGAATTACGGACGCGGGGTAAATACGGACTAGCAAGTATCTACTCATTCAATTCCCCCCGCGGCAGCCTGGTGCTGTCATCTGTTTCTTTCCACCATTTTAGTGCCACGCAAAAACTTACGACAGGCGGCTGCGCACTGTTTCAAAGGTAGATAAAATTTAAAAAAAAAGTGTATATTGATCTAATTTTTAGTGTTTTACAATTCGAGGGACAGGTCTGTATATGAAGTGATGGTAAAAAGTGATATTTTCTATGGATAGCTTTGTCAATGGAGTTTGGATCGCCAATGTTGTTTTTTATGAAATGTTTTCATAACTTACAAATTTATCTCTTTGATTTAGAAATACCCAGTTGGGTTAATTGCGGACAAGCCTCGCGGGGTAAATACGTACGTCCGCAATTACCCCTAATTCGAAAACTATTATGAAATTAATCAATAAGTACTCAATACTCATTTTTAAGATGCCTCGGAAATATATAAGAAAAAAATCTAATCATTACAAAAAACTGTGCAAGAAATAAAAGACCAGTAGATAGGAGTAGGTAGTAGTAGACCAAAGAACCAACCTCTCGAGTATGAGGGCACGGGTTCGATCCCAGGTCAGGCAAGTACCAATGCAACTTTTCTAAGTTTGTATGTACTTTCTAAGTATATCTTAGACACCAATTACTGTGTTTCGGATGGCACGTTAAACTGTAGGTCCCGGCTGTGATTGAACATCCTTGGCAGTCGTTACGGGTAGTCAGAAGCCAGTAAGTCTGACACCAGTCTAACCAAGGGGTATCGGGTTGCCCGGGTAACTGGGTTGAGGAGGTCATATAGGCAGTCGCTTCTTGTAAAGCACTGGTACTCAGCTGAATCCGGTTAGACTGGAAGCTGACCCCAACATAGTTTGGGAAAAGGCTCGGAGGATGAGATAACTTTGCGTCAGGCGGAAGAAAAATATGGTATTCCCAGAGCTACTTTGTTTGACATGTTGATTACTTTTACATTTATTGTCAGGAAAAGCAGTGATCCACCCGCCAAAGACTGGCTTATGTGTTCAAAGTGTAGGTAACAAGTGGGCTCATGAGAACTGCACTGCAGGAAGTTCTTCTAAAGGCTTTACTTGTGATTTCCGTCAGTGATGTGGACCTAGTCCGTAAATACCCCACGCTGTCCGTAATTAACCCAGGGTCAGTCCGAATTTACCCCGAGCGCTACGGGTAAATACGGACTGACAAGGTTTTGTTTTTGCTAAAAATATTATACTTATTGATTGATCTCGTATAATAAGTATAATTGTGTTGGTAGACAAATAACTAAAGATTGATAATTAATAAAGACAGACTGATAATTACTAATAGTACGAATGTTGTGCATTATTTCCCTTCAGCGTCCGCAATTCCCCCACTCTCCCCTACTGGTTACGCCAGATCAGATATACAATACTTAACGGAATACACTCACACTAATTCCTTGTACTTTACTTAATGAAACGAATTGACCAAAATATAAACTTTAACTTAGATGACGCAATCGCTAATATTGCAAGCGTAGTGATTAACGCTCTTTACTTCTCTGTATGAGAGGTATATGCTTGCAAAAAAGCTTTTAATGATGTTGAGCATAATATTACAGAATAGGTAACAAATATTAATCGAACATTATAACACAATATCTAAAACACTCAACAGCTAGTAATTCAACATGTCAACAAAACAATAAGCAGGAACAAAATACAAAACAACACATTTCTCTCCTAATTCATATCTCCTGTCCTTTTCTTGCAAATACAAAAATAATCACGCAAGAGAAAGACAGAGGATCACCCTCGAAATGGAGTCGAGGCCTGAAACTGTTTTCATCCGCGTTTCGTGCCAGATTAAAATACAAATTTACTCATTGAAAATTTGGAATTATATTACCAACTGGAACCGCCAAGGGCGCATAAAAGTATCTCTATGAGAAAATATCTGCCAACATTATATTATATTTTTATTTATTTATTTTAACAAGGGAGGTGAGACAACGCTACATAGGTACATAGATATTGATTACTCATACTCGTTTTCGATCAAACTGCCCAAATTTGTAAGTAAATATCAATACATAGTCTTATTGGCTGAAATAAAGAATCGTTGGTAGTTATATCACATGATTTCAATGTTTTCCTTTATTTATTTTGCCGGATGCCGTGAGAGGCAACGTTTACAATACGACCAAAAGCCGATGGTAGCTTAATTAAATAAGCAGTTGTAAACGTAAATTAGTTATTCGATAATTTACGTAAACGAGAACCTTAATTTGCAAAACTCAGTTTCAGCACTCTGATCTACGAGTATAGGCTACGTACGATATAATTGACCAACACAAACATAAATCAAACGCACACATTTACGAGCATTACCGGCACTCTTGTACCTTTAACAGAGGTAAAGGAAATGGCGTCTCCAGTAGGCTGATGATCTAAGTAGGAAAACGGTTACAGGCAGATTACCTTTGTATTTATTTCCTGATTTGCCTGAGTAAGGCAGTAACGTGTTGCCTCTAAACTTTGCTTGTTTTGTTATCTAAATAATAAGGGTGAAGGGGGTGGTAGAAGGAAAATTGATAGGTTAAGCTGTTGTCAAGATTATTTTGTTAAAGGTGATCGTTTTATACCAAATTCCTATAAGGAAAGATATTCTCAATTATTCAAGCTCGTATAGGTATAATATTTTTGTTAGTTATTTTCATACATCCCACCTCAATAAATTTATTTTACAGAGCGTTTTTTTCTAAGTCACTACCTAAAAGTTTTGATAACTGATTCAACAAAAATAATAGTAAAAACGCGGGAGATATTATTCAAAAGAAAAATAACTCGTAAAAAGACTCTTACATACGATAAATTTATATAAAAAAAATCTTGAATTACATTATAGGTACCTATGTATATTTAAAACTGTCTTCAACATTGTAACCAAGTTACAACCTTGCTTAGAACATGTATATCACTGGAGAAACTAATCAAATTATTATTAACCGGCTCCCTCTTATCCCTAGAGTAAAAACCTACTGCAAAAACAATGTCAAAATTCGTCGCTTGTTTTCTTTACTTTCATAAAATATTCCCGTCTTTCCCTATGGGAGATTTAGGAATAATATACAATGTTATATGTACGATGAAATTTTGTAACACTCATCATGTCTTTTTTTTGTCACACTGCAGGGCACAGGCCTCTTCTCATATAGAGAAGGTATGAGCGTTAATCACCACACTTGATCAAGGTGATTTCACTTTGTGTATATTTCCTCATTTAATTAGGAGGAATAAAAAAGGAATGAAAATTTTGCCTATTTCCAATTAAGTATGTATTCAATAACTTATCTCTTGCAAGATTTTTCACAATCGGTCTTGCGCAATTGCGTAATAAATAGACAGAGTTACTTTCATATTGAGCAAAAAATTCCCACTGCAAACTCAGCAGAAAAAAATCCCCAACGCCAAAACGCAAGTAATTTGATTTCATCAACAATTTTCTTCATTCAAATCCTCACCCTACGCAAACGGCTGAACCATCCAAACTTGATTAAATTTTAGATTTTGATAGCTCCATAAAAAGAGGAACTGCTCCTCATGATAATAACCTAAAGACACGTATATGGTATTACATGGGACCGAGGAGCAAGGAAAGATAAGTGGAGATACCATAATGCAGGTAGGTCAGGCGCCTTCTTCTAGGTCAAATAAGTACTTTGGGGTTGACGAAAACAATCAGTTACGAGTGAACTGACGAGGCGTTTGGGTTCTTTGAGACATCTGTCAACGATTTTTGGTATTATAAAAAAATGGTCGGGTCCAAAGAAGGTGTATAAGAATTTTGGCGCGCTACTTTCTTAGGTGATTTTCCGTTATGACAACTCCGCTAGTGATTTGGTTCTCCATGTATGGTACATTTGCATAAGTTAATACTATCCTGGAAATCGTCCAAAAGGGGAGGGATCAAGGTATTTGATTTAATTCGGATTTATATACCCACTGATTATATATTATGTTGATACTGGGATTATTAGATTGGAGGTAAAATTTATTAGATAACTAGCTTCCGCCCGCGGCTTCGTCGGCGTAGAGTTCGGTTATATCGCGTTTTCAAGAGAATTCTTCAAAAGTCCGGGATAAAAACTATCCTATGTTCTTTCTCAAGGCCAACTCTATCCGTCTTACCACAAAAACTTTTAAACGTCAGTTTATGCCTTGTCTAAAAAAATGTCAAATTATGACGTTGACATATGGTTCATTTTGCAGCCAAAATTTTATTAGACAAGTGTAAAACAGGGTTTAAAGTTTTTGTAGTAAGGCCCTATATCTTTACCAAATTTTATTAAAATCAGTTTTGTGGTTTAGACGTGAAAGCGTAACAGACAGACAGACAGAGTTACTTTCGCATTTATAATATTAGTAGGGATAGCCTGCTAGTTTTCGCGGTTTCACTCATGTGTCAGGGGAACTACCTCCCAAACCGGATAAAAAGTAGCCTTATGTCCTTTTTCAGACTAGATTACCTATATACCAAGTGTTATTTAATCGGTTCAGTAGTAAGAGACAGAGTTACTTTCGAATTAATAATATTAAGTACGGATCAGTGCTCTTGGTTATCCATCTTAGCACTTAACGTAAATTTTTACTAGGTTACATTAAAAAACTTATTTAGGTACATAAATATTGGCATTGATTGATTGATTATTTATTGCATTAATGTAATTCTTTTAAATCAGTTTAAAACCGGAGTGGTGGAGTGTTCTTTCTTTTTCTATGCTTAATTGAATTTGATAGAACTTTATTTTTATTTTTTTCAGTTTTACATATTATTTTATTACTTGTTCTAAGCTACATTATTTTTAAGTGGTTTATGGTGTAATGATATGCAATAATGATACGAAAGACTGATTAAGTATATAAAAAGTATGTAATCATATATTTAACGTGAATGGTACTCGATTTTAACAAGAGCCGATTTGAATAAGATTTTTATTTCTGATAATATTATGTTAGGTAGGTATATCTTTCGATTAATTTCAGATTTTCAGGACCGATTCAGGGAAGAATTTAAGGTATTATTTTCCTATATCGGTTGGATTAGATTTTGATGTCAGTTTCTCGGAATTGAAATTGGAACGTTTTTGGTATTGAAATTGTTTGGCTTCAGCAGAAGCGTGTATGAGATTCTTAACATGCCTATGTATATGTTACAGCCAAAGTAATAAGTCCGCATATTATACATATTATCTAGCTATTATTTATAATATCTACTCAATTTGGATTAAGTGATAATTGACACAGAATTAATCACATTAACTAGAAATTTTATATAATATCTCCATAGACTTAGATAATGTAATAAAAAAAGTAAAGATTATTATTTCATATTAACTAACTAAAGTGCCTGGTAGCTAACTTTAATATAATTCGAAAAAGGCTAGTTAGCACAGTGCACTCCATAATAGTAGCGAAAAGTCCCCTCTTTGAAGTGTGGCTCGGGCCACTGTACGGACGGCCCGGAGTGTGCCCTGCCCGGGAAGGGCACCGCCGTGTCCTCGTCGAGGCAATCGGCAGCGGCGACTTCTCGCGCTCGGCCCTGGTTCGAGCCAAGGTCCGGGGGCGAGAGGTACTGGGATGCCATCGTCTCCTTCTATGTGGTCTAGAGAGGACTCCCAGCCACCGTAGACGTGGGCCTGTGCGATGAGTTCGGGTGCCTTATCGGCCTTCCGTCTCCTGGGTGACACGGACCCGTCTCGGCGGCGCGCGTTGTTCAACGCGTGGGTTTAAGCCACTAACAGTCTGACCTCACGCTCTCTGAGTCCCTCACGCTGCTCTCCCACAGTGGGAGGAATCATTTGATGATTTATCATAAAGGGAGTCGATAATAACTTGACCCGTTTCTAAGAATTAGTAAGTAGTCAGACGATTATACCATATTTATTACTTTGGCTAACTTTGACCAGCTATTATGAATTAGATCTAGATAAAGTGATTAATCTATCACACTGTCTAGTCAATTTGGGTATTATATACAATGACCAGTCATTATGTATAATATATATTTAATCACTTTGGCTGTAACATATACAATAAAATTATAGAACCGAGGGTTTTTTAGTTGAATTTGCTAATTTCGCATATTTTCATGATCAAAAATAATGTTTCAGAATAAGCTAAATAAGCTTTATTTATTTAAACAGGAATATAAACCACTAGTTATATGCTATTTTCTATAGGTATGCGAGAAGTTGTTAATACCGTAACCATGAAAAATTTTATGATGAAAATGGAAACAAAAACGAATTCCTTTTGTGTCACAAAGACTCGAAAATGGAGAGATTGGACTGTTTAATCTGTACTTAAGTTAATAAAAATATTTACGAAAACATTTACCTAATTAAGAATCTATTTCGCTCCCGGCCTTATTTCAAGGTTTTAATATTCCACATAGTAACAACCCTACAATAATAACTAACATTATCCGATTTGTAATATCGAAAATGCTGATCTGTTTTCTTGATGAAAATTCATGAATTAATCATATTAATATTATAAAAGGGAAAGCTTGTGTTTGTGTATTCGTTAAACTGTAAAGATATTATAATTCAATTCTGGAAAAAAAGAGGTACTTTCTGCCACGACGGCTGTTCTCAGGACATCAGCCAGCTGCGCAGGACATATTATAGTGCACGAGCATTTGCGCAGACACAGGTGCACTCACTATTCCGTCACTCTCATAGCCCGATGGGACGGTAATCCGACACGACCGGAGAGATATCAGGTTCAGGACCGACATTTACGTGCTACGGGTGTATCAATCACCAACTTGCAGGCTCCGGGCTCCTTTGTGAAAGTGTCTAAAATCACTAAGTGTTTTCGGCCCGGCCGAGGAATCGAACACGATACCTCAGGCACGGCAGTCACTCCTGCTACAGCTAGACCAACAAGTCCATCTTTTGTATTGAATAATAAAATATCAAGTTTAAAGTTATAAATACAGTTGTTTCACTTTAAATAAAGCACATACAACACTGTCGCAAAACAAATATTTTATATAGGTATTTAAATAATTGCGAACGAACTTTACAATTACTGAAACAATTTCAGCTGCAAAGTTGACGCGATTAAATTATTATTATGGGAATTGAAATACCACGGAAATGTTTTATTGAGAGAATTTAATAATTTCATTCCTTTTTGGACTGTAATTGGTCAATTTAACGATTCATTACAATAATATGAGTACCGCAGATGCGTAATTCAAGAAGGTATGTCGTTGTGATATCAGCTTGTTTAAATGGTTGCTATGGGTAACCTGCCCCTTTGGTGTAGTGGTCCAAAGTATGACTGCTATGCACGGGGTCTAGAGTTAAAATCGCATTTTATATTAGCTGAAACTTCTCAAAACAGCCTTGAGTTTGGAACGCTTTTTTAACGTCTTCCCAGTCGTCATAGATACTCAAAAGCCAGAATGTCTAACAACCAATCTTACGAAGGGTGTTGCCCTGGTAACTGGGTTGAGAAGGTCAGATAAGCAGTCGCTCCTTGTAAAACTGTGGTACTTAGCAGCCTCCTGTTGGACTAGAAGCCGAACTTAACATAGTTGGGGAAACGACTAGGCAGATGATGATGAGTTTCACACCGTACAAAAAATTATTACAAAATCTAGACACACGGCAGTGTGTCCGCCAAGTTCGAGCAAAAAAGGCGACACACCGGCCGTGGGTTATATTACACGAACCATTTCGGGCCACATTCGACCCCCCTGTAACTCAAAATCTATTTTATTTACGCATATCAAATTTCTAGTATCTGTTGAGACCCCCTCACTTATCTAAAATACAAAATTTCATTAATATACCTATTGTAGGTCTTGAGATATTGACGTCAGAAAATCGCTATTTTTACTATACACTGATTCACTGATTCACTGATTCACTGATTCACTTATTCACTTATTCACTGACTCACTCATCAAAAACCTAGACCACTTCCAATGGTCGTATTGACTTGAAATTTGGCATGGAGGTAGGTCTTTATGTCAAGGTAAAGGGAAAAATCTGAAAATGGCCAAGTGTGAGTCGGTTTCAAAATAATGAAGGTGTTTTATACCCGGTGTAAATTTATACCCCTAAGGAACTAAAACGAACTAAATTTATCTATATTTATATAATATATCTTCGAATGGTACAAAGGTTTGTATTTAGTCAAAGTAAAGTAAAAATCTGAAAACGGCCAAGTGTGAATCACTTTCGAAAATAACGAATGTGTAACTTTGATCCACGAACATAATATATGATAACATGTCATGTCAGTCAGTTGGTAAATCTAGTCATAGTTAATCTAGTTCATTTCTTTGTAAGAAACATAGTGCATATTAAAAAATCTAAAAGATAGTATAAATGAGACATTTCTTTAACTAACTTCATCATAAGAAAAAAATAAAATAAACAACCTTACAAAAATAAATGAAATCCCACCCAAAACAAAAATGTGAAAGACGGCCAAGTTCGATAATATGGGAATGCTTCGCCTATAAAAGAAGTGAGATCTGAATAAGTACCAAGTTCCATACA
Source organism: Helicoverpa armigera (assembly GCF_030705265.1). NCBI lineage: Eukaryota > Metazoa > Arthropoda > Insecta > Lepidoptera > Noctuidae > Helicoverpa > Helicoverpa armigera. Next base: position 8,422,841 of record NC_087141.1, read on the forward strand.
CATACCTCAGTTAAAAATAGTTACTTTTTAATGATGATTACTTGGCAAGTTTTAATAGAAAATTAAATACTTGATTCATTGCGTTTAGTAGGTTTATAACAAGGTGTATGAAAACTTGCCCAGTAACATCATTAAAAAGTAACTATTTTTTTACTGAGGTATGTGTATGGAACTTGGTACTTATTCAGATCTCACTTCTTTTATAGGCGAAGCATTCCCATATTATCGAACTTGGCAGTTTTTCACATTTTTGTTTTGGGTGGGATGTGTTATACAAAAACACAATTCATTAATATCGGTTTTCAAATTCGTAGAATTACACCATCGAGCCTTTTCCCAACTATGTTGGAGTCGGCTTCCAGTGTATCCGAATACAGCTGAGTACCAGTGTTTTACATGGAACGACTGCCTATCTGACGTCCTCAACGCAGTTACCCAGGCAACCCAATACACCTAAGTGACACTGGTTTTCAAACTTACTGGCTTCTGACTACCCGTAACTACTGCCAAAGATGTTCAGTGATATGATAAAATGTTATACAAAAACACAATTCATTAATATCGGTGTTCAAATTCGTTGAATTACACCCTCGAGTGCTGTTGTTAGATAAATGTATGACATTTGTTATTATGCTTCCACCGTTTTGTACTCCCATAGGAGTATACTGTTTAAGTTCATTGTGTATGGAGAAGGAAGTTAAGAAAACTGTAATAGCTGCTTGTAAGAGAAATTGTAAAGTAGCATGTTAAAAGTGTATAAGTGAGTCTATGATTTTGAAGCTACATACATAAATATGTTCATCAAAACACTATATTTTATTTGCTTGCAATTTACGCCAATTAACTTTGCATTTCTGAAGTTAGCTATTTTACATTTTGCATAAGTATTTGTACATATCTAGTAGAAAACCTTTGTTTGTCTGAAGGTAAATTATATTCCGGGGTGTGGGATTATTCGAAAGAGTTATCGCGACCATGGTTCATAAAAGGCCTAAGAAGGAACATGATGGAGAATCTGACAATCCCTCACGCTACCAACCCACAGTGAAAGGGCCATTTGATGATTTCGCTTAATTTCGCTTATACTGACAAAAGTCAATAATCCATTAACAAGTCTTCGCGAAAATCAATCGGCCGACTTCCTAGGAGAATATTCTAGATCTATGCCTCTAAAACATTATCAACACCATCTCCTATCCTTCAATCAACAGTAAAAAGCCCAAACGAAAGAAAACTCAATAAAGTTTATTGCGTGAAACGAATTAAAGCCAACACGGGGTCCCATAACCCAGGGGTCCCACTTATCTTGATTACTCAGCGTTTTGTGAACCCCACAACACTGAACATATATTGGTAGTCAAACGGGCCTTAGAAACCTTTGAAAGGAGGTTAAAAGCAATTATGTATGAATCTGAGGATATTGCCGAAAGTATGTGTGTATTGAATGGTATAATGTATTTCTTGTGTTGGCTTTCATTGAATTTATTTTTGTATGGAAAATTTTTGTGGTTGGGTTTTAGAAATGAGGAAATAATCTTGACTTTTGTGAGCTTTTAAACTTGTGTAAATTTAGATTTCCTTATGGTTTTGTTAACTTCGGCCAGCGGTCCAATACATCCCATGAGAAATAATTTGCACGCATCCGGATTTGTTTATTTGATCGCGCTAGTCTCGTAAACTACTGGACCGATTTTGAAACTTCTTTCAGGGCTACATAGCCTATTTATCGAAGAAAGCTATAGGCTCTTATTTAATATCCGGGTGTACTGAGTAAGAGAGATTGCCTATGAGGCTCGGGTGAAACCGCTCCTAGAAGCTATAATTAATGTATAATAAATACTGACAAAAATTCCACAAAAGTAATTTGTTAGCCTAGATACAATGAACACTTTAATTTAAATTTAATCATAATAGTCTCAGTCCTTTGCTCAGCTTCTTATCTGACCTTTTGGTCCTGAAGGTCTCATTATATCCTTTATCAGTTAATCATTGAACCTGGATTGTCACAATTGCTTGATCAAAGTAACTAGATTTCATTAATCTTGAGTTATCAAAATAGTTCTTAGAAATGGGAAATAGGTTTCCTTATAACTCAAAGCATTGTCAATTGATTTATAAATGTAAAAAACTAGCTGTTTACCCGCGGTTTGCTCGTACCGGAATAAAATATAGTCAAAGATACTTGGGCAAAGTGTAACTTTCCAACAGTTAAAGATTTTTTAACAAAAGGAAACAAACAAATAAACAAAACGATATGTATGCATAGAAAAGTACATAGTGCATAGAAGAGCGTTTCATCACTAAGCATAACCAACCTTCCGTTAGCGCGGATTTTAATAATATATCTAGGTATCTGTTGATGAAAGAAGAAGAAATATAAGGATTACGCAGTAAAACGATAAAAAAAATACAAAGAACAATCCAAACCAAGCCTGTAGTTATAATGGAAAAAAGTAGCTTCTTACATTACTTAAACCTAAATTTTTTAATGTTCCCTAAAAATAATAAGCCGATAGTGTTTTGTTATATCAAAAACAAATGCCAAAACAGAATCACTAAACGAACTTACACCAAACGAAAAAAAAGTTTGTTATCGCGATCGCCCAAAGCCTTGTTACTCTAACATAGAACAAAGATTAGGAAATTCCCATCTGTTTTATCCATTTTGTAATTATTTCCTTCGACAGATCTGTGACCTTTATCTTTGGGTAGACTTTACCAAAGATTTAGAACGCGCACATACTAGAAACTTTTAGTCGGCCGTTCGTCGGCCGTTCATTTGAACGTTTTTTTTTTTTTAAATCGTGTATTCAATCAAGGTTTTTAGTCGGTCTGATACTAAAAAAATACCTGATCGTTGTTACATGTGTACTTCCATTGCATCGGAGAGCACGTAAATATCGGTCTTGCACCTGATCTCACTCCGGTCGTGCCAGATTGCCGTCCCATCAGGCTATGAAAGTGAAGGTGAAGTGCACCTGTTTCTGCGCAAATGCTTGTGCACTATATAATTATGTCCTGCGCAGTTGGCTAATCTCTTTTCATGAGAACAGTCGCCGTAGCCGACAATAGGCTAGGAGGACATCACTATCACTTCCATTCATCTTCATACTGATTGACGAGCCAAAGTAAACTATCGGCCGACTAAAAGTTTGTAGTGTACGCAGGTTATCTTTGGGCCTTTACCAAAGATTAAATGTCACAACAGACTAGTCGTTCCTTTGATCTCCAGGCTTTTGTAAGCCTTCGATTCTCATCAGCTTCGAAACTGAAATTCCGCAATTTGATTAGAGTTTAATTTTATTTTATTATGTCAAATACGTGGGGAAATGTTTCATTATAAATTAATGCTGGGTTCGATTTTAATTTATTTGAATTAGGCTGATAATTTAGCTTTCTATTGGTCAAACAATTACTGAAATAGATTTGTTATTAGGCGAATAGTTAACTTATCAAGCAAATAATTAAAGACACGTGTAACTTTGTATACTTATTTGTTCGTAGGTATACGGATACTTTCTACCAACTGTTTTCTCCGTGTCCTGTGGGAACTATTCCGCGCATTCGGACAAACAGTTGGCTATAGACTACGATCGATAAAGGGTTTATCTGACACTGAGAAAATTTTTCAAATCGGTCTAATAGTTCTTGAGATTACTGTGTTCAAACAAACAATCTCTTCAGCTTTTAAATATAAGCATAGATTTGCATCTTTTATATCTTGATTTCAACTTAATATAAAAACCTTAAACAAATGAGTCAGTGACTCCGTATCATCAAGTTTAAAAGCATCGCTTGTAAAATCCCACACTACCACAAACAACACTTAATATTACCCGTAAATACTTTATCTTGCATACGATCAACACGTCAGAAGCTAGTGTGAGACCCACCTAACCTTTAGAATAGCTATCAATCGCTCTATGCAGCAACTTCTACTTTCAATCTAATATTAAAAGACTTGGTGAAAGCTAGCTCATTTTTCACCCTAACTTCTATGATAAATTTCATGTAAAGTGATATTACACTTTTAAAGTAAATTTACGTTTCAAAGTTGAACGGTTCTTTTATGAAGAAGGGGTAGGTTGGCACAGTATAAAAAACTTAGTGTATCATGTTTTTTATACACTGATAAAACTTATTAAGTTCAGTTGTTTAAGTAGTTATACTGTTGTGAATACTTGAATGGTCGCACCATTCAAGTATTCACAACAGTATAACTACTTAAACAACTGAACTTAATAAGTTGATCGATCGTCGCTTGTTCTATTCTTAAAGTATCTTTTAAAATAAAAGCTAGCTGTTTGCCCGTGGTTTACCCGCGTTTACCTCTACATAACTGGGAGCTACTGCCGGTACCCAGATAAAATATAGCTTATGTGACTAGCGGATAGTGTGAGAGTGTTATGGGTAGGTAGTATTAAGCTTCCGAACAGTTTTCAAATTGGTGCAGTAATTTCAAAGCCAAACAAAAAAATATTCCTCTTAATTATTTGAGTAATGTACATATTGTACATATACATACATTAATCTCTTTTAATTCACGACTTTTTGTGTTTGAACTTCCTAATAAGGACAAACGGTATTCCTATTATAATTCTTGAAACCAAGCAAACATTACGCACAAATTGCTCAACAACATACAAAAGACACATTTTACAACCCCACTTAATTTCTCTATGAACTGCTTAAAGTAAGGGCGAGTGCACAACAGCCGGGTGACACTGAAGGTCGTTTGAGTAATAAATCATCTTATAATAACTCAGTGTGACATACATGGGTTACGTGAATAGAATGATGATATGGTTTATGAGGTAAGATGGAGAAAAATTATTGTTATATCTTCTTTGCTATGGTTGGTTATTTAATGCATTAGTACCATCAGTTTACTGCGCTCTTTGGGTAAGTTTTATGTGTAAAATGATCAATACTCAAGTTTTTTTTAAATACTCCATATGTTATACATGTGGTACGGTAGACTGCACATCAGTGGTAACTGTCGTGCATCTTAACTCAATAGTAATAAGTACGATTTTCCTATAAAACTGTTACCACTGACCTGAAGTTGACTGTACATTTTACAGTCTAGAACCAATATGGACCCTATATGGCACAGTTTGAAGAAGTTGTAGAGTTTAAAAGTACCTTGTTTCGAAATTACTTTATACTTAACAACATTTTAGTTTACATGTAAGTGTCAGTATGCTCTTGTAAATTGAGTTAAATCACTTCATAACAGGCTATCTTATTACTTATTTTAGAAATTATGATAAAACGTAAATCCTATGGGATACACACAAAAAAAATTGGAACCCATTACTTAGTCTAAAAGCCAACCTTTTCACTATCATATTCAGTGGCAAGGAATTCATTTGCAAAAGTAAACCTTAGCACACACTGAAGTGTTGGGTGACATGAAATTGTCACGCTCGTCATTTGTCACCCTAATATTATGACGTGTGACAATCCATCTCAGCACTTACGTAAATAGTGTACTTTCGCACGTGTTGTGTTACGAATGTGTTCATGCCTTTATGAGAAGGTCTAGAAAAATGTCACCTAAGGAGTTTGATATTGCGTAATTTTTCAAATTCAGTATTATTTTTGGTGAGTATGTTATTTTCGGTTAGTTCATATAACAATTTGAGTATGTGGAAGAAAAATCTACCCGGGACTTCAGTTATTTGACGTTTGTATTTTTTATTTATTGCATCATAGGTGCTGACACAACTGATAAACTTCTTTAATTAGGTACGTACTTATAGGTATATATCTGATTGCATACGTATTATTTTACGTTTTACTCATGTTGTGATATAAAAATACCTAAAAGACGCACATGAAAATGAGTGCTGTTACCTTAAAATAAAGCAATACTGTCCCACGAATTACTACCAAGTAAAAATACAGTCCTCATTACATGTTTTTTTTTAACTTTTTCATACACAAATATCGCACGTATACACCAACCCTTAACACCGCATTACACGCCCAACGAAACTAATTTAGTTAACATTACAGCGATATAATAATATAATATGATTATTAATAATAATAGTATCACGCCTCACACAGGGGTAGACAACGAAGGTAACTAATTACTCTTCGCGTTTTCTGTCATTCGACCGTATATGATACTTTCTGTTATAATAAGGTTCTATTATTTATTTATTTGAGACGTAATTGGATTTTCTTTGGAAGATAAATTGTAATAGAAAATGTGTTTATGATTTGTCATGCTATCATAATCTGGCTTTCAGAGGAATTTGAAATTACTTGAAACTCGTGAACCAAGCATATACATACTTATGTATACTAGGGCTGAATAATATTGATAATCTCGCTTTAGTTTGCGCCTACTAACTTTGCAATTCTAAAGGTAGCAATTTGACTACATGCGATTTATTTCGGACATACATAATAAACAGTTCTAGAAGCTTTGCTTGTCCGAAGTTCTTTAAAAAATATGAAAGAAACACAACTTCACATGCTTGAGGCGCCAAACTGCTGACTTCATGACCGCACAGGTATTTGGTGCGAAGGGCACCTTACAGTACCCAGTTTCAGATTTCAATTCCAACAATATATTTCCACTGCTCATTACCTACATATTGTCACCAACACAACAAAGACTGCCATCTAAAATCTGAATTATACGTCGCCCAAGCCTATAATTACTCAGGCACTTAAGCCTCTCAAATGTGAACATAACAAACGCTTTGTAACAGAAATACCCCATAACGCCTAAAGGGTACGAAACACCATAAAAAGTATCAAGAATTTTACGAGTGAACAATTATTGTTTCACATCAAAACGGTTTTAACAAGGAGAACAAAATGAGTAGTGGAGATACCAAATCTCCTAAGAAAGTAGCGCGATAAAATGCAGGTGTCTGGAAGACAAGAAACGTCGCTGTCTCCGCTTTATGTGCTTTATTTGAACCCGCTCATGTCTTGTTATACCAAATATGATTTACAGATGTCTCAAAGATCATAAAAGTATTGTTAGCTCACTCGTAACTGATCGTTTTGGTCAAACCTACTGTACGTATTAGACCTAGAAGAAAGCCTGACCTACCTGCATTATGACATCTCTGTCATCTTTCCATTCTCCTTGGTTTACCTTCACTCAATGTTTATCTCCGAACAATCTTACAGTCGACATCAAATTCGCCGTGAAAGCGTTCGTACGCATATTAAGGGATTTAAAAGCATGTAATTTTCTCATTGAAATGTCAAATAAATGGTAATAATGTCACATCAAAGATGTACTCTTATTCGCCAAATTAGGTTCGGAACAGTTATTTTTGGATCTCTTATTATAAATGGAGTTACAGTACATTGTTTTACGAGTGTTCTTGATATTAAATTAAAATGAGATGTGGCGTTTTAATTTAATTTTCATATTATGTGGTAAAGTGTGTGTGTTTGTTGTTGCAGAATAAATAGAGAAAATAGATTAATTTGTCTACTGTTACTTGGGGTAATTCAGTTTGAGTGACGAGGTAACTTTGTAGAAGTGTCTCCGAAATTATTATGAAGAACACTTGCTTAGGATTTTTTGTTTTGAAAAATAATAAAATGCCGTGTATGACGTTATTTTTCACTTAATCTAATGTTCATTGTAGAAGACACCAAAAATGGAGCTCAACTTGGCCCTACTCTTTATACATATACATAGCTTGTTAACTAGGTATGCTACGGTCGGTCCCAATATTTTATCTATCTGTAATTTTTCTCAAAAGAGATAGGAATTTATTATTTATAGAGGGCTAATGTCAAAATTCTATCTCTGGTAGGTACATCAACAGATAGATAATTATGTAAATCTATAGTAAGAATTATTTAAAATATTCAAAAATAATTTCACACTCAGGCTCAACCTCTTCCAGTCATACTTTCAACAGCAAGATTACTGTTTTTCACGATCGCTGACCACCTCGTAAAGTCTTTAAACGCTTTCTTAAAGCTGTCATCGGTACCTATATTTCATACACACCAGCTCTTGCAACCGGTTCCCGGTACTTAATTGAATCGTTCCGAAGCCGTACCGGTTTGCTGAGCTCAAAGAATCCTCGACACTAAGAGTAGCACACGGCAGACTAAACAGTCGGCCGATTGTTAACAAAATTTGACAATGGGCACTTTGTATGGGATTTGGTACCCGCTCCAACAGTAACGTATGATATATCATTAGAAAGGTATTTACGTGAAGAATAATAAAAACTAGGGGGTTTGCCTCAATTAGCTGTCCGATCCGAGTAATGATAAAAATTGAATCGACATAGAAACAAGTATGTCATCCATATATGCAAATTCATTAAGAGGCATATGTCGTCAGTGTAATAATTTTAAACTCAGTTAATAGACATCTTACATTGTTTGAGACACACTCTATTATATTGTAAAGGTTGTAATAGTTTATGGAGTCATACTACGGAAACACAATCGTCATCTGATTTGACAAAAGTTCAAAACATTTCTATTCATCTTTTTTTAAGAAGAAATTCATCATTATCTCAGCATCTCTTGAGGAGCAAGATTAAGTCGTAATATGTACTATGTTAACATCGTCTCCTGACTTTTCAACCTTAATTGATTGTAAATACTGAAAGACTTTCATCAAATACATAAGCTAGTTCTGTGTGAACTGCAAAGGTTTGCACAGTCTTTTTTTAAAGCAGTCGGTAGACAAATATTTTAAGAAGGCCAAATTCTTGTTTTTTTTGTTACTTTACCAGTTTTTATTCAATACAGTTGGATTTAAGAACTACATCTACGTTGATGATTTATGAACATTACACATTCTATTAGTCGATGTCACGCGAAATGGACAAGGATTTGGGACTAGTCGTCATAGTAAACATTTTTTGCCTTGCCAAGACCTACCCAATGGTACTAGAATCAACATTGTTGGACAGGGTACCAAAACGCCCATCATCCTTTTCATTCCAATCAAAGTTGCCAGTCGGTCTGGTAACAAAGTAAATAAATACCTGGGGCTCGATTCTGCTAATTTTACTTAAGCGACATACGATTGATATCCAACTGAGATCCAATTGAATCACAAATCATCATCATTGTCTGCAAATTATTAGGTACGATTGCAATATGTTTTTAGAGTAGACTACCCAGAGACCAAATGGCAGACCAATGCCATGAAATGTCATCGTAATACTATTGGTCATATATTAGCAGCAGAATGTCCAATAAGGTTAAAACTGCTATTGAGATTACATTGATAACCAATTGTCACCTTATTACATTAACAGAATCAGGCCCCTGATCATTGTGATGTGTGTACTACCATTCATATTCATACTGATTGACAAAAACACTGTTGGTCGACTAAAAGTTTGCAGTCTGCGGGTACTAAGGTGATCGGTTTATTAGATCTCGCCTAGCCGTTATTGATGTCATCCGAGGCGAATCCAATGATCTATTGACTGAAAACGAAATGCTTTTATACGTAATTGATTCTATGAAATCTGTTATAACACCTAGGTAAATATTTCCTAGGATTCAAAGAAAAATGTAGGTGTTCTTGTTAGTAAATTGCGAGGTGAAGTAATAGTGTCAATGTGACCTTTGGACAAACATTGTTGATTATGAATCGAAAGCAATATTTTTGTGAGAAAATATAAACTTTTGATAAAAATCTGCATAAAAGAAGCATTAATAATGATAACATAAAATGCAGTAGGTACGATACTTCAAACGTGATTTTTTCCACATTCCAAACGCAGGACGTATGCAAAAAGATAAAAAGTAGCCTTTCCCCATACCCAGTTTACTTACTAAAATTAACCATGTCTTCTGGGTCAATCTGTTAAATCATTTTTTTTTAAACATTACAAACAAGCCCACTGTGTATCAATAATGACAGTATTATGAAAACATGTAAACGTATCCTAAAAAGTCCGTACCACCAATATCTAGGCCATATAAAGTAGCAAATCGTAGCAATCCTAAGATCACACAATTCACTAGACCATTAAATAGAAGTGCCTAATAAAACATACATAAAGAGAAAATCTTTTTAACGGCACTAAAAAATATCCAAGTCTTTGTAACAGGAATTCGGAAAGAATATTTTCTAGTACTTTAGAAACTAGTTCTTGGCACCTGTAAAAGTATGAAAAAAGCTTCCAGTTATGGCATGGAATATTGAATCATATTATTTGCAAAGTATGTTTATGAGAAGACAAATAGTAGCTATTATTAACAAGATTTAAAATTGCTTATGTCTAAAGCATACTCCCACTTTTACAGTCGGAACGGCAAATCAAAAAGCAATGTTATGATAGACTGTACGGTATTTACCACGAACAGCCCTGATGTATTCTAAATATTCCAAAGACACCTATCCTTAAATTCACCACAGTAAGCACAGCCAAGACCCAAAAGAAAACTTTCACAAAAAGACACAATCAACCGTTCTGACGTCATAAAAACAAAATACATAGGACCTCACCTCTTCTTTATTCATCACTACAAAGTTTCGTCGTGCACCCTTTCCCAACCCTATCGTCTCAACCTATCATTATTTACGAACTGCTAGACCTTTAGAAAAACGTGACAAGTCAGACACTAAAAGTATTCTTTGGAACCTAGAACTAAGACACCCTATCAATCTTCCTGCTAAAATAAACTACACTTTTGGATTCCAAAGCGATTTTACTTGTCAAAACGTTTCTTCACAAACTTTCTCTCATGCAAAAAAAGACTTTAGCAACAGGAGATAAGGTATTAATTTGCTTAACGGGTGCTATGACGTCACTGTCTCTTAAAGTAATATATGGAAGGTTCTGTTGGTAGATATGACCTTTATAAAGCGTGATATTGTTGAAGCCTGTCTATTTAATTCAAGTGCTTTATTTATGTGTTTAACGTTTTCCTGGGCATTTGGGAAATGAAAATACGAGTGTACTTCAAATGGGATGAGTCTATAGAGGATTGTTTAGGATCTTAACGGTTGTACTGTGGACATGTCAATATTATAGAAATTGTACCGTTTATCCTGTCTGATAACAAATACATGTTAGTACCATTTTGCGATAAGGTTATCGCTCTTTAAGTGAAATTACATATGCTTTAACATATGTATTTATAAACTGAACATTATTGTTACAAAGATACAAAGATTCATCATTTGCCCAGCCTTTTCCCAACTATGTTGAGGTCGACTTCCACTGTAAACCAATGCAGCTGAGTACCAGTGTTTTACAAGGAGCGACTGCCTATCTGACCTCCTTAACCCAGTTACCCCGGGCAACCCGTACCTAATATAAAGATAAAATAACTATTATTAAGGTAAGAAAGTACTTTTGGCATCTTGCATTCGTCAAAAATGGATACAGTCAAAAAGGGCTTGAATTCAACTGATGCAAATTTTTAAATTTATTACTGTCTTTTCTGTAGCCTGTTCCCGATTATGCTGGGGTTGACTTCCAGTCTAACCTGATGCAGCTGAGTAATGCTACCAAGTTCACTCACAAAAACGGGTCATTTTAAAAGCACCAAATAATGTAAAGTTTTTTATTAGTTTTACACGCATTGGGAATGGCTCGCAACATGTTTCAGTGGCACGGATTGGCAATCAGCATGGCAGTGCGAGTCGTTCGGAAATACTTGATTGAGCGTCAATCAATGGCGGGCAGAACTGATTGCCGTACCTGCGACACGCCATGTGGGCTGTGCTTATCATAGTGATGTATATGTAGATAAATAGATGTATGTACTTTATTAGGTGCACCCTTTTTTACATTTTTGGTCTTAGATCTAATTTATAGTAGTGATGATTTCTTCCAGAAAACCTCAAACCTTAAGTGATATGACTGTTTGAAGGTATGGGGTGTAGGTAGTGTATGTATCTTTGTATTATAAAGCTGAAGAGAGAGAGAATTATAAAGTTTGTTTGACGGTGCTAATCTCAGAAACTATTGGTCAGATTTGATACACTATTTCTGCGCTAGATAGCTTATTTACTACTACCTATTTAGAGAAAGGCTATAGGATGCTTTTTATCTAGGTGCGTGGAGTAGTTTCTATGGGACATCAGGAACCGCTGATGGAAGCTAGTAAGTATATTCCTGCGATTTCAGTAATTAAATTCAGTCACCGAAAAAACAGAATTTCATTTAAATTGTTTTAGAAATTGCACAGCTGAACAACTCGTACAAAACATGACGTAGATTAGACACGGTAATTTTTATCCAGATGCGTGAAGCTTATTACAAAAAACTTACAAAAAATAGCCAGTCTAATAAATGATAGCTTACAAAACATAATAAAACATGACTTCCAGTTCACGCAGAGCATCTTGAATTATAATAACAATGTTGATACATTCGGCTTCGCTTTACTTTCCGAAAGTATACGCCGATCATTAATCTTGACTACATCGCACCATATTATGGATGTAATGTACTAAACTTTACTGTTTTTAGGGTTCCGTACTGAAATATAAGACGAGACTCTTACTAAGACTTTGCTACTTATCTGTCTATCCGTCCGCTTGTCACTAGGCTGTATGAGGTTAAAAGTTTCACAGATGATCAAGAAATAGTACTGTAATATTTGACAGTATAACTAGTATTTCTATTTAGTGATTAGTTTTAGTTTTAGTGTGTGTAGTATTGTAAACTTTTTATGGCTGTAAACTAAATAATAATAAAAATTACGCTCCCATACAACAAACGCGACTGTTTTGCACAACATAATGGTAAGGAACCCTAAGTGCGCGAGTCCGACTCACGCTTGGCCGATTTTCTTTTTGTTGTTCACCAGTTTTTTAGGGTAATAATGTTGAGCTTTTGAATGCTGTTTTGGGGGGAAAATAACTAAACTTTTCTCTTTTCTTTTTCATTAAATCATAATGAATGAGCTGCATTATTGTAGTTTGGTAAGTTTAGAAAATAAGGGGAGTAACTTTTTGTGGTATCAAAAATAATAATATAAACAGTCATAATTTGCTTAGTAATAAATTAGTTATATTCACTTTTCGTGCCAAACAACAGTTTTCTTATGGTGCTTTTGAACTAGATGCGCGAATACTCATTGTATCCCAATTAAATCATTTCGCTTTCTAGTCCAAATCTCCCTCGGCCTAGGCCTCAGATTTGGACTTAGAATTAACGTACAAGAATAAAATCCCTTCCTCTAGTCGCTCCTTGTAAAACACTGGTACTCAGCTGCATACGGTTACACTGGCAGCCGCCCTCTACATAATTAGATAAAAGGCTCGAGAGGTTATGAATATATTTTTTTCTAAGGGACATCAAATAACAAGCACGTGTTAAATGACATCTAGTTCTCATACAAACAGGAACAAACAAATTAGTTAGCGCCGACAAATGGCTGTGCTGACACTACGATGGAACTTTCGAGAATTAAGGCTCCAGCAGACCGGATGCGTATGCGTAGACGTAAGCGTAGTCACGCGCGTAGTTACGGCGTAACCATGACTAAACATAACTACGCGCGTGACTACGACGTGGTTACGCATACGCATCCGGTCTGCTCGAGCCTTTAACCTCATGGTCGATGGAGATGCATGGTTGATCGAGCACATGTAACGAACTATACCCATAAAATGGCAAGACATAATTTGATTAAAGGTTTTTTGACGTTTCTGAATGTCTCGGAGTTGCGTTAAATTGCTAGAATTTAATGTAGGTAAAAAAAAACACATCACCTGCATTATTAAAGCGCCCCGGTAATAATTTATAATTATTTTTAATTCCACATAAAGACTAATATTATATACATCTCGGCACAGAAGTAAACTCCAAGCAAACAACATTATTATTATTCTTGCAAAAATAGCAATAACACCGTTCCGTTCCACGTAACATCAATTCTTTATAGAAAAAACATTCCGACATAGGTAAATAATATTCCTTTACCAATAACAATATATAAGCGCCATGCTGATCGCAAAAGTAATATGTTTTCCCCATCTTTCTGACATTACACAGCCTTTGAACTTCCCTCCCTTTTCCACTAAATCGAATTTCATATGTTAGAGCGAGATGTCAAGATGTTTGCGTCAGTTGATTCGCATTTTATAGACAAACACATTTTGAATTTGGAACAGTGGTAATCGAATGATATATTGGTGTTCGGATATGCAGTTCTTTTGTTCTTATTTTAAAATTTAGGAATTAATTTTCGAATCTTATTGCGGTGTAGAACAAACATTTGTCAATTGTCGATTTCTATAACCTATCGATCGGTTTATTTGCGATTAGAGATTGAATTTTAAAGCCACACATATAAATGATGTCTTTCAATATCTTATCCCAAAATAAAATAATATACAATCTATTTATCTGTCTGTTTTTACTGAAAGCTAGAATAATTGTTTTCAATTTATATAAATATTGAAGATAGCTTTTCATTCCATATCATCCAATATTTTTTGTGACATCAAGTCAAACGCACGCTAAACTGGCACAGATAATAAATATCCTCACATTCCCGACTCCATACCTAAACAATTTATTTCCAATGATAAATTATTAGTCAAAAAACACATTAGTCCACATCAAGCAAAACCATTACTATTTCACATACGTCCAAAGCATTCATCATCTGCCTAGCCTTTTCCCAACTATGTTGGGGTCGGCTTCTAGTCTAACCAGATGCAGCTGAGTACCAGTATTTTACAAGGAGCGACTGCCCTGTCTGATCTCCTCAACCCAGTTACCCGAGCACTCCTAGGTAAGACTTACTGGCTTCTGACTACCCGTAATGATTGCCAAAGATGTACAATGACAGCTGGGACCTGCAGTCCAACGTGACCACCGAAACATGGTCATTGGTGTCCAAGATACCTATCTTAGAAAGTACATACAAACTTAGAAAAGTTGCATTGGTACTTGTCTGACCTGGAATCGAACCTACATGCATACTTGAAAGGTTGCTTCTTTACCCACTAGGCCACCACGAATATAGATATTAATTATACGTCGGACATAATGTCCAAAACATTAATACATATTTTCAAAAGCATTTTGGCAAAACCACAGAGCTGCATCGAAATGAAAACGATGAAAAATAAAATTAATTATTCGAGTTATTCGATTTATAAATAATCGATTCTCGGTAAGAGCATTCGATATTCGGCATTCGATTGGCAGCTTATGCCGCTGTTGAATAGTTAAGTATTAACTTTTTAAGCTTTAATGGAATGGTTTCTGTGTGTTTGGCTTTTTGTATCAGTTTAATTGTGTGTTGCGTCATATATTTAAAAGCCTTATGACATATTGCCTTTGAACATACCTATATATTCTACTTCAGGAAAAAATTGGACTATACAAGAAACTAGCTTCTACCATGCTTCTGCCAGTGGTTTCAGACGCGTTTCCGTGGAAACTACTCCTTCCATCGGGGTAACTTAGCTTTCCTCGACAAATGAGCAACTTAATTTTTTTTTAATCGGTCCAGTAGATCCTGAGATTATCGGGTCCAAATGAACAAATCATAATATTCATACTCGTTTACCTAGATGAAATTTTATATTCTGAGTCCTTGCACAAGAGAATCCTGAACATAGATCACCAAATTCAGTTCTTTCACAAAACTATCGAGCATCGAATAAAATATGTTGGCATAAAATTTTTATCCCAAAATTCCGATGGACGGAATGTAAAGGCAGGATTGCATTTCGCATTTCAGTAGAAACTGGAAACGTAAGATTTTTATATGTATGTATGTACGTATGTATATTTATGATCCCCTTATATTGCTCCCGCTGTAGATAAAGGCGTAGGTGGTCCAATTTATAAGGTTTACTCCTTCATTCTTTTGCACCCATTTCCTCTTATCCGATGAGTGGGTACCATTTGGAAATGTGTTAGGTATGCCTATATTTAGGTAAGGAAATCAGCCTTTTTTATTGCCTTACTGCAGGGCACAGACCTTGACCTTCAGCGGTGCGTTTTTCCACGCGCTCAGTGGGGTCCACCAGGGCCAAAGCCTGGCGGGGCTGCGGGATTGTTCGAAAGAGTTACCGCGGCCCTGGTATATAAAGGGCTTAAGAAGGAACGTGATGGGTTTTGGCCAGTAAGAGTCTGACACTTCCTCACGCTGCACCCACAGCGGGAGGGTTCATTTGATGATTTGACATGAAGAAAAGGGCATAGGCCTCTTCTCATACAGAGAATTAATGAGCGTGAATCACCACGCTAGCTTAACGTGGCTGCCTTAAGATGTTTTCCTTCATTTGTATTCAGTCTTGGGTTCAAGAAAATACTTGATATTTTACTTCAAGAAATGGGATATTTTGATCTGTACGCTTACCCAGCTAATAAATATCTCAGGTTTCCCTAGCACTACAGAATTCGTACGAGTAGGTATAAACTTACAGCATAACTTCATAAACCACCTAATTATGTAGTACAGCACTAAGTTTGTCATCTAACTCTGCTTCCTGAGTTTTGGACCAAACTCCGTGTTCTATAAACAAAAGAAGTTTGTAAGCAGCTTAAACAATAAGCTTTAGGCTATCTCTAGAGTTTTTAGTGTAAAAAAATACTATTTGAATGCGTATGAAGTTGAAAAAGGTTAAAAAAGTAAATATTTTATTTTTTATAGATTGATAGCTGAGGCCTTCAGGGCCAAGGCCCATTTTCATCATCAATTTAAATAGGCTAGGCTATGTTTTATCATAGTACGGGTTTTAGTTAGTTTTTTTGTTTATTTGTCAGTACCCTAAAGGTAACTAAACTACTGAAACTACTGAACTGATTTGAAAAATTCCTACACGGTTAGAAAGCTATAGGTAGTCTTCCCGAGTAACATACGTACGGGCAATAGTTCCCACGGGACGCGGGAGAAACTACGGGAAAACAGCTAGTTTCTAACAAAGAAGATCGTTAACCTAAAACCAATGACGTCATTGAAAATCTGTCCATATACCTACTTATATACCTATTTTTTGTTAGCAACACAAGGATCACAAACATAATCCTCTTATAAATACAGCTGCCGTCACCTAAACAGTATAAAATCCAAGATAATCTTTTGACGACATGATTCCCAAATTAGGAGCCCAAGTTTTTTTGGAAAAATTTAAATGAGTTTCTCTCCATGTTGTTTGGTGAAACAGAAAATGTTGCAGATGTTTTTGCAATTTTATTTTTGTATTAATTTCGTGTTTTTAGAATAGCCTTTTTTTGTGATACGGATATCTTGAGAACCCCGTTGCTAGGAACAGTCTTAGGGGTACGATTGATCGTAAGGTTAACCAGTGCTTGGTGTGGTCAGTTGGTGGATGGGTGACCATCTTGGTATGAGATTTGTAAGTAAACAGAAAATTATGTACCAAATAATCACATAGAAAAAATAAATAAATGTTGCATGTAATTTGTTACCGAGTGAGTAGACCAAAAAAACATTTGTGACCGTCACAGTGCCGCTTACGGGTGGAAGAATCTTACCTTCTTCTTCTTCCGAGCCCTTTCCCAACTATGTTGGGGTCGGCTTCCAGTCTAACCGGATGCAGCTGAGTACCAGTGCTTTACAAGAAGCGACTGGCTATCTGACCTCTTCAACCCAATTACCCGGGCAACCCGATACCCCTTGGTTAAACTGGTGTCAGACTTACTGGCTTCTGACTACCCGTAACAACTGCCAAAGATGTTCAATGACAGCAGGGACCTACAGTTTACCGTGCCCTCCGAAACACAGATATTTTCAATCAATTAACAGTATCCACATCCCACATTATCCCCATATATTATTTAACTCGGCGATAATTTGCACTGTGCTTAAACTATAGCCCTGGCTTAGCAAAAGTCTAACGTTTTATACCGCATGTTGTCACCTTAAGCCGGTGATAACTTACATGTGAGGTAAAAGGGTCACAAATAGTTATTTACAGTTTTACCCTTGTCTGATGCTACCTTAAAGGTGTGAAATATTATTTTTTGAATAATTTTAGAAAGTTTTTTAATGATATATGTAAAACTTTTTGTCTAAGTCAATTTTAAGTAAATTTTCGTGATCTTTAGATCTATTTCAATTTTAAAAGTTGAAGATTTTTAATTTAATTTAGAACCTTATTTTTATATGTACTGCGATAAGGTTATCATCCACATTATAATGCACATCATTGGAATTTTATTTACCTGCTGAGTAATTTATAGACTATATTAGTAAATTATTTAATCCGGGTCCTTCTTTGTCCCAATGTGTTATTATTATTTAAAAAATACGAGTATTTACAGCTAGTATTTTGTAACCGAACCCGTATTTACGCTATTCTCAAAAGCATTCAAAATATTTCAACAAAAACGTATGTATGGTATAACAAAATACGTGTAGTTTGTTCAACAAATATCCGAACAAAATCGTTTTATTTGTTTTATTCGCAACACAAACATACCGAATAGTTTAAAGTTTAAAATAAAGGGATTGTGTGTAAAAACTATACCTAGAACTATTTGTAGGTTTTTTCCATGTCTGGTACGTAGAAGGTGCAATATGCGTTTTTATCAATTTTCATTTGTTTTTGTTTATTAGTCTAGTATTGGGGAATATGAACACTATGTACCTATGTATTGAAATTAATACCAATACCCAAACTAAATAAAGTTTAACGGTCTTATTTCATCGTATGTACGAAAACTTAACCTTACCTGCATAATTAAAGCATCTAATTAATACTTAATTTTAGTTTCCGATCCATGTATATATTTTTTTTTTTATTTTGCCTTTGTTGTCCCACTGTTGGGCAAAGACCACCATAGCCTTCCATCATTCCCTATCAGTCGCTATTTGTGGCCGGTCCTTGTGGAAGTTGTCTAGGTCCTCTCTCCAGCGTTTCCATGGTCTTCCTCTTATACCATCATCATCCTCCGAGCCTTTTCCTAATCACGTTGGGGTCGGCTTCCAGTCTAACCCGATGCAGCTGAGTACCAGTGCTTTACAAGAAGCGACTGCCTTATCTGACCTCCCCAATCCAGTTACCCGGGCAACCCGATACCCCTTGGTTAGACTGGCGTCAGACTTACTGGCTTCTGACTACCCATAACGACTGCCAAGGATGTTCTATAGCAATTCTATTCTTCCTCTTATACCAATAGTGGTTTAAATTGAATCAACTGTTTTTCCCAATTCATACCGACACGCTAAATCACTTGTGTATTAATACTCAGAACAGAACTTTAAAAGAAAGTTCGAACCTTGGAAAAAACTATACTAGTGAAGCTTTTCCCAACCTCTGCTAATTTTATTAAGCTCAACAGAAAAATCTTAGCACTAAGATTGATAACTACCACTGTTTAACGCAAAAACGTGGTAAGTAACTGCGTAGTCATTGTTCAGTGTAAAAACCTTGTGCTAAGATAAATGACCAATGGTTGAAGACTTATAGTGTAGCGTATAGAATAAAGTAGCTCGTTTTACTCTCTTACTTACTATGAAAAGATTTAATTTGATAGAAAAGGTTTTAAATGGGAATTGCTTTTGTAATATTTTTAACCGACTTTAAAAAAGGAAGTTCTCAGTTTTTCCTGTATGTATGTATGCTTTTGCGTGGTTATGCCACGTTTGGCTGAACCGATTTTAATTTAGCATAGGATTTGTTAGGACGCTTCTTCTTAAATAAAGTGACTTACATTTTACTCTCGAAGAACATGTTGCCTTAATGCCACAATGATGATATAATTTACCTGTAACAAAAATATAAATTGTACTTTAGAAATAATTACCATAATCATAGTCATAGTAGTATCTACAAAGGTAAAACTAGGTACTAATAAAAATATAAGAGACCTCGTATCCAAAATTGGATCATACAAAAAATCCGCCCCACGTTACCATTTTTTAAAAACTTGGCACTATGTTCCAAATATACCTTGCAAGATGTAACCTACGACTCCCAAGCTCCAAGTGACCCGTGGAAACTACACTTGGGCAAACAGCGCATATCTTTCCTTTAACAAATGAGCTATCTAACACTGAAATAATTTTCCAAATCAGTCCCACACTTCCTGAGATTATCACTTTCAAACCAGCTCGTCAGCTTTACAACATCTCATAACATATCCTCTCAAGTGGATCACTTAACAACTTCCAAATAAATAAATAAAATAAACAAGAAAGCAAACAAAATGGTCCCACATAAGGCTCTCAAATTAAATAAACCACACGTTGAAACGCGGCCCTCAACCACTATCAAATAGAGTGAAACCGAGTTCCTTTAATGGCTCCTATTTTAATTATACGTGAGAAGGGACCGAAGGCTTTCACCTCTTTTTTAATAAACCATTGCTGACTGAATTCGTGGATTTTTTGCTACAGGATATGAAATACTTAAGTGGGAAACTTTTCAGTAAATGTTTGCCAGTGGTAACGCCGTCCAAGGCCGATTGACTGCCATGGCGGTTGTTCTCATGTAAGAAGATCAGCCAGTTGCGCAAGACATATCATAGGGGACGAACATTTGCGCAGACACAGGTGCGCTCACTATTCCTACACTCTCATAGCCCGATGGGACTGTAATCCGATGCAACTGGAAAAAGATCAGGCGCGGGACCGACATTAACGTGCTCTCCAATGCACAGGTGTCTCAATCACTAATTTCCAGACTATGGGCTGCTTGTAAAGGTAAAAAGTATATTTTAAGACATCACAATAGTTTACTGTTACATAATGAATTTTGTTAGTTTAAATTATCGATGGGGTATAATTTTTTTTCTGTCCGCTATGCACCGTAAGCACCAAGAAAATTCTTCCCTTCCTGTGTTTCTCAAGTCTAAGAACGAAACGCTCGGCTTTGTGAGTGCAATGACCTGAGGTTAAGCAATGAATTCTGAGGGCGAGTTCCAGTCGAATCCTTTTAATGAGAATTCAGCTTTATATGCCCATTGTAATGTCGGTCACTTGGCTATATTGCGAAAAGTTTAGTCATCATTGGAAAACTTACTATGGGGAATGGCTTCTTCTCATACGAAGAAGAAGTTTGATCACCATACTAGAATTCTTCAAACGATAAATAAGATTATAGGTACTCTATTTGCGAGCCAAAATATGTACATTGAAGCCTGCTCAACTGACTGGAAAGAATGCCTATGGCATTAAGTCCGCCTTTGTAATTGTTTTATTGCATACAGTTAAATAAATAAATAAACATACACTAAAGTATGACACAAGTACAATAAGTTTTACAGTTGCACCTGGGTTTAAAAAAAAATATTTATATTCAGTTTCATTAAACTGAAAAACAAAAGACAGTAAGCAGCAAAAAAATATAGTTTGGCAGGCGGGAAGTGACGTAGACAGCGGGGGTGATTTTCGCTTATTAAATTATTTAACCAATGAAATCGAGGCTCAATTTTATTGTTTGATAATTATGAAACGCGAACGTCATTCTCAATTCTTTCTGAGATTTTTATTAAAAATGAAATAATATCAGTATGAAAAATACTTTAATTTTCATTCGTCGTTAACTGAATGAAATAATTTTAAATATGAAAATGCTTGCAGAAATTATTTTCGCGAATTCAATATTCGAGTACAATCTTGAGTTTGTGAAGGAGGACGTAAATATTTTTATAAACAATTTCATTTAAGTTTAAGTACCTTTGTTATAAAATTGTTGTATGTAACATACTTATGTTGAACTCGGAAATCGGCTGGGGGCGATTTGACTACTGAAAATGGTGGGTGGCAAGTATACCTAAGCCTTTCTCATACGTTCGACGTTCGAGTTCGACGTTCAGCTATCATTGTAGTAAAATACTGCAATTCCCTGTAAATGTAATTTTCTAAACATCATGCTTAAGTCATGGATTTATCTGTCAATACCCATTACTCTATACTGAAACATATTGCTTGTGACTTCACAGAGCATCAGACTTAAGGTATTTGAATTTGTAACGACTATCCGTTAGCTAGCTACTGATGAGATAAAGTTGACATATTTTTGAGACAGATATATTATTTCAACTGTTTTTTTTCTATGACGTAAATAAAAATATAAGGAGTACGAGCACGATCTCCACCGGCTTGGTTAACATATCAAAAACTTTCTCATGAATTGATCTGTTGACAACTGCATGAAAATCCGAACGATTTAAGTTTTATGGAAACTCAGATATGAAGGACTTTGTTCTTTAATACCTATAGTGATGCGACAATTTATATTCACGACTCTTAATACAATGATTCCAATAAAATTTGTAAGCTACAACCACTAATAACAACAAAACAAAAAACCACTTTAACAATACCAGAAATCAAAAGAAAACCAATATAATCCGAGCTAACATAGTCAGAGAGCCTTAATCTTATTATACCCAAAGAGGAAGTTTTAAGAGCAGCACGCACCATCACTTAGCTTGTTAGCTCAGCTCTTGGACTATAAATTTCACTACACCTAACTTAATTTAGTAGCACCGGGACTCTGGCTGATGTTCGGCTGAAAAGTTCGAGAACTTTCCAGTTCGTTTTATTTATGGATTAAAAGTTTTTTGGAGTTTTTAGACAGCTTCTGGGGCCAGCTATAACATATTTATTGGTTTGGTCGGAGTTTTATTTAGTGGTCTGTGGAGTAATTTGTAGGTATTGTAAGCTGTTTTTCGTATGTTGAAGAAAGTTTCTTGAAGGTATCAAGTAGTTTTGAAGAAGGTATCAAATACAGGTGACCTTAGATTCTCTGTCTAGAAGAAGAAATGCTTGGCCGATCTGAAATACACTGGCCAGCCCGAAAGCCAAAAACTACTGGGGTCTACTGGGATCCCGGCACGCAAAGAGCCCCAGAAGGAACAAAGGTGAGTTTAGTCAGTAAAAGTCTGACACACCTTTCCACGGGCCTCTCATAGTGGAAGGGGTCATTAAGTAATATCCCACAACAAAAAGATTAGTCGTACCTCCATACCAATTAATGTAAATAGGTTATATACCTTTTGACATAAGCCTCATTCCATAAACGTCAAATGTCACCGTCCGCACACAAAACCGTACATAAGTCAGCATTGGTATAATTTGCAACATGTACCTTACTACCACAATATCTATTTAATTTGAAATTCAACTACTTAACGCCCGGCTCTAGACCTCAAAATTCATAAGGCGCTTGTCCCAATAAATTTGCATGACATTATACTATTGTGGCCCAATTTAATGGAACTTGAGTGTAGTAGTTAATTGTGAAACCTAGCTTAGAGTCGTTTATAAGCATTAAGTATGAACTATACTATTACTTGTTACTACAAGGTTATTAAGAAAGTATAATAGCACGTAGTGAAAATTAATTACTTAATTTGAGTTTTTTTGGCAGTGGTAAGAACATTTTGAATAAGGAACAAATATGTAAGTACTTAACTTTAGTACTTAAGTAGTTTAAGTTTTGAAGAAATGAAGAAGTCAGATGTTTTTTTAATAATTTGCAAATGTAATATATTCAAGTGGTATACAAATGTTTCATGTCACTAAAGCGGGAAATATATACTGGTGTGTGTAACCATATGTACGCTAGGTCTTAGTATGTGTAAGCTCAAGAGCGCTCAATAGTAGTCGAATCGCCGCAAAGACAATGTGCATATAATAATATGTTACGCACACAAGTATAGCTCACCCGCTTTCATGAGATAAAACATCTTTACCAAAGCTCATGAAGTATGTGTCCTACAGACATATGTACATTCACGTACCTGTTACCTGTTATAGCCTTTGTATCGTCCCACTGCTGGGACAGGCCTCCTCTCACAAGGAGAAGGATAGAGCGTTAATCACCGCGCTTGCTCAATGCGGGTTGGTGATTTCAGACTTTATAGTCCAGGTTTCCTCAAGATGTTTTCCTTCACCTTTTTTATCAGCCATTGGTATCAGCCAAGATATACTTAGAAAGTACATACAAACTTAGAAAAGTTGCATTGCTACTTGCCTGACCTGAAATCGAACCCACACCCTCATAATTGAGAAGTTGGTTTTTTACCCACTAGGCCACCATGACATACACATACGCTTAGATAATATTTTTCAACATACATTGAAGATAATAACGTGCAAAACTTACAATAAAACGCAGAAGATCTTGATACAGTGAAGAGTAGGTAATAAAAAAATGGTTACACATAAAATGAGTGTTGCCCTACAATTTACCTAGTATTATGTGGGACATATTAATTTTACAGCTGGCAATAACACCAGGTTTTATGAGCCATAATATGATCTACTGAAGTTTTATTGTCAATCGCTGTGGTGACGCACGCAGTTGCGTAAGATTTTTCACCCCTTTTAGTGGTTTCACACTTCATTGTTACCTTATATGAGTATTTGAAGTCAAAGGTTTATTTGCACGTAAATATATGAACAGTTATATGAACTGTATAATAGGTTATGTAAATATAAATATGCCACAAGCCACCTGTTTAAGAACTTTACTTAATTTAATAAATGTGTGTTAAACTATTTATTTTGTAATTAAATACCAAGGGAAGTAGCAAAGCAGCTTGCAGGGTTTCTTGTATAGAAGACCAGCTTTTGTCCTGTTTACTGTAGATATGCATTCCAAGAGTTGACGCTTACACTTCTTCCAGGTAATCAGAAGTCAGAAAGTCTGACAAACATTCTTACCAAGGTAGCCTATGTAACTGGGTTAACGAGGTCAGACAAGAAATTGCACTAACCAGTTACAAAAGCATTGGAAGCCTTGTAACATACATAGTTGGGCAATGGCTGGACAGATGATGATAATTGTAAAATATAATATCTTTACTTTGACATGACATAGTAAATAGTTTCCTAAAAGACCCTATTTTATTAACCAACCCCCAAAATCCAAGAAACCAATACCCCACTAGTATATTTACACTCGAAATCTTCACAGTACTTCAAAACTTTCCCTTCACTATCACTTCGAAACATACGTTAAAGTTCTTTATATGAAGGTTTATACACCACTGAAAACTTTATCACTGTATGGGCCATAAAACGGGCCTTTTATAATTTACAACTTTATTAGCATTACAGTAGAGTTGGGAATTGAGTGAGGCACTTGAGGGTGGGTAAAATTAGGTGTGATTTTATCTGTGTGATATCTTTATTAGAGTTACAATGTTCAGGTATCATACCGACTCAAAACTTTGATTGGATCTAATCTAACTGTTCTATGCAATTTCATTGTCAGTCCAAAACTATTTCCAGCACTCGGATAAAAAGTATCCTTTCTTAGGAAAAATATGTAGCGTTAATTCTGTGAGACATTCTTTCTCTCACTTTATCAAAACTATCTGTGAACCTACCTTTCATTTAAATCAATTAAGAAATATTGGCTTGAAAGTGCGAAAATATGTAGCGTTACTTTCACGAGGCATCCTTTCTCACACTATGTCTAGACTATCTATGTACCTTTCATTTAAATTAAATCAGAAGTATTGGCTCGAAAGCGCGACAAATACACAGGGATTTTCGCATTTATAATATTAGGTACTTAAGGAAAGATGAATAAATCATCATCCTCCGAGCCATTTTTCCAACTATGTTGGGGTCGGCTTCCAGTCTAACCGGATGTAAGGATAAATAATATAATTAATTATTATTCGTAATAGTTCTGAATAAACCCCTACAAAGCTATAATCTCCAAACCCACAGTAACTACAACAATCATAGCACATACACCGCAAGTCAAGAGCATAGATTAATCGAATGTCGATCACGGCGTATGATCGGCACTCCACTAGCTAGCCTAGCTGAATTACTGATGAAATAACTGAAGGCGTTGAACTCAGGCGCTGGGGGAAATAGCTGGTCACCATTGAATACCTGGATGTAGTGAAATAATTTCATATGTTACTAGCTTTGAGTTCGGTTATATCGCGTTTCCAAGAGAATTCTTCAAAAGTCCGGGATAAAAAGTACCCTATGTTCTTTCTCAAGGTCAACTCTATCTCTGTACCAAATTTTAGTCTTCGGTTCAGTGAAGTTTAGACGTGAAAGCTTAACAGACAGACAGAGTTACTTTCGCATTTATAATATTAGTAGAGATTACACCAGAACAACAGAGTAGCAACTTTTGAAATTACTTTCAGTTTCAGGTACCTAGCAGCTGAAAAAAAGTGCCCTTTCCCAGATTCTGAACTATATTTGGTTGGTCTATCGGTCATTTAAATCGGGTTTGTTGTATTGGCATGAAAGCCGAAAAGAGAAACAGACAGATTTACTTTTGCTTTTATAGTATTGCTAAAGTAGTTAAGACCGAAAGGTTAAGCTAGGTTTGGCGCAGTACGTGGATACATGATGACAGGTTTCAGTATTTCAGAATTGAAAACGCCCCAATATAGTTAGGATAAAGCCTAGGCAGATAGATAATGATGATTTTATACGCCTTTAAAACATTACTCAATTCTTAAGAATCGGTAATACGTATATGTATAAATCCTTCCTCCAATTCTTCAAAAACTATTCAAGGTCAGACCAATAAATCAGACCTTTAATCTGATATAGTACTATAAAGTTTCTACTCACGCGTCCGTCTGTCCGTCTGACTAGTTTCTAACTCAAACATTGAGTTCATCACGCGTCGAAGTAGTCAGAATCTGTAATGTAGGTTCAATAGTGTTTAATTGATTCTATCCTTATCTGTTCAAGAGTAAAAATCTCTTCCAGAATGCTCGATACCTAATTAATTTAAACTATAACAAAATTGAAGAACTGGCTTGTTTGAACGAGCCGATCTCAGGAATTACTAGACCGATATAAAATAATATTTCAGTGTTCGCAAGACCGTTTCTCTAAGAAGGCTTTGTAAAATATTACCTTCTCCGTGTAATTCCGCCCGCATCCTGTGGGGCAACTAGTTCTCACACCTAGATAAAAAAAATCACTGATTTTAGCATGAAAGCTAAACAATACATACAATTACTGTAACTTATAAAGTTAACAAAGATGCGGTATCTTACATGTTATGTCTTTCGTCATTTACATCAATGCACTTTAAAAGAAAATCGTCAAACAAATGACCCACTGAGCTTGGGCGGTTTTGATCGCACACTCACTCTTTAAACTCCCACCCATTCTTGACTCCTTCCTTTGAATTCTAGGGACGTGGTAACTCTTTCAAACAATCCCGCAGCCCACATCAATATACTAAGAAAAGATTAAGACGACTTTCTTTCACACTTACTTTCATTTCAACCTAACATTCTCAAACACACATTTCAAAACTCTCCAAAAATTTTAAAAATCAAATCAAACAGCTCCCTTTGCTAAAAAACAAATAAAAAGTCATCATATTTTATTTTATTTCTTTCACTGTCGAATTTTAAAGCACTCTCGTCGGATTATCCGTCTGACAACGGGCAGAACAGTAGTGGGGATTAACCATCTTCCCAACACGTTACCCGGACTCCGGGGATTACTTGAACCGGGAATTCTTCATTCCCATTTGGTACTTTTATTGCGGACGCTGACTTTAACAAAATCTAGTACAAGGCTTGTCCGACAGGGAAGTTAGAAGTACAAGTGTTGCTTTGTCATTTTTGGGGCTTTGAAGTTCTTTGTGAGATTTTAAGGGTCTTGACGTACTCGTATTTAACATATTTTGACCGTTGAGGGTTGGCAAGGAAAACTCGAATACTGCTTAGATCTCAAAATCTCATAAAATATATAGTACTACTAATAACGGGTCAGTAGGTAAGTACTAAACCTACAGGACATTCCATAAAAGACAAATATTGTAAAACGTCTTAACAGAATGAAAAACATTTCATATCAAGTAGACATTATGAAAGATGGCAAATAATTGTACCTACTTTTCTAACTCTGATTACTCACAGAGACGTCCTTGAAAGCCCCCCAGAAAGAAACTCAAAAACTTCATTTTTACAGTACCTAACCCTTTTTCCCAAACCTTCTGCTCTTCACAATGACCTTGAAACGAGCATACCAAGCAGAATTTCGGCCAACAGCATAAGCAGTAGTATAAATCTTAGTTACGTGACCTCTCTTACCTCCTTACCTCTCGGAGGTTTCTCTCAGGTACTCGCAATTACACCGTGTTCCAGTCTCTGGGTGTAAGATATGAGCCTTAAACACAACCTTTGTAAGTGTTGTTTAGTATTGGGTGTTTTTTGAAAGGTATAAATAAGGGTTTTAAAAGATTTGTTAAGTATGTAGTGTGTTAAGTATGATAAAGGGACAAAAAGCTTGATTCGAACCACAGCTACCTTCAAATAAAATTGATTATTTTACAGTCTATTAGGGTAAGTCTGAAAATTCAGTTTTATTCATTTGGTTTGTTTTGGAGAATTATGTAGTAGCTGTGAACCCCAATATTGTATTGGGTAATACTGTGACGATAGTGTGTATGTTTGATAAATAAATAAACAGAAATGAAATATGGATCTATTTCCTTGCCATGTATTGCAACCAACTTTGCAAAAACACTGCCATGAACTTTTTTTAGCCACTCGATCAGTGCCTCAAACTAAGAAATCTCTCTTTAATAGCAGCATGTGACGCTCAATAACAAAACCTTATGTTTGCTGTAATTACATATCAAAAGATAAAAACATAATATAATGAATCCATTAACCCGCACTTAACCCGACGCCAACTCGCGTCAGTTAACACAAAAATGCATTCACTGCAATTATAATTTAATACTTAATGCCATGGAGAACAAAATGACTAGTGGAAGTGCCATAACGGAAAACTAAGAAAATAGCGCGCCAAAATGCGAGTGTTCGGGGGACGAGGAACGTTACTGTCTTTGCCCTTATATGCCTTCTTTGGACCCGAATGTTTTTTTGTAATACCATAATCGTTGAGCAGATGTCTCAAAGAACACTACCACCTCGTTAGTTCACTCTTAACGGATCGCTTTGGTCATGGCCACTGTACGAATTTGACCTAAAAGAAGGCGCCTGACCTATCTGCATTATAGCATCTTCGCTCTTTCCTTACTCCATGAATTTAATGCTTAATGCACACAACGCTGAAATCATAAAATTCGATCCGGATTGCACTTAAAAATATCCATTATGATGCTTATAGACCTTTGTTATTATCTCCAATCGGATATGCATACGATGCAATAAATTATTCAGAGATGCATTGGCATATGAAATGAATATTTCAGAAAGCAACTTTTTATTTTTTAATGATGCTTTTTATTTTTAAGATGAATCTGATTTCAGATGCACTGTACTTTTGAGAAACGGGAAGATTATTTTGAATGATGGTGGGTACAAAATTTGAAAGGATTTTTTATTACATTTTTTTTGTTGGCGTTTAGGGACTAATAAAAATGATTATGATGATGATATTTTGGCCACAAAGGAGCTATGACTTTGTAAATTTAATTAATGCTCCGTTCATTTAATTATAGAATTATTTAATGAGTATTCTTTTTTTAGAGAATGAGAGAGAGAGAATTTAGAGAATCATATATGAATTATGTATAAACATAACATTTTGAACAAAAGAGGAGAAAATTACATGAACTTTATATAACGAAATAAATAAGACTATTTGGAAAATGACACAATTTTTTATAAATAAGAGAAGATGGAAAATGACACACATTTTTCAAAATCCTACACTCGATAATAAAACAATGACTTTAAAAATATCTACTAGACCCAATCGTCAATACCATTGTGCTGAGCCAACATTGTAATAACTGTGGATTGTCATCCAAACAAATTCATTTCATTTCAGTGAAAAACTGATGGAGCCACATTTGTTGAATTCATATCGAAATGACTTTTGTTTGTTTAGTTTGTTGGTACTCGAGAGAGTATTGGTGCTATTTTTTGGTATTGGAAAGGCGGTCGGCCATGATGGAATTTCCAGTATGCCTACACTTCTTCTACCTCTATAATAATATGATAAAGAGGGAACATTTTTTTGTTAGTTTATGTACTAAAAAGGTTTTCAAACTAGAGAAGTGATTTAAAAAATTCTTCCACTGTCGAGAAGTTAGACCATCCCCGAGTAATATAGGCTTCATTTATTTTATCAAGGTGATAGAAGAAGTTTTCCGGAGACGCGGATGAAACCGTGGGATACAGATAAAGTAATATTTTAAAACTGAAGAGTTTGTTGGTTTGAATGCAATTATTTCAAGAACCTCTGGTCTTATTTGAAACAATATTTGAGTGCTAGATAGCCTATTTATGGAGAAAGGTCACCTACATGCTCAAAAATTAACCTGGACGTTATAAAAAAAATATAGGATACAAAGTAGCCTATATGTAAATACAAAATCCACCTGATACGAGTACATTATTATCTACCCGCACATTATCACTTAATTTACTTACCCAGTGTCAACATATTGGCGATTTAATTTACTTGCAAAGGGCTCGATAATGGACAATATTACATTCACTATATAAATATATGGATGTAATAGTGCTTTATATAAAGCAATTGCATTTAATCCAGACTTTAGTTGTAAATAATCAGTTTTTGCCAGAAAATCTCCGAAACGATGCAATATAATTCGATGAAGAAATCATTTTGTGGACAAAATATTGTAATTGAAACAAATGATAGGTGTATGTATAATATTTGTAACAAGACGTTCCATCAGCGTTTTCACTCGCGTCCCGATATATTGAAAAAATATTTTCACTTTCGATCAGTAATTCCTGAGATTAGAACGTTCAAGCAAACTCTTCAGTTTTCTATACTAATATTACCTCTATAAAGAGGAAAACATTGTTTGTTTGTTTGGTTGTAATGAATAAACTCAAAAACTACTGGACCGATTTTAAATATTCTTTCGTCATTAGAAATCTATATTATCTGCGAGTAACATAGGCTATATTTTATCCCGGTGCGGGCAGTAGCTCCCACCGGACGCGGGTGAAACCGCAGGAAAACGACTAGTATAATATAATATGAAAATTATATTTTTACTAACGTAGCTTAAACTGACTACTATTGACCAATACAAATGTCCCCACTGGCATTAACCAGTCTATAATTTACACTATCGGGTTTAATTTTATGATCCATTAAAAACTACTACAACTACGTATCAAAGGACCAATACTGAAACTGTGAAATGTTTATAGAACCATTTTAAACGGTTTCAAAGCTGACTGAATGTATCTACTAAACATGTTGAATTGTTAAGCTTTATAGCCTGATAAAACTAGATAAAACCAGTTATTACTGGAGATAGTAGTGTTTTATGTGGACTTTGTCAGCCTTTTCTATGGAAATGGTTTAATGGGGTCGGTTTTAGTTTAATAGAGTGTGGTAAACATTTTCAAGTGTCTGTTTAAGGAATACTGTGTGACTATTTAAGTCTGAAATCGACTATCTAGATTTTGTAAGTGTGGTGATTAACGCTCACTCCTTCTCTAAATGATAAATACTTGTGCTATGTAGTGGGATAATAAAAGGCTTTTGATGATGATGAAAATAGTGAGAAGGATAGACATTTTTATTCAACCGTCAAGTGCTACAAAAAAAAGATCATTTACGAATTAAAACAAGTTAAAAATTATCTCACAACTTATTACATTTTAATAAAATGATATCTTACACTCAATCCGACAACGCATCAATCAAAAACAACCCTTATTATTTAACTATTAAAGTATAAAATAGAACAGCAGCCTAACAGACAACACATCAATCAAAAACAATCCTTATTATGTAATTACTAAAGTACAAAATAGAACAGCAGCCTACCATTACAAGATTGTCCTTTGATGGAACCTCTAGAGATCAATTAGTCTGCTTAATCAGCGCCTAATAGCTCTCTAGTTTACGCGTGAAGGAAATTATGTTATGACATACATACATATGTACATACAGATATATGATATGTTATTGCAACCTCATGTATGTAACATAAATGTTGGATTTCCCGTAGGGATATTATTATCCCTGATTTTGAAGGGCACTTTTGATTAGAAAATTAAAATAAAGGACAGTTATAATTTATAATGCCAAATCTTTTTCGTCAAAGTAATTGCTAGCTCCTAAAAACCGGTAAACTGACGGAATGTAACTATCTCCAAATAACACAAACAAACACATTTAAAATGTACTCATTTAAATAAGGTTGAAAAAGTAGAACTTTTGAACATCAAATCCAATCCAAAGGTAGACTGGTAGAGAACGCCTAAGGCGTTAAGTCCGCCATTGTACTATTTGTGCAAGAAGTATTTTAAATAAATAAATAAATAAAAATAAATATTACATGACACGGTCCCCAGAAATGCCCGGTTTTCATCACTTCCCATGTATTTTTTCTGGAAAGAAGTGGCCCAACAAAATTAATGTTTTTCCATTAAAATTGTGACAAACAAAAAAACTCTTATTCGCATTTCTAGATCCTATCTTAATCCCTTCTAATCTATAATACTTCATGCACCAATATTATTAGCATCCTTCAAATCAGAATCATAGCAAACAATACGGATTTAATTGTTCATAATACTACCCCCTAGAAATAAGCTGCTTCATATACAAGCTATAAGCTATAATCCAGCTAAATCAAAACGTCATATTTATACCCTTTCCCCGAAGCGAATAAATAGGCGAGTAACTACATGAATAATACATTCACAATTCAGCAGTATGCTTTCCTTGATTGTTTATTTCATGTTTTCATGGCATGATTGAAATTTGGTGCTTTCATACTGTACTGATTTTGGTGGAATTTGGTATTAAGAGTCTTCATCTGGTCATCAATGTTATATTCTTCATGCTTAAAGTATCTCGTTTAGTTTGGTTGTAAAATCAAAAGAGAACTGTATTTTCTCAATCAAAGCCACAAAATCATTAGGTACTCTACCAAATATTTTGTGCAATTGACAGCTGTACATTTTGAAGGGAAAAGAGCATTTTTTAAATATTTTTTTTGGATCTTGGGAAAATTGCATTTTTTTTATCTTGGAAAAATTGCATTTTTTGTACTGACTGACAGAACTGTCAACTGCAACAAGAAACAATCAGACCATACTTACATAATTTTATTCCCTACACAAAATCTGTTTAAATACCGAACATAATCACCTAAACATTACTCGAACAAACATTAACCCTAAAAAACCTGTGTGCATAAAATACCCCGTTAAACCCGCATGAAGCATTCATCCTAAAAATCAAAGCTAATACAAATCCATTGATACGGTTCGGTGACGCGCGCCGATTGTCAATTCAACCCGCGATTTGAGCGGAACGTCAATGTCTGTGATACCCGCATTAACGGGCCGATCCGTGAGTTGCAATCGCATTTTAGTTAGCTTTTTGTTCTATTTTTAATAGTTTTTTAGGTACTATTGAAATAACAGCTTTTGAAGCTACAACTTTTGTTAAATAAGAGTGTGTATTCTATGCGGAAAAACTGAACATGAATAGGCTGAATTTGCCACCTTGTTTAATACCATAATAGACAATGGTAACACCTTTTCACACTGGCGTATTTTCTGCTCAGTTCATAAGGGCTGTGTTGTGTTTGTCAAAGCTAATACAAATCCGTTGATACGGTTCGGTGACGCGCGCCGATTGTCAATTCAACCCGCGATTTGAGCCAAACGTCAATGTCTGTGATACCCGCATTAACGGCTCAATTCGAGAGTTGCAATCGCATTTTAGTTAGGAAAAAAATGATAGTTCTAGTGCTATTTTTTTAGTGTTGTAGGTACTGTTGAAATAACAGCTTTTGAAGCTACAACTTTTTAAAGTAAGAGCATGTAATTGTGGGTTAAACCATGGAAATAATAGAAAACCTGAACATGAAAAGGCTGAATTTGCCATCTTACTGAATACTATAACAGTCAGAGGCAACAGTTTTTTCACACTGGCGGATTTTCGCCTTAATATTTCCGCGCGACACAACTCAGTTCATACGGGCAGTAGGTATCTCGAGGGTTTAAACGTGATTTTTATAACACATTAATCAATTATGTGCTATGCTCGTAAATGCAATGTCGCTATGAAAATCTGCCAGTATGAAAGCACTGCAAATGAATGAATGATTATACCCTACCCACACAAACCAACATCTTGACAAACCCGATATATCTGCCGTCAAACCCCAACTGAATACGAATTCGCAGTACGCGAGTTAATACCTACTTATTACCTCTCGGTATACGCACAATATTCGCTTTGTAAAGCCAATCAATATACCGGGAATACTGGGCCCCGGTTCTCCTAATTTTACTTAAGAGTCATACGATTCACGTTCGACTCGATTCGACTGAGATCCAATCCCGACTCGATTACGATTGAAGCGTATGTGGCATTCCGCTATTTTTTCTTTGAAATAAACGTATTTATCTTTTTCTGTCATTCAATAATGAATCATTTTGTCTGCAAATGATTTACGATTGCAAAATGATTCTACAGCAAACTACCGTATAGACCAAAATCACCAAAATAGCAGACCAATCGCACACCAATCAAATGTCAATCGAATACGATTGGTCTTTTATTGGTAGCAGAATGCCCGATATGGTTAAAACTGCTATTGCGATCATATTGCGATTCGATTTCTATTCGATTTTGACATTATTAACTTAGGAGAATCGGGCCCCTGTACTTGTGGTATTATTTCTGCCTAAATGGTACTTGACGATATGTCAATAGGATTTCTGAGAAAGTATTTGGGAATAATTTAATGGATGAATACGTAGGTGTTCTGTTTATTGGGTTATTTTTGTGTTTATGTAGGTATGGAAGTTTTTTTTACCTGTTTAGAAAGATTGATTGATTTGGGAAATATGAATGAATGGAAAATATTTTTGAAGGAAATGTAAGAACAGAGACTTAAATAATTGCGTTAAGATATTTTAATGTTTAACCATTTTTCTACTACCTTTCTTAGAGGGCTTTCACACCAACTGACTTTGCACTTAAAATGTTGCCACTCGGATTGTGTCATGCGTATACACATACACGGATTCGCTAATATAATAATTCGATAGTATGGGAGCACTAAAACGACCGAACAGATCTCACATACAGAGATGGTGCAATTAGGAAAAAGCTAACTGATTAGAACTCTCGCTTACTCATAAATTACATTATTATGTGAAGGGGTTGTATGTGACAAACCTATCCTTAAACTAACCTCGACAAGATTTTACCTTACAGATTGATCAATAACCGTTTCACGTTCAGGTATTCAAGTCCTCTCTAAACAAACCTAAACTAGTTATATACATTCTAATCTTACACAACACCACCTTTGTCAACGAAAAATTTACCTTAAGCTGAAGACATAAAGTATAATTAGCATAACAGAAAACCTGCTGAAAATTCTACCATAGTATTTACGTGGCACAGTTTTTTCAGAGCGTTTTTTCATGAAAACTGTCATAATTATGGTTTCATGCATAAAATCCTCGAGTTTTTTTTTATATTTTAGCCATTTGGATGGGAAAGGCATTGCCTATGAAAAATTGATATGAGAGTACGTAGGTATCGATTTTTGGATCTTGATTTTTAGTTTTATTTTTTAGTTAGAATAGAAATAATAGTTTGTAAGTTTGATTTGTTTTAGTAGTGATCGAATGTATGTAACTATTTGAATGGATTAAGTATTTTTCATTTGTTAAAATTGGTGTAATAATTTGCTATAAATCACCGATGAGGTAAACTTGTGACATACTTAATACTATGTATGACGAAAAGCAATTTTTGTAGGACTATAGAACATACATTGTCATTTGCTTAGTCTTTTCCCAACTATGTTGGGGTCGGCTTCCAGTCTAACCAGATGCAGCTGAGTACCTACCAGTGTTTTACAATGAGCAACTGCAAATAGAGAACAGGCAATATTATAAAATTACATAATACAAAATGATCTCCACAGAACTGTAAGCGTGTTTAATTCATCTATTTCGCAAACATTTAAAATATTAAAACTATACTAAAAACTTTAATAGTTTTGCAAACCCGTACCCGAAAGTTTGCACTCAAAACGGGTGAAACTAAATTACTTTACATTTTAAAGAGGTATTTTCATAGTTTTACTCAAATTAATTCAATATTCTGGTACGGGAGACTTCATTCATTGGGCTTATTAAATTAAAGGACAAAACTGTTTAACGAGTTTATTTAATAAATCAGTTTGCAGTTTGTCTTTTTATATTTTTTGGCATTTATAAAATTATCTCTCTTATAAGTAAACCAACACGGAAATAACTAAAAACAAAACGGGTGAATGGAGGGATTTCGTTTCATATCATATTTTTAAAGATACTTTATATTTTATTCAACAGTGAAAATTGCCGATCACTTAATCGGGTCTATAACTGTCAGTGCCATCAAAATACTATTAAAAATATCGAAAAAATGTAACAGATCTCGTTGACATTTTTGAAAATGGCACTAATTGACCTTTAATAATTTGATGAAGCTCCTGAGAATAGAAGAAAAGAATAAAGCAATCCTTTAATGAATAAGTACCTAATCATTATATTCATCTTTTGCACACACCAAAATAAAAAGTATTGTATTCTTGCAAGAACTAATAAAAGTACTAGATACTTTTATCGACCAAAAACTACATTACACGTAACTACATAGGTACTTTACTTAACTACAATGGTAATTTTCGTAACTACACATGACCCGCTTAGTCTCAAGCTATCAAGATACTAGCTCACAAACGCGGTTTCACTCCCATCCCTTGAAAAATACTTCTCGCACATGAATAAAAAGTATTCTATATGTTATTCTGATAAATAATATAATCTATCTTACTGTCCGTCTATCAGAAGCCAGTAAGTCTGACACCAGTCTAACCAATGGGTATCGGGTTGCCCGGGTAACTGAGTTGAGGAAGTCAGATAGACAGTCGCTCCTTGTAAAACACTGGTACACAGCTGCATCTGGTTAGACTGGAAGCTGACCCCAACATAGTTGGGAAAAGGCTCGGCAGATGATGACTGGTAAGTTTCATTATAATCCAGTCTATAGATTTTGCGTGAACGAGGAACAAACAGCAATAGGTACATACAAACTTTCGTGTTTTTATGTAGGACTAGCTTTTGCCCGCGACTTCGTTCGCATGGAATAGTGACTTCCGGCATATTTTTGGTTTGACCAATAGATGGCGCTATATGTCCGGAATAAATATTTTTTAATTTTATATATTTTTTTTGAAATAAAAACTATCCTATGTCCTTTCTCAAGTTCCAAACTATGTCTGTACCAAATTTCACACAAATCGGTTCAGTAGTTTAGGCGTGAAGAAAAGACAGACAGACAGACAGACAGAGTTACTTTCACATTTATAATATTAGTTAGGATAGTCTAACAATGCAAAATAAGTTACTCTACCTTATTCGTCCGTATTTTTCTCTCTTCCCACACAAAGGAAAACTTGGTACCTTTGTCCTCTAGCTAGGTCATTGAACTTTGAAGTTATATAATACATTATATACTCGTAACTATGTTGAAGCGATAGCATCTGCGACATACCATCGATCATAGCATCACAAGTTTATTCAGAACTTAAACTGTAACATCTATAAATCATTTTAGATGATATGTTATCAAGGATGTTATGTTATGTAATGTTTAGAAGATAGCTTGTAATGTTATATAATCTGAGGAGAATCTTAACAGCTTAGCTTTCACCAGCGGTTGACCATACGACCCTAGGAAGGAAGCTACTTTGTGGACCCGGATAAAAATTAGCCTACAGGTTTCTGTGATAAGAATGTTACTTGTAACATCACGGGGAATTTCATACTCATATAGACACAAGAGTATGGCATTGGAAGAATAAAACATTTTTCGCTGACCAAAAATAAAAATTAGGAAAAGGGCAGGAAGAAGATGTTGACGACGCTTTTGTGTTAAAATGACCTATGTTACACGGAAAGAGTTTCACATCTATTAACAATTGTAACGATTAAAGGTCATGGCACATTATAGCGGCACCGCAACAGCACGGCTGCAGTACGGCGTCGCCTTGAATTAAGACTACGGCTAGCTGCCAGCGCGCCAACCACGCGCCCTCCGCTCGCCGGCCGCGAGGTGTAAGCTTGCTGTCACCGCAAACTCAATATTATTTTAAGACAGTTATGATTGAACACGACGTAATAACGTTGTTTCGATGCCGACTCGGAGTCGGCGCGTAATGAGCATGCCGTCGGCGCGCTGTACGCATGAGGTCCGCTCGCTTGCAGCACGCGGCTGCGAGCCGAGTTGTGTGGTAGCGGCAAGCGCGCTGACTGCTCGCCGTTGGCTTTTTCATATTGACATTGCGAAATATATTATAATATACACGATTTAATACTCTAAATTGAATGACAACTTAAATGCTGGTGTGGAGCCGTGCTGTTGCGGTGCCGCTATACTGTGCCATGACCCTAACGCATTCATACAACCAAGACGACAAACTCACAAACTCTGCGGTCTTATTCTTATAACATTATGATTCCCGATTATCTGAATAAACTGTCGGCCAACCATCGGCCGACAGCTTAGTCAGTAATATTCGGCGTCTCTAAACCTAGACGGCACCACCAAAGTATCTCCAAGTCGTAATAAATTCAATTATCTTGAACAGCCCTTTCCAGTTTAACCATAACTCACTTGAACCAGTTATCCTTAACTATCTTACATAACGTTATCCAGTTAAATTTAACCGAAACCTAGTTACAAAGGCTTCAAAGGTACGTAAGCAATTAACTAGTTTGTCAAGTTTTGTCCAATAATCAAATGAATCAATTAAAACTAGTGTTATAATTTTTGGGTATGGGCCTTAAAAATTGGGTGTCGGAAATAAGAATGTGAGACGATGTCGATTAATTAGTGGCTTTATTTTAAAGGAGGCGCTACCAAAATAAACTTGGAGTTTATTATGGTATTAATTTGGTAATTAGTGCTTGATATTCCAATTGAGTAGGCTGGTAAATAAGCGCTCTTTTGAATCGACACGAGAGATGTAAAATCGTGCAATAGTAGTTATACCTACAACATACAAAAATATCTATTTTAACAAACTTTTTGTCAATAGTTTACATAAAACATTCGGAAAATCTTTTACCGAATTTGCAGTCGATTCAAAAAAAAAAACAATGCAAAAAAATATTTATTTAAATCGTCTGAGCCGCCACAGAAATCAGAATATAATATTTTTTTTAGTCACATTTAAAGAAAACATAGCCCTAAACTTAGTCACGGACAAGTTTAGGCATTTCTGTTTTTTTGAAGCCGGTTAAATTTTAAGCAACCCACAACCGCTGCCTTCAAGGCCCTACCTCAATAACATCTTACACGCCCAACTTGAAAGTTCCCTGTTCAGTCTACCTGACTTCAGACCAAGTCTAAGATGCACTATTCTAACTTTGTGCTGAACTATAGATATATAGATTATAATGCAGACTTCAATATTAGTTGTCTGTCTATTGTATGGCTTAGGCTTCTACGTGACCAAGGAATAGGTAAGTTTTGGACTAACACCTTGACTATAGTTTTGGTACAGTGTGCCTAGTGTATTTTGACCTGATGGCGTTGTGTCAAAAATATTGGTGACACTGTATTTGCTAGGGTAACCCTGAATTATTTTAAGAAATGCAGATGTCAGATGTCTTATTTTTTTGAGCTTATTATACTAGCTGTATTCCCGCGGTTTCATCCCCATCCCGTGAGAACTACTGCCCGTGTCGATAAACTTATAGTCTATGTTACTCGGAGTTAGTCAAGCTTTCCAAGTGTGAAAGAATTGTTCAAATCGGTCAAGTAGTTTCGGAACCTTTATGGTACAAACAAAAAAAAAAAATATAGATAGGTATAGATTTAATCCTATACAACATTTCAACGTCGATTTTATCCAAAAACAGTATAAAAGATTTAACTCCGATTATCTGTTCATTGTTCACTTTGCTACGTGACTGTAAAACATAATGTTATCTACCAAAAAAACAAAACATTTGAAAACAAAAGTTTACACAAAACAATAAAAACGAAAGCCGATTGCAACAGATAAAAATCTACAAAACGATGACAAGGATTATTAAAATGAAACTCAACAATATCTAAATTCGCGTAACTAGTCGATTTTGAGTACCTACACACTGCAAACTTTTAGTCGGCCGATAGTTTGTTTGGGCTCATAAATCAGTATGAAGATGAATGTTAGTACGCACATTACAAAGATAAGGTATTTAGCTAGTATCAGACATAGTTTGACATAGTTACAGCCTATTTATCGTCCCACTGCTGGGCACAGGCCTCCTCTCACACGGAGAAGGATTGAGCATTAATCACCACGCTTGATCAATGCGCGTTGGTGATTTCAGACCGACTGAAAACTTTTTTCTTTAAAAGAAAAAAATAAAAAATTGCCAGCCATCGGGACAACCTGTCGGCCGATTATTTAGTCTGCCGTATGCAGGGTATTTTTAGGCGATTAGAATTCAGACCACGTAGGTATCGAATAATCGGATACTCGAATATTCATGTATTTAATATTCAAAACTAGCTTGGACAACGAAAAGTGGGTATTTTCAGGGGCCCAGGTCGGGGTCATGATCCTTATTGTCACTTTTTCAACTTTGTTTAATCGTATTTATTATAGCTTTGGGGTCCATTTTGTATTTAAGGGTTGTTTTTATTATCAATGTTTTAGTCTAAAGTTTTATGGCTTTTGAACTGCTTTTTAATATTATGTGGATAAACCCATTTGACAATTATACGTCAACACATTTAAATAAAGTGATCAGTATGAATGTGGATGAATATAGAGGGGGACGACTGAAGAAACTATGGATGAAAGAATGTTATTTGTGAGATGACGGCAGATAGAAGAGTATGGAAGAAGAAAACATGCTGCGCCGACACCAAATAAAGTTAAGATAAGGGCAGGACGATGAAGGATGATTTAAATAATGTTCAAGCATATCATGAAAATGAATGGACTCATGTGGACTAACAATATTGTAATACGATCCTTATTCTTGGCACACTGTTTAAATGATCAAGTTGACATGAGGCGGCGAGGATTAAATTAGAATTTTAAGCAAATGGGAGTGGTCAAGTCTTCATGAATATTATGAAGTCAGTGAGCCAATCTGAAATGTAACAATGAACATTTATTCGTCCACTGTGTGGAAACCTGTGCCCTGTATACTGTAACTTAACCACGAGCCCCACAATTTTAACCAATATTAAAAACTGACCTTCACCCAAGGTCATTTAAATTGACCTTCAGCACTGATAGCTACAACACATCGTAGGCCAATTGTATTGAATTATTAATAGCAATCAACTAACCGACACTTAGTGAAAACGATCCCAATTAGCCAGAAAACCTAATTGCTATTCTGTCACGGCCAAATATAATGAACATATAAATATTTACCACCTCTTATGAATTGACACTGACTTGAAACACAAAGGTCAGACATCAACCCTGACCCGAATCGAGTCGCCTAATCGAATACTCGAATAAAACGAAATCGATGTCCGATATCGAGTGGAATCGATAAAACTCGGATGGAGACACGATTTCTCGATGTTGAATTGATAAAGAGCCATATAGTCGGCGTTGTGAAATTTTCTTTTTTTTTCAACTTTTCCAATAGTCG
The DNA here is from genome assembly GCF_030705265.1 of Helicoverpa armigera. NCBI lineage: Eukaryota > Metazoa > Arthropoda > Insecta > Lepidoptera > Noctuidae > Helicoverpa > Helicoverpa armigera. The sequence continues at coordinate 8,464,372 of NC_087141.1, forward strand.
TGCTTAATGGAAGAAGTATTAAGTAGTTGAATTATATTTTTTTAAAGATTATGGTTTTTATAGTTTCTGTTCAGGTGGCTGAAATATTTTTAATGGCTGAAGAGAATTTTGCTTTACAAAGTTTTTGACAAGTTTATGTTCGAAGAAATTAGAAAATCGTAATTTGTTGTAATTTGTGGTTGTAAGTTTTTAAGTACAGCTATTGAGCTGAAAGTGGATACTTAATGGTAGAAAGTTTTGGCTGTATTTACGAACTTTTGGTCTGATCTGAAAAACCTGAGAAATTATATGCAGTAATGCAATACCATAAAAACAAAACAGCGGACAAATCCCTTAAAATTAGACCTGAACCTACCTTATGCGATGGCACAAATTCAACCCTTTAAAAAAATACGTTTTGAAAAATAAAACTCCCATAAAAATCACCATGAATACCATACACGAACCATCCCACACAATCTAAAGGCCTATCAAGATAACGACGCGTCGATTCAAAACAAATGGTCTGTAAACACATAAGCGTTACCGCTGCAGAACGCGCGCACGTCTGGCGTGCCCCTAACTCTGGCTAATGACGCGTGAAGCCTGTCAGTTAAATAAAAGTTAATTGGAATTGTTTATCTTGTTGATAAGGGAGGAACGGATTTGTTAAGGTTTTTAGTTGATCAGGAACATGACATTGAAATGGAAAAGCTACAATTTTTTGATGTCTTGATCTACGTACACAGACTGTTTTTTTAATAAGTTAATCTTCTAAAAACGTATTTAAAGAATACTTAAATTAAAATAAATAAAAAGCGGTTAATTTTCAAATATTAAAAGCACCTTTCATCTAAGGAAATCGAACCAAATCGGTTCATCATCGGTTTGAGAATTATAGCGTCACAGACGCAAGGCGGTCAAACTCAGAGCACCCCCCTTTTTGCGTCCGAGGCAAAGTGATGCATTACACTGATGTCAAGACTGCGAAGTCCTAATTTCAAATTCATTCACATTCTTTATACAATATTATCAGTAACACTAAATAAACAGCGATAAAATGATTATTTTCATTGTTCCTAATTAAGACCCAAATATTAGTGTTAGTGCATACTGTACCACATATTATGGAACATAATTAAAAAAAAATATCTACAAAATTAATAAAGTTTAATTGTTATTTTTAGAAACTATATAAAACCACATATATTTTATTGACAACATTTAAAAAAATCGTGCATTGGGTTAATATTGCATGGAACGTAAACATAACCAAGAAAATGTGAAACACCATAATACTTCCTAACCCTTCAATCGCCAAGCGTGATAAAATGTCATAAACAAAAACACAGTTTAATAATATTATTATATTTATAACAGTTGTCAAACATTGACCTATATAAAAGTTAATTGGAATAGAACCATGCTGATGACAAGTCAATGTAGACTGCAGACTAAACAGTCGGCCGACAGTTGATCTTGATTCCAATCTAATTTTTCAGTCGGTCTGATACCGGCCAAATACCTGATGTATAATGAGCGCACTACCATTCATCTTCATACTGATTAATAAGTTCGAACAAACTATTGGCCGACTATTGCAGTTTGGTTGAAATACACCTCTAGTTTAAATATTTTATTTTTAAAGCTATCTATATCTATATATATATATCTATTTGGTTTACAGAGTACTAGCTGCTTTCCCGCGATTCCATCCGCGTCTTTTGAGAACTTTTCCCGTACCCGGATAAAATATAGCCCATGTTACTCAGAGATAGTGTAGCTGTCTAACAGTGAAAGTGATTTTCCAAATAGGTCCAGTAGTTTCTAAGCCTTTGGTTACCAGCAAACAAAAACAGTTTTCACTCTATTATATTAGTGTCGAAGTATAGATTTATTTATTAGCAGCCGTCAAACATTGACCTATATAAAAGTTAATTGGAATAGCCGTGCTGATGACAAGTCAATGTTAGTCAGTTAATATTATCGAGCTTTTGTGGTTAAAATACTGCTCTAGTTTTCTAAAATCCAACGTTTTCGTAATAGGTTTTTTACTAAAAACTGTCTGCTATTGTTTGTGTTAATTAAGTTTATTGAGCTTGTTATTAGTGAATGGTAATTGGGATATTAGATTACTAAAATATCGGTGATTATTTTTCCGACCCAAATATCGACCAATAGAATTGCACCATTCGACGTCACGTGGTACAACCTACATGGTATTATACTGATAATTTTTTGAATATTTTCTCTGGTCGTTGCTATGTCAAACTGACAGGTTGTGGCCGACATTTGGGACGGAAAAATAATCCCCCGAATACCACACGAGCTTCAAAATTCTCTGGCATTTCCCTCAAGGTTCCCTGCAAACAAATAAAGTCGTCAAGTTTTCCAGGAAAAATCACTCGCGCTTCGCGCTCGTGATTTTTTAACCTGAAAAACTTGACTCCTTCATTTGTTTGCAACGAACCTATCGGGAAATACCCGATAATTTTGAAGCTCTTGTGGTATTATAAGTGAAAATTTGGAGTAATGAAAACTGTGCAATAATTGTTTTAAAAATATAATTAGAAGATAGTTGAAAATTTTCTCGAACATCAACAAATGTACACATATTTACATAACACTTAAACTAAATATACATACATATTTAGAAAAGATAGATAGCTGCAGGATACAGCTTAAAAATGTAAGATTAGTAAGCTCAAGGTCAGTTCTTTCAGAATTAGATAGCCTATATAGGTATTGTCGAAAGCCATAAGTTATACTTTTTATGCAAGTGCTCAAAGTAGTTCCCACGGGACACAATAAAGATACAGGGTTAAATTACAAAAAAAGGCGTTATTGTTGTATTGTTTGCTACAAATTATTGTTTATCATTTATCACAAACAATGTTTAATCCATTTTCGGAGTATGAAAAGTAATCAAAAAGATAAACAGTTCCCTTTAGAATAGCAATTATTAAGAGGAAAACATTATACAAGCTTAGTCCCCGGGGTCTCTTGATATTTCATTAATTTAATTATACTTATTTAGAATTCAACCTTCGTAGGCGTTATTTGCATTTTAATTCTTCGTTTAATGCAAACTTTTTTATATAAAAAAGAATGTTTTTGGAAAATTTTAGCAACCAATTGTCTTAGCTATGCAATTTTAAAGATAATGTATTTAATTGCCACTAGATATTTTTTTATCTACTGCCAAAAAATAAATAGACAATAATCTTTTTCAAAAAGTGTCGTCGACACACTTTAAAATAAATTCAAGTCAGTCAGATCAAGGTCAACTTCTGAAAAAATATTTAATTTTTCGCAAATCACGCCCCCTTCAAAACATGAAAGCAATCAACAAAAAACTCATTAAATAAAATTTCTGTGATCAAAAACCGTGTTTTTTCTCAAACCTTTAAGACGTTAAATGAGGTAAATGACCTATCACAGCCCTTTCATACAACCTTTCTTACAAACACTGTTTTATGCCCTCAATTGCCCAGCTTAAGATAACAAGACCCATTTGGCCATCGGGGTCTTCTATAAAATTTACTTGTATGGAAAAAATATTTTTCCAAGGTCATTTATTTTGAAGGTCAAGGTCATTTAAAGTCCGTCCTTTAGGCTGGAGCCGCTTTGTATGCAACCATCGAAGCAAAATGATTGATAAAGATAAGAGGAACGCTTTCAAAGTGTCGTCAATTTAATGAAATTTGGTCAAGCTTGCCCTTTGGTTGATGATAGGGTTCAGTTTGTTATTTTATCATTATATATACTTACATAAATAATAAAAAGGACGCATTTTTTTCGTGTGTATTGTAAAGGCTTGTAATGGCTCCGAAACTACCGAAACTGTTTGAAAAATTCTGTCACTGTTGGAAAGCTACACTCTTCCCGAGTAACATGGTTATATTTTATCCCGGTAAGTGCAGTAGATTCCACGGGACGCGGGTGAAACCGCGGGAAAACGCCTAGCATATCTTTAAGTTATATTAATAGCTAGAAATATTTCTTATGATTATTTTATTTAATACTTCGCAAAAGTGCTTTTCTTATATCAAAAAAGTTTATAAGAACTTACTAAACGGCGTGACAACTTGTAACGTAGCGTGTGGCTACGTTAAAATTCTTATTCATGTATTCAATTACAACAGAAAAGATCACTTCACTTAAGTGGATCTTAACAACAACGAAGGTCCATTCGTATTTGCCTACTGAACCCTAAAACAATATTTGGTAGGGAATCAAGTTTATTTTTATAACAGCCTTTTTGCCTTAAATGAGGAAAGAATTGTTAAGTACATCGCTTTTGTCTCTTTTTGTGTTTACGTAAAATAATGAACTTGTTTTTGGCTTGAAATAATTATTTACTGGAGTGCTCCCTTTTTGATGTCTTACAGTGTAGGTCTTTGTTCTTGTTGCCTTTTTTTTGCAAGTGAGTGTATGTTGTGCTACTCTTAATTATTATATAGCTGTTTCTTTGCTTGAATGTGCTTATCTTGGAAACAACTGGTCTTTATAGTTGGCATTTTTTTCTACAGATTGCATTTCGTGTAATTTCAATTTAATTATTATAAACCCATCTGTTTGTTTGCTTGAACGCGCTTATCTGAGGAACTACTGGTCCGATTGGAAAAATTCTTACAGAATTAGATAGCCCAATAATCGAGCAATGCTTTAGTTCTTTTTATATCGATCTGCCAAGCAGTTGGTGAACCCAGTTTAAATGATAAAACAACTTAAATATGTAAATTCTTGCTTATTTTAGAAGCAAGGACAGATACACAATATTCTTGTTAGGTAAAACCTCTGGTACTTCGTTTCTTATCAACACTTACTGTTTGAAGCACAGCGCATATCGTCTTAGGAAATCCTTGAGCGGATTGCCCTTTGTAAGGCAGAGTACACAACTGTTGTACTTCTGTCACATATTGGGAAATAGGTAATAGCAGGGCTATTTCATTTGATAATTTGGTGATGATGAGAGATTAAAACCCGAAAAAGTATTTTGCCGATTCTTTTACACAAGACCTTGGATCCATGAACCTAGCTTTTCGACGTTTCGTAAAAACCTGTGAGAGGTCTATCTATATAAAAAATGCTTTAATTTTGACTTAGGTCCTAAGAAATGCCTTGTAGGGAAAGGGCATTTTTTTATTGTAATAATTAACATTGATATTACTATATGCTTTCAGTTAACATCAATTCACAATCTTGGCACAATAACTAAAGCTTTTGAAATTGGTATCTTCAATACAGACAACAGCACAATAAATTCAAAAATAAAAAAGTACCACATCGATAGTTCCAGACAGTCTGCTCTCCGCCTTATTTAGAGTGTACTTCACGGAAGAAGGGACCGATAAAGTCTTTCTTTCTTTCTTTCCTCGCGCTAAAAAATTGCAAGGCGGCCATTTTTTTTCGAAATAAGATTACAGATGAATGGAAATAATAAATCTTTGAACATTCGATTGTTAAGCCTGTGTTTAGTGAGTTTGATGAAGATTCTTGATTGATTTTTGGGAGTTAAAGTTAATTATTTTTAAGTAATGCTTAGTTTGTTATTTTGTCATAATATGAGCTCTTGACTGAGACTTTACCAATTATCTGGTATTATTGGTAGACAGTTTCAACCGCGTTCAGTGGGAACTACTTCGATCATCCAGATAAAAATTACCCTTGAGTCTTCCCCAATTAATGAGCTATCTAACACTGAAAGAATTGTTCAAATCAGACCACCTATTCCTAAGTAAATCGCGTTCAAACAAACTAACTCTTCAACTTCCTAATATCAATACAGATAGGATCCTATACATCTAAAAATATACTTCCTGAACGGAATAAATCCGTCATTCCTTTACCAATGATAAAATAAAAAGCACTCGTTCCTGTAAACCTAAAGCCGGCTTAATGTGGCCGAAGCCTGGATTCCAAGGATGTGTATCAAGGAAAAAATGTTTCGGATCTCATAGCAGTTGCATTTGGTAATTGGTTTTGAAATAACGCTATGCATACGCCGTGAAAAAGAAAAGGGTTGCAATACAAGTTGAAAGAAAAATGTATACATATAATACAGAATATGTGATACTATCTAGCCTTCCTAATCATCATCATCATCATCATCATCAGCCTATCGCAGTCCACTGCTGGACATAGGCCTCTCCAAGTGCACGCCACTGAGATCGATTTTCGGCTAATAATTTTTATAAATCTAAAGTAACTCTGTTTGTCTATTTGTCCAGCTTTCACGCCAAAATACAGATATTTAAAAGCTTGAGAAAAAAGATTAGCTACTTTTCATAGGACATAGGCCATTTATTTAAAAAATCGTTTATTCTTTTAAGAATATTTAAATGCTGAAGCAATTAACACAACATGAAGAATACTCTATTTATAATTCATCAAATAAACTCAATAAAATATCGCTAACGAAACCAGACCTCTAAAACATCTCTATTACAATCTACCTATCAAACCTCCTTTCGTCTAAAAACAAACTTAATTACAAGCCAGTATTACAGTTCCAACTTTAAACTTAATAATATGACATTATAAAGTAATAGAACCTCAAGAAAGATTCCTAGTTTCTAGAACATTGTTGATTTCTTTGTAGGTACCCTAAGAGTACTCGCATACTGAAGACTAAACAGTCGGCCGACAGTTGACCCGATGGAAGGCAAATATATATATTTTTTTAGAAAATCTTGATTCCAATCAAAATTGTCATCACTGATACCAGCTAACTACCTGATCTTTGTAATGTGCGTACTACCATTCATCTTCATACTGATTTATGAGCCCAAACAAAGTATCGGCCGACTAAAAGTTTGCAGTGTGCTTAGAGTACCACTCTTATTGTCTTTGAACAGAGAAAAGTCGCGTTCCATATTTCAAAAGGAACTCACTGATTCAATATGGCGGAAAAATGGACGCTAGATTCGTTGAAAGGCGGGAAAATGCTAGATGGATTGGTTTAAAAGTTACAAATGTTAAAAGTAATGGCGATCGTTTGAAAAGGATGTCTTTGATATTATTTTATACTAGCTGTTGTTGAGATACTACTTACCGCACTCGGGTAATAAGAAGCTTATTTATACGTGTTCTGAACTTTGAATAGTCTCATCAAAATCCATTCAGTAGTTTATTAATGAAAGAGTAACAAAAATCAATTTTATGTTTCATACATCGACAGATAATGCAGACACATTTTCGTTTACAAAATGTACTTATTAATCTTTTTAGGTCAAATTAATCAATGTATTTACATTTGACTGATTAAACTATTTTAAAGTACCTACCCAAAAAGCTTTCATTCAATAGTTTTACAGTCAGACAAAAGTCAGATTTCTTTTTAAATATTTTTTTTAATTTTACTGATATAAAAGCGTATTTTAAAATCATTGTCCGCGACTTTTGAAAGGACTGCAATGTTTTTAGATTTTTATTTATTTTCTTGTATTCATTTTGATAACAACTTAATACGAAAAATCTTCTTAGTAAGCTTGTCTCCTAAGTGTAAAACACAATAGAAGAACTCATCTTTTGTCTGACACCAGAATTTTAGAAAAATATTCAAGACCAAAACCTGAACTTTTAAAGCATTGCAAATTAATTTTCTTTTATTAAATACAAACTCTTTAGACGATGAAATTTAATTTCCTTTTTGTTCCAATTTTATATTTAAAATAGTGTTTCTTTAAAAAGTATTGTATCTTTAAGAGTATTATTTAGTTTTCTTTGTAACACTTAGGGCTCGTGACTTTGAATAGAAAGTAGAATAATGTAAAATAATTGACTGTTTTCTTGATTAAAATCACCTAACTAAGTAATATAAAATATCTTTATTTATCAAAACTATATTATACATCTTAACCGATTTTAAAAATTATGTTAATTCACTCTTGAAAAGCTACACTCTTCCTGGCTAACATAGGCTATATTTTATCCCGGTACGCGCAATAGTTTCCAGGGCACGCAGGTGAAACCCCGGACAAATGGCTAGTTCAAAATATGGCCAATAATTTATTCGCAAAAAAAAAAACGTCAATCTCGATAAATTTGACACATTTTAACTCTCATAACTTAAATAAAAATATTTTCACACAAAAGACCACCAATCCATTATACTAAGCACCTTACTTACTATTAAGATTAATGTAATACATTTAAAAATAACATTTAATACAAAAACTTGTAAAGGCGTTCAATCAAAAGTTTACAGACTTTCTGCATTTGTGTTAGGTAACACTTAAGTCCAAATGTGTTTACTTGTTGACAAATTTTAATAAAAACTAAATTTTCTAAAACTTCTTCTACAACTTTACAAATAAGTGTTTATATATGGAATTTTCTTTTAACACTTTTAGCTTGAAAATACGTTTATGAAGTTGGAAGTTTTAAATTAAAAGTCGACTGCATGTGTGAGGGTTGGTTGAAACAAAATGGCGTCTTTAAATGACTTTAGTACGTCTGTTACATAAAGAAACACAAAATATTTTATGTAAGACGAGTCTATGTATTTGACACGAAAAAATAACGAAAATAACCAAATAAAAACTAATTAAAATATCTGCCAATATCCTTTTGGAATATCTTTTTAAAAATATCTAAATATTTTTTTAAAGAGGTTTCCTTTTCATAGCTAATGAATGAAAGCAATCCATGGCGTTCTTTTTTCAAATTCCAATCCAATGGGAGTTCAAAACTTATAGAATATAAGAATTTTAAAAACCGAAAATAAGAAATTCTCTTTTTATGTCAAAGAAAACTGGGGCAATGAGGGTTGTGGTTATTTTTGAGAGAAACCCTTCAAATAAGAAGAGGTATAAAAATGCTTAACAGTAATTTTTATCGGTTTAGGGGTACAATAATTTTAGAAATAAAAACGTTTAAAATATTTTCACATTTTTTGAATAAATTACCTTATAAAAGTACAACTTATGTTTTTAGGTATAGTATTGTAATTTTAGCGGACTCTCCATCATCTTTAAGTTGTGCGCTAAAGGGTCTATATTTTGTACCTTATACATATTTACCAACTGTATACAATATGGAATGCTAATAAAGAAGAAGTACTGAGTATTTTTGATGACTATGTATGTATGCTACAGCCAATTCCGGTTATTGGAAAACGGGAAAAACTTTTATAAATTGTTACAATAGCGCTATTAATGAGCGTATCGACATTTTTGTACGAGTAATTCCCTCAGGACGCGTGTAAAAGCATAGGCAACAGCCAGTTTTAAATGTAACAGATTTGACAACTACACTCTATGAGACATTTGTATTTTTTCAGGGAGAAAATCCTCATGGACTATCTTACACCAGTATATAACATTTTGTGTATTTTGATATGGACTTTAATATCTGAAATACGGATAAATAAATAAAAAAAATTGATGCCATTTTATAATTGTTTTTAGTTGTATATATGTATAAATAAGTTTATTTTTATGTCATGTAAATATGTTCTAATAAAATTTACAGTAAATAAAATAAAAAAACCCTGATGTTGCCTTGTACCTATGGCACAGTCCATGTAAAAACCAATATCACATTTAACCCAACTATTTCCACAGCCAAAAAAGATATAGACCAAAAACCTTTTTTCAAAGGTGTTCCAAAGTTTCTCTATGTGACAAATTCTTTACCTAAACATAATATACATGAGATACATAGCTAAACAAGACAAGACAGTATCTACTTGAACTTTGTGAATACCAGATACGCAAACAGTATTGAGTGGTGATGTATCACCTATAGAGGATGGAGGAGGATAACCTATAGGTTAGAGAAGGATGGGGGAATAGGAAAATGACAGAAGGGTTACATTTTGAGAAAATGAAGAAATAACTCGAAATGTGACATTTTCTAGGTAATATCGTTTGAATGTTTCTTTAAAAGAAGGGACATTGAAGCATTTAGCATATAATATTTTGAATTATGCATCCAAAACCTGTCTAGGTATTCCAATATTATAGGTAAAGCTGAAGAGCTAATCACAGTAACTACTGGAGCGATTTGAAACATTATTTCAGTGATAAATAGCCCATTTATCGAAGAAGATTACTTTTATGTTTTTTTTATCTTAATGCGCAGAGAAATCTTTACGAGACGTGTAACCGCTAGTGGAGGTTAACAATGTTTCAAAAAAGCTAGCTAATATTATGTATTAGCTTGCTTAGCACTTCGAAAAACTAAAAAATACAAAGCCATAATTTTGTGCCAATGTGTATCCGAATTGAGATTCTCCTTTTTGAGAAGTCGGTATTTATGAAGAACCACCAAACATAAAAGCTGAACCTTCTGAAACTTTTCACATGACACATCGATCAAGTTTGATAGACATTTCCTCCCGTACATACGGTACATACATCAGAGTACTAGATAATAAATGTTTTGTTCCCGGGGTATTCTCGGGATCAAATGATAGTTGCTCGAAGTCCCTTATTCGATGCTACGTTGGATCAAATCTGAGCTTGGATTCCGAAAAGATTTTTTTCGAAAGTTATTTGGTGTTCTTTTGTTTAGATAGTTATAATATTTAATTTCGTACATTTATGATGTCGAATTCGTGGTGACTTAAGAAGCCTTATAAAAAATGTTGTCATACTTACAAAGTAATTAATGTAATACATTACTCAGAAAGAAGCATGTAAAATTAAAAAAATACTCGCAGTTCCAGGTAATTTTAATTCTAGATACGTAGCCTGAGCTAAGACGGACTAAATAAAATATTCCAAGAATAAATTGAGACCCAGTATTTACGCATAAATGAACATAAAGAAATTCTCAGAGAATATGCAGACAAGATTTTTTCTCATCTAAGTAATGAATTCTTAATCAGTTTCTTTCATCAAAATAGACCCAGCTATAATCCGGGAAAATACCAAAAGAATAAAATTTCATGCTATTATTTTTACCATACTACATCTCTTAGTCAGCACCATTTTAATTTTCTACGAACATTTCAACCGTAGTTAATTTTGAACGAAATTATTCAATTAGATACTTGAATTTAAGATTAACCCCTTTTCATCATTCCTTTAGAAATTAATAAAAAGTAAAATCGTCTCAAAAAATACATTGCGAAAGATCCATTCTCGAATTTGGTTAATTGAGAAATAAATAAATGGAAAATTATTTCTGAAAGCTCTTTCCTGGAAGATTGATTCGTATTTTCGTTAAAGTGGCCGAAAAGTATAAATGATTAATCATATCCAATTTTTTACTGAATAACTTTGCAAGATTAAGATTAATTCTTTTCGTAGAATGCAAATTAATTAATTTTACATCAGGTTTTACTCGTATCTTGGCGGTACGTTTCTGAAAATTTAAAATCGCAATGCATATTTGTTGTGTAAAAAAACTGCAATGCGATTTCACCCAGCGAAGCATCTTTGCTTCACGGTTTGGGTGACCATACATACATATCGGACTACATTCTGGTTGACTTAACTGTTGGTATTGAAGAAGTGTAGTGTAAGATCTGGCAACTACGGCACGGCAAGATTTTTATTCGACGAATAAAATAAAGCTTGTGGAGTTGAAATAAGACTGAAATTAATAATTTTTTTAAACTTAGTGGTCATTAGTTTTTGCTTATGACCTTAAGATCAATTAAATACAGGAACATTCTCTAGTTATTACAGAAGCAAAAAATGATCGAACTAAATTACTTTGGGGTGCCCCAGGACCCTATGTAAGATTCTAGGCTCAACTTTATTCCTCCTGGTCATACTAAAAATACCCTGTCATGCTCAATGCGCTCAATAAGCACCGGGTCTATGGAAAAATAATACTTCAGCAATGATAGTCATATCGATATTAAGTTTCAAGCAAGATCGTAGGTATATTCAAAGTTGTGGACCCCGCATCACAGTCATGTTTGTACCCCAAGGACCCGCTTAATTGGACATTTCCTACTCAAATATACTTTGATCCTGCAAATCCCTATTTGTGGAAAGATTTGTCATTTTCCCCGGATTTTAGGGAGCCAATTAAAACTTATAATTGACTTTTTTGACAGCCAAACATTTGATTTCAGGCAGGCGTTAGTTTTGTTTGTTACCGTTTCTAAGAAATGGGAAACGCTTGTGTAAACTTTTAATACTTGACGGAGGCTCAAGAGATTTGGATTATTTTCTTGGCTAATTTTGTTCAATGTGTAATGGCGTCTTAGAAGAGGCTTACACAAAATAGATCACGTAGGTAATAGGAGTAAAACCTATCTTAATTTTTCAATTGGTTACAAAGCTAGTTATAGCATGCAGCCAACTTTTCTGACAATCCCACAACCTAGCACACTGGTAGCCAATAGTCCTATCATAGTCGGACTAGCTAGTTAAATACGTCAACGAGGCACTCATTAATTTTGACATATAAAAAAGTCAGTTTTATTTCTCTTTTGAATTTCTGTTCATTATATCACTCAGCAAGCTAATATACATTAGGTACTTAGCTTTATACTCAAGCCATTTCTTTAACGTATGCGTAACAATCTTCATTTCCCTTTGAGTCAAAAGCTCTTTCCTTGTCAAGTGTATGAAAAGAAAGACGTATTTATATCGATTTTCACATAAATTGGACGAGCTCATTATGTCGTTCTAATAAAATTTTGTATCGTGAGTGTATCTGTACCTACTAAGTAATATGTATGTATGTTAAGCTGAAGAATTTGTGTGTTTGGTAGAATGAGATTATCTTTTGAACTAATGTATGAAATTTTTGATACTTTTGTAAGTCCAATTTTGTAAGACCCAAGTTCGCCGACGATATAAACGTCAGTTTTCATACATCACTATGAAAGAACGTAAAAAATCATAGTAAACAGTTACTTCAAGAGAAATGGACGTTTGTCTTGTCGGTGAAAATGAGCCTAAGAATGACTTAAGATAGATAGATATACTCTTTATTGTATAATAAAGAGTATATATGACCCATTGAAATACAACAAAAACAAAACTATTTTTTTTAAGTCGGTGACACAACGGGTGGTCTTAGTGTTGAAGGCGATCTCTTACGGACAACTTTTAAATGGATTGAGACAAAGGCTATTTTACAAAATGATCAACTATGTATTTCACATAGGTACCAACGAAAAAAACATTAAATAAGAATCGGCCATCCGATAGGAGTGAAACATGAAAGAGTAAATCCGCAATAAACAGCTAGCTAATAACATACCAAAGATTCAACATTAAATATTCTTTCAAAGACCTGACATGACATTATAAGATTCCTTCGTAGATTACCTAGCTTGTCTTATAATTAACTTTCAATCTAACGTTGGTATGGCAGTGACAGCGTAGGCTTTAATGAGGTCTAGATTAAAGAGAATACAGTCTTATGAGACTTTAGCATCATCCGTGCTTTGTATAAACACTGTACTAGTGTACGCAGAAATATAACCAACAAGATTAGTTTTTGACCGAGTTAAAAAAAGGGGGTGATCAGTTTGACCAGTATGTATGTTTGTGTGTAATTATCTCAGGTTTGCCATATTTGTGCGCGATTATCTCGTTACGTTTGACTGAACCGAGTTTTGTTTTCAGCATATATTTTTTGTCAGACTTAGGAGAAATTTTAGATAAATATCTTCTTGAAGTCGGTTTTATTTTTGTTTCAGGTTTTGTAATGGTTTATATTTCTACTGTTTCTCCACACCGCTTTTGTTGAGTAGGCAGCCTGAAACCTATATTCATGATTGTTTACCAAGTTAAGCGGGTTCTAGAATATGTGGCCAGCTCTGCTTAGCTGGAATGGTGCAGTTTTTCATACTTAGTTTGCAGTCTGTATATAAAACTGAAAAAAAACAACATCAGTTGTGCGTATGTCTTTTCTCAGGCTAAGGCTCTAGACTATTTGTGTTCCAAATGTAATTTAAATCAGTTAAGCAGTTTTGATTTATTAGCCGTACAGATAGCCAGACAGAGTTGCTTTGTTCATAATTAAAGTTAGAATAAAGATATTCAAAACCATTCAAAAGTTATTAAAACAAATGACCTTTATATGTACGTAAACCTATAGCAAACTTTCAGTCACCTCCTGCCAAATAGCGACAGTAAACATCACTTCAAGCGTAAGCTACACTCACACTTGTCACTCCCATTGTCTTACACAAGCACTGTATAAGACAATAGGAGTAAAATTAAGGTTCAGATAGACCGGCTCGGAGAGCATCATCATCATCCTCCGAGCCTTTTTCCAACTATGTTGGGATCGGCTTCCAATCTAACCGGATTCAGCTGAGTGCTTTACAAGAAGCGACTGCCTATCTGACCTCCTCAACCCAGTTACCCGGGCAACCCGATACCCCTTGGTTAGACTGGTGTCTTCTGTGACTTACTGGCTTCTGACTACCCGTAACGACTGCCAGCCAACGCCAACTCTCGGAGAGCATCTGCGCGTATTTTTCTTTTCACACAGACCGGGATCGGCTCCAATCGGCTCCGATCGGTGGAAAGAGCATGCAATCGGAGCCAAACCTCTGCAAGACCGAGAAAAAGTACGAGATCGGAACCGGTCGGCTCCTCTTATTTTATCACACCGATCGCCTTCGAGCATTCTTAATGATAAAAGCAGTGCACATGCAAAAATAAACTTTATAGTTATCGGCAGGAATCTTGAGCTCTGACCTTCACCTGCGCAGAAGTAATTTATTGGGTCCCTTTTGTGGTATGAAGTGAGGCACGGGGGCGGGCTAAAGCGGGGTTGGCCCGCAGCGCATCGCGTCATATGTAGCTGTCACTCGGGATTGGTTCTTTGTTAATAAATCACTTCTGCGCAGATGTAGGTCAGAGCTCAAGATTCGTGCCGATAACTATACTACTAATAAAAGTAGGTACTTGATTTTCAACGTATTAAGAATTTGCTCTCCTCTCCGAGCCGGGCTATATGAATGGACCCTTACGGTTCTGTCTTGACTAACATGTCAATACCTCTACGGAACTGTGAACTTTAGTTAAAAGTTGAACTTTAGTTTAGATTTGAAATGTGTCCAAGTCACAATAGTGTATCTGAGATAAAGAAGAGGTACATTGTTTTGCAAGGGGTAATGATTTTATATAGAACTTTTTGAAGAGCGTTTCTTCTTAAAGTTACTAATTTAAAATTACTTCATTTATTTTGATTTCTTAAAATAACGTTTTTTTCTTTAAAAAGGCATTGCAGGTTAGAGCATTATAAACTAAAATCATAAAGAATTATATGATAAACATTTTGCCATTTACCCTGTAAAACAGTCATTCCAAAACAACTGAAAAAAATGCTACCAAATGCTGAAAAAAATCTATTGGGTATTTAAAATTGGAACCAGAGACAATCTTTTATACATAGAACAGAAACCAAAATATCTACGGACACTAAAAAAAATCTTAAAATGACAGAGTGAAGAATATAGCACTGAGGCTAATGGAGCAAGTAAAATAAAGGGGAACAGTTAGTTATAATGAAGCGGTCCTGACTCGTCTTGTAAATTAACTGAGTTCTCGTTAAAGTGTTAAAAATACAAGACGAGATGTTTTAACTAGTGGTATTTTCAATGCAATTATTAGGTGCTAATTTCCGCTGAGATTTATTATGATAAATATCCTCTATTTCTTGGACTTTATTTAAAAGTTTTGGTTACTTTTCATAAAATCAGCATTGATTTAAACTAAGCAAAAATCTGCTGAAGCAATACATATTAAAGCACGTAAAATATTTTCATTGATTTACCTAATATTATCTCACAAATTAACCACTGTTTAAACTTGTATGATTATTACATTTCAAATTCGTAATCTCCAGTCTATGTAAGTATAATATTACTAAATGTTATAAATACCTACGACTAACGTTCCCAAAGTAATAATCTCTCGTCTAGCCTTTTCAAAACTGTATTTGGTTGGCTTCCAGTCTAACCAGATTTATTTGAACATCTATATTTTAGCTAGAACGATAGCCATTTGATCCCCAAAGCCTTTTTGAGTTATGCCGGTACTCTACGGATTGCCTAAATGTAAGAATTACTACGGATTCACACTCGTTTTTTTAACCCCCGACGCAAAAACGACGGGGTGTTATAAGTTTGACGTGTCTGTGTGTGTGTGTGTGTGTGTGTGTATGTGGCATCGTAGCTCCCAAACGGATGATCCGATTGTAATGCGGTTTTTTTTGTTTAAAAGGTATGTCAGTCGGGAGTGTTCTTAGCTATGTTTGGTGGAAATCGGTTCAGGTCTTCAAGGTCATCAGCTCGTTTGCTAGATGTGATAGGAATGTTACACGCTCAGTTTACTTGCAAGTATATGTGGGATCTGAAATTTGAAACACTAATGTCTTTTGGAACCACTGAGCTGGTCTGCTGTTAGGGCACGAAGGTAGGAGACGTAACCCTGAACTGCCTTTTAGTAAACCCATCGAGTTTGGGCTCGTTGAATTTGTCTTGACGAGCTCTCTTCATGTTTCTGATTGACGAGAACCTGATGCTGGAAATGGGATGTGGCGGATGAAACCCTGAAATGCCGGAATGAAACGGATAAACCGATTTATATTTTTGCTGAAAATCTAGAATGTAAAAAGGTTAATCTTTATTGTTTCTCAATCTGTGCAATTCTCCCAGAGCCAGTTTGTCATGAGGATTGTTAAACAGCTTCCTTTGGCCGAAATCGCATATAGCGACCCCATCTTAAGATAAAATAAATTAAATGAAATAAGTAAAAATTAAGGAGCTCCTTTAAAAAGCATGAAATAAAATTAAATTATAAATTTAAAAAAACCCCCGACCCAAAAAAAGTACGCAATAATTATGACAAAAGGTTAAAAACGCTAAACCCTATAAACAGCAAAAAATAACTTTTAACACTACGTAACATTTATTTAACATTCCGTTCTGTGACTGAGTACAGTGTGGACGTGCTAACCGTTTACTTAAGGTGTTAATTTGTGATTGGCTGTTTAAGTTAAAATCCATTTCTCGTTTACTCTTGAAGAGTTTGTTAGGACTGGTCCCGCCCAGTGGGCTGTCCAAGAAAGAAACAGATAGCTTTTGTGCGCTGCAACCTCAACTGCTTCCCACCCGGATTCGAACCGAGGACGCCTGGATTCGCGGTAAGCGACCCCACCACGCGCGCCACCGAGGTGAGTCACAGCGCATCCAAATTGACTACTGTGTTGCGCGCTCTCCTACGTCACTGCACCGCTCGCTGTTGCTAAATCGTAACGCCTACAGAAAAGTTAATAGCTCTCGCAACTTATTGCTTATTGCTATATAGAGATTTAAAAGAACTTACGATAATGTTCAATCCAAAAAGAACGCCACCTAAAGCTGTACTGCGATCGGAGCAATCGACTTCAGAGCCGGACTTAGCAAAAATATCTAAAACACCATCGGAATATGAGGTGACTGGTGCGAATCGTAAACGTAAGCAGCCGGAGTGCGAACACGCTGAACAAATAGCTACTATGGATGCAAATCTGACGAAAACTCTAAGTGAATGGAAGGCCAGTTTAGATGCTAACTTATTAGTTATTAATGACAATATAAAAAGTATAAGGGGCGACTTAGAGACGTACATGAATGAAATAAAGAAAGAAATGGACTGTCTTCGCTCTGAAAATATCTCAATCAAAGCAACCGTGTCTAAGTTGACTGAGGAGGTTTCTGAAATTAAATCATCTTGCCAGTTCATCTCAAACCAATATGACGACTGTCAGAAGAAATTTCAAAGCTTGGAAGAAAGTACTCCGCTTCGATGCGAGATAAAAACCCTTGAAGCCAAAATAGACTACTTGGAGCAGCAAGCTAGAGAGTGTAACCTGGAGATATCTAATGTTCCGGAACGGCGGGAGGAAAATTTATTCTCTATTTTGGAAGAAATCGGCAAAAAGATTGATTTGGCTATACCACGTGAGGAAATTACTGCCATACATAGAGTGCCTCATGCGGCGTCCAGCGAAAGGCCTAAAAATATAATCGCTAAGTTTAAGACACGTTATCTAAGAGACAATATACTAAGCGCCTACCGACTCAAAAAAGGTGTCATCTCGACTGACTTAGGCATTCTAGGTGCACCCCGTACTGTATATGTGAACGAGCACTTGACTCTCCATAAAAAACAACTGCTGCGAGAGACACGCGAGGTGGCTAAGAAATATAATTGCAAGTTTGTATGGGTCAAACACTCTACTATCCTTGCTAAACGATGTGAAACCTCTCCTACCATAGCCATTAAAACCAAAAACGATTTATGTAAAATTACGACTAGCAATATTAGTTAAACAACTAATTTCTTAGTTTTAATATTAATACTTGAGTACGATGTATTACGATGGCTGCTAACAATACTGATTTTTGCATATATTATCAGAATACTAGAGGTTTACGCACAAAACTGAACACACTTTATATGAGTATATTAAGTAATAGCTTCGATGTTGTTATTTTAACGGAAACATGGTTAATTCCCACAATAAGCAACAGCGAATTCATTGATGATCGCTACGTTGTCTTTCGCTGTGATCGTAACAGAACCGCAACTGGTAAACGTGATGGGGGTGGTGTGTTAGTTGCTGTATTACGAAAATATAACCCTGTTTGTGTTTCGTTTCAGTCACAAAATTTTGTCGAAAAACACTTTGAACAAGTAGTTATAACAATACCTAGTCATAATAATACTGCTCAAACTCTGATCAGTGCTGTGTATATTCCGAATAATTCTCAACTCGCAGTTTATAACATGCATTTTGATCTAATGGATAATTTAATTAATTCAGGTAACTTTGATGTGTTGTTACTCGGGGATTATAACATACCGATGGCCAATTGGATGAGACCTCATTCTGATTTTAACTCTTTTACTTGCACGGGCAATTCTGCAATCTGTAATCGCCTAAGGAACTTTATGACTGTTCACGATGTTCTGCAATATAATCATCTAACGAATACATATGGACGAACCTTGGACCTTCTAATCGCTAATACTAACTGCTTTGTGTACAAACCTAAACAGGACTTGGTCCAAGCGGACAATCACCATCCTCCATTTTACACTCTCCTTTCACTTAATATAAAATTAACTCGCTTACGTCCTCTAAGCACGCCTAGATATAATTTCCGTAAGGCTGACTACATTCTTATTAATAAGGACATTGATAAAATTGATTGGGACTTAGAACTGGGAGAGGGAACACCGGAAAAAAATGTTGAAGTCTTCTATGATCACTTGTATGGTATAATCAAGAACCGGGTCCCGCTCTCTAAACCTAAAAATTCTAAATTCCCTGTCTGGTTTTCCAAGTCGCTTATACATATCTTTAACTATAAGAAAAAAGCATGGACGAAATGGAAAACATACCAAAATATTTCCGACTATGAAATATTCTCTCTATATAGAGAACGCTTTAAATCAGAGTGTATCAAATGTTACCGTACCTACATGAATAGTGTTGAGGATGGTATTCCCAAAAATGTCAAACACTTCTGGGCGTACATTGCTGGTCGCAAAGGCAAATCCGGTATTCCGTCCAAAATGTACTACAAAGATGAAACAACCAGTGACCCTATTAGAATATGCAACCTCTTCTCATCCTTTTTCCAGTCTGTCTATGAACCATCTAGTCTAACACCAAACTGGAGTCCAGGCCCAGATCAGTCTGATGTTAACAATACATCTCTCTGTAACTTACATTTCAGCCTATCGTTAATTTGTAAACAACTACAGATGCTTGACATAAATAAGGGACCTGGACCGGATGGCATACCCCCATGTTTTTTGAAATGGTCAGCAAATACATTATGCAAACCTCTATATAAAATCTTTAATCAGTGTATCAGCAATGGTTCGTTCCCTTCTGTCTGGAAAAAGGCTAATATTGTCCCCGTCTATAAAGGAGGTCCCAGACAAAACATTGAAAATTATCGGCCAATTTCCCTTCTGTGTTCATTAGCTAAAGTATTTGAAAAACTTGTTCACCATGAGATATATCCATTCGTTAAAATTGTATAATTTCGAGCAACATGGTTTTGTGAAACGCAAAAGTACAGTTACCAACTTGATGATTTTTACTTCCCACTTGTTTAAAAATATAGACGCTAGAGCCCAAACGGACACTATTTATACTGATTTCAGAAAGGCTTTTGATAGAGTCGATCATAAAATACTTTTGAGCAAAATTTCATTCAACGGCATAAGGGGCAACTTATTGCGCTGGTTCATGTCATACATTAGTAACCGCAGTCAAACTATAGTAACAAACGGGTACCATTCTAATACATACTTGGCAACATCAGGAGTTCCACAGGGATCAATTTTGGGTCCTCTAATGTTCATCATTTACATTAATGATATCTGTAGCTGTTTTAAGAATTGTAACTTTCTGTTATATGCTGATGACCTCAAGATATTTAAAAAAATTACATCCATCAATGACTGCTACCTTCTTCAAGATGATCTTAATAGGTTATCTAACTACTGTACTGAAAATAAGCTAGAATTAAGCATCACAAAATGCAAACATGTACCTTTCACCAAAACCAAACAAATTATCAACTATAATTATAATCTTTGTGGTGAACTACTTCAAAAGGAAACTCAAATTTGTGACCTGGGGGTGCTTTTAGACAGCAAACTCCACCTTAATTTACACATCGAAAAAATTGTAGCCAAAGCCTTTCAAATGTATAATTTTGTTATGAGGTCCTCTTCGAATTTCAAACGACCAGCCACATATCTACATCTTTTCAACTTTTTGATACGGCCACAAGTAGAGTATGCGTGTATGATATGGGACCCGTATTACGCAAAATACGACCAAGCATTGGAAAGAATTCAGCGCAAGTTTCTGAAAGCTGTACAGTTTAAGTGTCGGTTGGGGCGTCTGCCGTATGATGAGTCACTGCAGAAGTTTAAATTATTAACGCTACACTCCAGGCGTCTCTTACTTCAAGCCATGATGCTCCGTGGACTGATACATAACAGGTTTGATTGCCCTGAACTTGTAAATAATTTGTGTTATGTCGTGCCTCGAACAGTAATAAGACGAGGGGTACGCGCTTACCCGGTCTTTGCTACGACTACCTGTCGTACAAATGCGGGTGAGCGGGCGCCTCTACATAGATTAGTTAAGTTGTATAACCAACATTTTGTAAATATAGATATTTTTGCCTTATCTCATAATGTATTTAAAAAAGAATTAGTTAACACACTAGCACCATATAAATTAGTATAAAGTTTGTTCATCCATACTTGTATGCATGTCCTAATCCGACTGTAATATGTGGAAACGTCGTTGACTGTACGTTAACCTAATTTTATTGTAAACCTAGATATAAGAAACAATGTACAGTTGTTTGTTTTTCCCTAACATAATAAAAAAAAAAAAAAAAAAAATAAAGTAAACTAAATTTTGACGTGTCGGGGGACCGCTTTTTACCTTTATAAATACTTACATAAATCAAATGATACCTACTTACAACATTCGTTTTAAAAAAAAAAACACGTATCTAAAGTAATGAATTAGAGCGGTCCCCCGACACGACAAAATTTAGTTTACGTAGTGTTAAAAGTTATTTTTTGCTGTTTATAGGGTTTAGCGTTTTTAACCTTTTGTCATAATTATTGCGTACTTTTTTTGGGTCGGGGGTTTTTTTAAATTTATAATTTTTCGGTAAAGCAAAAAGGTTTTATTTACCGCTCTATGCCTTGTAAAACTCTTTGGATTCCTGTCCAATAAAAAGTTTGACTAATCTTTTGAAACAAATGTAATACTACATCTTTCAAAATAAGAACATCAATGAATACAACCTACTTCAATTTTCGAATATCGAATTCTATAGAATTCACTTTCAAATAGATATTCGCTAACCGCTATATGGAAATGAACACAACATCCTTCAAAATTCGAATGTTAATGAAGACATAATTCAAATTACACTTCAATTTTCAAACATCGAATTCTATAGAAACCACTTTCAAATATTCGCCGTGTGGAAATGCGGTAAACGTTGTCAACGCAAAACATTAATGCATTACCACAGGCAAACTATTACGTGCTATTACTGGCCAGTTCGAATTTGCCTAGTCAACAGTCAACTTGGCTGTACGCGCCGATTCCTTTGTTATCCAAAATGGCGGACACCTGTCAAAGGCATTGGCGCCATTTCAATTGATTACGAAAAGCAGGAAAATCACGTCAATCTTATTGTAATATTACAAAATGGTATCGGAAAGTCAATTTGTGTTAAATATCGTTTATTGTTGCGCAGTATTTTTGTTAAATGTTCTGTTGTGCTATTTACTTGATGACATTCCAATTCTTGGAAAGGAAGAAAAGACTTTTCGAAGAAAAGGTCAATTAGGTTAAGTGGTTAATAAATGCTATTTGATTTTACAACCTTTCTTATACAATAGGTATACATATTTTTCCAAAAACTGGTTGTATTCACATCCTAGCGATATAATATGAAGTTCGCATTATTGAGGCTTGTCTATGGATGATATTTTTTTTATTGGTTTACATTATTATATAGGTACCGATCGAAAGTTACCATACCCACCTGTCGAGGACAGAACATACATCTTTATCCATTTTTTTTTAATTCCTAGCACATACAAACTACGCCTAACTTAAACTTAACTACAGAACTAAAAACACACTAACACTACGTCACTACAAAGCTAGACAAAAGCGCAAACAGCAGTGACACCTTCACGCCGAGTCGCCGACACAAACGGCGCTGGCAGACACGAGTCAATGCCGACAAGTAGGTCACGGGTTGTAGGGCTGTCGATGTCGCGTACTATCAGTATGTTTTTTTTTTTCGTTTTGACGTTTTTTTCATATAAAAAGGGTTATAGTTACAAATAATTCAGGTATTTTTTTTAAAGACGTCTGTATAATTTAGAGATAGAAAAATAATGTATTGTTGTGTGTGACACCTTCACGCCGAGTCGCCGACACAAACGGCGCTGGCAGACACGAGTCAATGCCGACAACTGGGTCACGGGTTGTAGGGTTGTCGACGACGCGTATTGTCGGTATGTTTTGATCGAATATTTTAGTAAAAAGTGCTGGTCCTATTCGCATGTAGAAGATGTGCAAACAGTAATTTAAGGTAAACGTAAAGTTTTTATAATGTAGAGGCTGAAAAAAATATTGTAAACTGTATTTTTAAAAAACATCGTATTTACCTATTTGTTTGGCAATTTATTACAATTACTAGCTTGTAAATAATGGGTCTTGAAATAAGTCGTCGGATAATGTCGATCTCACAAAAAACTCGAATAATTATGCCAAATATCCGCTGTAAAATAAACGCTGACATCAACTAATGCATTCTTATCAAAAGTAAGTCCTTATATAGATTCCAGCATTAAGAACGTCAAAAGGTTACTTTCTAAGGTCCATAATAATGGAATACGACTCAAGCCTTAATTTAAATTAGTCTCAACCAACAAAACAAAGTCAATAGAAAGTCAAATTGCCAAATGACTTTCTGAACAAATAGGTCTGAAGGCTTTCGCGATAATGTCAGTATAAATAACCCTTGTAATTACGAAATCAGACCTCTTTCACAGCTAAAATATTAATGTGAAGAAAAAGAAAATTTACGATTATGTAATGTGTAGTTTAGAGTGGTTTCAGACTAGCGCATACGGTAAGTTAACGAGTAACGCATAATACGCACGATAATTTTCGAAGAAACGAGCGTTTCGTAACCCGTTTCGAACCTAGACGCGCTTATCTGTGCTAATATACTGATATGTATATTAATTTGTTTTTTTTTTATGTTTGTTTGTACCCTAAATATTCCCAAACTACTGAACCGATTTAAAAAAATCTTTCATCATTGGAAAGCTACACTCTTCCCATGTAACGTGGATTATCTTTTATTCCGGTATGGGTACTAGTTTCTTCGGGACGCGGCTGAAACCGAGACACGGCTAGTGCTCAATAATCGCAAACCTATGGTGGTTATAGATTACCTTTCACAGTTTACCAGTTCGAAAGAACACTCCCGAAAAAGACTAGGTTTTTGAACGCACGACCAAAACGAACGTGTAGGTACGTGTGGAAAAAACACGCTCATCTGAAACAGCCCTTAGTCTCAAAACATTATCGTAGGTATTACATAAGTTCATAAGTCTTTTTGTAGAACACTATATAGTAAACCTATGTGGCTATCATCGACGTTCATGATAAATTATGTACATTTATCTCGCGCCAAAAGCTTTGCCTATATGACTTTTATCGGGAGACGCCATTTTATTTTTGTTAGGCTATATTTTTAGACTAAAAATAGGTTTTACTTGGCAGCTTCAAGATGATGTATTATTGAGTAGTAAATTGTTTTCATTGGACGGGAAATACATATGTATAGTGTGAAAAGAAGTGAAGGGCTCCGAAAAGTTTCGTAGGTTACACAAATGTATATTTTTTAGACATTAATTTAAATCATCATCATCAACCTATCGCAGTCCACTGCTGGACATAGGCCTCTCCAAGTGCACGCCACTGAGATCGATTTTCGGCTTCTCGCAATGATGATTTACATGAACATTGAATTATTTTCTCATATTATTTCCTTTTGGCTGGATGTGTTAGTTATTATCTCGGTATTTTAATTCAGTTTTTCCTATTAAATCAACGACTTCTATTATTTTTTCTCAGAAATGCCTTGTAGTAACAAAGAATATTTTTTTAAATCATCGATAAGGCAACATAAAATTCTTGTAAATAATAATTTACATAAAAAGCTATCCATGAGTACCTGGAACTATGCTATTTGAGCCAACCTTTTCATATAAAACCATGAAGAAAAAGCCTTTAAATAAAAACATCCATTTTGCATCAAATAAAATCACAACTCACTGATTGCCATTATGATTCACATACGTAATTAGACCACGTAAAAATCCAATTTCTCAAAAGAATTCCAATACAAAATTCGTAATTTTCTGATGAAACTAATATATTGAAGTCGCGACTTCAATTCTGCATTGTCCCTATGACCCGTGCGACTTCGAAGTCGCTGCCTCATGATACTAAAAGTCGCGTCGGTCAGACTGATTGAAACTTCAATAGCAAGGACATTGCTATCATGATATGTAATTAGGTACTAATAATGGCTGATTTTCTATTGAATACGAAGAATTTTATTTTGTAAGGATTTATTAAGGTTTTTGATTAAGCTAATTCATTTTCAGAATTAGAATTATGTAATGAAATTCTACTTATACTTAAAACCTTAAAAGTGTATGTAAAAAATATTAGACATACTTAATCAAATAAGTACAGACATCATATAAAGCTAAATCAATCTATCAAATGTCTTCAATAGATTTTCAACCTTATCTCAATAGTGGAAAGTTCATTTTCGATTGGTAAAATATGTAAGATTCGCGTAAGTTGACCTGCTGACGTACGGTAGACTGCACATCAGTGGTAACTGTCATGCACCTTAACTAAATAGTAATAAGTACGATTTTCCTATAAAACTGTTACCACTGACCTGAAGTTGACTGTACATACAAGATACAATCTCTCATACAAGATACGTGAGAAAATCAACTCTTTTCAGAAGTCGGGTAATAAATGGGATGTTTTTTTTACTAATTATGGATGAAATTTAAGCAAATTATTCAGATGAAGACATGAGCTTTTGACCTCCTGAAGTGGGCGATCCTAAATAAATATTACCAAGCGGATGGAACATAAAACCCACGGTATTTTAATAAACTTTTAATTGAGGGAAAATATTGTGAGACTCATTTTGTGAATGACTAAATGATTGCCGCGGTTTTATCCGCGCCTCGAGGAAAATGCTTCTTGTGCCGATAAAAAATATAGCTTATGAGTGTTATGACATTCAGAAAAAAGTAGCTTTCTATCAATAAAATAATTTCAAAAATCAAGTTGTTCGACTGATTTTCACACACAATATTAGTTTATTTATTAGAAAAATATTTATTTTTCTTTGTTGGCTGATGACATACGAGTTCTCAAAAATTCACATCAAAATAGACACTTACATAAAAAAATGGCAACCCTAACGTTACCGTGACCCAGAGCGACTTTGTACAGCGTAGAGTCACGACACTGGAAAGAATCGAGCTCTCAAAATCGATACAAATATACATATAAATAAAAACTACTATTGTGTACTGACTTTAAAAGAATTTCTACCTTTGTTTCACACACTTCATTTGTTTGGTAGAACAATTGTAGTTGACTTGCGTTTGATGAGTCGAGAATCTTGTACTTACTTGAAAGAAAAGATTTTCAAGTTTTTTTGAATCAAAGTAAACTGAAAAAAATAAAATTTAACCTCGACGACCATTTATATTAGTAGTAGTCTGTATTTGATGTCTACGCTCTAAAAAGAAAGATCTTAGTAATTCCAATATTCTTTTTAATTTACCTAAGTTACCTTAGCTTTTGTAGTAATAAGTAGTCCCCAATAATCGAAGTAACATTTATGTTACTGACCAGTAGATTCAAAGCAAGTTTAAAGTGAGTTATTAATATTATTTAGAGCAATAGTTCCATAACATATATCCTTCACAACCCTCAACTATAACCTATTTATCCTAGTAATATAATACATAGTAATAGCCCAAATTGAGTTATTGTTTGTACCAATAACTTGTTACCTGTAAACCCGCAATGGGGCCCGAATGGTCCCAATTTTAATTGCATTACTACC
The DNA here is from genome assembly GCF_030705265.1 of Helicoverpa armigera. Classification (NCBI taxonomy): domain Eukaryota; kingdom Metazoa; phylum Arthropoda; class Insecta; order Lepidoptera; family Noctuidae; genus Helicoverpa; species Helicoverpa armigera. The sequence continues at coordinate 8,491,025 of NC_087141.1, forward strand.
CAATAAGTGCTCACGGAGTAAAGAAAGATGAGTGGAGATGCCATAATGCAGGTAGGCCAGGCACCTTCTGCTGGGTCAAATACGTGACTAAAACGACCAGTTACGAGTGAACTAACGAAGCTTCATTGAAACATCCTCCATACCACCCTCCTCATGGGTCCATTCTTGGCAGTCGGTACGGGTAGTCAGAAGCCAGTAAGTCTGACACCAGTCTAACCTAGCTAGCCAGTAAGTCTAAAGGGGTATTAGGTTGCCCGGGTAACTGGGTTGAGGAGGTCAGACAGGGCAGTCGCTCCTTGTAAAACACTGGTATTCAGCGTAGACTGGAAGCTGACCCCAACTTAGTTGGGAAAAGGCTCGGAGGATGATGATGGGGTCCAAAGAAGGCGCATAAAGGCGAAGACAGTAACGTTCCTCGTCCCCCGCACACCTGTATTTCGGCGCGCTACTTTCTCAGGATATTTTCCAATATGGCACCTCTGCTACTTATTTTGTTCTCCAATGTGCTCACTTTATCGGTAAAACGGGCCTCTATACCACTTCCCTACGTCGTACCTATAATGTTTTACTACCTTTCCTCGGGCCAAAATTTATATGTTATGGTCCCATGTTATGGGCCTTGACCGGTTACGTCGTAATGGTTATGATATTCATAATTTCTGGTAATATGAAAATTGTGCAGTTTATATCTATTACTTCCGTAGAGAAATGGATATGATGTCTGAAGAATTAACACAGCAAGTTTATAGTTTTCTTATAAATCAATGAAATGGTTAGAGATTGTTGCTGATCGTAAAAAATGCGTATTAACAGAATTAGATAGGCATATAAGTCTGTGTAAGACATAAGATATGGTCTATGTAGGATAATGAGTAAATACATACAGAGAGTTGCTACCTAATTGCTATCAGCTGTCATTAGTTTCTACCAATTGCTACCCTTGCAGTGTTGAAAATAATTTTTTGCTAAAGGTGACAGCGATTCTGATATCGGGTTCGCTGTCACACAAAACATAAAATATTATAGGCTTTATTTGCCATTTATGAAAACGTGTGAGTTTGTAATATGACAAAATGAGACCGAATAATAGCTAAACTAAAGCATGATAAGAAAATACATTATCTTAAAGCTTACATACTAAACGCGTAACATTACTATAAATCGATTCCTTTATCGACTAATATTGTATGACTAATCGACTATTTAGGACATTTAGTCGACTATAATGTTTCAATTAATGTTGAGTGTGGTAATTGAGTGTTTTATCACATAATGTGGTACATAATTATGTTATGTTAATTAGTGATTTACTTTGATTGGGTTCTGTATGAATGTTGGTTGTTTCAGTTGTCAAATATGCATTTATTATTTACTTACCTATAGCTATTTCAGGCAGAGTCTTTTAGCTAAGTACAAAGTAGCTTCCACGAGTTGTTTTTTTTTTAATTATAAGATATGCTTCTATGCAATAGCAAGCTTGAATTTAGACAAAAATTATGATTTTGATTTTAAAGTACTTACAGAAAGCACATCAACCTACTCCTACGCGTCTAATTTCTTGAATAGATATTCAAAGGACAATGGGCAAAAATATATGGGACCTGGTATACCCCACCAATAGGAATGTCATATATACCATTGGATAGGTCTTTTTATGTAGAACAATATTTACTATGACAGCTTTGTTGAAATGTTTGTCCGTTCTGAGATATAGATCAAAAACTGTGCAAAAGTTAGAACTAAATAATCTATTGATAACTCAAGTTTTTAAAGGAAAATCTAAGTACTACCAAGTGTAAGTCTTGTAAGTGCTACCTGCTGTGCCCGTTAGGGTCCATAATTGTTACTATTAGGTATGTAGCATTTCAACCTTTTATAACGGACAAACAATAGAACAAAGCTGTCATAGTAAATATTGTTCCAATTAAAAAGACCTATCCAACGATATATATGACTTTGCTATTGGTGCGGTTTCTCATTACGCCCAAAATCCAGTTGAAACAATAAAAGGTTGAAATGCTACATAATAGTATCAATTATGGACCCTAACGGGCACAGCAGGTAGCACTTACAAGACTTATACTTAGTAGTACTTAGATTTTCCTTTAAAAACTTGAGTTATCAATAGATTACTTAGTTCTAACTTTTGCACAGTTTTTGATCTATATCTCAGAACGGACAAAGATTTCAGCAAAGCTGTCATAGTAAATGTTGTTCTACATAAAAAGGCCTATCCAATGATATATATGACATTGCTATTGGTGGGGTATACCAATCTGCCCATTGTCCTTTGTCACAATAATGAAAAGTTAATGTTCGATTGGTATTTGTCAGATTCGAATAGGTTGACCTACTGGCTCTACCTTTAAGAATTCGAACTATGCCTAAGATTAAGAAATAACTCCAACACAGTCGGATACCAAAAAGTTTTTACATACAAGAGGTCGACAGTTCAACGTTCTTATGGCACGCTCGCACGCTCCTACGGGGTACCTACTTACGGTATGTTACGGTATAATTAGGTCACATTGCACTTTGCACTGTGTAGTACAGTGACGGGAATGTAATGCTAAATGCATTTGTAGGCTGATATTTTTAGAGTTCCGTAGCCAAAGGGGAGCGTTATTACTAAGACTTCGCAAAATAAGACCTTGTTCCATCACTTCCCTGTCTGTCTAACCGTCTGTCAACAGATGTTGTATAATGCCGTTGCCACTATGACAACAAATATTTTAACCTATATTTAAATAAACATTTTAGGAACTCGCATAGGTACAAATACAACAAAAGTGTTTTGCAGAAATTGGTACAGAACCCTTCGTGTGTGAGTCGTACAATCTCATAGTACGTGTTCTTTTGCAGGATTTTGACCAATATGACGATTGATTATAAGATTAAGAAACGCTTCTTCCCAATCTTGTCTGACTTGATGAATGAAATAGGAGCTAAGGCTATAAGAATTATTCAAATCCCACCCAAAACAAAAATGTGAAAGACTGCCAAGTTCGATAATATGGGAATGCTTCGCCTATAAAAGAAGTGAGATCTGAATAAGTACCAAGTTCCATACACATACCTCAGTTAAAAATAGTTACTTTTTAATGATGTTACTTGGCAAGTTTTCATACACCTTGTTATAAACCTACTAAACGCAATGAATCAAGTATTTAATTTCCTATTAAAACTTGCCAAGTAATCATCATTAAAAAGTAACTATTTTTAACTGAGGTATGTGTATGGAACTTGGTACTTATTCAGATCTCACTTCTTTTATAGGCGAAGCATTCCCATATTATCGAACTTGGCAGTCTTTCACATTTTTGTTTTGGGTGGGATTTCATTTATTTTTGTAAGGTTGTTTATTTTATTTTTTTCTTATGATGAACTTAGTATATTTATACTATCTTTTAGATTTTTTAATATGCACTATGTTTCTTACAAAGAAATGAACTAGATTAACTAAATGGACTAGATTTACCAACTGACTAACATGACATGTTATCATATATTATGTTCGTGGATCAAAGTTACACATTCGTTATTTTCGAAAGTGATTCACACTTGGCCGTTTTCAGATTTTTACTTTACTTTGACTAAATACAAACCTTTGTACCATTCGAAGATATATTATATAAATATAGATAAATTTAGTTCGTTTTAGTTCCTTAGGGGTATAAATTTACACCGGGTATAACACACCTTCATTATTTTGAAACCGACTCACACTTGGCCATTTTCAGATTTTTCCCTTTACCTTGACATAAAGACCTACCTCCATGCCAAATTTCAAGTCAATACGACCATTGGAAGTGGTCTAGGTTTTTGATGAGTGAGTCAGTGAATCAGTGAATCAGTGAATCAGTGAATAAGTGTATAGTAAAAATAGCGATTTTCTGACGTCAATATCTCAAGACCTACAATAGGTATATTAATGAAATTTTGTATTTTAGATAAGTGAGGGGGTCTCAACAGATACTAGAAATTTGATATGCGTAAATAAAATAGATTTTGAGTTACAGGGGGGTCGAATTTGGCCCGAAATGGTTCGTGTAATATAACCCACGGCCGGTGTGTCGCCTTTTTTGCTCGAACTTGGCGGACACACTGCCGTGTGTCTAGATCGAACCATTAGTTCCTGAGATTAACTTCAACTTTATCATAGATGACAGCGATAAAAAGATTGAATCCAAAGTGTGAATAAAAGAATATTGATGCATAGTGCTGAGCACTCAACTTATAAAACCATTTTAATTCTGAATATTCCTATTTCTCCAGCCTTTCTCCCAATAGCCTTTTATTAGGTTACAGGCTCCTATCTTCGACCGCCAGTAATGTTATCAAGATAGAATTTATTTATTTATTATATTTCTTTTAGCGGAACCATGGCTAATAATCCGATATTGGAAGATCTATGTCAGGAGCAATTTATTCCGCAAATTGATCCTTTTGCCAGAACTAAAAGAATACTTTCTGTTTATTTTGTAAGGGGAGTGTTTTTTTAGGGTCCATTTCCAATGGTAATACTGTGGTTTGTTATGAAGCCTTGAATTTTTGTGACTTCCCGAAAAGGACTTACTCAATTCTGTTTTTAGCAGTGATTTTTTTAGAATGTTTTTCCGATGTGACGTATCGTTTCACGCATTTTCAACCTGCCTAAAGCACTTTTGAATATGAGGTTTAGTTTGCAAGTTGTATAAAAGCTTATTTTTAGACTATAACAAAATGATTTTTAGACTACTTCATGAGCTGTTTGGTTAATAACAGCTCATGAAAATGCAATGTGTTTTCATTTCTTAATTGGGAAAGCTAAAAAAGAAAGCTGCTTAGTGTTTGGCAGCTTCGAAAATCATCCCATCAATAAGCCAAGGAGCTCTAGCGAAATTCAAACCTTTCAAAGTCTAGCCAATTAAAACCTTTAAAAAAAGATCTTCTATTATGATTTCATAAATAAAAATAGCTATGTACTTAACCAGATAGTGAGGGAGCTAAATAAAAGTGGAAATTCTCAAGCATTGCTCGTCGACTCGTTTCAATTTGCAACGTTCGTCTTGTAATTTGAGCGGCATACTTACCGCGGTAAAATTATACGGAGTGTGGTGGCTAGATGTGGCTTATGCGTGAGCGTGGTTGGTTAGGTAGATTCAGCGTGGTTGAATTTTTATGTGAATTTTTGTGTATTTTGTAACCCTCTTTAGATATTATGCGGATACTTTTGAGTCAAGTGTCGTGTAAATTTTTAAGTATTTTTTTTAAACTGACGTTTAATATTTATCTTAAAAAAATACAAAAAAAGAGTTGTAGTAATCAGTACTTAGTTTGTGTCTAATTAAGACAAATATAAAAAAAAAACTACCAACTTTATTAAGAACAATAACATCAAAGAGCATCTTTAGCAACGCGCCATCTTGAAAATTGTGTCATTTCGCTGTCAAATCACACATTGCCACTCAAAATACATTTAAATCTGATACGATTGACGTGTCACAAAGTGGCCAGGGTTCGTTAACAACCGTAATTTATTAAAATAGATCGCATTAGTAGTTTGCAAGTTATAATTACTAGGCCACCCACAACCATAGTCGGTTTAATGACAACACTCATATTTGATGTAGTTATTCAAACCGTTGGACAATAGTTCATAATGTTTTTACCATGTATTCAGCATTTTATTGTTGTTTGTTCACACAGAAGTTAGAGAAAGGAATCGAGTTAAAATGTACAAAAGGATTTAAAAATGGGACCGAAAAACATCGAAACGAATACTGTTTGCATTCCATTTTTTGGCTTTTGCCTTCTATTTGCTGCCTGAAAACTTTTTGATATTGTTATGAAATTATTTTAGCTGGTACAGTCAACTTCAGGTCAGTGGTAACAATTTTATAGGAAAATCGTACTTAATTTTAATGAGTTAAGGTGCATGACAGTTACCACTGATGTGCAGTATACTGTACAATGCCACCTCAAAAAAAATATTGTTTTTTTTATATGAAGGATTGAACTTAAGTTGCGTCTATCTAAATGAATTAACCATATCACAAATTTCATCAAACATGTCTTTACAAATAAACGTTAATCATATTATTTCATCAACTTGAAACCCCAAAACTACTACCTTCGAAACTTCTTAAAGACAAAAAGCTTAGGAGCTTCTCATAATTGACTTAGACTGTACTAAGTACGTTAGAACTATGTATGAACAACTTTAATTTGAGGCAATTTAACTTCGGCTAAGATAATCTAACCTATTAAAAGCTGATCAAAGAGATAGTAGAATTTAGTGTACCTCAGCTAATGTTAGGACTTACGAACATAACTTTGGGATGTAGAAAGGAGCTATGGGAATAACAAATTTAAACTTACATTAAGAGCGTGTACGCTCGGCGCGCGATGTCAACTTTAGGTAATTCAATGCAAAAAACCGCGCAGACTAGCGTCGCGGCTGTGTGCGTGCCTATCATACTTCACGTATAGTCACACAAACCATTTTGATCCTTTCGAGTGAAATTGGTAGAACAAAAAATATATTATTTAGTAAATAGTTAATAGCGGGAAAATAGTGTAAGTCTATGAATGTCTAAAATATAAAAGCATGAAAATAAGTCGTTAATACTTACACTCTTTTGCAAAAAAATCGGGCACCTATGAAAACCTTGGTTTTGAGGACTTTCTGTATATTACATACAATTTTCAACAGTACAATATAGTCGACTGATGATTAATGACAATGTTAAGAGTTTCTGTATTTTAACCGATTTCAAAAAAAGAAAGGAGGAGGTTTCAATTAGATTGTTTTGTGATTGTTCTCAATTTGATTGTTCTCGATTTCTCAAAGACGCCTGGACCGATTTGAAAAATTGATTGTTTATATGAATGGTCCAGTCAGAAAAATTGTGGTCAAATAACAACAATTGCCGGAAAGCCAAATATTGGTGAAGAGCTTGGGTTTACCATTGCAAATAAAGTTTTAAGTTATCTATCCTATATGCTTCAAAAGTTATTCGAGATCAAAAGTCAAAATTTGGGTACATCCAAAATGAAAAAAAAAAAATAGCTCGATTGGTAACAGACATCTGCAATAAGTGATTTCTAGCCTAAGGAGTCCGCCATATTGGATTTAGACTCGCGACACATTTTTTTCGAGTTATTCATAGCAAGCCCTTTCATTTGATACCCATATCGTGGGGATGCATTAAAAACATTTTTTTTCCATCTTGGGTATACCGCCATATTGGATATAGAATTGTCATTAAAACTGAACATTCAAACAAAATTTCAACTCAATGGATAAAAAAAATATGCTTCAAAATTGAGCTTTAAATAAAATAGTAATGTATCAAGATTTGTTGGTCGCGCTTGAAATGTACTTTATTCTCGGTATCCACGGCAGAGGTTATTCACCCTACGCGATGTGACGGAGCGACACGTCCTCTCTCTGTGAAGCCTTGCGGCGGTCTGGTTTGATTTGACTCGCGTGCAGCGTTTTATAGTAGTTTTTAAATAATTTATAAAAAAATAAAAACGAGAGATTAAATTATAATATAAAGTTTATGTTTTAAAGAAAGAGTTATATTACTATAGTAAATAATTTTTATATTAAATTAAGTAAGATAGATAGGTAAAAAAAGCATTTGAAATTCACAATTTTTCACATTGTTAAAATATTTTTTTCTGAAAGATAGAGACCTAAATCAAAAAATGTTTTCAACTAACTATAGGCATGGGGATTTCGTCTATGAGTAAAAAAATAAATATGATTAGATTTGCCACTGTTTTCACATGAATTTAAGCTTCGAAATAGACGCTGAACGGGAATTTTATAAAACATCTGTTACGTTATAGGGGTTTTAAGTATTTAAACTACACAAATTGAAATTTATGTTCAATTAACTATATAGACAGTGAAATTACCTTGCGTTATTAAAAAATAACATAGTTATAGGATAAGTAGTTACTGAGAAACAGTGGTTTGAAAAGTACCATTTTAGGCCGAATGGCGCGCGGTTGACGTACACGCTCTTAAGGAGGGTCACTTATGACATTAAGTTTAGGTGAATTTTTGGGTCTTGTACTCCTTGAAAGGTGGCTGTCACTTGAACATCTTTGGCAGCCGTTACGGGTAGTCAGAAGCCAGTAAATCTGACAACCAGTCTTACCAAAAGTATTGGGTTGCTCGGGTAACTGGGTTGAGGAATTCAGATAGGCAGTAGCTTCTTGTAGAACAACAAACCACTGAGTACTAGACTCAGCCGCATCCAGCTGGACCAGAAGCCAACTCCAACGTAGTTGGGAAAAGACTAGACAACTGATGTGAACTGGTGGTTCTCAAAAGTTATAAGGTGAATCGTACTATCGGTGAACATAGGTGATTTTTTGTTGTTTTCTTAAATACTTTACCATTTTCAATATTAAGAAAAAATAATAATTTCTGTGGTTTGTTCCCAGTTGTATAACATTTATGTATTTTCTGGATGCTATATTTGAAATGAAAATTTAATATAAACACGCATGACAGTGAAAGTGACATCGTGATATGTAGCAGCGAATATTATCTTTGTTGTGGTTTTGACACAAAACGTGTCTGCGAAATTGCATTATCCATACGCAATACAGAGGGGATTTGTTTTACTGTTTCATTTATTATTCTATGTTAGTGTTTATTATCTATGTCGACCAAAGACCCAGTCGATATGGCTGGAAATAATGTTTCTTGTACCTAATGTAGATGACGACAGATAGTATTAAATTGGGATAAAGACTTATCATTAACAACTTATACACAAGGATTGCACTGTTTTTGATTGATCCAATAGCCAGCGAAACCAGTGAAGAATCAAACTATGAAATTTCAAAGGTATAGAAGTCGCTGAAACTTCGATATAACTATAATGATGATAACATCATTATCACAATCAAAAGTGACTAGAGAACAGTAAGCAATTCCAGGAGCATAAACTATAGCATCTGAAACAATACAACAGTAGTTACATAACAGAATATTCATTTGTAATATTACTCAACCACAATTTAATACACAGCACAACTAATTAATTACCAGCTGTATCCAATACCTTTGATTTTGGTAATTAATGTTAATCAAAGGTATTTTAATTGATATTGTCGAAATGAAATAGCTCTGAGGTTTGTCTATTGTTAAATGATATTGTGTTTATTAGTGTCTAAAGCTAAAGTAGGAAAATAGCTGTTGATAATTAACGTTTATTAACGCACACTGCTAATTGTTATATTAAATCACAGTTAATAAATACATCATTCAATTATTGTAACATTTATTAATAACTAGCGGTTTCCCCGCGTTTTCACCCACGTCCAGTGGGAACTACTGCCCGTACTAAAATAAAATATAGCCTATGTTACTCGGGAATAGTGTAGTTTTCCACAGTGAAATAATTTTTCAAATCGGTTCAGTAGTTTCGGAGCCTTTGGTAGTACAAACAAAATAATGTTTCCTGTTTATTATATTAGTATAGATATGTAATGCCTCATTACCAATCAGTTAGGTCGTTTATATAACTGAGGTGATGATGTATGGTGATAAGAGAAGTGAAGCTGAATGATCATCTGGCTAGCTTTTTTTTTAATAATTTTATATCCAGCTCCTTGTGACTAGAGATGGAATAATAATTGTAATTTCAAGAAATGTGTACATTTTTATACTTTATACATTATAAGAGCTTTGATCTTTAAAATTACATTTATTAAAAGCAATTATTTTATTTCTTTCTTCTATTGAATCAGTTTCCGAGAAGATGTCGTTGTAAATACAAACTACAATTATTGTAAAAGTCTGATACACAGACATTTATTGACAGTATTAAGTCAGACCTGAATAGGCTAGACTACATAAATAACTTAGGTACTTATAACATTTCTGAGCCCCGTTAGTAATGAACTTCCATAATCCTGCTATTCATTCTATTTCAATATTTGTTCGGGAATATATTTGTGTAGTTAATAATAAAAGTAAGTATATTTTGTTTGTAAAGACTAAGGGTCAATTCACACTGAAAGAGCAGCGGCCGGCAGCGGCCGTAAGAGCACGGAAAATGTAAGAGCGCGGCGCGATGCGGCGCCGCGCGGCGCCGCGCGGCCCGCCGCGCTCACGCTCAATCCCTTGCAATTACGGCCGCTGCCGGCCGCTGCCGGCCGCTGCTCTTTCAGTGTGAATTGACCCTAATGGATCTTCTATTGATTGAAGATGTATGTATTGCTAAATGCTTACAATGGACGAACTTAGGATTTACTTAATGAATGTTTTATTATTGTTGTGAAGTACTGTAATAATGTTTTATGATTATTATGATCATAAAATGTTGATGTTGCTGTCAAATTGATGTCATAGTTGAGAAATGAAAACGAGATGTAATTTAAATATCTCTTTATCAATGTGGATTAACTAGCAAAATAACCTCAACATTTATAAATATTACCAAAAATAACCTTAACTTAGTAAAAAATATGAATAGGTACTTTTTCTTAAAGACAAAGAGAAAAAAAAGTAAAGTTATAGAAAACTAGCTTTTGCCCGCAACTTCGTTCGCGTGGAATAGTGACTACCAGCAGATTTTTGATTTTACCAATAGATGGCGCTATATGTCCGGAATAATTTTATTTTTATTTTTTTTGTAATAAAAACTATCCTATGTCCTTTCTCAAGTTTCAAACTATGTCTGTACCAAATTTCACACAAATCGGTTCAGTAGTTTAGGCGTGAAGAAAAGACAGACAGACAGACAGAAAGACAGACAGACAGACAGACAGAGTTACTTTCGCATTTATAATATTAGTTTGGATAATACAAAAAATAATCTACGATCAAACCCAACCCTTTCGTGCCACATCTAGTAATACTATTCCCATTTATCTTCGCCGCGCGTCGGTTGCGATAAAATTCTTTATGCATCTACCCTCTGAATCGTCTCAGGATCCAGTTTCATTACGCTAACGAAATAATTCAATTATGTTACCCTACTCGCAGCCGTGAGACCTCGCCTCGGCTTCTCATTCATTTGAATTTGGCGTCTGATTATTTTTTATTGCGTTACGCTGAAGTCTGCGTTTTGACGTTCAGCGTTGGTATTTAAGGGTTGCTTTTTGTGGGCTGCAGGATTGGTGGAAATAGTTACTACGGTTCTGGTACATAAAGGGCTTAAGAAGGAACATGGTGGGTTTTAGTTAGTAAGAGTCTGACTAGCAAAGTGTCATCTGATAATTTTCCATAAAAAAGGGTATCATTTAAACCGTAAACGATTTTTTTTTAGCAGGTTTAACAGATGTTTTTAAACCATCATACAACATCTGACAGTAATTTAAAACCGTTGAATATGTATTACCTAACTTGACACCTCTCACTACTCTTGAAAGCCAACCAAGACTTTTTAACAAAAATATTCTTTCTAAAATTCATAAAAAAGCTTTATCAATGAAATATGAGAATGAGATCCTCACTTAAATCACTATAATTTTATTTCCCCGATTCAATTTCAGATAAAGAAGCCAATTTTTTCTTTAATTTTTCTTTTCGTAATAATAAATTCGAAATTTTCCGGAACCAAATCAAATTTGTTCGCTGTAATAAAAAACCAAGTACTCTAAAACTTAAATCTTTGGCAGATATTACTAGAACTCTTCAATATTTTATTGATCTGCAGTTTTATGATTATCTACAGATGCAGGAAAGATGAGCTGAGATAGCATAAGGAAGGTAGGTCAGACGCTTTCTTGTAGGTCAAGCAACGTACTGTACTGTTATCGGCACGAATCTTGAGCTCTGACCTACATCTGCGCAGAAGTGATTTATTAACAAAGAACCAATCCCGAGTGACGGCTATGACGCGATGCACTGCGGGCCAATCACCGCTTTGCCCCCTGCGCCTCACTTCATACCACAAAAGGGACCCAACGTACGGTAGGCACGATCAGTTACTAAAACTATAGGGGCGTTCGGATTTCTTGTCGAATCAAAACCAATCTGTTAAAGATTGGTCTAACGATAAACGACAAGAGAACGAGAAGACTTTTTTATCCAGTTGCGGGAGAAATTGTTCTGTTTCTAGGAAAAACTAGTATACACACAACGCTAGGGAACAACATATATATTTTATATACAATCGTAATCTTAATTCTTAAAAAATAATCATTGTTTTCTCTAAAATGTTTCATAAAACAAAACCACAAACCTAATTATGCTCACAGAACATTCTCGAAATACACGCGAATAAAAACTGACACACATAATGACATCACAATGACATTACAGGGTTATCACAACCCGTAATGTCTGCGACACAAATGTGACACACGTGAATCGCTAACGATTGCAGACGACATCAAATGTGAATAAAAATTTAAGTGCTAACATATTCAATATCATTTCAATGCTGTGCACACTTTCAGACTTACAGACTTTTAGTCGGCCGATAGTTTCGGGCTCATAAATCAGATGGAGATGAATGCTAATGCGCACATTACACCAATTGGGTTTCCGACCAACATTGACTAAAAAGTTTGAATGGACCTTCTAGGCACTTAAATGTTTATTCACATTTGATGCCTATAGCCTTATGGCGAACTATCGGCCGACAATAACATCATCATCCTCCGAGCCTTTTCCCAACTATGTTGGGGTCGGCTTCCAGTGTAACCGGATTCAGCTGAGTATAGTAAGTTCAACTCAGTCGTGCGCGCGGCCTTTTGTGTGGGTAATCCTTGTACATATACAGTGACTTTGTGTGCGTGACAAGAGGTACAGTCAGGTACAAATACAGTTATTTCGGGGTTGTATACAGGTGTTTAAGAAAAATAGTTATAACGTAATTTAGTGTTAATCTTTTTATAACGATTCTGAATCGCTACTTGAAAAATCAAATGATTAATTTTTGGATTCGCTACTTTCCAAGGTGAATTATAAATTCTGACTCCATGTCAAAATGTCTATAGTATTCTTCTTTATTCTTTTGTACATGTCGACAAGTATTACCCCACATCCCTTAATCAATTTGATTTAAACGTTCATTTATGAGTTTCATTATTTCCGTCTTATTTTGGTCGACATTATGCGAAGCAATATAATTTTGTTAAATTCCCCACACATTTTGTTTACATTATTATACATGATTACGTTTTTTTTACATTCTTAGTCCACACTTTTATTTATTGTCCGCGTACCCCGAGCTAGAAAATATGTAAGGAGTATTTAATTCATCTTAGATATCTCACGTCATTTATTTCTTAGACACTGTCAATGTCAATTTGAAAAGACGTATGAGAAAGTAATGAAAAACTGTAAAATGTTATAATAAAAAGCTTTGAATGTTTCATTTTTTGAAACGCTACCTGACTCCTTTGAAACATTTTCTCCGTGAAGAACTAGACATTTTCGTAAACGACTGTACCCATAACAAAAAGCGATAAGAACACGTCATGCTCGGACGACGTCACTGTCACACGAATGAAAGTTGTATATTTACAAGCCGACGCACACATAGGGCCGCGCGCAAATCTGAGTTGAACTATCTATACCAGTGCTTTACAAGGAGCGACTGCCTATCTGACCGGTCGAAAATAACACTGCTTAAATTATTTAAGCAGTGTGTGAGGGCTCTTAAGCTTTATAATTTTAGCATGCCTGTTCAGTATTGCTTATGTTCCAAAAATTATAGAGGCAACTATTAAATATTCACCACTAGTAAACTGACTGACAATGGTTCTTAGCTATCAAATGATATAAGTGATAGTATAAAAATCAACTGTTATCAAAAGATTGTCTTTAACTTTCCATCTAAAAAATAAATAACAGGCTAAAAAACTTTAGTCTTAATAAAAAAAAAACAACTAAAATAGTATTCAATGCTTAAATACACAAGTCGCCATTTCCCGCCTGTCAAACAGCATTGACCAAAAAAGGTTCTATACCAACGAAACTTCTTAATAAATTCTGAACATAATATTCAAGGTAGGTAACTAAAAGTGAGCTAATAATAGCCTTTTTCAGCACGTGTGAATTCTTTTCAAAAAGCTTGTCTAGATAAAAGGGGCCTTGACAAAACCTCAATGCCTAGGGTACAGGAATTTGGGTCTTTTCATAGCTTTTTGGGGCAATGTCACGTATTTTTAAGGATATAATATGAGTATATTAGTGTAGAATGAACTGGTGGGTGGTAGGTACTAGTTTATTAGAAATAGGTCTTTTTTGCAAGAATTGTAATAAAACATGAATTCTATATTGTCTAATTGTGGATTTCAATAACTGATCTATCTGTTCAGCGATTTAAGATTGAATTTTGACATTAGCTTCATATAAATTATGAGTATGGTCTGACCGTTTTTTGGTGCAGTTGACAGTTGCTGTCAGTTAGTACAAATAACGGTATTTTTTCTTGACAACTGTCAGGAGAGAATTGTATAAATTGCTGCACGTATTTTTATGCAGTTTTGGCCAGAAAACTGAGTTATTCATGAGAAAAGATTAGATGGAATCAAAAATAAGAGCCATTTTCTCAAAAAAACAGACTGAAAAAATATTCACAAGAAATGTAAGAATAGTTAAAACAAAATGTACAAAATACATTAAATGTTATATATATGAGCATGGTTTATTCAATATTTTTTCCAATAAATAGTTTTCCATCTACTTTTTACTGAACTAATTATTATTATAAATCAGTTTTCACAATAATTTGCCGAGCTATTTAATTAGCTTTTGAAAATGAGCTGCTATTATGAATAATTATTAAAAACCTTTATAAATACGTTGTAAAATACTAATATTAATAAATTAATTGCTGATATATGTTTGTTTTTAATTGCTATATTTATGGTGAAGTGTAATAATTTTCAGTCATTATGTATTCTCATGAAAGTAAATAAATATTTTATTATAACATACCTTTTTCAATGAAGTGGCGGAATGGAATCTGAAAACAAAGAAAAATAATGTTTAATATTTTTTTGTTTTTTTTTTTATTTATTTAAAATTATTTGTACACACACAATAAAGAAAAACAACAGGAAAGAAAAAAATTACAAAAGTAATGCTTATTTCGAAAGAAATCTCTTCTTTCTGCGAAAGGAACAAAATAGATATTCTGTCGTGTATTATATGCAACTACTCTGAGAATATAACGTTCTTTTGTTTTACCGTATCCCTTTATTTAAACAAAAATATTTACCATCGATATCGACATATTCTCATCCCTTAAACACCCCATCCCTAACAATCTCCATTTTATAATCGTCAGCGAAAAAAAATCCCGACACTCATTAAAGGAACTAAAACGTAATTAAGTACCGTTAAGTCTAATAAAAGTCAAGCATAATTACATCAATCAAAAGATGCTTAAATAAAGATTTTTATTAGGCCACAATCAAATTACCGACTTGGCGATAGCTAAATCGCCGACGTAGCGCGCCCCTTATAATCGAATATTTGCAAAAAGTCTAACGACTCGTAGGCCGTAGGCGGACATTAGGAGGAATTGGAGGAAAAAATCCGGGACATTTTTCCACCATTCAATGCCTTGACCTACCCATGTTTCATACAAATTGAAGATAAGGTATAGGGTGACCATATTATATTGACAAAATTAATAATTATATATATTTTTTTCACAAATTCATTTGAAACTTTCAACACCTAGCAGCACTGGTTTTTTGAGACATTGACAACTTTTAATTTTTAAGGATTTTGATTGAAATTCATCGTCGCATCATCGAAATATAAAGGGATTCAAGATAGATTTTTTAAACAGTGTATTTAAAAATAAATGTAAAAAAATAAGTTAATTTTCGATAAACCATTTTCTTTTTAAATTAAAAAAAAATCTAAATTAAATTTTCTAATTTCCATTTAAATTATTCAATCTAAAATGCAATGAAAAACATGACAAGTTCAAATATAAATCGAATCCAAATGATTTAGCGTAAAATGAATCAAACGCATCTCAACGTGTTCAGAATAAATCTTTGCTGAACAAAGCAATTTTTTATTCCGTCCATGCACAAGAAAAGCTTTCAATAAATTGAATTTTATATTAGAAAACATCAATTTAAAAATATGATCGAGGTCAGAGCAAGAAGTATTAGAGTACCTGCAGACTGCTGATTAAATAGTCGGCCGACAGTTGACCCGATAGTTGGCATTAAAAAAAAACTATATGTATAGGTCCAATCATTCGTGCATCGGAGAGTACGTAAATGTCGGTCCTGCGTCTGATCTCTCTCCAATCGTGTCGGATTGCCGTGCCATCAGGCTATGAGAGCGAAGGAATAGTGAGTGCACCTTTGTCTGCGCAAATGCTTGTGCACTATAGGTAATATGTCCTGCGCATTGGTTAATCTCCTTATATGAGGATCGCCGCCGTGGCTGATAATCAGCTAGGAGGACATCATCATCACTACTATTCATGTTCATACCTACTGATTTAAGAGCCCAAACAAACTATCGGCCGACTAAAAGTTTGCAGTCTGCTCTCTTAATATAATAAAACAATTACGATATATTTTCTTTATGACTGTCGTAAATATTATCATAAATAATATTGCTTTGTTTGGACAGTTAATGGCTTATTCCGAGTGGACGAAGTTAGACTCGTAATGACCGTCCGTGGGTGGAAAGAAAAAAAATTGAGAATATGAAAATAGATTTTTGCTGCTGGCAATATTGAGCTGGATTATTTATTTAAGTACTGGATTAACGGCTGGTGAGCGTGCTGTCCTATATTCGATACTTAAGTAGGAAAATAAGTACATATAATATTTAGGTGAATAATTCACGTTTAACTATATTAATTGTTTTAGACGTTTTTTTTAAAAAAAAAATTAATCATCCAATGCAATTAATTAGGTTTTTCGTAGTTAAATGCAATGTCTTTATTTTCTCATCTCAAGTAATACGGTTCTCAATAAGCTGTAATATTTCATATGTTTTCATTTCCAATTAACTTTTAACGTCTCTAAAAAGAAAGTGCACTAAATACTCTGTTTATAGACTGCGGAAACCAATACCAAATTACGGAGGCAAAGGCCAAGGCCCCATTAAAAAACAAAACACCATCACATATCAAAAATAGACCCAACCTTTTCCCCTCCATTATGACATCAGGATATCTAAAAATAAGTATGGAAACTGTCCGTTATCATTACACAGTGTTGTCACCCTAGCGACGGTGTATTTATGTCTGACAACAATGCGTGACTGAGGAGTCAACAGTTGACAAGTAACACCTATATACTCCGGTTTTTGTACCCACGCACATGAGTAAGGAAAGATGTGGAGATGCCATAATGCAGGTATAGTAATCGGCACGAATCTTGAGCTCTGACCTTCACCTGCGCAGAAGTAATTTATTGAGTCCCTTTTGTGATATGAAGTTGAGGCGCGCGGGCGGGCTACAGCGGTGATTGGCCCGCAGTGCATCGCGTCATAGCCGTCACTCGGGATTGGTTCTCTGCTAATAAATCACTTCTGCGCAGATGTAGGTCAGAGCTCAAGATTCGTGCCGATAACTTATAGGTTAGGCGCCTTCTTCTAGGTCAGATTCGTAAAGCGGGACATGACCAAAAAAATCAGTTACGAGTGAACTAATGAGGCGCTCAGGTGCTAAGAGACATCTGTCAACGCTTTTTGGTATTACAAAAAAGGTCGGGTCCAAAGAAGGAGTATAAGGGCGAAAACAGTAACGTTCCTCGTCCCCCGTTCACTCGCATTTTAGCGCGCTACTTTCTTAGGCGATTTTCTGTCATGGCACCTCCGCTAACTATTTTGTTCTCCATGTGCCCCGGTCTGTCTATTGAGAGAGTACAAAGAAGGTTGTGTAGGTCAAAGGATGGTCACTTGGTGGGCTATCATACCTCCTGGTACGGTAGACTGCACACCAGTGGTAACTGTCATGGACCTTAACTCAATAGTAATAAGTACGATTTTCCTATAAAACTGTTACCACTGACCTGAGATTGACTGTACAAGCAGTTCTATGGAGGCGGGCTTTTTTAGGATAGGTTGGTAGTCAGTTGTTTTATATTGTTGAAGTTAGAGCTTAGGCAGTGTTAGGCACTGTCTGTGGTAGTTTTGGTATATTCGAAGGATCTTCATCCTTATGTCATGCTATAAGAGCGAAAAGAAAATTCTATATTTTTTTTGCGATTGCGTATGGGTGCTATATTGTTGAAGCTGCTTATTTTGTGGAAAATTTTCGGAAAATATTGATAATTTTGTTTTGAAAATTGGTAGGTTGAATAAAGAGGTTTCTGCGTTTGTTCAATATTGAAAAAGGGTTTACTTATCATTGTTTGTGTTTTAATTTTTGGCTGCAGTCTGTAACATTTAAAACGCAACATGGTATTAAGACTTATGTCTAAGAAAATTGTTACAGACTAAATCCAGAAATTAAAGTACAAAGCAATGAATTTCAACCTTCTTCCATCCAACACAAACGCTACTATATACTATATTCCAACCACCAATTGCCAAAACAAAACCCACCAATATTTTCCGAAAATTTTCCACAAAATGAGCAGCTAATTAATACAGCATCCTATAGGTATAAAATCCTAGCGAGAGATATTATCAGCCGAGTGCATTGATCCGACAAACGAGCTAGTTTACCTAGCAAATTATTTGGCGCGAAACAGGTTAGCTGGAAAATTATGCCTTGGACTGGCTTATAAGCTTTTCTATGAGTATACTTTGGGTTATATATGGGTAATTAGCTGGTTCTGGTTAGCTGTAGAGGTAAATTTTGGTTTGTAGCCTGTATGTAAAACTAGAAGGCTTGAGCAAGCACTAGTTTCTAAACTATCTGTAGGTAATACCTAAAATCGTTTACTTTATAAGTCTCAGACTTTAATTACATAAGCTTATGCTGAATCGTAAATATAATCCTAACAAAAAATATCTTTCTCTTTGGGTAGTTTAACAGAAATAAGACAATTTGGAACATCATCTATTATTTTTCACAGTTAAATATAAAACATAATCATTAGCCTTTTTCCTAATTTTGTATTAAGACTTGATATATATGAAATTACCATATACTAAGAAATAAATGCTATTCTATTCTAAACTTTAACATGGGATTATATCTATCCCCCAAAAAATTGGTAACCAAGAGCATAAATATAAATTACAATAAGTAATAGTATTACATGTCATTTTCCGAGCGAAGGACCATCAAATTAAAGGTAAACAGGCAAATTCCACGTTAAACAGAACCTTATAAATAAAGTCTAGACCACCTCCAAAGCATACCTACCTCATTACTCCACATTCATATAATTGGCGCACTTATCTACGTATATTATTACATTGCTTAACTCGGCCGAGCAGAAGAGATTCATCATACTAATACTAACATTTGTCTTGGCTCTTAAAATGGAGAAAATAAAAGATATTCTGTCTGTTATGTTGGAGATGTTATTGAAATAGGAGTTTCTAAATTCATTGAGGCAAAAGCTGTATTTTTCATGCTATTGCCCATTTTAAAATACTAGCAATGTCAGTTGTATATAAACGTAACTTGTGAGATGACGGCAGACAGAAGAGTATGGAAGAAGAAAACATGCTGCACCGACCCCGAATAAAAAACAATGGGATAAGGGTAGGAGGATGGTGATGCTTAATAATGGGTATGGATTGAACTAACAATCTCTCGATTACCAGGCTGACACCTTAGCCATTGGGCTATTGCTGCTTTTGACAATCGTAATCAACCCCAATATAAACCAAAGCTACTGCGAATCAACAATCGCGTATAGTTGAACATAATAACCATATTATATTTGAAGTTTTTCTCTTTCTCTCACCCAAACTCATATTTTTTTCTTTCTTACAAAGACTCTACTGGCTTTCAACAGAAAAACTTCAAGACAAAAATAATCATAAAAAACACTCCCAAATTCACAGCCATTTAAGACTTAAAATATAATCAACGAAATGTGAATCTACAATTCAGTCTGGAACTAGGTTAAAACATTACAGTCTAGCCTATGAAAGTAATCGAGCAAAATATTCATATCTACCTACATTACGCTAGTATTTTCCAGTTTCTTATCTAGGTTTTCTTTTCCTTCCTACTTGGCTAAAGTCCAACTGATATAAACTGTGGATGCATCAGCGAAAGAATATGTATTTACCTAGAGAATAAGTTATTATGAATGTGTTAGGTGGAGAAGGGATTAAGTTAAGTGAATCTATGAATATTATAAGTGTGTAGTAACTCTGTCTGACTGTCGGGTTTTTATACCAAAACTAATGAACCGTTTTTAGAGGGAGTTGTACCATTTAACCATAACGATAACCAAACCATAACCAGCCTTATACTGACCGCCCATTGTTCAGTTTGGCGATTTGAAACTAAAGCCACCTTATGAAATACACACAGTCCACAATCTAAGAAAGGTAATGGTAGTTTTTATGTGGGTGTGCGTGTGAAGTAAGAATAGAAGATATAAATTGGCAGTCATAATCCGATATTAGATTCACCTCTGAAGAGACTCGTTAGACAGTTGAATCAAACGATTGATACAGAAACCTATACTTTTATACACGGCAAGCATCGCCAAAAACATATCTCAACCTAAACAGAGTAACTTGTAAGTAATTCGAAATATATTTATTTATACTCGGAAACTTCTGCACTGCTCCTATACCTCTAAATAAGGATAGCTTAATTTTATACTCATGAGCCCTTTTAAAAACTCCTTTCAAATAAATGTCGATTAATAAGTAACCCAGTTATTTTCACTAATAAAAACCTTAAGCTCTATTTCAAAAATAAAATACCCAACAAGTCATATTCCCAAGAACATGATACCTATAAAATGATGTAGAACAAAAGCCGTCTAACTAACTCCCAGCGGCATAGTGCGCAGTAAGTCATCTGACCAGCTATAATTGAGTAAAATAATAAGAAACAAGTATGTTTGCTGTCATTGATGCAGCCAATTAGCTAGCCACGATTTTCACCTAAAAAAGCTTTATTTAGGCAGTTGGATCAAGCGCTTGATACAGAAAGCTGTAGTTACTTCAATACACGGCACACATCGTTAAAAAAAAATATTTAAACCTATACAGAGTTATATATGTACTTGTAATTTGACATAATTTCATATAAATTACTGAACTCCGCCTATATACCTATAATAGTAGCTTAATTTTATTGCTATTGATCCCTTTTAATAACTCCCTTCAAATATACATCGTGTATATTCACGAGTCATTTTCCAGTAACAAAGAGCCATATTCCCAAGAACATGATACCTATAAAATGATGTATAACAAAAGTCGTCTAACTAACTCCCAGCGGCATAGTGCGCAGTAAGTCATCTGACCAGCTATAATTCTGTAAAATAATAAGAAACAAGTATGTTGGCTGTCATTGATGCAGCCAATAGCTAGCCACGATTATCACCGAAAAAAGCTTTATTTAGGCAGTTGGATCAAGCTCTTGATACAGACAGCTGTACATCTATAAACGGCACGCATCGTTCAGAAAAATATCTAAACCTATACAGAGTTATGTACTTGTAATTTGACATAATTTCATATATAAATTACTGAACTCCGCCTATATACCTATAATAGTAGCATAATTTTATTGCTATTTTTCCTTTTTAATAACTATTTTCATATATACATCGTGTATATTAACGAGTCATTTTCCAGTAACAAAAAGCCATATTCCCAAGAACATGATACCTATAAAATGATGTAGAACAAAAGCCGTCTAACTAACTCCCAGCGGCATAGTGCGCAGTAAGTCATCTGTCCAGCTATAATTCAGAACCCGCCCACGCAGTCAGATGACCCTTACGTCTTAACGATTGCGTCTGTAATTTATATTTTCTATACTTTAGTAGGAAAATGGATGATTATTATCTGGCTAAGCTTGTGTATTAGTTGTAGTATAATACCGAAACTGGGGTCGTCTTCCAGTCATTTTGGATGTAGCTGAGTACCAGTGTTTTATAAAGGAGAGAATACCTGGGTACCCCTTGGTTTAACTGGTTGTCAGACTTTCAGGTTTCGGGCTACTCGCGATGTAAAAAAGTAGATAAACTTATATACATTCGGTTATTTTTGATTAAGGCTAGCGTTTGCTGAAAGGGATTGATATAAAATGAAAAATGTCGCGGCAATAAATTGGCAATTATTATTTCGATTGCCAATATAACTTTTTGACTTTATCCACCAAAATATATAGGTACCTATAACCAAAAGGGACGTAGCAAAACAATCAGTTTGATTCGCATAATTTCAAAATTTAACTTCATAAAAAATATACTGAAAAACAGAAAATAAAGTAAGCTACTCAATCCATTTTCCCGTAAATAGGGCAACGGCCTTATAAATATGAATGGCCAAGGTTTTACGAATGAATTTGTTTAAAAAAAACAACTAAACTTTTGATAAATGTCGGTGTTACACGAAATATTTTTTTAAACAAAAATTTTCATTTATTTTTTTGGTACTTTTCTCTGCTGTTTTATTTATTTTGTACCGTTTGACCAATGGACTGGGTTTAAAGTCTGTATTTGGGGCTATTTATTTTGTCTCTTTGTTTTAAAACTTTTGTTACTACCAGAGAGATTCTATTAATCATCACAATTATCGAAATTACAAAATAGCTGAATTATTTCAAACGCAAATCAAATCATTTTTTTTTACCAGTACATTAACGTATGTAATTTAATGTGATATAATAAGCAGGATAGAATATCCAAAAATGAAAAACAATATACAAAATAATAAAAAAAAAACATACAATTACCGGTTGTTGTTAAAAGCAGAACAGAACTGAGAACATTCTGGATTTCATAAATACAATCATTTGTATGTAAGAGAAAATAACAAGTACATGTTGAGAGTAATTAAAACGTTTCGTTGGTATTATATGGAAATTACATTTAAATTCATTTTTGTAACAAGAACAGTAAAATAGTCAGTCACATTTGTTTGAGTCTCATGAGATGAAAACTATTGATATCAATGAAGTAAGAGAATTTCTTACTAACTCCGGCCGGCGGTTTCACCCGTAACTAATGGGAACTACTTCGCTCATCTGGATAAAAAGTAGCCTGTAGCCCTATAAAAAATAAACAAACTCTTGAGTCCTATCTTTTTTATTTCATGTAGGCCTTTACAAGCACTAATGAATGTCAAAAATACAAATAAGTTTCATTCTAATTTCCCATTTCAAAAGCTTCCTATGGAGAAGAACGGTCAAGAAAATCCATGGATAATCTTTTTCTATGAATAGTATGGCTATTACAATTTGTATGTATTGATACATACAATAATAGTAGCAGCATGCGCAGATCATGTAGGACTACCGTGATTCAGAACATCTATAAATAACCATCTATCTACTTAATTACGATTGCGACTAATACCTATTTGGTCCTCCATAGATCAATACTAACTCCTCTATATATAAAGTTACTCCTTTATCTCAGCTACAATAGAACAATAAACTTGACTTACAAAAGGATCGGTCAGAGTTATTTCACATTGTATTGTAACTCGATAATGGGCTATGAATAATAATTAATAACAATAATTGATTGGTCTAAAAAGTTTGGCTTTACAATTTTCAAGTATCGATTTTGTTAGCCGACTTCAAAAAAAGGGAGGTTCTTAGTTTGACCTGTATGTATGTATGTGTGTTAGTGCGCGGTTAGGTACCTCACGTTTGCTGAACCTATTTTAATGCTCTTTACAAATTCTCTATCCGGTTGTATCCGATTGCCATCCCATGGAGCTATGAGAGTGAAGGAATAGTGAGTGCACCTGTGTCAGCGCAAATACTTGTGTGTGCACTATAATTTGTCCTGCGCAGCTGGCTGATCTCTTAAGAGAGAACAGAAAATTCGTCCAAGACGCCATTATATTGAATGTTTTTAATAAGTAAATGTCTACAATAAACAATAACAAACTCCATTTCACTCAATTATGAGTTTCCGAAATTTTCCAAAGTTTCAAGTTACAGGAAATCAATACCAGTCCAAACTTAAAGGTTTTGGTACAATGACGTACCTAACTGTAGTTATTAGAGTATTCTCACACTGCAAACTTTTAGTCGGCCGATAGTTTCTTTGGGCTCTTAAATCAGTATGAAGGTTAATGGTAGTACGCACATTACAAAGATCAGCAAGTACTTAGCCGATATCAGACCGACTGGAGACTTTGATTGGAATCAAGATTTTCATTAAAATAATTTTTCTTACCATGGGGTCAAAATTCGAGGTAGCCTAGTGTCTAAAGCATCAGCTTCTCAAGTATAAGTGCGTGGGTTCGATTCCAGGTCAGGCAAGTAACTATGCAACTTTTCAAAGTTTGTATTTACTTTCTAAGTACCTATACCTTAGACACCAATGACTGATAAAATGTTAAGGAAAACATCTCGAGGAAACCTAGACTATATAGTCAGAAATCATCAACCCGCATTGAGCAAGCGTGGTGATTAATGCTCAATCCTTCTCCGTGTGAGAGGAGGCCGCAGCCAAGCAGTGGGCGCGATAAAAAGGCTGTAACTGGGGTCAACTGTTGGCCGACTTTTTAGTCTTCAGTTTGTGATTATTCTAAAGGTTTTGGTACAATGTCGTGCCTAACTGTAGTTATTAGTCCGAAGCCTCTGAAGTAGTAAAGTTTAATCTAGGGTTAGAACATCGTGATAGGTTAAACACAGTTTATAATGGGTTTGACACTCGGTTTGTAAACTTGTTGAAATTACTTCACGAAGAAGCATTAAAGGTAAGTTTCTAGTTTTATTGAGAAACGTTACAGGTTTCTTTGGAAAATTATAAGGCACTGCTTCCCGCACCTGGATAAGAAGCCTTTGTATCATATAATATCTTGAAAGAGCCATCATCATTTGAATGTGTTGTTATACATAAAATTTCATCATCATCTACTTAGCCTTTTCCCCACATGTTGGGGTTGGGTCTCGGTCTAAACAGATGCTGAGTATCGTCCCACTGCTGGGCACAGGCCTCCTCTCAGACGGAGAAGGATAGAGCATTAATCACCACGCTTGCTCAATGCGGGTTAGTGATTTCAGACTTTATAGTCCAGGTTTCCTCAAGATGTTTTCCGTCACCTTTTTATCAGCCATAGTCACAACGAGTTACACGTGTCAAATAATCATAAGGTGAAGCAATACCTAACACGTCATTACTAAGACGCTATTTACCCCTACATCGACTCCATTTAAAATCCAATATAACCAGCAAGCAAACATAAATACCAGTAACTACAATATTCAAGTCTACAATTTACTTCTCTACCCAACACTACGTACTATATTCAACAAAGTACTGCACTAATCTTATATCTTCGCTGTTTAATACAACGCCTTCTCTTCAAATATAATGTTATGTGCACACTACATGTGAGCATGTGAGCGTTAGTTGTCAATTCATTGTTATGGTGATTGTCTTTTGTTAAGGTATGGTTACACATAAGGTATTACTACTTATTTTATGTTACAAGCAGAATAACTTTAACTTTATTTAAATACTTTTTTCTTAACGACGTCAAAATTCATCAAATGACCCCTCCCAATGTGGGTTAGCAGCGGTGAGGGAGTGTCAGACTCTTACTGACTAAAAGCCGTCGTGTTCCGTCGTAGGCCTTTTTATGTGCCAGGGCCGCGGTAAATACTTAGACTTAATATCATGTTTGTAATAAATGTAGTTTTAAATAGTATTAAGTTCTTAGCTGTCGCACTAGTATAAGCCCTTTAAAGATAGTTTAAGGTGTTTTTAATGAATATAATTAAAATAGGTACGTAAGAGGCGTTCCAAGTTTTCATCCCGCCAAACTTTTTGTCGTCTCAGAACATAGCGCGAATTTCTCGTCAGATGGGAATTAAATCGCATAAGAGATAGATTGCTAGCATAATAGTTAGGTTTTCTAGGATATGGACTTTCTAAGGCTTAAAATTCCTGAGATTATATGTTTAAGTCAACAGATAAATTAACAAAAAGTCATCAGCTTGATAATATTAATATAGATGTATATTGATGTATGTATTGTGTAACGTATATTTTAACTAACAGATAACGGGTTCCTGAAAATTGCTACAAAATTGTGAGAACGCCAATTAAAATTGATACATTTCGTTAGGTTGACCGTGTTAAAGTCATCAATTTTACGGATACAATCTATTTTATTAATAACAACTATCTTTTTCCTGTGACAAATACAAATGCAAACTGTAGCCTACAATCAGAGGTTTCTGACACTACAGCTTTATAATATTAATAAAGAAATGTATCATATTTTAATTTTAAAAGTCACTGCCTAAAGAAGACAAAGCAAGGAGCGATCATAATCATCATCAGAAATAAAATGACATGACAGAATAAATGAGAGGTCAGCGTTTGTCGTGGTATGGACATGTGAGGAGACGGTGTGAAACGCTTGCTACAGAGAGTGTGCTAAGTATGAATGTAGAAGGATGGAGAGGCAGAGGTAGACCGAGGAAAAGATGGATTGATTGCCTGAAAGAGGACATGAAGCAGAAGGGAGTGGATGCAAGTATAGACGTCTGACAGAGAGGAATGGAAGAAAAAGACATGATGTGCCGACCCCAAATGACTTGGGAAAAGGGCAGGAAGATGATGATGATAAATGCCTAATCATTTTCCAACTACTCAGTATGGTAGGCTAGGTCTCTCATAATAACAGACTTATATTAAATACCTAAGCATATTTACTCAGCTATTATATAACACACAAAATTCACAAATTAAAACCGATAGCGACAGTCTACCGTGTTCAAAATTGAAACTAAAGTTCGGCTCAAAGGGTGACAATGATTTCTGTGTTACAAGGATAAGTCTTCATAGTGTCAATTGAGGTAAACATGTTGTGAGAAACTTGCTAGTTTACTTCCTTGAAGGAAATTGGGGGTTTGTTAATGACAGTGTTTTGGAGTGTTTAATATGTAGGTACTTTGTTTACATAGCCAATAATGGTACGGCTGATTTATGAAATGCTTCGTTTCAAAAATAAACTGAGATTATAAAGTATCTCTGTAAAAAAAATGATTGTATTTTTTTTTTTTTTTGAAATTGGTTGATTAAATATTTCTAGGGTACTGCTTATTTGTATGGCGGAAGAAAAGCAAACATACATTTAATAATAGAGATGATAATGATGTCTAAAAATAACCTTTTTGTTCATCATATATTTTCAGAAGATTTTGACAGCGGAAAACTCTAGAATCCAATTCCTTACAGACTCACAAGTCCCACAATTACACAAAAATTTGCCTTGAAACATTGTCACCCTACTTCCCCAATATCGTTTCGCAAGACCTTAAGGAAAATTTGCCAACGTAATGGAAAATCCAATTAAATTATCCTCTTCTATCAAAGTCGTCACAAAAGAGATCGAATAACACAAAAATATACAGGCTGATGTTATTCTGAATGTGATACACACAGGGTGATGTTATTCTGAACTAGCTTCTGTCTACGGTTTCACCCGCATTTTGCGGAAACTTCTGCATGAAGCCGGATAAAAAGTAGCCTATAGCCTTCCTCGATAAATGGGCTATCTAACACTGAAAGAATTTTTCAAATCGGACCAGTAGTTCCTGTTAGCGCGTTCAAACAAACAAACTCTTAAGCTTTATAATATTATAGTATAGATGTGATATACACAGGCTGTTGTTATTCTGAGTGTGATATATACAGGTTGGTTTTATTCTGAATGTGATACATACAGGCTGATGTCTCTTTGTGTGCTTAGTTTTTATACCATTGCTTGTTTAGTCGGAATCCGATTATATTTTTTACTGTCCGGATTGTGGGAGATTCCGTTTCAATTTTAGAAGGATCTCGTTTGATTGGCATTGTGTTAGTTCGTTCATCAATACGAGTATAACGAAGTAATCAGATTTTCACAGAAATAGTTTTTTTTTAGTATTCACTGAAATTCTAAAAATAAGTCTTCTGCCAGCTACATGAAGTTTTTAAAACCAACAAAGCGGTATCGGCCTGACCTAGGCATGGTCCCGGTATCTCGTGCTTGGTAGTCGCTTAAATGCGGATTTCAATAACTTGCCTATCCGTTGTTTTAAGATAAGGGATTGACAAACAGAAATTATATTATCGAGTTAATATCAAAATTCAATTTCTAAACGCAAATGAAATAATAGATAGGTTATAGAAATACATTCTAAAACCACTATGACCAACGGAGCTCCTTTTTCTCAAGATAAAGACTTGATTGATTATCCCAATATCAATAGTCTCTTTAAAAAACTTTTCCCTATAATATTATTTTCTCTAACGCTGCCAAAAGCTTGCTTTATTAAAGTGTTTGTGTTCATTAGCGAGCCGTGCCTATCGCGGTTCAGTGGCTCGTACGCTGTAGCCTGCCTAATAAGAAAAAGGCATTTTTTAAATGCTTTATTTTTGATTGACAATAAATCAGCAAAAACACATAGGAAGTGGTGAAGAGCGAGCGTTTTGGGGACTGTCTTTTGCAAATTTGACGTTCAAAAAGTGCTGATTTTCAGCCTACTTTGAATGACTTTATCTTTTATTTAGTTTGAACTCTTTAAAGTAGGTATTAATCCATTTTATTTATGTTCCGCCACTTTATTTTACGAAAGCGGGTGACCCGTACTTGTGTGTGTGTAAATGCACATTGTCTTTGTATGCGTAAGCTCTGGACCTCGAAGAACGAATAGATATGTAACAAATAAATACGAATTTCTATAAAATATGTATCATATACCACTTTATATGATATTTTATATAGATAGATTTTCATTGAATAAGTGAATTATAATTATTACAATGATTTTTATTATTTTCTCTAAAGCTGCCAAAAGCTAGCTTGCTTTCGTGTTCATTAGCGAGCCGTGCCTATCGCGGTTCAGTGGCTCGTACAGTGTAGCCTGCCTAATAAGAAAAAGGCATTTTTAAAATGTTATTTTTTAATGGTTTTTGCTTGACAATAAATCTAGTGGGAAGTTTTTAAAGTAGGTATTGGGAGCGTGTAGCAAAGTGACAGTGCGGTTTCAGCGTCAGTTTTTTACGCAGTTTCACGTGTCTTTTGAATGGGTAATTGTTACTTGTTTGCTCCGATGCTATCTGATAAAAACGAGCGGAAAATCCGTCTGTACCTTAACTTGATTTTAGACCAAGAAACACGGAAGTTGTAAGTCCAGAAATTGTCTTTGTAATGGATTTTTAATATTTTAATAGTGCATTCGCATATTTTGTTAAGGGCATTTATGCGTCTTATATTTTGCGCAATAAAACTTATTTTCTTTCTTTCTTTCTATCTGATACTTAACGTGGTACATAAGACAGGAAAAATACAATAAGAAGTGAAATAGAAAGAACATTTCCCTTAAAGAGGTATGTATTTCTATAGAATATCATACAGATAAGAGAGGCATATGTATAGAATTTTACTGAAAAAGTAAATCATACGATTCCAATAATTTTTATATGATAATCCGATATAAAAATCTTCTCTTTCCAATTAAATCAATTCCGACCGTATACCGACGCTATCAAAGTCCAAATTACCTTAACAGAATGAATATCCTAGATTACGGACCGAAAATAAATAGTGGCGAGTAACAAGGTATTAATAAGCCATTACTGAAGATAATGAGATATTAATAGCAAGGAGGAACTTCGCTTTAATGAGATACAGCTTATTTCCTTAAAGCTGAAAAGCCTTAAAAAAGATTCTATTTACTTTCATAGTTTTTAATGTCATAATATTGTGTTTCAAATCTAGACCTCTTCGGTTATATAGAAGTCATATATAAATAAAGTCTCAATGGTTGCTCTATGATTGCTCTATGAGTCTCTACGAAGCTCTATGATTCTCTATGACAATAAATTAGGTATCTAAAATAATAAAAAATATTTCATAATAACAAGTTAGGTACACAGCAGTGTTATTATCAAAAACATCACAAAGTAACAAAAAAAAATATTTAAGGTAAAATAGACAAAGTAAGAAAAGTGAAAATAATATTTATTAAAGGGTACTTACGGATCAGCAAAATGAGTTTCTCTCATTTCTCCTTACAAAATTAATCTATGAAAAAAAAAAACAAATTCACAAATGCCAATGTTGATAAAAAAATACTCGATCTTTTCAGTTCCAATTATTGACATCGGACTCAAGCCCTCTCAAAATCCATTCGAACAAAAATAGATATCTATACATTCCCTTTTCTCTTAGAGCATTAAATCAGCTGGAACTGCCATGAGCACAAATTAATCTGTATACAAAAACTAAGGGGCGAGGTAAAGCAACAAATAGCGATACCTAGCTCACTCATGTATTTTCGATCATATTGTCATAATGTTATTCTTTTGGGATGAAATGCAATGATGTTTCATCACCAGCCTTTTTTATCGTCCCTGCTGGCATACGCCACCTCTTACACAGAGAAGAATTGGACGTTAATCACCACGCTTGCCCAATACAGTTTGGTGAATTTCAAACTATATCGTCCAGGTTTCTTCGATTTTTTTCCTTATCTTTTGATCAGTTATTGTTGTTCAAGATATTTTAAATAAGTACATACAAACTTAGAAAAGTGGCATCGGTTATTGCCCGACCCGGAATCGAACCAACACACTCATACTTTACCCACTAGGCCACCTAACTTTTCCTAACCTAATCTTAAACAGATAGAGGGGAAAGTAATAACGTCTCCAGTTCGTTAATCACTCTAATCCTTTTCGAATCACCATGAAATGAATGAATCTTTTTGAATTTTCTCCCTGAATACCGCCATTGGGGAATCTGAAGACTTTTAGATCGCCGTGTTTTTTACGGTAATAAGGGAGAACAGATTTAGCCATCCCTGAGGTATAAAAGTACAAGCAGACTGCAAACTTTTAGTCAGCCGATAGTTTGTTTGGGCTTGTTAATCAGTATGAAGATGAATGGTAATAAACACATTACAAAGATCAGGCATTTATAATCATCGGCACGAATCTTGAGCGCTTACCTTCACCTGCGCAGAAGTGATTCATTAGCAAAGCACCAATCCCGAGTGACGGCTATGACGCGATGCGCTGCGGGCCAATCACCGCTTTACCCCGCCCCCGCGCCTCACTTCATACCACAAAAGGGTCCCAATAAATTACTTCTGCGCAGGTGAAGGTCAGCGCTCAAGATTCGTGCCGATGATTATAGCCATTTTCTAACTTTTATTGGTATCAAGATTTCCTTTAAAAATGTTTTTTGACAACTGTCGGCCGACTGTTTAGTCTGCAGTCTGGATACTTTAACCCGAATATTTTTTATACACAATTACCTGGATGCCTGATGACCCTTGTAAAATATAGGGTTGGCACTCCATTTTAAATAAAGGTGATATTTGTGGCTTTAGATAAATAGTTCTGATTATTTGTTATTTATGTTTTGTTTTGATTTGTGGGGCGGATTTTCGTTTAGCAGCATTATTTTATTACGTTTTTAAGTGGTTTTAGTACTGGTAATGTTTATAGCTTTTGCCTGGGCCGCGATAAAACAATGTGCTTTTTACACATGGGTAAAAGGTAGCCTGCATGTTATTCTGATGTACGAGAATTAGGTATTACTGCCAAGTTTCATCAAAATCCATTCAATCGTGTCTGCATGTTAGTTTAATAAAAACAAATACATTAAATTGGGTATTAATTAGCAGGAAATCTGTCATGAAAATTCAATGACATCCATTTATCAATACATTTTGAAATAAAGCTGTGAACTAAATAACAATCTATGAAGTTTTTCCATCACCCTGTAACCTCATTCCGCAACAAATCATTATAAATAACAAGCCACTAATTAAAATCCTCTTTATTGCTACCCACTATTAAAACCATAAAACTACCGTCACATCCATCATTCGAAATTTAAATAATAAATCATTTGCCTACCCTCCAATCTGTCCAAATTAGACGAGCACGCCGACATCTGATCGATTTCCATTATATCGTTCATTCGTTCAAACATTCATTCATTCGTTCGTTCACGAACGTTATTTATCTAGGGAAAGTTTTTTTTAGGGTTCCGTACCCAAAGGGTAAAACGGGACCCTATTGTTTTCCGTCCGTCCGTCCGTCTGTCACCAGGCTGTATCTCATTAACCGTGATAGTTAGAGAGTTTAAATTTTCACAGATGATGTATTTTGGTTGCTGCTTAAACAACAAATACTGAAAACTAGAACAAAATAAATATTTTGGGGGGCTCCCATACAACAAACGTGATTTTTTTGCTCATCCTACTAATATTATAAACGCGAAAGTATGGATGTATGGATGTTTGTTACTCTTTCACGCAAAAACTACTGAATGGATTTTAATGAAACTTTACAATAATATAGCTTATACATCAGAATAACACATAGGCTACAATTTGTAAACATATTGTTCGAAATACTAAACCTGCGCAGACGAAGTCGCGGGCACCAGCTAGTTTTTTAAATAATGGTACGGAACCCTTCGTGCGCGATTCCAACTCGCACTTGGCAAGTTTTTTTTATTTATCTATAACTTTTTTTTATTCCATTCACATGTTCAGCCTAGCTTATGTCAATATTTGACAATAACGTTCCATTTTTTTTCTATGAAATGTGAAATAGGATTTTGATGTTGTGAATAGTAGAATGAAACGTTATAAATACCTGTTGGGTATTCTAGGATTTAATGTTATGTAGTTATAGTATTTTTGCCAAGTAATTGGTTAATTGTTTCTGGCAATATTGGCCAAATAATACTTAGAAGTAAAATTATGACTGGCACAAAAGTAAATAGTACGATTTTCAAAAGGCTTCATAAGTGGATAACCCAAATTTTCAACTTTTCATGATCAGAAGAAAAGAGGATCGTAACTTTATAAACTGTACCGCGTTTAAGACCCGATCGTTTAAAAATAAATATACCTTATAATATAACTTCTCCTAAGTCTAACAGATGTGCTGCAAACCGCATCAACATTGGTGCAGTCAAACGTGAGATAATCACGCACAAACATACATATCCATTGCAACGTTACATTGTCAATTGCCGCTGCACAAAACTTAGTACCCACTCTTACCTACCATTTTAAGCTCTTACTGTTATCATAGGAATTTCATAAGCCTAGTTATTTTCCCTTCTATAATTAAGCTTCTCTCAACGAATCACTCCTGAACAAAAGACCGATTTTATAAAAGACTAGCTTTTGCCCGCGACTTCGCCCGCGTACAGTTCGTTTATATAGCGTTTCCAAGAGAATTCTTCAAAAGTCCGGGATATAAACTATCCTATGTTCTTTCTCAAGTTCCAAACTATGTCTGTAGCAAATTGTATTAAAATCAGTTTAGAGGTTTAGGCGTGAAGAAAAGACAGACAGAGTTACTTTCGCATTTATAATATTAGTTAGGATATTGATCTTTCAGCTGAATAGAAATTTTTCAGCGATCGTTATTAATTTGATGAATAACTTTCAGGGGTGGTATGTGACGGCTATTTCTGTTTTGCTTTATTGGATATTTGTTTTGACCTTGTTTTCTTGTGTTTCAGGAAGTTTGGGAGTTTTGGTCGAGTATGTACCATATTGGGATACCTTCGTAAAGTACAGTTTTTGTTTAACAAGATTACGTTTTAAACAGAATTTTAAATAGCTTATAACTTTCTTTGTGAATAAGATTCCATAGTGTAGGTACTTTTCTTTTAATCTGGTTAATACATAGATATATTTGTTTATTTATTGTTTCGAACATCTGGAGAGGTTTAACTTCAACGTTTTGCACTGCACTTTTTTAACAGATTATTATCATTATTTTCAGCACAATTATGAGAGTTTTTTGCACCGAATGCTTCAATATGACTTTGTACTAGAAACAGTGTTTTACGATTTGTACTCAATTATAATATCAGAGCGAAAGAATACGTGTACGATTTGAAAAATTCAGGGTGGCATATATCTAGAGATAACTTAAAAAAAAACTCCTTAATAAAAGGTTTTATTATAAACCTTCTTTCACCATATTTTGATTCAGTATGAGCAGTAAAATAGTTTATACCCACATTTCTCTGAACCGGAGGATATTGCGTATATCTGAAGCTTTAAACTATTCCAATAATGCAGTTCACTGACGTTTCTATTGGATACCGATCCTATGTGTCTTGGTAGGCCGGTGTTATGAACTGGACTGGTCATGTCGGGGTTAGATATAGCGTGGCTGTCTTATGTTTATTGGTTATGATTTTAGGTGATAGATTTTGTAAAAAAATAATTGGTATTATGTTTTTTAAATACCTATTGATTTACCCACTAAATGAAAAAGAGTTTAAATGGAGTGTATTTTCCAATAACGGTGCGCAAAAACAGGCATTGTGTGAACACTTTCTGTGCTATTTTTCCTACCAAGCAAGCGAAGTTCCGGATGCCTAAAAGACGTTATAAATATTTAAATTATTAAAGCGTTTAATACATTGTAGCGATAATCATCGATTTATGTACTTTTATAGACAATTGGAAAGCTGTGGTTCAAAAAATTACATAGATAGTTTCATTAGTCCTCTGACAAGTAATAAGAAAGTGCAGTTATAAGCTTCCCAAATAAACAATTAATTTTCGAAGGCAGGAGTCAATATGGCATAGTTATCAGGCTCGCTAGGGCTATTCACTAGTCTATATTTTGTGAACTAAGAAGATGCCTTTCAAACGGACATTACTAAATTATATGTTCGAAGCGAGTCAGGAATTCTCGACACTTGTTACTGAACTATTTCGAGGAAAACTTGTGTTTGTTTACGAAACTACTCCCTTAGGATATTCAGTAGGAAGATACAGTAAGCAAAGTATTTAAGGCAGTTGAAATAATGACACAAATTGGTTAGCTGAATATTGACTGAGAATATAAATTAATTTTCCATTAAGTTAGTGATCTAGCTGTGGCCAGTGGAAAGCAATTGCCTCTCAAGTATGAGGGTTCGATTTCAGATCAAGCAAGGATCACGTTAACTTTTCTATAATGTATGTACTCTCTAACCATATCTTAGACACTAATGATCGAGTAAGGGAGGAAAAAAAAACATCTTAAAGGAACTTAAACTTTGAAGTTTGCAATTGCCAATCTGGCTTGAGCAAACACGGTAAAGATACATTATCTGAAATATCCAGTTTGCTCTTAATCAAACGTAGCCATTATCAAATAAATTTCCTACCTACTGCTAAAGTACACTACCTAAATAATATCCCTTATTAATACTAACCTTCTGCACACAATATTATAACGTCAAAGTTGAAGCCTACAATACCCAAACATTTGTCTAGCCGACTCAGGATTCTGTACTAAGCAAGATTTCCAAATATTCGTAACGCCTTCTCACTGTATTCTGTATAGAAATTGTCTGTTTAGTTAGACTTTTTATTTGCTTACTAGACTATGAAAGTCTTTGAAATGAAATTTAGATTTTCTTCGGAGAATTTAGTAGGTATGTACTTATGTTTTATTGGGTGAAAGAAAAATATATTTCTTTTTAAGACCTAATTCTAGTAAGAAGCCTATATTATAATTACTAGCTGGTGCCCGCGACTTCGTCTGCGCAGGTTTAGTATTTCGAACAATATGTTTACAAATTGTAGCCTATGTGTTATTCTGATGTATAAGCTATATTATTGTAAAGTTTCATTAAAATCCATTCAGTAGTTTTTGCGTGAAAGAGTAACAAACGTCCATACATACATACATACAAACTTTCGCGTTTATAATATTATAGTAGGACTAGCTTCCGTCCGCGGCTCAGCCTGCGTCTCTAGAGAACTACTCTTGCCTTCTGTGATAAATGAGCTACAGGCTAGTTTTGTATAAAAGTATGAAAAATTATTTATTTATACCACTAATCTACCATTACATTAAGTAGCAAGGATTATCCAAAATGGATTCGTAGTTTGTAAGCTTAGTTTATTCAATGGGAAACAAACAAATCTTTCGACAGTTTTCAAATGAGTGATTTCTAAATAGTGAATGAAATAGTAGGTAGGAACTCAGAATTTAATTGAAATGATTGCTAAAAGCTTTGGATTTTCCGTTATACAGCTAAAAAAATAAACTGAAAAGTGAAATATGTATTATCGAGAACAAATTGTGTTAGTTTTAGATTTTCCATATAAAGATTAATCTCTAAAAATAATAAAATACAATGACGATGAATTCAAACAAAATGTACCAATGTTATTCCAAGTGCTATTGATAGTTCTGATAATTTATTTATTACGCATAAACGTGGATGGATGTAAACAGAAAGGGAACGACCTAAAACCATGTAATGAAGTGTATGAAAGGCGATATAGCTGATAATATATGACACTTATGTGATGATGCCAGACAGAGTACCATCATCATCCTCCTGCTCTTATAAAAACTTTATTTGTGGTCGGCACAGCATGTTTTCTCCTTCCATACTCTTATTTCTGCCGTCATCTCACAAGTAACATTCATTCTTACCTTATCGACTTTCACACAATCCATCCATCATCGTTTCCTCAGTCTTCTTCCACTATATCCGTCCACATTCATACTCATCACCTTCCTCACAACATGACTTTCATTCCTCCGCATCACATGCCCACACCATGACAAGAGTTACTGTTACAGCCTTTTTATCGTCCCACTGCTGGGCGGCGGCCTCCTCTCACGCAGAGAAGGATTGAGCATTAATCACCACGCTTACTCTATGCGGGTTGGTGATTTCAGACTTTATAGTCCAGGTTTCCTCAAGATGTTTTCCTTCTCCTTTTTTTCATACTGGTGTTCAAGATACACTCAAAAAGTACATACAAACTTAGAAAAGTTGCATTAGTAATTGTCTGACCTGGTATCGAACCTACACCCTCATATTCGAGAGGTTGGTTCTTTACCCACTAGGCCACCACTTTTTACATTTTCCATACAAGAGTACCATGCAATTAAAAGACATGACATTACAAAACAACCCTACATCTTCC
This sequence comes from Helicoverpa armigera, assembly GCF_030705265.1. NCBI lineage: Eukaryota > Metazoa > Arthropoda > Insecta > Lepidoptera > Noctuidae > Helicoverpa > Helicoverpa armigera. Next base: position 8,528,017 of record NC_087141.1, read on the forward strand.
ACTCTACGTCCTCCTATTATTAATTTCCTTACCTCTACATAAGTAAATAGGTATTTGAATCATTAATCGTAGCGAACACCAACAAACTCCCGAGGTATCGCCAGCCCACGGAGTAAGGAAAGACCGGAGATGCCATAATGTAGGTAGGCCATGCGCCTTCTTCTAGGTCAGAGTTACGAGTGAACTAACGAGCCGTTCGGGTTCTTTGAGACATGTCTCAATGATTTTTGGTATAAAAAAATGGTCGGGTCATAAGGGGTATAAAGGCGAAAACAGTTACGTTCCTCGTCCCCCGCATTTTGGCGCGCTACTTTCTTAAGCGATTTTCTGTTATGGCACCTCCGCTAGTCATTCTATTCTCCATGCGCCTGTTTCACTTATTTATACAACTACCCTCCTGTTTAATTATTACGAGAATCTACCGTCGTCTCGTATTAGGAATGTGATGTAAAAACGGATACATTATGCTATTATTATCGAGGGAATTGGGGATGATATTGTATTGGATTCAGGGTTTGTCCGAGGGAAGGGGATGTGTCGATAAAAATGTGTTATCGAGTTTAGTGTTTGGGTACCAGGTTTTGATTGTGAGTAGTGGGTGCTGGCTTTTTCTCGACTTTGTTTACATGTATTTTAAATTGGGTTAAGAGCTTTCTATTTTATGTCTAACCAGTTTCCGCACGCAGTTTCACCCGGACCGCGTCCCGAGATAATTGCTTCTTGTAGATAGAGGGTCTAAACTTCTCTCTAATTTTCAGCTTAAACAGTTCAGCCATTTTTGAGTTATAAGTAGTGTTACTACCACGAATTTCGAAATATATGTATTTTTATGTTAATATTACTGACTGCTCACATGTATTATTCTCATCACTTCTTGTACATTATCCCCGCGAATACAGCCTACCAATCCAAATGAGACATTTCAAAAAAACACTCAAGCACCGAATCAGCAAGAAAACACAAAGACCGCTTAACCTCTAAGTGAAAACCTTTGTAAAAAGTACCTTCGCAAAGGAAATTGAATAAATTAATAAAAATGTAAAAAAGGAAAAATCGAAAGCGATATTGGGAAATGTCTGACCTTATTTTGGAGGGAGCAAAACTTCTTAATTTACACCGCTTAGTCCGAGTTAGAGAAGGACCCTAATTGGACCCTTTTGGGGTACCATTCTGTTTTACTTGTGTAAAAGTAGCAAATATTACGTCACGAATATCAGTGTTTAGGTATTGACGTGGTGTGGGCATTATAAACTCAAATTGGGCTAATTTCCCCTGGTACTTATAAAAATATGAGTTAAGCTAGCTCAATGCTTATTCATGTTTTATAGATGTAGGTAGCCGTTTGACCGTGTGAGCATTCCAAATTAACCCATTTTCGCTATTATAATATAAATATGATTAGTATTAATCAAAGACTATAAAACCACTTGACTGCGCATACAGTGCCCCGACGCTCGCCAAAAGTTAGTGATTTTGCGCGTACTATAAGGCTACGATCAGTACGATCCTTTAGTAGCGACCTTGAACTGACCAATAGTAGCCGCGGATTATGTCGCCCCCCCCTGCCCGCAGCGGTGAGTCGTGTTCTTAGAAGAAATTGGCGAGTGCGCTCTCTAGTGGTTATTTACTTTATGGTATTAATCAACGACATTCCCCGGATCTATGTAATCAAAGAAAATCAACACCTCTCAAAACATTTTTTTCGTCATCATCACATATTTAGGTTCAAGAGCTGTACTCTCTTTGAATCTGTTTTTATATATTGATATATATACATATTTAGGTTAAGTTAGTGATTATTTTATTTTAGTTATAGCTTCTTTTCTTTTTACGCACTCTATCTGCATCTCTTTCTATTCTAACTCTCTCATGACGGGCCAGCTGGAAGAGATTTCTAATGAAATAAGCTGTGCCTTTGTACTTTCTGTACTATTTTTCTTCTTCTCTGTATTATGTGTGTGTACATAAACTGTTAAATAAATAAATAAGAGCTAAGTATCTTTTAAATCACTTACTTTCTATAAATATATCGGGTGTGTCGTTCATAATCACATTAAATTCTATCACATGTACTTCATGATATTCTATAGCGAATTGTAAAAAAAGTAACATAATCCATTCAGTGGTTTAGCCACAGGACTCATTTTTCGTTTTCATAATTTACAACATCATGTGTAAAGCAGAGATAAAGTTAGGAGTATCGAATGTTTTGATCAGTTGACAGCTGTCAGTTTTCAAGGGAGAATTTCTGCTGTTTGTTATGACTGACTTCTATATGGTGTTCTAATTTTCGCACATTTTTATTCTATTTACTTTGTTTGAAAAATGCATTTTTTTATTTTTACGTATTTTTCTTTTTTCTTTGTGTTAATCGACATATATCAACCAGTATATTAACTCATTTAATTTAATGTGATTATGAACGACACACCCGATATAACGTTATTCCTTTACTACAAGTATTAAAAAAGCTTTCAAAACAAACATTCACATCAAAAACATTATTCCTTTATTTCCTTCACAATTCCAACTCTCAATTGAAATGACCAAGCCAATTCACTCCCGAATATCACATTTCGACTAATTACCGTCATTTACAAAGCCAATACCTTTGTCCGTGACCACATTCCTCTGTCAATAAAACTCTCAATTCGGAATATTTGACAAGACACCACTTCAGCTGTTTACTGTCAAACAGCCTTGTTTGACAAGAACCCAATTTTACAATGTGAGATTTGAGCGTGGGGTAAAACGGGTAAAACGTATTTTGTGTTTGAAATTTTGAGTTCGTCGGAGTTTTATGCAGAAGGTGAAAAATGTAACGCCCATATTAAAATACATAGTTTTATACACATAGTAATTTTTATTGAATTCACTTAAGACAGGTATCTGAGTAGGAACCTACTTTTGTACGCGGATCATTTATTAATTTTTAAAGGTTTAATTATAGATAAAATAAATGATTTTTGCTGCCATAGGTGGTTGAACTGCCTACGACGTTCTTTCAACTATTATGTATTTATATTCTAAGCCCTCAGATTCTTTTTCGAACAGTTTACTTACAGTTGTACCCAGGAAAAATAGACACATTTTTATGTATTCCAGGGTATATTTTACACTTGAAAAAAACTATACACAGTCCGGCAAAAAAAAAACCTAACGTGACATCCTACGTCACAACACGAGCTTAACGAAATTTCGTGCCAAAAAGTTTCACAATTTAATCGTAGCGGTCGCCGACAAAAAGCCATTATTGACGAGTCTCCTCTTATCATGTTAAGGCCTCCCTTTAAGTTTGACTAAATCCGAACACTTTTTTATTGATAAATGGACGGTCTGAAATATCACTCAGCGTTTGGTTCGGTTATCAGAATATATTATTTGGGGAAGAAAATTTAGTATTTTGAGGCCTTTTTTATCTTCGCTTTTTGGAAATTGCGTTGCCTTTGTATTTATTACGTATATAGCTAAAGCTAGAATTCATTTTAATGACTGTTACACTATCTATATCTATTTAATATACAAAATGATAGGTTAAAAATATCGATACTATAGTTGAAATCACTGTAATAAACATCACTATTAAAAATGCAGATTTATTTTTAAAAATGATTATGATAAATGGCTGTTTTAAGCTATAGGTCTTCTATTTTCAAAATTCCTAACAAACCTCTTTCTAGCATTTTTTTTTTGTGGAATTCAAAATTCGAACATCAGCAATAAAACTGGCCAGTAATAATTGCTCGTAATCTACGCGTCAAATTCACAACGTGGTAACCAACTTATAAGGATGTACATAAATAAGTGAACATTATCGACTGCTACCCAATACGTTTGTATTCCGAAGGTCACGATAAGACAGATGTCAATTAACAAGTAATTGATAGATTGTAGGAGGATCCAATAACAGGGAATATTTTGTCGACTCCGATGTTTGTGAACGAATATATCATTGCCAGCAGGATGTAATTCAATTGTGTTACTAATAAATTGGGTTATTAATAGTGTGATGTTTTTCCGCTTGTTGGTTGGTTATAAGGGTGCTGACAGACTATTGCAATATTTGTAACTAATTAGAAACTACTGAACGGTGAATGAAATACTGAATGGAAGATGGTAGAATGCTTTATCACTAGGATCCGAGACTTAATGTTTATTGTGAACAATCTTGATTTTGTAACTTTTAGGTAAATCCAGAAACCAAAAAGAAAATATAACCCTATTTCGTATTCTCAATTCATGAAACCTTTTTTGGGAAGTAAGTTATTTGACATCGTGCACTCTAACGCTTAGTTTCTTTGTAAGGGAACTAATCATTTTGCTGGTGATAGTAGATTTTTGACCTAAGCATCGCAGATTTAGCGTCAAAAATTACCAAAACAATTCTTACAGTTATGTTGAAACCGGGTATAAGACGCTTTCCTTTCAACCAAAACCAAGTAATAACAATGATTTAACGGCAGGAACCAATATTATTGTCCGAACAGTTGTTTCTGAGTGTTCAGCTTCGACACACTGTGTCATGACCACGGAAAACAAAATGACTAGCGGAGGTGCCATAACGGTAAATCGCCTAAGAAAGTGGCACGTCAAAATGCAGGTGAGTGGACGACGAGGAACGTTACTGTTTTCACCCTTTTTGGACCCGACCGTTTTTTGTAATACCAAAAATCATAGACGGATGTCTCAAAGATGCCGAACGCCTCGTCAGTTCACTTGTATTTTGATCGTTTTGGTCATGCCCACGGTACGAATTTGACCAAGAAGCAGGCGCCTGACCTGAATTATGGCATCTCCACTCATCTTTCACTACTCCGTGGTTTTGACACACGGTGTCATGACTCACGTTCGATATCAGAGCACAAATGTTTGTATATCTACGGAGTTCTCGTCTGTTTGTGTGTTTGTAAACGCACGATGGAAATGCTGGTCGGAGAAATAAATACCTAGGAAAAATACATAGAGAATGGTATATGTTTGAGGGTAGTACTTTGTGTGTTTGATAATCCAAGTGTTGTTTATAATTATTGATCATTATAATCAGGCTTTTTATCATCCTATTGCTTCGCACAGACCTCCTGTCAGAGAGAAACAGATTAACAATTATTGCTTTTCCCGATAAAAATGAGTAGGTAGTGTAAATATAACCATACAACAAAAAATGCATTCATAAAAAAAAAATCTTTTCAATTATTGTTAAGTTTCAGGAATTGGTAACCACAATTAAACAATGCAACGTCAGCTTTAAATAAAAGCAAGACGCGCTTTAATGTGGTTGATATAATATCCTCCAACGTACAAATAAATTCATTTCACATAAAATATATAATGTTCTATTTCCAGAATGTTCTGAAATACTTTGGCCAACAGCGCGTAATGGCATAGTTTCGCATTTAATTCTAAATTGAAATATTTGCAAACAGTTTTGGGTAATATTTTATTTATTTAGTTCGCCTTTTTGTTAGTTTATATATATGTTTGCACAGTTTATTTAAATAAGCCTTTTTAGACTCGATATTTTTATTATGCGCTTTAGTTGATAAACTCACTGAAATAGTTTTACCGATTTAACTGTTGATGGGTATTTGACGTGTTTTAGTGAGCGATAAAAACATAGTTTAGAAGTCAATTGTTTATATTTAGTTTTAAAAATAAATTGAAATAACCTACTGCAACTCAAAGGCCTTATTTATCAACCATAGTAAATCAAATTAGTGACTTCAATCCTTATGTCTGCTGCGGGTTGTTCGAAAGAGATACCGCGGCCCTGGTACATAAAAGGCCTACGACGGAACACGACGGTTTTTAGTCAGTAAGAGTCTGACACTCCCTCACCGCTGTAACCCACAGCGGGATTTTTGACAACGGTAAAAAAACAAAAAAAAAACGGGTCTTCCTTCGAAACTAATTGTTGCACATCAACACTAATCACAAAACTTAACCCCACTTACCAGATTCTGAATCAGCTCAAAAGCCAAAACTCACACACACACAGACAGACATTAACATCAATACAGTGTTTGATTACAGTGAACACAACGAGATGTGCCCGATACGAAGGCTATTGTCTTCAGTTGATAATGTACAAGCAAAGATACGATTGTACTGGATGACTGTAGGAAAATATAAATGCTGAAGTTGTGTAAGAAAATTGTATTGTTTATTTTGTTTTAGTAGATGGATAGAACTGCAAGTATATTAATGTTATAAATCTGAAAACTTTTTTATTTGAAAGCAATCTTCAGAACTATGAGATCGATTTAAAAAATGATTTCAGAGCTATATAGTCCGTTTGTAGTGGCTGGCTGTCACTTTTTATCCCAGTGCGTGGAGTTGTTCACAAGGGTAGCAGACGAAAGCTTGTACTTAATACAGCACAAGTGAATAAGAATACCTACAGGACTACAAACTATGTTTCGCATTTAGGCAGTATATATGGAAACTTAGATTCTTTTCCATGATTTTTCTTGGATAATTTTTTCATCAGAATACCTTTGGCGTTATGACGACCATTTACAAGTCGAATTTTAGCCCTATTCCAATCCACAAGACTCCAGAACAAAGAAATCTTAACTAATCCACTAATTTAGTTTTTAAACAAATATGCTCTTACCTTACTTATCCTACATAGGGTAAAGACACACGTTTTCACTGAATAGGGCCCAAACACAAAAGGCCTAGCTACGATGCTCACGTAACTACGCAGGCTCTCTGCAAACGAATGTTCGAGACTCTTTTCAAGAATACACTACGTTCTTTTTTTGTCTGTTGTTGTAATAATAGAACCTTTTTTTTTTGTTGGGACTTCTTTTTTTTTAATTTTAATTTTAAATTGTATTCTTAATTTGAAAGTTTTGGTTGTGAATTTGAGTTTTGCAATTTGTGTTTAGAGGTTTTGTAATTAGAATTTAAATTGTAAAACATAGATATATAGTTTTAGTTTATGTACATAGGTAATAGAACATTGCGCTTGTTACTGAACTATAGGACAAAAATCAGAAAACATCCAGAAATATTAAGTTCTAATAAAGCAGCTTTAAAACTGAATTTCAATTTCCTTTTTTCCCTCTAACGAAAGTACTTTTTACTGATTACCTACTTGTTTACTAAAGTTGTATTTTCTAAGTGGTCAATTAACACTAGGTTCTAAAACTTTGAAACCAATACTTCTTTATTAGGGCAACTAAAATCAAACCTATTTATAATTTTGACGTTCATGAGTCCTTGTAAAGGCCTAAGTGAAATAAATGACTTTGGCCCCCAAACATACGTCTACTTACACAGTCTAACAAAACCCCGATCACCCCAACCCGCATTTCGCAGTTAACTCATACAAATGCATACACTGTTGCAGTTACTTACTTATTCCTTGCGTATAATAAAATTGCTTGTTGAAAGAGGTCGCTGGCAGCCGTCACATATTCCTAAACTTTTCTTGGCTACCCTCCAATTTAGTGTGAGTTTATCAATGTACCGTTGCGTGCCCATTTTAGCGATAATTTATTATGGCTGGAAATATTACGTAGGGGATATTGAGTATGAATGTAGTTGTAAATATGTTTGTTAGAATTGGTGATTTCCGATTTAAGTATTTTATGTTTAAGATATTTTTTTATGTAATAGTGGATATTTACATCTTGCAATAAAATTAAAAGCTGTTTTTACCAAGTACTCAGGAGTACCGTTGTTATTGATGAAATAAAGAAACTTAACAAAACATAAAAAGTTCTCTCAATATCAGTTCAGTTATTTTAGAAATTATAAAAGAAATTTAGCACCTTAGCAAATAATTAACTTTACATGAAACATTGAAAAGGCTTATAAAAAGGTGAAGGAAAACATCTTGAGGAAACCTGGACTATAAAGTCTGTAATCACCAACCCGCATTGAGCAAGCGTGGTGATTAATGCTCAATCCTTCTCCGTGTGAGAGGAGGCCGCAGCCCAGCAGTGGGACGATAAAAAGGCTGTAACAACAATGAACAAATATCTACGTGGCCACAAAGCTACTTACAAAAAAACGGAACCAAATAAATTTAAAAAATAATAAAACTCATAAAAAACTAACAAACTTGAATGAACAAACATTAGTCTCCAAACTGAATCTACCGTGAATGGGAAGTAGGCTCACACGACAAGCTTTGACTTGGCAGCTATGAATGGGCTCTCAGTTGACTCCCCCAACTAGTAGATAATACGCGTTTAGCCCAAGTATTAAACATCAATAAGTAGAAGATAATATAGTACCACATAAAAGTATGTCTATGCCCAACATCTGCCTAGCCTTTTCCCAACTATGTTGGGGTCGGCTCCCAGTCTAATCCGATGCAGCTGAGTACCAGTGTTTTACAAGGAGCGACTGCCCTATCAGACCACCTCAACCCAGTTACCTGCGCGACCAAGTTCTTCTAGGTAGGACTGGTAGTCAGACTAACTGGCTTCTGACTACCCGTGACGACTACCAAAGGAGTTGAAATGACAGCCGGGACCTACCTACAGTTTATCGTGCGTAAGTAGCCTATTATATAGTGAGAAATGAAAGTATGTTTTTGCCACTTATATCGAAAGTTATATGGATAAACATTAAAGGATAAAATAGTTTTTGGGTCTTGCTTTCGGCTGCCGGGGCTGCGGGATTGCTCGAAAGAGTTACCGCGGCGCTGGTACATAAAGGGCTCTAGAAGGTACATGGTGAGTTTTAGTCAGTAAGAGTCTGACACTACACAGAGGACCACAAACTAAGAGGTGGCTGTGATAAGTTTTCATTAAAAAGTACAATATTACTAAGTATAATATTATTAAGAAAATGTTATGTAGCGTGAGAAATTACAATTTAAAGCTTAATGTTTTTGTAATTAAAGATGGTTACTCTCTAGATAGCAGTCGTAAATCATTTGGAAATATCTCTTGTAATTTCTAGCAAAGATCTTTGTCTACTAGAAACTCCAAAGGTCCTAAATCTAGAAAAGGCTTATGTTTCATTTTGTACGCATCTTAAAAGTAATTAAGTATCTCATTTTCCTTCGTAAGCAAATCTAGGGCCATTAAAAGGTCTGTGACTCTTTGGACCTTAGAGATTGGGCTAAAAAGATAAGTAATTTTAATGTCGTTTCCCAATAGGTCCATTGGGTCCAATTCGGAAAGTCTTGTGAGGAACATGTTTAAACAAATTGCCGTAATGGGTCTCCGGGACCCAAAGTTGGGGACATTTACGTCGTAAAGCACAAATATCTTAATGTTTGTCTCAAACTCGATGTATTGTTTCTTACTTTGCTTTATAGCTTTGTAAAATATTGTTGTTTTTTTTTTTCATCCGATATCTTAGAAAAGTTCCTTTAGAGGTAGTACAAAGCTGCATCAGATTTGGAGAAATATTGACAAAGAAAAGAGATCTATGCAACCTCAAATTACTTAGAAAGTTGCTTCAGTTTGTTTATTATATATATTTTTAATCATATTTACATTTTAATTAAAAACTATTCTATTAAACAAACCAAAAACTAATTCAAATAGCTCATATCGTTAATGTATTCCTAATTCAAATTAACAGTACTGGCACACAATACTCTTCAACAATACATTCGTTTTCTAAACACAAAATACATTTGAACTTTTACCTCCTTTCTATAAAGGCTAACTGAATTTAACATTTTACATTCAGCCAGAGTCATCTGGGTAACTGAGCGTTCCCGGTAGCCAGTTCCGGATCCAATAGGAACTGTTACTAACGATACTGTAGCTATTGGTATTTCTGCGAAGAGTCCGAGGGAGTCAAAGCCTTGTGTGGGACGGAACGGGTTCTAATTTAGAATATTGAGATTCGAATTTCGGATTCCGTTTTTGGGGTTTTTTTTTGTTGATTGCAGAACAAGGGGTTTGGTTAGTAAGTATGGTGTTAAAAAATGCGTCAAAATAAATAACTATAAAATCCAAAAATGTTTTAACCTTATTAAGGTACCTATATCTATATGTTAGTGAAACAAAGTGAGTAGAGACAAGCAGATCGGTATTATTTTGACAAACATTTACAAAATAACAATGTCAGCATAATAACTTTTCCTAAATTCAGGTCACTTACTTACCGTAGGTGACTTGAAGTCAGGAAAAACTGTTCCTACAGATCAATATATCAGAATAAAACTTAAGTGACCATGAAACCATAAGCTTTTCAAAAAATACAGACCTCTGACCTCTTGACCTTTACAAAAGAACGGACCCAACAAAAATAGAAGAAGCAAGAAAATAGAAACCAACAAAAAGTGACTTCCTAAACGTTAAGACAACAATAGCGGCCATTTCTCTTGTAAAATAAAATCTTTACAAAAAAAGGGAATCAATAAGACTTATAGCGAATCATCAAAGTCCCGCGGAGGGTGGCTGGACAATAGTCGTCCGTCCTTCCTTCCTAAGGAAATGAGGATAGTGAGTTAGCTGAGAGCTCTGTGTTAGGTAGATATGTAATTCAGTTGTTGCTAGGCCGACTTTTGGCGTAGTTACCCGTTTTTAGGGGAAGTTTTTTGAGAGGAAGAGATGTGTGATAATTTAATTATTTGTCTTTAATGTGCCAAAATACATAAACACTGATTTGAAAATGTGAATACCATGTAGCATTTTAACTGTCATTTGATCCTCATTTGTCTTCTTTGCGATTCTACATGATCTTCGCATGCTGTTATTGTATATATCAATACATACAAATTGTAATGCCACATTATTTTTAAAAGGAGTAACCATGGAGTTTCTTGCCCGTTCTTCTACATAGGAAGCTACTTTTGGAATGAGCAACTAGAATCAAACTAAGTGATATTTTTCGCAGCCCCTTTGTTTTGTACCTTTAAATTAAATAGGTCTAATAGACTCCCACTTGTTTTTATATTAGGAGTAATCCAATAATAGAAATGGTTGGTTAAAAAAACATAAACTGCGAGTGTCTGTGTTTTTCTGTGTAAAAATTAAGCCTTTCCCCAACTATGTTAGTGTCTTCTTCCAGTATAAATGGATGCAGCTGAGTACCAGTGTTTTATAAGAAGCGACTGCCTGTCTGACCTCCTCAACGCAGTTACCCCATGTAAAAACTATACCTATGAGTGCTTTGTATTGGATCTGTATTAAAAAAAATCCCAATTTAAATACCAATCGAGATCCATCCTATCTTTGGTCGTCCCCTTCCTCTTTATCTACCCACTTTCAAGCCCAAAAATACACGAATATTCTCATTATATTTACTACAATAATAACAATTTCCGATCAATACATTGTTAAAGTTTAACGACCCACTTAGAGCTCTGCCTACCCCTACGCGAAAAAGATTAGCAAAGTTACATTTTGGGCTTGTTGTTATTTTCGCAACACAATCTCTTCATGAATTTTAATATTAAACTAGCTTTTGTTGGCGGCTTCACTCGTTATGGTAAATTTTGAAGCAACGTTTTGCACACTTAGCTGGTTAGGTTTGAATTTCCTCTCCTTATAATGTTGAGTTTAGACTAATAGTTGATAAGAAAATCAATGTCCTAGAATATTGCTTTTAGACTTAGAGTATCTGGTGTTTCAGTTTTTATCACACACTCATCCGACTAGACTGAAAGCCAAAATAGTGTCGAAAAAACTAGGCAGATGATGATGATAACTATAGGTACCTACAAAAATATACAAAATATAATGTGAACATAATGAGTTATCGTTAATTTTATATAATAAATATTTCTTAATAGAATAGGTAGTTCTTAGTTAAAATGTAAATATGATTGAAAACAAATAAAGTCAGAAAGAAAGAAAAATCTTTGCCTATTTTCAATTACTCTCTCATCATCTTCACTTCATCTTTTTAATTCACTTATAATTTCAACGGCAGCTTCAAATAATATTGGCAATGTAATAAACAATAACCTAATAACCAAACCAATACATCAAAAAAAAAAATTATAAACAAAACACAAAAGATCGAAACAATTTAATCCGACAAAAACAGAACACACGAACAGAGTATTACGACTTCAAAAAAACAAGAGAAACAAAAATCAAAAAACCGGTCAAGTGCAAGTCGGGTTCCGTACCATTACCTACTTAGAAAATGAGCAAAAAAAATCACGGTTATTGTATGCCAACAAAAAATTTATTTTATTTTATTCTAGTTTTCAGTATTTGTTGTTATAGAGGCAACGGAAATACATCATCTGTGAAAATTTCAACTCTCTAACTATCACGGTTCATGAGATACAGCCTGGTGACAGACGGACGGACAGACGGACGGACGGACAGAGGAGCGAAAACTATAGGGTCCCATTTTACCCTTTGGGTATGGAACCCTAAAAACAAGAAAAATGAAAAACAAAAAAGCAACGTTGTACTCGACTTTTTAACTTATTCGCAACTTTGATCATTTGAACCGCAGCGAGCGGTAATCAAGTGTCTTGTTTACGTTACTGGGAACTGCTAAACTTGGTTTAATGATGCTTTATTACAATGTCTTTTGAGAAAAGAAGAATGCATTTTTTTACTGTCAAGATATATTGGACTTAGGCCTTCTTCGCTGCCGGGGCTGCGGGATTGTTCGAAAGAGTTACCGCGGCCCTGGTACATAAAGGGCTTAAGAAGGAACATGGTGGGTTTAGCCAGTAAGAGTCTGACACTCCCTCATACTACACCCACAGTTGATTGATTTTCCAAGTCAACAAAAATTAATTCCCTTTAGAATTTAAAATATAATTATCCTTCCAGCCCACGGGGGAAAGAAAACAGACACGACTATCACTTCTTAATTTACCTAATTACAAATGTATTACATTGTTTGTTTATAACGATTTCACGGTAAAACTGCTGAACCGATTGACGGCAAACATACACCATATAGGCCATTATCCCGGAAGAATCGCAGGAAATACCGAGTAATAAAATAAATGGAAAAAACAAAGAGCTTTTCGTAAAATTTAATTAAAAGGAAGGAAGTGGAGAAGTCGTTCAAAATCATTTTGAACAAAAAAAGTAATAAGGGAACAATTTGGGTTGATGTTATTTTGATATGACCTTGAAAATGTCATTCCGGACTAAGTAAGTCAAATCTTTCATCATTAACAATTTTCTGTCATTGAAGATCTTTGGCAGTCGTTACTAGTTGTCAGAAGCTAGTAAGACTCAGTATTAGCTAGGGGTATAGGGTTGCCCGGATAACTGGGTTGAGAAGGTCAGTTAAGCTCCTTGTAAAACACTAGTAGCTACTCAGTTGCATCCAGTTAAACTGGAAGCCGACCCCAACATAGCTGGGAAAAGGCAAGACAGATGATACTATTAGAGAAAACATAACCCCCCTTTTACCAAACAAGTAGGTTAAAACACAAAACATTTGCCATCAATCTCATACAAATATTCCCATACAAATGACACACTTAACCCCCCTCCCCCACCGTACATTTATTTCTCCTCTTGATGTTTCATACATTAAATGTACCCTGCAAACATCAGACTAAACAGTCGGCCGACAGTTGACCCAATCTATAATTTTTTTAAAACAAAATATGTTTTTTTTACATAAGTTTAAACTACCATACATTATTATAATACATTTTATGTACACTTTTTAAAATAAAATAAATTGCATCAAAAAACTGCTCATCGCTGCCCACCGGGAGTGTACCCAAGAGGCTGGCAGCATTGCCACGTTGGACGGCAATGCTTAATTTTTGAACAAAAGAAAAACAAACAAAATCATGATTCTTGTAATTTATACTTGATCTATGTTATGTGCGTACTACCATTCATCTTCATACTGATTTATGAGCCCAAACAAACTATTGGCCGACTAAAAGTTTGCAGTCTGCGGGTACTCTAAGTCGTATGTGATTTATATGGCGATCAGTATGGCTAAAAGCATTTCAAGTAACAGGTAAGTTATGGTGTGTGTCGAGGTTCGGTGCCCATTGACGGTGGTGAAGGTTGTAAATATCAACCGATTTTGGAAAAAGAGAGAGAATTTTGTGATTTATATTATCTAAGTATATTTAGCTCCTTGTATTAATAATTACTAACTTTGCGATCTTATTGAAAAAAATTAAACTAGCTATGATCCTTAAAGATATTTTGCCTCACATTTTTGCAACGCCTGAAAAAACCGTTAAGCGGCACTCCAACATTATACAATGTGTCCCGGGGATAAGTGACCGCCCGAAATTTTTAGAATATTTGTACAAAATTAAGGATAATTTCCTTTATATTTGGGACTTACCGCCTTTGGTTTTGTTTTTAATGATTTTTAGTAAATACTGTGACGTGCTGCAGTTTTTTTAAGATATTTCCTAAGTTTTTACATCTTTTTAAATTCTTTTTTCTTTATTGACTAGCCGATATCATAGTTTATCAATTAAAATTATCAAACATAACAAAAATGTAATAAAACATTTATTAGAAAAAAAAGAAAATAAAAATTCAAAGAAAATAACGCCTTTTTTTTCAGTTTTTTCAAAATAAGTCCAATAAATGCCTTTCTTAATATCACTTTCTTTTAATTTATTAATAAACTACATGATATTTCCTATAATAGCTCACAACAATGTTTGCTGCTATTTCAAACAAATGCAAAAATACAGTCAGTTGAAATTTGAAAAAAAAGAGCAAAGCCTGTTATTAACAGGCCTGACAATAAATTTTTTTTAATGATTTTTTTCAAAAATATAAATGAAATTATCCTTAATTTTGTACAAATATTCAAAAAATTTCGGGCGGTCACTTATCCCCGGGACACATTGTATGTATTTAACAGTTGTACAACCTTAACATGCAAATAAATATTTTGAGTTTGAGTATTATAAATGCAAAATTAATAATTCCTGTCGGTCGTGCTTTCATGCCGGAACTACTGGACCAGTCTAGAGCCAAAGAAACGACATAGGCATTTTTTTATCCTGGTACACGTGAGCGAAACCGCGGGGTAACAGCTAGTCGTGTATACAACCAGAAATATCCGAACTAACTTCGGTCCAACACTTCATACAAGTCCTTTGTGTGTTTATAGAAACAAACTGTAATTTTATAACAGCCATTTAATATCGCGTTGGCAAACTATTTTCATCAAATCCTTTTATCGTTTACTTCTCGTACAAACAGAATAAAAACTACTAAGTACTCCTTGAACCGTTCGCAGGCTGCCTACAGAAGTTGTTTGTGGAGCAATAGAAAACTAGTACGGTATACCTACGTAATACAGAGCAAGGAAAGATGAATGGAGATGCCATAATGCGGGCTGCGGGTTGTTCGAAAGAGATACCGCGGCCCTGGTACATAAAAGGCCTATGACGGAACACGACGGGATTTAGTCAGTAAGAGTCTGACACTCCCTCACTGCTGCTAACCCACAGCGGGTGATGGCATGATTCTTAACGTCGGAAAAAAAAAAAAAAGATGCCATAATGCAGGTAGGTCAAGCGCCTTCTTCTACGTCACATTCGTACGGTGGACATGGCCAAAATGAATGAAGTAACGATGCGTTTGGATTCTTTGAAACATCTATCAACGATTTTTGGCAAAAAATGTTCATGTCTAAAGAAGGCGTATGAGAGCGAAAACAGTAACGTGCCTCGTCCCCCGCTCACCCACATTTTGGCGCGCTACTTTCTTACGCGATTTCCCGTCATGGCACCTCCGCTAGTCATTTTGTTCTCCATGTTACCTACATAGAGCTGGCACAACGCCAGAACTACTAGGAACTACCTGCGTTATAACAACTCCTAGTCATATCTTGACGCCATTTTTTTTTGCTTTATGCCTACATCTGTCAGTTCTCTTTAATTAAACTGTAGGGTAAGATGTTGGTTTTTGAATATTATGTTATCTTGTTTAGTTTTTTTAAGAACTGTGTTGGAGTTACATTTTAACCTAACTAAATCAGAAACAGATTGATATCTTTACGTAAAACTATGCGGAGCAATGAGGATCATACTTTGAGGAAGGTTTTGGGCATGATGGTGTATACATAGAGGATAGGGCTGCCATCCGTCCGGGTTTCCCCGGATTTGTCCTCGTTTGGAGGCCGTCCGGGGGCCGTCCGGGCGGGGTTTCAAGGAGTGTCCGGGGAAAACCCGGACATTTTTCATAGGGCCATCTTAACCTATGGTGCCTAGGTATGCGAATTACCCAAAATTTTCGCGCTCGCTTCGCTCGCGGCTTCTTTTCTTAACACATTTTTTTTACGTTTAGCTACTTTAATATCCCAATATTCAAAAAATTTTGCGCTCGCTTCGCTTGCGGCTTCTTCACTTTGCGGATTTTTTTATTATACAAGTTTAGGTGCTTTAGTGACCCAAAACTCAAAAATTTTCGCGCTCGCTGCGCTCGCGGCGACTTCACTTTACAGTTGTTTGTATTTTTCAAAATTTTTTTGTCTAACCTATCAAGAAGGTAACTCCTAGTTTCCATATGAGCTTTCTTAATTATGACCTTCGAAATACGAGTACATTAAGTCATAATCTTTCAATACTAGGTACTACATGAGCTAGAGAGGCCCTGACTTTTCATAGGACGGAATAAGAAGGATAAGACCTCATTGAATTTAAGTAATATGGTTATATTAAAAATTAGGTCTTGTTTTGTTAAACAAAAAAAATCGGACTCGTCCGGGGAAAAAATGCTATTTACGCCAAATGTCCGGGTTTTTTTAAATATTTGTCCGGGTTTGGCGAAATTCGAAATGGCAGCCCTAATAGAGGAAAGGGATGACGAATGGAACGGTGGAAGTATTACGTGAATGTTGATATGGCTACAAAAAATGTTACTTGTATGTGAGATGACGGCAGATAGAAGGGTTAAAAAGAAAATATGTTGCGCTGACCGAAATTGGGACAGGGGCAGAATGATGATGAATTATAACACTATGTACCCCAATTGTGATTAAAGGAAATACTTCTATCCAGTACAATACTTGATCGCAACTAACATCTTAAAACCAAACAACACAGAACAAGCAAACAAGCAATCTAGAAGAGGCACTAAAGCTAATAGTAATTGGTGGCACGCTGGAGCAATTTAATTCCCTTATCAGAACTGTTATCGAAGGCTTATCCTTAACGCTGGCCCCAAGTCCTTTCGTCCTTGCAAAACGAATTGTGTTGATTCGGCGGAGTGCGCCCTTGTTGTGGCAAATTTTGTGACCCATTTTGTCTATAGCATAGACTCTATACTATAATATTATAAAGAAGAAAAAAAATATTTTTGATTGCTTGTTTATTTTTAATGGACAAACTCAACTCAATTCTTTAATTGTTGGAAAGCTACCCTTTTTTCGAGTACGTAGCCTATATTTTATCCCGGCACGGGCAGTAGTTTCCATGGCACGCTGGTGAAACCGCGAGAAAACGACTAGTACAATATATGCCTTTATCTGTGATAATATTTTCAACGTTGGAAAAAATGTTTGACTCTGACTCTCACTCTGACTCTGAAAAAAGTGTTCAAGCAAACGAACAAATTCTTCAGCTTGAGTTATCGTCAATAGTGCAATTGGGGCGATTCAAACTCATGACCTCTTGATAACCAGGTCGACACCTTAACGATTGAGCTATTGGCCCTTCAAATCGCTACCAATAGTGAAACAAAAATACTACATTTTTACATTTCCCCGTACAGAAATGAAGCTACGACTCTTCATTCAACAGCCGACCATCCACCCACAGCTTCACTTACCACGCACTTAGAAATCATAAGTCCATTACTTAAAATATTACTTCATCCTCCGAGCCTTTTTCCCAACTATGTTGGGGTCGGCTTCCAGTCTAACCGGGTTCAGCCGAGTACCAGTGCTTTACAAGAAGCGACTGCCTATCTGACCTCCTCAACCCAGTAACCCGGGCAACCCGATACCCCTTGGTTAGACTGGTGTCGGACTTACTAGCTTCTGACTACCCGTAACGACTGCCAAGGATGTTCAATGACAGCCGGGACCTACAGTTTAACGTGCCATCCGAAACACAGCCAATAGTGTCTAAGATATACTTAGAAAGACAAACTTAGAAAAGTTGCATTGGTACTTGCCTGACCTGGGATGGAACCCGCGCCCTCATACTTGAGAGGTTGGTCCTTTACCCACTAGGCCACCACGCAAGCGCGGATCCAGCCTTCAAAAAAGGTTGTGGTCACAGCTACTAGAAAATCGGCTAAGTACCTACAAATCGGAGCATGAACATGCTCATTAACAATCATGCAAGTCGTTTATGAAATTTTGAATTAAACTATTTTCTTTTTTCTGAGCATCAGGACTTTGTCATTAGGAAAGAAAATAAACTTAGGAGGAAGTCGGACCCGATTTAAAAAATATACCGGGAGCAATCATTGCTAAAGCACCCCTATGTATGGAAAGATTGTGAGTACTTAGTATTTTTTTGCGCGTGCGTAGCAAGCCGGAAAATTTTTAGATTTTGTTGTAGGTACCAAGTTATAAAACCAAAAGCGAAGACGCAGAATATACGCGTATAAAGTTGCGCGAGCGAAGCGAGCGCAAAATTTTTGAGTTCTGTGCCACAAATTACCTAAAGAAATTATAAAAAAAGTACTGTGTAATTAAGAAGCTGTGAGCGTAGCAAGCGGTAAATTTTGGAATCTTGGAACACGAAATCACCCAAACAAGTAAGAAAAGTATCTTCTGAGAGAAAAAACCGCGAGCGCAGCGAGCGCGAAATTTTTTTGAGTTTTGGAACAAAACAGTACCAAAACAACAAAAAAATTTAAAATAGTGCCTATTGTAAATAATAATAATTGTATGGTAATAGACAGCTGTGTTGCTGGGAAGTTTGTTCTTCACCGCTTCTTCTTAACCAGAAAGTGCTGAAAGAGGGCGTTATGGGGGTGCTATCCTCTTCTACTTTTAAATTTTATCTTAAACGAACGTTTTCGACATTGGACTCAAATCACCGAAAAGTGAAGAAGCCGCGAATTTTTTGAGTTTTGGGACACAAAAGTACCTCAAAAACTAAAGCTGTTAGAAAAAAAATATGGTGACCTCGAATTAGTAAACAGCAGTCATAAAATAAAATGCAACAAAAAAAGTCTTATTTTGTTCCCTTGTGTTATGATCAGCCTATCGATTTCAAAAGACCGTAAAAGTGTGAGGTCACAAGTTTAATAAGGTTGTGGGCATGCCCATCGTGCCCACAACGGTGGATCCGCCCTTGCCACCACGACACTTAAAATATTACTTATACTCATATATAAGTACACATAAACTTTCTGCGTCTGACGTCTAAACTCAGACACAATTTATAGCTGAATATTATGTTTCTTTTCACTGGATTACGTTCCTTTTTCCTTATGGCTCGTATTGTTACGCATTTCCGTTACACGCATGTATCACTTAAAAGTTGGGCTTTTATCGTATGCGAATGCTTTTGTGTGTGTGCGTGATATGGTTGTGACTTAGCTGTTGAAATGCCTTAATTTTCGAACGAGTGGATATGGCTTAAAATATACTGGTTAAATCTTCATCATCATCTGCCTTGCTTTTTCTCAAAAGTATCTTATTCTTTATTGCACACTTAACAATAAATACATAAAAAGAATAAAGACAGTTTATGTACAATGGCGAGCTTAACCCAGAATTGGGTTCTCTTACAGCCAACCTTAAAGCCATAGAGAGTAATGTTGGTGAAGTAGGTATTGAAATGTGATTTTTCCAAAATCGTTTTTTAGTTTTTTTGGACCTAAATTGTTGTATACCCACTAGACATGATTTCTACATGCTAAAATATCTACATTATAATATAACAGCAACATGACCACAGATAATATAGAATTCGGCCATCTTAGACTATGAAAATGATATCTCCCAACGAGGGTTTTCTAAAATGGCGTCCACCAGGTGGCGCACTGAGTCGTCAGGTCCAGGTAACTGTCAAAGTGCTTATCTTTACTATGAATAGTGAACGATTTTAGTGGTTTTTTTATTTTATAATTAAAGCACTGCATTATTGTTTTACTATTGAGGTTGAGTAAATAAAAAAAACTAAATCATATTGTGTTAACAAATTTTTCAACTACCAGTGACTTTTGCACCCTCTCTCTTAGCTCAATTTTTAGTTCGGAAACCTTATTCTGACCGTAGTCTATACATATAATAAATCTGTAGAAAAGTAATTTTTGTACATTGAAGAAATTGACAAAAAAAATAGCCAGCATGTTAAAGAATAACTAACAGAACCCATTTCCATCATTTTTGTAATTTTTGTCTGTTTGTCTGTTTGTTCGTTCGGGATTCACGTAAAATCTACGAATTAAATGCAGACAATGCTTATATACAAAAATTCTACGTAACTTGGGGTATTACTTAGTTTTTGTTTCATTGAAATCGATTCACTTTATCAAAAGATATGATAAATTTTGTGAATTCAAGATGTAAAATATTACGACACGCAATCTATTTGTCAAAACTGTACATTTGAATGTTGTACTAATATTAGTTGATCGGCCTATTATTAATCTTTACACAGAAAATCACACCTTTATAAGTAACTTCGGAAGAAAAAAAAAATGAAAATTTTGTTTAGCCAAGGTTAAAGTAGCTCCATCTGTGCTAAATCTGTGGTAAATAAAATACATCAAATTAGTCAAAGGAGGGAGATGGTAAATGACAATATTACCATACATTCTTTATAGAGGATTATTATTTCAACAGATGGAGTTGTGTATTTTCCGTAATTCACCATATTTTAACACGTGGTGTAATTTTTCGATAGACATTTCAATAGTGTTTGTCAGTTTGCCGTGCCACATCAAAATCCAACTATAATTATTACCTTGATGAAAAGAAAATTAATAGTTCTGAGCCAAATTTAAAACGGTGCCATCTAAATTATTTTTTGAACATTATGTCAAAAATGATGACTTTAGTGGAACAATTAATTATCGTTTAAAGTTACAGATGGAGTTCATATCAGGATTTTTTCATAAACATAGTTTAGCTTATCTTCCACTAATGTGCTGGCCTTAAAACAAATTACTTTGAGTGAGTAGTATTAATAGACCTTAATTATTTTTTCTGATGCAAAATATGTAAACTTAATCCTAGAAGAAAGGAAAATCTATCTCTCGCAAGCGCTGCTAAGCGTGAGGTAGGTAATGTAGGAGTCTGTAGCTTTAAAAACAAGAACAGATAATAAATGGGAGCTTTCTCTATTTAATACCATGCACACGTAAAATGCTTTATGCGTCTGAAAACGTACAAATTACGCGCCCCATACCAGAGACATGCTTACTTTCAACTTCTGATCGCAAGTACACTGTTCACGATTACGAACAGTCTCAGTACGACCCGAGCCAAGTCTAAAAAAATACCTTTTATATAAAACTACGTTTGATGTCATTTAATCACAAATCTAAAGACAGAATTGTTCTCTGTTGCAAATCCTATGCACCTATATCCTATCCTAATCCAGAATGCATTGCAGGTGTGCATAGCACAAAAACCAATGGTATCCTATTCGAGAAGTCAAAAGAGTTGATCTGCCAACGTCGCCATCAGAATTACATTCATCGTTGAATGAGGTGAATAAATTTTCAGAAACCACAATAACAGTAGGAGCCAAAGCGTATGATCGCTTCATAGAGCTCTGATTGGCCCCAGGTGACCAAGTCAGGTCTGATTTGTTCGTTCATCAGATCTTTGAAAGTGTTTCGGTGGATACTTACTGTCGTCCTGTTTACGTGTGACACAAAATATACGTCCTCCGCAAGAGCGAAATTTTCCCGGTGTGCGGTAGTGACGCACAGTATACAACACGCACATTTTTAAAATCTTGGCAAAACTGCAGGTTTCAAGTACGAACACATGAAGTGGACTTTCACAGATACGTACATTTTGCCTATTCGTGAACTAATGCAAACATTTCGGTGGAGTCCCGGCTTAGACCACCACATTAGGCGTGCGCGATCCTCGGGCGTGTGATCCTCGGGATCCTCTCCTTGACGTTTAACTGCTAAGGCGTTTAGCGAGCGGCGGTAAATACGCAACTTGAGCGCCGCGTGCTCGCCGCGAGCGCGTCGCTTGCACTCTTCACACATGCCGCAGGGCAGCAAAACGCGACGTTCACGCAGCGCGCTCGCGACGCCCGCGCTACTCACACGCCCGAGGATCGCGCACGCCTAATGTGGGGTCAGCCTTACCATAGTGAGTAAGTGAAACTATCCTACCCTATGCGCCTGCTGATGATGATGACTCATTTTATCATCCATCCAGCTATTCCCCAACTATGTTGGTGTTGGCTTCCAGTCACCGAATCTGTTTGAGTACCAATATTTTGCTTGGAGCGACTACCTATCTACCTATCTTCAGTCCAGTCAACTACACAAGACGATATCCATGGTAAGACTGACAGACTTTCTGGCTTCTGATTAGTCGCAGCAGCTGCAGAAAATTTACAAATGACAGCTTTGTCAGACTCAAAGCATATAGACATAGATTATAGCTGTTTCCTGTGAAAATTACTTACGCACCATACGTAATAATTTTCCAAATTGGCTGACTAGATCCAGAGATATTCACAACGTCACAAAATTTACTTCTTTCGTTTAGATAAATGGTCACATCCACAACACAACCTTGATCAATGAATCTATGCTACTGCTAAGTCATCATCCTCCGAGCCTTTTTCCCAATCATGTTGGGGTCGGCTTCCAGTCTAACCGGATTCAGCTGAGTACCAGTGCTTTACAAGAAGCGACTGCCTATCTTACCTCCTCAACCCAGTAACCCGGGCAACCCGATACCCCTTGGTTAGACTGGTGTCAGACTTACTGGTTTCTGACTACCCGTAACGACTGCCAATGATGTTCAATGACACCTATGACATCTATGCTACTGCTAAGTGCTAATCCTAATTATACTGTCACGTGAAAAAATGCACCTACGGGATAAGTAGTATTTTGACTATTCTATATTGCCCACGCAGACGAAGTTGCGGGCAACAGCTAGTCCATAATAAAATCAATAACACTTCCAATATAACAGAATTTCAATAAACAATAAGTTCGGCACCTACAATTCCATACTATTTGACAGCTGTTTGGACCAGACGCATACGTGGCGCCACCCGGTGGCAGAAAAAATTTCAAAAACCCTCACTACGCTAGCCAGTCACTTCAAGTATTCCAATAGAACGGAACATAAACCAATTCGACGGTTCGAAATACAAATTTGAATTTGGAACGAACGCTTTGTACGTTAAAAAGTTTTTCGTTCAAAAATTTTGATGGATGCGTTCTAAATTCAAATACGGACGTTACATTCACACATTGTGTTTTATTATTCTTTTTAAAAGTTTGTTATAGACTTATTTATGGAATTTTTTAATGTTGGACACTATATATTTCAGAATATTTAATGATATCATGAACACCACTCAAAAAATAAAATTATGATTCGACATTGCATCATAGATTCGCACAACCAATTAAACTTTGAACGGCTGCTTTTAGTTTCATTTTTAAAAATAAACAGACACACTAAATTACTATCGCTATTATCAATTTATTCCTATACCTACATAAATATATCACTATGCTATAATACGCACTATGCTTACACAGTTATTTTCACTATTTACGTAAAAGTCAAATGTCATCCATTATCTTAATATAACGATTTTACCAAACACAGGATATTCAAATATAGAAGGAAAAAATGGCGGCCTGTCACAAATATACTGGTCGCTCTATTCTCATTACGGATTTCTATTTGCGTGTCAAACGAAACAAAAATGTGAGCATTTTGGCAAGTAATAAAAAGGCATTGTGATAGATTTTGCTCTCTATGTATAATAAAATGATGGAATAATAAGTTTATAAAACCTTTTCTAGTATTAAAACTTAGGTTTTCAACTTATTTTACGAATTAATTTTTATTTGTAGGCGTATGTTGTGTCTACTTCAACGACAAAAGAGAAACAGAAAGGTTGTTAAAGAATCTTGAACTTTAATGTCTGCCAATCGCTCATTTTTTCTCGCTATAAGAAGGCACCTGTGCCCTGCAGTGGGACAGCAAAAAGGCTGATGACCACAGCTACATAAATATAGTCAAATGATTCAATACTAGGACGAACCAAAGTACGCAAACCTTTTTAGATTTTAATACCAACATAAAATAAATAAAACTGGTAACTAACATAAAAAGCCTTTTACGCCAATACGTTACATAACATACGATACCTATTGTCGTAACTCATAACAAAAAAGATTAACAAAACAAACAGAATTCATAATAGAATTACATAAAAAAAACTAAATCAAAAAGAAAAGGAAGCCATTTTGAAATCCACAACGCTAATCCGCGCGCAAAAATATCGCATTCAATAAGCGGTAAATTTTGAAATTCGAACACCAAATTTTAGATTCGAATTTAGAATGTGAGAGCGTTTAACTCATTGGTTTCTCGTTTCCTAACGTTCGTTTATGACCAAGAAGGTTTGTATTTATGATCTTTTCCTTTTAGGGGGTCAAAGTTTATACCCATATCAAATTGACGGCTGAATCGGTTTATTTGTCCCATAATGCCGTTAAAGCCGTTGGCTGACTCCTTTGTTCGGGCGTCTTATTTTCATTGACTGCATCTGATAAAAATTGTACCTTTGTACCGATAGAAGCTTATCTCTGCCCCATGTCTGCCTGACAGCTTAAGAACTTAGTGGTCAGCGTTATTTTTATAATGTTTTTCCTATGCTATAATTTTCTGTGTACTGTGGTAGAATGTGTGGGAACGAAAGTATGTTTTCTGATGAACATAATTGTGTTTTCATTTATGTATTATGTATATTCTTTGGTAAATACATACATGAATACACAGAACCACGCAGACTACATCAAACACATGTGCAGACAAATATTTGACTTACTCGAGACTCAAACCCACGAAAATGGTGCCAGATTCTCTCTAGCTATTCATGAAACTTTCGATTTGTTTAATTAAAAATCTATTTTCTTAACAGCCAGTTTCTTCATCAAAAGTTAAAGCCAAAGTAAAAGTCAAAGTAATGTCTAAAGTTAAAGTAACGGTCAAATTCAATTTTTCTATTAATTTTGCTGCCACTTTAGCCTTGAAAAAACGAATTTGACCGTTACTTTTACTTTAGACAATACTTTAACTTTTGATGAAGAAACTGGCCGTTAGACCCATAGATAAAAGTTAGGTTATTCACTACACCAAAAAAATCTTTTCAACCTTAAAACCATCAGTTTTAGTACGAAACTGTAGGCTAAAAAAATCGTAGTTTCAAATTGTGTACAGGGCAGAATTTTTGGTTTCAAGCGCTAAAGCGGCCTTTGACACTAAAATACTCGTACTCGATCAGTAACTAAAAAAGGTTGGTGACGTTTTGAACTTGGAATCACCTGCGATTGGTCGGGGTTTTTATTCGAAATTCGATTGGAGATTTGAATCGGCTTTGGTGATGGAGTTCCTATTTTGATTTTGTTTTTTGGATTTGGAATTAGTGTGTATTCTAGAGCTTTAATTCGCCCTGTTGGTTTTTTTGTATGATACTGATGTATTTGGGTTAGCATTTTCCTAGATATCTAAAGTTTTTGAAACTGCTTGAGCAAAAAGAGTCGACATTGCTATTCAATTTTTTAAATAACTTTACACGTTTTTATGTTTATTTTCTTTGTCATAGTTCAATAACAGAATTGCCTTCTAATAAAAAAATGATTTGTTCAACACGGCAAGCACCTCCACCACATTTTCAAAATATGTATATAAATATCGTTAAATACAATTTAAAAACTAAACTTAAACGAATCCCACAAAATCCCCACTTAAAACCAGCTTTACAAAACTTCTAACAAAATACCACGTATTATTCTGTTTACAACCACACGACTGTACTTTGTAGCAACGTACAATTTTTAACAAGGTCTGAACGCCACAATATTTCCACGCCCTGCCAACGTTGCGTCGAGTGATCGCTCTCCGATAGAAATATGACGAAACTTCTTGACAAACAAGCGGTTACATTGTTAGGAAAACAATGTATTTTATTTTAATAGTGGAGGTATTCTTGTGTGGTCTGACAATGTATGAAATATATAAGATTTGCTTGGTTATGCTATGTTCATTTTTAATATATATAATATACAATATATTGCAATTATGATTCATGAACTTTAAAATCCTTTCACTTGGTTTACTGATTTTATTTTTTCTTAAACATTGTTTAATCCCGGCAAACGTTGTTAAATTGTTTAGCTATATAAATTATTTGTAGCTAGGTATGAGGGGAATAAAAAATAGCCGAAAGCTGGTAACCGATTCTCAAACAATTTGGTAACAATTAGTATAGCCGTTTCGGAGGAGTAAGGTTACTAACATTGTGACACGAGAATTTTACCTCGATTTTCAGACAAAACCTAAAACCTTTATCAATAAATGGGCTATCTAACACTAAAAAACATTCAAATCTCACCAGCGTTTCTAAGATTAGCACCCTAAACCAAACATACCCTTCAGCATTATAATATTAGTACAGACACCGAACCCCCTGGCTACACCATTAGATAACATAAAACACACTCGCTAAGCCCTTAGGGCAGTAACATGACCAAACTAACCATAAGTAGGTCATGGAATCTGTGGAGTACAGGGTGTCTGATAGTGGGGGATATTTATATAGGAGTTTGAATTATTAGTATTCATAATTTTAATATATGGATTTTGTTAATTTTCATTCCACTGCATGGAGTAGAAATAACTATATTCGTATTGAATAACGGGCCTGCTGGAAGAGATTTCTTTTGAAATAAGCTGTGCCATTGCACATTTTTTAATATTTTTAATCTTGTTTGTGTTTTTATGAGTACATAAACTGTTAGATAAATAAATAAATTATGAATTCGCATTAAATTAATTATAACGTAATTAAAATAATGAAATGGTACCTAATTGTGAAATAATTTATGTTTTTATGTCCCACAAAATGGCATATGGCAGGAAGGATTGAAATATACACCATAATGTAGAAGTGATAAATTCAAGGTAGCCTAGGTAAACAGTAAGAATAATACAGTCTAAAAAGTCTGCCTACCATGTCTCATCGTAACATAAGAATTCCTATTTTGTTTGAAATATGGTTACACTCACAGAGGCGGGAATAAATTACTAAAGCATAATATTCTGTTTCGAGACACCCTGTACATGGAATCATCCAGATTTGTCCGATAGTGTAACTATAATATGTATTCACTGTCACGGATCACCACTCTATCGACGGATTTCGTATTATGTACGTATAATATAATAACGGATTTGATAGCTACTTAGAGAATAGTTCAATACATTCGAATACCACATCTTCATTTGCCTAGCCTTTTCCCAACTATGTTGGGGTCGGCTTCCAGTCTGATCAGATGCAGCTGAGTATCAGTGTTTTACAAGGAGCGACTGCCTATCTGATCTCCTCAATCCAGTTACGCGGGACAACCCGATTTCTCTTAGTAAGACTGGTTGTCAGACTATCTGGCTTCTAGTCGTAACAGCTGCCAGAGATGTTCAAATGACAGCCACCAATTTATTGTGCCTTCCAAAATATGGAAGAACTCATCATGACAAGATGGTCACCCATCTACAGCCCGACTGCACCAAGCGTTGCTTAACCTTTTGATCGATCGATTCTATCGGCTTAGTCTTAGCCACAATCTCTTCAGCATCACAAAACTTTTACTACACAATTAATCTGTAATATTTTAAAGTTTTCTATATGAAATGAAATGAAATGAAATGAAATGAAATGAAATGACAAACTACAATTAACTTTGTCCCGGCAGCCATTTTAAAATAAAACCAGGACACAGTTAACGAGGTTACTATTAAAATGAAAACCGCTTTATAAAGCGATTTAGGCTGACATCACCGCGTACCGCTTTTATACACCACATAACGTTAATAACATTAATATGTAACATAGCTATAACCGTATAATGTGGTATAGTAATAAATATCAGTATTAATATATAATGATTCATTTAAAAGCGTAGATATTTACGTGCGTATGTAGTTGATACTATGAAATGTTTATGTATTTGTCAGGTTATAGAGTTTATCATTGTTTTCAGGCCCTTCTTTTCTTGTGTCTCTCTTTCTATCATGTGTGGTAGCTGTTGAAAACTATAGAACCTATATACTTTAGAATACGATACCCTCTTGGTAATACTTGTTGTTAGACTTTCTGGCTTCTATCTACCCGTAACGACTGCCTAAGACTTTTCAATAATAGCCAGGACCCGGACAAATTAATGCGCCTTAAGAAAAACACGGGGTAACTCGTTATGACATAAGTTGATGGTCATCCATTCACGTACCTAACCGAACCAAGCTTTATTATCTGTCTGACTGTATAACTGTTACGTAACCAGAACCCACTCAAAAACCACCTATTTATAACCAAACAAAATCTATTAAATTGAAATATTAATTGCACAAATGGCACAGCAATTGTGCTTGGAAACTATGTCTCAGGAAACTCTAGCTGCAATACGGTCTGCATACAAATTCTTACGTCAATATTATTGTCACGGAATTCACAATATTGTGAATTACTTAGTTTGTTTGTTTTTCTACTATGACAAGAAGTGGTCTAGATATTAAAGTCATAACTCCGTAACTAGGTTGAAAAAAAAACCGGCCAACTGCGAGTCGGAATAGCGCACGAAGGGTTCCGTACCACTATTTAAAAAATTAGCAAAAATTCACGTTTTGTTGTATGGTAGCCCCCAAAATATTTATTTTATTCTAGTTTTCAGTATTTGTTGTTATAGCGCCAACAGAAATATACCATCTGTGAAAATTTCAACTCTTACTATCACGATTCATGAGATACAGCCTGGCGACAGACGGACGGACGGACAGAGGAGCGAAAACAATAGGGTCCCGTTTTACCCTTTGGGTACGGAACCCTAAAAAGTTTGCAAACATCATCTTTTCGTTTTTTTTCTAGGTCAGATTACAGGCTGAATTATTCAGTTTGAGTATGAGAAGGCTGTCTGAAATATAGCTCAAGTATCAACTGGTTATAACTATAAGTGTAATCAGGTTAAAACAGTCAATCAACTTGTGAGTTTCGGGTGTGCCAAAATTTGTCTAAAGACAGTCAGCTTTGCGAAAGTCACATTGAGATTTTATTTCAGTTCTACAAAAAGACCAAAGTATGAGAAAGTTAACTTACTTCTTAATATAAAGGCCGTAGATGATATATATGTATATATCTATATTTTTTTCTATAGATTTAATAATAATAATTTTAGTTGTAAGTTTTATTTTATTTAGCTGTGCCCTACAGGGTCCACAATTGTACCTAGCTCTAAGCCTAATTGTAACACCTACTTTATACATTGTGGAATGCAAATAAATAATATGAATATGAATATTGATTGCTTCTTTTTAAATATCTGGTTAGAAAGGAATTGGCTTTCATGTTTTTTGAAAACTTCAGGTTTTCTTATGAAAGTTTTCTATTTCTTAACCAAAGTCGTTAAGAATAATCTTAGCTTCATCATATTATTAGCTGTTACTCACGATTTTACTCACATTCTGAAGGAACTACTTACCGCATCTGGATAAAAATCCAACAGAAACTTTTCTCTAATTTTTCTTGCAGAAAAGATACCCGGGTTTGTTGGTGACAACTACTATTACGTTTTTTGTTCGAAACTTATTGCTAATTCATATAATTAGTATGCGCTTTGCATGAACACTGCAGTTGAAGTTTTTTACTGAAAGTCTAAATAAAACATTCAATTGTTTTTTCCCGTATTCGTTTTCCGAGAAACTTTAATGTTTCATTTGTTTTTTCTGTGAATATACGAGTATTGAGCGTTTTATTTGATTAAAATTGTTAACATCGAGTGATGGAGAAATTGGAAAATCCAGGCTTTTATTGATTTCAGTATTTTGATGGATTACATCAAGAAGAGAATGTGCGTAATTAATCCTTACTTTTATAACGAGAGTAACTCTGTCTGTCTCTATCCGACTTTCACGTCAATACTACAGAAAGGCAAAAGGCTTTTTATTCAGATGCGGGAAGTTGTTCACTCGGAATGCAGTTATAACCACGGGGTTAGCTAATAGGTATTAAGTTTGTGATTTTCAGGCAACTGTCATCAAATAAATCTTTTTTTGTGCTCAAAATATGATGCCTCAATTATAAAAGCCATTAACTATTTATAACTAATTCCACTTAATTTATACTAACGTCTGTGACTTTAATCTTTATATAAAATCCACGTTCTATTTACACTTTTACAGAAAGAATACTTAACAACGCTACAAATCCAGTGAAACTTAGCAAACGTTATCATCCGACTTATCGAAGTTAAGGCAACTTTCCAACAAACTTAAAACTAAAATATTCGCTAAAATAAATTAACACTAAGAAAACCCGCACACTATACACTAAACAGTCGGCCAACAGTTGAAAATCTTGATTCCAATCAAAGTGTTCAGTCGGTCTGATACCGGCTAAATACCTGATCTTCGTAATGCGCGTACTACCATTCATCTTCATACTGATTTATGAGCCCATTGCGGCTGTCATTGAACATCCTTGGCAGTCGTTACGGGTAGTCAGAAGCCAGTAAGTCTGATACCAGTCTAACCAAGGGGTATTGGGTTGCCCGGGTAACTGGTTTGAGGGGGTCAGATAGGGCAGTCGCTCCTTGTAAAGCACTGGTACTCAGCTACATCCAGTTAGACTGGAAGCCGACCCCAACACAGTTTGGTTAAAGGCTCGGAGGAAGAAGACTGATTTATGAGCCCAAAACAAACTATCGGCCGACTAAAAGTTTGCAGTTTGCTGACTCTAAAACTAAAGATAACTGAAGATAAAAGTGCCATTTTGAATGATAAAGAGAATTAATTAACACAATTTTCGTTTTAGTTTTGTTTATTTGGCACTGATAGTAGTTTTCAGTCGTTCTTAGGTCACTTAAAAGAATTTATTACGTGGCAATGGTTGGGTTGTAATATTTCAAGAACTTAAGAAGGTATTTTTAATTTTAATGCAGCAAGTTTTTTTTATTAAATACTTCATTGTTTGAAGTGGGTGTTACGAATAATCTACAAAAACGAGACTTTTGACTAATAATAAAAATGTATACGTGTACCTAGACGACTTTTTAAGAAAAGATCTTGAAATTCGATTATCTTGAAACGGGTTAACTTTTGCCCAGTGTATCCCATGGTCAAATTTGTCCGTATTGACCTATACTATCACTTCATGAAAGGATGCGCTCTACTTACAAGTAACCCTGTATCGCTGTACAGTTGTATGAATATCAATAGATGAGAAGAAACTTGAGGGAGTGAATGAGTGAATGTAGGTGTGCCGATTGACAGAGAGGAATGAAAGTGGATAACATATTGTGCCGATCCCACATAAAATTAATAACAGGGATAGAAAATATATTTCGAATTTTATTTTTGTCATCAATGCGGAAAAACCATACTTGTGTTTGTTAAAAGATGTAAATGTTAGTGATAGATGTAATTTACTTGTGTAAAAAGTCCTATCTAGATTGATTTCCTTGAATACCTACTCAAATGAAGTAAAGATAAATATAATATTATTAGTATGCAGATAATTATTCTGCAGACTCTCCAACAGAAAGTAAAGTGAAGTGACAAACGCGGTTCGCAGCCACAACTTGCGCGCTATTCTGCTAATTATGAAAATCTTATTCAGAACGTTACAATACAAACATTTTAATATTAACTAGTTCTAGAAGCTGAGCGATTACTTACACAAAGGGTTGCGTGTTCAATGCCTGCACGGAACAAAAAATGTGTTTAGAAATGATTGATTTGGTAGCTAAAGTTCTAGTTAAGAAGTGATTAAAGTATAAGCTATATACATTACTTTAGATAAAAAGTATTAATAGAGAAAATAACTAATATAATTAGACGCGAAATATACTCTGTCCGTCTATCAGTCGTGTTTTAACGCCGAAATTACTTCCCCAATTTAAATGAGCACGCAGATATGTAAGTAGTCTAAAGTCAGATTACGAAGGCTATGCTTGGATACGAGAATTAGTTTCTTGGGGACGCAGGTGGAACCGCGGGTAACAGTTAGTTACCTACATATAAACCCGGTTCAATCCCTGCTAATATTATAAATGCAAAAGTAAATCTGTCTGTCTGTCTGTTACGCTTTCACTCACGTCTAAACCACTGAACTGATTTTAATAAAATTTGGTACAGAAAGAACATAGGATAGTTTTTATCGCGGACTTTTTAAGAGTTCTACAATGCGAATGCGAATGAGTACAATGAAAGCGACGCCGCGGGCGGAGGCTAGTTACATATAAAACCGGTTCAATCATTTATAATGGACAGACAAACAGGACTAGATTTGTAATTATAAGTATATACTTGTACCAACCCGCATTGAGCAAGCGTAGTGATTAATACTCTTTCCTTCTCCGTGTGAGAGGAGGCCTATTCCCAACAGTGGGACGATAAAAAGGCTGTAACAGTATATACTTGTACTTAGGCTTTATCGAAACAATAAGTCTTCATTAATAATTTCACGGATTGTCAGCAAAAATCTTTTGCTCCTTAAAAATTTTCATGAAAAATTATTTTGTAGGAAAAATGCTATTAGTCCCTCTTTGACCCCGTTGATTAATCTTTTGTCCCACTTTTCCTTGAAGTTGTTTTTTATTGAGAAATTATTTTTTAAAGGCCTGGTAATATTTAGCAGTTAGCAACATGATTTTTTTATTCTGACTTAAATATAATCTAAGAAGTTCAAGTAACAGCCGCACTGGCAAATCGATCATAAGGTTTGGCGCGGTTAGTATGTGGGTGGGTGACCATCTTATATCGTTTCGGGTAGTCGGAAGTCAAAATGTCGATCGGACAAGTAGCCGCCTCCAATATAATAGGAAAAAGGCTAGGTAGAAAATGACTTAAATGATTTCATCTGCCTAACTTTTTTCGAATAACGAGCTTCTAGACTAATCACCACTTTAAATATGATAACGTATTTTTGTCTGTTTTGTAATTTTCATCACTGTTAACACTTAAGTCAATTACCTAGGAAAAGATAAAAATATTATACTTCTTCACTCACTGAACAAAAAAAGAAATGTAAACACATGCTTTGCAAAGGGTGTGCTATTTATAACACACCCTCATTTAATATCACCAGTTATGTAAAATCTCATATTCTAGATCAAATTGACATTTACCTGTGGCTCAAGCATTCATTAAATAAATAAAATAAGATACATATTAATTTAAACTCCAGAATCGTGGTTCGTACTAAGAATTTCAATATATACGAAAACATTAATAACTCCGTAAAAAGCAAATTTTTAAAATACTTGTTTACTTAATTTTTTGGGCACTATTTATGTCCTATCATTCAGTACAGCAGACTGATTTCCTAGGTCAAACCTAGGAAATCACAAGTCCGTCATACATCGTCGTACAATAACAGTCATCATAGACAAAATCTGGCAAGCATAAAATAATTATGACAAGTAAAAAAGAAAAGTTTTCAGACATTTCTTTATTACATTAAAAAAAAATTACTAATTAACCAGGCATGTCACATAACTCAATCTAATTATTAAGTAACATAAGCCTTTCAGAGTCACTTGTTATCTTTACTAGAAAACATAAATAAATAGACTTTCATGTTTCTTCTTTATTTTCTACAAAATTCTGATAAAATTCACGCCAATATTATTGAATCAACTTCATTTGAATGACATTTGATATCTCTGGGGGTACGACATCAAAATAAGTGTCAAAATAAAGTCATTTTTATAACGCAAATTGTTATTGACTTGACATATAGAATTTTATCAGCGTCTTTTTTATTTTTAATATTGGTTTATGGCTGTTGCTGGGTAACTACTGCCCAGAGGTAAATGGAACATCAAAAATGTCGTAGAAAAGTTGATGCTGGGGTCAAGCTCAAAAATTATCATGATTAGGTCGATAGAAGTTGAAGTTTCAATTCAAAATAAACCGTGTTGTATAACAATTAAAATAATATATAGTGTGCTAACGACTTCAAAATTTACTTAGTGATGGTTCCTTTTTGCTTATTCATCAGAAAAAACACTTTCTTGCTTTACCCTAATGACTTTAAATAAAAGATATTAATAGATATGCTTTCCTAGAAGGTTACATCTATAAAGGATTTTCTTTGAATAGCACCGTAGGATTCTAAATGCAAAAATTTACCAATGTTCAGGCGGAAAAGTCCCCGGTAGTACATACAACAAAACAAAAAGCTCTCATTAAATATCTTTGCCCCCCTGAAGTTAGCGTCAGCCATTTGATCATAGGCAATAGTATGCTGTTCATACATTTAATACTGAGCAACCACTAGTATCTACCTTCAGTGTGGTAATGGTAAAACGCTTGCTCAAGAAAGCTAGCCAAAGTAGACTTTTCTAAGTTTTCTTACTACGTTTCCCTTCACCGTTAGTTAGTTCGAGATGAACTTAGAATGTAATTACACCAACACCTTGGTAACTCGAAGGAATGCTATTCGAGAAAGTAGGTTGCTAATGTTTGGCCGAACTAGTTTTCTTGTGGGAGAATCCATTTCTACTACAACCTAGGTCTTTTCCAAGTGTTTATACAAACATATTTTGTTAGTTACCTCCAGATTACTTGAATTTCATAAATACAAAAATTTTTAGTTTTCCCTTCGGGACTTGAGTGGAAATGCGTTGAACAGCGTATAATTTGTACAGTCAACTTCAGGTCAGTGGTAACAGTTTTATAGATAAATCGTACGTATTACTATTGATTTAAGATCAGTTACCACTGATGTGCGGTCTACTGTACATGTACTTTCAAATGCATCTAGGAAATATACTTACTGATTATTCCTACAAATTGCATCCCCAACGTCTTTTATGAAAATCATTTGGTTTACACTCAAAAAAATACCCATGCACGGAATTTTCCTAAAAAAATCGCCATGTACAACATCAAAACCATTTCTCTTCCCTCTAAGTAACAACCTCGTAATCTCATCAGAGTGGAAGCCACAAACCTACGAGTGTAGCATTGACCAAAAACTTACCAACACGGAGTAAGGAAAGATGAGCGGAGATGCCATAATGCAGGTAGGTCAGGCGCCTACTTCTGGCTTAAATTCGTACGGTGGGCATGACCAAAATGATCAGTTACGAGTGAACTAAAACGTTTGGGTTCTTTGGATATCTGTCAACGATTTTTGGTATTACAAAAAATCGGATCCAAAGGAGGTGTACTATTAAGGTGAGGACAGTAACGTTCTCGTCCCCCTTACAACCGCATTTTGGCGCGCTACTTTCTTAGGCGATTTTCCGTTATGGCACCTCCGCTAGTCATTTTGTTCTCCATGGTTAGCGAGAAACTCATTAGCACAAAGTTTAATCTTCACAAGTCGATACATTTGCTATATCTGTTTGGGAACGCTGTTTTCTCGAGATTTACTACTATTTCTTTATGAAGAGGTATTCAGAACTTTTTGGT
Organism: Helicoverpa armigera; assembly: GCF_030705265.1. Taxonomy (NCBI): domain Eukaryota; kingdom Metazoa; phylum Arthropoda; class Insecta; order Lepidoptera; family Noctuidae; genus Helicoverpa; species Helicoverpa armigera. Next base: position 8,563,516 of record NC_087141.1, read on the forward strand.
TGGTTAAACAAGTTTGTTTTATATTGTTGTTGAAAATAAATGAAGTGAGTTAAATCGCTAAAATTACAGTAGTAAATGTGGACTAACTGTATTTTTGGTTAACACCACTCTTTGCTACTACAAACCAGTAAATTGCAATTCCACAATTAGAAAATAGAGATTTCTTGTTGATGCTAAGTTGCTTCCGTTAACAGGCCAATATTATATAAGAAAACTACATTGATATCACTTTTTTGGATCATCAAACGAAAGGAGACTGCAGGATAATGTAAACTAACATATAAACGCTTCAAGTTCCTTATCTAACACTAAATTAACTTCTTACAAACTAGCTAAAAAACCACCTCTAAACTAAACACACTCAAAGGAAGTAAACACATTACCCTCCTTCACACACACGGTTAAAAACAAAAAAGACATTCAGAACATAGTCAGAGCGACCTCACATTAAAAACACTCAACCCTTTCAAAGTTCAACTACAAAATATAAGTCTAGGAGTTATAACGAGTGTGTTGAGCACACATGGGACGGGGGTGAAACCTGCAGACTATAGACTAAACCGTCGGCCGACAGTTGCGAGGCATCATCATCTCCCGAGCCCTTTTCGTAACCATGTTGTTTGACCTGGAAACGAACCCACACATACTTGAGAGGTTGGTTCTTTACTCACTAGGCCACCATGATAGTTCATTTTTTCTTAACAAAATTTTAATACCAATCAAAGTTTTCAGTCGTCTTTACCGGCTAAATACCTGATCTCTTTAATGTGCTACTATCATGTCGTGTCGAATTGCCGTCCCATCGGGCTATGAGAGTGAAGGAATAGTTAGTGCACCTGTGTCTGCGCAATTGCTTGTGCACTATAATATGTCCTGCGCAGTTGGCTGATCTCCTTATATATGAGAATAGCCGCCGTGGCCGAAGTCGGCCTTGGACGTGTTATTATTATTGTTACCTAATTTTGATTCCAATTACCGGCTAAATGCCTGATCTTTGTAATGTACTTTCATCTTCATACTGATTTATGAGCTCAAACAAACTATCGGCCGAATGAAAGTTTGTAGTGTGTGACGTTTATAAGGCTAGAGCTAAAGTCTTAAGCTTGGGTTTCCTAGGAAAGCGGTGCCGTCATATAGCGGCCGTCTTATTACGGACGCAAATAGACGGTCGTCTTTACGGTGATTACATGTGGAAAGTTCCACGGCCGTTTTAACACACCGTCATGAACTTTTTGTTAGTTGTATCATACTTACTAACCTGTTTTATTTAATATTTCTCAAATTTCACAACACCAATTCTGTTTTAGTTGACTTTTCTATAATCTTTACTTTTTATGTTAGATATTGCCTTCGTGGTTTCGAACGAAATCTATTAAAATTTCGTCGTCCTCGCTGCTCCAAGAGTTGTAACAAATTTTTGACGTTGTTCCGAAAAAAAAAACACAAATACGTATTAAAAAAGCTTCACCGCTTTCAATAAAACGTTCACCAAACTATCTGACACCGTCAAGACGGCCGTCATGCAAATGGCGGCACCGCTTTTTGAAGTTACGGCGTCAGTTACCGCTCTCTAGGAAACCGCCCCATTTTGTTTACATAGACAACGTTCTGGTCATGTCTTTCACCGCTGTATTACGGCCGCTATATGACGGCACCGCTTTCCTAGGAAACCAAAGCTTTACCGCGCAATTTGTTGAACTTTCCAACAGTTTTGGAGACAAGTTTTAAGTAATCTGGTGTCGTGCACCTGTTGACGTTAGGTTCAATGAACTGTTAGTGCTGTCATGGGGGGTGGGAAGCGACAAACTTTGAGGGTGCAAATTGTTTTGTTGGCTTTATTTTTTAAAAGGCTGCTGTGGTCATTAGGATAAGGATGAGTGCACCATTTAACTAAAAGGATAACCAAAACATATCAAGAAACGGTTCGATTATCGTTATTTTGTTAAATGGTGCAACCACGGTGGAAGGAAATTTTGTTCTCCGTGGGGGAAAATCACCGTAAGCACAATATTTCTTACTGCTTAACAATGACGGCCAATACAAGATTATATGGAAGGAACAAAGAGCCTACCCCAAATAAAATTGGAATAAAGACATGAGGATGATGATGATGAATTTCTTTAATTTTCATAATTGTATTTTAATTTACTTGCTTAATTTATTTGTAAGTCAAATTATTACGAACACTGTTTGTTTGAATTACGTAAAAATAATTGAATTTATTTCTTTATACTTTATGTAACAAGCCAAGAATATTATAACATTTATAACTATTGGAACGATCCGTCTGTAATGCTCGTGGGTGCAGTTGAATACTATAACTCGAGACATAACATGCAATAACATAACATGTTGCCTGTTCTCCCGTAAGGATAAGCAGAAGTACCTATACAAGCTAGAAACATTTACCTTGTAATGATTATGCCTATGTCATTGGCTATTGTCATTGTAAAAAAAAAAATTTAGATAATGACTACCATGACGCACTAACAAATATAATAAACAAAATTATTTTATGTGCGAAAAAGAGAAGAAATAAGTGAAATATGCATCATACCCATGCTCGTTAAAGATCTGTTAAAAATCAAAAAAGATAAATTATTTTAACTTCTTAAAAACATGAGTAGAAAAGACTTGTATATCTTCTCTGAGAGGAAAACATATATTTATGTTTTTAATAGATAAACTAAAAACTACTGGAATGATTTTAAATATTCTTATAAAGCTACACTATTCCCGAATAGCATAGGCTATATTTTAGTTGCCACGGGGCGCGGGTGAAACCGTGAAAAATTGGCAAGCATAAAATAATCTAAATGATTCCACGGGCAGACACTAGTATAATAACTCAATAAATTCGAATCCAATATAAATGAATGTCAAACTAAAACGCATTATGTTTTTTAATCAGAGTACCTACATTTGAAATTAATTCAAATGCAATTCGAATTAATTTAAATAAGGAATGTCGTGAGCACGCGCCGTCTGTGATTTTAACGGCACTTTAGTTTTTAATTCGTTCTGTTTTCAAATGTTTTAAGCATTTTTTTATCATAGATTCTTTTATTTCACGAATATTAATCTTCTTAGTCATATACATATTTACACACACAAGTGTGGCTTCTAAGTTTGTACCCTAAAGACTCAGAAACTAAATTAAAAGATTAAAATAATTGTTCTCATCATCATCCTCCGAGCCTTTTCCCAATCATGTTGGGGTCGGCTTCCAGTCTAACCGGACTCAGCTTAGTACCAGTGCTTTACAAGAAGCTACTGCCTATCTGACCTCCTCAACCCAGTTACCCGATACCCTTCCCAAAATAATTCTTCTCATGAAGCTACATTATTGCCAAGTGACATAGGCTGCATTTTATCTGACTACTGGCAGTAGCCCCATGAGACGCGGGTGAAACCGAGGGAAACAGTTAGTGTGAAATAAAACACCGGCATAGTTATTTTTATTCAATATACGAAGCCATGAATTATAGATCCAATATAAAAATTATCTTCAATAAATCTTTGCTTTCATTTCAAGATAAACATTAAATACGATACTTCCAGTCAAAATATTTACTCCCAAACGAACAGAATATAAGGAAAAATTCAATTTTAAAAGTACAATTAATCACGAGTATTCAAGAAACGTTCTAATATTTATGTAGCGAGCATTATTTACTAACAGTAGCACACTGCAGACTTTTAGTCGGCCGACAGTATGTTTGGGCTCAGAGCTCAGTATGAAGATGTGATAATGATTATCGGCCACGGCGTCTGTTCTCATATAAAATGATCAGCCAACACAGGACGTATTTGCTTTACGTGCACAAGCATTTGCTTGGACACAAGTGCACTCACTATTCCTTCACTCTCATAACCCGATTCGACGGCAATCCGACACGACCGGAGAGAGATCAGGCGTAAGATCGATATTAACGTGCTCTCCGATGCACGGAAGATGATGAATACCAGTGTTTTACAAGGAGCGACTTCCTATCTGACCTCCTCAACCCAGTAAAGCCAGGTAACCCAATACAGGAGTAAGATTGGTCTCTGCTGAGTAGTAAGTTAGTCATTTACAAAAAATGAAAAAGATATTCTTTTAAATTATTTTTTTTGTCTATCGTCGGCAACTGTCAGCCGACAGTTTAGTCTCCCGTTTAGAGCACAAAATAATGATAAATAATGAGTTTGAGTTTGAGTAATTAATCAAGTCGGTTCGCTCACACCTCTCCGCGCAGGTGGGTACATTAGACATGCAAATTGTGATTTATTGTTTGAACGTTTACTTTGGAAAATCTTTGGTATATGTTTATGAGAATATTAGCTGTTATATTTTGAGGAGTTCTTCGTATAAGGAGATAAAAATATAATGTAGAGGAACTTAACTATAGCTATGGTCAGATTTTTTTATCTGTTAAATCATTATAATTCTTACTTTAAATATACTATACATACTTGTTATTTTTGTTCTGATGTGAGTGACTTGTATATTTTTTTTATAATAAAAATATCGTTGAATCTACCACAGACATGTTTTATTTCTTTTTTTTTATCAAGACGGCAAAGTTTAGTGTAAACATATTATTTATTTTTTAAGCTGAATTAACAGCTTTTGAACAGCGTAAAATGATCTAATTCTTCTTGCCAAATTCATATTTTCCAAAAAACTTAAATCTTTTGGAATGTTCCTTGAGACCCTATCTATCAATATATCACAAACAACACAACATCTACCTAGAGTGTATTTGAATGCAGGAGAGCGTTAAACGCAGTTAATGTACTACAGTTAACTTGTACTACGTAAATACAATGCACAATATACAATCTTAGATCATGTAACCAACTGGACACTGCAAACAGCATCTCTAAACAAAAAAAATACTTTTTTTAAATAGACCAAGGGACGAGACAACGCAATAAATTCTGATAGCTCAACCATGCATTTTCAGTCACATTATTAAACACACACACACACACACACACACGCATAAAAATTGACAAACACAAGCATAAACTTGACGAACACAATGACATATAGAGTGATGCTTTGGTACTTTTGGTAGAAAGAAAGGCGAATCCAGTTGTTAAAATGCTCTAAGACTATTGTCGTAGCATACATTTGTCTTAGAAACGCCTATTAGCCACATATAGTGTTAAATTAATAGCTCCCGCCCTACCTACTGATTATACTACGCCGCTACGAAATGACCCTCCCATTCGTAGCACATTCGTAGGCGTGCTACGGTACCGTAGCACTTTCGTAGACGTGCTACGATATCGTAGCGATACGGTATCTTGACATCAATTTGCTATTTGCTCTCTGTAGCTTGCTTTTGCTCGCGGATTCACTCGTTTACGCAGACTTTAATTTTCATGACTTTGAGCTTCCGCAATTGAAGGGGATTTTTTTTGCCTATAGTAAACCACGTGATTTGTGATTATCATCTACATTTTTATACTAACATTAGGAGAAAACATTTTTTTATACCGTGACAGCTCCGAAACTACTGGAATGATTTGAAAAATTATTTCACTGTTGGAAAGCTACACTATCCCCGAGTAACATACTCTAATTTTTTTTCCTGTCTAGTATAAATATTGACACAACCATATTTTATTACAAAAGATTCACTACAATAAATAAAATAAAATAAATAAATAAGCCTTATAGTTTATGAAAATCCCGACTCGAATCCTTTAACCCGATGGTTGACTGGTAGAGAATGCCTTGCGGCATTAAGTCCGCCAATGTACCTATTTTGTACATAAAGTATAAATAAATAAATAAAATAACTTCAATAAAAATCTAGGTAGTCAAAAAACTCACCATCTATAAATTCTACCAATACTCAAATTACTCCAAATAACCAGGTAAGGAAATGTACACCACAATGAACGTTCACGTAACACTGTACATGAGAGAGCACAAAGCTGTGTGGCAGGTTATAATATTATTATACTTTTTGAAGTATAATATGCAACAGAAGAAATGCAAATATGCAACAGAAAAAATGTACACTATTATGAACGTTCACATAACTGTTAATAGGAGAGCTCACAGCTATGTACGGCAAGGGTTGATTCGCAAGAGAAGAGCTTATTCACCCCTTTTTTATTTACCACTTCACCAGGTAGAAATTAAACATTTACAGCCTTACTACAAAAACTTAAACATCTTACCTAAAAAAAGTGTGGCTGCAAAACGGACCTTATTTCAACGTCATAATCAGTTTTTTTACACAAGTGTTTATTTTATTTTATTTTTTCTTTATTGGCTCGCCAACAATTGTGTACACTCATAATATTACAAAATTAATTATACTATAAATAAACTAAGTGTAACAATTTCTTACAGGTAAGCACAGCATGCGATGTATTACAATAATTTATTTTGCCACATGCACTAAATTGTGGTCCTTAATGTGGGCTAAAAATGGATCAAATGCCAAATAATTATAAATATTTGCATGTTTTAAAGTTAGTAATTTAACACTAAAGAAGTGAAGAAAAAAGAAAGACAATTGAAAAATTTATACAGTGTTGAAGGTTATTTTATGGAACTTGCCAAGTGAGTCAGAATGCACATCAACAAGATCACTGTAGCTATTCAATAGCTTACACAGCCGGGGAATGATGGAGCTTGCGCCAAGAACTGTTCTACGGAGTGGGGGATGCAAGGGAGTGATAGGAGCACGAGGGTATCTAGCGGGAACTCTGAATTTAAACTTGCTAAGTAACTGTGGACAGTCTATTTTGCACCGGAGTAGTTTGTATAAGAAAACTGCATCTGTGATTTTCCTACGTCTCTCCAATGAAATTATCTTAAAATGAGCAAGTCTGGCTTCATATGAGCGTTTCTTTTTTGCAACTCCGGATGAAAACGCCAGATGCCAAAGGAATCTTTTTTGTATTCGTTCCAGCCTTAGGTTATGTGTGGCATAGTGAGGTCGCCAGACTGTGCTGCAGTATTCTAGAACGTTCCGTACAATGCAATTGTATAGCAGAATCTTTGTGCTACTGCGCCTGAATCCAGCAACGTTCCTAATAACAAATCCCAACATCCTTGAAGCTTTTTTTATGATATTCTCAATATGAGGTACAAATGTGAGTTCTTTATCAAAGGTGACTCCTAAGTCTCTAATTTGGTTAACTTCCTGGATAACAACAGGACCCACGCGATACTCCGATGGTACGAATTTCTTTTTCCTAGTGTATTTCATATGGTAGCACTTTTTTACGTTTAATTCCATGTCATTATCCGTACACCATTGAGCTAACGAGTCGATATCTCTCTGAAGTAATGCAGTATCATCATTTGATTCGATTAATCTGCAAAATTTTAGATCGTCTGCATACATGTAACATTCAGAGAACTGAAGGTAGTTAGGGATATCGTTAACGAACATATTAAATAGAACCGGACCGATGTGAGAGCCTTGTGGAACCCCTGAGGTGGTCTTGTAAGTCTCAGATTGGTAACCATTAACAGCGACAAAGAAAAGACGGTTTTCCAGATAAGATTTTAACCAATTATAAAGGGTGCCGGTAATTCCATATGCTGATAACTTGTACAAAAGTATGCTGTGGGGTACACGATCGAAAGCTTTACTAAAATCTGTGTATATTACGTCAAATTGTTTGCCGCTGTCAACGGCATCCACTAACATTTCCGTAAAAGTAACTAAATTTGTACAAGTTGATCTTGAACCTACAAACCCATGTTGAGAAGCGTTTAAATAAAGTTTAAAGTGAGACTGGATGTAGGGACAAATCATGGATTCAAAAACCTTTGCGAGAGTAGATAAGATAGAGATGGGTCTATAGTTAACTATGTTATCATTATCATCACTTTTATAGATCGGCACGACCTTTGCTCTTTTCCAAGAGTCTGGAAAAACGCCAGTGGAGAGAGATTTGTTAAAAATTATTAGTAATGGGGGTACTAAGGCGGACGCGCATGTGGAAATAAATATAGGGGGTATGCCATCAGGACCAGCGCCTTTTCGAATATCCAGTGACTTCAGCTTATTTAAAAGGCTCTCTTGATCAATCACGGGTGCCGTCAGAGGTAGACTGTTGTTCTTCATATTATGTAGATACTCTGAGACAGGAGTGCAATTGGTCGTTTTTGCATCGCTAAAAACCGATGAAAAATAAGAGGCAAACATTTCGCAAATTTTAAAACCATCTGATGACACTGTAGTACCGTTAGTCATTGTGACGGGGAATGAACTAGAACCACCTCTTTTATCCTTAATGTATGCCCAGAAGCGATTCGGATTCCTAGAGATTTCATTTTCGATATTTTTTATATAATTATTATAACAACAAGTTGCCATATTAGCGCACCTCTTGCTCAACAAATTGAATTCAATTTTGTCCATTGGATTTTTATATACTATACTATACTATAGTGTTCAAGAGACGTTTAAAAGTTTTTTATGGTACGACGTTTAAAATTTATAAAAACAACTACCATTCGTACTCAAATTACTCGAAATAATAGGAAATGTACACCACTATGAACGTTCACACAACTGTACATAGCAGAGCACACAGCTGTGTTCGGCAAGGGTTGATTCAAAGAGAAATAGCTTATTCATTTTTATTTACCACTTCATCAGATAGCCAAACACTAACAATCTATAAATTCTACCAAACCCCATACTCAAATTACTTCAAACTTCAAATATTTATTGCAATCATGAGCAGATTCATAGGAAGTCATAAAATATAAAGGTACGTATAAAATGGTACCCTGTTTTCACATAATTTTAATAATGATACCCTGTTAAGGGCGCAGCAAAACAATTTTAATATAAAATTACGTGCACACTATTTAATTAATCTGTATACACATATTATGATATTTATATCACTACATACATAGTTTAAAATAAAGTCGCTTTTTCTATCCCTATGTCCCTGCCCCTTGAGCAATTAAATCTTCAAAACTACGCAACGGATTTTGATGCGGGTTTTTTTAACAGATAGAGTGATTAAAGAGGAAGGTTTATTTTTATAACAACATCCATTATAATAGTGTTTCGCTAGTATACCTATATATTTCTAATAAGCAACAGAGGAAATGTACACCACTATGAACGTTCACACAACTGTACATAGGAGAGCACACAGCTGTGTTTGGCAAGGGTTGATTTCAAGAGAAATAGCTTATTATTTTTTTTACCACTTCACCAGGTAGAAATTAAACATTTACAGCCTTGCTACAAAAACTTAAACATATGTTGAACACTTGTCTAAAAAAGTGTGGCTGCAAAAGGGGCCTTGATGCAAAATGACTTTCTCCTTTGTCTTTGGCCTTATTTCAATGTCATCATCTGACATTTAGACAAGTGTTCAACAGGCGTTTAAAAGTTCTCAAATGACTCGAAATAAGAGGAAATGTACACCACTATGAACGTTCACACAACTGTACATAGGATAGCACACAGCTGTACGGGAAGGGTTGATTCGCAAGGGACCTGCCAGATATCGGTAGATTAATCTTAATTTGTATGTAGCTTGTACTGGTTTGAACTGGTTATAGTCGGTATAGATAGGTACATGGGTGGTTTTAGGTACTAGTGTAATGCGTATAGAGGTATTCAATTATGAGTGTTTGGGAAGTAATCTTAGGATGGCAAATTGATTCATGTTGTAACAACACATTTTAAATAGAAAATTCTAACTAGCGAAAATTACTATTTCTGTTTGTCGTGCTTTCCAGCCACTACTGAAACGATTTTGTAGATTTTGTGAAACTTGCTATATATAGAAAAATACTAGTTTGAACTGGTTATGTCGGTATATAGTTATGTATATAGGTGGTTTCTATACAGTGAACAGTGTATAGAGATTGAGGTAAAATTAATCATGACTAGTCCTGTTTCAGAAGTAATCTTGGAAACGACAAATTTATTTTAATTTTTCCGCCATAAAGCAGAAAATCCTTACGTACAAAAATGTGAAAGAAATTCTGTCTGTTCCCTTGTCGCGCTATCTGGCCACAACTACCGAACCGATTTTAATGAAAGCTGGGACATAGATAGTCTAACGTCTGTTTAAGGATGTATGCTATTGGATATAGACATTTTTTTCATCAGGAACTACTAGTAATTTGTAACTCGATCGAGATTATGGTTGAAGTAATAGTTAAATATCTTTGGTAATGTAGTTATAATACAAACACTGACCCCAATATAAACGAAATTATTGTACCACTCTAAGTACAACGGATATTGTCACAATACTTCAAAAATCCATTTTGGTAACGTTTTTGTTAGCTCTGAGATAAATAAGTAGCCGAATTCAAAAGTGTATTCCATACTGATTGATATTCATGTAATCTTATGGTCAGATCCTTAGCACAATTTAACGCAACTAGATATATTGCAAAATCATTAAATCAGTTACGTTTTGAGTTCACGATAAAACTTAGCCTTTGTCGAGCAAGCCACCAAGCAATTTATTTTACCTTACCGTAATTTTCAAAATCAGTTCTGCAGACCTATTGACTAAGTACATCACTCCTTTATAAGTATAAATATTTAAAAAAATACAAAATTATTCCTACATTTTATTTACAAAAAAAATTTCAGTTTCATTTGCGAAAAACCACCCGTTCTTTTGTAAAGTCACTGAAACTAAATAAAACGTGCTAGGAAAGCGGTTTTTCAGCGCTACAGACGAGCGTATTAGATTTTATGAGCACAAATTCTAAATTGTCGAGATATTTTTTTCTTTGTGCCATAAAGAAATGCTTTAAGCACATATACAATACCTACTTATTTGATTAAATACTATGTATTTGATTAATACATTTTATAAGTCTATCCTACACGGGAGGTATGGATTGCGTGAAAGTCGAAATGGCTAGAAAGAATATTACTTGTGAGATGACGGCAGAGAGAAGAGTATGGAAGAAGATAACATTCTGCGCCGACCGCAAATAAAAAAAAATGGGATAAGGATAGGAGGGTGATGATAAGTCTGTTTCAAAATTCTTTGAATCTAAGTAGTAAAAGAGGTAACAATAAAAATAAGATGCATACCACTAGCCAATGTAAGCAAATCTTTTTCTTTTAGTCTCTGGCATAAAGAGGGAACTTCGTTCTAAATTCTCTGGCATATAGAGGGAACTTCGTTCTAAATTCTCTGGCATAAAGAGGGAACTTCGTTCTAAATTCTCTGGCATAAAGAGGGAACTTCGTTCTAAATTCTCTGGCATAAAGAGGGAACTTCGTTCTAAATTCAAAAAATGTTCGTAAGACCAAGGTATGTCTGGCACGAACAGAGAATTTGTTCTAAATTCAAAATGTTCATAAGACCTATCTCCAACAAGAAAAGATTTGTTCTAAATTCAAAACCAGTTCGTAAAATCGCTTCTGAGCGCCCAAAATTCATTTGTTTCGCTCCGTAAGTATAATCTTAATGAAATATTAATAACTAGACTAATGTTCTGGTGAAACTTGCCCCTAATTTCGTCTAGATAACGCCTTAATCGTCGGGGAACATCGCTCGTCTCGCAAATCGCCAGTCATCGCACTTGACACTCTCTATTAATTACTTTCCTCTACATAAAAAAACCTTTTTATTTTCCTTTTTTTCTTTTTTCACCAGCCAGCCTTTGGAAAGCGCGAAGGTTTTAATCAAAGTGCTCTTTTATATTTTTATGCAAATGTCAAAAGATAATAGACGGTTATTCTCGTGTTTTTATCGGTCGTTTTAAGAAATAAGTTTTTAAATTGCTGGGCTATTAAAAATTATTGAGTTTAGTGCTTTAGTTAATTAAATTCTTAATTTTGCTGCGTCTGGGAGATAGACTAGCGTAAAAGCCTTCGTAGACGCCTTTATGAAACGAATATGGGCCATAATTATAAAGACATTATGCTACACCATTTTCTGCTGGTTGCACAAGTGCTAACGGACATTGTCTATAAGACTGTTTCTAGTCTAGGTATATTAAAACCAAAAAAGTGGATAGATATTTGAAATATTAAGTTACTATAGCATTTTATCCCTATCTACGAGAAAAATATAAAAATACTAACGTTTCAGAACGTGTTAACATTACATTTAACTTTTATGAAACATACGACCACAAATAAAACATGTGGATAAAAGACACAACAATGCCATTTCAGAGACATTCGCGCCGACCTTTCGGCTTCTATATTTAAATCACTGTGTACCCTAACATTCCTGACATAACTAAACGACAAAAATGACCTTGCCTTACCTGCTAAAGCCTCCACAACACGAATCACGAACCACACACCAAAAAACTTTGCACACTAACCTCTAGTTTCAAACCAAAAAGTATTAATACAACTACGAAGTATCTAACACTGTACCAAAAAGTTTTTATGCAATCACAACCACTTTTTTTTTAAGTACACACATACACACACAACACTTCGATTTTCGAAATTGTGGGGGAATTTTTACGCGGCGCGACGCACGTTTGCACTGTTTGCCTAAAGGCGGCACACTGGCTGGATTTCACGAATTTTCCCGACAGACAGGCTAGCGCTCTCTCTCTCAGCCGCGAAGGAACTCGACGAAGAATTTTGCAATTAAAAATCGTTAATAAACATGATTATATGACGTAGTGATAAACTGTAGGGTGAAAATGTTACAAGCAGACACGAAGTTAGGAACGTATGTTTGCGTTCTGTATTTAACATTTTTGTGTTCCATTTTTAATATATTCGTTAGCGCGAACCGTGGCTTGTTATAGTTTGTTTTCAGTTACGTAAAAGTGTGTTGGTATGTTTTCGCTTACTTTTTAGTGGGTAAGCAGACTTAGGATTCTTAGTATATTTATCTGGTTGTAATAAATCTTTAATGCCAGACTGCGATACAAAACGTTGAGAGTCATATACGCATTGTTACAGTATGTATGAATGGAAGAAATTACTATTTTAAACAAATGTAGGTAGACTGAAAATAACTCATTTTCAGATAATTTCAAACGTGAAACAACAAATCCAAATAAATGAAGTGCTAAAAATTTTGAAAAAACTTTGCTTTCAAGAAAATGAGAATTTTGTGATAGTTTTTTCACAATTGCCAATTTCCCAACTAGGTTTTCTTTCACAATACATGTTTCGTGCCTAAATTACCTTTCGCACGATTTCAGCTGTCATTATTTGAACCAGTAATTATCATTATCAAACGCCAACAGAAAATACACCAATATGAAAACGCTGTCACCTATCTCACAATAAAATTTTCTCTTTCCATTAAAATTACCGAACAAGAAGCATAATTTCTTTTGAAAATCATTTTCGGAAACAGCTGACGACGCGATCAAAGTTAAAATAGAATAATATTTAAATACGTAGGTATTTGTATTTTTCTCCAATAATCTTCATCCCACACAAAGATCAGTGAACTTTGAAGAGCATCTATCAAAGAAGTAAATATTTTTTCTCACGCACTTCGTAAACTACGTTGACATATAATTTGCTGGGGTTTGCTCGTGGTTCCACTCGTTTTTTTGGCAGTTTATTTTCGAAATTAAAGGTAAAACATTATTAGGATGAAGAATTTAGTTGATGTACCTATTATATGCTTATATTTATTCAATACTAGCTGGTGCCCGCTATATATTTTTACAAGCTATATTATTGTAAAGTTTCATTAAAATCCATTCAGTAGTTTTTGCGTGAAAGAGTAACAAACATCCATACATCCATACATACAAACTTTCGCGTTTATAATATTAGTAGGATTTTTTTAAAGATTGCACACGACAACCAATCTCAGTAAAATTATAGGTACCTTCCACAATATTGGCCTGCGGGTTTGTTCGAAAGAGTTACCGCGGCCCTGCTACATAAAAGACCTACGACGGAACACGACGGTTTTTAGTCAGTAAGAGTCTGACACTCCCTCACCGCTGCTAACCCACAGCGGGAGGGGTCATTTGATGATTTTTGGCGTCGTTAAAAAAAAGCCTTCCTCAATAAGTAGACTTTTCAACACTGAAGGATTGTTAAGTAGTTCATGAAATTAAGCGTTCAAACAAACAAATTCTTCAGCTTTATAATATTAAGTAGTGTTGACTTATGAATAGGACAATGCCTGTTAGTTTGTCGTAGCTTTGACGACTTAAGCACTTATTTGAGTAAAGCAATATAAATAAGTATATCTGTAAAAGTTCATTTCGATATAAAAATTTAAGAAATTTCCAACATAAGTTTGTTGAGAACGTCTTAAATTTTTATATTGAAATTAACTTTTTGCTAGCTATGTAATTTTAGTAAGTGCTCTAATCGTTCTTGAGTAAGCTTTCAAAAAATATATGTAAAGTAAGTACTTATATTATAAGCGCTATAAAAATATATGCCATAGCTTCATTGGGAATAATATTGAATATACATGATTAGTAAAGATTATTTATTGAGCATAATATGTCATTTCATACAGTAAGAAGTGGAACAATGTCAGACGTCCATAGTAACTTAGGCTCAATAAAAATATCCCATGTACAGTGAAAATTCTTACAGTTTTTTGTGTAGTTTAATGTCAGAAGCTTTTCTATGTTTTCCACTTTTGCATTGAACTTCTCAAAACCAAATTATCAAACTCAAATTTTTAAAACGAAAAACCTGAACTCGATAAACAAAATAATTACTTATTTAAATTATATTTTTTTTGGGAAAGTTCTAGATAACAATTAAATATTTTATAAGAAGTTAGTATTTTATATTTAAATTTTTGTAGTAAAGAACTTTGTGTCCGTGAGAATTGTGGGCCGGGTGGGCCGAAACCTGACATTGTTCTTTGAATTGATTTATTGGCATAAGATTGGGTCTCATAATTGAGTTACTCAAATCTATACATATAATAAATCTGTAGAAAAGTAATTTTTGTACATTGAAGAAATTGACAAAAAAAATAGCCAGCATGTTAAAGGATAACTAACAGAACCCATTTCCATCATTTTTGTCATTTTTGTCTGTTTGTCTGTTTGTCTGTTTGTCTGTTTATCTGTTTATCTGTTTGTTCGTTCGGGATTCACGTAAAATCTACGAATTCAACGCAGACAATGCTTATATACAAAAATTCTACGTAACTTGGGGTATTACTTAGTTTTTGTTTCATCGAAATCGATTCACTCTATCAAAAGATATGATTAATTTTGTGAATTCAAGATGTAAAATATTACGACACGCAATCTGTTTGTCAAAACTGCACATTTGAATGTTGTACTTATATTAGTTGATCGGCCTATTAATCTTTACACAGAAAATCACACCTTCATAAGTAACTTCGGAAGAAAAAAAAAATGAAAATTTTGTTTAGCCAAGGTTAAAGTAGCTCCATCTGTGGTAATCTGTGTTAAATAAATTATATAAAATTTGACAAAGGAGCGAGGTGGTAAATGACAACTAATTACCATACATTCTTTATAGAGGATTATTATTTCAACAGATGGAGTTGTGTATTTTCCGTAATTCACCATATTTTAACACGTAGTGTAATTTTTCGATAGACATTTCAATAGTGTTTGTCAGTTTGCCGTGCCACATCAAAATCCAATTATAATTATTACCTTGATGAAAGGAAAATTAATAGTTCTCAGCCAAATTTAAAACGGTGCCATCTAAATAAATTTTTGAACATTATGTCAAAAATGATGACTTTAGTATAACAATTAATTATCATTTAAAGTTACAGATGGAGTTCATATCAGGATTTTTTCATAAACATAGTTTAGCTTATCTTCCACTAATGTGGTGGCCTTAAAACAAATTACTTTGAGTGAGTAGTATTAAGTAGACCTTAATTATTTCTTCTGATGCAAAATATGTAAACTTAATCCTAGAAGAAATGAGGATCTGTCTCTCGCAAGCGCTGCTAAGCGTGAGGTAGGTAGGTAATGTAGGATTCTGTAGCTTTAAGAACAAGCCCAGATACAAAGTGCAGATAAGAAATGGGAGCTTTCTCGATTTAATACCATACACACGTAAAATGCTTTATGCGTCTGAAAACCAACACATTGCGCGTCGCATACCAGAGACATGCTTACTTTCAACTTCTGATCGCAAATACACTGGTCACGATTACGAACAGTCTCAGTAGGACCCGAGCCAAGTCTAAAAAAACACCTTTTATATACAACTACGTTTGATGTCATTCAATCACAAAGACAGAATTGTTTTCTGTTGAAAATCCTATCCACCTGTATCCTATTCTAATCCAGCATGCATTGCACAAAAACCAATGGTATCCTATTCGAGAAGTCAAAAGAGTCGACCTGCCAACGTCAGCTTCTGCGCTAAGCAAGTGTTCTTAATAGTACCATCAGAATTACATTCATCGTTGAATGAGGTGAATAAATTTTCAGAAACCGCAATAACAGTAGGAGCCAAAGCATATGATCGCTTCATAGAGCTCTGATTGGCCCCAGGTGACCAAGTCAGGTCTGATTTGTTCGTTCATCAGATCTTTGAAAGTGTGTCGGTGGATACTTACTGTCGTCCTGTGTGACACAAAATATGGTATATAAACGTCTTCCGCAAGAGCGAAATTTTCCCGGTGTGTGCGGTAGTGACGCACAGTATACAACACTTATGTTTCTTTCGATTTGCTGGCTCCACCAAGAAATGACAAATTGCAAGCGTACATTTTGAAAATCTTGGCAAAACTGCAGGTTTCAAGTACGAACTCGGGCGTGTGAGTAGCGCGGGCGCCGCGCGTGCGTCGCGTTTTGCTGCCCTGCGGCATTTACCTATAGCGCGCTCGCGGCGCGCACGTGCCGCTCTCCTTGACGTTTAACTGCTAAGGCGTTTAGCGGGCGGCGGGGATAGCGGGCGAAGGGGTAAGAACGCAACTCGAGCGCCGCGTGCTCGCGTTCACATGCCGTAGGGCAGCAAAACGCGACGTTCACGCAGCGCGCTCGCGACGCCCGCGCTACTCACACGCCCGAGGATCGCGCACGCCTAATGTGGGGTCAGCCTTACCATAGTGAGTAAGTGCACAGAAAATCCCCGTCATACAAGTGTTTCTCCCCAGTAGTGAAACTATCCTACCCTATGCGCCTGCTGATGATGATGACTCATTTTATCATCCATCCAGCTATTCCCCAACTATGTTGGTGTTGGCTTCCAGTCACCGAATCTGTTTGAGTACCAATATTTTGCTTGGAGCGACTACCTATCTAGCTACCTTCAATCCAGTCAACTACACAAGACGATATCCATGGTAAGACTGACAGACTTTCTGGCTTCTGATTAGTCGCAGCAGCTGCAGAAAATGTACAAATGACAGCTTTGTCAGACTCAAAGCATATAGACATAGATTATAACTGTTTCCTGTGAAAATTATTTACGCACCATACGTTATAATTTTCCAAATTGGCTGACTGGATCCAGAGATATTCACAACGTCACAAACTTTACTTCTTTTGTTCAGATAAATGGTCACATCTACAACACAACCTTGATCAATGAATCTATGCGACTGCTAAGTGCTAATCCTAATTATACTGTCACGTGAAAGAATGCACCTACGGGATAAGTAGTATTTTGACTATTCTATATTGCCCACGCAGACGAAGTTGCGGGCAACAGCTAGTATAAATTAAAATTAGTACATATTTATATTTTATCCGTCTATTAGAAGTACTGAAACTGCAGAGAATAACACTAGTTTAGGAAACAGGTAATTTACATAAATACCGCCAACTAAATATATTCATACTATAAAACAATACGAAAGAAAGAGACAACCTAATGCAGATATACATTCGTTCAAAAACAACATGCATCAAGTTGGGCACTCAAATTTTAAGTAACTTAGCTTGTCGCTGCGGATTATTCAAATCACATGCGTTTCCGAACGAGCGCTCGTGATGGTCTGACGTGGTTAGACTGCTTTACACTATGGATTATGGGTGACATAAGTTGGATAGTGTTTAATAGCATTTTTTGGGCAACCTTGGTCTAGTAGTTTCATTTCTGCCCTGGTCGCAAAGGTTGTAAAGATGACTGTTGTGCTCGGGTTCAAGGGTTCGATTCCTGGCCGAAATTGCTTTGTGGGTTCTAGCAACTTTCACAAAGGATAAATAAGCAACTAAATAATCATCATTATCTGCGGAGACTTTTCCCAACTACGTTGCAGTCGGCTTTGCCTTAACGTAGCTGAATACCAAGGACTGCTTTTTTCACCCTTCAACCCAGTTACCAGGCGTGCTTTTTAGCTGAGTACCAGTGACTGCCTTTTTCACCCTTCAACTAGGGCAAGCCACTTGGTAAGACTGGTCATCAGACTTACTGGTTTCCTACTACAGCCAGACATAACATACCATAGGAAATAAAATAACATTAAAATTCACATTCAAACACCTTTATTTAAAGGCTACAAATCCCCAAGTGTTCACACTAACCACGATATTCTTCAGTTCGACTGCCAAGGTACTAGGGTGACCATAATTTATGTGCACCGCGTAGCCACGTCACGAGACGTGACGGATTCCGACTATTTTCACAGTCACACTATTACGCTGTGGACATGCAAAAGTGGGTTAGGTAGTGTTTTTAGTGGTTTCAAGTTTTTTGCTTTTTCGTGGTTTCTTGGGCGGGAATTTTGAAGTCTAGTTACATAGGTACTTATCCTTACCTATGTACATTACAAATGGTGGGTAGTAGCAAATAGAGTACATAAGAAGTCCATAATAAAAAAAGAAAGTACATACAACTTATGGGAGTGCATAAGGGATTACATAGGGGTAGCACGTAAGAAAGTTCAGGGGTAGAGAAAGTTAAGGAATTCAGTCATTTATGGTGTTTTCGTTGTTGAATTCCATCACAATTGAGGCAAAGAAGACAAAGGCATTACTATACTTTCTCTTTACTCTTACGTAAAACAAAAAATAGAATCGAATTTACAACGCAATTCGTCCCTATATCAATTTACTAGCCGTTTTCCGGCGGTTTCACCCGCGTCCCGTGGGAGCTACTGCCTGCACCGGAATAAAATATAGCCTATGTTACTCACAGATAATATAGTTTTCTAATGGTGAAAGAAAATTAAAAATCGGTCCAGTAGTTTTTTAGTCTATCCATTACAACCAAACAAACAAAGTTTTCCTCTTCATAATATAATATTAGTATAGATGTGCATAAAAAACAAATGCACATCACTCAAACATGTCTCAAACGTTATGTCCTCCGGCTTACGTAGCTAACTTCTTGCACTCTGTGAGCAGTGACTAACTTATATCAAATGCATGGCCGGCATGCATGTAATCCTTCACGCGAAGTGTGACTGTGATGGAATTAAATCTAGCTGGAGATTCTTAGGAGCGAGGCTTACGGTGAGTTGCACCAATTAAAATGGTGCAACTGGGTTAATGTTATCTATTCGAAGGGGGATTTACAAGATTTCTTTCTTGGGCTCTACGCTCTTGCTTACCATGAGACGTGATTTTTGGATGATAGATCAATACAATAATAATTCCCCTTTCCCAAGAGAAACAAGTAAATGTACATATATGATGTATAACATCCCTCAGAATGATAGGGTTTGCGAATAAAACTACGGAAAACGTTCAAAACAGAAGCCTGCGGCCTTCCTCCATGAACGCTCTAGCTAATATTGAAAGATTTTTTTAAATCGGACCAGTAGTTCCTGAGCGCGTTCAAGCAAACAAACAAATTCGTCATTGTATAAAGTCAACTTAAGCCTGATTAATTCTCTCATTTATTCAAAAACCCATAATGGTAATCATTTCAAACTATTTCTACACGTTGCACAGAGGAATAAAATCTATATTCCAAGCGGCCATTTTGTTTGAAATGTCACTTCTATCGAGAACGTTCTAACATAGAAAGACAGCAATTTGGTGAAAGTTAGCTGTGAAATTGTCGGCTCTGAGAAAATTATTGACGATTTGCCATCTAGATTCAAATATTTGACGTGACTATCATTTTGAAATATGGTGATATTTTTTAAGTATTGTTGGATAGTTTGACTTGATATTATACCACTGAATAATATACTTTTTTTGGTTGGAAGTCATAAAATGAGCCCTCCTGCTGTTGGCCCAGGGGCGTCAGGAAGTGTCAGGCTTTAACTGACCTACCACGTTAATTCTGGAGCTCATTGTGATAAGCTGGTATTCGAGAACTCTTGCAAACAATCCTGCAGTCCCCTGATAGACCTTCATTGAATATTGAGCTCTTTGTAGTAAATAGTTGTCAAAATTTTGCGGTTACAAATCGGTCGAGTGGTTTCTGAGACGAGGGCGAAATAAATAAGGGGATAAGTGCTTTATGCTATTTTTATCGAGTAGGTACATCAAGCAGTTCCCACGTGGCTGAAACCGATGTTAGAACCTAGTTTTTGCAACAAAAGCTTAGCACCTACAATTTTCCTGAAAATTACACTATTTTCCCAACCCCTATTTTACCGAAAACACCTGTAAATGTACAGGCAAAACTTATATTGGCCCGTCGATCACTCCCGGATTGAAATTACGGACTCCATAAACATTGTGGTGACCACACGTCGGTAATAATATGAGCCTTTATTTATACGCTTATAATTGACATGCGGTTAGTCCATTTATGTTAAGCATGAATTATGTAGGAAAATGTGGGACAATATTTGATGAGCGTTTTAATAGACTTGCAATTTATGTTGTTATAATCAAAGTTATGTTTTGATGGGTTTTAAGCTTTTTTAGAGGATAAAAATATGTTTTTAACTAGAGCTGGTTTCGGTTTAGTATAAGTTTTATTTAAGTAGCGTGAACAAACTTATTTTTCTAAGGATTTCTCAATACACCAATTACGAAAAACCTAAGAGGGAGATAATGCCTCTGTTATTTTGATTCGCGAAAATAACCCTTTTAAAACTTTCGTTTTCCTCGGTGAGTCAAGTAGGTACGTATTTAATTCTAATGGGAAGCGGGTGAAACCGCTGACAGAAGCCATTAAAAATATACATGATATGCACATGTTAATACTTTTCTGAACAGATCAGATTGTAATGACACAAAACATAAATTCAACCTTATATCTAATACAAACTACACATAAAACATTCACTTAGATCACACAACATAATGACACGAACTCGCCCATTTGGCCACACATCAACAAAGTGAGGTAGTCACACATTTATCATGTGCTTTAGTGGGTATATGTATCTTTATATATCGCTACGTCTGTCGCGAGAGAGGATAATGCATAAAATATTATTGCTATGGCTCCCGTTTTATGAAGAATGTCCATATATTGATATTATTCTGTTGTGGAGGAAAATATGAAAGACGGAATATTGTCTGTCGTTTGAACATCTTTGACAGTCGTTACGGGTAGTCAAAAGCCAGTAAGTCTGACAACCAAACTTGCTGAGGTGTATTGGGTTGTCCGGGTAACTGGGTTGAGAAGGACAGATAGGCAGTCGCTCCTTGTAAAACACTGGTAAGTGGTACTCTGCTGCATCCGGTTAGACTGGAAGCCGACCCCAACATAGTTGGAAGAAGCCTAGATACATAGATGATGATTAAGTATAAAGATGTGTCTTTATGTATCTCTACGTATGTGGCGCGAGAGGATAATGCATAAAATATTATTGCTATGGCTCACGTTTCGTGGGGAATGTCCATATATTGATATTGTTCTGTTCTGTAAGAATAGGAATGAACAGGGGGTATAAATAAGATTTTTGGCGTAGGTCTAGCGTATTAAAAGGAAGCTGGACTATTCTCGGGTGACAAAAACTATAGGTATTATATCCGGGTACGAGAAGTAGTGTTAGTTAGAGAACAAAATCTACTACCAGAGTTACATACCACATCTGTCCTATCTTAATTAAAGGGCGAGATACTTTTCCCTGTCAAAAATCTAGGTGGTGTTGGTAGCTCATGACATCAACAGAAGGAAGTAAAATTGACATGTAAAAACATGCCAAAATAACACTAACCAAATATGTTTACCAAAACGTCGGGTTCGACAACCTCGAACAATGATTGAGCCTTAAACGTTTAACCGGCCTCGCCCTCTGCTGCTCATAATTCCCTCTTTTTAATATATTTATAAGGGATAGCCCTCCCGCAATCTGTTTCCAGAAATACGAATATTTTTTACTTTATCCAGAACAGCGCGTGCTTGCAAAAATATGTTTGCGGCCGGTTAAGTGGTTATTTCTATACTGTGTACTTCCAATGCTGGGTTTGTTGTGTGTATTTGTAATATTGTATGTAGAGAAACAGGAATGTATGTTGTGTTATGTAACAGACCGATATACTAAGCGTTGTATGCATGGAGAACAAATAACCAGCGGAGGCGTCATAACGGAAAATCTTCTAAGAAAGTAGCGCGCCGAAATAGGTATCCGGGGATGAGGAACGTTACTGTCTCAGGCTCTCAGCCCGTATAGGGAATCCGCCCATTATTTGGAAAAAAACAAAAATCGTTAGCAGATCCAGAACACGAAGGCTTTGTTAGTTCACACGCAGCTGGTCGTTTTGGTCACACCGACCGTACGTATTTGATCTAGAAGAAGGCGCCTGACTTACTGCCTAGGACTTACCTGAATTAGGTTTTATTTTTGTGGGAAATCATCAAATGACTCCATCCGCTGTGGGTGCAGCGTGAGGGAGTCTCAGTCTCTAATTTACTAAAACCCATCGAGTTCCTTCTTAAGCCCTTTATGTACCAGGGCCGCGGTAACTCTATCGAACAACCCCGCAGCCCCGGCAGGCTTTGGCCCTGGTTGGCCCGACTTTGATTCACTGACACTCTTTGAGGAGCTCGTGTAACAACGCCCGCCGTAGTCACTGACCTGTCTTCTCTTAGAAGACGGAAGAACGATGAGACAACCGAAGTTGTAAACCCATGTGGACTTACCTACCTTATGGCATCTCCGCTCATCTTTCCTCACTCCGTGATCGTATGTAATATTTATTGAGCGGTTTGTTTACATTTTGTGAGGTCAGTATGCCAATGGACGCAATATCTGAGCTTGGTATACTTTCCTCTGCTATTCATGGTGAGGTGCTACTTAAGGGGCACATAAAATATTGTGGTAGCAATCAGCTTGCCTGGTTAGTTTTATTTCTCACTTGATTCTTGAGTGGTCAGCATAAGTGGAGTTACCTTATTTGTTTTTACCTAATATCCGGAACTACTGAAGCGATTTGAAAAATTCTTTCAAAGTTAGGAATACATTCATACGACTGACTTAGGCTAAATTTACGGACAGAAATTCCACCTGTGAAAAAATGCTGCTGAAACCGCGTGAAACAGCTAAATAAATATCTCCCAAAAAATATGAACTACAATATTACTAAGTAAAACTAGCACAATAAATAAAAACGTAATTAGGTAAATATAATATAGTTAATATAAGTGCCGGTTTTATTTACCTAATGTTCCTAGAATTCTATATTATTTGACAAAACATACAAAACTTACTGAAATAATAAAACTTCTTCAATCTCGTGAACAATAAGTGAAATATAATTTATTTAGTGTGTCGCAAAATAGGCATTAAATATACATAATATTTTTATTGAACTTGATATTAAACTTTTATTTTCATCATATATACAAAGCCATATCTTTTAAGTGTCTATATTTACTTATGTTTATTTAAATATGTGTGTTTTAAATATGTTTCTGATATATCTCACTCTCCCTAATGTTTAAAAAAATAACATTTAAAAAAACTAACGTTACAGTTTCGGTTCGTCAAATGAGGCATCCTTTTGGACATAGGAAATCATCAGATAACCCTCCCGTTGTGGATACAGCGAGAAAGAGTGTCAGACTCTTACTTACTAAAACCCACCATACTCCTTCTGAAGCCCTTTACGTACAAGATCCGAAGTAACTCGTCGTAGCCCCAGTAAAATTAATGCACCCTAAGTTTTTAATTTGTCGCAAATTGAGAGAGTAAATGATCACCTGTATCCTTTTAAAAGAAAAGAAACTTAGGTACTTTCCAACCAAGTGTGACTAATTAATTCTCCATCGAAATCAGTTAACAAGCCCAATTTAGAATCCACTAATTTATCACTAAGCTGTCGTTTCGTTGGGCACTTTTCGCGCCAATAACGTGGGAACGCAAAATTTTCAGGTATTTTTACTCGAGTCCTGTTA
Source organism: Helicoverpa armigera (assembly GCF_030705265.1). Taxonomy (NCBI): domain Eukaryota; kingdom Metazoa; phylum Arthropoda; class Insecta; order Lepidoptera; family Noctuidae; genus Helicoverpa; species Helicoverpa armigera. The sequence goes on from NC_087141.1 coordinate 8,587,641, forward strand.
GTGCGGAATGATTGCCAATTAACAGGAATTAGGGCTGGTCCTACTCATATTTTTTTGGAGTTTGAAAGCCGAAAATGTTAGTGGGATAACCTATACTAGTTACCTAATTTAATTGGTCCGTAACAGCGCTTATAGATTAGCGGATTTTCCACAGGCGGCTTTTCGGGTGCATAAAAAAACCTGTTTCGATAAATGGGTCTATCTAAAACTGAAAAAAAAACATCAAATAAAAAAAAAACAAACAAATCCTCAGTACTGGTTAACATGTTGGTTAAATTATATTAATATAACCGCGATAAAGTCTGTAAAAGTAGTTTTATTTACACAAATCCTCAGTTTAATGATATAAGCTTACGAAAAAAATTCCCAAGCCTTCCTAACAAAAAAAACAAAAGATCCAAAAGTTCAAAAAAAGAACATTCTGATTCCAACATTATTTACCCATAACCAATTTAGTCACCAGCATCCCCCACTCACATAGCCCATAAACTAAAGATGCAACTCAATATTATCCTTACGTTTCGAAGCCGAGTCGAGCGCCCTCCAGCCTACTCGAGTCTTGAGCACCTCGCCCCGATCTTTACGATTAATTGAGAGGGCAAAACCACGCTAAATTGCCTGTACAAATGGTATGTTTGCAGGTTATAGCTGACTGAAGTTCGAGTATATGCATGTGGAGTTTCGTGAGAAATTAATAGAAGCTCCTAATATTTTTGGGAAAAGTTCAAAATGTACTTAATATCCATTTCCATCCAAACTAATATTATAAATGCGAAAGTAACTCTGTCTGTCAGTCTGTCTGTCTTTCTGTCTGTCTGTCTGTCTTTTCTTCACGCCTAAACTACTGAACTGATTTGTGTGAAATTTGGTACAGACATAGTTTGAAACTTGAGAAAGGACATAGGATAGTTTTTATTACAAAAAAAAAAAAAATATTCCGGACATATAGCGCCATCTATTGGTCAAATCAAAAATCTGCTGGTAGTCACTATTCCACGCGAACGAAGTTGCGGGCAAAAGCTAGTATTTTCATATTTTCCCAACTTTGTTTATATTTTGAAGGATGAATGAGAAAAAACCTATGTAGGTGTGTGCATCGTCTAGCAGGTGCCGTTTCCCGAGTTTGTTTGGCTCCGTTTTAGTTTGATTGGGTACAACTGAGTACCCATTTTTTTACATGGAGTGCCTATGCCTATCGAACCTTCTTGACCCCGTAACCTGGGCAGACGGGTACGCCTTGGTAAGACTGGTTATCAAATTTCTGGCCTCTGTGACAGCTGAAACAAAAAAAAACTTTATGAACTATCAAATCATCAGTGTTTTCAACGTCCTATTGCTGGGAATAGTCTTCTTCTCGTAAACAAAAAGATTGAATGTTTGGCAAGCAAGGCAAATTTGGGATTTCAGACATCAATTCATTTTTCTTATGATATTTTTCTTCGTTTGTATATAAAAGTGTAACATAGGCACCATATTACTATAGGTAGTAACCTATCAAAAACTAAGAAAACAAAGGAACTCTTTGATCATTTCAGTAGGTTTATTTCCAGCCATTTAATGGGGTTGCGCCATTTGCGATCAAACTGGCACAAATCCAGACTTGCGCGATTCTGAAAACTTTCTTATTAAAAAAGGAGCAATGTCAATGGCCTACTAGGAAATCTCTATAAACTTTTCGATCGGTTTTAGTAAAATCTTGTTGAGCAGCCGCATTTAAAGCTGCCATACTTAGGTATTTTGAATTGATTTAAAGATTAGTTCAGTATATGACAGCCCATTTACTAAGAAATGCGGTGGTTTTCGGACCGCAGGCAAAACCACGGACACAGGCTAAAAATGTTACATACTAAGCATATAATATTTTGTGATTTTTGACATTATAGGGGGTATATCTGAACCTGTTGAAAATTTTACCAATCAGTCAAAATCAAACCACATTATCTGTGAGTGACATAAGCCATGCTTTGATCCATGTGCTAGAGTATTTTTAAAGCGAGAACAGCTAGTTTTCAATAATATCGGATCTTTCAAATGTTTGTTTATTCACAATTCTCACACAAATAACAGTACCCTTATCTGCTAATCGAAAATAAATAGCGACCCGATACCCTCTTCAAGGGCCAGCTTTTATTAACAACCATATACCATGGACGGTGCAAAAATATAGTTTTCAGTTCCTTAATATGTCTTCCACATATGGGATATTATTATAAGTTGCAATTTATCTATTTTTCGATATTTGTGTCCCTACTGTCTAATTTTAGAATGAATAGGAATCTTTTCTATGGGGATTGGTCGATTTTCGTTTGTTTCTGTCAGTCTCTAAGCCTCGTTGGTCTTGTTGTCGCATAATACGACTGTTGTACGACGTCTCGGGTTCGATTCCTTTCACAATGCAGGTAAGAAGTCTGGAAGTTGGTACCCGTGCATTGGAGAGCACGTTTATGTTGTCGGTCCGATCTCTCTTTCTCCGGTGTTGTCCGATTTCCGTCCGATGAGAGTGAAGAAATAGTGAGTGCACCTGTGTCTGCGCTAATGCATGTGCACTATAATATGTCCTGCGCAACTGGCTGAATACCTTACATGAGAACAACCGCCGTAGTCCACAATCGGCTAGGACGCAACTAGATATTATTGCTTCCGATCCGTGCTTCAAAGTTGACCCTATGAAAGCAAGCTAAGTAAAGTACACTCTTTTGCAAAAAAAACGGGCACCTTTGCGAAATCTTAGTTATAAGGACTTTACGTGTATTTCAAAGGGTTTTAATAATTGTAGTATGTTTCTAGCATCAAAAGAGTTACTCAAGCATGCGTGAGAGTGTATTCTAAATTTGAATTTTGTACAATTGCTAAGAAATTGGTTAAACCTTGTTTTGGACTAATTTCTAGCAGAAAGTTCGTCGGTTTTTTAAAAAGTTTTCGAAGTGATTTTCAGGAAAATGATAATGCAGTTTTAATGAATGATTAATGAACTTTTTTGTTAGATCAAAACATTTTTGAAAAACTATGCGTATTTGATAATATTTTCACCTGCTCTAAATGGGCTATACTGATGATTGATGGCAATGTTAATGGTTTCGGTATTTTAGTGTAAAGCGTCCTATTGTTTAGATATTGTACCCAAGTGTTTTAAAATATCGCTTTTTCATAATTAAACACTATTTAGAAGAGTATCAGTACTTTGAGCTGCGACAAAACTAATTTAAAGTAAGCAGTGCCGATCACAACTCGTCTCCTATCGGACTTTGACATTTTTAAAAGTCTTGAAATTCTACAAAATACAGAAAATAGCGCATAGACTGTGAGCACGAGGTCTTAAGGTCTCGTAATCAATGTTTTTTAAACAACCTCGTCACTTGGGAAACTCGGTAGACCTCTGAAGATCTATGAATCTGAGCGTTCAAATAGCGTGTTTTCATCCCACGGACATTTTATTAAATAAACTTGCCTACAATGAGATTTTCTGGCATCTACAGCACTTTCATACTTAAATCATAACAATAATTGACTATCTGCTAATTTCTTAAGAAACATAGGTTTGGCCAATAATTTTGAATACATGACTCCCTTTCAGCTAAATCGTCGTTTAGTAACCCGATACCTATGGAGTTATCGAGAGCTTCCACCCGGCAATAATTTGACTTTTTAGATAACTTTAACCCTCCTCATCATTTTTCATATGGTTAATTTTAACATTTATCACAATGTTTGGTATTTTTTAAATGTCAAAGTCCGATAGGAGACGTGTTGTGATCGGCACTGCTTACTTTAAATTAGTTTTGTCGCAGCTCAAAGTACTGATACTCTTCTAAATAGTGTTTAATTATGAAAAAGCGATATTTTAAAACACGTGGGTACAATATCTAAACAATAGAACGCTTTACACTAAAATACCGAAACTCTTAACATTGCCATCAATCATCAGTATAGCCCTTTTAGAGCAGGTGAAAATTTTATCAAATACGCATAGTTTTTCAAAAATGTTTTGATCTAACAAAAAAGTACATTAATCATTAATTAAAACTGCATTATCGTTTTCCTGAAAATCACTTCGAAAACTTTTCAAAAACCGACGAACTTTCTGCTAGCAATAAGTCCAAAACAAGGTTTAACCAATTTCTTAGCAATAGTACAAAATTCAAATTTAGAATACACTTTCACGCATGCTCGACTAACTCTTTTGATGCTAGAAACATACTACAATCATTAAAACCCTTTGAAATACACGTAAAGTCCTTAAAACTAAGATTTCGCATAGGTGCCCGTTTTTTTGCAAAAGAGTTTACTTACCTACTAAATAAAGTGATACCTATATAAAAGGAGTGAAGTGATGAAGTAACAAACACACACAAACATGCGCTTTTAACTATATTACAGTGATATTCAGTGGCACAACCGAAAATGTTAAAAGTGTTGCCATAAATACTTATTCGGGGTAACAAACTGTTCGCGAGCGAGGATCGCGCTAACTCTTCACTCAATTATCATGGCGGCGGAATTATAAACAGCTGAGCGCTGCAATGCGAGCTGCCGGAATTATTTTATTTTGAATAAAGAATCTCATTTAAATGTGGAACTGTCGTTCGTTTTTTGACGGAGTGGTGGAAAGAGTTATAAATGTCGTTGGTTATGTGTTGTTTTAAGTTTTTTTTTTTTTGCACAGATAATAAATATGTGCTGCATTTGTTTAGTTAAACAAATAAAATGTTAAGACCCAGATGTTCAAAATAGCCATATTTTAATGTGACTACTAGGAGTGACCTGCTGTTGAATAAGTTGTTACGCTACTTAAATAATAATAACCAAAATTGTTGGATGCCTGCTCTCAGGCAAAAACTACTGAACAATACATCTCTTATATCAAAGTAATATATGTATGTATAAGTGGGCTACTTTTAATCTGGATACGAAAATTATTTTCCACTCACAGCTAGATAGTTTAAAATCCCAAAAGAAAAACTACGAAAAGAGTTTGTTTCAAACAAACTGTAGGTAGGTACCTACCTAAATAACAAAAAACTAGAAGCCATTTCCTTTACAATCCAATTGTATAGAATGCGCCATAGACTAAATTGAAACCTCTTTGCGTTCAGCCCTTAAAACCTTCACAATGTCATACGTAGTATAAACCTTTGATTGCTCTACTCCCACTGCCGTATATTTTATGTTTACATGGAGAGAGAGAAAGTATGAATAAGACAAGCTATATACATAGTTCAAAAAATGATGTTTGTGGGTGGGTTACTCACATTTGCATCGCCTGAAAAAAGGCCATCAAGCTGAACTTCAACATTATATTTAACATGTGTAGGTAAAATACCTCTACAAGGAAACAAATATTTTGAGTTTGAGTACCTATAATGGAATTGGCTACTGGTTACCAAAGATGTACCTATGTCCATTAGAGATTTCTAGATCTAGAGTTTCTACTAGATCGTAGAATTTGTATTTGCTTGAACGAGAAAGCTCAGGGAACAAAGAGCCGATTTGTTTTTTTTTTTTTTAGTTTTAGACAGCCCATATAACGAGAAAGGCTAAATACACAACGAGCAGGCTTTTATCGAGTTGAGCGAAGTAGTTCTCAAGGGACGTGAGTGAAACCACTGGAAGATTGCAATTATGTAATTATAATGACTTTACAGTGTACCTAACTCTCGCATGTATGCAATAATTACTTAGGCTTATTCATACTCTGAGGTAACAATTTAAAGTGTAGATGTTACAGAGAGATCAAAAGTGAATTGAAAGCGTTCAGTTAACGATGCTGACTTAATATTACCGTGTTGTTAACTTCCATAATACTTCCCATAGAAGTTATGACTTTGACTTACTGTGAAAGTACCTACATACATATTGTACCAATTTCCTTATTTTATACTAAGTTTCGCCCGCGACATTGCCCGCAACTCGTCGGAATTTTCAATTTAGTGCACCACTGAAAATTAAGACTATAACCACAGATTATATAATAGTTCTATCATCATCATCATCATCATCATTTCAGCCGTAGGACGTCCACTGCTGAACATAGGCCTCCCCCTTAGATCTCCACAGATACCTGTTGGAAGCGATAGTTCTATAACCTTCTTCAAAAAATGAGCTATCTAACACCAAAGGAAATATTCAAATTGGATCATTACTTCCTGAGATAAGCGCGTTCAAGCAAACTAAAATCCTCTGCTTTATATTATTAGTACCGATTCTTCAGACGAACTCCCAGAACTTATAATAATCTCTTCTGTTACGAAATAACTGGTAACACTTAGTTTATTTATGTACCACTACTAATGATACAATCTACATTATTACTGAAGGAGATACCGTCAAAAGAAAACCAATATAGCGTCCGCACAAATCCCTAAACGCAGCAGACATAAGACTCAAGTATTGACTGCCTCGAACTTAGAGCATTCGACCAACTGGAGGTGTCATTACTATACTTTTAAAGTATTACTTTATCTATGGGAAAATGTCTGCTAATTTACCCGCGGGCGGCGAGGTGTCGCAATAAATACCTATGCCTAGTGACAGCTCATTCATGCATATTGGACCACACATCAACCGAGTAATACAGAGTGCAGTAGAGTACCAGTTTTTTTACATGGGGCGACTGCCTGGGGCGCGATTCTCCTAATTTTACTTAAGCGACATACGATTGACGTTCGACTCGATTCGACTGAGATCCGATTCCGACTCGATTACGATTGAAGCGTATGTGGCATTCCACTATTTATTCTTTGAAATAAACGTTTTAGGCGTCGTCCTAATTGGCAGCGATCGCGCGATGGCGCGATGCGTTTTTCATCTCACGATCTCACTTGCGAGGTTCCGAGGTTCAAATAGGACGCTCTGATGAAATCTGTATGTTTGAACTCATCGAACGACGAGAACGCATCGTGTCATAGCACAATCGCTGTCAATTAGGACGACGTCTTAGATGAAAAACGCATCGTGCCATCGCGCGATCGCTGCCAATTAGGACGACGCCTTATCCTTTTCTGTCATTCAATAATGAATCATTTTGTCTGCAAATGATTTACGATTGCAAAATGATTGTACAGCCAACTACCGTATAGACCAAAATCACCAAAATAGCAATGTCAATCGAATACGATTGGTCTTTTATTAGTAGCAGAATGTCCGATATGGTTAAAACTGCTATTGCGATCATATTGCGATTCGATTTCTATTCGATTTTTACATTATTAACTTAGGAGAATCGGGCCCCTGTCTGACGTCCTCAACCCAGTTACCAACCTGGGCAACCCAAAACCCCTTAGTAAGACTGGTTGTCAGACATTCTGAACATTTTGTACCACGTTGTTTTCACGTCCACGACAAAATCGTTAAACACAAGCATAAGACACATGTACCTACAATTGTACAAGCATCATATTTTATTTATTTATTTAACAGTTTATGGGCACAGTTACACACAGAACAGAGACAAGAAGAAAAATAGTACAAACATAGGGTACCTTTTCTCAAAAGGACGTCGGCGTCTCCAATTATCTAAATCGTCTAAGAACTCTAGGAAGCTCGCATACGCCGCCATTATTAATTCAGAGCCCCGTCCTACATCCAATAAGGAGCGCTATAACTCAGCTAGGCTAAATTAAATTTGCAAGCAACCGCTCTCAAAAAGCCAAGGTGTACGCCTGAGGAGGTCGCGTCGCGATAATTGTTAGCGCCCGTTTGACAGGTGGGTCAGTGCCTTAGTAATTTTAAATATGAAACATCGTAGCATTCGCGGTTTTAAGTACCTACAGCATTTTTTTTTTTGTTAGAAATAATAGTTTTCATGCCAAAAAAATAAATAATAGTTTATCAATGCCACAAAAAAGTTATAGTTCCTGGAAAATTAATAGATTCTATATAACTTTACTTTCTGATGATGTGAATTTTAATACTTGAACTCATTAAATGCAATTTTTTCTTTATAAATTTTGTCTACGTTGAGTTCGTAGATTTTACGTGTTGCGTGCAAAAACAAACAGACAAAAATTTTCAAAAATCATAGAAATGGATTCTCTTCAGCACGCTGGCTAATTATTTTCCGAAACTACTACACTGATTTGGAAAATTCACTATGTTATATTTTTTCCAATTACGGGCCGTAGTTCCCACGCAACGCGGATGAAACTGCGGGAAAACAGCTACTTTTGTTTTATCACTCCTTATATAATAAATCAAATAAATTAGCATATACATAGGGGTACCTATTTACACTACACACAATAGTTTTTGTTTGTCCATCCGTTATAAAATTAAATCTGTCACAAGCACTCTAATAAAGTTCGGCGCGTTCCGTCCCATTTTATTTTAATTGGAACATGAAACTTTGTTAAAGGGTAACTTATTTCGAAATTACCACTGGCTATAGTTGTTAAAGAGTTTATGAAGCTTTAGTTTTGCACGAATAAATGACGCTATTCTTTGGGTCCTTATTTCCATGGACCATTTAATAGTTACACATTTTTTAACTACGTACGAATTTAAATTCAACGTATTATCTGTGATCCCTGCGCTAACAACTCAACTGGTGGACCAATTTTAATGGCTAAGAAGCTTTTAATGACAATTTTAATTAACGTGCGTGGCTAAGAAAATTGATACCATTATTCAGTATCACTTTTATTACCTACAAGCTTACCTAAAAAAAATCCGTTTAAAGATGGCGGACACACACATGATGAGTTGAAACATGTGAAACCCTTTTTGCGTCATAAGCTAATTATTTAGGACATTTATTATTTTAATGGATTGTACCTAATGGAACTACCGTATCTACAATTGTATTGGATAGGTACAACTATTAATATCAAATTGTAGATTCAATTAAGCTTTACCAAATGGATTGGATTGCGTAGGTAGACTCGTAGGTAGGTAGGTACAACTATTATAATGTATCTGTAATCAGTAATTTGCTAAGTGTTTCTGGTCTAGTTGTAAGTATATGTAGGTAGGTAATATCTATGTGGGAAGTTAATAATTTGGCCATGAAACTCAGTTGATGTAGGTACCTACCTAAGTAATCTAACACAACTATATTTGTTAGGGGTAGGTCGGCTGTGCAATTTCAAAACCTAGTATCTGACATTTTTTTTTAAAAGCGTGTTTTTGCATTTTTCGACCTTATAGACCACTCTCCACATACTACAATAGCAAACACTCCCAAAAATTTGACAAAAACGAAGTTACACAAAGTCGGAAACCTAGTATCTACAGTAAACGTTTTCAAAATGCAAAAATTACAAGATTAAAACATAGTATCTAACATCAACCATTTTAAAAACCTAGTAAGTGCTTGTAGTTACTTGGATATAAAATGGTTCATGTAGATACTAAGTCAATGAAATGGTTGTAATAAACGTCAAAACTCCCGCGCAACTTTAGTAAGTGAGAAGAAGTCGTTGCAAGTGCGTGTTTTTGTCTCTAAAAATGAGTAAAAATCAGTTTTATAAGTCGAAATTGATCTTGAGTGCTTTAAAAGAACAACATGGTGAAATTTAAGTACGCTTCAGTGTATAATATTGTCAAGATTGTTTGTTTTCCAAGGTTTTTTATGAATAAAAGGCATTTTTTTTAACGACGTCAAAAATCATCAAATGTAGGTACCCTCCCGCTGTGGGTTAGCAGCGGTGAGGGAGTGTCAGACTCTTACTGACTAAAAACCGTCGTGTTCCGTCGTGGGCCTTTTATGTGCCAGGGCCGCGGCATCTCTTTCGAACAACTCGCAGCCCCAGCAGGCCTTGGCCCTACTGGGCCCCGCTGGGGTTGCTGACATCTCTTTGAGGAGCGCGTGGAACAACACGGGCACGGGTCTGTCGTCTAAGCAGACTGACGGAAGCTCAGCCACCCGAACTCACCACCCACAGACCCACGCCTACGGTGGCCGGGAGTCATCTCGCGACACCCGGCTCCCGTGGTGTCTACCTGGTCCAGCGCGGCGGCCGGGATGAGAGGTGCGAACTCTCTGACGTTCCGCCGCCTCCTTCTCGACCATGACTGCTTCGCCGAAGGAGGCGACGGCATCCCATTCCCTCTCGCCCCGGACCATGGCCTGAACCAGGGCCAGACGGGAGAGGTCGCCGCCGCCTAAAGCCTCGACGAGTACCCAGCGGTGCCCTTCCCACGCAGGGCACTCCTGGACTGTGTGGTCCACCGTGTCCTCGGGGCTGTCCGCACAGTGGTGACACCCGGGCGCCTCCTCACGACCGATTCGATGCAGGTACCTCCCGAAACAACCGTGTCCGGTGAGGACCTGCGTCATGCGATACGTGAGGGCGCCTTGACTCCTCCCGAGCCACTCCTCAAAGAGGGGACTTACCGCCACTATGGTGGCGTACCCTGCACTGGGTTGCAACAGTCGTTCCCTCCAGGCCACCATGAGATATTATTAGTTTGGATTTAGTAATGTGGTTAGAACGTTTGTCTTAGTCTGAAACTCGACTTACTAACTTGTTTAGGTACTTACCTAAATACCTACTTGGGCTGCGGGGTTGTTCGAAAGAGTAACCGCGTCTAAAGAAGGAACATGATGGGTTTTAGTCAGTAAGAGTCTGACACTCCCTCACGCTGCACCCACAGCGGAAGGGGTCATTTGAAGCTTTCTCATAAAAAATAAGGCCTATATCTACCTACTTGTAGTTAGTTTGATGAAAACAGTTTAATAATAGTAATTAGTAATAAAAGTATTTATTAAAATTGTTCTTCAATACAATATTAAAGTAATTTGAGAATAGTAGAAATACATTTTGAATACCCTACGTATTAAGTAGCTGCAGTCCAATAATATAATACTAATATTGAAATACTTATATACATCATTTTTAATGAAATGTTGATCAATGCAACCTATTAAACAATATAATTTTATATGAAGTGTGAGGAGGTTCTATAATTTATGTTTTTTTTAACAGAAATTGTTTTTTTTTACAATATTTTTGGCTCTAACCTAACAGCACTCAAGAGAACCGTTACATGTCAGGCCCAAGTTCATCAAAATAAACCTCAATTTTCAAAGAATTTTCTTAAAACTAATGTTTACAATCAATTTTCACATTATTTTTAGAAAATATATAGAATTATAACTAGATTTATCCTGCATTTTATTAAACTGTGTTATAATTCTATAATGTTTTTAATAACATCCCCCTTCACTTCTATTTTGATTTATGGTATAATCATTCCATATAGGTACTAAAAAGAGAGAAATAATTCCTCCCTAAATATCAGACTTACAATAATCTGTTAAAATAGACTTATAAACTTGATTATCCAATAACCTACAATCACATTACAAAGCTATATATCTGATGGGCAAGTCTAAACTCATATTTCTATAGAATAAGCCATTCATTCCTGTTCTTGGGGAGTAATATCTTCGGAGTACTTCTCTGACTTCTGCAACCGTTATTGCTGGTACTCCTTCGTATCCAGACTTGATGTAAACAGCATTGCTCAAACTGACCGGATTGCAGAAGTAGCCACCTTCAAACTTGCTGAATGGATCTCCGCTCTTCTTCTTACCATCTTGACGAACCAAGAACACTCCGTCCACAATCTCCGCAACAGTTTCATAAGCAATAAAGCATAGGACTTCTAATGCGGACTGTGTTAACTTAAACTCTTTCATTGGATTCAGCCAGCGTTCTAGTTTGACAAAGCCTTTGCCTATGCCATACCCAGAACGAAAAGACATGCATCTAGCTTTATGGTACGCCTCATACTTCTCGAAAGTCATAGACTCTGTAATTTTAGCTGCTCTAACTTTTCTTATGTAGTCTATGGAATCAAACTTTATCTGACTGACTTCATCAGCCTCATCAAATTCCCGAATGTAGTCAATGTGTGTCCTACGTTTCTTGACAGCTAGGTCTTTCTCTTCCTCTATTATCATCCCAGTTATCATTGCCTCGCTAGCCGTACCAATATTCAGGACGCATTTCTTGTCAATTTGATCCAATTTTAACTGATAGTCATGCAAGCGTTTTAACTTCTTTGTATTCTTTCTCATTAAGTATATAATGTCGTAATTGGAAATAGCCTTACCGCACCTCAAATTGCAGTTCATGTGTGCTTCTTGGATCATAAATTTCAGTTGTTGTTGAACAATACTTTCAACCAAAACAACAGTTGCTGCGTTTGGGTTCGGATTGTCGCCAAAACCGTGCATCATGCCAGATATTTCTTTCTGGAAGTTTGTAGTTTCGGTGCCGTCCATTGTGAAATAATTAGCCATGGTTAGAGCTTTTAGCTTTTTACGGGTACGACAAAGTAAATGCTTTCACAAACAATAGTTTACCCTCAGATTAATGTCAAACGAATTGTTTCATTTGTTTGACAGATGACAGCATCCATGGCGTTTAGTTATTTTAATTATTGAAAACTGATGATAGTTTTGTGGATATTTAGCATACCCAGCCAGACCACCTTTTAAAATTATTCTTAGTGTGAAATTAATTCATTACAACGTTGAACTATTACAATCATACCATTTCTATGCATTTGTCTTTTTACAAAGCATGCATAACTAAACGTATAAATCCCGATCAGCTGATTGTTATGTCAAATTATCGTAAATAGAAACGAAAACTACGATTAGGAATTAATTAAGCTTTTTAAACTGAGTAAAACAACACTTGCACATAGCTGTGTTCATTTCGTGACCTCGCTGAAGTTTCGCATTCATTTCATAATTATTTCAAGGCCCGTTTGGATCGCACAACGTAAATTAACCTCAAAATCATGAATGTAAGAAATTTCATAATAAATGGTGTAATAAAACAGAGTTTTTTGAGACAAATCCGTCTTTCATCATGTTGGTCTTGTGGCAAGGACGCTAAGAATGTGGAGAACAGTTTATTCTGCGGAAGTTGCAATGCATTACAGCAACCGGTCAAAGGTGACAATTATTTTAAAATCATGGGAGTCAGTGAAACCTACGACTTAGATGAGGCGGAGTTAGCCAAGAAATATAAAGAACTACAGAGATATTTGCATCCAGATAAATTTGCAAACAGGTAATGGAACATTATTAAATTTCTTTTTGCACATTTTGTGTACTATTTTATTTGGTTATGGCACTACACAATACAAAATAGTCAAGACGAAATCCTACAAAAAATAGCTTATGTCTAACCTGATTAATTCTTAATTGAGTAATATTGTATTGTGTTTGTGTACATACCATTTTTTGACTAGCTTCTGCCCACGGTTCCACATTCTTCCTAAAGGAACTTCTTCCCACACAAAATTCATCAAAATCCATCCATCCATGTGTGAAAGAGTTACAAACATACATACATTCTTAAAAGCTTTTGTGTTTATAATTATAATTTAAGAAGAACGATTTTAATGAAGTTTTCAAAATGTTTCAGACAAAAGGAAGAGCAAGAAATCTCAGAAAAATATTCATCTTTGGTGAACGAGGCATACAAAACATTATTGGAACCATTAAATAGAGGTAATTATATTACTAGTACCTAGTACTATTAACACAACCTGATCTGTTTAATGACATATAATTAGTATATAATAATGGCACCACCATACTAGCTCTGGCTTTTAAAATAAGAAATAAATAATACCATCCATCAAAGTGCATTTATTGGCCTTTTTAAATTAATTTTCCCAAAGTAAATGCACAAAATTGCAAACCATTAAAAAAGATGATTTTAGACTGGGGCTCATTTCTGCTAATTTAATAATGTGTCAATTGGTTAACAATTGAATCTCAATAGAAGTTTAAAACTTTGCTGGCCTTCTGCTACTAATATGAGACCATTGGTTTCCTATGACATTTCATTGGTTTGCGCCGTGTCTGACATTGGTAAGTAAGGCATAGGGTAGTCTACTCTATAATCATATTGCAATCTTATTAAATCACACAAAATGATAAACACGTTTATTTAAAATAAAATAAGAGTTTAAATCGCATCACTCATTGAAACTCTTGGTAGAAATTGAAAGGCAACACCTAAGGCCTCCAGGTAGGGGACTGTATAGGAATTGAGAACGAAAATTGATATAGCGCGGCCAAAGATGAAATACAAACTATTAAAACTTATGTGTAAAACAAAAACACCTATATTTTTCAGGCATATACATGCTGCGTCTAAGAGGAAAAGAGATCCCTGAAAACACAGAAGTAGACCAAACATTCTTAATGCAAATAATGGAGAAGAATGAAGAAGTGGAGAATGCGGAAACAGAAGAAGAAATTATGGCATTAAATGCAGAGAATAAAAAACAAATAAAGAGTTTGCAGAAACAAGTCTCCACAGCGTTTTTCGATGGAGATATGAAAAGAGTTATAAGATTATTAGGTGTAATGAAATATTACACAAGTATAGACAACCAAATACAATCTTCTATTCGTAATAAAGGGATCATACGGTAAAACAGTTTGACCAGTATATCGAGAAATGTAATGGTGGCGCCACTGTCTATGGAGAATATCAAAAATCCCATACATGAACTTTAGTTCCTAATTTCGCCACCTGACATGATATTGAAATATGGACCTTAGATTTTTAAAATAGAATGTTTGTTTTTAAAATAATAGTTGTTATGTTATGAAAATGATAAAAATATATTCAAAATATTGTTATTGAAATCTTTACATGCTTGTTTAAATTGTTCCCTTTTCTAAGATTGATTTAATCAGTATTTACTAAAAACTAGTTATACAGACAGACATAAGCTTGATACTTAATTTGAAATACAGTGTTGAAAAACAAAATACAGAATTTAGGCTTAGTAACTTCGATTTATTCATTTAGTATTTATAAAGTCACAGTTAGGATTTTAGCTGGCCACAATAGATAAGCCTTTTTTATGTTTTAAGTACCTTACAACAGTATGCGATAAGCTCTCAGCTAACCCATGGTAGCCGTGGCAAAATTTGACGGACGCGATTTTATTTTATTTATTTAAAGTATTTCGCGAACTTTCAATCGTTTTCTTTGTGGTTTCATCCTTGGCAAAGTGATCGTGGACCCTGATTGGGCAGCATTCAGAATAGACTCTTGATATCCCACCACGTCTCTTGCGGAGGTATTTACACTACCGACTAACACGGGGGCCTGCCTTTCAACCGTCACAAATCACAAAGTGCAACAAAATTCAGGTAACCCTTACCTGATTTTTTTATTCACGTCTTATAATCGTTTTACTATGAAGCCACCCCTTGCTACATTGTATATTTTTTTGAACCGGTTGCGAGGCATTGAAGGTTCACCATCCCCGCTCTAGAGAGAGAGTACCAATCATTTAGTTTTGTGCTTGCATCGGATCAATACCTACCGTGTATGTGCAATCGAAGTGTCCCTTTTTCCTAAAGTATCAAGATTTAACCAGAATGCACCGGTATACTCTCATCATATTATATTTGAGCTGGTGTTTTGTGGGAGGTAAGTAGCATTTCCTATCGTTTAATTGAATAAAGTTTTAAATTAGTGGAACATTTTGAAATTTTGGCCCATCGGCTTGGTGGGGAGGACTAACACAGACGCACGATCGAGCATATCGGGCAAAAGGCAAACCAGCATTCATCGCAGTCTGCACCCATGATCTACTTACTTATTATGTGATAGCGAATTCCGCCATACGGGTACCAGTGGCTCTTTGTCCTTGGCAGTCAGTACGAAGTCAGAGGCTGCAAATTCTCCCAATCACTCACCAATCAAACGTTCAGTGCTGATTTTGGATTAAAAAAAATATTTTTCATAATACACTTCAATCAGAAGCTGTTTAGGATCCATCTACATACTACATAGATAATAATTCTCAGTGTACATGCTTCTAGACTTGTAGGACACGTTTATTTATGCTCCTATCTCTTTTTCAGCAAACACTGAAAGCCCAACAACTCTCAAGGAATACCTCCGCAAAGTCGCATTAGAGACGGTCGAAGTCCTTGACCGCATGATCCAGAATTTGCAGACCGATATAGACCCGTTCCCCGTCCTGGCCCAGGTTTTCAAGTACGACCATGAAAGTAAGGAGTTCCAACAAGAATGTATAGGAGTCATTGTGACGGACTATCACGTTCTGTCAGCTGCACACTGCTTTCCTTTGGGCATGGAGTAAGATTTGTTACAATCATATTCTTTTTAGTATCTTGTTTTATAAATGCCAAAGTTTGATTATTTTTTGTAGATATTATGATCACTGGATTTTTAAGTTTGTGTTTTTTTAAATTCTTACAGTGTTAGTTACTGGTTGGTTCGCGTAGGCTCAAGTTACCGTTCTTCTGGTGGGGTGATACACAATGTGAGAGCTATCAGAGTGCATGAAAACTACGAAGAACTAGAACACACAAACGATATAGCTATCATGGCGATGGTTGAACCGTTCATCTTTAACAATAATGTTAGACAGGCCTCAATTCCAATCCATGGATTAGAATTTGACGACAATTTTGAATGTACTCTCGTAGGATGGGGTGCGTTACAGGTTTGTAGTTTATTCAACGTCATAAATTATGTATTAGGTGTTACCAATCTAGTAATCGGAGCAACCCTATCCTCCATATTGTAAATATCTGAATTCTCAGGCGCAACGAAATTCAGGTGCCAACAACATATTTTGCTCTATTGTCCATATTTTAATGTTTATGTAAAAAAGTAATACAGTGCGCTATATTCTGTCTAGAGTTGAGTCTTTCAGAATATTTCTTTATTTTGAAACATTCAATCGATTCACCCCATTATTCAACTTGCACTCTGAAATTAACCTTTTAAACCTTTTTTACAGCCTGGCGGTCTACGGAGTGATAAACTGGAACTCACTAAACTTGTCACTATAGGCCAGCACGATTGCACGCAGAAATACGGGACTATTTCGAAAGTCATTCAAAATTCCATGATTTGCGCCGTGCGTGTCGACAATGGAGGATCTGCAGGTTGCAAAGGAGATTCAGGGGGGCCTTTAATATACAACGGTGTGGTTGTAGGCCTCGTGTCATTCGGAGTATCGTGTCAACACCCTGACTTCCCAGGAGTATACACGAAGGTTTCACATTACAATGACTGGATTAAAACGACTGTGCTTGCTGTTTGAGTACCTAATTTTAAAAATTGTGAAACTTTTCTTATGCGTTTACGGTTGAAACGGCTTGAAATGGATGACGTAGGTACGCGTTCCAGGCGTCATTACTTTTTATTATGTGTCAATTGGATATCAATTGAATCTCAATAGCCCTCCGGATAAGATATTGATATATGGACCTTAGATTTAAATTAGAATGACTGTTTTACAATAATAGTTTTTATTTTAGGAAAATGATACCTATGTGAAATTACACAAAATATTTTTATTGCAATCTTTACATTTTTTTCCTATTCGAAAATTGCTTTAGGTAATCCGTATTTATATAAAACGAATTATCTATTTCATTTTTACATACAGACGCAATCTTGATATCTAATTTGAAATACATTGGAACTTTTAATTTAGGCCTAATAAATAGGTACCTATATTTAGAATAATTCATTGAGTAATACATCGCCGTGTATTATTGCCGATAAAAATTACGCGTTTGATAGTGTAAACAAAAAGTTGTTTTGCGTACCTAAGTGTCGTGGTAATACGCGTGATTCTTGCCCGAAGAGAGACTCGAAAGACTTGTTCTGGTATGTTTGTGGTGAGAAAGGTTTCGTTAGGGTCAAATTTTCCTTCGTGTAAAAATAATAATGTTTCGAATTGTAATGTTGATCTAGATAACTCACTTTCATAACCACGAGATAATATACTCTACTCACTTAATTCGGTACCTACTCACAAGTGAGTGTTATAATATAGGGTGTGAGAACAAAAATATTATTGTCAGTCAAGGCCGACCGATCTTAAATATTGAAATTAGATTGCCGTGGCTCGTGTGAGTAGGTCACAGAAAGTTCACGCAAGGCGGTGGAATGGTTCCCATTGGCTCCCAGTAGGGCCAAGGCCTACTGGGGCTGCGGGATTGTTCGAAAGAGTTACCGCGGTCCTGGTACATAAGAGGCCTACGACGGAACGCGATGGTTTTTAGTCGGTAAGAGTCTGACACTCCCTCACCACTGCTAACCCACAGCGGGAGGGGTCATTTGATGATTTTTGACGTCGTTAAAAAAAAAGCGGTGGAATGGTGAACCTGTTTCGGGAAGACGAGGGCAAACCAAAAAAAGGTTTCGGGAACCGACGCCGTTCGCCGAGCATCATATAGACACCGGCGATCATCCTATCGCACAGACCTACTGTTTTGGTACCAAAGTCTATAGTGGGTTTTGTGTAGATTGAGACTCAGCGCTGCTACTACGCTACTAGAACCGATGCGTATCCTATGCCGTGAACTATTGTGAAGATGAATAAACATACAGCGGTGTTTGTTGTTATAACATTCAATTGTTTTCTTGATAGTTTTACTATTCGCAAAGTGAACGTGGTCGTGGATTGGTCAGCATTCAGAAATCAGAATGGGTCTCTGTCTTGACATCCCGTCACGCCGCATAGGTAGTCGGCCTTTCAACCGTAGCAAATCACAAAATATCAAAGTAAAGTACATCAAAATTTAGATAGCCATTACTAGAGTTTACTCACGTCTATTCACGGTTTACCATGAAGCCACCCCTGCTGAGAGTTCCAATCATTTAGTTTTGTGCTTGCCCAATGCAAATCATCAGTATCAAAAAGTGTCTGTGCAATCAAAGTGTCACTTTTTCCAAAAGTATCAAGATTTAACCAGAATGCCCCGGTATAATCTCATCATATTATATTTGAGCTGGTGTTTAATGGGAGGTAAGTAGCGTTTCCTAGCTTTTTATAGTAGGTACCTATAACGTTTTATATACGTTTTGAAAGTTTGGCCCATCAGCTCGCCGGGAAGGCCCCGTGGCTAAAACAGACGCATGATGGAAATTCACACAATTAGTCTTGCTAACCAAATCCACGCACCAATCAGTAGTTCAGTGCTGTAGAAGCGGCAGTTAGATTTCGTTTGTTTTTTGCCCCCACTGTGCCATGCGACGACGCGATAGTCTCAAGTATAAATATCAGGAAAAAGGCCAATTTTAGATTTAAAAATATATTTCTCATATATATCAATACAGACAAGAAAAATAATAGAACAGTACAAAGGCACTGCTTATTTCATAAGAAATCTGCCAGCAGGCCCGTTATGGCCTGCCTTATAATTTTCAGTCATGAGCAGACCTACCTAACATGCTAATTCATGCTCCTATCTTTTCCAGCAAACACACAACACCTATTAATCATTAACGAAGTCATACAACGCACGATCCAGGTTATGCCCACCCAGATAGACCAGTTCCCAATCCTGGCTCAGGTGTTAAAGTACTACTTTGAATCTAAGCAGTACCAACAACAATGCGCGGGAGTCATTCTGACGAGTTACCATGTACTGTCAGCTGCACATTGCTTTCCTGTCGGCATGGAGTAAGTACGATATATTGTTGCAATCATATTTATTGTTTAAAAAGACGCAAGAGTTTTTTTCTGTGTTCGTTCGATTTGGCATGCGCTTAGAGCGTATTTAAACAAGCGGGCAAAAAGCTTAGGCCGTCTTTTGGATCCTATTTATCTTATATCCCCATATCTAGCGGACCAGTAGATCCAACTGCTTTAGAGCGCTTTCACACTTGAAGATTTTCCGTGACGTGACGTTGCTCGATTCTCTTATGGGCGATATAGTAAACAATTGACAACTTCCGCTGCACATGACGTTGCTCGGTTCTCTCTTATGATGGGCGATGCAGCAAACAATTGACTGCTGGTGCAAAAGATGACGTTTAATACCAAGCGGCAGATTTTTGCCACAAATCTGCAAATGTGAAAGCGCTGTTGCAGTAAGAACTTAGGTACTGTCAGGGCCACAAATAATCAAACTTTTTCATTTGTTAAAATAGACGGTATGGATTTTTATGTTTATTTTTTATTTGTACAGTGTTAGAAACTGGATGATTTGCGTCGGCTCAAGCTACCGCTCTTCTGGTGGGGTGTTACACAACGTGAAAGCTATCAAAGTGCATGAAAAGTACGACAAGTCAAAAAACACGAACGATATAGCCATTGTGGAGGTCACTAATCCATTCACCTTTAACAGTAATGTTAGACAAGCCAGAATTCTATCCTATGGATCGGAAATAAGCCCCAATTCTGCATGTACACTCGTAGGATGGGGTGCATTAAAGGTTTGTAGTTTATTCTACGTAATAATTATGTATTAGCATTAATTACTATCTGCAGACCATCTACTATCTCATCTCTCTAGATTTTTCCTAACTATTTGGGGGTCGCGTGTAACTGGTACTTGTTTTACATAAAGTAACTGCCTGTATGACCTCCTCAACCCAGTTATCTGGGCAACCCTATCCCCCTTGGTACTATCATGATCTGACTTCTCAGGCGTACCGGTGAAATTCAGTCGTCAACAACGTATTTTTTTCTCTATTGTTCATATATTAAAGTTCAAAATAGAGTACTCACGAAGCCGCACGCGTCGATGCGTGTGAGTTGAGTCTTTCAATTGATTTCTCAAAACATTTATTCCATTCATCCTGTTATTCAACTCTAAAATCAAACCTTTTTTCCAGCGTTACGGCCCACAGCCAGAACAACTGAAACTCACAAATGTCGTCACAATAGATCAGTGTGATTGCATTCGGAGATACGGGACTATTGGGAGAATCATTCGAAATTCCATGATTTGCGCCATACGTATAGACGGTAGACAATCTGCCGCTTGCAAAGGAGATTCAGGGGGCCCTTTAATATATAACGGTGTGGTTGTAGGCCTCGTGTCTTTCGGAGTTTGGTGCCAAAACCCCGACTACCCAGCAGTATACACGAAGGTTTCATATTACACTGAGTGGATTAAAAGGACTACGAGTGTTATTTGATTAATTTGTTGAATAAATTTGTTTTCTTTTTGTTATGCTTAAGTTGAGTAGTACCTAAATTACAACTATAATAAGTATTTAAGGAATGCCCCATACTACAGATTACCCATTCGTTTCATGAATCTGAGAAATTTCAGAATTAATCTCAGGTGTCCACAGAATCGAAATCTCAGGTGATTGAATCTCAGTTGGATATCAATTGTATGTCGCTTAAGTATAATTATCAGAATTAAGCCCCAGGTAGGTAGAAGGTAAATAAGGTGTGTCGGTGGTAATATCCAGATGAACCGAGCGGGAAATCCGCTAGTTTGAAAGCTCTCTTACATTAACCTCTCTGCTCGACAAGACGACGGTAACCAAATGAATTTGAAGGAGGAAAAATACCTAAAATGCAAACATGTTGAACAAAAAAATACCAAGCATTATAATTACCATTTAAAAATCAATTAACTACCAGGATAATTACATGTTATGATCATTTTTTGCTTGGAACTACTTACCGCTAAACTAGATACCTACTAAAACAAATTACCTGATGATTTATTTTCTTATCGATTATCTACCGAGAGCTCTCATAATGATTGATGTTCGACACGCGGTGACACCCTATTTGCATTTTCTATGCGAAACCAAACGAACTTGATACTTGACTTGAAATATTGAGGATTTAGTACCTAGGCAGGAACTTAACTATCTAGGTACAAGAACAAATAGATGAGATAAATTAGTTTGATTGTAAGGATGCGTCTACATGGTGCATGTAGCTGGAACAAGTTAACATGCGCAAGTGACAAGAGCACACGGGTGGGTATTTTGCTTTGGTACATGCGCGAGTCACTGGACCCGCACGTTTTTAAAATGTATAAATTTAACCTGCACATGTGCCTGCCATGTTACTTGCACCGTGTAGATGCACCCTTAGTTTACGGTAATAAAGTAGGCAGTAGGTATAATTTTAAGTACGAAAGTGTTACCCCTTTTACTGAGCGTGAGAGATGTGGCAGAGGACTTTGTTTTATATGTACCTAGTGCTATTATAGGCTATAAGCGACATACAAGCTAATCTCAGGATTCGATTAGGTCCAATTAGATAATTTATTTCAGTGTTAGATAGCCTATTTATCAAGGAAGGCTATACATAGGCTTTTTATCTGGGTTCGTACAGAAGTTCCCACGGGATACGATAAGAACCTCTAGCAGAAACGAGTCTTAAATATTTAACATTAAGATCCCGAATTCCTCACTACCTACTTAAGAAACTTCTCTTGTTCGAAGTCTTCTATGTTAAATCACATTCAAGTATCAAAACTATTCGTCGTAGTACACAATATGCTCGCCATAATTCAAGTCCAGTCTCCAGAGAGTATCACATCGCCCCGTGTTTGCATCCGATCAGTATCAAAATAGTGTCTGTGCGGTAAACTGTTTGTCGTGCATAATACCTAGAGTTAAAAGTATCAAAATATTGCCAAAATGCTTCGGTATAGTGTCATCTTTTATTTGGGCCTGTGTTTTTTACAAGGTAAGTCAAAAGCTTTTCTCTATTATAAACTTATAAGTAGACTTAATAATGTAAGAGGTAC
This sequence comes from Helicoverpa armigera, assembly GCF_030705265.1. NCBI lineage: Eukaryota > Metazoa > Arthropoda > Insecta > Lepidoptera > Noctuidae > Helicoverpa > Helicoverpa armigera. Next base: position 8,610,127 of record NC_087141.1, read on the forward strand.
TTGCCTACACTTGGTGCAGTTCTCTAGATTTCCTGAACCGATTTTTAAAATTGCTTGAGTTAAAAGCTGGGTTATTCGTGATTGTTATCGGCTATAGGTGTTTTATTCGGTTACGGAGAGTGGTTTTCTGGGGAAGCGGGTGAAAACGGAACAATCACTCAGATAATTTTAAAATAAACAACAAAAAAGTAAAAGAATTTTCAGGACATTTTGAGGAACAGGAACGTTACTGTCTCCATACTTATACACCTTCTTTGGACCCGCATATTTTTTGCAATACCAAACTTATTATTTTACTCGTAACTGAGAGTTTTGGCATGACCGGTCGTAAGTATTTGACCTAGAAAAAGGCGCGTGACCTACCTGCATTATGGCATCTCCATCTTTCTCTACTCCGTGCTTACACCTCAATCTTGAACTTTCTCGTGGTAATGAGTAAGCAAGTATGAATTACTTGTGTGAGCATATAATTTTATAGCTAATGTACCTATATAGGTAAGTAGTTAATGGAGTCATGTATTAGAAAAGCTCCGTTAACCTTATTGATTTACTACTAACTTGCGAACAGTGGTTCAGATCGAATTGCAATAACCCGCTATATTTTGATACTTTGCTTCGACTCCGTAGTCATGCAGCTATACAGCATGATAATGATATGATTTTTTTTCTTTAAGATTTATACCGGTTCTTACCTAGCTATAATTAATTAAGTAAAGTTCTCGTCAAAGTTGGTTTACGGTGGCTTGCAATGCGCGGCGTGAGGCACTAGGAACAAGAAAGTTAGGAAGTTGCGAAAACTGTTTAAGTATATAAAAAAGGTAAAAAGTAATTTACTCAAAATAGGTTGAATGAAACCCCCAATACTATCGCCCTTCACCACTTCCTATCTGTTTTTGCTAGTAAGAAGAAGTGGTAGAATAAACTCCCCAGCAACACAATTCTGTCCATAATTTTCTTAATCACCATTTTGTTTCAGTGCACACCCAATTCTACAACTTCAACATCCTAACCAGAGTCATCCAGGGTGTACCAACTCAGATAGAACGATACCCCATCCTTGCTCAGCTGTTGCTGGACGCATGGGGCACTCAGGAGTTCGTGCAGCACTGCGCAGGAGTCATTCTGACTTCACGCCATGTGCTGTCAGCCGCGCACTGCTTTCAAAATAACGATCATACGGGCAGGAAGTAAGATGTGATTTGAGTTTTTGTCAGAAACCCCACTTACCGTCAGTTGCACAAAGCTCCATTAAAGTTAAAGCTTCATTAAATCTGTTGCTGTCACTTTTATCTTATTGACAAAGAAAGAGTCAGCAATAGATTCAAAGAAGCTTTCATTTTAATGGAGCTTTGTGCAACTGACGGTAAGTATTTAAAAAAGCTTGTAATTAAAATTTAAACAAGATGTTATTAAAATAAAATGTTTTGCCTTATTTACTACAAAAACTACTTAAACATCTGTTGAACACTTGTCTAAAAATAAGTGTGGCTGCACAACGGACCTAATTTCAAAGTCATAGTCTGTCTAACTCGCCAAGTATCAAGACTATTTTTTTTTATCTTTGTATTGCAGTTACACACATCCCAAATATTGGAAGCTTCGAGTTGGCTCGTCATACCGCTCTGGGGGTGGGGTACTCCATAATTTGAAGACCATCATACCCCATCGTGGTTTCGACAAATACTTCTACACAAACGACATTGCGATCGTAGTGGTATCTAAGCCTTTTGCGTTCAATACAAATGTTAGACAAGGCACGATTATCAAGCAAGGAGTCGAGATTAAACCTGATTCTCTTTGCACTCTGGTCGGATGGGGGGTTTTAGAGGTTTGTATTTTATTCCTGTCAGATGGATATCCTTACTAAACCGTTACTAAATAGGTAAAGAAATAAAATTGTGCCTGTTTTTCCTGTACCTATGTCACCTACCTATTATATATTAAAAAAAAATTAAATCGACGCTCGGCCCTCATGCTCCTCACATTGCCAGCGCATCAGCGAGACAATGCTCATTACTTTCTACTATATGAGGTCAATATACTACTATAAAATTTAACGTAATTGAAATATTGTTTCTACTATAGGCACCTAAATTACCACCAGCCGAATGCAGCAAACAACTTAAAGCTGCCAGCGAAATGTCCCAATGCCAGGTGTGTTCACCAAATAACTCGCAAAGTGTACGCTAGCAGCCTTACTTATAATGCCAAGTTTCTAATTCGATAGCTTAGCAAACCCTGTTTATGTTAGCTCGCCTATCCGTTAATATAATAATAATATTTTTATTCAGCCTAATTATTTATTTTGTTCCAGCCTGATGGTCCACAGCCAGATCAATTACAGCACACAAACCTCTTCACAATAGACCAACACATTTGTGCGATGCGATACAATACAATAGGCGCAGTCATTCAAGACTCCATGATGTGCGCTGGACGAGTGGACACAGGAGGCCCAGACGGCTGTTTTGGGGACTCCGGTGGTCCTTTACTATACAAAGGCCTAGTCGCAGGCATTGTGTCTTTCGGCTATTCCTGTGGACATCGCTACTTTCCCGGTGTTTATACAAAAGTCTCACATTACACCAATTGGGTTTTGAAAACTGTTAATAGCAATAAATAAATTGGTTATTTTTATGTACTCGTCTTTAATTTATAAATGTAAGCCTTACTTATATTAAAAAGTCGTGGTGGCCTAGTGGGCAAAGAACCAACCTCTCGAGTATGAGGGCGCGGGTTCGATACCAGGTCAGGCAAGTACCAATGCAACTTTTCTAAGTTTGTATGTACTTTCTAAGTATATCTTAGACACCAATGACTGTGTTTCGGATGGCACGTTAAACTGTAGGTCCCGGCTGTCATTGAACATCCTTGGCAGTCGTTACGGGTAGTCAGAAGCCAGTAAGTCTGACACCAGTCTAACCAAGGGGTATCGGGTTGCCCGGGTAACCGGGTTGAGGAGGTCAGATAGGCAGTCGCTTCTTGTAAAGCACTGGTACTCAGCTGAATCCGGTTAGACTGGAAGCCGACCCCAACATAGTTTGGGAAAAAAGGCTCGGAGGATTGATTTGTAATATAAGTATAGATTTTTGAGATCGATCGTGCCTGTTTAAATATGACTGATTCCTTTTTTGAAGGGTTGCAACACAAAATGCAACTGTCGCCTTTCTGTCAGTGTCACTGTCATTTTATTTCGTGATCTTTGAATTTTTGAGACTCTCAAGAGTTTATCGATTTTTCTTATTACTGAAGAATTTAACGTGTATCTGCGTTAAATTTTAGAAAAGCATATATTTCACAAAACATATAATGGGCAAAAAAGGTGTCATTCCATTTGTTAAAGATTTTTATTACGATCCTTTCAAGTGGTGAGTAATTATAACCTCTTGTTCAAAATGTGGTATTGCGTGCAATGTAAACTTTTGATTAGGAATCATTTATTACATTATGAAAACGCTAAGCCTAGTTTACAAGTTCTAGATGAAATCCATTGAATACTCAATAATCCGGATCTATCCGAATGCATAGCATTCTTCAGAAATAATAATTGGTTTATGAACTTCTAAAAAGAATCATTTCATATTCACTTCTGTCTATTGTATTTGTATACTTACTTATAAAATAAGAGCGCGAATATATACCTACAAGTATTGCAAATATTACGCCTTATGTCAAAAGCTACTTAAAAATATGCCTTGTTATCCATTTATGATTAAACTTATAAATCTTAGCAAATCAATGACAATATGCAGTTCTATCAGCTCCATTATTTAGAATTTTATGTTCCTGGACAAACTTAGCATAAAAACTAGTTAATTCTGACTAAAACTTCCTATTCAAAGTTCTGTAGCTGTCAATAAGTTAAATAAGTATTGAGCAAATGAAAAAGAAACTCTTTCCTGCTCACTTTCTTATTTGATCTTTACTGGCTTAATTTATATCAGGTGAGGATATCAATTCATATTATATGTATAAATAGATACATCTATAAAATGAAATGGTAACTTAAAATGTGGCAGTTAATTAGCCCTTCTGCACATTATAAACCAGTAACACAATACGTTAACACCTTCATGCAAACCTTCCTCTCAACCTCTGCTAGAAAAAAAAAAATCTCAACTATGTATCAAAGTTGGGCACACAAATTGCAAGAGCAAATGTACATTTTGCCTAACTGCCTACCATATAATAATTCCCTTCTAGTCTCAATCCGTCCTAAGGTTGTCTGGAAGAGATCGCTCTTAGCCAAGAGACAGCCCATTATGTGACCTATTTTAATTAGATTTAAGATCAAAAATGTAAAAATTGGTCTACCTAATAAAGTATGCATAAATAGTTGCATTTTTGTAATCTTTATTGTAAATAATGTTTAGTTTGAATTATTTACTGAACTCTCTTATAAATTATGTTGTATCTTATATTACTATATTGTTCTACTGTATTTATTTACAGTAACAGTTTTATTAATACAACAGCACATTTAACTGACCAGTTTATCACTCACCGATAAGTTTATCTGTAATTGTTTTATAAACAGAGTAAATTGTATGTATTGTGTACTAGCAGCAAGAAAAACAAAAAACTAAAAACAAGTAATAATAACTTTTTGCACAAAATGTTAGGTAAAAGTAGTACAATAGTAGAAGCTACATTTTTAGTTAATATGCTGCGCCTACCACAAATATAATTGGGATAAGTTCAGGAGATTGATGATGAGTGAGAAATACCTATAGGTAATCTGAAAAACTTTATTTTTCCCAAAAATACTTAACATTGCAATAATCAAAATAGGTCAGGCCCGCCGTAAGCGGGCGTGCAGCGCGTGCACCGCACGCGGGCGGCACGTCCTAGGGGGCGGCAAATCTAGCGAGTTATCACGTAATATTTAAAAATACAATATCTTTTTACTAATGATTTGATTTCAATATTTCCGAACACAGCAATAGCGCTAAGAATATTACTTACACTGCCGGTTTCAGTTAGGTACAGCTGTTGAAAGGACATTTTCAAAATTAAAGATTCTTAAAAACGATTTAAGATCAACCAGTGGCATAGCGTGGAGCAAATGCTATTTAGGGGGCGGCAAAATTAAACCAATAAAATTTCAGAAAAAGCCGCCCTGGCTTTGGTCGTCTCCTATTAATTTTGACTGTTTCACCCTTTGCATCCCCAAAAAAATTCGCGCTCGCTGCGCTCGCGGCTCTATGTCAGATATCGCATTTTATCTTTGTTTAATTGTTGAGGCATTCAATTCCGAAAAAACATTTTTCGCGCACGTCCGTTATGACTTTTTATGATATATTTACTTCATGAAAACTCTAAGGAAAAAATCGCGCTCGCTTCGCTCGCGGCTTTTACACATCACTTCTGTGCATATCTTACTTTTTCACTTTGCTTTGTTAATTTACAGTACTTTTTATTTGTTTTGTGTCCTGAGACTAAAAAATTTTCGCGCTCGCTCCGCTCGCGCTTCCTTACATATGGAGTGCATCTCATAGTTTGACTTTTCAACTGGAAACCCATCAAATAACATATTTTACTGACTTTAAACATTGTTATAGATATTTAAGTGCGTTGGTTTAAGTTAATCACAATCTTTCAATACACAGGGTGACAGGGGCCACTTGGGTAATGATTGCACTGCATTGATGCCCTAAGCAATTGCTTGCTAATAATGCCCTAATTAATTGCCCTAAACTGCCTCGTTGGTCTAGCTGTCGCAAGTGCGGCTGCTGAGCACGAGGTCTCGGGTTCGATTCCCGAGTCGGGCCGAAATCGCTTTGTGGGTTTTAGAAGACTTTCACAAAGCAGCCCGGAGCCTGGAAGCTGGTGATTGATACACCCGTGCATCGGAGAGCACGTAAATGTCGGTCCTGCGCCTGATCTCTCTCCGGTCGTGTCGGATTACCGTCCCATCGGGTTATGAGAGTGAAGGAATAGGGAGTGCACCTGTGTCTGCGCAAATGCTCGTGCACTATAATATGTCCTGCGTAGTTGGCTAATCTCCTTACATGAGAACAGCCGCTGTAGCCGATAACCGGCTAGGAGGACATCATCATCATCATCAATTAATTGCTTAGTTTACTTATGGGCTAACCCAGGACACATTTCAAGTAAATAAAATGTTATGTGTAATGTATGTTATGTATTGCAATAGTTATTTATCCAAAAGCAGGGGGTCCGACCCCTGGATCCCCTTATATATTTTTTGACAAAACGTATGTAGTCGTAGGGCGGCATAATCAGTTTAGCACGCGGGCGAACAAACAGCTAGCGGCGGGCCTGAAATAGGTCTAAATAAAGTTGTATAAAAAAACAACAATAACTTGAGATAAGAATTCTAAAGTTCATAAATTTGATAGTTGATTACCTGTACAGATGACCAAACAAGATATTTACCACCAGAAAAAAGAAAAAAAGTTTATTGACTTATTTTTGATCTGTACTCAAACATTATTTTTTTATCTTCAGGTCACTTGTGAAGAGCGTGGGTGTATTCGCAATCGGCGTTGTGATCGCGAGCGAGTGCGCAGGCCTAGAAATAATGCCCGCCATGCCACAATAAACAGCAAAAATTCCTATAAATTCTCTCAATAAGTTTAATAAGTTTACAATAAAGCAAAATGTTAAATTATTTATTGTTATTTTGTCTCTTTGGAGCCAGTGTTTGTCAGCAAAAGAGGCCGAATATCGTTTTGGTGTTGACGGATGATCAAGATGTAGTGTTGGGTGGTATGGTTAGTACAGTGATAGAAATGTGCAAATAAATGAATTAGGAATATTGTGTTGTTTTATTTCTTTTTTATTTCAGACGCCTATGGCGAATGTGAGGCGGTTTATTGGGAATGAGGGCGTCACTTTCGCTAATTCGGTAAGTTTGCTTAAATTAATTGAAACTCTTATCAAAAACGTAAGGTCGTCCACCTTACGCATATAAATGGATATTTATTATTCAATCTCGATATCCTACTTATATTATAAATGTGAAAGTGTGTGAGAATGTATGGATGTATGTTTGTTATTCAATTACGCAAAAGCGGCTGGACCGATTTGATTGAAATTTGGTATGTAGATAGGTGATACCCTGGATTAACACATAGGCTTCTTTTTATCAACACACCACGCGGGCGAAGCCGCTGGCGGAAGCTAGTATGAAATAAAATGATATGGAAATACTACTACTTTATAGTTTTTCTATATGTTGGTAGGTCACCAATGTGCACAGCGTAATAAAATGTTCATAACCATCGATTTAAGTGCCAATAAATTCTTAAGCAATAAAGCTCTGGAGGGCATTGATAATATGGCTAGGTATACCGTAGGTTGGTGGCCTCACAAATTCAGTATCATCATAGAAAAACCTATAGACATTACCAATACATATAGATAAGTAACGGGCAAATGATCATTTGAATTGACCATCATCGATAAAAAATATATTTAACAAGCTATCTGAAACCTAATTTGAAAAGAGAAGCCACGTCAGTTGCATTATTAACCGACTTCCCAAAAAGGAGGAGGTTCTCAATTCGTCGGGATCTTGTTTTTTTTTGATAGATAGGTACCAACTTGCCTGAGACCAGACCAGTGAAGTTGACCCAAGTAAATAAAACTTTCAGTACGTGACTTCCCCAATATGCTGTCCAAGCCGCGCCAGTTTGCTGACAGGCCTTTACGTCCACAATCATATGACAGTCAACAACAGCATGCGTGGAGGTTGTTATGGTCATTATTGGCGCAATACCTTGCAGAAAGAAACCTTCAACTATTTGCTGAAAGAGGCCGGGTATAAAACTTTTTACGCTGGCAAGTATTTGAATGAGGTGAGTTGTTTTTGTTCGTTGGTAACACTTTATGGTGTTGCTATGCTTAGTTCTTCAATACGTCACCTTTATTTTCTTAGCACTCAAATACCTACCAAGATTTTTAATGAGTGATTGGTTTAGAGAAGAAACGTTTATCTCAAACAATAATGTCATTCATATTTTTATCCTAAATGCTCCGAATCTACTGAGTCAATTTGAAAAATTCTTCCACTTTTAGAAAGTCAGACTATCCCCGACTAACATGGGCTATACCTATTTTATCCCGATAGTTCCCCCGGAATGTGACTGAAACCTCTGGGAACACCTAGTGAGAAACTTACATACCAATAAATAAATAATACTTTAATTTTAAATTATTATAAGTTTATACGCTAATTATTTTATTTAGTTAGGTACATTAACCTCACAGTAAAACCACTAAAAAGGTTTTGTGGGGGCTTAACTTATGGCGAAAATATTATTTTTCCAGTATGGCGCCGTAGAAGCGGGCGGTCCCGAAGCCGTGCCCCCCGGCTGGTCGGAGTGGCGCGGGCTGGTCGGCAACTCAGTCTACTACAACTACACTATATCTAACAATGGCGTGCCCACTGCTTCTACTGACCAGTATCTTACTGATGTTATTGTGAGTAGCACTTTAAGATATTTAAAAATTAAAATCATTTAATCAAACTTTTACACTAGCAGATTTTCCGACCGACAGATTGATCGTTTACGTTTCACTTGTTTTTTCTAAGCCTTGATTTACCCTTCTTCATTCCTGTACTACCTAGGTACTCTACACTACTGTAAATAATTGAAACCTTGTTCCCATACAAATAAAGACTACTTTCCTTCACAGCGCAACCTAAACGTGATCTTTATAGTCTCACTACTACACTACTGTAAACGATTACAAACCTTATATCCTTATTAATGAAGTCCATTTTCCTTCACAGCGCGACCTTCATAGTCTCTCTACACTATTGTAAACAATTACAAACCTTGTCACCATACAAATAAAGTCCATTGTCCTTCACCACGTGGCCATCCTAGAGCCTCACTACCTCACTACTGTAAACAACTACAAACCTTGCTTCCATACAAATAAAGCCCATTTCCCTTCACAGCGTGACCTAAGCGTGACTTTCATAGTTTTACTACGCTACTTTAAACAATAGCAAACCTTGTTCCCATACAAATAAAGTCTACTTTTCTTCACAGCGCGACCTAAGCGTAACTTTCATAGAGTCTTATTACACTAATTGTAAGCAATTACAAACATTAAATCCATACAAATAAAGTCTACTTTTCTTCACAGCGCGACCTTCATAGTCTACTGTAAGCAATTACAAACCTTATGTCCATACAAATAAAGCCCATTTTCCTTCACAGCGCGACCTAAGCGTGACGTTCATAGAGTCTCAGACAGAAGACACACCATTCCTCATGGTGCTGGCTCCCCCCGCACCGCATCAACCCTTCACTCCCGCGCCGAGACATACCGGCTCGTACCGTAATGTTACCGCTGAGAGGGGGCCTAACTTCAATGTTAAAGCTGAGGTATTTTGTTATTTATATAATATATTTTTTGTACCTGACAATTGCTGAAGAATGTGGGATGTATTTATGCAAGAAAAGATAAAGGAGTATCCGTTGGAAAAATAATCCTTATTCTCTTATAATTAGTCTTTATACCTACACCGTTACTTTTTATCGTTTTACCTCCCCACTCAGAGGCATTTAATGATTACTTAAGTCACTCCTTAGTGACGGAATGTCATACAAATCCTTCACTAAGGAATGGCTTAAGTAACCATTAAATGACTCTGAGTGGGGAGGTTAATCCGTTAAATAAAAAATCACATTAAGAAAATTATGCACGATGAAAGACCCATCAAGGATTTAGATGGAGCTGAAATTCAAATGAAGCTGAAAATGTGATTCAGCTTAAAATTTAAAATTTATTTCAACCTATAACTGATTTGATGATGAAGTCATAATGCCGTCAAAGTAAAAAACTCTCGAACTTTTCATTCAAGTTTAGTTATTAGACTTCACCTCCAAGATAATGCCTTACATAAAGCTTTCTTACCCAATCTTTCATTTTTGTAGGACAAACACTGGCTCCTACGCATGCCACCCTCCCCTTTACCCGATACCATGCTGCCAGAACTGGACCGAGTCTACCGCTCTCGTTGGGAGAGTCTACTGGCAGTAGACGAGATCGTGGCCGACGTGGTAGCCGCGTTAGACAAGCAGAACGTGCTGGCAGACACTTATGTTCTGTTCACGTCTGATAACGGATATCATGTGGGTGAGTTGGTCTGTTAAACATGATATATGAAGTGAGTTGGTCTATATGACAAACGTGCCATAAGGGTAGGTGAGTGTATCTATCTGACACATTTACTATATGGGTGAGATGGTCCATAGGTAAGATATAATATATAACTACCGCTCTCGTTGGGAGAGTCTACTGGCAGTAGACGAGATGGTGGCCGACGTGGTAGCCGCGTTGGACAAGCAGAACGTGCTGGCAGACACTTATGTACTGTACACGTCTGATAACGGATATCATGTGGGTGAGTTGGTCTAGCAGGTATAAGCAAGTGGTTGGCGGGATTATGCTTCTACCTGGTAAAAATAATATTAGTTATTCAAAATATGGAATTTAGGTATTACTCTATAGGTATACTTTACACATTCGTACGTCAATCGACTCCTCATTGTCTTGCGGGTTTTCTTAAAGACATAATTGTTATTTAAATTAAAAATGGTGAATACTGAATTGGTATTGCCATAGCAAAAAAACTAATATCATTAAATAATTACTTTTACATTTTATGTCCGTCAATAGAAAGAACATAAAATGTATAATAGTGTTCATTCATTTAGCCTATTTAAACCGACTTCCCAAAAAGGAGGTTTTCAATTCAACCGCATAGGTACCTATATTTATTTTTTCTCTCCCCAGGTCAATTCTCCCAAGTATACGACAAACGCCAACCCTACGAGTCTGATATCAAAGTACCCCTCGTTATTCGGGGGCCGGGTATCGCCCCCAACTCCTCTAGTGCTGAGCCGGTGCTGAACATAGATATCGCCCCCACGATCCTGAAGATGGCTGGGCTAACGCCCCCGGCTCATATGGATGGACGGCCTATTGATTTGAATGGAAATGGGAAAAGTGACAGGTTAGTTTGAGATTTTGACTAGTGGGCCTTAAAAACCAGAAACTTGGTCGGTGTTTTGACATCTTGTCCTAGCATTCTTATGATTTAAATAAAATCTCTTCTTTAAAACCTTATCTTCATTTTGTTAAATTTGCAACGACACGTGTGCTTAGACCGTTTTTGCAAACAAAACCTTTATTTTTTTTGTGACCTAGTCATAAAGATAGGAGACATGCTTGCTTTTAACCAGACCTTTTGGGCCACTAAAAATATTTTCTTTACAAGCTAATTTCATATAAAACCCTACGCCCCATTATTTAGTACCTTATTATTAAATTGGTTGTGCAGATACATGTTGGTGGAGTACCACGGTGAAGGCCGTTACGGCTCCGTAGACGATGCGTGTCCGTGGAAGAATGACGCCAGTCGCTTAGCTGTGAGTATAGATTTAATGGAGATAGGTCGTATAGGTCAGCAAAACCAAAACGGAGTTGGTACCTACACTGCGACCTGCGGCCACTGGCCGGCTTACCCTTACCCGACTGCTCCAACTTTCGGTATCTTGGTTCATTCTTCCAGACAGTCAGTCGCCTAACTATTCGGGTGCACCGGAAAAAAAATTGCCTATGAATTTCTTTGATGGGTTACCTTACATTAAAAAAAACAATCACTCAATATCTATATTCGCAGGAATGTTACCCACAATACGAGTGCAAGTGTCAGGACGCTCGCAACAACTCGTACGCGTGTGTGCGACACTTCGACACAAGGACCAACATGAAGTACTGCGAGTTTGCTGATTATGAGGTAACTACTGACTTGTAGGTTATATCAAACTTACACTCAAAATATGTATTAGCATACCAATTTCTTCTAAATCTCAAGTAATCTAGATATTTCTTTAATAAAATTACTTTACGGATTTTATCGCGAATATGTTAATATTATTTAATCCCGACGTTTCGGATCCCTTACGGCATCCATGGTCACGGGCAGTCCGCTCGTCTCTAATTTTCCTTTTTTTTATTGCCACACCTATTAGAAATATAACGGGAAATTTTAAAAATATGGATTTACCTATGTAATTTCCCTAATTTTGGTGTTTTTCATCCAAATGTTTAGTTCTCCCATGGGTGGATCTGAAGGTGAATTTTTCAGATAAATCTGATTGTCTTCAGCACCCGACACAAAAATTGACATCTTTCTAAGTCTGTCTGAGACACCGTAGCTCTCGCCTGTCCATAGCATCGTAACTCAACGGATGACTGGGGAGTTTGTTGCGCCACTTCTTCTTCCCAGCAAAAACACATAGGAAGTGGTGAACGGTGGGCGTTTTATGGGCTGTCTTTTGTAATTTCTTTTTTGACTTTCGAAAAGTGCTGTTTTGCAGCCAAGTTTTAATAAATGAGTTTTGATTTTGATGGACTGATTTCATGTGTTATTTTTGCAGAATTTCGTGGAAATCTACGACTTATCCCGCGACAGTTTCGAGCTGCACAACGCTTTGGATCGAACCCTCCCCGCCGTCCGCGCGTGGTACAGCCGCGCGCTGTCGCGGCTGCTGCAGTGTGTCGGCGACACGTGCGCGCTACAAGTGTCTATGTCTCAAACTTAATATATTGTGCACTAGATTTTATTGTGGTGTTTTATTTCATATACCTATAGTCACTTTTCCTAAAGGTTTTACCCATCCTAAAACACGTTACACTTGTTGGTGTTGCCATAATGAGTTATTTATTACGTCACTATATTTATACTAGCTGTTTTGCCCTATGGTCAAAACTCCTCACCCGCGTTAGCACACGGTAATACATTGGTGTTGCCATAATTAGTTCATTACGCCACTCATCATCCTCCTAGCCTTTTTCCCAATCATGTTGGGGTCGGCTTCCAGTCTAACCGGATTCAGCTGAGTACCAGTGCTTTACAAGAAGCGACTGCCTATCTGACCTCCTCAACCCAGTTACCCGGGCAACCCGATACCCCTTGGTTAGCAACCCGATACCCCTTGGTTAGGTTAGTTCATTACGCCACTACATTTAAATATTAGTTTTATACTGCGGTATCACCCGCGTCCTGTGGAAACTACTTCCCATATCCGGATATAAAATATCGATGACTAATAATCACGATATTATCACGAGTCAGACAAAATTTTCTTAACATATAGTAGGTATTAAATAAAATAACCGAAGCTTATTCAAATCGTTTTTAATAGAAATCAATCAACGTTTTATAAATAGTAACCTAGTATACAATATCATATCAAAAAATCACAGACTGGTGAAGAAATGGCAGCTTAGTGTAATATCATACAAGACACATCTGAAAGAAAAAAAAATAATTTGTTATTTAACGCAAAATCTCACGTGGCTAAGTGACAACAAGGTTGTCGGTGAGAGGATGGGTGACCATTGATTTTAGTTCTTTCCTGTTTTGGGAGACACGTGAAACTGTAAAAATGTACAACCCAACTTTGATAAGAAAACTCTTAAACTATGAAGAAGAGCACTTTGAAAGGAAACCCGGTCAGACCATAACTGAGTTTAGAAAGTCAGGCTCATTATCAAAATCTTTAGAAGTCATTACAAGTAGTCAGTCAGAAGAGAGAAGGCATGACAACCAGTCTTACCAAGGGGTATTGGGTTGCCCGGGTAACTGGGTTGAGGAGGTCAGATAGGGCAGTCGCATCTTGTAAAACACTGGTACTTTGCATACGGATAGACTGGAAGCCGACCCCAACATAGTTGTTAAACAGCTCGACGGATGATGATGATGCAAATCATCATCGTCAAGTCAAGTGGAGGAAGGCATCTAGAGAAAACCTTGAATGTCTGAAATCTGAATTCCTTCTCTGTATGAGAAGAGGCCTTTTTTCCGATACGGCTGTGGGTTAGCAGCGGTGAGGAAGTGTCAGACTCTTACTGACTAAAACCCATCATGTTCCTTCGTAGGCCTTTTATATACTAGGGCCGCGGTAACTCTTTCGAACAATCCCGCAACCCTGACAGGCCTTGGCCCTGCTGGGATGAGATGAGAAGAGGCCTGAGCCCTGCATTGGGACGGTATGAAGGCTGATGATGATGTGGTGCTCACCTAAGGTTCAGGTGACGGCCGGGACCTGCTGTTGGTTCTGTATGCTGAAGAAGTCCGTCACCTTGCTCTGGCACTGAATCTCCTCTTTGTGCACCAGCGGGCACGGGAAGTATTTCTGTAACAAAAGATTGAATAAATATAAAAATATGTATTGAGAATTCGCGATTTTATACGAAGTAATATTTGTGTAATTTGCCAAAACTAGAAGATGATTACGTGCTTTCTTTAAAATTATCCACTGTGTAAGGTTCAAGTATCACTAAATAGTATAAAACAAAGTCGCTTTTTCTGTCACTTTGTACGCTTGAATCTTCAAAACTACGCAACCGATTTCATACGGTTTTTTTTTCAAAGGTGATTTAAGAGGAAGGTTTATAATGTATAAAAAACATCATTAAATAGTGGGAATACTGTTATCTCGCGCGAAGCCGGGGCGGGTCGGTAGTATTTTATAATCGGACTTTTCAAAGCACTAAACACGTGCTAACATCTAACTTCTATGTAATAATAACATTTATTATTGAAAGTCATAAGTGAACGTAATATGACGTAAGATCACAGTATACCTGCACAGCCCGTACTCCGCCGGAGATGTCGACGGTGGGCACGACCTGCTTGGGCTTCAGGAACTTCACGAACCGGATCAGCTCCGAGAAACTCGAGTGCTCGCTGTATGGAATACCTGCGAATGTAAAGGGAAAATGACACATATTGGAGTAGAGTACATTTTAGTTAGGTTTCAGAGTCGATAAAACTTTTTGTTAGAGTATTGCTATTTGTATTTATTTACCATCTTTTCATCCATAAAAGAGGATAAAAGAAAAAGATGGTTTCTATATAATTGTACCTTTCTGCAATTAGTTCAGTTTTGTATATTGTTAATTGTTCATATTTTTGTCTGTATTCTCAATACATTTATTTATGTTTTCGGTACATCATGTTCTTGCTAATAAATGTACATATTTTCTTTTTTCTTTTTATTTGAGTAGTTTGAAACTGAAATATCCATTATCCTCCGAGCCTTTTTCCCAAACTATGTTGGGGTCGGCTTCCAGTCTAACCGGATGTAGCTGAGTACCAGTGCTTTACAAGAAGCGACTGCCCTATCTGACCCTTGAAACTGAAATATATGGTGAGACTAATGAATGCTCAAAAATCGCGCTTTATGCATATAATTACAATAATTTTATCCCTTTTCACGGGTCGTTTTTCTTTCCAATTATGTGTGTATGAATGTTAAAAGAATATGTTACCATGTATGGTGACCATGTCCCGCTCGACGCTGGTGGACTTGCCGTTCTCCCAGCCGCTCGGCTTGAACGCCACGATCTCGCTGAACGCTCCCTTCAGGCTGTCCAGGTAACTGCGCAGCTTCTGTACAAATATACATAGATGATGACAATGCAATAAAATATGCGAAAACATGGACTAAACTATTTCATATGTAATAAAATGGAAGATACTATTTCATAGGAATAAATCTAATCTTCCAAAAAAAAAACAAAAAGTCATGAAGTGAAAATTTCACATAAGCTCATCATTAATTGAGCCCAGCTCTTGTCGGTGCAGTTCCTTCTATTTACGCCTAGCCGCTCTAGCGCCAATTCCTGAACTTCCTTATACGTCACAACATTCACCTTTTCTTTAATTTCATTGATGTAGCTATACCTTGGATGACCCCTTCCCCTCTTTCCTTCGACCAAACTACACGGTATAAAATTTTAAACGCAATATACCTTTTATGACCAGGTTTGGTTCATCAACCTAGCATAAGAGCGCAACAGCGCGGCCGCGAGGTCCTCTAGTGATTTGCTTTTTGGGGCATTTATTGTTATGCTATGCTATGCTATGCTGCGCTATGCTGTGCTACAGTACCTCGTGCGTGAGGTCCCGCATGGGCACGACGTGCAGCTGGCAGGAGTGCGGCGGCGCGTGGCTGAAGCTGCGGCCCTCCACCGCCTGCAGCACGCGGTATGCTATGCTGCGCTATGCTGTGCTACAGTACCTCGTGCGTGAGGTCCCGCATGGCACGACGTGCAGCTGGCAGGAGTGCGGCGGCGCGTGGCTGAAGCTGCGGCCCTCCACCGCCTGCAGCACGCGGTATGCTATGCTGCGCTATGCTGTGCTACAGTACCTCGTGCGTGAGGTCCCGCATGGGCACGACGTGCAGCTGGCAGGAGTGCGGCGGCGCGTGGCTGAAGCTGCGGCCCTCCACCGCCTGCAGCACGCGGTCCTTCTCCGGGCACGCCCACACCGAGCAGCCCACGCGCCGCGACATGCCCAGGAAGAACTTCTCCTTGCCTGGAGAAATGGAGAACATCATCAAAAAAATATATTAGGATAATACTTCACAAGCGGTTCTCACGCTCGACAAAGCTGCCGTAAACCGCCAAACTACACGAATGCGGTTTAACGCTGTGTCAATTGCTAATTGACACGACAAAGATAGTACGGCTACGAACCGAGAAAATTTTACTCCTTGATACGACAAAGAAGCCAAAAGCCTAAAAAATTACACCAATGGAAAGAATTTGCAAAAGTTCCCCTCAAAATGACAATAGAAATCTAAAACATCCGATTATAACTTAGTCGATTGCAGATATAAAATGGGGGGGAAAATGACACGATACTAGCCACGCACGCGCACAGAAAACGAGCGAGCGCCCACGCGAAACGTCCCGTACATCTGTACGGGACAGCGTCAATCTTGACGCTATAGCAGGAAACCGCCCTTGTAGTTTGAAGTCGCGGTTTGACGCTTAATGCGGCGGTATCCGAAACCGAGCAGTGTATATACTACACTATATACCAGTCGTATATACAGCATATACGACTTCTATATTTATTGGTGTCTAGGCCGATTCAGAAGCGTATAGCCGCGGGGCGGCTGAACCGCTCGTAGTATTTAAATAAACGTAAAAAAAAAACCATCCGTAAACAAATAACTTCTACACGGTGCAGTGCAGCAAAATAGGGAAAAGTTCGCGCATTCATTTTCAGAAAATTCAAAGACACCAGCGTAGCCAATGAAATATGGAGTTTAAATTATGGAGTTTCTTGCCCGTTCTTCTCCATAGGAAGCTACTTTTGGAATAGGCAACTAGAATCAAACTTAGTTATATTTTTGTCATTCATAAGTGCTTGTAAAGGCCTAAATGAAATAAATTATTTGACTTTGACTTTGAAAGAACAGAGTTGTCTTTCGTATGTTACAAATCATTAATTTGGTAATTTTTCTACTAACGTAGTCAGTCATTAAGATAAGATATGAAGGTCTCACCAATAGTATAAGTCCCGCACACGATGAGTACCGACGAGAACTTCTTGCCGACCTTCTCTAGCGCCACTTTCTTCTGCCGCAGTATATACAGTGCCATCTCGAGACTCTGCTCTTGTGTGGGGAAGTCGTAGCGAGGGTTGCAATATCTAACAAGAAAAAATAAGCGAAATAGAGCTAAGATATAAAGGTACGTCCTTACTAATATACCTAGTAATATCTCTGTCTATCAGTAGCGTCACGATCACGTCAAAGCTACTAAAAGGATTCAAATAAAATTTGGTACACGGACAGTCTCGAACTTGAGAGAAGACAGACTCTTCATCCGGGGTGAGAAGTAGTAATTAAATTAAATTAAAGTAGTAATTCCCTCAATAAATGGGGGATAACGCTAGCTTAAATTATAAAAAGAAAGAATAGAAAATTTATTACTGTGACCATTGATGCAAGTGAAATAATTTAGCACCAAAAACTTTGATATCTTATAGTCGCTTGACATTCAGTACTCTTTAGCCCGGGTAACTGGGTTGAGGAGGTCAGATAGGGCAGTCGCTCCTTGTAAAACACTGGTACTTACCTGCACCCGGTTAGACTGGAATCTGACCCCACCATAGGTGGGAAAAGGCTCGGGAGATGATGATGATATCCTTATTACCCCCCCTAGGTGTTGTTCCTAGGGGTATTACCCAAGAATCATCCCTAGGAATATAATATATCTTGTTTTTCATCTATACTAATATTATGAAGCTGAAGAGTATGTTTGTTTGTTTGAACGCGCTAATCTCAGGAACTACTGGTCCGATTTGAAAATTTATTTCAGTGTTAGATAGCCCATTTATCGAGGAAGGCTATAGGCTACTTTTTATCCCGGTACGGGAAGTAGCTCCCACGGGATGCGGGTGAAACCGCTGGCAGAAGCTAGTGATATGATACTCACGTGGTATCCAAATAGATGGTGTGTATGTATTTGTTCCAGAAGACTGGGTAGGACTCCATGATGGGCGAGGCTCGGAAGTCGCCCGTGTGTAGTAACGTCTTGCCGTTGGGTAGCGTGAACACCAGCATTATCGCGCCGGGACAGCTAGAGGAAACGACTAATGTATAAGAAGATAATTGCAGAAATCATGTTTACAGTTTGCAAAATTTTAAAGTTCTTGGCAATAAGATCCTATAAGTTTTCATTTCCTTGACACTACTGTAGGAAAACGGAAAAAAAGTTTCATCCGAGTTTTTGATTCTGGGAAGATTCCTTTTTGATATAATAATTTTAGAATTATTACAGGGGTGGAAAAAGGAAGAGAAAGTTGTGAAGAATTTCAAAAGGCGTTATTTTTCATGGTACCTACATATATTACGGTGATCGAAAACACATAATTAGGGAAAACTGGGACTTCAAATAAGTATCTTGCCAAATACACAATTCTGTATCGAACTTACGGACCTTTTCACAGATAAGGTATATCAACGTAATTTTAGTCGTCTTATTTTATTTATTTTTATTTCTATCTACATATTATTCCGTCAACTTACTGATTAGCCTCGACAGCCGTAACTTCGACGCCGTCTATGCGAATGGTCTCGTCTATCTTAATTATGTGGATGCACTTGGGACTCACGCCCAGTCGCGATATGCAAAGGTCAGCTGCAAGAGAGGACATTTTCTAAGACTACTTACGACGTATTTCAACGGTTCCTAGATAAAAATCTTGATTGATGATATCTTCAATAAAGTTTAAAATAGAAGATTTGGATAAGATAATATAAAATAGTATGATAGATATCGTTTCAGAAGGCACGATAAATTGGCGGATCCCAGCTATCATTTATCAGCTGTCAATCAGGCTAATCGGTATCAAATTTTACAGGTAACTGGTCGAACTATATTAAAAACTTGAAGACTTGGAGACTGGAAGCTAACCCCAATATACGTAGATTGATAGGCAGATGATGATGACAAAACAAACACATAAAAAGCCACTCACCAGTGATTTTCGAACAGAACAACAATTTATTGAAGCCCTTCTTCAGGCCCGAATAATGGTCCGAATGAAAATGCGTCAGGAAGTAATGCTTCACGTTTGGTATTTCGCCGTAAGAAAACGCGTCCACGGCAAAATGTGTGCCTGCAACATAGTTTTGGATCCCACTATACCGCAAGCTTTTGAAATATAAAGAGAAATTAAAAAACTATGATTTTATTTTAAAGAAAAATATGTTATGTTCCCTAAGTATATATTTGCTTTTTTAAGTACCTATCCGTCACCATTATCATTATAGATTTCAATCTGGAGAAATATTTCCCATTCAGTTACGTAAAAACTCTAAGCTTGCGGTAGTAAGTTAAATCACAAACTTGGACCCATTCGCCAAATAAGAGCACATGCAGATGAAAACAAAGCCAGTTACACAAAAACACAACAAAAAATCTGAGCCATACCTGCAACGATCTTGTGATGCGGTATATTCCTAGTCGAGACAGATCTCTTGGTGGACACAGACTTGGGGGGCAAACTGAAGTGAATGGACTCTACTGTCTTCCTCGGACTGTGGGAGCTAGGGCTATCCTTCCCGCGGGGCGACGAGCAACACGTCTTGATGTCGGCCCTCGGCGACACATCCTGCCTCGGCGACGGAACCCGAGTCGACCTGTTCGACGCATCATTGTCCACTCGGCTCCCCTTATACGGTGACTTACGACTTCTCTCGGCTTTAATGGCGTCCACAACACCCGAATTCCTACTCATGACCTCCTCATCACCATTGTTAATCACTCGAGGCTTCACGTCAGACACAGGATCAGCTAAGCTCCTACCTTCCGATACTTTCAGACTTAAAACATTAGTACGTTTAGGGAAAAAACTGTCTATAGGCTTCTGCTTCAGTCTTTCGCGCACTTTTCCATTGTTTACGGTGAAACCAATCACTGAGTTTCTTTTACTATCGCTTTTAAATTTACTTTTGTCCAAAATTTTCCCTTTCACTAATTTGTAATTTGGTGGTTGAACGATGACATGGGAAATCTTCTCGATGGCACTTGTATTTAAAATTAGAACTTTGTTTTCTGCTGTCTCTGTGGATGACGCTTTTTTCTTTTTAATTTCCAAATTGACAGTGACGGCGGACCTCTTTAGTGAGTTGGGACTAAGAAGTTCGTTCATGTTTTCATCGAGGTCTTCGCTTTCCGTGCTCGCTTTCGAACTACTCGAACCTTCGATGATTTCACAATCGACTTGCGTATTATCGTTGTTATGTGAGAATAGTACCCTCTTAATGGCGCTTTTCTTGGAGTTTATGTCTACACTTTGGCAGTTATCGATGCCGAAGGAGACTGAGATTGTGGGTTTCTCACTGAGGGCATTGTAAATGACTGTGGTGTCACTCTTTGTTGTGTCAAACAGTGCATTTTGGTCTAGTTCTGTGTTGGAAGACACGGATATCAAGCGAGAGCTCGTTTGACGAACGGGCGCTTTAACTAGTGGTGCTTCAACGACACTGAGGGAGCAGGAATCGAAATGATTCGCTTCGCTCTGAATATCGTCGATAGCTGAAAATCCTAAACTATCTTTATCTACAGCTGCTTTTACTTTGGTTGCGCTTTTGGTAAAAGTGCATTGAGAAATCAAGTTCTGTACATTTGGCGAGTTTTCCTTATTTAAGGGGTGTATCTGAAAATGTATAAAAATATATGTATACCTATTAATTTACTTTTGTGGTAGAGCACGTCGATGCCGGCGCTAATCTCATCATTGTTTCTCTAGTGAAACATTAGTATTGTACATTAGTATAGCCTCTGAGTTGAGATATACCTTTGATTAGATCGATTCTTAAAAGTATCTTGTAGCAGTGAATTATTTTGTGAATCTTGTAGCAAGATTCCACCAGTCGCCGCGAATCCACCATATTTTAAATCTTTACCTAATGCTTGCAACAACGACTAGGCCAGAAGAAATATTTGTATGTGTGTGTGTTCATATGGACTCCAGAATTATGTCTACAGCTAGTCTAGAGTAACTCATACCACTCACCCGTTTTTTCGGCTTAAGTTTCAATCCACTATTTCTTTTCAGCGACAGAGAAGATCGACTTACAATGGAATTCTGTAAACCAAAAAAATATATTTATTTTGAAAAAATTGAATGTTCCTTTTTATTTATCCAACATAAAAATAGATTAAGGTCTAATGATTTTTATACTACGGTAAGGAAGCTAGAATCCTAGAATGTTTAAACGGCTAAGGGTATCCCCACATTTATCGACGCGGAATCGGCTAACATCGCACCGGTCAAAAACTCGGACTCAGACTCGGACGACGCGTCGAGACGCCCGGCCGAGCGAAACGAGCCTTTGTATCGGCGATAAGGCTGCGGTTCCACTGACGCGGAGACGAGAGGAGCTGCGAGGAGACGTGTGGGGATCGACCAATCACATTACATGAAAATGTCGAGATGTGGATTCCATGTCATAGATTGGTCGATCCCCACACGTCTCCTCGCAGCTCCGCTCGTCTCCGCCTCAGTGGAACCGTAGCCTAAGTCGAGCAAATGTGGCGATTCGCATTCGGCTTAACCCAATTCCACATGAATAAATGTGGGGAGACCCTAATGTGCTACCCTAACGCTTTGATTTATTGGTTTATGTACCAAAATCAGTGAAAATGTTAGTCTATTGATAATTAAATATTATCCACATTGTATATACAGTAAAATAGAACTAGAAATCTTCCTAGCTACCAGCAACTGTATATTCTTGTATTTTATTATATCAGCTACTTACACAAGAGTTTTTATTGAACAATGTTGTGGAACCCGCATCACCCAGTGCGTGCTGTGGTGAAAACTTCAAAACATGGGGTGCCATCCTACAATGATGGATAATATTATGGTTGCGGTACGGCAACCATTTTGTTAAACTTTAAAAATAAAATACTGTGGAGGTTTTAGTCTATAGGCTAATTCTATGTTTTGTCTTCTATATAATTTTTGATTTATAAATTGCCTAAGTAATATGTTTGTTCCTAAATAAATCTTTAACCACTGAATAAATGAGCTGATATTTTGTACACAATACTTTAAGGTCCAACTTTAACATAAGATTTTTTTTGCAAATACCCACACCCCTATAGTTCCTTCAGGGTGCAGGATTTAATGTGAATTCTAAATTCAAGTCTTATTTATCTCTACAGGAGGGAATGTTTATATAATTATTTATGGACTTTGTAGGTTTTCAGGGAATAACTTACCAAAGCTTGATATCACATTAGATGTATGATATAGGATTGCATAGAGGACAAACAAACATACATTTATTTTCTTATACAGATGAAATATTGCATAACAAATATTGTTTGTGACTTAACTCATAAGTCAGATTTGAGTAATCAATCAAAATAGATTCAAAATTAAGGGATTCCATCTTTTATACATGATTTTTAATTCATAATTACATAATTCATAAAAAGCTTTTTACGCCTATTTTAAAAAAGAGGCATTAATGTATGGAAGGGTATTTAACTACAGAATATTAATAAAAACCCTAACATGAAATGCTGATGAATGTTTATTTAGAGTGTAAATAAAGATATTCACATATCTTAACTGTGTTTTTAAGATGTAAAAAAAAACATTTACCTGCGTTAAAGAAAAATCACCATCGAGTTTTCTCACTCCCCTTGGGTTTAGAAGCGAGGGCATATAATTGTTAATATCATCATCATTCATCTTCCATTTCAGTGTAAAACATTCAGATGGTACATATAATTGTTTCAAAAGACGATTATAATTGCAAAACACAAAATACTGTACGTGTTTTCGACTTTTAGAAATTAATGTTATGTTGTATCAGTGTCATAATAATGACAGTAAATGACAAACAAACAAGCGAAAAACGTCAACTAGGGAAGTAGGGATGTGTTTGGAACTCAAATGTGTCTACGACTAACTCGAACATATTCGTGTATGCGCGTTTTTAGTATTCTACATAGTAACCACTAACACGTAAGTAAAAAAATAAGAAAGTTTGAGAGAGAGTTATCCTGCTACTGCATAAGAATTTAATTCTATTTGTTAAGTGGTCCAGAGACTTGATTAGCAGCAGTAATGGCAGTCTGTAGTGTAAATATTGAAAATCGACTATTATTGTAAAATGATTATAAAATAGTCAAAACCGAGAAACCACGGAAACCACTAATATTGTCTATGAAAACAAACACACGTCAGTCTTGAAATCAGTACTGCCATAAATGATATTATTACTTCAAAGTTGGGTAACATGTTTATTTTTCCAGAGTTTCAAGATACATTTTAAATAATAATGAAAATGTTCACGTATTACTTATTATATTACTGTGTGTTATTGTATATTTTGTTCACGTTTTGCATTTTTAATTTAATGTAATGTTAGTTTTTCTCTGAATTCATTTTTAATCGGGAAAGCGTTGTTGCAGGACATTTTCCTTAGTGTTGGCAACAATTTTCCATACTTCAACATTTTGCTATTCACGGGGAGATATTGTGTGAAAAAAAATATTGTTTCATGAAAAATAAATATAAATTGAATGAAATACACATTGAGAATCGTTAACCGAAAACTGTTCTTGATTTACTGCGAATGTGAGTATATTTTGAATTCATTTTTAAATGTTATGTTAGGTTAGATGTTACCTATAATTTCCGCTGACTGTCCCTAAACATTTTTCCGATATTTTTAAAATTACGCTTTATTTACTAGGGGCTGAAAATGGCTTTTTTATTTTTGATACGCTAGAAAATGCCCTCTATGTGTAAAATGAATGTTTCTCAACATACGATTATGTTACGCTCGGTTGAACATAAATAATCAATAAGATTGTGACGAGGGTAATTTTCGCCGTTTCATGCAAATATTTACGTGCAAACTTACAATTATTAATTGTTTTGAATCAACAAACCATTACGTTTTCACCATTAAACCATTATTATTACATTCTTTATTTTGTTCGAAAAATATTTATTTTCGTGTGAATGTATAGTTAAAAATATTACTTTAATATTATGTAGTAATTAGGAATTCGTATCTATCATTAACTATCATTATTCATAACATTCATACAAACCATTATCTGGGACCATTGTATTTTAATCCAAAGTCAGCATATTTAACTCATTATTTATTTATTTTCTTATTTAAACATCATTTTATTTTTATTTTGTTAATTTTGTAGGTAATTATTTCTTGAGAAACTTCTAAGTATTTATTGTGTTTAATGTTTTTTACATACCTAACAGTAGCTCAGTATCTATAATTCTATATGTACTTCCCTATGATACAGTGTTATATTAATAATGAGTGAATTTATTATATATATTTACAATACAACATGTATTTATTACATCAACAATTTCTCCACAATCCTGCAAGGCAAGAAGACAAGGATTACATAAAAATAGAAGATACAACAAAAATATAAAAAGCGCAATAATAATATTAAATCAAATATGGCGGGTACAAGACGAGCTCGTAATAATGCCAATTCAGTGGTCATACCCCGTCAGAACTCTGTGTCTGACAATGGAAGGACCCGTCAGAACCTTAGTCCTGAGGCATTAGCAGCTATGAATAAGGAACAGCTTCGAGCCGAGTGCAGGAAAAGGGGCCAGCGGGCTACGGGCAACAAAAACGAGCTGGTATAAGCAGTTTGCGTTTGTGTCTGTGCTTAATTTCCATATTTTTTTGCCGGCCGTAATGTGATGCTTAATTTTTTCTTTTAATTTTAGTAGATTATTAGTGATGTGATCAATGTTTTGCTGTGAAAATTCAGTTTTTTTTAAATCTAATGTTATTGCACTAATTATCTATGATAGTTGTAAATATATATAATAAATTAGTAACGTTTTATATTGTTGCATCATTTATGTTGCTTTGCCGTTTATTTAGCGTTGATGTATTAATCATTTTGTTGCACTTTTAAGTTATTGCTAGATTTTTATTATTTCTGGATATTGTGTGAATATTAGGTAGCACATTCATTTCACTTTTTATGATGTCAATATTTTTTAAAACTTTAAGCTGTGATATAATTCTCAATATGGGAACAAGATAATTTAAATGCATTTTATCATTGTTGCTAGGGGCGATGACACATGGTTTACGCAAGCCGTATGCGCGGGCGCCATTTCAAATAATCTGTAGTTCCGGCAGCATAGAATCATTTGTATTATGTAATCAAACTGGTTTAGACTGCAACTATAATCTTTGTTATACTATATCGCGTATTTAAGCCCACTGGGTACTAAGTTACTAAGGTTATTAAGTATCCTAAAAACTTAATTAACACCACTGCTTAAAGAATAGGTCAATGAACATGACCTCATTAGAAGTCGCATTTGCTATTTATCAGTTTTATCAATAAACAGAAGAAATAAACCACACAAGTACCTATCAACTCTCGGGGAAGTCCGTATATAAACTCCTATTAACATAAGTTTACAAAAATATTCTTTCAGTTATTTAATTAGTTAATTCTTTTTGAGTTTGAGAGTTTCAGATCCATCTCTGTATCCAATGGGTAACTCATTCAATGCACCTCTTGAATTTGAAAAAAAAATCCGGTTCTTAACTAAAGGCACAGTTTTAAACAAACAATGATAAAAATAATTTAATTAAAAAAAAAAAAATAATAAAAATTATTATATTTTTATTACAAAGAAAGAGTATTTATTGTCAACAACTAGACAGGAACAGCTGTTACTTTGGCTACGTTAGTCTGGCAAACAGAACCAGCAGTCGTCAATATTTTTAATGTGACGTTTTCGAAATAAATTAATAGCGCGTTTATCTTATATCTTTTAACGTTCCTACGCAGTTGTGATGTGCAGAAGATAAACAGTGGTCTGTATTTAACGAATTATTTACAACAATAGGCGGTTTAATTAAAGTCTAGCTTTTACCCGCGGTTTTAAATGCTTGGTGAGGCTGCGGGATTGTTCGAAAGAGTTAGCGTGGCCCTAGTATAGAAACGGCTCAAGAAGGAACATGGTGGGTTTTAGTCAGCAAGAGTCTCACTCCTTCACGCGGGATCTAAAGCGAACATAGCAAATAACAAATTCGTTTCATGATTTCCCACCAAAAAAGGATGCAAGTTTAGGAGGTTCATATTATTTTTATCAAAGTGTTTTATTTTTCACGTCTTAAAATTAAACTATAAGTTACCTAACTAAAAAAAAGCAATTTTATCGCTTGTCTCTGCTATTTAAAATCTAAACTAAACAGCAACACATAGTGATGGGCCGTTTATCGATACACGATAAGTATCGTAATTCTCAATTCAAACACCACTTAGGATTTATATCGATCGATTGCTAGCACCAAAATAAATCGTTTGATGTTTGTATACGTTAATTTTGCCGCGTAAACCGAGAAAGATGGGTAACAGACTTCCGTCGCTTCTGCCAAGATATGTGATGTCTGTATTACCTTTGAACTATTTAAAAACAACTAATTAAACAAGTATTCAGACGACCACCGCTGATTTCTGACGAATTTGCAGACACAGCTATGCGGGCTATAGTTATAATTATTACCCTCATGTCCTTATCCAATTTATTTTGGGTCAGCGCTGCATGTTTTCTTCTACCATACTCTTCTGTCTGCCGTCATCTCCCAAGTAGTTTAAAAAAAATTGCCATAGGTACTTATCGATTTTCACACAATCCATCCATCGATTAATGATTGCATTAAGCGACATCATTATGCTAGAAATATTCTGATAGTAAAATGTACGTTGTAATTTTATGTAGGTGAAAAAATTTTTTTATAAGAGTTCCTGCATTTTATAAGAGAACCTTTAATTTGTAGCGGAACAAGATTTTATATCAACTTAAACATCTATTATACCTATCGTTCGTTCATTACGTTAAAGAATTTAATTAAAGTGAAAATTCTTGGCTTAGCAGAAAGTTTTTTTTTTTACTAATGCCTTAGTTAATAATAGAATATTCCTTTAACTGCGGATTTTTTTCTACTTTATTCTACTATGATTAGTAATATTTTGGAGGCTGGGTCATTTTCGATCTAGTCAGCGCGTATTACATAAAGTAAACTTCTCATTTACTTATGAATATTACGTTAAACTTAAATATTAAAACTATATATAAATAAATAAATAAATAAAATAAAATTAATATAAAAAATATGCGATCATATATTCTAAAAATTATTACAGCTTACGGGATTAGAATGATAATATCGAAATAATCAGTACCTACAGACAGACCTACTAAACAGTATTTTTATCAAAGAGATTGACCTACATATTGTTTGAGTTAGCTTCTGCTTTTACTGACTGTTTAATATGTCGCTTACAAATTAAACTGACTGCGTACCAAGCAGTCTGACAAGGCCCTTAGCTTCAGTTATTCAATTGACTTCTAAATTGACGACAGCGGAAACATTGTATGAAGCAAATTGTTGTATGTACACTATGATGAAATGCTTACTAGATCTATTTTATTTATTTAGTTTTTATGTTAGGTAAGCAAATGTGACATTTACTTTTATTTAAGCTATAATTTTTTATCGTAAAACAAAGCAGTTTTCCGCTATTTTCCCGTGATTTTAGGAACTTTTTGTACATCTGGATGACTAGACCACCGGCCCGCAAAATTACATCTAAATCGCTTTAGTCATTGCACACTGTTTTTTTTTTGCAATGTTCATTTGTTTTACATTCGATATTTTTTTATGTTAATGAGTGAATATTATCTAGAATCTGGATAAGCATATGCAGTAGGTTGTTATACTTTATAAGCATTGGTTACGAATAGCACAGTTGCAACGTATGCTTAAGTGCAATTATTTCCTAACATGCACTTAATTAAACCTAAACAATGGAATTTATTATTACAGCGAAACAAAATCATTCAATCAGCATTTTATAATTTTGTCTACACTTATTTCTGCTCACTGCTTCACTCATATTGCACATTTGCACATACATAGATCATAGACATAAAATTTTCTACAATTTTACAGAACCGAATAAGCCGTCTAATTATGATCTCTTTACTAGCGCTCGAATAGTAAGTAGCAGATAATATACAACAAAAAAAACTTGCTCGATCATTGTCCAATGTATAAATCAATAACAATCCAACGATACAACGAATACGGGTCAGTGGACCTGCGCGGGCGCACGCGATCATCACGCCACCACTCGTGTATTTCCGTAAACTAAACCCACTCGATTTTAACCTCTAATTTCAAGGCTACAGAGTCCATTATCAATGTTACACATCGTGTACTATATTTTAGTGTTAACTCTTCACTCTTTGTTTGAATTTGAAGACAGTATTAAAGTAGGTATGTACGTATTTTCGGGAATTTAATTATAAGATTTATGGCGTGGAATTAAAGCAGATTATGCTTTGGCTACAGTTTTTGGGAGACAGCCATCGGAGTATCAAGTCAGACAGATAGAAATGACGACGTCTAGACGCTCAATAATTACTTTTTAAATTGAATTTTCATCTAAAATTACAGAAAAATGCGATTAATTTTCACAGAAGAGAAATGGAAATAATCGTTCATTATGTGTTTTAATTGTTTTTTTAAATGATTATTTACTGTTGTGTATGAAAATAAACGTTTGCATTATTTACAACGAAGATTAAAAACTTCTTTTCAATCAGTCTCTTTGGTGCTGGCACAACGATCGCACCTCTAGCAATAGTGTTCTTTATTCAAATTATTTGTTGGCGGGCGAAATCTTGTTTTTTTTTAAAGAAAAGTTTGGTATACAATTTTATACGCGTTCGAAATTTAAATTCAATTTTTTTTCGTCAGTGATTTAATGGCACCAACTCAAACGATAGTGAAATGAGAGAGAGTGTTCGTTGAAAGTGAAATTCGTTTGCTGTGGCGTGATGTCAGACATTTCACTCACGGCGTCGTAATAAACCAGTTATCTACACAGTTATACAATAAAAATTTAAATAACAGTTTTTACTAGGTATACAGTTTTATCTAAAAAAATCTCGTGTCTGTGATAAAGTCTGCATTTATGGTAATCGTGTGTTAGTTGTTCGAAGTTTGAAATACAAAGGAGTTCAATCAAGTGAGTATTTAAGCTAAGATTTGCTGTTTAAATATGTTTCATCTCTCATAGATAAAAGCTAGATGGAAAATACTTTATCATTTTGATTGACTGGAAAGGGCGCTCTATTTCCGTATGTTCACGCCAATAAAATGATCGTAAATTCAGTTACTCGATGAAAGTAGTAATCACGGTATAGGTACGTTGTTGTTGTTCTATATTTAAATTTCTTACTGCCATTGTTTGGCTTAGCGATGTTTTTTTTTAGAGAAAAGGTTTTTTTTTTAAATTTATCTGTCAGATAATCATCCTAAAGTACGCGCCAAATAAACTTGTAATAAAGGTCATTCAACCGCCCTGCCGTCAGGGGCGCATCACCTGTCCGCCATTTTGTAACAATGTCCTTCCGTCATTCCGAATTTGGAATGCGCTTGTCTGCCCATATTTGAACTAAAAACGACTGATCATAAT
Organism: Helicoverpa armigera; assembly: GCF_030705265.1. NCBI lineage: Eukaryota > Metazoa > Arthropoda > Insecta > Lepidoptera > Noctuidae > Helicoverpa > Helicoverpa armigera. Next base: position 8,640,016 of record NC_087141.1, read on the forward strand.
TTTGACCAAAGGTTTGTAATCCTTTGCGACAAGGACGCCTCTTACCACGATACACTTGTATTGATCGTGTTAGCGACACTGCCCATACATTTTTTTCGTATCGTTTTGAAATATTGGGATACATTAGTAGAAGGAGGTGAACGAACTTTATTGCACGCTTATTTGGCGCGTACTATAGCCTTTTTCCAACTATGTTGGGGCCGGCTTCCAGTTTAACCAGATACAGCTGAGTACCAGTCAGTGCTTTACAAGGAACGACTGCCTTTCTGACCTCCTCAACCCAGTTCATTCATTCATTACAGAAAAGTCAAATCTTTAATCCTCTACGTTGACCATTTACTGTGACTACTGTTTATAATTCTGCATAAAAGAAAACAATAATTGTTTTACACTCCTAATCCTTTGTACATAGTTAAGGCTTGGGGGATTTCCTTTTAAAGGCTCACAAGGCTTTTTCCTGTCACACGAACCTCGTGAGGAATTTATTAAAAAATACTACGCATTTTTGACGTAGATATGTACGCATTATCACACATTTACGTGGGATTGTCTGGTCTCTGTTTTCTTTGCAAAACAATAAAGGTATACTTATAAAAATATGACGTGTGTCCGTCCGTAGCTACAATATTTACCTACTACAAGCATAATCATGGATTTACAAAAAAAAAACTATTTGTGCAAAAAATTAGAAGAAGCAAATTAGAAAATTAGAAGCATTTAAAAATAAAGAAATGTTTAAGTATATGCTAACCATCAAAATTATCAAAACCCATTCGGTTGTTTTTGCGTTAAATAAGAATAAACATATACAAACTATTAGTAAGGATTAAAAGAACCCTCGGTTATTTATATTGCAGGCAAAACCGCATTAGTTACGAGTATAAAACAAATTATCTTCGTTGTTTCAGCATATGATAAACATTATCAAACAGTGTCTTTGTACGAGATAGGGAAAATAGTGCCACAGTAAGATTGAGGTTGCTAAGTTCTTATATAGATATATCAGCTCTATGGTATTTGGAATGAAGGAAACTATATTTGGTTATCGCTGAAAAACTGGTTATCTTAAAGGCCCAATAAAATTATATATTTTTTCTACCTTTCTTCATGTAACCTTTTAAAAAAATGTTTACTATTTTTAAAACTATGTCTAAATCTAGTAAATCTTATTAAGTGATATACAATATAAACTAAGGAATCAAGTAAAATCCAAAAATACGCTTTTTTCTTGTAAAAAGAACGAAATACGACGAAGATTTCCAGACAGACATTGTTGTTCCAACTATAGTACTAACTTCTGTCATAAATTATTATAATCTAATAAACATTTGAGTTTGTTATTATATTTTACGATCGTTTTCCAACATCCGAGACTGAAACTATTAGTTATTTAATTCCGTGTTCGTGATCAAAATGCGGAACGGATTTCGAATTTTATTCTCTAACTAAAACCTGAAAAATAGATGGGTTAGATAACCTGGCTAAGGTCCAAAATATCAAAGATTTTAGTTTTAAACGACTCCTTATCATTTACATAAAAATTGTTTTTCGATCAATGCAAAAATACGACAATAACCAGTAGGTATCCCATTTTGGTTTTCACTGTTTAGACACGTCTTAGGCTTTCTGACAAATACCAATGACCCCTTAAAAATTCTCAAAATGTATCAAATAATATTTAATCACATCACATACTCCAAGTGCTTTAACCTATCAACAATCAATTCGCGATATATCAGTGTTTCAGTATGCGTACGCGCATTCTACGAATGTGTTTACCTACGTCACTGCATGCGTCAAATTCGTTTACCTAGACGATTTTATTTGATACCTTGCGTATCTGTTTACTGATTGCGCAAACTGTTTTAGTGTTGTAATCGACTGTGTATTTGTTTATTGATAAATCTAAGTTTTTATCATCATTTCAATAGTTTTAAATTGAGTTCTGTGAATCATTGCTTAGAACTTGAGCTGTTAGTATTTTAAACTGGCTGTTCCCGCACCCAAATAAAAAGTGTCCTAAGTCTTTTCTGAGACTCTTCACTGTCTTTGTATTTTTTATTTATCCTCTCAATATTTTTTGGCGAGAAAGCGTGACAGACGGACAGAGTTTGGCATTTATAATGTTAGTAAGAATAGCTATTACATGTACGTAGGTACATATTATGTTAGGAAGAACACGTCTAGACTTTTAACACTAATGTCAAGGACACTTGTTGCTGGCCTTTAGGAATCGATTTAATTTGATACATTTTACCTAAACTCTTATACATAAGTTTTCCAAGCTTTTTCACATATCTACACTCCTTTTCCATACTTCAAACAATACTTTGAGAATTTGCGTATCAATAACTTTAGTGGGTCATAGTGATTTCGATAAAATACACTTGAAAGTAATCGTATTAGCTTATCGCGTATCCGTGAGGTACAGTCATCTTTAACTAACTCGCTGACCGACTGATAACGATTGGTTTAGACTTTGTTCCCAAGAACGGAAATGGGTTAGTTTCTTCGTAAAATCGTAAGAAGTAATAGTTTCGTTACTGTCATCATCATCATCGTTCATAGTTCAACATCGGCGCAGTTTCTTATCTCTGAAGATGTTCATTATTGCTCATCCACAAAGTCTTAATTTCTAGTTAAAAAAATATTTAGGAGTACCTAGCCTTTTTCCAACCATGTTGGGGTCGGCTACCAGTTTAACAAGACACAACTGAGTACCAGGTTTTACATAGCAATTGCCTTACTTTCTACTAGTTGTCAGGCTTCGTGACTTCGTGCAAAACCTATACCTAATTCTGTAAAATGAAGTGTAGAATTAATAATAATCATCATTGTAGTGTGTAGAAAAAATATTTTCTTCAGTCATCGGATTTCCCTGAAACGTGTAGACTGACAAAGAGAGCCCGTTTACCGTTTACGTAGACCGTTTTCCTGTGTAATTACATGGTAAGAGCTAAAAAGGGAATTCACGAATCTCTTTGTGTCCTTTAGTCGGTTGAGGAAAGGCGTGAAAATAATAAAGTTCCCCGTAGCATACGTCACATATCTGTCATTCCTCGTGTATTGAACTCTGAAAGTTATTATCGTTTTGGTTTTCCTGAAAGAATATACATTTTCGTATCTATACATACTTGTTGCTTTCATCTATCTTACACAGTTACAGTTTGGGTGTATCTAATCCGTCATTTTTTATGTGTGTTGTCGAAATCGTACTAATGTAGTTCAAATAACCGTATTTGAGTTTTCTACGGTAGTGAAAAATATGTAAAGTGAAAGCTATAAATTATCGCTACATTACACCATTAGAAACTTTATTTTTATCTAAAAACAAAGATCACATCCAATAAACAGATCGCAATAACTATTGTTTACTTATCAACAAAGTTACCACAAATTAGAACTACGCTTTCTACTGTTTTGGCATCGAAATAACAAACCGTGCCAGCAGCTGCATTGTGAATTGTAAACAAACGAAATGATAGAGCGAATCAATCAACCTCGTCTATACCGTTCATCACGGACTGAAAAATGACGATACTGTCTACCTGTGACGTCACGATCACACGTTGTAATCTGCATCCCGTGTGAATCGAAAATTTCGACTGTAGGAATAGTGAAAGCGGGTAATTGGAACTCTACGTTTCGATAGCTGCATAAATTGGAAAAACTCGGGAGGAATCTCTCTTTTGGAAATTTTTAATCATCAGAAACCTTGAAACGTGGTCGTTTCGAGTTTTACTGACTTAAACACGTATTTGTTCCTTCTGAAGCCCTTTGAGTACCAGGGTCACGGTAACTCTTAGGCTAAGAACTCACGAAGCGATTTTCACCCGCGACCGCCGCGGCTGCGTGCCCGTAGCTTCTGTAGAATGCAGATATACATGTAAAAAATTAAAGCACATTTCACGACGCGTTTTACGCCCGCAGTCTGCGCGTTTGTTTGCGGGTCCCGCTGCACCGGCGGGCAACTAGTAGAATCGCGCGGGCCGCGGTCACCCGCAGCCTCGGCGGGTTGCGCCCGCGCGCTCCGCGGTCGATTGGCCGGCGATCGCAGCAGCGCAGAGGCTGCCCGTCTTGCGTCTTGCGATCATTGGCCGCCACATTTGCGGGCGATAATCTCAACCGCGACGGCTGAATAACCGCGAAAATAACCGGTCTCGTGAGTTTGAAATTAAAAACGCAGTTCCGCCACCGCGGCGGGCACGGTTCAAAATCGCTCCGTGAGTTCTTAGCCTTAGAACAATCCGCAATTAATTTTTACCAGCAAAAGTATTTAGCTATGCTCCTTATTTCTCATCCTTTCTTCTTTGCAATACCACTAATCATGTTCTATTGCCTGAGCTAAAGGAAAAACAGAACACATTAATACATCAAACTGAAACCTATCAGTACTTTCTCCTGTATTACACTGATTAACTGCATTTACACCTAAATCACTTGGAAGCTATGCAATATTTCTTCCGCGCTCGAATCGAGACCGCTACATACAGTGCAATTGACATTCTTTTAATGCAAAGAAAACGGTTTTTTATGGAGCTAATGAAGCTACAAATATGTTTAATCTTTATTTCTTTTATTATTTATGTTATTTTTATTTTGTCATTTCATCGTGTCGTGTGCTTGTTAGATTTGATTGGCATTATTTAAATCGTTGCATGCTCTCTGCACTAATTAGTCTTAGCTACTATCTTTACATCATAACATGTACAAAATCCCTTAGATATCATTCGTGTAAGTAGTTTGTAGAAATCTAGTTTTAAAACCTTCAACCTTAGAGTCTGGATTCGTTTAATTCGAAAAACCTATTACGTTAGCAAAGGCATTGTTTACAAATTCCAATCAGTTCGATCGGATTTCAATGGTGACATTGACGTTTGAACGTTTTGTTGGAATCAGTCTGATTTCTGGAAAACTGGAGTTTTGATACTCTGCTTTTTATTTGACATTACTGAGACGAATGATTGTCATTTTTCTCGTAATTAAAGCCTTTCGATTTTATTTTTATTTTATAAATAAATAATAGTTTAAAAAAACTAAAAAACACGCTTTTTATAGAAAAACGAACTAAAAAATAGGAAATAAATTTTAATGAATTTAAATTAAGAAAACAGTGTTAAAAATTTCAATGAATATAAATTAATATTATTGTGAATACAAAAAAAATATTAAAAAAAAAGCGTGGGGTGCATGGTGTCAATAGTTATAAATATTTTATTGACAGATATGAGTACAGTGATTTTCATTTCGATAATATCTTAAAAAGCACCCCTCGCTTTTTTTAAATATATTTTTTTTGTATTCACACTATTATTAATTTATATTCATTGAAATTTTTAACACTGTTTTCTTAATTTAAATTCATTAAAATTTATTTCCTATTTTTTAGTTCGTTTTTCTATAAAAAGCGTGTTTTTTAGTTTTTTTAAACTATTATTTATTTTCTACTTTTTAGTTTGTTTTCAAACTATTATTTGTTTTGTAGAATTAAAATTCTCTTTAGTATACAAAAATTTGACAATATTAGAGAAAACGGCTAAAGATAATTATTGGAAATAAAAATTAACATTGAGTCCTGCCTTATCGACTGTAGAGAAAAATTCTAGAAAATTTTAATTAATTTTCTTACCTTATCGACTATAGATGAAAATTATATAAATTAACAAAGATCATATTTTGCAAATTGAAAAGCCTAGAAGTCGGTGTCTAATGGATGTTACTAAGTTAATTTTGCCACCGACTTCTAGGCTGATGCACCTAAAATTAGTTTTTTTTTGGCTTTTTAGTGTTTTGGGAACTCGGTTAAATTTTTTTGTAAAAAGGTTATTTATTTAAAGCTTTTCAGTGATACGAATAGTTGTCACTATCCATACAAGTGGGAAGTTCTCATCAATACAAAGAATATAAGTATTTTACATATTCAGTTGTCGAGTTCCCTTGACTTTCTCTGGTCTCCATCATCAGGTCAGCTCCAAACCTTCACTGTTGCATAGGTCTTGTCAATACGAATAATTTAAGCCCAAACACGAGGTAGTTTACATATTCAGTTGTCGAGTTCCCTCCATTTTCTCTGGTCTCCATCATCAGGTCAGCTCCAAACCTTCACTGTTGCAAAGGTCTTGTCAATACAAATAATTTAAGCCCAAACACGAGGTAGTTTACATATTCAGTTGTCGAGTTCCCTCGACCCTCTCTGGTCTCCATCATCAGGTCAGCTCCAAATCTTCACAGTTGAATAGTGCTTTTAGGCGTACACCTAAGTGTCAAGTTTTTACCCTATGTATGCCTACAAGTTTTGAAGGTTGCCCTCGATTTCTCAGGGTTTCCATCATCAGATCCTGACCTGATGAATATGGGACCAACTGGCAGCTATTCCAAGTCGAACAAAAAAAGAATCACGTAAATCGGTCTATAAACCTCGGAGTAATCGATGTGTATGTGTAACCTCCTCCTTTTTGGGAAGTCGGTTAAAATGGAATAATTTTATCAAATTAGTGTATTGTCATCGGTCCTCAATAAATCTACAAAGTTTGAACGAAATCTGGCCGTTTAAAGTGGGTCAAAATCGCGCCCAAAGAAGTCGGTTACAAACAAACATACAAACATACAAACATACAGGTGAAGCTAATAAAAAGCGTGTAAAAAGAGGTCGTTGTCGACAATTCAGCTGACATCAGACCAACCACCAAAACGGAACGGAGCGGAAAAGTTTTTAAACAACCAATTTCTCCGCTCGGGCTCTAAGTGTCTAGCGTATAAACTACCACACTATACCAAAAAATTAAATCAGATCAGTACTTTTAGCGTGAACAGACATAGTTACTTTGGCATTTATAATATAAGCAAGGATTAGCTTGCATCTAAAATTATATCCTGTCGTTCTACTCCAACGAATTAGACAGCTTCAAACATTATTACTACATCTACCCAATACAATATACTTGACAATTTCACACACGACTTCCCAACAAGGGGACAGTCGGGAACACAAATAGAACCAACGAAGGCCCAATACGACCTTCAGCTTGTGAGCGATGACCTAGAAACGAAGGTATCGAGTCTAGCACTGAATTCATATGTCCCAGGGGCTTGTGCTAATGTTAGTATTATAATTAGTAGAGCAACAAAAACTCTTGTTGTTTTGGTGTGGAATGACATTTAGTTCAGCATTGGACGGCGATTGGCTGATGTCATGATGATGAAATGACTTTTCTTAGAAAGGTACAGTCAGTACGTAACTCATGTAGAAATGTTTTTTTTTCATAGTTATGTACTTGAAAAAAGTATGACTGGGAAATTAATGTTCTGTTCCACCTAATTAGGATAGGCACTTAATTACAGTAAAACGACAGCAATTAAGTTTCCTGAATTTAGTTTTTGCGTGTATTTAGGTACTATGTAGGTACGCACATATTTTTATTTTTTCGTTGGTCATATACCATGATATTATTACTAATGGATATTGGTAATAAATATACTGGAAAACTCACCAGTAATAATAAATGTTTTTATGATAGAAATTATATTCGTGACATTTCATTTCGAATGTCAATTTAGTAGATTGACAACTGTTATTTCAATGGCCGTCCATAAAATATTTAAAGTTTTGTAAATTGATTAGGTACTATAATAACTTTTGGGATATGTATTCTTATTAAGACCTGTTAAATAAAATACTTAATACTATTAATAATCGTGACCTTGAAAAGATGACTAATTACAACTTGAACTCCTTTGAGAAGTAAAGTCATCATGATTTGTCAGTATTTTATGTATATGTTATCAGATAGTCAATCAAGACATCAGCATGGGCTAAATATGATTTCACACACAATAGGTACCTACCTATATGAATAGATGAATAACATTATGAAGAATTTTCACTTAAAAATAAACCTGATGTATTTATTCTTTGATTTGCAATTAGGGATTGTTTGACTTTAGCTCCATCCTTATCTAAATTAAATCTTTGATCGCAACACATCAGTTTTGTCTCCAATCACGAAACAACGGATGGATAGATTACAGAAATCAGCTATAATTCAGACTTTGGCAGTTTCTAACAGTAACTCATCATCTCCCGAGCCTTTTGCCAACTATGTTGGGGTCGGCTTCCAGTCTATTTTAACCGGCGCTTTACAAGGAGCAACTGCCTATATGACCCCCTCAACCCAGTTACCCGGACAACCTAATACCCCTTGGTTAGACCGGTGTCAGACTTACTGGCTTCTGAATAGACTACCCGTAACGATTGCCAAGGATGTTCAATGACAGCCGAGGCCTACACATTAACGTGCCATCCGAAACACAGTTTCTAGCAGTAACTAAAGTTATTATTATCAGAGAGTATTCTCGTGCATAGTAACTGCCTTGCAACCATTTCCGTCGTTAATGTGTTCATTATGTGGCATGACCATGATAACGAGTTTAATGCGAATAACTCAATCTAGTTTGTAATGTTGCTTTTTATCTGGTTTTGTGATGTGTGAGTTAACTGGGTTCCAGTTAAAAACGTTAGGAAGGACAATCCGCTAAAAAGTCCACAAAAAATCCTGAATACATAAGGTTTTTTTTTATTGGACGTCTCGTGTCTTTACGGCAACCCTGAAGACTCGAGCAATTGCGATACCGACGTCCGTGCCGGACGACAAACACCGTTAAGTACTGCACCGACCACGAAACGTTCAATTTACAAGAACCCTAAGTTATATTATAAGCAACTGTGTGTTTATACATAGGATGTGGGTGTTAATGACCATATAAAAGATATTCTAGGCCTTGACAATGTAACCTTTTTACCTTCAGAAGAAATTTCGATGCTCCTCTTTCCATTAAATTGAAGAGCCCGGTATCATGAAACAGTCGCGTAGCTGTCCTACGTGCGTTTTTATCGCAGCAAAATGTCATAGCGCATGAACTCTGACTCCACGGAAGTCATTAGCACAACAATCACGGCTTTGTTTTAGCAATTTTTCAAATCCTGCCGCTCAACCCCGTTTTTGTTTTATCACTTTAAAATTTTTCTCACCTAGATTTTAAGTATGTCTTGCAGATTTACTTTAACAATTTTGAATTTTTATAATAATATAAGAAGTCTAAAAAATCTTCAGTTTTTCGGAAGCTCTAGGCAGCAAGGCAAATTGTGATCCAATGTACTCCATTTTTCTTCCCTGACGGGAAATCATATGAATGCTATTTTCTGAGCAAAGCATCAGAATCAAGACCGCCCGTGTTTGTTCAATTTCCCTTTACAATAAACTCCCGAATATTTCGGCAACCACGGCGGGAAAACTATAGCCTGGTCAGTTCCTTAGTGACACTCCCATGGTCTACGTGAGGATCGGGATGTAAACACGGAAGAAGACAGCACTGACAAGACGATCCTGTGCTACCAAGAGAGTCTCAATAACGAGCTGGCCAGGCTTTAGTTATCCTACATTATTGTTAATGCTGTATAATATATTGATTGTATGTATTGTTCCACAGCTCGCCCGTCTCGGGTACTACAAACTGGCGGCGGCGGTGCAGACTGACACCGACCAGCGCCCGCGCAACGGACTCCATCATCCGCATCCTAAGGAGATCAGGTAAGTAAAGCACTGACCTTCTGCTCGATGTATTGACCTGAACATTCCTCAAGTCACGTCGCGACAAGTGTTCTCTGCCTTTAGCGTTCAGTCAATCCTAGTGTACTCCTATTATGTAGTCGTCTTATATACTTTTAGGTACTCGTCTTATGTAGTATCCTAAAGTTCCTGCCAGGCCTGCTGGTTCTATTGCAAAAATGCTGGTTTTTGCAATACAACTTATGGTTTTATCCAAATAATGATGGAACTTCGCCCTTTCGTGGATCCTGTGTTTTTTAAGTCTTCTACCTCCATACGTTTATTTATTTATTTATTCATCTCAAAGTTACTATGCCTTTACAGACTTAATTTAATGCGACATAGTACCTACTTACAATTAATATTTCCTAACTATATCTTAACTATATAACACAGTACAAAACAACTACTAATCCTTATCATACTACACAGTAAGTGGCCCTTGTGAAACGTAAACATCATCTAAATAGAATACGTTGTTTAGTCCTAAAAACACGGCAAAAAGACCAACTTGACTGTTGCTGTAGATACATTAAGCCATTCATAGCATTAGTGCTTCCAATATATTCAGCATAGAGCACATTATGTCATTAAGAAGTCACCATTTGTTATCCTATGACGTCATTGAAATAAGTAGGGTGTGAACCTATCTAATTACAACACCACTACTCCAAATTGGATGCATCAATAAGTATTACATTGTCGTTCATCTACTTAAATAAATTAGGGCCACGAAGGATAATAAAAATTGTATTAAAAGAAGCATTAGTGAAGATTAATCTATTTTGGTCTTTTCGACGATCGATAGGACATAAATTATTTGATGGGTCATTGACCTTTGTAATTTTCACGTGTATATGTTTAAACTTAAACTGTACTCTTAAACTCTTCATATGTTCTGCTAGCTTTTTTCGCAATTTCAACCGCGTCCCACCGAAACAATTTCCCGTACCCTGATAAAGTATAGCCCATGTCACTCACGCACTGTAGGTGTTGGTTTGAGGGCTCTGAAATTTTACTCAGAATTAAGTAATATAGTCCTCTATATAATATAGTCCAGATCACGACTGTATGACTGATTAGATACACGAATGAATTTTAAGCAGTGCACAAAAAAAATCGTATCTTTAAAACTTATTTAACTATAAGTTGACATAGCGAACATACAGACAGACAGACAAAAATTTTACTGATTCCATTTTTGGCATCAGTATCGATGATTAATCACCCCCCGATAGTTATTTTGGAAATATATTAAATGTTCAGAATTGACCTCTCTACAGATTTATTATAAGTATAGATAAGTTGACAAAGTTTGCGCACTGAATAAAATTCATTCCTGTACACCTTGATCGGTTATCTAGGACTTATTATTCTGCAGGTCAGAAGCCACCTAGATAACATTGAAAGACAAAGCGATGTGGTAATCCTTACATTGTTATTCCGCACGAGCTCGTTGAGCTGGACCAAATAAACACAGTTCTTGGCAATGGACAGTCTTTGTCTATCGTCCGTCACACCGCCCTTGTAAACACGATATTTCTAGTTCAAGGCTGTTGGTAATGTAGTGGACAATAAAATGTGGTGTTAGGGTTTTTAATGAATTCGTTTCTAAATATAGCCCCAAGTCCTGACTGGTGCTATATTTCCTATTAGTCTTTTTTCCGTGGTTTCAACCGTGTCCCGTGGTCCGGACCGGACCGAGGTAAAATATACTCTATGTTACTTAGAAAGACTGTAGCTTTCCAACAGTGAAAGATTTTTCAAATCGGTTCAGTCGTTTCGGAGACTTTTTTTAGGGTATAAAGGTCAAAATCTTAAAAGGACTTTTTGTTTCAATCAACCGATCTAAAAATCTGTGTAAATATGGTAAAAATAACTACTTAACCAATTGTGATTATTATTTAAACAGTAGTTTATTGGTCTAATAAATACTTATGTATTTGTGTAAAAAGTCCTATAAAGATTTTTTTAGTTAAATGACTACTTCAAATAGTGTTGCTTTTGCCTTGACACTAACGGAGAATAAATAGTCATGATGTCATATTGTCACTATTATAATATTAATAGTACTCTTAATGACTTTCTAGTTGTAATGAATATTTAAAATTCTACCATTTGATGGTGTTTTTCTATTGATTTCTAAACGTTCCCTTGAAATTTTCGTAGTATTGTAAAGGTTGAAAGTTAATTGTTGCAGTTTCAATCGTACTAGGAATTGTCTTTTGACTGAATTTTACCTATCTAATGATATAGCTTGGTTTATTTGATCGAAATTCATGGTGTCTGTTGGGTTTGTTACACGTAAACCTTTTTGTAAGCTTTCGTAGGCAGACATAGACACGCTTAATTTAAAGTTTGGATATGTTGATGTTTGTTACTCATTCATGCATAAACAGCTGAACGGAGTTTGATAAAACGTAAAAGGACCATGAGACAAATTGGGCTCATTGTCCAACAGAGTTATAGCATATGCCGTTGTGGAGATTTTTGTTTGTACTAAAATTGTTACTATGGACACTACCTTCAATTCCATGGCAAAAAAAAGATATGCACCTAAATAGGTTTTGTAGAAAAAGAATTGTTAGGAGTCGTAGTGCGCTTGGTTGTTCATGACATAAAACTTAATTCGCAGGATTTGATTATGCTAGGATTCTGGGACCACCTTCATCACCAGGTCAGGATCTGATGATGGAAACCCAACCCTGAGAAATTGAGGGCAACTTTCGAAAATTGTAGGTGTGCATAGGTTAAAAACTTGACAATGAGGTGTACGTCTAATAACTCTATGCAACAGTGAAGGTTTGGAGCTGACCTGATGATGGAGACCGGAGAAGGTCGAGGGAACTCCACAACTGAATATGTAAACTACCTCGTGTTTGGGCTTATATTATTCGTATTGATGAGAACTTTCCAGAAATGCGGATAGTGACAACTATGCTTGTCACTGAAAAGCCAAAAATAAAAAACTTTTTACAAAAAAATAAAACCGACTCCCAAAAACACTGAAAAGCAAAAAAAACTATTCTTAGGTGCATTAGCATAGAAGTCGGTGGCGTGTTAACTCAGTAACATCCATTAGACACTGACTGACTTATGCAATATCCATCACCAACATGTGTGACTATTAAGAGGAAGAATAGGTACAGTCAAGAGGTGTTCGTGCACGTACATATTACGTATACATTCTGGTTAACAGAAACGAAATGGGTCGAGATGCCATCGATCAGTATTACTGCTCGTGTCTAACAGGTAGACGCACAGTAGGAAGTTGTGCTCATATCATTTCAATAATATGGTATCTAGGGTTAGGCAGGCACACACAATTTAATCCACCGGCAGGATATTTAGACGACATTATTATTGATATTGATTGAAATGTTAACAAAAATAATTTTAACTGTTAGCAGCTGTTTATTTTTTTATGTATACATTAAACCTGGAATTAAATCTAGTTAAAGGTGTTCAATAACAAAACCTACAATGCCATAACAGCACTACTTTTTGCAGAATATTAGTTTATTAGTGGTCGGAGAAAAATATTTATAGCAAAATAACCCCATGGATTCTTCGCAAAAATGAGTTCAAATCTTTATATTTAGTGCTTTACAAGTATATTCATAGTGGTCTCATCTCCGTTGGTGGGTGAGCCCAAGCTTCATACATTTTTGCCCATGGTCCTTTGTAGGTATATTCAGAACTAGCTTTTGCCCGCAACTTCGTTCGCGTGGAATAGGGACTACCAGCAGATTTTTTATTTGACCAATAGATGGCGCTATATGTCCGGAATAATTTTATTTTTATATTTTTTTGTAATAAAAACTATCCTATGTCCTTTCTCAAGTTTCAAACTATGTCTGTACCAAATTTCACTCAAATCGGTTCAGTAGTTTAGGCTTGAAGAAAAGACAGACAGACTGACAGACAGAGTTACTTTCGCATTTATAATATTAGTTTGGATAACTGGCTACTGTAATCAGCGGTGTATAGCTTAGTGATAAAATAAACCTCTTGAATATTAACACACAAATTTCAAAATCCAGCCTTCGATTAACTCAGATTTCTAATTCCTAACGCGCAGTAGTTACTTAACCTAGTTACCAATTACGACTGATAATTATAATAAGAGAAAGTTTTGATACTTTTTGAGATTACCAGTGCCTGGGTGTTTGTCTTCTTCATGCTTTCTCTAAGAATTAGCGTGGATACCAGCGCATGACGAAAGGTGATTGATAGGTATACAAACTGGGCTACATATACTATACCAATTACCTAGGCATACTAAGTAGGCTAGATATCTATCAATAATAATAATTAAGCTGAAGAGTTTGTGTAAACGCGCTAATCAGGATCCTTTCTGGTCCGAATTCAAAAAAGTCTTTCAGTGTTAGATGGCCTATTTATTGAAACCTATTCGAGGATGGCCACTTTGTTGACAGATATTTAAAAGATAAGGAAAAAATAAGCCTTGTTTCTTTTGCCATTTTTAGCCCTTATTTTCTTTAAGTATGAGCTCAGACAACCGTATGTGACAGATGATTTATGATAGGTTCAGGTAACGGAAAAAAGTATAACACCTTGTTTTAACATTTTTATGGACTCAGATATTAGGTATATTAACTTGGGAACGAACTGCATCATTTTTCAAATCTATCCGCTACTTAGTTCCAAAGAAACAAACTCTTCAGCTTTATAATATTAGTAGAGATCTTACCTATCTGATTAAGATATCAAACGATGCATACGAAACAACATTTTCTTCAAGAGACGAGACAGATCATAAATCAACTTAAAACCAGAACCAAAACAAAACCTCTTCCTTTTTTGTCCACCATATCTTTTACTTTTTTTCCTCTGGCGCCAATACTTGTCTCTGGCATTAATAAGAATAAGGTCGGACTCCAAACCACCCAGACACTTGATATGAAAAATTGCGATAACCGCTCCTCAAAAGGTCGCCTGTTCATCATTGATTTGGCATTTATGGAACTGGGTTTGTACCTTGAACTCTAGAGGTGAAGCAGGCTTTGACATTATGTAAGGTTGTTCAGTTCAACCTTTATTCCATGAGATCTTGACTCCCAATTAATAATAGACAATCCGGGTAGTTTTTGACTGTCTGACAAGATCTCATTGTAAAAATTGCCTAATTTGATGAGGTTCGTTTCTACCTCCAAAGACCTCATAGGTCAATGGCAATGCTTGCAATTTCAACTGCTGTAGTTAAAGTTACAAGCAAAAAATTAGTAGGTTCGTTCGTTGTTTCGGTTAAACTTAAACACCTCTTTTGATTTGGCGGTTACAGAATGTCTTTTATAATAATGTTTTGATAGGCTTATGACGCCTTTATTTCTTTACTTTGAAAGAAGGTACCAATATGTACCTATACTACTCTTAAATTATTTGCTATATTGTTTCTTCCACAGCAGAAACAAAAACACAACAATGGACAGTGAGAGCCTGGTGCTATGGAGGCGGCCCCTCACCACACTGGAGTACTTCTTCAAGGAACTGATCATATTGATCTCCACAGGATTACAGAGGTAAATAAACTTGATTCTTTCTTTGAAATATTTTCCTTTCCAGCCACTCCAACTAGTTGGGAAAAGGCTATGCAGATGAGATGATCTTTCTAGCCTTTTTTCAAGTATGAGTACCTACTAGTGTTTTACTAAGGGCGACTGTCTATCTGACCATCTGTGTGTATTGTATAAAATATCTGTCTGTCTATGTGTAGCAAATGTGTATAATCTCAAGAATATTGTGTAATTATATGTAGGAATATAAGTTTCCTTATTATTGAACCGGATTAAAAGGAGATTAAATCTGTCTGGCAAAACTAGCCAGCCACTTTTTGTCTATTGACGCAAATACGCTGTTGCAAAAAAAAGACATAAGAGAGTGCTAAATCTAAATTATTTGTTCTTAAGTCAATTTTTTTTTATATCGCACTTGATACAGGTTCTTATGTAAAAACAAGCTAGTTGCTCTTTTCTTTATTCCTTAAATTGGGTTTAGTTTGTGATTTTAATGTCTAAAATGTTTGTTCCAGATTATTAGCGTACAGACTGTTGGCGCTAAGTATATTTGTAGCAATATTAGGCACAGTTGTATCTTACTACGTAAGCGGGCCACATCAGCCTTATGTACAGGTAAATAAAGTGCATTTTACTTTAACACGTACTATGTTTTATTTAGTCTAGTTCTAATCTTGATTAATACTCAAAAAAGTTACATTAATACATTTTTCTCAGAGAATTTATGATTGATGGGTAATAAAATATCCTTTTCAAAATTTTGACGTGCATATGTTCTGCCTCAAGTAACTTTTGAATGTTATAAAACTTGATAATTCTCTAAGTCCGTTTTTCATTGAATTAAACATTTATTTTGCCAAATTATACAAAAAAACAAGCGTAGTAAGGGGACAATTTTAGCATATACTGTACTTTTCACAGCCCAGTGCTTCTAGTGCTTGTTTTCAATATACCATCAATATTATGTGTGGGACATATGTGTGCCTACAAATTAACCACGATTCGATGTCTCCTATGCAAACTGATTTAAAAATGTTGGTCTGAACCCTAGGTGGTAGTAGCCAGCCTAGCATGGTGGGGCTGGTGGGTGGTGCTGGGGGTGTGCAGCTCGGTGGGGCTGGGCACGGGGCTGCACACGTTCCTGCTGTACCTCGGGCCGCACATCGCGCGCGTCACGCTCGCCGCCTACGAGTGCGGGGGGCTCAACTTCCCCGAGCCGCCTTATCCTAACGAGTGAGTATACATACATACAACAGAAAGACAGGCACACAAACACAAACCAAAAGCAGATAGATACACACACGCTCATGCTCACAAACACCTACACACACACAACCACACAAAATTAGTCAGACTGTCACACACATAGAACACGCAAACATGCAAAGAGGTAGTCATACAAACATGCAAAATGACAGTCACG
Source organism: Helicoverpa armigera (assembly GCF_030705265.1). Lineage (NCBI taxonomy): Eukaryota > Metazoa > Arthropoda > Insecta > Lepidoptera > Noctuidae > Helicoverpa > Helicoverpa armigera. Next base: position 8,656,581 of record NC_087141.1, read on the forward strand.
AAAACATACAAGGAATCAGTCACATCTGCATGCAAAGAGGTAGTCACGCAAACATGCAAAGAGGCAGTCAAACAAACATGCAAACAGGCAGTCATGCACACAGAAAGTGACACTGACGTTCAAAGGACCACTCGGGCTGTAATTAGTCTAGCTGAGGTTGGCTTCCAGCAACTATACTCGGGCTTTAATAGTCTATCTGATGTAAGCTTCAGTATAACAGGATGCAGCTGAGTACAAGCATCGTACATAAAGCGACTGCCTATCTGAACTCCTCAACCCAGTTACCCTGGCATACCAAACAGGTATTGAGTTGCCCACTTAGAAACACACATACCTTATCTTCAATTTCATTTCATGATGTTTGTTATTTAACAACCCTTTTTTCTGCATTCCAGCATAATATGTCCCACAAACATCGACCCCAACAGCCCAGTGACGATATGGAACATAATGTCTAAGGTCCGCATCGAGTCCATGATGTGGGGCATAGGCACGGCGCTGGGGGAGCTGCCGCCGTACTTCATGGCGAGGGCCGCCCGCCTGTCCGGGGGCGGAGTCGCCGAGTTAGCTGCTAATGATGACTCTAGGACTGGCAGGTTAGTTGTGTCCATGGGGTATAGGATGGGAGAGTTGGGGGGAAATACGGGACTATCACTAAGACTTTGCTACCCTTCGGTCACTGGGATATATTCCAGAACCGTGATAGTTGGACAGCTAAAATTGTCACAATACATATATGTCGTTTTGTCTAGTCAATGATGTGGTGACCAAAACACTTTTCGGAAGTATTACTTTTTCATAATAAAGTTAATATAAAGTATTTCATAGAAGTTTTTGATGATAATCTTAGCACAGCTTTTGGTCATTGAACTTATAAAAACTATGTGCGTAAGAACATGTTCGTTTTTGTGAGCAAATTTTTTGTACTTAACTTTTTGCTTGTCATCATTTCAATGTCTTATACAGTTGAACTTGTTGTCAAAAACCGTTACACACTATTATGTTATTTATATTCAACTTTTTTGTATACCCCTAAGATTGAAATTATTGTCGATGCTCCCAGTCGACAGCGATGGGGACGAATTTCTTGGTGATTATCAGTTTTAGGGTTTTTAACACGCTTACATTAGCTTCACTTGTACCTATGTATGTAAGAAAATCTTGGTACTTATATTAATTTGACCCACTTCCCGGTCTTCGATTAGGATGAAATTTTTACTGGAATAGATTTTAATTTAAATGAAATCATTTGACTTCAAAACTACATACCATATTTTTTCTAAAGTCTCATTTACCAATTTTCTTTCCAGGGCAAAAATAATGGTCCAAAAGCTAGTCCAGAAAGTAGGCTTCGCAGGCATATTGGCCTGTGCTTCAGTCCCCAACCCCCTGTTTGACCTCGCAGGCCTTACTTGTGGGCACTTCCTCGTGCCTTTCTGGACTTTCTTCGGAGCCACAGTCCTGGGCAAAGCGGTTATAAAGATGCATATACAGAAGATGTTTGTTATTATAGCGTTTAATGAGACTTTGGTTGGGTGAGTACTATTTATTTATCTTGTAGTGTTTAACAAGATATCTGGTATTTTTACCAAAAAGTTAAACAGGCGTTCGACACGTGTTTAAGGGATAGTCTTTATACAATTTTTTCTTCAACACATGACGAACGCCTGTTTAACTTTTTTGTAGTAAGACTCAATATATCTGTTTGTTTGGTAGGTAATTTTTTGGCAGTGGAGACAAAAGATAATGTAACTGTAGGAATCTGTTAATATTTAACACAAGAATACACGGGGTTCGATACCTGTGTCTTAAAACTCATAAATCGCTTGGAGTGTCAATATATTCCGCATTCAATTCGCAATAAAATACGGTATTTAGTCAGTTGATCCTATTAAATAATACAACATGCAAATAGATACCTACAGGTCATCAACTTGGCCTAATTACACTTATAAAAAAATCACATTATTATATAATTGGAAACTCCTTAGAAACTAGATATTAATTTATAAATTTATTTTCAGCCAAGTCCTTTCCTGGGTAGAAAGGATACCCTACATCGGGCCAAAACTTGAAGCGCCTTTACTAGAATTCCTTCGAAATCAAAAGGCTCGTTTACACAAAAACGACGCCTCAACGCCTTTGGAGAACCAAGGCTCGGTCTTGTCAAGTCTTTTAGAGAAATTTGTACTAGCCATGGTGGTTTACTTCGTAGTGTCAATAGTGAATGCTCTTGCGCAGAATTATAGTAAGCGTGTGGGGAAGAAGAAGGGGAAGAAGAGGGAATAGGGACTGCGGGGGACGGCCGACGCTCAATGTGCTATCGGTAAGTTTATTTATTTTTTGGTAATAATAAAGTTATTTTGGTAGATAACTTTTAAAACAGTTAAAATTAAATAGCTGATATTGCCGGAAGGCCTATTTTACTAATTAAACCCAATTTACACTTATTGACAAAATTGGTTCCTCAAATAAAATAAAATTGTTTTTTAATAGTTTTCATAAAGTCTAGGTCAAAAATCGAGCCTAATCATAAAGCTATATTATCAAATAAAAAATAATTATTGACTATGTACTTTTTTCATCTTTATCTGCCATAATATTTTACAATCTTTCTAAAGTAACTAACCAATTTTTTCATAATTTTTCAGCGCGGCGGCGGGCATCGGACCGCCTGCGCCGGCGTCGGTAGTAGCGACACTACACGCGATATACGTGATATACTCACGATACGCGTTACACCTTACATGACACATGATACGATACACGTTGCTAGATACGTGTTACATGCAACTCGTTGCGTTACGTGATATAACTTACATACGTCTAACGTTAAGCCCCATATTCATGTTCAACTTTTGTTTAGCAACAGTTGACTAACGTAACATTGTTGATGAGCAACAAATATGTTGCTGGAAATAAGTTTACCTTTAGCCTTTTATTATGAAGTCTTTAAATTGCCAACTGTTGGTTGATGCATAAACAAAAGTTTACCATGAATACGGGGCTTTACGTGTTAGTTAATGTAAGCACGTTGAGCAATAGCATATTGCGCAATAAATGTTGCATGTAACACGTAACACGCCGTAACATCTGTCTACCGTTCTATGGCGTTCACTATAACTTAGATATTATTAAATATTGTATTGTACATAACATAAATGAAAGCTTGTCTTAACATAAAATGGCTGGGCATTTTGTTTAATAAAATTTGCAAATAAGATAACAAAAAGAGCTATTAATATTACCAAAGAGACGCCATTTGAAAAGAACGGTAGATACACCAATATAATATGTACATAAATATACTATTGAAGTAAAAGAACACCAGATTGAACCGAAATTCTAAATAAAATGGATATTTTGCAGTGTTACAGTTGTTAAACCATAATGTCAGTAATTTGGGCAGTTTTTAGTGTTATCAGTAATTTTATGGTCAGGCTTATAATAGTTAACTTATGGATATTTTTTGGGAACCTTGTACGATCTTTAAAAAAACATATTTAACAAGAAAATAAGTTTGATGAAGTAAGTTGTTACAAAAATAAAGATAAAATTACAACCACATTGTTTAAATAATCATTAATTTTCTATATAAAGGTCCTTTCCAAAAAGAAGTGGTTATGGTTCCCAAAAAACTAAATATTCCAATAAAAACTCATTTTACAAGCATAAGTATACAAACAGCTATCGCCCGACCTATAGCTCTTGCCTTAACAACAATAATGTACATATATAGGTAATATATCATAAATATATAATATAAAAATAGCTAAAATAAGACCATTTTACTGAGGTAGGTAACGAGTGACTAGATTATAGTTTAGGTGCTCAATTTAACCAATAATACCGGGCTGTCAAATAATGGCGGGAAATGCCGCCATCTTTTCTCGAAATGTCAATCTTTTTTTTTATATAAAAAGGTAAATTGCTCTTGCTTTGTTTTGTTTTTAATCTGGCCGGTTGTAAAAGTAACGTAGAGTGAAAAAGTGAGGTGTACGTATACCTTTTTTCAATCTTTTAAAAAAATGAAAGTCAAGCATTTTACCAATAAAGTCGAGTAATATTTTTTTGAATAGTTCAAAATTACCATTTTATGTGATGTTATTGATTCCAAAAAAATATTATCTTTTGGTGCTGTTCCTAATTTAATTTGATGTCTCCGTTATTTTGCTTTAGGTTTTTTACCTATTAGGATATATTATATTACTATGTTTTTATTTATTCGTTTTCCACATATTATTATTACCTATCGTTTGCTTTGTATTTACGCAGACTCAATGTCGACTAGACATTTTTTTCGACAGAAAATTAAAACAGATTTTAGTATATTTTATTTTCAACAAATATTTTTTTGGGAAATAATTTTATATGAAAATGTATGTAATTCTGTCACAATGTCTAGTAAATTGAGCCTCTATTAATATAAGAATTTAACGTATGAAAGACATTTTTGTATCTCGTGTATAAAAAAGATGATTAATGTTAAGTAGGTGAATTATGTCCAGTATTAAAATTAAGGATTTTTTAATTAATTATAATAGGAATGAATTCATCGTGTAAGGTTTCTGTGGTCGCATTCCTTCTATGTAGACACTTAAAATTACCGTTTGATATGTTTTCAATTTTAAATGATTATAGTTAATATTGGGTTTGTGGAGTGCAAATTATTATGTCACTTATTGTATCTCATTTCTTACAATATCTAAATATGTGTACCCTTTTTCTATTAATAATACTCATGTAAACTTTCTTATCAAAGTTCATTTCAATAATTCTATAAATAATTTTAAAGACATCTATTTAATTTCAAATAATTTGCATTTCACACAGACCTTTAAATAAAAATGTGAGTAAAAGTTTTATGAATTAAAAATAGCAGTGTGCAAATCTTATCTATTGTCTATTCTATAACTGTAGTTTTGTGAATTAGATATATTGTGTAGGTGTCAGATTCTGCTAATATTTTGATCTTAGATTTTAATATAATTTATTAGTACACGCTGTGGTAGCTTTTACAATACTATTGTCAGATGTAGAAAGGTTTTTTTTTTGTGTTTTAAATTTCGAAATTTCCTCTAAAAATTAGCATTTATTGGCCCAGGACCAAATGATCCATCTTCAGGCCCATAACCATTTGCGCACAATAAATAAATAGAGATGACTAATCTAAATACGTGCTTCGTAATTTTAACATTAACTAAAATATAACTAACCATGGTGCCAAATACAGAGTACTTATGTAGTTAAAGTTAATAAAACTACATTGATAACTATAGTAACACATGTCTTTCACATTAGTGATACTGATACCACTAGGTTTTAGCAGAATTTGAACCTAAAATTAAACTCTAGTGACATTCATTTAAAATTGTTCTTAATTTTTTATAGTTTATTTTAAAATCTACATTCTGTTTAAGTATGCTTTATGCTACATTCCACATTATTCTAGTTTTCTAACTTTGCTGTGAAACAAAATTTAATTTTGTGAACTTCCTGTCTTCTTTCAAGTAATTGGCTGTAAACAGGGTAGGCTTTACTGAGCCGGATAGTAAAGTTAATTATATTTGTTCAAAGCCTTGAAAAGTAAAAAATAATTCAATATGAAATCTCCTTAGTGATTATCACTGCCATAGATAACACAAAAATGTTATAACATTACTGCAAAAATATTTAATTTACAACAGTGATTACAGAAGATTTTTGTTAGTTTATTAATAAATAAATGTTTTTTTGTCCTAAAGTTGTATATAAAGAGAATGTATTCGTATATATCGTAGTTTGTACAGTCATGTGGAGTGGTACATTAGTACAAAATATTGCTTTTTTTGTAAGTTTGAGGTTTCATACTCACAAAGCAATAAATGAATGTTCACGATGTTTGCTGTTTTATTTTTATACCTTTTCCTTTATGCTACTGCTCCACCTGCGTCTTAACGCGTTAAATTTTGGCATTACGCAGATGTGGCCAACGTTTTAATGGCAATTTATACAAATGGCATTATGAATAGCATTAAACGTTAAGCGATAACTCGTGTGTCGGTTTTTTGGACACATCAAAGGGTTTTAGTGCGTAGCTTAGAGCGCTAAGTGATGTTGGCTACATTAATGCCATCTCATTGCACGCATGCAAGGACGAGTGTAGATACTTTGTTTAAGCGGTAACTGCATTTTACGAGCACGGTAATGGAATGGTCAAATGAGAAAGCTTTAGTTTTTAGAATTATTTTGTGTGTCTGAGTTTAACCTCTTTAATGTGTGTTAACGCGTTACTTCATGAGGGATTAACTCTTTGCGTAAGTGTAGCCAACACGCATTTTTAATGCAATAAGTAGCGTGTAGTTGGCCATTGACATTAACGTTAACGCTAACGCAGGTGGAGCAGGAGCATTACAAGCTATCTTTCAATCTTTACGTTACGCCAACGTATCTTATGCTTGAATCTTTCGAGATTTATATCTCATATATCACGAGAAATAAATAAATAAGTGAACGTGGCGGGGTCTGGCTACTTGTACATATTTGGGTATGAAGTAAAGTTGCTAAGAGTGTCGATTGTATTATACTTTTTAACCGATTACCCAAAAAGGAGGAGGTTCTCAATAGGGTAGTGTCCAGGGTCGAAATAATGAAATAATATTTAGTCCGCTTTTTAGATAATCAAAAAATATTGGATACGTATTTTTTCTTTTTTTAATTAAACATAAAAAAATGACAAAGATAATACGCTTCAAAAATTAGGAGTGGGGGCCTTTTACGTCACAGTGTCCTGAAAATTGTAGCAACTTGTGACGTCACACTCAACTTTTAACACGCTATATTTTAACAAGTTCTGATCCGATTTAAAAAAGAAAAAATACGTATCGCTTAATTTTGGACAATCTACAAGACGGACTAATTATTATTTTTTAGGAAACTAGCCTATTCAGCCGGTATGTTTTTTTTTAATTTTATCACTATTTTTGATGCTGGTTGGAAATACCCTGTTCCACGAACAAAAGTAAAACAATGCTTCACATGCTACCAATTCAGTTATTATAAACTGGAACGCAGTAGCATTATTTTAAAAAAGCAAACATTCAGATCAGCTCAGCTGTCATTCATTTCGTGAGCTTTGAGGTTAGAATCGAGGAAGTTATTTAAGTCGTTTATTATTAATCAAAGCAAATAAAGACAGTCGCAATGTTGCGGCAATTCGCAAATACGTTTATACAAACTCGCGGTATCAAGCACACGATCAATATAAAATGGGTACGGCCGGATTATGTGCCCGCTTACAAGCCTGAGAAATCTGGTGACTTAGAAGCTCTTCCTGCTATCCCAGAGACTGCTATAGGCAAGTTTTATGCTGAAACTGAAGAGATTAAGGAGTAAGTAACATAATATTGATGTTATTATGATTATTGTGCACAGTGCTTATAAGTTATTCAGCGTCATTTTGTAGTCAGTTGATACACTACTTTCCTTTGCTTATTTAGCCTGGTTTAGGCAATGATCAAAACAAACGAACGTTTAATTTACTATTGTATTGCCACCAGTCAAGCACAGAACATAATTGAGAATATCCTGGAGAAAAAATTCAATACCAATACAACTACATGAATTAGTACCTAAACCATAATATGCACAATATATTTTATGCTATTAATTTATTTTCAGTGCATCAGAGGCAGTAAAGAAGATATTCTCAGTGGGTCATTTAGGGCGTAAGGAGTTCAATATTTTGGTGAAGGATGAGCTAGTGAACAGAGTCAAGAGACACGAGTATGACCTTGGAACTGCTGAGAGCAAAAGTAAGAAAGTAAATTGCATTTTGTTTTAGATTCCATTCCAATATATTGTCAAACTAATGATGATAAGACTAAGCCAAATATTTTTCTTCTATCTTTCCTTATTAATATTATAAATCTTGTGTCTGTCTATTAAACTTGAAATTCAATTTGACTCAGCATGATCGAGGACATAGTCTATTTTTCATCATGATTGGGAAAGTTATAGAACAGCTAGTTTTTCATTTTTTATATCAGAAATGAGACAGTCAAATTAATCCAAGAATAACTTGTTTTCAGTTGCTTTTCTCACTGGACAGATTCGCTACTTACAAGATACAATGGATAAGTTTCCTAGGAATAAGAAAATGAAGGTAAGGCTATGCACTTTTTATAAACCTAGAACTCGTAAATGTATGAAGTTTTTACCGATTTAGATGGGCCTTCTTTATAATATTTCTTTCAAGACCATATGAAACCAACTACGATTATGAAACTAAGAAGTGAATCTTTAAATCATCATCATCATCCTCCGAGCCTTTTCCCAACTATGTTGGGATCGGCTTCCAGTCTAACCAGATTCAGCTGAGTACCAATGCTTTACAAGAAGGCTGCTTATTTGACCTCCTCAACCCAGTTACCCGGGCAACCCGATACCCCTTGGTTAGACTGGCATAAGACTTACTGGCTTCTGACTACTTGTAAAGAATTGAATCTCTTAATATTAACAAAAATATTTTCAGCAACTAGTGCAGGAGAAGATTGACAAAAGAAAGAAACTGCTCAAGTTCTTAAGACAGTACGATTACAAGAAATTTGAGTGGCTACTAGAGAAACTTAACATTGAATACAAAGGACACCCAGAGTAAGTTAGCTTTAAATTGCAATTTTAATTAAAATTAATTCACCAACAACATTGAATAATGTTGTTTTTTATTGTAATTATGATTTATAATTGGCTGAGATGACTGCTAAATTAAATAATGTCTTTTGATGTCAAAGTCAAATAATTTATTTCATTTAGGCCTTTACAAGCACTTCTGAACTTCAAAATTATAACTAAGTTTGATTCTAGTTGTGTGTTTTGGTTAGGCCCACTATTATTAAAAATAAGGTTCTACAAGCTTCTATCAATCCTGAGACTTACGTTTCCTGGTTACTTTTTATATCATGAATTAAATCTATATGTCATTGATTGAATATTGATAGGCCAATCATGCTGCTCATAATCATTAATTTCCTATAATTTCCCAGGTCATACCACAAGCTGTCCCGCAAGGAATCTCTCCGCCAACTCACTAAGATGCACTGCGATGATATCCGAAACAAAAAACTAACAGAATACAGGAATTTACTTGAAAGTCAACAGGGACCATTCCTGAAACAGAAACTAGAAGCTCTTAAGTTTATAAAGAGTGAACAGACAGAATTACAACTACCGGTAACAGTTACCGATCAAGATATTAAAAAAGTTGAAGACCTGTTAAAAGAATGGACAATCAAAGATGAAATTAAACAGCAAGCTAACAAAAAGAGGAAGAGTATTGTGCTAGAGTCGAATGAATGATTAATTGTATTGTAAATAATTAAATTGTATAGTTAGTTAACAGTGGCTTGTTATTTATTTCCTTTGGATTGCCTATAGATTTGTTTATCAGAAAAACGGCCAGTTTATGATGAAATGAAGCAGTTGTTGCATGTAAAACAGGTATTTAGCTGCTACTGGGATCATTTAGGACTCTTGAGTCTGTTTGAACAACTAAATTTCTTTTAAGTATTTTTAATGCTCCAACTGTGTAGAGAAAATAAACGAATTTATTATTATTTATTTATAATTAAAATGAAACAACACAACTAGTTTAAAACCATTTTATTAAAAAGTAATTAAGTACAAATTACATACAAATCTTATCATTAAAAATATTCATAAAAATAATAGTATAAAGCGTATTGTCAAAATCAGTCGAATTTGGACGGAAATTATTTTACATAAACTTCTGTTATTTCGAGTATATTTAGCGCATTAAAAAAAATAGTAAATCAATGAATTACTTATACATAAGGAAGACGAAACTTAATAACTATAATTTACATAGAATATGGCTTTAGGCTAAGAAAGGCGATAGACTGTAATACAGACAGTATTTATTGTAAAATTTCATCAAAAAAGCACAGTTGTTTTATAAAAAAATATCATAATTAGGATAATATTTCTGTCTGTATCATAGTCGACATTAAAATAAATTGATTATCGTTATGAAGTTACAACTTGCTTTGTTTTCGAAATATAAAAAAAAAAAACATAAAAGAGCATGTACCTACTTATTAATATTTGTAATTAACTTCATAACATAATTAATTGGCACTTAATTTCTTGTTCCGATTTGTTTAATTTTAAGATTGATATTACCACGCGCTCTACGCGGGACATAATGAAATTGCAAGTTTGCACTTTTTCTTCATAATTCAGGAAAATTGACCCATAATTGTATGCTTTATCCCACTAAAATGTAATATAAATGTGTCCTATGAATAAAAAAGTGAGGCTTTTCAAACTGATTAATGAGAAAGAGTAGGAAAACCGACAGTATTTTTTCATTGGAAAAAAAATTATAATAATTTTTTTACATGATGGGCATATAAGTGGGCTCTGTCTCATACAATTTAATAACAATTCTGATATGACTGACTATTTAATTTTATGATATTAACGGTTTTGTGGGACGGGTCTCATGTTTAGCATCTCATGTTTTCTTTACAAATCAGTGGTATGTGGAGCCAGTAGCTAGTATTTTGAGAGGCTTGATATTTTTCACCAGTTTTGTGGGATGAGACACATGACATTCTTCTACCAGTTTTGTAGGATAAGTCACATGACAATCTTTTACCAATTTTGTGGGTCGAGTCATATGTTTTAGCAGCTATCCTCACAGCTCAGTGGTATGCGGCGCCCGGGCATACGCGGTGGGTATGAACCCGGAGCGGCGGCACTTGGGGGCGTGCGCCCACAGCCAGCCCTCCACGGTCTGCTGCGTGAGGTCGGCGTACACCCACTCGCCGCGCTTCACCGACAAGTCGTCCGGGGCCTGCGCCTGGAGATATAGAAAATAATGTTTGGTAGCTACACTATTCCCGAGTAACATAGGCTATATTTTATACTGGTACCTGCAGTAGTTCAGCTGTTTGTGCGTGAAGAAAAAACAAACACACACAATGCAACATGTAACTAACATTATAAAAGCATGAGTGTGTGTGTTTGTTTTTTCTTCACGCACAAATGGCTGAACTACTGCTGTTAGCAGTGTGATGACTAAATATTTCGGTTTCACCCGCGTACCGTGGAATCTATTTCCTATACCCTCTCAACAGCGAACGAAATGAACAATAGTTATATCAAGGAAACTAACTACTAGCCATACATGGATAAAATATAGCTTATGTCACCCAGGGATTGTATTTTTTCAACAGTCAAAGTGGTTTTGTAGTTTTGGAACCTTTAAAGAAGCAAAACACTATTCTCTCTTTATAATATTATACTGCAAATTAAATTACACCTAAATTCACATTTCTGGCCAAATGTAAGTCAAACTTGACTGCGATGGGTATTGTATGGGGATTTGTAACGTTATATTTTCACATATATCTCTCTTTTCAGAACTCCATTAAGTTTTTATCAGAAAGTACAAAATATCTGCTACCTTATAATCATAGAGCATGACTAGTTCGGTCCCGTGGTAGCGTCCGTCGCTGTCGGTCTGCGCGTTGAGCTTGCCGTTCAGCATCGAGTTGTTCGTAGCGGGGGGCGAGTGGATCGGCTGCGGAGTGTCTTGTTGGGTTGCTGAAATTTATTCATTAATGTAGGTTAATTTGTCATTACTTTAATAATTATTGCCAAAAAAGGAGGCACATTAATCACGATTTTTTTTAACTTTACAATTATACTGCTTTTTATGCTAAATTATTAACCCTTAAAAATCATTTAGATCAAGACCAAAATATCATCAAATGAACTGACACAAAATTAGCCCAGACGCATTACTTTATCGACGTTTTGAATTGTAGCTACCGGCCGCATATGCCGTACCTACATGTTGCAGTTGCAGTCGGCAGCTAACATTCACAACGTACCTCCGTCATCATCTTTGATTTTATATGGTGTTAATTTATAATTACCTTGTACAACAGCAGGGTACACGAAGCCAGAAGGTATGAATCCCTCCTGTCCATCGCTGCGAACTATCCAGTACCAGTCCGGGTCCTCTCGGTTTAGCACTGAAATTATATTTATTGAACATTTAGAAAATGTATTATAGTTCCATCATCTACCCAAATACATGATTATTTAGCAAAACAGATGAGCCGAAAACAATTTCTAAAACTGTATTTCGTCTTTTTCCAACCCACATCAGTGAAAAGTTCTCATCAAGATCTAAGAGTTGCTACGTAAAGACCATTTCACGAAAGAAGTTCCGCAGACGCAGCGCTGGTGTCTATGCGATAGCTCAGAAAATACGTACAAAAATATATAGTTCCACAATTTTCCACGGGACTTCTTCCGTGAAATGGACTTTAACGTTGCTTGTAGTGTCCAATGTTATTCGGATAACATGAACTTGAACATAATATAAAAAACACCCAATGTGTAAATGAATGAGCTCAAAAACTACATAACCAATTTGGGTTGGCAATTTACGGTTGAATAGTTAGACTATCGCTGAGTAGGATGGGCTGTATGACTGTATCTTATTTCAGTGCAGGGTATCAGTTCCCACAGGAAGATTAAAAGCCTATTGAAGAAAGTCAGATTGATTTAGTTGATGCGCTATCGTTTGTGCTAGCATCCTGACGGAATTAGTTACTCAAAGATAGTTTCCCAACCGTGACAGGATTATGCAAATTGGTTCAGTAGGTTTTGAGTTTTGTCTGTAGAATTTTTTCAGCTGTTCTCGTACCGGTGACGAACTCTCCCCGCTCGACATCCACGTCGTTCTCGTCCCTCGCAGAGAAGGTGTAGAGCACGACGTAGCGTCCCGACTCGTCCTTGCTGAAGGGCAGCGCCTCGCCCTCCGACCCCAGCTCCGACTGCCCGTCCGTCGGGACGCCGTCCGATACTGACAGGCTGGGGGTTAAGGAAATAATGAATTATACGAAAATGTAAAATGTTAGGACAATAGAAATAATTCTCATGTAAGGAGATGTGGCGGGTAATGAACTAATCTCTCAAGTATGAGTGTGCATTTAATTCCAGATCAGACAGATGCCAATGCAACATTTTCTACATTTGTATGTAAGTTTATCTTGGACACCAATGGCTGATAAAGAAAAAAAACTAGAGGATATCTGGACTTTTAATGTCTGATTAAAGCTTAATCGTTGTGCAAGGGAATACCTATTCACAGCGGTGGGACGATATAAAGGCTGATGATGGAGGAAATTAGCCAGCTGCGTAAGTCATATAGTGCACAAGCATTCGCACACTCTTCCATATTCATAGCTCAATCTCGTAGCCCAACATGACCGGAGAAACATCAGTAACGTCCTCTCCGATGCACGGGTTTTCGGCCCGACCCGAAATCGGCAAACCCGGGAATCGAACCCGAAACACCTTGCTTTGTTTGTCTACCAGACCAACGAGGCACACAGGAAGTTACAAATAAGTATTTGTCTTTTTGTCTTTTTTTGTAATTTGACAGAATGTAGCAATTAATCTTATTTATTTCTTAATTTTCAGAGAAATCCAGTTAAAAACAAGACTTTTCACTTACTGGCTAACATCTCGATGAGCCATATCAGCCGGTGACCGACTCCTGGGCAGCTTCTTCTTCAGATCATGATGTTCACAGGGTGCACAGTAGGAATGTGGTATGAACCCTTCTCGTCTAGACTCGGCCACTATGACGTACACCCAGTCGTTCTCACGGTATAGCACGTTTACTATCTGACCGCGTTTCACCTGGAATTATGGAGAAATATTAGGGGTATTGTGGGGTTTCACTACATAGTATAAAATAAAGTCGCTTTCTGTGTTGCTATATCCCTATGTATGCTTAAATCTTTAAAACGGATTTTGATGCGGTTTTTTTTAATACATAGATTGAAGAGGTTTATATGTGTAATAACATACATTAAATAGTCCTGGAGAAATTAAGCATCAGCATTGCACCCGTGCGAAACCGTGGCGGGTCGCTACTTGAAAATAATATCGCCCATTTTTCACTGACAAGATTAACGTCTGATATTCTTGAAACAATTGCTAACTTTAAAAATTGATATGAAGAATTCGTAGTAAAGAGTTGTTTTGTGAAAACTTATCTTTGTACTATATCTTTTATCTTTAAAAAAGATGCCTGATGGCCTGTGTCCTGCAGTAGGACAGCAAAAAAGCTGACAGTGTGGTAGTAATACCCATAAATACTAGGTTATCATTTAAAAAGAACTTCTCTAACCTCCAACTCATCATCAACACACGGCGCAAAGTCATGTAGCACCACCATCTTGGAATCTGGACTGAGTCCATGTTCCTTCTCAATACCGACCCTGACGAGGGTCTCTATACTGGCTGATCCCGTGATACGGCCCATACCAGGGCTGAGCCCTGAGCCAGGACGAGATAGGTCTTTGTCTGAGTCTCCGCTGCTAGCTAGAAAGGAAATTAGTAGATTAAGTATCTGAATATTGGTGAATAATTGTATTAAGTAAAATATGGTAGCCATATAACTTCACTTTTTTGAAGTTAGCTATTTGATGCCTCAAACATGTTATAGCTTATTTATAAATGTGGATTACAGTTAAGCTAAGGAATAACCATACATTTTCATCAGTTAAACCTTGGATCAACACTGTTTATGAATGCATGTTTTGTCTATAGGTATATTCTGACACTATAATACATTTAGTTCAACCAGAACTCTGGTTATATTGTTATAATAAAGTCAGTTTTTCATGAATTGTAAGCATGTTTAGTCAATTAGTTAATTAATCTATTGTTGTCAGTTTGAAAGGCTAAACTGCAGGCTTGATTTTGCACAGTGCATGTAACTGTGTGAAACTGATTTTATGAATTGTGACTGATGCAATACAATAGTTGCAAAAAACTTTTGTGAGTCATTGACACAGAAAAACATTTAATTCACTGTATATTTAGTATAGCTAATCAATAATTGCTATGTATTAGTGTAGTTAGTTAGTTTAGGATAAAGGATTTCAATTTGTAGAATAATGAATATTATGTTAATTGGTGAATAAAAACAAGTTTTAACTGAACATGGAATGTGAAAAATATTTAAATAACGAACAAATCTTAATTCCTAAATAATTAAAAACTTGTTATTCTAGAAAATTCTAAATTTAAAAGTTCTGAATACCACACAAAAACTTTTGCATCTATCTATGGTTCATCAAGTTTTTTTTTTATTTAGCCAGCCATTTACAACACCTAAAATGAGGTTCTCACGGTCAAGGGTATGGAGCATACAGGTTGTCAGGTGAAACAGGATGAAATTACTAGTTTTATATATTTATAATTATATAGAAAGTCTGAGGTCATTGACTTGAAAAGTTCCCAATGAAAGCTCGATACTTACATTTCTTCTTCTTCCCCCTTCTAATTCTAACTGGACACAGAAACGCCATATTGTTACAAACTTAAATTAACACATAACTAATAAAATAAAGTTAAATTCATCAAGTAACAGTCACTACTTTGATTAAAATACGATTTTCTCACGATTTCCTACATGTCAAAAAAGTTCACAAAACAACTTTTTTTATTACGTTTCGTTACTGCAAGCTTGTACAACGTTTCGTTATTCGCAAATAGTAAAACGTTTTGAACTTTCTTTAAAATTATTTGTTTAAAAAATGTACTTAACGTTTAAAAATTAGTTGATTACAGAGTTTTAATTAAATGTTGATAATTCTGGATGGTATTTCTATCAGGATTCCTGTAGCGAATTGTTATCAAAGGTATTGATGGCTAGGGTTGGTTCAGACGACGGAGCTTTTATTGAAACAGGAACAAAAACGAATGGTATTTTATTTTAAATGGTTTATTCCACAGTATTAGGTAGGTACACGATATATTATAAAGGCAGTCGTCAGCTTAAACACTAAACTTCAAAGATACATTTGGCACATGCAAACTGGAACAGCAAAGTACAAAAATACACCACGAATTATTTTCAACAACTTTTAACTTTAACTACTTATTGTAATATATTTATAGAACATTCAATTTTAATCAAACGTAACTATTAAATACAATATTTACAGTCAAATATATATTTTTATACATTGATATAATTAATAGTTATAAACTTTTTCTATATTTCATAATCTCTATCTATGTAGAAATAGAATGGCTCAACTTCGTGCTAGAACGGTTAATAACATCTTGTAAAGTTTTAAATGCATGTAACTTGGATATAAATATTCTGTTTCTATGAATTTTAACAACACTTAGGTACTGCTTTTATAACAATTCTAAGAGCAACAGGAGTAGGAGTTTAAGAGAGCTCAGTTTTTTTAAATTTATTTAAATAGGTATTCACCGAACACTTTACAAGTTTATCCAGCACCCTTTGGCTTTGAAGCTCATTACATTTCAAAATATTATTTGTCTTTTTATATTATCGTTGCTAGAATGGCATAATCCCGCATGTTTATGTAGGTAAGTACGAAGTCTGTACCTCCTTAAAAGTCACTATTCAGCATATAAGCATAATAAATAGATGCCTATTATGGTATTTTATTCCATGATCTAAGTAAGTATGGACTTTATTTACATATAATAAAACTAAAATAATAACTATAGATGCTGTGTATCAGTTAACGAGTGCCAGGATTCGTGACGATGGTCGGGAAACTTTATACAGTCCATCCAGTGTTTCAACCTCCTTCCTTTGGAACTCGCTCCTAAAATTAGGCTCCCTAAAAAGTCGTTGGGCTTGCCATAGTCTTTGTCCCAAACTGTCAATGTCAGATTTTGGCGGGAAAGTTCGGTTGGACGAGTTTCGAAGAAAAATTCTTCATTCCATACTGGATTTAGATTTCGCCATTTTATCGATGTTTTGTGTTTCTTGTGGTAAGGGTCTGGGTCTAAATGCCTGAAACAAAAACAAGAGTTTAGTTATTTAATAAATTGCGAAGCCTACTTTATACCTACCTACTGTTTGCATACATAGACGCCGGTTTTGTAGCCTCAATATTTTTTATCTTTTACTGAGTTCTACAAATTTTTAAAAATTTTAATCATCTACCTACTATTCAAACATTTTGATACTTGACAAAAGGTATTTCTTATCAAACAATTTCAGTTGTTTGCAACCGAACCGGAAAGGTTTCACGAGAAAAGGAGGGCTCAACATTTACTAAATTATTCTCTTGTATTAAAAACTCTGTTGTAAGGAGTATTTATTTAAATCTTTTGAATAGATAAAGGTCATGGTGACACAATATACTCAGGGTTAAAAATAGCGACCGAAGTTATTTTTATAAAGGTATTGTTAGGCAGTTCTTATGACTAAAGGGACAGACTTAAGTAGGTACTTGCTTACGAAAAAATAAGCTACAGACGTTGAGATAGCGGAGTTTCAATTATAGAACTTAAGTAATTGGTAGGTACTCCTGTACACGCCTGCTGGGAGGACCGCGGAATTGTGCGCGCGAGTTACCGTGGCCCTGGTACATCATGGGCTTAAGAAGGAACTTGGCGGGTTTTAGTCAGATGCTGTAATTTTATGATTTCCCTTAATGAAAAGGTTCTTGTGCATCTTACATTTATCTGTTGTTAATAAGTTGCGCAGGTCAGATAGCCTGTCACCAACTTGGGAAAATAATGGACATACAGCGGATGAACCTCGAAATACTCTTTAAGTCCTCCTTGGAAATATTTCTAAATAAAAACTTACGCATGTGACAGCTACAGAATGATATTTAAGCCGTAAAATTGAGTAGCATTTCAGTACTAAGATTCTCACAAAATATTATAGCATTGTTTGAAAAAGCACTTACAATTTAACAAAAGGATCCGAATATCCATTACTATCCTGAGGTGGGAGATCAGCTCCTCTACAGATCGTCACCACCAGGGCCCTTCGTTTGGTACTATAGCATAAAGCCAGCAGTATCCTGGGCCCAGTGGGTTCAGACCCTGAAGACCCGGAGAGGGCTAGCCGCAGCTGTGCCGGAGACTTCGAACATTCCCGGAGAGCGACCGTTGCTGAGCCCATCTCGTCGCAACCGTATCTGGAAAAATAATTTGAGAATGGGTTTTCTTTACTTTTCTGATTAGATAGTCTCTGATTTAATGAGCTAACAGTGTTTTGCTTGAAAGGTTTTGGTTATAAAAATAATTGTAACGAATAATATACTTAGGCATCGGAATCTATGAAACGCATCGATTCCGATGCGATCGTATGAGTGTAAAAAAACTGCAGTTAAATGGCTAAACACCATAAGTTGTAACGAAACTGAAGAAATTTTGACTAGAATTAGCTAAAATTACACATACACCCACACTAACACTACACAACACACACTTACACACACAAACATTTACAAACATTTGTCATCTGTAATACGGTCTCAACACTTGTTAACTTAGATATGTAAGGGAAGAAGCGAGGTAGCCCCAACACAAGTACTTCGGTAACTTACTGGGGCTCCCTCAATTTTATGTTAAGAAAGCAATGTCTGAGACAAAATAAAAACATTTTTCATTTTCATTTTTTCATCGAACTATTCTTCCATAAGCAGTTATACCCGGGGTCCTTACCGTACCCCGGCGGGCCGAAGCCTATAACCTTCCTGGTCAAATGGGCTATCTAACACCGAAATATATTCTTAATCGGAGTTTAGTTCTTAAGGTTAGCACGTTAAAGAAAATATATGAACAAGCTAGCTAGAAAATATAGGTAAACGATTTCATTTGCTGAAAAGACAGACGATTTTTATTGACATACATTTCACCGACTAAAGATATTCCCTTATCTCATGTTCTCGTATTCCATAAGGAAAAGTAAGTGCCCTGTTTGACCTACTTCGAAGACAGCCGTGACATTCAAGGACCACCTACTTACAAGGATTTACGACAAACAAAATATCTGCTCACTCAGTCTTGAATGCCAAATCTATGGTTTTTAATGGACACATAGATTTTTATTTTATTTTGTGGGACCTTTTTTTTGACAGCGGATTGTGTCTTTTATTTTTAAATGGGTAGAGTGTATTGCCTTATTTACATTTTTAAGTAGGTTTTATCTACATAATTTAGCCTAAGTGCGTTCCATTTAAAAGGAACACAAAAATCTTACTCTATATCAGAAAGTGAAATATGTAGGTACCTAGACTTTAAAAAAAGCAGTTTACGAATTAACTCTCAGAATAAGCTAGTTTTTGCGATACATTATTGAAGAACTAATTGAAAGAATTTTAAGTTAATAAGTATTTACAATTCACATAAAACAATAGTGCCACGGTACTCTATCATCTTTTTTCATACAAAAATCTTTTTCACTTCCATTTTCAAATAACCGTAACATAAAAACATATCCTACACTATGGTAATGGAAATGAGGTTGCTATAGACCTAGCTTATTTCAGTTATTTCCTTCGTACCGGAGTGCGATGTAATGGTAGTAAAAAACCTATAACTGTCTGCGCAGATCCTTTCCTGAGCCAACAGGCTGCGTTCCCACTGCCTTGTCGGTCTAGTTGTCGATAGCGCAACTGTCTACGGTTCGATTCTCGGGACGGGCCGAAATCGCTTTATAGGTTTTAGAAACTTTCACAAAGCAGCCCGGGGCCTGGAAGTTGGCGGTGTTACAACTCCGTGCCTGGGATGTAAAGCTATATGTAAAGCGGGTGTACCCGAATGCTACTCAGAAGCAATCATTCTTACAATTTTCCACGTCAGAGGCCGTCAGGCGGATTTGAGAAAAATCTCGACACTAGGGCTTGCTAAGTCATTAAGCCTGGAGCCCACACGATAAGAAGAAGAAGACTGCGTGAAAACAAAATTGACTGCCAGCCGAGCCGCCGAATATGAGCGAACGTTACGCAGTTTATTGGATGTATTTCCATACATATTCACTTTTTTGTTCATATCTAGCCGACGATACGATATGCGTAAATCGTAATGCATAGACGCTGACATTCGGCGGCTGACAGTCAGTTTGGTTTGAACACAGCCTTAGAACTTCGATATGTTACCTACGTGTCATACGAAACACGTTCTAGCAAGTTGTATGAGTTACGACAGAAACTTTTTAGAGTTTATCTATCTACTTACTTTAGTTTTCTGTAGACGAGTGGGTGAGTACCCACGCAATGTCTTTTTAGTTAGTTGCCTATTTGTTTTCATTGAGCAAAGTAACTCAAAATGGAGGTCGCTTGAAATGATTACTGAAGATTCAAGTGATTTACTTAGTATCTTGGACTCGTTCTACACGACGTACATATCTTCATAGTTATTTTTGCATATTTCTTCTTGTCGAGTGCCCTGCAGGTTTAGCCACCTAACAAGTCCTAGTGTCAGAGTTCCCAAATCCACCTGACGGCCTTTGAAGTGGCTGTGCACTGCATGTAAGCTAACAGCAGCGAACACAAATAAAGATTTCAGCTGGTAAAGAACCAGCTATACTTTTCGTACCCGAATAAAATTCTATGCCATCCTGCAATAATCTGGCTTGGTAACAATGAAAGAATTTATCAAATCAGTTAAGTAGAGCTTCGAAGCGTTTAGGGTACCTAAAAACAATCTTTTTTTACTATTTAATATGGGCTTACACATACATAGGAAGTGGTGAAGGATGGGCGTTTTTGGGGCTATCTCATTTAATTCTAACGTTCAAAAAGAGCTGTTTTTCAGCCTACCTTGAAACAACTATTTTTGTTTTTGATCAGAGATACATACTTGTCATCATCAAACAGCACGATCTCCAGCGACTTGGTGGCCAGGTCTGACTCCGTGATGCCGAAGAAGTGCAGCGTCTCGTTGAACTCAGGGTTCTTTGTCTTGTGAACTGTCTTCGTGCGTAGCCTGTTGGAATAGCTGCCTTCTGGAAGGTGATAGAACAAACATACTAATAGTTATGTTAGAAGGAGGAAGACTGGTTAAGAAATGTAAAAAAAAAGAGTGGTTTTATATAATTTTGACTCAAATGTTAAGATAACTAATTGTATGTATCTAGGCATAACTAATTTTGACGCCACATTGTTACTTATTGCTAAAACCCTTGGTTAAGTTAAGGGTGTGATTTGAACTGCATATTGCATATTTCACTTCTTCATATAAACAATTTCATACAGCATCGTTATTCAATTTGCACCGTAATTCAGATATGGCGCATCATTTTGCTATTACATATGTACATCAGATAATATCGGAAAGCACCATAAAACTCACCTCTAGGCAAAACTTCTAATCTACAAAATGGATCCGACAGCCCCGTCATATCCATGCCAATCAGACCTCTAGCTCTCAAAACCGTCACAGCTAGCGACGAGGTAGCATTCTCATACGCCAACTTGATTTCCAAGGTCCCAAAACCTGCATCAGGTATCGTAGGAGGCCTTTCACTTTGCGAGGCCTTTGTCATTTCTTTCCTCATGCTTCGAATGCTGTAGGCACTGCCTTTACTGCCTGTTCGCTTTAAGGAGGCTAGAGGCCTTTGGGTGAGGCTGTCAGCTCGATGGAGACTTAGACCGCTGAAGCCGTGGGAAAGAATGTCTGTTTCGCTCCATTCGTAGTGGGGGTCCTGGGAACGAAGAGATGTCAAAGATAATTTAGGAGTTATTGAAGAGAAGTTAAAGTAGGCCTAAGGGGATTGCTTGTAAATGATGTCAGATGGAGAAATGTTTAAGAAAAAAGGCGGGCACGTGAAATTAATATCGAGACTTTTATACACAGACGGTTAACTGATAAAGCACATTTTGTAAGCTATTCTATTCATAGGTTAACAGTCAGACCACAGCTAACGAACATGTTTATCAAAATCCAGCCTGCTACCATCTGCTCGGCATTTAGCATGGTGACCTTTGCGAAAACTAGATTGACATTTCAAAATTGGTTACGCTAATTATTTCTGCCCGTCAAATCGGTCCAGCTAATTTCGAAATTATTGGGAAATCCAATTTTGAAATGACGAATGAAAGCTCGCTTGAATTCAACCCGTACATACGTAGCGTAGTTACAAATACATACATAAATCAATAAGTATGTATATTAATATGCATTCATCAAGTCAGTTCTCAGAAGTATGTACTAATGCTATGTAGATAGAACTTCAAGAAACTCTACCACTTAATTCCATCAACGCCGTTGGTCGTAAGTTATGAATGGTTTCCCGGGAAAAGCGTTCCAATACTCCAATTCTCATATGAAATTTCTCAGAACTGTGTTGGCACCGACTCCAAACTCGAGATTTGACGCCTTAAGCGGAATTTTCCTTTAGAATGATTTCATTAGGTTTTCGAACCTTCATGGTAAAGCCATGTAAAGCTGTGCAATACGTCTAAAAAATCCATGACACTCAGAGAAGGTGCTCAGAGTTAATGATTACTTAAGTCACTCCTTAGTGACGGATTTTCAAAGAAGTCCATCACTAAGGAATGGCTTAAGGAACCATTAAATGTCTCTGAGTGCAGGAGTTAATAATATAAATGCGATAGTCAATCTGTTTGTCCGGCTTGCTCACCATTGAAATTTAAAAATATATTGGTACACAGATAGTGTCGAGCCTCAGAAATGACATTGGCTACTTTTTATCCGGATGCAGGAAGCAGTTTAAAATATCTCTCATAATAAAAGACAATACCAATGACAATTAATTTCTCTCCAAAGGTCTTTCAACTTCATGAATAAAAATTTACTAAATAAAGCAGAACAAGCGACTGCGACAAAACCACGCTCCGCTGCATACCTGATTTGCATACAAAATGTACTGAGATGCTTCTCAAGCGCTTTTCTACTACGTTAGCAGCTTTCAGCGCTTGATTTACATATTCCATCGATAGAAGGGTGATATGGGTCGTGAATGCGGAGTAAGGAAAGATGAGCGGAGATGACATAATGCAGGTAGGTCAGGCGCCTTCTTGTAGCTCAAAAACGTATGGTGGGCAAGACCAAAACGATCAGTTACGAGTGAACTAACGGGGCATTCGGGTTCTTTGAAACATCTGTCAACGATTTTTGGTATTACAAAAAATGATCGGGTCTAAAGAAGGCGCATAAGGGTGAAGAGTTAGTAACGTTCCTCGTCCCCCGCACACCCACATTTTGGCGCGCTACTTTCATAGGAGATTTTCCGTTATGGCACCTCCGCTAGTCATTTTGTTCTCCATGTAAATAACATATGTTAGATATTGATCGATTTTCGTAACGCGATAACCGATATCGAGTTCGCTCGATTATTCAACTAAGGTTTCGTGTTGGATCTAGCCTAGATAGATATATAGGTAGATATTAATTTCAGCCTGTGTAATTGATTTGTGTGGTTTAGTAGCAGATTGTCATTAATATAGACGAACTTCGTGTATCTCTCTACGTTTATTTGTGTGTACGTTTGTTATAATGTATTCTCTTCTTATTTATTGTTATGTCTAGAGGAAATAATTTTTGTTGGTTTCCACCCTCAAATACTAAACCACTAAACATGTTTAGAAAATTCTTATACGGTTGGGAAACTACACGATCTCCGAATGACAAAAGCTCCATAGGCTATATTTTATCCGTATTCGGAAAGAAATTTCCAGTATTGGTATGGTTTCATTTCTTTAGGTCACTACAGTTTTTAACAAAACCTGAAACTGAATTTTACGCCATATTCTGTTTCCCATCTGGGACTAAATTAATAGAGTGGAAAATATACCAATCTTCAAGTGCACAATAACAATAAAATACTCGGAAATAACATCATAAGCTGGTGAACTGCGCCACACTAACCGTCGTTTAACCATCACCATTAAAATTACGTGCACTTCGTCATAAACGAGAGATTAAGGGTGCGTCTACACGGTGCAAGTAGCTTGCACATGTTGAGGCATATGCGCAGGTTACACACATTTAGAAAACGTGCGGGTCCAGCGACTCGCGTATGTACGGAAACAGGCTACCCACCCGCGTGCTCTTGTCACTTGCGCATGTTAACTTGCTCCAGCTACATGCACCGTGTAGACG
Source organism: Helicoverpa armigera (assembly GCF_030705265.1). Classification (NCBI taxonomy): domain Eukaryota; kingdom Metazoa; phylum Arthropoda; class Insecta; order Lepidoptera; family Noctuidae; genus Helicoverpa; species Helicoverpa armigera. Next base: position 8,680,527 of record NC_087141.1, read on the forward strand.
CAGCCTAAAATTACGTGCACTTCGATACAAACGAGAGATTAAGAAGTCATTGGTTATGAGTTGTTCAAGAAAACCATTAGAAATGATGGACGCATCAATTTTATTGCACTTCTTGAGAGGCACTGAAATCAATTAGTGCAGGGGAAATGTCTCTTTTTATTGTCTGGCTGTTAGGGGTTGTTTAATTATAATTATCCAGTCTATTGTCTTTACCGTAATGTATAACTATTTTAACATTTTAAAACCAGGAATCCAAGTTATTATGTACTTACCTGAGTTCCTTACCGCCCAGTTAACAAAATAGGTTATGACTTTAAAAAACGCTGGATAGCTTTCAGCTTTCAAAAAACCGTATCATTTGAATACGGTTTTTTCAGTTAAGCATAGGTATGGAAATTTTGCGTATGCAAGTTTCAAATCACGTTTAGATAAAGTCGATATCACTCACAAGAGCAAAAATGGCAGATATTACATTCTTTATCGATATGTAATATCGTGACATTACCATTATGATAATAGCGTTTCATAAGAAAATCTTCGTTTTCATATAAAACGTTACCTAGCTACAACCTATCTTCAATATACCTAATAATCATTTTCAAATACGTGCCTTTTGACTCAATAAATATGTATTTCAAAGTATTATGGCAGAAAAAAAATATTTCTTTTTATTTCGCTAACATTTTACACACACACAATTTGTTTTATCATGACACAACAACTAGAATTTTGGTTTACAAATCACAGTTTAAACATTCGTTTAACCAAATGCCAATTCGTTATGAAATAGTCATTGCGCCAACATCCAATTTGAGAGATATAATTTAGGAGAAATCTCTCCAATCTCGAGTAACTTTAAATAGCTCTGAACTTAGTATTTGCAGGCTTCAGCAACTTTGGTACCTCGGGTAAATTAACGAGGTTTGAGCTGTGGTGACAATTGTTTATGGACTGTGGAGCTTGCTTTGAAGAAATACTTCCTTTATGAATGGAATGGTTCTTATTTTGTTTACCTGGATTAATTTCTTAGGTTTATCTTTTGTAGTTGTGTCAATTTTGTAAATAATTAAGAAAGAGTGAGATACCTATATCTCATATGATATCTCATGTTTTTTGTATGTTAATCGTCACGCGTAGTCAGAATCTAGAAAGTCTGACAACCAGTCCTACCAAAGGGTATCCTTGTTGCCCATGGTTGATGAGCTCAGATGAAGTCAGTCGCTCCATGTAAAACACTGGAACAGTTGCTACCAGTTAGACTTCAAGTCAACGTTATACTAGTTTGGAAAAGGCTAGGCAGATGAATAAATTACATTTTTTTATCTAATTGACAAGTGACCAATTTCAAGACATTCTCAGCCATGTTAATTTGTTCATGTTCAAATAAAAATCATTACGGGCATTCAGAAAATAGCTGAAGATAGTCGGGAAAAGTTACGCTGGTGATTGCGTGATGATCAAAAACATTATAATGATTCAGGATCGTCTATCTTTACTTACCTCTTCTACCAGAAAAACAACTCTTCTGAAATATTAATATTGACAGGTTGTCGCGTCTCGGTCGTTGCCATGGCAACGGGTTAATAAACGTCTCATTTTCAGTCGGTACTTGATGCTCGATTGCCGTTGAACCCGATTTTGTTAAAGTGATCGAGATCAAGTTAAAATTGGTTCAAAAACGTTTGATTTTGCCTTTGTCTGTTAGGAAGTTAATTAATTTAAATTAAATTTTGTTAGATGTTTCTGGACGTGTGATTTTTGGCGCTCGTTTCTAAAACTGTCAGTTGAGTCGGAAAAGCATTTTATATTTCTAGCGAAATGGGTAGTACGTACTTAGTAAGATATTAATAAGAGATTTTTAATCTACTTTTATAACTAAACTAGCCTTCACCCACTTTCTCTGGGTACTTCCCGCACCTGAATAAAAAGTAACCTTATGTAACGTATTAAAACAAACAAACACACAAATACTTACTCAAAAAATAATTCTTTTCTAAATAAAAATGTGATTATGAGAGCGTTCTCAAAACATAAATAAATTAATATTATACCTTATTCTTTCCCCAACCATACTTTCTATCTCACAAAACAATTAATTCTAATCGTTATAAAACAATTTATCTGGAATCAATCAAGCGGCTATAGCCGGCAGCTGACAAATTGTCTCGACCTCAATTAACGCTGAATCAATAAAAAAGTACCTACGTCTGTCCACCCAACCCCCGCTGAGATGATATGACGTAACCATAGAGAATTAAATGACTAGCGGAGATGCCATAACCTGCAGGGGCTGCGGGATTGTTCAAAAGAGTAACCGCGACCCTGGTACATAAAGGCCTTAAGAAGGAATATGGTGGGTTTTAGTCAGTAAGAGTCTGACACTTCCTCACGCTGCTAACCAACAGCGCGCAGAGTCGTTTGATGATTTCACATAAAAAAAAGTTGCCATAACGGGAAATATCGCGGTAAAATGCGGGTGTGCGGGACGAGGGACGTTACTGTTTTCGCCATTATAACATTCTTTGGAACTCGGACATTATTTTCAAAATAAAATGGCAAATTAATCAAGACCAATCTTTGACAGTTTTTGTCCAACTATCATTATTTTCAAAATAAAATAAATCAAGACCTATCTTTAGCAAATTGGTTTTGATTTGACAAGGAACCTTTACGTCTCGTTAGCACTATTTACTGATCACGCCTTACCTCGCCTTTTCAAATTCCAATTCAAAATCTATATTGCTTGCTTGACCTACAAGAAGGCGCCGGACCTACTTTCCTTATGGCATCTCCACCACCTTTCCTTCCTCCGTGTAAATGACGCATAATACGCCAGGGAAACGTATATTTCATTTATGGCAACATTGTCGCAGATTGTTTGGTAGTCTCTGGTGTAAAGAGAGTCATTTTGGCGCGATTGTTACAGGATGTTTATGAGATTTTCTTACAATATGGTGAATGACAATAATCTATACTTCTATACATTTTTTGCCTGTTTCTTTATTTGTACCCTAAAGGCTCCGAAACTACTAGACCGATTTGAAAAAAATTCACAGTTGGAAAGCAACATTATCCCCGGGTGACGCACGGGATCTTTTATAATTAAAATATTGGAAAACTTTAACTTTGGTTTATTTTATTTGATGGCAGAGAAGCGACAACTTTAGTATAAAAAACCTATTCTATTTACATCCGGGGATAGTGTAGTTGAGATAGTGTTATTTTATCCGGGTCAGTTATTATTTTTTTTGGTATGTACATGGGTGTAAGCTGAGGAAATAACTAGTAATACATATTATTTAGTAAAGTTTTCATTTAGTCGAGGACTTTCACTATCCGGGTTATGGCGTAGGGGTGACAGATTTGGATCATCCCATGAATACTATTAGTCGAAATTACTAAGTTAATATGATTTACTGAGCGTGGGCTTGCTCTAGATAACTTTAGATTTATTTCGTGCTAGACTAGCTTTCGCCCACGGCTTTACCCGTAATTGGGGGAATTTACTTTCCATACCGGATAAAAGTAGCTGTATGTTATTCTGATATATTGCTGCCAAGTATCATCAAAATCCTTTCAACATCCATACTTGGGTGTTTATAATATTGGTAGGGGGCAATTCCTAAATATTTTATACTTAAGGTGTCTACACACCAAAGCCGCAGATGCCGGCGGCACAGCCCGGCGGCCCAACCCGCCGGCCGTATTTTGTACAATCATGCACCATTAGGTATCTACACTATATTTTGTCAGCTCTATCTATCACAAACAAATTCTACAGCTTTATATATTGTTAGTTGAAGCCTTTATACGATAAATAAACAAATAATGGACGTTTGATTTATACTTTTATAAACATCATATCTAAACTTTCATATTATAAGCATCACCCTACCTAGCTTAGCATGAAAACCTAAGCCTTTAATGCAAATATCAACAGATACACTAAACATAGCATAACCTGTATATAAATAGAGAGAGAATGTCAGAAACAGCAGGGGCGTCCGCGGGAGGCGGCCATTACTAGAATAAAATGTTTCCTTGATAATGCTATACATATAAATTCATAGATACTAGCTATTGCCCACAGTTTTACCAATGTTTCTGGAGAAACGTTATAGCAACCACGTAAAGAAAAATTTTAGTCCTTTCGCAGTTTTGAAACATGTGACAAATTATTTCGGTGTAAACAAAATTATCGAGGCAGACTAAGTATATTATAGGTTTATTTAATAACCAGGTGCGCGGAGAAGTTCCTCGGGTAACTGAACGTGCTAGTGCTTGCATATTAATGCTTATTTAATATATGAAAATATACTTTCTAAAGCTACATTCACAGACGTATGTAGGTACACAAGACAATCTTTTTTGATTAAAATTAATTGAATATGCAATAAATTAGGTCTGTTAGCTAATCGGAGCTAATCTACTTTTATATAGTTTAGCTTAGCTTATCTATGTATACCCATAGTACAGTAGTTACTGTCACAATCAGGTCTAAGGTCCTAAGGTCCCCCCTAGGGACACAGCCGCGGGTCGACATAAAGTTTCCCTAATAACGTCAACCTTGTGGGACACTGTTCTCTCTTTATCATATTTTTTGTGTAGTATTGTATTTGTGTGGGATATAGAGCGATGACGAAATAGAACTGTTTCTCTGTTTTTTTTTGTTGGGAAAAATCATCAAATTATATCTCGAGCTGTGGGTGCAGCTTGAGGGAGTGTCAGATTCTGACCGACTAAAACCCACCATGTTCCGTCTGTTGCCCTTTATGTATCAGGGCCGCGGTAACTCTTTCGAACAATCCCGCAGCACGGAATAGAGCCCTTATTTGTATGTTGAAAGTTAGACGTAGGGCCAAAGCCTGCTAGGGCTGTGGAATTGTTCGGAAGAGTTACCGAATTACTGTAACATCAAGGTAACGATTTCCGTACCCTCGTACTCAAAGGGCAGAAGGAACATGGTTGGGTTTTACTCAGTACAAGTCTGATATTCACAGCCCCTTTCGCTACACTTACAGCGTGATATAGTTTTACTTTAATATGTTTTCTATGAAGGTTCTTGAAATATTTTTACATTGTTTTGGACAAATACTGTAGTCCCAACCCGGACGCTAATACTGGTTTCATGATAAAAAAACAAAAGCATTACCGAAAAATTACTTCACATTGCCAACACAAATATCAGTGTTTTCGCCTCTAGATTATTACGTGAAATAAACAATGTTTCAGCAGATTAGTAACTTCCGTGAATTTAGCAAATTTCACGAAATAATTGTTAATTCAATACTCATGATTTTAGCGGTAAACTGTCTATATTTGTTGTAGCTCTGTGGTTTCACCCTAATTACCGTTTTCCGAGGAAAAAGATGCGTAGGTATTTTTTTTTGCGGAATGTTCGAATAAGCGTTTTCTTATTACAAAAGAGTTTTTTTGGAAAAACTTGTAAGATTAGCATTTACACTTCGTTGAGTTAAATAAAAAGTTTTTTCGAAACCTTGAGAGAGTTATACTTTTATTTTAATTTAACCTTTAGAAGTTAGAATGTTTTGTTTTAGTGTTTGTGGGCGGTGTTGTCTTAAACTAGTGATATTTGAAATTATTTTTATGGAACAGAAATTCAGCATGTCGATTCTATAAAATATCACAACTCACTTCGACATCACTCTCACTTCGACTTCGATCTAAAGGTAGAATTCCGTGGACGCGACAATAGTCAACCTATGAAAATGTATGGCACCGTTGCCGAGGCCCGTGACAGTCGCGCGCGGCCGACGAATTTCGTAAGCTGCTCGCGGCATTGTCAAAAATTTAATTCTGGTTTTACTAAAATTCTATAGATGTTATTAAGCGCTAGACCATGTTGAGAAGCGTACGGCCGCGAGCGGCTCACGAAATTCGTCGTCCGCGCGCGACTGTCGCAGCCCTCGGCAGCGGTGCCATACATTTTCATAGGTTGACTTTTGTCGCGCGCGGCTGCGACAATCGCGACCCACGGAATTCTACCTTAAAGTTTCGTGATTGACATTGTCAAACTACACTAGCGCTTCACTATCGAGCGTGTTGACAAGTTGAACTAAATCAAAGTCGAGATTTTGACAGATTTGTCAAAATCTGTCTATCTATAGGGGAGGTAGGGGAGAGATGGGCAGTTGGGAGACATGATCAAATCAGAATAAAGGGGTCCTTTTATTCTGATTTCTGATCATAGTTTTGTTTTTTTTTAATTGGGTAGTTTACGTTACCGACTGGTAACGGTGTTCATCCATAGACTATCTGTCATTTCTGTGAGTTGTCAAGAACAAACACTCGTAAAAGTACTTAAATATTTTGTTGCGGTTTCGGATCGTTATAAAGAGAAAACTAATGAAAGGTATGTGTATTTTCTATTATTAATTATTGATTGTCAAAATCTCCAGTTACAATTATAGTAAGTCGATGCAATCCACACCTATTATACCTTTAGAAGAGAGTACTACAGCAATAGTTAATGGGCCCCACGTTTTTATTTTAGTCTAATATGACCGGGACCACCTACGTAGGTTGACAGGTAAGTAACTATTTTTTATTTTCTAGTTTTCAGTGCACATAAGATAAAACCGTTTAACTTAAAAGTTTTTTTACCGATTTTTTTTTCATAAACTGAGTCAAAAGTGTCCAATGCTCTCTATGGTAGGGAGGCTTGGACATACCATGTAATGTATAATTTGTAAATTTTTGCTCTTCTTCGTCAGTGAAAATTTGTGAGGTTATAAATCTGCGCGAAAAATCCTTTATAGAATCTTGTTTCAGGTACCGTTGCCAACTTGATCTAGAGACTATTATATTTAAAATAGTGTTTAAATAAAGTTCTAAGTGTTTTAAAGTGATTAAGTGCCTACATTTAACGATGGCTAGAATGTTTTTGCTTAAATCTTTATTAGAAGAAGCTCATGCTTTAGATAATTTAGAAAAGCGTCAACAATCTGCTAGAATTCGTAGTTTATCTTTATTAACTCGCGATGATGACTATGTGAGCATATATAGATTGTCAAAGGAGCTAATTGACCAACTGGAGTCTGATTTACTGCCCCTGATAAAGCCCACAAAACGTCGAGGCAAAGGACTTACAACTCGTGTAAAAGTAAGTATTGACACAGTTTATAGTTGAAAAATTGTAATCAAGCACACAATAATAAGAAAAACACTTAGTTCTTAATAAGGAGTATTCCCTTTATGTGGTTTCCCCGCCAGCTGATATGTTTTCAAAAGCCTCTGTACTTCAGTTATAATATTGGTATTCTCTTAAGCATGAAAATAACCAAATTGGTCTCAATTTTGTTTTCACTAAATCCAGATAAAGTAGGTATTACATTTTTTATTGATTTATTGTTTCACAGATACTATGTACTTTATCATTCTTGGCTAGTGGCAGTTACCAGAAGGTTATTAAAGAGGGCATCAGAACTTATTTATCGCAACCGTCTGCATCTCGTTGCATAAATGAAGTAGTGGAAGCTCTGAACAATCCGGCCGTAGTAAAAAAATATATAAGGTTTCCTCAAAATCAGCAAGAAAGGCAAATTTTAAAAGAAAGGTTAGTACCTAGATATAATATAATTTTAATATTATTATAATTAAACTGACCCTTTTATTTTTACCAATCGGTTGACAGGAAGAGGGTGAAATTTGAATTACTAAATTTGATCCAAGAATAAATAATAAAACAAACGGGGTGAGCTAAATAAAACCGTTTAAATATCTCGTAATGTTGAAACTGATTGTAATTTTTAGGAAAGCTCTTTCATTATATCTAGCCGAATATAAGAAATGGCAATAAAAGTTGATAATGATCTGTAAAATCTGATTTTTTATGCAATAAATTGTGAAAAAGTGCCCATCCCTCCCCTACCTCCCCTAAAGTATGAAATGACATTACGAATCGAAGTGAAATGCGAGTTGTTGATCGAGTTTTATAGAATCCCAGTACAGTTTAAAAAAGTGTGAAAAAGTCGTCAGTAAAATTAAACAGCGAAGTCTTTTAAAATGTCTTTGAAAGGTTACTTTTAAGTAGGAAAACAATGTGTCCTCTATTTGAATTTGATTTTTATAAAATCATGTGTTTACTTTGTACATAAATGGTTAAATAATAAATATATAAATACGCTCAGTAACGTTCAGTAGTTTCGTAGCGAGGGATGGCTTAGGAGAAAACTTGCAAACAAACAAAAGCAATGTTTCCTCTTTATTACCTATCAATAATTATAATTGTGAATGGTTATCTCAGGGAGTCTGTATGTAGGTCAGTGTATCTGTGCTAATCCTGTGGACGGCGGGGATGTAATTGTACCGGATTGCAGCTCATTTCCTACAACCTTCGACTATTTGTGGACCACTTCACCTTAGTATTCAAAGCCGTTATTAGGTACTGTTTTCCCGTAGTTTCACCCGTTTTCTGTGGAAACCACTTCCTTTACCTGTATAAATTTAGTCTATGCTACCCGGGGATAAGGTAACTTCCGAACAGTGAGAGAATTTATAAAATCAGTACAGTAGTTTCGTAGCCTTAGGAGTGAAAACCACCAAACAATTAATCCAAAATTTACTTCTATGTAATATTAGTATGCATCAATGATTATCATTGTGACCAGTTATCTCAGAGAGGCTGTATGTGGGTCAGTGTATCTGTGCTAATCCTGTGGACGGTGGGGGATGTTATTGTACCGGATTGCAGCTCATTTCCTACAGCCTTCGACTATTTGTGGACCACTACACCTCGGGTAGTACCTAACCTGAGATGTTATTAGCTACTACCTGTTTTCCCACAGTTGCACCCGTGTTTCATGGATACTACTTCCCGCTGCTGGATAAAATATAGCCTCTGTTATTCGGGAAGAGTGTAGCTTTCCAATAGTCAAAGTATTTTTTAAATCGGTTGGGTAGTTTCGGAGTCTTAGAGGTACAATTAAACATACAAAAACATCGTCTTTATCATTTATTAGTATCAATTATATTATCATTGAGAATGGTTATCTCAAAGAGGCTTTATGTAGGTCAGTATATCTGTGCTAATCCTGTGGACGGCGGGGGATGTAATTGTACCGGATTGCAGCTCATTTCCTTCAGCCTTCGACTATTTGTGGACCACTACACCTCGGGTAGTAATCTAAGATGTTATTTGCTGTTGAATTTTGGATAAAAGGGTTAAAATGTTAGTGGTTTTGGAAAGGTTAGAGTGGTTTTATGTGGATTTTATTTGTAAAGTGATGTTTATCTCATATAATAAATACGAAAATAAGCAAATTCTGTCAGTTTATCTGGCTGTGTGTTATTTTTAATGCTCAACCGATTTACAAAGTATACAGGTATTCCAGAGCCTGAGATTGGGATATGCATATAATAAGTAGGGGCCTTTCCCTACTTATTATATATCCTAACCTAAATTGTGAATTTCAACAAACATTCTTTAATAAACGCAATTTCTAGACTTGTTAGCATAACAAGCTCTACTTAATTGTCATTGTTGTTAATTAAAACCAAATAAAGAAGTCTAATTAAATAAGTTCATTTCAGTAATTGCTCTCAAAGATAGATGATGTACGAAACAAATAAATCGCCTTGAACCTACGTTTAAATCTATTTCGGGCGACACGGCCGACACGATTTGAATGAATTACCTCGAAATACTCAAACGTTACTTAACTTTAAGCCTACCTGCACACTGAAAACTAAACAGTCGGCCGATAGTTGCCCCGATGGTTGGAAAAAATATTTTTAAAAGAAAATCAAGCGATCGTGAATTCAATCAAAGTTTTTAGTCGATTTGATACCGGTTAAATACCTGATCTTTGTAAAGTGTGCAGGTACTACCATTTATCTTCATACTGGTTTATGAGCCTAAATAAACTATCGACCGACTAAAAGTTTGCAGTGCGAGTGTATTCTATAACGTTACTTAACTTTAAGTTCTACTGAAAAGTATTTCTGTCGCAACAATTTGCGTAGGTGTGACAGAGATGGAGTAATGATTGGGGAGTTTCAGCACAGAATAAACATGTACAGTTGTGAAACTACCAACTAGCGTTCGTAAAAATGTCACTCACACACGCATGTGCATCGACGATCTTTTACCGGGGCTATCGGTGCTGTCAGTACCTACTGAGTGTCGTGCATTTAGCACATGCGTGTGTGAGTGATAAATTTACGAACGTTAGTACGAAGCTTCATAACTGTATATGTTTATTTATTAGGTTCACCCACAGCATATTTATACACATACACAATACATAAAAACTTAGGTTTTATTCTGATACATATGCCAATTATGGGTAAACACAACATTTACATTAAAGACGACAGATTAGCTAAACATATTTACATCTACAGTACATAAAAACAAAACAAAAAATGATTAATGAAATAAACACCAAAAAAATAATGGTAGAGAACTTAAGAAGGACAAGATTCTTGATTTCACCTTAGGGTAATTAAAGATATCGGCTTCGGTTTCGGCATTAAAGATTCGGCTACTGTTTACACGAGTATATTTAAACTGTGGTATTAGCCTTTCAGTTTGATGTTCACGGCTTCCTTGACACTTTGGGTTAATGAGGCCAGATAAGCGATGGGGGATTTAATGTATCGGAATTTTTTGGAATCTTTTGAAGGTGGCTTTTTAAAGTCTAATATGTTTTGAACGTACTTAAGTATTGTTTTAATTTTTAACTTTTGTATTTGACTATAATATTGGCGATAAATGAAGTGGGAATATTCTTGAGGCAGCTTAATGACGTGTGTTTTTTTTTTGTAATCAACAAGGCAGAAACAGGGTTACTTATATTTTTGCTCAGCGAATTTTGCTAACTTGAAGAGTCGTAAAATATGACTTAACTGTAGTCACTTATGGGATGAAAGGTTACGAATTACTATGGAATACCTATGTTTATATGTTATTTATTTGAGTGTATAAATAATAAGAACCTATCTGCCACATTAGGCACGTCCTGTAATGGCAGATTTAAGGTTGTGTGTAAATAAATAAAAAATATATAAAATTCTAATTAGGCCATTTCTTATAAAATATGTAACACAGATGTTTGTTTACCATCAAGGCCATTCTCTAGAAACTTTCCCTACTCGCAAACATGACGGTTATCCTCAGGTATGGGACAGCTTGACAGTTAAGCGGCTTATGCACTTTGTTCTCAGTTTGTGTGGAAATATGACGCGCTCTTTGTGAAGGACCGACGGAAAGTAATTTCTATCGGATTTTCGACGCAATTGAGATGGTTTGCCAATTTGGATAAAGACGGATAAAAGTATGGATGCGTAGAAGTTTGTTATTCAAAGAAGCAAAAACTACTGGACGGATGTAAATGAAACTTTACAGTATAGGTACCTATTCATCAGAATCACATAAAAGTAGGCACATAAGCAGGTAAGCACTTAGGTACTTAACAGTAGACATTTAGGTACTCGTAAATTTCCACCTTACTAGAAAGAGCTATAATTGATTCATGGACATAAAACGATAGAGAAGTCAAAGAGCACTCTGACAATGGACGAAACCGCAAGGAATAAAAAATATTTGTACTAAAAACTGAAAATAAAACTTCATTCGACCATACAAAATTCTACCACGAAGGTCCAAAGCTTATATGTATATTTAAATTGGAAATATCGTTGAGACACCACAAAGTCTTGGCCGGACAATTTAGAATCGATTCGAAGAACTAAAAGGTGAGTTGGATCATCCGGAAAAAGGTTAAACCGTAATAAAACAAATGCCTACGGAAATTTTGTTTAAAAATAGCGTTCGATTTTGTGGTGTTTTTAACCGACTTTTCTAAATGGAGGAGGTTCTCAATTTCTTGGAATCTTTTATTTTTTCGTATATGCTTTTATTCGTATAGAGCTTGATTTCGATTTTTCTCCTTGTAAAATAAGTTTTGAATATCACATAGCACATTAGTTTGACAGAGGTACACCAAAAAAAAGATACATTGCCTGAAAGAAGACATGAGTAAGAAGGGCAAGGGAGTAGATGTTAGCATGACGGCTAAAAGAGAGGAATGAAAGCGGAAAACATATTGCGCCGATCCCAAATATCTTCGAAACAGTGTTCATATTTTAAGAGATAAATTAATATTTCTCACTCAGGAAGCATTTAAATTCGATATTAATCCGGATAAAAATAGACCTTTCCTTAATTTCTGTAATCTTACTTCAAAAACTACTTAAGTATTTAATTAAATCAAAATCTCTTAAGAACATCAAGAGTGGGGTTAAAATAAGTTCTATAACAGTCTCAAGTATTTCCCGATATTGTTAGCCTTTTAAAAATAAATATAATTATGCCATTTTTCACTCTAAAATAAATATGGATATTTCTAATGATGATTTACAAACGGTTAAATAAGATTTACGAGGTCACAAATATTTTTTTTTCTCCATAATAGTGGGTGTGATAAGTAGAATAATAATGTTCTTCAAATACCTGAAATGGTATTTTGAAATGAACCTTATTTTTTCAGCATTAAGTTTCCTTTTGCAATATTCTGTTTTCAAAGGATCACTGCTCTTTATGATTTTCATTGAAAACATGAATTTATATTATAACAATTTTCACAGTGTCTTTTATCTTTCGTCAAAACCCACGCACAGAGTTGAAAAGGTTTTAAAGGGATTAAAATGAAAAGCTTTTAATTACCTACTTTAAGCTTTTAATTATGTACTTTCTAAGTATATCTTAGACGCCAATGACTGTGTTTCGGATGGCACGTTAAACTGTAGGTCCCGGCTGTCATTGAACATCCTTGGCAGTCGTTACGGGTAGTCAGAAGCCAGTAAGTCTGACACCAGTCTAACTAAGGGGTATCGGGTTGCCCGGGAAACTGGGTTGAGGAGGTCAGATAGGCAGTCGCTTCTTGTAAAGCACTGGTACTCAGCTGAATCCGGTTAGACTGGAAGCCGACCCCAACATAGTTTGGGAAAAGGCTCGGAGGATGATGATTTAATTACCTACTTACTAAATATTCTTTTTACAAAAATTCAATTTTCGTATATTTTATTTTTCTCGTATGGATAACTTTGGAATCGTAATGCCGATTAGATCAATTACCGATCAGATTAGTTCAAAATTGATCGCGCACGTATTTACATTTGTGCGTGAATATGTTCGCGTTGGCGCGAGTCTACTGCTAGTAATGTTCGCAAGCAACTCTTTACTGTTTGCTAGAGCCAGTAGAACAGAATAAACATTCGTGTGACTCACAGAGGAATTCGCCTTTAAAATCTACTGCTATCAATGTAGCTAGTAGTAGAGAACGACCACTAAATAAAAATATCTGACTCCAACTGAGCCCCCGTAGACTGGTCTGTGTGGCTCTATTGGAAAATATCTAACTACTGCTAAGGTTTTTTCTATATATAAAACTCGGCTGTTACTTAGCTAAAAGCTCGGAACTTGGAATAAAAAGAAGGATCTCGCAAAAAAATGTCTCTTTGATAACTTACCCGAAAGCCTGTGACTTTGAATATGCCTACTCAAAGCAAATACGAATACGATACTAGGTATACATATACTAGGACTTAGATTTTTCAATACCAGAAACTAATTTGAATTGCCTCCTATATCATCATATACTTAGTATCGTAAGTCTTAGTTAAACTTGAGGTCTGGATTTCTACACCTGGACCTGGGCCTGGACTACCTGTCACGAAAGTCAAAGATGCAGAAACTCTACAGGGCTCTAGGTTCTGAAGTTCTGATATTTGAGTTATGGAAGAACTCATTATAGAAAAGATGGTCCCACCAATTTATTACTGTTTAATAAAATTCACCCAGTTAAATGCTGAGTAAGTTAAGAGCAGCTTAACCTTTGGTCGGTCAACCCTTGCGACTGTTAGCCACAAGTATCCAAGTAAATAACATTATTCCCTTACACACAAACAGTTATATTGTTAGCAAAAACAAGCTTTCAGTAGCAGGCTTAACTGAACTGCTCGTATGTGCGTCATGTACTCACTTAAGTGTAACTTAATGAACAAAGCCGACGCTTGGCGCTCACTCGACATGGGTTTTATTTAAATGTAAGTACGATTATGTTTAGTAGGTTTTGCTCTGAAGTTTACATTACAGAACACATTACATTACTATTACTCATGTAATGTGTTAGCTTACTGTTACAGCCTTTTTATCGTCCCACTGCTGGGCTGCGGCCTCCTCTCACATGGAGAAGGATTGAGCATTAATCACCACGCTTGCTCAATGCGGGTTGGTGATTTCAGACTTTATAGTCCAGGTTTCCTCAAGATGTTAGCTTAGTTGATCAAAATAATATGCATAGTTGCTAGATTGTAAAGAAAGATTTTTTTTTGAAAAGTTTTTAAATCCAGTCCAAAAACGAGGTTCTGTTTGACGCTCATGCTATTTATTCCAGTTGGGGAATTGGTAAAAAAAATTTTGTAAATAAATAGAAAGATGAATAAATACATACGGTACTTTATATGAATGCAGTATATAGTACATAGTTATGATTACAAACTGAACAAAAAATTGCAGTTGTTTGTGAGAGAAAATATGCGTCGATATCATCGAAAAGCCGTTACAGTTTTAATTGGTTCTCATTTTTGCGACGCAGAGCTTAAAAATGGTCTCCATATTTTTTATTATTTAAAACATGTTATAATTTTAACATCAATACAAAAGCTATAGCTATGTATATAGACAGATTACAATAAAGAAAGGTACAGGTATATTCGAGGAAGAAGTTGATTTTCCCTAGCAAATCCAGGACAAAACAGCTAGTTTCCACTAAATATACTCTTAATACGACTTACAGAACATAATACTATACTAATTATAACTAATCTGACAGCATGTACAGTCTCAAACTGAATATTATAACCAGAAATAGCCCGGAGCCACCCTTTGTGCCCAAAACAGGCAAGAGGGATTTTATTCAAGGCATTTTGTATTTATATCGTGGGCTCTGGAAGACACGATTATGTGATAATAATGGTACTTGTGAAGTTTTTTGTGTGTTAAAAAGGTAGATTGTTTGAGGATTCAAATGTATCGCTATTTTTTTTAGATTGGTGTAAGACTTTGTTTTGTTTAATTGAACATGTATGTATCTTACCTCATCCTCCGAGCCTTTTTCCCAACTATGTTGGGGTCGGCTTCCAGTCTAACCGGATTCAGCTGAGTACCAGTGCTTTACAAGAAGCGACTGCCTATCTGACCTCCTCAACCCAGTTACCCGGGCAACCCGATACCCCTTGGTTAGACTGGTGTCAGACTTACTGGCTTCTGACGACCTGCCAGCGTTTAACGTGCCAGCCGAAACACAGTCATTGGTGTCTAAGATATACTCCTTTCTTACATACCGTAGTATGTATATACTTGTGTACAATTTTTCAAAGGTGATAGAGATGAGGTGACCTACCATACCACACTTTTCGTTAGGCCCACAAAATAGCATATCACATAATAATATGCTCTATATGTGTCTTCATACAGTTCAAGAAAGTATTTTAATATCGAACGTATGTAGGTAATATAGTTGAATAAATTGCTCATTCTACCAGGAAATGTGACTGATACATAGATTGTGAATTGTAAATATTACAAACGTGACTATTGACTGCTTCAATTGTACATATTCCATATATATTTGAAACGTGAATATTTCACCCAGCTTACTAGGTTGTTACTGTTACTGTTACAGCCTTTTTATCGTCTCACTGCTGGGCTGCGGCCTCCTCTCACACGGAGAAGGATTGAGCATTATTCACCAGGCTTGCTCAATGCGGGTTGGTGATTTCAGACTATAGTCCAGGTTTCCTTAAGAGGTTTTCCTCCACCTTTTTATCAGCCATTGGTGTCCAAGATATACTTAGAAAGTACATACTTTATTTAGAAAAGTTGCATTAGCCTTGCTTGAACTGGAATCGAACCCACACCCTCTCGAAGGTTGCTTCTTTACCCACTAGGCCACCCTTTTTAATATTTGAAACGTGGATATTTCAACCAGCACACTAGGTAAATTAAAATGAAAAACATAGCTTATAAATTGCCTGTCAATATGATTTATGATTAAAATATTTCATGATCGGATGTAAATATTCAATTAAATATTATTAATGCGTTTTGTGATATTTGCGATTGAAATATGCAAAATCGCTGTATGCAAATACAATATTAATGAAATTCGGTAAAATTATACATGTGAAAAATGATTTTCATTTGGACTGGACTTTTTGGACCTACTTATTTACAAAACATAACATTTCAATATGTATTTAGGTATGTACTAACATTATCGGTTATGTGTTTATAAAATTGCGGTTGACTGTGTTTGAAAATTATTTTCCTAATCGTCAACATAGTTGGGATAAAGGGTCGGAGGATTTACCAGTAAAAGACTATTTTTATCCTGATACGTGAAGCAGTTCCTTAAAGTAGTGGGTAAAACCGTCTAAACCAGCTGGTCCTTATCTACAGTGCGTCAAATCTCAAAGTCA
The DNA here is from genome assembly GCF_030705265.1 of Helicoverpa armigera. Taxonomy (NCBI): domain Eukaryota; kingdom Metazoa; phylum Arthropoda; class Insecta; order Lepidoptera; family Noctuidae; genus Helicoverpa; species Helicoverpa armigera. The sequence continues at coordinate 8,697,033 of NC_087141.1, forward strand.
AAGTCACATCAATTTGAGACATTGCGTCAAACATCTGGACTAAATTACCATCTACGCAGATACAGTCAGGGCTAAAAAAATGCTTATAAAAAAACTGATTTGAAATGCTAAACAGCATTTATGAAAATAGACTTTTCCATCTCGACTTGTCATTTATGTTGCTACGGCGTAGTAGTTGCTACGAGCCTACGACTACGAAAATATGTACTTAATTTTCATCATAATTTTGCAAAACTATAGGTTTTCCGCTGTGTTCACTTTCTCAGGTTATATAGAATACATGTGTATCTTTCAGTGGTTTTGGCGTCAAAGTACAGACACGAGTTACTTTCGCTTTTTCAAGATCAGGAAGTTAAGAAGTTAGTACAAGCTGTTTCCCATGGCTTCATTCAATGATGGAACTACATATTTTATGCATCTGACTGATAAGGTAAAAATATTTGTCATTAGGGTGCTATCAAATATGGTTTAAATTGAAGATACACGCCCAAAAACTTAGATGTAAGGTTAGCATAAAATTAAAGCATTTTTTTGTAATTGAATAAAAACGAATGAAGGAGAATACATGATACCCACACTTACTATTTCACATATGGCGCGTGCTTCAGAATAAGTTTTAAGCTATTATGAGATATAAGTGCTTTTACACCAATTTCTAATATCCGCAAATGCATTTAACGTCGAGGAATTTAAATTGAGTTTTCTCTTTGTCTAGATATTATACGATAAAGATTTCACATAAAAAGATTTGATTCTAATACGTTTTATTGGCTTAGCATAGTTTCATCAATTTTAGTAATTTCTGAGCGTTTCTCAGAGCGTTCAAAGCTTCCCAAAGTTTTAAAATCCAGCTTTATAATATTAGTATACCTAGATAGAAAGACATGAAAGTTTGTAAGAACTTATTTGGCTATGTGTATATGTATGTTTCTTTAATTTCGAGGAAACTACTTATCATGTAGGCTATTACTTATCTGGCTACTAGAAGTAGTTTTCTCAGTCCGTGTAACTACATAAATATATTTACTAAGAGCACAATGTAGTGTAACAAGTTAATAGTCTAACGAGTTGGTATCGCGTTGCTAAGCCTTTGAGCTGTTAATGATAGTGACGTAACAGTCTCGGATACAGAGTTGTTTTGTGGGGTTCATTACACGTTTATTCTTTTGTATATAATTTAACACTGGCTGTTACACGTTTATTCTTTTGTATATAATTTAACAGTAGCCCTCCAGCAGTATTCTTCAAGGTTTCAACTGCACTACTTAGAGCACCCGGATAAAAAGGAGTCTATATGTTGTTTTATTGTATCCTTCTTAACTTTATAAACGCAAAAGTTTTATGTATTTTTGTTCCACCATCACGCTTTAGTGGCTGAACGGATGATGATGAAACTTGACCGAAATATACTTAGTAGATACTGTTTCTTTATCTTGATGTGGGAAGATGTCTAACGAATTATTGCGTTGCTAAGCCTTTGAGCTGTTAATGATAGTGATGTCACTGTCTTGGATATATTACTGCCCTGTAGGGTTCATTACACGTTTATTCTTTTGTACCTAAGCGAAGTTGTCTTGAGGGAACTACTTCCTGTACATGGATGAGTACACGACATATGTAATCATGAAATAGAAATAGTGGGGTCGGCGGCACATTTCAGAATAACATACGTATGTATTGTATCCACGAGGACTATCCTTTAGGATGCGTATGAAACAGCGGTGAATAACTAGTGTACTAATATTATAAACGCGAAAGTATATATGGATAATTAGTCCTCCAAAAGCCGGATTTTGATGGACCTTTGCAGACATGTACTAAGTAGGTACTATTTCTTTATCCTGGTGCGGGGAGATGTCTGATGCGGTGTAGGATCGCGTTACTAAGCCTTTGAGCTGTTAATGATAGTGACGTAACTGTCTCGGATAGATTACTGCCTGTAGAGTAATAGGGTTAATTAAACGTTTATGGCCTTACTACAAAAACTTTAAACCCTGTTTTACACTTGTCTAATAAAATTTTGGCTGCAAAATGAACCATATGTCAGCGTCATAATTTGACATTTTTTTAGACAAGGCATAAACTGACGTTTAAAAGTTTTTGTGGTAAGACGGATATTCTTTTGTTTTATTTATAAGACTAGCTGTTTCTAGCAGTTTTACCCACTTACGGAGGAAACTTCCCATAAGTACATGGATTAAAAGATGTTATTGTAATATATCCTACTTGAATTTTAAATGGCCAAAGTTGTAGGTACGGATATTTTTTCTCCGATGACCTAATGAAACTTAGCGAATTTTGGTGCAACTTACTGCAGCATTATAGTACATAGGTACTATTTTTTTAAGTATGTACCTATTGTAATACTGAAGCAGAATCATCATCATCATCTCCCGAGCCTTTTTCCCAACTATGTTGGGGTCGGCTTCCAGTCTAACCAGATGCGGCTGAGTACCAGTGCTTTACAAGGAGCGACTGTTTTACAAGAATATAGTATTTTTTTTTATTCTTGTTGCTAAGCCGTTGAGCTTTTAATGACAGTGACGTAACTGTCTCGGATAGATTACTGCCCTGTAGGGTTAATTACAACGTTTATTCTTTTGTTTTATTTTAGAATTAAGGTCGAACTCTTTGATACTGTTTTATTTTCCTTAGATATTTACTTAAAAGTGGGTTATTATGACTAGAGAAGGTTGGATTTAGGAATAATTTGGGTCTGTACTTGATTGGGGTCTGTCAAATTAATATACTTAATTGAGGTTTTCTTCAGCAGGCTTTTATTCACATTCTCTCTCTTCTCTTCTCTTCTTTAAAATATGGGTTGCAAAACTAGTTTTATGAAAAAAGTCTAAAACAACAGTAATTTAAGGTAAAAAAACAAAGATCATGTTGATTATCAATAAAACGAACACCAAAACTATGAAAAAAAAAAATCCCCACCTCCTATCACCCCATAGGCATAGATATTAATTTCCATCAAAAAATCTCATGTAGAAACAATAAAGTGATTTCATCCAGAAGATACACAATCCTACATAGCCTATATACATACATATGTATGTATATGTATAGGAATGTGACGTCATGTATATATTAACGCGCTCCCCAGAGCATGGTGAGCGGAGACAATGTATATACTATGTATGTATGGCTACTATGTATACATTGATTGTGTTATGGTGTAAGACATGGTGTTATGCCTGTTTTGTATGACAAAATGTAGGCTAATGTTATTAGCGATGGTGGCTTTATAAGTGTAAGAATTTTCATAAGTCAAAACGGCTAGTATTTTCCTAGAAAATATTCAATTGCAAAACCTAACTGTGTTATTTTTTGCGATTCTGAATATTTTGACCTACAACTGCCTGCCAATATTTAGGATATTTTAATACGTATGTTTATTTGTGCAGCTGTTCTCATTTAAGGAGATATGCAAGCGGCGCAAGACATACATATTATATTGCACGATGCTGGGTCATAAAAACAAAGGTTATCGTTAGGTCTCGAAGACCAAAAGAATTAATTATCTTCCACATATCCGGCCATAGCAGCTGTTCTCAAAGGAGATTAGTCAGCTCACAACGACGATTGACTTTCAACCTTATCGCAATAGTTGAAGGTTAATATTCAATTGGCAATACAGATTCGGCTAGGTTGACCTGCTGGCTTTTGAGCAATGAGATTCAGTACTCACATGAGGTGATGTGATAGACTTCCTGCTGTCAGTATTGCTGGCCTGCCTGGAGAAGGTGGGCGCGTGGACGCTGAGAGGAGACCCTGGTTCGGAGTCTGTTTTGCCTTCGTTGCTGCTGTTGCCGGCCTCCTGTTGGCAATTGTTGCTGTTTAGTGCAATGAAAGAATAGGATAGGTTTGGGAGAATTAATGTGGTCCTGGTCCACAAAGGGCGTCTCAGAGATTAGAGATGACATCAGTACAAACAGAATTGATATACAATAGCAGATGGGCTATTCTAAATTAAGTTACATATAATGGAATAAAATATCGGTTCAGCTTTTCTTGAGGTTGATGGATTCAAACAAAGAAACGCTTCAGGTTTATATTATAAGTAAAAATTGTTGGTAAATATGTATAAACTCTTGTAGTGCCGCATAGATGCTGGGCACTTTTGGATGAAATTGTGTGTATGTGTGTGTCGGAATTTACTGCATCCTCAATGAAACAGCATAAGATGAAATTTTGCAAAAAAACAAAAAACTTACAAAAAACTTTGCTACTGCATTTGCGTTGAAATTATATTGATATTGAAATGCAAAATACTGAGAACTTCATTTGTTATTTATATACTAAAACATCAAAGATATTTACAAATGTAATTACCAAAGGCTTGAAACTACAGCCTTTGATTAGAATTCCTGTAACTACCAATGTACAGTAATGACAAAATCAAACATCCTCGCTCGGGACTAATATCCGTCGCTTTGTAAGACCGTTCGATAGGGTTTCTAGTGTTTGTAGATAGAATGGAGTGTCTATATGTACTTTATATTATAAAGCTGAAGAGTTGATTTTCTTCTCTGGAATTGCTCATCCGATTTGATAAGTATCAGTAGTAAAATATCAGTAGTAAAATGTCAGTATTCGACAAGTTTATTTATAGACAAAGGCTGTAGGCTACTTATCCAAGTACGTGTAGTAATTCTTAAGAGATGTGAGAGGAACCACTGGCGAAAGCTAGTCTACAAATTAAATACATAATTTACTAGGAAACCATTAGACATAAATCTCCACAAATGTGTAATTTAATATTGCAAAATTCAGTACATTAGTTTCTATCACTTCTTCCCGTGCCCGGACAAAATAAAGGACAGTATGATATAAATATGACACGCGGGGATAGTGCAGTTTCACAATAGTGTTTTTAGTAGTATACAAACAAAGAAAGTCCTGTTTATAACATTAATATAGATTATATTATTTAGCTTTTTCCACGGCCATTCATAGGCACCAGTACATACCAGTATAACGGATCAAAGGCTCGCGATTATGTTAATCTCGGGTCCTTCAGCCGGGATTGCATTACAAGTGAAGTTAATTTGCATGTTCAATAATATGTATTATGTTGGGATGTAAACAAGGCCTTGTTTTCTGCTTCCTTGTTTTGAGTGAATATTTTTTAAATTGAGTATTACATAGGGAGTATGCAGTGGGTAGCTTGATTTTTATACATTGCATGTTATGGTGTCTACACACCAAAGCCGCGGAGGCCGGCGGCACAGCCCGGCGGCCCAAGCCGCCGGCCGTATTTTGTACAATCATGCCGCATGACCTTACAAAATACGGCCGGCGGGTTGGGCCGCCGGGCTGTGCCGCCGGCATCAGCGGCTTTGGTGTGTAGACACCTTTAGCTATAAAATGGTCTTATGCGTCATAGTAGACAAAATAAAGAGTGTACATATTTATTTTTTATTATTTTATATGTTAGATATAGAAAATTAATTATTGTTCGTCAGTCTCACCAAAACTCGAGAATGGCTGGAGTAATTCGGCTTATCTTTGTTTTAGAATGTTTTTAGAGGTCTAGGACAGGTTTAAACGATACGACGTTTGTTGGGTCACCTAGTTACAAATAATAAGAAAAAAACTAAAAAGATGCCGACTAATTCGGAATTTTTCGGCTGGGACAATTTTCCATTGGTAATATCGATATTTGATAAATAGACAATCTATATAAACTGATAGAGGTTACTACCATCTAAAACAGCCACAAATCCATTACACGGCTAGTTAGCCCATAATCCCTCGTACCGTCGCCATTGGACCATAGTGCGGGCGCATTGCCCCGGATTACAATCGATATCGATATAATTCCTCTTACTGGATTGTGGCAATGGGCATAATGTAATACGTATTAGTATATAATTTAATGTTATAATATTTATGTATAGTACTTTCTATGGGCCTTATATGCCTCACAAATACCTAGATGTAAATAAATAACAAATAATGGCCACAATAGACTGCAACGGTTTGGAATTGTAACATAATGATTTGTTTTTGTTTTGGAGTTTTCTGGTTTTTGCATAATATGCATTTCTGTCCAAATTCAAATCAATATACCTGATTGTAAAACAGCTACAAATCCATTACACGGCTAGTTAGCCCATAATCCCTCGTACCGTCGCTATTGGACCGTAGTGCGGGACTACTATCGATATCGATATAATTCCTCCAACAGGATTGTGGCAATGGGTATAATGACCACAATAGATTGCAGGCTTTTTGGTATTGTTTCGGAATTATTGGGAGCTGTTTTTGTTTTCTTCGATATGCACAGAAATAAAATGTGATTCATATGGCAACCAGGATATTATAAAATGATATATGTATTTACATACGTTATATACCAACACATATTTTAACACAATCACAATAATATTTAAGTACACAAATAGAAAAAGGATTTAAATAGTTAAATAGAAAAACACAAATATAAAAAAAGTATTGCGAAGGTAGGTACCCCATGCATCAAAGAATCTATATAACTGACCTGCAAAGACCTCGCCAACTCAGAGTCCAGGTACCGTCCGGTAGTCCTCCGATCCGGCAGGATGTACTTCGGCAAGGACTTGAAGAACCAGGCGCCTGACTTCTTCCACATCTCCCTCGTCTCAGCACATAAGTTGCACATGTAAGCTTCCCGGGAGTATAGTGGTGATCTGGACAAGTGGTATGAAGGTTAACCTTTATTGAGTGGAATTCCCAAATATTGATGACATACATTATAGGTATTGTTATTTGGAAGTGTCCTTTTTGGCTAATGTGTTCAAAGTCAGTTTTTTTTATTTTACAAATGATCACTTTTAGGCGTAATGATCAACACCATTTTGCCTGAAAAACTGAAAGTTTAAGAAATGAGCGCATTTATACAGCCTTGAATTCACAACTATACCTAACAAAACAAAACTTTGTGGGATAACAAAATACATATTTTAATTTGTTCAATTCTAATATACACATGACATATTTAGATAAAAGAAAATTTTTCTTAGTGCGGAAAGCAAATGCAATTGCTGTTCATTACCAAATGTGTCTTAAAATGTTTTAAAGAACTTAAGTTTTACTTTGTCATCTACCTACTTCCAACTAAATACCACAAGAAAGGTTCGAAGAAAAAACCACAAGGTATTTACCTCGAAGTGACTTTGCATTTTTTCTTCATAATATCTGAAAGCACCTTCAAAGTTCACAAAGAAACTTAAGTTCTATTGTTCAAGAGAAAAGCCACTTATAAGTCAGCTGAAACTTTCAATTTACTGTGGTTTGTAAGAGTTTCCAGTATTTTCTGCTCATTTTGTTTTGAAGAGCTGAGGTTGTGTTTGCTGGTGAATTTTGTGGGGCTTATGGCTCGTGGCTGAGTTACAGTTGTAGGGTTAAATAAAGGTTGTGTAAGGAGGTGGATGGGTGATCGACCTTTTAGACCTCATATGCAAATGTGGATGAATGAGCTTTGCTTTACCTAAGTCCATTGGCATTCCCAAAATATAAATGGGCACCTAAATACTTCTTCTGAATTAACGAAAATTATGACGAACATAGATCATGTATTCTCAGCTAATAAATATGATATCTAAAGGGGTTTTTTTCTCGATCCGTGTGGCCACTAGCACCTCACTCACACTTCACGTTGTATACTATGAAACTTTGCATACGTTTTACTTCATCTGGTCAACAGCCATTGAAATTGTACACGCCAAAGTGGACTGTTAGAATTCTCGTGTATTTGGGAACAATATTGAAGCTTTGTATGATTCGCACTAACTGAGTTATGTATGCTCTTGGGAATTGCCAATACAGGGTTTGGTAAAATACGATTCACGTGGATTTTGCTGGGACTCAGTTATTTTGTAGTATCGAGTTGCGGTTGGGTTATATTCAGGTAGTTTTTAAATTGTAGATAATAGCCTAAGATTATGGCCCTATGATTCGATTAAGGGAATTAAAGAAAGCTTTCTACAGTGAATAGGTGAACTTGCATTTCAAAATCGTACTTCCTTTGGAAGTTTCTTTAACCTTTTCTATAGTCATTATTAATTTATCTGCATAGGATAGGCAGACTTGTACAGACTTGTACAGTACATGTATTGATAAAAAAATTACTGCAATTAACTTTTGTTAATTGTTTTCAAGAATGCCTAAGGAGTTTCTTACTGATTCTTCCTTGGCGACGTTTCATAAGAACTTTTTTTATTTTGATCCATTTATAAACCGGATAATAAACATATTTCTGTTTAGATATTTTTTTTATATTCTCACCTATGCGGCAGATTCTCGATGACACACTTGGAGCACGCCGTATGCCTGCAGATGGAGCAGGTCCTGAGAGGAGCCAGGAGGCGCGCCGTCTCGCCACACAGCAGGCAGGTCCGGGGTGCTGGGCCTTGAGCTGACCGACGCATGCCTGGCGACAATAGTTTAATTACTTCTAGAGCAGTTACTACCTTATCTACAATCACACAATCTAAAAGTTATATTAAGATATTTTCAAATGACTGAGTGTGTTCAGTGTCTTCCGAAATACGGAGGAATTCACATGATGACATGGTTATAGATTTAGGGACCGACTATATCTGGCTAGCCTATTCCCAAATATGTTGGGATCGGCTTCTAGTTTGATTAGATGCAGCTGTATACTAGTGTTTTGCCTATGTGACCATGTCGACCTGGGCAACCCAATAGACTGGTCCCTTTGGAAAGACTGGTCGTCACTTCTAAGGTAGAACCTTCTAACTAACGACTGCCAAAGATGTTCAAGTGACATAGACAAAACATAGCGCACTGTACTTATTTTTAATACCTATCTAGGTTTTTATATACCTACCTGTGTTTTAAAAATAATAAATGACTTTGACTTTGATAGCCGGGACTAAGTAAAATGTGTCTTTTGGAATTCGGTGGAGCTCGTCATGATAAAGGTCTATTGCAATGCTTATACTTATCATCGATCTATGTGGCTATTACTTAGCCACGAGCCATATTTACCAGTCATCTAGCATAAATTCACGAACCATTTCTCTTGAAGTGAGTTTCTGCTGAGTTCAGTGATTAATGAGCCGAATGAATTATCTAGCGTCGAATGATTAATTAATCTTATTATACTAATGGATGCTTAGTTGGACTGACTTGGAAAAATTATGATATACAAGCTTGAGTACACGGTTTCACTCACTTTTCTTAAAAACTTTTTCTCGCACCCGGTCAAAGAGTACCTTCCTCGGTAAATGAGCTATATAACAGTGTATTAATTTCTCAAATCGGACTAGTATTTTTTTTAAATTGCACGTTCAAGCAAGCAAAAAACTTCACCTTCATATATCGGGTGTGTCGTTCATAATCACATTAAATTAAATGCGTTAATATACTGGGTAATATATGTCGATTAACACAAAGATAAAAGAAAAATACGTAAAAATAAAAAAATGATTTTTTCAAACAAAGTAAATGGAATAAAAATGTGCAAAAATTAGAACACCATATAAAAGTCAGTCATTACAAACAACTGAAATTCTCCCTTGAAAACTGACAGTTGTCAACTGATCAAAACATACGATACTCCTAACTTTATCTCTGCTTTACACATGATGTTGTAAATTATGAAAACTAAAAATGACTCCTGTGGCTAAACCACTGAATGGATTAGGTTATTTTTTTTACAATTCGCCATAGAATATCATAAAGTATATGCGATATGATTTAATGTGATTGTGAACGACACACCCGATATAGTATAGACTGGCTTCAGCCAGTGGTTTCATCTATGTCCTATAGAAAATACTTAATATAGTCTCCCTCGATAAATAAAGTCTAATACTAGAATATTTTTCAAACCGCAAATGTACAAATTGTTCAGGTGTATAATATACTTTAAGTGTTCAAAAAGTGCTGATTTTCAGCCTACCTTATATAAATGACTTTTGATTTGAATACGGTACATATGTATAGTTACCTGCAATAATGTTTCTACGTAAAGCAAAAGCTTCGAATGAGTGTTTTAGTTTTTCTTACTGTGTGGGCGTTTATTTATCTAACAAGCCCTAGAGACACGGCTTTTTCAAATCTGCCTGACAGCTTCTGATGTGGAATGACTGTGAAAATATAAGTGTGCGTAGTTTTCGTGTATTTGGTAAAGTAATAAAAATGTCATAAAAAGTAAAGTTTGTGTGTTTGTGAATTAGTGACGTTGTAAGAGGTTATGACTGGATTTACTGAACAGACTTTGAAAATTTTTTATATAGTTTTCTTGGCAAGCTAGTGAAATCGGGGGAAACAACTAGTAAAAAAATTAAGTCTTCACTTATACAATACTACCATGATATGTAGTTTATATATATCTTACTTCTTACTGTAAAAAATATTAATAATCCATTGAAAGGTCAGAAGTCGTAACGTAACCTCTATTACCAAGATCAACACACATTGCTTAACCACCTTTCAAAACACACAAACTACCCATGTGATTTCTACTCATGTCCAGCTACGCCGTAGCGCTACGCTACGCGGCTACGACGTAGCACGCAGACGGGGTTAATGACCTGGATTTATGAGACGTTCAGTTTCATGCGTCTGTCTGTACCAGTAATTCATTTTATTGTGATTGCTCTGAAAACTGCATGTACAACTGTGTGCAACTGTGTGTATATAAGAATAGGTAGCTTTAATCAAGCTACCCAGCTTTCCAAAATAATCTGTCTAACTAAACTTTCTCCCTTAATTAATTTATTTTCCTAACGTTAGCGGTGGTCAAAAGTCAGGGAGTCTCACAACCAGTCTTACCAAGGGGTATCGGGTTGTCCAGGTAACTGGTTTAAGGAGATCAGATGGGCATTCACTCCTTATAAAACATTGGTACTCAGCTGCATCTGGTTAGACTGGAAGCCAACCCCAACATAGTTGGGAAAAGGCTAGGCAGCTGACGACATGTATTAACTTGTATTTTGAAATCGATCTTTAGTCACAGCTACAGCACCTTTCCCCCTAAAATCACCATCGTTTTTCCCTAAATTCCCAATGTACCACATACCTTCAAGCCTAGCCACCAGTCTGCCGACCTTGGCTTCCATTTCATCAATCTTCTCTGCTCTCTTCACGACAGCTACGATGTCCTACGCAGCTGGCTGAGCTCCTTATATGAGAACAGCCGCCATGGCCGTGAATTGGCTAGGATGACATCATCATCATACCAGCTGCATTTTCCCCTTAAATAACCACTCTTTCTTCTTCCCTAACTTAACTTCTAAATATGCCACCTACCTTCAAGCCTAGCCACTAGTCTGCCCACCCTCTTGGCTTCCACTTCATCAATCTTCTCTGCTCTCTTGACGACGGCGGCGATCGCCTCTCGCTCGCTCGGCGTGAGGGGGGGCTCGCTGCGGGCTGCGCTCCATCCTGTTCTTAGCCTGGGGAAGTTAGGGAGGTGGTCAGTGTTGGAGAAAATTGTGGTTGATAGCTTAAGTATAAGTTAAGGATATTGGAAATTCTTTACAGCTCTTAGAATTCTTTAGAGAGTTTGCGGTATACGGATACCGCATACTCTTATGGTGAATCCACACGAGTTAAGTACAAATATCTGTATGAAGTTAAAGTCTAAGTAAAAATCTATGTAAAGTCTGTGTAAAAATCTGAAACCTGACTGAAAATAATGATGACAAGATGGCTTATCATTGGCTCAGACTTTTTAAAGACTTTTGTAAGCACCTATTAATTGCTCATACAACTATGAACGCTTATTATAAAGGGCTTATTACACTTGACTAAATTCAGTCGTCTAAATGATTCAGTCACTAAATTAAGACAAATGTAATCGCATTTAGGAAGGTAGGTTTCATTAAATAATCCAGCAACCTAATTAGACATACCTATTTAGACGACTGAATTTAGTCAAATGTAATAAGCCCTTAACTAAGGAGTTGGTATCGTGTTTGATATGTGTAGACGCAGGTACCAACTAAAAAGTTTGATTAAAATGATACCTTAAATAAATTCTCTCAACCATAGCACCAACTATCGGCCGATAGTTTAGTCTAAGAGAGCTCTAAAGAAAATAGTGAAAGATAATCTGTCTGTTGTTAAAACGCTTTGACGAAGTTTAGTTTATATTGCATGTTTCTCGTAAATAAAAACAGCTTTGCGGTACCAATAACGACCGGAGTAAAAAAATATACTGAAAATTGTGTTCACATTTGTCGAGCTTTCGAACAGGCATGGTTAAAACCCCAATATTGCATGACAGGCAGGCAATTCCCCCAAAAATCATTAAACCGTGTGTCCATCACAAGCTCAAAGGAATCCTCTTACCAAAAAAAACCATTCATATGAAATGTACAACTATAAATTACTTTTATGCATTTTCCCGAACATGTAAAATTAATTGCAACCGTGTACCGCCAATTATCAGATACGACTTATCTGTATCAAGGCTGAGAATGCAAAAATGACACTTATAATTAAAGAGATAAAGTACAAAGTCTAATCACCGGCTCTGATGACCTCTAAACGCATATACGTAAGTGCAAATTAACCAAAAACCGATTAACATAATACCTTCCAACTCGTATCAGTCACATCATGAGTCATTACCACGGAGTAAGGAAATGAGCGGAGATGCCATAATGCAGGTAGGTCACGCGCCTTCTTCTGGATCAAATTCGTACGGTGAACATGACCAAAACGAACAGTTACGAGTGAACTACCGAGGCGTTCGGGTTCTTTGAGACATCTGTTAACGATTTTTGGTATTACAAAATATAATCGGTTCTAAACAAGGCGTGTAAGGGCGAAGACAGTAACGTTCCTCGTCCCCAGCTCACCCGCATTTTTGACAATTTTCCGTTATGGCACCTCCGATAGTCATTTTGTTCTCTATGACCATTACACTGTGTTGCAAAGTTATCGGGCCACGGATTAGTGTATCTAGTGATCAATATTATGACATAAATAGCGAGGGGAACGCACGCTCGTGTCGGTTACGTGTTAAATGTGTGGGTAGATATTTTTGCACGTATGTTTACAAGGCAAGGGTTTAATATAGGGTTTCTAAAAGGGTGGTCAAGAGTTTGTAGGTATGTCCTAAAATAGTGTGGTATGTTTGGCTGTTAGGTAATCCTTACACAATATAGTAGTGCTTTCTATTATTACATATTATCCTATTTATCGGCAGAGATCGATCGAAGATTTTATGCGTAGGACTAGCACTGTTAGAGACTTTGCATACTGCAAACTGTGCTATCGAAGTATATGATAGGCAGATAGTTCGCTGACAATTCATTTTGAAGGTAATCGTGTTTCCAATCAAACTATTTAGTCGATTTGATACCCGCCAGATACCTGATCGTTGTAATGTTTGCATCATTTATCTCCATACTGATATATGAGCTCAATCAAACTATCTACCGACTGCACGAATCATAAATGTGTTCCAAAATTCACTCTACATATATCGTTTTATAGACTGCAGATAAATAAGACCAGTTTATTCAATCCATATACATAAACGTATTTATAAATGTCCAATCAAAACAACGAGATTTCCCAAATTACCCATTCGAATAACCTTTGCTTTTCATATAACCCTAAAACAATAGCGTGGGTTATAACCATGGAGAACAAAATGACTGGCGGAGATGTCATAACGCAAAATTGCCTAAGAAAGAAGCGCGCCAAAATACGGGTGTTTGGACGACGAGGTATGTACGTAACTAGCTCCACACTTACTAGCCTTCTGTGGAACTTGCCCATTATTTTCAAACTAAAATCACCGATCAATCAAGACCAATCTTTGACGGCTGCGGGATTGTCCGAAAGAGTTAAGGCCTACGACGGAACACGACGATTTTTAGTCAGTAAGAGTCTGACACTCCCTCACCGCTGCTAACCAACAGCGGGGCGATGATTTGATTTGACAAGGATCCCGAATGCCTCGTTAGTTCTAGTAACTGATCACACCTACCGTGCGTTACTGGCCTACTAGAACGCGCCTGATCTACCTTCCTTATGGCATCTCCGCTATATTTCCTTCCTCCGTGGTTATAAGCATTGCAATCATAAGGGGGGTACTTTCGACCTATTTCTTTATTACAGTGTATATTGTAAGTGTTGGCAGTAAGGGGGTTATTCAAGGTCATTGATATGGGGTTTGTGACGTCATATGTCTGGGTATTTTCTTACAAGATTGGTCAAGTTGATTCTTTAATTTGGGAGAGAGAAATTATGAAAGGGACTATATATTTCATAGCTACGGACAGGAGAACTACTAGCCTATGATCAAATCCCTTAGGGAATTGATCAAATCCCCGATTTTATCATATCCCTGCGACATATACATATTAATAAATACATATTGTAACACCCAGACCACGGCCAACAAGCGTGCTCATCACACAAATGCCGACCGAACCGGGAATCGAACCCGGGACCTCAGGTCCGGCAGTCCGGCATGGTGACCATTGCGCCATCGAGGTCGTCTACACTATATTTTTATGGATCTGATTTTACGTCGAAATCACGCTTAAAATAATCAAATCACGCCAAAATTCAATATCCCTATATTTGGGCGAGTCACTTATGTTTGCTTTACACGCCCAGTTATTTTATAAATGTGTTTACAAGCCAAATATAATAGAATTATGTAGACAAGTAAGTGAACCTTTGTACGTAGTGCCTTTGTAACTTAATATCCATAACCAGTGTTGCCAGGCTATTAAAATATCTCGTATTCTCTGAAATCTCAGCCGTACGTACAGAGGAAACATGTTTTTGGTGTTTTGTTTGTACCCTAAAGGCGCCGATAATACTGGACCGGTTTGAAAAAAAATTTAGGCAGCTAGACTATTTCAGCAGTTCGTTCCTACGGGACGCGGGTGAAAACAGCAGTCTAAAGTAATATCATAAAGAGGTTTTTTATTTGTGCAAAAAGGCCCCAAAACAACCAACTTTTTGAAAAAAATCAGAAGCATTGAACAATTTCGTAACATGTTAGTGTGTAAAAATATAAAAAATATTAATTACACTTATTGAATCAATTTCAATAATTATTTCACTGTCGGACGCTACAATATCCCCGTGTGTCAAAGGCGATATTTATCAAGGTATGAGAAGAAATTTCCCCAGTAAAACCGGTGAAGGAAACTAGTTACCTAATATTCAGAGCACTTATGTTCACCGTAAATATATTATAGAGCTCTAAAAATAGGCCTTTCAAGCGAAAACTCACTTTAACTTGGAATCTAATTAGGCCGTTCCCCGAAACTTAGTTTATTCAAAGAGACGACATATTTTTATAAATAGGTATAAACTTAGTAAACTGAGAATACGAGCACTCTGGAGACCAAATAGTCGGCCGACAGTTGACCCGATGATCATCATTTTTAGGGTTCCGTACCCAAAGGGTAAAACGGACGGACAGAGGAGCGAAAACAATAGGGGACCCTATACCGTCCGTTTGACACCGGACTGTATCTCATGAACCATGATAGAGAGTTGAAAATTTCACAGAAGATGTATTTCTGTTGCCGCTATAGCAACAACTGAAAATTAGAATCAAATAGATATTTTGGGGGACTCCCATACAACAAACCTGTTTTTTTGCTCAGTTTTGCTCGATTTCGTTAAATATATATATGTTACCGGAAATGTATGAAGTCTAGGCATTATATACTGTAGGAATTGTATATGGCTAAATACCTGATCTTTGTAATGTGCGTACTACCATTCATCTTCATACTGATTTATGAGCCCAAACAAACTATCGGCCGACTAAAAGTTTGCAGTGTGTGGGTTGTCTAAAAGTTATTGCTTCCACTGTCAGAAATAGAAATACTTTGATTGATTGCCTGTTAGGCTTGTCGGATTATAGAGAGAGGCAATAGAGTTAATAGTTTTTCGATCTTGTTATATTTTTTGTATCTAAAATATTGTCAACTTGTGACGATAAGTTTGTACAGCTTTGGAGAAAAATACAAACATCTGAATTGAGAACCTCGTCTTTTTATGAAGTTGGTTATACACATAATTTGTGAAAATTTCAATTGTCTATCACGGTTTATGAGATACAGTCGTCAGCCCGTCAGATAAACAGCGAAGTTTGAGTAATTTAGAATGTGGAACCCTAAAAATGGATACCTTTTTTCTTAATACCGTGAAAAGTTGTTGCACCGTGTTCTCATATCTATTCTCACTGTTGTTTTGAACGTCAAAACAAAAGACAGCTCCCAAAAAACGCTCACCCTTCCTTCACCACTCCCTATGTTTTTACTGGGAAGAAGTGGCGCCACCAGAGAGCATCTGAAGGACCGTCAATCCTCATTGATAAGTCCTGGCATTCCTCTAGCTAGGCGAATAAAGCCTTTTAGATATAATAAAATCTTTCAAGAGGCAGCAATTAAATAAAAGGCAGCCTTTGACTTTTACAGCAAAAAGTATGCTTTGACTTTTCAAGACTAAAATAATAAATACAGAGGAAACACTTTTTTTGTTTATGTTTGTTTGCACCCTAAAGGTTCCAAAACTACAGAACCGATTTGACAAATTCTTTCACTGTTGCAAAGCTACACTCTTCCCGAGTAACATAGTGTATATTTTATTCGGTATTAGTTCACTCTAAGGTTGACTGGAGAGAATAGTTGGGCATTAAGTGTAATAATGTTGCATAAAGTTAAATAAATAAATAGTTCCCACGGGACGTGAGGAAAACGGCTAGTATAAAATATTTGCAATGTGCAAAAAATTCTTCAGGCAATTACTCCGAATAGTTTGAAGCTGCATTCGTGAAATAAATTTTAATTAAAACTCCGTGTTTGTAAAGCTATGAAGCGAGAGTTCGATGTTATTACATTGTTGGCATTTTTTGTTTTAAAAGCTTTTATTTTATGTGCACTCGTTTTTTCTGTCGCGCAGTGTAAATTTTTTGTTGGAAATATATCATATGGGTTACTCGTATCATGTCAGTTTTCTCGGAATGCTGTGTAGATTAATATTAGTAATACTAGTTGGAATTTATATGTAAAGATTCAGGCTAAATTATAGTAAAAAATGCCGCTTTTCTAAGTTTGTATGTACTTTGTAATTAAGTATATGTTGTTTCGGAGAGCACGATAAACTGTAGGTCCCGGCAGTCATTTGAACATCTTTGGCAGTTGGTACGGGTAGTCAGTTTCAGCTAGAATGTCTAACAACCAGTCTTACTAAAGGGTATCGGGTTGCCAGGATTACTAGGTAGGATAGGCAGTCGCTCGATGTTAAATAGGTACTGTTATTCTATGCATCTGATTCAGTTGCAATCGATTAGACTGGAAGCAAACAAAGTTAGAAAAAGGCTAGGCTAATGATGAAAGCGAAGTTAAACCACATTGATTTGTGAGGAAAAAAACACAGGAGGTGGTGGACGTTTTGGGGGCTGTCTTTTGTAAATTCCTGACGTTAAAAAAGTGATTTTATTTACAAGGCACACCAAAAACTTATTTACAATTGCTTATGCATATATAAGTTAACAATTGTTAGTCCCGCGTAAATAAGTCAGTTACAGGTGTGCACAAAGCTCACAGAGAAAAGCGTGGTCGGCTGTAAAAATGATTTTGAGATTTTGTAACACCTCAAGAACTTTAAGTGCCTTTTATCCATTAGAGAAATAGAGAATTCCATTCAACAAGCTTTCAATCTAAAGCTTGGCATTCAAGTGTTCAAATAAAAACGTTTGAAAGTGCAAGTTTCAATTTGAAATGCAATTGTTCCATCGAATGAAATCTGAATCGTTTTACTTGAAGCCGTAAGCCGTTCAATGGATAGCCTTGAAGAGTGAAAGCCGGTTAGAAAGGTTTTACGTAAATGTTCAAGGGATGTTTTTGAATTGAATCATGTATCTCGTGTATCGAGAAATATATGTTTAGGAGACGATAGAAAGACAACTTTTTAAGATGGAAAAGAAATCGAGTATAGATACAAGAATAATAGTTTTATTTGATGGCCTATTATAGTAGTTATGACATTTTCGTTAAGGTATTTCAACATTATGTATAGACTCGTGAATAGAAAAATAATACAAAAATGCGCTGTAGATCAATAAAACTTTCACCATTCGGTAAAACAAAATTGGATAAAATTTGGAACGCAGTAAAAAAAATAAACCCCGTATTTGTTCGTAAATTAAAATCAGTGACTCGTATGCGTAAATAAAACAATCTGAATGTACGCGATTAAATCATTTGTACAGTTGCTCAGAGTTGTTCCAATTTCCATAAAAACAAAATACATTATTATGCAATTTTAAATCTCCCTCATCATCATCATCCTCCGAGCCTTTTTCCCAAACTATGTTGGGGTCGGCTTCCAGTCTAACCGGATGTAGCTACCAGAGTACCAGTACTAGAGTACCAGTACTAGAGTACCAGTGCTTTACAAGGAGCGACTGCCCTAACTGACCTCAACCCAGTTACCCTGGTTAAATCCTGGGTAAATAATTTATTTAATAAAACTAAACAAATTAAATTAAAACTGAAACTCCTTCGTAGCTTTTAATCCTAGTTATGCAAATAGCAGTCGTTGGTAACTAGGTTACCTGATATAGGTAAGCCTTACCCTGAGGAAGGAAAGCGGAGATGCCATAAGGAAGGTAGGTCAGGCGCCTTCTTGTAGGTCAAGCAACGTATGGTAGGTGTGATCAGTTAATAGAACTAACGAGGCGATAGGATTGAATTTGTCAAAGATTGGTCATGATTGATTGGTGATTTTATTTTGGAAATAATTTTCTGGTTCCATAGAAAGCGTGTAAGGGTGGAGCTAGTAATGTTCCTCGTTCCCCGAATATCAGCATTTTGCCGCGTTACTTTCTTAGGAGATTTTGCGTTATGGCACCTCCGCTAGCCATTTTGTTCTCCATTGCGTTACCTATATAAATGTGTATACGTATATTATGTAGAAGATTATGTATGCACGGTGCAATTTAGTAACACAATGTGTAGGTAGCAACTTGGAAATCAAAGCGGTAAAGTAAGGGATTTATTATGTAAATAGTTGCAGCAAGATATATGAAGATCAGCTTTCTATGTATGAAGAATAGAAATAGCAATGTTGCTCTAGATATTTTGAATATTTCATTTTAAATCCGTATTTCAAAATTATATTTGAAATATTGTGCTAATATGTTAAGTAATAAGTTGAACATCCCCAAATCAGTATCAGCCGTTGTCAAATTTCCACGTCAGAGACCGTCAAACAGATTTGAGAAAACTGACATCAGTGATTTAACCTTCAGCCCACTCGATAGAAGAAGAAGGCTATAAGGAAATGAGTTAGCTAAACCAGAAAAAGCTTATTAAATTATCTTAAAAAAACAAACATGACTTAATATTATTACAAAGCATAATACATACACTTAATTATTATTCAATTAATACTCTCTCTCGCATCCTTTTAACAATATCGCAAGCAAACACTTTATATTATAACAATATTAACGTTATGAAGTACATTAACTTCGTATGCAGCAAAAACCTGAGTGCATTATAAAAGTGCATAAGCGGATTACCAACCTAGTTTGCACGGGTAAGACTTTTTTCCTTCATTTTTAACCATATTTTTATGCGAAAGTCAGTTTGTAAGTATATTTGCTAAGCTCCGATTGAGATTTAAAATTGTGTTTTTGCTAATCTTTTATAAGTGTACGTAACTTAACTATAGTAAATCTGTTATAATTTGAATATCTTTGGCAGTATTTACGGGTAGTCAAAAGCCATTAAGTTTGACAACCAGTCTTAACTATTAGGAGTATTGAGTTGCCCGGGTAATAGGGTTGAGGAGGTCAGATAGGCAGTCGACGTTTGTAAATCACAGCTGCATCCGTTTAGATTGGAAGCCGACCTCAACATAGTTTGGAAAAGGGTAGGCAGATGATGATTAAGACATAAAATTGTGTTTTTTCTAATTTGAAAAGTACACGATATTAAATTTGTATATGGATGGCTTAAAACGATGTTATTCCAACAAGATGCGAGTGAAACTAAAGGTAAAACCTAGTTAATTATGACCTACTTTCATTACTCTACTTAGTAATTTAATATACTAGCACCCGGTAAATAAACTGCGACTAGCGGTCGGTTTAGTAGTCATTTTCTTTGTGTGATTTCAGTCAGTTTAAAAGTGAAAAATATTGCAATTCTTTCAGTAGAGCTTTTTCAGTCAATAAAGAAAAGTTTTTTTGTCACATTTTAATCAACAAGATAAACCCTCTATTGAGAAAAACAGCTGTTCATAACAACTTATAATCTCCAATCATTTCGACAATATGTACCTGACTATATAAGTATATCTTGGACTATGCATATATCTCTGTGGTAAGTATTTTATTTGGGACTTATATGTTCCTGGAACAATTGATTCCCAAAGCACGGTCGGACACAAATAGTTTCACGAAAATTCCCGCTTTCTAGTAAATAAGTTGTCATTTATCAAACCGATGACGTAAACAACTATCGGTCCACTTTCATTAGTTACAAAACAAAATCTTCTGCCCCAATATTTGGTCCTTTAGTACGTATATGGTGGAACGTAGAACCCCATGGGATACTAACCTTTCATTGCATCGTGGATGGAAGTATGCTCCAGTGCGGACAATATTAGAAGTTCTTACCTACAGTTCTTTTAGTTGATAAACAAAGCTTCTAAGGTCAATTTTCATCATCATAATAAATGCAGGATTAAGAAAAACAGCCGTCTTTCATGATATTTATATCTATACCTACCTGACCAAGTACCTATCTTGGACTTGTAGCAACCATTTTATTTACGACTTATGTTCTTAAACCAATTGATTCCCAAAGCACGGTCGCCTAAAAATAGTTTCACGAAAATTCCCGCTACCTAGTAAATAAGTTGTCATTTAACAAACGGATTACGTAAACGACTATCGGTCAACTTTCATCAGTTACAAAACAAAATCCTATGCTCCAATATTTGGTCCTTTAGTACGTATATCGTGGAACGTCGAACCCCATGGGATCCTAACCTTTCATTGCATCGTGGGAGGAAATACGCCTCTGCTGGCCCACATAACATCACATATTAATACTTATGTAGGCTCATGTTATCTCCTCAAATAATACCGCAATTTCAACACGTAATAGGTAAATATTGGAACAATATTGTCTTACCAATCCTTATATGAAAATGTGAAAGTGGGTTTGGATATTTGGTTTCCCACGGTTTTCCCTAAGTTATGTTTTATCGGATTTTGATGAAATTCATTCACTCGCTTTCTGTGGAAACAACTTCGAGCACCCGGACAAATTGCAGCCTAGTAAATGGGTTGTCTAACACTGAAACGCTTTTTCAAATCTGACCAGTAGTTTCTGAAATTAGCGCATTTAAGCAAACTATATATAAAACTGAAGAGTTTTTGTTCTTCATTTTTATAATCTTGGCCAAGGTATGTTTCAGAAGATAATATACTTTTACCAGGAAATGAGTGAAACCGCGGGCTCAAGCTAGTTGAAACACAAACATATAAGAGTTATATGCAAAGGAGTGTATCCGACATTTATTGTACATCGGACGACTCAACCCTTGCAGGGTAACTGGGAATAAAAAGGGCATAAGTAAGTGTTTATTCAAGATGTTGATACGACCTTTTTTATATGGAAAGGTATGAGGTCTCCTTGAGGGTTTTCCGCTTCCACTCGATAGAATCCGATAGATGGTTGACACTGTGTAATGATTGTGGATTTATTTCTGGTAATTTTGTATTAGATGCAAAGATATGTAGGTTTTAACGGTTTAAAATGCGTTCTTAGTCTGCTATTATACCTATAAAGGTTTCCAACTTTAGAATTTAATATTGCACTCGGGGCAAGGGGTACGATGCTTTCTGAAATCCCGAAAAAAAAATAAGAAGTACTTAATACTTTAGGCTGTTATACTTGGTATTGCAAATATAGGTATGTATGTGATGTGATGATTTTTAGTAGACTTTAAGTTAACGATTTTGAGTTTCGGGAACTAGATAACCTATTTCCTATCCCGTCCCGGAGAATTATTTAAATCGCCAGTACACCACCTATCTTAGTGCGAAATTCAGTTCAGCTCTTTAAGCATTTAAAAATATATCTTTTAAGAAAACTGCCGCTTAAAAACCTACACAGCAAAATAACATAATCCTTCAATATAAACTCAACAAGGTATAATATCGTATTACGTCCCATCCGTCTACCGTGGCTCTGACAATCCGAGCGTTCCGTTACTCGCGGGTAAACGAATCATTGAACAAAATATTATTACTCTACTTCTAGTACTAGAGGTAGTAAATAGGTAACATGTTTTTGTTTGTTTGTAAAATCTTCGAAACTACTGGATTGGTTTGAAAAATTATTGAACTGTTGGAAAGCTCTCCCTGAGTAAGATGGGCTATATTTTATCTCGGTACGGGCAGTAGTCCCACCGGGGCGCGGGTGAACCGTGGGAAACCAGCTAGGAGGTAATATAAACCACAAGGGTAGCAATTAGGTACCAACTCTCTATATATGCATTTTGTAGGTAGAGGATCTGTGAGGAGTGACAATGATTCTGATGATAACAGTAAAATCACTATCGCCTTTAAAAAAAAACCTATGGATAGCAAAAAAACAACATAATCCTTCAAAGGTATAATATCGTATTACGTCCCATCCGTCTACCGTGGCTCTGACAATCCGAGCGTTCCGTTACACGCGGGTAAACGATTTATTGAACAAAATATATTACAGTCTATGATGTTAAGAATGTCTATTGAATATTCATCGTGGAGGTTGTAATGCGATCAGTTTGAAGCAGTAATGTTATTATGTTGTAAGGCTTTGTTGAGGGAAATTGAGGTGTTTTGGTGAGTAGGTACTTAGTTGATTCTTGGCCGGTACGCTGATTTTCAACGAAAGTTAAGTAGGTACCTAAGTAGGTATATTTTCTTTTTGTCAATGTAGGTATTCTACTTGTCTCCTACAAAAATCGGTCACCGATTAACAGACGAGACGGGTTGCTTTAGTGGTAACTTTTCGACTGGAAAAAGCAATTCGAAAGAAAATAAATCAACCAATTTTTAATTGTTTTTTAAATATTTTGTTTGTTCAATTTTGTTACATTTGTGTGGAAAATAAACAGCCTCTTGTATACTTACTTACCTACTTTTAAATTATCAAATCACTGTCTTTGATTAACTAAAGAAATCAATCACTCCATAGACAAAATCCTAAATAAACCAAAATAAACACAAAACCAAATTGTCACATTTGCTTTCACTAACACAATGTTCAATCAATGTAAGTAAACAAAGGAATCTATAAATACATCAGTTCTACAGGAAGCGGATATGACGTGTACCTGATATCACGCAAGGACGGAGCCATGAATTCATTATGTTGGTACTATAGTGTTTTACAGCTGTGAAGTTTCATGTAAGTGCATTTTAGAATGTTTAAAAGTAGAATATGACATAAAAAAACATTATCTGGCTAGCCTTTTCCTAACTATGTTGGGGTCGGCTTCCAGTCGAACGGGATGCAGCTGAGTACCAGTGTTTTACAAGGAGCGACTGCCCTATCTGACCTCCTCAACCTAGTTACCCGGGCAACCCAATACCCCTAGGTGAGGGTGGTATAATTAAATGGTGCAGCTAATCGTTAATGTTCCAGCCTTATTTTCATGGGCTGTAATATTTCAATTTAGCTAAAAAGCTAGATCTTCATAGCTTTATAATATTGGAATACACACATAAATGTGATCAAGTTAACCCAAAAGCAATTGGGCTTAAACAGACCCCTCTAATCCAAGAAATGGCATCACGTAATATCGAAAACAGTTATTTGCATTATCAATGTAACATCCTAGATTTGCAGAAGATAAAAAACCTTTTAAACTATAGTGTTGCAAACTTAATTACATTTTAACGAGTTTACTCATAAAACAATTTAGTAGCACATTTTCAGTTTTAGTATAACTAACTAAATTACAGTTCTTGTAAGCTACTAAGTTGCTATTTATTTTTACTACCCATTACTGAAATTCTTAGAACAACTTATTCGATAACGAAGTTTTCCCGTGGTTTTGACTGCGTGCTGAAAATAATTCTGAACGTGCATGAAGTATGTACTTTCCTTAACGAAATCGAGACCCCGTACTATAACTTCATACGTTATTGCGTTTAACCAGATCAGGCGCTATTCTATATAGTTATTTTTTATATACCCTGAAAGATGTAACAAGCAATATATTTAATTTTCTTTTCTTGTGATATTTTTATTTATTTATATATTAAATATGTATTTTTTTAAGTATATTAAGGGTAAATGATTACAAGTTAGCGGAATCACCCCCTGAGGAACTTCTTCACGTACCCGGACGAAATATAGCTTGTTACTCGGAGAGAGTGTAGCTTCCCAACAGTGAAAGATATTCTCAAATCAGGTCAGAAGCAGTTCGGTATCTTCAGCGTAACAAACAAACAAAAAAAAATCCACTTTACTATGTATATTGGGTACTATAGATAGATAGATGAAGGAGAGGATTAGATAATACGAGAAGAGGAAGTAGATATTGCCAAATGCCTAAAACTAATCTGGGCCCCGATTCTCCTAAGTTAATAATGACAAAATCGAATAGAAATCGAATCGCAATATGATAGCAATAGCAGTTTTAACCATATCGGGCATTCTGCTACTAATAAAAGCCCAATCGTATTCGATTGACATTTGATTGGTGTGCGATTGGTCTGCTATTTTGGTGATTTTGGTCCATACGGTAGTTTGCTGTACAATCATTTTGCAATCGTAAATCATTTGCAGACAAAATGATTCATTATTGAATGACAGAAAAGGATAAAAACGTTTATTTCAAAGAAAAAATAGCGGAATGCCACATACGCTTCAATCGTAATCGAGTCGGGATCGGATCTCAGTCGAATCGAGTCGAACGTGAATCGTATGACGCTTAAGTAAAATTAGGAGAATCGTGGCCCTGTACTTAGTAATATTGAGATTATTACATTTGACAGGTTGTTTACTACGGATTGAACACCCACTGTAAAGTGTGGGTGGTCAATATCTCTTGACAGAACTACCCAGATTTTTAAAGAAAATTAGGTTAGATGTTGATTTAATTTAAGCTAAGTTTTTGAGTTATGAAAGGAGATGCAACAATAGATTTATTTTCGTGGATTAAAAATTCTAGGTAATATTAGATGTTATTTTTTAAAGCAAAGATTGAGTTATTGGCTTAAAACAACATTTGCGAAAATAATAAGACTTTCAAGACCACATAAAACGAAGTAAGAACCTTAGTATCGTAAGTAAGAACTAATATCTAATTTATAGCCATTGATGAAGAAACTTCGTTCATTGCGGCGTGCCGTGAAGTTGCTTCCTACGAACAACTTACTCAATTAAAACTAGGTATATCCTATATAGGTATAAGTTTTATACCTATAAGTAGCTATCTGTGTTTTTGTGGTTAGGTTCCTGTCTTATTTACGGTGGGTGGCACGGCACTATAACGATTCGAGAACCAAACCATTTTCAGTTGATTTGACCAATGAATGGCGATTTGTCATGGTTTGGTTTTCGTTATAGTTAAATGGTGCAACGTGCAACTCATCCTAAGTTTGTATCTTTTCTTTTAAAAATCGTAATCTGCCTAGCCTTTCCCCAACTACGGTCTAACCGGATGCAGGAGCTGGGTACCAGTGTTTTGCAAAGAGCGTTGTTAGGCAAGTTACTAGGACAAACATCTTAATTCTGACTTGTAACAGCTGCGAAAGCTTATTTAGCATGCCTTCCGAAACATTGAGAAACTCGTCATGACACAAATAACCCATGCACTGATTACTTTAAGAATTATTTTAGCCTTATGATTACTATAGATAGGCCGCATTCACATAATCCAATCATTATCGGGAATCATAGCCACCGCCTTATTATCTTTTCATTCATTCATTATTCTAGCATATCTAGCTCTTAACCATAATCTACATAAAGATAATAAGTTGTCTGAAGTCAACAAGCTAATCTTTTTCTAATTCTAAATCCTGCTATATGGGTACCGAGATAATACGGTAACACATTACAAAAGAGAACAAACATAAACAATGTTTGCTGTAATTGTACACCCTTATCATTTTGGCCTTGTACCTCTACTTAATATCGTGTTCAAAAGCTTTGTGGATATTTATCTTTTGTCCAGAAAGCATTGTCTATAGAATTTATTTTTGTAGGTATATTGCAGATCAAAGCAACGGCGAAATATTTACCTACCTAAAATGTTTTTATTTTCCTCTTACTTACCAAGTATATATTGAAAAGAACCTTGATTTTATGTTAACAAGATTATTTTTGTGTCACTAACTTGCTAACAAGCCAAAAATTATGTAGTCAATTTAAACTTATCGAACGTTCCCAACTTTTAATCAAGGAAAAATAAAATTTTATCGCAGAACATTTTTAGCGTCAAGGCAAAACAAGTATACAGCCTATTTTTAACAAGCTCGACAAAATGACAAGATATTATATTCATAGCGCGTATCCTAACAGTAATTAACATCAAAGGATGCCAAAAGTCCAAAATATAAACAAAACATTGCCAAAGATAAGATAAGAAACAAAAGTTTTATTAGCTCACTTGGCTCTCAAAGACAGCTGTCGATCATTCGGACACACATACTTGTTCGCTTTACTTTGAAAATTCATTGCACTATTTAAAAATAATAATAAAAAAAAATGTTTAAAAATATCCGGGAGCGCGGGAAAGTGGCGCCGCGCGTTCGCGCCTGTTGATTGCGTTCAACTGTTGCTTCGCGCGTGGCGAGCCATAATAATCGATATTTTAACAACGCTCTTGAAAAGTAACAATATGTTGCGAGCAGCGACATCCTTTTATCAGTATGATAAACATGTCCATGTATGTAAGGTTGTGTGAGCATATTTCTGGCGGTATTGTGTAGCCTAATCATTTTTTCTGATAACACAAAAGTTGGCGGGATGCATGAAAAAAAAATTGCCAACGAACATAAGCTATAATGTAGTTCGGTACTGAAATATTTATTTGTAAAAGAAGTATAGGAAGGTAAACCTTTAGTAACTTGGTGTAGGTACCTATTTTTATATTGTAGTTTTCCTATAAAACGCGATATCAAAATTTGAAAATATGGAAAGGATATGACGTCAACGTAAACACAGTCCACAGATGTAATAGAATTTGAACAAAAACTTCTAATCTGTGGTCCTATTTTATGATATTTTTAACTTTACCTTTTCAGTATAAATTACATTACAATAAAATTCAAATATTATTTTTAGTTAGTTAATTGTACTTTATTTTCATATGATTGAAAACGTTATAAATATTTGTTATGTTTGCGCGTACATGTATCCGAACGTAGACAGAGACGGGTATAGTATTGCATCTCTTTCTCTCTGAAGATACTAGTGATGGGCGTGTGGTATAAGAACGTAGCAAAAGTAACGGTTACATTAAGTAACGGTATAGTTAGTGAATATTTGCTAAATATTTTTTTTTACAAAACGTATTTTATAATTTATCTTTGGATTTCATTTCCAACGTGAATTAAAATAAATAGACGATTTTTTTTTTTTTTTTACATTTCACACTAAAACAGTTTGGAGACAAAATTGCAGTAGATCAGTGTTAAAATGCCATCAATAGTGAAAGACAAGCAACTTTAGCTAACCATTTGCTGTTTAATAGTGGTTTTCTGGAACTTGTACTAAGGGAGTAACTGGTAACATCAGTAACGGTTATCAGCGACCAACAGTCAGGAAAAGTCAACCGTTATTTTAGATAATCGTTCCCAACGCTAGCAGATTTGACATTTCACTTTTTCAGTAATGATGGCGCACTTGCGAAAGGTGTTTAGTTTACTGTAACATTTATTTTTATGTAGTGCCGTGAAGTGAAAACCAAGTGTTTTTAATGCCGTACCGCAGGCGCTTCTCAGCCAAGATGCCAGATTTCGACGACGAGGTCACTGTCGTCGATGTGTACGACCTGGCATCGGATATTGGCAAGGAATGCGAGATAATTATTGAAAAATACGGCCCTGACGCCGTTACAGCGCTCCTGCCGAAGGTGATTAATGCGCTAGAGTTGCTGGAGAACTTGGCGGTGAGGAACGAGAAGGAGAACCAGGCGCTGCAGGAGTTGACGGCGAAGATTTCACAGTTGGAGAATGACAAGATAGAGAAGGCAGAATATAGGCAGCGTTTCGAGAAGGTAGGTTGTAGAGGTCACTGTTAGGTAAATAAGTGTTGTTAGTTGGTTTAGAGTGCGTGTTTAGCACGGAATACACGAAACATTGGGTGTTTCGTCACCGTGTGCATCGGCTGCGTTGCAACAGAAGCCAGCGCGCGCTGTTATTGCGCGACAGTGACTCGCTGGAGCTGCCGTTCACGTCTAAACTATAATTGGCCTCTATTAAACCCATTTTTTTGTGAGTACACACTGTTTTAAATTTCGAATAACATATACAAACCTCATTTGTGTTTTTGGAGCGGCTTGTCACAGGTTTTATCATGTTTTTATTTTGATGTGTTTGAAAAAAAGTTGTCAGACGTCTTATTGGTTGGTTGAATGGTCAAAGTCTATTTTTTTGAGCTATAAATTACTATTGAAATGATGTAAAACTCATACTAATCTAATCAGTAAATCGTTAAGCGTTTTTTTAATGAATTATGCAAATTTTTGTGACTCACTGTACTGTAGAATTGATATAGTTCACTAGCCACAGTTAAGAAACAATATCTACTTAAGTGTTTTCATTCTACCCATAAATGAAATTGAATGTTAGTAGAAAAAATTTGATAAGAGTAAAATACCTACATGTTTCTTGAAAGCACCCATGAAATCTTTGCTTTAGCAGAAACGAAAATACATCATCTGTAAAAACTTCAACTGACGTAATTATCACAGGTAATGAGATACAGGCTGGTAACAGATGAACATACAGACAGACAGCAAATTTATAGTAATACCCCCTCTTTCCCATTTGGGTGTCAGAACCTAAAAATTATAGAATACGTTAACTATTGTTCCCTGCAAAACATTAAGTGTATCTTCTTCTTCTTATCGTTTATCCCGTCTTGTGACGGGGTCCACTTTCCGTATCTTCTTCCACTTCGCTCTATCCAGGACATCTTCCTCTTTGAGTTCGGAGATTTTCATGTATTTCATTAAGTGTATGCAAATGATAAACAATCAAAACTAAGTCTGAGATAATTCTCATCATAATGTTTGTTGATTACACAACAAAAGATAAAATTCACATTGTATGCATGTGTGGGATAGTTTATATACCTATTTTTTTAAACAATGACAGATGACACATAATTTTAGATGACACATCTAAAATTAGTATTCGGTTTCGACATAATCCACCTTATAATAAAATGTGGTTTTAAAAAAGTACCAGCTTTTGTACCACCGTTCCAAACAAAATCAGTGGACTAAAGCTATTACTAAAGCAGGTGCTTCTTTATATCATGTTTTATAATAAGGTGGGCTATGGTATTTTCGACGCAGAGGAAATATGTAGGGCTGCCTATGTGATACTTGTCATATCTGGATGCACAGCTAAATAGGATAATAATTTCAAGGATACTGCTAGAAAATTTCCCTACAAATGAGTTAATAACAGGTGAGATATTAGCTAAATATCCTATATACCTGAAGCTTGAAATTGTACTAATTTCCCCAATAATGTTTTAGTCTAATTTAATTAGGCATGATGTTATTTATAATAGAACCATGAAATATAGGTACTTAAATATTAATTAGTTTAATGCATCTTTATTATGAATTAATTCATTAGTTTAGCACAGAACCATTAAGCTACCCTTTTAATAATATTAATCTTTCATTAATTCTTAATTGCTTAACAGTTCTTGTAAAATACCTTTTCTTCTCCAAAGTTCGATACTAGTGTCTTCACAAAAATCAAAGGACCAGACCTCTCTCAATATTCTATTGAGCATTAAAAAAAATAATGAAACTTTCACTTTTTAAAAGTAATAATATCAACAATAGATATATTTTGTGATAGAGCAAGCTTTTTGAAATGAACAGGAAAATGTGGTTTTATTGATTAGGTACATATAAAGCCCCTGTACACTGCAAACTAAACTGTCGCACGATAGTTGGTTGACAGTTTTATTCTGTAGGTAAATCCAATAAATAATTCCAGGTCAGGCAAGTACCAATGCAACTTTTCTAAGTTTGTATGTACTTTCTATGTATATCTTGGACAAAAATGGCTGAAAGGTGAAGGAAAACATCTTGAGGAAACCTGGACTATATAGTCTGAAATCACCAACCCGCATTGAGCAAGCATGGTGATTAATGCTCAATCCTTCTCCGTGTGAGAGGAGGCCTGTGCCCAGCAGTGGGACGATAAAAAGGCTGTAACAGAAAATCCAATAAAACGTTGTCGTCAGTCTGAAATCGACTGTACGATATCATTATCTTCTAATTTATTTAAAAACTATTGGGTGACTAAAAGTTTGCAGAGTGCAGAACGCTCATATTTAATAGATAACTTATATATATAATATTGATTTATTTCCTAGAATTTTAGCATCCAAGAACCAGTCTTTCAAGTTAGTGAGATAACATCAAGTTGTGATGATAGTATTTTTTTAAGCAACTTGAAAAAGGAGGTTATCAACTTCAACTGTGTATATTTTTTTCACATCTGTGTTTTTTTGCATATTTTTCAAATTATCTTTTCAATTATTAATCCAATATTTATGAATACAACTTTATACATTTATAACATACCTATCTACTTAAATTAATTATTTATTTATTTATTTTATTTAAGCTTTATTTGTCTTCATAACAGTACATTTGTTATAGAATTTCACATTTTTAATTGTTTATTTGTTACTGTTATGTAGTCCCTCTAGGGTAAAAGCCTCCTCCAGCTTAAGCCACTTGTCCCGGTCCTTGGCAGTTAGCATCCATTCATCTCCTGCTATACTCTTGATGTCATCTACCCATCGCTTTCTTGGTCGACCTTTGCTCCTCTTTCCTATAGGGCCTTTCCACTTTGTAGTAGTATAGGTCCATCTTCTGTCCTGGTATCTAGCTATGTGTCCTGCCCATTTCCATTTTTGTCTAAGACTGTGCTGTAGTGCGTCTGTTATTTTTGTTCTATCTCGGATGTCTGTGTTCCGTGTTTTCTGGATTTTCCTTAATTTTAAGATGCTTCTTTCCATGGCATGTTGGCAGGACTGAATTTTGTTTTTCACCTTTTCTGTGTAGACCCAGGTTTGGCTTGCATAAGTTAGGCTTGGGAGAATGCATGAATCCATTGTTTTTTTTTCATCTGTAGACTGCATTTTCCCCTAAGGATTTCCTTTTGTGACCAGTATTTCCTCCATGCGATATTTATTCTTCTATCTATTTCATTTTCATTACAGTTTGATTCGAAAGAAATCTGTTTTCCTAAGTATACATAGTCTTTTACATATTCTATGGGTTTGCCTTCTATTTCTATTTCTTTCATGGAGCTGTTAGTCATAATTTTGGTTTTCTGTGCATTCATTTCAAGTCCCACTTTCTTACTTTCGATGTTCACGCTATGTAGCAGGTTCTTTAGTTCTGTTGCAGATTCGCTGAAAAGAACTATATCATCCGCGGATGAATTAATTATTAACATACATTAAAATTAAAATTAAATCAACAACAATCCATATGACCAACAAAATTAATTCTGCAAAAAAAGACTAAATTAGTATAAAATAATCTCTTTAAACCAATTTCCTGAGAATACCAATGAAAGGTGTAATCAAAAAATTAAATCTTATATTACATAAGAGGCATATTATTATTGGCAGACAACTTAATAGATAATTGTGTCTAAAAATTTATTATTATGTAAGTGAAAGTTCAAGCTCATTGGAGAGAAAGCTTCGTAAAAGTGTTGCTAATGTACCTTTCAATATAAACTTGTTAGTCTTTAGTACATATTTGGTGCTTCCAATAAAATGTTAGTGTACCTACCTTGGTTCATTTGTTGCTGGTCACAACATTTTTATCTATACTAATATTATAAATTATTATAATATATTAATAATATAATATTATTAATTATAATTAGCTCGTGGCTAAATCAAAGCCGCGCGGATCGATCGATCATAAGGTTAAGCAACGCTTGGCGCGGTCGGTCCGTGGATGGGTGACCATCTTGTCATAATGAGTTCTTCCGTGTTTCGGATGGCACGATAAACTGTAGGTCCCGGCTGCCATTTAAACATCTTTGGTAGTCGTTACGGGTAGTCAGAAGCCAGAAAGTCTGACAACCAGTCTTACCAAGGGGTATCGGGTTGCCCAGGTAACTGGGTTGAGGAGGTCAGATAGGCAGTCGCTCCTTGTAAAACCCTGGTACTCAGCTGCATCCGGTTAGACTGGAAGCCGACCCCAACATAGTTGGGAAAAGGCTAGGCAGATGATGACTAATATTATAAAGAGGAAAACTTTGTTTGTTTGTTTGGTTGTAATGAATAGGCTCAAAAACTACTGGACCGTTTTTAAAAATTCTTTCACCATTCAAAAGCTAAATTATCCACGAGTAACATAGGCTATATTTTATCCCGGTACGGGCAGTAGTAACCACGGGACGCGGGTGAAACCGCGGGAAAACGGCTAGTAGGATATAAAATTGAGCAACTGAAATATGTCTGAAAAGTTTTAGTCGCTTTTTTACTCTATTGGTTGCTGCACATTTGCACCCAATAATTCTTTCTATCTGTTAATTTGCTTCCTATCTTTAGTGTGCAAAACAATGGATAGGTAAAATATTGGGAACGGCCGTAAGACATAGAGGGATAGGATGCTGACAAACTTTAAACTGGCACAGTAATTTAGTCATTTTAAACCCTAATCTACAGAAGAATTGCTAGTGACCTAAATTTGTACCCACAGGCACCTTTATTACGGAATTGTAATGAAGATCACTAGGAATTATTTCCGCAGATAATACCTAAAACGACTGGCCTATACAATAGAGATAAATGTTTGACGATTGTACTTTCATACGCAGTTAACCAGAATGTGGCAAGTCCAATAATATTACTGCTAGGTTGATTACATTTCTTCGAGTCGCGGTTAGACAACAGTATCTACAGTTATTTATTAGGCGATGCACAATTTACAAGGCTTGCAGTAACGGTATTTAAGTTTCAATGATATCAAAGTTATGCCCGTCTATTGGCCGGTTTCTAAGCACCTTTGTAAAGGGAAAATTAAAAGCTAAAGCGCCGAAAGGTGTAAGTAATAATATCTTGTATAATTCATTGAGGTTTTAATACTTTTGTGTTATTACTTTCGCGAATTCCGATCGCTTCTTTTATATCGGCCTTCTTTTGGCTCAGCCATTAAAAAAGTAATTAATTACAACAATTAATAATTGCTCCATCTTGGCAATTTATTAATGATTAATTTGGCAACACCTGTTACCTTTCCCTTTTCTCGGTAACCTGCGAAATGAAGAGTATACCTATCTGAATTTAAATGATTTTTCTTTAATGTTCGTTTTTACTGCCTTTAATTTTTTTTTGAATTGTTAAACTAGAATATGACTGCCTTGATCTTTTGAGACGAGCAAGTAAAAATCTTGCATTCACATTCCAGCAAGCAAAATCAAAAGGAGTCTGAAATCTGGCGATGTTTACCCCCATGACTTGAAGGGCCACATAAAACCGACATCCCCGAATGCTCCACAGTAGCAGATATTATAGTTCCACAGCAGAGGTCGTTAGGCAGATTTGAAAAAGACTGACATTAGGACTTGTCTAGTGACTAAGATCTGCAGCTCACTCGATAAGAAGTTCCAGGACCGTAAAATGTTATACAAACAATCCCACATCTAGGGCGATAGTTTCCACATGACACCCTACCATTCCATATTTGCCAATAACTCGACACCATGTCGAAAGATTTCTATACTCAAGTTACGCGTACATGCCCTATATTTTGTAGAAAGAGATGTAACGATGAAGCCATATCAATATTTCTCTAAATGGCGTGAAGTCTGTCAATTGTATTTCACTGTAATTGGTTGGATCGTTCATTTGACGCCCTTAGGGGGTCTTAATAGCAGAAAATCGATAAAAGCAATTAACTGGTACTTTTCAAGTTACGATTGCCTAAAGGGTTTTCAAAAACTTGGATGATTTTATCTCCGGACCGACGAAAATTTTGCAATTTTTCTTTCTTTCGTCCTAATACTTAAGTGCTTCTCACGGCCATATGCTAATGCGTATATGTAATCTATGTAATGTGTTCAAGGATTCATATTATTACATGTTTGTCTGTTACAGTAACTGTTTGTTTTAATCTTTATTGTTCATCTTTGTTTGGTAATTCTTTTAAGTAAGACGTAGGGTCTTTAAACTTTCCTATATTGCCGAAATGGGTCTTTACTTTAACATTTCGAGAAATGATTTAATCAGTACTATTATATGAGTGAGCAAATGCGTATCTCTCATATAAATATTAATTTGCCATTAATTTAAATATATAGTGCTTTGCTATAGTCTAGATATGTTTCTTCAATGAAACTAACCAGTTTCCAATGAGTCATAATTATGAACTTCGGAACTAAGATATCGGATAAAAAATCTAATACCGCTCATTCAGCATACAGAAAATATTTTAATTGAATTTATATTTACCTACATTATTGGCTGCATATTTTTTGTTTTTCTGTCCTTTTTCAAGGACTTATTTTTTCGGTAGCTGCAATTTAGATGCCTGCAAATTTTGCAGTGTCCTTTGAGTTTACCTGCGGAAACTGAGAGGTATTAAGTTGATTAGTTCCATGCAATCATTTGAACATTGTGGCAGCCATTACGGGTAGTTCGAAGCCTGATATGACCACCAATCTTACCAAGCTGTCTGGGTTGCCCGGGTAAATGGGTTGTGGAAGTCAGATAGGCAATCGCTGCGTGATTCGTAGTCGATCTCAACATGATTACGAAAAGGCTAGGCTAGGGATGACTTTCTATGCAGTAGCACTTGCTAATACTCCCCTCCTATGATTCCTTTAAAACGTTTTGGTACTTGGCAGGAACATAAAAAATATGCATTAGCCTTATGGATACATTTAGGTCTGTACGTATTCCTTTTTCCTCTAATCAAAACCGATGTAACAGACAAAACATGAACAAAGCATCAAGAACACATTAACTTAGTGCAGCAAAGAATTGAATAATTGTATCTAGTCGGTATCCGGTGCAT
Source organism: Helicoverpa armigera (assembly GCF_030705265.1). Classification (NCBI taxonomy): domain Eukaryota; kingdom Metazoa; phylum Arthropoda; class Insecta; order Lepidoptera; family Noctuidae; genus Helicoverpa; species Helicoverpa armigera. Next base: position 8,732,307 of record NC_087141.1, read on the forward strand.
GCATGACTGGTTGCATATTGCATTCTGTTTGCACTTTATGTTCTAGCTAGATGACGTTGTGTATTTAAGTCATTACTGACTGAGATCTTGTTATCGATTATGGCTTTGTTTGTTGACATATTACTTAACGAGTTGTAAGAAATGTGTCTTTAGAAGTTATGACTAATCGAATTATTGTAGTGGTGATGGCCTAGTATATAAAGCATCGACCTCTCAAGTAAGAGAGGGATTTCGATACGCCAATCCTCCTTGACCAAACGTTGTGATGAACTCTCATTTCTGCGCTCTGCAATGAGTCAGCAAAAAGTCTGATGATGATGGATATAAAGGCAAGAAGTGCTTATTCATAAAACATAATGATTACCAATCCTCCTATGTACAAACGAAATGGCCCTTTCATAATAATAATTAACATTTATAATTAGTCTGGATTTGGACCAGCAGCCACGTGCAGAGATAAGCCTACAAACAGACATGCGGTCTGATCTCACATTAGGTATGCATGGATTAGCAGATACCTACATAATTGTTGTTACGTATTCTGTTTGAATTATATTTTTGTCACGTAATTTTGTTATCTGGGCATCTAAAATGTTTGCTACATTCTTGCATTACATTACTCGCTGTTTAAAATTCTTAGTACTTGTTACTATTATCATCATCCTCCTGTCCTTATCCCATGTTTTATTTGGGATTCGCGCAATACGTCTTCTTCAATAATTCTGTCTATACAATGGGTCCCGGGGATAAGTGACCGCCCGAAATTTTTTGAATATTTGTACAAAATTAAGGATAATTTATTTTATATTTTTGAAAAAAATCATTAAAATTTTTTTATTGTCAGGCCTGTTAATAACAGGCTTTGCTCTTTTTTTACCGAGTAGGAGTCAAATTTCAACTGACTGTATTTTTGCATTTGTTTGAAATAGCAGCAAACATTGTTCTGAGCTATTGTAGGAAATATCATGTAGTTTATTAATAAATTAAAAGAAAGTGATATTAAGGGGGCATTTATTGGACTTATTTTGGAAAAACTGAAAAAAAGGCGTAAATGTTTTATTACATTTTTGTTATGTTTGATAATTTTAATTGATAAACTATGATGTCGGATAGTCAATAAAGAAAAAAGAATTTGAAAAGATGTAAAAACTTAGGAAATATCTTAAAAAAACTGCAGCACGTCACAGTATTTACTAAAAAAATTAAAAAAATCATTAAAAAAAACCAAAGGCGGTAAGTCCCAAATATAAAGGAAATTATCCTTAATTTTGTACAAATATTCAAAAAATTTCGGGCGGTCACTTATCCCCGGGACACATTGTATAACGTCATATACTTGTTGCTGTGTCAGTCTAAAAATACCTATTTAGAAGACTCCTGTCCTATTTTTAGTAACCAATCTTTTAGGTTTTAGGTTTACTACCAATAACTTCCACAGAGCCGATATCTATATTCTATCAAGAATTTCTTCGTCCTGCGTCGATGCTATAAGACCGTTCAATACTATACTCGTATAATGACCTAGTGTCAATGATGAGTCAGATAGATTCTTCAAATGCCACATGCTATACGAAGTCGGATACCTTTCCTCCATTACCAAGACCTACATTCCTTCTGCCGGGGCTGCGGGTTGTTCGAAAGAGATACCGCGGCCCTGGCACATAAAAGGCCTATGACGGAACACGACGCACTGTGTTTGACAAAAACCAATTTTGAAAACTTGAAGGTATATGAAAAAACGTAAACGGAAATCAAAATTGAATAGGTACTTCATCATATTCCAAAAAATGGAGGGTAGTTATTTAATAAAAACTGCGAGAAATCACTTGTCAAAGTACACTATCGTAAGTGACTGCGGTTTAAAGCGAAAACTTAACATAGTTAAAGTAATAATAATTTTAGAAGTGATTAGTATTTCCAAAATAAACAACATGGAATCTACAGTTCAAGGTAAGGTCTTTTAGAAATTATGCATAAGTTTCTTAAACATAAACCTATTTACGCATATAGCGTGCTTAAATATACGACTCAGAATTTGATTATAAATAAAATTCACGAGAAGATTTGTATGTTCTTTCTAGTTATTTCTTTCCGTAACAAAATTTTAACAGTAATTATCTCTGGACTACATACTATTAGCATGTTAAAACAAATGTTGCTACTACACACACGTTTATCACAGGACGCGTGGTTGAATTTACTCGTCGCGAACTTGTGGACATCATGTTTAAAGATCCTGTAAAAAATTGGGATCGAAAGGGCCAGAATTTACAAGAAATGATAATTTCGAAGACTAACTGTCCTCCAGACAATCAAAATGCTACTCGGTATAAGGTGTCACTGTTTCAAGACTTTGTTTTATTTTACTTACCTATTTTTTCTATCTTTCGTTATTTTTACTTATTCGTTACATCTTATACGCATGCAATAAAGTGTATTTGAATTCAAATTTGAATCAAAAATTCTCTGACGTGCAAAAGTGATTTTTTAAAAATCCTATTTGAATAAGTGAGTTGATTTGATTTGATTTGATTTGATTCAAATCCTTTTAGGAGTAAATATTTCTAAACTTTACAATAGTATTTTTATATAATTTTTTAAGCCTGGCAATCATTTAAATATCATTTTAATTAAGAATGACGGCAGATAAGTTTATTTTGGATACGTGAGTAGGTAAATGAAAATATTATTTTATCAGTTTTTTCATGGAACTTGTCAATATTGGGTTTTACAACTAAAAATAAAATAGAAAACATTTGATACATGTAAAAACTAATTTAATTTCATTGGATAAGTATTTTTCGTACAATAACTGTCTTTAGGTAGTAAATTAATATCACAAATAATTTTGTCCGTGACTTAGTATGGAGCGGCAAGACTGTGCGACGGTTTTTAGTCAGTAAGAGTCTGACACTCCCTCGCCGCTGCTAACCCACAGCGGGAGGGGTCATTTGATGATTTTTGACGTCTTTTAAAAAAAAAAGACCTACATTCCTTGCCACCAAAGGTCTGTCATCATGAACCCAGCACCCAAAGTTACCGACTGCCGTAACGGAGTTATGTAAAGCATTGCTCCACTACTTACTACAATGAAATGAAAAGTAAAATGCTGGCCTTCGATATTGTTGCTGCTTAAACGTGTAGTTATGTTGGATTTCATTAATGTACGTAAAGTGGCCAAATTATTTTATACCACGTAGTTTGTAGTGGAATATGTGAGTTGCGATTTTTTAGTATGTAGTTCTGTACCTTCGCGCCATATGTTCCCTTGGTAAGACTTCTAGTGGCAACGATTTCGTGGCGAATAAGATTGGTCATTTCCTCATTAGTAGGACCTACTAGCTCTTTGATTCCGCATTGTCGATCATAAAAGGATTGGCGATATGATATTTGTGGACTAACTGTTGAAACTTTTTGAAGAATTTGATATTGTTGATCATCAATATTATATTCTCACGCATACGGTGCTATCGACGGGTTATTCCCGCTCGGTAACACCCTTTCATCAACACTGTTGACGATCGGGAAAAAAAAGTTTCGTTCGTTCACAGTGTTGACGAACGCTACTTATTATTTTAGTGTAAAATGGTTATTATGCACATGATAAGGCCACTTTTATTTTCTAGTTAATTGTGTTTCAAAAGAACTTACATAATCTATTAAAACATTTTAAAAATCCATGACAAGTCTTTCCATATTTTAAAAATAAAAACCAGCGTTCGTCAACACTGTGAACGAACGAAACTTTTTTTTCCCGATCGTCAACAGTGTTGACGAAAGGGTGTTACCGAGCGGGAATAACCCCTATCGACCCCCTGGTTATCGTATTAAGACTTCTAGATCGTCAATTTTGCATCTCATGATTGTTTGCACAATGTACAAACTAGTATCAGTTAATGATTAGAAAGTTGTAATGTTTTTCTTTATTATCATAGATAAACTTCTAATCTAGTAATGATATTGTTGTTAAGTATTAGTCACATTTTATAAGAACCTTCGACGTGGATTGTAATAAAAGAGATCTTCTTTCATAACGTGGTTTTAATTTCCAGCGACTTATTTAAAATCTCATTCGTAAACAAAGTTAGCTTTGGTTACTCCTCATAACATGAGGAATCTGTTACTAGAGCTAAACCTCTTTTCTCTTCATTTCGATTCAGCCAGAGATTTATAGAAATGTGTAAACATTTGAAGCAATAAATCATTTCAACAAACATTTTGACACTTCAATATATCTGTGTACAGAAATTGTGGTAAGCCGTCATAATAGGATGATGCAGCAGCTTTGACCAGATGAGATTAACAGTAGACTGGGCCTGCTGGTTAATTTGACGGAAAGCGTTCGCCCTAATTGCTGTGTAACTGGCGGACTAACTTGCGGTCCGTATGATCAGTTAATTATTGCGGTAACTGGGATAGATCACATGTGGATTTAATTTTAGGTTGATGACCTGAGATTAGCGATAATTTCCCATAGATTTAAAGATTGGTTGACCTACGATAAGCTAGACTAGGTATGTGGTTCCTAAAAGGGTCTCAATATTTTACGAGAATTCTTGAGAGTGCTCAAAATTACTTCTTATTTCAGACAGTCTGGTTATTACGAGCCTTTCATAAATCACTTTAGAGCCAGCCTTAGGACAGTTTTACAAACTTTTATATGGATACGTGAGATTCTTCACTGCTGAGGCATTAGATAAGTTTGCACTACAAATATCTTCATTCTCTTCACAAATAAAGCCCAAGCTAACAAAATCCGTCGGTTCCAAATCAATAAATAAAATGGATAACAGAGAGAAATCTATGGGCACTGCTGGCGCCCAATGATTGATGTGCACATCTAAAATGCGATTAAATTGATCGCCTCGTTTTCCTGATATTTGCTTATGAAGAAAATTTCGAATTGATTGAGATGATAATGGTGGGAGAAGAAAAATTGAAAGTTTGAATTCAAAGGTCTTGAAGAATTCTGGGGTGAAAAATTAAATGGACTTTGAGAATTTTTAGGTGAAGGCTTACTTAGTACCTTTTTTGAAGATGTTAGATATTTGGGATAATATTGAAAGGAGTAATCGTAATGGTGCTATGCATATAATAAATGTATCAATGTATTCTACATTGAATAGCTTTCAATATGAGTAACTATACTCGTTACTATATCCTTAGCTCCATATCAGCAGATTCACATCTAGACTAATTGGGACATCAATATAAAATTGAGTACACAGTTCACTGACAGAATCAGCCAATAATTGGCAATACACAGTAATGCGGAAGCCAGTGCTTCAGCATTCTACAGGCTACCCATCCCAAACAGGCTCCTTTTATTTAAAAATAAACTTAACAATACCTTATTCCTCTCGTCCGACCTCGGAATTCCAAATTCGTAAATTAAAAAGAGAATGCCAACCATAGACTCGGCATATCTTTCGAAGAAATTTTGTCGCTACCTACCTATTTGTTAAAGAGAGCAAATCATTGCGATACATTGCGATAATACGACATTTTGTTATAGAAAATTATACATACATTGCTTGACAACGTCACTACATTTCATGTATTTTACGTAATGACCGAATGCAATCACTTGCGGTAATGCTTAAGAGCTGTTTAAGAAATAATGGTAATAATAATGGTTCGAAAAAAAATGTGGGTATTATCGACATGGTCGGTTAGTGCTGAAATTGACTGGTTAATGTTAGCTAGCGTTTTGTTATGTGCATATCGTTTGGTTTTCAATAGGAAATCCGTATGTTTCGTATTCGCGGTTTTACCAGTGAGTCGTTTTCTATGAAACTGTGGCGTTATCTTAAGATAAAGATTATGGTGTTTTTTATTCAGGTAAATTAAGTGAGTAATAAATGTGTGAAATGGTCGATCGTAATGGTGATAGTTTTCAGTGTAATTTCTAACACTTAGTAGTTTTCTTTTACGATATAGACTAGGTAAGTATTTAAAGTAATAATGTGTTTGCATATTGGATCGTTACTTGCGCAATGAAGTTATTTGTCGTGCGTTCTGTGGGTAGACTTCTTGACCAGACAAACAAAACAATCTCGGTCCTTTGAATATGCAACAGTAGAGCGTAATGGCCCTGAATGGACAGGATACTTACTGCTCTAAAAATATACAGAAATCTCGAGGAAGAATCATTCCATAGCTGTTTAGCAGCGCCAATTTTCGCACGGAAGGATCCAGAAGACCGAAAAAGTTGGTAAAATTCTATAAAATAGATTTATTTCTCTAGCATCTAAAACAATTCCATCCCAAAATGTAATTAAAAAACCTTTAAGCAAGTTCAATTTTCTCACATGCCAAATTCCGAAGAAGTTGTTACAGCCGTTTGCGTAACAACAAATAACATAATTGAATTAGTGACAGAATTAGCACAAACAAAGCGCCGGTAAATGGCATAAGTCCGTAAACATTGGCCACAAGTGTAACCATTGTTCGCAGAGGAAATGCATCAGTATTACACGACCTTGACCGGTGATATTGAAAGTTGGTACTAGACTAGCCGTTTGATAATAACGTTCAAAGCGTAATACCTAAATACACTAGGTAAAGTAGTGTCAGCGCCTGAAAATGAAGAAGCCTGGACGAAATTAAACTTCGAAAAAATTCTAATTTTAAAGGAAAAAGGAAGCATTGATATTGATCTGGGTCTGGTAATTTTGTGAAAAAGGGATGGTAATTATGAGGAGTATTCAAAATGTATGGTGCTTTATAAGCAGATGAAAAAAGAAAGAAAACTGGATGTTGAAGTTTCTAAAAGCATAGCAGAATATCACTGCAATCGACATCAAAAAGGGATGATAAAACCACCCCCGAAGCTCGTGATAAAACATATTCACCTGAGCTTCAGCTAGTATTGAATATGGATCGGACGAATATAGGACAAAGGTATCGCTCGGATACCCCATACGTTTCTTGCTACTATGCTGATTTATTCAGATTGATCCGCTACTGTGGTCCGCTATGAATAGTGGGATACCCTTTCTCGAACGTTCTGAGAAGCGACTAAACGGTTTTATGAAGATGGACGGGGATCTAACTTCATAATCCTATTACGCGCAAATTGCAGAGGGGACCGTGCCGATGAAGTCTATACAATTTTAAAGGTAGTAATATGTGACGCAAATTGTCAACAATGAACGTGCAAAATTAATTTTCGCAGTCAGACCACTGAACTTGTTTACAACATTTTCCAATATTTTCCGGTTCCCTTAGAACGTCGATTTCCCCAATCGAAAAGTGGAATTTATTTATGAAGTCCTGTAGATTACGATCACATTCAAATACCACTCCAATGAAGTGACTCCTGTTTACCGATCTGGAAAAGGGCAGGAAATTATTCGCACAAAGTTGTTCAAAAAATTAAGCCAACCGAATATTTGCGTTGTTAGGAACGAGCGCCTGAACTTAATGAGAAGTGACGTCGTTTAGATTTGTGGGAGCCGAGGGACGGTCAAGCCTGTCTGTCAGTTTATTACTACGGACACTAAGTTTCATATTTTATGATGCTGAAGCGAATTTGGCGTGGCTTTGGACTGCCAATTGTAAAGCAAGAATCTCTGAGCATGGCTGTCACGGTTCAGTGTGTCTGTATTTTATTGTTGTTAAACATAATAGATAATTTCTTTCTTTTGTTTGGGCAATATCTTAGTCTGAATGGCTATGTTTGTATACCTATTGAGGTTGGAGTGTTATTAAAATGGATTCTATGGGCGGAGCGAGAAAGTTCCAAAATCTATCCTTGTTCCCAAATTGTTATTTACCTCCAGACTTTCAAACGATCCCTCAACTCTACATGGATCAGAATGGCTCTAATTTTAGACCCCTTCAAACATTGACGAAAATGTATTGATAAACTTTGACGTTGCTAAGATCCATGTTACCCTGTATTTCAATACTAGCCGTTTTCCTGCGGTATCGCCCACATCACATGAGAAATACTGCCCGTAGCGGGATAAAATATAGCCTATGTTACTCTGGAAAAGTGTAGCTTTCCAACAGTCCAAGAATTTTTCACATCATTCAGTCGTCGAAGTAGTTCGGAGTCTTTGGGGTACAAATAAACAAAAAATGTTTCCTCTTTTTCATATAGGCATATTGTTATAACGGTCCATGGGAGACTGTTAGCAATAAAACTGTCCGTTATGCATTTGATTATGTATTCATTCATCAATCAACACGCTTGGCTGGTTCAACTCATTAGCTGTTGAATTGTATGTCTTAGCACATAGCCAGTGAAATTGAACAACTGTCACGAACGTATTTGTTATATTCAGAGAATACGTGAAAAAAGTATCTGATATGGAGTCGTAACAAGTAGGAATGTTACGTGTCCAGACTCCAGTGTGATGTACTCGTTTATATCGATGACATGTTTATTGGTCCTAAGTGTGTTTGATATTTTATTGTAACTTAACTGCCAATAGCTTTATATCATCTTCGTGCTAAAGTTATGCATGTCAGTAATTAACACTTAGTGCGTTCATCCTTTTAATTAGAACAAAATCCTAATTAATAAAAACTCCGTTTTTTGTGACTTGAAAACTGTTTATAATTAAACGAGGTGAGAGATGAGGCAATTATAGTGACGAATATTTTGTTCTGAAAATTTTCATTATTCGTTGTTGTTTGAACCATTATCACGGTTGGTTGGTTCACGTTTTAATATCAGAAATGGTATTTATTGGATTTCATTATGAATATGAATATGAAATCAGAACATAGGTCTCGAAAGGTCTTGCTTTTATAAATATGTACATTATATTTTATATCAGTAGCCACCAGAGATTTTTTAATGGCCTAGTGGAATCGCACCTACGGTACGGTATTATTTTTTGGGGTAACTCTTCGGGAAGAGAAACAGCTTTCAAAGCACAAAAAAGATGTATAAGAGCTATCTTTAAGTTGCAAACCACTGATAGCTGCATGCCATATTTCAAAGAATATAATATATTAACCCTACCCTGTCTGTACATCCTAGAAATAGCTTTATTTGTCAAATCAAACCCGAATAAATTTCAACTCCTGGCCGATAATTTCCCACGGAGTAGGCGCAACAATAGTTTACTTTATCTACAAACATCTAAAACAGCACTTATGCGCAAAAGTGTTTACTGCATGGCTCCGGTGATATATAATAAAATACCTAAACAGTGGAAAGAATTACCCCTATTGAAATTTAAAAAGAAACTGCGAAAATTTCTACTGAATAAAAGTTACTACAGTATAAGTGAATTCCTCAATGAAAAAGACTTTACTATATAGAGTATTTTAATCAGGATTGATAATAATGCTATTGAAAGCCTTATGTAAGTTAATTACTAGTATATGTCATTTTTTAATTTAGTTTATTTTATTTTTACTTATAATGTCCTTTAAAAAAAATCTGTTTATGTCTTAAAAAAAAAAAAAAAAAAACTATTTACATTTGCATGCCTTCATGGCAAAATATGGCTGAACTATTGTAATGTATCTGTGTCACCTGTATTGTACCCATATTTGCGAATAAATTTATCTTTATCTTTATCTTTATCTTCGTACGATCCAATGAAATCCTTTTTGGATGGAAACGGTATACGCTTTTACATAAACATATTTAGGCGATTTAGGAATTCTAGGAACCATTTCATGAAATTCCCCGTTTGCGGTCCCTATGTTTGATGTGCAAACACCCAACGTATGAGGGTTTATTTTTTAGCGTCCAACCTAGTTAACCGTGATTGGGCTTTATTGGTTTACCGGCCGTGTAAAGCGTGGCTTTTGATTAAAATCTCGATATACTGGCTAAAAGGCTACCGGGCTATGAATTTGTAAGTTGTTGAAACAGGCCCATAGAGTGTATTTAGGCGTGATTGATTTGATCGATGTGGTAAATTGAATTGGGTGGAAAACTGGCCTTTTATTTCTATACCGACAATTATAGAGCCGCCTTTTAATAACGGCTTTCAGTAATATGAAAGTAGAAACAAACTTTGTTTCATTTTCAGGGTAGAGAGTTCTCTAGCTAGGTAAACTTTTCGGTCTAATTTAATTCGGATGCTTTGAAGACTCCTCGCCACTGATTAATCTACAATATACACGCAATATCTTCTAATCTGTAATCTGTGTTATATTATATCGGTTTTAAAAGATATTCGCCAATGTGATGTTGAGATGATGTCTTAGTTTATGTAGATGTTATGTTCAAAAAGTTTAAAAGAATTTTTCTTTTGTTTGCCAGGAAATAGAAGCAATCGAGGAACAATGGCGGACAGAATCAGCGGAGCTGGTGACCGCGGTAGCAAGACTACAGGACGAGAACAAACGTCTACGGAGAACTATCAATGCGCCTGCAGACGGTAAGAATTCAAAGTTTTTGAGGGGTTCTAAGGGACTTAATGTGTCATCTTCTACGGAAATTGAAGAGTTGTAATCTAGGGTAAATACTCCATAGTGGCTGCCTATTCTTGTATCTCATCAAACCAACTTTAGGCAAAGAGACATAGACTTACACATGTAAAGGTTTATTGTGATTTCACGATCATCAAAATTTTAGGCTATAGCACGGCTAAGTTCTACTAGAAAAGCTTCTTTAAGGTTTTATTATAATTTCACTACCTTGTTCATCCATATCACATCTACTGGATTTTTGTCTAAATCTACGATTGTTTCTTTTATCATCGACAATGTCATACAGTTCACCTACATAACATTCAGACAGCTCCATTTTATCTCATAACATCCACGAAATTGTCATCCACACAAACTTCTATCTCCGAGCCTTCACGCATTTTTTGTGGCCTTTCTAAAAATAAAAGTTAGTGCCTACCGCCCACATCGTGTCTGATTAGATTCCCTCTCGGTCTAGCCTTATGCGTCCCTAGAGACGGCCCGACTATTCCCAGTTGTAGAATGATTGACTCGCCCTAAAAGATAAGTGTTTGTGGTCTCTAGAGAGTTGCTATCAATGTTTCTATTTTCTATTAATAAGTTGGTTAGTTTCTAGATATCAGAGAAAGTACTAGATCAGGCAAGTTCCATTGCAACTTTTCTAAGTTTGTATGTACTTTCAAAGTGTATCTTGGACACTGAGTGATTAAAGACGAAGGAGAACATTTTGAGGAAACTTGGATTATGATGTCTGGTCTGAATCACCAACATGCATTGAGCAAGCGTGGTGATTAACGCTCAATCTTTCTACGTATTAGAGGAGGCCGGTACCCTGTTGTGGGACCATAAAAACGCTGATGATGACTGTCTTTACTTTTAATCTTCATAACTACAGATATAGTTTTATCAGATTCTCAGTATTTCGGTTTAAATACAAAATATATAATACGTAGAACTAGACACGACTGTTATACAGTCACGTGCTTAAAATCCAGGTCGCTCTATTCATTAATATTTTAACATATTTGAATAGGGCGAGTTCTGAAATTCTGGCTACTATGAAACATAAAACAGTTTTCATTTCAATATGTTAATTAAAAATGTGCAGATTGGTAGATATTTTCGGACTGACCCATTTTTTATTTCACGCCCGACATTCAGCTACCTAGCCTTCTCCGTCAGCTTCCAGTCAAACCGGATGCAGCTGAGTACCAGTGTTTTATAAGGAGCGACTGCCTATCTCACCTCCTCAATCCTGTTACCCGAGCATCCCAATACCCTTAAGTTAAGACGACTAGTCTTGTTGTCAGATTTATTGGCTTCTGACTACTCGTAACGACTGCCAAAGATGTTTAAATGACAGCCGAGACCTACAGTTTATCGTGCCTTCAGAAACACGGATATTTTATTTATTGCGCATGTTTGTGTAATAGTGTACTGTACAAAAAAAAATGGACAAAGCTACATTTGTGGTTACAACGTTTTCTGATTAGTTTTGTCCGAGTTTTGATGTAAAAATGTTTCCTTTGGGACTGCTGGGCTTCATAGGTCGGATATTTTTCGTTTGTTATTGACAAAAAACTTTTAAGATAAAAATATTTTCAGGCAAAGATAGAAATATGCAGTATTTTGTTATGATAAATGATTCAGATTCTCAGCATAAAACAAAAACGCATTTGCAAATTAAAATAGGATAAAACATTTTTATCTGTAAAGAAAATATTGATATCAGTAACACAAATTGCTGAAGAAAATATTTCGGATATACGGAGATAACTGTGATAAAAATTGATGCCAATTTTCTTATGTATGTTTCAAAACAATATTCTAGATCCAGGCTTTTCCTTTTTGATGTTTTATTACGTGTATATTTTTCCTTATTTCTTAGAATACTTAATATGAAGACTAAACATTTCAATCTTTGATACAAAGAATGTTCGCGTACACTCGCTTTTCTTAGGAATTTCCATTTTGAAAGCAAACTACTGAAATGGAATATTTTCTTGTGAATGTGTGTGTGCACACATTCCTCTTTGCTAAAAGAAGTTTTTCCATCTAACATTTAGGTAATTCGAGAATTTTTCTCTAGGTTTTCTGGGCCTGTTTTTTCTGCCAGCTAGTTGAATTTATTTTGTAATCTATGTAATTGTATATGAATACTGATTGGTATTGTACAAAGAAAAATCACATATTTAGTCAGTGCAGAATGGAGCTCAGATTTTGGGAAGTTTTGGTTTTCTACCCGACTTTCAAGATTACTTACAATGTTTTCCTTCACCATTTATCGGCAACATGCAAGACAAGAACAATTATGACATTACAACATGCATAATTTTTAATTTATCTTCTTCTTTCCACAAAATATTGTCTTAAACACAGCTGAACTTCCTCACCTTTGACTCCATATCGTGTGAAGATGACTTCCTTAAAAAACATTGCTTGCCTTTATACAACACTAGCCTCGTGTTTTCCCACGTCCATGGAAACTTCTGCCCGTACCGGGATAAAAATCCTATGTCACTCGAGAAGAGTGTAGCTTTCCAACAGTGAAAGTATTCGGTTAAGTAGTTTCGGAGCCTTGGGATACAAAAAAATGTTTCCTCATTATCATATAGGAGGTATAGACTTCCTCATTTATACGAAATATCAGTCTAAAATACTGAACTCTCTCACCTTTGACTCCATATCGTGTGAAGATGACTTCCTTACAAAACACTGCCTGTCTTCATAAGAACATGGTCCCACACGATGATATCTTACATTGAGTAACGAAAACAATGGTGTACTTACATCAATTTGTACTGTATTACAATTTAGTATTTCCTTATGTGGTAACATGTCCTTTCTCTTATGATCTATCGTCAGCCCGCGGTTTCATCCGCATCCCGTGGGAATTAGTCGGTGTACCTGGATAAAACTCATAGCGTTCCTTGATCAATTATACTGTTGAACACTGTTTTTTTTCTTCAAATTGGTCCTGTAGTTCCTGATTTAAGCGTGTGCAAACAAACTTTACACCGTTAGTCTTACTGTTACTGTTACAGCCTTTTTTATCGTCCCACTACTGGGCTGCGGCCTCTTCACACACGGAGAAGAATTAAGCATTAATCACCACGGTTGCTCAATGCGGGTTGGTGATTTCAGACTTTATAGTCCAGGTTTCCTCAAGATGTTTTCCTTCACCTTTTTATCAGCTATTGGTGTCTAAGATATACTTAGAAAGTACATACAAACTTATAGAAGTTGCATTGGCACTTGCCTGATCTGGAATCGAACCCACACCCTCATACTCGAGAGTTTGGTTCTTTACCCACTAGGCCACGACTTTTATACCTTTATAACATTAGTATTCCTGTAGTATCGATGTGCTGGTGGTTTAAGTATGCATCACTTGAAAGTGATGGTGGTTTTTAGTATAGGCCATTACCGTTTTAATGGGAAGTCGGGTTTGATCGTTTTGCTCATATTGCGGGGTCGGCTTATAATCACTTTTTGTGATATATCAGGCATTCCATGGACATCCGGGTGTAGTGAAATTTTAGTTTTTATGAAGTTTCATTCATTTCGAAGTGTCTGGAATTTAGAATTAAAGGCTAATTTGAATAGTAGCTAAAAAACAGTTGGAACTTGATCCTTTAATTTTTTAATTTAAGTCCAAACTTTTCCTAAATGAAAACAGTTTAAAAGTCCGAAGTAATATGTACCTTCCTATTTCAATTTTCTATCGTTTCTATAACACTAGGGTCTTGATATCTGTTATAATCTCAATCGTCATCAAAATTATAATATTTACTTACGTCAATGGTAACTATTGTTGCTAATCCGAACATTTGCGCAGATTCTTGTACAGTTCTGGTATTTTTTGCTGTTACCGTAACTCATCATTACATTTGTGGAGATGACATCAATATTGTATCATAGATATAATAATGATTCATAAGAAACACCTTTTTTGTTTAGGTAGGTACCTACAGATATTTAATAAAACTTATAGGTTAACTACGTTGATAGTATGACACATATTGCACCATCAAATACAGTCACGGCCATCTTAGGACATGCTCAATTTTGTAGATGATCCTTTTCATTCATCTCCAAGTGGGCTTTACAAAAAACCATAAGGCGAGCTTGAACGTATAGGCCCTGTTCCCACTACGCCGGACCGGCAGACCTGCCGGAAACCGGACACCGGACAGAGTGTTCACATTACATCGGATCCCGGAAGAAATTCAGACAGTCAAGTACTTACCTCAGTTGAATTTGGACCTGCGCGCACAATGGACGACGAAATTGTTGTGTTGTGGTGGTATCTTAATAGAAGGCAAAATAAAAGAAAACATTGGGTACACCCTATTTTACGGGAAAGATTTTCACTTGGAACATTTGAAACATTAATGGGTGAACTTAGAAGAGACGAATCAAAGTTCTTCAATTATTTTCGAATGACAGCAACCACTTTTGACGATTTACTGGGACGACTAGACATAAGAGTACGAGATACAAGTTTCAGAGAATGTATTTGCCCAGAACAAAGATTAGCCATATGTCTAAGGTAAGATTATTTTATGCACTAGATTGCGTAATAATAGTTTTGACGTAGGTACCTACTTAAGACTGAATTAATGAATGAATGTTTGCTATGTATGTTTGTTTGATGAATGTGAATATATATAATGTGTGTGTGTGGGAGGGTGTATGTATTTGATAATCATTATGAATTAAAAATGCAAATAACTTATTTATGTATTTATTTGTACTCAAACTTAAAACCCTTCAAAATCTAAGTAATCTGAGTCTTGGGAATGTATGGAATGATTACTAGATGCTGATGGCGAAGCTGGAATCGGATTCGATGACTGAGATGAAGTTGATGGTATAGATGTTGTTGCCTGTTGATTGCTACTATTATATTGCGTAGAGTATCCAGGGTGGTGTTGATCTTGCGTAGGTGTTGCCTGTTGATTGACGCTATTATGTGTGTAGTATCCAGAATACTGATCTGGTCCGGTCATCTGATTATATGAATCACGCCAATGTCCGTAATTTGGTCTCTCATTATTCCTACTTTTAATTTTTTGCAACATTGTCATGACGCTAGCTTGAAATTCTAAAGTCTCTTCGATAGTTAAAGTGTTCAAGATTGGTATAATGCCTTTGAAGAAAGACAGATGATGGTTTTCCTTTTCTGGGTTTATTCTGGAGTCCAAAACTTTACCATCCTGTCATTTACCTCTTTATTATCAATTTTTCTTTTATCTTTAATTAAAGGTGAACGAAAATCTGATTCCATGCCTACTTCAGTCTCGGTTCTTGCTTTTTTTGAAACTGACTCATGTGGTGGTCGAGGTTCGGAGACTTTTTTCAAAAACATTAATTGCTCGTGATATAAATAATTTCGTGTCTTTTTGGCCGAAGATCCAGATTTAGACTCATCTTTTGTTTCTTTACTGTCTTAAGCCACGAATCTCGTATATTATTCCATTTAGTTGAAACCTGTTTTCCTGAAATCAATAAAAAAATATCATAAAACAATACAATTTGTTTCTTGGTGACGTATAAAGTAATAATGTATTAACAAAAAATACTTTTTTTTTCAGATATTTAGCTTCAGGATGTTCATTCAAAGAAATACATTACTCATACAGAGTAGGCGTTTCGACAATAAGTAAACTAATAAAAGAAATGACCCACGTCATTTGGGAAAACCTAAAGACAGATTTCCTTAAGCTGCCTGATACTGAGAGAGAATGGGAGGACATCGTTTCAGGATTCGAAAGAAAAGCCAACTTTCCTCACTGTCTTGGAGCAGTAGATGGCAAACATATCAGAATTTTGAAACCAGCCAAGAGTGGTTCTATGTTCTTTAATTACAAGGAGTATTATTCTTTTGTATTAATGGCAGTTGTCGATTCAGAGTACCGATTTATTTTTATTAGTGTGGGCTCATATGGCAAGGAATGCGATTCTACTATATTAAAGGATAGTACATTTTGGCAAAAGATCAATGATGGTACTTTAAATGTACCAAAGCCTAGACCGCTTCATGAAAACTTGCACGAAGAATTACCGTTTATACTTATTGGCGATGAAGGCTTTGCTTTAACACCTAATCTCCTACGTCCATATGGAGGTACACATTTGAATACTGATAAAAGATTTTTAACTATAGACTAAGTCGAGCAAGAAGGTATGTTGAGTGCGCTTTTGGTATTCTGGCAAATAAGTGGCGAATAATCCATCGAGCTATAGATCTGAACGTAGACACAGCAATTCAAGTAATTAAAGCTTGTACAGTCTTACATAATTTTGTAAGAGAAAAGATGGTATAAATTTTGAAAGTTACCAAAATATAGAACATAGACAAGAACAGGAAACGACACCCATGAATCGGAATGTGTCAAGTCGAGGTGGCCCTAATGCCAACGCTATACGGACATCATTTACTAATTATTTTGTTTCGGATATTGGTTCCGTTCCGTGGCAGGCAGCAGCTATAAAATAAAATTTATCAATGCATTTACATTTTATCAATAAAACATTAAAAACTCACCGTACTGTTTTCTTTCTTTTTCATCCAGTTCATCGAAGTTTGGTTTCAGTATTAAACATACTTCACGCCATGCTGCTAACTTTAAGTTTTTGTCTTTATAGACGTCTTCGGTCTTATCCCACAGAACAGGTCTCTCTTGGACAAGCGTAATTAAAGTTTCTGCTTGAATATCCATGCTAAACGTCTACTTTTACCAGAAAATGCGAGCCGAATGACGTGAGTGGAACACGGGCGGGGCGAGGGGAGCACGAGCGGGGCGAGCGGGGGACAGATACCGGCACAAACTCGTTCACATTACTCCGGGCCCGGTCGTTCTGCCGGCAATTCGTAGTGACAAAACGCTCGGTAAAAATGCCGGGCTCGGCAAAAATGCCGGACCCGGGATAATGTGAATAGCTTCATATAAATTGTACAGCCACTAGCCCTTCCGGCAGATTTACCGGCGCGGCAGATCTGCCGGTCCGGCGTAGTGGGAACCGGGCCATAGATTGTTCCGCCTGGTTGTCGAAGAAACAATTGACAACTACCAGTTGGAATGATGACATCTGTAACTACAAGACAGGTTGAACTGTGTGGAATGTGTCGTGCGTGACATAATCTAGCGCATACCCATCCGTTGCAAAAGCGGCTAGTCTGAAAGTGCTCTTTGCTTCCTACTAGTTCTAGCCAGGGAGAACAAAATGACTAGAAATGACGAAAAATCTCTTAAAAATGAAGGGCGCCAAAATTTGTGTGTTGGGGGATTCGTTAAAGCTCCGCCTCTGCACGTCTTCAATGTCGCCTCGGTAGTTCTCCTAACTGATCACATCTATCGTACGTTACATTGACCTACAAGAAGGCGCCTGACGTGCCTTCCTTGTGGCATCTCCACTGTCTTTCCTTCCTCCGTGGATCAAGTATTAACTAAAGCATTTCTATGTCATCACCTTTATTCATTCAACTTCCAATATTTTCTTCAGTCTTCGGAATAGCTTGGTCCGTACAAACTAGACATGAACAATTTCCCTCTAAGTCCAAATCCTGATAACACTGATGTGTGATGTGTCTACAAATAGGCAAAACAATAGTATTTCTATTACAAAAACAAACATACATAACAGATTTATTGTTCTACAGATAATAATAACGTGACCCAGTTACTGCTGCGAATTGTTTTAGTTATTACGAGAACATTTGTGTTCATTTGTATTTACTTTGAGTTTCAGACTAAACATCACTTAGGTAGACAATACATGCTTATAAATCCTTTACTATATGTCAATCATTGAGTCTATTGATCAATAAAGTCATTCAATAGACTTTGTAACTTCTGACCACGGGTTATCCCCAATTGATTTGACTTTGGCGATCACCATTTAAACATGACTCATATTCATAAAATGTTGACCTAACAATTGAAGACCAATTTACTGCTTACATACAAACTTAAAACTACTTTTATTTTGTATTTTATACCAAAGAAAAGTTATCGAGATGCAGGAATACGTAAATCAACAAAAAAAAACGTGCCATGCTTAAAACAAATGACGATAATACGACTACGATGCCATAAGAAACAAAATCACACCACTACCTAACTCCCACAGGCTAAACTGCACCTTATCCCAACCACTAAAGGTCCACTTTCCCACAGGCTCAAGTGCGCCCCCGTCACCAGCCCGCGAGCACGACCAAGAAGTTCTTTCCCGGCTCAGCAGCACAGCTGAGAAGCAACGCGCGACGTTACGCCACCAAGAGTTGCAGCTTCAAGAGAAACAACAGCTGATTGACAGCGTGAGTACTGTTTGAATTTTTGAATGTTGAATGGAATGCCGAATGCTGGGTTGTGATGTGGTTCATTTTGGACTTTATGTCTTATGGGTTTGGGTTTCAATTTGAATGTTCGTTTGAGGATGCTCGATTTTGGTATTCATAAGAGATTCATATGATTGTGAAAAGTGTCACCTTGCTAGAGAAATGCGGAGTACGCAAGGTACAACCTTGGATGTTTTCACGTGTTTTTGTGAATTTTTGGGGACGTGAGCACTTAGGAAAGTGTTTTTATAGCACCATATCATGTTATAAGTAACTTATAAACTTAAAAGTAGTTATACTTTTATTTAAAGAAGTCCTACAAATATTGGGCTTTTCCCATACAGTGTTCACTACACGTTTTAAGATAACAAGCCAAATTATACCACGTTTACCAGACCCCTTAAACTTTATGTTCATATCATAATCTTTTAAGATATGCCCCATCCAATTTGAGATAGTCGACAAATGTTCCTCAAAAACTCAAGGGAGAATATTTTAGGCCAAAAACAAAAGAAAGTAATAGCCTAAAACATCTCCCTAAAGACGGCAAAATGTCTTTTAACCCCAACGAATTTGTTCAGAACAAAATACAAGAGGTCTCCTGTAATAGTTTCAAGTGTCAAAGGTACAGTTTAATATTACGTGTTTCTTAACTTAGAAGGTCAATTCTTAAAGCCCTGAATCCTTAAGGTTTTTTGTTGCTTAAACTTTGTACCTTTACAAGGGTAAGAAAATTCGACACCCAATTTTGGTGTCCCGAAATTTTCGCTGTCTTAGAAGGATTTTCGTCACTTCGGTAGATGTTATGTTTTTGGTCACAGGTGTGCCGAAAATATGTGGGTATGGTTATGTAGGTGAATAAGATTTATTATGAAGCTTTGGAAATTGTTTCTCTGAGACTTTGGAGTGTTTTGAGAGCCTCTTGTACATCTATTAGTCAAGCAGTTTGAGTAGGTTTTGCTGGACCCTGAATTTTCAGATGATTGCAAAAACCACTGATATTCAAGATACTCTTGTCTTTGACAGGTTCCACTTTTAGGCAAGCAAACAACTTAGATTACTAAACCTTAATCCTCACAATAAACAAACATCTTAAAACTTAATCACGAAGACAGAAATCTATTACGCAGTCTAAATTTAGCTTGGAACCTTTTCATCAGTCCCCCAGTCTAAGTTCAGCGCTATAAATCGTGCGTCCCCATAAAACCTGAAACGAGGCTCCGTAAACATTATCTTGCGTTAACAACCTCGTCTTTATGTATATGACGATAAGGTTCAAAGTCGTAAATTTGCAGCAGTTTGGCAGTTAAGGCATGTCTTTTATATGTCTGATATGAAAAGACTATTGCCTGCTTCGTAGGGTTAGGAATGCTTAAATACGTGTTTATAGCGTAGGGTTAGGTTATAGAAGTTGGTATATTGATTTTTGAAGAAATGCAGACTGGAATGTAGACGGTCTTGTCGTGTGGGGAATTTTCATTGCTTGAAGTAATACTGCAGGATGCCGGATTGCATACATACATTATGGTAGAAATGGTGCATATGTCACTTAATTACATTGATTCCATTCATGAAGATTTTACTTATAACTTTATTTTGCGGCTGACACCTGACCCTGCTTTAAATACCCTCATTGTTTGATATAAACTACATGTAAATGTTGTGCGAAAAAAACAAAAAGCCATTCATTACAATGATGTCACTTAAAATTATCTCAATTCTTCACTCAGCACTTTATAAAATAAATTTCCTCGAATCGAGTACTTGATTGTTTTAAAAACTGGCTTCCTATCGTCCCGTCTGTAAATGATAGATAGTTTCCAATAAGCTCGATCGCCGCACCACTGCACATCCTCTCGACTTTATTGAAATGTCGCTATTTTATTAAAAAGTGTCAATTTTTAATAAAAATCTCTGGAATATTTTTCTGTCGTTTGAAGTATTTTTCTTTCTATATTTTTATCGAGAATGCGACGATAAGATTGCATTGGTTTGTTTTTGTTGTGACGTGAATTGCGAGTTGATAAATGTAGATCTCTGTAGATTGTTAGTTACTACCAATTGGTCTTATATGTTTTGACCCTCGTAGGGTTTATATTGTCTTCGGTTCTAGGATCTGATGATAGAAACACGAGTAAAATCTTGTCATTGAAGTGTGTCTAATGACCCTATAAAATAGTGAAGCTTTAGACCTGACCTGATGATGAAGGCGACGACAGAGTCTATGAAGTTGCTCTCGAGAAGTCGGTGTCTAGAAGTTGCTCTGTTTATTTCGCCATCGACTTGATCTAGATCGTCTAACATAATAGCACGTGTTTTTTTATTGCTTCTCAGAGTTTTTAGCAGTCGGCTTTTATTGTACATATTTATATCCTACTATCCCATGTATAAAAGTTTAAGTGCTATCCAAGGCACGTAGGACTACGCTTCCTCGAATACATCTTACTGATTCACGAAGGAGTTGCAATGTATAGCCGCTAGTTACCATTCATTCGCCAGTGCCCATTCATAGCGGCCCCGCATCAAGGATTCCTGCTGCGTCTGACTAACTTAGTGGATTAGTTCGCTTACTTTATAGTATGGTGGGTAGGAGTTATATGTCCTTCAAGTTTTAATATAATAATTTAATAAGAAATCTTTTGTGCTGTTGCATTGATCTATAAGTAGCCATTTGTCCTAACTTCGCTTGTAGTTAAGGAGCTCGCCCGTTAAAGGTGTCCCTCTTTTTAATCTAGATCTTATCTAAATGTTATGTAGTTTCACCCATTAATATTTCTAAAGTAGGACATTTTATCTACATGTAGAGACTGCTTAGCTGACCTCCTTACCATTACCACCTTAATCTGAAAACATCATAGAAAAAGTATTGATTACTACTTAAAGAGTTCCTTCAACAGTTAATAGTTCTAACATCAAAGTAGTTGTGTAACTTGCCGGTAACATAGCGGATGGCAGTCGGAACTATGCAATTACTCCATGACTACTCATTATGGCATGCATATGCATAATGCACTAAGCGTTATTGTTATCAGATAATGGAGTGATGATCAGGGTTTGTTGGATAAGATCTGGATTTAAGTAGAAATATGTAGTTAATTCGTAGGGTCTATCTATGATTTCCTATCTCCGACAAAAAGTTATTGTCAGTTATGTAAATAATCATTACCTTTACCTGTACCCTGTACGTAACACAGTGAATTGGTTACTTAGTATAAGCTAACCTCTCGGTACCTCAACGTATATTATTGCTTTTCAATAGCTAATGTGGACAGAATGGCAGTTTGTTCCTGTCTGAGTTACCAAAGGTAAAGAACGTGACCAAAGCTAGGAAATTGACGGATTATTCTTGTCAAAAATCTATTCTTGACCATGCAATCACATTATTCGATTAAG
The DNA here is from genome assembly GCF_030705265.1 of Helicoverpa armigera. Classification (NCBI taxonomy): domain Eukaryota; kingdom Metazoa; phylum Arthropoda; class Insecta; order Lepidoptera; family Noctuidae; genus Helicoverpa; species Helicoverpa armigera. The sequence continues at coordinate 8,754,427 of NC_087141.1, forward strand.
GGCTGCAGATTCGAACTATCCACTAGTTGTACTCAGATAAACCTTACCTGGTCATTGGACCTTCGAGAAGCACCCTATCCATTTAACTTCCTTATCAATGACATAAAGCAATAAATTCTACTGTTTACGTATTATACAAGGTTAAGCGGGTGTCACCAAGGCTCTTAGGGAGTCCATTACTGTTATCAGCTGTTGTCATATCGTTAACCTTGAGCTAATGTCGTGTGTCGGCACTGTTTGAAGTTTAAACTTATCTGAAGAGATGTTTCAATTGTTCGAAGATAGTGTATTAGGAAATTCGAGTGGGTATTTGATTATAGAGAAATGTTTTTATCGTGTATTTACTTATTCTTTGAAGATGGAACCCCTGTAGGTGTAGATATTTATGAGCAGATAAATAAATGATTCCCATGACGAAAAGGTGATAACTTTTGACTTTCCTTAATAAAAAATTACATACCATAATGTATCTTAATCTTGATACGGCTTTTAATTAAATATGCTAAATAATAAATAGACCTTTGCATTCGTTTTTCTATTCAATGAAGTTTTGCCCTTCCACAAAATGGCGCGAGCCCAAACACCCTTAAAGGGCACAAAACAGAGCAAAGGTCACAATATATACAGCCAGTCGTAATGAAAAATTTAATATAGCATTATGAAAATCTCGTTATGTTACCTGCTTGCTTATTTACACGGTAAATTATTACGCCCGGCTCGACTCCCTCTTGATGAGATGCTAAATGAGGTTGGTATCAGGCCTAGAAACTTTTTAGAGGCGATTTTAAAAATGGATAGAAGGTTGTTTTTTTTTCTTTTTTTCTGCTTGTCTATGCTTAGTGATGGAGCTTTATGTTAAAGCTGGTTGTAATTTTTTTAAAGGCTGTTTTGTTATTTTTAATTAAAATTAAAAAGGAGGCTTATCAGGGTTAAACATTAAGGTAGATAAAAGGTTTGGAATATTGCTATAATTTCCTGAAATAATAATTGCATAGTGACGAGATGTTACCCATTATTAATTTAATTAAAATTCCACTTACATACTGATTTAAATCTACATCAGTAATTGTAGTATTAAAGTAAGTTCATAATAATATTTGGGATTTATTTCCGACGGGCGTAATAGATGATTACTTTGCGTGTTAACTGATTAGAGCACGCACATTCGAGAGTCTTTTCTTTTTGAACTCGTGTCAAAAGTAAATAGTTCTTGTGGAGTATAATTTAGAAACAATGTACCTACTACGTATTCATTAAACAGAGGTTCATTATTGCTTCAATTCATAATTGTCTCCACAGTTGAGTAGGTAAATGGTGAATATCAGCTTATTGTTATAAAAGGAAGTTCGTGAAATATTGTTGCAATAAAAACTATGATTGCTAGTGTATATTCTAGCGAAAGGAAATTTTACAACTTTAGCTTAGATAAATAGATTAAGGAAGTCAGCTCCATGTAAAACCGCTGGTATCTTAGCTGCATCTAGTAAGATTGGAAGCCGATATCATAGTTGTTTGGGGAAAATATAGGTAAAACTTTGCCTTACCACACATTGAAATACAAGAACACTAAAATATTCTATACTTACGTACGCTCCAGGGTTTTCAAAAGGCAATACCAACAAAAATCCTCCTTACTCTAATCCTTATAAATGTAGCTATGTTAGGTAATGTCTAGACATTGGGCAGTAGGCCAAGATCGCCCATCTGCGATCACGGAATAGCCTGCCAAAACTTGTCTTGATGCTTTTAGACCCTACCCATTCGATGTTACGGGCTTGGTACACGCGATTTGGTTTGCGGAAATTTTTTGCAAGTTCAAGAAAATAAGGCGGCATGGAAATTGTGGTCGGTAGGGTCTAATAAATAAAATTGTTTGCATAGATGTTTTATTTCATGAATGCGGTTGACTCGTACTTGTTTGTTTCATTGTAAAGGGTATTGTCTTTGTATGACTTGGCGACCGGCGATCACATTTACGCATATGATTAAAATAATCGAGAACCTCGTTATTTCATGTTATCAAAAAACATTTTTTTTGACGTATATATGAATTACTATTTATGTATAATATCTTTTTCTGGACACTATGTTACTTATTAATACAGAAAGTTACACCAAGCAGGAACAACAAAGGAACAACCATACATTGTCATAGGATTATGCTTGAAAAATCTTTATTGATAAATTGGGTTTTTGTTTTATTTCTGGTTTGTTAGACGAAAATGCAATATTATCTATATAAACAGAAAGTAAGTAGAATTGGGTTTATCAGAGATAATACTAAGCCGACAGCTGATTCAGATTTAGCATACCTAATCAATTTGGGTCGAATTTCCACTAAATAAAACCTAGTGCGTACATTTGATATCTTGCTAATATTTTATCTAGGTAGGTGGTCCGGTCATTGACAGATATGCTAGAAAGAAAGTAACATTTATTTGTATACTTAAAACATAGGTGGTACCTGGTTTTACAGAGGTTAAAAGTTCTAGCTATATTCTGCCCAACTTGGCATGCAACTAGGATTAAAGCTTAGGAAAAAAAATGTTAGTGATAGATACCTCATTAACTATGGATTATGTACCTTTCTTTAACAAGTACTGCCCTATTAAGATCACACATCAGAATTATTCGTCTTTTTATCAAGTGAGCTGTACGTTTAATTACCTAACAAGCGTGGTGTCGGAGTTCAAATCCTTCAGACGACCTACCTATAAATATTATACCTCTCTATATCTCTCTATGTACTATCATAATACTGAACCGAATACATAACAGTCAGACAGACTACTTTGTTGTAGCTAATGCTTGTACGTAAAACTTTTCCATACCACAGATGTGTTACAATATACCAAATAGGCAATCATCAAGAACTTTCCTACAAAACTTATTCATTTTCCTACACATGTATTATACTTTTATTATTATAGGTACTTCGACATACTCTCGCGGTTTCAGCAAGTAACAAAGCCCTCATTATGATTCTATTTTACGTGTTATGCATAATAAAACGCGCTTCGCCCCACCTGCCTAGAATTCTCGTAAACGCGAATGGAAGTTATCTTTCTCGTTTTATAGACTATTTTAGGTATTATGAAGCTTTCAGTTTGAAGACACGATCTTTTATATGGTATATGTTGATGATTTGATTGTGAAGTCAATGTTAAAAGTCGATGAACACATCCAAAGTTCATAAACTGTTGAACATCGTAGGTACATGAATGGCTTAACAACATACTTAAACGCCGCAACATTCTAAAAGCTCAAAAGTAGCTAAACAATAACAAAATTGGTAACAGCAGCTTAACAACAAGAAATCTTAAAGTCGCTTAACAATTTGCATAATCTAAACGCACTTATAAACATCAATTTCATAAATTTAAGAAAATGATTTCAGTTAATCCCTAAATCGGTACCACAGAAGTCCTCCACTACGCTTTTCCCTAAAAAAACTGTGTAACTAAAAACGAAGGATCAACTTCACAAAAGCCCAAATTAAAACTATCCTTAACATCTCCTCTCTAGGGTCCAATTTCCACCCAACAAATTATAATGTAAAGTTTCAAGCTCCCTCTTTTAGGGTCGAGAGGTCGAAATAGGTTAATGCGGTACTTGTAAGCTGGCCGGTGCATCAGTTGCATAAATTAGTCCTACACAAGTTGCAGCTTTCAGACTGAAAGCTTGAGTCGTGGTTTGAATATTGTATTTCTAAGAGTGATTGCTAGATGCCCTTTAGTGGGAGTTTCTATTTAGACTAGGTTCTGTTTTAGTATACAAGTGAGGTGTATATGATGATACACGGTTTTTCTGTAAGAGAAAAGTACAGGTTTTCCAATTTTACAGTGCAATTATAATAGGCATTTTTGAAAACCATCTTTTTGAAGTTTTAATGTAAAGTTTTGAAGTTGTAATGTAGCATTGTGAAACCGTTTATTTTGTGGAAAGCTTCACATGATAAATTGAGCGAACTTGGAATAGACTCTGCATTTTTCATCCACCATCGAAGATCAAATATAAGACTTTCAGACTTTTCAAATCATATCGTATGTAGGATATACATATGTATGTACATATATTGTATTTCAATACCCTAAATGTGTGTAACGACCTCGTTAAACCGTAGGCTGGTAAGCAATCACTAGTTAATAGGCCGTATATCTGAACTAGGCGTGGTGCGAGCCTAACTTAATAATACTTAATTTCCTGCCCACTATACCTGTAACCATGTTATTGCATTTTGAACCTAATGTTAAACGTTACAAGGTCTTAACGAAAGAAATGGTTTCTTTAATTAAGGTATCAATTGAACACTCACGTGTGTCGTTGGAAATAGTTTTCAAAATGTAGAAAATGGTTTTCCTACTTGACAGTGGTTCATAGTCCTTATGTTCAGGGGAGAACTCAGAAGTATGACCCCCTAGCTGATGGTTCCTTATTATAATCTGTACAAAATAATGGCGTCATTTGTAAGGCGAAAATAGTTTTTCATCAACAACCATTTTTGATCCCACAAAGAAGTTTGTCGGAGCATCAGTCTAGGTGTACTTACTTTTATAAAAGATACGTTAAGGAGCTTAAAAGACCAAAATTCTAGTCGTATTCCAACTTCAGTAATTTCCGAAGCATTTCGTTCAGTATTTATGCAAATAGGTAGACTCCCCTTTAGCATGAGTCATGGACGTTACTGGTATGCTAAAAAGCCTATGTTCGATCGTTTGGGGCTGTAAGGGGTAAACTAGCGAATAGCACGCCCAATTTACTACTGTATATTCTATGTTAGGGTTTGCGTTTGGACGAAATGTATTTCTTTTTTTAAAGACGGCTTTGTGCATGTTAGCCCAATGTAAAGTTTTATGAAACAAAATTTAGCATTTTATTTATTTACAATGGCGGACTTAACGCCTTATGCGTTTTCTCCCAGTCTAACTTTAGGGGGTGGAGAAATAGCAGAGGTAGGTGAAAAGTTTTTGATATTTAGTTTAAAAACATACAATATATGGATAATAATACATAAACATACATTTTATATTTACTATTTTCTGTTTTATATTTCTTTAAAGTTTTAATTTAGCCTGTGTTCACCTTACTCGTATAATTTTTGTATGACTCAGTCCTCTTATGTCGGGAGCTACCATGGAAAGGATCCGATTTAGTATACAACGCCCACGTTATTAGAATTGTGTAAAGTAATAGAACTTAATTAATGAAGCCTAAGTGATTGTTAGATCAAACAAATTAAAGTGTAAGGTTACTCAAGGTTAATTTGTTTGCAGACGACGAAGAATATAGTTCGATTATTTCTTTAGAAATATTTTCTACTGGTAGAAATAAATTCAGTTTGAAAAAATCTCGATGCTAAAGATCCTAAATGACGTGGGCTTTTTTCTAGCTTTTCCATGTATTTTTATAACAGTCGCGACTTTTTTTTTGCTGGGTTGATTTCAATATCATCCATTCATTGGATTTTTGGCATAAAAATATAATTGAAATAGGAAAAAAAATGTTTTTTATTTAGCTTTTATTTTTTGCGTTAAATAACATCACAGTAGAATCGCGTGCACTCTGCACCTCCACAAAAATAGGGCAAAGTTTACATTTTTATTTAGTTTACAAACTAAAATCCGCACATGTTTATTCAAATAACACCCACTGGCCTGTAGCTTACTGCGTATTTTCTGCTTTAATTCAAGCGTTCTCTGCAAAACGTCTGTTTAAAACTACTGTCCGATGCAGTGGTTGGCATAATTCCTTCACTTGCAGGAACGCGCCTTGAATAATCTAGCCTAGAAATATAAAGGGGATTGGAATACAATAGGGAAGAATTGCGTAGGTTGTTTTAGGAATTGAAATAAATGAAACTTTATAATACTACTCTAGTTTTACTAATACCAGCTGATGATTCCTCCGGTTCGAAATATAATACACAAGGACACAGACAAAATATAAGAATTTTTTAAATCGGTTCAGTAGTTTCGGAGCCTTAATACAAACAAACAAAAACTTTTTCCCTTTTTGTAATATAGGTAATAAAAAATAGGAACAGATAAATTTAACCTAGCACTGGTCTTTAGAAGCTCATTGAGTAAAAATACCATAAATACCATCTTCCTGCCCTTATCACAATTTTATTTACGGGTGGGCGCAGCATCTTTTCTTAATCCATATTACAAGTAACACTCTTTCATTTAGCTTTACGAACTCTCCAGATGCGTTAAGAAAATCAAGTTTACCTTAGCATCTCGTATATTTCATATATTCTAGATCTTTTTGATAAAATGTACGGCATATACCAAGACTAATTCAATTTTGACGCGCCAGCCAGCACTTACGCGGATTTCTACTAAAAAGAGCAGTAAAAGCAATCGTAATTCTATTAGAGGAAAAATCACGACTCCCAGAGGACTTTCTACCAGTACAGGCGTACCACCGAAACTCATTCTGTCTCTATCTAGACTTTTATATAGCTGCAGACTTTGTTTGTCCGTTTGTTTGCTTGGCTGGGCCTCTTTGCATTTTGGACTTTAGCAAAATCGTCTACATTTTCATTTTGGTCATTAGAAACATCGTCTACATACACTCATTTTTAGGAAACTACCATAGTCTTTTCGTCTAATCGCTCTTAATATACCAGTAAATTATTTTAATCTAGAGCTTGGTTCGGTGTCTCGTTGGGTACCTACCCGTTATCATTAAGTTTTGGGGCACCCTTTTATATACAGCTTAATCCTTGGAGAAGATTAAAGAAAGTCCCCATCGCGCTAAGTCCCTTAGCAGTCGAGTGAAAAGCAAAAAAGCCCATAGGCGATTCAAAGTGCTGATTCTATAATCGTGGCCGAGTGAAACCGCGAGGTACAGCTAGCTACTACGTACTTGGCGAGCTTACTTGGCAATTTCGCCGTCTCCGCCAAGACAATTAAATTATACCAGACTTTTTATTCTCGTTCCTATATTTATTGTAGCAATGAACAAGTTTCTGCTTTTAAAATCGGTTTGAAGATACAATTGTTTCTTAATTTTAGAAATAGTCTTTTTGGAAAAGGTTGAGATGAATGGAGTTCGGTTTTGAGTCGTCTTCCTTTGTGATTTTATACGTTCGTGAATCTTTTGTTTTTCTTTCTTACCTTTGATGGTGCTACATTGAAGTATAAGCGATGCTGGGTAAAAAATGCCCCAGTCATTTCTTGGTTAACCAACTTCAAACGTTCTTTTAGACAGACGAGAAATAACAGATCATCAAAAATTATCCTTAAGGCTTTCCACACACGTCGGATTCATAGTAGGACAGACGAACAGGCCGATATTTTGTAGGACGTGCTTACAAAAAATCTACTGACCGACTTTTTGTCGGCATGTGCGTTGCACTATTTCTATCAGTGTGTTCCATTTTTCTCCTACAAAAATCTTTCACCGATTATTATCAGACGTGGGTGGACAGGCTTAGGTATTTTCCTTAATGTTTACGCTATTTATCTATCAGTTCAAATAAAAATAGAGCTCAATAAAAAAAGGGTGACTATACAAACTATCACTACACAGACCCTATAAAGGTTAACCTAGCAATTAACTCCGTAGGTGTTGGCATTTAAGTGGACCGCCCACTGGACAGACAATCTAATAAATGGCGAAACAATTTGAAAGGAATCAATGGGATGTTTTTCTCTATTTCTATTACGTACACACTTATCCTGTGTGATAATATCATCAAGCTAGAACATATAGGAATCTCTTTCTTGGTATATTTATACAGTAAGCTTTTAATCCTTTATGCAATATCTGTCTGTTTGCAATCCCGTTCAAACGACAGTACCGATTGAAATTGAGCACAGATAGGTGGAGCATAGGAGACTAATAAGACTACTTTTCACAGGGATAGAAACACGGGACCCATGTAAAATCGTGTGCGGAATCAAGTTTAAAATATTACGTACGGTTTTTTATTCTCTCGGGATATTCTATTTTTTTAAGAAAATATGTCGTCTGAATGGATTTTTTATGAGAAAAGTTTTCTAGTATCTTGAGTTATTGTGAATGTTACAATGCTTAAGGATCATTGAGATTTTTCGAGAGTACTTCTAACTCGGAATCATTGTTTCTCTTTCACTTTTGCACTTTTTTGTGGTGGCCGTCTTTTATTAAAATAAAAAAATATGTAAAGTAAAATAGAAAGAAGAACAAACAATAGTAATATTGAATCATGTTTTATTTATTCCCACCAAAAACATTGCAATTTACAATAACAACCGTTATCAATTGTATCATCCGCAATCTAAAAGTGGACCTGTCTACTATCTGAACCCCCCGAATCTTGTTATGTTGACAGTATCTTATCAAAGCACAGAAATCAATTATTTTCACGACCCACCAATTTTTATCTAAACATTTGTATCTCAAGATAAAAAAAACTCTACACACGTAGATGTAACCGTTTTGACTAGATCGTCACGTGTTTTTGAACACTGTGTGAATTTTTTTATTCTGTTTGCTGTTTTTGAGTTTTGTGGTGTAAAAATGGCAATTTTGGATGATTTACAGTTGTCGAATCAAGTGGAGAAGTTGGCACAGGTCAGCAGGGACCTCCGGCGGAAACATAAGCAGATACAAAATCAGGTAAGATTGTTTTTATTGGTTTTGAAGCACTGAAATTGTTTGTGCAGAAAGCCCGCTAGTAATTTTGAAGTCTTGAGTAATTTTGACGTGTGACGTTTGTAATGTCAGATTAGAATTGTCATTTTGTATCTTATTTTTTTTTAATTTTGTGGTTTTTCTGTACGAATAATTTCATCCTATTGCACGCAATTTTTTATTTTAATTACAACAAATGCATGTTTTTACTCACGTTAAGAGGTTCTAATTCACAGTGTGTGCTGCATGTCCCTTTGTCCAATTAGATTACTGCAAGAGTTTGTTTGTTTCGCTTTTTGTACACCCCTCATTTTGTACGTTTTTCCTCCGGGCTTAACCATGCACAAATAAATGTCGAGAGCACTTTGAAACCTTTGTCGTTACTAAGCCGCTTTGCATCGTGTCAAATAGGATTTCAAATTGTATTTTAAGTCTCAAAATAAGAGTAGCAAATGAGGGTTTTTTTTAAGTGATCATTTACATCACATTTTTTTTTGTAATTCCAAAATGTAAAGCAGCAATGTCGTTATCGATATCATCTGTACTAATATATTAAAGCAAAATAATTTATTTGCTTGGATGGGCTAATCTCAAAAGCTCTCGGACTGATTTGAAAGATATTTTTGCGTTAAATAGCCCATTTATAGAGGAAGGCTATAAATTACTATTTATATGACTGAACCAGTAGTTCTAATGGACACACTAGAAACTGCTGGCTGAAGCTAGTAATGGTATAGATTGTTCTATGTCTCTCTTCTCTCGTGTCGTGTCGGTTAGACTGAAAGCCAACCCCAACATAGTTTGGGAAAAGGCTCGGAGGGTGATGTCTCTCTTCTCTACGTAGTACTAGTATAAATATATTCAATCTTGTATCTCTAATTTCACTGTAAATGCATCACTGGTTTCCCCTAACATTATTCCACATGACGCTTATCTCAGCAAGCATTTGCCACAGCTGAAGTGCCGGTGCAAGTCCGTGATCTAGCATAAATTGATGCTGCGCATTTGCGGAACACTAAAATGCATCGTGGTCTACACTGATGAATGCAAGCAGTGATATGATTTGTTATGCAGAGCAGACAATATAATTTTTGAAAAGGAAGATAGATGAGGTCTTTAGTAAATATAGTAGTTCATATAGCGGTTAAGTTTTGACCAGAAATGTGGATGTAGAGGAAGGGGGTGACAAAAGAAACAATGGATGAGGGTGAAAGACAACATGACAGTAAAGAAAGCATCTATCTTGTGAGATGAAGTCAGATAGTGATGTATAGAAGAAGACCTGATGTGTCAACCCCAAATAACTAAAACTGGGTAGAATGATGATAACGATATTTCTGTTATACAAGATACTGGTTTTTCGAAAAGACAAACTTGTAAGTTAGTAAGTTAAGCCAGCCAGGATTTAATAGGAAAGTTGACTGTACTAAAAAAACTCTCTGCTTCACTCCAGTCAGATTTCATCTTAATCGGCTTAGCGGTTTAACTGAAAGCGTAACCAAGGATTCACCTACAAGTGTATATAACCGTAAAGATATAAACACAAGTAGACTAATCCATTTATGTTGTGGATTATAATAACCGAACCAACCGTTGCTTAAGTTATTGAAATCTATCCTGATATCATATCAGTCAACAAAACAAAAATTAAACTTTTTTTTATTTGTTTGTACCCAAAAGGTTCCGAAACTACAGAACCGATATGAAAAATTCTTCCACTTTTAAAAAGCTACAATTAACCCGAATAACATAAGCTATATTTTAACCCGGTACGGTCCGTAGTTCCTACGGGATGCAGGTAAAACGGCTGGTAATTCATATAAAACTAATATCAAAATTCAATATCCTATCGCAAAACAGTCGATGGATCGGTTATTGCAATCCACTTATTACTCGGTAGTATATTTGACACACATTCGGTAGAACTGTATCGATTGTTGCTACACTTTGACACTTGAAATAGAGGGTACGGCGTTCGGTTCCGCTGCACACGGCTCTAGATATAAATAGAAGGTGTGTTATGGATAATATTGCAGATTTTGTTGGTATTTTTTTAGTCCATAATTAACGCGAGTGTGATCGCGCCTATCAAGGGATCAATTGGTCCGATTTGCAAAATTCTTCTATTGTAGCGTATTTATTGAGGACGGCAAAAGTTTACTTTTATTCGAAAGTGCGAGTAGTTTTCAAGGGACACGGGTGAAACCGCTGGTGGAAGCTAGTTATTAATAAAAAGTATGAATATTATATACATACAAGTCAATCAAAACATAACGTAAGAAAAACAATATACTAAACCATTTTATAAATAAAATTGTAAGCGGTGGCTGGAATATTTAAAGTAGTTTCCCGGTTTTTAGTTTGTTTATCTGTATGTTCCAGCTACATCTCTATAATACTGAACGGATATTGACGGGATGTACCTTGTATGAAAGCTTTATGTACGACACTAAACATGAGGTATGTACCACTAAAATATCGCAAACGGGAACAGCAGGATTGTGACAGCCAGCTTTGAACTAAAAATATCTAAATCGGTTCATTCGTTTAAGAGCCAGGATGCTACAGAATGAAACACAGACACTCACACACAGACAAACATGGCGGTCAAACTTATAACAGACATCCATTTGCGTCGGTGTTAAAAAAATAGGTATTCTACACTCACACATATATACCCAAACACTATTTAGATTATGTTCACACAAGATGCAACCAATTGTTAATGACGAAAGAGTGCCGGTCATGTGCAGCGTAAACGATTCAGTTTATGATAGGTATTTGTCAAAGCCGACATGAAGTTCTCGCCTGAGACAGTGGAACGCACCCTTGACGTCAGTATATCTAAGAACTAAAGTGCATTAAGCGTATAATTGACGTAAAAGCCCAACGTCAGGCTAAGAGGTCAAGTGCATCATCAACATAAACCTTAGGTTTCTTATAACTATTTATTTACTTACTATGTATGTTATTGTTCAATATTCAAATTAAAAATGTTTGTTTTAAGAAAAACGGTCATTTATGTTGTCGATGAACTTAAGCCTTAGTGAAAGTAGACAATGCTTGATTAAATATTGTTAATAACGTGTCCACTCATGTGTAACTAATGAGCATGATATTTTTTTTATATTTTGCATATATTTGCTAGCACCATTATTATGTTGCTTTTTTTGGTTTATGCATGTTTTCCATATTCTAGTTTCTCTTCTCGTACATAATTATCTATGAAAAATATTTCTAAATAATGATCAAAAGAATAGGACAGAAGCTTAGCACACAGGTTTAACTTTGGTAGAATTTAGCTCAAGTCATTTTTATCTCATATAAAAAAAATATTTCATATTTATATTCTTTCTTTCTTAAATTTTCAAAAACTAATTTAAAATAATATTTCTGGAAATATTCTACGGTTTACTTATGTACTTAATTTCATATTTCCCCATTTCAGATGCGCTTAGTATGTGAGGAGCGTTCGGAGCTGACGGCCATAGTACAGTCACAGCAGAGGGACATCGCCGCGCTTCAGCAAGATAGTGCACAGAACAAGGTTTGTTGTCATGCTTTCAGTGTAGATTTATTCCACTAAGAGCAGTTTTGTCAAGGTTTACAAACAAACAGATGTTTCAAGCGCCTAAAAGATCTCATGCACGAAGACACTATTCGCAAGCCATATTGTCGCGAGTCAAACGGATTCGAACGGTTTGGACGGGCAATATGGATCGCGCAAGCTGGCATGATACAGTTTAAGTTTGCGCACAGATCTACGCAAGATCGGAGAAGCTCGCAAATACAGCGCCAATTTAACTTTTGATTGAAATTATGGCAAAAAAATTCACGTGGCCGAAGCCCGAACAAAAACAGCCCAAATATTGTTTTTGATTGACCACCATTTTGTTTACAGAAGTGCCCCACATGCGGCGTGGCGACTCCTGAAGGCGCTGACGACGACGACCAGTCCTCCAAGCCCACGTTCAGCGTGAGGGAGCTGCGAGCCATCCTGCACGAGCGCAACGAGCTCAAGCTCAAGCTCAGCCGCGCCGAGGAGCAGCTGCACGCGCTGCAGGCTGACCAGCACCACGACAGGTGAGTGCATGTGTGACCAGCCTCCAAGCCCACCTTCAACTGTTGGGGAGATAGTAGCGCCACATCTTCCCAGCAAAAACACCTAGGGGCTGTGAAGAGTGAAGTGAGGGCTTTTTAGGGCTGTCTTATTATTGACGTTCAAACCCGACCGACCCAAACCCCTCCCGCTGTGGGTGTCAGACTCACTGAGTGGGGGAGTGTCAGACTCTTACTGACTAAAACCCATCGTGTTCCTTCGTAGGCCTTTTATGTCCCAGGGCCGCGATAACTATTTCGAACAATCCCGCAGCCCGATGAATATATGCCTCGAATTGAACCTCATCTTCTTTCTCCTCCTTTCCAGTGGCTCCGACACATCTCCGTCAGTAAGCACGGGTGCTGGTGAGGAGGAGGAGGCGCCGGTGCAGGGCCCGCTGCCCGCCGAACCGGACGACGCCCCGTGGAAGCGCAACAGTGGCATCAGGAAGTTGTGAGTATTGCTCCATAGACGGACCCTTAGAGAGAGGAGGAGTGTTTGTACATATTGTTGTGTTGGTAGCGTTTTAAGACCCTCAAATTAAGCGAAGAACTGCTCTGACGAATGATAAGGATCCTGACTCGATGTATATATTTGTGTGAGTGGAGTTCCTAGACCCTCAAATGGGAGGACACTCAGGATTTTTATTGACGGTGTACGAAATTTAAAAATAAAAATTATTTACCTAGTAAAAAAATGCCACCTCGCGGCAAAGAGAAAAGATCCTGAGTCAAATCCCCTAGGAACTTTAGTATGTACAAGTGGTCGGTCATAACTGTATCAAAAATTATTGATCTGAAAATCAAAAATTGGAATGATTAAGCAGATTTATCAAATTGGGGATAAATGATTCCGCTTGTTATTGGTGTGTAAATAGATAAAAAGGATATGATTGGGTCAGTTTTGGTGACTAACAAAAACTACCGTTTATGGTAGAAATTGGTAGGCAGACAATGCATGCCGTATTATATTTATGATACAATTTTGATCAATATAATATTGTAAGCATGCTTCAAGTGGGGATGGTGAAATTTAATTTAAAAAAAAACGAACAACGGAATTGATTAGTGCATGCAATTGTAAAAACGCACGTTTCAAAATATATATTGCACCAGCAGCATCCTTATAAATACCAATGCATTCAACTGATCTATCCTTGACGTAGCTATTTATATTTATGACGACACGTATGTACATTAATTTATTGGATTGAATAAGGTGGCAGTTTACAAAGCACCCTTAAAAATATGGTATTAAAATTTACACTTTGCGATACATTTCAATTGAATTATCACAAGTAAAGATTGCATTTCTCATTGTGGTGTATTGGTTCAAATAAATAATATCACATTTATCATTATTACTAACTCATATTTGTACAGTATTATTGCTATTTACACTAAAAAAATCTAGTTTTATATAATCTTCATATTAACCCTAAAATTAGTACTTAACCGTCAAAATAACCCCACTCCAGCTTATATTTGGTTCTGGTACATTTTTCCCCATAAATATGTTTACCTATGGAAAGCATGAAACTAGCCTTAAGTACTATTCCGTGAATTTATTCAAAATTTCTTTGTTTTTAGGTGTTTTGTGTAGTTTTTAAAAATAATGAAAAATGCAACCAGGGCCGAAAGAGATGGCGCACGGTACTATGCACGGTGTTGCATGTTCGACATTCGACACTACACTGTCATGACCGCTTCACGCTTGACCACTTTCCCCCGATCCTATCCTTTTTTTTGTTTAAACCACACTCTTTTATGTCCAGCACCTTTTCATTTTTATTTGTTTCTGTAATTCTCATACGTAACTTGCTAATACGGTCAGCAAGATCATTTTCGCACATTTTTTTTTCGTTTTTAACAAAAATTTAAATATTTTTAATATTTTTTCAGTACTTTTTTTAATGTGCTGTAGATCAATGCTAATACTTTTTTAATACTTAATAACTCTAGAAAATATTTAACAAAATATATTTTTTACATAAAAATTATAGATTTTTAACATTAATGAGTAGTCAATTTATTTACTATCTTAGGTAGATTTTTTCATTAAAACAAACGACTGAGCTCACGCAGAGATACTGTGTTGCCAGTTGTCAATTCACATACTATTTAAGGTAGAATTTTTCTCACAATTTTTTTTACTAAAATAAATGACTGGACTAACACAGACAGTGTTGCCAGTCGCCAAAAAAAAACTGACCGACTTTTTACCTTTTTTTTAACCTTTCCCCCCTTTTTTATTTTTTCTCCCCTATTTAGTTTTGTGTTGACGTTTGTTTGTTGGGGCGGGTAGGTTCAGGCTGGCGCTGGCGTCTCGACCGGAGAAGAGAGCAGAGGGACCGCCGCGAATCTCTTTCGGCCCTTGGTATTGAAGATGTGTTTGTTGGCGGTACGTGCCGGATTCGAAATTGGGGGGCGTTCTGAATCTGTGCTGATGATTGACGATGTGTATTGAATAAGACGTGACTTCGGACGTGTTTTTCTCGTTTTGGATTTGATGTTAATTAATTATTAAAAGACAAACTGTCGAACACCCGTCCCGAAATGACTTCCGTACCGGCAAAATCAACCTACACCTCAAATTTTTATGTAAAATAGGTCCTTATTGTTCCCAAATATGGTTATTATGTATTTCATTTCTTTTTCAACAATTGGAACGCTATATTATATTGTTCTGGACTTCTAGAACGCTTCGGTATGTGAAAATAACATGTATTCTTTTCTTTAACATTAGTGTTGCCCATTTAGAAAATAAGTTTCTGTTTTGGTAGTTTATTATTTATTTTTTATTTGCATACAGCCAATCACCAGCGCTTTCATTTCAGAGCGTCCTTCAATCGAAAGCCATAATCATGAGAATAAAGACTGAACTAGTATTGTTTGACCAGCAAATGTTTTTACACACAAACACACAGCTTTCACAACCACATAACGCAGTAGATAGTATAGTATTAAATATTATGTTTAAGAAAATGATTACTATGTATTTTAGTCGCGTTACGATATGTGAGTTTTTCAGATTGCAGGTTAAAAGCGAGATGATGATTTGTGTACTTCAGAATTTCTATATACAGTAGTTTCCTAATTAACAAACATTTACACATTGACAAATACGATACTACAATTTTGGTCTGTCGCACTAAAAATTACCAATCGAACTTCAATAAATTTTTGTAGGTTATGGGTAGTGTATGTTCCAATATTCAAAGGGTATGTACTAATACATGTATGTCTGGTGTTTCCACAGTTTTCGCAAGCTCTTTGTTGAGTCTGATCTCACCGTGGGCGCCTTCCAGCGTCGCCACCCGCGCCCCGCCCCCGCCGCCCACGCCCCGCCCACCTCCGCACCCGCGTAGGCACTCCCACCCCCACGCCCCGCCCACCTCACGCCCACCACCCAGCCGCCGCCGCTACTCCGAGCATCCACCATCATCGAAACTGGACCTCCGACAAGAACTACTAGACCTCAACCTTGGAACGCAAGAGTTTGATTCCTGGCTCGGCAACAAGTTCGAAGAAAACGACGAGTTCGAAACTGGACCTTACGACCCAAGGTTTGTGCACGACATTCCTTTACAACGCTCCATTTCTCTAGACAGGGGCATCGACATCTTCAATCATTTGCAGGCCATAGGCTCTGAGACCAGCGTTAGTTCCCTGTGGACGGTAGACTCGGATGGACGGGACAGTTTGACTGACAGATACAGGAGTTTCGAAGATATCCCCACTTCTCCGTACAGGGCGAGAAGCAGGAGTGCATCTTTTGGCGTGGAGACGTTCTCAGAACGGGACTTAGCGTTGGCGGTACTTAACGAGAGTTACAAGGGTCTGGATGCCCCGAGCGGTAGCGTGTCCCCTCAGATACGAAAACTGCAAAGATGTTTCACATTCGCCGGGAGCTTTGACAGTATTAAAGATAGGGGTCCCGTGGAACAAGTCAATGAGCAAAAGATCAAGCCAAAACTTAGGCTGATGATCCCAAATAGGAGGAATAGCACCAGCTGTCCAGTGTCACCAGAAATTAGCAGACTGAGGAGTTTCTTCCCAAGCACAGCAGCTGGTGACACGAACATATCTGATGATGAGGACCAAGTCTTTGAGGTTCAGGAGCCGGTATACAGGAGCATGTCTATCGAGTGGAGCCAGGAGGAAGCTAAAGAAAAACAAAGGAGGTCTGGTCTCCAAACCGTCACGACTGACTTGAGAAAGAAAGTTCTAGTAAAGCAAGGGTTCAAGAGCTGCGAAAACCTCGAAAGGAATCGAGGATCGTCGGAACTCGCTAAAACTTCCAAATATCTTAACTCGAATTTTGTTACATTGAGCAGAACTGCATCATATTCGGGCAACACTGACTCTGTGACATTTGACACATTGCCCACTATAATCATATCCCCCGCTGACTCCGGCGGTGTTGCCAATATATCAAATACTTCCAATTACGTAGAAATAAGTAGGAATTGTGACTGTCGAATATGTAGGGAGGGCGAGGGTAAATATATATTGCGGAGCGCGCTTAGCAAGTTGTTCGTTAAAATTGTTTCTTGTAAAAGTAGAAAGTTGTATTGGGACGAGAATAATAATTTGAATGATAGTGAGATGTACAAGTGTGTAATGCATGTATTGAAACTAATGTTAGGACTTTGGTTGAGACATCTCGACCATAATAAATAGGATAATAACATCCATTTTTTAAAGTAAGAAATAAATAGGTCAAAAATTTTGTCTTCATATTTAAAAATGATGGTAGAAAAGTTAGAAGTTGACACAAGTTTCTACCATTTTATTCCAGTGTTGCCTGTTACAAAGTAAAAATATTACTTTTTTTTGATAAAAATGGATGTTAATACCCTATGTAAAGTATAGTTATTACGAGTTGTTCAATGTTATTATACTTTTAGCAGCTTTTATAATTTAACTGTGAATGCAAAGCTAGGTTCAATTCCTTCATGTATTTCTGTACTAAGCAATTTATTATTTTCTTAAAGAATGGTTATGTATGACTCTGTGATTTTTATTTATTTTTCGAAATGAATGTTCTATGCTAGGTTTCGCATTTGACTTTTATTGAAAGGGCGACTCGGTTAAAAAGTTTTAAGCATTCCAATATTGAAATATCAACCTTAACGACATCATAATAAGGTTAAAATTTAAATTGCCGAGTCGTCTTTTCAGTAAGACTGAACTATGCCAAGCTAAAGAAATTCTGTCGTTGTGCAGCTATTAGAAATATATGTCTATGGTCATGTTATATGATATTTGGCTAAGTTTTTATATAAAGGCTGTGTGAGACTTCCTGTGCCCACGAACTGTCAAACTGAAATGTCATTTTCAACTGTGCAATTGACAGTAGCTGTCAGTCAGTACAAACGACGGTATTTGACCTTGAAAACTGACAGCTGTCAACTGCAAAAAATATTCGGAACTCCTGTATGTGTAAAGTGCAGCTTTGCAATCGTACCTGCAATAATAAATTGTATTTATAATACTCAAAATTGTTATTCGAGAAGTATTGAGGGCACAAGGAATGTAAATGTTACAGGCACCACGCAACTTTGCTATTCTGAAGTTAGCTATTTGATTGATCGAGGTATAGCTGATGAACGGCGAAGGAAAACCTGGACTATAAAGTCTGAAATCACCAACCCGCATTGAGCAAGCGTGGTGATTAACGCTCAATCCTTCTCCGTGTGAGAGGAGGCTGCAGCCAAGCAGTGGGACGATTAAAAGGCTGATGATGATGATGAAATATGCAGTAGTATTTTGTTATTTTTTTGACTATTGTGAAGTCAGTAATATCTAGCTTCACTGCAATGTCAATGAGAAATCAAATAGTCAAATGCCTAAATTCAGACTAGCACAGTTATTTGGTGTGAAAAAAAAAGATGTCTGACTAATGCAAAAAAAAAATATTTAACCTTTTACGTAGCGACTTAGATATTATAAGTAAGGTCGTATTATTGGTATGTGTTAGCGCCTTATCTATACTAATGTTATGAAGCTGAAGTCTGTTTGTTTGAACGCGCTAATCAGTAGTTCCCACGGGATGCGGGTGAAATCGCGAATACTGTATTCTTGTCAATTTCTAACTGTGTGTGAGAAGTTTACACTTCGGGACAGATACATTGGGACACCTTTTATATTAATATTGTTTTATCTGCATGTGGCTTGAACTGGGCCAAAAGAATATTGGATTACATTTAAGTGCACATGTAGGGAAAACAGTAATTGCTTTTATTAATTGTCCCGTATTGTAATCTTGTGTAGTAAGGCTGTTTAACGAAATTTTACTGGTGGGATTATTAAATGAAATAATATAAAATATAACCAATATACGTTCGGAATAACTTTAGACTTTTAATAATTATACAAATATAGTTTCGTTAAACAGTTCTTTAAGACACGAAAAGTTGCCCTTTAGTGACAAAACTGTGTACTTGACTTTCAAATGTATGTGAAGAGGTATATTAAATACTATATATACATTGTATGTGATATCGCAGCGAATGTAGATATGTTCTTCCATTTTACTAACCAAACTGTACTTCTGTCATAGACGAAAAACATTTTTGTATAAACATGATATTAATTATAATTCGCACGCAAGAAAAGGCACATAAATATAAAATCTTGAGCGGTGAGCAAAAGAATGAATGAGTGAGTGAATGAATTCGTTAACATTTTTGACATTAATCGAATATTTTGAACGTCTATGACAGAAGTGAAGTTTAGAAAATTTCTCGACTTGTAAATTGTACCATTTTTAAATGATACTTCTCTGCATCTTTTCTTGTAAGAGTGAGTGCCATGAATGTTGGTTAAAAAGGCCAAACATAACATATCCTTCTTTGGTCTCGGTATAGGCTACGGACTTTTTGTATTCGCTTAATCATACACTCTCGGCCAATTATATATACACACTTCATCGTGCACTACCGGCCAGAAAATATGGGTCACTAAAATAATGTTGAATTAATGCGATTTTATATGTTGACCATCAGTATTTTTTCACTTATGGCCTAATATTTTAATGTATTTGACTCGATTGATATTATGATATTAGTTTTTATTTTCGTTTTCATGTTAAAAGTATTAAGTTACCAAATAAAAATAGCCTAAATCTTTAATAGTGGAGTGTTTTTCGAGTAAATCAGTGGTTAATGGTAATTCTGGTGCTTATGAATGCTATTACTACAAACTGCCATCTCTATACTTTGCCGCTATAGTTTTTATGGTGCTAAAATAGCGTCGCTTCATCAAAATAATTATGAAAAAAATCCAGAAAACATGCAACATAATACAAATAAAGTCACAAACTTTAACTACTGATTACTCGAAAAATACTCGAAAATATTTATTTCACTAGATAATACAAATTGTAGCACATCGACAATAAGACACGTTTTTGAGAAAAAAAAGTTAAAAAATGACTAGACTAGGAAACCAGTTGAAGTTTGACATGAATAGTGAACATTTAGTGTTAATAGTCCCGGTAATAACGTAATGGTAAGAACTTTTTCAGGTTTTACACAAAATATTCCTTCAAAATGCATCGTTATTTTGTTTGGGAAGACTTTTGACTGAAGAAAGTACATTTTTATAGATGTTTTTGTGTATAAATGATCTTGATTCGTGAATAACAATTAAAATGGAAGTACAATGTTGTTAATTAACAATTTCGTAATTTATTATCGCTCCATTGTTATATGATTGTAAAATATTCAGTACCATACAGTAATAGTTTAAGTTCTAGTAAATATGCCCAGTGCTATTTAGTGACTATGTACAGTATTATAATTATAACAAAAATATACTAACAAATTAATTATAATGTACTAACAAATTCTTACTCAGTCCACGCTAAAGTTTCTCGTACGTATTTAAAAATAAATTAACTTGACAATGTAAAATATATCCGCCATTTCCCACACATAATAACGATGCATTTAACACGATGTGAAGTGCCTACAGCTCATCACAATACACGTCTTTATATTTAAATATATATTATTAACAGTTTCTTAGTAGTTTTTAACGGTTATTTATAAATAAAAATAAAATAAAAAATATTGTGCTATCCGTTATCTGTATATGTGGGCAAGTTTTTATGTCCGCGAGTGTAGTTTTAGATTATCATTCCATATTTTTAGGCTGTCGTTTATTTTTTCTTAATTTTTATTTTTAATTCTAGTCACAGTGCTGCTGGGTACTAGATTTTAGGGGTTTATTACTGTGATTGAGACTTTTTGGCGGGAATTGTTCAAAAGAGGTTCTATTAAAAAAATATTTTTGAGATTTTTTTTCGAATTTTATGACAAAAAATTTAATTTTTGATATTTTATTGCAAATTCTACTGGTTGACTGTTTAGTAATTATTTTATGTAAATGCACAATTTTCGCCAAAAATTACTCTTTTTAAATTAAAAACACATTTCCAATGGGTTGAAGGGAACACAGGCACTTTAGTTTGATACCTTTGCCTACTCAAACTAATTTCTTGAAAACTAAAAGTTGTCACGTAGTGATTATTATGTTGTAAAGACATTGGTACCTTAATGTATAATGTAATATTTATAAGTTGACTGTGTCAAAATAATTATATCATCTGTTTATATTGTAATGTGTGTTTTATTTAATTTTTCACCGCTTCGCACAAACAATCTTCAATATATCAATCTCTTCATATAGGTACTCTTTTACACATACCTACGCTACCTCAATCCCTAGTGATAGTCAATACAGTTATTTACTACGAAAAATATAACTACAATTATAGCTGTACCGGTACCTTTTATTTTACCCAACTTGGGGGAGGCCTTTGTCCAACAGTGGAATTAGGCTGTGACAACTACGGTACACTTTGTAAAATGTAAGGCTACTCAAACTATACTTTTTGATACTGTAAAAAAACTTTTTTACAAAAAAATTAAACCGACTTCCCAAAACACTAAAAAGCAAAAAAAAAAACTATTTTTAGGTGCATCGGCCTAGAATTCGGTGTCTAATGGATGTTACTAAGTTAATTTTGCCACCGACTTCTAGGCCGATGCACCTAAAAATAGTTTTTTTTTTTGCTTTTTAGTGTTTTGGGAAGTCGGTTTAATTTTTTTGTAAAAAAGTTTTTTATTTAAAGCTTTTCAGTGATACGCATAGTTGTCACTATCCATACAAGTGGGAAGTTCTCATCAATACAAAGAATATAAGTCCAAATACGAGGTATTTTACATATTGAGTTGTCGAGTTCCCTCGACTTTCTCTGGTCTCCATCATCAGGTCAGCTTCAAACCTTCACTGTTGCAAAGGTCTTGTCAATACAAATAATTTAAGCCCAAACACGAGGTAGTTTACATATTCAGTTGTCGAGTTCCCTCGACCCTCTCTGGTTTCCATCATCAGATCAGCTCCAAATCTTCACTGTTGAATAGTGCTTTTAGACGTACACCTGAGTATCAAGTTTTTACCCTATGTATGCCTACAACTTTCGAAGGTTGCCCTCGATTTCTCAGGGTTTCCATCATCAGATCCTGACCTGATGACTATGGGACCAACTGGCAGCTATTCCGAGTCGAACAAAAAAAGAATCACGTAAATCGGTCCATAAACCTCGGAGTAATCGATGTACATACATAGAAAAAAAAAAAACATACCGGCCGAATTGATAACCTCCTCCTTTTTGGGAAGTCGGTTAAAAATCTTACTATAGAGCTAGAACACAATCTAATGCTCACTGGCGTCTAATGCCATAATAAACACACTAGCTATATAAAACAAAAATTAAAAAGGTATGCCAATAAAAACTATAACAGATTAGCCCGCCTCAAGCGATCACACCCTATATTTAACTTTCTTAACACAAGTGAAATGTAAGATTGATACATCATGTGTAATTGAGTTGTAAGAATTGATGGCAACGTCCACCTGTCTCGTGGAGTCTGTTAGATACAGATAATGAATAAGTAGTTAGAGAGATTCATTTGTCTTAATGTGGGGCCATAAAGTTAGAGGAAATTCTCGTAGGTTCTCCGTCAGTTGCACAAAGCTCCATTAAAGATAAAGCTTCTTTAAATCTATTGCTGACTCCTACGTCAACAAGATAAAAGTGTGAGCAATAGATTTAATGAAGAACTTTAATGGAGCTTTGTGCAACTGACGGTCTATCTATTATGAAAGATAGATGAAACTTTTATGCAGCACAACACAAGTACGTATATTTACAATGTAAAAAATAAAGTACCTAGGTAAATTTTTGACGACACAAAAATTAAAAACACTGCAACATTAGTAAAGTCAAATTTAAAAAGTATTTGTATAAAATAACTGAAGAAAAAAACGGCTTGTGCTGTGTGTCATAAGTTTGCACCGAATGCCCAGCTCAGAATGTGTTAAAGGAAAACATTTAAAAAAAGTATCAGAATATAGTTCTCGTCAAACTTTTTGTTATAATGGTACAATAAGTGAGTCGCTGCTCAGAAATAAAATAAATACAAACTTAGATAAAATACTAGAATTTACTTGCGGACCTCGATCGAATTTTATGAGAACTGTACCAACTTACATACTTTAATACGACTCCCGCTGTTTTCATGGCCACAATCATACTTGAGACGCACTCGTGTACCTGCTAAATGAACCTGTTCATAATATTAATTTCTTCTTAACTAATGTCCGCTAGTTTTTACTTTGAAGGCTTCACGATAATGATCTTGTATGTAAATTCATTCTATTAAAATCAACTAGGGATCTATTAATAACTTTCATTCCTCTACTAAACTTCAGGTTTCAGTAAAATTCTAATTCAATGTTATGTAGGTACAGAATTTTATCATACGTATAATTATTTACATTAGTTTTTTTTCTATATCAATGAATAATAAGACAAAACTGAAGTCAGACTTACTGACTTCTGACTATCCGACTGCCAAAGATGTTCAAATGACAGCCGGGACCTACAGTTTATTGTGCTTTCCGAAATACAGACGACTTACAGGCAAACTTACCGCAATTTACTTATGTAAAACAGCCATCAGCAATATCCCTATATAAAAAGCCCTTACAATAAAAATACCTTTCTTACCATTGTGTAAACTTATACCTGATATGTCAAGCCAAGTGAAGTGCTATTTTTTGCGACAACGGTAAGTACCAGCTGTAAGTCGGTGAGCTACCGATAGTAAACCGTTACCGGTCAAGTGGGAGTGTCGCAGCATTCGTATTGAAATTATTTTGTTGCTAGCTTTTGCCCGCGACGTCGTTCGCATGGAATAGTGGCTTCCGGCAGATTTTTGGTTTGACCAATAGATGGCGCTATCATCATCAATCATCAGCCTATCGCAGTCCACTGCTGGACATAGGCCTCTCCAAGTGCATGCCACTGAGATCGATTTTCGGCGATCGCTATATGGCGCTATATGTCCGGAATAAATTATTTTTTTTATTTTTATAGTCCTTTGCAATAAAAACTATCCTATGTCCTTCCTCAAGTTCCAAACTATGTCTGTACCAAATTTCATACAAATCGGTTCTGTAGTTTAGGCGTGTAGAAAAGACAGACAGACAGACAGAGTTGCTTTCACATTTATAATATTAGTTATGATTAAATGGGGGTGAATTGGGATGTTCGTGGGCAGGTATCGCTATTGTCGGGGCTGCGGGATTGTTCGAAAGAGTTAAAGCAGCTCTGGTACATAAAAGGCCTACGAAGGAACATGATGGGTTTTAGTCAGTAAGAGTCTAACACTCCCCCACGTTGCTAACCCAAAGGTTTCGCTATTGTTAGTCAAATGATTGCCAAGGCGGTAGTTTTTTTTAAATACCCTGTAAAACAATAACTGTTTACTTTCGTTTTTGTTCATCAAATGACAATTGGTAGGCCAATAGTTTTCTTTCTAAATAAATAAAACAATAAAGAAAAGTTGTTTTAAGAAAACTGACGTTTATGATGATCGTAAATTCTGTTTTTTCTTCCTCCTTGTCATTGCAATTTGTGTGGGTGACATTCAGCAATAGATACTTATGAAATGATGTATCGTGTGTGAGGTGCAGGTATAGTGTAGTTAAGTAGTTTTAAGTTTATGTACTCCCCTTATGTACTCTTCATATATTTCCTTATGTTCTCCCCTTATGTTTTTCTTCATGAACTCCCCTTATGTACACCCTTTATATACTTCCTTATATACTCCCCATATTTACATCCCTTATGTACACCCTTTATATACTTCCGTATGTACTCCCCATATGTATATCCCTTATATACTTCCTTAAGTTCTCCCCTTGTATACTCCCCTTATGTACTCACCTTATGTACTTCCTAATGTTCTCCCCTTATGTATTTCCGTTTGTACTTCTCTTTTGTACTCCCCTTATGTACTCACATTAACGTCTACTAGGTTTTACTGCACTATCAAAATCGCCCCATATACATACCTAAATATGTCTTCTCAACAACATAGTTTCAATTTAGAACGGAACACATAATTTGTAACATAATCCACGTCCACAGCTCTAACTATCGACATAATTCAGCCTTTAATACTGTACATTAGAGGTGTACCTCTGATTATCGATATAAACATGTGCACAGCTCTATAATAACGTCGGTATGTCGACTGGCGTATAATTTACTGCGGACGTGTCGACTTTACGGTCAGAACAGCGGTATATGATAACGTTAGACCATAGACTATATACCATGTACTATGTTTTCATAGAAAGAGTAGCTTCCGCCCGCGTCAAGTTCGGTTATATCGCGTTTCCAAGAGAACTCTTCAAAAGTCCGGGATAAAAACTATCCTATGTCATTTCTCAAGGTCAACTCTATCTCTGTACCAAATTTTATTAAAATCAGTTCAGGGGTTTACACGTGAAAGCGTAAAAGACAGACAGAGTTACTTTTGTCTTTATAATATAGGTATATGTTGAAGGTATGTCAACAAAGTCAGTCAAATCGGTATTGTGTTATTGGTTCTCTTCTCTGTTAGGAGAATATTTTAGAGAGGTATATTATTGAAGTTTTCAGTTTTTATTTACTTACAACAAAAATATGTGCATTTTTATTTTATTTATATAAACATGTTTTTTTACCTGCAGAGGAAATAATCAAAACATGTGTGCACGTTAAAAATATGTTCGTATAAAAAACATGCTAAGAATGTTGCTTATTTAATAAAATCAATTTGTTTTGTAAATACTGTAAGCGGCGACAAAGGTGACAAAGACATTGTTACTCGAGATAAACAAATTGTTTAGCGTAATGCTCACTTGGGATGAAAAACAACGAAATAATGAAGTGGGTCTTATCTTAAAGGCACACTTATCAAAATCGACCACGGCGAAGGAATCGAATTTTAGAATTATTCTTTAAGATATGTGAAATCGCAAGAAACCTTGTATATTTGAATTTGCGCGGCGAATTGAGAGTCACAGAATCACATATCAGGTTGATTCTGACAGGTGTGCATTCTTTATTAAGTATGAAGAAAAATCTAAGTTTTTCCGACCTGTGTGATGTGTCTACGTGGTCTAATCCAAGCCCTATTCAAGCCGCATACCACTTTTCGCCGTCAAAAAAATCACCAAATGGGTGGTCAAAAAACCATCACATACCATTTAAAGTCCCATCAAAATTATGGCCAAATAAAAGTTCAAGATAAGCGATCGGAATCGTTTAGCACAATCGGATGTGTGTCGGTAACCTATAATTTGGCCGTAACCGAGCCGACTTAAAACCGGACCGGTTGGGCACAGGTTGTGACATACATACAAACTTTCTTCGGTTCACAAAAATCGGCCCACGCGGGTGACAGAAAATGAAATGTGAATAATTAAAAGTAGATTTTTTGAAGTTGGATTTTCACTTTAAGATAGATCGTTTGCTAAAGCATAGATTATTTAATAGTAACTTACTATGTAAATTAAAGTATGTATTTATAGTAAGGAAAGAGGCAGTTTCTACTATACATATAAAGGCATGAGAATTTTAATCACAAATATTTTTTTGTCATTTTCAGACTGGCTTGGTTTCGCATCCCGAGCGTAGGTATAGGGCTGATCGGACGGAGCAATCAGAATCCCGCAATCGGACACAATATAGCCTATGACAATCTCACTCTTCACTAAATGTTATCGCAATCGGCTTAGCCGTTTTAACGTGAACGAGTAACGAAAAGTCTTACTTTCGAATTTAAATACAACAGTTAGGTTCAATCATACTCTGTTGACGTAGCAACCAAAAAAGCATATATTTTATTTAATCAGGTCTCCATACTCTTACAAAAGGTCAGTTGCACACTCAAAAGCTGCAATTTAAATAAATTACGAATTAGATAATCCTCCTTTCACAAATATAGATTTAAAAGGTCTTTCCCAATCTATGCATAACAAATAATTAAGGTGATATCAATCAATTACTTGACATACAAAACACTCAATACTCGTTGTTTTACTTAAGACTTTATGACAAACTTACTCCTGCCAGCGGTTTCACGAGTCTCCGAAGGGAACTACTGGGACTACGGGGATAAATTATAGCCTATGTTTCTCGGGAAGAGAGTAGCTTTCCAAATGTGAAAGAATTTTTCAAATTGGTACAATTTTTTTTTATATTTCCGCATTAAAACAAATAAAAGAAGTCTTTAGCTGTATAATATGACTATTGGTGTGTGCACAATAGGAATGTGACAGGTGGTTACGTGAATATTTCTTGCACTTAAATGGTGTTAATTTGTAACATTTGTATTATAATATAATTATGCTTGTTCTTTTCAGAGGAGTAGGCGAATGTGACAAATTGTAAAGTACCTATTAATCTGGAACTTACCTTACTTATGGATTTCTTCTGTGTCAGACTTTTGGGCACCACTATTATTTTTTGCAGGGACCTAGAGCTCTCAGAATCGGTCACCTGTCAAAATACTTTACTAGCACAATTTCACTTACATTACACCTATACCCATGAATCAGAATAGCATTTAGGTACTTTATATTAAAGTCGACACCTTTCATAGATTTTACTACATAGATAAAATACCTACGTAGGCACACAGTTTTTGCATATTTTTCTAATAAAACTCATCTAAAATGGTCTCACATTCCCCATTAATCATCTTCCAATATATAAATAAACGGTATTCATGCATTCAGTATAATTTTCTTTTAATTTATAGGCTACTGGTTTGTGCCCGCGGCTTTGCCCGAGTTTTACACACATTATATTTTATAGCACTTAAAGATGGTATTCAATTAAGGAAAAAAATGCAATCTGTTCAATATTTCCAATAAATACAGACATTTTATTTTTCTCCTATTTATTATAACAGCTTTTCTCCAAATTAAATATCTACTCATATGCGATACATAAAAAATGATTTTCTTCCTTGTATTCAATACATATATCAAAACTTTGTGCGCTTTTTTGGATATTTTGCTGTCATTTGAGTGGTAAATATGTAAAAAGAATTTTATTTAATTTAATTAAGACTAAAAACAAATTTATTTAAGCAATGCTTGAGTATCTAAGATAAACAGTGGATATCACAGCTGCCAAAATTATATAACCATGCAGCTGTATGATATATTATTGTAATATTTACTAGTTTCATAAATAAGCGAGTGAAACTGCGGGACATAGTAAATCTTGATACAACAGTTTATCAACTGCCCGCGGCTTGCATCGGAATGAACTAATTGTTTTACAGCTCGATCTAATTAATTCGAAGTTGTTTGACCTTGTTGACTCGTAGCCTAGTAAATACATAGTCGCAAGCTCAACCGATAAGTTT
Organism: Helicoverpa armigera; assembly: GCF_030705265.1. NCBI lineage: Eukaryota > Metazoa > Arthropoda > Insecta > Lepidoptera > Noctuidae > Helicoverpa > Helicoverpa armigera. Next base: position 8,782,932 of record NC_087141.1, read on the forward strand.
CAGGTTTTAGATTCGATTCCCAGAGCATTTTTTTTGTGAAAATCTTTGAGATATCTGTCTGCGTGGTTGTCGAAAAATGTTAGGTTAGTGGTAATCGTACTAAAAATGAAGGGAAAAAGCAAAACTGAATAAGATGGATAGTGAAAATGTGACGGTCGAATGTGTGAGGCGTCGAATAGGGAAAGAAAGAAAGAGAAGCGATTACCTTTCTCCTTGGCCGCAACAGACGTAGTGGGTGTCGCTGCGTGGCTGATCTCCGGCCACCATAAGTCGTTCCTCTATTTAAAATTAATATAAATAATTAATCTTACAGAATAACAGCTGATCATCGTCCTCCGAGCCTTTTTCCCAACTATGTTGGGGTCGGCTTCCAGTCTAACCGGATTCAGCTGAGTACCAGTGCTTTACAAGAAGCGACTGCCTATCTGACCCCCTCAACCCAGTTACCCGGGCAACCCCATACCCCTTGGTGAGACTGGCGTCAAACTTACTTCTGACTACCCAAAATAACAGCTGAAGCTATAAATTAATTTTAATTAATTACCTAATACATAGTTTTCATAATTTTACAACTGTATTGATGACATAATATTTTGAAATTGACCTGATGTCTATTGCTATGTATATTACAAATATATGCATAAAATATTGCATTTTTGTTCTCACGCTATGCAATATTTTGCATTAATTAATTTACTACTGTTTCTAAATTATTGGGCCCCTTATGAAATGTGCATATTTTTTAAGATGACTTTCCTAATGTGTTTTTCTAGAACGTGGTTTAAGTATGTGTCAAGTTTCATCAATATCTGTTTCGTAGTTTTTGCCAGAAGTAAGTGCAGTCAACAAACTGACAAATACCGATCAGTTTTTTTTTTGTAATTATGAATTTGATTTTTTAACAAGAGTGACATAAAACTAACTTGAAAGAGCTTATTTTGATAATCGATTTCATTGTTAATATCATATTCCTAGCCTCTTCCCAACTACTTTGTTGTCAGCTTCCAGCCTAACCTGCTGAAACACAGTAATAGGATAACATGGAGTGCCAATCTGACCTAAAAATTTACCCAGCGCTGTACCGCATGGGTGCAAAACAAAAAAAATCATGGCGTAAACTTCATATACATGTTTTGAAAGCACCATTTAAATACATTTTTGAAAGCCTTTAAAACCGCCGCAGTCAAGTAAATGCCATAAACCCAATTAACAAGTTAATCCTACCAGTTAATCCTGCGTTGATGATCACGGTCAACTTTCACTGCAGTTAACTGTCGCTACCTTTAGATCCTTGATTGGTAACAAATTGTTAATTACTAATCAATTAGCGTAAAGAACTACATACTGGTTCTCTCAAAATGAACTTAATCTGCATACATAATGGTGAAGAATTTTATGAGGAGTAGCCTTATGGCGAAGATATCGTAAAGCTTTCATTTGGATTAAGCTATTGAATTCACAAAAAAATCTCGCTTAAGTTTTGATTTTACTTTTTGCGTCTGAAACTATACACTTGAGATGAAACAAGTTCTACTACATAATCTATACTTCTATACTATCTGTACTAACATAATGAAGAGGTTTTTTTTTGTTTGTAAATAAGGTATACCGAAACTGCTGAATAGATTTAAAAATTGTTTCATAAAATTGGTCAAATACTTCCCAAGTAACGTTACTCGGGGCTATATTTTATGCGAGAGGAAATTTATCCGGCCGAAACCGAGGGAAATCAGCTAGTAATTGTCAATATTCAAAATATTTCCCTTGCAATATTAACTTAACAAAAAAGCAAAGTCTCAAAAGCTAGTGGCATAAAAACTATAGTTCTACTAGAACGAAATTAAGTTATTTTAATTGACGCAATAAAAATAGTTTTGTGTCCAAATTGATGTTTAGTGGTAAAATATTCACGTCTACGATACGAGTTTTAGAGGCCTTAGTTATTTTCGGAATGTCTATTGTAAATGCTTTGAAATCGTAGTTTTTATAAATACTTGCTGATCCCTGGGGTTCCACTCGCGTCCTGCGGGAACTACTTCACGCACCTGGATAAAAAGTGGCCTATGTCCTTTCTTAGACTTTACTCTCTCGGACACACTCAGAGACATTGAATGGTTACTTACTTAAGCCGTTCCTTAGTGCAGAATTTCCATGAGAATCTGTCACTAAGGAGTGACTTAAGTAATTATTAAACGTCTCTGAGTGCGGGGGTAAGTGTATCCATTTAAATTGGTTCAGTAGCTTTGACGTGAAACATGACAAACACAGTCACTTTCGCATTTACATTATTAGTAAGAATTTTAGGCAAGCGTTGATTTCCTAGATGACCTAAAACGTTATTCATAATATTTCACAGCCAATTTGTGATAAAATCGCGATGCATTTTGAAATTCTTTACTCTAATCTGAATAAAATTCGAATAAAAGAAACAATTTTATATAAACGCCATTGATGATATTTTATATAGGTATATATGTATAAAATTAGAGACAGTAGGTATGCTAATAGCATTTACCTATAGAAGAGTTGGGGCATAGTGTTTTTGTATCTTCCGTTTAATTTTTGTAACTACGGGCCTATTACTTGGTCAACTTAAAAAATTGGTTTAGAACGTTAATGTACCTCACTTAAAGTACCTACTCAAAAAACTTCTGGGTACATAAAGTCCTATATTTTTTTAAACCATGTACTTGTAAATAAAAGTTACTTATAAAATACATATTTTTCCAAACCTATGCTTAATTTAAAAACACCAAAATGTTCATACCACCAAGTTTGAACTTTTCAACAGCCCCCCAAATTCTTACCCGTCTTATACTTCTGCTTATCCCCCATTTCCCTATACATACATATACAACACATATATTTGGGTGTGTAACGTTTGGCAAACGCTTGGCACGCATGAATGTGGAATAGCTAGGTGGAGCGTGGAGAGGTGCCGTCCGAATAACGAGGACAAGAGATGTGTGTGCGGGCTGAGTGATCTTGATACTTTAAGATGCTGTGGGAGTTTTGTTTTGAGAGAATAAATGGTTGTTGTAATGTTAAATTATGGGTGCATAGTACCTATTGTCAAACTTACTAATATTATAAACGTACTATATTGGTTTTGATTTTGATGTGATTTTGGTTTTGAGATTGTTGCTCTAACATATTTAAAAGATAATTTGAAAGCTAATTTATCAAGTATAATTTTTGTGAAGGTTTTCGACAAAACAAAATTGTAGATATTTACGTTTTATCCATTATGTTATTAATTACTAAATAATACAAAATAATTTGCTAATTTTGAAATCAAGCTTGAAATAAGCTTTAGTGACATAGTTTATTAAGACAGCACCGTGCACCGTGCTTGGACGGTGATGCTGATCTTACGTTATCATACTAAATCTGCAAATGACAAACATACGTACATACACTCACAACCATACTAAAAAATTGCTAGAAAACTTGCTACTAGACTCAACTGTCTTTCGAATTACTAGGTACTAGTTATTCCAATGACCTACGAGTATCATTTCTTTTTTAACCAATTCGACAAAACTCGTTCCTCATGCAATCGGTTAAGCGTTAAAGCGTGAAATGAAATTAACACATCACAAGTCATAGCTTAATGTTTAGAATGTAGGTTTCATACACTCTAATAAATTATTATGTAACTCTGTATATTTTGCAATTGATTTAATGCTCGACAAATTATTTGTAAAAAAATTTTGGAGATTTTGCCTCATTATTCTATAGAAAAACATTAATATAATTATTATAATTCATCCACGTTTACTCATGGTTTTGACAACTCTTGAGGCATAACTAAACTAATATTAACTATAAATAGGATTTGTATGGATGTAAGATATTTGTACTGAGCTCTGAAGTAAATCTACTTAACCCTACTGCGAGAAAAAGCTATATTTTCTCCGTCTCACTGCTTATCTTATAATTACATGTCAACGACATATATCACATACTTATGATTGTAATACCAGCAAAATCACTCCACTTAAATCTTCAACCAGACTTGTAAGTTTTCCTAATGTCATTATTGTTTTAAGTATTAAACAAATTATCAGTCAAAGAAGCCCCAATACGCCAGTTCAAGGAGAAACATACAAAATAATGAAACTGGTATGAATTTCCTTAATTACGTTGATATTTTCAACTAGCCGGTTACATTACATACTTCCTATTTGCAATTAATCATTCTAATTGTTTTGCAGCGGTAATTTCAAACGTTTAACAAGTTTTAGTAATGATATATAATTTAGTTTTAATGACGTTGTTTTATTTTGTGCAAATATTATACTAATATGTTTTTGATTTATGCACTATAATTCAAATATAATAAAGTTTTAAAACACACCAATTTTATTTTAATAATTACAAGAGAGAAAAAAATCTCAGTTAAATATTAAATCGTTCGTCAAGTATCAAGATCATTCGGTTCATCTAAAAATAAGTAAAGGTGAGGTGCGCAGACGCAGCTAGTGACGTGTCTTCTCACTTCTCCTGCTCAGTGTGTCGCGAGCCGCCGCGAGAGACGGACTTGTGCCCGACAGTCCCGACAAATAAATAATTTAATAATTTGTGTCGCTAACTGTGTTTGGTTAAAAAATAAAAACATTTTAAAAATATATCTGTTTTAATATCGAACTTTTTCGGTAAGTTTTGTGAAAATAATCCCAAGGACAGTGTTGTAAAGATTTGTAAGTTAATTCCAAGTGTTTTTTGGTAACAATTTCTGTTCGATTCCGGGATTGCTTTTGTGGATTGAAAAAGGTTAGTTGCAAAAACGTTTAATTTTATTAAGTTGTTCAAGTTTTTTTGTTTTGTTTAAGTTGGCTGTTGCGCTGTGCGATGAACTCGGTACAGTTAACTTAGACGGAACTTAACTATTTCTATGTGTGTGTGCGGCTCATTGTAAAGCCATTTTCTCCGAGTGTTTTAAGTAAATACTTGAAGGTCAATGGATGAAATAACATTACAAAAAACAGTTCTTAAGATGGTTACAGAGAAGGTTGGTGACCCTTGTGTAGTGATTGTAACATTCATTTCAAGATATAAAAGTCGGAAAGTGAAGTTAATTCTGTGAGTCGAAATAAGCGTTTTCTCAAGGATAATGTACGGTAACTGGGCCAAGTTTTAATTGAAGCCAGAATTTTAACTTTCACACGAGTAAAAGTTAAGAAATTGTCGTTTGCGAATGTCAATACGAGTTTTGGGTCGTTTAGGTGTTGTATGGAAAGAGGAGCCTAGCGGCCGGTTTTGGAAACGGTGGATCAAGAATTATTGTTTGAATAGACTATACTACTTAGTGATATTTTCATTTTCTTGTCTGCAATGGATTTACTTTTGGAATATACCTAGGTACCTACTTCTGTTTCTTGAAGCTTTCTGGAGGATATCCAAGACAATTAGACCATTTGGTCTTGTGTTTAGATCTCATAGGTAGGTATATATAACTAATACATCAAGGAAGACGATTGATATTAATAAACAGTAACATGGAAGAAATATATACCTATATATTTTTAAACATAGTGACCAAATGTCTTTCTTCAATAAACTTGACAAATGTGATCATATACCTAGGCAGGTACAAAATGGCTTTCTGCAATACTTCGAAAGAGAACCCACCATTTCTTACTACACCACTGAACATAAAAAAACAAATGCCAATTAGAATAGATACCTACCAAGCAACCAGCCATTTACAACACATTGCAGAAATATTCAAGAAACTAAATTTCAGTGTAGGTACCAAGCCGCAATATTACTTAATTCGTCTAGCTTAGTTATGACATAAGCAGTTGCTCTGCTAGTGTAATTTAATATAAAACAAAAGACGATTATAAACTTAGTTGCCTCGAAACCTAGATTCCTTACAATCTAAATAATTGTATGAATGAATGTTTTACAAGAGGAATAAAAGTTGTCTTAATCTGTGGTTGTTAAAGTGTCTGATTCTTATGTCGGATAAGGTCTTTGAGATTTTTCTTAATGACAGTAGGACATTATTTTGTGTCAAATAGGAACATAATTAAAGGTATACAATACATGGTACCTATCCTTATTAAAAGATAAGTACCTACGACCCGAGATGCGTCCCAATAAACTCCATAACTTTTGAATTACTACCAGGTAGGTACTTTGTTACAATACGATTTTCATTATCATCAGTCTATGTCGATCCACTGTTGGACGTGACTCTTTCTCAAGGAATATTTAACTAAAATTCACAAAGTACTTAGTTCAATAAAAGCTGAAAATCAGGAATTTTTGACTCTTTCTACATAGTGTTCTTGCATGAAAAAAATAGACGAACAACCTCCCAAAAATATCTTACCATTACTCATATACCTAGTCAATTTATAAAAAATACACGCACTCTTCTAAATCCCATGTGAAAAAAAACCTTAATAACTAAAACAAATATTGTTAATGCGGAAGTGTAAGGTTTTCTCCTCACTCAGATAGGAAATACAATAAGTGTGACCGATAGGATTAACATAGCTGACTGTAAACTAGTTTAGTGTGTAACGAATCTAATATTCAGGGTTTTTAATGTGGGTATGGGATAATATACTAGTGGATTCTTTAAACACTTTTACTGACACATGTTATAGATAGGAAAGTACGTAACGATGCAAGCATGTATGGGTGTCTGAGTTTTTTATTCTTTTATGCAAAAATTACTGAATATATTTTGGACTTAAGTTAGCAGTAATAAAGTTGGTGTACTTAACATCATAACATATAGTTTTATTTTCTCCGTGCATAACGTATAGGCTACTTTTATCCTTCCCGCGATTTCACCATGGGTGTGCAAATGTTGTTTCTTTTGCTAGAGTCAAGAAGACCTTATTTGCAGCCCTCGTCAAATACCTTTGCCACTCAAGTTGGCTACTAGTGACATCAATATAGTAAATATGTATGTGTTTAAAGAAAATATCTTATTCTCAAACCTTCTCAATATGGCACTACTTTAACCTGAAAATCAAAATTTTATCGATAAATCTTCCTGAACTTCCTTTACACATTTTTACAGCCTCATATCGTAATAACCAGTTAAAAACTAAAAATCTAAAAGATATGACTCGTTACATTATTTCCGTATACATAAGTGAATCTTAACGAGGCGTTATTAAGTAATTACTGCTTACATATATGTACGTACTTAAGTTATAAGCCATAAATTATAAGTTCTATTTTAATTGCTAAGTAAGTTATGAGGTGTCTATGTTTTTTTTTGGAGTGGTAATTATTTTATGGCTTGAAATATGGGAAAGTCAGTCTGTGTGTTATATTTATACTGTTATCAGTTGAAATTAAATATGGATAGCTGATAATAATTATTGCAGAATTTACTTTTGTTACCCAAGTTCTTCTTCTTCTTCTTAGCGTTTTCATCCACTTTTTTCCCAAGCTATAAAAGCAATAATTAAATTTTATTGTTTTAGACAAGATTTAACGAAAAGCTGATTTATTTTTACGTCTGTGTACCGAATCATATAATTCTATAGATATCGGGCGTTGCAATGTCTTTAAAAACTTTCCATAAAGACCGTCTGGTTCATTCTAAAATGAGCAACAAAATAACACAGTTTTTCAATCTTTACCGTTTTTCTACAAAAAATCCTAAATAAACTTTATTCTTTTTAGTTTTGTCTTTCCAAACACAGTTTTTCCGCCGAATCAAAACTTAGTATTTTTTCAGACTTCAAAGCTGCCAGTAGATTAGATACATTATTGCTTACTATATTAATAATGTAAGAAAAGACTAGTTTTAAGTAAAGATACCTACACAACATTAAAAAAACCTTTTTCCATATCAAAACTTTCTCTATCAAGCCCACACTACATGAAGCGAACACACATAGCTACATAATATTACATTATAACTCGCCCCTTTAGTCATAGCGTGATCAAATATAATTAATACCATTTTATAGAAGGATTGCGATAGTGAAAGTTACATTAAGATTGGTCTAGTGTTTTCTGAGAGTCAGATTTAAAATTTCGCTTTTGATATGTGTCTTATTTTCTACCAAATACTTAGTTAGGGTTCTCCAGTCAGTCTGACAACTAGTCTTACCAAGGGGTATTCGGTTGCTGCGGGTTTTTCGAAAGAGATACCGCGGCCCTGGTACATAAAAGGCCTACGACGGAACACGACGGTTTTTAGTCAGTAAGAGTCTGACACTCCCTCACCGCTGCTAACCCACAGCGGGAGGGGTCATTAATTTGATGATTTTTGACGTCGTTAAAAAAAAGGGGTATTCGGTTGCCCCGGTAACTGGGTTCATGAAGTCAGATAGGTAGTCGCTCCTTGTAAAACACTGGTACTCAATTGCATCTGGTTAGACTGGAAGCCGACCCCAACATAGTTGGGAAAATGCTCGACAGATGATGATGAGACCTAGTAACAAAATATATTTCCTTAAGTTTTTTTCTTTATTGCTAAGCAGTGGCATCACATAATATAATTTTAGAAGTTGCGTATGATATACTTCATAAAATCAGTTGGTATTGAATGATTCGAAACCGCATAATCGTGATTAAGAAACAGGTTGAAAACCTCTTATGATTTTTATGCCTATTTTTCCTTATCCTTAACTCATAAGAAAGATGCCAAAGTGATTTCGTTTGATATGATTTTAAGTTATAATGGCTAAACTGACTGAGGTAAACTTTGGCTAAGAGCTAGGTGTTAGGTATCCAAAACACTGTTATATACTCCCTTTTATCCGTCTGCACGAAGTGGTTCTCTCAAGATGATCAATCTGGGGAAACTACGGCAAGTTTCTAGCATAAATAAAATATATTTTATCAAGCAATTTCGACTGTCCGTTTGCACGAAAATCACGCAAAATTACTCAACCAAAGTCTTACGTAAGTAAAACATTTGTGTTTTGAAACTAAAGCTGAATAAAAGCAGCGAGTTTAGGCGTCACTACAAATGATTGGGATTTGAACTGTGACCTTGCTATCACTAGTCAATGCCTTTGCGAGCAATCGAAGTGTACCGTGTTGTTGGCAGAAGCTTGTTTCTATATAGCAGACTAGCATCCATCAGTGGTTTCACCCTCATTCCGAAGGCACTTCTTGTATCCTTATAAAAAAGTTTCTGACCATTCTCAGGCTTTAGGTTATCTGTGTACCAAATTTCATTAATATCGAATCTGTAATCTTAGCGTTAAATTACCACAGAGAGACAAACAGTTACTTTCGCAATAAAAATATCTATTTATAAGAACGCCTATGATTAGTCTGCGGGTACAACCATGCAAAGTCTATGGTAGGGAATATAATAAAGCTGAAAAGCTTGTTTGTTGGCTTTGACCCACTCATCTCAAGAACTACTGGTCCGATTGAAAAAAAGTATTTGGCTACTAAAGACTACTTTTTATCCAGATATTTTTGAACTTCATAAGTGTTTGTAAAGGCCTAAATGAAATAAATGATTTGACTTTGACTTTGATGCAGGAAGTAGTTTAGTTTTCTTATTTAATGAAGTTTTTTTATTTAATTTTATTAATTTTTTTTGTTTACTGTTTGTTTGTCCCTAGTTTTATTTGTTTGTATTTGTGTGTGTTTGTTTTCTGCGTCATTTGTGTGTGTAAATAAATGGCTTTTCTTTCTTTCTTTCTTTTCTTTCTTCCTTTTCTTCAGAGACGGTCAAAACCTCAAGAACAGCTAGCATTGACACAAACCAAAATAATGTAATTAAATACCACTTTAGCACTAATTATACCAGACTTATTCATTGAATTAAAATAAATTCACTCGATGATATTGAACTCAAAGACATTTAGTGACAGTTAAATAGTTTTGAGTTCAAGTACACCCAGTCATAGAATGTCAGCAGGTGATCGAAAGGTTACAGGTTCAAATCCTGTCTGTTGAACTTTTGAAGAAGTTCGGTATTTGGTAATGTTAGATTTAAGAAGATAGGTGTTATTGTTTTATTCAAGCTTGATATTTCCAGTTATGGCAGTTTCTATGTCACTTCTAAGGTTTCCAGATTTTCAGTTGTAGATTTCTTCTAAAATTAGAGCTATTTACCATAATTTTCAATATTATTTCTATACTTATATTCTAAAGTCGAAAATTTTATTTGTTTGAACGCCCTAATCTTAGGAACTAATGGATCAGCTTGGAAATCTATTTCAGTGTTAGCTAGATAGCCTATTCATCAAGAACGGCTTTTTATCAGGATACGCTTAGATCTAGGTGAAACCTCTGGCTGAACGATAGTTTGGCCTGGGATATAACTGGCTATTGGCAAAACCGTAAATGATTTCCTTTTGCTAAGTCTTAACTCACTGAATCATAGTTAAACTTGTAACGACTGTACCACTAGATATACTACATTGACATTATAGAAACTTCCATCACAAACACCATTAAAAATTATCACACAATACCTCATTACAATCTCCAATAAAAAACCTCATTAAAACAAAACTGAATAAATTAAACACTTGGTACAAAAATGTTACTACGCATCGTATTGTAATACAATTGTATTACTATCAACAACAGTTGTGGTATGTTGTTGTTGTTTGTACAAACAGTTTGTATCAACACTGTTGATTGATTCATTGATTGATTGATACTGCAACATAATATTGGCATTGTATTGTATGTGTGTCACATTTGTAGTTTACTATAAGTCATTTTTAATATTGGCAAATAATGTCTTTGGCAGTTGTTACGGGTAGTCAGAGGCTACCCTGGAGAGGGTTACCCAGAAAACTGCTACTGGCTGGGTTGAAGAGGTCACTCAGCTGCATTCAGTTACACTGGAAGCCAACCCCAATATAACTGAATGATGATGGCGTTCAAATAAATATTACTCCACTAGAACATTATTTTAAGTTATAGAAAGGGTTATAAAAAGTAGATAAAATTGTGAAAAGTTAAAAATTGCTATTAATTTCAAGTTACTTCTAACAAAAGACATCAACGAGAGTTCATACAAATACAAATTCAATTAATTTATTGTATCAAAATAATTTTTGAATTGAACATTAGGTAGTTGTAAAATATTTTTTAAGTTGAATAACTAACAATATTATTGATTATTTACTGTGCGGGACGGACGTAGCTCAGAAGCAGGTACTATGGGGTGGCTTCGAGACGTTGACGCCCCGTCGGTCGCTGGTTCTTGGACGTCTGGGCGAGTGGACTGTATTTACGATGTGGCGAGAAACAGGAATTTCAGAAACAAGAATACGTTTAGACGGGTTCTAGACTCTCTGCTACTATAGGTTCAGGGATGCCGGTGAAATAATAAGTCTTCATATATTTTTCAGGAGTCTTGAAGGGACGAGCTTCGACGTACTTACCATACTACAATTACACTATTTACTTTTCACTATTTACTTGTTATACTATCAAAAATCTATACCGATGACTACGATTTGTACGGCGGCGCTTGCGCACCGAATGAGCTCGAAACTTTACCGTGACGAGCACCTCGATTTCTCGTCCCTCCGACCAACTCAGTTTTATTGACCTTTCAATTTAACAGCCGTATTACAAACAATTGGTACATGATATCATTACAGGACACATAGCGTCAGACGCCCCATGACGTGCGCTACTGAACTATACCACACACACCCTGCATACCTTAAGGGCTGAAATACTATAACCGAATAACTATAAAAAACTATGTGAAATCGGCCCTTAGGTGGAGACTATCTTGAGATAAAAAACAAACTATGGGGGTTATCTCAATACGAAAGGTAGTGTGTGTTAGGGCATTTCATGGGCTATCTGGCGATAGTAATCCTAACAATGTGACCTAAGCCCTAGTATTGTTTATTTGCATGTGAAATGAAAGTCAAAACACAAACATTATTTATTGTTCTGTAACTTAAACTATTAACAATATTTCTATAAATTAAGTTATTTTCTATACAATGGGACCTAGGCTTTCAGTTAAACACTATTTCACTAATGAAAGTCTAGGATTTTTGCTATCAAGAAATGTTTACATGGGTAAATCAGGCCTTAAACGGCAGAACTATTAGGTTAATTATACATAATTAGGTAGGTTAAGGTTACCGCTACAAAACTATTACAATTTGGTATCAAAAAACACTATAATTTACAAATTAAAGCACTATCAAAATCTGAACAGAATTCTATAACAATTTAGAAGGAGGGTGCGCGTAAAAAACATACCTTGGCGCGGCTCACGGCACTTTTTGCTCATTACCCTCATCACAAAATTGTTAGAGTATAAATAGTTACGCGCATACACGAACACTCAGGCATTATGATTTTGCACTCGCGGCGCACGGATGCGTCTGTCGCGAACATCTCTCCCGCCGTGCGGCAGAGCGTAGGCACTATCACTTTCACTTTCACTATCACTATTTAGTCTATTAAACGATGACACGATGACACGATGACACGATGTAGGGACTCGAAGCGTTGACCCGTAGCGATGACCCGCGGCTCTGGCTCGCAGCGATGCCGCATCTCCGGTGAGCGACGGCGCGGCGATAGCGCGAGGGCGCCGCGACGCCGGTGATGCCGCACTGCCCGGTTACTTAGGCAGCGGCACGAGTTTCTTCGTCGGACGCTTTAGTATGCCACCTGCGGTGCGCACGTCAGCGGTCCGAACTTCACCATCAGCGCCCGGGTAGACGGCCACAACCCGGCCTCGCGGCCAAGTGTTGCGAGGCAGGTTGCCGTCGGCGATGAGGACGGGGTCGCCCAGCTGCAGCGCGGGGCCGCGGGCGTGCGGCTCCCGCCGGTATTGGAGCTCGGGCAGGTACTCGCGCACCCAGCGGCGCCAGAACATGTCGGCGAGTATCTGGGCGCGCCGCCAGTGCTTCTTGCTGTCGATGTCTCGCTCGTCGAACGTGCCGGGGCTCGGCAGGCGTGCCGAGCCGCCCAGCAGGAAATGGTTCGGTGTGATGGACTCGTCGTCGTCGCCGCTCACGGATACGTGGGTGAGCGGCCGGCTGTTGACGACGTACTCGACCTCGCAGAGCAGCGTCGCGAGGACCTCCTCGCGTGGGTGGCGCTCGTGCAGCGTGGCGCCTAGCGCGGTCTTAACGCACCGCACTAAGCGCTCCCAGGCGCCACCCATGAAAGGCGCGGAAGGCGTGATGAAGCGCCAGGCGATGCCGCGTCGGCTGGCCTCCTCCTGGCAGGCCTCACGCAGCTCACGGTCAGCACCGTGCATGTTGGTGCCGTTGTCGGAGTAGATTTCGGTGGGACAGCCGCGTCGCGCTGCGAACCTGCGCAGCGCCAACACAGCTGAGTCCGCGCTAAGGCTGTGCGCGATCTCGAGGTGAACTGCCCTTGTTGTGAGACACGTGAACAGCGCCACGTATCGCTTGTGATGCTGACGACCGACGGTGACTGACAGCGGGCCGAAATAATCAAGCCCGGTGTATGTGAACGGCCTGCGGTGATGAGCTAGGCGTGTCTTCGGGTGGTCGCCGGTTGCCGGCGTCGGCGCGCGCGCGACGTATGCGGCAGTGCAGGCAGCGCGCGATAACTTGCTTGACTGTCGGGCGCAGGCGCACAATCCAGTAGTGCTGTCTGACCTCATTCACGACGAGCTCGGTGCCGCTGTGTTGTAGGCTACGGTGTGTCCAGTCTATATATAGCTGTGTAATACGGTGATCGCCGTCTAACACAGGTGGACTCTTCACGCTTTTAGCGACTTTGTCTACAGCAGCTATGCGGCTTCGCAGTACTATAACTCCGTCGTTTAGTTCTATGCGCAGCGGGTACAGCCGGCTACTACTTGCGACTGTTTCGTTGCTCTCGAGACTGGCTATTTCTTGTTTAAAGGCTTCTTGTTGCACCACACGAACTAACAGCTTCTCTGCTCTTTGAATGTATGTCGCGTCCAATATAATAAACTTGCGTGTGTATATTTGGGCGCGCGCAGCTTCGGCGGGCGCGCGGGGCGCTCGCACCGCTCTCGACCAATCAGGATCGTTTTCTTTGTTTTTCTTTGTTCGTTTGTAGAACGTTTTTTCTATATGTTGTTTTCTACATAACGATATAAACTGTAGTACTCTGGCTGTGGCGCGCAGCAATCGCTCCCATCTTGAAAATCGAGCGGGGTCGGGAACGACGTCTATGAGGTTTGCTGCGCCCGCTTGTATGAGCGTGACTGTTTTTTCCTCGCCTGTCGGTTGACTGTCAGCTGGTGACTCAGTCGGCCATGTCGATGGGTCGTCGTAGAGGAACTTAGGGCCGCGGTACCACTCGTGGTCGGTGTGAAAATGCGTCGGGACGTCGCGGGTGGCGGCGTCGGCTATGTTGCTTTTTGTAGGCACCCAGCGCCACTCTTCGACTCTGCTATTTTCCTCTATGGCGGCCAAGCGATGTGCGACGAACGGCTTGTACGATCTGGCTCCTTTCCTTATCCAAGTCAGAACGGTTCTGCTGTCACTCCAGTAGGTCACGGAGGCGGGCTTGACGTTGTGTTCGTATATCACTGCGGCTGCGACGCGCGTACCCATCACCGCGGCTTGTAGCTCGAGGCGCGGTATTGACAGCAGCTTCAGCGGCGCCACCTTCGCCTTCGCCATGACGAGGCTGACGTGTACGTTGTTGTCACGGGTCATTGACCTCCAGTACACCGCTGTAGCGTAGGCCTTCTCACTGGCGTCGGTGAACACGTGTACTTGTATTTCTGTAGCCTCGCTGTACCCAGGATAACAGCGCGGTATGTTTACGTTCTTCAGCTGTTCGAGATGACTTATCCACGCCCTCCACTGGCTTGACAGTTCTTCATCGAGAGGTTGATCCCAGTCGACTCCCCGCCTCCAGGCTTCTTGTAGTATTTGTTTCGCCCTGATTGTTATAGGTGAGGCGAGGCCCAGCGGGTCGTATAGCGACATAACTATCTTGAGCGCCTCTCTCTTGGTGGGCGTTTCCTTGTCGAGCAGGCCAGTAGGTAGGCGCGCGAGTTTTAAGTTGAAGCTCAGCTCGTCCGTGTGCGGCTTCCATATCACGCCGAGTACTTTCTCTGTGTTTTCTATATTTCCGAGATTAACAATCTGTGTTGTTTCTTGGCCCGGTACCAATTCACGCAGCACTTCTTCGCTGTTGGATACCCATTTCGTTAGGTCGAAGCGCGCTTTACTATGTATTTCTTGTACTATCTTGATTGTGCGCGTCGCTTCTTCTGTACTTCTGAAGCTATCCAGGTAATCGTCCATGTAATGATTCTTGACTATTGCTTCTACTGCTTCTGGGTGTTCGTTCGCATGGCGTTTAGCATTCCAGTTCTTAGCGAATATTGCTGTACACGGTGAACTTGCTGCGCCGAATATTATTGACGTCATTCGGTACTCTTCCGGCGCCCCCTCTCGCCGCTCTCCTCGCCACAGATATCGGAGAGCGTCTCTGTCTTCTGGCTTTACTTTCACCTGCATAAACATTTCAGTAATATCTCCGGAGACGGCGACGCGGTGACGTCGGAATCGCATCATCACGCCGGGCAGCGACTGCAGCAAGTCCGGACCCGTGAGCAGGTAGTCGTTCAGTGACATCCCTTTTGTCTTCGCTGCTGCGTCGTGAACTATACGAAGCTTCTCCGGTTTCATAGGGTTGAAGACGTCGAAGTGCGGCAGGTACCACGTTCTTCCCGGTGTACGTTCAAGGGGCGCTTTCTCTGCGTAGCCCTTTTCTATTAGTGAATCCATCTGCGCCATATATCTAGTCTTCAGAGCAGGATTCTTGTCGAGTTTTTTCTCTATTGATACGAGTCTATTCATCGCAGTCGCGTAGCTGTCCGGCATCTGTATCTCGTCACTCCTCCATAGCAACGCAGTCTGAAGACGTCCATCTTCCAACTGTACTATACTGCGTTGTAATATATCTTCCGCCCTCTTCTCTGGGTCAGAAGCTGGTCGGCACGGGTTGATGATGAGTGACTCGAGTGCGAAGTATTCACGAAGCTGCTTGTCTATGCTTTCCTCGGCGCCGTTCAGCTGATTGACGTAGTGCACCTGCTGTCCCAGAATCCTAGTGCGGGCACCGTGCAGCACCCAGCCCAATGGAGTTAACGATGCTATCGGCTGATGCTGGGGCTCTCTTCTGATGTCTGTTGCTAGGAGCAGATGCCAGTTGTCTTGCCCGATGACAATCTTCGGCGTCCCTGCGTTGTACGTCAGCTGATCTGCCAGGTCAAATAGGTGCTTGCAGTCAGCGATGTCATCCTTGCTGATTGACTGCGGCGACAGGTGCAGGCGTGGTATGGTGCGCGCCCTGAAGGGTATCTTCTTCCTATGGCAGGTCGATAGCGTGAGGTCAACTCTCTTCGACGTGGGCGTGTCGATAGTCACGTCGCTGATGGCGCCTATTTTCATCGGCTCGACTGGTCCCTCTGCACCGATCATGTCTGCCAGCTCTTCGTCAATCAGTGACACGGTTGAGCCGTCATCCAGCAGTGCGTAGGTGCGTACTTCTCCCGCCGGTCCGGACAGTTGCACCGGAACGATTTTCAGGAACGCTTGATTTGTGTGGTTGCGTGAACTTGCGACTATTTCTTGCGCTTCTTGTGCGACTTCGATAGTGCTCGCCTTCTTCTTGTAGTGAAGCAGATGATGGTGTGATGCAGTGCAGCCCTCGATTCCACATCTCTTCTTCTGACATCTGTGTCCGTGCTGACGATGGCGGAGGCAGCGGAAGCACATGTTGTGCTGCTTGGCTAGTTCCCACTTCTTGTCCGCAGAAGCCTTCACGAACTTGTGGCAGTCTAGCGATCGGTGTCCATCCATCTCGCAGATGCGGCACTTCGATGTGGGCTTCTTGTCTATAGTGGTGTGTGTTCTCTGCGTCACACGTCTAAGTCCAGTAGCTTCACTGATGTTTTCAGGCGGTGCAAACGCGCTGCAGTAGCGAGCTTGTTCGGTGATGAAGTCGCTGAAGAGACCCAAGTCCGGCGTCGACTGGTACTTCTCAGTGTACGTCTTGTACCACTGTACACGTAGCGAATTCGGCAGCTTCTCTGTGAGGATGCGCATAAGCTCGGCGTTCATGAGGTAGTGTTCCTTTTTCAGCGCTCGCAGTGTGACGATGCCACTTCGTACACGGCTGGCGAAAGTGCAGATGTCCTTCGGTGCTTCTCCGCAGCGTGGCAGCCCGCGCAGTCTGTCTGTCTCCGCTTGCGCTATTGAGTCGGGGCGGCCAAACTGAAGCTCCAACTCCTTCATGATGTCATCTGGCCTGGCGTTGCCGATGAGCTCGGAACTAACTGTGTCAAGCGCTCTTCCTCGCAGACTTCTTCTCAGCCTCGCCGTATTTTCCACATCGTTGAAATATGGTCGCGTTGTCTCATAGATGGCGCGGAACGATAGCCATTCTGTATGCAATCCACTAAAGTTCGGCAGCGTCATGATGACTTTCGATGCAGCAGGGTTGTGGTACACCGGTTTCTCTTCGCTTCTATTCCCGGCTAGCGATGCGATGGCGGAGGTGAGTTCCGTGATAAACGGACGGAGCCCTTCACCCCCTGCGGTATCTTCAACTGGTTTCTTCATTGATGGAAGGGCTTCAGTATCGATGGTCTTCGAGGGGGGGGGCTCTGGCTTGTCCAGGGTACCCCGCAGTCTATGTCCTCCCTCGGCGGCGGCGTCTCTTCCAGGAGCAGTACTTATTCCACGCAGGACCGGATTCACTATAACCGCGGAGGGGGGGGGCTCGGGCAGGTCCAGGGTATCTGGTGGTCTATGTCCTCCCTCAGCGGCGGCGTCCTGCGGGTCTGGTTCCGGAGCTTCCTCCAACCAGGAACGGATGTACTCTTCATTGGAATTTCTATCATCCATATAATCGTCGTCCGATTCTTCCTCGGCCCTCTGAAGTGCTATTTGCGCTAGCTCCAACTTAATCTTCAATAAGTCTTCACGCGCATTTCTAATTTTTCTATTTGATGCCGTCGATCTATGCGACGGTGCCTTTAGTTCGGTACGGGCGTCAACCCGGGTAGTCAACGGTACAGCTCGGTTGTATGTCTTGTCGCAAGCCTTCAGTGTTCCTTCTGAACTATATTCTTCAGCACTGGTTCCAGGCGGCCTCAGTGATGACGACGCTTCAGTCTGCATCAACGACGACGGCGCTGGTCGCTCTTCACCCCCTCGCGGGGTAGGGGGGCGCGGTCGGTCTTCACCCCCTTGCGGGGCAGGGGGGCAGGGCGGCGCCTCACTTCCCCTCTCAGCTGCGGGGCAGGGTAGGTCTTCACCCCCCCTCGGGGGAGGGGGGGGCTGCTCACTCCCCTCGGTGGTGGTTGGAGAGAACGGCGGCTGGTCGTGCACGATGGGGGGTGTGCGGCGGCCCGGTCTGGCGTCGATGATCCAGGCTTGAGCGGCTCTTCCTTGCGATCTTGTCACAGGCATACTTGCTGTTTACAACTCTTCAGTATCTTCAGCTGAAGTTCCTGGCTCGCTTCCCAGGCGATCCGGGTCGCAAGGACCAAACGGATGTGCGGGACGGACGTAGCTCAGAAGCAGGTACTATGGGGTGGCTTCGAGACGTTGACGCCCCGTCGGTCGCTGGTTCTTGGACGTCTGGGCGAGTGGACTGTATTTACGATGTGGCGAGAAACAGGAATTTCAGAAACAAGAATACGTTTAGACGGGTTCTAGACTCTCTGCTACTATAGGTTCAGGGATGCCGGTGAAATAATAAGTCTTCATATATTTTTCAGGAGTCTTGAAGGGACGAGCTTCGACGTACTTACCATACTACAATTACACTATTTACTTTTCACTATTTACTTGTTATACTATCAAAAATCTATACCGATGACTACGATTTGTACGGCGGCGCTTGCGCACCGAATGAGCTCGAAACTTTACCGTGACGAGCACCTCGATTTCTCGTCCCTCCGACCAACTCAGTTTTATTGACCTTTCAATTTAACAGCCGTATTACAAACAATTGGTACATGATATCATTACAGGACACATAGCGTCAGACGCCCCATGACGTGCGCTACTGAACTATACCACACACACCCTGCATACCTTAAGGGCTGAAATACTATAACCGAATAACTATAAAAAACTATGTGAAATCGGCCCTTAGGTGGAGACTATCTTGAGATAAAAAACAAACTATGGGGGTTATCTCAATACGAAAGGTAGTGTGTGTTAGGGCATTTCATGGGCTATCTGGCGATAGTAATCCTAACAATGTGACCTAAGCCCTAGTATTGTTTATTTGCATGTGAAATGAAAGTCAAAACACAAACATTATTTATTGTTCTGTAACTTAAACTATTAACAATATTTCTATAAATTAAGTTATTTTCTATACAATGGGACCTAGGCTTTCAGTTAAACACTATTTCACTAATGAAAGTCTAGGATTTTTGCTATCAAGAAATGTTTACATGGGTAAATCAGGCCTTAAACGGCAGAACTATTAGGTTAATTATACATAATTAGGTAGGTTAAGGTTACCGCTACAAAACTATTACAATTTGGTATCAAAAAACACTATAATTTACAAATTAAAGCACTATCAAAATCTGAACAGAATTCTATAACAATTTAGAAGGAGGGTGCGCGTAAAAAACATACCTTGGCGCGGCTCACGGCACTTTTTGCTCATTACCCTCATCACAAAATTGTTAGAGTATAAATAGTTACGCGCATACACGAACACTCAGGGGACTCCACTTCTGACTCTCGTCGTGTACGGACGTGTCGCTCTGCGCTCGCCCGTTTACGACTTTTGTCTTTGTTACGCCCGACGTAACGCTCACCGTAGTCGCTCTGCCGACTACAAATATATCAATCTAAAGCTGCTTTTTTCAAAGCGGCGGACGATTATCCTGTTTCTAAAACGTTTGTGTCAAGTAAATTCACTTGACCCCTTCTGGGTAAAAGCCACAGTTTCGTGGTTCTCGGTTGAAACCATACGGTGTCAACGAAGCCGAGAGGGTGTTGACCCAATCACACCCGCCGAACCCCTTCAGGGCAAGGCAGTCAATTGGACGGGAGCTCGGATTTCGGCCTTGGGGGATCTCCTAGTCGTGCCTTGCATCTGGTTTGCTTTCACAGCTACACACCTGGTGTCGGTTGGGTATCTCTATACCCTTCGCACTAGACTGGCTAGGGCCCGTTCGCACAATAAGACTGGCGAACGGTTTACAAGCTTAGGGCTCACCAATAGGTACTCACCTCCCTGCCTATACCCGGCAGGGAGGGTTACACATCCCCGGGCCCATCCACCCGGGGAGATAGGAGATAGGTTGTTAGGTTTTTATAATTAGGCCCCCACCTCTTTTAGCTCGGTAGCCCTCTTCCCTCACGGGAAAATGACTACCGAAGTAATTAAGTTCTTCTTTGAGGTCCTCCTCAAGGACCAAGACATCGTCGCCAAATATGGCGACATTATTAGTAACCTTGATATCAAGGACCCGCGCCTAGCGCGCTATTGTGTTATAGATAACGGCTCAACAGGGAGGCCGGCGCAGCTGTGCCGCGCCCCTTTGTCGAGCCTATAATTATCTCTTCGGGGAAAACCGCCGCATTAGCGGAAACGGTAATCCCCAATACAATGGTCGATGCCCAGCTGCACTCGACCATTGTTTCTAATCCCATTGTCTCACAGACAATGGAAATAACTCAGGCGAGTGCACCTGCGTCAAACGTCGACGCCGAATGCATGGACACCTCGTCCTCCCGCTCTGCCTCACCCGTCCCAGAGGATGCTCAACCCTCCGAGCCCTCCGACTCCTCTTCCTCCGACGAAGACTTCACCGTCGTACTGGGAGGTAAGAGGAAAAAGAACAAAAACAACGACAAGGCGCGCAAGACCATCGCCCTTGCCGCATCTCCTCTCCCTAGCCCGCCCGCTGTGTCTACAGCATCCCCGCCCGTCACCCTCGACCTCGCAGGTCGCTTCCTCCCAAGGTGCCGCTAAGCCCAAAAGCGCACCTAAAGCAAACCTCCGCCGCCTGTATACTTACAGGACAAGGCGAAATGGACCGAAGTGTCCAAGCTGTGTGTTGATCGTAAGATCAACTACAGATCGGCCTCCAATACCGGCAACGGTATCAAAATCGTCCTCCCTACGTCAGACGACTATAGGGAAATAACTAAAGCGCTAAGAGCGAGGAACATTTCGTTCCATACGTACTCCCTCCCTGAGGAAAAACCTCTCCGGGTCGTCATTACCCGTATTCCGAAGGAAATCCCTTCGGATGACATTTTAAGTGACCTTAACTCACAAAACATCCCTGCGACGCAAGTCCATAGGATGCACCGCGCCCGCAGCGGCCACGCCTTCGACATGGTGCTCGTAGTATGCGAGCCGTGTCCTTCAAAATCCACCCGATTTTTAACATCAAATCGGTGTGTAATTTAACCGGCATCTCAATCGAGAAGCCAAATAGATCTGGCATTGTATCCCAATGCCACCGTTGCCAACTGTGGGGTCACTCACAGCGCAACTGTTTCGCCCAGCCTAGGTGCGTGAAATGCCTAGGCCAACACGGCACCTCCGACTGCCCGCGACCCAAGGACCGCACTCTGTGCACCGAGCCTCCGAGCTGTGTACTCTGCGGCGCCTCAGGCCATCCCGCCAACTACCGCGGCTGCCCAAAGGCCCCAAAAACGTCTCCCAAGCTGGCCAAGCGTGCAAACGCCCGCCAGCTAAGGGAAAGCCCATCAGCGAGGCTACCTACCGCTCAACTTCCCGAGCGTCTCAGCCCACAACGGCCCTCCCCATGGAACCCTCTCAACCATCAGAGAGCCTTTCCAACCCCGAGGCCAACTCAGCCCCAGCCAACTCTCGCCCCGGTGAATAATTCCACCGCGGCGCCCGCGAGCTTACCTCGCGTCCCTCCCGTCCTTCCCTCCGCGCCCTCCGCGCCCTCCGCGGCTCCTATAGCCGCCAAGCCCGCGCAAGCGCAAGCGCCATCCAAATCCGTCGCGCCCTCTTCTAGCCCAGTATCAGCGCTCAGTTCTATGAACGTTATACTGAGCACGTTCAGTGTATTCACGAGCGACAGAGCTCAACAACTTTCGAGGGAGATAGTCGCCAGCAATGGCGACCTTATCAAACTCTACTCCGTTATGCAGGAGTATTCAGACGTCGCCCAGGCAGTTCAAAACCTGCCTCACTTTAGGAAATAGAAATGGATAATACATCCAAAATTAAACCCCATTCCCTTAGGCTTGGCTATTATAATGCCAACGGTATTCTCGGCCAACGCGACGAGATTTCCGCCTTCCTACAATCCCATAAGATAGACATTCTTCTCGTACAAGAGACCTTCCTAAAGCCGCGTGTACGCGGCCCTAATATAGCTAACTACAAGTTAATTAGAAATGACAGGATCACACGCCACAAAGGCGGCACGCTTATCTATTATAAAGATCGCTACATTGTGTAGAGATCACTCCCCGACTTAAGCTGCATTGAAGCCTCGATCTGTCGACTAGCCATGTCCCAGCACCAGTCGATCACTCTCGTATCGGCCTACTGCCCTCCCACGTCCTCATCCTTTCAGTCCTACGACCCGATCCTTTTCACGAACGATCTCAGAGCCTTACTAGGCCTGAGCGACTCTGTAATAATAGCAGGCGATCTAAACGCCAAACATCCCGCCTGGAATAGCAACACTACTTCTCCAAGAGGCAGGTTGCTATTCAATCAGTGTGAATCCCTCAACTTCGATGTCATCGCTCCGATGCATCCCACTCACTTTCCTAATATAGTCGACCACCTTCCCGACGTTCTCGATGTAGCGCTCCTCAAGAACGTAAACTTACGTTTACATTCGATCGAGGTACTACACGAGCTCACCTCCGACCACAGACCGGTTCTTGTGGAACTAGCCTCGCGCTCAGGCCCACTCGACCCGGATCGCCCTCCTCCCACCCAGATTGTCACGGACTGGAGAATGCTAAGCGAAAGCTTGAAATCCTCCTCCGCCCAGTTAGAATCAATTCCCGATGAAATCAACTCAGTCGCTGACATGACGGGCGCGATCGGCTCGTTCACCGAGCACGTACAATCCACCGTGGACAAGTGTTCACGTAGAGTTGAAGCGACGAGCTTTCATCGCTTCAAGCTCCCGGATGACGTGCGTGCTCTGGTGACCGAGAAGAACGCGGCTGTCCGTGCCTACAGTACTTTTCCCTGCGACGCTAACAAGTCTCACATGCGTAACTTACAGCGTGCTGTAAAGGAACGCCTTGCTGAGATGCGTGAAACGCGCTGGGACAAGACGCTGAGCGAACTCGAGCCGACTCATCAAGCCTTCTGGCAGCTTCAAAGGAAACTCAAATCCGATGAAGTAGCTTCCACCCCGCCGATCAAACGCCCCGACAATTCCATCGCCTTCGAGGACGATGAAAAAGCGGAATGTCTGGCCGACAGCCTCGAGGCTCAATGCTCGCCTAGTACCCAACCGGTCGACCCGGCTCACCTACTAAAGGTCGAAGCTGAGGTCGAGCGCAGATCCTCCCTACCACCGCAAGAAGACCCCGACGATCCCTTGCCTCTCGTCACTCCAGACGAAGTGGCAGAGATCATCAAACGTCTCAAACCCCGTAAAGCTCCGGGCCCAGATAGAATAACCAATAAAGTGTTCAAAATCCTACCCGCTTCCCTCGTAATGCTCATGACCGCGATCTTCAATTGCGCCATGACCCATAACCTGTTCCCACAGGCATGGAAAGAGGCAACCGTAATCGGTATTCCCAAACCCGGTAAACCAAAATCAGACCCGTCCAGCTATCGCCCTATCAGTTTACTCAATGTGTTCGGCAAGATCTACGAGATACTTATCTATAAGCGTCTCAAAGATTACGTCGAAGCAAAGAGTCTTATTCCATTAGAACAGTTTGGTTTTCGAACCCATCACTCTTGTGTCCAACAAGTCCACCGCATCGTGGAAGGTGTGAGCCACGGATTCCAACGTGGCCAACTCACCGGCACGATTCTCTTCGACATAGCAAAGGCATTCGACAAAGTCTGGCACAAAGGCTTGATTTACAAGCTTTACCAACTCGGTGTCCCAGACCGTCTCGTCGTCATCTTACGAGACTTTTGTCGAATCGCACCTTTCGCTATCGCATAGACGGCACTCTCTCTTCGGCCCACCCTATAAAAGCTGGCGTCCCACAAGGCTCGGTACTCTCCCCCATCCTCTTCACGCTATACACTAGCGATATTCCTAAGAACAAGCATGTTCAATTAGCCCTATTCGCCGACGACACGGCAATCTACTGCTCAGGCCGCAGCCCAGCCGCCATAGTGAGACATCTCCAAGCCTATTGCAACACCCTAGGTGTCTGGACTAGGCTATGGAGAATCGAACTCCACCCCGACAAAAGCCAGGCCATACTCTTTTCGAGCCCCGCCGTAGGCTTCCTCCCGCGCCCCGTCAGTCACCATGTTTGGTAGGCCGATTCCTTGGAAGGAGCATGCCAAATATCTAGGTGTAATCTTAGACCAGCGCCTCTCATTCGCCGAGCACATACGTAAGGTGCGCTCTAGAGCAGCCTTTGTGTACGGCAGATTGCACCTCTTGCTCAATTCAAAGAGCAAATTATCTCTTAAATCCAAGTTACGCCTCTACGGATCGTGCATACGCCCCGTCATGATGTATGCTTGCCCTGTGTTCGCACAGGCAAGCCATCGCCTCCTTCACAGAATGCAGGCCCTTCAAAACCGTGCTTTACGGAAAATCACAGGAGCTCCCTATTATGTTCGAAATGAGATTCTTCATGTCGACTTAAAAATCCCTACCATCCGCCAGTATATGAAGCGTGCCGCCATACGGTACTTCGAACGCGCTGAGAAACACGATAACTCACTTATCGTGTCAGCCAGTAATTACACTCCCTCCCGCATCAGTAGGATTCGCCGCCCTAGGCATGCCCTTCTAGAACCTGACGATGAGATAACTGTCCTCCAAGAGAGTAGTAAACTCACTAGCACCCTACACAAGCACAAACCGCGTTCGTACAAACCTCGCCGCCGAGGTCCGCCGCGACGTCCCGTTCTCTGTCCTCCCGACCCTTGCTCATCGAGCCAGCCCGCGAGCTGAGCCAGTAGCTTTAAATTCCCCATTTAATAATAATGATCATATGATCCAGCCTGTCCCTTTGCTGCCTCCCCAGCGACGCCCTAAGCCGAGGTCCGACCCCACAGGGGGTACCCTTAGCGCAGTCGCTTAGTTTATAAGTTGTTTTACGCCCCTGGCTGGAGGCCTTAAATTCTAGGCATCCACAGGGAAAAGTCCGGTTAAGCAGTACACGGCCTCCTAGGCTGAACTGCGAGATGCCATACCAAAAAAAAACGAACACTCAGGCATTATGATTTTGCACTCGCGGCGCACGGATGCGTCTGTCGCGAACATTTACAGTTAGTCAAAATAAATTAAACTTGCACGTATTAAACTTGTATAAACGTAGAAGTGACAAGCGAAGTAAAGTAGACTCATAAACGTTTTTCTTTACGTAAAAAGTTTTTTTGAGACATCCTATAAAAAGTAAGTACGCAGATATAAACAGGACGATAACTGGAAACGACAACAGGGGGATATTTGTGTCCTTCAAAAAGGTCGAGACGTAGTATTTATATGCACCTGACGATGTAAAACCAATATTTTAAGGATCAAAACCGGTTCTTCTGTATTTTATACCTAAATTCATGTGAAAAGGTCGTGATGTTTTTTTTTGTTATTTTTCTCTTGATATTGTCAATGTAAGACGTTTTATAATTTTCCCTCTTATAATATATAAGTACCAAAGTCTTTTCTAATCTTTACATTTTTAATTTATGTACATTTTATACTCAACGTTTAATAGGAACTCACATACTTATTACCTCAAACTATAACCTTTTTTATAAAAACCACTATACGCTACAAATATCGATGCGTAATACAGCCTATAAGTAATAATATGGTTTGTGAACATAATTATTATTTATAATAAGCTCTGCTGGTAATGTATGGAGTACGTGTGACGCGTGACTGGAAGGGCACGAACTGGTGTTTATACGTATGTACAGGGTGTTATGTTTAGCTGTTACTTTGTAGTTGGATGTCGTTTTTTGATACTTGCTGTATTATTTTCTTGTTTTTATGGTTTCTGTAAATTGAATGCTAGTTTTAAAGGCTTCTATCTCCCTAGCCTTTTCCCAACTATGTTGGGGTCGGCTTCCAGTCTAACCGAATACGGCTAAGTACCAGTGTTTTATAAGGAGCGACTACCTACCTATCTGACCTCCTCAACCCAGTAACCCGGGCAACCCAATACCCCTTGGTAAGACTGGTGTCAGACTGAATGGCTTCTGATTACCCGTTACGACTTCCAAAGATGTTTAATGATTTGAAGGCTTCTTACATATGAATTATCTGTCTAGCGTTGTCTCAACTACGTATGCATGAGTCAACTTCCATTCACATAGGCATTATATTTTTAAAGAAAGAAGTAGTGCAGGAAAGTAGTTGTATTTACATGATATTTTATTCCTAAAGTAAAAAATAACTTCCTGAATTTTGCTATTCAACCAATAAAACACATTTGATTTTTTGTAAAAAATACCATATAAAAACTTACGTAAATACTTCAAAACCAGACACACAGATGACCAAGATATCTTTCACCAGACATTCCTGCACAAGTGTGGGGCCATAAAGTGAGCGATAAATGCTAACAATCTGATGAACGTTGAAAGTAGCAAACATGCAATATAACGCCCACTGAAACTTTCTTTCACACGATACACTTTATCTTAAACATGGCTAAATATTTGTGCGTGAGAGTTTTTTTGTGAATTAATTGTGTGGAGTAATTATTCAAAAACTGGCTCACTGGGTTTTAGTGGTCACATATGAAAATAAAAAGCGAAAAATAAGTAAAGAATGTAAATTTTAAAGTTACATGACCAAAACTAGCTTCCGTCAACGCTTTTAGTGAAAACTGCTCTGCGCACCTGGATAAAAGTAATCTGTGGACAAAAAAATTGTGATAAAGGATGTGTAACATTATATATATTTTTTTCAAATTAGTTCAGTAGTTCTTGGGATCAGTGTGTTCAAACAAACAAACTCAGCTAAACTCATTAGTAAAACATTTATCCTTGCCTCTACCAACTATTATAGATATTTTTCTATTCTTCACAAATTATACAGTATCCTTTCATTTCTATATAACTAAAGAAATTACTAAAAATAAATAAAATTGTAATTGACAATACAAAATGGCCGCCGACCACCCGTAAGATGCGTAAAGCATATTTTGTCGCACAATTTTGAACTCTATAACAAATATATCAAGTCTTATAATTGGCTGTCAAGTTGGCATTAGGAGTTGGGTAGAAAACTTGAGCATAAAATATGAAAAAACTTGTTCTGTTTTGGATACGGGATATTGTGTTCTATTGTTAAAGTGTGGGGTATATTTTTCTTTGCCTATGTTAGTACTGAGAAAGGACATAGGCTCCTTTTTGCCCACTTGCGGGAAGTTGTTGTCCCAGGACGTGGCTTAAACATGTGGTATAAAAATTAGTATTAGGATATCATTTATTGGCTAACACCTGCACTCAGAGACATTTGAGCCGTTGCGTAGTGCAGATTCTCGTAGAAATTCTGCACTAAGGAACGGCTTAAGTAACCATTAAATGTCTCTGAGTGTGTCCATAAGACTGATACCTACAATACTTAACTATCGTAATTCGTCATATATTTATAATACCGCGAGTTTACACATTCTGTTCAACAGAATCACAAAAAACTTACAGACGATATTTTCATGACTATAAATTACTGTCAAACTAACACCTAAGCATGCTAATACACAACAAAAACTGTAAGAATTCATGTAACATGCTGATTTCAGCAAACAAAACACGACATCACGCTAATATTTTACTCGACACTAGTGTTATCCAGCTCATTAATAACACGCATTAAACGATAGTAATTATAACACTTTCTATGCTGCCTAATTGACATTTTGAGCCTCTTTTGTTTACAACGTTGTTAATGCAATAATGTTGCATGTTTCATTGTACAAAACTGGTTTTAGTTGCATCCATTTATAAGACTGAAAACCTACCTCGATCATCTGTTATCTTCCCAGCCTTTTCCCAACAATGTTGGGGTCAGCTTCCAGTCTTACAGTACCAGTGTTTTACAAGAAGCGACTGCCTATCTGACCTCCTCAACCTAGTTACCCGGGCAACCCAATATCCCTTGGTAAGACTGGTTGTCAGACTTACTAGCTTCTGACTACCCGTAACGACTGCCAAAGATGTTCAATGACATCCGGGACCTACAGTTTATTCAACGCGCCCTCCGAAACACAGTCAACTCTGTGAAAGATATGCTTAGAACATAGGTACATGTATATAGTTAAATATTTAATCAGGCTATACCAGCTAAGTTTTATAAATAAAACTTTAAAACGGACACCCGAATGACAGAATTTTGGAAAGTGTTAAACTGTTTACGACTTCAAATTAACGAGTACAGTCAACCTCACCCGAAGTGATGTGGCGGCATTCTTCTGAAGATTCAATTAACCTTTATGTAATGTACCTACTTTTGTACCTGATAATATCGGGTGGGATTGTAAATAAATGTGTCATTTTTACTGAAAGCTACTTTCTTCCCCAACTCTCATTGGCTTGTTGTTTAACAAAATCACACTTCACGCATAAACAAAAAGACGGATTTTGATGAAACTTGGCAGAAATGTAGCCTATACGTTTGGTTAAAATATAGGCTACTTCTTATCCTGATGCAGGAAGCAGTTTCCTTAAGAAGCAGGTGCAAAAACTGGCGAAGGCTAGTATTATGTTTAAAATGTACCTAGGGACTTTCTGAGTGATTAGAGTGTTTTCGTGAGTTCGAATGTTGCAGCCAAATATAGGTGCAACGTTTAACCAGAATTAAGACACACAGTTATACCTAACTGTTGAATAACTACCTAGTTAAAGTTAACTGACCAGCTGCCAAAAGCACGTGCATTTAACTTATTGGAAAGCTACACACGGACACAGTTGCGTAAGATTCGGTCGCTTTGTGGTCAGATCTTACGTAGTTATGTGTAGGATTGATAGGGCTGGCTATATTTTTTAACTGAGGGCCTACTTTTTCCTAGCTTCATTACTGAAGGTCGACCGAGCGTTTTTCCAAAATGTTGGAGTCGGCTTTCAGTCATAGCTGCAGCTGTATACCAGTATTTTACATGGGGTGACTGTCTTTCTGAATTCAAGCAAGTTAACCAGGTAATTTGATAGCCATTGGTAAGATAGGTGTCAAACTTTCTGGCTTCTTACTAACGACTGCCAGAATGTTCAAATGAAGAGGGGTCCACTCTTATTATACCAATTTAACGTGTCTTCCGAAATACGAACTGTTCTTGATAATATAGTCATTCATCCACAGAACGATCACGCCAAGCGTTGCTTAACTACTGATATTTAAATCAAATCAAATCATTTATTTTTACATCTAGGCTATTAACGTCAAAAATCTATACATATAATAAATCTGTAGAAAAGTAATTTTTGTACATTGAAGAAATTGACAAAAAAAATAGCCAGCATGTTAAAGAATAACTAACAGAACCCATTTCCATCATTTTTGTAATTTTTGTCTGTTTGTCTGTTTGTTCGTTCGGGATTCACGTAAAATCTACGAATTAAATGCAGACAATGCTTATATACAAAAATTCTACGTAACTTGGGGTATTACTTAGTTTTTGTTTCATCGAAATCGATTCACTTTATCAAAAGATATGATAAATTTTGTGAATTCAAGATGTAAAATATTACGACACGCAATCTATTTGTCAAAACTGTACATTTGAATGTTGTACTTATATAAGTTGATCGGCCTATTATTAATCTTTACACAGAAAATCACACCTTTATAAGTACCTAACTTCGGAAGAAAAAAAAATGAAAATTGTGTTTAGCCAAGGTTAAAGTAGCTCCATCTGTGCTTAATCTGTGGTAAATAAAATACATCAAATTTGTCAAAGGAGCGAGATGGTAAATGACAATATTACCATACATTCTTTATAGAGGATTGTTATTTCAACAGATGGAGTTGTGTATTTTCCGTAATTCACCATATTTTACCACGTAGTGTAATTTTTCGATAGACATTTCAATAGTGTTTGTCAGTTTGCCGTGCCACATCAAAATCCAACTATAATTATTACCTTGATGAAAAGAAAATTAATAGTTCTCAGCCAAATTTAAAACGGTGCCATCTAAATTATTTTTTGAACAGTATGTCAAAAATGTTGACTTTAGTGGAACAATTAATTATCGTTTAAAGTTACAGATGGAATTCATATCAGGATTTTTTCATACACATAGTTTAGCTTATCTTCCACTAATGTGCTGGCCTTAAAACAAATTACTTTGAGTGAGTAGTATTAAGTAGACCTTAATTATTTTTTCTGATGCAAAATATGTAAACTTAATCCTAGAAGAAATGAGGATCTATCTCTCGCAAGCGCTGCTAAGCGTGAGGTAGGTAATGTAGGATTCTGTAGCTTTAAAAACAAGAACAGATACAAATGCAGATAAGAAATGGGAGCTTTCTTTATTTAATACCATACACACGTAAAATGCTTTATGCGTCTGAAAACGTACAAATTACGCGCCGCATACCAGAGACATGCTTACTTTCAACTTCTGATCGCAAGTACACTGTTCACGATTACGAACAGTCTCAGTACGACCCGAGCCAAGTCTAAAAAAATACCTTTTATATAAAACTACGTTTGATGTCATTTAATCACAAATCTAAAGACAGAATTGTTCTCTGTTGCAAATCCTATCCACCTATATCCTATCCTAATCCAGAATGCATTGCAGGTGTGCATAGCACAAAAACCAATGGTATCCTATTCGAGAAGTCAAAAGAGTTGATCTGCCAACGTCGCCATCAGAATTACATTCATCGTTGAATGAGGTGAATAAATTTTCAGAAACCACAATAACAGTAGGAGCCAAAGCGTATTATCGCTTCATAGAGCTCTGATTGGCCCCAGGTGACCAAGTCAGGTCTGATTTGTTCGTTCATCAGATCTCTGAAAGTGTTTCGGTGGATACTTACTGTCGTCCTGTTTACGTGTGACACAAAATATACGTCCTCCGCAAGAGCGAAATTTTCCCGGTGTGCGGTAGTGACGCACAGTATACAACACTTATGTTTCTTTTGATTTGCTGGCTCCACCAAGAAATGACAAATTGCGAGCGCACATTTTTAAAATCTTGGCAAAACTGCAGGTTTCAAGTACGAACACATGAAGTGGACTCTCACAGATACGTACATTTTGCCTATTCGTGAACTAATGCAAACATTTCGGTGGAGTCCCGGCTTAGGCCACCACATTAGGCGTGCGCGATCCTCGGGCGTGTGAGTAGCGCGGGCGCCGCGCGTGCGTCGCGAGCGCGTTGCATGAGCGTCGCGTTTTGCTGCCCTGCGGCGTTTGCAGCGCGCTCGCGACGCCCGCGCTACTCACACGCCCGAGGATCGCGCACGCCTAATGTGGGTCAGCCTTACCATAGTGAGTAAGTGAAACTATCCTACCCTATGCGCCTGCTGATGATGATGACTCATTTTATCATCCATCCAGCTATTCCCCAACTATGTTGGTGTTGGCTTCCAGTCACCGAATCTGTTTGAGTACCAATATTTTGCTTGGAGCGACTACCTATCTACCTATCTTCAATCCAGTCAACTACACAAGACGATATCCATGGTAAGACTGACAGACTTTCTGGCTTCTGATTAGTCGCAGCAGCTGCAGAAAATTTACAAATGACAGCTTTGTCAGACTCAAAGCATATAGACATAGATTATAGCTGTTTCCTGTGAAAATTACTTACGCACCATACGTAATAATTTTCCAAATTGGCTGACTAGATCCAGAGATATTCACAACGTCACAAAATTTACTTCTTTCGTTTAGATAAATGGTCACATCCACAACACAACCTTGATCAATGAATCTATGCTACTGCTAAGTCATCATCCTCCGAGCCTTTTTCCCAATCATGTTGGGGTCGGCTTCCAGTCTAACCGGATTCAGCTGAGTACCAGTGCTTTACAAGAAGCGACTGCCTATCTGACCTCCTCAACCCAGTAACCCGGGCAACCCGATACCCCTTGGTTAGACTGGTGTCAGACTTACTGGCTTCTGACTACCCGTAACGACTGCCAATGATGTTCAATGACACCTATGACATCTATGCTACTGCTAAGTGCTAATCCTAATTATACTGTCACGTGAAAGAATGCACCTACGGGATAAGTAGTATTTTGACTATTCCATATTGCCCACGCAGACGAAGTTGCGGGCAACAGCTAGTTATAAATAAGTTTGATTCTAGATCTAATCTAGGGAAATGGAGATGGGTATCAGCCCTACACCAATTTATTGTTAAGTTCGCTCGTATCAAATCAATGCGTAGATACGAACCTTTTTTCACGGTTGTAATTTGATGTGAATGATTCTGAGCCGTTTTTCTTTTTGTAAACTTGTTTCTTGTTGTTTGGGTAAGTCGTGGTGGCCTAGCGGGTAAAAGACCAACCTCTCAAGTATGAGGGTGCGGGTTCGATCCCAGGTCAGGCAAGTACCAATGCAACTTTTCTAAGTTTGTATGTACTTTCTAAGTATAACTTAGACACCAATGACTGTGTTTCGGATGGCACGTTAAACTGTAGGTCCCGGCTGTCATTGAACATCCTTGGCAGTCGTTACGGGTAGTCAGAAGCCAGTAAGTCTGACACCAGTCTAACCAAGGGGTACCGGGTTGCCCGGGTAACTGGGTTGAGGAGGTCAGATAGGCAGTCGCTTCTTGTAAAGCACTGGTACTCAGCTGAACATAGTTTGGGAAAAGGCTCGGAGGATGATGATGTTTCTTGTTGTTTGGGGTATGTGAAGATCTGTTTATGTCTTTTTGTGAATCTGTGTCTTGAAATTGGAATGTTAGGCTTAGAGTTTACCAAAGCGATGTGAAGAGCAGAAGTTATTAAATACCTAATCAATAGAATTGTTTGTTTTTTTAAAGTTTACACTGGTTGGAAACGGAAGTTAATTCCGGTTTTAAAACACAGGTTCGCAAATATAATATAATTCCCATAGAAAAAAAAACGAACAAACATAATACCCACAAAAAACAAAAATAATTTCCTTATTCAAACATCTTGTTTATTGATAAATTCTATTGATTGTTTAAATACTTACTACTCTCAAGTCGGCTTTGGTGAAGTCTAGAACTTATTCGTCAGCTCGCAAGAAAAGATTAAATATTAGACCAGATTCGATACTCAAACAAGGGTCAGTTTTCACAAATAAAGATTGATTGATTGATTGAGTTTTACCTTAGTAGGGTAAGGCTGCATTTTGAAAGCTAGCTCCCGATTAGAAATGCCGAACGCACTTGCAGAGACTGTATGAAATCGGTCGATATCTGAGTGCTCAATCCTTCTCCGTGTGAGAGGAGGCCTGTGCCCAGCATAGGGACGATAAAAAGGCTGTAGCAGTAATCTGAGTGTAACTGGACTTGCTGTTGTCGCTGTGAGCTAAAACGGTTTTTTAAATGTGAAATACATACAAATCAGTAACGTACCTTAAATGACTTATAAAATATCATTCACAATTAAGACACAAGCAAATATATTATGCTAAGATTAATGTACAACGATTGAATTTCGCCGACTATAACCACAAGTATGCATAAATTATATAAACCTTTATAAATAGCTGGTTTCTCTTACAATCAAGGAAATGTTACTTGTAAGGTTATTAACGTATTCAAGTTATACGTTTTTAAATTGCAATAATTATAGAACTCCCGCACACTGCAAAGTTTTAGTCGGCCGATAGTTTGTTCGGGCTCGTAAATCAGTATGGAAATGAATGGTAGTACGCACATAACAACGATCAGGTATTTGGCCGGTATCAGAACGACTGAAAACTGATCGAATTTATGATTTTCTTAAGAAGGCGTCTTACATTGTATTATACCTTCCGTTGTTAATGTAATTCTGACGATAAGTGTTCGAAAAGTGCTGTTTTTCAGAATTATGTGGAATAAATTGTTTCTGTGTTTTTTTTTTGTTGGCCGACTGTTTAGTTTTCAGTCCGTGGATAGTCTAATATTATATATTCAAGCTAGCTATATATTTTTAAATGCATATATTATTTGAATGATTTGATTCAATGGTGGAGCGTTTCCTATGATGTCATGGTGTCCTGTGTAATGTTTGTGTGTATGTCCGTTTATGAATTGATGTTTATAATTTTTTGCATATTTATTTGGAGGATCTTTGTGAAAGAATAATAATGTTATGATGTTTTTTTCTGGTTATTTTAATATAAATAATAATAAAAAATGGTATTTAAATACTGTTCATTAAATTATTATTTATTTATTTCATGAATATTTACTGAATTATACTGGACTTTATATTTGTTTTGCGTTTGTTTACATATAGTAGCTAGAAAACGGAACTCAGATCCTGCTTTGTCTAAAACAGTGCCCAGGAAGTCGGTATTGTTTAGGAAACATTTTTCTTTGGAAAAGGTGCAGATTTTTCCTTATTATATAGTGCCAATGAATAATGCAATTTTTACCACTAATAAGTCAAAAATTAAAAAAAAATTAAAAGATACCGAGTCTCCACACAAGTTTAGAATTTCTTCTTTATTCAATGTACCCAGTTTCCATGATACCCCATTTTATCTCTGAACCATGTAATCTGTATAGCACAGACGACAGTTAACAACTCAACATGTTTCACTCTACATCACAGGAAAATTAAACTAAACTGCGGTAGCCATCTTTAAACTGAGCTCTCCTTGTTCATTACAATCTTTGAGAAAGATACTACAATTTACTGAGGTTTATCTTATGTGCTGCTATCTGCACTACATATTAATAGGACTTTAAAAAGAGATAGACGTATGCATATTGCATATCTATGCTAAAATAACATAATAAAGAGGAATCGTTAATTTTTTTGTCTGTTTGTTTGTACTTTAAGCGCACTGAACTACTGAACTGATTAAAAAAAATCCAAGTAAAATAAACTTAGTATCGCTGGAGTATACATATGTCTACATAACACACTGCAGTCAAAACTGTTGGCACAGTTTATTTTTAACGTGATCGTGAATCCAAATCGAATCAAACTTTTGACTCGGTCTGACAACAAAGGTTGTCCTTATATCCGACTAAAAGTATGCAGTGTGCAGTGAATTTTATAAAAGAAAGAATGCCTATGATATTTTAGTAATCTTGTAAGAGTCAGCTGTAAGTTTTTCAAAATCATAGAATCTCCACAATAGTGGTATACTATGAGCATTTTCCCCACAAAACCAACCAATATACCTTATCCAGAAGAACAGAAGAAAGCGTCAACACTATTCGACATCACACACAACCAGAAGGTCGTACCGCAGAACAGGTTGTCTTGTATCACCTTTATTTATACCGTACGCGTTGGCCTTAAGACAACATTCCTCTCTGATAGTGTAATGCTTTAAATCTGTGTTGTTGGTAGGTTTGTTAAGGTGTACTAAGATTTTGTTGCGAGTTTGCTTGCTTTAAGTTTTAGGGGTATTTTTTGGCTTGTCTGCTATTTGTTACATGCAATATGCATAATTAGTATCCTTTCTTATGCATTTATATCAAAGTTTATAAAATACTTACATATCTTATACACATATTGCAAATACGAAAGTGAATTTATCTGTTGTTTAATACGCCAAAACTACCTAACCGAAATATATTTGGTACACAGATATTCCAGAGACTGAGAGAAGACATAAGCTTTTGATCCAGTTGCTCCCTCGGGATGTTAAGGAATCACTTGTATATTACAAAATTCAAACTGATAATTTCTCGTTTCTGACATTGCGAGATTTTGTTGAATAATTTATTTATAGGAACCAGGAATTTCCATTTCAACTAATTTACATAAAGCTTCAGGACTTGAAACACCTTAATGACAATCACTGTGTTCTCTTATACAACAGGTACTACTAAAATAACTGTTGTTTTTGCTATCTACCTGTTGACTAAAAGACAGCATACACGAACTTGGAAGCTTGAAGCCTCGGGCGCCGCGATGGACGTATAAGGCAGACTTTCTCCAGCCGATGACTCGCTTATTTCAATACGCTTATATTAGCGTTTGAGCTCTTTTCACTAACCTGTTTGTATATTATCTATAGAATTACTAGTATATGCAGGAATACATACAGGTAGGATTTATTTATAGAACTTGTTAAAATAGAAAACTACTTCATGTATGTGGATATAAAGTAGCCTATAGGTGATTCTTGGTTGTTATTTTACCAGCCAGGCTTGTGGGATTGTGAAAAAGAGTTACCGCGGCCCTGGTACATAAAGGGCTTAAGAAGGAACATGATGGGTTTTAGTCAGTAAGAGTCTGACACTCCCTTACGCTGCACCCACAATGGGAGGTTTATCTGATGATTTTCCTCCTAAGTAAAAGAAATTGATGACCTTACTTACCAACTTGAAACAGTTAAGAAGTTTAAACTTAATAAACAACCATGTAACTAACAGTCATATTTATATCGTGTCCAAAAAGGCTGGCTTTATAGCATTGAACTTATGTACGGTAGACTGCACATCAGTGGTAACTGTCATGAACCTTATTTCAATAGTAATAAGTACGATTTTCCTATAAAACTGTTACCACTGACCTGAAGTTGAATGTACATATAAGTTCAAAGTATCAACAAAACATATTAAGTACAACAAAAGGGATTAGGTATAGGTACATATTTACAGCTGTTTTGATACTGAGATTAAAACGATTATAATGTAGACACAATTAGTTTGTTATTGTTCAAATGACAACTTAATAATGACGCGTTTATATGGCATAAAATTACATTGTAATCGTACTTTTGATCATTGACTCTTAAGTTTATATTTATTTTTCTTCATGTGGTTTTTAACCTAATGAGCTCTTCTCCATGAGACCAACTTTGTGGAACCATGCAAATAGTGAGACTTTTCATAGGTGCCTGCAAAGGCCTATGTAAATGTGAAATAAAAGATTTTGATTTGATTTGTGCTTTTTGAATACGTTTACACCAGCACCCGAGGGAACTATTACTTCTTGCTTCCAGGCTTCCTGTATACCAAACTTTATCAAAATTTAGCTCTAGACATTTGCGCGTGACAAAACATATGTACACAGTCACAAACTATTGCGTTATTTTGCGAAATGGGATTACATATATCATCATGTTTCCATAACCGTATTGGAGTATCCAGAATTCATAACCTGAGTCAAAATTGATAATAATGGGTCAACTAACAGCATCATAATTTATGTGACAGACACACATACACCTTCATAAACAGGATTAGCGACCTATTGTAGTTCTCATAAAGAAATGATGTTTGTGCACGTGAGCGAACTACTGATTGTAACTTGACATAGAACCATTTGTTAGTTCTTCAAACGGTTTTACTTAGAGCATTTAGTCAACTGGATAAGCTATTGTTATGCCTTCATCGTCATCAGCCCATCTATCGTCTCATTGCAAGGCACACGCCTCTTCGCACGCTTGCTCAATGCGGGTTAGTGTTTTCAGACCTCATAGTCAGAGTTTAATTGAGATGTTTTCGTTCACCTTTTATCGCGTAAATTGGCAGACTTCGCATAAATATTTGCGCTTATGGTGGTTCCGGTTGGTTGAATGCTCTAAGGATTCTTGTTATTTTAGCACGTTGACCTGTCAACTTATTTTATAGTGGAAGAATAGCGGCCGAAATCTGTTTAAGGGTACTCCCTAAAAGAGATTGCGGACTTTGTATTTGTGTAGGCTCAATATATAGCTTGAAGCTATTTATAAATATGTGTAAAGTGGAGTGCAAAATTTCGAGCCAATGATAGTAGGATTGATATAATTTACGTATTAACCATTTTTTTTCTTTTTTCCAGATTTAAGGTGCATATTCCTGTTTAAGTTGTAAGTACAGACTTTGTTCAATTTTCATATAACTATGCACTTCCGAAGTTAGCCATTTGATATCTTGCGCATTTATTTGTCCGAAATTGAACACAATAGTCTTTGCAATAGTCAAAAACATATCAACAAACAAAACGCTACTGCGCATGCGTGAGACGCTAAATGGCTAACTTCAGAATTGCAAAGATATTTAGCACGAACAATTAATCATATATTCACTCGACATTTACGGCAACTTAGCACTAGAACTTTAAGTATGTATAATAGTTATGTTATGCTAAAGCACTGTATACATCCGTGTTCAAACATGTAGTGCTAACTTAACTCGTGACGTGTTTTCGATACAATCTGCTTTGTCGGGCCATTCAACTTGAGTACTAAAGCATTAGTTATATGTAACTTTCAAATTAAAATGAATTTATTCAAATTATGTAGAAAAATGTCACCTTCGGAGGTTAAATATTACATGAGGTTGTTCCCAAAAACTGCCAACCTTTACCACTTATGTGTTTTTACGAGGAAGAAGAAGTGGCGGAACAAACTTCTCACATCCCCCACAACTAGCAGGGCAAAGGTCTCCCTTATTATTTTCATCGAGAATAAGTGCAGCTTCCATATTCAAATCGGTTATATACCTCTAGTTTCGGAACCTTTGACAAACAAACAAAAACATGTTACCTCCTTGTTGGATATATTAATATAGAAGTATAGATTAACAGGATTCTTTTTTCGTTTCTAAAGGCTTCGAAAAATTATTTCACTGTTGAATAGCTACACTCTTGGCGAGTAACATAGGCTATCTTTTATCCCGGTACAGAATTTCCCAAAGCGGGAAAACAGCTGTAAATTAATATCATTATTTTCTTAGCATTACTAACATAAATACACACTACCACAATCCTGTTACCACACATTAAGACTTTATATAAAAACAGTCGTCTGTCACTTAATGCGTACTTTTACGTCATTACTGCAGATTATCGTCAGCGAGTGAAAATGATCTCAACTTAGCGCTGTCTTCACTGCCATTAGAGATGAGAGATTTTAACGATTATTTATTGAATTATGACGTAGTTGATTTTTTTTATGTCTTTAGAGATCAGAGTTTTTAGAAATAGGTTTTATTTGGGATAGAGTGTATGGTCTTTAGGCTTTTATGATAATTATTCTTAGAAAAGTTTTAAAATCGTTGTTTCGATCGACGTAACCCTCCCATTTTTTCCTAAACTGACATTACAAAACTGTATATTGTGTAAAGACGCTTTCTCGATAAATAGGTTAACTAACACTGAAAGTGTTTTCCAAAGAAAGTCAGTAACGGTCTGTAGAAAGTATTTTCCGGGATGAGTGCGTCCAAATAAACAAGGAAATTCGTCTTTATAATATTAGTGCAGATAACATATATAAACATCAGCAGTCTTGTTAACCAAATAAAGATTAGACATTGATTATTTCGTGTCATTTTAATTTATTTTCGTTCAATAAAAATAGATTTTATAACCTGTTACTACATCGAGAATAGTTTTAAATCTCTTAGACTCAAGAATGTGAGTGATGTAATTCGATGTTAAAAGAAAGTTAATAAACTTGGCAATCTAGTTGTTTTAATGTTTTTTCAACAGCAAATGAGGCAGAGTGTAATAAAACGAATCAATCGATTTTTGAAGAAATATATTGTAATAACCATTGCGATATTTCAGTACTGTTACAAAATCATCCATATAAAAAAGTAATGCTTGCTTCAATTAAATTATTCAGTATATCTGTGGCCTTAATAAGATTTAATGAAATGAATAAGATTCGTATACAATATGTATTAACAAAACCGATTACCCAAGATGTTACAAACTTCAATTATAGTAAGACCTCGTTATAAAAACA
Organism: Helicoverpa armigera; assembly: GCF_030705265.1. Taxonomy (NCBI): domain Eukaryota; kingdom Metazoa; phylum Arthropoda; class Insecta; order Lepidoptera; family Noctuidae; genus Helicoverpa; species Helicoverpa armigera. The sequence goes on from NC_087141.1 coordinate 8,822,816, forward strand.
TCGAGAGCAAGGCTGTATGTATACGTATAGCTACTGACAATATGTAATTGAAAAATAAACAGCCCAGTAACAAAATTGTTCCCACGCAATTTAATATTATATCACACACAGCAAATATACTTACGTTCGAAAACGTGTGAAACATAAATTCGTGAAAGCTGACCGACCAAAGAGTTTCGAGCAAATAGTTTTGCACGTAAAACACCGCTTTCATTTCCTGACGACGCGTGTTTTCGCGCGCATTTTGACAGCTGTCAAATTAAACTTCTTTACGACGCGTTCGTATTTAATTATTTTCTTTTTATTTGACGGTTTATTATTATTTATGTGTTAGTTACGGTTTTCAATTAGAGTAATAGAATTTCATTAAAATTTAATATGTAATGTTTGACTTAGTGTGAAAGCAAGACAGCTATGTAGTGTAAGCTGCTGTTATTTTTGACTGGACATAGACAAAACTAAAATAACTGGTTCGTGAACCGGTCTAATTAGAATGTTTAATTATTGAGATATTTAAATTAGTTAACATTATGAATTGGGCAGCTAATGAAGTAGATCTAAGATATTGAGTTTATATTTAGAATTACAGAGCTGTTGTTAAAAAAATATCCATAGATGAAGCTATATTGTAGGTTAACATAAATTCTATCTATCTGGAGTAACACCACTATCAAAAGATTAATCAATAAACAGTTCTCACGAAATAAATGCACAGTTAAAATTTAACCTAAATTCACGACATAAACGCTAAATATCACAGTTAAATACACCTGCTACAAGAATTTAAAGTAAAAAACTCGTTTGACTTGAACCGAGTTAGTGTAGAATAATTACCGTACTAATTTACTAAGATGATCAAACATATCCTTGATTTTAAGATCTATGGTAAAAAGTTGAGTCATTTGATAACAGAGAGTAAACACACTCATTATCTCTTTATGGTCATGGTCTATGTACTCTATGGAATAGTAAATTTTATTATCTTGTTTTTTAGTCGTAGAGATAAAATATCGGTAAAAACTCGTAGTGGCCTAGTGGCTAAACCACCAGCCTCTCATCTATGAGTGTGTGGGTTCGATTCCAGGCTGATAATGTTTGAAAACACCGCAATTTTCCCTATATTAATCTCCAGTCATACTCACAAGCTTGGTTAAATTATTGCACGAAACCGCGTCAACTATAATGTCGCGATTATCAAACTTATCTAGATAAGCAAGGAGGTTAGTTTCAAACATGGATAACAAAATGACTAGCGGAGGTGCCATAACGGAAAATCTCCAAGAAAGTAGCGCGCCAAAATGCGGGTGTGCGGGGGACGAGGAACATTACTGTTTTCGCCCTTATACGCCTTCTTTGGACAAGACCATTTTTTTGTAATACAAAAAATCGTTGACAGATGTCTCAAAGAACCCGAAAGCCTCGTTGGTTCACTCGTAACTGATCGTTTTGATCATGTCCACCGTACGAATTTGACCTAGAGGAAGGCGCCTGACCTACCTTTATTATGGTATCTCCGTTGTTTTTCCTTACTCCATGATTTCAACGTAAATGCATTTATCTAGATTTGCTTGGTTTACTTAGAGTTAATATTAGTGGTTGACGCTTATCTTTCCTTGGCTGTTAATAAAGTATACGTTTTATACAACAAGATTGCTATTCTGATAAGTAGTGACATTTTGACACACATTTTGTGACATTTATGATTTATTATTTCAGTTGTTATAATGTTGTAGATAATGTAGCAAGACAAGCTTCATATAAAATAGCAGCATGTTTTTGAGGCTTTTTTGTGTGCGTGTACTAACTTAGGTGTATGAAACATTTAACAGATTCAAGTCTTATGCATTTTTGTTGTTATTTTCATATGCACCTATCATAAAGCAATTTTTATTGTAATTTAACAAGCAGCAAAGAATCTGTGAAAATCCTGCGTCAAAATTATACGCAATAGTGAAAATAAATCGAAGTACAATTAATATTAATGCAAGGAAATTAAGTCGTAAGGAAGAAAAAGTATTCAAATGCAATCACTTATTCATTCGCTTGTATTCATGAATAAAAAGGAAATGATATGGTGTGCGTAACTTTGGAATGCGCGTACATAATACATGATGTTGAATTTGTGTATGTTAAATGATGTGTCTATATACTTATAATGTGACGAAAAAATCTGAGGGGAAATTACAATATGCACGTTGTATATATACGGATAGATTATATTTTCAATTTTATATACATCCTGAATATCATACTTTTTACATTACAAATGTAATATTGAGTTTGTTTGTTACGCTTTCATGCTAAACTGCTGAAATATTGAGACATTTGGAGTCGAGATAAGTGTCGATCTATAGACGAATAAAGGAAACTTTTTATGCGGGTCCAGGCAGTAGTTTGACTTCCTCAACTCAGTTACCCGTGCAACCCAATACTCCTAGGTAAGACTGATAGTCAGACTTACTGGCTTCTGACTACCTATAACGACTGCCAAGGATGTACAAATGACAGCCGGGATCTACAGTTTATCGTGCGATTCAAAAAATCTATGAAACCACAAAATACCATTGACATTCAACGGGACGAACTACCCAATGTCAAACCAAGTTCCCGATCACCGATCTCAAATCACTTTTACTATATACATAGTTGGTATGCACGCGATGAGGTGAAAACAATTGGTCCATGTATAATGTATATATGTATATATACTTTCTACAGTTTACATTGCATACCTGACCTCGCGTCGAATCCTGTTTTATGGTGTAAGTTGACCGTGGTGCGCGAATTTTCTCTTTCATTTCTTTTTTGTGAAGAATTATGAGATTTTATGAATGCGTTTTAGTTTAAATACTTCATTATTTTTATGGTTTATGGAGAAGAATTGAAACTTTAGTACTTTATTTTTCTAGATACTTAGGTATCTACTAAGTTATTACCGATTTCATCTGCGTCCCGAACTACTCCGCGAACCCGGATAAATAGTATTCTACAACCTTCCTCGATAAATGGGCTACCTAACACTCAAACAATTTTTCAGATCTGATCAGTATAGTTGCTGAAATTATTAACACATTCTAGTAAACAAATAATAAAATTCTTCAACTTTATAATATAAGCATAGATGTACCGTGATAGCCAATGATATGACGTTTCCATATGTTGCCAGATTTTCTCCTGTTTACTACTCCATGATCTTAATCAAATCGCCATCCTTATATTATATTTTTCAAATAAACCTCAATACATTCAGACATTTTACAACCAAAGCTCAATAAACACAACCAGCCAAGCTTTCGCATTAAAAAACTAACCAAGGAAGATAATTCTCATATTTCTAGGCCATCTCTAATTAAGTAGAATTAGTTACCAGTCTAACCAGATGCAGCTAAACAACTGTATGTCCCGACCGACTGGCATTTGACCTCTGCAACTTTATATACTGTTATATTATAGACTGTGGCTTTGTACCGTTTTGGAAAACTACTTTTCTATAAAAGGAGATAGTCGTAACGATATATTGCATATGTTAAGTGACCAGTTTAATTTGGAACGCGGTGGAATTTAAAACTACATTTTACGTTAAAAGTTTTGTAAAGAGTGGCTTCGATTCCAGATTAGACAAGAACCATTGCAACTTTTCCAAGTTTGTATGTACTTTCTATGTATATCTTAGACACCAATGACTGTGTTTCAGAGGACACGATAAACTGTAGGTCCCGGCAGTGAACATCTTCGGTAGTCGTTACGGGTAATCAGAAGCCAGCAAGTCTCACAACCAGTCTTACCTAGGGGTGCCCTGGTTGCTGGGTTGAGGAGGTCAGATAGGTAGTTGCTCCTTGTAAAACGCTGGTACTCAGCTGCATCTGGTTAGACTGGAAGCAGACCCCAACATATTTGGGAAAAGTGGGAGATGATGATAATGAGTTTATACAGTTTATTTAAGCAAGTAGCGCTACAGTCAGGGGTCAAGTTATTTTGGTTATATGTAGTATGTTTGTCGCCTCATTTAGAAGTCTGGTAGCGTTACGATTTGTCATAGTAAGTTTCCATTTTTGTTTTCGTTTTTTTTCGCATCCATTACTATTTTAGGTACCTACGTTAATAAAGCATTTAGCATTTAGCTTCTGATATTCAAATTTTCTCATTATCAAGCAAGCAAACAAAATGAAAAAAAAATACAAAAAATACAAATAAATGAATCAAATTAATCAAATTCAGGAATGTATCAAAAGTTGTACATTTCAATAACTGAATAGTCATGCATTTACATTAACCTTCTTATTTAACCTTTGAAAAAACATTTTGTCGACGACATGAATGACCTTATTGGCATATAACCGTATCACATGAAAACTGAAGGCAACACGATAAAATTGTTCTTGTTGTACTGTGAATCGATAAGAAGCTTTACGCAGTATAAAAATCACAAAAAAACCTATTCCTGAGATTAAATACACACATATATTTGTAACTTACGCTTATAAATAACGCTGAAAAGTTTGTTTATTTGCTTAAACGCGGTAATATTAGGAACTACTAGATTGATTTGGAAAATCTTGTAGGGTTGAATAGACTATTTAAGGTAAACCTGGCAATTGTGCCCCACCATTCGAAAAATTGAAATAATAAACGGTGTTATTTAAATCATGTTTATTAAAGTAATTAGTCTAAACGTCTGACTCAATAGGTATAACAATAACAAAAAAAAACTTCTTAAAAGTAATTCAAATAGCTGATATCAACGATTTCTTAAAGTCTAGGGTGGGGCACATTTCACGGATTCATCAGTCATATGTGCCTCAATAAAGCTTCTCATTTTTTAGTCTTCTTTCCTTTCCTTCAATTCCATTTTTATTGTTTATTTGAATGCCTCTTCCGTCCATGTTGAAAATTATTTCAGGCATACCAGTTTCAGTCAACACTTTCAATAACATCTCAAAATACATATCAAAATATATGCTTATGACATCTTTTATAGCTTTTTTCGTATTTTCTTTTGTCTATTTTCTTGAATCTGTAGCTTTTTCCTTCCCCATTTGCTAAAATAAAATAACCCATCAGAAATACTTAAAAATAAAAATATTAAACTAATACAGACTTGGGGCACATTACCCGAAAGAAATCGGGGCGCTTTAGCCAAAGTTCAGTACAACGTGCCCCACTTGATTTCACCAAAGAAGTTTAAGAAAAACGAAACGCAATTGTAGGTGCACAATAGTTCAAAGAGGCTAGCTTTAGAATAAAACTTTAAAAACGGAAAAAAAACATGAAGCCAACACTTTAACTCAATGTTACAACATACACAAAACATTTTCAGACTATGATACATACCTTGTGACCACATTTTCTTCGTTAAAACAAATAAATAACAGCACTGAATTGTTTACATCGACGCCATACTTCTGTCACTAACCCGAACAGACCAAATTAGCGCCAAATTCAAAATGCATCTGTCAGTTCTGCGAGTGGGGCACATTATCGACTGGGGCACATATGCCTGATTTACCCTATCAAGGGAGGCTTTTTATCGCTCTTTCCTGGTGCGTAAAGTTGTTGCCATGGGCCGTCCCATGGTTGACACTGAATTTAGGATATGAAACTGCACAAAATTAGTCAATAAAATGTATTACTTATAATTTATCTTATATTAAAAAGAGGATCACGAGAAGAAGCACTTTATACCTATTTCAAAAGTTATCCAAAATTTCATCACCCTTTCTTCCGCATCTGACCTACCGCTCTAGAAGTTAAATTCTCAAAAGTAGCACAAAACTTACATAAACGCATGCATTACGTTATTGTTCTACATACTCACAGACTAAACGAATTGAAGGTTCTATTGTCTGTCTGTTTGTCTGTAGCATGACGTATTTACTTGATACTAGACAGTTTTGGGTAAAGGGGGTCAGATAGGCAGTCGCTCCTTGTAAAGCACTGGTACTCAGCTTCATCCGGTTAGACTGGAAGCCGACCCCAACATAGTTGGGAAAAAGGCTCGGACTGGCTCGGAGGATGAGATAGTTTTGGGTAAAGAACCAACCTCTCAAGTATGAGTGTGGGTTCGATTCCAGATCAAGCAAGTACCAATGCAACTTTTCTAAGTTTGTAATGTACTTTCTAAGTATATCTTGGATACCAATGACTGTGTTTCGGATGGCACGTTAAACTGTACGTCCCGGCTGTCATTGAACATATTTGGCAATCGTTACGGGTAGCCAGAAGCCAGACAGTCTGACACCCAGTCTTACTTAGGGCCCACGCAACTGGGTTGAGGAGGTTTAGATAGGCGGTCGTTTCATGTAAAACACTGGTACTCAGCTACATCTAATTAAACTGGAAACCGACCCCAACATAGTATAGAAAAATTCAAGTCAAAGATTAGATTTAAAAGACACATTTCCCAAGTTTCTAATCCTTTAGCTCAGAATAAAGTTTCTAAAGCATTTCCTTTGCTAATGTTCTTTCTAATGATCGCAACATTTCCTTAGACATACGGAATTGACAATACCTTTCTTATGCAATGTTGGTAAAGAAAGCCATTCTATCGAACGTTAGGTTTTGTATTTTTACTTTTTTCTGAAAGGTAGTGTACGTTATGACGAGATATTTTATCTTAAACGAGTTTGGAACATAATATTTTGGTACAGGTGAGATGTTAAGTGTTAGGATTTTCAAGGCCACATTTTTTTATACTTACTTAATAATACATTACCTATCTATAATATTTTATGAGGCCTGAGAACGTGAGGAGATTTTTTTGTACAGATACTAGAAGCAAACTTTTTCTTCGTTATGCGGTTTTTTTACATAAGAATGGAGTCAGGCTAATGCACAATGTTTAACAAAACCTCAGACAACCAAATAAAGAAAACAAAAATACCTAACTTTTCATTCAATTTACCAAATTCAGAGAGAAACAAGTAACTAAAAATATTTTAAATTGTTTTACTTAGTACCTACTTTTGGCAGTAATAATCCTAAAAAAAAAAACAAAATACAATCACTCTAAAAGAATCCGTTTATTTCAATGACCCCACCTAATCACTTTTGTACTCACCTGTACGTACCTGTGGTGTTCAGCGTCTAAGTTTAGGGCAGGTAAATAAAACCACTAGAAAGTACTTTCACACACTGCAAGTCGCACGCGCACGTCCGCTCAGCTCAACCGTCGGGTCTCGACTCATCGCCGCCGGTGGCGCCACGCGTGCGCTTTGCTCAGTTTTAATTCTTAAACGTCACACCTCTTCCTTGTTTACAATATGAAGAAAATACCATATAATTAATTTACAATATGAAGAAAATACATATAATTAATGTAACATAAATTAAACTTATTTACTTAATCAACCATTTGGAAGGAATTGTTTCAATCACGATTATTCAATATTGTCAGTATCTTTCAGCGCCTCATTACTGTCGAGTGCTGCATCTTGTGTGTGTTTTTCTGGATCATATATTTGCCATTCGCCTTGAACTTTTTTTAGGTGCACGATGTTCCTTCTATATTCCTGGCCTGAATCGTCGTTCCTTACCTTATATTCATTCCCACTAGAGCTGAGAACTGTGTGTGGGGTGGAGTTGAATGGAGCAGTAAGCTTATTTCCTTTTGTCATATTTTTCACATATACTTTTTCTCCAACCTCTATTCCATATTCTGTAGCTTTCCTTCTTCTGTCTTCATACGATTTTCCTTTTTCTTTCATTATAATGTCTTTATCCCTTACTTCCTCATCAACTCCACTCCTCTCTCGAACTATAGATGGTAACTTGTCTCTAAATTTCCTGGAAAAGAAAAGTTCACCAGGTGTTTTGCCTGTCGTGCTATGGGGTGTACTATTGCACATCATTAAGTAATCTAAGAGATCTGACTGCCAATCAGACTTTAAAGTTTGACTTATTTGTAGACGTTTAAGGATATCCCGATTTTGTCTCTCGACTTCGCCATTCTCCTGAGGAGTGTAAGGGGTCGTACTCAGTAATTTAATACCCATTTCTTGGCAAAAATCTCTAAATTCTTGGCTGGTAAACTGTCTTCCATTGTCAGCAGTCAAGGTCATGGGTATACCCAATCTTGAAAATATCTCTTTCAACATTGTCGTGGTATCTGCTGTGGTAATTGATTTCATAACTTTGATCTCCTTATACCGGCTGTAATAATCCACAATTACGAGTAAGTAATGTCCCGACGGAAGAGGACCAAGAAAATCTATCGCGACGTCTTGCCAAGCTTGGTCTGGAAGCTGGCGTCTTTTTAACGGTAATGGAGGATTCCCAGCAGATACAAGAGTGCATCCCCGGCAACTTTTAACTTTAGCCTCTGCATCTCTATCTATTTTAGGCCACCAGACTTTGGTGCGCAATCTACCTTTCATCGCTACGATGCCCGGATGACCTTCGTGAGCTGCATCCAAAACTTGTTTCCTAAGACTAATAGGAATAACAATTTTATCATTCCTCAGGAGAATGCCGTCGTGAGTCCAAAGTTCGGTTTGAAATATTCGATACTGCATGATTCGAGGCTCCCACTTGTTTGTGTTTAAAGCCTCCTTTACTAGTTGGATCTCCTCATCTGTTTCAGAGGATTCGATCAACGTCTGCATAGGGATTGCGCAGGGTCTCGCGTATTGAACAAGTTGGTTTATATGGGATTCATCTTCACAATCGAGAGTATTATGTGTGGATTGGCATAAACGAGAAAAAGGATCGGCTATGTTGCTTTTCCCAGGGCGGTATATAACACGAAAATTATATGACTGAAGGCGCAAAACCCAACGTTCAATCCTTGCACAAGGCCGGGATCTCAGTCCAAAAATAACCTCTAACGGTTTGTGGTCCGTTATGAGATCAAAATTTTTCCTACCATACAGATAAACGTGAAAATGCTCTACGGCCCAAACTAAAGCTAACGCCTCCTTCTCCGTTTGGCAGTACCGCTTCTCAATCTCCGATAGGCTCCTATTCCCGAAAGCAATAACTCGGGGTCCCTTTTCATCGATTTGCACTAGTACAGCCCCAAGCCCAACTGGACTAGCATCTGCTAATACCTGAGTATGATCTTCAGGGTCGTAATAACCCAGACTTTTTATATTCTGGAGTTGAACTTTGAGTTGGTCAAAAGCTGTTTTTTGCTCTTGTTCCCAGTATTTCGATAGGTCTGACTTTTGACCAACTTTCAGTTTTAAGAGTTTCCTAATAGGCTCAGTAGTGGTTGAAAAATTAGGGATCCATTTATTAACGTAATTCAATAAACCAAGAAAACTTTGAATTTCGTCAATAGTTTTGGGTTCTCTAAATGTTTCTACACTTTTTATATACGTATCTAGAGGTTTTACCCCTTCCGACGACAGCTGATGACCCAAAAATTCGACTACCTTAGCATTAAAGACGCATTTCTTCTGATTGAGTGTTACATTATATTCTTTAAGTACCTCTAAAACACGGTCTAAACGGGCTTTATGTTCGACTTCATCACTACCGTAAACAATAATATCGTCGATAAAGTTAAGCGTTCCTTCACAAGGTAACAAAATTCTCTCAAGTGTTTTTTGGAATAGTTCTGGTGCACAAGAGATGCCGAACATCAATCTCTTGTAACGGAAAAGTCCTCGTGTGGTGATAAAAGTAGTGATGTGACGACTCTCTTCACTGATTTCGATCTGATGAAACGCGTCTCTAATGTCTAATTTAGAAAAGATACGAGCTTTCCTAAATTTTGGCAAGAGTTTGTCCATCGTGGGAAGAGGGTAATGTTCTCGAAGAATTGCTTTGTTAGCTACCCTCATATCTACGCAAAGACGAACGCTTCCGTCACTTTTCAACACCGGTACTATAGGAGACACCCACCTGGATGGTTTATTCACGGCTTCTATTATATCCAACTCTATTAATTCGTCAATTCTTTTATTAACCTTTTCCTCTAGGGGTACTGGAATTCGTCGACATGGTTGACTAACAGGTGTAATTGTATTATCTATTGCTATATCTAGTGTGATATTTTTGAACTTGGGGAAGGGTCCCTGATTTTGAGATTCACTTACCGCATTGATGTCCAAACCTAATTTGAGGACTTTAAGATCTGTAGCCGTTTCTTTACCGAGTAAGTCTCGTGTCCCGCCTTGGATAACGTAGAAGGTGCTGTTTTTCTGTTCTGCTCCGATTTTAATCACAGCTTGGAAAGAGCCTAGAACTGTCAAGGGTACCGAGCTACCGTACGCCATAAATGTTTTGTCTGGTTTTGCATTTTGTTTTGTAGCCTGTACATTGCAACTTTTAAGATAGGCCCATGTTTTATCAGTTAATATGTTGTGATTACTTCCAGAGTCTATTAAAAGTTCAACGTTGTCGACACCGCCTATGCCGCATCTAATTTTACCATCCCCATCAAAGTAAAATATGTAATTGACGTTGGATGATGCCTTTTTCTGATCGTCGTTAGAATTTTCGGATTTTTTGGCACTATTGTCATGTTTTATCTTTTTAATAGGCATTTTTCCTCCATTTGCGTGCGTCGACCTACGTTTACTAGCCCGCGTTCGACACTTAGCCATGAAATGTCCAATATACCCGCATTTTGAGCATTTTTTATCTTTGGCGGGACATGTTGGACTGTCACCATTATGCTTCTCACTTCCACAACGTGAGCAACCTTTATTTTGGTCAAATTCACGCTTAGTGTCAATTTTATTTATATTCGCAATGGGACGCGGTGCACTACCGTTGCCGTAATCCGAGAGCTGCCTTTGTACCGACTCTATAGCATTCGCTTCCGCTATGACTTTGTCCAGTGTAACGTCATCACCTAAGGTAAGGATTTTTTTCTTGAGTTCCATTGAATTGCATTTTTCGACCACTTGATCGATTATGTTGTCGTCTTCCCCATTAGCAAATTTGCACTTTTTGCTCTGCTGACGCAGCCTTACAAGAAATTTTTCAAATCTCTCATCAGTTTCTTGTTTAAGTAGTCTAAATATATGCCTTTCATAAACCTTGCTTTGTTTAGGCAAAAAGTACTCGTTTAGTTTATCTATTGCTACCTTGTAAACATCTGTTGAGTCTGTTACATCTGCACCCTCAATGTGCGCTCCAGGGATATTATAGTACACCTCTTGCAAGGCTGTGCCACCCATATGCAGAAGAGTGGCTCTTTTTATAACTGGGTTTTTAATTTCTGACGCAAGAAGATATATTTCTAGAGCCCGTCTCCACTTCTCCCAGCGGAGTCCCAGTGACATGGGATCGCCGTCACATTGCAGTGGTTCAACTGGTGGAAGGCTGGACATTTTTTGGGGCGTCCTGGAACAATGTTCATGCTTACACTTGCATTATCTTTGCACCCTTGGCGCTATTTACATTTAGGTGTTATTCTATTTCTACTTAGTGGATAAGACCAGATTAATTAATCTTGAGTTATAAAATACTATCACGTGAAATGTAATTTGTATTCTAAATTTGTAAATATCTCACACGTAATATTCATTTAACTAATGTAAAATACTCGGAGATAGCTTTAATTTGTAAATAATGTTTGTGGTTTGTGGTCAAGTAAACAATTTGATGTAAATAGTATAAAAGTTATAATTGATTCATAGTGAATCATAACAAATGATTTTTTAATTTTATTATAATTGAAATTGTATCTGTATTTAATTGTAAGACGTAAACAAATAATTTAAATATTTCTGTTATTCTACTATTCATAAACAATGTTTACGAAATCATTTACCGGTCCTTATCCACTTAATTGTTTGCTCCTTGGCAAGGTTGTACACCATTGTGAATGTATGCAAACATTTGTGCACCTTGGCACTGTCTTGTCGATCTATGCTCCTTGGCAAAATTGTTTTATTATTTTGTACCCTTGGTACACTCTTCCCAAGGCTATTAATATTTATAACCTGAAATATCAGATTACTTATGCTAAAGTTGTGTAACGTGTGAATCCTTGTTATCATTTACAAAATTAACCCGTTATCTGTCAAATATCATGGACTATTAAACCTAATTGTAAATAATTTAATGGTAAAATTAATGAATTTACTCATGATTACTAAACTAATTACAATACATCGATTAATAAATGCAGTTATACATGTCTTAACCGATCATTTTTGTATTTTGTAGCAATTTTGCTGCGTTACCTACATGGTTACTTTAAAATTTAAGTTTATAGGTAGTTAATTTCATTCGGATAAATAATAACACAAAATATAGGTATTTGGTTTAAGCATTCGGGACGGTTAAAGTTTGTTCAATCCGATAGTGACATCTTTTAATAAAACAAAATAAACTAAATAAACTTTAACTCGATAGTGGGTTGTTTATTATTCGTAATATAATATAGGTAGGTAGGTAGGTATGTTATTTGTCAACTGACGTGCTTCTATAATCTACCGCCATCGAACGAACAGTGTTTCAACTGAAGAAAATCCGCTTGATATTTAAACAGATAATAAGACTTTTATTCATCACAACACAACTTTAGCCGTATACTCAGCACAATGCCTTTAGTAGTTGACTTGTTTTCTTTTCGACGGACATTATAATCACAGCACAATAATTTATGACTCATTTGTACTTACAATAATGTGCTTCTCTGTTTTATTTAAGTCTAATAATCTATTTGTAGCCTTGTGAAGATTGATTCATACTTATGCATTTTGGGTTCGCATGCTCTTACCTCCCTATTTATTATTATTATATATTTTTTTTTTTTTTTTGACACTTTATTTTCATAATTTATATGATTTCCACTTACATGAAATCTCGTCGCCACGTGTGGTGTTCAGCGTCTAAGTTTAGGGCAGGTAAATAAAACCACTAGAAAGTACTTTCACACACTGCAAGTCGCACGCGCACGTCCGCTCAGCTCAACCGTCGGGTCTCGACTCATCGCCGCCGGTGGCGCCACGCGTGCGCTTTGCTCAGTTTTAATTCTTAAACGTCACAGTACCTTTTGGGTGTTTTTATACAGGTAGGCGTGACTCCTCATCCGGCGCGCTAATGGCACAGGTTCGATTCCCGATCGCGTGCCGTGCTTAGGAATTTTAATACCCTGCTTTGTTGTTGTTTTTTGTTACTTATTTTTTGTTGAAATCTTACGTTGAGTCGTTTTGTTCGGGCGTGGAGATTTGAGCTGAGAATGGATTATTTTTAGATATTTATGTCGTGGATTGAAATTTTTTTCTGGATTTTGGATTTTTGGGTGTTATATTTTTTTGTGAATCTGTGTTGTGTGTGATTATATTCAGGGTCGCGTTTATGCCATCGATGAAAAAATGAGAAATGCCTTAGACGTCTTAGAAAAAGGTTTTAAGCTCAACTTTTAATTTTTTGATACGTCCACCGATTTCAATGAAAATTAATACTACAGACAGGAAACGAAGGGAATTTAGGTAATAACAATTTTTTTATTCCGCATCACCACTGTTTTTTTTTGTTTGTTTTTCTATAAAAATCTTGCTTTACACTTCTACTCAGCATTACATTTAACACAAAACAAAACCTAGGCGTGTCTTCATAGGAAAAAAGCTAGTCAGTTAATATATTCTTAGCAAACAAAAAATACCTAGCTATATACCTTGTCTAAATGTCATGTTTGCTAGCCAGACTGACAGGATAAGCTATCGAGTTGATTGCTATGAGCTCATCGCGAAATCTGATGTCATTTGCATAGTAGATACTCTTTGTGCCTGGTAAACTGTGTGTGCATCTTGGAGAAAAAAACTTAAGTCTATAGTTAATAAGCCTGTTAACATTGTCTTGAACTGGGAATCCAACTCAGTACCGTGTGAACAATTGCTGAAATAGACTGCTAATTCAAAACGGTCCGAAAAAAATACATTAAGAATTTTGGACTACGTATGTCCAGAATAGTTTCCTATTCATACGAATTGAATGAGAAACGCTTGGTCCGTGGAAGGGTGTCTAATAAAAAAAAGTGTCTTTTAATAAACATTTTTGAGACTTGGCTGTCATTTATATTTATCTAGATTTATTATAGTCATTATGGGAAGTCAGTCAGAATCCATCAACTATGGGGATCAGTGGGTTGCCCGGTTGACTGATATAAAAACTTCAGATAGGCAATCCATATAAAGTGCTTATTACTCTAGGTTAGTTGAGAAAGGTCTAGGCAGAATTAAACCAGCTTATTATTCAAATAAACTTCAATATGCTTTTATACTTCCCTTGTTATAGACAGCTAGCAAAATTCTTTGTTCAGACAAAAGCTCAGCAGAAAGAATGGTCTCATTGCCCGATTGGTCAGGCACTTGGCCGACTTACGGTATCGAGTCGCCAATTACCGAGAATCGATTCTTCCGGAAAATCGATGTGAGCGGTTACGTAATCGGTTTGGAATCGAGTGCGGTTCGGGTAATGTCGGTTTTTAATTAAATGGCTTTTTGTTTGTGTAGCTGTTTGTTGAGTATTTGTTTGTTTCGTCATAAGTGATAAGTAGAAGTTGAAGTCATTATATTTTTACTGACAGCACGGTATTAACACTTAGGTGTGTAGTTATGTCAGTTTGTTTTATGAGATCAGGAGTAAATTGACGCCAAACGGTATAAGGAACGTTACTGCTTATGTGGGAACGTTAGACCTAAGTTCACCAGCAGTTTCTTAAGCTGAACTGTTTATTGTAGTGTAATTTTGAATTTAATTTTGTGAGTATAAGTTTATGTTGTTGGTGAACTTGGGGTTCAATCTTTTTACAAATAACAGGTGAAATTGTTGGATAGGCAAGTAAATTATAAATCCTAAATTGAATCTATGTTTGCTTGTTATTTCGTGATAAATTGACTCAATCAATTTCATTGACATTTGGTACAAATAGAAACAACATTTAATGGAACCCTAAAAAGTACATACGTAGCTTCAATCCGGACTTCAAATGATTCCCTCAGGGTAATAAGCGAAACTACACTTAACTCCACTATTAATATTAAAAGCTATAATAACAGAGAAATGCATAGGTTTGCCTCTCACCAGTGCTGACCTCTGGCGGCGAAAGCGCAAGGTCGCTTCTCTCGACTTCATTGATGTCTTGAATGTTACAAGATTCGTTTGTTTGTTTGTTTACTTGATTGTTGGTAAGTTTGTGTAATTGGGAAAGAAGTGAATATTTTAGTAGTTAAACTTATGAAAGAATAAAACAGCTACTTCGTAATAGTAAAGTTAAAGTTAAGCAAGGTCGCTTCACTGTGGTGTTCTGGGTTCGCTTTTATGAGTAACAAGATTTGTTTGTTTGTTTACCAGCCTGCTAGTATTTTGGTGCAGTTAAACCACCATTGTACTAACTGACTGACAGCTGCTGTCATCCTGTAAAAACAATGGTATTTTCCTCAGTCTCAAGTCATTTCACAGGCTCTAGACTATCTGTCTGTGTATTCGGTTCAGTGGATTTGTCGTGAAACCCGGACAAACAGGATAGGACAGACTGGTGACAGACAGAGTTCCAATTAAAATATTAGTAATGGTAGACTTATAACTTTATATTTATATTTTTAGAGTAAAAGTAGCTTTATACCTAACCTCCTTCATTTTAAAGTAAACTTAAGTTTACATGTCACAAGTGAAAAAGAGTGACTAAAGAGTTTTAATTCCATAACCAAACTCCTTACTCAACAGGACACAGTCTACCCAATACAGTATACAAACCAACTGACCTACGGAGTACCGTAAAGCAAACGTTCGTAGACTGTGTAAAAAACAACGCGCGTAAAGGAATGCAACCGGTTGGACTAGCCTCGGTTAGAGGGCAGCTAGTGGACAACGTTACTGCCTAGGCCTTAGAGTAGGTAAACAACTGGATAAGCTATTGCCGGGCCTTTGTGAAAAGCAAGACCAATGATCATACGAGTATGTAACACTATATTTTTTTTCTTTGAATTGTAGAAATTATTGTTCCAGTAACGATTGCACTAAAATTATTTTGTATAATTTATTAATACATTTTTAGCTCAATTTGGATTGTATAACATTCTCAGGACTAGATAGAAAACTATGTTTGTAATTATTTTTCTTTTCTTTTAAAAAAGAGTGTCCATGGAGTTTCTTGCCGGTTCTTCTCCATGAGACCAACTCTTTGGAACCGTGCACCTAACTTTGACGTTTCGAAAGAGCTTTCATAGGCCTATTTAAAATAAAAAAAATTTGAGTTTGAGTTTAGGTGATTTCCCATTGTTTCACTCGTGTCCTGTGGGAACTACTGCTTATTACTCGGGAAGAGTCTGGCTTTCCAACAGGGATTTTTTTTTTCAAATCGGTTCAATAGTTTCGGTGCCTTTAGAGTACAATCAAACAAATGTTACTTCTTTATTTTTTAATATAGATAAAGGGTTACTTGTAATGCGAACTATATTTCCTTCCATACTTACTTTATATTACAAGTAAACCTGTATATGTGTGTTGTTTATGCTTGCGTTAACAATTTTGTGATGTGGTCGAATATGCATGAGTATGCTATAATTTTTTCGCCTGAATTGACAGACTTAATCAAAGAAAGGGCAGTTCCAGTTAGTTAAATACTCTAAGAGCTATGCCGATTACATTTGCTTGTGATTGTTCGGACAATACGAACTCTTTTAGTTTATTTTTGTTGCTTGTAAAAGTTGTTGGTGTAGGTACAAGTCTTGAAGTTGGGCGGGAAACGACCGCCATGTTGCTTTTGGTCTATGCTTGAAGCGATGTTTAAAAGAAATGCGATCTTAAAAATTTGTATTGACTTTTGTCATGCAGAACATTTTAAAGATTTTTTGAATTTTATCTGGGCTCGGAGCAGCATCTTTTCTTTTATTTACAAAAACAAGACATATAGTACATATCTATCGTTATAGATAAGATATCTACCGTTCTGATTCGAAATAGCTAATAACTTCAAAATGGCTTAGCCGATTTTCCACCATTCACTGCTGAAATACAAGCTTTTATCTAAACAAATCCCAACCAAATCAGTTCACCCATTCAGTGCCACAGACAAACACACGTAATGGTCAAACTTATTAACAGCCAAAACAAGACATCTTTTGCATCTTTACCATACACAACAAGGTGCTCAATACGAAACAAACTGAAACGGCTAAAGGTGGAAATATGAGTAGTGATGTCACAGTTGCATCACTCCATTCAGGGCTTCGCGGCCGTGCGTGTGACCACAAAATATTCTTAAAGATGTTGAAGATTTTTCTTTATATTTTTCAAGGGTTGTCACTTCATATCCTTGCGGTCTTTACGGGTAGTCAGAAGCCGGTAGGTCTGACACCAGGCTTACCAAGGGGTATTGGGTTGCCCGGGTAACTGGGTTGAGGAGGTCAGATAGGCAGTCGCTCCTTGTAAAGTACTGGTACTCAGCTTCGGTTAGACTGGAAGCCGACCCCAACACAGTTGCGAAAAGGCTCTCTGGAGATGATGATGATGATGTAGGCTTAAGATTTTCTTTTGTTTGTGTGAATTTATTCAGGCTACTCCTACCAAACAAACTGAAACGGCTAAAAGTGCTAATATGAGTAGTGATGTCACAGTTGCATCATTCCATTCAGGGTTTCACGGCCGTGCGTGTGAGCACAATATGTTCTTAAAGAGATATTGGAGATCTTTTAAGTAATTTTGAGAAGTTCTAAATCATGATTTTGTGATGGGAGCTGGTTAAAAGGGGACTATATTGAATGTAGTGTTTATGTCAAGCAAACTATGTAAGTACCTATGTAATTAAAATTATCCAAGAGTTAAAAATATATTTTATTTAAAAATAGAGATCATTAATATGCTTAAATGATATTTTCTTTTTAATATAGGTATCATAAAATGTTGGCAAATATTTAATCGTAGTATGTACGTAAACTTATGAATTAGTTCCTGAAACCACGTTATAAATGTCAAAAACTTCAATACATTTGTTTGAAACTTAAAATAAAGTGAAAACATAAAATATTTTAGCGTTGAATCGCTAAACAAAAATGGCCGACTGTTTTGCATGCATATGTTAAATTACACAAATATGTATATTATAGTTATAAGATGGATAGAGATAGATATTACACTTTTAAGATGAATCTTATGTAACTTTTCGCCATTTATGCGTTATTCTCACTGTTATAACTCTGTCTGTTTGTCTATTGCGCTTTCACACTAAAACTATTGAGCCGATTTAAATCGAATTTGGTAAACAGATAGTCCAGAGTCCAGAGCCTGAAAAAAGACCAGGCTTACTTTTTATCCGGGTGCGGGAAGTTTTTTGGACACTAGTGGAACAACAGAGAACTAACCTAATAAGGACAAGTCATAAAGTTACATTCCATAAGCAAACCATCAAACCATTTCTATTTTCCAAATGTCTAGATATCAAATATCGATCTCTAATCTCAAAACAACTCAAAGATCGGCTACTGAATTCCTTAGTAAAACAGCTACAAACTTAACCTTATAAGTAATCGACAGTAAAAACTTACTACAACATATTGCCTTTGTCAATGGCAATACAAATACATATTCAATGCGTAACATTGAAGGCGTGACTTTATAATTGCGAGTTTTCTCTCACGTCCCGATAGAGGTCGCTTGTGACGGATATCTAGTACTAATGTAGGGTTAGTGACAAGTATATTGTAGGTATGTCTGGCCAAAGTAAGGAAGAAATTTAAAGATTTTTTTAACTTTTTAGGGCTCGATATGTACCCAAAGGTTTAACGGGTTAACTGGACTATTATTACCTACTTAGACTTCGTCGCCAGACTGTATCTCAAGAACCTTCTTTACTAAGTAACTGTAACTGTAGCTAGACAGAGGTGCTGTATTATTGTTTCGACTATAAAAACAAGTACCGAAAACTAGAATAAAATAAATGTATTAGGGTGCTCCAGATCAAAAAAAACTCGCACTTAGCTGGTTAATGATTGGATCATAATATGACATAGCATTGAACATTAGCATTGTACAAATTCTCATGTTTTTTATTCAAGTCTCTTGTTTAAGATTTATTTTATTGATTAGGTTGTCAATCATGGACCCAGGCCGACCTAGGCTATCCATCTTTTGTGCTATGCGCTATTATAACATGTTTAAACATTATTGAACATGGCCTGTTGGTTGGCTATTTTGATGTTTTTGTCTAGACTTAAGAATAGTAACATTAAGGCGAGGAAGTGGTCAACAATAATTCCATAACCGGCACGCGCATCTAAGGCGCCAAAAGGGGTCGGAGCGTCTGAGCGGGGCGAGGATAAGAATACGCGCGCTAGCTTATAACTAAAAGTCGTAAGCGACAAAATGGTTTTGTAATTGTATTATTTAGAAATGATAATTTGATAAAAAATCCTACTACAATTTTAAAGAGTATGTATATACTCAACTACTAAAAAAGTTAAGAGGCTTTAATCGGTCCCGTTTGCCCATAATATGTGAATCTCTTTTTAAAAAGAGGTATGTTTGATATATTTTTCTCTGTTATAAAAGTTACCTAATCATGTTTCTACAACTAACAAAATAAGGTTAATATCATGAACTTTCAGGTAAC
Source organism: Helicoverpa armigera (assembly GCF_030705265.1). NCBI lineage: Eukaryota > Metazoa > Arthropoda > Insecta > Lepidoptera > Noctuidae > Helicoverpa > Helicoverpa armigera. Next base: position 8,842,326 of record NC_087141.1, read on the forward strand.
CAAGTTGTATTTTGATCCGTTTTGTATTTACTGAGAAAAATTGACATCCTTGGCGCCAAAAATTCCAATTCGTCCTCTTAAGGGTATATACTTATGTATACTTAGTTTTTGCTGAAATGAACCTCAATTTGATTAATGTGAAACTATTTCGTGCGATATTTTATAATTGAGCAGGATTTTGCCATACCTGGATTCATTATATTTTTATATCGGTGCCTAAACAAAATTCAAGCAAACGAAGATAACATTACAAACAGAATTCAGTAAATTCTTGTTTTAAAGAAATTAAATTTATATTACAATTGACCGCGGTAATTTCAGAAATTAAAGGTACCCTTTTTATGGATTAAGGTTATAGGTTACTTTTTATAGGACTACGCCAAGTTCTACCTCACTGATGTAACCCAGTGGAAGCTAGTTAGATATACTATAGCTGCCGTTATTAAAACTATAAATCTATCCTAAATTAATAGTCTTATGTCATTCAAAAGTAGTAATTATTTCGCTCGATAAAATGAAAGGCTTAACAATGTGTGCAATTGCCTTCTCCTTGGATTTTATTATCCAATAAAAAACATTTCAATACTTCCATAACGAGATAGAACGAATCAATTTAATATTTTTATATTAACTCACTCTTATATTCAATTGAATCGATATTAAAAATCGATACAGTTTTTCAGATATCTCGATTCTGAATTGAATAACGAGTAATCTTCAAAAGCTAGTTTTTATCCTTTTAGAAGTTAGAAATTACTTATATTTTTGTGTTGACGTGAATGTCATAATAAAGTTGTATTTTTATATTTATTGAATTTTGTAAGAATAGTTAAATTACGTTATCTTTATAAAGTAAAAGTGTGTCTGAATATCGGTTACAAACTTGTATAGGTACTGTGTCTGAATTCCTTTACTAGGACCTACAAAATAAAATACAAATATATTTTTTGGAACAAAAAGCACATTAACAAAATTCAAAGTAGCCTTCCTTAATAAATAGGCTTTCTAGCATTGAAACCTTTTTACAGCTAACAGAATCTTCAGCTTTGAAATTGTAAATAAATGGAAGAATAAATTTAAAAAATAAATCTTCAGCTTTATAATATTAGTTTAAGTAGATGATAAAAACTAGCTATCGGAATTTGAACCGGAGATCAGTACATGGGACAAAAACATATAACTAACAAGCTTTAATGTACAGTTACTTTATCAAATTATTCACTACATACACTACATAGGTACATAGTATATTATGCTATAACGGTTATTTAACTAATAATTTTGTACATTCAAATAGCTGTCCACTGCTGGACATAGGCCTCTCCAAGTGCACGCCACTGAGATCGATTTTCGGCTTCTCGCGGACTGCGATAGGCTGATGATGTGATGTGTGATGTGAAATAGCTGTCACTTTAAATAAATCACATTCTAAATTAGATTTTACACGATGTTAATAAAAAAATATGAGAAGTTACCAATTAAATTTCAGATTAAAAAGTTGAACATCGAAAAATTATGTATATTATTATATTCCTTTGTCGCGTAATTACTATTAAATAGACTTTGATGAAACTTTGCAGTAAATATAGCTTATACATCAGAATAACATGGCTACTTTTGCGAGAAGGTCTTTCTTCGGGAAGTGGGTGAAATCGCGGGAAGAAGCTAGTCTATCAATACATTTGTCAAGATATTTTTTTGAATGAGAATAAAGTTTCTTTAAACCTTTATAAGTCTTAAGTCGGCCAGAGCAGATTCGTACACCGCAGGTAACTAATCTACATACATAATATACATAATATGTAAAAGAATTCTTCCTTGAAGAATTTTAACACAACTACTAATTAACACATCATATTTTCACAAATACACCTGACACTTGTAACCCGTCAGTGCGGCTCTTTGTTGTCAATCCGTTGAATCAATCAATCAATCAGTCTGAATCGTCGATTGATAGATTGACCCTTTACGTTCGCGCTCCAGTGAATACTTCGGAACAAATTCGGCGTTTGAATTGAATTTATTACTTCAACCTGTACGTTCTACATTGTGTATTAGACATTGAAATTATTCTGAAAAGCATTAATTAACTAATTAATAAATGACGGTATATCATCAGCCTTTTTATCGTCCCACTGCTGGGCTGCGGCCTCCTCTCTCACGGAGAAGGATTGAGCATTAAACACCACGCTTGCTCAATGCGGGTTGGTGATTTCAGACTTTATAGTCCAGGTTTCCTTGAGATGTTTTCCTTCACCTTTACTCGGCCATTCAGTTGTCTAAGAATTACTGAAAAAGGCAAGGATAAACTAGAAAAGTTTCATTGGTTCATTGATACTTGCTTGATCTGGAATTGAACCAATTATACTTGAGAGGCTAGTGCTTCTACCAATAGGCTATCATGTCATAAATCACTAGCTAATTGATAATTTATTATTGTTGAATGTGTCACAATATTTTCTCATAATAAAGTAATTTTCTTTGTACATGCTTAGAATTACGTACACCTATTACGTTAATATTATTTTCTGCAATGTAACATACACATAAGCGGTCCGACCACAGCGAGGTCGACAACATTTTAATAAATTCTAATTGTTGTGTTATTTTGTTCCTGATTCTAGCGTTTTCTTTGTTTGAAGAATGTTGTGTTTTGTAAACAATAGAGTTTTAATACAAATGTTTTAATAATATACCTACATCATATTTGTGCTGGTCTCTTTATTGTTTTAATTATTTTTATAAAAAATATTAGAGAGTTATTTATATTACTTATGCCTAGCAATTCATTTTCTACTTGCTGTTTCCCACTTCAGAATAAAAAATAGTCTATGTCCTTGCACAGGCTCAATGTTTTCTGCAAATTTCACTTAATTCGCTTCAATAGTTTTGGCTTGAAAGGGTGATAGACAGCCCGAGTTTATTTCGTTTTAATAAAATTACTTTAAGGATTTAAACTTGATCAAAATATAAACAGTCTATTCTCAAAGCTTTCTTCTCTTCTTCAAAACTACAAGTTCAGAAAAATTTAATATTTGGTAACGTATAAAAAGCTAACGTGTTCTATATTTTATTGAAATATCTCTGTTTCTATGCTTTCCTATCTGATGAAATAAGTGTTTATCTTTTAGAATCTATGATTCATCAGCTGAAAATAAATTTCACATTCCTTACAAAATGTTATCTTTGTAAAATATTTCCTGTTACAAATCTTAAAAGAATTCTCCACATTCCATCTTTATCTTTTACACTCGAATGACTGATATCGATCGAAAAAACGTTACACAATATTGATTTTTACACTCGGTGACAATAAAATTGGGCTAGTCACAAAAATATTATTGCCTCCCAGAACTGATCTACTGTTTTGTGGGTTAATACTATATTTAGGATTTTACCTATATATCAACTTATAGCATTAAAAGTATGATGTCTTTAAAGAGGAAAATTTTGTTGGTTTGTAGGTAGCCTCCGAGGCTCCAAAACTACTGAACCGATTTGAAAAATTCTTTCACTGTTGGAAAGCTATACTTTTCCCGAGTAGCATGGGCTATATTTTAACAGGCATCATGTGTTTTATAGTGTATTTTTCCTATTTTCTATGTAAGTAAGGTACGAGTGTGCAAAACCAACAGTATATAAAGACAAAATGTTAATAAACTTTCTATTCCACCAAGTCGATGTTTTGTTAATGGCTTACAAAGCTTATCAGGCACCCAGCTGATAGCAAAACGGAACTATCTTCAAGATAAACAAATACATGCATGAGGACTTAGTGAGGAATTCTGCTATTTCCAAACTAATAAGCTTCATTTTAATTTACACCATAATGTTTAAGCAATAAGGTTCAATTCTCCTTGAACGCAAAATGACAATGAAAATGGGCAGTTTAAGAAAAGCTTTTTATCCTACAAAATAAGGTTGAATTTTCTTTGACTCTATAGAGTCACACTATAGGTACAAAAACTTCAGGAATGGTATCAAGACTGAATCTTCACGCTCTTACCGTGTACGATGTAGGCAGAGTTATCAATGTTTGTATCGACAATGAGAAGCCACTGTATGTTTAAAAAAATCTGTAAATAATTTAAATCATGTAAACTTTCTTGAAAGTCGGAAAATAGTAAATGTGAAATTATGAAAACTTACAAATATCAACACAAAAACATCATTATTGTCAACATCACTTGTGTGATTTATCAAGAGGTATTTTCGCCTACTTAGGCGTAGTTAGAATCTAAAATAATCGCTTAATAAATAAGTATTAAAAGTATCAACTTATGCATAGCTTAGCATACTTAATACTTACTAGTCAACTGTTAACCGTATATTAAGCGGTATAGCTACAACATTACACATTCAATAAATAACATTTAAAATAATGTGCATACATTTAAACATACTCAATTTACTATACTATATACCATATTATTTGATTTATAACATGTTTGGACTTTAAAAGAGACTATGACCCTTGAGTTTGTTTCGGCATTTCTTCTCAGGGATCAGTCATTAGGAAATGCCGACCTCAGCGTTCTTAAAAATGACGTGTAAAAGTGATATAATGTCCAACTTGCAAAATAAACGATTTCATTTCATTTTTCATACTTAAAGAACTAGCCAAATCTCTTCCACACAGCACAGAGGTATATTACTAAGCTCTGCGCGTTTTGGTGCGCGCGCGCCGGTCGTTGACAGCGCGCGTGCCGCTCGCGTTTTTATATAGCAATGTTATACAAAGCGCAGTTTGTTAGGTAAGCGAGACAATTGAGTCAATGCAAGAATAGGCAGTTTTTTGTAGGCTGTAGATTAATGGATATCTTTTGATTCGGCTGTTTTTGAAAATTATATCATGATTTATTGGGAAAATTACATTAAGCTACAATCTGTTTTACGTTTTTTGAATAAAGAAATAGTACCTATTTATTTATTTATAAAATGCCTTCGAATTTTGGATGTGGTACATATTTTTAGTTTTTTTAGAAAAAAATACATCTATGAACTTACACTTTACCTCTAACAATAGGACGGCAGATATCATGTCAAAGTTCTCTGCTCTGGCTGCAAAAAACTGCACAATACCTACAAATTAGTACATTGTTAAACATACAGCCATGAAGTACCTAACTTATCCGAAATAGTATAGATACAAAGAAGTGGTGCTACTTTTTTGTGCACTAAGTGTACTTACAATAGATTTTTTTGTGCGGGTTGTTTTGGCTTTGTAGAAGCATGAAGTATGATTTTAACTATACTCGAAAGTAAGTTCAGATTATTCAAGTTCAGAATATTTTAAAATGGAGAAGTTTACAAAAGTAGTCTTTACCACAACCGAAAAAAATAATCTTGAAATAATATGGCATTTCCTGGTCAAGTAAAGCAAGAAAATTATACGTTCGAAAATGTTTCATGATTATTTTATAAATACATTTTATTTGCAGTCATACAACAATTATAATACAATTCAACAAAAAAAAATCTGGTTGAAAAACTAAACAACATTAGAAAATAAAAAGCATTTTTTTTTCATCTAGGTTTTCTGTTCTAATAATATTATCATAGTAAATACTCGAATATATAAAAAAAAAAAACTCAAAATCTAGCTCACTCACATACCAGCTCATCTCCCATTAAGGAAATAGGCGTAAATATAACTGTCATTTGTCCGGCGGCTCGTACCTAGGCGTCTACTATCTAGGCAACTAACCACTAGGCTAGGACAGGAAACCTAACGGTGCCTAGAACTTAGTGCTTGCGAGCTGGCGTGTTTGGTTCCTAGGTTTTATGTGTTAATGTTGAGACTTTCTTTCTAGTGGAGAAAATGGTATTTTCTGATTCCTATTCAAAAAAGTACCATAAGTAGTTTACGTTTTGAATAGATAATAAGTTAAACAGACGTTTGGCAAGTCTTTAAGTGTCGGCATTTCCTTAAATAGGTTTAAAATTGTATGTTTACCTTTTTGTAATAACTTTACTTTAATTGTGTAATTGTGTACGTGCTATGTGCTATTTGATTATGCAAAACTAACCACAAGCAAATTCACAACCACTTTTTGTCGGTAATTTAATGTAGCTAACGTTATTTATACTAATACATAATAAAGAGCAATCGTTCTTTTATTTTTAGCCTAAAGGCTCCGTAACTACTAAACCGATTTGAAAAATTCTTGCACCATTTGAAATCTACACTCTTTCAGATTAACAGTGGTTCCGTGTGAAACCTCGGGAAAACGGCCAGTTTCAAATAAAATGCCAATAATCTAAATGACATTGATATCAGGGCTGTTTAATCTAGCCATGTAAAACCACGAGGAAAAGTGCGAATTAAAAAATTAACCTGTTTTATAGGAAGTGTTGTAAAACCTTGGATTAGATAAGGCTCTGTCGTGATGTTTTTTCTCTTGAATTCGTAAAATTTATTCGAATTACGTGCGCGCAATGAGTTGACACAATTTAGGTAAATGTTTTGAATTAATTGAGTGATTTTCGTAATAAGGAAAGCTAGGATTTTTGGTCAAGGAAAAATTTAGTTAAAGATCATCTATATTACACTAATATTATTAACGTGAAAGTTTGGATATGTTTGTCACCCTTGAAGCAAAAACTTCTGAACGTATTTTGATGAAACTTAGCAGTATCATAGCTTATACATATCTCTCAGGGAAATAGTTCCTTTGTTTAGCAGGTGAAACCGTTCGTATTTAGCTTGTATGTTACGTATTCTTTGAATAAAATCTTGATAATACTGGCTGTATTTATACATTAAATTTTGAAAAGTTAACAATTTGCAACTCTTGCAAGAAAATAAAAATTCTTCGCTCATGTTATGTGCAAGATAAAATATGAAAACGAAAATGAGATTTATGCTTTAAATGTTGACCACAGACAAAGATTTATTTGAAAATAAAATCTTTTTTCTCTTGAACATTAACATAAAAAAGTTGTTATGTTTAAGTAAAACTTTTATTGCCAGTTTCTTTAAAGTTCAAGTATGTATGTTTTAATCATATTTTTGTTTTATTATATTCTTCTTATGTATGTATTTATGCGTTACTAACTGTTTAATGTAGGTATTATATTTTTTGCATTTGAAGGAAACACTTCATATATCGTCATCTCCCGAGCCTTTTCCCTACTATGTTGGGTTCGGCTTCCAGTCTTATCAGATGCAGCTGAGTACCAATGTTTTACAAGCAGTGACTACCTATCTGATCTCCTCAACCCAGTTGCGACTCAATAGCCCTTGGTAAAACTGGTTGTTAGACTTACTGGCTTCTGACTACCCGTAACGACTGCCAAGGATGTTCAATGACAGCCGGGACCTACAGTTTAACGTGCCATCCGAAACACAGTCAATGGTGTCTAAGATATACTTAGAAAGTACATACAAACTTGCTGCTTGCTATAGATACAAAATAATTAAAATTCCAAAATACTTATCATGTGTGAAGATCAATGGTGTAAGCTGAGTTCAACGACCTCTGCGCCCATAGACGAACATTTTAGCCTCGGGCGACTAGTGATGTACAATTAGGGACTTAGTCGATAATCGTGAAAAAATTATAACGTATAGTCGACTTTGGTTTTGATTGATCACACGTTTCGTTATGATTGAGTTTGTGAAGATTGTATGTCGGAATAAATGGTTTGAATTAATATTTTGTATAGTTTAGTGTACTGTAATAAAAATGGTTCCAAGTTTTCAAATTTTATGATTTTGTTAATTTGTGGACAACCGTATGGGTTGCATTATTGTTATCTTATATTTAAGGTGATTTTAGTGATCAGGATAATTATGTACCTGCTATTTTCGCTACCCAATAAATAAATAATAAGTATGAAGTACTTTTTTAAGTCGATTTTAAATTCAAAATTCACCATTCCTCCTACTTAAAGATTAAAATAACTTACAGACTCAAAGCAACAAATTCCCTGAAGCACAAAATAAGCTCTTTCTATAAATAAACAAACACAATTTTACTATTTTTTGTGTTATTTTTTAGTCCTTCGTGGTTGCGGGTGCCGGGTATCGAACCTCGACCACAAGAAAACGTGTGCAATGTGATTTATATCTATAGTTGTATTATACTAGGTGTGTGTCGTGGTTTTACCCGCCCGTGGCTTATAGACCACCGCGTAGCATCGCCAGGTTTAACTTTTTTATTTTTTGTGAAATCTCAGTTGTAGTGGTGTGATGTTAAATATAATGATTAAAAATATAAACACTTTCAAAGCTACCTTCAATAAATAAAAGGCATATCCGATTAAAAACCTTATTAAAAAGTTCCCACGTAAAAATGTACATATCTAGAACTTCATTATTTCGTCGATAAGTAGTCGGAACTAATAGAATCGATTACCCCAAATTCACTAATAGTCCCATCCCTACAACTTCTTCAAGGTTATTTTGTCAACCAAATTCGAAGTACCAGTACCTACATAAATCTTGCAATTTTCAGAAGGTCTTTTATGAAACGTAGTTTAGCGATAAACCAAGATTTCACATTAAAAATAATACCGGTTGAGTAGTTTTCTAACAGTTTTCACGCAAGCTTACTCTAAACCACCTCGCGCTTGTGCATAGTATTTTCGTACCTACATTTTAGTCATCGTAATTTCGTAGCTAACTTCAGAGCGGCAAAATTCAGAGCTACAATAGTTACTGCCAAAAACTATTAAAGTGGGTTTTCTGCACATTCTTCTACAATGTCTCAGGTGTTTCTAAGTTTGTATGCTAATAGTGCTTATCTCAGGTCATTCACCCCGCGATAAGGTACCACTTAACAGTTGACTCTCGTCTACTGAATGGAATTTTAATCGTAAGTCATTGATACCTATTTAGTAAAATTAAGTGTTAGTGGCAATGTTAGGTAATTTTAATCTTAGTTAACTTTGAATTTATATGATATTAAAGTTACTTAATAAATGTAGGATGTAGATTATAGGTAAGGTCTTAAAAGTATTTTTATATACTAAAATACCATAAGCTGTAGGTTGCGGCTGTCATTTGAACATCTTTGGCAGTCGTAAGAATCTAGTAGGTAAGTCTGTAACCAGTCTTACCCAGGGGTCTTGGGTAACTGGGTTGAGGAGGTCAGATAGGCAGTCGCTCCTTGTTAAACACTGGCACTCAGCGTCATCCGGTTAGACTGGAAGCCGACTCCAACATAGTTGGGAAAAGGCTCGGAGGAAGATGATGATGAAATTTATATACCTGAAATACTATAGTTGGAAAAAGGCTAGTCATATGATAAAATAAAAATAATGTACTAAAAGTATTTGTGCTCAGTCGATGGCAATTAGCTAATTGTGCAAGATCACTTCTCACATTTACGTTACTTTGTTAAAAGTTTAAAATCTCAGTCGACTCTATCCTTGAAATTAATCGTGCTTGCAACATCTTAAATACTTAAATGTTACTTATTTTATATTATAAAATTCATGACACATTATACACAAATATTTGTTGAGTAAAGGTAGCCATATACAGCAGTTTCAGAGATAAGCTTAAACAAACATCAAACATAGCTACTAAACAAATATAATAAATTAAACGCGAAGATAAAACGTATAAACCAGTTGCACAACAAATAATGTTTAATCAAATGATGGATTAACAATTTAAATATAAGAAGAATTGAAATTTATATACCTTTTTTTTTTTTTTTTATCGACGTAAAATCATCAAATGACCCCTCCCGCTGTGGGTTAGCAGCGGTGAGGGAGTGTCAGACTCTTACTGACTAAAATCGTCGTGTTCCGTCATAGGCCTTTTATGTACCAGGGCCGCGGTATCTCTTTCGAACAACCCGCAGCCCCGGCAGGCCTTGGCCCTGCTGGGCCCCGCTGGGGTTGCTGACGTCTCTTTGAGGAGCGCGTGGAACAACGCGCGCCGTCGACACGGGTCTGTCGTCTAGGAAGACAGAGGGACGATGAGCCACCCGAACTCACCGCCCACAGACCCACGCCTACGGTGGCCGGGAGTCATCTCGCGACACCCGGCGCCCATGGTGTCTACCTGGTCCAGCGCGGCGGCCGGGATGAGAGGTGCGAACTCTCTGGCGTTCCGCCTCCTCCTTCTCGAGCATGACCGCTTCGCAGAAGGAGGCGACGGCATCCCATTCCCTCTCGCCCCGGACCATGGCCTGAACCAGGGCCGGACGCGAGAGGTCGCCGCCGCCCAAAGCCTCGACGAGGACCCGGCGGTGCCCCTCCCATGCGGGGCACACCTGGACTGTGTGGTCCACCGTGTCCTCGGGGCTGTCCGCACAATGGTGACACCGGGCGCCTCCTCACGACCGATGCGGTGCAGGTACCTCCCGAAACAACCGTGTCCGGTGAGGACCTGCGTCATGCGGTACGTGAGGGCGCCGTGACTCCTCCCGAGCCACTCCTCAAAGAGGGACTTACCGCCACGATGGTGGCGTGCCCTGCACTGGGTTGCGATAGTCGCCCCTCCAGGCCACCATGAGATCGCGCCGGAGCTCCGCCCGCTGCGCGACAACTTGCCGCGGCAACGGGGTTTCTCCCCGGCGCTGAGCCTCCTCGCGCCAGTCGTACAGGCGCAAGAAGACCCTCGCCTCCAGATCCCACGGTGGCAGTCCAGCGAGTAGGCCAGCTGCTTCGCGGGAGATCGTGCGGTACCCCCGGATTAGCCTAATGGCTATCACCCTTTGGGGCACGTTCAGGTAGTGCACAGCCCGCGGCCGTGCCGAACGTGCCCATACCGGGGCCCCGTAAAGGGCCATGGACCGCATGACCCCGCGTAGAGTTTACGGCAGGGGCGTTTGGGCCTCCCAGGTTGGGCAGGAGCCGCTTGAATGCAGCACCTGCCTTCTCCAGTTTGGGGCCCAAACGTCGGAAGTGCTCGACGAAGCTCCACCGGCCGTCGAGGACGAGTCCCAGGTACTTCATCGCCCTCTCGACGCCGATGGTAGCCCCCCCCACCGTGACTTGGGAGCCTGAAGGTGGCGCGTTCCGAAGCCCATGAAAGCACATGGCCTCGGATTTGTGCAAGGCCACCTCCAGTCCCAGCAGCTGGATCCTCTCGATGACTATCGTAACCCCGCGCGTCATTATGTCGGCCGCCTCCTGGTGCGACCTCCCTTGTGCCAGAACCAGCGTGTCGTCAGCGTAGCAGACCACGCTGACGCCGCTAGGGAGGTCGGCGCGCAGCACCCAGTCGTAGCCGATGTTCCACAAGAGCGGCCCCAGTACCGACCCCTGCGGAACACCGCACGACATCTCTCGCCGGTTCCATTCCCCGTTGTGACCAGGGTAAATGATGGACCTATCCGACAGATAGGCCTCGACCACGCGACGAAGGTAGGTCGGCACCCGGTGATACCGGAGTGCCTCCCTGATGCAACTCCAGGGAAGGGTGTTGAAGGCGTTGGCGATGTCAAGAGACACCGCCAAGACGACCCCCCCCCGGGACACAGCATCCCCCGTCGTGAGAGCTCTCACGCGCATGATGGCGTCCACCGTTGAGCGCCCCTTGCGGAAACCGAACTGGTGGTCCGCAAGGTCCGGCCCTATCCCCCCAAGGTGCGCGACGAGGCGGTGTGCGACAACTCGCTCAAAGAGCTTGCCCACCTCGTCGAGCAGCACGATAGGCCGGTATGCGGACGGAGAGTCAGTAAGTCTGACTCGTCTAACCAAGGGGTATCGGGTTGCCCGGGTAACTGGGTTGAGGAGGTCAGATAGGCAGTCGCTTCTTGTAAAGCACTGGTACTCAGCTGAATCCGGTTAGACTGGAAGCCGACCCCAACATAGTTGGGAAAAGGCTCGGAGGATGATGATGATGAAATTTATATACCTGAAATACTAATAATTGTTTTTATTTTTGTTTCAGATCTTCGACTAAGACATCCATTTATATTGAAAGGTAATTAATAGACAAATATTTAAAGAGCAAATCTTCTTACATATATGGTATAGTTTATTTAAAAACTGTAAAAAAAATAAAATGGTAAATAGGTATAGCTTATTTAAAAATGCTCTGGTTTCCCGCAGATAATGTCAAAATTAATTTTAAAATATCTGGATTATCCCTTTAAAAAACTCGAGTTTCAAATATAATTGTATTAAATTCTTCTACAGTTAAATTCTGTCAAAAACTTGTCTGGAAGAAATCGCTTTCAAGCGACAAGGCAGTCTTTCTTACTTTCCTATCCATATTTGTACATGTGTATTGTCCAATATACTTTTGTCTATATACAAATTATATTCCACAAAGTATAATATTTAAAATAAACAAACCTTAATCAAAAACTCGCAAAGCTCTCAACTCTAAAGCTCAGTGGAAGTGACATCACAACTTCCGTCGCCGGATATTACATCATAACGGCCAGCCAGTATTAGAATATTATTATATAACAATCAAGTTATAGGTAATATGTAGGTACTTGTAAATGGCAGAGGTTTCATACCAAAGAGATTGTGATATGATTGACAATCATTATGTGATTATCTAATGAGTATAAGATTGATTACGTACCTTTAATTTGTGTAAGAATATGGGCCGTGATCTTTACCAATTTATTTTTTGTTTGGCTCTCAAATTGCTGAATAAATTTAATCAATTCTTTCACTGTTGAGAAGTTTTAGTGTGATACTCTTAATACTCTGCTAGAATACTCTAGATAATTACTGGACTAATGTCAAAATCATCATCATCTCAGCCATAGGATGTCCACTGCTGAACATAGGCCTCCCCCTTAGATCTCCACAGATACCTGTTGGAGACGACCTGCATCCAGCGTCTTCTTCAAAACTACCTCTGAATTTAATATAAATAAGCTTTTTAAAATGAACTGCTTCAAATCACAGAAATCTAAACTGCAGTATTACTATCCGTTTTCACTCATTTCCTTACAAAACGCAGTAGTATTTCACTTCCTAATCATTGTCGAGTAAAAGTATTCTGTAAGGCTGGATGTACACTGGGCTACACAAGCCATTTTCCTTTCCATAGGACTATTGTAATACAATTTCATAGTTATTTACACAGGCGTCGCCAACATTTTCTTTTACTGAGCACATACTATAGTTTAATAGGAAATATCAGCTGGGATCAATCAATCTTCTTATAATTACGGGTGACCTATGTGGTTTATAACATGTTTAATTGTGGGTCCTATGTGTCATATATCGGATTGAGGTCAGGCAGGTAGTTCGAAAAGGGCAGGCAAATCAAAATATTTAACCAAACTAGACTGAAAAACCACTTTTGCTTTTGCTGGGAAGAAGAAGTGGCGTATCAGACTTCCCAGCATGATAGCAGACGTACCTACCTACGTCAGACTGATTTGATGAACCGTTCCATCCTGAACCCTGTTTTACCTAATGAAAACAGATACTCAGCTACGTCAAGCAAGACTGGAAACCTTCCTAATATGGTTGGAAAAAGTTTGGGCTTAAACCTGATAGGTCAAAATGGTCGGATATCAAAAGATTTGCCTACCCAACTGTATGCAGGCTCTAAGTAATATTTCTTATCTGAATCGAGGTTACTGTGTTAATGAGTATATTGTAGTCAATACACATCAAGTGCTCATTATCATTAGCTTCGGCCTTTTCTCTAGTCATATGGCACGTCAGTAGGGAAATTGTGATGCATGCCAATATGACTTTCTTAAGCTTTAGAGTTATGTATTAGAATACTGTTTCATCAATATCGAGATATTTCTTTTCATTTATTAAGTGAAATTACCAAAAGAAACTGCTTGTAAAACGCGTAAGTATAATATGGCAGGTAAGTATGGTAGGTAACTTAAGGAAAACATGATTGACTTACCTACCCAATAATGGTTTACAATCGCTATATATTGATGACTAGAATCTATAGAAAACCTAAAGAAAAACTATAAAAAACAGTTTATTGCAGTATTACTTCAAAACTTCTTCTTTCTCCTACCCTGTTCCCAATTTTACTTGGGGTGGGCGCAATATGTAATTTTCTTCCATTTTCCTTTGTCACTTGTCACTTCAAAACTAACATTAAAATATTCATACCAGTACTACAGTGCTATAATAAAAAATAACAACAAACATTAAAACAACGGAAAAAAAAATATTCCACAAACACAAACAACAAAACGGAATTATTCCGTCCGTCGCATTAAAGTATGCACTTGCAGTAAAAACTTATGCATTTGTGCATGTTCTGTAATTGCTCCGAGCGAGGTTTCCGACTTTCATTTAGCGTTAAATGCATGAAAAACGAATAAACAGGCGCCGTTGTATAGTGCAGTTATGTGTGCAGTGGGTTAAGTCAGAAAGACTTCAATAAAACGTGATTTTAATAGAAAAAAAAGCTAAAACAAAGTTAAGTTAAATCATTGAAATTAAAATATGAGAATAGTTAAGAGATTCGGTACATCAATTTCGACTAAGTTTAGAGTAAGCTAGGGTTTCAAGTAGGTCCAAATTAGGTCAACAGTAAAAACACCTATCTATATGTAATAAAAAAAAATGATTTGCGTTAAACTGGGTCATAAAATATACAACTTGCGCCAAACTTCTGCAGTCCAAATAAAGTCATCTTGTCAAAACAAACTTTCTCATTTTAATAATCTACCAACTACAAGTTACAATAATCTTCACTCCAAAAGCCTTATCTATCTCAGTTCTATCAAAATCATTTCCTTTACAATTACGATAATAATAGTTTCACTAGGTCACCTAGATTCCATTCATATTGTCTCAGGCTAAACAAAAGATGATCGTACAAAATATAATTTCTCTTGACTTGCGTACGTGGGCACAGTTTATTAAAAAGTAAAAAAGATAATTAGAAGAAATACTAACGTAAACTTTTTGATAAAGGTTCATTAATCGTTTATTAAAAAGTTAACTTCGATAATCTTTAAAACGTAAAATTTTCAAAAATACGATTAAGAAGTTTGTCAATTTTTTTTTAACGACGTCAAAAATCATTAAATCCCGCTGTGGGTTAGCAGTGGTTAGCAGCTTTGAGGGAGTGTCAGACTCTTACTGACTAAAAACCGTGTTCCGTCATAGGCCTTTTATGTACCAGAGCCGCGGTAACTCGTTCGAACAATCCCGCAGCCCAGTTTGTCAAAACTCAAACTCAAAAACGTTTCGTAACTTTTTGAACGTCAAAAACAAAAGACAGCCCCCAAAACGCCCGCCCTTCACCACTTCCTATGTGTTTTTGCTGGGAAGAAGAAGTGGCGCAACAAACTCCTAAGCAACAGTTAACCAGTTAATGCCGACTTGGCTTACTGAAATCACTGCATTGTGGTATTTTTTACGAACAAATGTATGTCTAGTAGTTTTATTTCATTCTGATTGAGTTTTATTGTGAACTGAACTTGCATTATGCATTTAAATTAGTTTATCTTGGTAAGAAAGAAAACTATCACTTTCATTGTTGATTATTTCTACGATGCATTTTGAATACATTAAGTCAAGCTGTAGTGAAACTTTTGGTCGGTCAATAGTTTGATCGAGCTCTTAATCAGTATAGAAATTCAGGCCTTTTGATCTGTAGGTAAGCCTGATCGTTGTAATGTGCGAATTGCCATACAGACGACTAATGAGTTTGATGGAATCCAAGATTACTATAAAACTAAGATAGTAAGCCGACAGCAGGCCATTGCATAGACTGTCCAAAAGCTATCTGAGTTATCATTTGCAGATCTTCGATAATCGTAACAGTTACTGCCTTACCATGGAGTATTATGTAACTCAATGAATTTAAAGAGGTTATTGTCGGACATCTACAACAACGGGCAACTAGAATCAAACTTATTTATATTTTTGACGTTCATGAGTGCTGGTCTAGTCCTTGCAAGTCTAGATGAAATAAAATAATTTAGCTTTGACCTGAAACCCAGCCTCAATACAATTGGGAAAAGGCTAGACCTACAATGATTAAAAAAATATGACATCAAAACTGGCCACCTATCTATAACCCGTTTGTTATTATATTGCTTAACTTCAACAAAAGCCTTGATATAATACGATTAAATAACTCACACTTTTTAATCTAGGTGACAACATTTTCAAACTCTAATGGACACGTATTATTTCGTCAGGCGCGGAACTGGCTGCACGCACAAAAGAGTTTTTATGTTTATTTCTATTTTTAAATATTTCAATAAAGCGTTTATTGTGACATTGTTGTCGTGAAGCGAGTTGAACCTTTTTTGATTTGGAATGAGGGTAAAAGGTTCACGTATATTTTTGTAAGGGTTTATATATTGCAAAAGTTTATTATTTTCAGAGTGTAAGTAATTGCTTATAATTCACACACCAACTTACAAACTTGATTCGTTATATTTCTCAAAATATATTTTTTTAAACCATACAACTTACGCACATCTTTACCAATAGGCACATAATATAATAAACATAAATCTTCTTACCACAAAAAATGTTTAACGTCAGTTTAAGAATTGTCAAAAAAAATGTCAAATTATGACGTTGACATACTTATTGTTCATTTTGGAGCCACATTTTTTTAGACAAGTGTAAAACAGTTGTTAAAGTTTTTGTAGTAAGGCCATAAACATTTTGTTGCTCGTTTGTTCACTTAGCGCTCCAAAACAACTGAACCGAATTGATAAATTATTTCCCTGTTGCAAGTAACATAAGTTATATTTTATCCGGATACAGGAAGAAGTTGCGCCACAACGCGGGAAAACAGCTAGTACAACATACATATTTATATGTAACTTTAAAGTTCCTATAGAAATCTGTAATTTACTATACTCTTTCGTAAAATAACTTTCAAAATATACCCACAAAAAGAACCTCGCCGAGCTTCGAACGGAAAACAAAGCATTTCTATTCGCAAGCACGTACTGCGCGGGCGCAGCACACTCACACATGCGCAACTGTGACTAACGGACAACAATACGTTATTAAGCTTCCACGGAAAACATTACTTATACTTTTACTTACTATTACTGGTTAAACTCGTTGAACGACGTGTATTTATTAACTAATGTTATAAAGCTGAAGAGTTTGTTTAAACACGCTTATCTTGGGAAGTGCTGGAGTGAATTAAATAATTTTTCAGTGTTAGAGCGCCTATTTATGGACAAAAGCTATAGAATTCTAAGTACCAGTGCTTTACATGGAGGGACTGCCTATTTGACCTCTACAGCCCAGGTTACTCGAGCAACTTGCTATCCATTGATAAGACTGTTTGTCAGACTTACTGGCTTCTACCGTAACGACTGCCAAAGATATTCAATGCCAATGACAGCCTCGACCCAGTAATATAACGTGCTAAACTCTTCAAGACAAGATGGTCACCAATCCACCGAGCGACCGCGCCAAGCGTCGCTTTACCTTAATCGATCGATCCGGCTTACTTCGCCACGAGCTAGTGTTTAACTCCAATTTAACTTGCTTTCTGAAACACGTCATTAAATAGTCACTTAACACCGAAGAATAAATCAAATTCAAAGACACCATTTTGAAACTGACGTCTAAGCTAATAAACATAACTTAATTGTGAGACAATTAACTTGACCGTAGTTATGTAACCGTTATCGCTAACTGTAGTAGTAACGGCGGAGCGGTGCCAATTTTAACTTTATTAAGGTGGTAACACACTTGTGTAAGAGTGACAAATAATTGCTGTGGTCTCATGAAAGTTTATACTGATATTTATGTAGGTGAAGTTTGTTTATTTGTCTAGTTTGATTAAAAAGAGTAAGCTCAAGAACTATTGAGCATATTGGAAAAAATATTTCAGTATTGGATAGCCTACTTATCGACGAAGGCTAAAGGCTTTTTAACCAGCTCCATGACGTAAGTAGTTCCCACGGAACGCGGGCGAAACCACTGGCATGAGCTTGTTGAGAAAAAAAAACCAGCATATTGTATGACGTCAAAATCAAATTTACATTTTTTATCAAGTAAACAGTCGACCAAAATATCGGATAAATGTAATCCTACCTTTAGCTAAAGTCTCTCTCACACGACACTATTATCGCCGCGCGGTATGGTCGTAAATGTCTGTTTTATTAGAATGTAATTATAGCACCGCATTATAGCTCGTAAGTCTGATGATTGAGAATACTTCCGGATTTAGTACCAGCCTCGTTTTTAGATTTATGCCATCTCCTTAAATACCTTTTTCCTGCCCTTTTTATAGGATAAAATTAACTGGTGGATGATGGATGTAGCATACTTTTGTCTGAAATATAGTGAAGTAGATAAGTATTTATTGGTTCAAAACTGAAGGGTGAATTGGTTTGTTTGAATGCGCTAACCTCAGCAACTACTAGACCGATATAAAATAGTACCAATTTCAGTGTTAAATATACCATTTATCGATGAAGTACAGCAGTGTCTACGGGAGTCAGGTAAAATCGATAATAAATCTTTTTCTTACAACTAAGCAATACATGAAAACTGGAAAAATATGGTATTACCTTAATAAATAACAAATGATTACTTAAGAAAATAACATCGACGATAGTAGAACCATGTGAGAGGGGCTTAACCTTTAGTTACGTGTAACTTGACACCGTTCCGTTCCACGCTCGCGTCGGAAAGAAAGAAAAAGTACTTACATGTAGATAATTGTACGAAGTGTCAACGGTACATTTAGTGCCGTATTGTTGGTGTATTTGTATTGTTATTGAACTTGAAAGAAATGATGCATATTCGGATTTAAAAATTACAATAAATGAAATAATTTTCAAAGCAGATAGAAAAGTTGGTTTCGTACTTTTGATCAGGTAAATACATAGTTGTGTTTCTTGAATGTGCAAATTCACCATATTTGTACTTAGGTCCATATCCATAAAAAAATATTTAAGAACCATTTGACCATATGAAAAAAAAAGATTGAAATGCCTATATAATGTGTACCCCCAAATCCAAATCCAACCAACCAAAACCGAGTGATTTATATACGCGAAAAATCAGAACTGACACCTGAAAATACCCATATTCGACAAACTCCTATTCAGTTTGACTGTAAAACCTGCCTTAGCGTAAGATAAAAACAAAATGTAGGTATATAACCAAATTCATTCACAATAACCTAATGACTAGTCTAAATAACCGCCACATTACACTTCACATTATAGTTGAAGTTCAACAAACAATGCGATAGAACAATGTGACACATTGGGGCAAGTCGGTCGCTGCGTTCTCACTGGCCCGTCTGGAACTCACTTAATTGTGTTTCGGTGAAAACGTGCGCGTGAGATTAGGGTAATGTTGGAGAAATACATATGTTTTTAGTATTGTAGATTTTTAGGTCTTTTTGTACGGTTTGGCTTTTTAGTGCTCATAGAATTATGGTAATACTCTTATTTGCATTGTACTGATATTGAGATGCTAAAAGTGTTTTCTGCAAATCTAAGTACTGAAATTGAAGAATCAACGTAAATTTTATATGAGAAAAATCTTCAAAAATGGTAGTTTTAACTATGTTCAAATGAATTTGGAACAACCAGTAATTAAAGTCATTATAATCTAGTAGTTATTTCGAATCTATAAATCAGTAATCTTGTTGATATTTCTAATGATTTCCAACTTATAGACTGACAATTTGACAAACATCTTTGAACTTATAAGCTCTACAAATCATTAAAAACGTGCAACAGTCACATTCTGCAATTGGAAGCTTATGTATAACGCATCGTTATAATAACTAACAGTAACTGCAAACGTATCGTAAAGCTCTCACTTCGATTGGCTAGTGGTCGAAGATATAAACTAAATTATTTTTCTTTAATATAGAGCTTTTTTTAAAGCTAGAATATTAAAAACAACTCAATTTACTTAAAATAAAGTTTTTGCAGTAACTAGTTCTTATTTAATACCGTGTTTGTATATTGTGAATATCTACAAAGTTAATCTGTGAGTTTGAAATACTTAGGTATATGTATAATGGCTGCCAAACACAGTGTCGTATAAAAAAGTTCCTTCCCATTGAAAGAGAAACTCCATTAAAAGGGCAATAACTTTTGCCAAACTAAAAACAAAATAAACAACAGCAACAGTCAATATCTCACCCGCAGGGCTGTGACATTCAACGCAATCAATATAATACGTAATATAAATTAAAACTTCGATAATGTCCGCCGTCGTGATGCCCTCAGGCTTAGCGATCGAGATACTAAGAAAGTATGTGTTACATCACTAGATTTTATAAAACAAAGTCCTCTAATATGTTATAAGTAAGTAAAGTGCTTTCTTTGTATGCGATTAACTTGAAAAGTTGATTATTACGGATTTTCGTGGACTTTTTACTGATATATAGAGTAGTATATGAGGAAGATTCAGGTGTATCAATTTACTGACTTCTGCTAACGGTTTTAACTACGTCTCGTTGGAAATACTTCAACGGGATAAAAAGTAGCCTTGGTCCTTTTAGATAATTGGGCTATCTAACACTGAAAGTATTTATCAAGAAACAAACTCTAGCCAGCAATGTGTATGTAAGTCTTTAAGGTAGGTATACCTATGTATATCTACGGGTCGACGTAACCTGAAAATAAAGATATTTTCATTTGCTTTGATTTTAAATAAATACACATGCAAAGCCGTAGTGGGACGCTAGTATTATTAGTGGCAGTACCTGATTAAAAACTTTTTCTTTCACCAATTAATATTACACAATAGGGCGATGATATAATGACCAATGGTGAATACAAAAACAAAAGATGAATTACTTCGAGGAAAAGTGATTAAGTAACAAACTTTTTCACGTTAATTGGTACGTTTTACAAAACAACTGTGATGTTGAGAACGTGATTTTGTTGGACTGTAAGTGAAATTAAGAATTTTGGATGAAAAAATAAAATTGTACAAGCTTTTGGCGGAGACTTTGTCTTCATGAGTACTTGCCTATTGCATAATCAAATTCCTTTTCCCGGTTCCGATTTCGTGGTGTAGGTACCACGAAACACGGTAGGAACAGCCTAATTTTTTTTAAATTAATGTTAAGTATGCTATGTGAGTGAGAGATCTATAGCTTTATAATCTAAAACTGTCCATACTTAAGTAAGTATAAGTTAAGAGCTGTTTGTAAAATTATTTAATACTACTATTATACAGCTGAAGTAATATGTTTGTTTGGTTTTACGTGCTAATCTCAGACATCACTGGAACGTATTAAAAAGTTCTTTCAGTGGTAGATGGTTCTTTAATTGAGAATCGATACAGGCTGTTTTTTGTTTGGGTAGTTTATTATAGTGTAATATTAATGTGTCTATTATAGCAAACTTTTAATAGATGCAACAATTTAAATCAGCATCTATTTCAAATACGATCAAAGGTCCCACAAAATTTACTATTAATTACATTTCTAGAGCCAACTTTAATGGGATATTTATACATTGCGCAGGCGTCGAACCTATACCCCGTCATTATCGACAAATTCATGTCATTTACACCTACGTGCTTTTGATAAT
This sequence comes from Helicoverpa armigera, assembly GCF_030705265.1. Classification (NCBI taxonomy): domain Eukaryota; kingdom Metazoa; phylum Arthropoda; class Insecta; order Lepidoptera; family Noctuidae; genus Helicoverpa; species Helicoverpa armigera. Next base: position 8,863,739 of record NC_087141.1, read on the forward strand.
TGTGCTCGAATGTCTGCAAAACCAAGCGAGGTATTTGTTTAAATTGCGTGTTACTGTTAAAGTATGAATTTTGTTTGTTTTAGGTTTTACGAGTTTTGCGAGTAAACCTTAGTATACACAATACGTTAATTGCATTCCATATTTTATATTGTGTTCTCAAGTGGTAAAATAAGTAGGTATAATTGGACACAGCAATTGCAATTATATTTTTGTTGTGTAATTTTAGATCTAATTTTATTACGACCGTGTCAATAAAGTAAAAATATTACAAATAAGTACCTATGGTATTTTTATGACAAATAAACCTTTAGTTCGGACTTAAGTGTGTGCTAAGAATGAATGTAAGATTTGCAGATTGCCTGAAAGATGACATAAATAGGAAGGGAGTGAGTGTCAGTATGACGAGTGACCCCAAATAAAATTGAGCACAGGGCAGGAGGAGACCTTTTGTTTAGACTTTTATTACCTCTATAAAGAAAAGCAGGCATTACTGAAAAAAACATTCAACCAAATAGGTTTTAATGGCAACTTAGTATTCATCATAATTCTGACTTTTAAAGTAACATAACACTTTTTAAGACAAAGTTTACCTATACCATTATTGTCACTTATATTTGCCGCCACATCTTGTCATTATGTAATTATTATTATGACTGGTTGCATATAATATAATATGGTGTTACGTATTCGTACGTAATCAACTGTTTCAAAAAATCGTTGCAAGATTGTCTGGTATTATTATTATTTGACTCCATCTTCCGTGATTATCTGTTTACTTATAAGTATTCTTTTATTATTTCACTGAATTAGCTCCCGTCTGTCGCGTCTTGTGGAAACGACTTAACGCAAATGGATAAATAACCTACTGCCTATCTCCGATATATGTGGTCTACTTAACAATGAAATAATTTTTCAAATCGCTTCAATAGTTCTTGGAATTACCCAAATGAATCATATAATTATAAACATCATCTTTATAAAAATAGCACAGCTACAGATACAAAAAAAAAATGAGAACAAACATGAGTTAAATCTTTTGCCTATTTACTTGACAAAATAACGTGTAGGAATAAAAATATTTCACCTTTCTATAAAACGAAAAAAAAACATACAAAAACTAAACTAAATCACTGCAATCCTAGTCTTTTTTACCATCATTTAACATAATATGTCAGTACAAAAAAAAAAAACTTAAAAAAAACTAGGTCTCTTAACCCAAATATGAACGGACCATCAGTTAATACAGTATCCATTATAACTCGTCACTAATTTGACGGTATTACGGTATCTGGCGGCCGCCATTTCGTTGAATGGCGTGTGTGTTTTAGCGGTAAATAGTTAATGGATAGACAGGTGATGGATTAAATGGCCCCTTCTCTTGATGAGCGTGGCGAAAAAGTGGTTTGAAGGTATTTGATGTGGCTGTTTGTGTCAAATTAGATAATGAAAATTAACCAGGTTTTAAATCTTTGTACATTGACTTCTATAACTTTTGAGTCCAGGCCGATTTTCGGCCAAGGCGGCTGTTTTCATATAAATATATCAGCAAGCTGCGTAGGACATAATTATAGTGCACAACCGTTTGCGCAGACACAGGTCACACTCACTATTCTCCACGGTAATCCGACACAACCGGAGAGAGATCAGGCGCAAGATCGATATTTACATGCTCTCCTGTTTCCGAACTATTGCTGTTCCTTTAAGTACTGTTGTCATCAGCCTTTTTATCGTCTCACTGCTGGGCTGCGGCTTCCTCTCACACGGAGAAGGATTGAGCGTTAATCGCCACGCTTGTTCAATGCGGGAGGTGATTTCAGACTTTATAGTCCAGGTTTCCTGGAGATTTTAATCCTTTAAGTACCTACTGACTTTTTTCTAACATTCTTTGGGTTCAATATATAAAAACAAGCTTTATTTTAAAAGGTGGTTGAACGGACTCCAAAATTCGGTGCATCACGTAACGGGTCAGTAACCGAGACACCACGAAATACTAATAGAATCAACTGTAAAGTACATTTGATTTTATTTACGGTGGGCTACTGCGGTTTTTGGTTTATCGGCCGAAAAATTACAGCTTGAGGACATTTAATTTGTAAAAACAAAAATGTGGTGATGAGGTCTTTAACATCACTTTTTGGTTTGCAAAAAAAGCGGCTTTGTAGCTTTGAAAATTGTGATTTTTTTATATTTTGCTTGAGTAAAGTTGAATACAAAGGTTATTTAAATCACATTAAATTTAAGATTTTTTTCGTAGATAATTTCACTTATACTACTGAATCAATCTGACAGAGTCTTAATTACAAGATCAGTAACTAAAACCTATGAACAATTTTCAGATTGTTAAATCTCCTTGTAAGGTAAATTAACAGTAATTGAAATAAGAAAAACTTGTAACAAAAACATAGAAATAATAATATAGTTCACAGCATAAATTCAAATGTGTTATCAACCCAAATTAACCACAACAATTCAATTCCGAATTCAAATTATTATGAAGTAAAGACAATTATCTGGTTGCCCAACCTCGGGTATCCAGCGTGTTGGTTGTAACAACCAATTAAAATGAACCCAAGGCTGGGTGGAGCAACCACGCGTGAGATATTTTTTATTAGCGTGGTTTTCTCTGCTCTTGTTTTTATCATAGTTTAAATATTAGTTTTGTGGTTAAAATAGTGCATCTTTATTCTGTTGCAAAATGGTTGTTTTGTAATTATAAGAGTGACTTGTTTATGTTATGTTGATGCTAAGTATTCAAAATAGGTAAACAATTATTTTCTTAAAACTGCTATAATAGAATTATGTTACTATTAAAAGTTTTTATTTAAGTATCAGTTTTGTTTCATCTTTTTTTTTTGGTCTACACCACTGTTTAGTTTCTTACTTGGCTTTACCAAGTAGCTATTCGGCGAATAAGATGCTGAATATTTGCTACAAACTCAAATTAAAAGTATAGTTGGTACAATCAAAGCAAATAGATTTTAAATACTACGGTATCGAATATGAATTAAAATGTACCCAGTTTTGTATCGAAATACAAAAGAAATATTTCCATACCCTAAAAATAGAAGCATTATATTCTAATCATGCATTTAAACATTAGGTACTTAAATCCCCTATTAGGTAACAAGTTGCGTTCACAAAATATAATCAACGGATCTGCCAACTTTGTGTACAAGCACAGAATTTCAATACTAAAGCGTGCGTTGAATATCAAAAACCTATGAAGCTAAATATAGGACGAGCTGTTTATTTTCCATAGATAGAAATCATTCTACAGAATACCGGATAGTATACCTATACCTACATTACCAATACAATACCTATATTTTCTCCGACTTCAAAAAAGGAGGTGGTATGTTGTTAACTTGGTTTAGTCTGTGACTAAAACGCCCAGATTTATTCACAGATGTAGCGCTCAGACTCTGCTATTTTGTTTTTCAATAATTGAGAAACAATATAGCGATTTATAGTTTTTTATTTCATCAAAGTGTATAACCCTTACAACAAATTGTTTTGCAAGTGGAATTTAGATCGTTTATTAAAATTCAACACAAGTATCAAGAACTTAGAATTATCGTGGTATGGTAAACAGTAGTCCGTTATATACTTATGCAAGAATTTCTGTAAAGATAATAATAATGGCGTCCAGGACGATTTTGGCCACGGAGGTTATCCTCGAAGGAGATCAGAAGGCCGCGCAGGACTATAAATTTCCGCGCGGATTAAGGCACTCCCTATTCCTTTACTCTCATAGTCCGATGCGATGGCAACCTGACACCACCGGAGAGACATCTTCATCTCGGAAAGCATGCTAAGCTGTCGGTACTCTGCATAATCTGTAAAATGTTTGAAACCTCATACTTCGTACCTAAAATATTAACCTGTAGTTTCGAGTTTCGACCATTATATCAATGATTACATATAGGTAAATATCAATGGGAACCAATCCAGTTTACAATGAATTGTTTCGCTGTTTCTTGTTTCTCCACGTCTAACCTTCTGTCATTTTTAGAATGATCTGCATAACATAGAAATATTACTTAGCAAAGTAAACCAGGCTAATACCTTCATTTCTACAGAAGTAACTCGATGCACTCATTATGCAATCCGATCTTAAAAGATGCATCATGTGTTAACGTTAATATGTTAACAACTATTACTTTTTGATGTCAAAACCTGCCACCATTATGAAACGTTTTACCACAACCTTTTCGAAATGTATATAAAAAAAAACTTCCGTGTAATAGGAAATTCTGACAACTTATTCAACTATGAAGGTACTTATAGCAAATTGATTGGATGACAGCGGGGGGCCATACTGACAAAAGGCTATGTGAAAATCACTATTATGGCACAACTAAAAAAAAAGAAAATTATCTTTTACCTTTCAGGAATAAAGACTACAGTAACAAGAAACATAGATATAGAAAAAAAAAACTCTTTGCTGCTCAGTTTCCGCCGAAGGTTACTTCCCGTAATCAGATAAATGTAGGAAATACGAGTAGTGTAGCTTCCCAAAGGAAATTAGCATATATTAACCCAAACAGTCTTACCAATGATAAGCATGGACATATTGGACATGGACACCTTCTCAATATTTTTGGTACCTTTCAAATCCAAATTACTTAATCCCTACTGCTACTGACTGTCAGCTTCTATAAAAGATAATTAAAGCTATATCAAGTGGTTTGGTTTTGGCACTTGCGCTGATGGCTAACAAGGCTTATACAGCAACGACAACGAATTGTGTTCCCGGTGACGTTGGAGGTTGTGCCATTCGTTGATGACGTAGATCGCGCGTAGATGGTTGAGCAGATCAAACTAGGCAATAAGCTAATATTTTCGTCCACCACTTAATACCTATTACAATAATACTGTATCATTTATATTTATTTCTCCTTGTTCCAGTCCCCCAAAGATGACATAAGCCTTACAAGATGGCGCTGCGAATGAAGAAAGACATAAAGAAGGCTTCCTACTACGTGTGGTTCCTGGGTGCGCAGGAGTCGCGCGGGCTGCGAGGCGAGGAGTTTGCTATACCTGCTATCAGGATATTGGAGGAGAGGGCCCGAGATTTGGAGCCTTTTAAGGTTACTCTGCAGGTAAATGTTGATGTATTTCTATATGTATTAGTATTATAAAGCTGAAAACTGCTTGGGTGCGCTTATCTTAGAAACAAATTGGTTCTATTTGAAAAAAAAACAGTTTTAAGTAGCCTATGTATCAAGAATAGCATCTACTCTTTATCCGGACGCGCAAAGTATTTTCGTCAGGTGAAACCGCTGGCAGGAGCTAGTTTATAATATCTATAATATTAATTAAAAGGTGAAAACTGTTTGCTTGAACGCCCTAAACTTAGGAACTAGTCAACCGATTATTTTGGAAAAAATCTCTCACTGTTAGGTAGCAACACTTATCAAAGTATTATGTCCCTTTTTTATCCGGGTGGTTGAAATTGTTCCCACGGGATTAAGGTTAAATCGTTGCGCTTACGGAAGCTAGGTCTTTAAAAAATGCCATTACATACATTAACTCAATGTAGACCCTATCATAACATAACTTTCGAGCACTTTTCAGAGAATTCTCACGAATCTCGTATTTCGTCACCCACTGGGCGTGTAAGGCTATAAGGAAAAGTAAATAAGTTTATATAAAAGTGCGACCGCGCCCAACTTCACTCTCGTTGACACACATACCAACGGACTTACTTATTTGTGTTGTTATTAGCCTTATAAATTGTGTTATTGACTATATTTTGCGAATAAGTATTGTCTTTTCACACGGTTCATATTTTTTCAAGGGACAAGTGTAGTTGTGTGTGCCCTTTTTTTTTCAAACTTAACTGTAGTACAAAAATCATAGTGGTTTAACTAACAACATCTTTCTCTCTTGTTAAATTCATACCAGCTTCTGCCTGCGTTTTCACCCGCGCCTGAGGCAACTACTTCCCACGTATGAATAAAGACTAGCCTATGCTATCCTGATATAAGTGCATACATTATGTGTAACCAAGATCCTTAAAAATCATCCAGCAGTTTCAACTTGAAAAAGGAAAACCAGACTTCTCTAACAATGTGCAAACTGACTAGAACACAAAAAGAAACATTGATTTATGTTCGGACAATACCCCTTAATTATTTTTATCATAGTACCTATAACAAGACACATCATTTCTCTCACTATCTATCAATAACATATTTTGGAACTCGGAACATTGCGTTACATAAGAGATACCTACGTAAGAACAAGCGGTTCAATTAGAACTATTGTATGACTTTCTCTGGCATTCCTGCTAACTGAGATATCGATACATCGATACTATCAACTTGTAACAAGATGTTTGATAATAGATGGGTGATCATAATGCCTTGTTGTGTCAAGATCAAACAGTGTGGGTTTCTGGGTTCGATTCTCGGATTGGTGAATATTTTTGAGAGTTTTTTTTTTTTTCAAATAATACCTAGCTGTCATGTCCGAAATGTTATTAGTAGTTTTAAGTAAGAAATCTAGGTTTCGTTTCCTTTTATCGGAACTCAATCACAGGTACAAACAACTTGAAAAAATTCTATAGACATTGCAAAGATTACTTAAGTACATGAACCCACATTCAAAAAAAAAATCAAAAAATGAAAAGTCATTTATTCAAAGTAGGCTGAAAATCAGCACTTTTTGAAGGTCAAATTTACAAAAGACAGTCCCCAAAACGCCCGCCCTTCACCACTTCCTATGTGTTTTTGCTGGGAACACGAAGTGACGGAATAAAGTCCCCAAAAACTGCAACAGCAAGAAAATTAACCCCCAATACTTCTCCCCAGGTATCCCACAAAGGCCTGAAGATAATCCAGAATGTGACAGCTAAAGGGAAACAGCAAACCATCAAGCACTTCATCCCTCACGGCAGCATCACCAGCGCCGTGGTGCAGGCTGACGTGGTGGCCTGTGTGTTGTTGCTGTACAACCCGCTCACTGGCTGTCCCGTGCATGTCCATGCTTACAGGTGAGCAGGTAGCAATTAGGTAGTAACTCTAGGTGAAAAAAAACTCAATACTTCTGCGCCATTTCTTCACACTGGGAAAAGTGATTGCCATCCCTATATCAGAATGGCAACCTTTCGATGCTGAATATCTTCAAAACCACGAGGGTAACAATTGGTAGCCGGTAGCAATTAGGTAGCAACTCTATACCTATATGTAGGGCTTAAGAAGCAACATGGTGGGTTTTAGTCAGTAAAAGTCTGACACTCCTTCACGCTGCACCCACAGAGGGAGGGGTCATTTGATAATTTCGTACCAAAAAGGGGTCTTACGGGCCACTGGCTTACAGACCGATCTTAAGGTTAAGCTGAAGATAATCCAGGGTAAAAAGCAGACTATCTTAAAGGTTTGTGAAGTTTTTTTTCAGGTAACCAGCAATCAGAAAAAATATAATTAAAATAAAGGATTGGCGCATTTCTACAGCGCATTAGGTCAACGATTGTTTTAATGGACACCATTATGTTATGTTTTTCTTTAATAATCCTTGTTTTGGTTTCAATCCCATTTACATAAAATTTCCAATTGGAATAATATATAAGAATTCCAACATTTGTAAACAATAACAAATGCGTGTTTATTGGGTATGTGATTAGTAAATGAATGGCTTATAATTCGTAAGTAGAAGTAAATAACTAAAGTAGAAATTAATTTATTCAGTTAATATTTTCATACATAACAATTAAATACCAAGAGTTAGATTCAATAAAAATACTTCAATCACCCTTTGATTTGAAAATAACTGTCGTGCCAAAACAGTTAAAAATACCCATTAGAACTCTTACTTTGGCCAAAAACCCAGAAGTTTTTATCTACCAAAAGAAGTTAAAACCAACTTCAAGTATTATTCAAATACATCAGTATAGTAGGAAACGGATGACATTTAGCACATTGTAAGGTCATACCGTTAATGTCAAGAGTACGATACGGAATACTGGTTTCAAACCGCACATTCTACGTACATCTTCAAGATTTACTGATTTTACTTGTAAAATAATGATGTCACTGATTTAAACTTGCTTTGCTTAAGAATAGAAACACGCGAATTGAGCACCTCCTTTCTTTGGAAGTCGGTCCGAAATAATCTAAAGTAAGGTTTATTAGAAATGAACTCGAAGGAACTAATTTTCGTACCTGGGTAAATAGTAGTCTAAATCCTTTCACAGGCCCTAGACTATCTGTAAACCAAATATTATTTAAATCGGTTTAGTGGCTTATACTATGATTGCATTTACAGTGTAAGAAAGGATTCCTAATTTCGCTATTTCCCCCAACTATATTGGGGTAGGCTTCCAGGGTCACTGGAAGCTGTTAAAGTAACAGTGTTTTTAGGTTTACCCTTTGGTAAGACTGGTTCGCAATAAATTTATAATCAGTTGTAAATAAAACATACTTCTCGTAGTATTCGTAATAGTTCTGCTAACCTCGTAAAGGCGTGATGATAAGAATGAAGGTTTATGTGCTGAAGTAAATAAATTGGATTCTGAATGTATTGTTACCGATACGGTTGTAATGATTCACTGATAGTGTTTGAAAACAATGGCTATTTAGGTTTTTAGGTAAATAGCTTCTTAAGTATAGCCTAGATAATATTACAGTGCGAAACCAATATTTTAAGGGAATAAACACGGGTAGTTTAATACTTAAAATTGACTCTAAATTATATTTTATGCATTGAGTTTATGACAAAGTCGACATTGCAAAAAAAAATTTTGACAGAGAAATCTGATTTTAAGGATATTTTTTCCCGGACTAGATAAGTCTGCCAATGAAATTGCAAATAATGTTTCACCTAGCTTAGGTAATAGATACCAAAGAATATCGTCTTCTCTTCACTCCAAAATTAAATAGACGTATTCCGATTTTCAGGACACTTGAAACTAACTTTTGTAAATTACCTTTCTTCCACCTTAAATCATTACTAAACACGGTACAACCAAGTACACAAAGCTTACAAAGGGTGCCATCTTCCTAACATCTGACATTTGGTGTCGCAACTCCCGCGCAGATCCTTGTGCAACAAACTTACCGTAGCGTCCATTATTTATGTTGGCATCCACAATAATTCAAAGATTCACTGTAAAATGTGGTAATTGTTGCTGTTTTGTTTTGTATGGGAATTTTGTTTTTATTAAGGGGGAGGCTGCAGATTACATATATCTTTTTCTACATGTTTTTGGTGCATGTGATCGTATCATCGCATGGGTTTCTGATTTAATGACCTAAGCTCTAGCGTCAGATTTTTTTTAAAGTCATTTTCGGGGACACAGAATTTACGTGCCCTCTCAGGCACGGTGGTGTGACACCCGAACTTCCAGGCTCAGTAAAAGTTTCTAAAACCCACAATTTTAGCCATACCTAGGAATTGAACCCAGAACCCCGACAGTTAGCATCACAAATGGTTTAGCAGACCCAACTTGTATAGCCCTTTTCTGAAATCTAGACAGTACTTAGCTACATTTTGAAATTAAATAAAGTTATTCAAATATCTTCAATTTTGAAATTTAAATAATAACCCTACAATAAACTTAAACGTCATCCTTAAAACCCAGCTTACATTAGCACTAACCCAGCACTCTAGCATCTCAATGAAGCAACGATGACATATCACGTTCTGCGCCTGCGCTGTAGAGGTCATAGCGACATCTAGCGGCGAAAACCGGAGAATTGGGCACGAGACCTACTTGAGTTTATGGGTATTTTATTAATATTGTTTAGGAAGATTATCTATTACACTAATAATAATATTATGAAGAGGAAATATTTGGCTGTTTGTTTGTTTGACATGAATAAGCTCTGAAACTCCTTGGCTGATTTGAGAAATTAACTCACTGTTGTGAAGCTACATTATCCTCGGTAAACGTTGGTTATATTTTATCCGGGTACGGCCAGTAGTTCCCATGGGTTACTGCTGAAACCTAGGGAAAATGGCTCATTATTAAAATAATTAATAATATTCTAAGTGTGTAAGTATTTGTCTAAAAATGCTAAACCACTTTAAATGAAAATTGGTTACACAAACAGCTTAAAGCCTGAGCAAGGATTTAAGTAGGTAGATACTTTTAGGTTACTTTTGGCGCTAAAAGAGCTTTCAAACTAACGAATTATAAGTGCGGTCACCCAAAGATCATCTTAGCGACGCGCATAGCATAACTGGCCTTACACACGCGACAAAATCTCGTCTGAAAGAGCTCTTACACTAAAACCTTTTTCTATTTAAAAATACACACTTTATAAGCAAAAACTAATCGACAGATAGTGAGCAGTGTTTACGACAATCACTGCGATACGAATAGAGTTACGATTGTAAATTAAAAGCCGCGCCGGTTTAATGGCGGCAAAACCTAGGAAACCGGTAGGCAATGGCAATAACCTAGGAGTGTAGGGCTGTGCTAGGGGTTAGGAATAAGTGTTAGTAGCTGGAGTTTGTTTCGTTACATCTACACTAATAAGTATAATAAAGTGAAACATTTTTTTTATTATTTGATTGTTATGAACCTTAAGGTTCTGAACCTACTTAACCGATTTGATAAATTAAAAATTCACTCCAAATAAATTGGAAAGCTATACTCTTCCTGAATAGCATATGCTATATTTGGCTAGGTACGGGAAGAATTTATCCCAAGACGCGAGTGAAACCACGGGGAAACAGATACTTATAATATAAAAATGCTTAAGTTTATATGTATCTGGGTATGTTCGTTTATTCTTAAAATTACAAATAGCTTACTTGTTATCCATGTTTGAAAAGCAGTCCCCTCAAGACATGACTCTATAAAACAACTTCACAAATAGATTGGAAAACTAATGTTACAACTACCATGTATTTCAATAAAAATAAAATAATAATCTAAAAACCTATAAAAATGCAAAGCCCTAACAACCGGCCCTACCAGTTATCTTCCCTAACGAGCTTGCTTAGAAGTCCTGGATAATACAGGCAGTTTTGATTAGAATTTAAATGAAAATCATGAAACTTGTCCAGGCGCGTTAAAATGTATAAACCTACGCCATTTTATAAGCTTGTTCTAGACTCCATTTTGTTTTTACTGGGAATATGAAAGGAGGTTTAGAATTTTAGATAGAACTTTTTTGTGTTGTGTGTAGAATTAGGTGTTGGCTGTATTAGGATAGACATTGCCATATTTTACTTTAGAGAAAAAAATCAAGATTTTTTTTTGGTGTGGAAATACTGAAAATGGGAATCGCGTTGCACTGGCTTGAGGAGGTCAGACAAGCAGTCGCTCCTTGTAAAACACTGGTTCTCAGCTACATCTGGTTAGACTGAAAGCCGGCCCCGACATAGTTGGGAAAAGGCTAGGCAGATGATGACGATGAACAAAAGTAGGTAAAACATTTTAACCTTTCTATGAATGGACAGATACTTACTTTCGCGCCGCAATTAGTAAGGATTACCATAAATTAAGATAAGTTAATAATTTTCTAATCATGATTTACGAATAATTCTGACGACAGATTCGCGAATTTTATACCAACAAACTCGTTTGCTACTAATTTTATGATAAATTCGTTCATTAATTTCGAGGCGTGCCAAATACCATACATAATAATCAAGGATAAAACTTTCTAACGAACATAAATAAAGTCAATTTAGCACAAAGGTGAATACTGCGACCTTTGACAAAACTAAAAACACGAGATTTAAAACTAAAAACAGATACATTGCTTTTTGTCTACACACAAACTCTTTTTATCCCCTTTCACCGAATCAATAGTCACGTAGCAACGAATAATTCACGCCATTTGACAGCTCGCGACTTTTGACAGCTATTCCAAAATGGCGGGCTTTAATAAAAAAATACTTTCACTCATTTCGTCAGTACAAATACGTTTTGGCGTCAACAATGGAACACGTTTGGGTGTTACAAATAATAGAAGATAGTTTGTTAATACCGCGTGAAGTGAAAATTAAAAATGGCTGCCGGGTGTTTTTTTTTTTGTTTGGCACAATCACTTCTGCGTTGTGCCTTGTATCGATTATATTGAATCGATTTACGTTAACGTTGTCGATTGTCGTGTAATTTGAAGTTGTTAGAAGCAATGACGGTGAGAATTTGTAAAATTATTTCATAGATTATAAAATATTTGATTGGTCAGTCTAAGGTCGGTATGATGTCATCGTGACAGACATTTCGGGTACAAATATTAGCTTACCGGAACTGTGTAATAATTTAACTACAAGAGTTACCTAATACGAAATAACAGGTTAACTTTTATTGCCATAATGATAGGCATAAGTAAAAAAATATTTTTAAACGTTTTTTTGTTTTGCATATTTTAGAATAATTGACTAGGTTTTTTTAAAGACGAACCTTGTTCATACCGACTGGGTACCTGTTACCGAAAAATGAGGCTGCGATCTAAATAATGAAATGAGAGAAAATACCATCCAAATACGAAAACTATCAATTAACTATCATCAGGAAACGATCACTTAAAAAGCCATCTGTTTTAATTAATTAATTTAAATAATAAAATAAATGTATTTTGTTGTCTATATTATCGCAACAACCTAACTGTTATCCCTACTAATATTATAAATGCGAAAGTAACTCTGTATGTCTGTCTTTCACGTGTAAGCCAGTGAACTGATTTTAATAAAATTTGGTACAGAGATAGAGTTGACCTTGAGAAAGAACATAGAACAGTTTTTATCCCGGACTTTTGAAGAGTTCTCTTGGAAACGCGATATAACCGAACACGACGCTGGCGAAGCCGCGGGCGGAAGCTAGTTTTTAATATCTTCTAGTAATATTGAATATTTTTCTTTTCATATAACAATAGGTACCTACAACTATTGTCTTTTTTATAATATACAAAAGTATTTCTTTCAGCTTATAAATAACAAAATCCACTCGTCATTTTCGTACCATTTCCAGCTTACTCACTCTATCAAAAACACCTATCCACCTATCTCTAGGCTAAACTCCTCCGCATTAAAAGAAGATTTCCACCTTGACATTCACATTAGAATGTCAGGTCGCATGACTCAGTCAGGTCGCGTCAAACAGGATAACGCCTTAATTAATACATCATCAACCATTATAATACGACCTCACATCATTTGCATACTTAGTTGTTCATTTAAATAATATTTTAATGAGTAATCTTAAGGCATATCGAATTATTTCTAGATTCGTTTTCAACAGGGATTTCAGACGCGCTTGGGGACTACTTTACACACCTGTTTAAAAAGTAGCCTTTTCCGATAAGGCTACCAAAAATGAAATATTTTCCATAAGTATCTATTTTTTATCCACATATTATATTATCAAATTAGCCCAAGTAATACCAAGTTTATTTTTGGTCGGCGCGGCATGTTTTCTCCTTTCATACTCTTCTTTCATCAACTTTAACACCATAGGGAGAATCGACCATCTGAAGAATATCTAAGTCATGAAGCAAAAATTCCTCAGATAGGAGTTACTTAATGATTGCTATTGAAAATCGGCCCATAAACAAACCAATCCTCAAAGTTCCTCCTTTATTTCTCTCAACAAACACTTACTTCCTTTTCTACCTTTACACATACCTTTACCTCTACATAAGCCATGCTGTCATCAGTATGAAGGCTGTATGTCTGTACGTCTGTAGGCGATCACCACAGCCTGTCGCTTCTCTCACAATAGACAGCCTCAAGGTTTTAGTACTATGTATCAGTTTGTAGGTACATACTTTGATAATGATGTGTGAATCGTTTAAGCTGTGTGGTTTTTAAAGTACCTGTTTTGTAGGAGTGAGACTGGTGGGGCATGTAAATAGCCTCATCGGGGAAAAATAATAAAAAATTAATGGATTTAATTGGGACAAATTTAAAAGATTGATTGAAGGAAGAAAAGAGAAATGCGGGATGCGGGAGCGGTGATTTCAAATCTTGAAAATCGAATGCGGGAAAAACAATATGGCGGTGAAACTCAAATTGTAATTCAATTAAATCCCTGCTGATGATATTCCTTTAGACACCAATACCCACTACAACTATTTGCAGCAATAAAGCCCACGTACCTTGTGAATCCAGGGACCTCACTTAGAACCAGCGAGATGCGAAGATGCCTCGTTCCAGGGCGCGTGGTCGCGGTAAGGGCTGCCGGCCGGCGAGCTAAATCTAGGTTCATCCACCGGTGGACTGATTAAAACTCGTGAAATCAGCACTGCACTATAAGTCCGCAATGTCTTCTAGCAGCAGGTTCAATTATTACACGAGAATCTTCAGGTAATCACATATAGGGAAAAAATGACGCGGAGCGGTGTGTATTCGACACAATGCGAATGGCGGCGGGAGAAGTACTACGTCCGTCCTTGGCGGTGGCCAGACGCAACACACTGCTAGCTTGTTGCGAGTATCCTCTAGAACACTCGATACGAACCAATGGGCGCTGCGGTAGCTAGTATTGTCGTTCGGATATCATCACCAGAGACTCAATTGGGTTATTATAAATATGAAAATGATCGAAATAAAGTTTTAAGTTGCGGGAAAAATAACTTATGTATTTAATTTATTATTGAATAAATATTTGCACTGAAAAAAAAAGACATTGACGCTTCACCAGAGACTAAGCTTTTGGTCGTGATCAATATAAGTTTTCTTGAAGATTATTTATTAGGGTGATCGCGTTTGTTTGTTGGTTTAAACGGGCTTATTTCAAGAACTATTAGATCGTTTTGAATAATTCTGTCTGTTATCGATGGCCTCTTTATCGCAGCGTAGAGTAGGTAGTTCCCGCGGGAAGTCCGTGAAACCATAGGTGGTAGCTATATTGTTTATCTTTAGTTAAATACCTTGCGAAATATGTTTCCTAGAGCACTTATTCTAATGAGTATTATGTAAGTAAATAGAAAGTATATAAAAGTGAAGCCAAAACTTGCCTAAGAATTGGCAAAACTACTTGATCTTACATAAACACTTTTGCGGGAGTTCTACAAACCCTTTATTCTGCAACTGCGTAAAATGTTTGCTCATCATCATCTGCCCAACCATAATCTCAACTGATTATGAACTGAACCGATTTTCCTGCCTTTGGCTACTCGAAATAACCGCTAAAGATGTTCAAAAAGCAGCTTGGACTTACCAAATTAACATGCCTTTCAAAATACGGAGGTGCTCATTATGACAAGATGGTCACCCATCTACAAATCGTATCCCCCAACGCGTAACCTTACAGACTAACCCACGTGTGTTACTTAGCTACGAGCTAAAAGATGGGTTGAAAACCATTACAGAAAAAAAACAGTAAATAAATATCCTCCACAAACTTACCTACATAATAATATTCTTTACAAAATAAGCAAGAGAATGCAGCTACTGAGCTCATTCGCCCAGAACAGCGCTTCTTCACAGAATAAATATTGCTCAATTGTAATTCTATAGCGAACAAGCAAAATAAACAGATAAATTGCCTTTTGAGCTAAAGGTCGTTCTTGCAACAGAGTTGAGCACAATATTGTACTCAGAATTGCATGTATTTTGTACCTATATTCTTTACTTTCAGCTGAGAATAATAAAACATATTTTAACTAAAGCGGTACAGTAGTAAGTATTTCCGATATTTTAAACTTTGTTATTTCGCATTTCTGCAGTTATTTTTCACTGAAGCGTAAATTGATACCTACTTATACATAGTATAATAATATTGGTAGGTACTCAGCAACTTAGATACATATAGTAAGCTTGAAAATCGACCCCAAAAAAGTTACGAAAAGGCTAGGCAGATGATGAAGTTACGTAGGTGGGTACACCCCTCAATAAATAACTTTGCTGGTGTGAAGTTGGCTATAGCTGGCATCTACATCTAAACCTCTGCTCATCGCCCTAAATAAAAGCTTAATACAAACTCCTTTTAACACACATTAATATACGAGTAATACAAAGGAATTTACAACACACTGACAACCTTGACATTAAAATGTCAACATTCCTTCATCGAGCGAGTTTCGAACATCGTTCGGATGCAATCGGGTAACATCGGATATCTTCGTGTTTGTTCGTTTTTGTTGCTCTTGCGCATGTAATGAGATGCGTCGCCTGTCACACCGGAGTTAATCGGATTATTATCGATCGGATCGCTTTAATTGATTAATTTAATTCGATATGATTATGTAATTTATGAGATGAAAGCTTTGCTTTGATCTTGCTGTGTGGTCCTCAAATGGTCGAGGTTTCATTGCATCATAAATGGAGCATTGATAAATCTTTAGAAAATAAATGTGTTTTCACTGTTCATATTCTTTTAAACTACACATTTTTGGCAGTCTTAAATCAGATAGGTACCACACAGGCTGAAAACTATAGGACATTTCGTTCTTAAATCACCTTTAAAAACCAGTCATATTACAATTTTAATCCTGTAGATTTCAGTAGAGTAGTTATCAGATTACAGTCATCCAACTTAGAATAATGCAATTAAAACAATAGGTTACTAGGTAAAGACAAGCAGATGAAAGATTCAATATGTTTTTATGTCGCTACAGTTCTTTTTCTCACTTATTTTTACGACGGTGTAACAGACATCCAATATAATCATCAATTAATGTGGCATGCTATCAATTTTCTCGACAATTATCCGCTAACACAGAGGTAGGTACTCGTCGCGTTAATAACAACAGGTGTAGAGATGTCTCTTAAAGAATGTAACCTTTAAATGTCGACAAACTGTTCTATAATATTTGTAGTTTTAATAATAGGTATGTTGGTCTATAATTTTATTTAGTGATGTATAAAAAATATGGACAGAAAATATCAAGAAAGAACAGTGTTTAGGACTATTAATGTGTGTTTATAGAAAGACTGCAATACACATCGTTAACAATTAGATTAAATTTCAAATAATACTGCAAGCCATAAAAAGAGATCGCTTGAATTTCTGAGTAAGCTTTAACACGGCCGAAGTTGATAGAGCAAATGCGTTTTGCCATCCTCCTAAAAGGTTTCTATAATGAAACATAGGATCTCTTTGGAAACAAACACCATCGTAATAAAACATAGATTCAATGGCTAAAACATAGATCAATTACGTCTAGAAATTCGAAAAGTTTTCCGCAATGTTTAAAGCAAAATATCATCTACGACAATAACCAATGCAGCTCAAATCCTGCTCTCAATGATGAAACAAGAATACAAAACTACAATACAATGTCAGTACAAATACAAATATAAGTACATTGTACAGTCAGGTCGCTAGGCCCACCTACAACCTAGAACAGGTTCAATGAGAACCACTGCAAGCACGTACGACATTCATGTACAGATGTGTACAAAAAGCAATGTACGATGATATACAAATAAAATTGTAGGCATAAAATCATGATGTGTTGTAATTAGTGGGGATGTAAATAAAGTGAGTACAAAAATGTTTAAACAATGCGGTAGGAAAATCCACTTTTATTAATATTTCGTCATAAAAGGCGTATGTTTATCGCAACTCGGCAAAGGTTCTTCTGAAATTATTTTTTAATAATAACTAGCGTTCACCCACGGTTTCACCCGCGTCCCGTAGCTGGATGGTGACTAAAATCTATCCTCAAACCTTCTCCCGAGTGTACGTTACCTCCCCTCTAATTTTCAGCCAAATCGGTCAAGCCGTTTTCATGTTATGTCGTGACAACGGAAAGCGGGTTTCATTTTTATATATATCTTAGATTTCTGAAATACAATAATTATTATTCGTATTTATTACTAGGCTTTCAAAACATTGATTTACAAATTCAGTCATTCAGTATCATGTCAGGATTAGCACGCAAAGGTCACATACATATTACAAATTCTAAGAATATCTGAATGAATCGAGACAACCTGTCGCAACGCAAAGGACATAGGTAGGCTTTATTGCTAACCTACTTTCGGAGGCCATGTCAATATTACACTCATCAATATAGCAGTTTCATCAAACACTTTTGTCAGTGACTGTACAGACCACCAGGAGTCAAATATGCATTAATCAGTTGGTTAAAATCTTGTATAAATATTTAGCCTTTTTCCCGCGGTTCACCTGCGTCCCGTGGAAACTAATGCTTGTGTCGGGATAAAATATAACCTATGTTACTCAAGAAGAGTGTAGCTTTCCAAAAGCCAAAGATTTTTTTAAATCGGTACATTACTTTTTGAGTTTATCCATTACGAACAAACAAAAACATTTTTCCTCTTTGTAATATTAGTATAGATTTATAACAATATTATTATAGCAGTTTCATCAAACACTTTTGTCACTGACTTTACGGACCACCAGGAGCCAAATATGCATTAATCAGTTAGTTACAACTTTTATAAATAATTTATATTTTATTATTTATTCAGATTAACACACTGTGTGGCATTTGAATTTAATTTCTGTAATATGATTATGAAAAATCTTCGGTGTGTTATGAAAAATGCATTTATTATTAATTTTGTTGTAATTCTTAATTCTATGTAATAATTTAGCAATGACATGTTACTAAATTGAACACAGATGTTATGTATTTTGATTTATCTCAACATCTGTTAAGACAATATTATGAAAATATGACATAATATAATTTACAACAAATATGCAATCAATTAAGTAACAAATCTGTACTAAATAATGTTAAATAATTTCTGAAGTAACTCTTTACTGAATAATTTTAAATCATATTTGAAATCCTAATATTGAGTTTAAAAATCTAACGTTGAAGAAAAAGCAAAGTTTTAGGTATTGACTATAACTTCTAAAGATAAGACAGTCGCTTCCTCGTGGAAAATAACCAACAAAATGAAACATGCTTTAAATCACACCCGTAATCATATGTAAATTCACAACTTTTTAATTCAAAATCCCTACGACCATCTGTCACTGCTCTCATTCTCATCTAAGAAGTATTTATATTCCAAACTTGTATAACCAGCCAGTTACCCGATGACATAACTCTATGCTAATGCTCTATAACTCTATAGTTTATGGTAATCGCAGGGCCCGCCTATGCGCGGTCCTTCTTGCAACACATCCGTTGTGTACCATAGATACCTACCATAGATTACGTAGTTTAAGATTAGCATTGACACTGGGAAACTTTGAGATACCAAAGTAACTAAGTCTTAAGTAATTTAGTAATATTAGTTTATGAATTATGAGACCTTTGTGCGTTTCAATCTAGCGTATCTAATTTTCGAATGATGTAAGGAATTTAATTTTGTTGGTGTCATCTTTAAAAGGCCTCTGACATAGTCCATCGGGTTAAAGTTGAAATTATTTATATTAATTTCCTACTACTAGCATACCTAGGCTAGTTTTCTGTACGTTCGTAATAAAGAAGACAGTAATTGTTTGTACCCTTTCAAAAAATCTTTTGCTTTTGGAAAGCTACACTCACTCTCCCCAAATTATTTAGCCTATCTTTTGCCACGGACGGGCAGTAATTTCTACGGGACGCCGGTGATTCAACAATAGTTATATGTAACTATAGACTATGTAACTTAAGAAGGTCGTCTCTAAAACTCAATACGCCCTTTTGCAACCACATTTCACTATCACTGTCGCAACTGTCAATCATTTGACAGATGAGGCCATATTGCCAACTTTGACATTCCCTTTCGTTCGGAAGCGTTCGGGTACTTTCGGCTGCTCTCGGAATGCATGCGTGACTATCATTGAGCAACGCATACTTTGTCAAGAGCGATCGTGTTCAAACGACACGAGAGATGATGGATGTTGAAAAGGCTTTATTTTGTAATATTTATCTCAACGTTTTGCATGAGAATTGGCCATCTTGCGCGAACAATAGTTTTGTGTAAGACGTATTTAGTTTTAAGCACGATTGCGGATTGAAGTATGTAATTTATTGTGGTAGGTAGGTACTTGGTAGCTGTCTAAGATGACAAAAACAAAGCCCATTACATTTATGTACATACTAGCTGGTGCCCGCGACTTCGTCTGCGCAGGTTTAGTATTTCGAACAATATGTTTACAAATTGTAGCCTATGTGTTATTCTGATGTATAAGCTATATTATTGTAAAGTTTCATTAAAATCCATTCAGTAGTTTTTGCGTGAAAGAGTAACAAACATCCATACATCCATACATCCATACATCCATACATACAAACTTTCGCGTTTATAATATTAGTAGGATCTACTATAATTGTTTCATCCTTGTAAAAATAGCTCTTCCTCCACTGTCATACATAACGTTCAATTTACTTGCAAAAGGCTGAATTGCAGCTTGGAGCATATGCATTCCTACATATATTTTTCTCAATACATATTTGAAGTATAACCTACTTTTCACTATCCACTCGCAATTAAATGCCAACAAAACTCGTTGCACAAATTCTCACACACCATTTCTCATTTTGTTCCCAGATGCGATTCGGACCACACAGCAGAAATGTTATACACCCACTTGCAAGCGTTAATAGAGCGACCAGAAAACCAGAAGAAATTCGCGGACATCGAGCGAAAACTCCAGATGAGGGGGGCGCTACCTTCGTCGAAGAAACCCCCAGATTCTTCGCTCGGGAGCGAAGTATCTCGCGAATCGGATTCGGGGAGCAACGAAGAACGCTGTGTGGCTAATTTGTATGACAGTTTGGCTGCAGAGCTGAAACAAAAGTTGTCTACAGGTAAAAAGGGATTAGGTCAGTTTGTTCTTTTTGATTTTTCTGTAGGTAGTTGCTTTGAGCCTGCTGGTTTGGTTGGTATGTAGTTAGCTTTTTGTGTTATTTATTTATTTAGTTATACATGAAAATTTTTAGAAGAATATACCCGATTGAGGTTATATTTATTTTGAAAAACGTGTGTACTGCATATAAGGTCCATAGTGTAGATTATCTACTGATTTATAAAATAATTAAGCTTTTGTAGTTTAACCCCAGTTATGATGAATTCAATGAGTATTATATTTACGTACCTATATATTTACATTGATCAATGTAAGCTTTGCTTTCCAAAAGCACAATTATCACTGTCACTTACACGCTTTTAATTATTAATTTTTAAGTTGACTCAAAGTACATAGTTACTATTTTGCCAATCATTTACACAAAACACAAAGTCAAGAAAAGACAAAAAAACAGTTCTAAAATATTATTAGAAACAAAAAACTTTTGAAATCAAGTCTTTATTTAATTTTTAACCAATGGCTACCCAAAAAGCATCATTTGATTAAAGAACAATCCTGACATCACTAAAGCAATCATAAACACACTCACTCATTTTCTCAAACTCACTCACCCCAACTCACTCACTCACCTACATTTCCAGGCAAGAGCCCAATCCTGCTGCCGCCTCGCGACTACGACACGGTTCACCGTCAGAAAGGCAACCTTTCTAACATTGACACTCGTCGGTGCCTCAATCAGAACATTGTGGGGGTGAACGCGAGGCGTAAGCTCGAGTCTTCGGGAGGCAGCTCGGGGATCGGCAGTGATCTTGCGCCGTCGCCGGAGAGAAATGAATATAGGCCGCATGATAATCATAGTACTAGTGGTGAGTAGATATTGTTTTGTTTTTTCAAATAGGCCTATAAAAGCTAAGCTCTTTCGAAACGTCAAAGTGCACGTTTTTAATAGATATATATGAGAAGCAAACATACATGCAAAAAAACCTTTTAACTATTAAAGAAAACAACTTCAGTAATATGCCTAAAACCTTCTCCTCCTAAGTCGAAGTATTATGCTCGAAACCGCATCAAAATCGGTCCAACTGAACTTAAGATAATCGAGCACAAATATACTTAAATACCTACAGGTCAAACACAGAAACTTCTTTTTTTAAAGTCGGTTAAAAACAATCATAAATATGGTAAACGGAACAAAATGTAGTAATAGTCTTTATACTTTGCATATTTCAATAAAGACAAGAGGATTTCCTCTATACTGATACTGATTTCTGACGATAACTTGCATTAAAATTACCATCAAAACTAAAAAAAACCTACACAGAACTCTACAAAAAAAACCTCAAAAGGTTACTGATGGTCTCAGGCGGTTTATACCAAAGTAAATAAAGCTATTAAGTACTACATAACTTAGAAAAAATACATATAATCGTACAATTAGGCGGTTGCGAGTATCATTATCGAAATGATTGTCTGGTGTTTTTATAACATTTCAAGATGAGCTCCAAAAAAATATGTTTCCGCGTTCTCAAGGGGGATTGAAATCTTTATGTGTTTATAGTGATACTTAAATGAGCTAGTAGTAAAGGTTTCACTTACATCATAGGAGAACAAATTCCCGCATCAGGGTAAAAGCCTTATGTGCTCTCTCAACGTCTAGCTAGACACTAGGTATTTTTAATTAGTACTTAGTATTAAAATCTGCATGCCTTAATGGCAAAATATGGCTGAACCGTTAAAATGTATCCGTATCACCTGTGCTGTACCCATATTTGCAAATAAATTTATCTTTATCTGTGTATAATTCGGTTAGTTTATTTCATTAGTTTTGGCTTAAATGGCGTCCAACAGACAGACAGAACTACTTTCCCATTTATTATATTACTTCTTTCCGCACTGGGATAAGAATATAGCCTATACAAAATACAATACAAAAAAATACAAAAATCTTTATTTCTTTTACAAAAATTTCTTCTTATAATTAGTTGTTGGAGTCTCCTTTTAGGCATGCCTGTGTCAGGAGGCTCCGCTCATCCTTAACAAACTAAAAGCATAGCAAGAGACATGAAAACATATGTTTTGTATTTTAATTATTTAGTGGGTAAGTATTTATTTATTTTAGCCTAAGGCATAAATATATGCCTATGCTATGTTACTCAGAAATACCGTAGCTATCCTTCAGCGAACTAATTTTTCAAATCTATACAGCTGTTTCGGGGCCTTTAAGGTACAAACACACAAAAAATAGTTTCCTCTTTATTGTATCCGTTTAAGGTACCTACTTACTCTATCAGTTTGAGGTACTTTAGTACCTCTGGACTGGAGAAACCGCGGGAAGCATTACCCACCTAAACAAAAAACAAACATCTCATAAAATCTAACGTATTATTAATAAGCAATTACTCGGAGTTTTCTATAGGAAGTGACGTTACGACGTTTACGTCCCGGAGTGCGCCATTGTCTGTGCTCTTAATGGCGGTGAGTAAAAAATGGAATGGTGTACCAGGAATTGTGTTAAGAGATTAAAAATGGATTCAAATGCATATTAAAGTTAGCCTTGCTGTTTAATAAGGGATACTTATAATATTTTAGGCTGAATTTAGGTCACTCAATTCTTGTTGAAAAGTGTACTATGCCTATACTTAGGTAATTTCAAGTGAAAATGGGAAATTGTATCTGTCTATGCATAACATAAGATATGTGTTAGAGTACTAAGAAATGCTACGGCTGTACAATAAAAACTTGTTGTAATGGGGCGGAAAAAATAAATTTACCAAGAAACTGAAAATCTAGATAAAAATTGCAATTGTAAACAGACCGGCACAACAACCACAGTTTAAATAATGTTCTCTGTGTCCCAACTATGTATTTGGTTCACTTATTATTTTCGTCTGCCTTATGCTTAAATTAAAAAAAAAAAAACAAACAAAATTGGAACGCCCTTTTAAAAATTTCAAATCGCCCCATTTTCAAAAACGATCGGTACATGGCATACAAACTCATTGCTATTATACATACCCACATAACATCATGATAGTACATACTATATTACATATAGTTCAAGTACATTACAACCTTCAGTGTACCATTGAGAGACCTAATGACTTGTGAAATATTTACCTCGAAAATATTCCCACCTACATCTTTGAAAATCTCAAAGTAATTGCAACCCTAATATCTAAATGATAGAGTAGAGAATTGAATGCGTTTACAATGCTTATAGGGTTGAATTCGTATTGTTCGTGTTATGCCAAGAGGCTGTGTGACTGAACTCAAATTGATCCCTTTCAATTTTGGCGGTTGTGATACGAACGGTGTTTTTGAAAACAGAATCTTTAATACTGGTACTTTTCAATATTGGTAGGTTTTAATTCTTTTAAAAAATGAGATCCATCAATTTAGGGATATCAAGCTTTAAAACTCTAAAAATATTGGTTTCAAAGCTTTTTAAAACCTCGTTACACATCGTCGAAATTTTATTTATGTGAACTGAGCATAATATTACGTTAAAGCATCAAGCAAAGTATTAAGTACAAGAACTTAAAATAATTCAGACAAAATTGGTATGTTTCTCTTATACTTACATCATTGAAAGAAAATACCCATGACGCATAGACAATCTAAAGATGCATTCGACCATTTGCAGTCACAACAATGCAAGTATATTTATTTAACTACAACCATCAACCACAGACTATTAAAAATACCATAGACAAAGGAATCACCCCAAAGAATAGGAAGGTCGTACATTGAAAATCTTTTCAGAGACAATAGTTATTTTTTTCCTCTTTGGGAAAACCGCGTATAATGGAAAAGTGTATTCTGTCTCTGTCTATGGTATTGTTTTAATGCATGATTCGTGGGAATTACTAAACTGTGTATTTAGTATTTGTGTATGTGAAAAACATGCGTAGGTATGTAGGTACTCTTTAGTTTTTAGGTTAGTTAGGTTGTAGTAAACTTTTTTAGCTTGCGGTGTTTATATTTGTACTCATAAAGCTGAAAAATTTGTTTGTTTTAACGCGTTAATTTAAAAAAAATACTGGACTGATAGCAAAAATTTGTCAATGATAGATAGCCCATTTATCGAGGAACGAAAAACTATCAGCTACTATAATCCGGGTGCAAAGAGTTGTTCCTATAACATTGCCATAATGTGGCAATGTATAGGTGACATAGGACATAGGTGTTCTAGCCCTTAAAATATCTATATGTATGTATTGTACATATTTCAATCAATAAGCATTAAGCATTAGTGTTAGTAATCTGAAAACCGAGAGTGCTATGATGATGAAACTCTAAATATATATATGTCTAAATATGGTAAACATAGAGTATGTTTATTTAAGTATTAATCGCTTCTTATGAAAACCTATGTCTATACATCAAACCATCATTAAACTCACTATATTCGCAATCGTCGCCTGATTGAGCAACACTAATTAGACCCAACTCATTAAGAAGTCATATTTACAGAAATAAAACTAGGTTGAATACTCCAATAATTACCAAATAACTAGATATCCGCCAAAACATTCGATATCTTGAGCAATATACTCATTATCACAGAAAAATGTTAACGACTCACTCTAAGCACACGGCAAACTTTTAGTCGGCCGATAGTTTGTTTGGGCTCATAAATCAGTATGAACATGAATGGTAGTACGCACATTACAAAGATCAGGTATTTAGCCGGTATCAGACCGACTGAAAACTTTGATTGGATCATAATTTTCTTTTTTTTAGTTTGGCAACTGTTGGCCAATTGTTTAGTGTGCGGGTAAGTTAGTTTGCAATAAAATTATTATTTAATTACCAGATTGCTCTAGTTTTTGTAAAGATATTTAATTTTAATTGACTTCAATAAGAGTTGATCGTAAATCATGAATTACTGTTTTAATACATAGTTCATGGTCTTCTGAAGTGATAAAAACTGCGGCTTCTAAAGGATATAAAAGAAATATAATTCTAGCTCTGAATTCAATTTCCAGTTTGAGAATTCTGAATCAGTAAGTCCGACACCAGTCTAATCAAGGGGTATTGGGTTGCCCGGGTAACTGGGTTGAGGGGGTCAGATAGGACAGTCGCTCCTTGTAAAGCACTGGTACTCAGCTACATCCGGTTAGACTGGAAGCCGACCCCAACATAGTTGGGAAAAAGGCTCGGAGGATGATTTTGGAATTCTGAATACATTTTAAGTGGCTCTAGAACACCTTTGTCTAGAAGAGTCTGATACCTTCCGATCCACCTCACAGCACCAAGTGGGATATTACGACCACAAACAATTAAAAAAATGCTCTAGTTGGCACTTCTTCTTGCTGACTCCTTGTCCTAACTGGAGGTGTGATATTTTTATTAAAACAATAAAATAAGATACTCGCAAAATCATCAAACATTCTCATACTTATTGCAACAAAAACTAACTAAACAATTGCGCAAAACTAAAGTTTATTAAACTTAAACAATGGTTTGAAAGTCATTATGTTTTCCCATAGAGCACAGAGGGAATGAGCACGATGAACAATGAGTGAGTGAATGAATTGGCGCGCTTTTAGACAAAATGGCGGGATGGCTGTGGGAATATTTTTAGGTATTTTCGTTCATAGTAAAATAGGCAATGGAAACTAATGCCAATGTATTTAGGTATTTGGGTAACTTCGTCGTTTCAAGCTGTTCTGGTTTTCAAAGTTTCAGCTTTCGCATTAACTTTCTTTGTTATAATTTATTGTTTCTTAAAATTTAAATTTAGTTATTCCCATTTACATTTTCAGTCACTCATTCCGAAACCAATTCCTATTAATTTATTTATAGTTTAGAGGTACACCAGTAATTATGTTATTATATGGTATTTTTCCACAACAATTTATTACTATACACTCAACTAAAAACAACCATTAAGATTAAAACATGTAGTCCCAATCATTACACTGTAGGCCCAAAAAACTGACCCATCCACATATTTCGAATAACATACACGGAAAAAATATATCGTAGCTATCAACACCAGAGAGTAGAACATGACTAACGGCCGCTCCTTATACTCTATCCATCTATTAATTTGTTTACCGTAGATAGAATTTTGAAGTAGCCTAGTGGGTAAAGAACCAACCGCTCAAGAAAGAGTGTGTGGATTTGGTTCCGGGCCAGGCAAGTACCAATGCGACTTTTCTAAGTTTGTTTGGACTTTTTAAGTATATATTTGACACCAATGACTGTGTTTCGGTGGGCGGTAGTTCCCGACTGTCATTGAACATCCTTGGCAATCGTTACGGGCAACCAGTCTTACCAAGGAGAATTGAGTTGCCCGGGTAACTGGGTTGAGGAGATCAGAGAGACTATCGCTCCTTGTAAAGCACTGGTAATAAGCTGCGTCCGGTTAGACTGAAAGCCGACCCCAATATAGTTGGGAAAAGGCTACGGGCTATGAGAAATAATTTTGACACTAACCCCATACAAGCTATATAAAATTCCTGTCTTCAGTAAGAAAAACCACGGATCAATAAAATATTGGGTACGGCCGTTAAACTGTTATTGGAACCGCTATTTATTAAGAAATAGTATATAAAAAAATCTGACAGGTGCGTGTCGAATCACGCACGAGGTTTCGTGTTGTAAAAATTGATTAATGGACGCAAAAAATATTTTTGAAAGGCTTGTGGTTCCGTGGGGCCGAAAGTTCGTTAGTGTAATTATTTTATCTGTACTGATTGTTACCATAGGTGGTCTGTGTTTTATATCCAGACTAGATAATTCCCGTGGTCCCTGAGGAAGCCATTCTCGCATCTAGTTCTGTGTTGCTCGGTAACTGGGTTGATGAGGTGACATAGACAGTAGCTCCTTGTAAAACACTGGTTGTCTGCTGCATCTGGTTAGATTGGAAGCAGACCCCAACACCAACACTGATGATGGTAGATGATGATTCTTAATATTTTTCTGGATTTACCAATCAAGTTCACATTGGTTAAAGAGGCAGTGCTCCCGAACGCGACTTGAGTAATGGAATCCTCCAAGGAATAGGTACCAGGCAATTACAGAATTCTACATCGATCCTCTAATTACCGATCTCTAAAAATTATCACAAAAAAATTAACGCTTAAAAACACACATAACTTTCATTTCAAATTTTGACAGCCCTAAGTCTACAGGTTCTTTTCTATGTCAATTCTTTATTTAAAAACAAGTTGCCGACTGTTTCGAAGATGGGGTCCCGTTACACGAAAAAGTGAGACCACTATGAGCGCACGCGCATATATACGCGCATTATAAAAGTAGGCTAGGCAATTTTGAAGATATTTTTATGTTTTCCAATAGTGCTAAATACATAATAATTTGTTTTGTGCCTGGGTAAATAAAAGCTTGAGGTCAGGTTGAATGTCTGCATAATATTAGAGACCTCAGAATTTTTGTTATTCTACCTAGATTAGACAGGTTTCTTCATAGTCTTGTCTGTGTGGCCTTCACGCCAAAATTTCTGAGTCTGATTAGATGACATTTGGTATAAAGATAGTCTAGCTAGAGCCTGAGAAAGGATATAGGCGACTTCTTATTCATATACGGGAAATATATCCCCTGGGCCGCAAGATGAAATGGGGAAACAGCTAATAAGGAACAACAAAACAAAAAGATACCTACCATAACTGGCAAAATGCGGGAATACAACACTTTTTCATAGGATGCCAAATATGGAAGTAATGTGGAACTGTTTCGGTCGACAATATAAGATAGCAACAACAAAAGTCAATTAGCAAAAACAGTTAACTCCAAACCTACTGATCCCATTTCAAAGTTCTTAAATACCTAAAGAGATTCCAAAAGAGATTTTACTAAAAACAAGACAGGACATTTTTTCAAAAGCTCTCAAGTCAACATGAATAGGTATGCAAATGATGCTCCTAACGTTAGCTGTTGCAGTTTTTGGCACAAGTAACTGCAGTTGCGTCGTGCGATAATGCGGAACTGTGTGTTATCTGCGAAATGTTAAGCGTTACGTTTGATGTGGTTTACCGTTGAACTTGTGGCTTCATTAGGTGTATTTAAAATTTTGCAGTTTTTGCAAAGGATAAACTTAAAAAAACTTTGATTTGGAAATGAATCTCTCTTCCATTTTTTTTGTTAGCAGTGTATTCACTGCCACTTCTGTTTTGTCTAAACACACGAATGTGACCCCCTAGGAAGATCTTTTTGTACAATTTTAATAACAAACCGTTTTCTCTAATTCCAGAGGAGGACTGGGCGGAGAGCACGGCGTACATGATGCACGAGGCTTTCGACGCGTCTCCCCCCCGCCGCGCGCCCTCCCCCCGCCGCGCGTCCCCCGCGCGTCGCGCCCTCTCCCCGCGCCACTACGAGCGCTACCCCCCCGATGACTTCGCCGACCAGTTCCGAGACCAGCTCGCGCCCTTCCGCGACCACACCTTCGAGCGGAGGTTCCGACACGAGTCACTCGAACGCGTCAAACCAGAAAAGCCAGTAGAGAAGTTCCAAGACGACACAATCAACTATAGGAGACGATATGTGGCTGAAACCAAACCATCCAACAGAAGCATCGACAGAGTCGAGGATCGGAGGTTCGGCAAACTACAAAGGGGCGCCAGCGAAGGCAGCCTCAAAATCGCGGAAGCGTCGCCAAAAGACAGATTCAACGTCGCTAAAGAAAAGTTCATGAATCTCGAAAGGGAGAGGTTCAACAGGGAGCTGGAGGCGCACATGGCGATGCGGAGGAGCATGCTGGAGCGGAACAGTCGCTCAACTTCTTCCCCCGAGGAAGAACGGAGGGACGAGCGGCAGGACCGACACAGAGAGGTGAGCTCCCGGCGAGAGCCCGAGCGCTCTCATCGCGACGCGGAGCGCCACGCGCCCGAGCGCCGCAAGGACGAGCGCCTGCGCGACGCCGAGCGCGAGCTGCCGCACCGCGACCTCGAGCGACTCCCGCGCATCGGCAGGAAGCGCGACGACGTCAAGCGGTACGAGTACGGCGCGGAGGACTACTTGAACAGGATCGAGCCCAAGCCTCATAGAGACGAGTTCGACAGCTTCGACCGAAGAGGCAGGAGGGAGCTCGACAGACGCATCGAGGAGGACGAGATCATTGAGCCAGTGATCGAAGAAAGAAGGAGAGGGGATTGGAACGACAGGCAGCGAGCGTTCAGTCGCTCCCGGCTGTTGGACGACCAACGCCAGTCGTACGTTGAGGGCGACAGGGAGAGGTACTATGACCGGGACTACAGAGACTTCCGCGAGCTGGCTGATCGTCAGCAGACGAAGTTCCGCCACAGCTACGCGGAGCCGATCCCGCGCGGCCGCCTCGGCACCGTGCGACCCTACTGAATGCCATAGTAGATACATAGATGATTATTTTGGAATATTAACACTGAACAACCAAAAACCACGTATATGTGAAGATGGACGGCGCAAGCCTGGATTGTTGACTATACCTGATTATTCGTTATATATTAATGGACGTGAAAAGTAACATACTTATGATTTTGCTGACTTGTTAACAAGTTATTTGACAGTGTGTTATATAGGATGTAAACACATAAGTGCCTATCGGATAGTTTTTTTTATTGTATTTATATAAATACTCATAAGTGCAGTAAATGTCACAGATATTATATATTAATTTTTGTAAATATAAATAAATAAAGTACCTTTGTTAATTTATAGATAGGACACAAATTCGAGACATTGTTATTTTATGCAATATTGTTATGAAAAAATGTTATTTTATCGAAGAAAATATCAACGATTTATTATTTTTTTGTCATTGGATAAAAGAAGTTATAAAATTAGTCTTTTATTCAATTTATTGTGAAATGTTTCAAAATTTATGTTACAGTTTCGAAAATTATTTAGATGTTTCAATTTAGTTTTCGGGTCGTTTCATTAAGAATATTATAACTACTTAAAACTACCTTTTAGAACAATAAAATTGCGAATTTACAACAAAATATTAAGAACACACTAACCACCAACTTTTTTGTAATTCTTGCACATTTTTCTTTTCTTTAAAAAGATTGTTAAAGTTTTTTGCAGTTGCAGTTTCTTTTTAATTCAGAAAATGTATTTTTTTCAATTATAAAAATTTTAGTGAAATCTCTATTCAGTCATTTAAACATCATACAGTCATATTTTTTTTATGAAACGACCTCCATATTTGTAATTTATTTGTAAGTTAATAATAATAGATTGTAAATGAATATATCATGTTTTATGAAAGAATTTTCAACAATAAAAAAATTAAACATTCCTATCTTGTTTTTTTTTTGAGAGCAAGTGTAACAATTTATTTTTTTTAAATGCGTTTCCACACCCTATATAGAACATATGTACATAGTATTATAAAATAAAAAATAAAAAAAGACATTTTTTTGTGAATCAGAGCTCCGAAGAAATCTTACCTACAACGAATTTAAGGAAAGGCAGTGCCCTTGAAACATTTTCCAGGAAACAAATAATACCCAGCTTCTGTGTATAATGATCATTATATTTATCAAAGTATTTACAATATATTGCACTTGCGAGCGCCCTTACATCTAAAATATTGCACAATTATTGCACACAATTGCACCGACTCATTGACAGTTTACATTTAATACAAATACAATCATACAGGAAGAAATGATTATTGAAATTAATCATCAATTTTACGTAATAATTCCCACTTTCATCACTTTTCACAAAATTACCACTAAATGTTCGATGCTTCAAAAATATTTGGTGGTAAATATATTTAGTGGGAAGTAACTCTGGTAAAATTGATATAATGCCAATAATAAAAGAATAATTCTACAACCAACTTATTTATACAGTTAAAAAAATATATTTTCAAGCACTTGTCTCACCTTTCAATAAACCATTTTCAGATAAATAATAAAAACTAGATGCTTAATTCGAGTTTCTTAACTTGGTAATTACCAAATTAGGTATTTTCTCTTAATTTTAATTAAAATCTAAGTTTTAATATTATTACCGTTATATATTTTTTACATTAAAATTGGTGAGACAAGCGCCTAATGAGTTTATAGTAAATATTAATTTAGTGGAAGATGATTGCCGTCGTAGGTGCTCAGGCGCAGCCTAAGATGCATAAGTTATTAGAATATACCGAGTTTGTTTTCTTTACAAAGTTATACCAGTCTCATTGCAGTAAAAATATGCTTATAAAAAAACTTCAGATATCAAATTGGGAATCGCTAAGGTTATATTTAGCAGGGAAAACTGTAACGTCTACAGTTTAGCGAAAATTCAATAAATAGCAAAACAAATTATTAAAAAAATAATTTACCATTTCTTTTTTTAATTTATTGCTATTTATTAAATTTTCGCTTTATACATAATTCAAGGTAGTTTGAAAAGTCAATTAAATTAGTTGAAAATAATATTCATTTTGTTATATTATCATCTATTTGAAAGAAATTGTTGATACAATATGTTTTGTTAAAACATTGCACATGTCTATAGGAGATGCTATTCTGCATCAATGTTAGTAAGTTGGTAAAGTAAGGTTCAGATCACAATAGTGAAGTAGTGATAGACTAGATCATCTACTAGCACTAGATTATAACTACGTACGGAGTGTGTATTAAAATTATGACAGGTCTTGATTTGGTCCATTCATCCTCATCATCCTCCGAGCCTTTAGTCCAACTATGTTGGGGTCGGCTTTGATTTGAGCCATTATATATTTAATATTCAAATTTATTTTAAATGAACTGTATTTCAGAATAATGATCTCTATAATTTTATTTTATTTCAAAAAGTGTATCATTTTAAATAAAAATTATGAAATGATTTGGTTTATAAAGTTTTTAAGAATTATTATTAAAATAACTTACGCGTAAAACGTAAATACATGTTTGATATTTAGAAAATTTATATAGAATCGAAATTATATTATGTGACGTGTTTTATTCAATACACACCCTGTACACTTAATTAATCTATGTATAAAGGTTATTTTCAAAAAATAAATAACTACATACATAGTTTTAATATTAACATTCGATATACTTTTTAGCCTTATTATAAAATAAGGTGGTATACGTGTATGAGATACAAAAACTAGTAAAATATGTGAATATACAAGTTTTTTTTCACTATAAATTGAGGAAACTGTCTGTCATATTATTTTAAGCCTTATTTACACAATATTTTTTACTATTATGAAAAACAATTGCATATTGCTCTCATTTTGAAATAAAAAGAAAATATTATGTAAATATAGCTTAAACATTTTCTCCAAAAATATATTTTCAGAGTATTGGTACGATATTCGGACCAACAAATGTATGGAGCTTGTGAACTTGATTTTAGGACTATAATCAAAATAATCCCGTTTCCGTAATCGAAACGTCAATAGAACGTTTCGAGTAATTGTTTGAATACACCTATAAAATATTTTGTCATAAAAATATTGCACTTTTTGTTAAAACATATATGTATATATATTGGCTATAATATTGCACCTTCCAATTATTTGGATATTTTTTTTTATATTTTGGTTAAGGTTTTCACTGTATAAAATATTTTTCCTTGCTTCATGCCTGGTAAAAAATTTTGTAAGTACATATTTTGTAATAGTAATATTTATTTATTTCTGAAAATACATAGTTGACAATGGCCTTCTTTTAAGTCATATTTTTAATTTATTGGAATGTTATTTACGTATATATTTACGCTTATATATTAGGTGTATATATTTGGAATATTACAAAATAGTATACATATCTAGGACATAGTGTCCAGACATTATGTCCAGACATCTACGTACAGTTTGTGTTTGATGTACATCAATTAATTGATTCTGTAAGATGTGAAGATGTGTGTCGTTTTGGATTGAATGACGTGTGAATGTTATACATAATTTCATTTATTAAACTCATTAAGGTAATTTGACAAAACCTTCATCCATATCAAGTTAATTTACAAAAACTAAGACCAGTATCAAGTAATTTGACAAAAGCTACGCACCATATCAATCTAATTTTACATAAACTACTTCCTGTGTCAAATTATTTATCTGTGCTTAACTACGATAAATACTCATTCGTATCAAGGAGATTTGCCAAAAACCACATAACGTATCTAGGGTAAGTACCCTGGCGTGTCCTCGAGGCTGGCGTTCTTAGTGAGGGTGACGCAGCAAAATTGCACACCATATCAAAGTTATTTGCTAAAAACTACGTCATCTATGTAGGGTAAGTACCCCTGCATATCTTCAAGGCTACCGTTTCTAGTTAGGTTGAAAAAATATTTGACAAAAACTACGTCATCTGTCTAGGGTAAATACCCAAGGGTATCTTCCAGACTGGTGTTGCGTGTGAGGTTGCCACAGCATAACTATGCCCTACGTTAATATACTTGACAAAAACTACATTCCGTATCTAAGGCAAGTACTCCAGCATATCTTCAAGACTGGCGTTTCTCATTAGGTTGACAAGATATTTGACAAAAACTACGCTATCTACGGTAAATACCCGAGTGTATCCTCCAGGCTGGCATTCCTGGTGAGCGCAGCGCGTCGCATGGCGCGCACGTCGGTGCGCTGCGACAGGCGCACGTCGGCGAACAGCGCCGCCATCTCCGCAGACTTCTTCACTGAGAGAGCCTCGTGCGAGCCCGCGCCTGTGCTGCGGACTGAGGGGATGTGTGGTGAGAATGGCTTGTTAGAGAAAACCTTTGAAAGCAGTTTAACTAACCTAAAAATATCGGACGGTACATGGGAATCCATCTTGTCATGATGAGTTCGTCCGTCATTTAGAAGGCACGCTATATTGGTAAGTTCAGTAAGAGTATAGTTGTCCCTTGAATATCTTTGGTGATTGTTGGGTAGTCAGAGTAGTCTGTCAGTTGACTCTGAGCAAGGGTAACAAGATATAGGAGGTTAAAAGGTAACAGGATATAGGAAGTCACATAAGCAGTCAATCTATATAAAACACTGGTTCTAAACAGGATTCAGTTAGACTGGAAGCCGCCCCAATCTTTCGGGAAAATATACCAAAGTTAAGGATGGATCATTCCCAATAATGCTTATCCAGCCATTACTGTATTTTCTACGCTATTACTGAATAGAGCCATCTTAACCCTATGATTGATGAATCCACGCCACTATCACATAGCTACAAACTCCTCAATATTTGTCCTGTTACTGTTACTGTTACAGCCTTTTTTATCGTCCCACTGCTGGGCACAGGCCTCCTCTCACATGGAGAAGGATTGAGCATTAATCACCACGCTTGCTCAATGCGGGTTGGTGATTTCAGACTTTATAGTCCAGGTTTCCTCAAGATGTTTTCCTTCACCTTTTTATCAGCCATTGGTGTCTAATTATACTTAGAAAGTACATACAAACTTAGAAAAGTTGCATTGGTACTTGCCTGACCCTGGAATCGAACCCACACCCTCATACTCGAAAGGTTGGTTCTTTACCCACTAGGCCACCACGACTTAACGAATATTTGTCCTAATACAAATAAATAAAGGCAGTAGTTACCAGTGAGTCGCTGCATGTTCCTGTAGCGCGGCTTGTTCTGCAGCAGCAGCTCGTAGTCCAGCGCCACGCCCTCCGAGCTGCGCGCGCGTCGCCGCCGTCCACCGGCGCTGCCGCCCCATCTACTGCGAATTGGAAGATGGACACATCAATATGGATATATAAACAATTGGACACGACAGTAAATTGAATGAAATCGTGCAATTTTTTAATTTGAATTTATTACTTAATATACTTTACCCCTTTCTATATGATTTATTTTAATGATGATATGCTTGAGGAGGAATAGATAGGACCTTTATATCCTGACCTTACCTGGGCGGTTCAGAGCAATAACACTTGCAGCCTGAGATATAAGCTATGCACCTAGATTTTCCACTATTGTCTTCAGTAGGACCCGACCGGACTGCGCAGATACTCCATGCTCTGCGCTGCTTGTAACCTGCTCCATTCAGACAGTAACACTTGTATCCTTAGGTATTTACCTGGTTCTGCCACTCTTGTCTTCTGGCTGCATCCTATCGCAGTAGGAGCTGACTGGACTGCGCAGATACTCCATGCTCTGCGCTGCTTGTAACCTACGTGGTCCGGGGCAGTAACATTTGTTACTGTCGGCGCAGCTCTCGGAGTCACATGAGCAGTAACTGAAGTCGCCTTCGTAACATTCCCTGGAATCAGAAAAGTGAAGACTAAAATATGCAGGCAGAAAAC
Source organism: Helicoverpa armigera (assembly GCF_030705265.1). Lineage (NCBI taxonomy): Eukaryota > Metazoa > Arthropoda > Insecta > Lepidoptera > Noctuidae > Helicoverpa > Helicoverpa armigera. Next base: position 8,899,561 of record NC_087141.1, read on the forward strand.
AAAGATTACTTATTTATTTAAAAAATATAAACATATTTATAGAACGATGGTGCAACGATCGTGCATGTGAATTAGAAATTACTTAATACGACCCTAGATATTCTATAATTCATCTTTACATCTAAAATGAGATAACCTTCTAATAATTATCATAATCGTATAGTCGTCAGTTTATCGTCGTTTTAAAATTATTCGTATCGTCAATTTGGACAATGTCTCAATCCCTCTTTCATCTACTTTTTTATAATTTTCGTTGCTTTCCATTTTTCATCATCATAAATATTGTTTTCAGACTCAGAATTCGCTAACAATTCTCACTAATCAAACAAAATATTTGGTGAAATTAATTCCTAAACTCATACAGCAAATAACTCTTAATTCAGTACATCAAGTCATTCGTCCCAACCGTCTGACACGCTCTAGTTAACTACTACACATTTCATTTCTACTAACAACAAGCAAACACTAAAATAAACTCTAACTCCAAGCAAGAAAGTCCACTTTGTATCGCACAAAAGGATATTTAATATAATTAATACTACTACATCTGACGCTCCTATTGGTTCAAACGCCCAAGACGTCGAAAGTAGAGAAATTCTTCATTATAAGATAATGTGGATTGCTTTTATGAATAATTTTATTATAATGTTTAAGTTTTCTTTATTTTTTTGTGATGCCCTATAGCAGCCTTGTTAGCGAATAGATACAACATCTGGCTAGCCTTTTCCTTATTGTGATGGGGTCGGCTTCCAGTCACACCACCAGTGTTTTATAAGGAGCAATTGCCTATCTGACCTCCTTAACCCAGTTACCCAGGCAACCCAGAACCCTTAGGTATGACTGGTTGTCAGATCTTCTGGCTTCTGACTACTGTTTCATTCACTAGTGTCTAGACTACAGGCTGTTTTCTGAGTCACGAAGGAATTACGTACTTTCAATTCACTTTGGATTTCTCAAGTTATCCATTTGCTACCTCACGCATACACTTGTTAACAACTAATGTAGTACCCTATGAACACACATGCACCCTGTGCATGAAGTCAAATACTTCAGAAATACAAAGTTAGTTGGCCTAAAAATTGAATTACTAACTACAACAGCCTAACCAATTTCTCCTAATTTGGCCGCCGATTAATCTTTCTATCAATGAAGAATGTCACATAAAAGATTATCTAAAGACTCAAGAAAAACGTGGCATTTAATGAAATGCTCATAAATAAATCTTTATTAACTTTCACTTTAGAGCTCATAAAGATTTTGAGTTCTTCTCTACTTAGTTTTACGTTCTTAACTATGATTCATAAACTGCTATCGTGCTAATCTCCCAAATTAATTTGATTGCAATACATATTTACGCTTGTTTATGACCTTTTTTCCTATCCATGCGAATATTATACAGCTGAACAGTTAATACCAGGAACTCAACCGCTTTGAAAAATTATTTCACTGCTACTACCCCATGTCAACTAAGCCTAATGATTATTTTCATAAAATGATGATTCCTCCAGGACGCAGGTGATACTCCTGGTGAAAGTTAGTTTTCACATAATAATGACGATGTAACACCATTTTAGGGGACCAACATCAAACTTAGGTAGTTGAGAGCCTTATAAAAGGTAGTGTTCCAACAAGAGGTCTATGACCACGCAAAACCACGAAACGTCACTTCACTAAAATGCCAATGACACAACTACTTCCCCACAATCATTGCACAAATCACAGAAACTCTAAGTTTTATTGTAAGAATTATCGCAAATATATCTAAACGATCACCGACATAACCAATCACCATTAGGTGCTTGTAAATCTTTTAAAGTTTGCGAAACTGTTTATCTCTTGCAATCTGAGTCTAGACTGTTCTAACGCTGGCTTTTATTCTAATGAGATATTTAGGAAGCCTTGGGTTTAGAAAGAAGCAACCTTTGTTGACATATAGACGGTGAGAGAAAATTGAATTTTAAAATGTTGACAAACATGCTATTAGTCCAATGGTGGCCAATGTCCTACATAGGATAAATTGCGTAACTCTTAAAGACCTTTAGACCTAACACTAACTTCAACTAAAGTTTGAGGCGATGAAGTAAAACAAGACGAAAGGGGAAACGGTTGACCCAAAAAGCAAACATACAGACATTTTGAACATCAAAACCAGAAAAATCTACACCTACTATTATAAAGCTAACAAGCTATAATTCAAATACGAATGCGCTAATCTCAGGAACTACTAGACAGCTAAGAAAAATAACAAATGAAGAATTGGGTGAAACGCCTGAGGAAGCTAGTAAATAATATTCAAAGTAAAATATGGATATCGGCTTAAACAGACACAAGTGTGTTGTAATAATTAACGTAACTATAGATTTCGTAACAAACACTAATATATCAAGCTTTGGATTACTCGTCAGTAATCCGACAACGATTAATGGGTATTAAAAAATTACATACACACCCATATATCATTCATACATTTGCAAAACATCATACTTCACAGAACATGAAAAGTTCACCTTCGTACATAACTCATTCATTATTGCTTAAATTATGAATAGTATTTGTCCCTAATTTATAAAAAGAGATCATTAGGCCTTCGCTTTATCAATCATCATCTACACAAATATTGGAATCTATAACAAATCTTATACACTTATCATTTTCAGCCTACCCCCTTGTCTATCGATAGGTACTAATATTATAAAGCTGAAGAATTAGTTTCTTTGCTCAGGAACTACTTTCCCGATTTGAATGTTAAAAATTATTTCAGTGTTGCATAGCCTATTTATCAAAGAAGGCTACTTTTTATCCGGGTTCGTTCAGAGGGATACGGGTGAAATCGCTTGCAGAAACTAGTCGTGAATAAAGTTACAAAGAGATACTCACTTTACACATTCCTTACAGCTTCTGCTTTTGCTCAAAAGCCTGGATTTCGCTGACTCTTCAGGCGGCATTACGGAGCAATAACATTTAGACTTGCTCCCTCCCTTCAGAGAACAGTAGCATCGGTCTACACAGCTCTCCGACTCACATTCCGAACACGACACGTAACCGCTAGAACTATTCCTATTCTGACATCCTAGCCTATTACTCAAGGTAAGAAAGTCTGAGTCTTCTGACGTCGACGTCCTTTCCCCATGTCTAGATTTTCCAGTTCTTTTTGAAACATGGACAATCTTGTCTGATCTTTTGGAATGTCGTTGTCTTGAAGGCTGGCGCTTTGGAGGAGGTAGAATCGGCTCCTTGGGGCGAAACTGCCGTAAATCGTAACTAGAGGTAGATACGGAACTTTCGGAGAGAGGGTCTTTAGCTAAGTCTAAAGAACCAGGGTTTTTGCTCTCTTTACTCTTCACATTTTTGCCGAATGGTAACCTGAAGACCATTCGTAAACCACTCGCGCCTTTTAGTATCTTTCTTCTCTTATTTTGAAACATACTATTTCTTCTTAAAATCTTCTTTTTCTGTTTCTTCATGATCGCTTTGCTGTGCTGAAATATTTCGTCTTTCGTCAAGGTCACAGCTAGTTTCAATAGGAATTCTTTGTAAATCGGTTTCAGATCATTAAAGGACATCCCTTCGGCGTCTATTATGGCGTTCAGGATCTCGTCCATCGAATGCAAGTTCTCCTGAACTTTGAATTCATTAAAAAGTTCATTGAACCCTAACGGTGAACCTCCTCCCTTTTTACCGTTATTTCTGAAAATGAAAGAATTTAATTGAATCATAACATAATGCAATTAGTAAGTAACTAACTTATGAATAACTTACTGCTTTGGGTCACTAACATAAAGTTTTTTTATTTAACCGTGTGAAACCACTTTCTGCATGATCAGTTAGAATCGCTTAGTTAGATCATTAAAGTTTAAATCTTGATTAATATGAGCTCAATTTTGCACATTAGCGCTTAAGCCAGTCACGCTTAAATTAACATTTAAAAAAATACAAAAAAAGTCATAATTAAAAAACCGAGTACATTGGCTTTCTCAATAAGGATGTTGCAAGTGTAATGATAGTTAAAAATAACTCGGCGTCGTATTGGATCAGAGGAATGTAGCGGACGCGGTTGCGTTGCCACAATTACTCGCATGCGAGTGCTCGAAACACTCCACTAAGCACGCTCTATTCGCCTCTCGTTACAGCAATTTGAACGAACATATTGATCATGTGAAAAACTCAAGATGTCAGCGTGCAGGTAAAAGGAAATAACAGCTCATGCGTACCAACGAAATTGCTAAGAACGAAATTTCAACACTTGATTTATACACTAGAACAATTTAGAAATACATACCTGTGTCCAATCGACTTGTACCTAGTCAGTCCGCCCGCGTTGAGGAAGCTACCCGAGCGAGGAATGGCCACTTTTGTCAATATGTCGCCGGATTCATTGATCGACTTGCGTCCACTCTGACTTCTCCGCAGAGGCTCCTTGGGCGGCTCCGGCGGCGCTTCCGAAGGCGGCTTCATAGGTATCGGAGGAGGTAAAGTCGGTGGTCTCTGTAAATTTTTCCTTCGTTCCAATTCTCTAAACAGTTCTATTTTCTCGGAAACCTTACTACGAACGGACGATTCACTACTGTGCACGTGTTTCAGATTCTGTATCTGTCGAAGACTAGGGTTCTGAGGTTTCTTCATGGACTTTTTAGAGCCCTGCGTGTCGCTGCCACTTGTGTCGTTATATTTTATGGAATCCAGTTTAGCTTTAACTTCTTCAACTGTGATTCTCTTAACATCGGCGGGGTGGATCGACGGAGGTGGGGGAGGGCGCGGCAGGCTCTCTGAAGAGATCTTCTTCGTCCTTTCCAACTTGTGCTTCTCCGAGAAGGATTCGCAGGCAGAGAACCCGTCTGCTCGGTCACTGTCGCCGCTCATGGAAGACGTGCTTCTCTTCTTGCGCGGCGGCCTGATAGGTATTTCGTTTGGCGACATGCTGCTTCCAACGCTCATACAGCTGACTCCGTTTCGATTCTTCAGCTTCTTCTTGTCATTGTGACCCTGCCGGCTCATGTGCGCCATCAGCGATTTGTATAACGTGGCCGCTATCACGATAGCGTCCTCTGTCGTCTGACATACAAACCCATGACACTCCAGTTGCTTCGCGACGCCGATCTTCCTCATCACTACAGCGAAAAGGGGTGAATGCGAGTTTTCGTTGTGGGAGAGGATATACTTTTTGTCTGGTGACTCTAAAGTTTTGAAAAGGGCTTGTCGGTCGATGTTATCAGGATCGGTGATAAGGGGCAGGAAGGCGTAGCACAGATCGTGGTCGTCGTCCTCTGAGGGTTGGACGACGAACTTTACGGCTGACCATACCGCTATGGTGGGGAATGGGTTGAGTTGTTCTAGATCGCCTTTGTCTCCTTTATATCGGACTTTGAGTCCGCTTTTGGATATTTCTAGGCGCCCATTGAGGCCGTTTTTATGGCGGTAATTTCTTCTGTAGGTGAAGTAGAGGTCCCTGAGGGGTGTCTGTAGGCCGGAGAGGGAGGTGACCTTGCTGTGCAGGGGCGTGGAGCCGAGGTAGTGCACGTTGAACAGGTGCACGCCGATGCTCTCCAGCTGCTTGGACTCGCCCGCCATGTCCGCGAACATGCGTTCTATGCGATCCTGCACTGTGTTGTTGGCATTGCTAATCTTGCTCTGACAGTAGCCGTCGTCATCTTCGTAGATCGTTACTTTGCCTTCGTGCGTCGAATTTACCTGTAAACAAGAAATGTTATGTAAATCCAATTGAATATAATCTTCACCTGATTGTTCATGACTGCTAATCCACAAAACTGACAGCTGTTACCAGCAAAAAAGGAGAATTGAAACTCCCTTCAAAATATCGCGTGTTACAATTTTCAATATCCATGCATGCTAATTATAAAAACACGAGAATATCCGCGTATGACTTTGTAAACAATACCTGTATATCTTGACATAAGTAGACCGTGCAGGCGGGCCTGCGTTTGACGAGCGAAACTTTTATATTTAATACTCTTTACCTCTTTATTAGATTAACGAAGATACAAGATCTATCACTAATGGGCAGTCCACGTAAACGATTAAAATCTAGCTTATTATATTATTTAGAATTTTTTATGGGAAATCATCAAATGATCCCGCTGTGGGTGCAGCGTGCGGGAGTGTCAGACTCTTACTGACAGAAATCCCTTCATGTACCAGGGCCGCGGTAACTCTTTCGAATAATCCCGCAGCCCTGGCAGATATAATTTAGAACTCAAGTGTTTTAGAATAATTGGTGAAACCCCTTAATTAACTAAGGAAATACATTATTACATGTTAAGGAGATTGAGGTCCAGTGTAAGTTATTTACGTAATACGGATAGCAGTTTCCGTTCTGTTATAATACTAGATTAAAGCATCAATTATATTAAATTAACCATGACTTTTAATCTCATCAGCATTACGCCCGTTTTCCCCAACTGAACTCCGGACGCGAAAAGAAAAGTTATTATATTTGTTGTAAGTTTAACGTGTATATACATACATATATTATCTGTGGCATCGTAGATCCCAAATGGACGAAAATGATTTTCGTCTAGTTTCCATAGTGTTAAAACTGAAGTGTGTTTATACGACTTCTTTCGTAGACGACCATAATTCCAATACCAGGGCACATGCTTACATAGCGTTCAACTTTTTCATTGCTACATTTTAAAAACAATTAAGTTTCAATCCAACCTTTGGAACCGATATTACATACTCGAATACTCGATAGTTTTAATTTCTACTACTGGTAAGGCAGTCTTTTGTTAAATCGTAATTATAATAACAGTAGGGTTACCACTAATTACCATTTCACCATCTGCAACCATAGCTACTGTTTAGCAATAGTTACATACATTACATATGTATTTGTTAATTTTTACGTCTTGTTCTAATACTCTTGCAATCATGTTGTGCGTTATGGTAATTCTTCTATTGGTAGGTTGAAGAATTTCATAATGAGTGGCTCAATTTTGTTTATATTTAGTTTCTATTTCAAAGCAAAATTATTTTTCAAGCTGTTTTCCGACCCCAAAATAGTTGGGAAACAGGTTCGGGGATGGATGAAACAAGCTGATCCCGATTTAAGTGATATACCTAATACAATGACTTTGCTTCGCATCCGGACAAGAAGTATCCATAAGTGGATCCAGATTCTCATTCAACAAAAACCAAATGCTGCTACTACTATTAGCTGCTAGCACTTTCTGTTAAGAGTAATAAATAAATGAAATAAACAGGACAAAAACTAGCTTCAAATTAAAACTTGTTAAGCGTATGTATCTTCTATGTAAAACTATGCGAAAATAAAACTTAACTGTGCATAATAACCTCATGCTAGCAGTACATAAACCATTAACTAACATAACTGTATATGATTCTATTATTATGAAGACTTTACATAAGGCACACGTGTCGCTAAGAATTTCTACTTTACATAATTGTGAAGCAGGTGCTCTTGCGCACTGATGTGACAATGGAAGTGTATATGACATAGAACATTATGCCACTTCTAGAGTAACGCTATGTTCACACGAATCACACGGATACATGACCGCATCAGATACGGTTCAGTCACAATATAATTTATTTTTATGAGGTCATATATGTATTGGACTTGCAGATCCGGCAATATATGTAGGTATAGGTACATATATGTACCTACTGATCTCTTTTCGAGTTAATACGTGTGCCAAAACACTTAAAGTACTCGCACACTGCAGACTAAATAGACGGCCAACAGATGATCAATCAAAGTTTTCAGTCGATCTGATACCAGCTAATTACCTGATCGTTGTTGTGTACGTACTGTTTATTGTGTATTCATCTTCATACTGATTCATGAGCCCGTTTATATATCTACATATTTTTATTTATACTGGTACTCAGCTGCATCTGATAAGACTGGTAGCTGACCCCAACATAGTTGGGAAATGGATAGGCAGATGATGATCCCCCGATTAATCTGTCGGCCATCTGAAGGCTTTTAGCGCGCAAAGACAGGTCCATTTTCCAGGGTTTACCTTCAAGTGGACCTGACAAATTTCTTCAGCATTAATCTCACCTTAGAATCTCTGTCAAGATGCTGCACAGGCGCGTACTGGTTGCTCGCCACAGAGCGCGAGTCGTCGAACAAGGCGTCTATCTTGTGCTTGTAGGAGAGCGACGAGACGGACGGCGCGCGCGCACGTCGACCCGCGTCCTCGTCGCGCGGGCCCAGGCGGAACCCACCTGACTCCGATATAGTTGGGGAAAGGCTCGGGAGGTAATGATGATGTAGTGGTACTACAACTTACAGCAGCATCTATATGTAGCGATACTACAACTTACAGCGCCATCTTCTCATTGGAAGACGAACTATCCTGCATCGCGCAAGCAGTGTTCACATGCAAAGTGAATATATATACACAGATCACCCTGTTACAACACTCGTCCGGTCGAAGGATCCTCCCTTTTCTGCGAAGTATGATGACTCTCTGCTCTCATACCTTCAGAATGAGTTTTGCCACAACCCCTAGCCACTTGACAGTATCAAGTGGACCTGTCAAATATCTTCTCACCTTAGAATCTCTTTCAAGATGTTGCACAGGCGCGTACTGATTGCTCGCCACAGAGCGCGAGTCGTCGAACAAGGCGTCTATCTTGTGCTTGTAGGAGAGCGACGAGACGGACGGCGCGCGCGCACGGCGGCCTGCGTCGTCGTCGCGCGGGCCCAGGCGGACCCCGCCTGACTCCGACATAGTTGGAGAAAGACTCGGGAGATGATGTAGCAGTACTACAACTTACACCGCCATCTACACATTGGAAGACGAACTATCCTGCATCGCGCAAGCAGGGTTCACTTGCAAAGTGAATATATATACCTACATAGATCGCCCTGACACAACACTCGTGCGGTCGAAGGATCCTCCCTTTTCTGCGAAGTATGATGACTTTCTGCTCTCATACCTCCAGAATGAGTTTTGCCACAACCCTTAGCCACTTGACAGTATCAAGTGGACCTGTCAAAAATCTTCTCACCTTAGAATCTCTGTCAAGATGCTGCACAGGCGCGTACTGATTGCTCGCCACGGAGCGCGAGTCGTCGAACAAGGCGTCTATCTTGTGCTTGTAGGAGAGCGACGAGACGGACGGCGCGCGCGCACGGCGGCTCGCGTCCTCGTCGCGCGGGCCCAGGCGGAACCCGCCTGACCCCGACATAGTTGGGAAAAGGCTCGGGAGATGATGATGATGTAGCGGTACTACAACTTGCACCGCCATCTACACATAGGCAGACGAACTATCCTGCATCGCGGAAGCAGTATTCACATGCAAAGTGAACATATAGATCACCCCGTCAACAACCGTCGGGCAGTAGCCTACCAGACACTACTCGTCCGGTCGGAGGGTCCTCCTTTTTTGCGAGGTGTGATTAGCTGCATACGTCCGCAATGAGTTTTTCCGAGATTTAGGCCACTTGACAGTATCGAGAGGACCTGTCAAAAATCTTCTCACCTTAGAATCTCTGTCAAGATGCTGCACAGGCGCGTACTGATTGCTCGCCACAGAGCGCGAGTCGTCGAACAAGGCGTCTATCTTGTGCTTGTAGGAGAGCGACGAGACGGACGGCGCGCGCGCACGGCGGCTCGCGTCCTCGTCGCGCGGGCCCAGGCGGAACCCGCCTAGAGGCGCGCTTGCGTTGTCGCACGTCACCATCTGAGGACAAAGGGGTTTTTGATTATTTTTTTTTTAAAGGAGGAGGGTCTTAATTCGTTAGTTTAAGAATATCTGCGGCATTTCTTCTGGCCCTATTTGGGGCTGACGGAATGGTCGAAAGAGTTACCATAGTTATGAAAATGGAAAGTATCCTGAAGTTTTTAGACGAAAAGAATCTACGGTTCTACATTTCTTCAATCTACATTCTCCGAAAGGTAATTTCATGATTTCCCACCAATCAAAAAGCGTACTAAAATAGCGTGCTTGGCACCTAATTGTAATCGCTGACAAGTACACTGATAGATGACAAAATTAAATAGCATAAAATTAATCAATATCATAACAGCAACAATATAAAGATATTTATCTCAGAATGAAAATAAGCACCATAACTATCCTAGTATACACATTCTCAGTTTCTTCCAAGTTCTTCCAAAACGTGGCCTTTTAATTACTCTAAGTAAAAAACAAATATCCGAATTGAAAAGCCCCTCCTATTTGGGACGTCGGTTAATTAATAATTTCATCGTAGTCATGAAGCATTACCTATTTCAAAATTAACATTTTTACTGATAGGTGCTAAGTAGTTGTACATTTCTTAAACTACATTTCCTAACTAAGGATCACTTGCATTCGCAGACAAGTTAATCGATTATAATCGTTACGATTGATTGATCGACTGATCGATAGATCCGTAATAACTGGTTTTTGCGTACATATAATAGCTGCTTTAGTATCGTTTATGTCGGAAACCGGTAACTTTGTTTTGCACTATTTAGGTAACTAATGTTTTACGTACATTTTACACAAGTGGGCGTTTCTTGTGGCTTTGGAAATACATATTCAGAACAATTGCTTACATCTAAATAATGACTAAATTACTAAACTGATTCTTACATTTTCAAAAAGATTAATATTTATGTAAATGAATACAGGTACTTTAAATTGAAATAATATTTAAAAATAAATTATAAAAGGGTTTTACATCATAACTAAAAACTAAAAAAAATATTATTTATCTATATTATATGAAACAAAATAGTTCATGCCTGGATTGATCAGTGAGAATTTAGGTACTTCAACCTTCTAAATTAAGTTTCTATGAAAATTATTACGTCATGCACAATAGGTACAGAGATAACATATGTACAATATTTTAAACCAGCTATGAAACTAAAAACATTGAAGTAAAACCTACCTACACTTGGTGCCAATAAAAATGACCGCAAGCATATAAACCTAAGAACGCGAAGCAAGAATGCAAGGAAAGAGTTTATGACTCGAACGTGGATTGGCATATAAACAATAGTGGGTTCACCACAGCATTATAATATAATGAATTTGTTGTTTAAGTTTCTGACAATAAATGTGCCCCACGGTTTCATCCAGGTCCCGAGGGAAGTGCTTTGTGTAGGCGGATAAAAAGTAGTATTTCTCAGGCTGTAAAATATGTGTGTAACAAATTCTATTTAAATCGATTCAATAGTTCTCTGTCTATCGTCACGCATTCACCTTGACGGTAGAAAGACAGACGGAAACAGTTACTATAAATATTTCTGTTTTGATCTTAAAGAATATACACGAAAACATCAGAAATACACTTGCGTTTACGAAAAATGACCCTTTCACGTATCAATAAACAAGTGTACTAGTTTGCTGTCACTTTTATCAATTAGAATTTATAACACTCCTTCCGTTTTTGTGCAATTAAGTGTAATCAACTTTTGTCGATTTTTCACTAATTGGAGTCATTCGCGTGTTTGATTGATTTTATTACACAAAGTAAATTAGAATTCTGGATACGTAGTGTTTTTTTTAAATATGTATGACAAAATTAAGTACAAATAGTTCTTCATTAGTTTTAAGCTTCATGTAAATATGTGTGCATTTGTTTATGTTCAAAATAAAATTTTTGACATAAAAAGTAGTTTGTGTTTTATGCTGTCCTTAGTTTTCTTAGGAACGAAGGCTCTTTTATTTTATTCAAGCTGGGGGGATTATCACTTACTTACGGTATTAGGCATGCATGCTGGTGAGCGCTGTGCGGGCTTTTACGTTTGGAGATGTTGACACTATCATTGTAATTTCAGATTCCAGCAATACATTTAATTTACGACTTAAAAAAAATGAAAATATTTATGGTAGGTGAGAATGATAGATACCTACATATTATATCCGTCAATTTTATACGGTTTTGTCAATAAATAAATGGATCTGTGCAGAATCAAAACTATTGTCAATAGCTCACATATTTCTTAAAAGTGTGCAAAACAGATTTTTGTGACTGTCATTGACTCATGGTAAATAGATATATTTAGTGACTAGAAATATCTGAGAAAGCTGCTTATTTCCATAAATAAACATAATAAAGAGAATAAAAGCCTAACGAATTAATTAAACAGATCTTGCAAGAAAATATCCAGTCAATACCGACAAAATCCGCTTCAAACCAGTTCATTCAAATAAATCCAATTATTGACCGTGGAAAGAAATGCAGCTTCCAATGAGTTTAGCATCAAATGCTTTCACTTATGACAAAATAAAATAGTTTATTTCAACATATTTATGACTCAAATCTACATTAGTAATTATTTTAACGAAAAGCACTTTCCAAATAGTTTTATTTGAAATATGCCGTTCTTTTATATTATAGTTAATAATATTATAGTAGCTACCTCCCACAGTTTCACCGAAATCCCGAAGGAACTAATTACTTCTCGCAGATCAACATCAATCCAGTAATTTTAGCTTTACATACACATATGCTTACAGACTTTCGCATATGCAACAGAAGTTTTATCTTTAGTCAGGAATTTTCACAATCATTCATAAGATACCCTAGTATATTTAATACATACATATGTTTGATTTTAATCTCGGTTTCAATCTTGTTTTTAAAATATCTAGAAAAATACAATGCATCTAAAAATATTTGCATAGTAAATTATTGATTAAACTCAAAGCCACGAATGATTAATTTGTTCTTATATTGCATAAAAATAGGACAACGTTCTATAGCTGAAAATTACCTGTTCCATTTCTAAATTAAATAACTTGTAAATAGATAACAATAATTTCAGAACTTATTCGAATAAATTGAAGATCTTATCAATCCAACTTTACAAATAAGTTTAGATTTAAATTAGATAGTAATTGTTATAACTCAAAAGTGAATTAAAGAGTAACAAAAGTACTTACGTCTTTTGAAGTCGGTGGGCCTTGGGCCCAATAGTTATTAGCATTTTGACACACCTTCACCAACTATCCAGACCACCTGAAACAATATATAAAAACTTCTGAATGAATTAAAATCAAAATAAAGAATATAAAAAAAAAACTGATATGAAAACGAAAGTGAATTGAAATTCGGTCATTATTCAGTCACTCGCTTCTAAATGAGGTGGTGTATAAAAAGTGAACGAAACAACAAAAATGTGTTTGGATATAGAATAAATAGGTTAGGTAATGGGTATTTAAAGCGTTGAAGAAAAAAAATGTTGTAGAAACAAAACAGTACCTATTTTTTTTCCTCTATCTAAATCCATTAATTAAATAGACACTGATAAGTATAAAGTGTCATCCAAAGTATAAAATATAACATCGGGACCACAAAGGATTTTTTTTAAATAATTGCGTGGTTGTGAGATAGGAGACAAAATGGCCGCATATCCTGCGATGACCACAAATTGGCCGCCATTACACGAGACTTTCACAAAAACGCATTTTTCTAAAGTGCAAGGATATGATACTCATATACTGACTGGTTTGTATAGAAAATTTATTTCAAGATGCTTTAAGATCATCAAGAATTCAATGTTCATGTCAAAGTTTCAATGTTTCTGAAAATATTAATAGGTTGATTAAGATGTAGTAAAAATAAAACATAATCTTAGTTCTATGAGATCCTTAAATAAAAATACTTGTAAATTATTTAAAACCAATTAATGTGTCAAAGGATGACACAGTTATTATTCTGAATTTGACTTCTCAAGTGACCAAAAAAACGCGAGGTCAAGGTGATGTCACAGCAAGATACGAGATTTCAGATATTAAATAAAATATGCATTGAAATGTGCATTTATTTCAATAGAATTATATTCTGTATTTTTTAACATTTAAAATTACAAAAAAAAACTTACGTAAACCTGAAATCAAAAACAAAAAATATCTTTCAAAAAACATAATATAAATAAATATTAATTGAAACTTTTCAAAATGATAAATCCGACGCCATTTACTTATCCTATTATGTTACTAAGATTTACAGGGTGGAAATGATGAAAACTAGGAATAAGAAATATCAGTTCTTTAATTTGAACTTACTGAAATACATACTTATACGTTTATGAAAGTGTTTGTACTAAGTACCTATGTACAATTTTTCGTTAAGTATTTTAAATTGGAAAAGTGTGTACTTATACTCAAGCTTAAAAGATTTAAAAAACGGTGCAGAAATGCAGTTGTAACCAAAATTACATTCTCTGTGTATTGTCTGCATGTGTGTTAATTACGGATTAATTTCGATACGTAGTTTACTAATAAGAAGTATGGCAAAGAAAAAGGTATATAGGTAGGTTAAGCCAATGTTTCAGATTAATTATTATTATTATTTTTTTTTTTTTTATTGATAGAATACTCTTTATTTTTTATTTACAAATAACTTTTTACAATAACTTAATAATAAATATATACACAACATACAACTAACTTATTACCTAATATATACACTTACTATAAATAAAAATATTTAAAAAATTGGCTTGGAAAATCACCTGCCCGAATATTGATCTACCCGTCAACCCATCCTCTCAGAGACAGTGGGATGAGCCGCTCTGCAGAGCTACACGGAATAATCTGATTAATACGTCAATTTCTTCTGCAGAGCGAGCGCGCCTTCTGGCTGTGGGCGAATGGGAGTCGGGTTTATGGCTTCTGGCACTTCCGTCGTCAAACATAGGCACCTTGTTTGACGACACCACTTTCCGGCTTGCTGTTTGCTTGCGTTTGGGTGCTCCGTGCTGCTCTCCTCACCGCTGCCCATGTGGTGAAGCTGTCAGCAGCCTTGGACACCACGGCTTGTCATGTAGCCGCAGCGCCGGCCGTTTTGCACGGCATGCGAATATCAATGACATAATCCGTCGCGCTCTTGTTGCCGTCGGCGTTCCAGCCATATTAGAATCTTTAGTATGGGACGCGACCTGCGTCGATACTCTTGCACCATCTCACCTTCCTAGCTCGGCGCGATGTGCTGGTTCCGCTGCTGCGGCTGCAGAGAACCTCAAACGGCGCAAATATAGTACCCTGGTGGGTAACTATACCTTTGAGCCGTTTGGGGTTGAAACCCTCGGGCCGTGGGGTCCAAGTGCTCATCTCCTATATAAGGATATCGCTAAGCGACTTGCTGACACTTCAGGTGACCCAAGGGCTGGTTTTTATTTTGGCCAAAAAGTAAGCATTGCCATCCAACGTGGCAATGCTGCCAGCCTCTTGGGTACACTCCCGGTGGGCAGCGATGAGGAGTTTTTTGATGCAATTTTTTAAATATTTTTATTTATAGTAAGTATTAATTAAATTATCTGAATCAATTCAATTTGCATCTCATTAGGTTTAATCTTTCAATTGTTTTATGCTTACATATGCTTTTCCACATAGCTTTGCATGTTACTTAATAGTTTCAAACCCAAAATATCGTAGTTATTTTTATTTAAGATAAATTAATTTATTTTACAGTTTTTTATTGGGGTTACGAAATTCTCACGGTTTTCTTAAGGAAACTATTGCTTTTTTTCTAGTTTTTTTGTCGTTAATAATATTTGAATCTATTCTGAAGATTATCAGAAATCATCAAGAAATCAATTTTTCATCAATATTAATTACCGTTAAATGTCAACCGCATTGTGGTATAATTTGTACGAGTTTGACTAATTCTAATTAAATCAATGCATTTATTAGCATCAAGGCTGATAAGTCTACGATTTTAGAATGGACTAGAGGTTAGGGTTGTCAAATATAGGTATTTCATTGACTTATCGATGCTAGCATATTATCGATATGTCTTTGCTAGGTAATGTTTCTGTGTACGGAAACTGTATACTGTAAAAATTTGTTAAATCCAATCTTCGTAATTATAATATTCAATTTAGTCTTATACTGTAAAAATATGCGGACTGTGCAAGATTTTCTTTTCTCAGTTCAGCCCAGGAGGCCGTACCTACTGCTAACCCTGACTAGGAACTACATAGGTAGCAATATGCGGAAATATACTATTATTTACATGAGGTATAAAGTAAGACGTAGTATAGCCCCTCGTGAACAAAATAAAATTCAAGTCCGTGTAATGAAAATCATAATTTAATTTTTGGCAACCCTAAAAACTAAAATCCAAGGACACAATTAGCGTTTGTATCAGTGCAATCGTTAAACTAATACGATGACATCCGCAATCGTAAATAATATAGATTTATAACAAATAAAGGTCACCATTTTAAAACCTAACAGTCGGCTAGACTCATTAAAATTGGTGATTTTTAAATGCTTAATGGGATTAACAGTTTTAATTTACATTTTAATATTATTGTAGAGTTGTTGCGGTTTTCCTCCAAATTAAAACGCATATTTAGGTATTTCAATTAGGCTGAAGTTGACCTCATTTTTTGAAAAAAATAGCATACCATTAATGTCATGTACTACATACTTTAATGTAATTTACTCTTTTACAAGAGCAATACAAGTTGGCAATTGTGCTATTTTTAATTTATTTTTTTCATAATAATTTAACCAATTGTGGATGCCTATTGATTTCATGTTTTATATGATCCAAAGAAATCACAAGATTTTAACATCAACAATTTGTAAATAAAAATCCCAGTAAAAACCTAAACTAGATAAAGCGACATTTCTATTCACGTTTTCACTATCGTTAGTACCTAGTAAAAAATAAAATAAAAATAGTAATTTAAGCATTGAAGCACGGCTAAACAAATGTCTTTGGTAACTCGTGGCAAGCTACAAAACTATGTAAAGTAAAACTATTCTATGACCTTTTGCTCGGCACGTGCGTTACAGAATAGCAAGTGTTACGTTTCACTTTCATTGTTAACTTTATTTCTTGGAATGTGAAACGAAAAGATTTTATTTAAGTTATGTATAATAGACTAGTATGATACTAGGATAGATGAGTATGAACGTGGACGGATATAGTGGAAGAGGAAGACCAAAGAAACGATGGATGTAGTGTGTGAAAGTAGATATGGTAAGAAAGGATGTTACTTGTAAGATGACGGCAGATAGAAGAGTATGGAAGAAGAAAATATGCTGCGCCGACCCCAAATAAAATTGGGATAAGGGCAGGAGGATGATGATGATGATGTATAGACTAGCTTAGCTTCTGCCAGCGGTTTCACCCGTACTTCGTGGGAACCGATGCACGAACCCGGATAAAAAGTAGCCTATAGCCTTCCTCGATAAATGGGCTACCTAACACTGAAAGAGTTTTTCCAATCGGACCAATAGTTCCTTTATTAGCGTTTCACAGATAATTACTCTTCAGCTGTATCCATCGACATAAATGTCGGACATAGTGCTATTTCTTCTTTAACCAAGTTTACATTTTAAGCAATATCAGATTCTTCTTCCCCTTGTCGAGACTACTCAAAACATGAATATAAAAAAAAAACCGGCCAAGTGCGAGTCGAATTCCGTAAAATTGAGCCCCCCCAAAAGTTTATTTTATTTTAGTTTTCAGTATTTGTTGTTATAGCGGCAACAGAAATACATCATCTGTGAAAATTTCAACTCTCTAACTATCACGATTCATGAGATTCAGCCTGGTGATAGACCGATGGACGGACGAACGGACGGACAGAGGAGCGAAAACAATAGGGTCCCGTTTCACCCTTTGTTTACGGAACCCTAAAAAAAATAACTAAAGTCTAGCAATTAACTAAAGCTATTGACAAACACTTAACCGGTTAACGTTACAGATTTACAGCAGTTTAACAGATAAGCTAGAACAATACCGACACTCTCACAAGTTGCGTGAGATCGCACAGATAAGATGCTGTGTTGTAGTCAAGTGAGCTTGTCGCTTAACCGTTTGCACACAACAGTCGATAAGTGAGTTTATGTTAAGGTGGTTCTTAGGTGATCTATTAATTTTGCAAAATTGAACATATATATATATTTAATGTATTGTTATGTATAGTAATGTAATGTAACCATATTGAATCATGTTTTTTAAGGAATATATAATTATAGCACAATGTTATGGTAGGTCTAAAAGCCATCTAAGGCTTAATTATTGCGTATTTTGTTATAATAAATTGAAAAATAAATACATTTCTGTAAGCAATAAATCATACTACAGTGGATTTCATGGATTTTTCAACTTGTTAGCTATACATATATTTGTTCTTTTTCGAAAAAGAATACCATAAAGGCAAGAAAAGAAAACTTGCACAATACCAAAAATATTAATATGTTAAAAAAACATTATACACGTACCTAAAATAATGTACTCATACATAACTTTCATACAAAACGTGTGAGGTACGTTAATTGCTTATAACTTGACCGTCTTTTGTTTTTGGTACTTAGAGCGTGCGCACACAACAAGCTTTTAGTCGGCCAATAGTTGATTTGGGCTCATAAATCGGTATAAAGATGAATGGAAGTACACACGTAACAACGATCAGGTAGGTATTTAGACCGACTAAAGGTTTGTAGTGTGCGCGCGCTCTTACTTGAAACGCGCGTCATCTTAGTAAACCGACTAACGGGTTCAAGCTAGATCGGTATTTCAAATATGTACCAATATTGGTTATTGATATGAATAATTTTGCGGGAAACTGTAAAAACCGGGCTTAGTTTAAAATAAGGCAACCGTTCATCCGTCATCTACCTAGTACATTATCTAACTCTTAATAGGTCGGCTCCCAGTCTAACCAGATGCAGCTGTGTACCAGTGTGTTATGGAGCGGCTGACTATCTCCTCGATCCAGTAAGTAAGTACTCAGGCAAGCCGATACTTTTATGGAACTGCGTATCTGACCTCCTCAGCCTGATACATCTAAAGACCAATTAAAATCCATTAAAATTAGTTCATTCGGAAAGTATTAATTCTAACCCAGAATCACTTACTCGGAAGACATAGAAAACTTTTGAACTTATAAACCGAGTTTACCTACATAAACATAAACCACAAAATATATTACCTCTTCTGTCTCAGAAAACCCTATTTATCAAACCTCTTCATCATCCTCCGAGCCTTTTTCCCAACTATGTTGGGGTCGGCTTCCAGTCTAACCAGATGTAGCTGAGTACCAGTGCTTTACCTACAAGGAGCGACTGCCCTATCCCCCTCAACCCAGTTACTCGGGCAACCCAATACCCCTTGGTTAGACTTAGATTTATCAAACCTCTTAATATTCAGTAAATTATATAGGCTCATGATGAAACACCCTTTAACACGAAATCAGGCTCTATCTCTAAACACTGAGCGATAAATAAGTAACTTGAAAGTATTCCGTATTTCATCAGTTTACGTAAGCGATACGTTTAGCTGATATTTATTCAAACGCCTTTCTACTATAAGTAATTAGATCTGCTTTAGTTCAGTTTATTAGGCTTTATTTTACTAGAATTGAGTTTTGTATATAAACGTAATTTGGTATTTTTGATAGGTAAGTATATCAAATATCTCTATGACTCTGAGGTTTGCTTTAAGAGAACCCATATCTGGGTTAAGCTTGCCTTTGCTCGTCCTCTTTCTAAAATATGTATTTAAATGCAATAAAGGGTAAAAAAAACTAAACAAACATCCCGACTTGAAAACTTCCTCCTTTTCGGGAATTCGGTTGAAAAGTGATAAAAATACTCTATTTTACTAAAACCGTATCATCATACACACAAAAACAATCGTTTCATATGGAGTTTCAAGCCTTACATAAATTGTTACACATACAAAACAAAAAACGGCCGCTACAAATAAGAATGATAGCCGAGCATTCAATCGCGCGCAATAACGGCGAGAGCACCGCTACTTGGCGCAGCTACCCTGTACCGAGAACAGTTACGTTTACCCTACTTGCCTCAATCGCAGCCTATATTAAAGCTGTTTGACAGGGTTATTAAAACAATATAGTTGTAACCATATTAATATTATGAGGGTAATGTAATTAGGTAGTTAGTTTGAACGCGGCATGTTAAAATAAAATGTCTTCATGTATATTTTTCTGCGAAAAGTTAGAGGTACGCAAAGCATAACTTTACTCGTATTTTTCCAGTTACTTATATGTAAAAATATGAGTCAAGAATTTTGGCAAACAAGTGGATAAAAATCCGGACTCTACTGAGTTCCTAAAAATTACTCCCAACATAAAAACCTCATCAGTTGATTTAAAATGTTTGATTGATTTTGTAGAAAGCTTTTAACTGATAATAACAGGCAACTCAGTTGAAAAAAAAAAGAAGAAATTTTAATAACTAAGATTAATTTGAACATTTATTTTTCAAGTTAATTTTTTAGCTGTTTCACTCCTTTCTGAAATATCTCTTTTAAAAACAGTTAAACTGCATAACATGAAAAGCACCGCAACAATACAATGGAACATCATTGCAATTTATCAAATAACATACTACTTAATGCACTGACTTTATCCAATATTTTAACACCCATGCTCATAAAGCAAAATACAAAGAAACATTTATTCAATCATATCTCAAAATAAAGGAATAAATAAAATAAAACCGTCTTCACCTTCCGAACCTTTTCCCATAACTATGTTGGGGTCGACTACCAGTCTTACCAGATGCGGCTGAGTACCAGAGATTACAAGGAGCGACTGCCTATATGACCTCTTCAACCCAGTTACCTAGGCAACCCAATACCTGTTGGTAAGACTGGTTGTCAGACTTAATTGCATCTAACTACCCTACCGAAATAAAATAGAATATCTCATGATTGCTTAATCATGTTTCTAAAATTCATAATTTCTTGTACAGATAGCATCTCTAATGTTCACAATTTACGATACAATTTATCTAATAAAGCGAACACGCGGCTAATCGAATAACTTCACGAAAACTAGAGATATTCTCACTCAACACCTAAATGAGTAAAGTATGATCCTAGTTTCACGAGGTACGGTTGACAGGAGAGTTTTGTGAACATAGATGAAATTTTCTTGTTGTCAGTAATATTTATTTAAGTTGAAGATAATTAACAGGGATGGTAGATGGTATTTATGCGAAGAATTACATTCATATGTTTTATTCAACTGCAGGATGCAGCAAGTTCTTAATTTCATTCATTCCTGTTTTTAAAATACAATGGAAACTGCCAACCTATCTTGTCTAGTCATTAAGCTTTTTCCACCGATTTCCCAAAAAGGAAGTTCTCAATTTGCTTTTTTTTAATATGTCTATCAATAAAAATCATATCAAATTTTTCAGTTACAAAAAACAATACATATAATTTATACTGACTGTACGTCGCGTTCGGATATGCTCGGCGCGCGGACTGCGCAGACGCATAAAACCGCTGTCGTCGCGTGCGCAGCGAGATTGACACCCTACAGTTACATTTAAATATAGAACTTTGTAAGCTGTTAAAGTTAATTATTGTAGTTTAGTTTAACTAGTAGTAATGAGATGTAGTCAGATGTTCTTTTCAGTAACAAGAACTTAGTTTAATAAATGGTAATTTGAAATAAGGTGATCAAGTAAATAAGTATCCTCTGTGTATTTGAATTGTATGTTATTATACTGTAAAGTTGTGAGAACTACATACATCTTATTTAGTTTGTCACACTGATTGTAAATGAAAGTCTAGAAATCAGAATAGTGATAAAAAATCAATATTCTTTAAATTATTTTCATTCATGTTTAATGAGGCCTAAAAATGCAGATTTCTAGGCTTTTTTTATTACAATTTTATTCATTTATACACTGCTCAAAAAAATTAAAAACTAGGCCATATAATTTGCTATTTTTCTTTTTTGATTTACGATTCTTTTTCTCAGAGATACCGATTTCTAGAAAATTACAAAAGAAAGTCAACCATGAGAAATATTATCAAATGTTAAACAAGTAAAAAATACTAATAGAAAAAATAAAAACATTCCCCTATAAACATGCTGAGAAATCATGAATGAAGAACTCTGAAATATTTTTTACCAATAGTTCCTGATAACAATGTGTTGAAACCAAACAAACACTTCAACTTTGTACTATTCGTATCTTAAATATCTATCATTTCGTAGAAAGTGACAACCCTACATATAACAACTTCGATTCGTTAGTTAAATATAGTTATTAATGCCCAATCAATTTAACTATTGCTTAATTATTTCAAACTGTCTGTCGGCTATAAATTCACTGGCTGTTAGTTTTCATTAAGGAAATCTTTCGTTCTATAATAACCTATTAAATCATTCATGCGAAAACTAAAACCATCATCATTTAGTATATTATCATTGGTTTAATAGATGTAGATATAAAATAATTCACACTTCCCGCGGTTTCACCAGCGTCCCGTGGGAACTACTGCCCGTACTGGGATAGAATATAGTCTATATAACTCACAGAAAATATAGCTTTCTAATGGTGAGAGGATTTTTTAAATCGGTCCAGTGGTCTTTGAGTTTATCCACTTCAAACAATAACTTTTTTTTCCTTTCTATAGTTCAGAGATGTATGTTTGACATTCACATTGCGTTGGTACTTAAATCTCTCTCTAGTGTCGGATTGCCGTCCCATAGGGCTTTGAGAGTAAAGGAACAGTGAGTGCACCTGTGTCTGCGCAAATGCTTGTGCACTATAATATGTCCTGCGCAGCTGGCTGATCTCCTTATATGAGAACTGCCGCCGGCCGGTAATCGACTAGGATGTTTATTTTGTCGATGAACTTGAGCCTTGATAGGTTCTTTTTAAACGTCAGTTTAGAGACATGTAGCAATAAAACTACTGAAGGTATCACTTTTATCTCTGTTGAGTATAACTTGCGAATAACAAAGACTTGTTTGATAACTAATTATAATGTCTAATGCAATATCGCGTGACAACAACACATAAATACCTTGCACGTCTATCAACGCACAGACATATTTGTGATTTTTATTTAATTGCAGTTATTATTTTATGCTATTGATGTTTATATTGTTTTGATAGGATACACGAAAGAAGAGTGATGTATAGGAATGCTTGAAAATAAATATGAAAGTGAGAAAGTGAAGAGTAGTGGAGTAAATTAAAAGTATAGAAAGAAAATTCCTTTTATTTTTATTTCCGTATATTTTTCCTTATTTGAAAATTAATAAAAGCCATCGGAAATTGGTCCTCATCGCTGTCACCCGGCAGTGTACCCAACAGGTCAGATGGGAAAGCCAGCCTTTGGGTCACCTTAATTTAAAATTGTAATAGATTATTTTGGGAATCTAAATCATAACCTATAGTAAGATTCGTGATGTTTTCAATATCGACCTGTTGAACTGGTTTTTTAACCAAATGTACATAAAAATGTCGCATTTCCTAAACCAAGATTGCCTAATCTAATGGCATATTAAGTAATATACTTAAGTATTAGCATTTTGACTAACCTCTTAGAAAAATAAAAATCATTATGTTTACATTTCCGATTGCCGTATCTACTTCTTACAAATAATTACCAATGTGGTAACATAGTTTTAGAGCGAAAGGACCTATCCTCAATTCCTCTGTGGAAATTACGCTCTCTTAGGTATATACTATTTCTGAAAAATTATGTAAACTAAACTAACTTGTAAATAAGTACATGCTTCATCATCCTCCGAGCCTTTTCCCTAACTACATTGGGGTCGGCTTCCAGTGTAACTGGATGTAGCTGAGTACCAGTGCTGATTACAAGGAGCGACTGCCCTCTCTGACCCCCTCAACCCAGTTAAAAATAAGTACATGCTTGAACAAAAATTTATCTACTATTTTCTCCTAAATATCTCAAATAAAGATTGGTCATAATCCTTTGGACTCTGCTCCAAATAATTTTAATGTGTGAAAGTTTTCGTCGCAATAGTATAGTATGTATAAATAGTAATATAAATAAGTTGACTTCTAGAAAATGTTGCAAGCGTTCGAAAGCTATCTAGCTTAGCCGCACCAAACTGCGTCACTTAATCACATATAAAAAAAGAAATGGCCATAGGCCTAAGCAAAACAAAAGTGAAATTTATCGAATTCCATTAAAGACAAGATGAAATATATACTCATAAGGCGTCACCCATATCTTACGTAAGCAAGATGATCGGAAAACCACGGGATCCATTTCTTGCAACGTAAAAACTGTGATTTATTAACTTTCACGCTCAATTTGCCGTTTAAATTGAATAATTAAGTAGAAGAACTTGTTATAGTAATATCATTATATTTCAATCTGTATTAAAAGTTTGTATTTGCATAAAATAATTTCAAGATTAATTGGTTTCGGTGGCAGATTGGAGTAAAGTCAAGGTCGGTATCTCTGAAGATATGCCATAGTTTAGTCACATCCGTATCATAAACTCTGTTTATGATTTATGGCTAAGGCGTTTGATCAAAATATATTTTTTAATTCATTTAATGATCATTCATTTGTTCATTTCATCATTCATTCGTTAGTTCATTCCTTCTCAAAATATCCATTTTTATTGTACTTTTTTTACTCAATGGAATTTAGTAACATAAGCCCACTCTGGGCTCTGGAAAAGATATGATCTACTAACCAGTGAATCTCGCTATTGATAAACAGCATTGCTAATAATTTGCGTAATATATGTGACAGTCCCAGCAATCCTGTGAACATGCTAATTTTATATAAATATCCCTCTAGAAGATGAAATGTAAATAAACAGTAATGAAGCACTCAATGAAGTTAAAGTTGTAATAACATTACTTAAACTAACTTACGTACACATAGGGTATTCATTACATCGGCGCATGCGTTGATAATATGCAGTTAAGTTAACGCATGCGTTTCTAAGTTAGCATTATGTAGAGTTGGGGACAAGTTTAGTGTAGTGTGTAACTTTAAGTAGTGGGTATTAAGTCACATATAGATAAACAAGCACATACTACTTATTAAGCACAACCTATATTTTACTACTACTTATTTGTTTTCCCCCGGTCTTCCCGTGGGCACTACTACCTGTACCCGGATAAAATATTGCCTATGTTATTTGGGGATAGTCCACCTTCCCAACAATGAAATATTTTTTTGAGATACAGTGATTTATTTTTACAAACCAACAAACAAACAAAAATTCACGTTTATTAGTACAGAACGGACAATATATAATCTATCTAGAGCCTAAGAAAGGACCTAGGCTATGTTTTAATCGGGTGAGGGAAGTAGTTCTTGGAGGACTGCGAATAACGCCTAGCCATGTGGGTAAAAACAACAGTTTATAGATCTTATACTTTTCTACAGACAAAGACTAGCATGTTGAACATAAATTTCACTTTCCGTGAACTTACGATAATACTCTGTCATAGTACCATTATACACGAACTCTGACAGACATTTATATCAAACGTTGTCAAGGCCATCTCTACACAGTATACACATAACTTGGTAACGCACATTTACATGTTTTCACAGCTTAGAATCACTTAACTTTCACTTAGACGTGACAAGCCAACTTTGTAAGGTTAGAGTTTTCGACAGTTCTATCATAGTGAGATTGTGGGATGTAAAGACGTTTGGTTTCGTTTTTTATATGGAGAATAATGTTTTTAAAACAAAAACAATGTTATAAAAACCATTTGTAAGATTTCTATAATTCAAAATACTAAAAAGAATCCCAGTTTCTGGATTAGATTGGATTATTTTATCAATGTGAGCTGTAAATGATTAGCAATTAAATATTTAAAAGAATTAGAGCATTTTATTGTGAATTAAAAAGATCTTCGATATATTTTGCACAGGTTTCATAAATAACTTTGCTTACAAAGTATGCGGGTAGGGACCTAAATCTATACGATCAGACCGCTACCCCACTTGCGCGATTCGTCAAACGGCTTCAGAGCATTCAGGGAGACAAATTGTATAGAATTTTCGATACCGAAACAACAAGAATTCGGTATCCTGAAACCTCCTTCTCAATCCATATTTAATCCATCATGATTCTCATGTAGATCGTGATACATTTACTAATCTGTATGTATGTATGTAAGCCTGTCTGTCTGTATACCGCTTTAGGGGAGAAATTAGAAATTGAGTCATTGTCAATTCAAATGCGACATGTTTTTGAGTTTTTGTTTTGCATAATATTTGCATTTTGTCGATTCTTTGACGTTAGTTTTTGCTAAACTTGAATGTCTAGGTCATGTTTAGTATTAGACAAACCCAATTTAGATTTAAAGTATGCTATAACGTTAGTAGTAAAAGAATCTAGTTTTTTAATGAACTAAAAATAAACTTATTTATATATACAACTAAAAACAATTATAAAATGGCATCGAAAAATTTTAATGTGTGGTATATAATCCATATTAAACTTTTTTCAGAAATATTATGATATCACTAAATTATCACCTCTTTCTATCATTAAATTTCTATTTTTACTAGGAAACTAATTTTATACAAAAATGAAAGGTTATCTACTAATCGATGTTCTTTCTCTGCTTATAGACAACCTGTGTACACATTTATAACAATTCAATAGTTTTGGCTTTCAACCGGACATGAAGCAAACATCAATTAATTGCTCAAGAAAATATAAGAAATCAACAATATTCAATATAAGTAAACACATTATAAACGTGTATTAGCTCAACAAAGTCATTAAAACTAATAAAACACTATCAATAAATTCATTATATTACCAGCTGCGGAAAGTGCAATATAAAGATAAAACCAACACAAAGTGGCCACATAATTTCCCGTAGGCCACGGAGGAAGGAAAGATAGCGGAGATGCCATAAGAAAGGTACATCAGGCGCTTTCTTGTAGGTCAAACAACGTACGACAGGCGTTTTCAGTTACTAGAACTCACAACGTTTGGGTTCCTTGTCAAAGAAAAACAATCAGTCAAAAACTGGTCTTGATTGATTGGGGATTTTATTTTGAAAATAATGGGCGGGTTCCATTGAAGGCGTGTAAGGGTGGAGCTATTAAAGTCCCTCGTCCCCCCGAACACCCTCTTAGGAGATTTTTCGTTATGACGCTGGGTTAGCAGCGTGAGGTAGGGTCCCAGACTCTAACTGACTAAATCCCATTTCGTTCCTTCGTAGGCCTTATATTTGCCGCAGTAACTTCGTAATTTCATCTCCTCTAGTAATTTTATTCTCCATGCCGCAAGCCATTAGTCGACAGGACCACAGCCTAGTTAGAACCAGTATGATAGCCCATAAACCCACTGCCCACGATGTTACTCTGTGTCCTAACGGTGTGGTGTAGGGTAAATTGTGGGTAACCTAGCTTTGCGCTTGCCTGAGTTATGAGCTTGAGTTTGATGAACTAAATTGTGTATGTGGGGTAACATGGATTGATTATGCAGAGTGTAAGGTCCGAAGCTAGTATTTATTTCGTCAGTAATTACGGAAACAGAAATTACGTAGACAATGATTTGTTATTTACCTGACGAACAAAAAATCCTGACAAATTGTTGCAAATATTTTTAAACATCGAAGGAAATAGGATTTTTTTGTGTACGAAAATAAACATAAAATCAAAAATATTTTGTAAAATGCTCTATTGGAAATAAATCATAAATTAAAATTATAAATTGATATTAAATAAAGTTGTCGAGATCAAACAGATTAATCCATCTTCTCTCGATGTGAAAAGCGTTGAAATAATATTAACATTTAAACATATTTGAACTTGTCGATTGCCATTAATCCTTGACAAATTTTTGCATATTTTTTTGTTAAGTATTGTAACACTTCTTCGCGAAAATAAGTTAGATGTATTTTCCGTGTTTCCTGAGGCATGTTAAATTGGTGGTTTAAAGGGTGTCGGGTTGCCCAAGAAACTGGCTTGAGGGAGTTAGGCTGTCGCTCCATGTCAAACACTGGTACTCAGCTGCATCCGTATAGACTGGAAACTGACTCCAACATAGTTGGAAAAAGGCTCGGGAGCTGATGTTGATTTGTACTCAATGAGCGGTATATAAACATAAGTTAGCATACCACAACTTACACATTATTACTATGTTCACATCGCCAACGTATCATATAACTAGTATTAAGTTATCAACCAGTAACTTTAAGCATATCTCATACATACATTATGCAAATGATATTTAATTGAGCAGTCGACTGTAACATTAGCTTGTGTATATTAAATGTTATGACTAGTAGTGCCAAAGATTAAAGCTTAATGACAACTGAGTATGCTGTAAAGTTTTATCTATGTACAGCTTAGAGAATTGGGTTTCTTGAATTTATATATTATGTGTATTTGATTTGATAGCACACTTTTTTCGCATTACTTTTAAAAAAGAAAAGTAGAAAATGACATCTTTTCAAAGAAGAAAAACTCTGAAATAAGATTTCGAAGTATATAAAATTTATGTTTTAACAGAGTTTCATAAATTAAGTAGAAAAAAAAAGATGGCAAATGGTTTTTCACGAATTTCTGACCTCAAAATGACTATACTTAAATCTAATCCCATACCTACCGGATATTTAACAGAAAGCGTTTGTTTACTATAACTATAACTTTACTAGTTACCAAACTTAAATCTAATCCCATACCTACCGGATATTTAACAGAAAGCGTTTGTTTACAAAAATAACTAACCGCCAAACTGGCTATAACTTAACCAGTTACCTCTATGGTTCTTACCATAAACACCAGTAACCTATGCTAATTCCCACATAACGTTTTGCATAACTAACCATAATACAGTTTCGTTTTCGTTGATCAAAACGTTATTAGAAAAGAGGTTTTTATCTAAGCTGTTTCACTTTTTATTTTGAACATTTCCAGTGAAAGTTTACTCGTAATGAAGACAAAATTTTAATGCTGTGTTAATGAATTCCAGTTAACGATGTTCTGTGATAGACGGGGCGTATTATTAAATCCATTTGAAGTTTAATTTCGAGTGTTTTTAGCTTTGTTTGTACTGTAACTAGAGTTAAATTGTGCTTTTGTTTGTTTGAATCTTGTAGACTATGATTATTGGAATGATAACTGGTTAAGAACTTTTGTTGAAGGTTGTGATGTAATGAAACAATGAAAAGAATTTTAATATGACAGCTGTGGAATTACCTACTATCAGACTCTGTAGAGAAAAATAAACCAGATGATGATGAAAACGTCTCTGAGAAAATCAGAGCATGTATAATGAATCATTTCTTCTCTGTATAAGAAGATGTCTGTACCCTGGAGTGAAACATGGCATGTTTTCGTAATCTAAACACTCTTCATAATTCTCTTATAGTGGATTTCTGCCACATATCCGTTGATTTTCAATTAGAGATTGAATATTGACATAATAAATTGTATAGCTCCATAGTAAATAATGTCCAATCCATAGTCGCGAGACAAATGAAAGATTGAATTTAGAAATTCGCAGTTAATGGTGTTTAAAAAACACTTTTGTTTCTTTAAACAAGTTGTCGTTTCCACCGTGTGTGGTAATATTCAGGGTCAAATAAACAACTTTTAATATGCAGTTCTGTTGAGCAAAGGATTGATTGTTGCAAATTACCTTACAGATCGAGTTTATTTTTATCGTAATTACAGGTTACAATTTTACGAGACATATTTTTTTGTTTATAGTTGAGAAATATATTCTACAAGGGAAGAAAATTGATTGACTGGAAAGCTTAAACTTATTATTTTTTTGTTAAATTATGGTCATTGCCAATAATTGTCTCAAAACTATACAAAGCAAACTTTAGATTTGGCAATATATTGCAGTCAAATAAGAAAGATATTTTTGTATGCCATACAACCTATAAATGTATATTATGTATTCATTTATGTAGACTATAAAAAAGCCTATAGATACATAAAAAATTTTTCTATCAGACATCTGGCTATCACTTTTCAAAATAGCAATCACTGATTCCAAAATTAGTCTACATAAATAATTTTCACATTTTATGATAATTCCAAAATATACGATTTTAATTTAATTTCAATAAACTTGTTACAGTTTCGTAACTGGTTTTGTATTTTTGAAAATACAAGTAATACAAAAAAGAGGGGTGAAAGTAAAACTGACATTTTGAATATTTTTCATATGACTCACTATGTTGGTTTGATATTTATTTTGAGTTGAGTTCATTAATATGCCCGAAAATTATTTTATTTGTAATATTATAGTTTTTTATTCTACACGATCATGTGTTTTATAGACTCCTTTTTAGATAGATAGATTGAATCATCATAGATAGATAGAAGATTACTTTTTAGATTCATATGGTTTTAGGTCATTTTTGCGTACTGCAGACACGAAATAAGAATGTTATTTAAGAATACCTAATTCCAATTCACTTATGATTTCGATATACTGTTACATCTGTTTAAAATTGTTGAAAATTCGTTTTACTTATTCATATTAAAAAGTTTACTCGGCAAGTATTTTTAGGACGATGCAGTATACTTTATTTTTATATATAACACTCCTTGATTACTTTTTATAAACCCGTTACGCATACTATCAACATATTTCTTTACACCTTAATCTTCAAATCCAATTTGAACCTGCTGACAACCAACCGTTAAGGCTTCAGTAGAAAGTTAATCCAGTATATAAAGTATGCAAAAACTGCAGTAAAATACTTTCGAAGCTTTAAATTATTGGGTCTTATGTGATTGGGTCTGACATTGACATTATTATTCCAAGTATTTTACAAAAAAAATAACGGTAAAGATGCATTTTGAATGTCCAAGAGATGAGTTGCAATCCGGACAGGTGAAATTTTGGTTGCAAAATCTTGCTTCAGCAAGCTTCTTCTTCAAATTGTTTACCAATATAATTAAAATGCAGGGCGATATGTGATGAGATGTGACAGTATATAACTGTGCTGCTGGTTAAGTCACAGCTACTTAACGGCTTAGAAATAGAGCAATACTAGATACTAAATCATTTACTCCATACAAATATTATAACGCTGAAGAGTTTCCTTGTATGAACACACTAATATCAAGATCTACTGAACCGATTTGATTAGGCTACTTTTATATGGGGTACACGAAGTATTTCCCACGCGAAACGGGTGCCTCTATTCAATTGTCAATCTTTAAAAAAAAAAAATAAGATTAAAGTAACCACGACATCTCGCATAGGTAATCTGTGATGCATCAATTTCAATAACGGCACAAATATCGTGCAACCATCTGCCTACACATACCTAGAGTATATAATATCGATTATTTACAGTTTTATCGATACATCGGACTTTCGTGCTGATCGAATTGCAATCGATTTGATTTCCGTCCCTAAAGAGAGATTACTAACATATTGACATGGTTTTGAAGGTCGTTATAGAAAATTATTCGAGTGTTTTTCAAGGGCTTGGATTACTTTTCTTTAATGGTGTATGGTTTCTGGAACGTAGGTCACCATGAGCTTTCATGCATCAATTAGGAAATTTATTAAAGCATTCGAGGTATCGTTCGCTTTTCAAAGAGAACTACGTTGTGTAACCAAATTAGGTAAATATAAACGTAAAAAAATAAGTCAGTATATCTTGAGATTAGTAAGTAGGTACCACCAAACTAATTAACAAACTTCTTTTTAGCTTTAGGTAGATCTATACTCTCAATAACACTACACATTCAATAACGGGTGTTAAGAGTTTGGAACACAAACGTTTGATCCCATTTACATACATAGAGTTTTGTTTTTACAATTTCATTTCAAAGAAAAAAAACGCGATTATTAATTAATTTTTCTTTTCTTTGCCAAAAGAAATCCGAATCAATTTTATTACCTGTTTAATCCACCTCCTAAAAAACTAAAAACTAAAATATAAATACTAACCAAACCTGAAATATGCTAAAAAACTGAAAAATCTCGCTAATCACTTGTAGGCGCTATAAAAGAACTTGTCCAACGCGTGCTAATCTAATGAGACATGCGAAATTATTAAAATTCCCCGCCTAGCACATAATACTTGCTATTAAAATTTTCTCACATGCTAATTTCGTGCACGCGATACTATTAGTCCGAGTAAACTCAATAAGAACATAGTTATTATTATCAACTTTACTTATTACTTAGTTCAATTGACACTTTTAATTCTTACTTAATGTAGTACTATTTGCAAGGAGTTTAAGTATATCTTTGGATCAAGCGAATGAAGAAATAGAGCTACAAAGAGTTTTTTTTCAAAACATTTTAGCCGAATTTCCTCATCAAATCTCAAAAATCAAATGTTTCGTATCTTTGCTTGACCGCGCTAATCTAAGGAACTACTGCTCCAATTAGTAAGTATTTTTCAGTGTTAGATTAAAGACAACAAAGAATATGTACAGAGTTAACGCTTATTTTAACAGTTAACGCTTAATTTTGTTTATTTTAAATACATATATTTTTTTATATATTTGTAAATAACTACTATTTGTAGGCTACTTTTTATCCCGGTGCGCGAAGCAGCTAACTGGGTTCAAGAGTGAAATCTCTGCCTGAAGCTAGTAGGTACTTTTAATGTAATATAAACGTTTAATCCCGAGAAAATTAATCCGTTTCTAATTCAGTCTATTTGATACTTACTTCTACACGACAGTCTAGATCCAATTAATAGCCTATTACTTGCCACTGGATACGAATTACTCCAATTCTTTCAACACCATGTTTAATCTACTTGAAATTGTCGTTGCACACACAAATACTCTACAATTATGAGCTTGAACGAGTTACATTACAAGTACAGGCGAGCACAAAAGTGGTTCAACCCGTTATGTGTAATTAAGTTCAATGCTTGTTGAATGGCTGACTAGAAATGTGTAGATAGACACTGATTTTAATCATTTTGATTTTATAGCAGAGTTTTTAATTCTTAGGCATAGATCTGAATAATATTACTATTTAAACCCCAATTCGCCGACTACATAAACGTGAGTTTTCTTAAAACTACTGTTACCATGATTTTTTTACGTAAAATTTTCTAGTTTTTTTAAGAAAACTGACGTTTATGTTATCAGTGACAACAGGCCTTATGATATGATTCACACATGAATGAAAAAAAAAACTTAAAAACAACACTCCCTTCGGAAAACTCAAAACATACAACAATCTTTCTTAACCCGGTTAAAAAAAAAAAACAAATAAACCAACAACCTTAACCCAAATAAAAAGAAAAACAAAAGAAAATCGAAACAATAGCGACAAAATCATACTGTAAGCGTTTTTTTCGCGACAGTACTTGCGCGTACGCACCGACACATCGATATATGCTTCCTAGTAGGAAATACTCTAATCCGTTATATGACTGACAATCGCGTCTGACTTGACAGACATTTGTAATAGTTAGACTAATTACTAGGTGAGGTAATAGTAGTGATTAATAATAGTGATTTGTAAGAGTAGTGATCGGAGGTAAGTGAGAAGAAATATTAGGTAAGATAAGTGATTTCTTAATGAGTTTTTATTTGATTTAATTGTAATTATTTAAATAAAACGACGACGTCGAGTCTTCGCGCAAGTCGGTTCGTGATCACTCTTGAGAACAGCTTATAGACGTGGCTTAGGAGGGAAATGGGTCGATAGTTCTTCAACTGGGTTTTGTCTCCCTTTTTGAAGAACAGGACGACAACACTCCTACTCCACGCCTCTGGAGTTCTCCCTTCAAACAGGACGGCATTAAAAAGCTTCTGGAGCTCCCCCAGTACGGGCTTACCTCCTGCTTTTAAAAGCTCTGTTGTAATGCCATCCTCGCCAGGGGCTTTTCCATTTTTGAGCTGTCTCAGAGCGATCTCGATTTCGCCACTGCTGACTTCTGGCAGGTCTTCGGTGAAATGGCGTGTTAATGTGGCTCTAGAATCCTCATTTCCGGGATCAGGTCGAGATGCATGCGATGCGTATAACCGGCCATAGAAATTTTCCACTTCCGAAAGGACTGCCGGCACCGAAGAAACGACTTCTCCACTTGTTGTGGTCAGCTTCGTCAAGTGGCTTCTTCCAAGAGATTGTACGAACACCTTTGACCCCCGATTCAGCTCAATTGCTCTTTCAATGGCAAGAGTATTGGAGCACCGGAGGTCGCGTCGTACGTGCTTGTTGATCTCTTGGTTTAGAGCCCGCTTAGCTGACGAAGTGACAGGCGGGTTTTCACGTCGTTTCTTCATAAGCCCTAATGTCTCTTCCGAAAGCTTTGATTTCTTGCCCTTACGCTGCATGTTACAGAATCTCGAACCTTCCTCCCTGAGGATCCGAACCACATATTCGTGGTTCTGGTTAACGTCTGTTGTGGTTTCCACGGCGGCAAATCGGTTCTCCAAATTTGACTGGAACGTTTCGGATCCTGTCATGGTTTGGAGCAGTGTTGTCGGAGCCTGGCCTTCATCAGACGGAAACGTTCGGCCTTGAAGTTGATATTCAGAGAGCCTCGGACAAGTCGGTGATCGCTACCGGTATTAAACCTATTGATCACGGAGACGTCTCTGAATATGTGCTTCTTGTTCGTCATGATGAAGTCAATCTCATTTTTAGTCATAGTGTCGGGGCTTTGCCACGTCCACTTCCTTTGGGGCTGCTTTTGAAAAGGAGTTCATCAAAAGAGCCCCTCGCGTTCGAGGAAGTTGACGAGCATTTGCCCCTATGATTCCTGCTTCCAAATCCATGGGATCCTACTGCCGATTCGCCGCAAATCTGTACTCCCACTTTAGCGTTAAAGTCCCCCATGACAACGGTGTAATGGGTCTTTGTAGTGAAGTGGAGGGCCCTTGATATATCATCAAACATATCCTCCACTTCATCGTCTGAATGTGTCGAGGTCGGTGCGTACACTTGCACTACCTTGAGGCTATACCTGTCGGTGAGCTTTATGATAAGGTACGCTACCCTGTTCGACACACTAGACACCTCCACAACGTTATCAGCTAGGGACTTATTAACCAGAAACCCAACGCCACCTTGGGATTGTTGGTCTCCCTCTCGGAAGTACATTAGGTGACCTGATTCGAGGGTTATGGTGTCCTCCCCCTCTCTTCGAACTTCACATAACCCTAATATGTGCCACCTAATCTTCCCAAGTTCCACCTCGAGTTGCGCCAGATGCGAGTCAAGCCGTAGCGTGCGGCCGTTGTACGTCGCCAGAGTCAGTTTTGTTTGGTGGCCTCCCGTAACCCGGAGATTCTTCGCACCCCCTGCCCCGCCGTAACCACGGTCGCCACCGTGACCGGGAATAGCGGGACTGCCGGGAACTAGGGGCCGTGGCTTTTTTGTGCTGCTCATGGAGGTATTTAGCCTACTGCTATCACGCTGGCCAGACGGGTTGATAGAGGGTTTTTTTTCGAGTTTTCCTTCTCTCGCACTGGTGTTCGGTGCAATTGTCTCCATTAGTCGACTTCTACGACACCCACTGGAAGAAGGGGTAGCGACATATGTATTCTTAAGCCGTCGCTACACGGCATACCGGAGCAGGCTGGGTTTCGGAGTGGATACGGCACCATAGACCACATCCACACAGTGCGGCAGATTATACAGAAGACCGAGGAGTATAATCAGCCCCTGTGTCTAGCATTTGTGGACTATGAGAAGGCCTTTGACTCGGTTGAAATCTGGTCTGTTCTGGAGTCCCTGCAGCGTTGTCAAGTAGATTGGCGATACATCCAAGTGATGAGATGTCTCTACAAAGCCGCTACAATGTCCGTCCAAGTACAGAATCAGCAAACAAGGCCCATACCGTTGCATCGAGGAGTGAGACAAGGGGATGTTATTTCCCCAAAACTGTTCACTAATGCAATGGAGGATATGTTCAAGACGCTGAACTGGAAAGGACGCGGCATCAACATCAATGGCGAACACATCTCTCACTTGAGATTTGCTGACGATATCGTCATCATGGCGGAAACGCTGCAGGACCTACAACAGATGCTTAACGACCTGGCTGAATCTTCTCTACGCATCGGCCTACGGATGAACTTGGACAAAACCAAGGTCATGTTCAATGAACATGTTCTACCGGAACCGATTGCGATACACGGCGCCGTTCTCGAAGTTGTTCGGAAATATGTATACCTCGGGCAGACATTGCAGTTAGGTAGAAACAACTTTGAGGACGAGGTGAATAGGAGAATTCAGTTGGGTTGGGCTGCATTTGGGAAGCTACGTCGAGTCCTAACATCGTCGATTCCACAGTGCCTAAAGACAAAAGTCTTCAATCAGTGCGTCCTACCTGTCATGACTTACGGAGCCGAAACGTGGACACTGACGGTACGGCTGGTCCACAAGTTTAAAGTCGCTCAGCGGGCTATGGAAAGAGCTATGCTCGGCGTTTCTCTGAGGGATCGCATCAGAAATGAGGTAATCCGTCAGAGAACCAAGGTCATCGACATAGCCTACCGAATCAGCAAGCTGAAGTGGCAGTGGGCTGGCCATATTAGCCGAAGAACCGATAACCGTTGGGGTAAACGAGTTCTAGAGTGGAGACCGCGCCTCGGCAAACGTAGTGTAGGACGTCCTCAGGCACGGTGGAGTGATGACTTGCGCAAGACGGCTGGCAGGAGCTGGATGCGAGAAGCCGAAAATCGATCTCAGTGGCGTGCACTTGGAGAGGCCTATGTCCAGCAGTGGACTGCGATAGGCTGATGATGATTTAAATAAAAGAGGGACTGGACACAGAAACAGTATGGGTGCGCGAAATAGGTAATTCTGAATTTCTGCCTCAGAAGTTGAAATCTTTACATCATTTACATAAAATTTCAGAAAGGATAGGCTACTTTTCACAATTAATTCGATCAGGGTGCGGGTGGAACTACTTGAATACCTACTAGCTACTCTATTTTAGTTATTAAGATGTCTTCTATGTTCTGAGCAATAAAGCGAAGATTTTTGAATGTATGTAAAGCTTTAACATTATAAGACTACTTACACTTACTGAAACATATAAGTAACTTAACTATTTACACAGCAAGTGATCGCAACTTGAGTCCAACAGTACCTAACCGTTCAAATCCCAAGGCAGATGACCGTCGCAAAGGGTAACCTACTTTCAATTGTGCATAGCCTTCGTTAAACACATTTAGCTTAAAGTTTAAAGCACTAGAATCCGTGTACAGTTATTTAGTCATTTCATATGTTTGTGTATGAGTTTGAGTGAGTTTTGCTTTTTGAAGAAAATTATCATGTTAATGCCTATTAGTATGATGTTTATATTACGGGCATTATTAATAATGGCCGGTCTGTAGGTATTCATAATGCCCAACTCAATTGGGCAAAAACAACATGATTAATCACTTTTCCCATACGCCAAAGTCTTATGTTTCTACAGTAAGTACCTATGTATCCTACAACTGCAAAAGTTGCCCTCGGTTTCTCAGGATTCCCATCATCCTGATGACCCTGGATCTTAGTGCAATGGGACCAGACGTAGGTATACTTTTTCAAAACAAAAAAAAGAATTGTTCAAATCGGTTGGTAAACGACGGCGATATGCGCGAACAAACATAAAAAATCTGTCTTTTTCGGAAAGTCTGTTCAAAATGGGAAAATTATATTTTTCTTAGGAACAATATTGACGTAACTACAATTAAACTAAGATCTTTATAGTCTTGCCGCAGAGTAGAGCCACTTAAATTCCTCGGAATTTGCATAAATGTTAAGTAAACATATCGGGTTACTAATTAAGTTGTTCCGTTTATTTAAATTCAAAGCTTTTAGTGAAGGTGCGGCAGATACATAAAATTATTTCATCAAACAAGAAACTAACCACTTAATAATGTAAATAAATAATGGATATTTCGTAAACATTAGAATTCCTTTCTAGTGATTTAACGTAGTTTTCGTTGGGTTATAATAACATCTTGGATGAATTTCTTAGTATTTAGGTAAAATTAGTGCTGACAAATTAAAATAACACAATAAAAATAAATATACACACACACATACACAGAAACTTGCTCAGCAAAATCTCTATTTTGTTTATACTGCCTCTCAGCCATTTAATGATGACGAAAAATTTGCGTCGTCGACTCCACATTTAAATGTTGATGCAACCGGCCGTTAGAGCAGCTCATTTACATTTCCCCCATAAAAAGAAACTCAGACCCGTCACATTACAAAATATGCAATGTAACTCACCATAAACCATCGCATATGGTCATTATGGACATTTGGACCTATGATTATCCACCATTTGACTACCAACTGATGGTGTTTATATAGATTTTTCTCGCAATTTCCTAGCATTACGCTCGCATTTCACGTAATCTGTAACTGGTACACGGGAGATCCGACGGAAAGTATTAATTTCCGACGGTATAGAAAGCTGCTCCGATCGAACACTAGAATATAGTCGCAGATTATCTTAGATAACATCTTGAACGTATAAAGTAAAATCCAACACGACTCATTCATATCAGAAAGCTTACAATTCGATTAAAAGTTAAAAGAGGTCGCAGTCCAAGTATCAAAATCGAAACGATAGTGAAATGTACCACAAAAAAAAACTATTCTGTAATGATCTATTGTGAACAGAAAGCAAAAGTCTTAATATAATCTTGTTAGCACGACCTTAGACCTTAACTTTCGCTTCTAAACAAAATAACAATAAAACTTCCGCAAAGTCATTGTGAACTTGATATGAAAATAAAGAAAGGCTGTATGCGCTGAATCCTTGGCCACGTTCCCGCCAAAAGTTTGACAGTGACAATTAAATGACATGAGATGTGCAATTAAACAAAATGGCGGATACCTACAGTCATTGTTGTAACAAGAAACTGCAAAGAATTCAGTTTGGAAAGAATTATATTTGGTTGGTTGATATAAGAGCAGCAAGTTTGACTACAGTTAAAGTACTTAACCTAAAAACGTCTTGTTAGCTGCTAAAACTGACTTAATGTGAGAGTGGTTAAAATATATGACGTATGTTCTCAAGTTTACTCAATAGGCACCACATTAAAATACCGCATGATCGTTAAATATTAACATTATAACATTTCTTTGTAATTGCGATTTCAAAGAAAATATTTACTATTGTCCCCGCAATAAATAAACTTCGAATTCCTGAATTTTGATTCTGCCCATTTGTTCATACAAATCTTATTGAGCAGCTTTTATTTTCTGAAGGTAGCTGCTATTGACTCAGCCATTGTCAAAAAACAAAACGTTACTGGCATGCGTGAGGCATTAAATGGCTAACTACAAAAAAAGCAAAGTTAGTCGGGATATGCACGATAGACCGCACATCAGTGGTAACTGTCATGCACCTTAACTCAATAGTTATAAGTACGATTTTCCTATAAAACTGTTACCACTGACCTGAAGTTGACTGTACTATAAATCGGTAAATCACTTAAGCATATAGTACTTCAGTATGTCTCTTAAAATTTCGTCATCTCCTTAGCCTGTTCCTAACTACTTTGGGGTCGACTTCCAATCTCACTGGATACAGCTGACTACCAGAGTTACCCGGGCAGCGCGATACCCCTAGGCAAGACTTAATATTTAATTATCTCTTTACGACTTCGTAACCGCTCCTATTAACACCATCATAAATATGATCCAGCATGCAAAATAAACTGCATTCCTGCCTATTAACCACCGATATGCAATCTGCATTGCATATACATGGAGCGTAGTTAAAGTGATATAGCCGTTCCCCTCAGATGCATACCACGGTATGTCGAGCAGGTTATATATGTACGATAATTTTCACAATTTCGCAATTTACCTACTTCTTTGGTATTCCATAGACATCAATTAATAAATTGATGTGATTAGGAGTTTGATGTATGGAATTATCTTAAAGCAATGTATAGATTGATTTCTTTCGCTTATTTTATCTTAATTATTTTTTCGAATAAATAGATAAAATATACCTGCTGCACTTGTGGTGAATTGCATCATTTAACTTTAATGATAACCAAACCATAACCAGCCGTATACTGACCGCCCATTGGTCCAATTGCGATTTCGAAACTGAAAATGGTTCGGATATCTTTACAAGTAAGCTTCTTTCTTTTCTTTCTTTCTTTCTAACTCGCCGTTAATGTTCATAATTTGATCTAACTATATAATAAATAGAACCACGTCAATAGATACATAATATGGAACAGACCTACCACATACAAGGCGAAAATACCCACAACCCACTCTATCTACGAATACACAACAGTTTCATACAGGGCCAAATGACAATAACAACTTGGTTGTGTTGAAAACATAGAACCTAGTCAGTCTAGGCAATATCATAATTCTACGCCTACGATCTATTCACGACAATAGACGACTATTGCTTTCAAAACAAAAGCCGACTACA
This sequence comes from Helicoverpa armigera, assembly GCF_030705265.1. Lineage (NCBI taxonomy): Eukaryota > Metazoa > Arthropoda > Insecta > Lepidoptera > Noctuidae > Helicoverpa > Helicoverpa armigera. The sequence continues at coordinate 8,939,626 of NC_087141.1, forward strand.
GTCGTTGACACATTCTGTTATTCAATCTAATAATATATTTAAGATGGTGGAGATTAACATGATGAAGCAACTAAACAAACTTTATAATATTAGTATAGATTGACTAAAAATATCCGTATGATCCGTGACCGTCCCGGCTTAGAATAGGACCTCCCATCTCTCTCCCGTTGGTGTCGTAAGAGGCGACGAAGGGAGCTAAGGCCTAGTGCATTCCACCAGCACTTTGGGCTACCCGCTAGTTGGTAGACAAACCACCTCAAAAGCAGTCCCAAGGAGGGTTAGTGTCAGGCAGGCGGCCGGCTGTAAAACTTATGCCAAAACATATTGTAGAATGTTAAGGTCCGAATATATTATGAATAGAAAAGTATAGATGGAGAAAACAACTCGCAGCTAACTTTCAGGCACAAGTACGCGTCTCTGGCCACCACATAGGCATATCTATTTTAGCATCTAATCTAAAGAACGTTACCTATACTCAATTACTTACTGAAGCCAAAGAGCCAAGGAACCTGAAAGAGTTCCATACTAACACTGCTTTTAGGGCCAATTTTTCAATCGCCAGATAACTTTTATCTGAAGAATATGTTTGACGTTTTACGAGTAACAACTTTTGTATGTAACATTGTTAAACCTCTATATGTATTCCTCCGCATAAGTTAACGATGATTAAAAAATTGGTCCTTAATTAAATAAAAATGTCTTAAACCTTCAACTTCACTCAATATCTTTCCATGGTACAAGCACTAGAAATAACCGTTTATCTCGACACTAAACAGATTGCACGCCACACAGAAATAGTATTTTGACACTAATGATAGTTACGCTTAATCAATTACGAACCGCAAGTCGAGCGCAAAAAAACTAGCGCATTTACTTAGCAAATAAAAACTATTTAATTTGCTACTGCTTTTAACTTGAAGTTAGGGTTGCCAGTTCCAAATATTCATGTGGACATTTATGGTGACATTTATGCTATTAGGCCAACTTCATGCTGGCTAAGCTACGTGGACTGTAGTGTAGCTAAACAAATACTTAAGTCAAGTTTTACAAGTAGGATTTACTAGTTTTGTACTATACTTATTTTTTCATCCCTGCATTGTCTACACTTATACAAATAATAAAGGGGAAATATTTTTTTTGTTTGTTATTTTATATACCCAAAAGGCTCCAAAATCGGTTGATTTGAAAAGTTCTTTCACTGTTGTAAAGCTACACTCTTCTCGAGTAACTTAGGCTGTATTTTATCCCAGTACGGGCCGTAGTTACTCCGTAGGCCGTTATCATCAAATATGTGTTAGTTAGAGATAATAATAATTAATTGGTAATGAAAAATTACTTACTTTTTCACTCTATAATCCAAATTTTGTAAACGGCCATAACCCAATCAGTCCCACAAATGCATACAGTAGGCAACCCTAGTGAATACTGCATTCTATCTAACATAGCGAGTGCTCATTAGACCTCTTTGGAAGTAGTTAAGTCCCCATTAAGATCACGGCTGCATTTCTCATCTAACTACGTACACTGATCCTAGACGCTCGTTGCTTCATTTAGCAAAAATACATTTGAATTTTGTGTGCAAATCTCACACATACTAAGAGTTATAAATGAAGATTATTTAAATAGCCTTGTCGAAAGAAAAGTGTAAAATATTTTTGATATTTGGCTTTTCCTAATCATTATGATAACGTTTCATTCGGGACCATATTGTCAGTCATACGAAACTATAGAAAATATATTGATATGCTTGCATTTATTAGAGTGAAAAAGATATTTTTACCGAGATTTGATAAGAATGTTATGTAGTCCAAACCTAACCCTATTTTGTAATCTGATGAAACCAACCTCAATTAATAACCTTTTTTTAAAAAATACATTCTTGGTCATTATGTTTGTTTCTTTTGGACCCAAATGGAAGAAACGTATCAAAACTTTTCAAACACAGAACAATAATAGCTTCGCAGTAAACGAAAATAAGCCCTCACATACATCAATCAATCACACACAACCAAAAGCCTACACGCATCGAACCATTACATACAGCCACCAAATTAAATCTGAATCACAGCTATACTTTCCATTTTCTTAGGTACGTTATTTCGGTAATAATTTAACGGTCCCCGTATGTTCTGAGAGCATTTGCATGAAGTAGGTCGTAGCGTGCGCGCGCGCATCTGATCGACACAGTTATGTCGATCAACCGGTACTCTATGGTGTATGGCGTTTATGATTTTTGTATCATATTTTTGAGATGTCTTTTGATATGTTGGTATCATGTATGTTTTAATTTCTTGGTTAATTTTAATTGATTCAAAATGCAAATGAGTCGGACATCGGCAATTTTTAAGTGTTGTAAAGTATAAAACATACCCATCTACTAAATACTTAAGAGCTCTACATAATTAACAAATATCAATATATTTATAGCGAAAGTTAAAAATCAAATCAAATCATCTTTATTATCAGGCATCAAAGGCCCATAGATAAATACCTTAAAGACTAACATACATATTATATTGTATAAACATTGTTAGCGTAAAAAAGCGTCAAAACTCAAAAGTTGGCAGCATTGAATGGCCATGCCAGACTTTTGCTTGTAGGTAAAAGTACTAGCAAATTACTTGCGCTCTAAAGAATCCAGATCAAGTATTCTCCTAGCCAACCAACACAATAACCTCTTATAAAACGTATATTAATATAACACTAATTATATAAAATCCATAAAACCATTTACAGCCCACCAATATAACATTTAACAACACCACATAAAATTAAACCAGCCGTTAAATACTAGGTAAGTTTAACCACAAAGATGTGCGCTAAGATAACTCGATTAATGAACCGCTTTCTCGATCACACTTAACTTTCACGGTTAACTGCCATAACTGACCTTCAGGTAAAAACAATGTATAAATTCGTTAACACGTTGCTACAATGTTTTAAACTCACGCACAGTATGAAGACTAGGTGTTTCTCGTGGATTCGCTTACATGCTGTAAAGAGAAGAATTTGGATTCCCGCGGCCCCGCGCCCACGTGCATGAGGACACAGGGGCGTTTTAGCCGGTAGGAGTGCAGCACACCCCTCCGCCTTTCCCCAAGCGGAGGAAGTCCATGAGGATTTCCCCCTCCCAAAAAAAAGGGGATAACTTACCGCAACTCAGTCAACTTATGGTCCTTTCTCAATCTCAAGATTGTCTGTCTACCAAATTACATTAAAATCGGGTCAATAGTGTGATGGAGTGTCTTTGCAAATGTGAAGTGTTTGTCTGAATATTTTAAAGAATTAAATTCTTTACTGAACAGATAAATCGGCTAACTTAAACTGGCTGATTATTTTCTACATCTCACCAAGAATAACTCTTAAGATAAAACGTTGTTGTGCGTCTGAGTATCCTTATCTACAAATATTGTAACTGCGAAAGTATCTATCTGTCTGTCTAACTTTCATGCTAAAAGTACAGGATCGATGGAAATAAAACTTGATACCTACACAGATATAATCTAGCTAGATCCTGACAAAGGACACTGGTTACTTACCCGCTTGCAGAACGTAGTTTTCCTAGGACATGGGTGAAACCGCAGGGTGAATAGTTGCTCTTACCATAAATCTCAAAGTCATTATAATAATGTACAAACTTATTTGACCTACACAAAACTGCTCGTCACGCCGAAAGTAGGCGTTAGTAACAAATAATATTCACTGTCACTACTTTTACTGTCCAATGTAATGAGTATTAAATAAACTGATAGATATTTAATTATTTATGTCGATCATTAATTATGTTAAGAATTGTGAGTGGTTCAAGGCAATACGCCCGCTGTTCAGTAACTAACTTAACTGCCTCGTTGGTCTAGCTGTCGCAAAGCGTGGTTGCTGTGCACGAGGTCTCGATTTTCGAGATTCGATTCCTGGGACGGCCGGAATCGCTTTGTGGGTTTTCGAAACATTCACAAAACATCCTGGAAGTTGGATATTGAAACACCCGTGCATTCCCCATATGACTTCAAAAGGTTATTTCTATAAGAGTCCAACTTAGACGTACAATAATATTGTGCAATATTGCAATAGAAGTATTCTGTAATTTTTCTGCCGCTGAAAATTATTGCGCAATCTTAATATTAACTCTCAATTCGGTAAATCGTGCAATTTAATTAATCGTCTACGGGGCGTCTTAGTAAATCATTAAAATAATCTTCAGAGCAATTGAATACAAAGTACATGAGTATATTAAGATACATCATCTCTCCATTCAGAACGAGAGACTACAGACTGATGAAATTGCAATTTATATGCAAAAGCATGTTATCAAGGCTACTATCGCGTTTCTACTAATGCAGTCGTAACTACTCGATATTATTATTGGATTTCTACGACTAATCTACACTTAATATAGTACATCTATACTTGATATAGCTAGTAGAGGTAAAGCTACAAGTTGTATGTTTGTTTGAACACAAGAACATCAAAATCAAAAAATCTATATCAATAAGGCATTTACTCAAAGTTAGTTCACCAGTCCTGAAACTATTTGGCACCTTACTTTGTTTTTGTACTACTTTTGTATTTATCTTGTGTCAATAAATTAATGTTCTATTTTTCTTCTTTTATTTTCAGAATCGCCTCACAAGCTTACAAACTTCATTACAAATTAACAGCCGTTCCCAAAAATCTATTGTATCTCTTGATTCGCTTACTAAAGATACAATTTTGATATTGGCCTTACAATGTCAATTTTGTATCTCTAGTGAGCAAAACTTGAACAAAGATTGAATGTTGGGAACGGCTGGAAGAAAAAAGGAAAACAAAACACGAGCGGCTAGTGACGAAGTAGTATTAACGGGTAAAACCTCAGAGCAAAACTAGTCGTCATAATAAATGACTACAGAGGCTAGATCGAGTCCAAATGTTCACCACATTAAGATAATACCTGTCTTATAAATTACAAAATGCTTAATCATGATTTAAACTTTCTAGACTCCGTTGGATTTGTGTATGAGGAAAATTTTGCATTTTGATCATTCATCTTAAACTTTCTTGGTCATTCGTCTGTCAGTCATGTTATTAGATAAATTAAATACGCAAAGGAGTTACTTTTAAGTTTAATGCCAAATTATTTAGAAAATAGTGTTCAAAATATCTATAATTTTAGCATCCAACTAAAAAGGAATAAGCATTGCCATTCAGCTCGTGGTTAATACCATGGGCTAGATGGGCGTGGGGTTTGTGGTACGAGTGCCGACTCAGCATCTTAACATGTTTCAAGAGCAGTTTTGGACGAAGGGTGTCGTGTTCCGGCGATTCCGCGAGAGGTTACGCGACACCACGAAGTGCAACATGACACCGCCTACTCGTGTAAACATGTAGCTTTTCATTAATTTATTTTTGTATGTATTAGTTTATAAGTATTGTTATGTCATTTATTTGTGTATTGTATTTGCCTAGTTACCTGAAATAAAGGAATAAATAAATAAAATTAACCACGATCCACAGCTCCCAGTCGACAGCAATGAGAGCCTATTTTCGGGCCCAATAACATGTAAATAATTCTTTGGTTTTTTGTTGGGACTTTCCCCAAGAATGCCACTTCTCAATCTCTCTCAGTACCTACAAAGTTTTACCATCATCGTCATCTCAAGTAAACATGAGTTGCAACAATAGCAGACAAGTTATTAACCCTTGAGCTTTATAGCTCGAAGGTCAAGCGACGGTTTAACCCAGGCATTGTATCAAAGTGTTTCTGAGTGACGTCCAAATTACTGCAACTTGCATTTCATTTTTTCAATTAAATGGTGGAGATAATACTGGTCAATGACTTGAGAAATCTTCATAATAACAAGGCTACAATATTTTAATTGTAGTTTCCTCTCTACATATACATCTATAGGTATCTACATTGTATTCAAGAATTATTTAAAATTATTTATATCAAGAAATATTGCATTAAAGAATATCAAACACTATATAAAAAACATAACTAAGTATCTAGTACAGTCAAGTAAGCGTATTTAAACGTTAAACCGACTTCTCAAAAAAGAGGTGTTTCAGTTTTACACGCATATCAACAGAAGTATTATTAAGAGGAAAGATTTGTTTAATTGTCTGTTTGACATAAATACCCGAAGAAAGCACTTGAACGACTTGAAAAATTATTTCACTGCTGGGAAGTTTCACTTATTCTATCTACACTATATTTTAGTAGTTCCTACGGGACATGAAACCGCGAGCAACAGGCTAGGATTCACTATATCTGGTACAAAATAGTTACTCTACACGGATTACTGGCTAAACCAATGTTAGCTATACATACATAAGCGGTATTATGTTTGTTTATAGCGCCTGCCCGCGAATCGTAACCTAGTTCAGAGCTAGGTCCACTTTCATAAAACCTGTATTATTTCACTCATTTTGCGCAACTGTCTTTGTTAATGCTACATTTTGACTGCATGATGAGTGCTGTTACTGGTCTTCAAAATCACTCTGGATATTAGTAATAACCACACGAAAATCCGTTCAGCAATGTAAGAAGTCATCATCTGCCTAGCCTTTTCCCAACTATGTTGGAGTTACCTTCCAGTCTAACCAGATGCAGCTGAGTACTAGTGCTTTACAAGGAGCGACTGCCTACCTGACCTACTCAACCCAGTTACCTGAGCAAATCCAATACCCCTTGGTAAGACTAGTAGTCGGGCTTTCTGGCCCCTGACTACCCGTAACGACTGCAATGAGATATATATATGTATAAAAATATACATATTCAAACAACCGATTTCAAAATCTTAATACATATTTCGATATCACATTAAAAATTACTTGCTCTTGAAAGCAGTCGATCTTCAATCAAAGTATAATCAGATTAAAATATCGTTCTCGATATAATTTCAATGTATTAATTAATTAACAGCTGATTAATTAGATGCATACTAATATCGATTTCACGATCAGTTAATATGTATCGGAATGGATAAATGTCAATAACCTCGGTTAATATTTTCACCTTTATAATAAGCTTGCTTGATAATGTCGAGTTAGAAGTTAACTAAGGTTTTATGTGACGAGAAGGCGTGTAATTAAAGTTAAGGTAGAAGTTTACATGATATGATCATAAAAGATTTTTTCTTACATAAATAGGATCCTACACAAATATAATAAGTCGTGTATAATAAGTCGAATAAGTCGTGGTGGCCTAGTGGGTAAAGGACCAACCTCAAGTATGAGGGCGCGGGGTCGATCCCAGGTCAGGCAAGTACCAATGCAACTTTTCTAAGTTTGTATGTACTTTCTAAGTATATCTTAGACACCATTGACTGTGTTTCGGATGGCACGTTAAACTGTAGGTCCCGGCTGTCAGTGAACATCCTTGGCAGTCGTTACGGGTAGTCAGAAGCCAGAAAGTCTGACACCAGTCTAACCAAGGGGTATCGGGTTGCCCGGGTTACTGGGTTGAGGAGGTCAGATAGGCAGTCGCTTCTTGTAAAGCACTGGTACTCAGCTGAATCCGGTTAGACTGGAAGCCGACCCCAACGTGATTGGGAAAAGGCTCGGAGGATGATGAAATAGGATCCTACACAAGGATTGTGACTAAGTATTTAGTCTAGATTGAAGACAGAAAATAGTTTATTTCGATAATCAGTAAAAACGAAATATATTATATGTATTTATTTACTAATGTATGTACACAGTATACATATATACAAACTTAAACTACTTATCTTTATACAAAACTAAAAATAAAATACTATATACAAAATGTATATAAACATAAAACATAATATAAAAGAGCATCGATCAGGCGTCGAAGTATTCCTCCGCATCACTGTCCTCCGGAAACGTGCCCAGAAGACTGTATATTATATGTATTACACGTAGTAACTATTATATAATCTTTGGTATTAAAGACAGAAGATACAAAGTTGTAAGAATACCTTTAAACGCACCGATCTGAAATTTTTCACTGTTAGACTGCCCATTTATCGAAGAAGGCTGTGGCTGTCTTTTATCCGGGTGCACTAAGTAGTTCTCCGAAACTCTGGCGGGAGATTGTCTCTTTATAAAAGTAATAACTATAATAACACAAAGTCCCTAATTAAAATAAAGAGAAAGAAAAAAAAAACTATAATAACACAAAGATTTTATTCAGATAGTATTTCTGACGTAAAACCATAGCATTCAACGTACGCACAGAACTATCACAAACCAGTATTGCCATACAAAAATAAAGAATTACCATATCATCAATATTTATATCCTTAGTTGGTCAATCTGGCAACATTATTATGAAATGTTAACATGGCTTTAGATGTTGTATTTTAATGTTTATATACAATTTTTATTTGATAGTGAAATCGGCTTTCTCGTGGGTAACGAAAAAGTATTTGATGTTTAATAATTGTTATGTATTTTATCCTAGTTAAAACTTGAAAGTAAGATGATTGATGCTCCGTCTTTTGAAGTCTAGACTTCATAAGGCTAGTTCAAAAATATCATACAAATATAAACATACTACAACTGTAGTCAAAACAACTAATATTATACAGGCAAAAGTTTGTGAGTGTGTATGTTCGTTAATTCTTCACACGATAACTGAGCGGATTGTGATGGAACTGGGCATTAATAAAGCTTATAAATGCATGAGAATAACATATAGGATACTTTATGTGGGAGGTTATTCCTCCAAGAAGCGGGAAAAACCGCTGGCAAAAGATAGTTAAAACATAAAAAAATACAAACAAGCCTTATTCCATGTTATTGATAACCTTTTTCCTAATTCATTAATCTAAATCGATAGAAACATTCAGAAATCATGGTAAAACGACATAAACACATAACACTCCTTTTAGTAAGTAATCGAGCAATTTTTTAACCATAAAATCTAATTTACCACTGATTATGAAGATCGTAAATAATTTTCAAAATAATTATTAAAATTACTGTGAAATTATATCTACGGTAGTGGCAATTCCGTCGTTTTAATTTATATTAAAATTAACTGCCTATTTCCTGTACAATTATAATTTATTAACACCTAGGCTTTTAATTATAGCTATTATTTATAATTAAAATATAAAACTGGTTTTGATCAGTAATACGGACCTAAGTTCGCTGATAATTGAATTTTAATGAAATGATCGGCCGATTATTTAATAAAACGAATATTGCAAATATTATGTATAAATACCCTACTCTATCCATTACCTAAATCATCCTCCAAGTAAAGTGAAAAATGTATTTAAAGAAGATATTTCGATAATAGTGTTTTTAGATTAAACACGGGACAAAATATTTAATACATCCAACCAGGGAAATTTTTAGCAATAATTTTAGAATGAACAGAACATTTTATGACTTAAAAAGTCAAAAGAAGTAGGTATATGTAAACCTTAAAAAAATAACAACACACTTTCATAGACAATTCATTTAAAACATTCAAAATAAATTTTATTAAACACCAATTAAAATATCAAAGAGTATTTAAAAAGATATAAACACAAATTCCTAAGATCAACTTCCTTCTCGTAGATATTATATAAATATACTCTACATGCGCGCGCGCACCCACGCGTAGATAATCATCTGGTAATTAGTTTAGGCTAAGTGGTCGCATACTAAATAATAAAGAGAGATTTTCTTAGCAAATCATTGTTTTATTTAGAGTTTTTTGTGTTGTGTTTAAGTTATTTTTCTTGTCAAATGTTTTGATTGAAAATTATTGCTGCTCTAGTGATTATTTTATGGGATAAAGTTAGCTTTTCGTGTTCGTAGTTTTAGGTAAGCATAAAAGAGTAACTTTGCACAGTCAGTCACATGTAAAATATAAATACTAAAAAGGTTCCGAATTGAGAACATCCTCCTTTTTCAAGAAGCTTGTAAGTTAGCTATCACTGTAAATCTATTGAAGAAAGAGATATTTAAATACACATACCTAATATAACTGCAATAACAAGAATGTTTCTAATGCAAAACAAATTATATTCGTATTGTTTCATGCAATCTAAATATAATAAATAGAATTAGAGAAAATATAAAGTAACACATATTTATAATCATTAAGGTCTAAACGCAATGTACTATTATGTAAAAAATGTTTCCACTATATTATATTAGTATAGATGTTACAGATTTATGATATTATTAGTACATATATATTGATAATACTCATGCTCGACAGTTGCACAAAGAAAAACCACCATAAATCTTTTGACAATTCTAACAGGAAAACTAACGAAATAACTCTTTACTTAGATCTTACTAGACTGCTAAATGAAAAATATTAAACATACTTCATAATTCTTGATGTGAAAGTTGCTCCACTAATGATCGGCTGCATATCTCGAGATCTCAATGTCTCAATTTTATATTAACAAATATAAGTATGAAGTTTTTAAAATTAATAGACTGTACTCGTCTGTGTCAGACTGTCATACATTAAATATCAATAAAGAAGAGACACACTTTAAATATCAGTATCTACAGATTACATATTTCTTTGACGCTAAGCTTCAGACTGAATTATTCCATCCACAATTTGTCTAGCAATAATTCCAGATAGCATTTCAAAACTTTTTATAAAATGAAATAATTTGAATTGAACAAAAATGCTTTTAAGTATGCATGCAAATTCCCTCTACTCAATGCATCCGAAAAACATATTTTAATGAGCAAGTCACCACAATAGCTAGAAAACATCATATTCAATGATATTAAAGTTCATTGTCAAGAATAGGAAATAATGAATATCATACTTTTTAATTTAACCAAGAGAAATTTCATGGTCAGGGTCCAATCAATTACTGACCCCTGTTTAAGCTTATACAATGGGACAAAAGATATATCAAGCACTAACAACCACTAAGAAAAATTTAATGCTTTTCCGTCTGTGAAAAATAAATAATGTATGAGGTTAGACAAAAGCTTGTTATGTATAAAATACTGGCTTCCATTGGAGGTTTTACTTCCATTTCGTAGGAAGAAAAAGCAGGCTAGGCTAGCTAGGCTTCATCAATAAATGGGCTATCTAATACTGAAAGATTTTTTCAGCAACATTTAAGTAAGTCTTAAACAATGTTACTAATTGAAATGAATGCTAAATTAACTCTATCTAACCAACCATCTATTGAAACGCAAAATCTGTCTAATTCTAGAACGAAACCCAACTCTTAACGTAAAAAAAGAGACATGATAGCTTTTTACTAAGTTCATGGACTAGATCTTTCAAGATACGAAAGAACCTGGAGGAAAAAGCTAGTTTATGCAGTTGTCTAAATATATCATACCTAGAAGTTTTTTCAACTTTAAAGAAAATGCCAATTAAACCGCGTGTAAATCAAGCTTAGTCATACAACATCATTAATTATAGCGTCCGACTTATTAATTAATAATTTACGCTGTGACTCGCTACTCTGGCCACTAGGGAGATAACTCTCTAGAGAGAATACTTTCATTCTTCATAGCCTACGAATTAAGGCATACGTTAGTGTAATAAATATTTATCAGAAAGAAAGAAAAGAAAAACATCTATGGACAAATGTGATGTCCTCGTAATCAGTTAGGTACATTATCAGCCACAGCGCCTGTTCTCATATAAGGAGATCAGTCAACTGCGCAGAAAATATTAGTGCTCAAGCACTTGCGCAGAAGTAGGTGCACTCTCTATTCCTTCACTCTGAAGTCAATACAAAATTATCACAAAAAGGCGAAAAAAGTACAAACTAAAAGAAATGTGTGTGTGCCAATCAGGTCTAGCTAGTGCTGGTTTTCCAACTGGACCCAATACGGATTGCCGAATAGTTTTCAGAAGCAAGACATCATCATCACGTGCCTAGCCTTTTTCCAACTATGTTGGAGTCGATTTCCAGTCTAACCGCATGCAGCTGAGTACCAGTGTTTTACAAGGAGCGACTGCCTATCTGACCTTCCCAACCCAGTTAGACGGGCAACCCAATACTCAAGTAGGACTGGTTGTCAGACTTACTGGCTTCTGACTACCCGTAACGACTGTCAAAGATGTTCAATGACAACACAAGAGAAAATATCTGCTTAGTTATCAACCTTATACTGGTGAATATAAGATTGGAACTCGTGTGTAAATGGTTACAATTTAGGTACTCTGGTAAATCGCGAAGGCTTCGCAACTTTTACTCGAAAACTTTCGAGTTATTGCTATTAACCATGTGTTGGAAATTGTAGACAAAAGGCAATTTCGTTTTATTAGTTGTTTTGTAAACAGAACGAAGATATTTATGTATGTTTGTTAGGTAATAGGAATTCATAAACTTTATGACGCAGGAAAAATATATTACAGCAAAAAAAATCTTTTTTGGTGTCCTCCTTTACGGTCAAAAAACTTACCGAAGAAAAGTTTTTTGAAAAATGTTCTCAATAAATGAGAAGCAGCCGTAAAAGTAGCTTACTTCTTAATAAATTAACACCTAAGTATATTATAATTAAAAAATAATAACTCACCATAATAAAGTCCAATTAAAACACCAAAAAAATCCAAATTGAATCAAACAATTTTCAAAACATGCAACAAATAAAGTACACTGCACTGCACAGATTATAAAAGTCAAATTTTCGCGCGCAACAAACCATAGACGTTTTATTTTTTTATTCGGTGCGTGCAAGCGCGCCTGCGTGCGGCTTTCTTGCCGGCCAGTGGTCAACTGCCTCCGACTACGTTTCGATGTATGCGCATCCATGATTCGAATCTCAAAACAAGTGAAATTTGCTGTATAATAAATTATATTGTAATATTTTTTTTTTAGATGTGCTGCTTCTTGGTTATTGAGGAATTTGATGATGAAGGAGTACTTATGCTGTCAACTTTTTCATTTGAAAGAAGTACTGGCCATTTTCAGCATAGAGTTCATAACTGCTAAAAACTTTTTCGTACCGTACCGTCTTTTATTATTTTGAGTTTTTCAAACGCTTCATTTTATTTACGGGCAATCTCCATTGTTTAACAAAGTTAACCTATGCTCTACCTTCAACTTTCTCCCAACTGTTTTGTCAATATTATTCATAATTACTGGCCACAAAAAACTTTCTTTGGTGATGTATTCTGACGTAATGTAACAGAGAGAAAATTTTCATAGACATAGACAATATTGAGGTAGACAGCTCTAATTACGATTATGACTCGATAACTTATCGGTTTGACAACAAAGTTATCGATACATCGAATATATCGAACGTGAAAGCCGGTTGGAGAGCTAAGTTTGCAGTGCAGACCACGAAAGTGGCTAAGAGAGGCCTTAGCATTGAATGTGGACAGGCACAAGTTATACGTATGTTATCTACACCTATCTATACGAATATATAAAAAAGAATGATTTCATTGTTTGTTTGAATCTAATAGGTACAGGAACTATTGAACGGATCTGAATAATTCTTTCACTGTTAGAAAGCTACATTATTTGCGCTGAACATGGGCTTATGGGTGCTAGGTACTGATGAAGTTTCCCCAGGTGAAATTGCATGGAACAGCTAGTATAATAAGATGATAAAGCTAAAAAGTTTGTTTGTGTGTTGCTTGATCGCGCTAATCTCAGGAACTGCTGGTCCGATTTGAAAAAATATTTCAGTCTTAGATAGCCCATTTATCTAGAAAGGTTATTGGTTAGTTTTCATCTCGGTACGGTCAGTAGTTGTTACGGGACGTGGGTGAAACCGCGGGAAAACAGCTAGCTACGTAGTACGTTGGTGGTTGGGGAAACGTAGGTTAGTTATGGCCACAGACCCGCGGTAATAGGTTATATTGTTGGTAATCAAGTAAACTGCGAAATTAGCCAACGTTTAGGGAGAAATTATCAGGTGGCCTAAGGTTCAGGCACGATTTTGCGCGAAACTGATAATTACCGATGATATAAGCTACAAGCCCATGAAGGTTTGTCTAAATGTATTTTATAAATAACTGCATCTCGTAGTTACGTCTACGTCGCAAGGGAACTACCCGAATGAAAGAATTTTCAAATAGGACCAGTAATTTCTGAGATTAGGATTAGGTTCAAACAAACAAATTCTTTACAATATTAGTATACACATCATGTCTTCTTTTTATTTACATAGATATATTAACAACTATTTCTATCTGATTTATTTGTGTAGGTCATTATACTAACAGGATATTAAACGCCTCGACAAAACTGCATGTTACTTCAACCCCACTGGACACTTATGACGGCAAAGACCGGTGCAGTTAGAAACCTTATCATTTCATCTCATAACAGTTTGATGGCAGATAACTCCCGGTCGCGTAGAGAAATAGCCGTTGATCCATTGGCCTTAGACTATTAAAGTGTAGGGTTGCAATTAATTTGAAAATTGTATAAAACTTTTATGCGAGTTTTCAGAAAACTGTGAAACTGTATGTGAAGTTTCATCCTCATTTGTTCTGCAGTTTAAGCATAAGTTATAGGTAATAAATGTCTATGCCAATAATGCTACCATTTTTGTCATACTTGAATTTACAAAGTGGGTCATGTTTTGGGAAATGCGAAAATGTTTAAAACTAAATAAACATGCTGACAAAAAAAAATCGTTCACCATGCTTTCGTTGGTAACGGTTTCGCGCACCCGGACAAAAAGTAATCTTAAGTCTTCCTCAATAAATGGGCAGTCTAACACTGACAGAATTTCACAAATCGGACCAGTGGTTTCCTGAGATTAGCCCTTTCAAGCAAACACAACCAGCTCTTCAGCTTTAAATATTTAAGAAAGAGATTAAAATAAGGAGTGAGTCTGTTCCTCCGCACCTATAACCTATACATCATATGCTCCTTTTATCAATCAAACAACCACCTTCGTAGTAGCCCCTAGCTAAAAACAAATGCCTGACACATAGATCTGAGTGTGCGACAGTCTGACGGCGACTGGCGGTCAGAAAGCGCGCCGCTGTCACCGCAAATATCCGTTGTACTCGCGCACCGTGGCAGCAGTAGTGTCGTGATTATGTAGATATAGACAAGACATAGAAGATGGGGTATTTTGCCTAATAAGTTCTGTCTGCGTGGATGCATTGAGTTTGAGGTTATCATGTCCAGTATTCCTCTTTAATCGGTCATCTTTAAAGTACTCTTGGTAGTAGCACCCTAGCTAAAAACAAATGCCTGCCACATAGATCTGAGTGTGCGACAGTCTGACGGCGACTGGCGGTCAGAAAGCGCGCCGCTGTCACCGCAAATATCCGTTGTACTCGAGCACCGTGGCAGCAGTAGTATCGAGATTATGTTGATATAGAAGCGATGTGGGAAAAAGGGTAATATGCCTAATAAGTTTTGTCTGCAATAATGCATCGATTTTGAGATTGTCATCTCCAGAATTCTTCTTTAATCAGTCAAACAAACAAGCACACTTAGAAGTAGCCTCTAGCTAAAAACAATTGCCTGCTACATAGATCTGAGTGTGCGACAGTCTGACGGCGACTGGCGGTCAGAAAGCGCACCGCTGTCACCGCAAATATCCGTTGTACTCGCGCACCGTGGCAGCAGTAGTGTCGAGATTATGTTGGTGTAGACGCGATGTGGGATGAGGGGTATTATGCCTAGTGAGTGATGTGCGCGGGGACGCATTGAGTTTGAGTTTACCTATAGAGTATAATAATTAATCAATTGCAAATAGGTAATGCTCAGACCAAAAATAAATTTTAAAAGATGAACTGTTTTCTTAACAAGTTTCAGAACCAGCACCACCCCTAAAATCCTGCTTTGTAATAAAAAAAAACAAAACTGTAATACGGATACACATAATTATGTAAATATCAAACTAACGCCCCACTTATTGCAACGGGGGGCTTAAAAAAGTAGACATAATACAAACACCAAAAAAATCCAACACCACATCTGTATTCATAATCTTTGGCCACACACACACACGCACAAGTACAGTTATTAATTACATATAGCACATATTAGCTCGCTGTGCAAACAAGAACGGTATAATTACGAGCAAAACCAATGGCTATAACTTGAGTTTTAATGGGTAAGCAATTCAATCAATCAATTCAATGAGGAATCATTGGATGTTTGTGATTGATTATTGTAACGATTGATTGATTGGTAAAGTGATTGATAAATATAAGAGTAGTGTATAAAATAACCATTTTATGGATAGACTTTATGTCTGAAAGTTGGCTTGTAAATTTTTCTAAGCTGAAAATAATACGTTGGGTAAACATGACTTCTTTGGGTTTAATCATCGGAAAAGTGTTACTACTTCTGGTGTCAGAGTTTTCTCAAATCGTGAACAACATGGAATTTTAATGCAGAAGTCTACTGAGCAGCATTCGGGGACGCCGGCTTTACGTGCTCTTCCAGGCACGGGGATGTAATACTGCCCACTGTGTAATACTACCCACAAAAAGACTGTACCTAAGTTAGGACTTGTTTATACATTTTCCATCTGAACCTTCGTAGTGTTTGGTATAAAATCTTAGGAAACATTCAGGCACAAAATAGGGATGAAATTACAGGAATCAGCTTATTGTATAAACAGGCCGATATTGTTAAATAATTCTCAAAAACAACAACACATTGTCATAGATTAACTAACTTTAGGTCTCCGACCATGTACCTTATGATTCCCTAACTTCAAGAGTCCGGGCTACCGTGTACAAGTTCCTTAAAACCCACAGTGATTTCAGTCAACCCGAGAACTGAACCTGGCCTCGTACACAACGCTACGCGACTACTAGTTACTAGACCAACAAAGACAGAGATTACACAGTTAACTACCAATTAACACTACCCATTAGGTCATGTTAACCGTCAAATATTTAGAAGAACAAACAAAGGAAAGTAGGCTAAGAGTTAGCCGCGTAATGCAATGTTCATGATGTAAAGTCTCTTAAGTTTTTACCTTATTACAAGTGCGGAAGGCTTATGTAAAAATTATGGAATTATATGTATTTTTACGTGTTTACTTTTTACTCGATTGCGCGAAACTAAAAGGCTGTGAGGCAGTTGAAGTGTACTTATCAGTGCCAGATTACTGAGCTGCAAGAGTAGCTGTTGCTTAGGGCTCCCCGAACAAGGGGCCTAACGAGAGGGTTCTAAAAGTGCCATGCCACCGAACTGAACATTTATTATCCGCTCTTTAAAATTAGATAGCAAATTTTCAAGACCAGTAGTATTGTTTAACAACAGTACATTGATTTGATTGATTTGTTACAACCTACATACTTAGTTCGAGAACACGGAATTGGAGCTTAAATTCCTTCAAATACGAATCTGAGACCTAGTTCATCAGCAGAGCTTATAACCACTAGATCACAGTTGACCCTACCATTAACTTCATCACGCCATCTGTGAACACAAGTGTATGACAGTTTACGAAGATCGTAATAGAACCTTCTTTTGTTTTTGCTATAACATGATCGAACGGGTATGTAAGTCAGTATTTTGTCTATAGATGGCGCCACCAAGTACATCAAACTTGTAACATGTTCGGCGCTTTAAAGTTAATTTTGATCTATGTACTTACCAAGATTTAGCATCTGTTTCAGCTAGTTTCCTGTAGCAAAACAAATTAACTTACAGTGAACTAGTATTAAATACGCGCCTTCGCTTGTACGCTATTTGACCGGTATGCGGCTCTGTGTGATACTGTGACGTGCGCAAATATAATATTCTCTTGTCTTTTTTTCTTGGGCTACTCTCTCTAGAAACCAAAATTACATGCGAGCATTTCTTAAATGTCCACGAAACTGCAACCTTTGTGCATGAGCAGTGCTTGCAGTTGACTAGTGCCGACGCGTTCCTACACATTTTTGCTGTGAGCGAGTATCGTACTGAAAGATATAAAACCGTGTTGTTTTATTTTTTGGCCAATATTTTATCGATTTTATCAAAAACATCATGGAAGGGAAGGTCGAAGAAAAGAGGGGAAAGGGTCGTCCAAGGTATAGCTACATCAAGCAAACATTCCGGCTCGCTACATGCCTACGCCTCGGCGCTCCCACTGCGGCTCCGCATCGCTGCCAGTGCGGTGAATCTATGGACCGCCTTGGGCACCATGGTCTTTCCTGTAGCAAAAGTGCTGGTCGCATGGCACGACACGCCAGCATAAATGACATTATCCGTCGTGCTCTTGTCACCGCCGGAGTGCCAGCCATTTTAGAACCCAGAGGCTTGGCACGCGACGATGGCAAGAGACCAGACGGGATGTCTATAATGCCTTGGAAGATGGGAAGGTCTTTGATGTGGGACGCAACCTGCGTCGACACCCTTGCACCTTCCCACCTTCCCAGTACGGCGAGCTGTGTCGGTGCAGCTGCTGCAGCCGCGGAAAACCTTAAGCGGCACAAATATGTAAACCTCACCGGCAATTGCATTTTTGAGCCGTTTGGGGTTGAAACCCTGGGACCATGGGGCCTAAGTGCCCACAGACTCTTTCGAGAAATTAGTAAGCGATTAGTGGATAGTGGAGTCCACTCGTGACCAAAGGGCTGGCCTATACTTCGGTCAAATTATATGCATTGCCATCCAGCGTGGCAATGCAGCCAGCCTTTTGGGCACGATCCCAGCTGACAGCGATGCGGGTGAATATTTTGATACCTTGTTTTAATATTTCCCTGTAATAAGATAATTTTGTAACATATTTAATTATATATTATAGATAATAATATTTTTACATGACTAAAAAAAAAAAGGTTGTGACGAATAAAGATGTTCAGGAGTTGGCGCTAAATAGGCGTAAAGGGAAAGAGCTGCACCGACAAAGCTGGGCTTTTAAATTAAAGAAGAAGGATAATAGAGTTACAGAAACCAAGAGAAAAATAAAAATACAATTTCTATATGTTACATGCTACATTTAATTGAATAACTACAATAATAATTGAATACATTCGTTGTCTGTTCGTTGAAAAAAATCACCATACAATAACATAATTATAGATTAATTTTATGTGTATCTACAGGAGTATTGTACAATTTTCAATATTTTTTGCATTGGATTTTTTGATAAAATATTTTTTTTAATTACAAAGACATTACGTATATTCTCCTTCACATAAAAACTTCATGGTCACAGGTTAAAATAACCAAGCTTATGACTGACACAATAAATTCGTGTTATTCAGTAAAAAGCTTGGATAACTTGTGAAAAGAAGCCCTAAGCCCCCCAAATGACAGGCAAGCCCATCTTAATAATTAAATATTAAAAAATAAACTAGGAATGATTAAAACTTTAATGGCACTCATAGCCTAAAATATTTGATGATGACAAAATTATATTTATTTACTATATTTTTGCGAAATATGTTTTTATACTATTTACATTATTTTTTAAATATTATATCTTTTTTTAAAGTCTTACATAGTAATCAGTTAAATTACTGCATGACGTACTTTGTAAATGCTTGATCTTAGCTTTCAACGTCATCCGATAGATGGCGCTAAACCAATTTTCACACATTCAAAGCATTTGATAATTTACTATGTTCAGTGAAAAGTTATTATAAGTACATGAATAATATTAAATTACAATTCGTTCCTTGCTATTTTAAGTGATAACAAATGCTTGCAACGAAGAACATTTTGCGAACATTTCTAGTTATTTGACGCCTTAAATCGTCCCGTTTTTTTGGGATTTTTTATCGGCTCTAACTAGTATTTTCTTTCTACCTATTCCCTACATAAACCAGCTTACAATATTCCCTTCTACTTGACTAATATATAAGTTTTGTACACTCGTTCTATCAAACTCTTGTTTTAGGTACATTCAGTGCCTTTTCAGACATATAGCATTATTATTTGAAAGTGATAGCGGTTGCCATGACAACGCAAACTTGTTATTTACTGGCAAAAATTCACCGACAGCATAAACGTCAATTTTCTTAATTTTCGCATTAAATATTCAAGTACACAGTTTTTTCAAGAAAAAAGAACGTTTGTGAAATTACACATTATATAAGGTTGTCGTTATACATATGGAATGTGCATTTGGAATGTAAACTTTCCGACTAAAACAATTGAACAAAAATTACAAGATTGACTTATTTCTCTTAGATCGGAATACACACTAACTTAAACATTTCTCTCTGATATTAAGGCACAATTAAATAGGTATATAAATGACTATATAGTGCTTATTTACTAGCATATAATTATGTCAAGAACACGTCTTGTAATATACTATTTTGGTCATGGCTGCCAGATCTTCCATATTTCGTTACGTTTTGTATGTGCACCACCTATGTACAAAATTAGACAGATGGTGACTTTGACAGATATGGAAAAAAAACTAACTAGCAACTAAGTACTTCTTTAAATAAAGCAGTGAAAATGTTTGAAACTAGAAAATAAGATCAATGGAAAAGAAGGGAGCGAAAAGTGCCTTGGGTAGATGCTAAAAACCTTTTTACATTTCGGAGGCAAACTTTTTAACTATTTTCACAACAAAGCTTACATTGATGATACGCGTTTTTAGTCGCTCAATGTAGATTATCGGTTTAGAAGTCACGATTTCGTGCCGATCTCTAAGTGTGGACAATAATAATATAAACTGCTTGGTTATAAATAGAAAAAAAACATAACATTAAGCATAATAGACTATACATCAGCGATTAAATGACTATAACAATTGACAGATAAAAAGCAATATGGCGGATGACATAACGATTTTTTTATCATTACGCGTCATGGAATCAAAACAGTATATTATAAAACGTGTTCTTAACCGCTAAAGATATTAAAATGAAATATACAAATGATATTAACAACATAACGTTTTAAATTTTACTTATTTAATAAACTCAGACCCTTTCACGGCCTCGAACGTTTTCTGATGCAATCATCGTTTTAATGATCCTTAAACATCCGTAGATAAAAATCGATATTTAATTACTAGAAATAATTAAATTACAGTTTCTTAGGTACCCTGTTTAGCGTAGGTACGGATTTCTAAAGTAATTAATCGATAATCGGAAACAACCCGAGAACGTTCGTGACAAATCGATTAAGCAGAACCTCGATTCGATTCTACGATCGTTATGCCGCGTTCGTATTTTGAAATTGGGTTATTATATTTTGTTTTACGGCTTGGTACTCGATGTTGTTTAACGAATGACATTTTAATGTTCATGGCTGATTTGGTTTTCAATACAAAGATTGATAACAGTTGACCAGCATTGTTTTAAATTACAAAATAGTTCAATGTTCATCGTTCACTCAAATGTCATCAAAAGAACTAATTATTCCAAAAACGAAACGCATCTTTAAAAAATAACGTTTTTTTTCAACGTTACGTTACGTTGCGTTACGTTCCGTTTTACGTTGATCGTTGTCATTTGAGTGCACAAGTTATTTGGTTGTGTTCGTTTATTTCGTGATCGAGGTAAAATGTGTTGGCTCCGATGGCGCGCTGCTTCGTCATCAGCCGACAGGTGGCGCCCTTGCAGTTGTGGCGTTGTGTTATCTGAAATTTAAACAAGAAATAGTTAGGAACTATCACATTAAATCTTGGATTAAAAATGAAGTTTTATAAGTTTAAAGATATTCATAAAATATGGATATGGTCAACCATTGAATAAGTTTGATTAGATTTTGATGTAATTAAGTTTATTTTATTCACTTATGTCCACCCGTAGTTTCACCCGGGAAAGCTACTTCGATCACCAGGATAAAAGTAGCCTACTTAAGATATTGTTTCCAGCCAATGGACCACCTATCATCTTACAGTGTAATACACAGACACACTTTCGCATTTATAATATTGATAAATCGGCATGACGACGAATCAACAGTGCTAACTTCTAGAAGCCAATTAAATGATGCCTCTGGGTCTATCGGAAACTAGTTTGTTTGAAATTACCCACTCATTACCCTGACCCTGAATTATAATTACATATTTAATCATGGCCAAATATTTATTATTACTTAAAGGCCAAGATTTAGACATAAACCTGTTTTAAAACCCATAAAGTTGCCTTGAATTTGAAATGATTGCTATAATTCTACATCCATAGCTATGTCAGACAATTTTTGCCACTTTTAGGCGATAAGCATTGGGTCTTTACTCGATGCTTAGCTTCTACACAGTACGTTTCCCCCTTTCTTCAGCAGTAGGACAGTGTAAGTGACTGCATGAAGTAGTTCCCACGGGAAGCGGGTAAAAGCAAAGCCAGAAGTTTTCTTCTTAATTATAGGTATCAGTCATCTGCCTATCTGCCACCAGTCCTTCAGCTACCACCTGGCTAGCCGCTTCCCTCAACAGTACAGCAGTATCTCTCACCTGGGCGCGTGTCTCTGTCGCATGACGTGCGGCAACTCGCGCCGCTCCTCCTCGCCCAGCTGTAGCCCCGCCACCAGCTGCATGATCTCTCGCTCCTTCTTCAGTTCTTCGCGACCTGACTCCACCTGGAACCATCAAGGATATAAGGTTAATACATCTGAGAATTGGTGGTCGTTGGAATAAATTAGAGAGTTGGCATATGTTTAACGTCTGAATTTACCCTATCCTATGGCAAAGGTTTCATTAGGTAAGATAAGAAAATATGTCATATCTGACAACCCTGAGATTTGTGATCTAAAAAGGGTGTTTGAAGAAAAAATAAATGGGTTTGAAAAACACGAATGTTTTTTTTATTCCGGTCTCTCTCCTGTCATAATATCATCAGCCTCACAATAAAGACTCTATTGTGGAAACCAATTCACAATAATAAAATTATTTTCCAAACATTCATTTCTTCTATCGATTATTTTGACAGCCGATACTCTCTATAGCTTTCCTTAATCTAAACACAACCTTCTTCCAAACATAAAGATCAATCAAAATCAATTATAACGATCATCATCATGTGCGTAGCCTATTCCTTACTATATTGGGGTCGGCTTCCAGCCTAACTGGATGCTGATTATCAGTGTTTTACAAGGAGCGAATGCCTATCTGACCTCCTCAACCTAGTTACCGGGGCAACCCAAACCCCTTGGTATGACTGGTTGTCAGATTTTCTGGCTTCAGACTACCCTTAACGACTGCCAAAGATATTCGAATGACAGCCGGGACCTACAGTTTCCCGTGCATTCCGAAGCACGGAAGAACTCTATGACAAGATGGTCACCCATCTACAGACCGACCTCACCAAACGTTGCTTAACTTTATGATAATTGACTTGATCCAATTATAACGAAGGCCACCAACAAACTATGTCACCAAGCACCCTGGACCCAATAACGTCAAAAAACGTTTCTCACCACGTAACAGTTACAACGTTACGTAACTCGAAACGCAACGAACCGGCCAGCATTTCCTTATGGCTGAACGTGGGATATTTCGCCTCACGCACGAACTAAATCGAATAAAGCGATTTTGAATTAAGAACCATTTCGAAAATTGAACGTTTTACTTGAATTCGAACGTTTAGTTCGTAATGTTGGTAATGCTTTGTTTCGAAATAAAGGGATTTGGTTGAAGGACTGTTAATGCGGGCGTGAAAACGGTTTTGTTACATTATTTTACAATACCCATACAAATTATAAAGCATGTTTCAAATCAAAACTATGTAGTGTAAAACGCCTTAATTTGTGGCATTTCTTAAATAGACGTAAAATGCATTAAGTATAAGTGAAATCAATAAATGAGTTAATAAATATCGGGGCACCTAGACACGGTTACCCCCATAGTTAGCTATTAATTAGCTAGCTTGCCCTTGCGTTATATATTTTTCGTTTTCTTTTATATCCTTTCAAATACCAAAAAAAGATATGTTTCCTTTAATACCTACTCTTAAAAAGAAAAGAATTTATTTAGAAGTAACAGATAAACATTACAACCCAAACTTTATTTCGCAACCTACAACTACATACAACCTCTTTTAAAAGGCAATCCGTGTGTCCATACTTGTTTGGTCCCGACCTTTGCCCTGTACACAGTACACCTGCTGACGTAAACATGCGTCTGCGCAGCTTCATCGGAATTCAATTAAAAGATGATTGGAATGTTGGTAAGGCATTTTTCGATTTGTGTTGGTGTTACGACAGATTTTTGTGGTCTCGTAATTCTGGCAATTATCCGTATAAGTCATTAGCCATTTACTAGCCATTCCCATAGATTATACACTAATACTGGTACATTTTCCCGCGATTGCCGTGAGTTTTACTGCCCGTACCGGGATAAAATATATAGCCTATGTCAAGCAGCTTTTGTTATGCATATCAGTGTATAGGTTAATACAAATTACGTTTTTTACGTATTCAAGTTAATATTTTATAAGCAAACTAGCGAGCAAACTTTTTGGCGTAGTAAATTTATTACCATAAGGCGTATATTACAACCATGGGAATCAATTTGTTACTATACACTTCATATAGACACATAGTTGACAAAGGCGTCTAGACTAAACACAGACACACACACACACACAGACATACACAAGTTCCTACTACATTTGAACTGTAGGTATCATTATACAAGTGGCCACAATCACACCTGGATTGAAAACAAAAGAAAGTGTTCGATGATAGTTCACATACTTTGTTATACTTGTCATAGAGTATGTAGATTATGGAGTTCTAACTTGGTAACGAAATTGAGCATAAGGTTAACGAATGAAAGGATGTGATGTATTCGATGTAAAGGCATTTGTAAATCGTTCCTTTATTTTTTGCTCAGAAAATCTCAAGAATCCCTGCTAATTAATGTTACTATTATTTTGTTCGATTAAAATAATTTTTAAACTATAGCGATAGTAATTTTATTATTTTCGATTATTATAAAAGCTTAAGTTGACAAAATATTACAAGAAAAAAATACATTCATCTGAGTAAACATGGCGTATAGACACAAAAAATGAAACAAAAATAAGGACATAAAAGCGAAGATATACGTAACATGTTTTATCAGGTGTATGCTTTGTTGGTTTATGGCTGATTTTTCAATCCTCAGTTAACTTCTATCTGAGGAATAAATATGGCGGGTTGACATTTTTTCCATACAAAAGCTGTCAAAACGTCAAACATATTCCTCAGGTAAAAGTTATCCGGCGATTGAAAAATCAGCCCTAAGTTAAACAAATAAATAAATATCGAAAAAAAAAACAATTGAAATAGGCACTTCTGCAGCCAAGACGTCAATCTCTGTCACTACCATACTCAATGTTTCTTTCTTGTAATTAATAGGAATGCTGACAATAGAACGACACGTGTGATTAATAAGTATTTACAATGTCGGAATAAATCAGAAAGATAGAAACGTCTGATTTATAACATTATACTAAAGAAATGACGTGACGATAATACGGGTGAAGCGACGAAACTTGTCACACGATAAACTGTTTTTTTTAAGTTACTTTACATAACTTTAAGGTTAATAACAACACTAATGGATAAATATTTTCATGTTGTGAGGAAGTACTGGGAAATCTATTATTTTATTTTCTTTCAGTTTTTCATATAAAAATCCTTCATAGTTACACAGTTTTAAATAACGTTTGTGCAACGGTTTTGGATAAAGTTGATCAATCAGTCAGTTCTTAGCCCCATTTTCAATGACCACACAAACATCTGTTTTCCTTAAAACAACTACCTATTTAAAATTGAACGTCATTCGTTGTAAACAATTGTTTTCAGATTTATGTTTATTTTTTTTATTTTATTTATTGGGGACAAAAAACAGTTATATGTTAAAATTTAAACTATAAGTTTAAACATAAGATATCCCTTATGCAGCCCAACCCAACAAACATAAGATATCCGTCATTACAAAAGTGCAATTTCAAAAAGGAGGTCCCTATTACGATCATTAAAGCGTGCACGCAATTTCAAAGTAATTTTCGTACGCGAAGGAAGTGCGTAGTTCCCACACTTACCACGATGCAATTGTAAAATCGATATAATATCGAGTGACATTTCGCAATCACAATATCATTGTGACTTATATTGAAACGTAATGTGATCAATTTGTACACCTACGTAATGTGTTTGTATTTTGTTTCGATCGTCAGGTTTTTTGGAAACTTTATGGATGTTTATGTATGGATGTGTATGGACTTTACAGTCAAATATTTTCAAATAGGCCATTGCAGGCTTTCATGAAATGTCACACTCATTGCACGGCTCCAAAAAGTTGGTCGCACGGAGAAGAGCTGGCAATCTTTTAAAGAAGTAATATGTTTTGTTACATATCGATAGTTGGCTATTCCCATATATAGGCTATAATTAAACCGGGTGCGAGAAGTGATTTCTCGGAAAATAGCTAGTCTTTTATACAGGTATTTAACAAATTCCTTCTGAAACCTACACCTCTGCCGATCCTTTACACTCGTAACGAACACACATAACGCAACTGTCGTCTTACTTTCTACGTCGAGCTATGCAAACGCTGGCTATTTGCAGTGTGACGCGCATGCGCGGTGTGCTAATCGTGCGCTTGCATTCGAATGTACGCGCGATTGGTACTTTGTTGGTACTTCTGCAGGATGTTATGTGAATCTTGTTGGTATTAGTCTTGAACGAGTATAAAAGAAATATGATTTCATTACGTCACTTTTTTGTAGATGAAATGGTTACTAACCTCAAGACATCTACGCTAAAACGCTCTACAATACCTACGGATGAAAATCTTTTGAACAGTAAGTTTTGACTCTTGCATAGGGATGAGAAATGAAGACTTAAAGGCCCCAGTACACGTTGGCCTGTGTTGGGCCAAGCTGTGCAATGCACAAATGTAGGCCACGATCAAATGGTGTTTACACATTGGCGCATGGCTCATTCCTGCCTGGCAAACCACTTGCGATGGACGTCGAAGTAATTAAGGCTTCGGCTATTTATTTGTACACTACTAATACTACTATACATATTTATATTATACTACACTTCTATATACACTCTTTTGCAAAAAAAACGGGCACCTATGCGAAATCTTAGTTTTAAGGACTTTACGTGTATTTCAAAGGGTTTTAATGATTGTAGTATGTTTCTAGCATCAAAAGAGTTTGCCAAGCATGCGTGAGAGTGTATTCTAAATTTGAATTTTGTACAATTGCTAAGAAATTGGTTAAACCTTGTTTTGGACTAATTGCTGGCAGAAAGTTCGTCGGTGTTTTGAAAAGTTTTTGAAGTGATTTTCAGAAAAATGATAATATGCAGTTTTAATTAATGATTAATGTACTTTTTAGTTACATCAAAACATTTTTGAAAAACAATGCGTATTTGATAAAATTTTCACCTGCTCTAAATGGGCTATACTAATGATTGGTGGTAATGTTAAGAGGTTCGGTATTTTAGTGTAAAGCGTTCCATTGTTTAGATATTGTACCCACGTGTTTTAAAATATCGCTTTTTCATAAATAAACACTAATTAGAAGAGTATCAGTACCTTTGGCTGCGATAAAACCAATTTAAAGTAAGCAGTGCCCATCACAACTCGCCTCCTATAGGACTTTGACAGTCTTGAAGTCTTGAAATTCTACAAAATACAGAAAATAGCGCATAGACTGTGAGCACGAGGTCTTAAGGTCTCGTAATTACTGATTTTTAAACAACCTCGTCTCTTGGGAAACTCCGTAGACCTCTGAAGATCTATGAGTCTGAGCGTTCAAATAGCGTGTTTTCATCCCACGCATATTTTATTAAATAAACTTGCCTACACCGAGATTTTCTGGCATCTACAGCACTTTCCTGCTTAAATCATAACAATAATTGGCTAGCTGCTCATTTCTTAAGAAACATACGTTTGGCCAATAATTTTGAATTCTTGACTCCCTTTCAGCTAAATGGTTGTTTAGTAACCCGATACATATGGAGTTATCGAGAGTTTCAACGAGGCAATAATTTGACTTTTTAGATAGCTTTAACCCTCCTCATCATTTTCCATGTGGTTAATTTTAACATTTATCACTAAATTTGGTATTTTTTTAATGTCAAAGTCCGATAGGAGACGGGTTGTGATCGGCACTGCTTACTTCAATTTTGTTTTGTCGCAGCCAAAGGTACTGATACTCTTCTAAGTAGTGTTTATTTATGAAAAAGCGATATTTTAAAACACGTGGGTACAATATCTAAACAATGGAACGCTTTACACTAAAATACCGAACCTCTTAACATTACCACCAATCATCAGTATAGCCCATTTAGAGCAGGTGAAAATTTTATCAAATACGAATAGTTTTTCAAAAATGTTTTGATGTAACTAAAAAGTACATTAATCATTAATTAAAACTGCATATTATCATTTTTCTGAAAATCACTTCAAAAACTTTTCAAAACACCGACGAACTTTCTGCCAGCAATTAGTCCAAAACAAGGTTTAACCAATTTCTTAGCAATTGTACAAAATTCAAATTTAGAATACACTCTCACGCATGCTTGGCAAACTCTTTTGATGCTAGAAACATACTACAATCATTAAAACCCTTTGAAATACACGTAAAGTCCTTAAAACTAAGATTTCGCATAGGTGCCCGTTTTTTTTGCAAAAGAGTTTATATTTATATTATACTACACTACTATATTTACTACTATATTTATTTTTACACGCAACACAAAAGTGTATTTTATCCTCAGCGGTCGGTGACGAACTAAACATTGGCCGAATGTGTAAACACCACACGCCAAGCTGGGCCAAGATTCCTTTGATGTGTGCCCAAAAAACCGACAACTCGCCGAATGCGCGCCAACCTTGACAAATGTCCGCCAACCTGCACCAATACCCCGTGTACACATTGGTGATGGCGTGTATTGGCCGCACTTGGGCCAACGTGTACTGGGGCCTTAAGATATCCTCATAATAGCCAATGGTTTGGGACTGTTTGTACACGCCGGTACAGATGGATTGAAACACATTTACATTTGAGAAGACTGACATAATTTCCCAATATGTTTCGAATACTTATGAACGTCACTAGCAAGACCAATCGGTCCACAAATTCATCACTACCACTATTGTTTTGTAATGTTTGTTTACTAAACTATGCCTACACAAGAACTTGACCCTCGACAAGAAACTCACTCGAATAAAGGTTTTTGATTTGACGATTCAAACACGACTGCTGGTTTTCCCTTTAATCTTGTTCCAATTATTATGATAAGGAAGCATAGGTATTGTCCCTTTATCAGTTGCCCCCAACACCTACGTACAACGCGTCAAACTTAGTGAATGCAAAGTTACACAGAAAATAAAATATTAGGAAAGATATGTAGCGTTAATTGCGATAAATAACAAAGTTTTAGATTTGACGATTCTAACACTACCAGACCCTAGTTCCAGGTCATCATCATCAAAGTCGTTCCCTCATAGATTGGGGATCGTGACCATCATAAGTCTCTGTCAGCAATGAGGTTGGGCCGGGGTAATTTCCTCCAGGTGCTCCTATCAGCAGCAGTGTGTATAGCTTCGTGCATAGTTCCAGGTTCTTAGCTAGTTATTATATAATAGGAAAACTTATACCTATTGTCCGTCTGTCAGTTCCCTAACACCTACGTCCAAATCAAACTCAGTGTATGCAAAGTTACACTTTCTAGGTTACACGGTTTAGTTGTATATGGCGGGTGTAACGGACCAAGACGCCTCATTGTTACCTTCAGTTCATTATTCATTTAATTGATGGATTCCTTGCGAAATTACTGAAATAGTAACATTATTGTCTACTCTAGAATATGGAGCATCAGTTAGTCCAAGCCGTTTCAACTCGCGTCCTTCAAATTATCAGATTAAATGCCAGAAAAAGTCGTCATTATCATCATCTGTCTAGCCTTTTCCCATCTAAGTTCGGATCGGCTTCCAGTCTCACCTGATGCAACTGAGTCCCAGTGAAAAAAGTCATCTTGAGTCGTCAGCAATGTTGGAGAGTATAGGCTTGTTTCGGCTGGGGGAATCTTTGAAAGAGTTAACCTGACCTAGGTTCACCAAGGGCACTTAAAGTTACATGGGCGATGGAGCCCCGAAAGGTAATTTAAGGAAGTCTCCACCAGACTTTCGTTACAGGTAGAAATGCTATAGCCAAACAAAGGAATGCTAATATTTGCCTTTGTAAATAGCTCGTAGAGGTGAGAGTGGACTTGGCTTGTTGTACGTAAAATATGAATATGCATGATTCATATTTAGAAACACTGAAATGAGAAACAATTTTACACAGGTAAACAAGAATTCCTGTTGATTTAAGTATCTTCCATGATATTTAAAACATCTTAAGTCATTGACAAATAGGTAAATTGAATTACTGCTGAATTAATAATAATATTTAAAAGGATACAAATAACAACAATCAATTAGAAAATAATTCCTACGGTCTACATAATAATGGCAAGTTCTTAAAATATTCAGACTACATAACAAAACTACATGAAGGAATGGCAACAAAACCTGTGCTCAAAAGATTGCTTCCAATTAGGGTCTTCCCACATTTATCGACGCGGAATCGGCTTAAGCTAAGTGCGTATCACCACCCTTTTCGACTTATCACTGTCCAGCTATACTTACAGACGGCTCATTTCGCCGTCCGAGCCGAGCCGAGCCGATGCGAATGGTATACTTAGTGACATATAGTTTTGACCCTTTTACGTAGACATAAAAGCCTCTTTGACCGGCGTTAGCCGATTCCGCGTCGACAAATGTGGTGAGACCCTTACAGAAACAAAAGTTGCGTGCATCGCTCCTGTACATAATGGGTGTTATTAGGCAGTCCAGCAGTCGCGGGAATGAAGGAGCCACGGACAATGGAAATATCAAAGTTGATAGCTACAAGGCATGATTACTGCTGTCCGAGTTGTTACTATGTGAAACGAGTCATTTAAATCGGAAACTCTTTCTGTTATGGGAAACTTCTTAATATTTATTTTAAAAATGTTTCGATATCATTTACAGTTCGGTTTCGGTTTAAGAATAGGTAATGCCTGTTTATGTGAATGCAATACGCACATCCTTGAGTAGTTAAAAATATTTAATTTGCACAAACGGACATAGTCTAAAGTGTGAGAAAGTATATGGGTTACTTTTTGTCCGTATGCGGGAAGTAGTTCGTTATAGTATTCTTGTAAAGTAATATTATAAAAGCTCCGAAACTACTAAACTGATTTGAAAAATTCTTTCACTGTTAGAAAGTACATTCTTCCCGAGAGACATAGGTTATATTTTATCCCGGTACGGGCAGTAATTCCCACTGAACGCGGGATGATGAACCACAGCCATCTTGGATACATGACATGTTTCCGAACGAAAGCGTGACATTCGGCCGCACAATGTCGTGCCGCATTCATTGACGTCAGGCGGGAACAAATTGTCTATGTAAAGGTTTAACAATGCAAAACTACATGGTAAGTCTGCAGCAGATCTTGCCTGGGGTTATTGGGTTGCCCAGGTAACTGGGTTGAAGAGGTCAGATAGGCAGTCGCTTCTTGTAAAACACTGGTACTCAACTGCATCGGTTAGACTGGAAGCCGACCCCAATTTAGTTAGGAAAAGGCGAGGCAGATGACGATGATGATGATTTTAGCCTTCGCGAATAGTTTCATATTTTAGTTTCAGATTTTGGTTTCAGAAACCATTTTAAATTGAGAATATAATACTGAAAGTGTAAGTCCGAAAAGGTAAAAATGTTATTCTATACCTATTCGTTGAAGCTGTTAGAAAAACCAGTGATTAATACTGCCTTCTCTGAAACAAGACGGACCTATGGAAAGTTAATGATTTCATTTTGCAGGGAAGATTTTTGTAGAGATTATTTAAGTAAACATTTAACACTGAAGTCTTACTCTCGAAGATAGCCAGCCAGATTTTCATAGAGTATGTTTTATCCAGTTTCCGTTAAATTAATTTTTTTAACAAATTTCATCAGAGCCATTAGGCCTTTTTGGGCCCTCATTAATACTAAATGCTAAAGAAAGCCAATAAATTGCAAACCATAATTACAAATACAGGCAAATCAATGCAACGACATAAATTAAAATTCACCGCTAGAACCTACAACAATTCGACAACGCCAGTTCTAGGTCACTTCGTCCATTCACGACGCGACGCTCGTTCAAGGTTGCAGCTTTCACGCGAACAGCTGAGCAGCCCTCATTACAAGTTTGTTCAATCAAGTGTAGCACAATGTATGAGCGGTTAAAAATGTATGTCTATGGTTGCCGAATCTTTTTTGCAGTTGACAGCTGTCAATTTTGGAGGGAAATGTCATTTTTTGTACTGACTGCCAGTACTGTCAAATGTATAAAAAATAGTCAGATTGTATGTCTTGATAGATTGTAAAATACCTAGGTGGATTGTTAATAATGTTGTTGGAAAAGAAATATCGCGATGTAAAAGCAATTAATATCGTTAGAATGAGGATGACAAATGTTTTACATATGTATAAAATGCATTTGCATTTATGCAAAAATAAATCTGTAAAGTGTCAAATAAATTAAATATAGAATGCATTTTTAAGTGGTTACAGAGAATCAATAAAGTGTTCCAAAATACGAAAATAAATCGCAATCGCAAAACTTCATATAACGCACAAAAAAGGTTACTGTAGGTTCCATAAATCCGCACTCATAGCTAAAACATTTCGAAATCAAACAACTTTCGGTGAAATTTAAAAAAGAAACAGCCGAAGCGTAACAATAAGTGTAGTTACTGAGTCAAATCAAATTTACACGTTTCGTTTATTTCATTCTAAGATGCGACATTGGCAGCCTCCGAAACTTGTGTGCCACGAGAAAGTAAAATGTAAAGAAAAAACATTCTTGCTTGTCGAGTTTCTCCCGCCAAAACTGGGGTCACTGACCGATTGACATTCGATGGTCCCGCCCAAACATCGATACTTTTTTTCATACTTCACTTTTTTAATAATTATTTATATTCATCATCAGCCTTTTTTATCGTCCTATTGCTGGGCTGCGGCCTCCTCTCACACGGAGAAGGATTGAACATTAATCGCCACGCTTGCTCAATTCGGGTTGGTGATTTCAGACAATATAGTCCAGGTTTCATCATTGAGATGTTTTCCTTCGCCCATAATCAGTTATTAGTGTCCAAAATATACTTAGAAACTTAGAAAAGTTGCATAACCAATGCAACTTTTCTAAGCCTGACCTGGAATGGAACACAAACTCATACTTGAGAAATTGGTTTTATATTATTTTGTAATATAAAAGGAATGAATTACTGACCAAAGGCTTGCTATGTCGGTAAACCACCACGATTTTGCAAACGGTGGCATGTAGTAACAGAAAACAGTTGCGATTAGCATAGACTACCATAGTAGCCTAGTTTCCTCAATCGATTGTCACGACCAGCCCGAGATAAGTGTGGAGGTTTTTATTCATTCATGCTTGGCCTCTTTGGTCAGCTGTGTACATGATGGCCCATGATGGACATTGACGACCAAGGAAGTAAAAAAATATGGCTCTAGAGACTTTGGGCAAAAATTACAACAAAAAGCACTTGAAAAATAGCACTTGAATAATATACCTAAAACGTTCTCCTAAGTGTGACAAATAATATGCTGAAACCACATAAAAATCGGAACAAGCAAACGTGAGCGAATAAATACGTTTTTACATACAGATTGATTTTGCATGTTCAGAGGTTGATTTTGAGAATTGAGAACCTCTTTTCTGAAATTGGTTATTTTTTTAATAAATCATCAACTTTCTTCTAGTAAGCTTTACTTTAAAATATTGATATATCGCTTCGTCATATTTATAAAGGACAAAGTTTGATGACACCTATAAATTAAGCTAAATAATGCAGTTATTTAAATAGGCAATCGATAAAAACTGTTCAAAATTAGAATAAAAACATCGAGAATAAATTGTAAGCTGATAAAATAAATTATATGCAAAAACCGCGTATTATCGATAAATTGAGTAAATAAAGATCTTTGGCAGGTGTTTTATTTTTTAATTTATGCCGGGACTGGCCCAAGCACCACCTGTATACAGCCAGAAAGATATTTATTGTCTGTGCCTTTACTGACCGGTTATAAGATTTCAATGCGTTGTTTTACATAACTTATTAACGTTACTTCGAAAAGCCAGTTTCTTGGAGTCGTGGAAATTATTCTGAGGTTTAAAATTACAGTTGAAATAACCAAAAAGATTAAGCCCTTATAAACAAAGCACATTTGGAACAGGCTTGAAAGTACTTGTAAATGATATTTAAAAAAAACTTTTAGAGTGCTGAATATTTATAAATTGGACAGTTATAAAGTTAAGTTATAAACTCGGTATAATACACATAATAAGTATTAAAAATTATTACACACTTAAAGAAATAAATGTATTTAAAATGCTAAAAGTCTTTAGCTTTATATGCAAGGTCCTACGTAAGTCGAAACTAAAGTAGCTATTCAAAAATGCGAGTGAAACCGACGGAACCAACTAGCAAGATAAACTAATGTATAGGAAAGCTACACGTCAATAAGAAAGGTGCTTATGACTTATTGTAAGAACTTACAATACCTGCCACATAGTCACAATACTGTTTGCAATATCACTTTAATAAATATTAAAAGCCACTTAAAATCTCATTAAAATTTTACGTCCATTAGTGGGCGAAAATAGCAATGTTTAGATAGTCACAGGTTTCTAATAATTGAATAAGATCAAGACTCTCTTCTTTATTTGGTTTCATTCTTTATAAGTTCCAAAAAGTTTTCCCGTTTTGAGATTTTACTTGGTTCAAACTGAAGTCTTTACTTCCTTTGCTAAGGTTCACGAAGAAACAATTCTTCGGTGGCGAGCAATAGTACTAGTCGGCTGATTTATTGTCAAGCTACTAAAAATAAAGTTAAGGAAAATCAAGCAAAATACCTAAGTGTTGTAAAATTGAGTTAACACATCGATTTTCTTTTTTCGCCATATCATAAATGTCTATTATATTTACGACATTAAACTCAGCGACATCAAATAAATTTTCTGTATGTAGCAAAGGGATTTCTTGTATGTCTTATGTATGGGAGAATGCCTGAAAAATATTTTTGCAGCATAGGTAGGTACCTATAAAAATTATGATTATTGATTACCATTCCCAAAAAAAAATTATAACCTACACCACAGTCTATCGAACACCCTTAACAAAAAAATATATAAGCTACCTATAACCAGCAGTCATCGCCTAACGGTATATAAGAATTCGGAAACATAGTGATTCATCTGAACCGGTCGTGCCTACTTGTGTGAAACCGGAACGGTGCCGGAGGCCCGGGGGACTGGGTATAGGTAGATAGTAGACAGGATTCTTCATAGAAGTAGTTTAGGTTCTACAATAGCTTAGGTATATAGCTATAGCTTTTATAGAAGCCTGCTAAGGCCTATTTGAAATAAAAACATTTGACTTTAAACTAAGGTCTTTCATTTGGCGCTCTCGAAACTCGGTTTATTCTACGAAACTATAAACTATAAACGAAAATGGGCTTCAATTATTTCGAAGTAAATAAACTAAATATCAAAGTGATCTCTTCAGATATTGGTGTTAATAAAATGCATAGAAATGAGAATAGTGTTAGTCGTTTAGTAATGGGTGACCACTGTATTATAATAGCGACTAAGCTAGCAAAGGTAGAAAAATGCATTATGGTTATTAATAATAACCATAATGCATTTTTCTACCTTTGTCTACCTACGTACACTTTATAATAACTTATTATAAAGTGTACGTAATTAAAAATTAAATAGTAGGCACGTAGTAGTCGTGGTGGCCTACTGGGTAAAGGACCAACCTCTCAAGTATGAGGGCGCGGGTTCGATCCCAGGTCAGGCAAGTACCAATGCAACTTTTCTAAGTTTGTATGTACTTTCTAAGTATATCTTAGACACCAATGACTGTGTTTCGGATGGCACGTTACACTGTAGGTCCCGGCTATCGTTGAACATCCTTGGCAGTCGTTACGGGTAATCAGAAGCCAGTAAGTCTGACACCAGTCTAACCTAGGGGTATCAGATTGCCCGGGTAACTGGGTTGAGGAGGTCCGATTGGCAGTCCCTTCTTGTAAAGCACTGGTACTCAGCTGAATTCGGTTAGACTGGAAGCCGACCCCAACATGATTGGGAAAAGGCTTGGAGGATGGATGAGACAGGTAGTAGGTATCTACATCTTGTAGGCTGCGCCTCTAACCTATTTTTTCTTCAAAAACATATGAATTTTATAACACCATTTTAGCATATTTGCCTACATGAAAGCAGGTCAACATTTAAAGAAAATTCTTCAACACCAATACTGTCAAAAGGCTCATATTTAGGCAGCTGCGCACACGCCACGTAACGACAGTAAGTAATACACACATTTTCTAATAAATATGTAAACATGAGAGCGAGTACGTCATGTTAAATTGGCGTGTCACCACACAATGGAGACCCGAATTATGGTAAAAAGCTCTTTATTATGTGATAAGTATTGTTGTGTGAAGATTCAATTTCATCAAGGTTTATTTAATACTAGCTGTAGCCCGTGGATTCATCCGTGTTTCGATATCACTACTTGAGCCTGAGTAAAAAGAAGCCTGTTTGATATGTCAATGGAAAGTTTCATCAAAATCCAAAAATCAAAAATTATCCCCTATTAAAAAGAGCGTGCTATATCAATGAAAAGTTTCACCAACATTCTTTCAGTAGATTTGTGTGTGACATTCAAACCTTTCCGTTAATAGTATTAGTTAGAATAGGATAGATATATTTCTTCCATCCATCATATTGTGAGAGGAGGCCTATGTCCAGTAGTGAGACGATAGAAAGGCCGCTACTGGGCTATTTTTGTTATGTTTTTAATCTTAATTTAATTTCATCACACTTTCATTTTGTATCAATCAACCTCTTTCAAGCTTCACCTGTACTATCCCAACACCTAAGCTTCCTTTACCATCTACCTACTAAAAACCAAACCTAATCCGACAGGTGGAACTATCGGAACCTGCCACTTAACCATCCAGTTTTTCAATAACCGAAACATGTTGTATCTATGACAACCAGTGTTTCAAGGCAGGCGGCATTGTTAGTACAAACTGGTAGACTATTGATACTGGCATTTATACCGGCCTTAACTGTCAAATTGGCAAGCCTGTGTGTGAAGGTTTGATGTAGGTACCGTAAAATTGATGAATTTATGGTGTATTGAGATCTTTGCTAACGAGACTTGTAGTAAAAATTGACATTTCATGCGAATTGTCAGGCCTTCACAGATGTACACAACACATGTATGTTAGTTTAACGCGAAGACTACTGTAAGAATTTTGATGAAACCTGGCAGTAATATAGCTAACATATCAGAAGAACATATGAGGTACTTTCGTACATACACAGAAAGTAGTTTCCTTGGGACGCAGGTAATTGAAATTTTAAAAAATAAACGAAAGTTCTAACTCGAGTCTTGCTCAGGGTTCCAGAAATTTTATCTCAGTCGATTATAGCAAGAATGTGTTTCATAAAATTGGCAGAGACATTAATTAGGAACACTTTGCTTATTATTTTAAAAAAACCTTAATAAAAATCGATTCTTATCCGCAAAACGATTGCTCAACCATACGCCTTCATACCATAATGCCAACATACCTCGAAAAGAGGCTTTAACCAAGCAAAAAGTTAACGCCACGCAGATCGCATATCTTTCTTTCTTTCTTTCTTAGATAACGCTCGTATCTTTCCCACGGACAAGTGATTGTGATCACATAACCGGTTCAACACAATTAATTACAACATTACAAGCATAAATCAAATTAATTTAATTTTATATAGAAAGCTTGTACGAAGTTTTGGTCATTCATCATTGTATAAAAAATAATTTTAAGTTAGTCAAGTAACTTACATGTAGGAAGTCTGGGAACCAATCTTACTACGGGAGTATTGGTTTGCCCTGGTAACTGGGTTGAGGAGGTCAGGTAGACAGTCGCTCCTTGTAAAACTCTGGTACAGCAAAGTATAGTTAGGAAACGGCCGGCCATAATATGATAGTGTACCTACATCAATAACTACCTGATATTTTTTAGGGTTCCGTAGCCAAAATGGCAAAAACGGAACCCTTAT
Source organism: Helicoverpa armigera (assembly GCF_030705265.1). NCBI lineage: Eukaryota > Metazoa > Arthropoda > Insecta > Lepidoptera > Noctuidae > Helicoverpa > Helicoverpa armigera. The sequence continues at coordinate 8,977,557 of NC_087141.1, forward strand.
AGTTTCGTCATGTCCGTCTGTCCGTCTGTCCGTCTGTCCGTCTGTCACAGCCGATTTACTCGGAAACTATAAGTACTACAGTGATGAAATTTGATGGGAATATGTGTTGTATGAACCGCTACAAAAATATGACACTAAATAGTAAAAAAAAGAATTGGGGGTGGGGCCCCCCATACATGTAACTGAGGGATGAAATTTTTTTTTTCGATGTACATACCCGTGTGGGGTATCAATGGAAAGGTCTTTAAAATGATATAAAGTTTTCTAAAAACATTTTTCTTAAAGTGAACGGTTTTTGAGATATCAGCTCTCAAAGTCGTAAAAAGTATGTCCCCCCCCCTCTATTTTTATAACTACGGGGTATAAAATTCTAAAAAAAATAGAGGTGATGCATGCTAATTAACTCTTTCAACGATTTTTGGTTTGATCAAAGTATCTCTTATAGTTTTTGAGATAGGTTGATTTAACTGTAATTTACGGAACCCTTCGTGCACGAGTCCGACTCGCACTTGGCCGGTTTTTACTTCTGGTATCGCACGAAATAAATAAAATTTCATCTTCAAAAAATTGTTACATAGGTCTAGTATGCCCTTTGCCATCCTAATACTATTTTTATGATCAGGTGTCAATGACAAATCGCTGCAAATTAAAGAATTGAAAATCACTGCCGCAAGGAACGTATTAATCAATTTTGATAGACTGAAGTTACCTATTCGCTTTTCGACTGCAGAGCTGTAGTAAATCAATAAGCCAATACAAATACAATCAGGTTTAGAATATATTTAGAACTAGTAATACCAGTAGTTACTGTTAATTCAGTTACCAAGTTTACAATCAGGTTTTAAATTACATTTATATACTTTTATTTGCTAAATAACATTAATTTAAATGAAATTCACACGCTACGTTATGTACAATCTTATTTATTACAAAAATCCCGTAATTTTAATTACTTTTTATGGCTTTAATATTCAAAGTTGGAAAATAAATAGTTTTCTTTTAAAACTGTATGATTGTCTCAATGGTATAGTAATTAAAAGGCGACATCGAAGATGAGTTCCTGAATTTTATTTTCGAATCTGGTAAAGTGGTATCTTCTGTCCATTTTCTATCTACTTAATACTTTCTATACGTATACAAAATCAAAAAAATCAAAATCAAAAGTCATTTATTCAAAGCAGGCTGAAAATCAGCACTTTTCGAACGTCACAAAAGACAGCCCCCAAAACGCCCGCCCTTCACCACTTCCTATATGTTTTTGCTGGGAAGAAGAAGTGGTGGAACAAACTCCCCAGCAACACAATTCTGAACATACAGTTCTTAAGTATATTATGAAGTTCCAGAGTTTGAGTTTGCTATAACGCGCTAATCTCAGAAACTATTATTTACCGATTCTAAAAATTATTTCAGTGTTAGAAAACCCATTCGAAAAAGGGTATATAAACTACTTTTATCCATGTGCGTATTTTAGTTCACAGGACATGCGTGAAACTGCAATAAATTCAAGAAAATCATGTTTGAAAACAATCAATACTTTTACCAGCTATCTCAAACTCAACATTCAAACATCTTACTAATATTAATACAACATTAACCTGATTATAACATATCGTTAATTAATTAAAAACAGCTATTAAACAAGAGTTACAGAATAAACGAGCTGATCTATTAACCTTAATTGTACAATCTTACTGACGTAATTAAATAATAATCAATTTTATATTAAAGCGTGAAATGAAACGCAGATGTCACAGTTTTTACTCGTTGTGACATCGGTTTGAAAATTGAGATTACTTTTGAGTTTACAACTTCTATTTGACTAGCAGTCTCGGCTTCTCATGTTGCCGTTGGTGAGATTTAAAGGTTTTAAATCATTAGCAAGGATACATATATTCAAGTACAATTCTGGTAAAGTAACTTATATTTTGCAAAGTTTGCCATAAATTGGTTGGTAGCCTCGCGCATGGACACTTACATTTTTTTCATACATTTTGAAATAGGTAGTCGAAAGCTACTTACTCTAAGAAACCTGTAGTTGATAGTGCAATTTAAACTGCCCTTAGCCCTATTGCTACACTATATCAGTCATCGCTTTAATCTCAATAGCTTCCGCAAGTGGCTTCACTCGCGTCCTGTAAAAACTACTTCATGTACCCGGATACCTTTGAAAAAATAGCCGTCTAATCGGATCAATTTATCCCAATCCTAAGATAATCGCGTTCAAAAATCAGACAATAAACTCTCCAGCTTTATAATATTAATTATAGATGATATTACATCACTCTCTAAGGCCGTTTTAACATCACAATATGAAAAACCAAGTAGATACATGCCCATGACATCACCGCAGATGATCATTATAAAAAAAAACAACAACCACAGATTATCAAGGATTCTTTATGCACGATGCGGAATTAAAAAAAACCCGTGTGTTGGACACGCCCTATGTTTTACCTGAATACGTACGTAAACGTAGGAACCAAGGAAATAAACAAATATCACTCTTAGAATAATAGGATTTTAGAAAAATTACATATTATGCATTTATCATTCTGAAGAAACATTACACGTAACTTAGGTCAACAAAAATGTTAAGAATAAGATATTGCAAGCTTCTGCAAGCGGTTTCAGCCGCGTCCCGTGGAAACTATTTCTCAGACCCAGATAAAAAGAACCTAACCTTCATTAAAAATTAAAAAAAAAGAACCTAACCTTTTTCAATAAACAGGCTACCCAAAACTATAGCATTTTTTGTAATCGGACCATAAATGTATAAGATTAGCGCGGATGAGAACTATCGGTTCAGTAAATAACTATTCATCATCTGCTTAGCCTTTTCCTTTAAATAACTACTATTGCAATAAAATTGTCTAATGTTATGGCCCAGAAGCTTGTAGTTTGAGTATAACTGGAGTCAACGAAGTGTTTCCAACCTACTCACAGCTGTGTTTTTGTTTATACATGACTCACATGACAACACAAACCGCAAACACATTGTACCTATACAATGTGTTCTTGGCGTGTTGTACTATACGTTTGACTCCAGTCATATATACAAGGTTCTTGGTCACATTCCCATAATAATGGCGTCCACGGCTGATTTTGGCCGCAGCGACTGTTCTCATATAACGAGATCAGCCAGCTGCGCAGGACATATAGTGCACGAGCATTTGCGCAGACACAGGTGCACTCACTATTCCTTCACTCTCGTAGCCCGATGGACGATCCGACACGACCGGAAAGAGATCAGGCGCAGGACCGACATTAACGAGCTCTCCGATGCACGGGTGAATCAATCACAAACTTCCAGGCTCCGGGCTGCTTTGTGAAAGTCTTCTAAATCCCACAAAGCAATTTCGGCCCGACCCGGGAATCGAACCCGAGACCTCGTGATCAGCAGACGCGCTTGCGAACAACGAGGCAGTTAGGCAGTTTAGACATTCCCATAGACACGTAGAAGACTTGCAACACCAAATTGGTCACATTTCTTTGAATTTTTTTTCCCTCAATTTCATAAAATTGCAAGCAAATTCAAGGACAGAAAGACGTACGTATGTATATTCTCTATTAAAAAATACTTTATAAAGATAATCTTCCCAAGCAGTTACTTCACCGACTGCATTAAGTTGCAACATTGAACAATTACCTGCGAGTTTTCGGAAACTGCTGGCTACGTGAAGTGTTGCAACTGCATGCTTGAGTTTTAATTGATAATTGCTTACTTTAATAACATTGCTTAATCAAGCTAGAGTTCTTTGCGATCATTCTGTACATGAAAACGTTTAAAAAATAAATAACTTACACAAAAGAGGTAGAAAGATAGATAGTTAAAGTAGGTGACATAATGGGCGGTTTTATCGCTAAGAGCGATCTCTTCCAGACAACCTTAGGATGGATTGAAACGACAAGGAAAAGATTATATGGTAGGCAGTTAAGTAGATTTTTCTAAAACGATAAAGTATCGTTGATAGAACACGACAGGGATGTCCCTGTTTGTTATTTTATCCAAGACTATCGTTTTCCTGTGATTTTACCCGCGTCCCCCTGCGAACTACTAGTACTCAAGAAAGCGTAGATTTCCGACTGCGAATTTTTCAAATCCATTCAGCTGTTTCGGAGCCTTCGGGGTACAAACAAACAGTAAAATGTTTCGTCTTTACTATATTAGTACAGATAATATTATAAATAGAAAGAGAATAATTCCCTAAGGAACTTGTTTTCAATTAACTTTGCAGCCAGTAACTCCAATTCTAGACCATTGCCATTCAGCATATTCTAGCCATTTTCAATAGTAGATCCCTATTTACAAAAATACTGCTATCTACCAAATCATCTTTCGAATTCTATCAAAGGTCAATGTCATTTAATAAACATAACTCTACCTTAGTCCCTTGTGATAAGGGTCAATATTAATCACACTTCAACTGCACTTACTACCTTTCACAATTAAAACCTAAAGGCTAGCTTGAAATTAAAAATATCTACGTGCAGTAAAAACTCAAAATCTACGCCTACATTTGACGACAACCTTAACTTTATTGACATAAGGTTCACATTCGCTTGACACACATTCCTAAAGCTAAGCTACCTAAGCTTGCTACGTGTATAAACTTTAGTGCTATAGAATTAAGGGTGAGTATCGCTTGGTGATAAAGGTAGGCTGTATCTAGAACAGTTGGCCGCCGCATTCCTAGGCTAGTTGTGTGACATTAGCATTATCGAACTGTTTTGATACTTGCGTATTGAGAATCGTGTACTAGAGTTTGTAATGGCGGAAGGTTGAGAAATGAAATTGTGAATGACTTGGTTTCTGAATAAGTTGGTTGTGTTTTGCGTATTTTATACTAAGAATTGTTATTTTGTGGAATGGTTGTCAAATGGGAGCATTAAATGAGACATTTATGGTCTTGCTACAAAAACTTAAACATGCGTCAAACACTTGTCTAAAAAAAGTGTGGCTGCAAAATGGACCTTATTTCAACGTCATAATCTGAATTTTTTTAGACAAGTGTTAAACTTACGTTTAAAAGTTTTTGTGGTACGACGGTTACAGTTAAGGAAACTATCGGAAAAATCGAGAAAATATTGTAAATGGCAACCAGAATTGTAAACCTTGACTTTACAAAAACTTTCAAAGATTCATTTAAGTTCATGTCCATAAAATTTATTGCTTTCCCTACTGTATTGTACGGCGTGAAAATAAAAACTTATCCTAACGCCGGCTCCACACGTTGGCCCCAACGCTCGTCCCAACGCTATTCGTCCAACGTGTGGATCGAGAAAATGGCGTTGGCCCCAACGTTGGGGCGAGCGTTGGTATTTGGCCGTCTCGTGTCGGTTTCATCAAAGGAATCTGCGCGCCAACGTTGGCGATCTGTCCACACGTTGGCGCTTTGCTCAGTTCTGCCACAACACGCAGCGAGTGCGTACGTCGAGTAAAAATGGCATCCTCGTCTAGCAAATCGCTACCGGCATGGACGATTCCGTGTTTTATGATGTGTCGTCATCCACCATCTTCATTGACGCGGTTTTTTATTTTTTCTCAGCAACAAATATAAATTTGCACTCATCAGAACAAACGCGTTGAGAGCAGTTTCGATTTCCGTATCGGATATCTTTACATTGGCCCTGACGGGACAGAACTAAGTTATTGGCCAACGTGTGGACGCCTCACCGAGTTTACGGTCCAACGTTGGAACGAGCGTTGGGGCCAACGTGTGGAGCCGGCCTAATAACAATTTACAGAATGCGTATTATCTCCCAAAAGGAAAGATATTACTAAAGAATAAAGATATTTCTCACAAATTCCAACCGATTCAAGGTTACCCACAAACGCTTTCAATGCAAATGTCTCATTTCTACGTTTCTACGACCTTTGAGTGAAACACGCTATTTTCTGGTAGATTAGGCACGTAGGTATAAATACATAACTTCGAACCGATTAGCTCGCAATAATTATTGTCTATGATGACTGCCTTCCGATAGTGGTGCAATGTTCCCGGATTTTATAAGTCAGTAATGATATTGTAATGAGGTTGCGAAGGATTGGAATTAGAAAACGTTTGGTAAATAGTGTTTAAGTTTACTTTAACATTAATTCGTTAATTCCCCGTTTTGTACGTTTACAATAGTTAATAGTTTTATCAATCCGTCATCATGGGCATCGTCATCCTCCGAGCCTTGTTTCCCGACTATGTTGGGGTCGGCTTCCAGTTTAACCGGATTCAGCTGAGTACCAGTGCTTTACAAGAAGCGACTGCCTATCTGACCTCCTCAACCCAGTTACCCGGGCAACCTAATACCCCTTAGTTAGACTGGTCAGACTTACTGGCTTCTGACTACCCGTAACGACTGTCAAGAATGTTCAATGACAGCCGGGACCTACAGTTTAACGTGACGTCCGGTACAAAGTCATTGGTGTCTAAGATATACTTGAAAATACATACAAACTTATAAAAGTCGCAAGATTATTTTCTAGTTACGAAAGAAATCTGTTTAGAAATATAATACATTCCTAAACGCAGATAGATAATATAATTGTTCCTCTCTTCTAAGTTAAGTACTACAAGTTTTTCCCATCAGGATCTATAATCTTAAGCTATAACTTCGTCTAACCACCTTCCATACTATAATCTTGGACTGCTGCTTAGAAAATTAGTACCATCAGTGGATTATTAACAAGTTCTGAGAAAACGCAGGATTATATTCAAAAGCAGATGTTGATTGCTTGTACTTAGCAAGTTTTTAACAATTTAATATTGGAAAACATTTACTTCAAATAATTCGATAACATTACTTTATTAATTAAAATCAAGTCATGGGGTCATCTTGACTTGATTTTGACTTTGATGTGATTTTAAGACTTCTGTATTTACCCATATTTGCAAAATAAAATTCTATTCTATTCTATTCTGACGACTGCAAGCGCTTTAGTGTTAAAAATAAGTTTTAAGTCAAAAATTACAAGTCAAACTTTCAAATACTAACGGCCAGTTTCTTCATCAAAAGTTAAAGTTAAAGTAATGTCTAAAGTTAAAGTAACGGTCAAATTCGTTTTTTCAAGGCTAAAGTGACAGCAAAATTCATAGAAAAATTGTATTTAACCGTTACTTTTACTTTAGACATTACTTTGACTTTTACTTTGGCTTTAACTTTTGATGAAGAATCTGGCTGTTAAACGCAATGAACTAAAGTTACAATTAACTAAGAAAAACTTAACTAGAAGTTAAAATAAACCAGCTGTTAACACCCAGATAGTCTATACTTATATCTGTAGCACGTATGTAGCGCATACCAGCGCATTGCGCAACTACGCATGCGCGAACCATTGCGCTTGCGACGCGAAAGATAAACTAAACGCCATCTTGGATTTTCAACCTTATACTTAGAAATATAAGGTTGATTTTACTACAAAGATGTAAAACTTATGAATAAGCAATATCTTGATGAATGTGGATAGTGTATACTTAAATGGAGTAATAGTTTTTTTCTTTTCCTTAATAAAAATTATAATTTTAATGTTGTGTTACGTTATTTTTGTATGTTTGTAAGCGTTTTTTCTAACGTTTTGATAGTGATGCAGCTAATTTCAATTTTATTTTATGTTCTTATTGTGTAGCCGTGACAATGACAAGCCAATTACAGAGTAAAATGAAAAGTGATAGTGAAAGAAAATACACCTATGTTAAAAAGAATCAAAATTTCGATTTTGAAAAAACCCACTAATTACCTACAAGTCCTGTGCTAATAAAAACAATTAAGTACTGTAATAACTTAACAAACCAGACACAAATAGTTTGTCAAACGATGACGCAGCATAAGCGAAGCGAAGGTTCGAGTCCCGTAAAATGAAAGTGCCATTAATATGACAAGAGGTTTCACATTTTCTTTCAAAATAGGAAACCTTGTAATATTTAAATTATCCTCCTTATGACAAAAATAAAAGTAAATAAGCAACAAGGCGTCTTCGAGTAATCGGTGAACATACATATGTAAAAAAAGATCTCGACGAATTGAGAACCTCCTCCTTTTTGGGAAGTCCGGTTAAAATGACAACAACAAAATATTTTGAAAACAATAGTTTTGGAGTGTGTGCCTATATACGTATTATGCAAGTTAATAGAATAAAATAAACCAATGTGAAAAAAGAAATAAAAAAACCCACTAATTACAAATACATACTTATAAGTATATTTAACACAATTAAGTACTGCAATAACTTAACAAACCAGACACAAATAGTTTGTCAAGCGATGACGCAGCACATCAAAGCTGCGGTTTCACAAGAGCGCGGGTTCGAGTCCCGTTAGCGAGACAGCGACGGAACGTGATCGAGGCGTTTCCTTATCTTCACGGCTGTTGTGACAGATGTTGGCTAACTGATCGTTTTATAACTATCAGTTAGTCTTAATACTGATATTACAATGAGGATTTTTCATTTTCTTTGGCTCTGAAACTACTTAATCGTTCTAAAACATTATTTTACTGTTGAAAAGCTACACTGTAACTATTACCTAAAGTTGTCTGGAAGAGACCGCTCTAAGCGATAAAACCGCCCATTATGTCACCTACTTTAATTAGACCAAAAATGTAAAAAATGGTGTACCTAATAAAGTATATCTATCTACATATCTCCGGTTTTATTTTATCCCCTATCAAAGAAATAAATAGATGCAATAGAGGAGTATTTCATCATCAGCCTTTTTATCTTCCCACTGCTGGGCACAGGCCTCCTCTCACACAGTAAACGTAAATTGTGTACGGGAAGTCTTTATTGGGCAAAAATCAATTCATTTAGTTAGACCTACACGTAGTTTACATAAAACTCATTGTAACCATAATTCCTTTATTGCTACAGCATTATTTATTCTAGTCAGTTAAAAGAAAAATAAATCGAAAGTAAAATCACACAGCAAGGCTATTTAATGACACACATAAAAACTATTTACGTACCATAAACTATACATCTAAAACCAAAATGGCGGAACAAAATTCGTGTAAAACGCGCCAAGTTTCCAAAGAAATCGTCGTTAAACTTTTATAACTGGTTGTTATGTAAATAAAAAAAAGTACTGAAGTATCTTGAACACGGTTTTTGAAGTTGTTATGTACTTTCGAAATTTTTTAGCCGTCCATCTTCTGTGTTAATGGGTAAAACTAGTTTTCCCTCTACACACTTACGTTCGTTCACACGGAGGTAACGTGTAGTTTGAAATTTTTTAATACTTTTGTATACATAAAGTTTAGTATGGTATGTTATTTATCAAAATAGCTTTGTAAAATCATAAGGGGTTTTATAATTGAAAACATTGTGAAATAATATTACTTTTACGCATATTTAGAAATCATAATCTGCCGAGCCTTTTCCACCAGATACAGCTGAGTACCAGTGTATTACAAGGAGCGACTGCCTATCTAACCTCCACAACCCAGTTACCCGGGCAACCCAATACCCCTTAGTAAGACTGGGTTGCTAAACACATATGTATCGTGATATATATATTTAGAAATATACAATAGAATATTCAAAAACATCCGCATTTTTGTCACATTCTTAAAATTAACAATAACATTTAAATAAAATCTTTTATTATAAGATTATACAAGAGCTCGTCAACTTGATCTGAATATTAGTAGATTTAGTATAATATGTTTCTCTATATGGTAATATTATGTAATGCTTGTTCTTGATATCTAACACTGACTTTGGCCTTGCTATGTTATACTTTGTTTATATTATAGTTACATTTTATAAAGTTAAATAGGTACCTATCTACGTATTTCAGTACATTATTAAGTATTTTCAATAGTGAAAGTGGTCAGAATTCACTTCTAGACCAAAACGGAAAGAAAGTGAAATTCATTTGTTTGTAGGTGTTAATATTTTGGAAGTATAAAAGCAATTTAAATTATCCAATAAAATAGTATGTCTTGTGTTATTATCTATCCTATGGACACTGATCTGGGAAAGAACTATTGCGTGAACCCAAATAAAAAATAGCCTTTATCCTTCCTAGATAAATGGACTACCTAACACTGTATGTTTTTTTTTTTATCGTACCAGTAATTTGCAAGTTTAACGCGTTCAAACAAACGAACAAACTTTGATGCCTTATGAATTTTCTAAAAATGTTGTTTAAGACAAAATTAAAAGTGTTGTGAATTTGTCAAAACATAGCTTTTCAACATTATTAATTATTTAATAGCTTATTATATAAAGTAAGTATCTCTATGTTATTAAAAAAAAACTGTCTACAAGCCACGAGGTGTCATGAACTAACAGACTGACACACTAAACAATTCCCAGCCTGTGAGCGAACGATTGTAGCCACGTTACAAGGAAAACGCGAAGTTAATCACAGCTCAGTCAGCTGTTAAACAATGCGGTTCAAACGCACCGCTATATTGATTGGCCTTAGGTTATAGGGGTGACAAAGAGACAAAATACCGACTTGAAGAAAAAGAGGTTTACCGACTTCAGAAAAAGGAATCAATTGCAATACAGGTATTTTAATGACCGAAAAACAGTGAGTTTGATGAATTTCAGCAGGTTTAAACGATATGTGAGAATTTCCTGTAACTTAAAAAACATGAAGTGTAATTTAAATTTAAGATTTAAAATAGTTTCAAAGTTCTCAAACTGTTGAATCGTTTTAGAGATATGTGAACCAAATGCCAAGACACAACAAGTAACAGAATTCTACTTCTATTAGATATCCGCTAATTCTATGCACTTCCTTATTATAACACCATTGAGTAGAAAAAAAACCGTTGATAACTTCATGGAATAGAAAAAAGTTGTAAACAAAAATGCGCGCAGGTAGCAAGTTTTACAAAGAAGAGAGATAAGTTAAATAGGGTGAGTTTCGTGACAGGTAAATGTTTATTATGTAAAAGTAAACCACCGGTTAACTGCCGCTTTTAACACCCATAGCAGGTACATTCAGGTAAGATTTTTTGCTAGAAAACCGTACTTTTGATGTTTACGTAAAGTACGGTGAGGTAGGTACCTACTCTTATTTGGCGATTTTACTGAGAGCAACAGGTATCTTTAATTTGTCTGTCTCGCTCGTGTGACTGTTGATCATACATTTTTGAGTTCAATGTAATTTAACTGAGCCAGCTCTCGCTGTGGCGGCATATTGGGCTGACATAGTGTAGTCTCACTATACATATGACATGTCATCGACACGAAAGAAGAAGAAGAAGAACTGAGGCTTTTACTTAACAGCCACGTAATTTACGCCCAGCTTATGTTAAGAAGCACCTATTGGACTTAACATATTGGATATAACTGCCAAAAGTGGAGACTTAGGTGTACAAAACGACTAAGAAATCAAGGCCAAATTCTGTATATGTATTTCAGCTCAAAACCTAATTATTCCATTAAAAATAACGTGTCAACCCTAAGTATCGATTGACACGACATTCCGTTACTAATTGAGGGACAACGCGAAAGTTACGCACATTTGTTTTATAGAACAGACAGTCGCATGCTAATAACATACTATATATACCATTAATATGACTTCTAACAGTACTCGCATACTGCAAACTTTTAGTCGGCCGATAGTTTGTTTGGGCTCGTAAACCAGTTTGAAGATGAATGGTAGTACTCACATTATAAAGATCGGGTCAGCCGGTATCAGACCAACTGAAAACTTTGATTGGAATCAAGATTTTCTTTAAAGAAAAGTAAATAATTATCGGGTCAACATATAGGTACATGGATAAATAGCTAGTTGGACCGATGGATGCAAAAATATTCCTTTAAGAAAATCGTGAATTCAATCAAAGTACCAAAGATACCGGCTAAATACCTGATCTTTGTAATGTGCGTACTACCATTCATCTTCATACTGATTTATGAGCCCAAACAAACTATCGGCCGACTAAAAGTTTGCAGTGTGTTCTCTTAATGTGACTTCTAACAATTCTAACTGTATCACAAACCTCTGATTTACTAGATTAATTGGCTGTGACAAGGTCTTATTGTAGGCCATAGAGTTTTTCTACGAGGTTTTTTATGACCGGTAATAGACAACTGGTTTTTGTTTATGGTCGTCGGTTGGCGATCTCTTTTTGAAAATGGTCGCTAATTGTTACATATTTTTGAGTTTTAGTAGTTGCGAAGAAAGTTATGGACTTTCGAATTTTATGGGTACTTGTTTCATCATGTAACTAGCTTTTTCTCAGCTATGTGAATGAAACTGAGTATCAAATAGATAGTTATTTACCAGCTTTTTCTCAAATGAGTATGTTTGATGAAGCTAAGTATCAATGTTTTTCACTACTGCCTATCTTACTTTCATAACCTGATTATTGATATATTATATCTTGGTAAGACTGATTGTCATTTGTTTGGCCTTCTAACTTAGAATTACTGTCAAATATCTACCATACATATAAGTAACAGTGAAACAAACAGGGATAATAACAAATCTTTACCCATAACATACTTCAAAATATACTCAATACATAGGTTTATATATAAACGCTACTATAATATGTAATTACATAATTATTTTGCAATAAACAATACATTATTTAATATTAATAATTCTGCACTAAATGATTACTAACTAACAATAATAATAACATGCAACTTTTATTAAAACTCGATTAAAAGAAATACTTAACACCCAATTGGAATTGCGGAAACGTTAAAAACACTTTAGAAGGCATTGTTATTTACTTTACTCGGCGTTCGGCAATTACGGCGGGCCAGCCAAGCGAGACCGGGTGAAAAACAATAGCTTGTTATATTGGTAATAACTCTCGATGCAGACAATTATGTTTGAACAATGACCTACTTAGTTTTAGAGTATTTTGTTTTATTTTCGGTTATGAGAATAGGAAACAAGTAAATCCTTATTCCTTTTTTTCAACCGATTTTATAAAAGAAGGTTCTCATTCGTCGGAATCATTTCGTCATTTTGTTTGTTTGTTTGTTTCAACTTCGCCGAAGTATTTTGGGATATACATACATATAGTAGTTTTTATTAAAAACAATACTTGAAAGGGCCTCCAGGAACCATCCATCCTAAGGAACTCTGTCCATCTGTCTGTCAAGCTGTCACGCTAAAACTACTGAACCGATTTCAATGATAAACTGTATGAAAATAAAAGGTACATAGATAATCCATAGCCTGGATATATTAAGCTACTTTTAACACAGTTGCAGATCTCAGTGGTTATTTCAAAACTTGTGTGAAACAGCTAGCAGAATTCGATTAGCTGAAAATACGAATTCCTGAATTTGTAAAAACCAATTCGATATTCTCGCTCAAGTAACGTTGCAAAATAAATTATCAAAAAGAAACAAACATACACCGTTCGTACTAAATCACGTACCTATCATATTTTTTAGAGCGCAAAGAAATATGATTTTTGCTTTATTTTCTTACAAGCAGCTGATCAAATAGCCGCAGTTTTTTCTTCACAATCTAGATCAGAATATTGCTTCAGATCTTGGAGCAGCGAACTAAATGGAGACGCCATTGCCTTGCCTTCCCATATGCTAAAAGTACAAGCTGTGAGCATGGTCTAGAGTTCTATTCTCGAGTCGAAAGCGCTTTGTGGGTTTTAGAATTTTTCTCAAAGCAATCCCGGAGTCCAGAAGTTGGCGATTGATACTCCCGTGAACCGCGAAAAGCATAATGTCGATCCTGCGCCTGATCTCTCTCCGGTCGTGTCGGATTGCCGTCCCATCGGGCTATAAGAGTGAAGGAACAGTGAGTGAGTGCACCTGTGTCTGCGCAAGAGCTTGTGCACTATAAGTCCTGCGCAGCTGGCTGATTTCGAAAACAGCATGTCAAATCCAGTAGTTAATTTATCTAAGCTTGAGACTCAAGCTAGTTGGGTCGGAACGAAGTCCGATTATCGCTCTGCACCGAGTAATATCGTAATAACGTGGAGATATGCAACGTTATGCAACGCAGCGAAAGTGATAATTGATGGTTCTGATGCATTCTGTAGTGGCCAATGGACTGCTGTTGTGTGTGAGAAAAAAATAGCAAAGACAGACTTATAGACTTATTGCAATAAGAATAAGAATAATTTATTGTGACAATAATTTGTTTACAGTAGTGTGTATAGAATCCTCTTTAAGACAAGAACAATATGCCTGTAGTAGAAGACTCTGCCCTTTCATATTTGCATAGTGTGATAATTAACACAATTAACTAAGAAAATAATAAAAACACAAAAAATAAAAACTTTAAGGAACAGTTTCAAAAATTTAAAAAGAGAACATAATTCTGTGTGTGTGTGTGTTTGTGAGCAATGCAAGTTTCTTTTGTAGATGATCAAATTGTCAACACCTAGAAGGACAGTTATTTTAACAATATCACGCTTGCTTGAAATAAAATCTTGTTAGGGTGCATCTACACGGTGCAAGTAGCTTGCGCATGTTGAGGCACATGCGCAGGTCATATGCATTTTAAAAACGTGCAGGTCCAGCGACTCGCGCATGTACCAAAGCAAAATACCCACCCGCGTGCTCTTGTCACTTGCGCATGTTAACTTGCTTCAGCTACATGCACCGTGTAGACGCACCCTAAGCTAGAATTTGGTAATTGATGGCTCTGATGCATTCTACAGTGGCCAATGGACTTTACTTGTGTTTGAAAAAAAAAATGGCAAAGACAGACTTATAGACTTAATGCAATAAAGTTTTTTTTTTGTAGATGATCATCAGAAATCGGCTGTCATGGTATGGGTATGAACTGCGGTGGAATGACATCATGTTGTAAGGAAGGTTTTGGGTATAACGGTGGACGGATATAGTGGAAGAGGACGACCAGATAAAAGAGTATGGAAAGAGAAAACTTGCTGCGCAAACCACAAATAAAATTGGGATATTTGTCTTTTTTTTTTGACGTGACAACGTCTTATAAATTGGTTTGCCGGGTGACACTTCAAGAAACTGCGTTACGATCCGCTCACGTTATGCGCTCACAATGAGAGCGAGTGAGAGGCACGCGTCCCTTCCACTCGGGCATGGTTAGCCCGCCTAATAGCGAGAGAGACAGACGTCGTTGTCACGTAAAACTTTCGCTCGTATACCGACTTTACAGGCAACCAATTTTTTTTATCTATATTTTCAATTATCTGAAACATACATACGTCCATATAGAACTAAAGATGAGCACACTGATTTTTTACTCAAAATATACAGAAACACTAGGTATAGTGTTTATTACACACAAATATTTAAAAATTGTATCTAATAGATGAGAAAAAATGCGGCTAAATAAATATTTAATATTATGTAACAATGTATGTATTTGGGATACAAATAATATTTCAGCTGGCTGAACTACACATAGCGAATGTTTTCAAAACATCTGTGTTTGTGAATAACACATATTATGTATGTTATCTTTAGCAAGACTGTATCAATAATACTTTAGTAATACTCTGCTGAAACTAGCGAACAGAAGAATTTGTGGCATTACAATATTTTTATCTCGTGTTATTATCTAGTCATTTCAGAATGATTAAGCCGAAAATCGATCTCAGTGGCGTGCACTTGGAGAGGCCTATGTCCAGCAGTGGACTGCGATAGGCTGATGATGATGATGATGATGAAGGCAACGGTAACATTTTAGTATGTATTTACAACATTTTTGCATTTTTTTCGTAAAGTTCTCGAAGTTTATTATTCTCTTATTAAATAACGTGGAATTGAGTTATTCCCAGTTAATACTTCTGATATTATTCATAATAGTGGAACTTTTATTTATGTTTAGAGGCGCAAATTTTTTTCCTGGTCTGTTAAACCTTTCAGCAATGGTCAATTAATCACATACCAAGAACATTATTAAACATTAAAAAACTACAATTCCCCTATACATATTGCAATTATATCTCTCACCGTACTATAACACCCCTCACTCTTCAATCAAGTATCTTAAAAAAAACCTTCGAACATTGACCGCTCATCCACCGTGGGACCCCTAACACCACACTGCAAATACACTTCATATCACTCTTATTACAAAGGAATAAGGTTCATTTTGCTTTGGCTCGGGTTGGGTGTAAGATGGTAATGTTGACAATAGCAGTCTCACGGGTTAAGTAAAGTAGTGCAGTGTAACTGTGTTGTATGAAGTTGATTAAGTTATTTGGTTTAGGTTTGTATTCACGGTTGTTGCTTTGAGTATGAATTTTGAGGCGTTTTTTTAAAGTATTGTCGTGGTCGTCGTATTTTTCTATTTAATTTTGAAAAAGTTTTTACTGAGTTGACAAGAGAGACATGTTCTCTAAGTAAACACTGGTACTAAGCTGCATACGGTTAGACTGGAAGCCGACCCCAATATAGTTGGGAAAGGACTGACGAACATACAAAATTGTAGTAAAATACAAAACGCTCTAAAATAATTGACACACACTTATCGATACAAAAGACATCAACGCGCGTCCAGGCCACAAAATTATCATTATACCATTTTTAGATTACAAGAAATTACTAAGTTTTAAAGACTTTTTAAAATTTTACCGCGGCGCTAAAGGGCAAATAAAGGGCTCAAGAATTAACATACTGGGTCAGTAAGAGTCTTACACTCCCTCACGCTACACCCACAGCGGGAGCAGTCCTTTGATGATTTCCCAAAAATAAAAGACCAAAAGTAGTACTAAAATTAATAAAATACTGACGAATGTACATTACTATAATAACTTTAAACACACAATAATCATGAAGTCACCGTCCCTGACTCCTGCAGTAATCATTAACATAGCATTCTTCGCAATCATTACTGAGATGACGTGATTAATTGAGGAAAACTAACGTAAATCTGACAACAAGATAAAATATGTTTTATGTTTGTTTGTTGAGGTTGAAACAAGGCTGAAAACGTAAAACTTAGACAAATAGTGACTATGTTCGTGTCTGTGAGTCTAAGAACCCTTTAGAAAAATGCATTTTTAACCGACTTCCCAAAATGATGTTCTCAATTCGGAAGTTTTATTTTTTTGTTCGTTCGCGCAAGTTATCTCAGTCGCTTACTAGAATTAAGCAATTCTTTTTTCGTTACTGTTACACTTTCCAAATGGTTCTATTGTCATCAGGTCCAAAGTACTAGTAATTATTAGAATGGGATTAAAGTTAGACCAAGGTATAAGAACGGACTAGCCATACATTTTCAAAGGTGTATATTTGGTCTAATCTAACTCAATGTTTATAAGTGAGAAATAAGATAATAAGAGGGAAATAGTATAGTTATCGGCATGGATATTGAGCCCTGACCTTCACCTGCGCAGAAGCGATTTACTGCCTTATTGCCTTATGCGTACGGTGCGCAAAACGATCCCCACTCTTCCGCCGAGAGCTCAATATCCGTGCCGGTAACTATACAGTACAAATCAGTATACTATTGACATATTATACAGACCAGGTAAAGTTTCTTATCACGTCTCAGCTAACGTGATGAGCTCATAACTACATTCTTAGTTCTTAGTATTTAGAATATTGCAAAAAAGGATCGGTTTATTATTTCATACCTACGTAGTTTCCATTAGTTTGTTTTTGTCTGAAATAACTTCAAAGCTGCGTCATTTGTGCGATAGAGGACGCAAATTGTAGGTCAATTTATTATTATTTTGAATATAGATTTGACAGACTTAGTCATAGTTAGAAGCCAGAAAGTCTGATAACCAGTCTTATTAAGGAGTACCGGATTGCCAGGGTAACTGGGTTGAGGAGGCTAGATAGGCAGTTGATCCTTGTAAAGCACTGGTACTCAGCTGCAACCGGTTAGACTGGAAGCCGACCCCAACATAGTTGGAAAAATGCTGGGCAGATGAAGATGACAGAAATCAGTACTGCTTTGTATTAAGATAATGAAACAAGGGATTTGACTTATACTAGAAATGCATTCAGTGTCACACTGATCGGATTCCGTGGGTACTTCTGCACACCCGGATAAAAAGGAGCGTATAGTTTAACTCTATAAATGGGATATCTAACACTAAAATAACTTTTCAAATCCGATCAGTAGTTCCTAAGAATAGCACGTTCTAACAAACAAACATACTTCAGCTTTACAATCGGAACAGTGGATCTACTTGTAGATTTCTGAGAAGGCAGGCAAAGCCGCGGGAACTACTATCGAATATAGTTCAATAAACTACAGTTGCGCTAACGACAGCGACTGGTTTGACGACTGCGACTAATCGCTGTTACAGCAGACTTGCGACACGCGACATATCTTCAAGCTGCGACTAGTATATACAGCAGATATTGTGAATTACTGGTTTATTTATTTTGGATCCTTTGAATGTAAAAATAAGTAAAACTCCGAAACAAGAAGTAGGAACATACTTTTTCGGGAAAAGACAAATATTTTTTTACCGATTTCCCAAAAAGAAGTAGATAATCAATTCAACCACGTGTAGCTATATCTTTTTGTCGGAATATTTTTATTGGTAAATATCTATTTTTGTAGGTATAACATTTAAAAATAATAGTAAGAACGAACTACTGCAACACTGTATATTTATAAACTAAACTTGTCTCGATAACACTAACTTTTAAGTATGCAATTTAGATAAGTAATGTACTCTCTATATAGCCTGCTTTTAGACCTCCTAAGATCACTAAGTATGTTATTACAGAACCAAACTTTAATATCTATACATATAATAAAATGATAGGAAAGTGTACTGGAAACTGTACATTGAATACTTTTTTAAAGAATTCTTGGGGGGTGATCCATAATCAATTCTGAACCCAAATATGTAGTTTTTAGAATTTTTGTGTATGTCTGTTTGTCTGTATGTTTGTCCCGGATAAACTCAAAAAGTACTGCATGGATTTAAATCAAACTTTGCATGACTATTACCTGGGGGCCGGTTCAACACATAGGCTATATATTATCACGCTATCACCTACGGGGGTTGAGCAATGTATGATTAAATAAACGAAATTGGAAATTCTATATTGCTCACGCAGACGAAGTCGCGGGCAACAGCTAGTATGCTATAATATTGCATTGTATTGACAGCTCGGTGACGCGACGCGACCTTAACACAAGTACTTACCTTCTCAAACGTACATCTTGAGCAATTTACTACTCGCACGTATAGTAACGAACAGAAATTACATACTTTATTATGACCTCCGAAACGTTACACACTAAATATCATGACCTAGCCCAATGCTCCTTTTTGTTTAACATGAAAACGAACGTTTATTTATACGCTTTCAGCGTAAATGTCGGGTCGTTTTGGATGAAGTTGGACAGCTTAAACCTTCAGAAACGCCAGCTTGAAGCTTCGGCTTTCAGGAACAGTAATTTTATCTTCCTACTCCAATTCTCACTTCCTTTTGGGTCATAAACCAAATATGTATTCTATTACATTTCTGACAATTTAGTACTTTCAATATAATTTTTTTATCCTTGTCACGGCCCCTTTTCGGTTCATTTTTGAGTGCAGTTTATATTATTAATTTTCCCTTAATAGATAAACCTTATTCATTTATCAATTTTCAATGAAAAAATAACAGATAAACCACCGAAAGTGCTCAGAAATTTAATATGATCTTGACCTGTGCATTTCGTAAATAGTCATCAATGAAATAACTACGCATACACGAATAGTTGCTGTTTCAACATAACGTCTGAATACCAGTCTCGTATTTACAAACACATAAAACTTTATTTTTAGAACTGGATGCAGGATTTTTCGAATGCAATATTTACATGATGAATCAATATTGGTGAGAAATACTGGAATTTTATGACCTTTCCCATAGAGGTCAGTGCCTTTTCCCACTGACCTCTATATTTACCACTGGACCGGCTGTTCCGTACGTTTGACAGCAATTTTTTTGTGCCCATTTGAAGCGCCAATATCTTCTAAGCGAGTGTCTACAGAACTAATTTTGACGTATAATTTCAAATGGCTGTGAGAGAAGTGTTTGTTCATTGGTTCACTGTAAAATAATTTTAGTACCACGGACACTCGCTACGTGCTGTTGCGCCAAAATGGCGATTATCAAACGGGCACAAAAGCACGTTGACAACAGCCTGTCCAGTGGCTTTGATTATATATATGTCTAGATGGAGTGTCACCATACAATCCCAACAAAGAAGCAGAGACAAAATTGTTATGCATGTGTGCGTGTAGATGTCATTTTACACTGCGCGTTGACGTAAATAATTATACCAGCTTCTACGATTCTCCCATAAATAATGAAAAAAATAGACTAATTAAATAAGTTTGTATACATAGGGTTATTCGGTTTAACTATAACTTTATAGAAAATTGAACCTTGCTTGGCACTGCTCCTTTTGTAAGTCTTCGTCGCCCTATCTTGTCGACAGTACTCATGTCCTTGCTGTGGAAGTGATCGGAACACACTACGGTATTTTTTGCTGGTGTCCACATCGCATCTCCGCGGCTTTTTTTTAATGCGGTCTGACTCCTAACAATAGGATTACTTGGAATTCTAAAAAAAATTATGTTACGTCGATGACCATAATTTACTAATCAAATAATAGTAGATAATATTTTGGAGAATCAGGAAATGTCCATCCGAGCAATAAAAATAGAAATTATACCTATTATTTTTTTCCGCAGTGCTTAAAAAAATATCCTTTATACATAACATAAACACGTGAAGTTGGGAAAATGAAAAACAGAAACTGGCAACACTGATACAATATGGCGTGATTTAATAAACATAATTACAAAAAACAAATATTTATTTTCTGGGTCGGTTACCGATGATAGGTGATGTTATTGGCACTTTTTAGCCTTCCTTTATAATTCCGGCAGACTTTAATTGCACATGTCGTCATTTTACCTCTGTTATTTGTATTTTAGTTAGCGCGCGTAATACGTTTTGACAGTTAAGCGGCACGATCTGTTCTGATTGACAGGAAAGCTAATGTCGATGAACAGTACATTGACATTTTTTTCCACGCTTGCGCGCACTCGACGCTACATCTAGACATATACCTATATAATCAAAGTCCAGTGGTAAATATAGAGGTCAGTGCCTTTTCCTAACTATACTTTGGGGTCAACTTCCAATCTATCAGGAATCAGCAGAGTACCAGTGTTTTACATAGGGCGACTGCCTATGTGACTCCTCAACCCAGTTACCCGGCTTACCCTTGATGTGGCTCTTTGTCGGACTTTCTGACTACCCGTATCTACTGCCAAAGATGTTCAAATGACAGCCGGAACCTACAAATTTGCTGCGCCTTCTGATCCATGGAGTGACCGCATGAAGCGTTGCTTAACCTTGATCGATCGACCCACATACTTTGGCATTTCATAAGATCTATTTTTCACAATGTTTCTTAGCTTACAAAGTAACAAAAATAAACAAATAGCAAGTTGTTATGAATGATCTCGCTGAAGATTTCAAGAATGAATGTTTCAATCTCTGTAGAAGTTAAAATCCTTACATTGTTTACTGAGTTTGAAATTTTATATTTAACCACGCTAGTTATTGGCTTCTAGAATAATCTGTTAAATACATTTAAATTGCAGGCACGAAGGTCATTTGTAAGACACCTCGGCACACTCGTGATCATTGTAAAAACTATCTTTATTTCAACATGTAGGTAGCCTAGACTTTGTAGCTAAATATATCGTATAGAAACGTATTCTACTCAGATTACATTTGCTATGAAAATGAATCGAAATCATGTTACACCTGAGCAATCTTACTTAGGTACAATTCTTTTCAAACATCCCACATTCAGAGACCCTAAAGTACCGTCTTCATCAAAAACAATTTTGCAAGCAATCGCTCTTGACACGTTAATTACGTACACACACAGCCTCACACACACATACACACATCGATGACGTAACACGGCGGGACCGCGCCGACCCTTTGTTAGCGAATCCACTTCATTATAGAGAAAGCTGCTGCGACCACTCATTTTATTATCTTGACCCTCCGCGTATGGGACCGATTGCCCCATGAATATTTATAGTGGAAGGGTTAAACAGCCAACGATGGCAAAGAAGCGGAAATCTTACGCGTAACGTAGGTTTGAATCCCTGCTAGTGCGAGTACCGGTTGTCTCGGAATGCGGACTTTAGTGCCTTCCTTGACGCGGCCGGTCTTCGACACCCTTTAAAGGCAGCCTATAGTTTTCCGTTGTTTAGCAATAAAACGCTAAAAAAGGGAGATGTAGGAAAACTATGTGTAGAAGTAAAGAGCACGTACCTCAGGTGGAGCTGCAAACTTCAGGTTGGCGAGAGAGCCGTGCGACCTGCTGCGGTGCTCCTGTCGGATGCTGTAGGAGAAGGCGCGCTCGTTCAGATGGCCCTTCTTCCTGTAGATGCCGCCCGCGTCCTCCACCGCCTCCAGACCCGTCATGCTCTGCGCCGCCTTCATCGCGGCCGGCGGCGGCTTCGAGCGCCGCGGGTCCACCGTCGCGTACTGCAGGCGCCCGCGCCCGGGGCCCGGGGGGCCCGGCGGCCCCGGCGGGAAGGGCCCCGCGGCCAGCGCGGCCGGCACGCGGCCCCGGTGACCCAGTGTCGCTGGGCGAGCGTGAGGCAGCGTAGCGGCGGGATGTGCCACTAGTACCATGGGATGTGCGGCGGCCCAGGCCGGCGGCGCTCGGCCCAGCGACCGCCCGTTCATCATAGGCGCTGGCCCCGCGTATAACTCATCAGCTGATGCCGAAGACTTCTTTTTCGTCTTCTTAGCGGTGGCGGTCTTCTTCTTAGGCTCCTCGGGCGGCGGCGGCGGTGGCGGCACGGAGGCAGGTCGTGTGATCTGTCGGGGGCGCGGCGCACGCGCGGGGTGCGGGATGTCGTCGCTAGCATCGTCGCGCTCGGCGTCTCCGACCCACACCTTGTGGTTCTCGTCGCCGTCGTAGGCCTCCAGCTCCTCGTCAGGATCGGGCGGCAGGTGCGAGGGCGCCCGCTCGGCCTCGAGGCGCTTGGCGTAGGAGCTGTCGGCGTACGCGTGGAAGCAGCAGCGCACGAGCGCGTTGGCGGCGGCCTCGCGGCGGCAGATGAAGGCGTGGCACTCCAGCACCTTGATGCCCTGCGTGCGGCGCAGCACGGCCGCGAACAGCGGCGGGCGGCGCGGCGCCGGCGCGCGGGCGAAGGGCGAGTCCAGCGGCAGGAAGCGCGGCGCCGCCTCCACCGTCACGCGGCGCACTGCGGCGCAGTAGTGCAGGCTGGAGATGGGGAAGAAGCGCGCCACGCGGGAGCCGCTCTCGTCGATGTTCTCCAGCAGGATGCCGTTGGACCACACGGACAGCCACGAGTCGATGCCGCCGCTCGTGGCGCCCTTGTCCGGGTACAGCTCGCGCAGCGGTTCCTGGATGCCTTGCAGTCCGTCCTTGCTCTGCTGCGGCACGGCCGAGCCGAGGTAGAGCACGCGGCACCGACATATCGGCGTCGACTCCATTTCGTCACTGCACTATCACAACATCACACTGAATCACTTGAAAACACAAATATTGTCGCGTTAGGTTCGCGCGCGGACCGGTACGTGCTCGCCGCGACTCGCCGCGGCTCTCAGTGAGCGGAATTCAAGATGGCGGGCGCGGCGGCGGGGGCGGGGGGGGGCAGGCTGTACCTGCGCACACGCAGGTGTGGGTGCGGGGGCGGGGAGGAGGGGGCGGCGGGGGCGGAGGGCGCGGAGTGCGGACGGCGCGGTGCCGATGAACCGGCATTGTGTCAGGCGCGTCGTCGCGAATTTGGGCGCGTTTCTCTCCACGTCAGCGGCGACGTGACGGAATGTCCTGCGGCAGTGAAACCTGAAGGTCGCGCGATGCACATGTCCCGGCGGGGCTGGCTGGCTGCATCACTGCACCTACGTCCGTGTTGCACTCTCTATGCAGTTTCCATTTCACGTCAATTGGGTCATTGTTTGACCGAACGTCGGACCTTCGCTGGCTAACGGGCGGTTCGTGTGAACTTGTAATAAAGACAGGCCGATCACTGTAACTCGTTATTGCGAACAATGCTTTATCTCTTATTAGTCGCACAATTAGGATCACACGGAGTTGTTAACATTCCTCGCTGCTCGTAAAATATATCTTGTTCTTTAATCGAAACACATAAAATACCCTAATTGTGGTGGGTGACTCATTAAGATTCTTTAACTTCATTAACTCAGTTTTAATGGATGCAGAGGGAAAAAGAAAATCAATAGAAACTTAGTGCATACAAAACTCAAAGATTTTCAGCAGATAAGCAGAAAATTAAACAAAACTCTTAGGCCTAAGTTCACCAACAGCATTAATATCAATTTTCTTAAACAATTGACTATGAAATTTTCACGTTCAATTATTTATTTAAAAGTTAACAGTTATTTTAAGAAAAACGATATTGTAATTAAGAATGTGGTATTGATAGTGAGGTAACAGCAATTTTTACATAAAAAAAGTTGTATTGCAGCCAAGTTTCAATAAATCATTTTAAATTGAACTAAAATGAAAAGTAACTAAATAAATAAAACAAGGTTTGCTTTCAACACTTTATATTGTTTAATAGTCTATGTACAATATTAACTTCATGTCTTACCACAAAATCTATAACTATACAAATTATAGATTACACTATTGTCAGGCATACTATCCACTTCACTCATTATTTATTTTTACTTACGTACAATCCTGTACATAATTATCTGCGCAAGCGCAAATACTAAAAAATTTAAGGATTCAACTACTGTTGGAATTCCTGAATAGAAAGAACACTTGTTACATGTTTTGATAAAATTCATAATAAGTTGCAAAGTATAATTAGTTACCACATAATACAAGTTACAGACCCAGTAATGTGATTTAAAACACACTTTTTTAAGAACATTTTACCTAAAATAAGGTGGAAAGAGAAGTATATAAAATCTGAATTATGTACCTATGTGAATTTTAAACTTTCCTAAAATGATTTCTTTGATAAAACGTAATAACTTTTGACGCACACATAGGATCGATTGAGACTTTTAACATTATTATCATTTTTAATGGTAAACCCAAGCTCTCCACCAAAATTTGGCTTTCCGGGAATTTTTGTTATTTCAAATGTCTATTTTTACCGATGTCTATTTTAAGCGATATATAGCGCACTTTTACTATGTATCATCATCATCATCATGTACTATGTACTTATTACCTATGTATGCCATAAAGAAATTTGAAAAAGTTGCCAAAGCAAACTGACTGAACAATGGTATCCAATCTCTGGACTGCTTTTAGATGACTTGGAGAATGCATCTGGGCTACAAAATATATAACAATTTCTTTACATTATAAAATGTGAGCTTAGCGTACATAGTGCGTAATACCCTATTAAAAAATCGTGGTCAATATCACTCCTAGCTCTGGAATCTTCCTACCACTGTAGGAAAGGTATTTCACACACACTGCTGATTACCCGACCTACATATCTGATAATATATATAATATATAATGTCGGGACACCTTTTCACACACGGTCGGTTAGCCCCATGGTAAGTTATTATTTAACTTGTGTTATGGGTGCTAACCCAACTGATAAACTACATATAGCTACATATATACATATTTATAAATACATATTGTAACACCCAGACCACGGCCAACAAGCATGCTCATCACACAAATGTCGACCGAACCGGGGATCGAACGCGTTAACTCAAGGTTCGGCAGTCCGGCGTGGTGACCATTGCGCCATCGAGGTCATCATGACACAGCTTACTACTACGACGGGCACGTAGGAGAAGTACGCCTACGGGTACGGGGCAGTATTTGGTGGATTTAGGCGAAGGTATCTCTATTAAATGTCACGTTATCATTCAAACAAAATATCTAATAAACTACCAATTTATACATTATGTATTTAGCGTATATATCACACACTATCCTTAAAACACTCGATCTAAATATCCGATATCTCCTACGACCGTAGGAAAGTCCTCTAGGCGTAGGAGAACTACGCCTACGGGTCGGTCGGATGCTAGTATTTAGCGGATTTATACGAAGGCTCTTCCGTTGGCTGCGGCGCTTTACGTTTCTGAATTATATTTTGGATCTGTAACAATATATTTTAGAATCAAAAATGATGTTTGGAGAGAAATAAGTTTTTTTAAGTTGTGTGACTGATGCCCGTTTTTACCAACAATCTCAACGTTTCCCTAGCTAAGTGTCACTAAGAATAAGGGCTCCCCCAATAATAAAGGTTATAAGGGACACTTAAACGTTGGTGAAAACGAAATTCGTATTAAGTGTTCACTAAATGCTCCTAGGGGACCTATAAATTTAGATATTTGTTGATGAAAATGGGCATAAGTCTATAAATAGTCGTCTTAGAGTGAAAATTTCGGAAATGCATTTATTTTTTTATTGCGTTTCTAGGAAGAAGTCATCTCAAAAGCAGATCTTATTTCTTCCCCTGAAATGTTAATGCCCGTTTTCACCAACAATCTCTTAATCTAAGTGCCACTTAGAATAAGGGCTCTCCCAATTTTGACATAAATAACTATGTATAAGGGACACCTAAACTTTGGTGAAAACGAAATTCTTATTAAGTGTTCCGTAAATGCTCTTAGGGGATCCCTAAATTTAGGTATTTGTTGGTGAAAATGGGCATAAGTGTATTAAGTGTCCCTTAAGTACGGATATTGAGCTCTCGGCGGAAGAGTGGGGATCGCTTTGCGCACTGTACACATAAGGCAATAAACCAATAAATCGCTTCCAAATATCCGTGCCGATAACTATACACTTACGACATTTTCATAAGAAATAAAAATGTTTTTTTTTTTTTTTTTGTAAAAATAGCTTTTTAGCGCAAAGAACCGTATATGTCGTCGTTTCCAAATATGTACAAACCAACACATTTTTTAGAACATTTCACCTGTTCATTACTTAAATATTATATACCTGTTGCCACTCTCTATCAAGTTCAGCCTTCTCGCTCTTGTCCTTGGTCTTCCTGGTCTTGCGTCCGTCCTGCGTCTTGACGCCGTACTGGAAGGCGGCCTTGGGCAGCGCCTCCTTGCTGCTCATGTAGGCTGAGTACTCTTCCTGGGTGTCGAAGTCCCAGCGACCTGTGTTGTAAGGAAGAATTAGTGTTGCCATTGATGCAGAAATGGTCGCAAAAGATTTGTACTCGAGAGGAACCAAAACTTCAAGTGATATGGCAAAAAGAAACAAAAATTCAGGGTTAAACTGAGCGTCAGTTGAATTTTGAAAATTCATTATCTGTGAAAATTCATTACGTGTGATTATGACGATTTGTCCTAATTATATTAATAAGATAAACATTTTCGCTTGAATTTTCTGTGTAGGTAATTTAGTAACATTGTTCATAACAATTTCATATAATGCACAATGTGGAATAAACTTACGATGAAAAATAAGAGTATTTCTACAGATAATGGGGTCTGTTCTTGGCTTTACTAATAAAGCAATTTAGAAGATATTTTCATACCTTTGCTCAAGTTAGTGCTATTTTACAGCAAAACAAACCTATAGGTCCCTTCTTATTGCCGGCATCCATCTTGGTATAATCGACGGAATCATCGGAGTCGTCGATAGCGTCGTCCATCTCTCGCAGGCCGGGGTAGCACTCGGCGTAGCCCTCGGGCTCGGCCGCCAGGCGGGACAGCAGGGCGGCTGACCGGACTGACTTCTCTTCTCGGATGCGACACACTGGCTGCCTAAGTTTTTTGGTATTTTACAACAAAACTTACCTATATATAGGCGCTTTCTTACTCCATGCTTCCATCTTGGTATATATTTATGAAGCCATCGAAGTAGGCGCAACCTCCTGGCTGCATGATCTCTTCTCTTCTCTTCGCTCTTGGTATAATCGTCTTAACTGCCTTAAGTTTTGTGATATTTTACAATAAAACTTACCTGTACATTATTTTTTATTTCAAGCATCTATCTTGGTATGCGACTTGGACGCGACCTCCTGGCTGCCTAAGTTTAGTTGCATAAATAAGCAAAACCTACCTATAGGTCCCTTCTTATTGCCTGCATCCATCTTGGTATAATCGACGGAATCATCCGAGTCGTCGATCGCGTCGTCCATCTCTCGCAGGCCGGGGTAGCACTCGGCGTAGCCCTCGGGCTCGGCCGCCAGGCGGGACAGCAGGGCGGCTGACCGGACTGACTTCTCTTCTCGGATGCGGCCCACTGGTTCTGTTGCTGGTAGGTATTCTGGAAAAAAGTTAGTAAGTAGCTGTAGTTTATTGAATTAATTTTTTTGTCTAATCTATTTTATATCTCTATAATCTATATTACAAAGAGGAAAGAATCAAAAAGGCTCCGGAAGTACTTAACCGATTGTAATTTTATTATTTTTTCACTGCTAGGAAGCTACATTATTGCCGAGTACTTATTATATATTTTAGGCCTACCTACTTCATTCGGGTACGGGCAGTAGTTCTCACGGGATGCGAGTAGGTAGTAGTAGGTATATAATAGTTTACGATATATTCCTTACCCTTCTCCAATAAGCCATATAGCTCTATTCAGACTATGATTTTACAGTGTGTCGCAAGAAACATGTCATCAAAACAAGAAATACTTTTACACCCAAAGTTTTACTATTAATTTAAATTTTTCCTACGAACATCTTACTAAATAGTCACCGGAGTTATACTAAACAGCTATAAGTGAAATTTTACATCGTCATAAGTACAGTCTTATTTACAAGACTAGCTGTTGCCCGCAACTTCGTCTGCGTGGGCAATATAGAATAGTCAAAATACTACTTATCCCGTAGGTGCATTCTTTCACGTGACAGTATAATTAGGATTAGCACTTAGCAGTAGCATAGATGTCATAGGTGTCATTGAACATCATTGGCAGTCGTTACGGGTAGTCAGAAGCCAGTAAGTCTGACACCAGTCTAACCAAGGGGTATCGGGTTGCCCGGGTTACTGGGTTGAGGAGGTCAGATAGGCAGTCGCTTCTTGTAAAGCACTGGTACTCAGCTGAATCCGGTTAGACTGAAAGCCGACCCCAACATGATTGGGAAAAAGGCTCGGAGGATGATGACTTAGCAGTAGCATAGATTCATTGATCAAGGTTGTGTTGTGGATGTGACCATTTATCTAAACGAAAGAAGTAAATTTTGTGACGTTGTGAATATCTCTGGATCTAGTCAGCCAATTTGGAAAATTATTACGTATGGTGCGTAAGTAATTTTCACAGGAAACAGCTATAATCTATGTCTATATGCTTTGAGTCTGACAAAGCTGTCATTTGTAAATTTTCTGCAGCTGCTGCGACTAATCAGAAGCCAGAAAGTCTTTCAGTCTTACCATGGATATCGTCTTGTGTAGTTGACTGGATTGAAGATAGGTAGATAGGTAGTCGCTCCAAGCAAAATATTGGTACTCAAACAGATTCGGTGACTGGAAGCCAACACCAACATAGTTGGGGAATAGCTGGATGGATGATAAAATGAGTCATCATTATCAGCAGGCGCATAGGGTAGGATAGTTTCACTTACTCACTATGGTAAGGCTGACCCCACATTAGGCGTGCGCGATCCTCGGGCGTGTGAGTAGCGCGGGCGTCGCGAGCGCGCTGCGTGAACGTCGCGTTTTGCTGCCCTGCGGCATGTGTGAAGAGTGCAAGCGACGCGCTCGCGGCGAGCACGCGGCGCTCAAGTTGCGTATTTACCCCTTCGCCCGCTATCCCCGCCGCTCGCTAAACGCCTTAGCAGTTAAACGTCAAGGAGAGCGGCGCGTGCGCGCCGCGAGCGCCCTGCAAACGCCGCAGGGCAGCAAAACGCGACGCTCATGCAACGCGCTCGCGACGCACGCGCGGCGCCCGCGCTACTCACACGCCCGAGGATCGCGCACGCCTAATGTGGTGGCCTAAGCCGGGACTCCATCGAAATGTTTGCATTAGTTCACGAATAGGCAAAATGTACGTATCTGTGAGAGTCCACTTCATGTGTTCGTACTTGAAACCTGCAGTTTTGCCAAGATTTTAAAAATGAGCGCTCGCAATTTGTCATTTTTTGGTGGAGCCAGCAAATCAAAAGAAACATAAGTGTTGTATACTGTGCGTCACTACCGCACACCGGGAAAATTTTGCTCTTGCGGAGGACGTATATTTTGTGTCACACGTAAACAGGACGACAGTAAGTATCCACCGAAACACTTTCAAAGATCTGATGAACGAACAAATCAGACCTGACTTGGTCACCTGGGGCCAATCAGAGCTCTATGAAGCGATAATACGCTTTGGCTCCTACTGTTATTGTGGTTTCTGAAAATTTATTCACCTCATTCAACGATGAATGTAATTCTGATGGCGACGTTGGCAGATCAACTCTTTTGACTTCTCGAATAGGATACCATTGGTTTTTGTGCTATGCACACCTGCAATGCATTCTGGATTAGGATAGGATATAGGTGGATAGGTTTTGCAACAGAGAACAATTCTATCTTTAGATTTGTGATTAAATGACATCAAACGTAGTTTTATATAAAAGGTATTTTTTTAGACTTGGCTCGGGTCGTACTGAGACTGTTCGTAATCGTGAACAGTGTACTTGCGATCAGAAGTTGAAAGTAAGCATGTCTCTGGTATGCGGCGCGTAATTTGTACGTTTTCAGACGCATAAAGCATTTTACGTGTGTATGGTATTAAATAGAGAAAGCTCCCATTTCTTATCTGCATTTGTATCTGTTCTTGTTTTTAAAGCTACAGAATCCTACATTACCTACCTCACGCTTAGCAGCGCTTGCGAGAGATAGACCCTCATTTCTTCTAGGATTAAGTTTACATATTTTGCATCAGAAAAAATAATTAAGGTCTACTTAATACTACTCACTCAAAGTAATTTGTTTTAAGGCCAGCACATTAGTGGAAGATAAGCTAAACTATGTTTATGAAAAAATCCTGATATGAACTCCATCTGTAACTTTAAACGATAATTAATTGTTCCACTAAAGTCATCATTTTTGACATAATGTTCAAAAAATAATTTAGATGGCACCGTTTTAAATTTGGCTGAAAACTATTAATTTTCTTTTCATCAAGGTAATAATTATAGTTGGATTTTGATGTGGCACGGCAAACTGACAAACACTATTGAAATGTCTATCGAAAAATTACACTACGTGTTAAAATATGGTGAATTACGGAAAATACACAACTCCATCTGTTGAAATAATAATCCTCTATAAAGAATGTATGGTAATATTGTCATTTACCACCTCGCTCCTTTGACTAATTTGATGTATTTTATTTACCACAGATTTAGCACAGATGGAGCTACTTTAACCTTGGCTAAACAAAATTTTCATATTTTTTTCTTCCGAAGTTACTTATAAAGGTGTGATTTTCTGTGTAAAGATTAATAATAGGCCGATCAACTAATATAAGTACAACATTCAAATGTACAGTTTTGACAAATAGATTGCGTGTCGTAATATTTTACATCTTGAATTCACAAAATTTATCATATCTTTTGATAAAGTGAATCGATTTCGATGAAACAAAAACTAAGTAATACCCCAAGTTACGTAGAATTTTTGTATATAAGCATTGTCTGCATTTAATTCGTAGATTTTACGTGAATCCCGAACGAACAAACAGACAAACAGACAAAAATGACAAAAATGATGGAAATGGGTTCTGTTAGTTATTCTTTAACATGCTGGCTATTTTTTTTGTCAATTTCTTCAATGTACAAAAATTACTTTTCTACAGATTTATTATATGTATAGATTACAAACAAAATATTATACTAGGAGCACTAATATTTAACCTACAAACCTACTACAAAAGGTACATACCGTCATCCTTATCAGCATCAGCGGGTTTATCAAAGTACCCGCCCGCCCTGGGCCTGTCCTCGCGTCGCTCGTGCCGCTCGCCCGCGGTGTACTCGCCTATCTCGCCGTAGATCGAGTCGTCGGCTCGACCCTTCTCTGATGCCTTATCCTGGGGAGCAGGTTGATCATCAGTTTATGTATTTACCAAAAGATCAAGATAATTAATTCAAAGTAGGCTGAAAATCAGCAATTTTTAAAGATCAAATTTACAAAGGATAGCCCCCAAAACGCCCACTTTTCATCACTTCTTATGTGTTTATGTATATAGTTGACGATACAGGAAAAAATATAACTATCAAGTGCAAAGGTACTCCGTATTTCTTAAGAAATCTCTTCCAGCAGGCCCAGTATAGTTTATATTAGAATAGTTCATATATTACTTGGTAAGTGGAGAGGTATATGATGAGATGTTAAGAAAATATGCTGTACAGGTTTTCTTTTGGCTATGTCCTGTACTTGTGTTATGTGGTTCACCTGGATATCAGCCTATCACGATATTATACCTTGGTCTTCTTGAGCTTCCTATGTGTGCCGTGTCGCAGGTACGAGAAGATCTGCGCCAGTTTGTCCAGCACCAGGTCGCCGGCAGCACTGGCGGCCGGGGCTGCGGCATCAGGCATATCGCGTCTACTCCTAGTGGAAGTTACTAATCGTAGATAGTATACCTTGGTCTTCTTGAGCTTCCTATGTCTGCCGTGTCGCAGGTAAGAGAAGATCTGCGCCAGTTTGTCCAGCACCAGGTCGCCGGCAGCACTGGCGGCCGGGGCTGCGGCATCAGGGACTGAAGGTGACATACCTTGGTCTTCTTGAGCTTCCTATGTGTGCCGTGTCGCAGGTACGAGAAGATCTGCGCCAGTTTGTCCAGCACCAGGTCGCCGGCAGCACTGGCGGCCGGGGCTGCGGCATCAGGCATATCGCGTCTACTCCTAGTGGAAGTTACTAATCGTAGATAGTATACCTTGGTCTTCTTGAGCTTCCTATGTCTGCCGTGTCGCAGGTAAGAGAAGATCTGCGCCAGTTTGTCCAGCACCAGGTCGCCGGCAGCACTGGCAGCCGGGGCTGCGGCATCAGGGACTGAAGGTGACATACCTTGGTCTTCTTGAGCTTCCTATGTCTGCCGTGTCGCAGGTAAGAGAAGATCTGCGCCAGTTTGTCCAGCACCAGGTCGCCGGCAGCACTGGCGGCCGGGGCTGCGGCATCAGGGACTGAAGGTGACATACCTTGGTCTTCTTGAGCTTCCTATGTCTGCCGTGTCGCAGGTAAGAGAAGATCTGCGCCAGTTTGTCCAGCACCAGGTCGCCGGCAGCACTGGCGGCCGGGGCTGCGGCATCAGGGACTGAAGGTGACATACCTTGGTCTTCTTGAGCTTCCTATGTGTGCCGTGTCGCAGGTACGAGAAGATCTGCGCCAGTTTGTCCAGCACCAGGTCGCCGGCAGCACTGGCGGCCGGGGCTGCGGCATCAGGCATATCGCGTCTACTCCTAGTGGAAGTTACTAATCGTAGATAGTATACCTTGGTCTTCTTGAGCTTCCTATGTCTGCCGTGTCGCAGGTAAGAGAAGATCTGCGCCAGTTTGTCCAGCACCAGGTCGCCGGCAGCACTGGCAGCCGGGGCTGCGGCATCAGGGACTGAAGGTGACATACCTTGGTCTTCTTGAGCTTCCTATGTCTGCCGTGTCGCAGGTAAGAGAAGATCTGCGCCAGTTTGTCCAGCACCAGGTCGCCGGCAGCACTGGCGGCCGGGGCTGCGGCATCAGGGACTGAAGGTGACATACCTTGGTCTTCTTGAGCTTCCTATGTCTGCCGTGTCGCAGGTAAGAGAAGATCTGCGCCAGTTTGTCCAGCACCAGGTCGCCGGCAGCACTGGCAGCCGGGGCTGCGGCATCAGGGACTGAAGGTGACATACCTTGGTCTTCTTGAGCTTCCTATGTCTGCCGTGTCGCAGGTAAGAGAAGATCTGCGCCAGTTTGTCCAGCACCAGGTCGCCGGCAGCACTGGCAGCCGGGGCTGCGGCATCAGGGACTGAAGGTGACATACCTTGGTCTTCTTGAGCTTCCTATGTCTGCCGTGTCGCAGGTAAGAGAAGATCTGCGCCAGTTTGTCCAGCACCAGGTCGCCGGCAGCACTGGCGGCCGGGGCTGCGGCATCAGGCACGTCGTGCTTGCTCCTGGTGAGGGTTGTGGGTATGTCGCTGTCGGCGCCAGCTTCCTCGTCTAGTTCTACTACGTACGCCATGCGGCCGGGACCGAACATCTCGTTGCGGATGATTTTTTTGTTCCTGTAAATGAAGGAAATAAGTTTAATTACATGATTATAGAAGTATGCATATACAGAACAAGCTGTTTTCCGGCGGTTTCACCCACATTCTGGGGGAACTTCTGCCTGTACGTGGATACCACACCTACCACAGCTTTTTCTCCACCACCCAAAGGTAGACTGGCAGAAAACGCCTATGACGTTAAGTCCGCCTTGTACGAAATGTGCAGAAGCATTAAATAAATAAATAAATAAAATATCAATTTAAAACTGAACTTTTAAAATCGATTCTTAGAGCTTTTAGTGTACAAACTAACAAAATAATGTTTCCTTTTTATTACATTAATATATGTAAATAACAAAACAGAATGAAACTTGAGAAGGTACCTATGTATTGCAAATAAACATAACCGAAATAAATGTTAGAAGATTTAAAATAAAATAATTTTGTTTCTACAATAGTGTCATGACAAGTCAATGAGTAACTTAATACTTACTTCTGTTCTTGTATCATGTTGTAGATATTTTTCGCCATTGTCGTTTCAAACTGCATCTCTTCTTCCTATAAGAAAGCATTTAATTTTTTTTCAATATCTTCTCAGAAGACAAAGTGTTATTAATTTCCTTTGTGTTACATTACAAGGGCGTCAAATAATTTATTATTTCTTTGTGAATACTTTTTCAATACAAGAGGATGGCAAATTTCTCAAAAAAAATGAAATAATTGCAGCTGTTTTATAGTTATTAATGTTTATACCTAAAAATAATAAGTTTTTCCTGTAAAATATTGCACATACCACAGGCACTTCTTTCTTCTCTTTAACGGGTTCCACGGGAGCCGTGACAAGACGTTCCATTTCAGCTTCCTGCTCCTGTTCCCTAGTTTGTATTTCAGATCTCACCTGCAGACAACACAACAATTTTTTAATATTTACCTTCTTGCTACAATTGAAAGCTACTGAATGGATTTTGTTTTAACTTGGCAATAATATAGCTTCATCGTCTGCCTAGCCTTTTCCCAACTCATTTGGGGTTGGTTTCCAGTCTAACCGGATGCAGCAGAGCACCAGTGTTTTACAAGGAGCAACTGCCTATCTCAACTCTTCTACACAGTTACCTGGGCAACCCAATACCCCTTGGCAGTAATATAGCTTAAATATATAACATAAAGTATATTTTACTATCAAAATTTGAGTTTTCTTGCTTGGGACACTGATGAAATTACAGGGGAAAGTAAATATTAACAATTAATAGTAATAATACCTTTTGCAGCAAAGCATAATCAAGACCTTTCACCAAATGGGTATGTTCCATGTCACCTCCAAGATACTTGGATTCCTGTAAAACGAAAAAAATATTAAGAAAATGTTCAGTTCAATATTAGGCTTACATATTATAAAAAACATGTCAAATGTATTCATAACCTACAATATGATTGTAATGAACTTGAACTATCATACTTATTTCATAAATATGAATATACAAACCTGAATAAGTTGTCTTCTTCGCTCTTTGGCATCCATTCCCGATTTCAAATCCGGTGCTACAGCTCTGCAAAGATATGCATACTGTTATATTACCTTTCTTAGTATTTACCAACAGTGTTTAAGCCTAGCCTACAAAGCTAACCTAACTCTAAGTTCTAACCAGACTTTAGACCCCTCTGAAAAGCCCTGGGTCTATCCTTAAAAATGTCACCATTCAAGAGTGGCACTATATAGAGTTCATGAGGTTTCTTGCAAGTTTTTCTTTGTGGGACCATCTTTTTGACATCAGGCAATTAGAGTGAGGATTCATACGAGCCTGCGAAGCCTGTGGGACTTTAATGCATAATGAGTTAATGAAAAACTAACCTGTAAGCACTGCTAGTGTTGCTGGTTGGATCCATAGGCCCCAACTCATTGACGCCGTCCCTCCTCTCCCGCGCCCGGTCTCTGTACTTCTCAGCTAATTCAGCTAGCTTGTTATCTTCCTGCTTTTTCAGTGCAGCATAGTAAGACTTCTTCTTTCGTCGAAGCTCACCTTTGTTCTCAGCGGGAGGCTGCATAGACCTGGAATTTTTGGACATTTAGTCATCTTTAGTAGGTCTGTAAGTCATCTGATTGGAGTAGAAATAGTTCCTTACTTGAACTTCAGGAATAATCACCGATAATGGACATGAATATTGATGCCGAAAATACCTACAAAAAATGACTTACCCAGCATTGGCCATGGCTTCTCGCACCGAGCCCGTGGGGTGGGAGCCCCCGGAGCCCCCGGGCGTAGCCCTAGGAGTCATCAGCAGCTTCCTAAAGTCTTCATTTGTAAGCCTTTGAGACGCTGGGGTCTGCTCCACGCTGTTGTCATCCATTTTTACGGTTTTTGTTTCAAACTTCTCTGTTAAATTTTGCGGCTATGCCGCTGCTGTAACTTCACTACAGGAGGGCGCAAATCAAGTCTACAATATTTTATTAATTAACGCATTGCAAAACGACCCTTGGAAACAACATTGATATTTACTTTGACAGATAGATTTTTTCAGCATATTTTGTAGCATCCGCATTCGAAACCAAGTCTTTTGAGCATTAATTAAAGACACCAGAGAAAATAACTTTTATCTTGTGATTTTTTATGCCATGGATGAAATTATTCTACACGTCGCGTCGTGGTTAGAGTAGTATGGTATTAGAAATAAAAACAACAATGAATACGCAAAACGCTTTATTGAAACTTAGGAACCTAGCAAACATTGTTTATTCGTCACTGTATTTATGAAGTTACCCAAATAAGCTGTGAAAAGTCGTGCCCTTGTATCCAACATTTCCTACAGGATTGTCTTGGAAAGTTATGTACATTCTGCAACAAAGCAACAATTTTTAAATAGTAGGTATATACCTTCCCTCTATCTGATACTGAACAAAAAAAAATGTTACCAAGCCCTACCGCAGTCTTAGAACATGGACTGTACAATGAAGATAGATGGGTTTCGTAGGCATATTTTCTGAAATGATACCTACTCTATCCAACACTCTGGAAAAGCAGTTGCCTGGCCAAAACCAGTTAGTAGTCGATAATGTTTCATGTAGGTACTGAATTACTGATGTGAACCCCAACATAGAATGATAGATGATTTTTTTTGCTGCTACGAAAAACCATGAAAAAATTCCAAATCTGTTTAAGGGAAAACCCAGCAATTACCGGAGAATTTCAACAAAAACTACGCGACGTTAAAATGCATAAATATTTATTTTCCCAAATCTCAAAAATACAGATTACTCTTACGCTTCTAAAAAATAATTTAAATAAAAACACCATAAATTCACAACATAAACTTGGCTCTTAACAAAAAAATAGGAAAGGACGTAAAAAAATAAAAAAAGTTTACCAATGACTGGGAATACGCAATATGACTATGGGTATAACATATTGACTAAAGGTAAGCGTCCACAGGCCCGCGTCGCACGTATCGGACGAATCGCATTATAGCATAGCTACCTATAGGAGCGGCCCGTACGATGATTAGACGCAGTTGTATGAATTTTTATAGGCAAACTAAAATCCGTTACGTGCGATGTGTCCGACAGTGCGATGCGTCCGATACATGCGATGCGTGCCTGTGGACGCTTACATTAGGAGGCAAAATACATTGCTGCTTTCGTCGTTATATAAAAAAAATCTCCATTTAATAAATGATGATGGAAATGAACCAGATTTGATCATGCGATGAAAAATTAACCATTTAAAAGGCACTATAAATATTGTTCTGGTTAAAACCTCTTTCAGGGCATAATGGCAGTAACTTATAATGTGAATAAATCAGGATAATACATTCTTACAACTAAAAAATAAAGACCAGACCAGACTTGCGAATTTAACAAACTTCATAAAAGGAGGTGCTAAGTTTGCCCTGTATGTATGTTTGTGCGCAATCACCTCACGTTTGGCTGAACCGATTTTAATACGATTTTCAGCGTGGTACTTTAAAGTTTTTGAATTCGGTTTTACATTTATTTTCTTTGTAATTTGACAACAGTCATTGAACATACTCTGAGTGTCACTTAATTAACGTTAGTCTGGTCTGACCTTTACAGAAGAAAAAATAATACATTTGTATGTAGGTTTTAGTGTTGCAAAAAAACAGTTTTTT
The DNA here is from genome assembly GCF_030705265.1 of Helicoverpa armigera. Lineage (NCBI taxonomy): Eukaryota > Metazoa > Arthropoda > Insecta > Lepidoptera > Noctuidae > Helicoverpa > Helicoverpa armigera. The sequence goes on from NC_087141.1 coordinate 9,015,716, forward strand.
TTCTAATGTGAAAAAAAACCTTGAAAAAAAACCCTGATAAAAAACTGTTTTTTTTCTGGGCCTGGTTATTTTCAAGAGCATAATAACCCTAAAATTATTAGGGCATTTACCGTTAAAGATTAATACTTAAGATTACAAGATAGTCTTAGGTTTATTCTTGAATCTACGGTACTTTTCTGATAAAAATATTGGCAACATTCATTGATATTAACTCAACGAAAGGGAAATTTTGAAAATTGAACTAAAACTTACGCTAGAAAAAAAACCAAATTTAGAAAAAAAACAACGATGCAAAGTTTTTTTTCATGTTTTTTTTCAAAGAAGTGAAAAAAAACAAATCGTTTTTTTTCATTTTACATCACTAGTAGGTTTATCCGAAAATAGCGTGGAACGTGGTGCCCTTGAAGCCGACGTTTCCCGTGGGCTCATCTTGGAATGTTATGTACATCCTGAAAGAATTATTGCTATTATTACTTCCCATGCATATGATTCTGTATGATATGTTTTTTACATTAGTAATATGCCCATGAAATGCTTATAAATAAGCTATGGTCCGCAGTTGTGAACTTCCCTTTTCATGCCGAAAACGGTTTTGTCCATCGGGGTGAACAGTGTCTACTATTCTCAAAAATGAGTCATCAAAAACAATTTTGGGTTCAGACACTCAATCAAAAAAACAGTATTCGACATCCCTTATCCTAATTAATTTATTTGTGATTGGCGCAGCATATCTTCTTCCATACCATCCTATCTGACATCAAATCAAACTCATGTTTTTAATTTAAAATAAGACTAAAAGAACTCTTTAGCCGCGTACGCACGTACGAACAAATTTGTTGCGTTACATGATATGCAACAACTTGGTTCGCACGTGCGTACCATCGAACATCGAACACTCTGTTCGTCAAACATGTTCGCGGCGATCCTTGTAGTGTGTTCTGTATGGACGGTGTTCGAAGCGCTTTAATAACTTCACAATCGACCACTTCCAACGGCGCCGTCATGGCTACTAAGATAGAGTTCACGACGGTTGTTCGCGAACTCGACTCGAACTATGTTTGCGTTCGTGTTCGAATATGCCGTCCATACGTACGAACCAAATGTTCGGGTCTGGTGTTTGTGTTCGCTATGTTCGTGTTCGTACGTGCGTACGCGCCTTTTCGGAGTCTTTCAAAACGTCAAGCTAGTTTTGTTTACACATTTCACAAGTAACACTCTTGGCAGCCATATCGCCTTTCATTTCTCACGATTCAAACAAACATTACATTTAGGTAATATTACGAAGAGGTTTTAATACTTTATGATAATGTGATCATGGACCACCTTTTTATTAATAATCTTATCAAAGGGTATTGGGTGACCCGGGTTCTTGGGTTGAGGAGGTCAGACAGGCAGTCGCTCCTTGTAAAACATGGGTACTCAGCTGCATCTGGTTAGACTGGAAGCCGACCCCAACGTAGTTAAGCAGCTGATGATGATGAACCACCTCTAATGAGCGTAGTAACTAAAGGACCATGTAGCAATAGGTCTTAAGATCATATGAGTCAACCATGAATTAATTAATGATTGCTTATTAACCACTGCTGCTACTAATCCTAACAGTACTAATTTAGAACTAGCTGTTTCCCCGCGGTTTCACCCGGGGGCACTACGGCCCGTACCGGGATAAAATATAGCCTGTTTACTCATGAAGAATGTAGCTTTTCAACAGTAGGTAAAGATTTAAACCGAGTACAAACAAACAAAAAAATCTTTATAATATGTACTAAAGAAATAAAGATTAAGCAAATTGTTGTTAAAATTATTATGTACGAAATGAATTAAATTATGTACCAACAACATATGGTTCATCTATTATTTTCTAGGTTCATGGACAAAATAAACTTTTTTGGTCGATAGAGTCCTCCTATTGTGGTCAAAATCTATGACTATCTACAGTCAGTCCCACTAAAAATCATCTAACAACTGATACTAGATTGAAAATAGCCCGACATATGAGATGACAATGTACACGCACCTACGTCCGGCGCGTTCAATGCAGTCAGACCTTGCTATGCAGATTGCCTAGATATCCATCCTCCGAGCCTTTTTCCCAATCATGTTGGGGTCGGCTTCCAGTCTAACCGGATTCAGCTGAGTACCAGTGCTTTACAAGAAGCGACTGCCTATCTGACCTCCTCAACCCAGTTACCCGGGCAACCAGATACCCCTTGGTAAGACTGGTGTCAGACTTACTGGCTTCTGACTACCCGTAACGACTGCCAAGGATGTTCAATGACAGCCGGGACCTACAGTTTAACGTGCCATCCGAAACACAGCCAATGCTGTCTAAGATATACTTAGAAAGTACATACAAACTTAGAAAAGTTGCATTGGTACTTGCCTGACTGGTAGATTGCCTAGATATATAGTGTAGAATAGAGGATGTTTATTGTCCGACACGGCATAATATGAAGACATACTAGTACCCACATACCAATACAATACAGATACCGAAATAAAAAAAAAAAAACGAAATCATAAGTCGAGGGAAAAGTAGCCATTAGGAGGGTATTTTCCATTTTTTTCATTTTGGCTAATTTTTTTTTAAGAACAATTATTTTTTAATAACTATTTGCATGTTTAGATAGCTTATTTGAAATTAATACCATAATTTGACTCTATTATTGATTTTTATAAGTAAATCAAGTTGCAAATAATCTCTCTAAATACCGTAACTAATAGCTTATTCTAATTAACATTACTTAATGACAAAAGAAAATACAATTAACAGACTTAATAAGCGTTTAGGTGCAAACCTATTCAATTAAACAAGCATGCTATCTAGCCCGCTTATCGCGCCAGAAGTGTAATTATTACACTCGAGTGCACGATAACAGGGTACTCTTGACTTTATTCACATAGTCTAAGAGCCAGCAAACGCCAGACCTATGTTATTTTATAAAGGCTGAAAATGTGTGCATCTACCTTGCAGTGGCTATGAACGATAGACTACTGCGCAGTTTGACTGACGGTGGCTTGAAAAATATATTAAAAAAATACTTTACCTAATTTTTTGTCAGTCGTATCCTATTAATATACGGACCACTTTTTATATGTATGAGATAAATAATTGCTGTAAGGTACAAAGTTTCAGCCTTTATAAAATAACGCAAGTCTGGCGGTCGCTGGCTCTTGATCTAACAGTCTAGAACAATACGACTGTTAGATAACAATATGTGTTTATAAACTTACGACTAGCGAGACCTACTGCAGAGTCTGCAGAGATCAAAGATTATTTATTGACTGCTGGTTTCCCGCGGTTCTATTTGAATAGCTACTTAAAAAAATATAAACAACCAGTAAATATTTACAAATAAATAAGGAGAATTATAACTAAGTTTCAACAAACTTCGCTAAGCATCGATATCAGCGGGAATTGTGCCCAAAAGATTTTATATAAATGTTATTAAATCATTATTACCCACGACGGAACGGAGCAGGTATATGCGTTTAGGGTGAGAGATGTGCGTTTGTGTGTTTGTGCAAAGTAATGTTCCCACCTATCTTCTAAACTCGTGGGTTTTTTCAATATTTTTGTTCAGTAGTTTATTCGTCCATAACCGTTATTTCTTTTAAAAACGTTGCACGTGAAAATACATGGTACCCAGTTGTTTTAACTAAACTGACGGTTATTTTGTAGGTGGACCTTAATGTGTATTCGTGTAAAAAGTCCTATTCTGATTGTGTACCTTTAGTTAAGTGCCCTACTCAAATGGAGTACCTATACATAGATTGGACCTCGTTTTTAGTACCCACTCTATAAATTATAGTTTGTTAACTGTGTTACGCAGTGCGAGCCCGATAATTATCGGACTCGCACTGCGTAACACAGTGTTCGCATCATCCTCCGAACCGGACAATCCAATACCCCTTGGTTAGACTGGTGTCAGACTTACTGGCTTCTGACTACCCTTAACGACTGCCAAGGATATTCAATGACAGCCGGAACCAATACAGTCTAACGTGCCATCCGAAACACAGCCATGGGTGTCTAATGGACACACTCAGAGACATTTAATGGTTACTTAAGCCGTTCCTTAGTGCAGAATGTCTATGAGAATCTGTCACTGAGGAGTGACTTAAGTAATCATATCATATACATATTAAAAAGTACATACAAACTTAGAAAAGTTGCATTGGTACTTGCCTGACCTGGAATCGAACCCGCACCCTCATACTTGAGAGGTTGGTTTTTTGCCCAATGGGCCACCACGACTCCATAACACAGAGTTCTGGAGGTAGTTATTATAACAGACAGACAGAGTTAATTTCACATTATTTAGTAAGGATTTACTTAACAACGCGATGCCTCGGTATTTGAAATAATTTGAATACAAACACGACCCCATTTCCCATGGATAAATAAGTCGTTATTTCCACGTTATTTAAACTTTCAATGGCGTGTGATGATCTCTCTCTTAACCATTAACTATAGACTTTAAGATATTTGTTTATAAAAATACTACGTTTGAAATTCTGAAGCTATGTATTAAACTAGCTGCTTCTCACGGATTTACCTACTTGTCCATGGAATTTGACTTGTTTCAGTAGGTATCTCATAATACATAAGCCTTCCAAGAGTATATCAGATGAGGAAACAAGCCTATACAAGAATTAAATAGGTTTTAATATTATTAAGCTGAATACATAGTTTGTTTGAACGCGCCAATCTCTAGAACTACTGAATCGATTAAAAAAATCTGTCAGTGTGCGGAAGCTGGTTCAAAACAATATTACTTTATTTCTAACTTCTTCGATTACAATAACTTTTTTATGAGATTCACACTAAAAATCTCGTCAGTTTTATAAAAAGCGTATATTCCACGGAGTAAGCAAATATGAGCGGATATGCTATAATGCAGGTAAGTCAGACGCCTTCTTCTACGTCGAATTTGTACGCTGGGCATGACCAAAACGATCATTTACCAGTGAACTAACGAAGCGTTCGGGTTCTTTGAGACATCTGTCAACGATTTATGGTATTACAAAAAATTCTCTGGTCTAAAGAAGGCTTATAAGGGCGATAACAGTAACGTTCCTCTTCTCCCGCATGGTTATGGCACCTCCGCTAGTCATTTTGTTCTCCATGATATAATCTAAGTATATAAGACATACACCTACATTCCGTCTGTCTGTCTGTTATTCTTTCAATTCCGGAGTGAGCGCTATTGAAATTGCTGCGCCTCGATTCACAGGTGTTAATAGCTAAACAAATGGTACTCAATGGTTTAATTTAAAACGTAGGTACAGTCATGGATATAAGCATACTTCGTATGTCTGACTCACAATGAATATAGTATTTATTTTAATTGTAAAGCAGGCTGTTTCCCACGATTTCACTCTGGCCCTGAATAAACTACTTTATGTAGTTGCCCTCCTTATAACCAATTGACAACTGGCCAAAGATATTTCGAAACAGACCAATTAATCTCAAAACTAAGCAAACTAATCACATTTAGCAGATAGACCTACTGCTTTTACTTGCTGCTTAACTTATTATTCGATATAAACGTAAATACTAGGAAGAATGTTACGATTTAGTGTTAAGAATTCGACAGCGGATAAAAGAGTTTGGAAGGACAAAACATGCTGCACCAACCCCAAAAACGAATTGGCAACCGGGCAGAAGGCAAAGCAAAATAAAAAAAAATATGCAAAACTGACAGTTTCTTTTACAAACCAGACTTTACCAACTTCTTCTTCCTAATCTTACTGTTCCCAAATCATTTGGGGTCTGCACAATATGTGTTTTTCTTCCATTCGTCACTCCAGACTCCATACATCATACTAACACCCACTCCCTTCTTATTCATGTCTTCTTTCAGGCAATCAATCAATCAATCTTTCCCTCTGTCTACCTCTGCCTCTCCATACTTCCACATTCATACTTAAAACGCTCTTTGTAGAAAGCGTTTCACACCATCTCATCACTTGCCCATACCTTACTCAACAAATATTATATTTACCTATCACTCTTGACTCCGAGCTCCTGTTCAACCAGCTCGAAGAGTACTTTAGCATGTTTCTTGTTTTGTTCCACACCAAGTGCCCCGATTGACATGAGGTTGGCAATAGCACAGGGGTCTGTGGTGCCACCAAAGCTCATTGGAACGTCCGGGATTACAGACACCACGCAATACTGTGAAATCAGACATAATAAAAAAAATATTTTTGTCAGAATCAATCTTTTTTTGCTAGCTCTGGGTTACGAAACAGAATGATGTGATAATAAAGTTGATTTGTTTTCTGTGAAATCAAACCCAATTTTATATTGATAATTTTTTTCATGAAAATACTTAATTTTGTCATCAATTATCCATTCCATCATATATCAATATCCATCATATATCAACAATTTTTTTGAGATTAAATAATGTGGTTCAGTGTGAAGTCACACTAATTTTAATTTTCTTTTATTTTATATTGTTGCATACTTACTGCCAGCCCCAACATAGTTGGGAAAAGACTAGGCAGATGATAATTTAATTCAAAAATATTTTTTTTTCTAATTATTTCTTTATCTGAACAGTTAAAGATTAAACAACTAGATATTGGGTGCAATAACATTGAGAACAATAACAATATTAATTATTATTGATAGATGTACAGTGATAAGACTTTCTTTTCTTTCATTCAACATCTTAAAAACCCTATAAAGACGACCCACTGACCAAATGTTCTGTTAATCTTCTTATTCTTTTACTAACATTATGAGTCATGTTACTTGAATAAATAAGCTTTCTATTTTATTCTATTCTATTTGTATAACAGGGCTTCCAATTAAATTCATTATTCATGGAGAAGACAAAATATTCATCACCTGAAGTATTTTAAATGATATTTTCATACTGTAATCACATAATTTTGTTTTATTTTCAGTTTTATAAATGGGATATATAGTTATTTACTAATAAGAAAGTACATTCTCATGTCTGAATATGACTTGCAATATGTTTTTGCTCCTTTAATTGGTCAGTGGGTCGTGGACCAGTGGGTCGTCTTAGGGTATTCAAGTAAAACATAAGATAAAATGGGCAATTATTAAATATTTAAATACCTGTTCAGGTTTTCCAAGAGCCTTTGCCAACACCGGCACAGCTTTCAAAACAAAATCTTGAGGAATTTTGTTCCTTGCCACATTTGTTTCAATTCTAAAGTGCGGCATATTGAATATTTACTCAGTAACTTGAGCACGACTAGACTATTGAGAATCAAAAGTAGATTCTATGCAGTGGGATCAGCAGATTGCGAAAATGTGTTTCCGTTCCGTCTGACTGAAATGAATTAATGAAAATGAAATCCGGCCGGCTCAATGTCAAACAAAGTCATAGAACTAAATGTCAATGGTTTTGATTTATGCTCCAAAGATGGCGCTAGAGTAGTATTTATTATTGCAAAAATAAATTCGTATGGAAAGCAAAAAGTAATACTTATTTGTTATATTGACTGGATTGTTAATTAACTTATAATAAATTTGAGTTGACGTTAGTGTTAGTTAAATCACACGTGACATGAGATAACACGGATAAGCTTTTATTGTCTATGGGTGGTGAATTCCGGTAATTCATCGCCAGTGTTGTGCTCGTAATATCGATGAAATTAAAAATAGAATGATTACATCGAATAAAATCTTCAAGTAATGTTACATGCATATTAAACTATCTATTTTTCTAGACTGAATCGTCCCATTGCTGGGCAAAGACCCATTTCCCCGTACACATGTATATGATGGAGGTCCCTACATTCCTATTTGGTTTACACACCTCTCAATCCATTGTGTGGAAATTGGCACCAAAATTAACGATGTCTGACCGGATCACAAAACCGTGCTTTACAGCTTTTTATATGTATATCACGATAATAAAGTTCCCCACATACACACATTCAAGAAAGCGTCTCATTTTAAATGAGTTATAGATAAAAAAACATAAAATATCTACTAATCAAACACAATACAGGAATTAATTTTAAGCTGTGCACAAAAAAAAACTGGTGGTCCGGAATCATTAACAGAACATATCTGCATCATCAGTAAAAAATTTTTTTTCAGTCTTTTGTCCGCCCTAAAATCAGCAAAATATGGATACTAACAATTCTTACGCGCGCCGAGTAGAGCTCGCGTCAGTAAAAAGGTTTCGCGTTGCCACCCCGTGCCTACTGTGACGACTGTGACCGTACAATCGGTAGCAAAATAAACATCATTCGATATCAATAACTTTACTTTTTTGTACTAAAACACGGCAAAATAAAAATATACGTATCTTCTTTCTTTCTCCTGCCCTGTTCCCAAATATTACTTGGGGTCGGCGCAATATGTCATTTTCTTCCATTTTCCCCTGTCACTCGTCATACTGACACTCACTCCCTTCCTATTCATATCATCTTTCAGGCAATCCATCCATCTTTTCTTAGGTCTTCCTCTTCCTCTCCATCCATCTACATTCATACTTAGCACACACTTTGTTGCATGCGTATCATCCCTCCTCATTACATGTCCATACCACGACAATCTTCTACTTCTCATCTTTTCTGTAACTGGCGCTACTTTCAGACTTCCTCTAATGTAATCATTCCTCACTTTATCCATTCTTGTAACACCACACATCCATCTCAGCATTCTCATTTCTGTTACATGCACTCTCTTCTCGTCCCTCTTTTTCAATGCCCAACACTCCGATCCATACAGTACGACAGGTCTAATGACGGATTTGTAAATTTTGCCCTTCAGTTTGAGGGGCATCCGCGGGTCACAAATAGCGCTAGTTACCTGTCGCCACTTCATCCATCCAGTATTGATCCGATGCGTAACGTCCCTGTTCACCTCACCGTCACTTTGGACGAGTGAACCAAGGTACCGGAAGTCGGAGCAAACTGGTAGGGCATGCCGGCTAGGGTTATGGTCATGGGTCCCGAAATACCGCCAAAATCACAATGAAGGTATTCGGTTTTACTCCTGCTCACCTTTAAACCCACTGTCTCCAGTCTCAGCCGCCATGCCTCCAGTCTACTCTGGACCTCTGGCCCACTCTCCCCCACCAGAACAATGTCATCGGCGAAAAGCATACACCAGGGTGCCTCCTCCCGTATATCTGCCGTAAGCGCGTCCATTACAAGCAGGAAGAGATACGGGCTGAGGGCCGACCCCTGATGTAAGCCAACACCTACACTGAAGCTGGTGGTAGTGCCCGCTGCGGACCGGACTTCTGTACGGCATCTGCCGTACATCGCTCGGATCAACTGCACATACTTCCCTGGTATACCTTTCTCCTCAAGGGCCCACCACAAAACCTCACGAGGCACCCGGTCATATGCCTTCTCGAGGTCAACGAACACCATATGCAAGTTTTGTGTGCACCCTGTACTTTTCGCACAATTGGCGAATACAGAATATAGCGTCCGTTGTACTCCGACCAGGCATAAAACCGAATTGATTTCGTGCGATATCACTCTCTTCTCTCAGCCTCCTTTCAATAACTTTCTCCCACACTTTCATACTATGTGACATTAGCTTTATTCCTCTATAGTTGTTGCAATTCAACACATCACCCTTGTTCTTAAAAATGGGCACCAGGAAACTATTGCACCACTCGTCTGGTATAGTTTCCTCTTGCAACAACTTATTGAAGAATAAAGCCAGCCATTTCCATCCATCCATCTTTAATAATTTCCACACTTCCACTGGTATTCCATCTGGCCCTATCGCTTTTCCATTTTTCATTCCATTCACTGCTAATCTGACCTCATCCTCACATACATTTCTTACAAGGCCCTCGTTCACCGCTTTATGATGGAGCACACCGCTCCACTCATTTTCTTCATTCATCAGTCTTTCAAAATATTCCTTCCACCTACCTTTAATCTCCACATCATTCGAAAGGACCGTTCCGTCTCCATTCTTTACACACCTTATCTGGCATACATCTCTTGTCATTTTCTCCCTAGATTTAACCAATCGGTAAAAGTCATTTTGACCAGCTGGGCTATCTAGAGTCATATCCTCGTGCGCTTTTGCCCTTGAAACAGCCACAATCTTTTTTTTCTTCATCATATTCAGCCTTTTCGTGCTTTTCACTATCATCATTGTCTTCCGTCCGCTGCCATTCCTTGAATTTCATCTTCTTTTCTTTTAATACACTCTGCACTTCTTCCACCCACCACCAAGTTTCCTTCTCTATCACTCCATTCCCTTTTGATTCTCCTAGAATGCTTCTTGCCGCTTTCCTTATACACGTCGCCATTCCACTCCAGCATTCATTCACATTCTTTTCATTCATTTCTCCCATTTCAATCATCTTATCAACCACTACTTTTCTAAATTCCCGGGCCAACTCAGCCTTCCCCAACAGATGCCATTTGATTTTGGGGGGCCGTCTCTCTTTGGCTTTTGGCCGTATTAAAAATATACGTATCTATAAAACTTATTTAAGTATAAGTTGACAAAGTTTGCGCACTGGATAAAATTCATTCCTGTATACATTTTTAAATCAATAGAAAATATCGATTTGTTTTATCGATAACAGTTAGGTTCATTCCTAAAGTTATTAAGTGCAGGCGGGCGGGGGCAAGGATACGCTGCTCCGTCTATGGTGCAGCACAATTCATGCACATATGAGTCGTGTAGGTACTTTCGTTATCAGAAATTCGACTCGAAGCGTGTATAATCGTCGGCCATGTTATAAATACAACGTTTTGCTTTGTTTCGCTCATTGTGCCTAATAAGCTTGCTTTGGTTAGGTTAGTGAAGTTTTTAATCAGTGTTTGAAGCTAAAGGTTGTGTTTAACGTCTTTGAAATGGGTGCAGAGCAATCTACCACGAGTAGGAGCAATGCCTCGACTCCAACACAGTAAGTGTTACTCAATATTTCATTAATTAAAGTATCAACATGGTATTGGGTAGCTATTTTTGTTGAGCATTTTTATTATGAAGGTAGATGCTTTTAAAGTTTGTTTATATAAACAAAATAACATTGTAGATTTATTGTTGTTTTAAAACATCACCTACTTTGAAGTGATAGTGCTCATCAAATAACTTTGCTTCTCCGAGAATGTTGAAGCGAAAAAAGATTGTAAGTTAACAAAACATGTCTTGTACGTTTCTCAGCAAATAAGTATTTCCGTTTGGAGTCAATCATTTGACCCGTCATAATATACGAAATATTATCACTTTCGGTACTTCCCAATATTCTATCTATCTTGGGGTTTGTTGACTAACGATGGGAATTTGACAATCATCATCATCATCAGCCTATCGCAGTCCACTGCTGGACATAGGCCTCTCCAAGAATTTGACAATACCTACTTGTATTTGTATGAGGCTTATGTAAGCGTGTGAATTTTGGGTTGCGGGATTGTTCGAAAGAGTTACCGCGGCCCTGGTACATAAAAGGCCTACGACGAAACACGACGGTTTTTAGTCAGTAAGAATCTGACACTCCCTCACCGCTGCTAACCCACGGCGGGAGGGGATCATCTGATGAATTTTACGTCGTTAAATAAAAGCGTGTGAATGTTATTCAGCAAATCCACAGATAGCAGTAGATAGCATATCGGGAACGGCGGTTCACCAACGTTTAAGCTGAAAGGACTATTTATTGACATAAGGTCATCTGGGTCTCGTATCGCATTACGACGGAAGTTTATATGTAGGTAAATAAAATTGGCGTCGGGGCAGTTATCCCAATTGCTCTTATACAAGCATTCTATTATGCAGGGATTTTTCTTACCGATTATTTTCGTTCGTCTATCTATAGGAATACGAATACATATTTACATACAAAGGAATATATACTAATATTATAAAGCTGAAGGGTTTGTTTGTTTGTTTGAACGCGCTAATCTCAGGAACTACTGGTCCGATTTGAAAAATTCTTTCAGTATTAGATAGCCCATTTATCGAGGAAGGCTATAGGCTACTTTTTATCCGAGTTCGTGCCGATGTTCCCACGGGATGCGGGTGAAACCGCTGGCACGAGCTAGTAAACAATAAGACCCGAGCGATTTTTTTCAGGAACAAGGATAAAAAGTAACCTGTGGCGTCGCCATATGGTACCAATACCTACCATCTATTTTACCTGTATTGGTTCAGCCCTTCGCGCTTGAAAGTGTGACAAACTACAAACTTACTTTCGCATTTATAAACGAGGATTATTTTAAATGAATGAAATTAATGAAAACGTTAAATAAGTTAAAAAGCTGTAGAAACAATCTAATCAAAACTCATATTTCTATCTATACATATAATTAACTAGCTTCCGCCAGCGGCTTCCCCCGCGTGGTGTGTTGATAAAAAGTAGCCTATGTGTTAATCCAGGTTATCCCCTATCCACATAGCAAATTTCAATCAAATCGGTCCAGCCGTTTTTTTGTGATTGAATAACAAACATACATCCATACATTCTCACAAACTTTCACATTTATAATATAAAAAGTAGGATCTGTAGAAAGGTCAATTCTGTACATTGAAAATATTTAAAAAAATAGCAGGGGGCGTTACTGGATCGATACCAAACCCAAATACCTATATGATTAAACATTTTTTGTCTGTCTGTCTGTATGTTCTGGCATCACGTGAAAACTAACGGTTCGATTTCGATGAAACTTGGTATGATTATGTCTTATTATCCTTATACTAACTAACTTAACTTTTTATCCTGGAAAAATACGTTGAAAAAAAATAAATCTTAATTTTTCAGTTTTATCCATAGACGTTGTTCTGTAGAACCGCGAACACACCTTGATCAAATTAAAAATTATTAATAGTAGTAGGTAATAGAAGTAGTAGTAGGTACGCATAGATTTAGATAATAAGATAAGCTGGTGTTTATTATTTCTTCTAAAGTCCGAATCTAACGCGGACGAGGTCGCGGGCAGAAGCTAGTGACCAAAACAAACCAAATTATTACCTGCAATCTTTAGTTGCAGGAAAAACATGTACCTAATTCTAGCCGACCCTTTTTTGTTAGTATTTTCAAAACACGTGCATAGCAGGTACTCACTCACTCATACACTTAAACATCTACAAAGTTTTGATCAAACAATAGAGCGCGCGCATATTAACCAACTAGCTTCCGCTAGCGGCTTCGCCCGCGTGGTGTGTGTTGATAAAAAGTAGCCTATGTGTTAATCCGGGGTATCACCTATGCACATACCAAATCGGTCCAACCGTTTTTGCGTGATTGAATAACAAACATACATCCATACATTCTCAAAAACTTTCACATTTATATAAGTAGGAAAATAGGATTCTGCGCAGATTCTATGAATCCAATACCCTTTTTAGACAGACGGTTTTCTTCAAATAAGTTTGCCTCTCTGAAGTCAGCCATTTAACATCTCGCGCATGCCCAGTAGCGTTTTGATGGAGGACGTGGACGTAGATGCCAGGACGTGGTGCGCCAAATACAAATATAAATGAAAAATGTTTTTGTTGATATTTTACCTAAATTAGCATCAGATATTAGGAAGCAAGATCTTATAATTTGCGATAATAATATACTTATTTACGTCAGTATTTTTTTGTTTTTGTTAGTTCTTTCAAATCAAATTTTCCTCTTAAACCTGTAAAAAATACCGGTATAGTTATCGGCACGGATAATGAGCTCTGGGCTTAAGAGTGGGGATCGCTTTGCGCACTGTACACTTATGGCAATAAACCGATGAATCATTCCTGCGCTGGGGCAGATCAGGGCTCAATATCCTTGCCGATGATTATATATTTTGAGTTTTATTCGTATTTTATCTCGTTCGGGGAAACCCCACTTCCTATGTAACAAGCTAGAAGCTAACGTGACTGCTCGACCGATTGTTATCCGCATAAAATATAATTATAGATAATTTCAGTATGACAAGTTACCATCGTGTGTATCTTATGTATTCTATCATGAATATCATTGGCAAGGATATTGAGCCCTGAACTTCACCTACGCAGAAGTGATTTATTGGTTTATTGCCTTAAGTGTACAGTGCGCAAAGCGATCCCCACTCTTCCGCCGAGAGCTCACTATCCGTGCCGATAACTATGTACCTATAGTGGGGTATGAAGTACGAGTAAAATGTAGTAGGTGTATCTTTTGGTGGAATATCATCAAATGAGAATCGCTGTGGGTGCTGCGTGTTAATCACGCTCAATATTATAACGGCGATACTTTGTGTGTCTGTGTATGTGTTTGTTACTTCTTCACTCACAAACGGCTGATCGGATTTTAAAAAAACTTGGCATATTGCTGCCAATTTTTAACACGCTTATTTTAAGATTAAGAACTACGCAGCATTTTCAAATGCGCATAAAATCCCTTAGAAGTTCTCAACTCTGTAAACTTGCTATCTAAAAGTAAATTTTTCAAATCCTACCTATAAACAATAATATATCTTTAGCTTGATATTTATTTATTTGAATCCTTTCAAAGAAGAAATGGGACGAGCTTCTTCTCTTCCGAGGATCTAATAAAAAGACCTTAACGTAACATGTCGATGTAAAAATGCCATTTTTCCACAGGAGACAGATGAGTCAGGCCGAAGTCAAGCGAATGCTGGACCAGCAGAGGCAGCAGTACGAGAGGAAACTGCAAGAGGTGGTCAATAAAACGAAGCAGGAGGCAGCTGCCAGACCCCCTACTCCTCAAACTATAAGGTACTTGACGATACTTAAATATGAAGACCTACCTAGATACCTTAGTTGCTCCTTGTACTTAAAACACTGGTGGTACTCAGCCGAATCCGATTAGACAGGAAGCCGACCCCAACATAGCTTGGAAAAGGCTCGGGAGATGATGATGACCTTAATACGAAAGATAAGAGTTAAGGCTAAGTACAATAAACACAGGCATATAACCAGTACATAATTACTGTGAGTATACGCCAGTTGCACCATTAAACTGTAATTGAACCGAACCACAAATTAACCAGCCATGAAATTGCCACCCTCGGTTTGGTTATGTTGTCGATGATGTAGACAATTTAACAAACTAAAGGCTAATTCAAATTTTTTACAGCATGGAAAGAGAGCGAGCGCCGTACAGTTATGCTGGACCCGCTCTGCAGCAAAACGCAGCCCCTAGTACGCCACAGCCTCTATACCCCAATCTGAACCAGCCCCAAGCGTACCCGTATCAACCCCAACCCAACAACCAATTCCACCCCCAGCCCAACAACAACCAATTTCATCCCCAAGTCAATAACAACCCTTTCCAGCCGCAGAGGCCGAATGACTTCGTTTTCGTTAACAACTATGGACAAACTGAAAGGTAATCAAGGTGCTTCATTTTGTAAATGGGAGGTTTTCTTTTTGAGAATTAAACAAAAAAGTTCCAAGAAAATGATAGATGGCTTTGTACCAACTACATTACTGGGACTTCACAAATGCCGAGGTTAAAAAAAACTAAAGTTAGATGACTGGACCAATTGTTTTCAAAATCTCTCGGGACTTTCGTATAGTGATCTGACTGACTTCTTTTCCTATGTGTTACTACTGGAAAGAAGTGGCGCAAAAAACTCCCCGCAAGAAAGATATACATAAGCTTAAACTAATCTTCTTTCGACAGTTACAATAGACCTGCCCCGTCGGCGCCGTTCCTCCCGAATCGAAGAGGTCGCGGACAGGGGCCCAGGCCGCGATCTATCAGCAGGTATGTATTTTCATCAACAGTATGTATAGACTTTGAAGTCATTCTCATTTTGTATAAAGCTACTGTATAGCTTTCCACCTGAGAGCTGAGTGCTTAGTGCGAGTTTTCGCGAATTTTTTTACGGACTCACATGAGAGCGCGTATACTAAGATTTGTATGGAACAAAAACAGCTCCACCTAGTGTCAAAAATTGGAACCTGTTTTTGTTCCATACAAACAGTGTTGCCAACAGTTGTAGAAGCTTACCACCAGAGTCAACTTTTAAAACCACCAGAAAACCACTAACAAAAATTTATCCCACACTTAAAATCACCAAATTCACCACTAAAAAAATATTGTTTATATTTTATTGTAACCTAAAACAATTTAATCATCCAAAGATGTAACTCGGCAACGATAGAAATTTAAAACAGACAAAGCATTACATCTGTTTAGCAATTCATCCGACCCGATCCGAATCTTTCACAAATTATAATCGGCGTAGTAGTTTCACAAATTGTTTAGTTACGCATTTGACCAATGAATGAGTACTTAATATAATTATATAGTAGTCGTTCACCTTTTTGTTTTGTAGATGCTATTTTGACATTCCGTGAGACTTCAAATCTCCATAGTAACTCCTTAAAGTTGTACCACAAAACTTACATTTCGCTACTTGACCCGCAGTACTTTCAACATTTCGCCACTAAATAGGGGACTTAAACCACCAGTATTAGTGGAAAATCCACTAAGTTGGCAACATTGCATACAAATCTTAGTATACGCGCTCTCATGTGAGTCCGTAAAAAAATTCACGAAAACTCGCACTAAGCACTCTGATTCTGAATTCTGAATGACGTTTACTATTTCGCAAGTGAGCGCGTTTATAATACAACCAAGTGTCGATGACAGCTTTCATTATAATAAATAGTTCTAGAATTAACGCTACGTCATTAAGTTGTATGATAATTTACGCATCGAGTAAGTTAACTTGCAAAACTCACACTAGGCCCTGTGTTGTGTATATTTGAAACTAGAACAAAACTTTTGACTTTGATGATTCTTAAATTAGGCGCAGGGTAATTTGAGATTTTTGTAGGTAATTGGGAAGAGTGTCCGTAGCACACACGATTTAGATTTCATCTTGTTTAATGGATTTAAATATATCGAGTTATCGACGTTATTTTTTACCTTGCCCGAATACCCCGACAAAAAAGGTATTTTTAACATGCTTTGTTATTTTACTTTCGCTTCGAGTTTTCTTGCGAGAATTGTCCTGAATTACTTCGAAAGATTATTTACTTAAAAAAAACTTATATACATACACCTTACGACTTATATCAATATATTTCAAACCTTAATTTCCAGACAGCGCAACGAGCCCCAGGAGCGTGACGTCCTAGACTGTCCGACTTGCCACTCGCGGTTCGGCCTGCGGATCTACCAGTGCGACAGTGGGCACAGCTCGTGCAGCGAGTGCAAGAATAGAGGCCGAGTGTGTGGCATCTGTCGCCAGGTCCTCACTAACAGGAGGAACTTTGACCTCGAGAACCATATGGCTCAGGTATAAGTTCTATAGTTATTTGCGTAATGCGATTTACTGTGTCCGGTAGGCTAGTCTATTTAATTAAATAATTCCATCATCATGTTTAAATGTACAAAAAAATATTTTTTTTTCATTTAGATTTCTCAAATATCTTTTTTAATTAGATTTTTTTCATACATGTAATTTTTTCAATACACCTAAATCAATTTGGATACTGTAGTCGAAACGAGAGATTTTCTATCAAAACCCTGTTTTAAACGATTCTTTATTTAACTAACCAGACGAAAGCGTTGTGCCCAAACGCTAGCGAGGGCTGTAAGCTGTACATCAAGATCTCTGACATGGACACACACCTGCGCGAGTGTCCCTTCAAGGAGCAGGAGTGTCCGCTCGCCGCCGTGTTCGGCACTTGCTGCTGGAGAGGTAATAAGTACTATACACCTACCTTGCAACTTTACCGTAACGAGAACCAAAGTAATGAAAGTTGTAATCTGAGACCCATTTCTAATAGACATGGAAAACAATCGTATTATAACGGTGTTCTTATGCAAACCGATCACTTACCAAAAGTGTTATTCAACTCCAATTTTAATTTTATTTTTCTTCTTTCCAGGAAAACTAAGCCAAATAGCGGGTCATTTCGACCAAATGCATCCAAGCGGCCGTCAGACTGACGTCGATACTGAAATGGCTCTGACAAACGTGCAGAACACGAGCCAAGAGGTGCATTTAGTCGTGTTAGGAACGTACAACTTCCTAGTCCACGTTAAAGTATCAGAAACTGACGGCAAAGTCTACATGGCCGTCCAACTTATTGGTACCAAGTTCAGCGCCGCGAAATGGAACTACGAAATCCACGTTTACAATAAAAACGAAAAGCACCGCAAGTACACTTACACAGACAACTGTATGTCGTCCAACGACAAAGTAGAGGACATATTTAAAGATGGCGAATGTGCTGTGTTGCCAGTGTGGTACGCCAATACATTCGTGCACAACGGTGTTATGAATTACAAGTTTTTTATCAAGAAATCTGAGGAAGGTAAAAAGGAATTTGTTAAACATCGCGGTAGGGGTAGGAAGCATTAGGATAAAAAATCTTGATGCCCTCATTAAATATTGTATCGATAAAAGATGGATAGAGAGAGGTTTCAATAACGGTATTTGTCCAAGATAAACAAATCTATGGTACATCCTATTATTATTTAACTGTTGTTATGTGCTTATATTATTGAACCGATAGGACGTAAGTTAATGAGCACATTATAGTTAAAATTTTACAAAGCTACACTTATATGGGCATTCGTACATGAATGTTCGTTTTAAATGCATTGCACGATAAAAGTCTATTTAAAAATACTTGATACATATTATTATCGTTGACTTATCCTCTCGTACATTTGTGCGATTGAGTTAGTATATATGTACCTCTCTCTTCCCTCTCTAGATAAGATAATATCACCATCGATGTTAAAATTACCTTCAAATACCTATTTCTGAAAATCATATATATGTTGTAGTGGTCTTATTGTACCATACAATTGTCAAACAAAATTATTTGTTTTGACGCTATGAAAAAGTACGTTTTCTTTCTCGTTTATGTTAGATAAGTATACAAAAAAACGTATTTTATAAAAACCCAGCATACAGTAAAATGGGGTAAAATTACACCTTTTAAAAACTATACCTAAATTAAGATGATATATGGAATTCTCTTGCAATGGAAGTTTTCTATTACAAACGTCCATTTAGAGTGGTGGTTTAGAGTGTTTTTCTAAATTGTTTGACCCTTATTAAGTGTTTGGTCATACATTTTGATTGTTTTAGTATTAATTATTATTCTAAGAAAAACCCATAATGGCCAGAAGGTGATGGTGTTTTAATATAAGTACCTATTTGTAGGTCAAAAAAATTATGATGAGCATGGTTTTCGGCATAGTTTATCTCCTAGTATAGTAAGTAGTCAGTTTGGTTCCCGAATTTACCTACAGAGAAACAAAATGATGCTACAAAAACTGCTATTATTAAATAGTAATTTTATCTGTAGAATATAGGAACCCAGCTGAAGTAGGTTAAGGATTTAAGGATTATAATTATTATGCCCAAGTTGTAGTAACGACAAATGAAGGGATAGAAAGTTTTTGAAATCGAAAACGTTAACTTGACAGTGTTACCATCATAAAAAACATATTAAACACTGTCAAGTGTTGCCAGATAGGGTTTACCACTGGCAAGTCTTGGCAAAAACTATAAAATTAATTGCCATAGACAAAAAAATATATAACGTGCTTATTCCACAGTTTATCGTGAAACTTGTATTCAATAAGTTATAGAACGTGTTTATTATATATTTTAAAGCATAACTTGTATGCAAAATAAGTAATTAAGTTTAATTATTCGTATTTAGCCATCGCAGAAGATTCAGAGAGCCGTGGGGAGAAAGAAAGCAGGAAAGGGCAAAAACAAAAGACACACGCAGTTAACAAGCATCAACGCGTAAAGGCGAACCGCGGGAGATCATCTTCCCTTGCCTCGGAAAATAGAAAAAACTAGCTACCAACCGACTGAGTAGAAATAAAGATGTTTGATAATCATCTATTTATTTTAATAATGCTCATGAAAGATTTTATGAAGGCTGTGCTTTACAATTAGAAAACCACAACAAAAAATTGAATCAAAATCTCAAAGGAAGAAAAAAGTAGAAGAATATTCGTACTGAGCAATGTTTATACTGTTAATTTAATATTTGAGTACGAAAGGAAGAAAGGAATAGCCTTCAGAATTTCTTCAAAGAAATTAAAAAAAAATGGAGAAGGAAAAAGTACAATAAAGGCCAAAGATCATTACGGAGGTTGGTAGCTTAAATTCCCCAAGGGCTTTAGGACTACGGAAGCCGTTTTCTGCTTGAGAAAAGAAAGTTGTGCGTCCACTAACTTGAGTGCAACATAATTTCTCTAAGAATTGTAATAGAAATAATTATAATTGTAATTATGTTAAAAATAAGAGTTATTATCAACCGAATGTATAAAGGTGCGTATTGAATTCTTGCTGCCGACTTCACATTTCGCGACTGCATGAAGTTGGCCATAGCTGCACTACTGGTTTCTATGAATTTACATGAAACCGTTTTCATTGAACGTCCTTGACAGTCGTTACGGGTAGTCGGAAGCCAGTAAGTCTGACACCAGTCTAACCAAGGGGTATTGGGTTATCCGGGTAACTGGGTTGAGGAGGTCAGATAGGCAGTCGCTTCTTGTAAAGCACTGATACTCAGCTGAATCCGATTAGACTGGAAGCCGACGCCAACATAGTTGAGAAAAAAGGCTCGGAGGCAGATGGACATGATACCTATTTGGATGAAAGCGGCAGCTGCACGTGCAGTAACTCTCAGATATGAAATCGTCGTTCAATACGTACCTTATTGAGGTTGAAATATTTTCAAAGAAATTAAGATTGCATGTATAACAACATTCGCTTCACTATATCACGCATATAGCGATAGTTTGATATGATTGTTTTAATATTTTAAGTTTTTCTATTTTATCCAATGAGGGTTTCGTAAAATGGCGTCCACGAGGTGGCAGCACCGAGTCGTCAGGTCCAAATAACTGTCAAAGTGCTTATCTTTACTATGAATTGTGAACGATTTTAGTGTTTTTTTTATTTTATAATTAAAGCACTGCATTATTGTTTTACTATTGCGAATGAGTAAATAAAATTTCAACAAGCTTTTCCTTAGTACCAGTGACTTTTGCACCCTCTCTCTTAGCTCAATTTTTAGTTCGGAAACCTTATTCTGACCGTAGTCCATAATAAAATCAATAACACTTCCAATATAACAGAATTTCAATAAACAATAAGTTCGGCACCTACAATTCCATACTATTTGACAGCTGTTTGGACCAGACGCATACGTGGCGCCACCCGGTGGCAGAAAAATTTTCAAAAACCCTCATTGTATGTTAACTTCGCCATATTTTATTCTATCTTTTTGCTGTACTTTTTTGTGAAACTTGTAATTTTAAATCAATAAATTGTTTAAATGTATTTTGTATTTTTAATGTCTTTTATGTTTATTTTTTTTAAACAGTACAGAAGGGACTTAACATATAAATAAGGGTTTGCAAATCACAAATCGGATACATTTTTATCAACTTTATTTTCATCGACAAAACTAGTGTATGTGATCTGTGACAGTGAATTCGATAAGCGGGCAAAGACGCTCCAAGATTTTCAAAGATTCAAAATCAAAAAATATTTTAACTTCAAGTCAATTTTATTGGTTTCTAAGAACACCCTTTCCACGTGCAATCACCCTTTCTATATGTCTATCATAAAATTTATCGTGAAAGACACAAAAAAAAACTTTATACTTTTGAGACTTTTTAAAAATAATCCATGGGTCTTTTAGAATAAAATTACAAAAATACCGGACCGCCTGTACCCGCTCTAAAAAGTATACATTCAATATTTAACACACAGTTACTTCAGCCTAACAAACTTCTATTATATATTTCCATAAAAAGCTGTTGAAAGAAAACCATCATCAAGGGCCATCATTCATATAATTACGTTTGGATATTGACTGAGAAAAAAAATATTAACTTCCATAATTAGATACAACCCCAACCATATTTTACCTCCTTTTTAGCTGATTGCCAAGAATAATCATATATGGCCTCCTTTTAACCACATTTCTAAGACCATTTTTTTACGTGACTATTACCCCAATAAATCACAGGCCAGTATGATTTATTTGAAAAAGGACCGCTAAAACATAGACAATAGAAAAACGGCCCATTGTCGAAAAGTTTATACATAGGGGGTTATTTGAAGGATGACCCGCTTTCCTAAGCTATCAGGTGTCTAATACAGAAACATAAGTACCTACTTAAGTCTGTTGTAAGTTGTATAGGTACATATTACATACAATAGATTATATTTATATGTATACTCATTAACTCAAATATAGAAATCAGCCTACCCATAGACAAACAAAGAATTAGGCCCCACAGTAATAATCATAAAAATTGAATTTCTTTGGAACATCAAATGAGTTAATCATATTATCTAACATCTAACAAAAATGTTTAAATATAAGGTTGAATTGTTGAAGATTAAAAAACATTAATTTGGTATACACAAACAAAACATCCGTAATGAACCGCTCTAGGTACAGTCACCAATAAAATTTTGTATAAAAAAATAATTAAAAAGGTAATAAAATTACATATGTATTACATACTTATTTGGCAGAAATAATATAGTCACAGGCTAATTCAAAAGCATCACACAGTGTAGACACAGCTAACAGTTACAACTAGACATAGTTAAAAATAAATTACTTAAATGAAAATTCATCGTACTGAACACATTTAGTTCGTATTATTAAAACTTTACATTTAAAAAAGGTCACTTGTTTAAATAAAACATGGACGGCATGAAATGGGAATTTTTGATTTTAATTTTAAAGTTTTAAAGCTGGATATTAAATCACCAATTTTTTTATTAATTTGCCGCCATTTTAAAATCTCCTATACTGATAAATTCAGGGTTCCCGAAGACAAAATACGCCTATCTTTTTTTCAGTGGATTAAGGAATAGCCTTTCGTTTGATCAAAGCAGTCTGTAATTTACCTACAAGTACATTCTTGAAAGAAATCAAGTAATACTATTATTTTTTACTATATTATTTTTTTGTAGTAGCAACTACGTCTATTTATTTATTCTGGCAATACCTGAGCCAAGATGGCGTTTCTTTTAAACAAGACCATGTTCGGTCTCTGTGACACGATAGGTTACGTGAAAATGCAAGACAGAGACAAAAATCACTGGCCGAATTATTCATTTTTTTTCCTTAGGGATTTTTTTTAATTATTCTTTATTTATTCAAGTTAGTTCACTTTTTAATAATAGAAAAAAAAACGAAAGTATTGAGATTCCCTGTATATAATTTTACTTCAATTGTCAAAATATTTTAAATCAAAGATGCTAGGAGAAATCCAAAAAAAATAAATTCAAAAGCCTGCAATACACCTAGAATAATATTTTGAAAGGAGCATCGCATAAATAAGGTAAATACGACAAAAGCCTAGAAATTTAGAAATACTCAACCTGTAATTATTTTGTATTTTTAAATTAATGCAGGAAAATTATTGAGTAAATCTATTTAAAAAGACAAATATAACACGCTGTAGCCCTATCACACATTTGAAAAGAGTGCAAGAGAGTAAAGTTGATCACTCAGTGTTTTTCGAAAAATTGCTAATACATACTGTAATAAAATAATACTATTTATTACAAAGTAATAGCCAACACTAAAATTAATAAGACACATCAGTGTACATAACACATTTTGGTTTTAAATAAGACTTGAAAATTTTAAATTAGAACCTTAAAGTATCACCAATATCACAATCACTAAAAATAATGAAAATAAATTGAAATAATTAAAAACTATCATATAACCATTATTAAGTACATGGCATATTCTAATTAAATATAATAAATTGGAATGTCATCACTGAGATAATACCGTTAATATCGAGATCAATTTTATTAAAATACATCAAATAATAATACTTAACAAAAATACTTTATGAATGCCTTCCATCATACATCTTGCCCTGATTCCCTTATTAAATACTCCCCTCTATCAAAACGTAATAAAAGATAAAAATGAACAGAAATAAACTAAAAATAGAAAAGGTGCAACACCTTTAAACAACATTGAAACAAAACACTCCCTTAATTTAAATTCAGTTCACATTAATTTAAATTGATTACTTGAGTAAGTATAGTTGTAAAAATCACAATCAATAAGATCACAAATATTATGTATTTAAGTGTGATTTAAGAACGTTATGCTGTCAAATGTACACAGATTAGTTAGCAAATGGAATACTAACTAAACGTTGGAAACTGCAGAAAATATTGTTGTTGCTGATCGAGGAACTAGTAGCATCTAGCTAATGCGCTTATCCAATCAGATCGTCTATATCTCAAGTGTCTAGTTAAACTCCATTTGTTAACTATTCTGTGATGAGAGTCAAAGGTATTTACAATCTTCCACCAGAAGGCTTAGCCACATACTGGTTCTTCGTTTGTCAAAATAAGCAATTTCAAAAATATTTTACTGCCTCAATAGCTTGGAAGATATTTTCCAACTATCATCTTTTACTATAACATCACTATACCCTTATTTCTCTGACAGCTCAAAACTGAGATCTACTCACAAATTTCGAAAACTGACATGTGTCAAACAGTGTCATAAAATTTAAATCACGAAAACGATGCATGGTGCCAATTGTAGTAAACAATAAATGTGTTTAATTGTTGATGCCGCCGTTGTAAGCGTAATCTGCTTTGTTGTGCATCACCAAACGGTTGTCGACAAAGTAAAAGCTGTCGGAACACGTCTCGAATGGTGCGGTGATCATTTCATCCACTGAAACATAAGAATGGTTCTTTAAGCATTTTCAGTTAACGAGACACACAAGTACGATGTTATGACTATGCTGCTATATTTTTTTACTCAAAGTACACATAAGGCTCAACACACACCAAAAGAGCGGCGAAGGGCAGCGAGGCGAAGCGCGGTTTGAGTTTCGAGTTTCGAAAATATTTTTTTGCGAAAATATACATTATAGTAATAGGAATAAAGTAAAAATTCAAATGACACTCAAACCGCGCTTCGCTTTGCTGCCCTTCGACGCTCTTTTGGTGTGTGTTGAGCCTAACACAGATATGATGTTACAACTAAACTGCTATATTATTTTACTCAAAGTATTTATATGTGTCACCCAGTCCAAAAGGCTAAATAAATAAATTATACTTGGTTGAATTGTGAACACAGTTCTTTTTAGAAATTGGTAAAAGTAATGTGTGTTGTGCTGGAGCAACAGTTGAACTTCAAAATTAAGAATATTTAGAAAAGACAGGACTATAAAGACTTATACCTAAAAATACCGTACCTAGATCAGGAGGCAAAGTGGGGAACTCATATATGTGTTCGCAAGTGTTTCTTGAGAACGGTATGCAGAAACCAAACTCAAAGTCGAAGGTCTTAAGCAATGTGTCCCTGAAGAAATGCTTCTCTATCATCCTGAAGTGGTTGACAGGACGAGCTCCAACGGTAAACTCCACCCTGGAAGATTTTTTTTTTTTCAAATAACGCCACAATACTGTTATGATTATTGAATGCTTATTACCCTTTATATTAAGAAGATGAACTATTTGTAGCACAACAGTTACATATATTAAGAAATGACCCACTGACGAAGTTTTTACTTTAGACTCAAATAAGTATTACAGAAACTTACGTGGCTCCTACAGTCTTTAGCTTCAAGAATTGAGGCGTGAACTGGTAGCGCACGAACCTCCCGGCGTTAGGGTCCAGCGGCTCCTCTGGAGCATCGTCGGTGCCCTCACTGTCCACTCCAAAGTCCGTTGGAGGCTTCGCAATCTCAAAAAGCACCGTCCCACTTTCCAAATCGCGTATCTTGAATCTCGTGAAGTCTATATCGTATACGTTCGCCTCAGGACTACACATGTATGTGTCAGTAATCCTGTCTAGTCTCAGAACATCCTCAGGAGTTATTTCACTCACTATTACGTCGTCTTTATTGGTTTCAAGCATCGATATTGATTCGCACTTTTTCCCCACTAAACTCATTTTGCAATTGTGAAGTAAATCTTGTGTTGTAAGTAATCTCAAAAATATAGGCACGATAGATAGAAATTTGAAAGGGTGAACTAATAAGATATCAAAGCATTTTTAGGGCATTTCCATATTTTCTGAATAAAATTCACTTGATCGCTAATGTTTGTCTTTCACGTCAACTTGAAACTATGACGGCGGCAATCGGATACACGGCCAAGTTAAGATCTAAACTTTACTATTATTCGTTATAGTTGTTTTCGGTCTTAGTTTGTAAAAAAAATCTACGAAATAACTAATATGTATTTTAAAACATCTTCATAAAAGTAATAGGTGCTGAATCAGCTGAATGTTAAATTGATGTAAAAATAAAAAATATGGTATCCGAATTTGCTTGAGTCAATTTACTTGCAACTAAAAGGTTATTTTGACATAAAATAATCGAACTAAAACTGAATATCATCGTTTGTCTTCGAAATATGATATAGTATTTTTTTTAATCATTATTCATACATAATTTTGCTTGCGTGGTAGCAAAGAATGCATGATATGAAACGTTAGGAATTCCGGTTTGTATTCGTTCCAGTTCACGATAAGTTGAAAACAGTAACACCTATCTTTTCATTAATAATAAAGTTTAAAATTATATAAATACAAAACTTTGATAGCAAAATTATATGTTAACCAGATTATTTAATGAACAATACTTTTTTCCCGTTATTTTTAATTTTTGAAAAAGACTTTGCGAATAGGAGGTTTAGCGTAGAACGAAACGACGTTGCAAACGTTGACGTAATATCCGTTGCGTCATAACGAAGCATGCGCCTTGTCATTTTCATTGGTTGGTCATAGATTAAAATTATAATAATCTACCAATAATCGGGCCATCGCTCAAGTCTCGTTCTGTGATAAGTCTTCTTTTAAGGTGGTAGTGGACTGTCTGATGTGCATTTAAAGTGATTCAAAATAAATATACAACATGATTATCAAGGAATAGTGAGTATATAATGTTAAGGTTATACAAGTTTGCGAATACAAATCGATTTTCGGGCAATCTACTTGAAAATTTGCCACGGTCCGCCTAGTTGTCCCATCTTATCAGTAAAGTCCGTTCTTAAAGTGAAGCTCTTATTGTAGCAATTAATTGAATCAGTTAAGTTTTAATGTCGAAATATAGGAAAAGTGGTGACAGTGACAGATCTTTAGGTCAAGGTTTGTCCGTGGAAGTAGTGAATTTCCGCGGACTTATTGAACAGATGTTAGTGTCATTATTGGGACTTATATAGTGAAATTAAACGCAATTCTCTTTGTTTGCAGCCGTGTTACGCTCCCCCTAACAGTCGAAGAGGTAAGAGACTTTTCTTATTTCAAATTGCGTTATTTCAAGGACAATAGGCCTTTGCAACCAGTTAAGTTGCAATACTCTCAAGAGGTGTGAAGCAATGAGGCTTGATGTACGTCATTGGCCAACCTCTCCAGAAGGAAGATGCTGTACAATAATTTAATCAAGTCACATAATTATTTATTCAACTATTCTCATTAGATTCTTCTGACAGTAGTCTTATACATTGCTTTACTCTTCATTTGTAATATTTCATATTTTATGATTTTTTACTGTCCTGTTTTTACTCATGTTTACAATATTTGAGAATCTAGGTCAACAATATGTCATTGATTTTTCAACAAAAAGTAACAGCTAACTAACAAGCACATAGCTTAAACTTTTTGAAAGTTTTTTGAATACAGTGTCCTTCAATATTTTTTAACTTTCATAAACAAAATGTTCTACACAAACATTAAAAAGGTTTTAACCTCATTGACACTGGCAGCATAGCAGCCAATTTTTTTTTAAGTTTAGGTACAATTAAGTAAATTACTATAAACAAGTATTTTTAAAGTAACATGAATAATAAGTTACTGTTTTTCGAGAGGCATGTAAAACTATAAGATCCGGCTGTCATTTGAACATCTTTGGCAGTTGTTATGGGTAGTCGGAAGACAGTAAGTCTGAAGATCAGTCTTACCAAGAGGTATAAGGTTGCCCAGGTAGCTGGATTGAGTAGTTGCTCATTGTAAAACACTGGCACTCAGCTGCATCCAGTTAGACTGGTAGCAGACCCCAAGATAATTGAGAAAAGGCTAGGCAGGTGATGACAAAAATAACAAGTTATGGTTTGAATAAAACATTAGAAACATTTAACCTGAGTTAAGTATATAATGTAAGTCTTAAAAATAGAATATAATTTACCTTGTTAGTCATGTAAGGTCTTATCATGGCTGAATAAAATGTTACCGTTGTTATCTGTTGTCAAATGAAGTAGTAATCGTGTAATAAATATTATTGGATACTAAGCATGATGATAAAATACTTACATAGAAATGCAATTTCCTGTTTAGTTAATTTACTGATTTTCTGTATTACTTTTGTAAGAAGGATGGAGTTAAAAGTATCACTGGGAAGATACATTTGCAGGGCTCCTGAAATTTTATTTGTAACTAGCTCTTTTCTCACATAATGATAAAATATGTTTATGTCACTTGAGAAGAGTGTAGCTTTTCAACAGTGAAAGAATTTTTAAAATTGGTTCCAAAGGCTAACGGGTACAAAAGAGCAATCAAAAAATTTTTCTTCTGTATTATAATATGTATTAGTATAGATAATTCGAGATTAAATTCAACATATATTTCCATTTGATACAATCACAATCTGCACCTATACAGGTAAAAAAGCTAAAAAAAAAAACAAGGGCTCCGTTTTGTCCAGATGAGGGAAGTAATCCCCTTAGGATACACAGGAGAACAGCTAATATTAATATAGACATCAATGTATTGTCATGAACGCAAATGACCATTGCACAAGGCATAACATTTAAGATTCATACAAACTTGCTAATTTCATAACTGACCCAGTTTAGTAATGCATGCATTTATTATAATATATCCAAAGTTTATTGAGTCATCAACATTTTGGTAAACCGGTTTGAGATTGCTTATTCATAAAACATTGTGCGATGATGACATCTTTACATTATGTACCTACATTAACTTGAAATTCAGGAACGCAGTAGTAGCATTTCTCTCCTCTTAGGCTACTATAAGCCTGGCATAATCTGTAGATTAAAAGGCTTGTAAAAAAAAAAGAGAAAAAAAAACTTGAAATTCTTTATGTCCTTGGAAAAACAGTACCTAGCTTATAGCCTTCCTCGAGAAATAGGCTTTACGGCACAGAAATAATTTTTCAAATCCGCCCAGTAGTTCTTCAGATTAGCATGGTCAAGAAAACAAACAATCAAACACTTCAGCTTTATGATTCACTAGATTTTACGCACAAATTGCGATATTTAGGTAGTCTATTAGCAGTTTTGAGTTCAATACTTCAGGCGAATAATTAAGAACCAAAACATGCTCGTCACATAAATGTTGACCGTGCCGGAAATCGAACCATTGCAATGAGGTCAACCAGTACTGAACTTTTTTGAGAAATTACCCTGAGATGTGGGTAAAACCGCGACAAAACAGTTGTAGTTGATTATAGAAATTGGATAGAAAAAAATTGAATAATAAAAAAAAAATACCTTAAATCACTCTTAAAGCACCTTTTTTGCTGATAGTACTATAAACTATCTAATAATATTATATCTGTGCTATCTATGGTGTTAATAAATTCCTATCAATATGAAGCTCATATTGATAGGAAATCTTATCAACTCTCCTGCGGATTCCTGGGAACTATATGATAATATTGAAATCTCCATATTAATAAACCTAATACCTACTCGACCTGCATGGCAGAAATTAGTTGCGTAAACACATAATCATCATAAATAAGTATTTAATGTAAAGCTACTAAATAAAAATATATTATAAATAATGAATAATAGTACTGACCTTGTCATACAATAAATAAAAATTACAAAAAACCTCAATGACGAGAAAAAAGTCTTCCTTATGATTAATTTATGGTAGCGTTTATACCATTAAATCATTGTCTATGACATCTTTATTGTCTATGATCGTAAAATAACAATGGTCTTGTTTGTTGATGGGGGGCAAAGTTCTAAGTGAACTGGTACTTTAAGTTGCCTCGTTAATAGTATACTAATTGACGGATAAATATCCTATACAAATATGTTTGTTTTTTAAGTAAACAATGTTCTTTTAGAGACTTAAGTGCCCTTTATGCCCGAAAGTTTTAAATTTCGCGTCCTCTCAAAGCTTTAAATATCATGGTATTTCAGAAGCTATTTAAATGGGCCTGTACTTTAATATGTCAGATGGGAAACTTCATATATCCGCTTCTTACGATCCTCTGGGGATAGTAACTCTATATAACGTTTGTAGAGTCCTGAACTTCGTTATTTATATCTTACGCCACCGCATTGAATACTGGCTAGAGGCGATGGGGCTCATGAACTAGCTTAAGGTAGCGATTTCACCCGCATCCCGTGGGAACCTCCGCACGAACCCGGAGAAAGAGTAGCCTTCCTCGATAAATGGGCTATCTAGTCTGAAAGAATTTTTCAAACACACGGTTCATATTAAATACCCGCCGAGTTTAACACTAGAGATGGGTAACTCAGGAGTGATAGATAAAAAAGATATGTATCTTTCCGTTCTGATCACTCACTCTTTGTCATCATCATCATCATCCTCCTGCCCTTATCCCAATTTTATTTGGGGTCGGCGCAGCATGCATCACTCACTCTTTGTATCAGTTCAAATCCGAATGTATCAGTGTATCTTTAACAACTCATTCAATCGTCGTCCGTTTGTATCTGTGTTGCACTCGCACACACAGCGTTGAGCGGCTCGCGTCACGGTTTCTCATCGGAAAGTCCAGACATCTCTTTCGCACTTCCCTACTTAGAATGTTCTGTCTCACTTTCTCGATACTGAGTATAAGTGTTTGACCATTATTTTTATTTATTTATACGATTTACACGGCTTTAACAGCCAATTACATAAATCGTAAACTTAAATTTAAAATGAAAAATAAAAACTTAAAAATATTATAAACTGATACACGAATCTATCTATCCTAAACGAATCTATCACTCTTAGTTCGTACTGATTTAGTGATACATTGGATTGAATTGAACGAAGTGAGTCACTCTGAGCAACAGTACAATGTCACTCGCGGATACGAAAGGATATAGAGATACAAAAGAGTGATACATATCCCAGTGATCAAAAGATTCATATCAATCTTTTCTTTTCAATGATACGTTTTTCCCATGTCTATTTAACACCGTCTGTGATATTGCAGCACTAGTGATGTAAACACTACTGCCACAATATATCGATAAACATGTCAATATCGAGAAAGTTGCACTGTAAACTAGTGTTTATGTATCTACTAGACAAAAATGTCGACAATGATTTCATAACGTTGTCAGTATTCTTATGTCATGTTTTTCACATCACTCATCATTGTTTGCATGCGACTGGAAAAAAAACGTTGTTGACGCAAGGTCAACTAAAATCGTTAGTTACGTTAATTAGTCCCTTAATGTTATATATTCGAGTACTATATCAGATAATAACTTCCGTCGACAGGCGGTTGAAAACAAGTACGTACGAGATTTTTGCTGTCTCAAAAATTACCCTTATCAGTGGTATTTGGCAATGGTCCAAAGAAATGTCTGAATGAAAGAGATGTATAGACACGTAGATTTTGTTATCTTAGAATTTCCTAGTTGCATAATGCTACCTAGATTCGGGTTCCGTGGATACAAGCCGGATCAATATGTCGTTTTAAATAGAACCGCTTTCGCCTTGAGACTGCTCTGATTCGACAGATAATGTTGCACTCTGCAGTTTTCAGTATTTGTAGCAAATTCACAGGCCATTGTGTTTGTTTTTACAATTTATTTTCAAGTATGTACATATGTCGAAATGTTGGATTTTTGTTTTTGGTAGGAGAAGGCCAATAATTTATGTATCGGTACTAGATAAATACTTATATCGTATTCAATTTGACAATTATTTGTAAACCGACTTATTGTGCCAAATATGTCAAACATAATTTTACCTAACCATAATTTTTCATATCACCAAATTCTATAAAGGCTATCTAAGGTGTCTGGCTGACAGCGTGGCCCAGCAGGGCCAAGGCCTACCGGGGCTTCGGGACAGTTCGAAAGAGTTACCGCGGCCGTGGTACATAAAAGGCCTATGAAGGAACATGGGTTTTAGTCAGTAAGAGTCTGACACTCCCTCACGCTGCTAACCCAAAGCGGGAGGAGTCATTTGATGATTAAAAAAAAATGTTTGTCCCAATGTGAGTTCATTCTATTCAACCATTAGTAGGTATTCTCATGACAACTGTTTAACCGTGGCCACTATATTCTTCATTAAGCCGTACTTAATTGCCTTTGCTCGTGTCAAGAAGTCAAGAGTAAGGAGACATGGAGTTATGCAGCAGCTAATTATAGATATTTAAATGCGTTATTGTTTGTTCTACTATTATAATTGGTCACGCGATGTTGCAAATAGTTGTTTGTACGTGAGGCAGCTGTTACTGGGGAGGTTTTAGCTTTTATGTTACTTAGAAGATATTTTTAACATAAATAAATTGTTATTGTTTACACGTGCTGATTGAATAATGCTGCAGATTTTTAAACCCGCTGATCTTATGAACTATTGGCCCGATTTAAAAAATGAGGCTGTAAGGCTGCGATTTTCCGAGTGAGCGTAGTAGTAGCTCCCACGGGACGCCGCTAAAATCGCTGACGCAAGCTAGTATTTTAGCTAGTACAATAACGCTAGGTTAACATAGATTTTGTTCAGTTAATTCCGAATGTTTTCTACTAGAATTTATCTCGTTGTGATACTGTTATATTCCATTTTTTGACAAAACTAACTAAAGTGGAAAAAAGGTAAAACAAATATACGGCTGTACACCGTTTCCCAAAATACAAGCTCAGGCTAAGTTTGGGAATCAGTACCAGTAAATGTTGTGCAATTCATTATACAATACATATATCCTCCTTTTTCCATCATGATCCGTCGTAGGCCTTTTATGTATCAGGCCCGCGGTAACTCTTTCGAACAATCCCGCAGCCCCAGCGAGCCTTGGCCCTGTTGGGCCCACTAAATATGGGAATGTATTAACTGTTTATTATTAACGATTTTTTAAAGCCTTTTTCTCGTCCCACTTGCTGGACACAGGCCTCCTCACACGGAGCAGGATTGAACTCTAACTGGCGACAATAATAATTAATTATTTATTTTACATTCCATTTTTAATCTAGTTGTTTTTCTCAACAGTACCAAGTGGGCCAGTTGTACTGCGTCGCTGAAGTCTCCAAAAACGAAACTGGCGGCGGAGAAGGAATTGAAGTTATAAAAAATGAGCCCTTCAAAGATTATCCCCTACTCGGTAAGTACCTTATTATTATATGTAGGGCCAAATTCACCGACAGCATAAACGTCAGTTCATTTAAAACAACGGTTTATTTCAAAAATTGAACGTGTAAGTTCCTAGCAGCTGTTTTGAGAAGAACGGCATTTATGTTGTTGGTGTATTTGGGCCTAAGAATACTTGGTCTTCACTAGGCTTCTGAATTCACGAGTCTTGCACTTAGGTCAGCCGTGGAATCATTCAAATTAGAAGTAGATTGTATGGTCACACTAGGTCCTTAGATAAGCATTGGCTAGGCAAATGGTGTAGCATCCCCGCAATTACGTCTTTGGTCTTGTGTAATGTCTTGTGTAACAAAATTGTGTTTTCCCTGAGATTAAATTTTTTTGACATTATTCATTGCCCTTCAAATTCCTGTTAACCTTATGTTAATGATAAATTAGTACCTACATATTTTTTTACGAATTTATTCAGTAAGTTAGTACACATAAACGTAAAAAATAAGTAGAATATACTTATCATTCTGATTCTGAAAAACACTATTTCCTTCAGTGCGCTGCAAAGCAATCTGTCCTTGCAAGATAGCTGCATCATAATGACGTTTTCAACTTTTGTTGTTATTATACAGTTTTAGACCTTAAATGGCTCCATAAATTAATTTTATAATCCTAATACATACACACATTTTACGTGACAATTGAAAACTATAAAATAATTTATGTATAGGTCCTTAGATAATAATCTGTGGACTAATGTTTATTGCATGCATTGGTGGGCGCGGGTCCGTTATTTATATCTACCACCTACGGAAACAAATCGTTTCATACATGAGCATTCTAGCAATTGCACAAGTTACATTGGACAAATCATAATATCAATTTAGACAAGTAAATAAATATACCTTCTATCGAAAAAATAAAATAAAATTGTAAGCTGATAAAAAATGCAGCTAAAATTTTTTAACAATAAATGTTAAAAAATATCGATAAACGCATCTTGTACATCACTATTTTTAAAATAAACGTGTCACGAATCACTTATTAATCTTTTTAAACAGCAGACTAATAAAATAATGGATAACATTCGATATATCATAGTGACATAGTTTATCAAGGGCAGTGTTTTATGTGAAGAGTCAGCTGTTTTCACAAAAACGATTACCGAATCGATACACATGGTCTTATAAAAAATCGATATACGTACGTATGTCCTTTCAAATAGGTTCAGTGTCAATCGCATTGGATCGTTCGCTCCTGTACTAAGTTCTCACGACAATATTCATGATTTAGACCAATTAACCTTTCGGTGTTTGGAGTAATTGATATTGATATAGAATATTTGTGAGCCCCTTGGGTTCGTTTTGTATGTAAATTGTAACCAAATGTTTATTGCATTGGGTTTTCCTCCTGTTTGGGTTTTGTCGCCTTGCTCTGCTGGGTCGCAAGCAATTGATCTTTCTGGTGTTTTATCGCCATTTAATGTTGTTTTCCTTGCGTATTGCCTCTTCTAAGCTCAATTAGTGCCGTTGACAACAAAAGGTGTCCTTCTGAAATCAGAAAGAATAATCAAAGGCTGTACCTCCGACACACTTTCGGGGAATATTAGAAAAGGCATTAAGACTTGTCTAATTAGCTTAGAAAACTTAGAACGACAGGCTTAACAAAAATGTTCCATCTGACCAACGTAATATTCTTAACATAATATCTGTAGATTTTAAAGATTTTCATACAAAATGTATTCCTCATATCAACGATATATGAATATCGATGATTCTTAAAATACATTGTAAGAGATTCTAATTGCGAGTGTGTTTCGCAATTCACGTCCTAACCTTACCCGTGTTCTGAACACAAGTGGAACCGCCCTTTTGACCTCCACGGCCATTAGCAATTGAACATGAAATCTAGACGATATTAAAACGTATCTTCACGTATGTAAATGATGTAATATTAGTGATTCTAGAAACTGGTCTTAAATTGTAAATAAACTTGATTTTTTTGGAACACGTTTTGGTTTGTAATACTTTTTTTTATGAAAACTGGTTTTCAGACGAATCTTTGGTAGCAACAGAAAATTACGTGCGTGTTTGTTTTATTGTATGTATATGAAAAAGTTAAATGATTCTTTTAAGGCCTCGGTTAATGGTTTTACCAAAAGACGCGTAATTATATTATTGAAGTAATTTTTAGAAGCTAACCCCTTTTATGTAAATAAATATTATGATGGTAAATAAACCTTATAGTCGCTAGTGTTAAAACTCGTTCGAGAAACAAAAAAAGTCGAAAAAACGTAAAAGATGTAACCAAAAATATTATTCGAACTAAATCTGAAAGACCTATGCATTAATGACATATGATCTCCTGCCTATCAACACTTCAAAGTAAATAGTATCCGAACTACACTAGTAAACCTATTTGGAGGTCCGGTTGTAAACTGTGGAAACCATGACTAGACTGTAGTAACACATGTGTGGAAACCAACACAAATTACAGGCTACTGTTGGTATTGTTGTTGACGTATCATTACGGCGTCGCAGGAAACATTGCAACCACTTTACTAGCGATCGCGTTCGTAGCTCGTTCATGAATAAAAGCAAACCTTGGGTGTTGTTTATTATTGCGAAAAGATGCCCGATTCCTATAAGTAATGAATGAAAAGTTATAGAAAATACGACAAAAACTACTTTCCGAAAACAAAATGAATCGTTGCTTGTTTTTGTACACAAGATTCAGACGTAAACAGATGGGCAAGGCAATATAATTCCTTTTCAAAATTGAAGAAAAATCGGAACGAATTCAGCTACCCCAAACTGAATTCGTTCAGATTTTTCTTCAATTTTGATAAACTACCCCAAGTTTATTTTATCTATAACGTTAATAAATTCAAAGACCAAACGGGACCTTTCCCACTTGACAGTTTTCCCATAACCCTCCATTTCTGCACCACGATTGGTCTCTTAAAATCTGATACGCTGCAAAATGAATAATAATATCAATCATTCATCAAAATTGTCCCTAGTAAAAGATAATAAATCTTAAATTGTGTAATGTAAGTAATACAAAATCTTGAGCAAAAAGTATCACAGGACAATGTAGGTTAAGACGACCAGCTTGACAACTTTAAAACTTGTTTTGCAAATAGCATCATAATTGATCGAACCCGTATTCTGACAAAAACCGTAGGTATATTAAAAGGTGCTAATTTACGTTAAGTAGCACCAACGATAACCGAATCATTTTCAGTTGTCAAATCGCCGATTTGAACAATAGGCGGCAAGTATGATCTGGTTATGGTTTGGATATCGTTATACTGCGGATTGTTTCGCGATTCGAGATAGCATTTTGGAATAAGCTTCTTATAAATTATGTCGAACTTCAATCTTTAATCGAAAAACAAGCATTGTTCGGTTATTGTGTTCCGCAGATAGTTAAAAAGTAAAACTGAATCTTTAAAGATAAACCACAGATTACTATAATAGTTACTAAACTATTGGTTGGCGGTGACGTCAATTAAATGAACAATAAAACATTATCGTTACACATTTGGCACTTAACTGCGTTAGTCGACACGCATTGTATTGTCAGCAAGCGTGTATCTTTATCGATATATCGATAAGTTTAGCGTCACGTCACTTATGAGACATTTTTTATTTAAATAACTTGTTTCTATGTTTTATTTATTATCCTTTATTGCACACGCTATTTTATAAATATATAAACATTTTGGAGAAGATGTAAAAGGGCGAGCTTAACCCAGAATAAGGTTATTTTACAGAAAACCGAATTGTAAGAAAGAAAGCATATATCAATTTGATAAGCGCACTGAAGGATACTGCATATTCCATATTCTGGCTAGGAAGTAGACAAAATACTGATCAGTAGTACATAGTAGTTTAAAACCCATTTTATTTTACACTCATTTCGTTATATTGATTCTATATTTATTTTCTTAATCTATTCCCCTTACAATTTTCTCTGTTTATTATTTTTATGAACGCTTTTCTAGACAAGAAAGATAAGAAAGGCTTACAGGAGAATGTGGTGGAGTTGAAAGCGACGGAGTCTTCAGAATGTGGTACCTGCCCTGCTTGCAACGCGGCCAGTATGCTTTCAATCTTACGCCTAGAGTATGAATAGATGTAGAGCACTGGCTTTTCACTAAAGTGGCAAAATATTTATTTGCAAAAAAAATATATAATAATGGTTTTTTTTTTCATAAATGAAGTACATTGAGCCACATTTAACATTCCCATCATATTTATGCATTTTCTTATTCAAAGAGTAGTCAGTGTGTTCTATGCCTAAATACAAAGGAAAACACGTGGGAAGTGATGTTCCATAAATAAATAATATATGAAAAAGCCAGTGCAGGGAGCGCCTAGCAGTAAATACCATTAAAAAATATCTTGGTTCCATTAAATATTAATAGTTCTGTGACGTATTGTTTTTATATTTCATTTAAGTATCATAAAAGTTGAGCATAATGTAACGTGGACGTTATTCATGATAGCTAGAAAAGCGTACTTATAAAAATCGTATTTTCAACTCAGTATTTAAATATAAACGTGGCTACCTCATTTGTTTCGTTTTAAAGGCCAACATCATTTTCAGGCACAAGTCCAATTGACAACTTAAACATGAGTTTTCTTAAAACAACTGTTCACCGTGAATTTTT
Organism: Helicoverpa armigera; assembly: GCF_030705265.1. Lineage (NCBI taxonomy): Eukaryota > Metazoa > Arthropoda > Insecta > Lepidoptera > Noctuidae > Helicoverpa > Helicoverpa armigera. Next base: position 9,053,602 of record NC_087141.1, read on the forward strand.
CGAAGTAAACAGTGGTTTTAAGAAAAAACGATGTTATGTTGTAGGTAAACTTTGGCCTAATACGTAGTTAGGGGATATTTGCAAAGGCGCTCTCTAAACGTTATCTTATTCATACTCTATGGTTTCAGTAGAAGTAGCGTGGGTGCATATTGTATTAACATTCAGACTGAAATAGAATCGTGTAAAACAGTATTTTCCTGTAAAAATACGTGTCTTGTATACATTGATTACATTTCAACGGCGGGATCGCGAATTTGTCCAACGATATTGGTCTATTTTAAGTAGTTTCTTTAGGGATGAATTGGTATTAATTTTCGCTATCGTTGTATCGTATGCTAGATTACGGTGAAAATAAGAAATAAGTATTTTCCTGAAGAAATAAGTATTTACCTGTATCCAATCTAATCAAGTAATTTCGCCGTTAATCATATTATTTTGTGTAGCAGGAAACAAACGCAAAATTAGTGCATGGGTACAAAGTACATTATGTCAAATACAATATTTTAAGTAAGCAAATACAAAGGTTGATCATGATTATTTCTGTTATCAATATCTTTCACGCGAGTAAAGCACTTCCTATAAAAAATTGCCACGTTTGCTTACACTTAAGCACCACTTTACTTTACTTTACTTTACAATTAGTACCACTGTACTAATTCAAAAATGTATTCTGTATGAAGAAATACTGCAAAAGTTACGTCAAATTCCAAATTAATGGCGTCCACGGCCGATTTCGGCCACGGCGTCTGTTCTCATATAACGAGACCAGCCAGCTGCGCAAGACATTATGGTGCTGACACAATGATTTGCGCAGACACAGGTGCACTCACTATTCCTTCACTCTCATAGCCCGATGGGACGGCAATCCGACACCACCGGAGTGAGATCAGGAGCAGCACCGACATTAACGTGCTCTCCGATGAACGGAAGCCCCAAATACCCTTATGTCAAAGGATATTCCTTTTCCTTATTTTCGTTCGATGATTTTGACAGAAAAATACATTATAGGTACATACCTACAATAGTGCACCCACAAAAATAGTCCGTAGTTAGGCAGTATACTTTGAGCTATTTGCAGTCGTAAATGATTTTTATTATCAGTAGTTTAATGTTGCTAGTATTTGTTATATTAATGCATAACGTCAGGTTTCATGATTTTTCATGATTACGAATTTTTTACACCTATGTCTTTAAAGATTTCTTTATTTACCACAAAAACGTTTCAACGTCAGTTTAACACCTTTTTTAGACAAGTGTTTGACACATGTTTAAGTTTTTGTAGTAAGACCATTAATATTTGTCGATAAATCAAATTTGTACTTTTCCTTATGTTACTTGGCTGTCTACTTATTGTTTTTTACATGGTGGTCAATTCTATAAAATCTGAATTGATTATTCTCCCCACTATAGGTATGTATTTTAGGTGTATATCCCAAAACATCTAAACTTGATCAAATGTTTTGATATACCTCTTAAATTATATGCTTATAATACTACTCCTTTGTGGATAAAATCCATACTCATTCATATGTTCACCTTTCCTACGATTCATTCATGCAGTTCGATTACGGGAACCACAGATACCCCACGAAGGCCGCGAGATAGCGAAACATTCACTCAGACCGTAACAACAGCTTTATCTATAAACCACATCCAAACATTGACATAGGCTGTTACTACTTAACGTGTAGTCCGAAAATATTATCTTCTCTATTACATAGATAATTATACGCATTGCGTTATGTGGCCTTATAATGAGGTATATTCGTTGTTGCCCGTAGTTTCCCGGGAATCTACTTCCCCTACTAGGAGAGAAAATAGTTTTTCCCCGTCTCCACAGTACCTGTCTCTACGACAAATTATGTCACAATTGGTTCAGCTGATTTAGCGTAAGAGACGTAAAAACATACTTTACTTTGGCATTTATAACACTAGCTTCGTCCCGCGGTTTTAATTACATCCTTAGGGAACTCTCTATATGTCATGGCATTCAAACTACATTAGGCCCAAGTTTCATATATGTAAATCCAGTCAATAGTTTTGGCGTGAAAAAGTTACAATCATTCATCTTACTGGACTTGATTCCCTGATGAAATACACATAATGTAGAATGTCAATTGAAGCTTTACACATATTATGTAGAATTTCAATTTAAGCTTCGAGTTTTAAATGCCCAAATTCATTCCCAGAACCCTTATGTATGGGAATTAAACATAATGGGTGTTACGAAATGTGGGTGTATTATTGGGAGCCATTTGCCTAAACCCACGTGTTTGAGGATAATGTTACTCGTAATGTGCGTGGGTTTTATTTGTAATACTAGCTGGTCGACGCAGTTGCTGTGGTGTCCCAAGGGAGCTTCTTGTAACAGGATGAAATATAGCCCTAGATATTCAAATAAAGTGGCTTTCTATTGGTACTTAAAGGATTTTTCTAAATCAAGTGTATTTCAAATAGGCTCTTGTGAAACGTCACACTAGTTGCACGGGTCCAAAAAGTTAGTCCCATAGAAAAGAGCCGGCACGAAACCACGTGGACAATTTTTTAAAGAAAGTAATATTTTCACGAGGACTCATCGTCATAACGATAATCTGTTCAGACAACCAGTGGAGTAAATGGGTTGAGGACGGAAAAGGCTAGACAGATGATATTAATATAGATTGTGCTATGGCAGAATAAGTAGAAGTAGAATAGCCGACCCCAACGTAGTTGGGAAAAGGCTCGGGACATGATGATTATGTATTGGCAGATTGCATGAAATAACCAGTATAAACTTAGATCCGTCTCTTCAAACAGAAATGAATTTTCTTACATCAAAAGCCCCAATGAATACTTGCTTATAGAACAGACGACTTTATACACTATTCACATAACAATTACAGCTTATTGTTATAAACTATGACGTAATGTAAGTTTACACAGATGTTCCTTCTGTGGTGGTTGGTTGCGTCTGTAGAATACATTGTTCATCGATGACTTTGCTGTAGGTGAATGTCGTGGTTTGAAGCGCTGAATACCTTTCACTCAGTTGGCCAAGCTGTAAACAGATCGAAGGATTGGGTAATTGCACTAAGGCCTAGACTCGACTAAAGCCTAAACGTTGAATTTCGTAATTAAAAAATATCATCTCCGCCAACATGCTCTACTTAATTAGTATCCCGGAGCAGATAAATGATAGTCTGGGTGTAATGAAGCTAGTAAATACTTTTTGCACCCTGAGAAAGGCCTTCTACGTCTAAAATATTATAGTGTGTGATATTTAAGATATATTATGGCAAGTTTCATCACAATCTGTTCAGCCATTTGCACAAGAAGTTACAAACGCACACCTCTACAATAACGTGCTATCATAAACAGTTTCACACCAACAGTGCAAGCCAAACAGCTCATAAAAATCACAAATCAAATACATACAAACAACTGGAACGGGCTGATGACATAACCGATGACGTCATCGTTTGAACTCAGGACATAGAGAACAAAATGACTAGCGGAGGTGCCACAACGGCGCTGCGGTATAGTTCGAAAGAGTTAAAGCGATCCTGATATATAATAGACCTAAGTAGGAACATGATGGGTACAAAACAGTAAGAATCTGACACACCCTCATGCTGCTAACCCACAGCGGAAGGGTATTTTTATGATTCCCCATAAAAAAATGTGCTACAATGGAAAAGCTCCTAAAAAAGTAGCGCGCCTAAATGCGGGTGTGCGGGAGACGAGGCGTTACTGTTTCCGCCCTTATACGCCTTTGGTACCGACCATTTTTTGTGATACCAAAAATCGTTGACAAATGTCTCAAAGAACTCGAACGCCTCGCTCACTCGTAACTGACCGTTTTGATTACACCCACCGTTTTTGACCTAGAAGAAAACGCCTGACCTACCTGCATTATGGCATCTCCGCTCATCTTTCTACTCCGTGACTCAGCCTCAGGGTCGGGAGCTCGCTACCTCCGCTTTGTGCCACGTCATGCAGTCGTATGTAGTGGATGCAGGAGTACCTATCAGCTGATGCATTGCGAAGAGTGCTCTTGATTGGAACTTAATTAGTTATTTTAGGAGAGATGGAGATGCTTTTTTTTCAAGCGCGAGATGTAATCATAGTTTTAATTTTTCAGTACTTTACTATACATATAAATGTGGAAAAATGTATCTCTCGCGCTTTCACTCATTTTAAAAATTCTGAACCAATTTAAAAGAGTACAAAAATAGTCTAGACCCTGAGTTTCGGGTTCGGAACGAAGTTCCCTCGGGTCATGAGGTAGAACCACGTTATTTGCTTGAAGTACCTACTGAAAAGATTTGATCAAAAAGATTTCGTTTGGTAATTTAGCACATTAAATTTGATCCCTAAAATAAGCGATACAGTGATAATTAAAACATGGTAAATTCACCAAAACCTCTAATTAAAAAGTTCTTTCCCCCTTGACAGATGCCACTTATACCTACATAAGCTACGATTTAATAAAACCAAGTAGCCATCAACGCCCAGTTGTCCAGTGAAATCAATCAAAAGCTTGATTGCGAGAAAGAAAAAAACTTCAGAGTAATAAATAGGCTTGCTCGCCTCAGTTGACAATCGTAACCTTTACATTGCGTAATAGACGGGCTACTGTTGTTTAAATGGGATGAAGCCAGCTGTGCAATAATTTTGTAAATGCGATTATATTGGCTGGTTTCTAGAAAGAAGAAAGAGAAACAATTCGTTACTATGGGACACTTGACGCAAAAAGAGGGGTGTTTTGATAGCTGTGTGTCTGTCTGTGGCACTGTAGGTATAAAACGGATGAATCGATTTGCCAGTAACTAAAATATGGATGAATTTTGGGGTATATGTTTGGATAGCACATTCACTGAATGGATAATAAATAATTTAAATATGGTTGATGTATCCTGGATTTAATATTCCATCTATAAATTCCAGTCTCAGTACTGAAATTTTTGAAGTATGGCAGCCTTATTCGCATATTGTTTTGAATTAATTTCAAGTTCACAAACATTACATGGCATGAAAAAAATCCTGAACATTCACGTATTCTTCAATGATGTGGCAATGTCGCAACACTCACAACCCTAAGTATTGCCCTTGAGATCGAAACCGGTACTTCTTAACCTTCTTCGGCTGTAGGTCAACGAGCTAGCCACACAATTTTGATCCAGTTTTGATATTCCACTTAAATATTTCCATTTTTGACCAAATTATTTACGTTACACAACGTTTTATGTGAGGTACCTTTTTGAATGCTAGCTGCAAACTGCAACTGCCGATCGCACTTGCCGTGACTCCATGAAAACAATTGATATCGAAGGGCACGTGCTGCTGCCACTTTTATCCAAAACGGTTTCATGTAAATACATACAATCCGGTAGTGCAACGCGACCGACTTTACGCAGTCGCGGCATGAGCGGTCGCCAGTTGCAGTTGGTAGTTGGCATTCAAAACGTACCTTAAGTAGATGAAATCTTTGAATATTAATATTTGTATTTATTATAGCGTGGCTATGTATGTATTATTTTCGGTATCAATAAGGCGTATTCCAGACGGACGTATTCCGGTGTCCCGGCAGTCTTAACGTTGGCAAAAACTTGGGTTTCCATTATTACATGAGCTCTTTTCCAAGTCAAAATTTATAATGGGGCATAATCCCTTTACCACTTTCAAGTGTTGTGGCTGGAAAGAAGATGCTATGGTACAACATAAAATCTTGAGAACTCTGTGTCTCATAGCTAAAAATGTGTGTCTTCTTTCGAACGCTCCCCATATTCTAACTATCTGTTGTTTTGCTTACTTAACATAGAGGAATTTGACATTAGTTGTAAGAGGCTAATGTCAAAATTCTATCTCTAGTAATCAAATGAACAGATAGATAAATATTGTGATTGTGTCCTTAGTCAAACCCTACTACTGATCGAACACCGGAATACATCAATCTGGATAAAACTCATAGTATAAACTCAATAGTCAAGTCCTAACTCCCAATACTTCTCTCTCTAGGCGGCAAGTTCTCATCAGGCCAGTACACCTACAAGATCTACCACTTGGCGTCGAAGGTGCCCGCTTTCATCCGGCTGCTGGCGCCCAAGGGCTCGCTCGAGGTACACGAGGAGGCATGGAACGCGTACCCATACTGCCGGACTGTGCTTACGGTAAGTTTATTGTATGTAGATGACTTTATGTCAGGAAAACGGGGGAGCCACAATGAGGGTTTTCTCTCCTTTTTCTGCCACCGGGTGGCGCCACGTATGCGTCTGGTCCAAACAGCTGTCAAATAGTATGGAATTGTAGGGTCCGAACTTATTGCTTATTGAAATTCTGTGAAATTGCTTATTGTATTATGGACTACGATCAGAATAAGGTTTCCGAATTAAAAATTGAGCTTAAAAAGAGGGGTGCAAAAGTCACTGGTACGGTAGACCGCACGTCAGTGGTAACTGTCATGCACCTTAACTCAATAGTAATAAGTACGATTTTCCTATAAAACTGTTACCACTGACCTGAAGTTGACTGTACTAAGGAAAAGGTCGTTGAAAGGTAGATAACGTAATGTACTAGAATTTGTTTACACAATATGGTTTAGTTTTTTATCCACGCAACCCCAATTGTAAAACAATAATGCACTTCTTTAAATTAAAAAAATAAATAAAAATATAGAATAAAAAACCACTTAAATCGTTCACGGTTCATAGTAAACATAAGCACTTTGACAGATACCTGGACCTGACGCTCCAGTGCTGCCACCTCGTGAACGCCATTTTAGAAAACCCTCATTGTAAGAATAGAAGTGGCGAAGGGTGGGTTTTGGGGGCTGGCTTTTGTAACACATACAAGTTGGTATAAATGATAAACTGTAGGTCCTGGCTGTCATTTGAACATCTTTGGCAGTTGTTAATCAGAAGCCTGACAACCAGTCTTAACATTGGTTATTGGGTAGCCCGGGTAACTGAGTTTAGGAGGTCAGACAGGCAGTCGCTCTTTGTAAAACACTGGTACTCAGCTGCATCCGGTTAGACTGGAAGCCGACCCCAACATAGTTGGGAAAAGGCTGTGCAGATGATGATGATGTTAGGTAGTTTGGAAAACTTCGATTTGTTCAACTATTTTTGACGCTGACCGTACAGAACCATTCCGCTGTTAACAAAACTATTACACTTTAAGAACGATAGCAGATAGCTTTTATCTTATCAAACTAATAGTCGTTTAATCAAAACATTTTACTTCACAAAATTCAACCTTAAAACCATACAAATAGAGATTACAATAGCTGGTATATAATATACGGAAGGCGGGCTATCATTGTTTTATACTATGTTATGTATGAAAAAACGGTTAGTGTCAATTTATATTCATTTGCAGGTAAATACCGTTAGATTAGATTGTGCTTATCTGATGGATTTACCCCGATTTGGTTAAAAAAAGTATTGATCCTTTTTGTAGACGTTACGTTTTGGGGATTTTTTTTGTTAATATGTTTTGGTATGTGTATTTTCCTAATTGTTAATGTTAGACTAATATTGTAAAGCTGAAGAATTTGTTTGAAAGCGCAAATATCAAAACATTTTTTTGAAAAATTACAGTACACAGCCCATTTGTCAAGGACGGCTACTGTTTATCCGGGTGCGCAAAGTAGTTCCTAGTCGACGCTATCGAAATACTTGGGTCCGAATTTAATCATTACTCTAAGTCACTTACTTCTAAGTTGGACGTTTATTTACCAAATTGTGGTCTCTAGCCTGTCAAAGCTTCTTATATTTTACAGTGGACTTTTTTGGAGGTGTTAGATTGCCACTCTGCCTCTATTATGTTATACTTGTAAATGTAATGTTTATAATTATGCTGCTTACAGAATCCCGGCTACATGAAGGAGAACTTCGTGATCTGCATAGAGTCCCTGCATTTACCCGACGCCGGCGACCAGTACAATGTGAGTCAAAACTTTAACCTATTCTATTTTATAATAAAAAAATAAAAGCAAATACGCAAATAGGCAGTACGCCTGACTTAAAGTTTGTACATAACCGGGTTATGGAGGTCAGATAGGCATTCGCTACATGTAAAACTGTTACTAAGCTGAAGCTAAGTCCAACCCCAGTGTGGTTGGAAAAAGGCTAGGCAGATTATGATAATAATTATAATTGTTGATGATAAGAGATACTAAAATAAGCTATTCTAACCAAATCTGAAATATCCATATGCTGGGCTAAAAACTAGTCAAAACACTCGGAAACAAAAAAAACTGATTCCAAAAAGACCGACACTGCTTTTCTGGGAATATCCGAAGCAGCAAATACTCCATAACAACACCATTTATTTCCAAATAAAAACTACTCTATAACTACACAATATAAAAACTTAGTACCACACACTCGAAACAGACATTCACATATTTACCAAACGCAACATAAATAATGTTTCAAATAGGTAAATAAGAAGTTAACAAGACACATTGAAATAATACTGACAAGTGGTTTCAACAGACTCATTGACAACGGTGCAAAGATCGCTCATACTGGTTTACTTGACATTGAAAAATAAATACTTATTATATGTAGTCTACTAGCCGTCTTCCCGCGGTTTCACCCGCGTCCTTTGAGAACTACTGCCCGTACCCGGATATAATATAATTATAGCCTACTAGCTTCCGCCCGCGGCTTCGCCCGCGGAAAGTTCGGTATTATCGCGTTTCCAAGAGAATTCTTCAAAAGTCCGGAACAAAAACTATCCTATGTTCCTTCTCAAGGTCAACTCTCTCGGTCTATTCAGTGGTTTAGACGTGAAAGCGTAACAGACAGACAGACAGAGTTACTTTCGCATTTATAATATTAGTAGGGGTGTTACTCGGGAAGAGTGTATTGAAGAGGGAATTTTTCATATCGGTTCTGTAGTTTCGCAGCCTGTAGGGTACAAACAAAAACATGTTTCATATTTATTATATTAGTAGTATAGTATACGTGAACACACTTATAATGGCTGTAATTTAAACGTTTATAACTTTTAAGTACTTAAAGTAAATTACGTGGCGTCTTTTTTTATACATTTATGGTTATTTTGCCACTTTTGAATGATATGGCTGGAAATAATGTGACTTGTGAGATGACGTCAAATAAAGAAGTATGGAAGAAGATTATTGTTGCGACCACAAATTAAATAAGTAGAGAGGTATCACACATAATTATTGTTATTGAAAATATTATCCTATGTTATACTTTTACCAGTTCCACGATAAAAAATACAAACATCAGAATTGGTAACCCCCTTTTTGTGAAATCGGCAATCAATAAAAACTAATATGAATTATCTAGTTGAAACCAATATAATCGGTGTGGTGCCATACTAATTGATAATCTTAACATCCTATTACATTTGACGCGAAGAACAACGTTCGAAAAATCACAACATTATTTTAATTGATAGATTAAACTTTTAGTACGTAGTAAAACTATGTTACTTGTAGTAACATAATGTAGTAATCTTTTATAGACTGAGGTAATGCTGAAATAAGTTGACGCTTGCTCATCGCACAAAGATAGAAATTGGTGGTTAAATAATCCTAAAAGGCTGACGAAAGACCTAGCTAGCCTTTTAGGGTCAATTCCCACTGAAAGAGCAGCGGCCGGCAGCGGCCATAAGAGCACGGAAAATGTAAAGCCGCGTACGCACGTACGAACAAATTTGTTGCGTTACATGATATGCAACAACTTGGTTCGCACGTGCGTACCACTATCGAACATCGAACACTCTGTTCGTCAAACATGTTCGCGGCGATCCTTGTAGTGTGTTCTGTATGGACGGTGTTCGAAGCGTTTTAATAACTTCACAATCGACCACTTCCAACGGCGCCGTCATGGCTACTAAGATAGAGTTCACGACTGTTGTTCGCGAACTCGACTCGAACTGTGTTTGCGTTCGTGTTCGAATATGCCGTCCATACGTACGAACCAAATGTTCGGGTCTGGTGTTTGTGTTCGCTATGTTCGTGTTCGTACGTGCGTACGCGCCTTAAGAGCGCGGCGCGGTGCGGCGCCGCGCGGCCCGCCGCGCTCGCGCTCAATCCCTTGCAATTACGGCCGCTGCCGGCCGCTGCCGGCCGCTGCTCTTTCAGTGGGAATTGACCCTTACAGAATAAAAAATCACATTATTTTTATTATAAAGCAGAACCTTTTTTCTATACGTTTTTGAGCGTGTTTTTATTTCTTTTTTATCTGCAAACTGATGAAAAGATTGCAATTAAACCTTGGCAGCAACATAGCTAACACATCACAATAACATAATTAGCCTACTTTGTTATCCAAGTGAGGGAAGTAGGTTGTGCAAAAATCACGTAGAACGACTTAAAGATGTCACGTATGTAAAATGTCAGCAATTACGCGTAACGAAGGGTAATCACACACATAATGAGATTATGAGAGGTGTGACGTAGGTCAGTCGAGGTTGCCGCCCCGAAATGTGTATTGAGTTCATGTAGAAATTCATAATTTTGTTGCTTTGGAGTTTTAAGATTGTTTCAATTTTTGGTAATGTTGTGATTGCCTTCCAAGTGACAGAAGATTGTTTAATATGTGGCTTAATAAAGTTTAAAAAAATAGCTGTAGATTAGATGCACGTTGTTGAGATTGAAGCGTTTGCCTGCAAAAAAAATTGTAATGCTGTTGGTGTGCAAGTAAATAAATTGTAAAATAATATTTAAACACCTGAATATTCAAGGGAAAAGTTTGTTTATTTCAAGGAAAAGACTTTCCCTGAAAAATAATTCGATTTGAGAATTTCCTCCTTTTTGAATTCGGTTGAAAATAGGCACTTTTCTTGAAATTATTGAAACAGCCATTCTAGGCCTAATTGTTACTTAATATGACTAATCATACAAATATTTGCGAAATTCACCCGGAAACTCTTTTTCCAACAAATCAAATAGATTGCATATTATCACGATAATGCGCCGTGATAAAACAACAGATGTAACGAATTGCTAATTTTTATTGAATAGATATGAAATTAATTAATTCGTCATAGCGCGACATGGATATTTTAATTTAATATTTGTAAGTTTTTGATAAATTCGGAATAGGTTTAAATTTTAAATCAAGATTGTAGTCACGTTTGATTAAGCGAGAATACTCGTTTTAGTCATAATTGTTATCAGCTTTATTAACCAAAGGTTAATTCGCAAATTGTGTTGGATTTTGGATGACCTTTTCTCTTCTGCTTCACTAAATAACTTGGAAACATACTATACATACGCATTCATGTACCTGTACCTGTTAAGGTACAATCATTTTCACTTGAATGCGGAACTCAAGATGAACAAATCCGGAATCCGGAAAAGGCTTGATTTCTATTGAAAAATCGCGTTGCAGATCGCACTCACACACTGACACTTCATGTAACGTTTCCCCGAAAGATGTTTCTTCTTACGAAAATTTAAAAAACCCAGAGATTAATCCTGCGATATGGTGACCCTTCTCCAGAGGACCTAACAGACAGACAATAAACCCATAAAAGTAGTTAAAGCCTTCTCATTTTCTCAATCGTATTGTATTTTTCAAATATATAATTATGTTTCTAATTCCCAGGTACACGAACTGCCCCCGGAAAAGCTAAAGAACCGCGAGGTCGTCCACATAGACATCGCCAACGATCCTCTTTCTTCCGCCGACTACAAGCCTGAGACGGATCCCACCAAGTTCAAGTCCAGTAAGACCGGCCGCGGCCCCCTCGTCGGCGCCACTTGGAAGAACGATGTCAAACCCGTCATGACGTGCTACAAACTCGTCACTGCTGAGTTCAAGTGGTTTGGCCTACAGGTTGGTACTTCAGGTTTTAATACAATGTTAGGGCTAAAGTCGACTACAAGCTAAAGACGGATCCCACCAAGTTCAAGTCCAGCAAGACCGGCCGCGGCCCCCTCGTCGGTGCCACTTGGAAGAACGATGTCAAACCCGTCATGACTTGCTACAAACTCGTCACTGCTGAGTTCAAGTGGTTTGGCCTACAGGTTGGTACTTCAGGTTTTAAAAGATTGTTTGGACTAGAGTCGACTACAAGCTAGAGACGGATCCCACCAAGTTCAAGTCCAGCAAGACCGGCCGCGGCCCCCTCGTCGGCGCCACTTGGAAGAACGATGTCAAACCCGTCATGACGTGCTACAAACTCGTCACTGCTGAGTTCAAGTGGTTTGGCCTACAGGTTGGTACTTCAGGTTTTAAAAGATTGTTTGGACTAGAGTCGACTACAAGCTAGAGACGGATCCCACCAAGTTCAAGTCCAGCAAGACCGGCCGCGGCCCCCTCGTCGGCGCCACTTGGAAGAACGATGTCAAACCCGTCATGACGTGCTACAAACTCGTCACTGCTGAGTTCAAGTGGTTCGGCCTACAGGTTGGTACTTAAAGTTTTACAAGATTATTAGGCCTAAAGTCGACTACAAGCTAAAGACGGATCCCACCAAGTTCAAGTCCAGCAAGACCGGCCGCGGCCCCCTCGTCGGCGCCACTTGGAAGAACGATGTCAAACCCGTCATGACGTGCTTCAAACTCGTCACTGCTGAGTTCAAGTGGTTTGGCCTACAGGTTGGTACTTCAGGTTTTAATACAAAGTTAGGGCTAAAGTCGACTACAAGCTAAAGACGGATCCCACCAAGTTCAAGTCCAGCAAGACCGGCCGCGGCCCCCTCGTCGGCGCCACTTGGAAGAACGATGTCAAACCCGTCATGACTTGCTACAAACTCGTCACTGCTGAGTTCAAGTGGTTTGGCCTACAGGTTGGTACTTAAAGATTTAAAAGATAATTAGGGCTAAAGCCGACTACAAAGAGATGGATCCCACCAAGTTCAAGTCCAGCAAGACCGGCCGCGGCCCCCTCGTCGACGCCACTTGGAAGAACGATGTCAAACCCGTCATGACGTGCTACAAACTCGTCACTGCTGAGTTCAAGTGGTTTGGCCTACAGGTTGGTACTTCAGGTTTTAATACAATGTTAGGGCTAAAGTCGACTACAAGCCTGAGACGGATCCCACCAAGTTCAAGTCCAGCAAGACCGGCCGCGGCCCCCTCGTCGGCGCCACTTGGAAGAACGATGTCAAACCCGTCATGACGTGCTACAAACTCGTCACTGCTGAGTTCAAGTGGTTTGGCCTACAGGTTGGTACTTAAAGATTTAAAAGATAATTAGGGCTAAAGCCGACTACAAAGAGATGGATCCCACCAAGTTCAAGTCCAGCAAGACCGGCCGCGGCCCCCTCGTCGGCGCCACTTGGAAGAACGATGTCAAACCCGTCATGACGTGCTACAAACTCGTCACTGCTGAGTTCAAGTGGTTTGGCCTACAGGTTGGTGATGGCATTTGTTCAGAGAGAGTACTCTACGTTTGAAGAGGCTTATTAAGTGCAGACCTTTCCTAACTTGTGATTACTATAGGCACTTGCCTCTTAAGTTGCGGAAACTAAGTTTAGCTACTTATTTACCCACCAGGGGCTTATATTGTTCTAAAAAAACACATATTTGAAGTCCCTTTTTGTTTTTTTATTACAGAAATGTCAATTGAACTGTGGCTTTTTGTTTTTTTTTTTCGAATCTGCAATTTTTCACTTTAATCTTGTTTTTTCTGGTCCTGGTCCAAAATAATAGAAAAATTACTTAATTTATTATTAGGCAGACCACAAGTGTCTTTATAAGTTTACGCTCTTTTATATTTGACTAATTTAAATTTTTATTTATTTTCAGAGTAAAGTAGAAAATGTGATCCAGAAATCTGAACGGCGGTTGTTCACCATTTTCCATAGGTAAGTAACGACCTATTGAATTCTGATAACAGACATGCATGTTTGCCTACGTAACACATTGCCATCCAACTTGAAAATAATAAAAATATAAAGTATATGTTTGTATTAAGATTTATAAAGTATGTATTTACACTAGGGCATGCAATACCGGTTAACCGGTTTCGTTTTTACCGGTAAATCGCCCATTTTTGCGAGTTTTAAATTACCGGTAAAAATAATATGAAACCGGTAATTTACCGGTTATTACGTTTTTCTGATAAAATATAGCAATTGTTCATTTAACGTCAAATCTTTGTTATGTAGCCTGAATATAATGTAATGTTGCATACATTACGTATTGTAAGAGTGTTACAGATGCTGTTTTTTAGTAAAGTAAACTTGTGTGTCCTTAACTATCTCTAGGTTAGATACAAATCTTCTTTCTCATCTTAATTTATAAAATCTAAACAAATTGTATTCATTCGGTTATTCTGTCTTTCCTCAAAGCTGTCAGCTCATACTAGGTACAAATGTAGCTTATGCTTATTTTACCTACTCTATGACCTTACTGAGCAAGGGCTTTTACTTCACCACCATGCGGACAGCTCTGACGACACGGTGGAGCACACAATCCAGGTTTGCACTGCCTGGGAAGGGTACCACCGTGTTGTCGTCGAGGCAATAGGCAGCGGCGACCTTTCGCGTCCTACCCTGGTTCAAGCCATGGTCCGGAGCTAGAGGGAATGGGAAGCCGTCGCCTCCTTCTGCGAAGCAGTCATGCTCGAGAAGGAGACGGCGGAGCGACTGAGAGTAGCACCTCTCATCCCAGCCGCTGTAGTGGACCAGGAAGACACCACGGGCGCCAAGCCAAGGGTCGGGAGACGACTCCCGGCCACCGTAGGCCTCGGTCTGTGGGCGGTGAGTTCGGGTGGCTCATCGTTCCACCGTCTGCATAGACAACAGACCCGTGTCAGCGGCGCGCGTTGTTCCACGGGCTCCTCAGGGAGATGTCAGCAAACCCAGTAGGGCCTAGCAGGGCCAAGGCCTGCCGGGGCCGCGGGATTGTTCGAAAGAGTTACCGCGACCCTGGTCCATAAAACGCCTGCTAAAACACATGGGTTTTAGACAGAAAGAGTCTGTCATTTGATGATTTACCATAAAAAAAGGCTTTCACTTCAATGAAAAATATATTTTTTTACGGTAATTCTTATCCCGTCTTGTGACGGGGTCGGCTTTCCGTATCTTCCTTCTTCCACTTCGCTCTATCCTCCTGAATAGACATCTTCCTCTTCGAGTTCGCAGATTTTCACGTCATTCATTACGACACTCAACCACCACGGTTTTGGCCTGCCTTCGCGCCTTTGACCGGGTATATTGAGATTGAGTATCACATTCACACTGCCGACGTCCGCAGGTGTTACTCCTTTTTACATGTCCGTACCATCGCATCCGTTTCTCTTGCATTTTTTCGGTGACATCGCGTACGGATGCATGGTAATGACATGTTTTTTGTTACGGCCCACGTCACAAAAAACGTTTACCACCTTATACTTTGCATATTTATTTAGTTTTTGTTTTAAGACTACCCAATCTTATTGTTATAATATCACATAAAAAAAAAATACAAAAATTACCGTTTTACCGGTTTACCGGTAAAAATATTTTTATTACCGAATTTTTACCGGTAATTTCTGTTTTACCGAAATTGCATGCCCTAATTTACACAATAGCTGCTTAGAAAGGCCCCTGTAATAAGTCTGTGTCCAATAACCTTATAAAAATTTGGAATACAGATTTCCGATGATACTTCCAATCTTCATTACATTAAAAACACACATGTTAATATCATGAGTCTTCTTCTTCCTCCTGCCCTGTTCCCAATTTTATTTGGGATCGGCGCGATATGTCATTCTCTTCCATTTTCCCCTGTCACTCGTCACACTCACTCCCTTCCTATTCATGTAATCTTTCAGGCAATATGACAATGAGTATTAATATATTTTTCTTCTACGTTACAGACAAGTATTCTGCTCAATCGACGACTGGTTCGGCATGACGATGGCGGACATCCGCGCCATCGAGGACCGCACCAAGGAGGAGCTCGAGAAGCTGCGCCGCGAGGGCGAGGTCCGCGGCATGCGCGCCGACAACGAGTAGGCACCCGGGCCCCAACACCCGGGCCCCGGGCCCCCGGGCCCCAAGCCCCACCAGCGTTCCTCCCTAACCAAATGCTTGGAAAAGCTACATACTTGAATTAAAAATTCATTTCGGTATTAGACTTATTATATAAATGTTAGGCGTTTGACTAAAGGGGTTCATTCACGGAAAACAATGTTTTGTCCATTCTAGTGTAATGTAGCAGTTCAGTTGAACATTAGCGAATGATTGCGCGGTCTAGTACACAAGCAATAACTCCGCGACCGCTCACTGCCCGAGCGCTGGGATTGCATGCCATGTTGCCATGAACAACTTACCCTAACGAGAACCATACACAATAAACGCCATTCTCAAGCTATTTATTGTTTTATATCGACTACAAACTTTGCATTTCTCTTTTATAAATATTTTTATGAGTTGTGTGAAACTTTTTGCGAGTCAACAACATTATCCGAGACCTGGCCAAATGTGACGATAAGTGTGGTGTTTATTTATTTTCTGGTCTATTGCCAGGGCCCATACTCAGACATCAGACCTCCCCCACTACCTCCTTTCTACAAGTTTGTCATGGCAACACCAAAAACAACTGCTGGCAGTTGTGACAATGCGGAAAAGTTGATTTTATAATTAGTTTCTCTCCTGTAACGTTATGCTTAATAAATCATATATGTATGACATTAGAGAAATGTTCCATTATTGAACGTGCGATCTCAGTTCAAGCGAGGGCATAGTTTACCATTAGAAAAATGATATAATATGGTATAGATAATATTTAATAACTAATAAGTCGACGTAGTCAGTGGTTAACAGGTAGTGTTGTCGTTACCTAATTAATTAATAAAAAAATATATAAATGTAATTCAATTTGACACTACATTGCAAGGAGACGTGTGCGGCCATCTTGTATCTTCCGACAGCCGCGAGCTCAGCTCTTGTATTTATATTATAAAGTAATGAATTCTGCGCAATAGTACCGTACGTTAGTCGAGGCACGTTAATAAATTATTGGTGCAATATTGTTTAACAATGGCAACCCTCTGGTAGTCGGGTAGAGAGGGTGTTGCAAGGTGAATGATAGTTAGGCGGTCTCTGGGATATATTATATAGTGGTAACCTCGATAACTTATTTATTGGCGAAGGGTTCAGGTTGCAACATCCTCGGCTAGTGGTGTTTCAATATATTTTGTATGAATAAGTTTTTTGTTGTTTAACAAATCAGTATTTTTAATAATTGTGTGACATTCCAGTTTGTACCGACGGTGACGTTCTATCGTTTGCTACTTAATCTTTGTTCGCTCTCTTGTGTTCACGCAATGTATGGGATCAGTGGATATGGAATTATTGAATCAGTACAATATTATAAAATTTTATGTGGATATTCATGTTCATAGTGGATTATGTTCCTTTTTAACAAATAATTCGGTGTAGCCATGTATCGCGCCGCTGCGGCCGCAGTCCGCGGTGCCCACTGCACAGTGCGGGCTGCGGCCGCGGCGGCTCAGCTTAATATTGCACTTTCTTTTAATTAAGTTTTTTTACTTATGTTGTAATAAGTTTTACATCAAATACAGCGTGATAATATATTTGCGAGTAGTGTTTTTTTGTAGACATAGTAAAGTCGTTGCCAACCCGCTTTTAGCATCGCCTAGTGCTTCTGTTGAACACCTAGTACTTAACTGTTTGTGACGTAACTTCCATTATGAATAGCTCCGCGTTACGACTCCTCAGATATATAGAAGCTTTGCTTGATGTTATTGAAGCTTATTTGTTGCAGTTACCAAATAAAGTTAAGTACACAAATTATTTTATTTTATTTTTACCTCGAACAGGTCCTCGGATGCATGTATTGTAAATTGTTTAAGCTTGTAAGTCATTTCGTCGCTCCACTTCCTAAGTAGTTAAAGAAAATTTTTATCTATAGTCGCTAAAATTGTCAATTTTTAAATGTTTAGCTAATTAAAACGTTTCAAAGTTCTTGCATTGATAAGTATAATTAATGTAACGAAATAACATTTGTTGTAAAATGTACTATGAATATTTTGAGGCCAACACAAATAAAATAATTTAATCTGTGGTAACTTGTTTCTGTTATGTACATTATATTATACAACACAAGCTTTGAGCTGTGCATTAGCATAAACTACATTAAAATTTATGACACTAGCATTGTAGCATTATATCGATGAATCACAGCACACTTGATTTATTTTACTTACATATCAACACTGGTAGGTAACATTTTACATTTATATTTCTTTGGCTGAGAAAACAACGCTGACATGCATTTAATATGAAAACACGGCAGACGTGGTTCCACTTTTACCATTTATCTTTTACTAGCTTCCGCCAGCGGCTTCGCCCGCGTGGTGTGTTGATAAAAAGTAGCCTATGTGTTAATCCAGGGTATCACCTATCTACATACCAAATTTCAATCAAATCGGTCCAGCCGTTTTTGCGTGATTGAATAATAAACATACATCCATACATTCTCACAAACTTTCACATTTATAATATAAGTAGGAAAGTAGGATTACATAACCATTGAGGACAGCAAATAACATTACATGAGGAGAACTAGCCTATGTATCTAAAGATTTCACAAGTGGATCGAGATTAACCATGCCTGGCCTGAAACAGCAGGAAAAATATTTAGGGAATGGAACTAGGCGCCTTTAATACATCGAAATAAATCAATCTTCCTAGCTTTTCAACTTCGGGCGTTGGCATCCAGTCTAACATGATGCAGCTGAGTACCAGTGTGCCTAATGGAGCAGCTGCCTATCTGACCACTCTTGATTCTCTAGGTATTGACCTACGTAGCTGTTATTTAGCCACAAGAAGTCGGAAATAAATAAAACTTCAAAATAACATTATGATCACTTTGATCGTTTATTGGACATCTGATAAAATATTAACATGGAAACTCATTTCAAAATAAATAAATGCCAATTAAACGCGATTTAAAAGAACTGAATATCACAGGATAAACAATACATTTGATCAATTTTTTTTCAAATCGTGACCAAGTTGTAAAGACAATATTTTTCAAAATTATTTTATATAAGTTCGTCGTAATTTTAAACCCCTATACTAAATAACAGACTAGCGATTAATTTACAAACATTCAACTGACGAAGCGCTCATTTGCAGGCGGAGCCAGGATATTAAGTCCATAAAAAAGTAAGCGTAGTCATTATATCTTTGGAAAGAAATTCCGAATAAAAAATATCCTGGCAACACTCAATAAAATTTGAAAAAAAATTACACATTCACAAACACAATAAATATAGAAATCTCTGTATATCCCATTTGTCTTTTGATTTAGGTATAAATAAAAACCTCGTTCAATATACATCTTTTCAAAATAATATCAAAGTCAATAAAAGCAAAATTCCACAACTATCATTGAAAACAATGGCCTTGCACTAAAGTTTATAATTCTCAAAGTTGAACCAACCAAGTTGAAGTAGGTATAAAAAAAAATCTTGTACATTAAAATGTAATTAAATAGGTAATTCGTTCTTTAATACGTGTAATAAATCAAACTTATTATATGCCATAGAAACTTCTGTTCTTTACCTATCTCGAACTTTGCACATTCACAATTATTACCCTACTTTTATCTTTAACATCATTCAATTTATTTCCTAACTAGCCCATTCCCGTGGCGTATTCAGGTAAATATGGGCTATTTACTCACAAATAACGTAGCTTTCCTTTCTACTGAAAAACAAATTTTCAAAGTTGGTTCAGCAGTTCCAGAGATTACCCCTAAACGTCACAAACACACAAACTTGAACCTCTTTAAAATATTAGTAAGTTATGTGATGGCTGTAAAGTTCAATGAAGCATTTTGCGTTCGATTTTACTTTTTAAGAAGATGCCAAGCTGTTTGCCCTTGCAAGCTCAATTATTATCAAACTAATTTTATCTAGAAGTCTAAGCTTCTGTTGGCGAGTTCATAGCTCGATAGTCAGCAGATTAGGCATTTTAGCAAGGCGTGTGAAGAAATGCCATGAAAAGGCAAATAAAAATATTATTTGCTCTGCGAACAGGGCAGGAATATTTAGTCAATATACAAAAAATATTAACCTTTTGCTGCCGTAAAACGTATATTATAAATGTACGAAATATTTTTTCTCTTCAATGTTAAAAAATAATTAAGTAATTGGTACTTTAGTGAGGAACTTTATAAAGGAAAAAAGGAATGACACAAGTGAAAGGTGCATGCAAAGGCATGCTTCTAAGCCCACTAAAATGAAGGTGAATCTTTACTTTAAAATCTTTTTAAATAAGTTTTATCTCTTTACAACCATTTATATTGATCTAACAGACAGCATCCTTACCGTTTTGTAGTAAGCCAATGCTACCACTATATTTTAAACCCACTATCAAATAAGGAGTAGCATTAATTACCAACAAAATATTAAAGTGGCTGGACTATTTACAACAGACATTAAAAACAAGTCATAAAGGTCATGGCACACATGAACAACACGGCACGGGAGTGGCGCAACTCCAATTCAGTGATTAACTTGTCATTTGAATTTCACCCTTAATTCGTATCTCATATGAAACATTTTAGAACGTCAGTTTAAAAAGCCAACATTTGGGAGACAGCAGGCTAGCAACTACCTAACATCAGCTGCGCCATACCATGCCATACTGTTCATGTGTGCTCTGACCTTAACTCATAAACCTAGACTTTTTGGAACATTATCAAAAATGTTATAAAATCTAGCTTTGTCTACGCCAAATGCATACAAAAATGTTCACTTTTGTCTATTAACAGCTTAAAACTTTATGTAAAGTCTTTGTACTCAATCGTCTACCTCCAGCTCAAGTTCTATGTCTGCTAAGCTGATTCGTCTGAGGGTGTTGATGATCATGTACCGTGAGAAGAACACGTAGAGGTAGCGGAACCACACCATTTGGGAACGATGGCGCTTCATCGCGCGGACTATGCGCCGGCTTTCCGTCCAGCGGAGGAAGTATCTGAAATTGAGTATGTAGGTTTGTATTTAAGTCTAGTCTGGGGGTAGTAGGTACAAAAAGGAGTATATAGGAGTAGTACATAACGGAGTATCTAGGAGTAGTACATAACGGAGTATCTAGGAGTAGTACATAACGGAGTACATAGGAGTAGTACATAATGGAGTACATAGGAGTAGTACATGGAGGTAGTTAATTTATTTATTTTATTTAATAATAGAGTAATGAAGTACATAGGGGTAGTTCATAATTATGTTGGAAGAAGAACATAAGGGAGTTTCTTATATAGTTTCTCCTCCTTATGCTCTACCTCTATGTATGACCTTTATGTACTAATCCCTTATGAAAATTTCTTAAAGATCCTCGTCTGTTATTTGTCAATATCAGATCAATTAGGAAAGAAAAGATGAACAACAAATTATTTTTAATTATATTCTAGAATGCAATCATTGAAGGAAGAAGGTAAATTTTTACTCACCTTTTAGAAGAAAGTAAAAAACTAAGTGGCAGATCCAGGAAGCCTATGTACTTCCTGAATATATTTACTGAATCTAATGTGTATACTGTACATCCTGAAAACAATAGAGAATTTTGTTAGCCAATAATTTCCTTTTATATTTAAACAAATGTAAGAGTCTGCTTCAAAGATATCCACAAAATAGGAACCTGTCTTATATTTTTTGATATTCCAAATAAGTCAATTTTTTTAACTTCAAATAGGCCTATGAGAGCTCTTTCATAATGTCAAGCTAGTTGCATGGTTCCAAAGATTGGGTCTCATGGAGAAGAACTGACAAGAAACTTCATACACTCTTTTTAAAAAAAACATGGTTTGCTTACAGTAGCTGCAAGAGTTGTTGTCAGTAGCTTATTATATAGGTATTTTCTCTTATTTAAAAATTTTATAAAGATATACTCACTCTGTGGTATTAATTTCTCAACAAACATATAAGCAACTGCATAAAACACAGCGGAGTGATTAGCGTGGCCCGACACTCCGCCTCTATCAAACGTGACCAGGGTATCCACATCTATCACTTCTACATGATGATGTATCAGCTTAGCGATCACCGGTACAGGCCACTGGACCCTCGGGTTGTCCTTCAGCCGGTCATCCATTATTATACAAATATTCTGGTTTGGTACACCGAGTTCTAGACACGCCTCCCATAGTTCCTTCCGTCTTATTTTTCCTTTGCCTCCAAAGTTACCTGGAAATTGGTAAATTCATGTGTAAGAATTGAATTACGTTGTAATACTAGAGATATTGAATATAATCTAAAACTACCTGATTAACATTTGACCTTTACTAATTACGTGAATATGACAGTATAGTAATAGTTTAGGGTTCAAATAATGTCACGTACCATTTGATAAGCACAGTATATGTACGTCAGCACCTTGCTCGCACAATCTGAAGATCGTGGGCCCGAAGAACATGCACTCGTCATCCGGGTGAGCTACGACCACCAACACTCGTCTCGCACCCAGAGCACCGCGGGTCCGAGTCGGCAGCCGCCTCGCATACCGCCGATACACCAGACAGCACAAACACAAGTACCCGAACACCCATAAGCTTATATACAAAGCAAAATTCCTAAAATACAACAAAAGCTCCGCCAGCAGTGTCGGATACAAACTGTAGTAGTAATTTATGTCGTATGGCGGGTCAGCAAGTTGTACCATTTCTGACTAGAACTAAGAGAACTTTTGGTCGTCACAATAAATATAAGTGTTTGTCATGTGTTACAATTAGAAATACGCATTAAATCTTATTTACAATGGGAATTTTGAAAAATCTAAATTGTACTCTCCGAGACCGTCATTTTGACGTACTGAATTAGGTGTTTCCACTTTCGTGATTATCTGCCTCGGGTGATTGCCAGTATTCTTAATTCTTTGAAAACGTGTTCAGTTTTTAGACGAATATAATATTGTCAATGTCACTGTCATACGGTCATTGTTGTTGGTTTTATTTTCCTTCTGACGTCTTGCAGTAATTATTTTACGATTTTACGTGATTTTCCTCGAGATTTTCAGCTTCTGAATTGTGATAGCTCGTGATATTCAAGATGATACAGCCGGACTACCCGTCAGCCTTGGGCTTGCTGGCTCATTTGAACTCAGACGAGCTTAAAGAAATGTTAAATGATGACGCTAAATTCGATAGTGTACTGAAGGATGTAAAACAGGTAAAAACAATGAAAATGCCTTTAAAATGTGATTCTGGTCTAATTATAAAGTTATGTAGCTACAATAGAATTTATTTGAGTAGTCTGTGTGTATTTATGTTAATGGATCCAATGTATCCTTAATAGTTTCGCAATAACAAGCACAGGATGTACATACAAAGAATGAGTCATAGTTAGAATTGAATAAACATGCAATCATAACCGCCTCTTGTTATTAATGATAAGAGCTTCTTCGTGTACTTATGTATATTAACTGACTATTAAATTGAGCTTATTACATGATAGCAAACTGTGTAAAACATACATAACTTGAAAAAACCTCTGTAGTGATTTCTGTCAAACAATATACTAATTTTGCAAAATTAACTTCACAATAATGTTTTGTTTAATTGGAATTTGCATTCCTTTACATAGGTTTGTAATTGTTCATAGATTTTTATATTTATTTCTTTACATAACTTGCATATTTCTCATTCTAAAACCACATAAAATTGTTGTAGGTCAAAGATTGGGAGACAGAGCGGGAGATGACGATAGCCAGCAACAGATCTCTGGCTGAGTTCAACCTGGGCAAGGAGCCGGAGCTCGAGGAGGCTAAAGCACAGGTGCAGGAGAAGTCGGAGATGGGAGAACAGCTGTGCTCTCGTATTCAAGAACTGCTGGAGGAATATAGTGAGTATTAATGCCACAATCAATGTCCTCAATCTATCAATCAAATAATGGAAAAAGTGTAGCATTTATGTTAAAGCGGAATAGGAGGGAGTAAATCACAAACTTGATCTCTCCCAACCATGTCAGGGACATGTCTAACATGGAATGACTACAGTGAGATTTACATGGAGCGACTGCCTATCTGTCCTCATAAATATGTATAAATACATTAAAAATAAATAGCTGACTTCACATAACCAACTTAAAAAATGAAACTCTTAAAACTGACAATTTGTTGGCTTCAATTTAATATCTAATTGCTTGATTTTTCTTTCCATCAGAAACAAAATCAGCGGGCATATCACCAGACACAACTCAAGCTCTACTTCAAACAGCTGCCGCAGAATCTGAGGAACAATCAGAGAATCTAGCACAAGACTTCCTCTCAGGGAAGATAACGGTCGAGAAGTTCCTCGAAGACTTCGAACCGGCTCGCAAGAACATGCATTTAAGGAAGTTCAAAGCTGAGAAAATGGCTGAACTACTCAGGTCTGGAAATCAGACCTCATTCGGTAACGGATATGCTAAGCCGTACCTGCCATACCCAAGCTATGGGCAGCCTCAAGGAGTTCCCAATGTGCCATACCCCATGGGACCACTGAACATGCCAATGCCAGGCATGTACGGTAACCACTTCTGAACTCAACCGTGTTCATAGATCTTGTTTTCATAGATTTTCAATTTTTAGATTGAAACTATAAATATAAATCAAATATTGTTTTATAGTGACTTGTTGTGCCAGTATTGGCCTCATTTTAAAATATCTATTTTAAAAATATAATTCTATCATGTCATGATTGATTGATTGATTGACTGACTGATTGATAACCTAAAATGTGTCAAAAGGAACAGAAACAAAAGGCCTGTGTTATGTGTGTTATTCAAGCACTTGTTACATAATTGAAAATCAATTAAGACCTTTGATTGACTTGGACTTCTAAAAAAACCTCTATAAGACAGTTGTCATTTGATTGCCTTACTTATTATTTAACGTTATGTATGATTTTTTTTATTTTGTATTATCTAAAAATGTATTGCACTTTTAATCTAGAAAAAAACTTTAGGAATTGTTTAGTGACCATTACATTCAGCAATCACAAATTTATAATAGCGTAAATGAAATACTCTTATAATAGAAAATATATGTGCATAAAATAGATGGATATATCGCACCATTAGATAATAGAGCCATACAATGCAAAATCTGAAATGCTGTTATCAATCTAAAGATTTATATATTTTTTGATTGATAATAACATTTCCTCCTATATGTGCTAAGACTAACCGAAAAATAACATAGAACTTATCAAAATATAATCTGTAATTTGTGTACAACATACATAAATTAAAAACTACTTGAATATTTGGAAACGACCATCAATCGACAGATTGATAAACATGTATGTTATTGGTGTTTTTAGTTTTACAACTTGTGAAGTGTCAATTCTAATTATTCACATTTTAATGACGTATTTGCGACGAATTCTTATGTCTTTCCTATCAATCACTTGATTGATTGATTGAAGAATCGGATAATCACGGTATGGAACCGGCATTAAGTGAGAATTCGGCGTTATTATAGGGAATAGTTAATTCATTGATTATTTTAAAAGATAAACTGTCCGCTTGATGCTGGTGCTTAGTAGAAGAAATGTGATTTAAAATGATATGAATTATTCGTCTATTAGTAATAGTTATTGAAATAAATACATTTTGCTCGGTGTATAGTTTGTATTTCTTTTAACCAGCCTTCCTTTACCAATCCATATATTTTTGTCAGCATCCGGCTATGGGAAGCAGCTATCTCGGGACGTGGGTGAAACCGCGGGCGAAAGGCTAGTATCTAATACAAAGAAACTTTATGATTGATGATTTGAAAAGAGGTCCATTTCTAGTAAAAGTCCTTTGCATTTTCATTTCAATTTTTAACATTGTTTAACGTTTGGGACTCCCAGATCACAGTGAGTGAGAAGGAGTCAAGCAGAAGGCAAGAATTATTTTGTTAGCTTTCGGATCCTATACTTGTTCTAAAGGCTGCATCATACAGCCGGAATTATTCGAATCCGGAAAATAAAACTATGTTAATATACTGTTTCACATGAATTGTATTAATCATTCAGAATGATCAAATCTTTCTTCTATTCAGTGTGCATCTGCATTGATTGATCTATCCAGCATCTTTGACTTCAACACAGCGTAACTGAGAAAATTCAGACAGAATCATGTTGGGGCGTCGCTCGGCGTTGACTCATAGAATGAAAATGTATAGAAACCAGAGCGTTCGGATTTATTTTCATATTTTGAATTCCAGACGTCATAATTCTGCGCCTTCTTTACTTTTCTAAAATGCTTCTAAAATTAATAAATTTTAATGGAGAGAGCTATTCCGTCTGTATGAGGCCGCCTTTTTTTCAGATCATAGAGTATAGTAAATAGATTGGGAATAGAGAACCCACTTCGATTTTTTTCTGCAACCTTCAAACGATTTTTGAAGCGCCATCTGGTATCGTCTGCCGAAACAAATTGTTTATGTGTGCGTACATCCCATTTCACACACATGTATACATCAGTATTGTCTACAGGTTATTCGTCATCTCGACAGACTAAACTCACCATTAAAGTGTCGAGTTGGTGAAACTCGAAATTTGTACATTTATCATGTCGTCAACTCGCCACTCAAGATTTTCATTCGTGTCCAGTTAGTGAAACTTAGATTTTATCACTTTTATGTTTTCGCCAACTGGATACATTGTGTCACAAACATCATCGGCCACTGAACGTCCATTTTGCAAACGTTTGAAACGCGAAAAGTTGATTCCCAAACTTGGCGAAAACATAAAAGTGATAAAATCTAAGTTTCACTAACTGGACACGAATTAAAATCTTGACGTGGCGAGTTGACGACATGATAAATGTACAAATTTTGAGTTTCACCAACTCGACACATTCGTGGTGAGTTTAGTGTGTCGAGATGACGAATAACCGTCTATAGATATTCTAGGGAATTTGTTCATACGTACGTACTTACAAAATATAGCCACAGAATGTAGAAAATAGTTATTTATTGAAATATGGAAATACAACACAGATTACTACAACTCAACAGAACAACGTTATGTAGGAACATTTAGAAAGTACTTAGTAGGCGACCTGGAATTAAATAAAAATCATATTTACTTATGTTTATGTTTATTGTAATAAATTTGTGCTGAAAGTTTAGTTTCATCATCCTCATCACGATATTGGATTTTACCTGATAAAATTCGATTAATTGAGCGGCACCAACTATATACCAAAATATTTATTGTAATGTTTTCAAAAACATTTCTTAATTCTATCTTGTGGATATCGCAGGTGAAAGGATAATCCACAAATATGTCTAAAACATTTTTATCTTTTCTTTTAATTTAGTTTTGGCACATTCTTTTTCAAAATTTCTACTACAATATTTTGTATGTCTTTAAAACTTTTTCCGCCACTATATTGGGATACAACAGACAATGTTTTCCTTTTGTATATTCTTTTGCCCTTATATAACTATTTGATTTTAATTGACTGTCGCCAGTTAGTTCAGTTTTGCAGTGCCTGCATGATTTAGCAACTTTTTTAAAACATTTAGCCAGCACCCACCCACATACATAATTGGCCTGACCAGCATCAGCAGGCTCAGAATTTAAATTTATAAAAGGCACCTCAATTTCGTCATTTTCTTCTTGCTGAAATGGTAGAACCTCATTACTGGGAACATTAGAAGTGTTTTCTAAAAGTTTGTCTTCCAAAAAGAAACTCAATGTCTGAAGACAATCATTGTCATCATTTTCACAGTTAGCGTTAAGTGAATGGGGTGAGTTATAATTATTTAAAAGAAGTGATTTATAGGCACCTTCAAAGCTAATTGTGTTGGGTGCCGTATTCCTCACCCCAAAACTTCTAATGTTCCCAAAAAAATTTTCCAGTGGGTCCTGGTTAAAGTTTCTGGTCATCATTGTATCAAATAAATATTTTTGGGATAATATTTTCCACAACTGTTGCATGCCCTCAATAGTACGTATAAAATTTTTATTGAAGGTACCGAACTCGTTTCAATTAATCTTATTTTATTTTCCTTTTCTTTTTTAACTTTAATAAATTTTATTGATTTTAATACCTTTTTGGCATTTTCCCATAATTCATGATGAGGAGAATTGTTTCTAACACCACATTTATACATTTTTCCATGTATCATATTAAATGAGCTTGAATTTAAGGAATCAAATAAATTGTCCATCATTTTGGTAAATGTAATTACTTGGCGGCACTCATTAGATAAATCGCCCTAGCAGATAAATGTTCTGCAGCTGTAGCAACACTGCGGCTAAAAATTTGGGTTGCGTGTTTGACCTTCATTTTTTATTTTCTCCACATAAATATGTTCATCAGTTAGTTTCTGACATATTTTTAATTCACCATGTAATTTGTCCGCTTCATAAATTTTCTGGTAATATTCCCATTTTATCGTCTTTTCAACCTTTTCTTCGAAGTCGAAATATTTTAAGTCCTTCGTAAGTAAATTGTTTCTTACCCTTTCAATAAATGAGGGACATCAAATAATGGGATAATTTTAGATTTCCCTACTTCCATTACATCATGTCTCCATTCCTTATTTTCTTTTATGAATTTTATTCTACTATCTTCAATAATTTCATTCACTACACTGACATTTACTGTGCTTTGGTCGCACACTGTGCACAAAATATTAAGCCCTGTACCCTGAACATATTTAATGACTTTTATAGTCAAGGCTTTTAATTCTGCTTTGTTAACAGAATTTGTAAAAAAGTATGCAACAGGCTGTTTAAATTTTTCTTTAATCCTTTGACCATGTAAACTAAAACATGGTCAGCAATTTTACTACGCCAAGCGAATCCCTTTAATTTATCCTTAGATCCGTCGTAATGGATCTGCGGCGATATTGACATCTCGTCAAAATAAGACAGCAGAGGCGATCTTCTGGACTTAATTCCTTCACAGTCTTTCTCATTTTTATGAATAAAAACTTATTTAGCCCCGACTCTATTTCAATTTTCGCAAGAAGCCTTTTTAATGATTTTATAGAGGGCAATGTAAAGTATTTATATAAAAGAGTATAACTCTTGGGACTCTTTTGTACATGGAGAGAGACAAAACTTTTTCCTTTAAAGTAAACCTCCGCCCACGAGCTCTCTTGTGAGTTTGGGTGTACTGCATGTTTGTGAATATTTTGCTGCAGTTGTCATATTTCTCGTTATTTTTTAAACAATTTGTATTGCTAATTTTATCAACGCTGGCTAATCTTTCTTTCAAACTACTACTCCGTTTACGTAACCGAATAATTTCGGTTTTTAAATTCTTCATTTGGAATCTTGAAATCTTTAATTCATTCTCCAGCGATGAAGTTGATTTCAGTTTTTCTGCAAAAAAAACTTTTACTTTACTACTTTCCACACCCAGATAAAAGTAGCCTATGTATAAACATTTTTTGGATATCTTATGGTATAAACTACATTGGCACTTACTTTTGTCTCCTTTAAGTTTCCGTCTTTGTTGTATACCATGTTTACTGCAATAATTATGTTCTGCTGCTATAACACACGCATTGGGAGGTGCAGCTGAAAATAAAATAATAATAATTCACCATTGTCATTGTAAACATCAAAATTACTAGTGTGAGTTACATGAGGATTATTAACCTAAATTGTCATTACAATAAATCAAGTTGAAGTGTGTTTGTAATGACTACACAACAGTTACATATTACTTAATGCAGTAATTAATTATGGTAGCTAGTTAAACATAATTTGAGAATGTAGGTAGCCAAGCGTTTACATACCAGTGATTATTTGCTTTGATGTAGAAGGCAGATCCCATATATTATGTTCAGGCATAGGAAGTTCAGTTGGTATATGTGGAGTTGCAGGAGGCATATGAGCATCTTGTGATGGAGCACCTGGAAATAGTAAAACAAGTCTAAGATCCCACTAAACAACAACCTTCACCGAGTTGGTTAAGGGGTGAATGAACAGTATTTTATATCCAATTAAATATTACTATACTGCAAACAGGTGGCCTTAAAGGTATCTATGAAAAAATGAAATTTAAAAGCGTCGCCCCCACCCAGAATACAAAGGGGCGGGATTCTCCATCGCGATTAGCTCCGGTACCCGCCTGGGGTATTATTACTCTATTTCGTAGTCGCATTAAATTATATTAGGAGCAATGTTTTAAAACTTAAGAAAAGAAAAGTTAAGAGGTGAAAGAGAGAAGGTGACTGCAGAGTACATATTTTAAAGTAATAAGATATATATTTTATCAGACACTGAAGAGAAGGTAAAGGGAAAGGGAAGGTTAGTTGGGAAGTTGGGACCGTTAGTTGGAAAGGGTTAGCCGAGGTGTTATGACTATATTTTCTGATGGTACCTCATGTTTACCAATTGGCACAGGGTCGTCTAGTTCTTACTGACTTCTTTAAGCGTTCATGCCTTCCCCATCACGTCAAGGTGGCCCCATGGGGATTATTATTATAAAAAATGCAGTATTTAATTATGGCAGCTAGTTAAACATAATTTGAGAATGTAGGTAGCCAAGCATTTACGTACCAGTGACTATTTGCTTTGATGTAGAAGGCAGATTCCATATATTATGTTCAGGCATAGGAAGTTCAGTTGGTATATGTGGAGTTGCAGGAGGCATATGAGCATCTTGTGATGGAGCACCTGGAAATAGTAAAACAAGTCTAAGATCCCACTAAACAACAACCTTCACCGAGTTGGTTAAGGGGTGAATGAACTGCATTTTATATCCAATTAAATATTAATATACTGCAAACAGGTGGCCTAAAAGATTTCAGTTCAGTTTAATTGTGAATAATTAAGAATTTTGTTTTCTTAATGGCAATTTTAACTCAGTAGGTGGCATTGCGATCTAGTTCAAGAATAAAGATCTAAATCTTACCCTGAAGATGGAGAGTAGGAACAGCTATGTTATTTAAACGGTTGTTGCGATTCTTAAACTTGTCTGCAAAATGTATGTCACAGATGACTCGCTTTCTGTAAAATTTGATATCATCTGCAGTCTCCAGTTTTCCACCAACTATATTAACCCAGGCTTTGAATAACTCAGGATTCTTTTCTGGGTGTGGAAATTGATGTTGTGTCACACCTGAAAAATAAATTACAAAAATATGAAGTTTGTATGCTGATATTGTATAGTGTATGTATGAATGAATACCTATTACCTATGTATGTGTGCGCGTGTCTATCTATGTATGTCTATCTTATTAAATCATGTATCATTTCATATGGGATTCAGTAATAAATGGTTACTCGTAAGGAACTGTGTTTCTCTAAACGCCCAACCTTATAATTGACTGAGTTGGTATCTCCCGTGATGACAAGTTTATCCGGATGACTAGGAGCTTTCAGGAGCACGATTCTGGGGCCCGATTCTGTTAAGTTAATAATGTCAAAATTGAATAGAAATTGCATCGCAACAGCTTTTTTAACCATATCGGGCATTCTGTTACTAATATAAGACCAATCGTATTCCAACGACATTCGATTGGTTTGCGATTGGTCTGCCATTTTGGTCTATATTACCATAATATTCTTAGTCTATATTGCCATATTGCAATCGTAAATCATTTGCAGACAAAATGATTCATTATTGAATGACAGAAAGGATAAAAACGTTTATTTCAAAGAAAAATTGCGCAGAATCCTGCCCTGCTAATTTTACTTTAGCGACATGCGATTCACATCCGACTGAGATCCAATCACGACTCAATTACGATTGAAGCGTATGTGGCATTCCACTATTTTTCTTTTAAATAAACGTGTTTATCCTTTTCTGTGATTCAATAATGAATCATATTGTCTGCAAACGATTTACGATTGCAATATGGCAATATCATCATCCTCGAGCCTTTTCCCAACTATGTTGGGGTCGGCTTCCAGTCTAACCGATTCGAATTATTCCCAACTAGCGACCCGCCCGGCTTCGCACGGGTAACAGTATTTCTCCATTATTTAATAGATGTTATTATACATAAAACCTTCTCATGAGTTACTCTATCTATTAAAAAACCGCATCAAAATCCGTTGCGTAGTTTTAAAGATTTGAGCGTTCATAGGGACATACAACATGACACATGACAGAAAAAGCGACTTTGTTTTATACTATGTAGTAATAGTCCCTCTAGCGCTGTCCTCCGGATTGTCTTCCAGTTACAATTGTGCCGACTGTTCCTTTGAAAACTGACTAGAGGGACAAATGGGAAGTCTATTTCTCAGTTGTCACCGGGGTGACATTTGCTACGGTTCCTTCTTCCTTCCAAAGAAAAAAAATGTAATTACCATAGATTTCAGGTTTTTATTTATTATGCTACATAGAATCTTCCAAAGAAAAAAAATGTAATTATCATAGATTTCAGGTTTTATTTCTTATAACAAACAACATTGTGTTTCCTTTAATAGGTACATCACATATTATTAATTTCTATTAACACCAATCGTTTTCTTAATTTTATTTAATTTAACAAGATTACAAACTGTGTTACAAATAAGCATGCGACTAATAAGCACTTTTAACTTAACCATTAGTGATTATCTGTGATTAGTATTAATTAAAGTTATCTGTGATTGTGCCTATTATAGGAAACATAATGTTGTTTTGTTTTTATAGTAGTATTAACTACTATAAAAAATCGATTTTGTAAGCCTGTTGACATTGTGTTAGTTAAAATAATAATATATATATTTTTTATGTGATTCTATGTAACATAATAAATAAAAACCTGAAATCTATGGTAATTACATTTTTTCTTAGGAAGGAAGAAGGAACCGCAAATGTCACCCCGGTGACAACTGAGAAATAGACTTCCCATTTGTCCCTCTAGTCAGTTTTCAAAGGGAACAGTCGGCACAAATTGTCACCCCGGTGATAACTGGAAGACAATTCCGCTGTCACCCCGAGGACAGCTAGAGGGGACTATTGGGAATAATTCCCGGATTCAGCTGAGTACCAGTGCTGTACAAGGAGCGACTGCCTATCTGACCTCCTCAACCCAGCTACCCGGCAACCCGATACCCCTTGGTTAGACTGGTGTCAGACTTACTGGCTTCTGACTACCCGTAACGACTGCCAAGGATGTTAAATGATAGCCGGGACCTACAGTTTAACGTGCCATCCGAAACACAGTCATTGGTTTCTAAGATATACTTAGAAAGTACATACAAACTTAGAAAAGTTGCATGGGTACTTGCCTGACCTGGAATCGAACCCACGCCCTCATACTTGTGAGGTTGGCTCTTTACCCACTAGGCCACCACGACTTTGAGGCAATATGGCAATATAGACTAAGAATAATATGGTAATATGTACCTATAAACCAAAACGGCAGACCAATAGCAACCAATCGAATGTCGTTGGAATACGATTGGTCTTATAAATATTAGTAGCAGAATGCCCGAAATGGTTAAAACTGATATTGCGATTTAATTTCTATTCAATTTTGATATTAATAACTTAATGATACTATTAACAGAATCGGGCCCTAGGTACTATGAACTTGATAAAGAAAGCACTTACCCGGGTTGTGTGAACATCCCAATTCGCACCGCCTCGGCATGATTATATGCACTCAAACAAGCGTCTCTAATCGCTAATAACACAATAACAGTGTCTATTTCACAAATATCACAAAAAAGGCGTCTTTATCGCAAATAATACTAAACACTAATGGCGTCTTTTCGCAAGTTATGTGAAACAATGAAACAGAGGAGCACAGCTCAACTCACTCACTAATTCACCGAAAACACAGCGGATGAGTAAAACTCAAATCAACGCAAGTCAACAGCAGAAAACACTTAAATGGACGAAAACTTAACACACAAATTGTATGTACTGTACTCGCCATTAAAATTCAAATTCTAACTTCAGCATTGGCAGTTGGCACGGTTTATTGCCAACCAAAAAAATAATTATAGAAAAATAATTTATGTATATAAAATAGTGTACAGATTTAATAAAAATAATTGATAGATTTCCTACGTAATACTAATATATAAAATAATTTTTAGATTTCAATAATTTTAGTGATATTTTATGGAAGTTAATTTTTGATTAAAGAGCCATCTATTATCACTTGAAGATATTAAATACTTTAGGAAGAGGATTGCAGATGGCGCTTTTCTAAATTTTTTACCGAAATCTAGTCAAGTACGGCAGTGACCAGCCCCTGTTTCAGATTGACGATTTTGACACAACTTACGTTTGGATATGAGTTTCATAATATCATTTAAATCTGTAATGTTTTCCACTACTTGCAAGTTTTAATTTTATTTATGTTTCAAATTCAAGACTATCATTACTATGTTATTTCTTTAGTATCACATGTATAATTTGTTTCCAGATAAATTGTTTTGTCATTGTCTCACTTCCGAACGTGTATCCGAAACGGAGAGTTCTTTTCTCTCTGCTTTTTTTAATATGGCGGAAGCACTGACCGCCGTTCGGACGTCTGCATTTTTTATTATCGTGAAATAAGAAGTGTCTCGCTAATATTTCATAAGTGTGTGAAACCGAAGTGTATTATTAAAACTGTGTATTCGTTGCGTTTATAAATAATATATCAAAGTGCTTCAAATCGTTACATTCATCTAAAAAAATGGTAATGATAGTTTTTTGTTTTGATACTTTTTTACAAACTTTACTTTGCTGAAAAATGTGTTTTTCGCATTTTTCCTTGTAATTACTGTTATAATAACCGGGATAAACTGAGGCAATGGTTTCTAATATGAACGAAGGTCATAAAAACAGGATTTTTTCGTTTTTTTTCTTTGTTTTCAATTTTTCTAACCAAAAAAAACTGTCATAAGGTGATGTCGATCTCACATGTGATATTATTTCAATGTTTCTTTGTTAGATTAGTCATTTGATCATGATCCCGGGGACTTAATTATTCAAGCTGGGTGTGGCTGTATTGATTTTCTTGGAAGGTTCTAGGTATAGTGTTAGAATACGTCTTGAAGTACTGCACTGTGCCTGTGTCTAGCACACTGCTACAATGCGGTGTTCACGCGTTGTGATCGATGCTCACTTCAATTGCGATCATGGAAACTGCTTCGTTAGCTGCTATTTACGTTAGCATCCTACGAGAATACGATAAATGCGTATTTACTGAAGTACAAATGCTGTAACATTGAATTTTGTTGTTGCTCAATGCATGCACTTACTTATCATGGTGGAAAGTAAAATAGTCATAAAAAGAGCATTATAAAACCATGTTATCAGTTATGTAAGGATTTCTACTGTATTTTGGTGCTTTTGCCAACTATAGAAAATGTAATAATTCACATTGTGCCAAGACTTTTTAGTTTTTGTCTGGTTACTCCTAATACTTGTCTATGATATTTTTTTACCTTTCCAAATAGATTTGGTTGATTTATTATGAACTTCTTGTTATTAATTGAGGATATTATCGTTATACAGATAGATAATTTGAAAGAAACCAAAATAAACAAATGTTTACCAGATCAAGTTTAATAGGATTGTTTTTATTTTTCTAATGATTTTCTCATTAGGTTTATTACAATTGTTCTATAAATGGTTAATCTCCGTTCTTCCATAAATAACAACTGGTTACAAACAGAACAACATTTAGGAAATAAACTTAATTTTTTCCTCATTCTTTACAATAAAGTAGGCAAAGCTTTTATCAATATTTCCAATGCTTTACAATGGTTAATAAAATAATAATTACCACTATGTAAAGGCACACATTTGGAATAAATATTATGAAATTTTACAGTCCTTATCTATAATAAGTCAAGGACTTTGAAAGTTCACTATTTTTTTCTATATTAAGCTTAAACTTAAAAGCTTACAATTTCTACCAAGACCAATAAATGAATGCAGATCAATTAAAGATATATCACCAAAATCTATCTAGAAATGTTTGTCTATTTACTAACTCCAAATATTATATTCATAATGAATTAATTATTTGGAATCTTGATAGTATGAGATCATCTCCTAAATTAAAGCAATAATCTAGACATGTTGAAATATCTATTATAAGCATACTTTCTCTCTTTGGTTAAAACCTAATCGTTTTTTTTTTCATTTGTAGTATCAATTTTTACATTATAGTAAATTTTAGTATAGTTTAATATTGATGGACATTTTAAGGGGAAAACAATCATAACCTATTTCTATATAAAATGAAAGTTGAGGTCAAATCAATTACACTGTTTTATCTAGGTTATCTCTAGCAAAATATAAACACTGTTTATTATCCCAAACATGTAGTTAACAAGTATTGTCAAAACATTAGTAAGAACTATCATATTTTGTTAGAAAGTAAATTTCTTATAGAAAAGCAAAATTAAATCCTACTAATATTAGGTACCTATATATGCGAAAGTTATTACATATAGATATTAACGTTCCTCTTTCAATCAAAAACTACTGAATGGATTTTGATTAAACACCTTAGTAACATAGCATATGTAATCAAAGCCACACATAGGCTACTCGGGACACAGGTGAAACCGCAGGCAGAAGCTTATGAGTAATTTAAGGAGCCAGCAAGATTTAGTTAAAACTTACCACCACACCAAATAAACAAAAAGAGGTATGGTACGGGTATGGTGAGCAGAGTATGTTTACAAAAATGTCATGTGCAGAACATAAAAATCTGCCACCGAGTGGTGTTACATTGTCACCCAATAACTCGCAGTATTGAATTTAATAGGCCAACTGCATGCATTTATTGAATACTGCAAGTCAACCACATTGTATGTCACCCAGAGAGAAGAGAAATTGGTATTACAAAAGTTGACCTTGACAATGTTAGGGAGATCTTGAACTATTTATAGCTGGGACGAAATCAAGGTTGTTTTTAGTCCTAGCACTTGAATTCTTTGATTTGCCAAGGTTATCTATCTATGTGATAGCGAATTAAATATTTCATATATGCTTACTCATTGTGAGTCTGGGTTGCATGTGGTAATGAAACAGAAAATGGGTGTACTATATTTGTTATTGTTTTATGGAGAAATGGCTAGATAGTATTTAAAAATGGATTGTCAAATAACTGTAGCTTCCATAGGTATCTCCTATATTCATGTTTCACAGTTTTTTAAAATAAAAGCAATTTTTTTTTATCTCAAAATATTAATTAGTATGGTGCGCAGCTACTTTAATGGTACTTCTGACCATAGCTATGCAACAATGGTATGGTTATTTATGAAGTCTTGTAGGCTGTAAAATACGTGGGTAACACACTCTTACTGTTTTTTTTGCTTCCTACATTCTGCCCACCTTTGGGAGAAAGCCATAATATGTTAAAAGAATATTCAATACATAATTTATTTTTAGGTATCCAGCTCACATATATCTCACATTAGAATAGATTGTTATATTAAGTATAAATATTAAAACTATCAAAAATAAAAGGAATCCCAAGGTAAAACCTTGACTTTCGGGTACTCCCCGGAAAATGTGGCGCTGGAGCTAATTTATAGCTATGAAGATGATCATTTACAGTCTATTTCTATTTATCTATTTATATAAAAAATACTTGTGAATAAAATAAATCTGTTTTAGGGTAACAAATTTTAAAACAGAAATCAGTTATTTTTTAAATGTGTGTATTTCTCCCAGATAAAAAATAGCATATGTGATTGTCTGAAGAATGAGCTAGAAGTTTCATCAAAACCTGCCTGATAGAGTTACAGACTTTTACGTTTATATTTATTCTAGCCCCAAAGATCTTGATCTAAAGCTGTGCTTCTAATTGTCCTGTTAGTTAATAAAGTATTATTTACTGTTTCTAGTCTAAACGGTCGGCGTATGACGACGAGGATAATCCACCGACACCCTCCGACGACTCAGACTTCGATGATGACGAGGATCCAGACAACCTGGAGGTGCCAGGTTAGTGATATCCTAATCATAGTTTATTGGGTTGCCCGGGTAACCGGGTTGAGGAGGTCAGATAGACAGACGCTCCTGGTAAAACATTGGTACTCAGCTGCATCTGGCTACACTTGAAGCCGAGCCCAACATAGTTGGGAAAAGGCTCGGGAGATAATGAGTTTTACATTAGGTACTACAAATACATGTTAATGCATTTTGCTTCTTCGATATTGACTGCTGTTTAATTCGTAGATTTTTACTGTAGTAAACACTATGCTGCGTATAATCATACTTCGAATGCGCAAACCGTCAAGTGGCTGACTTCAGAGCGGCAAAGTTAAACGAAAACAAAACTGTAGGAGAATAAGCTGACAATGTATTCGAGATGGTAAAGATACATCTTTTTGCGTGCAAAGTTACTTTACAACTGTATGAGAAAAGCCGTAAAGTAGGTAGTAAAAGGTTAGCGGAAATGTACTTACCTGTAGTAACTCTTAGGGCTCAACATTGTTGTTTGGTGCAAGATAGCAAGCATATAGCCAAAGAAACAGGCTTTTATCAGTTTAAGCACAGGAAACAAAAAACAGCCTTGTTCTTATGAGATACAGTACAAGTTCATGATTAGAGCCTCCTTGCAGCCTCGAGTCTAACAGTGTGATACGTCTGAAATAACCGGGTTTCGCTGTTTCAGACTATCGTTTCTTATCTTAAAATGTCCGAAAACAAAAGTGGATTTAGTCAGTAAAAGTCTGACTTTCCTATTGCGCCCACTGAGGGAGGGGTCATCTCAGCAAAAAGGATCTGAACTGCAATGTCAAGCATTATACCCAAAGCATTAAGGTTGATAGGTCTGCCAGGGTTACAATGCCTACAAATATAAAAGAGGTGTCTGATCTGGTAATTTTGACCACGAAAAACCCATTACGCTCTATAGGAAACTGGTCGGTGTTATTTTTCATTATTTTTTAGACCACCTGAGTTTCCGCAGAGATCAAGATCGGAAACCCCGAACTGTATTTTTTATTGAAATTAATGTAAATACATTCTTATTTTGAATAACGTTCAAGGGTGCATTTTATTATGTATCAAGGTGACATTGGGGATATTCATAAATGTGCAAGAAACAGTTGTTTTGCGTAGAATCAAGTGTTACCGTAGGTCCATAAATTCTGAAATTTCTTCATGCAGCACTGAAAATGTTAACTGTCTGCGGCTTTGTAAAGGAGATGTAAATCTCGTCCCGGCTATCATTTGCACATAAAAATAAAAGAATCTGACAACCAGTTTTAATTTATATTGGGTTGGCCGGGAAGTTGAGGAGGTCCAATAGGAAGTCGCTCCATGTAAAACACTGGTACTCAGCTGCATCTAGTTAGACGGCTAGGCAAATGGAATAATATAAAAGGAATTGATAAAAGAAAGTTTCTCTTGACGAGTGATCGGACACGCACGAGACAGATAGGTCGCCGTGTTATTAACCCAAACAAAACACATATTGACCTTGGCACTCCCGACGCCGCGGCTATTTAAACTATGACTTATCGGACAGTCCTACGTGTATGGGGAAGTTCCAAACATTAGAATTTAATTTAAATGGGGCCACCAGTATCGGCATTTCTCCAAATTGTTTAAATTCGTGATTCATAATTAGACTTAAGTCTGGTTTTCCCATGGAATAAAGTCGAAAGTCAAAAACGTTTATTGATTCTAGGCTAGTTTGTAGCACTTTTTACGTAAAAATTACAAAAGGACAGCAAGCCCATAACGCTCCCTTTCACCACTTCCTATTGTTATGGCTGGGAAGAAGAAGCGGTGAAGAAAAAACTTCCCAGTAACAATAGGCGCGTAGTATAAGCTAGGTACTTGTGTGGAGTAGCCGTGTATAATCCAGTATTTTAAAGTGGGTTTCCAAAATATTAGATACTAGCGACCCGCTCCGGCTTCGCACGGGATAACAGTATTTCGGACTATTTAATGTATGTTATGATACATATAAACCTTCCTCTTTAATCACTCTATCTATTGAAAAAAACCGCATCAAAATCCGTTCCGTAATTTTGTAGATTTAAGCGTACAAAGGGACATAGGGACAGAAAAAAATACTCTGTTTTATACTATGTAGTGATGTAGAGATACATACCTTCGTACTTCGAAAAGATTTCGTAAGTGGGCTTGCGTTACTATTTTTTCTAGCATAACTATTATTAAAATATTTATGTATTTGCCCAGGTGGGGGGAAAACCCTGGCGGCAGCGGCCAGCATGGCTGCGAAGAAGGTCACAGTCACTCCACAGGTCACTGTCAAGCCGACCACAAATCCACTTGCAGGTGAGTGTCTACATAGAAGTCATATCGTATTGACTTTTATCTTCAGAATAAGTAAGTAGTAGAAGGTAGTGACAAGTTACCGATTTTTCTATTTCTTCCAAGTGTTGATGTAAGTGAAGATTGAATCTAAAAAAAATGTAAATGTGTCATCCTTAACTGTTGTTTGATCGCCTAGACTCACAGAAAAAAAATTGGAATGTCGTCCCGAAACAGAATCTACTCCAATTTTCGGGAACCCTGATAGGTTTTTCAGTCGTAATTGTCACCAAGTTTAACTAGAAGTTTTTTATTTCGGCATCCTTTCAAATTATTTGTTATGAATACATTTTTCTGTACCTTCAATATTTTTACCAATGTTTAAATGCTTTCCTTATTCGATCCCTGTGTTCGCAGCACCATCTGGGCAGGCGTTTGGCCAAGCCAGCAACGTGAAGCCGATCAAGATATCAGCCAGTTCTCTCACCAAACCCATCAATATAGCGGGACTCGGCAGAGGAGCAAGTAAGACTCGTTTTTGTATAACTTTTTAAATATTGGAAATAAATATGGTCTTTAGAAAATAATGCTGAAAATACATTTTTGGTGATATTACTATAGTTTCTGAGACTCTAAATAAGTGACTTTAAAGGTTTTGCTTTCGTAATTTTTCTGCCGGTTAACATCGCGAAATCGCGATGTGAATTGATCCGACCTCAGAGATTTTAATGTCAATGTATATTCAGCATTATTTTGTGAAGTTGTAATTTTTACATCTCCAAATGGGATGAATTTAAAATTGTTGCACCTAGACTTACAAACGCACTCTAATTTAAACGTCACATTTAGGTATTGTCGATATATAATTTTAACATTTTAAATAAGGTCCAGTTAAAAACGGTGCTATGGTTCTAAACGCTTTCTAAAGTATAATACCGCATATAAAAGGTTGATTTTTGCTATCGCATTTGTTATATGTTTATAACCGCAACGCTGAAATTGTTTTAGTAACGTGTCATTAAATTCTGACACTGCGACAACCAAACCATAAAATCTTAAAACATTGTCCAAAATATTTATCCTGCATTCATAGTCACAGTTCTTATTTTTTTAATGATAATACTTCATGGTTTCAATAAAAAAAAAATTCTCTAAACGCCATAAAAATGGTTAGACGGCGGTCGTTCAAATGGCGGAAACTCAAAAATAAAAGAGGACTTGTAACTAAATGCAGAGCCTAACGTGCTAATCTAAGAGGGCTAATCATAAGTTGCGTAGACTACGGCTAACATTATAAATGAGAATGTAAGTTTGTTTGTCTCAAATATCAACATTTCATAAATTATAATCCATCATAGAGAAAATACACACAAAAGCTTATTCTATATCCTTCGTCAGCACGTCTACATCTTATTTTTCTACTTTTACCTTTCGAAATGGTAGCCACTTGTGTACAGAAAATGCGTTTTCTACCTTCTGGCCTTCTGGCTTCTCAGCCTAATAGGCCTGCAGATAGCAATCTATGTGTTTGCAAAAAATGGTAGAGGACCATGAGGAGCAAACTCACATTCGCGTCTATAATATTAGTGAAATAGCTACAATATAAGGTGGTTTTGCATAGCGCCGGCCGTGGCCGCGGCGCCGCCCTTTGCGGCCGGCTCGTCAGCCGCCTACAGCGCCGCTTCGCTACTCGCTCAGAGTGAGTACGGTGTAGCCCGCGATATTTTTGTGTATTGTATAAATATAGTTTTTTATATATTGTAGTTTTTGGTGTATATGATGATGTTTTTGACATATTTTTGGAGGATTTTTTAATGTCTTGAAGTTGGCAAATATGAATTGTTGTACCTAGATTTTTGGCAATCTTTACGATTCAGAAGATGTTGTTTCAAACAGCTTCTTGGACAACTTCTACAAAAAAAACAGCTTTTTGTGCAGTTTGTACAAACAAACAGCTTTTTCTGCAATTTGTACATAAAGCTTATGGGGCAATTTGTGAAAATGAATACAATATTTTGGAAATTTGGATCATAGAGATGTCCAAAAATCGATTTAACGCAAATAAAAATGTTTTTGACCATCCTCCAAAAGTAAATAAAATATCATCATGTAAATATTTGTATTTATAACTCTAGTATCCGTAGTGAACTATCTTTCTAAGCTTGATCTAACTAACATTTCCATGTAGCATAGTATTTGTGTAAATGGTATGCAAGCTAACAATCGATGCGGTCCTAGCCAATTTTACTAAGTTATTCATGATATATCGCTCTGACTGACCGACAGTATAGCCTCGGATTTAGTCTTCAGGCATATTTATAGATCTGACCTGAATTAGGTATGTATGTATACCACCTGCACGTTATACTGTAGGTCCCGGCTGTCATTGAACATCCTTGGCAGTCGTTGAGGGTAGTCAGAAGCCAGTAAGTCTGACACCAGTTTAATCAAGGGGTTTTGAGTTGTCCAGGTAACTGGGTTGAGGAGGTCAAATAGGCAATCGCTCCTTGTAAAACACTGGTACTCAGCCGCATCCGGTTAGTGTAAGCCGACCCCAACATAGTTGGGAAAAGGCCTATTTATTAATCGGTTTTTTTCATGTAAAATGTTTTGAAAGGAAAAAATTAAGTTTGTACTGAAGCCATACAAATCAAAAGGTTCGGAAATACCCTACAAATTCGTTGATGAAAAGTTGTTTTGCAATAGTTCTGAAGGGTTGATATTTTTCAAAGGATTACTTTGTAAATTTTTTAATTGTATAATCAGAACAATTAAGGACCCTTTTTAGAAATGAAGGAATGGCTTAAACTTTTTCGTAGTAATATTAAAATATATTTTTAGAACTGGAAATGAAAAAATATATGGCATGAAAATATGGATTGTTTGTTTTGTACATTTTAGTTTGGAATGGGAACTTTTTGCCTTGAATTTTGAATTATTATCTGATATCAGATCTTTTTTTCGTTGAAGATTTTTTGAATGAATTTTTTTCATCTATTGATTGTACTTGGAAAAAATTGTTTGCGTAGTATTCATATAATTTAAGTAGCTACCTACTTACTGCTATTTATAAAATTCCTAGTATTATTGCCTTGAATAGCTTTTTTCGTGGGCTGCGTATTTTTTAGTGTAGGTAGTGTAATGCGATTGTTCGGGCGTCTTGAAGTAAAGTAATTTAGGCCTATTTTTATGTTTGTGTACTATTTGCGCCAAGTATGCGTCTATTAATAACTCTGTGTATTAATATAATTATTTCTTGTTATTTTATAAGATCTTGTGAGTGTAGAATTGGCTTCCACACATTTAAAATTTATTTTTTAAAATCAATCAAAAATGTTAGTTTCAGCCACTTCTCCACCCCAATACCTAAAATTACCCACCAAACATCAAATTTCCCCCAACAAGCTTCACTACAGCGCCATCTATCTTCCAACCTCTAAAACTGAGAACAGCGCCATCTATCTTCCAACCTCTAAAACTGAGAACAGCGCCATCTATTATCAGCTAACGTCTGCTTGTCCGACAGTGGAGATGGTGGGCATGACGGGCATGAACTCGTATCTACTGCAGAACCTCAACCAAATACTGGCTTCTGGCATGGGCGGCCCGCTGGCTGGCATGCTGAACCAGTTCGTACCGGTTGCGCCCGGTTGGGCTCAGGGCAAGCCGGGGAATATGTGGCAACAGGAGAAGGTAAGAATGTGATTATTAATGGTGTTAGATAGCAGTTTTTTTTGTTTTTATCATATTATTTTTGTAACTTTTTTTGGGTGATGGCAGCTCATGTTTGATGCCTGAACTATCACTGAACATTGAGGAAATAAAAATGAATATAGTCTTTACTGAACAGCATTACAACATGTTTAATGTATTTGTTTCTTAAATGTTGTTTCTATGAATTAGATTGGAGGAGACGAGGAAGAAGTTGACGATGAAGAGATGGGTGTGGCCGAGACATACGCAGATTACATGCCTTCTAAATGTAAGTAAAATACCTACTTAAATATAAAATATCAAAGGTATTTACTTAAATAACAAATACATAATATTCTTTTAACTTTTTACAGTGAAACTAGGCCGCAAGCATCCCGACCCGGTCGTAGAAACAGCCTCCCTCTCATCAGTGGAACCAGTAGACGTAACATACAAAGTGAGCTTGCCAGACGAGACGGTCCGCACCGGCTTGCTGTCCGCGCTGCAGCTGGAAGCCGTCGTGTACGCGTCGCAGGCGCATGAACATCTGCTGCCCGATGGCACCAGGGCGGGCTTCCTTATTGGTCAGTAGTAGTTAGTACATGATGAGTCTGCAGTAGACGTGACGTACAAAGTGAGCTTGCCGGACGAGACGGTCCGCACCGGCTTGCTGTCCGCGCTGCAGCTGGAAGCCGTCGTGTACGCGTCGCAGGCGCATGAACATCTGCTGCCCGATGGCACCAGGGCGGGCTTCCTTATTGGTCAGTAGTAGTTAGTACATGATGAGTCTGCAGTAGACGTGACGTACAAAGTGAGCTTGCCGGACGAG
The DNA here is from genome assembly GCF_030705265.1 of Helicoverpa armigera. Taxonomy (NCBI): domain Eukaryota; kingdom Metazoa; phylum Arthropoda; class Insecta; order Lepidoptera; family Noctuidae; genus Helicoverpa; species Helicoverpa armigera. The sequence continues at coordinate 9,098,170 of NC_087141.1, forward strand.
ACGGTCCGCACCGGCTTGCTGTCCGCGCTGCAGCTGGAAGCCGTCGTGTACGCGTCGCAGGCGCATGAACATCTGCTGCCCGATGGCACCAGGGCGGGCTTCCTTATTGGTCAGTAGTAGTTAGTACATGATGAGTCTGCAGTAGACGTGACGTACAAAGTGAGCTTGCCGTCGGTCGTCAGTATGATGATGAGATTTGGTCGTTACAAAAACAAAATAGACCCCCGGATTGACTAGTGGTTTGTAAGTATTTTTTCCGCGAGACTCCTTATCTCACCCCGTAGGTGCGTTTCCGTCCCTCCTTAGGTGTGAGGCGCCAAAGGTAAAAGTAGACCCCCACGGGGGCTCATAGTTGCCCACAATTTCCGGCTCCCATTGTGCTATCAAAGAATATGGCCGTATTAAGATAAGACTCCGTTAACTCTTTGTTTACTCCCCAGTACAGATGAAAAATTGATTTTGTTTAAATTAAGAGTTTTTAACAAAATACAAATAAAACATAAAACAAATTAAAATGTCAAAGCTTAACATACTATTTCTAATTCCAGGTGACGGTGCCGGAGTAGGCAAAGGCCGTACAATAGCCGGCATAATCTTCGAGAACTACATAAAGGGTCGCAAGCGAGCCATCTGGGTGTCTGTGTCCAACGACTTGAAGTACGACGCCGAGAGGGACCTTAGAGATATAGGAGCGGGCAAGATTGAGGTGCATCCGCTTAATAAGGTATGGAGATGGAAATATTTTTATTTATATACAATATACGACGTAGATGTAAGAAAGCATTCCTCACAAAAAAGACATAATTTTTAATTAATATATTTTTTTTAATCCGCATCGAATAAGAGATTTTGAAACTAGGCTGCCGTAAATTGCCTTAAAACAGAAACGGTCCCACAAAGCATGGGTCATGTTTTGTGGTGTGGGTATTTGCTTCACTCAAAACCACCATAGTTTTGTTTGTTTTTACGCTCCATTCAGCTTGTTTCGGTTTTAGAGAGTTTAATATTTTCTTATATAGCTTCGAAATATACGTAAGCCAAAGTTAGAATGCCGAAATGTAGCAATTTTCTTATCCCTATTTTTCTCTACCAATCAATATGTTTTAGTTCTCTCTACAAATGTTAGAAAATATCTTACATATTGCAGCTATAATAAAATTATATCTAATTTCTTCCCCACAGTTCAAATACGCAAAGATCTCGTCAGCGGTGAACGGCAACGTGAAGAAAGGCGTGATCTTCAGCACGTACTCCGCGCTCATCGGCGAGACGCAGTCCACCGCCACCAAGTACCGCACCCGCCTCAAGCAGCTGCTGCAGTGGTGCGGGGATGACTTCGATGGCGTTGTATCCTTTTTGGAACATTTTATTTATACAGATATTCATTTTTAATTGTACAGTCGAGCTGTTCACTTTAAAGCCTGTTGGTCCTTCAAGTTTAACTGTACTGTACTGTTTCGACTGTACAGTTAAATAGAAAATCTGAATCCGGCTTTGGGATTATAATTATGGGTTATTTTTTATCCATTAAAAAAGAGGGATAGAATACAGTAGTCGTTTATTGCGGTTTCACCCTCGTCCCGTGCGAGCTACTGCCCGCACCGAGACAAATTAACATAGCATATGTTACTCGCAGATAATATAGCTTTCTAATGGTGAAAGAATATTTAAAATCGGTCCGGTTGTTTTTGAGCTTATCCATTACAACCAAACAAACAAACAAAGTTTTCCTCTTTATAATATTAGTATAGATAGATAATATCTGCTATTCGCACAAAATAATTTCCTCAACAACACCTAGATTGTTTTCGACGAGTGTCACAAAGCCAAAAACCTGTGTCCAGTCGGGTCAGGCAAAGCCACCAAGACAGGTCTGACAGCGTTAGAACTTCAGAACAAATTGCCGAAAGCCCGGGTTGTGTATGCGTCCGCCACGGGTGCTAGTGAGCCGAGGAATATGGCCTACATGGTCCGACTCGGCATATGGGGTGACGGGACACCTTTCCCGACTTTCATGGACTTTATTAATGCTGTTGAGAAGAGGTGAGATATAAGCAAACATATTATTGTTTATTGGTTTTTAACACGCTTATATTAGCTCCACTTGTAACTGTGAAAATCTTGGAACCTTAATTTGACCCACTTCCTGGTCTTCAATTAGGATGAAATTTTGCACACACCCTGAATTCAGATGACAATACATGACTAGTGTTTTTAGCATTTAAACTATACATTTTTATTGTAAAATTTTTAGTTGAGTAAATAAGTAAGAATATGGATGTTGTCATTAAAAAAATATATGTTCTGTGGTTGTCAAGCAATGTACCTAATATATAGGACAATTGCTTTTATCTACTTTCCAAAAGTCCTTATTGATTGGAGGTTCGGGGATATTTGTCAAGTCTGTTTTATAAGTCATATAGAATGTGTGAATTTTCGATTCCTCCTTTAGTCATGCTTATCCCTTTCAATTTTCCCTCTACTTAACTCCATTTTATTGCCATCTAATCGATGTTACTTTTTATTTCAAAGGCCCTCTGCAAGCCAATGCATATCTATCAGAGAGATAGATATGCATTGGCTTGTGTACTTGTACTTTTTGGGGTTTTTTATCTATCCCCATACATAGAAATATATATTTATTCTTCATATTTTTTCTTTTTTTAACAATGTTATTTCTTCCACAGAGGCGTAGGCGCGATGGAGATAGTGGCGATGGACATGAAGCTGCGAGGCATGTACATCGCGCGGCAGCTGTCCTTCCACGGCGTCTCCTTCAAGATCGAGGAGGTGCCGCTGTCCGACGCCTTCAAGGAGACGTACGACAAGTCTGTGGCACTGGTCAGTACACAAATGTACCATGTAGGAAGGTACACTTGGTTCAAATAGTCCCAAATTGGTCTGGAACTACTTCAACTTCAACTATATCTTAGACATACTATGAAGTTCGTGAATGTCCGATAGCCGAGAGTAGATCATATACCTGGCCTTTTCCCAAATATGTTGGGGTTGGCTTCCAGTCTTACTGGATGCATCCGAATTCCAGTGTTTTACAAGGAGCAACCGCCTGACTGACATCCACAACCCAGTTACCCGCGCAATCCTGCCGGGGCTGCGGGTTGTTCGAAAGAGATACCGCGGCACTAGCACATAAAAGGCCTATGACGGTTTTTAGTCAGTAAGAGTCTGACACTCCCTCACCGCTGCTAACCCACAGCAACCCACATTTGATGATTTTTGACGTCGTTAAAAAAAATAAAAAAAGTTACCCGCGCAATCCAATACTCCTTAGTAAGACTGATTATCAGGCTTACTATGGTGAGAGTAGATAAAATAATCAGAAATCATAAAATAATCTAATCGCAAATTAGGTCAGTTTATCAAAATATCCTGCAATGTTCCCACCTCTACACCACACTTGTGAGAACCTTTATTACTTGAAGGTAACATAATATGATCGTTCCACAGTGGGTGGAAGCGATGCAGCGGTTCACGGAGGCTGCTGAGCTGATCAACGCCGAGTCGCGCATGAAGAAGACCATGTGGGGACAGTTCTGGTCTGCGCATCAGAGGTTCTTCAAGTACCTGTGTATTGCTGCTAAGGTATGTATAGATAGTTCAACTCAGATTTGCGCGCGGCCCTATGTGTGCGTCGGCTTGTAAATATACAACTTTCATTCGTGTGACAGTGACGTCGTCCGAGCGTGACGTGTTCTTATCACTTTTTGTTATGGGTACAGTCGTTTACGAAAATACTAGTTATTCACGGAGAAATTATTAAGGAGTCAGATAAAGCGTTTCAAAAAATAAAACAACATTCAAAGCATTTTATTATTAAATATAGTTTTTCATTATTTTCTCATACGTCTTTTCAAATTGACATTGATAGTATCTAAGAATTAAATACTCCTTAAGTACATAGTTTCTAGCTCGGGGTACGCGGACAATAAATAAAAGTGTGGACTAAGAATGTAAAAAGAGGTACAATCTAGTATAATAATGTAAACAAAATGTGTGGGGAATTTTAAAAAATTATATTGCTTCGCATAATGTCGACCAACATAACAAAATAATGAAACTCATAAATGAACATTTAAGTCAAATTGATGAAGGGATGTGGCGTAATACTTGTCGACATGTAAAAAAGAAAAAAGAATACTATAGACATTTTGACATGGAAACAGAATTTATAATTCACCTTGGAGAGTAGCAAATCCGAAAATGTATCATTTGATTTTTCAAACAGCGATTCATAATCATTAAAAATAAATAAACATTAAATTACGTAGTAACCGTTTTTCTTTAAACACCCGTATACAACCCCTAAATAACTGTATTGTCCCCGACTGTACCTCTTGTCACGCACACAAAGTCACTGTATATGTACAAGGGTTACCCACACATAAGGCCGCGCGCACGACTGAGTTGAACTTACTATACTAATGCTGTCTAATAATATTCGAGAATTTAACTGTTTCTTAACCAAAGTAGTGGAACTGAACAACATAGTGCTGTGAAAATACAAGCACGTTTTGGGAATGATTTAAAAAACCGCGAACACAATCACAAAAAAATATTTTATGTGGCATGTGCTAAAAGTGAAAAATAAAATTAATTTAACTAGAGAAAGTGACTGAGAATTTTACTCTCTATATAGGAGATTGCCTTTGACAACCACAATACAGGGTGTACAATAAATTCTTTAATGTTCAAATCAGAGAACGCTATGTTAGCAACGCTCGCGATTGGCTCGGAATGGTTTGAGATCGCGTCTGCAGTCTGGCCAACCTCTGAGATAACGACAATTTTATTTGTTGTTTACCTCCCAACTCAAGACTACAATCAACTATTACTTAACAGAATCTCTTACAAACAATATCTGTCTGTTTATCCAGGTGAACCACGCAGTAGTGACGGCCCGCGAGGCGGTGAAGTGCGGCAAGTGCGTGGTGATCGGGCTGCAGTCCACGGGCGAGGCGCGGACGCTCGACCAGCTCGAGCGCGACGACGGCGAGCTGTCCGACTTCGTCTCCACCGCCAAGTCAGTACTCATGTCAAGCTACACTCCTCATCCTCCGAGCCTTTTTCCCAACCATGTTGGGGTCGGCTTCCAGTCTAACCGGATCCAGCTGAGTACCAGTGCTTTACAAGAAGCGACTGCCTATCTGACCTTCTCAACCCAGTTACCCGGGCAACCCAATACCCCTTGGTTAGACTGGTGTCGGACTTTCTGGCTTCTGACTACCTGTAACGACTGTCAAGGATGTCAAGTGACACTATTCCCCAGTAACATAGGATATGTTTTGTACGGGTATGGGAGGAAGTGTCCCCGGGACACGGTGAAACCGCGGGGAAACAGCTAATAATCACATCATGAAGGTGAAAGTTTGTATGTTTGTTACTGTTTCACGCACAAACTGCTGTACAGATTTGGATAAAAATTGGCAGTAATGTTATTTATACATATTATGTCAGATTGACATACTTTTTTCTCGAGTGCAGGAAAAAAATCCTTCATCATCATCATCATCATCTCAGCCATAGGACGTCCACTGCTGAACATAGGCCTCCCCCTTTGATCTCCACAGATACCTGTTGGAAGCGACCTGCATCCAGCGTCTTCCGGCGACCTTTATAAGGTCGTCTGTCCACCTCGTTGGTGGACGTCCTACGCTGCGCTTGCTAGTCCGTGGTCTCCACTCCAGCACTTTTCGGCCCCATCTGCCATCTGCTCTGCGAGCAATATGGCCTGCCCATTGCCACTTCAACTTGCTAATCCGGTGGGCTATATCGGTCACTTTGGTTCGTCTACGGATCTCCTCGTTTCGGATTCGATCACGTAGAGAAACACCGAGCATAGCCCTCTCCATAGCTCGTTGAGCGACTTTGAGCTTTGAGATGAGGCCGATAGTGAGAGACCACGTTTCGGTGCCGTAAGTCATCACTGGTAACACACATTGGTTGAAGACTTTCGTCTTGAGGCACTGAGGTATGTCGGACGAAAAGACATTGCGTAGTTTCCCGAACGCTGCCCAGCCGAGTTGGATTCGGCGGTTGACCTCTTTCTCGAAGTTGGACCTACCTAATTGGACTACTTGTCCTAGGTAGATATATGAGTCAACAACTTCGAGTACCGAGCTTCCAACAGAGACTGGGGTGGGCTGAACATGGACATTTGACATAATTTTCGTCTTGTCCATGTTCATTTTCAGGCCCACCCGTTGTGAAACTCGGTCGAGGCCCTCGAGCATCATACTGAGTTCCTCCATCGACTTTGCCATGACTACGATGTCGTCGGCAAACCGAAGGTGAGTGATGTATTCGCCGTTGATGTTGATGCCAAGTCCTTGCCATTCCAGGAGCTTGAAGGCGTCTTCCATTGCGGCGGTAAACAGTTTCGGGGAGATAACGTCCCCCTGTCTTACGCCTCTTCTCAATGGAATCGGCTTCGTGCTATGCTCCTGTACTCGGACCGACATGGTGGCGTTATTATACAAACACTTCAACACCTCGATGTACCGATAGTCAATATGGCATCGCTGGAGTGACTCAAGTACCGCCCATGTTTCCACCGAATCGAAGGCTTTCTCATAGTCCACAAACGCTAAGCATAATGGCAAGTTATACTCCTCGGTCTTCTGTATAACTTGCCGCAGCCAGCAAAAAATCCTTAGTAAGCTAGTAAGAAATAAAGCGACAAAATTAAATAATTGTTATCATATTGGATTGATGTTTTGTGTTCCAAGCCCGTATTTGGTTCAACTGACATGGTGTCTAATCAAGTTTTACAAGGTAACCTAATGGATAATTTCAAAATAATTTTATAACCACCAATTGCATTTCCCCATGTGATGGAAGATAATAGTGAATGCAAACAACTTGCCATCCAAGTAGTAAAAAAATATTTATTTTAAGATCACATCCATATTGAATGTATTAATTTTTATTAATATCAACAAAAATATTTGACAATTCAACTTTTTCCACTGGTCTTATTTTACTCAGTTCTCTAGCTAATTGTCTTATATTGTCCAAATTAGAAGCACTAGGATTATCCATAAACAATCTGTTTAGTCTTCTAAATTCATCGTTCAATGCCGTTAGAGCTGCAACATAAGAATTTTTCATATCATTATCAACTTCAATATTATTATTTCGATACTCCGAATTATCTACATTTTCATTGTTGCCATCATCCAAAGGATCATCATTTTCCACTATTTCTTCTTTAATTTCAAAATCGTTTTGCTCATTATCACTAGAAGTAGGTTCTATATCTTTTTCTAAATCATCCTCTTGTTCTGTAAGTAGTTCAGGTTTTATATCTCGCTTGCCAATCAGTGAAGTATACAATACTCTTTGCTCTTCACTTAATGTTGTACTCAGATTGACAGAGTGCAAAGCTGCACATAGATGCTCACAAAACTCCCCTTTACTTCCTTTCACACAATCACAACACATTGTCTCTATGTTAAAAGTATGATTTTTCTTCCTCTTTTTGTTTTCCACTGTTTCTACATTATCCTTCATACCAGCTGTTTTAATCACTTCTCTGTCTACGGGCAATAATTTTGTATAAGTTTCAACAATTGATTTGTTACTCAAGTGCGCATAGAGTATTTGATGCCAGTGCTTATCCAATATGTTTAGTAATACATCTATCATGATGACAATACTGTATGAATTACATCGGCTTAGTAAAAACTGCTTCAGCATACGTAATGATACATCTATAAGTTTATTTGGTGTGTTAAGTTCGTCTCGCCTCTCCCATATATTAACTACATATTCTTTCAGCTTCAGAATTGAATTAATATACATATCTTCCTCAAGTTTTTTGTACACCATGTCTGCTTTTTCAAAATTATTGTCATATAACAGTGTGTTAAAAGACTCCATTAAATCATGACTTTCTTTTGCTTCTATTTTTACATCTGCTTTGCAAATTGTTTGCCATATTCCTTCTAACAAAGACACTCGGGTCTCAGACAAGCTTGTATTAGGAAATACTTCTTCCAGAGCATAATTTTCATCATTTTCATTTACCATGAATTCTGTTGGCTCAAATGTTTTTGAGATTTGCGATTCTATGACAGTTTTGGTATAGTTAAATGCTGGGTTGTACATGTGTATTTTGTCTTTAGATTCTGTATGTAATGCACATGCTATGGGCAGCGCTCCTAAAGGGGTTGGTACGAGAAAGAATGATACCACATGTTCTTTGAGGACTGTACTGTCTACTATTATACTGTCCAGATCATGGCAAGTTAACACACTTTTCATAAATGGTGTTATTACCACAACAGTATTGTAGTCTTCAGAGTGCTTCAACATCCCTCCAGATTCTTCTAAAAGTTTAATTTTTTCAGGCATTATATCTGAGATTGTGCTGGGATTAGTACCCTCTTTCTTTTTCTTGCAGAACAAGTAGTTTATGTGACGTGCACTAGGGTTTACTTCTGTGTTCCTCAGTGGGTTACTGCCGTCTGTAGAGTTTACAAGTAATGTCAATTCATGGTAGCTTTTTGCAGTAGGTTCACTGTGCCCTTCAGCGTAGTACTTGTAGAATAACTCATCAGTTTCCACTGAACATCTTAACAATTTCAGTGATTCTTTTGTCAATACTTTGTGCGAGTGCATATAGTTGATAAAGATTGACAAATTCAAACCTTTCTTCAACATTTCATCGTTTCTAATAGTGTTGCGGTTTATGAACTTAACCTTAAAATCTATCTTTGCTTCACAATGCTTGTTTCTGACGGCCGTTTGTTTCGGGTTCTTCGTTTTGTTAAACCCAGAGTATTGACAAACAAAAGTCTTCCTGTAAACTAGCCGCTTTAGTTTAGGAAAGCAATGTCTAACAATCCAACCGGTTTTGGTGAATTTCGTGAACTTTTTTATCCATTCTGTATTGTACTTGGTGTAGTATCGAGCATCTCGGTCCGGTTCCACTCGGCACCTGATTAAAATAACAAACTTTTCTGCTGATACATAAGTGAATATGGGGAACTCTGCGTTTTGTGATATTTCACTTAGAAATTCCTTTAGTTGTCGTTTTGAATACATTGTTTATGTCAAATTGTCAAACACACAATAGCGATGATCTTAACACCACGTTCTTTCACGTCAAACCTCTTTTCTATTCGAACTTAAACGTATTCAAAAGAGGCACTTTGTTAAAATAGTCAATACAAGTTAAAAATTAGTACTTTTAACCTATATTACATTCCGAAAGCTCGTGTTAAGTTCCGAATAAAATAACACGACATTCGTAATGGCGGCCCGGGCGGGGTGAATGACCCGCCGGCGCTCAGCTGTTTGTTTGCGACTGCGCGACATCTGTCAGACTGCGCGGCGCGGGAATGTTTGAATTTAGAATGGGCATAGAGCCTGTGTTGATATAGCTTTTTTCCATTGTGTGTGTATGATTTTTCATGCAGGTTTTATATTATACTATTTTATTGTGTAATACATATGTATCGAAATGCTAGTGTCGATTCAGTAAATAAAAAAATACTATTATAATTTTTTTAAAGATTGGAGATTGCCTATTTTTTAAAAAAATAATTCTAGATATACGTACATACTGTTTATTGCGTCTTCATATGTTATTGATTTACGGGACCTATGAGAAAATTGAAATATTTTTTAAAAATATTGTTTCTTTTTTCAGGGGTGTATTCCAAACGCTAGTAGAGAAGCACTTCCCGGCGCCGGACCGCGACCGTATCAACCGGCTTCTAGGACTGGAGCCGGCGCGGGCCAAGCCGGCCATCACGCACCCGCCGGCACACGTGCATCACAACGGCAAGAACGGCATTGACGATGAGGCTAATACTTCTAAGAGGAAATGTGAGTTATTCTTATATAACGTAGATGTTCCACGCAGTTTCTCTTGCGTCCTGTAGCAGCCACTGGCCGTACCGGGATAAAATAGCCTATATTACTCGGGAAGAGTGAAGCCTTCCAACAGTGAAAGATTTATTCAAATCGGTTCAATAGATTCGGAGTATTTAGGGTAGGTACAAACAAACAACTAGAAGAAAAGTTTCCACTGTATTATATTAGGTATAGATATGTACCCTACAATAAATTTTCCGGCCGTAACTACGATTGGAACTAGTCGGTTTGTTTATTTAGTCCTTTGCTTACGACAAATTCACAACTTTTTTTTTCTGATTGTAATAAGTACGTTTTACATAAATGGCCCTATGTAGTGACTTGTTTGAAAACCATCCATTTATTTTAAAAATGAAGATTAGGCTACTACTATTTTTAGAAAAGAATCGCAGTTTGCAATAATTTGTATTTTTATTTATAGTGACAGCACGCCAGCAAGCAAACGCAGCCGCAAAACGCATGCGCGGAGGCTCTTCATCCGACGAGTTCGTGCGAGGCTCCGACGATGAACTGGAGATGGAGTCTGATGAGGAACGACGGCCGCCGGGGTCTGATTCTGACTTGTCAGACTTCAACCCCTTCCATGGGGGCAGTGATAGTGATGATGGTGAGTGGTGTCTAAGTTTTTTTTTTTGTGAATTTTGTACATATTGGTTGGTTACGTATTTATAGTACAGGCTCAGTATTGAGTTAACCAAATGCAGCTGAGTACCAGTGCTTTACATGAAGCAACTGCCTGTTTGAGGGTACAGGTGTTGACAAGATAGCCGGGATCTATGTATAATTTCAACGTGCTTTACGAATCACTGAGGAACTTTTGTAAATAATATTTTCATATTGTCTAAGTATCTAGCACACCATATTGTTCTTACATATATTTCAATATTGATATTCCTCCAACAGAACCGTGGCTAGGCCGTAAAAAGAAGCCAGTCAAGAAGAAGAAAGCGGCCTCACCCAAGAAGAAACCTTCGACCACTCAAGACAAGATCGAGACAATGTTTGAACGCAAGAACAGTGCTGCCACAGCCCCCACTGTCACTGTTACTACCCCTGCTGGTAGTCTCACTGGCACCCCTGTCGGTACCAATGGACTGTACCTAGGTACGTCCCTGAAGTAGTGTATTTTGAGATTTTTTTAACAACTATGAGGTTAGGTTACTAGAAAATAAGTGCACCTGCTGGCAGTCTGACTGGAACCCCTGTTGGGACTAATGGACTGTACCTAGGTAGGTACCTGAAGTGGTGTATTTTGAGAATATTTTTGGCCCTATGAGGTTAGGTTCCTAGAAAATAAGTGACTTCATCCAAAAAGAAACCTTCGACCACTCAAGATAAGATCGAGACGATGTTTGAACGCAAGAACAGTGCTGCCACAGCCCCCACTGTCACTGTTACCACCCCTGCTGGCAGTCTCACTGGGACCCCTGTTGGGACCAATGGACTGTATCTAGGTAAGTCCCTAGAGTATTTTGAGAATATTCTTGGCCCTATGAGGTTAGGTTAGTAGAAAATAAGTGGCTTCACCCAAAGAGAAACCTTCGACCACACAAGATAAGATCGAGAAGACTTTTTACACAAATATGTACATATTAAGTCGTTGTCGGTTCTATCTCTGTTGTTATTTGTTTGTTGAGGGTTATCTAAAAGGCGGAGTGATTACTTTTTCCATTAACTACGCCTATTCTAGCTTAGAAGTGCCACACGTTTATTTTATTAAACGATAAAATTGTGTAGTTGAATTATTCCAATAAATTGTGCAATAAGGCGTCTAAGGTTCTTTAAACTACATTTGAACAGATTTAGTACCCACACGTACTCTCAGCAGCAGAGGCGGCAGACAGCCATGTCCCGTGCCTGATACGTCACGAAAGCCCTTTTCTCTGTCATTCGGTTAAAACTAATGTTTGTGGCAAATTCCTCATTCCTCTTTAATCAAATCGTCGTGCATAACACAAATCTCCTCACCCGCAGGTCCAGCCCGCAACCAGCCACCACCCCGCTCCGCCATCGAACGAGCCTGCAGCATGAAGGAGGAACTGCTGGCTGCCGTAGAGAGGCTCGGCCGTCGCCTGCCGCCCAACACGCTGGATCAGCTGGTCGACGAGCTTGGAGGCACTGATAATGTTGCTGAGGTATGTTTGGAGGACTCTTCAATAAATATTATAAAACAAAGTCGCTTTTTCTGTCCCTATATCTCTATGTCCCCTTGAATGTACGCTTGAATATTTTCAAAACTAAGCAACCGATTTTCCTGCGTTTTCTTAATAGATAGAGTGATAAAAAGGAAGGTTTACATGTATGATACTAGAGGTAGTACTAAGTAGTGGGGAAATACTGTTGTCCTGTGCGAAGCCGGAGCGGGTCGCTAGTACTGACTAAAAATCACCCATGTGCCATTTCGAACAATCTCCATAATGCATGTCACGTGACGACGCGACGTCAACGTCCGTCTGCGCAACGTTGAAGACGCCGACTCTCGTAAAATGCCAATTTTTAATTTACATAGAACCACGCTACTGCGTTCAAGAGATAGTAACAATGGTCGAGACTATGACCAATGCCTACTAACAGGGCCGCGCCGACCCCCGGCAGCGCCTGTGTGCGAAACCTATGAAGCGCCTCTTTTTTAACGAATCATCATAAAACGAATTTAATTTTTGAATGAATATTTTTAATTGTTAAATTTGACTGAAATAAATGTTCTCCAGTCAGCGGCGGCCCTAGCCATTGCGAGGCTACGTGCGGCAGGTCTATGCGAGGCCCTTTGTTCTACGTGAAAAGTCTGTTGTGAGCTAGGAGTTATTTTCTTGTTAATAAAAGGACTTACAAGCGGCGCTACCTTCTAGGTTCGGCTAAAAAAGGATTGAAAAAATAAAAGAAGTGGAAAATAAAGCAGAGCGTAGCGAGCGCAAAAAATTTTGAGCTTTGGGTCACTAAAGCGCCTAAACTTGTATATTAAAGAACGGTGCAAGGTGCAGCCGCGAGCGCAGCGAGCGCGAAAATTTTTGAGTTTTGGGACATAAAAGTACTCAAATCATGTTAGAATGAACGGCACCGACAAGCGAACAGCCGCGAGCGCAGCGAGCGCGAACATTTTTGACTTTTGGGACATAAAAGTACTCTAATCATGTTAGAAAGAACTATATTGACAAGCGAACAGCCGCGAGCGTAGCGAGCGCGAAAATTTTTGAGTTTTGGGACTTTGGGTTTTAGAATGAACGGTAGGCACTGACAAGTGAACAGCCGCGAGCGTAGCGAGCGCGAATTTTTTAAAATTGTTTGTTAAAGCTAAGCGTCCACTTGTCGGTATCGTACGCAACGGACGTATCGCACGCAACGGATCGTAGTATTATTTATATAGAAACTCAAACAAGTGCGTCCACCTGTCCGCATCGTACGCATCGCTTTCTACGTAATTTTTTATAAGTTTTAATTTAGACAATATATAAACAATTTGACAGCTGTATGCCCTAACATTACAATAGCATTACGAATTATGCTAACTATGCCAGTTACAGTAGCAAGCGCGGAAAGGTCCTTTTCTAAACTAAAACCTATAAAAAATTACCTGCGCTCTACAATGAGTCAGGAAAGATTACCTAACTAATTTAGCAACAATATCCATAGAGGAGGCCATACTACTAGTATTACACACACTTTCAATCAAATGATTGTTCATTTGTTTTGTTTTACCTTAGCTATCTCGTTCGTTAAAATCGAGGAATACCCGTGATCGCATCGGGCTGCGTTCAGAAACTCACTCATACTCATACAAACTCGGCGCCTCTACGGTTTTAAATAACTAGTACTTTTTCCCTGGTTCAAAGAACTGCCGCCGTTTTAACGTTGAGCTCGTAAGGAATGTAAACTAAAACCCTAAACGTAAAATGAAACCATAAACGTGAATAATAATAAACATTAAATATTGAGAGACTTGTTCAATAAGCGTTATAGATGTTTTGTAGTTTACAAGGCCTATGTTGCGCGTATTGTACCTACTTGTCGATACTCCACTACAAAAAACAATCATATAGGTAACAAAAATAATTTAGGTGGCAGTGGCGGCGCGGCGCCCCTATTGTCTTGGCGCCTGTGTGCGCCGCACACTTCGCACACAGGGGCGGCGCGGCCCTGCCTACTAAGTCTGCGGGATTGTTCCAAAAGCTTTATTTTCAAGTATTCTGCCACGAGCGGCCGATCGTGCTATCGCGGTCTATAGCTTACCCCCGCACTCAGAGACATTTAATGGCTAAATTAATTATTTTTTTTCTGACTGTCTTATCGGGCACTACTTAATAAAAGCTTCACTTACCCCACAGATGACAGGTCGCAAAGGCCGCGTAGTCCAGACAGAAGAAGGTCAGATCCTGTACGAGAGCCGGTCGGAGGCCGACGTGCCGCTTGAGACGCTCAACCTGACGGAGAAGCAGCGCTTCATGGACGGACAGAAGGATGTGGCCATCATATCTGAGGCAGCATCCAGTGGTATATCTCTGCAGAGTGACAGAAGGTACATCTGCCTAGCCTTTTCCCAACTAGTTTGGGGTCGACTTCTAGTCTAAATGGATGCAGCTGAACCCGGGCAACCCGATACCCGTCTTTGTTAACAAAAAAATTAGTACTTTATGGTTAACAGTAACTCAGACTGCACTATAGAAAACCATGGAAAAATGTAGAGATAATGGAAATATAATCTGTACTCTTTGTGTTTGGTTATCAGAGCGCGGAACCAAAGGCGGAGGGTACACATAACGTTAGAGCTGCCGTGGTCGGCCGACAGAGCTATACAACAGTTTGGTTAGTATACCTATTGTGGACAATAACACAAAATACTTTAAAGAATTGCAAAAAAAGGGGATTCCCCCCTTTTTTGGATGGCTGGATGTTTTTTTAGTATTTCTATCGTTTATTCCCCCGATTACACACTTACTTCAGATTAGAATAATCGATCCATCCGTTGTTTAGCGATTAGAGATTGAAGTTAGACATAATTTACGTGTCGAAATTCTATCTCCCTCCATTCTAAAAACAACGCAGTTAGAGACATAGCAGAAATATTGAGATTTATAATTTTATTTTTTTCGGAAGTCGTTATTTTTTTCATTTCTATTACTATTTTTAACCGACTGCCAAGTAGGGTTATTTGTCAATATTTATTAGAATACTTATTTCCCGTTCCCCAGGTCGTACCCACCGCTCGAACCAGGTGAACGCCCCTGAGTATATATTCCTGATCTCGGACCTGGCGGGCGAGCGGCGCTTCGCGTCCACCGTCGCCAAGCGACTCGAGTCGCTCGGGGCGTTGACGCATGGAGACAGGCGAGCTACTGAAACTAGGGACTTGTCGCAGTTTAATATTGATAATAAATATGGTAAGAATAAAAGGTCGAATGAAAGTGAGGGAGGGGTCGTCCGAGGTATAGCTATATTAATTAAGCAAATTAATAAGAAGGTCACCTGTAATTTAGTCCAGGAATTGGCATTCGAAATGCGAAAATGGAAGGAGATGCGCTGACAAGAGCAAGGCTCTGTAATTAGAAAGAAGAATAGAATATATAAACTTGAAACGCTGAATTCTTCTCTGTGTCAGAGGAGACCTGTGCCTAGTGGGATGATAAAAAGGCTGATGGTGATGATATAAAACTAAAGTATTTTACTAAACATCTTCAGGTTTTAAAGATATTTTATTGCTTTTAATTTTATTTCTTGAGCAGGTATCGGCTTCAAAATACACGTGGTTACTTGGCTATTTTTAGTATAGAAAAAAATATCTATAGATATACATCTATTCTTTGTTCACACATGCAGGGTTTATAAGGGAAAAATGTAGTAAATAAGGGAAATAAACGGAATTTCCTTGATGTGGTATAAAGTCTCCGTAAAGTCTTCCAGAATTTCTGATTCCTTTATACATAGCTTATATCTTTTCTAATAAATGAATTCCTTCCCCAGGTCGCGCGGCGCTAGAAGCGGTGATGCGAGCTATAATGAAGTACGAGAGCCCGCTGGTGGCGCCGCCGCGCGACTACGCGGGCGACTTCTTCCAGGACGTGGCCAGCGCGCTCGTGGGAGTGGGGCTCATCGTCAACAGCGAGGCCGCGCCCGGGGTGCTGTCGCTTGATAAGGTCAGTACACAAGTTATAACTTAAGGGTGCATCTACACGGTGCATGTAGCTGGAGCAAGTGACAACAGCACGCGGGTGGGTATTTTGCTTTGGTACATGCGCGAGTCGCTGGACCTGCACGTTTTTAAAATGCATGAAACCTGCACATGCGCCTCAACATGCGCAAGCTACTTACACTGTGTAGATGCACCCTAAGGTAAAGTTAGTATGGCCTACTTCGGGCTACTACGTAAACTACGTCAAGTGACTACGTCGTATCGCCGAGTGAAATACATAACTATGCTATCTACCTACATAAGCAAGACTACCTGAGACATCTTCTGAGCGTTAACATTTCTTCGGCAGGGTATGACAGGAATTGATTAAATCTTATTTATATTCATTGACAATTCCAAGACCTCAATCATGTTTGTTTTTCAAAAGATCTGAAACTCGAATGATCCGATATGTCCTATGTTCACTAGTTATGTGTGTTTTGTTCTCAGGACTACAACAATATGTCGAAGTTCCTGAACAGGATACTGGGCATGCCGGTAGACTTACAGAACAGGCTTTTCAAATACTTTACGGACACGCTCGCTGCTGTTATGGAACAAGGTAAGGGAATTTTTTTATTGATAACGAAAATTTTTGATTTGTTTATGTTACTCAAAATAAAAGAGATTAGAGATAATTATAATAATTCCACATGGAAGTCAATCTATTTTGAGCCTGTAAAAGCTATTTCAAAAATTAAAAAAAAAATAATAGAAACTAACTAAAAAGCAAAAAAAAGGAATTAAGGTGCATCAGCCTAGACGTGGCTGGTGCAGCTGGCTCCCGTGCAATCAGGGGCTCGATCTCCTAAGTCCTACGTTAATAATGTCAAAATTGAATAGAAATTGAATGGCAATAGCAGCTTTAACCTTAGCGGGCATTCTGCTACTAATAAAAGACCAATCGTATTCCAATGATATTCGATTGGTTTGCGATTGGTTCTGCCATTTGGTCTATACTGTATAGTAGTTTGCTCTACAATCATATTGCAATCGTAAATAATTTGTAGACAATATGATTCATTATTGAATCATAGAAACGGATAAAAACGTTTATTTAAAAGAAAAAAATAAGTGGAATGCCTATGTGGCTCGCTTCACTAGGCTGCCTAGTGCTCGGGGTCCTTAGAGCTCTTATATTTTATATGGGTAACCTTACCATTTGTGTTGATGCAGCGAAGCGCAGCGGTCGCTTCGACCTGGGCATCCTGGACCTGGGCAGCTGCGGCGAGCGCGTGACGCGCGTGCGCTGCCTGCGCTTCGTGCGCCGCCACGCCACCGGCCGCGCGCCCGTCGAGCTGCACACCGTGCACTCGGAGGTAATATAGTTAGAGAAAATTAGCCTAAAGTGGAAGAGATTAACTTTAAATACCACACATTGTAGGCAAAAAATCAATGTTTAGTGTTCCTGCAAACGGTGCCGTCATCGCGCCGACGCCGCGCTACTACACTATAGATATCTGATTATATTCATGTTCATATTTATTTGCGTCACTATAATGTCACAATGATGTTACAAGGGGCTTAAAGTTTGGTACATATTATGAACCCTGTTAGGGTACAGCAAAAGAAGGCATTACTACCAGAATCTAGATATAAGTCGCGCGAAGCCCGCCATCGCCCGCGTTCACTCCCTTTGTTTGATTAATTCATTCCATTACCGTGCACGCCGCGAGATCGCACGTGACGCAGAAACGCCATTCCCAAAATTCAATTTATCTGTTGAATTGCTCATAAAGATATCATTTTCATATTCGCTCCATAATTTGTAATGTCAAATTACCATCTAACGTGAGCATAACAGCAGATAGAATATTCGGAACCTGAACACAAAATATGTCGATTACAATTTGAACAACATAAAAGGTTCTGCTGACTATGTTTAATTCTACCTAAAACTCACCTAATCGGTAAAACATCCTAAGGACCACCTTTTTCTCTTGCAGCGCGGCATGGACTGGGCCGAAGCCCTAGAGAAGTGGTCGGAACTCACGGGTGCCAAGGAAGGCTTCTACGTGTCGCAGCAGGCTCGCAACAACAAGCACACCGCCGTGCTTTGCGTCGCCGCCGTCAACTCGCACAAGAAGGAGAAACTCACCAAGAAGGATATCATGTTCCAGATATACAGGTCTGTGTTAGCCTCGTAGCCACGTAGCGTAGACTTCGTAGTTATGTAGCGTAGGCTTCGTAGCCATGTAGAGTAGACTTCATAGCCACGTAGCGTAGACTTCGTAGCCACGTAGAGCAGACTTCGCAGTTACGTAGCGTAGGCTTTGTAGCCACATAGTTATTTCGTGTCCACATAGCGTAGACTGCGTAGTCATTTAGCGTAGACTACGTAGTTATGTAGCGTTGGCTTCGGAGTTATGTAGCGTAGATTTTGTAGTTACGTAGCAAAGACTTCGTAGCCTCCTAGCGTAGACTTCGTAGTTACGTAGCTTAGACTTCGTATTCACAAAACGTAGACTTCGTAGGCACAAAGCGTAGACTTCGTAGCTACATAGCGTAGACTGCGCAGTCATCTAGCGTGGACTTCGTATTCCAAGCCCTCTAGCGTTGGCTTTATAACCATTTAGCTTTGTCTTTTGATTGTCCTTTTAAAATCCGCACCTTAGCTCTGTGTCAATAAAAGTGTACGTTTGTCTACAGGCCTAACACAGGTCTACAGCTGCGGCTAGAGTCGCTAGCCGAGCTAGAGAAGAAGTACCGCCGCGTGGAGAGCAGCGAGGCGGAGGCGTGGTGGCGGCAGCAGTACACCGCCTCGCAGCGAGTCTGCAGTCACGCCTACTGGCGGGCTGTCTGCAGGAATGCTGCTGATTGCGAGGTAAGTGACACGATAAAAGAAATAAAGTCATTTATTCTCTATTCGGTGAAAATAATTCAGTGTATTCCTTCCATATCTTTAGCCATTCTTGTCACACCAACATTCTTCTCATCCCTTTCTTTACATGCCCAACACTTATCCATACAAGATTCATAACGAATTTGTCTATTTTACCCTTCAATTTGAGGCATCCGTGGATCGCTGATTGTACTAGTGACCTGTCGCCACTTCCCCAATCCGCAATTTATTTGATTCTGGTTTCTTTATGTACATCGCCATTTCATTCCACTACTCGTTCAAATTTTTTTCATTCATTTCTCCCATTTTAATCATCTATCACCACTTTCTTTATTTCAATAGATGTTTTCACACTTTCATATATCTGTTTCTTAGGTATTTTATTACTTAGCGTCTGCCCTCGGTTTCACCCGCGTCCCGATATCTGTTTCCCGTCATGTAAACGGTTCAGCCATTCATTCTTGAGTTTTAAAATGTGTAACTAACACGACTTTCTTTTATACATAGACTTGTTTACATAGATTATGATATATAGAGTTCTTGTTCTAACACACGTATGTCTTGTCTCGCAGGTGGGTCTGCGCGTGCGCACGCACCACGTGCTGGCGGGCTCGGTGCTGGCGGTGTGGGCGCGCGTGGAGGCGGTGCTGGCGCAGCGCACCATGCTCAACAAGATGCAGGTCGTGCGCATCAAGACCGACGACGGACTCAAGATTGTCGGTCAGTATTAACTTATTACCATCTTGGATCAGTCTTAAATCCTTCAAAATCAATTTTTCTATGTATCAAACTTAAAATTATCGAAATGAATCTCTATGAAACTTAAAAATTTGCAATTGTTAACAGCCTTACTACAAAAACATAAACATCTGTTGAACACTTTCAACATCATAATCTGTCATTTTTTAGACAAGTGTTCAACAAACGTTTAAAAGTTTTTGTGGTACGACATTTTGTAATATTCACTTTTTGATCACAAATGTAACTTGGCGATCCTGAAATAAACCGTTCTTGATTATACAGAAGATTTCTCAAACATTGTTTCCTTAAATACTTTCGTTAATATTCCAGGCACCCTGATCCCAAAGAACTGCGTGGAGCCGCTGAAGGAGGCGCTCTCATCGGACGCGGTGTCAGTCAGCGAGCAGAAGTTCGAGCCGACCGACGTCAAGTGAACGCAACACATAGTTCCTCTCTCTCTTTGTTTTACTCTCCGCCCGCAGGAGCTACGACTGATTAAATGACACCCTTTGAGTGTTTGACGACTCCACCCAGGACTGTGTGCGAATATTTATTCTTATCGATGTAAGAACGACGTTACGCTTATGTCTAATTATATTTTTTTATTTCTTTTATTGTATGAGCTGACGCTTGTGATGTTTTGTTTTAGGATTTTCCATTCACCGGTTCAGTTACGACGATTTTTTTAAATAAAATTAAAATTGTACACGTCACAAAATGTACGGTAGTTAGGAGTTCTAAGGCCTATTTTTTAACACAATAAATTCCCCCATATCACGGTACGGTTGCCTCAAACATAATGTTGTGTTAAAGTATTACATATCGTTAGTCAATTGGTATTGGAAGTGAGATAATAACGCACAGTCCGCCCATGATATTACTAGGCTAGTTCGCAAACACTGAAAGGGGCCGCGTTGGTTTCGAGACGACGCGAAGTAAGGTGGCGTGTTCATGACGTCACTACGCCACTCTCTATTATAATTAGATAAATCTGCCGAATTAACTAACCTTAGCTTTTTTCGAATTCGGTTTCTACTTGGTACCTAAGCCTGTTGGATTGTTGGTTGCAAACATTGGCGCTGTAATTTATGTAGTATGTATTTAATTTAGTATTCTTGCCTTTTAGATAGATTCGTGTTTGTCTTGTGGCAAACATTTGTAAATCCAAAGTATTGCTACTGCGTGATTTTTTTGTCGAATAATATTAAATCTGTGAGTTGTTACGCGCGGTGGGCGTATGTAGTGACGTCACAACACAAGTTTAGTGAGAATGATCTAAGTGCACGAGTGCATAAGATTTACTTTAAGTACTTTACGTATATTTACTTATTCCTACTACGACCGTGAACCTCAAGCCGCTTGAGCGCTTCATATTTTTTTACAATCTATCAACTAATACGTGACCAAGTCAATATCGCGGTACATTCTTGTATACGAATTAAATGGAATTTTAATTTTTTGTACAAATATCCTAGTGTTTTATTTAATTGTTCGATGTTATAGTTTCATTCTACTCATCTCTTGTGTCAGACAATCCGAGGATGTAACATAGTTTTAGTATAAATACTAATTGATGTATGTTTATCGGATGTTAGCATACTATATTTGTATCGAATGCACGTGCAATATTGTATTCTATGTTCCCACCATTCTGTCTAAATATGAAAATGCTGCGTCACGCGTGGCGCGAAAAAAAAGATGTTTTGATCGTAGTCAGACATGTTTCTTATGGTGATTTTAAATTATAATCGAATTGCTAGTCTGTAAATTACATTAATCGATTCGATACAATATGGAAGTCGCGACGCTCACATTCCCAAACGTAAAAATCAGGGCTCCAATCGCTCTTCAACACAATCTCAAAGATTTTGGTTATCGGTAAGCTTATTAACTTGCAACTTCCATATTGTTTCGAATTGATTGTAAGTATTAAATATATGTTTCAAAAAATCAAATTACTCAAAGATATTCTGTACGTATAGCTGTTATTTTACTCTCAATTAATTTGTACGGCTTATTATTAATAATGTTCCAATTAGAAGTGTCAAAACTAAATGTTCTAAGTGTTAAGAAACCTTAGAATCACTGGGAAGGTGTTAAAATTGAAATATTTACAAAGACTCAATGTTGCAAACATCTTGAATTAGTTAAAAATTTATATCTTAATTTTATTACCTTCCTAGTAGAGTATATTTAAGTGGATATTAATAAAAGGACACGTGAATTTAATATGTAGTTGCTATTACGCAACCATAGGTTTGTATAAAGGGTAATATCGGGACGTCTGATGGCCAAAATGGTACCATAGTGTCACTAAATCTCGTCTACATTTCTTAAATGTGTAAAAATTAAAGACAAAAATAAATGTGTATATAATTTAGCTATATTTTTTATTTTATTTATCCTTGCATTGTGACAATCCTCTCCTACATGCTGATATGAAATGCACACACAAACATTTCAAAGAATCTTTTGTCGTTTTACCACAACTTATTGCAATATTAAACGATAAGTTCGGTAAAGTAAGAAATATTCGGGAGCGATTAGTATCACGCCTCGCATTAGGGTCAGTTCACACCGAGACGCGACGCGGCGCGACGCTGCGCGCACATTTTGCACAGAGCGACTCAGAATATACTTTATTCACTACACGAAAAGATACACATTACATTGTGAGAATTCAGATTACGTTGCACCACGCAGCGCTGCGCCTCGCGGCGTAGCGCGACGTATCGTGACGTAGCTGTCCATCGCCGGACGAGCGACGTGCAAGAGCGGTGCTGCGCCTCGCGCGGCGCAACGCGGCGTCGCGAGGTGCAGCCTGAGGCCGCTGTGGCGACTTCTCTACTATTTCCGTCCAGAATTCATTTAGAATTGATGCAGTTTGGTCGAGTGCTCAATTGAAAATATAATGATAGACTGGGATCTTGTTATAATCGGACTTCTTGCAGAAGAGGAAGAGGATGAAGGCGCGGCGCCCGCGGCTTGTAGATGCGTTCCGCTGCGCCTCGCGGCGCCTCGCTGCGCAGCGAGGCGTCGTCCTGCTACGATTTTAAAAGATGCGCCTCGCGGCGTTGCCTCTTTGAGTATCGTCGCGTCGCGTCGCGTCTCGGTGTGAACTGACCCTTAAAACAAATTTTTTACTGACACCACTCATCCAAGGTTCTTGACGAAGATTCAAAGCACCGATAACCATTTCCTATACTGAATGAAGCCGAAAATCGATCTCAGTGGCGTGTACTTGGAGAGGCCTATGTCCAGCAGCAGCAGTGGACTGCGATAGGCTGATGATGATGATACTGAATGAAATATAGGAAAAAAGAAAACGAGTTTGTATTTTACCACTGAAAATTCTAGCGCTCATACGCGCTCGCACGCAATTTTTTTTTATTGAAGTTTCCCGCGTAAAACAGCGTTTAGTTTTACTTCAGGCAATTCGTCTGACATTTAAAAGCGTTTAGTTGTCTCTGCTCAGATCACTTGACAGACTTGACATTTCCGATAAAAATGACATTTTCACGAATGGAGGAAATGGTCGGTTTGCTCAACTCTGTTGTTTTCTTTTAGATTTTGACTAAAAAATTAATAGGTGTGACTCAAACATGACTGACAAAGAAATTTCAGTGGAGGAACTCGAGGAAACGGTGAGTCAGCGTTTTATTTACTTCCATTAATCATATGATGAAGTACAGTTAATCTCGGAGCGGAAATGTAGGTCACAGAGCCGCATCTTCCCTATAAATTATAAACTGCTGGAATGTACAGCTGGAGGGCTAAATGTAGCGGCCCTAAATCTGCATCTAGACAGACTAATATTTACTTCTACGTATGGCGATGACTCACGACATACAATTTTCTGTCATCTCGCCTATAAACATTTTGTTTACACATTCTCGTTCGATTTCTTCAAATATTTACTCAAATTTGTATGAAGTCGTCTTATCTGTAGGTGCCTTAAAATAGTACATTATCATGCAGTGCACGCGGAGTTATTTCAACTGATGATTCATTCACGAAATCACATAATTTATTTCAAAAATATTAACTAACACTGTAGAACTAACAACATGTAGAAATAATGATGCGATATTCAAATGTAAGTACAGTTATTGTGTTTAGTCATGTGACATGCATTTCACAACACAAAAGCTGCCTATATCTACCTATCCATTCAGAGCAGCTCAATCATTATTTAAAATGAATATTTAATGTAACACCCACATCCAAACTCTTACATGTTATACATAATAAACTATTCAGTTCATTAATTATAAAATGCATTTGGTTTGGCTCATGTCCATCTGTGTATGCCCAAATTCTGCACTTGTATAATTTAGGCTCTATATTAGGGAAGTGGGCAGCCTTGAATGTTACTTTAGACTAAATAGCATTGCTCTAACTTTATAGGTAATTCTATAGTTAAATTTTATTGGAGCTAAGTTGCAGTGATTTCTTTTTATCTTAACACCTTTGATTACTAAATACATTTGATTCTTTATGTAGCAGTTCGTCATGCATCAATAGTTTAGGGACCTACTGTCACTACACCCAAATAAACAGTTAACTGAAATGCCTGTCACCATTGGTAATTCTGTTAAATTCAAGTCAATTTTTAAACAGTGCAAACTTATCTCTTTTAAATTTTACTCCCAGCCCTCTCATAAGACATTTTATTCTAATTCTGCCAAGGGCCTGCAGGAAGAGATTTCTTAAGAAATAAATAGAGCCTCTGTACTTGATTGTTCTATTATTTCTCTTGTCTATACATAACTGTGTACATAAATTGTTGAATAAATAAGATACCTGATATCTCTGAATGGCAGGTGAAGCGTACAGACGAACAGCTGGACATGATGGAGTGGAAGATGGACAACGTGGAGAAGGAGCTGGTGGCGCCCATCAACACGCAGGACATGTGTATCATGCACCTGCTCAAGTCCGTCTCCGAGGTGAGAGCATCACCATAATAATTGATACATACAACTTGTAAAATGAATTATTGATGCTTTCTTGAAATTTTTATATTGGAATAGGTAGATCAGGGAAATAATAATAGGAATTTCCATTCATATTTTAAAAACTAATTTTAGTTACAGCTTACCAAATAGAGCTGTAAAAAAGAAATCTTATATTTATTTTATAACAATACACCATTAGTTTTTCTTATAAAGGCAATATTTCCTCCCATTCATATATTTTAAAATACAAAACAATCTAGCCTTGCATACTAAACAAGCTATTTAAACTACGAGTATAAAGCTATGCAGAGTATTTCAATGGAAAAATTAAACTAGGACAGTTGATTTAATTAGCGCGCATAACATTAGAATTATTTTAAGTTTATGCTAATGGATAGAGTAAACTGTAGGTACTAACAATTACATCAGAATAACAAAAAAATAAAGGCCAGTGCAGATCTAGTGAAGCGCAATGCCGAGTATTTTTTCCGCACAAAAAACGGCGCGGAAATTTCATTAGAGGCGGAAATAAACAAGCGCTTGATTGTACAAAACCGTTTATTTATACTCAAAATCGTTTATTCAAAATTGGCCACAACATAGCACTATTTCAATTGTCAAAATTAGGGAAACTAGCCGTTTTCCCGAGGTATCACCTACGTCCCGTAGAAACTACGGTCCGTATAAAATATAGCCGATGTTACACGAAAAGAATTTTTCAAATCGGTTCCGTAATTTCGGAGTCTATAGATAGAGTACACACAAACAAAAAAATAGTTTCTTCTTTATTACATCCGTAATAAAAATCTGGACAGCATCAATGTAAGAGTATGGTCGTTCGAAATAGCATCGATCAATAAATAATATGAAAATTGATTGACTATTAATTTGGTAATGATAGCCTATGGCGTTGTCGCAGATTGCAACGCGCATTTACATACTCAATGTAGCGGATGATTACTATATGACTCATATAAAGGTGTGAACACGTTGTTATAGTACAAATATGGTCAGAAAAACAACTCAATAGAATATTTACAAATGATTTGATTGAGGAGCAGGTTCGAAAAAATTGAAATAGAACAATTTCCAAACTTTATTAAACCTGCTGTTTTTCGGTAATCGTTATCATAAAATAGAGAAAGGCATTTTATGTCATTTAAACAAACACTTAAGTCTAGGTATAATTCATAAGGAACACAATAAGATGACTAACAAGAATTTAAAACCTTCTTTCGAAGTCGGTTGTATCAAATGAATGCCTCTAAACATCCATGTGTGACACACATTCCCGCCTATGACGTCATATGACTAACAATAGGCTGTCTGTCCACTCGCTGATAGAATCGTGACCAACTCGTCACATATACGCACGTGAATAGTGACTAATAATAGACTATCTGTCCACTGATAGTATCGTGACTAACTCGTCACATAAACGCAAGTTTGAATGGAGGATTGACAAGGGCTTTTATGTTAACTACTGTTAATTGACACAATGAGCTTACAATTACTTAATAGCGCAGGAAAAGGACAGTGTGTGAAAACTATCATACCTAAGTGTGTTAGGGTCTTTGACCTTACACCATCTGCCTAGCCTTTTTTCAACTATGTTTTGGGGTCGGCGTCCAGTGTTACCGGATCATTGATTAATGAAATTAATTCTGTAGAAATAAGAATCCCGAGAGATCCTTTTATAAAACTCTGTTATGAATATTTTACTATTGCTAAGTAGTTTCAGTATTTTTGTGAAAGATTGGTTTATTAAGTATAATAAAGCTTACGTTTGAATTAAAAGGCCTTAACGCGTCTTAACAATGGTAATCAGGCCACAGCACCTTATAGAAACAGTAAATTAATTATTTGTATTTTTAATATGTACTGCACTTTTCCTGTAGTCCGTATAATAATATGTATTGTATAACTATGTATACGCCCACTAATGCAGCGATCGGTCAACACTGTAGAAGATGATATGTATGTATAAATATAATATTTATTTTTCAGCCGATGCGTTAGTGTCGTGACAGGTCAGATTACTGATTATACGGTCATGTTGCTTATGGCTTGTTGTTTTTCTATACTATCACCGAAAATAATAATAGTAATTATTTGATTGTGTTAATTCTGTTGCAATGGGTGTCTGATTTAAATAATATTTAAAATAACGATTGAAAGGGTAAAATAGGGGTAGTTGAAATGGAAAGATGAATTTGCTTGAAATATGGTATTTTAAAGCTCTGTTAATAAAATCTCGTTCTTCATATTTGTGCTGCTATCCTAAATTAAATCAAATTGCGTCGTGATGAGGGTTTCTTAGTTACAAAAGAGTATCTTTAACAGAGCACAAGGAATTAAAATAAAACCGATATTCTGCTTAAAAAAAAGGGAAGTCGGTTAAAAAAAAGTTTCGTTTTGATATCTAGTAACAAACGAAGTACTCAATAACTACTTGACCTATTTCACTCATTGCAACATTCCCTACAAAAATAGTTCAAAAGCTTCAAATCGATATTCCGAGCCGAAAACCAACAAGCCAGAAGGTCATGCTTGTCGATATATAGCTGTCGGCCGGGCTCGGCTGTGGTACCAAGTCGGAGCCTGGCGCAAAGCCTCAGAAGTCGGGGCCGCTTACGGCTTGAACTGTGTGCGCCGACTTACAGTGTCGCCACAACGATATGCGTCTGATTAGATGGGGTGGTGCGTAACTGCAAAGGAGGTTTTATTTGTCGAAAAAAGGGAAAAGATTACTGAAGAAAAAGTGGTTTTGAGCAATATAGATAGAAAATAACAGATAAGAGGCTGTATTAATGGGTATTTTTGGCCTCTGAGTATTTAACCGTCATTACCAAGTCTGCTGCTTCTAGGTATGTGCCTTTCTAATACTTATAAGAATCAAGTAATGAGGGTTCCAATAATAAGTAATTTTGCTGTGTCATATACTTTCTTTGCAGTTACGCAGTGTCTCGTGCAATACAATAGATGATATTCATGTATATGTTATGTCTACTGTCCAGCTTACGTTCTCTATGATTTGTTTTATCTTCTCTACTGTTCGTTACTTCTTGTTCACGAAGCCATCAGGATACTTCAGATATGGGACACCATACTCATGCCATTAGTCGTTTTCTTTCTATCTTGTGTTGAATTGACGCAGACAAAAATATTTTAACTAAGGAAGAAGTAAAAAATGATCAATTGGTTAAACAATCAAATTTGATAAGTTGTTGATCTTCGGGTCAAAGATTAAGATGACAGTTTTTTTTGTCTGTGTCATTTCTGTTATAATAGTAAGTCAACTCCGACTAACAAAATAAACCTACGATTACGTGATCCTTCAACAATGTAGACTAAACGTACAACATTCTTAACTCCTAAAGAGTAGTTATATTCGCTAGTGTTAGCCGGAGCTGACCTACGTACCACGTTCGCATGTAACGCCAGTGTCGGCACACAGGTGCGGTCGGACTACCAGCAGCTGAGGCGCGAGCTGGTGGAGGTACAGGCTCTGCAGCGAGAGCTCTCCTCGAGGCTGCGCACACAGCTGCGGCTCGTCCACGGCAAGTTCGCGCGACTCCGGCAGCGCCTCGCCGCCGCCTCCCCACCGCGCTGAACACGCTCCCACAATCACCCCTCTCATGTCTTACAAATCTTTAGTGACGGACACCTGGGTCGGACTTAGAAATTTCTGTGAACCCTTCTTTTCATTGTAAACGAGGAAAAATGGAAATTATGCACCCAAAACGGGTGATGCGAGTAACGAAATTCGAAAAAAAATCTTGAATTTGTTTCGAAGTTCTGATTAGATGAAGTATGGTTATGGTTATGAAAATTTGTAAAAATATTACATGCCCTGTGCAGTGAGATGTTTTCTATGTTATTATTAAATTGTAATATGTAATTGCTTTTCGATGTTGAGTTTTGTGTTTGTATATTGTATTTTTACGGAGTTGTGTGGACTGTTTTGATATATATTTTTATAGGTAGTTGTCTGGGCCTAATTAATGTTTGTTTTGATTCGATGTGCAATATTTTTGTATTCTAAAATTGTTACAAATGTCTAAAACGTTAAAAAATATATTCTAAATTATGAAGTAACTCCAAAATCCTGTTGAGATGTTCGTGAAGACATGAGAGGCCTTGCCTCCTGAAGCTATCTACTTAAAGTGATTAGTATCATTAGTGCCCTATAGTATAGTTTGAGGTAATCGTAACTATGTGCCAACGTACCCTAGATGTACCTAACGATAAGCACGACGGCACTTACTGTCTTGATCTCACACCGACGCTTTGGCGATGTCGAAAGAAGAACATTTTTTTTCAACAAATAGGCATGTTTAGATATTATATACTTTTTTTGCAGAAAATTAATAAGTAACCAAACCTTGACTTTCTGTTTGGTTAAATCTCTCATTGAAAACAATAGTTTTATGCATATTTATGAGTAAATTTGCGTTCGAAAGTGGCCTACGGGTCATAATTTCTGTCCTACTAATTTTTACAAGTTACTTCCGAGAGACAGACATCGCCGCGCGTCATACTAGTCCATAACCGTTTAGTTACTGTTAGAGTCAATAGTTTGTGTGTTTGTTCGTAGTAAGTCGGTGCTAAGAGTCGAAATGTACGTGTTGTGGAGATAAAACAGTTAAAACCAGCTAGAAATCAGTAACCCAAAAAAGGGGATATGGAAAACTACTATTAAGAAAAAAGTTGTGGTAACGAAGAAATTATAAGATTATCAATTTTGGTGTAAGTGATATTTAAATCTCGAAAATGTCTAAATTAATTTTGGTAGATAGGTTATGTCCTGGTTTTTCTAAAAAGAGGTTTTACTATCGAGTCAGTTTGTACGAAGGTTTTAGGTAAATATGTCGGGTATGAGAGAAATGTTAAGAATGGTTGATCCAAACACTCGTGGATAGCAATATTTGACCTTAGAATCAAATTACGAGGTCAATTTCAAAGCGCAGATGGAACGAATTTAAACACGAGTGCTAAACGAATAATGATAATAATGTAGTTGAATTTTAGTACATTTTTGTTAACTTTTTTTTCTTAGTTTTTTTCTTAGGCTTCGCATCGATTTTCAATCACAGGGGGGAGACGACATATTAAATAAAATACATACGTTTAGCATTAAATTACAGCACTATTTCCATAGTCACAAAAAGTTTAATAAATTATAGGAATATCCATGTTGGCCGCATCTCCCCTTTAAGGTACTATTTAGACTATTAAGACTTAAATGGTCTACCAATGTTCGTCTCCTGCCTTAATATGCATGTTATTTAGCTAAATCATTCGATTATCGAATAGAAATTATCGATTACGCTTGTATACCTACTATACTTCGATTTTCAAATGTGTTTTAAAGTCTGTGCACACCAAATATAATTAAAGTATAAGAAATTTAAAGTAACATTTTTGGATATTTGGTGTGTAACAGCCTTCATTATTTATCCATTTGATAAAAATATTGTTTTGCTTATCCACCTTTTTCTAAAATATGCTATTTCTTTTTTTTTATTTATTGTGTAGGCCCCAGCGTTTATTGCAAGGAAACCACGAAAAGTTTCACTTTAACTAAATGTCTCTTTTATATCATTAATTTATTGTATTGTGTCTACGTTTTTAAAAATAATTATATATATCAATATTAGCCTATTTAATACGATGGGGCCTACACGATTTCAGCAATTTATTTTTTCTATCCACCAGTTTATAGAATAGTTTTTTTAAGGTTCATTCCCAAGAGGACCTCTTTTAATTTTCATAAATAAGACTGTCAACGTCTTCGGGCGTAATATCTCAGTTAGTAGCGTAAGTACCGTCAGCAATATAATTCACAATTTTAGCAAATTATCGCACATATCAAGCACTCGCATGTTTTTATCGTAACACGTTTAATTATTGCTCTAGTTAGGACGGTGGGTACGAAATTATAAAGGTTTTGCGTTCAAAGAGCTCCTGTCAATAGAATAGGGATGGGAACACTTTGAACGCGAAGTATCGATATTTTTGTCCGTTTGCCAGATGAGGGCTTTTAATATTACGAAAAAGTATTATTTTTTTAGTTCAAAAATCTTTATTTAGACCTTAAAATAATTGCTTAAATTTTTAAGTAAATCATGCTCAAATGTTAGTATAAAAATTAAATTCGAAGCTCTCATCTAGCGAACGCACAGCTCACCTAAAATTAGTCAAAATACTAGTTTGTAGTTTAAGAAAAATACATGTCTGATACTATGTCTAAGTAATGTCTAAATTACCAAGTATACCTGATTTATCTAGACTAGATTAGTTATAGACTCAATATGGTTTTTGATATAGTTTTACAATAAAGGGAAGAGGGATCGGACGTAAACAGTAAATTGAGGATAGAGATGGGATAGTCGGTATCGATAGATTTACCTATCACTTCTTTTTTTATAAAATCTATACATAAATAAAGCACTATATAAATTCGTCAAGTATATTCAAATAATACTTATTCTAATATATATAAGTATTTATGATTCTAACCTATCATCGACGATTTGAAGACAATGCGTTGGTTTAAAGTCATGTTTGAGTTAATCTATCGATATCGACAATGACCCCACACAATAGCCAGTGGTTAATTATCTTGGAATCAAAAATACGCAGTAATTGACTAGCGGGTCGCAGTTGTGTTAGTTTAGCTGTTGATTAGAACTCACTAGTGTCAGTGTTGTTAACGACTTCTAAAGTCTTTAGGCTCTTTAGTGCATGACTCTTTTGTTTTGAAGGGTTTTATTTTGACTGCAAGACTGTACAAAGCAGGACCCTTTAATTATATTAAACATCTGGTTTAGTTATGTCTACATTGCATCAATTGGAGTGTATTTTCTGTTCTACGTTCAGTTTCTGCAACTCAAACCACATTTAACAAACTCTGTATTGGCTACTTACACAGTTACAGCTTGACTTAAGCAAATAGTAGAAGTTCTGCAATGTACTTATTTAACAAGTCAAATACATTGCTCCTTCTTGGCAGTCAGGATAGTCCTGTAGCAGTATATTGAAGTTTAAACCCAGAATATTACAAGAGCTAACGAATCACCTGGTTTCTTCACAAACCAAATTAGGTCCAGATTCATCGACAGTAAAAACGTCCGTTTTTCTCAGTTGTCTGGTTTTTTCAGTCGTTTGAAATTGAACGCGAAAAATCCGACTTTTGTATTGTCGATGAACTTGGCCTTGCTTTTACAGTTCATAATAAAGCCTATTAATTCTTAATATAGAATTAAAACATTTCAATGATTACATAGAGTAGTTAGAAGCAGACTTATTTTTCTATGCATCGTACTTCACCGCTAGAGGTAACGTCCGCACTAAGCACCAATGTATTCCTATGAACAGTCGCGTTGTGATTATCTATATGGCTGTATAAGTTATATTTCTTGGACCTAGAGAATTTTCCAATGCTTTCCTGCCGAGGTAAAAAGTGGGGGGAAACATGCGAATATGACCAGAAGAGGTCTTTTGTTGAGATTCGAATATACAATCGGATAATAAGGATAGTTGGTAAATTCTCTAGGTCTATGTTATTTTCTGGTTGTATTTATGACGCATGCGCACAGCGCCCGCGACATCCATCATTTGTCCTAATGTATTATAGCTAAATAAGCAATTTCAATAATAATTTCATGAATTTGAATTTTATTTGGCATTCGGCATCCTGAAAAATCGTCGTGAATATTAAACCTTAAAGTTATAAAATATACCTTATTTTGACCCAATTTGGATGTCGCTGGTGTGTTTAGCACAGAATCAAGAAATACGCTTACTCAATTATTCGCTTGTAATGAAATATTAAGTATTTTTTCGATTATAAAGTAAAAATGAAAATATTCAATTAATCGCTCATTATTAGCGTACCACTGTTAAAAATCTAAAATCTTGTAAAATCCCATTTTGTATTTATATCGATCCCTGAGACTTCGAAGTTATCTTTCTCTCGATCTATCGGACCCCTGGGTACTGTCTCGATGTCCAATGTATGACAATATTATTGTGCACACTATTCCTATCTAATGTAGTTTACTTTTTTATATTTCGCCCTAGATTTTTGAAATCATGAAGGAAAGTATTGGAATTTATCCTAGGAAATTAATAAAATATCGGTATCACAATGCAAACAGTGCATAATTGAGGCTTTCCAAAATAAACCTTTGTGATTTAAAAAAACTAAGCGAATGACTATAGACTTATGTCGATATCGATAAATTATTATCGATAACTTGTGTTGTATTCTGTAGACACTAAATTAGTACTGATATCGTTTGAGAACGCAATATATTTTCTATGTTCCTTAGGTATGTTCTAACCGTTATATTTGAATACCCAATTTCGAATTTGTTTACAAATAAAGAATATTTTACGGTTTATGTACGTTTTCTTTTATTATCCTCAACACTTATTTACAAAAGCGGAAAACGAAATAAAAATACAAATACTGAATATATTCCTTTATTCATTTGTACTTAGAAACAGATACAAAATAAGAAATAAAATACAAAACCGCTTGGAATGCAGGAGACGGAATACTCGATGTTACCACTGTTAATGTGTTATAATATCTTTATATTTCGAACGCCAAGCTTGCCAGCACGACAAAAGATTAAAACTTTTTGTCGGGAACTTCGATAAAATCCTTCATGGCAAGACAATGGCGTTCAATTATTACTTAACTATAAAATAAAAATAATAAAAAAATGTCGAGATTATAACTAAAAGACACCTAATATAATACTTGTTATTGCGGCGTTTACAAACATAACGTATCACAGATAAAGTAAACAATGAGCGCGACCTAGCGTCGGACGTTAAACGAATTATAATTAATATCGAGATTGAATTTGTCCTGTTTTATGTTAATTTATAACAATGCTGTGATTGAAACTAGCGACAATATTATTGCCTTATAACCTAAGAATATTGAATTTGTGTAAAAAGAATTTCTGATTTTATATACTGCATTGCTGCAACAAGTTTTCATGAAACTAGATTTTAATAGCTCGAATTAAAAAGGTTGCAAAAAAATGATATCGATAAGTTCCAACCACAACACTATTTCGTTCGCATCACTTATAAAAAATGGCACCCTGTGTCACAAAGTACATATCAGACTTTACGAAAACAAAAACTAAGAAATAAACTTAAAACTACGCGATTATAACTAGAGTGTTAATAAATTAATACAGTTAAAGTATTGTCCAAGTAAACTTAGATCTAATGTCGTGGTTTTGTCACGGACATGTGGAATTCTTAGGTAAACGATAGTCGATGAAGATGTCGCTCAAATATAACTAGAGAGGACAAGGCATCTACAATATGATATTGAAAGAAAAACTATTAATGAAATATAGTCTCAGATAGACAAAGATAGTGACCGGTAGTCCAGTTTATAGTAAAATACTCTGATACAAATAATCAAATTTTTCATCGTGAAACTCTAATGTAAAAATTCTTGTAACTACATCATTATACTGAGCGAAACTTCATCGACAATAAATTGGCATATAAATGGCACAGATTTGCGTTCAGATCTTTGTAACATGTATATTAATACAATAAGATTCTTCCTTTAATATATTTGTTTTCAGTTGATTTATAACGCTCTTTTGTCTGGACTGGCTTGACAGAATTTAATGGGACTCCTTACTATTGCGAATAATATTTTAATACTATTTATAAGGTTTAAGAGAATTCGTGACGAAAAATTCGTCATGTTTCTTTATTTTTAAGTTTTTTTTTCGTCATAAATTCTCTAATGAATATTATTTTAAATAATGAAACATTTCGTCTACAATATAAAAACGGTACAAATATAACTACATAGAAAACAACGTGTGTATATTTCCGTATATCTGCTTAAGACACTATAACAACTGCGTGAAGCTAACTGCGTTGCAATTTGAATCTTAAAGACTCAAAGCTAGAGTGCATTTTGACTCTGAACGTGTAAGCGAATACTGATCCAATTCATAACAATAGTTTTCTAATGTAACTGCAAATGTTATTTTTTACAATATTATCAAACGTTTTGTTTAACAAAAATCACCCAATTTTAAAGGGACACGAAGAATATTACAAATAGTATAATATTATAATAGTATACAAGCAGAAATTATTTTTTATGATATTAAATCATAGTTCCAAATAGATAATCGACAATAGTTTCAATTGTCGACATAAAAATCTTTGACGAATATTTCGTCATCATTGGTCACCATATCCAGAGATAGAAGGTGATCCATTTTCTAAATTTAATTAAATATACAATACCTTTTTAATCGGTAGTATGTATTATACATTAAATACTATATTTATTAAATTATAGCGCCATTTTGCCAACTTCAAATGTTTTCATTAATTGACAATTCGAAAGCTTCAAAACGCTGAAATAATATTATATTTTTCATAATTTTCTTAAAATTATAATGAAATTCATATCAAGGAGTATTAATATAAGTTATGGAATATAAAAAAAGCATGGATATACAGATATTGTAGATATCATATTGGAATGGGTATCAAATGTAATACAAAATGTATTCTAGCGATATTTTGGCCAATGTAAACAATATAATATTGTACAAACAAAATTATTAGAATTACAAAGAAAATAAACATTTTGGAAAATGAAATGCATAGATTCGGGTACCAATTGTTAAGTACTTTCCAACATAATTAAAATAATATGTTTTAACCGTAATTAAATCGAAATAAATATAATTCTATTGTGAATCCTATAAAATCTTTTTGTAAATACAAATCTAAGCGGAAATTCAGTTTTTGTCACAATATTAGAATGCTTACATTGCCAAAACAAAATGTCCTAATTACACCAGTCTTATCGGAAGGCACCGCCGACTGAATCGCGACAATATGCGAGTACTAATTATCTATTTTTAAACCATTCAATATTTCAAAACATTCATCTATAAAGTCTCGGGACAACCAATGCAGCGTAATAAAAAAATGTAGACAAAAAAAAAGCAGTCCAAAATCTGTCTTTCTACAGTTAAAAAAATAAGCAAATTATATTTTCAAGCTCTGACCGGTAATTCCTCACATTAGCCGATGAATGAGACACGCCCCCAAGCGATTACAAAGTCCTTAATACATAGCATTCGTAAGTACAACGAATCAACAATTGTATAACTACAGTAACGTGGCAAGACTTCATTTAGTTGCTGGTTTTATGCGCTCGACTGTACTTTTAAATATTTGTAATGTCTTTTTAACCGTACAAAAATATCTCGTTAAAGATACATCAATATTATTCTGTTGAAATTAAGCAATGTTAAGATTATCAGCCAGTTTCTTCATCAACAGTTTATACTTTATGACATTCTCATGTCATAAAGTATAAACGGTCAAATTCATTTTTAATAGCAAAACTAATATGTAGTTAAAATCGTGAAAAATCTAATTTGACCGTTACTTTTACTTTATGGCATTATTTTGGCTTTTACTTTTGATGAAAAACTTGCTGTATGTAATTCAAGTTTAAAGTACAAGTCAGCATATAAAACCAAGCAATTTAAATAACCCGTTCAACAGGAGAGTCCTCATTCGCGCCCTGTCTGCACTTATCATCAATTTCCTTCGCTTTCCCGTTAATCTTCAGATTAGCCAGACTCACGTAGTTACTGCGCGAAATACCCGCAACGGGCCGTTTGGGCACAGCGGGCTTATCGTCACATTTCTTCTTATCTACGAGCTTTTTCTCAGGCACTGTCGCTAAAGCGGGCACGTTGTTCAACTGTGTACTCCGATTCAATGGCGTCAGTTTCGGAGTCTGATCTATACTAGAGAGAGGAGTCTTAATCCTATAACGTCCTACGTCTACGAACTTCGTATCTTCGGCTTTCGGCTCGTACTTGGCCCTGCGGTCTCGGTAGCTGAACCTCCCGTCCGCGAAGTCGGGCTTCTCGGCTAAATGCCGTCGGAATATCGGCGTCATTGGTTTACCCATGCTGGCGAGTTTTATGTCTGACTTTAGGACGTCGTTGTTCAGAACTGGTTTGTCTGACTCCGATGGTCTAACCCTGTGGGAGCGCCCGATGTTGCTGGGTGACGCTGGTCTTTGTACGAAGAACTTACTTCTAGATTTATCTTTATCTTCTACATCTTTGTTTCGGACCACTTCGGCGGTGTTCGGTTTGAACAATCTGCTCAGTTTTGGAGACAGTAGCGTCTTCGGAAAGAACCTTGATTCCGACTTTTCTTGTGATTTCTCTTTCTCAACAGCCTTAGATATATTTTTGACCCCTTCAGCCATTAACGGACTCTTCGTTAAATAGTCAATATTAAACCGTCTGCAGTCTACTTCAGGAATCTTTCGTTCAGTAGTCAAACACTCAGGGTTTCTCAACACTACATCGGTAACATCATAGCTCGATTTCTTTGAAAGCAAATTCTCGCCTTTCTTCACAATAGACGCAATAACATTCTTGGGATCGACTTCCATTTTGTCGAAGATTTTGATGTTTCTGTGCCACGTGGAGATGGCTTCGTCGTCATCATCATCATCGTCTGACGTTTCCGAGTCGGCGTCATCAGGTATCTGTCTGCTATTGGGGATGCTAATGTGTCTACAGAAGGGAAGAGGTGGGTCTACCTCGTGTTTGTACTGCGACTCCAGACCCTCGACGGACTGGTTCCTGAGGAAGGCGGGGAGTGCGGAGTCGTATTCTTCGGGAGACTCCACCTTCCTGGTCTTGGTTTGTTCTTGTAACTTGTTGAGGTGTGTGTCGGGGGAGGTACGCTTGAGAGGCGGAGGGTCCAGCCATTTTGTAATGTCGTCCACCTGCGAATAAGTGGAAACGTAAGGCTTTTGTAAACTACATAGTTGAAGAGATTTGCAGCTGAATGTTTATATGGGACTAGCTTCTTGGGGCTGCTGCGGGAGGGTGCTGCGGCCCGCATGCGGGGCAGTAACAGACCTTAGTAATGTTGATCTTGTTCCCGGCGGCGTGCAGGATGTACCCGGGCGCGTGTAGCGCGTGGCTGCTGCGGAGAGTGCTGCGGCCGCATGCGGGGCAGTAACAGACCTTAGTGATGTTGATCTTGTTCCCGGCGGCGTGCAGGATGTACCCGGCGCGTGTAGCGCGTGGCTGCTGCGGGAGAGTGCTGCGGCCCGCATGCGGGGCAGTAACAGACCTTAGTAATGTTGATCTTGTTCCCGGCGGCGTGCAGGATGTACCCGGGCGCGTGTAGCGCGTGGCTGCTGCGGGAGAGTGCTGCGGCCCGCATGCGGGGCAGTAACAGACCTTAGTAATGTTGATCTTGTTCCCGGCGGCGTGCAGGATGTACCCGGGCGCGTGTAGCGCGTGGCTGCTGCGGTGCTGCGGCCCGCATGCGGGCAGTAACAGACCTTAGTAATGTTGATCTTGTTCCCGGCGGCGTGCAGGATGTACCGGGCGCGTGTAGCGCGTGGCTGCTGCGGGAGAGTGCTGCGGCCCGCATGCGGGCAGTAACAGACCTTAGTAATGTTGATCTTGTTCCCGGCGGCGTGCAGGATGTACCCGGCGCGTGTAGCGCGTGGCTGCTGCGGGAGAGTGCTGGCCCGCATGCGGGGCAGTAACAGACCTTAGTAATGTTGATCTTGTTCCCGGCGGCGTGCAGGATGTACCCGGCGCGTGTAGCGCGTGGCTGCTGCGGGAGTGCTGCGGCCCGCATGCGGGCAGTAACAGACCTTAGTAATGTTGATCTTGTTCCCGGCGGCGTGCAGGATGTACCCGGGCGCGTGTAGCGTGGCTGCTGCGGGAGTGCTGCGGCCCGCATGCGGGCAGTAACAGACCTTAGTAATGTTGATCTTGTTCCCGGCGGCGTGCAGGATGTACCCGGGCGCGTGTAGCGCGTGGCTGCTGCGGGAGAGTGCTGCGGCCCGCATGCGGGGCAGTAACAGACCTTAGTAATGTTGATCTTGTTCCCGGCGGCGTGCAGGATGTACCCGGGCGCGTGTAGCGCGTGGCTGCTGCGGGAGAGTGCTGCGGCCCGCATGCGGGGCAGTAACAGACCTTAGTAATGTTGATCTTGTTCCCGGCGGCGTGCAGGATGTACCCGGCGCGTGTAGCGCGTGGCTGCTGCGGGAGAGTGCTGCGGCCCGCATGCGGGGCAGTAACAGACCTTAGTAATGTTGATCTTGTTCCCGGCGGCGTGCAGGATGTACCCGGGCGCGTGTAGCGCGTGGCTGCTGCGGAGAGTGCTGCGGCCCGCATGCGGGGCAGTAACAGACCTTAGTAATGTTGATCTTGTTCCCGGCGGCGTGCAGGATGTACCCGGGCGCGTGTAGCGCGTGGCTGCTGCGGGAGAGTGCTGCGGGGCGGACGCGGGGGGTGCTGATGTGAGTGGCGGACACACACTTGCCGAGCCGCCAGCCGCGCTCGTCCACCGACAGCGTCGCGATAGAGTTCGACTGGAATATATAACGCGGCAAAGATTCAACACAAGATTTCGAAATCACGGATACATAAATGAACGTAATCCCGAGCCGAATTCATTCGGCAAAGTAGACTAAACTATGTCTAGATGACATAAGCATCAGCTAGAGCAAATCAGTCACGGGCATCAAGCATCAAGGAGTGACAGCGGAATGCCAACTCGCCTCCGTTATGATTAGACCTCAAAGTAAGACGAAAATCGCGCTTTCGCATCTATCCGGATCGTCTAAATGACTTCGTTAAAAAAGTGGTTGAGTATGGCAGAGGTAGAGAGTCATCATAAACATAACTAATGCAATTCAAAACGTCTTATGTTGACCATAATTTTACAGTCACAAGCATTCGTAGAAGTTTATCACCACGTTCGTTCCAAACCTTAAAATCATCAAATACAGTGAAATATAGAAACTAAAACTATCGGTATATCATTTTAATATATGTAACTAGCTTTTGCCCCCGACTTTGTTCGCGTGAAATAGTGACTTCCGGCAGATTTTTGGTTTGAACAATAGATGGCGCTGTATGAAAACTTCGCTTACCCGTTTCCTATGTTACCAAAGTTTGATCAATAGAATTTAACATAAGTTATGAAATGTAAGTGAACCCATTATGCTTCCCTGAGGATCGCCGGTTTGACTTTCCTGAATATTTATGTAGGATAGATATTTTATTTAACAGGACGACGTACCTATTGTACTCATTTCTTTTCTT
This sequence comes from Helicoverpa armigera, assembly GCF_030705265.1. NCBI lineage: Eukaryota > Metazoa > Arthropoda > Insecta > Lepidoptera > Noctuidae > Helicoverpa > Helicoverpa armigera. Next base: position 9,137,959 of record NC_087141.1, read on the forward strand.
TAATTTTATTACACGTAATTGCACCCATACAACCCTGATTTGTAAGTACACACAAGAATGTAACTTATTTACAAGTTTTTATATGTTCTACACAATCAATGGCCTATGTAAAATCTACAAACAAAATTTTGTTTAATGGGGAACCTCTTCCTGTACGATGACTTATTCAATATAGCTTCTGCTAGCAGTTTCACCCGCATCCTGTGGGAACCTCTGCACGAACCCGGATAAAAAGTAGCCTATAGCCTTCCTTGATAAATGGGATATCTAACACCGAAAGAATTGTTCAAATGGACCAGTAGTTCAAACAAACAAACTCTTTAGCTTTATAATATTAGTATAGATTTAGTCTACATTTAAACTTGTTTTAGGAACAATACAAATAAAAACTCATATAGGTACATGAGTTAAGAAAATTCCATGAAAATGAACTTACCTTGAGTACCCCTGTGTCTGGAACGCTCAGTTCGCTGTCTGCCTTGCTGAGTCGAGAGTAGCTACTGTCATTACTGTAAATATAATAATAATCATAGCTATAGACGAACAACTATTTCTATGGTCATTTTAATAATTATAACAAAAAAATATAAAGATAGATATTACATTTAAAAAAGTTGTATTTCTCTTTATTTCGATAAGAATTTTCTTTTTAGTTTGAATGTTTCAAATGGCAGGTTTGGTGAACTTTTCAAATGTATTTCAGACAAAAATTTTAAATAATACATTTCGTTTGAGGCAGGTTAACAAATAGACAAACTTTCAAGGGTGGTTAATAAACATTAATTGTCTTACTACAAAAACTTAAACATGTGTCAAACACTTGTCTAAAAAAATTGTGGCTGCAAAATGGACCTTATTTCAACGTCATAATCTGATATATTTTTTTAGACAAGTCTTAAACTGACGTTTAAAAATTTTCGTGGTAAGACGGTAATGGTCTTCCTACAAAAACTTAAACACGTGTCAAACACTTGTCTAAAAAAAAGTGTGGCTGCAAAATGGACCTTATTTCAACGTCATAATCTGATATTTATTTAGACAAGTCTTAAACTGACGTTTAAAAATTTTCGTGCTAAGACGGTAAATTTTTAAAGAAGAACTATCCTCCTTTCAACGGCATACCTGAGCTGACAGCAGTTCTTATCGGTCCTGGTATCTCCCCGGGAGTACTGCATGACGTCGGCCAGCAGGGTGCGGGGGAGGGGGGCGGCCTGCGACAGGTGCATCACCATGCTCTCCAGCCAGATCTCTAGCACCTCGAATGGTGGCCTGGGGTAGAAGATGTTAAGTTGGATGCATGATGGTGTATGGTCATTTGTGTAAACATTTTTTAACTACATAAATACAAAATGATAGAAATCGAAAATCTCAAAAACAATATTGTAAACAAGAATAAGAACAACAAGAACTTCTTAGCAAGGGAAAAATTATAACGTTAAATTATGTAGATTTGTGATACTTCTAACTAAAGCGTTTGATAGTGTTAGACACCAAAAAGATGAGTTTTTGCATGAAATGTTAACAAAAAATATATAAGAAAATCTCATTTGACTTAATATGTTTATACTACTAATTGCTGTTTTTTGTCGAAAAAAAAAATGTGCACAAGGAAAAATTCTCTACACTATCTACAATAACAGGAGTTTCCCAAAGTTCAATATCAGGTCCATTTTACTTTTTTCCTTCACAAACATTCAAGTTCTTTATGTCCTTGGTCGTCGGCTAAGTTATTTAACGAGACCTTTTCCACATAACTCAAGTTAATTGCCAACTCCATACCTAGCATCAGGATCTAGATCACAAGCGAGGAAGGCGATGCGGTAGAAGGGCTCGGGACAGCTGTTGGCGCGACAGAACTTGTCCACGAACAGCGGCTCGTTCAGACCGAAGTCTGTCCGCCGGGGGAGGAAGTCTGGGTCGGCTGACACGCGGCCTATTATCTGTGGGATAAATATAATTAGTATGTGTTATATTTATGCGTGAAAATTAAGCCTTAGATTGTTTTATAAATCTAACTTATGTATAAGAGATTGAAATTAAGGGTTGTTTCAAATCCTTGGAAAGGTTATCAAATATTTAAAGGATTTCGACACAATAATCTGCATTTTAAAGGTACTCTTCAATTAACTTCTCATATGCCGTTAGTCATAAGACTAATTATCACTTGTATCTTGCTTAAATATCTACGCCACGGCATAAAATATGTTAATGAATTTTAGAGTGAAACTAAATACAAATATTTTTATCAGACTAACAATTCAGACTGAATCAAACAGCAGATAAAAAAAAAACATAAGATTAATAAAATGCTATGTACTCACCTCACACAGTATAATACCGAAGGAGAATACATCGACTTTCTCGTCATACACGTTACCGTTCATCATCTCCGGAGCCATCCAGTATGGGTTGCCTACCACCTGTGACAACGTACATACATCATTTTGAAGTCGCTATCAAACGTAAAAGTTTGGCGAGTTTGAACTTCAGATGAAGATTTACACTCACGTAATTACTAAAATTTCAATAATAAAAAGCCTTTTCTAGCGAACGGGTTGTTAAAAACTCTTGTTAATAATAATGATTATGGACAGGGACTGATCTTTTCTTCAAAAAAGGTAGTGGTGGTGTGAAAACACATACATTCACATTCATCAAATTCAGAAACATACGGGAGTACCAAGAGGTAGTACATATGGGAAGTAGGTATATGAGGAAGTAGATAAATGGGGTAGTACATTAGGAAGTAGATAAATGGGGTAGTATATAAGCCAATAGATAAATGGGGTAGTACATAAGGGAGTAAGTAAATGGGGTAGTACATAAGGAAGTAGGTAAATGGCGTAGTACATAAGGGAGTAGGTAAATGGGGTAGTTGATAAGGGAGTAGATAAACTGGGTAGTACATAAGGGACTAGGTAAGTGGAGTAGTATATAAGGGAGGTATATTGAGGGTGCATATGGGTACTATATAAGGATGTCCATAGAAGTAGTACATAAGAATATAATAGGGAGTATATTAAGGATACATAGAGATAGTTCATAGCAATATTGTGACCCTGACTCGGCACTGTTATGATGAGATAGACATTAAATAGGTAGAACATACTTCTTAACCTACTATTAATAAACTTTATGTATAAAATAATAATCAAACGTACGGTATATCTCTTCCTCCGCAGCGTGTGATGCTGCCTCCTGTCGAGCGAGCTGCTGGCGGTGCGCTGCACGATGCGCGCCAGACCGAAGTCTGCTACTATCACTGTCTTGTCCTGGGGAAATATTGGAGAGTATATATACTGGTGGGAATGTAGGTAGGATGACTGAGTAAGTGTGTTTGTATGGAGGATGTGACAGCAGCTAATTCAATGTGTTTTTATTATCTGTATGAGCATTTACTTTGTACACATATGTATATGATGAAAGAGCAAGTAAAATCCTTGAAAGTAGGGATCTATGTTTAACTGAATTCTATATTATTTCTATGATTATTTTTGTCAGTGATTGTTTGTTTGTTATACATGGCGTTTATCTTAATCTTAACTTCTATTGGACTATATGTGCTGGGCTTTGTGGTATATTCCCGGCAGAAAAACACAGGAAATAGTGAAGGGTCGGTTTTTGGTTGTTTTTTGTACATTTTATCGTATAAAAAGTGCTGTTTAGTAAGCAAGTTTGAAAAAAATATTTTGAGTTATATAAAGTTTATGATAGTTTATGTAGATATGTATGTGTGTGTGTGTGTCTGAGTGTAAGTTATGTAATTGTTACCTCTCTAACGAGACAGTTATGCGAGTTCAAGTCGCGGTGTATGACGTTCATGCGATGTAGATACCCCAGCCCCGCCGCCACGTCACGCGCTAATCGAGCTCGGTCACGCCAGCTGAGTGATACTCGGCTGTCCTGTAGAATAAACCATAAATATATTGTTATTATATTTCATTCTATATCTTTACTAACAAAGCTTTCTTTTTCTTTGCCCGAACGGTCCCACTGCTGGGCAAAGACCTCCCCATTTCGCCTACATAACACACTTTTTCGACAAATTATATTGATTCAATGTTTTACTTAATAATGACTTTTTACGAAACCCTTATAATTTTCAATGTTACCTGTAGTAGTTGGTACAGTGTGCCCCCGGCCACATACTCGGTGACGAGATGCAGCCGCTTGTCCTTGTACAGTACGCCCACGAATCGCAACACGTTTGGGTGGTTTAGTGAACGTAGCACTGCCACCTAGATGGAAATAATGCATATATTATAGTCATTACTACTAGAATAAATATTTTGCTCTTTAATTTTAACTGCATGGAGTTTCTTGCCGGTTCTTCTCCATGAGACCAACTCTTTGGGACCGCGCAACTAGTTTGACGTTTTGAAAGAGCTTTTATAGGCTACTAGCTTTCCGCCCGCGGCTTCGCCCGCGTGCAATTCGGTTATAAGTATTGCGGTACCTATAAATCACAACTATAAGAAAACTTCTCATTCCCACGGAAAAATTAGTTGTTAAACCAAAACTGAATGGTACACTATATTATACGTTTTCCCTTGTGGAGCAAAAACATGCAGATTTTGGGCACTGGAAATCATCAAAATGTTTATATTCGTTTGCAATATATTACCTTGTTTTAAACGACACACAGCGCCATCTACATCCATCAAGCAAACAATATTTTTGTTTTCCCTCGGGAATATCTATTTTTTTTCGGGATAAAAAGTACCCTATTATTTAATCCGGACTTCTAACTTTACGTCTGCAAAATTTCAAAGCAATCGGTTCAGTAGTTACGGCGTGAAAGCGGAACAAACAAACAAACAAACAAACAAACAAACAAACTCACTTTCCGATTTATAATATTAGTAAGGATTATATTTTTTTAAATAAAAAAAAAATACTTTGACTTTGTACGTCGTGGAGCAAAGCTAATTTGGGTGGAAATTCACAATATTTCCAATGTCCAATTTTTGCTTGGTCGGGTATACTTTTGTTTACCGGCTGGCGGAAGACTGCCGGAGAAGAATATCAGAAGTTAACTATGTACTTACTTTTTGCAACATTTCTATATTTAAATTGCCGTTGGATTGCAACAAGATATTGAGGTTTTAAAATTTTGAGGTAAATCCTCTGGAGTACTGACCTCTTTGAGGAAGTTCCTCTGCGCGTCCTCATCGACGCGGTACAGCTGTTTGAGCACCATCACCTCGTTGGTGTCGCGGTGCGTCACCTTGTATACCTCGCCGAAGAAACCTGAGCCTAGGAGCTCGCCCTGAAAAAAAATATTACATTATTTATTAGTACTATCTCTGAAAAACATATTGTAACTGTATATCAGAACGTACGAACGAAAACTAGCTTTTGCAAGCGTTTTCACCTGCGAATCGAGGGAACTACTTTACATAGAAGAATAAAAATAGTTCCTAATATTAGCATACTAGCTTTCGGCCGCAGCTTCGCCCGCGTAGAGTTCGGTTATATCGTGTTTCCAAGAGAATTCTTCAAAAGCCCGGGATAAAAACTATCCTATATTCTTTCTCAAGGTCAATTCTATGTCTGTACCAAATTTTATTAAAATCAGTGCAGTGGTTTAGACGTGAAAGCGTAACAGACAGAGTTACTTTCGCATGTATAATATTAGTAGGGATTCAAACGCACACACACGCTAATAACTGTATAATATTGACGAAATTTTATGTTCTTACCTGCAGCAGATCGCAGGCACGGAACACCTTCTGTCCGGGCGCAGGTTCCGCGCGGAAAGACCGCGCTCTACTCAAGTCACATAGTACGCCGCTTTGTTCTGATCCATCCACGCTGCTTTACGAAAAGAGAGATTAGACATTAAGCCAAAAGTTTTTATTTTATGAAGACTAATGGTAGATAGCAATCAAAAGTCAAAATCTAGATTAATTCAATGGGAAAAGAAACAGTTTATTTTATATTATTTACAATGAGTGAATTTATCCAATCTACGGAATTGCTTGATCGATTTAAATAGGACCCATTACAACTTGGAAGCGGCCGCAGTAGTAGAGTAGTAGATTTCTAAACTCAACGACGGTCATAGAATTCTAAAGAAACACAAACGTATACTCACGCATCCAACAATTTAGACATACTGCTACTCTTCTCCTTATCCCCCAAAAGGGGTGACGAGGGGGTCTGTCTTCTCTTATTGACCCACCGCCCAGCATCCTCCCCTCCCTTCCTCTTAAATAGTCTCTCTTTCTTCCCTTCCTTGTCAGAAGGAGTCTTGTCTTCTTTGGTGACAGCCTTGCATTCCACTGGCTTGTCTTGCGTGGCTTTTACGTCGTCTGTTTGTGTGTGTGCGTGTGTCTGTGTGTTTGCTTGTGTGCGTTTCGTGTTTGTGTCTGGTGTGTGTTCTATTGTTAGCTGAAAGATTGAAGTGGTTTATTTATAGTAGAATTATAATTATTATTTTTATGCTTCTATGAAAAATTGAGGAAAATAAAATCTTTTTATAAAGGGCATTATTAAAAGCGGCTTAATGTCAATCTAAACATGGATTGCATTTTCGTTGTTAAAAGAGCAGGAACCTGTACAATATTTTTGTGTGTTTGGTATCTTTTAAGGAAGAAGAAAACATGCTGTATCCTAATAAAATTGTTATAAGGGCAGAAGGAACTGCGGGATTGTTCGAAAGAGTTACCGCGGCTCTGGTACATAAAAGATCTAGGAAGGGACACGATGGGTTTTTATTCAGTAGAAGTCTGATACTCCCTAACCCACAGCGTGAGGTTATTTGATGATTAAAAAAAGGGCAGGACGATGGCGACTTTTCGTAGCTATGTTATAATCATCTGCACGAAACTTGAGCGCTGACCTTCACCTGCGCAGAAGTAATTTATTGGGGCCCTTTTGTGGTATATAGTGAGGCGCGTGGGCGGGCTAAAGCGGTGATTGGCCCGCAGTGCATCGCGTCATAGCCGTCACTCGGGATTGGTTCTTTGCTAATAAATCACTCAGGGTCAGCGCTCAAGATTCTTGCCGATAATTCTACTCACCTGTATGACAGCATCTGTCCTCGCAAGAGCGCGTTCAATATCATCGAGTGGCCGGTTCCTCACAGGAGTTCCATTTATCTCCAGGATCCTGTCTCCGATATGTAGCGTTAACACGCCACATGATGAATCAATTCTATAACGTAGATGAAGCTTTTATTGCCGAGCTATTCTAGACGTTGTGGTGATTAGAATAAGGTTTAAAATCAATTGACAATACTAAGGGGTAAAGTATTGAAGGGAGTACATGCGAAAGTTGTGACAACCCATTTTAGGTTTTATTTCTATGTGGACAATGTCCATAATACTTTGACAGTAAACAATGCTGTGTTCAGCCATATCGGTGTCTCTCTAGTGTGAGTGATATGGCCTCATTCAACTAGGCAAATAGAGCTACTTTAGTACATCTTTGGCTATAGGTGAATTTTCTTGGATAAACATTTTTAATGAATTCGGTCAGTAAGCTTCCGGGCTTAGTAAGTTTCAGTATAAGGCTATGTTCAGATGACAAGCGCATAACGCGCGTTTTGATGACGTGCGTTTACAACTACAAACATTTTATAACGCCTAACGCGCGTTAGCATGTGTACAGCCTGAACAAAATGTATGTATTTGTAAACGCACGTCATCAAAACGCGCGTTATGCGCTTGTCATCTGAACATAGCCTAAAGGACAGCGGACGTTATTGATAACGATAGTACTTAATAACTAATTGCAGGCTATAACTATAAATTTGTTACATATTAAAAGCATTAAAACTACCAGCATACACTACTATCATGCAAAACAGGCCACCACAAACAAATCTACACAAACATTTTCCCTATACTATGAAAAAGCCAAAATAACTCACTAATACTAAAAACCACTGAAAAGTATTTCAAAAAAACTACCTTAAATTCACAGTCACCATCTTAAAACCACTGAAAATCCATTTTATGCACAAAAATATTACACTGTCTCACAATAAAAACGACCCACAGGACACTGAGGAAAAGACTACTGACAGCTATCGATGTATCAAAGTGTGAAATAATATGAAATGATGTGTACGTCTACGTCACTTTTATGAAATAAACAACAAATGTATGACAGTCATGACAATTTTAAATGTTCCCTTTCCTTGCATTCCTTATATAATAATTATGAAAGTAGTGATTTCAAGGTAAAACAAAGATATGTAGAGAAGGTAAACTGGAGAAAGTTAGGTGTCTACTTTTTATTCAGGTGCGGGAAGTCACAGCTAAGAGGGAAATGCCTGAAAGCCATTCATACTCCTACCTTTACCTACCTGTTTTAATTTCATATACTTTCCTACGAGTATGGAAATTGGTACCTGAACGATGACGTACAATAAAGTTTGAACTGACAGAGTCGAGATTGAGGAAACTCTTCCAAAGGAAAATCCCTTAGTTTTGTAAAATCAAATACGTCATATGGACAGGTGCATTAAAATATATGAAAAGTTAGCTTCTGAGCTCACAGTTAAACCGCTGAACTTGTTTTGATGAAATTTGATCAGGACATATTTAGATTTAAACCCAGAATAGGACTCAAGGTCCTTTTTCAAAAATCGAGAAGTTTATCTTCTGAATAGCCCTTTCCTATGTTCAGGTCAGCTTGCAATTTAACAGGATGCTGCTGTGTACTACTGTTTTACATGAAGCGACTGCCTTTCTGACCTCCTCAACCCAATTACCTATGCAATCTCTTTCTTCTTTGTTTATATTCATCATTAATATTGTATTTCAGATACTACACGGCTGGCATGGGATAATATGTTTTCTCTGAAGCCAGTTTATTCTGAACAACTTGACAGACGACCCCTGCAATAAAACTAATGGATGTAGTCTTTTTCGAAGTATGTTAATGTTGCCCAGGAGACTCGATACGATACTCCTCGGTAAGAAGTTGTCGACCCTTAAGACTGCCACAGATGTTCGAATGACAACCGGGACTATTCATCAATTCAATAAAACTAATAGATAATCAATCAACAATTTCAGTGCACAAATCAGCTGAACATGCCTGACTTATCAAGTACCTATTTATAAACATTAATAAGTACATTCGTCACGTCTGAGTCACAGGTCACTAACTCGGGTAAGGCCGTGACTTGTCATTACAGGATAATAAGGAAATTGATATATGTAACAGCTGGATTTTGAAGAAACACCTTACTTTTATTTGTAAAGGAAAATTTTAGGGTTCGTGGCTTTGTTGACTAAACAACATTTAGAAAGAGTAACCATGGAATATTTTGAACGTTTTTTTTTTTCAATCTACCTTTTGAAAGGAACCTCTATAATCAATGTTATTTATATTTTTTGGCTCTCAAAAATTCTCGAAAAGACCTATTTTTTAGATGATGATTTGCATTCATTTTAGTCAAAAACCAATACAAGCTAATTTTAACGAAACCGCATTCAAATATGTTTATTCCAAAAATGTTCAAAATAAACACAGACAGCTCAAAGTTTGTAAAGTCTGACACACAGAGAAGTTATTTGACAATGAATCATGCCTAAAAAATACAAAAAACATGCCTAACTGTAAGTAAGTAAGATCTAAATGCAAGAGGAATGACTAAGATAATGGCATGAGTAAGTACCTTACCCTTGCACTAAAATCTGTAGCGTATTAACTTATTTATAGAACTTTCCCCAACTCCTTCGAAAAACTGCGCAAAATCATACTAGGTACATATTTCCGCGCAAAATTGCTCTACCAAAATCTACTAAAATGGCGCATGAAAACTAACTTACTTTATTATAAAAACGTATATTATGCTGGCCTTGGACATAAGGAAATATTATGAATGAAAAGCATGAATATCAACAGTTGATTGTCATCGCGGCCCAGACATAACAACATAACAGTCATTTGTTTATCAGAACTCATTGTTCATTCTGATAGACACAACTTTCTTTCATACAGATTCACTTGTTTTGACTAAGTAATTGACAGAAGGCAATGGTAGGTATTGCGAATGCAAAATATTTACGTCTCTCTAAAGCTTTCAAAGTAATGCAAACGGCAAAAAGATTTAATTATTACTCCGATGCTCACGATAGTTATTGAAAATCTGAGATACGACGATAATAATTCAAAAGCACCAAATTTTCATGTTAATGCATTAACTTTATCTTCAGGTTGCGCCACACGAAAGTACTCATTAGGCGGGGAAAATCTCATTTACTGCTGAATTAGTCGATTCCAAGACAAATATATAAACTACAGAAAGACCAAAAAAACTTGCTAACTACTATGAAGAGGAAACAAAACACTACAAAGCGATAGTCAATATACCACACGTGCTATGAGGCTGCATTTATTCAGAAATTTTCATTTGATGTTCATGATTAATTTATTGATTGCGAATACATCCATGAAGGTTATTCATGTTTTTGAATTTGAATAAAATGCTACTTTTTATTGAAGCATAAAAATGTATTTCCAAAGTTTATCTTGATATTTATTTCATGTTGTTCATAAAAATTGCGAAAGTTGAGAGTAAATTGCAAGTTGAAAGTATCGGTTTTGTAAGTTGAAAGTAACATTTTTGAAACTTGAAAGTAACATTTTTGCAAGTAACATTTTAGCCGTCAAAATTTTGACATTGTCATCCCAGCATACATTTCCAAGCTATGCAAGGCTATCATGCAGCACACTAGGGTACCTATGGCAGGTGAGCTGTATGCAGACGGACAGCAGCGCGCGGAGCATGGCTCGCGCCGCCGCCGACAGCTTGCCACCGCAGCGCCCGCTATTACGTGTGTTTAGCGTGTTAGTGTGTGTACTCGGAGTTAGTTAAAATGGCATGTATGTATGGATAAGCCATTATTTTTATTATATTACAAGTATATTTTTAGGCCCGAGTCACACCGGAATGACAGCAGCCGGCAGCAGCGCGTCGCGCTTCTTGTTGATGTTTCCACCCGCGGCTGCTAGGGGCGACGCGCGGCCGCGCGACCGCCTCTAGCGTTTTAAACGATAGTGGCCATTTTAGATATGGAGTTAAAGTTGAAAATTATTTCACACTGAAAGTGCTCGCCGCGTCGCTACCGGCCGCTGTCATTCCGGTATATATTATTTTTTATTATATTTTAATACACATTTGCTCATATTGCAGTATGGAGATGGCAGAATGGCACCAAAGTTAACATGATAATGAAAAGCCTCCCGGTAAAACATTTAAAATACATGTTAGTGTTAAGCACCGTATTCAGTATAACGACTTAGTATACTAATATAAAATGCTGGTTTTGCACGTTACACAAAAAAATGATAACCCCGCGATATTTTGCGAGCCCAACTGTTAATGTTATTTATAATTATTGCAATAATTTTGTAAAAAAAACTTACTCTTTAACAGTGATGGTGGCGGGCGGGGTGTGCGTGACGCGCAACACGGCGGGCGGCACCTCCACCACGCGGATGGAGTGGGACACGGGACGCGAGGAGTTGCTGTAGCAGTTGCCGCTACAAACACACGTGTTTAGTTTAACTTTAACAGTGATGGTGGCGGGCGGGGTGTGCGTGACGCGCAACACGGCGGGCGGCACCTCCACCACGCGGATGGAGTGGGACACGGGACGCGAGGAGTTGCTGTAGCAGTTGCCGCTACAAACACACGTGTTTGTTGAGCTTTATACTTTGTAGGTACCTTCTGTTGCGCATTTACATTCATGGAAGAGCCCAATTTCTGGGCAAAAAGTAGACAAATTAGTTTATAATTCGTCGCACGACTTAAGATTTGACGTATTTTCTATTTTTAATGCAAGTGGATAACGAAAGTACTTAATGGGGACGTTAACAAAATCCATGCGGGGGCTTCAACAAAATCCATTCAAGGGACGGCCTAATGTGACATAAGTCAGTTGTGTGAATAACAAAAATAAAATATAAACAAATTAATATGACTGTTACATCAACCACTGTATACTTAATACTCACCAATACAGGTTGGAGCGGTCCAGCAACGCATAGGGCTCCCCGTCCTCAATGTGTGCCGCGCAGGCCACGCACGCGAAGCACTCCGGGTGGAACCGGTGCTCGCCCGCCGACATCACCGGGCCCGTTATCACCTGGTTATATGGGTTAAGAAAAATTAAAAAAACGCAGGTGCCCAAGTTCACCGTCAGCACAGAAGAAACTCCGTTTTGCTTTGAAAACTGAACTTGTCGGTGAAAATGGGCCTTAGAATCTTGCGTAAACAGCTTTATCTGTTCAACCACCTTCTTAGGTTTTTACCCGACTACTAAGAAGGGTTATTTTAAACTAAATTAACTTCGACTGTACATCTTTGGCAGTCGTTACTGGTAGACACAGCATAAAATCTGACAACCAGTGGTTGCCTAAATAATTGGGTTAGGTCGCTCAAAGTGTCACATTGGTTAGACTGTTAGTCGACCGCTTTTAATTAAAAGGCTAGGCAAACAATTAATGTACCTGTGCACATTGCTGGCAGGTCTCTCCGTAGCGCGCCCAGTAGTCGCTCTGACAGAACAGCAGGCCTGCCTTCTCGAAGTACCACGTCGACAGCTGAGCGTCGCATACTGAACAACTGTGTGTAAATGACTAACGTCCATACCTGTGCACATTGCTGGCAGGTCTCTCCGTAGCGCGCCCAGTAGTCGCTCTGACAGAACAGCAGGCCTGCCTTCTCGAAGTACCACGTCGACAGCTGAGCGTCGCATACTGAACAACTGTGTGTAAATGACTAACGTCCATACCTGTGCACATTGCTGGCAGGTCTCTCCGTAGCGCGCCCAGTAGTCGCTCTGACAGAACAGCAGGCCTGCCTTCTCGAAGTACCACGTCGACAGCTGAGCGTCGCATACTGAACAACTGTGTGTAAATGACTAACGTCCATACCTGTGCACATTGCTGGCAGGTCTCTCCGTAGCGCGCCCAGTAGTCGCTCTGACAGAACAGCAGGCCTGCCTTCTCGAAGTACCACGTCGACAGCTGAGCGTCGCATACTGAACAACTGTGTGTAAATGACTAACGTCCATACCTGTGCACATTGCTGGCAGGTCTCTCCGTAGCGCGCCCAGTAGTCGCTCTGACAGAACAGCAGGCCTGCCTTCTCGAAGTACCACGTCGACAGCTGAGCGTCGCATACTGAACAACTGTGTGTAAATGACTAACGTCCATACCTGTGCACATTGCTGGCAGGTCTCTCCGTAGCGCGCCCAGTAGTCGCTCTGACAGAACAGCAGGCCTGCCTTCTCGAAGTACCACGTCGACAGCTGAGCGTCGCATACTGAACAACTGTGTGTAAATGACTAACGTCCATACCTGTGCACATTGCTGGCAGGTCTCTCCGTAGCGCGCCCAGTAGTCGCTCTGACAGAACAGCAGGCCTGCCTTCTCGAAGTACCACGTCGACAGCTGAGCGTCGCATACTGAACAACTGTGTGTAAATGACTAACGTCCATACCTGTGCACATTGCTGGCAGGTCTCTCCGTAGCGCGCCCAGTAGTCGCTCTGACAGAACAGCAGGCCTGCCTTCTCGAAGTACCACGTCGACAGCTGAGCGTCGCATACTGAACAACTGTGTGTAAATGACTAACGTCCATACCTGTGCACATTGCTGGCAGGTCTCTCCGTAGCGCGCCCAGTAGTCGCTCTGACAGAACAGCAGGCCTGCCTTCTCGAAGTACCACGTCGACAGCTGAGCGTCGCATACTGAACAACTGTGTGTAAATGACTAACGTCCATACCTGTGCACATTGCTGGCAGGTCTCTCCGTAGCGCGCCCAGTAGTCGCTCTGACAGAACAGCAGGCCTGCCTTCTCGAAGTACCACGTCGACAGCTGAGCGTCGCATACTGAACAACTGTGTGTAAATGACTAACGTCCATACCTGTGCACATTGCTGGCAGGTCTCTCCGTAGCGCGCCCAGTAGTCGCTCTGACAGAACAGCAGGCCTGCCTTCTCGAAGTACCACGTCGACAGCTGAGCGTCGCATACTGAACAACTGTGTGTAAATGACTAACGTCCATACCTGTGCACATTGCTGGCAGGTCTCTCCGTAGCGCGCCCAGTAGTCGCTCTGACAGAACAGCAGGCCTGCTTTCTCGAAGTACCACGTCGACAGCTGAGCGTCGCATACTGAACAACTGTGTACAAATAATAGTAATATTGGTCCTTTGAAAATGGGGTGAGTGTGTTGATAGAAGTAAATAAATATTGTCTTCTAAATTGAAAGCATTTTGTCTTCTTGAAAGTTTTTTTTACTTGAAAATATCTGTTTGCCGTGGTTCTGAGGAAAATAATTCCCGTACTCGTATAAGACTTAGCCTGTGTTACAGTGGATAGTGTAGCTACCAAACAGTGGAAGAGTTCTTCGAATCAGTTCAGTTACGGCGCTTTTAAGGTACAAATTAGTGAACAAAAATTTGGTCTTTATAATAATGAAATGTGTCTTCTTTGGTTAAAAGTTAGTCCTACTTAAACTTACTTAATGTACAAATCCAAGTGTGCCAAGTTATTTTTGGTGAAAGCCGTCTGATATTTCCAGTAATAACAAATTCTATTATAATAAAACCTTGGCAGTCCAACCTTTTCATTCAAGGCTGAAAACTTTATGTGACCTTTACTTACCCGGGATTGGGGGGAAATTGGAAACATGCCAAGCAAACTTAAACATCATATAACTTGGAATACAGACAAACAATTTTTCCGCGTCACATTCAAGTTCATGAAGCAAGTAGGCTGCCAAAAACAGTTCGTATTATTTTCTTATTTTTGTTGGCGAAATGGAACGTAGGGTGAATGCCCTTTTCGAAGGATCAGGGCATTGGTCCTTATCAGGATAAATTGGTTTTTCTATGAAATTCTAGATTCCTTGTATACAAGCTTAGGCGATCGGTTTCATCCGCATCGCCTACGGATTTTGTCACATTCGAATTAAAAGTAGCCTTATATAGCCTTTCTCGACAAATGGGCTATGTATTTTTTATAGGTTTTTCTACAAATTCATATCAGTCCAGTAGTTCCTAATATACCTAAGCGCGTCTAACCAAGCAAACAGAAACAAAACTCTTCAGATTTATAATATTAATATGTATAAATTGAAAAGTATATTAAGTAGATAGGCCGTCAAGAAGTAGACAGATCGCCTTTATGGAACAGGCAAAAAGTAATGTCCTACATTGAAGAAACACCGTTAATATCATGAATGGTCCTTTGACCCAAATTCATCCAGTAAAAGACAAGCTATTAAGGATTAGGGACATAAAGGGAAGCCATAAATTATACGAACTCTTTCTAGAGCATTACGAGATTATTATGTCGAAATAGCTCCACGTTCGACAGTAAAAGGCCTAATGGTCGGCCGAACCTTAAGTTGGACCCTTAAAAGATTACGCATTTTTTTTTTTTTTTCTTCTCAATCCTGCTTCGCACAGCAATCTGTTTTTCCACATTTAGCTGTTATTTTCATTGACCTCAGCCTGAGTGTGTCTTTAATTTAAAGAGGGGTCCATTGACTTCACTCTTTATAATGTTGGAAAACGGTTTTTGAGGGAGGGAACACTGTTTCTCCTCAGTCTTGAGTGCTGAACGCTGCCAGTGCCCGTTAGTTTAGTAGCTGAGGCATTTACATGTTTCGATAACTTGGTCTGATACTTGGAACTTCTGATGGAGATTTCTTGTTTCACCGTATTAAGATTTAGATCTCGTAAAATATATTTATTGCTGATGCATTTAGGTATGTTATACATGCACCTAATGCTCTTGGTTTGGAATCTTTCCAAGATATCAATATTGCTGCTGGATGCTGTGCCCCATAGTTCGATGCCGTACGTCCATACTGGCTTGAGGATTGCTTTGTAGATTAGCATTTTGCTTTCATTAGACAGTTGGGATTTTTTGCCTACCAACCAATACAAGCTTCGGAATTTTGTATCCAGTTGCTTCCGCTTAGTCCAGATGTGACTTTTCCATGTCAGTCTCCTATCTAAGTGCATACCGAGATACTTGACGTTGTCAGAGTGCGGTATTTGCTCTCCGTTAAGGGTAACTGGTGGGCAATCGCCTTTTCTAAGAGTGAAGGTGACATGGACCGATTTACTGTTGTTTGCCTTTATTCTCCATAACCCTAGCCATTCTTCAATTTCTATGAGATGCCTTTGTAGCGTTGCTGATGCGGATGCAGCCTCGGTGTTCACCGATAATATAGCAGTATCATCTGCATACGTGGCTATCATAGTATCTTCTTTTATTGGTATATCAGCAGTAAATATGAGGTGTAGAACTGGGCCTAAAATACTGCCCTGTGGGACTCCTGAGCTAATGTCATATAGCTCTGATGTTTCATTTTGAACTTTTACCTCAAAGCACCTTTTATTTAAGTAGCTTGCCAAAATGGAGTAGAATGAGTGTGGTAGCTGATTTTTTATTTTGTAAAGAAGACCCATGTGCCAAACCCTGTCAAAGGCCTGACTTATGTCCAAGAAAACTGCTGAACAAAACTGCTTGTTTTCGATAGTTTGGCTTATGGTGTTTGATATTCTGTGCAGATTACGCATTGACATTCTATTAAGTATTGCATAATTTATTTGTTTATGTAAAAAAAACATTGTGGGCTATACTAAAATCGTGTGTATTTTTGTACGCCATCAAATGTTTTAACAATATCTTGAGGAAAAAAATAATATACGAATAAAAAGGTTTTTTTTGTATATTTGTGTTGTTTTAATTGACTGTTACTAGTGGAAGTTTTAGAATGACACACTTAACAAAATGACATAATTCAATTTTATTATACAAGGCGATACCTACGGTACCTTTAGGTTTTAACCGTTGCTTTCAGATAACACGTATAATTTTAGTTTATTCTATAGAAATTCCACTTTAGACAGGATAATGTTTTAAATTATCCTGTTATTACAATACTTTAATATATTTGATGGGTAGGCATCTAATTAACAATTAAATAATGAATATTTTACATATATTTCTTAACACATTCACACATTATCTAGTTGACATACTTATTTACTTTTTGTACAAATGCTTAAGTTTGTTTAGCCAGATGAATGTCTGTCACAATATCCCACAAACAATAATTATAGTCTTTTATTCAAGTATAGGAAAAGTATTTTCTTCATGTGACAGTTAAATCTCCTCAGGACCATTATAATTTCTTTCACATACAAGAAAGAGCTTTTTAAACATTTGTAGAACTACAAAGAACATATATTAACATCAAGGATCTTACCGAAAACAGTCTTTATGCCAGTCCTGGTTGAGTGCGGAGACATAATCATCATCCCCAATGTCGTTCAAGCACCCTGCGCAGCTGAGGGACTCTGAAAATTGTAAATAAATACTAATATTTTCTGTGGTACAAGTAATGTATTCAATGTGAGTACTCAAAGCCCTGATTTACCAGAGCTAATACACAACAAATAGAAATACTGCAAGATAAGCTGTGTTTTTAATTTATTTAATGACATGTCAAATATTAATGTAAAAACATTTTTGTCTTAATGTTTCTTAAATATTTAAATGTATCAATTGATATAAATGAGTTTGTGAGTTGTATGAGCATGTTCATTTTATTGTTTGGTTCGTAAAATTTTATGAATTAAATTAAATTCTGATTAGAATAGATTTAATTTTTATCCTTTTTTCATGTGCACTATACCTAGGAATTGCTGTTGGAATCTTATTCAAAATGTGCATAAAACCAAATTCTTAGAGAAAACTACTTCTGTTGTCAGAGTGATTGAATATGTTAATCTGCTGATGGTTTATTCATACACTATTTTTTGTTTGTTCATAAAATCCTTTCTTGTTTTTCTACGAGTAATAAACAAAATATTTCAGTTATGATATGATAAATAAACATAATATTAAAAGCAATATTAATCACATTTAAACATTTTTATTACATTACACTTTGGACTGTCTTATAATGGCTTTGTTTGTTCGTTTGGACCGAATCGACTCTTTCCAATGATCTTTCAGATTATAATTTGTAGAATAAGGAATTAATTAAAGTTTTTGCGTATCTCATACATATTTATTGTTTGTTACTTAATTATTTCCTAAATGGTTGCAGTTGAATGTCAAATACCTTTCTAATGAATAAGGTTTAACGAGGCAAAACATAAATTATATTTTTATGAACAATATCCTTCAACTTAGAAGTGCGTCGCGGAAGTAAACATCGCAAATCAAAGCTATTGTACGATGTGTTAGAACTACATTTAGGTCTTATTCTTGAGACTTTTCTCTAAGTCTTTATCTTAAACAGATCTCCAGCAAGTTATACTCAAGTTACTAAAGGCGAGGCGCAGGACAAACAAAAGATAATTCATGATAACTTACAAGAATCGCCCACACACTTCTATGACAGGTTCTGCACCCAAAACATGCTTAAATATAAACTTTTTGTACTTAAATACGAGTTATTTATACAACCAAAACTTACCTTTAGTATTCGGTCCCTCCATTTCATTTCAAAAAGGAATGTTTATTCATAAATTGTATGATAAATTGCAAAAGTTACATACTTGAGATTCCAATACTTGTGAATGACGTAAAATACATAAGATGACACAACTGATGGAAGTTACCAGCTCTAAAAATATCGTGATTCATTCAAGTAGAAATAAAACAAGAGTTGAATTAAAATTGATTTATTTTGAATTTATTACCACTAGAATTTGATCGGCAAGAGATATTACCCTATTTTATAAAAATTACTACCATAGTTTTCTAGTGAACACAAGGAGGGAACGCAAAACAACATTGAATGTGGTAACACTTACAATATGTTCGCTTAAAATATCAGGCAAACAAAAATGATAAATAAACAGTGAACTATTTAATGGTTTAATTTAAATAATTATTTTTAAATCAATGGCGTTTCTTAATCTCTTTTTCCTTTTCCAGTTCCTTCTTGACCTTGTATTTGTTGAACCTGACCTTGACTTTGACTTTCACTTCAAGGCGTTTCAGTAGTTCTGACATTTCTCCATCTTCGTCAGACTCCGAGCTGTCGGAGCTGTCTTCCTCAGACTCGTCGGGTTTGGGAGTAGATTCATCTTCATCATCTTCTTCTTCTGAGTCAGCAGGTGGCGCTGGGGTATCAGGGTCTTCTTCTTCCTCAGATTCTGGCGCTGGTGTGGTCACATTATTATCATCATCGTCATCATCGTCTTCTTGCAAATTCTCGAAGTCAATGCCGGTCACGTCTTGGAACCAGGAGTGGTAAGGTCCGGGACGAATGAAACCTAGTAGGAATAAAAAAATTGGTAGGTAAGTAACATGCAATACGTTTAAGAATTGACTTTAGAACTTATTTAAGGTAATAAGAATAGTATTTACCAGCAGGGAGTCCAGAGTGGCAGCCGAAGTCGCCACCAGCGACGAAGGATGTGACACCGATGAGGGTAGGTACTCCGTCGGAGCCAACGTGGACCAATGGACCACCGCTGTCACCCTGGGGAAAAAGAAATAGTTTAATTACATTAATAACTCTTAGATATATCTTAATCTCTATGTAAAAAAATAATTTCGAACGATTGGCCTTGGTAACCAATGGCAGTAGTTCTTTCATGTTTCAATATTTTTGGAATGAAGAATTTTTGAGAACATAGGTAAACCTAATGAAATGAAATATTTAAAGAGAAATATCTTTCTTACACAGAAAGATTAACCTTGAGAGTGGCAAAAGCTTTAAATATTTAGCAGCCGTAACTGATCGGTTAGTAATTTCAAGATTTATTTTCTAAGACCATGTATAAGTAGGCTACGTATGTTATGTATAAGCATAGGCGAAGTTTTGATCTCTCTTACCTGGCAAGTAGACTGTGAGGTAACGTTGAAGAATCGTGCGCAGATGGTGGTGTCGATGATGAGAGCGTTTCCAAAGATGGCGCCACAGGCAGGATTGGAGACGGCGTTCAGGTACACCCAGTTCAACACCTCAGTTACGGGTCCTAGGGACAAAATGTTAACAAATTGGTAATTTCTTTTGATATCAGGCTTCAGGCTTACTTGTCTGCTCGGGTAAAACGGGTTCAGTTTACTTTAGGACTCTCCTATTGAATAAATCATCGATGGATAAGGCATAAAATAATAGATATTTAAAAGAATGAAAAAACTGCTTTTTTACAGGTAATGAGTCCTACTAAGTAATTCTTCTGTAATGTGGCTGTGTTTTTGTTTATGCACAGATTACATTTTCACAAAGCACTAGACAGGCAATAATTTTACCTGTCTCGTCGTCGGGAATCAAACCTGCGACATGCAGCGCTGATTATAACTAGCTACTGCGCCCATCGAAACATAGAGTTGTCGCCTACAAACCTCACATTTGATGAGACCCTGAATTCACCATTTCCTCATACAATCTGTCTCGTTTAATTACTTGTCTACCAAATTGTTTTTGACACTTTTCTGGGTATTATTATCAGATTGCTTAATTGAAAAGCAATCTTGATAAGCATTTCCTACTGAAATTATGATTAAGAAACACTCGGTGTGTAGATTACAATCTATGTGTTGATTGTGTACCTTTTTCATTTACTTGCTTTAAAATAGCGTACCCAAAAATAAACGAAAAACAGCTCCCAGACCACTGAAGCAGACCGGTTTTTGATAGAATACTTTAAGAGTCTCTCTGGTGAAAAACCCCAGAACTCTCCACAGGATTTCCATTTCACAGAAATGAATTAAAACAAAAGGTAAGTAGGTAGGTACTGACCCAAAGTCCATGTCCTGCCGTGTCCACTGGCGTAGACCTGCTCTCCATCGTAGTTTCGGTAAGCATCAGCTCTCGACTGCACGCGGATCGGACTCAGCAACCCTGGAGGAAGAAGACATAATATAGAGATGGAAGAGAAATAAATCAACTAAAAACGTAACGTAACGTAAACGTAGCTAAATAAAAAGTAAAAGTAGGAAGCATCATTGATTCCGAGACAAGATTATGACAACGGCAAAATTTCAATAATGAGAGCAATTCAGCAAGTAGGTAATCATTTTCCCAACTATGTTGACTATGCTGCGCCGACGCCACATAAAATTGGGATAAGGGCAGGTGGATGATGATAATAATGAGGTACTCACTGCTGTAAACGAAAGGCCTCTGCACTTTAACAAGGGAGATGTCATGTGGCTGCACAACGAGCGGTAGCAGGTCATTGTACTGGGGATGGTTGTAGAACTCTGTGGTCTCGAAGATGTACTCCGGGTCGGTGAGGGACACCACGCCACCGCGGACGACAACGGTTATACGGCTGTAGACAAAAGGGAGAACATGAAGGGAGATTGAGGTACCAATAAATGAAAAAATAATTATTCAAAATACTGCTGCATAACAGCACTTTTTCAACGTCAAAAGTATGTAGGTACAAAAGACAGCCCCCAAAACGCCCACCCTCCTATGTGTTTTAACTATGTGAAAACTTAAGTTAGTTAATCTGCAAGTCATGCTCTGGAATTTGTCTGGCTTATGGTTATGCTTAGGCTAATAATGTTCTTTCCCATAGAACTTCTTGCAAACTTTGACTTTCATTTAGTCTTGTTTTATGCCATTCAACATGTCTTCTCCTGCTTTTGAAAACAGGACGTTTAAACTAAAAGATAAAGTAATCGTGTCGTATTAGAAGATTTTCTACAATAACTGTAGCTAACATTATTTCTAGCGATTGAAACAAAATAGCTGGTTAGATTATCTGTAACTCACCCAGCGGTACAATGAGCAGCAGTGATGACCCATTCCTTGGAAACAATGGAACCTCCGCAGCCGCTCACTCCCCCGACCTCACTAACCAGTCGCAGGGCAGCATGGTGAGGATGCTGACCAGGCCTGGCTTCCCAACCAGACACGATACGCGACGATGATGGTGCTGCATCGTATTCTGTAGAATAAGGGAGGATAGATGAAGCTGTGTCAGAAGGGTCTTAGGATAGGAAGATACAAACATGAAAAAGTATTTTTCTCATTTGTATAGAAGTTACTGGAATTTGTGTCTTTATAGAAAATGGAGCGTTACTGTGTCTCCTACTCGCAACTCGTTCAAAGGAGATTTACGTTCATTAAATTATGAAGATAATACAGCTTTGACTCACCTTCCCTGATTACATTGTCAATTAAGACTGGTTCTATATTTTTGGAACGAGCTGATACCTGAAATTGTGAAAGCTCTGGTTACATAACTGTTATTTATAATTCAACCCTTAGGCCGACTATTAATTCGTAATTCAGATGAGTTAGGTGAACTGCCACTAATTATTGAATGACTTAATTAACATATTACGTAACACTTGCAACATATTGCGTACATATAAAGTTAAAACAATAGTCTCGAAAGGCACTTTAAAAGCTTCATTGCAAATAAAAATAACTCCGTAATTCAGTTTACCTGTAAAACAGCTACCAGTAGAACGAACAAGCCCGATTGCAATAACATCTTAGATACCACTGATGATTGCCGAAAACCCGGCTACCATATTAACTTCCGAACAATCCAAGCTTAAATCACGCCAATTACTAGATCAATATCAATAGAATCGATAAGATAATACGGATTAATTAATTAGGGTTTATTAAAGTCAATATCTGCCGACAAGTTCAATCATTGATAGTCATCGTTATCTGATGATTTTAGTTCTGTTATGAAGTCACCAGAAATTCCTTGGAAAAATGGGAATTTATTAACTGTTTGGTTTCATTCATTGATTCAGTGATTTTTATTCCCGGGTCGGGATACTGTCAATTGAGGAGTCGACGTAGCCATTGATTTGGGATTCCACTCCATTCTGACTCACTGAGACTGTGAGATATTCATGCCGACCAAATATGTAAAAGTATTTGAACACTGCTGGCTTCAACTCAGGAGTTCCTCAAGGAGCTAACTTAGGGCTAGGTATCTATATTTACAATACAACTTTTTTTGCCTTGCGACTAGCGTAGTGTATTTATAGGCGTCCCGTTATTTATAGATATCAGTAGTACAAGTGAAGAAGAAATGAGGGAAACAAAAAAATCCTGCTGCCTTAGGAATATTCCCAAAAAATTTTCGTCACCACAACGATATCAAACGCTACCAATAATCGCATATTGATCTCCAATATTTCCGTGCTTCTCACACTTTAGATATCCTGTTTGTTATTATATCGAAGCATTTAATTTTCATTATTTTTCTTTATCATACTTATAAGCGATAATTCAGCGGCTATTGCTAGAGTTTGTAGGCGGGGAAAAACTAATGCTTGATACGTCATTTAATAAGAAAGATATAATCTATGCAATGTAAGTGATTCAATAGTTTTATAGCGCCAGATTGGAATCTCAAATCTGATTTTAAGTGATTTGTGCCTAATTGACTAATGCTCACGTGTTTGTAAACTATGTTTTTAATGAATGTTGAAAAATACTACAATTTGATCTTGCAATCCTGTTGGTCATAGGTCAATGCTGCTTGAGAGGAGAATAATGTGGGTGTTTGAGATAGTTACGAATACAGGATAGATCCAGCACCTAAAACTTGAGGATCAGGTAGTAGGTAACTATCTTCAAAAAATACATAGAAGAACTTTACTTAGGTACCAAAGGGAAGTATATAAGTGAAGTGTACAATGTCTACATGTGCCTAATAAAAAATAGGAAAAAACTATTGTTAGGTAGATATTCATATATTTCCTCGACTCCAACTACATCGATCAAGGAAAATCGAATAAACAACATTCATTAAAATTCGATGTACCTACCGTCTTCGAACATATAGGTAGGTCTCCGGTATATACTTATTGTTACATGCTGCTATTTTTATATGCTGTTGAATAACGAAATTCTATAGGTTCTTTAAAACTCCGCTCATATTTGTTGGAGTCTGGGCTTTAAACGCCACCAGAAGCCAATACAAAAACAATTCGTTCCACGAATTAAAATTAGTGTCGATAAGATCAATATCGATCGGATAGTCGAAGCATTGATTCTAATGGGTATTCCCTATGTAGCTACGTAGGTCGTGACGTAGCTAACTACCAGAAAAACTATCTAGGAAAGAACATCGTGTAGTCAAAATGATTAATTTTTGCAGTGTATATTTCCCCTCGTACAAGCAATTGTGACGAACTAACATCGTAACCACTGCATCACAATCGCACCTTCGAACGTCATCATATTATTTACATAATACAACATCGGTGACAAAACAAATGACGAACTTCCCAGTGACCTATAGTAGTGATTCATTAGTATACGACATAGTATAACTATTCTGTGGAAGGTCTACGTGACTTATGGCACGTTGAAGGGTGTTTCAAATAGGATAGTTTGAGTTGATGTGGTTGCGGTTGCTTTACTCGTCCGATGCACGGATGTTTGTTTGTTTTTATACTAAGCCTTCCTTGATAAACAAATCGGCTATGTAATACTGAAAGATTGTTTATTACATAAATTGGCTAACAAATGAAGTCATCAACGTTACATTTATTAGTGTAGACCTGTGTCTGCGCAAATGCTTTTGCACCATAATATGTCCTACGCAGCTGACTGATCTCCTTACTTGAGAACAGCCGCCGTTGCTGACAATCGACTTTGGAGGCCATAAGTAAAGCTACAGTTCAACATAAGTATTGAAGTTACACAGGATGAGGAATATAAGTAAATAACACAAAACATTCAATATCGGATACATTTAATATAAAACAGTCATTGCAACAAGTTATCACATATACCGTCACACTGACTAGCTGGAAACTGGGCGCCGGTACAAATTGTAAGTAATTATATTCATTAACAGTTCAACCTTCAAAGATCTTCTAATAAGACCCATGTATGTATGAATCGTGTTATTTTAGTGCATTATATGCTTGGACTACAAGACCAAACTTTTTAACAACGTAACGAGTAAAAATTTTATTTTATGACCTCTTTCTTTGACATGTCAAAAGTAGGCCTCAAATACTAAGATCGATCTTGTAGCCCAAACAGACAAGAAAAAAAAATGTTATTATAGTCAAAATGAGAAAAGAGGCCGTTTTAAAAAACAACTCTTTTAAAATTATTATAACACAGACACTACAATAATAATTATGACTATTTGTTTAATCATTAGTACCTTGTTATTTATAACTTACACAAATTCCGTAACTCGCCCAGCTTGCCAGCCTAAAGAATAAACTACATAATTAGATTTTTTAACACTGGTAACACTAGTTCCGTACACATTGTACATACATCACCTCACTCGTTGCTAAACAAAAACTAATTTGAATAATTTCAAGTCACCATTAATAAGTAGAGTTTAATTTCAGCTGCTAAATATTCGTAAATATAAAAAAGCTGTGGTTAGTATTTACTATTTACGGCCTTTTGCATCACGAAGTTACATATTCAAAACAAAATGGTCACCCATCTTTGAACTGACAGGGGAAAGTTCAGCTTAATGTTGTGTTAATTTTTGGTAAAGAAACAGATCTATTTCCAGTTTTGCTATTTCGATGCAGTAGGCCGTTTTAAAACCCTCAACTACCCCTCAAATAACCCTAAAACAATAATTTACATTTTATCTAAAATTAGGCCTCAGAACCTATCTCATAGGCCTCTATAGGAACATAACATTCAGACTTAATGCATCACACAAACATATAAATATTTCACTATGTGCATCAAACCCTATTAAATTTAAGCTCATTTATTTTAATATAAAATCCGTAATCTAGCATTTACGACACTAAACTCTTGCCTGCTCTGAAAATTTTACTTAAATGGTAAGTTAGTATTGTTTGCGCATGTTGCGCAATTACTGACCGGTTGCGCAATTTTTGCGCATACATCAGAGCAACCAAGAAGTTTAGCGTCGCTCCCATTTACAATTAAAATGTTCTAAGATCCGTTTATGGCAGACATTGTCAAATGCCCAGGTCTACAAATCTGCAATTTATAATTATTTATTTATTAGTAAAGATACAAGTAATAAATGCTGGTTAAATTAGGTTATCAAAATAAATGAATTCAATACAAATGTTGTAAAAAACAAATCCTTCTATGATATTGTTAAGTATAGACAAAACAACTGGAAGTTTAAGTTCTAATTTCGTTATTAGCAATTTACTACACAAATAGTCTTAAGTCTATTATAAAATGCGATTAGTAAATAACTATTGTAATCTGAATATTGGAATGAATTTAATTTGGCAATACGGAAGTAGGGTAGTATTGGAAGAATTCAGTTCGCATTCACACACGTACGTAACAAATAAATTAATAAGCTAAAGCTAGAAAACAATGGATATAGAGCCACAACGCGCCATTTACCGAAAGTTTAAAAAGAAAACCAAACTACCGAGCCAAAATAAAATAACAAGCAAAAATCCTATCTATACATAACAAATATCCAGTGTTTATTTACTACATTCTTACGATTTAACTAATGCAGTAAAAATACACCATCAACACATCAAAATTTTGAAAAACAAACGCTAGAACACTGGATAAAAATAAACGAACAATTTAGTCAAAAAATAAAATTTAGCCTCCACGCAATAATTTCTAGAACGAAGCAACATTATTTTCAACCGAGATTCCTTTTTTTTTCATTTTTGACAGTTTTTTGGCGCCAAATATTTTCACAATTTTTCGACTCATTACACAACAATTAATATATCTTAGGGTCTAAACTGGTAAATAAATTATAGATAGAACTACCCTTGAATTTCAAAATGTCTATACAACTGTTTTACCCCGTTTTTGTTCTTGTTCAATAAAAGGTTTAGTCCTAATTTACTTAATTTTTAATAACAGTGTAATTGAAGGGGCAAGTTTTTAAAAATGAAATATAAAAAGGGATCAAGCGAAATTGGTTGTTAGAAGATTTAGTAAGTTTAGAAGATCTACTGAGAATTTTTAGATAGTGATTAGATAAAAAAAGGTAGCTTTGAATTATATATTAAATTCTATTATGGAATTCGTAGTTATACTATAAGTATGATAGCTGATAGTGAACTAAAATCTCTTGGTGGATAACCTAAGGGGCATTAAATACTTCTGCAGTACCACAACAAATACATAGTTTTGTGCATGCATTTCTTAAGTGTTTTTCGTTTATTTAGCTATGTTTTTGATAGTAAGATAGATAAAGATATTATAGTTCGGCCGTTCAGAGAATGCGTTCCTGACACCTATCAGTTAGTCAGGACTAGTGATGGGCACAACATAACACTGAGTTCGTTACCGTTCCCCCAAAATAAACCGCCGCATTATTTTAAGATTATTTTCGTTTTAAATTGGCGGAATCATTTAAAATTTATATTTTAATTATTTAAGTGGAAACCAAAAAAAGGTAATATTCATATAATAAAATCGTTTTATTTATTCTTTGTTACAAAGTTACAATCTGTATTTCTGTGCAATAAAGTAAGTACATTGAATTGAATGTGCGTACAGAATGTTAATCAGACTCCGATTCGCTTGAGGAGGTGGTGTCTTCATCATCATCTTCGCCTACGTGTATATTACGTGTATATTAGGTATTATCAATAACAGAATCAATCCTGATATCTCGGTCAAAATCTTCCAAAATCAGGTTTTTAGAGCTCTACCTCACTGGGACGCCATGGCGACGTCGCCAGCGGCACAGGTCTGGCTACTTCTGGCATCCAAATGTCGCCAAGTCGAGTGGCCATGGCGTCTCGACAGTCAATTGTTTACGTCGTCGCTCAAGAAATTGCAAGCTGACTGGCGACCACATTGGCGACTGTGTGAGGGAGGTGCGCTTTACCGTGTACATTATAGTGGCTACTGTGGCCACGGTACGTCGCCACGGTAGCCAGAAGCCACATAGGGAACTGTAGCTCGTGGCCACGCCTCCAATTTGGCGACGTTACCAAACCGTCGCCAAGTGAGTTAGGTTCCATACATTTCAATACTAACTGCTTGGATACGTAGCCGGCGACGTCGCCATTGGCGTCCTAATGAGGCAGGGCACTTAGTCTTAGCGCACGAAACGACAACAAATGACTATTTAGCGTCACAAAATGACGGCCCATGATGCCATTTGGGGTTACCATTTTCAACCTAAATATAAAAATGCTACTTTCTTTCGCGCGTTCAGTTTGATCATAGTTTTATTTTTATATTTCATAAAAGTTATCCTATAGTCCATTATTTTCAAATTCTTAAAAAGAAAAACAAAACGTATTATTTTATATTATAAGTATAACTGTATAAGAACCATCAACCAGAACAGATTACGATACTTGCCTGTTATTTTTAGCACAGCACTACAAATATAAAGCGCTGACATAACCTTGTAATAGCGCAGTATAGATTTAGAAAAATATTGTTTACCAAGTTATTTGACACTCAATTTGGCACAAAATTACAACATTCATTGATTATTATTGATATAATAATGTTGTTTTAATGCTCAACAATTGTTAAAACGATAAACAACCAGCAAAAATATTTTTATCGTACTGCAACGCCATTACAAAGTTACGTCGTCAGTTCAATCGCGATGTGTCAGAAACGCATTCTCTGAGCGGCCGAACTATAAGTCTTTCATATCCATAGAAAAATGTGATAAAAAAATCTAACTGTACATTGAAAAAAAACTGGACTATATAGTCTGAAATCACCAACCCGTATTAAGCAAGCGTGGTGACTAACGCTCAATCCTTCTCCGAGTGAAGGGAAGCCTGTGCCAAGCAATGGGACGATAAAAAGGGTGTAACAGTAACAGATTGAAAAAAGGATGGTTGTACGCAAAAGATCATTTGATAAACTCTATATGACAGTAATTTTAATATCGATAATTTTGACTGACACCGACTTTGGAGTCTCGGATACTGTCAAGTTAAATTCCATATCTTACTATCAAAACCCCTCTTAAGCCTAAAAAACATATTGAAGTGCAAACAACCACAAACTAGCGACAAGCGACACCTAACACATATTGTGCTACCAAACTTATCGATATACACACATATTCTGTATTTATATATAAGCCACATTATTTATTATATAAATTACACCATATTATACAAAATCTTTGTGTTACTAAAATAAAATGCCCATGTTATAAATACGAAATTTTATTTACTATCACGATACTTAAATATCATGATATATCATGATAGTAAGTTGAGTATCACGATAGTAAATATCCTGATACATGCCTTCCGTTGACTCATAAAATTGATACTACATATAATATTTAAACTATCAATTTTAAGCTTTTAAATAACTGTAGGGAAAAATGTAAGTATAGAAAGAAAATGCATCTAAAAGCAAGATATAAATTAAGAGAAGACAAAATTGGAAGTTATGTTATGTCAAATTATAGTACTTATTTGTGTGTCAAATTAAGTAGTGTATAAAAGAAATGCATGTATTATTACAAAAATGGAAGTTTTTATTTAGGCATGTTTTATTCGTCGAAATAACTACGTACTCAAGCCCTAATTCTTGTATTCGATAAAGATAATAATTCTTTTCTCATAAGATCTATGTTAATATTCGAAGTCGTGAATGTGTTTAGCATTTTCAACAAGTTCGGCTAGGCCGTAAATCGTCAAATTCTAGTCAAAATTGAGGCAACACTCGAGATTATCGGTAACAATTCAAAATCAAAATACATTTCTTTTTATTCGAGATATTCGTTTACGAAATCTGTATACAATAATGACTTAGTTAATATACAATATTTTTTAACGTGGCCGTATCAATTTTTAAATTATTATAATCTACCTAGTACGACTATACTGGATGGGTTTGTGTTAATTTTGGGTTGAACCAAAATTTAATACAGCGCCATCTATCGTCGGACACATACAACATCAACTACCTTAGCCAAAGCTTTTAGTCAAACTTTTATTGGAGCTAATATTGAAAAAACCGTACTTCCCTTCAAGCATTTCATTTAAAATCACACTTATCACATACATACAAGCAACAACTATTTTATGAAACCGAATTCTCTTTCAATAATCATAAAAGCTGGAAATATTTGGATAAAAATTGCGTTGTATACAAATAATATTTCTTTAACCTTAACCATTGTATAAGCAAAAACATTTTAGCATCCAAAATCACCCATACAAAGCCCCATTCAACCTTTTTAACATCAACCTCATTCATATACCAACTAACGCCATCTACTGACGTACACACAGCACTTCAATAATCCAGTGTTGCCAACATTAGCTCCAAAAAGTTGACAAACAGTCAAACATTATAACCCTTAGTCCTATGCAGGCCACTTTTTATTTCATGGGACATTTATGTTATGACAAAATATATGAAATCTGTTTATTTGTACGAAAATTATATCACATGGTTCAAATAAATTTTAAGGTGAAAATCGCAACGGTATTTTATCTACACTTGGTGTTTTGAATACAATTTTAAGCATTTTAATATTACATGTTAAATTATATTTACTTGATGTCTCAAAATACAAAGTGTGATAAAACAAAATGATAAAAACTTGAATAACACAGAGTAATATACGCCGCTCAAAATACGCCAACTAAATGTGCGTTATGTGTGGCGTATCTTACTCAAAGTCTGGCAGGCCCGAACTAAACAAAAAGACGTAACCTGAGACGCTCAAAATACGCCTACAAAATATAATGTTCCTACATGTTTTACGCACGGGACATAAATAGTATGACGTAAATTGAGCGGCTCAAAATACGTCTACTCATTTCCTACATATTATACGTCCGAGACTCAAAAAGTATGGCGTAAATTGAGCAGCTCAAAATACGCCTACTAATTTTCCCACATATTTCACTCCCATTTTGTTAAAGGACCTTTTTAGTATGACGTAATTTGAGCGGCTCAAAATACGTCCTACTAAAAGTTCGTGGCGTACTTTACGCTTGGCGTCGTAATGTTAGCATAGTTAGGCGTACCGCGTTAGTGTCGGCGGCGGCGTCAGCTGCGCTTGCGCGTAGAGTCGGCGGCAGCCGGCCGAGGCCTTTGGACTAACATCTTCAGGGCTCCGGCTGACATTAAGTAGAACCAGTATAGTTGGGGCAGAAGGAGTATGCATATGGAGATCTTGCAGCCGGTTGGTAGGGATTTTATTGCCTGGAATAATTATATTTTCATTATTATATCGGGAATCAATACTTTTATTCTAAACAAAAAAAATTTGCTTGCTTGTTCCACTTAAGGACCCGTAATTGCATAGCCGATTTGATTCTTAATTTCTCAACAATGGGCCAAGTAACATAGGTTATATTTTATCAGGATTTGGGTAGAAATGAACCCGGGACGGATTTTAAAATAATTTACAAAATTTAATAATTATTTCCCTTATTTTTGGAACTACTATTTATCAAAAAAAATGCGGCGTTTGTAGCCAATTTAAATCACTGATAATTTAGGTACAGTTTAATTTCACCACCAACCAAACAAAAACAATTAAAAATAAAACACCAAAAAAAAATCCACTCACATCGACATACGAAAGGCCAATAACCCTGCTATACAACAAGCAGACATACGGCAGACTGATCACCCGGCACACGAAGAACGTCAGTAGCATCAGTATGCCGTTCACCACGTAGAGGCGGGAAGACTTGAGCTTGAGTCGCGAGAGGATCCCGCGGACGGAGACGAAGGGGGTTGACAGTTCCATTAAGTAGACGAAGCCGAAGGTGCAGTCGCCTAGGTTGCCGCGGAGGTACTGGAATGTATGTTAAGTTGGTATTGAAATAGGTAAGTTATAAAAAAAGCAAATATATTTGTGTTAATTATGTAGTAAAATTGCCAAATGACCTTTTCATGGTATTAATTGAACACCATCATTTGATATAGTCCTATAAAGTGTTAGTTAGGCTATATTTAACTTGACAATTCCTACAATATTTCACAGATCCACTCGTTTTTAAAACAAATTTTAGGAAGACATAATGTTAAAAATTAGTTTTCACTCATAAACACAGTAATTTATCTCTTCAGGGATTACATTTTGTGTTCCTCCGATTCATCTCAATTATCATTATTTCTTTCTTATTTAATATCACAGCACATGTATAAATTTTCTCAGCACATAAAAAAACTCAGTCCTACCATTAATTCTGGCTTCCAAACCCTCTTTTTGCAGACTCACCCACAACCTCACATTCATCTCAAAACTGCAAAAATAACATTCAACTCACCACAATAACCAAGAACCCGAAACCCCCAATGAATAGATGGTGCATCAATATAACGGGTTCATGCTTGCAGTAAGCCAGGAACGAGGTGCCTTGCTTCTTGACGACCGCGCCGTCCCCCGAGGGGAGCGCGGGCGCGGACCCGTTCTTGGACGGACGCCGCTTGACGGACATGTCACTGTTAGAGTTCATTTGGACGTGTACCTGGAAGAAGGTTGCCAATTTGTGAATAACAGCCAATTTCTTCATCAAAAGTAAAAGCCAAAGTAAAAGTCAAAGTAATGTCTAAAGTAAAAGTAACGGTCAAATTCATTTTTTCTATTAGTTTTGCTGTCACTTTAGCCTTGAAAAAACGAATTTGACCTTTACTTTTACTTTAGACATTACTTTGACTTTTACTTTTGTTAAAGAAACTGGCCGTAAGTGAGGTAAAATCGGTGAATGGCTGAAGTGAAGAGACTTAAGTTGTGTAATTTTTGTAAGATATTACAAAATTCTATAGATATTTGACCAGAATTGGAAAAGTTCGCCATTTTATTTAGTATCCAAAAACAGAAGTATGGCAATTAGTTTTACAAAAATGTCAATTTAACTTTATTTCGCCAAAATAGTCAACATCTGCAACCTGTCAGTGCCTTTCCAGTACTGGCATCATTTAGTCTGATGTCAATTAAAAATTATGAACAAACTGCTGGCGATGCTCTCAAAATCTCTTAAGTATAAAAACATAAAACTATCAAATAGACATTTAAAAAAGCTCGTAAAAACAGAATACCATGCAAAACTCACCATATACATGCTCCAAATATCATAGAAGAAGTAGGCAGCGCCGAACCAGGCGTACGCCTCGGACATGTAGTGCGAGCTGCGCATGAAGTCGCGAGTGCACGACCACAGACACACTATGGCGCCTGTCACGCATGACAGGGCTGCCTGCACTGCTGACACCAGCCTGGGTAGAGGGGAAGAAGAAGATAAGTCCTTTTGTCCATTTGCTGCAACCCACTAATGATGTCGTCTATGTACAGGTTAAACAATATCGGGGAAGTCAATCCTGCCTGACCCCACATTGCAACTCATACTCCTTCGAACACCAACCCAACGAACACAGTTCGTTTGATGACTGTACCAGTAACTAAAGATATTGATTAACTCCGTTCGACAAATTAGCAAGTCTGCTTATGTAGGAAGAAGAGACAATGTGTTTGCACTCCAAATATAATAGAAAAGTTCCGGAAACTTCTTTCATTGCACCCATTCTAACAACGTTTTCGAATCATTTTTAATTTTCAGAAAAGACGATTGGAGAGTAAGCTTTTATTAGTTCTACAATGCCTATGTCATTGTCATCCAAAAAAATATAAAGTTCTAATCAGCAACCATCAATTTAGAATCGCCTTAAACACATCATACATACTTATTAGTAATATCGAGCACATCCCCGCAGCTGAGTCTGTACTTGTGCCGGAACCGTGCGCCGGCGCCAGTAGACAGGGCGAGCGCGTTCAGCAGCTCAAACAACGTCATGAAGTAGACGAAGCCGAGCGCTGTGAGCGCACCTCCACGTTTTGCTGTTATTCTGGAAAAGAGGAGAAAGATTTAGCATTTACCCTCTTATTATAAAACGCGGTATCAAATAAGTATCGGCTTTTGTACTACCTTTAATCCACCTTTAAGTACGACCTTGAAAAAACGTTATTACAAAACGCAGTTTATCGCAAGTCCTATTACTATCTGTAGTACAAAAGATAAACCATCGAGCCCCCTAGTTTAACTGCAGTACTTAGTCGACAAACGTCAAATTCCGACATTATTTACTTTTGAGGTTATTTGTTTTGTGATGAAAAAAACGAAAGTGGATATAAATATGTGTGATTTGGAATACTTGGATGTGTTAGAATACTATTGAGTGTCCGGGGACCTAACAGAATGCGTCATCGACAAAATCTCTTCAAATTACCTGACGACAATTTTCGATATAAATATCGATTTACGTTTTTCGAAATAATAGTCAATTGAATGCATGATGATAATCCAGGATGATCCTATGATGCTCAACTGGGCTCGCCATAAAGTAAGTAGCCTTTACAGTGCAAGTAGGTTGCCAAAACATCCTAATTAATTGTATACGAGTCAAAGTTTTTATTATGGATGTTTGTTTATGTTCCACACATAAACTACCACATAGATTTTGATGAAACTCCGAAAATATATCAGATTATCATACAGTCTATTGTTTATTTACAGATTCAAGACTATTTTGGCGTTTTGCACGCCGTATCTCTGCCAGTAATATGCAATGTTTGTAAAAGACTGGAAGCTTGCTAAAATGTACAAAAATGCCTAGATGAGAAAGGGAACAAGATTGTGTGATGAAGAACAGTGTCCAACATGTATCAGTGCATTTGACTGTATAAATAGACATCGGAATAAAATATAATTTTCTACTTTTATGTTGTTTCAAATGTTTCATTTTCTTTTGGTAATTTAATGCACACGATATTCTGTGTGTAGGTAAGTTATTGTGCACTTAATTTTGAAGAGGTTCTAATTAGATGCACAACATCTTATTTAATCATTTAAATCGGGATGAAAATAATCCAAATTATTTCTAACCTAAAAACAAAACAACTCGGATACGCGCGCTGACGTTCCGTTATACGCGCAAACTCGATAGTTGTTTAAAAGAGAATAATTGGATCATGTATATCGTTAAAGATACTAGAAATATAAAATTATCTTTAAATATTTTTTTAAATATTTTAAATATTTTTTTTATTATCATAATTATTTATTTTTCATCAAAATAGACTTAACAAAATAATGTAAAAAGGAACGGCGCATAGAATTCGGAACGATTGAGCGAATGATTTAAATATTTGTTGCTTATAATCTGTGGATATTATTTGAACCATAGACAAATCGAAGTACTAAACAGTCTTCTCTTAGTCTACGTTTTGTAATAAGGATGTGTAGACTATCGTAAGTACCGTAACAAACCAAGACGTGTTCAGTCGGGTTTAAACCACTACTTGCGGCAGTTTTTATAATAAGAGGGTTAATGTTTGTAAGCATACTTATAAATGATCCGCCTGAATAAGAAGAAGAGAATAACTTTTATGCCCTTGGTATACTTTTTTAGGTATGTATCAGACACGAAACCCTTATATATTCACAGTTAAATTATGTATACGGAAAACTGATAGGATAAATAATCATGCCCACAGGAGAAACGAAACAGAAACGCATTTGACACTTCACTTATGAAGACTTCAAGATTATGATGCCGTAACGTGCGTACCACGAGTGCCTAGTTACTAATGACATTTTTAATCCACGCTTTTCCTTACGACCCTAGGGACAAGCGTTTCTAATGTTTCTTATCACGGCCCAAGTAAAACATCGCTGTCTTCTAAAGAATAACTTGGGAATCGTGTCTTGAATATCAGTCTAAAACCTCAACCATGGCAAGACATTACGTAATTGATTTATATCGTTATTTATTGAAATTATACAAAAACTAAAGAAGTACTAAAAGTACTTTTTATAGTTCTTTGAAGGTTTATCGGTCTTTAGATACTTTTAAGAGTCTTTAGATAAGATTAGAGAGCATCTCGAACACAGGTCCTATCCTATTGCGTAATTTATCGCTGACAAATCTAAAGCCGGACCTCTACTTAAGCTGAGATCAAGCCTCTTGATCTTAGCTTAAGTCGCACTTGATTTATCAGTAAGCGTTTCAAGTGAGATCTATTGTTTACCTGAGATAGGTTCGTTCAGAAACCATGTCTATGTGTATTTGTCCATTAGACCTAAGAGCTTCTATGACCACTCAACATACTCGAAACTCATAAGAAAACCCCCAGAAAGAATTAATAATGAAATTGGACTACTAACATAACACAGTCAAGACCTATATTGAAAACACTTCATACAGACATTTTCAAGAAACCCCCAAACTTAAGAAACAGTTACATAATTCAAACAATAAAACTATCAAGACCCATCCGGTTATACACAACGGAGATGAAACGTCACTCGTGCCAAAACCAGCACCAGCACGTTTTGTATGAAAAGCGTTATTCGCACGTGTATCTGCGCAAATATTGACGCTAAACAGGACTTTGTGTGTCAAGGTCGGTCCGACCCACATCGTAGGAAAAACAAACACGTATGGAGATTTTATTCGAGATGAAATAGGGTATGTAACATAGCATGTGTATGGAGAATCTGTTACAGTTTATTAAAGGTTGTTAGATCAATTGTTTCTTTAAGGTCTATTGAATCAAGAGCGTAGTCCCCCTTTGCAAATGTGGATGTACTTTGAGATCAGTCCTAGATAGATCTTTCTGGAACGATCCATGCGTCTTCAAAAATTGGTTTTGGGTTTCTAATTTTATTCTTTTCAGACGTTGCTCTTTCAGTCTTATGCAATAGTTGAAAGAGCAGATCCAGGGATAAAGATTCATCTCGTCAGTTTTTAATTCATTCAAGAATATCATTCCGTTATCAAAGTACATATTTTTAATGCATGCACCACATATCAAGACCTTTATTGCGTCAAATATTTATTAAGCACTTTTGTATGCCAAAAGCAGTCTTATATCTTTATCATAAAGATCATTTTGAAATGTCGTTCGTTGATGACGTTTCGACAACATCGCGATACGAATGCGGTGAACTGAAAAACTATTGGAGTATGTAAAATGGCGAGGTTCATTGGAAAACGTTTAATTGTACGAATGTGTGGTCATGTTTAATGGGAGGTAAAATGTGGGTGCAATCACTTTTCCATAGAACGTCGCTACATACACGCCTGTCTCTTTGTTAAATGGTAAACGGTAGGAATGCTGTTCAGACTATAAGCGTTGAACCGCTTGATTATGTAGGTAAAGATACCTAGATTTCTTCCATTTGGAAAAATTTACCATGTTAAATGAAGAGAAATAGTTTCAGAACTCATAATATTTCTGAACGTTTAGAGTTTCTCACTCACAATATCCCTGAACAGGAAAATTCATGAATATGTGAATTCATAAAAACTTATTACGATTCAAAAGCACCCGAAAACACGGGAGTAAAAATCTTATAAGAACGTTGGGCGCCAAAATCGATATTCTACTCGTGGTTCAAAGTCAAAGGCGATTGAAGATTATACGTCTTGTCCTGAATTTTAAAACTTCTGGGAAGTTTTACTTTCTCATCTTATCGTATTCGATTGGAAATGTCTTGGAATTCGTAAAACATTTTTGGCATCGCCAACTTACTTGTAGGAACTTATATCAAGGTAAAGATTATTCTGAAAGCACAGGAGCAGATGGCGGTTTACAAATTGTTCCATACTATCAGTAACAAACGTTGGCAAAAATATAGATAAGCCAATAATTGCATTGTAACATTAGCATTGACTTCAATACTACCACCAACTTCAGGAGCCTTCAATCGCCAATATTCAAAAGGAACACTTCTGACCAATGACACATTGGCATGCATATTGGCACCAACAATTATATTACCGTTAAACAACTACCCGTACGGAACTATTTGGCCAATGACGTCACGTGACCCTTGCCACCCAAATCACGCATGCTTCGGAGTCACACGAGCAATGCTACTTCCTGAATATTTTTTAGTAATTATGTGTATGTATAAGGGTATTAATTAATGCATAGTTGAAATGTTTTGTTTGACAATAGAAACTGTATTTTTCTTCAATAAAAGTTATAAACAATAAAATCTATATATATAAAAATGAAACCCGCTTTCCGTTGTCACGACACAACATGAAAACGGCTTGACCGATTTGGCTGAAAATTAGAGGGGAGGTAACTTAGACCCGGGAAAAGGTTTTAGGATAGTTTTTGTCTCCATCCGGCTACTGGACGCGGGTGAAACCGCAGGCGAAAGCTAGTTTTCAATAAAATAAGTCATAAACAGGGGAACGATTATGACATTGAGCCCAATTTTAAGGAAAACTGCAGTATGAATAATTCAAAACGAGAGAGAAAAGAAAACGAAGCTCTTACTTAAGCAAAATTGCAATCAGATCTTCCCAGATTTCAATGGCGGCTACATGCCTGTACATGTCAGCATATGTAGCTAGCGTAATAACCAACAACAAATTATTAGTATATGGTCATTTACCGAATTGTTGGATACCTACGTTAATTAACAATGAATTTACAATGGATTTCAACAACATATATGTTATGATATCTGTTCATTTTACTGGGGACAGAAATTTGAATTTACTCGTACAGGGCTCAGTAAACAAATCCACATATAGGTTGATTATCGAAGTCAGTTAATCAGCATAAATAAATATTTAAGAAACATACTTGTCTTCAGGGTTGAGCGAGATGACCAGGTTGGTGGCCGCAGCCAAGGAGCCCGCGTTGCACACCGCGAGGATCGCCATCGCCGTGCGATGCTTCGTCTGAAATAACATTAAATCTAATTAAAACATTAGACTAAAACACTGGTACGCATTCGTAGCCAATTAGACTGGAAGCTGGACCCAACATAGTTGGGAAAGGTACGAAAGATGATGGACTAAAAATATCCTTCTCGCTTAGAAATCAAGATAAACAATTTAACTGTTTACGAGTTGTAGGTACGATCATGAATGTATAAAAGATGCAAAACAAAGTTAAATCTGTTATTGCAACTTGATACAGTGAACGGAAGGATGCAGTGAATGGACATAAAAGAGAAAACAATAGGTAGGAAATAGGTGTTTCGTTACACAAATATACAAGAAATCGGATCTGCAAGATCTACCTAGCGTTCATAGGCTTAGGTCAGACGCAACATACCGAGGTTCATATACTCAGGTCATAATATACACAACTAGCTCAGGCCAGCGGCACCAGCGGTTTGGCCCGCATCCCATCGTAACTACATCGCGCATCCGGATGGAAAAGTACCCTTATAGCCTTCTCCGAGAAGTGGGCTATCTACCACCAAAATATTTTCTTCACGTGTCTATTCAGGCAAACAAACACACTTCAGCTCCAATATTAACTTAGAAATATAAGTCTAATATCTTCTCGCTTCATGCACTTTGGTCATATTATGCACAACAATGATGACAAACAGTGTCAGATCACTTACAATAACTTCAATTATCATCGTTTACCACCTGTATTACTAACTTTACGTCTTAGTATATCAGATAAACATGGTAAACAAGAAAATGACGTAACGACTTGTTTCAAGAGACGAGTCACGCTATTTACCTTTGGGAAATAAGCAGAACGGCGTTCTAGAGATCGGATCCACAATACTATTGGTTTAAGTAAATAAAGAAAAGGACCTAGAAATATAATGTAAAAGCAATATTTAAAACAAGATAATCAGGCGATGAGAAACGCGGTATTAAGCGTAATCTACTATTACATACTTATGCCATAGATCTACCAAACAACCTATAGCCTAGGTGAACCAAACACAAAGTTTAAAAAACTGAAGGGAGGATTCCAAAACTCACGATTACAAAAATTCTGGACACCTCTAGACCTTAGGAAAATCTTGAGGCTCATTCTCTCATTCATAGACAGTGGTCAAACTTACATATAACCCCCGTAGTTTGTTTCGGGGGTTAAAAATAGCCTCTGACACAGGTCCAAACCATAATAAAGGAATACTATATCGTGATGATGCTATACATATTTACAACAGTACTTAATTCTATTTATACATCGTTTGTAATATTACTACGCACCCAGAAGTGCTTGAATGACGAATGACATCAGTTGGAAGGTCAGCTTCGGTCCTATCAATCATTTGTCAGGGTATGTCTTCCTAAGGTGCTCATAAGAATACGTTGTTGGTATAATTTGATATTATTATGTATATTGTTAATAGACTGGATATCAAAAGTGTAGCATCGTGGACCTCATCATCATCATCATTATATCCGTCAATTACTGTCTACTGCTGAACGTAGGTTTCCCCTAAAGATTTAAAATAGCTACTGGGTGAATATGTCACCAAAATTATCGTAAAACTTTTTGACACTTTCGAAAGAGTTCACATATTTCAATTTTGCGTATACATTGTTAAACTGAGCCAAATGGTTAACAAACATTTATGCATCGACCATTTCCTCAAACATTAACCTTCCTACAAGAAGACCAAAAACGCGAAAACTGTCCTAATTCAAAGCAGTATGAATCTACAGTCTACACTTCTAGTGACGTCACAATCAGGTCGATGCGATGGTGTGACCGCGTGACTCATACCGATTGTATCATCGAGTCGAGTGGCCGCTGTATCGAAATGTGCGCGCCTCGCACTTTACCACTTGATGGTACAATGGACCTGATTGAGGGAGACTTTATTAATTGAGGAGTTGAGCCGACAGGACTTCCGTTCGGCAAGATCTAGGGGAGCGGACATGTTGTTTTTTATACTGAGTCATCAAAGTGAAAGTTCAGAATTTAGAGATGTTGTTTTAATTAAAACTGGCCAAATGCAAAACAGACCCGCGCACAAAGGGTCTCCTAAAATGGCCCGAAAAAAATTGAACCTTGAAATATTTATTTTATTCAAGTTTAAATGTAAGTAGTTGTTTTGTTTCCATTGAACATGACAACTCCCTAACTATCACGGTTGATGAGATACAGCCTGGTGACAGATAGACAGTGAAGTCTTAGTAATAGAGTCCCATTTTACCCTTTGAGTATAGCAGTCTAACCGGTTCTCTATAACAAAGAGAAAAGCAAATAACAGACCCAGACAGACTATTCCAGAACATTAGATAGAAGAACCGCCTACAGGGGATCTAAA
The DNA here is from genome assembly GCF_030705265.1 of Helicoverpa armigera. Taxonomy (NCBI): domain Eukaryota; kingdom Metazoa; phylum Arthropoda; class Insecta; order Lepidoptera; family Noctuidae; genus Helicoverpa; species Helicoverpa armigera. The sequence goes on from NC_087141.1 coordinate 9,178,919, forward strand.
AAGCAATTTCGTTCAAGTTCCGAACTTACCTAAGTCACACAAGATTTATATCTTGAAATTAAGTCTGAAAGTGGGTCAATCGTTTTGCTGGACTACATCGTTGGTTTCACATTTATCAAGAGTAATAAATGAATAAAAGATATGTTAATCAAACTAGACTCTGAGAAAATACGCGCCAAATATCAAAATACGGAAGAGAATCTACAGACAAACTAGACACCCAAAACTCGTTTTATTATATAACCTATCAAAATTAGTTAAATTATATTCATACATAGCTTATTATGTTACAAACTTATGCACACATTAACGAATAAACTACCCTTGACCCCTTTGTTACTGCTGCAAGATACATTACATAAGCAAGAGATAACTATATGAAATGAAGGTATTTCTGGTCTCAAAACATCGTATGATTACGTCAAGTACTCGTGAACTTGTGCCGAATGTCCTCGATAAATTATACCTATTGCGATTGTATCATGGAGAACAAAATGACTAGAGGAGGTGTCATAACGAAATGTCTCCTAAGAAAGTAGCGCGCCAAAATGCGGGTGTGAGAGGACGAGGGACGTAACTGTTTCAGCCCTTATACGCCTTCTTTGGACCTGGCCCTTTTTTTGTAATCCTAAAAATCGTTGGTTGACAGATGTCTCAAAGAACCCGAACGCCTCTTTAGTTCACTCGTAACTAATCGTTTTTATCCACCGTATGTATCTGACCTAGGAGAAGGCGTCTGACCTACCCGCATTATGGCAGCTCCGCTCATCTTTCGTTACTACTCCGTGGATTGAACTATCAAAACAACATGACAAACACATCTTTCTTTAATCATTAAAGTGCTTGAGTTATCATTGTCTCACTATCAGTTAGCTATTTTCGTAGCAACATCTTTTATTAATATAGCCTCGTCAAGTGGTTTTGGGTACTTGAATGTTAAAACTTAATGCGCATATTTTTTTCCGACTGGATAAGTTTTTCATTTTTTGAAAAGTCTAGTGGTGAATGACAGTTACGTTCCAAAGACTATCAGCCCTTTTTCTCCTTCTAAAATTATTAGACATTGATGAAGGGTGAGCGCAAATCTCTCATGCGAAAATAGATGAGACCGATCCAACTCCCAAGCATTATCATAATTTAGGCACAAAAGAGAAGTTTATGAAGACTTATATTAATAGTTCAAAGGTTATCACCACGTGCTAAATTAAGTGACGATAAAGTCGTTTCATTTCTTTATATTTTTCAGATATTACCTATTAACATATTCATAAAATAAAAAGTATCTTCGAGACGAAATGAAAGCTTACACTTGAAAACTGTGTCAAGTTTCGAACGATAACCGATCCGCTGTTAGATAACTTTACATAGTATTAAATAACGTAAATTGTTAGGTAATTCCCTAAGATGTGTGCCGTGTTGTCATAACATTACGTCAAAGATTTCTCTAATTAAAAGACATTTTGGGAGATCTTACACGTTGAACACAAAGTATCAGAGACAGAAGAAAATTAAATAGAATTTTTTTTTTTTTTAGATTTTCTATGGTCTCTGGGACCGGTGGAGTTTGTGAAGGCCTTAAGCCATGAACCACGCTGCGGGTTGTTCGAAAGAGGTACCGCGGCCCTAGCACATAAGGCCTACGACGGAACACGACGGCTTTTAGTCAGTAAGAGTCTGACACTCCCTCACCGCTGCTAACCCACAGCGGGAGGGGTTTAGCGACGTAAAATCATCAATGACCCTCCCGCTGTGGGTTAGCAGCGGTGAGTCAGACTTTACTGACTAAAATCGTCGTGTTCCGTCATAGGCCTTTATGTACCAGGGCCGCGGTATCTCTGAACAACCCAGCCCTTGGCCTGCTGGCCCCGCTGGGTTGCTGACATCTCTTTGAGGAGCGCGTGGAACAACGCGCGCCGTCGACACGGGTCTGTCGTCTAGAAAGACAGAGGGACGATGAGCCACCCGAACTCACCGCCCACAGACCCACGCCTACGGTGGCCGGGAGTCATCTCGCGACACCCGGCGCCCATGGTGTCTACCTGGTCCAGCGCGGCGGCCGGGATGAGAGGTGCGGACTCTCTGGCGTTCCGCCTCCTCCTTCTCGAGCATGACCGCTTCGCAGAAGGAGGCGAGCGGGAGGGGTCATTTGATGATTTTTTACGTCGTTAAAAAAAAAAAAAAAAGCCATGAACCATCGTACAAGTATGAGAAGTAGGTAATAGAAAGGATGTCTTCCAGCTAGTGGAAGATGTTAGAATGCAGATTTGGACTTCAAACGGACGATAATAGCCGACACATACTAAAACGGCTGATGCTGATTATATGCACTAATATTATAAAGATGAAAAAATTATTTCTTTGTAATGGATAAACTCAAAAAACGACTAAACCAGTTTTAAAAATTCTTTCACTGTTAGAAAGCTACACTATTCCCGAGTAACAGAGGCTATATTTTACCCCGATACGGTCAGCAGTTCCCACGGGACACGGGTAAAACCGCGGGAAAACGGTTAGTTTTCTATATAATAGTGGACTGTGACTAAGTACCTATAAAATATGCTGAAGTCATAAGACTAATGGTCTAACTGTGACTGGTAGAATGTACGAGATAGAGCTCGTTTTGGCGACGGAACTGATTCACTCAAACCAGTCATAATGCGGTTCATAATCTTTATTCCACTCTGCGGTAACATTGGAGGTCCCTTACCCGACTGGTCCAAAAGGTCACCTTATTTTTACGTAGTAAAAAGGTAATAAAGGGATCACTTTATTTATCCATCGTAAAAAGGTGGTATAATTAGGAAAATTAGTACCGACATGACCTCATAGAACTGTTATCAGGTTTTGATTGCATCATACTGATTACATTGAGTAATCAGCTTTGATTAGGGCTGCCATCCGTCCGGGTTTCCCTGGATTTGTCCTCGTTTGGAGGCCGCCCGGGGGCCGTCCGGGCGGGGTTTCAAGAAGTGTCCGGGGAAAACCCGGACACTTTTCATGTAAGGAAGCACCTCATTGAATTCAAGTATATGTCAATAGTAAATGGATTACAAATTAGGTATATTTTGTTTAAAAAAAATCGTATCTACTTGTTCGGGGTAAAAATGCGATTTACGCCAAATATCCGGGTTTTTTTTAATGTTTGTCCGGGTTTGGCGAAATTTGAGATGGCAGCCCTAGCTTTGATCAAAATTAGAAACTTGTCGTATCATGTATGACCGGAGGGAGTAGTACGCTTATAGATTAGGTAAAATATGTATTTATAATCGAATCAATGTTAATGATGATTAACAAAAAAATACTCCATGAACAAAATACCTGAAACCGCAAAAACCGGCCAAGTGCGAGTCGGACTAACACATGAAAAGTTGTATGGGAGCCCCTTGAAATATTTATTTTATCACTAGCTGGTGCCCGCGACTTCGTCTGCGAAGGTTTAGTATTTCGAACAATATGTTTACAAATTGTAGCCTATGTGTTATTCTGATGTATAAGCTATATTATTGTAAAGTTTCATTAAAATCCATTCAGTAGTTTTTGCGTGAAAGAGTAACAAACATCCATACATACAAACTTTCGCGTTTATAATATTAGTAGGATAGTTTTCTGTATTTTGTTGTTATAGCGGCAACAGAAATACATTATCAATGAAAATGTCAACTGTTCAGCGAAGTCTTAGAAATAGCGTATGGAATCCTAAAAAATGTACTTTTTCCGTCGTTTACGTAATTTTCAAATTCATAAAATAATGTAAACACTGCAAAGTATTCACAAGGAATATTTTTGCGGTAGGTCAGGCATAAGGAATTCGCGGTTAACCAGCACACCTGTCGGTAATTGAAACATCTGCGCATGCGACTTTTGACCTAATAAGGGAAAGAAGGAATTCCTTGTATTTATAATTTTAAACACACTGGAATCAAAAAGTTATCATTATAATCGTGGCAAGAATATGCCCCCCATGATAAATAAAAATCCAAATAAAATTGCGTTTTTAAAATTAGTCATATGTCGTCTTACACATGCACATAGTGTTCTTGCCTTTAGACTTGAATCAATCGATTTTTGTGTAGTTATGGCCTAATTAAACTCAAGTCTAAAATAAAATTCAAAGTAAATACACTTACTGATCTTACGTTCATAATTTCAGTACCTAACAACATGGCAAAGCTCACAAATACTTTGAATATTCAACTTTCAACTAAACATTAACTTAAATAACAATTTTCTATCCTTAATGACAGGAAAAATACCAAAAACGGTGGAAGCAATTATGATTATAGGTTCAGATAACAATAAACTAGATTGTTATGGAAAATTATTTTTTCAGTCATTAAAAGTAAGCGGTTTGAGAGTTAATGATATTTTCCATTGGTATTTTTTGATGACAGGAAAATGTAAGGACAGAAACTCAATACCAGCGATGAGTTCTAATAAGAAATGGCACTAGTACGAACTTAGTTAGGAGAGAACTTAGTTAGGAGAGAATTTAGTTGCAAGTCACCGTTGAATTAGGTGATTCCTATCAAGCCCAATAAATCTGTTATATTAATTTTTCAATAAAGATAAAAGACCAATATATTGTCATGATTGATAGATGATAACACCTGTGATATTTTATCTCATATCAATTATAATGACCCCTTTTTGTAGGAGGTTCTAAATATTTTGATTAAATTTGTTAACCTAATAGACAGACATGTGTTGCTGAGTGTAGTGGGAGTGTGAGTTTGTTGCGCCACTTCTTCTTCCCAGCAAGAACACATAGGAAGTGGTGACGAGCGGGCGTTTTGGGGGCTGTCTTTTGTTTTTGACGTTCAAAAAGTCCTGATTTATCAGCCTAATTTGAATAAACCTTTTTGGGTTTGAGTTCAGGTTCCACATTCAAAAGTTATGGTAATAATGAAGAATGATATTGCATCAGCCATGTTTTATAAACATAGCTATAATTGAATATGGCCATGGAATGCTTAAAATAATTTCCAAAGGTATTTTTGATGTATGAAAGAAAATTAAATTAATAATACCGTTGTCCATAACACAAAGAAATATAAAATACTAGGGACCCGGTAGATCTTCACTATGTAAATAATTGAAGAACCGCTCAACCGCTTTTGTGCAAACTTCACATAAACCATCGACTAAATAGTTTGAAGTAAACCTAAACATTTGGTTTAGATGTTAAGCCATTCTTGAGTTTTAAAATTATAACAAAAAGTAACCAGTGGTAGTGGTCCAGTTTTCAGACCAAAGTTTCAATTAATACTCCTTTTCCTCGAAATATTATACATACAAAATAAAAGGGTGTCTGGTACCCATCATTTAGATGACCATTTTCAATATAATTTGAATTAACACTAATTTTTAATTAGTTTATCTTATGTTATATTGCACAATAAGAAAGTGTTAACAATGTAGGATTCGCACCGAATACTTTTTCACGAAAATTAGGGCAAAAAAATAAACACTTTAAATTACAATAATCAGAAAGAATCACGATAAATAAGTTTTCTAATTGATCTGGAATTAATATCATAATGCCTGTGGTTTCATAAAAAACAATAATGTATGGAATATTCTGAAACTTTAAACAGCATTTACATATTTCTTAATAATTCCAAAAAAAATAGACAATTCAGCAAATGAAAATTTCAAAAAGTCAAGAAAATCTGCTAAAATTATTACCTTCGAAACTGCAGCTTCCATGATTATTCCGATAAAATATCACTATACAAAACAAACAAAACTAAAACATTCTAAGTTGTGCGTAATTTAATCAGAAAATAAATAAAATTTAATAAAATTCGCAGATTTTCGGCAATCGTCAAATTCCACGATTCTTCTATTTACTAGAACGACCACAGACTAATGTCATTAGCTGTCAGCGCTGTCACGTTGCTCGATATGTCAAAGTCAAAAGACAAGTAGAGGCGGGTACGGTCCAAACTCCTAACGAAATAAAACCACACAGTCAGGTTTATTCCCGAGAAAAACTAAATTATTGATTGAGACTCAAAAAATAAGTGTATCGATGATTAGAATCGGTGAAGATTGAGTTAAGATAAACGTTTTTTTAATTAAACTATATTTAACTACCCTCAACTTTTTAATTAAATGTTTGAAAGTAAATGCATACGTCGTCATTCAACTACCTTCATTTCACAATCATCAATAGAAAATTAACGATTTCTCTTGCGAACGAATTTCAGCAGCTCAAGTTAATTTTTGTGATATAATAATGATGGAAGTGGATTCAGATGACAGAGTAAGTAAAGCTTGTTATTAACAATGTGAAATGTTGCATTATTTTTACTTCTAGTCTTCATCTTGGTTTTTTATTCATATTGCGTACCTATGTGTCACTTATGTTCAATGGTTACATTTATTGTTTCTTTTCTTTGCAGGACAATGTTAAAAGGCACAACAGTTTTACAAGCCCTAACATTAAACGAGCACCAGTGGCTAAAAGAGTTGGAAGAGAACGTTGTCACAGTTATCATGCTCAAACACCAAAAGCTACAAAAAGCGCAGAAAGAGCGCGCTTAGAAGTTCCTAAAGTAAGTGCGTTACACTACACTTACTAAACTGCTATGGATAAAACTAAAATAAAAAATCTTTGTGATAAGTAAAAATAAAACAGAGAGCAAAAAGTAAAAATAAATTATTTATATACGAATGCATCCATAACTATGTCATTTTGACAGGTATTTGACACTTACGAGATGCGTTCCAAAATATAAAAATTTCCCTAAAAAGTAAATCGAAAAAATAACTTTAAAATGTGTTAAATAAATATTTAACGTAGCTAAACAATTTCTCTATAAATTTTAACAACTTTTACAGTTGTTCCATTATTATTTTCAACTTTCAAAACGAGATTATCATTACTAAAAGTAGTGGCTGCAGGCATTACCAAATATGGAGTTTGCTCGTTTTCCCAACCGTCCTCCCTTCGATCCTTAGTAGCTCTCGGTTTTATTTTCTTTTAAACAATTGTGTTATATTCAAATGTTTTCATTGCATTTTCTAGTGTAATAATAATCATTTCTTCTTTATAATCAAACGTGAGTTGGAGTTCTATAATAATTGTAGTGTCAAAATATAGGTCACAGTGGCGTATAGGTTATGTTAGAAGTGAAATATTCGGATAGTTGTTGTTTGTATTGTTGTTAACTGGTTACTTTTCGCGTTACAGATGTCGTTTAGGGTGGTGCGCAGTTCTAAATTCCGCCACGTTTACGGGCAGGCCCTGAAACGTGAGCAATGTTATGATAACATAAGAGTGTCAAAGAGTTCTTGGGACTCTACGTTCTGTGCGGTGAATCCTAAGTTTCTGGCTATAATCGTCGAGTCCGCCGGCGGAGGCGCCTTCATAGTACTGCCACACAATAAGGTGAGTTTATTTCATTGAACAGTTTGCGCATTTCTCACAGATTCAAATCTAAAAGATATTTACCAAATCTCTCTTAATTCTACACTGAAAATATTATATTGAGGCGCTTAGTCATGCTTGCTGATTTATAAATAACCACTTCTGGATTTAAAATGTGATTTACTGCTAAGAAAGTGTGTTTTATTGAGAATTTGTGATATAATTTTGCATTCTTGTCAAAAATCCTGATTGAGGAAAATCTAGTTTTAAAACTTCAGAAGTTCTATGAAAAGCTAAATAACTCAGTTTGTCTATTTAACAGAATTTAAATATTAAATAGCAAATGATATGGATATCTCATGTTACATTGGAAATCTTAGTAAGGCAATAAAAGACCTTAAAACTAATATTTGACAAATATTAACTTTAACTAATACTGGACAATTTTTTAATTATAAAGTGAGTAATATTATAGTCAGTGCTTTTATTACTCTCATTGCAGCCTGGATCAAGTATTATATTAAATTATGAATTAAATATTTAGTCTGCTATCTCAAAACTAGAGAACCGTGACTAATGAGACCGCAGGATTTAAGCTGTAACGGTATAACAAATAAACTGCACAGTTATTTATATACGGTTAACACTAAATATGATATGAAACTCTCTAGGTATTCTAACTTATTTCTGTTAAAGACTCGCAGTATAAAGCAATAACTATTTTGAAAATATTTCTCAAGATCAATGCATAGAAGTTTATTTATAGGAAGAGGCTTTCTTGGATAATATTTACTAATCATAATATTGTATTAGCATGTTGTTAAAATTTAGAAATATTTTTATTTATTCACCATTTTAAAGGAAAACAAATTCCAACAGCAAATTACACATTCAAGTTATGTACAACTAGCTTGTACCCACATCCCTTAGAATTTTCTTTCTGTACCCGGACAAACATGTAGTCTAGCTTCCCTCCATAAATAGGTGACAACCTGAAAAAAAACTTTTTGGTCTGATTTGAAAAACTTTTTGAAATTAGACAAACTTTATACAAACAAACAAACTTTATAACTTCTCAATTTTAGTATAGTGTATTTAAGTATATTTTTTTCTTATCTGCAGTCATTGAATCTTAAGTCAAGGTTATTTTCGATGTGTTGATGACTCATTTTTTTTGCATTCCTGTCTTGTAAGTCCTTGATAGTGCCAAAGGCAGGTTTTTTAATTACGAATATGTTAATTTTGCAACAATTTTCAATTAATTGGTGCTTATGCTCAAACTCTCAAAAATGCCAATTTTGAATTATTATTTTTAAAATATTTAGTTGCCTGTCACTTGGTAAGTATCGGCTAATTAGGCATAGATAAGAAGTATTATCTTAGATTTTTTTCCATAATTGTCATCATTGCAAAAATTCTCAAAATCTGATACTAAACAGTAAGATTACACTGAGCAGTAATAATTAGAAGATAATGGAAAATAACATCTGGTGTTAACCGTGAAGCCAAACTTTGTACAAGAGTCAAAATCTAGACATTCTCACTTTGTAGTTAAAAGCGCAAATGCAATCTATGATAGAGAATTTGGTGATGATATCTTTATCAATATTAAATGGTAAAACTTGTCTGTAATATCATTTGTACACCAAAATAACATACCTACATATAGGTTCTCGCTGAGGCGGCATATTGGGCTGACAAAGTGTAGTCTCACTATAAGACATGTCATCGACACGAAAGAAGAAGAAGAATAGGGTACTTTTATCTAGATTATTCTAGATGCCTGAAGTAGCTTCCTCATGTGGAACTGCTGATGGAAGCTAGTAATTGAATAATATCTAGAATTGGACTTTTAATGCAACTTCACTGGAAATAGCCGATAGCTTTGATAAAATTAAGCGGATGACATTAATAGGCTTATCAGATCCTGGACATACATATGTCATAATTTTATGAATAAAAGAGGATGTAATATTATCTTATCTCTATATTGTCTATGTGTTGTTTCCTGACCACTCCTAATTTTAGTATTACACATGCTGCAATCTATTGCGGTTGATTAATTGTTTAAATTCTCATTATTATTATTAGTCAGTGAAAGTAATTATTTAGTTCACATTAGAGTATTCTGAAACTTGTGTATGATTGATGTCATGATAAACTAGACGCACAACCAGATTAAGCTTGATAGTAAACTCTATCTATGGGTGAAGATGGCATGAATGTCTATGCAGCAGTTTTAGTAGTTATTGCAAACATTTAGATGCAGTGGACGATTTTTTTTTTAAGCTGAGGCACATATTTAACAATTCAATTTCTTAAAATACATCTGCTAATTCCATTAGGAGCACGATAATGCCATTTAAAGCAATTATTTTCTACCGTTTTAATTACGAATGCTAATAGATCGCAAATTAGTGCATAATGACTGTAATACATTCACTCTATCTTTGTCTGTATTATGATAATAAGTGTAATAAAGATTGTTGAGTTTTTTTACTGTAAGTGTAGATAGTCCGGTGACTCAGAAACATGGACGGTGGCAGAATACTGTACCTATATTTTTTTACTTTATAATTCTATTTATTTCTATTTTTTTTAGCTCAAGCAGCTATTCTGCCACTAGAGAGTATTTCAAAACATAAAAATCATATAAAAAAATATTTCTTTATTCATTTTTATTACATAGAAAAAAAAAACAATTATGGAGTTTTAAAATAACTTAGAGCATAAATTCTATTTGTATAAATGCTATTGGAAAACAAATCAAAATAATCTGTTGTTTGAAATTAGAAAAAAAATATTGTAAAATTCATAGTTTGTGCACAAGAAAATGTCTCGCATAGTTAGAAACAAATTATCTCAAGTTTAAACAAAGTACACCATACTTAGGTAATTAGCTAATCTTTGTTCGCTCAAGAAATTCCTCATTTATCACGTCTCAGTTCTAAAGGTTATTTTTCTAATGTCATATTTTACAATACATATTATTATCTGTAACTATGTAGGAACAAGAAGTTTGTATAGTTATCACAGTATAAACAAACATCCATGAGTAATATGTAGTAATTCCGTTATTTACTTATGGATTAGAATAAATTGTTTTTCCTTATTTACGCCTTAAGTACTTGTATTAACAGCATAGTAGAGGTAGTATGGGTTTGAAACTGTGACAGCAACGAGTTTTACATAAATAGGAAAGGTGGTCTATAAAATAATTGGTCCTTATATTCTGCTTCTAAAAACATCACAATATAAAAGTTAAAAAAAAAAATGAAATTCTTACAATTTAGTATAAACTTACTTTAAACCTAGCACTAAAGCCGGTACATTTTAATACCATGGTTTATAATTTTTTGAAATTGTGGAAACGGTATTTCCATACTTTTTACGATAGCCAAAGGATTGAATTCCATGTCCAGGACATGGAACATTCCCCAAATTTCCTGTTCCAAATTCGAAAATCGACCCTCAAAACCAGCCAGTTTTATCAATAAACCTACACACACAGCCTTCTTTACAAACTCATTTTTATCAATCGAACAATGCGAGGCGACAGATAACGCTCATTGTGCAACAGATATGGCTAAACAATGGTACCAAACAATGCGCAAACGCATAGCAAAAACTATTGAGCATGGGAATGGCAAGTGTTTGTTGAGTGTTGTAATAGGTAAATAGGTTATTGGTTTAAGTTTTTATGCAACTATTGTTGTGTTATGATGTCGTGTAAGGCCTGTGTGTAATGTGTTGTGTATGTATGTGTCACAGTTGTATTCCAGTATTCTTTCTTTATTTAAATGTATTACTTTTTTCATCCTAAGATTTGCTGACCTGATCCGATCTTAAATTGATGAGAATCGCAAAAGGAATTTAAAGTCTATATTTTTGTCGAAGTTAAAATAATGCCTGATCAAAAAGAATCTTTTTGCTTGGATTCCAATTACATAGTTCATTGGTCGACTTTACACACGTGTGAAACAATGCTCAATCATAACATAATATTCTTTTAACATACCAACTTGGAAATATTTTTCCTCGTGTTCAAAGGACCAATGCCCTATACGATTACCTATACTATGACAATAATATATGTAGATATAAAGTCCTACAGATAGTAAAGGAAACAATGGGTGTCGACAATGGGCTGACAAAAACCTGCGGCATGAATGTTTACTAAAGCTTGGGTTTCCTAGGAAAGCGGTGCCGTCATATAGCGGCCGTCTTATTACGGACGCAAATAGACGGTCGTCTTTACGGTGATTACATGTTGAAAGTTCCACGGCCGTTTTAACACACCGTCATGAACTTTTTGTTAGTTGTATCATACTTACTAACCTGTTTTATTTAATATTTCTCAAATTTCACAACACCAATTCTGTTTAGTTGACTTTTCTATAATCTTTACTTTTTATGTTCTAAATATTGCCTTCGTGGTTTCGAACGAAATCTATTAAAATTTCGTCGTCCTCGCTGCTCCAAGAGTTGTAACAAATTTTTGACGTTGTTCCGCAAAAAAAAACACAAATACGTATTAAAAAAGCTTCACCGCTTTCAATAAAACGTTCACCAAACTATCTGACACCGTCAAGACGGCCGTCATGCAAATGGCGGCACCGCTTTTTGAAGTTACGGCGTCAGTTAACGCTCTCTAGGAAACCGCCCCATTTTGTTTACATAGACAACGTTCTGGTGATGTCTTTCACCGCTGTATTACGGTCGCTATATGACGGCACCGCTTTCCTAGGAAACCAAAGCTTAACTGACGCATGCCTCGACGCTGTGTCATCTAATTGATATAAGCGGTGTGACGTTTCCTTATTTTTACCTCTTTTTGTGTGAGTTAATGGAGGTTTTGGCTAAGTAATAGTCGCACGGGTCAATCTTGAGTTGACCATCTCGTCATACAGAAGTTCTCTGTGTTTCAGAAGGGTCTTTAATTAGAGCATAATTTGGACATCTTTTGCAGCCTTTAAGCCAGACAGTCTGACAACTAGTCTTACCAAACAGCATTGGGTTGGAAGTCAAATACTGGTAGCATTAGACGTGAGGCCTACTTACATAGTTTCAAAAAGACCGATCTCTGATGAATTTCTTAACAAACAACGTAGGAATATTTTTGACAGCCAAATTGAAAGTATGGGTTTAGTAATTTCAGAGTAAGCTTTTCGGCATCAGGTATCAAACCGAAAATGTAAGAATTCCAAAAATATTTCCCAAACTAGTCCTCAAAAACACGCAAACCTAATTCAATCCTTACAAACGCACGAACGCATTCGATACCATATCTCCCGATGGTGCATAATGCTTCGCGATAACCGATACAGAACACGTCATTTACATCGAATTACAAGTCTCATTTATCAGCTACCTACAATTAACATCAGGTCTTGATTTCACACGCCGTTTACAGAGCTATTGAAGGCGCATCAGCTACCTACAATTAACATCAGGGCTCGATTTCACACGCCGTTTACAGAGCTATGATGGTAGGGATCATTAGGTTCTGATGAATGATGTTGTTGTCTGTGTGTCTGGTATGTTATATGTATGGAGTGTATGCCAAGGTATTTCAGTTAAAGAGCTTGTAATTTGTATTTATTTTTGAAGTAGTATTGTTGTTCATTATGCCATGGTCTGGAAAGTAGTATGTAAGGATCGTAGAAGGTCCCCTCTGGATGTTCTGTATACATATGAACATATCCATTCCACGTCCATTTGTTTTTGTATTATTTAAGTAGTTGTTAATTAGTTCAAGCTGTTGTTTTTGAGGAATACATTTTTGTATTGCCAAATAAAGGTCAGTTATCATCAAAAAGCACTAGTAAGCCTAAGTAACAAAAGTCCTTATCAATGTCCAAATCCAAAATACGCATATCCAGGATGTTAGATTCCTATCTCATACTTGATAACGTCTCTAAGATAAATACCAAACAGTGTAACAGTTCGTAATTTCCTTTAACTTGACGTTGCACGTTGTGCTCGTATCGTTATCTAAGAGATAAGACGCAATCTTCGGCCTTCAGCGGGAGCAATGGTTAGACAATATCCTAAACAATGCTACAAGCAGTCGTAATAACAATAACATGCTGTTTAGATATTGTTTATTTATGTGGTCGTTTTATACTGTTATGTATGTAGGTCCTCATCATATGCTTAGCCTTTTCCTACGGTGGGGTCGGTTTCCAATCTTAACGGGTGTAGTTGAGTACCAGTGTTTTGCATGGAGCGACTGAATATCTGACCTCCTCAACCCAGTTACTTGAGCAACTCTATACTCCTCGGTTGTTGGAGCTTATTGGTCCTTTTATCCGCAGTGTCAAAAGCTCATATGAAGTATTCTTAGCAGTTCTGTTACCTCTTTACCTCGTCTTATAATCCTAAATGTACCCCTTTGTTTTGTGTTCTGCAAATATGTAGTAAGTTATTCTTTTGGTTACATTTTGGTAACGTGTAGTAAATATTCGGGACCTTTTCGATTACGGGCTGATGGCATAGCAACAATGACACCTTCATTGGTACCAACAGAACACCCGTAGGCCAACGTGTCAAGTTCGTGTGGAAACCACTGGACATGTCTATAAACAAAACACGTAAATTTAACGCGCTCCACATTGCGTACGCGCACGGAAAATAGATCCGACGCAGTTTCTCACACTGCTCTGTAGTTCTCACGTTTTTTTGGTACTAAGGGAGTGAAGAAAGTACTGCAGAAGCTAACTTAATGATTTACTTGTAGACGGTTTTACTGGCTACATAACGTTCTTCTGAAGATGTAGATTATCAAGAATAAGCCGAATACTAATGCAGTTCTTAAATAAGTGAACTTAAGCGTTGTTAAAGCTTTTCTTAGCTTTGTTAGACACTATTCTGACAATGGCTGCTTTTTTAAGTACGTAGTTTAAAATAAAACCTCCAGGACAATAATTCTGTTTTCGATTTCCATCTGAAAATTAATTCTGGAACCCGATGAAGATGTTCCAAGAATTAATTATCACACGTTGACCTAAATATAGTATTCCTAGAAACGGCTGACTAAATATTACCACAGCGAAATGTCGTAAATTTTAGTTAATTGCTATAAATTAATAAACTGGGACGCTAAATGGAGTGCCTGAATTTATGTTGCTTTAATAGATCTTATTTATAAGCTAAGAAAAGTGGGCTTACTCTATGACCCATTTTTGCATTCATTCGGAAATATATTTTTTGCCTATAATCATCCCTTGTAAACAGCGCAGGATTGCAGGTGTATTCAGTTGCAGAACTAAGGGGGACGTAGTTTATTTTATTTATTTTTGGGGTAATTTTGTGTGTTTCCTCAAATTATTTCGTCTTACCGAAACTATAGTTTCACTTTTATAAACCTTCAATTTTTAAACCAGTACATTTCCACACACTGTTCTACCCACCAACAGTCGTAGTAATAGATCTTGTCACATATTATTAAGATCTCCATTCACAATCTCTATTCCCGTGCATTAGGTCATGCTACACAAGGTCAGGACTGGACGTGGATAGACGGCTTTCTGATTAGGAGTTCCGTTCAGTAATGATAGCTCTTCTGTTTGTCTGTTTGTCTGCTGTTGTGCCGAGTGAGAATAGCGGACGGAAAGGTCAGATAACAGCAAAAACGGATGTTTTCGATATTTTTTTGTAATAGGGTCCTGTTGTGGAGGATATAGAGGAGTTAAAGAGTAGTCCTAATTAAATACTGTCTGGATTATAAAAAGTTGGAGTAAAGTAACCTTCAAGGTTCAACAAACGTTTTTGTGAAGGATAGTTAAAACTGCCTTGATTTATACTTGTAAAAGAAAGAGATATATGGCAACATATATCTTCGTGAATCTACGTCTAATTTTGTATTTTATACATGCAAGACAAATGAAGAGTAGATTCTTTGGCGTGCAAAACTTTCAGTGTTGCATTAATCATTACACACGCCAGCACAATGAATACAAAAATATATTCTTCAACGCATCGATGATACAGACTTATTCGTACGAACTTATCGACGCGTACCATACAAGACGCATTGATTTGCCGTGAGTAATGGCAGTTTTTTGGCTATCACACAACTCCTTATGAGCATCCTATCCTATATATAGGTATTACAAACATTGTACTACAAGTTATTATTAGTACATCATGATTTGATACATCAATTTGTTGGTTAATCCAATGTTGGTGACCAATTCGCCAATTTTACGATGCAGATGCGACGCGTGGGTCGTTTGTTTCCACTGAATGATGTTATCACAAAAATGTACAATACAAAAACAATGCTGCAGCGAACGCTTTACAAGCCGGCTTGTACAATAACAGAAAATGCCAGAATGTTTTACATATACGAACATACACTCCCCCACATTCCAAAAGACGCTGGAATTAATACTATCACAGAAGCAGAAGCGTGTCTCGAACTTTTATGTTTGCTAAAGTCCGTTGAAAACGAAACAATATTAAAAACTTGTTGGTTTATTATGACTTGTGATCCATCACCCATTTGTCTCATCTAAGACGCTCAAAAAATCCGGACAGCAACACCACTAGAAATTCGCCCTTGATATACCAAAAGAATAGCACACATATGCACGTCGAACCAAATTCACGTACAAAACAATGTTCGAACGTTCTATAATTAGCTGTTATTATTTAAGAAATCTATTTATGTATGTTTGTGTATTGGGTAATAATTCGGCAGACGGAAATCGAGGGCCCGCCTACGCGCGCCGAGAAAAGCGTAGCGACGTGTGCAAGCGTGTGTTACACGAGCAGGATTCTGATGCACAGGTATTGCATGGAGTATGGATTTCATAGTTTACCTTCACGGTACTGTGGTCCAAAATAGATGGAAACTGGAGAATGAAGAATGCGCAGCTTGGAAAGCTCTTTGTTGTATTGTTCAAATTCGACTGTGCGGAAGACGGACGCGCTAATATGATAAGCCATAAATGCAAGGACCTAGCAGAAACGAATAAACAAAACTATTTGAGAACCTTATTGGGATATACGCAACTTTTTGCTTCCCCAAAGATTTCTACAGTGGTTACATGCTTTGTAACTGGGCTTCCAGTGATTTTCTTCCCAATGCCCTAACCTAGAAAGAAAACAGGAGACCCCTTCATACAAAAACTTTCGCAATCAAGTTTCTTAACCCATTGCAAAAACCTGACCTCATTCATACACCGGGCTTTTCCTCGATACAAGTAGCCAGAAGAAGAACATCAATCAGACGTCAGTGCGACATGCCCACGTGTTTAACGAACACATTTGCGCGTCTCAATCACACCTGTGTCCTACCTGTGACGATTAATCAGACGTTTGATTGTTTTATATGGGATTTATTTATAGACAATTGATTTACGGCAGTTTTGATTATATAAAAAAACTTCAAAGGATGAAACTGGTATTCTAGAACGATCATTTTAGATCTTGTCTTGGGAATGAATTTGAGATCCACTTGGTTAACTTTGATATACATCCTATTGGGTTTTTGCTCAAGTAAGGTGTCTCCTGAAGTGTGGTATCTCGCTCAAATCTCATTCTAAATTAAGTTTGTAATAGGAACCTCAAACTCTTTTGTATCGCAGTAACCTAACACTTCGCTCCATCTCTGTGACCTAAACTCCGAACATCGTATCGGATAACTGGAGTCGTTCCGACTGTTGCCAAATTAGAATAGCACCGCGCGACTTTATCGCATGGACAACAAAACAACGAACGGATCGTAAATTGGGAACTGCAAAACATTCTCATAACTTTAATAGAAGTTATTCTGGATTTACTGAGATCGTGAGGACCTATATTTACATATTACTACTTCAAATATGGATGAGCACGCTCTACCGTTGACACTCAAATTACCGCGTACATGAAAACAACACAAAATTGACACGGTTCTGAATAATTACTGGCTTAATGTGCCAAACGGCCATTCAGTACCATTAGCCCCCGGTCGGTGTGACACAGTGGCACTCCGGAACACTTGGGGAATTCGCACTGTAATAATAATGGCCGTTTGGCGCGCTGCCATCTACTCGGAACACGGCGAATCGCATAAATATTCGGACAAACGTTTGATCAAATGTTAGGATGTGATGTAATGTGGTACACCTGAAAATGAAGATAGGAGATTATATTGATTTTGCGTTGCTAGGATGCATTTAGATGATCTTATTTGAAATCAAGAAAGATTGTTCTAAACCGATCTCCAATATCTACTATATATACTGCAATATCGTCCTTATACTTTTGATCCTCCTGACTCCTGATATTCAACGATGCTATATTGATAAACCAAAGACGAAATTAATTTCTCGGGTGAATCCCTGCCTGAAGGAGGATAGAAAAACCACGTTGTACGGCAAATATTTTTACTTTGTAAAAAGCGACAGCGTATATTGGTTTCCTTTGTAACAGCACAGTATCTGTTACTACAAGAAATAAACTAAAAATATTCACACTTTCGTAACCTATTTACTCTGGTCATCCAGTGTTAGGAATTCCTATTTATACAATGTTGTCTCAAAACTAGCGATTTACGCTTTCATATGACATTTTGTATAAGCTTTTGGACGTAAAATATAGAGCTGTTGACCACAACTGTCACATTTAAATATTATAGTAATCCTGCTCAGTTCACATTTATAGTTATAAAATCTATATATAATTTGGTCCTAGTTTTCGTCCTCATTTCATCCTGTCATATGTAATGACCACTGCCAAAAAACCTTTCAATTTTTTGTTGCAAGTTTTTTTTCTTTACAAGAATTGACCAAATCTGGCGGATACATATATTATGATAGGTAGGTAACTGTTTTTTCAAATAGCAGTTTGAGGATTTAAATAAAATGGCTCTATCAAAGGCTAAGTTTGGTCATCTGATTTCTAACTTAGGACCAAAACTGACAATTTCATAGAAAGTAGCTTAACAAGTCACATTTTGTAGAAGCATAAGTCTTTGATGCTCTCATATATCTTATAATCCATATAACAAATAATAAAATGCCTGTAAGATATACATAATAATAAACTGCGACAAGACAATTATTTATATGCTCGTAAACATATAATTATGGTTTATGCGATAGCTTTGGATTAAATACTCCAAATGGTTCGCGTATTTGAGTGCATTATAATCATTGTACGCTTGTAAATGTAAACTATAAATACTGAGAGTAATTTTAATTGTAAACACCTTGGAAGGTGGATGTATTTTATTTATTTGTATTTAGATTCAAAATGTCGTGTTTAACTACGACCTACATTAGCAATTTATACTCTACTTGTGGCGCCAAAAATGTTTAATTACGTATTTTCAAGATGGCCGACTTTCACTAGGTCGTTAGTGCACGTGAAAGTTTTCGCGCCCATAATTTTCAGAGACAAGGCGAAATAATTAATTGGCGCGCAAACTTTGCAGATAATTAAATTGCTGTTTTGTTTTTATTGTTTGTACTTTCACATTGTTTTTTGAGTCGGGAAAGAGAAATTAGGTTTTGTATAACACATTCAAGTTTTATTTCAGTAACTGAAACTTTAGACTGGCAATTGAATATGTTTACCTACTTTCTTCGCTTTACAATGTCAAGGTCTCGTATCATCCATTCACATTATTTTTATAACTTCAGTCCTACGACACACATACTTTCCAATGACACTACGACTTAAAACTAAACCAAAACTAAGCTGATAAATCAACACTTAGCGAATGTCAAGAAGAAAATTGGGAAGATAAAACACTACTTTTCGAATGTCAGAACAAGCGACAGTCCCCCAAAACGCCCACACTTCACCACTTCCTATATGTTATCGCCGAACCAACCAACACAAATCTTCTTAGTTAATTAATGCCAATTTTCTTGGTTTCCAGGTTGGTCGCATACCGGCGGACCACCCGCTAGTGGGAGGGCACAAGGGCCCCGTGCTCGACATCGCGTGGTGCCCGCACAACGACAATGTCATCGCTAGTGGCTCCGAGGATTGTGTTGTTAAGGTAAGCAGGTCTGCGTACATTATCATCCTCCTGACCTTATCCTAATTTTATTTGAGGTCAGCACAGTATATTTTCTGTTCCATGCTCTTATCTGCCGTCGTCTCATGAGTAAAATTATCTCCAGCCATATCGACTTTTTCAAAATTCATAGATCGTTTTTTTGGCCCCTCCTCTGGTCGTCTCCTTTCTCTGTATCCATCCTGATTTCTCTGCAATTCCCTATGACGTACATAAGTACCTTACTACTACTAACCTTTTTAATTCCTGTACCTTATTTGAGTAAATAAATGATATTGTTTTTTTTTTTTTTTTATTTGATTTGTTTAATTTCTTAATTTTTTTATATACCCTATGCTGTTAGTGATCCGAAGGGCATATGCAGACCAGATGTGTTTGTCTCCATTTTAATGCACGTGAATCGCGATACAAATGACAACAAACCACTTTGTCTTCAGACCTGAGAACCTATTACTACGACTCACGACACATTCCTCCCCGCAGGTATGGCAGATCCCCGACGGGGGCCTGTCCCGCACCCTCACGGACCCGGTGGTGGACCTGGTGTTCCACCAGCGGCGCGTGGGGCTGGTGCTGTGGCACCCCACCGCGCAGAATGTGCTGCTCACCGCCGGCTCTGATAACCAGGTCAGTTTGGATATACCTGTACCAGTATGTTCAGTAGGACAATGGACAGTGGTGAAAATGGTGTGGAATTATGGAGCAGTCTGGATGATACCAGTTGCTGATATGCCTCAAGCTTGACTCCGCGTTACTATCAATCAGCGTAATTGCCCAGACACAGGAAAGTCATAAAATATACATATTTTAAGTACTTATGTTCCGCATACGCTTCGAAAAAGTTATTGTTATAGGTACTAAGCACCCATTTGACCATCAAAGCACTTAATGGTGAAACTTTCTGGTTTCATGGTTCCTAATATTTAGAATGCCCCTTTATTATCTTGTCATATAAAATGAAAATATTACATTCTGTCACTAGATAGCGATATGGAACGTGGGCACCGGCGAGGTGCTGCTGACGCTGGACTGTCACCCGGACCTCATCTACTCCGCCTGCTGGAACTGGACCGGCTCCAAGCTCCTCACCACCTGCCGCGACAAGAAGATCAGGTAACCATTAGTACCTACTACTACTATCGTGCTGTCTTCATATCCACCTATTGCCATCCACTGTTCTTTCACTGAATCTTGGTCTTGAGCAGACCGCATCTTACGTTCTGTAAATATTTTACTAATTAATCAAATATTTTACTAAACAATTTTACTAGACATAACTTCCACTGGTTAGACATACGTACTACCTCTGCTATGCTATTTAATTCGGGAACAAATATAATGACCACCATAAAATGCTTTGATACCCTTAGTTTTGCAACCAGAAAAATCTACTGAACACCAGAAAAATAAAGTCTAAAAATGTAATAGTACCAGCTATTTTAGTCACGACTTCACTTTAAATTGTATTCGACCACCAAATTTAGTAAATGATCACCAACTCTTGACGACCAAATTGATGTATTATTTTTGCCTAAATAAGTCACTGTGATTGCCATAAAATGTAGGCTTATTATCAAATAAAGTATTATGATGCCATATTAAGTTATGTGTCCGGCTTGCAATGCATGCGTGAGTGTCAGTATGACGAGTGACAGGGGAAAATGGAAGAAAATGACATATTGCGCCGACCCCAAGTAAAATTGGGAACAGGGCAGGAGAAAGAAGAAGAAGAATGTGTTTCTCAATACACTCCCTCGAAAACACACTCTTATCGCACTGTTTAGAGGCATGCAATAGACAATTTTCCACCCTAGTGCAGGAAAAGGGTCCCCATAATGTTATTACATTTATTGTATCAGGCCGAACTGATTTTTTTGGAGTCAGTTTACTTAAACAGGATAGCAAGATGTAAAAACTTTGATTATCATTTTATATTAAAACGCTGGTATAATTCTGATGATCATTCACTACTTTTGGTGATCATTTACTACTTTTCGGATAACAATGATTTATTTGGACTCATTTTGCTTAAATAGGATAGCAGAATGTAAAAACTTTGGTTATCATTTTACTTTAAAATGGTGGTTTAATTTTGGTGATCATTTACTATTTTTGGCTTGCGCATGATTTATTTTGGAGTAATTTCACTTAAATAGGATAGCAAAGTGTTAAACTTTGGTTATCATTTTACATTAAAATGCGAGTTTCATTTTGGTGATCATTTACTATTTTTGTCTGCTATTTGTTACTATTTCTGGTGATCAGTTAAACATAAGCCATTTGTGTTGTCTAGAGTTTAGACTAAGTGAATGGTCAGTTTATCTAGAATTTTGAGGGAAGTTGCAATTTCTCAGCGCCCCTTACAATTATTTCCTATGGACACTAGACATAGTATTTTTTTTGACTGATTTGACGTTTTAACGCGACAACTAAAACTGTACCTTTTCATTTGATTTATACGAAAAGTCTTTGCCTTTTTTATAAAAATAACTGTATTTTTTTGCAAATAATCCTTTTTGGCAGTCCAAGAAAAAATATTTAAATAAGGCTTTACTAATTTGTCCGTGTGTTCCAGGATCATCGACCCGCGCAAGGGCGAGGTGGAGTCGGAGGCGGTGGCGCACGAGGGCAGCAAGGCCTCGCGAGCCATCTTCCTCAAGCACGGGCTCGTCTTCACCACCGGGTAAGTAGCATTCCTGCACTGAAATATAACTTAGAAAATATGTACTAATATGGGAAATGTGTGAAACTTATGTGGGTGTTTCGAGAGGCTCTTTATTATGGCTCCTGGGTATTAAAAATCTACTAATAAATAAAACATTCATCATCTTACGTAAAGATGTCAGTAATTTGTTAATGTGTGATGGGGCAGTCGCTTGGGTTTTGTTCTGTAATTTTGATATTTTAAATGTGTTGTTTGGAAAATGGGAAAGTATGAAATTAGTCCCGTAAGAAGAAGACTCGTTCTTTTTGGAACTTTTTACTTATTGAAAAGCTGTAACAACTTCATCTAATTCACAGATTTTACTGACTTTTCTGAATACAACTATAAACACTCATTTGTAGTCATCATCTTCCGAGCGTTTTTTCAACTTTGTTGGGGTCGGCTTCCAGTCTAACCGGGTGCAGCTGAGTACCAGTGTTTTACATGGAATATAGGAATATTTCATTCCTTTTTTCCCTCGTTCCCAGGTTCAGCCGCATGTCGGAGCGTCAGTACTCGCTCCGCACCCCGGACGCCCTCGCGGAGCCGATCGTGACGGTGGAGATCGACACCAGCAACGGCGTCATGTTCCCGCTCTACGATCCCGACACTAACCTCATCTACCTCTGCGGGAAGGGCGACTCCGTTATACGATACTTTGAGGTACTGCATCCTTATCGGCCTAGCCTGTTCCTATACCCGGATGTAGCGGAGCCGATCGTGACGGTGGAGATCGACACCAGCAACGGCGTCATGTTCCCGCTCTACGATCCCGACACTAACCTCATCTACCTCTGCGGGAAGGGCGACTCCGTTATACGATACTTTGAGGTACTGCATCCTTATCGGCCTAGCCTGTTCCTATACCCGGATGTAGCGGAGCCGATCGTGACGGTGGAGATCGACACCAGCAACGGCGTCATGTTCCCGCTCTACGATCCCGACACTAACCTCATCTACCTCTGCGGGAAGGGCGACTCCGTTATACGATACTTTGAGGTACTGCGTCGCAGTGAAGCTTGGTGGTGAAGGTCCAGGGTTCGAGTCCTGGTACGGGCTGAAATTGCCTTGTGGGTTTTAGAAACTTCCACCATGCAGCCCGGAGCCTATTTATTGTCTGTGTTACACAACCCTTGCCGTAGCAATCGTTGTTAAAATTCAACACCAGCTGTGAAGTTAGTAAAAGTTACAAAGGTAACCATGGCCAGAATGTCGGTCGACAGCCACCAACTTTCTTTTTGTACACAGGACCAGATCGTAATCTCACCACATTCAGCTGAACATCTGACCTCCTCTTTGATAAACATAAAATCATGTTTTTAAGTAGTAACATATTGTTTTTGTGCAGGTGACACCAGAGCCACCATTCGTTCACTACATCAACACCTTCCAAACGCCAGACCCACAGAGAGGTAAGCTATACGCATTTTTTTTACATTATGCCCAATCTTCTCCAAATAACTTTCAGAATGTTGAAAAGTAAATATGAACGATAATTCCCAGGCATCGGCATGATGCCGAAGCGAGGTTGCGACGTGGCCACTTGCGAAATCGCCAAGTTCTACCGATTGAACAACTCCGGACTTTGTCAGGTAAGATGTTTCAATTGTAGTTGCTGTGAAGATGAGATGTCGATACATATTTTTTGCTATAATCACAACTCCAAAACTTTTGAACTTGCTGTAGATTCGTATTTGATGACGGCCGACTCGAAAGTAATTGTTAACTTGAATTTAAGATATTTTTTTTTAGTTTTTTATTATTTTTGATAAAAAATATTATCGAAATAGGTATTACAGCTTGATATGAAAAATATATTACGTCATTTGCATTTTTGAACATCCAAAAAAGTTGCCGATTTTGACAATTCAGTAAAAGTTTTGACTTTAATTGGTTATCAACTACAATACAGTATTAATCTAAAATCCTCCTCAATTCCCCCGCAGGTGGTATCAATGACAGTCCCCCGCAAGTCGGAGCTGTTCCAAGAGGACCTGTACCCCGACACCCTCAGCGACGAGGCGTCGCTGACGGCGGACGAGTGGCTCGCGGGCGAGGACGCCGAGCCCTGCACCATGTCGCTCAAGGTACCATGTAGGACTGACCTAGGGGGAGGGTAGGAGTAGGAGTAGGTCACTTTAGGGCTGGTTGTAAAACTAGGACGTTAGGACTGGATAAAGACTTCAGGCTAGTGGCTTTGGGGCTAGGAGTAGGTGCCTTGTAGACAATTTTAGGGATAGTTTTCATGGTCAAAGTGGGACCATGGCGCTCAAGGCAGCATGTAGGATTGGGGTAGTGGGTTTGTAGGTTGTTTTAGGGATAGTTTTGATTCGAATGGCGATAAAAATTGTTTATTTTGCTTAATTCGGATAGGAATTTTACATTACTTTTATGGAGCTATTGTCAATCTTTAGTAAGAAATTCAACTGCTAGGTGATCCTACTAGTAATGTCAAAAGTATATTTCTTCAAGACTGTTTAGACATAAATAAATATCTTGATTAGGTTGATGGTACAAAAGAATGTTGAATGAGGATGGACGAATGGAAACAAGAATGTATGAATGGTATATGTGAAATATGGATGCTTCATGATTTGGAAGTAGTCGAGTAGACTTGGACCTTTAACTAAGGCTGCCTTCCCAGTATTTTGTGTAGTGGGAGATATATCTTAGCAAATATGATTTCGTAGCTAGTTCATTAGGGCAAACATTTCTCTTGTTATATTTCTCTGTGTAATAAAACATAGCAAATATGTATAATGAATTGCTATTATAAAAATACTGTCTATAATATGTCTATAGGCATGCTTTTTAAAATAATATTGAGTTAGTTTTTTTGCAATAATATTCCAGAGAAGGTAAGTTGGGCTTGCTAGTTTTACTCTTAAACTAACTTTTATGGCTTTAAGAAGTTATTTTTAAATAAAATAAATGACCCAAAAAAGCCATAATGCTAGTTAAAGACATGTTTTAATGCAAACTCTATTTTAAAATTAAATTGGGTTTCCACCATAACCTACAGAATTGATAAAACAATCCTTTTTTGAAGTCTATCCTGTGGGTCTATGGTGTATTTTGAATATCAATGATGAAAATAATTAATTATCCTTTTCACTTGTCTTATTTACAGCATGAACTCCTAATTACTAATCTTTCAATTCATTATTTTAAAAACTCTTCATCTCACCTAAATTTTGGGCATTTAATACACAACCTTGTGTATCAAAATTAATATTTAAGACCTATGGAATCAAAGAACCAATTTGTGCAGAACGGAAAGCTGAACATTTGATTCTGGGTTCGATTCCCAGTTGATGTATTTTGAGCCGGACTGTTTGTAACAGCCTCAGCAGTATCATAAAGTCCAGTATTCATGGTAAACTTTTGTTTATAAATAAAGTTGCTACAACGTGTTACTGAGTTACTGGCAACATATTGCTGACAATACTGCATGTTGCAAAGAAGATAATAAAAAAATACAATCATTCGAATTCAGAACCTCCTTTTTGGAAAAGCCGGTTAAAAAGGAACAGTACTTGTTTCCAGCAACATTCTTGTTAATCAGAATCAGAATGTTCAGCAATGTGAGATGTTACAAGTAGGTTTTAGTGTCCCTATGTTTTACCCAAAGGCGTACAAAGGGCGTTATAGTTACCGGCACGGATATTGAGCTCTCGGCGGAAGAGTGAATAAACCAATAAATCGCTTCTGCGCAGTTGAAGGGCTCAATATCCGTGCCGATAACTATACTAAAGTTTACCATGAATACAGGGTTTCAAGGTTGTTACATAACTGGCTATATCTTCAACATAACATAGCGTTATATTAGTATCTATAATACTGAAAACACAATCCCGACTTGTGTTTCTAAGCATCGTCTCGAATGTATCTGTTGGCTTGCTCTAACGACTTTAATTTGCGTTTATTTTGTCTGTTGTGTGTTGTGTCTCCTTAACTGCGATTTTTTAATCGATTTTGCGATTTTTTTTGTCGTGTTACTAACACTGTTTTTATGTTGTTATCTTAATAATTTATGGGTGTCACTTATTATTGGGGTTTCCTTGTACGAATAAGGCATTCTTGTGTGAAACATGAGAAATATTTGACTTATAGGGGGGAAAATGCAAACAAAATAAATTGCTGCACCAATATATTCCTAAATTCAAGGAATACTATTACTGAACAACTTTTAAGTTTCCAAAAAGTTTATTATTAAAATAAAAAATAAATAGTATTTCTGGTGCATTTTAACGTCATTCATATTTATTAAAAAATACTTGCTCCATCATTTTAACAAAATCAAAAATAATAAGCTAAACTAACATAAGCTGCAGCAATAATAATGCTATTGGGTTATTTTTTACGAAATATTTTACTTTGACTTATATTCTTACTAGTAGATCCATTTCTATGCATTTTCTTTTTCAATTACAATATCTGAAAATCTCATAGTAAACGTTTTCAATTTTTAAGTATTTCTTTGCATTACTGTATGTTCTAAATTGGATAATTTAAAACTTATCAAATCTAACCTTCGAAGATATAATATCTCCATCTGACACTTAAATAACTATTGACAGAGAAGTTCTTATAATATACAAACATATTTCTCTTACAAAACCAAAAGTCTTCTACATTACGTAGACATAAAATAAATTATTTTTTCTTTATAACATCAATGTTAAATTACGTAGACATCAAAAAGTAAATTATTGTTTTCTATATAACGTAAAGACACAACACCAACCCCCCAACTATTCCCCCCCAACCAACAGACTCGTTCATAGACAGATGCTATACGGTAGGGCTCCCCTAACCGCACTACAGGAGCGTGCCCTCGTTGTGCAGGGCGGCTACGTCGCCGGCCGCGCCGCCACGCAGCTGCACGTCAACAAGAAGACCAACGCGCTGGCTGGGGCTAAGGAGAGGGAGAAGGACAGGTCTCCTACTCCGGCGCATCGGAGGGATGACAGCCATGCGGGTACTCCGGCCTCCGCTACCCCGCCGCCGGCCGTCAGTGCTGCTGTGGTATGTATCAAAGTTAACAAAAAGACCAACGCCCTCGCCGGGGCTAAGGAGAGGGAGTCCCCCACTCCGGCGCATCGGAGGGATGACAGCCATGCGGGTACTCCGGCCTCCGCTACTCCGCCGCCGGCCGTCAGTGCTGCTGTGGTATGTGTTGTTCTAAATAAAGGTAGACTGGTAGAGAATGCCTAAGGCTTTATGTCCGCCATTTTTATGCTTGGTGGATAAGAGGAACCTACAGACGACAAGATTGGCTTGACAACAACCATGCCAGAGAATGACCGGCACATAGTTACCGAAGGACCAAATTTTGGTCCAACAAATATTTCGTTAAACAGTACTATGTATAACAATAGTTCTACTCTATTACCATTATTAAAGATATTTTATTTTGTAAAACATGGTACAGGCATTGATCTTAGAATCACTTATTACTATTATTTCACCACAAAACCTAAACTATCTATTCCAGGAGAAGCAGCTCTCAGACCTAGTCGACGAGATCCGCAAACTGAAGTCAGTGATCGTCAAACAAGAGAACCGCATCAGGGCTCTAGAAGCCACGGTGAAGGCTCCGGCCACCCCCACCATCACTGCCCCCGCGCCCAGCAGCCCGCAGCCGGCCGCCAGCCCCCAGCAGAACCATGACGATGACGCCATGGCTCCCGACGAGGTCTGAAGGTCAGGAGGTACAGGTACTTTGTGTTCTATAGGCCCAAATTCACTGACAACATAGACGATGACGTCACTGGACTATTGCCTCCCCCAAGGTTCGTCAGGTTGCTCGATCTTCAGCAACCCGCATCTACTGCTTTCCGGCTACCTTGGCCAGATAGACCGTCCATCTAGTGGCGGGGTCAGCCCACGCTGCGTCTTCCGGTCTTCTGACATAAATCATCAGTTCTCTTAGAACAACTGTTTACTGAAAGTGGATATTGGGGGTATACAGTTGTTTAAAAAATGGACGTTTTATGTTGTCAGTGAAAATGGACCTCAATCTAGTTAAACAAGGACCAAAATACAACACTGGTCCTTTTTAGTAATAAAAATTATGGAATTGGTAGTTTTGTTTAAAAGCAGCAAAAATACGCTAGATTAAAAACACAAAGTTGACGTGTCGATATTTATTTTTTAACTGTATTATTAACTAAGGAAATGGTTTAGAATTGATATCGACTAAATAAATGAATGATGAAAAGTCACTACATTTAGATACGGTATATTTGGACAATAATTTAGGATCGAGGGGAGCAACGCCTTAAGAAAATGTTCTGAAGTTTCATTGTTACGTATAAAGGGAGTTCAGTGGCGCACAGAAATACGCATATTTAAACTTGGATAAATATTCATCTTAAAGTACATGAAAACCTAATCAAATATGAAGTCAATGCTATTATATTTAACCGCAAACAAACAGTGGACTTTTGACGCAACTGCATGCGTCGTAGTTACAGCCGAAAGACATACACTGCTGGCCTGCTGCCTCCCCCAAGGTTCGCCAGTTTGCTCCATCTTCAGCAACCCGCATCCACTGCTTCCCGGCGACCTTGGCCAGATCGGCCGTCCTTGTAGAAGGGGTGGAGCGGGGGCAGTTAAGGAGTCATTTAAACAAAAACATATTTTAAATGGATACAAACAATGGAATTTCAATATAGCTGCGTCGTATCAAATTCTGACAAAAAGTTGTATCGTAAATATTCCTATGCGCCACTGAACCCCAACTATTTATTTATATAAAATAATTTTGTAAATAGTAAGTATAGTGAAGTGATAAAAACGCGAAATAAAATTATGTGCCTTAACTCATTTAATTATATAATTTACCGTCACAAGTCATTTGTATATGCTATTAATTGATTGGTGTACATTTTTGTGTGCGATGAAAATAATTAGCAAGAAAGCCTTATGCCGTTTAGCCAGCCCTTTGCTGTTATAATACCTATAAATATATACCTGTCATTTTTTTTTTTTAAATATTGTTCGATCTATAAAAAATATATTTCGTATGTTTGATGCAATTTTTGTATAAAGGACCGGCAAAATTACATTAATAATAATATCGATATTTTGTTTGAAGATCTCACGTTATGATACTTTACATAACTTTAGTATCCATATATATGACTACATACTAACCACCTTATGAAACATGGTCTTAAAAAAGAACCGTCTTATGAGCTGGGTCTAAATGATCGACTTGTATTAAGTTAATGGTCTAAACCTAGCACTAAAGCGAGTACATTTCAAGACAACGTTTTATAATTAGCGTGTCAGTATTTCTGGTCCTTTGATACGAAAAAGAAAAACAATATTCAATCAAGTAATTTTATAATAATCTCTCTTTGATATACCTTCAAGCCTCCTAGGCTCATTCTGAAGATTATAAGGTCCAAACCGAAAAACATATAAAAGTTTTCATATTATTGTAGTAGGAACAAATCAATTATTAGTTTTTAACGTAGGCACACAAACGCTGGTAGTAATTAAGCTAATTTTATTTATTATTACGTGTTTTATGAATATGTGAACACCATGTTGATGTGAAAGGTACATTAAACTACAATAGATATTTTTGAGATTATGTTATACATATAAAGGAAATTATGATTTGTTTTTCACAACTTCTTCACTAAAACTGGTCCTGTCTAGTTACATAAGGACCAATCTTGCGTCTATCTCTATTCTGACTAAAATGTTTACCTATTTGTAAAATACGAATATTAACCCTAGTTCACACAAGTTTCTCATTAAT
Organism: Helicoverpa armigera; assembly: GCF_030705265.1. Taxonomy (NCBI): domain Eukaryota; kingdom Metazoa; phylum Arthropoda; class Insecta; order Lepidoptera; family Noctuidae; genus Helicoverpa; species Helicoverpa armigera. Next base: position 9,208,788 of record NC_087141.1, read on the forward strand.
ACGCTATCAAATATTGTACTATGTTATAAACTGTCAATACATTATGAAAACCCGTGTGAATTAAGCTTTAAATTCGATTTAGACAGTTGATATTGTACACTTTGGAGAGTAGATAAAAATTATAAATGAAATACTAAACACTCGGTGTTTTTAGCAATATTACATACCTGGATTATTTCTTAGTACAACGAAACGTGTTAAAATGAAACACTCCATTTTTATTCGTTCTCTAAAGGTGATATCAAATGTGTAACTCGGACTTGTATAAGTTAGGCTTAAGAGTCCAGTAACTTGGTGCTTTTGTATATCTTTTATATTTTCAAATAACTTAAGGCGCAACGCTTCTAAACAAATTGCTGGCTCAATGCATTATTAATAATTATTTTCTACTATTATTCTATTCTAGTTAATATAAGTTTGCTGTTTTAATATATTATGATTTGTAAGAATTTTCTAATTTTTGGCGCCGAAATCTGTCGCCATCTTGAATTTTAACATACCAGCGCATCATTCGACTTTTTAGTATTTCATTTTCTCACAAATAAAATAGTATTTATATAGAATCGTCAACTGAGGACGCGATTTTCATTTAACACAATGTAAAGTATTAATTTCATATCATTGGATACATTTTACATGGTCCTTGGCAGCTAGTCATGTCAGTTATGAAATTTGACATTTGACAGTAAGTCGCGCTGTCATCTCGACAGTTAGTATTATAGTTTAAATTTTAAATAGTATTATTACGACAATTATTTTTCTTATGTAATTTATGATGGCGTAAACTTAGATGTTCGTTTTAGTATCATGACAAAGCAATGTATGAATTTGTATGGGAAAATGCTTGGTTTTACCTTTATGAATATTTGTGTAAATTATGATGGAGCTCCGAGTTTTTGTATCATATTTAAAAGCATATTTACTTCATGATGTGTAAATATTTAATGGCTACAAATTTAAGTATGATCAGAAATTGGTCCTTACATCCGAAACTTCAATTTGTACGTGACGCTTTTGTATTTTATTTTTCATAATCGAGTTTTTTTTCTTAGCATTTTTTTAACCTTTTGTGTAAAGATACGCGCTATTTTAATGTACTTAGTATAAATTTTACTATCGACTAAAAGGCAGTGTCCAAGAAACGAGAAACGATAAAAAAAAATTGTCTTACATTATAAAAGTCACATGATTAAAATGAAATTGTTGTAGTCAGATACTGACACTTCCGAAAAAGCCAATTTAAAAAGTCTCCGTAGACAATTTCTTTGATATAACTTTAGAGCGTAGTTTCACATTCGTTGGGCACTTCCCCAGATGTTAGGATTTCGACTGTTAATATTTTGACGTTAAATAATTTGTAATGGTGTTTTTTCTCTTACCACCGCTTTAGACGCTTCCCTAATTAATAATATTTCATATGTATTATAGTTTTGTTTTGAACTTGTTTGTTAACAATATTATAAACCTGAAATAAAGATGGAGAAAAATCTATGTGACGTAGCATGCATGAAGTATGTATAGACAGCACATAAAGCTACTCCAATTTGTATTTTTTTCTCAATAAAAATTGAACCTTATACTTTAAAGATAAAGTTGAAAATCTATTAAAGAACTTTGACAGATTGCTACCTTCATTTGCTGGCGTATTTAGTCGAATTAGTTCAAAACAAAACACCAATATTCACTTTTAAATGTAAATATTATCTACTCCTTTTTTGATTAGAAAATGTGACAGCGGAAAACTGAAAATAGTAAAATATATGACGCACAATTTTGTAAAATACGTTGTCTTAGAGTGTGTGAACACTGGATAGTCTGAAAGACTTGAAACATTGAATTTATGTAAAAATACGTATCTAAGACAACGTGTGTAGTATATAAAAATAATTTGGTGCTAGTAATGAGGAATTCTTATCCTGTTGTAAAGTTATTCGTGGATTTCTGCCTGGATATGACAATAGACTTCTCAATCCAAGTTACGTTAAAATAAATATGGCAAATAAGCCTTCGACAGTTATTTATATGTTGTCATATCTAAAGCGTAAGGAACATGAAAACTTAAAGAACTTTGTATGTAAATAAGTATTATGAGTAGTCACGAATTAACTTCGACTTATTTATCAATGTTTCGACTATTCTCGATATTTTATCAAGTAAGGCTCTGCAATATTAAGCCAACTTTAGCCTTTCAGTCAACCAGTTTTAAAGATTGGTAACTAACTATTGACTAGCTTTTTATACCAATATACTGCGAAATGCTTGACAATATATAACTTACAACATATACATTTTCAATTTATAAAGTCTTTTCTATACATTGTTATTCTAACTCTAAAATCTATAACATTAAAGCTCAATTTTGAATGTAATCTTACAATCTGAGATTTGTAATACTTATGCCTTATTCGGTGCTACTAAGTGCCAATGCTACAGAGCTACATATAAAATTGTATAACGTTTTACATGAAAATTGTCAATATTATATAATTAAATAAATATAGGTGATAAGTGCCTTGTTGTGTTTTGATAAGTAATACTCAGATCATTAATGTTGCTACGAAAGTTGAACAGAAATATATATTTATTTTACTATTTTCATTGGTCGTATTATTTCAATCCTTCATTCACGACTTATAGTAAATGAACTTACCTTTCCTGGAAACTGGAATCGCCTCATCTTTATGCCGAATTTAGATGTAGACAATTTTCAACCAGATAGTAATGTTGATAGCCCATTAAAAATAACTTCGCAAGATGTTTGCGAAAGGAAAAAACTTACCAGAAGCAGAATTGGAAAAGAGAATCTTAATGCACATACCAGAAAGCCATCCATGTGCCATAATAGCAGTATTGGTACCAATGAAAAATGAAACAACAGAATAACAATATTAAATACTATGTATTTATTCCATATCTACACTTCAAACTGCTGATCAAATTGTTCTTGAGTAATTTTCCGCTTTTTAAGCTTTTTCATAAGCGCTATATCCGCTGCGAGTTCATTCAACTCTTCTTGTGTGACCGCTTTACGTTTTCGCTTCTTTCCGCTCTCTGGGTCATTCTTTTTCAGCTCTTTTCGCTTTTTCCGCTTCAGTTTACGCTCTTCTTTGTTCTGTTTTGCTTGCTCCCATGGTTCGGATTGTACCTGAAAATTTTGATGTCAAGGTTTAATTCAGGCAGTCCTTGCAAAAATATAAAAGTGAAAGTTTGTTCCTCTTTCCGCAAAAATACTGGATACATTTTGATGAAACTTGACAGTTATACAAATTATATATCAAAATAACATACAGGATACTTTTTACCCCTGTGCTGGAAGGTGTTCCTTCGAGACGCGGGGATAACCTCGGGCGGAAAATAGTTTTAACTTATATTTAAGTACGACTTATGTAAGTTCTAGGGGGAAAAATAATTCTTCAATAAAACAATTGCTCACCATTTTCTTTTTCTTCTTGGACGGCCAAACACCAGTCTTCTTAAACTCGCCCAACTTCTGCAGCCTACTGGCTTCCTTCTGCTTATCTTTGTACGGTATACTGTTGAAATCTATCTGCTCCTTTGGTCCCACAAACTGGTCCTTATGTTCCTGTTTTATTTCGGGCATGAGAGGTAACTTTAGGAGTCCGTAGCTGGTGGCTATGTGTCCTAGAGGTAGTTCTTTGAACTGTAGGAGTAGGTTACACTCGTGTTTTGTGTAAGCTCGCATGTGAGAGACGAAAGCGCGTTGGCCTTTGTCTAGCACTGATCTATCTTGTTTTTGCTGTTCGTGTAGCATTGATAGCACCTGAAAAGACGTAAAAGGAAATATAATAAACGAAGTCACCAGAGACATATTTAGAAACACCAATGTGCTTACTAATATTAAAATTCGGTAATTTAGTCTGTCTGTCCGGTTTTGACGCCAGAACTACTGAACCAATTGATAATTTAATAATGAAAGTTAGATAAAGAGCCTGAATGACAAAGACTTTGTATCTCGCTGTCAGAAGTAGCACCCTCTAGTGATATAATAATTGTTTTAGGCAGTCGAAAGAAGACTACCTTTCTTTCCTTTGCTTACCTTCTCCTTCAATTTAGGACTAATCTTAATCTCATCTTTCGACTGCCTCCAATCTTTCAACTCCACCATCTGGTTGGTCTTGATGAAGGGCACATAGGTGTCCTCAGTGGGCAGCAGCGGCAGCAGCGAGCAGCCCGCCGCGCCGCCCCGCGCCGTGCGACCCACGCGGTGCACGAGCGACGCGGGGTTGGTGGGCGGCTCCCATTGGAGCACCCATTCTACTTCGGGGATGTCTAGACCTCTAGAAATGTGGAGTTGGGAAGTATGATTAGAGAATTGTCTATATGAAAAGTATAGTTAGGGGATGTGCTTTATGACAAACAAATAAAAATCAGAATATAAGGCGTTATACACTTTCAAATACTATTTGGACGCAAATATAACCCAGAAGTGTCCATATATGGAGACAACTGGGATTTTAGAGACACTTTTTTTATCCTGGTTCTCCAAAAAAACCCTTGAGATGCTGGTGAAACCGTACAGAACAGAAATGTGGTAAATAAATAGGTTGAGATGGTAATATAGAGTTTGAGACTCACCTAGCCAATAAATCTGTACACAACAAAATAGTATTATCAGCTTGTCGAAACTTCTCCAAAATCTTGCTTCTCTTCAACTTCATTTTCCCATGAATTGCAAAGACTTTTATATCTGGCAAGAACACTGGTAGGACATCTGCCCAATAATCAACGCATGCGCAAGTAGGTAGGAAGAATAATCCTTTAGCAATTTTCCTGTTTCTTAGAAAATTTAAGAGAAATAAAAACTTGTCTTCTGGTTCTACGATAACATAGTAGTTTTCTAAAAGTATTGGTGTACTGATAGTAGATTTCTCTTTAACGCTGACTACGACGGGGTTTCTTAGACCAGCTCGTACAAGATCTTGTAGCTCTTTGGTCTGTGTGGCTGAGAAGAGGCCTGTGCGCCGCTGTCGAGGTAGGTACTGCAGGATGGTGGTTAGAGTTGCACTGAAGCCAAGGTCTAGAAGACGGTCAGCTTCATCCAGGACTAAGATATCCTGAAAGTAAAAGTTGTTGATGCAGCTTTTTGAAACCAGTGCTTTTTTTAGAAATTACTGATCATTACAGCAATGAACTATTTTTGGCTACATGACACATAATAGGTTTTTAAAATTAGTTAATTTACAAGATACAAGCATAGCCCAGGACAAAAACACTAAAGCCTTCCTCAACAAAAGACCCTTCTAATAGTGAAAGAATTTTTCAAATCAGACAAGTGGTTTCTGGGGTTATTAGATTTAAACTAATTCTTTATAATATCAGTATAGAAGTAAAGATGAATAATTTACCAGTTCTTTCAGCCTCCCAGCTAAGTTCAGCTGCTTCCTCTCTGCCAGCAAGTCACCCAGCCTACCCGGCGTGCACACAGCTATGTGAGCTCCTTTCTGAATGGTTTCCACATCAGCCTCCACTGGTCGGCCTCCAAGGAGTAGCGCCATTGTGATGTGGGACAGCTCTGGTTCTTGGAGGAACTGTTCTATGACCTGGAGATGGAGATGAGGAGTTTATTTATTTTTGCTCTATTTACAGTATGCTATGCTATGCTAAACAGAAAAGTTGTTATATGATAGATTGATTTCAGTAATAAAATCTGATTGTTCTTGTTTGTGGAGAGTACTAGAGGGAGGAGGAAGTGATATAGGAGTACTTTTTATCAAATTAGTATTAGATATTAACACAATAACATTTAATATGAGCAACTATGATATTTGTTTAACTTTTCAAATAGTTGTGAAATAAAAGCTTTTTAAATTCATTTTACAATTGAAACAAGATTCATGAATTATGAAAGTAAACTTCACTATTAGCACATCGACGAGTAAAGTGAATATTGAAACGTAAATACCAACCGTATAAATCTGTGAAGCCAACTCTCTGGTCGGCGATATAATGACAGCATAAACGTAGTCCTTCCTCAGTGGCGCCTCCTTCTGCTTCTTTATCAACATTTCTATCATCGGCACGACAAACGCCAACGTTTTACCAGACCCGGTCACCGCTTCTGCCACCACATCTTTACAAGACATGATCAGGGGTATTACTGCAGCCTGTATAGGAGTCATGGTCTTGAAACCCTGTTTATCAATACAGGATAACACGGGCTGCGAGAGCTTGGGCGTAACTTTAGCCCAGTCTTTGATAACCATTTTTAATTGTTATTTTTCTAGTCGGGAAAGCACATTACAACAGTATAAACACCATGTGGATTTGACACTAATTTGACATTATTTTCTGTAATTTGACATTGATTAAAACTGCTTCGTTCAGAAAGGTATATAGTTTACTACAGATATGCGGAGCTACCTTACTGCGCGGCAATCTCAAACCGAAGATTCTTTATCTCGATTGATATTATTTTGTTAATTCCCCTTTTATTGTTAATCTTATAACGTTAATTATTCGTTTCACATGTAGATTTATTTGGGAATACTTTCCAAACTGATGCTTCAAGGAGGCGTTCAAATACTTGGTCGGTAAAAATGTAATCTAAATGTATTTTTGGTTTCTTTAGCATTTTTATAATTACTGTAACAACATCGCTCTCGTGAGTTTAAAAATGTATGGCAACGAACATGTCTAATCATCATATACACTTGTATTATTTTAAATAGAAGTTGATTTGACAAATGAAAACTTAATATTTTATTTTCAATTTCCAATCAAGTATAAAATTGGCAGTGCAATCAATATGGCGCATGTTGATATGACAAATTGACAGCTGTGTTTTGTCCCGTACGCTAGCTGTGATGTTTATTTTACATCTCCAGATAGATAACAACAATATTTAACCATGACGAGGCCGTTCGGTAACAGCGACAAACGTTTTTCAATCGACGATGCATTTGAAGAGGAGACTGACGAAGCCATCAAAGTTTACGGTGCCACAGGAGACAGATCGCCGTTACAGAACAAATACAAAAATGGAAATGAATATCTGGCCAGGTAAATAATAATTAATCTCATAAGAATCATTATTACTGTCATTAACACCCATATTTATATATTTTAAACTGTATTTCTTTGTGTTAAAATCACAGTACGTTCGTGACCTTCTCATGAGTCATGTTTCCTTACTGGGCCAAAGGCAGTTGAACCCACGAGTCTTTGCTTGGTTCACAGACATAGTTCGGCGTACTGGGGCGTTAATTAGTCGTTAGCGATCGCTAAATAATCTTGGACGCTGACCTAGTACTTACAAAATGCTTGAACTCGTTTTACTGGCCTCATAAAAGACAGAAGTCGGAATTGAGATCTTATTAAAATATTACGTTAAGTAATTACTTTTGAATTATTTGAAGAATCTGTCAATATTTTCTAATTGGTTTCTGTTTCTAGTGGGTTTTAGATGATTAATCTGTTGAATTATAAATGTATAGTATTCTATAAAAGCAGGCTGTAATATATTCTAAGCACAAAGGCAGTATGCATAATAAAACAATTTATAATTCAACTGAAGTGTATTGATAGCTTGACGTCTATAATTTGAATGAAATAAAAAACTAAATTAGAAGTATTTCCACTTATAAAATATTAAAAATTCTCACTTCCTTATAGGGTGCAAAGCTCTTGACATATTTTTTTTAAAATAACAATCTTTGCATCACTAATGATCCATAGCCAATATCAGATATCATGCATACTCCTTACATAAATGGGCAGAGGCAAGTCAAATTATGGAGCCTGTTTCCACTGGCTTGCCTTGAATGGACTCTTTAGTATGTAAGAAATGTCACAAGTCAATAACTGTGAAACTTTATTGGAATTAATTAATTTAATATGTAAAAGCCACTGTATTTTCAATCTTAATCCTTAAAATTTACAATAATGAGTCTTTCATACACTTTCTTCAGTAAAGTGGTAGTCTGTTGCCAGTTCTTCTCTATAAAACCAACTCTTTGGAACTGTCCACCTAGCTATTGACGCTTCTTAAGCACCTGTAATAGGTCTATTATGAAATAACAACTTTAGACTTTGAGTCCACCATCCAGTCATTTCCTTCTCATGAGAGAATCAACTATAAATAAAGCACTTAAAATGTTGTAAATTTAAAATAAAATAAAGGTTGTTTTTTCCTTAAAAAATAAATCAGGCCAATGTTGTTATTGACGCAACTCTGATTGACTATGGTCATGTTTTTAATTACCACAATATTTATCAAAACCACAACATGCCATACATAGTTTTTCTTGCTGTAAACATAAATAGTAAAAAATATGATTTAATTTATTTGTTTGTGCATAAATGAGTTGCTAATTGTTGTATTATAATGCATATTTTGCCAGTTTGGTCTTACTGCAATTAGTATTAAGGATTTTTCAAAATCTAAAATCAGTTGAACAATTCGAAATACATTTTCAATTAACCACAATGAGTTGTATAATCTATTGATTCAGTAATTGATTGTTAGCTAGCTATTGTTTCCGAAGGAAAACTATTTCAGAAGGAAAACTAACAAAATATACTGAAATAATCAACTATGATTTCATTTATTGTTCATAGACTTTATTGGTCGGTTATTTGCCTACACCTATATATTGATTACTGAGTAATATCTTATCCTCATTAAGGCATATCTATACATAGTTTTATTATAAAACTGAAAAGTTTATTCGCTTGAATACGTTAATCTTAGGAAATACTGGTCTGGTTTTAAAAAATCTTTCAGTGTCAAATAGCCCATTTATGGAGGAAAGTTACAGGCTCTCGACGTTTGAACCTGGTTCATGCAGAAGTTCTCACGGGATGCGGGTGAAATCACTGGCAGAAGCTAGATCTTAGAATGAATCTCTTTACTCACAATTCAAAACATTTACACAACTCGGAAATGAATTACCATAATAATATATATGATATGTCATGAGCTTTTTACGCTGAAAAGTAGTTATTACGAAATGATTCACCCATAAAAAATGCTCCATTTTCTGTTCTCATACTGTGACCCCCTGACACAGTATGGTCATAATGAATGTACTGAGAACTCATCAATTTAAATGGTGACTAATCATATTGCTATGGTCTTCCTCTCATAAACTTATGTTACTCAGTCGAGAATATCCCCTTGGAGTGGCCAGTTAGTTACAAAAAAGAGCTTTCATTATGTGTGACAAAATGAAGTGCAGTGAAAAAAGTTTTGATACTATCTTCGTAAATGTTTGCTTGGAAAATAACAGGTTTAATTCTTTCTTTTATCTCGAAATTGTTATATGCCTAAGATAATTTGGAAAGCCTACGATTAGTTTGTGTTTGTAAAACCTTGTGTTTTGCAAAACGTGCTACCAAATTGCTCATAAGACTTTAATGTAAGCATGTGATTGCATCAGTACTCAGCAGGCAAAATATATTGTCTTATTGTTTATTGTTGTTATGAGACAAAGAAAACAAACCAATGTTTGTTGCATTAATATTCATTTGATATCTTATGTAATAGATACATTATTTATTTATTTGTAAACATAGGGAGACACTCAGTACCTACTTGCAAGATTAAACAGTTCTTAAAAAATGATAAATAGGTAAATAAGGCCTCATTCAAGACATAAGAGATAAGATTGATAGATAGTAAACAATATCCTTCACGTTAAGTTTGTTTATGAGCGACCACGTGCGTTTACCGACAGTCTTTATTACCTAGGTATTTGAAGCGCTTTGTAAGACTTATTTTTTATAAGCCTATGCTGTCCCACTGCTGGTCAAAGCCTTCTCGTTCTCGTTAAATCTTTCTCATTGCTTTTTGTGGCCAGTCCTTGAGGAAGCTAAGTTTTCTCTCCAGCGTTTCCTTGGTCTTCCTGTCGGTCGCCTTCTATCATCAAGGATCCATTTTGTGGTTTACATCCACAAAAAAAATAATTAAAATATTCATTGCTACCCTAAAGTCAGAACCCAGAAAGTCTGACAACCAGTAGTCAAGGGGTACTGGGTTGCCTGGGTAACTGGGTTGAGGAGGTCAGAAGGCGACCAAACATAGTTGGGTAAAGACTAGGCAAATGATGATTATGATGATTAGATCCCCTACTAATTCATATTATTTTGTATTGGTAATTCCACAGAGGAAGGAAAGTAATTACCTAAATTACCCATGACTATGCAAGTAGGTAGATCCTTAACAACTTGTAATTAATGCTAATAATATTGTACCCGGATAATAATTTTGATAATATTGCAGTTTATAGATAGATTAATTGTTGTTAAATTAATCTGGTTTATTCGCGATAATTGCAATTCAATCAAAGTCTAAAGTTTGCATGTAGTGGCCGGTAATGTTACGTTTTAATTTCCTGTTATTTTCTTTTGTTTTTACACCAAGTTAAAAATACGTAACTTAGTCGTAGCTACGTCTTTATAAATACTTAAGTATGCTACACACTTTATGGAATATTCAGAAATTCTGCATCGTTTCTATAAAATTATTTGATAAGTAAATATTTTAATATTCCCACATAATTAACTGCCCATGTAAAACGAAATGTAAGCATCTTATCAGATTACAAACCAAAGCAATATTAGAAGATATAAAAAATGCAACGTAATGAAAGTCAGCTATTATGTATGATGTTACTGCAAGGTCGCCTTCAGTTCAATGCTAAACTCAATCTTAGTAGTATCTCTAATTGGCTTACCGCCTTAGGCAAAGGTACATGACGCTTACAGTGTAGCGATTGACCCTGTATGTAATTTAAGTGGGTTAAAATTCCTAAGACCGAGCGACTATCTTGTACTTCATTACTCTAAGTACTAGCGCACTTAATAATAAACTGAGTATTGAGTATTTGTCTTGTCAAGTAGTATTTGTAAAGTCAAATCAGAGTGGATTTGACTTTCCAGAACTTTCTAAAGACTTGTTATCAACATTCACGCCCTTAATAATTTATCGTATTGTACTTGCAACTATCAATAATATTTACAACACGAGGCTTATCAGTCTCCAGTCAAGGGCATCGGCTACTATGCAACATTTCACATAGATAAGCTGTTTCCTAACTTTCCCTTTCTATTTGCAGCAGCAAAACCTACAAATGCACGGAGGACACCACGTCACGAGACTCCGACTCCTTGATCCACGAGTACGTGGAGGCGACGCAGTCTATGTACTGCTGGAACCATCCCAAGGTGAGGGAGAACTGGAAGACGGTATGTGCGGCTGTGGTGTTACTCCTAGTCGGCGTGGGGCTCCTCGGCATGGGCGCCTTCGCCGTCGCTGAGCCCGAGAACGGCCTCCAAGGTGCAGTATTCTTCGTAGCCGGCATGATCTGCTTCGTGCCCGGAGCCTACCACGTCGTGTACATCTGGCTCGCGGCCCGGGGACAGAGGGGCTACGACTTCTACCATCTCCCGCTGTTTACCTGATTCCTTTTACTAGTTAAGTTTGAGTAAGCTTGTAAAATGAGTGTAAATTATACGAGGAGTTCGAATATCATGTCTGGAGATGTTTGGTTCGCAGTTTGTTTTGTTTTGCTCTCTAATGAAGTTAAATCGATCCGATGTATTGTAGATAAATGAACAAAAATAATGAATAATAAGGGTAAGTTTTATATAACATAGCTTCTCTTGTTAAAATTTAAACAAAAAAAAAAGAAAAAATATATCTACTATTTCGAAAGATGCTTCTCCTATACGATATGTATGGTGGATGAAATTGGAACTATTTATTAAAAACCTAACTTTAATACTGCGTTAGAATGTTACGTAGATCGTCCTCCTAAATAAATTAAAGAAAATATAATATTCGATATAAAATATACGCTATGTACCTAAGTACAGTGTCCTCTGTATCTATGAAAGGACTAACAAACTTTCATAGATACGGAGTCCTAAGATATTTCAATATTTCCTAATGTAAATAATGAACACCGTTAAATATTTTAAATGTTACAATTTGACAGATTGTATTGAACAGTTGAAAGAGAAAGAAAGAATGTATTTTCAGCAAACTACTTAAATGTTTGATAACTAAATATCTAGTGATATATTAATTTTAAACATAATTTTAATAGACTATTGAAGTGCCTAGTTGCATAGATACGTAGAGATTTGAATTTACAGTAGCGACTTTGTAAGTTTTTAATCAGATGACATTTTCACAAATAGCCACCATTTTTGTGAATTTGGCGGGAAATAGAGAGCAAACAGTTTTATTTATGGTCCACTATTCATTTTGCCTCTGGTATTTATAATGTCGTGATAACCAAACTTCCATGAAACAAGTTATTTTATATTTCCCGACAATGTATGACAACTTCATATTTTAAGGCTACTGTACTACTTTCCTGAAGACTAAGCAATGTTTTGGACTTAATGTTGGATTATGTTAAGAACACAAAAATATTATCCATTTAGGATTCTTTTACTTGCATTTTTACTATGATGCCAAATATCTACATTGTAGATTTTTTGCGTTTTATAAACAACTTTTACTCTGCCAAAACAGGATTTGTATTTTTGTACTTTTGAGACCTGAGTTGCAGGTTGTGAAGAGAAAGTAGGCACCTACGTTGTGTATTATTTGCATAGCCGTAATCTTTTTGAAAAGGATGGCTACAGATTTTTTTCTTCAATTACCTAATTATGTTGTTTGTAGTCCTAGGTACGCTTAACGGAAGACAAAAAAAATATGAAAAAAGAGTTGAGCCGTTAAAGGCAGCTTTACCTCCGCAGCTGCAGAAAACCGTCCACAAATATTTTTGAAACTCAGCTGCATAATAAAATGTCATTCTGCATAAATAAATTCGGCATTTAAAGAATATCTTAAATGGGTAATATTTTTGTGTAAAGTTTACCCATTGATTTAACTATAAGAAACTCAGCTTACCTACTCCTATTACTTACGTCTACCATCAATGGGTGTACTTAGATTATAATATTATTATTTTATACGCCTTTGTTCATAGCTTAGCTTGTGAGATTGAAGTGAATCAAATGCTAGTAAGACATTGAATGAATGACGATCGTAAGCGTGCATATTATTTTTAAAATTATTGATACTTTTTTGGTATAATATCATAAAAATTTCGAGTTTCGTTATCCGCGCCTTGCTTCCAAAGATAGTAAATGATGAATATGAATAAATTCCTAATTAACTCGAAATATTGTGTGATGTAATTTAAATTATCACGACGAAACTCGAAATTTGCTATTTATTATTATTTTAGCATAATATACATTGAATTATGCTCATTTTAATATTAATTTAAGTCGTTGTTCGTATGTGATATAGTGACTGATTTCGTACGACATATCAGTATGTTTATTTTAATGGATGCGTTCAGAATACCTACCTTTATTCGACATTTTGGGCTGGATGCACTTAAGGAAAACCGGATTATGCCGATTTGATCTCTAAGAAGAAACTCTCTTATAAATAACGTTCTTTTTGCGGTTTTCCTACTCGTTTTGGGGAATTGTGGCGGCATTGTTTATTTTTCAAGATGACCTGCCTAATCACTGACAGTACCTGTTAAATATGATACAAAAAGTACCTTGGTACCTACAGAGTAATGTTTAGGAATTCTTCATTGTAACACCAACGTAACTAAAACATATGACGGAATTAGAAGCCGTTGACGTAGAGTATTCGTCATTTTATCAGGCAGACGTATTTACTGTTCAGTTATACTCTTATTTACAAAGAGGTCGGTTAATGAATCACCTGTTTTCAAACGATTTGCATAACAAGTTTGCTGACGTTATGTTTATAAATAGAGATTATCTCTCAACTGTCGCTGTAAGGTTTCTCAACGCATCCTCAAGCTGCATGGGGCTTTATTATTGTATATTTGCGCAGATATTCTACCGTTCCTTAGGTTGTGTTCAATGCTGGTTCCCATTTACTGTCCTATTCTATATACATATGGAGTTGTAAATAGTTCTTAATAAATTAGTCATCTTTCTTCATTATTGTGTTTTATTTCGTAGTATTGATTTACATTTCCAGTGATCCATGAGGACAACGCTTTTATTGGTAAACCTAAAATAAGGTAATCCTACTTCTGAATTATTAATAATTATTACCCTCACTATTTGAATTTCGCGCCTTTAAATCAAAAGGGCGCGAAATTCAAAATTGCGACATAGAATGGTTTGTGTAATGATACCTCAAAAATAGGGCCATTATCAATTCAGATGTTTGTATATTTTTGCTAGTATTTTAGTCAAATCATTAAAGTCTATCTTGCTTGAAGCAGACTTTGATTCACATATGAAATTTTTTTTTGCATGATTAGAGTCACTGGATGAGCTCTACCATTTAACTGTTACCTACAATTATTTACAATAATCAGCCATAAAATCCTGTCCCAGGTAAAGTAGGCTATGTGACGGCTGCTAGTTATAGAATGGTTATCATTATAATTCAATGGTGCTATCCACCCTAAATTATACCATTTTGTTTGGGTATCCCGGATTGCAATCCAGCTGTACCAAGACATAGTTAGTTACACCATAGATTTTGGATCCCACTACAATATGATGAATCAGCAATGGGTGACATGACATATGGCAATGTGGAAAAAGTCCAAAAGCGGGCACTCAAGTCCGCTTACTAAAACTTAGCAGACTAAACCTAAGAATTATAATATAATGCTTTATAGTAGTAACTAGAAGTGTTATACAGAACGAATAAAAATGAAACACAAGTTATGTTTAATGCTATATTAAATGCTTTCTAGCAATTCTTTTTAGTTTGAAATGCTGAAGAAATCGCAGTTCCCCATTCCAATTCCTGAGTACTTCCATCTGCTTATGGTCTAAGAGATCGGGCATCTCTAGGCCACATGTTTCAAACTCTTCGTGTTCAGTTTTCTTCGTAATGTTTATTATATCTTCCCTGCTTGCATGTTGGCGGTTTTTTCTTTGCCCAACTGAGTTTTTCAAAGCAATTTGTTCCAACTCTTCGTCAAAACGCGCCAAATACTCTTCTATTAATTCCAAAGTCTGTTCTTTATTTAAAACTGCACAATCTTCCGGTATTCGCTCTTTGAACCATAGAATCTTCTCACCAATGAGGTTTTGTTTTATATGTGTACCTACTTTGTTCTGATCCTTCTTCTCGTGTTTCTTTATTTTACTTATGATTTTTAGCGTTTTTCTGCTGTTTGGGTGTTTCAGCTTGTCGATATCCTTCTTAATTTTAGGCATTTCGAAGTTTGTTTTGGTTAACTTGGCTGCTTTCCTCACGTGTTATTTTGTCAAAATTGACAATGACATGCGTATGCATGACAAATGACAATACATTGAAAGACGCGTTTACAGAGATACTTTTAACATAAATTATTATTTCTGAACTATTGTAATGGTACAATTTTGAACCAAATAAATTAATTGCATACTTTAGTGATTTCGATTACAGTGCGACTCACACAAGTCATTCGATTGATGATTAAACTACGGTTATGATTAAACGAGATGAAGATTCCCGTAGAAGCAAGAATATTTGTTTATGACTGAACTCTTAGTACGATATAATCATCGGCAGGGATATTGAGCCCTGACCTGAGCTATTTATTGGTTTATTGCCTTATGTGTACAGTGCGCAAAGCGATCCCCACTCTTCCGCCGAGAGCTCAATATTTTTTTATAGAGAAAATAGCTGTCAAGTTCTGAAATTATAGTACCTATTTCAATGCTATGGCAACATCTAATCTTCATCCGTTATTTTAAATTAATTTTATCAAGTTCTCTGAATAGTTTCAGTATCAAAGTTCAAGCTTTTGTTATAACGGAGAGCAAGTGGCATCGATAGGTAAGAAATAAACCAAAAGACACTCATATACTTCTAAACCCAAAGCACCACCAAGTATTTGTGACCTCATTTTCTTTGTTGTTCAGATAATTAAATAATAAAGCAATCCCTGGAAACAGTCTCTTCGTCACTTGTCAGTGTCAAAACAAATAACCTAAAGTTTGTTTATCAAAAACTTATTTTCGTCCTCAAATCTATAAAGATTATAATTTACTGTGACATTACCAATTACAAAACAAATCATTTTAAGTAAAAATCATGTTCAAACGTCCAAAACCGGGTGAAGATGAGGACGACATTCTTCGCATGCAAGAAGAGTTTTTGCGAGAAAAACAGAAACAAAATGTGCAACCTGCAGCTGCAGTTACTAATCTACGACCACAGGAAACCAGTAAAAGGCCAAATAGTTCAGACACGGGTCGGAAACCTTCGAAATATGCACAAGCCAAAGGTCTTAAAGGTGAAAAAAAGGCGCGTTTTGATGACTCTCCTTCAGTTGTTGGTGACATCTTAGAAAAGAACGTTGAGGACCCAGAGATAGATCAACCAGAACAAGACGATGATAAAGTATACTTCCCTAAAGTTATTCCGTCATTATTGGGGGATATTGTAGAGAAAAATGTATCAGATTTCAAAGAATTGACTACTAAAGAAATGCCAGCGCAAGGTTTTCCTGTAGTTACTAAGAGATCTATATTTAGTAAGAGAAATGCTATATTAAAGAATGAGAGTGTAAATATGGATGTAGATGAACCAAGTACTAGTAAGAACAGTAATAAAGCCTCTAACATTAATTTGCCTGCAAAAAGTTTTGTAATATCATCTGCAGATGCGGATGCTATACACAGTGAAAATGTAAAGTTACTGAGTGGCATGTCAGAGCAAGAGATTCTAGAAGAACGGAGTAAACTGCTTTCAAACATAGATCCTAAATTGGTGGAGTTTTTGAAAGCCAAGAGACAACAAGCCTCCCTGCCTAAAACTACTGCAATAGAAGAAGCACCCAAAACACAAAGCATGGATGTTGTAGAACAGAACACGGCCACTACAGTTACCTTACCAGAGAGCAATCTTTGGGAAAATGATGTATTATCCCACCCAGACATAAACAAGTGGCTTCATTTCAATTCACTAGAAAAAGATAAACTGGAGTGGATGAAAGGCATAGAAGAAAGCAAGAGAATCAAGGCGGATGAGCCTTATGAAGCAAGATTTGACTTTAACGGCTACCTTCTACCGTACACTTTGGAATATAATGAAAAGACTAAACCACTATTTCATCACGGTGACGAGCCACATAGACCGGGGTACTCAATCACAGAATTAGTTGAATTGACCCGATCTTCAGTCACTCAGCAAAGAGTTATGGCTCTGAATACAATAGCTGGTATTATTGAATACTACAGTGCAGGCACATATAAAAATGTCATTGAAATACCTATTAGCAAATTATTCTTTATTGTCAGAATAGCAATGGATGACAACAAAGTAATCATTTTAGAACCAGCCTTAAGAGCTATGAGGAATTTACTGTACAACAGAATTGATGAAGCTAGCTTAGATGCTTTGATTGGCTTCGAAGAAGGTACTTTACAACCTTGTTTGGAAAATGATAAGTCAGAAATTGAAGAATTACAGTCTAAAGAATCCGAGTTTACCGACTACCATTTAGCAGAAATTGATATCATGACTGCACTTCAGCGAACTGAAATCCTTCAGAGACTGTACTATATATTGGAGACAATTAGACCAAACTTTAACTGTGTACAATATTCTTTACAAATACTGTCTAGATTAGCCAGAGATTCAGTACAAACTGCATTAAAGATTGTTGAGATGGAACACTTAATGAAAACAATAATAACAAACTTTGTGCCTGTAACTTCCACAAATTTTGTTTTTGATCCCAACATTGTGTATAATGGAAAGCCAATATTAGCTGCACTCAAGTTTATAAGGATCATGTCATTACAATCTATTGAAGTAACTAGGGCTCTACTGACCAAATATGACATACTGAAACCAATTTCTGAATACATAAGTTCTGGGGTTGACAGAACATATGGCTTGAAAATACAGATTGAGGCCTTTTGTATATTATCCAACTTGTTATGCTTTGGCTTAGGGACGGATGTGGCTATATCACTCTTTCCTGTGATAATAACTGCTTTACATAAACATGTGAAAGGAACTGATATATTTGTGGAATCGTCCATTTTATCAGCGACTCACGCAGCAGTAGTTCTTCAGCTAATGAACAGACTCCTAAGATGCATTCTGGGAGGAATGGACAGTTATAAGACTCAGATATATCCCTTACTAAAAGAAGGAGTTCAGAAATGGATGGGACAGTTGTCTAATGCTACAAGATACACATGTGGTCATTTACGCCTTCTCTGTTCCGCAATAGACTGCTGCAAAACTGTAACCTTGATTGAAAATCTACCAATGAAGTTCCTTAACGATTCTCTAAGGACCCTATCCCAGTCGCGAGGATTTGACATGATTATTAAAAATCTTATACCCAGTTCCAATTTGTTATCTGGATTGGAGAATAAAGATTTACATTTGACCAAGAATTTGATGTCTCTTGGAGGGTCTGTTATAGATTCAGAGCAGAAAGTATTGCCAATCCTAAATGTTGCATCACCATTGCCGTTTTTGACTTCGCTGTTCAATTTATTGACTTATGTAAATGATAAAGACATGTCTGAAGCATTCTTGAGACACCTGACGATGTATTTGAGCAAACTTAGCAATAAAGTGCCAAGTTTGTGTGATAATTGGTTCACAAGAATGGAAACAAACTTTGTTTTCAGTATTATAAAGTTGTCTACACAGTACGAGATTTCGGAAGGCAGTAAGGACCTACTTTATACTGTAGCTAACAAGCTATGTTATATATTGCGAAATGACAAGAAATACGAATTAGATTTTCTTTTCGGTTACGTGGTATTTAATAAGCATTGGTTCACAGCTGAAAGATTACTGCATCTTGTAAACCTAACAGATGCTGATGGCTTTTCTAAAGCATTGACGTCTATTGAAGAGATTAAACTGTGTTATAGCAAAGTGGTTAATATCACTTACAGAGACACAGGTCCTAACATAAGGTTTAAGAGCTGGCAAGAGCCGATTTTGCCGCGAGACTGGATCTATTTACCGATACTAACATTGTACAGCAGAAGTCAAGAGGCCGATAACACTCCCAAAATCGTTGGAGAACACTCTAAGAAAGTTGCTGAAAGAATAGCAGCTGAAAAGGAATTCATCATCAGATGCAGTTTGGAGTGGATACTATTCAACGAACTATGTTTTCCAGACCTTTTGAACGACATCGATGTTACAGACAGACTTTGCCGCATCATGTGCGTATTTCTATGCGACAACTCGCTATTTCTGGACCCCAAAATCAAAATATTACTGCGAAAGTGCACAGATATATTGTTCAAGAAGAAATCCAAGTTGAATTTCGACAAACAACTGGTTGGATTGAACAATTTCCAGGATTTCTATACTCAGTTCTTAGAGCAGTTTCAATCAGTCAGTTATGGGGATCCTACATTCGCTGCGTGCGTTTTGGTGCCTTTAGCTCAGAGGCATGACGTGAAATGGCGGAAACTTCTGTGGTCCGAATATGCAGGATGTCTTAGAGCGCTCGACTGTCCCGAAGAATATCTTTGTTACGACATTAAAGAGTATTTACACCCTGAAGAAACAGATCAGTCGCTAATCCAGTCGTATTTCCAAGCGCTTTCCACTAATTTGCTGAGACCGGGCACGATAGCGCATACAATAGCATCCCATCACGCGGCACATTACAAACAAACCTCTGTATCTAAAGAATAAAGGTTTATATACTTATTCACAATTATTTTTTGCTTTTTTTTTCACCATAAAAGACAAAGCCTTCTAAGAATGACCAACTAGTGTACCTAAACATAGAATTTCATAAAACTTAAAATTTGTGCGTTTTTACAACTAACTGGAGTCATAAATATAAATAGTACTCAATAATTATCGGATTATCTTTGTTCCATTGTTTAGGCTAAACTCTGCAGGCTAATCTGTTGGTGGTTCTTTTCAGTTATTACCTAAGCCATATCTACAGGTAGTTAACGCTTCATATTAAGTACTTGTCATGGGTTCTAGAGAATCGAGAAATGGTTCAATGAACCTATGTATTAGCAAGATATCCGCCGTTTCTATAATAATTTCTCCATGCCTCAGAGAGCATTAGGGAAGGTTTGTATCTGACGGAATTTGGGTCGCGCAACGCCAAAACAGACAAATATACGATAAAACTTTAAATCATTCACACCTAACCGATCATGCGTTAGTGCGTAGATATATTTACGATACGCTCATTTACGTGCTCTCCGATGCACGGGTGAATCAATCACCAACTTCCAGACTACGGGCTGCTTTGTGAAAGTTTGAGAAAACCCACCTAACAGTATTCCGAAGTCAAACCAATATGTCTCTACTTCTTTCCATATATAATTATTAACGACTTGCTTCGCCCGCGTGGTGTGTTTATACAAAGTAGCATATGTGTTAATCCAGAGTATCACCTATCTACATATCAAACAACCAAATCAATTTTGCTGTTTACGCGTGAAAGAATAACAAACATCCATCCATACATTCTCACAAACTCACATTATTTTAATATAAGTAGGATTTTAGGATACTTAATCGCTATGTACAATAATAGTTTATAACACCTACTTAGCGGATTATGTTTAAAAACTTTTGTTTTACTTGTTAATTGTAATTTTTGCACACAATGCAAATGAGAGCACAATGGGTCAAAAAGGTTTACAGCCTAAGTTCCTAATTATGTTTGGTGTTAGGGAGGTTTTCAGAAATAGAGCAGGTAATAAATAAATTGCAAATCTTTGCTACCTGCTTGGTATAAAACCGTAGGATTTTAAAATTTTAATACAGTTTATTTTTAAACGTTACAGTGTCCACATTACCTACACCAGAATGTTGAACATGATGGGAATTCCACGTAATTTCTCGTTAAGCCTGATCATGACCGATCAAAGCGACCAGCCCAAACAAGAGAAGGCAAAACAAATGGAGTATTTCGGAATTTATCGGAAAGACTCCCAATTTGTAAGAATGGAGAAGATCGTCAGAAAAATATTGACCCCGGTGCCGGAACTGATAAGTCAAGATCCTGACCCACTGCCCCGCCTTCAGTATATCCCGGATTCCATGGCTGACCTCGGCCGCCGTAAAAAGGATTTGAAAAGGCAATGGGTTAAAAATCCCCATGATCGCAATATTGAAAAGAATTACCACCAGTTAAGAGAAGATTTAAGGACGAGGATTCGGCGCCATGCAGCCATTCTGAAGTATTTTGACTTTCTAACAAAAAGTTATCAAAGTGGGGAGGAAAAAAATCATTTTTCTACTGCGATCGATACAGATCGTGTTCAAAGTTTTGTGGATTACTTCAGAGAGCATGAAGACGATCGTTTCCTCTTGTCAATGATGTTTGTAACGAAGGAGTTTACTACAGAGCTGGGAACACAGAGGGAACTAAAGGACAAGTCAGAGCCC
Source organism: Helicoverpa armigera (assembly GCF_030705265.1). Lineage (NCBI taxonomy): Eukaryota > Metazoa > Arthropoda > Insecta > Lepidoptera > Noctuidae > Helicoverpa > Helicoverpa armigera. The sequence continues at coordinate 9,230,173 of NC_087141.1, forward strand.
ATCCACTATTACTACTTCTGGTACGCAATATATGCTACTTATGAAGATTTCGTATTAACACCGCCACAACATCGGAAGTACTTTAGATTAAAGTCAAATTGTACAACTGATTTAGACTTTTTCAAGCACTTATGAATGTCAAAAATATAACTAAGTTTAATTCTAGTTGCCCATTCCAAAAGTAGCTTCCTATGGAGAATAACGGGCAAGAAACTCCATGGTTAATCTTTATAAATCATATGAACACTGATGGAAAAGAAACATAATAAAAACTGAAATAATAACCCAGTTGTACTTATAACCATTAACCCTATTTAAGCATACAAATAAACGAGTTTTTAATTTTAAGTGTCTGTTTTTTATTTCAAACATCTTTGGAAATAAACGATTGTAATTTACCTATCGTGCCTACATGCACACACATTTGCTGCTTTATGCTCTACCTACCTTGTTGTCTTTTTGCTGTATCAATTTGCTGTTTGTATGTAACAGAATATATGTCAATGTATGTAACGCACTAAGTAAAAGGACTAAAAAGGAACTTGGTTTGTATGAATTAAGAAGAATAGGATCAAAAATGTAAGTTCAAAGTTATTGCCTCTTTTCGCCAAGAAAGAAATATGATAAGGATTCCAAGAATTATTTTCATTAAGAGCTTGAATAACTCAGCGGTCAGCTGATTGAAACCGTTACCATAAATATTGTATGAACGCATTGTTAGTTTTGGCGGGAATTGTTTAGTTGACATTTCTTCTGACAGTTCGATTCGTTCGTATTTGCAGGTGCTTTCCGGTTTCCAGTGTTTTATTTCTGTTTGACTTCGTTGGTGGTGTAAATTAATTTGCATTTAAGATGATTTCCTGATAGTTGGGACGGTTTTACATCCGTGACATGCCAAGATGTTCATAGAGGACATAAAAAACGATTTCTACAACGTATTGCTAGGGAACGTGAGTAGCAGTTGAAGCATTGTTTACGAGTTTACAACCAAACTTTTTTGTGTTACAGAAACTTTTATTTGTTTCAGAGGGTGTTATTATTAGTTCATTACGACGTGGATGCTATTTGCACGTGTAAAATATTGCAGGGTTTGTTTAAAAGTGATAATGTGTCGTATACATTGGTGCCGGTGGGGGGTATTGGGGAGTTAAAGCAGGCTTATGAAGAAAATAATGAAGAAATAAAGTATGTGGTGCTGGTGAACTGTGGGGGGACCATAGACTTGGTGGATATCCTGCAGCCGGAGGAAGAAGTTGTGTTCTTTGTGTTGGACGCTCACAAACCTACTGATGTTTGTAATGTTTATAGTGACGGACAGGTAAGTTGTGTGTTTATGATGCTGTTCTTTTATATCTAGGCTTTATAATCTTTACATAAATATATAGTGTCTTAAAAGTCATATACTTATGGAAATATTCATAAATCTACAGAGCTTAAATCTCTAAAAATAAAAAAATACAGATAGGTTTGTTCGTGTTGATTTTTGCAATACTTTATCTAAAGCTCAAATAGTTCAAATCTTAAAGTAATTATAATCTTAACACTTCAAGACCTCATGGGTTGAAATGATAATTATTTTGTGTGTACAATAATGTACACTGTTTATTTTAAATTTGTTTTAGGTGAGGCTAGTGTACAAAGATAGCGAGGAGAACATTCCAAACTTTGATGATATTTTCAGAGATGAAGAAGAAGATGAGGAGGTGAGCTTATAGTTTATTCTATCATATATTCAAAGTATTATTGCCCAGCCTCTTCTCATACCGAAAAGGTATGAATGTCAGTCACTTACTTGCTTAATAGATTGGCGATATCATACTTTAAAGTCCAGATTTTCTAAAATTATTTTGTAATTATTTTTTGACATTATTGGTAGTTGAAGCCAGAAGGTCTGACAAACGATTAAACCAACTGGCATCAGGTAAGTGACTATTTGATGCTCACTGCAATATACAAATTACATTGTATACAAATTTATATATCGAACAATGTTTAAGGTTCTTCTAACCTACAGGCAAACATGTGTTGCTGGGGAATTTGTTGCGCCACTTATTTTTCCCAGCAATAACACATAGGAAGTGGTGAAGGGTGGGTGTTTTGGAGGAGTTCAAAAGTGCTGTCTTGCAGCCTAGTTTGAATAAATGATATTTGATTTTCCATCAGAATGAGGAGGCCGAGAGTGGTCGTGAAGGGCTGGAGGCGATGGTGGAGCGTCGCCGCGAGCGCCGCGCCTGGGAGGAGAGGAGGAACACCCTCATGTTCAACTACACGCAGTTCTCTTATTACGGGAAACCTGTAAGTTTACTTTGCTATCCTGGAACTGTGGAGTTTTATTCTTTTCTCTGGGTATAAGTCTTTTCCCTACTACCAACTACTACTACTATTTTAAATATTATATTATTTGAGTTACTAGATAGTACTTGTCAAACTTTTTAATCACATTTGAGAGTGGAGTCTTGTAACTCTAAAATATTGAATGCCCTTCTTATGTAATAGGTCTGTGTAATAAAGCTCTTAAATATCTATATGTACTTCTTCTAAGTTTGCCTGTATCTAAGAAGCTCTGGAACTACTGAACCGGTTCAAAAAATTCTTGTACTGGTGTGAAGATAGTCCCTGAGTGATTCAGGCAATTTTACGTGACAACGTCTAATAACTCGATATTACGGGCTGCTGTAACGTTTAGGTTTAGTGGTAGGTACCCTAGTAGGTAGAAAAATAAAAAGGAATTTAGTAAATTAGTATATAAGTATATTCTACAAAAAGATCGGCAGAGCCGGGAGTGGGTTTAGAATAATCGAGCACGCGTTAAGTTCCAGCCCGCTATAGAAACACTACTACCCTGTATAGTCAGGCAGCTCGGCAGCGGTCAGGCGGGGTAGGTGTGCAGCGCGCTAGTAGATGCCGGACGACGTAGATGGGCGCGGCACGTAGGTAGACACAGGCACGTAGGTAGACACAGGCACGTAGGTAGACACAGGCACGTAGGTAGACACAGGCACGTAGGTAGACACACTTAGGGTAGGCGCACTTAGGGTAGGTGCACTGGAGGTAGTCAGGTACTTGAACCCTGGAATGTCCGTTATGTTCCGTCTTAGTTACGGTCCGGTTATATTCCGGCCACGACTGCAACATCCCGATTTCCACTTACTCACTACCTAACTAAAAGGAAAGCAGTGATCAAGCACTAGATAGCATCGAGATGAGGCAGCCTAGGCAGCGTGACAAATCATAATTACAGCTAACAAAATGTAATCTGAATGCAAGTGATGAGGGTGAAAGTATTTGCATGATTTAAAAAGCAAAGCACTAGTTTAAATGAAGAATGAATAAATGGGTAGACTCTATAACAAATTATTTGTAAAGAAGAATATGGAAAAATAATTGTAGGGCGTGGCCCTCATGACACGGTCAAAGTGCACCGGTCATGTAAGGTCAAATACCACATGATATTTTTTTAAAAGCGTTATGGAAATAAGTACATAGGCCATAGGTAATATTCCATAAGAACAGCAACAAAGGCGTGGTCGTAGCATGAAATAACATAATGAATGCACAATGAAATTAGCAAGTCATTCTACGACACGTCACGTACTCACGTATAACTTTTCTAGATGCTCATAATCCAAACTAATATTATAAATGCGAAAGTAACTCTGTCTGTCTGTCTGTCTTTCTGTCTTTCTGTCTGTCTGTCTGTCTTTTCTGCACGCCTAAACTACTGAACCGATTTGTGTGAAATTTGGTACAGACATAGTTTGAAACTTGAGAAAGGACATAGGATAGTTTTTATTGCAAAAAAAAATAAAATTATTCCGGACATATAGCGCCATCTATTGGTCAAATCAAAAATCTGCTGGTAGTCACTATTCCACGCGAACGAAGTTGCGGGCAAAAGCTAGTAAGTAATATTTTGCAACACTCACCCGATCTGGGGTATACACTGACTCTAAATGTAATTTTAAAAGCACAATAGTTTATTCCAGATTAAATTATATGCAATGCAATCGCGAGTTAAAAATGTACATAGACCAGTAGTAGTAGTAGACTGTATCGGGCCAGAACTTAACGCGAGCTCGATTATTCTAAACCCACTCCCGGCTCTGCCGATCTTTTTGTAGAATATACTTATATACTAATTTACTAAATTCCTTTTTATTTTTCTACCTACTAGGGTACCTACCACTAACCTAAACGTTACACTGCATACAAGAAAAATTTGACGCGCTCCGACGCGCTTCCAGTGGTGAGCGCTAGGCCTAAAGCGACTTTATAGACAAATCTTTTTTCTCTTCTAGAGTGCCTGCATAGCTCTAGAGCTAGCCTGGCGCATGTCTCGCTGCGGCTGGGGCGGCGTGTGGGCGGGCAGCGTGGCGGCGGCGGCGGGCGCCGCGCTGTGCCGCCGCGCGCCGGCGCAGGCGCTGCTCGACCACCACCATCTGCGCGAGCACACGCCGCAAGAACACGACAAAACTGTACGTAACACTGCCAGACTTTCTGATTTCAGACTACTTGTAAAATAGTACATTTCAGCTGCCGTTTATTATTTTCCGAGAGTTGATCAACTACCTAGCAAATTGATCAACTTGCGAGTCTTGTTATTTTCCGGTGAAATATACAACGGCGAGCTTAACCCAGACTTCGGTTCTCTTACAGCCAACCTTGAAGCTACAGAGAGGAATTCCACATTCTCACAGCAAGAACAGTGAACGATCCATCGTAGCGCACATCATACCATCCGCAACACTAATGAATTCTCTCTTCCAGGGTTGTCACGTAACTCTAGAGAAGGACGTATGCCTGCCGCTATATCGGCGCTGGTCGCTGGAGGCGGCGCTGTGCCACGCGCCGGCGCTGGCGCCCTCGCTGCGGCTGCACACGAGAGCTGGACACGCCAGGCTTAGGCAGCTGCTCGCTGATACTGGGTATGTACTGTACTTTGAATATCACAACTGACATCATCGCGTAGTCCCCATTGCTGAAGTTATGGAGTACTCCCCACGACTATACCACTTATTATTCTAACAAAATCATGGTTCAACAGACACGAAAAGTTTAACCATGCTCTTTTAGAAAAAAAACCGGCCAAGTGCGAGTCGGAATCGCGCCCGAAGTGTTCCGTACAATGGTAAATAATGATTTAGAAAATAAGCAAAAAAATCACTTTTGTTGTTTGGAAGCCCCCCAAAAGATTTCTTTTCTTTTAGTTTTCAGTATTTGTTTTTATAGCGGCAACAGAAAATATCATCTGAGAAAATTTCAACTCTAACTATCACGGTTCACGAGATACAGCTTGGTGACAGACGGACGCACGGACGGACAGAGGAGCGAAAACAATAGGGTCCCGTTTGACCCTTTGGTTACGGAACCCTAAAAAAAAACCCCGAAATATGGAAAAATGTTATAAAAGTAGCCTGTCATGAGTTAGTCCCCAACACTGACATCATGGCGTCCCCGCGACTGACATCGTACACATTTTGCTTGAAAAGTTTGTCGAGCTACGTTTGAATTGAAAGAACTTTAAACAAAGATATTTCAAAATTACTTTGTTTAGCGAATATTATTACCGCGAAACCTATTTATCGATATTATTTATATTTTAAACGAAATAGTTTCTATATGGAAGTTCATTGAATGACCCAATTATTTTTCTAAGATTAGAAATTCAAAACAATAGGTAAACGTTAGGAACGTTATCAATAGCGGGGTCAATACACTAAATGTTTTTATTATGATTGTAATTACATACGATTTTTAACCTGGAAATGATTGTCAAATCAAATCAAATCAAATGGTTTATTTGTGAAACACGGGTATGGTACAAAGATCTTAAAAAAAGAAATATATACAATTGTTCATGCCGTGATCAGCCACATGGGGCATACAAATATGGTACTTACTAGCTAACTATAATTGTATAGATTTATCCTAATTACATAGGCATGTTACAAATTCTAAATATCTATGATAATAAGCACTAATTATTTTGATAGAAAATCATTAATACAATAATAACAGTTGGTTATCAAAAAGTTGGACAATTTATGTTTAAAAATGTTAACATTATCACAATCCCTTATATCTTTAGGTAAATTGTTATATACTTTAGTTGCCATAATAAACACACTTTTTTCATACAGAGTTGTCTTGAATGTTCTGCTGACGTTATTATATAATCTACTTCTATTGCGTGATCCAGATTGTAAAGTAAATAATGTAGGATTTTGTTTTATAAATAGAGCCAATTCTAATATATATATTGATGGAACTGTAAGTAAGTTTAATTTCTTAAAGTATTCTTTACAACTGTCTGTCTTTTTCAAACCACACATGGCACGAATGCATTTCTTTTGACATTTAAAAACTCTTTCCCAATTAGTATCGTTGCCCCAAAAGATTATTGCATATTTTAATCTGGAAACAACATATCCATGGTATGCAACCAGAAGAGTGGGGAGGCTTACTTTCTTGGAGAGGAGGTAAAGGCTGTAAGAGGATTGTGATATTTTTTTGCATATAAAATCAATATGAGTTTGCCATTTTAAATTGCTGTCAATGTGAACTCCAAGAAATTTTGTAGATGGGGTTAGTTTTACTTCTTTTCCCGAATACTCTATTTTTGTATTTAATGTATAATTCGTTTTCTGTCTGAATTGCATTAATTTAGTTTTATCCAGGTTTATTAATAAATTATTATTATTTAGCCATTCAATTATGGAAGATAAGCTGTTATTGATTTCATTTTCATCATTATAAACGACTGTACAGTCATCTGCAAATAGGACCATTCTATCATTGGTTGACTCAGGAAGGTCGTTAATATAAATTAGAAAGAGCAATGGACCTAGAACACTGCCCTGTGGGACTCCGAATTTAACTGTTCTAGGACTTGATCTATATTCTGTTTCATTTTTAGTATTGGTAGAGATTTTGGTTATTAGTGTGACTTGAGTTCTGTTAGTTAGGTAAGATTTTAATAAATCAAGAGCGTTTCCCCTAATTCCATACATCTCTAGTTTGTTTAATAAAATTGAGTGGTCAACAAAGTCGAAGGCCTTTGTCATATCCATAAATAAAGCGAATGAAGGCTGCCTAGCATCTACTCTAGGATATATCATACTTAAAAAATCATATATAGCCAGGTTTGTGGACATATTCTTCCTAAAACCTTTTTGCTTATCAGAGAAAATACGATACTTATCAAAATAGTTATAGAGATTAATATAAATAGCTTTCTCAAATATTTTTGCAAATATGGGTAAAAGGGCAATCGGTCTGTAATTTTTCATATCTGATTTAGTATCTACTTCATAAAAATGATTCTAAGTTTTTTTATTAATTTATTAGTTTCTGTTTTCGTATATCTTACGACTTTTGCTTGTCCTTATTAGTTATACCTACCTACCTAATACTAATTACAAATTTAACAAAATCATGGTTTATATTATAACAGGCACTATAATAGTAAAAAGTTTCTAAATATGCAATAAGAGTAGCATACCTAACATTTTATGCATTTAAATTTACATATGTATATTATAAAATTAATCAAATAAAAATATAAACAAATAATCCTACTTTTTTTTCAGTATCCCTCTCCAACAAGCTCGCCAAGCGTACCGCTCGATGGACGTGGAGCTGCGCCGCTCGCTGTTGCCGGCGCTGGAGGCCGCCGCCCCCAAGCACAAGCTGCCCGCGCCCACGCACACCACGTGTCTGCTGCAGCGAGTACACTCGCCCACGCTGCCCGCCATGGACGTTGTGTTCGCTATCATGGGGCTTATTGAACATGTAAGTTGTTATTGCTACTGACTCCCCTAATGTAGGTACTTCCCCCATCGACTCCCCTACTGACTCCCCATCGACCCCCTACTGACGCCCCCATCGACCCCCTACTGACACCCCATCGACACCCTACTGAGGCTCCATCGACTCCCTACTGAAGCCCCATCGACCCCCTACTGACTCGCCTATTGACTCCCTATTGACGCCCCCACCGACCCCTTACTGACGCCCCCATCGACTCCCTACTGACGCCCCCATCGACTCCCTACTGACGCCCCCATCGACACCCCTACTGACTCCCCCTCCAACAAGCTCGCCAAGCGTACCGCTCGATGGACGTGGAGCTGCGCCGCTCGCTGTTGCCGGCGCTGGAGGCCGCCGCCCCCAAGCACAAGCTGCCCGCGCCCACGCACACCACGTGTCTGCTGCAGCGAGTACACTCGCCCACGCTGCCCGCCATGGATGTTGTGTTCGCTATCATGGGACTTATTGAACATGTGAGTTGTGTAACTACCCCAATGTACGATTTCACTGACTTCCCCAATGTACTTCCATTGCTGACTACACCAATGTAACACCTCACTGACTCCCCCTATGTACTTACTATCTTACTGAATACACCAATATACTCCCTTTACTGACTCCTAATATACAACTCCTACTGACTCCCCCAATGTACTCTCCCTACTTATTCCTCTAATGTCCTCCGTTACTGGTTACTGACTTTTAGCTCCCCCAATGTGCGCTCCTTATTGACTGCCACAATGTATTCTACTTTTAAAGTTCCTTCTATACTTTATATACCACCACTATACATACTCACTGCGGCCGCAACGCCCTCGTGCCGCACACATAAGGCAGTTGACGAAGCTGCTGCCACTTGCTCACCAACGGTCGCAGTAGTCGGGTCAGTTTCAGAGCCATTTCAACACCGAACACATTACATATAAAGTACACTTCTCTCTTTCAGGAAACAATACCAAAAGCGGAAGGCTTCCAACACGCCCTCTCAGCGCTAGACACCCAGAGTGGGCAGAATGAGAGCCTGTCGCTGGGCAGCGCGGGCGCCATGGCGGCGCTGCAGGCGGTGGCGCGCGTGGTGCACGCCACGCTGAGCGGCCGACAGCTGCACCTCGCCGGACCCTTCAGCTACTTCATCGTGCAGGAGGTGATACACCCTCACTGGACACACATCATCTTTCGAGCCTTTTCCCAAATGTTTGGGTCAGCTTCAGTTTAACCGGTTGCAGCTGAGAATCAGTGTTTTACAAGGATGAATTGCCCTATCTGATTTCCTCCACCCAGGGAAAACCTAGAACGTCTTGATAAGACCGGTTGTCAGTCTTTCTAGCTTCTGACTACCCGTAACAACCGCCAAAGATGGTAAAATGACAGTGGAGACTAATTTAACGTGCCTTCCAAAACACGGAAAGTAATGATAATCTACTGACTGACCGCGCCAAGCGTTGCTTATCCTTATGATCGATTAATCCACGGGGCTTTTACTTAGCCACGAGCTCTTATCATACTAACTTACTGAAGTAGGAACTAAATTTCCTTTTACCAATATTCCAGGGTACTCCAGAATCCCGTATAGTCCGCGGTCCTCTCTGGCTGGGCGTAGCAGCGCGGTGGACGGCGGCGGCGGCCGGGGCTTCGCGAGCTGTTGTAGCCAGCGCTCCCATAGACGACACCACCTGTCTGCTGCTTGGTATACCGCCTAGATACCAACATGAGCCTAGGAAGTTAGTACATAATATGCTTTTTCTTTTAAATGATAAAAGCTTGAAATCATCAACCCGCAAGCGTGGTGATCAACGCTCAATACTTCTTCATTTGATAGGACGTCTGTGCCTAGCAGTGGGACGATAAAAAGACTGATGCAAAACCTTATTTTTTTCCATTACGGGCTGGATACTTTAACTCTTGTTGCAAGCACAAATATTAATTTCTGTTGAGTCACTTGCAACTGAACATTCTCTTTTTTTTTCAAAATACATATTTGTTTATTGATTACTTTTAAATATCCTAAGGATTGGTCATAATTCACCGACAGCATAATAAACCAATGTAACCTACAGCCCATAACTATAAACATCTTATTTACCTAATGATATTCACTATATAAACTATTTCCTACAGTCTATTCGGCGCAGCATTCGAGCAGGCAGCCACGAAGTGCGGCGCGAGTGTATCGCTGGACCACGTGGACTCCTCCGTCATCACGCTGCCGCTCGCACAACGCCCGCAGTTCCTCGACGCTCTCACTGCTTTACTCGCTTAAACATACCTAAACAACGCACTTACTTACTTCCGTTGGCTCTACAACCCTTTGTGGGTCTTTGCCTCTACAATAATCCTCCAGTTATCACGAAGCTTGGCTGTTCTTTTCCAGTTGGTAATCTTTCTAAGGTCTTCAAAACAACGAACTATACATTTCACGAAAGAAGTCCCGCAGACGCAGCGCTATGCGATAGCTCAGAAAATACGTACAAAGATATATAGTTCCACAATTTTCCGCGGGACTTCTTCCGTGAAATGGACTTTACACTAAACTATGTTATACCAGTCTAAACAAAAACATCTCTACCCGCATTATATCTTCGCTATTCTGATTAAAAATCTTGATAAACATTGGCAAATACACTAGAATTTTTTTTTATTACCCGAATGTGGAAAAAACCTTCAGAAAACATTAGTTTAATTATAATTTCTCACTTATTTTAAAACCAATTCTTTCAGAATAAGCATCATATGAATTAAAAATGTTATCATCTTTTTAGTTTTTTCTCATTACCAGTCACTACAATAAAAATAGTATATAAGGAATTGCGAAACTGTAAATATTGTCTTAAGTACCCGCAACACAATGCAGTCGAACTGATATGAACTAGATGTACAAAATAATATCATAAACTAATCTATGAAGTAAGTTAGCTAAGTTAACAGACGAAAATCACAAAATTGTGCCTTCAAACCTATCATAGTTTTAAGATTCAATAAATAATTCGCCTATAATATCTTTAATTAAATATAGCAATCGGATACATAGTTTAAATATTAATTTCAATACTGGTCCCAGTTTTGTGTATGATATTATTTCACTTATCAATAATTTTTATTAATTGAAATCAGTTACTGTTTAATTTTCATAAGATTAAAAATGTATGTTTGTGTGTGTTGTGAAAAGTGGGAAGAATTGTGGTTTTTACGTATAAAAAAATCACCATTCTCTTAACTTGTGTTTGTTTGTTGATATGACTGTTTCTAATTGTAAGGTCTTAGTGAATAATATTTATTTAGTAATAACTCAGTTGCTTTATAAAGTAAATAAAATTGATTATAAAAAAAATGTACTTTTATTTCCGTCATATAAAACACAACATAGTTACGTATACAGAATATTGCACAAGGGAAACTTGATAATCACGTATTCGTCAGCACAACAATGAGTATCTCAAAATTATAAGGCATTTACAAATTAATAACGTAAATATAGACTTAATTTGACAAAATTAAAATTAACAGGGGTGTCTAAATAAATGAGATTTGTTCGTATCATTTACAATAATAATACTAGGCTAATCTAATTCGAGAATCTTAGATAATATACGAAAATTATACGTTCTAGCGACCAGACACTTCATTGCCTCCATAAAATCATGCATAATTACGCTCTATGAATCTCGTTATCAAATCCAGAGCCCATTTCGGTTGATCTTGCGGCACCATATGTCCGGAATTCCGTACCAAAGCCTCCGTTAGGTTCCCGGCATTCTTTATGTAACCAGCTAAATTCTTGCCCACTTTCCATATTATTTTACCACTTCTTTTGTATTCTGCTGCGCCGGCAAAATTCAGATTGTTTAAGAAGTTTTCCGTGAGAGGGTACGCCACAACGATGTCTAGTTGGCCGTTGTAGAATAGCATTCGGTAATGAGACAGCAGTTCGGCGACACAGGGAGCCACGGACTGCATCATGTCCAGAGCCAGCAGCAACTGCACCGTCTCCCCGTCATTGAACGGCAGCCCTCCCACGTGCATGCTGCGTCTCACGTCATTCCTGTGGACTATAGTTATGAACGACGTCGCGTCGTTTTTCAACGTCGAATGCAAATAATTGTAATACGAATCGTACCCCGTGTAGAACTTAAACAGCGAGAAGTGTGTGACCTGTCCGTCCATCAACCTGTCCATTAGTATGTTCGCTTGCAACCAATTCTTGTTTCTTATTGACACGTAAATGTCCATTTGAATTTTTATAAACACGCCCAACTCATTGCCGTCCAACATACCATGCTGGTACAAGTAGTTACCGTAATCCAATTGGTTTAACGGATCGCAGTAAGCATTGCCAAGCGCCATGCCTTTTAAATTCATTTTTAATCTTCTTCTGGCATTCTGTTTGTGAATTTCCATGCCAAGAGACGGTATATACTTCCCAGCATACGATTCGCCGGCTATGTAGAAGTCATTTCTCAACAGCAATGGGAAAAGCTGAAAAAACTGCCACAATGCCCGATATAGTCCTTTTGCAATACATTCTTGGTTGACGCAATAACCGTTAGAGTTTTTTGAAAAGCTGAAGCCGGTGCCAACAGGGCTATCAATGAAAATCACGTGGTACCGCAGAGTCCAGTGATATTTTCTCAAAACCAATCTGTGATTCCTTGCGCAAAGGGGTCCTATTTCTGCGAAAAGTCCGTAGAGAGAACTACATCCAGGTCCGCCTTGCAACCACAAAATGACCGGCGCTGAATGGTTCTTAGAAAATGGTAAAAAATACCAAAAATACAGATTGGAGCTGAACTGCTTGTTGATCGTCAGGAAGCCAGCATGGCTCGCGACTTCAGGCGTATGCGGCAGATACACTCGAGACAGGTTTTGGGCTAGCTTTACTAATCCTCGTTCAATGTAAGGTGTTAAAAATAGTGGATCGCCGGCGTCTTTCGAAGGTTTTGGGCCTAATTTCAATTTTGGGTAAATTGGAAAGAATATTGTGTTTACCAAGGAACAACACAGGGCCAATACCGTGATCGAAAGAAACATATGATCAGAATAATTACCCCAAAGGGATTGGTTTCTATTGAATGCTGCAGTGCCAATTCTTATGAACTCCTTGGGAGACTCCTTGAAACCAAAAATCCGTAATCCAAATAGTACCTTGTATATACGAAACGGAATATATCTTCATCTTGAAATCACTGAATCTTGGCATATCTGACAGCGACATTGGCGTCAATCAAATCAAAGAAGATGAGGTTTTATGTTAAATACATTTTGTCCATACCTAGTCCAGATTTCATTTTAGCGCACTCCATTCCATGCATTCGTAGTAAGGTAACTAGATAGCATATATTAAATTTTATACATGCGTGCGTGCGTGATATCTCGCATTTCATATAGCGAAAGCTAATCTCTTTTCATGTAAGTGGAAATAAATGCTACCAAGTTTTCGATGCAACACGGCATTTTTGTACTGTTGAAAAGTGTTCAGTTTCCTCAGGAGAATTACTGGTATCAGTTTCAAAAGAATATAACATAACATGAGAAAAAAATGTCATGGTTATTGACATAGGCTGTACCATCACCATCTAATATTGATCTGAATTTTCCACATCATAATCAGTTATCAAACATAACAAATCAAAAATTATTAATAAACCATTTATTCCAACAGACAGGATTAAAAAATAACTGGAAAGTCAAAAGTATTGTCTATGAATCTCGTAATCATGTTCAAAGCCCACTTTGGTTGGTCTTGAGGAACCATGTGTCCAGAATTCCTGATCAATACTTCCGTAAGATTACCAGCTTTTTTGACATACCCTGCTACATCATCCCCAACCTTCCAAACTTCTCTCCTAGCATTTTTATACTCTTCAGAAGCAGAAAACTTCAACTTATGCAAAAAGTTTACTGTAAGTGGGTAGGCAACTACTATGTCCAGCTGGCCGTTATAAAACATGATTCTATAATGGGATAGCAGTTTCTCTATTTTTGGAGCCACAGTCTGAAGCATGTCAGATGCTAGGAGCAGCTGCACATGCTGTCCATCGTCAAATGGCCGTCCCCCCACGTGCACGCTGCGTCTCACATTGTCCTTCTGCAGTAACTCTGTGAACACAATCATGTCATCTGTTGCACTAGTTTGCAAGTAGTTGTAGTAGTATTCATACCCAGTGAAGTATTTAAAGTAAGAGAAGTTTGTCAATTCTCCGTCCATTAATCTATCCATGAGAATATCAGCTTGCACCCAATCTTTCTGATCTATTCGGTTGGCAATCTCATCTTGATATTTAAGGAATATTTTCAGCTGATTATCATCTATCAGCCCCAGCTGGTACAAGTAGTGACCATAATCTAATTGATTCTTTGGGTCACAGTATCCGTTGCCTATTGCCATGCCTTTTAAGTGTATTTTTTCACTACTTTTGGCATTCTCTTGATGTATGACCATGGCTAGAGAAGGAATGTACTTCCCGGCATAAGATTCACCTGTTATATAGAAGTCATTTCCTTTCAAATGCGGAAACATTTGGAAGAACTGCTTCATTGCCCCATATAGACCTCTAGCAACACAGTCTTCATTGGTGCAATATGCATTTTCACTCTCAGTGAAGCTAAACCCAGTACCAACCGGGTTATCAATGAATATTAGGTGGTAATTCAGAGCCCAGTGATATTTTCGAAGAGCGAATCCTTCTTTTTTCGCTAACAGCGGCCCTAACTCCGTGAAAAGTCCGAAAAGAGAACTACCGCCTGGACCTCCTTGCAGCCAGAGCACGACCGGAGCTTCTTCTTTCTTAGAAAACGGCGGGAAATACCAGAAATACAAATTAGAGTTGTATTTCTCGTCAATTGTGAAATAACCGGCATGGCTTCGAAAGCCTATGGTGTCCGTAATAGATACACGAGAAAGGTTTTGGGCAAGTGAAATCGCACCTTTTTTGAGATACGGAGTGAGCAAGAGAGGATCACCAGCATCTTTCTTCGATCTAGCTTCCAGTTTTAACTTCGGATACAAGTTTGGAAAGAAAGCTGCATTTGTAATACAAAATGCACTCAACAGTGCCGAAACTGATAAGGAAATCTTCCACAGATTCCAAGAATTAGGTTGTAAGTTCATGGTGGTTTATAAATATGTACGGATGGATAATAGAAACTCACAAAAAAACGCCAAAGCAAATAAATATTCAAAAGATTTCTTGTTTATTTTCCTCTTTCCCGGTGATAGTTTCAAGTTTGACACCTCCGATGTCAATGTCAGATTAACTCGACATTGTCACTTGTTAGCGCCAAAAGGGTCAAACATTTACATTTTTACATTGGCTTTTATCTTTCCAATGCAATGAAATCTCTCAGAGTAAAAACGAGTGCATTTATAAGTTTGTCGATTGAGCAACTAAATTCCAACAGACATATTATTAAAATACAAAATTGCAGTGTCATTGGTCTACCATAAACTACGATCACTCTATAAAAGATATGGTTACAGCGAAATTAAAAATTCCACCATTACTGTTTTTATCAGATTTTGAACGCTTGATCATCAAGATGCTAGCTATGTACTGAAAGGAGGAATCGAAAAAAAGGATCGTTTAGAAAACCCATCTATTGCTTCTTTGGTCGTCCATTTCCACTATATCCATCCACTTTCATGCTCATATCCCTCCTCACCTCATTAATGATCCTCATCCCTCCGTATCACTTGCCGGTACCATGACAGAAGAACTTATAAGTTTCTTTCTTTCTTTCAGTATCAATAATTTACTACATACTCGGCAAATATAATTTAAACTAAATCTCGACTTTGACGGTAGCAGTGGTTCTATGTTGAGTTGTCGAGTCTATGGTTTTCAATGTAGACCAATCCAAAGCAGCCACAGATTATTAATAAACCCACATTTTTTAGAAAAGCCAGTGATAAGCCGGCAAAACAAATAATAATTATTTTATTATTTTTCCTCGCCGGCATGATAAAAACTGTGAACCCGACTAATTAGGTCAGTATTTGGCCATTCGGTCGCACCGCGATGGCGCGTGCACTGTGGGCTCTTCTGTTTTTACAAGTGTTTTTCCACACTGAGGGTTTCCTTCACCGATACCCAAAATTAAATCTTGGCGAAAGAGATGGAGGTGACCCTGGATCACCGCTATTCCTCACCCCTTACGTCGAGAGTGGAAAAATTGCGGAAGGTAGACGACTCGCTCGGGTACCATTCACGGAAACCCTTCGTATCAAGAGTTACGCTGGTTATTTTACTGTAAACAAGAAGTATGATTCCAATCAGTTCTTCTGGTACTTCCCTGCGATGATTCCGAACAATAAGGACGCCCCAGTCGTTGTGTGGCTGCAGGGCGGGCCTGGTGCCACCTCTCTATACGGTCTGTTCACTGAAAATGGTCCGATAAGAGTGCGCAACGACAAATTTGAGAGAAGGAAGTATAACTGGGCCTTGAGCCACCACATGATCTACATAGACAACCCCGTGGGTACAGGGTTCAGCTTCACAAACGACAGCCGCGGCTACTGCACCAACGAGACGCAGGTCGGAGAGCAGCTATACTCCACCCTGATACAGTTCTTCCAGCTCTTCCCTGAACTGCAACAGAACAAGTTCTTTGTAACCGGAGAGTCTTACGGCGGGAAGTATGTGCCTGCTCTGGCTTACACCATACACAAGAAGAACCCCACTGCAAAACTGAAAATCAACATGAAAGGAATTGCCATTGGCAATGGTCTGAGTGACCCCGAACACCAGCTGGTGTACGGCAAATATTTGTATCAAATAGGTCTCATTGATTGGAATGGAGCTCAACAATTTGAGCTGTATGAAAATAAGACTAAAAACTATATTAAACAAGGCAAATGGGATGAGGCCTTCAATACGTTTGATTCACTTTTGAATGGTGATATGATTGCTGGCAAAAGTTTGTTCACCAACCTGACAGGCTTCAACTTCTATTTCAACTTCTTGCATACCAAGGATTACACTAAATATGAGGACTTTGGCCCAATGCTGCAGAAGACTGCAGTCCGTAGAATGATTCATGTAGGAAACCTAACTTTCAATAATGGATCGATAGTTGAAAAGCATCTGAAGCAAGATGTAATGAAGTCTGTGGCTCCATGGATATCTGAGCTCCTAGACCATTACTATGTGGTGATCTACAATGGTCAACTGGACATCATTGTGGCATACCCCTTAACTGTAAACTACCTCAGAAATCTCAACTTCACTGGTGCTGCAGAGTACAAGACTGCAAAGCGGTATGTTTGGAAGGTCGACGGAGAAGTGGCTGGCTATGTGAAACAGGCTGGGAAGCTAGTTGAGATCATGGTCAGGAATGCTGGGCACATGGTACCAGGGGATCAGCCGAAATGGGCACTAGATCTTATAACTCGGTTTACACATGAGAAAACTTTTGATGGCCCTAAAAAGGGTGTTTATTTAGGATTTAAGTGATTTTTTTTACATTTAAGATGCTCTTAACGCTCATATATTACATTGAGTTATGTTCTTTGTCTTATATGAATTCTAAGTACAAGAAAAGGTGAAAGAAAGGTGTTTATAAATCTTCTTTGTTATTTCTACTTTTATACATGCAATGTTGATGAATCATGTTACTTATAGGTATTTGTGCAAAACACATTTAACTATACATACCTACATTTGCAACTTATTACATCATTGTTTACTATGAACCTGAGTACATTAAATAATAATAGTGGTTTTCTATCAGAGTTATTTGTTACCTTTGGCATAAGAATTAAATATTTTTATACATAATATTATGGTCTTTTATTTTAGTTGTATCTACTTAAGTTTTACCTAACTATAGGAAGGTACCTACTAATATAAGAGGAAATATTTTTTTGGTTGTTTGTACCCTAAAGACCCCGAAAGTGCTGAACCAATTTGAATATTTCTTTCAAGAAGTTTCCCCAGGACGTAGGTAGGTGACACCGCAGGTAACACCGGTAGCCATGCTTATGAATCATTAACTTACCAAACGGTACCTATAAACCAAGTCTGTAGGTAGTTTCTAAAGACTATTACGAGTTTAAAATACCTACCCATTTGACATGAGAATCGAACCTGGGACCTGATTCTTAGGATACCTCCTATTCATAAAAATAACGTAATTTCTCTGATTGTATCGGCCGATATGGTGGATCCAATAGGTAGGTAGACAGGACGCTAGTATTAGTAATATACAGTAACGATGTTCTGAGTAATCAACCACGGCTAAATACCTACTTACATTATCTTTTGTTTTAACACCCACACATTTCTAAACTGTTGCCATTTTGCTTAGTCTCTGAATGAATGGAGGGTTGCTAAGGAACTATGTACCTACTGCATGTATTATTTATTATCAAGTACCTATGTACTCATTTTGTTAAAAATGAATCATCATTTTTTCTATATAACTTGGTTGTACCAGTTGTACTTTTTTAACCATTTAATAGGTAGTTGTTATAGTTACAGAAAAGAAAAAATAAAAGCCAGTTTATCACAATATCAAATGTTACTTTAATTAATCTTTAACCTAGAGTTACTTTGTATCTGGACGTGAGCAATCTGTGTTACAAACACACAAAACACTGCACTCCAGAAAGTGAACATTTCTTAGTCAAATTGAAACACACTTGTGTTGATAAAACTGTACTTTCTGAATGCCTACCATGGTACCATGTCATAAAATATGTATTTGCATGATAAATGATCAAATAAATTGAAAATCAAATAATATTCTACACTAGTTGTTCTGAATCAATATAAAAGGCTTGCAGAGCATTCACAAAGTTCAAACACACTCCAGATAGTGAACATTTCTTAGTCAAATAATTTGAAACACACTTGTGTTGACAAAACTGTACTTTCTGAATGCCTGGCACGGTACCATGTCATAAAAATAATGTATCTGCATGATAAATAAATTGGAAATCAAACAATAATCAGCACTAAGTCAGTTGAGTTGCAGGGCATTCACAAAGTTCAATTAATAAGTAATACAAAAGGAATGGAAACTTCTAGTAATTTATCGTCCTTCTATATAAGTTGATAGCTCAATCTCTTCGGGCAACTCCGTAATGTTGACATCGAAGCGGTCTTGCACTTCATTGAGGATCTTGGCATCATTCTCGTCTGACACCATGGTTATCGCTAAGCCTTTAGTACCAAATCTTCCGGCACGAGCCACACGATGCAGGTACGTATCTGAGTCTTCAGGCATGTCATAGTTGAACACAATGTTCACTCGCTCAATATCCATTCCTCTACCAAACAAGTTGGTGGCAACCAGGATTCTCTTCTGGAACTCCTTGAACTGCTGGTAGCGAGAGAGACGCTCATCTTGAGTCATGTTCCTGTGGATTCCAATAGCAGGGAAGTTCTGGTCTGTTAACAACTGTGCTAAGGCTATGCAGCGCTGCACTGACTTGACAAATATGACTACTTGGTTGAACTCCAGAACGTCAAGTAGTTCAAACAGCTTCTTGTTTTTCTCATTTTCCTTAAGCTTAACATAATGCTGCTGCAACCCGTGCAGGGTCAGCTTGGCTTCATCGTCCACGTACACCTCCATAGGATCCTGCATGAACTTTTTGCACACCGGTCTGATCTCTTTGCTCAGTGTAGCGGAGAACATCATGACTTGCTTGCCGTGCGGCGTGTTCCTGAATATCTCCTGCACGTCGCGTCTCATGTCCAGAGATTCGAGCATCTTGTCACATTCGTCAAGTATAAAGTGCTTCAAATGTTTCAGATTCAGTTTCTTACTGTTTACTAACGCCAAAATCCTGCCAGGCGTACCGACGACGATGTGAGGGCACGCCGTTTTGAGGACCTCTTCGTCTTTCTGTACCGGCATACCACCGAAGAACACCGAAACCCTGACGCCGGCCATGTATTTGGAGAATCGTTCGTATTCCTTGCTGATCTGGAAAGCTAACTCTCTCGTGTGGCACATAACGAGGACGTAGACATGGTTTTCCGATGGCTCTAGCTGCTGTAGTGTCGCCAGCACAAAAACGGCGGTTTTTCCCATACCCGACTTCGCTTGACACAAGATATCCATTCCAAGGACAGCTTGCGGAATACATTCATGTTGTACTTCCGAAGGATGCTCGAAACCGCAATCGACGATGGCGCGCAATATCTCGGGCTTTAACAAGAAATCTCTAAAGCCTGAGCTGTGGATAGATACATAGGATCCCTTAACCTCTTTCTTTGGCGCCGCTTCGGTCGCCCCGTCAGCGGTCTGCTGATCTGCCTGCTCCTCGTCTTCGTAGTCCAGAAGATCGTCGTTGTCAGCCATGATTTGTGGATTTTAAACTAAATAATATAGTTATTTCGATTCGTACTCCGATACGAGCACGTGAAATTTATTTTGAAAAATTTATTTCACAATAATGGCGGCTATGGTTTCGGCGTCAATTTTTACTTTTTTATCACTTCCAAACGGGTTAAAAAACTACGATTGGAACCAAGGCTTTTCGCAAGTGAATTGATATTCTACATATGCATACTGATTACTTTTTTCATGATTTAGTTATTTAATAATATTTTTTTATAAGATTATTTTTTGAATATTGAAACGAAATCAGACAAAAGAAACAGGACTTTAAAATCTAATAATGTCTTTTTTATTTTACTTATTTATTTATTTATATGTCTTAGGCGCTGCCTAGACGATCAATGACATTTTGCTATATGGTCTAGTTTATATTGCCCGTTTATTGTAGATTGTGCAATTTGCAAATAGCGACTTGCCAACTTGTGCAATGATTTTGGCTAGCTATAACCGTATCCGGTTTTTTTTAAATTATCCGGAATGTACCAACGGGGGAGGGATTGCTACTCTGTAGATCAAGTAGATCATAGAATCCTACTAATATTATAAATGTGAATAGCTTTTTATCAACACACCACGCAGGCGAAGCCGTGGGCGGAAGCTAGTCACGAGTCACGCATTTTTGTCCAGGGGTGTACGCCACCTGCACGTACTTATACTCTGAACTTAGGTGCGAGTAGCCATCAAGTTTTGGTAAAGATGAAACCTACAAGGGTTTACACCAATTAAATAAATAAAACAAAGTAAGATGATCTATTCTCAGATTTTTATTTCTTAATCTTTATTTGGGTAAAAACCATAACTTATCATTACATAGAATGAAAATGAGCTACATTATATTAAGTTTGTTATGATTTTCCAAGTTTTGGAGACAATACACTATAGGTAATTATTACATTGCATCTTTGCATCGCACTCAAAAATCTATGAAATACAACTTTGCCAGATTGCACCTTTTTACTGTGTTTGAAATAACTTTTTATTTTAATTCAATACCTACAATCCCCCATACAAAAATGTATGAGATCCTGCCTACATTTCATACATATTACTGTAAAACTAACCATTTAAACAATACAATAGCTAAGTTCTAATCACTACTGAATTTACTGAAAATATTTTACAATGACTCCTAAAGAACTATTGAAATAATACTGGAATAACAAATGTAGGTAATTAAGGCTAGATTCAAAATAATTGCCATTTTTCGCCTTGAAGTATGACTATAAAGATGATTTTGTACAGTTCTCGTCATGTAATTATATCGGTCCGAAGTTGGCGAAGGTGGAAGTCACCATAGTTAAAATGTACGAACACGACATTGCACCTCTTGTCAAATAAGTTTACCTCACTGAAGTCGTCAGTCATTTGATGCTTCGCGCATGCGTAACAGTGTTTTGTTCCTACATTGCGACTTGCGACATCCGTGCCTCGGACAGCACCTTAGGGCTTTCGGTCCTGCGCCTGATTTCTCTCCGGTTGTGTCGGATTGCCGTCCCATCGGACTACGAGAGTGAAGGGATAGTGACTGCACCTCTGTCTGCGCTAATTCTAGTCCGCTATAACAATTATGTCCTGCGCAGCTGGCTAATCTCCTTCCTTAGAAAGAATAAGCGCTTTGGCCGAAATCGTTCTGGAAGCTGTTAATAGTAGCCTATTTCAGATAAGCAAAGTTACTTCACGAGAACTGTCAAAATGAATGTTTTGGTAGAAAACAGTAGAAAAAAACTGGTATATCAGTCATCATGTATAAGTCATACTCCAAATCATACATTGATCTCTAACACTTCTCACTATAAGGTTTCAAAGGCTTAAAGTCAGCGTTCCCACTCAAGTACGCATCAACGAAATTCTGGACTGAATCCGTGGTGATCTCATCACCATACTTCATGGTGACCATGCGTTGTTTGGGGAAATCTATGGAGGTTAGCAATGGAACTGCATCGTCGAGACCTATATGTTCCCTTAGCATATCTGCGCTGTCAGTTCCATCGATACCTATGTAGAACATGACGTGTTTGAAAGGTTTTTTCTTCAGCCTGGAGTGACGTGACGTCGGGTAGTCGAAGTCCATGGTCTCATCGTCTGAGGAGTTCTGGTAAGGACAGAAGCCTGGGAACTGGATGCTGCATTCTTCGTAGTAAGATTCTGCTGAAGGTGTAATGACGGATTCGGCGAATTCGATTTCTGAGTCTTCATCATCTGAAAAGAAAGGTTAACGATTTTGTTAGTTTTTTGTGGGTGACATGACAGATATGTAGGAGGAGTACGTAGGGGGAATACGAAGGGAAAGTACATAGAGGGAGTACATAGGGGGAGTATATGGTGGGAGTACATAGGGGGAGTATATAGGGGGAGTACATAGGGTGAGTATATGGGGGAGTACATAGAGGGAGGATATAGAGGGAGGGAGTACATAGGGAGATAGGAGTATATGGGGGAGTACATAGAGGGAGGATATAGAGGGAGTACATGGGGGGAGTACATAGGGGGAGTACAAAACTGTTGAACCGATTGTAAAAAATCCTTCTATATTTTACCCCAATACGGGAAGATGTTTCCACGGAACGCAGATCAAACGGCGCGGCGGTAAAACAGCTAGTAGATATAAGTCAGAAATAAATAAGTATTTATATTTACCAATAAATAGAACGACAGCTGGGTGGCGCGCCATTTTCAGCAACGCTTGCTCCGTCAGTACTGACACTGGCCGCTGCGCCCATGGGAAGTTCTGTGAAGGACATAACAATTTTATTAGAGAAATTGGCTTTAATTGATGAGTAAATTTTCTATCGATCCTCCGCATTGATTGAACAGATCTCATATACAATCTCAGGCATTCTCAGGCCTTGGATGATTGTTTAGTTCTTTTTAGATTACTTTTCCGCCTCGAAGTTGTCGATTTCTGTTGTCAAAATATACTTACAGACCACTACTGCCTGTTTCGTACAAGCGGTATCAGGTACAGGCGAACAAAGGATGCTAGCTGGAACGGCGCACAGAATTTTCCGCTCGGAGTGTGTCGCACGTCCAGGCTTGGTTAACGTAAAATTCTAACCACTAATCCTAAAGAAATTGTTTACTTACAAATCCAAGCGGATCAGCAGACAAATGCTGCCTGCCGTTAGCAGTTAGAATCTTGCCGGCTCCATCAGTGATGACGAGCGCTGGTATGCCAGCGACACCGAGCGCTGCTGGCATGGTGAGGCGCGCGTCCGTGGCAGACCAGGGCACGGAGAGTGCACCCACTGAGGAGACGGATTGTACCGTGCGGTTGTAGGATTGTTCGCTCCTGGAAGAAAAAAGAGGTCGGTTGTGAATTCTGGTAAGTAATATCAGACTAAGTGTTATTAGCTTCTTATCGGGTGAGATGCAGGCAAAAAGTCATAAGTAGTGTCAGTTTTCTCACAATCTGCCTTATGGCCTCTGACGTGGAATTAGGACGTAGTTTAAAATTTTTGGAAGGCTCCAAAATAAGGTTTTGGATTAATAGCGGTTTTCAGCAGTTTCATTCAAGTCACGGGAGAACCACTTCAGGCAACAAGTGCAAAATAATTCTAGTTTATTAGTCTAGTAAATTAGTTCTAGATTATCTGTGTACTTTTCATTGAAATCGGGTCTGTATTTTTCAGTTTTGTAGTAAAAGACAGATAGGAAGAGTTCATTTCGCATTTATTATAACATCAGTAAGACAGTAAGAAGGATGTACCTAAGTCAGAAGTAACCAGTAATTTCTTGATCACAATCTAATCCAAAGGCCTTTAAGAACTCATAGATCATAGAAAATTAAGGCATGAATATGAATCCATTCACCAAATAAATTCATGCTGATTTATGACTGCAATATTGCCTTCCAAGTAATAAATAGAAGGTATTTTATTACGAATTACGAGCATTCCATATGAACTCATAAATAAACAAAGCTGTAATATTCCGTTTCAGAATTTTCACAAGCCATTTTCACGATTTTACGTTGGGAATTAGAAATACGGAAGGTATGCTAAAGTATCTATAACATATCTATAAGAAGTATAGTATACATAAGTATGTATCTCTTAAGAGAATCGTCTGCTTTAAAAGTATCATTTTCAAAAGAGATTGAAAAGCCATCCCGAAGAAATTCAGGACCTATTTAAAAACCTAGCTGCAACCTAGTATTTTCAGCCAAATCACTTTAGTTTTTTACAAAATTGGATCAGTTACGAGCTACTAACTTCGGTATATCAAAACAAAATCGCCAACATAGAACTTCTGAACACAATAAAAAACAGGATTGTAGACATAAATCACAAAACAAAATAGTGAGGGGCAAGCTCCTTCGTTCCCAAAAGAAACTTGATTGCAACATACATAGATAAATTGTAATTCTCAAGTCCCGGAGTCCCGCCCCGGTGCGGGATTGTGTTTGTGGATCCCGGGGTAAGTTGGCTGCAATGAATACGGATTAGGGCGGGATTGCTATTTAAATTTAAATTTCTTGTTGTTTATCGATCTAAGAGTTGAAGAAACTTTGAGGTAAACAGTTGCTTGTATTTGAGGAGACGAAATTGTTTTGCTTTTGATAGTTAGGTGAAATATTGATGAGAAGGCAGGGCTATCCTATCTATCTTCAGCATTTTAGACACTTTATTTTTTGCTTTTCCATGTGGTTCTCTACATATTTTGAGAAAT
Organism: Helicoverpa armigera; assembly: GCF_030705265.1. Taxonomy (NCBI): domain Eukaryota; kingdom Metazoa; phylum Arthropoda; class Insecta; order Lepidoptera; family Noctuidae; genus Helicoverpa; species Helicoverpa armigera. The sequence goes on from NC_087141.1 coordinate 9,254,992, forward strand.
TAAGTTTAGTTTCACCAAACATGTTACACAAAAACGATTCCGGTAGGTATTTATTATGCTTCACTGTTTTTATTACTGTAAATTAACTAGTCACAGGTGCTATTGAACCCATTTCAGCAATCTATGTACATTGCTGATGTTGAATTACGAGTCCAAATCAACATTTTCGCTGCTAACCCCTGTAAATAATTGCACGGAGGCGAAATAAACAAGGCTCATAAAACCCCGGGCCTACGATTTAGGCCATATCTTAACGCGCCAATAAGGGTGGTTGAGGGTGAAAATAACTGCCAGCTCCTGTATATAAATGATGGCATTCACGCGAATATCAAGTTAGTTGGCCGCTTTACTATAAATTACACTGCCTGGTACGGACGGAGCCGGGAATCATCAAGTTTTTTTTGTTTACGACACTATTTGATGTACCTACTATAATATTGAGCTTGGTGCAGGAATAATAGCATTTCAGTGTTTGGTTCAGTTCAGGTTAAGGGGAAGTGTTTTGAAGATGGAAAATAACAACGGCTTAAAAACTATGTATTTAAAAGCTTTCCTTTTTCACACGTTCTGTCGGAAAATGGAAACAGGGAACAGAGGGGTTTTTAAGGAAAATAGAAATATGAAATAGACTTTATTCACATAATTAACTGTGCTAAATATCAATGATGCAGAAGCAGTTTTTTAAGCATTTCAGAACTGAACATTCTAAGAGGATAAGCACGATTCGGTATTTACATAACAAGAAAGTAGATAAACCCAATTCTAAGTAATCGGCTGTCAAGAAAGCAGTTAACGATTAAATGAGTTTTTTACGAGCTCAACTTACTTAGATCGTTATTATGGTGTTGACGAGGAAGTTGAGTTGCCTATCGACATCTTAAAGTAACCACCCTCACACACCATAACTACGTCAATGTACAGTGTACCTACACTATAAAATATAATCCTTCACCGTCTTCTGTCGGTTTGTTCATGATAAACTTGATAATGACTGCACGGATTTTCATGGGGTTTGCATCAATAGACTACTGATTCATGATCATTAAGGTAACCTAAACCTACCTATATTATGTAGTACCTAATTCCGGGCTGGTATCTAAGTATTTACATCAGCGATTTGCGGTCGATGAAAATCAAAGCGATGTTGCTAAAACCTTGACAGGACTATATTTTATGGTGACTAAAACTTTCTTCGCAACACCGATTTTACAATAGTTCGCAAACTAAACTGCTTTAGGTACATATTACATCCATACTTTGTCAAACTACAGCAAAAGTAATAATTTAAACAAAACACGGCTATAGAACGCATTTGAACAGAATTGGCGATGACTGCAACTTTGCAGGAGTTTAATGTAAAAAGTTTGTCTGACAAATGACTTCCTGACGACCGTGGTTTATCCCCAAGATCTTGGATTTGTGGAGACGACAGGACATGGCGTGGTGTGTCAGCGATTCGAAGATTGATTAGCCTTTTTGAGTAAGGCGTTGAGAGCCGGTGTTTAGACTTGCTTACCTTCCAAATTGAGGGTTAGTATATGTATGTTTTATGAAGTTAGCTATGGGCATTTAAATTTACCTATTGATATCAAAAAGTATTGTGACTGAAATTCAATTAGTCAAGCCAAGCCGGCACCAATTAGTATGGCTTCCCGTCCCATGATTGTCTCATAAACTTGTTTCGATTTCCACGAAAAATAAACAAAAGAACCATAAATTACCTTTCCTAAAATCATTTATTCGGTAGCGTGCCTACCTATTCAGATAAATAAGCCATATTCTCTTACGTAACGCAACGATAATATTTTCCCTCCATAATTCACTTGCGCGCCATTACGCTTTGGCGCCATGACACCCCGCCGAAAAATAAGCATAACAAAACGTAACATTGTGTACAAACTTTACTTCTTTTCGCAATAAAAGAAGATTAGCATATCCATGGGAGCTTTTAGATTAAATTTTGTTGTAGATATTGTGTTGAGAAGAATAAGAGAATTCCATTTCCGCGTTGCTTCGAAAATACGAGAAAAGAATTGAGTACCTAGCTACCTATTATGAAATAACAATTTTCCGAGGTAAAATTCTTCAGGTTTCTCTCAATGTATAATGTTAGTGTTATTCTAATTGGTTCAAAAGTTTTCTCGAAAGATAGATTGACCAACACAATTACTTTTTCTGTACAGGATTTCGGCAAAAGGTAGGTATACGTTGCCCTTTCTCTAGCTTTTAGTGTAAATAACCATACAATCAATATATCTACAAGTTTATGATTTTAATATGATTGGTTTGCACAAGGGTAGGTTTCAATTAAGCAGCCCTTCGTAACTCACCGTCGATGTAGGGGCGACTCAGTAATTACATCGGACGGTGGAATAGTCCACCTGGGCCCAGTGATGTGATACATACATTGAACAAAGTTGCTTGTTGACATGCGAGGTAATCATTGTAGAGTCCTAAAAGTTAGCTGTTAGCATATTAACACATATTAGCTAAAGAAATATCTACCTATTACTGTCCTTTTAAGATCGTTTTGGCTCTATTTAGAAGTAGAAAAAGTTACAAGTCACACTACAGCCTGCATAAAATGCTGCCTCTTCTGATGTTGTTTCCTCTTATGAAAAAGAAGAGTGACCAAAGAGGAGTTTGTGTCTTCGTCTTCTCCATAAGACCAACATTTTGGACAACTAGTGTGAGGTTTCAGAAGACCTTGGAAAGGCGTTTTTGAAATACATAAAAGATTTGACTTTGTTTAAGCTGTCTTTACAAAAAAATACATCGGGAACGCTGAACAGGCGTATCAAACTGCCAGTCAGTAATTTCTCCATAATATAAATAAGGATTAGGCCAAATAAAATCATGTATTTACACAGCAATACCTGGTATTACATAGTAAATTCGCAGCGGTTAGCCCGTGGTCGACCGTTAGTAACAAAACACGATCCATGTTACGTTACCTGATAATTAATGGTGTGTTTCACGTTCATTACCGTTTTAGGACGTTGGTAGCTGGAAAATAGTATTTGTAGGTCACTAAATATGGCTGCCATGGTCACGGCAGTGTCTGGTTTGGTCCTATTTTTTGACTGACTTTCATTTGACATTTAATGGTGACGATAAATATACCTAAGGTGAAATCATTAAGCACCTCTCCTCTGTTGAAATCAAATATCTTTTGGGGTCGAAATAAACCAAAAACGTCGGGAGATACATGCATATTATGTACACGAGAAAATTGCCGAATTAGCATATATTTCAAAAGTTTGTAATTTTACGTTGAACAGACTTACAGAAACTGCAACAATTTTAAAGCGAGTTTCTCCAACTTTTCTCGCATCTTTTACTTAAATGAAAATTTCTTTACAATATACAATAGGTACTTTCATGACCCAATCCCGAAAAATTCTTTAATAATTTTCAAAAAGCTCTTCTACAACTGAAAATAATATGAGAAAGCTCGAGTTGAAAGCTCTGAGTTGAAAGCTCGAGTCACGTAGTCAGCTTGGCCATTGAATTTGATTCCCTTTCTGCAGACGATTATACCCAGAGAGAACAAAATGACTAGCGGAGGTGCCATAACGGAAAATCTCCTAAGGAAGTAGCGCGCCAAAATGCGGTAGACGGGGGACGGGGAACGTTACTGTCCTTGCTCTTATACGCCTTCTTTGGACCCGATCACTTTTTGTAATAATATGTATGTTTGTTTTAAGGTAGGTGTATATCTATGGGCCAATGGAGCCTGAGAATAAACGTATTTTGATATTTGATTTGATTGATTTTTTGTAATACCAAAAATCGTTGACAGATGTCCTATAGGACCCAAACGCCTCGTTTGGTCCGTAACTGATCGTTTTGGTCATGCCCACCGTTCGTATTTGACCTAGAAGAAGACGCTTGGACCTGCGTTATGGCATCTCCGCTCATAGTTCCTTACTCCGTGATAATACCCATGATCAGGGGAGAGGGATCGCCATAAAACTGTGATAACGTTCTAAAGGGGAACTGAATAGTTTTGCAGAGAATTGAGAAGGTTTAGTGCAACTTTGGAGTACTTTGAACCTTCCGTAGCTTCCATTGTATTTTGCTGCTTTTCTGATGTTATTTGTTTGTTGAGGTAATTTGAAGCTTTTATTTGTCTTTTTAAGAAAAATACCTTCTTGTTTTTCAACCTTTGTTTTGAATTCCTGTGCATGCTTGTTTGTTAAGGCAGGGCATAATAGACTATATTTTATCCAGTTAAGGGAAGTAATTACCCCAGGTCGCGGGTGATACAGGTTTTATATTTTGAAGCTCCGTAGAGCTCACAATGAGAGTAAAGAGTATATAATGTAATGCATACGATACAAATCTACTCAACCAAAATAATCCTACCATAATCTTAAGCTTGCCATCTGATCTATCCAATTAGTTCACCAGTCCTTACCTCCCACGTTATACCCGGGTGGGTTATCTTCTCCCCACAGGCGCGTAATCGCCATTTTACCCCAATCGGGTTGCCGTAACGGGTTACCCGGCTGTAATAAGCGTCCTGGCTTTATTAGAAGGCCCTCGATAAATATTGCGTCACAAGTTTGTTTTAATGTAAACTGGGTAAGATAAGGGACAATTGTTATTGGGTATTTGGGACCTGTACTATTTGGGATGAAGTGGTACCTACGTAAATAGTAAGAACAAGGAATGTAGTTTCGTTTGTACCTAAAAGAAACTTGACAAGGAAACAAAGATCTTGGCCCGTAAGACCATTAGGTATATTTGGTAACGAAAAACTACACTAAGATTAGGTATTACAATTTGCATACATGGTAGTAAATTAAGAGAAAAACTACAAAAAGCAGCCAATTTAATTTTTCATATCACTACCGTGAAATTGCGATAAAAGTCAATTAAAAAGGGTGTGCTATCGATTCCCCACAGGCGTTTTATAATGAGGGCAACACCCTAAAAGGCAGAAATAACGCAAAAACTTATCAAAATATATTAAAATACAGAAGCACATACTCATTTACCTTAAGCATGAGTCTTTTTTAAGCTTTGAGACTCATAAATTCTAAATGTTTCATGATGGCTGTTCCTCACCTAATAAAACCTTTTTCCTTCAACACACACTTTCCACGTTTTCCTACCTTTCAATGTTGCCAGGTAAAAATAAATCTTTTAACACCCGACCGCAACGCAATGCCGGGAAATGGGGCTTAATAAACGTCTTGGCTTTATTAAACCCTTCGATAGACATAAATCTCAAGAGTATACAATTACTGTTCCCGCCCTGTACACTGTAAACTTTTAGTCGGCCGATAGTTTGTTTGGGCTCATAAATCAGTATAAAGATGAATGGTAGTACGCACATAACAACGATCAAGTATTAGGTCGGTATCAGACTGACTAAAAACTTGACGGAATTCTCGATTTTCTTAAAAAAAAAATACCATCGGACTAACTATCGGCCGACTGTTTAGTCAGCAGTGTACTGTTAGTATTTAATTTAGATTTGTTTGTTATACCAATCTTATTTTAATTAAGAACTCAGCGGGATCATTGCAAGGGTTGGCTGAATACAGTAATACCTTTGTCTGATATTGTGGCGCGAAATTGCATTTTATGCATCAGTTGATCTGATTCTGAATAATAGTAGGTAATACGCGTAATAAATATGTAATAATAACTAACTGTCATATTAACACGCTTTTAATAGGAATATAATTGAACTAGCTGGTGCCCGCGACTTCGTCTGCGCAGGTTTAGTATTTCGAAAAATATGTTTACAAATTGTAGCCTATGTGTTATTCTGATGGGCACTCCACAGTTAAAAAAATGCGTTTTTCAAGTGTTTCTTAAACTATGAACTTATTGTACGTCCTGTTTATGCATTAAGTATATACTTAAACAGCGAAAATCTTCTTTAAATTTTAAAGAACTACAAGTATGACTTGCAAAAAGAGGTAAACAATAAAATAGTTGTTTAGCTTTCTCTCCAAACACGTCGTGTGCAATGTGCATGTTATGGACCATGTGATTAATTCGGGCATTATTTATAATGCCCGAGCATTATGCATAATGTCTAGCTTTATCGGGCCAAGTGATTAATAACTATCATAACTTCATTATTTATCACATTGTACGGGCATTATTATATTGCTACATGATAGTTGGGCAATTTGATAATAAAGCTATATTTTATGCGGTGCGAGGGTGGCAGTTGTTCTAATAAATAAATCCTGTTACTTGCTACATATTTTATGATTATTGTTTTAAATTATATGTTCTATTTTAATGGAAAATTACAAGTCTAGCCACAAAATTATTAATTGGACAATTCTCATCTGATTTACTTACTCGGCCTCGTTTTTCTTGATCTCATTTTTCTTTTCTCGCTTTTTTATGGTCGAATTTAATTTGGATTCAAAACATTGTATTAAAAATTGAAGTTAGTGACGAAAACGATTCGCTGCAAAACCGACTCCACGTAGTCTTGTCTGCCCTACCCCTAGAGTGCAATTCAAAACCGCGAAGGCGCGGAGGGGCGAGGCGGCCTGCGAGCTGAGGCGCAGGTAGTTTTAACGCTCGCCGCCGCGGCTGAGGCTGGTCGGCCTTGCCGGCCAGCAAGCCGAAGCTGCGGTGGTGAGCGTGAAAACCATCTGCGACGATAAGCTCGCATGGGACCGCCGGAGCCCCGCAGCGCCGGAGCCGTGACAGAAGCGATGCTTGCTGCATGTTGCATGCTTACTTCCATGCTGGGTCAATTAATATGGGATGTGTTATGTTAAAAAAATGAAATTAAATATGTTTGTATTACTTTGCCCAAAAGGTCACGGGCAATATGTATAGTGCCCGGTCAATTTGATTATTTGAACAATTATTATCAAATTGCGCTCTCATATTGGGCATTTTTCATAATGACCGGGCATTATGTATACTGCCCAATTTATCACTTGGTCCATAACATGCATACTACAAATGATATCTATTGCAATTGCAACGTTTTTGTTCGCACATTTATAGCTAGTGAAATCTGTAAAGAATGCTCGGAGAAAATTCTTATCTGTCGTTGTTTGCGAGCAGTTCTGTGGACGTTGTGAACTGATTGTCATCGACATTTTGAAGTGTGTACATAGGTATTGTTTGGCGGGAGTCACATGATACTCTGTAGCAGGTAGGTATATATATACACCAGGTATATATGTACCTATGTGTATAGGTACAGGTGTATATAGGTGAAAAAGCAGTTTTTCCTTCACAGGTAGTTGCGTAATTATTTTTTTAACTTTCTTAATTATTTATATTATTTTCACTTGTCTACATAGTCCTGGTTTCAGAGGTTTGTCAAATCCGCCTGACATAACGGTTTCTCCCTTGGAATTGTAAGGACTGCTACTGAAAAGCATTCGGGATGCTGGCTGTAAGTGCCCTCCTAGGCACGGGAGTGTAACACCCGTCAACTTCCAGGCTCCGTGCTGCTTTGTAAAAGTTTTTGAAACCCACAAAGCGATTTACTATTATTTCTATTCGTTATACCATGGTTGAGTATACCATTCCAAATAAATACACTTATCAATCATACTGGAAATAACTTGCATTCTATTCCGATATCATTTCACGGTGAATAACTTGTGGGAACAAGTCGTGAGAACTGTTGGTTTTCCGTCAGCAATTTATGCAGTATCATTGAGAAACACAGACATAACAAATGACTGTCAATAGTATGAAGGCGCCTTATGATTGTTGTAAACATTGTTGAAATATCTAGGATAAGGATGCTTATCTGTAACAGTATACATTTTGCAATCAATAAATAAATATTGTCTCAATTACCCGCATTGAGCAAGCGTGGTGATTAATGATCAATCCTTCTCCGTGTGAGAGGAGGCCTGTGCCCAGCAGTGGGACGATAAAAAGGATGTAACAGTAACAATTTGAGATCAAAAGGTAGACAAATAAATCTCGAAAAGTACCTAAGTATTTGTATCTGTCAGTTTTAAAACGAAAACAGGTGTTTCGCGAAAATCCGTTAGCACAAATAGCGGGATCCTGTCCTCAAACAATTTATTAGGATTAAACTAATTCGGAGCTCAAATATTTTAGTTTTTCCCTTGACAAATAAGATGACAGTCAATATGACTGATTAGTGGGCCCCACTGACCAAGGCTAAAGCCTGCCGGGCCTTCTGGATTGTTCGAAAGAGTTACCACAGCCCTGGTACATAAAGGATGTCAATTCCATAAAGTAGGCTCTAGAAAAAAGAACCATACCTATTCCATTCTCCATTTTAGAAAAGAACCTTTTTACTTTAAAAGGGTATCGATGGACTCTCTAACAGTATTCTATTTAGTTTAGTTCACGAAAGGAAGATAAAGGTATGGCTGAAATTAAATCGGAAAGCCTGAACGAATAGCTTTCGCGGTCGAGCGGGGATTTAGTTTTACGGATGGTGGTTTTACTCGGACCCTCGGGTTCAACTCAATCAGTATCGAGTTAGGTAAGTTATCATACTATAATATATAGGTAGGTGTTGCCAGCAGGTGGAATGTGAATAACGTACCTACGCAAGTACCTATAGGCAAGTATGCAGTTTCGTAATTCGTGAAAATATGAGCTGAGGAAATAAACTTCTGTCTTTAAGAAGTCTGTAGAACTTTTAAGTTCAGGCTAACTTTATTTCTAATTTCTTGCTTAGCACCCTTACAGCCAATTTCTTCATCAAAAGTAAAAGCCAAAGTAAAAATCAAAGTAATGTCTAAATGAAAAGTAACGGTCAAATTCGCTTTTTCTATTAGTTTTGCTGTCACTTTAGCCTTGAAAAAACGAATTTGACCGTTACTTTTACTTTAGACATTACTTTGACTTTAAAGGTAGAATTCCGTGGGTCGCGGCTGACGCAGCCGCGCGCGGCCTACGACAGTCGTCGGCCGCGCGCGACAATAGTCAACCTATGAAAATGTATGGCGCCGCTGCCGAGGTCAGCGACAGTCGCGCGCGGCCGACGAAATTCGTAAGCCGCGCGCGGCATTGTCTTGAAATTAGTCGATTTTGTTCGTCCGTTCCCTCTCGTCGAAGTGCTAATTGATATCCTTGAAGAAGAGGAGGATGACGTGCTGCTGTGGCTGTATAATGAAAATAGATTACCAATCGACACTAACTTTAAAAAGTAGAAATGAAGAAGGATACTACCAAATACTGATTCAAAAGCATTTGTATTGGAATGAAAACAAAAGGAAGTTTTGCTGACTAAATAAAAAACAATTCAATTCTGGTTTTACTAAGATTCTATAGACGTTAATAAGCGCTAGACCATGTTGAGATGCGTACGGCCGCGCGCGGCTTACGAAATTCGTCAGCCGTGCGCGACTGTCGCGGACCTCGGCAACGGTGCCATACATTTTCATAGGTTGACTATTGTCGCGCGCGGCCGACGACTGTCGTAAGCCGCGCGCGGCTACGGCTACGACAGCCGCTATCCACGGAATTCTACCTTTATGTTTGATGAAGAAACTGGCCGTAAGTCAAGATGTCGGTTAGTCTTCGATAGCAAAACTGAAAGTAGAAGCTACTGGAAAAGAAATACTAAAAAAAAAAAAACTGAATATCAGAGTTCAATTTCGCAGAGCTGTTTCACAGAGAAAATTTAACAAAAGAACCGTAATTTAATTTTCGCAAACGTTTCATTCAACGATACATTTCCCCAGCTCTACTTAACGTCTATTCATTCCGAAACAAAATGTCGCCGTCGTTTATACGTATTTACAACAAATTCCATTTACAACACAAACAAAGTGAGGCGGTGGCGGAAAGCCATTCAAAATGGCACGGGCTCGGGCTACGCAATTAAATTAAGCCGATAACTGTGTAGGGAGCAAGCCTTGACGCCATGACAGCACTCGTACGCACTTCCCGCGCAAAACTCGTTGTCATGGAGAACGAAATGAGTAGCGGAGGTGCCTTAACGGAAAATTTCTGAAGAAAGTAGCGCGCCAAAATGCGGGTCTCCTGAGGAACGTTACTGTTTTCTCCCTTACGTGCCTTCTATGGAAGCAGCCCATTATTTTCAAAGTAAAATCACCAGTCAATCAAGACCAATCTTTGACAAACGTCTTGTAAGTTCTAGTAACTGATCACGCCTACCGTACGACGCTTGACTTACAAGAAGACGCGTAACCTGCCATGCCGTCCTCATGGCATCTCCGCTATCTTTCCTTACTCCGTGACTTGTACGCACTTCCCGCGGTAAACTCGGCGTACTCGCGCCCTTTTCAACTGACGTTTGTTTTTTTTTAGTGCAAACGTCTGGTGGCTTATTATGCCAATGCAATGGAGGAATGATGGAAATGTAATAAAGATCTGTGAGAATATGTTGCGTGAATGCCGTGCCTTTTGAGTGTAAGAGGATTTTATTCGCTGGGAATTGAATAGATCTGCCTGTAGAATTTTTATGACGTTTTATTTCATGATACGCTCTGAGTTTATGCTCTTGTTTATGAAATATTAGGTATGTTTGCACAGTAGGTATATTCAATTATATCACATACAATAAAGCAAAAAAAAAACAAATTAATTTTAACCAAATAAATTACACATAAATAAAGCTACAAACAAAACAAGTTTTGTTTTCCACCAAAATATCATAATCTGTATTCCGAACGCAAATAGCTCGCGGTGTATTTTTTACTTAAACTGTGTGAGTTTTTAATTAAAACTTCAACTTAAAAACAACTGGGTACTCGAAAAGCTACAAAAAATTGAGGATCCTGAGCTCCCGGACTTTATTACAGGCATTCACTTTTATGTGAAAATTATCTTTTCTGAGGGGAGAAGGCTGTATAAAACTTTGTGTTGGTCCCGTCGAGATAAAAATGGGTTTCATGAGCGCTATCATTTTTGGGGTAACTCGGTAAGAAAATTGGTGCAAGTAGCAGCTTTGACAACAAGCTTTTCTCATTAGCTTTCATTATATTGGGTTTTATGGTACTATTAAAACCGCAATGGGGGGTTTTCTTTTTCATCATCTCCCGAGCCTTTTCTCAACTATACTGGGCTCCGCTTCCAGTCTAACCGGATGCAGCTGACCACCAGTGTTTTACCAAGAGCGACTGCCTATCTGACCTTCTCAAACAAACCAGTTACCCGGGCAACCCAATACCCCCAGGGTAGGACTAGTTGTCAGAATAGGCTTTTGACCTTTTGACTGCCCACCAATAATTATGATATCACTTGCGTGCCTTCATACGCATTTCAGTAAAAAAACGCAACTTCTGCTACGTTTTCTAAATCATTTTTCGAAAAGAGTACTCGTTCGTTTTTGCTGGCTGGATCAAATTGGCGGGAAACAGATGCAGAATTCACCAATTGCCGCCATTATGGTCTCGGCGCTGCCAACTCACAGACAAATGGGATGAAAAACAAACACGCGCCAACCGTATTCCATTTGGAAAAAAGGTTTGCTACATTTTTTCTCTATGATAGAATAGTTGATGGGCGGTTTTGATTTTTAATTGTAATTGTAAATTCTGGAATGGCGATGGTCATTTATATTTCGTTCAATATTTTATTTCAAGGCATAATTCTTTTAATACTGTTTCATGATATTATCGAAAACGTGGTTGTCTTTTAGAACCTATTGATTTTGAACCTACCTTTATGTACAATTAAGTTATCTTGTTTTTACATAACACACAAGCATTATGCGAGAAGCCGAAAATCCATCTCAGTGGCGTGCACTTGGAGAGGCCTATGTCCAGCAGTGGACTGCGATAGGCTGATGATAAATGCATGATGGAAAAGCAAGATTTTCCTCTACTTAACACTGAGTCAGGCATAAAAACAATTATCTCACTAAAGTAAATAGACCTACCTGATAGCACTTTCATTACTTAATTTAATCCCTTCACAAGTCTCTTCAGTATTTCAGCGTTAATCCCCACAAAAAACCTTCGTCGCCATTTTTTTTTTTACCACAGAATTACAAAGGCCAAAGGCTGAGCGTACATTTCCTTCGCCACGCTTGCAGACGCACGGACAACCCTATTAATTAGGGCTGTGCCGGGGGTTGAAACAATAGCGATTAATTTGAACGAATTGCTTTTAAAGCTGAAGGTGCCTGAGTAATGCTGGCTTTCAATTAAAAAAAACATGGCCGTTTTTAGTATTTTTTTACTTTTTTTGTGGTAATGGGAGGTGTGACGTTATAAAACCTACTTGAAGTTAAGGTAAACTGGGAAGGACTGAAAATGCGACGAGCGTGAATGATCGCGTATAGTCTATGATCGACGCACAAACGCATCATCGGTTAGGTGTGAATGATTGAATGTTTTATCGTATATTTGTCTCCAATAATGCGCGACGCCTGTTCCGTTACATATGAACCATCCATTTAAGTTACAGTTTTATTTTTAAAATTGATATGAGACTTATAAAATGTATGTGCTCGGACGCTGTCATAAAATATAAAGAACATCATAGTTTTAACTTTATATTCCGCTGTATGTTGCAGGTAGTAAGATTTCAGAAAATATAAAGTTTTAATAACTACTTTCACAATGTTTTTAAGACAGTTCTTCAGTCTAGTACCGTTCATAAAAGAATACAGATAAAGGTAAAGAAACGGAATTGAAAAGACAACAATAAAACTTGTAGCTATATCTTTTAATGTGTTTTTATATGGAGAAAAGCATTAATAGTTTTTATGATTTTATAGTTTCAAATAACATTGTGTATTAGTGTTATAAATTAAATATCTTCACACGGGAACAGTTATCTTCAACTTCACAGTTAAATTCTAACAGTTATCATGAAAATGCGAAAAGACGCAACAAAGGACTCTATTTTTGGTAGCCGTTTTCCCGCGATTTTACAGGATAGAATATAGCTTATGTCACTCGGAAAGAGTGTAGCTTTTCAACAGTGAAATAATTTTTCAAACGGATTCAGTAGATTCGAAGCCCTTACGGCTCAAAAAAAAAAACTAAAAATTTGTGAACTTTAGTATATTGGTATACCTACATAGAATACTGTGCCATAAATGCACCAAAAATCATATTTTTCATACATGACAAATCAATAAAATATACATACTTAATAACATTTAAAATCCTTTGTTTCTCAAAATATTTGGTATCGATCGTCAGCCCTAGCCACCCCTTCCATTAGTCTGCTACCTGTCGCGACGGCTGTGACGTCACCCCCTCCGACGGGGCTCGTGACGTCACCCCTCGGACCCCGAAATGTGCAATATCTACGTAATCCGTGGTTTGAAGTGCACTTGGTAGAGTGTACTGGTTTTGACCGAAAATTTAGGAGGATATTTTTGTAGGTGTTCTATGTTTTTTTTCGTAGCATCTCGTAGCGGTTCGTAGCTGGTTTGCTACGAAATGTGATTTTCATTTGATTTAAAAAATAGTTTTTGTTTGCTTTTCTACGTATTCTTTAAAGAAAGGTTTTTAATATAAGTAAGTACCGACAAGACAAAAAACTACTCCCGAACTCACAATTTGATTCGCTTGCCAAAAGCTGCACAAATTATATTATCAGGAGAAACATTTGTGTGAAAAAAAGGACTTTGTGTCACAGTGCCGCAAACTGGTGGAATCTCGCCTTTATAAAGAAGAAAAAACAGGACAACAAAATAATAGGCATCTCGTCCTAGAGTCCCATTACCTTTAATAGAACCATTACAAGGTAAATCCATAAAAACGCTCTCAAATTAAGATATTAAGGACAACAATTTCATTTCCCTAGAGCACTACACAATTTACGAGTGAATATAAAAGGCTAATAAAGTCTATTTTCGTTTTATTTCAATTAGTGCAGTCATTGAAGCATTATTGCTACGATTTTTTTTACTGTGAACCGATTTGCATGAAATTTTGGAATTAGGTTCATCTTACCCTTAACTTCAAAAGTGAATATGATTTGAACTCCGCCACCCCCCCCTGGGGGTGGTTGACACCCCTTCTTTGGGGTGAATATTTTTTTTGCAAAATAACCTCGGATATCGATAGAAGACCTAATTTTAAGCTAAAGTTGTCTTTAAAGTTTAAAAAAAAATCCAATACTTTTCAAGTTATTGGCAATTGAAAATTCGCAATTTTTTCACGTTTTTCATCGGTTTTTTGCAAATATCTCCAAAAATATAGCTTTTATCGAAAATTTATAAAGAACAAAATTGTAGCAGGTAAAACAACGAACAATTTGTTTTTTTATAAAAGGTCCTAAGTGCAATATTAAGCTAGATATTCAAGATCAAAGCCGTTTTTTATTTTGTCTGAAATTTAATCGTTGTGGTCAATGCCATGTAGCGGCAAGTAGATGCATTTTATACATTCTAATACAAATGGGGTTTGTAGTGCTTGAAATAAGCTTTAAGATGAGCACTATTAAAAGTCTTTTGCACGTAAAATAAGTGAGCTGTATTGCAAATAAGGGGAGCATCTTATATTTTTTCTTTTAAATCAATGGGTTTCATAAGTGCCATTTCCACCAAAATTAAAATTAATCGTATTCCGCCTAGGATTCACTTTATTATGAAGAGTTTGATAGATAGTATCAGTTTGGCTGCTTCAGGACAGATATTTTTCAAAAAAGTCACGATTAACGAAAAGAACAAAATTTCAAATTAAAGAAAAACCCACTTGTTTTTCATAATATCTCAAAAATTACGACAGATACGTATAAAAGTGTACTGATAAAAAAATTAGGTATTTTTCTGACAAACAATTTGGTTTATTTGTTTTTTCTGTCGAACAAAAATTGACGGAGATATGACTGTTTAAAGAGCGCGTGGCAGCGCAATCACAGCCTCTCTTAAGCCCTTTAACCCTTCACCGTTTTAGAAAAAAGTTCTTTACTATATATTGCAATGATGGATGTTGTAGCTCTCTTAATTACTTTTACAGTGGTTTTTTATAAATTGTGATAGCATGAAAATTGAAGAAGTTACGGTCCAAAAACTTGTCATATTTTTTTCTACTTAGTAACTGAAAACTTCGGAGTGTCAATATTTGGAGCAATGGGAAAGTAGGCAGTATAATAAAGAGTCACAACTATTGTAATGTGTATATATGTCACCGGAAAATAATTAAACTGGTAAATTGATCAACTTACTAAAATAATAGATGGCATAAACTACGTCGATTAAATTTCAGACAAAATAAAAAACGGCTTTGATCTTTAATATCTGGCTTAATATTGCACTTAGGACCTTTTATAAAAAAACAAATTGTTTGTTGTTTTACCTGCTACAATTTTGTTCTTTATAAATTTTCGATAAAACCTATATTTTTGGAGATATTTGCAAAAAACCGATGAAAAACGTGAAAAAATTGCGAATTTTCAATTGCCAATAACTTGAAAAGTATTGGATTTTTTTTTAAACTTTAAAGACAACCTTAGCTTAAAATTAGGTCTTCTATCGATATCCGAGGTTATTTTGCAAAAAAGATATTCACCCCAAAGAAGGGGTGTCAACCACCCCCAGGGGGGGTGGCGGAGTTCAAATCATATTCACTTTTGAAGTTAAGGGTAAGATGAACCTAATTCCAAAATTTCATGCAAATCGGTTCACAGTAAAAAAATTCGGAGGTTAGACCGTATTTTTCGCTTCAATGACTGCACTAAATCCGTAAGACTCGTTATTTTACCGTCATTTCCCTCTGGAGTGGCTTAGAATAATAGTTGTAGTGGGCAAGGGAAAATGGACCTTATGTTGATTGGAAAATGTTAGTAGGGAAATGGAGTTTTGATATCTTTTAATTAATAAAGTGTAACTAGGCGTTTGTTGGACTAGTCCTTAATTAAGTTATTGGTCGTGGCCGTGGTTAAGTACCTATATAAATATTTTGGTATCTTTGGTTGATAATTCTGACGTTCATAATGTTTATTTTCAGCCGTCTTGATAAGCCTTATTTATATTTCATGCAAATTAACGGACTTCAAATTATTATTACCGAAAACTTAATTACAGTTATTTTTACCGATCGCTTCTGTTTGGTTCTAAATAGTTTTGCTCAGTCACCACAAACAAAACGCAAACCATAGTCTATTCCGATTCAAAAAAGGAAACAAACTGTCACGTGCATAGTGATGCGACACGAGATCAAAGCTACTCGGTCGACGGCGCATGACATAATCATGGCGTCTACATCCCTTTGAGGGCAAAATGACAGCCAGACCGTGAGGAACGGTAAGATAAGTAATTATGGAGAAAAACTAGCTGGCTGGAAGCGTTGGCTATTAAAGTTAGGAAAAAAAGTTAACATAAGCTGTGGTGGTAAAAGAAAATTGACGGTTAAAAATATGTTTCGAAAATTAAAAATGAAAGATGGCGTGTTTTTTCGCGGGATGTCAATGGTTTAGTTAATTTAAATTAGCTCGATGCTTAGAATATTCTCAGAAATATGGAAAAATCTTAATGGATTCTAAGAAGAAAATGAAAACTGTTTTCTTTATTACGTAATGCTTAAAGTTAGGAAAAACCCCAACCAAATGTTTTCTCGTAAACTTGTATTTTTATAGCTTCGAAATGGAATGTCTGGAAGAAATGGGCTAGATTTAACGGGCACGAAATATATTTTACTTGGAAACGTCGATAAACTGAAAGTAGTGGTCGAAAAACAACAACATTTAGAAAAAAATGCTTCATAATTTTCCTTTGAAATCAGCGGATATGTTTCAAGTCTTAATTAAGATATCCTAGAGACCGTAAGTACCATAACTTCACACATAAGTTTCTATAAGACCACATAAAAAAAAAATAGAACAAGCTATACCATAATGACTCTCGACTGACATCAAAGAGTATGAATGCATGCAGCTCTCAATCGCGACACGATCACCCTTTGACGACATAATGAGATTCAGTTGCAAATAGATTGACTAAAGGAGAACTAAGAGTAGCACACTACAAACTTTTAGTCGGCCGATAGTTTGTATGGGCTCATAAGTCAGTATGAAGATGAATATTACGTACATTACAAAGATCAGGTTTTTAGCCGGTGTCAGACCGACTGAAAACTTTGATTGGCATCATGATTTGCTTTGAAGAAACTTTTTGATAACCATCAGATCAACTGTCGGCCAACTATTTAGTCTGCAGTCTGCGGGTACTCATAATCTGATATGTCGATGGAATTCTCAGCTGCCAGTAATCAACGTTCGATGTTTGAAATTAAATATTTGCTGCCTTGCAGAATGGGCGGGAATTTTGAAAAGAGATTTTTGACACCATTTTCTGATTATGGTGCGAATTCTTAATTTGACGAGGTAGCACCTTTTTCGCTAATATTAATTCCCAAGAACTTCAGAAATAAGAGTGGTATATATTTTTCATTGATTCAATAATAAAACCTTAAGTACGCAAAGACAGCCTCTTAAAAAATCTTTAAGTTGTCTCTCTGGTTCATAATTTCGTGCCATTTGGAAGCATGCCAAGGAATACGGGGTTACTGTGCCTATTATTGACGCTGCAAACCTTTTTGCTATCACGAAAAAACTCTATGATTTAGGTTATTTTTCGAAAAAGACTTGAAAAGTAATAAATATCCCACTCAAAACAAAAATGTGAAAGGTTGCCAAGTTCGATAATATGGGAATGCTTCGCTTATAAAAGAAGTGAGATCTGAATAAGTACCAAGTTCCATACAAATACCTCAGTTAAAAATAGTTACTTCTTAATGATGGTTCTTGGCAAGTTTTAACACATCTTGTTATAAACCTACTAAACGCAATGACTCAAGTATATAATTTTCTATTAAAACTTGCCAAGTAACATCATTAAAAAGTAACTATTTTTAACTGATGTATTTGTATGGAACTTGGTACTTATTCAGATCTCACTTCTTTTATAAGCGAAGCATTCCCATATTATCGAACTTGGCAACCTTTCACATTTTTGTTTTGAGTGGGATTTCATTTATTTTTGTAAGGTTGTTTATTTTATTTTTTTCTTATGATTAAGTTAGTTAAGGAAATGTCTCATTTATACTATCTTTCAGATTTTTGAATATGCACTATGCTTCTTACAAAGAAATAAACTAGATTAACTAAATGGACTAGATTTACCAACTGACTGACAAGACATGTTATCATATATTATGTTCGTGGATCAAAGTTACACATTCGTTATTTTCGAAAGGGACTCACACTTGGCCGTTTTCAGATTTTTACTTTACTTTGACTAAATACAAACCTTTGTAACGAATTTCAGATCGGTACGACCATTCGAAGATATATTATATAAATATAGATAAATTTAGTTCGTTTTAGTTCCTTAGGGGTATAAATTTACACCGGGTATTAAACACCTTCATTATTTTGAAACTGACTCACACTTGGCCATTTTCAGATTTTTCCCTTTACCTTGACATAAAGACCTACCTCCATGCCAAATTTCAAGTCAATACGACCATTGGAAGTGGTCTAGGTTTTTGATGAGTGAGTGAGTCAGTCAGTGAGTGTATAGTAAAAATAGCGATTTTCTGACGTCAATATCTCAAGACCTATAAAAGATATATTAATGAAATTTTGTATTTTAGATAAGTGAGGGGGTCTCAACAGATACTAGAAATTTGATATGCGTAAATAAAATAGATTTTGAGTTATAGGGGGGTAGAATTTGGCCCGAAATGGTTCGTGTAATATAACCCACGGCCGGTGTGTCGCTTTTTTTGCTCGAACTTGGCGGACACACTGCCGTGTGTCTAGATAAGTAAAATAAAGCACTTGTTGTAAGTTAAGGGTTCTATCAAATATTCAGAACTAACTGGTGCCCTCTCAACCTGAATTTTAATTACCAAACTCCTTTGAATGGCCACTGAAACTCTGAAACAGATTTCGGACCTGTTTTATATAACCATCCATGTAATTGGATTTTCTGTGAAATATGGAGTAAGTGTTGCTTGTTTATTTAAAGAAAAACGATATTTTGGAAATAGTATTGGGTTTTACCCCGTATTAATTTGAGTACCTACCTACCTATAAAATACTTAAGTAGGTACCTAATTGTTTTATTTTCGAATTGAACATTCCAAGAAGCCAAATAACAATATAAAGAACTTGGGTAAAATACAGAATTTTCTACGTAGTTTTAGTTTACGGTTTTAATAATGAAGTTAAATTTCATCGCCATATAGTTTACGTATTTCCCTTCAAACTAACAGTAAAAAACTTATTCAATTTGTAGCATAGACAGTACCTGTGTAAGCAAGAAGTTTGTTATAAAAAGTATCGATCGCTCGCTAACAGTAAGTAAACGGATTCAATTTGCTGCAACGACACTGTCTTGTCTATGAATACTGCATATATTAGGGTCACCAGGGTTTTATTTCTTATGTTTATCTACCGAATATTAGTTTTAAAACGATTTAGAGGAAATATCAGAATACAGTACGGTGCCGTATAGGCTGGGGGATTGTTTTCACCCCCATAAAATCAAGCACCTAATCAAGAACAGGATTCGTTTTCACTTGACAAAAGTAAATAATTCTGTTAAATATGGACCCATTTCCACTCGGCTTACATTAACTCCTGTCGACAGGTCAGTAGAGATGAATCTATTTAGCATCAAAAAAGAGTTTTCAAAAACTAGATCTTAAACGCCTCATTTAATCAGACCGCTTTTTAGTCAGCGGTTTCACCCGCTTCATGAAAGAATTCCTTCTCGCACCCGGATATAAAATGACCCTATATTTTATTCTGTTGTATAAACGATACTACTGCTAAATGTTTGCACATGACAAAAAAATATGTAAGTAATATACATAGACTCTAACTAAAACATCGCCTTAAAGGTGTGTTGTAGCTGAAATTCCTAAAAGAACTTTTCAGCATGGCAACCCTAGTACTATCTAACTCAAGAGCAGTCTCCCGACTCCGTTTATTATTCAGCATGCAAACTGTATTTGAGTAAATAATGCCCAAATGTTTATTTATAGGTATTCGCGCTAGAACCCGAATATACACAACTATGTATATAAAGTTGATTATTTATGTTGTTGTTAGTAACACTTCTTGAGGGTCGAAGGGTACTTTGTCTACTTTCTTCTTGTAGTTTTAGGATTGGGGAATATTTTGTTCGTGTGATATTGAATAAGTATAACACTCGGTGATACAGTTGGTCGACCAGATAGGATAGATGTCTATACATCTATACTAATATTATAAAGAGGAAAACTTTGTTTGTTTGTTTGGTTGTAATGAATAGGCTCAAAAACAACTGGACCGTTTTTAAAAATTCTTTCACCATTCGAAAGCTACATTATCCACGAGTAACATAGGCATATTTTATCCCGGTACGGGCAGTAGTTACCACGGGACGCGGGTGAAACCGCTGAAAAACGGCTAGTCTATGTATAAAATAAAGTCCTGTTGCATCAGTTATCTTCAGAAACCATTGCGGAAGCTAGTTGACTATAATAAGTCTTTGTATTTAGTACTATAAAGTCTTGGGCATTATTCAGGATGTTATCGAAATACTTTTTAATACCACTAGCTAAATATCTGACATTTTTATTCTCATGGGAACAGACGATGTTAATTTCACCGAGCAGGTATCAACTTATGGGTACGCGTTGGAAGTTACAGGTACTTATGTTGGTGCACATCAATTAATCTCAAAGTGCTTGACAATTTTCAGTAAGTAGTGTGTCACTACCGTGACAGAGTAGGACGATTAATTAGGTTAAGTAGATTTTGCACAAGCCATGTACCATGATAAAGTAGCATCATGCTGATTTTGCAAATAGCTGGAGAAAAGCTGTCTAGCTAGTGGATACAAAATAGGGATAATATTGGACTCATATTTTGGTCATGAAAACTAAATTATACTTTTAAGTTAATAACACGGAGTTTTCGGATTTATATGGCAGTTTTGCCTACTGAAAAGCTCTAAAAACTTAACCAAACACAAAGTAGGTACCTACATTTATTCGACCAATACTTTATCATAAAATTACTATCCAATTTGTAGAAATATTACCAGTCTCGAGAGTCGAGAGTAATTTATTGAAATGAATTCATAAATCATTGAGCGCGAATGGAAAAGATTCCTAAGTATAATTTAATTAAAATATTCCGATCGCTAACAAAGAGAATCGTCGCTCTTTATTACTAGTAAAAGGAAAAAAGGAAAAGATAAAAGATAGCAGAGGACGCCAGCTGTTTATCTTTTACTGGACTTTGTATTTTCTTTGAGAAAAATACATATTTAATTAGTTATCCCTATTTGTTTGTGGAGATAGCTTTGTAGCTTTGTGTTTGTATTTATTTGTTTTTCAGCTTCGATTGGTTTGTTTTGTTTACGAAGGAGGCTTGTAATAAATTGTAGACCGTAATTAATTTTATGTTATGGTAATAAATTGTGTATAGTATACAGTTATTAAGTCAGTTTGTCTGAGTTTTACAAATTTAATAAGGAATTCTGTCCAATGGTTCGACTAGTCGAAAACGACCGGGACAAATTCGGCTCCTTGATTTTCTAACTTTTCCAAAAGTCTCTGAAAAAGGATCTGTTTATAGAGGTAAATGTATAGTTTTGATACAAAGGCACCTACATAATTTTAAGTAAGTGCAATAATCCGAGAAACTTAGGTACCTAAACAATACATAATCATAATGTACCTAGTTTAAAACAAAGCCGTCTTCGCCATTAATCCAGCAGATATGAACAAAGGGCCAACCAGGATAAGACAATTGAAATCTAACACAAATACACTCATTAGGAACCCTCAATTGAACACGAGGCGCCATATTTGTTTTACGATCACACTTCACTGAGAAAGGAGGATTGTTATTGTGAGAGAACAAGAAAACTTTATGGTATGTTTTGCTTTTATGAATTTTATCGGATGGAATAGTTACTTATTCTTAGAAAAATCAAAAGCTTTTAAAAATAAATCATTTTTTTTTCTTTGTACCCAAAGGCTTCGAGACTAGTGAACCGATTTGAAAAATTATTTCACTATGTTGGAAAGCTACACGCTTCCCGAGTAACATAGGCATATAATTATATTTTATATCGGTACGAGTAGTATTTACCACGAAACGCAGGTAAAACCACGGTGAAACAGCTAGTCTTCAGTACTCACTGGAACGTAACTAGATTTACGAATTTCAAATTCATGAAAGTTTAACTTCTGAATTTGAATTTGCAAATACCTAAGTGGCATTGCTCTCAACACTGCCAAGATGAGATCAAACAAACACAATTTAATATAATAACTCAGCTTCATTCAGAACAGCGCCTTTCAAATCAAGTTATTCATTCAACACTTCGAGTGTTGAGCTCAACAGGGGTATCAAGACAATTAGTAGAAGTGAATCTAGTACAGTCAACTGCACATCAGTGGTAACAGTTTTACCGGAAAATCGTACTTATTACTATTAAGTTAAGGTGCATGACAGTTACCACTGATGTGCGCTCTACTGTACAACAGACAGACACACAGACTTTCATAACAGCAAAGTCAGACGGCTTTCAGCTAGATTGCCTTTCTGATTTATTTCCCTTTGTTCTGTTAGTTTTCTGACAGTTCTGCTAAGTTCTGACGTTCGTGGTTTTCTCGCAGCTTTTCTCAATTTCAAAGGGGAACGATTTGTTATGAAACTTTAAGTTAGAGCGGTGTTAGGAATTCTGTGCGTGGATTGGATTTATAGAATTGGTCTCGCAGGTTGTATTTTAAAGTCATTTGAAAATGGGCTAAAAAATAATGTTTTAGATTTTTTACGACAGCTATGAAGAGCCGTTGTCTAATTGTATTATTATTAATAACTTCCCTGTCCCATAATATATGTGATACACACCGATTGTTCAACTATTGTGTCTCTTTGAGGACAGCGAAGAGGTGAAACTTGGATTTATTTCATGCTTTCGGAGGTTGTTAAAACATTAGAAAAGTTCTTAAACTTCTTTGATGGCTTTAATATAATGAATAATATAATTTCTTATATCTTACCTGTCACTGGAGACGAGTATAAGCTGCGTGTTGGCGTACTTGGTGCGACGCTTGCGCACGGCCGACAGCGCCGCGCACAGGCTCGGAGAGAACGACCGGCATGGAGGACACTGCAGCATGGAGGTGGTATTACCATCACAGATATTAAGAACAAATCAATTTTTAGTCAATGGTCTACTCAACTCAACAATAATAGAAGGAAAGTTAGCGCGCAAATTTGTGACCTAGGTGTTCAAAATTCCACTGTCTCATATAAACGTGCTTATAAAGTATTAAAGACGCTGAGGTTAAAAGCTGATAACTATCTTCATAGTATTTCGTTTTTTTAATAGTATTAATGTGACATATAACTTAATTTGAAAGATCTCTCATTTTAAATGCAGTACCTACTGAAAGGGCATCTGGGCTGAAGGCAAGAAATATTCAAGAATTCATTTATTCTAGCAAAACATCAAGATCCTCACAACTCACCCAATGAGCCGCAAAATAGAACACCCTCACAGCATCAGGGGGCAGCTGCTCATACAGCTTATTCCCCCCGTCGCCCTGCAGCTGCACCCCTCTCAGCACCTCCGCCAGGGGAGGAGGTGGCCAGGGAAACCTCTCCCCCAACGCGTCGTCTAGCAGAGCATCGCGCACGTGACGGCCGCGGATGACCAGGGTCGGGACTCCGACGGCGATGCTGTATTTTTGGGTTAGGCGGCGCTGTGGGGAGACAATGGTGATGTTAGGATCGTATGCTTGAAAAAATATTAGGAGTTTAGTGAGGTCTTGCGAAGAGGTAGAGGGTTGCTTGAGTAACTAGGTTGAGTAGGTCAGATAGATAGTCGCTCCATGTAAAACTACACTGGTACTCAGCTGCACACTTTTAGACTGGAAGTGCCTTCAACATAGTTGGGAAAAGGTATATGATGGTCTTTTGGGGTGTAATGTAAAGTTGATCTTATGTTGTTACATTCATTGCTATGACTTCAGAAGGTTGACCAGAATCTAAAATGCAGGGTATAAATTGGGTATGTAATCGGAAGAGACAAAGTATGCTCTAAAAACACACAACAGTCGTCTTTGCATACTTTGTCTAAGACAACAACAAACACGAAAACCATACAAATCAGAATAGTAAGTTATAAATGATAAATTCTCTTGCCGATCAACAATCCTGACAGACATATCCTAGACGCTATAAGCATCGTACCCCTAATGGTATAATCAATCTGCGTAATGGATGTAATTTGCCGCCATTGATTATCGCTCAGTTAGCTACATCAAAGGTGCTGCAGTCGAAACTGAAGGATTGCTCTCAAAAAGCTTTTAAGAATTTGTTATGATGTTATAGTATGTGGGTTAACGATCGGTTTTAAGATGTTTGAGTGTGAAAAACATACTTCTTCAGTAATATTATTAAGGTAGTTTGTGCGTGACGTTTTAGCTAAAGTGTAGATCCAGGAACAGGCACTGAACAGAATTTTGAATATTATTTTATCAATAAAAGTTTTGAAAGGTTCTCTTAGGATGTGTGTGTAAACAAGAAAGCTAGTGTTGAAATAAAAGAAGGCATTTCCGACTTCATATATTTTCGAGTCAGTAGATCTTTCAAAAATTGTGCAACCGTTTTAGAAATTAGTCATGCCAGCGGGTATCTAAAAATTCTCAAGGAATCAGATGAATGGATGACGTGCCATCAAATAAGTATTTTAGTGAAACAATTTAATGATTCAGCTATTTATTCCACTTCATCCAAAATCCAATATATTTCTCCATTTACGTTATCTTATAGTTCGATAGGAAATTAATATATTATTGGTAGATTCCGCTCACGTCCGCCCAACGTCGACAGACATCGGTGGAATATTAACGAGTGACGGTACCAAGTACCAATGTAAGTAAAGTACAGTACCGTGAACAAAACGATTTGTGAAGAGGTGAAATTAGGGGATTGTAGAAGGCTGGCTATTACCTCGGACAAAGAATCAGCATGGCGATCCGACGAGGTAATGCTGCCAGGCTCTTGGGCACGCTCCCAGTTGACAGCGATGGGGACGACTTTTTTTACGCTTTTTAGTTGTTTGTTTTATGTACTAGGATAGTTTTTGATTTTTATTGTTAATATTTATTGTAAATATCTATGTAAATAAACACCGATAAATGTTTGCATTGGGGATTGTTAAATTCGTATATCGACAATCCATAAGTAGGTACAGTAAACTGCACATTAGTGGTAACTGTCAAGCACCTTAACTCAATAGTAATAAGTACGATTTTCCTATAAAACTATTACTACTGACCTGAAGTTGACTGTACATACTATCAGCAAATAAATAATTTTAGTTTGAGTAAGTAGAAAAAGCTTTGGATGTTGCTTGTGATAGGAAAAGCTTGGTATTTCGTGCATTTGCTACCTAATTTTTACCTTCCAAATAGAGTTCATGTTAAAAAAAAACACTTTGATTGATGATTTGAGTTTAACTTTGATAGGGCCGTGAAAATCGCGGGAAAAGTACTAGGTATTAATTTCCCAGCATGAGGATATATGTGATGTACTTAATGTCTCTTTGGCACATAAAAAAAAACATTGGTTAATTTAGTTAATTGTACAAAAAGTAAATAAAAAAAACAAATTCATCCACGCCCACAAAATTACATGTTTACTTTATTTCTTGCTTCAACCACAACCGCATCGCAGTATACCATAAACTAAACGCGCCTTGTTAATAATTAGTCGTCTAAATATAGCGGGCACAGGAAAGCGCGTTCTGCCTAACAAGACAGAAGCCAGCCTCTTTGAGTTACTGACCTGCCTTACTGATGTTTGTTTTTTTTAGGTGTGAAGGAATTAGGTGATGATTAGTGGAAGTTCATTTCGGTGTTTGGTTGTTTTTTTGGACACTGTTCCTTACTGTTCAGTCCAGGTAAATGATTATATTAATGTCGAATAGAGACGAAATAATTATCTTAGTAAAGAATTTACTTCTAGATCGCATGCATTCTACTTAATAGTAGGTAATTAGTAAGTAAGAGCATATTTTATATCCTTAATAACATTTTGACCTAGGTACGTGGCCAAGAGAGAAATATAGGTACTTTCCTTTAATCCTTTTAAATAATAATGAAACATGCTCTCACATTTTCTCTCAGCATTAAAAATTCCCATTCAATGACTTATAAATAAATAATAAAACTTCAGACACAGTGTTGCCATCAGTAAAAATGTCTATAGCATTAAGCCGAGCTTTCACGGTATTATTGTGAAATGTGAGTGAAATAAAAAGGAAACGGAAGTTTCCGGCACTTGGACGTTTCAGTAAATAATATGGACTTCCCTTCAGTAATGGACGAATATTATTTATTTTTCACGGAACATTTGTTACAGGAAAAACGTGTTACTTAAGTAACAGTTTGTTGGAGAAACGATATAATCTTCACACGTAGGTAATTTACATGAAAGTTGTCAGAATAATCATTGATTTAGTAAATTACGTAGTACCTACTAGTGCAGGGGATTAGTACCGTGGTATTTATTAAACTATTTCAACCTTCTAAATGTGCTTCAAAAGCAATTTTTTAAAACAATTCTAGCCGAAGAGTTACTTCATCATAATATTGTTAATCTGTCAAAGAGCGATCTGAATTCGTAATTCAAACATTTTGTTTCAGAAACAAACTTTAACAATGTATGATACCCTGGTACACGTACCTAAAGCTCTGAAGGTAAGCACGTACTCTCGCTATATCAGTGTTGCATATGCATGCATGCATTGTGTTAGGTACATGAAATTCAGGTGTATGCACAAATGTTAAAGCAAAATAATCGACAATTTTTTTTTCCGTTGTCTTGTAGAATGTGTCGTTACTACAGAAATTTTAAGATTTTTATCATTCCTTTATTAGGTCGACTTGTATTTATGTAACTAACTACTCGTATGTATGTATTCTACGTTGACTAATTGACCATCTTCTATCTAAAGGATCATAGCCTCATGAAAATCGGCAACTGTACTACCTAAGCAAGCTTACCGTCTTCAGCTTTCAGTAATACCTACTGATATAATCAGTCGAAATTCGATATTCTCTTAATTACTGATTTAGTTAGATAATAATTTTGCCAATTTCATTAATAATAGAAGCGCGGCCAGTATAAGTTTACTGATATAATTGTCCAATTAAGTAAACTATTTACAAATATTTCATCTCTGTACCTGAAAACTGAATTTACCTAACATAATGTTACCCTATCTTCTACAGCGATATTTTAGGTGCACTGCAGAAAATATAAATAAATTCGTTGGCTCGGAAATATTCATGCATCGTATGCAGTACACAGCATTTTGTTATGAACAATTTTGCAACGATATCCTTCGGGACCTTACAATGTAAACGGCCATCTTGAATTTATGTATATGCGTAAAAATGTCTGCCAAGTTTCGCTAGACTAACTTAGATAAAAAAGGTAAGTAAGTATATGTTTTTGAAAACATAGGGGTATTTTGCCTTATAAAGGCTTCTTTTTGAATAAATCTTGATAGTAAAGGTAATCTTGGTAGGAAAAGGGTTATCTTAATGTTAGAACATAATTTATTGTCTTGACTGCGGGTGTTTTATTTCTCCCTCAGTCGGGGTCAGTGAATGTAAAATTATTATCTGTTCTGTTTTAAGCGGCCTTACATTGTAGCTATTTAATATTTTTTTTAATTCAGGTTAATAAAAGTATTATTATATCGGCATACTTGCCTAGGTGATTGGTTTTTATATAATAACTTATTACGATTTATTTCTTTAAAATTGTAGTATTGTTTCTTTTAAAAACATCTTCTATTTACGGTTCAAAGCCAGGAACTCCAAAAATTTCCATTTTCCCTTCACCAAAACCAGAAAATACCAGTTTCCCAACCCTTCATCGCACGCAAACTTCAGCTTTCACCGTACCGTACAATACGTCAACGTCCATTGACGTAAACAATGCGGGCAGCCAATCACGCTAAGAGCTGTCTCCGTCATTTGACGTTTGGCGAACAGCGTCTGTGGGACGTTGACGTAACGTGACGTTGCGGTGTCCTGATGAGATTGAGGGAAGCTGCAGATTATTGGATTGGTTTGTGGATTACGTGCAATTTTGTGTCAACTGTGAACAGTTCCTTACTTAGAACCCCTATATAACTGTCAGAGAAGGTATAGTTTCGCTCACAAAAGGTGGTCCTATTTCTTTTATCCAGTTTTAATGAAAGTGAATGCTGATTTGAAGTCCTAATGTGGGTTACCAACCATTTAACGATAATAATGATAACCGAACCTTATCAGTTTGACCAGAGAGTCAGGCCACAAAATACATAGGTACAGAAGTCAATCTACATACAAAGCGCGTTCGAGTCACGCAGACAAAGGTGTCTATGTGTGCGTGTTCACAGACGCGCTGTCTCAAAACAACTCAAAACAGTGCGAGCGCGGCTGCCGCTTTCTTGAGATAAGCGCGTCACACAAAGGTAGATAAATGTGCACGCGTTGTGATACCTACCTAACTGTAATTTGACTGTAATATTTTTAATTTTAATAACAAAAGAAAAAGTAATAATGGAGCAACAAAATTCGTATTATAATTGAACAAGTTGACGGTTGTTTTATACAACAATAAACAGTGAATTGTCGTTTTTTAGCCTGCCGTATTACCTATAGTATGTACCTACTTATTTTCTCATATTTCGATGGTTCGTTTAATAAACGCAGTAGGTAGGTACAGTTAGGTTGGTAGGTAAGCGCCCCGGCGGCGGCCTCTGGCCCAATGCCGTAATAAGTTTTGCTAGTGTCGACCCAGGCGAACCTGCCTACCTACCCTCAAAGATTATTGCTAGTAGGAGTTGATAATTTTTGTGATCATGGCGAGACTATGTTGTAAGGTAGACGAAATAAAACTCGCACATCAAGTTTTCTGTAGGTAGAAGCAAGCTTAGATCAGGGACTGTACCAACCCATTACATACAAAAATATTTTTTTCACAAGTAAAGAGTAGGGTAAGTATATATGTATGAATAACAAAATTATAAATTGCGGTTTCTGAAAAACGGTATCTCGTTGAAACGAATTTCCGTTGAAAGTGTTTATTAACCTCTTGTATGCCACATTAAATATTTTATTATTATTGGTTTATATTTCATTTCTCCTGTTTTATTCTCAACAATACATCAAATAATTAGATACGAGTACCACTACCACGTTAGTGTTATGCGCATAAAACAGTTGACAACCCTAGCGCGACCGCCGAGTTTAGGCATGAAAAGTGAAGTACATACATGAGATTGACTTCTGTACCTATGTATTTTGTGGTCAGGCCGAATTGACCAATACCAATTTTTGTTTGGATTGGTTTGGTTAAGTGGTGCAACTCACCCTTAGATTTGTAATTGTAGTTTTTGAATCGTTTGTACTTTAGAATAACCACAGTCTTGAGTCTAGCATTATTTAGTGAAAACAAGTTAGCCAAGGCAGTGTTTTACTTAGATTCTACGGTTTTACCCTTTGTGTACGGAATCCTAAAAAAGCACAAGACAAGAAGCATTCGATTTCCTCATCCATAAAGCTATACATATTTCCAAACGATTCGGGTCACCTAGTTCCCAATGCTCCATTGGTACAATACAGGGGAGCATGAACCTCTAAGTTTTCATATCACGTAGGCAACCCGAGGCATTCTTTAGGAGATTTCTTTGTTGGCCCCTAACCTAAGAAGCTGAACCAAATTGGTATGTTTTGAATGCCGAGTTGTTCTACAAGAAGGTTGAATAGGTACCGGATTTTATGAATATTGAGTATTTTATGGTGCGGGTATGGTATGGGTGTAATACGGTATTGTAGTGAGCACATTACAACGATCATCCGGCGGGTATCAGACCGACTTAGGCCCGGGTTGACCGGCTACATAAAGGTCTGTTTTCTAAAAACAACTGCTTATTATGAATTTTCACATTCAATTTGCAAACTAAACATTTGTTTTAAGATCAACCGTCATTTATGTTATCGATATAAATGGGCCTTAAACTGTTTTACCGTAAGGTTAAAATCTTTGGCAATCTTAAATCTCCTGCCAAGATTTTTAGATTGTGATAGTAGTATCCAATGGAGTAAGTAAGCGGATTTTTAAAGTTACTTAAATTATTATTTAAATTCTAACAACAGTTAAAAACACCCAAAAATCTTGATAACAGTCACACCAAAGTTCAACGCCGGTCATCAAAAACAGGGACCACTTCCCAGAAGCTTAATTAACTCGTCCACCACCAGAATGTCCAAGATTAAGGAGCTCCTCGGTCGAACGGTCCCAAAGAGGGGGAGGTGTCACGCTACACTGGCCACCCCTCCCAAATTACTGGCGATTACAACCCTTAGACAAGTAACTTTATATCTTTTGATACGGTACAATGCAGATTGGATCCTTGAGGGGTTATTTTTAAAGAAAGAAAGAAAGGAGGATTATAACTGATGTTTTGAATGTAGTGAAATGTAATGAAAAGTCAAGATTAAAGAAGTAAAGGATTGGATCTTGGCTGGCTTACCACTGCTACAAAGTAGAAATTACATTCAGATGTTTTTAATTGTTCAAGTGTTTTTATCGTGAAAGCGTAAAGTATATTTTTAACACATTACCGAGGCCTTTTTGCCATTATCGTAACGAAAAACTACAACAGAATAGGATTTTATTTATTCCGACGTAGTAATTATTGTTCTGAACTTAAGTACGTACGTTATCCTTATTAGACTAGCAAACAGGTATATATACAATTGAATTATCCATGTTGTTATTGACAGTGAACTCACTGTACATACTATGTAATACTAGGTACCTACTATATGTATGTACATATTTAAATCCGATCTGTTCGCCATCATCTAAACCCTACAGGAGCTGGGCATGACACGTGCAACCAGACAGGCTAAGTTCCATCGATAAGCATAGCTACACAAACAGCCAGACACAAATAATGTCTGTGCCAGACAAATTCGGCTGTTCAATGGCCGACAGATGTCAACCGCGCAGTCCTTCACAATGTAATAAAATCGTATTGTTATCGGACTCTCATGTGTGTACAGTTAGTGAACTGCCTGCAGGCTTGCAGTCAGTTATATTTTGATGATGACACTACACTCGAACCATCACTTTGTGTCGATAATTTAGGTATTTCAATAATGTAAGGAGAAATGATATTTATTTTGCAAATAAGTTAACACAAGCCTTTCACACGTCAAATCATTAAAACCGAAAAGAAGTCAGTATTTCCTATCTGACTACCTTGAGAAGAAACACCGAAACGAACTCAAGGGTCACAGTCTCTTTTAAAGTATACCTATCGTCTTAGCTAGGCGTGTATGTAATTTTATGTATCTTGGCAGGCACTTAGAAACGTAAACAAAAAAATATTTAAGCACAAAACAGCAATTTCCTTGAAAATTAAAACGCACACAAAAAAAATCCAAGATGGCGTTACCGCGCTTTTTCTTCAGCCACAGAGTATAAAAAGCGTGTTTAAACCGGTGTGTACCGGTTGAAAGCAGTGTAAATGTCTGCAGAAAGCGCTCTAGGGGTGCATTGAAGGGGCTCTGAGGGCTCTTGGCAAGACTTGAAGGCCTACGACGCGGACCGTCTAGCTACAAGTGTAGCAAACGCCTTGCTTCTTTTTAAATGACGTTTCTATAGAATTTTTAGGGTTGCCTGCTTGAAAATGTGGTGTGGAAAATTATTTAAACCTACCGCAGGGATTCCAAAATTCTGTTTTTAAATAGAACTGGTCAGGTTACTTATAGGCTCCAGTTGGTATCGGTATGTGTCTTCGATAGTTGATTGATGATTCGATTCTTTATGTGGAAAATCCTTTTACGAAAAACCTCATTAAGACAATTTTATTTCATCTGCAATTTTATCACTCTATCCAAAAACTAAGCCCGAAACGAAAAACCCATCTGACCATTCAAACGTAAGGCATTAACAATAACAAAAGCAAAACGTAACAATACCACAAAATAATTTATCAATTTCTTTACACAATAGCCCTTAATAACATAGGAAATAAGTTTTCACTCCAACAATAGCATCAAAAGACAACGGAATCATATTTTCGAAGGAGGGTAGTCATCGATTTTCTCCAATACGTACCTACAGTTCAGTGAACCTTGTCGTGAGAATTCTACATAAAGGAGTGCGGTTCGAGGCTCGGGTAGCGATAATGAAGAAATGTTAATTATTTCAAAACAAGGTTTTATTGTGACTGACGTGGTTGGTGAAGGAATTTGATGTTATCTTGTGAATGAAGATAAGCTTTTGATTCAGCTTTTTATCTAGATAGTTGGCCACTGTGCTGATACTTTTGATACCTACCTAAATACTGCCGTTAAAGATAAAGAATATCTAGCCTCATTACCATCACCTCTTTTGAAAAGAGTTTTTTATGTGCAGCCGGGGTTCAGCAACGATATATTGAAAGAAATAAAGAAAGAGGACGAAAGTAGATTCGGAATAACGTATCCATAAACAAACAAGTTTATGAGACCAGAAAGAACTAAACAATTTTCTTGCAGGGCGAACTTTAGTGTTATATTAGCAAAATATCTCTGCCAGTTTCTATTCAACGTTGTAAAGCAAAACTTTTACCTATAGTAACAAAAATCTAAAATATCCTTTGTAACCCGTTCAAAAATTATTATCAGCCAGCATTGTCCATGTTCCCGAGTTTGACGAAAAAATGACCACTTCGTCGCTCCATGACAACAATGGATGTATTTTTGCAAGGGCTACTGAACTCCGAGCGCGCTTCA
Source organism: Helicoverpa armigera (assembly GCF_030705265.1). NCBI lineage: Eukaryota > Metazoa > Arthropoda > Insecta > Lepidoptera > Noctuidae > Helicoverpa > Helicoverpa armigera. The sequence continues at coordinate 9,287,718 of NC_087141.1, forward strand.
AAAATGCAAGCCGTGCAGTTTGTAAGTACCCAGCCAATATCTGTCGGTGGATATGGCGGGCTTTTTGTAAATCGAATGTTTTTGAAATGAGAAGCTCCGTCTCTGTGGTTGATCTAAGGAGGTTTTCATTTGAAATGAGTTTTTACTGTGACTATGGTCCTTAAGTGCCTAAAATATTTTTTTAGTGGAGATTTAAAAAATCCCCAAGTAGAGTAATTTATTTAAGTAATACTAATTCCAGGCTGAACATTAGTTTTATCAAGACTTATCATGGGTAGAAAGCTTTCTTTTTATTAAATGTTTTATTAAGTCGCTAGTTTGCTACGCAGGTATGTGATGCAAATTCCACTTATTGAAATCTTTCAATGCACTTTAAGCATTAATAAGTAAGTGCATTAAGAGGATGGAAGTTTCCTAGTAAACATGTTTTGCTAAAAATCGATAAAACCTAGGTAAACACGGAGATAAAATGTTGAGTTAACAAGTTTACAATGTACATATACTTACTTACTGACGGCCAGTTTCTAAGAAGAGAAGAAAAGAAGAGAAGAAAAATTGAATTTGACCGTTACTTTCACTTTAGACATTACTTTGACTTTAACTTTGGCTTTAACTTTTGATGAAGAAACTGGCTGTAAGTGTTCGCTTACATTAAGAGGGTATTCTTGCTACTAACGGCCAGTTTCTTCATCAAAAGTTAAAGTTAAAGTTATGGCTAAAGTAATGTCTAAAGTAAAAGTAACGGTTAAATTCAATTTTTCTATTAGTTTTGCTGTCACTTTAGCCTTGAAAAAACGAATTTGACCGTTACTTTAACTTTAGACATTACTTTAACTTTAACTTATGATGAAAAAACTGGCCGTAAGTTATACTGAATAAATAATAATCTTTATGAAGAGAAATGTTGAGTTTTTCATAGATTCTATGTACATATGAATATTTCGAGTTGGTTCACGTGACAAACATAATTGATGAAGTTTAATGCTAATTGAAACAGAAAGCGTCCTTTCAGAATAAGAGAGCACAGTAATCGGGTATACTTAGATATCCGCATTAATTTGTTTTTTTTCCGGTTTCAAAATACAAACCTATTTTTGCAAATTTTGTATAAGTCAATCAATTTCAAGATATAAGAAATCACTGGAAAATTATATGTCTACAAGAATAATTCATATGCAATATACTTAAGTACCAAACATTGATGCATTGTAGTCTAGTCGATACAATTATGCAAATATGAGCCAATCAAGGGTCAATTGTCGGATGTGCTAGATCTGAGCCTAGCTTCAGTCTTCATTGAGACTTACAGGAAACTCTTGATATGATGCCATCGAGTACATTTCCTCTTTCTAAAGAATGAGTTATGGTCGTTACGTTTAATTGTTTTTGATCTATATAGGGTTGTAAGTTTTGAAAAAGAAAATAGTAGGATAAATGTATAGACTTGGTAGGTTGTTATTTATGACTGGAAATGGAAAAACCGGCCCAGTGCGAGTCGGACTCGCGCACGAAGGGTTCCATACCAGAGCAAAAATGAGCAAAAAAATGACGTTTGTTGTATGGTAGACCCCCAAAATATTTATTATATTATAGTTTTCAGTATTTAAGAAAATTTAAGCTCTCTAACTATCACGGTTCATGAGATACAGCCTGGTGACAGACGGACGGACGGACGGACAGAGGAGCGAAAACAATAGCGTCCCGTTTTACCCTTTGGATACGGAACCCTAAAAAATAGATCACTGTCTGCATATGTGTTACATCCAGATTGAAAATTGTGATAACTTTCCTTAAATTCCGTTGAAAAGCGTTATTGAAAAATTCGTTTCGTTTACTTTCAAAGAGGACAAGTTATTCAAAACTTATTTGTGATAAAAACACTATTATAGCAAGGCAATCACAATTTACAAACTAAATCCACATCTAAAACATCCTAAAAATATTCAAACCATCTTCGGAACCACAGACAATTTTCCCATCCGTATTACATTTTCAATGCATTTCCGCGCCATTCCTAGCAGTACGTTCCATGATACGCAAGCTCGCGTCATAAACAATACATTTCTGACGTTCTGACGTTAGGGCAGACGGATGTGAAATGTCAGAAGTGGGAATTCCGTTGCTTTCGTGGAACTGTTATTACGTAGGTAAGTTGTTGACCGCGATTTAATTACCTACTAAAGTGGGGTCGACGAGCAATTTCTAACAGTTTTGAGTGCCAAGGGATTTATATTCTAATACTTATGTATAGCTACCTCTTTAGCTCTGAGTATTTACCTGTATGGCTCCTGCAGACTTTTTATTTAATATTTTCAGACGTCTACTTAAGTTTTTTATGCCTACAACTTTTGAAAGTTGCTCTTGATTTCTCAAAATTTCCATCTTCAGATCGTGACCTGATGAGTACCCCATCACCTGGAAACCTACCATATAGAACAAAATAAGATTTTTGTAAATCGGTCCAGGCTTCTTTGAGTAATCGATGAACTTGCATAAAAAAGATTCCGACAAATCGGTAAAAAATGTACAATATAGCCCTAGCGGAGCCCTACACACTACGGGCGTCACTAAACTAGGCTATTTAACGAATGGAAACCACTGGATACTGTTTGAGTTTAAGTTTATTTCAAAGAAAACACGAAACGAAACAGTTATACAATTGGACAACAACCACGAATGTTACAAAACTAACTAATGAACTAAACCCTGAGTTGAAACAATGGGGCGAGCGTATTCAACTACATGACGAGACTCAAGCGAGGCGCATCCGACGCGCACTCGCGGCACACGCTTCTTGCTCACTGTCGGCGTGAGCGGCTGCGCGATGTCGCGTCCCCTTCCACGCGCCCTCTTGCGGCGCGTGTAACTAACTAATAGGGCGGCAAACTACTTGCGCGACATACAGCCACACGCTATAACAAAACAATTTAATTTAAACCACAAATTAACAGCATTATTTCTACTACTAAAATAATTCAAATTCCTAAAACACATATCTAATAACCGCAACAAAATATGCGTAACATGTTATCTACGTTTGCATGATACGTCGCGATCGAGATAATGCCCTCGGGAGCTACGCGATAGCACTCCTGTCCTTTGTGCCAATGTAAACAACGACTGGCTATTAAAAAACGAATATTTTTTGGCGGGTTTTGGGCGACGTAGTTTTGGAAATTTGGAAATTCATATCTGTATTTTTGTGTTGTGATAAAGGATATAAAAGATATTGATGCTACTATTAACATTAGAAGTTAATATTAGAAAGTAAAGTGGCCTTAAAGCAGAGGCTGGTTTATGTCTTAAAGAGATTTATGACAAGGTTTTTTTTATTTCGTAGGGGATTATAAAGCGTTAGGTCTAAAGAGTAGTGTAGCTGTTATGGACCATGTGATTAATTCGGGCATTATTTATAATGCCCGAGCATTATGAATAATGTCTAGCTTTATCGGGCCAAGTGATTAATAACTATCTTAACTTCATTATTTATCACATTGCACGGGCATTATTATATTGCTACATGATAGTTGGGCAATTTGATAATAAAGCTATATTTTATGCGGTGCGAGGGTGGCAGTTGTTCTAATAAATAAATCCTGTTACTTGCTACATATTTTATGATTATTGTTTTAAATTATATGTTCTATTTTAATGGGAAATTATAAGTCTAGCCACAAAATTATTAATTGGACAATTGTCATCTAATTTACTAACTCGGCGTCGTTTTTCTTGATTTCATTTTTCTTGGCTCGTTTTTTTAGAATTTAATTTAGATTCAAAACATTGTATTAAAAACTGAACTTAGTGACGAAAACGAATCGCTGCAAAACCGACTCCACGTAGTCTTGTCTGCCCTACCCCTAGAGTGCAATTCAAAACCGCGTAGGCGCGGAGGGGCGAGGCGGCCTGCGAGCTGAGGCGCAGGTAGTTTCAGCGCTCGCCGCCGCGGCTGAGGCTGGCCGGCAGAGCCGGTCAGCAAGCCGAAGCCGCGGTGGTGAGCGTGAAAACCATCTGCGACGATAAGCTCGCATGGGACCGCCGGAGCCCCGCAGCGCCGGAGCCGTGACAGAAGTCATGCTTGCCGCATGTTGCATGCTTACTTCCATGCTCTGTCAATTGATATGGGATGTGTTATATTTTAAACGTACTGAGTAAAAAAAATTGAAGCTAAATAAATATATTTTATGATGTCATTTAATAGTATTTCAGAAGTTTACTTTAGTTTAGCATGCTACAAAAATTGTGGCTGACTTAGTAATTTAGAAGGCAACATAAATTTTTGGGGGCGAGTAATGATATTAAAAAGAAGCCTATTTAAATAGCACCCTATTTTAATTATATTTTCTATGTGACTTTTATTTAGCTTCTCTAAATAAAAGTCAAATGTTAATTATGCCAAATAATGAGTCTGATCGCTTAAACTTTAGTTTATTTTGTTTTATAATAATAAGTCATTTGTATAAAACAAAGATATGTTGTAAATTTTTTGTTTTAAATTTAATTATATCTTATTTTATATTTTTAATATGACTTTCCTTAACTTTTAAATGCAGAAACTAGTGGATTTTTAAGGCAGAAGTCCGTCATAATTAATCCAAATCATGAGGCTGATTATTTAAGTGGTTTAATATTTAGTTTATTTTAAGTTAAATGTCAATAACAATAACAAAAATGAAATTAAATATGTTTGTATTACTTTGCCCAAAAGGTCACGGGCAATATGTATAGTGCCCGGTCAATTTGATTATTTGAATAATTATTATCAAATTGCACTCTCATATTGGGCATTATTCATAATGACCGGGCATTATGTATACTGCCCAATTTATCACTTGGTCCATAACATAGCTACTGATGGACTTATCTTGCAATTAAAGCTTAGGTACTAGGATAAATGAAAATTATTAGTTATTTTTTCTAAAACTCGTAAAGTTAAATTAGGTAAGCAGGTAGATACCTATCATACATTGATGTATATTACATAACTAATCAGGGAATAGCAAGTCATCCTTTCAGCCATTTAGTTATCTGTGCTTTTGGGTATTCTAATCAATAGTTTATCTTATCGTTACAACTTGTGACAAACGGATTAATAGCAAATCTCCTGAAACTATTAGTTTCAAGGTAGGAGCGTCGAGTCAAAGTTTTAGCGGTTTCCCGGCTAGCTGACGAGGATTGATGGAAACAAATAATGCTCATTTCCAAGCTCATAGTTAAGTTCAATTCATGCTCTGTCTACCGTGAATTGAGTGAGTTGATGTAAGTATTCAAAGAGGACAATTTCATCTCTTTTCTACGTTCTTATAAGTAAGAGGTTCAAATGAAGGTATTACTGGTATTACTGGTACATGTCTGTGCCTTTGTAATGATTAATATATGGGTCATAGTTGGTAGGTGATGATGACCGTGAAAGGTTTTGGACAAATTAAAAGTAGGTACCTATTAGAGAAATTGGTTTACCTACTAATGTCATGTCCACGTTTTGAATCTATGTCCAAATCGAATTTTATGTCAGGTAAAACTTTGAATTTGTTTCGAGTGCCGTAATAATATGTTCAGGGATGCATTTCTAAGAGAATAAGGTCATTAGGTCTTAGAACCGACGAAAGAAACAGCAGAGATTAAAACCCCTTTTCGCTAAAGTTGCGAAAGAAATCCTCACATGACTGGAGTACGAGAGTGTGTCCGTAAGTGTTTCCCCACATGTCTATTGTTCTAGAGGTCAGTGATGGCACAAAGTGATAAATAATGTTCAGCTCAAGTTGCTGAACAATGCCTCCAGTGTTGCTTCTTACAATGCGTCGTAAACATTCTGACAGGGTTGGCAGAACAACCAGTGCATATACATTAACTACAAAATAATTCGACGGCTCCTAAGTATACTGTGTCAATTAACAAATGCGAATTGCACTTTTTTGTGTATTAACACAAATAACAATAACAATATTGTAAATACACAAAAAAGTGCAATTTGCAAAATTTGTTAGTTGACTCAGTATACTTAGGAGCCGTCGAAATATGGACAAAGTTATGTATTTTTTGGCAGAACTGTCAAATGATTTTCATGCGCCATCTTGCTGTATTCTGCAGTATTGTTTAGTTTTCATCTAAGTTTATGTTAAAAATAATAAATTAATTAAATAACAGAGGCTCACAACTGGCTCGTTGATATTTGTGGCGGAATTTTCGAGCTGAATTCCAAATGAATTATAAAATAAATTAGACGGACCTTTTTACGAAAAGGTTTCAATAAAGCTTTCAATAATGATAACATAATGCCCCATATTGAAGATGAAAAATTAATGGTTCATGACAGAATGAAAAAATGTATAAAAAGAAGATTATTCGTAATTAAAAATGAGTACCTAAACCTCCATAGCCTTTATTGAAAAAGAAAACATATAAAAGAGAAGAGAATAATAAAAAGATTTCAGACCTATATTAGGCTTCAGTGTCTACTCATGCTGAAAAGAAATAACCAATTTGAATTGAAATACCACAAAGACCATATTTTACCAAAAATAACACAAAGAATTGATAATTAACCGATTTCTATAATATATCCGTTGTTTTTTTATTAGAGATCGAAATACATAATTTACATGAAGTTTATGTCAAAGTTCAAACTCTAATCAAATTAACGGACAGACAGATTATAGACATCTACCGAGAATTCGATTTTCTTCAGATTTCCCATCCATTGAATATTTATCGCGTTTGGAAGTTGAGAACCCTACAGAGATTTCAGCCAGACGTACAGACATCGGTATTTTATATTTATAAGTCTAAAATTCTAGTTACATTTTGCCATCGCCAGCCACAGACGTTTTAGCTAAATGTTTTCTGCTGCCGTCATATTTTTAAATGAAATTCGTATGATATTTCGCATTTTTTGACCGTGGTGCAGTAACATAGATAGAGTTTTTAATTTTTAACGGTCATTTACTTCTCTTATGTCTACTTGCGTTTTGTATTTCGACCTTATGACATGAAACAACGGAATACGGTATCAGACATTGAATGACTACATATTGTCAAAGTAGAATAACAACCAAACGATGTTTGGCAATTTACTACTGTAAGAACTCCACTCCAAGGTATAGGACTCCTCTCCAAGAAAACGTCAACACTTTCAACAGACTATCAATCTTTATTCTTTTCAACATAATCTCGCTTAAACGACCGCACGGTACGGTGCTCCGCTCAGAATGCCGCCATTTGCCAAGTGTTGCTAGCTGCTACCTCCAACCGCAAAATGTCATTTTTAAATTATTTCGTTTGGTGAATCAATTGAACAAATTATTTTACTATTAAAAATTATAACATATGAAATTAGATATCTAAAATATATCCAAACCTTACACTCGTCCATCCTGACCTCGTGTATGTCCCCATACACGTACTAGGTGGGCTTACCTTACACTTGGCCAATAGCGATATTTTACAAAATTCATAAAAGGACAGCACCCCCAAAACGCCCCCCTTTCACCACTTCCTAGTGTTATGGCTGGGAAGAAGAAGTGGTGAAGAACAAACTTCCCAGCAACACAGCTGTCTATTACAATTTAATAATAATTGAATTACAACTTATACAATTCAACATCTTTTCAAATTATATCACAAAAATTAAAGCAAAAAAAGACAACACTGTATCTGTGAAGTAATCATTATCATTAATAAGCCTTACATATATTATATTGGCATAAATATATTGATTGAGACACCACAGTCAGAACACTAATGCTAACTCCTTCAACCATTCATTTCTGAAGGAATTACCACATAAACTCATCATGTGCCTCGAACCAATCAATTCTCGAGGACTTCCTATCCCTCAACCATTCATTTCTGAGGGTTTCAACTAGACGAACTCCTTCAACCATTCATTTCTGAAGGAGAAACTAGAATGCCTTCAACCATTCATTTCTGAAGGACTTACACCAAAAACTCATCTGCATGTGCTTCGAACCAGTCAATTCTCGATGATTCGTGACGAATTTCTCTCTCGCATCTTTAAACCAATCACTTCTTAGAGTCGAGGAGCGATATCTGTAACAATACTAAATTCATACAATGAACAAGTATCCGGTAAAAACAATTAAATCAAAATAATCTGTGAATGTAATATAAGAAAATAACTAATTTAATCTAATCTATACATCTGTTTCGCAATAAATAATCACATAATATTATATCTTTTAAAACGCTTATCTACATTTCATCATCACTACCATCATTACTCGATTTATACACTCAATCAATGCCGTCATCGTTCACCCCCAGTGACTCCGCATGAATCAAAAGACGCATTCAATCCACAGCCACGGCAGCGTTGCGCACACACTAGGCGTACGCGTACGCTCAAGTACTAGGACAGGAACCAGTCTCTACCTGTTGTTGCCTACGACCTTCGTAACATTAAAAACTTTAAACTTTTACCGTCATTCTGCAAATTCATTTTAGTAACTTGACCAAATCCTTTACTATAAATTCCAGCCTGCTTTCCATTCTTATCATAATACTCCTTTTGTTTTCCACTCTTATCATAATACTAAATCAATATCATGATCAACATCATTAGCCTGGGCTACTTCGTTTAATATGGGATTCATTTCACCATTCATTCACCTCCTCGGACCTATGGTCTTCTGCAAGCTATCATTATGACCCCACTGGATTTTCCCCATCTTACTATCCCGTTCTCTTTCGTCACTGCCCACGTTTTGCGCCTTCAATGCCTCCAATTTGGCGCGACCATATCGCTCCACTCGTCCGTCTGAGCGCGGATAAGCCACCGCGTTCAAACATTTTTCACGCCCTTATCCAGACAAAGCCTTTTAAACGCATGTGAAGTAAAACAACTACGGCGATTACTTATTAAACGGATGGGCGTCCTAAAATTATCAAATATATCATTTAAGACCTTGATAACATTCTGTGTATTAGTGTTCCTAACGGCTCTAATAAATACGATATTGTTAAAACATCAGCTACCACCAGTATGTGAGTATACCCAACTGTTGACTTCACAAAAGGCCCCAAGTGGTCTAAATGGAGTGAGAGACTCTACTTTAAAAGAGTTACTGACTGTAACCCTTATATCATTATTGCTATCATCCGAACATTTCGGTGGTTTGAGAATTTAAGCTCATTAAAATCCTTCTAAATAACTAGAAGTGGCTGCTCGGTAAACGTCTGCCCGATAAGAATTGGTGTGTCTAACAAATTATCGTTAACGACCTTGCAAGAAACAACCGCGTTTACCTCAACTCATGTTAAACCTAGATCCACGGAACCCAACGATCCCACCATACCATTTCTACATCTAATCTACGATTCAGTACGATTAACTTTCACGTTAACTATCTGTGGAAATTAATAACGAGAGCCTCTGTACCCATACCACAAGTTAAATCTTACCTTGGGTACCAGTGTTCACGAAATTATTGTACATGTGAAAATTGTAATCACTGATGTGTGTTTTCTCTTGTGTGTATCTTTTTGAGACAATAAACTATTTACAGCCTTACTTAATAATTTATGCTCCCACGAAACTTTTGTTTCTCGCGAGACTATAAAATGTGAACCCTTCATTTTTCACATTTATATGACCAAAACGAGTCATTCATTTATCGTAAGGTCATATCCAACTGAAAATTGATTGTCATGTGAACCCTTCATTTCTCACAGACACTCAATCTAAATAGCGAACCATTCATTTCTCACATAATTCAAAAGATCATCATTACTCAATCAATTACATGTGTCATCTTAATCTAAAGACTTCATTCGAATTCAAAGGAATATCATGGATAACTAACAATACTTAACAATACATAAAAGGAAGTAAGTAAACTTAAATATTAACCTTTTGACATTTCTAAGGAATAAAATCTTGGTACCCACTTGATATTAAACAATCAATGACAAAAATCAATTTATGGACAATTCCTTATCTCGCATCAATAAAAGAAAACAAAATATCGATAATCATTTTATAAAAATATTAATAGGTTATTCGTCATCATTTAATACTCATATTCATCAATTCATTTGTAATATTCTGGCTTATTAAAAAAACGTATAAAATTTTGATCCACCCTGAACATTCAGTATTGTGACCGCATTTTATAGTACTTTAAGCCACAATTTTTGGGTCCTAATACTTTGAAACAGGCACTACTTAAACACACTACTGCGTTTTACTTTACTTTACTATTAAAGTCAAAAGGACTTTGAGGAACGTAGACGTTTTGTTATACAAGAACGGAATTTATGTTCAGATATGTGTTCGAATTTTACTACAGCGTAACCAAATATTAGGATTGCTGTTTATTTCTAGAAACCGCCATTTCTTTCGGTTACTTTTTAAAATGACATCAAATGGAAAAGAACCACAAATAATTATTTATAATTTTCTTTTTAATCGGTAAGTATGAAAATGTGACTTCCGTTTTGTGACCAAATCTATGGTCACATACGGGCTGAGCTCAAAGTCACAACATGACTGATCCTATAAAGTTAAGTTTACATGGAAACAGTGATGTTGTTTCAGAAATTCAGAATAATAGTTTTCTGTGGGGATCAATTTTATTTTATTCATGTTTACAATCTTTATGTAAACGAGGTACAATATTTTTTTGTAATTATTTGTTCCATTATTGAAAAGATATAGTATTTCTTGATTATTATTAAATTTTGATCTGGAATATTACATAATTATAATTATAGCTTAATATTTTAAAAATTAATATCCGATGTGCATCAAAAGTCACATAACTGAAAGTTTGATTTTTGTTATAAAACGTTCAAAGAATTGTCGTAATTTGTGTTTTTTTTTCTTTTGACAAGATTGTTTTCTTTAATTAGTAGTAAAAATATTAATAATACTTTGTGTAATTTTTTTGTTAATATCATTCTCAATAGAGTCACATTCTGGAAGTGATCACACAGCTTTTTCCATCATATATTCGGATATTTTTTTTTTTTTCTAGTTATATTTTTGGCGTTCTAACTTAATTTTCGTTAATTTCAATCTATACACTATTTAAAAATAAACCAAAGTTGACACGAATAATAAAAAAAAGCTCAGATCTATCCTGTTTACTGAAACAGTTGTCGGTTTTGTGACCTACTTTTCCATTTATCGCATCGGATAAAGGCTTAGGACATTGAAGGTAAGGATGTCCTTCTTCTGCTTACAATTAAAATTCTTTATTGTTAATCAAGGACTGAAGTAACTGGTCAGGCATCTCGCAAAGCAAGTGCATTAGATTTCACAGTCCGATCACTGATTCTGTGGGTAATGCTAATGCAATCTACAGCTCGTTTTCCCGTGATATCGCACTGATTCAGCAAGTTTTTCATAATAATAAATCATAAATAGGTTCGTTCGTAGCATCTACTTCTACGTTTAACCACTTCACTGTCCACCAAGCAGACACAATAGTAAGACAATCGGTGTGTATCACATATGACTCATGGGACAGGGAAGTTATTAAGCATGTCCTCCAGGGTTTGACCATAATTTGTTCACAAGGAATGCACTAAGTAATTTCTCCTGACACTCCCGCCACGTAAATAGTTTAGAGTTTAAACTCTCATATCAAGTTTGGCCAATCCCTGCAGCTCCTGCATAGCAAAAGTATCGTCATTTGTCGTCCCAACCATCGGCCGAGGCGCACTCGTTCACCTTTCTAAGCCAAACATCCATGCGTTGATTTTTAGTAGTCGGATTAAAATCATTCAATATGTTTTTAAAATCGAAATGTTTCGATGGTGCGCCTTGAGCCATGGGTTGAGACGGCGACGCGACGGTACACGTTTAACGGAATTTAGTAGCTTTAAAAGATCGTTAGTAGTAAAAACTGGACTACATAACCTTCGTGATGGTTGCTGTTCCTGGTTGACATCCAGGTGCCCATCGTGGCAGTGCGGCGCTGATCTTTGCTGGCTCGCGCTCCTCTCTTGCTCTCCCAAACGTCGACTGCGACTTCCGCTTCGACTGCCAGTGTGGTTGCTTCGCGGCAACTCTCTTTCCGGCATCTCCAGCCTGTGCTGAGTCCAGCTGCCGGTGGCATCCATGCTCTGGTCTGGCAACTCACATAAAAATAACTCACGTTAGATCTATTCACAATAGCAAAATAATGGGATACTGAGATGAATAGACAAAATCGTAAATATCTTGGAAACGGTATCTCTCGTAAAAATAACTGAAAAATCACACCCCTTTTATATACCCAGTTGTGCCAAATTAGCTATCTATTGAGATATATATTTTGTTTTTTGGGTGGTTTTATAAAAACGAGGATTAAAATTATTTGAGGGTACTTCCGTAAAAACGTGGTTTAACCCAAAAAATTCATCTTAGAGAACGGCATGGTATCTGTATTTTAACCACCAAATAAATAATAACTTAGACACAAAAACATTGAAATTAAATTAATTCTATGCCAACCTATTGGCTTAAGGGCTAGGCTTTTTGGCAACCGATCACACTATTCTCTGTGAGCATTGTGCACACCTGTAACTGACTTATTTACACAGGACTAACAATTGTAAACTTATATATGCGTAAGCAATTGTAAATAAGTTGTTGGTGTGCCTTGAAATAAATAAACCTTTTCACGTGAATTTGCCCACCAAATTGGTATAAAAATAATAATTTATTTAAAATATCCAATACGTCAATTCCAAATTCAAATGGCTAACGCATAATCTAAACAAAAATAGAAGACGTGTACTTACGCAGTATTTGCGCTGTAGCCCACTTCTGAAATGTAAGAACTCCACTCCAAGGTATAGGACTCCTCTCCAAGAAAACGTCAACACTTTCAACAGACTATCAATCTTTATTCTTTTCAACATAATCTCGCTTAAACGACCGCACGGTACGGTGCTCCGCTCAGAATGCCGCCATTTGCCAAGTGTTGCTAGCTGCTACCTCCAACCGCAAAATGTCATTTTTAAATTATTTCGTTTGGTGAATCAATTGAACAAATTATTTTACTATTAAAAATTATAACATATGAAATTAGATATCTAAAATATATCCAAACCTTACACTACACACTAAATTTATAATAAGCATATGTACAGTTTGTATCCTTCGGTACCTAATTACCATTACATAGAAGCTGTAGGATTCCTCATGATACAACAATCTATAAGTAAATAAAGATAAGATTACGTAAGCACACAGCTTTCTCTGACTCACTCGACCTGTAAGATAACCTTTAGCAAGAAACTTACGAAAGTTATTTGCAACCTAGGACTTATTAACATGACTACATAATGTGTTAAAGTAAAATTAGATAAGTATATAAGAACATACAGGGTGGCCCATCCATAGGCGTACAAAAGAAAAATTTAGAAGCTCCAGGCTATGGGGTAGCCGAATCACCCCCATGTATGTTCAGTGATTTTTTGTACTTTAGGAGCTAGAATTATTTTAATTTTTATTTCAACATTGTTTTTTCTATTTAATCTTTTTTTTCCTAACGTTTGCAGATGTTTTTTTTTTGTGTAATTAATCATCACGATAGTAGCTAACACCTGAAAAAAGCAGTACTAAGTACTAAGTTGTAATATACTAAGTAAAAAAACTCAAAACCGATATTAAATCGTCAAATAAGTACTCCAAGTTCAAAAAGAAAAAAAAGCTATATGAAAGTATATACAGGTTCATATGAACGGCTATCAAGAACACGTGTGCCGACGCCAATCGGTTTGCCCCTTACTTTAATCGTTTGTGCAAATGTGTAGTTATGTCTGACCACACTGGGTTTTATACTAAACGATTGTACGTAAGCCTAATACTTGTATCTGTTCTTTTCTAAGAAGAAAATAGACTTCACTATCCTTAAGATTATCTGCAGCAATGTAAGGGATCCAAAGAAATATGGCGGCGATTTTTTGCCTATCACGCTCCCCCTGGGTCTTCCTTATCGTCGTTCAAATCACCTTCGCAGGCGTTTCCTAGCAAAAAGAATACGTGCGATTTCTCATTTCATGAATCAGGAACGTTTGACGGCAGTGTGGTTTCATCAGTTTTTATTTCGTTCCATCTTTTGTGTTCATATCATTTGCGATGTCCAGTGACCGGGCTAGTGTCATTTGCACCCTCCTGGATTCAGAGAAATTCCATTCTTAATGGCAGCTTGCGGGTAAATGGGGTCCGAGGAATGGTCCGCCAAAATCTTACATCTAAATACATGAGCTTTTATTATGTAAGGCTCCAAAATTGGAACACTGGGAACGATTTAGCGAGACAATGGACCGAATTGTGGAATTTATTTGGACCATTTTGCCCGCTGCCAAATTGGTTTTGAGAAAATGTTGATGGAAGTAAATGGTTGAATGCACTGATAGAAAAACCCTCTTAAAGAAATGAAGAACATTGTTTGTCCGATACCTTGGAGTTTTCCGACGATTGGATCGGGAAATCCGATCCAAGATAACACGATTATTAGCATTAGCAAAATTGCTTGTTCAGCAAAAAGGTTTCTTTTAATATCTCAGCCTAGTGGAAACATCGAAGAAATTACAAAGAAATGGCGTCATGCTGACAATAAATTAGATTCAAGTGAGGTTTGCATAAATAAAACTTTCAGGAGTTTTCTTTGCGTAATCCTGTTAAGGTAACATTGTTTTAAAAGGGCCTTTATTGCAATACACTTAGGGGTTAGTTTAATATAAACAGGACGACGTTAATGTATCAAAACGCACCTGTGTACATGTAAAAAACCCCTCATAGCGAAAGTGTGGGGTGAAGAGTAATTTAGGGTGATACATGGCATTGACGCAACCCTCGGCTCTTAGCCGTAATTACTAGGGGCCCCGTTTCAATGAACCTAGGAACTTCTAAGGCAGTAGTTATGCAGATGAAGGCACGGTATTCATTTCTTGGATTTTATGCTCGCCTGGTAGTTTAGGGGATTTTGTGGAACGCAGCGGGTGGCTTTCTTGTGTACATACTTTGATTTTGAATTGCTTTTCATTTAAGCGTGGAGAACATGATTAAAATGTTAAGTTACCTTATATAAACAGTCAACCGCTTAACTTGACGTATTTAAAACGTGAATACGAATTTCAAAACTACATAGTTCGATGAAAAAATTGCACTGAAAATCTGATCCGCAATATTCAATTTAGAAAGGATTATCAACAATTATTGGAAATTCCACCAGACATGCAATAACTCTTGGATTTCCAACAGCCAGTGCCCGAATGACATATCCAATTCATTACGTTTCAGTTCGACGTCTGACAATATTCGTGCGACTGGGCCAGATGTCCGACATTTTCTTGGAGCACAGATGACGCGAAAACCAGCCGTGATTAATGAGTTTTCTTTAGATTGTAGATGTAATGGTAGCAATCTACTAATGTAGGGAGTAGGTAGGTTGTTTTCGTTGATTGAAATGATGATGGTGGTTTGATTTTTGGTTATGTAACAACACATTTCTTAGGTTCTTATATTAGTTTGTTATCATCTTTAACTTTGAGATGGTCCAGATAAAGGAGAATTTTCTCGTCACTATTGTTATTAACTTTTGTAGTAAAATGAAGTCATTTAGAGAATAGTGGAAGGCTAATTCTTTGAAATCCAGCGTGGCAATGCAGCTAGCCTTTTGGGCACGATCCCCGCTGACTGGCGCTGACAGTGATGCGGATGAATATTTTGATACTTAGTTTTAATTTTTCCCCCTTTTTTTACTTTTGTAAATATGTAAATGTAAATATATTTGTAAAATACTAGTTTTATGTAAATATGAAATATTAAATCAGTGTCTAGGTAATTTTAAGTTCAATGAACTCTAGATCTTTATTGCTAAGTAGAATAATTCCAATTATGTCTTACAACCAAATATATTCACAACTCTATCCCGCCAATAAAACAATCATTAGATATTCTAACAAAGTAGCATTCGGTAGAATCAATAATTCCATTCAGAACGTCTGAACGAACTACAAATGTCATTAATCTGCGATATCAATGCATGTCGTGTGCCAGGAGCGGCAAATTGTAAGCCCACTGTGTCTATGCCTCTCTATGGTGTTACCGACATATTTGGAGAATTTAAACAACTGGATACGCAGTTGCAGTGCCTTCTTCTCTGCCAAGAGGGCTATTCATACTCCTTATGTGGGTGTACCTAAGCTTCAATTTTGTTGTGTGCGTCTATTACTATGTGTTACGTAACCTCAAACCGCGCGCGTAAATTCGCAAATTCTTTGACATACGTGGAGTTTGGTACATAATATAATTGTATTAATAGCGTCCTAGTCGATTCACGGCAACGGCGACTGTTCTCTGCTCATATCTGCCAGCTGCGCAGGCCATGTTATAGTGCCCGAGAATTTGCTCAGACACAGTTGTACTTTCTATTCCTTCACTCTCATAGCCCGATGGGATGGCAATCCGACACGACCGGAGGAGACTGTAGTGATTGGTGCATGCATATGTCGGTTCCTGTGGGTTAACTGGTCTATGCCGACATGGAGCGCCATGGTTTAATGCAGTTGGCTGTTATTGCGATGTCCTCTGGCATGGTGAGGCTGGCGGCTATTGATGGCAGGATAACGTAATGCATGTTACTACTGCTTTTGTACGGATTTGTCGAGAATGGTATCGGTACCATCCTATCTATCTGTTACTTTGTTTAATGCGTCATTGTTTTGAGATTTTTGTGAATTTTGGGGCAAAACTTACCTACTTTACTGTTCTACTACTACTGCTACTAGTTCGGCTGAATCTACATGTCCGATACCTTAATAGTTATCATGTAGGTTCTAGTGCCTGCATGATACTGAGAGATATAGATATAGATGATACAGAGAGTAATTTATGACAGTAGTTGCTGTTTTAGCACCGATCCCTACCGCTTTTATGAACAGCATATCCTCGACAATTGACGACCAGACAGACTAACAATAGGTAGTTACTTAAGTCAGAATTTCATTTCAATAAAATGTATGACCCTATTTAAAAGTCCTAAAATATTATAATGAATGGAGTTTCCAAAATTAACTTTAAAGCCCTGGTAGCTTTGAGCTTAAAGTATTTCAAACCAATCAAAACTCCGAGCAACATTAACCCAAAGTATCAAAGGTAACATTTGCAAAATAAATTAAATGAAAGGCAAATCTTTGAGCGTTTGAACGAAGTTTTAACCAAAGCTTTTGATGTTGTTAAGCGGTTTGACCTTAGATCAGTTAACTAAATGGAACCGCCACAAATACAAAAGTGCGTGAGTGTTGAAAAGTCAGTCAATTTTCGCGAGATTTCAACTTTCGATCACATACTTAGTTAATTAAGGAAGCATACGACAAATTATTAACAGAGGCATCTAAGTTGCGGAATCTATCGACGGAAACCGCGCTACTCAGGTAGGGCACAGGGCTTCACAAAGAACAGAGTTAGGTTTTAGTCAATAAAAGTCATCAATTTGATAACAGACATCCCTTAAACTGCACCCACAGCGGGAGGGGTCATTTGATGAAATCCCAGAAAAAAAAAGAAATGGGAACGTGAAGGCACGGCAATGGCGTCTCCAGTTGATTTCACACTCTAAGACTAAAAAGTTTGAGTTATTTCACTCTCATTATGATTTGTTTAATTTGCCTGAGTGCTCTCAATGTTTGTTTTCCGTGCTGCCGAAGATTAAAGAGGTTATTACTGGCCTCGTCATGTGAGCTTCTAAACAATTAGTGGTAATGAATATGTACTTAAGTCCTCCATTTAAGACATGAGAATCCTACGTATATTAAGTTTCATTTGTGTGTAATTAATTAGAAAGCGATTATGGTGTCTCTCACTTGATAGGTTTATCAAATAGGTACGTTTGTTCATTTTGTGAATTTCTGACCACTATAGGTATATGGAAGAAGAAACATGGTGGGTTTTAGTCAGTAAGAGACTACAATCCCTCATATTGTACCCACAGTGGAAGGGGTAATTTGATGATTTCCCATAAAAAGGGGTAAATGGAATCGTATTTTTAGTCTTACTAGTACATTTTGCAAAAAAAAAAACATGGTTACAGTTTTAATTTGTTTGTTTTTGTAATGTAAGTTTAAGTGCATAAATCTCAAGTCCCTAGTGGTTAAACTTGGATGCGCGATTTTTAAGCGATTGAAGGTTTTATGCGCTCTGGAATGTGGCCAAACAGGGTCCAAGCCAAAACGACTCCTACCAAGACTTATGATCACAAGGGAACAATATTGCGACTCTTGACCTGAAAGATTCTGCATTGTGTGCAAGGCTTGATGCAGATTACCTGTTTAATAGATGTAGGTAAATCATTTTCGCTGACCTTTTCGTGCAGATGGGACGAAAAAATAGTACATTTGTAGACTATAGTGTTTGGTCGTCTAATATTTAATTTTTGTTTGTATTTTTAGTCATCTTGTGTGTGTCTCATGCTGTGTGAATAAATGGCTTTTCCTCCTTGTATTTTATTTTTTTAATGTAGCTACAGGAAAGTCAAACTTTATCTCGATGATTTTCTAAGCCTGAAAAAAAGTTCACTGTATAAAATGCTTGCCTTCGTATCAACATCGTGGAATGGCACCGCAAACCAGGGCTTCCCCGTCAAGCTCCTCCGAAACCCTGCTTCTCTCTCCACCAGGCCCTCAGGAGTGCCCACATGCGCCCACAGGACCACTTGCACCACCTTCAGCCGAGGATGCACTCTCTTGTACACCTCCTCCAAACGCACTCCAAAATCATCACTAGCGTCACTTATGTTCGCGAAAGAAAAATATATCCCACACACGGCACCCTCACCCTCTTCCACGCAGTCGGATAAAGCTTCTAACGTCGATATATTCTCGAATTTACCATTCTGAGTCCCCGATTCACACTTGACTAAAACCTTCCCGAACAGTTTTTCGCGCCAATCCATTTTCGATCTTCTACAATTTAGAATTTTAGACACACATCCATGATATCAAGAAGGTTGTTACACGTGCACACTAAAAAAAGTTTGTTTATTTATCTGTGTTTGGTTTTAAATATTTACACAACGAAGCAGACGCGGTTGCATACCACTATAAACTTTTATTTCCAATAAACAAAATAAAACCACAATATTTAGCACAAGTTTGCACGTCTGGAAAGGAATGCGAATCAAAACTTTTTTGTTTTGTTTGCGAACTTAGTTGTGACTTGAAGAGTTATAGAAATGAGTAATTACTAAGTTTTGAGTGAGATTAGTCATGAAGCACAGGATGTGGTGAAGCAAATATAAGTTTTATTTTTAAATGAATGACGCGTGCGCGCTGGGGAGTAACGCGGTGCAACGCCCGCTCGCTCCCGTAAACAAAGCCAGACTGAAGAGGGAAGAGCGGAGCCCTCCATGCAGACATAGAGCAAACATTTTATAACAAACAGACGCGAGACATCAAAAAAAGCTTCGCTCATATTTGTCCTCTTTGGATGTAAATACCTATGCGTTGTCGCTTGATTTGTTTGCTTTTTAAATGGTTTTGGTAGACAGCATTTTTTTTATTTGATATTTAGCATTTGATACTGACCTTTTTGGTGCTTGTATATATTTTTTTATTGCTAAGTAGGTATCTAATCTAATAAGACCAATACTATCTGCATTTATCTTTTCTTTATTCTTTTTCTAACTGCTTGTAAAACTTAAACGTACGTCGACTTTTTGCAGCTTGTATTGTTGTAGTGTGCCGCTTGTAATTAATTCCTCAGCCAATTGAGATTGTTTGCTGAATAAGTTCTCTAATTACTGCCGTGAAAGCGAGGGAGGTAAAAAGAAGTGCAGTAGAGCATCGTAATTGTGAAGTTGGTGGTGCCTTAATCACGCTTGGGTGGCTCCAGGAATTGGTCTGAAATTTTTAGAAAGTGGAAAAACTGTGGAAGGTTGTTTCGGACTAATTAGAATCTGATTAAAGATTGCAGGTAAATGATGTGTGGCTTTTAAAAAATCATGATGTATCTTCATACATCATAATTATTCAAATCTCGTATTTGTGAAGTTTTTGCTTGCAAAAAATCTCGCGCAGGCCATGAATTAATTTCGATTGATTATGTCATAATGATGCAATGCTATATGTCGGTAGGCACCTATAGATACCTATATATTTGCACAATCATTGTGCAAAAATAAGACGGTACGGTCAGCGTCAAAAGTAGCATAACATATCAAAATTTTCAAAGCTAGCAAGCCATTTACTTAACTTCTAAAACTTAAAGTAGATAAAAAAGTAGATGAATACCCTGGTAAGTTATCGACACAAGGTAGGTAGGTGTTTAGTAGTGGATAAGTGGATTTGTTCAGCTACTTTTGAAGCTGACTTAGGTAGGCACTTGAATTTTTAGACGCTTTAAAATAGCAATCCGATGTTTTCGTTTTTTCAATATGTCTAGAAAAAAAAAACGAAATAGTTCCTTCTAATAAGTTCGTAGGTATGGTCTAGTCTAGTCTAGACAATTCGGTTCTTTTTCAAGAGGTCAAAATACCAAGATCAAATAATCCGACTACATGCATAATACCTACATAATGTATTTTTAAAATGCTTATGAATAGTTAATTGCCAGTTCCTAATGTTCTATTTTATATTTGTTGCCTGTTTATATTTTTATGCAAATAGCTTTTGGATCATGCTCGAAAAAGTACTGAGTCGCATCAGCTGATGCATTTTTTTAATGCAAATCCCCTTTATCGTCGATTGTGATGTAGCCTTTAGTGAGTGTCATTTGCAACGAAATGATCCAAAATTCAATCAAAATAACCCAACAAATAGAGCCACGCATTAATAGATAAAGTGCCTCCGATTGATTGCTCTTTCGCTGTTTGGCGGGACGCATTGAATGCGCTAATACATGCCATGACACTGCCGACTTAATGAGCTCCTGAATAATTAACACAGGAGCCAGTTATTTGGAACGGATTGGAACCTATTCCGATGGGATGGCTCCTAAATAATTAACACAGAAGCCAGTTATTTGGAACCGATTCCGATGGCTCCCGCCCGGAATTGGGGACGACAATTTATCATAGCTAGGTATAGTTCGGTGATGGGTAGTTATTCAATGATTAATGATTTGTGCGTCCGGGTTTTCGTCTGTACAATTTCAAATATTGAAGCTAGATTTTAATTTTGATTACCTAGTACAGATAGAAAATTAGTGGTGGCTGGCGTACCTATAATGCGTTTTTCAAATAATTGAAATTGTCCATTCGGATTTTCTTTGAAAGCTTTTTTATAAATTGTTAACCAATATGCGAATGAGGGCTTACAATTCATATACCTACGTACGTTGGTACCATTCTGTAAACACAAACAAAAGACTTATAAAGAAGGAAAATAGTAGATAAAGAGGTAAATAGGTAGGTAGGTACCTAGCAAACTTTTATTGAATACTTAGGTACATTGAAGGACAATAAAAAGAACAAGTTGGACAAAAGCTTGTCATAAAAGAGGGCCCTAATACCCGTGAGTGTTGTTTCTGTTAGTAGTTACATACATACAGATAGACAGGAGGGACGGTGATTGTTATGTCCGAAGTTTGTCTGTCGCGAGATGCTGTCCGCAAGTTTTTTCTTGTTTGTTGTCTGAGCACAAAGTTATGGCGCTTTGTACCTGTTTCAGTTTATTCATTTAACGTTATTTTAGGTATATATTCAGTCCATTTTATAAATTGAAAGTTAAAGTACGTTGTTTATGGGAGTATATTTAGGGGCATTCGAAAATTGCTAGATTATTTTAGAAAATAACATTTTCCACATCGATTTTAAGGTACCGGAGCCAGAACAATATAAAATTGTCCGCGACTTACCGCTACCGGCGCTTCCGCTATGGCTATCACTACAACTGTCGCTATCGATGTGCATATAAGGTAGTAAATAGGGGAACTAGGTACTTATATAAGCGAGTATATAGGTTGGGAATAGGGAAAGTACATAAGGAGTACAAAAGGGAGGAAATAAGAAGAAGACGTCGCGTCGCAAGCAGAAAGCATGTAGGTACTTTTTGGTAGATATGTTCAGGGGTTACGTTGATCTGTTGATGAACGCCTAAGCAAACGTCACTATCAAATTAGTGACAATGTCAGACACAATTGACAGTTTGATAACAAATCAATAGTTGAGTGCCGGCGATTCAAAAAGATCGCTACTTATATGAAATAATTACTTAAATTGTTAACAATAAATTGAACAAGAATGGAAAATCCAGTCTATAATATAAGTTCTAGTGACAGTGAGGATGAGACGAGCCGTAAACCTGGACTGCCTCTGTCCGCGGCAACAACAAATAAAGAAATTCTGGCCGTGGTTTCAGACGACGATGCAAGTGAGTTGTTTAAAATAAATATTTACTTTTTAGGGCTCCCTAAGTTAGGAGTTAACGGACAAGAGCCTTCAAAAGACCTCATGATATAAATTAAAACAAGAATGGATTTTTTGTACCCATAGAGGGATAATTGATTTGATTTGATTTCCCTCTAAAACAAGACATGCAATAAGACGACAATGCATATAAACTCAAACTCAAACTCAAAATATTTATTTGCATGTTAAGGTTGTACAGATCTTAGATATAGGTTTAGGTTCAGCTTAACGGCCTTTTGCAGGCGTTGCAAAAATGTGAGGGCTTATTGCTAACTTACTGTCTATTTCTTATATTCTAGACATAATACATTACGTGCAAACTACCGGTTAGTGTGTCATTTTTTATGAAAAATTTTCTAAGTCCCAAAACCCTTGCACACCCTTTGCTACACTCCAAGCCACTACTACTATGTACTAATATTAATTGAAAATATTCTCTATTGTTTAAGATTCAGATGATTTGCCGGAGGTCGCATTAGAAGGCACTGAGACACAGCCCACAGACTCACAATCCGATCAAATCAGTGGGAAACGGAAGATTACTGGTTAGTAATTATTTTATATACTTACTAAATTTATTGAGGTATACCGATTTTCAAAGTTACGTCTCTAGCAGTTGTGTAAAAAAATATCATTGTGTTTCTTGTGTCTGCATTAAATTTTAAATGTTAAACGAATTATGATATAAACATTTTGTAAAACTTCAGGGAGCCCAAAAGGCAAAGGCAAGAAGAAATCAAAATCATCAATAGACAAGGAAATAAAAAAACAGAAGTTGGCTGAAGAGAAGTCTGCTAAGAAGATAGCTGAAAACACAAACAAGATTTACAAGCCTGGAGAATGTATGAAGGTATATATTTATGTGAAAAGTAATCTGTATTGTGTTGGTTACAGGTGTTGGGTATAATTATAATTTATAGTTACAGTCCATCAGTCAGCCCGTTTGGGCACACAATAATTAAGGCCCATTCGGGCAGCTACATTATTATTTATTACAAAATACAAAATTATATAAATTATAAACTAGTTACTTATTTTAAAAGAAAACTGGCCAATTCAAATTGAATGGACTCCAGAAATATATATGATCTGAGAAAATTCCTAGTAATAAGTCCCTTTTTTGCCTTTGGGTACCCAAAAAAATATGATTACTTATTTACACTTCTTGCTAAATGAAAAATGGTGAACTTAACAATTTAGGCATTATCTACCAGCCTACCTTACGGTGGTGGCATGAAATGAAATGTTTATTTCCTATCCCATTAACTATCATTCTATTCTATTCCATCTTAAGTCTAAAATATTCTCCCTCAGTACATGAACGTAGAAGGTCACCCAACACTTTGGGAGCGGTGGTACATGTCAGACGTGCCCCGTGAGGTGACAGCTGCCGGGGCTCATGTGGTACAAGCCAGTGATCTGTGTGACCCTGCGCTTGTCGTGTGGAGTAGAAACCTGCCGAGGAGCCTGGAGAAAGATGGAGGACAGGTATGAAAGGCCCTGTTTGTACATCTAGGTACCTACATTTTATCTTAGAGGTCTTCGAATAATTATTGTTGTGACGTTTCATCCTATAGTTAAATTTTGAGTCTAACAATGCTGACATACTGCAAGAATATTTAATTCTGTCTTAGTGTCCATCGTTGTGTTTAAATCGCACACGACATGATGCTTGTTAATGCCGCTCTTATTTCTATAATGTTTCATTCCATGTTTTTTAGTTATTTAAAACAAAATTACCATGATGAGAGCCGTCAAGACACATCTATGTACCAGTTTTTATATTATTTTTCTGATTAAAATACCTTTTTCCAGGTAAAGCTAACCCCCGCCCGTACATCATGCTCCCGCGCCCTGTACATAAGCGACGCGGACGAGCTGAGCTCGCACGTGCGGACACACTCGCTCGCGTCACAGCTCGCGCAGGCGCAGCAGCTGTGTGACTGTAGTGTCACACTGCTTGTGTTCAACCAGGACTACTTCAAGTGAGTGTCGGAGTTAGCTCATAGGTGACGCGGACGAGCTGAGCTCGCACGTGCGAGTTCAGCTCGTCCGCTCGGCTTCAACAGAGTTTATTACATTTGAAGCTATAATTAAGTTTGAATTTTACGGTGCGTCCTATGTGAGCGATATTATTTATTTCCTTATTAGCTCTAGCTACTTTTAAAATATATAATTTTTTACATCAACAGATCGCCTCGTCGCAAAACTTCGAACAGTAATCGAACACCAGTAACGGAAGTTGAATTTGAATTGGCCATTACAGGTATGATATGAAATTAAAATAGCAGAAGTTACTTACATACCTACATAAGAATATCCTGAAAACACCCAAACGTTTCTTAACTTACTTTTTAAACGACTTTCATCGCAAAACTTATCCAATTGTGACCAATGACAAAATTATTTTTGAGCAGCATTTAAAATTGAGTTATGTTCTAGTATTTGGCCGTAATTATGTTTTTTATTTTCAGATCTGCTTGTAAGCACGGGCTGTGACACAGTGATAGCGAGCACGCCGAATGAGTTAGCGCTTACCATCGTGCAGTTCACTAAGGCAATCGCTGAAGCACCCTTCAAGTAAGTACATTTTGTGTATTGTGTACCTAACTAACTTCCTCACGGGTTCTAGGGGAATTGCTTAGCGTACCTGGATATAAAACCTCCTGGGCTGTTTGAATAAAACCTTCGGTGAAAAGTGCTAATGAAAAAACCTAAGATTTTTTTAAACAAACATTTTTGGGTTCTTCTCGTGATTACCACGCGTGTTAAACTAATCAAACCAATAATCCTTTCAGTTTAGTACCTAATATGTATTGGCAGATTTACGCGAATTACTTACTATTTTATTATTTCAGAAAAGCGAAACGCTTGTGTGACGAACAAGCTGAGTTCTACATGAGAGGTGACAACAAGAAGTGTGTAGCAGTCGATAAAGATGGTCAGTGTTGAAGTCGTTTTCTTATTTATTTTTATTTCGAATTATTGACAGACATTTCATAACGACGACTGTTTACTAGAAAAAAATTATAATAATAAAGCAGAGTGGAAACTTAAACTAGGCCAACACCAAATTGGTAGAAAATGGTTAAGATGATGAATATAAAAATATGTTTTAGGTAATATTGTATTTGTTTATACTACAGGAGCTGGAATGGGCCGACTCTGGCAGCAGATGATAGCCATACTGCCGCAGTCCAGCCTCGAGGTGTCCAGGGCTCTCTGTGCCAAGTATAAGACTCCACTTGAATTGTACGAGGTAACATACCACGCTAATTCCTCCTATAATACATAGAAGTTAATCAGACGTTTGATTCGTATTTAAGCATAAAATAAACTCAGAACTTCCTTTTTTGACTCTGTTAAAACACTAAAACCTCCTGGATGTAACAAATACTTTTCTGAAAACCGCATCCAAATGCTTTAGCTTAAGTCGAGATAATCGCGGACAAACATACATACAAACAGGTCAAACTGAAAACCTATTTTATTTAAGGCCCGCTGTTCTGGATATATGCGCCCTTAGTATTTTCAGATGCCATACAATGTATTTATAAAACTCTTTCGTCTTTTCTAGGAGCTGAGCAAAGACAAAATAGAGGAAGTAGCAGACATAGGAGTGTCTCGGGCTGCAGTCGCCGGCTCCAAGTCGCGGCGCATCGGCCCGGAGTTCGCGCGGAAACTGCACACGCTGTTCACTGCAAGCCGCGGGGATATATTAATTGACTGAATCTGATCTCATTTACATTAAATAATAAATTATGTGACTCATCTCTTAATCTAATTATGTAGTTGTTTTATTTATATTTGTAATTCACGCGGTGAAAGGAATAATTCGAAAAAAAACTCAAAAATATTCGCTTAGTCTTTCAGTTCACAAAGGTAATCTTTGTCAGGGTCCAGCTTCCTGCTCCAAAATCGTTGAGCCCGATAAATTGCTAGTGTGATAGAACCCTTATAAATAACTCAAAAGACTAGTTTTCATTTGACGTTCTGAAAATCTCATTAAAACGATTACATGTCAAAACAGTAAGTTTAAGCATAACCTCAAACTTTATGTAATATTTTCAAGAAAGGGCATTTATAATTGCATTACAACACGTTTTCATATATTCTGTATATACAACAAGTAAAACATGAGTGTGTATTTATCAAGAATTGCATTTAGCGCCATTCGGTGTGCGACACCGAAAAGTTTTTCACCGAATACTGTAGTCGGTTTTGTAGCAACGAAAGCTCGATTTTTATCGCCGAAAAACGACTTATTTAGTATTGCTGGGATTGCTGTAGTAAGGAATTATTCACATGATGCGATACAGCCGACGGTGCCGATAGAAAATGGCACAATTCCTATTAAAAAGAAGACTGTTCATAAGAAGGCTAAACCGGCGGACTTGTCACACAAAGAGGGCCATTTCCTCACGATGGCTTATGCGACAGCTAATTCCTATGACCTGAAGAGTCTGAAAGAGGCTCTAGTTCAACAGAAGCTGTATGAACCTGGCACGTAAGTGGTATACATACTCTTTTCTCCATCCTCGTAGATCAATGAATTCAATGATGTAATAGTTGATAAGAAATTGTAATGCTTGTAGATAAGCCAGAGGAAATTAATTTTGACCTTTGTAGAAGGTGATGAATTGAAAATTAAACATAGATATGTAAAATTTAACTCATAAGCTGAAAACTTAAAAAAAAACATGTTCTTAGCTACTTCAAAATTACTTACCTCAAAGTGTTGCAACTAACAACCTAAAATATAATTAAGTTAAATCATAAGCCACTTTTATGCATTTCACTAATTTCAGGTTAAAAGCTAACGAGTTAGGGGATGTAGTGGTGGCCAATGCTGTGTACAGCGTTGGTTCTGAACCCAGAGAGATCATCTTCTTCAGAGAAGGCGGTATCGTCTTCTGGAACTGCACCGAGTTGGAGGCTCGGAATGTGCTGGACTTTGTCAGACCGTAAGTCATATTGTTCATACTTTTAGTACAATAAATTGCCATTGCTGAAATTGCTGAAAAGTAAATAACCTTACCTTATTTACTTTTCAGCAATGAGTTCGGTATTTATTACACATATCAAATTGTATTATTCATCTGACCAGCCTTTCCAACTATGTTGGGGTCAACTCCAGAACCACTGCCTAACTGACCCCTCAACTCAGTTACTTGGGCAACTCAATACCGGTGGGTGGTGTTTGACCCATTCACGGACGTTTCTTCTATTTTCTATCTTTTATTCTATTATTTATGATACAATTTTTTTTTTATTAAGTCATTATTAGATAATCATACTGTTTAAAACTCCTCAGTAAAAGTTTCTCTAAGTTTACAAACTCTTCTACGTTCACTTATCATTGTTTTGTATTTTCATTTCAGTTATGAAATAGACAGCTACCCTAAAGACGTAGTGGAAAAAGAGAGAGAAGTCATGACATACGTTTATCACCCGAACGCGTAAGTTTTAACCAGAAATAAAACAAATTATGTATAATTATTTATTTATTTGTGCTTTTTAAAGCTTTGTGTGACAATATCGTGACTGTTTTTCTACCCAAGCCGGTCCAAGAAGTCAGGATCTGAGGCCGGTGCTATCACTAACGCTACAGTTACAAAAGGGCGCAGGTGTGTTACTAAATTTTAACTGCTTTGTACATTAAGTGGATTGGTGATATAAGTAAATTGCTTTCTTCTTATACTATGTACATTTTAACATGGCTGCTGGTAAATCTCTTCCTTTAAACATAGGTACAATAGACTTGATGACTCCTTTTCTTTTATGATATATGGATCCATGGGTATTGTATTGTATCAGGTATATGGTTTTCTTTCAATTTCTGTCAACCTGGGCTTGTCTGTTAGTCATAGATTTCAAATCTATAACTTTTTTGACTGTCACATCAATCTGCTTATTGTGCTCAGCCTTTTTATATGTTTGGTATGTATATTATTTATTAGTGCTTTTTCTATTTATTTGTAGGAAGAGATGTCACTTACAAGAGTCGTCATTTGTCCTGGTACCAAAGAGAGATAACTCGTTGGAGAGGTATACATTTAGGTAAGTGAAACTACCTATGTTACTCTAAACATAGTGTATAGAATTTTGACCACTTTTTTCTCTGGTGGGAGTCATCAAATGATCCCTCTTGCTGTGGATGCAGCATGAGAGAGTGTCAGACTTTTACTGACTAAAACCCACCATGTTCTTTCTGGTGCCCGTCATGTACCAGGGCATTAACTGTCAGTACCTGACTACTACTGTATTCGATGTAGTCTTCTTACTCAAATTGACTTCTAATTACTGTATTTTCAGTCACGCCATGATGCAGTCGGCTCGTCTGGGCGCGTGGGAGTCGCGGCTGGAGGCGCTGGCGGCGTCCGTCAGCTCGCACACCGCCGCCATGCAGCACGACGGCGCCGCGCATGTTGATAAGAAAGAGGTAAGTGTGTAGCCCATATAGTATGGGCTAGTGACAGTCATGTTATGGGTCACTCAAAGTCAATAAAATAATTTATTACTAGCTTTTATTTGGGGTACCTTCTGAAATACATCTAAGATTGAAATTAGGTGTCCTATGGACGTACCAGGCGGGTGATCTTGGCTTAGATTTTCTACACCTCATGTGTTCTCTAAGCCGGCGAACTCTATCTAAAATAGCGATCCTTCTGTGTTTGAAACAGTGTTTCACAAGCATCACTCAATTTTAAGCGGTGCTAAAAAATCATGCTATATTTCTCACACTTATACAGAAATCCGTTTAAAGTTACGTATCTTTATTCTGCTTGACCTTAACCAAACCTATCTCCTAATTTGCAGGTAGTTCGCAAACTAGGCGAGTTATTCTCTCTCCGGCACATGCTGAACGTGGAATCAGATCTACTGGATACGCCCGACTTCTACTGGGAAGAAGAGCAGTTGGAACGCCTGTATTCTTCCACAGTGGCTTACTTTACAATATCTAGGAGGACTAGGGTAAGATATTTTGTGGTTTTAGTTTATGTGGCAGAAAAATAATATAATAGATGAAAATAATTGTTATATTATTATGGCAACTTAAAACTGATCTCTGAGCCAAAAAAGAGCAGCCGAAAACAACAATTTGCAATAAAAACCGTAAATAAAAATATTGTCTTTAATATCTAGCAAGAAAGCATTAATGAATAATTGTATTTGTGCATACTTTTCATTGAAAAGTACACACAGTCACACTGTCTGAAAAGTTTTCAGACAGCGTGACAAATATTCAGCCTCTGTCTTGACTCATATTATTCAAATTCACCTAATTTTGTAACTTTCCGTTCTTCATCAGGTTCTAAACGAGCGTCTAGCCCACTGCGTGGAACTTCTAGAGTTACTCTCATCCTGGGCAGCAGACAGGCATCACGTACGTCTAGAATGGATGGTCATAGCACTCATTCTGGCTGAAGTCTGCTTCGAGTTGCTTCATCTCTTCGAAAGGTGGGTCGCCAGGAATGAGGTCTTAGATAGCTAGGGCAGGGACATTCCAGACTCACTACTGGAAGGTGGAGTCGGTCTGGAATCTATGATGTCTGGAGAAGTCGGTCTGGAATCTGGAATGGGTGATAACGTCGGTCTGGAATCTGGAATTAGTGATGAAGTCGGTCTGGAATCTAGAATGTGTGATGATGTCAGTTTGGAATCCGGGAAGGTTGATGATGTCAGTTTGGATTCTGGAATTTCTGGAGTAGTCGGTTTGGAGTCTGGATTTGTGGAAGGAAGGGGATGGATGGTAGTGAAGAATGTTTATTATGGGAATCATTACTTATTATAAGGTTAAAAGTAGTTAGTTTAAGTAAAATGACGAAAAGAGTATGTATCAATTTAACTTCTTCCAATTATTAATGTGTCTTAAAATCTAAGTTTGGTTGCGTA
This sequence comes from Helicoverpa armigera, assembly GCF_030705265.1. Lineage (NCBI taxonomy): Eukaryota > Metazoa > Arthropoda > Insecta > Lepidoptera > Noctuidae > Helicoverpa > Helicoverpa armigera. Next base: position 9,317,975 of record NC_087141.1, read on the forward strand.
TGCATTTTTCAATGTATGGATTATCTAAATTAAGTAAATATAATTTAACAGCTGTAGCCTAAAGGTTAGCTGTCGTTTTTATAGGCTTGTGTTTAAACACCACCCAAAAAAGTACCTATTTTACTACCAAAAAAATTCTAAACGGTTACCAAAATGGATAAATGGTCACCAAATAACGTTTCCAAAAATATTATTAGATAAAACCATTTTTTCGTATTATTGACTACTAAAAAAATATATGGACGCCTTTAAAATACACTTTAGACCAAATATTATATATTGTCACTACTTAGATGTTACCAATTATGTAATACCATGACTCCCAATTTGGTCATTTTTGTTAGACTAAAAAAGCTAACGATCGCTAGAATATTTCCCAAATACCAATTAATATACTAGGGTTCCCAAACGTACGTCGCTTATTTATTGTTATATGAATTTGGGTGTAACTCAGTGCGTTTAAAATGTAAGCACGCAACATGCAGCAAGCATGGCTTCTGTCACGGCTCCAGCGCTGCGGGGCTCCGGCGGTCCCATGCGAGCTTATCGTCGCAGATGGTTTTCACGCTCACCACCGCAGCTTCGGCTTGCTGGCCGGCTCCGCCGGCCAGCCTCAGCCCCGGCGGCGAGCCTTAAAACTACCTGCGCCTCAGCTCGCAGGCCGCCTCGCCCCTCCGTGCCTACGCGGTTTTGAATTGCACTCTAGGGGTAGGGCAGACCAGACTACGTGGAGTCGGTTTTGCAGCGATTCGTTTTCGTCAATAACTTTTTGGTAGTAATATTAATCTTTTAGTTGGATAGAATTTGGTGACCATTAATCCATTTTGGGAACCAAAAATAATATTTGTGCGAGATTTGCGATTTTTCTGATGTTATTTTATTTTTTTTGGATCATAACATTATATACTTTAGTGCCCTTTTAATAAAGTCAATTTATTTTTTTTGGCGTTGTTTATTTTATTTGGTGCGTCAGCTTAGAGTCTTAAAAATATTTTTGGTGACCGCCTAAATTATACCCGTTTTGATATAATGTCGTATTTAGAGGTGAATTTTATCAGAAGTGATCAAACTTATATGTATTGTATTTGTAGTAAAAAAGTAAATGATAGTTTGACAAGTTCCTACAGTAAATACCAGGATTCTATAAAAAAATTATTTAAAATTTAAAAAAATGAGCTGACAGGCTTTTGATTCGAAATCGAATTTCAGAAATGTAAATTTAGTTTTTTTTGTGGAATTCTGGTATAAATGTTACCTCAAAAATATTTATGTAAAAGTAAAACTAGGTATGTGTAGCGCATGGTAGAAATATCGAAAGTGACATTAGATCGTAAAATCGTTTTTATGTATTTAGAAATTATTTGATGTACCTAAGTACGGCTCAGTTAAATACTAAATATAATCTAGATTATAGTATTAACTAAAAGTATGATTCGACTAGGCTATCATATTACCAAGCCATTATTGCCAAATTTTATTATAAGTACCTAAGTAAAAAATAAGTAAAATATTTTGGAAAAAGAAATAATTTAAGTTGTTTCTGTCATTCCTATTTAAGTAATTGGTTAGTTATTAAATCCTGCATTGTATTGTTTTCTTATTTGCATTAGAAAACTGTAAGTATATTAAGTAAATTAGTTATCTTATCGTGTAATATACACGATTTACGTTTTATGTAATATTGTTATTTATTTATGTATATTTATAAAAAATATAAGTTGTTGAATCTCTAGATGTTTTATTTTATTGCTTTATTTTTACTGATGCTAATACCCTCAACTCTGTCAACATAGCACGTTGCTATAAAAGTCTTTAAGCGCTATGCGACCTGCAAATATGCCAAATTAAATGGCAAATGCTACACAATTTTTAGATCACTGAAAAAAACGTGTCTAACTCTTCTTTCCTTTCTAACCTTTCTTTCATTAAGTCTAATTTTCTTACCTTAAATCCTTTGCTTTTCATCCAACTGCAGCAAGTTGTTCCACACTCCGGAACGGCGGCGGCCGCGGCACCACTTCTCGCCTGCAGACTTCGAAGAAACAATCATACCAGAACTAAATAAGTCTTATAATTGAAGTACCTAATTAAAAAGTGCATAATGGCAGATAAAAATTGGTATAGAAAGTAACCTGTCACAATTTAATATAGTTTGATATGGAACTTCACTCTAAGGACTGCCTTTAAACCAAGCTGACTGACAGCTGCCAAATATAAGCGTCTAATGCCCATTTTCACCAACAATCTCTTAACGATTCCCTAAGTGTCACTTAGAATAAGGGCTTCCCCAATACTTAACGGTATAAAGGACACTTAAACTTTGGTGAAAACCAAATTCGTATTAAGTTTTCCCTAAATACTCTTAGGGGATCCCTAAATTTAGGTATTTGTTGGTGAAAATGTCGGTCGGTCGGTTAGATGTAAACGACAAAGTGAATAAGTATGGCAATACAATAAACTGCGGTTGCTCACATTCGGCGGCTGACTGTAAGTTTGGTTTGAACACAGCCTATAACAAAAAATCTCGCCTTTCCAAATTGTGCCAAGTCACATTCTATGCTCATGTTATTTGTCTTATGCACCTTTTATTTCAAAAGATTCATGATTTCTAAGAGCTATATTTAGTCTGGTCAAAGTAAGTAGGTGTGTATCATGGTGGCCAATTTTGTATATAATATAGTTTGTTGAATTTTTAATTAATTGATACAATTAAGTTGTTGAATAAAGATCGATAAAAATGTAACGCTTTCGTGATTTTAATGTTTAGGTATCTGCACAAAAAAGTACCTTTACGGTAGCTACTTTTAAACAGGTTTTTTTCTAGTAAATTTTTTAGCTCCTACTAAATTTTTGATAGCAAAATGTCGCAGTTCCTACGTTTGGACGTAAAAAACGAAATGGCGCCAATGCATTCGGTCAGCTTTTCATGCAAACAAAAGCCTTTGTTAAGCTCTATTTATTCTGGAAAATAAGGTAACATAGCATTTTATTCCACTAGTAATTTCGCCATCAACACGCTTGCTTATTACGTTTGTATCGAAAAATCTGACTTCTGACTTAGTAAAAAGCCTGAATCTGTGTCGCAGTGTTAAGAGACCACAAAATTACTTAACTGAATTTTTAAGTAAGTACCTACTTGTGTATAGTAGTCCTGTTTGTATACCTACTTGACTATAAATACACCTTTATAATCGTGATGTGCTAATTAAAACCTTCATCGTCCCGTCCTATTGTCCAACCGCGCTCAATAGACACGTTTATACAACAAAAGCGTGTCGATACAACAAAAGCTCACGCTACTGTGTCGTGTCGCCGCCGTGTCGTGTAGCTGTCGTGTCGTGCGGCTGACGCGTGCCGGAAACGTCACGGACGGCGCCGGTGTCCGATACCTTGTTATTGAAGAAGGTAGGTGATAGTGATGGCGGAGCGATTTTTTAAAAGCTGAGAGATTTGTGGATATTGTGTTTATGGGTTAATGTAGTGGATAACTTTAAATTGTTAAGAAGCTACGTATCGGTTCGGTAAATTAATACCTATTGTGTTTTTAATCTATACTAATATTATAAAAAGGAAAACTGGCGCCGTACTTCATCCAAAAGGTTTATGCATTTTTAAACTATATCGTCTTTGACTCCATTCATGATTACCCAGAGAAGTTTGTATATACTTAATTAGTAGGTAATAAGTAATATTACCCTACTGTAGATGGATATCAGGTTGACCTCCTGTTACAGCCGCTTCCCGCTTACAATCTGTCCTAGTCCTTATTTCTGTAAATCATGGTTATAGGACATTGTCACGCGTCACCGTGCTAGGTAGAAATGTTACACGCCCTCATTTCATATACCTCTTGTAGTAATGAGCTTCTATACAATGCTAATCTATACTAATATTATAAAGCTGAAGAGTTTGTTTGTTTGTTTGAACGCGCTAATCTCAAGAACTACTGGATCGATTTGAAAAATTATTTCAGTGTTAGATAGCCCATTTATCGAGGAAGGCTATAGGCTACTTTTTTACGGACTCGTGCCGTGGTTCCTACGGGATGCGGGTGAAACCGCTGACAGAAGCTAGTTAGTAAATATATTCGTGTATAACTAGGCTTTGTAAGCTTTTAACTCGGTTTGTTTAACATGCGATATTTTTTCTTTATATTTGAGTTTAAATATTTGACCTAGTTAACTTTATTTCATTACTAGCTTCTGCCAGCGACTTCGTCCGCGTTAGAGTCGGACTTCGTGCAAAGTGAGAAAGAAATAATAAACACCAGCCCCTCCAATTATCTAAATCTATGCGTACCTACTACTACTTTAAGAAATAAAATGTAAACTATTAATAATTTGTAATTTGAACGAATATTTAAACACTACCAAAATAACTAATAGGTACTAACCTATTTTATAAAATAACAACAAAAGAAAGTTAAAAATAAATTATTTAAAACCTAAAAGTCGCGCAATAAGGTTGAACACTCTGAACGTCTATTCGCATCAATCGCACCAAGAGCCAAATATTGTATGAAACTCGCGCAGCCACCGCGAGCCGCGTCGAGCGCGGCGACCCTTGCACAAAAATGATCCTTATAGCGTGATTCAGTATTCACGCGCGATGGCTTATCCGTTTTTCATGTATAACTTTGGTGTTTCTTCACCGATTTATATGAATCTTTTTTTAATGAATAGGTAATACTATTAACTATTTTTAATTAGTGTGAGTGACAGTGTTATAAACGTAATAGTAGACAAAAATATTATCAGAAAACTCCGAACTGCTAAGCTACCGAGAGTTTTACGTGTTATTGTGAGTCAACCATAAAAGATAGATATATACTGTCATGGGATATTTTTTACATAATTTTATGAAGAATATTTCCGTCATACATGGTTTCTGTGTAGCTGTAACCATTAGGGCTGCACACGCGACGGAATCTTAAAAAATGGAGTAACTTCTCCCGTTTTCCCAACATTTCCCTTCACTGCTCTGCTCCTATTGATCGTAGCGTGATGAAAAGTATCCTATAACCTGACCAGGAGTATGAAGAATAAATGTGCCAAGTTTCATTAAAATCCGTCGAGTAGTTTTTGTTTCCATAACGAATATACAGACGACAGACAGACAGACAGACAGACAGACAGACAGACAAAAATTTTACTGATTGCATTTTTGGCATTAGTATCGATCCCTAATCACCCCCCGATAGTTATTTTTTAATTATATTTCATGTACAGAATTGACCTCTCTACAGATTTATTATAAGTATAGATTTGTTAATAAGATAAGATCTAGCTAACATGCGAGATTTTTACCTGTTGTAATTGACCTGCTAAACTTTCTTTCCATAATGGATCAATTTAGATCTAGATTTTTTTCATGACGACCTTTATTTGAAATAATTTTTCATTCGGAAGACATTTTTTGACTTCCATCATCACCATCTGCCTAGCCATTTCCCAACTATTTTAGGATCAGCTTCCACTGCAACAGGATCGTGTCGTGTGGCCATTATTTAGCCACGAGCCACCTATTTTACTGTGACCTCCAAACCAGGATTTATGGCAATCCTCGTACCGTACACTACGAGTTGTAAAAAAGGAAGCCGTTTTAATTAATCCTGTAACAGGCTTCCTAAATATTCACTAACAAGGCTGTTGGAGGTCGGTCCGTCCTCTAATCTGTCACGGTTCATTATTTTTTCACGAGACGCCATTGCCGCCATTTTCGTCTACAACGCTCTGACAGATTATAAACGCCTGCTGTGATTTTGGCGGCAAATTAATTGACGCTGCTTTGAGATTTAAAATTAAATAGGATATTTTATTTTATATTTTAGGTCCATAATTGTTTCTATTTATTTTTACCAACCAGCTTTGTGCTTTTGTATGCATTATTAAGGAATGCAATAAAGATATTAAGTATTAAATAGGTTTATGTAAAAATTTTAAGAACTCATTCATGTTCAATGTAGCGGCAACTAAGAAAAATAAATTGGTCTGGTGATAAAAAGATGATGAACTTGTCTTTTTACTGATTATGTTAATGTCTGGAAATATCGGTCTGATATGAAAATATGTTTCAGCGTTAGATAACCGATTTATTGAGTTACTTTATTAGGCTTTTTACCGAGATGCGACAAGTAGTTTCTACGGGACGGGGATGAAAACTGCTGGCAGTAGCTAGTTTTTTTTAATTTAATTTTGAGATAAACATACTGGTAGGTACATAGGAAGGCTTATACCTAACAACTTACTTTTTTACGATGTTATTATCTACATAATGGTATCTATCTATCTATTTAACCGTGGTAAGCAAGTATTGAAAGTCAAGCATCGTTCACGTAACAATATATTATGATATTTACGATGCTCCTCCCCTGTTATGACATTTTTATGGCACACCGTAGATTTATAGGTTGGTATTTTTTTTCAGGTCGTTAACGTAGATTGTGTTTACTATGGGTTGGAAATAAGGGCTACTTACGAAGCAGTACCCATTTTAATTGGGGTTTTTATGATGCCTTTACTAATTTCGGAAAATATATAGGTAGTGATGTTTAGCGAGAAAGAAGTCTATGTACGTACATAAGTAGTTCTTATTACCTGAATTAAGGTCTATTATATGACTAGGTCCTATCCTACTATGAAGTATGTCCTTGACCTTATTGTAATGTACTGAATTAAGATTTTGTTCTGTATAAAAATTTTGAAGGACTAAATTAGTATGCCATAAATACTTATAACTTATATTTAAAACGAAATGGTAAACCAACAATTAATAAAAAAATACAAATATAAAAGGTGTTTCAATTCAAATTAGCAGTTCCGACGACTTAAGAGTTTTCTAAACCTTACCTTTTCATATAGAATTAACGTCCAAACTTAGTTCGAAGGGCAGGTCACGTCATAATTCATAAATTTCACACTCGACGGCGCGGAAGAAGATTAGAAATTATACTAACACCAGACGACGTCAAGACTTAAACATGATAATTAAATTCATCGCCCTTGACTTGCAGGACAAGGGCTTTCTTAATGAAATTAGGTGTAATTATAATGTTACATGATTTTTTGCAGTAAGTAATTTATTGAGCTAGTAAAGCAACTAGGTACCTATCTATATCTGGTGCAAATAAGGTAGGCCCCGGAAGAAATGGCGGGACGACTTGGATTCCTGCAACAGTCGAAGGATCGAGAGACAAAAATGAAAGGTGTGGAGACGAAAATGGGGAAGCGTTTTGCTCTGCAATGGCATAGTCCGGCGGCCAGCTTAAGAAAAAGAAGAAACTAACTACATATCTATTTACTTTTTGAAAACTATAAGTCAGATTTAAGAGTTCCACCAAATCACGCACCGCGCACGGTTTCAAAGTAAAAGGCACCAAAAGTCTGGAACGCAAGACATCTACAATTCTGCTTATCCCCTCAAAGCATGAATGTCGCTATCAGCTGATAACACGTCTGCGAATTCCCCTCGATTCCCCTATTTGCACTACGCATGCGCGACGCCGCCGCCCGAATTCCGACTCAGTCAGCTGTCAAACGCCGGGGAGGTCCAAACGCGACATTACAACAAAATAAATCGACATTTATCACTGAGAATGAGGTTATAATACAAAAAAACTAACAAATCTAACCATTTTTTCAAACATTTGACCCATTTTTGATATAAAATTGTTTAGTTTTGGTGTTTTAAAGGTACATTTGTGTTATGTTTCGTTTGTTAATCAGTGCTTGTCAGTGAAGTGCTAGACAAAAAACAATCTAGGTTTTGTGCTGTGATTCTAAAGTTTTCTCTTTGGTCGAGGTGAGTTTTGTTGTTTGAAGTTTTTAGCTTGGCTGTATGGTGGATACCTGTGCCCAAATGTGTGATTAATGAAAAACTTTGCATTTTTACAGAGATTTTTCTGTTTACAAGTTTAGAAACGTATTTTATACAAAATGAGGTGTAAAATTTCGTGTGTGTGCCTGCTATACTATTTGTGTTTATCCTAGACTTGTAGTTAGGCAAGGAATGGCGCATAAATGCCTGCATTGCAACGTGGCATAACAACGAGACAGGAAATTATCCCAAATAGGTATGTCCTAGGTACGTGCAAACCCTACCTATACATTCTTTTAATAACTATTATAATTATTTGGCTTTGGGATTCAGTCTCCTTTTGAATATACAGATATAACGTACCTACCTACAACCTAAGTTATTTAAATAACAGTGTTACTTAGATATAACAAAGAGTATTGTATATATCATGGTTCATCTTTGATCAGATGTTGAACAGAAAACATAGGTATAGGTATTCATTGACTGGATAAGTACTGGGTTCCATTCGAGACTTTCAAAATATCGTTGAATTGGCACGAGAATCTACGTAGCAGTTTAAAGCTCACACACCTTTTTGGGTGACTGTACTTATAGACTTTTTCAATAGAAACATACTACTAAGACATAAACAAAAGTGGCGAAATAGAATACATAATTTGCCTAACTTCTCAAGGAATTTCTCAGCGTGATGTTATTTTTAACATGTGTCAATCAATGCATTCTCATAACTTTGCCATTCGCAAATCTTCGCACCTATCGGCAATCAAATGAGAGACTGGTTGAAACAAAATAAGAAGAAATATCTCCTTGATTTATTCTCTTTGGTCCCACGGGCTATTATTTACATTTTTTGTTAAAGTTTTAAGTCGATCTGCGCTGGAGATGGCACGTTCCCGTCTGACCCAAGGCTTTTAGAGATCCTCGCTTTTCAAGGGCAAATAAAATAATTTTCTTCTCTTGATACTCCAATATTTTAATGGCAAATCAATAATATTATGTGATTGCTTATGAACTAATTGTCTGAATTAGCTGGTGTAAAAGATCGCCTTTTGTGTTATGATAAACTAGCCTAGTGCAGAGGGAACTTTTTCGCGTATATCTATAAAAAGCTTTTGCCTTTGTTAATGGGATTAGATAGCCCCTTTACCGAGATTAATGTCAGATACTTAGGTACACTGAAAAAATCTGATATCAGTTCCGGATAACCAAACATAGATAATTGCAATTGCTTTTTAATTGTGATCCAAAAAGTCAGCATTAAGAATCTTCATACCCACTATTCCAAAGCTTTAAAGATAAACCATATTTAAAGATAAACCATATATTTCAAACATTTACTCGTACAGATCAATCCTCCTCGCGTGATCGCAAAGGGAATAAGTTTGGCATTCCGTGTGACAGGGTAGCGTGTCTCGTGTTACCTGCGCCGCATTATTTATTCACATACCTTTGATTCCGAAACAACATCGATTCTTCACATCATTTCGTTCTATGAAGGTATCGATTTTGTAGATTTTCAATGTTATATTCATAAAGAACTACGTCACTAAAATATTGAACTGTAGAAAACCTTAGTAAGTATTTTACAGCGCAAAAAGAGCGAACAATGTTTTTCAGTTTCAAAATTCTATCTTCAGCGCGTTTAACACGTCAAAAACTAGTTTATAGTCTTTCTGGGTAAAAGCTGGTAAAAGCACACACTGAAAAAATCGGACCAGTAGTTTCTGAAATTAGCGAGTCGAACAATACCAACAAACTTTTCAGTTTATTTAGTTTAATTTAGCTAAATCAAAACCTCTTATTTTTATACAGCAAAACCTCTTATAAAACATTCCGCAACTTTATTTCCTTTTCTACGGAACCACCGATCCAAAACCCCGTTCGTTCCTGACATAAAGCAGGTAGTTCCATCTCTAACCTTTGCTGTCATTGTTCGGTAAGTCTATGGTGTTACAAACACCATTATAACACTATAACCATACGCAGTAGGTAGCTATAACCTAACCATGGTTCATGGGAATATAATGGGTTGTAAATTCAATATGGCGGATTTACTATTGATTTTGAATCTTGTTTTTTTTTTTGTAAAATGGAGTGTAAAAGGAATGACGGTATTTTGTATTGAGCTGTTTTTACACAGAATAAAAATAAATGGGATAAGATGCATCTGTGACGCAGGATTCAGTACATCATCAGTGTAAAGTCTACTTATTCCAAAACTTCCCCGAGGTTTCATCCATGTTCTGAGGGAACTACTTTCGACACCCGTATGAAAAAATATCGTTGGTTCAATCAATGGTTTTTCTTAAGTTATAGCTAGACTATCTGTTGTTATTGTTACAGCCTTTTTATCGTCCAATAAAATTCCTGGGCACAGGCCTCCTCTCACACGGAGAAAGATATGGTACCAATTTATTTATCAAATCATTTCACATTTTACATTGAAAATTTCGCGAAAAATTCGAAGAGACAAGCACAGTTTCTTTCTCATTTATAAGTATCAACCCCATTTTACTTAAAAACCATCACCCCACATAAATACAGAATCAAAATGTCCCACAAAGTAATCCACGGCTTTAACTATAACATCAGAAATCACCATAAGCTAACTTAATCCCATAAAAGCTATAATTTAGACTTATGTATAGACTGCGCAATTAAACTAATACTTACCATAATTTGGGGTGACTATCGATCTTCTTGATAGGCATTGTCTATGGGCTAGTCGACCTTTTTGGAGTTTTCTAGGTAAATAGGTAGGTTGTTTAAAGATTTATTTTTGTCTATGACTTTTACCCGGAAACTATCAGTTGTTTAAAGATTTATTTTTGTCTATTAACTTTTACACGAGAATGAACAATTTTCGTAGATATGTAAATAATGAGAATCTTATTTATTTCAATCATATTGCACTGTCCAAAAATAACAACATTATAAAAAAATAGTAGCAATAAAAACATGACCCTCATCTTTCGGAAGTTGGGTAATTGATTTTCAAGGTCATTTTGTCAACCACGGTCAAGACGTAGCCTGCATTAATAACATTTGTTATAGGAAACCGTGTAACTAGTATTTGTTTGTGAATTTCTTCATCTCTTCAGTATCGCAAAATAGTTGCCAATTATTTAAAAAAAAGATTTTTCCGCGACCCTGCCAGGATTCGAACCTGGAATCTTCTGATCCGTAGTCAGACGCGTTATCCGTTGCGCCACAGGGCCAGTTGTCAATTGAGTCGAAATTACCGATACGGTCCTTGAGATAACAAGACGTCTACTGGACTTGTTTTTTTTTTTTTTTTATAGTGACGTCATCTGTCGTGTTGGCATAGATAAAATTAGATTTATTTATGCGTCGTTATAGTTTGAAGGAATATTTATAAAATATACCTACTGCAGTGATCATTTTTTTTACTTCATATATTTTATGTTAATTTTATATCAATAGTTGACTTTAATAATGAGATTTATATAATCAGCATTATATGTGTACTTTATCTTTTAATTGATCATTGAACCATCTAAAATGATGGTTAGAATTGTGATTTGTACACTGATATAGAAATCATCAAGTTATTATAAATTCTGTAAGATATTTAGAAAGGTTTTTTATTTGTAAGGGCTTTATCACAAAAAAACAATAGAAATAAGCAAATCTAAACTATTCCATCTACCTATTACTAGCTTATCCGTCAACCCGCGTCGCACAGCTGTCAAATAAAGTTTTTTCCGAAACGTCACAAACGTCGCGACAATTTGACATCGATCGCTGGGCGGCTCTAGGGCGGGCGGGACACGCAACCAGTCTGCCAGACGTACCTACTTAGGTTTTCCTACTGCTACTTTTAGATTTTTTTATGATAACACTTTTTGTGTGTAATTTAATTTAGTAAAGTTTGTATATTTTTTTTGGGGTTCGTTGAAAGTATCTGCAGCTTATTTTTTTCTTCAACAACTGAAAAACTATTCTTTGAGCGGAGTTTGTTCTACCGATTGCTTAAATAACGGACTTTTTAATACAATTATCTTTTAAAAAGGCTAACATTTGAACATTCGTAGTAGTCGTTGCGAGTAGTCAGAATAGTTCCCAATAAACCATTATTGGCCACTGTTTTTCATTCGGTTTTCCTCGCCCTTTTATTTCCTTGTTTGTTTCATGCTGAACATAATTTGACAACTTTACCTTAGAATATACCAACTATTCTGCAAAAACATACCTGTCTACTTAAGAACATTCACATTACTCATAGGTAAAAACAATTTCTTCTGTAAAACATTAAATCATATTTCTCTCGAACAACAAAAGCCAAACCCGTATCAACGTCATACATTACCTAACATTTCCCTATCGATTGCACAAACCTACACTATTGTGTCTAGCGACCCGGCTGTCTGGAGTCTGGAGTGCCACTAGACACTACAGCGGTACTACAGTCCTATTGCAGGTAACATTTGTGCAGTCGAGTGAACTTACGGAATGTTTGTTTCTTTCGGAAAATATAGGGGTTAGAAGCAAAGGTGAACGGTTTTATCATAAGTGAATAGTACTATAATGCGTTTACTCTTCTTGGTTAGTTAGACGATACGATATTGAAAGGTTTGCGATTACCACGGAAAAGGAAAGACGACAGTGTTTTCCGTCACTACAAAATTGAAAAAGGTGTTAACCTATATGGTAGCAAATTAAAAAAAAATCTTCCTAACCTACACTGCCCCACTGCTGGGCAAAAGCCTCCCCACTTTACGAAACTTTGAAAATTAAAAGTTACACATGAATATTTGGCCATATACATAAGTAAATATGTTTAAGATAATATTGCTCATACTATCTACCGTTTAACATAATATGTGGACAAATATTATGATCGTAAAAGTCTAGGGGACTTGAAACGACACTCGCGTACACTCGCTCCCTCTTCAGGAAAATGTCGTAAACTGCCCTTATGCTTTCAGTCAGCGTATGGAGTTAATTCAGCAAATTGAAGAAATGCATTTGAATAAATTGTTAGTACTAGGTATAGAGGGAAAGAAAATACGAAGATTTACTGGGAAAACGAAATCACACGTTTCTAAGTTTCTCATTTCTCTCTATTTACTTTTGATCAATAAAATACTTGCCTATTTAAGTATCTAGTCTGGTCTGTATATTATTCTGACATCTTGTAAGCCGCATATATTATTGCAAAGTTTCAAAAAAATCCGTTCAGCCGTTTGCGAGCTAAATAGTAACAAACGCACAAAACATTCACCTTTATATTTAAGTAGTTTGATATAAAAAAATGTGTGAAATAACAACTGCTGTATAAAACCTTTTTACAATCTCCACATACATTACAAACGTTCCATTTCCCTGAATACTACATACATAAGTAAAAGCAAAACACTAAGCTAACCTATTCCACTTCAATAAAACCTTAATAGAATATTGATTAGACGGCGCTTTCAGCTGAAGGCCGACTAAGCTTTCAGGTTAAATATGCACGAGGCCTGAAGTTTCAGTGCCAGATTATATGAAGGTTTGTGTAGTAGCTGTATGTACTTCGTAGATTTTATCGCAAAGATGGTGATTTTGGAAATGCTTTCAGCCTTGCTACACAAACTTAACCATCTGTTGAACACTTGTCTAAAAAAAGTGTGGCTGCAAAACGGACCTTATTTGACTGTAAATTTTGTTGTGTTCAACAGACGTTTAAACGATTTTGTGGTAGGACGGTTTATGTTTAATGCAATAGTTTTAAGACGATGCTGTCCCTTTGTATTTTTTTTAACTTTATTAATAACTGCTCTGTTTTCTTCCTGCCGCGTTTCATGTTATTTAGGATTGGCGCGATGTGTTTTTCGCTTCCATTCTATTTGTCAGTCGTCATACTTACATCTACTGTGTTAGTAGCTAGGTATGTATTACATTTGTGGGCAGGTTTTTCTTATTCATATCTTCTTTCTGTAAGCTCAACTCTGTCAACCCATCTTTTTAACTTATCTATCTTAAGTGATACACAATGGCTATTTGACGGTGATTATATTAAGAAAGATTCAATGATTCTGACTAAACTGTATAGTTACATTAGGTACATAAATGTATGTAAGTAAACTGAGTTTTACTACAAAAAAACCGTCACTGCAAAAGAAATTTCAGCAGCTATTCTCGCTTAAAAAACAGTGCTAAAGTTAATTACAGGAAAGTTCTTCATTTCCTAGCTTCGTTAGCATTCCAGTGGAAACTGAGCTCCAGTTCATTAAAACTCGTTTCATTTCATTTGTACAAAGAGAACAGGCAGACATTTTCTTTTCGTTCTGAATCGCTTGCCAACGAAACGTCCCAAGAATTGAATTGAATTAGGTTCTTTTTTATATTATTCTATTTCAAAATCTTACTTTGTTATTGGTTGATTTTATTTGGATTTGATCGTCTTCTGTTTTAATGATTAAAAGTAGGGAAATGAAATCGTAAGCGTAGTGAAATTGTTACACAGTAATGTCAGATTCAGTTGCCACATAAAGCGTGTATTTCCTTAGTTTTACTCACCCTTTTATGGTTTTAGTAAAATGTCCCCTAGTTTTTATTACAAAGATACAGTGAGAGACAGATTAAAAAAGTTTAGTTTATAAACAAGATAAACATTATATAAGGGGTGATAAGTATTTGGCTAGTAACGAATTTTCTCCATGATGAACTTTGTCACATAATAGAAAGATGATAAGTTTTATTACTTTTTTGATAACTTTTATGATCATGTTATTTTTTTTCTTATCAATAAATATTCAAATGATACGATGCATGAAATCAATTCATTCATAAATTGAATTTGTTATCGCCAGTTTATAAAAAGTTTTTCTATTAATTTTCCTATAAAATGTGCTTCTTATATGTCGTACATTTTCATACATCACCCCTGCCTGGTTAGGTATCATTTATCTCGAATTGCAGGAAAAAAGGAGTTTGGAGTATCGATATAGGATTTACCTACATTATTTTCGTGATCTTTATTTATGTAAACTATTTGTCTATATAGTTTATGTTCGTGAATAAAGTTCTTGATTCACTTCTCACATAACTTTGGTAGAAATATGTCAAGTTTCTCATATTCCTCACGTTTATGAAGTTTGGGAATGTTGACGTCTCACGTTTTCCGCAACTTATTCAAGAGTTGAGCTGTAGATTTGGCCGCGGATATCCGAATATTAATATGTGAACTACGTTTTAGAATACTTGTGAGGCGAGGAAGTGATAACTACGTTTTAGAATATTCAAATCTCGACATACTTATGTACGTTTAATTTTTGCCTACATACTTAAAGAAAATACTGACTGACTGAAATACTGAAAGACTGAAACTTGAAGATTCTTTCTTCAAACTTATAGGACTCTAGATTTAGAACTTCAAGCAATAGTTACCTAGCTCAAAAATAAAATCCTTTATCATATTCTTTCCAATAGTGCATAGAAAGTAACAGATTTTATAGTCAATTAAAGGTATTGAATTTTAATTCTTGTAATCCACGGTTTTCCTTCAGGATGTGACTAAAACCGGCGGAAACAGCCTGTCATTATCATGTAGCTATTAAGTACATATGAATCAACAATCTGTGTTGTTTCAAATAATGTTTCATCGCTGGACAAAGCGCACACAAGTTAAGTACGTTAATGCATTCATACGCGCATTTCCGCTGCACCCAGCCTGCTTGATTGATTAGGGAGGGGCGGTAAACTGTCGATAGATTTGTCGATAATATGTAAACGAGCGGTATCTGTAGGACAATGTTTGTTTATATGGAGGCGTATGTTGATTGTCAGACTGCTGAAATATGGAACTGCCTGTTAAGAGGACGAATTGGAATTTTTGGCGCCAAGGATGTCAATTTTTCTCAGTAAATACAAAACGGATCAAAATACAACTTGGTTACCTGAAAGTTCATGATATAAGCCTTATTTTGTTAGTTGTAGAAACATGATTAGGTAACTTTTATAACAGAGAAAAATATATCAAACATACCTCTTTTTAAAAAGAGATTCACATATTATGGGCAAACGGGACCGATTTAAGCCTCTTAACTTTTTTAGTAGTTGAGTATATACATACTCTTTAAAATGGTAGTAGGAATTTTTATTAAATTATCATTTCTAAATATTAAAATTACAAAACCATTTTGTCGCTTACGACTTTTAGTTATAAGCTAGCGCGCGTATTGTTATCCTCGCCCCGCTCAGACGCTCCGACCCCTTTTGGCGCCTTAGATGCGCGTGCCGGTTATGGAATTATTGTTGACCACTTCCTCGCCTTAAGGTCATTTCACCAATTGCACAGATTCGAGTTTATATTATAGTAGTTATGTGTCTAAAAGAGTTAGCTATGCTTGTATTAGTAGATAAATACCTTACCAACATTACAACATCTTTTGCCCTCAGATTCAACCACGTCCCGTAGGAACTACTTCACACTCTCGGATGAAAAGTAGACTATAGTCTTTCATGATATATGGGCTATCTAATACCGAATTTTCCAAATCAGAAAAACAAATTCCTCAGATTATCGCGAACAAGCTAGCAAAAAAGCTCTTGAGCTGTATAACATTAGTCTTATCGAAATTATCGATATCGACAGCACCCCACCCCGATCGGAAACAGTGAATTCATCTCAATGGGTCGCGCTCGCGGGTCAACTGAGCTCAAGTGCAGCGACTGCAGTTGTGTATGTGCAGTCTGCAGTTGTACATGGGGATGCTGGTCATTTTGCTTATTTTAGTTAGGTATTTCTTGTTTGTTTATAGCGGATGAGGAAGTAGGGATGATGGATGCTTATAAGTGGGTGGATATTGGGATATTTTCAAGCAGTTGATAGAAATTATGAAGATTATTTCACTTATATGTTGGTCAAAACTTTATTTTAATGAAGTACATATTTAGAAAAATATGTCTATATTTTAATATTTTAAAATAATGTACATTTTATTCTGAATATAAATATAAATAATACCTATTTTGGAATCACAAGAGAAATACCAATTCCATTTTACTATTTCTGTTGTGATGGATTGGTATTAACTGCGTTTTAAAAATTCATTATTACTAGATATTTACTGGTTTTTTTCGCATAATAATGTATTTGGAGCTACTATGCTTACTTTGCCATAAAAGCGTGATTAAAATTCTGATAACAATTCCTATACAATAGGCAACTAAACTAATACGTCTATACTGCATCTGTTAGTAAACCAAGCATCAATAATTGAATTAGTTGGACACAGTTAATTCAAATTAATTACCATTGACGCTAGACATAGGGGCTGCGGGCTATTATACTTAAATTAAGCTGCACTTAAGGCCCTGTTGTAGCGCGGTGACATCTAGTAAAATCAAATAATATTACATAGTTTGAGTTATAAAGAGTGTAGTTTTTCTGAGCCGCGATTTATCGACTTAACGGATTTTGATGAAACTTTTGTTACCTTTTTCAAGACGTTTAACATATTATTTTATATAAAACCATGTGTTTTTAAGACAAACTTTTCAGGCATTTATATTTTATTTAGCCAATAATTTTGATTCGCTGTTTTACAGAGTGTTTGCATGTCTATAGGTAAAGCAGGAGAATTCTTTTTAAAATTTTGATTTAATTCCTAAAGGGTTAGTAAAGCTTATCAACTGGTAGAACGTCGCCTTAATTAATCAATGGGGGAGAACCATAGGGCACTGTTGATGAGTTTTTATG
This sequence comes from Helicoverpa armigera, assembly GCF_030705265.1. Taxonomy (NCBI): domain Eukaryota; kingdom Metazoa; phylum Arthropoda; class Insecta; order Lepidoptera; family Noctuidae; genus Helicoverpa; species Helicoverpa armigera. The sequence continues at coordinate 9,335,499 of NC_087141.1, forward strand.
TTCAAGTGCTGGTAAGTGCGTTTTGTGAAGAGTTGCAGCTGCAGATGCACTTAACATAGTTAGTGGTTTTAGTACAATAAAAATAAAGTTTAATTAATTGTGTTTATTGTTTGTAGGAAGTGGGGTTTTCAAAAGGGAATATAAATATTTGTTTATGATTGATTAGGAGTAATTTTGTAGAGCTATTCTTTACACGAGTGCTTAGAAATTACAAGTTCAATGTAAAATAATATAATTAGTAGGTAATCTTGTTGTTAGTCAATCAATATCAGGATTGATTACTATATTTCAAGAAAAATAGATACCTTTTTCTTAGAGAAGATGTAGCAAAGAGTTTTCTTTACCTACCTATAACGCTATACCATTTACATTTCAAATGATATAGGATAACACAATCCCTCAGGAATAGAAAGATATGCAATACGACACGAAACACAAAATTTAAAATAAGTTAGAGCTTCTAAAATAATAGTTCCATTAAGTAAAGCTAAGTTATAACTTGGCACTCGACTTCCAAGGGGCGAGATACGTGCAGACTGTAAAAGCTACAATATTCTACACTTTTCATTAGCTTTTGTAAAACTGAGCTCGCTGTAATGCAACCAATATTTCAGCCTGAGAATAATGCACTATTTTAATATTCTGCTGTAATACAAAAAGCTTGTCTAGCTAAGGGTATCGGGTTGCCCGGGTAACTGGGTTGAGGAGGTCAGATAGGCAGTCGCTTCTTGTAAAGCACTGGTACTCAGCTGAATCCCGTAAGACTGGAAGCCGACCCCAACATGGATGGGAAAAAGGCTCGGAGGATGATGAATAGGTACAAAAAGCATTATTTCAGCTTGAAGTATTATTATTCTTCTGACCTACAAACTTTAACAATACTCTTTAGTTGGACAAAGAAAGTCATTGTGTCTGAAAAGGCGCGGGTACTCTGATATATAATTGGAAATATTTTCTTGGATGCTTTTTTTTATTGTAGACTGGCTGTTGCCCTCGGTTTTACTCAAGCCCCGGTAGAAGTAGAACCACTTTCCGCAACTGGGTGATGAGAGCACTACCTATGATTTTTTACTAAACCAATTTTGGTACACAATAGATTGTATACCAAAATTGGTTCAGTAGTTTCGGTGTGATAACCCAACGGATAGACGCAGTTTCTTTCGCATTTATGTAGGTATAATGTTAGAAGTTAATGGATTACATGAAATATGGCGTCATTTGAAGTCATCTTTAAATTTATTTGATTTCGCTTTTCTGCAATTCAACATTTTATACAGGTTTACATTTTGTTATTTATCTCTATCTCAATATCTGAACCTAATTCTGAAGTCCACACAAGCTATGACCAATAGAAAGCGATTAAAATTCTTTTGTTTGGTAACAGTAGATAAAAACAAGGTATCTGTCGATTTACGCAATATGTCGCTTGCACTACTTATGTCCGATAATTTGGGTTACAAAGAAAGTATATATGAATGACTTTCGATAAAGTCCTTATCGTTAATTAGTTTTTCGCTAGGTGGCTCTGGTGATATAAAAACTGGCTGATGTTCAGCTGTTTTTTTACACTGATTGGTAGCCTCATGATGAGAGCGAATATTGCTAATATTAGGGAGAGAAAATCTTTATGGTGCTTCTCATGAACTCTTTATGGTACATTGGTAATCTCATTAACTATTAAACGTCTTGGGAACATAGTCGCTCCATGAAACTGATGCTTGACTAACTCTTTCAGAACCGCACAAAAATTTGATGCAAATAAAAACTTATTGTTCCTTATTTTTGTAGTGTTTTTGCTTTCTCCATCGGGTATCGTTTTGTCTAGTAACTGAAATAAGAGAATCATATGACCAATCGCTTCATGTGTAACCCCAACAGTTAGGAAAAGGCTAGGCAAATGATAAGCCGATCCGAAAGCAAGAAAGTAGTTCTTACTCAAAATCTTCAAGCTAAACAGATTAGTCACTGTACTACAAGATATCTAACCTTTATCAGTAGATAAGGTTGCCGAAAATAAGTGATGTGTTATAAAATGGCGATTATTTGTTATCTGTGCACTAATTGTGTGTCTACGTGCCGGGGAGCACATACGACCACACACGGCTGTAAACGTGAGAATGGAAGCGGGAAAACGCTAGTTTTTTTACTATTTTATGACTGTTTATAGATTGGGAAAGCCAAAATTGTAGCATAGATACTCCTCTTCCTAAGATAAAAACCTTACTTGACTTTAAAGCATAAGTTTCAGCTAGTAAAAGGGACTATTTCCCACTCCGCTCGTCGTTAATCGTATTTAATGCTTATCAAAGAAGACTCTTGCGTTCTCACTTGCGATCTCATTTTATCTACTACTAGCAAAGACAGAAACAGTTTAAACAGTCGCAGAAACTTTTAAAGGTCTGTTGAACACTTGTCTAAAAAAATCAAATTATGATGTTGAAATAAGGTCCGTTTTGCAGCCACATTTTTTTAGACAAGTGTTCAACAGATGTTTAAGATTTTGAAGTAAGGCCATAGCTAGTTTAGGAAGAGTTCTATAGCTCAGTCCCCTAACTGTAAGGTGTAAGGTTTCTGTTATTAACACCAAGTTTACTGTTGTATGTCCAATTCTTTAGGTTTAAAAAAGGTTTCGTAAGAAAGGTCGTAAATAAACGAAAATATTATTCAACAACTGCACTAAAATGCGTGTTGATACTAAAATCAATGCATGTGATGCAGTAACTTATATTATGATGCGAGCATCGGCGCCCGCGTCGATCTATTTCTAAACGGACCAAGTTCATTAACGTCTGCTCTGCTAACACTAGGGATGGGACACGCTCGATAGATATATATCGATAGTTTTATTTTGAAACAAAATTACGTCTGCTTTACTAGCTTTAGGGATGGGACACGCTCGAGAGTTACATATCGATAAATTTATTTAGAAACATTTTTTTTGTAAGGTATGATTTTTATCAATACCGATTGCAAATTCATTGTTATTCATAGTATGATGTTATCTTCAAAAAATGCAGTACATGCATCAGCAAATTAAAATGTTTTAACCTTGATATTCTGCTACTATATAATCATGACATTGTTGCCTACGTAGTATGAGTGGTATTTGATAAAGATCCAATTAATCTGAGATTAATTTATTCATAATTTCGTAACACCTGTCATCGGTTTATCAACTGAAACGTATAGTGCTGGACATTGGTCATGAAATCTGTTATCGGACATCGACATTTTGTCTTATTACATATAAACAAATAAACCTTTATACAAATGAACAAACCTTTCAGTTTTTTTTATTTTTTTGGTCAATATATTGTTTCTTTGTAAATAGACGGAATTTTTGCTACTACCTTAACATGTTATCTGTAAAACTACTATTTGTACAACTAAAAATAATTAGGGCCATTCTTTCAAGTAGAAGCATATGAATTATTATTAGCAATTAACCCACTTGATGCTATAAACGGGTCTCAAAATTCTATACATGGTTACCTTCTTTCAAACGAACTTGGTAAGCCCCACGTAGTACTGATCAGTCACGGCTCTTACTAAAAAGCTTTTCCACAATATATGCCATATTAAAATAAACAAATACATAAATAAAACATAAAGCAATGAACTTTCCTAGGTACGAAAAGAGTGTCCTTTATAATAATTATTATATTATATTAATACCGGATGCGGAAACGGTCGGACAGGAAGACAATTTTATGTTAATCAATGTTAATTGCAATTTGAATGACAGGAGAACCGGAGTGGCGAGCTTGTATGGCAGGTGACAAATCTAAACAGATTTGCATAATTTTCAAAGGATTAGGCTGTAGTTTGGAGTTTACTGCTTTAAATTGTTTAAACTTGGTGATAATAAAGACTCAAAATTCGTTTCTAGTAAGATGGATAAAAATATGTCTCACAATCATCAGCGTTTTTACTGACCCTCTGCTGGGCACAGGCCTCTTCTCATACTGAGAAGAAATGAGCTTTAATCACTACGCTTGCTCTGCGCTGGATTTGCGATTACAGACTTTAAAGTCCAGATTTTCTTAAGATGTTGCCTTTCACCTTTAATCGATCATTGGTGTCCAAGATATACTTAGATACTCCATAAAAATAACCCAGATTTATAAATACCCCGTCTATCATGAGACAATCAGTTTAGTATCCAAGATAGTAGCTAAAGCGTGTTCTCCTACAATTAACAAGATAAATGCTTAAAAGTATTTAATTATGCTCCCATTAAGCAATTATAATTATTTGTTACACTTGCTTACTAACGGCCCTTCCCATTTTATATCCATCTTTTGAATTGCTTATTAGAGATTGACACAAGCCCCATATAAGTACTGTCAAACTCCTATCTCTGGTAACCAAAACAAGCGATAGATATAATATTGGGAATGGTTATAACTGTATCTATATAGAGTTGATGTTACCACCCACTCGAGACATTTCATTGTCGGCTCATTAATGCTTTTAGAGCAGCCTACGGGTGTGACAGATACGTACGAATAGACAGGTAAAGCTACTTTTACATGGAATGATAGTTAGTGTAGATAGGTATTATATTGTGTTTAAATACCTGTTAGACGTTTGTTTTATCGAAGAGTCCATTGTAAGGTGATGGATTGAAAATCAGATTTTAAATGGTGAAGCTTTTGACAGTTTCAATAGTGTTTAAGGAAGATTGATTTTCTTTTTAAAGCAGGTTTATGTGAAAAATTTAACTTAGTAAATGGTGAGCCATTAACTTAAGTGAACATTAGGATATAAGGGGTTAAGTTTAATTAAATAAAGAAAACTGAAACTGGGGATCGATTTTTGGAGAAATGTTTACCATAGTTCCTTTAACACTAAGATCTGAATGAACTATTTAACTACAACTGCAGCTACCACCAAATGCATTAATACGAGCCCTCATTTCTCAATCAAAGCTTTTAGCGATAGTACAATAGACTGATATAAAAGGCAGAAGCTATAAACGACTGAACATTGACGCAATACTGGTGATAACGACTGCTTTTTATTACTTATCTGTTTATATGAGGGACAGTTCTCGACTGTTAAAATACTTCCATTTCGAAATTATTTGATGAACTCTTTTTTAGGAGGTCAAAGAAAAGTTTTAGACGATGTACTAAAAATAAAAAAAAAAAACAAAAATCAAAAGTCATTTATTCAAAGTAGGCTGAAAATCAGCACTTTTCGAACGTCAATACAAAAGACAGCCCCCAAAACGCCCGCCCTTCACCGCTTCCTATGTGTTTTTGCTGGGAAGAAGAAGTGGTGGAACAAACTCCCCAGCAATCTACTCGAATTAGATTTTCTTAGATGAGTTTTTTGTAGACATCATCTGCCTAGCCTTTACCCAACTAAGTTGGGGTCGGCTTCCAGTCTAACTGGATGTAGCTGAATACTAGTGTTTTAAAAGCAATAACTGCCTGTGTGACTTCCTCAACCCAGTTACCCGGGCAACCCAATACCCCTTGGTAAGACTGGTTGTCAGACTACCCGTTACGACTGCTAAAGATATTCAAAAGTCGCATTCTCGGATATTTTTTTACTAATAATTCAATTACTCAGCCTTCACACACGTAGATATTATATAAACATTGGACAAGTGTAACCCAATCTTAATAGTACGACCTTGCAAGGTGACAGAATTGCAAATCATTAAGCTAGAAGTTTAGCGAGCAATTGTGTGTTCTATGAAGCGAAATAAATGCTCGTTAATTACTAGATCAGGTTTTTGATACATGGTCACTTGATTTATTCGGCACTTGTGTGGCGAAAAAATATTTATAATCGTTTTGTACTGGTAAAATAGTTTTGTTGGTTTAAGGTGCTTTCTAACATTTTTTCTTCTATTTTCCGTGTCATTTCATCAAACAATTACCGAAAGATTTTTAATAACAGAACCGTTGTTTTTCAATTAGAAATCGAATTTTGACATTAGCTTCATATAAACTCTCTATCCATCTCCAATTGCTAAACAACAAATGAATCGCGTGGCCCGCAGTTAATCAATATTTACATATAACAATAATCATCGCAAAAGAGCACTTTTCAATCTCACTTGGTAGCAATTCTATTGCTAGTTAGATTAAATTAAGCCAAATAATATCTTAAAACCACTCCCATTTACTTACTACAACAAATAATAATAATTACAGCGACCTCTAACTACTACACACACATGCTTACTCGCTGACATTTCGTCACACGCAAGTGATATGCAAATCAATCATCACAAGCTGTCAGCATCGATCCGATTGCGTGATCTATAGATCATTGATTATATCAATCAATAATTTCATATTTATCGTACGATGGTTACAAGTAATATCTTGAATTGGGATGTTTGTTTGTTACGCTATTATAGTAAAACGAAAAACTACAATTTCCGATGTTTCATCTGCGCCCTGAGAAGACTAATTAAACTATAGGCACTCACAAAAAATAACGTAGGTGTTTTATTGGTAAAATAATTTTTCAATTTGAGTTCATTAGGTCCAGAAATGAGTACAACGTCACAAATACCTCTTAAAATTTTTATAAGTTCTATAAATCGGTGAAAAAATTACGATATGATTTAGTACGTAAGTAGAGTTACTATCTACCCTAGAGATGGTTATGTGTTACTTTTTGTACAAGTTCTTGAATTAATTTATCCTAAAACGCGAGCGGAACCACGTCAAAAATCTAGCTATAACAAGAAATAACAGTAGTTTAGTAATTGTTACTGTGAATAAATTGACGGTTTCGCCATATTTGCTTAGTTGGCTTGAACTTGTTCGTTATCTAGGTATTTTTTAATGATGAATTGATAGCATCGAGTTGTTCCGATTTGGTGGTGTTGGTCAATGGACCTTCGTTCTGATGGTGATAATTGACTATTGAGACAAATTAAAAGAGATTGTTGAGTACTTTTAATTTCAATGTCGTCTCATTTTCTCGTCTCTGTGTTAAGAAATTGAATTCTAATTCGTGGACTTGAAAAAGTTCAATAACTTGACATTTATTAAATTGTGCTCTATGTCTACAGGAAATAAAAAAAGTTTTTGTTAGAATGAGCTAACTCGCAATTTCTGATCCAATTAGAAGTGTTACTTACATGTGTGTTAAATGTCCATCATAGAATGTACTGAGACGAAAATTATGAGAGATAATTTTGAGTATGTTTAATACGAAATCCATAACCCATTTATTCCTTCTAATACTATATCTACATTTAAAACACCTATTTCATCCACAAAAAAACTTCAATTCGTTTATTACCTAAACAAAAAAAAAACATCGACATTATCGACATTGCCAAGTGGTCGTGTCCCATCACTACAATGTTTACAAAGGGGATGCGTCGGAGCGGCGTCGCTGGCCGCGTCTAGCTTCCCGCATGAATCACTGTGCACTCCAATCTTTATTAGCTTTCTCGCAAATAGGGGTAGATAACTGTTATGTGTTTTAGTTATAGTAAAATGTTTGTCACAAAAGCTATTGAGACGAAAGATGTGAGTAATAATTGAATAAGAAAGATACGCTGCTAGTATTCCATTTATTTCGTCTAATACTTTCTCTACAATAAAATACCTACTTCACCTAAAAACTTCACTTTATTTACCTTTTCGGCGTCACCTCGCGTCTAGCTAGCTTCCCGCATGAATCACTGTATGTATACTCCAAGCTTTATAAGCTTTCTCGCAAATAGGGGTAGATAATACTGTTATGTGTTTTAGTTATAGTAAACAGCTAAATGGGTTTGTTTTGGATTTTTTATGAAAGTGTGTACAGTGTTAGATCAATGATAAACGTATTGATCTTACACTCTTTACCGAACTTTACTTACTTTTACTTACTTGCAAAAGACTCTTGAGGTAAAGTTCCTCAGTTAAATCATAACTGACTCTTTGGAATATATCCGGCATTCTTATTGAACTATTCTTCCGTCGTATTGATATAAATTGGTTATTTCTTTCAGTTCACGATTTACTTAAAGCCTTGAAAGAATAACAATCGCCCATCCATCCTCATACCGGCTAGGCGTATCGCTATACCCAATATTTACATCCCAATATATCCTGTAAGGAAGAAATACGATTCACACCAAATTGGTACCATTCACAAGCTTTCATCCTTTCTGAAAACTCATAAAGCATTATGTACTACAAACAGTAACACTTACAATTGAAAAACGACTTTATTTCAAGGCATTTAAATCACAATTTCAAATGACAACGTGTGTGAAGTTTTCAGCATGTGTTCTTATTGATTTTGAACTTTCTTGCTTAGAGTTTAAAGTATGTTTTTGTCTGTATTTCTATTTTAAGATTTTGTTTGATTTTGTAACAAAGCCACATTCCTGTTTTGTTTGCGTTGAATGGCGTTTATATCCTTGTTTTACGGAAGTGCTGTTCATTGGCTATTTTGTATCGATAAACATCCCTTCTTAGCTTGATATAATCTGTACCTTTTTTGGTAAGTATCCAAATATTTATATTGGGTTTTACTTGTTGCGTGTTTATTTTGATTAATAATCCTAACCTACCGTAATGTCTAATACATTTTGAACCCTTTTTTTGTAAGATATAATAATCGTAAGCTTTTCTTCTCAATTGGTACTTGATAATTTTAAAAGCTATGTAAGAAGCTATTATGTACTATGACAAATTAAGTCATATTGCAACTCGTTCATTTCTGTAAAATTTTCAGACCAATCTTCGATATCTGGTAAACTGTAGGACCCTTACTTTCATGTATATTATACTAGCTTTCCGCCCGCGGCTTCGCCCGCGTGGAATTCGGTTCACCCCTCCCGCTGTGGGTTAGCAGCGGTGAGGGAGTGTCAGACTCTTACTGACTAAAATCGTCGTGTTCCGTCCTAGGCCTTTTATATACCAGGGCCGCGGTACCTCTTTCGAACAACCCGCAGCCGCGGCTGGCCCTGGCGCTACTGGGCCCCACTGATTTCAAAACACGTTAAGACTAATTCGCGGCGAACCTTAACACCATCAACCTTATCGCCATCTATCGAGCTATCGGGAAGCTCGCGATTGAACAATGAGCTACAGGTTAAAGCGCGAGATATCATTGCACTTCTTACGTATCTTAAAAAAACGTTTTAAAAAGCTATCATTCCACTTCTTACGTATTTTAAAAACACATCGTTACCACGTTTTAAAAACACCCACCGCCATCTATCGCATACCTCAAGAACTAAATAACTTAACTAATACTTATACCAATTAGTAATTCGTTGAATTATAGTTATTTCAGGATAAGTAGATGTAAAAAAAACAGTTAAGACGATAAAACAAATTGTACGTCATCCCTCGGGAATTCCTCATTTTCGAGGATTCATTATCGTATCATTTAGCTTCTAAATTTATATGTTCATATTCGTTTGCAATATATAAGTAGATGTAAAAAAAAAACAGTTTAGACGATTAAACAAATTGTACATCATCCCTCGGGAATTCCTCATTTTCGGGGATTCATTATCGTATCATTTAGCTTCTAAATTTACATGCTTATATTCGTTTGCAATATATTACCTTGTTTTAAACGACACACAGCGCCATCTACAATCCATCCATCAAGCAAACAATATTTTTGTTTTCCCTCGGGAATATCTATTTTTTTCGGGATAAAAAGTACCCTATTATTTAATCCGGACTTTTAACTTTACGTCTGCAAAATTTCAAAGCAATCGGTTCAGTAGTTACGGCGTGAAAGCGGAACAAACAAACAAACAAACAAACAAACAAACTCACTTTCCGATTTATAATATTAGTAAGGATGGATAATATCTAAAAAGGTAATACAAAACATAGAGTAATTGAATCCGTTTCTTCAGGACGCTAGCATTTCGTGGGAAAATTGTTTTATAAATAATAATCAACTTCATATAAAACCTGATAGAATAACGAATGATAGTGAATGTTCATACTTGTCGGTAACTTATCTACATGTCGAAATATTCTACTCCATAAATCTCCCAAAATACTGGTAAGTAATATTTGGTCGGACATTGCGCTATGTCGCAACAGGATGCACTAACACACAACGTTAGACTCACGCGCATGTGATGTGCATTCGTTTTGGTACGCCTTAAAAGGCAGATGTCTATCGCAGGGCTGTGCGGATGATTAATTACTTAAAATATGTAAGAACTTAAATATTTCCTTCCTAAATTTCTTACAATTTAAATGGCAGAATCAAGCATGCTAACATTATTTTTAGGTGCAAAAACGAATGAACTAACTATACGCTGAAAGCTTAGTTATATGTTATTACTCTCGGGACCTCCCTCCGGACGCCCTCGGGACTCTGATGGAAAAGTTCTGTAGGTATACTTTTGCTGTATTTTAGTTTATACCCCAAATCACGGATAACTTAATAGTTCCTAAGTTCCATGGCTCCAAAACTACAGAACTGATTTGAAAAATTCTCTCACTGTCGCGAAGCTACACTATATCTGGGTGACATATTCTATATTTTATCGGGAAAATCGAAAAAATGCCCTTGGGATGCGAGTGAAACCGTGGCAAACAAAAAAAAACTAGAATCTCCCTCTAGCCACACATTAGCTTATCATCTCCTCGCCAGCCCTGCCTCAGTGTCGTGTTACACAACATGTTATGGCGTGCATATGGCGATGTATTTCTGTCAGAACACCATGGACTTTACTCACAAGTTTGATGGCCTTTTTAAGGGAAAAATTGTCCTAAATACGACGGCTTTTGTAAGGATATCTGTTACTTGTGGTGAGTTGTATCAAAGGTTTGTTTTGATTGTATTTGAAGTTTATATTGTCGGGTTCTTAAGATGTGTGTGGTTGGTGTTTTGGTCTTATTTTTTTGTTGAGAGTCCTTAGTTTCATGTGATCCTTAGTTTCTGAAGATGCTATAAAATGGTGACTGAGGTTTTTAGTCAAGTCAAAGGTTTTTTTTCATACAAACCTATTACAGGTGCTTAAAAAATGTCAAGCAAGTACCGCAATAAATGGTTAAAAACTAAAAACACTATTGAAATGTAGCCAGTTAGGCTAAGATCTCGAGAAAAGACACCGACAATTTTGAGAACTAGTTTCCTCGATAAGCTGGTGGAACCACAAGGAATTCAGCTGTTCGTTTATTTCCATTTTTCATCAAAATTGGTCAAATCAAAACAAGGAATCCTATATAAGCAAAGATAATGTACATACATATATACATCATTACAAACTACCAGTAAACCATTCATCTGTCCAACACAGTCCTTTAACAGCTAATTGTAGTTGACAGTAGGAGGGGCGCACGTGATCGTACAACGAAAGGGCGGTGCCTGCCTACCCCGCGAGTATCAATCGGCTTGAGGAAATGTACTGAGCTGTGTATGTGTCAGTGATGACTGGAGAAACAAAAGGAATGGGCATTGATTGTGACAGGTGGGAAATAAGGAACTTTGCTGGATGCTGTATGTAGAAGTAATTTATGTACATTACTTGCTGTTAAAAAGTCGTGGTCGCCTAGTGGGTAAAGAACCAACCTCTCGAGCATGAGGGTGTGGGTTAGATTCCAGGTCAGGCAAGTACCAATGCAATTTTTCTAAGTGTGTATGTAGGTACTTTCTAAGTATATCTTGGACACCAATGGCTGATAAAAATATGAAGGAAAACATCTTGAGGAAACCTGGACTATTAAGGCTGAAATCACCAACCCGCATTGAGCAAGTGTGGTGATTAATGCTCAATCCTTCTCCGTGAGAGAGGAGGCCTGTGCCCAGCAGTGGCACGATAAAAAAAGGCTGTAACAGTAACTTGCTGTTCACTGCACTTAGAGGGTAAAAAGTAGTCTATATTCTTTTTCAGGCTCAAGACTACCTGTGTATAATAGCTAATGTAGTAACTTTCATTAAAATTGGTACAGTATATACCTAGTTTTGACGTGAAAGTCGGTCAGACTGACAGGCAGAGTTACTTTCGCATTTATTTTATAAAACTTTTTCACACGTTTGCTGGAAGTGGTTTTCCTTGGATGCGGGAGAAACTACGAGGAACAGCTTTTGCAAATATCTATAGAAGATTACATAGATGTATCTGTATTTTTCATCCATGATCCTCTGAGCCCTATCTGACCTCCTCAACCCAGTTACCCGGGCAACCCAATACCCCTTGGTAAGATTGGTGTCGGACTTACTGGCTTCTGACTACCCGAAACGACTGTCAAGGATGTTCCAGTTACAGTTTAACGTGCCATCCGAAACACACTCATTGGTGTCAAAGATATACTTAGAAAGTACATGCAAACTTAGAAAAGTTGCATTGGTACTTGCCTGAACTGGAATCGAACCCGCGCCCTCATACTCGAGAGGTTGGTCCTTTGCCCACTAGGCCACCACGTCTTTTTTATGTAGGAATGTATCTGTATTTTTGTCTGCCCAAGGATAGAGGTCATCGTTCCCACAGTTAGGGACAAAAGGTCGAATCCCACAGGAAATTACTCGTCAGAATTTTATTGCTGTGTGACAATTTATAAACAGAAAACTAAATGTTTCTTTGTAAATGTTTATAGCAATAAATGTTTGTGACTGACGTGTAGATAACGAGTCCATTAGAGGTCTGTTTTTATAATTAAGTGTATCGACAAAGCTCTGTTGTTTGAAGTCAATATGCATTATTTAATAGATTTGAATTAATGTAGTGCAGTTATAGAATGACGTATCTGGATTATGGTAAACTAAATGCAGTCAAAAAGAAAATATTCCGATGGTGAAGCCTTTTATATATTTTAAAAGAGAATATACATTGTCTTAAAAACCAGAAGCAGGTTTGTTTAACGAGGAAATTACAAGAAATGGTTTTAACATGAAAATCAACTAAGATTAGTCAAGAACGCGGCAAAATCGCATTCTGTCAAACTATATCATGTCTTGTCACAATGACGTTCGAAAAAAGAACCCTCCAAGCATAGATGCACGGCTGAATGGCGAGGTGTCTATGGTCGCTCGTCTCTGCTGCCCTCTTTGTAACTACTGGCAGCTAACACGGCCTCTCCTGACACCCTGACGTCCTCGGCAGGATCTGGGTGAGCCTGGTTGAGTCTCGGAACACCTGCACATTCAATAAGCGAGTTGGATCTGGCTCAATTTCGTCATATTTAAATCTCGATTGGTTATCGTGGTCATCATCGGTTTTTCTGAACACATGACACTTTCAGAATAAAAATTATTCGAGGACTTACAAACCTCAAACAATGTACTAATCCATTTAAAGAAAGAAAAATAAATAACATCAACTTGAAATCAAATAACAAGTACAAAATGAATAACAGAACACTGGTATACCAATCAGTGACTCGCAAATAAATAACATCAACTTTAAATCAAATAACAGGTACAAAATTAATAACAGAACACTGGTATACCACCCAGTGACTCACAAATAAATAACGTCAACTTTAAATCAAATAACAGATACAAAGTTAAAAACAGAACACTGGTATACCACCCAGTGTAAGTGTGTCGAGTGTAAGGCTGAAACATATTAGTTGTACACATATACACACACAAAATACAAAGAAATCATGTAAATTATTAACCTGGTTTCGAGTGTAAGCCTGAAACGTAAATCATGTAAGAAGAAACACAATTACGAAATAGTTATACCGTGAGCGCAAGCGTAAGAAATGTGTTATCAATCAAGAAAGATGTTATCAAGAACAAATACTTCAACTATACGGAAGTCATAGTCAAGTCATAGTCAAGCCAGGGGCTCAAAATATACGGAAGTCGTAGTCAAGTCAAGTCATAGTCAAGCCAGGGGCTCAGACTATACGGAAGCCATAAGCCAGGGGCTCAGACTATACGGAAGCCATAAGCCAGGAGCTCAGACTATACGGAAGCCATAAGCCAGAGGCTCAGACTATACGGAAGCCATAAGCCAGAGGCTCAGACTATACGGAAGCCATAAGCCAGAGGCTCAGACTATTCGGAAGGCATAAGCCAACAGAACCAGCAGGAGCACCAGCACAGCAGCGCTCGTGCCGCGACCAGGAGCACCGGCAGAGCAGCGCTCGTGCTGCAATCAGCAGCACCAGCACAGAAGCGCTTGGGCCACGACACGGCCATTACACATTCTCGTGTATAAGTCTGCGAACAAGCACTTACGACATACATTTCGTTCGGCCACTTCTGACTATAAAATCTGGAAAGCTTTTCGCTCTCAAAGAAATAAATTCAAGACATAACTTTGAAACTATGTCTCAGAAATATCATTATTACTAATCATGTATCAGCAACGCTGTAAACACAACTACCATTACGGTGTGATAAGTTACGTGTAGTTAACTTCACTTCAGCTTTTGCTACACAGAATACTCATAGGTGACAGTACCAATGGTTGGTGCATTATTACACATTTTCCACTTAATACAGCTAAGAGCATAATTACTTCCGATGTGTAATCAAAACAATAGAACAGATCACCTGACCTCAAAGCATGATATGCCAGGTCTGCTATCCACTGGCTTTCATTACCGGAGTATGCCAAACGAGATACTGGCCGTCAGCACTCCGTACAGCATGCAAAGCTTGTGCAGCAGCACAGCACCCGAGGAGCATGAAGTGTCACAGATGCAACGCACTGCATTCCATTACAAAATTAAAATAGAATGGCAAAAACTTCGGTAATGGCGGATATCCTTACACCGCGTCGTACTTAGTAAAAGTGCCAATGAATCTAAACTGAAATCAAAAACTTTATAGTGGGAGTGAGACTATCCCACTTCTGATCTTAAAAAGCAGAAGCAGGTTTGTTTAACGAGGAAATTACAAGAAATGGTTTTAACATGAAAATCAACTAAGATTAGTCAAGAACGCGGCAAAATCGCATTCTGTCAAACTATATCATGTCTTGTCACAATGACGTTCGAAAAAAGAACCCTCCAAGCATAGATGCACGGCTGAATGGCGAGGTGTCTATGGTCGCTCGTCTCTGCTGCCCTCTTTGTAACTACTGGCAGCTAACAATTGTATTATTTTCATTCTGATTATTTTCCTACTTTTAAAAAGTTCAGGCTGAAGTTTGCTCTTTTATTGACTAAAATCTAAGCCAAAGCATCCTTTTTAAAACGTATATAGTATATATAGTAATATGTAGTAACATGGTGCAACACTTAGCATCGGGTTGCCCGGGTAACCAGGTTGAGGAGGTCAGATAGGCAGTCGCTTCTTGTAAAGCACTGCTACTTAGCTGAATCCGGTTAGACTGGAAGCCGACCCCAACATAGTTGGGAAAAGGCTCGGAGGATGATGATGGTGCATCCCTTAGCATAATTTTTCCTTCTTGTTCTCTATAATCATTAAATCTAAATATTTTCCTGAAGCGTAGACATGTTAAGAATAAATTAAAACAATTGCATCATACGCCATCTTAGCTTGAACATTAATTAGATAACAGACACC
Source organism: Helicoverpa armigera (assembly GCF_030705265.1). Lineage (NCBI taxonomy): Eukaryota > Metazoa > Arthropoda > Insecta > Lepidoptera > Noctuidae > Helicoverpa > Helicoverpa armigera. The sequence continues at coordinate 9,350,937 of NC_087141.1, forward strand.
GACATTACGCAAACCAATTAAATCAATATTAAAATCGCAACGCACGTGTTTTTCCATTAAATGCAATACTGTGTGGATAGTAAACAATCTTAGAGCATTAAGCCAACAGGAGACGCTCTGTGCCTCCCTGTCAAGGGAACGAGATTGCTGGTTACACCAGTACTATCTTTTTCCCTGCATACCGGAGGATTTTCTTCCTACACCTGGATAAAATATATGCCTATATTACTCGGGACTAGTGTAGTTTTTCAAAAGTGAAATTTTGTTTACAAACAAACAATAAATTCATCTTTATCTTAGATGTCAAGTTTATGCTTGTGTTCGTCAATTTGTATTGTGTGTGTGCGTTACAATATGGAAGAAAATGCATGAGTTATTATTTGTTGCGTTCCCTCTCTCTTCAACTAAAATTGATGGAGTGTTTCGCATAGACATTTGTGGTTCCAGTTGGTTATATGCTTTGCGTAAACAATGTAAGTTTTCCTGGATAGCCATCAGTATTCCTTGAGTGTTTGAGTAGATTGTGATCTTTTTGGAAATGCAGGTTTTCGTGGAATTGTGAGCTTGCAGTATGCGTTTGACCGTTCGTAGTAGCATGTGTGGAAAACTAAATAAATGAATATATAAGCTATTGAAATTATACGTAATTGTTAAAATTTATTTGTTCCTGAAGATATTACCTATATTGGGTTTATGTTCGTATAATTTTTTCAATGTATTATATTCTTACCTTTAAGTTTCCTAGATTAACCTTAATCTTTCAATGAAATGGGTTCGTTAACTTGATCTTGATAGTTTAAAGAAAATATTTTAGCCGCATATGACCGGTTACACCAAGCCGTAGCCGGTTAAACCTAGTTATAACCGCACTTCGGTCTTTAGCCATAACATTAATAATTATATTCTTCTTTTAAGACTCCACTTTTTCCTATAACAATGCACTTTAACTTAAAAGGAATGCATCTAATGTCATTCTGAGTCCATCAAGTACGCGAAATACTACGTAATAATAAATAAACATTGTTTGTATGTTTGTCTGTTTGCTCATTTCTCGGCATTACACGATTTTATCTAAGCAGGAATGTTATTGTTTTTATGATTCATGTTTCAGTAAGACTTGCCTGTAAATAGTTTATCATTGTGGAAGTATGGTTTCTGAGAAAAAGAAAATAGATGTACTTTTATGAAAATAACTTTATTGGTTTGGATGTTCGGAGAAAAAGTTAATGCTGATAAAACTCTAGACAAATAGGGAAAATTCACTCGGTTGGACAAAAAGATAATGGAAAATATTTCAAGTTTTTATGGCTAACTTATTTCTGCTTTCAGCTGCCTCTAGTGGGGACTTATACGCGCATGTAGGTAAAGATTACACACCTATTGAGTAGTTTTTAGATAAAATTATAATATTTTCCAGCCGCCATAAAGAATGGTGATACCTATAACAGCCAATCTGAAACTAATCAGAATTTGTAATTCGATCTGCTCTTGCAATGTGCAACGATGAATGTTACTGGTGCAATTGTTTCCTATGGACTGGTACAATTGTGTCCAGATGACGGATCGATTGCTTATCTAAGATAGTATACTGAATTATTAGTAACCTATTAGATGGAGACCGGTACCGGCGAGTGGACAAGTCATTTTTGAAAGATTTCATCAACGATTCAGAATATAAATTTTACATAAATATAGTAATAGGCCTAAGGTGCATAGGCATAACCTACTTAACTCGAAAAGGTAGTTTGAAAAAAACTGGAAATTGCACATTTCAGAGGAGACGTATAGTGTGACATGGCGAAGTTTTTGTCTTACAAATAATAAACTATTTGTAAATTAATTTTTGCTGTAAAATAAAGCGCTGAATGATTTATGAATTTAATATGTATGACTCACAAATAAATAACACTAATTTGTAGCTTAAATCATACGATAAATCAGGAGTTTCATTATATTAAGAGTTAAAGAAAACACAGATAGTTTAAGATCTACAAACTGTCATCACACAATTATATTGCTGTGCCCACCAGTACATTCCAGACCAGTCATCAGACTCCGATAGCGTTGTGACTTAAGTAAATATTAACTGAAATGTCATTCCCGTGGCGCACTGCACAATATACTTCAATGAATATACCTCATGTTGAACAATGTTCAGATATCGATAATGTTGTACAATGCACAGGTTATCGATAAATGTGTACACCTCTATTTGCTAATCCAAAGTAGGTTTGTAAACGAGAATATTGTAATTCTTGCGAAAGTAATTTTTTATGTATTTTACCTGAAAACTTTTTAGGCTCAAGTCAGTTTTCTTAAAACAACTGTTTACTATGAATTTTTATGGTTGTTTCAAGAAAAATGGACGATTTTGTTTTCAGAACAACCCAAGGTTTTAATAGAGAAGATTTAATTTGACCATTATATACAATCACTCTACATAACTTACACGAACTATTTTCCAGTCACAAGGAATCAGACAGGATTTTTTACGGATGAAAAATTTATGATATAAGTAGGCTTCATTTCATCTCCATACTACATTTTTTTTAAATCTACAGTTTTAACATAAAAGATTTACACAGTATTATTTAGTATAGATTATAATATCTTAGGCTTAAACAAAGTATTTTCCATAGAGTCTTCTCATTGTGAATCTGCGCGTGAGTCGTACACCTAATTAACAAACACCAATAAATCATTAAATCACCATTATAAAGAAACGCCGACCGAAGAAACATAACAATTAAAATACAACAAAGATTAAACACATTTTAATTAAAACTATTGTCTAAGAAACCCATGGAGAATAAAATGACTAGCAGAGGTGCCATAACGGAAAATCTCCTAAGAAAGTAGCGCGACAAAATGCGGGTGTGCGGGGGACGAGGAACGTTACTATCTTCACTCTTATACGCCTTCTTTGGAAACGACCATTTTTTGTAATACCAAAAATCGTTGACAGATTTCTCAAAGAACCCGAACGCCCCGTAAGTTCTCTCGTAACTGATCGTTTTAGTCATACCCACCTTACGAATTTGACCTAGAAGAAGGCGCCTGACCTACCTGCATTATGGTACCTCTGCTCATATTTCCTTACTCCGTGTAGAAACCCTTTTAATTAATTCATTAACGATCACGTGCGTGTGCGCAGCTAGTCGTACAACGTTAATTATTGGCTTTAATTAGTGGACAGATTTATATGAATGTCTATTAGTTCGTTTGCGTTTGATCTTAATTTGCGTCCCTAGTTGCTTCTGGAATTGGTGGAACTCATTGGGTAGTTTTCCAGTAAGGTTGTTGAATGTTTCTAGGAAACTTTTCTTGGTAGTAGTCACTTCTTAATTTAGGTAATTGTGTGTTATGTCAGCTACCCTAGATACATAACTATTCTATTATCACAGTTATAATTGTTCTGAGAGTGTACATAACTCGTTAAGAATGGGGTTTGAAAAGAATTTTCTGAATCCGTGCGGAAGATAGGTACAGAGATTTTCCTCAATATTACAAACTTTACTTCCTTATACCATTAGCATAAGTAGATATTTAGATAAAGGATAAATATTCCATTGTATTATATCACATACAGGAACTATCTATGGCTTCCTTAAATTATTATCGGTTAGTATCAGCACACATTTCTATCAGCAAAACATAATTATTTACATTCAGCAAAAATGTTCTCCTCGGCATTTTCCCATGTCAGAAAAACTTCTGTTCACAAAAGTCCAGCTTTTTCAAAATAATGTTTTTTTTTCTTTCATATCCCTTGGGAAAACCATTTCAGCATTCAAATAGAAGCTTAAAAGCCTTAGGACCATTATAAATGCGAAAGTCTGTCTGTCCAAAGCTATTCAGTTGTTACGACGATGTGTGAACACAGTCTAATAGGCTGATCTCATCAGCTCACTCAAGCACTTGTCAGATAACTCTATTGCCCTTTAATTGTATGCAGTTGCCGCCAGGATCTCATACTAATACATACATAGGTGATGTCATATTTATCTAACAGTTAACAATATTCAACTTGACATTGGCTTCATCTTTGATTATTGCTCAGGAGTCTTAAAATGTTGGGGTCGGCTTCCAGTGTAACTGGTTGCAGCTGAAACCCAGTATTTTATGTGGAGTGACTCCTATCTCACCACTTAAACCCAGTTACCTAAGTACCCCTATTCCTTGGTATGTAAGATGTTGTCAGACTTTCTGGTTTCAGACTATCCGTAACGACTGCCATAATGTTCAAATGACTACCAGGACTTAGGGGCAGTTGGCTTGAACGCTTTAATCTCAGTTAAAATGCTTTCAGTGTTACATAGCCCATTTATAGAGGTAGGCTTTAGGCTACTTTTATCCAGCTGCCCGAAGTAGTTTCTAACAGAAACAGATGAAACCGGTAGCGGAAGCTAGTCTCTCATACAGTTGTATAGTGTGTCTTTATAATTGTATGCAGTTGTATCAGGATGTATCTCTTGGCGCCGCGCCGACCATACATTTGTATTAAATTAGTGTTTGTACGGACTTTATGAGTTTTGTATTGATTCACAGTCATTTGTTCAGTTTTAATTTTATTAGGCTAGAGTTGATTGTGGTGCGTAGTGATATTGTGATTTTTTTTGAAGTAAACGGGTATTTGCGAATCACAGTCATTGTTTGTAATGTAATTGTCAGAGTCAATATTTTTATGCAGGTCTAAAGCTCTCCCAAGTTATATCGTTATATCTTTGGATAAAAATAGATTGTTATTACTTTTGATAAGTTTTGATAAGGCTTGCTTTTTAACCCCCGACGCAAAAACGACGGGGTGTTATAAGTTTGACGTGTCTGTGTGTGTGTGTGTATGTGTGTGTGTGTGTGTGTGTGTGTATGTGGCATCGTAGCTCCCAAACGGATGATCCGATTGTAATGCGGTTTTTTTTGTTTAAAAGGTATGTCAGTCGGGAGTGTTCTTAGCTATATTTGGTGGAAATCGGTTCAGGTCTTCAAGGTCATCAGCTCGTTTGCTAGATGTGATAGGAATGTTACACGCTCAGTTTACTTGCAAGTATATGTGGGATCTGAAATTTGAAACACTAATATCTTTTGAAACCACAAGCTGGTCTGCTGTTAGGGCACGAAGGTAGGAGACGTAACCCTGAACTGCCTTTTAGTAAACCCATCGAGTTTGGGCTCGTTGAATTTGTTTTGACGAGTTCTCTTCATGTTCCTGATTGACGAGAACCTGATGCTGGAAATGGGATGTGGCGGATGAAACCCTGGAATTCCGGAATGAAACGGATAAACCGATTTATATTTTTGCTGAAAATCTAGAATGTCCAAAGGTTAATCTTTATTGTTTCTCAATCTGTGCAATTCTCCCAGAGCCAGTTTGTCATGAGGATTGTTAAACAGCTTCCTTTGGCCGAGACCTAGAGACCCCATCTTAAGATAAAATAAATTAAATGAAAGAAGGAAAAATTAAGGAGCTCCTTTAAAAAGCATGAAATAAAATTAAATTATAAATTTAAAAAAACCCCCGACCCAAAAGTACGCAATAATTATGACAAAAGGTTAAAACGCTAAACCCTATAAAAGCAAAAATAACTTTTAACACTACGTAAACTAAATTTTGACGTGTCGGGGGACCGCTTTTTACCTTCATAAATACTTACATAAATCAAATAATACCTACCTAATTACAACATTCGTTTAAAAAAAAAATACGTATCTAAAGTAATGAATTAGAGCGGTCCCCCGACACGACAAAATTTAGTTTACGTAGTGTTAAAAGTTATTTTTTGCTTTTTATAGGGTTTAGCGTTTTTAACCTTTTGTCATAATTATTGCGTACTTTTTGGGTCGGGGGTTTTTTTAAATTTATAATTTATGGGAAACTCCAATGCATGAATACAATTTAATATTTATGATGTCCAAACTTAATCAACATAGAACACTTATTGGGCAGACCCTTATTTCACCAATGTATTTATATATAATGGATATCAATATATTGGTTATATTCCAACATATTTTTATCCTCAGAAAAAATTGTGAATGTCATTTTTCCTTCCGTCTTACATTCATTGGTACATAATATGTTATGAGGAATAACCATGGAATATTTGGATCTAAACAATAGGACTCCTTATTTATTTTTGGTGTGGTCTGATTGTGATCAACAATAGTTTCCAGTATATTTTAATTAGGCATGAGTTTGGTGATGCCTGGAATGAATTATAAAATATTGGTCACTGTAATTTCCACCTGTGTATTTGTCATAAAATACCTATGGATCTTCTTGAAGAGGATTGGCTGACAATGAAAACTAGAAACAGAAGAACTATTTCTAATACTACTTATGTTATAAATACGAAAGTATGTAGGTATATGTTCAATGTGTTATTGTAAAAGTTTGTGTACTTATGTTTGTTACTCTTTCTCGCAAAAACCACCGCATGGATTTTGATGAAACTTGCCAGTTTATACACCTGAATAACATATACGCTACTTTTTATCCAGGTCCAGAAAGTAGTCCCCTCAAGAAGCGGGTGAAAACGCTAGCAGAAGTTGCTAAAAAGCTGCGCAATTTTCACCTCTTTGAACAAATTCATGTAAACATTGATAAATGCTTCATTTTGATACAAAAAAATATAAAAAAATCGTGTCAAACATTGTACAAAAAGTCACGTGTAACAAAAAAACAATGTCCAAAGGCTAGGATCAGTTAATAGCGAATAATTCCATCAGATACATACATAGATGTCGGAGCGTGGGTGCGACGCGCAAAAACTTATCGTGTGGGAGATACTTCAGTAGAGAGGACGGTGGTTTGCTAGAGGTTGTCAAAAGGTATAGAAACATACTAAGAAATCCGTAATTTACTTAAGAATAATATTATTATTCTATTTTTTTTAAATAAATATTTCAGCTTAATATGTTTTGATGTATATTGCTACTGCAATGTAGAAATATAAAAATAAGTGTAACAATTTAAATTAAAAAAATATCTATATCTATTTTATTTCGAGGACTGAAATCTACTTATTTGTATAAGCAGTTTCAGTGCTAAAATGTATTTTTGTTTTCAGGTAAGCCACTGCAGATATTCCCACTTATTCTGGAGTGATTATTTGGTAAGCAAAATATATTAAAACAAATAAAACTACTGAAAAACCATTTATTTACACAAAATGATGCGCACTGAATATATGTACCCATAACGGATAAATAAGTCTCTTACTCTTCTGCTCTGAATTAATCTAATAACTAAATGATAACACAAATTCAAGCATAAACGAATTAATTACTTCTTTTTACATAACACCATCCAAATCCCTTTCAAAGCGTCCACGCTTCGTCTAGTGTAAACACTTCCTTATACGCTGCTACTAATTGTTTGTATGCTCACGCGCACCTATACAGCTTTATTCTAATTGTGTTTATGTTTTTATAATTAACGAGATGTATACTATTTAGTTTATGGTGTTATGGTGCTGCGCAAATTATATTATTGCGTTGGTAGAATTTAGTTTTTAAGTTAGACTATTTTTCGTAGCAAAGTAGAATATGAAGTAAGCAGTTAAAGAATAACTTAAGGAAAAGCTTCCATAAGATGGATTTTGTAACTCTTTCAAGTATGATGATATGGATAGGGGGTAGAAAGGGTTTAAGTCAAACTTAAGGTGATACTAAGCTACGAGTATGTTTTAGCATTACAAAAATTACCATTGAGAACTATGAAATCGACACAAGCTGAAAATATGTAATTGTTTTATGTTATTGAGAGAAGGGTGAGAGTACGAGGAATTTTCTCGATAAATGGTGGGGTTTCTCAGATACTTTTATTTTCAAAGCCTTTTATACTACATTAGCTTTCTGTCACTTGGTTTCTTTAACGCATATGATCTTTAAAAACAACATTAAAAGGTTTTGGTACTTACCTATATCCTTTCCTTTCCCATTAGCCACACCTTAATTTCAAAAGAAGCCATTATGAATGAAATACTTAGCCATTATGTCTCTTATCTCAAGAACTCATTGACAAAATCCAAAATAACCACAACGATAGCCAAGGACAGTAATTGCATGCACTATGAAGATATGAAAGGCTGTATGGTAATGAAGATGTTCTACCATTATCTGGTGCATCTGAGCCACGCTGGACCTTTGTTGAGAAACTCTTGGAATGTCAGATACACCCACTGGGTTTGGCAGTAGGCAGGCGAGGGTTAGAAGGTGAAGTTGGCAGTTGTTTTGGGCTGTGTTTGGAAGTTGTTCTGAGGAGCTAATAAACAGCCATAGGGTTGATTGTTCGTGATTGTTCGTAATGTAAAGCAACGCGTGGGGCGATCGGCAGCTCGTTTGTTAATGGGTTACCATCTATGTCATGATAAGTTCTTCCATGTTTTTAAAAGCACATGAAATTGGTGGCTGTCATTTGACCATCGTTCGCAGTAGTTACGGGTAGACAGACGACTGACAACAAGTCTTACCAAGGAGTATTGGGTTGCCCAGTTAACTAGGTTGAAGGGGTCAGATAGAGAGTTGGTACTCAGCTGCATCTAGCTAGATAAGAATCCGACCGAAAATCAGTTAGAAAAAGGCTAGGCAAATGAGGTAGATGATGATGTTATAGCAAAGCGATCTTTTTAAAATATTGCGTCGACTTAACCTTCTCTCTTCAACCCGCATCATGACAATCCATTCTGACCATAACAGCGCTAGTAGTGGGCGCCCTAATATCCTCGCTCCACCCATAACACTGTTTACTTGTCTGTATGTCTGCACGTGACGATCTGCGAGATACGATGAGCTGTAGGTGAACCATGCTTATCAGGTAAAATTATAGGACAAGTTGCAGGAAAGAATTCATCATCATCATCTTCCGAGCCTTTTTCCCAACTATGTTGGGGTCGGCTTCCAGTCTAACCGGATGCAGCTGAGTACTAGTGTGTTACGCTTAGGAAAGAATTGTAGGTACATATTCAGTAGTTCATTAGTAAATAGTTGGAAGGCGAAATTGTTGTTTTGCAAAAGCAGCTTTCTTAACTGTAGTTTTCAATGTCATATTAATTCACCATCTCACTAGCCTTTTCCCAGTTATGTTGGGGTCGGCTTCCAGTCTAACCAGATGCAGCTGAGTACCAGTGTTTTACAAGGAGCGACTGACTATCTGACCTCCTCAATTCTAAATGGCTTAGGAAAGAATTGTAGGTAGGTACATATTCAACATATTTTTTAAAGAGTAGGAAGCCGAAACTGTTGTTTAGCATGTCATATTAATTACCATTATATTTTAATCGATCAATCTTCTTCGTGTAGGTAAGTACTTACTTACCTAAGTTTTTTTATTACGGTCGGATATTTATCTGATTTGGGGTGATTGACTTGCTAGGTATAAGTAGTTATGTTATTTTTTTTATTATAAAAAAAATATGGCGTGATCATCAGTTTTGGCGGTCCGTTTGAGATTTCAATAATATTTATATCTGTCAAACTGACCGTCAGAGTGACGACAGAGAGCGCTACCATATCCTATTCTATATATTCTTTAAATATGAACAAATAAATATAATAGAAAACAATGATTTCATAGCTTTCATCTATGACCGCACCATGTTTCTTCTGTATGATAAAAAAAATAGGTCAGCATTACCTCACTCGTATCTAGAATTGAGTATGTGATGAAGCATATTCATTAGGAAATTCATCTTAAAATAATGACGTTTTGATTGAAAAAATAATATTTTTTGTCGTTAATTTAAGGAAAATAAGTACACAGCTTGATGTGAAAAATCTGTAACGTCATACTTCACATTTTCATACAAATTGCATCTATACTAATATTATAAAGCTGAAGAGTTTGTTTGTTTGTTTGTTTGAACGCGCTAATCTCAGGAACTACTGGTCCGATTTGAAAATTTCTTTCAGCGTTAGATAGCCCATTTATTTTTATCCCGATACGGGAAGTAGTTCCCACGGGATGCGGGTGAAACCGCTGGCAGAAGCTAGTAGAAAATAAGCGTTTGTGACAGTTTATTAGAAGTATTGAATTTGACAAGTTGTCAAATACCGAATTGTCTCAACATCTCTCAATTCACAGTCACCTGTTTTCCGTGTCGTGTGCACAACATACCATTTTAATAGTTTCCAAAAACGATTTGATTTCCAGTCGTATCGCAATCGGCACGCAATCGTAATGTATGATGCAAATGATAATAGTCAAGATGAACCAACTGCAGGTCCTTTTGAAGTTCAGGTTATGTCGAAACAGTTTCTAAGTTTTTGCTATTATTTGCGCAAATAGAAGCTTATTAGGTTGGTGGCTTTTTCCATTGTTTTCGTGTGCAAATTTTGCAACCAAGATAAAAAGGTAGACAGCGAAATGTCTACTAGGGTTCTATTTCCACACATCATAGTTGGTTCAGCCATTTTAACATGACTTTACAGGAAACTAGCCCAGATTTGGTCAATACTACACACTTTACTACTTCACGTTGATCCTTGTTAATCCCTAAGGAGCATGATTTTATTAGTTTAATAATACCTAATCATCTGAGCTATAAACGTTATGTATGAATATCATGAATTACATTCAGGATCCCGGATTTTTAGGCCAGGAAGGAAAACGATACATAAGAAATAATATATTGATAGCAAGATCTTAATTTATTAAAACATGGTTAACATGTGAGTATGTGACTTTACATTGGTCCATTCCTTAGCTCTAAATTCAACGATCTTCCTAGCCTTAAAAAGCGAAACAGATTTGACCATTGAGCATCATACATCGTAACGACGGTGACATTATGAATCATGCGCATTGCGATGCCCAAACATAGATGTGCACAACAGGCTTGCCTTACGTATTGAACTAAGCAGAAATCAGGCTTTGATCTGACATAGTTTTACTAAGTACATTAATACCAAGATCCCATAAAAATAAACAATTCATCATCATTTGCCTAGCTTTTCCCTAACTATGTTGGGGACGGCTTCCAGTCTAACTGAACGCAGCTGAGTACCTGTGTTTACAAAGAGCGATTGCCTATCTGATCTCCTCAACACAGTTACACGGGCAACCCAATACCCCCTGGTAAGACTGATTATCAGACTTCCTGGCTTCCGACTACCCGTAACGACGTAAGCATAACGATAGTGTTTTGTTTATGGGACATCAGCATAGGTTGGGTAAGTCGTTTAAATCAGTTTTACACTAGCGAATTTTCCGCTTGGTTTATTTTCATAAAAACTTTACAATTCGACAATCCTTCCAAAAAAATGACACACTTCAAAAATATTTACATATCAGATGTATTTTCGTCAACACCATTAAGGTAGTAATACACAGGTCAGGAATTCGACCTAGCTCAGTCAGTAACGGCAATGAGTATGACAGTTTATGTGGCGTGAATCATTCTGCCGGCCCTATACGGGCATAGCGTGAAGAACTAATAAAGAGAGGCTGGAAGGCCCTTCCGTAGGTCTGTGCGCAGCCTTATTGGGGTGAACGTTTTATGATAACTTGTGACCTTGCTTTATCAATTTTCGTTGAACTGATTGCTAAAATGTAGTGTTGAGAATGTGCTTAATTTTGTTTTTTTAGAGTTGTCGGGTTTTATAGATTAAATACTAGAAGGATTTAGAGGTAAAGTTTTTTTTTTACCTATTTTCAAAATGTTCCAAGTAAGAAGTACTTGTTGATGCGGAAGGAATAATTTCAAGATTTCCTACTGTCAAAAGTAAATAATTTCTAACTCTATTAATTTACAAAAAGAAAAATCGTTATTACGATTAGAAACGACCTCAAAGGCATGGAATTATTTATGTGTCGTATTTGAATTTAATGTTATACAAAGGTAATGAGATATTTTGTCCTGTTATGCAAATATATTATTCCCCCGGAACACCTATTAAACAAAATTTTTCATACCTATTTATTTCTCCCAAATCCATTACCCACCTCTTTTTTCTGTCAAATTGAGATCATCCAAAAAAACTTTTCCTACGCACTAAAGGTACGCACCATACGTTTCGTCAAGCTCGCCTGAGTCACGCTCACCGCTGCCCAAAGATGGTCGACGCTAGTTAAGGGCCGTGACCGCACCAACTTCCGCAGAATTCGGGACCTCTGCGCTGAACTTTAGTGAAGGTACCTTTGAATTGGACCTTATTTGGAGTTTGTTTGTCATTGCCAGTCTTCCTGGTTGTGTGGAGTACTTTGTAATAGATGTTTTTGTATGGGCTGCTAATGAAGTAATTGGTACAGGAACAGAAATTGCAGGACCTTCGTTGTAATCATATTGAGAAGGTTTTCAATTCGGATATGGCAATTTTTTGCGCTATTCTGTTCACTTGGTATATTTAGGTTAGTTTGTCAGATTTGGATGTAAGTAATAGCGAATATTGTCAGTTTTATGAAGTCCATATCTAAGTTGGCATTGGTGGGTGTAAACAACTTAAATCTTTTCATTTAATTCAAGTTAATATTTTGAAAATTCTTTCACCTATAAGGAGCCACTTTATTTATTAGCGTCATAGGCTACATTTAATTCAGATACCAGAAGTAGTTCCCTCAGGACGAGGCGGGGTTATGACTAGACAAAATATTTAATAGGTACACAATAAAGACACCGCCTTTTTTAATTTCCCAAAGCTTTACCCAAAAATCTTCATTAAAATGCGACTTAAGTCAGCGGCCATTAAATAAGACGCGTTTACGATCAGCGCGTGCGCATGCGAGTGACAGCGGTCACAACATGGCGGTTCTTTACATTTTAGGATACAGGACTCTTTAAAGTTTAGATTATAAAATTTAATTTATCCGGTTACACTGGAAGCCGACCCCAACATAGTTGGGAAAAGGCTCGGAAGATGATGATGATGATTATAAAAATTTATTTAAAAAGCCACTGCCCACGGGTGTCGCATACTTACAGCCTGTTCCTGTTCAATGATATCGCTTGTTGAAATGTAGGTACTTCTCGTTGGTTATAATAAACTGCATAATGTTGCGTGTTGCGAGCTTGATTCCAGTTCGGGACAACTAAAGTTATGGGTTTTAGCATTTTGTGTCTAATATTTAATTTAATTAAACATATTAAATAGCTTTACCTTTCTTCATAATAAGGTCGATCTCTGCTAGTTACCGGTCAGTCACATACGGACCGTTGTTTCTCAGAAGTTGCCAAATCTTATCAAATCTCACATGCGTCGCTTGAGGACAATCACCTTTTCGCTACTGCTGAGTTTGAGCTTAATTTAACTTTGAGCTTTTAATTTGGATTCAGGTTTTGATAAGTTACTGTCTTGATAAATAGTTGAGTAAAGGTTTCTGCTAATTTACTTGAAAATTGTTTATACCGGGGGTTTTACCCATCTCTCGTGGGAACTATTACGCGTACCTAGATAAAAAGTAGCTTATAGCCTTCCTTGACAAATGGGTTATCTATATTGAAAGAATTTTTCAAATCTGTCCAATAGTTCCTGGGAGTATCGCGTTCAAGCAAACTGACTCTTAAGTTTTATTGACTTTTCCGTTTAAAAGTTAATAGAGCTAGTTTCTTTATAAACTGCCAACGAAATCCATAGTTTTATCAACATTTCCCATTTCAATGAACATACCTAATTTCCAGTAACTATTACAAAATATCACTCAAAACGAGCAACGCCAAACTTGGTGGCGTCTGTCAGTCCAAAGTGAAGTACATTCACGTTATCAGTTCATCGTATCTGATACTCCTACGCGACAAACTGACTAGTTTGGTATACGAAGTGTTGGAGGTGAAGTGGGGAGAATGGTCATAGTATAGGGAGTTTTGGCAGTATTTTTTAGGGATAAGTAGATTTGGTTAACCACAGCAAGTACGAAATTATAAAAAAATGTGTTCACTAAGATAAACATTTTGTTTGTACGTTACTATGGAACTCATTTTGTTTTAGAACGAGTAAGTTGCTTTATAATATGACATGCAATGAAAAAATGAGTTTCCAAGGAAAACATAATGAAGTAGGTATGACACGTTAAAAAATAGGTGTTGTCAGCTAGCTTGATGTACATACCTACAAATAAATTTGAATCCAGGTTTAAGTCTGGGTATGTTGGTATGTTCTTTATCATACAAAACACGTTTTGTTTTCCAAATCACATTTACCTTCTTCCTTTGACATAATCAGCACGTCTGTGCCTCCCAACTTTACCCTAATTACAGAACACACACGTGTCCTCGTGAGTCACACTAACACTGTACGGTAGGTACATTATACGGTACGGTAGGTACGACTGTACGGTGGGTACAACTGTTACATTTCGTCAATTGGATTACTGTAAACAATTCTATCTAGGTCACCAAGTGAGGCATTTTGTTTTAATTGAATTGAGATCAGTTTAGTATCAGTTGATTAACGGACTGTTGTATATTATAACATGGATATCATTAGCAATATTTTTTACCCTAAAACATTTTTTATTAACATTATTAGCTTCACTATGTATATGTAAGAAAATCTTGGAATCTTAATTTGACCCACTTCCCGGTCTTCGATTAGGACAAAATTTTGCACACGCTCTGAGTTCTGATGACAATACATGACTAGCGTGTTTTAGTTTTTTAAACTATTTTTTTTTCTCATAATTGATTATGTTATCATTTAGGTTTATAAAAGTCTTGCCAGTATTATTATACTTTCCATATTTTTTCTCATCTCTCAGTCATTTGTTTGTTAGTGAATTGTTCACACGTATTGTAAAATAGAAAAATATAGTTCAACCATAATTAAATATGGATTTGTGTTCTCACAAAACAAGCTATTCTTATAGGACTAGGTACGTTTTTTGTACTAGATTATGATAGGTTATTTTATGTTAGTATTTTCCAACTGAAAGACCCATACTGATGTAATGTTCTCAAAGGTGACGGCATTCAATTCTTACCACCCCACTCTATTGATTCACAGTTCTGTTAATTCTACTTATATTTATATTTCATAAAATAAACTAAATCTATATTCTATTCTACTAATTATAAAACCTATTTTTAGTCATACGTCTTAGGAATTTAGTAGACTTGTTTACCTATGTTTGGATTTATAGGAATTATGAAGTTATAGGAATCTAGAGTGATGCATTTGAATTAAGTAAGGTCAATAGAAAATTCCTTGGAGCGCACAAGGCTAAGAATTTCAGGGTTAACAAATTCAGGTTTGATGAAATTCTTAAGAGTAGCTGTCTATTGTCATTTAATTAATAAGTATTTTCTGTCAGCGATTTCACCCGCGTCCCGTGGTAAATATTCCGCGTACCCGGACGAGAAAAAGCTTTAGCCTTTCTCGATATTGTACGAAACAGTTACCGCGGTCCTGGTACATAAAGGGATTAAGATGGAACATGATGGGTTTTAGTCAGTAAGAGTCTGATGATCATTTGATGATTTCTCATAATAAATGGTGTTCAAAAATGTATCAGAATCTCAAAGCCACGTAAACAGATATTCTCTCATTACATGTCAAGTTCGCCGTGCAGAATGCGTGCATGACTCAGTGCGCTGATGCCGAGGTTCAAGGCGCCCTGACCTTCCGTGTGTCACGGCGCTATCTAGCGAACCAAGTTATTTACTACGAGTTTATTTTAAGTTGAAGTTTACTTTTAAAAAGCTGGTAGTTAAGTGATAGCTACTGGTTGATTGGTTAGAGGTTAGGGAAGGCTTGTAGTGTTTGGTTCGTCGATCGGTGTTTGTTTTTGGTCTTTAATTTTGGACCTGTATAATGGAGTTATTTTATGTCCAGGTTTTGTCCGAGTTATGCGTATTTATGTATGTCGATTAAAAATAAGTATATTATATAAGAGAAGTGTCATCGGTAAACAATACCATCTTCGGTTGACTTTCAACTAAGTAGGGCAAATTATTTATAAACTAAAAAGCGGAGTGGACCTAATGTCAAACCTTGTGGTATACCCATTGTGAACACTCAATTTCAAACATGAAAATTACCGTCAGAAATATGAATAAAACCGTACAATAAAAACAATATGATATCTCTATCTCTCGCTCCAAGATCAACCGTAAATAACTTCATATTATCTCCCACTCATTTTAGACATCCGTCGATAAGATTATAAACAACCATGCTCTGTTGTTCGGAATGTAATTAGCGTCCTACTGGTCAGTCAGTTGGTAGGTGAGTCTATAAATACTCAGCAATGACTCTTTATATGGCGGTGTCAACTTGTGGGTCATTGCGGATGTGAAGATCAACCGGGGATAAGAAGGATCACTTGTTTTTGGACTGTAGATTATTAAGATGAAGAGTTTAAAAGGGGTAAATGGCTTGAGGACTTGGAAGTCGCGGACTTGAATGACAACGCTATTTAGGCAATATTCTGTTGATATTCTTTTTCTAAGTATTTCTAAGACAGTTTATTTATTGCCCATAGTTCTACCGTAGTAATACCGGTGTACCGTGGAATATTCTTCCTGGATAAAACATCTCTTGTGTACACAAGGATAGTGTAACTTCCCAACAGTCAAAGTATTTCAAATCGCTTCAGTGATTTCGGAGCTCTTATAAACGAGTTTCTCCCTTCTGTAATAATATTGGTAGTATTAGAACAGTCGGGGGACGATAAAAAAGCTGATGATGGTGATGAATATACTATGGATAGATGACTTATACTTCTGCCGTGCCCCTGCCTAACCTGCTCACAGCCGGCGCCAGCCTCCAGGTCAACTATGCAGTCCACATGCCGATGTCTTACCTACGCGATCATTATCTGATCAGCTTCCTTTATTGTGTTCATGCACATGTTCTTAATGTGAATCATTTGGATCAGTTGCTGAGGGATTAATATGAGTTTTTTCTTCTTAATTAATAAGGTTGTGGCTTATGGCTAGGTAATAGCACAGATTGCTAAATAGTTGCAAGGGTCTATACCTAAGTATATCAATACTAATATTGTAAAAAGGTATTGTAAAGGTAGGTGTAGTATGTGGGGGGTAAATCTCTGGAAACGCTGGTCGGATTTCCAAAATTATTTCACTTATAGATAGCTACAATGTTCCCGAGTGCCATAGGCTATATTTTATCCCGGCACGGGCAGACGTTTCCACGGGACGCGGGTAAAACCGCGGGAAAATGGCTGGTCGATCATAAGGTTAAGCAACGCTTGACGCGGTCGGTTTCAGGATGGGTGACTATAGGGTCATGACGAGTTCTCTCGTTTTTTGGAAGGCAAATTAACTTGCAGAGGTTCTATTTAGGAGGCAGTAAATGAATGACTGTGATTGCAACACAGCTGCACAGGTGGTACCTAAAGTCAGTCATTTGCCCTACAGGTGAGCTATAACTAGCTAAGCTATTAACAATTTGCTATGGTATGCACTTCATCAGTACAGTCATTATAATTTAATTGATGGTCTCAAGTTATCATTCAAAGTAGTACCTTTTGATTTGTTTGATGTAGTTTAACAATGTTTGTCCTGATTAGAACAATAATTACAAGTAGGTATTTTTTACTATCAAATGAGCATTCAGGTAATGGCAGCCTGATACTCTTTGGTAAGACTGGTTGTCAGATCTTCTGGTTTCTGACTACCGTAACGACTTCCGAAGATGTTTACGTGACAGCCGGGACCCAAGAATTTAACGGCTGTTTCTTTACCAACCCAGACCTTACTAATTTAGATAAAACTCTTAAAGCTAGTTTTAAACTTAACATCGTGTCTTCAAACTCCTATCCCCCACACATGAACAAGCAAGGGTTAAGTTTTATGAGCCAATAAAAAGCATGTACGGAATTAACTTTAGTTGCCGACATCTCCCGACGGCGCACGAGACCACCCGAACGCACCCTCGGGTTATAGTCGCGTACAGTCGGGTACGGTGGGCAATTAGACGGTTCTGACGGTACTTAGTCCCCGGAGTATTCGATTTAAGTTATGTATAAAATCATGAGTCTACGAAATTGACAGAGCTGAATAAAAAAACTCCTCCCATTTACCCATTTATAAAAAAATGTTTGTTAGAAGGTTTTTATTGTATTTTATCTCCGTTAGTAACTTAATTAAGGATTTTTATTTGATATTTATTTTTGCAACTGAATTCTCTACTGCTCATGGTTAGTGAAAGCTGTTGAAAAGGCAAGTGTTGGGTGCCTATAGGTATCTCAATATTAATCTACGTTGTCAAACAATATCGATTTTAGTCATAGTTAAGTTTGAAAACTGTTGAAAAGTGGGACTAGACATGATGAAAACTAGAAGAACCCTGGTTTTAAAAGGATGAACCCTGGCTATATATAGGTCATTACTGCGAAAATATTGTAGTCAGAACCTATAGGTACCCAAATTATTATTTCTATCTACAATGTTCATATACACTGCATAAAAAGCGCATTAATTCTCCCCAGTTGCATTACCTACACTTGTGTAGTCGACGATACAAGCACAGCCGCCGGGCATCGCCCGCATCGTTACAAACTTAGTGACAAACAAACACGTGTTCTTGTTAGGGGAACATGTGCGTTTACGCATCTTAACGATACCATTTAAATATGAGCCTTAAAACCTAAGACATACGGTTCAATTTAGTATAGCTGGGTTTGAGATTTTAATGATGATTAATTTTGAATTTCAAATCGAAGGAGATAAGGTTGGAATTGATTTGTATGCTGAAGTCGGGCTGTGTAATAACTTTTTCGTCTTTTATGCCTTTCATAACAAATATTACTTCAATTAAATTAAAAATAACACTCTTTAAAATTCAACTCTATTTTATTCAAGTTAAGATTTAAATTTACTTAAATCATTCAAACTGCGGAGGAGCTTAAGGTCTCTTTGTAGAATCAATGCCAAGAGAAATTGAACCTTATTTATTTAAGGATAAGGTTGATAATATGTGTGTGTCAGTTAGCCATGTGCAGAAGGGTGTCATAATAGGTTAGGGAAGGGTTACTGTAGAACAGTTATCATTAAAATAACGTGTAAAGCGCATGCGCGACTCAGGCGCATGTCTTTGATAAATGTTGCGTCAGAGTCGGTTATTGCACTGATTTTACGAAATCATTTGTTTTAATACAAGTTCACTTACTTCTTACTAAAGTATACCTATTCACAGATTACCTTAATAGTTACTTAAGGTCTCTTATTTACAGTCCTCGTCAAATAATTTTGCCTGTTTGTATTTAACAATTGTTTGTATGTCGCCGCGAGCGCCCGCAATAGAGTTGCCATCGTTTGAGGAATTGAAAACCATGTTCCATCATAATATAAGAAGTTCTTCTTCTTAATCCTATTATTATTCAGATTCGATTCACCGCGAAAGAGGTATAGGTATATTGTAGAGAAAGAATTACACATCTTTTAACCCTCACAACTAGTTAATCAAATTGCTCAACCATCAAATCAACAGGACCATAAAAATTTAAACCCAGTCCCCCCAAAAAAACTAACCTCGTAACATATAGGACACTCCTCAACCGGGTATCGAACTCCCTTCTATTGAGGTCACAGGAACCGCCGCTCAAATCGGCTCGCTTTGTCAGCCACTTGTCAGGTTAACGACCTCAGATTAGATAAGCTTGTGACCCATATCTTTATAGATAATGCTGCAGATGTGTGCTTTGATAGGCAGAATGAAATTGTGTTGTGTTTGTGAATTAAATGTGGTAAAAAATCAAAGAAAACTTTAACTATACGGGTACCAGATGGTTAGAACTTAGCCTTTTTCCTACTACGTATAAATTAAGGTACTATATTTCTATGTATGGTGCTTATGGGTCGGCTTTGATATGAACTCTCCGTATGTGCAGCGTGAGGGAAATTTGGACCCATACTGACTTAAACAACGATTAATAGTAATTTGTGCTAAATCTTACCATGTTTCTTTTGGAGTTCTTCGTGTTCATGTACCAGGGCAGCGATAACTCCCAAGGACATGATATGGATGGATTCCGAACGGCCCAGCATAATTTCTGAGACACAAAAAGGAGTGCAATGATATAAACACATTCATGTATTCATGAAACCCATACCCGAATTTTCTGGACGAATCCTTGATCAGTCAATCTTATTATACTTGCATGCTTCTATGTCTTTATTATATTCCAAAGAAACGCCGACGATTAAATGCGACATCTTACATTATGCAAATAAACTATAACTTGCACATAATTAAATAAATACATTCATACATACATAGCAATTTATTGATATGAGTTCTGGCGCCACCAAAGCTAGGAATAGACCACTCAAGACACTTCCTAGTGTGTCCCAAATAGTCATTAACAGACCATAAAAACAGCTAATTATGGCCGGCCTTTTTGGTCGAAATAAAAGTCAAACAGGATTAGTAAAATATGACACTTAAATGGAGCAAGGACTTAAAGTGATCTTGCATTTATTTAATTTTAAAATAGAGTCTATGGGTAATTAAATAAATTAACAAGAATTAAAAAAATTATCAAAAAAGCTCAATTTGTTAATTAGACAAGTATCAAAACTGTTAAAAGCGTCTCAAAACTTCTCAAAATCGATGTCGACTGGGAGCGTGCCCAAGAGGCTGGCAAAGTTGTAGCCAGCCAACTAGCTAATCTGATAGGTCATTAAAAACAAAAGAAAATCATGGAAAGCTTTGACATCTAAGTATATTTTGTAAAGTTACCATATACACCACAAGTTAAATAAAAATAACGTTGAAATTAAAGCACGAAGGACCGGTCCTAACAACACAATTTGAACAGCATGTTTAACAGACATTACCCCCCCATCAAACAAATAAATAAATTAGCTTAAATATACAAAGATTTATGACCATATAGGGGACATCAATAAATAGAGCATTTGGTCACCGGATGAGTATGATCAATGTACATTTTGTCATCTGTTACGAGATCCATAATAGATTCTTTATAACTTAATGATGACAAAAAATATTGAAAGTATGTCTGTTATTCTTAGCTCAATGAATAATATCTTTCATTATAGGACATTGATATTTGACCTAGTTTGGGAGGTATTTTTGATACGCAAATTATAGATAGATCGTTTATTTAGTTTTGAGTCCTGAAATTGGAGTAACTGGGTTTGTTAGTTATTAGTTTTTTGTCTTTGGTCTTGCGTACCTACTGAGATTTAAATAAGCCTTCTTTGGGGAATAGGCTATCTAGAACTGAAAGATTTTTATAAGTCCAACCAGAAGATCCTGCCTTATCATTCAAGTAGACAAATAAACCCTTCAACTTTATAATAATTTTTCTACCAGTCAAAACATAACATTATATAATGAAATCACAATAAAGTTCAGAAAACACCTTATATTTTTACCACTACCTTATATTTTTACACCTTAGTTTTTTGCGAAGAATTAGTCAATACAATCAATCTACTTCAGCTAGTGTTTATGTATGTGTGTGTAGTAACACTCAGTATGACATCATTAAACACACCTTCCTAGTAATGATTTGGGTGTTTCAACTGTCTCTCGAATACATACTAGAGTTTTACTGTGGTTTTACTTGGTGAGATTGCGACTTCAAACCATTTTCTTCTCGCTAGCATTTTCCTAAATATGTTGGTTGGGGTTTACTTCCAGTCTAATCAATGCAGCTGAGAACCAGTGTTTTAATTGGAATGACCGCTCTCTGAACTCTTCAACGCATTTATAAACCCTATACTAGATACCCCTTGGTAGGTACTGGTTGTCAGGTCTTCTGGATTCTGACCACTCATAAAGACCGCTAAAGATATTTAAATGACAGGAACTCTTCATGACTTATAAAGGATGATCACCCATCCATGGGCCGATCAATTTAATCTTGATATGATAAATATTTAAGGATTGAAATCAGATTTACATCCAAACCTGGAAGTTGTCACTGTATCTTCCAGTCGTCTTCTTACCTACAAAATAACAAACAAAAATATTACTTCTATCACTCTAATATAACCGAAAGATCGAACTGACAATGGCCTTATAACCTTCTCAAAACTAAGCAAGTTTTTATGCGCAGTGTCATCGTCTGATCACATCATCACAGAATCTTAACAAAAGTTATTATGTACTATATTGTATATACATGGTTTTCGTTTTGATAGACATTATTTTTTTAATTAGACAACCAGGATGTGGTGTATCACGATAAAGCGAGGTAACTCATCTTTGTGAAATATGTACCTACAATGTTTTTATGTTTTTCCGACTTTGAGTACAGTCAATGAAAAATAACTTCTGTCGTTTGTACTTAGTAGATAGGTACATGATTTTTTATAGAGGACTTGCTTCCGCCCGCGGTTTCTTCGTGCCTTGATAACTGCTTTCAGTAGCCGGGTGGTGACGAAAACTCCTATGTCCTTCACCCGTGTCTAAGCTAACTCTACAGTTATTTTCAGCGTAAACTGTTCAGGCATTAATGAGTTATTGATAGGATCTTATTATCACAGGAATGTAACAACTTAGGGCCCGAGTTCACCGACAACATAAACGCCAGTTTTCTTAAAACAACTGTTTACCATGAATTTTCACGTTCAATTTGCACAGCAAACAATTGTTTTGCTGAATAAACGGATGTTTATGCTGTCGGCGATTTTGGGCCCTAATAAATAACATGACACAACCTTTCTATCTTTCGAAGAAACATAATTTCCATACACCCAAACAATAAATATTAGTAACAAAATAACTATAAAACTCGGCCTAGACCTTATTACGTTGATATCGCAATAACTCGGCCGCGTCGCGTGTGACAGTGGCCAGCGTGGGCGACTGTACTCAATTGTGTTGGATTGTAGTGTAAGCTTTTAGGTAATAAAGGTAATATGTATTATGAGGCTTTTGGGAGGTCTGGTAAAAGGCTTGATTTTTATTTAAGAGTAGTAGAAAATTAAATATGTATGGATTTATAAGCTTGTAAGAAACATTATGATTTATTTTTCATGCTTATATGGATGAACCTACTAATCAAGGGTCATGGAACCTAATGACAAATATTTAATTGATAATAAAGCTATAATCTAATTCGATAGGATTAGTGTTGATTCTTATTCATATGAATATGTATATTTTACAAAATGACAGCACGAAAAATTTTCATGAGAGAACCTATTTCAGTTTTCAATTTTTGCAATTTTGAAAATAAAACACTGAATCTGTTCAACTACTTATTACGCCAACTGTACATATTTGACCCCACACAGAAACAGTCAAAAACTCTTTATTCAAAGTAAGTAAATAATTTGCCAAAATATCCGTTTTTCTTTCTACAAAAAAGTGTGATAAATTTTCTAAAAGTAGGATGTGCTCGAATGGTAAAGATTTAACGTGTACTTAACCTTGAAGCTATTTGTTTTACTAAAGGACTAAGCGGTCACGTTGGGTAACGGTTCAAGGACTGGTGGGATGAGGTCATAGTGACAGCGATAAGCTGGAACGGAACTGTTGTTTTTTGGGGCAGGGAAGAAAGGAAGTAACTGTTTGAGAAGTATAGATTTAGTATCTAGCTGCATCCGATGAGACTGGATGCCAAGCCCTTGGAAAATGCTAGAAAAATGGTGGTATTAATTGACAGGATTTATATTTATAATTTATAGTTGGTGAAATTACTGAGTTTATGGTTAAAGATGATATTAATAGTCGGGTCTCGCTACATCTTACAGTCATTCTAAAATACGGGAGGTGCTGAATACTCTACTGAAAAAATTCCACTTATGTACCTTTTGGAACCCTCGTGTACCAGGGTCATACAGGGGTAAGTTTTGGACCCAAAAACCCACTCTTACTGGTTGCATGAACAAAAGTTTTGAATTTTTAGCTGTTCTAATAGTGTCCATACCTTCTATTAGTACCAATAAAATGTGTGATTTGTGTCTGGTTTTAATTATAAAGTTGACAGTCCTCTTCTAGCTGTGAACAATCCGCTCTCGCTCACAGTAGAACCTCTGCCTAAAAAAGTACAGTTGTGCCACTTGTGTTGCTAATGTCGTCAATTTGCACTCGCCGACAAATGTCGCGTACTGTGTGGTACATTTGTCTTACAGTTGCTGTTTGTACACTTTTAATATGTTTGTTCTGTCATCAAGTGATTGTTTGTTTTGAAATTCGCGATTTGATAGTGTTGTTAAATCTTCTTTATCATTGGTCTATTCAATATCATGTATAGCTGGGGAAAGGCCTATTTTGATCGAAGGTATGAGCATTTTTTTTTTTTTTTCTCTTTATTATGTACACCAATTTAAAAAAAAAACAAAAACAACAACAAAACACTGATCTACAGATTTAAAAGTCGGTGACACAATGGGCGGTCTTATCGCTAAAAGCGATCTCTTACAGACAACCTTTGGATGGATTGAGAATAAAAAAGAAATAACTGTATTGCAGGTAGTTTTTGGTGTACTATGTATAATATTAATACCTAAAAATAGAAAAAATAAAAAAATTGGTTTTAGGCAATATGAATGATTTCTATCTTTAAAATTCCTAATTTTCTTGGCACATCTCTCTTTATCCTTAGTCAGTAGGTATGGGTAGGGCAATTTCGTTTCTTTGGTAAATTATCCTAACTATTTTACTTATATTATAAATGCTAAAGTAACTCTGTTTGTCTGTCTGTCGCGTTGCTG
The DNA here is from genome assembly GCF_030705265.1 of Helicoverpa armigera. Lineage (NCBI taxonomy): Eukaryota > Metazoa > Arthropoda > Insecta > Lepidoptera > Noctuidae > Helicoverpa > Helicoverpa armigera. Next base: position 9,375,524 of record NC_087141.1, read on the forward strand.
CGGAAAAAGTTTCCCCGGGACGTGGAATTATCCATGGAAAGCAGCTACTCGTTCATAGTTTTTTTAAATCCCCCTTTGACAAAGACATTTTCTTCTTAACTCCTTACCCAACACACATCAGCTTAAACCACATACCAGGACGGTAACTCCGTAAGCAACAACTGACCTTTGCTAATCTACTTTACGAATTCCTCCATACATTACCATGCATAAGCGATTGCAACCGATGGAATGATACCACCTCATTACATATGGTTCAGCCATGGTCACGGAGTAAGGAAAGATATAGATGCCATAAGGAAGGCAGGTCAGGCACATTCTTGTAGGTCAAGCAACGTATAGTAGGCGTGATCAGTTAGTTACTAGAACTAACGAGACGTTTGGGTTTCTGGTGAAATCAAAACTAATCTGTCTTGGTTGATTGGTGATCTTATTTTGAAAATAATGGACAGGTTCTAATGAAGGCGTGTAAATTCGGAGCTGAACGTTCCTCGTCCAACACATTTTTTTGTTAGGAGATTTTGCTTTATGTCATTTTTTTAACGATGTCAAAAATCATCAAATTGCGTTGAGGGAGTGTCAGACTCTTACTGACTAAAAACCGTCGTGTTCCGTCCGTAGGCCTTTTATGTACCGTGCCACGGTAACTCTTTCGAACAATCCCGCAGCCCCTGCGTTATGATATCTCCGATAGTCATTTTGTTCTCCATGACACCATCTCATTTCATATGGTTCAGCCATAGGTCATGCAAGTAAGGTTCTGTTTCGACAATGGCAATAGCTCACTTTCCATTCGATATGGCTTACTGATCGATGGATTTAACTATTAGTATTGATATGTGGTTCCATTACGTGTTGCGGTTTGACAGTTGCTATTGCTATTAAAGGAGTTGAGTTTTTGACGTCATTTTTGCGACTTTATTTAGTGTGAAAGTAATTGTGGTGATTAATGACATTAAGTGTTTCGCATATAAAGAAGCCTGTGGCATCTTGTGGTCACCAATAGAAAGACTAGGGATTAGAAGGAAGGTATATCGCAGTGCGTAATTTGGATTTTGGAAAAATTATCTACTAAATCATTAAAAGCGAATACAAATGTATCATTATAGACCTTTCAACCAGACATTGTCTTTGGTAGCACTATGTTAATCATATTGCTTTTGCAACCAATGTACTTAGTACCTTAAATTATATTGCTTTGAAAACACGGTAACTTTATGAGTTATTTTAATTACTTACTCCAAATAATTAACAGGGACATTCAAATACTGCAGCTGCATACTGCATTATGCAAACCATTTAGCAAAATATTTTGGTAACACGCCAATGTTTTAAGTTATGGATGTTATGACAATATAACGGGTGTGACTCATGAAATGTGAATCATATGATAAGTTGTAATGTTGAACTTTGTGACTGTTGCTAGGAAACACTTTGTTAATTTATTGGATAATTAAGACCTCAGAATAATATTAATATTTGGACAATTTTATTGCGACATTTGCTATATCCTATCTCAGATGAGTTACGGTGTAGCCTATGTAACCTAGTCTTTTCCCAACTTTTTTGGGATCGGTTTCCAGTCTAACCATAGAAGCAGCTGTTTTTTTGTATAACGCGAATGCCTATCTTACCTTCTCAACCCAGTTACTTTTGCAAACATCAGGATAATACATATCAGTGTAAAGTCTTAATGTGTACCTCTAGAATCAGTGAGAATTTATGGTCATCGTGTCACGCGTTTTTAGTATTTCTATTTTTAAATCGTTACCTGCTTTTTTTTGCTACATGATGGTAGGGATCGGCTTAGCTAACCGGACATAGGTGAATATTTTTACCGAATTTCCAATGATAGGTATATTTTTTGTCACTTCTCTGTAGTTTTGACATTGAGAAATAACTGTCGTTAATGGCACAAACCGTCTTTTTCTTTTCTATTTTTTTCTAATTTTTCAAAAGCATAGTAATGCAAACCAGTTGCTATCGAAATATACACGTAATAAAACCCAAAGTTTACGCGATCAATGGGTGGGTCAGAATCCAAATTAAATCTTGTACATTTGTGACCTCTTGTCCAGTTTAACTTGACCCGTGGGAACGCTTGCAATTATTTCTAGCTATTGTCGTGACCACTATCCGTTTACGAATGTTAAGCGTATTCTTAAGACTTGAAGGTGGGGCTCAGGTGTGTTTCTTGACATTTCTGTGGACATTTACAAGTTAATGTGGACTGTTTTGTGGTGGTAACGATTATTATGTCTTTTGGTAGCCTTGTCAGGTGGATAAAGTTGTTTGCACACCTTTTGTCTCTGACCTGTCTGACTGAATCTGTATCTGACTTGATATGAACACAAGAGGTGATAGAAATGCGTTTATCCACCACTTAGGTATCTAACAGTGCTAGGCTTGCTAGTGGCAAGTTAACGATCTTCGCTTCAGGAAGAAAAAGGATCAAACGTTGAAAGAAAAATATGAGGATACTGAATACTTAAAGTTCTTGAAAGGAGTCTTTGGCCTGTGGAAATACAAGTTATGAAGAGTTTTCTACTTATACATTATAGCAATTTACATATTTTAAATACTATGCGCCTTGGTTGATAATGTTGACATTCTCTTAGAAGGAATGGAAGTGAAACAGTCTTATTATTAAATTCCAAACATTCTATTTATTGAAACACTTTACATAAGTAAATAACAAAGCACTTTTACGCGTCAACTCTTTCTAAACCTTAGGCTACATTACTGGCAAAAATAATGATGTTTTGACTAAAAGTTCTATCAATAATGGTTAAGTAAAAGTGAAGTTGCGCACTATGCCTGCGGGCGGTCATTATGCGAAATGACTGTTTGATTGATCACATACGTTTATCGAGATATATCAATATTTCATTGTGGTATATTGCATTAGAGTTACAATGTTTATATTATATTTATCTTTAAATGTGAATTTTGCGATTAATTCGTGGGTTTTATGTGTAGGTAAAGGTGAAAGGTTTAAAATTGTGGGCGGTGAAATATTGTCTCCTTGACATTTTTCCTTGACTTTGAAAAAGGCATAATGTTTTCTAGTTCTTAAAAATGACGAAACTGTGATTTGCTGATTTTCATAAAAAAATCCATTTACTGATTTTCAGCGCTTATACCTAGTGATAACAATATTTAATTGGGCTCAGAATTCAGTTTGGAAAAGATTGGTATTACGCACATTACAACGATCAGGTGCAGGATGCACCAGACACACAAACCACCACTCCTGAATGTCATTCCAATGCAGTAAAAACTGCAATCCTGAAATAACTTCACATTGCAGTAAGGAAGTGATATTCACGCGACAGGTATATACGAGGGTTGGCAGAATGCCAGCTCACTGAGAAATGGTGGCGCCAAGATTTGTAGGCCAGGATTTTTAGTTAGTATATAATGTGGTACTGGTTTTAATGTACATTATATTGAAATGGAGATTATGAAGAGTGAAGTTACACTGAAAATATAAACGGTAGATATTTATTGGAGGGTTGGAGCGAAACAGTTTCGTTCACTTAGAAATTTTTCACTTAGAAAACGATAGACATATCTGGATAGGTACAGGCTATTCATCAGTCTTTATTGTTCCACTGCAGTGCACGGGTCTTTTCTTATATAGAAATGTAATGAGTGTTAATCACAAGGGTTGCTTAAGGTGGATTGACTTAACTAGGATACTGCTACCGAAATGTATTTGCTATTTCAGATTTCCAATTCGCTACTTATCACCAGAGGCGATTCACACACTGGCCTCTATGAAATACCTATATACGAACAACTACGTAGTCGATTGGTTGCATATACGGCCATGGCTGTCATCTTCTAATTGCTTTACATAGGTTTACCATCCAAGTCTTGTTTATTTCCCAGTACTGCGAACTAGGTGCACCACATCAATGGCATAAACATCACGACAGGTATTAATGGGGCTGGCAGAGTGCCAGGTCAGGCGCCACATTCAGAATGCTAGCACATTAAATGGTCAACGACTCCTATGATGAGAGCAGTTCTGTGTTGACATAGGTCAGTGGTTGTGATGTAAGATAATTGCTGATCATAATTTTTGTAACTACATTTTTGTTGGAATATCCGCCTCAGTTTTCGTGTCAAGAAAGTGTTGGTATATTTCAGGGATTAAAAACTTTGCAGTCTGATATTCTCTCTGGTAGTCTGTGAGGCAGGTGAAAATATCCTTTCGCATTAGTGACTATCATCAACCCGTTTGAAATAGACTTAAGTAGTTCTCATCTGGCTTTATCCTTAACCACTGCAAACCTTACTTTTCAAACAGCGGCAGCCGCTGAAGAAATGTTTTTTTTTTTAACCTATACCGTCCCACTGCTGGGCAAAGGCCTCTCTTATATTTTCCATCCTTCCCTATTTAAAGCGTACTGTTTCCAATCGTGGAGGAAAAAGTCCAGATTGTCACCATCCAAAATTGCCAAGGCCAAATTGAAATTTTCCATCTTTATTATCTACTATCACCAAACAGCTTAAATTACCATTAATATCGTATCTAATGGTTTCTCAAACAAGTCGCGACAGGATCTCAAGAGGCTGGCAGATCGCCAGCGGCTGAACGAGAACTATGCGCGCGCGCATAAGATACATTCTAAGTGGTCAGCGACGCGCGTCTTGTCGCGAAATTCCCACCGTGAAGCGAGAGCAAAAAGGAGTTTAGTTAGAGCTTTTAATAGATTTCTGGCCTTATTAAACCAGCATTATAATGTTTAGGCATTAGCGTAAGGGTCGATATATCATAAGGTTAAGCAACGCTTGGCTCGGTCGGTTCGTGGATGGGATGGTCTCCCATTGCTTGTCATGATGAGTTCTTCATTTGAACATTTTGGACAGTTCTTACGGGTAGTGAGAAGCCAGAAAGTCTGACAATCAGTCTTACTAATGGGTATCTGGTTATCTAGGCAATTGGGTTGACCAAGTTAGATATGCAGTCGCTTAAAAAGACTGGTACTAAGCTTCCTTCGGGTAGTTTGGAAACCGACGACAATATCATTTTAAAATGGCTACTCAGACAGAAAGTCTGTGCTATACATGTGTTCCAAACGCCCTTATTACATTTTAAACCAAATACAATATTCAATAATCTTCTCAAGAAACCCATGGTGATTACCATCCGAGGGTTGGCAGTTAGCCAGGTGTGGGTAACGAGGTGCGACTCATGCGCGCTATGCGCGTTCGGCCAATGACCGGCAGTTATGCAATGTCGGTTGACATGTGAGATGCATTGGGTTTCAGGAGTTTGTAGCCTGAAAAACGAGTAAATTGGTGGTTTTTAATTTGTGGCCTTGTTTTTGATGATGTTATAATGATGTTGTAGTTACACTAATACTTTATGGATAAGTTAACCTTCTAATTTTGCAAAGATTAATTTTAGATGCACTGAACTGGATGGTAGTTTCTACAATGACATTGGTTTTCTCCTAAATTTGGACTTGCTGCAGGTTTATGAACACTTAAAAAAGGGTATGTGATATACCTATACATATGTTATTACGACTACTGCTATAGAAAACAGGCGAAAACAAGATTTAACACTCCAGTAGTTCATATTCTTGCCCCAATTAAAAATTACCAAACAATAATTAGGTACGAATAGAAAATGGAACATACTATTACGATATGTACTTCACTACACGGAAATTAACACTCAAAGTCTAATAGAGAACCGAAAAACTGATTAATCAATAATAAAATAGTTCAATAATCTAGCAGATAACGCGATAACAATGGGGAAATCCATAGGGAAGTGACTCATTCGCGTGAGTGAGTGAGTGACTGGGTGACTGGGTGGGTGAGTTTTTCACGGAAGTATTCAGTGAAACTTTGCATATTGTTATTACGTTGCGTGCTATTTTCTTTAGGTATCTATCGTTTGTGTAGACATGTGTCATTTTTTGTGTGGATATGGATAGTGATTTCAGATGGTGTGGATAGATATTTGCTAGTTAGGTGAAGCGTTTTAACCCAGGCTGTTTAGTTTGAAGAAATCTTCTTTTTCGAGCACTACTTATGTGAAATTCTTGTAAAATTATAAAATTAAGGAGTTATAATTTCAGACCTTTAAGAGATATTCTTCTTGCAGGAGACCCAAGTGCATATTTTTCTTATTTTGCAGTTTTATGTCAGGAGCTGATATTATTTTTGCCCTATTTATTTCAACAACTCAGACGCCAAGATTCCCACATGCATTAGTTTTTTCATTGTGTCTGTAACCGATGACGTTCAAATGCTAGGTATTTAATTTAAAGTTATTTAAATCAACATTCAGAAGCACCAATTTTGAAACTATTTGCGAGCTTACACTCGGGTAAATTCCGCGCTTCCGTAGAGTTTCAGGCAATTTATTAGTGAACCCATTTCGCAGTTCACATGCTATGTAATACCTACACTATTACAGGCGAATTAATAGCTTCCTGTCAGCCGTGTCAAAATGTACGGTTAAATTCCTCATTCTGGAGTATACTGGAATTTAGTTAAAAAGTTTGTCGTTTTTGTGTTGCTAACTATGTACATATGAAAGCGTAAGTTTTTGTGTCATACTAAATTACTGCGACAGATTTTAATTACTGGATCAATATATAAACTAAAACCACAAAGTTATCGGTATAACTTTATTTATAACGAAAATAGAGACAATTGTGGTTATAATAGTTTTATTATAAAAGGCACATTATTCTTTGACACATAAAAAGTCATAAATTATTAAAATGGGTACCTAAGTATATAAAAATAAATTCTTCAACAGTAGACAAATAAACCTTTTTCTTCCACAGCAATAACTAAACAGCTTTAACAAAATTACCATATTATACAAAAGAAATACATTAGACGCCGTACAATAGTTACCGCCCGCCCAGAGTATTACTCACCGCCCTACTCATAACCTCGCTATTTCCATGAATAAATACTTAATGACAGGTTTTTTGTACTACAATCGATATTGTAGTACTTTCAGTCGGTTGCTTTGTTTCTTTGTTAGTACTTGTGTTATTGTTGCTACGAAAAGAAGTTGAAAAGAAGTCGAAGAAGAAAAGTGGAAGTTTTCAATTGTAGTACAGTGCAGATTTGTTTGGTATGTAGTTTAATATCATACTTATACTTATATTGCATGTAGTAAATCTGTCTGTCTATCCGGACTACTGAATCGATAAAAAAATTTGGTACCTACGTACGGGTAGTCAGAAGCCAGTAAGTCTGACACCAGTCTAACCACGGGGTCAATACCCCGCAACCCAATGGTTGCCCGGATAACTGGGTTGAGGGGGTCAAATAGGGCAGTCGCTCCTTGTAAAGCACTGGTACTCAGCTGCATCCGATCAGACCGGAAGCCGACCCCAACATATGTAGTTGGGAAAAAGGCTCAGAAGATGATGTAGTCTAGAGCCAGAGAAAAGATATAGGTTACTTTTTATCCAGGTCCTAGAAGTAGTTTTCTTGACTTGCGGTTGGAATCGTAGAGGACAACTAGTTTACAATAGATGTTATATAAGCTTATTATTTACATAATACAATTATGTGAGATATTAAAAGTTAGAACAATACCGTGGAAAAATAATAAAAATATGTAACAAAAGTCCATAATTTATACCCACCCCCATTTATAATTTTACGATATTTGTGTGAAACTGTCCGTATTATCTGATTCCGGCTGCTTATCAAATAATATACTTATATATGATACATATGTACGTATATTGTGTATCTTGGTAGACACACGCCCAGCCCTTATCTGTTCTGCTTATTCCCTTTTGTTTTAGTCATTTTATCAATATACTTGGCAGAATGACTAGTGGTATTGTTAAGTCTAGGAAGGAAACCTGTTGTAAATGTGTACTAAGAATTTGTGTAACGTAATAGCTTTTTGAAAAGTATTTCAGTGGAGACTGCGTGGTAGTAAATGTTAATTTATACTGTAGTTTTTTAGATATGTAGGTAAGAACACTTTATTTGGTACAAAGATTTTTACCATTTAGATCTTGACTCTGATGAAAGTAGGTGACATAATGGGCGGTCTTGACCGATCCCATGAAGAGAACCTTTAGATGGTTGATGATAATTTTGGATTATTATCTACTTATGTTTTATTTATGAACAGCAAAATTATTGTATGCTTAGCTTGACCATCCACAGACCTTGACTTTGACTTTAACCAGCCCATCATTTGTCAGACCTCAGACAACACGCAACTAGTTGCTCCTCTTACAAACAAATTAGTCACAATTTCTCCGTAACTCCGTCAGTCTTCGTAACCAAATATAGCAGTAACATTGTAAACGTTGATAACCGAAATAATGTATTACACATTGTAGTACTTAGGGTGCGTCTACACGGTGCAAGCTTGCGCATGTTGAGGTATATGCGCAGGTTACATGCATTTTAGGCTAGGCGCTGATTGCAACTTTTCGTCACCGTGACTTTTTGTCACTGTCACCTGCTGTCACCCACGGTGCGCTCACTGAATCTGTTCTTGGGTGACAAATCGCGTTCATTTTTGGATGCCGGCTGAGTGACAAGCTGAGTGACCAGTGAGCGGACTCCCATTGTAATGTACGTACGTGTACGCGAGTGACAGTCACGTCACTCCGGCATTGCCTGCTGCTGCAACTATTTGTCACCGTCTTATCACGTCACCATAATGAGCGCACTCAGTATAGTTTTCATTGCACTTGACTAAGTGACAAAAAGTCACGGTGACGAAAAGTTGCAATCAGCGCCTAGCCTTAAAAACGCGCGGGTCCAGCGACTCGCGCATGTACCAAAGCAAAATACCCACCCGCGTGCTCTTGTCACTTGCGCATGTTAACTTGCTCCAGCTACATGCACCGTGTAGACGCACCCTAACCGAAATAATGTATTACACATACCTTTGGTACTTAGTGAAATTCCTTGAAAGCTGAGTCATGGAGGTTTATAACTTGATGGACCTTCAGGATTCCCACGCTATGATTTTCTGAAATTCTTGGGAAGGTATGTTGATATACTTATAATTGGTTTATTTTGCTGAAGTGGGTTAAGGTCAGTCTTTTAGAATTAATAATGATATAATGGCCTATTTTTATGATCGTAGTCATAGACTCCTTCCACACAGAAATAATTAAAAGTCATTGATAATTCATGACATGTAACTGTAAAATTAACTTTTTTTGCTTGATTATATTTAAACCTAGGCTATTTTTTTTGTACCAGTCCGAAGCGCCAAAAGGCGCCAAGTAATATACTGCTTTAATTTGCTAGTTAGTAGAAAACAACCAGTGCTTTTGATATTTATAATTTTTACGTATTTCATATAATAGTACTTAGGACTTAATTGTTTTCTAAGAGGACCATTCGATGCATTCGAAGTGGTCTGTTTATAAATAGATCGTCATTAGATTCATAAAAATATATTTGAGCTTTCAATGTTATACCTGGTTATAGATTATTATTCGTAACATAGGTAACAGTTTCACAAGCTCTTTCATGCGCATGAGTGGTTTAAGATAAAAAGCTGAACAGTTGTCGCGCTAATGATTTTCCCACATTAGCGATGTTTTCTAATCGATGACAATGGTAAGAGCTTGTTGTACACAAGTAATCGCTAGTTATGCGCTGATCCGATGGGAGAGGTTGTACTGACAGCGAGTAGCGGGAGCGATTTTGGATACGAGAGTGCTATAGAATAATTTTGAAAAATTCAAAGTTTATCTTGGAAAATAAAATATGCAAGATTTACGGTTTTTCTTTTTTTGAAATAGAACACCTTTTTGTAATAAATGCCACTAGAAAACCATCTTTTATTTTATGATGGCCGGACATTTGTGAACATAATATATATTTTTTTAAGTTCAATGATTTAGTCAGTAATCACTTTAATTAATAATTTTATAGTCATGATACAGAAATAGAGCATTATTTATTTTTTTATTTCCATGGCAAGATAGTTGCAACGATTATGATATTGAACTATTAACCTGTCATAATTTAACGTAATCCACACCTATGTGAAAAAATTTTGCTACTTGACATGTTCACTAATTGCATACGCAGACTATTCTCTAAGATAATCTAATGTATGTTAAATGTTAATGAAGTAATTAAAATGATTATCCAGCGTTGTTCTGACGTCTGCTGAAGTAACTGCCGGTCGATGGCTTTCATACTAATTAGGTGGAAACCGCCTCGTTAACTGCCTCGTTGGTCTAGCTGTCGCAAGTGCGGCTGCTGAGCACGAGGTCTCGGGTTCGATTCCCGAGTCGGGCCGAAATCGCTTTGTGGGTTTTAGAAGACTTTCACAAAGCAGCCCGGAGCCTGGAAGCTGGTGATTGATTCACCCGTGCATCGGAGAGCACGTAAATGTCGGTCCTGCGCCTGATCTCTTACCGGTCGTGTCGGATTGCCGTCCCATCGGGTTATGAGAGTGAAGGAATAGTGAGTGCACCTGTGTCTGCGCAAATGCTCGTGCACTATAATATGTCCTGCGTAGTTGGCTAATCTCCTTACATGAGAACAGCCGCCGTAGCCGATAATCGGCTAGGAGGACATCATCATCATCATCAGGTGGAAACCTTTTGAGTCTTGAAGGATGCATTCCATACAGAGAACCCTTCGAGAAGAAGATTCCTGTATGTGTTTTTATGAGCCTCGTGCATAAGGCACCAATGTGTTAAGTTTAGTGAGCTACTTCGAGTCCAGGCTAGGCAAATATTATGATATAAACTAAGTACCGTTAATGTTTTGAGAGGAAAAAAGAAGAGAAATGCTCTGAAATCACCAATCTAACAACGCTTATTTCCATATAACAAGAGGTTGCCGTGAGACAGTAAATAGGCCGATTATGTATTATTTTAAAGCTCAACAACAGCCTTACTTATAAAAATCAACAAATCATCTTCTAATCATTGTTTTAACTAATTACTACTTAAAGCCTTAAGTAGTGATTAAATTATTTTGACCTATAAACGTTGCTTAAGCAATGAACAGATAATGACATAAAAACATACTAATTTCTCAACACTACCGGAATGTTGGTAGCTTAAAAAAATATTTGTCATGAAAACGTTGTGGAATGGCAACAATGGCATCCGTAAAATATAAAATTAAAAAGTTGAGCTGTCAATAAACCGGAAATGAAAAATCAGCTGGTAAGAATCCAGCCATTTTGCTAATTAGCGGGTTAAACAAGGGTGTGAGGCTACTTAATTTGACAGCTCATTTAAGACATTGCTAAGAAAATGATTTATTTCAGCCACGTATATAAGTAAGATTTTTTCTTAAACACCCCTTAAGTGTAACTTATTAGTTTATAAGTAAGACTGCAAGTTGTTAGTTTTCTTAAAACAACCGCTTTGAAAATTGTACACGACAATTATTAAGTAAACGATTGCTTTAAGAGAAATGAACGTTTACGTTGCCGGAAAAAAGAAGCCTAAAATGTAATAACTTTAAAACACTTTAACAATTGTCAAAACAGCGTATTCTTACCGCTATCAGTACGACCACAGCCCAACATTCGGGAAAGTCATGTCATGTTATTGTTTTGAAGCTGCCGCGTCACCGGGGAAAATCTAACGCTGGGAAAAGGAAATCTTACGGTTATGTGTTCTAGCAGAACCGTGGAATTTCATACTAAATGCTCACTCTTGTGTTTTACGACTATTCCTATAACTTAGCACTCCCGCACACTCTGAATCAGAATTTTTAATATTTTGTATACGGTTCTTCAAACCATACAGACAGAATTGTGTTGCTGGGGAGTTTGTTCCACCACTTCTTCTTACCAGCAAAACACATAGGAAGTGTTGAACGGCGGGCATTCTCGGGGCTGTCTTTTGTAAAGACCTGCAAAAAATGCTGATTTTCAGCCAGATTTGGGGTAACCTGGATAAACAAATAAATACTTTGAATAAATGACTTTTTATCTTTTATCTGAACTTCTGGTCGGCCCAAATTTTGATCGGACTCATAAATCGGGATCGAGGTATCAAGACGAAAGGTTAGTCAACTGGGTTTGTCCAACTTGTATAATGGCGTTTAAGATTATTAGTAATTCGACAAATATTTAATTAATAAATCGTCAAGTCTTCATTACTTACCAATTAAATTAACAGGCAGAGGCATATTTGACTCATGTTTGATATAAGATTACTTAATGAAGAAATGTTAAAAAAAGTGCAGTCAAATTTTATCATAACAGGACATAAATAAATCGTATATTTTATGTGTGTCAGATATCTCAGAGTGTATCAACCTCTTATCTCTAGACTTTAGGCCAGGGGGGACACTGCCGGCTCGTTATCTATGCCTCTATGGTGCACACAACAAAACACATAAGATAACTAGCTACAGACTACAGACTGTACCAAACGACGCGAGTAATAAGGAAATGGAATATGTGGAGGCAAATAGGTATAATATTGTGAATATTCATGCTAAATATAATGACTAATGCGAATATTTTATGGCGTTATTTGACAAAACTTTAATTTAAATAATTAATTTTAATTAAGCACCAAGACTACGGAACTGCAACTTAATCAATGGTCATCTAAATACTCAGACAGAAATGTAATTACCATAAACGAGAAAAGGTACAATTTAAGATAAATCTCGAAATTGCATTCAAGGTTGCTGCTGACGGTACATGCGCTCGCGCACCGAAGAACGCGCGCGACGATGCGTCCGGCGTCAGTCGATCCGCACTCGCCGTGGAAGTCAGACGCGCTCGCTCGCGGCCTATCGACGCATCGATAGCACAGCGCAGCCCGCGATAAAAAACCAGTGTTGTGTTATTTTTTTTGGCGAAAAAAGGATTTTGTTATAAAAATAGTGGAGTGACGACTTGGAGGAGGCGAGGTTTTTTTTTCTGTTAAGGTTCGTCTTTTTTTGGATAAAGTGGTAACGGTTTTTTTTTCATTGTGGTCTATGGTTGTTCAATTATTCTATTCGTTTTTATGAATGGAACCTTTTTCCTTTTGCTTATAGCGTCAGCAAAAAATACAATCCTAAGTTAATTGGTTTAGGGATACGTTTAATTAAAATTAATTTCCTAACTTAACATACGTAGTTATTTCTCGTACATAATATCCTATGATTAGTTTTTAAATTGGAATGAATGAATACCTAGGTATATCTTAAAAAGTTACAAATGAAATCATTGCACAAAATGATTGCAAAATATTTCCAAGAATACAAATTCTCTTTGTAAGTAGCTGAAAACTAAGATAACAACAATAAAATATATAATCTAGACAGATAAACTGCAACTGCAACGCCTTCCAACCATATTTATCGAAAAACAATGACGTCACATTATCTAAAAGTCGATAATCTACTCAAATACAATTGGACAGCTCTATATGTACTACATATTTATCGATAACTCCTTATCGATAATATTTGAGCGTAGTGACGTACTGTCATTATCGTAGTGTCGATAAATGGACAGCAAACGTCGATAGTCCCTGAAGGCTGTCATATAATAAAGTCTAGGGATTTATGTCATCATTTTAAATGTTAGAAGTAACTTTATATATTCATATTATGTGATATAATGTCATTGTTACGATAGAAAGTAGTAGAAATCAATGGCGCGGTAATTATTTTTAAGATAAGCCCTAAGATGACCATGAATTCAATTGTATTAGTCATTTTGTTTTATCTAGATACTTATTACTTACAAAGCAATCAGACAACTTCATGACATTAGATAATAACAGTTATTAAATTCAATCAAGTACATGATATTAATTTTGAAGTCATTTACAATATTAACATTAAAATTACTGGCTGTTCACAGTCGTATTACTCATTTACCACCAGAACAATTTCCCTCAACTAGGTAAAATAGCCTATGTCCTTTCTTGGGCTCTAGACTATCTTTGTACCATATAAATCGGTCCAGTAGTTTTGGAGTCAAAGAGCAATAAACAGACAGAGTCATATTTTTTAGTCTCGCAATGATGATTTTAGGATGGTTTTACATCATCTTATATTGCTTAATTTAATATGCATAAACAGAAGTAACACAATTTGCAACTTAATAATACTAAATCATAATAAACACATTTGATACGGTACGGTAAAAAAAAACACAAATTTCACCGCGAATAACCATAACAATTTTAATTACACGGTTTTGATATAAATGCTGTGTTATTATTTGTTGAGGAAAACGAGAATATGAAAAAAATATAAGTTATCTATACTAATACATATAATAAAGAGGAACTAATATTAAAAAAATACTGAGTTCTTATCTGTACTAATATGTATAATAAAGATGAAGCATATTTTTGTTTGTTTGTTTGTACCGTAAAAGCTTCGAAACTACTGAATCGATTTAGTAGTAATGGTTATTTATAAAACGCTATGCAATTGAAAACTGGATTTTTCAATATATTTAAAGGCTTTTTTCATCTATATGTTAATGTCCTGTGGATATTAAAATAGGTAATGCTGTAGTAATTAATCATAACGAAGGTTTTATTGAAATTGATGCTTGAATAAGAGTCCCTAAGTTTAGATTTACCTCAGGTATTAGTAATACCAAGAAAACTAAAAACTGAATTAAAACATTTAAACTAACAAAAAATACAAACAACCATTCTAAAATCTAATGTAGAAACCATTGACAATCTTTACATAGGTGCAATTCATTATTTTATTTATGTATTTTTTTGTGGAATCTTTCATTTTATTTACAAGAATGTTTACAAAACTACAAATATTTACAATAAGACTTAAAACTATCCTATTAAAAACATAAACCATATTCGACACAATGTACTTACTTACTTACACTACAACAAGCCTAATTAAAAAGTAACAAAAATAATGAAACTACAAGCGGTTCCTTTAACTTGCGTCTCAAACGGCTGATAAAACGGGGCAGCTGTTCAATAATTACAATTAAAAATAATACAAATAACTTCAAGTGGTATGTGTACTAAAATATCTGATCCTCGATATTCAAAGGGGAGAGAGTACACACTGCAAATTTTTAGTCGGCCGATAGTTTGTTTGGGCTCATAAATGAGTGTAAAGATGAATGGTAGCACGCATATTATAAAGATCAGGTATTTAGCTGGTATCAGATCTTGTGTTAAGTATGAATGTGGAAGGATGGGGCAGAGGTAGACAGAGGAAAAGATGGATTGATTGTCTGAAAGAGGACATGAAGCAGAAGGGATTGGATGTTAGTATGACGTCTGACAGAGAGGAATGGAAGAACAATACATATTGCGAAAACCACAAATGAGTTGGGAACAGTTCAGGGGAAAGAAGAAATCCGACAGAATTTGATTTTAATCACGATTTTCTTTAATATAAATTGTTGACCCGATGTCAATTATCGGCCGACTAAAAGTTTGAAGTGTGCGGTCTTGGTCTGGAAGGTTATTTTCGGAATAACCGTCTACGTGCTGAGAATCTTACATTTCGACAAACGCATGACATTTTAGAAGGTATGGCTTAAATTAGTTCTTTGGTTGTAGACGTTTGTCGGCATCGCAGTTTAAAATGTTTTGTATAGTTAAACATACTTGATACGGTTTAAATGGTTAACGCAATGAAACAATGTTTATTTACTTATTTTTTTTACTGAATACCTTAATTAATAAGTAGAATGAGGCTTAAAACTTGTGTTCGTAAAACTTTTTTATGTATCAACATCCGTAAGTTTTCTTTGATATTTATAGTGGAACAGGTTCAATTATTCTTTATTTTCTAAAAGTGAAGTATACTGGTAACTATAAAATCACTATTACCCTGATTGACCCATGGTTTACAGTTAATAAAGATAGTCACACGTCTCCAAAAACTGCTATCGTCGCAAAAATCTGGTAACTAATAATAAAAAATAACCAACATTTTTGTGCACTATGACCAAAATCCTTCACCTACACACAAATTTGCGAAAAAACGAAGCAATTATAAAATTACTGAACCGAAAAATCAACGTTTTCCGGTTTTTAGACAAAATGATTCAATTTAATGATAGAAATATTCGCAGAAATTATGTACCGTTATAACATTCACGTTTTTGCAAAGGTTCTAATAGTATAAATATATTTTATATGTCTGGGTTATAGTTTATTTAAATATTTATGAGGCATTTCTGACCTTACTTTCAATGATTCTAGTGAACTCCGTACTTGCGAAATATAAAGAATGTGAATAGTTAAACTATTTAACTAGGGAGCCATTTATAAACACAGGCATAATATAATGGATATTTAAAAATTTAAAAAGTAGGGGTTTGCAGGTCCAGTAAAAAAAAAACAAAAAAAAAATATTCAAAGATGTTAGTGATTGACACTCAAACACTTGACCAACTATAATAGTTAATATCAAATTCCTCTGAAAAAAAGCCTTTTCCTACAAAATCATAATTCACTTTCTCCAAGTAATTTTCTTACCTTCAGTGCAAAATATTCAAAACGACCAAGTCACCTGAATCGACAGTTTCCCTTCTTATCGATACAATAAGACTCGATATCGAATCGGTATGCTTATCTAAGCTACGGTAGAAAGCCATTGTTATTTGTACATTATTTTCGCTTCATAACGAATAAAATTATCGATAAGCAATCGGTATGCTGAAGATGATGGAATTTTGCAAGAACTTTCTTTTGTTATTAAGAAATAGTCGTTCAATATAGTTTATTTTTCATTTCTATACATGGTTTATTTTATTTTAATTTATAGTGTGGTATGCGATAAAAAAATAGTCATGGAGACCTTAGAAATGATTGAAAGATGTTCGGAATGTTAAACAAATATACAAATTCTCAGGGGTAAAGTACTATAGGTATTACTTGTGACTTTATTATAAGTAGTTTAGTACCACAGTCACAATGAAAGAATTTCAATATCATGACAGTAGTTTTAGAGATTATCTTTTACAGATATACAGACTCAAACATACTAAAGATAAAATTGTTTGGATGCTGTCAAATACAAACTCTGACATTTTAAAGATACCTTTATCTTATGTAAAAAAGACTGAAAATATATTATGATACAAGCCCAACCCATTTCTCTTTACTGACTAATCTTACAAAGAAATCCGGAAAAACAGTCTATAGATAAGTGAGTCATAAATAAATCACTTTTATTTGTTCGGCGTAGAAACAGTGAATCATTTTTAATTGCGACAAATATACGTTCTGACATATTAATGGAGTCTTTGGTCTGATCTGCGGTCAGATGTCGTAAATATTTTCGAGACATTCTGATATCTACCAAATGTATAGAACACCCAGAAAGAACACGCTTGGCATTTTCTTTCATGATATTTCAGTTTTTCTAATGTAAGTAAATCTTTTCTATATGTAATAGTATAAAGTTGAAGAGTTGGTTACTTAATCGCGCTTATCTCTGAAACCATATGTCCGATTTGAAAAATTGTTATAGCGTTAGATAGCCCATTTATCAAAGAAGCTTGTAGTGTACTTTTTTATCCAGATGCGCTGAGTATTTCCCGTGGAAAGCGAGTAAGACTTGCAGAAGCTAGTCGCATTATACAGGATCAAAATATTTTTTTACCGACTTCCCAAAAAAGAGGAAGTTCTCATCTCAGATAGGTATTTGTATTTTTTCTACCTTCATAACTCAACATTATAACACACCAAACATTCATAATTTCTACTGAAACATCTAAAGTTTCGCTCCAAAAATACTAAGTAAAGTCACCCGGCGCGCGCGCAGTTCGTCTCTGAACTCGAAATAAATGCGCCGCGGGTGATGCTGTAAACAGATTAGCCTACTAACTGTACAGTCAGCAAAACAGTTGGTGTTTTGAATATTAAAGGACTTGTATGGTTAGCAAACAAGTTATTTAACAATTAGGTAAAGAATTTAAAGTGGCTTGGTCGAGTTTGATAAAATTTCACATGGACATTTTGTGTTATGGCTTTTTATCTGGGCGCGTAAAAAATATACAACACCACTTTTTTGCCAGTTACATAATATAAAGAATTAAAAATTGCTAGAACAACTTTGATAAAATTTGGAATGCATATTTTGTGAAGTGGGTTTTTAACCCGGTGCGTGAAATATGTAGTTCTCTTTAGGATGCGTGAGAAACACATAGTAACAGAAATTGAAAATAATAATAAAAATAGTAGGTAATTTAATTAATAAAAGTGTCACAGATAATAATAGTTCATGTGAACAAACGTGTCTAATCACGTTGTACGTTGTTTGATGTCGTAAAAAATACTAGACCAAATAAAACAATTTATTATTTACCAACTACGCAACCTAATAAATTCGTTATCATATAATATAGACTGATTATATTAATGATCATATAGATCTTTATCCGCGTATCAAGTAACAAAAACAACATACCTACTAAAAAATACATATTTTTACAGGTACAAAAAAAGTATTCTATTAAAATGACATAGCAAATTAATATGCGCATAAAAAAATAATGTCATTTTTTTTGCTTAGATATTTACAATAAAGATAAAAAAACTATACTAGTAAAAACAAAAAAAAGAGAGAGAGAGAGAAAATAAATAAATTAATATCAAACTAAAATAAACATTCGACTTTTTTGCTATCTCTACCGCTGCGACAACGGAAGTCAACAGAGCGTGCGCTTGCGCAACCGGCGGATCTGCCATTGTCTTGTCGTTGCTGACCCTACCAAGTCAATACACGTGCTTGTTCATACATTGTTTTCATACACATATAATTATTGTTGCTTTTTGGCCTACTTTTAGAATTAATGGCCGTCTTTAAGAGTGAGTACACGGCAAACTTTTAGTCGGCCGATAGTGTTTTTAAAGGGAAATCGTCAAATGACCCTCTCGCTGTGGGTGCAGCGTGAGGAAGCGTCAGACTCTTACCGTAGGACCACAAAACTTTTAAACACCTGTTGAACACTTGTCTAAAAAATGGCAGATTATGACGTTGAAATAAGGTTTGTTTAGCTGCCACGCTTTTTTTAGACATGTGTTCAACAGTGGTTTAAGTTTTTGTAGTTAGGCTGTTATTGACTAAAACCCATCATGTTCCTTCCTAAGCCCTTTATGTACTAAAGCCGCGGTAACTCTTTCGAACAATCCCCCAGATTTTTTAGGCTCATAAATCAGTATGAAGATGAATGGTAGTACGCACATTACAAAGATCGGTATTTAGCCGGTATGAAACTGACTGAAAACTTTCATTGGAATCAAGATTTTCTTTAAAAGTTTTTGGCAACTATTGGGCCAACTATTGGCCGACTTTTTAGTCTGCAATGTGCTACTTTAAGTTAGAAAAAAAATATTATGTGAACATCTGTCATACATTTATGTAATTTTGTAGACAATGTGCTAATTTATGTTTCAGCAATGTGGGAGAGTAATCTAGACTGTTGGAATTTTAGGTCATGCAAGTTTTGTAAACTAAATGTCTTAGAGATTTTGTATGGGGTACTAAACCTCGTTTCATTGAATAGTTTGTGTGTAATTGGGTTACTTACTTGTGTGGTTGAGTTACGATACTATGAACAGGCGTAGGTTTTGTGTTTAAATGTAGCCTAAAATGTTTATTCTGGTCTATATTTATAACTTATGTATTTCTTTGTTTTTTGACTCGAGTCTGAGTACCAGCAGTGTTTTACAAGGATCCATTGCCTATCTGACCTCCTCAACCCAGTTACCTGGGCAACTCGATACCTCTAGGCAAGACTGGTTGTCACACGTTCTAGCTTGACTACCGTAACTACTACCAGAGATTGGTCAAATGACAGTCGGGGCCCACCAGCAAAACATGCCTTCCGAAACACAGAACAACTCGTTACGCCATAGGTCACCCATCCACGTACCGACCGCGCCAAGCCTTACCTACTAAGGCACGTAACTAAACTCTAGTCCTAGAATCAGTTGCATCATAATGACGTACACACATTCCTAGTATCAAAGCCTAGGTCACAGCTCGTATCTAGGCTATTTATACTAATAGTGTTACTAGGTAATAGGTATCTAGGCAATACCTGAATAACTCGCATACTTATATGATGAATAAGTAAGATGGGCTTATTCGAGGATTAAATAGGATTTGGGTAGCGCAAAGAGTTTTTGTTTTTTAGGTCATGTAAACAAAAATATGTTGTGATGTCAGAATGGTGATGAAGGGATTTTTAGCAGGTTTATAGGTTTCGGAACTTGATGATGTCAGTGTTTTAGTCATTTATGTGGTCAGTCATGAGATACTTTTAGATTTTAGTTTAACAGTCAGAGAAAACTTCGTGTGCAAAGTTTTTCAGAAGTGAGATTTCAGAGTGGTTCATTGCTTTTCTTTATAAGAAAATATAAAAAAGTTAAGACATATATAGGCAAGATTTACCTAATAGAAACAGTAAGTCTGACACCAGTCTAACCAAGGGGTATCGGGTTGCCCGGGTAACTGGGTTGAGGGGGTCAGATAGGCAGTCGCTCCTTGTAAAGCACTGGTACTCAGCTGAATCCGGTTAGACTGGAAGCCGACCCCAACATGATTGGGAAAAGGCTCGGAGGATGTTGATTTACCCAATAGAAACAGGACTAACCAAGTATATACAACCACTTATATCACTCGATTCCAATCAATCATTCAGCATAATCGATTACATTATCGATGCGTTCAATCGAGAACGGTCTGATAATTGCGAGTTTGCGAGTAGTTTTCACAAACGATCGCGTCTAATGAGCCGAGAGATATGTATGAAACAATTACGTATTATGATGAGGTATTGACTGCTACTATTAGTTAATTATGGAGTAGCACTACACCGCGGTTGCACTCGTATCTTCAGAGAACTATGAGGTCTTTGTGCATTCGAATATAAGGTACATAACCTTTGAAGGGTCAAAAATATTTTTCGTGTAGATAATCGAAATAAAGAAAAGCTTAACTTCTCATTTCTGCACTGGTTGTTTCCCCTTATATTATTTTGATGGGAAATCATCGAAAGAGTCTGACACTTCAGACTCTTTCTGACTAAAACCCACCATTTTCCTTCTAAATCTCTTCATGTACCAGTGTTGCGGTAATTCTTTCGAACCACCATGCAGCCCCGCACCGGCTATTCCTCTCGGATCCTAAATAACTTTCATCCAAATCTTAATATCAAAAATATTAAACGTGTAGAAGTAACAAAACAAACTTACCTATAAACTAATATCAATGTAGTTACAAGAGCTTTCAAGATTTTCCTCAAACTTTGAAACCTAAAACAAACACACCATACATTAGCAAAACACACATCACTCTATCGATCATTCACTCTCCACACTGCGCAGGAGTAGAACCCGCGAAAGCGCGCACTGAGGCGCGGCGCGCGACCGTGCGTGTGGGTAAATGAACTGTGGCGCCACTGTGCTGGTGATTTATTTATATTATTTATTTATTTATTAGGATGGCCAACCGGGGCCCGATTCTGCTAAGTTAATAATGTGAAAATTGAATAACAATTGAATCGTAAGAGCAGTTTTAACCTCATCGGGCATTCCGCAACTAATATAAGAATAATCGTATGCCAATGACATTTCATAAGTTTGATATTGGTCTGCCATGTCTATAGGCTAGGCTTTTGTCGCTGTAAAATTAGCAGAATCGAGCCCCTGATGGTGGAGTTATTGCCTGTAGGATGTCATATGTTTTGACCTTTTGTTGTGGGTTTTTTTGGTATTGACAGGATTGTTGGGTGAACTTTAGTGGGGTCCGATTTTTCGTCTGATTGGAGCATTTTGAATATATAAACTATTGTTGCTCCTAGTTTCTTTAATAGATAGTCAATGATAATTGTAGATATAGGATAAATGAGCTTTGGTCTCGTCGGACAAATCCGGTGTAAAAGACAAGTGCGTTGGATTTTACAACCGCAAAATCAAACTGATTGAAATATTTAATTAAGATGAATATTAAAATCTAAATGCATGTCTAAGCAGCTTACCTTTTGGCGCTAACATTGCCATTAGAATTAATTAATCCCTAATAAAAAATAGTATTAAGAAGGCTCCCTATGTATCTACTAATAAAACCACAAATTGATTAATAAATAATTCATTTGCGGCATCACCAAAATAATCTTGTCTTGCATTAAAACATAATATCTTGATTATCAAACAGGTGTTACTGCTACTTTATTTTAGTCACACATGAATTATCCTAACCACAAAAAAATAATCCACTTATGTTCAGCAATTTTCAAACCATTTTAATTTAAAAGCTAAAGACATACTTGACCTCTTCAAAAAAGGTCAACAGAACAATCACAAACCCATTTCAATTATTAATACTATTACATATAATTGCTATCTTTGAAATCATTATCTATTTTTTTCTAAGTCTAGACAAAAAATTAAGTAGCATGTCAACTGGCAGTATGATATAGACGCCGTTGCCATCAGGCTAATTATAAACAATTGCTTGTTGCCTGTCAAATCATTCGCCGACAACCAAGGACTTTCTTTAAGATTTCTTTCTTAGAATTTCTTTCTTTAAGACTATAAAACCACCAATTTAAGTTGACCCCCGGAATTTTGCGGAACTAATTGAAATGTACAATAGACTGCACATCAGTGCTAACTGTCATGCACCTTAACTCAATACGAGGGCTGCCTTTTAAGTTTTGTCGTTTGAAATAAGTATAGATAATCCAGTAAGTTATTACCGTTTATTGTTTTTTTAAGAATACTCAGCGATATTTAATGCACTTTTGCATACGTTCAAACCAGTTTTTAAATATTTATTCCATTCCAAAGTGAGGGTAGTCAAAACGGCCGATTGATATACGTCAACAGCTTCTTCAAGTGTGCTGAAAGGTAGACCAAGAAGAATTTTCTTAATTTTGGGGAATGTAATAAAATTATTAGTGCTTAAGTTAGAGCTGTAAGGGGGATGATCCAATATTTCAACATTTTGGGAACTCAAAAACATCTTTGTTTGGCGGGCGGTGTGCGAACTTGCATTGTCATGGTGCAGGATCGTTCGACGTCTTGGATTATTTTTTCTAAATTCGGTGATGACTTTTGGCAAACAAGCAGTGGTATACGAGTCAGCGGTAACCGTCTCACGATAGTTTAGTACAATAGTGGCGACATGATCACCCTTTGCCAAAAACGAGGCAACCATTTTTTTTTTAAGTGGCTTGCGAGCGTACGACTTTGGTCGGTTTTGGCTCGTCTTGGAAGACCTAGACAGCTGACTGCTGCTTAGAATCCGGATCGTAAGCGTATATCCAGGACTCGTTCCCACTAACTATATTATAGACCTGCTTTGACTTTCCTCGGTCGAATCGCTGCAGAGTTTGACGTCAAGAACTTACTCGGGGTATTTATTGGTCGTCGCTAAGAAAATATGGTATCCGAGGAGAGATCATCTATCTTACGCCAAGTTCTTGGTGTAGGATATTTTTGACTGTGGTCCCTGAAATGCCCACGGATGCCTCTATTTCACTGTATGTTACATGTCCGTCTGCGAGGATTAGCTGCTGCACAGCCATGATATAGACTTGCATCATGGCAGTTTTTGGACGACCCTCACTTGGCTTGTCACTGAAGCTAGAGTGCCCACGTTGAAATTCTAAATATCAGCGTTCTACAATCCTCAAGCACGGTGCTACATTACTTAACACAGAACTAATCTCCTCAAAGCACAGAAGTGGCGAGAATCCCCTTTTAAAGTTGTAGAAAATTATCACACGTAAATTTTCCGTACACATTTCCATTTTTACAACCGACCTGTCACCTTTAAATAGACGATGCAATAAAACTATTCGACCAATTAAAAAACATTAAATTGTTTTCGAATTCTGCATTAAAAAAGATGAAAATGGCATATATACATTTTTGTAATAATCGCGGGAAGTTAGTAAACGACAGAACTTAAAAGGCAGCCTTACGTAGTAATAAGTACGATTTTCCTATAAAACTGTTACCACTGACCTGCCGTTGACTGTACCCAATCTGACGTTTGTTTGACGTGTCTCCTGACAAGTGGCGCCGTCTGCAGAGGTCAGCTTATATTGGTTATGATGTACGAATTAGTTGACACTTAGAACATTTGTCATAGTTATGCGGCGGTTACGAAATCTGTAATTGAGATAAAAAAATGGATGCTTGTTTCATGTCCGGGGTTAATAGTTCACGATACTTCATTTTGTAGCGATGACAGTATTATCAGAAGGCCAACTATTTTTGTAAAATGGTTCATACTTAACACATTTAGAAAACAGTTATTTTTTTGAATTCTTGGTAAATAATCCATTTAAAACACTTCTTACATAATTATTGATTTATTAAAGGTTTACCAACAGCTTCTGTGTAGAAAAAGCTTAGAGTACAGTTTTTGTTATGACTAGGACTTACACAGTCGCCAATTATAGTTAATTACCCAATATTCACACAATATAACTAGAACACGAATGAGTACGCAGTTCAAAATATAGAAACGTACCTAGTCAATAAAATCGTCTTATAAACTTACTTAAATGCATCATCCATGATCCTCCTGCCCTTATCACAATTTTATTTGGGGTCGGTGCAGCATTTCTTCGCCTTTCATACTCTTCTAACTGCCGTCACAAATATTTCATAACTTTTTATGCTTCTGTACATACATAAATAGATCAGCTTTTCAAAACTAACCTCAAATTTTTCCTTGTTACAGACCAGTAATGTCCATCTAGCTGAACATTATCTACAATGGCGAGCGCAGGAGCAGTTCTCCTTGAGGCTCGGCCTTTCCGGCCCTTCAAGTCTTCCGAGGAGTACCTGTATGCCATGAAAGAGGACTTGGCGGAGTGGCTGACTGTCCTCTACCCTGAACTCAGGATCAATGCCGATAACTTCCTGGATAGGCTCGATACGGGCGTCGCTTTGTGCAGGGTGAGTTTTAATTCTAGTTTTCTATGTCTATTGAAAATTTCAATTTATGTGCTATGTTGATATTACTGTCCTGCAGAGGTTAAACAAGGTATTTCTTGAGTTTGAGTGAGAACTCTGGAAACTCATTGATTAATCGTTAATTTTGATGTTTGCGTAGGTAATGTTTTACTTTGATTTTATGGTCAGAACATTAAATGGTAATCCTTATCAGCATTGGTACAAAATGATATTGATACTTACGATTTTTTGTTTATTTGTTTTTCGTTACCTATTATGAAACTGTCATCTGTCTCATGTGTCTCATGTATGCGTAAATAATAAATTTTTCTGCCGATAAAATATCACGTTTCATTGATCGTGAAATTTTAAGCCGAAGGAAGAGATTATGTCAAAGATTATGATACAGAGGCGCCAAAATATGCGAATTTAAATACGTTATCTAAAAACAGATACGACAAGTCGTTATAGTGGTATTACTAAGGAATTTATTTGACAAATATTTTTTGTTAGATTAGACAGATAAAGTGCGATGACAGTATTTCGTGTTTTACAATCTATTGTTCTTTGAATAAATTAACTTTTTTACCTGTTATTGACAGTTTTAAGAACTGTTAAGTAATGTTTATTAATAGGGTCTCGTGTAATATTTCGCACGTTATTATGAACTCTGTATGTTCACGTCATTGGTATAAATACCTATATGACTTTGAGTTTAGACACAAAATAAATAATTTATGTTGTGCTATAGATGAGTGAGGAAACAAATATTAAAATAATGCTTATGACAGGATGAGTTAGACAGGAGTGTTAAAGTGGTTTGGGTTAATTCGTCAACTTATGACGCCTATGAAATTAAGCAGGTAATTTTTTCTTGGTGTAATTTTATGTTAATAAAATACATTAAGTAGATACATATTAACAGTGCCAGTCAAATATGCCAAAAAAGTCTTATCCAATTGAATCTGCATTTGATATGATTTCAAAATAACAAGACCTGTAAAGTAAACTGTACCTAATTATCTCATCTACTATATATAATCCTTTATATTATGATATTCAATACCCTTCCTAATACAGGAAGATGACAGCTAATATAACAGTTCCCAGTCAAGTCATCAGGATATCCTGCACTATTAGGACTCTTACATAACTTTATACAAACACGTCACGTGCCTTCGACACCTAGTGTACTTGCACTGCGCTTAAATATTATTGACTAGCAGTTTTCCCGCGGTTTCACCCGCGTCCCGTGGGAACTACTGCCTGTACTGGGATAAAATATAGCCTATGTTACTCGGGAAGAGTGTAGCTTCGCAAAAGTAAAAAAAAAGGTTCAATGGTTTCGGAACCCTTAGGATACAAGCTTATGTAAAATTCTGAGCTGATTCTACTGAACTTAGGATGATTTAGTCAGTTTTTTTTTCAATTTCATGAGGAGTATATAAAATACTGTCTTTCAGCGTAATTTCAATAGTAATTTACTCATACATTATGATACTTCATAGGTGTTGACGTTAAAAGTTAGCAATAATACAACTTCCTGAAATATTATCGTGTTAAAGAGGCCAATAAATTATTATCGACGATAAGACTTACTGATTAGCTGTGTGAACTAATTGGAAATAATATGTTCTGTATGTAGATATGAGGGGACAAGTATTTCTCCATAATATGTACTTACGTATAATTGAATTGAAATTGACTTTTCCCTTACGTCATTTGTATATATTGTATGAAACCGTTCCTGAAATATACTTAAAAAAATCTTAATAAGGCTTAAGTAAGTTACTATAGTAGGTACATATATCCTTAAAATAAAATAACGTTTATTTATCCAAAAATACAGAATGATACCGAGATTTTAAGCTAAAGATTTATATTAATACATTCAGAGTTCGTTCTAAACAAACAATCCTTTTATCAGTCTTCCTAATTTGATAATAAGAAAAAAACTTCCTAGTTTCATCATTTTTCGTTCACGAACGCTTTTCTCCAAAACAGAGCGACCGTAATTCGTAAAGTTTTCAAAACACCTGAGGTCAACGAACGTACTCAGAAAGGATAGCAACTTATCACCTTATGGAACGAGTTCGGTAGAATTTATTGCAAGTTTGTGTACCTTTATAAATATAAATAAACTTTTTAATTTTGCTGTTAAATGTCGCAGTTCTCATGGTCAGGAGCGGAATATTTATGTGCATTGAAATTGGTAGGAAGGGTAAAATAAGTTATTTTATAGATACAAGAACTACTTATTTTATATAGGTAAATCATTAAAATTATCCAAAATTATCAGAAAACCTGAAAAATCTGAAAACACAAATAATTTAAAACCGCCTAGAATATCTCTTAAATCCATTACAAACCTATTGTATCCCGGGATACAATAATTGTGGCTTTCTTTAAACTATCTAGTTTGGATTACTTACTATCTGGCGATTAGAGATTATACACAATTTATATGGAGCTAATGTCAAAATTCAATCTCTAATCGACGGATAGATAACTTATAGAAATCGAGCCTTAATCAATATCATGCATTTCATAATAATACAAACATGTTTTTCCTAGCGTTGGTTATAAGACCAATCACTTCGCTGAGTAAACAGTGTTGTTATCAAGCTCTCGATTGATAAGATTATATTATATACTGACCGACTAACTGCACTTGAGTGCTCAGACTGTTAATATTGTACAAGTTTATTTAGTCTATAAATCAAATCATCATCATCTGCCGAGCCTTTTTCCCAACTATGTTGGGGTCGGCTTCCAGTCTGACCGGATGAACCGGATGTAGATGAGTACCAGTGCTTTACAAGGAGCGACTACCTATCTGACCTCCTCAACCCGGTTAATCGGCAAACCTAATAACCCTAGTTAGGTAGGTTAGTCTATAAATAAAAATTGGAATAACTATGCAAACAAATACAAAACCCCTTTTGAATAAAAGAAAATGATGAGTGAAATGAAAGCTTGATTGTTTTTCGATATTTCCGCGGCAAAACATTGAATGGAACAATCGAATGAATTTAATTCGGTAGAGAGGTAGATCAAATTATGGGAAAATATACGAAATGGTATTTAGATGTGTTTAGTCATTTCTTCAGGGCACAATTAGAGAGATTGGCCAAGAATATTAATAAAATACTAAAATAGAAAGATAAATCCTTCAACTGATTAAACACTTTACAAAACTACTAATGATCTCTACAGCTCAGACAATATTGCAAAAATCGGCACATTACAAACTAATCGACGATTAATTAACCGTCAATCAGGATTAACGTTACAAAATCGTCGCTAAACATCAGATTAACGTGAGATTTACTAATGGCCGACGAATTTCTATTAATTATTGCATTTATTGCGAAACGCCAATTAGTTTTATTCTATTTTATTGAGCAAGCTGATAAGTGAAAGATGTTATTTAAATACGTATTTAAGATAACATTGCGTGAAACAGTACATTAAAACGTTATAAATTAGATATTTTTTAGCTAATGAGATAGTTTTTGGGGCTATTAGAAAAAAAGCTTGTAATATTTTATAGGACTGGCTTTTAGTGGCAATCGTGGGAGATTAAGTGAAAAAGTGCTTTGAAACAAGCAACAATTTATCCAGGCATTTTTAGTCTTTAAAAATAACTGTACATCAAATTGGATAAAATAAAAGCAAAGCTGATACAAGTTTTTAAATTCAGGAAGCAGTATTAATCGTTCTAGCTTTCATTCTTACAGATTTAAGCATAGGTAATATGACGACTTTCGTAAACAGTGACAAGAGCTACACTTATTAAACTGAATCATAAAAAAATCGTGATTCAATTAGCCCAATAAATCGATAATCACAACAACCTTTTAATAACCTAATTAACAGATTAAAATCACCGTTACAACAATAGAAAACTTAACAATTAAGTTTTAGTTATTGTAATTATTAATTAATTTTAAACCTACAGCTAAGTCGCGGACCAAGGTTAGGTTGCAACATACAACAACAAGTTAGTCACGAATTAAGATAAACCCTATTTATAATTAACTAAATAATTTAATAATTTGTTTATTTTTGAACTTATTTATCGCTTAGGTACATTTGTTGTCAAACGGAAAATTTAGGTGCATGTAATACAGGTGCCATTTTGAATTCTAAAATAGGTGCATGTAATACTAAGCGAAGTCTTCTGATACCTATTGCAATTTAATGGGAAGATGTATGTTTTTATGTTATTATGGCATAAAAGACTAATAAAGTAAATAATTATGTTTCATGAATATTTAGTCAGGAGACCAATTGTATTTAATTGTTTGTAAGTTTTCATACTTATCCTTTGGTAGATTTTTACTGCTTGCGTATCATGTATTGAAAGCTTCGTAGCAAACATTATTAGTGCTCCTCGCAGTATGTTTTAAATCAATTGCTTTATTAATGAACTCATATTCTATTCAATCAATTTCATACCATATGGCGTTGCAACATAAGCTACACTTATCATAAAGGAAAAAACTTAAAACTCTGATAAGCTATCGTTCTGATAAGTTACGACAATAATGAAGTTCTATAAATAACCTCAACGCACTGCACTGTGGTTAAAAATAAACTTTTATCGCATTGAGCCGATACCAAATTGATGTCTTGAATATGTCATAATACCTTCTGAGTCCTGAGTATTTCCTGTACATCCAAAGGTCGCCTGGTACATCATTTTTGGAGATTAAATACCGTTGGGTATCTTCCAGACTTCTGTGTTACTATAATTAGTATTTTATCTGGTTAAATTGTTATAATTGGAGTGGAATTAAGGTTTATCCTGTTTTGAAATAAGTTAATCTATAGAAATGTTGTCTTTAAGTAGTTTTCGAATGTTTCTTTGCGCATCTGGGATAGCATTTCTGGATAACTGGACTATCTCAAAAAAAAAAAAAAATCGGTCGAGCAGTTCCTGAGATTAGCGAGTTCAAACAAGCAAAGAAACTCTTTAGATTTACAATACAGGAGTGGTAATTTATTACATATTTTATACTTAGATAAGAAAACTAGGATTAAACAGTACTGAGACACTACAGACAATTGTGGTTAAAACTATTTATAAAATTAAATATTCAAACTAAAATTATTTAAATCAACGGAAAAATACAAGCGCATAAACTTCTGAAATTCAATTTATTGGGAATGTACAAATAAATGAGTAATAAGTAATAAACTGAATAAACAGGACAAATACATCGTTTTAGTGAGTAGTCACAGTATGACTGTACCTTCAGTTTCATAGGATTTATCAGCTGTATTCATTCAACAAACATGTCTGGGTTTTCAGTTGTAAGCAATATTACAGTTTTAGTTCAAAACAAGAGTAGGTATCACAGGAGGTCTGTGAATTAAAACTTTTGGGGACAATTACTCAGCTTTTTCCACTAACCATTTAGCCACTGAAAAAAACATAAATCCATATTTGATTTAGATCTATCATTTTTAGTTGACTGATGATTTTGAATCAGGTTTTAGTCGTTCTGTGTAATACCTGCAGTGGTACTTAGCTGCATCTGATTAGACTGAAAACCAGACCAAGCCTCGTTGAGAAAGATATAGGCAGACGAATGTACTGATTTTTCTTATCTATTTTTTTCGTGCAAGAGATATTTAACAGGTATTTATCACCATTCATTAAGTACCTAGATGTAAAGGGCTTTCTCTGTAACTCATTGCCGGGAAAAGCCATATATTTTTGAAATATTATTTAGAAGTGCGACAATTCCACACTGGTACACATTCAAACGCTTCCACATTTCCGACCTTGAATGGTCAAGCGTGTGTTGTGTCAGCTCATTAGCAAGTCGGAACAGCTGGCGTGAGGCAACTCGACCCTCGCTCACTGTACACAGGAATTTCGCAAAAAAGGATCGTTTTGGTGAAAGGGGCATAATAAATAGAAGTGGATTTGGATGATTTTGTGGTATAATTTTCCCCTGTCTAGTTTTGGCATCAGTTTTGATATGTAGTTACCTATACTTAATGCAATAAAGAGGAAACTTTTTATTTGTTTGCCTAAAGGCTAACCTTTAAAGCTAAAGGCTTTAAAACTACAGAACAGATTTGAAAAATTATTTATCGAAGCTAGACTATCCCTTACTAACATAGACTAGTGTATTGTATCCTTGTACGGGAAGAAGTTCCCCTAAGACGCTGATGAAATCGCAAGAAAACAAACAAAAAGTATTTATTAGTTGATACATGCAGTGTTATAATACAATTTAATTTAACAATGCTCATTTGCTTCACAAAACTGTTTGAATGAATGAAACCATACACCAAGCAGACCAGCCCCAGATTATTCACAACTGAATGCATCATTATGAATGAAATGGTTCACAAACGTCTTATTCTCGTTTTATGATTCACTTGACTCGGTTGTTTCAGTATTCCGACAAACCGTTACTCACGAGTCAGTCACTTGAGAAAACTTCCGGCCTAACAATAATCATTATTGTAAAACATATGTTTCGTACTTAGAGCATTGAATCAACTGGAACCGCCACAAAGTTTATGCCAAAGTCTGGATATTAATGCGAGGGCCTAACAAATTTCAAATAACGCGTACATCCACATGGCCACATGACAGAATTGTCAAACAAGTATAAACTTCATTCGTATCTTGTTAGCAAAGCAGCGTCTCTCGTTGGTTGAATGCTCTAAAGTTTTGTATTATGTTCAAGAGTTTTGAGTTCATTGTTTTTTTTCTTCTTAGTCTTTATGATGATTCAATAAGTCTACAAGTGTAGGTAGTTTTTTGAGCCTAAATTATTATCTTTGAAATGTTGTTTTGTGTTCTTGTTGCTTACTTTTTATTTAATTTCTGTTCTGTTTAGTTTTTTTACGCTAAATTTATATTTAAAGTACTTAGGTACGATCATTAATTGATTTTTATTATTGTTAGAAATTATGATGCGTGAGTTCATCGACCTATCAATGAATAATTCGATTAATACTGAATGTATACCATCAGATATAGTTTATAAGTAACTTATAATTTCTTATAACTCGCCAAGGTGAACCTAACCTTGCCTTAGAAATTCAAAACTTAGCATTAAAGTTAACCTCCAAAATTCCCTGTTGCAGCCTTTAATGCAAAATTAACGACTTCTAAGAAAATATTTTCGATAACGACGCAATATTTCGGCCCAAATTTTATGATCTTCAGTCAAAACTGTGTAATTTGTTGTGAGTATCAATTTTCTTTAATGTATTCTTAAGTAAGGTTTAATTGAAAACTTGTTAGTTTGTTGCAAAGCGGTGTAGCAAAAGGATATTAGCATATCTTTACTTGTGTCAAAATAGGAACCATGCTGGTTTGAACATGATAAACATATGTGAAGACATAGTGACATACTGCTATGTAAGAATCGAATCTAACACATGGGTAGAATACAAAACTGATCTTCATCACATAAAAATAGGTAAAGAAAATGGAAGACGTGTAAAACTTAAACATTATAAACTCTTATCTCTTTAAACTACTCCCTCTTCCATGCATTTACATTAATAAAAATGAAAAGCTGACTTTAAACTATACCTTAACATTCTAGCTTTACTAATTATGCTGTAATAAAAGATAATTGAGATGTAATAAGAGAAAACACTAGAGCAGCAAAAGTGAATAAACGACTTGCAGCAAACCTAATAAGTGTTCCAGCTAACTCAACCAACATCTATACAGAGGTCCTGCTTCGAACAGCACAAATACAATCAAATACAATCTATTGGCATTACAAACAAGGTCAGGTATTAACAACCTAATAGTTATTCCACAATGGCATACACATCAACGTTTATCTCAACATCTCAGTTTAAGCTGATAGCCAAATCTTGAGATATAAGTAACTGTTTGTTGAAACGGTTAGTAAGGGAGTAGAAGATGCTGTGGTACTTTGGTGAAGGATAATAATATTGATTTCTTCTAGTCAATATGTCGAATTAAAACAGGGTGTACTTTTAGAGGTTATGCTTTACTTACAAACGGTTCCCACGGTCCCTAGGAATTATCGCGCACCCAGATAAAGAGTAGCCTATAGCTTCGTTGGTAATTGGGCTATCTAACATTGAAATATTTGTCCACGGGACTAGCGTTGCTGAGATCAGTGCGTTCAAGCAAACACATCAGCTTTATTTTTATGAGTATAGACTCGCTTCCTTTCCTATCTAAAAAAGACCTTTATGGAGAACTTTCAGTTGTGCAGTAAGTACTTAGTTCATAGTTAGACGAAAATTTCTCCGTCCTAACTTCTAAAAGACTAACTTATATTTCACCTTCAATACTTTCATGACTCATTTTGAAATTCACGTGTTTTCAGTCAAGTCTTGATGTTTTTATTATTTTAACATGTATTTCACGTGAATCTGTCTAGATCGTTAGATAGTGCAGATAGCTATCAGACAATATAGATTTGAATGTCAGTTTAGTAGCATCTTAATTCGTGATTCGCATTACAGGGAATTGTAAGTGCAGTATTTTTAATATTTAAAGACAGGTGTGTCTGACCCGTTATGTTTCGGAGCAAGGACATGAAGATGAGTACTTTCTAAATTGAACAGAAATAAAAATGGAAGGATTATATCAATATGTTATTGCTAATGAATGTTGTGAGTGGAATGTGAGAATTTCTTGAGAGCAAACAACACTGTTCAACAATAGTCAGAGTGCCTTGTGTTTTATTGCATGTTTTAAACATACTTTATATTAATCTCGTTCAATCTATACGTAAATAAAATGGAAATCTTCAACATATTCTAAGTCAGACTCTCCATACAACTTCTTATCCAATTTATTTTGGGTCGACGCAACAAGTAATCCGTTGTACTAGTCCTCTCTGTGGTCAGTCCATCCTCTTTTCTCCCTCTCATCAATCTTCATTTGTTGCAAGCGTTTCATCCCTCCTCATTGCATGCTTATGCCATGACAACCGCTTGTCTCTCATCTTTCCAGTCTCCTCACACTTAGATACCACAGAAGCCCCTCCATAACATGACTTCCTATAATAACACCATTCCATTCCTCATACCACAACAAACTACAGCTTGTCTAAACAGACTATCGTTGGATCGTCCTTGCGATACACATCGGCTGTAATTACCGAGCTCGCGGGCGGAGGCGCCGGTGCAGGTGGCTGTAAGCTCGCAGTGATACACGTGGATGAAAGAAGGTTTAGTTTGTTTGGTGTTTGGAATAGAAGTGTAACTTAACCTTCATATAAAAAAATATGTATTCAAAAATCTGGATGGAGAATCTTTCGCTTTTTGGGCAGTCAGTTTATACCTGTACGATAACTTTTGGGTTTTTGTGAAGTGATTTTTCACCGACAAGGGCGGTGGTATGTAGTTTCTTTGGAATATAGAAATTGTCGTGGAACACAGATATACTGGACCATAGAATAACTATACTGTACAAGATAGTAGGGTGTAATAATTAATGGAGAATGGTAATGTTTAAATAAAGAGCTGCTTTAACTTACTTTAAGTATTTATGAAACCGAAAAATCTATGTTTCTATTGAAGTTAAAGCAAGGTTTTTCAAAATTATCGGATGGGTTATATTGGTAGATTTTTACAGCCATTTATAGTACGTGCACAGATCTACATAGAGTTAGGACTTCTGTATTTTCTTGCATAACGTTCAAGTTATTAAGTTATTTACATACCAGCTTTATTGTTTGATTGCGTTTACAGCCGGCTTATTAGTTTATGTCTTTATTCGAAAAGGAAAAATACGTCTAACAGCCATTTATTATCCTTTGATTGTTCAATACTGACAATCGGTTTATAATGACTGGTCTGTCTAAATACCCATACATGGGTTATTAATTGACTTATTTATTTGAATTTTAATAATAATTACTTGCGTTTTTCATAGTGATTTTGCTGAAGTTTTAATTTGTAGATTGTCAATTTAACAAATGTTATTAATTATTTTTATTCAATTAAATATAAAGAACTATTTAGAATACATCGAACTTTGTATAGCGTATTAAAAGAAAATATATTTTTGACACTGTAAGTACCTATATAAAAAAAGTCTTTAACAGACAAATACTTGTTCACATATCCAAAAAAATACCAAAATCAAATCACGGATCTTGCGCAAATATTTGAAACACAACTCATACAATAAAATAAAACAATGGTGCGAACATACCTGTGGAATTCGAAGTCGATTCGCATTCGATTGCGATGCGAGTCGCGTTCGCTCACGATATTCGATGTATCGATACAAATTCTGTGTCTCTTCTGTCAAATACGTGGTGAGAATGACTGATAGGTATGTAAAGTTGTATTTTTACGATTGTTAAGAAAATTATTAGTGTTTTTGTATCATGGTTAGGGGTTTAAATTCACATTTTTTCTCATGGTTATGTGGGTTTCTAATTGTTATCAGACTAGCTTCTGCCATCAGTTTCATTCGCTTTTGTGCGAACTATTTACCGCATCAGAAAACGAAGTGGATTATAGCCTTTCGCGATATTGCTGTCTTTTTCAAATCAAAGCTATAGTTCGATACAAAAAAAACTCTACCTACCTCTATAAGATAAGTCTAGTTTGAATGATAGATGTATGTGAGTCTATGACGCTGTTACTGCGAAACACCTAACCCAATTGAAAAAGGGAATAGGATGTACATTTACGAGTAGGCGAAGTACATACATAGGTACCCAGTTCCTTCAGAAAGCGAATGAAACCAGGTGAATCGGCTAGTATAAAATATCGTGTCAAGACATCATCCCACGCCAACAACCTCATATAGCACAGGTGTTGAGAGAGCATACTACAGACTAAACAGTCGCCCGACAGTTGACCAGCTAGTAAGCTTTATTTTTAAAGAAAATCTTGTTTCCAAAGTGTTCAGTCGGTCTGATACCGACTAAATGGCTAATCTTTGTAATGTGGGTACTACCATTCAGGCGCAGGACCGACATTAACGTGCTCTCCGATGCACGGGTGAATCAATAACCAACTTCCTGATCTCTCTCCGGTCATGTCAGGTTTCCGTTCCATTGGGTTATGATAGTGAAGGAAAAGGGAGTGCACCTGTGCCTGCGCAAATGCTCGTGCACTATAATATGTCCTGCGCAGCTGGCTATCTCCTTACATGAGAACACCCGCCGTAACCGATAACCGGCTAGGAGGACATCATCATCATACTGATTTATGAGCCCAAACAAACTATCGGCCGACTAAAAGTCTTAAGTGTGTATCTATTAACGTACTCGTATAAGTTTTACGAGAATACCGTGGAGACTAGAGTCACCACTAGGTGTGGTTGGAACCTGGTTGGCAATAGGTCAGCAGTTAAATTAAGTACTAGGTTTGACCCTATTATGGACTGTTTTGTAGGAATTGTTTCTATTATCATAGAGGTTAAGTGTTATAACCTTCTCCAGGTAATAGAGGGTAAAGTATTACGATGGTGAAGTACTTTCAAAGGATTTTAAAAGGATTTGTTTCTTTTTAATAACACTGGTTGACCTGATTGAAATGCTATTTAGCTTCAAGTTTTACTGAAAACACTTTCTACCCTTTTAGATTTTTTTCTCATAAAAGAAATTCAGATTTTGTTCTATTAAATATGTGGTTAGCTCACTTCACGTTTTTATATTCTCTGTCTTTTGTTTCATTTCGAAATATTTAGGGAATAAAATTATAATTTATGCTATCTATAATTGAAGCAATTTTTCAACCCAATTCTTGAAAACCTTAAAAAAACACGACACGCTAATTGCCAGCATAAAAAATAATTAATCAATCCATGTTATCTCGATCACGAGATTTCGATCGATTTAATTATGGATCGACGAAATATAATTGTCATTTTAATGGAAAAACATGTAAAGAGTTCTTAAGTTGTTCACTTCCCCACTTTGCACGTAAGTTGGTGATTTATTTGGTGTTAAGGGCGGTTCACACTTTATCGAGAAACGCGAGAATCGGTAATAAATAAAATTCTAACTCTCCTGCGGGTCTGCTGTAAGATTTGTTTAGAAATAAGCAGTAACTGTGTAGGTACTATTTTATGTTTTTTTACTTCTTTTGTCATTGTATACTGTGTACCTTAAATGGTTAAATAAATAAGTTATGCGGTCGTTTGTGTTAAATAAGTTATTTCAAAATTCAAACATTTTTTTAAATAAAAAAATAGGAACTCCTAAATGTGTTTTCCTTCCTAATACTAATTAAGTTAGTTTGCTTTAGAATGTTCATTCCAACAGTCTGGAATACTGTAAATGTTCGTGATAGTATGTAAAATATTTGCTATCAAAGTAATTATAGTGAAACGGAACGAACTTGTAAAATATTCACGGTATTTATTTTGCTTGATACACGGGGAAATGTATGCGTGACGGTTTTAATTATATACTTAGCAACAATATTATTTTGTTATTTAAACACACAGGTACTCATTTTTAAGGCTCAATTAGGGCTTTGTTGTACTAAATTGGCATCTTTTGATAAAACAAAACATAATTTAAATAAAGTTGCACAGATTTTCATGTGGTTTTCACCTATAGATAGTGTGGTTTATTAGAAGGTTTAGATAATACTTACTTAGGGGCTAGACGTTAGTTTGAAATTTTAGCTCTTACATTCTCATTTTTATATTTGAGACTGATAAAATCGGTCTAAGGATCGGGTGGAAGTGTG
Organism: Helicoverpa armigera; assembly: GCF_030705265.1. Classification (NCBI taxonomy): domain Eukaryota; kingdom Metazoa; phylum Arthropoda; class Insecta; order Lepidoptera; family Noctuidae; genus Helicoverpa; species Helicoverpa armigera. The sequence goes on from NC_087141.1 coordinate 9,413,095, forward strand.
AACGCGAGGACATTATAGACTAGAAATAATAATAATAAAAATTCTCAAAGTAATTGTTAAACATCTAAAATCCTCTCCAACAACAACTAGGTACGTTAATAAACCCCAAACTACGTTTATGCATGTCAACATCCCCGATTACATCCGTACAAGTGTGCACCAACCTTAACAGCACATAACCATGGGTGTGACATTTTATCGCAAGGAGTGCCTTTGAACTTTACTTTTTTGTAAAGCAATTGTAATTGGACTTAACTGTTTTGAATAAGGTTCAGATTTGACCTTAACTTGTCAGCAGTTAATAACGGTGCAGATTTAAGATCGGTAAGATAACCGTCTAATAATTTTGATATTTCTTATTTAGATTTTGATCCAAACGTGATAGATAAATAGAATAATAAGCTAGAGGTATTGAAACGAGGACAATTTGGTTTCCGCTGTTTTCAGCTGAGTTCTTTTCAGACTTAATTTATTGAATTAATCATATAAAAAAAGTATGTCTTCATAATATTTTACTTGATAGTGGTATTACAAATAGCAAACTAGAATTTTATTAGGGACATTTATGTTTTTTATATTTTGTTTTTATAAAGCTGTTGGTATGCCAATAAGTAAATAAATATCTTCACTATACTTAATACAAATTAGGACATAAGAAGATTCACAAATGTTTTATTTATGATAAACTATTTCGAGGATTTTCCCAGACAGTGTAAATTATTAATTAGCTTACATACCTATATTTATGTGTCATCCTTTTTCACAGTCTTAAAACGTAATAACGACAGTAATAATCATTATGATAATGCTGCTAAATATAAATATTATTAATAACCTACAGATAATATATTTAAGAACGATCCATTTATGTATATAATTGTCAATTTAAAAGTTTTCAACCTTGACAAATATGACGAGTGTGTGTACTGAAATGATATACACAAGATTCTTGTGTTGCCAATTATGAATGAAATTAAAAATAATTTTAATGTAATTAACATTAATTTTGGTAATAACAATTGAAATTAAGTGTTGTTCATTAAAACAAAAATGTGTTTTGGTTGTATTTTTAACTAAAGAGGTAAAAACAGTTATAAATAGTTAGTAAACTACATAGGTACGAATGATTTTGACACCTTTTAGAACTTAAAATAATGATTATTATCATTAATGAAAAATCTACATTGAAACCAAGTCATAAGTTTTAATATTGACACATATATCAGCTTTCGATCAACACTAAAAATAAAACTCTTTACTTTTTTAACAACTTTTTTCACTCAATTAGCGAATTCTTGGACGTAATTAAAATATCACGGCTGGCAACACCGCCGCTTGAGGGATGTGACAGATCGCCATATTGGTGTACCATCGACAATTAGAGGTACAATAAAATGTTTTTTAAAACGTAATTAATACCTTATATTGCAGTCATTAGGGGCCTTAATTGTGATTACTGGTTTGAAGGTCTGTTAAGTGACGAATGGGTCTCAATTGTATGGGTTTTTGTGAACTTGTATGGGCATGATATGTTTTTGATGTTTACGATCGTTTTAATGTAGGTTTATGTGTGTATTTATTAACTAGAGAAAAATCTAGAAGGGCTGGACTTTCTAGAGTTCAGTCGCTCCTTGTAAAACTCTAGTATTCAGCTGCATCTAGATGGGTTAGACTGAAAGCCGACGACAACATAGTTGGGAATAGGCTAGGCAGATGATGCTAGACTTTCTTACTGATAAAAATACTACTTTTTTGCTAATTGACTAGCTATTTTATAAAGCTATCAATAAAAGTATCTTCTCAAGTCAAAGATGATTAAGTCTATTTCTGTATAAAAATATTGGAATAGAAGTATGTAGGTATTTTAAAAGCAGACAAATGGACGCTACATAAAATTATTAACGTCGAGACTATAGCAAGACAGGTTACTAATCTATTGTGTGGGAAACTTGATTTTCTTGTTTAGAGCCATTCATAATGTCACGGGAACTGACAAAAGTACCTACCTATGGATATTATTTATTTGCTTTAGTGCCTATATTTTTTAGATAATTCTAAAAAAAATAGGAATATTTTAATTTTGTCTAAAAGATCTAAGACATTTCAATATTATGCGGTTTTTTTATGGCAATACTTTTATAGAGTTGGTACCATAGACAATATTACGAGTCTTTTTTCAAGGGCAAGGTTATGTTCCCGCCATTTTTACACCCAAAAACAAAATGGCGCTTACCAAAATCCGTTTTGTGAACCGCTTTGCATACAATGGCTAACAAAACCTGCTACTATCTCAAATCTAAGCCTAAAATACTTCTAAATTATAATGCGAGACACCAAAATGGGACACCATAATATTCAGTCCTTATTCAACATTGTATTCAAAATCAAACTTTATGCCAAAGGATTAGAGTCGAGAATTGATTGAAAGGGATTTTATTTTTTGCCAAATATGGCAGACTGCTTCCTTGCACATGTCCAGTATAAGTTGATCTCTCGGCTTTGTAGGATGGTCTAACATTAGTTCGGAGGTGAGGGGTCAAGTTATGATTGGTACTTAATAAGTCAGGATGTAGTGGACATGGGTTGAATGCGTTAGGGTCAAAGATTATGTAAAAGGATTAGACTGTCTATAAATAGATGGGAAGCCCGTTAGTGGGCAGTGAATCATTTATTTGATTTGGTTTTGGGTTAAAATTATAAATCCCCGTAACTCTAGTATATTTTCGTTGAGTAAATGTATACTTATCTTTTTCCATTATTTCCCTATATGTATATTTTTTGCTATTTTCTATTCTTACCACAGCGTAATTTTTCTACACACTTTATATCACAAATGGTACAGCCGTTTCAAATAAACAAACGTGTGTCGCTTTATCAGCGAAGTCGATATGAACCAATGAATCGATTTGATTTGAATTAGGCACAGTGATTTAACAGTACACGTACGAAATTAACCTTTTGGGTACTTATGTAAGGTTTTTTTTTAATGTGATGTGTTTGTTATGATATCGTTCTGTTTACTGATACATAGATAACGCAGTATTTAAAAAAAAGTTTAAGTGTTTATTTATTTAAAAACAATCTTTGCAGGGTTTACCCTAACGCGACAGCTAAGTTTTTTTAAACGGTTTTATTTAGCTCACCCTGTTTGTTTTATTTATTCTTGGGTCAAATTTAGTAATTCAAATTTCACCCTCTTCCTGTCAACCGATTAATCTGAAATTTTGTATACACCTTTAATTCCGATGACAATACAATATAGTAATATCAATAACATTGTAAATCCAATATGGCCGCCGGCACAAAATGGCGGATAACGTAGATTTTATCAATCCCATCAATATGGGTATCAAATGAAAGGGCTCAACAAGTAGAATACAATAATACTATGCAAAATTGAAATCTAAGATGGCGGATAACGTAGGTTTTATCAATCCCATCAATATGGGTATCAAATGAAAGGGCTCAACAAGCAGAATACAATATACTATAGAAAATTGAAATCCAAGATGGCGGCCGCTACAAAATGGCGGATAACGTAGGTTCATTTGATACCCATGTTGATGGGTCTCAACAAGTAGAATACAATTTACTATGCAAAATTGAAATCTAAGATGGCCGCCGCTACCAAATGGCTGATAACAATTTTTTATCAATCCCACCAATATGGGTATCAAATGAAAGGGCTTCACAAGTAGAAAACTGTCAGTAACTCCAGCGGGGCCCAACAGGGCCAAGGCCTGCCTGGGCTGCGAGATTGTTCGAAAGAGTTACCGCGGCCCTGGTACATAAAAGGCCTACGACGGAACAAAACGGTTCTTATTCAAGAGTCTGGCACTCTCTCACCGCTGCTGACCCACAGCAGGAGAGGTCATGTGATGATTTTTGGGGTCGTTAAAAAAAAAGTACATATCTGGAAGGGCTATGTATTGAGGAATTAGATTGTAATAAATTGTCAGGTAAGAGACCGTGTAATAATGATGCACTAAATGAATTAGATAGAATGAGGAATATTCAGTAGGCATTTTCATTAAATACTAAAAACTAGAAAATAAAAAATCGGTAAAAAAACTTTTAAGTTAAACGGTTTTATCTTATGTGCACTGAAAACTAGAAAATAAAAAAATAGTTACTTACCTGTCAACCTACGTAGGTGGTCCCGGTCATATTAGACTAAAATAAAAACGTGGGGCCCCTGTGAAATCCTACCTATGGCAAAGCATATCTTTATACTTTGGTAGATCATGAGCTACGGCTGATTATTGATTGTCAAAATCTCCAGTTACGATTATAGTAAGTCGATGCAATTCACACCTATTACACCTCTAGAAGAGAGTACTACAGCAATAGTTAATGGGCCCCACGTTTTTATTTTAGTCCAATATGACCGGGACCACCTACGTAGGTTGACAGGTAAGTAACTATTTTTTTATTTTCTAGTTTTCAGTGCACATAAGATAAAACCGTTTAACTTAAAAGTTTTTTTTTTAAAGTTTGAGCATGATTCTGGAATTATCTGAAGAAGAACTGAAATTATAATAATGTTCATAATTTATATAACAAGTGTAATTTCCTATTTATTTCTCTACAAGATAAACACTACAAGTCCTAAGTTCAACATTTATCTAGCACTCTATATCAACATGGTCTATGACCTGTAACGTCATTCTGACATAATACGCACACACTTACAAATAAGTATAATAATTAACAATTAATTATGTGCACTGTTCGTCATAGTTAATGACGTACCTAGTTTCTTTTAAGTATTTGGATCTAACTTTATATGTCAAGTTATGATAATTGCAATTGCTGGGGAGTTTGTTCCACCACTTCTTCCTAGCAAAAACACATAGGAAGTGGTGAAGGGCGGGCGTCTTGGGGGCTGTCTTTTGTAAAGACGTTAAAAAAGTGCTGATTTACAGCCTACTTTGAATAAATGACTTTTGATTTGATTTGAAGTCTGAAATTGTCGTGGGATAATGAAAATACTGATTATGATTATGGAGATCTGGATTTTTCTAGCATACCTAATATGGCAAGGCTATGTAAGAAAATAATATAGTTTGTTTTATTGTCCAACTTATTGTGGTGTAGCTATGTGATAGCTAATAATCCGATTTCATACCTCATACACACACTTTCATATTTTTTCCTGCTACTGTGTCACACATACAATATAAATACTTAGTAAAAATGAATTTTTTAACCGATTTATCAAAAAGCAGGAAGTTCTCAATTCCGATATTGGAAAACTTCACAATTTTACCGACTTTTCAATTTTTTTAACACAATAATTCCATTTAACATATTCTAACATTATTATCTTTAACAAGTAACACTTAAGTAATGACACAACTCCGTCATGTCGAGGAAACGCCTCACGGTTTCACACGGGAATCGAACGCGTGACTATCTGGCACTAGGTATTTGTTTTAACCAGGAAGTCACTGGTAAGTAAATAGTGTTGAACGAAGAATAATTGAGAAACTGTGTTGTTTTGGTGGTATTTCCGTTTTGTAAGAAAATTGTTTTAAAATAAAATTCCGATTGGTTTGTGAAAAAAATAGGGTTTTTTCTTGAGAAAATTCCAAAATATCTAGTCTTAAATTGATCTATCTAAAATTACCTATTTATAACAAACACACGTATCTTTTCAGCAACTATGTCACTCAGTTTTCGGATAACTATAACTTACCTAAGAAAAAAAAAAACTATCAACATAGGAAATTGTACAATTTTCAATCACCTACTTACATACATACTTGTATATTTAAAAGCTCATAATATTACCAACATTTCATAACAACAAAAAAAATGTAAGGTAAAAACAGCAATTGTCGTCCGTCAGCGATCAGGAAATGACATGCGCGCAGTTGACAGTTACATACACCTCATTATTGCTATTACCATAAATAGAATTGTTATGAGCCAACTGCTAGTTTTACTGTATGTGAATATAGCACATAACATCAGACATACAGTTTTTTTGTTACTGTTAAAACGGACTTTTGTGAACGCGTAGAGTTTAAGTTTTGGGTTTTTAGCATTAAAATATCATTAGGTAGTTAACTCATTAGAATTAAATTGCCTTAAAAGCAGTCATTGTTAAAATCTATAGTCAGAAGCCAGCAAACATTTTGAGAAAATTCATGTTAAAAGCATGATAGGTTAGGATAGGTTAGGATAGGTTTTTCTCGTAAGTAGTTACTTAGCAACATAACATAAAACTAACCTCAATATGTGTCAAAAACAACGCAAACCTGCCCCATCATTAATCACAGCCCAAAATCAGCAAGGTAAAAACGCCACTTGTCGTCCATCAATCAACTCAACTACAAAAAAAATACTTAGGGTAAAAACGCCAATCGTCGTCCGTCGGTCCAGGAAGCTTTCGTGACAGGTAGTCGACACCTGTACAAGTTCTCTCATTACCACTATTACCATAAAAGAGAGATGATTGTCCAAGCAATTTAATCCAGTATTGATTTATAATGACTTTAAACGAATGTTTACGTTTTTTCCTCACAATTTTAAGCCAATTAGTGTAAAATAAAGTAAAAGTTTTTAAGGAAGTTTTTAAGGAATTGAATCTTGATTTTTGATTTGGTGGATGTGATTGATCGCTAATTTGATTTTGAGTGTTTGTGTCGGCAATTAGTAAAATCAACTTTGCGAGGAGTTGACTAACTTTAGTTTGTTTAGTTCTGTGAAAGCGATTGAATGTGCAATTCTGAGAAATACTCATAACTATAAAATTGATGTATTAGTATTAAGAACGCAATTTTCGAATATTTTAAGCTAAACTAGCCGTTTTCCCGCCCGTACCGGGATAAAATATAGCCTTTGTTACTTGTGACGAGTATAGTTTTCCAACAATTTTTTTTCAAAACGGATCAGTAGTCTCGGAGCCTTTAGGGTGCGAATACTCATGATATTAGTACCTATAGATAAACAGTACAAAAGCTTCAAAGGCACATTGACGATGCAGTTATCGATTTAATAATTTAGAACTCATTCAGAGCTGCATTTCGAATGCAACCACATTAGCTTCTAAAGGCTGCAAAAATTTCTCATGCCACACACGTCACCCCCAACGTTTAAGAAAGTGTTTGTCACAATTCTTTGTTACAAACAATAAGCTATAATCTTAAGATGGCCGTCTTTACCGCCTAACGCCTTAGGCAAGCACTTTCTTCTGCTTTGAAAGTTTAACCAGATTTGGCATATCCGCTCCTAATTGCGACCATTTGAGTGTGAAATGTACCGTAATAGTAATAGTTGGGTTTTATGACTGTCATTACATGTTTAAGGTTGCTTGATTATATTTTATGTAACGTTGTTGTAATTAGTTGTAAGTGATCGGAATGAGATGTTCGGATTGATCGAGAGCTGCCGTGGCTGGTTTGTAGGTAGATGGGTGGTCTAATTATTATGGGACAAGTAGTTAGGGAGCTATTTCTTGTAAAACAAAAGTTCGCAATGTTTATTGTGTGTAGTATCACTCTTTTTGTAGGTAAAGAGCTAGAGTAAGTGCCAGTATCTGTCAAAAACCAGTCTGGCATTTAGCGAAATTCAGTTTGTACTCATTTGATAATTTATTTCAGTGTTATATGGCCCATTTATCGAGGAATATCAGAAATCCATAACTTCTATTTAACGCTCTGTTCATATGACAACAATTCTTCAATACTTTACAAAATTCCATGTAGGTACCTAGTTACAAACTGTAATTTCCGAAATTGAACTCACTCGTCCCCATTTTTGTTATTCCCTTTAGTCATTAAACCTCACATTTCACATAAAGGCAAATAAAATTAAATTATAAATTTAAAAAAACCCCCGACCCAAAAAAAGTACGCAATAATTATGACAAAATGTTAAAAACGCTAAACCCTATAAAAAGCAAAAAATAACTTTTAACTCTACGTAAACTAAATTTTGTCGTGTCGGGGGACCGCTGTAATTCATTACTTTAGATACGTGTTTTTTTTTTTAAACGAATGTTGTAATTAGGTAGGTATCATTTGATTTATGTAAGTATTTATGAAGGTAAAAAGCGGTCCCCCGACACGTCAAAATTTAGTTTACGTAGAGTTAAAAGTTATTTTTTGCTTTTTATAGGGTTTAGCGTTTTTAACATTTTGTCATAATTATTGCGTACTTTTTTTGGGTCGGGGGTTTTTTTAAATTTATAATTTAATTTTATTTCATGCTTTTTAAAGGAGCTCCTTAATTTTTCCTTCTTTCATTTAATTTATTTTATCTTAAGATGGGGTCGCTATATGCGATCTCGGCCAAAGGAAGCTGTTTAACAATCCTCATGACAAACTATCTCTGGGAGAATTGCACAGATGCGTATTTACAGAGTGTACATAGCCAAAACGCATCCATAGGAAACTGCTCGCTGATATTTTGTAATGCTGTTTTTTAATTTGTGATTTCAAAGTATACACGAATTTTGCGTACTGCTCGAGTATAATTCGTAGCTTAGACGTGCACATGCATCATTCCAATTTATACACGGTCAAATTTAACTATTCAAAATTAATATTAGGTAAAGCATTAAATAAAAAAGGCTTTTGAATCTGAGTTTGTTGATTAAAAATGGGTGCTAATTAAACAGGCTTCTTTTTGATATCATTATTCGCCCCCAAAAATTTATGTTGCCTTCTAAATTACTAAGTCAGCCACAATTAACGAGCATCTAAATAATACTATCTTAGCCAGTAGTATCTTCTAAGTAAACCACTCTAAATACAACTCAGCATGATGGTTATTTTTTAGCATCTAAATTTGTAGCATGCATTCTAACAGTAAACTTCTAAAATACTATTAAATGACACCATAAAATATATTTAATTAGCTTCTAATTTTTTAACTCAGTACGTTTAAAATGTAAGCAAGCAACATGCAGCAAGCATCGCTTCTGTCAAGGCTCCGGTGCTGCGGGGCTCCGGCGGTCCCATGCGAGCTTATCGTCGCAGATGGTTTTCACGCTCACCACCGAAGCTTCGGCTTGCTGACCGGCTCAGCCGGCCAGCCTCAGCCGCGGCGGCGAGCGTTAAAACTACCTGCGCCTCAGCTCGCAGGCCGCCTCGCCCCTCCGCGCCTACGCGGTTTTGAATTGCACTCTAGGGGTAGAGCAGACAAGACTACGTGGAGTCGGTTTTGCAGCGATTCGTTTTCGTCACTAACTTCAATTTTTAATACAATGTTTTTTAATTGAAGGTTATAAATGGCAATATACTAAAAACGAGGCCCAGTTAGTAAATTAGATGACAATGTATAAGTAATGTTGTAAAATTAGAAGCTTAATCATATGTTCAATAAATAATTTTGTGGCTGCACTTATATTTCCCATAAAAAAATCAACTTGTTTAAAAAATATACTAAAAGAAATTGAATTTACGAGCATGATTAATATTTAAATTAACATTAAATGCTAGGTCGTGTTTTAATCAAAATGGCAGCATGCAACTGCAGATTGAAATCGTAAAGTTTTTCGCGCCTATTCCAGTGTATACACGATTAGTTTGCATGCGGACTAGCACTGTATATTATGGAACAAAGCAAGTTACTTTGGCCACTACAAAATATATGCGAGTATTTGCGTACTGCTACTGTATACATCGGAAGACTTTGTATAAAAAGTGAATTCCAATCTATTCGCGACTAGTTTCACACGCTTGCGTACTAGCCATGTATATACTGTAAATACGCTGCACAGATTGAGAAACAATAAAGATTAACCTTTGGACATTCTAGATTTTCAGCAAAAATATAAATCGGTTTATCCGTTTCATTCCGGCATTCCAGGGTTTCATCCGCCACATCCCATTTCCAGCATCAGGTTCTCGTCAATCAGAAACATGAAGAGAACTCGTCAAGACAAATTCAACGAGCCCAAACTCGATGGGTTTACTAAGAGGCAGTTCAGGGTTACGTCTCCTACCTTCGTGCCCTAACAGCAGACCAGCTCAGTGGTTCCAAAAGACATTAGTGTTACAAAGGACCATGAGTCAAATTGGGCTCATTGTCCAACAGAGTTATAGCATATGCCGTTGTGAAGGTTTTTGTTTGTACTAAAATTTTTACTATGGGCACTACCTTCAATTCCATGGCAAAAAAAAGATATGCACCTTAACAGGTTTTGTAGAAAAAGAATTGTTAGGATTCGTAGTGCGCTTGGTTGTTCATGACATAAAACCTAATTCGCAGGATTTGATTATGCTAGGATTATGGGACCACCTTCATCACTAGGTCAGGGTCTGATGATGGAAACCCTGAGAAATCGAGGGCAACTTTCGAAAATTGTAGGCGTGCATAGGTTAAAAACTTGACAATGAGGTGTACGTTTGATAACACTATGCAACAGTGAAGGTTTGGAGCTGACCTGATGATGGAGACCGGAGAAGGTCGAGGGAACTCGACAACTGAATATGTAAACTACCTCGTGTTTGGGCTTATATTATTCGTATTGAAAAGAACTTTCCACAAATGCGGATAGTGACAACTATGCTTGTCACTGAAAAGCCAAAAATAAGAAACTTTTTACAAAAAAATAAAACCGACTCCCAAAAACACTGAAAAGCTAAAAGAAAACTATTCTTAGGTGCATCGGCATAGAAGTCGGTGGCGTATAAACTCAGGAACATCCATAGGAGACATCAGGAGGCTCCATCTCTAGCACAAAGAAGAAATCGTCCACGGACTGTCCTCGGTATCTATATAACGAAACTAAGGCACACACAATTTAATCCACCGGCAGGATATTTAGACGACATTATTATTGGTATTGATTGAAATGTTAACAAAAATAATTTTAACTGTTAGCAGTTGTTTAATTTTTTATGTATACATTAAACCTGGAATTAAAACTAGTTAAAGATGTTCAACAACAAAACCTACAATGCCATAACAGCATTACTTTTTGCAGAATATTAGTTTATTTATGGTCGGAGAAAAATATTTATAGCAAAATAACCCCATGGATTCTTCGCAAAAATGAGTTTAAATCTTTATATTTAGTGCTTTACAAGTATATTCAAAGTGGTCTCATCTCTGTTGGTGGGTGAGCCCAGGCTTCATACATTTTTGCCCATGGTCCTTTCAGATCCCACATATACTTGCAAGTAAACTGAGCGTGTAACATTCCTATCACATCTAGCAAACGAGCTGATGACCTTGAAGACCTGAACCGATTTCCACCAAACATAGCTAAGAACACTCCTGACTGACATACCTTTTAAACAAAAAAAACCGCATTACAATCGGATCATCCGTTTGGGAGCTACGATGCCACATACACACACACACACACACACACACACACACACAGACACGTCAAACTTATAACACCCCGTCGTTTTTGCGTCGGGGGTTAATAAAATCACTAAAAATTATTTCAGAAAAACCTATAGTCAAATTAATGATCAGTATTCAAAATTAAGAGTTGTAGTAATATGTAACAGAACGCACGTAACATAGGATGATGTCAGCTATTGTCGACATGTCAAACTGCGGTGTATATTTTTTTCCTGTAATGTTAATGGTCTGTCTATGGCGTTGTTTTTGTATGAGTTTGGGCAGGAAATAGATGGTGTCAAACATATTATGGGTAGTATGGAAAATATACGTTTGTTTCGTAGTTACTTAGGTACATGACTATGGATTTTGAGAGAATTTTGATTAGGTATCTGTTCTCAGAGGATGTTCATTATTTTGAGCCTGAGAATTCACGATAAGAAACATATTTTAGTTTGGATTCAATACTTTTTTACCTCATACGTTAAACATGTCTAAAGTCTAAACCACAAATGTAAGACTCCAAAGATTTCTATTAACCGCTTGTGTAAAAGAGAATTAAACAAATTAAAGCCATAAAACCATGGAAAAATAACAATAGAATTGCACCAAACCTTAAAATGATGTAAGTTGCATAACACACGATTGCAACATCACATTTCCTCAAGAATTACCATACATTGCATAATTGAAAGATCAATTAATTCGATAGAATGACTACAAATCCATTACAAGAGATTGTAACAGTTATTAGAAAGAATTACATTGTGACGAGGCTTTTCACACAGATTTGAATCTACAAATCAGGCGAGTAGGTTGGGTGTGCCAATTGTTAGATATTTCGATAGAAAAGCGTTTTCCTTAGGTATCCATTTATTTGTCAGAAAAATTTCTAAAAATAAATTATTAATAAAAAAAATGCAAAATTTTGGAATTATAAGCCGGCAATACTAAAAATATTTTCATAAACATACCTACCCGCATTTTTCTAAGCAATTAGATTCGTTAAAAACATAATTCCATGAATAACCCAAATTCGCAATTCCTTTTACCAGCAAATTATTACCTCAAGGAAAAACCAGGCTAACTTAAACCTAACTTAGCTGTCAAGTTACAGTTTATAGCGAAACAGCGCCTTATAAACGATTGACGTCATATCGCCACAGACAATAAGGTTACCTCGCCCAATGCTACTTCACATGAGTGTACACTTGACATATTGTTGAGTGTAACTTAGCTAAGTTGGAACCATGTTAGTATAGGATTTAATCTGGCTTGTGTAAAGGTTATGGAGTGGTTTGGATAAGAAATTGGGGAGAAAAATGAAAGTGATTTTTAAATGCTGGGTATTTCAATAAGTTATGGTTACAAAGCAAGTTGCTGACGACAAAATCTAGCATGTAAAAAACAAACGAATTAACTATGGAGTAAATTCTGTATGTACTGAATACAATTCAAATAGACATAGCTTTGTTATACAAAAAACTAATTTCCTTATAGACAGTAGTACCTAAATTATTACTCCACCAGCAATTTCTTTAGTAACTCCCAATTATTAAATGAGTCAGTGAATTCCGCCATTGTTACTTCTCACCTAAATTGCGAAATTAATTGTTTTAAATGGGCACTCTAACTAGAATCTGCGTTATAACTGTTGCATGACTGACATTATCTACTTGTACATCATCTAGTGACATAATAACTTCGCAAATCCGAGTTATTATTGCGGTGAAATAATTGTGGATTTTATGCTTTAATTGAGCACCTTTTGTTTTAGATGAGCAATGTCTTAAAGCTATGTGAATCTTGATTTAACTGTGGCAAGATTTGCAACAGTTCTTCAAATGGCATTTCGCAAATATGCTATGGTATTTGTAACTGTATTGTGGTCACAGAAGATTTGTTTAAGATGAAATTCTTCGGTTAAATGACCAGCAGGGTCTCACGAATTAAAAGCATTGTTCAAAGCTATAGATTAACAATAAAACAGAGTTCAAAGATCCTACCAAACATAGTCAGAGGTTACCAACCCATCGTCTATAGGTTTCATTTCAACTTGTATCCCACACTAGACTTTTACAATACATTTTAATAAACTGACTCATGATTTTTTGTCGTCCAATTAACATATAACTAAATTGTTATTGAAATAAGACTAAGTATAACGTCTGTTATGGAGGTCCATAAAGTCCCACCTACGTTCGTTAGAGTACGATGCTCTAATAAATATATTTTTTATTGTCATAATCAGTGTTTGGTCGTTTAACAATTTATTATACGAGCTGAGATTGGATCGCCACATATAAGGATATCTGATATAATGATGATGATATGACATTGGGTGACCTTCGCTCCTTGTAAGAATTCGTATTGTTTTGAAGATTACAATAAAGGCGACGAATAAGCAATGTCATTTGGTTTAAATTTGATTATTATGCATGACTGAATAGATGAGCGGTGAATAGATTTGTTATTTTAAACATGTTTTTCATAAACTCAGTGCATTGCACATGTGTTTCACTGATCTTTGCCTGATTTAAAACACCAAAAAAGAATGTACATTGTTCACTAAAATAACTTTCATGATAAATTCAATTCACGAAAAAAACAAATTCATCAAAGCCATTGTCAATCATTCGCCTGCATCGATAAAGCATCGATTAAATCACAACAGAGTGACATCAAAATGTCGTCGCCCGCGCATGCATTCCCCGAGCGCCGCGCATGCCATTTCACCGAGCGCGCGAATCCTCGGCGGAAACACCCGAACGCTATGTGATCGGAATTACGAACGCTTCCTTCGTTCTATATTTGAAATTTTGAATTTCGTTTTTGTAGGACGATTATGAGTGTTTTCACCTTCCTGTTTTGGACTATATTTAGTTTATTTCTTGTGATGTGGTCAAGTTAAATTATACGGTTTTGGTAATTATTAATTAGGTACTTTAAATGGTTTTCCACGCTATTGAGTTTGTAATTGATCGGTTTCTTTGATGTGAGGAAGTCATATTATGTTGTGCTAATGATTTTACGAAGATTTGAGAGGTGTTGCTTTTGAATTTCGCAAACGCATTGCCATGCAACCTCCGCATTCCTTGAATACCTACTTACTATTCTGAATAAATATTCGTACCTACAGGTGATATTACTTAAAAGCTTCTTACTCAATGATCGTTGTAATTATACACTCAGCGGCACGGAATCTGGCCCAAGCACATTTGGGCCATTATAACCATTATTTAAATGAAAAATCAGAATCTTTCTTTTAAAATTGTTTAATTTACTCATTTTCTAAGAGCAAATGACTAACAGACAACAGGATTGTGAGGATGTTCATTAAGTTTCATTGAGTTAGAAAACAGAGTCCTTTACCGCAATAATCACCATAAACTTTTAAATTCAACATTTTTAACAAAACAGAAAGTTATCGAATTTTAATAATGGGTGTTTCTTCCTCTTGATCTGATGACTGCCTGCATACGATCTGGCATGCTCTGGATGATATTTTTATCTCCACCTGAGAGATCTCCTCCCAGGCAGCTACCAGAGCGGTTTTCAGTTCACTAAGAGTCCGTGATGGGTTACGACTTGCTCGGACCTGTCTTTTAAGCATGTTCCAGAAATGTTCTACAGGATTCATGGCTGGGTTTCTTTCAGGCCAGTCCAATTTTTGAACACCGACCTCGAACAAGTAATCGGTTGCGCAAAGAGCTGTGTGCGGTCAAGCATTGTCCTGCATTATACGAAAATCTTCACTTTCTATGAATCCCTGACAGGGTAAAACATAATTTTGAAGGATCTCTTCAATTTACCGCACTGTTGTCAGACGACTTTCGACAACCAATAATTCAGTACGGGCTTCTGAACTTATGCCTCGCCAAACCAAGATGGACCCACCATGAAAACCGACTGTTTGCTTGGTAGTGGTGGAAAAAAACCATTCTCCGCGCTTTCTCCATTCACGTTCACGGCCGTCTGGAGCTCTTAAGATGACTCTGCATTCATCGGTCCATAAAATTTTACTCCATTGGCCATGCGTCCAATTTGCATGTTCTCTTGCAAACTAAAGTCTGGCTATGCGATGGTGTATGAGAAGTTCCGGGCCTCGAGCTGGTCTTCGAGCACGCAGATCCCGTTCCTCCATCCTTCTTCTTATTGTGTACTAACGGACGTTGAGTTCTCTTGCTGTTTGCAAAGGCTGGCGTATCTCTAACGCAGTGAGAAACCGATTTTTCATTTATGCACTTACGATAAATCGGTCGTCGGGCGCCGACAAACACCTTACACCCCCACTTTTTGGTCTTCTTGTGTAAAGGCCAGCCTGGTCATGCATTTTCTATGCATATCTTTAACTTGTACGCGGTGCACTTAAAGTTTCAACCATCTTTCGCTGTGTACGCCCTTGACGTCTTAGCATCACTACTTAAGCAACTTGAGCTGCAGCAAGGGTAATTTTCAGATCAAATTGTGAAAAAAAGAGAAACAAAAAACGATCATAATCATTATTTTTTTTTGGAACGTGCTTAGTACTTCGGCAATTTCTGTCTAAATTTAAACTCAACTTTCCGCTTTCTGTTCCAACAACGGAATCTGTTTCTAGTGTTATAAAAGTTAAACAGACACACATTATTTTGTATTTTAATTAACAATTACGAAATTACTGACAATATGTCATATGAAATTAGAATTTACAACAGCTATCTGGGGTGATATCTACTTGTATTTGTTTGGGCCAAATTCCGTGCCGCTGAGTGTAGTTTTCAAATTGTATCTATTTTCACCTTTTTGCTAATTATTGTTTATTCTTTGTTACAGGTAAGTTCTACAGACACTTATTTTGGATACAATCAATCAAAGTTGGTAAGCTTTTCAACGCAATGTAAACACGTTTTAAAACTATTGCCAGGCCTCCGTCACTCCATGTACTTGCGCGCTATAAGTGCCTACCGCCCAGCCGAGCGGTCTCGGTCCGCCGGCGGATCAAATTCAGTTGCGGTTTTCACAAGCGAAGCGCGCGCACGCCGTTCAATTTTTAACCGACTTCTAATAGTGCTGTTCGTTCGTACGCGCATTACGATGCCGTGTGGTGCCTTATGTGCTGTAACTTTAAAGATTTTTTTATTTTACCTACACACTGATGTATATAATTATGTTTCATCTAGGTTTCTCCTACAGTCAGCACCAATAGGTATATAAAGCAAAACAAACTTACAAAAATAATAAAACAAACTTTAAAAAAAGAGAACCGACTTCAAAACACTAAACCGTAAGAAATAATTTATTTTTTGATGTCGGTGCTTTTTCGATTCGTAATTACCAGCTGTTAGCACCAACATAATTACCAGCTGTTAGCACCAACATAAAAACAAATTATTTCTTACGGCTTTGTGCCTTATTTGAAGTCGGTTCTCTTTTTTTAAGGCTTTTTTTTTCATTTCTAGTGAACATCTCCGAAGATCATCATCAAACTAAGAAGTATTATACTTATTTTAAAACGTTCTCCTAAATGTAACAAATCCTTTTCTGAAAATCGCATCGATATCGGTTTAGCCAAACGCGAGATTATCGCGCACAAACATACATACCTACAAACCATACAAGTCAAACTTCTCAGTTTGGCCTGTACCTATGTCTAATCACCTCCTTTTTTTTAAGTTGGTTAAATATTTTATAAATGATAAAATTTTTAACTGCCACATAAAAGTCAGAACATATTCACAGTTCTCAATAACATAGATAAAAAGTTATGTTAATTTAATTTTACCGAAGAGGCAGCCCTGCGATTACTGTGGAATCGCGCGGTGCGAAGCAATCACTGCTGTACGCTTGAGCATTTAGGCGCATTTTAGCATACAGTGGTTGTTGACGCGAAGGAGTAGGCAATTATCGTAATAGGTATTGGAAGTTTTCTACTGAGTGAAGTATCTGTAGTAATCTGTGCTATTGCAACAAAGCTATTACCTCAAAAACAACTCCATTACATTCATACATACATTTAATTTAATTTTCCGACTTAAGTCTCGTTTTTTTCTCATTTTAACCTAATTTAAGCTCATTACTGACATTCGCGGTTTCCCAAGCGGCCCCGACCTCAGCGTGGCCAATCCGCTACCGTTATTAAGATTTTGTATGAAACGACAAGTATTTGATACGAGGCCGCAGGAAGGTAGCCTATTAAGAAATAATACCAAAAATGGTGTAACCTCACAATGGAAATATGCATCCGTTTTTTTTTTTTGGTATTTTTGTCGGAAAATTTTTGTTTTGTGTAAGGACACTTTTTGTTGTTGTTACCCTACGGAAAAGTGTCATTTTTAGGCTTTGGCCTTAAAAATAGGCTTTTGTTATCATAATATTTTAAGGTTAAATTATTTAGTTCCATTTAATACCTATACTATATTTGTATGCCTAAAAGACCATGGGACTGTAAAGTCCTGGATTGTTGGAAGGTCGTGGGTCCGAAACCAAAACGCTGAAGCCCTTTTCAGACAACTTTTGATGAAATGATGACACAAAACATGTACTATTATCATAAAAGTAACAAAAAATAAGGTTTATTTGCGTATTAAATATGTCACAAATTTTCAGTAAACTAGCTTCAAATAACTTTAATTATCAACAATACCAATTAATAGTTTATCTTATAACATTAACTCACGCATGCGCAGACCGCGGCCGTCCTTGACCGTGCGCCCGCGCCGTGTCCAAGCAATCAGTTAGGCTCAACTTTGTCTTAGTAATCAATTGATTTACCGTCAAGTTTCACGTTGAAATTAATTGTTTGGTAACTGGTTAAGGTGGTAAGAAACTAACACCTAGTTAGATTTTTAGGATTAAGATTAATAAAAGGCTTTCCGAACTATGTTGGGGTTGGCTTTCCAAATCAGTTTTCAGTGCTTTACGTGGACCTCTAAACAAAAGCAGGCTCTCTTATTTCTGACTTCCTGTCACATCTGCCAAAGTTAACAAATAACAGGCAGGCTTATCATATGTAGATAATATCCCTTCCCGTACCCCGGATAAAATAACGTCCATATACGTACTCGTGTATACTGTAGCTTTCCCACCACTGAAATTTTTATCAAATCAGTTCAGTAGATTCGGAGCCTTTTACACAATAATAAAAAAATATTTCTTAAGTAATATGTTAGTTTAGAACTTTAACTTAAAAACTAAGTACCGAAAAAAATCGCGATGCTCGCAAAGTTCAATGTTCACATACATCAAGTTGGTCCGTTTATAATGGTTGACGAATTTCGCGATGCATTCGATAGTTATGTATATTGATTGAGCCCCAGGCAGTGACGGGTCAATAGTATTGTTATGGGTTAATTAATAAGTAGGTACATTATCTACTGAAAAGATGGAAACATTATTACGCATTTGTTTTGGATGGACACAGATTTTTCCGGGTACTTTCAGAACTTAGACCAATATAGGATAATACATAGGATACGGATAAATGGATTTGCCACTACCCGCTTCCAAAACTGTCGGCACTAATATTAAAATAATATTCCCAGAACACGTCGACATGAAGTATTTAACTATATAAAACCGTTTAACAAATCAAAATATATTGCGACTTTCCTGTTCAATTCCATCGAAATTGGTGAAGCAGTTTCTCAGAAACTTAGTGACAGACATTCATTCATTAGTCTTTATTTATTTTATTTTATTTTATGTCTTCATTCATAAGTTCTTTCTTTAAAATTTTTTGAATGTTTCCTTATACTTACCTATAATTTTTCTAATACATTCATGCATGACGAAATACATTGGGTTACATATTTTATCCGGTTACGTTAACTTCCCCATGTTACGAGGAAAACCACAGTATGTACATAACTAGCTAGCAAAAAGAACTTCTCTAGAAAGTAATACTTGTTTAACCAACAATGTAATAATGTATGCAACATACGTACAGTCAGCTTCAAAAGTAGCTGAACATTTAAATATTCAAAACTGCTGAACACTTGTCGATAACTTACTGGAGTATCATATGGAGTAGAATATCATATATTATGTATTATTTTCGAGATCCCAATATCCAAGATATACTTGACAACACATAGGTACGACAAAATTTACATAAAATCCTAAACCTCGTACTGAAACATACTGTCTTTCGGAGGTCACGTTAAACTGAAGGTCCCGGCTGTTATTGAACTTCTTTGGCAGTCGTTACGGGTAGACAGAAGCCGGTAGGTACATAGGTCTGACAACTGCCTAATCAAAGGGTATTGGGTTGCCCGGGTAACTGGGTTGAGGAGGTCAGATAGGCAAACATTGGTACTCAGCTGCATCTTGTTAGACTGGAAGCCGACCTCAACATAGTTGGGAAAAGGCTCGGGAGATGATGATGACGTTGTTAGGGACTTTTGAAAATTTAGATTTGTTTATCTACTTTTGACGATGGCTGTACACTCACAACATTCACACGATTTTTATTCAATTAAACATCTTACATTACATAATAAATAATAACTAAACAAACCGCGGGAAAACTAAAACTTCGTATAGCCTGCAGCGACTTTCATGGCCAACGGACAAATATCTCGATTAGCGATTATCGATTATAACGAGCTGAGCCGAATCGATGTTAGACTCGATTCAATGCAATTCGATAATACATTGATACTTTCGCTGGTAATTGTGAATCTTTGTACTTGTGTAGTTAGTTTTAATTGTTATTGGAAAGCTCATAATGTCGCCTTTATTTTGATTGTAAACAGAGTTGTAGATAATGAGGAAAATTATCTAATATAAGATTATGGAATTACGTCTGAAACACAAGCAGAAATATTCATAAAATCTGCAATCAATCTATTACTCGATAAATCTAATTGACAAGTATATAGATCTTACTAAAAAAAAAAACATATAATGAATAAACATGCAGACTTTATCTACGAATAATTACTAAAAAAACTGCACTTACAAGTTAAACTAAACGAGAAAACTCATTGGCGCCGCCATTCATAAAAAAAACTATTCGAAACCGATTAAGAATTACAGACGTATCGATTAAAGCGAGTAATTATGAAATCTCGATTTACATTTGCTAATCGATTACGCGAATGAGCGCTGTTCGTGACAGTACACACGCGACACCAGTTCTCACAAGTATAGAAAGTTTATTAACACTTTTGTTAATCAGTGTACATAGTGTACTTTCAATTTTATTACTTAATTAGTATTATTTTGATCGTAAAAACCAATTAATTAGGGGGATTTTGATGAAGATTAATTTGCCAGTTTATTGGCTAGATAATAGTAATTATTGAGAAACCAATTCGAAGTTAGCTACTTCACAATAGTAAAAAAACAGCTTTAAGTGTGTTAGAAAAAGGAAAAAGCAGGGCAGATGATGAGGCGTCAAATATAAAATTTACTTGAGAAATTCAAAAATATTTGCCGCTGACTGTATTTTTAATTTGCATGGTTATTTCGAATAGTTACAGAACTGAGCTCATTAAAATTTGAGCCACATTCAAACCTTGCAATGTCCTTAAAATTATTCAAAACACCCTATTAGTTACACTACTACATAAACTAACATACATAACTGTGATAAGAACATTATTAGACATGTATTGACCAAAATAACTAGTTTACTTCATTAAACTACCATTTAGAACTAAATAGCAGTATTTAAATTAAGGTTGGCAACACTGTCGGTAAAGTTGGCACGGAGTAAGGAAAGGTAGCAGAGATGCCATAGGTAGGTCAGGCGCTTTCTTGTAGGTCAAATTCGCAAGACCAAAACGATAAGTTACGAGTGAACTAACGAGTCGTAGCGTTCTTTGCCACATGTATCATCGATTTTTGGTGTTAATAATCAAAACACGCTTGTCATGTATTGTATCTTACTTACATCAGAAATAACTCAGAGCGTGTGCAAAATTTCATCTTAATCGAAGACCGGGAAATATGTTAAATTACGATTCCAAAATTTTTTGACGTACATAGTTGCAAGTGAAGCTAATATAAGCGTGTTAAAAAATTGGTCGGCTCCAAAGAAGGCGTATAAGGGCGAAGACAGTAACGTTCCTCGTCCACCGCTCACCCGCATTTTGGCGCGCTACTTTCTTAGGAGATTTTCCGTTATGGCACCTCTGGTAGTTATTTTATTTTCCAAGGGTTCTTTAAACTGTCTGTAATATAGTTGGTGGTAAGATGTCAATTTAAACGTGATTATCAGTCGCTTTTAGTAATAGGCGCCGCGGTTAGGGTGACCAGCGGTTTGCGAAATACGGAAATACTCTACCTACCACGTTAACTAGCGCTTAATTAAAGTGTGACAAGTTTTTTTAAGACTGGCCAATTGGGTGTTGATAATTGGCAGTTTTTTATGTGCTTAATGGTGTGTGCAAAGGTTTGATATAGCGTAGGATTTTTTGCTAATTAATTATTGCGGTCTCATGCCGTTTATAAGAGCAGATGATTCTTTTAAGAAAATTTTAATTTGTAAATAATATCTACGTACCTCTATAATGATAATAGGCATTCGAAAAAATAAAATTTCAGTTTAAATGTCAGGAAAATTAAGACGATTCTCACGATGAAACTTACCTATATTTTCATCCAATTTAAAAGGAAATTAATGCCTTTAATCTCGTTTCCTGACTTCATGGTCAACGTACACCATTATTGCTTATCAATTGTCACGCCACAGAATTGGATCAATCCATATCTTTCCACAATTTATCCTAATAAACTCACAAGGCTACGTCACCCTACTATCAAGTAAAACTGTATCAAGTATCCGCCCACGCTGCGCCTACGCAAGGCCTTCGACGTCCGTTTGTATTTACTCGCTGTTTTTTGTTTCTATCTATTAACTGTCCCAATATTCGATCCATCTATTTATTTGCTTACTAGGTATAATCCGTGCATCGGATAAATGTCAGTCCTGCGCCTGATCTCTTTCCGGTCGTGTCGGATTGTCGTCCCATCGGGCTATGAGAGTGAAGGAATAGCGAGTGCACCTGTGTCTGCGCAAATGATTGTGCACTGAACGACTGAAGAAGACAAGAGATTTTTTAATCTAATCATCATCTGCCTAGCCTCTTCCCAATTCTCTCCAGTCGGATGCATCTGAGCGACTTATCTGAGATATTAGAAGCCCTAACTTTCATTATTCGGTATTTTCTGATTGCAGCTGTTAGCCTACTAACTGCCTAACTTTTGGTAGCCCATCAGTTAAGTCTGCAGTGTGCAGTAATAGTAGCCTACTGTGTAGTGTGCAATATGCATTATGACACGGATTATGCACCAAATGATATGCACCACCCACACTCGGTGACAGCCTACTCACCTTGCCTAGCTTTTACAACTTATTCACTATCACTTTTCATTCATCGCCTAGAGCTTTAAAACTTCCTTAAGATTCATTTTCGACCAAATAAGAATTATACTATTTATACAAACTTCAACGAATTATCTTTAAAAACTAAAATACTTTAAAATAAAATCGTGTATAAAAGATCATTGAATTAGGCGTCGAAGTCTTCCTCCGCATCACTGTCCTCCGGAAACGTGCCCAGAAGACTGGCTGCACTTAAAACCATATGAATTCAATGCTATGAAATAAATGCTTGTTATTCTTACTAACATAAAAAATACGAAAGTGAGTTTCTTTGTGGAACTTTCAGGTTAAAATGGCTGAACCGATTGAGCAGGGTTTCGAAAGAATGAGAGTATTCAAATCCATAAACTAACTATTGCTCCATATTCATCACAAAGCTCAATCAATCCAATAATATAGATTCACATCAAAACACTAAAACGTCTTATACAAATATTCCATAGTTATTGTTAAAAATATTAAAAATCTATTGTCATAGAAAACAATAGAAAACCTAGACATTTGTTTACCTAACTATAGTTATAGTACAAAGGACAAACACACATGCTGTGACTAACTCGACCTCTACAATCGATTAAGGATCGATTCAGACAATTATCGAGATATCGATCTATGTTTACAGCGATTATTTTTAGTTTTAGGAGTAGTGTATGTGTATTGTTTTCGTTTTTCAATTCATTCATTGAATTGAATTCAAGATAATAGGGTAGTGTCCAGGGTCGAAATAATGAAATAATATTTAGTCCGCTTTTTAGATAATCAAAAAATATTGGATACGTATTTTTTCTTTTTTTAATTAAACATAAAATGACAAAGATAATACACTTCAAAAATTAGGAGTGGGGGCCTTTTACGTCACAGTGTCCTGAAAATTGTAGCAACTTGTGACGTCACACTCAACTTTAACACGCTATATCTTAACAAGTTCTGATCCAATTTAAAAAAGAAAAAATACGTATCGCTTAATTTTGGACAATCTACAAGACGGACTAATTATTATTTTTTAGGAAACTACCCTATTATATTTGTATATGAGGTCAGAACCATTGTTATATTTTGCATTAAAAAGTTTATCAATCACATTTTCTTTGTATGAATCTTATCAGATTACACCGCACATCAACTGTACCTTAGATAAATCATCAAAATACTGTTTTTTTGATCCCGCTACCAGTCGAAGCATTTTTTGAACTGACTTTTACAATAGATGGAATTTTAACATTAGCCCTGCAATCATCATCATCTTTTTCTAACTATGTTGGGGTCGGCTTCCAGTCTAAACGCAACGCAACTGAGTACTTAGCAGTGTTTTACAAGGAGCGACTGCCTATCTGACCTTCTCAATCCAGTTTCCCGGGCAACCCAACACTAGTCCTGTAAGAATACCTGATGTCTATCTCCTATTCTTATCCGTAGTAAGCAGTACAACAAATCAAGACAGGTTATTGAAATCCCCATTAAAGCTACAATGATCAAAACCTTCTTGGTCTTACCACAAAAAGTTTTAAACGTCAGTTTATGCCTTGTCTAAAAAAATGTCAAATTATGACGTTGACATATGGTTCATTTTGCAGCCAAAATTTTATTAGACAAGTGTAAAACAGGGTTTAAAGTTTTTGTAGTAAGGCCCTCTGAGTCTGCCTTTCCAATAGCAACCACGTTAAGATCATACATTACTCCATATCAGGCAGTTCATTACAAAGACACATTTGCTCAGTAGGGCGATAGGGCGAGTAGGCGAACACCGTTACTTACACCGCATCAGTACAAACAACTTTATATATAGAGACTTGTGTTTGTCTGTCACTTGTTTTGTCTTTGTGCTAGTTTTGAATTTGTAAATCCTTTTTTGGAGATGTCAAATAGATTTGTGGAGCCTCTGTTTATATTGAAAACGGAAATGATGCTATCGTTTGAGTGTGCGAACTTCAAACTGCTGTTTTGTTTTCTGATTACCTATAATTTCTGGTGTTTTAAGAGTGGCAACAGATTTGAAACTACTTATTCACGCTGTGGGTTAAGTGCAGAGGAATGTCAGACTATGCTGACTCATATAAATTTGTGTATAGGATTCCGAATTCGACCTTCTTGTCTATCATCTACCAAGCCTCTTTTCCCAAGTATGTCGAAGAACCTCTAGTCTCGTCATCTATCTTCAAAATAAAGGCTAACACATACCCCAAAAGAACCTTATTACGCTCTACGCATTCTTGCCACCGTTGCGTGACATTGCAAGCCGTGGTTGCGCCACCCATCCGTGGTTACGCACAGGTACCTACTCGTACAATGGTTGACGGTTGACGACAACCAAGCGCTTCCTTCTTTTGTCTTTACAAGTAGGTTAGCGGTCAAGGAATGTCGAGGTGCTAAGGTTTTTTGATAGCGAAGATTTTTGTTAACAACCTGTGTTTGGTTTGGGGTTTTGAGCGTAGTTGATTCTTTGATATGATTTATTCCTTACCTATATTTTTTTGTAGGCCTGCTTCAGTTTCTAGCCTCGCTTGTTGTAAATAAAACCAGTATTTTGTTATCGTTTTAACACCCAGAGCTTGATATATATGTTATGGACCAAGTGATAAATTGGGCAGTATACATAATGCCCGGTCATTATGAATAATGCCCAATATGAGAGTGCAATTTGATAATAATTATTCAAATAATCAAATTGACCGGGCACTATACATATTGCCCGTGACCTTTTGGGCAAAGTAATACAAACATATTTAATTTCATTTTTTTAACATAACACATCCCATATTAATTGACCCAGCATGCAACATGCAGCAAGCATCGCTTCTGTCACTGCTCCGGTGCTGCGGGGCTCCGGCGGTCCCATGCGAGCTTATCGTCGCAGATAGTTTTCACGCTCACCACCGCAGCTTCGGCTTGCTGGCCGGCTCGGCCGGCCAGCCTCAGCCGCGGCGGCGATCGTTTCAACTACCTGCGCCTCAGCTCGCAGGCCGCCTGGCCTCTCCGCGCCTACGCGGTTTTGAATTGCACTCTAGGGGTAGGGCAGACAAGACTACGTGGAGTCGGTTTTGCAGCGATTCGTTTTCGTCAGTAAGTTTAATTTTTAATACAATGTTTTGAATCCAAATTAAATTCGACCATAAAAAAAAAACGAGCCAAGAAAAATGAGATCAAGAAAAACGAGGCCGAGTAAGTAAATCAGATGACAATTGTCCAATGAATAATTTTGTGGCTAGACTTGTAATTTTCCATTAAAATAGAACATATAATTCAAAACAATTATCATAAAATATGTAGCAAGTAACAGGACTTATTTATTAGAACAACTGCCACCCTCGCAACGCATAAAATATAGCTTTATTATCAAATTGCCCTACTATCATGTAGCAATATAATAATGCCCGTACAATGTGATAAATAATGAAGTTAAGATAGTTATTAATCACTTGGCCCGATAAAGCTAGACATTATGCATAATGTTCGGGCATTATAAATAATGCCCGAATTAATCACATGGTCCATAACATATATATTGACAAATCCTGAAGCATTCCTTTTTCACCAAGTCAAATTGTGTTAATATATATTGTGTCTATTATAAACATACGTGTACCTATAAGTTAGCAAGGAGTAGGGTCAACGTAAATGTCACTGTAACATGAAACATAAAAAGTTCAAACTCGCAAAACGATGTTACTTTCTAAGTTTCGCAAAAGACACGCTAATGACGAAAAGGTCATATCATAATATCTCTAAAATGCCACTAATTTAGTTGCTAAGTTATTGTTAGCTAAAACCGACTTCCATTGAGAATTTGTTCTGGTAATATTTCAAAATTACCCAATAAGCATTGAAGTATTGGAACATTACTTTTTCACGTTAATGAATGAGGTAGATAGGAAATTAAACACCGAAACTTAGGGTTGTCATGAAACTGTAATTTTAGACTTCCTAAGTAGGAACCTTATAAAGGTCGCCGGAAGACGCTGGATGCAGGTCGCCTCCAACAGGTATCTGTGGAGATCTAAGGGGGAGGGCCTATGTTCAGCAGTGGATGTCCTATGGCTGAGATGATGATGATGATGATGAAGTAGGCTACATGGCGGCTAAACATGGAGATGACGATCTTAAACGATAGGCAGATTATGCGAAGTTTTTTGATCAAAAGGAAAGGCTCACACATATATTAATTTAGGGACTGCCTTATCTTCAAATCTTTTTCATTTTGTGAGTTATCCTGTCTTGTAACAGGGTTCTAGTCTAACCATATCTAAGTAGCTTAGCAGCATTGTATCAGATGGAACGACTGCCTATATGACCTCTTCAGCAGGACACCATTTTGACCCTTTTTTTGACACCCTAAGTTACTAAGCCAGCCCTAATCTAGCCCACAAACTAGTACCCAGACTTGGACAGGCGAAAATTACGCAAAATTGTTTACTAAACAACGCGTGGGTTGGCATTCGGTGCCCGACTGAGGTATTTTAAGAACTAGTTGATATATATGTCCTGAACATGATAGTTGCTTAATTTTGCCGGTCCATGGCTGTAGACAGATTTAGTTCCTAGAAATATGTCTAGATTTTGAAGTACTTTCGTTGATTGATTTAATTGCTAGACTGAAGTTAACTTCGGTGTTTATACTTGAGTTTAGACATTAATAGCTATACAAATGTCGGTCATAAATTCACAGTCTTGTCACTTCGATATATCTTTCTATGCATATACATATTTTGTTGACACCATAAAGTAAATTACAATATCTCAGAAAAAGTTGCCCATATAGGTACTTATACGTGAATGTGGATGGTAGATAGAAGAGGCATAAGAGGATAGCCGAAGAAACGATTCATGAACTTGTGTATACGATATATGATTGGAAAGACACAGAGATGTATGTAAGATAGAGGATCTGTTTTTTTTACCACGAAATCACTTTAAAAATAAAATCGCCAATCTATAGTGTAAAAACAATAGTATCACAACATATTCTATACACTAAGGGACCACCTGAGAATATCGTGGGAACAACCGCGTCGTGTCGTGCTGCGCCCGCGCCGCGCAATTACCGCGAGTAGACACTTTATCGCGACAAACGGTGCCGCGCGGATATCGTGCGGTGACCAAGATGCAAGAATATGGAGAAACACCGTATATGCCAGATTATTGTTAACTAAATATTTTGAATTTTATAGTAAATAAACCGTCATAAACTTCTTAAAGTAAGTGTTAAGTTCGAGGTAAATAAAATACTGTCACAATTGAAATGTTTCATATCCATTCATTTTGACTAACTAATCTCAGGATCTACTGGACTGATTAGAAAACTTCTGTCTATGTTAGATATCCCATTTATTAGGGAAGGCTATAGGCTTCATTTTTAACCGCGTGTGTGGAGTAGTTCCTATGGGATGCACCTAAACTACTTGCTGTTGCTGCTTGTTTTATATAAACTATCCAATTTATATGCTTGGAACCTTGTAGCAAATCAATATGGTAAAATAAACATTCTTTAGCACCGTTGTATCAACTATTAACACTTCATATCTGAATATTGTATGGGAAACAGATACTAAGCCACTGAATTTTACAAATTAAAACCACATACTTAAAAAACTTATCCTGCAAATTCACAAAATCATAGTGAACTTACAAATCTGAGAGATCATGACCCGCCCGGCGGCGATCTACAAAGTGATTGCGCGACAATAGCGGCGCGCGCGCATCTCATGTTTATGTACTGTATTAACTTACTTTGTTCTAAGTTGGTATACTGTAGTAGGTAATGTTATAGTACTGGGATCTTGTGGTGTAGCGGAGTGTGTGAAGGCGTGGGTTCGATTCCTGTGTAATGCAGTAATATAATTTTGTATTTTTTTTCTTTGGGTGCAACTATTTCATCCTTAATTTATTTTAATTGTAACTACATTATGTATAAATTTATGTCGCTAGTATGAAATGTTAAATATTCAAAATACTTTCTTAATTTATTTACATTAGTTTTAATATCAACATTTATTGACTAGATATTGATCTAGATAACATTAACACACACTAAATTAGATTTATGAGTCAATCATGCAAAATTAAAAATGTATGACTCATACTACTTCGACAGTTTTGTACTCATAGACAGTGGCGCCATCTATAGTTAATTTGAAATACACAAATGAACCATGAACAATACTCCAATACCTAGATGTTTAATAATTCTTTGAAAGTAAATAGGTATGATATTCCGAAGCAATTTGGTACAAATTCTGATAAAAATATCATAAAATTGCGATAAAACATTGATAATAAAATCCGCATAATCATTATTAACAACATTCCTTGTAACGGAACTAAATTCTTTTATCAATAAAAAACGTCATAATGACGAAATGTTACGTAGATATAGAAGTGTAATTTCGACTCGCCAGTCAGCTGCGATGGTGGTGTAATGGTCAGCATAGTTGCCTTCCAAGCAGTTGATCCGGGTTCGATTCCCGGCCATCGCAGATACTTTTTGCCTTTTTAATTTATTTTATTACATTATAAAAATGTTGTTTCAACATAATCTGTAAATTATTAACGTCTTGTAACATTTTATTGAGATGTAAATTTATTTACCGCACATTACATCTTACGCCATCTTAGGCACATGAGCGGTTTACCAAAGATTATTTCTGAATAAATTAACTAATGAATATAAATGAGATGGAATCATGCAAGAATAATAAAATAACTGTATATTGTAACTGATACCTGTGCGAATTACCTACTGCTTATAATTTATGTAGATAGGTACTGTCAATAGTTAAAATCAAACATACATAAAGAATTGTGTAAGGTCACAGGTTATTTGCGAATAAAGTTATATAAATAAAACAAACACATCAGTGTCTTAAATGCTGTTATGTCTCGAGAAAATATACAAAGATAAACTTATTAGAGGGATGAGTCATTAACAATTCAAACC
Organism: Helicoverpa armigera; assembly: GCF_030705265.1. NCBI lineage: Eukaryota > Metazoa > Arthropoda > Insecta > Lepidoptera > Noctuidae > Helicoverpa > Helicoverpa armigera. The sequence goes on from NC_087141.1 coordinate 9,442,704, forward strand.
AGGAACAGAATAAAATAAATCAGAAGTATTACAAAATAAAGACCAATATGCCACATCTACCAAAATCTCTAGCTATCACTTTGAGTTACAAACTTGAAAATAATAATATCATCTGCCTAGTCTTTTTCCAACTATGTTGAGGACGGCTCCCAGTCTAACCGGATGTAGCTGAGTGAGTACCAGTGTTTGAAAAGGAGCGACTGCCGATCTGACCTCCTCAACCCAGTTACTAGGGCAATCTACTAACCCCTTGGTAATACTGGCTTCTGGCTACCCGTAACGACGGTCAAAGATGTTCAAATGACAGCCGGGACCTACAGTCTATTGTGCCTTCCAAAACTTAAAAATAATAATAGAGACACACACATTACTCTAAAGTTTAAAATAACCAGGGCAAATGCACAAAAACATCTTTGAACAAGTCTGCTAACACCGAGGTCGTCACCCTCCCAGGCTCAAAACAATAGCATAATTATACTCCACACAATATCACAATTATACCAAAATTACTGACTAATACCTCTTTTTAGTTTCGCTGCTCTACATTTTTAAATCGTCACAAACTCGTGTACTTTTAAAATACCATTTTTCCTCAAGTTCACTGGTAAGTTAGGATTCGGAAAATTCGCTCATGGTTGTCATCATCTGCCTAGCTTTTTCCTAATTTGGTTGGCTACCAGTTTCAATGGATGTAGTACCAGTGCTTCATATGAAGTGACTGCCTGTGTGTCCTCCTCAACTTAGTTTGAGGGAAATGCTTTGCCATTTGGTCATTCAGATTGACAAGTTTTTCGCTTCTGCCTAATGACTGATAAAATCTATTAGGTACTGCACTGTTTAGTAATGATGATGATGCTTTGGCAATTCAGTCTAGCAGTAGAAACTATCCTACTGGGGGACCATGAAGATACAGTGACTTCTGGAGACCAGAACCTGTAGCAACAAATGAAAGGCCAGGGCAACGACTCACAGTAAAAGAAATTAACCTTTATGGACATACAGTGCCGTATTTAGACATTTATTGCATATTCTTATCAAAAGCATAAATTAAAAGGTCTCTAGATAAAATCGTTTATTTGTTTATTTACTGCAGGAAACCGTCAGATTTCATTACAGTCCCATTTTGGAAGAAATATAAAATACAATCGTAGTAAGTAAAGAATTTACTCGAAACTCAAGGAGACATAAACAACGCGAACAATTTCCTACTCAGGAGCAATAAATGCGAAAATTTAGATGCAGAACCACGTGACGTGGAAGCGCCATGTCGAGTGCGCAGGCGCGAGATCTGCCATATAAGGGCTGCAGCGCGCCGCCCTGCGCCAGTCGAGGCCGAGCCTGCGACTCAAGGTCACACGCCTGCCGGCCAGGGGTGACTGACTCATATAAAAATTCACACTATCGAGTGAGATTTACGACTTTGATTACCCAAAAAGGCGTAAATACGGAAGAAAAAATGTTTTAATGTGACGCGATGAGGATCGTTATTATGTTGATGGATGGAAAGAATGAAATAATCGTAAATTGTAAATGTTTTTATTTTTATCTGTCGTACCCTTGCGTCCGGTCTTTGACTGTTATCAATCTTATTTATTTACAAGTCGATGAACACTTTTGTTTTACAGAATTCGAAGGAGGGAAATGCTTTCAGCACTACAAAATTAATGAATTTAGTCGTTCTTTGTTGAGTGAACTTTCCCGTGTAAACTCACGCTTAGCTAGTTCGTTTATGCTCGAGAGAGCTCGTTAAACAAGTCACGAAATATGTTTTCCAACAATGCGCTGTATGACCAGAATTAATGTGTGTAATCTAAAACATTTTACACTGAATACATAAGCAAAAAGTTTACATTTTACAACCGACACTGTACTCATTTCAAGTGATGCTACAAATCTTGAAAAGAATCGTTCTTAAGTTGAATAATGTAACAATCTATCTCATTAATGATTCAATGATCTAAAACGTACATAACCAAATAAAACCAATGACATAAACAACAGACAAATAACACAAATCACTTCAGGGCGAGCTTAGACACGAATCCCAGCCCAGACCTTACACCAATCACGTATTTGTGCCAAAGCAGATAATAAAAATAAATTAGACGGCCCTGACATTGCTTTATATCAAGCATCTGAGCCTTGCAATGCGACAGGTAGCCAGTTATCACCATATATGATCAATGCGGATCAAGAAGTCGCCTTGGTACTAGATACAACACAGCGATTAGTTGATCATAACTTTCCGTATTCGGTGATTCATCTGTTCGCCTTGTTGCTTATTTTATGTTGTTGTAAGCTTTATGAATATTGTTCTCAAGTTTATTGTGTAATTTTATATGTTGTTTATTAGAATTGTTTTAGTTATTTGCATTATTAGATCAGCAGTTCGTGTTATGTTATGTCATGACTCTTATTGTCGACTGGCTCTTCAAGTATCTCCAAAATTTCTTTATTTTTTATGGAGACAGTGCATAGAAAGTTTGGTTCAAAGAAATTAAGTATTGGTTTGATTTATGAGATTAGTTTAAACACTTTTTTTAGAAAACCGTGAGTAATACGAGAAATTGAATTCACATGATATCGAGTATCCACTAAGGACTTCCCTGAAGGAAGTTATTAAAGTTTGACACTTTAATTATGATCTTCGGATGTTCGTGCGAAGAAATTCGCTTTTAATTAAACTTGTACGATGATGATTAAATAAACTTTTTACAGCAAAGGAAACTCATTTGTCACGGTCATTATTACCGGCTTGTTACATGTAATGAAGTCTGAATTTGTTAGCAGGATTATTTTAGTTTTATTAGCTGCATTTGGAAGTTTAATGAGGTCATCCAGTTCGTAAATGAAGATATCTAAACTGGTTCCTGCAGCTTGTTTAATATTATCATCTTCCTGGTTTTTTATATTGTCATGTCGAGTTCATTATTCAGAATAATTTTGATATATTTCTGCAGTAAAAACATCAGCAGTGATTCTTCGCATAACTTTAACAAATGTCTAATAATGTGCGTTGCAATGTCTGAATCAATGCAGACAATAGAATCTCTCGCATGCGCAGGTTTATCAATAATCTTTATGTTAGTTTGTAATGATATATTGTTGTTTTTATTCAATGGATCATTTGCTATTGTTGGCGTACTCGTGCCATGATTCGGTTTGACCACGAAGCTGTCACAACTGATTGATGGAGAGTCTTAGAACTGACCTTCTTGACACTCCTTATCATCAGGAAGTGGTTTATTGACAATTTGAAGTACAAGTGGTCTTGGAAATTGAGCAATAGTTGAAGAAACCTTGGCCTGTTTGAGGTCATGCTCGTCAGAATTTGTTTTATGATGTTTGCCGATAGAAAGTCCTGCTTAAAGTTCTTTCTCAAGTTTCAGTTCAATAAAACAACCTTTCAATAAACCGTCTAGGCAAAAAACTAGTACATTCAGGAAACAGAAAAATCACTTTCAAAATATCAACCTTCAATACCTTTCCGTAAACATATTAAAAGAAAAAGCAGCTTTTCCTTCATACATACCTTAAAAATATTTTACAGTTGAATTCTTTTCCAAAATCTCAAAAGTTAAGAAAATATTTTCACGTTCTTTAAAACAAAAGTAAAAGCGAATCATTTCTCTTGAACGAGAGTGAAACCAAAAAGCCTCAGCTGGCCTTGAACCCCGATCTTTCCGGTTTGGCGGCCGGAGTATCGAACCTTAATTGAGTCAAGTGTACGAAGTAAACGCATCGGCATAACGTGACAATTTATGTGTCGCGATAAACTTGACTTGTGTGACTCAGGAACTGAGAGCATATAACCTACAGGATATACCATTACCGTGCCTTCATCTCTGCCAAAGGTATTATGTGTTAGATCTGCCGGGGCTGCGGGATTGTCCGAAAGATTTACCGCGGCCCTGGTACATAAAAGGCCTACAGATGGATTTTTAGTCAGTAAAAGTCTGACACTCCCTCACCGCTGCTAATCCACGGCGGGAGGGGTCAGGTGATGATTTTTGCGATAAAGGTCTTACTTAGTAAGATCTTAGGCTGTAAGATTGTTCGAAAGAGTTACCGCGGCCCTGGTACATAAAGGGCTTAAGAAGGAACATGGTAGGTTTTAGTCTATAAGAGTCTGACACTCTCTCATGCTGCTTTCACAGCGGTATTCATTTAATGATTTCCTACCAAAAAAAGGTATATTAGTTTGATCGTCGCTTCTACTCTTACTATACACACCTGTGTACCTTTTGTTCTATGCTATTATATTTCTATGACAATTTGGTCGTGTTTTGGTGAACAAAACTGTTTTACATAGAGAATTGTTATTATGGCGGTTCTAGTTGGTTGAATGCTCTCAGCTCAGAAATGTTAATTAAAAATATGCGCGATGAGACTTTGATTAAATGCAATGGACGCTTGTTAGTCGGGTATTTTGTTTGCATGTTTCAATGAGGTCTTTGAAATCTTTGTTCATATTGTTAGAGTTGAAATAACGTTTCTAGTTTGCTATGATTCTTCAGTTTTAGAGTCGTATTGATTTCAGTAATATTAGAAAGAATTTCTACAATACCTAAAGATATGCTGTACATTCAGGCTATATCTGGATATAAAAGATTTCTGTTCCTTTAACTTGCTTGTGAAATTAACTTAACTAGAACGTTTCATATTTCACGGAAATGGTTTAAAACAGATTTAATTGGATCATACTCATTTAGGTAATCCAATTAAATAATAATTGTAAAATTAATTGATACATTTATTGCTTACAATAAATGGGAAATGAAACCTAATTAACTATTGCGCGAACGTTGCATTGATTTCAAAATACGTCCCTGTGTAAAATTATGATTTACTCGATAAATAGTACCTAGTGGTCACTACCTTTTCTATAAAAATATTACTAGCTAGTTACTTTCATTTGGACAAAAATACACCAAAGTTTACTTTAATTTGTTCCTATACCTTTTCAAACACACATCACTAATATAATAAATCTGAGTAGTTTTTAGTATAAATAATAATAAAAAAAAGAACAGAAAAACATACAGGCTACCATTTAACCGGGTGCGGGAAGCAGTTCTCTCTACTCATATTTATTTTGATAACACACATACGTACTAGAATTTTAGTCAACAAGAATTTTCCAAACGTTTTTCACCGTACTCCATTGTTTTGGCTAGATAGTGGCAATAGGCGTGAACCTTGAACCAATTGATAGCTGACAATAGATGATTAGGATCACCAATACATGGTTACTGACGCAACACATTCGTAAAGGCTTGTGTACTATTGTAGGTAGATAGTTTACTCATCGAATGTCTACGACTTATAGTTCGTCATGTGATTTGGTAATTAATAAATAAATTATTTAGTAGATCATTATTTAATGGGGTATGTTAGACCTAAGTAAAGTATGCGTCAATCTATTGAGGTTCTGTCGTGACAAAAGTCCTAGTGGTCTAGCGGTACCACTGAAAAGTAGTGTTGCCCAAATGCAGGAACAAGACGAGACTTAGCCAGTCTTGGTCTTGGTCTTGCGCCAATACACCTGGTCTTGGTCTTGGTCTTGGTCTTGCACTCCCAGTCTTGGTCTTGGTCTTGGTCTTGCAGCAAGAGTCTTGCAAGTCTTGCAATTACCTATTAGTCTATTACTATTTATTAAAGTTTACTTTAAATCTTAGAAAAACGTATTAGAATTGGAACATTGTGAGCTTGAATTAACATAGCCATAGTAAAGATCAAGCAGATTAATAAATAACTGAAGATTTGATAAGAAATTCGAAAAATCAACTGACCGACATATATGTCGTTTTCCATGGAAGTAACTGTTTCTTAATAAACATTTATGATTTATAAGCTTACATTTGCTAAAACATGTAAGAAATATAATGACTAAATGTACAATAATAGTACCTAAGTAATTAGTTTAAAACCATATAAGTAATCAATATTATAATATATACTTACTAGAATGAATTAATATGACATCTACTACCTATCTTTACCATTTTATCCTAATCATAATACTACTTGCGTGTTCAGTATAATGTATCCATTTTCATTCTAAGCACTCTGAAACTTATTTATTCTTTGGAACACCTGTAGGTACTCTACTAGGAAATTATTTTGCATGAGTATATGTACCTACGCCCTACGGCGGCAATCAAATAGTGTCAAATGTTATGATTTCGGCGTGGCGGCAACGATTGTTGTAGATTTCAAAAGCCGGCGCGTGTATCATAACCATGTAGGTACTTCCGAAATGCGGCAAATTTCTTTGAGAAGTAAGTACAAAACCTTTGATGCCGCATTGTCAAAGTGCCGATGGTTAAAACATAACTATGCATGCACTCAGTTTGATTTTAATAGATATTTTTTTATTCGCTATGTTTATGGTATTAGTCGTAATGCGCATAGGTCCAGTTTTTCATATTCTTTGATACAGTTTTTTGCGTCTCATAGAATTCCTAAGCGTACCTACCTATACACCGAACTGTTACACCTAACTACTCAGTGAAATAGCGTCCATAAGTCCTAGCTGCAAGACGCAAGAGTCTTGCAGGCTATGTCTTGTTCTTGCTTAAGTCTTGCACGGTCAGTCTTGGTCTTGGTCTTGCTAAAAATACGCGGTCTTGTTCTTGGTCTTGGTCTTGCAAAAACGCAAGAACAAGACCAAGACTGCAAGACCAAGACTGAATTTGGGCAACACTACTGAAAAGCAGAGCAGTAAAAAATCGGATGACTTATTAAAAGGCTCCACTTTCTTTCTCATTTAGCTATACTAATATTATAAAGATGAAACATGATTTGTTTGTGCCCTAGTGGCTCTACACGACTTTACTAACCGATTTGAAAAATTATTTCACTGTTGGAAGCTACACACCCTTCCCGAGTAACATAGGCTATATTTTATCCCGCCACGGGCAGTATTTCCCACGAGAAATACTGCCCGGGTGAAACCGTGGGAAAACGGCTAGTCATGAAAATAAAATCTAGCTACTTGATCATCTGTGAGTAATAAACAAGAACACTTGATTATGATATAAAATGTTTATCGCGTAATAATGAATCATCAAAATTTCGTCTCACTAACCTAGTGGGTGTTGGCAGCGTAGGATGCACTCGAGGTGTTAAAAGTTTTCGTCAGTTGTAGTCGAGATCGAAAAGAAATAGGTACCTACGAATAGTTTTTGTATCTTGAAATTGATAGTACAGATGGTACATATTAGTTTTACTATGTGGTGCCAAGTAGCTGGTTAGCATCTAATATTTTGGTATGTAGTGTATTTCAGGTCGTAAAAGTACCAATGTAACTTTTCTAATTAATAAGCACTTTTAAGTATATCAAATGGATATGCAGTGCACTTTTAAGTACCTACCTATATCACACCAATATATGAAAGTGAAGGAAAACATCTTGGTCTTTAATGTCTGAAATCGCCAATCCATCTACATAGGTCATAGAGCAAGAGTGACGATTAATGTTTACGACTGTACGATTAATGTCTTTCTCTTTGTGAGAAGAGGCCTGTGCCCTGAAGTGGCTGAACTAGGACAATAATTTTACTACAGATTACCACTTAATATGAAATCTGCATAACATTGTAGTTGTTTGGAACAACCACGACCCTCAAATTATGAGCTCATTTCGCAATGACGTCACAATCCAAAAGAAAATAAAAATAAAAAAGTATGACACTTTGGCGCCAGTATTATTGCTTCAACTTATTAATCTTACATCCTGTCATTTAACATTGCAGGTGATCAACATGACAATTAAAGTATCGTATTAACTGCAGTTATTCGATCAATTATTGTCTTTATTTAAAACTAATTTAAGCCAATCATATCGTTTACTGTGGTGCATTTCCGCAGTTCAATATGTCTGGAGTTTACGTTGTTGTGTCTGGTCCTTGTTTGCAATTGTCTGGTCCTGAGATCGTAGTTTTGGTCCTTACCCTAAATATGTCGAGGATTTTTTTTATTTATCGACGACAAATTCAATGTATAATAATATTTACATTCATATCATCATCTGCCTAGCCTTTTCTGAACTATGTTGGGGTTGGCTTCCAGTCTTTCTAACTAGACGCAGCTGAGTACCAGTGTTTTACAAGGAGCTTCGAGAGAGATTGTACTCATGCATATAAATTTTAATTATTGTTTACTTCAAGCCTCAAAAACAGCAGTAAATAAGTTAATAACAGGTGGGTAAGTAGTTATAAAAGCTTCCTGAACCAAATCAATAAAATACGAAGAACTCAAAACATATGATTACTCCTACATATGAAATTAAAAGTAATATCGCTGTTAAAAGTCAAAGTATTGAGTTAATAAGTGGACAGTGGGTAGGCAGGCCTTGGTATTAACTGCTTTATTATAAGTGCAAAAGGTTTGTGCCTCGTGGGACCGGTGAACTATCCCTCTTATAAAATAAACAGGCAGATTTTGGACACAATTATCACAGTTCTGTTGATGAGGAAAATTTGTCAAAAAATGTTTTGAAAGAGACCTTAAAATTAGATAAATTAAGATTTACTAAAAGTATCGACTGTATCGACAGAGCTTGTTTACTTATAAACGAAACGATTGAGAGATAAAGAAAGAAGAAACCTTTAAGTTGAGCGTATTTTTATTTATTTATTTATCCACACTTTTATTATTTTAGTGTCTACAAGTATCATATAATTTTTAAGTAGGTAGGTATGTACAAATCACAAGGACCCAAGCGAAACACACCAAAAAAAATCGAACTCGTTCAATAAAACCCATAAAAATCGGCAGGCATTCATTTAAAACAATAAACATATGAATAAACAATAACACAAATAATACCTTACACAATACTAAATAACATGTTGCACTGTATTATTAACTTTGTCTTGACAAAAGACCATTTCGTGAAATCGCCATATAAGAGCAGGTAATTTCGTGAAATGACTGCTTGCTTTGCGAAATGTCTGCGAATGTTGGAATGTGAGAGAAATGTTAAATTGTAATGTAATGACATTTATTTTTGGTACGTACATTCTAAGTTGGTTGTTCTCATCATGTCCCGAGCCTTTTTCGGACTATGTTTCGGTCGGCTTCCAGTCTAACCGGGTGTAGCTGAGTAGGTATGTACCAGTGTTTTACGAGGAGCAACTGACTATCCGACCTCTTGAACTTATTTACCCGGGTTCTCTTTAGTTGATATTGTATTACAACCTTCTACAATAAATAGCCTTAGGTAAATTATCTTCCATTTACTTTTATCTACAAATATTGTAAACATGAACGCTCTTGCCTCAGGAACTAATGGTACTGAATAAAAATTATTTCAGTTTTAGATAAGTATAGATCATTTATTGTGGAAGGATATTGGCTAATTTATAGGTTTCCCACGGAACGCGGGACTGCTGAACTGATGCTAGTTATTACAAAACAGATAATTTCTACACACACAAATTACATCCTTTGATCCTTTCATCCATTATTAAAAAACGTTGGTAAATGACCATTAACGGTACCAAAATCAACCTTAACCTTTTTGCAACAGTTATTAAACATGTATTAAATCGATCACTCCCTCGGTGGTCGACCAAAGCAATAATATTAAGAAATTACTCTACAAAATCACGTAGACGGGTAACCATCACACATAGACAGTAATAACATATTTTATATCGATGATTTAACATCTAAACGTTGCGCAAAAAAAAACTAGATTTATTTATAAAATCGGTTGCACCAATCATTGTAATATACAGTTGATAGTTAGCCTCGAAAACGTGTAATTATGCTTAATACTCGTGTTACAATGTGATAAACGACATACAGGCGCTTAAACTTATAATTATGATATAATTTACATTTATTATGCGGACCATCGGTTGTTTTGCATAAAACTATTTGACGGGAGTTGATTTATTTGTTTGTTGATTAAAGATTATAAGTCTGTCAGACTTATAACCAGTCTTACCTAGGGCATATTATTACATAGGATTGCCTGGGTAACTGGGTTGAGAAGGTCAGATAATCAGTCGCTCCTTGTAAAACACTGGTACTCAGCTGCATCTGGATAGACTGGAAGCCGACCCCAAAATAGTTGGGATAAGGATAGGCAGATGATGATGATGATTAAAGATTATATTCACTAGTTTTGCACATAGTTTTGCTTGATAAAATCAATATTATGAAATGCTTTAACGATAAACACGGATAGAAGTGTTTATAAATAAACAATTTAAATAACTATCGACAGTTCTCAGCAGTTCAAATGTACAGTAAACTGTGGCGACGTATTGCAACTCATTGTAAATATGTTATGCAAAGCGCAAACGCATACTGCATGCTGCGCTTTCAATGAGCTTAGGATCTGTGCATAAGGACCTCTACTTTGAACGTGCAAAAATTTGCGCAGCGGGGCTATTTCTATCCAGTGTAGTCTTTAGGCTTACAATCATTGGACATCTGAAGCATGAAATAGTTGAACCAAGTTTGATGAGATATACTATAAGAAACACCGCTGAAACACCTGCTTTCATGCATGGTTCATCTGTTTAAGATCGACGGTGTCACAGACAAACACACAAGCAGCCAGACACAATAGCTATAACACTTCCTCTTTTTGCGTTGCGAGTTAAAAATTACAGCCAAAGTTCTACAAACACATTTTACACAGACCTAAAACTCCCACAGAGCGCACCTTTATATCCCAGCGAATTATTACCAAACGTGGTCTAATAACAACACAAACACAGCAGTTATGCCACATCTAGTTAGTATTACAGCTGCGTACCTTAGTGCAAATGTCGCGCTCCATACTTTGTTATGTTAAGCAGACTTAAGTGTTAGCTTTAGACATACTAGAAGTCTTGCTGAAATGGTTTGTTGAAGTTTTAGAGACATAATGGATAGTTTGTGAATGGAATATACTGATAGAGGCTCTTGAAGGCTTGTTTTTGAAGAGATTCGGCTTATAGTAACAGTTTTTGACGAGAATCATGTTGGTAATAGTTACATATACGATGATTTTAAAGAAATAGCTAATAACACAGAAGCCATTAATGCTGAACAATGCCAAGATTATCAATAGGATGATATAACATTATCAACAATAGTTAAGAAGCCTAAAGAAATAAAACACGCCCAAGTATTTGTAAATCAAAATATTCGACCTTCAGTATAATGCTCAAACACGTCTAGCAAAACCGCACAAAAACACAGACGTGTTAAGATCGATAGGTCTCCTAGTTCCAAAGCTACCAATATTTACACAGTCATCGTAAATTCAGTTTTTGTTTCACTTGAATAAATAAACTTGAGTGTACGCTACAAGGACAATCGAATGTACTAGCAATAATAATATTACTATCTATAGGTATTGTAGATGGAAATTGCAGTATTTACTTTAGGAAATGCAGAGTTAAGAGCATAACTTTTCTTGGCGTATAAGTTTAACATGTATAAGACTGACACTGTCTCCCCACTGAGACGAGTAATTTCTTAGTATAAACAGCATACCACTTTCATCACCTATTGAACCGTAGCCTAATCTTATGTTCTCTCTTGTTCCAGCACGCAAACGCAGTTCGTGACTCCGCCCGCCTAATCCTGGAGTCTCCTCAACCAGAGTCTGACGATGCCCTCGTCCTAGCACGGGCTCTTCGCACACGACCTCCTGTCAACATGCTCCCGGCAGCCAAGGCTGGCACATTCTTCGCAAGAGACAACCTTTCCAACTTCATCGATTGGTGCCGAAAAGCCCTCGGCATCCTAGAATGTCTGCTCTTCGAAACTGATGATCTTTGCTTAAGGAAGAATGAAAAGCATGTCGTGCTATGTCTTCTGGAAGTTGCTAGAAAAGGAGCAGTTTTAGGCATGCCTGCTCCTCTCCTCGTGCAAATGGAGAGGCAGATAGAAAGAGAGTTGGCAGGAGAGGAATTGAGGCCGGATGATTCGGCGCTCGGCTTAGTACCTTCGGCTCCTCAGCCGCAGCTGGTGACGAATGACTTGAGGAGTTTGGATGAGAGAGTCAGGGATCTTGTGGAGAGGTGCTCCTGTCCTACCCAGTTCCCGATGGTGAGGGTTTCGGAGGGAAAATACAGGATCGGTGATACTAGGATGCTGATCTTTGTCAGGGTATGTTGAATTCATTATTTTCTAGAGTAAATAAAGGAAATATGTCAATATATAAGACATAACCCAAAAAGACAATCAATATTTATTTGTCATTTGATACTTTTCTCGATTCTTTTACTGAAAAAGTTAAATCGAAAAAGTTCCTCGGGGACAGTCCAATGTTTAACTCATAATAGCAAAATGAACAAAGCCACAAATAAATAAGTGTTCTCTTTATTCTCATGAAAGGGGAGAGTAAATTAAGCCGTTCCCGTTTGAGTCTAAATAAGATTTCCTGTCTAGACATAGTCCCATTAGAGTTGACTGGGAATTGTTCGATGTTCTGTTCGCCTATAGATTTTAGTTGTAGCACTTTACATTTTAGGGTTAACATACAGCAATGTAGGGCTTAGTCAGTCTTATATTAGGATAGGTTTTTTTTGTTAATTGTAAATACTGCTTTTATGTTCAGTATATAATGATCTCCATCTTGTATATGACACACAAAAGTAAATAGATAGAAAATAGTAATAACAAAATAAAGGCCTTTAAACATACTTGAGAAGTGTTATAGAGGATAATTCTCGGTGTCAAAACATTCTAAACTAAATACCGCACTAAATAACTTAGTGGACAGAGGACGCCTGCGCACACGCCGCTGTCGCAACGAGTGTTACGCCATATTGTAAACAATGCAGCTCAAAGGATCCAACGCGTTTGGTTAACCTGAAATGTGGACATGTGAGGAAAGTGGGTGCAAACATAAACACTTCACTAAATCACAGGAGCTAAATCTTATTTCAAAAGGACCTTTGAATGAAGAGTATACAATTACGAAAGACCATAAAAAATACTTGAAAGGCAGATGAATGCGTGAGAAAATACGGCATCCTAAAATTAAAAAGCTAGTTTTCTCTTAATACAAGTTTGATTCCAATTTGTACAAGAACATTGCCATTAAGCCAGGTTTTAGTACGAAACAACGAACGCTTTATTCATTAGCGCTAAAAATAGATCTCCAAGCGCCATTTAATGAAAAAAAAAAACGGTTGCACACCCATTCGCGCCAAACGAGCTTGACTTTTAAGGTCATTCAAATAGTGTTCCAATTCCTTTGACGACGTATCTATGATTCATTCTATTCGATTCCTTGTTTGGTCAAATCGAATGGACGCCTCATTGTAGAAAACGACTTTCGACCTTATAACAACTATTCTAAACTGACCTCTCGTTTCAAATATTTTGTATTAGGAGGCAGGTCAATTTATATTGGCATTTTGTGTAGATCCAAATTTAGGAAGACCTCGAATTAGGAACAACCGTTTAGAAGGGAGAGGTCTCCTTAAGTTGGATGTTATCTAACGATCCATATTAAGGGATGCAAGGCTAAGAACTGAACGAAGGCGGATCGAGGCCACCAGACTGGTATTGATTGGGACTATCAAGGCAGCATTCCCACGGTATCAGCGAATCTTTATTTGGAATTTCTAATAAACGAGTACTTAATATCCCAAGTTACGGTGGTCATTTTGTTTTAAATACATTGTCCACTATAAGTTGGTCTACAACAGCCTTACGCTTAGTTGAACCATGAGATCGGATTCCAAATTGAATGCACTCTCTAGTATTGTAAATTTATACCTAGTGGCTACTTTTAAAGTAAGAGCTCTATCGGATATTGTCGATTAGTTATTTATCGATTGGTAGCTCGACCTTCAGGCTCTAGAATCGAGGACTTCTTACCATGGAAGTTGCCTTTTAAAAGTTTAAGGCTATTATTTTCATGTGCCTTGGCCTAGTTCAGTATATTTTTTAAACTGATATATTTTTAATAATAAATTGCTTTCCTCTTTTCCACAGATCCTTCGCTCCCACGTAATGGTCCGCGTCGGTGGTGGCTGGGACACCCTTGCCCACTATCTGGACAAGCACGACCCCTGCAGATGCCGCGCCCAGCACCGCACCTCCCTCTCCGCCCGCCTCGCCCGCCCCAAGCATGACCTGGCCGGAGCCACCGTCACTTACGAACGACCAGACGCTGGTCCCACATCCCTGCCATACACCAAAACCGAGCCAAAGATCTACGAGCCCATGTCTCTTCAATACAACGCCAAAATCTACAATGAAGAACCCAAGTCTGGACATTACCAGTCCAACCACAGACTCAGCGATGCTCCCACCAGCTTACCTTATTTGGGTGACTTGGACAGAGCTGCTTCTCCCAGCAGGAGGCATCTAGCTCCCAGAGCTAACAGTCCCTCAAGGAAATCTTCATCTCCGGATCGAAGGACCAAAATTGTCACCTCTAACCATTTAGTGCCGACTCCACATGGTATCAGGAATAAGAGTCCTAGACCAGTTTCGCCAGCTCCAGCAGCTGAAAGTGCTTCTGATAATGGGTCTGAGGTCTCTGATGAGGGGTACAGGAGCCTGGGAGTGGTCGCTGGGTCTACACAAGGGTCTCCGTCTACGAAAACTACGAACAGATACTCGTTGCACAGCCAGAATTCGATTGAAGACGCAGAATTTAATGGTAAGTTATTTTCATTCCTATCTACTTTTGAATAGGGTAGCAAATTCAGTGTCACATCAGCTAACGATTGATCCATTTCTGAATTGTCTCTTCCATCAGTGTATATTATATTACCAATATCATTATTAACTGTAGTCATCTCAAATTCCTGATGGAACCAATTTAAGGACTCAATTTAAATGGGATCTTTGCACTGGGCAGAATCTGGCACAAGCACTAATTCCATCCAGTCAGGCCTAATTAATGATAAAGTGGCTCTATGGCTTTGTAATCAATATTTATGTTCTTTCAACCCTGGGTGACTGGACGCAGTATTTTAGATATGAATTTGTCAGTAAGATTTAGTGCTATGATAATAACTCTGGATCTACATAAGCAACATATTTCATTTTATGAATAAATAGCACTATGTCTCGCAATTTCACCGTTAGTTTTTTCTATATCGTTACCAATCTATTTGGTCTCGTCCTCAACAATCAATAATCAGTTACGAAAAACTTACCACATACCTACTTGAACAGATAAATGTACCTAATGATCATTTAATCACGCGTCTAGAACAAATGAACACTACTTAGTTAATTGCCAATAAGCAATATTTCCGAATGAAGAATTGCAGACTGCACAATGCAGCCATTTAACAAATATTTGCGCAGTCCAAGTGTTGACAGTCAATGAATGTTGCACAAATGATATCCGCTCACCGCGATGTTTCGACATTTGTGCAAACGTACACACAGACAAACATATAGACAGACAGACAGACACGTGAGTGCTAAAGTCAATACCTACTGCAGATGAACGGCAAATAGGATGTTGGTGACAGACGTAATTTAAGTCAACGCAAATTATGAAACTAGCTACACATAATCATCATCCTCCTGTCCCTATTTCAATTTAATTTGGGGTCAGCGCAACATGTTTTGTCCTTCCATACTCTTCTATCTGCCGTCATCTCACAAGTTAGTTTCTTTCTAGCTAAGTATATCGACTTTCACACAATCCATCTTTTCTTTGGTCGGCCTCTTCCTCTATATCCTTGAAACAAATTACATGTATGTTCCCGAAAAAAAAAATACTTTACAGGAGTTATGTTATTTGACATACATTGGTAATTCTCTCAATGTATATCCAGTGTACATATGTACATACATAGACAATTTCATTTGGTGAGGACAGCGCAATTTTACGCTACACTGCGATCAGTTGCGAAAATAATTGCAGGATAATTGCAAGTCATAAGCGGAAGCGAGTAGCTAGAGTACCTAGCTATACTAATGCGTATAGTCCCTGACTGACTAGAATGACTCTCACTGAAAAATCTATGTTAACCGGTGTTGCCTATCAATACATTCTCACTCAACCCACTTACCCTACCTACCCGATACCTTTTGCTTCTATTCTGACTTCCCCCAAAAACAATCAAAGATGTTCAAACGTCATTCGGAATCCCCCAAGTTAACATGCTTTCCGAAACACGCAAATCGTTCTATAGAATACCTAACGATTGCTCGACACGTGCAGCTGTTACTTACCTTATCACAAAAAACAACGAATGAATGCTTCAATTGATGAGATAAAGACCCCTTGATTCTAACACAGGTAAATAGACTCGAGATCAGATGTTACCTTTGTACTATCGGGGACACTAATGCTTGATAACCACTAGGTTTATTTTTGGTTATTCTGAAGACAAAAACACCTTCTTGCTTTGCCCGGGTGTTCTTAAAACGATATTATGCCTTCCTAGAAGGTTCTTGTGTTTCGGAAGGCACGTTAAACTGAAGGTCCCAAATGTAATTTAACATCCTTGGCAGTTCTATCATTGAACATCTTTGGAAGTCGTTACGCCTAATCCGAAGTCAATAAGTCTGACAACCAGTCTTACCTAGAGGTATTGGGGTACCTGGGCTGCTGTATTGGAGGTCAGATTGACAGTAGCACCATGTAAAAAAATTGTACTCAGCTGCATTCGGTTAGACAGGAAGCCGAACCCAACATAGTTGGGAAAATTCTCTGGAGATGAGATGATGATGCTTTCCTAGAAGGTTACCTATATCTACAAAGAGTTTTTTGAAGGATTTTAAACGCAAAAATTCACCAGTGGTCAGGCTTAAAATTCTGTGGAAGTACATTCCGTTCCACACGAGACATATGGCATGTGGCAGTGCACAGCTTAACTAGTATTTATATTTTTAGCATTGCACAAGTAGCTGACATTCACATAACAGGCTCGATAATACGCTTTGTTAGGACCACATTCCGATGAGCTAATGCAATAATATTATTATTATATACTCGGTAAAGATGTTGAGATTCTTTGAGAAGAAATAAACCTTAAGTACATAAACATAACATAAACTAGTAAAGAGTTGACAAATTCCTTGCTCTCTATGTTTTGAGAAAACATAGTTTTATTTTTTAAACATTTTTCCTGATGTATCAGCATTTTTTTACCGGCTGTATCTTATTTCAAATTCGAAGGACCAATTTCATGCACGCGGATAAAAAGTAAGCTAAAGCCAAGTCTAGTTACTTACCCGATTTTGAAAATTGTTTTAGTACCAATAGAATGTCACAATATAGCCATTTTGTAAGTGTAATATTTTATCCTGGTACGAGAAGTAATTCTCAGGATGCGGAAAAACCGTGTAAAACTTAAACTTTTAAAATTAAATTCTCCTTATTACATAACCCACTTTCATTCTCGAAAGGAACAAAGTGAATGTCCCATTAACATTACCATATAATCCACCGGTCAACAACTTTATGACTTGCGTCAAAATTTCGCGCTTCTAACAATGGTTGTCCTTGAGGAACCAACATGGTTGTCCTACGGTGACATGGCAGCAACCATATGTAACAGTTCATTCATTTGTTTATATTAAATAATTTAAATAACGTCAATTGATTTTGATTGTTATTGTTGATTGAATTAATCATTATTGAGAGCGTCATGTGTGATGCAGACTTTATTAAGTTGGTGTAGAATGTTCGAGATTAGAGACATATTTTATTCATTTAAGTAAGTAGATAAATACTATAATGAAGTAGGTATATACATATGTACACTAAATAGAAGAAAATTATTTAATGTTACATTTACATACATATATAATATTGGGTCAAATATTAAAACACCTGGATACAAACTATGCTAATTATGACCTTTAGGTACCAGGTGTTCATCTATTTTAATATTGCTCTATATTCCATTCCGCCACTTCAGTATAAAAATAGTAACATCGAAATAAAAGTTATTTATAAATGGCAAAGTAACTTTATTCTCTATTTTATCTAGTACTAAGATATTTTTTCAAATCGGTCTAGTAGTTCCTGGAAAAAAACATGTTGAAACTAAGAACTCTACGGCATTGTGCTAACTTAGAATACTATTCTCTCCCCTAGAAAAATATTTATAACCTTGCTTATTTATTCTACCACCGTCTAAACAAAAAGACTGCACAAGTTATCTCATTACTCGTTTCATCCTACGATAAGAGTTAACATAATCTCATGTAACAAGTATTCGCAATTAGCGTTATCAAATAGTTGTAATTAATTATAAACAAATCAGCGATCGCAAGGGCGATGCTATCAATTCTAATGAACGTACAAGATTACAGGCCGCCATCTTGATCCGCCATGTTTTTTTGTAAATTCATTAGAAATGGCGGGGTGAAGAATTTTGTTTGGGTTAAAAGGAAAATTGTGAGGTTTTCTTTTGTTTATTTTTTGCTTGTAGGATGAGTTGAATGGACTATTAATGAATGTAATTGCTTATTAAAATAAGTTTTATGGTCCAGCTATTATTAAAATTACAAATTCGCTTTTTCTACGTATGATTTAACCGTACTGCTACTGGTACTGGTAGGGTCCAATTTTATTTAAACTATTTTCCTTAAAGAATCCACCTCTTGTTTCCTAATTATGATTATTTAAAATAACATAGCTCTTGCATGTATACCTATACCGCATTATGCTAAAAAACCAACTTTTCCTATCACCTTATTTACACTACTAACCTTTCAACAACTAAAATACCGATCATAACATTACCACATAAGGTCAAAAGACGAATGTCATATTATAACAAGCCCACATATGAGTGACATTAGTCATTGAGACACTCAGTCCAGCTCACCCCGCAAGGCAAGCATTCTTCCGAACTTGGTTATAACAACATTGCTACAAGTAAATGGTGTAGCTCTGTGGGCGAATATGAGGCCCAACTAGTGAAGTTGTAAGAAATTCGTTCAGTGCTTATTAATGTTTTTTTTTTTCATTTTTCTAAGCTGAAAATTATTATATTCATTATTATATTTATTATATTCATCATATATTCATTTTTTTAAGTAGGTATATTTTTCATAAATTATAGGGGTCTAAATGCGATAAATTACTGTAAAGGTACCTTTTTCTTTATTCAACGTTTTGGCAAAATTGCGCGGACCATGGTCACAGGGGGTTCACCGTAAAAAAATCTCTTATTGTAAAACATGGTCTTAAAAATACTGATTTTACGCTAGGTTTAATCCATCATCTTGAATAAATTCAAAGGTCTAAACTTACCATCACACTTTGTAATAAGATTGACACATCATCATCTTTAGTGCACTAGTTAGTTGCAATTTAGGTACATATGTACATGTAAACCTATAGATACAGGTTCCTTGTCACAACAACAATGTAACTGTCAGCTCAGTTGAGCTCTAATTATGATCTCGATGGAAGGCACAACACATCACGTGTAAGTCACATACACGTGTCTATGAAGGTATGCGTAATCAAATAATTCCAGGATATTCTAATAATAGCTATAAATAATACGAAAGTTCATATTCTGATATAATAACGTGAAGAAGATTTCCCAGAAATACTTTAATATTACCAGATCCTGGATACCTAACATAACTGTAAAGCTGTTTCCCCGCGGTTCCATCCGCGGCTGAGAACTAAAGCATATTAAGCAAATAAAGCATATTTTACTAAGGAAGAGTGTAGCATGCCAAAAGAGAAATAATTTTCAAATCGGTTCGGTAGTTTCTGAGCTTTTGGAGTACAAAAACAAACAAACAATATTTTTTCCTCTTTATTAGATAAAGTTGTGTAGATCAATACGAATAAACATTGCTCGACATTGTCACATTTCTTCGCATCTGATCACGTAGCCAAACACCTGCCATTTTTATATCTACGCATGTGAGGCGCACGTGACAATGTGAAAATGAGCGAAAAGATAAACGCCATTACAGGCTCTACTCAAGAATGTCACCAGCCTATTGTATTGGCTTTGGAATGCACATCTATGACCTTCCGATCTTGAGGATATACCTATATCTGGTTGAGATATTTTGATTACGTGAAAAGACATAACTTAAAAGCTTGTTCAATCTTGTTTTGATAATTAATCGTTTAAGGAACCAAAATTCTATTCTTATAATAAATAGTAGTTTTCCCTACATGTTTGCTGAAAAGCCAAGCAATAAAAAACAGACGAATAAACCTTTGACTAGAGAAAACCTCACAACCTTTATAAAATATTTCTTCAACACAAACGCTTATTTTAAGTGAACATTTGCGGAAAAGGGAAGTCCTCAGAGCCACGGTATTCTATAAATGGTCACGGACATAGCCCGATATGGTCAGAATTATTAACTTAATGTAACTGTTATTATCCGCTAAACATGGTCATTGTAAATTAGATACTGTTTTTATGATCCGAGGGTTAAGTAAAGGGTTAGGAATGAACTAACTAGCTCTCGGATTAATTATAGTGTTGAATAATGTAAGCGAGACATTCTAGGTGTTATAATTTTTCTGAAATGGTATTACAAGCAATATCTGGTTTAGAACTAGTAAATAGCGCATGATATTATGAATATCTTTGCATAATAGGTTTATTGATTGGTAATTTGATTTTGACATGACTGCTGATCGAGTACATGTCGGACACTGATTGAGGAAAGACGACGAAGAAATAGGTTTGCATTTAACTTTCTGATCCAAATTATACATAATATATCTTTCATCATTTGTCCAGAGTCTTTCATCAATAATAATTTATTTCTTTTTCTTTCTTCAGAGCGTCTCGACCACGACGATGGCTGTCACATGGACAAGAACGAACGAGCTGACGACCACGTGAGCCTCAACACCGGCCTGCGCAAGACTGACTTCTCTGACACCTTCTACGGAGGCAGAAAGCCCAGCTCCATCGACGAGAAGTCCAACCGAGGCAGCCCAGACCGCGTGGTCGTCACCGAGAGCAACGACTCGCCGAGCAAGAGCTTGAGAGCGACCAGGGAAGCCTCCCAGTCTCCTACGAAAACGATAAGGAGCCGACAGGCTAGTCGCATTCCCCACTCTCCCGTGAGGAACCGAACCCCCAGCCGGGGCAACACACCCAGCCCTAAGCATGCCCCGAATCCCGTTCAGACATCACCCAAGTTAACCCCAAAGCTGCCGCCAACTGCCAGAAACACTTGGGGCGGTAGAACTGCCCCCACTCAGGCTAAAGTCAAGTCCAGGCCCACTTTGGGAGCTGATACCTTTGAAAACCCGAATAAATCTCCAAAAATGAGGGCTAAAACTCCCCAGACTGATGCCTTTAAGAGGAATTCTCCTCTGAGAGCCAGCAGTGCTACTCTTAGGTCCCCACCGAATCAGAAGCCTTTGAGTCCTTTACTAGAACAGATCTTGAGGTCCACTGAAACCGCGAAAGATGATGCGACAGTACTCGAGAAAATGAAGGAGATTATTAGGACATATTCAAAAGGAGATGATTCTCTCTCCAGGACTAGTTCTAAGGATTCAGATTATGCTGACTTCACATCAGCCTGGGTTATGTCTGACGGGAAATTAGAAAGGTCCACCAGTACGAGGCAGTTGGCCGCTCCTAGGAAAGACCAAAGGAATGGTTCGTCCAGGATACCAGCGCCAGTTTCAATCGGCTGCCGACGGTCGACATCAACGTCACAGTTTCAATGACAGGAGTCTGAGGACACAGACACTGCGGAACTGACCAGTGATAATTGAACTATTTATGCTAGTGTTTAGTTTGTGAAGACAGATCAAATTAAATCGGTGATAGTTCAGTGAAGGATTGCAGCCGAAATGGCGCTGAGTGTGATATTTATATGACGTGAAATATATGGACTTTATATCGCATATCTTTGTGTAGCGATAAGGTTTAGATTATTAACGGATTAGACAACAGCCGGACTCGGGCGAGTTTCCACGGTTATTGTAAGATAGCTCATGAATGTAGAGGTTTTACCAGTTTTTAGCTCATAATTTGGTAGATAACACATTTTTGTGACCTATTGTGGTACTTCGCTTGAGAGTCCGGCTTAACCACGGCTTAGACCTTTGTCCAAAACGGCGGTTTACATCAGACTTACATCTATAGTCGGAATGGTGTAACCTGTCTCAATTTAATGACGATTTCTAGAAATTTAATCGTAGATTAGTACTAATTATCGATTAGAAAATTCGTACTAACATTTTTAACATCGTAATGGTAACATCGACCATTTTGAATTTATTCAATTTTCCATCTATTTGCTTGTAAACCGACTTTTATAAAATTGAGAGTTTGGAAATTTTACAGAGGGTAGAACTTTCTTTGATTAAAAGTCGGTTAAATATGGTGCTAAGCAATAAAGCTTTTGTTGTTTAGTTATTATTAATTTAATTATTTCAGCTGATTAAAAGCGATTTATAGCCCTAAGTTAGATAAGGGATAAAACTTGGCCCAAACAATATTTTTTCCAAAAACTAGAGATTACCTGTATAACTGAATATTAAATTTTGTTTGATTATGGTTCAGTAAAAAGTTTTTTCTTTACAAACAGGTAAACTTTAGTGTTTTTTTTACAAATATATATTTTTACATATTATTATTAGTAATGCACAATTATTGATAGTATATTACTAATGTTAATATTTTCTGACAATGAGTACCCAAGTACGATATATTTTACAAAATGACAAGTTTAGTTAAGTTTGTATACTTTAAGTTTTAGGATAACTTTTTTTGTATCTTCCCGGTTAAACTGTACTAATTAATAAAAATTAATTAAAAATAAAATATTCGTCATTTGAAATTATGCATTTAATGAAAATATCATTCCATATTTTGGATTCGCCGGGATATTCAGCAATTTTGAGTAAAAGTAATCTCATTTTTTATATAGGTTGTGAAGGGTGGAGCTTATAAAATCTGTAGCGTTTTTTTTAATAAAAAATAAATAAATAGATCATCATGTAGCTTTTTTGTAAAAAAAAAACAAATGGTAATATGGCATTATAATATAAAATTAAAACTTAAAAAAATACACCAGAACATCCATTTTCATACCTCATTGTAGAATTTAAAAAAGATATATTTTTGCACATTCTAAACAATAAAAAAAAAACATTAGTTTTGTCACTAGTTGCCATAAAACCGTCCGTTTCAAGTGTAGTAAAACATAGCTGTAGATTGACATCAACAAAATGTTATTTTAGTATTTTATTTTTTAATCATCCGCCTAGCCTTTTCCCAAGTATGCTGGGGTCACCTGCTAGGATGCAGAAAAATGTTTCACCAAGTGTTATAATAAAAATCTGAAATAACATTTTGAAAAAAAAAATACATTACTTCTATCATTGTAATAGATAATTTAATTTTAATTAAATTAATGATTGAAGTGAGTGTAAGTGAGTTATCATTAAGATTTAATATCTAGGTCTGTAAGCGGACCCTAATTTAAGATGTCACAAATTTAACTTCTATGTAATAAAGCTACACTTAAGTCGATATCGTATGATAATGTCTTACACAATTTTTGAACACAATTTTTTTTATATAATATTTTTTGTTTTTTTTTTTAAACCTACATATTGTTTATAACGCTCAGCCTTCAAAATGTTATCTGTTTACTTAAAATAATAAATATAATTTATAATAAAAATTTTGGTTTTATTTTTCATAAAAAAATACACCAAAAATTACTAAAAATTAAAAAAAGAAAAAATTAAATGTATATTATTTTCTTGTGATTTAGTAAACAGATGACACAAAATGGACATTCTTTATTAATTAGCGATTAAGAAAAAGTATACACCATTATGAATTAAGAATATAAAAATCATATTATTTTGTGAGAATGTCCGTAAATATAAAATTCTTATGTAACATTGTGATACTATCATTAAAAATATTACTAAAATGAAGGGAAAAGCAGTTTTTTTAGTTCTTTTTACGATTTTTGTATTTTCCAGTTTTTTTATATGATAGTATACCAATGTCAGAAGCTAGAGGCTAAGATATATTTAGTTTACATTATTTCTCTTCGACATAATGTTACCAGTGACTATGCCATAGATATCTGTTATTATTCTCGGAATAAACGATAAGTTTATCTTATATTCTTCGTATTTTATTCAAACATTACCATTTTATTGAAATAACAAGTAAAAAAACAAAAATAAGTAAATAATGAGAGTTAGTTATGTACAGTACCTAATAGAGTTGCAAAGTGCTAACAAACATGAAAAAGCGCAGCGTAGGACGTCCACCAACAAGGTGGACAGACGACCTTATAAAGTTAGCCGGAAGACGCTGGATGCAGGTCGCCTTCAACTGTAGGTATCTGTGGAGATCTAAGAGGAGGCCTATGTTCAGCAGTGAACGTCCTATGGCTGAGATGATGATGATGATGAACAAACATGAACATAAAAAAGATCAAGCAGGTTCCAAACCTCTTTTCTCAAAACCATCAGAAAGAACATAAAAAAGTGTAGCGAGCTGTCAAATCTGTCACCTTGTACCACGACAGAAGAAATCTTCCGTGATGAGTCCGTGAATATTATGGGCTCATCTATAGGATGTCCATACCTCACCTTCTCGCACAATTCTGGCAGACGGCTTCCTTCCTCATCATCATATTTGCCACCTATCTGTGTATCAGAGAACTGTTCAGAGCTGCCTACGGTCAAAGACCTCCTGCTCCCGTTCGCTCGTGGTAAGCTTGCACCTTCTCATCTTGTAAAAATTGCTTTGGTAGACTTTGGTTCTCACGATTTGTTCATAGAAGATCTTATTACTATGGTTCGCAGTCGGTACTGGTAGAGATAGAGGTTCAGAAGCCAGTAAGTCTGACTCCAGTTTAACCACGGGGTTGCCCGGGTAACTTGATTCAGGAAGTCAGATAGGCAGTCGCTCCTTGTAAAACTGGTACTCAGCCGAATCCGGTTAGACTGGAAGCCACACAGGTAGTTAGGAAAAGGCTCGGGAGATGATGTTGGCTCGAAGAAAGCTGGAAGTTGGTGGCAATCTACCATCCGGTCTGGTAACAGTCTTCCATGATTTTATGGGAGGAAGGGCCATACTCACGGGGCATGCGCGATGGTGAGCGCAGTGTAGGATATGCTAAGCTTCCGACCAGAAGAATGGTAGCGGGTGAATCGACGCTGGCTACCAGTTCTCATTCTGTATACGACCTTATGGTATAGATAACTAGATCTTCGAGGAACTAACATATATGATTAGCATCAGCCAGCAGTCAGGGCACCATTTTAAGTTCAACATTTATTAAAAACTAGCTTTTGCCCGCGACTTCGTTCGCGTGGAATAGTGGCATCCGGCAGATTTTCGGTATGAACAATAGATGGCGCTCTATGTCCGGAATAAATGGTATTTTTTATTTTTATTTTTTGTAATAAAAATTTATCCTATGTCCTTTTCCTGGCTCTAAACTACCTCCCTTCCAGTTTTCAGCTAAATCGGTTCAGCCGTTCCTGAGTTATAAGTGGAGTAACTAACACGACTTTCTTTTATATATATAGATTTATCGTCGGTAAGTAGTCATATTTAACACAAAATCCAGGCATAATAGTTAGGCATATAAGTTTTTATAACAACAAGTTGGTTAAAACGACCTGTCACTTCTTCCCTAGTTGTCGAAGACCCTGTGAAGACTCTAGCTAAGCAGTTTCTGATAACAATTTCAAGCAGTGGCCTCGTTCCCTCGCTCAAGATGTGACGGCTCCGGTTTTGAGAATGACATACCCTGAAACCAGATATATCTCTCAATTCTGGCCTACCGCAGTTTTTATTGTGATTCAGTTTTCTCGTTGGCTCGCTCTCGAGCAAATTATAAGGATTACTAAGCCTCGGAATTATTTCTGGTAAGTAAGAGTTTACTACTTTCAGTTTCAGCCGCTCAGAATAGCATTTTCATAAAGAATTACCTACAGAAAACCCAAAAAAAATTTGCAACCATAATAATAATGTAAACTTACTAATTACCGGCCAACTGTCTTATAGCCAAACGAGATGAGTTGAAAGCTCGACCACCTGTAGCTATCAACTACAACTTTGTGGCTGGTACCCTGACATGTCCGCAGTGTGCGCGGACTTTCACGCACAAAATTGGATACTCCAGCCACATGAGAGCACACGCACGCCATTAGGGTGGTCAGTGGTCGCCGTTGCCGAAATTGGCGTGGAAGATTATTATTTATGTCTTATAGCCAAGAGTCTCGACCAACACCTCAGGAGGCTCTCGTTGGGCGGCTGGATCAAGGGACTGATTCAGAAGGCAGTAAAAAGTAGTCCTTCATACGGCCCGTATTGTGAGGAGGTTTCTGTCTCTGGGACCCTAACTACCGATACTTTTAACCCCGTGCCCGATATCGGTGGCAACCTATTTTTTATATTTTTTAATGTTAATTTCTCGACATAAACTTGACTTACCTATAACATGTAATATTTCTTGATTTAGTGTCCCCGCTCGACGCTGTTAGAGGCCCTGTATTATTATCTATTGAAGATTTAAAGGTAATTTCTTTTTTTATTTTAGTTTTCTCCTCTCCGAGGCGGTCTGTTTGAACGGACCCTATGACATTTCTCGGCTGTCGGATAATCACTATATTTCCTTTCAGATTGGTCTAAGATGGAGTACGATGCTCTGATTTTGGGATTGATCATTTATTTACTCTTAGTGGGAGTATGTTAGTATATTTTGATTTGTTTAAACCAGTACTTGCCCCTGTCAATGGACTCACCCCCGTCCCGTGAGAACTACTTCCCGCTCCTGGATAAAATGGTGATAGCCTTACTGGGCTATCCAACACTAAAAGTTTGTTTTTAATCGGACCAGTAGTTCAAGAATACAAACTCTATAATATAGAGCTTGATAATGTATAGATTGAAAGGGCAGATTATTTTCTCAATAAATTGACATGCCTAAGGAAACCCCATAACGAAATAATGCTTTATTTTCAGTAACTCCCAGGTTTAATCAAAAGTGGTCATTTCCATCCACCAGTCGTTTGTAGTGGAATCATAAAATTAGGCAAAGATAGGTAGGATTGTTTTTATAAATAAAGAATTCATAATAGTTAAAATACACATTGAAATGAACTCACCTAAATAAAAATTGAGTTGGCAACACTGCTATCGGAGACTAATCGTGGAATTATTGATATTTCAGTAGTCATAATTAACGAATCATTCTGCAAAGCGATTTGCTTAAAACATGCTCAGCAAGCCAACCTTGGAAGAAAACCACCCGACGTGGAAATGAACGAAAGGAACCCAAAGATAATACCGAGGGAACCAATCCTGCACCAGCCAACCAAGACGTCTTATCGGCAAAAGTTCTAGTATTCGACAACAGATGGCGTTGATACCAATAATGATTCTGATCGCCAAAAAGAAATTGTACAAAGTCAGTCTTCGCCCAATTTCAATCTAAATTATAGTAATAACAAATGAGATATTAGAGACAAATAAAATTCAATAGTTTTTATCAAATTATTTACTTACAAATTAAGTTATTCTTAATTAATCTTAACTTACGATAACGAAGTCTAGTTAAAGCAGCTTCAATAAATACCTCATACTTGAAGATGTATTATTTCTAAAGTTCTATTATTTAAAGGATTGTCCTTACATTAATTATTGCAACTACCAAATAAGTCTTGCTGCGCAGACGCAGCTTAGTATAATAAATTAATCCTCAAGGAATATTTTGTTCATGGGAACTCTGTCAAATATTTCATTTGTGACATTTTGGAAAACTGAACTGAGCGCTTTTTCATAGGATTCTTTCAGCTCGCTGAAGACCAGGTCCGAATTTGCGTTGAGGAATCTGAAATGTTAAAGGTATTGTAAATACTTATGTGAAAAAGTTTAAGTTTACCACAGTGGTGGGCAATGTGGGCATGCCCTAATTTACTTGTGACATTACTCTTCTTTCTATGTACTCCTCTACGCAGGTACTCCTTTAAGTACTTCTTTATGTAGGTACTTCCCCTATTTACCTACTCTTTTTTGTTCTACCTTTTTTACTACCCTATGTACAACCTTATTTAATTTACTCAAAACACCCATCTATTCCTTTATGTAAGTACTTACTCTATATACTTTTCCTATGTACTCTTTTTTGTTCTCCCTTTTTTACTTCCATATCATCATCATCATCTCAGCCATAGGACGTCCACTGCTGTTGTGCTGTTGTCCAATGCTGAACATAGGCCTCCCCCTTAGATCTCCACAGATACCTGTTGGAGGCGACCTGCATCCAGCGTCTTCCGGCGACCTTTATAAGGTCGTCTGTCCACCTTGTTGGTGGACGTCCTACGCTGCGCTTACTTGTCCGTACTTCCATACTACCTTATTTACTCCCTTAACTATTCCCTTATATTATACTCTTCCTATGTATTCCTTCAAGGCTCTACACATACTGGCGCCGGCGCTCTTCTGCCGCCACTAAGTTTGGCACCAACTACACATTGCTATAAACATTCACGTAGGCTCTACTCACTCATTCATATTGTCTCCAAGAACCTTGTCGCCATTGAAGAGGTTGCTGAAGTTGAGCAGTACTCGCTGTGGGATGAACCGCACTCTATAGTCCTTGATGTGCATGTACGTCTGTCCATCGCGCTTCACCGGCTCGCCTATCAGGTCGTGTTTTACTACCAAGTTCACTGGAAAATTTTAAAAAGTAATTTGAAGAAATTGTCTGAAGTAAGCCAGTAACGCCAACTATTGGGTAGTATGAAGTAAAAAAGCGGAAGCTCATTCCATTACTTGATTGTAATGACGCTTACAATACAACATTATCCAAAAATTAAAATATTTTATTAAAGGCGTGCACTTAGAAAATATGCATAAAACTTGAAAAACAAATAGAACTTTTGACAAAAGTTTGGTTCAACTACTGTCGCGAGAGTTAATTTAATTCCACTGCTAACTACTAGATGGCGTTAATTTAAACTATAATTCTAATATTACTCAATAGATGGCGCTCAGTTCAATAGGAATAGTTTTACTACATTCCATCAGATGGCGCTTTCTGTAACTATTAGTACCGCTACTGCCCGCTTGGTGACGCTACTCACCCATGGTAATGTTGGCGAGGCCTTTTCCTTGTATCGGCAGCAGTAAGATCCTGCCTCTCATTATGTAGTCAGCTATGAACTCCATCTTAGGCGTGATCGAGTCCGTCCTCAGTCTGTAGTTTTTGAGATCAGCCCTAGAATGAAGATGTTTTTTGTTGTTAGGATCTAAAGCACGTTACATTCGTTTTATTTTTTTCCGTACGTATAAAGTATGAGAATACAGTTTTATGGTAAGGCATGTAGGTTACCTAACATTACCTACTTAGATTACATGATTTTTCAACTACATATAACAAGAAAGTACCTATGGTAGAAAACACAATTTGATTAAACTGACTGGAGAAGCACTTTTTACCCCAAGAATAGATATTAGGGTTTTACATAAACAGTCAGAAGAGTAACTACCTAAATAGAGAATTAGAAAACATACGTCGACCACTTATATAGCAGGACTAAGGGCAGGATGATGATGCCAGGCAGTTTAAAAAGCAGCTATTTAGGTAGAAGGGAGAAAAAATACAAACATGCAAATCGAGAGCCTCCTCCTTTTGGGAATTCGATTAAAACATGCTGTACCGACCCTAAAAACATTAACACAAGTGCAAGCTTATGAAGACTTACTTATACAGCGTAAGCACGGAGTCAGTGAGTCCATGAAGCTTGATGTTCTTGTACATCTGCGTGATGACGACCGGCCCTGACCCGGAGTCCACGTCGATGCTGTTCACGTGCAGCGGCTCCATCTGTGGCACTGATAGTGAGGGGATGCCTGAAAGGGAGGAATGAAGGGGGTTATTGGCAGATTTCCGCTGTCCGTCAAAGGTTAGGTACTGCCTTCCGTCTTTCTGATTGGTGGTCTTGAAGACAGACGGTACTTAATTGGGTTGAGAAGGTCATTCACTCCATATACAGCTTTAGTTTTTTTCAGTAGAGTTTATTTCAACTCTTTGATTGGGAGTTCTTGTGTTCGAGAAAACTGAAATGACTCCTGTGGTCAAAACACTAAATGAATTAGGTTATTTTTTTTACAATTTGCCATAGAATATCATATTATATGATAGCAATAGCGTATGTGATAGGATTTAATGTGATTAGGTACGAAACACACGATATATTCTACTTTCTTCTTAAATGTAAAGTGGTTAATAATCTTTTATCGTTTGTAAAGGTTCCGAAAAATTCTTTCACTATTTGTAAGGTACACTATCATCGGATGACATAGGCTGTTTTCCAGGTACGAGAAAAAGCTCCCCAGGTTGCGGGAAAAATATATAGAAACAGTTATAACTAAATTGACAGTTACTTAGATTCCCTCCAACAGAATCAAAATTGCGTGTGCTTCAAAATAGTGTCAAATTCAGTAATGCGGAAGACGACTTCAAATAAAGCGAAAACCACGTGCGTAGATCACAAACGACTTGATTTGTTTTGTTAAGTCATCAAACACGTAACGATTTGTTCCTCAAAATGTTTTATGCAACTCTGCTTTAATGAATTTGTTGGCAAAACCTTTTGTGCCTACACACCACAAGAACATTGTAAGCAATGGTGTAAGTAGTTATTTTGTGTTACTTTCTTCCCTTGCATCATCTCTCAATAATTTTATGAGGAGAACTTTTACTTTATAAATTCAGAATACTTATTTAAAAAGAGCTTACCTTTCTTCATCCTCCGGAGCGCATCAGGGACGGCCATTTTGAGGCACTCGTTAAGTTTTGCGTCCTTTTGCCGGCATTTTGTGAAGTCTTCCGCTGTGAACAAAAATATCTACTTTAGCATCTTCATACCACTGCTTCGCCATCTGCGCAGCTTACAATTAAATATCAACTTATTCAGCTAAAAATAATTGACAGAGAGGGTATAAAGAGTGTATGAGCCGCCCTGGCCTGTATTGGATGAGGACAGCTGAAGATCGAGCTCAGTGTCTTGCCAGGAACCTTTTGAAAAGGCGATAAGTATAGGCTTACACCTGCTTATTTACCTTTCAGTTAACCTATTTTACGAGCATCAACATACTATTTGACTGCAACCCAACTCTTGCAGATCCTTACAGGTGAAAGAAATGGTAACGTAATGCATTGCTATATTTTACGCACGCACACGATGTCATGGCCACAAGCTTCACAATTATTTCACAAAAAAGCAAAATAAAATAACAAGACTTTCAACATTACTTTCGTCACGACCTTCACAGAAAGTAATTTCCTATCCATATGGAGTATGGAAATATTTATTTATAGCTGTTACTCAATGGATATGGAATAATTCTGTCGGGTATCGTTTGGCAACGTGACTGTCGACCTTGTAACGAATAGATGGCTTGCAGATGTGTCACGAAGCCGGTGTGTGCAGAAATACCAGTTTGGTCAGTCTTTCAGATGCTTGGGGTAGTGCAGGTCAAGGGACATTTTTTCATTGTTTTTTGTTTGAGACTTTTGTAACTATATGTATAATAGTGTAAGTACCTATTGTGGATATCTTTGAAATATTAACCTATTTATAAGTATTTAGTCCATAGATAGCTAATGCTTATTAATTTTATAAGGACTTGCAACATTCTTCGGGTCCGTAATTTTTTAGCTAGAGATCTATTTAAGCACATTCTTATTTTAATAATAATGCATAAGTAAGTACCTACGACTACCCATCTGAAAATTAAAATGAGTTTACTAGTATTGTGCCTTACAAGCGTAGCAACACAAAGGAAGCATTGTGTTCCATTTCCAATTGCTAGCCTTTTTGGTTGCATACCTCAGTATACATGTCCCCTAAGAGGCGAGCAGTAAATGATAATTGAATAGTTCTATTTAAAGATATCGGTCTTTTGTAAGTTGCAGCTATGATATTTCGATGAAATAATAATTGCTATACCTATACCTAATATTCACAGCTATGTTTAACGTGTTTCAGGAATCAAGGCAATAAAAGTAGTGGTAAATGGGGTAAACAAAAATAACAAATATTTTTTCAAATTGGAACAGAACATAAGCGCTGTTAACCACTCCGCAAACACACGAAAATTTATTTAGGTATAACATCACGCACAATAGTAAACTTATCTCTCAGTAACTCGTTAACCTTCTGCCAACATAACTACATATTGTAAAATAACTTCATGTGATCTGACACACGTAAGTCAGCCTCCCAGTGTTGCAACCAGTCGTCACTGCAACCGACACTGCAACTGCAGCCGGCTAATTGTGTACGAGATTAGAAATAATATAGTTATGTAAGTAAGTACCAAATAGATTTTTGTTGTAGGCCTTTTATTTATCTCAGCAAAAGTTCAGCCGTTTTAATTGGAATTCGTAACAAAATAAATGCCCTGGAATTTTATAATTATAAGGGTAAGTAAAAATTATAGCGAATATAAATGAAAAAGGTGTTGAAATATAGCTAGAATAAATACGGGATTATCAAAATGAGTTGGATGGTCACCCATCCCCTCAGTTGCCGCGATAAGAGGACCTTACCCTTTAACAGTTTCGCAAAAAAATATAAAAATTGCGACCCTTAGGCAAAGTTCACCGAAAACAAATGGGCCTTAATCTGAACTACTCAAAATAAAACATAAATAATCTCATACAAAAAACATTAGGTACAAACTATGTATTT
Source organism: Helicoverpa armigera (assembly GCF_030705265.1). Classification (NCBI taxonomy): domain Eukaryota; kingdom Metazoa; phylum Arthropoda; class Insecta; order Lepidoptera; family Noctuidae; genus Helicoverpa; species Helicoverpa armigera. The sequence goes on from NC_087141.1 coordinate 9,475,348, forward strand.
ATAAATAGTAACTGAGTATTTCTAATAAATAATTTACACGAAATGATCTAAAAGTACGTAATAGTATCGTAACAGAAGTTGAGAACATTCGGTAACATTGTAGAAACATCGATGGAAAGGCCAAGGTTGGCGTTTAGAAAGAATTGCACGCTATCTCCGAAACTGCTGAACCGGTTTGTAATGTTTGGTAAATAAAGATTAATAGGTTTGTTACTCTTTTGGTTACGTCATGTTGGACAAATTATGAAGTAGTGTTCTGCATTATTTTGTGTTTGATTAGTGATTTATTGTGTTTTTTGACGTTTGCAAAAAAATATGGAAGTCATATCTTGGCGAAGACGTCACTCAAATATTTCCTCATGGATGCGTCTGCTTCACGGAGTACAGAAAGATAGGTTTAGAGTATTTTGAAAGAAACAGTATTTTAAACTAGCTTTGGCCATCGATTTCACCCGCGTCCCGCGGAACTAAAACTATCACCCATGGCACCTTTGCCAAAATCTCAATTGCTATTCTAGAGTGATATACTTTTGGATTAAAAGAACACATTTTACGAGTACCTAAAAACATTACAGTAGAATTTAAAAGCTACTTATGTCGTCAGTAAAGGTTTGGCAGCAAATATAGCAGATTCATTATTTCCATTAATTTTCCCCATCGTGCGTTATTTTTATCAAATGACCCCACCTGCTGTACATAAAGGTTCAGGAAGGTGCTATAGTCACTTAGGCTGAAGGCTGCGACTCCTATACTATCTTTTGATGACATCTAATCTTAGAAAAAAAACAGAGAAACATGCAACACCGCCTTCACGTCTCACTGTCAGCCATAACTATTGGTATGCCTTGCATTCCAACCCGATTGCTTCCAAGATGTTCAGGTTATTACTAAACTCCATCATTTGGTAACGCATCTGGACGTGAAACCATACATACCGGCGCTTGCGGCTGATTTCGCAGCACCTTGGTAAAAGCAGCTCTTCTTGTGAAAGACGCGACGGCCTTCAGTCAGGCTTGAGCTTTGAGCAACCATTTACAAACAAACTCATGTGTGGATAGTGTTGCATTGGGTTTCGAAGATATTTTTATAATTTCACTGGTTGATAATAAGAACAAGATTAAGAAATTGTATTTCCAAAAAAGTACTTTCTGTTATCATTAGCTCCAAACTTGCAAACAAAGCTTGTGTTTTGGGCGCTAATTTAGAAATATCGCAACTATGATCTATTTCAAGCCTTTTCAAAAAGAGTAACCATGGAGTTTCTTGCCCGTTCTTCTCCATAGGAAGCTACTTTTGGAATGGGTAGCTAGAATTAGATTTATGTATATTTTTGAAGTTTATAAGTGCTTGTAAAGGCCTTAATGAAATAAAATAATTTGAGTTTGACTTCAAGTGAACGAAGCTCCAGGCACGCTAGTGTTTTTTTCGACTAAGTTATTACTCGAATACCTAGTTAATTATGCAAAACATGTGTCTACATACTTGATTCTCTTAGAGACATAACTGCTGGATTTATAACGAGCTGGATATACTAGAAACATCGAAGTCATTAAAATTAGCTTTGAATAATGAAATCATCGTCTGCACTTGCGTTTTCCTGTCTTTTGTTCGACTTCCAATAGATACTGCATTAGGTTTTAAAGTTCTACTAATAAATAATTCAAATTATTCTCGGTTTACCTACTCTAATAAATCCTAGTTGTTTGTAGTAATAAAACATTTGATTGCGACATAACATACATACATACGAGAACATACATAGTCTGACAACCAGTCTTGTCAAGGGGTATTGGGTTACCCGGGTAAGTGGGTTGAAGAGGTCAGATAGGTAGTCGCTCCTTGTGGCACACTGATACTCAGCTGCATGCTGTTAGACTGGAAGCCGACCCCAACATAGTTGGCAAAAGGCAAGCAGCTGATGCTTTTGCAAGTACAAAAATAAACTCATATCCACTTTACTTTCTCAATACTTTCACAATAGGTGCACTTGAAGACTTGAAGTTAGTATTTCGGTCGAGGCTAGGACCTGTGACAGACGAACATACATGACAACACCGCACAACCTTGACATGCTCTTACTCATATGCAAATCTTGCAAATTGATGCTTGCAGACATTTAAGGAAACATTATGACTACTAGTTGACCCGGCAGAATTCCTGCATTCTTTGAAAATTGATAACAGATTCACTTAAAAAAATTGGGGAAAAAAGTAGCCTACTTATATCCTTTTTTGAACAATATTTTGTGAACCCATTTAAAGCAGTTCAGTTGTTTCAGCCTCAAATCGTGACAGACGGATAGACAGATTTAATTTCGTATTTACAATATGAGGTAGCTGTTTGAATACCTATGTAGTCCACGATATAATTTATGCAGGATATTTTTTAGTTTTCTAGTGATCAAATGCGTGTAAGTAGGTACAATAGATCAAGACATTTTATAGGATTAACATCACCATATTCTGGCATTGTATCGAACATAGATTGCACTTGCATAGACATAAAGTCCAGACAACCGGCTAAAACAAATTTTCCTCTCAGCATCCATAAAATTTTGCTAAAAACAAAATCTAAGCCGAAAATCCTTCCACGTCAGGTCAAGGCATGCATCGCGGTGACCGATGCATGTAAATAGTTGCATTGTGTATAGCTCGAGAATTAGTATGCGCGCGCGCATAGGCGTGACCTTGAGTTTAATGTTTGACCCCGCGGTTATTGGTGCTGTGGAGACCACACTGGACGATTAATTGAGGAAGTCTGATGTGTCAAAAAGGAAAAACTATGGGTTAGCAAGGTGATGAGGAAGCCTTAGATTTTGGTGCTATTTCGTAATGTGTTGATGGATTCACGTTGCGATATTGCACGTTCGCTCTAAAACTGTATTGATAAAGAACGACTTAATAATCTTAATCTTATCGACTCTCCTAAATTTCAATGAACTTCGATCTATATCAAGCTTCATCTCCATAGAGTTCTCTCTTTTTTACCTATATTTATTTTGATTTGACTGGGATTTAACTTCATCCGTTGTTTGTCTCTTTGCTCTATTCACAATTATTTCATTTGCGGCACCATAATATTAACGTATTCATACCCTTTTTATTAATGTCATCTTTTTATCTTTTACAAATAGTTTTACCACTTCAAACTGAATAAGAACGTTGCACTGTAACTTCTTATGAATGATCTCAAGTCTACTCATTCTTCGCCACAATTGGTGAAAGGGCTGCACAGATTGTCATACAATCACTACTAATACTTACTACTTACACACGTAACCTCTGGATTTTGTTGCTTATCTAGTGAAAGCCCGCGTTTAGCGAATACGGAAACTGCGTCTATTACATGATCGAGTACGTAAGTGTTTACTATTTAATAATACTGGTTATGTGTTTGTTATATAGTTTGTAAGTGTAATTTGATTATGGATTCGTTAGGTCAGATGTCGGAAAAAAGTGCGTGTGAACATTTTATCATCGATTTTTTAATCGAGTAGAATTGTTTTGATACGGTATGGGTAATATAAATTTTTAAGCCATCTCAGATTTGCCGATGACATAATTTTGTTTTCGGAATCTCCTCACCAACTAAACAAAATGGTAAATGAGTTGAACCAGGCTAGCATAAAAACTGGTCTGGAAATGAATCTAGAAAAAACAAAAATTATGACCAACCACAAGGCAAAGCCTATCTTAATAAATAACACTCCTCTCGAGTATGTCAACGTATACACATACTTAGGGAAACAAATCTCCTTCAGTAAAGACAGAAACACCGAAGAACTAAACCGCAGAGTGGCGATTACCTACCTGGAACAAGTTCTGGCACCATAAGGAAATACTAAAATCGCAACTTTCGCTATCGATAAAAAAAATAGTCATGGATTCAGGGCTGCTACCGTGCCTGACATATGGATGCCAAACTTGGACCTTTGATCTCAAAACCAAGAACAAAATTCAGACTACCCAGAGAAGAATGGAGAGAAGTTGCCTAGGTATAAAACTGAAGGATAAGGTAAAGAACGTTGACATTAGAAAGAAGACTAAAGTACACGATGCCTTAACTTTTGCAATGAAGGCTAAATGGAAGTGGGCAGGTCACGTCGCCCGTTACAAGGATGACAGGTGGACTTTACGGACAGTAAAGTGGCCTGGGCCAAAAGGTAACAGAACAAGAGGCCGTCCAAGGGCCAGGTGGGCTGACGAAATTGCAGCGTGTGCAGGCGCAAGGTGGCTCGAAAGAGCTAAAGACAGAGAAGGATGGCATTCCTTGGGGGAGGCTTTTACCCGAACGGGGTCCATGCATTAATCATATAGGTTGCCGACAAACTAAAATAAATATAATGCTTACAATTGGAAAAATTTATAATTAGTAAGGAAATTTATTTAGAGCACTAATTGTAATAATTGTTATCGTGTACTATCGTTTTTATTTTGTTATTTACTATGCATGGAATAAATAAAGCTTTATTATTTTTTTTATTATTATTATGAGTAATATAATTATCTAGAAAATAATGTGATAATTATATCCTTACGCAAAAGTGGAAAAAAAAATATTTGAAGTTAATTAATGAATAACACAAACAAAGTTAGTTTGACTGGTTTGGCCTGACAAACAATGAGACAAAAATGTAAACAAAGGAACTCAACACGTTATTAATTAATGCAAATATTTCCTCGTCTTTTGGCATATGTCCAGCAGTGGTCTTCTTACGGAAATGCAACGAGCAGTTTATCAATATCAAAGGTATGTAAATAAATTATTTATTACAGTGCGTACCAAACAATCAAAATCGCTCACTTACGATTAAGGATAGGGATTTCAACCTTTAACTATCAAGTTTCATAATGCCTTCATATGGTAATCTGTATATAATTTCGAATAGGACCAAAAATTCGGATGGCCACAGACAGAAAAAAATCTAAGGTTAGATTAATGAATGATACTAATTATTACCTGGTCGATGTAATATATTTATACACTTTTATAATAAAACTCTTAACCAAATTAAGACACTATTGGTTATGGAGACAAATAAATAACGAACCCTGAAAATGATTACACGGGTAAGTACATTTTTATTTGGGCGCTATTATAAGATACACGACGCATCCGTGGGAATATAGGTATTTCATAGTTATTAAGTGAAAATGTTTTATGTTAGGGATGTACCTACGTGAGCATAGGGGTGTACCCCATAGGGGTGTCAAATTATGGCTTACAGTGTCATCGCCTCTTTAGCTCAGTGGTAGAGCACTGGTCTCGTAAACCAGGGGTCGTGAGTTCAATCCTCACAGGAGGCAGGAATGTCAAATATTTTCGAATATATCAGATGCATTCTTTTGGCTTTGAAAAAGTAGCTAGCAAGTAGTAGTTAATTTGTTACCAGATAAGTAGTTATAAAGTGAAGTAAAAACAAGCGGGTTAGTGAATACAGACTAGTTTTAATTATAATTTTTCGGATTAAAGTACCAAGTCGTAATTATTTTCTGCTCTAATTAATTTCTCTACTAAATCGCTATCATTTCTATTGCCCATAATTATGAGGAACAATATTTTAAAACGGAAATGTCATAATCAGAATTTAATTATACGCAAAATAAATAAAAATGTCAATGTTACCGTTAAGTTATTAAGTTTACGTAAAATTGAGTAAATAATTATCATGTAATACATAATTAAAACCCGGCATTAATTAAAATGTTGAGTTACCACTGCCCGGGGAAAAATCAGTTTTTTTTTATTGGGTCTGTAGTTCCTGAGGTTATCCAGATCAAGCTAACAAGCAAACTCTTAAACTTTATAAAATGAGTATAGGATGATAAACCATTTTGATTTGATGAAGATAGTCGTTTGCTGGCGCTTGTAACATTCATCCCCAGCAACGAACCCTGGGCCATGAAAACAGTCTGGTGCCTTGCAGTGGGACAACAAAAAGGCTGATAATAATGTTGATTATTGCCTCCTGTGAGGATTGAACTCACGACCCCTGGTTTACGAGACCAGTGCTCTGCCGCTGAGCTAAAGAGGCTGCACATGTATGCAATTACTTACCCTCCAGTTGCCAATTAAGCAAGCCTTTCTTTAATTTACCTACACTTGCTACCTAACATCCGGCATGTTTGCGAGTTTAAAGTTTGTGTTTTTCAATTTCGCAGTAGCTTTGGGGAAACGTATGTCTCTCATTTGTCTGGACATAAATGAAGTAAGTAATTTGACACAAGGCTGAAGTAAACACGCTAGTCACAATTTACGTGTTAGGGAAGGAGATAAAAACCATATTTTGTATTCGTGAGCTTAAAGCAATGCCCTCAGGTTATCAAGGATCCCTAGTGTTACCATGAGAAATCTGTACTAATATTATAAAGCTGAAGAATTTGCTTGGTTAAATGTGCTAAACTCAATAATTCCAGGTCCGATTTGAAACATCCTTACAGTGTTAAATAGTCCATTTATCGAGGAAGGCTATAAACCATTTTATCAGGGTGATCTTATAGATACTGTAGGGTTTATTTTCAAGCTAGAAAGCGGCATCAAAGTCTGGGTCTCATGTTAAGTGGAGGGTAAGTAATTGCACATATGTGCAGCCTCTTTAGCTCAGCGGCAGAGCACTGGTCTCGTAAACCAGGGGTCGTGAGTTCAATTCTCACAGGAGGCAGAAATTCATATGCATTTCTTACTTTTAAACAATTTTTACCATAGTGACTGAAGAGGATAATTTCAATAGAAGAAAATTTAATCCATTATCAGATTTTTTAATGCAATAAATATAAGTACCTACATAACTTTGTATTACTATCGATGAATTTTATAAGAGATAATTAATGTGTTAGACAAGAAGTGTAAATAATACACCTAAATATAATTAAACTCAATGTATTTGTATTTTTTTTTGCACTTATCAACGGAACTGAGCGTACAGTTTTTTTTTTGACCAAAAAAGTGACTGTACGTTTGCGTAACGACTCATAAAAAGAAAGTTACGAGAATGAAAAAATAAAAAGAATCTCACAGTTTTTTGTTGAAGCAAAAAATAATAATATGCTGAAAATCATTGTATAATTACAATTACAGATTTGGATTATTTTTTTTTAATTATATAAAATTATATAATTAATTTAACTATATAAAAGAACTGATCTAATTAATTTTAATCTAATGATGTTTACTAGATGTTAGTAACCATAAAACTTGTATGCATGTTCATGCACATTATGGAGCACATTTAATTATTTTAAAATGTTACTCAGGTTCAAATATTTCATGAATAATTGCTTGGGTTATATGGGAATAGTTACATAATTTATGATAATAATTACGACTTGAATTTTAACTAACACTTTAACGGGAAGAAAAGGCGCAACTAAATACCATACAGTCTTCATAAAATAAATAAATTAAGTTAAACTAAAAAAAAAACTAAAAAAAAATCTACTTACGTAAACTAAAATTGTCAGCACCCACGCAACTCGCTAAAAAAGCCACAAATAATAATGAGTCAAACATTTTTGTTTTTATTTTTTCACTTTCTGCGACACATCGGCGGTTTCCGAACGAAAGTGACAGTTCTCGCGCACGCGCTGTAGGACTGAGGCGCGCGCGAACACCCCGCCATATTTATTTAGGAGCGCGGGAAAAGTTGTGAAATATGATTGCTTCTCAATTTCGTATCATACTTAATAATTGTTGTAATTTTCCATGGTGGAGTAAATATTATTTTTGACAAAGTTATTTAACTCATTGGATACTGTTTAATTCCGATATTGCATCTTCTCATTTTCGTGAAAAACGCTAAGTTTTTTTCATGTAAGCTACATTTTTCACAAAACAGACAATGTTATTAATTATCGTTGTATATCAACTTAAAATTACACTGAAACTCATAGAAGCCATTGAACAAATGAAACAACCTAATTTGTGATGATAAATAATGTGATAAATATTTACGAATAATATTCACAAAAAGTTATTACTTAATGTCCTTTCTGAAGGTTTTGCTTTTTGTTACTTACTTCCTGTAGTTTTAAATAAGAAATTTTAGGCAATCTGATTTTTTTCCGAAAATCGAAAAGGTTGTTAGAGAACTATTGCACTACAGTGTTTATTATTTACCACCTTTTAGTTTTAAGATGAATGAGTTCATGTGTTTAAATAATTTCTCCGGAGAAAACCCGAAAGAAAATAATCTCAAAAACATTTTGAACGAAAATAAATTCCAGAACAGTTCGCTTGTGAACTTCCATTAAATGCTGACATTAATAAGACAATCCGCTTACTGCTACTTATTTTTATTCCTCGCCTCGCTACTGGGCAAAGGCTTTTATAAAAGAAAATAATCGAAGTGAGAAACAGGTCTTCACAAATGTTGGTAGATAGTTTTTGCTGAAGTAACTTCAAATCAGATATGTAGGTATTTTGTATTTGCATCAATACGTTTTAGAAGAAAGACGAAATTTAATCTTTTTCATTAAGAATTAAATCTTTTTAAAATTCTGGAAAAAATGCAGAAATCGAATCAGTGCCTAGTACCTAAGTAAAACCGTAGTAAGTATTTAGTAATCTGTGAACGATGGGTTATCAAAATCTAATCATCGTTCATTGGAATGCAGGTAACGCACATTTATATAGGAGGTAAAAAACGCTAAGCGTGATTAACATAATGAATAGCAGTCGATTACATACATTCCTGATAACAGCTATCATCGAACGAAACAATAACTATAATCAGTTAATCTACGTTTCTTTTTACTTTCATTATCACAACAAAACATTATACTTATTTGCGATTAAGTTGCAAGCGTAACTTTAACGAGTGCAACCCATGATATTAATGAAAATAATATAAAAGTATGCAACGAAAACAAACTCAAGTTTATTATAATATCAATAATATACAGTTAAGTAGGCAATTGGCTCATAATAACATAGATACCTTCAACATCCTTGAAATCATAAACAACATATTTGTTTGAACCAAAGCTGCAATTTAAGCGGTGAATGGCAAAATAGCAAAATTGGTCTGCGTTACCAGAAATTTCCATGAGAAAATACTATATTATAATCACATCATCCTCCTTTATTTTTTTATACTGATATCTGCCATCATCCTGATATTCTTGATAACCTTTTTGATATTTCAGAGCCAAGGAATTCTCCGGTAAATTCCTGTTGAAGATGGATTGACCATGAGAACTTAGTTTCACAATCCCGAAGTACACATAGTCCTCTTTCTGTTTATTCTCTTTTCTTCTCTCTTCAATGATGAGAGAATCTTTGACTGGGAGAAGGAGAAGCATGTCCTGTGTGTCGCTTGCACCAATCTTCACTTTTGCTTGTATAGTCCCATTGATTTTATCACCCGAAGACTCTTGCTTGACATCCATTGGCAGCTGGCATTCCACACAGCGAACTTTGTTGTTGTAGTCAGTATTCAATGGAACAGGGAATAAACGCTCGTTCAAGTAAAATCTATAGACGCATTTGTGGTCAGTCAGACTGGTAGCACTCACTTTGGAATTTATTCTAGATTTTGCTGAATGACACTCAAAATAGTTTTTTTGGCGAAATTCTTTCAGTTTTCTAATGTTCTCATCATTGCCTGGGTCTATAAAAGTAACGTCGTCATCAGAGTCTGAATATATTCTGAAAATGGAGTCTTCAGACACTGAATGCATCTCAGAGACTTCTTTGATGGTGTCCAGAGATGTTTTCTTATTATTGTTATTTGGAGTTTCACGCGAAGATTCATCGCATACATAGAAATTTTCATTTTTGTAATATTGTTGGACTGGTTTGGATGATTTTTTGCAGTTTTTTTTAACCTTATTATCATTTTTGACGCATTTTACGTTCATTGCACTCATGATTGATCCGATTTTGTCCCGAACTTCACCGTTGCTCTTACTATCGCCACACCTCTTGCAGTAGTCCACAACATCACCATTTTCGGACTTCTGGATAGTGACCGTGGAGTCTGATTTGGTTAATTTCTTAGGCTTCGCAGTACTCTTTTTGGTACTCACCCCGCTGGAACAACTCTTGCTCTCCGTGCATGCTGAAATGGCCTTCTTCGACGTCAGGACTTTTTTAAGCGCAGGTTTGTGGCTCCTGTCAGTTTTTTGTAGGATACCTTTAGGAGGAGCCTTTTCCTTACATCGTTCACTTGAGCATGGAGGAGCAAAACTAGTTATTTTGGTGGACATTTCGATGGAAATGAACACATAACTATATAAATCTGCCGTCGACAATGATTCACTTGAATTGTTGTAAACATACCGTTGCTATGGTAACTCGATGAGGACGAAAAACGTTTTTGTTGTACCTACGAGTTTTTCATTGGAGTTTTTATTCCGATTTCCGATAAAATAAACAAGTAGGTAGTTTTTCCATAAAAATATGTTGCCTATCTTTTGGGGTTCCATATAATAAAATTCATAGATAAATGTTGGTTTGTAAGAAAAGTAAATACCTACTCTCTCACGCTTGCCATCTAGCGGCTGGTAGCAAAAGCCGTATGATGCTTCACTAAAAGCAAGCATAGAAGGCGCTGTCTTTTTCGTTAGATAGATACATACATTTAAAACGGTATTTACTGAAAATCTTTTAAAGTTATTTTCATTTTTGTTGTCTGAGTTTTTCTTGGACAAATCCACCATGATTTGATTAAAAAAATAAAGCAGTCATTTTTGTCACATAGCGGCGACTAGCAGAACTAATGGTCAATGTTTTTCTATACGTTGACATAGATGGCGCTAGCTTTGTATGCATAGGCGGAAATAAATAGTAAAACGTGGTAAAACTGAGTAAATAAATAAATCAATACACCTACAACATTACTACATTTAGATTGTGCAAGGATCGAACCATTAGATAGTACATAATTGTGCATTAAAATATCTAACTCGGACAACTGAAAATAAAAACACAAAAATACCTACCCTTTGGTTTTGACTCCCTTGCTACAACAATCATAACACTTACAATGTTCCTACTTAATAATATTTCCGTTGATTCGTATACAAATAAAAAACTCTGAAACAATTCCCGTGGGGAGTAAAAAGTGAAAACTTATAAGACGTGTAGTTGAGCAATAGTTGAGCAGTAGTTGAGTGAATGAGTAAAACTTCAGTGTTTGGGAAAACTTTACAAATGTCAGTTGTCTGAACTTCTCAGTTATTCCTTCAATCGCTTGTTCTGTAGGGTGACTATAAAATATTATGCACTATGAGTATTTTAAGAGTGACAATCCAAAAATAATTGTCATGCTGTCAGGAATTCTCCAAACGGCAGGGTAAATGCGAATTTCGTCAGCGAGTTCTCATAAAGGATTTTGTCGAAAAAAGACTGTTAGGTACCTAATAGTAAATACTTAGAAACTAATATAACATTATATATAATGATCAAGCTAGTTCTACCTTCTTTTTTTCTTTTTAGGGTTCCGTACCCAAAGGGAAAAACGACACCCTATTGTTTTCGCTTCTCTGTCCGACCGTCCATCTGTCACCAGGCTGCATCTCATGAAACGTGATAGTTAAAGAGTTGACATTTTCACAGATGATGTATTTCTGTTGCCGCTATACTTAACAACAAATACTGAAAACTAGAATAAAATAAATATTTTGGGGGGCCCCCATAAAACAAACGTGATTATTTTGCTCATTTTCTAGATAATGGCACGGAACCCTTCGTACGCGATTTCAACCCGCACTTGGCCGGTTTTTACTATTGGATATATACGACCACAAGTCACAACAAAAACTCTTGCACAGTCCTCTTCGTTAGGCAGTTAATCTCTCATGTTGATTATATTATTTCCTGTAACTCAATGTGTTCCCCCTTTCTTAATTCCTGGTCACCCTCAAGCATCTCAATGGTATTTTCTTAGTGAACTACAAGTTTTAGAGTAGAAGTAGTTTCTCGTGACCTTAATGTACGAAAACCTCCATCTTAGTGGGTTTCAATATTATGGTAATCTTGTTAGTTCTGCTATCTGAGAAGTTCTTCTTGCGCGTTGTAAACTTAGATCTATCTGAAGGTAGATTTTATTAAAGCTTTTATTTTTATAGTTATTTACAGATCACCTTTTGATATTACCTAGTATTACTAGCAACACTGTTTATGAATGCTACTAGCCCTTGGGAAAACAAGTCAAACATTCCGACTAAAAACCCTAATTACATGACAATATACCTAGGTTTTTATGCAAAGTTTGTACATGAAACACTTCTGTTTTGAAAAGAGTGTCTATGCAGTTTCCTTTCTGCTTTCCTCCTCTTTTTCCTTTCCTTTCCTTTCTTCCTTTTTTTTGTCTTTAACCTTTGATACGTTTATATGAAATATGAACCTTTGACTTTGAACACTTCGCTTTCCCGCAGAAACCGTAATAAGCATAGTCCAGTGTCACAGTTTTGTCAACTTCAACTGACGGCCTGACACGGCTTTACAGCAGCCGGCTTGGCGGCTTAATGTAAGCCACGTTAAGCCGCCGGCTCCGAGGTGTTATTCCCCTAACTACCCGAATTTGAGCAGCTTCGTATTTCTGTTTTCAAAACCTACAAAGCTAGGGCTGCTAAATGATTTCGGATACTGAATTTATCCTCTTTTAGGGGACTAGACTTCTAAAAGAGTTTGTAATTTGGATAGGTATGAATATTTTTATTATTATGATCATTTATGTTGGTTTTGGGAAGATGATGGCAAAATTTATACAGTGACTCAATACATCAACTTCCAAAGCAATGTTTACAAAATTTTACGCTTTATGTTTTTGAAATTCAGTTCCTTTTAATAAGTTTATTAAAAGGGGCATGAACGATGCTAGGGAAATATACCAACTGACTGAACACAGCGTGGGTAATTTGTATATTCCTCTTAATACCCATTCATTTCAGCATGATGTCAATGTTTTAGATACTCTATTCCCATAGCCATAATGTTATGGTTCCCATGCAATGTTGCTTGTGAAGAAACCATTCGAGGTAGTTATTATTGTACGATTAGCATTCAGGACATTAAGCAACTAATGTATAGGCGTATCTAAATGGCTAGGCTCTTGATCTACAAACAATCAGAAATAAGTTTCGTTTGAGGGAAGGCAATTTAACAAATGTAAGTGCAGTGGCTAATGTACTGACTGCACATCACCTGCCTTAGTATGCCATTTTAATTGATTTTCAACCTTATTACAAGAGTGGAGGGTTAGGGTTCGATTGGTAAAATTTTATAGATTTGGCTAGGTTGTATCTACTTGTATTTTGTCTGTAAAACCATCTACATATAGAACTTGATTTTTTAACTTTTTACTGGCCTAATAGGCAAGCCATGCAAGACATGGAATTGTAAAAAAAACTGAAGCTAAGTTAAAGCGAAGCTGAAGAGTGTGTTTGTTTGGTTGAAAACGTTAATCTATGGAACTAGTAGGTCAGTAGGTATTATAGATAGTTAGATACCCTATTTACCGAGGTAGACTAAAGGCTATATTTTATCCAGTGGTAAGACGTGCAAGTGACCTGTTCGTAGTGTGTAATACATGAGTGAAAAGGCGAGCGGAAGCTAGTCTAGCAATGATTAAGTATTTCCCATATCTAGTAAAGTAATGTAATTAATTAATTAAACAAGATCTATTATTGTGAGTTATGACAATAATTTGTATAATGGAGTCAATGAACAATGGAGGGAAACTCGGTTTGACGTAGAAATTGCAGGTTTTAATGTAAACTTTGAATTGTTTTTATGCAGACTATAAAATGATACCTAGGTAAATGGTGTACCTAGAAAGATGGTAGGCCACATGGTACTCAGTAGCATCCAGTTAAAGGGAAAGGGAAAGGCAGATAATGATGATGATCTTCTTTTCACATGAAAATTAAATTTTTGAGTTAGTTTAGGAGTACTAGCTAGCATTTGGTGGAATGCAAAATCATTTTAAAATATAATTTTATTTTATGTCAATAATGCGTATTGTATACACGTAGCATAGGTATCAATTTATATGTAAAACATTGTTGAAAGGTGGTTTCAACCTACAGACAGACATGTGTTGCTGGTGAGTTTGTTGCGCCACTTCTTCTTCCCAGCAAAAACACATAGGAAGTGGTGAAGGGTGGCGTTTTGGGGGTTGTCAAGTTTGAGTAAATGATATTTGATTTGGGATCCTAAAATTAAATCTTAAATCTCCTTTAAAAAAAAAACTTTCAAGTCCCCAAAACTCCTAGCTTCTCTCGATCATCAAACCTAGGAAGACGTCCTCTAATTGATAAAATAATAAGAGATCGATAGCATAATGTTGTCAATGATCAATGGATCCAATTGGTTCGCTGCGCACGGGCCGGCAGGGTCGCGGCCTACTGCGGTGACCATGAGTTCGGGAGTATCGGACATGCCCATCTATTGGTGAAGTCGTTAAATAACTATAAAAAAATATTTCCGAGCACAGAAAAGAGAGGAAATTTTCGCTTCCTTTTTGGAATTGGGTAAAAATATTTAGGCATTAACAAAATGTGGCAATTGACAAAAAATATTATAGGAAAAAGTGAGAGGCATTGTATTTTGATTTTATCGCCACTTGAAGAGTAAGAACAGTAGGTACCTATATTATTAAAAAGAACCTTGAACTTTAAAAATACTGTCTGCAAATACTTCTTGTTTGTGGCAACATTCTCCTGTCAAAAGTATGTATTTTTTATATATCAAGTTATTCTTTGATTTACTCTCAAACCAACTCAGTATTTCATTAAACAGTCGTTTGCGTCATAATGTAATCAGAGTCATCAAAAATACACCAATCAAATTAAATCACACCACGTATTAAAAAGCCATTACCGAAAAAAACCCATACGTATGCTACTCAGAGCCCAAATTTATCCTGTTACAAAATGACCTAACGCGTGTCCTAGAGAGGTCCCAAATTGTACTGCAGCATGGTCGCCCTACTCGCGTACCGTGAAGATCGGCGCAGGCGCATCCAAGCACTTGTGGTTCAATGTGCGCGAGAGTCACCCGCCTTTATCGGCTGTTTCGTATCAGACGGAGTAAGAAGTGGACGTTTTTGAGAAAAACATTCCGTTTTACCAAATCATGAGGAATTTTTTGATATTATGGTCCTTTGCTGTTATTTTGGTAAGATTTTTTTAAATATTTTTTTAGAAAAAAGTGTTAAGATTGGGACTAATTAAGGTGTCTTTTGTAATGGGTTTGGTTCCCGGGTTGTGAAAAAATATGCTCAGGTAGTTAACTGGCTTTTTACCTCTTCGATTTATACGTGTTTTGACTAGTTATTATTTGGTGTGTTGCAGTCCTTATCATCATCAATCATTTCACCTATCAATTTACCCATTGAAAAAAATACAGAGACATAGGTATATACTAGAAGTACCTTTGCCAAATTAAGAGCACATGCTTAAGTTTATTGTGATTAAGTTGGCGAGAACATTAGCTAACTTTTATAAACACTATTGTTTCTTGAACAAACTTCACTGCATTTGGCAACACAGTTATCTATCTACAATCATAATAAAGTCATTTGTACAGTCAAATCTTTTTGGTCTACCTAAATGCAGCCAAGAATTATAAGTTTTACAAGCAGTCTTACCAAGGGATATTTGGTTTCCCGGTTAACTCGGTTGAAGAGGTCAGATGGGTAGTCCCTCCATGTGCCACACAGGTACTCAAGAGCATCGAGTTAGATTGGAAGCCGACCCTCAGCCCTCTCAACATAGTTGGGAAAAGGCTAGGCAGGTGATGCTGATGAGCTAGTGATGCATAAAGAAACTCATTCAAATCAATTGGGACATCATAGACTCAACACTGATTTATCGTTTTTAAGGAAATAATCGCAAACAATTTTACAGTTGAAATCAATTTTGCGCGTTTTGTAAAAAGGCAAGGTGTATTCACTTTATGTGCAAACTTCTCGATACTGATCATTTTTCGGTAAAGAAAATGACAAAAAATACAATAAGGATGTTTTTCAAAGTCGATTATTTGTAAATTAAACTTAATTTTAACAACAATCAACCATCTAACCATACATACATACTACTACTTACGACAATATTTCTTTTGTTTTTTTTTCTAGTTATAATATACATATACGACATACCTTTATACTCTTTTAAAATACCTTTCTATTGTTTACTATCCCATCGCACAAACAGATTAATATAATTAATAACAAATAGTTATTCTGTTCTTATTATGAACGGAAATTCATTTTCGTCTGGTCATATCCGCTCTCAAACTATTGTTCTTGAATATCTTCATATCAGTTCCGAAACTCCAAGGTTCTGCAGTAGGTATAGCATCAGTTCTTAATACTTAATCAAAATTATGTACAAGTTATTATAAATCTACATTAATGTAGAGTTTGTTTGATTGAGCTCGCTCATCTTAGAATGCACTTAGACTTAGATACTTCATTTTCCTAGATAGCTCACTAAAACTTTTGACTACATTTATATAGACACTGGAATTGTTACTTGGTTTATATACTAATGTTTGTGAGATGACAGCAGATAGTAGAATATGGAAGGAGAATACATGCTGCGACGACCCCAAATAAAATCGGGATAAGAGTAGGAGGACGATGTGTAAAAAACGTCATCATCACAATATGAAGACCGAATATTTTGCTCTTATTATTTAACTTTGTTACGGTTAAAACTATTATTTCATAGGTTAATACTCCTCAATAGTAACAAAAGAAAAACTGAGTGCGCCATTGACCGACAAACTCGTACAACGTGACAGAGAAAAAACTTAAATATCTAAGTAGGTATTATCTAATAGATTTGTTAATACAAACAGAACAGATGGATTTGACGTGGATGTCTTTTTTTAATTGGTCTACGCTTTCCCGCTGCTGGGCAAAGGTCTCCCCCATAGTCTTCCATCTTCATCTTTTTATGGCCAGTGGATTTAAAAATAAAAATATTTATTTGTTTGATTTGAGAACAATATTTCTTGTAATTTGCTCATACATATTTATATCGTTTATTGCATTACATAAGTAATGTAAGTACATGTTACGATGAAATATAAAATGGTTGTCACAATTATGGACCCCGATTACTGAATGATGACAATTATTTACCACTAGGTTCTGCCAGCGACTTCGTCCGCGTTCGATTTGGACTTTGTGCAAAGAGAGGCTTTCGAGAGTTAAACGTATTATTGTAAGCCAACCATAAAAGATAGACATATACTGTCATGGCATATTATTTACATAATTTTAGAAGAACATTTCCGTTATACATTATTTCTGTGTAGCTTTAACCATTAAGGCTGCACACGCGACGAAAGCATAAAAAATGGAGTAACTTCTCCCGTTTTCCCAACATTTACCTTCACTGCTCTGCTCCTATTGATCGTAGCGTAATAAAAAGTACCTATCCTATAACCTGCCCAGGAGTACGAAGAATGATTGTACCAAGTTTCGTTGAAATCCGTCAAGTAGTTTTCGTTTCCATAACGAACATACAGACAGACAGACAAAAATTTTACTGATTGCATTTTTGGCATCAGTATCGATCACTGATCACCCCCTAACAGTTATTTTGAAAATAAATTAAATGTACAGAATTTACTATTCTACAGATTTATTGTAAGTATAGATTTTCACTCACTGGGGTAAAAAGCTTACAGCCTTCCTCGATAAATGGGCTATCTGACACTTAAATTGTTATTTATGTACGATACGAAATATTAAACATTCTCTTATGTTTCATAATAATATTATCCAAAGCAACTCATCCTATTTAAGACTACCTTTTATCTAATTCTAGATTTCTACCTCAGTCTAGGTCGCCTTTGTTCAAAATAGCTCATTAGCAAACACCTTGTGGTCCAGTCCATAATATTTGTCTGTGTGACATAAATTAAATATACAAAACATGGAACTTGGCCTCGATGGCTAATAGGGAAACCAGAAGATTATGTCGTCTATTGATAGGAAAAAAACAATTATATGGACCACGAACATCCCTAAGGAACTACTCTTAACTGCTTCCTACGCCCAAATAAAAAGTGACATGTATCCTTTTTTGGGCTATCCGTGTATATTTAAATCTCGTTAGGCATGAAAGTCCGTCAGAGGGACAGAGGTACCTACTTTCGCACTTAAAATTTTGGAAAAATTTAAGGCCCAATTTTACGGATTTCTCAAACGTTATACTTAGCTCGGTTAAAAGAAAACATGTGTTCTTACCTTTAACTTTTCAAAAAATCGAGATAATTATTTTTATTACCTTTAACTTTTAAACCTCAAAGCTTGTAATTGTTTTTTTTATTTTATTTTGTGTATTCTAAAATACAAGTGTTGGGCTGATGCCAAAATTGCAACAGGCAGGGTGAGAATCCGAGGCCTCTCGCTTGCCAGGTTTCTGTCGCTACAATAAGCACTTGGATTTTATGGCCTCCATCCATCCTCCGAGCCTTTTCCCAATCATGTTGGGGTCGGCTTCCAGTCTAACCGGATTCAGCTGAGTACCAGTGCTTTACAAGAAGCGACTGCCTATCTGACCTCCTCAACCCAGTTACCCGGGCAACCCGATACCCCTTGGTTAGACTGGTGTCAGACTTACTGGCTTCTGACTACCCGTAACGACTGCCAAGGATGTTCAATGACAGCCGGGACCTACAGTTTAACGTGCCATCCGAAACACAGTCAATGGTGTCTAAGATATACTTAGAAAGTACATACAAACTTAGAAAAGTTGCATTGGTACTTGCCTGACCTGGGATCGAACCCGCGCCCTCATACTTGAGAGGTTGGTCCTTTACCCACTAGGCCACCACGATTTTATGGCCTCCATTCATACATAAAAGCAACACCCTTGGCTTTTTCAAAAGAGTAAACAGAAAAGAAGATAAAACATTGAGAGGCATTGGGATTTATTATCAGATTACACAGAATAGACTTACAAATAGATTTGTTAACATCCTACTCATGTTATAAACGCGAAAGTTTGTATGTATGGATGTATGGATGTTTGTTACTCTTTCACGCAAAAACTACTGAATGGATTTTAATGAAACTTTACAATAATATAGCTTATACATCAGAATAACACATAGGCTACAATTTGTAAACATATTGTTCGAAATACTAAACCTGCGCAGACGAAGTCGCGGGCACCAGCTAGTGCTAAAATAATGCAAAAGATAGTGTTTTTTTTTGGAAATTAAAATATTCTCAGAAGAGACGTCTGCAAAAGAATATTTCAATACATAACTTAACAAGTATAAATTAAACCACTTATAACAATAGACCAAACATTCCCATACTAGTATAAGTAATTGTAAAAATATTATTTCTAAACATTTTTTCTAGACTATAGTACAAGTATGAGTTTTTCACATTCCTAAGGGTTATTGATTAAACATTTCACACTTAATAACGATTGGTATTTATGTCATTATATTTTCTGTTATTAATAAAAAATACCTACAATATAAGAAAGATTAGGTCTTAAATAAATTACTTATCATTTTCTTATGATTCAAATTGTTTCATATGTAAAGCCTGAAAACTGCTGCCTTTTTAAAATGCCTAAAGTAGGTACTCAGTTTGATAAGAAACGTGTTTCACGCAATTCATTGACCCAGACTAATATAGCTTATCAAATGTTAATTCCCTCGAAAACATGTAATTTTGCAATAAAAACTATACCTACTTTCTTTTTGTAGCATTTTTCACCATAAAAAACTATTATAATATTCTAATTCACGAAAATTTTGTCAAAATAATATCTCAAAACGATACTTCCTGTAATTGTAAGGAAAAGTGCAAACTTTTAACAAGGTCCCTTAAAATTTTGAGGTCATCAAATCTTCATTTTTTCCTTACTTACAATCAGCTGGCACCTATATTACAAGTGATTCATTTACTTGCACTGACTTAACATACTACTTATAGTACTTATCTATATCACCAAATAATCGTAGAAATAATCTTTATATCGAAACGTTCAATATTTAAATATCGATATTCTATTGTTCATATTGTTGTTTTTTCAATATTCCAATAAATATCTTCATCTTAATTTTCTTTCCATATTCTCTCTATATTATGAACTATATTTTCACTATTTTCAATAGGCTCATATGTTTTTATTTAAATGTTTGTAATTAGTTAGATAAGTGCATCGCTAACGCTAGATTGTATCTGTAATGTTAGTGGTAAGGTTGATGATTAAAAATAAATAAAAATACTTTCAAAGAGGAGGAAAAAGTGTTCCAATGAAAAAATCACAAGTCCTAAAATGGTGACCACAATTATTTCTATTGTAACGACCCAATATACTTACCATTTAAGAAAGTCTTCACGTCATACCGTCATGCGTCAATCAGATCAATTAAAATCTACTAATTTGATACATTTTATAGTACACTTAGAATAAGACAATAATCGTTTGGTGACGTAATAATTATTTTGGAAGGCCTTAAAGGGCTCAAAACAATTAAAGAACTATTTAGTAGAATGGTAATAACTTTTGAATGGTAATTTGTTAATTATAATAATTTATTTAAAACTCTCTGCGTTTGGGAGCAGTGAATTTAAGTTAAAAGCAATCTCATGAAGATTAAGTATATTGTTATCTGCTAATTAAATATAGCACTTACAGATACAGTAATAAATTAGGCTAATTAATTAAGTCAGAAATTCAAAACCATTTTAAATGTATTTTTAAACCTCTATTCCCAAGTGGTATCGGGTTGTCCAGGTAACTAGTTTGAGGAAGTCAGACAGGCAGTCGCTCCATACAAAACACTGGTCTCCAGCTACATTCAGTTAGACTGAAAGCCGACGCCAACATGGCAACAACTAAGCAGATGATATATTATTGAAACCAACAACTCTATGCTCTTTACAAAAAAATTATACAGTTCAAATAAAAAATTCCAACAAGGAAACAAGAAAAACAAAAGAAATATTAATACCACTCGATTCTCGAAGGACCGCAGTACAAAAGGACCGGCTAATCCCAATACAAAATGTGCCATTGTCTGAACGTGATGCGCATGCGCACGCCATAGCATTGACCACAAGGATGCATCGGTTAGATCACGTTAAGTAACGCGATGCGGTCGGAAAACTGATGGGTGGGGTCAACCGTGTACACGTAACAGGTCAAGTCAAAATGCAGGTTTTTAAACAATAATATGCACATTATTATTAAAAAGAAATAAGATAGAGCCTCGACCAACACCTCACGAGGCTCTCGTTAGGCGGCTGGATCAAGGGACTGATTCAGAAGGCAGTACTCCTTGATACGGCGCGTATTGTGAGGAGGTTTCTGTCTCTGGGACCCTAAACACCGGTACCTTGGACCCTGTGTCCGATATCGGTGGTCGGCCACCAATTTTTTTTTTTTTTTTTGTAGTCAGTATTTTGAAAATGTAGATAATATATTGTAAAATAAATGAATGAGAAGTAACAATATGCATATAAATAATGCAGTTTTTAATTTTTGTGTCGATGACCAATTTGGGTAGAAATGGGCTACTTTCTCTGTGTACCTACTTGTTGTAATGTAAGTCGAACAAGGGTTTTTGAAAGTTGGACAGCACTTTCTTTAAGTACATATATGATTTGTATTTATCTTTATTAACACAATATTCTTTAAGTGAATTAAGAAAAAAACGGCAGTTAAACTTGGTTATAGAGAAATGGGTATGGTGTAGCCTTATAACAGTGAAAGAACTTATCAAAATGTTTCCTAGCCTTATAGGATAATTTAGAATATAAAACCATGTATACGTAGTTTAGAAGGTTCTTAAAAGTCCTTTCAATATTCCTCTAACAAATATCCCAATAAACACTTCTTTAAAGACAAAAGACGAAACTCAATTTACAACACTACGAAACTGTCTGGTGGGTACAGTCGACCCCACATGTTTACGTATTCAAAGATCGGAACCAAAAGCGTTAGTTCAAAAGGAACTAAGAAACTATAAAGGTGTTTAGCATTCACCTTTGGCACCAACTATTTTGTTGTTTTATCGTTTGTACGTGAGATCGCATGAGTATAGGTCCTGAGCATGTGGGACAGAAGGACCAATTGTATTGTTGTATTTTTGTTGTTTAGAAAAAGATCTGGGAGGTTCAGGTCTGATGTGTGATTTAAAAGGTGAAAAAAATACCGTCCAAAATGGTTATTCTACTTCCTAATGAGGTATGTCTATACTAATAATATAAAGTTGAAGAATTTGTCTGTTTGTTTACTAAATACGCTTATAGTAAGCATGTGCGATTTAAAAATCATTTCATTGTTAGATAGACCATTTATTGAAAAAGACTATAAGCTACTTTTACCCGGGTGTGGAAAGTAGTTTCTACAGAGCACAGGTATTATCACTGGAACAATGCAGTTTGTAAAATATATAGCATTTCTAATATGTATTTAAGTATGTAGTTTTTGTAAAAGAATAATTTAGAAGCCATATCCTTGTAAGATGGACCTTCTTTCTATATATTCTTTATGGACTTCTGAATATCCATCTTCGATACGTCTTACCTTTTTTGAATAGTGATGTGTTAACGCCTACGAACGTGGGTATAATATGTACGTAAACATTTTAGGGTTAAAAGCTTTTGACAGCTATTTTTTTGTTCTTTCTGGGCCAAGTTGGAGTGTGCTGTGACTACTAAATTATTAGGATTTTTTTGAGACACTTAAAAGATTATCATAGCTATTTTTTTGGTGGACTCGAACTTTGATCAGGCCATTAAGACTACTGATCGCAAACGCAGATTGTGAAGAGTCAGAATATAAGTTCAATGTCATCATCATCATTATGATTAAGTACTTCATCAGTTGTGTTATCACCCATAACATCATCATCATCAGCCTATCGCAGTCCACTGCTGGACATAGGCCTCTCCAAGTGCACGCCACTGAGATCGATTTTCGGCTACATAACATAATCTAATCATTTTCTTAGCTTGGGGTTAATCGACCGTGTGTAAAAGATTACAATAATTATATTAATATGAATCACGAGTGTTGTAAGACCACCGTACGTGATCAGCAACTGAATAAACTCTTCAGGGTTAAAGGGACAGATTGCAATGACCTGACTCCACGATATCGAGCCTATCGAGGATATGTTGATCAATGATCGTCAGGTGTTCAATATTGATAATGATTGTATTGGATTATGATTCTAAAAGTTCTTCTGAGCTGAACTGAACACCTAAGTTTTAGGAATCATTAAGTATCTAATCAGAAGGAAAAAACATACAATATAACTATATCTAATGACTTGTTATGTAGATTCATACCCTATATAAAATGCCCAGTCTCTGCAGTATACAAAATCCCTAGTTGCTCACCACTACAGCTATTTTAACTGGGAAATAGTCAAGAAGTAAAAGCAGTAGGCGACAAAGAACGACTGCTATGTATGTAACAAGTTCTAGAAGCCAGAGTCTGCTGCTACAAAATTCTTCTATCATAACCTTAACTTGGTCTTTCTCCCTGTTCCAGTTGACACAACAATGCAGCAGCCTCCCAGTGGAGGAGACCGTGGTGTCAGTATACACCACGCACCCCACCACTTCGGGCACCAACGCCCCCCTGAATGTGTACAACCAGATCGCCAATAACCTTGCTGAGAGGATCACCTCGCCTATATACAAGTAAGTACATACATACTATTCATATATTTATTTTTATGCCATAATGTTACAATAGATGTTGACGAGGTTTAAAGTTAGGTGAAATTACGGACCCTGTTAGGGCACAGCAAATATTATTATCATTAAGCCGAAGAGTTTGTTTCTTGTCCGAGGCTCTCTGAATATCAACTTCAAGGCTGAACGTTTCCGTCTGATGAAGGCCAGGCTCCGACCAACACTGCTCCAAAACATGACAGGATCTGAAACGTTCCAGTCAAATTTGGAGAACCGATTTGCCGCCGTGGAAACCACAACAGACGTTAACCAGAACCACGAATATGTGGTTCGGATCCTCAGGGAGGAAGGTTCGAGATTCTGTAACATGCAGCGTAAGGGCAAGAAATCAAAGCTTTCGGAAGAGACATTAGAGCTTATGAAGAAACGACGTGAAAACCCGCCTGTCACTTCGTCAGCTAAGCGGGCTCTAAACCAAGAGATCAACAAGCACGTACGACGCGACCTCCGGTGCTCCAATACTCTGGACATTGAAAGAGCAATTGAGCTGAATCGGGGGTCAAAGGTGTTCGTACAATCTCTTGGAAGAAGCCACTTGACGAAGCTGACCACAACAAGTGGAGAAGTCGTTTCTTCGGTGCCGGCAGTCCTTTCGGAAGTGGAAAATTTACACGCCATTTCACCGAAGACCTGGCAGAAGTCAGCAGTGGCGAAATCAAGATCGCTCTGAGACAGCTCAAAAATGGAAAAGCCCCTGGCGAGGATGGCATTACAACAGAGCTTTTAAAAGCAGGAGGCAAGCCCGTACTGGGGGAGCTCCAGAAGCTTTTTAATGCCGTCCTCTTTGAAGGAGAACTCCAGAGGCGTGGAGTAGGAGTTGTCGTCCTGTTCTTCAAAAAGGAGACAAAACCCAGTTGAAGAACTATCGACCCATTTCCCTCCTAAGCCACGTATATAAGCTGTTCTCAAGAGTGATCACGAACCGACTTGCGCGAAGACTCGACGAATTCCAACCACCGGAGCAGGCTGGGTTTCGGAGCGGATACGGCACCATAGACCACATCCACACAGTGCGGCAGATTATACAGAAGACCGAAGAGTATAATCAGCCCCTGTGTCTAGCATTTGTGGACTATGAGAAGGCCTTTGACTCGGTTGAAATCTGGTCTGTTCTGGAGTCCCTGCAGCGTTGTCAAGTAGATTGGCGATACATCCAAGTGATGAGATGTCTCTACGAAGCCGCTACAATGTCCGTCCAAGTACAAAATCAGCAAACAAGGCCCATACCGTTGCATCGAGGAGTGAGACAAGGGGATGTTATTTCCCCGAAACTGTTCACTAATGCAATGGAGGATATGTTCAAGACGCTGAACTGGAAAGGACGCGGCATCAACATCAATGGCGAACGCATCTCTCACTTGAGATTTGCTGACGATATCGTCATCATGGCGGAAACGCTGCAGGACCTACAACAGATGCTGAACGACTTGGCTGTATCTTCTCTACGCATCGGCCTACGGATGAACTTGGACAAAACCAAGGTCATGTTCAATGAACATGTTCTACCGGAACCGATTGCGATACACGGCGCCGTTCTCGAAGTTGTTCGGAAATATGTATACCTCGGGCAGACATTGCAGTTAGGTAGAAACAACTTTGAGGACGAGGTGAATAGGAGAATTCAGTTGGGTTGGGCTGCATTTGGGAAGCTACGTCGAGTCCTAACATCGTCGATCCCACAGTGCCTAAAGACAAAAGTCTTCAATCAGTGCGTCCTACCTGTCATGACCTACGGAGCCGAAACGTGGACACTGACGGTACGGCTGGTCCACAAGTTTAAAGTCGCTCAGCGGGCTATGGAAAGAGCTATGCTCGGCGTTTCTCTGAGGGATCGCATCAGAAATGAGGTAATCCGTCAGAGAACCAAGGTCATCGACATAGCCTACCGAATCAGCAAGCTGAAGTGGCAGTGGGCTGGCCATATTAGCCGAAGAACCGATAACCGTTGGGGTAAACGAGTTCTAGAGTGGAGACCACGCCTCGGCAAACGTAGTGTAGGACGTCCTCAGGCACGGTGGAGTGATGACTTGCGCAAGACGGCTGGCAGGAGCTGGATGCGAGAAGCCGAAAATAGATCTCAGTGGCGTGCACTTGGAGAGGCCTATGTCCAGCAGTGGACTGCGATAGGCTGATGATGAAGAGTTTGTTTATGAAGATGACTTCTTAAGGACTACTAGACTGAAATTTTTTTAAAACATTAAAGTATTGCATATTCGAGGAAGTCCCTATACTTTGTATTCTTAGATAGATGGTCTTCAGATAGAAAGTATTTTGAAAATGTCGAGCTCCAAAAACCAGTTTTACTATTACTTAAAAGGATCGAATGGTTACTAAGTTGTATTATTTGTTTAATTACAGATTAAAACCGTAAGTACCATCATCAAACATTTTCATTAATCACGTTTAATGCCATTGGACCTACAAATAATTTAAGCCCGTGCTTCTCATGATTCCAGGTTCCTCGGCATAAACAGCACGAAGCCAGAAACCACCACAAAATCCTGGGGGAAGATCGAACTGCAGGACGACCAGGACTTAACGAACAAACACGAAGTCAAGCCTCTTGACAACGACATTTCAAAAGACCGAGACGTCGAAGAACTATCACCAGATAGTCTTAATAAGAAAGCTGATAAAAAACCAGAGAAAATAACGCTATATTCAAGCTATTTACCAGTTCTAGCTAAAGCCAGTCAGGCATCTTATAGTGATCAGATTGAATCTAAGAATGATACCTGGAATGAGTTAGAGGATCCATTTGACTGGGATGAGCCGGAACCCAGTAAGCCTAAAGCAGGACCGTTGGTCTATGTTCTAGAACTTTTTGGAAGCTTCTTCCAGTTATTGTGGGGAGGTATCATGGCGCTGTTCAGACCGAATTCAGGACCGAAAAATGGAGGTTTATAATAGGTTTGAGACGTAATGGTATTTGCAAATTATGTAAATGAAATAGAGAAGCCTGTAAGATTATTATTTTCAATTATTGGATTATCTATAGCCCGTGCCATATTGACTGATCTTTTGATACATAAAAAACCGTTGGGATATTATCTGCACTTCCAGAAATTTCGAATTTATTAAAATCAGTTTAAGATACTTACAGGCTTCCCGATTTCTTAACACTCCAAAGATTTCATAGAGGTGGCCACTATCAAAAAGAAATTAGGAGATGCTGGCTTTGAAAGCTAAATGTAGGTAGGTATCACAACATGCTTAGTCAGGCAAAAGAAATTGAGCGGATGACACTAAACTGGTACTGGTACAGTCAACTTCAGGCCAGTGGTAACAGTTTTATAGGAAAATCGTACTTATTACTATTGAGTTAAGTTGCATGACAGTTACCACTGATGTGCAGACTACCGTGCTTAAATGAAAGCTTATAATAAACGTCAGAAATAAAGGGAAATAGAGGAAAGATTATTTTGTAGATTCGTGAAGATGCAGTTTTGCAAGTATAATGGAATTGAAGGTAATTCATGAAATTTGGGTCAATAATTTTATGACCTACAATTAATTGTCGATGGTATATCTATTCCATGAAGTGAGGCTAAATCTGTTTAGTTTAGTTAGGTTTAATTTTCAACAAAATCAATAGAACGAACCAGAAGAGATCGAAATGGTTGAATTAAATAGGTAATTATTTTACATCAAGTATTAAACGGTGGACAGACGACCTTGTAAAGGTCGCCGGAAGACGCTGGATAGGTCGCCTCCAAAAGGTATCTGTGGAGATCTAAGGGGGAGGCCTATGTTCAGCAGTGGACGTCCTATGGCTGAGATGATGATGATGATGATGATGATTAAAGTTTACAAAAAAACATGATATTTGAGTTCATGATCATATACGATATTATACTTTTCGGTATTTTTTGCTAGCTGTTTTTTTACCGTTTCTAATATTGTAATTATATAATTTTATGTACATATTTACTGTACAAAGTGGCGAAGTTTTTAACATATATATTTTAGAGAATAAAAGTGATAGATATTATTTACAATACATGTAAAAATTTAAGGTGCCATGACGGAAGATAGGGAGACAAAATTTGACTTTCCACGAATAGGTATTAAAAATAATAAAATACAGTGTTTTTGTATATAGAATGTGAATAAAAGCTGTAACTACAGAATATGTTTTATTTGATATCTTAAGTAATGACTAGTTAATTACGGTAACGATCCTTCTCATTTATGACGTCTTATCTGAATAGTATTTAATCTGACTACAGCTACACTGATTTCCATGGTTCTGACTAGAGTTAAAATAGAAAGGTACCCACTTTACCCATTTTTTTTAACGACGTCAAAAATCATCGAATGACCCCTCCCGCTGTGGGTTAGCAGAGGTGAGGGAGTGTCAGACTCTTACTGACTAAAAACCGTCGTGTTCCGTCATAGGCCTTTTATGTACCAGGGCCGAGGGAACTCTTTCGACCAATTTACCTTAAAAAAATATTCGTATTTATTTTTCCATGAAGTCAGTACTGTGAAGTCCAATTTCAGTTAAATGAAAATGGATTTTCAAAAAATTTTAACAACACAAGATTGTCTACAAACTATCCCATATTGCTACATCCAACAGCATCATAATTTAATAAAGCACAGTGTCCCACAAGTGCATCACATCCTGACTACATTTGACTCATGAATATGCAGCAATACAGATACTCCACAAATACAGCTTGGTCTGATGTGGTTTGATCTTTGATAGTGGGGAATGTTTTCTGGTTTATAGCTCTTTAATGTGTTCATGGTTGGTATATCTTTTCATTGACTGCCTCGTTGGTCTAGTCTGCTGTGTTCGAGGTCTCGGGTTCGATTCCCGGTCGGGCCGAAATCGCTTTGTGGGTTTTTTTTTAAACATTCACAAAGCAGCCCGTAGTCTGGAATTTGGTGATTGATTCACCCGTGCATCGGAGAGCACGTAAATGTCGGTCCTGCGCCTGATCTCTTTCCGGTCGTGTCGGATTGCCGACCCATCGGGTTATGAGAGTAAAGGAATAGGGAGTGCACCTGTGTCTGCGGAAATGCTCGTGCACTATAATATGTCCTGCTCAGCTGGCCGATCTCCTTAAATGAGAACAGTCATCGTGGCTAAAATCGGCCGTGGACGCTATTATTATCTTTTCATAATCAACCAATGTGGATGAATGAAGTCTTTTTCTGCAAGTATAACACTGTAGCCTAAGAAATTTAATAACCCACCCTGTCCCACTGGTGGTAGAATCACATTCTGACTGCATTTGACTCATGAATATGCAGCAACACAGATACTCTACAAATACTCCCTATACTGTCCGTAACCGCACCACGACGAGTGGCGAGTTGCTATGTGATTTTTGGCAGGCGCTTTGATGTGGAGAAAATTCTTTTGTTTGTCGTTCGTTAATTAATTCGTGACTCGACTATTATTTTTTAAGGACAAGTGGACAAATGTGATGATTAAGAAAGCTTCTAAGCTAAGCCGTAGAAAGTTGTCTATGCATGTAGTCCAAATTATCACACTTTAATTAATTTCTCAAAATTTTTCTCTGCTCTGAAGCAAATACTTGCCGTTAACGTAACATTTCCATGAAAGATCAAAACAAGACCATTGTCGGTCATAAAAAGAAGACTAGACACAAATCAGACTACGTACCAGACCAGCCCAGACGTCTAGGTCAACAGACAGATTTATTTACGTTTTAGATACTGATTCACTCACACTATTTGTATCGTAAACGTACGAGCTACGATAAATAGTAAAAAAGTTGGCATGAATTTCCCGTGGCTGAAGATTTTTCTAAATATATTCATGTCAATTTTTTTAATGATATATGTTTGTCTCCAGTGTAAAAGCACCAATCTATTTTATCTATGTCTTTTGTCTCAAAAGGTTCTGTCATTCATAAAGATCACAGAGTTACTATCAAAATAATATTTAATGAAAAGACTTTTCCTTTAATGGTTTCAACACAAACATCGTAACTATCTTTAGAAATATATTTATATAATACTTATGCGAAAGTAATTCTATTGTCTGTCTGTTCAGCTTTCACGCCAAAACTACTCAACCAATATTAATGAAATGGTGCGGTTGGGACTGTGTTCAACATTAAGTTAGAAATAATGAAACATCTTACTGCACAACTGAATTTGAAAAGCATTAAAATTAAAGTCATTATTAATTCTCCATTTACTGTGAAAACAACCTTTATTTAATGTTGATATTTTAAACAAAGTTTAAAGTATAATATTTTGGTTGTTAAGTTGATTAAATCTTATAATTAAGAATTCAAACATCAGCTGTTAAGTTGGGCTTACTGTTTGTCAAGAAATAAGATCTTGTAATTATATTATTTTAATATTTAAACTTATTTAGATGATTTACTTGGTGATGTTTTTAGAACTTTATATTTGACACTTTTTGCGTTAGACTATAAATAATTTAGGTATAATTTAATCTCTGCATTGTTAAAAATAATATCCCTTACCTAATAATATAAAAAATGCAAACGTAAGTATTCTTCTGTCGAAACGAGGCAAAGCTTGGTACCCAGACAGTCCAAATCCTGATAAAAGACAGGCTACTTTTTAACTAGGTGAGGTAAAGAAATTATTATACCCGGGACGCGGATGAAATCGCAGGAAACATTTAATAAATATTTAAATACGTGTTAACAAAAGAAAGCAATATATTTTAATCCAATAACCTTTCAATTGACTGGTCACGTTGTAATTGGATTTAGGAATCAGAGCTTCTAAACCCACTTGATTGAAATTGAGTTTCAATTCAATATTTTTATAACGAATTGTATTGTTGACAAATATTGTTTTTTGTTAGGAACAATGCGACATTTTTACTCGTAATTTTACAACGTTTGTTTACAATGTGTCTCTGTAACTAATTTCATATCAATCGGAAAAGCCATTTTAGCATGATTACGTAAAACACAGGAGACTTTCGCATGTCATCTTCTGCTGAGACCTTTCCCAACTATGTTGGGGTCGGCTTCCAGTCTAACCGGATGCAACTGAGTACAAGTGTTTTACAAGGAGCGACTGCCTATCTGACCCACTCAACCCAGTTACTTTAATTAATATCATATACGACTAAGTTAAATAAAACAGCACTTTATATAATATTTTTATTTGGTAATATTACCTACTTCGTGTCATATACATAGTGTTGTTTTTATTATCTTAACTAGTTTCATGGGCAAGCATTAATTATTATATAATTCACATTTTTTTGAGTATTTATTTTATGTTTTATAAATAATCTAAGTATATTATAGAATAATATTGTCGTCTCAATAATCATTTTTTTTAATGTACCTAAATAAGACCTGTATTTGCTAATAACATTATCAAGAAGAATACAAAAGTTTTGTAAAGTAAATCAGAGTGTTGTCAATTTCTTTCAAATAATATAAACAAACTTTAAGATAACTGAATCTAAAAAAAGTTATTTATCTAAGCGAAAAGGACAAAAATAACTGTTTTTAATCAAAATGAGTACATGGAACATTACTTACTGCTTAAATATCACTTAAAAAATATATAAAACTACGATAAATAAGTACTTTATTTTGTTTAAATATAAATGCACCTTTATACCTGTTTAAGGGTTTCATGATTCAGCTCATTAGTCTAATTAACTTATTTAACCATAATGACGTATGTATGTCTGTCTGTCTTTGTTAATTAATTGTTTTTAGACGGCCATAGACGTCACCACATCAGTTAACGACGTCCATAGTCATCATTAAACAATATTATTGAGTGTATCTTTATTAATTGAACACCATGTATAAAACAGGCTATATCTTATAATTGGCTTTGCCAAACAGATAAAAAAAACATTGATAATGACAGCAAATCCAAAATGGCTGCGCAACTGTCAAAATCGAACACCTGTTACTTTTAACAGCCTGTATAGAACTCAAAAATATTAAGCATTTTTAATGTAACAAAGACAGATTCACAGTTAACTTAGTAGCTATACACCAGTGGTTCCAAGTACCTCAAAGCGGCTGATAATCCTGACTCATCTTTACCCAACTCTTCGACCATTTCTTTAGCCCTGTTGTTAGCGTATTCGTGCCCACAGTCGTGACGTTCCACCATCTTGGATAGCGCCATTTTGAGTTGCCCACGCGCACCGCCGCTGGATGATTCTACGAGAGCTTTCATTACGTCGGGGGAGAAACCCTGGAAAATGAGAAATGAAGATTAAGTTAATGTAGATTTTAGAGGAAGTTCGGTAGATACGAAAGCTGAAAATAAAATATCTGAAAGAGGGCGAGGATTGTCGACGTCGAAGATTTGTGTTGTCTGTTACTGATAACTGGTGTTATGAGGTAAACTTTAGTAGGAAAAAAATAGAATTTAACCGAATGTAAGATCCTAAGGGTTAGAGAGACTTAAATACATTGGAAGTAATAGTGTTTTGTGTACATCCAGAGTGTCATGATATTTCTCGAAACAGCACAGTTTAATTGAAGCTCTTAAGGATCCTTATGGACCATGTATGACCACAGTATATAAGTCTGTGTATGAAGGTTATCTTTACTTTTAACCTGAATTGCTAAGGGGCCTTATAAACGAAACACAAAATTATTAAAGGTTTTGCTATTTTGAACTTGTTAAGCGAAATAGGCATTCAGTACTTTTATTAGTTTAGGAAACATAGCCATTTCAATAAAAGCGGCTGAATTAACTTTGTGGTACTTCATAGAGTTGATAATACCATTACACGAGAAGATACCGTCAACAAAACAAGTCTAGGTCGGTGTTTATTAAGTCAACAGTCCATAAAGTTGTTTTGATGGCTGTACTAGGACAGGACTAAATGGTAAATAAGGACCAATGAGAAAAACAAGTTGTAATGTTCACGATGACTTTAGTTAGCTTAATTGGCGTTTTATTCTATGGCTGGACAAGAAAAGTTATATTTTCTAATTACCTTGTAATTCTATGGGTTTTTAAAGTAATTATTTTGGGGTTGATTAAAACCAGGGATCTTAAATGCAGGTCTTTTTACAAAATTTAATGTGACACACATATGAGCACCGGCGAAGTTATAAAAGACTGATAATAATAACTAATGATTTGATTAAAGTGTTTTTGTTAACGAGGTTAAATAAAAATATATATCGCTCATAAATACAAGGATATTCACTAATATATCACCAAATAAAAGCCAATAAATGCTCCATAAACTCAGAGCAGTCACTCAGAGCGACAATCCCCAGTTTATATATTTGTTTGGCAAAATAAAATCGGAATATAAAACACCAGTAAATCAGGCAAAGATAACGATATAAAAACGAATATAAAACGGACCATATTTCAGGTTTCTATACCTCCATATCTTTATATCATTCAACGTCTGTTAAAAAATGATGACTCATTTTTATCACTAGATTGAAAAACTGAAATGCGTACTATATTTAGGAATCGTTTTGAAGACCATTTTCTACTATTTTACCGAGTAGCACCTGTGTGTATGAGTTCGATTCCAGGTCAAGCAAGGACCAGTGTAACTTTTCTAAGTGTACCTTAGACACTAATGATTGAGTGAAGGTGAAGGAAAACATCGCAAGTAAAAAGTCATTTATTCCAAGATGGCTGAAAATCAGCACGATTTGAAGGTTAAAACAACCACAGTCAGCCATCAAAACGACCGCCCTACACCACTTGCTTTGTGATTTTGCTGGGAAGAAGTGGTGGAATAAACTCACCATTCGTTCATGAGGAAACCTGGACTTTACTATAAAATCGCAGATCCACCTTGAGCAAATGTGGTGATAAGTCCTTATTCCTTCTCTGTATACGACGTGGCCTGTGTCCTCCAAAAATGAAGTGAGACAATAATAACGACGATGGTGAGATGGGCAGCTATTAAAGATCTAATATTTTCGTAGCTTGGAAACTGCTGAAAACTATTATGTATTTTAGAAGAAACTTTTCAAATTACTTGTAGTTTAATAGCTTTATGTAGGTACTAGCGTTATATAACAACCTACCAATACTATAAAACTGTTTTTTTTTGTATGCTTGAAAGCACAAATTTTTGAACTATTGGACCGATTTAAACGGGTCCGTAGCTCCTAAAATTACCACAAACAAACAGCCAGCTTAACAATATCATTAGTACCTCAGAGTCGGCCTTAAAACATGTTATTTACAATATAATAAACTAATTCTTAAGGTCAATGTGTGGGATCACAATTTAGGACGTCGTAAAGTAACCAAAGTGCTTCATACTACGGGTAAGTAAGAGATTGGCTTGTTTTTGCTGGGATTTGGGGCGTCAATAATTTTATGGGTCTGTTTTTATGTAGATCGATGACTTTTGTCTGGTTGGACCTATGGAAGGATTTGGGAGGCTGTGTGATAGAATACAATAGTTTCGATCGCCAACTTGGACAGCAAATGTGGTGGTTGACGCTCATTTATTCTGCATATGAGATGAGGCTTGTGCTAATTAAAAAAGATGATGATGATGTAGTAGAATAGGTGACAGAAATTGCATTATTATGAAAAATAAACACAAACTTTTGTACTAGCAATATTAAATTTTTAAAGTGTCTCCTATGATGAATTTAGTTAAGCAGAATCGGAAAATAGACAAATTATGAAAATAAATAGATGAAGGACAATTAGGCCTTATACGACAAAATACACCATAACATATGAAAATCATGGAAAACACGAATAAAACTCCAATAAATAATAACAAGAACGCCAATAAAGATGAAATATTTTACGATATTGTTGTAAAAGTTTATCGCGTCTCAAAAGGCGCGTGTCCATTGACCCGCGAGTTAAAACCAAGTTATTACCTCCTTGGTAATAACTTGCAGTTTAAGATGAAGAAATTATAATGTTTTAATTAAAGTTTCGAAGAAATTACAGTTCTTTAGCCTTTTAAGCATTTATTTTTTTAATGAGTTTATCCTGAATTTAAGGTTTATGTGGTCTGTTTATGCGTTACGGTTTCTCGGAAAGTATTTTCAGTTGCTCCCAGTTGTCACATACAATTGCTGTCAAGTAATTTTGCTGATCTCAAGTTCAGATACTTTACAACTTGTACACTTGCATGGTTTTGTTCATACATTTTATACGTATCTACCAGAAAGGAAGTTTTTTTGATTTAAAATAGTTGACGTGGTTGATTTAATATTACAATAAGAGCTGAAGTTCAGAAGATTGCTTTATGAATAGTAGTACTTAGTTATTCACAAAGCTCTAGTTAATTCCCGGGTTATCCCAGTGGCATTTATGTTTTGTCTATAGTCGATTCCCGGATTTATCCTAGTGGCATTTATGTTTTGAACAGATTTCTTCGAAACAACCAGAAGCTCGGCTTTATCACGGTACAAAGTACCTACATATTGTGGGTGAAGATTATTCCTAGATTCAACTTTGAACTATGTTAAACCCTACAGACGTAGGGCGTAACATTATTTCAAAATACAGAAGAGATTCGTAAAATCTATTTCAATAAAACCGTGTTTACTATGGAAACACGTCCATTCCTACTTGAGCGACTGATCAGACAATCTCGTTCGTTGTCAGACTGTCAGACCGTCTCGGAACGCTTCAAATTAGATAGTCTGCAATCAGACAGACACACAGTTTAATGTTGTTATGTGACAAAACGTTTTGTATTTTACTACACACTTGGTAGAAACAGACGCAAAGAGATGTTTTCGTTTTGTAAGATAAATTGTAACACTTTTATTTCGATTTATTTAGATATTGGCAGCTGAGAAGGAATTGAGGAATAGTAGAAGGAATGTGTAGGAGGAATTCTTTTGTTTTTATTTCATCACTGGTAGCGGAATTTTCATTTATACTTCTGAAATAACTTATATTTAGTTGCATAATTCCTTAGTGATCCATACAAGTAGGTTCTAATGTCTTTCGCATTAGGTTAAGGTAAACCTGCAATGGTAGATTAGTGGTGTAAATAAATAAAATAAAAAGTAATAAAGAGGAAACAATGTTTTTTTTTGTGTTTACCCTAAAGGCTCCGAAACCACAGAGCCGATTTTAAAAAATCTTTAACTGTAGGAAAGCTTCAATATTCCCGAGTAACTTAGGCTACATTTTATCTCCGTACGGGCAGTAGTTTCCACGGGACACGGGTGAAAACGCGGGAAAACGGCTAGTTGTTATATATTTTCTTTGTATTGGAAATAAACAGGTATGACCACGCCTACCAGACTGAATAGTTATTTAAATGTTAAAGTCATTAACACTGATCTCAATAACGTCATGTTTGAAGTCAATAACATCATCAAATCAAATTATTATTGAATTATTCTTTATTTTTGTCTAAGTATATAAATATCATGGAAATGTTTGTCTGAGCGTAAAACCACGTAAAACTCTATCCGCAAAATGGAAAATGACTCAGTAAAATAGTAATTTGACGTAATTACAGTTACATAAATAATTATGTACAAATAAAAAAATGAAAAAGCAGGAAGGAAACTATACAGGTATAGAGGTATAATATTTCGAGGCTTTCAAATTATAAATTAATTTAAAATATTTGGCACAAGCGTAACCGCAGCAAATCGCTAGTATTATATAATTGTATTTTATATCCGTTTTAAGATTGTTATGGGTCTCATCATTTGCATATTTTTAAATAAACCGACGACTGAACTAATAAATTACAGAAATAAAGAATTAGAACGTTGACCGCGATTTGTTTACTTTGTTTATAGAAAAAGTATCTGCAAAATATATTCCTATACATTCCTATACAATCTATTAATATAGATATTGTATAGAAGTATACATATTCTTAGGTATTTTAATAAAAATATATGGAAAAACAAGGTCAAAAGTAGCCAAAAATAAGATGGACAGCTAGTAAATATCTTAAAGGTCCCATAAAACCTTTGTCTAATATCGAGATCGAGAGAGTTTATCAGCAAAATGTGTTCGAAGTATCGACAATTTTTCAATCATCGACAAATTCGCATCCCTTATATTACCTATCGATAAACAAGGTGAAGTACGTGTATCGACGGACTGCCCACACTATGTCTCTTTTCTAGGAAAATTTGCTAAAAATAGATTTATCACCCCAATTACATAACCCATTTTATATGTAAAACTAGTGTAAAGGTTAAGCTGTCTGAAACTTGGACTGCTATAGACGTTTATGTCAAAAGCAAGCCTTTGTGGTATTTTGTACGAGTATTGTTAGGGAGAACTTAAAATAATTATTCGTCTAATAGAGGAATATCTGTCTATTAATTATTATTTGGCATAAGTATTTTATAGATAAACATTAATTAATGTTGTAAATAGATATTAAATGAGGTCCATTAAAAAATGTGTTTTGTGACAAACGACATCTACCATTTTTGTATAGTGAAGACTTCGTGATTTTTTTTATATACTCAAGAAAGTTTTCTATGTAAGTAATTAACTTTTATTGCGAAGTATCCACTTTTCTTACAGTGCTAGGTAATATTAACAAGACTTTTTACTTTCCCGTTGCTAGTCACAGACCTGTTCTCAAACAAAAGATAAACGTATTTTCTAAAAAAGAAAAACATTAAAACTCACGCTATAATCCGAAAGCCGCTGTCTCTTCGCATCCCTGCTGAGAAGATCATATAGCAACAACAGCCTCAAGTTTGAAGCCGACAGCTTGGCCTTCACTGGCTGACTGCCCTGCCGAACTTCAGCCCACACATCCACCAGCTTATCATCATGAGGGTCGTGCGCCATCTTGATCATCTCCCGTACATCATCAGACAAGTACTGCAAGTTCTCCTCACTTAGCTCATCGATCACGTAGCCGTCAGATCGGCTGGAGATTTTGACATCGTAATGAGGTGGTAAATATGGAGCTGACTCAGGAGTTGGTTCCATTAAAGGCTTGATCTGCTCATGGTGGAAGGACAGTAAAGGCTCTTCGGTCCTGGTCTCCTGAGGTTGAAGAATAGTGTATTGGGCTGGGGTTTCCACTGGGAGTAGTACGAAGCGATGCTGTTGAGGATGCCAGGTGTATCTGGTTAGAGGTTTTGGGGGGGAGAATGGGGCGTAGAGACCTGGCTTGTGGTGGGCTGTTGTCATGTCTGGCCTGGAATTTGAGTGAATGTAGATTAGTTCTTGAAGTTATAGAGATGCTAGGTTATTTTGCATGCGATAATCTCTTTCAAATTATTCTCATTTTTACGCTCATTTAAAATCCTACTAATATTATAAACGCGAAAGTTTGTATGTATGGATGTATGGATGTTTGTTACTCTTTCACGCAAAAAGTACTGAATGGATTTTAATGAAACTTTACAATAATATAGCTTATACATCAGAATAACACATAGGCTACAATTTGTAAACATATTGTTCGAAATACTAAACCTGCGCAGACGAAGTCGCGGGCACCAGCTAGTAGAATTATATACAAAGCGTGAAGTTTAACCTAGATCACTAAATCTTTAAAAAATAAATATACAGTAGGTACAATTCATGCATAATTATATACATTATTCACAACTACGTTCCCAACATGTAAAGACTACATACTTATTTACAAAAAACACACCGTTTTTACTAAATTCTAACACATAAACCTTATTATACATAGGTTCTATTTTACAGTTTAGTTAATCTAATCCCCATACATTTACATAAACCAGTCCTACAGCGTATTATTCAAAAGATACGAAACTTCTTGGATAATACCCATTCACCGTTGTGTTTGCCAAACGTGACGCGAATTTTAAAAGTAAAACACCGTATACGAACTGTTTAGCCGGCTTGTTTTGTATTTTTTTTTATCGCGTGGCTACTGAACTGTCAAACAGCTGTGAGTTTGAAGTTAGAAAAAAGTAGTTTCAGTAATGTTTCAGTACATTATAAAAGACTGATAAAACTTGGTGATTTTGAATATTTTTGAGTCTTCCTTATTATACATATAAATGCGAAAGTAATTCTCGTATGTTTGTCTCCATGTCGCATCTTCACGTCAAAACTACTAAAGAGATTTAGATGAAATTTGGTACACAAATAGTCAAAAAAATGAGGACATAGGTTACTTTTTATGCGGTAATGGAAAGTGGTTCTCGCGTGTAAGTAACTACTACTTGTTGTAGTAACTGGTATTATATAAGGAAAAATCTTAGATTTATTAACTTTAAGCTCTAAGCCTTACAATTCTATGTACAAATAATAAAAACCGTGAGAAAAACATGAAAATTCAAGAAAATCATTTCCTTAAGATGCTTAGGTAATAGTATTTTTCTGTACATTACTATAATATCCTTGGCGTCTAAAACAGCTTTTTCCCTACATAAGAAAGAAAATTACTTGGCCTTAGTCCTGAAAAAATGTGGACCCCATTTCCCAGTTAATTATTTTTCAATCTATTTATTCCGAGAAGGCCTAGCCAGAAAGCAATTTGTCTAAACCAAATTAAAATATTATGTTACATAAAAGATTAACTTCGTGAAAGACGAAACTGTTGACTGTTCTTCGCTCCATCAATAAATTACGTTTTAGCATATTGAAAATTGAATTGAATATCTTGTTATTTACCCCTCCCTGTAATGCCTATATCTTCTTAAATTAATACAAAACAGATTTTCCGAATGCTGGTAATTAGTTTGTAAATGTTTACTTTATTTTTATACGTTCAAGTACCTATTACTTAGGTAATATAATTATTGGTTACATCTTTAAATCATTGAGCTGTTTTAATTTCTGATACAGGCCATTTTAAAATTATATTTGGCTGTTTCTTCACCCTTTTCTATAATATACAATTATGTACTCATTTTTAGTCACTTACATTCAATATTTTATACAGTACTGACTTTGGAAAAGGTTCCACATTTCACATAATTTTTATCTACATTAGCGCGTATGTCCGGACAATATTAAAAATTATGTCTTCGTTTTGTATCCACCATTTCCAAAATCAATCAAAAAGAAAATTAAAAGCGTATGTACAGTTGCCAAAGTAACCTCTTAGTCGTCCACCAGCTATTAGAAGGCTTGAAGGTCACATACGGCTTCTGGGTCGTCGGCTTAGTAGCCCACGACGGCCTACTGGTAGTCCAAGTCGTCGGCTTCAAAGTCGTCCACGAAGTCGGCTTCAAAGTCGTCCACGAAGTCGGCTTTGAAGTCGGTTTTGTGGTCCAAGCGGGAGGCTTTGTTGTAGGTTTAGTAGTGGGTCTGTTGGTGGGTTTCGAAGTCGGTTTAGAAGTGGCTTCGTCTTTGACTTCGAATGCCATCTGGTCTGTGAGGTGTGCTATGACTTGCATGGCCACTGGTAGGTAGGAGTCTGATAGCTGGACTTGCTGTTTTGCTGAGTCTACCTGTAAGAGAGGAAAATAGCCGACTTCAAAGTTATAGTTTGTAATGCTACCTTGCGATCATAAAGGAATTAGTTTTAGGAAACATTTATAGATTCGAATGGTTTGGGGGGAAATAAACTCGGGAAAATAAAAGCTGGACATAAATGACTATGTATTAATAGGAGTAGTTTTTTGTGTTAGGTTTTAGTGTTAGTATATGTATGTACTCAATATGGATCCTGTTAAATGATGTAAGAGTAAAAGTTATTTAAAAACTACTGAAATAGTCACTTAAAAAGCTGAGACTGTCATGTATTATTTAAAACAATAGGTAATAAATAAACTTGTACATTTGCATGTCAAAGATATGTATGTCAACTTGGAAAAGTGAAAATATGGAAAATATTGCGGTGTGCGAAAACAAAGGAAAAATGACAGCTGGTTTGATGAAAGTGACATGACTTGCTAAATACATAGGTTATATAAATAATTTATCACAACAGTTTTTAATGAATTTTCTTAAAATATGACTAGATTTTTTACCGACTTCCCAAAAGTAAGAAGTTTTCAATTCGAGTGTTTGTAAGTGAATTTACATAAAAGTTGTATATATATACCTATAGTTAATAAACATACCTATCATAAATCAGAATGACTTGAATTTGAACCTTGTACCTAACTTACGTGCACCAATTTGAATTACCTAAGTCAATTTGAATGATCAAGTAATAACTATAATAGACTGTCATAAATTACCAAAAACTATGCAACTTACATGACTCAGCGAAAATAAGCAGAGCACCAGACATACTGCTTGTCGAATCATAATGAAATCTGAAACAAAACACACCCAAATTATAATTATGAAAAAACATAATTATTTTTATGTCAAAATTCCCGCCAATAATAAATGTTTTACAAAGAGAACAAAGGGCTTGTTTATTTTTTCAACACGCTATTTTTATTTTGCATTTTATTTGTGGCCAGTATTTGCTAGAAGAAAATGTAACTTTTAGATTTTTACCAATGAGGTTGTCAAAAAAATATGATGAAACGATGATGTATGGATAATAATGGATATGACAGATTAATTATGTCCGTAACCACCCTTAGGTTTTTTACCGACTTTATTGACTAAAAACTACAAAGAGCGTATCTATACTTAACATTATACAGCTGAAGTTTGTTTGTTTGTTTGTACGCGCTAATCTCAGGAACTACTGGTCCGATTTGAAAATTTCTTTCAGTGTTAGATAGCCCATTTATCGAGGAAGGCTATAGGCTACTTTTTATCCCGCTACGGGAAGTAGTTCCCACGGAAACCGCTGGCAGAAGCTAGTTTGATGATAATTTGTTTCATCATTTTGTTACTACATTGACGACCTACAAGTCCAATTACATCTTCTCGTAACCAAACTCCTTGCTTATTACCGGCGCATCCTTAAACTTCAGTTCGCTAGTTAACCTGTACTTGTGTACATTGTGAAAGTGCGTCGTTAACTGAAACTCGTAAACTTTACAGGCCGTAAAGCAACACGTAAAAATCAGACAATGTCTCCAACGACGCACATTTACTACGTTCTTGTTAATATATTTATAAGTAAACAAAGATGTAACTTGTTTATGGATTTTGTTTTTTTAGGTATTGCTAAAAAAATTGGAGCATAAAGTATGGATTTTATTTTTTATCAAAAGCTGATATCATTGAGAATATACAAATAATATTACGCCTCATAATTTGCAACTTACTTTAGTTTTCTTGAAATTATAAGACTGTATTTTGTCATATTGATTTTTTCCGCGAATTTGTCGGCATATTAAATTGTGAATAGATAAACAAACTAGTTTAACCTAAATCTTTTTTCTCACCATTTTATAAAACAATACTAAAACAAACTATGTAAACTTTATATCAACAAAATATACTTATTTATCTCAGTACTGTTCCCCATAAATAAATAAATCCAACACATTCCAGTGTTACCATTCCAAAACAGCGAAAA
Organism: Helicoverpa armigera; assembly: GCF_030705265.1. Classification (NCBI taxonomy): domain Eukaryota; kingdom Metazoa; phylum Arthropoda; class Insecta; order Lepidoptera; family Noctuidae; genus Helicoverpa; species Helicoverpa armigera. The sequence goes on from NC_087141.1 coordinate 9,517,362, forward strand.
GCAATTCTGCAAACCATAGACAATTTGTGGGTCATTTGAAACGAGTTTGTATATCCACAAGGCTGAGTAGCGATTCCTGTGCCTACCGTTACTTAGATCCGGTTACTCTAACTGGGACACTTCTAGTTAATGCATTGTACTGCAATGTAGCTTGTTTCCGATAGTTTTATGTTAATCTGGATTTTCTTGGGATATTTATCCTTGTTTTGTAACGATATACAAGCTTTGCCGGTTGTTCGCTCACTCGATCGTATTTTCAAATGGAGCCTTTAACTTAGATTATTGAAAGAAATGGAGGTGCAGTGTGATTATCAAAAACAAAATCACACATACATACGAGTATGAGCGATGCTCTTGTACTTTTGGCACGGCAATGGCGTGTCCGATAAGTTAAATTGTCTAAGCTTGTCAATTTATATTATTCGTTTATCAAGGCAGAGGAACTAGAATTTTTCCCCAGTATTCCTGTAGTTCTAGAAGTTTACACAAGCATCCTTTTCTGCTTCATTATTTTAGACTTGATCTAATTGAAGTAGATAATGATAAACAGATAAACCAGTCCATGTCGTATTAATAACGTATTGAATGTTTTTTCAAATAAACCACTGATTATTATTTATTGCTTTATTAAAGCCCTGAAAATAATAAAATCAACAGATTGCGTGGTCCCTGCCAATTTATATAATGACAAATAAGAAAAATTAAGACCAATTAAACAGGACCCTAATTAAAAGTTGCGGCCTTTGTAACGACACCTTTTCTCGCCAAAACAAAATGGCCGAATACTTTCAATCTAAATACAAATAATATCATAAAGAGGAAATATATTTTTGATTATTTGTACCCCAGAAGCTCCAAAAGTACTGATCCGATTTGAAAATTCTTTCACTGTTAGGAAGCTATCTAGACACACGGCAGTGTGTCCGCCAAGTTCGAGCAAAAAAAGCGACACACCGGCCGTGGGTTATATTACACGAACCATTTCGGGCCAAATTCGACCCCCCTGTAACTCAAAATCTATTTTATTTACGCATATCAAATTTCTAGTATCTGTTGAGACCTCCTCACTTATCTAAAATACAAAATTTCATTAATATACCTATTGTAAGTCTTGAGATATTGACGTCAGAAAATCGCTATTTTTACTATACACTGATTCACTTATTCACTTATTCACTTATTCACTGATTCACTGATTCACTGACTCACTCATCAAAAACCTAGACCACTTCCAATGGTCGTATTGACTTGAAATTTGGCATGGAGGTAGGTCTTTATGTCAAGGTAAAGGGAAAAATCTGAAAATGGCCAAGTGTGAGTCGGTTTCAAAATAATGAAGGTGTTTTATACCCGGTGTAAATTATACCCCTAAGGAACTAAAACGACCTAAATTTATCTATATTTATATAATATATCTTCGAATGGTACAAAGGTTTGTATTAAGTCAAAGTAAAGTAAAAATCTGAAAACGGCCAAGTGTGAATCAGTTTCGAAAATAACGAATGTGTAACTTTGATCCACGAACATAATATATGATAACATGTCATGTCAGTCAGTTGGTAAATCTAGTCCATTTAGTTAATCTAGTTCATTTCTTTGTAAGAAACAAAGTGCAAATAAAAAAATCTAAAAGATAGTATAAATGAGACATTTCTTTAACTAACTTCATCATAAGAAAAAAAATAGAATAAACAACCTTACAAAAATAAATGAAATCCCACCCAAAACAAAAATGTGAAAGAATGCCAAGTTCGATAATATGGGAATGCTTCGCCTATAAAAGAAGTGAGATCTGAATAAGTACCAAGTTCCATACACATACCTCAGTTAAAAATAGTTACTTTTTAATGATATTACTTGGCAAGTTTTAATAGAAAATTAAATACTTGATTCATTGCGTTTAGTAGGTTTATAACAAGGTGTATGAAAACTTGCCAAGTAACATCATTAAAAAGTAACTATTTTTAACTGAGGTATGTGTATGGAACTTGGTACTTATTCAGATCTCACTTCTTTTATAGGCGAAGCATTCCCATATTATCGAACTTGGCATTCTTTCACATTTTTGTTTTGGGTGGGTATTATCTACGAGTAGCATGGGCTATATTTTATCCCGGTATGTGCTGTTCTCACGGGACGCGGGTGAAACCGCAGGACAACGGTTAGTTGTTATAATATTTTCTTTGTATTGGAAATAAACAGGTATGACCACGCCTACCAGACTGAATAGTTATTTAAATGTTGAAGGAAAATCGCTAGGTAGTTAAGAATAAAGATATTTACATTCGAGAGTATTGTGCCCGCGAGCAAAATATTCAACTGTCAATAAATAAATAATTTCATACAGAAAATTATAATAATTTCGTTCTGTGAAATACTGACAACATAACATATTTAATTTAGCTCTTAATGAAGCTTTTAGTAAAGCTTTTTGTTTCATAATTGTTGTTTTAATTAAATAACATGTCGGTATTTAATTTTGAGTGTACGTAGTAAGTTTATGTATGTTTGAGTCGTTGTTTTGTGGCTTTTATTGTAATTTTGGGTAACCATTTTATTGCTTAGTTTGTTTAATGTAGGTACCTATTGCGTTTTGCAGCTTAATTATCGGAAAGCACGATAAACCGTAGGTCGTGGCTATCATTTGAACATCTTTGGCAGTCGTTACGGATCGTCAGAATATCTGACAAGTTACCTAAGCCGACTCCAACATAGTTGGGAAAAGGGTAGGCAGTTGAAATATAGCATTTTATAATAACCTACCTACTTATGTTACAGCGCGACTGTTATGAGCTGGGTTTTGGGTTCGATTCCCGGTTCAGGCCGTAAACACTTTGTGGGCTTTAGGAACTTCCCCAAAATAGCCCCGGAGTCTGAAAGTTGGGGGTGTTAACACTCCAGTGCCTAGGAAACCACGTACACCCGACTTACAATACTAAGTACGTGTGTGAAAAGAGCAGTTTTTTATACCTCTACAGAGATAAGGGGGAAAAGATACAACCCTTCCACAGTCGGAGGTCAAAAATATGAATTCAACTCTTTTGTCATAAGTACCCTATGACTAAACCGAACGTCATAACACAATATTCCGCGTAAACCAAGCGAAAGTCTCATTAAAATTCGTCCAGCAGTTGTGAAGAATGTGCAAAGAATAGAATTTTACTTCTTTGCCAATACTGAGTAGTACACAATACTTATTTACATTTTGTACGCTTTCTTTCCGTAATAACAGCAGCTGTGTCCAGAGACCAGTAAAACTTAAGAATAACGTTTATTTAGCTGACTTTAAAAAAAGGACAATGGGTTTAAGACATTTATTGGTAACTGACTTCCAAGAAAGAAGAAAGGGTCTTGTTCGTTTGTTTGTTTCTTTTTTACTTAATTTTCCCGATGTTTTTCCTTTATATCCTAAGAAAGTCACTTAATGTGTAACAAGCTGTTACATCTGTTCTAGACTAATAAGTGCATGCAATTTGGGATACACTGAGATCAATGTTAAGTTTCAGCCTTTTTAAAAGTGCCAAAAAGTCTTGTTTTACGAGGGTTATTATCACAAAAAGGGAAGTAAATTATGACTAGGTAAATAACAAATTATATTTTTCTCTTACTTTAACTTTTAAGCTCCTATATCCAATTCAAAATCAGACCACGTTTTAAGATTAAATTAACAAGACTTGAGTAAAAGGATATTCAAATAAACGTCTTTCGATCGATGTCAACAAACGAAGAAGTATTACGAGCTCAACCAAACCGTTATAAACTACTATCGCGAATAACATAAATGAAAAAGTAAACTAAAAAGCGATGAATCATTGACAGAATCTTAATTCTATTACATTGACATTTACTACTATTTAATAATAGCCAAGAAACCGCATATAATCAGCATAATTTATTATTTAAAGTGACATGTATGTGAAAAATACAAAAAAGTTATAAATATCTTTTAATTATTTATTATTTTTTAATTCTAAAGAAAAGATAGATAACCACCACTATTGTTTATCTCACTAACCATCTAAAAATATTAATAAGAATAAAAATAAATTCAAAATAATACTGACCTCTTACTTCACACTTAAAAAAAAAATCACTTTTCAAATTTGTAATGGGTTCGATTCGCGCGCGTGCGTCGTGCGCGGGCGCAGCGTCAAACTGCCCAGCATCCTCGGGTAGTGACCCCGCTACGATCACTGTATGTCTATAGAGCTGATGATACTAGCGTGTCAATCATTTTATAACCTGTTTGGTGGTAATAAAAGGCTCCATATTTGGTAGGTGTTTAGGATGTGATGTTTAGGTACTATATTTATTACGATAGGTTGTTGAAAGATGATGTGTCCTCAAAGAAAGCGTTTGGAATAAACATTTCCCCTGTGCTCGTATCCCAGATTATATTACGGGGTGGGCACAGAACGTTTTAGTCTTCCATACTTTACTGAACAATTTAAAAATGCAAGTTTTTAGCCTCTGTTATAAAAGCTAAAGAAAATGCAGATTTGAAAAGAATCATTTTATGGGATATATTTTTAATTTTATTATTTTTATAATGATGCAAAGGGGTATTAACATCTCTATCGCAAATTAAGCAGAGACTTAGTTCATCGACCAAGTATTAGCATACAGGTAAAATTTTGCCTTACGCTTTAGTTAGAGACCTCTTAAAACATTAAATTACTTTAAGTAGGTATTGGCTAACTAAATGTTGTCTGTTTTCAAACCAGCACCTCTTATTTGAGACATGTCTTCTATCTTCCCCTTCAATTCCCCTTCCACGAGAAATAGAGAAAAAGTTACATACCAAATGAAAAATATACACTTCACAATCCACTAATATTTAACTAATAAGTCAGGAATATTCCCTTTTTTAATTACTTGGCAATCCTAACACATACATAACCCACAAACATTATCAAAACTGAGAACCGTTTAATTTGCTATTAACCTTAATAAGCAAACACTGCGCCACAAGGTTTAGGCGAACTCATTAGAAATAACTTTATTACATTCATTTTGACATACTTAACATAAATGTAAGTTTTATTGTATCCCTCGGAGAATCCCCCGGTTGTACTCAAGACCGGAAGTACTTTATGCATCCAAATCGTATTCAAAGTATTACCTGTCTCTACACCAAATTGCATCCCAATCGGTTCGGCTGTTTTACCACAAGGTTTAACAAACGAACTTGTTCATACTCTACTGCTCTTACTTAGATATACACTATTTTGTGATAATGGACAAGAATGCGATCTTTTTTTTTAACGACGTCAAAAATCATCAAATGACCCCTCCCGCTGTGGGTTAGCAGCGGTGAGGGAGTGTCAGACTCTTACTGACTAAAAACCGTCGTGTCCCGTCATAGGCCTTTTATGTGCCAGAGCCACGGTATCTCTTTCGAACAACCCGCAGCCCCGGCGATCTTAACTCGGAAATAGGTTCTCTAACAGCAAACCTTGGGCGATAGAAAGATTTGACAGCGAAAGAAATCAACATAGCGCAACGCTACTCTTACATTTATTCATCTGTATTTTCTGTTCTGTGATCTTATAGTAAAGTAAAGTCTTATCTCTATGTATTTGTATGAAGGTTTTATTTTATCCACTCTCTTTAATTAGACTTCAGAGGGTTGTTTGGTCCCTTCCGCACCTTTATATTCTCATGATTATATATAATTCAAAGTTATCCGCGACTTACAGCACTCTCATACTGTAAAATTTTTGTCGCCTGATATAGATATGAACTGTAGTGCGCACATTACAATGATCAGCTATCCGGCCAGTGTCTGCCCGATTAAATAGTTAGATTCGAACCAATCGGCCGATAATTTAGTCTACAGTACACTAGGGCTTTTAGATAAAACCACACAACACAAATTAACCTGTTACCTACATAACAACAGTAAAGATAACGTAATAACCAAGACTTTCTAGCTCAAGGTCAAGGTCATTATCATACAGAACATAAGCCCGCATAACGAGGGCTGTGTAATTAGAAAGTTGGTAATTAGCCACCTAGCCCCCCATGGGGGAATATTGCGAAATACACGCGTTTATCGCATCAATAACTTAGGCTGTTATTAGGTTTCTGTGACCTAATTCTAGGTTTTAATGGTAAGTGACATGAGAGTAGTTTGGGAATAATTTATAGGTTTTCGCATGTGGCCTGTTTTTTCGAAATGTGAAGTTCTGTGGTGTTGTATGCTGCTGATAATAATCTCCTATGCCTAGTTGTGTTTATCTCGTTGCTAGACCGTACGGATCTTGCTTTCTTTATTTCAAGGTCAATCCCGGTCTTCCTTTGTGTTACCAACACACTTTTATGCTTCAGAAAACTTTTAAGAAAAATATTAAAAAAATTATAGTCTTCCTTTTCTTAAAATGAGCTATCTAACACTGAAAGACTTTTCCAAATGTGACCAGTAGTTCCTGAGATGACAAAGAATTGTCTTAAGTAAAATACATCCCACCCAAAACAAAAATGTGAAAGACTGCCAAGTTCAATAATATGGGAATGCTTCGCCTATAAAAGAAGTGAGATCTGAATAAGTACCAAGTTCCATACACATACCTCAGTTAAAAATAGTTACTTTTTAATGATGTTACTTGGCAAGTTTTCATACACCTTGTTATAAACCTACTAAACGCAATGAATCAAGTATTTAATTTTCTATTAAAACTTGCCAAGTAATCATCATTAAAAAGTAACTATTTTTAACTGGGATATTATAAATTGCATATCAAATAAATAATCGCCTATCAATAAATACTCATCATTTATATTATTTTTTACATCAAATAACTTACTTCACTACAAATAAACTAAATGTTTAACAAAACTCAAACTGCAGATAATTCGAAATTATACATCAATATGACATTGCTTTTTTTATTATAATGCAATACAGTTAAATTTATTCTTGTACAAAAATACTACATACAAGCATTAAATACTAACTGCACAGCAAATTTTCCATATTTCATAGCAAAATAACTATCCCAGTCGCATATTAACCAGTAAGTATAACAAAACCTATTCATCATATTTGTCTTAATTTTCAAGAAGCCATGCTCGGCAAATTTAATGATTATTATAACAAAAAAAATCCTGACACATTGCATTATTTCTAAAAACAGAACAAATTAACTGAAAAAGGTTCGCTGCTTCGCGCGCTTTTTCGTCACTGGAGTGCAGAGTGGCGCGAGCGAGTAAGATAGAGTTCAATTAAAAAACATTGTATTAAAAATTGAAGCTAGTAACGAAAACGAATCGCTGCAAAACCGACTCCACGTAGTCTTGTTTGCCCTACCCCTAGAGTGCAATTCAAAACCGCGTAGGCGCGGAGGGGCAAGGCGGCCTGCGAGCTGAGGAGCAGGTAGTTTTAACGCTCGCCAACGGGGTTGAGGCTGGCCGGCTCTGCCGGCCAGTCAGCCGAAGCTGCGGTGGTGAGCGTGAAAATCATCTGCGACTATAAGCTCGCATGGGACCGCCGGAGCCACGAAGCGCCGGAGCCGTGACAGAAGCCATGCTTGCTGCATGTTGCATGCTTACTTCCATGTTGCATGCCTGCTTATATGCTGCATGCCTGCTTGCATGCTTCAGGCTTGTTTGCATGCTTCTTACAGGAAAATAAAAATTCCAAAACTATGCCAAAAGATGATTCTGACTATAAACATTCTGAAATATGATATTATAGTAGTAGCCCTTTAATGACTACTTATATGAAATGTATGCCAAAAGGAAATACTGACAATGACTGACAATGCACCAGCCCCATTTTTTTTTAAGAACTATAGTATGTATGTGCATGCAAGCATATCATCGGACTTGCGATCCGACTTAAGTACGTGGCGCCACCGGCAGAAGCTAAAAATGTGCCTATTGGGCAAAAAAGGAAGCGTGGACGCTTATAAATAATTCAATAAATTACAATTTTGTATTTAATTTTATATTTTTTTGCTGATCTCATTATGCCGTAATTAATAAATAATAAGATGACTGTGACTAATAAAAAGCTGTTTTATTCAGAAAAACTGCTGTAAATAATATAAAAATAGAAGCTATATTTAAAAGAAAAAGAGTTAACATGTATAATGTGCATTAAGATTATTAGCTGTGCATTGATGAAAAAGCTTTTGCTTTAGGAAAAATCGCTGTACGCTGCGAAAATAAATTGTAGTGTGTTTAGTGATATTTTGAGTTGAATATTTTGCTGTGCAAACAGTAATTTTGATGGGAATTCGGAATGTTATTGCATAGAAAAAGGATATTTTTTGATTTGCGTTTAAATACTACCCTTTTTAACTGAGGTATGTGTATGGAACTTGGTACTTATTCAGATCTCACTTCTTTTATAGGCGAAGCATTCCCATATTATCGAACTTGGCAGTCTTTCACATTTTTGTTTTGGGTGGGATTTCATTTATTTTTGTAAGGTTGTTTATTTTATTTTTTTCTTATGATGAAGTTAGTTAAAGAAATGTCTCATTTATACTATCTTTTAGATTTTTTAATATGCACTATGTTTCTTACAAAGAAATGAACTAGATTAACTAAATGGACTAGATTTACCAACTGACTAACATGACATGTTATCATATATTATGTTCGTGGATCAAAGTTACACATTCGTTATTTTCGAAAGTGATTCACACTTGGCCGTTTTCAGATTTTTACTTTACTTTGACTAAATACAAACCTTTGTACCATTCGAAGATATATTATATAAATATAGATAAATTTAGTTCGTTTTAGTTCCTTAGGGGTATAAATTTACACCGGGTATAAAACACCTTCATTATTTTGAAACCGACTCACACTTGGCCATTTTCAGATTTTTCCCTTTACCTTGACATAAAGACCTACCTCCATGCCAAATTTCAAGTCAATACGACCATTGGAAGTGGTCTAGGTTTTTGATGAGTGAGTCAGTGAATCAGTGAATCAGTGAATCAGTGAATCAGTGAATAAGTGAATAAGTGTATAGTAAAAATAGCGATTTTCTGACGTCAATATCTCAAGACCTACAATAGGTATATTAATGAAATTTTGTATTTTAGATAAGTGAGGGGGTCTCAACAGATACTAGAAATTTGATATGCGTAAATAAAATAGATTTTGAGTTACAGGGGGGTCGAATTTGGCCCGAAATGGTTCGTGTAATATAACCCACGGCCGGTGTGTCGCCTTTTTTGCTCGAACTTGGCGGACACACTGCCGTGTGTCTAGATAAAGTTTTTTAGGTTAGTTGTTTTGAGAAAAACCGGGTGTTTTATATTCTCGGTAAAATTGAGCCTAGATGGTTCAGTGTTTGTCGATAAAAGTAAATAGACGGAGCCTGTTGCCACGGCGACTGTACGTATTTGTTAATCAGTACTAAATTGTAATTAGTGTAGGCTTAATGAAATGCCTTCTAATTGTTAGATAATGCTACTCGCTTCGTTTAAGTTTCGGGCTGAGGGAAATACGTACTATCTACTACTACATACCTACATAGTTTTCGTTTATCTAATGGCTTACAAAGGTTTTCACAGATGTTTCGTACTGATCAGTTTTGGCTAAATATTCTAGAATGATACTCAAACCTGGAGTTGATACCTGAAGAATTTGTTTGTTTTCTTGAACGCTCCTATGCTATCTTAGCATATTCTAGACCGATTTCGAAAAATACTTTATTCTTAAATACTAGATAGATAGTTCAGAAATTAGAGAACGTTTTTAATTTTGATGCGAAGAGAGAAATTCTTTCTAGATATAGTATCCTGATTAAATGGCCCTGAATACTCTTGGACTGATCTCTAAGTATTATTATATTTATCTAAAACATAAGATTTGCTCGTAGTCATTAAGTCATCAAAAGTTCTTCTCCTTGGTTTAGTTTAAAAGTATAACAAACAAACTCATTATGGTATTGCATTTTATAATATTCAGTTGAGCTGTATTTTAACTCGTGAAATGTCACGACAATGATATCTAATGAATGCGGATGCAATACTATTACTCATACAGTGATTCTATTATTACGATTAAGAGTATACTTAGATATTATATTTTCGTATCATACATAAGTATTTTAGAAAAGGGTGATAAAGGAAAAAAACAATTTATTTTACAAACGAATATTTTATTAACAAAACACTAACTTAAATTACATTTCGGTGTACTTACATTTTGAACTCTATCTCTTACAACTTAAAATTCATTTTACAACATCTCAATCAAATCTCTCTCCATGATCATGCTGCTCTTGATGCTTATGAAACAAACTATGGAAAGAATTAACAATATTCCTATGTATATTATGAAAATAATTCTTTATTCCCTTGAAAATACCACCAAACTTATCATTGGGTATTTCGTTGTATTTATCATGATTATCAAATTCTGCATTAATATGTAGTATGCTTACACGGTTTTTCTTAGTCTTAATATTAGCTCCATTTACTTCATCTATACCAGTATTATTATTAGGTTTGCCTAAGTTTAAATTAGGTTTAATTGTAAAGTTAGTGACTATAGGTCCAATTGGTTTTCTGTCATCAGGAATATCGATAACGTTTTCAGTAACTTCGTAAGATGTGTAAGGTGGGTATGAATTTACTATTTGAGATGTGTCTGCTTGTAAACCTTCGTTTGTGCCATTATTACTAATAGTAATATTGGTTGCTATATTAGTTTTATTTGCTGTGATATTTGTATTTATAGCTACTCCAGAAGGTTCATTTATTATATTTCGGACGTTTTCTTCGCTATTGTAATAATCATAATTATTGTAATAATCTTCGTCTTCTGTCGTGTTCCAGTCGTTTGCAGAGATTTTCGTTACAAAAATCTGAAAAAAAAAAACAGTTTTTATTAGACATACAACTATTAGGGTTTTCGATGGTTGAAAGATTCATCACCTGCCAAACCTTTTCCTAACTATGTTGCGGTCTGTTTTAAATATATCTGGGTATAGGCTGTAACATTTAACATGCAACGACTGCCTATGTGACCTCCTCAACTCTGTAACCCGGACAATCACTTTGGTAAAACTGGTTGTCAAACTTTCTGGTTCCTAACTACCCGTAACGTCTTCCAAAGATGTTCAAATGACAGCCGGGACCCTCTAATTTTGAAACACGAATAGAATAAGAACGACGAAAAGATACCACTACCTACCCTTTAAAGATAATAATAAAGGTATGATGGTCCAGCATTTGTTTACAAAACAAAAGACACATATACAACACCATAATTTTCCGAATGCTTAAACCCAAAACCTGATGTTTAATTTATACGATTAAACAAAAGTGGTTTAGGTATCGATCATCATTTAATGGCCGGGGTGAATAACATTAGTGATCTCTCAAGAGGTATTATAACTTGAAGAGATGACTCAAGATCCACTTGGCCGTCACGATTTGATATTTCTTATCTGAAGTGACCACAGGTAAATAATTTTGGAAATACAGAATCGTTTACTGATGTAGGTATTAAAGTATATTTGGGTATAAAAGAAGTGTAATAGTTTACCCTGTTTTAATTGATACAAAGGTGATCAATTTTCTATTCATAAAAAATATAATTTTACTAAGTAATTACAACTGACTATGCTTAAAAAAAATAATACTACTATTTGTTGTCAGGTATTTAATTAATAGGTATTCAATTACTTGTTAGCTAGCTTTGTTTTTATGCGCGTTAAATTACACTTTATAAAGACATATTATTATTTTATTCAACATGTAAAAACTGTAGCTGACGAAAAATCTAAAAAACTAGACAAAAAATAAAATAGTTTAAACTCACCAGACAAATAACCAATAGAGCCGACATTTTAACACTATTATTAGACCGCACGATTCTATCAGTAGTATTGTACTGAAATTAAATTAAATTCGTTCACAACAAAATGGTTTAGTTAACAATAAATACGGGCATTATCTCTGAATTAACTAAATTCACTTTTCACTTTTGTTAGCAACTGACTGAGGCCGCTTTTGGTTTTTATAAGTGGGTACACTCATGTATGAGTCAAGTACTATACTAGGATTCAGGTGGCGTTTCAACACACACGACTACTAATAAATCGCACGACTTATTTTTGAAGCACCTCTTGCAATTTTTAGTCGCGTTCGAACAAGATGAAGACAGTCTAAATAATGTCAAGTTAGGCTAATAATGTAGAGCAATTCAGGAAATATAAGAAAAAACATAAAAAAGCGTTTAAATTAAGATGATCAATTGACTGTATCGGATAAACGAAACAGTTTTTTTGGACTTACATTGAAGTTTTTGTTTGTGATAAAAAATGTTGATATAATTTGAACAATGCTAACGATTGTATTGGTCGGCAGTTATTACAGCTTTGTTATAGATTCTAGAAATAAAAATAGCTATGTATTAAACTTGTAAGTTTTCGGATTGATATATTGAATACCAAATTGCCTTAATCATTTTTAAGGTTTTTCATAATTAGATAAAATTTGTTCAACACATTTAGTGTAATTTTCGTTTTCTAAATATTCATAAAAATTCTTTATTAAGTACTTGAAATTGTCTACACATTAAGACCACACCTTAAGTTTTACTACAAAAAATGCATCAGTCATAGCGTAGGACTACAACCGGGAAATCCTTTACTTTGTATTACTTATTATTGTTATTAATTCTATCAGTTTTTACATAGTATGGTTTATTCATGGGATCTGTGTCCTGTTCTTACGAGAGCGTTAGAAGATGCATTTCAGTCTCTAATTTATGTATTTTAAGAGTTTTTTTTAGTCTACGGCGCTGTTGCCTCGCCATTCTTTCTATTCACACTAGTGGATTTTTCCGCTCGTCTTTTTTACATTTTTTTTTCGCGCAGTTTCGTAGTGCAGGTATTTGTAACATTTTCCTACCGTTCGACAGAACCTCTCGGTTTTCCAAAAATATGTTAATAGGAAAGCGCTGTTTAACCTTTCATTTAATTTAAGATGACACGATGCAACATTTGGCACAAACAAAGACATAACAAGAAGCGATATCAATTATGAGAATAAAGGCCGGCCCTTTTTCCTCATACATCCTTTCCTTGTAATTTTTATAGTTTTGGGAGCGACGACGCTACGCACTAGGCAGATAAACAGCCGCAGAAAAATGATGAATGTGGTCAGTAATGGCGTCCACGGCCGATTTCGGCCACGGCGGCTGTTCTCATTTAAGGAGATCAGCCAGCTGCGCAGGACATATTATAGTGCACGAACATTTGCGCAGACACAGGTGCACTCCCTATTCCTTCACTCTCATAACCCGATGGGACGGCAATCCGACACGACCGGAAAGAGATCAGGCGCAGGTCCGACATTTACGTGCTCTCCGATGCACGAATCAAACACCAAGTTCCTGACTGCGGACTGTTTTGTGAAAGTTTAAGAAAACCCACAAAGTGATTTCGGCCCGACCCGGGAATCGAACCCAAGACCTCGAGCACAGCAGCCGCGCGCGACCAACGAGGCAGTCTCAGATTTGGTCAGTACCTACTGTAATAGTAATCTGTGTAGTAAAATCTAAAGTAGTAATTACGATTTCTTAGTTATTTTCTGGCACTATAGAGTTTGAAAAGTTTGTACCGCGTTCGTATATTTTTGGTAGAAGAACTGAGGTATTATTTTTTAAAAGCTTGTTATCTACTAAAAAAATATCAATTAATTTTCGAGGGTTTATTCAACCCAGTGCGTAGTTTGATGAGGTGATGACATAAAGTAACGCGCCTTTGAAGGCGCAGTTTCAAGTTATTCATTTTTAACCGCAATAGTTGATGAGTTTTGTGAAAAAGATGACAAACGCAGTCAAGTTCAGAGTTATATACCTACCACTGAGCTATACCTATATCCAAAAGATAGAAGCATAGATATTTTCTTTAATACCTTGTGAGGAAGATGATGAGTATGAACGTGGACGGATATAGTGGAAGAGGAAGACCAAAGAAACGATGGATGGATTGTGTGAAAGTAGATATGGTAAGAAAGAATGTTAGTTGTGAGATGACGGCAGATAGAAGAGTATGGAAGAAGAAAACAGGCTGCGCCGACCCCAAATAATATTGTGATAAGGGCAGGAGGATGATGATGACCTAAACTAGAAAGTGTTAAGATTTAGTAATAAAGATTAGATATATATTACCATTTAAATAATAATAGCAAACAAATCGTGACAAAACAATGACACTCGATACCATGTCGATACCGCAGACAATAACACTAGATCCGTATCTTTTGTATTATTGTGGACAACTTTATGACGAAGCTTTCCATTTCAATAAACTTGTCATGAATCATTTATTTTTTCCCATAATTTTATATCTACTATTACTACCTTTAGCCGACCGCAAATAAGATGTCGGAAAAGGGTTGGGACGATGGTGACTAGGACTTTAGGTAATGATTTCATGAGATGAAATGTACCCAATGGTGAAATAACAAAACTGAACCTTTTAAGGTTTACTTTGGAATTTAGATGTTTTGCAATTAAACGGCCTGAGAAACGGACCTATGTAATAAAACAAGGTCCCAATATACCTAAAGTTAACTACTGAAACTACAAAATAACGATCTATTTACAATCTAACCTATTTTAAAATGAATAAATAAATGCTACTTTTGCATACTTTTTGCGTTTAATTTCTCAGAAAACCTGAAATCAACTAAAGGTTGAGCCCGTTTCAGCAAATGTCAGAAGTTATTTATTTATGAAAATTCAGTAGCTAGCAATATTGTTCATAGTTAGAATTTCTAGTTTATTAATTAAAAGATTGTTTGCCTCCATATTTCAGTAACGCGTTCATTAAAATACCGACGCAGCGTTCTGAAAAACGTGAAACATAACTGAAAACTAGGATGTGGGAAAAGTTTGTTTAGCGAAAAAAGTTGCAATTTGCAATGTTTGTCATGCAATGTTTTAAAAATAACATAAACTATGATAACGAGCTTAGTTGTGGTATAAAAATTGTGTTAGACTGTTTTGAATACGATATAATCTAAAACTACATAATATCATAAATTGGTTAAGTTTATAGGAATTTATGAATGGATGTAGGTATAGACAATTGTTCCCCTATCACGTAAAACTAGCTGGGTGAATTGTAATGAAACTATCAGAATAACTTATAGGCTTATTTCAATCCTGGTGCAAAAAGTAGTTCCTCAGGAAATAACTGAAACCGCTAGAATTAGCTAATCGTCTTATGTGTACTCTTTTACCAGATAATGAGGCACTCTACTACCAGAAAGATATGCTATTATTTGTCCAAGGACATGCATTAGGAAAGATGAATAAATACCGGAGCATATTTCAGTAGTGTACCTACAAGTTCAGTGGGGCGCACGATATACTCGGGAGACAGTACGGATTGCAGAAAAGTATATTCTGTACCGTATCTGTATTAAAAGTCAGTAGTAGAAAATGCTGTCAAAAAAAAATAAATGTTCCTATAATAGATATTAGTGGCTCTTAGTGATATTATACTTTGCAGTTCACTCGATAAGAAGAAGTAGCCAATTCACAAGGAACAAATTTAGTTTTGCAATCACTGATAAATGACGCATACATTTCTAGTTTTGTGTGGACCTAAACATTTGTGTTATCTATATCTGAAAAACATAGAAAAGCTCTTTTCATAGGTAACTTTTTGCGCAAAACATGACCATGCATGACGATGCAATAAAAAAGTAAAACTCTATCTGTCTATCTGTAGCACTTCCATGGCATGATTGGTAAACAGACAGCATAAAACCTGAGAAAGGCCTGAGTCCACTTTTCCTTTTTTTTTGTAAAACGATGAACAGCTTACATTACAAAAAAAGTATTTACGGTAGTCATCGTTATACGAGAGTTAGGGAAAACAGAGTGCACCTGTGTCTGCGCAAATGCTTGTGTACTATAATATGTACTGCTTATCTGGCTGATTTCCTTATATGAAAACAGCTGCCATGGCCGACAATCAGCCTTATTATTATTTTCAGAAAACTATTTATTTCCCACTACACAATATAACTTGTTTGCTTTGCCACCAGTATGCAACATCTCGTATTCACATCTCGACTGTGTGTAGTGAGGCGAGCAGGCACGCATTACACAATACGTTCACACTCGCATATACATACATGTGCGATCTGTTCTACACCTTTGACGTGCATCTTATCAAAGTCGCTTTTAAAAAGTAGATATCATGTATGAAAAATACGCAAGATCAAGCACGAAAGCTTTACAGGTAACTGCGCTTGGATTAGTTTTTGTTTTAACTTATAGTGTGTGTTAGCTGTCATTTGAACATCTTTGGCAGTCGTAAAGATTGTAAGAAGCCAGTAAGCCTGACAACCAGGCTGACCTAGGGTATTAGGTTATCCGGGTAACTCGGTTGAGGAGGTCAGATAGGCAGTTGCTCCTTCTAAAATATTATATAATGGAAGCCGGTGCCAAAATAGATGGGAAAAGGCTAGGCCGATGATGAAGCCACGAAAATATAGAATCGCTGTGTCATAATAGGCATTTATTTTGACATACTACTGAAACATTTTAATATGTAGGAAGAAAAATAATTATAGTGAGCAATAAATATCAATTTTTTAAGAAAAAACTATTCCCAACGTTAGAAAATAGTTGCTGTAGAAACTACTTTCATAGAAAACTTCCTGGAAACTGCGAAAAAAGTGCAAACAGGTGTTAATTATTAGGTAACCTGGGGAGGGAGGGTAATTTCAATTTATTAGAGTTTATTGTACCCTTTATTTATGAACTCTTTTATTTCATTCAGGTACTTACTAAATTACTTTATCAAAGCAGAGCCTAGCTGGTTGTAAATTCAAGTTTTTTTAAGTTTTTGATTTAAAATGAAAAAATATCTATGAGTTAAGTACGGACTCATTTTTTTCTCATACAAGACAAGCGGTAAATTTACTAAGACTAGTTAAATAAAACAATAAACGTGACCAAATCCACCAATCAAAATACAATAAATGCAAACACTACACCAAATACTAAAGTATGGTAACTAAGTATACCTATAACTATGTTTTATATATATTTGGAAAGCCTTACATAACTCAAATTGTCATGACAAAGCAACAATTTGAATCGTTATGCGCAATAAAACTTCATTTTCTTCATTTCCATTTTAATAAAAGAGCAGCCCAAATAAAATAATATAGCGTGTGGCTGTATGTCGCGCAAGTAGTTTGTCGCCCTGTTTGTTACACGCGCCGCAAGAGGGCGCGTGGAAGGGGACGCGACATCGCGCAGCCGCTCACGCCGACAGTGAGCAAGAAGCGTGTGCCGCGAGTGCGCGTCGGATGCGCCTCGCTTGAGTCTCGTCATGTAGTTGAATACGCTCGCCCCATTGTTTCAACTCAGGGTTTAGTTCATTAGTTAGTTTTGTAACATTCGTGGTTGTTGTCCAACTGTACTGTTTCGTTTGTATAACCGTGTTTTCTTTGAATAAACTTAAACTCAAACAGTATCCAGTGGTTTCCATTCGTTAAATAGCCTAGTTTAGTGACGCCTGTCGTGTGTAGGGCTCCGCTAGGGCTATAATTGGCTGCCCAACGTGTGAAGATAACGAACTTGGTTATAAGGGCTGCCCAACGTGTTATAATTGGCTGCCCAACGTGTGAAGATTACGAACTTGGTTATAAGGGCTGCCCAACGTGTTATAATTGGCTGCCCAACGTGTGATAGTATCGAACTCAGTGAAACTTCGCGTGTTATTCGCCGTGAAAATGCCGTTAACACGCTCGCAAGTTCTGGAAACTTCGGACAACGTCGACGCCGCGAGTGCCGGCGCCGCCCCCACCAATGTAACAATGACCCACGAGACTCTGGTGCATTTACTCCGTGAGGTCCGCTCGTCCACGCCGCAGAATGTTTCGGATTCGCACAGTATGTTTGGCGTGAGTGGAAATTTCGCCAAGTGCAGGACGCGTTATGGCGGACGCCCGGAGGAGTCGCTAGAAAACTTCCTAGACGCCATCACTACGTATAAGGAATGCGTAAATATGACCGACGAGAATGCTCTCCGCGGGTTTTCAATGTTGTTGGAAGGACCTGCAGCGGTTTGGTGGCAAGGGGTGAAGAGATCGACCGACACGTGGTCGGAGGCGCTCTCGCGAATAAAAGGTGCATTCGCCGAGCATGACCCGCCCCATCGTCTTTATCGGAAGTTATTCACGCTGGTTCAGGAGGAAGAACATACGGATTTGTTCATCGCCAAGGTACGAGCTCTGCTGGCTAAAATACCTAAAGAGGATTTGTCAGAAAAAGTGCAGCTAGATATGGCATTCGGCCTCCTTAACCCACGCATTCGGAAACGTGTTACTAGAGAAAGTTTAAACAGTTTCGACGAATTACTTAAAAAGTGCCGTACTATAGAAGACTCGCTTAAGGAAAGCTCCAAAACACGTAGTAACACTACTCAAGGAAAGCCGCAGACCCAGACGAGCATGCGCGAGACATCGTCGTCGTCGCCGCAGCCGCCGCCGCCGCTCAACAGCCCCGGCGCCGCTGAGTCCGCCGAGAGTGTCGCCGTCGTTTCGAAGAGTAATAATAAGCAGTTTTGTGTCTATTGTAAGCGCTCAGGTCATTCGAAAAAGGCTTATGTTTAACTGATCACCAGAAATAGTAACAAATAGCAGACAAAAATAGTAAATGATCACCAAAATGAAACTCGCATTTTAATGTAAAATGATAACCAAAGTTTTAACACTTTGCTATCCTATTTAAGTGAAATTACTCCAAAATAAATCATGCGCAAGCCAAAAATAGTAAATGATCACCAAAATTAAACCACCATTTTAAAGTAAAATGATAATCAAAGTTTTTACATTCTGCTATCCTATTTAAGCAAAATGAGTCCAAATAAATCATTGTTATCCCAAAAGTAGTAAATGATCACCAAAAGTAGTGAATGATCATCAAAATTATACCAGCGTTTTAATATAAAATGATGTTTAAGTTTAAGTAAACTGACTCCAAAAAAATAAGTTCGGCCTGATACAATAAATGTAATAACATTATGGGGACCCTTTTCCTGCACTAGGGTGGAAAATTGTCTATTGCATGCCTCTAAACAGTGCGATAAGAGTGTGTTTTCGAGGGAGTGTATTGAGAAACACATTCTTCTTCTTCTTTCTCCTGCCCTGATCCCAATTTTACTTGGGGTCGGCGCAATATGTCATTTTCTTCCATTTTCCCCTGTCACTCGTCATACTGACACTAAGTCGTGGTGGCCTAGTGGGTAAAGGACCAACCTCAAGTATGAGGGCGCGGGGTCGATCCCAGGTCAGGCAAGTACCAATGCAACTTTTCTAAGTTTGTATGTACTTTCTAAGTATATCTTAGACACCATTGACTGTGTTTCGGATGGCACGTTAAACTGTAGGTTCCGGCTGTCAGTGAACATCCTTGGCAGTCGTTACGGGTAGTCAGAAGCCAGAAAGTCTGACACCAGTCTAACCAAGGGGTATCGGGTTGCCCGGGTTACTGGGTTGAGGAGGTCAGATAGGCAGTCGCTTCTTGTAAAGCACTGGTACTCAGCTGAATCCGGTTAGACTGGAAGCCGACCCCAACGTGATTGGGAAAAGGCTCGGAGGATGATGACTCGTCATACTGACACTCACGCATGCATTGCAAGCCGGACACATAACTTAATATGGCATCATAATACTTTATTTGGTAATAAGCCTACATTTTATGGCAATCACAGTGACTTATTTAGGCAAAAATAATACATTAATTTGGTCATCAAGAGTTGGTGATCATTTACTAAATTTGGTGGTCGAATACAATTTAAAGTGAAGTCGTGACTAAAATAGCTGGTACTATTACATTTTTAGACTTTATTTTTCTGGTGTTCAGTAGATTTTTCTGGTTGCAAAACTAAGGGTATCAAAGCATTTTATGGTGGTCATTATATTTGTTCCCTTCGAAAAATGCGTGTTATAAGTTAAAGCGTGATAATAGTGATCGTGATAATAATACGAGCAATAGCGTTATAAAGTTGAAAAGAGAAATAAAGTGTTACGGTTGTGGTGCTCCGAACGTTATTAAGTCGAAGTGTAAAAACACGCTTTTTATAGAAAAACGAACTAAAAAATAGGAAATAAATTTTAATGAATTTAAATTAAGAAAACAGTGTTAAAAATTTCAATGAATATAAATTAATAATAGTGTGAATACAAAAAAAATATTTAAAAAAAAGCGTGGGGTGCATGGTGTCAATAGTTATCAATATTTTATTGACAGATATGAGTACAGTGATTTTCATTTCGATAATATCTTAAAAAGCACCCCACGCTTTTTTTAAATATTTTTTTTTGTATTCACACTATTATTAATTTATATTCATTGAAATTTTTAACACTGTTTTCTTAATTTATATTCATTAAAATTTATTTCCTATTTTTTAGTTCGTTTTTCTATAAAAAGCGTGTTTTTTAGTTTTTTTAAACTATTATTTATTTTCTACTTTTTAGTTTGTTTTCAAACTATTATTTGTTTTGTAGAATTAAAATTCTCTTTAGTATACAAAAATTTGTCAATATTAGAGAAAACGGCTAAAGATAATTATTGGAAATAAAAATTAACATCGAGTCCTGCCTTATCGTCTGTAGAGAAAAATTCTAGAAAATTTTAATTAATTTTCTTACCTTATCGACTATAGATGAAAATTATATAAATTAACAAAGATCATATTTTGCAAATTGAAAAGCCTAGAAGTCGGTGTCTAATGGATGCTACTAAGTTAATTTTGCCACCGACTTCTAGGCCGATGCACCTAAAATTAGTTTTTTGCTTTTAGTGTTTTGGGAACTCGGTTTAATTTTTTGTAAAAGGTTATTTATTTAAAGCTTTTCAGTGATACGAATAGTTGTCACTATCCATACAAGTGGGAAGTTCTCATCAATACAAAGAATATAAGTCCAAACGAGGTATTTTACATATTCAGTTGTCGAGTTCCCTTGACTTTCTCTGGTCTCCATCATCAGGTCAGCTCCAAACCTTCACTGTTGCATAGGTCTTGTCAATACGAATAATTTAAGCCCAAACACGAGGTAGTTTACATATTCAGTTGTCGCGTTCCCTCCATTTTCTCTGGTCTCCATCATCAGGTCAGCTCCAAACCTTCACTGTTGCAAAGGTCTTGTCAATACAAATAATTTAAGCCCAAACACGAGGTAGTTTACATATTCAGTTGTCGAGTTCCCTCGACCCTCTCTGGTCTCCATCATCAGGTCAGCTCCAAATCTTTACAGTTGAATAGTGCTTTTAGGCGTACACCTAAGTGTCAAGTTTTTACCCTATGTATGCCTACAAGTTTTGAAGGTTGCCCTCGATTTCTCAGGGTTTCCATCATCAGATCCTGACCTGATGAATATGGGACCAACTGGCAGCTATTCCAAGTCGAACAAAAAAAGAATCACGTAAATCGGTCTATAAACCTCGGAGTAATCGATGTGTATGTGTAACCTCCTCCTTTTTGGGAAGTCGGTTAAAATGGAATAATTTTATCAAATTAGTGTATTGTCATCGGTCTTCAATAAATC
The DNA here is from genome assembly GCF_030705265.1 of Helicoverpa armigera. Lineage (NCBI taxonomy): Eukaryota > Metazoa > Arthropoda > Insecta > Lepidoptera > Noctuidae > Helicoverpa > Helicoverpa armigera. Next base: position 9,538,922 of record NC_087141.1, read on the forward strand.
TACAAAGTTTGAACGAAATCTGGCCGTTTAAAGTGGGTCAAAATCGCGCCCAAAGAAGTCGGTTACAAACAAACATACAAACATACAAACCTACAAACATACAAACCTACAAACATACAAACATACAGGTGAAGCTAATAAAAAGCGTGTAAAAACTGTTCGAGCCAAGAAGCATTTTATTCCGTCGAAAACGCATCGCATGGCGGAGTTGTAGGTACGTTGAGGCCGTCGAGCGAGCCCCGCGGGGTGGCCCCGCGCTCGCCGCGGCGCAGCGGCCGGCAGCGGCGCTGGCGCGCTCGCCCGCGCGGCGCCCGCGCTCGCGTCGTTGCTACGCAACCGCTCGCGCCGCCCGACCCGTCAGTGCTCATGCCTGTACAAGGTAACCCTGCGCGTGCCGCGGGTGTTTCACGTAATTGTTTTCTTGACGATCAATGTGTTCGTAACACTAACGCTAATATGTGCTCTTGTATTTGTTTGTCTTGTTGTAATAATTACAAAAATAATTGTAATGTTCGTAAAAATAATTGTAATGTTCGTAACAATAATTGTAATGTTCGTAAGAATTTTGATAATGTTCGTAACACTTATACTCGTGTATCGTGTTGTATTGATTGCGGTAGCAATAATAATTGTAGTTGTCGTATACATTGTGATAGTCGTATACTTTTTGACAATGTTCGTAACGGTAATATGTGTGTATCTAGTTTTAATGATTACGGAAATAATTGTAATAGTCGTGAGAATATCGGTAATGTTTGCGATAATGTACCTTTTCGTCGCCCTGTGTTGAATATAAGCATTCTAGGGTTTTGTGGCACCGCGCTCGTAGATTCTGCAGCTAAAAGTTGTATTGCCGGTCACACGCTCTACGCTCTCCTACTCAGGTTAGGACACCCGTTAGTGCCGTCGACACAAATTGTTAGGTTGGCGGACGGTGTTAGTAGGGAGATGAATGTACTTAGCACAGTGGTTAAGGTGACACTCCGACATAAAACTAGAGACGTAAAATTTTTGATATTTCCGGAAGCTAATAATAATGAAAGCTTGTTAGGTATAGATTTTCTTACCTCGTTTAATCTTGTCTTCAATTTTGGTGAAAGTAGGTGGCACTTTGCCGAGAATGATAAATGTAAATTCTCATTGCAATTTGAAGGTGTGTCACCTGTGCCTGCGTGTTCAGCTCTGGATGTGCTGCGGGATGATGAGGCGACTTCGCTTAGTGGAGAACAACGTGAGGTACTTGCCCGTCTCCTTGTCGAACACGAGGATATCTTTCAGCCAGGGGGAGACGCGACTCCTTTCGCCGAGCATATTATAGATACCGGCGATCACGCTCCTATCGCCGTTCCACCTTATAGGTTGACTCCTGCCAAAAAGGACATTATGCGAGTGGAGCTCGATAAGATGTTGGCAGATGGCATAGTCGAGGAGTGTGAGTCCGCGTGGGGTTCCCCAGCGCTACTTGTTCCGAAGGCAAATGGTAAGGTTCGTTTCTGTGTCGACTATAGGAAGCTCAATGCGGTAACAAAGTCCGACGTCTATCCGATGCCTTTGATAGACGAGCTTGTACAGTCAACAAAAAAGAATTGTTTTATGAGTACGCTTGATATGCGAAGTGGATTTTGGCAAGTGAGTGTACGTGAACAGGATAGGGATAAGACAGCATTTTTAACGCCATTCGGTTCGTATCGATTTAATCGCATGCCGTTCGGGCTCAAGAACGCTCCGTCTACCTTCCAGCGTCTAATTGATAGACTTCGTTCCGGTGCCAGTCTTAAGGACGTTACCCTTCTAGCATATCAAGATGATCTCCTTCTGATTTCTGAGGGCTTTGAGAAGCATATATCAGATTTGCGCGCCGTTTTTGATAGACTGCGTATGTTTAAACTGCGCGCCAATAGGGAGAAATGTGTCTTCGCACGTGAGAAGGTAAAATACCTTGGTCACGTTATCACTCAGGATGGTGTGTCTCCTGATGGTGATAAGGTTAGTGCTGTTTTGGATATGGCAGCACCGTCTTCGCTTCGGCACTTAAGAACTTTTCTTCAGACTTGTTCATGGTTTAGAAAGTTTGTGCCTAGTTTTTCTGCTGTTGCTGAGCCGTTAACACGCTTGCTGAAGAAGAATCAGCCGTGGTCATGGGGTTCAGACCAGGCTCGTGCCTTTGAGGAGCTCAAGGTTCGTCTCTCCTCGGCACCGATTCTTATTCAGGCAGATTATAGCAAGCCGTTTGTGTTAAGGACTGATGCTAGCAATTATGCCTTAGGAGCTGTGTTGTTACAGGGCGAAGGTAAAGAAGAGCGCCCTATTGAATATGCTAGCCGTCTGCTCAATGCAGATGAAAGGAATTACAGCACCACCGAGCGTGAGGCTCTTGCTGTGGTGTGGGCCGTCGAACGTTTTAGGGGTTATATTGAAGGTCATGAGGTCATTATAGGTAGCGACCATCAGCCGTTAAAGTGGCTCCTTACCCTAAAGTCGCCTTCAGGTAGGCTCGTTCGCTGGGCTCTTAAGCTTCAGAGCTTTAATATTCAGTTTCAGTATACGCCTGGAAAGGCCAATGTTATTGCTGATACACTCAGTAGACCAACCTGTAAAGAAGAAAATAAAGATCAGTGTGGTGTCTGTTCCATCGTCGTTGACTTACCTGCTCGTAGTCCGGCTGATCTCCGTTGCGCGCAACTCGAGGATCTGGAACTTAAGAAGATAATTAGTGATTTAGAGGACACTTCTGATGCTGATTCTGTAGGTATGAAGCGTTGGTCAGAAAGAGGTTATTTTATGCAGCAAGGCGTATTGTATAGGTATAATCCGGATGTAGATAGTGAAGAGCCGCAACTGGTTGTCCCGGCTTCTCTGCGTCCTGAAATTTTAAAAGAGTGTCATGATTCTGACATTGCTGGTCATCACGGAGTTGATAGAACTTATGCCAAGGTCGCTAAGAGTTTTTATTTCCCAGGCATGCATAGAGCTATAACAGAGTATGTCAAGAGTTGTGCTGCCTGTCAACGTTATAAGTCTTCAAACACGAAACCGTCCGGCTTGTTACAGACTCCTGTTCTCCATCAGAGGGGAGAGGTGTTAGCCGTAGACTTGTTTGGTCCACTTCCTGCGGGAGAAAATGGGGAAAGGTGGATTTTGTTGGTCGAAGACACTGCGACTCGTTGGACTGAGCTTTACGCTCTGAAGGATGCTACTTCCGAGGCGTGTGTATTATAATATTTCCTCCGTTATGGACTGCCAAGACGCATTGTTTCGGACAATGGCGTTCAGTTCGTTTCTGCTGTAATGCAGCAATGTATGTATGTTTTAGGTATTGGTCAAGAGTTGTTACCATTATACCATCCGTCAGCTAATCCAGCTGAGCGTAAGAATAGAGACTTGAAGTTTCATTTGTCTCGTTTGGTTGAGTCTGACCATTCATCGTGGCCTCAGCATCTTCCCGCGATAAGGTTCGCCATGAATTCGGCAGTTTGTGGTACTACTGGAGTAACCCCCGCATACCTTATGTTCGCTAGGGAACTTCGTTCACCAGTCGAAATGCACCACGATATTAGGTCCGTGCTCAGTAAGGATAATTTTGTTCCTCAGATCACACCTTATTTGAAAAGGTTTGTGAATTCGTTTATGGCTGTCAGAGAGAGGGTCGAAGCACAACAGGATCGACGTAAGGAATGTGCCGATAAATCCAAAAGACCAGGTGAAGTCTTCGAGGTTGGTGATCAGGTACTATTAAAGTCGCATGTTCTGAGCAACGCAGCCAAGAACATTACTTCTAAGTTCGTTCCTAAGAGAGATGGTCCTTACGTTGTTGTGAAGAGAGTTAGCCCTACAGCGTATCTTATAGGTAATTTAGATTCATCTGAGGAAGTTTTAGGTAAGTTTCACATATCAGAACTAACTCGTTTTCATTCTCGGGATGTTACGCCTCCTCGTCCCGTAGTGCAGAAACGGCAGAGAGGACGCCCTCGAAAACATGTTTGTCCTGTATGTAGTGTTTCCTTTGTGCGAGTTCATGAGCGGGGACGTTCTCATGAGCTCGAGGGGGAGTGTATAGCGTGTGGCTGTATGTCGCGCAAGTAGTTTGCCGCCCTGTTAGTTACACGCGCCGCTAGAGGGCGCGTGGAAGGGGACGCGACATCGCGCAGCCGCTCACGCCGACAGTGAGCAAGAAGCGTGTGCCGCGAGTGCGCGTCGGATGCGCCTCGCTTGAGTCTCGTCATGTAGTTGAATACGCTCGCCCCATTGTTTCAACTCAGGGTTTAGTTCATTAGTTAGTTTTGTAACATTCGTGGTTGTTGTCCAACTGTACTGTTTCGTTTGTATAACCGTGTTTTCTTTGAATAAACTTAAACTCAAACAGTATCCAGTGGTTTCCATTCGTTAAATAGCCTAGTTTAGTGACGCCTGTCGTGTGTAGGGCTCCGCTAGGGCTATAATAATCAAATAGACATGGCTTTAGTTCAAGAGCCGGTGACTTTCAGACCGTCTTTACTTACTTTATAAAGATTGAAACTTTGTTCGTGTGAAATCTTAGGCTTTTATGAAGCCAAGTAAAAACCACAAAATCGAATTAATTTATTTCGGCTCGATCATAAAATAGATCCATTTGACAGTACCATATAATTGTTTTGTCATGTGAACTACTTAGGTACTAAAGCTGCCAATTTTCATGACGCTACGATCCTTGGAACATCGTTGGATAAGTTACCTTATATTCCATTACTTTATTAGTTACATACAGGTTGGATGCACACAATTTTTCACATTTTATATACAATAACGAGGGCGCGGAAGTTACTGTCTCTTTCTCTATTCGCTATTTACTGAAAAACAGAAAACGATCATAAAACTGAAATAAGTAATACCTGCAGAGCAAAACTCATAACGGTGAGTTTTGCTATAATTTCTTTGCAAGGCGCTCTATTCTGAATAACTCAAGGTATTTTCTATTTTTCCACGGAATAGTTTGCAGCAATCGGATGCTTGTGTAAAAGGAACGGACACAGTTTGTGGAAATTGAATATTTTATTGTGGTAGAACGAGAAAAAATAAGCTTTTCCTTTAGTTTTGAAATTCTTAGATGATTTTATTTCATTAGCTGTAGGTGTGCTACTTTAAACTAGAATTCATCATAAAACTAGAGGCTAATAAATTTAGGCCAGTCCAGCGATATGTAGATTAGTCTAGAGGTGGACCTACTTGCAATTTAAGCTTTTCTAAGTTCTTATACACCTTCTTTGTATGTCTAGTACGCCAATATCTGCGTAAAAATGGAGGAAAATATCTTGGATCATCTGGATCTTAAAGTCCTAAATCGCCAATCCACCTTGACGCCATTCCTTCTCTGTATGAGAAGATACCTGTGACCTACTGTGGGACAATAATAAAGGCTGATGATGATGACAATTGTATTGTAACTACTTATAACATCCAGTTTCACCAGCGACCCTTGCGATCTACTGTCCGTAAGGTCATAAAATATAGGTAGCATAATATTACTCGAAAAGAGTTTAGCTTTCCAACAGTCAAAGAATTTTTTTTGTAAAGTACCTAGTTTTTGAGTTTATCCATTATAATAAAGAAACAAAAAAAATAATCTTCATAATATATTATTAGTCTGCAAAGATCCTATAACGCTCCCTCAAATCTTGGCCCACAACTTGTAGTCTATGCCAGTCACATACTTACTAACCCAGTTACGGGCGAGTTAGTTCTAACTTACCTGCTAACTCAATTTCACTGGTACCCTCGCGCTGACGGGAACTAGTTATTTCTTTTGTTCTTACCCGTGTTCAGGTTCTTCAAAGAATTTTTAATTTTCCATCCAGTTTTCTTGGGAGGCTTCGGAGTTGCGAATTGAAAATATGAATTTAGATAGGTATGATTCTTGGATTCTTGCTAATTCGGACGTGGCTGAACCATAGTGAGGTGTGTGTTGGTGGCTGCGGGATTGTTCGAAAGAGATACCGCGGCCCTGGTACATAAAAGGCCTATGACGGAACACGACGGTTTTTAGTCAGGGTTATTGGACGATTTTTGATGTAGTTAAAAAAAGATGTGTATTGGTAGAGATAGGTTCAGGTACAGGACGTTCCTTCGGTTTAAATGGGTATCTAATTAAGTAATCTAATTAAGGTCTTACGCACAGAACTAATTTATGAAAATGAAAATAGTATGATGCTACTTATACATTAGATAAATAGAAACCCAATTAATTAAAGAAAAGCATGTTACATGGAAAACAAGATCACTAAACTCATTTACAAATTACTGAATATTATCCTGAAGCAGTTTTTATCAAATGATCGGAATAACTGTACCTATAACTAATCGTTGCACATAAAAAACGGATGACCGTACGTATTTTCTTCATCACAATAAAACCATAGATTGGGTAACCTCTGCTCCATAGGGTAAAGGCGGGATAGATGCCGCAGTGGGATAGATGCCCCATTTTTAAAAAACCTAACTTCCCATGCTCGCGATTAAGAAATAACCGTTTAATTGGAAGCCACAAGCACCCCGCACCTAAATTAGCCACGCGCCATCGAGGGATGAGGTCGCGTTTCGCTCGTGTGTGAATTCATCTCCGCGGCGAACTTACAGCGAGCGTAAAATTTTTAAAAGTGAGTATTTGCTGTTGTATAACTTTATAAGTAGATATTAATTCCATCAAATATTTTATTACGTATGTATATTGTTTCATGAAGTACACATTTTAATGTAAATAGTTGCTCTATTGTATTTATTTATTTAAAAAAATACTAGGGCATCTAACCGTGTCAAAAAGGATAGTTGCCCTGATTTTTTACGGTATAGGTGCCCCTAGGGGCATCTATCCCTCCATACACCACTTGTACCCTGAATGTATTATAAGTGCTTTGAATAAATATTTTTTATATTTTTCATGTATTTATGTATAGTATATTAACACTTTTTATTGATTACGAATGATTTACAGTTCAAACAGTGAAGATGAAGACAAGAACAAAGTTAAGGAATAGAAAACTAAAGGTTTGCCGGAGAAAAGACTAAAAGAGATGGACAGGATGAGCCTAAAGATACAAATAAAAATAACTGCATAGAATGCTTTGAAAACTATGAACAAACAAAGTCTAAATCCGACTGGATTCAATGTGTAATGTGTCAGTGCTGGTTACATGAAACCTGTATACTTTTCAGAAATTTTTGCTCGAGATGTAGGAAACTTAAAGCACTGTCCGGTTAAATATTATGATGCTAAGTATATTGTGTTATTTTAGTTTTTAAGAAAGAATGATTTTTATGATTTTGCATGTTGAAACTAAATAATTCATATTTTATAATAAGGGTTTAATATAAAATACATTATTTTTGTTGAACAAATACTTTAAGAATTTTATTGTGTTCTTTTTAATTAATCTGATAATGAATATAAAAAGATTTAAAAAACTGCAAAATACTTTTCATTTCAAATAAATTAAAGTCAAAAAATATATAAATATTATTAATATAATATACTTCAAAATTATGAAGGGCATCTATCCCGCACCGAAGGCATCTATCCTCGCTAGTATTTTCAAGGTGGGGCATCTATCCATAGGGGTAGGCATCTATCCCCAAAAATGGAGGTCTACAAAAAGCTACAATCTGCAAAACGTGTAGTATATAGGTCCAAAAAGACAAATCACAAATAAACATAAAGGATTAAACTAGTTACATTCATAGGTGTTATTAATGTAGAACCAATATTTATTAAATTATAAGCATATTTCAAAAAGTGGGGCATCTATCCCGCCTTTACCCTATAGCTGCAATATTTTCCAGGTAATTTGCAAAAATATTTGGTCAAGGAATCTGTGGCTTTTTGTGGAATTAAAGAGTTTCGGGCGTCTAGGAGTTTTCCTCGGTTTTACCTGACCTGGATACATACATCCTGAACTATTTCAATGCTTATCAGGCCAGCTTACCTATATCAAACCACTTTTTTACTTACTTCGAATTCGGAATTGATAAAAATAAGTCTAAGCCCACTTTGAGGCTCTCTAGAGTCCCTGCTACCTATGTCCTACTTAAATTCCATCTTAGTATACAGTTTTTGCGTAATTATTTGTTAAGTACAAACTTGCATTAAGTGCTAAGATGTCTAAAGTCATTGATTAAGTAATCAATAATCCTACTTAGCGCTAATGCTAATCCGATTCATAATAACTTAATAAGTAACCATGGAATAATAGTTATCTTTTTTGTCTATTTCCATAATTAAATGGAATAACAAATTGAAGTGACGTAAGCGCCATCAAATGAAGTTAGACCATGGAGAACAATAATACTAGCGGAGGTGCCATAACGGAAAATCTCCTAAGAAAGTAGCACGACAAAATGCGAGTGTTCGGGTGACGAGATCTTCGTCCTTATAGGCCGTCTTTGTTCCGTACCCAAAGGGTAAAACGGGACCCTATTGTTTTCGCTCCTCCGTCCGTCCGTCCGTCCATGTGTCACCAGGCTGTATCTCATGAACCGTGATAGTTAGAGAATTGAAAACTAGAATTAAATAAATATTATACAACAAACGTGATTTTTTTGTCCGTTTTATAAATCGGTTCCGAACCCTTTGTGCGCGAGTCCGATTCGCACTTCGCCGGTTTTTTTATAATACCAAAAATAGTTCGCCAGACCAATCCGAACGCCTCAAACTGATTGTTTTGGTCAAGCTCACCGTACAACTTTGACCTAGAAGAAGGTGCTTGACCTACCTTCCTCATGGCATCTCTGCTATCTTTCCTTCTTCCATGATCTAGATCATGTAAGTTGATGGAGCTATGGTCACGCGACCGTCGAACAATTATGGTTAACCCAATTTTTTCGGTTATTATTTTCAACTTTGTTGTTCGTTATCGTTTTTATATGGATTAAGTATAAATGTGTTACACTTTTAGTAGCATTTTGAGTGCCTGAAAAGGTATTTTATTTATGTAACTTAATAAAATTAAATAACATTATACGAAGGTCTTTTTTTAGTGTTTGGAAAGCTTCAAAATGACCTATTTACAGCTGGTGGGAGTGTCAGACTTTTACTGACTGAAACCCCTTTGATCCTTCTCTCCTACTCTTTCGAACAATCCTCCTGCAGGCTTCGGCCCTTAGGGACCCCGAAGAGTTTGCTGCCTGTTCTCTAGATAATATATTTTTGGATGAATGAGATCCTGGAAGCAACCAAGGAAGGGTTGCCCTGAAGATCCTGACACCTTATGTATAACTAATAGTCAATTAAATGGTTTTGTATATTATTTTATCCTACAAGCTCATTAACCTGGTTTGTTCAAACTTGATCTCCATAGTCATGACCATATGGCCTGTTAACATACTAGTACCTAATGAAGCCAAACTTAATGACGTGATTTCTTCTTACTTTGAATAGTTGTTACTATTAGAAACTAGTGGGTTAAAATAATAAGAAAATAATTTTAATAACGACTTTTTACTAAATACTATTCATGTAAATCACGAAAAAAAACAAACATCCGAATTAAGAACCTCTTTTTTAGGAAGTCGGTTAATATTCAGGTCGTATTTATTCCATGTTCATGGTATATAGGAAAAACTACATAAAGAATATGATAGAGGTACTTTACCTGCAAAAAGCTAGTAGTTCAAAGCAAACGATTTTCTCATCTCAACCAAAATATATTTTCCATTTTCCATCCCTCGTTTTCTCATAAATATAGCCTGAAAAGCAACAATTGCGCACAATTTTACAAAGTAAACACCCTTTGTACATCCGGAAGCTAAGCTCCGTCGGAATTCACCCCACCCTGTGTAGTACAATCAGCAGAATAAGCGCAAACACCACTGACACGATCCCTTTATTTTTTTGCTGACCCTCTTTCTAGTTTTTTTTATAGATCTTCTTTGCTTTTGTTTGTAGATCAGAATTGTTTTGTCAGTACTGTTGGAATATTTTATGACTGTGTGGGATACTCGTATTTTCTTCTTGTGAATGTTGATTATTAAATTACTTATGCTATGAAGGTCTTGTTGAATTTCATGAAAACATAGAAAGTGATGTGGGCTGCTTGGACCGCGACTGTTGGAGTTTTATTGCGTGATATAATGATGATGACGATTCAAGTGATTAATATTTTTTAATATACATATCTCTTTATGTAAGCTATAAAGACGAAATCAATTATGTTATTTCATAATTTTCTCATAAAACTGTGAGTAATGCCAGAAGGAAAACTGAAGTTATAAATAATAAAGGAATTTCACTAACCTACACAATGAAAATAAAAATATGATCTTTTACAGACGAAAAACCCGTAAAAATTATAAATCAAAGAAAAATAAATAGGTGTTCTGTTTTACTTACACAAATCTACCAGCGTGGAGGGTCAATGACCTCTCATGGACCCAGTAACTATGTCCTACATAAACAGTACTTACAGAGAGGAAAAAGGGACAAAGTAATGACTAGATTCCAGCAGAATTGTTCGCGAAAAAGCATGTCTGTGTTCGCTGAAGAAGATTGCAATTTTACGGACATTTAAGAAATGTTGGGATACATTTTAACTAGCCAGTGAATCTAAGAAAAATAGATATTAATTTTAACACTCACTTCGCTTTAACTAAGTATATAACATCTAAATATCTTTATTTAACACTTGCATTTGCAATGCTCCATGACCTTTAAGAATCCTTTTCTATTATTGTCCCCTTGTAAAGAAAATAGATTGTTTTCCATGCCAATCGCACAAAGGTAGATAAGAGAAAATGCTTTGATTTTGATTAGAATAACGTGAGTAGTCTTAAGTATTATGTAAGAAATGAAGTAATAAGTAGATCAGTATAATAACAAGCGCTTGGGAAATTCAGGGGATTTTTCCTAATTTTCCACCCGTTGCGCCGTTCCAAGTATGTAAATTACAGTGCGACTGACAACACAAATGATGATATAACTTTTATCATTCATGACCTAAATCCACAGTCCTTTACATAACAAGTCGTGATACCAAAAATCATACCCCGTGAAATCATAAAACATTTCATTCAAGAACAAAACCCCTTAACATTCCCCATCTCATTTTGTTTATGCATTCCGTCGAACTTAGCATACACAATAAAGCATCCCTCTCGCAAGCAAAGTTTTCCATCAGACGACACTTATTATCTTCTCAATATACGTACTGAACGCAAACCTGCGTTTCCATGGAAACCGAGGCAGCGCGCGCACCCAGTCCCCTCGACGCCCCGACGCCGACTGGACGCGTCGGTTCCCTTTTCCAAAATAAACATTCAATTTTCGAATCGCGATTCAAAAATACGTTGCATGGCCAGTGCGTTTTGTGTGTGGTTACAAATGAGGTTGGTACTCGCGTTTTGCTTTTGAATGTGTGTGGTGGTGCAGTGGTATGGTAGTGACAAGTGATCGGTTATGGCCGAGGACGTCAGTTGCGGGGGTGGAACGGTGAGTTAGAGCAAAGTTTTTTATTACCCAACATGTAAGCCACGAGGTTTCAGCCAAAAACATGCCTTTGAAAGGTCTCTCACGTTTTTCGCCAAAAGTTGGGATGGTAGATAAATTATTCAGGATGTAAACAAAGGGTGTTGTTTTTGTTTATAGTTCTGTGAAGTTATTTGGCCTTTGTATTAGAGTATATAATTGTAAAACTGGTCAATTGCTTTATTTCAAGAAAGACAATAGATAGAGCCAATATTAAAAATAACTCGAAGAAAAGCGTACTCTCGCGTTAAAATTGAATGTCTGAAAATCAACCACCCGTACAAAAATACATGTGTTTATACAAATTTTCAGTATCATTCTAATTTAAATGAGACCATACTCCAATCTACATCGTATATCCCATCCTTGTATCCAATTGCAAAGAAAGTTAATGTTTTTCATATGTATAATGTGGAAGACTAAAGGTTACTTACCTGAAAGTTTCAGCAAGGTAATATATCTTCGTTTATTTATCAATTTCCGCAGTTGTCAAGATGTAGCTCATAAGTCAAACGCAGATATATTGGATGGCTCATTCTAGCGTTGATAATAATACGTAACTACGTTTTTACAGGAAATTTGAGGAAAATATGCGAAGAAAAATAAATAAAAAAAAACTTGTTTGATATAATTTGATGGCTTTCTAAACCAGATATTTCTAATTTGTGTTTTTGTAATCACAAGTCATCTGCAGATCAGGCAACGGCCTTCCTTTATCAACATTACAGTCTTTTCTCAAGAAAATATGTTGGAGTCTCAGCCTCGTACTAATAAATATTTAATTAATTAATCTTTTGAGTTCCTGCTCAGGAATTATTTACCAACGTTATTCACGATACCTCATTATTATCATCATCATCATCATCATCAACCCCCGAGCGTTTTCCCAGCTATGTTGGGGTCGGCTTCCAGTCTAACAGGTTCGGCTGGGTACCAGAGTTTTACAAGGAGCGACTGCCAATCTGACCTCCTCAACCCAGTTACCCAGGCAACCCGATACCCCTTGGTTAGACTGGTGTCAGACTTACTGGCTTCTACCTTTCGAGAATTAAGTTAAATACTTAATGTAATAATCGTAAAGTATAAATAACTAGACAACCACCATGCTTAAACATACAATTACTCACTAATAATTGTATTTATGCAATTGGCATGAGATCCTTGCTGGCAGCTAGCCAGGACCGTTCCACGCTGTGTCTAGACGGAATCCCAGATTTTTAAGTACCCGACTTGTTATTGATCATCTGATAACACGCAAAAACCTTAATATCTGCCAACGAGTTAATCCGCCTTATACATGTCACCGTAAGATTACAAACATCGTTAGATTACAATCTATCTCTTGAGATTGTAAACTGTCGAATTATTGTGAACCGTAACATCTGATTGCAATTTAACGCATTATTTTTCGCTATATTATAATCTATCGATGAGAAATTGTCAAATTGTCAACTGTCCGAAAGCTCTCCCTGATTGGTCAGTCTTTTTGTAAGATCGACCAATCACGACCAGCCGTTCTGTTGACATGGAGTTCCCGAGACATGGAGTGCCCCACGGGGCACATCCCATATACATTATATGTAGGGCTATGAAAGTGGCGAGAGCTGTTTTCAGTGATATAGGTATATGTAAGTTAAACGTTTTTGCCGAGTAAATACAGATCGGCTTATTCACTCATGTGTCCTGTAAACTTATAACAAAACTTTTCTCATTATAACACTCAGATCAAAAGTTCAAAAACCTTCAATAGCTTAGCGACCACATTTTTGTCAATAGTTAACCCGACAAAGAACTCTTTAGAATAACCACCGACTTCAGAACTTGAAAACCTTTCAACCAACTAATGTTTGCACGAGGTCCATTCATGCATTTCTGAAAACTGCACTTTGGAAATTCTGTGTATGCAGGTAAAGCTTCTAAAAAGCCTTGAATATGCATGGAACTTTCAGTTACAGGAACAAATGGATTTTGTGGCTTTGTACCAAGTTTAATTTACGTACGCGCAAGTTTTACATTTAACATTCTGAATAAGTGTGCAAAAGTATATTTAGATATTGCTAGAAAATTTCTCTCTTCAAGAAATGTATACCTTGATGTGTACATAACGCACCCTGCACTGGGATAAAAAATAGTATATGTCCTTTCTTACGTCCTAGCTAGACTGTGTACTGCATTTCATTATATTCGGTTCAGTACTTCTGACAAGTATGTAAGCCAGACAGACAATTTTACTTTTTCAAGAAGGTAAATACGGTAAAGGAATTTTTGAATCAAGGAGGTACTGAAAATATTCTGTAATTAAATACAATGGTAACTGAAAAGTGTCAAAAAAATATTATCAATCTTTAATCCTTATCCAATTTGCTTTTCATTTTCCTCAATATGTAAAGAGTTCAATTCCGTTCACTATAAGAATTGAAAATCCGATTATTTATCCAACTTGTCGGATTTTCAACCTTATTTCCAAGAATGTCAGGATCACATTTGTCTTTTTCCAAAATGAGCGAGAGAAAATTCGCGATAGATCGGAATTGAACAAGAGTATTATGTTCTTATTTGTGATCTTACAAACTAAATGTCAAAGTTCTTTATTACAATCATAGTCCAAGTTTACATAAGTAAACGACAAGTTTTTAGTTCTTTCAGCGCTTTCACACTAACAGATTTTTGTTATATGTAGCTAAACCGAGCGTCTGAAAAATCTTAAGGAAAAATCGTACTAGTAGATCTCAATCGTTTCCTATAGGTAGGTACAGGCCAAACTGCCTATCCATGTTTTTCGAAAAAACCCGCGTGGAAAATTCGCTGGTGTGAAAACACTGACAAAATAGCTAGCATCAAAAGTACGTCATAATTACTTAATTAAAATTGATAAATTACTTAATTAAATTACATAATACTCTTTAGATATTTTTTAGTGCGTTACTGTTGATACACCATCAGAAAAACTAAAATTTTGAAAGAAACCGTCATCACTATGATTCCAAAACTTTAAGTCAAAAATACCAACAAACAACTTTCAGCACCCAAATAAGCTTCCTGAATAAAATGATTCGTTTGTTATCTTCTTATCAGCACTCGATAGGCAATACGTGAACTGATAGCGATTACAAATCCTTTGACAAAGATAACGCACGCACAGACAAACACGGAAATTATCGATAGTAACGGATAGTTTGAAGCTTGCAAAGCATAATTGATTTATTGTGAAAAGTTCCTGAGTGGGTTTTGGATAGTAAGAGTGAAGGGCAGAAACCTATTGAGGAATCCTGGGCTTTAAATGTTTGTAAGACCCAACCTAGGGATCGTGTGTAAGATCATTTCGGACCCTTGTAGCACTACTTAGGATAGTCGTAGGATAGAACAAGGAGTATCTATAGGCATTATTACTTACAGGAGCAGATATCCAACAAGCCTTCTGAAACACGAAGGAACTCGTGACATACATACATACATACATGACGACCTCGATGGCGCAATGGTCACTATGCCGGACTGCCGAACCAGAGGTCCCGGGTTCGATTCCTGGTTCGGTCAACAGTGTGATTAGCATGCTTGATGACCGTGGGTGTTATATGTATTTTCAATATATGTAGCTAAAACTTACCTCGGGGTAACCGACCGTGTGGGAAAAGGTGTCCGTATATATTAGTATATTATTATACACAGATAGCCACAAATCTATGGACAGGCCGTACCAAGCGTTGCTTACCATATGGATCTACCCTTGCACATGTTACTGTTTAAAACATAACTCTTCTTGATTTATCATCATCCTCCGAGCCCTTCTCCCAACTATGTAAGGGTCGGCTTCCAGTCTAACCGGATTCAGCTGAGTACCAGTGCTTTACAAGAAGCGACTGCCTATCTGACCACCTCAACCCCGTTACCCGGGCAACCCGATACCCCTTGGTTAGACTGGTGTCAGATTTACTGGCTTCTGACTACCCGTAACGACTGCCAAGGATAATAACTCTTCTTGACTATCAGGTAAAAAAAGAGTTATAAGAACGTTTGCCAATAAATATTTGTAACTACTTTAAACCTCAATCGCTAGTGTAAACTCGAGCAAAGCGCAGAAAAATTCAGGCAATCTGTTTACACAATATAGTTAGAAGTAAATAAAACGGATCCGGTTTGAAAACCGTTTATTTTAAGATTACCGGCAGACTGAGATTGTGTGTGAACAGAATCCGGTTCGTAGTAGCTGCTGCTTTTATTTAGATTTTATACAAGACTTAGTAGTTTTATAGTATTGGGGAAATGTTTTTGAAAAAAGTTTTTCTTTAAGTTGTAAGGGTGTTTGCTTATGTACCTACTGCGGTGAAGGTTACGGGTATCATATACTATGTTCCGGTAAACTTGGGATTTAATGAGCTTCTAAAAGTAATCAGGCCAAGCGCCCGAATTTATTTTTTCACTCAGGCAAGGCATGTTACCACGTTTGCTAATGGCGAATTCAGACTCGAAAGTCTAGGTTTCCAAGATATGTTTTCTTTTACGTTTACTTAGTCATTGGCAATTAGTTTTGTAGATACACTTATAAAGTACATTTAATGTAGTAAAGTTACATTAAAAAGTTACATTAGGACTTGCCTCACCTCACACTCATACCTAACTACTTTTTAAGAGGCAGGTTCTTCAACACTAATCCAGAAAGACATCTTATTTGACAATACTTACTCCATAATTCAGAAACATCATTCTATCAGCAAAACGGTTTGTTTGTCAAGCTATTACCCTAATAGTTAGCATACACGAGGAAGCCATGGCTATAGACTAAAGAGTTCCGACCTCTTTACACGTAATCACTTCGATAGTTCTCTATGGTAGTCATTGGTATTGTCTACGGTATTATTATTGAATGAGGTTTGTTTGAATGAGTTGCGTTATTGGGGAACCCTTGTGTGATTGATATTTGAATTTAATTTAGAATGAGATTTCGTCAGAGCTACGAGGGAATGTAAAAGGGAGCCCTTTCCGGGCCAAAAATTAGTCTATCTCGCGTCAAATTTCATGTCAATAGGCTCAGCTATTTTGGAGTGAAAGCGAAAGAAACCAACTTACTTTTTTTTAACCTATTGTACGCATACAGTCATCCATTAAAACTTACTTTTTTAAATAAAACTTATGGGGTTAAATTTATGGGGTAAGTAAGTGTACCTATAGCTGGCTCCTTCACTTAGGGCTACCATAACATGCCTTTTAATAATAACAATTTCAGTACTAAAATGACCTTCAGCCATATACTTTGGTTTATTACATCAATAAAGACATTATTCTGTAAGTACGTAGTAAAACTCACATATAACAGTAAGGGGAGGGGGAGGGATCGAAGATTACTCAAACTTCAGCTATCAATACAATCTTAACATTGTTGCTGAAAGTTGGAAACGTAAAAAGTTTTTGGGGGTTTTATGGTATAAACTGTTGTTAATCACCAGCCATTAAATAAATTGGTATCACCATCTCTTTAAACGAGTTCAATTAAATATGTAATTATAAATGAACGTAGCAAAACATTCATTTGCTTAAATTGAAGTATCCAGAGAGTCATACCAGCCATATTAAGCGGTATTTGGTTGCCTAGGTAACTGGGTTGAGGAGATCAGATAAGCAGCCGCTCCATTAAAACACTGGTCCTTAACTGCATTCCGGTAGACTAGAAACTAATCCCATCTAAGCTATTTCCATTCTACAAAAGAGTCTCCTAATTGTCTCATGCATTTAAAGATCTTGTAGCCAGAAGCCAGAATCACAACTTATGATGAAGCCTCCTAACCAAGTCTCGATAACGGCAGTGGCTGTTCTCATACAGGACATCAGCCCGTTGTACAGGACATATTATGATGATGATGTCCTCCCAGCCGATTATCGGCTATGGCGGCTGTTCTCATTTAAAGAGATCAGCCAATTGCGCTGGACATATTATAGTGCACAAGCATTTGCGCAGACACAGGTGCACTCCCTATTCCTTCACTCTCATAACCCGATGGGACGGCAATCCGACACGACCGGAGAGAGATCAGGCGCAGGACCGACATTTACGTGCTCTCCGATGCACGGGTGTATCAATCACCAAATTCCAGGCTCCGGGCTGCTTTGTGAAAGTCTTCTAAAACCCACAAAGCGATTTCGGCCCGACTCGGGAATCGAACCCCAGACCTCGTGCTCAGCAGCCGCACTTGCGACAGCTAGACCAACGAGGCAGTTAGGACATATTATAGTCTACACCCAACTAAGTAACTAACTTTCTCCTTCTACAAAAGAGTCTCCTAATCCCATCCCTATCCCAAATTGCTCCTCACCCATTAACCATCTTTACGACCTATCTACCTTCCTCACAATACACTCCAGTTTAAGTAATTGCAAGCTATAACAGTGTTGCTCACATTCGCTCCAGAACCTTCCGAGGATAATAAACGGGATATATGGACAGTAAAGATAAAGAAAATGGAAGGTTTACGCCTATCTTTGCTCGTACGTCTTAGTATTGGGGATGTATTGACGAATTTTTTTGGGATGTGATGGATTTTTTTGGGGTGTAAAGGAAGACTAGAGTTTTATTTTTATGTTTTTGGTATTTTTAGTATATAGTATTTTATTTTATTTAAATATTCGTCAAAATTACGCATTGAAAGTGGAATAAAATTATATCAGTTCAGTTGCTTGCCCACTTCTGTTGATTTATTCAGGAAAAAAAACCGAAAAGTCTGAAAATTATTTGACCACATTTTCAAATCCACGAAAAACATTTTTGTTAGTTAATTGCTATGTTTCGTATATACCATATTATTTTTCTCTAGCTATTTACCTACTTCTGCTGCTGACTAGGCCCCATAGATTTCCAAAAGAACGGGTTAGAAGCAGCCTGCATCCAGCGTCTACCCGCAACCTTTGTCAGAACATCAGACCAACTCGTTACCAGATTTGTCATTACCGTAAAACGACACTCCTTGGTAAGACCTAACTCTGACCAAAAACATCTGAAAATCGATATACCACATGACTGGCATTTGACCCCCACAATCCAATTATTAGTGGCTGCTAATAAGGTTAGTTACAACCTCTGATAATGTAAAGCATAATAAGTCACTTAGGTTGTGTATTTCATTAGTTAATTTTTCATTCGGAATAAATAGTGCTTGGGTACTTAAATAAATACCTAGTTAACTAGTATCGTGTTTGAAGGTACATATTTGCCATGAAATCAAAAGAGTAGGTAGGTACGTTACTTAGTAAAATGAGCTATGTCTATCTTTTATATATGATACTACTTTGTTGAAATATGGGTGATTTTCTAATATTTAAAACCCGTTTTTTACCTCAATTCCACCCAATTTCCGAGGTAACTACTTCCCGCAGCAGCAAAAAATGTAGCCTATCTCTTGGGCTATAAGTAGACTATTCTGTGCACCAAATCTTCTTTGTGTACGGAATCCTTCAAATATAAGCTAAAATTAAGTAAGTTACATCGTCTATTACCGATGACTATCACACTAAAATCTTTGAACACTATGAACCGACGACCATTACACTATGAACACCTACCAATTTATAGTTTTTCCCAAAACTACTAGCACCACTACACACCTTATCAAAGACGAGTCACCGATCTATTTCCAGTCCTCAACGACACACGCTTAACCTTTGAACTACGTATTGAGCTCAGTATGTTGACTTGTTATTGAATATTCATGGCTAACTGTCGAAACACGTCGCTTTTCATTTAATACACGCGTGAAGTGTTTTCTATATCGTGTCACAGTATTTTCCTTTGGTAGTTGTTAATTTATTTCTTGTTGCTGTTTCAGTCTGTTTTAGATTTCTATGGTACTACCATTCATCTCCCAACTATGTTGGGGTCGGCTTCCAGTCTAACCGGATGCACCTGAGTATCACAGTTTTACAAGGAGTGACTGTTTGTCAGACCTTCTTAACTCAGTTACCCGGGAAACTCAATACTCCTAGGTAAAACTACTACTATTCATTTTCATAATACTGATTATTTTACAAGGCCCGATCAAAATGTTTGCAGTTAGCGGGGCTTTACCTACAACTTTTTATCCGGATGCGGGAAAATAATTCATTCCCCAGTATGAACAGTTTTACGTTGAAAGGCAGGTTAGACAGCTAGTATTATCTAACAATAGTATCTCAACTAGAACTACTATAGTATCTCATACTCAGTTCCTAAACAACGCTTTGAACGTCTAAATATAGCCCACTCTTATTGTGAGTACTGATTTAGACTATCAAGGCTGAAGGGTTATTTTGGAACTTCTTGCCTAATATACCTATGTATAGTATAAGATCGATATAAAACTTAACTCTATGTATAGACGAGGCGTTCCTATGTACGAGTAGACGGTAATGCGTACTTTTGACACGTGAGCTCAACTTTTTTATGTCGTTCCTAAACGCGTTTATTGGAATGCCTAGTTTGTATGAAGTTTTGTATTTCATTACCCTTTCTTGAAAGAATTTCTAACCTTAATACATGTTTTATATAAATGCAACTTAAAACTAATACACACGAAGTGTCGGCATCGTGTAACGCTGCATGGTGTCGTGAAATGATTAAGACTAAGACCCGGACCATATTTAATCAGGAATATATGGTAATATGATTGTCTTTTTATCTCCTCTTAAAGTACAAATGCTGAACCTTGTATTTCGTAGATTTAAATCTGAAAGGATAGCGACAAAGGAGAGATTAAATCTGTTTATATATTTAATTAATTCAGGCTACTACAAAAAAGGACATTATACTTTACACAAAAGACAAAATTATTCATGTCTTTACATTTCTGAGTATTTAATTTGCATGTCATTATTATAATTTCGTCTGTATGTGTAATTAATTTAAATCAGTTTCTAGGAATTCGTTACTTGCCTTTGTAGGCTGCATCTCTTTGTAATTAATTTCTGGAATATTCTACTTAGATTATTAGGTTTAAGATGCCATGTGTTAGCTAATTAGGAGTCTGTCAAGACATATTAGGAGGCGGATGAATGGCTTGTGTTATGAATGCTCATTGTTAATAATCTGCATTGAGCTATTAGTATTGAGAATGCATCGTGATTAATTCCTGCTATGCATAGTTATGTGAGTATCTTTCTGTCTGTTAATTTATGTTTATCAATGGTAAGGTAAATGATTGATTTATCCCTGGTTTCGAACCAAAACTATACCGCAATCTGCTAAATTAAAAAAATAGGGTATAATTTTACTTATATTTTAGGAGAAAAACTACCATCCGCCAGGAAACTGAATGCTCTCTGATACGTAGGTAAATAAATATACCTACCATAATCATATTAAGAGACAAGTAACACTACTCAAATTAATAACCACCAACTGCCATCTGAATTTAATCAGAAGCTCCAATATTACATCTCGACACAGATTCCAGTACCAAATCAACTTGGTCAACATAGCCTTTACAAGCCATCAATAAAACATGGTTTTCTAACTAAAACGGGGTGGGGTGAAACTGAAAGGCGGGGCGAAACTGAAAGGTGGGGCGACACTGAAAGGGGGTGAAACTAAAACTGGGGTTGAATGGAGGTTGAGTTTTAATTGAAACGTGTGAACCGTGATCCGGGTTGCCAAGGTGTAAGTAATGAAAAGTTTATTTGTGATCGGCTGTCCTGTTGCCATCCTACGGTTTGAAAGGTAAGCTTCCACTAGGGAGCTTCTTTTAGGGGTTGTTTTTTTAAGTTGGAGTGAAAAACCTTATATCGTTTTCTCTCAGATTATATTATTAATTAATATGCGTATATAAGAGAATACCTATAGGCCAGTTTACTATTAATTAGGAAATCTTATTATTTTCCTATCGGTTTTATATTTATTTGATTGATATGTTGTTGCGATTCAGATTCTTAACATAGCATATAAAATACATATATGCTCTTGTAATGATATTACACATTATATTCCATCATTACCCATTATTTAATCTGAACAAATCTTTCTCACAACATTAACACCACTTACACCACGACAAACATCGTAATAAATCACCCACATTTCCCGATTACTGACACTCCAAGCCAAATCAAGAAAAGAAAGTATTTGATCCAAAAATACTCGAACAATGACCATCGGAGGCTCGGCCGGTTCGTTTTAGCGAGCTTGGACACCAATCAATTTGTGTGATTTATCGCTTCCTGGGGCCTCCGCCCACTGACACGTAACAGGTCACTGTTTGTTACAGGAGTTAAAGTTGCGATGGTGGTTTTAAGGTGATTTTTAGGAAATTAGGTATAGATGAGTAGGTAAAGTGGTACTATTGAAAATGAAACCATTTATAAGAGATATTTTTAAAATTAAAAATAGTTTTAAAGGAAATCATTAATAAACCTACATTATATGCTATACAAATGAGTTAATTATATAGATAGACACGTAAATATATAAAAACTACAAAAAATATTTCAGTGTTCGATAGCCCTTTAACAGAAGGACCTATAGTCTACTTTTGTTTGTGTGTATGAGACGTGAAACCGCTGATAAAAGCTAGTAAATGCAATAAACAAAAGAATAATATCTAAGAGGCATTCTTCCTTTAGTCGCCTAACCAAATGTAAGCTAATAGACGTACATACATACCTACATACGTTCTCAAAGACCAAAAATCTATTCGTATATAAATAAAGCCAGTAGCACAGTATATCTAAAACATATACCTATGGTCTTACTACAAAAACTTAAACATGTGTCAAACACTTGTCTAAAAAAAGTGTGGCCGCAAAATGGACCTTATTTCAACGCCATATTATATTTATAATTTTATATATTTTTATTATATTTTTTTAGACAAGTGCTAAACTGACGTCTAAAAGTTTTTGTGGAAAGACGGTTATTAGTTTAACATGTCAGTGTCTTTTTAGAAGCATCGCGGTAGTTTGGGCGCCATTTGCAAAGACAAATGTGTCGTCTATCGATCTACTGTTACTAGCCGGTGCTGGTAAAAATATCCTTTACTACCTTGGTTTTATGGATTTTAGTTGAAAATGGTCAATATTTTAGTAGTTGGAATGTTTTGAAATTTAAATTGTATTTGAAAATTGACCGTTTTCCTTTTAAAGTAAAGTACAGCAGTTTATAAGTAACTTTGGCCAATTCAAATTCCAAAACTAACTTTTCTCTAGTTTCACCAGCGTCCTGGACAACTACTTCCGGCACCCTTATAAAAATGTGGTCACATAATATAAATCCTAATTAAAAAGAAAAAATATAAAAATTAAATAAAAATAACAAATTGTTTAAGGTAAATTCTTTTTTTATTTTAATATCTTCTCAACAACTGATTTTACCTTTTAACTGTTAAGAAAAAGAAACTTCAAAATATAAAAACAAAAGCTAGTTCAAAGTTCGCGTTTTACAGTAAAAACAAACTGAAAATCTCAGCAAATATAGAGATGGCATTTCAAATTCAAATTCACAGCTTTCCTTTCGCCTGTTGAATTCAAAGTGCACTATACCTTTCATTTTATTATACTAGCGACCTGCCCCGGCTTCGCACGTGTATAGATATGTATATAGGTACCTATTACAAAGCTAAAGAGTTTGTTTGTTTGAGCTGATGTCAGTAACTTTTTTCAGTGTTAGATAGCCCATTTATAGAAGAATTATACATGGTACTTTTTAACCGCGCTCGTGGGCGACCCACAGGACATGGTTGGAACCGCGGGTGGAAGCTAGTTATGTACTAAAACCATTTCATAAAAAACTTGGACCTATTATTGATAAATCTCCAACTAATGGTGGAAACTGCATGATAATCATTTCATAATTTCCGTATCTTTTTGATTTTATCGCGAACAGAGACAGAAGTGTCAGTACTTTGGATTAAAATGCAGTGATTCGATGTTTCAAAATTTCTCCTCTTTGGTGGAGTCTAGGCCTATCTCTTTCGAACGAACCCGTAGGGCGTAGCAAGTCAGCTACAAACCGATAGCATAGATTTAACTACAAGCCATACTATAACCAACTACCTTATAATTATATTTTTTTCTCCTTAAACTTGTAAATTACTCTATATATGTATATCGTACTATATGGTAACCAACTTATATTATGTAGGTAACTTGAACATAACGCGCTATGTTTTCATCTCCAAATATTACACGAGCGCCATATTTGATTCGCATTCAGGCGACGCGCGTCGTCCGTTGAATTTGAAAATATTCTTGTGTTGGAGTCACTGTGTCTATATTTGAAGGCACGACGTGTTTTATGACTTGTAAGGCACAGGATTATTGGTAACTTGAATTTATTCATTGCATAGTAGCCACATATTATTTTTTTAATCTATACTATCTAAAGTAAAGAAGAAACTTTTTTGTTTGTTTGTTTGTACCCAAAAAACTCCGAAACTACGAAACCAATTAGAAAAATTCTTTCACTGTTGGGAAGCTACACTCGTTTCAAGTAACATAGCCAATATTTTATCCCCGTATGGGCAGTAGTAGGATGCGGGTGAAAAGAGAAATCCAGATCCAGAAAATAATGTTAGGTTTAGATTATAATTATGTATTTTAATAGATATTTTTTACTTTACCTTGTAGCTACTACCATTTGTAACCTATGCTTTTTGGCCTAATGCAAATAAATCTCTGCAAAATTCAAAACTGCAGCAACCAAACTTAGTGCAACAATTTGCATTTTCCTAACTAGATTTTGTGCAGCCCAATTTAAGATGATTAGTGGCCCTCCATAAGTGGAGGTTTTGTGCAAACATTGCTCAGCTGGCTAATGATCACACGGGGCCTTGGCACGTTGCCTAGTAGACGATATATCATGCCATTCACCCCCTACTGGGGCCGGATATAAATTACACCAGTTTTCACTTTAAACTTCTGTTTGTTCTCTAAAGAATTGGTTATTATTTTATTTTTATAAGTAATAACGAAACTCCCATTTATTTGTCTCAAGTTGTTTTAGAATGTCACTGCTGCAAATGTGTGTCCAAATTACTCTGTGTCTATTAGGTATAGCTTTCTTGGTAAGAGAAACTTTGAACATGAGTGAATATAATTATCAGATAATAGTGTTTATGTGGTAATAATTAAACTCTGTTTTGAGAGAAGACTTGTGTGCTATATACCTAATAGAAGTAAGTGTCAAAGCAATTATTCAACTCACAAAAATTCTCACTTCTTAATGTTAATAACGTACCTAGGTGCATTCTTGATATTATTTTTAAACGATCCGAAATTAAATCGACTTTTAACCAAGCGAGCGTACAAAAAATCATTATCTACAAAAAGGTTGTATATGAAAATACTTTGCTACAAGTTGAAACTAGGTCAGGCTGAAAATATTAATGCCCGTTCCAGCATCTGTGAATTTTATTAAAAAATAAACTTTCCTGATTGTAATTGAGAAACAATTTTGTTGCTGGATTTTCTGAAAGCCGCCATGACAGGGCTGTCAAATATTTTCGATAAAATTATGTGACGTAAAAGTCAGAACTTGTAAGTCTGACAACCGGTCTAACCAAGGGTTATTGGGTTGCCCGGGTAACTGGGTTGAGAAGGTCAGATAGGCAGTTGCTCCTTGAAAATCACTGCTATTCAGCAGCATAAGGTTAGACTGGAAGCCGACCTCAACATAGTTGGGAAAAGGCTAGGCAGGTGATGATATGTGACGTAACAGTCTGACTAAAGTGATTGCTATTTGCTATTATCGTTAGGTAAACATGAGCAAGTCTTCCAGGGATTGAAGATGGAAACTTTGAGTTAAAAAAAAACAGGTTTCTTAGTACTTACTTTAGCTTAATTGACATAAATGTTAATAAGCAACAAGGTATAATAAATATTTATAGTCCGACGTTATACAAACAGGGCAATTTTCTCACTACACGCCGATGTTTCTAGAATGTGTGAGAAACTTTATTCACCGGAGATTTGAACTGATTTCAGCTTGCACGCCGCTGAAATAAATTTTATTTAGTTCATAACTTCTTTATAAAATGTTACAAGATCTTGAAGTTGTATGTATGATGATCACGGTGAATTGATTGTGCTGTGCTTAATTTTTCAATGAAAATAAATAAAATTCCAAAGTGCATGCAAATTATTGTAGGAAAAGGGTATGTAATTATGTAAGAACTACTGAACCATATATCTACCTACTATGTTCTGTTCTAATGTATTACAAAAAATATATAATGGTAGAAGGAGGATGAATGATTGTACCTGCGTACAGTACAAAGGTTTAGTACATCAGACCGACTAAAATCTTAGATTGGAATAAAAATTTTCTTTAAAACAAGTATCAACCGTCGGGCCAACTGTCAGCTGACTGTTTAGACTACAGTGTGCGGATACTCTTACCCAATCATCTGACTAGGAAGAGTTCTATACAAAAACAACTTACTTTAACTACCAGTCCATGTCTCAAATTACTCATAAGTCAAAAAACCAAAAGTGCCATCAGTTCGTGGCATCGCTACAGATTGGGGCGGCGTCACAGCGAGCCGCGCTAACAATCGATATGTCGCGCTATTCCCAGCTATATTGTGAGCTCGCGTCACATTCAGTTATCAACAATTAGTTCTAGTGGTTCGGGTTTCAGGTGTTTTTCAATTTGTGGAAAAGGATTTAATTCTAAACTGGTGTTTTTCAACTGTGGTTTGAAAAAGTTGTATTTCTATTTAGGTTAAAAAAGTTAGCTATAGTTATGTGTTTTTTTTATGTGGAAAAGTCATTTTCTTCCCGCAGTTTCACTATATCACTGAAAAAGTAGGGTTAGGCAGAGATATCTACCTATTCTTAACCAAAAATCCTATACACATACCCCAAAAATTTTAAACTTAAAGTGCCATCAGTCCACTCCAAGCTAAATAATTCAGCGTGGCATCGCTACAGCTTGGGGCCGCGTCACAGCGAGCCGCGCTAACAATCGATATGTCGCGCTATTCCCAGCTATATAGTGAGCTCGCGTCACATTCAGTTATCAACAATTAGTTCTAGTGGTTCGGTGTTCAGGTGTTTTTCAATTTGGGGAAAGGATTGGATTCTAAACTGGTGTTTTGGGGTTCCGTACCCCAAGAGTAAAACGGGACCCTATTGTTTTCGCTCCTCTGTCCGTACGTCCGTCCGCCCGTCTGTCACCAGGCTGTATCTTATGAGCCGTGATAGTTAGAGAGTTGAAATTTTCACTGATGATGCATTTCTGTTGCCGCTATAACAACAAATACTGCAAAATAGAATACAATAAATATTTTGGGGGTTCCCATACAGCAAACGTTATTTTTTTGCTCATTTTCTAAATAATGGTACGGAACCCTTCGTGTGCGAGTCCGACTCGCACTTGGCCGGTTTTTTAACTATGGTTTAAAAAGTTCTGTTTCTATTTAGCTTAAAAAAGACATAGTAATATGTATTTTTTATTGATATAAGATGACCAAAGACTTCTCACAGTTTCACTATATCCCTTAGCAATTAGAGTTAAGCAGGGATATGCATACGTTTGTTTGAACGCGAAAATTTCAGGAACTACTGGTCCGGTTTAAAAAATATTTTTCGTGCTTAATAGCCCATTTATGAAGGGTGGTTATAAGTTTAATTTTATGCAGTTGCATGAAGTAGTTCCCATATGACGAGAGTAAAACCGATGATAGAAACTAGTCAAGTGATAAAACGCGTTACATCAGATACCACACAGATAGATGAAACCGTGGTTCACAACTATACTTAAAACAAGTCTAGGTATAAACATAAAAATAATTTACCTCTTCAACAAGATAGGTATCAAAGCAAAATTAATTAAAATACCATCTAAGATGGTTGAAGTAAATAAGAAAATGTTTTTCTTTTACATCTCCTCAGTATTTAAAATGGATACTAAGATTATCATCAAGCTGACAACGTTAACTTTACTTTAAAAATAAACTGTCTTAGGAGACTTCTTGTAAATAGTTTTTTTACTAAAGAGAATTACAGATTTAAAATGTTAGTTTAATTTTTAAAGAACATTCTTGATGTTTTTTTTTACAGCAATCTTATGTAGTTTTCTTAGAAATATCTGAATGACAGTATTTGGGCATAATATAAGTAGGTACACTTACTTACGGCGTCTATATGGAAAATACTCGCTAATTAATGTTTTAAATTGATTACCTAATATTTAAAAGTTGGTAAAAACATGTAACTAAAACACTAGAACTAGTCTAAGCTGCATTTTATTAACAGATTTTGTTGAAAGAAAGGGAAAAGCTACAAGAAACTTATAAACGTACTGCTATTAGACACTATTCAAGGATTCTGACGGGAATAAACTTGTTTGTAATTTTCCTCAATTATAACAAAACCTTAGATGTAAAACAAGGTTAGACACCGTCTTTAATAACATTTGTGTTCACGTTACACGTGCTAGTGAACCCTCGAGCGACTCATAAATTGTGCCTACCCCACTCTCGTCCACTCTACACGAACAAAATATAACCCTCTCCGATGTTTTTATGTCTCCAGCATTTTACGACATTTTACTAGCACATACTACGTGTAGATATAGATATCATATTTTTGTTTAATTTTTTCTTAAAAAGGTCAAAATGGAACTAAGCACTTACTCTCTTCAATTTCGTAAAAAGACCAATTTTGAGCTTTTTAACATACCTTACAAAATATATGTAGGTACCCATTCTCGAACAAATAGAGTAAAACGTTGGTTAACCAATAACTGCTTGTATGTCGCTAATTATAAAACAGTAGAAAATAATTCTGTCAGGTGTATATCTGGTTCATCTGTGACATAGCCAGAGGAACTCGTCCACACACATGGTTTAGCACAACTGAAAAAAAACATATACTTAGAAAAGATTATATGTGTCGAATACCGAATATACTGCTGAAAAAGTTACAGGCCTGACAGACAACCAAACGAATCAATCAAAACCTATTAACAGAAAGCCTTTATAACCTTACCAATACACAAAACAATTCACAACAAACACCACTACACAATAAAAGGCAATATAACTAATTCACGTAAAACGGAACGCGGAAACATTTAATGAAATCCCCTTCTCGCTAACTCGTACAATTAACGTGACAATACATTAGTTAAACTGATATATATACGGTGAATCTATTTATTCCTATTTTGATCTTTATTACCTGTGGGATAGAATGCTTATTTGTTTATCAGTTTCATTGGGATCCTGGAAGTATTTCATGTTTCCAAATAAAGTAAAAGGTTTTTATTTAAAACTAGGTCCCGTGTCCCGTGGGTTGGTACTACAACGCGCAGCCAGATAAATAATAGGCTGTATTTCCTGGATAAATCGGCTATCTAAACCTAAGAGAACTTTTAAATCTTCCTATGACACATTATACCAAAAAAGTCTATAGGGACTGTTTTAGAGCTTGTGAATTTTCTTGTCCACTTTTATCCTACCTAACGTAATGGCAAAAAGCGACATTCCTTCACCACACCACTAACTTAATAACATACAAAACAGACGAAAAATGTAAACACTTCGATCCAAAAAAAATGAGTCAGCACCAAAACAAATCGCGACCCATTCAACCAAAGCCTAAAATAAAACACTCGAAATAATTTACCCATCAAACCACCAGAGATTGGAATTCATTCTCACAGGACGAAGCCAATACTTGCACTCTGCAGATCTAATAGTTGGCCGACAGTTGCCGATATGATCAGAAATAAAAAACTTTTCAGAAAATCGTTAATTCAAAGTTTTTAGTCTATCGGCTAAATACTTGATCGTTGTTATACGCATACTGAAAAAGTCGTGGTGGCCTAGTGGGCAAAGAACCAACCTCTCGAGTATGAGGGCGCGGGTTCGATTCCAGATCAGGCAAGTACCAATGCAACTTTTCAAAGGAGAATGGCAGATTTCGTACCGCATATTTTTGTCGTTGTTCAGTTATAGAATTTGTACCAATTATTAAGGCAACTAAGTCATTTATTTTCATGTTAGTGTAGTATTTTTAGAACTCCGGATTAATTAATTATACCAATTAAAAGATTCAAGTAATTGAACGTAATATAATCTTAAACTAAACGCAACTAAACGTAGTTCTGTTTTTAGAAGTTGCCATTTGTAAAATATCACGAGGCTCGAAATGATAAATAATTATTTAAACATAGAAATAACAGTAAATATAATTAACCAATTACATATTATACCTTAAAATGAATAATTATTGCATACTATCTTAATAATTAACAATTTAATTATATAAATTATTTTCACCATCAATGTTTTTATTTTGTATTGGCAATTATTTTATTGACAGGTAACGGATATCTTTCAGAGTCTAGTCTCTGTCTGTCAGTGTCTGTTCAGTTCTTTGCTGTTGTTTTGGATTGTGGTTTGTTACTGCATCTGAGCAATTTAAGCAAATTATCTGGTCATTTTTACGTTGAGTCGAGGAACTGCTCCTTCGTACTCTATCTGTTGACAGTACTTTCGCGAAAGGACGCTTTATTACTTGTGTTGGGTGTGTGTACGTGCTTTAAAATGACGAGTTTGCAATGCATCAATTGCAACGTTCGCTTGTCGCGAATACGAAGGCACGCTTTATCCGATGAGAGTGAAGATATCGTCAATACTATTCGGCTGTGGACATATCCTAGAGATGTAAGTAGTTTTCAAATAACATTTTGCGTACGAGTGTGCCAGTTACGAAGTGAGAACTTTTACGTGTTAAAAAGTAGACTCACCACATAAACTACACGATTTCATACTAAAATAATATGAATGTACCTAAAACTAATCTTAACATTATTTGAAAAAATAACAAACATTGTTGTGGTTGTAAAAATATTTACAGTTTGTCCTGTAAACGATCATTGTTGTGTTTGTACATTAACAAACATATAAGTGATCTCTTACATGTATTGTTTACTTGCCTAACTTGTTTTGTGTAACACTGTTAAAATAGTTATTTAAAGCAATGTTGAATCATACCCAAAATCACTTAAATATTTTCCAGATAACACCTGCTGACCATGTTTGCCGCACGGAACAAATATTTGAATGATCTGCAAGTAGTTGTTCTGGGTCTGGGTATTTCTGCACATGAGTTTCTATGTTGATGAAATAATACCAAGAATAGATTAAATAATTATAAGAACAATAAAATAGATGTATATTCCTACAAAAACAAAGTTGTTTTATTATACCACACTCGAAACCCGAGAACTTGACCATTATCAAACTGTTGCAGTCCGCTGCTGGACAGGTATCTCCTAAATGCACTCTACTGAGTGGGTACGATCCTTATCTATCTATCTATTTACCTAATTGTACGTACCTACCTAAAACACACCCAAGATTAAGAGACAAGCTAGATAGAACATTTATTTTATCATTACCATAACAATGTTTATGTACCTAGCTAAAACAACTTACATGGGTACACTGTAGTACATAACCTTAAAAAACAAAACTGGTTATAACTTTTACTTCCCAAGTTCTAAAAATCTAAGAATTTACAAAGGGCTTGCCTATCATATTACCCACCAATTATAACCCATAACAATGTTTATGTACCTAGCTAAAACAACTTATATGGGTATACTGTGGTACATAACCTTAAAAAACAAAACTGGTTATAACTTTTACTTCCCAAGTTCTAAAAATCTAAAAATTTACAAAGGGCTTGTCTATCATATTACCCATCAATTAAAACAAAAAATATCCCAAAACACGAAATTTTATTAGCGGTACGAAAGTCCCATACAATCCTGCCATTCGCCTTTGTATGTACTTTCTAAGTATATCTTAGACACCAATGACTGTGTTTCGGATGGCACGTTAAACTGTAGGTCCCGGCTGTCATTGAACATCCTTGGCAGTCGTTACGGGTAGTCAGAAGCCAGTAAGTCTGACACCAGTCTAACCAAGGGGTATCGGGTTTCCCGGGTAACTGGGTTGAGGAGGTCAGATAGGCAGTCGCTTCTTGTAAAGCACTGGTACTCAGCTGAATCCGGTTAGACTGGAAGCCGACCCCAACATAGTTGGGAAAAAAGGCTCGGAGGATGATGTTATACGCATACTGCCATTAATTTCCATACTGATTTATGAGTCCGAACAGTCCCTGGTAGTCGTTACTGGTAGTCAGAAGCCAGCAAGTCTGACACCAAGGGGTATTGGGTTGCCCGGGTAACTGGGTTGAGGAGGTCAGATAGGGCAGTCGCTGCTTGTCAAACTCTGGTACTCAGCTGCATGCGGTTAGACTGGAAGCCGACCCCAACATAGTTGGGAAAAGGCTCGGAAGATGATGACTGATTTAAGAGCTCAAACAAACTGTCGGTCATCTAAAAGTTTGCCGTCTGCCTCTGAAAGACGACAAGATTTTTTGAAAGAAGTCGTAATCTGTTCGTTTATAATGGGCTTGTTATTTGCAAGGCGCCCAGTATTTATGTCAAGCGGTGTAATTTGTAACGGACTTTTTATATTTTTCATTTTATTCGTTTTACGCTTACTGTTACGTTTAAGTGGTGTTAAATATTTTGAGTGGGGGCGACAATTAATTGTTCTACATAGAAGTATCTAAAAGATAAAAAGAAGTGTCAACTTTATTAAGTCTCATTGTTTTGAGGGTCAAAGATGCTTTTTATCTTGACAAAAATGTTCGCACTTTTTGTCATTAAAAAATCTAAAATATTAGTGTAATTAGCGTTGTAATTATTTTATCGCTAGCTTCCGCCAGTGGTTTCACCCGCTTGTTGAGGGAGCTATTTTGCAAACTCGGATAAAAAGTAGCTTATATGCTATTTTGGCGCCATATTATTCACTAAAATCGCCTCTATAATATTACTCATCATCAGCCTATCGCAGTCCACTGCTGGACATAGGCCTCTCCAAGTGCTATAATATTACTGGATTATATAAATGCCTTTTAACCATAACATTCTACAAATATCTTCTAAACAAAAAAAAAAAACAATTAAACTTATCTTTCAAACACCGCATAAAGGGCTTCACACACAGTTATCAACTTCTATTCAACATGTCACCGCTATCTCCGAGTACATTGCCGCTTCACACTCGACTGGCGTTTCAATAACAATGCACAATGCGCAATGGAAAGCGAAATGAGACGCTCGTTCTTCAACTTTTCATATTATAAAGCTAGAAAGTTTGTTTGTTTGTTTTCAGGAAGTTTCAGGCTTATTTGAAAGATTATTTTAATATTCATCTCGTGTAAAAGACCGGTTTGAAAAGTATTTTATTTAGCAATGTATTTGGGAGTGTCAATTTCGGATGTACAAAATAATTGCTAACCTCGTAGAAACTAGAAATTGAATCTACTAATTCCGAGAACTAGAAATTCCTACTAAGAGTGATGAACGATGTACTGCATATAAAATAATAGTTATATTTGAATATATATTTGTTACTTTTTTACGTACAGTTTACAGATTTCGATAAAACTAGGCAATAATATTGCTCACATTATCAGAATCACAAATAGGTTATTTTTTAAATAATTTCCCTGAAACACGGGTAAAACCGCAGTAAACAGCTAATAATTAATATTTCAGTATTAATAGGAAATTCAAAGGAACGCTTACACAGGGTTCTTTTCCTAAGAAACTGTCGGACGCCTATTAACTAGATACTAGAAGGTTTTTAATGAATATTTACTGGAAACTGCTTGTAAAGCGGTGCGGAATCACTTCTGCGCAGATGTAGGTCAGAGCTCAAGATTCGTGCCGATAACTATAGGTACCTACTCTAAGTTCTTATCTACTGCTACCTAATCTTTATCGAATCTACATAATTTACAATTAACTGCCTCAATTTAAAAAATCTTATTTAATAGTGTACCTTTCACTTTGTCAGATTTTATCTCAGCTCAGCAGTTTTATTGAGTTACTTTGGCATTCTAATTATTATAAGGATACTACCTCTAAGGATAATATCGTGAATCTAGACTTTCTTGCATAAAAACAGCCGAAGTCCGAGACGAAAGATACTCATCATAAATCAAACCTCGTTAACTTCTACATCGACTAGTGAGGATATAAATCAGTCGGGACATCGTTATAAATTGCGCGCCGTCAATCCACATCAGCTGGGTGCAGCTGACAAGTCTGTCCATCCCTGATGCTGTCAGTCAAGTCCGTAGTCCCGGATGAGGACTTTTATTGCAACTATTACTGATCGGTTAGACCTTTTAAGAATAAGCCAGAACGCGAGCACTTTTGAGCAGTTCGTTCACAGCCCAAGGCGCAATTTCTGTCATGGTTCTCTCTAAAAAAATAAGCATTTAATTGCTTGGTTTAAACTCACATTTAGTTTTAGCAATCAGTTCTCAGAAATCAGGTATTTGGACAAAAGTAACCTAATTGTTTTTAATCGTTACTTGGCGTAGGTTAGTATGTACATGAATGCCAAAATAACGCTGCCTGACTAACAAACTTTCACGCCAAAACTACTAAACCACGTCTGTACACGGATAGTCTATCTATAGCATGAAAAAGGAAATAAGCTTTATATGGGCGATAGCTAAAAACTTTTCATAGAATGAATCCTCAATTGACCACAGTCAAAATTCAATAAACAAAAGAATAACGGGAAAACCCATTACAAGTTGAAGAAGAACATTTATAAAAGCTAGAACATGAATAATAACTAGCTTCAATAGAAATGAACTCGGAACGCTTGTAAAATACCCTACTATTATATAAGTCTTGCAAAACGGTTCGCAGTAAGTCTTGCAAAAATAGAAAAAAATGGAGACTCTTGAGGGCAATAGGAATTAAGTCGTCCTAGAGCTTAGATAATTGAACCAACTGGAAAAGCCCATTGCCGTGCCTCTGCCAAAACTAAAAGAGGGTCGCTCATACTCGCATGTACATACATGTAAGCAAATCTTTGGCCGTAATTTATATTCTTGTAAATTGTCTATTTTGTCGTTTAATGAGTGTGCATAAAGAGTGAGCTATTTGTTGCGTTGCCTTGTCCCTTGCATGTTTTTTGAACCTCCGTTGTAAAAATCAAATCAAAATTTGACCGCTATATGTATAGTATGACCGCATGTCTCAAGCACTTAAATGGTCGGTTTCGGTATGTTTGAATTAAATGGATTTTCTTTCTTTCTATTTGGATGCAGTTTTCTTCCAAACTTATTTACTTTGCACAATTTGGGCTCGTATCGCTTCCAGTTAGTCAACCACTCTAATTTCAGACTGTCTATTTAAATAGCTCTTGCTTTCAACTCTTTAGTGCAGTTGGTCTAGCAATTTGAAGAGTCGCTCTACTAACTTAATGACTAATTGGACTGAGAGCTTTCAACATTTGCTTTGCGGTTTTTGAGTTTTAATTTTGTAGATGTTACGCAAGATACAGAACTATGTTAAAAACTTTTTGGTAGCAGCTGACTTTTCAGATGTTTTTGTTTTAATTAAACTGCACTTAAAATGTTAAAAGCTCTTTGAAAATGTTGTTTTCATTTTCCATATTGGTCACGATTAGGGCTGCCATCCGTCCGGGTTTCCCCGGATTTGTCCTAGTTTGGAGGCCGTCCGGGGGCCGTCCGGGCGGGGTTTCAAGAAGTGTCCGGGGAAAACCCGGACATTTTTCATAAGGCCATCTTAACCTATGGTGCCTGGGTATGCGAATAACCCGGGCGCCTAATAATGCAGAAGTCGAAGTGCCCCAAAACTCCAAAATTTTCGCGCTCGCTTCGCTCGCGGCTTCTTTTCTTAACACATCTTTTTTTACGTTTAGCTACTTTAATATCCCAATATTCAAAAAATTTTGCGCTCGCTTCGCTTGCGGCTTCTTCACTTTGCGGATTTTTTTATTATACAAGTTTAGGTGCTTTAGTGTCCCAAAACTCCAAAATTTCCGCGCTCGCTGCGCTCGCGGCGACTTCAATCTACAGTTGTTTGTATTTTTCAACATTTTTTTGTCTAACCTATCAAGAAGGTAACTCCTAGTTTCCATATGAGCTTTCTTAATTATGACCTTCGAAATACATTAAAGTCACAATCTTTCAATACTAGGTACTACATGAGCTAGAGACGGCCCTGACTTTTCATGTAAGGAAGGACCTCATTGAATTTAAGTAATATGGTAATATTAAAAATTAGGTCTTGTTTTGTTAAACAAAA
Source organism: Helicoverpa armigera (assembly GCF_030705265.1). Taxonomy (NCBI): domain Eukaryota; kingdom Metazoa; phylum Arthropoda; class Insecta; order Lepidoptera; family Noctuidae; genus Helicoverpa; species Helicoverpa armigera. The sequence continues at coordinate 9,574,522 of NC_087141.1, forward strand.
AAAATCGGACTCGTCCGGGGAAAAAATGCGATTTACGCCAAATGCCAAATTCGAAATGGCAGCCCTAGTCACGATGTGTGGATCTTTGATACGTTTTTACGCAAAATCTTAGTAACACATTGTTACGAAACTTTACAGTACTGTAGCGTTCAATTCAGTCCATCAGTGTTATATACATATAGGCTTCTATTTATCCGGATGAAGGATTTTTTTCCAAGCAAAACAGCTAGGCAATCACTTTAACATAATCGAGGTTTCACACCTCATAATACTCAGCCGATTAGCTCCAAATCTCTAGCCCAACAGACCCGGAAACCAACCAATCCATCCAGCATGAAACTAGCTACATCCATACACCCTGGAACGTATCTCCAGCACCATAAATCAATTTCTAATAGAATTAGTAGCGCTTGAGGGGTCCTCAGAGTAATTGGAAGCTGTCGGCCAATACACTGAAATTGAGTTACTGTGATAAATTCATACCTTGTTTACAATTTACTAGATCTTGTAGCGTGTTCAATTTGATAATCGAATTAACTAAGCTTATAGGATTATAGATTACCAACTAGCTGTTTCCCCGCGGTTCCACTCTCGTTCTGAGGGGTTTACTAAACGCACCCAGATAAAAGTAGCTTATATTCGTTCAAGGGCTCTAGACTGTCTCGTAGTCATTAAAATCAATTCAGTAGTTCTAGCGTGAAGACGTGACAGACAAGCCGAGTTGTTTTCGCATTAATGTTCAGCTAATTTCCTTCCTCATCTGCCTAACTTTTTTCCACCTACATAATGTTGGGGTCGGTCCAATCGAAATTGTTGCAGCTGAGTACCCATGTTCATGGAGCGACTGTCTATATGACGTCCGTATAAACATTTTTACTTACCTAAAAGTTGAAGCTATCCCTATTTTGAAGCCTGAAAGCATTTCTAAGAGTAATGTATCAGCGAAAGTTGAAGCTTATACTTCAGCAATCCATATTGCGGCTTGGCAGATCTCCAACTCCTCACAGTTGACTTGTCTCAGTTGATCGACAAGTGGACGGCAGAACCGTTCTGACTTCTGACCGTCAACAAATAGCAAGTAAGACCTAAAGTACCTAGTCTAAGCAAACTAATATTATCAATACGAAAGTTCCTATGTATGGATGTTTATTAATCTCTCACGCAAATACTAGTGGATGGATTTTAATGAAATTCAGCAGTAATATGACCTATGTATCAGAATGGAATAAAGGCAACTTTTTATTCGGGCACGGAAAGTTGTTCCCTCGATAAGCGGGTGAAACCTCTGGCATAAGCTAGTAATATTACAAACAGCTTTCACAGTAGGCTTATTAAATTGTGTCACAGTAAAACTACCAAAAAAGTAATACCACGATCTAAAAACTACCGTCAGACGTTTTTAATTTCTCAGTTCAAACAAGGTTTTCAATTGGTCGCTGTCCCGCGATGAATAGAGGTCGTGGTATAATAGTCATAGATAAAATAGACCACTTTGCTATCTCAACGGTTATGCCTTTTCATTCAATAGTCAATTGTTTTGTGGTATTTAAACAGAGTGTTAAGTATATGTGTATTTTCAGGAAATATTCTTTTATGGTCTATCTGTTTTCGATTATGAAACAGCCAAAGTCATTAAACTTGGATTAGTAAGAACTGCTCAAATGTGCCTTGAAACAGTAAATTGAATTGGAACTGAAAACATAATTCAATATACTTACTGTCTGCTCTGCGTGGTTTTACTCACGTTTCAGGAGAATCACTTTCCCCAACTTAGTAAAACGTTGCCTGAAACAACAAAATACTTATAGTATGTCCCATTTTAGGCTCTGGCTAGCTAGATTATTTGTGACAGACACAGGAACTTTCGCATTCCCATTTTTCAATAATAGTAAGGATAAACCTTCCTAATTACTATACATAACTGATTCTAATAATTTCACTAGATATATAAAAACGTTTTCTTCTCAACATATTTCATATCAATCTGCAGGCTTAAACGAAACGTTTTCATTCACTTTGCGAATCTCTGCTTTGAAGCTTTCTTTTAAATTAACCACGAACATTTTAATTTGAAAACTCACTCAAAACCCTGTGTGCTTGCAATCAAAATCCAATTACTGCTATACTGTCATATCTTCATTTCTTCTAGTCAAACAAGAATTTTAATTTCAGAAGATTTCCCTTTAATGCAGTTGGTAATATCCTATTTTTAGATCTTAAGCATGAACTACCTATAATAATATGGAAATACTCGTGGCTACGTACCGCATCGGTCGATCATAAGGTTAAGCAATGCTTGGTGTGGTCAGTCCGTGGGTAGATGACCATCTTGTCATATCGAGCTTCTCATGTGTTCCAGAAAGCATGTTAAATTGGTCCTGGATGTCAATTGAACATCTTAGGCAGTCGTTACAGGTAGCCAGAAGCCAGAAAGTCTGACAACCAGTCTTATCACGAGGGTATTGGATTGTCCAGGGAACAAGGTTGAGGAGGTTAGATAGGCAGTCACTCCTTGATAAACACTGGTACCTATGTGCATCCACTTATGCCAAATGTAAGCTGCCCTTAACACAGCTAAGAAGTAAAAGGCTAGCCAGATGATTATCTTGCAACATTATATCTATCTACAGCTACTAATATTATAAGTTTTCTATTATCAAGCTAAGAATTTCCAATTATCCGCCTATCCTTTGAAGCCTGCTTGCAATGTGGTCTCAGCTGCATTACACGAAGATAGGCATTTAATAATTTGTTAGCAGATACGAAGGAACATCCTTTCTTTTACGTCATATAACTTCATGAAAGGATTTCTGTGAAAAATTATTTAATAGAGGAGACAGGTAAGTAATAACATGATAAAATGTATCACTCAATGGTTAAAAATAATTGAAATAAAACCAAATATAATTAAAGTGATTCTGAAAAAATATATCAATACATCTATATTAATATTATAAAGAAGAAAACTTTGTTTGTTTGTTTGGTTGTAATGGATAAACTCAAAAACTACTGGACCGATTTTAAATATTCTTTCACCATCAGAAAGCTATATTATCTGCGAGTAACATAGGCTATATTTTATCCCGATGCGGGCAGTAGCTCCCACGGGACGCGGGTGAAACCGCGGGAAAACGGCTAGTACTCAATACCTTTAAAATAGATATTTAAAAAATATTTTATAAGCTCTAACTCTTTTGAATACTATCACAGCAGAAGAAACTTTGATATTAGCAATTTAATCTCAAGTGTTGCATATTCCACCCGCAGCTTAATTCACGCATTGCAAATTAGTTTCAAACTTGATTATTATAATAAGTTGAGCAGTATGCTAAGTAAAATATACAAACTTAACAGTAACCATCATCTTACATCACTACATTATAAAATAACTAGCGACCCGCTCCGGCTTGGCACGGGATAACAGTATTCCCCTAATATTTAATGTATGTTATTATACATGTAAACCTTCCTCTTTAATCACTCTATCTATTAAAAAAACAGCATGCAAATCGGTTGCGTAGTTTTAAAAATTTAAGCGTACGAAGGGACATAGGGATGGTAAATCCCTCGCAACGTCCGGCTCAAAACTACTGCACGGATTATCGTACGATTTTTACCAAAAGACATAGTGACTTGTAAAGATTCTTTTCCGGTTGCTTCTGGAATAATCTCCGATATAGTCGTCATTCTATATTTTTAAAATTTTATTCTAAAAAGGACCTCTTTTTAAAAGGGAACCACTTTATATTTCGTAAGATCCTATTCCGTTGGAACTTCGCCAAAATAATTAATGCAATTCCTTTGTAAATAAAAGGAAACAAATGAATTTTGTAGTGGCAACACTGACTTACACAAAAACTCAAAAGAAAGATATTTCATTTGCTTTATCTTTGCTTCCTTTTGTCTTAAATACGTTCTTTTGTTTTCAGCTGAATTACGGGCGGGCAAGAGAAAAATCCCTTGAAATTTTGGCAATTTAACTTTCTTATTTAGAGCCCCTTGTCATCATCCTCCAAGCCTTTTTTTAACTATGTTGGGGTCGGCTTCCAGTATAACCGGATGTAGCTGAGTACCAGTGTTTTACAAGGAGCGACTGCTCTATCTGACCTCCCCAACCCAGTTACCCGTGCAACCCAATACCCCTTGGTTAGACTGGTGTCAGACTTACTGGCTTCTGTATTACTCGTAACGACTGACAAGGATGTTCCATGACAGCCGGGACCTACAGTTTAACGTTCAATCCAAAACACAGTCATTGGTGTCTAAAATATTTATAGAAAGTACATACAAACTTAGAAAAATTGCATTGGTACTTGCCTGACCTGGAATCGAACCCGCGCCCTCATAGTGGTTGGTTCTTTGCCCACTAGGCCACCACGAGTACTTTTAGAGTCCCTTGTCAAAAATTAAATAAACATGTTCAAAAAGCTATCGTTATATATTCAACTAAAAAAGTTTTTTCATATATCAAAAAACACAAGTCATTATTTCTCCATATCGGCAATTCAGCAGTTCTGTAAAGTCTTAAAAGATTTAATAGTATTTTATGCTTGTAAGCACATGACAAACGTAGCTTAGAAGCATTATAAATTCTCTGTAAGTTATTTAAATTTTATGTTAAAAAACATATTCTTTTTCAACCGTAAGTTTCAGAACTAAAGCATGTTTTAAAATAGACTAACCATTTTCCCGCGGTATCAACCTTACCGGGATAAAATATAGCTTATGTTACTCCTGAATCGGGTAGCTTTCCAACAATCAAATCGGTTCAGTAGTTTCGGAGTCTTTAGAGCACAAACAAACAAAAAATGTTGCCTCATTATTAGGTATGTTTCATCATTTTGTATAAGGGCTCTTCGTGTTTTCATAAAAGGCTATTTAACCCCAATTTCAGCTTTACGAGTTTAACTGTAAAACCCTGTATATACATTTTATTTCACAAACGTATGCACAAGTTACTTTAATTATTCGACCTATTTATGTAGCTCAATTTAAGATACAATGCCTATTATTTTATTTAATCTAGTCACAAGTACCTATTTTATAGTTAAATCACATTTTTAATACTCTCATTGGGCACTCTCTAAAAATTATTGTACCTATTTACGGCAAAATAGGGCTACATTTAAAAATATATTTTCGGAAAAACTGTTTAAAACTAATCGGCTTAATTTACACGCAAACAAATTAATTAGAAAAACTAACTCAATGTCGTTTTTAACCCTTCATGCTTAACCCTGCGTTGACCATGAATTCAGGCTTATAGCTATCTGACATTGAAGGTCAAGTTGTGACCTTTAGACAAGGTGTAAGGTCATAAACGAACCCTATGGCTAGGGTGAAACTTTTCGAATTTATTGAATACTAACTGTTCCCCGTGTGTTCGCCCGCTTTGTGAGGGAATTACTTTATGTAGCCGGATAAATCGTAGCATAATGTGTCTTTTTCACCATCTGTATACCAAACATTTAAATCAGTTCAGTAGTTTTGACGTGAAAACGAGATTGCACATATTAGTAACATTACCTCTTGTAAGGATTTCAGTTTCTTGAACTTTGCTGACATATACTTTTTGTTCGAGAGGTTTATTGGGCTTATTGCACTATGTTTTATGTTTTCCAATATAGCCTTTGTGAGCTGTATTTTGAATTATTATTATCCTCGATAAATGTTACATAACATTATGTCAAATCGTAGGAATAGAAAAAACCATGATAAAAAAGAATTTATATCTTTGATTTTGACTTTTTAGTCTAGACACACGGCAGTGTGTCCGCCAAGTTCGAGCAAAAAAAGCGACACACCGGCCGTGGGTTATATTACACGAACCATTTCGGGCCAAATTCGACCCCCTTGTAACTCAAAATCTATTTTATTTACGCATATCAAAGGATGATGGGTAAAATTGGCCGGTATATCCAATGAAAACCATTCGCATATCAAATGATAGCTTATACCCTAAGCTTCATTTTTTGTTATGGGCACAACCTTGTAAACCACCGGAGAACGAAGATATAACACCTGATAGCATAGGACAGCCCATGGACTTGAACCACCTCAGTGCGTATGGGAGGGATGTTTAAGTGCATTATTATTGTCAATAATTGTCAGAACGAGTCACAGAAGGTATCTGTGCCCATATTTTCCAAGTTTATTGAAAAAAAAAAGATTATTTTGCAGGTAGTATTTACAACGTATGGTGTACGTATTCCGCCGTTCTGGTGAGTCTAACCGGTAAATCCAATAAAAACCATTCGCATATCAAATGATAGCTTATACCCTAAGCTTCATTTTTTGTTATGGGCACAACCTTGTAAACCACCGGAGAACGAAGATATAACACCTGATAGCATAGGACAGCCCATGGACTTGAACCACCTCAGTGCGTATGGGAGGGATGTTTAAGTGCATTATTATTGTCAATAATTGTCAGAACGAGTCACAGAAGGTATCTGTGCCCATATTTTCCAAGTTTATTGAAAAAAAAAGATTATTTAGCAGGTAGTATTTACAACGTATGGTGTACGTATTCCGCCGTTCTGGTGAGTCTAACCGGTAAATCCAATAAAAACCATTCGCATATCAAATGATAGCTTATACCCTAAGCTTCATTTTTTGTTATGGGCACAACCTTGTAAACCACCGGAGAACGAAGATATAACACCTGATAGCATAGGATAGCCCATGGACTTGAACCACCTCAGTGCGTATGGGAGGGATGTTTAAGTGCATTATTATTGTCAATAATTGTCAGAACGAGTCACAGAAGGTATCTGTGCCCATATTTTCCAAGTTTATTGAAAAAAAAAAGATTATTTAGCAGGTAGTATTTACAACGTATGGTGTACGTATTCCGCCGTTCTGGTGAGTCTAACCGGTAAATCCAATAAAAACCATTCGGATATCAAATGATAGCTTATACCCTAAGCTTAATTTTTTGTTATGGCCAAAACCTTGTAAACCACCGGAGAACGAAGATATGACACTTGATAGCATAGGACAGCCTATGAACTTGAACCACTTCATTTTGTATGGGAGCGATGTTTAAGTGCATTATATTATTGTCCATATTAGTCAGGACATATCACACGAGGAAATGCTATCTCCAATAATGGAAATAATATACGGTGGTAGAAGTAAAAGTTTTTATGTTTTGTTTTGCTATTAAAACAATTATGCCTAGTTAAGACCGATTTTAATTGATAATCTACCCTAGGCTTATTTAAATAAGTGATAAGTTGACGAAAATACATCATGCAATGAATTTTTCTACTATGGATATTATTTTAACAAAAAAAAAATGGTGCAAAAAGTATAATTCTTTTGTGCCCGACTGTACTTATTTCCGGTCGATTCTTGACATGAACTGTATTATTTCAGTAACTGTAGGGTATAAGCAATAATCTAATTCACATTAGAACTTTATTGGTTATCAGGCCAGGGTTCATACAAAATTGCCCATCATCCTTTCTAGTATCTGTTGAGACCCCCTCACTTATCTAAAATACAAAATTTCATTAATATACCTATTGTAGATTTTGAGATATTGACGTCAGAAAATCGCTATTTTTACTATACACTTATTCACTTATTCACTGACTCACTCATCAAAAACCTAGACCACTTCCAATGGTCGTATTGACTTGAAATTTGGCATGGAGGTAGGTCTTTATGTCAAGGTAAAGGAAAAAATCTGAAAATGGCCAAGTGTGAGTCGGTTTCATAATGTTGAAGGTGTTTTATACCCGGTGTAAAGGAGAAGGGGACTTCTGGGCCCAGCAGTTAACTACCTGAAATATGTATTAAAAAAACCGTTACATTTTTTTAAATAAAATCACAAAATATGGTACCAGGATTCTACCCAGGAAGAGAGAAAACTTAAATTAAGATAATAAGACTAAATAATCGATTAAATAATGCCTGAAATGCCTGAATTACTAGTAATCTACTGTATTTTTATTCCGGCAACACTTGTTGGTGGCATGCGTCTGTCACTGACTGACAGATGCACTCGTTTGTTTTCTTTCATTCTGAGTGCGCACATATTTTCCTGGTTTTACTATTTAAACCCACGACCTTGGCTTTTCGACGGATCTTGCTACTCTGAATTACCTGGCTCTCGATTTTGGACAACTGTTACGCCTATCGATTGGATATCGACGACATGGATCGCTGTATGAATTGTACGATTGCGCTTGGTCGCAGTAATTCTATTGGAAGAAAAGTCTTGGAGGATGAGGCGATTTTAACAGTTATTCGTCAGTGGCGTGCATCTCAGCCTGTAAGTTTTTACCCATTTTTTACATATTCAAATCGTGCTTTTAGCAAGCCATTTTAACTTCATATCTATCGGTTTATTGGACAGTATTATATTAGATCAATAGTCAATTAGTTAGCTTAAGGTCTCTGCACACAGCGGGCGGCGCGGCGGGACGGGACGGCGACGCGACGCTGAGCAGTTGTAATGGTCTATTCACACAGCGGGCGTGGACGGCGGCGACGCGACGCTGAGCAGTTGTAATGTACTAGAGCGACAGTTACCGTCGCGTCGAGCGGGGCGGCTCTGTGTGAAGTCGTCCATAGTATCTAGACGACTACGACTTCACACAGAGCCGTCCCGCTCGTCGCGACGGTAACTATCGCTCTGTGTGAAGTCGTCCATAGTATCTAGTACATTACAACTGCTCAGCGTCGCGTCGCCGTCCCGTCCCGCCGCGCCGCGCCCGCTGTGTGCCTTTAAATAGACATATATTTTAATCTGTGGAATGTGGAGTTTGATCATTTCTCTTATAAAAAAAGTGAAGGTCACCCTCGAGTCCCGATAAATCAATTTCGGTCTCGGTTGTGACATCGACATTATTGAACATGCACTAGGGGTTGAACAAGATTTAAATGGTTATGTTATTTCAGGTAACCAGTGAGAACGTTGTATGCCAAGCATGTTGGGACTTGGCCCAAGATGTGGTTCTTGGAAGACGTGCGATTGATGCACCAACCCAAGTTGGCCATTCAAGCGTATGTCTCCGCTGTGGTCGTTCACTCTTAGCCCGGCGGTTCAACCACCTTCTTCGTAATGATTCTGCTCGTGAATCTGCGATATATAATGTGATTAGAGAGTGGATTCTACCACAAACGGTAAGATAGTTTAGTATTATATTTTAAATTATTTAAACTATATCTATACTAATATTATAAAGTGAAAGAGTTTGTTTGGTGCGTTCAACGCACTAATCTCAGAATCTACTAGTCCGACTTTAAAAATCTTGTCTGTTAGATAGCCTATTTATTGAGAATGGTTACATAACATTACGCTACATCCAATAGCAGCGGAGCAGTAAACAAAGATGCTAGTGAAACCGTGAGGTTCAGCTAGTTAAAATAATAAAACATTTATTTGTAAAGCTAACATGATTTAAAACTAGCACTAAATCATAAAAATAAAACACTTAACTGAAAGACAAGGGCACCCGACACAGGTTAGGTTAGGGTTATTTTTTATTACTATCTGGACTACTGTATTATAGTATAATAGTGAATTTTTATTTTTGAAGGTGGACGAGGCAAGTCGTATATGCCATTCCTGTTGGATATTAGCAGACAGAGCTGCTGTTCATATGAGTACAGGTCCTTCGACTTCCTCACAAAGTAACCCACCGCCAGCCCAATCATCAGTTGGTGTTTCTGTTGGACAATTGGATGAAAATCATGACAACATTCTACACGAACCTGAGAATGTTTCCATTCAACCAGAACAAAACCAAGGTAATGATGATGTGCATGAACCCTCAGTGGAACTACATTCACCAAGTGCCCCAATTGTGGAACCAGTACAACAGCACCCTGAACCAACAATTGTATTGCCAGATTATATGCGGGCAGTTGAAACAGAGCGACGGTGCTTCATAGAAGGTTGCCAGAGAACTGAACGATATAGAGTTCCTCTAGCAACGAGAAAAATGTTGCTTAATGAGCATAAATATTATGTACCACAAAATAATCGACTTTGTGATATACATTTAGTAATTGAGGCATGGGACTTCCTTGATAGTTTAAGGAGTAATTATTTACAAACATTTACTGCAAGACATATCCAAGATATGTTTACACTAAAAGAAACCCCAAAAGAAAGGTTTTGAATTTTGAAAATATTGATAATATGGACGACCATGTTGTGCATACCTGGATCGGGTTTACTAAAGTTCAGTTCCGTCAATTATTTGATGAGGTTCCACAATTGATAGAAATTCGTAATAGTTCTTCAGTTTTAGCAGCCTATCTTATCAAATTAAGAAGTGGGGACTCAAATGAAAGATTAGCAACATTATTTAAAACATCTAAGAAAACTTTAGCCAAGTGGCTGTGTCAAGCCCGTGACATATTAACTGAACATTTTGTGCCTCGGCACTTAGGTTTAGAACACATCACTAGAGAACAAATAAAAGAAAGGAACTTAGCCATTCCTAGTGCTTTATTTGAAGGAGATTCTAGGCCCATCGCTATATTTGATGGAACTTACTGTTATATTGAAAAAGCTCTAATTATTTATATCAAAAAACATACAGTTTGCATAAATATAGGAACTTAACCAAACCTTTTTAATGGTGTGCACAGATGGTTACATCATTGATGTTTTGGGCCCCTATCCAGCTACCACGTCAGACTCAGATATAATGAGACATGAATTTTAAGTGGAAACCCACTCCAGGATTTTTCCAAAATGGTGATGTATTTATACTGGATAGGGTTTCCGAGATTCATTACCTTTGTTAAACCAATGTGGATATAGGACATACGTGCCTGCTACTTTGGCGCAGGGTGAAACACAGCTGTCAACACTTGACGCAAACAAATCGAGGGCAGTCACCATTTGCCGTTGGGTCGTTGAGATTGTGAACGGTAGGTTTAAAAGAGATTTCAAATTATTCAGGCAATGTTATTTTAATACAGCCTCAAGAAGTTTAATAAGAGATTTTAAGGTGGCTGCTGCTCTCATAAATAGGTTTCACCCTCCCATAACCGATAGAATAGACTGTGGGGCTATCATTAATCAGATTAATTTAAATATGAATAGACATAACATATTAGGTGATTTTATTGTTAACAACCAATATAATAGACGTAGGGCTGATTTTGAAACAATAACTATTCATAATGATAATTTAAATGATTTTCCCCAGTTGTCATATGATGAATTAATTCTTGTATGCTTAGGTACATATCAATTAAAGCAGGCACGGTCCTATTTTGGTGAACATTTGCGGGAAATGATGGGTTTATAATAGAAGTGTGCAGGGAGGTAAGCAGCAGCCTTCTTCGACAGCTGTCAGCTTCAAATACTTCTTGGTTATTGCGAGGCCGAATACAATCCCGCCATATAAGTCGCAAAACATATTTTGTTTATATTTTAGTTGATAGCTGTCGAAGAGGACGAGATTCAATATTATCATATTATTGTAATTGTATTGTAGGTAGAAGAACTGTAGGCTGCTGTGCCCATGTAATGTGCATTATATGGTATCTCAGTTGGGCAAGATTCCAAGAAAATATCGTACCCCCTGCACAATTTTTAGATGACATTCTAATAATAATTGAAGATGAATGATAATACATGTTTAATTATTAAGTATATTGGTGTTTTATTTTACTTCCTTCTCCCTTTTTTAGTTTTTAAAAGGTTGGTTCCTGCTGCTTATAGGTTACAGGAAATTGCAAGTAGAAACTTGTCTTCGACTATAGCGAAAGGCCGCGTTTCCACTGACGCGGAGCTGGGCGGAGAGGAGCTTAGCGGTGCACAAATTGACCAATGATTATGCTTGAAATCTCCGCTCCGCTTCAATGGAAACAGTACGAGCGGGGTGGAGCAGAGCTGAGCGAATATTCATACATCGAGGCGGTGCAGAGCGGAGGACAGCGAGCATTGGGGTGCAGAGCGGAGGACAGCGGGCGGTACGGAGCGGTGCGGAGCGGGCGGTGCGTGACTCGCGTGCAGTGTGTCTGTAAAAATGCGCGATTCCAAAAGCATGCTCCACTCCGCTCTGCTCCGCTCACTGACCACTCACCGCTCTTCATCGCTCCTCTCCGCTCAGCTGCGCTCCTCTCCGCCCAGCTCCGCTTCAGTGGAAACACTGACCACTTTTCACCGCTCTTCTCCGCTCCTCTCCGCCCAGCTCCGCGTCAGTGGAAACGCGGCCAAAGTCCAGGGCACGCGCCGGTTGCCGCTGCGTAGGGTGATGTCTCGAAGATCTAACAGGTTAGGCTTTCACATGCTTCATGCATAAAACCATTACACAACCGAAGTGATTCAGAAGTATTTCGCAAATTACATAAAAAATACAATGTTATAATATAACCTAACTTTTACTATAATTCAGATAACTTGGTTTCTGGGTAGCCAAAATTCACCAAATTTTTAGTGAAGCCTTGTTATTATATCCTCTTACAAATAAGGCTACTTTGATTCAGTTAACACCTGGGCCCAGGAACCTATGGAGCCATTCCCTTCTCCACCCAACTAAAACGAACTAAAGGACAATGCCAGGGTGTGGGCTCAAAGTTTGCCCAGCAGTGGGAGTAGTTCCAGGGGGTTCCATAGTGCACTTTGAAAACGTAATGCAAATATTTTTGAAATCGCTTCCTGGAGTCCCGAGGAAAACCGGTTCAAATATTCCACATGAACAGTCGCTTTACAAAGCTTGAGCCATTTGTCCAGTAGTGGGAGTTGTCAAAACAGGTTCTTGACTTCACTCTTAACACGAAATTAAAATATTTTTGAAATCGGTCCCAGGGGTCCCGAGGAAAACCGGTTCAAATGTTCTCCATAGTTAGTCACTTAACAAAGCCTGAGCCATTTGCCCAGTAGTGAAAGTGGTCGAAATAGGTTCTTTACTGCACTGTTAACACGAAATCCAAATATTTTGGAAATCGGTCCCAGAGGTCCCGGGAAAACCGGTTCTAATGTCAAACTCGAACAGTCACTTTATAAAATTCAAGCCATTTGCCCAGTTGTGGGAATGGTTAGAATAGGTTCTTTACTTCACTGTTAATACGAAATCCAAATATTTTAGAAATCGGTCCCAGAGGTCCCGAGAAAAACCGGTTCTAATGTTCAACTTGAACAGTCACTATATAAAGACCAAGCCATTTGCCCAGCAGTGGGAATGGTTAGAATAGGTTCTTTACTTCACTGTTAATACGAAATCCAAATATTTTAGAAATCGGTCCCAGAGGTCCCGAGAAAAACCGGTTCTAATGTTCAACTTGAACAGTCACTATATAAAGACCAAGCCATTTGCCCAGCAGTGGGAATGGTTAGAATAGGTTCTTTACTTAACTGTTAATACGAAATCCAAATATTTTAGAAATCGGTCCCAGAGGTCCCGAGAAAAACCGGTTTAAATGTTCCACGTGAACAGTCTGTTTACAAAGCCTGTGCCATTTGTCCAGTAGTGGGAGTGGTTGAAATAGGTTCTTTAATTCACTTTTAACAAAAAATCAAAACATTTTTAAAATCAGTCCCAGGGGTCCCGAGGAAAACCGGTTCAAATGTTCTCCTTAGATAGTTACTTTACAAAGTCTTACGCATTTGCCCAGTAGTGGGAGTGGTCAAAATAAATTCTTTACTTCACTCTTAAACGAAATTAAAATATTTTTGGAATCGCACCCTGGGATCCCGAGGAAAACCGGTTCAAATGTTTTCCATAGATAGTCACTTTACAAAGTCTTAGGCATTTACCCAGTAGTGGGAGTTGTCAAAATAGGTTATTCACTTCACTCTTAATACATCATCCTCCGAGCTTTTTTCCCAAACTACGTTGGGGTCGGCTTCCAGTCTAACCGGATGTAGCTGAGTACCAGTGCTTTACAAGGAGCGACTGCCCTATCTGACCCCCTCAACCCAGTTACCCGGGCAACCCGATACCCCTTGGTTAGACTGGTGTCAGACTTACTGGCTTCTGACTACCCGTAACGACTGCCAAGGATGTTCAATGACAGCCGGGACCTACAGTTTAACGTGCCATCCGAAACACAGTCATTGGTGTCTAAGATATACTTAGAAAGTACATACAAACTTGGAAAAGTTGCATTGGTACTTGCCTGACCTGGAATCGAACCCGCGCCCTCATACTCGAGAGGTTGGTACTTTGCCACCCAAATATTTTTGAAATCGCTCCCAGGGGTCCCGAGGAAAACCGGTTCAAATGTTTTCCATAGATAGTCACTTTACAAAGTCTTAGGCATTTACCCAGTAGTGGGAGTTGTCAAAATAGGTTATTCACTTCACTCTTAATACGAAACCCAAATATTTTTGAAATCGGTCCCAGGGCTCCCGCGAAATTAACCTGACAAGACTTTTCTTCCAATTAGGTCTCATACATACATTGTCAATCTCAACGCTCAGTATGTGGCGGTCTATCCAGTAGTGGAAAATGTTGGAATGGCTTATTTTTTTTACTTACTGTGATTTTAAAATACATTCTAAAAGCATAGGATTCAAATAAGAACTGACCCTGATTTCCCGAAAAAAAGGCAATTACCGCAGTACAAAATCTAGAAGATCAAGACTCCTGCGCTATGAGCTATCTACTAGAAAAATCTTGTCAAGACGAATAAAATACGAGGTAGTTAGTAGATAAAAATAAAAATATTCTATTCTATTCTATTCTAAAAATAACGTTGAGGAGTTCCCTAGTCTCTCTGTTGCCTGATGATTACTTGGCAAGTTTTAATAGAAAATTAAATACTACGTTTAGTAGGTTTATAACAAGGTGTATGAAAACTTGCCAAGTAACATCATTAAAAAGTAACTATTTTTAACTGAGGTATGTGTATGGAACTTGGTACTTATTCAGATCTCACTTCTTTTATAGGCGAAGCATTCCCATATTATCGAACTTGGCAGTCTTTCACATTTTTGTTTTGGATTACTCTAAATTAAGCGGACTATTTAATTATAGACGTCTCGTTCGTGGTGGTTTGTACCAAGTTTCTAAGCTTTTGGACATTCTTGCCCAACCTCTATTAATCGCATTACTTTAAAAATACCCGTTCCTAAGCTGGGACTTTTTAGGAAAAACTGTGCCTATATGGCACCATTAATTGATAATTCTCTGACTAAGGGAATGAGTATTAAGTTTCTTTGGGCTCATAAATTAATATGGAAACTAATAGGAGTATTTACGCAAATAAAAACGATCACATATTTATCGGGTATTAGACTAACTAAAAGCTTTGATTAAATTCACAATACTGTTACAGCCTTTTTATCGTCCCACTGCTGGGCACAGGCCTCCTCTCACATGGAGAAGGATTGAGCATTAATCACCACGCTTGCTCAATGCGGGTTGGTGATTTCAGACTTTATAGTCCAGGTTTCCTCAAGATGTATTCCTTCACCTTTTTATCAGCCATTGGTGTCTAAGTATACTTAGAAAGTACATACAAACTTAGAAAAGTTGCACGAAAGGTTGGTTCTTTACCCACTAGGCCTAAAGTCGTGGTGGCCTAGTGGGTAAAGAACCAACCTTTCGAGTATGAGGGTGTGGGTTCGATTCCAGGGTCAGGCAAGTACCAAATTCACAATATACATTTAAAAAAAATACAAGTATCGGGACAACTGTCGGCCGACTGTTTAAGTTTTCAGTGTGTACTCAAAGAGTGACTGACACAAACCCATTCGTGAAACTACCCGTTACGAAAGTAGGGTCGGTATAGTCCGCGCAAATCGCATTTATTACGACCCTTACCCAGGGGAATTCCGATACCAATTTACAATTCCATTTATTCAAGTTATTTCTGGAATTTTTTGATGGACTTGGAAGTCATTTAAATTTCTCGTCGATGGTTGTTTTTTAATGATTGCATTTGAGATTAATGTTCTTAGTACATAGTGTTTAGTATTTTTATTTATGTGAAAGTCAGTTTGTTGCGCTTTTAGGGATGATTTGAAGAAGATTTTACTGATTACTGGTATGTCTGATATAGTTACATTCGTGTGTTTGAATTAAATGGATTTTCTTTCTTTTCTTTCTTTCTTTCAAGATGAAGAGTAGTGTGACTGTTTTTTTGTAGGTATCTCTAATTGCTAAAACAAAATAAAATAACACAGGTTCAAATAAAACAGTTCGATGTAATAAAATGGTAAAACAGTTTAAAGGTTTATGACGTCATTTGGTAGATATACCCTATATATCTTGGAGATGAGAAACAGCTACTATAATATTTTTATTCTACTGAAAGTAAGCATATTGCTATTGTGTGTAAATCCAGTTTAGGTATTTTGGCAAAGTGTTGTTTAGAGCAAGTGAAAGCCGGTTTAATTCCAAAGGACGTGTCAGAAAGCTTATAAGGGTTCGTGTCAACATGTCCGACAATAAATCCTAAGGATAGACACAAATAGAGCGACGATAGGAATTATATGTCAAAACCCGTTATTCTCTAGTAGGGTAGAAAATGATTATAGATTAAGCCAGCTTGTTTAACTGACCATTTGTCACACTTAACGCTAAATTACGTGTGTTTCACAATCAATATACAACAATATATGATATAGCCGTTTTCCCGCTGTTTCACCCGCGTCCCGTGGGTGCTACTGCCCGCACCGGGATTAAATATAGCCTATGTTACAAGCAGATAATATAGCTTTCTAATGGTGAAAGAATATTTAAAATCGGTTCAGTAGTTTTTGAGTTTATCCATTACAACCAAACAAACAAACAAAGTTTTCCTCTTTATAAAATTAGTATAGATTAGACAAGGCTATCAGATGCTTTTTACATACCATCAAAAGATACAAATGAGTATAAGAAGTGACTGCCTATAGACCTCCTCAACCCAGTTACCCGGGCAACCTAATACCCCTAGGTAAGACTGGTTGTCATTTACTTTTTACACACCAATTAGTCATAATCTGTTGTACACAAAATCTTCTATTTAAAACTGACCTGACAAATTAAGCTCCAATTAAACTAACTTTTACTGTACATTCAACTCGCTGTCAAATCGTAGTTTAATTGCCGCTATTTTCCCAACTTTTAAGGGTAATTACCCTAAACTGGGGTAATGATTACCCCTCATTTGCTAAAGTTACCCTGGACGGAGTTATTATGAGGGACTAGAAGAGATGATTATTTTTCGCGTTAAGTTTGGGTCAAGTTATTATTTGAACTTAATGGGACCCTTTTTGTTCAGTTGGAAATGATAATTGCTTTCGTTTCGGTAATTTAACAATACCAATTTAGTTGTAATGGGAGTTTGAACAAGAAATATTATTATTATTTCCTTTTAACCAGTAAAGCAAAAGGAGGTGAGCTATAAGTTGGGCAGAGCTGGATTTGGATGCAGTTTTTTTTTTATTTGTAATCTAATTTTCCAGCTTGTAATGTTGACATTCAGCTATAAGATAAGTATACATAGGTAATTTAATAAAAAAATTAACTATGTAAATGCCATTTATTAAAATAATTTTAAATTATAGCTTAGAATTTTATCATAGAAAAACATTGCGCTTGAAACATAGCAAAGCGTCAATTCAAAGAATTCATTCTAACATCTAAGATGGCGCGCTCAGCTAAAATTGAATTCAAACATGAATTTGCGGAATAGAGTATTCAATGCGCACCAACTTTATTCTGAACTTTTAGAAATACAATTAATGCAATACACTTACTAACTTTATGTCCAATATTATTCTGACACAGAGCTAATCAATTTTCTTAAAAAAACCTGTATGAATATAAAATGAATACACTCTAATTTTTGCCTGGATACTTCTTTTAGATGCTTGCGACATATTCCAGTCAAAAAAACCTTTTAAAATATGATTAAGGTTCTAAAAACCATGATAAGCTCGTTTTTTCCCAAAACCACAGAAGACACTATACTTATCATTCAAGTGCTTAAAGTTTTTCTTCCAAACCCGAAGCCCTAGAAAAACTGCAACAAACAACTGGTAGGTAAACCATTTTACTTGAAACTAAACGCAACTAGTACAATAACTTCAGTTCGTTCAATTTCATTCGTTCTTTCGTTAACTGTTCCCCGGACACTTATTACCCGCGGATAATTTATTGTACCATGTGTTAACCAAGCGCAGCGTAGGGTTAAGATTATCGATAAAAGTGTTACGAAAAACTTTCTCGTTTTCTCTGGGGACAGAAAAGTTTTAAGCGTTTTAGCAAATGTATTTTTTATTTTGTTTTTAATGTCTTCTTGAAGGTTTTATAAAAGTTGGCACTAAGTTCGAAAAAGTTTTCTGTTTTAATTTTAATACAGTTTTCTATGTGTATTTTGATTAAATATGCAATATTGTTCATTAATTCCACTTTTTAATATTATAAAGCTGAAGCAAAGCTGTTCAAAGCCCATTTATGTAGGAAGGCTACTTTTTCTTCTGGTGCTTTAAGTGGTTCCCGCGAGACTCGATTAAAATGGCTTGCGGAAGCTATTCACTAAATAAAGTGTTGAAGGCCTAATAAAATCACCTTTAAAGAATACTCCCAAAAAATCCCAACCTAAGGTTAATTAACAAAAACAAAAGATACAGCTCAACCCTTCAGCTATCACAACGAGCCGTGACCCTTTCTGACCTTGACCTTCAGACCCCCCTTACCGTCACTAAGTGAGTCTTTACCTCAGTTCATGAGGCGTATCATATGCGTGACTGTGCCCCATTTATTGAGCAAACGAATACTTGTTTACAAGACCAGTGCATTATAGATGGACAGACATGACATGTGTACTAACGTGGGAACATGTGACCCAGCGTTGAAGGGTTAAAGGTCATAAATTATGCAAACATGTGAAGAAAATTCGTACTTTTGGAGTGAATGTATTTTTTGGCGAAAGTCGAATGTGCTTGAAAGTTTGGTAATTTAAAAGTTTACGGTTGAAGCTTTTGTTACAAAGTTGTTTTATATTTAAGATAATGTTAATTTAATTAGGTACTTGGAAAGTTAAGAAATGTAGATAATATTTCGTACTCGACTGCACAAACGACGGTAATACCTATGTTTTTTTTTTCTTTGGGTCGACACGATATGATTCGTTATTTCTCTTATTGCATAAGCATTTGTTTTTAACAGGATATATCATGTTATTCTAATACCATTAAAGAAAAACAAAAAATTATAATTAGGCAATATGATAATGCCAATGAAGAACAACCTACGACGTCTATGAACATTTTCGTTTAATTAATTAGATAACCATCGCGTGATACCCATAAATCAATATTCACGATTGCCAATAGCTATAATCTAATCATACCCTATTAAGTATATCAAATTTAATATTACCGTAGATAAAACAAACCACTTCTGTTTGCCCCTTCAACGAATAATATAGGTCCACATGATAGATTTTATCCCAAAGGGCCTAAAGTTATATAATACGTGTTATATTTCGCCACTCAGTCACACCTTCGTGCCTAATCAACATCATCTGAAACCGACCCTCGGATCGAAGGTCATTAATTGGGTCAAGGTCATCGCGTCCCTCTCGTGACCTTTGTTCAAGGGCACAGATGTTATCTACAGATATTTAAAACAATTCGCTCTTCGGCTTTTGTTTGTTTTGGGTTCAATTCGAACGTGTGTTGTTTATATTTCATTATGGAATTGTTTTTTTTATCGGATGGTAGAAATAATATCTATACGTGGAAATCGGCATTGGTTTAAGTATGTAAACAAGCTTAGCTCGAGAGGGTTAAAAGGTTCCCTTATAAAAATATGTTTAAAATTAATGGAATATGGAATGGAATAACTTAGATTATCGGAGTAAAATGGGTTAATTAAAAGATCAATAAAAAAAATTAAAAAAAACTTTCATGATAACATTGAAGAAAATAAAATACAAATGAAAAAGCTTCTTGAAATCCTAAATAAGCGAAAATGTTTAATGGAACAAACATTACCTACTACAGTTTGTCAAGGGAAACAACAGAAAAAGTTTATTTTAAATATAATATAATATCAATCAAAAGGATACCAAAACTATCACCCAAACATTGCCACAAAGCGTCCTAACACTTTACAAACTCAAATAATTTCTTCACTAAAGTTACAACACTTGCCCAGGTGTATATCGTAGTGATTTCACGGCAAATTGATCGCGAAAGCCCGCTTTATATTAAAGCGCTTTCATATTGCTGGGAAAAGCCGCTGAATCGGAAGGGTAAGTGTTACTTGTAGGGTAAGATTGGTAACAGGTAAGGGTAAGAATGGTAACGTGTAAGAGTAAGTTTACTATGTAGTTGGGATTTTGTTAGAAATCGAGTTTCCTTGTACCTTTACCATGGGATTGGTTGGTTGTATAAGGATATTTTTTTACTGATAGCAACTAAATCCAATAAGAAGTGATTAAAAATATTATAATAATATGTAAGAAACTACTGTTTTGGAACTTATCAATGAGAAAATGCTTTGTGTGCGTACCTCTGAACTATTGAATGTTACCCTTATTTGATAAATAATGGTCTAGATAACACTGAAATTATGTTTTAAAATTAGTGGAGTAGTTCCTCAGAATAGCGCGCCAAACTTATTTGAGAAACTATCGAAAAAGCTTTTTAATGACTTTTGACCTAGTTTTCAAATGTTTCCACATATTTTAATCCTACTAAGTGTACATCACATTTCGTTTTCTGTTTTTAAATTAAAACAAGACACAACGAGTGATTGTTTTTTATCATCACTAGCAATTTTCTTGTGTCAAGACAAGATTACATTAGGTCCACTGTGCGAGGAGGTCGGGTGCTCGGAAAATGTAAGTTTTCCTTTAAATTACAAGAAACTCCGGCCTGCGGTCTCATGCATAATAAAAAGGAGTACCTAGGTACATATTTTATGTGCTTATTATACTAGCCTTATATGGAAGGTTTATTTTATTTTTACAACAATCTTTGGTTTAAACTTGTGAGACATTAAGATTACTATGTATGGTTTGTTTTAAAGTATTATATAATAAAAGGATCCTTTAAATATAAATACCTAATTTTATTAAATATGTGTATGTCTTCAAAATTAAGCGAATGAATCTTATTCAAAGCAGTAATAAAAACACAATATTCTTGCTACTAAAATGCAAGATATGAATTGATGATCAACAGTAATAAATACGCGCTTATTACATAACAGACATCACAATATATTTCCGATCCCTCATACACATACAGACAAATAGTTAAATTCTTCATGTATTTTTGCCCTTATAAAGGCGTGTTCTCACTACGCTATCTCTGGAGATATTCGTTCCGCAACCCTGTTTCTCCCACGCTACTAATTAAGGCTGTCAGATCTAAAAGAAATGATAAGTATGTATCTGTGCTTATTTCTCGCGATTTCTGAATATTATGAACGCTAAATACTTTATGCACGAATAATACGTACAGATCGTAGACTGCAATACCGTACCTACTTAGTAGACACGAGCCTTGCTCCAATGTCATTTAACAATAATATTTCTATAGGTAGGTACTCGATTTGGACTTGTACACCACCATTTTCCATATAGGTATACCACCCCTACCCATAACTTGACGTCCCATAATTCCCTAGAACTAGGAGTTTTTACACAGCCCCGGATCTTCAATTTTTATTAGGCGGGGCAAAATCTGAAAAATGCCGCCCCGCCTACCTACTTATGTTTATTTTCACCTTTATCATCCATATAATATTAGCTATCAATTAGTAGGCAGGCAGAGCCTTCTCTAGCTCATGTAGCGCCTGGGTGCAATCACCACTCAAGCGCCAACTATGTATTGAAGTATTACTTACAGTAGTTACAAGGAATATAAATAAGAACGTTCGAATGAAGTACCTTTTTTGGTAGGTAAAGGACTTTAAAAAATGTGTCCAATTCATTGTAGGCTCAAACTGTTGGCCAGGTTTAAGTTATGAGAGTCGAGACAGAACAATGCAATTGAAAAAGTAGCGCGAGCGAAGCGAGCGCGCAAATTTTTCAATTTTGGGACACAAAAAGTTAATAAGTTTAAAAAAGCGCTGTAAGGTAACACGCAGTCGGAAGCGCAAACTTTTGAGGACTCCATAAAAAAATGTTTTCTACATTTGACTTATAAAAGGTAAGACAGCGTGGACTTGACTTATGGGGTTATTAAGGCAATGCATGTATAATATTTCGCGAGCGAAGCGAGCGCGAAATTTTTTGAGCCTACTACACAAAATTATCTGATCAAGTACACTGTAAAGCGAACTTTTTAAATTATTTGTTTGAAGACTCACAAATTAAACTGGGAATTACGTATAAATTGAAAACGTGATTAGAGACCGAATCAATAACCGACGACCGAGTCAATAAAAATAATAAGCAATCAGAAAAACAGTACATACATTGCCATTTAACCGCGAGCGTAGCGAGCGAGAACTTTTTCACTTAGTTGGAGGATGTTAAAAGTAAAAAATAATCAAAATGATCAATCAAACAAAGCGAAGATCACTTTTTTAGGAACTTTGCTTGTCAGTATCGTGATACAATGTGGAACTTCCTTATCAAACGGGTGTAATTTTATCGAAATTCCTGGTGGTGGAGCGTCCCGCGGCACCCCTGAGATCGAGGCGCTTGGGTTATTCGCACACCTTGCACCACAGGCTAAGATGGCGCTGAAGGTAACTATTACAGTAATCTGTAATGTAGGATTTAAAATAAAAATAAATATGCGATATTCCTGGCTCATAGATGATCGCAAATAATTTTTAATCAATTTTAGTTTGCTAAAACTTCGCCCCGTGAATAATAAATGTTCGTGCAGTCATGTGTGTTACTCCGCGCTCAGGGTATCGGTCAAGTTGATATGGCCATGAAATTGCTGTACTTGTGTTTTTTTTATTTATTCCGTGGTCAAAATTAAATAAAATATGAGTTATCCATTGGTCTGTGAAGTGTGAATTTGGCAGCCGCCTGATTTTGCCGCCCCCTGAATTTGCCGCCCGGGGCACAGGCCCCGGTTTGCCCCCCCCCTAGATCCGGGGCTGTTTTTACATTTCTTTACCACCGGCTTCGCTTTAAGACAAGTTGCCACTCTCAGCCGCCACGCGGCGCGCAACGCGACTGACAATTAGCCCCGTGAGCTAGGGCTTACACTTCCTGCGGTAGAAAGATACTGGTGTTCATACATAATTCCCTAGAAATACGAGTTTTTAATATGCTTTCAAGCTTTTGCTTTATGTATGTAACTATGTAACGGAATCTTTGAACACGATTTTCACCGGTCTTTACATCTCGTTACCAGCGGCTTCGTTTTGAGACAAGTTGCCACTCTCGGCCGCTAGACGGCGCGCGACGCGACTGACAATTAGCTCCCATAAACTAGGGCTTACACTTCATGCGGTCGGAAGATACTCAGGTTCATATTAATGGCGTGATGTTTATGCAATAGTCATTTTTCAGTGTGAAGTACTTGAGTATAAGTAATTTTCGCGTGTTTAGCAACTACAAAGAGACATCTTAATAAATAGTGACTTACCTATGTTGTGAGGAAGGTAATGAGCATAAACGTGGACGGGTATAGGGGTAGAGGACGAGCGAAGAAACGATGGATGTATTTGTGAATTGTGTGAAAGTGCATATGATTAGAAAGAATTGTTATGTTGTTTGGGAGATGACGGCAGATAGTTTTCTATCTCTCTATTATGGAAGGCGAAAACATGCTGCGCCGACCGATGAAATTGGCAGGAGGATGATGATGATGATGATGGTGATGATGAGTGACTTATGTAATTCAAACTACCACTTTTAACCACAATAACAACTACACCTACATTGATATAACGCCTAACTTAATCCCAATAGTCAGCCAGTTAGTTATTAAACTCTCACACACATATCCCGGACAGAGAATTGAATTCCGGACTACAACCGCAACTTAGATTGCTTACGTGTTATGAACTCTGTTCGTCAATAAACTTCAAGTTAGTTCTAAGTTAGGAATAAGCTAGCTTTAGGATCTAAGTAATTCTATTCCAACAATGAGGACGTGGTCTGTATTTTGATTTTTCGTAATTAATTGTTTGTGTTTTGGAATTCATTGTGGTTCTTGTAGAGAAGCGGGGAAAAGAAAAGTTTTTGCTTAATACTCAATTCTTTAATACTTTTCATTACATAGTGTTTTATACAGTGGCCATATTAAATTAAGACTACATTTTAGGAAGATACATGCCCGGCAAGTGGTATAGTGTGGTGTGAATAAATATCCTTAAAGTTTTTCGTAAATGGTTTTCAAATATCAACATGTAACAGTTGGATGGTTAGCCAATTACTTCTCCAAATAATTTAACGTAGTCCTACTTAAAAAGATACCTACTTCAATTTGAAACTAAGAAACTACCGTAACTAAATAACTATTTCTCGGTATCAGAAACTAGGTTACAACAATAACATCAAATTAATAGTTACACCTATTTTTAATTAGAAACCAGACGATCACTCATCGGTTGAGAAATAGAAAATGAGAAAACTTTCTCAAGATGTTATGACTAGATATTGGATCTTCGATACTAAAATATTATTTTTCCATCAAGTTATTTCAATTTAATCGTTTTCCTAAAATAGTATCTACATAATGGAGGTAAAGTTCCATCATTGGTATCTGTAATTTAGCCGAAGGCCGAAAGCCGAGGGCTAAATTTAAAATTGGTTTCCGAAACTCAAATAAATTGATGAAGGGTCGTTTAAGCGCGGTGGGTATAAAACTGTCGAGGCAACGTCCCCTCTGCCCAATTTACTTGATCAGTGTATAATTGTGTTACAAGTCTCTGAGAGGACTGACACACTTGTAATGCAAACATTTTGTTTGTAAATTAGTCAACATTTTCACTCTGTTAATTGCTTAATAAAGTTATATTCATTTACACTGATTGGTAAAGTATTTTGTAGCTTTCTTACTAAAGAATATTGCTAATTATTTGCGTTTTAAATCATAATGAAAACCAGTGAAAGCCGCATTCTATTTAATTTTCCGGAACCCTCCTTTCTTATAAAACAAAGAAATTGTAAGCGAACACTTGACCTAATTATATTTAGCAAAATAAACATAATATTAACGGTATTATTGTTCAGAAAACAATTGCAATCTAGTTCCAATATAATGGAATCTGATTTTAAATTAATTGCATTTACAATAAGTATTTGCAGCCAGTCTTCTGGGCACGTTTCCGGAGGACAATGATGCGGAGAAATACTTCGACGCCTAATTATTGTTCTTTTATATATTACTCATATGTTTTTTTGTACCTATAAAGTATTTTATTTTTTATAGGTAAGTGGTTTAAGTTTGCATATATATTGTTTGATAATAAATAAAAAATAACACAAAAAATGCAGTAAGTCTATCAGCAAAACAATATCAACTACAATAATTATTTTATCAACTACAATAGTTAATTTACAGCAGATATAATTATAGTGAACTAATTATTTCTGCTTTCTAGTTAGTAATCCAAAGCAATTAACAGGTGTACCACTTAAGTGTATAAACCTAAATTATACAGATATGCGACCGACCTAGTTTCACAAAATGGTCATGGAACATTCTAGTAAAATCGATCTAGCTACGTTTGCTAAACTGATATGTCTATCATAGCTATATTTTGTGCAAAAAATTCAAACATTATTCAAAACATACTGTTAAAAAATATTTTAACGAAGCTCAAAATTGAAATGCAATCACGAATCCACACGCAAAATATTCTCCACTTGACCTACATTTAAATTCAATAAAATAAAAACACATTTACACCACACTGGCTCATCCAAAAAAAAAATACCAATCGAAATATATAGATACCACAGAATTTCAAAACAAAAAATGGCCGAAACCGAATTTCGCCGAAACCAATCCAACGTGAATTTCGGCCTAGTAAAGCCCAGTGGAATCCACGAGGTAAGTCGGATGTTTTGCAGTAATAACGTTAGAAGTTGCAATCAATCCGTCAGGCGGACAGCGGCCCAATTAGATTGATCAATCGTAATTATGTTTCGATATTAGAGCCTCGTTTATGTCTCGTGTTTGTGTTTACAGCTTTAGGGGTTTAACTTGTAAAATGCTTTTCATGTAATGTAAAATTTGTAATAAATTAACAAATAATGAGTGACTGTTGCTGGCATACCTAAGTTTTTATGACGAGATTCATAGGGTACTACCATTTTTTCTTACCTTATAGCCTACTTCGATAAATAGGCTACACTGAATGGATTTTCGGATAAGTCTAGTAGTTCCCGAGATTAGTGCCCTTGATTAAGCAAGCAAACTCTTTAGCTTTATAATATTAGGATGATTTTTTATTACCGTGAGCAAATATTTCGTGAATTGCCGAAACTAAGCCGAGTTCGGTACTCAGTGCAATAAATCTGTCAGTGTAAACTGCTTGCCTGACCCAATTGGATTTATCTTCATTATAGTTACTATTAGTGTCCCTTACTTGACACGGTAATCTACAATAACAGTTTTAAACGGGCCTCCCTTTACTGAATGCAGGAAATAAATAGTTCCCTCGGGACGCGAGTAAACCCGCGGTAAATAGCTAATTGTTTATCTTTGGGATTACATAAATAGTATAAGGTTAATATATACCAACATCCTCCGAGCCTTTTCCCAACTATGTTGAGGTCGGCTTCCAGTCTAATCGGATTCAGCTGAGTACCAATGTTTTACAAGGAGCGACTGCCTATCTGACCTCCTCAACCCAGTTACCCGGGCAACCCGATACCCCTGTTTTAGTCTTGTGTCAGACTAACTGGCTTCTAACCCGTAACGACTGCCAAGGATGTTCAATGACAGATGGGAACATACCATAAAATATATGTATCTTATGTTTACTAAATCTGAACTTACCATAACTGTTTCATCTTACTTATTTGACATTCAAATTGCCCAAAAAAGATTCTATCCCAATGACTTATTGCCGATAGAACAAATTCCTTAACCAAAACTATCCTCCACCATTACCAGCTTTAACCGTATATTCAAATTGCATAAACCACCAAAAAAATCCTTTCCACCTTTTAGTGTAAAAACCCGCTAAATACATCTAACTATTCCGGCGTGCGGAAGACATTGATCCTCGTAGCGGTGTTTGTACAATTTCTGTGAATAAACAGCCCGCGTGAAGTGTGGGCTCAGCCGAGTGGTGGATATTGGAAATATTATAGAGGCATGGAAGTATCTAGAAAAAGGGGTTTTAGTTTTGGAAAAGTTGATAGGTTCTAAAGTAATTTCATGTGTTTTTTTTTTCGTAAATCTAACTAATAACTTATGTCTACGGGATAAACTGACGATTTCGCTTACCATACAATTGTCATTCCTGGTTGCGTCAGTCCTTGAAATTTCCTTAAAAGTTAACTTCCGTCGAACAAAGTGTTACACTCCTTAACTGTCAGCTGTCTATCAATGCCTATCCAACTAATATTTATGCCTCTCTTTAAACCCCAATTTCACCTGTTATTTAGTAGTAAATAGGTGATGTTTTAGGTACTTACACATAGGTATAGTTATCGACTTGGACAGCCATCGTTACGCGGATTCTCAAAACTATTCTTTAAAATCAATCTGTTTACTTATTTTCGCGTAGAACAGAAACCACTATTCTCAATAAACACTACGGATTCGGTATATATTCTCACAAATTGTGTAAACAGTGTCCGTTTGAATCTACAGTCGAATATATCTCTCTCGGCCTAAAATATTTGAGAGATAAGCAAATACACGGTATGTGTGTATAAGTTGAATTTATATTTGTAGGCTTGTAGGTATGTACCTAATTGAGTTTTAGGTGTTCTGTTCAGAATCTAATATTTTAAAGCCAACTATACACGGGTTTCACTTTACACTATTTATTACCATGTGTGACATATTTATGTGATTCATTTAATGTTACCCTTTCTGACTTTTATAAGTTAAAGTAATTTTTGTTTAAATCACACCTTCTATCATATCTACAACTTAGTTAACGAAATTATAACTACTTATATTTAAGTGTATTATGGTCATTTACGATAAAAGCCATTCTCTAGCATTTATTGTTTCCTAGTTTATCCACAAAAACCTCTCACATTCACACATTTCAAATTACCAATTCCGACAAAGACCTTTCTCACAGGAATTCCTAAAGACTTATTCTTTAAAATGGGTATTATACTCAGTAAGCTACCGTCGTTCACTCTCGTCAGCACTCGCTCCCTCGTCCCATCCCGAAAGGCAACCTGCCAACGTCAGACTTCTTGTAGGACAGATATACCGGGTCAATGTTTTGTAGGATCTTCTGACCGACCTTTTTCAGGACGTGTCTTAACGGCAGTCAGCCACAAAGCCAGAAAGTCTTACAACCAGTCCTACAGGTTGCCCGGGAAATTGAACTGTGGATGTCAGATAAGCAGTCGCTCCATGTAAAACACTGGTGGTGGTCTAGAAGCCGACGCCAACGTAGTTGTAAAAAGGCTAGGTAGAGCAGTTTTGTAGGTAGTGTGCGTTGCACTATAGCTATCAGTGAGTTCTATTTTTCTCCTACAAAATATCGGTCACCGATTTATCGGACGTGGGCAGACAGCCTAACTGCTGAGCTGAGTCTCAAAGGCTGAATGAATTCCCAGTAATTCTGCCGGAGACACAACTGAATGTTAAGTGTGTGCTCAAGTTCAGTTGAAACTGACAAACGAAGTTTTACACTGTTCCTTTGTAAATTATAACGGTTTTAATTCTATTTAAAATTTGTTTTTAACTAGCTGGTGCGTGGGGTTTTACCCGTAAACTGAGGAAATTGCTTCGCAAATACGAATAAGATGTTGTATAATGCTATTTGGGTGTAAGAGTTTCATCAGTAGGTATGTTATATATGTATATAGTTCTTACATCCTATGTAGATTTTTGCGTGAACGGTTAAAAAATATTATACTGATCACAAACACATTTTAATAATGTTGTTCTTAAGAATTGGAACGTATTTCAGGGGCCCATTTTTTATAATAATAACAGTTCTAAGTTATTTTGATCTACTTGAAAACTTCTGATAGATTAAATTATAAGAAACTACTAAGGAAACAATTACCTAATAATTTCTTCAGTACGCGACTATAACCACAAGAAACAACGTGCACTCTGAAGGCTTCAAGTATCAAAACTA
The DNA here is from genome assembly GCF_030705265.1 of Helicoverpa armigera. Classification (NCBI taxonomy): domain Eukaryota; kingdom Metazoa; phylum Arthropoda; class Insecta; order Lepidoptera; family Noctuidae; genus Helicoverpa; species Helicoverpa armigera. The sequence continues at coordinate 9,603,648 of NC_087141.1, forward strand.
TCCGGAACTCTCATACAGGCTAAAATAAGCTAGATATTACAACACTATGAAAACTTAACCCACACTTAGACGCGTAAGTTACTTAACATACTTGCTAAGTTTACTTGAGCTATGCTTACTAGGCAATATAGCTAGGATGTGGAACTAGGAGTAATTGAAGTTAGGTTACCAACTATTTTATGAAGATTCAAAGTATAGGAAAATTAACTTTTAATTAAAAAAAAATCTGTAGGAACACCCCCTTGTTATTACATAGAATATATGGAACTTCAAACTGAAAATAAAGAACAAAGATTCTAAATGTACAAAAAAGTCAAATTGCTAACTTCAGAAATGCAAGCATACAATTCTGTACTAAATAAAGCTCTATTTAAGGCCGGCTTAAAGAAAGTAGTAGAGAGACGGGTTACATAATTTAGTTAAAACATAAGAAATGTAACCTTTTATTGCTTGCTACTTATTTTTAAAAGTCAAGTCTCTCTTTTCTTTAATCTGACGCCTTGTAATCTAAAAACCCAAGTTAGAACACATTAATATTACCCGACTTCGCTAATAGTTTAAAGCCGTAAACAAAAGCGAAATATATTCACGGTTCGCCTTCCAATTAGCACAAAACAGTTAATCCCTCAGCCGCTGCAGCGCTTGATAGATTAATCCTTGAGACGGAGCGCAGCGCTGCAGCGGCTAAAGTTCAGCTTAGCGGATTGGACCGTCTTGCTCAATGAATATTATTAAGAAAAGGGGTGCAATAGAAATATGGGAGAAAGGATGAATGGGGACGGTGAATTTAATTATCGTTGATAGATATACGAGTAATTTTGAGGATGAATATTAGGTACCTGTATAGGAAGAGCTTTTCAAAGCCTCGTGAATCGATCGATCATAGGGTTAAGCAACGGTTGGCGCGGCCGGTCTATGGATGGGTGACCATCTTAACATGACGAGTTCTTCCATGTTTCAGAAGCCATGATAAACTGGTAGGTCCTGGCTGCCATTTGATTTTTTTTATTATTTTGAGTAATGATGCTCTTGAATTATAACAACTACTGATTTATATACACACCTACTTATTTACGGGGTTATAAAAAGAATAAATATATGCCATCCAAAGAGGCAGTGTTGCCAGCCTCTTGGGCACGATCCCATTAGATAGCAAGGGGGATGAATTTTTCGACGCCTTTTATAAAATGTAAACACTTGTGTTATAATTAATGACGCTCCGAAAAAAAATCACAGGTAAAAGAAAAACCCAGCTAAGCGCGAGTTGGACTTTTGCACTAAGGGTTCCGTAGCAAAACGAGTAAAAAAATCACATTTGTAGTATGTGACATTATTTTTATTCTGGTGTTCAAATATGTGTTGTTGTAGCGGAAACATCGTCCGTAAAAATTACCACTTTTTTAATACTATATGTATGTAGTTTACGAGATACAACCTGGTGACAGACGAACAGAAAAGTCTTCTGAAAAGTGTGTCACCTGTCATCTGTCAAGGAAAAATAACATTATTCGGACTGACTGACAGAACCGTAGACTGCGCCAAAAAACGGTCAGACCATAACAGGGTTTTGGATCCTTTGACTACAGAACCAAAAGAATGACATTCAGACAAAAGGTCCCGTTAATTAAGATTTCATAATAAAGGTTATCCCAACATTTATCTAAGCCGTCATTTCTTAGTTTCCCCAAAGGCCCTTTGTAGACAGCGTGGCCAATTAGCCGGCTTCTTAATACGGGTCACGTTTTTACGCTTACAACACTACGCTTTTTCCGCATTTTTTTGCTGTAGTAACATTATTATTCTCCTTTTTATGCGCACGTAGATGTTTTTGGAATTATTTTGTTTATTTTCTCGTGTGTGGTGATATATAAATCTTATAAGTATGTATGATATGTGTAATGACATAATGTAAAAAAACTTTATTTGTTTGCTTGGCTTGAAAATACATAAAGTTTTATATATCAAGTTTTAAGATGCACGTGAAACTTGAACTCACTCAAAAGTATTTTCAAATTCACATATTTCTTACTCTTCCTCCCTCCAAGTTTGTAACGGTCTAATTACAAGCGTGCTAATAAGGCCATAAATTAAAAAGGTTATTTCTGGTGTTCCCCAAAACTTTTAACAACTTCACGTTGCAAGTTCGGCTTTCCCGTGAAAATGTAGGCCTTCATAAATAATTTTTTAGGTACATTTATTTACAACTAGCCAATCCTACGGTTTCACCCGCATCCCATGGGAACTACTACCCGTACAGCCTATATAGTATAGCCTATGTTACTTGGGAAGAGTGTAGCTTTACAATAGTGAAAGAATTTTTCAAATCGGTTTAGTAGTACATTTTTGAGTAACTTTTTTTTATCTTTATGATAGATATAGATGGAATAGATAAGATACTGCAGCGGTTGTTTAAAGAGTAGAAGTTAATTGATTGAGGACTTTAATCTTCAGGATTATTTGATAATTAGAAAGATGAAGGGTTAAGTCTGTTGACTCGTGCATAAATTCAATTAGAAGCTGATTAATTAATATGAAAGGTTAAGAAATAATTAATTTAGATTTGGAATGAATTAAAATAATAATGCACGTCTAGTTTCACTTGAAATTGCTGGATTCTTAAGTGGTGTGTAATATATTGGGAACAAATCATATAATTGCCAAACATCTGCAATAATCAGTTTAAGAAGATTCTTCCAAAATTAATATAACAACTTTGACTTTTATCACAAAGGTAAATCGCTCAATTTCATATTAAAACGATTGACTAATGTACATTTACATCAAATAGTTCCCTCAAAATTCAGGTGAACCATCCCACTAACACAGACACAGATAAAACATAAACAAACAAACAACTACCCACAAAGTATACATTCACAACTCTAAGCTTACAGTACAAGCACACTGCAAACTTTTAGTCGGCCGATAATTAGTTTGGGCTCATAAATCAGTATGAAGATGAATGGTAGTACGCACATTACAAAATATTATCAGAAAAAAACAGAAAACTCTGTTTCAGAGGGAACGTTAAACTATAGGTTCCGGCTGTTATTGAACATCTTTGGCAGTCATTACGGGTAGTCAGAAGCTAATAGGTCTGACAACCAGTCTTACCAAGGGATATTGGCTTATCCGGGTAACTAGGTTGAGGACGTCAGATAGGCAGTCACTCCTTGTAAACCACTGGTACTCAGCTGCATCCAGTTAGACTGGTACCCGATCGCAACATAGTTGGGAAAAGGCTCGGGAGATGATGAGACCGACTGAAAACTTTGATTGGAATCAAGATATTCAACTGTCGGCCAACCGGTTAACACATTGATGAACACACCATGAAGGATGAAAAGAATGCGAAACGTCGGGATCAAATAATATTAAAACCGCGAGTTTTATTTAAATGTCGCCCGACTATTTAGTCTGCAGTTTGCAGGTAAGCTTAGCGCTTCTGTCTAATTAGTGACAGACGACTGAGCCGACGCCCAGCGCCGCTTTTAAACTTAGCTACAGACACATTTTAGCCTAGCTGTTGTTTATATATAAGTAGGATAATTTTAGTATAGCTATTTATATGGTCACTGTCTGGCTGGACGTTGTAAAGATAGGGTTTTAGAGGATGCATAAGTAGGTCTGTTTACTTTACTTTGATGTTAAGTTTTTTCAGTGTGTTTGTTTGTAATGGGTAAAAGTTTACAGAGAGGTAGTTTGCATACTTAACTTTTAGTTTTTTGCTGAAAATCAGCGCTGGAACTCTGTCGCAGTATTATGCTGAGTGAGAGTCTTTATACGTGGATGTGACGCATATTTCTCTTTGTGTCTTTCTTTAGTTACTTGTTCGTATTTTCTGACTGTATTCCTAATTTTGTGTTGATTATGCGTCATGTGTATGTGGACTTCTTTCTTGTTTTCTCCAAAACATTAGTTAAAAGAATTACGAACTTACTTTGCAATGCCTAAGCTACAGATACTACAGAACAAATATATTAAATCCTTAAGATAGCGTGTGTAATTTTAATCAAACATTAGAGAGGGCCCTTACTAAGTTTTATTAACACCGCCACTCATTTCAGAAACATTTCACCCCACAATTTTACAAAAGAAAATCAACACCAAACTTTAACCTCCCAAAGCTCATCTTACAAACCCCACTAACTGAAATATTCCCAGTTAACGCATTTACCTGATGATTACCGCTATCAGTCGCAGTTAGTCAGTCGCGGCGGTTACATGTCCACGCTTGTCTAATCTACCTCGTAAACCGGCTGATAAGGATCGGTGCAAATCATAGAAGGTAGCGGAGAGATTTGTATTGAAGAAGAAGTTAGTGCGATAGAGAAACTGTGGTACAGACAGACCAAGAGGTCAACCTACTCAAAACTGTCTTACAAATCGAAAATTAACCTTCCACTATTGTGATAAGGTTGAAAATGTATTCAAGAAAGACAGATTGAAGTAAGTTGATGTGCTGTTGTGTTACATCAACCTATCTCATCTGTCAACTTACTACTATCTACTAATGAAAAATAAATATTAATTAGTGTATATTAATTAGTATTTGGTAATTATAGTATTAGTAATAATTAGTAATATAAATTACTAATAACACTAATTATTAAAACTAGATACGAGCCAAAAAAACTCAGGAAGGAACAAGAATTACCGATAATTTTCCGCCTCATTGTAAATTGTGCCTTATTGTACTTTATTTTGCTCTATCCCTATAAGTCTGTAATACCTAGACCGGTTTAAACAATGTGTTGTGAACTAATCGTAGGTGAGTTAAATACGTTTAGTAATTATCCTGTTACCTTATGTATCAACGTAACTTTGGGAACAACACGTGTTTGTTGATTACAATGTCGAAAATAAGTCTTAACATCCACAATTATTATTTCATCTTAACTTTCACTTGTGGTCTCACCTGCATCCCTTGAAAATTACTCGCGTACTCACATGAAAGTAGCCTTACCTTTCTTGTTACATGATCTAACACTATAAGAATAATTGTATCCGGAAATATAATTCCAGAGCTCAACAAGCAAACAAACTTTTCAGCTTCATAATCTTAGTATATTTTCAACGAAAATTAGTATTCTCATTTGAGCTGCAATGTAACTTAAAATAGCTTCTATTTACTAACATAACACACAACATTGCTTTGTTCTTATTCGTTTATAGAAAAGCATTAGCGTCCGAATTTTAATCAAAACTTCGTCACCAGCAGAAGCTTTCTACACGAGGGTTCAATGTGGAATAACTACTGAAGTAAGTTTCCATGTACGAGAGTGTAGAACTCGTGTAGAACTTTTCTGAAAATCCTGTGAACTTTCTAATTTTGAACTAAGACCAGGAATTTCTTATTCCTACATAAAACTATTCTCAAAATGGATAAGACTCTTTAAACAGTTGACTGGTGTTAATTAACAAGGATCCGTCACCAGTTTCACCTAAATACCATAGGAACTACTTCTCAAAATTGGATAAATTCCTCGATGAATGAGCTAACACTGAAATAAGTCGGGCGTTTAGTCCCCAGAGTAGAACGTTCAAGCAAACAAACAATATATTGATATTACAAATCATCAATAAACCAAAGCCGAGAATAAGTAGTAATTTTAAATGCTTTTACAAAAAATCCAAAACCGCTTCCACCTTTAACTTGTACCAGACCCCTCACCGCCCAAGAACTAGGGCGGCGCCCTGACCTTGCCTCTCTTCCGGTACACGATAATAATATAATGTCCGCCCTACCCTTGCCGCCCGCCCTATAAATAGGCGGATCGTCGAGTGTTACTGAAGAGCCTGATCATCAGGAAGTAGCTACGTGAAGAAACCTTCCAAATTACTGATGAAGGGATATGATTTATGGTTTTAGTAAGTATTATTTTGACGACCTCCGTTGGTGTCCATACCAGACTGCCGAACTGATGGTCCCGCCCGGGTTCGATTCCCGGTACAATCAACATTTGTATGACCATGCTTGTTTTTTGTATGTAAATGTAGTTTATCAGCTGTGTGAGCATAACACAAGTTAATAAAGCTACACAAGCACAAATTAATAGCTTACCATTGAGACGACCGTGTGTGAAGGTGTCGCGATATTTATTTATTTTCTAAAATATAAAAGCTAGAGAAGGGTAAAGCTATAGAAGTAGATGTAGGTAATCCATATTACTACAATCATGAATTTAATTAAAAGGCGGCCCTTTGTCATTTTGTCGACCTATCTTCCCCAGTAGAGAGCGATTCATGGAGGAAGGAAACATGTCAGGTCCAAAAAGATCGGTTAAATAGCACAGATTCCTATCAAACCTTTAATAATATATTCAAGTAACATTGTCTGTAATGTGTAGTGTTATTTGTTACGGCCAGAGATAGGTCCCATCTAAAGATTGAGCTGATATTTTTGAGTTCGAAAAGTCACTGGCACTGTGAAAAAGCTCATTGTGAGTAGCATACTTTACTAGCATGTGTTCCCGCAACTTAATTAGATTTTCTTAATTACTAAACTGAAGTCTTGACAGAGCCACGAGTGTACACAATTTCCTCTCAACTATCTCTACACGTGTTTCATTATATTCCACATATACCCATTTAAACTCCCACAAAAAAACTACCATTAGTTCAAAATTAACTACTACAATACAAACAGAAAATAACACAGTAATATGCACGTGCAACATACAGAAATGTCCTTTGACCTTGACCTTGAAAACTACCTTTATTATCCGACAAAAGGTTGAACAAACGGCTAGGATTAACGGACTTTGTTCTAAATCCGGGTAATTTGGTTCCTCAATGTTTTACGAAGGACGAAAAGTGGGGAATGGTTTGTGTGAAAAATGAAAAACTTTGAAAGAATGATGTGAAGAGGGTGAAAGACAGTCAGAGACAATCTCTTAAATGTAACAATTCTGTATACTGTGTAAATTTATTTTAGGAGTCTTTAGAAGTCTACGTAACTGGTGATCCAATACAATGTCTCCTAGAGATTTCAGTGAAGCTCAGTAATAGTGTAATCATGCAAAAAATTATGTAATAAAAAATCTCAAAAAATAAAAATTTATTCACCTTCCCTCAACTGAAAAAAATCTCTTCTCAGAATAGTATATAGATCACAACTTATAGTCAACATTGATTGGCAATACCAGAAAATTTTCTACATTTACATTTTCCTTCATCTTCCTCCCACCTTTCCAAAGCTCATAAATCTCACAATTTGCAGCCAACATGCAATTAACTGCATGCAGCACAGAGTACAACCGCATCGGTGTAAATTATTACCACGCAATACATTGCTGGTTTAAACCTGGGCTGCAAGTGGTGGTCGGTATTTAGCAGTAAATAAGTCTCGCGCAATGATCTATGGAGGTTTATCACGCTAGATAGGGCACGCAATGGTGTCTTCATTTTATTAGACGATAGATTTTTTTTCAAGGAGACAGCTTGCAATTTGTGAAAATTGTATAAGTATTTATTAGCTCCCGTTTTCAGGTTTAAGTCTATCGAATTTATACAAATTGTCTGCTTCAAAATCCCAACAAACTTTACATAAGAAACTACATAAAAAAGATATTTAAAAGACGACTAATCATATTTTTTAGATAAAAAACGAATTATTTTAAGTTTTTAGGATACACCTTGAAACCTTGTGCAAACCTTGAAGGCTTAAATTATACTTAACATCTACTACGGTATAACGTAAAAAGGCTATAAAAAAAGTTACAACGAATTAGTTGCTCAATTCGACTGTAACTAAATACATAAATTACCGTAATACTTCCTCGTTTGGACATGACGACCTATAAACTGTGCATAATAAATCTATTTCTTTGATTTCTTGGAGTCTTGCCAAGACTTGCTAACTAGGCCTGGTTTCGCGAAGTCTGTAGGCATTCGTAATATAGTACACATACATAGTACGCATATACATTGTATTTTTGTATAAAGAATTTAAGCATTAAATATGGAGTACAACAAATCTTAGTTTTCCACGTTTTATAGTTTTGGTAGCTGCTCTATTTTTGTGTAGAAAACTATTTATTTTACTAATACTCTTTTTACTCTATTTACTCTTTTCATCACAATTAATAGATTATCTACCATCAGGCTTCAAATTCAATTCTGTTTGACAGATTTAGTTAGTTCCATAAGATTCCATGAAATTTGCTGTAGGCGTACCTGAGATAAGACCATAAGAAATTACCTGATGCTTCTTTTATTTTACAAAAGAGAAATAATAAAAAACCTTGATATTTAAAAACGTGGGCGATACCAGGAGATGCAACTAAGTAATAAAATAATATTAAATTGAATTTTTCCGTATAATTGCAATCATAAACTTGCAATGTCTTATGGTTTCCATCTAAGCAAGTTTCTAAGAAGAAATAATATTTTATCATCACGTTGGAAAGGTCAGAAGTATTTGTGTCTGCGCAAATTAAATAGAAACCCATGTGGGAGTCTCGCCATTACCTCGCAAATAAAAAAGAAAGGAAATTACATTATGATAAGCACGAAATATAAAGTTTCTTGCAAAATTGTCGCACAATTTTTAACTTTTAATGACTTTAAGTAGATACTTTGTTTAAGTTGCCACTTCAACTGAGCAAAATTAAAAAAGTATTTTTTGTCATACCAGTTTTATCTTTTTCTATGCTTTTATTACAAAGTGGGTTTGTCAGTTTTAACGTGCTAATCTCAAGAACTACAGGACCAATATTTAAAATCTTTCAGTGTTGGAGAACCCATTTATCGAAGGAATAGGATGTATCCACAGGATATATGGGTATCTGAGTGCGTGGAGTAGTCACAATATGGGACGCGGATGAAACCTGGCTAGCTGCAGCTAGTTTGAGATAAAAAATCACCTAGTCTTCTCTATTAAAAGGTCAATTTACTACTTATATTAATTCAGGAGGCTCTTTATATTCACTGATCACAGAAATTACTTAAGCATGTTCCTATATTCTTAACATTGAAACCAAACAATTATTTCCCATTATATCTAGTCGGGAAAGCCTGAAATTGTGCCAGAAATATTTTACACACAAGCAAACAAGGTGACTAACCCTTACCCGCCACAACATGTCGCGGTGCCAATAAATCGCGACTGTTTGGGGTTAAGTGTGCAACCCTGATATGTAACCATATTGTGTAAGTGGGTTGAACAATAACAGTTAGGTACTGCGGTAAAAGTTGGGAGATAGGAGAGTATCCTTGTGTGACCTTAAAAAACGTTTTGTTTTTTGTCGTCTTATGACCAGTGTCATTGATTACTGATAAAGTCTCTGATAGCCTATCAGGAATTTATCTCACAGATAAACTATAACCACAAAATAAACTTGGTTTCACAGGTCTCGGATAGCAATATTTGGCAGACATTATAAGCAGCCTTTAACTGGTAGGTAGCATTACCTATCTGACACTTTATGGGTATCCTGTGAAACAGGACTTAAATGTCTTATTACTCTTTTTGTACATTTATCAATATTGTGGAGAATTAAAAGCCCTTCAGGTTCGATTCTCGGATGCTTATTTTCTCATTAATTAATAACGTGAAGCAGGCTTCAACAATGATTCCCAACAAAAAAAGTCTTCAATTCTACATTTAGGTACAGAAAACAAAATTAATTTAAGCTACAATATAAAAATTACCGTTCCATTTGAATTCAATGTGATTGCAATATCCGACTGAATCTCGCGATCTTGCCTAACTATAAACCGTGATTGGAACTCAAATATAATTCGGTTTCCGATAGAAAGTTTCCCGGTAACCATTCCATTGAAAGTCTGATAGCTATTCAGTTCTATTCAATTTCAAAATCAATGAGAATGAATGAAAATGAATCTTTGAGTTATATCGTAAGACTGTATTTTTCAACTATCAAGCAGAGTCATAGGAATCATTATGACACAGTTGTTTACAATTACAGGTGCACCCGGCTAGACTGGAAACCGATCCTAACATACTTGGGAAAAAGCTCGGCAGATGATAATAAGAAATATTAAACATGCTAGGTGCTGAATAATTAAGGCAAAAAGATCTGAACAGATTTTGGAGATATTGGCATAGGTTGAAATACCTAGTTAATATTTAAGCTGCTAGATATATTTATTTTTCGTTTACCAAAATTCTAATTTTCGCTTGAGATACAGGTTTAACCTAGTTCAAGCAATTATAATGTTAGCACATTATGTCTAGATTTTAAGAAATAATGTTGTATTTTTTTATTTGATTTGATTTGAAACGATTTGATAATTGCATTGAATTTTGAAATTTATTTAATTTAATCATACCTTTTTGCAATATAATTAAATTAAGTTGGACCTAGTTACGTACATATTGAATTACGTATATAAATACAGCAGAACTAAACCAAAATTATAATCCATATTTTTATGAAATAATAATATTATATTGTGAAGTATACCTATGCCTAAACATACATATTTATTTTATAAACTTTCGTAGATAATAATATAAATGTTAAAAGCATCGAATTTACACCACAATAAGAAACAAAGTTCACGAAGCTATCGCTTTCTGAAAATTATAAGAATATCCTCTTTGTAAAGCATTTGAGATCAAATTCGATATCTGATACATATTTAAGTGAGGTTGCAACCTTTTTGTTCCCTCCAGCGATATTCTGCCAAACAGTGTATATTGTACGAAAGCTTTTTACAAAAATCGACTTGCTTTGACCTTACTTATAAAATAACAAGTTTGGTCTGTTCACGTTTTCAGCTTAAAAAAGTTGAGTTGGATGTGTGTTTTTGTACCTTAACATTTTACACAAAATGTAATCAATGAATTTTAGTGTCAATTTTAGTAATATAAGCATCAGAATAAAATATAAGCTACTTTTCAACTAAGTGCGGGCATAATCCCCACTAAGCAGGTAAAGCCTTCCAGTCTAACCGAATGCAGCTGAGTACCAGTGTGCCACAAGGAACGACTGCCTATCTGATCTCCTCAACCCACTTACCTGGGCAACCCAATACCCTAACCCTATGTAAAATATCTAGGATCACAAAAAGCTAAATAAATGTAGATTTGCTTCATAATAAATACTGATTTTCTCGTAATAAACTCGTATATTACACTGGTAACTCGGGCAGGCGAGTCACATACTATCAATAAGGGATATTTCTTTATTTCGCGGCGATAATGTCTTGTTTGTTATGTAGACTATAATTTCTGCCTTACACAACGTCTAGTTTACATGGGTTTACAGGGATTTTGTTTGTATTAGCTTTTCTCTAAGATATTTATGTAAAATGAAAACATGTGGGATTATGTTGTTGCTTGTTATCTTTGCAACTGGGACATAACATTATAGAAATTGATGAGTGATTTAGGTATTTGATGGTGATCACTGCTCTTACTAAAATTCGTGATAATAGAAAGAATTCTTTTTTTTATTGGAAATCGGAGAAAAATACACTTTGAATATATAATAGTCATTTTAACAACCTTTAATTCTCAACTCAAATAATTAATTTAACCAAATTCTCCATCAAAGGCCTACTAAAAATACACTTGCTGGCAAAATAATAAGGGCCTTTCGAAGTTTTACATATAAAATGAAGACATAGCTACATGCTACATAGAGGACGAAATAAAGAGGTCTGTCGGAATGTGGCCCGCGTCGCCTGCTACATAGTGTAATGGAATGAAGGAAAATAACACGTGTCTAGAGGAAATATGTATATTACTGAATATTTTTGCTATAAGTATTTTAATGCCATTTAATGTAGGTATGATATGGGATAGTTTATGGAACGCATTTTGTCAGATTTTTTTATGTTACAGCAAGGCTTTTTCAGTCATTTTTCAGTTGATTGAATTGTTTGAGATTCATGTTCGTTTACAAAATGAACCTTATGTCAACGTCATAATCTCTCATAATTTTAGAAAAGTCAGTGTCCAAAAGACGTTTAAAAGTTTATGTAGTAAGGCCATTTATGTTTTAGGAAGTTGCCTAAACACAAGGATTCAGAAAATCGCTTGCAGGGCAATTTCGAGTACCTAACACCCTTTCCATTTACCTGCTTTCAACATTTCATCACGCCGAAGTAATCTCCTTCCTAAACGCAAGATAATCCACCACTTTTCTCAAAAATATCTAATCCAATATTAAAAAGCGTGTCTTGTTCAGTAAAAGCCGGCGTTCATAACGAAGCTTATACGTAATGCATTGGATCCACGGAGGACGGAAACATAGCGGAGATGACATAAGGAAGGTAGGTCAGGCGCCTTCTTGTAGGTCAAGCAACGTACGATAGGATTGGAGGAACCAGAACTAATGAGGCATTCGGGCCTATCAAATCACGACTGTTCTGTCAAAGATTGGTCTTGATTGATTCGTGTTTTATTTCTGTTCTAAAGAAGGTGCATGACGGTGGAGCTAGTAACGTTCCTCATCCCCCGAACACTCGCATGATGTCGCGCTACTTTCATAGAAGATGTTGCGTTATGACGTCTCCGCTAGTGATTTTGTTCTCCATGATTGGACCTCTTAGCTTGAGTAGCAGGACCAAGTTTATCGACTAAACGTTTCATGATAAAAATGTCAAGTGCTTCCTAAGAAGACTTAGCTGCTATATTTTAGAAGTGGAGAATTTTAGAGTTGAGTAAGTGAGGTTATCTCACAATTAGCTTTCGAAAAAATCCTGGTAAAATGGTACATATTATTGAAAAGGTCTAATAATTGATCAATTTATTAAATAGTGTGGGGAATTTTAAATCACGTCTACTAATTTTAAATCCTCTAGCAAATAAAAATAAATTGCGTGCAAACATTTCTAAAACGCTCGTGAAATTGCAAGCATTGTGCGTGAACAATTTGGGTGAAATGACAACATTAGTTAAATGGTAACCATCCACCTTAATGATGATGAAATTATGGCAAGATGCTTTTTCTTCATTTCAAACAGTGCAGACAAATATGAACAAAGAATGAGAACTTCGCTTCTCAGGTATAACTACTTTTCTAAATTTGTAAGTAGGTATATCTTGGACACCAATGACTGTGTTTCGGATGGCACGTTAAACTGTAGGTCCCGGCTGTCATTGAACATCCTTGGCGATAGTCACGGGTAGTCAGAAGCCAGTAAGTCTGACGCCAGTCTGACCAAGGGATATCGGGTTGCCCGGGAAACTGGCAGTCGCTTCTTGTAAAGCTGTAGTACTCTGCTGAATCCGGTGAGACTGGAAGCCGACCCCAACAGTTGGGAAAAGGCTCGGGAGATGATGCTTCTTAGGTATATCATTAAAACATAACACCCTTTTTTGGCTACTAAAGTAAAATAATACAATCGAATAAGGAATCCATTCAGAGCAAGATGCGTGTCTTGTTTATTTATAATCGAACTCGTGACCCCGAAACAGACACAGCCACTCCACCGTATATAAATTGAAACACATTTCACTGTTACAGTCAGGAACAATAATATAGACACAAACATTACACTTTACATTGACACATTATAGTTATATCTTCTTGCCCATAAAAAGTAACGTGTATAAAGCTCGAGATAAAGTAATGGCTACACATATCGATTTATAAGGTTAAGCAATCCTATGCTAGGTGTTTCGGACGGCGAGTTTAATTGTAGGTATGGAATGTTATCTTTATTAATCAAAAACCAGAAAATCGGACAACCAGCGTTATCAAGGGGTAGACAGTTTTTTTTTTCTATAAAATACTGATTGCTTTATGTATTCTGCTGCATCTGCTTGACGTGTAAGCCGACTCGAACACAAGAAGAATCTCAAACCGATTCTGATTGATATCATTTCCTTTCCATGTAACATTATAACGTAACATAGTTATATATTTTCAATTCATTTTTTAATTTAAATTAGACGTATTCCAACTTCATTGGTGTCGCCTGTACCCCGATCGTGGGAACATTACGCGACGCTCGCGCGTACACATGTCGGCAAACAAAACGAGCACTTATTCCCTTTGTGTCGCACTCACAATATTTTCGTGTAAACTTGTGTTGTTCTGTATTCAGCGTGTTGGGTTGTAATAGACTTAGCGTGTTTGAAGACTGAATTTAAATTTAGGTTGCTTTTTTAGGCTTCAGTAATTTATTTTGTCTATAAATTATATTTTTTCTTGTTTTTAGATAGACACTTTTTTTAATAGTCGTCATTTTTGAAAACTTTTTTTTTTACTTTTGATAACTATTTCTATGAAAGTGAAATAATAATAATTGTCTGTCTGTTTACGTGTACCTAGTCTAAATCAAAATACCTAGCTGGGACTTTAAAATAGGTAAAATAAAATGATAACGGCCCAAAAATATCAGTAAAAACAACCTAGAACTAGTAAAAGCTACCACATGTATTTTTTTTATTTGACAGGGAATTTCAGACATAAGTGCGCGAAATCGAAATCTTAAGCATGAAATTATTGTTTTTTTTTCAGATTTCTTGTACATAAAAATAAAGCAGTGTTTCTATTTGTCCTCAGGTGGGCGTGCTGCCCCCCGTGCGGCGCACGCGGCCACCACGCCTCGCAGATATACCCAGGTGCTTATACTAATAGCCAATAACTACTAGCTTCAATCTTTAATTATAATATTATAATGCGAAAGTCGCTTGGTTTGACTGTCTGAAAAGCTACTGAAAAGATTTTTATTGGTGCATAGATAGTGTAGTGACAGAGTAAGAACATACATTTTGTCAGGTTGCGAAGCAGTTTTCTAGGAACGCGGATGGAACTGCAAAGAATAGCTAGTCCTGTAACAAATAGTTATCTGATAGACGTCATAGACAGTCAATAAAAGCTAATGAATATGTGAACATTCTAAGTATGCACAGTTACATATGTAGTGCATAGATTTACGTTTCTAAATGTAAGTTAATCTTTAAGGTAATAATATGTATGGTGCACTGTAGTCTGAAAACAAAGGATCTTCTTTAGCTTCCATAGGTAAGTACATTTTACCTACATCCATAATTCTCTAGAGTAGGTACGTATATAAGTTTCTACACAAAATTGACGTTATTACAACGTTGACGGTAATATATTACTCGCTTGTCCCCGGGGTCGATATATTACGATTACCGATTATCGATTATGTAATCATGCTAATCATATTCAAATATCCTTCGGGGCTTTTTTGGGAAATTAATATATGGCAAGCATTTTTTGGACGTTTGATTGAACAATATTGAATTTCTTTTTTTACTAATTTTGTGTACTTCAAAACGTTCTTATGTTTTAATTAACTCTCTATATTTTATTGTTTACTACATGCAACAGCACAAAGAAAAGTTTTAATTTAAAAAAATGTTATTCAAAAAAAAAACAAGATTGAAGAATAACTATTGTCCGAATGTCTGCACTGTAAACCAAGATTTATCATTCCACAAAATTATTTTCTTACAACTGCTATACATTTCAAAGCAATATCTTCTGTCTACAAAAAATATCTTACACTTACTTTCAGAAAAAATGACCCTCTTCGTCTGCCGCTAGAAAATAAATCCGTTTGTGTAATCAAGACATGTACTATGATCGACGAACTATCCGAGACGAGACTAGTTCTGAATAAAGTCTTATTTCTCAAAGAAACTAGGTTTCTAGACCAAAGTTCTGATATTGGAAGCGCTCATGGTAATGCGATTCGTTCTAGGTAAATGTGGGGTACCTATAGTATGAGGTACATAGGTATTTTGTGCACTTAATTTATTTATTTAATGTTAAAAATGAGAAGTTATTATAATTATCTCATCACAATGTATATTTTACGACACAAAAAATTTAAACTAGTCGTGTGAAACAGCATTTCTGTCTTAAACTTGATAAATAATGTAAAAATTGAGTACCCCATTTTTTTGATAATAATCAGTGTGTATTTAATAACCGTAACAGTTGTAAAATAGCTGTCTTTAGGTTTGCATGCACTCTCACCGTTTAAGACATAGACAAGTTTTTGAAATAGCCAGTTCTCCAAAAGTGTTTTATTCGGTTAAGGTTCTGTCAAAAATATATACCAAGAAACGAATAACCAAAACCCCACAAAATTCACCCATAATACCTCACACAAAGAGGAATTTCCATATAAAGTTATTGCGCGCTACAAGATACTTCCCATACTCCGAGCGTAGCGTCGACTCGTCCCATTGACTCGGGAATGTTGCCGTCGAGTGTAAATGTGCTGTTTATGCCGAAGCTGCTGAACAAACTTGATAATAATGGACTCTTTAAAATTAAAATTATTTATTTTCTTTATTATTCTTTGAAATTACCGGTAAATATTATATAAAATCTCAGTGATCCAATTTTTTTGGCATTCGGTGTATAGGTATCGTATAACTTTAAAATTGGTAAGATAGAGGTCTATTAATTATTGTATTTGCCCTCACATCTTTAAAGATGCAGACAACTTTTTGAAATAACCAGTTCTCCGAAAGTGTTTCATTCAGCTAAAGCTCTGTTAAGATATATACCAGGAAACGTATCACCAAATACCCCACTAAATTCAGCCATAATACCACACACAAAGAGGAATTTCCATACACATAAAGTTATTGCACGCTACAAGATACTCCCCATACTCCGAGTGTAGCGTCGACTCGTCGACTCGTCCCATTGACTCGGGAATGTTGCCGTCGAGTGTAAATGTGCTGTTTATGCCGAAACTGAATAAACATGATCATGGCGGATTCTTTTGCTTATATCACGGGGTTTCGTGTTTATTAAAAGTCTTTGGAGTTTTCTTTTTGAACATAGGTATTGTATAAGCAAATCCTGTATATAAATCTGGCTATCTGTAGGCTGCAAACTTGAAAACTGTTGCGCGGATTTTTGTGCGGTTTTCAGCCATAACATTAATAAGGAAGATTTAGGTATATACATAACTAGCCGTTTTCCCGTAAAATATAAAATATAGGCCTGTGTTAGGTACTCGGGAAGAGTGTAGCTTTCCAACAGTGTTTTTTTTTTCAATCATTCAATCGATTCAATACTTTTGGAGCTTTTGGAGCATTTTTATTTTAATATAATATAGATCATGAAACATACTGTAGGCTATACCGGTGCAGACCACTAGCAGATTCTAAAAGATTTTTAATATCCACCAACATAAAATTCTACTATTTTCGTAAATACATGTATTGATTTGGCTCTATAACTCACCTTCGCTCACTTTACCACAATAATCACAACATTTCCTAAACATCACAAGCATGGACAACAAACTTGCACAGAGCGTGGTTGATTTGGAGAAATTCTTCAGTTCCCGAATGCAGGAGTATGAAAATAAGCTTCTGAAGGTTGCTGCTGGCAGTGCTCCTAAACATCCTGACCTGGCTTCGCTCTCATCGGAATTCCTGGAGTTCAAAAGTTTTGTTTGTCAGACACTGAAACTTCTGAAAGCACAGACTGAGCTCCTTTCCCGTGCCCTGGACAAACATGAAACTACTATGCGTAGGAAGATCCTGCTGTTCCACGGTGTTCCAGAGAAGACTAACGAGAAGCTCAATGAGACTGTCCTGGACGTCGTTGTCAAGCGCATGAAGGTGGATGATGCCTGCTTGGACATTTTTGAGGTTTGCCACAGACTTGGTGCCTCACAGGGTAAAACCAGGCCTGTGCTGGTACGCTTCAGGGACATGGAGCACCGTCGTGTTGTCTGGGACAACAAAACCTTACTTAAAGGCTCAGGTATCACAATATCTGAGTTTCTCACTAAGACGCGACATCAAGTTTTTGTTGCTGCCCGGAAACATTTTGGGATAAGTAGCTGTTGGTCCGCGGAAGGGAAGATCATCGTCCAAGTGGCAGATAAGTCTCGTCGTAAGATCTCCAATATGGGTGAGCTAGATGATCTCATAGCATTGTTTCCCGCTAGTGCTGATGTAGGGACTGCTGGAGGAAGTTCGTTGCCTTCAGTGCCTAGCATTTCTCCACAAGCTGCTGCCAAGAAGACGAAGACGCTGAGGAAGGCGCGTCGCTAAATGTATCTTTTGTCTTGTTTTTTCTATGCTACTTTCCGCTTTAACCTTCTTATTTTATAGTTCCTTCTCGTGTGTTACACTTTTTGTGAGTGCTAAGTCGGTACTTTTTCGACCAAGTTCGGTTTTGTTTTTATTTTAAGCTGGTAGTTAGTTTTTTATTTATTTTTAGATTTCACTTCACCTAATGTTTTATGTTTGGTTAGTTTGACAATGACAGGTCAATTTGACGTTTTGTTGTCACCCTCTTTCTTTTTTTTTTATAATATGTAGTATGTTATTCTCATATAGCTGACTGATGTTTGTCCTTATACTTGTGTTGCCACCTTCATTTATTTTTATTTTTTTTATGCTGTTACTCTCTTTTTCTGACTGATATTATTAATTATTTCTAGTGTTTACTGATTCTTGTGTGTGCGTGTATTCTTTTCTCTTCTTACTGTTTGTTTTACTCTTATGCGAATGGGTGAGTTAAAATAGCCAAGAGTTATTGGTAATTTATTTTTGTTTTGTTAATGTACTTTTATTTTATATTTTTAAGTTGCGTATTTTTATTTATTTATTTTAATATTTTATTGGTATATTTTTATTTGAATGTCTATGTGTGATTTCAACTTAGACGATAGTTTTTTCTCTTGCTCTTCAACTTCCAACAGTTTTGTCAGCGCTGATGGCGACTCTTCTGCTCCCTTGACGTTGGGTGATCAGATCTCCTCACTTCTGTCGCCTTATCCTAATAATTTCAACATAGCCCACATAAATGCTCAAAGTGTTCCTGGTCATCACTCCGACCTTCTGGCATCTATTGACAGTGCGCACCTTGACGCTTTGTTGATTTCCGAGTCCTTTTTGAAACCTTCGCTTCTGTCTGCTCACTATGCCCTCCCTGGTTTTGTTCTGGTTCGGAACGACAGAACGGGAAAGGGAGGTGGGGGTGTTGCCATGTACTTGCGGGCTGATGTCCCGTATAAGATCATCAGTGCTTCCCCTTCATTATACTCGGAATCAGCAGAGCATCTATTTCTTGAAGTTATCTTAAATCACTCTAAGATGCTTCTTGGAGTAGTCTATAGTCCAAACCTCCATATTAATTACTTTGACATGTTAGATTCGCTGTTGAATGATTATTGCCCGTTGTACGAGCATATAGTCATGATGGGTGATTTTAACACTTGTCTACTGAAGGATGACAGTCGAGCGCTTAAACTTAATTCTCTTCTTTCTTCTTTCAATCTTAGTATTTTACCTCTCTCTGCTACTCACCACTTTCCCAATTGTACTCCTTCCTTGTTAGATCTTATGATTGTGTCAAAGATCAGTAATGTTTCTTTTCACGGACAGCTTACTGCTTGTTTTTCCTACCACGATTTCATCTTTCTATCTTACAGGATTCGTCCTCCTAAGCGAAAGCCACAGTACCTTTTCCTTCGGAATTACAAGGGCATTGACTTGGAGGCATTGACGCGTGATGCTGATCTCATTGACTGGACCTGTGTATTGGAGAGCACCTGCATCAACGAAATGGTAGACTGCTTCAACCTTAAATTACTACGTTTGTTTGACAGCCATGCCCCCATTCGTCGTGTTAAAGTTAGGAATATTCCGGCTCCCTGGCTCACTCCTGCCATTAAAGAATTGATGTCAAAGTCAAAGTCAAAATCGTTTATTGAAAATAGGCTAGATTCTAGCACTTTTTCACGTCAAAAAATACAAAATTACAGCACCCCCAAAACGCCCCCCTTTCACCACTTCCTAGTGTTATGGCTGGGAAGAAGAAGTGGTGAAGAACAAACTTCCCAGCAACACAGCTGTCTATTACAATTTAATTATAATTAAATTACAATTATACAATTCAATATTAGTCGCAAAATATATATATATAAAAAAAAACACTTGTTGTCCACTTCAGAGCTGCCATCTGCGTGTATCTGTGAAATAATCATTAATGTTATAATAAGCCTTTTTAATCAGTATATCCTTAATTTTGATTTTAAAAGAACTGTCCGTTAGTTCTAACAAATGAACTGGGATTCTATTATAAATGCGTATACAAAGGCCCACAAACGAACCGTGCACTTTATGCAATCGATAGTTGGATGCGGTTAATTTATGTTTATTTCTAGTGTTGAAATTGTGCACGTCACTCTTTTTACTAAATAACTCTATGTTTTGCCTTACATATATTATATTGGCATAAATATATTGAGACGCCACAGTCAGAACACCAATATCCTTAAACCTTTCCCTTAGGGAGACTCTAGTACCTAGTCGGTATATAGCACGGATAGCACGCTTCTGTAACACGAAGACATTTTCTATGTCGGCAGCATTGCCCCACATAAGAATTCCGTAAGACATAACACTGTGGAAATAACTGAAGTACACTAAACGCGCCGTGGCTACATCGGTGAGAGCTCTTACCTTTCTGACAGCGTACGCAGCAGAGCTTAGTCTATTCGTGAGGCCAGTTATATGCTCACCCCATTGAATTTTGGAGTCTACAGTTATTCCTAGAAAAGTGGTAGCTTGGACCGTTTCAATTTCCTCGTTGTTTAAAACTACACTGGGGCCGAGATTTTTCACGTTTGGCAAAGCAAATTTTATACATTTGGTTTTCTTCGCATTCAAAACCAAATTATTGGCTGTGAACCAGTGCGTTACTAACGACAGACACGAATTCACGTCATCAAAATCTACTCTATTCCTATCAACTTTAAAAATTAGAGACGTGTCATCAGCAAACAATACTACATCACACAATGATTTTAAATAATATGGCAAGTCATTAATGTACACAAGAAATAAAAATGGCCCTAGAATCGAGCCTTGCGGTACGCCCAAACAAACGGGTAGATTGGAAGATTTGACACCATTAACGTCAACACATTGCATTCTGCCGCTTAAATATGAGCTAATAACACTAAGTGCGCTATCTCTAATGCCATAGTACTTAAGCTTCTGAGTAAGCGTTTCATGTTGGACGCAGTCAAACGCCTTAGAAAGATCACAAAACACCCCAATTGCATTCTGCGACTTCTCCCACGCGGTATAAATGTGCTTCAGTAGAGCAACTCCGGCATCCGTTGTTGAGCGACCCTTAGTGAAACCATATTGTTCCGCATGTAAAATATTATGTACATTGAAATGGCGCAGTAGCTGATTTAAAATGATTTTTTCATAAATTTTGCTTAACGCGGGTAAAATTGAAATCGGCCTAAAGTTGCCTAGGTCATTCTTGCTCCCTGATTTAAAGAGTGGTATAACCTTACTGTATTTCATAAGTTCCGGAAAGGTACCTGAGTCAATACACTCATTAAATATACTAGCCAAATAGGGTGCAATATCGACAATAATACAGTCTATAACTTTTACAGAGATACCCCACAAGTCACCTGTCTTTTTTGAATTTAATGACTTGAAGGTTCTAACTATATCATGAGGTGTAATATAACTAAAAGTAAATGTGGCTTCACATTGGCTAACACTACTTCGTAAAAATTTTTCGGCGTTGGTGGTAGAGGAGTCTAAGTCGCTAGTGGTCTTTATTGCAATATTAGAAAAGAAGGTATTAAATTCTCTAGCTACATCCGAATCTTTCTCATAAACTTGATCCTCATCAACGATTTTGTATCGAGTATCACGCTGTTTATTTTTTCCAGTCTCACTATTAATAATATTCCACGTAGCTTTAATTACACTATTACTGTTCTTGATTTTATTACTAAAATACATCGATTTTGCCGCATGACAGACTTTTTTAAACAATTTGGAATAATTTCTAACAAATGTAATAAAATTTTCATCAAATTTATAATTTTTCATTTCATACAGCTCATACAACTTAGCTCTACTCTTGTAAATGCCGGGGGTAGCCCACTCATTGAAATTAGCCGTTTCTTTTATTACGAAAGTTTTGGTTTTAAAACTAGAATTAAATTCATATTTAATGATATCGAACAGAGCTCCGTACATTAAATGGGGATTGTCATTATCTAATATCTCATAGCCTAGTTTTGCAATTATATTATTTTTGAAAGTATTAAAACGACTGGTTGTTAAGGGGCGACATGTTATTTCCCGTTTGATTTTATGCTGTCTATCAGGAAACCGTGCCAGTTGACCACGGTGATCGGAAGGAAGGCCATTGGTAATCAGAGTCTCCGTGGCGGTACAATTACTAAATATATTATCTAAACAGGTTGACGAGGTTGCCGTAATTCTTGTTGGTTCTAGAAATAAATTAAACAAGTTGAAAGATTTAAATAAGTTAAGCAACCTTATAGTTAAGGGAGATGATTCTAAAATATTAACATTGAAATCACCGCAAACTAAAAGTGTTTTACTACTTGAATTTAGTTTAGAAAGGGAATTTTCCATTACCGATTCAAAGATGTTAAAATCCCCAGAAGGAGGCCTGTACACACAAATTATAACAAACCGCTCCAGTTCAACACATGACAGTTCTATGTTGCGCTCCACTGATAATTTAACTATATCCAAACGTTCTTTACACTTTATATTATTAGACACAATTATAAGAGAGCCACCATGGATGGCTTCCTTTCTAACAAACGCACTTTGTACTGTGTAATTACAATTATTAAGGAATATTATTTCAGAATTTCTGTGCCAGTGCTCAGTTATGCACATTACTTGTACCATATAATGCTCAATAAATAAACTTAATTCTAAATCCTTGCCGGAAAGGCCCTGAATGTTTTGATGTACAACATTCAGTTGATGTGGCCCACCCTTTGTCGCACCATGTAGTTTAAACTATCAGGTGTATCAATAGTTGTATTAGTAGAACTACTAATATTATTAAAAGAAGAAGTTACCGTAGTAGAACCCGGGTCAATTTGTATATTATTTGCTATCAATATAGCAATTTGTCTTTTATAATAAAAACTTAGATACATTGTATCATTTGTCATTACAAAATTATTTATAAATTTATTTGTATCAAAGTACATTATTCTATTATTGTAATGCCTAGTTGTATTGTACATTAATAGATTTAAATCAAATATGTACTGATTTTGTTCTTCAGTAAAATTTTTTGAATATGGTAAGGCACAGATGATAAACTTGCAATTTGTTTCATTATTTAATTTTATCATTAATTCAACACAATCTATTATATTTTGTTTACTAACTGCTAGACTATCTCCAAATAGCATAATGGCAGATGAAGTGGTATTAAGATTAGTCAATTTAATTCTTTCTATAATCTCATTGTAGCTGGCACCGGGTGAACAATTGTTTATTATATTACTTTTACAGTATTGAGAGACTAATTTACCAAAACCTAGACCAAATCTATCAGAAAATATTTGTGATGAGTTTTGATTTCCTGAACTATGTTTATGTGAAATGCTTGATGGTGGAATATTGCACTGAACAGCGACACGAGGTGGTATTGTGTCACTGTTCACAGCTGACTGCATAGTACTAGGCGTTGTTAACTGTAGGTCAGCTTGTACTGTTGGTTGAGAACAAGTACAGTTGTTATATTTGTTTTTAAGAGAATCAAGACGGTCCATATTTTCACTACCTAACTGGAGCAGCTCATCGGTAGCCAGAATATGTGCCTTAATTTGATATTTGGCTGCCTCATAATTGTGTGTAATTTTTGTTAACTCACGCTGCAGATCAAGCATCTCCTGTTGCAGAACCTGTGTATCTTGGTCGTACATTAGCCTACTTTGTAAAAGTTGATTAGTGCACAAATTTAACTGTTGTTTTAAATTAACCTTACTTTTAAGTAAATTATTTAATTTGTAAGTCGATTTCTGTTTATGACACACTCTCTTAATTTTTTGAATCAATTTGTTTATTCTAATGTATTTTTTAATTTTTTTGTGACTCATATTTAGTGAATTTGATGCAACAAGCTCATTAAAAAGGTGATGAGTGTCGTCACTTTCTTGTTGTTCTTGAATTTGCTTGAAGCATGTCAACGACTTGTGAGCATCATTTAAGCTGGTCTCCAGTTCAGTAATGCGACTCAGAGCCCTCTCATGAGCATCACTACATTCACTAAAAGAACCTACAAAAACCTGTAACCTATCCCGCTGATCCAGCACATCCATATATTGAATGTGTAACTCGGCAAGTTGAGACTTTAATCCTGAGTTTTATTAATTATGTTCTGTATTTCTTCCTCGCTCTCATCACGTTCCCTCAACAGTTGACCACAGAGCTCCTTAGATGTTTTCAGCTCTTCCAGGGTGTCCTTCAGTTTTACCTCCATGTCTTTGACAGTAGCCTTTCGTGTCTTAATGGACATGGTGTCAGGTATTTACTGAAAGCGTGAAGTAACCAAGATGAGAAAGACAGAAAAGAATAGCAGGTTAAGTTCACTAGATGACTGATAGTTTCAAGTATGCAATTCCGTAGCTTTAAGATTACACAGCAAAGAAGAGCATAAGATTGATAAAGAATTATGCACGAAATTGAAATGAAGAGATATGAAAAGATATATTTATTCTGTAAACGTGATGCTTATTAAATGTGTAATTTAACAAAATTAACCGTTAAAGGAACATGTAATTTATCCGATAATATATTGATTTATTTGTTTAAGCAATCAGGAGAAAGTTATCTTTGCTTTTTACTCGCTTTTTATTTTTATTGCAATGTTAGGGTAGGTTACAAGGTTGACTTTGTTTTTGACGTAAATCCGATATGTAATGTAAATAATACAATCTGCAGTTGTGGAACTGATGCAGTAAAGTGTGACACAAATGTAATAGAAAGATACTTCCCGTAAAAATCCAATTAATTTGAATTGAGCGGTTGACAGCTGACCGCCTCCGTGTGATGTAGATTTTTATCAGTTATCCTTCTACAATGACGCCACAAACATTTGTACACTATATTTATGACCACTACTACTATATTAAATACTTTTAAGGGCTATTTTGACTATTTTTCTATTTTATTTTAATTTTAAATTACACAGCTGTTTTTTGACAAGTCACCCGGCCAGTGTTGGCTAGATGGCTAGTCGGGATAGGGCGAAGAGGAGGCTGAAGCGTAGTCCATCTGAGCGCAACCTTTTTGCTTACAAAACTTTACGTAACCGCTGCAGTCGAATGTGTAGAGATGCTAAGAGACGCTACTTCCACAATTCTCTCGATAATCGTAGCTCCTTCGAGGTTTGGAAATTCCTTAAATCGATCGGTATCGGCAAGGCTGAGGCTACTTATAGTGGTGACACTGACGTGTGTGCTCTTAACAATTACTTCTCCTCTCCTCCAGTTCGTTTGGCTGCACACGTCAGAGCCAGTACATTGAGTCAGCTGGCCAGTCTGCCGCTGCCTGATTGTCCTCCATACGAGTGGTGTGCTGTGACCTCCGATGATGTGAAGAAGTCTATTCTGGCGATTTCATCTAATGCGGTAGGTAATGACGATATATGCTCTAGAATGATATCCCTTACTCTTTCCTCTGTCCTTCCTGTTTTGACTCATATTTTAAATTTTTCCTTATTCTCCGGTTCCTTCCCTGATCTGTGGAAAGCAGCGATTGTCATTCCTTTACCCAAAATTGTACATCCTGCTGCTTTAACCGATTTTAGACCCATCTCAATCCTCCCTTTCCTTTCCAAAGTTCTTGAGCATTTAGTTCACCGTCAGTTGTCTGCGTATATATCCACAATGGACCTGCTTAGTCCTTTTCAATCTGGCTTTCGGCCTGGTCACAGTACATCAACAGCACTGCTGAAGGTCACCGATGATATTCGCCTTGCGATGGAAAACAAATCTCTCACCTTACTAGTTCTTCTTGACTTTAGCAGTGCATTCAACTCTGTTGATTTTGATATTCTTCTCGGCATTCTAAAATCTTTAAACTTTTCCCCTTCCACCCTAAGTTGGTTTGATTCGTATTTAAAAGGCCGTTCACAATGTGTCCGCCTTGGCAACCTTACCTCTGGCTGGTGCAATCTCTCTGCTGGTGTACCTCAAGGTGGCGTTCTCTCTCCTCTCCTGTTTTCTATTTTCATTGACTCTGTCACAAAGGTCATTTCTTCCCACTTCCATCTCTATGCAGACGACTTGCAGCTTTACAGACATTTTCCCTGTGCTGATGCAGAAGCTGCCGTTGCTGCCATGAATCGTGACCTGGATGCGATTTGTGATTGGGCGCAGTCCTTTGGACTGCAAATTAATCCCAGGAAGTCTCAGGCCATGATTATTGGCAGCAGATACATGCGTAGCAGGCTAGATGCTGCGTCACTACCACCACTGTGTTTGAATGGGGTTCAGATTGACTACGCTGATTCAGCGAAAAACTTGGGTGTTACTCTTGATACCTACTTATCGTGGTCAGCTCAGGTCAATGAAGTTAGTCGCAAAGTTCACTATACTTTTCATACGCTGAAATGTCTTCAACAGTTTTTGCCCTTGAAAACCAAGATTTCACTTGCTCAGACTCTCATCCAACCCATTATAGATTACGCTGATGCCTGTTATTTGGATGCCACCGAGGAGCTTTTAAATAAACTTGAGCGCTTGCAAAATCTTTGTATTCGTTTTGTCTTTAATCTTAAAAAGTATGATCATGTTTCACAATTTCGCAAGGATCTCAAGTGGCTCCCTATTCGTCTTCGCAGGAACACTCGCATTCTGTGTCTTTTATTTAATATCCTTTTCAATCCTAAATCTCCTTCGTACCTGCGGGAACGTTTCTCCTTTCTCCGCTCACCTGATGCGTCCTGCAGGACTCATCTCAAATCCTTACTTAAAATCCCTTCCCACTCCACTGATTTCTACTCCTACTCCTTCACCGTTCACGCTGTACGGTTATGGAACAATTTGCCGCCTGAGCTGAGGAGCTGCCAAACTGTTGCTTTATTTAAACGGAAGTTGAAGGAACATTATTTGTCCTTATCATCATAGACGCATATAGTATTTAGTGTATTTATATATATATAAATTATATATTTTATATATATATTACATATGTATTTAGGTTAATGTTAGTATTTATTTTTAGTTATAGCTTCTTTCTTTTTTACACACTATCTGCATCTCTTCTTATTCTAACTCTCCCATAACGGGCCAGCTGGAAGAAATTTCTCTTGAAATAAGCTGTGCCTATGTACTATATGTTCTATCTTTCTTCTTTTCTGTATTCTGTGTGTGTATCTGTGTACATGAACTATTAAATAAATAAATAAATAAAAATCAAAATTTCACAAAGACTACCCCCAGCATCTCTATAATTTTCTACGAATAAATTCTCTTTACAGTCTCAAACACTCGTAGAAGGAAATTCACAAACAAAATTCGTTCGGAAACTTTCGTCGACTTTCATTGGGTTCCTTAAGAATGCCTTTGTGAACGAAATAAGATGTTGAAATGTTACTGTGGTATGTTAGCAAAAATTTAAGCTCACGTGTTTATTGGGCTGGGCTTGCTTCATTGCTCTATGTGGGGAAGTATCAGGATCAATTTTTGAGTATGTAAATATTAGTTTGTGTGTTTTTAAGAAATGCAGTAACTGTATGGTGATTGATAGTGAAAAGGTGAGATTTGCGAGACACATTGAATTCATTCAGCACCGTGAAAAGTAACAAATTGTCATTTTCTAAAATGTCCGCAACGAAATTACAACTTTTCAGCTCAAAAACTTGATGGTAGTGGACTCGCATTGACGCGTAAAAATGTTGTTAACAAATCAAAAGTCTAAAAAACAAATTTATTCAAAGTAGGCTGAAAATCAGCATTTTTGAAGGTCAAATTTACAAGAGACAGCCCCCAAAACGCCCGCCCTTCACCACTTCCTATGTGTTTTTGCTGGGAAGAAGAAGTGGCGCAACAAACTCCCCTTTTTGTACGCGAACCAATGTTCACAAAGAAATTTGGTGGAATCTCGCCATGCAAAATGTTTTGGAGCAAAATATATAAGTATTTCATCCCTTTGCTCGTGTGCCTAAAATAAAAATCCTGGGTTCAACAAACCCCTACCTTTTCCCTAAATTTTACATTCCACTCCCAAATCCAAATAAAATCCAGACCTTTTTAATAAAATACTCCACAAAATAGGTAGCCACGGTAAGTACTTAAGAAGGTTTTCTTTTTAATGAAAACGTAATGGCGGACCGCAAGCTTCCGGTTCTAACGGAAGTTACGAAAGCCTGTAGGTTCTAAATATTTAACTATCGGATCTTTTGAGGCTTTGCCAGTTAATGCGGAAACTGGTGTTTGTTGTTTAAGTTAAAGTTAATCTTTGACTTTTGGTTAAACTTCGTGATATCTCTAATTCAAATCGTAAAGTCAAAAGTTATATTGTTTGTAACACGCGCTGATCTCTTGAATCAATAGTCAGATTTGATAAAATATTTCAAGTGTTAGAATGCACACTTCTTGGGAAAATAAGATGATGAGATGAGTAAGATACTCGTAGAAAAATAATACATTAATAATATTACTAAGTACTTATATCTAATTTATTTATTAAAGAGTTTACCAACAGCTTCTGTGTAGATAAAGCTTAGAGTACAATTTTTGTTATTACTAATATCTAATAACTTCCACTCACAACATAATAAATTCTTTTCAAATACACTCAAAAATTAGTTACTCAAAGTCGGCTGAAAATCAGCACTTTCCGAAGACCATAATTACAGGAGACTAACTAACTATAAGCTAAACTAATACATAATAAGTTCAACCTTGTTCCGTAGTCATGTAAAAAGTTACACAACTTGTTACTAAGTTACTTAAGTTACTTATTTATATTTGGGATAGACTATTGACTACAAAGTATTTAGCACTTAAATGGTTTCATATTATGTCTACCTAACTTTTACGTGGGCACCAATTTGGTCCCTAACCAAAAACTCAGCTTTACAACGGAAAAGTCCCAAAAATAATAAAAAAGTTGTAACCTTACCCGCAGAAACTTACTTACTTAATAATTTACAAGTGGGGATAAAGGCTCGAGCAGACCGGATGCGTATGCGTAACCACGTCGTAGTCACGCGCGTAGTTACGGCGTAACCATGAGTTGTAATGTATGGAAATGCTTGCGTAACGTAGACACGCGCGTCGTTACGCAAGCGGTGTGGCCTGTCTCATACATTTCCATACATTACAACTCATGGTTACGCCGTAACTACGCGCGTGACTACGCTTACGTCTACGCATACGCATCCGGTCTGCTGGAGCCTTAAATAAGGGATGTAACCCGTACATTGCAGACGAAACAGTCGGTCGACAGTTGACAGGGCGGGAAACAAAACCTTTTTGTAAGAAAATCATGAATTCAATCAACTTTTTAGTCAGTCAGATGCTGGCCGAATAGCTGATCGTTATTATGTGCGTTCTAACTGCCTCGTTGGTCTAGCTGTCGCAAGTGCGGCTGCTGAATACGAGGTCTCGGATTCGATTCCCGAATCGGACCGAAATCGCTTTGTGGGTTTTAGAAGACTTTCACAAAGCAGCCCGGAGCCTGGAAGTTGGTGACTGATACAGCTGTGCATCGGAGAGCACGTAAATGTTGGTCCTGCGCCTGATCTCTTTCCGGCCGTGTCGGATTGCCGTCCCATCGGGCGCAGAGAGTGAAATAGTGAGTGCACCTGTGTCTGCACAAATGCTTGTGCACTTTAATATGTCCTGCGCTGGCTGATCGCTTACATGAGCACAGCCGCCGCCGTAGCCGATAATCGGCTTGGAGGACATCACTAACATTCATCTTCATACTGATTTAAGAACCCAAACAAATTGTCGACCGACTAAAAGTTGGCAGTCTGCGGGTGTTACCTTAAGTGTTACTTTCAGAAGAAGTTGGTGTTATATGATTCCTTGCTTTCTGCGCAATTGGCGTGATATTGATACTTTTATTACTAATGTTATGATGGGAAAGTTTGCCTGTTTGTAGTTGTTTCTAACTTGCACAGATTCCTAATATTGTGGGCAAATAAATCTTTGCTTATATAGGTTTTTGTTGAGATATAGGTAGGCACCTTTTGTAACTTTATCAGACTTGTTAGACGCGGTCAGATTCGAGAATTATTTATGGAATATTTCAGTGTTAAGGTACTTTGGGTTTAATAGATTTTTTATGATTGAAAATTATATTAATAGATTTTTTATCTACAAATTAAAGGTAAATTAAAGGTGATTTAATATTAAGGCTTTTGTTACAGCGGTTACAGCCGTAAAAGTCAAAATTTATGGCCAAGATTTTCCAGAAGTTCTTCCAAAACATTCAAAGCAATGACAAAACCAGCATAAAGTAATTAGTAAGTCAGAGATTGTTGACAAAAGCTGTCTGATAACCCTGACGAGACGTGAGATAAGCTCAGATCTGCCACTGGCAGCCGCTCGTTATGTTAGACTATGTATATATAGAAATATAGGTAGGAATGTGGGATCCTATGTATTGTAGACAGTACGGGAAGCTGTGTAAAATTATGATATATTAATTGAACTAGCTGTTGCCCGCAACTTCGTCTGCGTAGGCAATATAGAATAGTCAAAATACTACTTATCCCGTAGGTGCATTCTTTCACGTGACAGTATAATTAGGATTAGCACTTAGCAGTCGCATAGATTCATTGATCAAGGTTGTGTTGTGGATGTGACCATTTATCTAAATAAAAGAAGTAAAGTTTGTGACGTTGTGAATATCTCTGGATCCAGTCAGCCAATTTGGAAAATTATTACGTATGGTGCGTAAGTAATTTTCACAGGAAACAGTTATAATCTATGTCTATATGCTTTGAGTCTGACAAAGCTGTCATTTGTACATTTTCTGCAGCTGCTGCGACTAATCAGAAGCCAGAAAGTCTGTCAGTTTTACCATGGATATCGTCTTGTGTAGTGAGACTGGATTGAAGATAGGTAGATAGGTAGTCGCTCCAAGCAAAATATTGGTACTCAAACAGATTCGGTGACTGGAAGCCAACACCAACATAGTTGGGGAATAGCTGGATGGATGATAAAATGAGTCATCATCATCAGCAGGCGCATAGGGTAGGATAGTTTCACTACTGCGGAGAAACACTTGTATGACGGGGATTTTCTGTGCACTTACTCACTATGGTAAGGCTGACCCCACATTAGGCGTGCGCGATCCTCGGGCGTGTGAGTAGCGCGGGCGTCGCGAGCAGAGAGAGAGAGTGAAGAGTGCAAGCGACGCGCTCGCGGCGAGCACGCGGCGCTCGAGTTGCGTTCTTACCCCTTCGCCCGCTATCCCCGCCGCCCGCTAAACGCCTTAGCAGTTAAACGTCAAGGAGAGCGGCGCGTGCGCGCCGCGAGCGCGCTTTAGGTAAATGCCGCAGGGCAGCAAAACGCGACGCTCACGCAGCGCGCTCGTGACGCACGCGCGGCGCCCGCGCTACTCACACGCCCGAGGATCGCGCACGCCTAATGTGGGGGAGGCCTAAGCCGGGACTCCACCGAAATGTTTGCATTAGTTCACGAATATGCAAAATGTACGTAAGTATCTGTGAGAGTCCACTTCATGTGTTCGTACTTGAAACCTGCAGCTTTGCCAAGATTTTCAAAATGTACGCTTGCAATTTGTCATTTCTTGGTGGAGCCAGCAAATCGAAAGAAACATAAGTGTTGTATACTGTGCGTCACTACCGCACACCGGGAAAATTTCGCTCTTGCGGAGGACGTTTATATACCATATTTTGTGTCATACAGGACGACAGTAAGTATCCACCGAAACACTTTCAAAGATCTGATGAACGAACAAATCAGACTTAACTTGGTCACCTGGGACCAATCAGAGCTCTACGAAGCGATCATATGCTTTGGCTCCTACTGTTATTGTGGTTTCTGAAAATTTATTCACCTCATTCAACGATGAATGTAATTCTGATGGTACTATTAAGAACACTTGCTTAGCGCAGAAGCTGACGTTGGCAGGTCGACTCTTTTGACTTCTCCAATAGGATACCATTGGTTTTTGTGTAATGCACACCTGCAATGCATGCTGGATTAGGATAGGATACAGGTGGATAGGATTTGCAACAGAAAACAATTCTGTCTTTGTGATTGAATGACATCAAACGTAGTTTTATATAAAAGGTGTTTTTTTAGACTTGGCTCGGGTCTTACTGAGACTGTTCGTAATCGTGACCAGTGTATTTGCGATCAGAAGTTGAAAGTAAGCATGTCTCTGGTATGCGACGCGCAATTTGTACGTTTTCAGACTCATAAAGCATTTTACGTGTGTATGGTATTAAATCACAACAAAAAAGTCGTGGTAAATCACAACAAAAACAAAGAACCAACCTCTCGAGTATGAGGGCGCGGGTTCGAATCCAGGTCAGGCAAGTACCAATGCAACTTTTCTAAGTTTGTATGTACTTTCTAAGTATATCTTAGACACCAGTGGCTGATAAAAAGGTGAAGGAAAACATCTTGAGGAAACCTGGACTATATAGTCTGAAATCACCAACCCGCATTGAGCAAGCGTGGTGATTAATGCTCAATCCTTCTCCGTGTGAGAGGAGGCCTGTGCCCAGCAGTGGGACGATAAATAGGCTGTAACTAACTATGGTATTAAATCGAGAAAGCTCCCATTACTTATCTGCACTTTGTATCTGGGCTTGTTCTTAAAGCTACAGAATCCTACATTACATACCTACCTCACGCTTAGCAGCGCTTGCGAGAGACAGATCCTCCTTTCTTCTAGGATTAAGTTTACATATTTTGCATCAGAAAAAATAATTAAGGTCTACTTAATACTACTCACTCAAAGTAATTTGTTTTAAGGCCACCACATTAGTGGAAGATAAGCTAAACTATGTTTATGAAAAAATCCTGATATGAACTCCATCTGTAACTTTAAATGATAATTAATTGTTATAATAAAGTCATAATTTTTGACATAATGTTCAAAAAATAATTTAGATGGCACCGTTTTAAATTTGGCTGAGAACTATTAATTTTCCTTTCATCAAGGTAATAATTATAATTGGATTTTGATGTGGCACAGCAAACTGACAAACACTATTGAAATGTCTATCGAAAAATTACACTACGTGTTAAAATATGGTGAATTACGGAAAATACACAACTCCATCTGTTGAAATAATAATCCTCTATAAAGAATGTATGGTAATTTATTGTCATTTATCACCTCGCTCCTTTGTCAAATTTTATGCATTTTATTTAACACAGATTACCACAGATGGAGCGCTACTTTAACCTTGGCTAAACAAAATTTTCATATTTTTTTTTCCGAAGTTACTTATGAAGGTGTGATTTTCTGTGTAAAGGTTAATAATAGGCCGATCCACTAATATAAGTACAACATTCAAATGTACAGTTTTGACAAACAGATTGCGTGTCGTAATATTTTACATCTTGAATTCACAAAATTAATCATATCTTTTGATAGAGTGAATCGATTTCGATGAAACAAAAACTAAGTAATACCCCAAGTTACGTAGAATGTTTGTATATAAGCATTTTCTGCATTGAATTCGTAGATTTTACGTGAATCCCGAACGAACAAACAGATAAACAGATAAACAGACAAACAGACAAAAATGATGGAAATGGGTTCTGTTAATTATCCTTTAACATGCTGGCTATTTTTTTTGTCAATTTCTTCAATGTACAAAAATTACTTTTCTACAGATTTATTATATGTATATAGATGAATTGGGTCATGATAGATGTACCTATGTTGATATTTTTTATATTTATTTTGGATAAAAAATTAACATTTTGGTCCTAGGTATTAGCCTCATGACGTTTGAAATGATGGGATGAATTCAATATGAAATGTTTTTTTTAATATGCGTAACTTAATATTAGGATTTTAGCTAAATAAACACTGAAAAAAATACGTTTTATTTTGTTTTCTAGTCCTCTACCGTATATAATCGCGTTCGTAACATTCATAGTATTAGACTCCGGACAATATCCCAGTACACACAAACACACATACAAATAATTTTCCTGAAACGCTTGGCTAACCTGAATTCAGTCGGTTTTCATGCCACTGAACAAATAGGTGATGTTCCACGGTGCATGCTCAACACGTTTGTAGGAAATAGTTAAACCATGGGTTTTTTGTTTCTATTCATTTTAAAGCATGGTGGTATGATAGTCTACTGCAAAATTCTAGGAAAATTGTTCATACTAGCGATTTTTCCGCGGGTTTAGTCACGTCTCGTGGGAAAAACTGCCCGTACCGGGATAAAATATACCCTTTATTACTCCGGGATAATATAGCTATGTAGTCTTACAACAGTAAAAGATCACAATCGGATCAACAGTTATGGAGCCTGTAGGGTACAAACTAGCAAAAAAAAATCCTGTTTATTATATGACAGTTTTTGTCAAAAACCGAACGCGGAAATTCTGCTTGTATGAAACCGCTCTTCTTCGATGTACTTACACGAATACAGGCGCTCATGTTTCACAAATAACGTTAGTTATTTTGTAAATATTTAATTCCAATTGAAATTACTCTGTGAGCACAAATCTTTCACGCATGAATACCCGATACACGAACCCTTATTCAAAACTGTTGGAAAGGTTCACGCGAATTCCCTTCAGAGACAGATTTCATACATTACAGTTTAAAATTACGCAACCCTTGGAATTCGAGGGAAACTTCCAGAAACGACATCAATAGAAAACGCGTGGAATGATGTAATAATAATATAATTTCATCATGTTGTAATAAGAAAAGTTTTTCGTTCGCCCATTTGTAGGAAACTTTTTGATTTTGTTGTTTGGGGAAAAATAGTTTTTAGATGGTGATAACCTCAATGAGTTTTTATGTAATAGAATAAAGTGTGATTTTTATTTCCCACGGTATTGCCATAATATTCCTTTATATGGAAGAAAAATACCTAAGTATATAAATAGGGACTACTGTCTATACATTTTTTGTCAACGGCGACAAAGCAGTTGCTTTGCTACGAAGCGTAGCAGGCGTAGTAACTATTACTACGTCGTAGTAATAGTGCATTTTCCGGAATGCAGCTGAGTACCAGTGGTTTATATGGACCGACTGCCTATCTGATCTCCTCAACACAGCTACCGGCTTATATAGCCTTAGGAAAAGGCGAGGCAGATGATTTGAATATCGACGATGAAAATATAATTCATTTAAAAAGTGAACTAAAAATAACGAACTCTCTCGTGATTTGGTTCATTTTTAATTTTTATACAAAACTTTGCTGCTTCGTTATTGAATATTTCAAACGGAACGCTTGTTAAAAGTTTAAAGGGAAATGTCCTTCTGCACGAAAAGCTTTCGTTTGAATACATTGAGGAACTTTGAAAAGTTCTGCTATTACATGACAACCTTGGTAAGATGACAGTTGTAAAAATATAGTACTATATTTAAAGTCATGCTATCAAGTTTAAGCTGCACGTAGAAGTCGGATGGGTGACTCTTTCGTGCTTTGGAAAGCTTTTTAGGGCCTGCACGCACGTCGACTAGTAGTATATCTTAGACACCAATGACTGTGTTTCGGATGGCACGTTAAACTGTAGGTCCCGGCTGTCATTGAACATCCTTGGCAGTCATTACGGGTAGTCAGAAGCCAATAAGTCTGACACCAGTCTAACCAAGGGGTATTGGGTTGCCCGGGTAACTGGGTTGAGGAGGATAGATTGACAGATAGGCAGTCGCTTCTTGTAAAGCACTGGTAATCAGCTGAATCCGGTTAGACTGGAAGCCGACCCCAACATAGTTTGGGAAAAAGGCTCGGAGGATAGACGCACCGTCGACTAGTCGTTGGTGACCAAAACGCTAATGACTGTTATTTTCATTAGTTTAAATAAGATGTTACGCACTTGGTCGCCGGTAGTGGCCTATGTTTCGGTCGCCGAGGGACTGAGTCGCCTCCGACTAGTCGACAGTGCGTAATAGCCCTTAATGTTGACATCGGCTGTCTAAATAAACTCCTTTTAGAATGTGTAAATGTTCAATAATATTATTTGCTTTTGTTTGATCACATGATTCTTAAAGTATTTGTATAAAGCTGTGCTCACATCGACTTCAATGTTTTGATACTGTAAAAAATATGGGTTTTAAAAATTAAGTGAATAATTATAACAAGTTTTATTAACCCGGGATTATCCGCTTCCCGTATCTCTAGGATATACACAAGGTAGGTAAATAAGGTGCTATCTATAATATGTCAAGTATCTCAATCGGTTTAGTCATTTTTGTTTATTGACTGGTTTAATTTAGATTCTTGGCCAATAGATTGGTACTTTATTTTATAATTTTCAAATTCACTTCTGTGTCATATACTCCTTTCAAATATATATTTACTTTAACATAATCTTAATAATTGGTTAACAACGCCATCTCGTGGCAAACCACTTAGAACACTATCGCTAAACAATACCGATCACTATGCTATGTATTAACTATTTACTTAAGTCATACCATACTTATTTACTTACACAATATAAGGTATTATGACTTCGATATAAAACTGGTTTCAATGACATAAAAGGATATTCATGTTAATAGCAATACAAAGATGGATATCATATATGGATAATAAAGAGTGAAAAAAGTCTTCATCATCATCTGGCTAGCCTTTTCCCAACTATGTTGGAGTCGGCTTCATGCAGATGAGTACCAGTGTTTTAAAAGGATGAAGATTGTCTATCGGACCTCCACAACCTAGATACCTGGGCAAACCAACAGCATCGTCATCCTCCGAGCATTTTTCCCAACCATGTTGGGGTCGGCTTAAAGTCTAACCGGATGTAGCTGAGTACCAGTGCTTTACAAGGAAAGATTGTCTATCGGACCTCCACAACCCAGATACCTGGGTAAACCAACAGCATCATCATCCTCCGAGCCTTTTTCCCAACTATGTTGGGATCGGCTTCCAGTCTAACGGGATTCAGCTGAGTACCAGTGCTTTACAAGAAGCGACTGCCTATCTGACCTCCTCAACCAGTTACCCGGGCAACCCGATACCCCCTGGTTAGACTGGTGTCAGACTTACGGGCTTCTGACTACCCGTAACGACTGCCAAAGATGTTCAAATGTCAGTATTTATGACCTATATTATTTACACCTATCCAAGGACCGCACCATAGCAAACGATACCAAACCTTAATTATGATCAAACGATCCATGTGTGGGAGTTATATACTCAGACATATTATTATGTTTAATAATGTCACCGTCTAAATGTCAATATTTTTCATTTTTGAATTTTGTCTCAGACAGGACAATCAAGTTTGCTTATACCACGGAGTAACGTAAAATGAGCGGAGATGCCATAATGCAGGAAGGTCAAGCGCCTTCTTCTAGGTCAAATTCGTACGATGGGCATGACCAAAACGATCAGTTACAAGTGAGCCAACAAGGCGTTCGGGTTCTTTGAGACATTTTTCAACGAATTTAAGCGAAAACCCCAAAAAGGAGGAGGATAGTTTTTTTTTTACTTTTAAGTGTTTTGGTATTACACAAAATGGGCGGAACCCAAAAAAGGCGTATAAGGACGAAGATACACCCGCATTATGTTGCGCGACTTTCTTAGGAGATTTTGTGGTAGGTATGGCATTTCTGCTAGTCATTTTATTCTCCGTAGACAGGACCATCAAGTGTGTCTACACCAAACTGTTTATATTGAAACTAGCTTTTGCCCGCGACTTCGTTCGCGTGGAATAGTGACTTCCGGCAGATTTTTGGTTTGTCCAATAGATGGCGCTATATGCCCGGAATGCTTTAATATTCTTTTGTAATAAAAACTATCCTATGTCCTTTCTCAAGTTCCAACCTATGTCTGTACCAAACACAAATCGGTTCAGTGGTTTAGGCGTGAAGAAAAGACAGACAGACAGATTTACTTTCACATTTATAATATTAGTTAGGATAAAGCAGAAACATACAAGTCAAGAGTTCACGGCGGACATTAATCATAATGATTATACAACAGATTAACTACGATTAATTAGCGAAGATTGCTCCTTTGATTACCTAACGGCTATGAGATATTATATTCATTTGTTATTTCTTCCTGGGTCCATGTTTAAGGGGCGCTTCCACTATGTCTTACCTACAATCTTCCAAAGATGTAAATCATAAAGAGGATACTTATAGGTCTTCTTTGTT
Source organism: Helicoverpa armigera (assembly GCF_030705265.1). NCBI lineage: Eukaryota > Metazoa > Arthropoda > Insecta > Lepidoptera > Noctuidae > Helicoverpa > Helicoverpa armigera. The sequence continues at coordinate 9,641,704 of NC_087141.1, forward strand.
TGTTCGAAACCACTTAACATATTTCAAAAATTCTTTGACTTCTGAGTTGCTAGATCTCCAGGTTATATTTTAACAGAGTGTGGGAAGGTATTACCTCGGGATGTGGGTGGTACCGCGGGTTACAGCTAGTTATTATTATTCCAATGAGTATGATATGTGCAGTATACAAATTCAGCTAGTTGTGGGTTGTCACCGGCGAGCTAATATCAGTATATTTACTGCGCTGAGATCATCGGCGTAAACAACTGATAGAGATGGCGGTAACTTGCTATCAAATACCTACAAATTAGTTAATATATTTTATTTTAAAGAAGTAGTAATTAGTAGTGCAGGTATTTATATTTTATTCTAACTTAGGTAATTGGTATTTAAAACTGTATAAGGTAAGTACCAAAAGGAAATCTGAAATATACTTTCAAGCCAAGCAACGGGTTGAATTACTCTAATTCCTGGCAACTTGTAGATTCTTGACGCAGATAATCAAGCTATTTCTTTAATGTAAAAAAAAAACATTTTTGAACACAAGAAAAACAACATTAACAGCATAAATTCCATCAGCCAAACCCTCTTAAAGGCTATTATACTGCTCAAAAGCGTACCTTACACCATTTTCAGGCATCCGGGCCATCACCCACTATCATCCCTCACTCCATCCCTTATTCTATCCCTCACTAGTGATCCCTAAATCCCTTGAAACCTACTCAAAGCCTGTGAGTAGCCCCAAGGGATGAGTGGACTAACCTTACACGGGCTCTAAGTAGCCAGGGGTGCTTAAACTGAGGAAGAAATTATGGAATTTATGTTTAGAACGTCATTTTTTGGGGCGTGCTGAGAATTTTATCACTACCAAAGTAGTGTTTGTCTGTTAACGGAAAACATATTATAATATTTTCCACAATAAATAAGAGTGATTCATGAGAAAAATCGAGTACAACCAGGTCACGCCATTACTTAAAATAAATCTGATAAATGTAGGCACACATCAAACTAAAGGTATGCAGGAGTACAATTTATCTGTTTAGATTATAGTTAGGTCAATAAACCTAGACCTAGAATCTATACAAACAGACAGATCCACGATCGGCCACGGTCAGACTTATTAAATACTGGCTTCCATCCATGGTTTTGCCAGCTTACCTATTTTGTACAATTAATAAATAAATAAATCGTTTATTAACTTCAAAGAAACCCTTAAACACTTTTATTACAATTTTACGTTTTACATTTTAGCAGGTTTATCCAAGCGATCCAAAAGGTTCAATACCTCTCACACGAGATCAGCACTTGAATTTCTCAGGTGTCACCAAATGATTGGATATCGGAATCTTTTCCCAGCATCGTGTTGGAGTGTACGGGACCCGGGACTTTGTAATGTTAGGGTTCCTTTGAGTGGTATTCAATGGGTATCGCTTACTGAGGTGCTGTAATAAAAGGCTTAAAAACGGTAAACTGATGATAGGATTGAAAGAGTACCCTTTTTGTTAAGCTGGATATTCAAATCTCGTGTTTTCGTTTGTGAATGGACCTTTGAAATCTCGTATTTATCGAGTAATCGAGTTTAGATACTCATAATCTATCGAGTACTTTGTCAAGTTCTGATGCTCATCACCTGTCTATTCATTTCCCATCCATTCAATTGCATCAGAATTTGTATTCTTGCAGTGACTGCCTGTTTGACTACCAAAACCGAAATCTGTCTAGATAACTCCCTTTTGCAGGATAAATTATATTATTAGAAAAAGCTCTACAAACATTCAAGAACAAAATAAAAACTTAAATTGCTGAACAAAAAATATAACCCACAGCTGTATGAAGTGTATCGTGTCCCCGCACTAGTTGAGAACATTAATTAATTCTTGTTACTCGCAGCAAGATGAATCGTTATTTAATTATTGTTATATTATCACACCACGGAATGAGACTGCCGACTTATAGTGTGGGCAAACTATAAATTAATATTTTGTTTACTCAAGTATATTTTATTATAATAAGTAGCTTAAAGCACTCGTGGCTAAGGTGCTAGCCGCCACAAAATGTATAAAAATTAAAAAAGTGCCAAATAATGTATACAAAAACGTTATTTCTGGCAGTATTTTTACATTTTAGGTTCATCGACACCCATTGCCATCACATCTCCAAAAAAAGTTGGTATGTACTCACTGATCACACCACGCTTGTTCATAGAAATTCACAAAATAGTTATTTTTAAAACCATCGTCAGTCAATTAGTGGATATCAAGTCTGCAAGCTAACCTTAACCTTTCGACAGTATAAATCAACCGATTCCTGATTTGTCAGACTAATCGAGACATACACGTAAGTACATAGCCACGAGCCACAAGAACTAGATGGCTACATGTCCCATCACTACAGTGGTTTATTAATTAACAATAACTGAGTTCCGAGACGGGATTGTGAGATGAATGGTTATTTCATTATTTATTGTTGTTAGCACATTATGTGGCTCTGTAGTCTTTATGGGGATTTTATTGACTGGGTTGTAAATGTGATTTAAGTATGTATTTAAAGCATTTGTGGAATAACTATTAACAGATTTGTATAGTGTCTCATCATCCTCCGAGCCTTTTTCCCAACCATGTTGGGGTCGGCTTCCAGTCTAATCGGATTCTGCTGAGTACCGGTGCTTTACAAGAAGCGACTGCCTGTCTGACCTCCTCAAAGATTTTTAGAGTGTCTTGTACCTACGAACAAAAGACTATTTTAAATACAACGTAGTTAGATTTGATTCCCTGAGCTGGTAGAATTTTTATGAGTTAATATATATTTCTAGAAAGGACATAACTAGAACATCAAAGTTAAACTTATTAAAAAGACCTAGGTATTTCATAAGAAACTGCAAATTATTGGTAACTGTCTCTTAAAAAAAATGCTTCATCAGCTTAAAAAAATACATCACCCCGACTCGAATAAACAACCAGTGTTGACCATAACATCGATAAAATCTATCACCAATACTCGATAGTCGATACAGTCGTGAAGCCAACAGCGTATTTACTCGACTTAACTAATATTTACCTCCGAGTGTCCTCGACAGTCAAGTGCAGTTTGACAAGCACAGCCTTTCATTGCGAATATCGACGGCTTGATTTATATTTTAAAGCAAAAATCTGGTGAAATATTTTGTTCCTAAAATGTTATTGTATAGGTACCTTCTAATGTTACGTGTGCCGTGTTTTAGAAGGCACGATAAATTGGTGGGTCCCAGCTGTCATTTGAACATCTTTGGCAGTAGTAACGGGTATTCAGAAGCTGGATAGCCTGACCAGTGTTAAGGTTTTCGGGTGGGCGGGATAACTGGGTTGAGGAGGTCAGATAGGCAGTCGCGCCTTGTAAAACTTTGGCACTCAGCTTCATCCAATTAGACTGGAAGCCGACCCCAACATAGTGGGGAAAAGGCTAGGCAGATGATGAATTAAAAATCCCGTACATACTCTTAGATAAGAAAGGTCTCCATTCAAGTTCCTTCGGTTTTACACCTAGTTCAAGATCCATTAACTAATAGGTAGTCAACAAATCCAGGGTTCAAAGTTCACAATACAGCATAAATTACTGACCGGCCCACGCCAGCATTATCATATTTACTTCACTTAACTTTAATGTAGGACAAACCGGCTAAAAATAGCTAAAATATAAATAGACTGTTTTGTTTCTGTCACTAAGTTTACACTTGTAATGAAAGGAAGAAGTAATTGGACAGTGAAGTAATTCTACTGGGCTGCGGAATTGTTCGAAAGAGTAACCGCGACCCTGGTACATAAAGGGCTTAAGAAGGAAAATAGTAGGTTTTGGTCTGTAAGAGTCTGACACTCCTTCACGCTGCACCGACAGCGGGAGGGGTCAAAACTGTCTTTTCCCAACTGCTGATGCGGCTGAGTACCAGTGCTTTGCATGAAGCGACTGCCTAATTTGACTTCCTCAACCAGGTCATAATTCGTTTAAAGAATAGGCTCGCCACAACCGCGCATTCCCAATACGGCAATACCTAATCACGGTATGGGATTATGATGATATAAGGGATAGTGTAAGGTCTTGCAACATAAAATAAAAATATTGTATAAAAAGCTGTTTTGGTCTAACCGTTATATAAAATGGCGCATATCCGATCATGAATCATTATTTACTACTTAAAACCATATTTATAAGCACCAAATTATACCAAAACATGACAAAAACCTAAACCGTTTTGACGTTCATTATATTTAATTTGAAACCCATATAAAGCTTAACCATTCGTGTTTATTTATTAGTTGATTTTATCGAATAAATAATTACTAGGACGCAATCTAGGATCTCCTAAATAGGAGCCTAAGAATGTTAACGAAGCTACTAATTAGTTCTGTATTGAATTTATCTAGCTTAGTCAGTAATTTTGTTTTATAGCTTAGACTTGATAACTGGTTATTTATGTATTTATACGAGTACCAATTCAAAGCCTTAAGCCAAAAGGAGAGAGCAAGTTAGTAGCTTGGACTATTCAAGAAGTGGCTTCAAATTTTAAACCTGAACTTTTATATTTTTTCACGCTTTCAGGACAAAACGGCTGTATGGTTGGCTGTAGATGTTTAGGTCCAAAAAAAGATAGATTATATTAAACAGTCCTTATTTGACAATTATTTCCCTAACACATACCTACGTAAAGGGTAGATAAGTATACAATGGGACTACCATGTACATATGTATTTATGTACAAAAGTCCTTAAATAAATAAATAGAACAAAAACTAACCCAAGCTAACCCACCAAAATTACCTTGCCATTCTCATCTATATTAAATGAATCAGCGAACAGGGTCAATGACCCATGTTATCTGCGGCGAGCTGTCGAAACACTGCATTGGAATTCATTGATTTACATGACACTACTATTAATTATGCCTCTGAATTATAGATTTGGATAAAATATCTATGTATGTAGGCATGTGGTTTGGTATTTTTTGATGTGTAAACATTATTTAAATCCAGATGTTCTTAACAAGCAGTGTGTGCGTATTTTCTTTAAACGGGAACTAAGGTAAACGCGGGTGAAGTCGTCATGCCCCAATAGTCGTCAATTAATCTTAAAACTTTTATTATCATTTTCTACTGAACTTAAAATGGGCCGGTTTATATATCAACATATTCTTGATAATATATTGCACAATTGAAATAACAATACGGGGTTTTAACAGTCACGGCTTCTAAGATATGTTATTTCAAACGTGTGTGCCCTAACAAAATCGTTTTTTCGTGAAGTTCAGCTGTCAAAAGTGAAACTCAGAACGTGGTTTTGTGTTTTGATTTACATAACTCCAGTGGGGTCTGTGGTATGTTTCTTTGTTCAATTAGATAGTTAAGTTTATTTGCTAGCGACGTAATATGCAATTTGGAATACTTTTAACATAGAAGATATATTTTTTTAATGTGACATCTATTGGTACTTCAAAACTCCCATTTGACCCAAAACCCGTCAATTTTACAATTATTATGACGACTACTGGGACATGCTCAAAAGTTGCACCTAAACTCGTCATAATGAGGATATTTTGTGTTTTACAGTACAAAATGCGAATAAATAGCTAATATCGGGACTTTTAGAAAATTTATAACTGTCTAGAACAAACATATTTAAGGTTAAGATTACATTTGTTCATAAAACTGCGTTTCATTTAAGCTTTTTCTTAGGGGTAAATTTTACTCTGCTGGTTCTAGATGCACGTACACAGTCATGTTATTCGATTCAATTAATATGTTTCTTAATGGTTAAATCCCCTGTTTTCTATAAGTATGCACTTTCTACGAGTGTTTTTTTAGGTATATATTGGCCGCTGTAGGCCTCCGTCATTTGATTAAGATCTACCGCTTTGGGTACAAGTAGGTCTAGCACTAGCCTTTGTTTCTACTACGCTTGGATTACAATTTGTGGCAAACAAAAATTGACTGTTCTTACACTATGCTTTTTGTTCGAAATAACTGCATTTCGTTATGCGTATTGTACCGCGTCTTCCTAACGTGCCTTAATAGCGCCTGTATAAAAATTATGTCATTCAACTAGTTTTGACGCAAAAATATTAAAATCAGTTTTAAAACTAAGATGACATAGCTTCCATCGCTGTCACTTCTTTGCTTGTCGTATTCGATATTGATGGGTAAAGAGTAATCTTAAGTAAGATTTTTTATTTAAAATTGTCTGTATTTAGTGATTGCATGATCGTAATTTTGATAGCAGATCATGACTGAAAGAAACTACAAGCAAGAGAGCCTTTTAAAAGTCATAAAAGCTGTAAATCAAGGGCCCACACACTACATCAGATGCAGCAAAAAAAAAAATTAAAACGCCCTTTTAAGACAACTTTAATGAGGACTCCACTTCTGACTCTCGTCGTGTACGGACGTGTCGCTCTGCGCTCGCCCGTTTACGACTTTTGTCTTTGTTACGCCCGACGTAACGCTCACCGTAGTCGCTCTGCCGACTACAAATATATCAATCTAAAGCTGCTTTTTTCAAAGCGGCGGACGATTATCCTGTTTCTAAAACGTTTGTGTCAAGTAAATTCACTTGACCCCTTCTGGGTAAAAGCCACAGTTTCGTGGTTCTCGGTTGAAACCATACGGTGTCAACGAAGCCGAGAGGGTGTTGACCCAATCACACCCGCCGAACCCCTTCAGGGCAAGGCAGTCAATTGGACGGGAGCTCGGATTTCGGCCTTGGGGGATCTCCTAGTCGTGCCTTGCATCTGGTTTGCTTTCACAGCTACACACCTGGTGTCGGTTGGGTATCTCTATACCCTTCGCACTAGACTGGCTAGGGCCCGTTCGCACAATAAGACTGGCGAACGGTTTACAAGCTTAGGGCTCACCAATAGGTACTCACCTCCCTGCCTATACCCGGCAGGGAGGGTTACACATCCCCGGCCCATCCACCCGGGGAGATAGGAGATAGGTTGTTAGGTTTTATAATTAGGCCCCCACCTCTTAGCTCGGTAGCCCTCTTCCCTCACGGGAAAATGACTACCGAAGTAATTAAGTTCTTCTTTGAGGTCCTCCTCAAGGACCAAGACATCGTCGCCAAATATGGCGACATTATTAGTAACCTTGATATCAAGGACCCGCGCCTAGCGCGCTATTGTGTTATAGATAACGGCTCAACAAAGGAGGCCGGCGCAGCTGTGCCGCGCCCCATTGTCGAGCCTATAATTGTCTCTTCGGGGAAAACCGCCGCATTAGCGGAAACGGTAATCCCCAATACAATGGTCGATGCCCAGCTGCACTCGACCATTGTTTCTAATCCCATTGTCTCACAGACAATGGAAATAACTCAGGCGAGTGCACCTGCGTCAAACGTCGACGCCGAATGCATGGACACCTCGTCCTCCCGCTCTGCCTCACCCGTCCCAGAGGATGCTCAACCCTCCGAGCCCTCCGACTCCTCTTCCTCCGACGAAGACTTCACCGTCGTACTGGGAGGTAAGAGGAAAAAGAACAAAAACAACGACAAGGCGCGCAAGACCATCGCCCTTGCCGCATCTCCTCTCCTAGCCCGCCCGCTGTGTCTACAGCATCCCCGCCCGTCACCCTCGACCTCGCAGGTCGCTTCCTCCCAAGGTGCCGCTAAGCCCAAAAGCGCACCTAAAAGCAAACCTCCGCCGCCTATATACTTACAGGACAAGGCGAAATGGACCGAAGTGTCCAAGCTGTGTGTTGATCGTAAGATCAACTACAGATCGGCCTCCAATACCGGCAACGGTATCAAAATCGTCCTCCCTACGTCAGACGACTATAGGGAAATAACTAAAGCGCTAAGAGCGAGGAACATTTCGTTCCATACGTACTCCCTCCCTGAGGAAAAACCTCTCCGGGTCGTCATTACCCGTATTCCGAAGGAAATCCCTTCGGATGACATTTTAAGTGACCTTAAGTCACAAAACATCCCTGCGACGCAAGTCCATAGGATGCACCGCGCCCGCAGCGGCCACGCCTTCGACATGGTGCTCGTAGTATGCGAGCCGTGTCCTTCCAAAATCCACCCGATTTTTAACATCAAATCGGTGTGTAATTTAACCGGCATCTCAATCGAGAAGCCAAATAGATCTGGCATTGTATCCCAATGCCACCGTTGCCAACTGTGGGGTCACTCACAGCGCAACTGTTTCGCCCAGCCTAGGTGCGTGAAATGCCTAGGCCAACACGGCACCTCCGACTGCCCGCGACCCAAGGACCGCACTCTGTGCACCGAGCCTCCGAGCTGTGTACTCTGCGGCGCCTCAGGCCATCCCGCCAACTACCGCGGCTGCCCAAAGGCCCCAAAAACGTCTCCCAAGCTGGCCAAGCGTGCAAACGCCCGCCAGCTAAGGGAAAGCCCATCAGCGAGGCTACCTACCGCTCAACTTCCCGAGCGTCTCAGCCCACAACGGCCCTCCCCATGGAACCCTCTCAACCATCAGAGAGCCTTTCCAACCCCGAGGCCAACTCAGCCCCAGCCAACTCCCGCCCCGGTGAATAATTCCACCGCGGCGCCCGCGAGCTTACCTCGCGTCCCTCCCATCCTTCCCTCCGCGCCTATAGCCGCCAAGCCCGCGCAAGCGCAAGCGATCGCGCCTTCTTCTAGCCCAGTATCAGCGCTCAGTTCTATGAACGTTATACTGAGCACGTTCAGTGTATTCACGAGCGACAGAGCTCAACAACTTTCGAGGGAGATAGTCGCCAGCAATGGCGACCTTATCAAACTCTACTCCGTTATGCAGGAGTATTCAGACGTCGCCCAGGCAGTTCAAAACCTGCCTCACTTTAGGAAATAGAAATGGATAATACATCCAAAATTAAACCCCATTCCCTTAGGCTTGGCTATTATAATGCCAACGGTATTCTCGGCCAACGCGACGAGATTTCCGCCTTCCTACAATCCCATAAGATAGACATTCTTCTCGTACAAGAGACCTTCCTAAAGCCGCGTGTACGCGGCCCTAATATAGCTAACTATAAGTTAATTAGAAATGACAGGATCACACGCCACAAAGGCGGCACGCTTATCTATTATAAAAGATCGCTACATTGTGTAGAGATCACTCCCCCCGACTTAAGCTGCATTGAAGCCTCGATCTGTCGACTAGCCATGTCCCAGCACCAGTCGATCACTCTCGTATCGGCCTACTGCCCTCCCACGTCCTCATCCTTTCAGTCCTACGAGCCGATCCTTTTCACGAACGATCTCAGAGCCTTACTAGGCCTGAGCGACTCTGTAATAATAGCAGGCGATCTAAACGCCAAACATCCCGCCTGGAATAGCAACACTACTTCTCCAAGAGGCAGGTTGCTATTCAATCAGTGTGAATCCTCAACTTCGATGTCATCGCTCCGATGCATCCCACTCACTTTCCTAATATAGTCGACCACCTTCCCGACGTTCTCGATGTAGCGCTCCTCAAGAACGTAAACTTACGTTTACATTCGATCGAGGTACTACACGAGCTCACCTCCGACCACAGACCGGTTCTTGTGGAACTAGCCTCGCGCTCAGGCCCACTCGACCCGGATCGCCCTCCTCCCACCCAGATTGTCACGGACTGGAGAATGCTAAGCGAAAGCTTGAAATCCTCCTCCGCCCAGTTAGAATCAATTCCCGATGAAATCAACTCAGTCGCTGACATGACGGGCGCGATCGGCTCGTTCACCGAGCACGTACAATCCACCGTGGACAAGTGTTCACGTAGAGTTGAAGCGACGAGCTTTCATCGCTTCAAGCTCCCGGATGACGTGCGTGCTCTGGTGACCGAGAAGAACGCGGCTGTCCGTGCCTACAGTACTTTTCCCTGCGACGCTAACAAGTCTCACATGCGTAACTTACAGCGTGCTGTAAAGGAACGCCTTGCTGAGATGCGTGAAACGCGCTGGGACAAGACGCTGAGCGAACTCGAGCCGACTCATCAAGCCTTCTGGCAGCTTCAAAGGAAACTCAAATCCGATGAAGTAGCTTCCACCCCGCCGATCAAACGCCCCGACAATTCCATCGCCTTCGAGGACGATGAAAAAGCGGAATGTCTGGCCGACAGCCTCGAGGCTCAATGCTCGCCTAGTACCCAACCGGTCGACCCGGCTCACCTACTAAAGGTCGAAGCTGAGGTCGAGCGCAGATCCTCCCTACCACCGCAAGAAGACCCCGACGATCCCTTGCCTCTCGTCACTCCAGACGAAGTGGCAGAGATCATCAAACGTCTCAAACCCCGTAAAGCTCCGGGCCCAGATAGAATAACCAATAAAGTGTTCAAAATCCTACCCGCTTCCCTCGTAATGCTCATGACCGCGATCTTCAATTGCGCCATGACCCATAACCTGTTCCCACAGGCATGGAAAGAGGCAACCGTAATCGGTATTCCCAAACCCGGTAAACCAAAATCAGACCCGTCCAGCTATCGCCCTATCAGTTTACTCAATGTGTTCGGCAAGATCTACGAGATACTTATCTATAAGCGTCTCAAAGATTACGTCGAAGCAAAGAGTCTTATTCCATTAGAACAGTTTGGTTTTCGAACCCATCACTCTTGTGTCCAACAAGTCCACCGCATCGTGGAAGGTGTGAGCCACGGATTCCAACGTGGCCAACTCACCGGCACGATTCTCTTCGACATAGCAAAGGCATTCGACAAAGTCTGGCACAAAGGCTTGATTTACAAGCTTTACCAACTCGGTGTCCCAGACCGTCTCGTCGTCATCTTACGAGACTTTTGTCGAATCGCACCTTTCGCTATCGCATAGACGGCACTCTTTCTTCGGCCCACCCTATAAAGCTGGCGTCCCACAAGGCTCGGTACTCTCCCCCATCCTCTTCACGCTATACACTAGCGATATTCCTAAGAACAAGCATGTTCAATTAGCCCTATTCGCCGACGACACGGCAATCTACTGCTCAGGCCGCAGCCCAGCCGCCATAGTGAGACATCTCCAAGCCTATTGCAACACCCTAGGTGTCTGGACTAGGCTATGGAGAATCGAACTCCACCCCGACAAAAGCCAGGCCATACTCTTTTCGAGCCCCCGCCGAAGGCTTCCTCCCGCGCCCCCGTCAGTCACCATGTTTGGTAGGCCGATTCCTTGGAAGGAGCATGCCAAATATCTAGGTGTAATCTTAGACCAGCGCCTCTCATTCGCCGAGCACATACGTAAGGTGCGCTCTAGAGCAGCCTTTGTGTACGGCAGATTGCACTTCTTGCTCAATTCAAAGAGCAAATTATCTCTTAAATCCAAGTTACGCCTCTACGGATCGTGCATACGCCCCGTCATGATGTATGCTTGCCCTGTGTTCGCACAGGCAAGCCATCGCCGCCTTCACAGAATGCAAGCCCTTCAAAACCGTGCTTTACGGAAAATCACAGGAGCTCCCTATTATGTTCGAAATGAGATTCTTCATGTCGACTTAAAAATCCCTACCATCCGCCAGTATATGAAGCGTGCCGCCATACGGTACTTCGAACGCGCTGAGAAACACGATAACTCACTCATCGTGTCAGCCAGTAATTACACTCCCTCCCGCATCAGTAGGATTCGCCGCCCTAGGCATGCCCTTCTAGAACCTGACGATGAGATAACTGTCCTCCAAGAGAGTAGTAAACTCACTAGCACCCTACACAAGCACAAACCGCGTTCGTACAAACCTCGCCGCCGAGGTCCGCCGCGACGTCCCGTTCTCTGTCCTCCCGACCCTTGCTCATCGAGCCAGCCCGCGAGCTGAGCCAGTAGCTTTAAATTCCCCATTTAATAATAATGATCATATGATCCAGCCTGTCCCTTTGCTGCCTCCCCAGCGACGCCCTAAGCCGAGGTCCGATTTTAGGCATCCATCCATCCATCCTTTATTAATTCTAGGCATCCACAGGGAAAAGTCCGGTTAAGCAGTACACGGCCTCCTAGGCTGAACTGCGAGATGCCATACCAAAACAACTTTAATGAAATGGTGACACAAAACCGACGATTATCCCTGTATATACTATAGAAATGAACCCAAAGACAATCTCCGGTTCTGTGCTAAAGTATTGCTAACTATGGAGGAAAACTACTTTGGCTATTGCGTTGCGAGGGATGTTGATTAGATATAGGAAACTATAGGAACTATGGCACCTGGAAAAAAGTCGTGGTGGCCTGGTGGGCCAAGAATCAACCTCTCAAGTATGAGGGCGCGGGTTCGATTCCAGGTCAGGCAAGTACCAACTCAACTTTTCTAAGTTTGTATGTACTTTCTAAGTATATCTGCAATGACACCAATGACTGTGTTTCGGATGGCACGTTAAACTGTAGGTCCCGGCTATCCTTGAACATCCTTGGCAGTCGTTACGGGTAGTCAAAAGTCAGTAAGTCTCACACCAGTCTAACCAAGGGGTATTGGGTTGCCTGGGTAACTGGGTTGAGAAGGCAGTCGCTTCTTGTAAAGTACTGGTACTCGGCTGAATCCGGTTAGACTGGAAGCCGACCCCAACATAGTTGGGAAAAAAGGCTCGGAGGATGATGATGATGAGGAACTATGGCACCTGCCGATGACAATGTATAAAATACATGTTAAAATGGCAGGTGGAGACTCGCCACCTCACTTACTGGGCCCCCGGGAATCAGTTAAATAAAATCTAAACTAAATCGCAACAAGAGGGCAACAGGTACATGAGCGGCTGAAGGGTGAGGATACCTCGGCGGACTTTAAACGCAGATCCTGTGGGTCCAGCATCACCGGCCCACTCGCCACTTACCACGAGGCACCTACCCTCCGAGCAGGGCTGCTAACCCTGCTCTAGCGACTCCACTCTGGTCGGCCAATGAAGGCAAGCCAAGAGGCGGGAGACCTTCACTCCAGCAGCCCGGAGATGGGGGACAGTATACTCTCCCCGGAGCACTCGGATATATAGCCCCGCGGGGTCGCTACTCCCCGTCATCCACCTCAGATGCCCTGTGGGGCTTATTAGATATTATTATTATTGAGTTTGAACGGTTAGTTGTACCTAATCATATTTTATTTTTTGATTGATACCTTTAAGACAGTAGACAGTTTAAACTGTCTATAGAGATTTTTGCAAATGGTACTTAGCATGCGCTAAGCAGTTCTGTCGGCGACGATGAATAAGTGTAAAAGTGATAACTAAGTGATAATCAATGTTTAAGTTTTTTAAGGTTTTATGATAGTTAGTATGTCTGTAGTTAATTAAAAGCTATTTTCTGTTGTTGTTTTAATTCCTTTAAAGTTTAAGACTAAAATTGTAACATAGTTAAGCGTATCTAAGTACTAATTTTAAGTGTAACTTGTATGCCCTAGTTTAAGGATTAACGTTTTCAATAAAAAACAGATATTGCTGTTGTTTTAATTATAAAGATAGAATACTAAGGTTGCATAATTAAGTACAAATAAGGTTGTTAAGTACTAAGTTTTGTATTTGTAAATAAATATAAGTGAGATGCCTATCTTATGCAACCTAGAAAAAACCCTAGAAATAGATTCAAATAGTAAGTCTAGGGTATTGGTACTTTGAATTCTAGTTTCCTTTTTGGCCACGAGCGGCGCTAGTAGGATGATCGACAAATTAAACCGAATGTTATCGAAACCTTACCTTAACGAGAGCCGTTTGAGTTTTTAAAAGTTTTCTAATTAAAAAGGGATGTTTTTAAGGGTGAATTTTTTGTACAATATAAGGGAAATCGGGTTGCATAGGATAGGCATAGCTGGAACGTTATAAGTATGCCAAATCACCTGAAAACTGCCCCAGAAAGATTCCCATACATAGGGCACGGGAACGCCCCTCGCTCCCATTGGCTGTCGCATCGGCCATATTGTGAACGACTTAGCCGCGCTCTAGCGTATATAATGAGGGCATATTTTGGTGATCGGGCACTCCACTTCTGACTCTCGTCGTGTACGGACGTGTCGCTCTGCGCTCGCCCGTTTACGACTTTTGTCTTTGTTACGCCCGACGTAACGCTCACCGTAGTCGCTCTGCCGACTACAAATATATCAATCTAAAGCTGCTTTTTTCAAAGCGGCGGACGATTATCCTGTTTCTAAAACGTTTGTGTCAAGTAAATTCACTTGACCCCTTCTGGGTAAAAGCCACAGTTTCGTGGTTCTCGGTTGAAACCATACGGTGCCAACGAAGCCGAGAGGGTGTTGACCCAATCACACCCGCCGAACCCCTTCAGGGCAAGGCAGTCAATTGGACGGGAGCTCGGATTTCGGCCTTGGGGGATCTCCTAGTCGTGCCTTGCATCTGGTTTGCTTTCACAGCTACACACCTGGTGTCGGTTGGGTATCTCTATACCCTTCGCACTAGACTGGCTAGGGCCCGTTCGCACAATAAGACTGGCGAACGGTTTACAAGCTTAGGGCTCACCAATAGGTACTCACCTCCTGCCTATACCCGGCAGGAGGGTTACACATCCCCGGCCCATCCACCCGGGGAGATAGGAGATAGGTTGTTAGGTTTTTATAATTAGGCCCCCACCTCTTTTAGCTCGGTAGCCCTCTTCCCTCACGGGAAAATGACTACCGAAGTTATTAAATTCTTTTTCGAGGTCCTCCTCAAGGACCAAGACATTGTCGCCAAATATGGCGACTTGATCAATAACCTTGATATCAAGGACCCGCGCCTAGCGCGCTATTGTGTTATCACCGATAACGGCTCAACAAAGGAGACCGGCGCAGCTGTGTCGCGCCCCATTGTTGAGCCTATAATTGTCTCTTCGGGGAAAACCACCGCATTAGCGGAAACGGTAATCCCCAATACAATGGTCGATGCCCAGCTGCACTCGACCATTGTTACTAATCCCATTGTCTCACAGACAATGGAAATTACTCAGGCGAGTGCACCTGCGTCAAACGTCGACGCCGAATGCATGGACACCTCGTCCTCCCGCTCTGCCTCACCCGTCCCAGAGGATGCTCAACCCGCCGAGCCCTCCGACTCCTCTTCCTCCGATGACGACTTCACCATCGTACTGGGAGGTAAGAGGAAAAAGAACAAAAATAATGACAAGGCGCGCAAGACCATCGCCCTTGCCGCATCCCCTCTCCCTAGCCCGCCCGCTGTGTCTACAGCATCCCCCGCCCCGTCACCCTCGACCTCGCAGGTCGCTTCCTCCCAAGGTGCCGCTAAGCCCAAAAGCGCACCTAAAAGCAAACCTCCGCCGCCTGTATACTTACAGGACAAGGCGAAATGGACCGAAGTGTCCAAGCTGTGTGTTGATCGTAAGATCAACTACAGATCGGCCTCCAATACCGGCAACGGTATAAAAATCGTCCTCCCTACGTCAGACGACTATAGGGAGATAACTAAAGCGCTAAGAGCGAGGAACATTTCGTTCCATACGTACTCCCTCCTGAGGAAAACCTCTCGGGTCGTCATTACCCGTATTCCGAAGGAAATCCCTTCGGATGACATTTTAAGTGACCTTAAGTCACAAAACATCCCTGCGACGCAAGTCCATAGGATGCACCGCGCCCGCAGCGGCCACGCCTTCGACATGGTGCTCGTAGTATCCGAGCCATCCCCTTCTAAAATCCACCCGATTTTTAACATCAAATCGGTGTGTAATTTAACCGGCATCTCAATCGAGAAGCCAAATAGATCTGGCATTGTATCCCAATGCCACCGTTGCCAACTGTGGGGTCACTCACAGCGCAACTGTTTCGCCCAGCCTAGGTGCGTGAAATGCCTAGGCCAACACGGCACCTCCGACTGCCCGCGACCCAAGGACCGCACTCTGTGCACCGAGCCTCCGAGCTGTGTACTCTGCGGCGCCTCAGGCCATCCTGCCAACTACCGCGGCTGCCCAAAGGCCCCAAAAACGTCTCCCAAGCTGGCCAAGCGTGCAAACGCCCGCCAGCTAAGGGAAAGCCCATCAGCGAGGCTACCTACCGCTCAACTTCCCGAGCGTCTCAGCCCACAACGGCCCTCCCCATGGAACCCTCTCAACCATCAGAGAGCCTTTCCAACCCCGAGGTCAACTCAGCCCCGGCCAACTCCCGCCCCGGTGAATAATTCCACCGCGGCGCCCGCGAGCTTACCTCGCGTCCCTCCCGTCCTTCCCTCCGCGCCCTCCGCGCCCTCCGCGGCTCCTATAGCCGCCAAGCCCGCGCAAGCGCAAGCGATCGCGCCTTCTTCTAGCCCAGTATCAGCGCTCAGTTCTATGAACGTTATACTGAGCACGTTCAGTGTATTTACGAGCGACAGAGCTCAACAACTTTCGAGGGAGATAGTCGCCAGCAATGGCGACCTTATCAAACTCTACCCGTTATGCAGGAGTATTCAGACGTCGCCCAGGCAGTTCAAAACCTGCCTCACTTTAGGAAATAGAAATGGATAATACATCCAAAATTAAACCCCATTCCCTTAGGCTTGGCTATTATAATGCCAACGGTATTCTCGGCCAACGCGACGAGATCTCCGCCTTCCTACAATCCCATAAGATAGACATTCTTCTCGTACAAGAGACCTTCCTAAAGCCGCGTGTACGCGGCCCTAATATAGCTAACTATAAGTTAATTAGAAATGACAGGATCACACGCCACAAAGGCGGCACGCTTATCTATTATAAAAGATCGCTACATTGTGTAGAGATCACTCCCCCCGACTTAAGCTGCATTGAAGCCTCGATCTGTCGACTAGCCATGTCCCAGCACCAGTCGATCACTCTCGTATCGGCCTACTGCCCTCCCACGTCCTCATCCTTTCAGTCCTACGACCCGATCCTTTTCACGAACGATCTCAGAGCCTTACTAGGCCTGAGCGACTCTGTAATAATAGCAGGCGATCTAAACGCCAAACATCCCGCCTGGAATAGCAACACTACTTCTCCAAGAGGCAGGTTGCTATTCAATCAGTGTGAATCCCTCAACTTCGATGTCATCGCTCCGATGCATCCCACTCACTTTCCTAATATAGTCGACCACCTTCCCGACGTTCTCGATGTAGCGCTCCTCAAGAACGTAAACTTACGTTTACATTCGATCGAGGTACTACACGAGCTCACCTCCGACCACAGACCGGTTCTTGTGGAACTAGCCTCGCGCTCAGGCCCACTCGACCCGGATCGCCCTCCTCCCACCCAGATTGTCACGGACTGGAGAATGCTAAGCGAAAGCTTAAAATCCTCCTCCGCCCAGTTAGAATCAATTCCCGATGAAATCAACTCAGTCGCTGACATGACGGGCGCGATCGGCTCGTTCACCGAGCACGTACAATCCACCGTGGACAAGTGTTCACGTAGAGTTGAAGCGACGAGCTTTCATCGCTTCAAGCTCCCGGATGACGTGCGTGCTCTGGTGACCGAGAAGAACGCGGCTGTCCGTGCCTACAGTACTTTTCCCTGCGACGCTAACAAGTCTCACATGCGTAACTTACAGCGTGCTGTAAAGGAACGCCTTGCTGAGATGCGTGAAACGCGCTGGGACAAGACGCTGAGCGAACTCGAGCCGACTCATCAAGCCTTCTGGCAGCTTCAAAGGAAACTCAAATCCGATGAAGTAGCTTCCACCCCGCCGATCAAACGCCCCGACAATTCCCTCGCCTTCGAGGACGATGAAAAGCGGAATGTCTGGCCGACAGCCTCGAGGCTCAATGCTCGCCTAGTACCCAACCGGTCGACCCGGCTCACCTACTAAAGGTCGAAGCCGAGGTCGAGCGCAGATCCTCCCTACCACCGCAAGAAGACCCCGACGATCCCTTGCCTCCCGTCACTCCAGACGAAGTGGCAGAGATCATCAAACGTCTCAAACCCCGTAAAGCTCCGGGCCCAGATAGAATAACCAATAAAGTGTTCAAAATCCTACCCGCTTCCCTCGTAATGCTCATGACCGCGATCTTCAATTGCGCCATGACCCATAACCTGTTCCCACAGGCATGGAAAGAGGCAACCGTAATCGGTATTCCCAAACCCGGTAAACCAAAATCAGACCCGTCCAGCTATCGCCCTATCAGTTTACTCAATGTGTTCGGCAAGATCTACGAGATAATTATCTATAAGCGTCTCAAAGATTACGTCGAAGCAAAGAGTCTTATTCCATTAGAACAGTTTGGTTTTCGAACCCATCACTCTTGTGTCCAACAAGTCCACCGCATCGTGGAAGGTGTGAGCCACGGATTCCAACGTGGCCAACTCACCGGCACGATTCGCTTCGATATAGCAAAGGCATTCGACAAAGTCTGGCACAAAGGCTTGATTTACAAGCTTTACCAACTCGGTGTCCCAGACCGTCTCGTCGTCATCTTACGAGACTTTTTGTCGAATCGCACCTTTCGCTATCGCATAGACGGCACTCTTTCTTCGGCCCACCCTATAAAAGCTGGCGTCCCACAAGGCTCGGTACTCTCCCCCATCCTCTTCACGCTATACACTAGCGATATTCCTAAGAACAAGCATGTTCAATTAGCCCTATTCGCCGACGACACGGCAATCTACTGCTCAGGCCGCATCCCAGCCGCCATAGTGAGACATCTCCAAGCCTATTGCAACACCCTAGGTGTCTGGACTAGGCTATGGAGAATCGAACTCCACCCCGACAAAAGCCAGGCCATACTCTTTTCGAGCCCCCGCCGTAGGCTTCCTCCCGCGCCCCCGTCAGTCACCATGTTTGGTAGGCCGATTCCTTGGAAGGAGCATGCCAAATACCTAGGTGTAATCTTAGACCAGCGCCTCTCATTCGCCGAGCACATACGTAAGGTGCGCTCTAGAGCAGCCTTTGTGTACGGCAGATTGCACTTCTTGCTCAATTCAAAGAGCAAATTATCTCTTAAATCCAAGCTACGCCTCTACGGATCGTGCATACGCCCCGTCATGATGTATGCTTGCCCTGTGTTCGCACAGGCAAGCCATCGCCGCCTTCACAGAATGCAAGCCCTTCAAAACCGTGCTTTACGGAAAATCACAGGAGCTCCCTATTATGTTCGAAATGAGATTCTTCATCTCGACTTAAAAATCCCTACCATCCGCCAGTATATGAAGCGTGCCGCCATACGGTACTTCGAACGCGCTGAGAAACACGATAACTCACTTATCGTGTCAGCCAGTAATTATACTCCCTCCCGCATCAGTAGGATTCGCCGCCCTAGGCATGCCCTTCTAGAACCTGACGATGAGATAACTGTCCTCCAAGAGAGTAGTAAACTCACTAGCACCCTATACAAACACAAACCGCGTTCGTACAAACCTCGCCGCCGAGGTCCGCCGCGACGTCCCGTTCTCTGTCCTCCCGACCCTTGCTCATCGAGCCAGCCCGCGAGCTGAGCCAGTAGCTTTAAATTCCCCATTTAATAATAATGATCATATGATCCAGCCTGTCCCTTTGCTGCCTCCCCAGCGACGCCCTAAGCCGAGGTCCGACCCCACAGGGGGTACCCTTAGCGCAGTCGCTTAGTTTATAAGTTGTTTTACGCCCCTGGCTGGAGGCCTTAAATTCTAGGCATCCACAGGGAAAAGTCCGGTTAAGCAGTACACGGCCTCCTAGGCTGAACTGCGAGATGCCATACCAAAAAAAAAAAAAAGGTGATCGGGCAGTCCGAATCCAGCAGCGCTCCAGTTAACAAGAAGAATAAAGGAAGAATTAACCCTGAATAGTGTTATTGTCTGCACCCTGCCTTGTTGAAGAGCGTCCCCGCCAGCAGCCCTATTCGGCACCACACCAATCATACAGTCCACAACCTTCAGCTGGTCCTTCGAGCCGGATAGGGTGAAGATCAAGATGCCTTCGACAAGATCAAGTTCTGCGCAGTCCAAGACCACCGGGGAAAGTTCTACGTCAACAGACTGGAGCATGAATACGCCAAGTGAAACCGCAAGTTCGTCGATAGCAAGTAGATCGACGCTTACAAAGAGGACGCCGTCGCCGCACAAACGAACGCCGTTACCTCAAGCAAAGGGTGTTGTTGGAAAGGATTCATCAGCGGGGGAAGGGAGCCGCCCCCCTCCGCCATCAAGAATAAGCGAAGAATCGGATCCCGTACATGAAGTAGGAAGCCACCCCACGTCCCAGAACCCGGAGAGAAGCGTCGCAGTGAAGGCTCGTCCACAAGATTCAAGCATTCCGCCGTCTAGTGTCAGCGCGTCAGTTGAAGGAAACCCGCAAGCTAAGAAGCCGACCCGCGATGTAGACACGACGTCCAGCCGCTCGTCTCAAAGAAAGAAGGCAGAAGCACAAGCAAGGATGACGGTGGCACTACGGGAATTAGAAGTAGCTGAAGCCCGCGCAAGGGTAGCTCGAGCCGAGCTGGACATCGCCGTCGCCGAGTCCGACGAGGAAGATGGAGCTGGTGAAGAGTTGTACGAGCAAACCCATGAAGTGGAGAACTGGTTCATCGAAACCAGCGCCGGGCCCAGCAAGAAGAAGAGACCGACCGATTCTAAAGAAGAAAGAAGCGATATCCACCAACTGGCTGAAGCAATACGCAAGCTGTCTGAAAACTCACGTGACGTCACCGCGCCGAAGTACATCGAACTCCCTCACTTCAACGGATCCTGTGAAGAGTGGTTGGCATTCAGAAGATCATTCGAAGATACAGCCGCCTCATTCAGCAACGCACAGAACTTAGCGCGCCTAAGAAGAGCTATACAAGGGAAAGCGAAAGAAGCTGTTCAGAGCCTGCTATTCACCGCTGAAAATCCACGCGAAGTAATTAAGGGATTGGAGTCAAGATTTGGAAGACCTGGAGCGCTAGCATTATCAGAGCTGGAGAAGCTGAAGAATATGTCAAGAGTGAGCGAAAACCCAAGTGATATCTGCGTGTTTGCAAGTCGCGTGAAGAACGCTATAGAAACAATCAAGGCGTTGAAGAAACCGCAGTACCTCAGCTCGCCTGAAACATTGAAAGCCATAGTGGAGAAGATGCCGCCTTCTATGAAGTTTCGCTGGTTTGCCTATCACAGAAGCAGAAGAGATGAAGAACTTCAAGAACTATTACTTGTTGAAGCGTTCCTGGAAATTGAAGCAGACATGTGTGGGGACTTCGCTCCGCCTGAAGCGTTATCAGAATACAAGAAGGGTTTCAGAAGGCCGGTGAATGTGACACAAGACACGTCGCAAGACAAATATAAGAAGTCGTGTCCAGCTTGTGAGGGTGAACACTATGCAACAGAATGCAAGAAGTTCAAAGAAGCGGATATAAATGAGAAATGGGACATCATCAAGAAAGCAAGAATCTGTTTTAAGTGTTTACGATTCAAGCACTCAAGAATCAACTGCAAGGCGCCTGTGTGTAAGCAGTGTGGGAGATGGCATCATACTCTCCTGCACTCGGACGAGCCGCCTGTACCAGTACAGAAATCAAGTGACGAAAACAAAGGGAAACAAATATATGAAGAGAAGGTTTCTTCAGTAAACAGTACCAAGTCAGAAGAGAGAGCATATTTGAAGATGGTTCCGGTGCATCTCTACGGGCCTAAAGGACAAGTACGTGTACTGGCGTTGCTGGATGAAGGATCAACTGTCACGCTCCTGGACGAGGCAATAGCAGAGACGATTGGAGCTGAAGGAAGTCGCGAAGCTCTGTCTATTGAAACAGTGGGCGGAAGAGTTATAAGGAAAGATAGTTCTCAGAAGATTCAACTGAAGATAAGAGGAGCCCACAGAAGAGATAAGAAGTCCATCACAGTTAGAACAATTGACGACTTGAGGCTGTGTGAACAAGGAATCAGTAAGAGCACCGTAGAGAGCTGCCCGCATCTGAAGGCAATCGAAGAGCAGTTACTCTACACGGCAGAGCGGCCAAGGTTGTTGATTGGGCAAGACAATTGGGCACTTATCGTCACAAGAAGATTGAAGAAGGGCAAGCCAGCTGAACCCGTGGCCTCTCTCACTGACTTAGGGTGGGTGCTGCACGGCTGTGAAACTGGCACGAACACTGTAGTCAACTTCGTACATTATGGAAGAGCGACGACAGAATCAGAAGACATAGAAGAAGTAGTAAGGCAACATTTCCAGCTAGAATCGCTGGGTATCCAGAACCGACTGCCATCAAACGACAGCGACAGAAGAGCCTTAGAAACTTTAGAAAAAACGACGAAACGTTTAGCAAGCGGGCAATTCGAAACAGGCCTCTTATGGAAGAAAGAAGACGAGTACCTGCCTAACAACTACAAGCAAGCCTTTCGTCGTCTAATCAGCATTGAAAGGAAGCTGGACAAAGATAAGGAAGTCAAAGAGTATTACGAGAAGCAAATCCAGAGCATGGTTGAAAATGGATACGCAGAGAAAGCGCCAGAGACGTCAACTGAAGGAAGAACTTTCTACTTGCCCCACTTCGCAGTTGTGCACCCTGTCAAGCGGAAGCCAAGAATAGTGTTTGACGCGGCAGCCAAGTACGAAGGGAAAAGCCTCAACGACGCCTTGCTAGCAGGCCCGGATCTACTTCAATCACTGTTCGGAGTGCTGCTACGCTTCAGAGAAGGCCCAGTGGCTGTCATGGCCGACATCCAAGACATGTTTCTTCGAGTCAAAGTGAGGGAAGGCGACCGAGACAGTCTAAGGTTCCTGTGGCGAGGAAGCCGAAGAACAAGCAAACCCGACGAGTACAGAATGTCGTCGATTATATTCGGGGCAGCGTCATCGCCCGCAACTGCGATATATGTGATGAACAAAAACGCGGAAGACTTCAAGGCAACTCACCCAGAAGCTGTGAAAGCTATAAGCAGGAATCACTATATGGATGATTACCTACAGAGCTTCGCGTCGATTGAAGAAGCTAAGAAGATATCAAGAGAAGTTAAAGAGATACATTCTCGAGCGAGTTTTCACTTAAAAGGCTGGGCGAGCAACGACATAAGGGTATTATCAGAAATTGAAGACACGAACAAAGGAGAATCACTGCTGCTTACAAAGGAAGAAAAAACTCTGGGACTGAGGTGGCTTGTGAAAGAAGATAAGTTGGCGTTCAACGTTGGTCTGCGCAACACACCGAAGGAATTATTAGAAAATACAAGAGCGCCTACGAAGCGTGAAGTCACAAGTGCCGTGATGTCAACATTCGATCCGCTAGGCTTCGCGGCGCCTGTGCTAATACAAGGAAAGAAATTAATTCAAGACATATGGAGAACGAAGGTTGACTGGGACGAGAAGATTAACGAAAAACAAAGAAAAATGTGGTCAAGGTACTTAGAAGAGGTGCTGGCATTAACAAGACTTCAGATACCGAGATGTATCTCGCCACGCTGCGGTGAAGGGCAGCTACACACGTTCACGGACGCTAGCGAAGAGGCTTACGCGGCGGTTGCTTACTGGAGGACAGTTGAACCCTGCGGGAAAGTACACGTCTCCATGGTCGCTGGCAAAGCAAGAGTATCGCCGACAAAACCAGTGTCGATTCCACGATTAGAGTTGCAAGCCGCCCTGCTTGGCAGTAGACTAGCAGCTAGTATCGAGGAAGAAATGAGCCTGCAAGTATCAAGAAAATTCTACTGGACTGACTCTAGCACCGTGTTACTGTGGATCAAGGCGGAGCCAAGGAAATTTAAAACCTTCGTGGCTAACCGGCTCGCAGAAATCGAAGAAAACACTAAGCCGGAGGACTGGAGATGGGTGCCCACTAAAGAGAACCCGGCGGACGACGCTACAAGGGGAACGCCGGCCGAGTTCAGTCACAAATCAAGATGGTTCCAAGGCCCCGCGTTTCTTCGACAAACAGAACAAGAGTGGCCTCTACACGATTTCAAGTCTGCGGGCAAATTACCGGAAGAAAAAAGCAAGGAGCAAGTGGTGGCTGCAGCAACAGAAGGGAAGGCCTTAATTGATTTACAAAGGTTTTCAAGCTGGGAGCGACTACTGCGCGTCACGGCCAGAGTGGTCACCTTCGCATACCTCTTATTGAAGAAGACCCGTAAAGCAGCCACTACTGCCGTGCGCAAAGAAGACGAGCCTTGGCGACCGCAGAGAAGAGCACAGAAGGACAAGAAGCGAACCCCCAATCAACCAGCCATCACCAAGTCTAAGAAACCTCTACACGCACCTATAGAGCAACAACACATAAGGAAGGCCGAAGAGATTCTAATAAGGATAAGTCAAGTCGATAGTTTTGCAACAGAAATAAGAAGTTTGAAAAAAGAAAAACCCCTCGAAAGTGCAAGTAAACTTAAGAAAATCGACGTGTACATCGATGATGACAATATCATTAAGTTAAGAAGCAGGACGATGAAGTTTCGCAGCGAAGAGCGAAGGAAAATGAACCCTATTATATTAGACGGAAAACACAGAATTGCGCAGCTCATCATTCAACATTATCATAAGAAGTTTCTTCACGGCAACACTGCTACAGTCATGAACGAAGTGCGACAAAAGTATTGGATCTTCGGTTTAAGGGCCGCAGTAAAGGCAGTGTCACATGGCTGCCAGTGGTGCAGAACAAGGAAGAGTGTCCCCGCGATACCTCCGACGGGCGACCTACCGAGCGAGCGACTACAACACCATCAGTTCCCGTTCACTTGCACTGCAGTCGATTACTTCGGCCCCATGCAAGTCACCGTTGGCAGAAGGGTTGAGAAGCGGTGGGGGGCATTGTTTACATGCCTTACCACGCGAGCCGTTCACCTGGAGCTGGCCCCCTCTCTAAGTGCCAGCTCTATGATAATGGCGTTGCGACGGATGACCGCGAGAAGAGGAACGCCGAGTACTATTTTTAGCGACAACGGTACTAACTTCGTTGGCGCGAACAAAGAGCTAGAGGCGGCCGCACAAGAAAAAGGAATCAAGTGGAAATTTATCCCCCCCGGCAGCCCAAACATGGGGGGCGCCTGGGAGAGACTCGTGCGGTCAGTGAAGACGGCCCTGGCTGCAGTACTCAATGAAAGAAGCCCGCCTGAAGAAGTGCTTCACACATTAATAACAGAAGTCGAACACATCGTCAACTCAAGACCCCTCACCCCCGTCAGTATGGATCCCGACGACGAAGAGAGTCTGACCCCCAACCATTTCCTGCTTGGAAGATCGTGCGGAGCGATGGCGCCGGGAGAATTCGACGACACAGACTTAATCGGGAAGGCAAACTGGAAAACAGCGCAGAGGCTCGCCGACCATTTCTGGCAGCGGTGGGTGAAAGAGTACCTGCCCCTCATCATGCCACGACGGATAGAGGGTCGCGCCACTAACGACCCTCGAGAAGGCGACATCGTGCTCATAGTCGACTCCACGTTACCTCGCAATACGTGGCCCCGCGGTGAAGTCATCAAAACCTACCCCGGGCCAGACGGCAGAACCCGAGTGATGGACGTAAGGACTACGGGAGGAGTGCTGCGCCGGCCAACGCGTAGAATCATCGTCCTGGTTCCCGCCGCATCGTCGCGCTCCGAGGATGGCGTGCTACGCACCGTGGGGGAGAATGTCGGCGACGATGAATAAGTGTAAAAGTGATAACTAAGTGATAATCAATGTTTAAGTTTTTTAAGGTTTTATGATAGTTAGTATGTCTGTAGTTAATTAAAAGCTATTTTCTGTTGTTGTTTTAATTCCTTTAAAGTTTAAGACTAAAATTGTAACATAGTTAAGCGTATCTAAGTACTAATTTTAAGTGTAACTTGTATGCCCTAGTTTAAGGATTAACGTTTTCAATAAAAAACAGATATTGCTGTTGTTTTAATTATAAAGATAGAATACTAAGGTTGCATAATTAAGTACAAATAAGGTTGTTAAGTACTAAGTTTTGTATTTGTAAATAAATATAAGTGAGATGCCTATCTTATGCAACCTAGAAAAAACCCTAGAAATAGATTCAAATAGTAAGTCTAGGGTATTGGTACTTTGAATTCTAGTTTCCTTTTTGGCCACGAGCGGCGCTAGTAGGATGATCGACAAATTAAACCGAATGTTATCGAAACCTTACCTTAACGAGAGCCGTTTGAGTTTTTAAAAGTTTTCTAATTAAAAAGGGATGTTTTTAAGGGTGAATTTTTTGTACAATATAAGGGAAATCGGGTTGCATAGGATAGGCATAGCTGGAACGTTATAAGTATGCCAAATCACCTGAAAACTGCCCCAGAAAGATTCCCATACATAGGGCACGGGAACGCCCCTCGCTCCCATTGGCTGTCGCATCGGCCATATTGTGAACGACTTAGCCGCGCTCTAGCGTATATAATGAGGGCATATTTTGGTGATCGGGCAGTCCGAATCCAGCAGCGCTCCAGTTAACAAGAAGAATAAAGGAAGAATTAACCCTGAATAGTGTTATTGTCTGCACCCTGCCTTGTTGAAGAGCGTCCCCGCCAGCAGCCCTATTCGGCACCACACCAATCATACAGTCCACAACCTTCAAGTTCAGAAGTTTTGATGAATGACAACCTTACCTACATATCTATGAATGTTAGTAATTATTTCGCGATAAGCTATATAAATGAATGTGGCTTTTATTTTTTGTGAATACTAATTATTTTATTTTACAATTTAAATATTTTAAAAGTAATTATTTTACTCCTGCTACATATGCACATGACTGCATCGTTATTATTATGATTAAAAAATATAACATACTAGCTTCTGCCAGCGGTTTCACCCGCATCTCCGTGGGAACTACTTCCCGTACCGGGATAAAAAGTATAAAGCCTTCCTCGATACATGGGCTATCTAACACTGAAAGAAATATTCAAATCGGACCAGTAGTTCCTGAGATTAGCGCGTTCAAACAAACAAACTCTTCAGCTTTATAATATTAGTATAGTTATCGGCACGAATCTTGAGCTCTGACCTACTCCTGCGCAGAAGTATTTATTGGGTCCCTTTTGTGGTATGAAGTAAGGCGCGGGGACGGGCTAAAGCGGTGATTGGCCCGCAGTGCATCGCGTCATAGCGGTCACTCGGGATTGGTTCTTTGCTAATAAATCACTTCTGCGCAGATGTAGGTCAGAGCTCAAAATTCGTGCCGATAACTAGGTATATAGATATTTTATACATAGACTGGTTTTGTGATTCCAAGCGTTTGATAGATAGGAATATAAATTAAAATGCAACCATGTATCTGTTTTATTGAATACCTGCTCTTCTAACAGATTATGACCTGCTATTCTAAATAGGAATTTGGTTTTTTATCTATCTACCTACCTGATGTTTCAAAAGCACAAGTATGCTTAACAAATTCAAGCACAAAAAAAATGTACATAACTTGAACCTTATATTCAAGAGCAGAGAGTTTACATTAGCATTAAAAGTTGACGAGTACTGGGATAATTTGACGAGTATCCGTACAAATCAGACGACTATTGGTACAAATCGCCCTTTTTTTAAACGGTTTTATTTAGCTCACCCCGTTTGTTTTATTATTTATTCATTCTTGGGTCAAATTTATTAAACGGTTTTATTTAGCTCACCCCGTTTGTTTTATTATTTATTCATTCTTGGGTCAAATTTAGAAATTGAAATTTCAGTGCCTTCCTGTTGTCAGATTGATCTGAAATTTGGTACACACCTTTATTTCCGATGACAATACAATATAGTAATATCAATAACATTGCAAATCCAAGATGGCCGCCGGTACAAAATGGCGGATAACGTAGGTTTTATCAATCCCGTCAATGTGGGTATCAAATGAAAGTGCTCAACCAGTAGAATACAATGTACTATATAAAATTCAAATCCAAGATGGCGGCCTCTACAACATGGCGGATAACTTAGGTTTTTATCAATCCCATCAACATGGGTATCAAATGAAAGGTCTCAACAAGTAGAATACAATTTACTATGAAAAATTGAAATCTAAGATGGCCGCCGCTACCAAATGGCTGATAACAATTTTTAAACGGTTTTATTTAGCTCATCCCGTTTGTTTTATTCTTGGGTCAAATTTAGTAATTCAAATTTCACCCTCTTCCTGTCAACCGATTAATCTGAAATTTTGTATACACCTTTTATTCCGATGACAATACAATATAGAAATATCAATAACATTGTAAATCTAATATGGCCGCCGGCACAAAATGGCGGATTACATATTTTTCCACAACCCCCTCAATATGGGTATCAAATGAAAGGGCTACACAAGTAGAATACTGTCAGCAACCCCAGCGGGGCCCAACAGGGCCAAAGCCTGCCTGGGCTGCGGGATTGTTCGAAAGAGTTACCGTGGCCCTGGTACATAAAAGGCCTACGACGAAACATAAGTATTTTTAGTCAGTAAGAGTCTGGCACTCTGTCACTTGATGATTTTTGGCGTCGTTAAAAAAATTGACTTTTAAAAAAAATAGATTGTAATAAATTATCAGACAAGAGACCGTGTAATAATGATGCACTAAATGAATTAGATAGAATGAGGAATATTCGGTAGGCATTTTCATTAAATACTAAAAACTAGAAAATAAAAAATCGGTAAAAAAACTTTTAAGTCAAACGGTTTTATCTTATGTGCACTGAAAACTAGAAAATAAAAAAAATAGTTACTTACCTGTCAACCTACGTAGGTGGTCTTGGTCATATTAGACTAAAATAAAAACGTGGGGCCCCTCTGAAATCCTACCTATGGCAAAGCATATCTTTATACTTTGGTAGATCATGAGCTCGGCGTTCGCTGGTGAAGCCGCTACGTCTGATTATTGATTGTCAAAATCTCCAGTTACGATTATAGTAAGTCGATGCAATCCACACCTATTATACCTCTAGAAGAAAGTACTACAGCAACAGTTAATGGGCCCCACGTTTTTATTTTAGTCTAATATGACCAAGACCACCTACGTAGGTTGACAGGTAAGTAACTATTTTTTTTATTTTCTAGTTTTCAGTGCACATAAGATAAAACCGTTTTTACTTTAGCCTTAATAAGTATATAAACCCATCAAAATGATTAAAAAAACATTAGTTAATTAGAATAATGAATAAATACTCAATCACGTCATGCAAAAATTTTCATTTTCTATTGAATATTTAACACACAGTAGCGCTTCAAAGTCAGTGATTTCCGAAATCCGACGACTATTGGTACGTTTACCTTACCACAGAAACGAGAACTTTTTTTTAAGATGGCAAGACTTCAGATGATTTCCATCTGTGGGAGTAGTGGAAGAGTGACAGACTTTTCTGTCTAAAATCCATCTTTATACTTTCTGTAACCCTTTGAATACCAGTAACTCTTATTATCACTTTCGCAGCCTTTCTTCTATAAAGATAGACCTGAAACATTTTCCGGTTAAATCCGGTTACAGGAAAAAATCTCTTCTAGTACTTTCATTTGGTCGTCTAAAACTTCAAAACCCAAATGAACATCACCACAGCTATGTAGGCACATGAGTCACAAATTGTTTATTCATTAGAATTTATTAGTCTTTCATATGGAGACATCATGTACCTACATTATGTTATGTATGGCTGAAATAAAAACATGGACTTTCCCGAGAGTAGTTATTTGATTATCTCTAATAATGTCTAATGTTTTATCGTATAAGTCAATCAATAAAATAAAAGTTAATATCTGTGATTGGCCTGTTCAGTATGAAAACAAAATAAATTGTTACTAATGGATAGTTCAATTCTATGGATTCTGTGTTAGAGCTAAGTTTGATCAATTTTTTGGTAACTATTTTATCTATTTTTTTAATACAAGAAATAGGTTAGTGGGTTGTATAACGTGAAATTCTGAACTACTGAACTATAAATTGCTGAAGATTATCTTTATAATAAGTTACAAAGGCTTCTATTACTTTTAGATCTTTCAAACTATGTAACGGACTTTATTGCAGTTTATCAACAATAGATAGAATGATTCAAATTGGAAAAAATCTATGTAGGTCAAATAAAATCCATAATTAGGGTTATCCGTCCAGCAGTTTTTCAGGCCACAAACAAAACCAACAACCGAGTATATTTATACCTAGCTAGATATAACATATAATAACCAGCTAGATACGATATAAATCTAGCCCGGATCGCCCTGGGGGATAAATTAGTGCAGCTCAATTTGTAACCAAACCGACGGTATCGACTTACTTTGGTATCGGATTCATACTGCAATTACTATGTACTACAATTTTATCCTGAAAAGCACCCAGTAAAAAAATATACAACTTTTATTTATATCCGCTCTTAATTTCGTCAACTACAGACCAATCGTTTTAGACTGCAAGGGTCAAAAACCAACTCAGATTAGCAGTTACAAGTAGTAGGTACTTGATATTTCACGCGGTTTCATCTGCTTTACTTAAGGACTATTAAGGAGTATATCTCTTCTTAGTAAATATAAAAAAAAAACTGTAGTATACTTAACCGTTTTAAGGGTCTTATCTACCTACTATCGGCAAATCTATACAATTATTTCAGTGTTAGACTGAGCTTTCATTGATAAAGACCAGCTAGACACCACTTTTTTTCCTGATCGCAAAGTAGTTTCCACAAGACGCATGGGGAACTGCTGGCGGGGGCTATTATTAACTAAATCTGTTTAACAATTTTAACGATCACACTTAACAAACAAAGTCTTATTACTATTAACAATATTAGCTACTTTATTTGCGTGTAATCACCACTATCGTTTAGGTTATCACTCGAATGTCAAGTACACAACTACAGTTAAATTTTATGCGATATCAAGTTAAGTGTCAACATTCAGTTAGAAAAACAATTCTCTTGCATCAAAACAAATTACTACACGCTTAACATGACTTGAATATAAATTATCTTCATGCTTTGCCTCACGTAGTCTATATCTATACATATAATAATCTATACATATAATAAATCTATACATATAATCTATACATATTATAATAAATCTGTAAAAAAACTTTGTCTGTACATTGAATATTATAAAAAAATAATAATTGAGTGGGGTTCAGAAACAGTAATAGAGCATAAATCCAAAAAAAAATTCTGTCTGTTTGTCTGTATGTCTGTATGTCTGTATGTCTGTATGTCTGTTTGTTTGTACACGCTAATCTTCGGAACTACTGGACGGATTTCAATGATTTTTTCTTTGTTGCATTGGTATAAAATCGGGGCAACATATAGGCTATAATTTATCTTCGAAACTTGAAGACCTGGTGCAGAACTTCAACAGACCAACAAAACTATAAGAGATACAAAATTGGTGCCATGGCAAAAATTGTTTCATGTGATGAGCATTTTCAGCTGAGATAATAAATTTGAAGATCTGGACACCTGATGTGGAACCCCAAGAGCCCAGCTTCTCGGTACCATATACAGGTATGACGTTTTAGCAAAAGTTGTTCAATTTGATAAGCACTTTCTATTGACTTATACAAATTGAAGATCTAAAACACCTGATGTAGAACTCCAGGGGCCCAGCTAGACTATAGCATATGAAGGTATGACGTTTTAGCAAAAGTTGTTCAATTTGATAAGCACTTTCTATTGACTTATACAAATTGAAGATCTAAAACACCTGATGCAGAACTCCAGGAGCCAGCTAGACTATAGCATATACAGATATGACGTTTTAGCAAAAGTGGTTCAATCTGATAAGCACTCTGACTGTTGACTGATAAACAGGGACATGAGCGGCTGAAGGGTGATGATACCTCGGCGAACTTTAAACGCAGATTACGCGCTCCCTGTGGGTCCAGCATCACCGGCCCACTCGCCACTTACCACGACGATCCTACCCTCCGAGTAGGGCTACTAACCCTGCTCTAGCGACTTCACTCTGGACGGCAAACCCCCGTCATGGTTCTCTCCGACCGGCCGGAGATGGGGGACAGTATACTCTCTGGAGCACTCGGTATAATAGCCCCGCGGGGTCGCTACTCCCCGTCATCAGCCTCAGATGTCCTGCGGTGCTTATAATCTCATTATTATTGTCGTTATTATTTTAAGAGCCTTTGTCCCAATTATGTTAGGTCTTCCCTTATCTCCTTACTACAAGGAGCGACTGCCTATCTGACCTCCACAATCCGATCACCCGCTCAACCCAACACCCCTTGGTAAAACTGGTCAGACTTACTGGCTTCTGACTACCCATAACGACTGCCAAGAATGTTCAATAACAGCCGGGACCTACAGTTTAACAACCCCTCCAAATAACGGTCATTGGTACTCAAAATATACGTATAGAAAGTACATACGAACTTTAAAAAAGTTGCATTGGAATTGGAAGGTACTTGCCAGACCTGGAATCAAAGTCAGACGCTCATACTTGAGAGATTGGTTCTCTACCCACTAAACCACCACGACTTCCACTAAGTCACCACGACTTTGTCATCTTAGTAATATTTAATGTTTTTTTTTTCGTAATAATACGTGCAATATTTTTGCCACACACAACTTAAATGCGGGCTAATTAGAATCACTACTTTTATCCCTGTGGTCATGCCTATTGCGCTTCAGTTCTCAGCGTTTTGGTTTAGTCTGCTGTGCTTTTGCCGCTGAAGTACAAAAATTAAATATATGGAACGTTTCTAATGGTTATGCGTATTCCGTTGTTTTCAAGTCAACGGGCCCTTAAAATTCAATATCAGACAATGCAGATCTTTGATTTTGCTGACCCCGTAGTCGCTGGCATAAGGGACAGGATCCGCGTACGAAGTCGCGGGCAGAAGCTAGTTGGATAATAAACGAAATACTTTACTATCTGCAATTTTTGATCACGAACATATATGAAGGAAGGGGATAGCCAAAAAAAATAATGATGAATAAATTGTATGAAACTGAATACATATTAATTTGTAAACTATGTAAGTATTACCTATGCTATTCTCGGCAAGCCTGGGAACGTGCTCAGGGTCGAAAGTAATAGAAAAATTTTCTGAGAGCCATGCGTCCCTGATGAGTGATCCTTCTCCGTGTGAGAGGAGGCCTGTGCCCAGCAGTGGGATGATAAAAAGGTTGTAACAGTAACAGTGTACGTCCCTGATGAGACACCAGATCTTTTCTCGTGGTGTGACTCGCGTCTCGTAAGAATTACTGCCCGTACCGGGATAAAGTATAGCCTATAGTATTCGGAAAGAGTGTAGTTTTCCAATAGCGAAAGAGTTTTTAAAATCAGTTCAGTAGTTTCAGGAGCCTTTAAGGTACAAACAAAAAGTGTTACGTTTATAATTTTAAGTAAAGATAGGTGATCTGGCTCTTAAACTATGTATTAGATTAACGTGATACGTTAAGAAAAGCACAGTTAGCCTCCTAAACCCCCACCCACAGTTAAAATCCTTGCTTATATATTACAGTCATCCTATAAATAGCTCGTTTTAATCCTAGTTAACCGTTTAGCTAAAAAAGGTCAACTACCGGTTGTATGTAGCGTTAACTGCACAGTGGGTGACTGTGGGTGGACAGTGGGCTTTACTTTCTGCTGGTTTGGTTACGTTTAACTGTATTTTAAGATGGTGATACATTTTAGGAAGAATTAGATGTAGGAAAATGGATGTAAACTTATGTGCATCACTATTTTGTACTATTGTATTAATATAAATGCAAAGCTCAAAAATCCTGGGTGTTTTTTTTTTCGGAGAAATAAAATTTCAAAAATGTTTTAAGAAGTTTGCAATTATTCTTGGCTGGAAAATGGTAAATGCATAACTGTAGATCGTCATCTCCATCCTTCTTACTTTGGTATATAAATACTACTATTTTCTTTTACATAGTCAAAATTAAATAGCAATAGGTACAGACATAAAATCTAAACACTGAATTAAAAAATATGCAAATAATATACCTAATTAAATAAAGATTCTGATTAAAGCAGACAACTGCATTAATTTGCATACATAAGCAATAATATGCATTATGCATGCATGCATATAACTTATTAAACAAACATGATACGAGGAAAATTAAAGGCCATCTGTAATAATAAAGAAATAGCTTAAAACCGGAACTCAGCTTAAGATAGACATACCTACGTATGTCTTGCAGTGGTAGGTCTGGGACCGGCTGAGCAGGTTTTGATAAAGCCAACAGGTTTACATTACGACATAACATGGAACAACTTGGGGCATTACTAGCGAAATCTGGGTTTACCTTCTCATTTAATGTTTGGGTAAAACCAATGGCAACATGCTCTTACGGACAATAAAATCAGAAAGTTAATATCAGGGCGTTTAAAAAAAACCTGTATTAAATTCTCCTTCTATCTATAACCACCTGTCAAATTATTTAAGAGATAAAAACGAAAGAATCCTTTGCGCCTGTATTACTTAAGTTAAGATGTTGATAGTGAAAGAATCCTTGTGTTCTAGCTCTAGTTTTTTGTTTATTTGGTCTACAAGCATTCCTACATTGATGTCCTACCAGCCGATTATCGGCTACGGCAGCTGTTCTCATGTAAGGAGATTAGCCAACTGCGCAGGACATATTATAGTGCACAAGCATTTGCGCAGACACAG
Source organism: Helicoverpa armigera (assembly GCF_030705265.1). Lineage (NCBI taxonomy): Eukaryota > Metazoa > Arthropoda > Insecta > Lepidoptera > Noctuidae > Helicoverpa > Helicoverpa armigera. The sequence continues at coordinate 9,675,956 of NC_087141.1, forward strand.
GTGCAGTCCATGGTACATGGTGGTGTAGCACCCCTACAATCCATGGTATGGTAGCGATATTTTGTTAAATGTAGAATGCAAATTACAAACATTCAAATTGCAAAACGCAACGCGTACGCTAATTCCTGGAAAACGGTTTGTAATCTTTCAACGCAAGATGTGAGGAATCTGCAATTGTCGTCAGTAGCATGCATACGTTGCTTTGATGGAAAAATGGCTATTAAGTCATCAAATTAAATAAAAAGTATCTACTATAATAAAAGAATCCGAATATATAGTGACTGGTAAATTAGTGACCGGTAATTGAACACGTGATTCTATCCATGATCGATCACATATTCTATTCTCATTAGTTTAAACATAGTAGAAAAACATAAAGTTCAAAATCTCAAACAGCTTTGATGTTATTGTGATAAAACTAACGAGAATAAAAAAATATTTGGAAAAATTGTAATCATGAGTAGAATCATGTAGTCACTTATTACCATGCACCCTACATAGGTACCGGATATATCTTACTCTATCCCATATTATCCTAATTTCAATACTGTCCCATATTTCTTCCTCTCAACTATGCCTCATCAGCATCAGCGGTGTTGTGTACAAACATCGGAGCAACATGAATGGCCGAGTTGTGTACATTGCGCGCGCAACTCGCTCTGCAAGCAACTGGTCGCTGACAAAGAGTAATATTGTCTGCTTTTTAGATGGGACAGTAGGCATAAATATGGGATATATTTGCTTTGTCTCTACGTGTTTTTGGATGGGTTTTTGTAGAAGATAATGCACCAGAATAGGTATTAGAGTCCATTGTATAGTTTTGTCTGTAACGTAGGAAAACTAAGTGACGTTTATTTACTTACTCTCTCTACTCTCTATTTCACCAATAATGTGTGTTAATATACCTAGTGTTTGCAATTCTGATTAAATATGAGAAAAAAGAACCTTGTAAATTACTAGTATTAAATCAATTTAATAGCTAAACAATGTAACTCATAAAATAGCTAAATGTCACATAACTGACGCCTTTATGAGGTAAATGGTTAAATAATACTTCTACTGTATTTTCGCGTATTTATTTTATTTATCTTTTTGGTTAAATTTTCCTTGTTTTAGGAAGCAGGTCGCATTATTCGAAACACTTTAATAAATTAACTTTAAGATACTTTTACAAAAATACAGAAACCAAAACTTCTATTAAACTAGTGCCAGAAAACCACCACAACCCCCCAACAAATAGGCACAATACCCAACGTCAACTTGTCGCATCTACTCTGTATACACTAGTCTATGCGGTTGCCTCCACGCGCGGGCCACTACTCAGTGTACACCAATCAAGCGGCGAGCTCGCACGCCCCTCCTCACTCTCTCCTCACGCGAACTTTAACAAAACTTTACAAACGAAAATTGTTATATATAAAAACATATTTTTGATACAAAAGTTATAAAGTGAAGAAGTGCCTTCGTAGTGTTTTTTGATACAAGTGATGTGACAAAACATGAATGGAGTTATAGTTAATACGGAGGTTGGGAAAGATGCTGCTCTTGTTGAGAGGTGAGGTTTTCAAAATAGTTATAAGTTTTGAAAAGAGTTTTCATCTGTTTTCATGGAATTTCTTGTCAGGCCTTGTTAAGATTATCTTGTTGGAAATTAAGTTAAAAAAAAAAAGAAAATGGAAATGAAAGTGAAATAATATCACTTTTTTCATACTTGTAAAGTTGGACGTAGGACGTCCACCAACAAGGTGGACAGACGACCTTATAAAGGTCGCCGGAAGACGCTGGATGCAGGTCGCCTCCGACAGGTATCCGTGGAAATCTAAGGGGCAGGCCTATGTGTGAGAAGTGGACGTCCTATGCCTGAGATGATGATAATGATGATGAAAGTTGGACGTTGTTCAGTGGCCTATTATTATATGAAGTAAGAAGAAATCGTTAAATATTATCGGTAATGAAATGAATGAAACCGTGAAAACATAAACAATACGCTCTTATCGTAATAGCACTTTGTCTTAGTTCCGCTACATAATTTTTGGTGCGATATTGTAAGACGTAATTTCCACGAATTCAAGAATGCTTACTTAATAACTTCTTTAAGAAATCAAGTAATAAAAATATTTAAAAACAATATACCAGACAAGAATAGTTTAAAAACTATGTTGAAGTAAAGTTAAAAAGTAGTACCTATTAAAATACTTAAGCTCCACTTTAATGTAAAAAATAATCTCCGAGATAAATCTTTAAAAGTTCGTAATCTGTGACAACAACAAACTTCAAATGAACCAAAACAACTGATAAAGTTGACATGTTACGTCTTAATACTGATATGCTTATTTAAATTTTTACAATTACTTAAAAAATACGTGAAACAACAAAAGAATTTGATAAAATCACAGTTTTGACAAAAATCTTGACCCACGAACTCTCTATCGTATCATATAATTAAGTTTCTAGCAAAGGCTAATTAAAAAGACACACATACAAAATAAATAAAAAACAAACAACTGTTAAGCTCCGATCTAAAAGGTCAAGAATTATTATCCAGGCGACGAAAAAATAAAACATTTGTTCGAATAAGTTCTCCGTATGTCGATACCTACAATTGAACTTGTTTAAAATGTCAACTGTTGTTTTTGCAAAGCACAGTGTTTTAACTTAAAATACAAATTAAAAGCATTTAAACCACACGTGCATAATGATTTTATGCTTAAAATATTTTGCATAACCACATCACAATATGCTAAGTACAAGTTTGAACTTTAAACTTTGAAACTGTTTTGATTCCTCAATATCAATTCGACTACTGTTCCTGAATTTTAAAACCTTACTTTTAAGCTGGTTCAATGTTCGACAATTTCAAAGAAACCATAAACTGACTACCTTACTACCATAAACGATTTTTCCTCCATACCTTAAAACAATAGTGGAAACTGACTGTCCTTACCTCTCTTTAACAGACCAGGCAAAATTATAAAATACTACAACACAAAAAATTTTAACAAACTGACAAACTGTAACAAAGTGGACATTTCTAAAATTTTTAGTGCAGTGTCTCCACAATTAAAAATGAATATGATATATGTATACTTAATACTTATTAAGTAGTGGTTCAAAGATTATGCTTTAAGATGAAGTCTAAAGTTTGATTCTTAATTGAGGCAAAATCTCGTCTAGTCATTCTGATTATTAAAATCAAACCTGTAATTACAATATATTAAACCTAAGACCTAACAATAAAATTAAAACTTGAATATAATTTAAACAATGAATGAATAAGATACCTATTTTCCTGCCACATGTTAATAATTGATTAATAACAATTACACTTTTGTGACGAAAGTTATTTACCAATACATAATGACTATGTGTTACTAATTGTCACGTATGTAACATCCTATCGTCAATAATTTCTTACGTAAGACGACTTATTGTAGGTATGTTAACTCATAATTCATAGGAATTTATCACCAAACGTTAAGTTTTTAATTCTTAAATGTGTGAGTCAATTCGCGACGCAAGCCACTAATAAGACAAACCACTATTTTTAAATAAAAGCCTTTTCAATAAAATGTGGCTTTAGAACAAATTCTCCACCTCTTGAATTGTTAATATTGTTGGTTTAAACAGTACCTGTTTACCCAATTCACCCAAGTTAAAAAGCACAGTATATTTATTTTTTAATAATATTTTCGTGTTAAAGTCGAACTATTATTTCAAGACTCTATCTCATGTTATTTTTAATAATAATGACATTTAAAATTTACCCTTTAAGCTCTTCAAAGTTATTACTCCAACTAAAGGTTAGCAAATGAATCTATTAAAGAACTTAGAACACCACTTTAATATATTTAACTTATGAACTCTAATTTATGTAATAAGGAAAACAATATAAGCCACGATAATAATTACAACTAACGGAAAATAAGTACCTAATTAGTTTGTGTAACCATTCATAAATATTTATGACTAGTCATTTTCTTCTCTTAAATCCATCCAATTCCAACAGTGAAAGAATTTTTCATATCGGTTCAGTAGTGTCGGAGCCTCTAGAGTACAAATAAACAAATAAATGTTTCAAAGTATAGATTGGTCATTAATTCATTGCTTATCTAAAAAATATATATCATGTCATATTTCTTAAACTTTTTGCCTGTCTACAAAACAACCTGTTTTTATTTATCAGAGCAATTTTTTACAATTGAGACTTTTTACTTATTTTAATGATATTAATTTGTAAGTTAGAGCTTCTAAAATACCTTGGACTCTGCTCTGCGGTTTTATAAAAACTCAATAAGCTGACATTTGATGTTACTTATGTTATAGTTTTTGTCATGGCTTAATATAAATTATAACACTTGCGTACCGCGGAGGAAAACCACAAATATGTGGCCTTTCAAGACTTCTTATGAATGGTAACAAAAAATGTTCTTGAGATATGGTGTTTTTTTGTTTTAATATGAATGATTGTAATGATCTTTTTGTAATTTTGTGTGTATTTTTTTTATTGAAAGTTTTTAAGAAAGTTTAAATAATAAAATCACAATGTGATTAAGAACTATTAAATATTTTTGTTCACTAAAGATGGAGCGGGTGAATTTCATATTTGTAACAAATCAGGCAGGTTGCAATAACTTTTCAAAAATTCATCAAAAATAATGAACTGCCAGTAAAAGGGCTTCAAAAAGCTTGCATTTTTATTACACCTACTATTTTACCATATCGGTACATAATATTCGTGTTCATGGAGTGTGAATTTCCCATGGGAAATCCCATAGATTTCACAGGGAACGAGTGTCATGACGCTCCGTGTAAATCCGTGTTACTTATGTACTGACACCGTAACATCTGATAGTATATGTACCAGTGTACCTATATATATATATATCTATCTATACTAATATAATAAGTACTCGCAGTAGTTCCCAAGGGACGCGAGAGAAATAGCGGGATAACGGCTAGTAAGGAAAAGAAGTAGCTATGCCGTGATAATTTTATATTATTTATGCAACATTTGATTTATAATAAGTAAAGGAATTAAGATTATAACCATACCTACAATACCAGGTTCTTACTGAATAAACCCCTAACATGTACCCTCTGAAGCCCTTTGTGTCCGGACCGCGGCCATTCTTACCAGATAAGACCAATTTATAAATAAATGGGTTTTCCCAGTTCTTATACGTAAGGCAGAATCATTTCGATACCTGAATTAACTTCAAAAAGGTACAATAAAGTTTATTTATGTTTAAATATAAAAATAAACATACCAATTAAAATGATGTTTATTTATAAACAACTAAAAATAATGTTCAAAACGTCATTGAAACAACTTTAAGAGCGGTCAAAGATATGATTTTGTTTCTTTTATTACAACTCACTAATTATAATGCATTCATAATAAAATTGATTTGAAATCTTTACTATATTAATGTTACAAAGCTAGTTTTTTTACCTGCTTTAACCCGCTAATCACAGGAATAAATAGTCCGATTTGAAAAAATATTTCAGTGTTAAATATAAATTTTTATCAAGGAAGACTATATATGCTACTTCTTATCCGGGTGTGCGGAGTAGCTCTCACAACACAGGGGTGAATCTGGCAGAAGCTACTAAGTAAATTTTAATTCGGATAACCCCACTTTCAAACTAGAGCAATCTCCTAAAGTTATACTTTATACTGGTAATTCTAAGTTAATTAATCACAGTCTTTCTCCTTAATTCGAGATCCATTGAAGATATTCTGTTGCCAGAAAAGTTCCATTGTGATACAAAGCGAGGGCATTGACCCCGCGACCCTGTAATACCGAAACGGACCGGTGTGAGTAACTTACACTGAAGATGAAATTATTTGGGTCACGTTCAAATATGGATGATAATTACAATGACAGCGGTTTTGGGTGATTTTAAATTCGTTTTTGGATAAGCCAGATTAGGGTGATGTAGAAAAAAGTACGGAATAAAAGTTAGGTACCTGCTAAGAAGGTTTTTTGCACAGGTTCGGTAAAACACGTTGACAAAACAAAAATATTATGTCCGCTTTCCAGTTCTGCAGTTAACTTATTTTTCTGCAAAACATGAATAAAACAATAAAAAAAATATTAAAAGAATAATCAAAACATTCAAGCTATTGGTACTTTAAAAACTGACCCAAATTAAATGCACTCAACTGTACACGAAAAAAAAACAACAACATTAAAATGATATTATACAAAAATAAAGTTCAATTAATTGCTCATTAGCAACATCAGAAACACTTATACTTCCATTAACTAAACGTTTTCAAGTTAACGGAAAATTTTATTAGAACCACGGAAATGTCCCAATATCGTACTTAAGTTAACTTAGTTGCCGGTCCATTAAGTTTATTTCGTTTACCGTTTTTAAGTTAATTATTTGCGTAATTGCAACACTTAAGCTTTTAAGTAAACATCAATTAATATAATAATAATAATAATCAGCCCCGCAGGGCATCTGAGGCGGATGACGGGGAGTAGCGACCCCGCGGGGCTATATATCCGAGTGCTCCAGGGAGAGTATACTGTCCCCCATCTCCGGCTTGCCGGAGTGAAGCATGACGGGGGATAGGTCTCCCGCCTCTTGGCTTGCCTTCATCGGCCGGTCAGAGTGGAGTCGCTAGAGCAAGGTTAGTCCTGCTCGGAGGGTAGGTGCCTCGTGGTAAGTGGCGAGTGGGCCGGTGATGCTGGACCCACAGGGAGCGCGTGATCTGCGTTTAAAGTCCGCCGAGGTATCCTCACCCTTCTCAGCCGCTCACGTCCCTGTTGCCCTCTTGTTGCTTTTCAGTGACTGATTCCCGGGGGCCCAGTAAGTGAGTTGGCGAGTCTTCACCTGCCATTTTAACATGTATTTAATACATTGTCATCGGCAGGTGCCATAGTTCCCGTAGTTTCCCCATTCCTAGTCCATTAGCATCCCATCACAATAGCCCAAGTAGTTTTCATCCATAGTTAGCAATAGTTTAGCACAGAACCGGGGATTGTCCTTGGGTACATTTCTATAGTGTATACAGGGATAATCGTCGGTTTTGTGTCACCATTTCATTAAAGTTGTCTCAAAAGGGCTTCAGCGTGTTGGCTTCGGCCCCACGTTCGCCTCCCAAAAATCCGGGACTCTATAGTCCCGAGGTCTGGAAGAGACATACATATAATAATCAATTTTAATTCAGATAAAAACAATCCATTATTGTTAGTAAAGACATACACAGCTTATAATCTAGTATTAGTACATACACACATACATTTAGGCAACACATTAATTAAAAAATTTATATAATCATGTCATAACAAATACACAAAATACAATTCATTAAAACGTACACAACTCAACACTACTTCTGGGCACGGTTTGTAGACAACACTTGCGTCTTTGTCCAGTGTTTTAATATGAGGCCATCAGTCCGATCTGCCACAGTCCTCAAGAGACTGTTAGCGCTGCCCCGCACCCGACACATCAGGGATGCGATTCTCTTTCGGATGATAGCGTGAAAGTCATCAATACGCGCCTCCGCAAACATCCCTGATGCACTGCAGTGTCGCGGCAATCTCACTAGGGCCCTGTATGAGTTATTGAATTGGATTCGTAAGGCGCTGTAGGCCCTCTGCGTATAGTCGACCCATAGGCTGCAAGTGTAGAGAGATGTGCAGTACGCTCTGAACAGAGTATTCTTGACATCCCTTGAGCACTTTGCAAACCTACGGATCAACATATTGCTCCTGACTGACAGCGCCCTACGTTCCCTTTCAATGTCATTATTATCAGTCTGCGTAGCAGTGACCTAGTGCCCCAGATATTTAAAAGAAGTGACCCACTCTAAAGCAGTCCCTACAAGTGTAATAGGTGGTACATCATAGCTTTTAGTGCCTGCCTTGAACAGCAGACACTCGCTCTTCTTTGCATTATATCTAAGTCCATGGGCCTCCGCATAACGCTCACACACCGACAATAGCGTTTTGAGGGCGCTGATCGATGGAGCCAGCAGCACCATGTCGTCGGCGTAACTGATATTGTTGACAAGTGTTCCGTCAATCGAACAACCTACCATAGTGCCGCTGAGCTCACGAACCAGCCGATCCACATACAGACAGAAGAGTTTTGGTGACGTAAGGCCGCCCTGCCTCACCCCACACTCCAGCCCGTACGGATCGGATAGCGCACCTGCCCACCTAACCATATTGGTTTGATGACCGTACCAAAACTTAAACAACTCAATCAACTCACCTGGTAGCGTTGTTTCTTCATACATCTTCTTCCACAATACACCATAGGACACCAGATCGAAGGCTTTAGACAAGTCTAGAAAACATGCATACACAGGGGTTTTCCTGTCCGTATAGTATCGAACAGTGTGCTTGAGACAAAGAACAGCTTGTTCAGTTGACAGACCAGTTCTGAATCCAAACTGAGCGTCGTGAAGCGACAGATGTTTATCTAAGTGTCTGTCCAGCACACTGTCCAACACCTTCGCCATTACCGTAGCCAACGATATGGGCCTATAGTTATTTATGTCCGAAGAGTCCCCGGTGCGATTCTTAATGATGGGTACCACCAAAGTCTTCATTAAGTCGGGTGGAAGGTAGGTATGCGAGAGACACAAATTGAAGAACAACGCCAAAACTCTGGGCATATGTACACCCGCATTTTGTAAATGCTCAATGCTTAGAAAATCATGCCCAGGTGACTTTCCACGCTTCATGTCTCTCAATACTGCCACTATTTCCTTAGATGAAACCCTTAACAATGATTTCATCGCGGGCTCCCTATCTGTCGAGACTTCACCCATTTCACCTAACAGGGCCTTCACAACAAAGTGATTTTTAAATAAGTTTGAAATTGCTGCAGGCTCGCTAACACCCTCAACACTTGCAGGAAGGCTCGACCTGCTATTTAGTTGGTTGGTATGCTTCCAAAACTTACTGAAATCTTTTTTATCGTGGCAGGAAGCTATAATATTCATTTTAATTTGTTCCCTATTTTCCTGGCACCACTTCAGTTTACTTTTAAAAACTCGTTTCGTTTCTTTCATAATATCATATACAGTGCCATTTTTAGGTTCCCCGCAAAACACCCAATTTTGGAAAGCCCGTCGAGCCTCCAGATGCGCCTGACGAACATATTTGTTCCAGCCTATTACTGGTTGTCTTTTGTTATGTTCCGGCCCAGAGTAGGTAACACATGATGATTAAATCATTACTGATTTTTCGAAGTTGGTTATGGCGAATTTCTGTGAAGATCATCGTTTATCTATGAATTTTATCCAAGTCTTGTGACCACTACTTATCGTACCTGGATAAAATATAGCCTGTGTGAAAGTGTAGCTTCCCAACAATAAAACAAAATTTCAAATCAGTTCTGTGGTTTCGGAACCTTATTCAAACAAAAAAATTCTCTTTACAATTTTAGTTTTGACTTCCATTAATATGTATAATTATGTTTGATAGAACTTAGGCTAAAAAGCCTGTAAAACATTCTTACTAAGAAGTATCGGGTTGCCCGGGTAACTGGGTTGAAGAGGTCAGATAGGCAGTCGCTCTTTGTGAAACACTGGTACTCAGCTGCAACCGGTTAGACTGGATGCCGACGGAAAACAGTTGGTGAGATATAAAATTAATAAAACCTAGAATTATCTGCTAAATAAGATAATAGACATGACTCAAAAGATCATTCTTCAAGTAAATAGGTACTAATTATTCTCTCAATACAGTCATTAATGACTAGAAATAAAACATTAATTTAAACTGAGGTTGTAAACAAATATAATAGCTATTCTGAGATTCACTGGCAAATAAAAATTATGTATGCACATAAAATTATACTTAACATAAATGACTGCTTCTTAGTATGTATGTTTATCTTATATAAAGTGTTTAAAACAATGTTTAACTATGATTCACGTATATAATAATGTTTATTACACACACTTAAGTAAATATACAGGATAGGTCTACTTATACCAATATAATACCTAAACCTTCTTTCACTGTTGGGAAGCTACATTTCCCGAGAAACATAGCCTATGTTTTATTCCGGTACGGTACAGTAATTCCCACGGGACTAGGGTGAAGCCACGGAAAATCGGCGATTTACAATATTTGCTTAGTTCTAAATAAGTGCTGAATTATAATTTAGGTACCTACAGAAGCAAAAAAAGTATCATTATTTTTTTTGAAAACTGCAAGGAATGCGTTTTAACTTAAACCATGTTATTCTTAAGATATATTTCACTCATAAAAAGATAAACAAAAAAAGCCCACCTCACTTAATTTGTGTCTGCAGCTTGACGTCAATACAAAAAGATTGACGAAATAAACTTAAACCAAATAAGTATGTAAAGGATACTTGCCTTAAAATGTTTTTGCTTGCATATAAATTAAATTAAATCTAAGTATATGAAGATTATAAAGAGGAAACCGTTTTTTTGTGTTTTTGTACCCTAAAGGTTTCGAAACAACTGTTCCGATTTGTAAAGTTCTTTCACTGTTTGAAAGCTAGTCTTTTCCCGAGTAACATTGGTTTACTTTTTAACATTTATATTCCGGTCCGGGCGGTTATTGCAATGAAACGCGGCTGAAACCGCGGGAAAACAGTTAATATTTCATAAAAAAATACACATATATATATTATGTTATAACTCTACCCATAATATATTATAACTCTACTAGCATAATCTTATTTAAATTTTGTCGCATAAAAAATATTATTTTCAAGCTTAACAAGATTCTAAAATACATTTTTCATTTTGTTAATAAGTTGTAAAGCTCGAAAAACATACGTGAGTACATAATAAATTCATATTTTTTGTTTCTTACATGGATCACGTAGAAATATATTATATCTGTCTGTTATAGTTGTGCGTCATGAATATATTTTTATGTACAGCTTTTTTATATTTAAAACATACTCTCATACACTTGCTTTTTTGTAGTTTAAAAATAATCTCATTGCATTTTTGCTCTAATTACCAATTTATTTTCTTTATTCATAAGTAGCTATTTTCCCGCGGTTTTACCGGCGTCCCAGGGGATTTTCTTCTCGAACACAGATAAAAAGTAGCCTATAATTTTTGAAATCGATTCTGTAGTTTCGAAGCCTCTAATAAAACAAAAAAAAAATTTGGTATATTTGTATACATCAGAATAGTTTTAAATCTCATATCTATAACATTTTAGAAAACGTGACGACGTGTAGAGACTATTCATTATTGAAGGATGTCTGGTTTACTAAAACAATTTATGAAAGCAATTTTACACATCTAGGTATCTTACTCCATCCTGTAATACAAGCATGACATTACTACACAAAATAAATAAAACATCACAAAACTTAATCCATTAAACAGAATAACATCAATAAGTCACAATATCCTGCTTGTAACGACCTATTTTATAGACACACAGCTGTACAACCCGGCTAAATACGAAACACCATCTTTCTTCAAACATTACCTCACTACATAGACTTCTTCTTAAATAATCCGGGTTATCCAGCCGATAACCTATTGATAAACCTGTGACTTACGACATTTTGACGTTGAGATGTAACTTTTGTAATGACAATGAGAATGGATGTTGATAAAATAAATCTAGCTTGTTTTTTCTCTTGTGTGGGAATGTTTTGTGTTATTGTGCTTATTTTGCTTTAAGTTGAATAAGCAATGATGTAGTGTTTGACCTGAAATATAAATAAATAGTAGTAAAAACCCAGTAGGTAAAACATATTCATCATTTGCCGATCCTTTTCCCAACTATGTTGGAGTCGGTTTCCAGTCTAACCGAGTGCAGCTGAGTACCAGTGTTTTACAAGGAGCGACTGTCTATCTGAGCTCCTCAAACCAGATACCCGGGCAACCTTATACCCCTAAGCAACACTGGTTGTCTGAATTACTGTCTTCTGACCACCCGTAACGACTGCCAATGATGCTCAAATGACAGCAGAGACTTATAGTTTATCGTGCCTGTTGGATTATATAAAGCAAAAACTAATACCCCTAACTTTCGATAACATTGTTCTTTGTTCTATCTGAACAATCTACTGTTTATTTAACTCTACACACACTGCGTCACGGGATCTTGTTAGACGGACGTATTGCTTCCAAGTACCATTTAAAGTATAGAATAAATATTTCAATATCAAATTAGTATATTATTTCTTTTAATCCCATACCTCCTATAGGTTATGGGCCCAGTGCGAAAAAGGACATTTAGTAGTGAGAACATTCAGTAGTGCGTAGTGACAGTAAAGTGCATAGTTGTAAATAAAAATAAAGTTGTGACAATGGAAAAAGTGAAAAGAAACATTAAGCCTTTTAATGGAGAAAAGTACAGTGTATGGAAATTTAGAATTCGTACACTGCTTTCAGAGTTAAACTTGCTCAGTGTTATTGACGAAGAAATTCCTGGAACGCGATCCGCTGAGTGGGAAAAGAATAATAAGGCAGCCAAAAGTATTATAGTCGAATATTTGGCGGACTCATATCTTAATTATATTAATGAAAATGGGACTGCTCAAGCAGTTTTAAACATTTTGACGCGATCTATGAAAGGAAAAGTGTAGCAACTCAATTAGCGCTGAGAAAACAATTATTGGGATTAAAATTAAAAGCCGATATACCCTTGATCAAACACTTCTCAACATTTGACGATCTGCTGACAGAATTATCAGCTGCTGGAGCTAAATTAGAGGAAACGGACAAAGTAGCTCATTTATTACTTACTCTCCCGAATACATATGATGGCGTTATCACTGCAATTGAGACACTATCTGAAGAAAATATCACTCTCGGTTTTGTAAAACTAGACTATTAGATCACGAAGTAAAATTAAAAACGAGAGTCGTGATACCAGTTTAAAGATACTCCATGTTGAAGAAAAATATAATAAAACAGATACAATCGCACAAAACAAAACTATTTGAAGAATACAACATTCAAGAAAACAAACAAACAAAAATTTGTGAAATGTCATTACTGTGGACGCAAAGGACACAAGAAACAGGATTGTTTCTATTTCAAAAGACAGACAAATATACAAAACAATGCCCCAGAAAGGACAAGACAAGTCCAAACTATTGCCCTGCAAGAGGGAACGACCTCGAATTCTTCTTTTCAGGATTTGCGTTCATGACAAGCGCATACCATTATGAAAAAGACCACTCGACAATTAAATTCCTATTAGATTCAGGAGCGTCTGATCACATCACAAATAGAGATGATCTCTTCACATCGTTTGAATGTTTAAATCCTCCTTTAAAAATTTCAGTAGCTAAAAACAATACATTTATTTCAGCAACTAAAAGGGGAAACATAAATCTTATCAGTCAAACAGGAGTGCAAGGAATACTTACAAATGTATTGTTCTGTGCCGAAGTACCATATAATTTAATATCGGTATCAAAGATGCAGCAAGCAGGATTCACCATAATATTTGATGACAAAGGCACACAAATTACAAAGGAAGGTAAAATCATCATGAAAGGTAAGACATTGAATAATCTTATAGTTCTAGAGTTTAAAATACCAGTAATAAAAGGGAATCCGCTTCCCAAGCATGTTATGTTAATGAAAATAAATATGAATTATGGCATCAACGCCTAGGACATATAAGTAAAACTAAATTCCTGCAGTTAAAATGTCATAATATGATTGATGACTTAGATGAAATAAATACCGTAACTCCAAATGATAAGTTGTGTGAAGCATGCATAAATGGGAAGCAGACTCGCCTGCCTTTTAATAAAGTTAAAGACAAAAGTTACATTAAACGCCCTCTGTTTATTGTGCATTCAGATGTTTGTGGTCCTATAACACCTCCAACAATAGATAACAGAAATTATTTTGTTTTATTTGTTGATGAATACACACATTATTGTGTGGTGTATATGTTAACTTACAAATCAGAAGTGTTTACAGCTTTTAAAGACTATGTCGCTAAAAGTGAGGCTAAATTCAATTTCAAAGTAGTAAATCTTTATAGTGATAACGGTGGTGAATACTTATCCACCGAAATGAAAAACTACTGTAGAGAAAGAGGCATAAGCTATCATTTAACAGTTCCTAGGACCCCACAGTTAAATGGTGTTGCAGAACGTATGGTTCGCACAATAACAGAAAAAGCTCGTGCTATGTTAAATGGCACTAAAGCATCAAAACGTTTTGGGGAAATGCAGTTTTAACTGCAGTTTATTTAATAAATATTACGCCTACGAAAGCTTTAAGTCAATCAAAGACACCATACGAGATGTGGCATGATAGGAAACCAAGCGTTAAAAATCTCAGAGTTTTCGGTTCAACTGTATATGTTCATAATAAAACCAGTAAAACAAATTTGACAATAGGTCGTGGAAAGGAATACTGGTAGGTTATGAACCCAATGGTTATAAAGTTTGGAATACAGAATTCGAAAAATATGAAACTGTAAGGGACGTTGTAATTGATGAGACTAATTTTATCGAATCTAGGCCTTCATTACGACCTGAACGGAGTAATAATACATATTCCCAAGACGAAACTGATAATGACTCCGTAACAAAATCAGTGTCTTATAAGTCTCATAGTTCTGGCCCTAAATCAGATAGCTCTCAATCTGATGAATGCAGTACAAGTAAAATTCGAAAAATCGGTAGTCATGAAATACCGAATGAACCTGAAAATGAATCTGAGAGTAGTTTGAAACACAAAAATCAGGATAAACCTGATGAATTTTAAATTTACGAAGAAGTGAAAGACTGAAAACATGTTCGCGTAAATCATATAATGAAAATGACTATGATGTCTATAGTGCGTTATCCATCACAAGTAATATACCAAAATCATTAAATGAAATTAAATCTCTGAACGATAGGAATCAGTGGGAAAAGCAGTCAGAGAAGAACTCAATTCTCTTAAGAAAAATAATACATGGACATTAGTACCAAAACCATCAAATAAAAATATTGTAGACTGTAAATGGATATTCACTATTAAAAATGACGTTTCAGGTCAACCTTCAAGATATAAGGCACGTCTTGTCGCTAGAGGTTTCAGTCAAGAATATCTTAGTGATTATAATGAAACATTTGCACCAGTTGCTAGAATAGCAAGCTTTAGATTCTTAATTAGCTACGCAAATCAATATAATTTACTGATTCATCATATGGATGTAAAACAGCATTTCTAAATGGTACACTAAAGGAAGAAATCTACATGAAAGTTCCTGAAGGTGTAAAATGTAAAGATAATTACGTATGCAAATTAAACAAAGCTCTTTATGGCTTAAAACAATCAGCTAGATGTTGGTACGAAACATTTGAACAATGTCTCAAAGAAATAGGTTTTCAGAACTCCCCAGTAGATAGGTGTATATATATGAAAGGTAAAGGAGACATTTCTAAAAATATTTACGTAATCTTGTACGTCGATGATTTGGTTATAGCATGTGCAGATTTGCAAACAATGAATAATTTCAAAGCATATTTAATGACTAAATTCGAAATGACCGACTTACACGATATCAAATTATTTTGGGCATTAAAATAGAGAGACACCATGATAAAATTACTTTAGACCAAAGTGCTTACATTAAAACCGTTTTGAATAAATTTAATATGAGTGATTGCAATCCTATAAACACACCGATGGAGCTTAAATTAAACTATGAAGCTCTTAACGCTGATAAGAAGTGTGACGCACCATGCCGTCACCTGATCGGTTGTTTAATGTACATTATGCTTTGTACGCGTCCGGACTTAAGTACATGCGTAAATATTTTAAGTCGGTACACAAATAAGAACAATAAAGAATTGTGGTTATGCTTAAAGCGAGTTTTAAGATATATCAAAGGCACAATTGATTTGAAGTTAACATATACAAGAAATAATTACAATAACATCCTAAGTGGATATGTCGACTCAGATTGGGGTGGCCACGATTGTAATGATAGGAAAAGCACTACTGGATATGTGTTTAAATTATTTGATCAAAATACAATTACATGGTGTACAAAGAGACAAACATCAGTAGCGGTCTCGTCTACTGAATCCGAATATATGGCTTTATATGAAGCTGTTAAAGAAGCATTATGGCTTAAGTCTCTGGCAGAAAGCATAAACTTAAAATTAATAAGCCCATTATTTTATATGAAGATAATAACGGATGTATTAGCATAGCTAATAATCCAACAAGTCATAAAAGGTCCAAACACATAGATATAAAATATCATTTCTCTAGAGAACAAGTTGAGAAAAATGTAATAAAATTAAATTATATTTCCACAGGTAACCAGTTGGCAGACTTGTTGACAAAACCTTTACCAGTCGTGTCTTTTATAAGACTGAGAAAAGGATTGGGTATAGAATAAGTTTTAATTTAAGTACAATTTCATTATGAAATGGTCTGATCAGGTTTTTCTGGGTTTTCCCTGATCCTGTGCAGCAAATGTTGGACCATTATTGTACAGTTGTCCCAGACCTTACTTGGAAGTATAATATGTTACGTCGTATTTATAAGTTGGTATTCACTTTGTAATGTTGAATTGTAGACTAGATACTGTATAGTAAACTAACGAATGACTAAAAGTTAGGGATTAATTTTTGAGGGGGCGTGTTGGATTATATAAAGCAAAAACTAATACCCCTAACTTTCGATAACATTGTTCTTTGTTCTATCTGAACAATCTACTGTTTATTTAACTCTACACACACTGCGTCACGGGATCTTGTTAGACGGACGTATTGCTTCCAAGTACCATTTAAAGTATAGAATAAATATTTCAATATCAAATTAGTATATTATTTCTTTTAATCCCATACCTCCTATAGTGCCTTCTAAAACAAATTATGGAATGCAAATAAATGAAGATGATGATTGTCAAAGATTATGCAATTAACTCAATTAGAAGATTATAATTAATTCGTTTTTTCACTATTCCCCAGCAATACACACTGTTAATCTAGAAATGTTCTGCCACATACATATAGACATGTAAATAAATGTGTACACTTATGTAACAGGCTTCAGGCAAGTTAATTGGCCTCGCTTCACTGGCTCGGACGTTTATTACTCAAAGAGTAGGCAGAGGTGTAGGCACCTAGTGTTCTTTTACGTCGCTTCTGTTTGTGTTTTGGTTACAGAGAAAGGAAAGATGAGAGATGACATAATGTATGTAGGTCAGGTGTCTTCTTCTCGGTCAAATACATACGTACATTAAGTACACATTAAGTAGTTTATGTTAGTAATTATATGTATATTGGTTACATCTTTTCTATTTACACAGTCTATCTGTATCTCTTTTTTATTCTAACTCTTCCATAACGGGCCTGCTGGAAGAGATTTCTTTTGAAATAAGTTGTGCCTTTGTAATTTTTTGTAACTGTGTACATAAACTGTTAAGTAAATACGGTGGGTATGACCATAACGATCAATAACGAGTACTAGAGAGGCGTTCTTGTTCTTAGGGACATCTGTCAACTATTCTTGGTATAACAATAAATGATCGGGTCCAAAAACGGCATATAAGGGCGAAGACAGTAACGTTCCTCGTCCTCCACACACCCGCATTTTGTCGCGCTACTTTCTTAGGAGGTATTCCGTTATGGCACCTCCGCTAGTCATTTTGTTCTCCATGGTGTTTGTATATTTGCTCCAATTTGTTTTTGAAGGCTGTGATGGTGTATTTGTTTGGTTAAGCAGCTGTTGATGAGTTCAGTTCATGGGTGCTTGCCTTGCTTGAAAATTGCGCCACTTTTAAGTGGCAAAATACCCGTGCAAAATACTCATACATACATATATCATAAGTAATAGAGTTTTCAAAAAGCGTTGGGTTTGTTTAAAAGGTTACCGACCACGTTGAATCATTTATTTTTGAACTAGCTGTTGCCCGCAACTTCGTCTGCGTGGGCAATATAGAATAGTCAAAATACTACTTATCCCGTAGGTGCATTCTTTCAGGTGACAGTATAATTAGGATTAGCACTTAGCAGTAGCATAGATGTCATAGGTGTCATTGAACATCATTGGCAGTCGTTACGGGTAGTCAGAAGCCAGTAAGTCTGACACCAGTCTAACCAAGGGGTATCGGGTTGCCCGGGTTACTGGGTTGAGGAGGTCAGATAGGCAGTCGCTTCTTGTAAAGCACTGGTACTCAGCTGAATCCGGTTAGACTGGAAGCCGACCCCAACATGATTGGGAAAAAGGCTCGGAGGATGATGACTTAGCAGTAGCATAGATTCATTGATCAAGGTTGTGTTGTGGATGTGACCATTTATCTAAACGAAAGAAGTAAATTTTGTGACGTTGTGAATATCTCTGGATCTAGTCAGCCAATTTGGAAAATTATTACGTATGGTGCGTAAGTAATTTTCACAGGAAACAGCTATATAATCTATGTCTATATGCTTTGAGTCTGACAAAGCTGTCATTTGTAAATTTTCTGCAGGTGCTGCGACTAATCAGAAGCCAGAAAGTCTGTCAGTCTTACCATGGATATCGTCTTGTGTAGTTGACTGGATTGAAGATAGGTAGATAGGTAGTCGCTCCAAGCAAAATATTGGTACTCAAACAGATTCGGTGACTGGAAGCCAACACCAACATAGTTGGGGAATAGCTGGATGGATGATAAAATGAGTCATCATCATCAGCAGGCGCATAGGGTAGGATAGTTTCACTTACTCACTATGGTAAGGCTGACCCCACATTAGGCGTGCGCAATCCTCGGGCGTGTGAGTAGCGCGGGCGTCGCGAGCGCGCTGCGTGAACGTCGCGTTTTGCTGCCCTGCGGCATGTGTGAAGAGTGCAAGCGACGCGCTCGCGGCGAGCACGCGGCGCTCAAGTTGCGTATTTACCCCTTCGCCCGCTATCCCCGCCGCTCGCTAAACGCCTTAGCAGTTAAACGTCAAGGAGAGCGGCGCGTGCGCGCCGCGAGCGCCCTGCAAACGCCGCAGGGCAGCAAAACGCGACGCTCATGCAACGCGCTCGCGACGCACGCGCGGCGCCCGCGCTACTCACACGCCCGAGGATCGCGCACGCCTAATGTGGTGGCCTAAGCCGGGACTCTACCGAAATGTTTGCATTAGTTCACGAATAGGCAAAATGTACGTATCTGTGAGAGTCCACTTCATGTGTTCGTACTTGAAACCTGCAGTTTTGCCAAGATTTTAAAAATGTGCGCTCGCAATTTGTCATTTCTTGGTGGAGCCAGCAAATCAAAAGAAACATAAGTGTTGTATACTGTGCGTCACTACCGCACACCGGGAAAATTTCGCTCTTGCGGAGGACGTATATTTTGTGTCACACGTAAACAGGACGACAGTAAGTATCCACCGAAACACTTTAAAAGATCTGATGAACGAACAAATCAGACCTGACTTGGTCACCTGGGGCCAATCAGAGCTCTATGAAGCGATAATACGCTTTGGCTCCTACTGTTATTGTGGTTTCTGAAAATTTATTCACCTCATTCAACGATGAATGTAATTCTGATGGCGACGTTGGCAGATCAACTCTTTTGACTTCTCGAATAGGATACCATTGGTTTTTGTGCTATGCACACCTGCAATGCATTCTGGATTAGGATAGGATATAGGTGGATAGGATTTGCAACAGAGAACAATTCTGTCTTTAGATTTGTGATTAAATGACATCAAACGTAGTTTTATATAAAAGGTATTTTTTTAGACTTGGCTCGGGTCGTACTGAGACTGTTCGTAATCGAGAACAGTGTACTTGCGATCAGAAGTTGAAAGTAAGCATGTCTCTGGTATGCGGCGCGTAATTTGTACGTTTTCAGACGCATAAAGCATTACACGTGTGTGGTATTAAATAGAGAAAGCTCCCATTTCTTATCTGCATTTGTATCTGTTCTTGTTTTTAAAGCTACAGAATCCTACATTACCTACCTACCTCACGCTTAGCAGCGCTTGCGAGAGATAGATCCTCATTTCTTCTAGGATTAAGTTTACATACTTTGCATCAGAAAAAATAATTAAGGTCTACTTAATACTACTCACTCAAAGTAATTTGTTTTAAGGCCAGCACATTAGTGGAAGATAAGCTAAACTATGTTTATGAAAAAATCCTGATATGAACTCCATCTGTAACTTTAAACGATAATTAATTGTTCCACTAAAGTCATCATTTTTGACATAATGTTCAAAAAATAATTTAGATGGCACCGTTTTAAATTTGGCTGAGAACTATTAATTTTCTTTTCATCAAGGTAATAATTATAGTTGGATTTTGATGTGGCACGGCAAACTGACAAACATTATTGAAATGTCTATCGAAAAATTACACTACGTGTTAAAATATGGTGAATTACGGAAATACACAACTCCATCTGTTGAAATAATAATCCTCTATGAAGAATGTATGGTAATTTATTGTCATTTACCACCTCGCTCCTTTGACTAATTTGATGTATTTTATTTACCACAGATTTAGCACAGATGGAGCTACTTTAACCTTGGCTAAACAAAATTTTCATTTTTTTTTTCTTCCGAAGTTACTTATAAAGGTGTGATTTTCTGTGTAAAGATTAATAATAGGCCGATCAACTAATATAAGTACAACATTCAAATGTATAGTTTTGACAAATAGATTGCGTGTCGTAATATTTTACATCTTGAATTCACAAAATTTATCATATCTTTTGATAAAGTGAATCGATTTCGATGAAACAAAAACTAAGTAATACCTCAAGTTACGTAGAATTTTTGTATATAAGCATTGTCTGCCTTTAATTCGTAGATTTTACGTGAATCCCGAACGAACAAACAGACAAACAGACAAAAATTACAAAAATGATGGAAATGGGTTCTGTCAGTTATTCTTTAACATGCTGGCTATTTTTTTTGTCAATTTCTTCAATGTACAAAAATTACTTTTCTACAGATTTATTATATGTATAGATTTGTAAATCTAAATCACACCTTCCTATCAATACTGAGGTTTCCCTGTGTTTAAATATTTTTTGGTAAAACAGAAACGTCTTACATTTTCAGCAGTATATTATTATGATGTTACACCTTTTTACTTAATGTCTTGTAATTGACCACACAACAAGAAGTATTGTGACACGGTATTATCACAAAGAGCGGAAGAGCTGAATGTAACTGACACATCCGCCTCACTTTCTTGAAACAGCAGTTATTTCAACATTATTATACCAATAGCTAGCCTTATAGTCCAATGGTACTATTTCTTTATTAAAATAAGAAACGTTTTTGAAGAAGATGACGATGATGATAATTAGAAAATTGAAAGAATTTCCAAATGCCACTATTATATGGAGAGCAGCATTTTCATTTTGTCGTTACAATTGCTAGATTAATAACCTGCCATAGATAAATACGTCAGAGTTTTCTCTTTACCAAAGAGATTCGTAGAATTCTAACAACTCTGTAATCAAGGTAGCAACCAGTAAAAGATGGCTTAACCTGTGCCCCAGGCATAAAGGTCTTCCAACACCAACTCAGGGAGACTTAGTAACATTTCACACGAAACAACCTCGACTTACAAACTTAAAGCTACCCTTTTACTTAAAGCTAGATACAGATAGGACATTCCAATATACGAGAACCCGGTAACTCTTACACACATTTTTAATGCGCCTGGGGTCAGGAGTCGGCATACGTTCTTAAATTGTATACCTACGTAGACTGAACTATCGTCCCTACGCGTATCTTTTACATTGAAACATCTAGACTTAACGAAGTTTAAGACTCTTTAAAAATCATGTTTTATGAATATATAGGGAGGGAGTATTCTGTATCAGCTGTTGATAGTCATGCATACCTTAATGTAACCAAAACTCTATACTTTATTAGTTTTCTATATGTTATATAGGTGAGGTGAGGTAGCTTTAAATATGAACCCTATAGGGCACAACTTAAAGAAGCTCGAGAGTTTAATAGAAGCTTATTACAAAATAGTAATTATATTTAACATTTTAGTGTACATGCGAGTGGGCAGTGAGTTTGCGTGTGTCTTGTATGTGTGTACTATTTATATCCTTTTGTTCCTTCAGCATGTATTTACCAATTCATAAATCAACCATTTCCAGTGTAATATTAACCAAAATCACCTTCAAAAGATAAGAAATCTTAATAGTCCTTATTAAAGACCGTTCTAAAATGAGCACGAACTAAACTAGGTTTACACCAGGGCGTAGTCTCGCGTGGTTAGTCCACACTAAATGGTCATAGACCTTAGTTTAACACGCGAAAAATGTGTAATAAAGTTATTTATATAACTAGTTATTTATGTTATTGCTTGTCGTTATGTCCGATGTTTGGTTAGCGGTAATTGGACAGGCTTGCCCGAGGGAAGGTTTTAGCAATAGTCCGGATTAGTGAGATTTGACCTGACAGCGAATTGACGGGGCTTTCTAACGTGGCTAAGTAATAGCTAAGATCGATCGTAAGGTTAAGCAATGATCCGCACGGTCATTTAATAGGTGACCATGGTCATGACCAATTTTTTCGTGTTTTGGGAGACATCTTAAATTGGTGGGTACCTATCGGCTGTCATTTGAACATCTTTGGCAGTCGTTAGCCAGGAAGTCGGGCACTCTTAAATAATTTTGATTTCCCTAGCTTATAACTCTGCTCATACATTTAGAAGATATGAAGTGTGAATACACATAGGAATATCTACTGTACTTGTTTTAGCAACCCAAGGTCAAGGTCAAATTAAAAAAAAAATATTTAGACATATTCACATAAATACTTCATTTACATAATACATAGTTGTACATAATTTTAATTAGTTGCAAGTATTCACGCACATAAATTTTATTTATCTACGTTTGTTTGGAAAAAGCGTTCGTATGTGCCTAATATATTGCTTCATTAATATTCTGTGGTTTTTAAATAAATTGATTAAGTATGTGTGAGATAAGAATTATGGTTATTTGTGATGGCACGTGAAAATATATTCGTGGCCTCTACAAGTTTTATTTTCTAATATAATAACACTTGTGACATCAATTGTAATAAGCAGTCTTAATTTTCTATGTCAAATAATTTGCTTGTACGAAAACGCACACAAAATAATTAAAAAAAAATCAACCATGGTTGAGCTATTCCGTAACATACATTATTTCCCTGGAGAATATATAGAGAATCTCGAAATACGATAATAAAAAAACATTTTTTTTTATTAGGCCACAGTGCTCATTACAAGACAAATTATGTTAAAATTGCCTACAAATTAAGATGAATTCAGCATCAGTGCTTAGCTACAGACTTCTACTTAAATATTTCGGACAAGATAAGTCATAATATTCCATATTATGACCGAACCACAACCAAATAACCAAACCACATTTTTCTTACTAAAATCAAAATAAAATCCCCAAACAGAAAACCAGAGCCGACTAGACCAAATAAGCAGTGTTAATTAATCCCTAATTAATCCGTAAACACGCCACGTGACAGACGCTCCTAATATTTTATTTCCACCAGGTAGACGACCTTGACCTTGGGATTATCCTCACGAGGTCATACTTAGGGGCTTCGATATATTGAACTCGTTATTTTCGGTCACCCATCATTTACTGTTCAGATTTTTGATTCAGACATTATTCTTTACCAGTTTTGCCAAGGTGTATCGGGTTGCCCGGGCTGCATTGGGTTAACTGGGTTGAGGAGGTTAGATAGGCAGTCGCTCCTTGTAAACCACTGGTACTCAGCTACATGCGGCTAGGCTGGAAGCCGACCCCAACATAGTTGGGGAATGGCTAGGCACTTATGATATGCACTTAATGCCAGTATTAAGTGTACTATATAAATCTAGTATTCACATTTCCGAAAGGAGTTCAATCTATCACGACCGCAGAGTCGATAACAAGACAGATAAGAAAATGGTCAACTATAAATGGACTTTATAAATACGAAAGCAAATGTGTCAGTCTGTTTGTCTTGCTTTTCCGCCAAGGCTACTAAACCGTTTTAAATGTTTAGTACACAGATAGTCTAAAGCCTGAGAAAGGACCGTGAAAACCGCTCTGAAAAAACTTTTGTATTTTAGTCTTCACTTCACTATCATCTTTTCCCCATTCAAATTCCTACACACATAACAAATTCATATCTAGCTAACAAAAGCATATATCCGCAGTAGAAATAAAACTACTATTCTTAGTCTAGACGCAATCCCAGGTTAGTGCCATACGTAACACCACATAACACTGAATGTTTTCAAACGGCGGCTTATCAATAGTTGCGCCGCGATCCGTCATGCCAACTTAGTGAGACGATCATAAAACGTGCCAGTATGTTCCGTATTTTAGGAGCAGGTATCAAGAACTGTTCCGGATCACTGTTCTATTTGTAGTGTGCGTCTAGTTAGTGTAGTAGTTTTGAAGTATTTTTCTGCAGATAGGTGGTAATACAGCAAAATGAATTCGGATGAAACGTCGTGTACAGAAAAGAGTATCGTAACTTTAAGATAATTTCCGACTGTTCCCGATTAAATTCCGACTGTGTGTAAAAAATGACAGGAAAAGTAATACTGAAAAAAAAGGGTATTTCTAAGCTATCAAAATCTCATAAAATTATTAGATACATTCAATGTTTCATTGTCTTTCAGCTACATTAGCTGGTTAATCGTCTATAAAACATGCACCGTTCAATAACCCCACATATAAACTAACTTTGTTTACAAGGGTGTCAATACATCGCTAATATCTTTAGCTGTAAAATCAAACTTTAAAACAAAGCCAGCAACGCTATCAGGAACTCCGTCAGTGTGAACTAATACAAACTATTCCGTTCACAAATAACTATGTTCCGAACAGTTCCGAACTTAGTACAACACTAGACTAGCGAGGTATGCAGTGTAACAACATCAAAATATTATGAATAGTAAGTACATTTCGTTTCGTTTTATGAGCGTTGTACAATGTTTTTGTGGCAGATTTAGATCATAGGTTTTTTTTGTAATGTAATACTGTGTCTGAAAAATTTTCTATCGCCTTGTAGTTCATAAGAATAGCTACTGAGATAAATAAATTATGTTCATACGTCATCAAAAAATAATGGGTATGAAATATGTACATAGATAGTAAATATAATATAATATACAATATTGAGTTTACTGGTTTGCTTGAACACGCTAATCTCGACCTTTCGACATTAAGAACTACTCGACCAATTCGTCTGGCAGTGTTAGATAGCACATTTTTAGACAAAGGCTAAATGCTGTACTTATGTTTACCCAAGAGCGCGAAAAAGTCCCACCTGGATGTGAGAGAAGCTGTTGGAGGAAGTTCTATAAATAATATCTAAAACCAATTTTCTAATCATCATTCTTCTATTGCAATTATACCTACAACCATCAAGCCTACTACATTCATAGTACATTAAAGTCAATTATCAAGAAACAAAAGCTCACTATCAAATAATTTCCTTAGAAACCTTCAACAGCACTCAAAGACATCCAACACCAGAGATCAAATATCTTTATCTTTAGCTGCAATTCCGAGTACAATTTAAAATGTATTACAATTTCTCTCGTAAAGGAAGAGGAGCGCTTTGATGTTCCTTATTTCCACAATGGTCAGCAGGTCATTAGAAGGAACTTGGTTTCTTGCAGACTGCAAACTTTTAGTTGGTACTTTCTAAGTAAGTAATTCACCTACCATGTTATCTCTGCATCACCTTAAGGTTGACTGGAGAGAATGCCCATGGCATTAAGTCCGCCTTTGTAATTGTAAAGGTGTCTACACACCAAAGCCGCTGATGCCGGCGGCACAGCCCGGCGGCCCAACCCGCCGGCCGTATTTTGTACAATCATGCCGCCGGCTTTCATAGAGTATTTGACAATTACTAGAACACCACATGCCGCGGCAGTCGTGCCGCCGGGCTGTGCCGCCGGGTCAGCGGCTTTGGTGTGTAGACCCCTTTAGATTGCATAAAGTTAAATAAATAAATAAATAAATAAACTTTTAGTTGGGCGATAGTTTGATAGGGGCTCACAAATTAATATGGAGAAAAATATTAGTGTACTAAGATCGGGTATCTAGCCGATATCGGACTAACAGCTTTTTCACACAGACGGACTTTCCGAGCGTATTTGGGTATCTCGACAGTTGAAAATCTCGTTACGAAAACGATATATGCGCGACAGATTTTTTGCACTCAGAATGTGTCGCGCGTATACGCTGGGTTTTACGAGAATGAGCGCTGAAGAATTGATTGGATACACAATTACCTTCAAAAAAAAATAAAACGGGCAACAATCAGGCCAACAAATGACCGACAGTTTAGTCTACAGTTTGCAGGAGCATGGATACGGATAGCCCAGTATAGCCATCTGTTGGATATCCTTTGAACATCTCGTCGTATACAATTTGCTGTTCCATTCTGTATTCTGATTGGCTGTTAGTGTAACTACACTCGCGTGCAATAAATGTGGGGTAGTTGCAGTGGAAATGCGTTGCAATTGATGAATACAGCTTCTATGCTCCTTATATGTAAATCTATTTACCTACGTAGCTCCTTCCTTCTTAAAATATCATAGTTATTACATATGTATGTGTAAGTAACACATAGATATAAAAATACTGTTTATTTAGATATATAATATCTCCGAAATTATTTTTGAGGTGCGAAATATTTTTGTGTCTCGTAGGTACTGTTAGCAGTGAGTCGTGACATATCGCAGTTTTTATATACTCAAATATATCCTTATTTGGTATACTTTTCAAAGCTATGAACTGGACACTTGGAACTACAATTTGATGGTTTTTATTTTGCTGTGCAATGATATTGGGAGACAGCGTCTTGAAAGTCACAAAAAAAATGCAAGTACTTAGGTACTATATTTTCTCAGCATAGATTGCCAATTTTCAAACCAAAGCAAGCTATCTACCTAGTTCTAGCTAACCCCAATCTAGATATCCTTCCACGTGGACGCAAGACACGCTCAGACTAAAATCAAAGGCTACACAATTCTGCCTGACCTGGAGTCAGTTCTCAGAACTTTGAATTCACGCCAGACTTCTGACAGATTCACATTAATTGGGAATTGCCGTCTGAACTCGGGTTTGGTGAAATGGTTCTGTGTGATTGGCTTTGAAATTATTATTTTGTTTAATTTTTGTACAAATTATAAGACAGTCGATTTAGTTGTTCTCAGTTTTTTGCGCTTAGGTAGTGTCAGTTTTTAACTTAAAGAATGTTTTTTAAAAGACTTTTGACGTGGTAAATTCCATTTAATTGCCCCAAAAGTGAACCCTACGGTTAAAAAATAAACAAACATTATTTTCTAGATTAACAATTAAAATATTGTTGTTATTTTTTCTGTCCCCGAACTCATTTGTTTATGTAAACAGACAATTAGAGAGGACAACAATTAAGTTTTTTTGTGAATCCCTATTATTTACCTACATCATGATTACACAATTAGAAAGAAATGCAATAAATTTACCTATACTAATGTTAGGTACCTAGACAAAATTTTGTTTGTTCACTAAAGGATCCAAAATTAAGAAATCTTTCACTGTTGGGAAATTACTCTCTTCCCGAGTCACATAGGCTATATTTTATCTCAGTACTCGCTACTTTACTTTATCTAACTTTATTGAGCAAAAAATATGTTCTTAGGTGAAGCATCCCCATATTGTGTAACTTGTACTTCACAGAGCACATTTCACCCAAACCCTTTCAGAGTTCAATAGATTGCTTTGGCTGTGGCAACTACTCAACAATATTGGCAAAGTTGCCGGGTAACGGGTACATTTGACCCCAGCGAACGGCGAACAAGGGGTCACATAGTTCAGTGTGGGAAATTGAGGGCAAAGGGTACGATTTTTTGTTAAAATGGACCATTGTAACACAAGTTTGATGGTTATCGACACGCTGCTCATTTTGGTCTCGATTTTATTCTACAAAAGCTACTGAAACTTTAAAGTTACACCGCTTTTACTGTAGCGGAATTTTCGGATTTTACACTAGGGTTTTTCAAATCGGAAACGCTCTGTTCATGCGGGAGTATAGTAAACAATTGACAAACTACCGGTGCGTAGCTAAGGTGAAAACTGCACGACAGATATTTTGCCACCGGAATGTGTTGCTACTTTTGATGTTCATAAGTGTTTGTAAAGGCTTAAATGAAATAAATGATTTGCCTTTGCCTTTACACATAGAAAATCCGATAGCGTAAAATCTAAGAAAGTAGTTTTTTTTAAATTAAAATGAGTAATATGAGTATACTAGTTAATAAACCTGACTCGTGTATCGTCATCAAAAATGATATTTATAATTTTTTCAGCCAAGAATGGAAAAAATATCGAAAATAAACATGTCTTTTGTTTTGTAAATATAACAGTTAACATTTTATAGGAAGCTTATCAAATATGAAAGGATAAGTGTATGTATAGCCTATAATCATGGCATTTATTATGAAAGAAGGTCTATGGCTCGTGGCTCATGACCCAATGTACCATATTCATAATTATATAGTTACCAAAAATAAGCTGGTTTGTATAACATTTCGTTGCGTGTCAAACAATCTATGTTTTTATTTTTATAAGTGGACCACTAACACGAAATTCTAATCGTTTTGTTTGTAACTAACCTTCTCTTGTTTTCCACGGCTACATCCACGTCCTAATGGTCTTACTCCCGGCCCGGTTAAAAAGTCGTCTATACCAATTCTTAGGCTCTTGAATAAGTATCATTTACCAGTTAGTATAAGTATCATTTATCATTAATCAGTTCAGTAGTATTGTTGTACTATGACAGTCGGACAGACAGACAGGTAGATAGATAGATAAAGTAACTTTGGCATGTATTATATTATATATAGAAGCGATGAATACTTCATACATGTAAGTAAAAATACTCAAACACATTATCAAGAATACCTACAAGAAATGAAATTATTTACAAGTAAGGAACCATCCCACATTTCCAATAAGTTAATTAAGATGGTATATTCCGAGAAATGCGAGGCATCTCAGCTTTACCGTCTTATTTCTTCGACGACAGAATTAGAATCTTGTAACTAATTAATGGAGATAGATTTATATGAAATTATTCAATAGATGCAGAAAATGAGGAAAAATCTGAACAATAATGTTAGTTATATAAAAAAGTATAGATGTTTATTTCACGAAAGCCATACTTGTGTGTGTGAATGTACTATTGTGGACCTGACCACCACTAGGTTCCTTTTTGCTTATTTATTAAAAACAAAACTTTCATTTTCAAATTTCGGCTATCATTGAATATCCTTGGCAGTCGTTACGGGTAGTCAGAAGCCAGTAAGTCTGACACCAGTCTAACCAAGGGGTATCGGGTTGCCAGAGTAACTAGGTTGAGGAGGTCAGATAGGCAGTCGCTTCTTGTAAAGCACTGGTACTCAGCTGAATCCGGTTAGACTGGAAGCCGACCCCAACATGATTGGGAAAAGGCTCGGAGGATGATGATTAAAAACAACACTTTCTTACATGAACATTTTCATGACTCTGCCACTAAGCGCATCCAAACTTACGCATACAAGGCAATATACCTACGCATATTTACATTTACACACACACACACACAAGCATGTTTCATCCGCTTTCGTGAATCGAAATGTAAAATCATCCTTAGCTTGACTTAGCATAGCTTACAAAAGTGCACGTTCATACAAAAACAGCTATCTTACAGACGTGGGTTTTGACCTCTTAATGTGAAACAGATTCCAATAGTTGTTCTTACGAAGTGTTTACACTGCGGTGACCGTACTTTATACTTACATAGTCTTTATTTTATGGTCTACTTGAGTATGTTAGTACATTTGAAAAATTTTAATCAATCAATTTTGTTGACTACGTTATATTATCTAATAACTAGCTTCTGTGAGTGGCTTTATCCTCGATATAAAAGTGTCAGACAAGCTATAGTATAGCGAAGTTTCTTCAAAATCCATCCAGTAGTTGGTAAGCATGAAAGAGTAATCCGATGTATGAACATCCTTATATACTTTCCTATTACCAATGTAAGCAGGAAAGGTTAAATCTACACAAAATAAGAACTTAAAATATCCTGGTTAACATAACAAACAATAAATATGCGCACACGCAGCGATGACGTCACATTCGCACATCTCACGACATTGACATTTGACATGCACCTACTATGTTTACTTATGTACTTATCTCACTATATGTTTACATAGTAATATATGCTTGTCAATAATTGAACGATGAGTAGGAATTGGTTAACATAGAATAAATATGTTGATGGTTTTTGAAATCACTTTACTAAGGAAAAAATAAAGCCTATTTTGAAATAAGTGTAAATTGCTCGTAAGGCGAAACATAGGATATATAAAAAAAATAAGACAATGTTATGTTTTAGCAGAAAAAAGGTAAGATAATTCCTTAAATCCGGTAATCAAACTCGGATAAAAAATAAACGTAAAAAACACACAGTGAATTTTGGAATGTCTATACTTACATA
This sequence comes from Helicoverpa armigera, assembly GCF_030705265.1. Lineage (NCBI taxonomy): Eukaryota > Metazoa > Arthropoda > Insecta > Lepidoptera > Noctuidae > Helicoverpa > Helicoverpa armigera. The sequence continues at coordinate 9,706,388 of NC_087141.1, forward strand.
CCAAGACTTAATTTACCAAAAAAAATAGTAAGTAGAGCAACATTCCATCAATGATGTCATAAAAAAACTAGTTTTAACCAAGGTCACAGAGGTCAGACAGTGGCCTTATGGCCTTTAAAATCTTATTAAAATGTGTGATGAATTGTAGTCAATCAATCTAAGACATCGCTTGCATTCTTATTATAAAGATTGATCAGTCATGTCTGCCATAGATAATAATATTCACGATGAAATAATATTATATCTACGATAAAACATCATGACGAATTGAATCATTATAAAGGCATATTTTAAACTGCGTTATAAGTTGCTCATCTGTTAAAAAAATCTATGCAAAATAATCTATACTTCTATACTAATATTATAAAGAGGATTTTTTATGTATGTTTTTATCTAAAGGCTCTGAAACATAGGCTACGGAAAGAAATTCCTTCGGAACGCGGGTGAAACCGTGGGTAAACAGACAGTGTAAGATTATAATTTTTGTTAGTAGTTCATATCCGGGATGTTCTCCATAATTTTGATGATTTCATGAAGAAAATCTAAACTTCTTAGAGTTTGTAATATGTACGTATAATCAATTTCAATGTAGAGGTAGATTCACATTCGTTTAAATAAATACCAAACAGATTGTATTTTAAACACCATGTTCGTTTGTTTACACAACACATACTTATTTGCATAAACAGCTGTTTCTTTTAATTGTATTTTATGCGCACTAACCTCGGAAACAGCTGAGCTTTACAATATGAACGACTTTACATAGCATGCACAGGAAACCGACTGGTTGTTTTATGTAAATGAAAGAATAATGTATGTTAAACAAACGTAGATTATTCAGCACTTACTCATGACAAAGAAAATGAATTTATTTTCATTCAGTGTTTACGTAAAAAGTCATTGATTGAATTTATTTATGAAGTGAAAGACTGAATGCTTTATAAACGACTTTTTGTCTTATAAACTGCTTTAAATTCTACTACAAAATTATTTACACAGTATTTCTTATCAAAGTCGGCTTCTGATTCAGCTGAATATTAACATTATGTTACCCGATCTTCCACCAGCAGCGGTTTTACCCACGTAGGTACCGTGGGAATTTCTCCACACACCCAACTCAAAAGTAGCCTTTATCCTTTCTTTATTAAAAATAGGCTATCTAACACTGAAAAAAACTTTTGAATCGGTCCATTACTTCTTGAGATTACCGAGTTCAATCAAACAAAGAAGATGATTTATTATTGCTGATCTTATCTTCAAGAAACCTTTAATAAAAATCAAATATTTACTTACACATATAATATCAATTTCAATCACATATGCCAGGCTAACATCTCCAAACCGTATTACCCTTCGGATCGCCGATATCCGGCCGGATCCGGGCCGTCTTGGCACCGTACGCCAGCGTAACCGGTTCCTCAGCCGGGTCAATGACCGCGAGATCGAGTCGTAACATACAGACATACATACTAACAAGTACTTGAGTTTATACGCAGGTTTTATAACGGGTTTAGTGTGTAGGTTGAATTTTTTGCACTCATGTGTAAGCTCGCTGACTAATAGGATGGGCATGACAAAAGAAATGAATGACTGTGTGAAAGTCGATATGGGTAGAACTTGTGAGATGACGGCAGATAGAAGAGTATGGAAGGAGAAAACATGTTGCGCCGACCCCAAATAAAATTTAAATTAGGGCAGGAGGATGATGACCTGGTTGGCTAAAAGTTCTATGTTTTTTCGCATACCTGTTGGTTTCTCTAGCCGAACACCGACACAGCTCTATCAATTTTGATTATACTTTTCCTCGCAGATAAGTAGCAGATCAATTAAATTAATTAGGATAGGTACTATCTATGAAACATTAGACATTCAACCTAAGAAATGTAAGTGTGTAAAGTGCGACACGCAAGTCTCTCTGCTACAATTGAAATTAAGTCCAACACTTTTAAAAGTTACTATTTTGAAATGTTTTCAAAAAAACTTTCCTCTATCTATTCTAAAAGTTCACTAAGCAGACACAACTTTAGAGATTGTATCAAGAACTTCGTAGTTAACTGACCCGAATTCATTGCCCTCAAGTGTACCATAGCTATAAAACTCTGGCATTCTCCCAAAAAGTGAAAGTACTCGTAAATGTAACACAAAGAAATACAAACCTATTGAATTTATCTACATATGTGCATACGTATGTACGTTTTTATAGTTTTTCAAAGTCCTAAAGAAGAAATAGCTGAGAATCTTGACCTCTTTCAAGCCTTGGAGGGTTGCCAATAGTTTTAGTATTAGGCTTCATCATTTTATGTAAGCCTAAGAATCTAAAATTCACTTAAGAACAACAAAATCTTAGGTATAAGCAGAATGAATTAAAGATCTAGATAGATAATTATACTATTTGATTGTTTGGACGCGTTTATCTCAGGAATTACTATTTCAATTTGAAAAAGTCTTGCAGTTTTAGATAACTCATTTATCGAGGGAGGCTATGAGCTACTTTTTATCCAGGTGCAGGAATTAGTTCACTTGGGATGGAGGTAGAAAAGCTGATGAGCAACAGATGAATCAGCAACTTTTCTTTTCGATTTTTTTTATATTCAACAAAAATCAGCTTCACATTACATATTGGCTTGTGTTTAAACACCACCCAAAAAAGTACCTATTTTACTACCAAAAAAATTCTAAACGGTTACCAAAATGGATAAATGGTCACCAAATAACGTTTCCAAAAATATTATTAGATGAAACCATTTTTTCGTATTATTGACTACTAAAAAAATATATGGACGCCTTTAAAATACACTTTAGACCAAATATTATTTATTGTCACTACTTAGATGTTACCAATTATGTAATACCATGACTCCTAATTTGGTCATTTTTGTTAGACTAAAAAAGCTAACGATCGCTAGAATATTTCCCAAATACCAATTAATATACTAGGGTTCCCAAACGTACGTCGCTTATTTATTGTTATATGAATTTGTGTGTAACTCAGTGCGTTTAAAATGTAAGCACGCAACATGCAGCAAGCATGGCTTCTGTCACGGCTCCGGCGCTGCGGGGCTCCGGCGGTCCCATGCGAGCTTATCGTCGCAGATGGTTTTCACGCTCACCACCGCAGCTTCGGCTTGCTGGCCGGCTCTGCCGGCCAGCCTCAGCCGCAGCGGCGAGCCTTAAAACTACCTGCGCCTCAGCTCGCAGGCCGCCTCGCCCCTCCGCGCCTACGCGGTTTTGAATTGCACTCTAGGGGTAGGGCAGACAAGACTACGTGGAGTCGGTTTTGCAGCGATTCGTTTTCGACACTAACTTTGATTTTTGGTAGTAATATTAATCTTTTAGTTGGATAGAATTTGGTGACCATTAATCCATTTTGGGAACCAAAAATAATATTTGTGCGAGATTTGCGATTTTTCTGATGTTATTTTATTTTTTTTGGATCATAACATTATATACTTTAGTGCCCTTTAATTAAAGTCAATTTATTTTTTTTGGAGTTGTTTATTTTATTTGGTGCCTCAACTTAGAGTCTTAAAAATATTTTTGGTGACCGCCTAAATTATACCCTTACATATTTATCACCTTTTTAACCAAAATACTAATAATAGCACTGATTCCAACATGTTAACCATATAGAAAACAAAAACGTGCTAACCCACCGCTACCGACTGTCTGCGATCACGTGCGCCACTTCAAACTGAGTTGAATAACATTTATACCGAATTTATTATGGTGTAGAAGCTAAATATAAAACCTATATAATGTCTATAGATAGTATAACCATTGGTGTTGCAGTATTTAAAGGTTGTGGCCAGATTCGACCAAAATTGTTCGCACATATTTTTTCACGAATAAAAACTGTGTGCATCAACGCGAGGAGATAATTTGCAAGACAGTATATCGTTCGCGCTCAAAAGTTATAGTTTCGCAGATATTTTAGAAATGTTCGCTCAGTGAGTAGACCAGAGGAAAAGTTTATGTGTGTATCACGCCTTTAGATTAAATAGTTGACAGATTCAATTGTTTATCTTTCGGGAATATATTCATGAGGAAAAACTGCAAAATGTGCTTTTCATAAAAGAGAACAAGTTAAATAATCTATTTCTTTAGGTACCCATACTAAAATGGCTGTTTTGAGGAACTACGAGAAAATCATGTCTATATTTATTCAGACAAATTATGAAACCTTTTTTGTAGTCGATTAACAAAACAACCTCTTTATGTAAGTAGATAACATGTGTGACAAATGTCCACAACATCATAGGCAGCCATCAACAAACCTATGTAAATGTTCATGAGAATGTACAAGGTACATTTTCGCAAAGTCTAGATGAAGAACCAATCACATATTCATAGATTGTATCTTTTTTAGTTTTATTTTCAGCTGTACTTGTGTAGTTTGTCTCAACGAGATTGAAACACATAACAAAGTCTTGTCTGCGTTTTGGGAGCACTACAGACTTTTATGTGCTCTTTGTATCTCTTTTTATTGCGAAAATTCAATCTGGAGAAAATACGATTATCATCTTGTGGCCAAAAATAGTTTAAAACTTTTGTTTGCAATCATGGTTTTATTATTTTTGAAATGATAACTTGCTATGTCATTTAGTTTGCAAACATAATCGTGATTCATCAATTGAATCATGATACCAATGGCAGCATAAGACGAAGCGCGCACTTTTATTTGTCGACTAGCACGATTTTGGAATCATTCCGTATAAGTTATTAATAATTAATTAGGTATTGCACTCCTTTATGTACTAGGTCATGAAAGCATCATCATCATCATCCTCCTGCCCTTATCCCAATTTAATTTGGGGTCGACGCAGCATGTTTTCTCCTTCCATACTCTTCTATCTGCCGTCATCTCACAAGTAATATTCTTTCTTACCATATCTACTTTCACACCATCCATCCATCGTTTCTTTGATCTTCCTCTTCCACTATATCCGTCCACATTCATACTCATCATCTTCCTCACAACATGATTCTCATTCCTCCGCATCACATGCCCTTACCATGACAGCCGGTTTAAACGCAGTTTTTCTGATACCGGCGCTACTTCATCGCTTCTAGGTCATGAAAGCATCGCTCTTAATTAAATGGGTCATTTCAATGGGTTAAATTACATTCCACCACTAACCCTAAAAATTTTACATTGAAACACCATAACACAGATAAGCCTACTCATAATTTAAACGATCCACTTATATTGAAATTCAATAAAGGCTAACTATTGGATATGAATCACGTAAATCATGGTGAACTTCTAACTAGCTCAATGGAGCCCAATATAGTCGGGAGTCGATTACAATGAATCATCTTATACACCATTACTTATGATATCGAGTTCACGTACAAACTGACTATTAATTTATGGCTATAGATAATTCAATTTGAATATATGTATTCTTCTCTAGAGTTTTATGATGATAGTAGCTGTGTTTTGAAGTTTTGCATTCCTTTGAGACTACTAACCAATTATAATAAGAATGAGGATTATCGTTAAACTTGACACACCTACTTGTACAGCATCATGTGTTTTTGGGAACCATATTTTTTGTGATGACGTGCATATACCTCATATCTTTTTAACTTTTATTTTCAGACATTAATGTATTCACAGCAGAAAACTCTTCAGCTTTAATGTTTAGATTTAAAAGTAGTTACCAATAATACCTACATATCATCACCTGTATTTTACTTAACTAAGTATTGATTTTAAATCACTTTTGTTACAGTACAATTTATTGCAAAATTACCCTACATAACAAGCCTGACCTACATAACGTCTATATGCAATCATTTTTACACATCACAATTTTATGTTATTGAATCTGCAACAGCACAAATTGTGAATCAGCGAAACGGGAAATATTTCCCCACGTCGTCATAAAAAGGATTTTATTAAATAAATGTTCGTTCACCACATTCGTGCGCGACAGGTGGCAAGATTTTATTTTGTTTAACTATTATTTCTCTGTTTAACGTATGGATATTATTATCTTGACTTGCTGTGTAATTTAACTGTAGGACTGTGTTGTTTAAATTGAGTTTTAAAATACATAGGTACCTATATACTTTTACAAATCATTTTTTAACTTAATTGATTTCAAAAAGACACTCTAAAATTCAGTGTCTGATAGGTAGATGACGACTAAATGATTGGTACATTAATAGGATTAAAAGAAAGATAGAAAGTAGGCTGCAATATTTTTAGTATTTTCGACCTTAAAAACTGTCCAGTAGTCAGTCAGATATTTAATTTAATTTGTCTCTTACACCAGACTCATCTAATTGAACCCTTAATTCACCTAAAAACGCCTACAAAAATATGTGACCTATTTCCAGCCCACGCCGCGCTCTCAAATGAAACTTTTTTGAGCATTTCAGCACTAAAAATGTTTGAGTGTCAGTAACCCTACTCAACATGTGAACCCAAGAATTTTCGAGTGGTGGTTTTGAACCAGTTAACTCTGTCCAGTATATTATGATCTTGGATATGAAATCCAAGAATGGTAAATCATCATCATCATCTGCCGAGCCTTTTCCCAACTATGTTGAGGTCGGCTTCCAGTCTAACCGGATGCAGCTGAGTACCAGTGTTTTACAAGGAGCGACTGCCTATCTGACCTCCTCAACCCAGTTACCCGGGCAACCCAATACCCGAAATGCAATGACAGATGCAATGGTTTTTTGAACAGACACAAAAAACATGAAACCTAACAAATCAGAAAGACACGATCAATAATGAATTGTAATTCAAGAGGCATACGGATTGAATTTGTATGTGTTATCTAATCGCTGTGCCCCAATCATTGTAACGTATGGCAATTATATGATATCCACTTGATATTCATGTCGCGTGCGAAAACCAGATGATTTGGGAATATTCAGCGTTTTTATGAATCTGTATGTCTGTATCTCAGTTTTTATATTAGTCATTATAACCTATTTAATCTAATAAATGCTTGTAATGACCTATGTAATGTAGTGTAATTGGTTAGGTGAATTCTTTAAATCATTACTTATTACACTATATGTCCGTAGTTACCGAAAGTCATTCGTCTGTCTTTTACTCATACAGAAAGATCCTTAATGAGGTTACTAGATTTATGAAGATTCTCATGAATTTCATGTAATGAGAGAAAAACTAGATTTCATACTGAATTCCCTACAGTGACTGAGCCTTTTCTTACCTACCTATAATTGAATAAACCACTAGCTATTGTGAACTGAAGTGGGTATTTGTTGAATATGTCATTACGCCATGATAACATGGTCGTCTTCCGAGAGGCTTCACTCCTCGGGTCTTCACATTGTCACACTTGGCTGGTCAAGTGCGGACGTGAGGCTCGGGTCGCGTAGACAGCGGGAAGCGGGAACTGTTTTATTGGGAGAAGACGATATATAATTACACGTAACTTGAATATACAAATGAACCACATATCCATACGCAATTTGAACTAAATACCTAACCAAAAATTGTTGAAAGACAAATCTTCATGATTTTTACATTACTTAATTATGTTGTTGGCAAACAGATTTTCATTTCGAAATCTTTTTTTTTCTTTTTATCATTCTTATTTGGGAGTTTACCTACTGTCAAGCCTTTTGTCGGGGTTTTGGTCTATCCCGCCTTACAGTCTCCAATAGCTTCTGTGTGTTAAATAATAAGCCTTACATTCGTTAAATAATTTAGAGTAAAATTGGTAAAAACATTAAAAAATCCTATACCAACTCCTAATTAACACCAATCACCACACATGTTAACGATGCACTAATTAAAATTCAGTTGAAAATCGATTAGCAATAATGATCGTGATTAAAAGCAACGCACTCGGCTTAAATAGGATTATCGCAATGTGTAGGCGGTAGTTAACGAATTTGAATTTAAAATTGAATAATTTACAGCGCTAGTATTGTTATCTAATTGTTTCATTGAACAATGTTCTGTTAAATAAGTAGTATGTGAAATAAAAGCTTATGTATTATTTTATATCAGGCTTATAATTAATCCTTTTGGTTGCACTGAAATTGAAATCATTATATTAGTTTATTTACTGGTAAAACGAGAAGTATGTCAATAATGTAATGTTGCTAATTAAAATTCAGACTTACCTATATGTGATTTTAATATTTTTAAATTCAAATTCAAATTCAAATTCAAATCTTTATTTGCATTCCATATGTAATACAGGTGGTATTTTTATAAAGTTTAAACAATATATTTGAAACAATATGGACCCGGTAGGGCACAGCATAAAGAGGTAGGAGAGGTTTGCAGTACTTATAATTATTACCTAGTTTGTTTTATTAAATCTATACTTATTACTAAATAAAAATAAAACTGAAATATATTTACATGTTATATTCTTATCTTGTGTGTGTGTGTGTGTGTGTTTGTTGTGTATGTGTGTGTGCGTGAGAGTCTGTATGTACTTACTTATTATTTTTTTATTGACTTATCGTCCATGTACTCTTTTATTGTATAGTAGCATTTAGAGTGTAAAAATTTCTTTAGTTTACTTATAAACATAGTCGTTTTTGTTTCATCTTTGATCGTTTTAGGTAAGTTGTTATATATTTTTATTGACATTATTAGCGGACCGGAAGAATGTATTTTAAGGTGGGATGTAGGTAGGTTTAATCTATTCTTGTGTCGTAGGCTATATTTACTTTGAATATCTTGTCGGGTAGTATAGAATTCAGGGTGATGACGGACGAATTTGCATACTTCTAAGATGTATAAACAGGTAAGTGTGAGAATTTTATGCTTTTGGAAATGTGGTTTGCAGCTGTCTGTTTGTTCAATATTGGTTATTATCCGGATGAGTTTCTTTTGCAAGGTAAAAATGGTGTGCGAATCTGTACTATTACCCCATAATATGATGCCATAACTAAGCCACGCTTGGGCGTAGGCATAGTATGTGGCAAGTGTTGTTTGTAGGTTGGTAGTTTTTTTAATTTCGCGTAAGGCGTATAAGAATTTTGATAGTTTTGCTCGAATTTTTTGTATGTGTGCTTTCCAATTTACATGTGTATCTATTACTAAACCAAGGAGTGTGAATTCATTGACTTGTTCTAGTTTTGTGTTATTATAGGAGTAGTTTAATTTTATCGGGGCTTTTACTCAAAGACATGTTCAACCAAATACCTATAAGGTTAAATCCTATTGCATTTTCAATTTTAATTGTAAAATAATTAATGTAATAGTGTAAATATTTAAGTAAATGTTATAGTTTTACAGAAACAAAAAAATTTAAAAAAATCTAATATCAATTAAAATATCCAAACCCGCTCTATCTCCCGCTTCCCGCTAACAGTGACACCTCGTCCTACCTCCTGAAGTACACAAACTCGTCTACCATAGCATTACTTCGCATTGTAACGTGTTATTGTATATTTCAGGTACGTTCAGCGGTTAACAATGCCTACACGACAATAGTATGGTATGTGCTTATTATATTTATGTAAGACGTAACTTGTTTTTGTATGTAAGACAACGTATTTTGGAATTTAGTTCCTTGTATGACATAATAGTATTAAATATGTGTTTTGTTTTCATAATATGTACGAGTATGTACATCCTTCATGTTTTGACTGTGTTATATAAAAATGATTTTGGTACCTCCGTAGGAAAAGTATTAGGTACTCAAAAGGCTCGTATAAGTCTGACAATCCAATCAATTTAAAAGTTTCCCATATCAAAGAATGGGAAGAAAAAATACATGGCTATTGCTGTATATTAAATTGCTGGTATATAAAATTGCTGCGTATAGTTAGAGGAAATCAGGTTTAAGTTCTAAGCATGACATCCTGAATTTCTTAGGTATTAGAGCTGCGAAACTACATTGAAAACACTTTTCAGTAACCTTTCTTTGTCATTGTTTTTTTTTAAGTGGATTAGGTTTACATTCTACGGAATTTGCCTAAGGTATAATTTACATATGAAAACCAACCTTTATTTACCAATACTGAAATCATACTTAATTACTTATTTTCTACGACTATTTCCAAAAAACCAAACAAACTGCATTCATTTGTTTCAAACTCCACATATTTTTCTGTCATCTCACGATGATGAACTAATCCCCATTCATCCATTGTTACCCTGAACACCCAGCACTGTTCCAACATGATTTACGATCCTCACAGGAATACACTACGTTGTAGACATGGAGTAAGGAAAAATGAGCAGAGATGCCAAATTGCCATAAGGTAGGCCAAGCGCCTTCATCTAGGTCAAACACATACGATGGGCATGACTGAAACGAATGAATTAACTAGGAATTCTGGTTCTTTAAGACATCTGTCAACGACTTTCGGTGTTACAAAAAATGGGTGGGTCCAAAGAAGGCGTACAGGTATGGGCGAAAACAGTTCATCGTCACCCGCTCACCCGCATTTTGGCGCGCTACTTTCTTAGGAGTTTTTCAGCTATGGCACCTCCGCTAGTCATTTTTTTCTCCGTGGTTATAAGCAACGGTAGCTAGTTTAGCATCGTTACACTGCAGTGCAGTAGGAGCGGGTCATAAAATATTAGTGTATTGTCTGCAGTTACATGGTTAGAATTTTTATTACGATTTTGGTTATATAAAATTCGATGCAATTTGGCTGAAACGTCGGAAAAATAAAAAGGTATCGTACTGAATATACAGTGTCGCGTTTAAGTCCCGATTATTTATGAATATTATGTGATTTTTATATTATAGGTAGTTTGTCTGTCTGCTTACAATAGTTATTTGTTGCAATAACAATAGTTTTCATACAGTAATGTAATTTCGATAGCATTTATGAAGATAATTTTAATTGATTTATTGTATAGACAATGGGGTTTTTATTAACAAATTAAAAGCTAAAAAGTAAGCATAGCTGAGATCAGTCATAAAATCTGCGTTATGCCATATGTATTGGCTGTCGGGCAATCGATTGTGAAAATTATATTTCACAGACCTGATAATATAGAATACAATATCTACATAAAACATATTATTTAAAGTATGTACAACTCAAATTGCTACTTATTGAACTTTGATACATAGTGCAGTAATAAAACACTATTTTATTACTTTTTGAAACCTAAATCTCCCAATTTACATAAAATGTCAGACTGACGAGTGTCACTCTAGCGTCTGACAACTGACACTCAATTACGATTGTGACAGATTAGGTTGCTGCTCAATCTTATATAGCTTTAGTTCAATAAACTGACAATATCATTATTCAATAGAGGTGCTTTGTGAAATTTAGTTTCAGCTTAAATAAGTTAAAAAAAAAAAACTCTACTTCTCCTTTACGAATAAAATCAACCCATTTTATATTAACTGTTTCCAATGGGTTTTCGTTATACGTGTCGTAGAAGGATAAATAACAGTATACAAGCTTCCTCCAGTGATTGTACCAACGTTTTTTGGAAACTATTTCGCGCACAAAGATAAAAATTTGCCTGTATCCTTCCTCGATCCCTATCTCTCGCCCGCTATCACTCACTGAAAAAATAAAATCGGCATAGTGAGTTCCTTCGATTAGCACGTTCAAGCAAACTTTAGTTTTCAAACGAATTCATTTGTTTCTAAACAAACTCTTCAGCTTTATAATATTGTTCCTATAAAGTGTGGCACATTGAATGCGGTACAGCTGTTGTCTGCAGCAGAGATAGCTTTATATAAGTGCCTTTTAAATATTGGCACTATAAGCTGTGGTACATTGTCACATCAGTTTATTCTACGTTTGCCAATCGTGGAAAAGCCACTCAGTCTTTTTAGTCACTAAGTATAACGATTTACATTAACAGCAGAAACTCTCAGTAATCTCCACAATGATCAATAATTCAAGCCTGTAATCAAACGGCTTTCATTCGTCGTGCTGACTAGCGCACGCACGTGGCTTCTCTCGAGACACGGCAATTATTCGAGACGGAAGTAAACACTTGAGTACAAACAATCGGGCACACGCGAATTAGTTGATGTGTAGACAAGCAACTTACGCGTAACTTTTGGGATATTGCATTATAAAAATTTATTCAAAATCGGCAGAAAACAGAACTTTTCGAACGTCAATGTTACATGAGACAGTGACCCCAAAAACACCCGCTCTTCACCGCTTTTTATCTGTTTTTTGCAGGGAAGAAAAATATGTGTAGAAGCAGATAGAATCATTTTTCGAATGTTTGTCTTTTTTTTTACATTTTCTCAGGACTCTACAGGTTCTAGGTGCCCATTCCAATTTTTCTCATATTTATTAGCATTTTTTTACAACTACTTTGCTAAACATAATATTTAAACTTCTTTTCACCACTATATCAATCCTACCTTAGTTGTTGCCAACATTTTGTAGCTAACCCGTTGCCAGCCTGCGACGCAGCTGAATCCACGCGCGCCTAGATTAAACCCGCGAAGATTTGTGTCAAGAAATGCGATGGAAATAGAATATGTACGGGAATACCGACAATATGCAAAGTTCACTCATTGTGGTGTTGTCACTCATGACATTTCGCAATAGTAGATATGATTTATCTGTAGTGTGACTTTATTTGGACTTGTATCTTGGATTGTAAATGTCGGGACACCTTTTCAAACACGGTTGGTTAGCCCCATGGTAAATTATTAATTAATGTATAGATTTGTGTTATGGGTGCTAATACAACTGATAAACTATGTACATATAGCTACACATATACATATTTATAAATACATATTGTAACATCCAGACCACGGCCAACAAGCATGCTCATCACACAAATGTCGACCGAACCGGGAATCGAACCCGGGACCTCAGATTCGGCAGTCCGGCTTGGTGACCATTGCGCCATAGAGGTCGTCAAATAGCTAGTGGCTTCAATATTTTTGCAGTTACAACTTGATGACTTATGAAATTCTACATTTCACCCATGATCGTCCTCGTACCGTGGAAACTACGTCCCGACAAATAAAAAGACAATCTCCGTATGTAAACCTAATTTAACCCCAAGTAGTAGGTACAGCCTTTTTCGTGCAAAACTAACTTTCACATTCATAATATTAGTAAGAGAGTATTTTTAGTATTAGGTACTTCGATTTTTCAGAGTACATACCTATAAATACTAAAAACACAAAACACGCTTAAAACCTTTTTGAACCATTTCAGCACTACTTTCATTAAAAGACCTAACGGTGTCCATCGCCTCGTTATTCTCACACTGAATTAACCATAAACTTTCGAGGTAATTCAATAAAATTTAATCTTTCTTTTGATGTTCAAACACGAACTGCAGTCTGTTTTAAATCATATTAAACCAAAACTATTAGATGTTTATATGCGGTTGGCTGCGCGAGCGCACACAAACCTACATACGTTCACATTTACTACTAGTGTAGTGAGTGCAGAAAAGATTAAATTTTTTGTATAATATTTGTACTTAAGATTAACGGTTTTTGTGTCTAATAACGACACCCACTCTGACTTTACAACGTTAATATTACAATCAAAATAAATTCTACGAATGAATTTTAAATCCACCAAAAACTATGTAAAACACCAAAACTTATATCTAAAATCAAATACGAATGAAAATCAATGAATACATTTCAGGAACATTCAAAATAAATATTGTCTTTAAAGCAACTTTTCTGCAAACCGTACCAAAAAACAATAACAAACGGAATACAATAATACATCGTTGTTTAGACTATTTAACTGTTAAACAAGAATAAACCACAGTTGGCTCGCTTCGAACAGTCCGTTAACCAGGAAGGTAAAACAATAGGAAATGTGTATTTTCAGAAAATATTATTACCTCAAAATACACCAAAGTTATTGTGAAATGCAAATAGACTGCGCTTAATTCTTATAAATATTTCAAAGTAATTTAAACTGCAGATTCTTCGATAGGCTTTGCTTCTAAGTTCTAAGATTTTTTATCATCACTAGATTATGACCACGGACCAATTCTACCTGAATCAGTTCAACTGTTTATGCGTGAAATCTTCATCATCAAAAATAATAACATTAGTAAACTTTGTAACGTTATTTATGATCGGGCTTGGAACTTCTATGCAACAAAGCGAAACAATAGTAATAAGAAAGCTACACATCTGCATAACACTTCAAAAAAACTATACATTATGTTATCATGAGCTTAACAAAAGATCTCCTAAGCATCGGTCAAAACGGACCTTCGAAAGCCTACAAAAACATATTAGGTACGCTTACAGATAATACTTTTTGTGATAACCAACCCATCTCCGTTTATGTTAGAACCCTTGAGTATTGCAAACTATTCTCTTATTTATATACCATACTAGTTATGGTAGAAAAGCCATGTTTGCTTATGCAAATTAACGTAATTTCGAATCAAATTGGCTAAATATTATGTTAGTCGGATAGTTCTGAATTGTACTTTGGGGGCTTCTGAATGCTGTTAAACTATGGAGGTAGTATAAGTTTTGGTTTTGATATGGGAATGTTAAATTATTTTACGATAATTTCAAACTTGCCTAACTTTTATTGGACTGGCCGGACCGAGCCGTACCTACATGAATGGTACCCCAAACTTTTCAATATTGAAATGAAACCAAGTACTAAGTACACTCATGTAGGAAAAAGGTATCTTCATAAAATGTACAGTTTTTATTTTTAGACGAGTTTCAAGCACCTACATGAGAAGTATTTTCCCTCCACGGTATGAGCCCGGGGCGCCTTCGTAATAAGCGCTTAATTCGCTCGCGTGCGATATTGCCCACACATTTTTGTCAGGCGTTTTTTGAAATAAGATGAATAATGTCTTTGCTTTATGATGCAGACAAAACGAGGGTCTTTTCCTAAAGAAAAAGTACAAAGAAAAGTCTAGAAAAAACGTTTAAAGATAAAATTACAAAAAAATTACCGCCACCTAGTTTTCATGCAGGCTTTGCTATCATTTAATAATTTTATTTCCGTTTGACCTTTGTGTTGAAAAACGGAATTCCTTCCATATCAATTCAGTCTAAAATACTTATTGCAGGCTTATACCTACTTATTGTAATAAGCTCTGAACTTTTCTTCAAACTTTTTTAATTAACGGTTTTTGGATTAAAGATACATAATTAAAAAAAATTATAATGCGTATAAATTATTTATATCTCATCCACATTCTTACTGAATATTCAGTCTGACACATTTCGTAGCAATACTGCTGACAGCATCAAATTCACCTGAAACCCGTGGGAACTACTCTACGAACCAGCATAAAGGTATAGCTTTATAGTCTTCCTCGATATATTGAAAGTTTTTTTTCGAATCTGTCTATCTCCTTAGCTATAAGATATAATGTAATAATAAAGATTGCCAATATTTAGGTACGTTCACCAGTCCAAGTCTGTTCTCAAACAAACCTGCAACTAAACTTCAGTACGTTGTAAGAATATTTAACAGCATTACAAAAACTTATAGATTGAAGTAACAAAGTCGAATGGAATAATCTACATACAGTCTGATAGAACAAATTCCATTGGGGAGTCTTCCAGACTCTTCGGCTACTTTATCCACCTGTGTAGGTACTTGAAGGTTCAGTCCATCAATGTTTTAGAACTAGATGTAATAGATGAAAAAATAATTGGAGCAAATGTGTTATTTAAAGACCAAGTTAAAGCGCAAAGTATGAACGGAAAAGCATGAATAAGTTTAATTTAATAATAACCCCGCAGGGCATCTGAGGCGGATGACGGGGAGTAGCGACCCCGCGGGGCTATATATCCGAGTGCTCCAGGGAGAGTATACTGTCCCCCACCTCCGGCCTGCCGGAGTGAAGCATGACGGGGGATTGGTCTCCCGCCTCTTGGCTTGCCTTCATCGGCCGGTCAGAGTGGAGTCGCTAGAGCAAGGTTAGTCCTGCTCGGAGGGTAGGTGCCTCGTGGTAAGTGGCGAGTGGGCCGGTGATGCTGGACCCACAGGGAGCGCGTGATCTGCGTTTAAAGTCCGCCGAGGTATCCTCACCCTTCTCAGCCGCTCATGTACCTGTTGCCCCCTTGTTGCGATTTAGCGACTGATTCCCGGGGGCCCAGTAAGTGAGTTGGCGAGTCTCCACCTGCCATTTTTACGTGTATTTATTACATTGTTATCGGCAGGTGCCATAGTTCCCGTAGTTTCCCCATTCCTAGTCCACTAGCATCCCATCAAAATAGCCCAAGTAGTTTTCATCCATAGTTAGCAATAGTTTAGTACAGAACCGGGGATTGTCCTTGGGTACATTTCTATAGTGTATACAGGGATAATCGTCGGTTTTGTGTCACCATTTCATTAAAGTTGTCTCAAAAGGGCTTCAGCGTGTTGGCTTCGGCCCCACATTCGCCTCCCAAAAATCCGGGACTCTGTAGTCCCGAGGTCTGGTAGAGACATACAAAATAATAATAATAAGCCCCGCAAGGCATCTGAGGCGGATGACGGGGAGTAGCGACCCCGCGGGGCTATATATCCGAGTGCTCCAGGGAGAGTATACTGTCCCCCATCTCCGGCTTGCCGGAGTGAAGCATGACGGGGGATAGGTCTCCCGCCTCTTGGCTTGCCTTCATCGGCCGGTCAGAGTGGAGTCGCTAGAGCAAGGTTAGTCCTGCTCGGAGGGTAGGTGCCTCGTGGTAAGTGGCGAGTGGGCCGGTGATGCTGGACCCACAGGGAGCGCGTGATCTGCGTTTAAAGTCCGCCGAGGTATCCTCACCCTTCTCAGCCGCTCATGTACCTGTTGCCCCCTTGTTGCGATTTAGCGACTGATTCCCGGGGGCCCAGTAAGTGAGTTGGCGAGTCTCCACCTGCCATTTTTACGTGTATTTATTACATTGTTATCGGCAGGTGCCATAGTTGCCGTAGTTTCCCCATTCCTAGTCCACTAGCATCCCATCAAAATAGCCCAAGTAGTTTTCATCCATAGTTAGCAATAGTTTAGTACAGAACCGGGGATTGTCCTTGGGTACATTTCTATAGTGTATACAGGGATAATCGTCGGTTTTGTGTCACCATTTCATTAAAGTTGTCTCAAAAGGGCTTCAGCGTGTTGGCTTCGGCCCCACCATAGATAATACACTATATAGAGATAGATACGCAACTCATCGTTCAAAACAACTTACTAGCGTGAAAGTTAACGGGCCCCCGTCACAAGATGGCGTGGTTACTTCATGTATGGTTAGGGTAGATGGCGCTTTTCAAGAGTTCTCTTAAATATGTTTTTAAATTTGAAAATTGAAATCACTGTTTTAAATTCAATTTACTGTAAATTGAATTTAAAACAGTGATTTCAATTTCCAGTTCCAGTTTCCAGTTTTCAGTTTCCAACTTCTAGTCTAGTCAATAATATTATGGGAGATAATAAAAAAACAAAAGATAAAGAGTACATTTATCGGCTAAGTATATTTTATTTCCTTTTTTTATGTGTATTACAATATTTAAATGCTTGTAACTTAATTTCATCATTTACATCGAAATTTGTTATTTTTCCGTTAATTATTCTATTAACCCCGGTGCACCAACTGTGAATGATTAAATTAATTGACATATTAATTATAAAATCAATTAATTTATTTTTATGAACTATACAAGTAATTATACTAAAATCACAATGGCAATTGATGTAAAATTTCATTTTTCTTTCAGATATTTTATTTCAGGTGAATCTCGTAAACATGCAACAATCATATAATATATTTCATTTAATAATTTTATAAAATCATCACATGCATTAAATAAGGATTTTTCGTATAATCTATTTCATAATTAAATGATTCAAAATCAATTTCCTTTCTTAATATATCATTAGTACATGTTCCACATTTTTGAACACTTTACATTTCGATTTTTTACAATGTATCCTGCTACATATTTTTTGATTCGGCATGCAAAATCGAGTCATTCCATTTAATTTGGTTCATTGTATTAATTAAAGAATCAATAGGAAAATCACCACTAACCAATTCAATTTCATTGTTTTGTTTTTCAGCAAGAAGATCTTTGAAAGATTGCAGTGATTTATTTTCATCTTTTCACAGTTGGCACTTACAGAATGGGGCGAATTTAAATTATTAAGTAACAAAGTTTTGAACGCATTAATAAATTGTAGGCACGAGGGATTAACATTTCGTATCCCATTACTTCTAATGTTACAAAAAATTTTCAAGAGGGTCCTGATTGAAATTTCTGGTTAAAAGGCTAGTAACTTTATATTTGATTTTTAAAACTCCCACATTTCTTTAAACGTTTTAATATTGTGGATCCAATTTTGAAGGGATGGCACTTTTTCATATCTTACTTCTTCTGTACCATCCCGTTTTTTTTTTATAGTTTTAAAAGTCATTGAATCCAATATAGGAACTACCTCTGTCCATAATCTAAAATGAGGAGAATTATTCATTACACACCCCTTGAAAATTTTGGATCACCTGTATATGAATGTCCATTGAAAGAATCAAATAGTTTGTCCATAATGAGTAGAAAATCAGCAGTTTCTTCGCACTCCGCCGGAAGAAGGTTGTGTTCTGAAACAATATATTAAATAAGTACTAGAATACAGTTCATATCAATCTTTTTTGCTATTGTGGACCGAAATTAAAGAAAAAAGAAAGAAAATACATTTATTCGACCCAGATTAGGGGACACAATAAAAAAACAAAAATACAAAAATTTAATTAAAAATTAAACGGTGTGCCTCACGGCTGTGTCGAAAAGGCACAAACTTACAAACTTTAAAGTGGCAGTAACGATTTACTGTGCGTCTTTATCAGTTGGTTCAGTAAATAGTTGTGGGTGTAAATATAATTAGTAAGAAACCAACATTAAACTATATTTTGTAGTTTCATAATGTCTCAAATTTTTATTTCAATATGATAATTTTAATTTATTATTTCATTTCAATTTATAATGTTATTCCAACAATATATCTTATGCATCTTAAATATTGACATAGCCAATTTTAGATAAATTATTAGATATGAATTGTATTTTTATTTTGAATTTTATCGAGAGAAATAGCATCTCAATTGTTTGTTTTAAATATTTTGAACTTATAAATGTAGCCAGGACATCTAATATTATTTTAAAGAAAAATAATGAACTTTCTAATTTGTCTGTGGAGAATGAAGATGGTTAAAAACATGTAAATTAAAAATAAAAATCTAATTTAGTAAATTAATAGCAATTTTTTTTAAATATAGAGAAAATAATGAGAACAATAAAAGCATACTTACTTGCTAAGAATCTCAATGCTGATGATACCCTTTGGCTGAAAACTTGTGCAGCATATTTCACTTTCATTTTGGAATTTTCTTTATTAACATGGTTTTCTGTTAATTTATTAACAAGCCTAATTTCATCATCCCCAACATCTAACTTCAACAGCATCTCCAAATGTTCCCACTTTGCATACTTTGTTTTCCCATCTTGTACAAATTTCAAATGTTTGGCGAGTAAATTATTTCTCATTCCCTTTAAAAGATGTGGAGGATCAAATAATGGGAAGACCTTTTGGTCTTCAAACTCGAAGGCTTGGGTCCTATATTCATTACCCTCTTGTAAATATTTGCGTTTTGTGTCTTCTTGAAGACTTTTATCACAGAAATATTTGTGGCTGATTGGTCACATATAGTGGCAATAACTATCAATCCAGTATTGGAGATTTCTTTTATTATTGTTTTGATCAGCTTCTTTAAATCGTCCTTTTTCGTGGCACCTTGGCAAAATGAAAAGCATAAAGGTTGTTTCACTTTGCTTTTTATACCCTTGATCATAAAGACCAAGGCATGATCTGCGAGTTTTTTTGTTTGTCTGTGCCCAAAATCTTCAAAACCAGTTATCTGTTTTAGGGCAGGGTTGTAAAAAACACCCGGAGCCAATGATACCTCATCAAACAGTAAATTGACCAACTTTTTTTCTGCCGGCAATTTTGCTACTGTAGCTTTTAAATTTTTAAATATATCAGGATTGAAGCCTGGTTTCAGTTCAAATTTACTCAACATTTTTTGTAGGCTGCGCTTTGATGGCAAGACAAACATTTTTCGCATGAGGTTGTAAGCTTTCTGACTCTGTTTGTAAATGGTCAATGCCATGATTTTTTCGTTAAATGTAAATCGCCTGCCTCGTGGTTTCTTTTTCCATTTCATTTGGAGGGAAGTAAATATTTTTATTGTTGCAGGCATTTTATTTAACTCTTTCAAAATGATTTTGATGTGGAAATTTTCCTTGCAGAGAGTTTCTTGTTATTTTGTTCCTTATATTTCTTTTTCAGCTTCAATACTTTCTGTTTTAACTTTATTATCTCCTTCTCTTTGAGGTGACGACTCGTTTTAAATATTGACAAGTCCCTCTTTTCCTAGAACCTGTAATTTAAATTATGTTACACCTCAGATCAAAGAAATAGTGTTACACAAAGTTTTAATAGAATTGTGATAAAAATATGTTACATAATATTGTTCTGTTATTATATTATGACCAGAGATTGGAATAGGTAGGCTTCGAGGAACAGATACAAAAAGTGGAGACTTCCTACAACAGCAGATACAAGCTTGATAAATATTTTTATGGGGATTTTATGGGTAAACAAAAATGGATATAAAGAAGATCATTCAGACTCCATACATTTTTGGGCCTTTTCTACCAACGAAAAAAAATGGTATGGATGGTTAGAACTAGCTATTTGGATGAATAATTATTATGACACATAAGTTGTAGGATTATATCAAGTTATTATTATTAATCCATTTAATTCAGGTTTACAAGTTCGGAGATTTGTTATTGTCTTACATTTATTGATTCCTGCAAGTGCGGAAATAATCCTACCTAAAATTATAAACGCGAAAGTTTGTAAGTTTGGATGATGTTTGTTACTCTTTCACGAAAAACTACTGAACGGCTTTGGATGAAATTTGGTATGTAGATAGCTTATACCCTGGAATTAGACATAGGCTATTTTTTATTCCGGTATACGCGGGTGAAACCGCGGGACGCAGTTAGTATGAAATAATCCTATACTAGTACTAATATTATAAATGTTGTGAGGATGTTTGTTCCTCTTTCCCGCGAAAACTACTAAACGGATTTAGATGAAACTTTACAGTAATATAGCTTATAAAAAATGTAATAACACATAGGCTTCACTACATAGTATAAAACAAAGTCGCTTTCTCTGTCCTTATTTCCCTATGTACGCTTAAATGCCCACTCTCTCTGCAAGAAGTTTTATGACCCTACAGTGGAAACAAATTGGAATCCTGATGATGGAAAGAAAAACCTAATGTTACAAGTCAAAGGTCAATTGTCAATAAAAATATTTACCTTTAGGGCGTTCAGCTGTCTGTAATGCATTCTGTACATCACTATGATAGTGGGTAGAGCTGGATGGCTCAATGACAGCAAGTTTATCTTGCGAAATGTTTAATAAATTCGACATGTCTGCCTCGACATGTCCCGATGGACCTTCAAGAGTTTGACCAACTGGTAATGTAGATAAATCTGCAAAAGGATGAAATTATTTATAGTTACTGTATAATTATGTAGAATATAGAACAATATTCATTTAATTCTTAGAAGATAGCATGTTGCATCAATTATTTTTGGTATATAATATTCATTTTATTTTCTTCTAATTAGGATTAGATTATTCAGTAGAAAATTTTATTTAATATTTGAGGAACAATTTTGTTATTACAGCGAAGGCAAAGAAATGTGGTTTTGTTTCTATTAAGATTTAAATAACATAAGACATCTAAATAGTAGGTACCTAGAGTTGGTATTGCATTTGGAGTAAGTCGGTGACTGGCTGAACGGTAACACTCTTCAAAATGTCTGTCGCAAAATCGAATTTGGTTATAAATGTAGATGTCGCCTTTCTCTTGTAAAGCTTTATCTAGTACTTTTTTCCACGAGTTAAACTTTTCCAAATGTGGGTATTCAGGTTTAGGAAATCGGTGCAATGGGCCTGAAATCAAGAAGTTTTATACATGAACAACTCACTCTCATTAAAATACCGTAATAGATATCATCATCATATGTATAAAATTTTAGTAATGTACTGTGATACCATCCTTGAATATTAATCTAACACTAGAAATAATAGCTGAGGTCTAGCAGTACTAGAACAGGAACACCACAGTTGAAGTAAATAAAATCACAGTAGCATAGCATGGGGGTGCCGAGGGGGCCATGGCCCTGGGTGGCGCTACTCTAGGGGCCGGCACCGCCGCCTAGCTGCAGCATCAAGCCAAGTAGAAGCTGATAGCGTTGACAGTAGAGGCAAAGGCATTTTTTGCCGCCTTTACATTGTCAGTTCCTATTTATGCCACCCCATAATACAATTTTCTTGAGAAGAGTCACTATACATTAAAGGTTGTCTGTAAAAGATCGCTTTTAGCGATAAGACCACCCATTGTTACACCCCTTTTAGTTATTAAGTTTTAAATTGTAATTTGTTATGGTGTACATAGTGTGTATAGATACCACCACCACCACCATAACAAATACAACAAGATAGATAGATATCTATCTATACTTCTAGCCTACCTCCCAATAACTTCTTGTCTACTAAAAGAAGATCTAACCTATCAGGCAGGCAGGGTACTAAATTTTTCGACTCGCTCTTGAATTTTTACATCTGCTTGTTTTTCGTTTAATTTGACAATAAATGCTTAGTCCACACAAGGCTTTATGTTTTTTGAGCTTTAAAGGAAAATCTAACATATCCTAGTTTGCAAAAAATATTGTTGCATGCTGTATGAATCGACAAAGTTATACATAGATCATTAGTGTATGAATCAACAAAATCCTAGGTAGGATGCTAAAATTTTCACACTGCTGCACTACATATCAAAGAGAGCCAGTAACAATTTCTGAAAGTATTCCTTCCAGCACCCTAGTGAATCCCAAAATCATGGGCTGAGACCGCACCTGGTCATGAGTCGATATCAATAATAATTCTTTCTTGCCAAAACCATCTTTAGAATTTTATTAAATTGTAGTCATTTGAATTTAAATAAGTACCTAAATAAGGGGGCTCGCCCCTAAGACTACCCACTGACCGGCAGCTAAATATACCTGCCCCGGCGGCGGAATCCCATGCTACGCCACTGTAAAATCATAGTTTTAAAACCTGATGAAGTTATTTGGTCAGAGGGTCGTCTAGAGCGGGCTTTGTCTTATACGTAGATTCCGAGTCTTTGATTGGATATAAAAGTTAATGTGCAGTTTCAATTGTTTGTGTAGGGTCAGGACAGGAGTGTGTGTGGTAGTGCATCTTAGATTTTTGATGACTCAAGGACTATGATGACCACAGATTGCACGGATGACAATAATGGATATTGTGCAGCCTATCAGCAAAAGATAAATTACGTGCATTATAAAGTTAAAAGTTTTGAACTTACCGTCATTGTCACAATCAAAGTAGCACTTATATCTTGACGTTGATGGCATTCCGCCCCTAAGACGATCCACTGGACGCATTTTCTAGTCCTAAATACGGTGCCGGGTCAATGTAAAAGCAGTCGATCGAGGTTCCAAAATACAAAGCCGGGTCAATGAAAATGCAGTAGATCACAGGTCCAAAATACGAAGCCAGGTCAATCACAGAAGCAGTCAGTATCAGAGTCCAGGAACACGCAACAATCGTAATAAAAAAACCAGAAAATAACACTCAGAATAAACCAACACGTTAGAAAACGGAAAACGGTTTAATTTAAAAGTATGGTCGACTGTCAATGTCAATCGTCAGTGTTTCAAGTGGTTTCAAGTAGTGTGATTATTGTGATTAACTAAGACGTCCTCATAGATAAAAAAGAATTAAAAATAAATCATAAAATTATTTAATTACAATATTTGTTAATATTTCTAATCACAAAACTTTTTTTAGATTTGTTATTAAATCGATGAAATATCGGTCTAAGGTGCAGTGACATCTAGTGACTAAAACGAAGTACAAATACCCAAGTTACGGGGCATCCGTCACTAGATGGCGCATTTCTAAAAAAAAACCTCAGAAAATTATTGTACTTCAGTTGCATCCCCATGGGCCCCACGTTCGCCTCCCAAAAATCCGTGACTCTATAGTCCCGAGGTCTGGAAGAGACATACATTTATAATAATAATAATCTTTATTTGCTTTAAACATGGTATTTTTGGTGTTACATAAGATATATAAGGAACAAGCATGTTTAGCTATATAATAGCATGCAAAAATGTATAACTTAAAACTAACATCTTAATATTTAATTAACATTAACCTATTTGAGATCAAAATTTCGATCAAGAAATTCACTGACACTATAAAAGCTACATTTGACTAGCCATTCGTGTAGTTTTGCCTTCAGAGCTCTTACATGTAATAATTTCAGGTTTCTAGGAATTTTGTTATAAATACGTACACACATTGCAAGGCAGTTTTTGTTATATTTTGTCAGTCTTGGTAGGTCATCAAGAACTAGCGTGTATGGATCACGTCTGCTCCGCTGTAATACCTCATTTGCTGACTTAAATAAATTTTTGTTCTTTGCTACGAACATACAAATTTCATATATATAAAGTGATGGTAGTGGTAACAAACCAAGTTTTTTGAATACTGGTCGACATGAGTCGTCAGGTTGCATACCCCAAATCGATCTTATGCACTTTTTTTGTGCAATAAATGCACGGTTCATGTCGGTACTATTACCCCACATGATAAGCCCATAACGCAGCAATGACTCAACGTAGGCACGATAAGACATTATTGCCGTTTTGATGTTTGTTACTCTTTTTACTATTTTTAGAGCATATACAAATTTATTAATTTTGGTACTGAGATTATCTACGTGCTCTTTCCAGTTTATATTTTTATCTATGTTTATACCTAAGAACCGAGTATGTGTAACTTCTTTGATTGTAGGGATGTTGAGATTGATGTTATTTTTGTGATTGTTAGTTTGGTTAAATTGAATGAAGACGGATTTCTCTAAGTTTATTTTCAAGCGGTTTATATTTAGCCAAGTTAGTAATGAGTCTATTGTGTTATTAATTTCAACCTCATGATCTTTAACAGTATTACATGTTTTGTTGGACGTTACTATGATGGATATATCATCAGCAAATAATATGCACTTATGTGGGGTTATTTTCACGATATCATTTATATAAATTAAAAATAGTACGGGACCAAGGACACTTCCTTGTGGAACGCCATATTTATTTGGATTATATTTAGAATAGTATGATGCCATATCTTTATTATTATTAATTTTGTTTATAACGACGCTTTGCTGCCTATCACCTAGATACGACGATATCCACTCATGAGCGGGACCTCTAACTCCTATAGAATCTAATTTTTTTAATAGTAATTCGTGCGAGACTAGATCGAAAGCTTTTGATAAATCGAAGAAAAGACCAGTAGTGAGATAGTTGTTATTAACATTAGAGAGTATAGTTTTCATGAGTGTAAATATGGCTAAGGATGTAGACTTGTTTTTTTGAAATCCGAACTGTTCTTCAGCAATAATTTAATAATAAAAGCTTTATAAGCTTCAGCAATAATAAAAGCTTTATACGTCGTGTCTTTTATCAATATTAAGTTATGTATAATTCACCACAAAATTATGCAATGTTAAACCCAATTAAATTTACCTTTTCATAAGACAGAAGTGTTATGAAAAGGTATACCTAGAGGTACCTAATAGCAACATAAAGACAGAAAAGTACTTTACCAATGTCAATATTGGCTGAATTTAATTTATTTGCTATCTTTGATCTTTTGAAGCCACAGTCAGACGCAAAGTAGGATAATCCCATTTAAATTGAATTTATTATATCTCCTTATTGTATTTACACTTTTTCATCTGGCAAGAGGAACCAAACGAAATGCCATCCATCCGCCGAGCCTTTTCCCAACTATATTGGGGTCGGCTTCCAGTCTAACTGGATGCAGCTGAGTACCAGTGTTTTACAAGAAGCGACAACCTATCTGACCTCCTCAACCCAGTTACCCGGGGAAGCCGATACCACTTGGTTAGACTGGTGTCAGACTTACTGTCTTCCAACCAAACCAAACGAAATGCATTATCCGAAAATTAATAATCAAATCTTACTACCCTACTAAAACACAAAGTCTGTAACAAGCCACCCATCGAAGAACTGGCTACGTTAAGCACGGTTTATTTTCCCAAATCGTCTGTACATAAGCCTAATATACTTGTATATTCTCTTCACGGTTCGGGTTGCTAAAAAACTGAAACAGAAGAGATTTGCATATAAAACAATAAAGCATCGCGGGATGATTGATAGTACAAAATGTTTTGATCGATACATAACATTGTTTGTTGGTTCGTCTATAAATAGTTACTTGTAGGTTTTTTATAAAAGGAGAGGATAAAATTGTTGTTAAAAGTGTATAAAAATTCGTAATAGAATTTAAAGATGAACTGGTTTCATTTCAGTGAGAAAATTATTTCAGTGTTAGATAATATAATTAATTAAGAAATATGCATCCCTACTTATATTATAATGCGAAAGTAACGCTGTCTGCCTGTCTGACTGTTACGCTTACGTCTAAACCACTGAACTGATTTTAATAAAATTTGGTACAGAGATAGAGTTGACCTTGAGAAAAAACATAGGATAGTTTTTATCCCGGACTTTTTTATAATTCTCTTGGAAACGCGATATAACCGAACTCTACGCGGGCGAAGCCGCGGGCGGAAGCTAGTAATTAGACTGAATAGGTTCTTGCGCAATGCACTGCACTGTTTAATACTAATATCTTAACCATCTATTAACATAATAAGCCAGCGATATATTTTGACGCTATTTACAAATCATAGAATGGCATCCAGAAACCGTGAAATGAGGTCTCATTATAACTCCGAGATATGATTAAGGATCAAAGAGCTTTGTTCGCTAGAGTTCGCCAACATTCGCGGATATTCGTAATACATACCTATACAGAAAATAATGCAACCATTAAGTTTTTAATTTATTTTTTTTTAGAACCCGAAAACCTTTTATAACCCTCCAAGTCACTATGACGTTAAGGACATCTAAATATCCATTTAAGTAGAAATACATGATTAGCCATCAAACATAGAACTCCAATATGCATTTAGGTATATTGTAATTGAACTAATCCATCAATATACATAGATGAATCGAATAATGATCGATATATTTGAATACATCACTATTGTACCTTTGTTCAATCATAAATTCAATTAATTATTATTTATGCGAAACGCAAAACATATCACACGCGATTATCCAAACAATAATTCATTATCAAAATACCCACAATTTGTAGCCGAAGGGTGAATGTCCCAATTACTGACAGAAGCTTTAAAACTTCAATGAAATATTTGTTCTGTCAATCAAGCTTTTATTGAACGTTAATCCTTAGCCGAGTACATGTGCTGGCACCCTACGGTTTTGTATCGAAATTGTTTTATGTGAATGATATATTAGGTTACCTATGTTATTTATTTGTATTTTATGGTATCTTGATTGCGGGTAAATTATGAGTATTTCATGATTGAATTATTGGTATTTCATGAAAACCGATAATCGAGAGTAATATTCATAATTGTAAGTTAGTTATATTGGCGTTCTATCCGCGTCCCAACGAAACCACTTTTCCTACAGCCGAATAAAAAGTAGCTTTTATCTTTTCTTTCTTAAACCCACAACCTCCTGACTATTTTTCCATCTTCAAAATCTATCAGTATTTTTTCGTAAAAGCGTGAAAAACGGGTAGAGCAAGTTACTTTTCACATTTATAACATTAGTAAGGAGTGACGGATCCCCTTAAGAGTACTCAGACCCGCACCAGTCGCCTTAATGTCCTTCCAGCTAGACAATCAAATCTCAACTATCACAGTAATGAACACAAAATGACCAAGATTACACCCTCTTAACCACTAACAAAGAAAATGACATAACTACCATTATCAGTCATCACTGTTAACCCTAAGTAGATAAGTTAACTGGCAAGTTGAAGTAATATGGAGTTTATCCATTTATCATATCGCGTATGAGATGGTAAGTTATTCTGTGTGTGGAGTGGTATTGCATGGGTAATTTGTCACTACTACTTTGTAGCACTTAAGAAGGTAAGTTGTGAATGTGTAGCTTGACATGTTGATCTCCAAGTGAAGTAGATATTATTAGCCATATTTTTGCAGTATAGTTTAAATTGGTGAAATTGGCAAAAAAGTTAAGATGAAAATGAATTGTCAGTTTTGAAAACTGATAATTATTTCCAGTAGTTAGGTATGTACTTACAGGGGGGTCCCCCCACAGCGTTGACTTCCACGTAGTGACCCCTGGGCAACGCCGTGCCTGACCACCGTAACGGAGTGGCAGGCCGGCGGCTAACGAACGCTGTGCGTCGAAACATCTTCAACAGTCTTGCGTTTCGATATTGTGGGTGGCAATGCCACGTCCTGTGAGGGCCGCTTCCGGGCGCTGTCTCCGCAAAGGCCCTTCTCAGGGCCAACCCAAAGGCCCTTCTCAGGGCCAACCCAAAGGCCCTTCTCAGGGCCAATCTCGAGATGCTTCGGCATCAGAGACCAGCCGCGCACCATCCGCGGTCAGTCTCATGAGAGGTAGTGACCTCGTGTCGACCGACTTGTCCGACACGGAGTCACATGTGAGTGGAACGAGCGGCGTTGCAACCCGCCATACGAGGAAGAGGGCCTTCCTCAAGCGGGGATCCGGAGGCTCTTCGGACGCAGCCGAGAAGCCCGCGAAGAGGGCGGTATTGGAAGCCGACGACCGGCCAAGCAGAGCCAGGGCCAGCCACGACGCCTCCAGTGTCCTTTACGCGGACTACTCCGTGGAGGAAATGGAGCGCATGGCTCTGGAGGATCAGATGGAGATCCTAGAGGTCACCTCCAAGTCCTCCAACTTGAAGGGGACGTTCCAGAAGGCCCTAAAATGCCGGGCAGCGAGCTTGCTCGGCATTGTAAAGGAGTTGGCGCAGCGCACCACCTCCGATGAGACGCGGCAACTGCAGGCGAAGGTGGATCGCCTGCAGAAAGAGGTGTCCGCGCTGCACGCGCTCGTTGCCGAGCCCACGACTCGGCCCGAGGGGACGTCGAAAGGTCCACCAACGATGCCTCCCTCCTCTGACCTTGAGGATCTCATCCGAAAGGTCGTCATGGAGGAGAGAGCATTCATCAGGGCCTGTTTTGCCGGCATAGAGGACCGGCTCCTGCCGGAGACGCGGTTACGCCCTCCACTCGCGGCTGATAAAGCACCCGGACGGATGCCCATCGCACCGGGGCCCTCAACGGCTCCAGCTCAGTCGGAGCCCCAGGTCCCAAAGACCACCAAGGGCAAAGGAAAGGGCAAGAAGACCTCACTACTACCGACTACCCAGACGGTCCCTCCCGAACCGGTGAGGGAAGACCCACTACTGCCCTCCACCACCCCTTCCAACCAGCCTTGGATTAAGGTGGTAGCGAGGAAGCGGAAGGGGAAAAAGTTGGCTCCCGAGCCCCCCGCAGCCAAGCCTGCCGCTTTAGAGGACAGGAGGAGGAAGCTCGCTCCTCCTCCAAGAACCGAAGCCGTGGTGGTCACGTTGACCCCAGAGGCAGCGGAACGAGGGGAGACGTATGAGTCCGTGCTGCGACGGGCTCGTACAAACGTCGACCCTTCGGAACTTGGGGCAGGCAGAGTTACGTGCCGGAAGACCCAAACGGGGGCTCGTATCTTCGAGTTCTCGGGGGCTCAACGCGGCACCAAGGCGGACCTCTTTGCGACGAAGCTTCGAGAGGCTGTCGCGGACACGGCCAAGGTGGTGAGGGCCGTCAAGTGTGTGGCTCTCGAAGTGACCGACCTCGACGACTCCGTCACACAAGAAGAGGTGGTGGCAGTGGTTGCGGCGGCGGGGGGCTGCCCCGTCGCATCTGTCAAGGGCCGAGCCATTAGACCTGGCCGCAGGGGTATGGGCACTATAAGGTTAGAGTGCCCGGTCGTAGCTGCCAAGGCGGTTCTGGCTAAGGGCCGCCTCCCGGTCGGGTTTAGCTCGGGTGGGGTCCGAGTGCTTGAGGATGCGCCGATGCGCTGTTTCAAGTGCCTCGGCATCGGACACACCCGGCCTCTCTGCCCGTCCACTGCCGAGCGTGGGGAACTATGCTTCCGCTGCGGAAAAGAGGGGCACAGGCTGGCTACCTGCGAGGCTGCCACCACGCATTGCGCAGTATGCGCTGCCAGTGGTCGTCCATCCGACCACGTAATGGCGAGCAAGGAATGCCGACCGCCACTGAAGAAGGGCAAACTGCAGGCGCCGGTACGGCCTGCTGCTGCCGCCACCTCTGAAACTCCAGTTCCAGTGCCGGCCACCGAGGGAAGCGCGATGAACACCTACTGATGGCTGGGAATCGACGACGTGTTCTTCAAGCGAACATCAACCACTGCAAAGCAGCCCAGAGCCTGCTGGTTCAAACCTTTGCGGAGTGGTTGGTGGACGTGGCGGTTGTCGCCGAGCCGTACTCTGTCCCTGGCAGCTGGCTGGGAGACGACAATGGCTCAGTTGCATTGGTGGCGCGATCTTCCACGGACTCACCCCCCCTCTCACTCTTAGAGAGGGGACCGGGATACGTGGCTGCCGCGTGGGATGACATAGCCCTTATAGGGGTGTATTTCTCCCCAAACCGCCCTCTCACGGAATTCGAGAACTTTCTCGAAGTCCTCGCCAGGGTGGCAAGCGGAGTGGTGCAGCACCGGGTATTGGTCTTGGGCGACTTTAACGCCAAGTCGGTAATATGGGGTAACCCGACCACCAATGCCCGAGGACGAGAGGTGGAAACCTGGTGCGTGTCATCCGGTCTGTCCCTCCTGAATAAGGGAACAGTTCACACCTGCGTGCGGCGGCAGGGGGGCTCCATCGTGGACCTCGCCTTTGCATCCCCTTCTTTGGCGGCCTGTGTACTGGACTGGCGGGTGGAGCTGGTGGAGACGCTGTCCGACCACCGATACGTGCGGTTTGATGTTTCCACCCCGGGCTCCCAAGGGACCCAGGAAGGTCGGTCGCTCTTCCCACGGTGGGCGCTCTCCCGCCTAGACCGGGAGGCCGCCTCGGAGGCAGCTTTCGTCCAGGACTGGCTGTCGCCTCCTGTAGAAGTCCGGGATGTGGACGCCACAGCGGCTCAGTTAAGGGTCTCCCTGACCGAGGTGTGCAACTCTAGCATGCCTCGGTCTCATCGTCCACCTCCTAGGCGCGCCGTCTATTGGTGGTCAGAGGAGTTGGGGGTTCTTCGGGCCGCCTGTGTGGCGGCCAGGCGGGCCTACGCAAGAAGCCGGCGGCGGCGCCTTCGCGACCTCGACAACGAGGACCGCCTCTATGCAGCCTACATAGAGGCCAAGTCGACATTGATAGCGCGAATGGCCACAGCCCAGGATCACGCGAGGGCGGAGATGCTTGAGGGTCTGGACATGGATCCCTTTGGGAGGCCCTACAAGGCGGCACGCAACAAACTGCGCCCGTACGGTCCCCCAGTTGCCGAGACTCTCGAGCCGTCGTTACTGGATGGGGTTGTTCAGTCCCTGTTTCCTCGCAGAGACCACTTCACTCCACCAGTGATGAGCGCCCCACATGGTGCGGCTCTGTCGGCCGAGGAAGTCCCGCCGGTTACTGAGAACGAGGTGGAGAAGGCAGCTTTCTGCCTCAGGGGGAAAAAGACGGCCCCAGGTCCGGACGGCGTCCCCGCAAAGGTGGTGGCCATCGCCATCTCCCAGATGGGAGAAAGGTTTCGGGACCTCTTCAGTGCGTGTCTGACGTGTGAGAGGTTCCCAAAGCCATGGAAGGAGGGCCAATTGTGCCTTCTTCGAAAGGAAGGGCGGCCGGTGGACTCCCCATCGGCATACCGACCTATCGTTTTACTGGATGAGGTCGGTAAAATGTTCGAGAGGATCCTCGCTGCCCGTATCACCAAGCATCTGGGCACAATCGGCCCGGATCTAGCGGACGCTCAGTTTGGTTTTCGAGCTGAGCGTTCGACAGTTGATGCCCTGTCGCGACTCAAGGGCCAGGTGAGGGAGGCGATGGATGCGGGAGATGGTCTGCTGGCTGTGTCATTTGACATAGCCAACGCCTTCAACTCAATTCCTCACTCCACCATACTGGAGGCCCTCCGCTTCCATGGGGTGCCCCCGTATCTGCGGGAACTTTTGGCGGACTACCTAAGGGACCGTACAGTCCTCCTTGTGGACAAGTCGGGCCAGCTCCGACGTTACGTCGTCGAGTCCGGTGTCCCGCAGGGTTCAGTTTTAGGGCCACTCCTGTGGAACATCGGATTCGACTGGCTTTTGAGGGGCAACCTCCCCCGTGGCACGTCTGTCATCTGCTATGCAGACGACACCCTTCTGACGGCCAGGGGGAGAAATTTTGGAGAGGCAGCCAGCTTGGCCTCGGCGGGCGGTTCTCAAGTGGTGGACAGAATCTCCCGCCTAGGGCTGACGGTGGCGCTGCACAAGACCGAGGCCGTGTTCTTCCATGGGACCCGGCAGCAAGAACCGCCCGACGCCCATATCCATGTGGAGGGTGTCCGCATTGGGGTGCAGCCCCAGATGAAATATCTGGGCATAGTGCTCGACAGTAAGTGGTGCTTCAGAGCACACTTCAGCGGCTTGTCGACGCGCCTGATGAGGACTGCGGGCGCCCTCTCATGGCTCCTCCCTAACATCGGTAGTCCCGGCGACCAATGCCGACGTTTATACGCCGGCATACTCAAAAGTATGGCACTGTACGGGGCCCCAATCTGGGCAGACTCACTGTGCAGTAGGGTGAACGCCGCTGCCATCCGCAGGCCACAAAGGGCCATTGCACAGCGGGTATCGAGGGCGTACCGCACGGTGAGCTTTGCGGCGGCGTGCGTTCTGGCAGGTACTCCTCCCTGGGAGCTCGAGGCTTGGGTACTCGCCAGAGTGTACGACTGGACGGCGGGACAGAAGGCGCTAAACCGGCGCCCAGACCCGACAGAAAAAGAAGAGGTGCGTGAGGAGGCAAGGGAGGCAATAACTCTGCACTGGGCCGAAGATCTTGCCTCGGCAACGTACGGTCGCTGGACGCTGGATGCCATCGGGCCTGTCCTGAACGGCTGGCTCGATCGGCGGCATGGGTGCCTTTCGATGCGTCTGGTGCAGGTGCTGTCCGGGCATGGCTGCTTCGGATCGTACCTGCACCGGATTGGGAGGGAGGAGACCCCACAGTGTCACCACTGCGAAGCTACGGTGGATACGGCAGAGCACACACTTCAGGTGTGCCCATCGTGGGCTGAACCCCGCCGCGCTCTGATGGCGGTGGTCGGGAATGACCTCTCGCTCTCCAGCGTGATTGCTGCCATGCTGGGAAGTGAGGAGATATGGAAAGCGGTAGCCTCCTTCTGTGAAGACGTCATGTCTCAGAAGGAAGCGGCGGAGCGCATGCGGGAGAACGACCCTCTCGCGGTGCCGCTCCGTAGACGAAGAAGGGGCAGAAGACGGCGAATACAACGTCTGTCCCCATCCGCCCCGGGGGGTGATCAGCGGGCGACAGGCACGGGGGCGCCACCGCCTGCGCCACAAGGATCAACCCCTGCGCTCCGGCCATTATAAGGACCCTTCCCCACTAGGGGGAGGTATGAGGGGCCTGCCGTAAGGCGGGCAATCGCCGGTGGGGGACTGGATGCCATGGATTCCCAGACCCCCTCCACTCAGGCGAGGTCGGAGTGCCGCTGGGCCTTTTTAGTGGGTATACCGGGAACGTGTTTACCGGGGAGTCCCACATACCCCTCTCCTGTCCCCCGATGGGAAGGGGATGCGTAATAGCATTTTTAGCCCAGCGACAACAAAAAAAAAAGGTATGTACTTACAGACTTTTTAGATACTTTTTTTTTCATAATTTTAAAAAACCTTTGGCACGTTAAATTGAAAATCCTATCCTATTTAAACACCCGAAAACTGATTACTTACCGTATTGTCTAAGAATATAGAGTTATTTAAGTAATTTTATGGGGAAGACAGTTCAGGTTTATAAGCAGTCGCTCCGTATAAGACACAAAGCTATTTTTCAACTTTATCCTGCTCGATTGATAGACAACCCCACTATAGTTATTAAGACATAGCTAGGCAGCCGATACTTCTTTGTAAAAGACTTTTGCAGCATACAATTACTGCTCATTTGCTCATTTATATTCATTAACAACCTCATAACCCACTTACCCTTTCAATCTTCACCGAATACAATAAAACTCACACAATTAACATCCAGACACTAATGTGTCACGAGCTTAGTAGATGATTCACCAGACAGCAGTGGTCATCTGCCAGACAATGATGTCATTTGTCTGATGGTTACACAATACACCACTTATGTGTTGTTAGTTAATGTGGTAATGTCCATGGGATTAACTAGTGGATAAGGTAATGTTAAGCTTGTTTTATGGGCAGGGTTAGATAAGAATCTTTCTTTGACTGGTAAAGCTGCCGAATTTGTCAAGAGAGTCTGCTACGAAATAAAGGAAAAGGTAAAAATGCTTTCTCATTAATACCTACATATACCTATTAGAAAGATAGCAATCGTTAAGACAAAAACATTCTGTACCAGTATTAAAATCAGTTCAGTAGTTTAGACGTGAAAGCGTAACAGACAGACATACAGACTTACTTTCGCATTTATAATATTAGTAGGGATCATTGCACAATTACAGTTCTATATATTTTTTGGATTCTTAACTATCTTATTTTAATTTTGTCAGTAGGGATTTTTGCGCAGATCTATTTTGTTTGGCCATTTTTTATAGATTCGAACAAAATGTAAGCCGTCTTGTAGCAGATCTTAAAAATAATATCACTTCCAAAAGCGCTTCTTACAAACCTGTAACACTGTACAAGCCAAACTTTACTAACATTTTTAACTACCCAAAATTACTCTCAAAATATAACAACTTTGAGGCAAAAACATGCCTTACCAATATACAAACATGTTCAACTAAGTCAAGTACACTTTACAGTGAACAGGGTAATAAGAATTTTATGTTCTTAAAACTGGCAATAAACTGCTCCTATTTACTGTAAAAACATGCTAAACTGAAAACTGGGAGGCTGTAAATATTAAAATGGGGTCGAATGGGGTCGAAGGGGTCCAAAGTAAGGGTTTCATGGACAATGACGGGTCCGAGTTATGTTAGATAAAATGTTTAATCTCAGCTTAAGTTGTGACAGTTTACATATCCTTGTTGAAATATCTTTACAAATGTCATAAATGCGAAAGTGTGTTTGTTTGTTACGCTTTCAAGCTTAAGACGCTGAATCGATTGAGATAAGCTATTGATGCTAAGATAGGCTATTGTTTATCCAACAGTCGACTTCTATTAACAGTTTAAGTCACAGTCACTTTCAAAGATCCAGAACTTAATAGATATATACCTACCATTTTATTTACTTTTAGAATATATTTTCTATTTATTTTATTTACTAATTATTTTTTTTAGGCAACAACTTAAAATTCCCTTCTAATAATTATTCTGCTTTTAAAATATTATATTTTAGCCTATTTTGGTTTAAAAGCATTTCGTCTCAATAATTCAATGGTAAAGGTGTACTAAATGAATTTACTCTTCAATTTACAATACTGGAATGGAATTTACTAACACTGTTGAATTCTTGATAGACAATTGCTTTACATCTTGCTTCTGAGAACAACTTTACTGTATTATGTTCGGTTAAATGGAAAATGCAAAAAAAAAAACTATTTTCTCAAATTGCAACGTGTGGGACTTGTATTTTCTTGGTGAACTCGCAATTATGATTTTAAAGCTTTTAAAAGGAAATTCAAATTGGCTGCGAAAGTGTTTTTTGAATTTTAAACATTACAAAATATAACTTCCACCAATTCCTAAGTATTTATACTGGAAAGAACAATAACTCTTGCGCAACAACTCTTTTGATAAATATCACCAGACTACAAACGAGTAAACTGACCGAACAAAACATCAGTACTTAGATAAACTGTCGTCCAAGGCATTAACTATACATAAAAACCAGAAGTAGTGAGTCCCTCGGGGGTAACAACAGGGTAGCAACATGGTAACAAAGAGCGGATATTACCCAGTTTTGCATAAACGCCTAACTTTTACATTCTCGACAGAGAAAACCATTTACTTTTCAATTTTGTGGAAAATAAATTGTATCCCAAAATGGTTGACTAAGGAATTTGTAGAGTGGAAACAGGAGGAGATGGTTAAGATAAACTGCCGGCTTGCCAGTACTTTAATCTCTTCTTATAGATAAAGACCCGTTAGTGCACCAGCATATTGCAGATTTTTAGTCGGTTGAAGGTTTGTTCGGGCTAATAAATAAGTATGGAAATAATAGTATTCACAAAGATTTGATAATTATTTAGACGGTATCAGACTGCCTAAAAACTATAATCAAATTCATAATTTTCTTAAAAAAACAAATCTGATCAGCGGGCTAAAATCTCCGACGACTTTTTACTCTGCAGTAATCTGCAGTGTGTTAAACTGACTTATTTTGCATTACCTTACTATGGCAAGTTATAATAATGAACTAACTTTGTAAGAGTTCTTAGGAACCTGGATACTGTGTAGTATAGTATCTATTTCATTATACATCCAAAATTAAACCCATTATAACCGTCACAAACAATTCACCATCTGTTTGTGATAAGTCTAGAACATTCCTTAAGGTTTACCTAGACTGTAGGTAAGGCTAGATTTCGTCCTGTAGTCTAGATTTAGTCTGCCTTGTTTACGTTCCATAATTGACGGTTTTGCATTTCAGTGCCAAAGCTTCGAGAGCTTTCGCTATGCAGCTTAAGTTAAGCTCTGCAAGATAGTTAGACGTCATAGTAGTGAGATTATTTAGAAAGTTGAAAGTTGATAATGAAGTATGGTAATTTACACCTACTTGCAATGAAATTTAAATGTCTAATTAAAACCGCAGTGCTGCAGATTATTAAGTGGTTAGCAGTGGTAATTACGATTTTAACTATAGAAACGTTATATCTAAGTATTTTATGTATGTAATTGTATGTATATTCCCCGGGCATACTTCAACCCTTCTGCCTACGTTCCCCGCAAAACGCGTACCATTACAGTGGCACTAATGATTTTGCCAATCTATAGTAAGATTAAAAATACAACGAAGATAATGATGATGATGTCCTCCTAGCCGATTATCGGCTACGGCGACTGTAAGGAGCATCTCATGTAAGGAGATCAGCCAACCCCGCAGGACATTATAGTGACCAAACTTAACCTACATCACAGGTAATGTACCTACTAAGATATTCCAAATCGAATGTCTCTATATCACTTAGTACTAACACTTCAGATAAACGGTAACCCATCCATATCCCGACCGCAGCACTTCTCCCCGCACCCACTAATACTAACGCACCATTGAACATTATAGAACATGGATTGTGGGTAGTTTCATTAAATATTTAGCAGCTCAAGTGCTGTAATATTGGTTTGCGGTTCGCATTGAGCGTGTGCTAAACGATGAGTACTATAATATTTACGAATTGCATAGTGTAGCTAGCTTAATTATTTCTCCTAATTAATTAAAAGCTGTTACAGCCTTTTTATCGTCCCACTGCTGGGCTGCGGCCTCCTCTCACACGGAGAAGGATTGAGCATTTATCACCACGCTTGCTCAATGCGGGTTGGTGATTTTAGACTATAGTCCAGGTTTCCCCAAGATGTTTTCTTCACCTTTTTATCCGCCATTGGTGTCCAAAATATACTTTAAGACAAACTTAGAAAAGTTGCACTAGTATTTGCCTGATAAAAAGCTGCTGAACCAGTATTTCAGTGACGTTCTCACGGATTTATTTTTCATGTTATGATCATAAATTCCAATACCGAAAATGTTGGCGAGTGCGGTGAGAGGGAAACCTTATTTACTCAGTTTTGTTACGTTTAGATAATGCACTCAGTATATGTTTCATGCACAAATGAGAATACAAGAAAGTTTGTAATACCTTCCTCTTATGTCCTTAACATACCTAGTTATTTTTCTTTTAAGCTGTTCCCTTGAAGTATTTGTTCTATTTTTCTTCTTGTCTGTGTGTGAAATTATGTATATAAACGATTAAATTAATAAGTATTTATTGACTTACAGTAAATAAAATAATTTTAGAACACAGCAAAAAATGCGCAGTTGAACACTATAGAGCCCTAGCCGTATCTTCTATCATATTTTTCAATCTGTGTGCATAAATTCAAGTAAAATCACATGAAAATGTCTAGAATGTAATAAGTACGAAACAAGCTTGTTTCCTATTACACTACAATATTCATAAACAATCTCGCAGCTGAGTTTCAGGCCTCTGTAACGTTAATAGATAACAAACGCGCGAGCTCTGGCAGATGTTTTAACAAAATATCTGCTTATATGGCATACTAGTAGATGCCCGTGGTTTCACACGTATTGCTTCAAGTACTTATAAGACTGGAAAATTTCGTTTGTTGCCCGTGGTACTACCAATAGTACTACCAGTAGTACCACGGGTAAATTTTTCTTTCTGCCCGTGGTACTACTGTCAATAATTTAGGTTTTTATCAACCCTTTTGTTGTCACAGTTGATATTGTCATCTAGTAGTTTATTAGGAGCTTTGCACTTGAGGCTTAGGCCCCCGACACGAAAAGGAGTACTTTAAGATTCTTGTGTCTGTTTGTGGCAATTTGGCTCTTAAATGGATGAACCGATTTCG
The DNA here is from genome assembly GCF_030705265.1 of Helicoverpa armigera. NCBI lineage: Eukaryota > Metazoa > Arthropoda > Insecta > Lepidoptera > Noctuidae > Helicoverpa > Helicoverpa armigera. The sequence continues at coordinate 9,745,048 of NC_087141.1, forward strand.
TTTCGGTGTTATGTTAGGTAAAAGCTTGTTTTCCAGCAGTAGTTCTTAGACTCATTTTGTCAAAATCGGCTGTACCGTTTTAAAGTTGACCCGTTTTCACTTTTAAGTCATGACATGACATTTTACGGATTTCTATTAAATAATGACATTATAACTTCTTCGACTGCTAGATAGTGCCACAGCACCAGAATTCATACCTGTATTAGTATGTCCACTGAGTCGTAATTTTCCTCGAAATCGAAACTTCAATGGATTCACAGGTTCGTTGAAAAAGTTATCTCCTAGTAGACAGGTTCTAGGAACTTAGATACGTTTAAATGTTAAGCTCCAGGTATTTTCTGTACCTTTACTGCTTGTGAGAAAATCATATTACTATTTCTGGCTAAAGGATTTTCATACACCTACGTCTTGGCAAGCCTTTCACGGTAATTTTGAATTAGTACAGTAGGTACAGAGTATGACTGCTTGCAACCTTGCAAAAACAACAAACCATATTATTTTCTCACAAATTCTAAAACTATTTAAAATTTATACTATCTAATGTAATAAAGAGCTAGAGGCTCCGAAACTACTAAACCGACTTCAAAAAATCTTTCACTGTTGGAAAACTACACTCTTCCCGAGTAACATAGGCTATATATATTTTATCCGTTCCAACGAAACTCGAGTGAAACCACTGAAAAACGGCTAATACATGAATTAACGAAATTAAAGATTTTTGCACAGATTACTTAATACTTACAAATTGTAGATTACCTTAACCAATGGATCTAGGTTAACTGAATCAGTGCAACTATATAATATACTAGAGGTGCACCTCTAGCTATATCCGACTTCAGACCCTGACAGTCTATTAATAACCGATGGCTTGCCTTCAGTGTTAATTAAATTGGAGATGGACTTACTGCTGTGTGTACACTTACCTGTGTATAAATACTATTCAGGGTGCCTTTCGAAGTAGTCAAATGGAGCAGGGTCGTTTATAAACTATTTGACTTCAAATTTTGAGTAAAACAGGTTAAAAAATGTTGGCTAAAGAAATTTTCAGCTATTGCGGATTGTGCTTGCAACGGTAACGATTAGGTAACCGGGTGAAAAAATGTTGAAAACTTTACTGAATTATCTGACATTTTATTATTTTTATATTATAAGAATTTGCCAATTATAAGGAAACACTTGTTAAATTTTTAGAGATTTATAATTACTTAAGAAAGCCGACCCCAACATAGTTGGGAAAAAGGCTCGGAGGATGATGAATTAGTTAAGGTAAAAAGCAAGACACAAGTCCACCGGGTAATATTTTTATCGAAGTCAATGAATTCTTAAGAACCTCGAGCTTTGTAATATCCTTAATTTTCTGATCCCACTTTTTCAACCATTATATTTAATGTTACAAGAATAATCTTAGTGCAGAGATAAAGCACGATATTAATAACAGCAGGGCTATATAATTTGCGAGCACTTTGTATGCTAATGTCAGCGAGCGGTGCCCCGTGATTACACATGTTCATGCAAATTGTGAGCACTCGCGTCCTGTGAGGTACATGATACGTGAAGGATGCTGTTGGTAGATTTAAGATTATAAAAATATGCTTTAATATTTACGTTCATGCCTTGTAGTCTCGGTTGCAATAAAATGATTTTCAATACGAGATTAGGCCGTCTTATATGGGAGGGACGTTTATTTCCATGTTTATTATCTTCTGTCAACCAACTCCCTTTTGTTAATTGCTTTGAATTCATGGTACATGTTGTCGTAAGCACATTTTCTTAATTTCTGATTTTCAAGTTGGCCCTTGTTACATTCTGAATTTCAGAGCGACCGATTTCTGATTAATCAGCAACAGGTGTAGCCTAATGTGTTTAGTATGTGTTTTAACATTTGTGGATCAGGCCTAAAGCGCATCAGACTTTTATTTGAGCTGTTTATATGCCCGATCCGAGATAACTTTTCGGTCAATCTCGCTGTGTAAACAGCCAGTTGTTTTCATACATTTCAACCTTTAATTTTATTTACATAATAATATTCCATCGTGGCATCCTCTAGTCGTGGCAGGCAATCCTTCTAATGCGTTAGTAATTCCATCAGCGCAATTAGTAGCGACGTACTGAATCATTAATGCTACAGCAATCTAATAGGTGTTTCAATTATTCAATATGCCGCATGAACATATTTACATTATGAGCGAGTTGTACATCGAGTTAATTAATGTTTATTTAATTATGAATATATGTGAATATTACATGAAATGCCAAACCAATGTTGTTATTTTACGAATCTTCTTTTTAACCAACTATGCCAGAAAGAGGGTTCTAATTTGACTAAAAATGTACCGAAATTTTCATAATTTATGATTATTTGTAAAGCTCGTCATATTCTAACGATTGTTTATAAATAAACTATGACACTTCACACAGGCAATGTTAGATTTTATCTCTAGATTGGACTAAAAATAGCTTGATGCTCCAATCCCTGTACAGGTATCTAACAGATTATTCCAAAAGTAGCTATATATTTATTATTAATTAACTCAACTTCAGCCTTACCACAAAATTAATTAATCGAAGGAAAATAATACTTAAAATACATACCGCACCACACGTCAGGCTGTCGACAACAGACGTAGTTACCCGACACTACAGGAGGTATGTACCTACTTAATGAGAAATGTGTATAATGTGGGACATGGAAATCAGATGTGGGTACCTCACCCTGACCCACGGGTAAATAGCTGAGATTAGGACTAACTGCTACGACATGGTGGTGTGTTGAGATAATGTGCCTATTCTGCATATTAATTGTTTTATGTAAGTACCATATAAGGTACCTATCATATATGATATGTGCCATATAAGGTACCATATTGTCTACCTATACTCTGATATACCTTGATGATAATTTATTGTAATGTCAATTAGTGTTGTTTTAAATTTGTTAACTTTTATCGCTTTCTTCCTTTTGTAATTATGTACATTATCACTTTTATATATACTGTTTGGCTTATTTAATTTCACTGTACTTGTAAATTAGTAATTTTTTACGTGCATGTCTATACTGAAATGTTGAGTTTGCCTATAAGTAATTGTTGTACAACTGCTATTCTACTGTACTAGCTCGTAAGTTCTTGTTTCTTGTATAAACAATTGTTGGTGAACCAGATACATAAAATAAAAAAATACCTCTAATGAGAAAACTTGACGTTTTTAGAAAAATCGTCGAGTAATGTGTTTTAATACGAACTTTCATAACTATTTATCATATTTCTTTGATCTGAGAATATTTCGTCAAAAATACGTAGATTACTATTTAAATTTACAAAATACGTCATATACCCGAAAACGAGTGCTCATCATGTGTATAAAATATTCATCAGTAATTTCCGTAGCAAAACGTAGGTATACAGGCTATAACTTACCGACATTTTATCTACATAGCCCAGTCCTGGGATAATACAATATGCAAATACATTGCAGATCCGCCGAAATAAGTATATTTAACTTTGTACAAAACTAGATGTTTAACCCTCGTAAAGGGAGAGCTACTTAATGTTCTGATTAAAATATACGTAGCCTATATGACAATAACAAATAGCATACAGTATAAGTACCTATTATGATTTTATTAAGTGTAACAATGAAGAAAACAAGCTGAGCCGACCCCAAATATAATTGGCATAAGGAATTATGATGAGTACATACCCACAGTTTTTAAGAAATATTTTTTTGGGCTTCCATAGATATTTCAGAATGTAGGTACCAAATTCCTTTAAGGTTGTACTGGATTTTTATGTATTATAACAGTTATTTTTATATATATTATCAGTGTATCGCGTTCATTCGTTGACATCGGACGCGTTTGCACTGTTCGCAGAAATTATTTTAATTTCGTGCCGAGCGCGGCGTCAGCCGCCGCTTATTTTGATACCATGCGTTCGGAAGAACTCGTGGCGAACGAGGTCCTGGCGTTCCTGCAGTACCAGCTGGACGTCATGGATGAGGTCAGTGTGACCCAAATATGCACCTCGAACTTCACCGAGGAGGAGATACGCAGCGCAAAGAAGCTGTTGTACGAGTCGCTGCAAATGGCAGACCGAATGCCGACCCGCAGGCGAGATGAAAAGGGAGAGAGGAGTCTTCAAGACACCATAAGGCTGTTGAAGGAGACCGACCCGCACGACGTGCCAACGTTCGTGGCAAAGGACTTGCGCAAGCTGCCCCCGGTCACTTTCGACCACGTCGACGTCACCAGGCTGTTAAAGGACATCACAAGTATGAGGTCCAGCCTGGTCGAGCTGCAATTGAAGCTGGAGGCATCACAATCCACCATCGGTGATCTACGTAGCGAGGTAGCAGAATTGCGAAACTCTGTATGTAGGTCACACGCGCATGCCAACAGCGACAACACACGCCACGGACAGGTCAACGCATCGCCGCAACGCGCCGAGTCAGCAAAATTGCACTCGTCGCCTGCCGTCGCCACTACTAGTGATGCGTCACCGTGTCCCGCCCTCCCCGCGTCCCCTGCCTTCGGGACGCCGACGAATGTAAGCACGTCTAGGCTTGGACGTGTTTACTCGGATGCCGTAAAGCGAGATCCCGTCCAACGGCCACCTAAAGCTACTGTGGCGATACAAAATCAGCCCGAAGGAACCCGAGGTACGGTACAATCTGTACCATGTAAAGTTAAAGCTGATGCAGATGGTTTCGTCAAGGTGGAGAGAAGGAAGAAGAAGCCATCTAGCCGAAATCAATGCGGAACTGCGTTGACTGGTCCGAACATGCTGCTGCGCCCCGCAATACCGACGACGCAGCTGTATGTTTCGCGTTTACATCACTCCACGAAGGTCGAGGAGATCGTGGAGTATATACGAGTCAAGACGAGCTGGACCTTAAGAGTCGAGAAGTTGGAGCCGAGACACAATACAAATTTCAAATCGTTTGTGGTACGTGTGCCGACTCAACATCTCGACATGTTCCAGGAACAGTTTTGGCCGAAAGGTGTCGTTTTCCGGCGATTCCGCGGGAGGCTACGCGACACCACGCAGTGCAACACGACACCGCCTATTCGTGTAAACAAATATAATTGATGATTATTGTTATTTTTTATATGTATTAGTTTATAATTATTGTAATTTCATTATGTATGTATTGAATTTTCTATGGGCCCTAGTTGCCTGATATAAACAAATAAAATAAAATAAATAAATAAATAACATGTACTTATGTAACATACATTGTTTTAGAAAAGCCAATTCTTAGAAAATCTAGACTTCACGATAAGCTGCCCTTACCTACTTATAAAGAAGCAGTTATTAAGTTTTATAATATCATTACCTATTTTGCATTTTATTTCTAAACTACGGCTTATCGGTTTTCAACATCGTCTATTTTGGCGTGTTTAACTTTTTTAATCTTTAAAGTAACCACAAGACGTTTTATTGGTCATTTGTTGTGGTACTACGGAACGGTACAATGTAAGCTACAATTTGCACATAATGGTACAATTTAATCTTTCTGATAAAACTGCTAGAAAGTTTCAGTGAAGTGCGAGATTATACAGATGTGCCCTTTTTTCTATGTACCTTCTTATGTATGTATAACAACTTCAGTGTTTATACGATGCATCTACCTCTACAATGGTTGATGACGATGCATTAAATATATGGAACGACTATACCCGAACACCGGATTAATGTGTATACCTAAGCCATCTCAAATAAACGTGTTATTATTAAAGATCCAATTAAAAATATTGGTGGTGCAGTGTCGGTACACCACCGCGGGGCTGTATCGAAGGACCCCGTAGCGGATGCGGGAATAGTTATTTGTTATACAACAGTGCAAAATTGCTTTTTAACCGCGGGCTCAATTTTGATGAATTAGAATCCTGAGCGATAGCGAGGGAATCAAAAGAGCACAAGGTGAAAAATCTTTGCACTCAAGTGCAACACGTAACTTTTCATCCCACCTCATCGAGGAAATTACTATATGCAAAAAAGCAAAATGGCGCGCACATATGAGTATCAAATTAAAAATTCATCATTTTTCAAAAAAATGATTTTTTGAAAACTCAGTTTAAAAATGAAACGAGGTTAAAAATCTATGAAAAAACAATCATAAAAATTACTTAATTAATTAAATAATTATTTTAAGCAGTATTTTATTTGTTTAATATATGTATTTGTTTGAAAAGTCTTATCAAGATGGTCACAAATGGAGTATTGCACACGATGTTCTAAATTCAAATCACTTTGCCGCTCTAGAGGATAAAAACGGCTTTTGCGCTCAGATATCAAAGGGTAAAACTACTCTTTCCGAGATGGTGGGATGAAAAATAGCTTGGTCGGTGATTAGGCAAACCGAGACACAGTATGAGTGAAGCTAAAGGGTTTTTGGTGAAAGGAAAAGGACTAACTTGTACTGGATGGTGGACGTACACGTTGTCGCAGGCCTGCGATGCTGTTTCCTCTACGCGTAGGTTAAATACACTGTCACTCACGATTAGTTCTTGTGTACCGACTACACTAACACTGATTTATGCGGTTTTGAGATGAAGCAGTGCGGTTAATTAATTTTATTTTCACATAAAAATGCGGACCGGTGTTGCGGTGATTCGAAAAGTTTTTGGAACACAACGGTGGGAGCGTTGCGGCGCTAGTCGCGCCGAGAGTTGGTGTGCGCGGCGCATCTTCCTTCTCTTTCTGGTGTATTGTAGCGGGATGGGAGGGAAAGGGAAGGATAGCCAACTCATACTGTGCGGTTGCGGAAGTATAAAATGTTAGAAAAGATGCGTTCGGAAATTGATTAAGAAATAAAACAGTTTATCAAATTAATATGTAAAACTTGCGCGAGCAAATATTCAAATATCGTCAAATTTTGAACTTTCGACTTACGGCAGAAAAGTGTATAAAATCAACTACACTTGCTAATGTAACACAGTTGGTGCTTGTTTATTGACATTCGTCGAGATAAGATCAACACTTGCATCAATAACTCTTTGTGCGCACGTGTTCGTGTGACGGTTATCGAGTGACTGACTAATATGCGGCTGCGCATCCGGTGCAAAAAAACGTTGTGTGAGTAATTTAATTAATCAAGTGGCTTGTTTAATATTGTTATGACATGATTACACTGAAATTGTTTTAGCACATGTGTTTACGGCCAAAAAATGTATAGGTTGTCTTAAGTACGCGTCGGCACGAGTCCACAGCTACCTAGCATATGTTCGCGGCCTAAGATTGCAATCACTTCAATACAATTTGTCTCCCGAAAACTGTAGGCTATCCTAAAATCTGTGTAAAATAGTATGCCCAATTTCTGGCTGATAGTTTATTTTAAAGGTAATTGAATCCAATGACAATTTTTGGTCGGCTTGATACAGACTGGCTAACTGTTCGTTGTACTTAATAAACGCTAATACCATTCATCCTCATATGACTGATGAGCTCTATAAAACTATCAACCGATTTTAAGTTTGCAGTTTAACTATTTAAAACGGTTTTCCTATAAAGTGTGTTGTTTCTGTAATATTTACGAGCTCATCGTGTCGGTGTTCTCACTAACCGTAAAACGGGCTGTAAACTCCGTCAAACGACGTTACGTTCAGATTTAACTGCCCAGTTAAATGTTAAATGGATTGAATACCAGTCACTTAACTCTGGTTTATTAGGTTTTAAAAACTATGGAATCACAATAAATGCGTCTTCTTATTAATGGTTAAAAATCACTCTCTTTGTGTGTAAGACATAATGTGTTGTATTATATTTTGAACAAAACGGTGGCACCTTGTTATGGTCATTGATTGGAATGTGACCTTTATTTTCGTTAGGTTTGACAAGCGCCGCGGTGGCTAAACGGTTAACGCTTGGGCATCGATAGCGAGGAGGCTTGAGTTCGATCCTAACATCGCGCAATACTTTTGGTAGCTTATTTTGCCTTTTTGGGTGTCCAATCCGTTGTAATGCATTCTATCGCGTGAGGGTGGCACATAAGTCCAAACTCCACTTGCGACATTTATCTCAAAGAGGACGGACCTATGTTGATGTGGTCATTGTGAGCTACTATCTACCGGCATAGTATAAATAAGATTATGTTAAAGTGATTCACACATTAAGATAATAGTGATTGTGCTTGTGTAATCCGAACAGGGGTAAGTGCTAGTTTTAAGGGGTTAGGACATCTATAGATTACTTCATATTCAGGTCCTGACCATTTCAATTGTCATTGTTTTAGCCTCACGCAACGCCCTTTGAGTTTGGATCTTAATAAGACCTAAGAACGAAATCTTAGATATACCTATCATAAGGATTATCCCCTGAATACGGAGCTACCGGGCATAGGTGTTGGCAGAGTTCACCATAATTAACTCTCCTGGCGTCCAAATTAGATTAAGTTAGTTTAAGCTTAGGTATTCTGTGAGTGGCTAGTTTTAAGGTTCTGTTAATATACGGTGGTAATCACTGATCTCGTTTCATTGTGCATGAAAAACCCGTAACAACCTATTTTTAGGTATGTACTTTGGTAAATGAATAGTTTTGAAATTAAAACAGGATATAAGCTGCGAATATAAACCTTTCAGGCACACGTGTATCTGTGAATGAGTTTCTTCAGAATTTTCTTTAAATAAGTAATAACATTATCTCTTTTTTTTAACTTTTTTGTCAATTTCACCTATTTTTACTCATTTTCTTATTCCATTTACATTCGTGGTATATTAGCAAGTTAATTATAAACTAGGTACTGGTGAGTGCAGTGTGCAGTCGTCGCGTTCTCAAGCCATTAACTGCAGAGCATTTATTATTGAAGTGCGTTCCTTTGTACTCGCTGTCCACTGAACTGCAGTAAGTGCAGGAATTACCAGTAATTGGCGCCATTGTGACTTACTTTTACTGTAAAATAGGATATAATGGTGTCATGTTGTGGCTAGGTGTTTCGCTGCGGTTGTCAATACTAAAACACCTACGCCACTTAAATATTCAGATAAGTATACCTACATCTGACGCTGTTTTTTGGGCATCTGTAGCAAATTAAACTTACCTATAAGTCATTGCATAAAATAGTTTCACCCGCGTCCCGGGAGGACTAATTCACGCAAGCGGATTACAAATTGCTTATAGAATTTGACGATGAATGTTCTCTCAAAGTTTAGATTGTAAGAACATATACTGTGGAGCTCGAAACTATATAGGTACTAATAAGTATTTGGACTAAAGATCTTTCCATAGACTAACTTTTACAGTACCTTACAGTATACCAATACCATATTCACAAAAACCGCCCACATCCCAACGCAAGTTTATTAACAGCGCACCAAAATACTACAAAAAGTAAAAAGCCACAGAACGCAATCAGCCTGTACACCGCACATACAGGGTGCGGCCACACTCGCTCGACAGGTTTAATTGACTCCCCCTGTAGCACACAAAACTCACTTACTGATTCCTGCTCTCTGAATATACAAAAATACTGTAAGTTGCAGGTTCATTTGTTTATTTATAAAAAAAACAAGAAACAATCGTTTAAAACCTGTGTCAAAATACAAATATAATCTCTACTAATATAATAAAGAGGAATCATTTTTTTCTTTGTTTATATGTATGTACTGTAAAGGCTCCGAAACTAATGAACTGATTTGAAAAATTGTTTCACAGTTGGAAAACTACACTCATTCCTAATAACATAGGCAAAAATCCGGGTACGGGTATTAGTTTTCACGACACGCGAGTGTAACCCCGAGAACAGAACTAGTAATTTATATTACCAAATAGAGAACCACAACCACATTTTCCACGTCAAAAACATCAAAACTATCCATGGCGTGGCTTTGGGGGTAATAAAATAGAAACATACTTACTTAAAAATGTAGCAATGTAAACCGTACACGAACTAAACATCGTTTACGCTAAAACAAGATACAGCACATTATCCCCTATTACTTCAGAACTATTTGCTCGACTGTCAGCTGCTACCTCCAATTCTGCTTACCCCTTCAGACGCTACGTGTAACACAATAGTTTTCTCGCTATATCAATTTCTCACTAGTTGTGGGAGAAAAACCAAATGCTCTCATAATATCTGTAGAAGTATAACAAAGTCATGTCATCTGTAAAGCTGCGTCAGTGAAAAGTTACAACGATTTATCTTATTTTAAAGATAAGTTGTTAATAAGTCCAAAATAAGTGATACTCGATTTATTATATCGTAACAACACGGATAGAAACAACAAGCCAATTGGATTCCAAAAGAATGTTTATTATTCTGCTATCAAACGTGACCACCATTCTTCGTCTCCCCCGTACAAATTCTTCAGAACAGACAATAAATTAACACAATATATTAACTTAACTAAACAATTTACACCCATAAACAACCATATTTATCCACTAAAATACGCACCTCCGAAATTATGACCCAAAATATAAATCCAAATAATCTGCCCCATTCACGCCACGTCCACACACAATGACTAATGATACTACCCTGTCCAATCACGTGATATGTTTGTCTGTCACGTAGTCTCTGCTTACCCCCTTCATGAGTAACGTGAAGTTAATCTAATTGTGTCGCACGTGCGTCTGTGTGCTTTGACGAGAAAGACACGGGAAATATGGCAGGAATGTGCTGGTTGAGGAAAAAAATTATTTTTGTCAAGTATTTTGGTATTTATAGGTGGTATTTGAAACATTTATGATGTACTTAAGGACATTATAGAGATATTATATAAAGATATTTGAAATGTTCGTTTTCATTCATTTAGTCAAAACAGCTCTGAAGCAGGCCTTCCATGAGAGGCTAATTTCTAAGTACAGGTTTCTTTTCCTGTCATTTATGAACCTTTAATAGTTGCTGTAGAGGTCTGTTGAGCAGTCTTAAATTCTGGTGAACTGCAAGCGGACCAAGAAACTGGGATGCTTAGCCAGACTAATAGTTATCTGTAGCATATCTAACGTATCCCGTGCATTGTTGCAGACACTCAGCAGTGGACGTGTCTAACGGTGGCAACAGAGAACATGAGAGGAACCGGTGGCAGCCGCCAGACAGCGACAGGTAACACATTCTAATACTTTACTTGATCTGATTGTTGATCGATAATTAGAAGACCATATATTGGCATAAAGGAGAACTGGTCCAGAACTAAGCCTTCCCTTAAATGAATTTAAAAATCAAGCTGTATTTAATGACAATAAACCTATCAATAGTCTTTCATCAGTCAAATATGCTGCTAAGCTAATAAGCAACGAAAAAGATCGCCATACTTATAGCCGTATGACCTATGGTGATCATTAGAAATCAACGATTACATGGAAAAGTTAATAATACCTAAAGTTATTAATACCTATCAAATGAGATACTTAAGTTTGTAACTGATCCCTAGACCAACTTCCTTATTCTCTGTGTGTTTGTCCTTTCCTCAAGAAGGAAATGACGCAGTATTACAACTTGGGTAAAATATTTGTCAAAGGCTCAAGAAAATCTTCTTCATCCCGTGTCAGTATATTACAAGGTTATTCCTTACCCGACATAAACAAGGAAAAAGGCAATGTTGAGCCTGTAAGCCTGAAACATATGAAGTTAGGTTATTATCGAAAATAATCCGAACCGAGTTATCAACGGTCATATTTGGGTGTTACTGGTGCAAATCTTTCTATCAGCTCAGATTAGCCGCAAGTCTATTTAGGGTTCTTGGATTATAGAATTTTCAGTAATCCTGTCAGACATTCAGATAATATAACTTTTCATATAAAAATAACTCTTGCTATACATTTTTTGTTTTTCAATTGTGTTTACAATCACTAATTTTGCTGGAAAAACGAGGTAAATCAAAATCCCTTGACGTCATATTATTATTTGCTGACATAGGACATAGGTACTTTCGTTATTGATCTTAATAAAAATGTTATTTTTACCTCAATTTCAAATAAACAAAGGTTTACAAAAGAGATCATGCACAAAACCGTGTTTTTACCGAACCGCAGGCGTTTTTAAAAGTTATAATTTATGACCACAAGACATACAGCCTCCATAGACGCAAAGTTCAACAAAAAATAATAATTTCAAAGAACGTTTTTACAAATCTGCCGTGAATGGGGCAGAGATAAATGTCGTTAAGTGTTGCAAACACAAAAAATACAAACTTTTAATTATAGTGATTTTAAGGTTTTGTTCAAGTATCAAGACTTTTTGTTTGCGCTTTAAAAATGTAACATACAATTAATGATGTAATAAGTTTAAAGTTATTTGTGCATTTTGATTTAATTTTCGATAAGATTATCACTTTTTATTTACAATTGCAATTTAACAGTCAGTTACCATTTAATATGCGTTTTTTTTTTAAGAAACAAAGACTTGTTTCTTTTCCATATTCGTTTTGAGAGTTGTGGCTTTAGTTACGAAAATAGTACATGATAATATTATATTTTTAAAAATTTTCATTAGCGACTTGAGGTGTTCATGTATAGCTGATTAGACACAACATACTCGCTTTACCTATAAAATTAATTAACAATCTTAACCTCCCTAACCACAAGCAGTGCAAGTGTCAACTCGTTGAGGTCAGAGTAGGCGTCGACAACGTCGAGGCGTGCGCCCGCCGAGTAACGATCAGTTAGTGGTTACCCACGACTAGCACTGACAGGTTACTGCATCAGCCGTGTCAGTTACTGCATCAGATATGTCAGTTACTGTGTTGTGACCATCAGCAGGGTTTGGAGACGTTTTAAGGTGTTGGGTTATTTTGATGACTTTGCACGCAATTGACTGATGAACTATTTAAGAAAGATGGTGGACAGATGCACTAAATCAGGCGTTGTGATATTGCTTTTCGTCTTATGGCTTATTTTTTATAGGATTTTTTTTTAGTGCGGCATTGTTAGATAAATGAAAGACAGCTGTGAAACTTCCCCTAGAAAATTTCAAAAAAGTCAGTTACGGGCTCAGACAGGATCTCTTCAATGGCGATTTTTTACTGGTTTTAAACCCAAACCTAACTACAGATTTAACTTAACTCTAATGCAATAGCCAGGCTACGGGTGATAGCAAGGGTATTGATAGGCACAACTGTCCTACAATTTGACCAAGACTTTGAACTCTCTCATTTCTCCTTAGGCTGTCTACATACCCAGCGACAGGTGACCGCTCAACGCTCCTCCGCTCGCACGCGGCCAAGTCCGCCGAGTGCGGGCAGGGATCGCCGCGTCCCCGCCGAGTGCCGCGCGAGTCGCGCCGCGTGTCGCTGGCGCAGGCCTCGGGCTATGTGCAGCTCAACCAGTATAGATTGCTCGAGCCTATTGGACAGGTTTGTTGACGCCCTTATTTTAGAAGAAGCGAGATGTTGAGGAAAGTTTTGCTACCCAATACTTTAATCAGTTACTTAGCCACACGTACCCAATTTGAATACAGAATAACTTCTAGCTACACGGGTTACAAATGTGTATAATACAGGTAGAAATATTTGGCCTAATGGATGCAAAGACGTAGGGGTATGTGTAGCAGGTTCAATTCCAATAGATCTAGATAGGATCTTGTCATCATAAATAGGTACCTAATGAATTAGTTCATGATACGACTATCTTTATTTCGGGTTACATATGTAAATAGTTGGTCGTTTAATCCGTAATCTGTGTAGCTTACGGTCACTGCATCTATCACCGAAATATCAAGTAACAAAATAATCACTTCAATCCGTATTCAAATGAAAATACAACACTGAAAAAATCCCACCTGCAGAGCATATTTAATTTAGCAAAACCTCCTGTCCTTTATTTCCTTTTCCCGCATACTTTTGCGTTTGTTTATCCGGGAATATACATCCGGTTTGAGTACAGAGAGGGCAGTGACCCGGCGTTGTGTAACGAGACTTTGCTAATTGTACTGGAAGCGACATACTGTTGCTGGGTAATAGGGGACAACTTTGTTGGTTTTATATACATGCTACTAATACTACGAAAATACTTGAGGGTTCACTTGGGTTCTATGGGATTACTTTCTTTTCCATAAGTAAGTGTTCCTATCTTATGTCCGAGTAAAAACTATGTTTCGAGTTTAGGAACATTATGTTATTATATTATCATACCAACTTGTGTTGACAGTTATTGCTGACCAATTGCAAAGAATCTACCTATTTCTGGGTTCTCCCTATTAACTTGTCTCCATGGACTGGTTCTAGTGACTTTGCGCCTACTTTCACCCGTTCTATGTGCCCCTAGCGCTTACACCGCACGTCCAAGCAATCATTTTCCACGACTTTAAACTAATAGTAAGATTTTGGACAGCTTAACTTTCTTCAAGAGATTGGATTTTTGTAAAATGCAAAAAGATTTTCGTGAACCCCTCTACATGTTATGCTTAAGTTGAAGATTTTTGACAAACAACCCCTTTAGCTGTAAATATAATATTTGCTTTGTTTCAGGGCTCATACGGGATTGTCAAGTTAGCCTACAATGAAGAGGATGACACGCACTATGTAAGTGTTACAACTTAGCTTAAGTTTATGTACAACTTCTCGTTAAGTGGCCTCTTGTACAGGAAACCTTCTAAAATAGCTGTCTTGTAGAGGACCGTTCTATTGTCCAGTTTAAACTTTAAACCGTAATTACTCGGGCACATAAGTCCTCCTTTAAAGTTAGGAGGAAATATATGGCCAAGTCACTATAGTTTAATTAATACTCAGAACAGTCTATCAGTAAATCTTCTTGTTGTATAGTTTCAGAATTTTATTTAATAAATTCATAAATTTTTGGTGGTTAACGTACAGTCTAAAGGAGTTGAAGTATCATAAAAAAGTTTAAATATGACACTATACCATCATCACATCAGCCAATTTCCATCAACTGCTATGAACGTAGGCCTCCTAGAATAAGCGCTAACTATCTCGGTCTAGTCCACTAAATAACTAGACCAACAATATCTCTAAACGTATGACATATCGACGTCTAGACATCCACTCATAATTATAACATTAGCAAGGATAAACACTTCTTAATTCTAATAAAATAATCTTCTTGATTACTCCTCGAGTGCTAATGACTATTTCTGTGAACCGCCCAAAGGTCAAACATTAATTAAACCTAATACAAGTGAAGATCACCAAATTAATAAACTACGTAATATATCAAACTGTCTTGAACGCCACAAACTTGAGGAAAATACATTATTGAGAGATAAGAGACTACACTTAATATAATTGAAAAAATAACGTTACCGAACATTTTTGGATCGATCTTTCTGTGACTAGAATTTTGGTAAACTTTGGATAAACTTGTGCTAGTTTTATATCAATCATAACTTTCTTAGTACAGGCTTTATCAATACATCTAGGAACCTACCTTTTTATCTCTTGGTATATCGCAAGGACGAGAGAATACGATCTTCGCGGAAATCCTTACAAATATTAGTAAGGAAGCATATTTGCACGTGGCTGCAATTCTTTCAGTCGTACTTATGTAGTAAAATGGCTAAGGAATGGAAAAAGGACCAATTTCCTTAATTTTAATAGTTTAAGGATAAGGTTGACGTTTTTCTGGCAGTTGAAGTGATTCCCTCAGGGCACAGGTAAAACTTCGCGAAAACAAATACAAACAAGGAAATATCAGAAAAAGCTTATTGCCCTCCAATAAATATAAGGTTGTTAGTTGATAAAAGTTAAAGGGATTACTGTGATGGGATCAACATCCGCTCTCACCGGAAACAATATAAGAAAAGCGAATTCTAGTTAAATGTCAAAGCGATTACCTCGTAACGTGGTTCTGGGAACTACGAGTTACTAACTGAAAGTTTCATGCTTAGGTACCTGAGACTGTGAATAAAGGTTTTGTTTTTACGTTTTCTTGTAATAATACAGATGAAACTCTATTCATAAGTAAAAATGTTTTTTTTTAAATCGATTGACAAACAACAGGTTTGTGCGGCCAAACGTAAAACATATAAACATCCGAATTAAGAACCTTCACGTTTTAGGGAAATCGGTAAAAAAAATAACGCTCAGGACAGAACTATAGTCTGACCAAGTAACTAGGTTGAGAAGGTCAAATTGGCAGTCGCTCCTTGTGAAACAATCGGACTCAACTGCTTCTGTATACCTACTTTTTCCAACATAGTTTAGGTTAAGCACATGCTGACATGAACTGTTAAACCTAGCTTTCATTACCAACAACTATATGGATCACTTTTCATTTAAATAAAAATTAACCCTACAATTCCTTCCCCAGGCAATGAAGATCCTCTCCAAACGCAAGCTAATGCGGCGCGCAGGCCTGTTTGGGCGGGCCCCGCCGCGACGCCCGGGGCCCGGGCCGCCGCCCGACCCACTGCAGCGAGTGTACCGCGAAATAGCTGTGCTCAAGAAACTTGACCATCCTAATGTTGTCAAGCTGGTTGAGGTGAGGACGCAGACTTACTAACTAAATTCAAGTTAAAAAAAAAAATCAAATAGGCCTTAGGGAACAGGGCAGGAGGAGGAAGAAGAAGGCCTGTAAAAGTTTTTCGAAACTTCAAGCCAATTTCACTATTCCTAAGAGTGGGTCGCATGGAGAAGAATCGGCAAGAAACTCCGTAGACAATCTTTTCCTATCAATAAACTATGTATTTGTTAATATGCACACTGGAGATTAGAATTAATTCAATGGGACTAATGTCAAAATCCTATCTCTAGTTAGCAATCAACAGATAGATACATAGCTAATTGAAGTCCGCAGTCAGAAAAGAAGAAGTTCTTGAGTATTAGCTTTTGTCCCACGGGCTTCGAGTATGTGGATAAAAAGTTAATTCATAGCCTTTTTCGGTACCTACATGGGCTATCAAACTCAAAAATATTTTTTCAAATCGGTGATTTGTTACCTCTTAACAAAAAATAAGATATTCTTCAGCTTATAATGTTAGTAGACACATACGATTAAATTAAGTTGTTTTTCATATAAATACAAACAAAATAAAAAGGCACAAATCCTAATAAATGTCATATGAAAGATAAATACCGTCACGCTGTGAGTCTTAATTGTTATTAAACACAACTGACCTTTCACAATATTGACTCTCTCTATTAGCGAACGTACACATGACTTTCTTTCTTTCTTTCTTTCTCATGTCACACTAATTGTAGCGTAAGGTTATTTTAGGTACGTTTTATGGTAATAAATACAAGGTATTCTCAAATAAAGTGTATTTTTCGTCAGTCTTATTAAAATTGAGTTAGTTATCCCCCGGAATCAATAGGATTTCGATTACACTTACTTGCATGAAAAATGGGTCAGTTCCAAAAAATTGAATTTTTTAATGTTTTTTTTTCGAATGTACTAATATGTTGGTAATTAAAATTAAATATTGCTTTAGAAATTGACGATACTGGTTTCTGGTTAACTGGTTTCTCTGTTCCTGGATTTTTTTATTTGAGTACCTATCCGGACAGAGTACGCAAGCCCTATTTTACTATCACTATTTCGCGGAAACAGTTGATTGACCGTTTGGTCCACACAGAGTTTCTGTTTTATTTGTCAAACGTTTTTCACTGTTCCCGTACATTTTATTTCAGTTCCTGAAATCCAGAATATAGTCTATCGTCAATTCGCAGAAACATTGAAATTTTATACGGCCGTATATCAGATTCTATAGCTTACGTGGTACAATAGTATATGAAATCTGAAACAATGGACGCCTATATAAATTCACTCCTTTTTCACTTTAAGCTATTTATCTATCTATCTAGCTATAATCCCTAAAAGTTATAACGTATTTTTTAACACAATTTTAATTTATACGTTAATTAAAGAATATTGTACTCATAACCACATAGGAAGTGGTGAAGGGCGGGCGTTTTGGGGGCTGTCTTTGTTTAGCGGGGGTTATTTTTTAAATATTTTTGACTGACTAATTATTTCTTTCCACTAGGTACTAGATGACCCAGCAGAAGACCATCTGTACCTGGTGTTCCAGCTGCTGGAAGGTGGCCCCGTCATCGACATACCCACTGACAACCCACTGAGTGAACACCTCGCGAGGAAGTACATCAGGGACGCCCTGCTGGGGGTGGAGTACTGTAAGTGAACTTACTGGTTCATTATTAAAAATATGCTATATATCTAAAGATCGGATGCTTAGTTAGAAAATCAATGCTTCTTAAGATAGATATGAGATTAAGCAACGCTTGGCATGGTTGGTCCGTGGAGGAAGGCCTTATGACATAGATCAGGATCCAGTCGGGAGGTAAATAGGGTAATAGTAGGTATACTATACCTGCGTCTGATTAGAATCACAGGCGACCCTGATGAAGATAGAAAAGGCTAGGCAGATGATTTATATTTTTTTTTAAGACGAAACTCTTAAATAATGACTTTATTTGATGCAATCTTCAAGTGATTTTGGCATATCTATGCTTTGAGTTTTAGTATATCTTATAGGTAAGTTTTCGCACTCAACTAAAAATATCTTGAGCATGCTGCAAATGTTTTAAAATGCACCTTTGCCCTTTATAAACGCAAAGGCGCTACATTACAATAAGGAAACACATAAGCAATTTACAACAACACAGACAACAGACTCTTGTTAACATCTTGACATTTAGATAAAGTTTTTACTCTAGAAACATTTTCTCTAACACAACATTCTATCTCTTGGCAGTCGGGTAATAAAAACTTCCTACGTTGTTACATTGCAGCATTTTAAACCATGTTTTAATCTTAGAATTGCTACAAAGACCAGGGTATAAAGATGTAGATAATTTTCCGTCTTCCTCTTCCTTGAGACAGTCCCTCTGGTCGTAAAAGTAAGTACAGTAGACTGCACATCAGTGGTAACTGTCATGCACTTTAACTCAATAGTAATAAGTACGATTTTCCTTTAAAACTGTTACCACTGACCTGAAGTTGACTGTACAATGTTACAAGTTCCACTGAATGCTGGAGTTCCTGTCAAGTTACGACTTTGCACGAGTTCCCGGTTTATATTTAGTTGTTTCTGTGACCTTTTCGCGTCACACTGGCTTAGATTGTCACTTTTAGGTTATAAAAAGGGTTATGGTTTTTACAATCGCAGTGGAGTGGCTTTCTAGATAGATAAGCACTTGTTCAACCTATAGTATAAGTCAAAAATTGTAAGAACTTTTTTTTGAAGAAAAGTATGAAGTTTCTTGTCGGTTCTTGTCCATAACATCCACACGTTGGAACCGTGCACCAAGCTATTGACACCAAGCTATTGACACCAAGCTATAAAAACCTTTGACATTCCATAAAATAGTCCTTCAATTGCGATTGTTCAATTATATTATTTGTTTAGTTCTACTTTTTCATTCTGGTAAGAGTTTTCATGCGGACGGGTTTTTTTTATTTCATTCAGTATTTTTACCCACATATATACGTCAACCCCACCATACCTTCTTAGATATTGTCAAGTCAATTGAATGTGTTTCTTTCACGTCAATAAAAACCATCATTTTTATAAACATTAATATGTATATTAACTGATCAGATTTTTCTGCAAGCTCGTGTACTGGGTCAATATTATCTATTCGAGTCTCGTATCAGCTAATGAACAGGGGTGTGACTCTCCTTCCTCCCACCACGCAGTCGTAAAAATGTCGTAATATTTTAATATCAGCCAAGTCAACGGTTCTATGAGATACCAAATGAAGTGTTGCTGCTTATACTGTCATATTTTGCGTAGGCAAATATATTTTCAATGTTATAATATTACTTTGAAGTAAATCTTAAGAACCTTATAAAACGTGTTTTAAATACCAGCAACTTTTCTCTAAAATGACTATACAGTAACAAGCCTGAGGGAAAAGTCTGCCTAGAAAAAGGAGATTAAGTTTTTAACTGTGGCCAATAAACTAAAAAATAAGCGTCTTACAGAACATGTCCTGTTTTTCCTCGAACCCCTCACATTCCATAACGGCGATGTTCAATTGTCACATACATAAATATTCAGTAAACACATAAACGTGTTCGGCCAAAACAAACATTTCTATGGAAAACAATTTATCCTTTCTGATATCCTGAAGTTTTACATCAGGATTACACGCATAGATATTACTACATTTTTCAAATAGGTGCAATTTTTGCAAATATAATATCTCCGTAAAAAGGAATCAGAAGCTAGAAAATCTGACAACTAGTCTTGCCAAGGGTTATCGGGTTCGGGGGTTGAGGAGGTCACATGGGCACTCACTCCATGTAAAACCGCCCATATGTTTTTTTTCTTGGTGACATAGAAGTCCAATTTATACCGTTAGGTTTTTTTTGGCAAACATTATAATTGTGTTGTATTTTATACAGTGTATGTAAACATTACTGAGAATGAAAAAAAACAAAAGGATTAAAGGCCCTGTAAGCAACAACTTAAATCCTAAGAGAAGAAAAAGGTAAAACTTTTACAAAAGATATTTTTCTAGTGTTGTGCAGTGCGACGAAAGTAATAGTAGTTCAACGGCTCTCCGATACAAAACGACAGTTTCAGATTAAAAGTTGGAACAATAGCGCGGATTCTTAACTTTTGTTAAATAACTGGAAAATTGTTGAAGTCTTCGAGACTACGGTAACTTGAACACCGAGAGCTACTCTTGTTTTAATAATGAACTAGCTTATACCTGACTTTGCCTGTGAAGTCTTAAGAATGCCTTAAGATACCTTGATTAAACTTATCCTACAAATCTTCTAAATCTGGTAAGGTTAAGTAGGTCGGACGAAAATATGTAGTCGGTAATGTATCTGAACGTTACTCATTTATTATCCATCTATTCAAAGAAGTTACACGTTCACTAAGGCTAGAACCCTAGAACTCTGCAGTTCACTGTGCAGCCGACAGTTTGGAGCTGTCGCCCCTGACTGCTTCAAGCGGTCCGTGTACTGCCGGCCTTAGATATAAAAAAGAGCTGTTTACTGCTGTTCCATTTTTTGTAATTCCTGATCCTTCCACATGCTTCAACATACCTGCTAAACGGTTCATTCTAAATTAAAGAGCTTCCCACAGTACACTACCAGCGCATAGCTCACCGCGACATCAAGCCAGCGAACCTGCTCCTCGGTGAGGGAGGAGTGCAAGTAGCAGACCTGGGCGCCTGCGGGGAGCTGGCGGCGGCCGGCAGGGTCTCTGGTACCGTGGGCACGCCAGCCTTCAGGGCTCCGGAGGCGGCGGCGCCTGCTGACAAGTATAGTGGAGAGGTAAGTTTTAAGATGACTAGTGGGTCGATACATTGAATGGATAGCCTGGTCAGCGTGAACAAAGTTATGAAGATAAAGGCAAAATTGATAGATGGGTTTACTTGCTTGCCTAACCGACCATGTGTGAAGGTGGCGCGATATTTATATTCTAGAGAGCGTATTAATGAAGTTAATTTGACTATACTCTAGCTCTATCTATCTTTGCAACTCCTTAAATTAGCAGACCAGTCATAGTTCGTGCACACAATATTAAATTTCATATGCACACATGACCCCAATTGCATTCATTTTCATCAATCACCAGCTCACATGCAAAACTGTACATTATCTCTTATCCTGTCTTTTTCCTCCAGGCAGCAGACATCTGGTCTCTCGGAGTAACTCTCTACGCGATGGTGACTGGCAAGGTTCCCTGGGTGGGCAGTTCCGCGGTGGAGCTGCAGAGGAAGGTCCTGGCAGAACCGCTGACCTATCCTCCTAGGTTTCAACCCTCCAAGCAGCTGAGGCATCTCCTCAGTAGGATGCTGGACAAGGATCCTAGTACTAGAGCTAATCTGCAAGAGGTTAAGGTAAGATTCCAGTTTCTAGATGTTTTTCAAGCGTTAGGGATTTTTCAAGCTTTGTAAATAATCTAAAAACCTTAATAACACTTGCACTTGTTTTAATAACGATAACTCTTTGAACGTAGGCGTATCCTCGTGTAAGGATTACTTACGGAGACTAGATACTGCGGAATACACAGTTAGCACTACTTAGATAATAAGTCTTTGACTTGAAGCTTTTGTTTGAGTGGCATCCGAAAATACATAAGAGTGTATTAATGGATACATATTTAACAAATAAGCTTCTTCATCTCTTTAACATCAAAATCCAAGCTCTATCGGGAATTCCCTGAATTTATTAGCGATCGGGTTATAAGATGTCTCATTCGTGAATAAAACGAACCTGAGAACTTTCTCTCCAAAGGTCAGGGTCAACTTTAACTCCTAACAAAGCGAACTCGTCCTGGAATAATCAAATTGTGAGGGAACGCAATGAGTGCAGCAATTCGACCAATCTGTATTGTTCGCGCGACCTTCTCAAAGTAATTGGCTTACTATATCATATAGAATTGTTATCCCTTTGTTACAGCTGTTGATTCTCCTTCTAGTAAATAAATAAATAAATTTATTTAGTTGTAACTTTCTGTTTTTGGTAAATTAAGTGTATTTAAGTGGGGTTTTCTTATGTATGTAATTTCAGTATAAAAGTACCTACTCACTGCAGTCTTAGCTGCCAGCCTTACAGTTGGCCCAATAGTTGGTAGATTTTAAATAAATTTTTCAGTCAGGCTGATATCATCCGGATACCTGGTTGTTGAAATGTGCTTACTATTAACATCTTCCTACTGATTTATGACCGCTGACTAATTTAGACCGATCAAAGTTTCGGCTTACTAACATTTTGCAGTCTGCTGGGGTCTTTAAGGTTATTTTTTGAGTTACCTACCTAACAGAGGAAATGCGATTGCTTTTCGACAAAAAGAAGAGCATGTTTACTCACACTATAACAAACAATGTGCAACGCAATTATCTCGCCAAAGCAGTTACTGTACCGCAGTTGTAAGTAGTTTGTCGGGTTAATTTGTCAGTAGATGGTAGCAGTGCAGGATAAATCAAGTAAAGTGCGACTCGTTATTCGTCCAAGTTAGTTCTCTCCGTAAAGTTAAACTATTACGATGTTGTCTGGACGTGAGTGGCGCGTAAGTACG
The DNA here is from genome assembly GCF_030705265.1 of Helicoverpa armigera. Classification (NCBI taxonomy): domain Eukaryota; kingdom Metazoa; phylum Arthropoda; class Insecta; order Lepidoptera; family Noctuidae; genus Helicoverpa; species Helicoverpa armigera. The sequence goes on from NC_087141.1 coordinate 9,767,947, forward strand.
CCTTTATGTTGAAGGGTTAGATAACTTGTTCTAAGGAAGGTATTTGAAATCTGATTTGGTGATGTAAAATTAAATAGGATTTACTAATAATTACATTTTAGATCTCCTCGTCAAAGAAATGGGCATCAACTTCATTTGAGTCCGAAACTTGTATGCCTTTTCAAAACTTGTTCAAACTGCAATATTGTCTTCTGTTCGTCAGGATCACGAGTGGATAACAGACGGAGGGAAGGATCCTCTACCTTCAGAACAGGAGAACTGCCGGCTGGTGGAGGTGACGGACGAGGATATGGCGCAAGTCGTCACCTCCATCCCCAACCTGTCCACGCTCATACTCATCAAAACTATGCTTAAGAAGCACAGCTTTCAGGTAGGTTACTTAAATTTCCTATATATCCTAGATAACTTGCCGAATTGGGTATGGAAAGAATGGAAAGAATCGACAAAATTTCGACTTTTATCCCAACAATGGCACAAAATACGGTCGGTCACGGTCAAAATACTTGAAACAAAGACCTTCATGGTAAGGGAAAGGATGGTGGTATTAAGATATATTCATTCTCCATCTTTGTCCTCAGAACCCGTTCCTCCGCAGTCGGGAAGGCAGCACATCTCGAAGAGAGTCAACCAGCGCTCGTGGTGAGAACTCCGAGAAACCCTCGGCAGCTACCAAGCGAGGGGGACTGGCGAGAGCTGGCAGGTCGCTGTCTGCTCCTGGCAACTATCTTACTGAAAGGTAGCCTAGATCAGTTATCAATGTCTTTTGGTAGCTGAGGAACCTGCTATCCTTGCCACGAAATACTCATTTTTGTATTTGTTTCAGTAGGCAATCTTCTTTCGACATTGGGCTGGAGTCAGTCCAGGAGTCCCGCGATCAAAGCCAGGATGCGACCGCTAAGAGTCCGGTAGAGAATGAGAACACAAGCGCACGGTGATACTCTCCCCGCGCGGCGCCTCCACCCGCCGCCGCCGACCAATGGCTCGTCCGCATTCGCATCGTGTTCGAATTCGACTAACCAATTGGGTATCGGCATTGCTGCCACTTTTAAAAAGTTTTGCCAGCGTAAATAATTCATTCGTACTTGAAATGCATTGAATTGATATTTTTTTAATAAATTTTAAATGTATCGTTGTCGTCAAAATCCGAACAGCATCAGGCTGCTATGTGATTTATGTAAAAAGAAGGAGTTCCGCTGTTTCAGATCTTGACGTCAGCTTATAGAAGAAACTTAAACTTTTCACTTAAAATTACTAATTCATTCATCAGCTAGTCCTATTCACTTAATATTGTAAATATTTTAACTAACATTTGTCCTCTTTGACTTAAACAGCACTTACTTAAATATTTTTAATAAGATAAGTATTTAGATTTACCACGAGGCTGCCTCGCTGACTCGCTAGAAGCTCAATGGGCTTAGAGCATATTGTGCTGCTAGAGAGCAATATTTACTCTAATTCTTATAACATTTTACTCTTGAATTTATTATAAAATGATGCCTCGCATGTTCGTGTTGTAAAAAACAAAATGTTGTGCAAAACACGGCAAAACCTGGCTGTTTCAACAAGATAAAGTGTTGCCATGTGTAACGCGCGGGAGGCGAGGCAGGCCCGGTACCGAGCAAACTTTTACAAAGGCCGTTATACTGTAAATATTTAAGCATATTTTTAATATTAATTCATAAAAAATTGCTCAATGCTTGTTTGATATCGTTGTACATATTATAAGCTTTTAGGTTAAACATCGTTTTGTGAAAATACGAACTATTTACAATGGGCTTATTCGTGTTTATATTTCGCGTAGTCTTGATTTTACGTAAAATTATATCTCAGACTCAAAAGCATCCCTCGGGATATGAACATTTAGATTTTATTACACCTACTTTATGTGTTAGCCAGAGATTAAATCACTTCTATTTGTTCAAAATTACTCACCGTTCTCGCAAATCAGGATTTTGGAAAATACTTTTCCTTCCCTATTTTCCCGTAATATTGCCCATTGTATCGTATTTTGTATTTTAACGAAACCTTTGTTTTTAATTATGTATTAACATTTTAAGTCTAGGGGTCGTTGGGCAATTTCCAATTTATATTGACGAGTATCAATTTAACAATCATTGAAATTATGCTATTTGCAATGCAAATATTGCCGCCTCGTTTGAGTTTTACATTTTCCAGAATTTATTTAAATCCTCCATAAAGGCTATTGATATTGCAATTTCGTATGCAGGTGGGTTTTATGAAATGACATGTTAATGGGCGCATATCCCGGCCGCTTCCATCGAATATTCTAGACCTCCATGTACAGGGGTCGTTGGTTCAGTTTGTGGTCTGTGGTCAGTACCTAACGGGAGGATATGATCCGGAATTATTGATTAAACCTCATGCGGTTGAATATTAGTTACGCCCAAAATTCAATGTTGAGTTTAAATAATGATATCCTCGATAGCAATTGTCCCAAACATGATAGGTTTATTATGAGAAGTATGTTTTTTAATTGACATCTAAGAACAAACTTAGGTTAACTTATGTAGGTATATAAAATTGCCCAAACCCCTAGTCATTTTGCGCCCTGAGTACAGGTAACTGCGTGTAAATAGCGAGCAGCTACGTTTATAAGAGATTGACCAATTTTCACTGTCAAATTAATTTCAATTATATTGACCATCTATTGAGTCGAGAGCGCATTTATACTCTGTGCATTGTGACAGCCCGACGTTTATGTCAAGCGGAAATTATGGCGCGAAATACGTACAAAATGGCGGAAGTTATTGACAAATTCAGGTGTTCGATTGTGGCAATAATTTCGAGGAAAATTCGCTTTTGCGGTAGAGTTTTAGTACTTATTGAAGTAACAACATTTCAATGTTGTTTTTATGTACATTTGTGGCGTCTATTTTGGTTTGTTTATTTGAATTGCGAGTATCTAGCGAAGCGGCCATTTCATTGATTTATGAAACAATATTTACAATAAGTTCCACTTCAAATTACTTTTTAATGTTAATTATGATAACAATGCACAGATTATAAATAAAATCATAGATAAGGTGCATGTTAGTGTACAGGGTCCCGATCACCGAAGTACTTACGATTTTTGTGTAAAATAAGTAAAATAAAAAGTTTTCTATTAAATATTTTAATTAACAAATTTGTCCAAGCTTAGATATTAGGTGAAAGGAATTTTATTGTACACGTTTTGCTGCGATGTTCTCTGACGGACACTTTAACATTCTTTTTCGAACGATTTCATGAAATTAACTGAAAAAAAAGCTTGTCTGAAAAATGGTGTTGCTTGCAAAACTTAAAGTAGACGCTTATTTTTATCATGCTTAATTGAACTCGCTCAACTTGTAACTTCATCACAGTTTTTAATCCCTTAGCAGCACAGGAAAACATTTTTGCAATCCTGTTTTAGCATTTTACCTGTAGCACAAACTCAAAGACAATTTCTGCATTTAATATTGTTTTTTTATAGAACCGAGATATTATTATATTTCATTATAGTAAAATGTTAAAGTGTCTAACAACATTTAATAGCCTTCGCTATTAAAACAGTGTTCCGAAATAGATTAAATAAAAATATTTTTATTTTCCCCTTATAATAAGCAATTATTGACTGTGGCAACTCAGCCGTTAACGTTTCTTTGAGGAAAATTGATTAATCAAATATTTAACAATATCAAAATATTAATCAATTTATTTCAAAGGATTTTATTACAAATATTTTGTAATCATCAAGATTTATGTTATGAGGGTGTACAAGTATATCTTTGTGAAATATTTCAAGATTTTATTAACGTTTACCTCGATGACATGCTTGTGTTTTAGGCATTTTGCACGCTCTGTTGGCCCGTCGAAAATGGAGATTATTTCAAATGAGATTTTACTTTGACGACAAAATAAAAACACGTATTTTATATAAAAAATATAATAGCTTGAAATCTTTATTTGTACAGTAAGTCTTTTTAAAAACTTCTAGTGTTTAATCTGCTAGTATCAACAATTGTCACGTCTGAGATCAAACGCTCGTACTACATAATTAAATGCGGGTCTCATTAACATTCGTATTTGAAGTTGGTTTGTATCCGCAAGTGGTTGGGTATGCAGAGCGCCTTACCCTGCCTTACCCCCTACCCTCCCGGGTCAGAGAACACCCCTTATCCTTTGCAAGCCAAGGTCCAAACTTATGCCTTTGATTGTTGTGATAGTCTAGAACGAAGGTATGCTTATATTAATTCTAATTAGTCATTACTAAAAAAAAATGAAATTTTAACACATTTAAAATATTATCTCTCAGATTAAAAAAATATTATTATTATAGAGAATAATAAACGAAGAAATTTTTAAATAATCTTGCGATGAAGATTTTAGTGATAAGTTTTTCATTTTTAAAAGATTTCTTTTATGTTATTTTTTTTAATGTTCGTTGTTTTTTCTTATTTTTTTAAATATTTTTTGTGAAAAACGTTTTATATTTATGATCTGTGAATATAAATTGAAATGTATTCAATTTTGTACTGTAATAACATTGGAAGATGTTGAACATTGTCGCTATTAGCATTCACGAGAAAAAATCCAATATGTCTGCCTAATGTTATACAAAAGTCACTTTAGAATTCTAATTATTGAGAAGCAATTTAATTTCAATTTCAGTCTCGTTGAGATTGGTTTTAGGAATAGTTTTCTATTCTATATTGGTTACTACGTGTTTTTTTAATCGAAATAAGAAGTTTATTTCGTTTTAAGTTTAGTGACACTGTTCAACCTCTTTTCTATAGTCCCTTATAAATAAATAGTAGTAATAATTCGCACAACACAACACACAAACTCACAGCAATTTTAAATTTAAAAAAAAATTAAAAAAATTTAAAAAATGTATTGAGTTGTTGATTTTATCCAAGTTTCTTATATTTACCAATTTAATAAAAACACTTTCGAAATATTTGATGTATTTTTATTTTTTCTCTAACCTTACACTATTTGAAATTTTGGTGCCTACGATGCCCTCCCGGTATGGTTTTCAGGTAATGGTTATTCATGAAAAGGCAATTCGCGATTTAGAAGATAAAATGATCATAGGCATGTATTTCAGTATGTGGAAATGGATGATATAGAAACCAAAATCTATATACACTTCAGCTTTCAACGTCAAAACAGCATATACATGTATAATGACAAAAAGGCCCCTGAAACCGAAACTACCTCCCTGAAACAATTTTGAAATTGCAGTCTCATAGTTTGAAACCAAACACCGTTCACAAAACACACATGCATGCATAAACACACACACACACACACCCACACACACACACACAGTTCGCCATTCGACCAGTGTATCCCGTTTACAGAGCATTTAACCCGATCCTCTCGATCAATACTTCCTTGTTTTTGATCAGCCGACTGAAAACGGTCACTGGGAACTTGTCCCAGCAATTTGTTCATACTTGCTTTCAAAGTACAAATTGTCTTCAAAACCGTTTGTGGTCAAAGAAACTGTCGAACTGCCGCGGTATAATGGCGAAACTATGATAGGATTGTCTTAAAATGTCTTTGTGGAATTCAATTAAGAACTCAAAAAGTTCGTATAACTTAATTCAAGTCGATTGAGTAATTAAACTTCTTATTATAATCCAGTTTTGAACCCACTTCGGTTGACTATGATTATCGTTGTGGCTGACCAAATAATTTTGATGCCGTATTCCACTCTGTAATCTCCTGATAATTAGCCTGTGATTTAATTATATTCTAGGGTTAACAAACCACAATTACTAATGTGGTTTACAAGATGTTTACTGACCAATAACTTGAGCACCTCCTTATGAATAACTGTCTTTGTTTTCTTTAGATATTCAGATGCATTTTTAGCTAAACTCTTTTTTCATAAGTTCGGTGGACGTTATGGTCAATCAAGCAAATGCGCAGCCAGTGACGTGGAGAACCCATGCTGCCCTTTTTCCACACTGTTAAGTTTACGATATTAGACTCGACATAGAGTCATTGCACGGCTTATTAACAAAGAAAATATATATTTGGGCTACAGGTGGGCAAAACCTCTTTTCATATTTTTTTCGGGCGCTCAATCGGATTGCCATCTTTGGATTTGAATCTGCACAACGTTGTCTGTACTATAAATATGTGACGCGAGATTATAAATAAATACAGTTATGTATCAGGTTCCTATTAAAAGCTATAGTGCTCTAGGTTGTCACCTCCACCATCAGTATGACAAAAAGGGTAACAAATAAAAGACATCTATAGAAGAGAGGTTATTTTTATTTCATATTTCTTTAAAATTTTTAAAATGCCGTGCTACAACTTTGTTGATTACACCTATTCCTTGAATAGATTATTAGCGCTTCTTCTTATTTGTAAAAGGCTTAGCATCTTTGGGTTTATCTCCGTCCTTCACTTTCTCTTCATCTTTGGGTTTCTTATATTTCTTCTTACTTTTATCTTTTTTGTCTTTCTTTTCTGCACTATCATTTTTATCCTTTTTGCTTTCTTTCTTTCCCTTATCTTTAAAGCCAGAGATCATGATCGCTGGCTGTGCTCCTAAGGCAGATAAGTTGCTACTATCTAAAATAATAGAGGTAGGTGGTATCATAGGTTGAGCATTTTCAGGTTGAACAACTTCACCTAAGTTGCTAACAACGTTAGTACCTTGGTCCACTTGATTAGGAATCTGAGGTTGTGCTTGTCCATTTTGACCATTAGGTACCTCGTCCCGGCTTTCTACATTCATGACTGGACTGGCATTTGTTTCTATAGGCTGATTGTACGCATTATTGTTTGGTACTTCAACTGCTTGTAGTGGATTGTTTTGGTTGCTAAGAACTCCTTGATTCGGTGCATTCGTTTCTTGTCTTTGGTTTGATGCAGCTGGTTGATTGTAACTGTTACTTCCATCGGGTACTGGCATCTGAACACCAGTTTGTGCAGGTTGGATATTTGATACTACTCCTTGATTTGGTACTTGAACTTGATTCATAACTATAGGCTGATTATATCCATTAGAGCCACTGTTGACTGGCAATGTAACTGTCTGATATGTTGGAGAAGGTACATTCTGGTTACTAAGGGCAACGCCTTGATTTGGAATAGTCACTGCAATTGAACCCTGCGGAGGAGGAGCCACCATTTGCTGAGCATAATTATTTGACACGCCAACTTGAGAAGTAGGATTTAGCTGATAAACCACATTGTTTGGTACAAAATTAGCTCCATTATTCACTCCTTGAACTGGATTCTGGGCAGTCTCAGAACATCCACTCATGCAGTTAGGCATTTGAACATAGATTGGACCAGTCGATCCTTGATTTGGGATAGCAGCATAGATCACGTTGGGGTTTTGTACATTTTGCATATTATTGGGGACGGTATTTGCAACTACATAACTAGTTCCCTGTGTATTTCCATTCTGTACAGGTGCATTATTAGCCGGTTGGTTCACCACAACTCCAGGTATTTGAATCAATTGTCCGTTCGAATAAATAGTTACATAATTAGGAGTAGGATTTTGATAAACAGAAGCTGCATAATCCCCAGTAGATTGTGCAGGGTTCTGAACACCATTGTTGTAACCATTCACTCCTAATTTATCTTGTGTAATTGGTACATTTGTTGACCCAGCAGGAGCAGTCTGACCGCTGACGAGTTGATACACCGGATTGTTAGTTTGTCCCGGATTTAATGGTACGTATATAACGTTGCTTCCAGCATGGTTACCATTGGGGATAATAACCGTGCTCGGGTTAGGAACATTTTCGTGTAATAAGAAAAGATTATTTCCATTATTACCTTGTCCTACTAGTAGGTAATCCTTCTTTTTGTCGAGGTCTAGTGGTTTCTCTTTCTTGTCTTTATTTTCATCCTTTTTCTTGATCTCATTCGTTTTTGGAGGTAATATCTCAGGGTTATTTTTAATTTCTTCTTTGATTTTCTTTTCATTTACTTTATCTTCTGGCTTATCTACGAGCGGTAAGTCTTTGGGTTTCTCTTCAGGTTTTTCCTCAGGCTTTTCACGGTTTGAATCGTTGTGGTCCTCCGGTCGTTTCTCTTCGGAACTTACGTGAGATGGTTCATGTCTATGCGAATTGTAACCACCATTGGGACCATTGTATGTGTTACTTATTTCTGGCATTCCAATATGTCCCCAAGCATTGCCATAAAAGAATGGATCCTTCTGGAAGAAAGGGTCAAAATGCCCATAATCATCATCTCTTTCGTTACTGCCTGAATGGTACGGAGGTTCATCCGTCTCCACAAAGTGGTGAAACCATGCATTGTGATGCTGGTTTCTTACATTGTTATATGGTTGTTCCTGATGATGTAATCCTGGGTTGTTGAAGTAAGAGTGATGAATCAACTGCGCCTCGGATAATACTACGCAGAGTAACGGTAGTAGAATCTGAAATAGGAAATAAAGTTTTTACCTTACTGATAGTTTTTATTTGTAGCTACACGTGCCCATTCCCCTAGGGTCGGCGATGTAATTTATCTTGTATTTTTCTACATAAATCTGTTTTTAACTACTTCCATGAAATTAATGTGAAAGAGTAAATTAATATTATGATAGCAAAACTCGATTTAAATGAAGTCATAATGACTATTGGAATAATTCCGTGTTTGTGTATTTTTATGTATGTAGAAAAAAATGCACTCTTGTTTTAAATTAAATTAATTTTGCTTTCCAAGAATAAAAAGTTTAAAAGCTACACGTGCACAAATATAATCTGATATTGAACAAACTTTACCCTCCATTGTTTGAAAGTGCATTACACAATTAGCAACTAATTTCACAATGGACTCACAGTATGGCCGACATTTACACAAAACTAAAATAAACACACATCAGGCTATTTTCAGTTAATCAATATTTTGTTGTCGGTTTGTTTGTTAGATGCATTCGGAAAAATTAAAGCAGAGTTACACACAAGACATTGCAGATACTGAAATAGTTTTTCAATATGAACATAACTATCTGAAAGCAAATTGTTCAAAAGTGCAGCACAAAGCTTGGTCGCATGCTTCAACATAATTGATTTTTGTGCCCTATCTGTTTGGTAATCTTCAAAGAGTAACGGATGATCAATCTGTCAATCTCAAATTCTCAAAAGACCGTGAAAAAGTGTTAGGTACCTCACTAGCTAATAAGGGTCGTGGTAGATCCACGCTGACCACTACGGTAAATCCGTCCCCGCTATAGAAAAACAGCTTTAAAACTGCTCATCAGAAGAGTAACAATTGATATTCATTTCTATAAATAAATCAAACAACACAATAAAATAAATAACGTCCATACCTGTACGTAAGTTGCCATGTCGAACTACCAAATGATAGTTTAATCACTGAATTGATAATTTAAACGAAACACAATGGAAAACCCGACGTGTTGGCTGGCCCGTAATGTGCCTTTAATTAGAAATTAATGGACCACACATTAGTGCGTCACAAATGCTACAATATTGAAATAATATAAGTTGAAGTAATTACCACTAATTGAAATCAGTGTTTGGAAAGTCATGACGAAGTTGGAACCCTAGAAATCAAGTTCATAAGATCGGTGATGCTTTTGATCTTGCACTAAACCTTTTGCTTCCCTATGAAAATATCCCTAGTCTGAACTGAGAAATACTTCAGTTTCACCAGTAAGAGAATTACCTAATATAATCCAGTACCTCTAGCTTAACATTCACACAAACGACCCCTGGATAATTAAGGCAGTTCAAATATCGAAAGGCAATAGCAAAAAATGTCTTTATTTAAATAACGTCCCAATTATTTTGGGACAAACTCGTATCTCCTACTGTTTACATAAAACAAACCTGTCCACAAACATATCCATATTTTAATTATTTACCAAAAAAAGCAAAGACAAATAACATCCCTCTAAAGTAACATCTCCAAACAGAGCTGACAAAGACCATCATTTACCGGTAAATACCGGTTCAAACAAGACTGAACTAGGTCCAGTCGGAACAAACAGGCCTTAGCAAACACTTGATTCGGGATGCCGTTTAAACAATGTTAATACGTGTTAATTATTCACAGCAGGTTACCTCGTTGTTGTCGCCACGTATGGCTTGAGCGTTTCCCGGCTGATTTCCCGAGGGACGCGTGTAGCCGGCCGATGCAAATTCACGTCAATTCCGCGCTTGACAGTGAGTAAAAGTGTTGCGGAACTTACAATAGAAGGGTTGACAAGATGAAGATTTTCTTCCTGATACAATCAGTTAGCAATTGAATGGTTTTTCTTACGAAGGAGAATGTTTCCGAATATAAAGATAGACATAATTTTATTCTGAACCAAGTGACTAATCGTTACTTAGACATTAAAGAATAGTATTTGCAGCAATCGAAAAAGAAAGACTCTTATTTTAAGAGGTCCTAAAACGTACAGTCAAGTGATGTCAAGACGTTGCTATGCACCTTTTTTAATATAATTATGTTCTTACCGAGCAGGCATCAAGCTCCAACTACACTAAATATTCAAGACTTTAGACCAATAGCAATTGCTGGTAAGCTTCTGGCTTGCGTACAACACTCAAATTTTACTGTTCCTACATAGAAGTAATACATTATGTATAGGGATCGGCCCACAAAGCTTTACTGTCTAGGTATGTACTTGTTAAGTTTTTTTTTGTATCCACTAAAGTAGGTCAGGCTTCAATGTATCTAGCAAATGAACACAATATATTTTTTCAACTGCTTTCGGTAATCCGTGAAATGGGATACCTATTCAAATTGTCTGAATATTTTATTTTGAGCTTTTTGGTTAGGTCTTTTCGGTTTTATGGCGATTCTATTAAGAAACACCTCTATATATGTTTAAGAATCTTTGTTGAAACTCGTCGTGTGTTTCTTTTTTGACACCTCTTAAAAGTGACTAGTTCTCTACACTAACTACTTTCCCTTACATTTCTAAAAAATCATGCCACATCTATACTGATATTATAAAGCTGAAGAGTTTGTTTGTTTCAGTATTAGATAGCCCATTTATCGAGGAAGGCTATATAAGGCTACTTTTTATCCGGGTTCGTGGCGAGATTCCCACGGGATGCGGGTGAAACCGCTGGCACGAGCTAGTTAGACATAAAATTAGAACAACATTCATTCTGCATTTTTTGAGGCAGACTTGTGATCTTTTTGGTCATTGTAGCATTATAGTGTCATAATAGTCAGTTTACAAAAGACATTCAAACACATTATACAAACACATTTGTAGTAACAATTGTCTTCTAGTAACAAGAGGGCTAGACGCGAGGTAACATCGACACCAAAGTAATGTGAAGTGCTTGAGCGCTGCACTCGACTGCATAGTGCATAGTGCACTCCGCTGCAATTTATATAAGTACCTACTGCAGCTAACGGGCTACTTTCATTTTACTTCCTAAGGAAAATATGTATTAAAAACTTGCTTTTTCGCCTGGTTGCACTCGCGTTCTGAGAGAGAACAATGTGCTTTATATTTAACGAATTAAATTTGTGACTGTTATTTTGCAAAAATGTCCAGAAAGATGGGCCTCTACCGTCGCTCAGTGGACACCTCAGGATGGACACCGCAGGCGGGGTAGGCCCCGGAAGAGATGGCGTGACGACCTTGACGCCTATTGTCGAGACTGGTGGGCTCGGTCGAAAGATCGAGAAGTGTGGAAGCAAGATGGGGAGGCCTTTGCCCAGCAGTGGGATATTATGGGCTAAAAATAAATATAATAAATAATAATCTTGCAAACCCTTTTTTTCGAAACATTTATCAGAATATCTGTCACCCTGAACTCTCTCAATGTATTTAAGAATAAGTTATGGAATTACTATAAATTAATAATGGAAGCCACAACAAGAGCAGACAGTTTTCTCTTATCGCTGACACAGCAGGCTCTAGGGCATCTAGGGTCTACCCACGTGACAAACTTAATCTGCCACTCTTCACTGATGCCTTGCGAGATTTGCCAGTTCAAGTCTGGTGGTTTTATCACGAAATCATAATACTCAAACCACTAAGCTCTATTTAAACTGTCTAGATTTTGAAATCTAGTAATACAACTCAGGTAAATTAACGTTTATGAATTAGTTATTAAAAGATTGCCATCTTCGCATCCTCATACTACGTATTTATAAAGGAAGAAATAAAAAACGACATGAAATAATAAAATATATCTGCTGTGAAATATTAATAGTATTCGGTCGACACTGCTCGGAAATAGTTGACAATAAAACATTCAGTATGATATTATAATTAAAATCTTTTATTTATACACATTTCATTCGACACTTCCACAGCTCTAGAAGAAATTTGTTAACACTTACTTTAAATATTGTAGTACAGTCATGAATTAATTAACTACTAACAAATTAAATACCACAATTGTTTGTTTTTACTAGCAATTCCATAATATGATTTGATGAAGACGTAGATATATTTTATTATTAAAGATGCCTATTTCTGGTGGAAATATATCCCACAGATAATTACTATACGCAGAATTGCTTAAGGTACTTATAGGTAGCTTAGGCGGCAACAAACTCACTCTTGACCTGTGAGTCCTTGGCCTTCTCAGCTGGCTTATCATCAGACTCTTCGGCTGATCTCTCCAGTCTGAACTCAGTGCGGCCGAAGTTGCGCCCGTACATCTTGGACAATAGCTGCCACAAGTTCGACCCGGACGACATCCCTGATATCGCGGGGATATTCGGATGGTCACAGGGGAAGTGGCCCAAGAAGTAAAGAAGTGGGTTCTGGGGCTGGTAGTAACCCATATCAGGGTAGGATCCACCCAGATTGCTAGCCAAGAGGTTCAACAGGAGTATGATGTTTGTTCGTGTGGCTTCGTCCATGCCTGGCTCGACTAGCACGTTCAGGTTCGGCTCCTTGCGGCCATCTAGAATGTGAAGCAGGATGCTGCCAAGGTTGCCTAGCTCTGGCTGTCCTTGGATCTGCTCGTTCAGGCTTGGTATCAAAGTTTGTGTCTTTTCGCCAGGCTTCAAGATTGACAGCAGTAACTTGATCAGGGGTCCCAGATTTTTGGTTGGGTGAGAGTTTCTTTCTGGGAACTTGAGGAGGATGTTGAGGATGTCGACGAGGCCGCTGTCGAGGCCGGGCTGGCTGGGCGCCGGCTTGCCGACGTGAGTGGGTTTGGGAAGAGTGATGTGAATGTGCGTGTCATGTTTAGGGTCGCGTTCGGGCTTCGGACGCTCTTCTTTGTTAAAGTCTGGTCTCGACTCCGGACGAGGTTCAGGCCTAATTTCCTCATGGATTTCTGGTTGAGGCCTTGGAATAACTTCAGGTCTGGGCTTCGGACGAATTTCTGGTCTTACCTCCGGAATTACTTCTGGTCTAACCTCTGGAATTACTTCTGGTCTAACCTCTGGTCTAACTTCTGGTCTAACCTCTGGTCTAACCTCTGGTCTAACTTCTGGTCTAACCTCTGGTCTAACCTCTGGTCTAACCTCTGGAATCACTTCTGGAATGATTTCGGGTTTACGCTCCGGAATAACTGCGGGCTTAACCTCCGGAATTATTTCCGGTTTAATTTCCGGAACAACTTCTGGTTTAATCTCCGGGATTTTTTCTGGCTTGACCTCCGGAATAACTTCGGGCTTCACCTCGGGAATAACTTCGGGCTTAACCTCTGGAATAACTTCGGGCTTGACCTCCGGAATTTCTTTGAAATTTGGATGATCTTCTGGTTTCGGCTTCGGCCGGATGGCTGGCTTAGGCTTCTCCTCAACTTCAGGTATAAAGTCTGGGTGGTCTTCTGGCTTAGGCTTTGGGCGGATCTCTGGTTTTGGCCTCTCTTCGACTTCTGGCTTGAAGTCTGGGTGAACTTCTGGCTTGGGCTGCGGACGAACCTCTGGTTTTGGCTTTTCGATTTCTGGTTGCCTGTCAGGCTCAGGGCGCCTTTCTGGCTGTGTCTCAGGTTCTTCAATATATGGCCGGATTAAATCATCATCTTTATCTCCAGTTATGTTGAATGAGACATCGGGGACGACTTTTCCGGGACCAGTAGGTAGTATATTGCCAGGATATTTACCTGGGTACACAAACGGTGGGTAATAAGGATAGGGTGGGTAATAAGGGTTCTGTGGGTAAGTATATGCTGGCAATGGTATTGGCCGCATTGGTGGGCTTGGCTGTTGCTTCGGCAAACGCGAACTGATGTTTATCAACAGGTCCACCAGTTTTTGTAAATCAGGGCTGCTAGGCGTTCCGGAGTTCCAGTGAGAAGGCCAATAGTATGCAGGATAAGGGATGTTAAAAGCTGGCTGTGGAGCAGGAACTGGCTCTGGAACCGGAACAGGTACCGGGACTGTTTGAACAGGTTCGCTGTTTGGAACCAGCACAGCACCACCAGCACTAGGCAGACGAGCACCTAACGCACCTAACCAGGCAGGTAGTTGAGACCACTGGGGTAGCATTGCGCCACCGACTGACAATCCATGACCCAAACCAGGGTTCTGAATAAGTGTTGGCCGACCGTTAATCATCACGATAATATAAGAAGGAATGCCACCCAAGGAACTAGACGGCAGTAAAATTTGACCACCTCCTGGAAGCATAACAGGTATCAACATTGAGTTATTCTTTTTGTTGAAATCCTTATCGTCTAATTTACTGGGTATTCCAATTGTTGGATTCAGTCCCGGAATCAAGGGAAGTGGCAAGATGTCGGCGCCAGGGAAGAGAGGTTGTACTGAAGGTCTAGAGTTTGGCTTTTGGTGAAGACCACCATTGTTACTAATGTGACCTGACACCTCAGGTAAACCAACGTTCTCACCTGATGAATAACCAGGTAGTAATCCACCGTTAATGCCTACATCGATATCGGGTTTCTGAATGAAACTAGCGTCAAGGTCGCTATGATTTGGCTTTGGAGCGCCTCCGTGACTTGTGGGCCATCCGTGACCATGATGACCGTAATGTTTGTCTTCGTCGTCACCGGGTGACAAGCCATTGATATTTATGTTATTGTCATCTTCAGGTTTGCCATCACCACCGGGAGATAATCCATCGACATTTATAGTGTTATCTCCAACATCCGGCTCGTCATCATTACCTTCGGGTTTATTAAAAAAGAAATTATGTGCGCTGTCACCATTGTTTGGTGCAACATGAGCTTCAATTTTGTGGTACGGCTTATCTTTGCCTTCATTGGATGGATGATCATTAATGTTGTCATCTTGATCCGGCTCACTGTTATCCTCAGTAGATTGAGAACCAGAGTTATGACCGGATTCCAATCCATTAACATTTATTGATCCAATGGGTTTATCTAAATCACCATTTGGCAGACCACCATTTATCCCAGCATCGATATCGCCACCGGGTGTTAACCCGTCGACATTTATTGTTCCTTCAGCGGCCGGCAGGTCAGTTGCTCCGCCTGGTAATAGACCATCTACATTAATTGTACCAGCAGCGTTGTCATCTGGTTTATTATCTTCATTGATGTCACCAGGTTTGCCATCTTTCGGTAAATTGCTATCTACAATAGCACCGACATCATCGGGTTTATCGGCGCTTGAGCCGAGTTCTACAATTGACCCGGCATCAGCGTCGCTGCCTTCAGGCTTCAGGTCTCCATCGAGAGTCGGTCCGTTTACTGCTAGTGAAGCTCCGACATCATGAGGAATCAGATCATTGCCTGCTCCACTTAGAACAGAAGCTACCCTTTTGCCTTGTTGAGCTGGTGTATCACTTTGGTCGCTGTGGGGGTTATTTTCTCCGCTATGTTTGTGGTGGTGGTGATAGTCGTGGGGACGGTAGTGGCCGTGGGATCGGCCGTGGTAGTAGCGATGTGCGCCGTGGCACTGCACCGCTGCCGCGACCAGCACCAGAAACAGGATCTGTTGAATTCAAACATCATCATTTAACATTAATTTATCACAATATGTGATTGTTTTACAATAGGATCTGTTAAGCTGCTGTTTCTTGTGAGAAGAATACCTGTGGCGTTATCAAGTACCATACGATTGAATAAGCTATTAACAAAGCAAGGCATTAATTAACTAATATCAACCACAAAATCATTAAAGTGTAATGAATACCACGCTATGCACTCGTGCACAAAATACTTTTTTATTTGGTATTTACTGTTTTATGCACAAAACTTGATTTACTATGATATCACAATCACTTAATGTAATAAGTTCAATGAATCTGTTTGCCGTACAGCTAACCGCTAATAAGTTTATCTCTTACTTACACTGTTTTAGAAAACTTTAGACATACTCATCAATAATTAGCAAAACTTTCCCAAGACTAGTTTAAAATGTGCACAAAAAATCTTAGTTTCGAAATTAAACCAGTATAGATTTTCCTAACTACAATAGTAGCAAGCTAAGATATAGTGCAGAATAGTAAGTTTCGCCGCAAGATCCGTTGGCGAATCGCCTCATACATTTTATATGACCCAGTCATAGTGGTCGCGATGAAATATAGATGCTTTGATCTCGCCGCGAATACAGGGCTGAATAATACTGACTTGTATAGAGAAAACACAATAATTGGAGCGTTATTAAACAATGTGCCACTATTTATAGCACCCTCTATTATCGTGGTTGGCTAAAGAATTATTCAATCGTACGTGCATTTGCATTCGACTGTGCAGCTAATTTAGGGTTGGCGAAACGGCCGCGTCATTTAAAAAAAACTAAGGTATTTTGACGAAAGTTCAGAGGGCAGCTTTGTAATTCGATATGGTTACTTTCGTAAATAAACTGGTCAAACGAAAATATCAGGTTTTTCCGAATATGTACTACGACATTTTAGTAAAAAACGAATAACGTAAGAGCTCTAGGGATATCGAATTCCCAAAAAATATAGGCACGAAAAAATATTCCTATGTCAGGCTGCTTGTTTTGCGCTTCAGTTACAGAGTTACAGGTGCTGTACGTTCTATTTTACATTTTGAGGCACGTGTAGAAGTAGACGCGCAATAAGTAAGCACTAATTGGAGGAAAATAGAGGCTCTTGAGAAATTCCACATGAAGAAATCGAACGCTTTCTGATTGTAGGGAACGAAATTGGTACCACTAGCTAAGTCACCGTTAAATTCACTGAATTTAAGAATATCTTTGAAGGTGAAAGGTAAATTATCTTTTTAAGTAATCCTTAGGACGTTTCACTAACTATTCACAGTATTCACCTCACTGAAAAGCCGAATAATATTAATTTCTTAGTAATTATCTTACCTGTGCCGCGTTCGCCATCTCTGACCGAAGTGTGCCTTCCTCAGAGCAACGCAACAATTTAAAGAAAGTCCCTAATTAGCAGCCTAAACGTTAGTATCAGTAGATAACTGTACAACTAAACTCGATGGCTATTTAATTACTTATTAATTGATACAAACATTGCTGAGATATTTTCGTTACATCTGGTTTTGTTGCATGGAGGCGACCTTGCAATTGTCTAACACTGCAGTAGGTGCATGGTCCAAAAATATTGGTCTCACCCAAGTAGAAAAAACTGCAAGAAATTCCAAAAGTAAGTGGATTATCCATCATGCCATGTCCAAAGCACAGACATAGAGTTTTCGACCATTTAAAAAAGTATGCTGAAAGTTTATTGTTAGTCGTTGAAGAGTGAGTAAACCAATTTGCGCTGGAATTGTACTTGGTTGCCATAAAATTACAGTGCTCTACTTCTTAATACAAGGTGAAACTTTGTCATCTCTATCAACATTTTTTTTTAATATTAAAGGTACTTCTGAACTTTCAAAATGCCAATATCTCGGAACCGAAAAGAAGTTAAAAAAACTTTCAATTCAAACACAGCGGCTTATGACATAAGTACCTGCATAAGTACATAAAACCTGAGTAGGTAGGATAATCATGCTAATATTTTAATGATGCGTCGGGATCGGAGAATGTCAGAAACTTAAATAGTTACAAGTGAGCAAAGTTACTTCAAATAACGAGCAATGGAAGGATTCTGATTGAATCACGGGCGAGCGATTCTAGAGTAGAACCTTGAGGGAGTCGAGAGATTCAAAGGCACGAGATGCAAACAACTTTGCTCTCGTGTGACGCGCGTAACTTTTCACTTCAGCAAGCAGCGAGAACCAAATTTTGTTCCCGCTGTACGTGTTTTGTTTTTCTTCAAGTCTACCAGTGAGACAAAGCTAGTCACAGACATGCTGTACAATCAGTATGGCTATCTTTGTCAACACGTAAGTAAAAGTAGCTTTTGCTCACTGTTTAACTATCAAAATACCTATGGCCTTACTACAAAAACTTTAAACACTTGTCTAAAAAAAATGTGGCTCCAAAATGAACCATATGTCAACGTCATAATATGTCATTTTTTTAGACAAGTCTTAAACTGACGTTTTGTGTAAGACGGTATTGTTTAATAAGCTACTGAAGTGGAAACAAAATTACTGCAATCACCTAAATGAAATTAAATTTTTCAAGGAAGTATTCAAAATAGAAGAACAATAAAAACAACAAATTGGCAAAAGGCTAATATATTCAGTCTCAAGAGTCACAAATGTATTTACACTATATACATAATATTAGGAACTATTCTACGTATTTACAGACCCGTTTACTTATAACTAAACTTATATACTATTAAATATGATATATAAAAGTAAAATCGGAATCCGGTATCATATAAGCCAAGTTCGTTTCAGTAACAACATTATTTGAAAGAATCCTAATTAATATATTTAGCATAAATTAAGTAGTTATTTTTAAACGCAGTTATGTATCAGAAATGCAATAAAAAATGTAAGATATGCATCGTAATTTGTATGTAGTTGTCATTACACAAATTGTTAATTGATTTTTACTTAATTGTCTATTGGGTGCCAGCTTACTTGCATATATAACAACAGTTAAGTTAAATAAACATTACATAGTATGAATTGTCATAGATATATTATATTAGAACATAGTATACATATATTATATTGAGAAACGACCTGATAGATGCTAAAAGACAGACCAACATGATACAAATGGTTTATAATAACTCTATAAATGGAGATAATTACCCTCCTTTGCTTGCACAGTCGGGTAAAAAGAGTAGAGTAGACCTATCTTTGCTATTCAAAATATGTATTTTCCTTGCAAGATGATTAGTTACTTATTTATTAAATGGTCATCTTCTACAGTTAAAATATTTAAAATTAAAAACAATGATGTTTATGATGACACTTAGTATAATAATAAGGTTTCTTTATACTAGCGGCCAGTTCGCCCGGGCCGTACTCCCGACAGCCGCAAGGCCTGCGCCGGGGCTCCGCCCTCGCGGGCAGACGGTCAGACGCGTCAGACGGGTCAGACCTACACACCCAATAGTTACGTTAACTATGTACGGATGGCACCACGGTTTTAAAACTATTATAGGAATAATGTACCTAAGTTATAATAAACTAAATAATATAATAAGATTATTTTATATATTAAAATTATTTCTAGAAGCTAAATGTGGCGCCATCTATTTTTGTATTTGTCTTACATTTGATAGTAACTGTGTTTTTTTATATATTCATATAAATGTAGGCATTTCGTTGGTATGTAGTATAATGTTGTTACTGTTTCTTTAATCATTTTCAGAGGTAGGAATTTTTCATATAGTAGCACATTTTTACCGTCAGATGGTATAAAAAAATCGACAAAAGTACATATTTGCAAATTGTTGTAAGTTACTACAAACGAGGTACACTATACAGGATGATTTCAACCAGTGCACAACTTTTTGTTGATTTACTAGTTTTTATTAGTGAAGAAGTCAATGATAGAATATTTTAGTTTTTTTTACGCACTAGCCAAAAACCATTCCTCTATAAATAAACAATATATTTAAACTACTTCCTACCGCCTCTGCTGCCTGGGTCTGGTAGTATCAGAGAACCTTATAGTGACATCGTTAACGGCCATGTTGGGCCTGAGGAAGTCCGTCAGCGCCTGCGCGGGCGCGGGGCGGTCGAAGGGGAAGCCCATGGCGCGCCTGTCGGGGTAGCGACGGTCGCGGATACCGCAGTAGGAGGCTGCGTCATTGCAGGACCCTACTAGGTCTTGTTCCACCTGCGGAGATACATAGATGAAATAAATAAATTATTTAAAGTGATTCGCTTCGAGAAAGGGATAGTGCAGCTGTGCTCGCTTTGCTCCAGACATAGCTGAAGAAACACCGTGGCATAATTTTTATCTTTAGTGAGCTAAGTTATCAATTTAATTATGTAAGGAATAAATGATACTATCAAATTAATGTTTCATTTTTCGAAGGTGTGTATCGGTGAAATTACTATTCTAAACTTGGGTAATATTTTCATCAACGCCTAGTAATCATGTAAATATCTTTGCTACTATTAAATAATAAATAATATCCAAATATAAATCTATTTGCTGTTCAAAAAGACACATTTGTGCAGCCAAATGGCTTTTTTTAGTCCCTATTCCTTGCCTCTCATAGGATATGACAGTAAAGGGATAAGACACTATAGTACAAACTGTAGTAGGTACATACCCTGTCGTCAGCCCAGTTGGAGATCATGGCGAACAGCACGACGGGGTACCCCTGAGCAGTTCCCTTGGGGATGAGCATGTGGTGCGGCCACCCGCAGCCGCAGAAGTCGAACTCCGCCGCCTCCGAGCTGCCCGGGTCGCCGGGACGGGCAGACTGGAAATAAATTATGTTAAGTGAGAATTGTACATATTTAAAAGAAAATAAAAAACATACTAGATTTCGCACTGGTTATTTACAGTTCAAGTTAAATTTGGGCTAAATGTAAGGTATAACTCAGTACAAAGATACAACATGTTCTAGTTTAATATCAGACAACAACTACAAATCAAACAACTATCATAAATCTACAGAAAATACATTATTCTAAAAAGTAAGATCTATGAAGAAACACCAATATAAAAATACCATGATTAGTACCAATAATAATTCAGCTATATAAAAAGACTTATATTGTCTCTTACCTGGTCGCGGAAGGTCCTCTCGTAGGGGATGGTGACAGACGAGTCCAGACTGCGGTGACGGATAGTGTTGTTACCCGGACGTACTGCAGATGTAAAGAAATATTGATTGATTGATTTATTTAGGGAAATATAGAAGTAACATATTACAAAATGTAATAATGCGAATGCTGTCTTTTATAAAATTGCCTTCAAAAAGTGCTGATTTTCATTGTTTTACTAGCCCAGCTGCCATATAATAAATATAATATGTACTTACATCCAGCAGTAAACTTGTCGAGCTCGACCATGGCCCGCCTCTGCTCGTCGAAGCCGAGCGGTTCCCCCTGCTCGTTGACCGTCGGCGCCATGAAGATGCGGACCGTGCCCATCACACCCTGACCTGAGGTGTTGTTCACTTCCAGACTGGGGAAGAAATGGGGAAGGTATAGACAAGAGTGTTTTGTGAAGTGGAAAATCAAAAAAAATATGATAATTTCTGTCGTGGGTTTAGCAGAAGCTGGCAAAGTTATGGGAAGATATAGAAAGTATATAGGTCATTGTGTGAGGTAGAAAATAAAAAAAATATTAACATTTCTGATCTGTTGTGGATTAAGCAGGAAGATTTTTTTTACTACCTAAAGGCCCACGTATGTATGTTCTCTGCGCAGCTTTTAACGAGGTATTGTCAAAAGAATTAGAAATTGATTAAAATTCAATTAATTGTAAGGTTCGTATTTATCATGATGTTTCAAGAGGTACCTATTTAGTTAGAGAACAAACAATAGACATCATAAAACACGTATTTTAAGAAATTTACTTTTGCTGTTACCTCTGTTTTCTTCACTATATCTCTAAAACATGTATACTCACACATAAGTGAAGTCCTGATGCTGCAGATGCGTGAACCTGGCGAGCACGGACCCTCGGGGGGTGAAGTCGAGCCCGCGGCCCAGCTCCACCGTGCTCAGCTCCCAGAACGTGCCCACCGTGTTGTTGCCGGCCGGGCCCTCCAGGGAGATGCTGGACAGGCGGATGCCGGGGAAGTCCAGCTGGGGGGGAGGAATGTTAAGGATTAGTACTGTGACAATGCTTGGAGGATTGGGCCTTAGAAGCAATTATGATTTTGTGCTAAAAATATCTGGTCAAAATCAAATTGTTTTTATTTCAAATAGGCCTCTGCAGGCTCTTATGAAACGTCACATTAATTAATTGCACGGTTAAAAAAAATTGGTCTCATGGAGAAGAACCGGCAAGAAACTCCATATCTCATTGGGAAACTAAGTTCTCATTGGGAAGGCATTGTTGAAATGAAATGAAATGAAATGAAATGAAATGAAATGAAATGAAATCGTTTATTTTGCAAGTTGGACATTACATCACTTTTACACGTCATTTTAAGAATGCTGAGGTCGGCATTTCCTAACTGACTGATCCCTGAGAAGAAACGCCGAAACAAACTCAAGGGTCATAGTCTCTTTTAAAGTCCAAACATGTTATAAATCAAGTAATATCATGTGTGAGTGTCACCATGTACGCAGTCTGGAATGGCCTTTTGAGGAAAGAGCCACATCAGGCTGGAGCTGACCAGTCCCAACAGACGGCACGCATGCATCAGTCGTCGTGTAGCTCAACCATATCTTAGGGAGCTCAACGACCTGTCACACGACGATACCAGATCTGCAGAACATTTGCGTAGGCCATTCAAAAATACTCAAACCCGTTGAAATCAAGATAATGCCATTGACAAGTATATAAAACAATAATGATATGCTCTCGCGAAATAACACAACTGTACGTATCTATGCTTTTTTCACACAGTAACAACCATGTATAAGTAACAAGATTGTGAAGCTGGGTTGATTTCAACACACGTAAAAATGCTAAATAATGAAGGTGTTCCTCTTACAATTTTTTTATAGATTGAACTAGCGACCCGCCCCGGCTTCGCACGGGATATCAATATTTCCCCACAATTTAATGGATGTCATTATACATATAAACCTTTCTCTTTAATCACTCTATCTATTAAAAAAACCGCATGAATATCCGTTGCGTAATTTTGAAAATTTAAGCGTACAAAGGGACACAGGGACAGAAAAATCGACTTTGTTTTATAGTATGTAGTGATGTGATGACTAATGTACCTTATCGTCAGTGTAAGGGTTGAGCTTGTACTTGTAGAGCTGGAAGAGGTCGTCGATGTACGAGTGCCAGCGGTAGAACACCGGGTCACGCATCGCCGTCGCCGAGTCACCCATCACGCCGAATTGTTCCTAGAAACATATAGCTTCAGGATTATCATACTGTTTATAATGTCCAAATTATATTGATAACATAGTAGTCTTTATAAGCAAAAGTTGTTGACTGCTCAAAATAACAAAACTTGCAATTAGGCGATAAATCACTGGGCAAGTTATAATTCTTTACTTAGACCATCTTACGTCCCAACATATCTAGCTGTCACAGACATAAATAACTTCCACGTAGTCAGCTTGACAACTAATCCAACTGTAGGTCCCGGCTGTCATTGAACATCCTTGGCAGTCGTTACGGGTAGTCAGAAGTCATTAAGTCTGACACCAGTCTAACCAAGGGGTATTGGGTTGCGCGGGTAACTGGGTTGAGGAAGTCAGATAGGCAGTCGCTTCTTGTAAAGCACTGGTACTCAGCTGCATCCGGTTAGATTGGGAGCCGACCCCAACATAGTTGGGAAAAAGGCTCTGAGAATGATGATGATGAAGAGGAACAGTACCAGATGCCTGTGGTCAGGGTCGTGGGAGTAGGAGATGAAGACGTGGCCCATGTTGTGCAGGTCGCCGTAGTAGCCGCGGTTGGGGCTGATGATGGACGACTCCATCATGTTGCCCAGGATGTCGATGCCTCGCTCCTCGTCTAGTGGCATCTGACGGTTGTTCGGCTGTAGAGGAAAATATATGCTATTAGATAAATCATCACATGTAAGAGCAAACCCGCATTTGAAAGCGCTGCAAGGGTTAATTAATTTTGGAAATTAAGTTACTACAAATCGTATTACTATTGACAATAGTAGGGCAGAAATTGCTGTTGAAAATTATGAAAATCATTTAAAACCTTTGCTAAAACATTTCCCTATTTTTGGCCAAAATTGTAGGTAAACAACCTTTCCTTATGACCTAACTACTAATGTAAAAAAAATCTGAGAAAAATCATAAAGGAAGTGGTGAAGTCAAGTTTGACTCTTTCTCGTGTAATATTGACGTTCGAAAAGTGCTGTTTTCAGCTTTTTATGCACAAATGCTTGTGATTTTATACAGACCAGTGTAACAGTGAGGCTCTCGACAGCCTGCACGAAGCGGTCCCGCCAGGTCTCCAGCTCCGACACGTCGGCGCGGATCTGGTCCACCGGACGGTCCAGGTCGCGGATTGTCGTGCCCGCAAACCTGGAATAAGGGATAGAAAATATTCATTAAAATCAGTTGTCTATGGAAGCAGAAGTGCTCATTTAAATTGAACTTGGCTTTCAACATGTAAGTAATCTTGCTGCAATAGCAAGATTCAGTTTTTCTAGTGTAAGCATCTTTTGAGAGATACTTTTGGGTGTTCATGTCTGTTTCAAATTTTATTTTATTTATAATCGCCTTATCATAAACACCATTTTTGTTCTTTTATATCAAGTTCTATGGCATGAGAAAACTGCTTAAAAATGCAAATTGTATACAAAAATGTAACAATACCAACGTTAAATTAAAAGTTCACATTTTATGTAAGTTCTGTACCTACACTTCTATAAGTGATTCATACACCATAATGAGAGATATATGATGTAGTGAATAAGTTATTAGAAGTACCTAACAAACATAATTAATTAGTAAGTACAAATTACCTAGGCGGCCAGGCCCTGCTGGCGACCTGCGAGTCGAGCTTGGGGAAGTATCCCTCGTCGATGGGCTCGCGGAAGTTCATGAAGCGACGGACTCGCTGCAGGCCGTTGCACAGACGCTCCATGTTGTATCTGCGAAACAAACCAAGTATATTAATATAAATTGACGAAAAATACATGGGTACATAATATGGTAAGTTATAAAACACACATTATTGGTTATGAGAATGCTATAATGGTTCTTCACCATGAAGATATTTATAAACCCTGTCTTGCCAGCATATCTTGTGATGACTTTTGTCATCTATCGTAGATAATCCTTCCTTTCCTTCGTAGGTGCAGCATAAGGAAGTGTTGGACTCCAACTCACTAAAACCTACCATGTTCCTTTTTGAACCCTTTGTGTACCAGGGCCTCAACAACTCTTTCGAACAATCCCACCACCCGTGATTTCCCCTGCATTGATCTTAAAATGAATCCTTACCTAGCAATAATCTGCTGATGCATATAATAGAACAGCTCTCCTCTCCTATCCTTGTTGACAATAGACCGGTCAGCCGAGTCGAAGGGGTAGACCAGGTGCCAGTGCCAGTGGTGCAGGTTGATGCCGATGTCCTCGCGGAAGTACGCCACGCGCTGCTCCGGCTCCGACGAGTTCGCTGTGTAGTTCACTGGGATCGTCACTGGCATCTAGAAAGGAGGACCCAGGTTTTAAGGAAATCTTAATATATGAGCAATGGAAATATTATAATACTAGCTGATCCCGCGAACTTCGTATCGTTCAAACTTTCCCTGGACCTCTACAAACATTTTAAAACCAAAATCAGCTCAATCGGCCCAGACGTTCTCGAGTTTTAATCAGACTAACGAACAACAATTCATTTTTATTTATATAAAAGATAGATTAAAGGAAATCAGTCTCATTTATCTATTGTAGGAATCTTGCAGGATTCTTAGAGCACAATTAAGATGTGCTTGATCCGATACGAAGAAGTATTTTAAAAAATATAGGAGAAATGGGTGTCAGTTGTAACAAATTGTTTGCTACAGCTGACAAGCTTCTGACTCGAAAACAGTATTAGCTACGGTCAGTAAATGAACGGATTGCTAAAATCAAATTCAACATTTTTTTTGCAAAAACAAGTCAAAACATAGTATGAGTGGATTTTCACCTTTTAGAGATATTCAGTCAGGACCTGCACCTAAATGTATTTATTTAACAAGTAAATATTGGATATATATGTAAGTGGCGTGCTCTTGGAGAGGCCTATGTCCAGCAGTGGACTGCGATAGGCTGATGATGATGATGAAGTGAATAGATATTATGTGCTCACCCTGTTCCCGGAGGTGACAACGTTGCTGACCTCCCTGGCCTTGCGGAACACCTTGGGGTCCATGAACTTGTCCGGGAACGTCTCCGCGAACGTGGGGATGTTCACGCCCTTGCAGTCGGGCCTACAATCACGGTGATACATTATAGGGTTGCATATGTATGGGGTAAGACATAGAACAATAATAAGCCTTATTTATCTTCACTCTGTCTGCCATTTTGTAGCAGTCGATAAAGACAGAAATAATTATCACACGAGGGTGTATGTTCGTTACTTCTTTACTCAAAAATTGCTCAATGAATTTTGATGGAACATAGCAGCTACACAGCCTATGCATCAGAATTACATAGGAGGGTACTTTTTATCCCGGTACGGGAAGTACTTCCCTCAAGAAGCAGGTCAAACCACTAATGGAAGCTTGTCAATTAAAACCACACTTTAAAATAATGGTTGAAATGATGATTTTATATGCTAAACTGATGTTATATGCTGTTTACCTGTGCAGTATAGCGACGGACAGACAGTAGTTGAACATGTAAGGGTTGATGCGCAGCTGGCAGAAGGAACACACCGACTGCAGGTCTTCTAAGTCTCGCATACCTGTAACACGAAGAGGGTGGGATGATGTAGGGGCTCCTGAGATAAATAGAATGACGACGGAGAAGTTTGGGTATAGGAACCATTAACGGTCGTCCATTTTGGGTTATTTTAGGTTTGCCTTTTAGATTTCTAAGAAATTACAGTTGTTGAAGCTGTAATGTAAGCTGTTGACTTTATGTACCTACATTTATTATGAAGAGCAAACTGGCGAAACTTTCTAATACCGTCATCCGAATACCCACGAATAACACTTAACAGGTCCCTTAAAAAGAAGACCTATTTAGCAAATAACTGCCAATTTCCATAACAGATCTATCTGTGGTTTAGCATAATAGAGATAGAATTTTGACTAAATATCTCTACAAGTCCTTTGTTCAACTAAAACTTACCCATGAAGATGTCAATGAGCTTGCCCGCCATGACGCGGTGCTTGGGCACGAAGAGCGAGAACTGGTCGTTGTAGGGCAGCTCCATGGGGAGAGCCAGGTTGGGCAGAGCGATGTTCCGCACGGGGATAGCACGGCCGGCATCGCCACCGAAACGGTTGGAGATCGTGCTTGTTAACTGCTTGTATTTGTCCGGCTAGAAGGGGAAGAACAGGGGAATTTACACAATTGATGAGACTAGAAGAGGAAGAGAACAATCAAGTACAAATGAACAGCTTGTTTCTTAAGAAATCTCTTCTAGCAGACCCGCTGTGGGAAAAAGAGATGTAGATAGACTATGAAATGAAGGGTTTATCATGGTATTGTAATTTTTTTCTTGGGGTTTTGCAGTTGCAGAATTAAGTACCTATTTCAGAGAAACGCTTATTGGCAAAAAAAATAATAAGTTGAGGAGAGATCGAGTTGTAAAAATAATATAATTAGAAATGGCCTGCTAATTGACATGATAACAACAAAGGCCGAAGTATAGATACCCATATTCCTTAAGGCATATCTCCAAAAGTGTGACTACAGTACAGACAATTAATGAGGACAGTTTATAACTTACGTAGTAGTGGTCAGGGATCTCGAAGACGGCCTTCTCATCTCCCTTCTGCATGAAGCACGGCTCCGAGGGCCGGTCGAAGAATAGCAACAGGTTCTTCTTAGCATCCGACATCTTGTATTACTGGAAAACAAATTATATTCATTAAGTTTAGAAGTTTATCAAATTCTTTTAGAGAGAACAGTGCCGTTTTTTGTTAGTATGATAATGCTCTATGTATATTTGCCTCAAAAAGGTTGATAGGGAAAAAATACCTAGCTACTCTAGTATTGATCTAAATGCATCCTAATACCAAAGGCTAAGAACAAACGTATAAACTTTATGTGTCAAGCTCTGATTTCCGCATCTTTTTTGCAATAAAATGCAAAGTATCATAATATCAAATTACGATATTATTATATAACAATAGATAGCTAGTTGCAACATGGTACAATATAAAGTGTCAGCAAGTCTCGAGGGCACAGTTTCAAGAGCTGCACGCATGATTGGAATACTAACGATGTATAACATCTATGTAGCTAACTGTAGTTAATTATGCTAATATGTAAGTGCAAATAAGTAGCGACTAAGTATGGCAAGTAGAGGGAGTACAATTATTATATTGTTACATTGTTTCAATTATTAGGCATCTCAAATATTTAACTAAGCCTGAGATTAACTTTGTATTAAAATAGGCAGATAAAATAATAATATTAACTATTACCAAAACGTGCGGGAATCGAACCCACAAACTTCAGCATAGCTAATCGTTCAGTCACTGCGCCAATAACATCATCAAGCAGGATAAAATTACAATAATCAATAAGGTCAAAACCACACAAAAAATTTAAACAAATAGTTAAAAACTGCAACTTACCACAAGATTTTCTACTGCTCCACAAAATATCACTTTACTTTGTTCAAGCCGTGATGTCCACGGCTCGAGTATGGTCTTCCAGTCCTGGAGCACACTATATATACCCAGAAAGCTGCACACGATACCCATAGGTCCTGTAGGTACCAGAGTACCCGTAGGAACGTCGTGTGCAAACTCATGACACGTTTCTGATAAGTCGGGAGCGATGGGACGCCCTGCGGTCAGGATGTACCGACCACAATATTTGACAGTACTAGGCGTTTTGTAGTTGTTGCTATGGGACTTCTATATGTATAGTGAAATGATAGGATTAGCTCAGTAATAGGGGGCGAGTCTACTTTCATTTTCAACTCATAAGAGTGGCCAAATCAACATTGCCAAATCTGGGAGTTTCACCCCATAACCAGCTGTATCACAATTTCTTCATTAGTAATTAACCTAAGCATGTAGTCAGTCCCTTTATGTAATTACCAGAGCGTGAAGGTTTGACTCCTTGTTCTCTTTGTTCAAAAAAAGGGTTCATGTACAACTGCATATAATTTGAGTAGGTACTTGGAAAGAGATCAGATAGGACATCGGGAGGTGGTGAAAGGAAAATAACTTCAATGTGAAACATGGCTATTTAGTATTAAAATACCTCTAACTCTTCAGGGAAAACCAGCATCAAGTTACGCAAATAAAGAACAGCAAGGCTATATCTGAACCCATTTATTTCAGAAGCGCCTCCCACTCACTACTTGTTTATTCTATAAAACATCCAAAGCTTAACATTGCGGTATAACTTACCATAAAAATATGTAAAAATCGATAGTTTTCTACATAACTAGGTGAAGTACCCGCCCGCATGTTGCGACTCTATTTATTACACAAATTTAATTTATGTGACCTAGAACTTGTTATCCTAGAATAGCTACATTTTCCTCATTCTAAGTACCTACCTATTCATTAAATATGTAGGCAGGCATAATTAATTCGAGGTATGAAGCAAATTTTAATCGCCTCACGTCTAAATGAAATGTCATGTTTATAAATAAGGCTGATTTGTGCTTACAGCAAAACAAAAGAGGGTTTTCTTTTCTCGGGTATGTTAGGGGCTTTATTTGACGAGGTTACGCTAAGAACATGATGCACACTGATGCAAATGTAAGTATGCAGTTGAGAGAAGGTAGGTCAAGGTAGAATGCAGGTATACTATAGATAGTCTGGTCTGGATTGACGGGAGGATACCCTTTAGAAGATCATTCCAACGAAATCTATCAAGGTCTATGTCTTATTCCTATCAAGTTCTTCTAGAATACTAGAAAGTAAACAATATTATAGAATACACACAACGCAACTGTCTTTTATAAGAGTAGGTACCTAAGTATCGATCCGAATCCACTTCGATACCTATTGTAAAATCGTCCTTGTTTACAATAACTCTTAGGTAGGTGCTTAGCTACCTATAGGTAGGTACCTACTGTTTATATTGATAATGCGTTATTGAATTATAGGTAATCGCGGCGATTAGTCACGGGATTAGGCATATATGTAGATCGAATCAAGTGGGGATTTTATTGCGTAGGTAGTTGAAGGTCTGAAGGATCGAAACTTCCGTTGGCTTCCTTTGTGGGGTACCTATTTCTCAGGAGTAAATTAGAACCTCATGGAGTTAGTGAACTACTTATTGCCTGGAATACATACAATAATCCATAATTTTTTAATTCCATTAAAATGAGTAGCACATCAAAATACAGTAAAGGAGCTAGGTAGCTACCCAGGTACCAGTTAACCAGGTTTGGCAGAACGCTAAAATGTAACATGCTCAGCCCAGCTCATGTAACAGCGGCAAAGTAGCCGTGCCTTAATTGACCTATTTAACCAACGACGAGCAAACGTAAAAGGAACACATATGCATAGATATTCACATACCAAAACAACTTGTGTTGGCTAATTATTTTGCCTAATAACATACCAGTGTGAAGGTTTGTTAAAATATTCATAAGTTGGTTATTCGGTTCCAAACACAACCAACGCTATGGAATTTATTAGCTAAGCTAGAAACCATCCACCCTTTGTCCTTGAAAATTAGCATGTTATAACCACATACATGCTATCGCCGTTTTTATTACAGCTCCTGCAGAAAGCTTTTAATTAAGTTTTGATTGCGAAAACTTGATTGCATGAACATATTCTTACCTAGGTAGGTAAGAATATGTTCATGCAATCAAGTTTTCGCCTATACGCCTAGTGCTAATTGATGCCTACCCAGTTTTATTAGATCTCCGGTAATAGGAATTACCTACCATGCAGAAAGCTAACAGCCATACCTACGTACAATATTCAAAATCCCAATGCAAACGCATTGGAGCGAAAATGCGAGAGGTCCTTTGTTTGATTCCCGAGCCATGACATTCTAATTTTTTCTACATTTCAGTCAATAGTATGACAGCAACGAGTTTTAGTGCTACCTAAATTTTTTTGGTAAAATAAATAAAGTAGTAAATAAAATCTGCACTATGATGATGAGATGAGCCTACCAGTAGCGATTTCATATTAGATTCCTTCAACCTCCACTCAACACACCCGATACCTACCTCCTAGTCAAAACCCAAAAAGATGACTGGTATTATAGGTACTCAAATAAAAGCCAAGACCGCGACATTTAACATGTAGTAGGGTCATTTCGCCTGTACGCGACCATCGCCCAGTTCGCGTCCATTTTGCCGATCTCCTTTAAAAAAACTTCGAAAACAAGATAATTAACACACCAATCAAACGAAAGATCATTACCGCTAATACGTTAATGTATAAGAGGCACGCACAGATAGACAAAAGTTCTGTGCGTCCAACCAATCCTTTTAGAAAAAATAATTAGTCTAGGCTCTTCAACAAGAAAGCGCAAACACGTTGAATTTTAGATAAAAATTAGTGTGCAGCGGTGTGTTTGATGGTAAGTTTTATATTGTTTTATGTGAATTTTAGGATAGATAGCTATTTCTACAGTTTAATGATGAATAAAGGTATAATGTTTTTTATGAATTTGGTAATGTTTTTTATATTTAACGAATAAAATAAGGTGGACGCGAATTACTACATCGAATTTTACAAAACTTCCACTTTGCGTCCACAATGGACGCGAACTAAAACTATCCTCTATACTAATAAACCAAATTGCGTCCACTGTTTTCGTTAAATACTTGCTTATAAAAAATAATTAAAACATGGGTAATGTTTAATATATTAAGATTAAACAGTATTTTTTTTATTTTTTTTTTTTGTTATTTTAAATTAAAAATCAACATTATCATCATTTAAAATTCACTTTAAAAAAATAAAAATAATTTTTCTCAACATTGGTTTAAGTAACTTAAAATTAGGCAATTAATTTTGCAACTTGAAAAATAAACAGTAATCAGTTCTGTTAATTTTACCCTAAAATCACAGGGAAAGACCCGCGTTGATTATAGTAAGTTTTTGGCCATATTAAATTAACAAAACAATATAACAATTTTGTCTAAACATACAACTAAAAGAATTGTTGAGTCAATAAATTATCAGACAAGGCATATTCTTTGAATATTTTTTTTATCGATTTATTCTTCTCTCGAATATCATTTAATGCTTTCTTTAAGTCTTCTTCTGTGTATGTTGTCTTTTCCTTCTTTTTTCCTGTATCCGAAAAACTTATCTTAAATGAAATTACTTAATATATTAAGATTAAACAGTACATTTTTTTTATTAAGATATATACGTGGTTATAATTAAATTATATTTTTTTTATGAAGATATATACGTGGTTCTAATTAAATTATAATTTTTCTATTTTTTTATTAAGATATATATATATACGTGGTTATAATTAAATTATAATTAAATATTTAAATTATAATTATAATTTAATTATAACCACGTATATATCTAAATAAAAAAAATTACTGTTTAATCTTATTTTAAGTTACTTAAACCAATGTTGAGAAGAATTATTTTTATTTTTTTAAGTGAATTTTAAATGATGATAATGTTGACTTTTAATAATTAAGTTTATTGTTAAATAAAGAAATTGATCTAATACAATCTTTCTTTATTAATTCTTTAAAAAATCACCCCTATATTCCTTTTCTAAGCTACTGGACGCGAACTGGACCATGGGTGGACGCGAATTGGATTTTGTGGACGCAAACTGGGTAAAACGCCTAATTTTGAGGTTTATCGATTTAAATAGAAAACGTAAGATATTTCTAATGCAACTGAAAGTTAATCTTAAAATAGACTATATAAGGAATACATTACACAAATTTGACATGGAAATGAGTGCTGGAGCATTTTTATTATCGCCGTCAAACTTGCCAACTGCACTAAATGGTCGCCAACAGGCGAAATGACCCTACGTGCCGTCTCAATAATAAGGTATGTATCATTATTTATCTTCACATAAGTAAGCAATTAGCAGCGGTACCCGTGTAAAGTAGAACAAATTAACAATATTACTAATCAACAATAATTTGCAAAGTAGCGCGCAAGGCTATGTTCACTAGCTCTCCAATTTGCAACATCTTGCAATTTCCAAATATTTTAAAATTGTATTCTAAGGTTTTGAAGAAATTCTTGCATCCAACTTATGCCAGGACGGAGTATTTCCTTGGATTACCATACCACATAAGTTCATTCATAGAGAAACCCTAAGTAATATCAGGATACAGATATTACATGATGGAGATGCTGACATGGACGAATCTATGTAAGTCGCAAAATATGATAGCGAAAATTAAAATGGCTGAGCTAATTTTGATGATATTTCTTCTGCTAATCTAACTCAAAATCTGTTCATCCTTTCATGAGGTTGGGTACACATACAGACAGTGATCAAGCTGAGAAAACCGCTTTTTCGGTTCGGTTGGTTTAAAAAAGAAGAGGAAATGGTCCTTCATTTCCAGATAGACCAAATGTGAGGGGGTTTGTGTAATAAAATATCTCATCTACAGTCAAAAGTAAATGCTTTATTTGATTAGATACATATATAAAACATTAGATCCTAGATAAGTTATATAGGTAGATTTATATAATCACAAGAGACAATATGGTATAATAGTAGGTATTGGTAATGTTGAATTTCTGATAAAAAGGAGTTAGATGAGTACCTGTGTTGGTGAATTTGTTTGGGCTTACTTGACAAAATAGGCAGGGCAGCAGTCCGAGACCGGAATCATGAGACCAAGATTGAACCATATAAGGTAAAAACAGTTTTGAATCTGGTTATAAACTTTTCTGAACAAAGATGTTGAGGCAGCAATTTTGTCTGTGTATTGTGTTACTGAAATGTGTATATTTTGTATAAGTTTCTACATACATAATTTTCTGAAGTAGGACTAGAAGGTACATAAATATAAACAATCATAGATGTTGTTTGGTTTGTAAGAAAGTTTAATAAGTATTGAAAAATATTTTCACAGGGTGTATTAACAAAGAAATTAAACAATAAATTTAGTTATATACTAACATATGACTTTTACGCTATGCTAGGTATAAGTCTAGGAATAATTAACTAAAATTTTTAATATAAATACACTAGAAGTGAATGTTTTACCCAAGTCAATATCGATTCTTAAGTATAGCTAACACAGTACAAACATACATCGAGTGCGCCGGGGACTAAGAAGTGAAGAGATTCGACGCAGCTAATGTCCAGCATCGTTAAATAATAAACAGTGGGTTGAGGCTAGTCTAGTCGCGTGGCGTGCCGCTCACATCAGTCACCGGTCACCTGGCACTCACTCAGACACTCAGACAGTCACTCTGCACACATGCCGCCGGCGACACGCTGCCACTCGTCGCCCGGTAATACTGCGTCTGTGCTAACAACATAAAATTTTGAAGGGGCGCTGCCCCGCCTAGCCGCTCTTGAACAGCAGGATGGCCACCTGGCCCAGGTAGAAGTAGATGAAGTGGCGCGTCTCGTGCGTCACGTACGAGCCGAAGTTGCGCCCCACGATGCAGTGCCACGTCGGGTTGTACTTCTTGTCGAACTCCTTCTTGATGAACGCCGCGATGTCCTGCAACAGAACATGCACCCTCAGCAAAGTGACATCAGTCTCCGCCAACTAGCATTAGCTCCATTCATATTCTAATAACTTTGTAGTATGTATGTAGTAATTAATTAACCATGTGAATTAATATTTTAGAAATTGCACTAACCACAACAGGAAAACCTCAAAGTTATCATTCGTGGGAACCCTGCACACCGTGGCTTATTGTCAATTATGATGTGTATTGTTAAAATAATTATGTAGTAGTATGTTGATTTTTATTTAAGTCTTCCCTTGGTGTAAATAATTAATTGGTTTTGTTAAGATTACCAGAAGTTTCACCTAGGTATTCAACTGTGAAAATAAAGTGTGACAAATATTAATAAATGAGATCTAGACCTACCTTTTCAATGTTGAACTTCTCTAATGCCTGCGTTGCGCAGTCCACAGCATCTTGCTGCATCTCTTCGCTCATGTCAGCATTCTTGATCACCGCCTTGCGGTCGCACATCTTGTCGGCTATGTGTCTGCACAGAACATAGTGGGGTGAGTAACCATTAGAATATTAAAGTGATCCTAATCTCCACTTTCTACCAGCTACTGTAGATAACTTATCTCAAGTATATTACACAAGTATGTATTATGTGGAGAAATTGGCTCTAGAATGTTATCCAACTTCAGGTACTATAAGCAGGTTAAATTAAATTATATGAAAAAAATATTATGTGAACAAACATTAGCCTAAATTTTTTGAAAAAGTCGTTTTTTAAGCAGTAAGTAGTTCTAGTTAGGCGCAATAATAGATAGTGGGTTGTTTCCACTATCTTATCAGTTTGGCTGTTAACCCAATCATTGTGACTCTAGGTATGTATATTTGGAGAAATTAAGAGCTTGAAAACAAATTCTAAGCTGTCTAAGGTTTGGGCCTGACTTTTTAATTACATTATTTTGCTCATTAAGCTTAGCATAATCATAATAAGCTCCTACTTGTTGCAATAGATGACTGATAGCGTCAATGCGAAAGGTTATAGGTTCCCGAACCTCGTCGATAACATTCCGATATGATTGATTTTGTTCAACTCTCACGAGGGGGACATTGATTGTTTATATTGAACAACAAAGTGCTATAAATAACCTCCAGAAAAGGTCAAGCGCGAAATCCGGGACTCAATGCGCGCCCTTTACAAAATGTGTTCCTCACCCACTAAGAAATAATTGTCGCAATGTGGAAAAAACTCAAAGCGCAGAATAGCTCATGATACCAGTGGCGCAGTCTACCTTACCTGACCTCTTCTACAATCTGCGACGGCCTTTTAGTTGTAATTCTAACGGAAGCACTAGCACTAATGCCCGTCATCAAAGCCGATACGAGAAATTAGGAACGAGGCTCCGACATGTAATTTAGCTTAGCGCTTCGGAAGATAACGATAATATAGCGTAACGCAGATTATCACTATAGAAACATCATAGTTAAATCAATAAAACCATTTTGTTGCACATCTTTGCGAGTATTTGCAGAATATAAATTGTTCCGCCTTCGGACTTTCGCACACCATTTTGTAGATATTGAAATAATCGAAAACTGGCACAATAAAATATTTAAAATGCTTTACAATAAATAAATAATCACCAAAATAAAGAAATACTCACTTTTGCTTCGGGATAAGAACAAATTCTCACGTAAAGATTTTGATAACCGGAGATTCAATGCCTACTTTCCAGAGGATTCTTTCACAGGCTTCTTTCAGCGAAGATTTCTTCTAATTGCGGTAGAGGGCGTTCTAAATTCAAACATATTCGAAAAATAAACTTTATGGCGTATTTTCAAACATTTTATATGAGGCCATTAAACTTTGGGATAAATAAAAAATAACTTTTTGTTTCGTATTTTCACAAAGAAGTAAGTATTTCAGCTAAAAATACACTTAATTCCAATGTTGAGTGGAAATCTATTGGAGTAGTTGTGTAATGTATTTCGTTATAGTACATTTAACCAGACTTTTAAAGTAAAACATATATTATTTTGAAAATAAGACATAAATGAGTGAATATTGTATATTATTATTAATTTAGTGATCGATAAATTATGATAAAAACTGATGAAAATGTGTCTACGTGGTTCTCATGTTTTAGAACGAAAACCTTGAAAAAAGAAAAGCTGACCATAGACTTTTCTGAGCTACGGCAATCTGTCAATATTGTTTTATTTCCGTTTCCTTGAGCTGTCAATTCGGACGCCATATTTGATAAGTTCCTAATGAGAAACGCCGAAGCGTTACCCAAGAAATAAAGGAAATTAACGTAAATTATATCCTAATTTATTCAATAAATAAGTTAAAATGTCAGGCGGAAGCAGCAGCAACAGAAATGAATGCAGAATATACGTTGGCAACCTTCCCCCCGACATAAGGACAAAGGACATTCAAGATCTATTTTACAAATTCGGCAAAGTTACGTTCGTTGATCTGAAAAACAGAAAAGGACCACCATTTGCATTCGTCGAATTTGAGGACCCGAGGTAATTTGATCATGATTTTGTTCATGTTACGTTTAAGTTAGCATGCATTTGCGTGTTAGTAATTATTGGACGTAGGCGTAGGTATTCCTCTTTGTTGTGTACACATAATAGGTTATGGTGGTTTATATTGGCCTACTTATCATTTTATACTGAATGTTTACTTTGTTTTGCTATTTTCGATAATTGCTTGACGACCGATATCCAAACACGACATGCAGATATCTAAGCAGCCATAGTGAATTTATAATTAGTGCTTTGAGGGGGAAAATGATTCAACAAACAGGTAGGTAGGTATTTGAATTGTTTGTTGTAAAACAAATTATATTTATTTCCATTGCACTTTACCTCCACCCATAAAAAAATATAATTCAGCAGATCTGTCTTCAAAACTGTTAATAACTTTTAAAGCAAATTGAATGGTTGATAAGCCTCAGGTAGCGTAGCACTCGGGGAGCACACTACTGTATTTTAAGTGTCCCATCATCCGTGTTTTTTCCAAACTGAAAAACAAAAGCATAAATGTGACCAGTAATAACAAGTCTCAAATATCTCTACAAGTTTGTTGTCATTTGATACCTTTTACATGCCCAATTATTTGTCCATATATTTTTACTATTCATCATCATTAGCGTTTTACTGTTCCACTGCAGGGTGTAGGCATTTTTTATATAGAGAAGAAATGAGCATCAACCTGTTGTATGCTGGAGCCCTGATAAATGCCAGATACAATTTATTTTCTTCTTACCCTGTTCATTCGGGGTTGGCGCAATACATATTATTCTTCCATTTTTTTTCTCTCAGACATCATACTAACATTCTGATAACCTTCCCATAATAACCTTCTTATTCATGTCTTCAGGCAACCAATCCATTTTATCCTCAGGTTACATCTGTTATAATCGTTCCTCAATTTATCCATGCCAGTTACCCCACACATTGTTTTATAATTAGTGGCATACACACACTCAAACAGCACACTTGTTGAAAGCAGCAGAGTGGTGTAAAACTTGGAGTCCAGATGTTTTCTGTCACCTTTATTCACCATGTCATGGGTGTCCAAAATTGCTAATCCACCTTAATGCATGGTGATTAATGCTCAGTGTTTCTCTGTATAAGAAGAAGCCATAGCTCTGCAGTGAGAGAATATAAAGGCTGATGATGATGAAGTTAGACAATTAGGAAGTTAATTTCTGCCTCTGGAAGAAGTAGGCATTTCAGTCAGGAAATGTGTTTTTAAAAACAAATAAACGAGTCACATTTGCATTTATTACCTGACATAGTGAACATAAAAATTAATTACACATAAAATTTTAATTACTAAACACATTAAAATAATTCTAAGCTAATGGTATTTACTTTATCAAGAATAATAACATGCTTGGTTAATGCCATTCCTGATAAATTAACCACAGACTGTTATCAAATTGTGGCTTTATCATCACTTGTGTACTGTACATATCACTGTTATTGTTCATACTTAAAAAACAACATACACAGCAATCCAAAATACACACAACATAAAATTTTGTATACTAAAATGATATTCTGTCACAATGTGTTAATAGGCTAGTTTCCTAAAAAATAATAATTAGTCCGTCTTGTAGATTGTCCAAAATTAAGCGATACGTATTTTTTCTTTTTTAAATTGGATCAGAACTTGTTAAGATATAGCGTGTTAAAGTTGAGTGTGACGTCACAAGTTGCTACAATTTTCAGGACACTGTGACGTAAAAGGCCCCCACTCCTAATTTTTGAAGTGTATTATCTTTGTCATTTTATGTTTAATTAAAAAAAGAAAAAATACGTATCCAATATTTTTTGATTATCTAAAAAGCGGACTAAATATTATTTCATTATTTCGACCCTGGACACTACCCTATTGTCCAACATATCTTGACTTTCACTTGTCATAATAATTTCATATTGCTTGGGAATTAAACTACAAAGACAGTTGAATGTTATAACAATGGTATGTCCATGCAGTTTGTCATTGGCTTTTGTTCATGCTGTGTTAATTAGTCCATTAATTAACATACTGATAAATATGCTACACTGTGTGCCTACAATTGAATGAAAAATATTGAAATACAAGTCTTTTGTTGATAAAACTATTTTATTTTAGTACTAAGCTATGCACAAAACATTTTTAATAATACTTAGCAATTGAGTCTATCACTGTTGAGGTACAAATTGTTGGAATAATACTGATGACTCATATCTAAACGCCATTAAATATTGTATGTGAATGACATACACAATTTGAATAAACTTATTTGACATTGAAGTTGATGTTGGTGAACAGTAAATGATCTGCTTATGAAACAATGTATCTGATACGAAACCTGTATATTTGTTGTAAAATCAAGCATTTGTGTATCATAGATCCTAGCATCAGTTTTGATTGAAAACATGTTATTTTTCCAGAGATGCAGATGACGCTGTCCGCGCTCGCGACGGCTACGACTACGATGGGTACAGGCTGCGCGTGGAGTTCCCTCGCGGCGGCGGCGGCGGCGGAGGCCGAGGTGGCCGCGGAGGCCCCGAGCGCTTCGGCGCCCGCACCGCCACCCGCGGCCCGCCCGCCCGACGCTCCGAGTACCGCGTGCTCGTCACCGGCCTGCCGCCCTCCGGCTCCTGGCAGGACCTCAAGGACCACATGCGCGAGGCGGGCGATGTCTGCTTCGCCGACACCTTCAAAGATGGCACCGGTGTTGTCGAGTTCTTGCGCCACGAGGACATGAAGTATGCTGTCAAGAAACTTGATGATTCAAGGTTCAGAAGTCATGAGGTGAGCTTGGCATCATTCATTAAGTTCCTTCATATACAAAACAACTACAACAAACATTTTCGGAGCTCTCAACCATAGCCAATATTTGAGTCAGTATTGTTAAGTCATTACCAATTTTAGCTGCTGTTCCTACAAGTTTATAACCACTTTATCCACCCCTAATACATTAAGTTAAAGTTTTCTACCCTCTTCGTGATTAAAACCCCTAGTTTCGATTATATTGTCGAAAAACTTAACAAAGCTCGAAAACAATAAATCCAAAAGTTGGTGGTTATGGCACTATGAAGCCAGGTATATTACAAACAGACATGCAAAGGTATTGATCCTCCATGGTCGGCGAAGGCGCGAAGGTGATACCTTTGTGCTCTGTATCGATTTTGTTATCTATGGTGTTAGGTTACTTGTTGGAGGGAGGCACGTGAGGTCAATGAACTTGTCAGTAGTTGTGAATAATGGTTTTGGTAAAACATTTCAATTATTCAGGAATACTTAATGTTTTCAATTTACATTATTGTTTTGTAATGGAATAAATTTCTTGATGAAAATGAGTGTGGATTCAAACCTGTGAACACTTCTTTTCGAAAAGATTAGTGACTTTGTAAGAGAGGTCTCTCTCTGAGAAAATTTGACATTTGAATGAATCTTAAAAGTCCTGAAATTATGGGAACAGTCGAAAATCCTTCATATTTTTTTGAGATAAAATCTTATCTTGCACTTTACAAAAGAACAGTTGTAAATACTCACAATAAAGAGTTTGGTGTTGCTTACACGTTTCGTAAATACTGATAAGATTATACTTACAAAAACAAGTGTAGTGTACAACATCATTGATGATGACGTTACAGTCTGTCTACTGAACATAAACAACTGAATTACCTCTCGAACAGCAAAAGTAACCTTGCCATTCTATAAAGTACTTACCTACTTCACGCTTGCCCAACAAAGTGACTTAAGGGGAAATCACCTCTCTTGAGCTGCCCCTTTGGCTTTGCTGGGGAGTTTGTTCCACCACTTCTTCTTCCCAGCAAAAACACATAGGAAGTGGTGAAGGGCGGGCGTTATGGAGCCTGTCTTTTGAAAATTTGATGTTCAAAAAGTGCTGATTTTCAGCCTACTTTGAATAAATGACTTTTGATTTTGATTTAGTCCAGCAGTGGAAGTCTTTTGGGCAGAAACGGCAAGGAACGTAACCTTACCTTTTAAAAGCGTAATACACGTATATAAAATAACTTCAAACTAATGTTACGGTGTTGTGCAGGGCGAGGTGTCGTACATTCGCGTGAAGGAAGACTACGGCGGCGGCGGCGGAGGCGCTGACCGCTACAGCGGAGATCGCGACAGGTCAGACTATATATTTATTCTCATGAACAGGTAACACTGTTAGTATAATGTGTAATGTACTGGGATACCTACCAATCCCGAAGAGACAGGTATGTGCACAGTGTGACTGGCTACGCTTGGATAATATCTTAGAGCAGTCAGATCTAGTCTTAGACGTGAATCCCTCTATCATCTTGTATGCATTGCCAAACTAAATATGGTGCAAATCCAATTCCTTCAAGAAGTGGTTCCTTGTTTTATGTAGTGCAGTATCATACTGCCTTTAACAAGATTAGCATTGCACAAGCTTCCATATTTTACTGGTTTTTTATAAATATGTATTGGTTATCTTTGTGATTCAGAGTAACTAGTTTTCCTTGTTGTTTCATTAGTTAGTATTTTCCAGCGTTGTTAGTGTAATCATAGGAGATAACATTGTAATATAGGTCGTGTGCAACAATTAAAATGAGCTGATTAAGTCTTCTTGAGGCAGTTGAAGCAGCGTTCTACCAAGAGCAGATGGGAGTTTTTTCAAATCTTGCCTACGTCTAACATGGAATTGTAGCAATTATTGCCGTCACAACAAAACAGCCAGTTATGACGACTTGCTCTCTTGGTCAGTTTGAACATATTTCACCAGCAAACCAGACTCCAGCCCTCGTTTTTTCATATTTTACTATAAACAAGAGTATACGCATGATGCAGTTTGAAACAAATTGTTGTATAATGCTTTATTATTTAATAATATGTTGGTCGCAGGTCCCGCTCGTACTCCCCGCGGCGGCGCGGGTCGCCGACGTACTCGCCCGTGCGCCGCTCCTACTCGCGCTCGCGCAGCCGCTCGCGCAGCCACAACTACTGAGCACAGGTCGGTACCCCACTGCCCCGACTACCAACCTTACAAGCCTAGCCTCAATTCGTACACTTCACTATGGTACATGTCATCATAGATAAAAAAAATGACGTCTTGGACTAAAAAGGTTTTAAGAACATGTCCAGACAATTCATGAGATCTAGACTGAATAAATGTCGTCAAATTACAAAGTAAATGATAATTGTGCATTCCATGCATTTGCAATGACTTGTGATCTCTTCACGTTGTTTGAGAATTATTAATAGCGCATCACTTACTGCTCAGTGTCAATTACAATGTCAATTTAATTAGCATACTTTATGAATGTTGTAGGGCTTAGCATAGGTGAAATGTTTTATATTATTCAATGAAATTCTAAGGATTATTTTATCTTATTATCAATTGTCTTTGTAATATAATGAATGACTAAAATCCGTATCTATATTTATACTGTCTTGGAAATATTTTTACATAAGCGACAGCAATATTTACAGTAAAGGAAGGATACACTGGATATAGCAGTTGACAGCTTATTGAGAATAACACTGGACTACTCAGGACTTTTTCCAAATAATTGAAAATATCTCCGGACTTTATAAGGATATGGATTTCATATGGATTTATCAGGTTTGCGGGAATACAGACATACTTTGGCAAATTATAATTGACATAGCTTTACTAAAGTTATTCTTTCCTTTTTAAATCTTTTTATTTTGCATTCCAAAAGTATCATTATGTTTTTATGAGTTTGTGCTTCAATTAATTTCGTAAAATGCGTGCTCAATATTTATTTTTATAAATTGGAAGATAATCTAAATTATCATAAGAGAGATATTTATAATTATTACTTTTAAATAAATATTTTAATCTCCTATTTATCAAAAATTGTAAAAGTACAGGATAATAACAAAACATGTACTGCATAATCGACTTAATCTTGTTGTATTTTAATTGAGTTGTCTCGTTGTCCGAATGTGGAGGACACGTACGTAAACTGGAAGCTCCCTATCGTTAGTACCGGCGACCACAGACTACTAAGCGCATGGAGTGCGAAGACTAAGCTCATTTGTTCAAGTTTTACTAGAAATGATACCTAAATGTAGTAGAGTTGGTCTTGGTCTCCATAAGCAGAGTTCCCTGTGTTCGCTCGCTATACCGTATGACAACTGAAGGTGTATATTTCGACAGCTGCCGGAGCGGCGGGCGGCGGCGCGGCGGCGGACGGCACACACGCTAGACATAAGACACGTTACTGTAGCGGCCGAGCGCCGGCCGCGGCCGAGCCTGGCCGACTGGCGGCCGACACTCGGCCGCGGCCGGCGGCCGATGCGGGCGCGGCAGTAGCTCGGCCGCGTCCGCTCGCGTTGTATTCCCGACTGTTTATAATTAAAAGCATTTTCTTTTGTTTCATCCACTGTGGATTGGGCTCGTTGGATGTGCTTGGCTGGAGGTGTGAGTCAGGATAGAGCCTCGCGTGTAGGATCGGACCGCACCGGCGGATCTCTGGCGGACATTTGACTATTTGTCGCGTGGATGTAAAGTTCCCTTTGGGATGTTGGATTTGGTATCGGACGGTTGCGGCGCCACCTCCGCGCTGGATCAGGATCAGGACCTTTGGGTATGAATATTCAAATTAATTGCAAAATAACTTATGTTGAGTGCACGCTCGGTACAGAGTATTAATGTTTGTTTGGATATCCTTAACTCACACTTTATTTGCTTCTCGATGTCTGCCGTTTATTTCCTAGACGTAGGACGTCGGTCAGAGACGATATGACAGAAATTTTCTATTAGCTTTGCTCATTAGTGTGTTAGACCTAACAATTCAGTGTCATATATAAATAATTAGCATGCTTTATGAGCTTTCATACAACCTACCTGCGTGACAGCGATACGAGGCGTATGTCTGGATGTCTGGCCGAGAATGGATGTTGTTTTAAAAATTGACGTATTATGTAAGTAATAGAAATTGTAATGATGTGATGTTAGGGAG
This sequence comes from Helicoverpa armigera, assembly GCF_030705265.1. Classification (NCBI taxonomy): domain Eukaryota; kingdom Metazoa; phylum Arthropoda; class Insecta; order Lepidoptera; family Noctuidae; genus Helicoverpa; species Helicoverpa armigera. Next base: position 9,811,970 of record NC_087141.1, read on the forward strand.
TCGAGATAAATCACAAATGTATTGTAACGTGCGCGTCGCCGACGCTCGATATCATAGCTGTAATGTGTGGACATACATGATGTAATTTAGGTACTGGATCTGCATTCCAAAGACCAACACAGTTTGATGGACTTAATAAATTCCTTACAAAAGATGTTTGTTTTCCTTATTCAACAACCCTTTTGCCCTATATCCTTTGATGCACCAAAATAACTGTACAGGGATATAAAAAAAATAATGGAAAGAGTTATAAAATTGAAACAACAGTTATAAATAGTAACACTATTATTTACATAAAAAACGACTATCTAGAGATAAACTTAACAGCGGTATATTCGAATAAACAGCACTATATCTTGAAGCCCGAGTGTATGGCGCACGTGCCGAACGTGAGGTTCTCGTATGTCACCTGACGGAAACCTGCGTCCTCGATCATCGTCTTGAACTTCTCCTGGGAACGAAATGACGGCAGGTTTTATAATGGTCAAATGTGCGAAGACTTCGTCGTCAGTCAGTAAAGCAAATGGAATACTAGACCAATGCTTTCTCTCCAACACAAAGGTAGAGTGATAGAGAACGAATCCCGCTACTACTTCCCGTGCAAGAACTGGTAATAAGTAAATAGAACTTTTCACTAGGTACCAGGTATGTCATCTGGGTACTAATATACATAAAGCTACTACTTATTTGATCTCTGTATTCCAGTTACAGGCTATACCAAGAAGTTTTGGCCTAAAACTTCTTGTCATGATGTTTATGTCACTTCATAGAGAAGGAAGGATATATACCTGATCAGGAAACTGTCGGATGCTCTCGACGAGGTACTGGTAAGGCTTCCACTGTCCCGCGAACAGCTGGCCCAGCACTGGGATCACTTGGAACGAATACTGGTCGTATACCCTGCGTACAAGCATAACATAGCGTAATGTAAGTAACTCTAGCTTGAGTAAAATTAATACACAAATCTTAGTGGGCTTCTTTGAACTAATGAAGCAGGATTGGCTGAAGCTGAGCAGGTGCAGGTCGTAGTTCCCTCAACACCGCGGGCAAAATAGTATTTTAGAATAGTTACCATTGTAGAGTACTGTTGGGCAATTGGCTGAACTCAAGGCACATAAAACGGCCGCCGGGCGTCAGCACCCTATACGCTTCCTCAAGGACCTGGACATAAAAAAATATAACTGAAATGAATGTAGAATATAATAGTTAAAAATTCTTCTGCAGTATGGGAATTTTTGGTTCAAATTACAGTTTGTGACAAATAACTGCATCCATATTTGACATCTCACCATTCTGGGCTCTGTTCCCAAAGGGCGAAACAGGAAGCCAGACTCTCATGAACCCTTTGTGATTTTTATTCCTTTCATCTTTATCACTTGTGGCTATTAGTATTTAGGAAGTAGGTAAACCTTGTCAATATGAGTGCAGTTCCTGATGCCGAATGCGATGGTATAGGCGTTGTAGCTCTCATCAGGCAGCGCCAGGCTCTCCGCGTCGCCGCACACCCAGTCTATCGCCACACCGGAGCCCTCCGCTGTGTAGCCTAGTCTGGAGATAAGGGATATCATTAGCTTGAATTCATTTTATAAACAAACTACGTGCTGATTTATCTTCTACTTACCTGAGAGCTGTACCTACTTTCTACACCTAAAATCAAGTGCAAGCTACAGATTTTAACTTTTTTATTATACTGCTGCAGGGCACTGGCTTATAGACAGGGAAGGAATGACTGTTTATCACCTTGTGCCCATCACAGTAAATAGACAAATTCCCATTTTTCATAACAGAGTTCAAGTTTCCTCAAGATGGTTTCCTTCTTTACTCAGTCATTGGTGTCAAATATATACTTGGAAAGCATAATTTACTTGAGAGGCTGATTATCAATAGGCCACTTAGTGGAGTATTACTAAGGTGACATGATATTTCTAGTTATGGAAACACTGTTGAAAAATGAGATGAATGCTTACTTCTGTGCCCTCTGCTTGCCAACGTCCAGCATGGCTTGGTTGATGTCACATACTGTGACGCTGCTCTGGCCGCCGTATGACGGCCCCAGCTTCTGCAGGTACTCTATGTATCTGAATGCTATGTCACCTGTAACACGAAACAATATCAGTTAATATGTTCAATGCTGCCTTGTAAAATGGATGGAGTATACATACGTACATCCATAGCAAATAAATCATTTCATTTTGTTGTTTCCTCATTCACTATACTATTTTATGCTTTGCTTGGACAGAGACACATATAGATTTTATTTATAAAACTCACCAGTTCCACCAGCCATATCCAAGAGTTTGGTCTCCTGTCTAGGAGCCAGCCGCTGTATGAAGATGTCCTTCCACACACGGTGGATGCCCATGGACATCACATCATTCATCAGGTCATACTTCTCTGCTACCGTCTCGAATACTTCGTGAACTGGAATATGCCCAAAAGATTCATGAGAATAGTTGGTCAGTGGTTCGTCTTAGATAGTTTTTGGGTTATATTTTTCTATACTGACAGAACAGTAAATAATATGATTTTGGAATAAATACCATTGTATAACAGGCTCCCAAAGAGATTTCATAATTAGGATTTTATCTTACCTTTTTTGGTCTTTTCGCCTTCATCAACAACTTGAAATCCAAAATGCGTCTGTCCAGGTTTCATGCCTTCGTTAGTTTCGGCCTCCTTGGTGGCGGTCTGCGTGCTCATGGCGCGCAGCCTGAATCTTTGTGGAGCAACGCATCTTATATTGGATATCTTAGCTAACCCTGTCCTAAGTGCCATTGCTTATTTCTGAAAAACCACATCGACTGAAAATTCGAAAATCCTGGGCCCAGCTGACTGTCACTGTCAAAATTTGACAAGAGAGAGATGTTACTTTTTTCAGTAGATACGTACGTTTAGTTATTCATTATTATTTATTTTACTTTTTATTTTCAATGTTAAATTGTTAGAAATATTTAAATAATCAGTTTAGTTTCATAATTTCCAGTTCCATATATGTATTATTTCAGTTAGAGTCTAGTTTATAGAAAAAAATATAGAACGTAGCCACACGTAGGCTTATAACATAATTAAACGTTATCACCACAATGTCATTGCAAAAGTCACAACAAACATTGGAATGAATGAGTCAATTTCGCAAAATTCGTAAAAGATTAAGGAATATATGGAAAATACTGATAGAGAAATGTGAGGAGTACAGAAACCAATTATTAGGAAAAGGAGCGGTCAATTCAGCCGAAATGTCAGCTGAAAAAGAAAGTAAGTACTTAGTATCAGACTGTTTACAACCGGTTACTAATGTTATTGATGTAAAAACAAAACTTATTAGGATCCTTTTGCTCAATAAGAATAAGCCTGCACTTACTTTTCAAGATCAGTTTACCTCAGTTAAAATTGTACGTATGTTTGTAGGAGAATTTTTAAAGAAAGTAAACCTAAAATCAAAAGCTATGTCAGTTCCTTATATCCTGTCCAGGGTACATAGAACACGTAGTGCGGCACTTCCCGCAGCGCTACAACTGGGACTGCGGCGTGTCGTGCGTGCTGATGCTGCTGGCGGCGCCGCACCGCGAGGAGTTGCTGGACAACTTCGAGCAGATCTGTCAGGACGAGGGCTTCCGACAGTCCACCTGGACTATAGACCTCTGCTATTTGTTGAAGAGGTAAGTAAAACACTTATTTTAACCATTAGGTACATGGAAAGTTGTGAACCTACTGTTTCAAAAGTTTCAACAAACTGTCTTGCCTTAGATAAAATTAACCCATAAATATTTCTAGTAAAATTCATTGGAATTGAAGAATATATTTCATCATTTTGAAAATAATGTTAAAACTGGCAAAACAACGTGGTATCAATACGGGGAAATATAATCAATAGGTATAGAAGATATTTTCCTGTTAAGCTTCCTGTCCTGTTCCCAGAAAAATAATAACTAAATTGTTTGTATACAGGTTTGGCATCAGACACTGCATGTACACCACAACTCTTGGTGTCAACGAGGACTTCAGAAGGCATGGCTACTATGACAGGATTATCAATATAGTAAGATCAACTTGTACAAAGAATATTATTGATTATTATTGGCTGATAAAGGACAATATGAATACGTAATAATTATTTAACTTTTGTGTCTGCATCATGGACAGTGAAGTAGTTAAAAAGTAGGTAGTTTACTTACAAAAAATATAGTGGTCTAATCTAGGAAAACATTAAGACACCCCACTACCCTACGAGTTAGCTAGATGGCTACATCACTACATAGTATAAAACAAAGTCGCTTTTTCTGTCCCTATGTCCCTTTGTACGCTTTAATCTTCAAGACTAAGGATTTTGATGCTGTTTTTTTCAATAGAATATAGAGGGATTAAAGAGGAAGGTTTACATGTAATAACATACATTGAATAGTGGGTTAAATAATATTATACCATGCAAAGCCTGGGCGGGTCACTAGTTTTACAATAAGAGCAAAACCATCAAACCAGTCTTATTTCATAACTACCATGATGTGCTGATCTTACATAAAAAACTTAATTTCCTCTGTAGGACCGTGAACGCGTGCAGCGTCGCTTCGACGAGGCGTCAGCCAATGGCATAGTGGTGCAGAAGCACTCGCTCACTCACGCAGAGATGCTCGCACACCTGTGCACCTCTGGTCCTGTCATAGTGCTGGTGGATGCCACACTGCTGGTCTGTGATCTCTGCAAGCATAAGCTGAAAGCTGAGTTCAGGTAAAGACTTTTTTTACACCCCACTATTTACTTATTATGGAGTAAATCAAATATACTCCAGTTTTATCCTTTCATAACTTGCAACCAATATAAAAAATCATTTATTCAAACTTGGCTGCAAAACAGCACTTTTTGCATGTCAGAAATTTACAAAAGACAGCCCCCAAAACGCCCATCCATCACCACTGCCTATGTGTTTTTACGTGGCGCAACAAAATCACCAGCAACACATGTCTGTCTGTTGGTTAAAAAATCTGTCAACAAAGTTTTATATATTAATTTGTAATACTGGGCGTTACAATCCATTCTACAGGCGTTGTTTCGGCGGTCCATACAGTGGCCACTACATCCTAGTAGTGGGTAGATCAGGCCACAAACTCCTGTACCGCGACCCCGCCCTCCCCCCGCGGCTGTGCGTGACGTCACCCGCGCGGCTCCTGCGGGCCCGCACCGCGTCAGGCACCGACCATGACGTCATACTTATCTACACGGATACTAGGGAAAAAACGCCCTGAACTCTTTACAAAAGGTAACGTTGATAATAAAATTTATTCGTCTTGAAATAATTTCTGACATATGAGATTGATGACTAGTGTTATTTGATTTTAGATTCTATTTCAATGAGTACAATGTCGATAATAGTTTAACAATTACGTGTGCTGTCTGCGCTACGTTTCGCCATAATATGCACGTTTTTTGGTGATTAATGATTATAGTCATGACAATTTTCGAATTTAAAAAATATCTACAAATGAGAAGAAATTTTATTTTTATGCAAAAGTATGCATTAATTTATTGATGGTATGTTTAGTTCAGAATATAATGATTTTGTTATTGATAAGTGTTCTAAGTTGAAATTACATTATGCTGGCAATGGCAAGAATGACTTATTGAATTAGATATTTATTTTGTTGATAAAAAAATGTCATTTATTTTGGTTGATACTGTTGTATTGTTTATTTTCTATTTACAATTAAAATTTTCATGACATTAAATTAACGGTAATATTGACTGCATAGTGTTTTTATTAAAATATGCATTATTTTATTTGTAGAATGAGCTACAATTTTTTTTAGGTCCACATTTTTTTGGTCCCATTAGAGAAAAATTAATGTTTTTTTTAGTATCAAGTAAATTAAAATTATGTACTTATAAAATCCATTCCATTGAAACTCATTATAATGTGCCTTTTTAGTGCAATATTTTAATAGAAATATCGACTATAAGAGTTATTTTTCCGTTTTGCAGATTAGCAAAATCAAATAATTCATTTTAATTTACAGTTTGCTTTGACGATGACGTTCCATACAATTTATTGCATCTTCGTTATTTTATAGTTTGCTAATGCGAGAGAAAATAAAAAAATTTTTTTTTTGCTTATCTATAACACAACCTATTTACTTACTATTTACATATTCTCTCCTAAAAACATCCCTATTGTTAAGTATAGGTAAATTATTGTAGTATCGCTAGATTTTTTTGTGGTAAAGAAATTTTAATAATGTAGTCAAAATTATTTATTAGAATAGAAAACATGAGAGAATGAAGAGTTGGCTCCAACTTATAATTGTGAGATGTTTGGATATCCTAAACTGAAATTATTGACAAATATATGAGCATCAATGTTCTTTTAGTCTCAGAAACCTTCGTAGATTTTTTACTCAACAGAGAAAAAAGAGGTACACAACTAAATAAGCCACTAGATTTAGTTCTTAGCAAATAAAAAGAAAGGGAACCATCTTGATGTATTTTACTCATTTTGGCCCCTTTATTTTTATCAGGTTAAAGCTTTACTCTGGGTTTGATCCATCCAAAATCTGTCTACGAAATTATAATTGTACTGTTTTAAACATTAATCAAGTGTAATTAAATTAAAAAAAGGCTTCAGTATCGGTATTATTGCCTGAAACCTATTAACTTACAAATGAACATTCATACAGGCACAAAATGCACTTTGAATGATAAGTAGACGAATTTCGACTCAGTATATATGACGATAAATATTACCTTAATCTATAGAACTATACTAACTAACAAAATCAATAAATGTTCAATACTTACTTGTTAGCAATCAATCATGAAATATAATGAGCACAAAACATATGACTGCCAGTTAAATTTATCACTCGCAACAATATAACAACTATATAAACTTTACTACTATATGACTGCAGTTAAAAACAAGCTGATTAGCGTAATATTTTGAACTAGCTTTTGTTCGACACAATGATTATTTGGTTTGGGTTCGAGCGGCCATGTTGGTTGAGATTGGTTTCATTATCAAACAGTTGAATAATGATTGCCATTGGCTGGCCAATATGTAGGCCGGGCTTAGTAGATGGAAGACTAAGCTGGGGTTACAAGGAAGATATTAAACTTAGTTTCACACGCACAAAAAATGTAAGATAAATGTATAAAATGTACCTATGTGCTATTACTGAGCTTCGATTGTAAATATACAACTGTTACAACACTTTCTATGACCGTGAACTTTTTCAATAAAGACAAGTGACGTCCTCTATCTAACATGTGCCAACAAGTATGAACGCACCTTTACACGGGTATTCACAGACCATAGAGCCGTCAATCTACGCATTTGCCTATTTTTGTCTATTGGGAAAGAACCAACAGAATATACCGTGCAGTCTCAATGGGATTTATGCCAATAGAAATTAAGTTATTTTTAGCTTGCATATTTGAGTTTATTATTGTTGTAATTTTGTTATCATTGATCTTGAATGTTGTAGATTGCGGGAAGGTCCGCTCAGCCTCCATTATTAATTATTATTTGTTAAATTGATGAATACAAGAATGTCTAATGTTATCATTTGTCTAATGTTGCATAGTGGGTATCTTCCTATGTATTGTCCGATACATTGGTTTGTATGTCATTAAGTTTGTTAACGGTAAACTTGTGCAATCTAAATATGTTGCAATATGTTTGTTTACGTCGACTTCGCGTCCGCGGTAAAAACCAAATAAATGAGTTTGTTTATTAGTCGTATCAAAATAGTTGTAAGTTGCACAACTTACAACTATTTTCATACGTTGTCTATGTGACTATATATATTAAAATTTGTGTAAGATTAAATTGTAGATAGAAAACCAGCTATCTGCGAAATGCTTAAACTGGTCCATGACGAAAAATAAACAGCGTCAACGCATTTGTAAAGTATAAATAAAAAGAAAATTGTAAGTACCTACTTATGCGTTTCGGTCTACTTGTTAAGCAAACTTTTTCATTGTATTCAATTGGTTTTCTAATTGATAAATTAATTATGTAATAATTAAAGTACCTAAGTTTGAGAGTTTATGTTGTTGCTGGTACATAATAATTGTATTTGTTTATAATTTTATGAAGGTTTTTTAATGTATTAGTCAATGTAATGAAAGATAGAGTTAGATAGAATGAAATGTACAATTATGTAGATACTTATGGAAATATGGTTATTTTACCATCAAAAGACTAAATTTGGATTTGTATGTATTAAATATTTTGTACCTACATGCACTTAAATGGTTTTTTATTTAAAAACGTAAGTTTTAACGTGAGTACTCATGCAAGTAACATGAGAAATATGTACAATATGATAATATGTTAATTATGTCCCTACAACATACTTATTTAAATATGTGACTACTGCGTCAATAATATTGAACAATGAATTGCCCAAAGCTGGTCAATATTAAAAACAACCAGTATTAAATCCGGGGAATAAACAGGCCAGAGACACTAAAGAAAAAAAACCCCGGAGTTACCCTAACCAGAAAGAAATGAAATCTTTTTACCTGTCTCTTTTACACTTAACAAAAATGCTAGTGTTTGACAGAGCAGAACATAACATTCAGTTTCTTAAAATCTAAAGTAAAATGATTGTTCTTCGATCATTAAATTTCTTCTTTCTGAAAAAATGTCGTTGTCTCTGTTCAATTAATAAAGATAGACTTAATTAGAATGAGAGGGGAGAAAACACGTGAAAACCCACTTATGTCAGTCCCTCCCATTCAGAATAAAATACAGTCAGCATGAAAAATATGTTGAAATCCTACAATTTTACCTTTTCGTATGATAACGGCACGGGTCTTAAGTAAATAAAAATAACCTATATATAGACGTGTAAACTAGGAAACATGGTTTATTTCCCTACATAACTTACATTCAATTGAGTTTCTAAAACACTTCTGTATAAAAGTATGTAATAAACAGGAAACTTTGTTTTTTTTTTGGTATCCTAAAGGCTCCGGAAGTACTGAATCGATTTGAAAAAATCTTTCAGTGTTGGAAAGCTACACTCTTCCCGGGTAACATAGGGTACATTTTATCGCAGTACGGGCAGTAGTTCCCGGTTAAACAGTGGGAAATAATATTAGAAACAATAAGCAAATTATTTGAACAATATTATATTATCAAGCATTGAGGATATAGCTAGGGATATCCCTCCTTGGTCGGGACTTAGCTATTTTAATGGAAGGCACTTCTTAACACAGAGAGTAGGTAAGTCTACAATCCTAAACATTTAATAAAATTGTTGATGTTACATCTCACTTTTTCAAGGTATTACCGTAATCTAACGGTACTTTCGGTTACGGTACGCCAGTGTCGAACCCTGCAGCCTTACTTAAGTCTTAAAATCGTGATAACTCGGACGTTATAGGTTTAGGAAATCGTTTCGGATCGGATCTCATCTATACAGAACACTTTTGATACTTTTAAAAGGCATTTGCTGAACGGGTACTGTACCGTACAAAGTATAAATCTTTTAAAACAAAGGAAGTACTTTAAAAAAATGTTTATATTTAAACAGGACATGCGTTGACAGGATATTTTCAGGTCTGACCATACAACGTAGGGTGCGTTCCCCAAGCGTCGAGTCATAGTGGTCTTTACGCTGATGCAATAAGGTCTCTATTGGTGTAAGGTACAAGTTGAAGCGGGGTCGGTATATAAGTGAGAGTAGCTTTCCATCAGTGCTTGTGTTATGGTGGTAGTCCAGTGATGCTGTGATGTGATTGTGCTATGAGATAACGATAATCTTCAAAATACAACCTTCGTCAAAGTGTTCGTAAGTGTTTTTAAAGTGCCTTCTTCAATTGTAATGGTTATTGCAATGAAAAGTTTAGTAGGTACCTATTTATTTGATAACGGTTTGCTATGTTTTGAACTGACAGAAACACCTTCCTAGTTTTTGAAAAATATAAAGTTTTTTTTTTATACTGCAAAAATGATATCGATTAGATTATATCTTCTCAATCAACACGAATATAAAAAGTATCGGCCTATCCGTCGAATAAAATGATAGGTATAATTATTCGATAATTCTAATAAAATATAGTAAGGTATCCTAAAGCATCCAGTAGTTCTGTTCTAGCTTACCTTACTTAAAATCGTTACAGTTTTCAGGGGAGGAAACAGGCAAAATAAAGTAGTTTTTAAATGCATTCAATAATATCCAATTTTACCTTTATTTTGGGGGAAGCCCCACATAGTATTGAAGTTACTTAGTTTCTGGGTTTTCAGCCAGATGCGAACGATAGCTAATTAGTTTGCGTAGTTCATATATTTCAATAATAAACTGCGTATATATACGTGAGTAAATGACACTTGGATTTAGTTAAATTATTTGACTAGTGTAGATACAATGGCTGTCGTTTATTTGTTCGTATTTTTGAGTGCGTTAAGTTCCGCGTTAACGGCTAACTTGGTGAGTTTTAATTTTATTTACATGGCCATTGGCTCTTTGATAGGGGCATAAGTAGATAGATAATAGTGAAAATAGAAGGAAATAGAAACTGACGTGATTGTTTCATGAGCATTCCGTTAACATAAGCTTACCTATTTCTTTGCTCTTGTTTGCCTTTATAATTCCTTATTGATTTTATGGGCATTTAATCCATTGAATAGTTGATCAGTGGGTCATCTTAAGGGAGGGGCAAGTGTAGATATCCATTTTTTACAAAGACCGATTGAGATTCATTCGGGTCGACTACAAGAGAGGCTTGACTTAGGAACCTAAGTAATTCTGTTAGTAAAAAACTTTATAAATGTCTTTACCATTTATACATGCTAAGAAATTGTAGATAAAGAAACATTTAATATCTAGAAACTTATCAATACCAATCTTGCTGTGTTACCTAAGTTCATACTGCCGAATATGGAAGCTATCCCCGCAACCGGATAAATTAACTTTATGGAGTCTTGCACACACATGTTTACTAAATTACTACGCAGTACTATTAGTTTGCTCTCCGATCTTCACACGCCGAGATTACGGACTGTGATTTAAATCCGAGTTGTGAGTTAAATCCGTCAAAATATTAGTTGAGTTAAGTTTAACGCTCAGTAAATTACCTTCCTTCCGGCCGTGCTCTCGCTATGGTGGCATATTAGGCTGACAAAGTGTAGTCTCACTATAAGACATGTCATCGACACGAAAGAAGAAGACCTTCCTTGTTTAATACTTACGTATCAAACGTTAAAGATGCGACGTATTGGCACAGTAGTAAGTGCAAACGTGTGGCATTGTGGCGCGGGTCGTGGGTTCGATTTCCACACAACTTTTTTAACACCCCCACCCCAAATTAGATATGGTTGTAGGTACCTAATAATGTCGAATTTGTATGACAATCTATATTTTTAACGAACTTTGCTAGCAGGGTTAAGTTTTTTACATTTAAAAAAATCCCGCGCTCCCGCGTTTTCCTGGGTGGGTAGGTATTTGTTTCCTATATATTATTTTAGTACCTACCTAGGTATACATAGCAATTCAGTCCATCTTTAAAATTACAGTCTCCGATCTTTGATCTCGATGCATATTCGTGCAGAAAGTCCCCCAGAGTGATTGTACGAAGTGCTTTGACCCCAGCGAGAGCTTGCACTGACTTGAACGATGACTCAGACTGCTCACAACTACAGATGCCAAGATTTTGTCCTTGCAGGCACATTAAGGCGTAATATGGCATAGGCTTATTTAGCGTCTTGTTAATTTGTTAGTTATCAAGAAAGACAAGTTAAATGCTAAGATAAACAATACTTTCAAATCTTATTCATAAAGGGTCGTTTGATCAGTTGAGTCATAGGAACTTTGCTAATTTATTATGAGTGAAATATGAGCAATTGTGTTGTTTCACAACATTGTAACACAGCCTAGTGCTAGTAGGATTGGCACAGTCCTTCCGTGATATCCTTGGTGTGAGTGCGGAATTCAGTGAATTGTTTTTTTTTTGTGTTTTTCATAATAATCATGTAAGTACCCACCTACTTAACTAGCTTATCATAGATGATTAAATATTAAGTTGTTGTTTTAACGAAAACATAAGTGCATAAACTAAAAAGCTCCCTTGAGCTACGAGTCAATCCTGAAACTGGTAAATTATACAACAGCTAACTTATACTTTATTCATACTACAAATATAAACCAGAAACAATACTAGGAAACAGATATGAAGCTAAATATGTTTATTGAAATTAGCAATTTTTCTCGTTGACCACCCCCAATAACGCCCCGTTTTCACTGCTTCTTCCTATAAGAGTTATACTAGGCTGTGTCGAACCCTGAAGAAGCTCATAAACGCATGTTACAGTAAACAATAATCGTAAATAATGTCTGCCGCACTGTTAATAAGCGCTAACACCGCTGTTAACTTCATATCGACGATAATTTATTGCTGCATTCTATTAATTTAACGTGCATTTTATGTGTACCTACCTAGGCGCTAGTCGCAACTGCACCTTGTCATTGTCTTGACAATCGTTAATTTTTAGGGTTCCGTACCCAAAGGGTAAAACGGGATCCTATTGTTTTCGCTTCTCTGTCCATCCGTCCGTCACAGGGCTGTTTCTCATGAACCGCGATAGTTAGAGAGTTGAAATTTTCACAGATGATGTATTTCTGTTGCCGCTATAAAAACAAATAGGTACTGAAAACTAGAATAAAATAAATATTTTGGGGGGCTCGTTTTTTTCTGCTCATTTTCTAAATAATGGTACGGAACCCTTCGCGCGCGATTCCGACTCGCACTTGGCCGGCTTTTTAAGATTAATATATTACTTGTTATAAGCGATATGTACACATTTCCTATTTGTTCTTCGTAAGAATCACCCAGCGATACCGATTCAACATTCATCATCGTGTGGGTAACACGGGCTCTACATGACAGAGACGCCTCTGAAACCAAAACCTTTGCTCGAGTCTGAGCTGAAATTTTAAGATAAGATTTCTATAGCAAGCGTTATCTCGCGGAGATCTAGCGTTTACACACCTAGTGATACCTACACCTAGCTGTCGCCAAATTAAGCATAACATAGGCATTTCTAAAACTATCCAAATTATTCACACTTTCGAAGAAAATTAATGATTCGTGAACACAAAATCTTAAGACACTATCATGACGGAAGACAGATGACTGTATGATCCTTAGTGAAACAATGCAAGGGTGACGTGGCTTCTTATCAGCCGATATTCAGATAGCAGCCATCAGCCGCGGCTGTTACAAGTCGTAGTTGTCAGACGACGGCCGTAAACAACGGGTATGTTTCTTGTTGTTAGAGTTGTTGTGTTGTTATGCGTCTGCGCAGATTATGCTCGAGAATGTTAGGGAATTTTGAGGTCGTCGTATATTTGTGAGGAGGTTTACTCTGGATTTAAAAGTGCAGGCAGTTTTGTGTTTGTTTTTTTTTTTAAATTGTGGTTTTAGTAGCTTGTATTTTGTGACTTGTATGTTCGTTGATTTTCTCTTTGGTGCCAACGGTAAGGGGTACCTAAGCCGCAGTGCTAACTTCAGCTTGTCGTGCATCTTAAAATTAGTCAAATAATTCCTTAGCCTCCTAATTAATTAATCGGGTATAACTCACGCGCCAGGAAATTATTATAGATCTTTAAGTCAGGTTTCCAAATTGTTTATGTTTGATTTACTTTAGTAGGGATACCTATAACCTAGGTACGTCTGAATAAGATATGATTTACGAGATAATAAATAGGACAGTCGAAATCCTTTAAATATTGTTCCATCTAGCTGTGTTTACAGGGGAAGTTATTAATTGAATAAACCTACGGAATTATCCCTCTTAACAAACCTGATTGGTATCTTACTGCGAACAGTTTATCAACCTCCATAAGACACCATATTATTCCTCCCCAAATTGTTGATGAATATCTATGTTTAAGAATACTTAGTTGTCATATCAAAGCTCGTAGTTTCTAGAACTAACTTCCTAATCGGTTATGAACCCAAATTGAAAACAGATTGCCAATCAATTAGCATAGAAATTTAGTTCTTCTCATGCTATCTGAGGGAGCGGCTGGCTGGCCGTGACAAACACACCAACAAGCCGATAACAAGCTGTTATGCAATCAAGGCTCTGTAGGTACAACAATAACATATAATTACAATAAATCAGGTGATACGCGACCGTACGTAAATAAAGGCAAATGATAACGCATCGCAATCAGCCAAATAAGGCGTTTTCTATCACTATCTATTGTAGTTTCTTAATTTTAGTACAAGTAGGTGCTGTTATCAGATATGTGTTTACCAATAATCTTAATTACCTGATTTGATCTACCTTTCTTTCGTAATCAAGAGAAATGAGCACCCAGCTGTACCTACCTATGGAAATAAAGGTTTTTGCGATAATGACTGACGAAATGACATCAAATAATGCATTGTAGAGAGGAGGTATTGATGATGAATAGACGGTGATGCAAAAACATTTAACAATTCAGTAAAAGCAGACAATTCACCTTCATAACTAGCATAGGTACTACTTACTTCCATTCCTTATCACACATAAAAAACAATAATGAAAATCCTATCTCCCTCAGAACGCAAGAATGTCACAACGCACAGGATTCCCGACGTCCAACACTCCCGCGGGGCTGACGTACCGCGGGCTGGTGGAGCGCATGGCCATCCCGGCTGAGCTGCATCGCCGAGCTGATGGCAGGCAGTACGCCAGCTTCGGAGACGCGCGGCCCATCCACTGCTGCACGCCCGAACAGGTAACATCATCAAAAGAGTAACTTAATCTTCATAAAGACTTACTTATTTGGACATCCAGAAACTTTTTCTTGGTACCTACCTACAAAGGACGAAGGGTGTTGTTACCTAAATGAAGTTTCGAAAACGTACATAATATGATGAAACCCGTATGAAACTCTTTCTGTAATGGGAGGTAGTGCCCCGCAACTTTGAGTCATTCATGACTAACACATACCATGATCGTGCTCCACAATTTATAGAAATGGTTTCAACTCACAAGTTTTGGACGACCCAAACATCATAGACTATGCTACAGCTGTAAGTCAGTGGTATCTATAATGTATTTCTTTTTCCTGCCCTGTTCCCAATTTTATTTTGTACGACGGAATATGTCTTCTGCTTCTATTCTTCCCTGTCACTCGTCATCCCTTCTTCAGTCCTCTATCAGCTAATCCATACATCTTTTCTTAGGTCTTCTATGATATTTGCAGGTGGAGAAACTGTCTCAGACGACGCACCACTACTGCGACATCTTCACGGAACAACTCCTGGCGCCGCTGGGAGAGCTCGGCTACGTGCGCATCGACGAGAATACTGCTGAGAAGGTGAGGATCAAGCGTGTGAACAAAGCTTTATATTTTTTATTTATTCCTGTTTTTCACGCAACTGTCACTCTACATACGCATATACTCAGGGACTTCCCGATGAATGAGCGTTGAAAAATGGATATAGGTACCTAGTTCAAGCTGGATAATTAGGTACATTTATTTATGTGGTTCATCAAAACAAGTTTATTCGGAGAACGAATATCTGTAAAGATAAGGTTATTTGTGACTTGGGCCTATCTAATATTTCTCTCTTCTACATTTTTCTCAAAGGTTACCTACTACTATAATAAATGCGAAAGTAACTCTGTCTGTCTGTCTTTTCTTCACGCCTAAACTTGAACCGATGTGATAAATATGGTACAAACATAGTTTGGAACTTGAGAAAGGACACAATAGTTTCCGGACATACAGCGCCATCTATTGGCCAAACCAAAAATCTGCCGGAAGTCACTATACCACGCGAACGAAGTCGCGGCCAAAAGCTAGTCATCATCCTCCGAGCCTTTTTTCCAACTATGTTGGGGTCGGCTTCCAGTCTAACCGGATTCAGCTGAGTACCAGTGCTTTACAAGAAAGCGACTGCCTATCTGGCCTCCTCAACCCAGTTACCCGGGCAACCCGATACCCCTTGGTTAGACTGCAAAAGCGAGCAAAAGCTAGTATCCCCATAAACTGAAGACCATCTACTAAACGACCCCCATAAACCTTATTCCCCAGGTGTTCATCAACCGCAGCAAGCGCCTGCTGGTGGTGTCGAGCGACGGCGTGCTGGCTCAGTGGCGGTTGGCCCCGACCTTCGAATCCGCCAACCTGTACGTGGCCGGCACGCCCGTCGTCAACCAGGCGGGGGAGCTGGTCTCCCTTGTCACCGCTAAGAGGGGGAACCATTATGCTGTGTCTACTTTTGAGGTACGTAACACCCATATAGTAATGCATGGTCTTTAACACCATGTTTGTTGTACCTTGAAGAAACTGCTACAAAAAAAAATTGGTTGCCTGTAAAGTCGGTACCTATACGGGCGAAAGTTTTACGTGACAACGACTTTGAGTGATATTGATAACAATAAAATACGCTCTGTCTCTCTCGCTCTTAGGCGGGCTAACTGTGCTCGAGTGGAAGGGACGCGTGCCTTTCACTTTTTATGTCTGTCTCTCTCGCTCTCAGGCGGGCTAACCATGCCCGAGTGGAAGGGACGCGTGCCTCTCACTCGCTCTCATTGTGAGCGCATAACGTGAGCGGATCGTAACGCAGTTTCTTGAAGTGTCACCCGGCAAACCAATTTATAAGACGTTGTTACGTCAAAAAGCTATACAACAATAGCTAAATGGAATACCTGTTCCATCTTCATTTGGCTGCAAAATCAGCAAGCTCAGTTTGAAAAACAAAATAATATCGTCCATTTCGTCAATGGAGTCTTCTGACACAGAACTTCAACAACGCGTTTCTATGTTGCAGGGAGAGGGCGGGTACTTCGACACATCAGAAGCGTGGCAGGTCCGGGACATTCCTGAGGGCCGCGGAGTATACGGTGACCGCACCTTCCCCAGCCGCGACGAGCTGAGGGCCTACGTCAGCAGCCTCCCCCCCATCGACGCCCCACCCACTGGTCCCCCCACCCCTATTCTCTGGCGGGGCGCCACCCCCCGCCTCGTGCTGCTCGCTAAGAACGGCCGCCAGATCTCGCACCAGTACCTGCACGGAGTCAGCGCGGATAATATCGAGTACTTGTGAAGTGTTCTGACTAGGAGTAGTAAATTCGCCACGACAGGAATTGTGACGGAATTGCTACCTACTGATGTTGGTTTTGCTAGGATTAATTTTTAAATACTTTAGTTAGTTAACAAGTTTGCAAGTGATGTTTAGATACACTGCGTTACTACATAGACAACATTTTCAATTGTTGAGTAGTGTGTAAGTAAGTAAATGACAACAATTTCATACAGTACAAATTATCACAAGATATAGGCCTAGTAAGCATTCAAAATACCACATTAATATCAAAACAAAATCAACAATGCACTATGTAGCTTCTGCCTTCTGCACACATAATTATTATTAGTTAACCGACCAGAAAACCAGAAAATATTTGTTTTTATTAGTTAACTTTAAAATATTATACTAATATGTTGATTGCCAAAGACATTAGCAACAAGTGCAGCAGTAGTGCAAAGAGAAGCGTGTTACTCGGTACGTTTTTCTTTCGTTCCCAGCAGACGCGCCGCGAGTGTAGCGCACTGGCGGCCAGTCTGCCGGGGGCGGCAGGAACACCTACTGGCTCATACACGCTTCTCTAAGCAGGAAACTTGGAATAAATAAATACTTAAGAAATAATCACAAGCAAAATTAAGGAGAAAAATAATTCGTTGAATTTTATTTTTACTATGACTATGACTACTACAACTAATTTTGTTTGAGATTGCTCCTATAAGTGCACATTTTTAGGATAGCAACATTACAAAATACCAAAAAGTATTTGTATCATCATAAACATTTGTTACTTATTTCTTAGAAAAATAAATGAAAAACTGAATATTCATTGTGTTTTATTTAAAAATATAACAATTTAATTTCTTATATACAGATATATAACAACAGTATCGTACATTAACATTATTTATCTTACACAGTAAGGCCCATAAATAGATTTATCAATATAATACATTTTATAGGTACAAACAACCTTAAAGGTTTGTTGAATATTGTACCTTATTTCTTAAAACTCAAGGTTGAAAACTATTGTTTTCGATGTTTTAATAACCCGCTGCCCTAGTAAACCATAAATAAACCTTGTTTGCCAAACCTGCACCAAATTATCACGAACCTTTCTCCTTTTGTTTCCTAACTGGCATTCAATACTGTTATTTATATTAACTTTATATAAAACATATCTTAATATTTACATACATAGTTCAGTCTATAAGCCATTATGTCATAGTCAAAACTACACACAACTACTGAATCTTTGAATTGGAATAATAGCTTTATTATCTTGACATGTCAAAATGCTTGATATACATGATTATAAGGGCATAATTATAAGGTGTTCTGAAAAAAATAACTTAGCATACTGGCCGGTGAACACACCATGTGGACTTTTTTTCTTGATTTACACATCATCATAGTATGACTAGTTAATCACTGTACAAACCACGGAATAAGAAAACATAAGCAGAGATGCCATAACGCAGGAGAGATGCCATGACAGGACTGCATATCAGCGGTAGGCGGTAACTATCATGCACCTTAACTCAATAGTAATAAGTACGATTTTCCTATAAAACTGTTACCACTGGCCTGAAGTTGACTGTAGGTCAGGCGCCTTCTTCTAGCTCAAATTCGTACGGAAGCAATTACCAAAACGTTCAGTTACGGTTATAAGTGAACTAACGAGTTCGGGTTCTTCGAGACATGTATACTGGTATTACAAAAAAAATACGGCTCCAATAAAGGCCTAAAAGCGAAAACAGTAACGTTCCTCGTCCCTCGCTCATCCGCATTTTGTCGCGCTACTTTCTTCCATTTTCCGTTAAGGCACCTCCGATGGTTATTTCCTCCGTGGTACCCATATTTCACTGTTATTGTTTATTTCCTAGTAGAGTGGTGACTAGTCGAGGTATAGCCTCACGAGGTCTGTCTCTGCGGCGGGCAGGCGCGTGAGTGGACAGGCGGAGTGACTGCGCAGGTGCTTCGATATACACGAGTAGCAGAATATGTAGCTAAGACAGACAGACATACAACGTGTTATTGATGAACTTGTTACATTGCTGGGTAAAGCTAATTTCAGAACTACTGGTTCGATTTGAAAAAAAAAAACTTTATCTGGGTGAGGATATTAGTTCCCACAGGACGTGGGTGAAACCGTCAGCGGAAACTAATAATGTTATATATTGCTAAGAGCAAAGCTAGGCAACGGCTCATCAGATTTAGATGAAATTTAGTATAGTAAAAACTCGTAAGAATTTACCTATATCTGGGATGAGACTACGTAAACTAAAATAAACTAGCTGTACCTAAATAGATAAAGTAGATGACAGACTTACCCGGATACAGGCAATACGGTGGGTATCTTCCACGTCTGCAGACATACGGGACATTTGTTCCGGAACCGTGCTGAACGCTCGTCGCGCTGGAATAATAGATACATGTTTAAATAAATATAGCAATAAGTTTCAATTAAAAGGTGATTAATCATGGGGGTGTATTTCAAACAGCCAGTCCGCCATCTTGGGGAAGCCGCCATATTGGATTTGTAATGGCGTTTTTTAGCTAGTCATGCATTGTCATAAGAACTCAGGGCACGTGTAAAATTTCGCCCTAACCGAAGACCGGGAAGTGGGTCAAAGTAAGATTTCAAGATTTTCTTATATAAATAGTTAGTTACAAGTGCAGCTAATATAGGAGTGTTGATATAATGGCGGTTGAAGGATATTTAATATCCTTGGTCAGTTACCTTAGGCGGCGGCGGCACGGGTAGCACTTGTTGCGGCGCGGCGGCGGCCTCCCACCAGCGCAGGAACTGCACGCCGAACGCGCCGTACTCCACACAGCGGAGCATCGCGCCGCCCAGCAGAGGGAGGCATTCCGCTGCTGAACTGTGGAGTATAGGATGCTGTGTTATAATGTTGATAACTGAACAAAAATCTTTAAACAAAATAATATTTGGAGTTTTTGGAACAATGAGATTTGTGTTTTATTTTCTGATCTTCGACGATGTAGGTTTAGTAATAAAAAACCGGCCAAGTGCGAGTCGGACTCGCGCACCGAGGGTTCCGTATAAATCCTGTATAGATAAAAAGTGAGTCTCGTGCCAACCGTTCAGTTTAGAACAATCATAGTTATGGTAATTTCGTGAGAGTCAAAGTAGTTAATATTTTTTATTTTATAATATAACTAAAATAGTAGGCCAGTACCTTGTAAAAGTTATTTTATTAAAGTTATTTATATATTATTTATATACAACATTTTATAGTCATCTTTCAGAAATTTGATTGAAAATAACTAATTATGTCTTAAAGGTCATTGGGCATATCTGACCCGCTTTGTAAAAAGTGGCGGACATGAATCAAAGTAGTTTTAAATTGTGGAGAATGGTATGACGTTTCTTTGAATATAAATATTTTATTAAAATTCCATGGAGACGAATGTCCAGGATTGTTTGAAAAATATAAAAGACAAGCAGTTTCAGAGGATTGTACAGGTTGCAATGCTAGTTTTTATTGTTAAAGACTTTTCATAAAGAAGGAAGATGCCAATTAGGATGACCAGGATCTGATGAGGATCTGGAAACCCTGAGAAATCGAGGGCAACTCTTGAATATTGTAGGCACGCATCGAGTCATAACCAGACATGTGAGTGTATTTTTGAGGGTACTGGTAAACAGTGAAGGTTTGGAGCTGATTTGATTATGGAGACTACAGAGAGTCGAGGGAACTCCTGAACGGTATGTTACAACTACCACGTGCTTGGGCTTATTTTATTCGTATTGGCGAAGACTTTCCACATAGATAGGTTTGACTTCCATTGTGGGATCGATAGCAAAGATCAGATATAGTTATGGGAACTCCTTTACAATTTATAACGTAACCTTGTGTTGGAGCTTATTTTAGGTGATGAGAATTCACTACTAACTTGGGTTAAAGCAGCCATTGCAGGAATGGGATCTTTTATTTTTGAGGGATTAATCACCTAACGAGCCCCAGTTTCAGGTTTTTTTCGAAACCGTCTGACGACTTGTAAATATCGAATTGTAACAACGACTTCTAGAGAGTAGAATTCGGGTCTGCTGGCTTTACGTTTCTAGAGCCTTGACAAAAGTGTAATTCTGTCCCTTTCTTGGTTTTATAAAATCGGCTTTATTTTATTTTGTAGCATTTTGCACACAAATCTAACTTCAAACATATAAAAAGGCAACAAAAAAACAAAAGCAAGAAATAAATTAAAAAGATGTTAGGTGCATCGGTCTAGAAGTCGGTGTCTAGAGGATGCATCTATATTTATTTAACCACCGAGATCTAGACCGATGCATATAAACAGTTTTCTTGTTGTTTTTAGAAGTGTGAAGTGAAAAGTTCTCGTCAGTACGAATAATATAAGCCCAAACACGACGTAAAACATACCGTTAGGGAGTTCTCTCGACTTTCTCACGTCTCCATCATCAGGTAAGCTCTAGACCTTCACTGTTCGATAGAATCACCAGACATACCTACATCTGAGAATCAAGTTTTAATCCTATGCATGCCTACAATTTCTGATAGTTGCCCTCGATTTCTCAGGATTTCCATCATCAGACCCTGACCTGATGACAATGGAAATAAACGGTGAGTATACTCTTTCACTACAAAGAAATGATTTCTCAAATCCGTCAAACGTGGTCGTTTAAATTCCCCATTGAAATGAGGAAAATATTTGATGTTTACACCTGATTTGCTCTAGATTCCCATGGTTCACATTGATGCGACTAATGCCATAATAAATCAGAGCCTTTATCATTATACTGTGCTATATTTCGTTCGTATCCGCCGTGGGTATGGTTTCCATACTAAGGTGCCCAATGACCTTTGAATAATTTAAAATTTTTCACAGTTTAGAGGCAATTATATTTAAGAAGTGTTTAATATGAATTTCACTTTTTATTCAAAACTTTAATACATATCTCTACGCGTTCATGTGAAAAAGGGTAGGTAGTAAGTATATAATAATTAATAAAATATTTTATGTCATGTAAGCAAAAATAATATTTTTATATTTTATGTAACTTCAAATTTATCATTTTCGCAATTTTTCCTTTATCTGTACTACATAACGTTGCTTCGTGCCGAATTTCAAGATTCTGAGTTCACGGGAAGTACCTTGTAGGTTTTGATTCCCTAGCGTGTGACGGAAATTCGTCTAAGCTTTCGGTAAAACTGCTGTATCTTTTGATCGCTTTAACTTAGAAGTTTTATTTTTTCATTGCTTAAAGGGACAATAGACCTAAGAAGAAGTACCTTGTAGGTTTTGATTCCTTTGCGAGTGTCGAAAATTTGTTGAAAATATCGACATAATCGATTGTATCTTTTGATTGGCTTGGCTTAGAAGTTTGATATTTTCACAGCTTAAAGGGGCAATAGACTCGAGTATTTCATGTGAATTTCAGCTTGATACGTCCACGCGTTCTTAAGATAAAGGGTCTTGACAGACAGACAGACGGACAACAAAGTGATCCTATAAGGGTTCCGTTTTTTCCTTTCGAGGTACGGAACCCTAAAAAAATGGATTAATAGGCCAGAAAAACATGCGCGTTATTCACAGAGCAAAAAAATCGTTTCAAATATTTAGTAAGTTTATAAATGACTTAATTTAAAATAGCACTTAACTTAATATAAATAACATAATGAAGAATCTTTTTTTTTTTAATCTATTCTTCTCTGTGTGAAAATTCTGTGTCCAGCTATCTTTTTCCTAGCAAAAACACATAGGCAGTGGTGAAGAGCGGGCGTTTTGGGTGGGATGTTTTTTGTAAATTTGACGTTCAATAAGTGCTGTTTTTCAGCCTACTTTCAATAAATGATACAATGTTAATATGACCAATGATGATGAATCTCTCACCTAATATCTCCAGTAGCGACACTGGTCAGCAGATCCCCCCAGGTGTGCTCGGAGGGCTCCCTCGTCGGCGCGGGGCGCAGCGCCACGCCCAGCGCGCACAGCGCCGGCGAGTGCGCCGCGCTGCGCCCGCGCGTGTACCGCGCCAGCTGCACCAGCCGTGTACAGTACCACGCCGACTGCGCTATCATGTACACGCGGGTGGCGGCGCGACGGAGACGGTCTTGCGTCGACTGTCAGGGGAAACAGGAAAATATTTCAGGCTCTTGTAATAGATTCACAAGGACACAAATAAAACTGCAGAAAAGATTTAATTTTAGGCTGCAAACAGTGCTCGTGCTCGTGCGACGTAGCTATATCTGTGCAAGTCTATGAACGCGCACACAGCTACACTGACGGTACGCGCGTGATTTGGCATGTGATTCAGTCTGGACGTACGGTCAGCAGTGACCGTCGATCGAGCACTGTTTCCAGCCTTATGATTAAAAAACCAATGCAGATAAGATATAAGCTACTGCAAAATTGTCCATTCATTATCTTTAAACTGTGCCCTACAGGGTCCATATTGTGTCCACCTTTTAAAATGTACCACCTTGAGTATGTATTGAGATGTGCATAAAATTTGAATTTTATAACTAGGTCTTACCTTCCCCAACCGTCCATCCTCATCGTCCTCCCTCCAGCGTTCCACCAGAGCCTCAAGCTTGTCCTTCAGATAGGGCAGCAGCACCAGCAGCACCAGCGAGGCTCGCTCCAGGTACACCGGCAACTGCTGCCCGCTGCTGAACTCATTCGATGAAGATGTAGGCACTCGGATCAGGTCGTAGAAACTTTCAGAGAACGATGCAGCTAAAAATAGCAATATATAATGTATTTAATTGTAGTCTGTGTTTCAGAATAGCCTGTACTTTATGTTAACACCAATGTTTTAATATTTAAATTCTTTTTAACAAGACTTCATGATTGCTTATGCTAGAACAGATTTCCGTAAAAATAACATTACCTTTGTAAATTGTTTCATTCCTATTGTTTCTGTGTATGTTGTGTATGTACAAAAATTCGTAAACAAATCATTTTAGAATACAGGAGTTCATCATCATCATCATCATCTCAGCCATAGGATGTCCACTTTTGAACATAGGCCTCCCCCTTAGATCTCCACAGATACCTGTTGGAGGCGACCTGCATCCAGCGTCTTTCGGCAACCTTTATAAGGCCTTCTGTCCACCTTGTTGGTGGACATACAGGAGTTAACAGTAAAATAATTGTCACCAGCATAGAATATTAAGTGAAGAGTTACTGACCATAATGTTTGAGGTAGTAGTACTGCAGACAGGAGTCAAACAGCAGGAACACCTCGTCATACCAGCGCACGCACCATCCACACTTGTCGGGGTATACTGCTGCTAGGTACTGCGAACAGATGTTTTAGGTTAAATTATAATAGGTACAGACAATAAATTAAGCGTAAATTATATTCAGTACTAGCTTCTGTCAGCGGTTTCACCCGCATCCCGTAGGAACCACGGCACGAACCCGGATAAAAAAAGTAGCCTATAGCCTTCCTCGATAAATGGGCTATCTAACACAGAAAGAATTCAGTCAAATCGATCCAGTAGTTCTTGAGTTAAGCACGTTCAAACAAACAAACAAACTCTTCAGCTTTATAATATTAGTACAGATAATACAGTCTTACACGTAAAATGACGGCAGATAAAAGAGTATGGAAGGAAATACATGCTGCACCCTCAAATAAAATTGGGATACGGGCAGAATGATGATGATGAATACTAGAATATAACATAAACTCCACTACTCTAAGACAACCGACTGACCAACCTTAGAATTTTTTATTGCATGAAATTAAAGAGTTGTTGACTTTACGGTGGATCATATCTCAACCGTAAAGATAAAATGAACAATAAATGAGATAACTCTTTTCAAAGACAGAAAAATATTGACAGCTAATATAATATACTTGGTGAATACGTAACAGAACTTATAAAGTAGAGTCTCAAAACAAATTTCTTTCAATACCTTTAGCAAACACAAAAGTTGGTTCTATTTGAAAAAATTAAATACTGAAGTCCAAACTCCATTCGCACAACATTTTGATGGGTTAGTAAAGCACACTAATATAATATCTTAACAGTTTCTTATAGATGATGAATGGTAGCTCATCAATAAAGTTATAAAGCAAGGTTGAAAGTTCACCTCAGCAACTTTCCGTAGCGCCGGTTTGACGGTAGCCCCGAGGGCTTCCTGCGCGGTGACTTGGAACACCGTCGGCGTGCCCTGCAGGGTCCTCGTCAAGTGCGCCGCGTACACCGCCATGCTGCAGCTAATTGTTGCTAACCAATATAATCACAATCCCAGTTTGTTTATCATTTTTGACGATTATCTCGGCCATCAAGTGACAGTGGCAGTCATTTTGACAGATTTAACGTGTCACTGTCAAATACGAATGCAAACTTCGTTCAGAAACAGTGTAGTTTTGTTTCTGGATTTTAAAGACCGGGAATGGCAGCAAGCAGCGACGCGGCGAGCACTTTCAGTGAAATAATTTTCAACTTTAACTCTATACTTAAAAGACCATTATCGCTTAAAAAGCTTGAGAAGGTCGCCGCCGGCAGCCGCGGGCGGAAAACGTATACGCGTATGATATATAGATAAACAATTCAAGCCAATTCCAAGAACCTTCAACAAGATGGACCACAGCTGGTAGTCCTTGAGATAATAGTTTTAGAAGATAAAGAAGGCTGGACGTAGTGTACTTAAAAAAAAACAGACCATAATAAAATATTTCATTTATTAATATAATTTACATTTATAATACACAAAATTCTTACCTATCTACAAAGCATTCAATAGCACCTATATTACAATTACAAAGCGCATGTTACTGACTGCGTGTTACGTCAAGCTAATGCCTGTGATGTCTAACATAAAACAATAAATCTTAACAATGTAAATAGCAATACAGCTTGTTATACTGACACTATAAAATGTTACTCGCGATCTCTTATAATATCAATAACGACAGCCAATCATTTTCAGTTGAGATGACCACAAGCGAATCAGGCGCCATCTTTATATTAAAATAACTTTTCTGTTCGTTTTTCATTGCTTTGTTATAATGACAAAATGGGTTTTAACCTAAATTCATACTAAAACTTATAAGATCTCGTCAATAATTTTAAAAAACATTAAAGATATAATTATTCGTGGCGGCCATCTTGTATTTCGCCAAACAGTTGAGATCGCGATTCGTTTCAAGCCAACATATTACATTTACACGTAAACTGGCTGCTTACCATTTAAATACAATATTATTTTAACATTTTGGTCCATTTATAATATAACAAAACACCGTTTATGAGAATTACATAGATCCTAAGTGACTCGCGAATATGGCTTATACAATAGGAACGATATACAACTAATATGAAGCTCGCGTCAAATGCTTCTTAAACTTCGTGCTCTATTCATTATCAAACATGTTTTCATTCTGCCAGTCAGGTATATTATTTGGTATCATACAGTAAAATGCATCTGTATCTAAAAGGCCTTGTGTAGGTGACTGTAGAATGAGCAAATTCATTTTCATGTTAAAAGCAACTTGTAGGTACTTTATAATAACGATATAATATTAGTGAGCTTCAATATCAAAATGTTAGGCTTTGAATACAAACCCATACTTAATTATAAATACAAATATTATGAGTTCAATATATAATAACTTGTTACATAATTCATGTGTTACAATAAAAATATTTTTCTTCTATCAGGCAAGGCTTATCATAAAATATAAGACTACTATATTTTTAAGGCCGAATTCAATCTGATAAATCAATCCTTTTTATGATTTCGTCAAAAAACTGATAAAATATTAAAAAGGCACTTCATAATCGCCTCAGCTCCCAGCCTGACACATTTATAAATGAAGCAATGTTTTCATACGAAAATATCATTTTCTCATTGAGCAACATTATGATTTTCTGTAAAAAGGTTTTTATTTAGCAAAGATTTATTAGTTTTTGGGAAACAAGCAAGACAAGTTAAACAATAAGAGTTATAGTTTTTAAATGACTAAGTTGATAGATATAAGGGTGAAATAAATAAGGTTTAAGTACGAATAATAAGTACGTGTCGAAGATTATAACATAGAAGTGCAGTAAACGACTTGACTGTGCATTTTCGATTCACAAACAATGAGGGTTTTCTAAAATGGCAATCCACGAGGTGGCAGCACCGAGTCGTCAGGTCCAATAACTGTCAAAGTGCTTATCTTTACTATGAATAGTGAACGATTTAAGTGTTTTTTTTATTTTATAATTAAAGCACTGCATTATTGTTTTACTATTGCGGTTGAGTAAATAAAAAAAAACTAAATCATATTGTGTTAACAAATTTTTCAACAAGCTTTTCCTTAGTACCAGTGACTTTTGCACCCTCTCTCTTAGCTCAATTTTTAGTTCGGAAACCTTATTCTGACCGTAGTCCATAATAAAATCAATAACACTTCCAATATAACAGAATTTCAATAAACAATAAGTTCGGCACCTACAATTCCATACTATTTGACAGCTGTTTGGACCAGACGCATACGTGGCGCCACCCGGTGGCAGAAAAAATTTCAAAAACCCTCATTCACACAAATGTTGAGGCAGTGCTAAACATAAAAATATGGTAGGATAAATCCAGTAGGTCTTGTGGCTTTAATTTCTTAAAGCAAATAGTTTAAAAGTGCACAAATAAGACATAATTTCAAGGGATAATTTGGGCCCTATGAATGAGATATTCTGAACAAAAATCGATAGAAAGGTCGAAAAAATAATAGCAAATATATGATATGATAGACGGCACATTTGTGCGCTACTTACGTAGTAAAGCGTTCAACACTTGCGACTATCGATACCGCAGTGTACATCACTAGTCACTTGGGCTACACCACCGTACGCCTTAATAACGAGTTATCGACATATAAGTGGTTACAAGTATAGTCCGAGGTTTAAGGCGCGTCACTAGCACTGTGTCGAGGTGACATCACTAACTATCGAGTGTATGACATCACTAGCTGGCCGAGTTGTTGTACTGCGGCCGACCGGCCAGCTCCAGCAGGTATCTGTCGGGATGCTCGATCCAGTCGGCAGCTGACAGCTTCACCTAGAACAAGATTGGAGATGTGAAAGATCGGTATAGATATCGATATAAATCAAAGTCGACTAATTTTTATTTCAAGAAAATATTTGTAATTGGATAACTATTAGGGTAAATAAAACGAGTGAAGCGCCATTCATGCACCATGGGGTGGAAAGCAGTAATTCTAGAAGCGCATTTCAAGTCGATAGAATAACTAGTTTCTGAAGTGAACAGATAAAGCTGTTTATTCTTTATGAACGTAGTTTAAAATTGGTTATAATTGTTGTATGTCTATAGTTATTATGTATATTATAATGTACGTACATGTCGTTGTCGCTCAGCCTCCTTGACCTGCCACTTCTTGATCTCCAGCTGCGTCTCCCGCGACGCCGTGTCGCCGCAGCCCCACACCTGCGCCATACATATAAACATATTAGCCTTACAGTGTCAGATACACAACTTATATTAATGGCTCAAACATTATATTTGTTAAATATATGACGTATACCTAAACTTTCCATTTAAAAGTACTGTCGTATTCTTTAAAATAGAATTTTAATAAAAGAGAATATGAATTGATAATGGGTTTGTCAAATTGTTTACTTTACATTATGGGCGACAGATCTATATTTTGAAAATCAATCAGTCTCTATTAAGCAGCGAAGTCGTAGATATAGAATAGGAGAATCTATCTCCTATTCGTAATCGAATATCGAATAACTTGGTTATAGCCAAAATTGACACTTCTTTCCAGTAAAAACACGGAACAAAGAAGAAAGTATGAAAGTGATGAACGGCGGGTGTTTTTGGGGTTTATCTCATGTAATTTTGACGTTCAAAAAGAGCTGTTTTAAAATTATTTTTAAAATAAACGCTTTGTGACATGTTCTTGTGTTATTAAATAAGTGTTATTACCTCAATAGACTGCAGCTCGTAGGGCACCCCCTTGAAGACGAGCGAGTCGAAGTCCTCCGGTATGCTGAGCAGCGGCTTGCGCGGGTCGGACCCGGCGCGGAGCCCCTTGGGGTACCCGCGGATACACGTGTTCAGGTACAACATCTTAGGCGCCTTCTCTACTACCGCGAACCTGGAAAATTTAGAAGAGCGTTTAGAATGAAGATTTTGTCATAATAAATGTTGGGAGGCTAGGAATCAAGATTTTAATAGCTTACTATGAGATGAAAATGTTAAAGAGATAAAGGTCCCTTTTTTGCAGTTAGTAAAGTGTTGTTTTGCAGCCAAGTTTGAAGTAATGAGGGATGTTTTTAGAGTTGTTTAGTCTAGGGAAGTAATTTATTATATGGATGGGAATTACAAAATGTTGTAGCATATACTTTCCGCGCTATAGTCGACAAAACTTAGAGAGAAAACGTTTCTATTTGTGTTTAATGAACTCGGTCACATTCCCCAAGAGGCTGTTCCCCAGCTAGGTATACTGACGTGGGCATGAGCTGCAGCAGGGCGCAGTCCTGCGAGCCCCAGTACTGGTGCGTCTCGCGCCACTCCGCCGCCGCGCATATCACCACCACCAAGGTGCCAGCCTGCACCAGCACCAGCGTCGGACCTCTGAGGGAAATAATATCAGATTACCAAGTTAGAATACGTAAGGTCTTCTGGGGTTGAAAGTTTGAATTTCTGCAATCTCCATTCTAAAGTTAGTGTCCAAGGAGGGATTGTGACTCATTTTCAGATATTAAGGATAAAATCTTGGATTGCAAAATCGATTATGTCAAGCATGAGAGAATTTCTGCAAGGAGGAAACTACCGCACAACTTTCCTCATAAAAATGCAGCAATGAATAGAGGATACAATGGAAATAGTTGTCTTGACAACGGGCTTCCGCGATGTAACATGCCGCGGCGGTTCGAGTCCGGCAGGGGCAGGAGCAGGGCTGCCTCGGTCGTCATCATGCGAAATCCTTGCAGGGTGGGCACATGGAACGTACGCACTATGCTAATTGAGGGAAAGTTAGAAGAATTAAAATTTGAAATGGAGAGATTAAATTTAGATATATTGGGAATCAGTGAGGTACGGTGGGAGGGAAGTGGAGATTATTGGAGTGGTAACCATAGAGTAATTTATACGGGTGACAAAAAGGGTAGAAATGGCACGGCTATCATTTTGAATAAGGAATGGGGCAGTCTTGTAGAAAACACAATACACCTAAGTGACAGACTTACTGCAATAAAATTAAACACCAAATCCTTTAATGTAGTTATAGTACAAGTGTATATGCCTACGGGAAGCTATACTGATTCAGATATAGATGATGTTTATGAACAGATAGACTCAGTAATAGATACAGTAAAAAGCAACGATAACTTAATTTTAATGGGAGATTTTAATGCTGTTGTTGGAGAAGGTGCTGAAGAAGGAGTAGTGGGAAGATACGGTTTAGGAAATAGAAACCAAAGAGGAGAAAAGCTGGTACAATTTTGTAAAGAACACGATCTCACTATATTAAACACAAAATTTAAACAGCCAAAGCGTAGGCTTTACACATGGAAAATGCCCGGAGACATTGGACGTTACCAGTTAGATTATATCATTATGAAGAATAAATTCATCCAAAAAGCTACCACTTGCAAGACCTTCCCGGGAGCTGACCTCAATACTGATCACAATTTACTAGTCAGTAGCATTAAATTAGAACCTAAAACAAAGTCAAGGAAACATAGACCAAAAAGAATTGATCTCAATAAAGTAAGAATTAAACCTAATAAATATCACGTGCAATATAGTAATAATATAGGAGATAAATTAGTTGATTTAAGGAATAGTGAAGACTTCGAGTCTATTAAACATAATGTAGAATTAAGATGGAATTATTTAAAAAGTGCAATAAAAACTAGCGCTGAAGAATATTTGGGAAAAGAGAAAATTGTTCCTAGAAAACCATGGCTTAGCCAAGATATAGTAGATTTGATGGTAGATAGAAGAATTTATAGAAATAAAAATGATAGTCATAGCATTAATATGTATAAAAAATTAACAAATAGAATAACTTTAAAATGTAGAGAGCGCAGACAGTTAGATATGGAGAAACGTTGCAAGGATATCGAGCACCACATTAAAAAAGGACAATCAGACAAGGCTTATAGAATCATCAAAGAACTAAGTAGAAGCAGAAAGAAACAAAGCACAGTAATCCAAGACGAAAGTGGCCACCTAATTTTTGACAATAGAGAGATTTCGCAACGCTGGAAGAGATATATTGAAGAGCTATACAAAGGTGACGGATTGTGTCCTGATGATATAGAACTTGAGGATGAAATTGATCCTGATAGCGTCGGCCCTGAAATCATGAGGAGCGAGTTTGATGCAGCATTAAAATCACTACAAAATAATAAAGCCCCTGGTGTAGACGAAATTCCCATAGAGTTGATAAAGAATTCCAACGACCTTGCATTAACTGAACTATTTGAAATATCTGTGCAAATATACCGAACTGGAAAACTACCAACCGATTACTGCCAAAGCAAATTGATTACGCTTCCCAAAAAAGCAAACACTCAAAAATGTGAAGAACATAGAACCCTTAGCCTTATAACACATGCTTCAAAAATACTTTTAAAAATAATCCACAATAGAATCTACAATAAAATAGACCAATTGATAGGACCAGACCAATATGGTTTCAGAAAAAACAGAGGCACTAGAGAAGCAATATTAGCACTGAGAATGTTAATAGACCGCCGACTAGATTTGGGACTTAATACATATTTAGCATTCATAGATTTAGAAAAAGCCTTTGACAAAGTAAATTGGAGAAAAATTATGATAACCCTGAAAAATATAGGAATAGATTTTAGAGACAGACGAGTAATATATGAAATATATAATAATCAGGAAACTCTTGTTGAAATAGGAGAAGAGAAGGCTAAAGCCAAAATAAAACAGGGAGTTCGACAAGGCTGTACCCTATCACCGCTATTATTTAATATTTTCATTGAACAGGCAATAGCAAAAATA
Source organism: Helicoverpa armigera (assembly GCF_030705265.1). NCBI lineage: Eukaryota > Metazoa > Arthropoda > Insecta > Lepidoptera > Noctuidae > Helicoverpa > Helicoverpa armigera. The sequence goes on from NC_087141.1 coordinate 9,843,980, forward strand.
GCAGAACAACCTTTTGGAGGTGTTAAATTTAATGGGCAAAGGGTACTATTTATACGGTTTGCGGATGATATAGCAGCGGTAGCGGAAGATCACTTGCAACTTGAAACTTTACTCAACCACATGGACAGAGTTTTCACCGAATTTCAATTAAAAATTAACGTCAACAAAACAAAAACTTTAATAACAACAAAAGTAACACCAATTTATAAGACCATCAAAATTAATAACACAGAAATAGAACAAGTTCAAAGTTTTAAGTACTTGGGAAGCAACATAACATCGGACTCTCGGTGTTCCGCTGATATCAGATGCCGAATAGCAATGGCCAAACAAGCCTTTTACAGCAAAAAATATTTATTTAGATCTAATATAAACAAAAAAATTCGCAAAAATTTCATAAGGACATACATCTGGAGCATTGCGTTATACGGTTGTGAAACTTGGACGCTAACTAAGCAGGATATAAGCAGACTGGAGGCTTTTGAGATGTGGTGCTGGAGGAGGATGGAGAGAATTAGCTGGACGGAAAGAGTTACTAACGAGGAAGTACTAAACAGAGTAGGAACTAAGAGGCAACTATTGCAAAATATAGAGAATAGGAGAGGAAAAATGATAGGACACCTTATACGTCACGACGATTTTATCAAAAACATCGTGGAAGGGAAGGTCGAAGGAAAGAGAGGAAGGGGTCGTCCAAGATATAGCTACATCAAGCAAATTAAGGAAAAGGTGAAGGTTGTGACGTATAAGGAAGTTCAGGAGTTGGCGCTAGATAGGTGTAAATGGAAGGAGCTGCACCGACAAGAGCTGGGCTCTTAAATTAATGATGATGAGAGAATTTCTGCAATCCCCATTCAAAAGATAATGTCCACTGAGGGATTGTGATACTTTTTAGAGGCCTAAGGGCAAAAATTTGACCTGCAGAACAGTTTATATCAAACATGGGGGAAATGAGGAAACATTGGTCACAATCATATAAATATGATGAACCAGTGCAAAAATATCTAATCAACTAAAGATGAAAAGTAAAACTACAACCAACTTCACCCACATACCTATACGCCAGCGTATGATGCAAGAACCGGTTGGCCCCCAAGCCATGATCTCTGGAGGCATACAGCGGCACCCAGTGCGACGGCACCGCGCAGACCAGCCGCGCCAGCCACGCCGCCGACGCCAGCCCCGCGCTCGGCGCCGCCACCGGCCGCGAGTACAGCGCCGGCGCCGTGCCCGCCAGCAGCCAGGCTACCGACACTGGGAGTAATGCACTCCCAGCTGCCCAGTTGCCGCGCTCCAGGACTGGGGTGCCCAGTTCCAGGCCGGCGCCTGAACCACTCGATTCTACGGACGCTTCGATGTCCCGGTGACGGGTGGCTAGCATGTGGACGCAGTATCTAAGTAGGGAGTAGGAAAAAGAGATGTGTTATATAGGCTGTAAATAACGCTATTTTGAACGTCGCCTTTATAAAATATAGCTAACTAGCTTCCGCCCGCGGCTTCGCCCGCGTACAGTTCGCTTATATCGCGTTTCCAAGAGAATTCTTCAAGAATCCGGGATAAAAAGTATCTTATGTTCTTTCTTAAGGTCAACTCTATCTCTGTACCAAATGTTATTAAAATCAGTTCAATGGTTTAGACGTGAAAGCATAACAAACAGACAGAGTTACTTTCGCATTTATAATATTAGTAGGGATACATCCACCGATTATTTTTTTTATCTTCTCATTTGACAGATGAAGTCACACGTGCTGCCACATGGTTTGCAATGTATATTGTATATATTAGCAATGCAAAAAGCAACTAAATACCTCACCTATGTACAGGGAATATGAGCCTGTGGCAGTGCTCCTCGAGCCAGCGCACCACGAAGCCGACGCTGTGCATGTCCTTGTTGTTGAAGCAGCCGTTCACCACCGACGACAGCGTCTTGTTGATCTGCATACATTCACTTACTCACCTATGTACAGGGAATATGAGCCTGTGGCAGTGCTCCTCGAGCCAGCGCACCACGAAGCCGACGCTGTGCATGTCCTTGTTGTTGAAGCAGCCGTTCACCACCGACGACAGCGTCTTGTTGATCTGCATACATTCACTTACTCACCTATGTACAGGGAATATGAGCCTGTGGCAGTGCTCCTCGAGCCAGCGCACCACGAAGCCGACGCTGTGCATGTCCTTGTTGTTGAAGCAGCCGTTCACCACCGACGACAGCGTCTTGTTGATCTGCATACATTCACTTACTCACCTATGTACAGGGAATATGAGCCTGTGGCAGTGCTCCTCGAGCCAGCGCACCACGAAGCCGACGCTGTGCATGTCCTTGTTGTTGAAGCAGCCGTTCACCACCGACGACAGCGTCTTGTTGATCTGCATACATTCACTTACATTATAGCATCACAGACAACACTGAACGGATAAGATTAGAGACAAGTGATAGATGCCACATTAGGGAAATACATCAGACACTAAGATCGAGTTGGGAGATTACTCTGCAGTCGAGAGAAAGATGATGTTGGCAGCGCAATGAAGGGAAACGAATTAAAGGAAAGAGACTGTTGAATATGAATGGACATTAGACGGGAGGAGAGAGGAGGAGAAATAGACAGATTTAAGATATGATGGAGAAGGTTCAAAAGTATCACGCCGAATTTACATAAACCGGTGATGTTGGAGGAGACGAAAGCTCACCATGAGACAGGTCTGTGGGCCCTCGGGATAGTGGTCCATGGAGAGCTTGTAGCTGGTGTACAGCAGGCTGCGCAGACCCTCCGGCATCACCATGTTGTCGTCCGTCTCCGCAGCGAACATCCTGACGGAGGGGCAGACATTTGCACTAATAGTTTTATATCCTTTGTGGAGGAACTACAGTTAGAGTATCATGGGCATGCCTATGTAATAGATAGGCTTACAAATAAGGGCGTCTTTCCTCTGTTTCTCATTGTTTTATGTTACGTTGCGGCCTTAATATATGCCATGACTTATGTATGTGAGGATGTGTTGTTTCTGCATAAATTATCGTGTATAACATTACATGTTTTTGATACTCTTCAAACTTCATTAGTTTCTGCTGTCAAGACAAATGAGACCCGTTAGGATACTCCTAATGTTAATGTATGTGGATTTTTTATAATAGGTATGTCAACATCGAGTTTCCTAGTCCTAGCCATGTAAGCCTCTTTCATCTAGTAAGGCTGTACTTTTGTCATAGAGAATTGGTAAATTGTAGCAAAAGGCATTGTTGTCTTGTGAAGTGAACAAATGTACAACTAAATCGAATCTGATATAACGACCTTGCAATTATTTGTGTCGCATTGTCTTCAAGAGTGAATGAAGCGAAACAAAAGTAACTGAAGGCAATTGTTATAAGTTTAACAATTTGACAGATGTTGAGGCACAACGCAGACGGTGTAACGTTGGACATCAACAGACAGGTAGGTTTTTATACGCAAAACTGATAAATGTAAAGACTGTACATTATTTATATAAATGATTTAAGGTAGATTTCCGTGGATCGCGGCTTACGACAGTCGTCAGAAGCGCGCGACAATAGTCAACCTATGAAAATGGCACCGCTGCCGAGGCCCGCGACACAAGCGCGCGGCCTCGCGACTGCTACAGCCGCGATCCACGGAATTCTACCTTTACTAGTAATCTGTGCCTTTACCTAGTTGGTTTAGTTAACAATAGGTATAGGTATGTACTTTAAAGTCGACAAGTCTAGATATCAAAGTAGCTAAGTGATGAGTCATGGCGGATGTTTGTTTCCGTAATTCTGATAGGATACATGCGATTCTAATCTGCAACTGTTATTATTAACGCATTTACCTACATCTTAAAATATAGTATAGTATAGTTTTACCAATGTACAAAGTTTGTCCGAGTAAAAAATCTTGCACCAAATTCTGCTACGGTCCTACTGTGGCGGATGATCCATTCCACCTCTTTCAAATGAATGGCAGGTATATTTAACATTCCCATCTTGTATATAAAAATGAATTGCTGTTCGTTAGTCTCACTAAAACTTAAGAATAGCTGGACCGATTTGGATTATTTTGGTTTTAATGTTTGTAGAGGTCTAGAGAATGTTTAGGCAAACGATACCCAGTTTGTTGGGTTGGCTAGTATTTGATATTTCCATATTGAGCATTCAGAGAAATTGTGCAGACGGGCTTTTTATTTTCTAGATTCTCTAGATATATATAATCATCGGCAAGGATATTAAGCCCTGACCTTCACCTGCGCAGAAGTGATTTATTTGTTTATTGCCTTAAGGTACAAGTTGGCAGCCGACCGCAGGCGACAACTGCAGACGACGTGTCGCAACGACACTACTGGTTTCTATGTATTTCTATGAAATTCCCTCCGTAGTTGAATGAAGCGACGACATGTCGTCTGCAGTTGTCGCCTGCGGTCGGTTGCCAACTTGTACCTTTAAGTGTACAGTGCGCAAAGCGATCCCCACTCTTCCGCCGAGAGCTCATTATCCGTGCCGATAACTATACCTTCGATTATTTGGCTATGCGTTACCTGACATAGGTCTCGATGATGAGCGCGTCATCAAGCATGGCGAGGATCTTCTCGCACTGCTGTCGGAAGGCGGTGAGCGGGATGTGCTTGTTCTTGCACTTGGCGGCGCGGTGGATGTGCCGGAAGAACTGCCGCGCCAGCTCCGGGTACATCGGGAACAGGTACTTCTGGAGATCACAGCCAGAGGTTCGTGGGTTAGGCAACAATACGACAAGGGGTCTTAAAAGTGTGATGATGATGATGTCCTTAATAGCCGATTGTGGGTCCTGGCGGCTGTTCTCATGTAAGAAGATTAGCCAACTGTGCAGGACATATTATAGTGTACACTGCACAAGTATTTGCGCAGACACAGGAACACTCACCATTTCTTCACTCCCATAGCCCATTTTAAAGTAATATATGGTGGTTCCTGCCAAATTTGATGGTTTTTTGGAACATCGCTTGAGTAGCGCTAAGGGAATGCGTAATGTGCTAGGAAGTACACTCTGAATCATTCAGACTGAATGGAATTTGATTTACTTATCCTACTACAAGGTACTTATAGAACTTCAGTGTTCTGTCATCACTAGGCATGCGTTATGTTACTCACTGTGAAGGATTTCTCTGTGACACCATTAACGCCATCTTCTTTCTGTGATCTCTGCACCAGCAGCTGTAACAAACAGTTTTTATTTTAAACAGAGATCGGACATGAGAAGGATTGCCGTGAAGGGCGATCCGAGTGATCTATGGCATGGGCTCTCGCGAACCTCTTAGAGAATTCTTTAAGGAAATTAATATACTTACATTACCTTCCTTGTACATTTTTGAAAATATTATGTTTGTTCGCAAAAACATCCATAAATTCACAGTTAAAAGTGACATTCACCAGCTAAATACACGAAACAAACATAAATTAGTGGTTCCCAAGTTTAGGCTAACAAAAACAAATAAGTCGTTCTTAGGGAATTGTGTACGTTTTTATAACAAGCTACCTAAATGTATCCTTGATCTCACTGATAAAAAGTTTAAGAATGTAGTTAAAAACATTTTGATTAAAAAGGCGTACCTATTATAAAATTCAGGATTACATTAATGACAGTGATGCCTGGCGTTAAATTAATATTGTTTTTTCTTTTTCTCTGCACATGTGGCTTCCCCGGCGACCACGGGCACGGGAGTGCCTCCGCCCAGACCAGCCAAGCCCAAGCCAGCAAGACCCCAAATTGCATTATATAATAACTTGGTTACACTGGTTACAGTAACACAATATATTTTTTCTTTGAATTATATAAATTATTTTTCCAGTAACGATGGCACTAAAATTATTTTGTATAATTTATTAATACATTTTTAGCTCAATTTGGATTGTATAACATTCTCAGGACTAGATAGAAAACTGTATGTTTGTAATTATTTTTATTTTCTTTCAAAAAGAGTGTCCATGGAGTTTCTTGCCGGTTCTTCTCCATGAGACCAACTCTTTGGAACCGTGCACCTAACTTTGACGTTTCGAAAGAGCTTTCATAGGCCTATTTGAAATAAAAAATTTTGAGTTTGAGTTTGAGTTCTTCGTAGAATGACAAATAACAATTCTTCGTAGAATGACAAAGATTCAATATTATTATGTTTAAAAAGCGCTCTTCGTCCTCTCCTCTATAAACTAACTTTGCTGTGCCCGACAGGGTCCATAATTGTTTCTTTTAATTTTACCCACCAGCCTGTACACATTATGGAATGCAATAAAGTTATTGAGTATTGAGTATTGAACAACCTAGTCTTATCAATCATGGCTCTTTCATGTTTTAAAACGCTCTACATTCCATATTTACATAAAGAGATATACAACATACTTAGGTAAACATTATATATCCGGCTTGTATTTAAAAAATGGTGCAAAATTTCAATAGAACGTTAATATATTTTACAGGCAATACATATTGACACGCAACTTGCGCACAAACGTGTTACGTGTGTAACAAGTAAACAAACAATTATATGTTATCCGAGGAAGATCAACAACTTCAAATGTGCTAAAATTTGTAACACCGAGGAGGCTGTTTAGCAGGAATTTATTCATTATATGAATCACGGTTTGTAATCATAATCATCACGGATAGATTATAACGGAAGGCAAAGTGTGAAAATATTCAAAAGTTCTTACGGGATATTCGGAATATGGATCTTCAATTTATTTTGATGAGTTAGAAATTTTTAATAGCGATACAGTATCTGACCTTTCTCAAGGCTACTATGTAAACATCTTCAGATGTAGGTATATTTTTTTGTGTAATAATATAAAAGCATATGGCGCTCCAGTTCAGCTGGTAAATCCAAAAATAAACATTTTATATTCCACATTACCTAGCCATTATGGCTTAATCTGTTTATAATCCGAGCGTATTAATAGCTTATGCTGATTTATGTCAAGTGCACGCTACGTCACGTTCAGTTTACACTAGATTATGTTGTGGCGTCACGTCAAACAATGGAAACGCGCTAGTCAGCTGATTGCGACGTCACACCGTGGAAACGTGCACCGCTGGAGCGGAGAAAGCCACTTTGTGGAGCAAACTGTGTTAAACTATCATTTCCTCCTTCTATCTTTATTCTGCGGATGTTCGCTTGTTGACCTCTTTATCCAGATTTAGAAATACAGTCAGTCTGAAAATCAATGCTGAATGGTATTGACTTATCTAAGTGAGTGCATGTGCAAATATCGTTTCGTTATCAGTCATTAACAACGATTAAGGGCCATCCATCATAGCTTTTAGTTGATAAACGTAATAATGACAGCAATTTTGAACAAAAATAATAAAATTTTGTTATTTAAATCTGCCAAAAACGGACTCAACGGAGTTCTGAATTATATTCTGACACAGAATAAAACATTCTCTCACACTATTGAGGAAATATACATTTTACTGACGTAAATTATTTACTGCGATTGGTAGTTCAGGTTATGAGATAACGTCATCATTCCTAGCTGAAACAGTAAAGTTTCCCAAAAGCAATAAGACCGCACCTACGCCACCTGTCTGCGCGGAATATTATACATTTGGTGTTTATTGACGTTTCATTTCCTGCAGCTATAAAAAGCTATGGGAGGAATTCAATTAGCTGAATTCAGAATAGGCGAATTCATTTGACTTCTAGGACATCGTTTATGTATTTTGCTGTTCCTAGCTTCACAGTTGCCCTTTCGAGCTTCTACATGTTTTTTTTAGCCACTTACTGGTTGGCAATCTCTCTCAGTATGCTCATTTTTTTTTACAATTGTTACACTATTGCTGTGAGTGGCTCCCTGTTAACTAAACTTGTGTTATTCCTAGTTATTTTAGCTGTAAGTCTTCCATGTTACATTAATAAATAAATAAATGTCTTCAGTAAATAAACGTACTTTACACGTAGGAGAGGCAGTTTTCTTGTTCTTGATCCTGCTGACTTGTATGCCCACGATAGAGAAGCGCATGTTCTTCACCAAGCTCTGCCACTGATCCATTGTTACGTAGACTTTTACTTATTACCAACTCGTTACTCATTCACACTTCAAAATTAAACACACGCAAAAAGGTCCAGTATTGTTTATATTTTATCACTATTGTTTTAATTATAGATTCTGCGGTAATTTTAACTTTAAAATACCTTAGAGTTATGGCATAACTCTTTGAATTAGATTAGTTTTTCTTGGTGTCACTATTATGAGTATAGTTTACGCAATGTATTTATTTATCCACATAAACAGAGTGGTGACTGGCATGGAATCACGGCTATCTATCGAAGCACGCCTGATAAGATTGTCACGGGCGAATTACTCGATATTAACAAACATTAAGATATTTCATAGTGATGGCTGTGATAGTGGACACGATTCCGATTAAATCGATTACGTGTCCACATTGTTTGTTGTTGGATCTAAAATCGGCAGGAATACGAATGATTTGCGTGTGTACGGATGTATATGACATGTTCACAGCGGCTGGATAAGACTTCTGCGGTCCTGAGCTATGCTATACATACCTTATTTAAAAGCGTATTTCTGAAGAAGGTAAAATAATACACTGTAAAGACTGAGCATTATGCGCCGTAGTTGGTAAGATCTGTGGTGGCTCCTGAAAGCGTGTTCGTAGCCTATTATACCAGTACCTGCTAAGGTAATATTGACATTGCGGGACGCAAACGCTTTAAAATAGTTATGTTCTCATCCCGGAAGCTGCGGTAGTAGTGAGAGACATCATGAGCGTCAGGTGTCAAGAGACGACTTGCGTCCGCCGTAAGTAGGTAATAGGTGGCTCGCTGTCCGTCCTCTGATGGTTTACCATCTCAAACAGAAAGGGTACTACATTATTGTAAACAGTTATGTTTTATGAGTTCCACATAACAACTTAAACGAAGCTAAATATCTCGATGAATTTACAAAGACACACTTGACGTATACTTGGTAATTTTACTAATACAAATGAATCGATTGGATGTAAATAATCGATAAAGTAATTAGCTGCGTGACAGCGTCGCCGACAATTAGTGCATCTGTATCAATTGGAGTCGGCGGTCGCTCGCGTCATGTGATACCGTCACATGATAGCCGGCAGTAATGCGTGCGTGCTAATATATACGGACACAGGTAAGACAGCGTGTTTTGGGTTGTATGGCAATAGAGGACAATCCTCTTTAGTTATCTGATTTCGCGCTTGTTATGACATTTACCCACATTAACTTACCTATGTATTCATCCGGGAAGATTAGAATTTATTGTTTGCTAAATGCGTGGTTAAATGAGCAGGGAACCCAAAAATTAAGCCTAATAAAATATAGCAATATAAGTTGTCTTATATTACAAAAATTATTGCAACACTGACATCAAACATGATATTAGTCCTAATCAAGAATTTTAATTTCCATCCACAACAATGCTACTAAATGATCCATAAACTGGAAATCAGAAGTACAAGAAACATCTCATAAACTTTCAGTAGTTAGTTTCATATACATAATTCTCATTGTAGGGAGAACACTACTGTTTTTATATTAAAGTTCTGCGAAACAGAAATATTCAACACGTCTGGTACAGGATGTGTCTATTTGCTCTGTTATGATAGATTAGATGTAATTTAACATACCTACCCGCTACAGGGGCTTTAGGATTTTAGACATAATCTTAATAAATAAATTGCAATATATTCATCAACCTTGTTTAATATGTTCCTTATCACTATATATTGTGTCCTTAAGATTTTCATCAATTGCCCAAAAAAGATCTCTAAAATTTTAAGTTTTTGGTCCATGAAGCAAATATGTGTATGAATGTCTGACTGTGTGGCTGTGGTACCATTGCTCGTAAACGGAAACTATCTCGAATTGATTTTGATGTTATGTTGGAAGCTAGATTTCCACCTTTATCTAAAAAGTTTTTTTTGCATATTTCAATAGTTATTTTTAAAGTCATTGAAGCTAATTAATTTAAATATTGACATCAAGATAAAAGATTTCCTAAGATGTTTCTACTACTTTTGTTTACATACGCAGACCTTCTGTGTTATTCTGCCCGCTGAAGCCAATCTATATTCACACTCAATGCATGTAATTATGATTGGGGCGCCAATTACTGACAGTTTACATCATAGAGCGGCGGGAACATTCCACTGGGGCTTGTCTTAATGCTCATTCATTGAGTTAACAAGCATAAATCTTGTAGATTTACTGTCAAATTAATAATAGGATCTATCACTGTTAATGCATTTTGGAAGTCTTTTTTGACTTTGACTTAAAAGTCAAAGTAGCAATAATATTTTATTCTTAATATTTTTTGGTAAAGCAAGCTACTTATTGTTATTTAATGTCATAGTTATATAAGAAGATTTATTTTCTCATGGGTAAATTAATGTCTTAAAATAAACACAGCAAAGCATCTAAATAAATAAGCAATTACCTACTTACTTATTCATTTTTTATGATATTAAGTGGAAACTATTTAGTTATAAATCATAATGATTACACAAAGTTGAAATGAATCCACAATTGTAGACAACCTTGGCACCTGAGGTCACTCCAACAACCTCAGGAGGCTGTTGACCAAGGTCAAGTTCACCAGGAGGCTTTGTACAATATTTACAAGTCATAGACAACATTCATTCTGTTGTTTCAATACAAACACTAAACAGCCTTGTACATTGCCAAGTGTAATAGTTTTTATTCCTAGTTAGGATCATGATCATTCTCTTTTGTTTGAAGAAAACCTACCAGCTTTAGATAAAGAACATTTGCAGAATCTTTATGAATCATCTTTATCTAGCACTCATAAATAACACTTAACTACGATGATACGAGACGTCTCCAAAAGCGCTCGCATTACAATCATACATATTTACAAATCTTTAGCAACTAACACATTAGTCACGTTGATTTTCTAAAAACATTCCGTGATTCAATCAGTCGACGACCCAATCTCGATCTGTCAAACGTTTGAGATTTACCGATACGATCGTTATCAACGCGAATCAAAACAAACAGCAACAGGAAACGTCAATGTAACCCTGACGATGACCCTCGCCAATTAACGAACACTCGAGTGCATCCTTACCTTGCCGAGCTTCTCCACGGGCACCATAGACGGCGGCGCCTTCTCCTTGGCCTCCGCCAAGCCTTGCAAGTCACCGCCGGAGCCCGAGCGCGAGCCAGCGCCGCGCTGCGAGCCTCGCGGCGTGCTGGTGCCACTGCCCGATTGCTCCCCACCGACCTTAGTCTCGTGACTGTGGTGGTTCCCCATCACTTCACCACACTTTTAGCACCCTAACAACACAATATTGGCAGGATCTGATCCTGCAATCACAAGTATTCGTGAGATATTGGCGAAGCTTGATAAACTGGTGAGTGGTGATCAGACGAACAAACGTCACGCACGAGATGACAGACAACTGACGTCAGCTGTCAATGTCAATAAGGCGCGTTCGGATAACACGCAGTGGTGAATTATTATTATTACGCAGAGAGCAAAGAAGTTAACTACATTTTTATTATAGCTCAAAAATAGACCGATAGTATTTCACGCGTGCGTGCGATGAAAACGTAAAACATAATAGCAGAAACTTTTCACATTGAAACACTGGTTTGTTTGAAATTAATTTTAAAGTTATATTTTGATTTGGAGTTGAATAAAACCATAATAAAACTGCACTTTCATTAAACTATATTGTTTCGTTTATTTTTATTTAATAAATTACAAAATTCAGTATTTCCGTCTTAAATTAATTTACCACTTACACAGCCAATACTACCTATCTTACAAACTATACCTATCTACAGCTACAAGTTTATGCACAATAAGGTACCGATTTTTATAATAATGTGCTCATCGTCATCGAGTAATTTAAAATAAGAATAATAATGTATGTACAATAAAAATGTTCATAGCGTTTATTAAATACTAGCCGTTTTCCTGCGGTTTCACCCGCGTCGCGTGGGAGCTACTGCCCGCACCGGGATAAAATATAGCCTATGTTATTTGCAGGTAATATAGCTACTCGTATCTAATGGTGAAAGAATATTTAAAATCGGCCCAGTAATTTTTGAGTTTATCAATTACAACCAAACAAACAAAGTTTTCCTCTTTATAATATTAGTATAGAAATGCACTGAATTGCTTCTAACGTTTTATACACCAGTAGGTATATTATGCATTACTTACTTATATGTAAGTACTTAATGCCGGACGTTCAAATCGCTAAGTAAAAAGGCCACTTTAAGCAGGCTAGCTTTCCTGCTTTAAGTGGTACTAATTCTTGACATTATAAATATTTTCACCCCGTTATAAATGCTATATTATCTTAGTTTGAGCAAATACTCCCTAGATAACAATCACAAAGGCACAGTATGGCTCAGAGAGTCAGCCAACCAGCCAACAAACCAAATCGATATGAGTTTCCAACCTGGCATAGAAGGGGGGTAGGCCTTCTATACCAGCCTGGAAACTAAGAGTAAAGTCAGAGTGAATAAGTATATTGCCGGGAAATCAACATTATTTCTTATGTACATAATAGTAGTTCTAGTACTTATGGACTAATAGACTGGAGGAACTTCATCGCTGGTACTTCTATGAGCAAGTGCAGGGGCAACGCTGCACAGTACGACAGGAAAACTGTGGTCAGCCAGTGTCCACCCTGCAAGACACGTAATAATATGATTAATTTGTTTAAAATAGATATTTAGTTGATATTCTCTTCTTGTACGAAACTTTAACACCAGTTCAAATTTCATAACTTTGTAAGCAGCAAGTGTCCACGTATTTTCGGTCTGAACTGGGATAAAAATTCTAGTACTGCCTCCAGAGTTCTCTCTCAATGTTCCTTCTGAAATAGGTCCAACCCAGTGAAAGCTTAACAAACAAGCCCCTTGACTTCGTATGACTTGAAAACTTACAATATCGAAGGCGGAAGCCCTGGTGGTGTTGGTGCGCTGAGCCAGCAGCGTCAGGGTGAACAGCCAGTGGATCAGGTAGATGGACAGCGACATGCGGCTCAGCACCGCCCAGCCGCGCCACGACAGGAACTTCCACCAGAGCCCTGAGGAATATCAGTTTATAGCTTAAGAAGGAACCTCATTTCACAGAATATAATATCCATTGAATCGTTGAGCTATTTTGACGGCAAATTACAGACCTCGAAAAGGTTTCAGAGAGCAAGTTTTTGATGTTCCACTAAGCTTAAAACGAGTGACAAAATTATGTCGGTACCTAATTCGGAAACCAACCATGTACTTTGTTCTTCCATTGTTCCATTGTTCTTCCATGGAACTGACTTTTTAAAATGAAGGTACCATTTAGTTGAAAGTTGTACTCACGAAGTAATTATTAAGGTAATATGTGGTTGTACTCACTATCAATCTTGTTGAAGAAACCATACAAAGCACAAGCGACGAGACAGGAGAACACGGGGCGGTCGATCGCAGCGAACGCGCTCACCGCCAGCGGGTGCGCCACGGCCTTCATGCTGTGCCCCGCCAGCACCCACGCGAACAGCCCCGGCACCGACACGCGGTATAGGATGCGGATGCACTGGAACACGTCAGTTATACTCAACTAAATAACACTTCTGCTTCTTATTAGGGTGCATCTACACGGTGCAAGCAGCTGGAGCAAGTTAACATGCGCAAGTGACAAGAGCACGCGTGTTTTGCTTTGGTACATGCACGAGTCGCTAGACCCGCACGTTTCTAAAACACATGTAACCTGCGCATGTGCCTCAACACGCACAAGCTACTTGCACCGTGTAGATGCACCGTTATGTGGGTTTATATACATTTAATTTGGCCTAACTCTTCAAAGAATACAAAGAAATACAAATAAAGAACTTTGCAAACCTTTTATTTATCACCCTATTCACCACTTAAAGTTGTGGTTGATTTAGAAACTAATTTATGAAACCGATAAATAGTTGTCTGAAATTGATGGTGGATCTTGAAGCTCTTTTGTTAAGGACAATTTTTTAACTGCGAGCTTCTTTATAACTTCCATGCGACACTTGTGGTAAGACAGTTGGTCTATAAATGTAAGTATGAGCATACCAGGTTATCCTGCGGCCTGTAGCCGTCGCTGTGCTGACTGCGGAGGAGGAAGGCGAGCGCGACGCCGAGCAGCGCTGCAGGCGCGCTGTCCCACGGCGCGGTGTACAGCCAGATGAACGAGCGCGAGCCCACGAACAGCGTCCTCATGTTCCTGGACAAACGAGAGGAACGATCAGTTAGTTGTTAGTTTGTCATTGAACATCATTGGCAGTCGGTACGGGTGGTCAGAAGCCAGTTAGTCTGACAACCAGTCTAACCAGGGGGTATTTATTGGGTTGCCCGGGTAACTGGGCTGAGAAGGTGAGATAGTCACTCCTTGTAAAATACTGGTACTCAGCTGCATCTGGTTAGACTGGAAGCCGACCCGTACATAGTTGTGAAAAGGCTCGGAAGATGAAGCTGAGATCCTATTTTCGTGTAACGTAGTATCCCCTACTCACTCAGGAGTCATGAGCAGCACCATGGGCTTCAGCTGCCAGTTGTATATGATGGCGAAGTTGGCGACCACGACGCAGAGGGTCAGCGCCAGCAGGATCCTCAGCGCGGCGCGCGGCCATCTGCCCAGCACCAGCGTCAGGATCGCTGACACCACGTACAGTTGCATGTCCACTGTGAGGAACCTGGGGAAGATGATTATGAATCAACGATAAAGGACAAAGAGATAATAATCCTTACGAATAAAACTCACAAATCTGCTGTAATGATGCATCATGAAATGCACGATGGAAGTCCTAATTAATAATCTTGTAGTACAGCAGTGAGTGAGACACTCACCAGGTATGAATGAGACACTTGTCATGTGTCTGCAGGAAGTTGTCGAGGAAGAGCGCCTGCGTCCACCACTTGTGGCGGCAGCGCGCCACCTCGGCCAGCATGAGCGGCGGCCACAGCGGGCCCGCGCCGCCCTGCGCCCACCACGACGTCGCCGCGCCCAGCACGAACAGGTACAAAGGGGAGATCCTGAGAAAAACCACTACTTATCATCTGCATACACTCTGCTGCGTACTGAATAAACTCGCTGACCCTTTCAATTAATACACTAGGTACATCAGTTGTGTTTGTGAGACTCCGGTTTTACATAAAGTATTTGTGATGTAAGAAGGTATTAAGTAGATAGTTTAAGTACTATCAGTCTGCAAGTTATTGTAATAACGATGGAAACAAAAAAGGACTTAGACGAAGCTGGTGGTAATCTACATAAGAGATCAGTTTACACATAAGTTAATTCTTTTGTTTGTGTTACGTTCTCACGTTTATATAGTTCTACCGGTAAACTATTTAAAACCGACGCGTGGTGATGAAGACAGACATCTTTGGTGCAGACACAAACGTTACACCCGTTCTTAAAGGGGTTCCTTCTCCCTGCCTTTCCGTTCCCCAAGACCGTAGACCTCAAGAAAGTATATAGATGACAAACCTAGCAATCCTATGCATAAGACAGCGTGGCAGCATGGTGATGCTGAGCTGCTTCTTCGGGTTGTCTGACTGCAGCAGCAGGTTGTAGGCCAGCAGGAAGCTGGAGATGAGCATGAAGGTCTGCACGATGGAGGTGCCGTTCTGCATGAAGGCTGCCGGAGCTTGGGGACCCACCTGGAAGACACGAGGAGTGATAGAAGTGAGTCATGTCCCTCTACCTTTCTCATGTCCCAAAGTAATTGGAACATGGTTGGGATTAAAGATAATAATTCCATTTTAGGCAATATTTTTTTTTCATAAGTAGTTATTTTAAGATTTTCAATTTTGTTGATCGCATCGTTGTTTATTTCAATTTAACCAATTTCACCAATCAGGCCAAAAATATAGAGTTCAATTACCAACCTTTTCGAAGTACTGAGGGTTATAAAGATACGCGCCGTGGTAGGCCACAACTGAGTGAGCCAGGATCACTAGTATTAACGTCAAGGCTCTGAAACATACATAATCATTATAACACTGTATAATAACAAAATTAAAATGCGCAAGACGGCTGGATGCGAGAAGCCGAAAATCGATCTCAGTGGCGTGCACTTGGAGAGGCCTATGTCCAGCAGTGGACTGCGATAGGCTGATGATGATGATGATAATAACTAAATTACATTATACTGGAAAGTAGTAATGTGTTCCTTACTTGACCCCATGCACGGGTTGAAGCGCGCTCAGCCTCGGGTCGTTGTCTCCATAATCTGCCGTCAGGCGCTGCCAGCTCGCCACGACGGACCAAGCCATCAACTGCTTGTTAGCTGCAAAAATTTATCGTACATTCACTGTGACGTTCTGAATGTTCACATGAAAGTGATTTAAAAGATTTAAACGCACAAAGGATCGTAAGGAAAAGCGACTTTGTTGTATACATGTAGTGATAAAGATAAAGATACTTTATTTTGTAAAATATGGTACAAAGCATAGGTGTTATAAGTAGTATCAACTCATGTTTTGCCTTATGATGGCGTACAAAATTTCAAATGGTTCTTAAGCTAGCTTAAGATATTAAAATTGACTCTATATAAAAAAAAAAAAAAACAATATTAAAATATGTAAGTAATTAAAGAAAAACGAGATCAAAATAAATACAATCACTAAAGATATAGCAAGACTGCGGAAAATGTGAGAACTAAAATATCCCAAGCTTCCCTTTGGCTCGATAGATGGCGTTGGGATCGAGTTAGATCGCGCTATGGTTTCGTTACCGCGGCAACACGACGTCGGCGCGCGCGCACTGCACAAGTTGCCATCAGGAGGGTCTTAACTGACTCGACTGAACAGCGGGTAATGAACTAGGAAATGATCCAAGTGATTATACTCCGCTCGCTCGAACCTCAACTATCGCAGAGGTTCGAGTCGAATAACTGACGCTGTTTTTGGCCTTTTTATACATTGAAAAAGAAAACAATAAATCGAGTTAGGTATTATGTATGATCCGTATTTTGACATACTCTTTATGAACTATTTATTTGGCGTACTGATATCTTCGCATATTCCTATTTTGGTATAGGTAGAGCACATTATGACATGAATCTTTTGTCAATTTTTTTTGCATAAATTAAACTGATGACATGAGTACCTATCCAACAAAATATGTGCTAAATCAGTACGCGCAAATACTACTTGTATGAGAAAGTAGCGAAAAAAAGATGGGATATATTATTGTAAAAAAAATGCGACTAAATAGGGAACCTTCCAGTTGAATTGGCCATGATCTTTGTTATCCTTGCACTGCAAAATAATAAGCATTAGGCACATACCTATAACTCAAAGTCAAAAGTTTTGAGTGTGTGTGAATAATGCTAAGTATGTATTTATAAACTCTTTATGTGCATAATATTTGTTAGCATTTAAAATACACTGTGTTGGCAACTTATATACTTTATGCTAATAATATATTGTCACAAGATGCCCTTGTATAAAAAACTTGCATTTTTGCTTATTTATAAACAAAGTTACGAAATAGATACTGCGCGAATTCCATTTGCACTTTTTTATACTAGAACAATAACCGCGAAAAAAGCTAGTGTAAACACCAAATTTAAAAAAGCCACTTACGTTTCTCTGTCTCTCCCTCCTTGTCTTTGACTCTGAAGACATGATAAGCTGTCCCCACCACGTTCATCAGCAGGATCAGACCCGTGATGTACAAGAAAGCCATGTCCCAGGTATCCACCGGTTTCCCTTCGCTGCCTGGTCTGCTGCAGTAGTTGAGGGTCGTCAGGTTGGTGCTCAGGCCATACTGGGCGATCGTCAAGTTGTTCACGCAGCGGCTGAAGGTCTCTCGAGGAGTTGTTCTCGGCACGTGCTTGCAGGACGTGGAGAGGCACAGTCCTCGGTGGATCAGCGTGTGGTTGTATTGGTATGGGCCTTCGGAGAAGTGCTGCAAATAAGATAATGTTTAGCAATGGCAATTTGTTATTCATTTACAATAACCATGGGGTTTATAAATCAAGCTATAAAGATAAAAATATCTTAATAAAATACAAAATATTACATTAAAATGAAACTTACAATAAAAGTTGAACAAAACTATTCGGAATTCATCACGAAAATATGATACAAAAGCTTTACTACATATTAAGATGTTTGTAATGTCCTCTCATGCATTCATTTAGGATGCGTCTACACGGTGCATGTAGCTAGAGCAAGTTAACATGCGCAAGTGACAAGTGACGAGCACGCGGGTGGCTATTTTGCTATGGTACATGCGCGAGTCGCTAGACCCGCACGTTTTTACAATGCATGTAACCTGCGCATGTGCCTCAACATGCGCAAGATACTTGCGCCGTGTAGATACACCCTTACTGCACGTCTAGTGGAGTTTTTGACAGCAGAAATAGAGATATAGAGTTCTGGTTTGTATTTCTTTTTATTTTTTTGTGCAAATATTTTAGTCAAAAATCTAGTTAATGAATATTCATATAATGTTTTTTTGCGTCTGTCTGCTTACCCGTGCGACATGCAAGAGTTGCGGGTTATTGCGCGGGCGCAGCTCGAAGGCGCCGAGGCAGTAGATGCCGCGCCGCGCCGCGCACGCCTCCCAGTCGTCCAGCGAGTACAGCCGCGGCAGAGAGAAGTACTCCTCGTCTGGGAACATTAACGGTTATTGAAACCAACCCACTCTTGGACATTTAACCAGCATGTCGTGCTCAATGCTGGCTGGAGACCGATGATATAGGTACATTAGGTACATTGCTTTATGTATATCCATTTAAAGTAGGTAGGTATTTGCTGTACACAGAAATGGGATACAAAATCAGTACGAAGCATGAATGAAGAGATGCCTCTGGTTATCATCGTTAAGACGAAAAATGAAATTCGGTATACCTACGCTATGACAATGTTGCAATATAAATAGCAACATAATTAAGTCCAATGACTTGAAAATGATTTGTTTTCGCAAAAAGCAACGACACCTTCGGGTGTCGTAGTACAACCGGATGAACGAGCGAAAAATCCGCTAGTTTGAAAGCCACCAACTTTTGAATCCGGACATATGGATTGGCTATAAAATTCCAAAACAAAAAGTAAATGAAAGAAGCGGCATGTAAAATAAAACAATGTTCTCAGCACGCAAATAAAATTCTCATTAAAACTTCAGATTTTCAGTTTTAATTTGTCATGTTTAAATAACATAAATAAGGTCATTCTTCCGGATTGATTAATAACTTAATATAGCATTAATCAGATGCTGTCATATTTATAGATATTGCATGTATGTAATGTTTCAAAAGAAAGTATTTTTAGCGTGACATTGACCGAAAGGTTTTGGACGAGTTACCGGTGAACTTGGCCGAAACCTCACTTGTCGTGCTTACACCGACACCCACTCTTCGCAAAAGGTTAATACTACCTATTTATAATTTTATGTTATTTGTATTTATATCCAGTAATAAGGTCTGTACCTATTGTATTTATTATGTTCCTTGTTATTTAACTAACTTAACTGCAACACGTGTTATGAAATAATTACATAGTTTGTAACATTATCCAACTATTGTTCTCGAATTCTAGACAAATAAAATGCCAAAAATACCTAATTATCTAAAAGTCTAGAGGCTATGATGGGTTAGATTTACGTCACATTGACGTCACCTGGGACACGCCTTCCGTGGTTCCAACAGAAAGTTTATAAAAATATCCAAGTATTTTCAAAGCTTCAACCCTATGTTTTTATTAAAAAAACTTTAGCATATTAACATTAAAAAAAGAATTGTTTCCTTGCTGCATTTAGGAACTAATAAAAGATTACTATAATCATTATAATGATAATATCCGCAGCGTAATATTGGCGGTCACGCAGCGACAGTAAGCGTGGATCACAATGAGCGGTAAAGTTAGAACATTGCAGGAAAAGCGCTGGGTGGCCGCGCCGCCGGTCGCCGGGCTATGGGGAAATGGACAATATGGCCGCTTTAATGTTATAGTCTATTGTAAGTGTGTTCCTTAGTGGGTGGCAAATAATACGAGTGTTTTATAATTAAATGATTAGTTAAAGTTTTTATCGGTAATAGGTAATAATATTTGCATAAGTTTGGATTAATCATTGAACGCAAGTGCTTCTGGGAAATGAATAGAATTTGGACAAAAAGCATTCTTAATGTCAAAGCGTGTTATAGGTAGGTACTTCAAGTGATTTTTTATTAGATTAAGGTTTTTTTATACATGTAATAGGTACCTATTATGCAGTACATCCATATCGATACTTTCATCGAGTAAAAGTCAACATCGTTTATTGAAAGTAGGCTAATTAGATTAACACTCTTTAACGTCAATATTTCCAAAGTACAGCACTCCCTAAAACATCCCCTTTTATCACTGTCTTGTGCTTCGTCTTATTGCAGCCTCTAAATTATATATAGGAACGATTCAGTAAGAAGATGATCAGGTAACCTTCGAAATTGAATAGATCTGAACATGAACTTTTCGTTTAAATTTTAAAACAAAAAAGAAAGACACAAATTATAGTCACTAAATGGAAATTATATAAAAACTTTATTGTATGGATTTATTGTATAAGTGGAATGACCGTAGCTCAAGCTCTGCAGTTCAGCTTTGGCGCGGAAGTTATTTTCTAAAGGTTACCGGTACCTGCACCACAATATGTATATCTACCAGACATTTTTATTGACACATATTACACACGCCATTTATAGAGTATTGGAAAAGACAGTAAACCACCTTACCATTGAGTTGTAGGCCGGCGGCGGCCACCGCCAGCACTGTCAACAAGAGCCATGTGAACATCACTGACACTTATTATAACAGACACACATAAACACCACACACTATGTTAAAAATATATTATAAAACTATTTATTTAGTTTACTTTTTCTCAGTCTAAGATTTGACCACTAAATGCTAGTGCATTTTGTATAAATGAGCTGCGCCGACGAGGTTCCTTATATTTATACTAAGTATCGCATGCCGCCGCGTCTGATGATTGTCTGACGCAAGGACCTCAGACTTCAGGGCTATGGCCTGTGCCGAGGATCTCCCCACTGTCTTCTACGTTACATAATACCTACAGGTTGTAAGCCGGGTGACTTGTTCACGTATCCCGGTCAGTAGTTGTAAAGTCTTGAATGATAGTCGTTGAGTTTATTGCTATGATTGCAATCCAATGTCAAGAACAGATATTTTCGTAACGGAGTTTTTCAAAAACTCTATGTGTAGCTTTTGTTTATATTAAAAGAAGACAATTAATTCTATTTTATGTGGAATCGTTTTTATCTTTAATTAAGCTGCTTAGGTACTTACCTCCTGCCTAGCTTTTTCTCAACTATATTGGAGTTGCCTTTCAGTATTACCGGATGCAGCTGAACAAGCACGTACCCAGAATTTTTTGCCGGAGGGGGTCCAGGTCCAGGCAAATGATTAAGGTGTCGCGTAAATGGATACTTAAAATTAAAAGAAAATTGTTTTCACAAATTATTTAATGCATAATTATCTCGGTATATTAATACTTGCCCCAATGACCGTTGAGGTGTCCCGCCACCACCCGCCCGCCCCGCAGATCAAAACTGAGAGTCATATTTGGCACTGTACTTACTACTGAGGGATTTATTTTATGGGTTGCATCTATTTTCGGGAGGGGTCCGGACCCCTTTGCCCCCTCGGTACGTCCTTGCAGCTGAATGCCAGTGTTTTACATCGTACATACATTACATTTTTGTCGAGCTACCTATCTGACCTCCTCAACGCAGTTATCCGGGTCACCTGATGCTGGAAAGACTGGCTTCGGGCGAACTCCAAATGTGTTCAAATGTCAAATGACTGCCAGGAACCACTAATTAGTTGATGACACTCGAGGATAGCAGTTTCGAAGATAACTTTGTCTGTTTAATCAGAGCAAATGCATATTTACGAGAGCAACGTACAAATATGCACTCGGAAGTGCAGCCAGCCTGCAGGGCATGTCAAATTAAATTATCAACCTTGTCAGTAAGGTTGATATTAAAATTGTCGTGTTTACATAACTCCGGGAACTCATTTTTGACAAAATCTCGAACACTGGTTCTGTGGTAATGACTTATTGCACGGGGCTCTAGATATTATGATCGTAGCACTCATTTGTAATTCATGATGGAATACTTAGTGCATTCAAACAAAAGAATTAAACATAGTTTTCCAGTTATCCTGTGGTATAGTATTTGCATACTTACCTACCTATCAATAACTTACTTTGGTATCGTTGTCTAGGACCACGGGGAGATGGCCTCAACGGCATCAAACAACCAGTTTTCAGCAACTTTACTATATTTTGGTAAATGAAAATCTAGTGTTTGTTCCTATATAATTTATTAAGCTGAATAACTTGTTTGCGGTAATCTAGATACATAGTTCAGCTCATCATATGTATCTACGACCGTTTGAAAATAAACTGCGATTTAACTTTATTTAACCATGCTCCTTCATGCATTAAGCAGTAACATTATTTTGTCTAACTTTATGAAGGTAAAACCAAATAAAGTGTCATCTAACTTCATATTATTCCGGTGAAACAAGTTGCCACAACTTTTTTTGCATTGTATAGGAGACCTCATTGACGTAGGTATTCGTAAAAAGCTTAAAAAGAATTGCGTTTCTTAGTAATCGTGAGCTATCGATGACGACTTATCGGGGCGGGCAAATCCATCAATAGGTTCCTAGTACCTATTTTAGAATTCCTAGGATTACAGAATATAGTTTTCCCTACTAGTTAACCGGCAATTCCACAGACCATGGTGCTATCGAAGCTTCAAACCAGAGCGCTGGCTTGTTCTTTGGTCGAAGAATGAAGACTGTCTGCATTGCCAAGTTGTATGGCAATGTAGAGCACTCCACCAAATGACAGTGATGCGAAGGATTTTTTCTTATTTATTCATTTTTTGCTATAAATGTATAGGTACTTGTTGAATAATATAATAGTTTAGTTATTGTTTGTTTAATTTGAGGTATGTATTGTAGTCCAGTGGCTAAGTAAGTGCATAATTATGAAATGTTATGTAAGTATTATGATAATTTCATTTTAAAACTAATGATAAATTCCAGGACGACGATAACAAAAGAAAAACTTAGATTTTATCAAAGCGTCTCATCGTGTAATTTTTCCCAGTCAACAATGATTTTGCATATTTTTAAACATTGTATATCTTTAGCACATAAACCGTTAACATGTTCTGTAAACCCGACTTTTCTAAACTTAAAGTAATAGTGAACAATGAATACTTACATGTACTAACTAATCATCTGCTTAAAAACTCTGTACCCACGTGTGTTCAGCACATTATTTTGTTCTATGAAACTATCTAAACCAGTGGATGAACGAATGATTACAACGGAGAAATAAATTAAACCTCGATCAGGATATAACTGTGCGGATGAAACCGTTATGTTTAAAAAAAATATGTTATGTTTGCAAAATCTTAGAATTAGAGGAAAATAGGTAATACCTACACTGTCACATTTTATTTGGAGTTCACACAAATTTCCCCCTTACGTCAAAAGTGCACGTTTGTGTGGACTTCTTAGAAGGATATTATGATTAACGTCATCCCCGAACAGTTTTCTGGCGTGAACGTGACTACTTATATCTGCCTAATATCTTCGTGCCCTTCATGAAACATGACGACAAGTCAAAGTCAAAGTCAAAGCTCTTTATTCTGTCGACAAATTAGATTTTTTTTGTACATCTTGTTGTACTCGAATTCGTTTTTCAACCAAAAACGTTGATACTCTAATAATATTCATCATCTTTGAAATATGTATAAGCATACAAATAATACATGCGATGGCACAAAGTTTCGCAAAAAGTCGTTTCGTATTTCAAAGTTAAATGAATGAAAAATATATTATCAAAATTGTTTTAAAAATATCTTGTTAATGAAATTCAACGAAATGTAGCTCGGGTTTACTGGCCCCAGATTTCTATATTTATGCTAGACAGATACCTAATATTAATATTTAAAAGACTTAGCGAAAGGTTAACTAGTTACCAGATTACGAGTAGGTATTGTGTATCCACTCGGAGTATGTCAATAACTGGATCTGAACAATTCGTTACGTTGCATCGCAAGGCCGTGCATAGGTAGGTATATTGGCAGAATTTTCACGTGCTCATGTCGGTTTCAGTTGGTTGAATCACAAATTACCTTAATTCGTGTTAAATGCTCTTGGCAGCAGCTACAACAAACAACTATCCTTACAAGCCCATAATGTATGATTTGAAGTAGTAGTAGCGATATAAATTGTCTTATATCCTGTGATTCTGCGATAACTTCAGCAGCTACAAGATACACAACTTTTCATTTTCAATTAAGGCCGCCAGCAAAAATAAAATGGTGTCGTACTTCCTTCCTTGTCATACCAATACACTTGTATCATCCTTAGCACCTTCCGACTGAACTCAGGATCATCAGTCTTGCCTCACAAGGTTGACCATTGAGCGCGCCTTAACGAGAGAGCGATCGAGATAGCTGAAGATATCATAACTCAGGCGGTATTTATTGTGTTGGACTTGTTAACCGACTTCCCAAAAAGAAGGTTTTCAAGTTTATATGATTTTGTACAAACATGTTATTGAGGTCTCTGATGACACGACAAAACGACTTACATCGTGTTTGGGTTTACATTAGTTAAATAGACGTCAACTACACCGAAATCCTCTAAAAACACTGAAAATATTTAAATTATGTACAGTTTTAAGGGAATAAATCTAAGTTCTATAAGTCGACACATACATTACCTAGTAAACAGAGCTTTAAATCTAGACACATACTTCAGAGTTAGCAGTGTTTTTAGTTTTTTTTATTCAATTACGTAGAGCATAAAAATTTGTTCTGAGTGTTGACGTCTGTTTTGGTCAGATTTGCTTGCTAATTTAAAGTACCTATACATTATATTTTAATCTACTAACAAATAGGTTATTTGAATATTCTAGAGTTTATATAACGGTGAGCCCAAAAACTTGCAAGTTATAAGATAAATACTAATTTCTGGTATATATTCGAGGTATATATGCATCTATTGAACTTAAACTCATTATGTTAATAAACAATGATGGAGTAACAAAAACACTTTACACAGCTGATCGTAGCTGCAGCAGAAATGATAAAAGAAATAACATTGTTAATTATAATAATTTAAAAACATATATTTATAATTGGAGATGAGTAAAGTTAAACATCCACTTATAAATAGGTATCTCTTTCAGACTTGGGTGATTATTTGTATCTGTAGCAATATAGCAGTGTAAGTATTTGTTTAAGTATTACATTATTTATTAGCCCCCTTACTTATAAAATCTCTAATCACCTTCTAAGCAACATTTTAACTAATCACTACTTAAAGTCTTAAGTAGTGATTAAATGTTAGTTAAGACATGATTAAGCAACGTTTATAAGTAAGAATTTTCTTAAACAGCCCTTAAGTATTACTTATATTTAATTCACGTTTATAAGTAAGGCTGTAGATGTTTTACCGACGATTTCAAACATAATAATTAATCAGTGATTTTGAATTGATCTCTTGAATGAACCAAGGAAGATTTGATATTTATCCCTTCGAGTATGCATCGTAAAAATAAACCCAGCGGATAAGAATAAAATATTATATTTAATTGTAATTACACAAAATACAATAAGTTTTTATCAGTCATTGAGTTCGTCGTATCAACTGCTTTTTCAAATCTACGCTATTAAACCTATTCTTGTGAAAAAAATATTCTGTTAATATTAGATCACATAGACTGACCAAATATAAAACTCTAGCTAAATTCCGAATAAACTGAGGAATCCTATAGCGTCACTGAGACTATCAACATCATCAGTATTGTCGATGGGGACGCCCAATTTGTTTAATGCTTTTACCACCACTTCAGGCAGTGGCTTGTTATTGACTGCATCAGCTAATTGACTGGACAGCGAAGGTGAAGCCGTGCTCGAAGCTGGCGGTGATGAAGATGCGTCTTTCTTAGATGAAGTCGGATCTGCCGTCGCTGAAGTTGGTTTAACTGTTGTTGAAGTTGGTTTAGCTGTTGTTGAAGATGGTTCCGCCGTAGCTGTAGTCGGTCCTTCCGACGATGACGTAGGGTTTTCTGTCGATGAGTTCGGATTGTCTGTTGATGTAGTCTGTGCATCTGTTGATGAAGACTCTAGTCCCGCTGTCGAAGTCGGACTTTCTGTCGATGAAGATTCTTGTCCTGCTGTTGAAGTCGGGCTTTCTGTTGATGAAGTCTGGTCTCCCGTTCCCGTTGTTGACGTCGGGTTTTCCGATGATGATGTCAGCGCTCCCAATATAGAATTTGGGTTTTCAGTCAAAGACGCCAGGACTCCCGTCAATGAACTTGGTAATTCTGTCGATAATGTCGATTCGTCTGTTTCAGTGGTCGGCTCTTCCGTCATTGAATTTAATGCATTAATAAATTCATTCATAGCTTGTACTACTATGTTTAAGGTTGGGGCTGGCGATGCGTTGATTGACGTAATTCCTGGTAACAGAACAGCCAGGGGTCCTAAGAATGCCTGCGAGTAGCCAACACTGGCTAGTACCTGTTGGTACAAAACAAAACAAAGTTCACGTCAAGCTTTATTTAACAAATATTAATAGTGATATAAAACAGTTCTAACCAGGATAGTCGTGGACACGGTCTTCATAGCGGCTGCTTTCCAAGATTCTTTAAATAATACTTATGGAACAGTTGCCTTACTCCTTATATAGGTGCATATGTTTGTGTTTACTAGCTGATCGCCTTACAAAATATATTTATATGAACAAATAAAGAGGTAAATAAATATGACAGAAGTGTATAAATACATGTATTCCGTGCTTACGTGGGTAGCTAATTATTTGATTAAAATGTATTATGTTTGGGTTATTCATCAGCAGGTTTCTGTGGAAACAGATGTTTGTTGTAATGCCCGAAGTGACAGATGTAGTCATCAGCCTGGAATGTCAGTCAGTTGGTGCACCGGTAACAACTGGCTTGAGTCTGCTGGCTTTCGTTACGGATATTTGCAAGGATACGTGGAGGTGCACGAAGCAGGTCGGTAGATGTCTACATTATTTAATAGTCAGCATGTTGATGAGATGTCACTTTCAAAAAAGCTGTATTTTCAGAGAATTTAACGTTATTCTATACCAAGGGCTTATCCATCATGTTGGGTTCATAACAGAAATAAGTCACGGTCAAAACATTTATAATTAAATATTCGGTACAAACAATTGCATAAGTTTGTCGATGTTTTCCAAAGACTTGCGTATTGAACTTCTTCTTAGTAGAGTTAATGGAAAAGTAAAAGGTGTTCCTTTAGGAAAAGAAACAAGAGGTGCAGAATTTGCCATCTGAAGATAATATGTTGGTACATTAATTGTGGTGCACAGGGATTTCTTCTCTAAGTTTAAAGATGATTTCTCGACAGCATCATCATCATCCTCAGAACCTTTTTCCCAACTGTGTTGGGGTCGGCTTCCAGTCTAACCGGATGTAGCCGAGTATCAGTGCTTTTACAAGAAGCGACTGCCCTATCTGACGCCCTCAACCCAGTTACCCGGGCAACCCAATACCCCTTGGTTAGACTGGTGTCAGACTTACTGGCTCCTGACTACTCGTGACGACTGCCAAGGATGTTCAATGACAGCTAATATTTCAGAAACTTAGGCAAGCTTCGAGGCCCTTCATACCTTGCTTCTGGGACGTTCAACAATAAATAGTAATCCCATAAAAAGGAGTGTTTTATGTTTGATCGCCATGTAAGTCCGTCTGCGGCACCTAAGCAGTTAAACGTATGAATCGATTTGGATGCAGCGGCTGGTTTTTGTATTGGATCATGGATAGCGACGGTTTGGTTTAGAGCGCCTGTTAAAATGTTCATTTCAAACTTACTCTTCGAAGCGTATTGACTTGAGGTGTATGAACGGTAGCATCTCATTGCTTACACATTTGATTTAAGTTGTTCAAGGCTTATTGTTATTGGTTTTTTATGGAAATTAATAAAATAGAAGACTTGGTTTCCCTGATCCTGATATCATGGTGCATTGTCAGTGATTGAGAGTGAGAGTGTATTGAGCTATTTCTTCTTACTAATCTAGCTTAGAATTTATTGTTAAATATGTACCAGCCTGCTTGTGACGTACACGTATACATATACCAATTGTAGTGACAAACGTGTAGCTAAATGCGTGTAATTATAATGCAAGTGCAGATCGTTATCTATCGTGGGGTGTCATGAGTGTCGAGACATCATTCAGCTCCTCGCAGTTAACTTACCTACTTAGGTAATAGTTTTTGTGTACTATACTAGACCTATGTAGATAAACACATAAAGGAGGACTAGATCTTATTATAATATCTAGCTGTTGTGTTCTGACGAATACAAGTCTTAGTATGGTTCCCCGTATTTCGATTTCATACCACGTTCATCCCACAAGTCAGAGTTAAATAGTAGGTATACTGCGGTTTCCTCCGCAGCGAGCAAATGACGACAACGCATTCAAGGAAACATTATTAATTATCCACATTTATGATACTTCTTTAGAAGATCTATCTGAAGGTATATCTACTGCAGTGAAATTTTATTATAGTGCCATAATACATTAACACCATGATAGTAGGACATCTTACTAAAATGTCTAAGTCTAGGTTCAGGTTGTGGAAAGTACAGACAAACATACAAACACAAGATATTTTTATTATTTTATTTCATTGAATCTAAGTAAATAGAATCCATTATCAGATCAAATGGAGCCTGACAGGAGTTTTTGTAGGAACTGAATGAAGTCGTCCTTATATTTCTGGTCTACGCTTTCCAGCGCTGGTTTCAACACAGAAAGCAGCAGGTTGATGGTGCAGGGCACAGGGTCCGCGGCCTCCGACATCATCACACATACCACCTGCAATCATATGGTGCACACGTCAAAAATACATCAATGTGTTAAAAATTACAACCTATTTTTTTTTTGGAAGCGACCATCGTTGTCTAATCAATCTAGTTATCTGGTGAGTGACACAATGCCCTCTGGTTAAATTGCTCATTGAGTTGCTCTGTTCTTTATGCAGCTTGTGACAGTCTGATCTCGGTAAAAGAGGCAACAATACTTCTGGCATTGTCATGATAGTTCATGCACTTGAGCATGACTTCATAGCTTCCAGTTTGGCTAGCAGTAGGTCCTGTTACTCACCAGTAGTATAAGACACAGAATCCTCATGTTGTGTTGCAAGCTACTGAACTCCTGAGCATGCAGTGATGCACCTCACAAGTGCACCTTATATATACGAGCATGCAGACTTGTTTACTGCACTTTTTAATTGTCTGAATGAACAATATTCCACGTGTTTTTCATCAGAAACAAAGAAATGTAGCTCAATGCAAAAATACTTGTTATTGTAAAACAAAAGTTTTTTTTTATTATTTAATCCATAAATAATATTGGCAGCCTTATAATTAAATACACCATACGGACATATTTTCTATTGTGTACTTATATATTTATTTGTACGGAGCCAATCTAAAACCGTAGCAAATTGTTCCCTCAAGAAGTTCAGCGCTCATTCGGAAGTCCAAACGACTGAAAAATTTACTTACATATTGTCAATAATAGAATATAGCATTCTGAAGGATCCAAACCCAGTGAGTAGAGATCATTTGAATAATTTTTAGTATCTTAGATCGTTAGCAGACCAGTTTTCTTCGGCCTCTGCTTAAAAACCTTAAGGGTACCCAGCGTTGATCGCCATCCCATCGCGTTATGAGAGTGAAGGTATAGTGAGTGCACTTGTGTCTGCGCAAACGCTTGTGCACTATAATATGTCCTGCGCTACTGACTGATCTCCTTATATGAGAACAGGCTTGTTAATCGACTTCCTAAAATGGTAGAGGAATCCCTTAGAAACCTAGGGCAACTTTGGAAGTTGCAGGCATGCATAGAGTAAAAACTTAACACTTAAGTGTATATCTGAAGCAATCCGTTAAGAAGTAGGTGTCAAAGTCAAAGTCATAGCTTTTTATTTCGAGATAAAAAGCTGTTAGTACATAATATTAAGATCAATCACTATTCCCTGCTCGTAAAGCGTACATAAATTACATTATGCAATAAGTAGGCAAAACCTATGTAGAGGCATCGATCATTAGCTATATGCAGTCACATTAATAACTCGAAGTAAAACACAATAATAAATAAATAATAAATCACAGTAGTAAGTCTGACTAAACCTGTAATAAATCAAAATAATAATTCTAACAAACTAAAACTTTCGTCTAAATACTCTGGCATTGAATAACAAGCCTTAGCTATCTATCAAAAATTCTCGCATTTTTTTCTTAAAATCGTTTTCATAATGTTTACAGGTGATTTTTTGTATATTACAGTGGACATGATAAAATGACAAAAAATGCTACCTCATAAATAAGGAAATGTCATAATTTTTTAATTCTTTAAATAATGCTTATATGAGTCTGGTATATTTGCCATATATAGCACGAACACATTTTTTTTTGTGTTTTAAATATATAATTTGCATTTGTGGCATAAAATACGACACCATTTTTGTAAGAGTGGATGCCCCATGCCCCCATACGCACGGTATGCTCTTAGTACCACAGATGGATCCACTACCCTAGCTAATTTGAATAATTCATATATTGGTTCAACTTTTTACATATGGTGTCGATGTGAGTTTTCCATTTCATCTCTTCAATTTGTGACTCTTCATATACTTACTATATTTAGGGTGTCTACTGGATGCAGCTTTGTTTATTTCGCTCCTGACTTTTTTTTTGTACAAAGTTTCCTTAACTTGGCTTTTACTCCCATTAATTAGGTGACCAGTCAAAAATATGGGATATAGATTTATGAAGTTAAGTAAAAAAAACATTGTTATCTCAAACGCATACTTTATTACAATTCATACATTTATTACAGTAAGGTAATCAATATGGAAATACATAGTGCGAACAAGATTGCATAAAACCTTTGACTTAAGTAGCAAATACTTTATCCAATATGTCTGTAGCGATTAAGAGTGGAAACTTGCTTAATACATAACTCTTGAGATTCTTGTACATCTCCTGCGTGAGGCCGCACTTGTCTATGCTGCCCTGCGCAAGCGCACACTGCCACACACACGCCAATACCTGGAACAACATTAACATTAAAGTATCGTCAGCCATTTTCACAAAAGTAAACTTCAGGCGTCTGTTAATGAGTGAAACATCTCCACTCTTCAGCCGAACGCTTCTATGAGAGCCCACTAATTAGCAACCTCTACGATCACCAAAATAAAAGGCCTACGAAAGAATACGAGGGGTTTTTAGTCAGTACCGCATCGCATCTAATCCACAGCGGGAGGGGTCATTTGATGATTTTTGAACATCGTAAAAAAAGCTATCCCCAAGAGCATCTAACTAGAGGAGCGCTGATTCCTCTCATCACAAACATGGTTCAGCAATTGTCAGACAAATTGAACACTAAAGTTCTCTGGTTTGTTTGTGAGAACTATCGTGAACATAATACGTTGTCTGTCACTTACAAGGATGATCAGCCAGAGAGTTCTCATGATGTCGCTGGTGCTACTGAGTTGCTGAGCAATCCCTGCAGTCTATATACCGCTCAGTGTGTTTACTGCAATATTGTGGAGCTGTGCAAATATTAGCACAAAGCATTCACTTTGCTACAGATATTTTATTGTAGGTACTTAACCTAACATCAGTTTGTATTGTTTTTTGTTTTCAATTTTATTGCAATAAATATGCTACTTTATAAATAAAATTGTTTATTAGTTTTTCAAAAGATCAGGTGCATTAATATACATAGATATTATTATTGTCTTAAGTTTATGTTTACTGTTATTACTAAAAACAAGTTTTCAATTTTCCACTATAAAGTGAGTGTAGTATGGTCCAAGAAAAACTCTTCCTAGTAGTGGTGCTATGATGTCAGATAGATAATGTTCAAGTTGTTTGTATTGCTCCCGGCTGAGGCTGCACTTGTCCAAGGTTTGCAGTTGCTGTTCCTGCGCCGATTGCGACAAACACGCCAGTAGCTGGAATGGTCAATGACATGCATACAATATTAAACTATATTGTTTTTACGCTAAAGCGGCTGGATTAAGAGACCTTGTGGTGGTGTACCCTGAAGACGGAGACAGAACTGAGTGGTAGGCACGTCTAACTTAGCTCTCACGGGTAACGGCCTCAGTTGCGGGTGAAATCTAATTTAAACTGTAGTCTATCCAACTAGTGGAGCAATAGTTCTCATCATCACACAGTTTAGCCGGTAAATGTCGGACATGACTGGCATGACAATTGAAAACAGTAATACTAGACATAGGCCCACTAGTCAGTCTGAGAGAACTATCGTGAACATATTATGTTGCCACTTACAAGGATGTTCAGAGTGAGAGTCCTCATGATGTCGCTGGTGCTACTAACTTGCTAAGTAGTCACTGCCCTCTATATACCGCTCAGTGTGTTTACTGCAATATTGTGCAAATATTGCCACGACTAGGTATATTCATTTTGTGTCCATTTTTTACAGCATTAATTATGGTAATTATTGTCATAGCTTGTGTTGGTGCATATATTGTGTCTAGTGTTACTCTAAATCTACTCGTATTGGATACAAGCGTGGTAATATGAGGAACTACATAACTTCTTGAACATAAGACATCATTTTCTCTGCTACTATCATCATGGAATATTAAACTCGGCATTGCTAAAACGAATTTTATTGCACATCAATTTATCACTTAGAACTAGAGTGAACAACCCTCATGTGATGAGGACGGAGTATAGCTTCTGGAAGGGCAGCTCCACCGTCAGCGTGAGCGGCACCGCCAGCAGGTACGACAGGAACATCGTCGCTGTGGTGTCTGCCACCTGCAAGACCAGCATTGGAAACTATTATCTTCCTGTTATTTATTTTTTTAAGCATATACATAGTTTTGTAACTGAAATTATTGTTATTATAGGACGTCCTCAGGCACGGTGGAGTGATGACTTGCGCAAGGCGGCTGGCAGGAGCTGGATGCGAGAAGCCGAAAATCGATCTCAGTGGCGTGCACTTGGAGAGGCCTATGTCCAGCAGTGGACTACGATAGGCTGATGATGATGATGATGATGATGATACAAACTATATTACCTACCATCTATTGATATGAAATACGTAAAAATAATAATTACAGAATAGCATCAAAAATCTTCTTATCGCTACCCACCGGGAGTGTACCCAAAATGCTGGCAGTTGGATGGCTACGCTTAATTTTTTTACCAAAATAAAAACCAGAATAAAAAACTTCTTGATATTATATTATGTTAGGTAAAATATACGTCAGTTTGACTATAACCCAGCACTTTAAAGTTAAGTTGTATATTGCCTTGAATTTGAAGATCAATGAATTTGACTGTTTAGCTAATGTGGTGATTCGTATATTGATCGAATTACATACTCAACACTTTAAGATTTGAATTAAAATCTGAACATGTCATAACGGAGTGTGTCTTTAAATGTATTGCTTGTTCTATCCTAGAAATGAGTCCTACCGTGTGTAGAGTGGAGGTGGTGATAGGCATGAGTGAGGATCCTGCCAGCATACAGTTGATGCACCAGTGCAGCAGCAGCACCGGCAGCGACAGCCGTCCCAGGGTGAACCAGCCGCTCCAACTGAACACGTGCCGCAGGTAGCCTGAGAGGCACATTCATGGACTTTGACTTATAATCAGCAGGCTTCTTTTAGTTGCTTCTTGTTATCTTTGCTTTAATTAAATAAAAGTGTTTTCTAAAATAAGAATTCTCTATTTGAATTGAACTTTTTTTTTGCAGATATTTTCATGCCGCTTTATACGGTAGGCAGGCAAAGAATAAGTTATATTGGTCTATGGTTATGGATTAAATTCAAGACTCACCTTTATTTTTGGTCACAGCAGCAGATTTTTCTGGAAAACAAAAAAACATCAATGAAACAACTAGCAACATCAACGTTTATCCAGTTCCTAAGTATTCTAGCAGAAATAAAAAGGCATATTTAAAGACGTACATAGAACATGCATATACCACATCACAGTCATATTACATAAGACCAAATGCATCTCGTGCGCATCTCAAGTGCTCGACAATACCTGGTGGCCCTTTTTTTCTGGAGGGAACTCGGGTGAGTGACCATCGAGGGAGTGTCAGATTCTTACAGACTTAAACCCATCATGTTCTTTCATAGTCTTATTATGTACCAGGGCCGCGGTCTTTCTAACAATTCCGTAGCACAGTGTTGGACGTACCATCAGCATGTCGCAGTGGCGGCGCGGTGCTGCCGTTGCAGATGCCGAAGAGCAACAGCGCCGCCAGCAGCAACAGCCCCGGGCGCTCCAGCGCGAGCAGCAGCGCGTGCCAGAGCCGCGAGCCGCCGCCGCGCACCAGCCACCCGCCCGCCGTCCAGCACGGCATCAGCGCCAGCACCAACTGGCATGCCATGATCAGCCGCTGCCAGGACAATGGTACTTGACAGTAGTGACAAGGAAGAGTGAAAGCCAAATGCATATTGCGCACACCCCAAATAAAAGTGGCAACAGGGCAGGAAGAAAAAGAAGAAGAGACTGCAATACTCCACTAACCACGTGCCTCTCTCTTAAACTCTTAATAAGTGCTACGATTTTGATATTGGAAATTCATGATGTTCATATTATTCTACGTTTGTCAACAGCCGTTCTATATATTTTGTGATAAGCAGCAATTTACCTAATGCCATTATATATTACTAGCTGTTGCCCGCAACTTCGTCTGCGTGGGCAATATAGAATCGTCAAAATACTACTTATCCCGTAGGTGCATTCTTTCACGTGACAGTATAATTAGGATTACCACTTAGCAGTCGCATAGATTAATTGATCAAGGTTGTGTTGTAGATGTGACCATTTATCTAAACAAAAGAAGTAAAGTTTGTGACGTTGTGGATATCTCTGGATCTAACAGCCAATTTGGAAAATTATTACGTATGGTGCGTAAGTAATTCTCACAGGAAACAGCTAATATCAAGGTATATATGCTTTGAGTCAAAGTATTTCTTTGCAAAGAATTAAGTAAGAACAACAATAAGATTTCGGATGAGTGAAGGACTAAAATACCAAAGATGATTTTCAAAAGTATTTTTTATTGCTTGAATTAACAGAATATGATTGTATCTATGTTATAAGGAGAACAATCAACATTCTGTACAAATCTCATACTCATACTTTCACACAAAATCTGCCCATTGTCCTTTCATTTCAATCGGTTCAACAGTTTTACGCATTTAGAATATCATAAAAAAGGATTAGGACTTTCCACCAACCTTGTTTACGTCATCATAAAATTCTGATTCGTCATCAGGACTTCTTCATAAAATCTAAGAAGATGTATACAAACTTTCATCCCCTATTTTATCCCCTTAGGGATAGAATTTATCAAAATCCTTTCTTAAGGGTTGCCTACGCCATAGTAGCTTTATGCATGCAAAGTCTCAGTCCGATCGGTTTAAAATTGACAAAGTTTCATACAAACTTTCATCCCCTATTTTATCCCCTATTTTTTCTACCCAATTGATCAAAATCCTTTCTTAGCGGATGCCTACGTCATAACATCTACCTGCATGCCAAATTTTAGCCCGATCCGTCCAGTGGTTTCAGCTGTGCGTTGATAGATCACTATGTCAGTCAGTCAGTCAGTCAGTCACCTTTGAGTTTTATATATTTAGATTTTAGCGTGAACATATGAACTGGCTTAAATCAGCCGCCCTTAGCACTCTCTTACCTTCGTCCAATATTAGTATAATAATAGGTTGACTCAGCTCCTAAAGGATAGCATACCTTATGGTCCTGTGGCTTAAAGCCCATGTCCCTCAGATGATGCAGCAGATGTGCCATGAACAGCCCCAGCAGCGCGGCGGGCAGGCTCCCGCAAGGATGCGTGTAGTACTGACTGAATGATGGAGTCGTCTCGAACTTGTTGTGGATGTTGCTGGAGAGAAAACAGTATACTTAATCTAATAGACAGTCATTTGTTGCTGGGGGGAGCGGGGGGGAAGTTTGTTGCGCCTCTTTTTCTTCCCAGCAAAAACACATAGGAAGTGGTGAAGGGTGGGCGTTTTGGGTGCCGTCTTTTGTTTTTGACGCTTTCTTAAAATACGCACGTTTTGAAGATTTTAAGAAAAATATTTGAGTTGTGGAGATTCTCGTACTATTCCATTGTCACAAAACCTCATTGTCACTTTAAAACCCGATTTGTACAACATAGTGATAGCAACATAGTATCAACACTATATACCTACTACTTACACAATATTTTAAAAGAAACATTGTACCCATAGATGAATCAGCTGTCATCAACGTACTTGGGCATGGAGACGAACATGAAGATCTTCCAGTCGTTGACGTAGCCTCGGTAGGCGTTGAGCAGAACGGCTCCCAGGAAGCCGGCTCCCAGCAGCCACAGCGCGTGCCCACGCCGGCGGGGCAGCCACAGCATGATGACGCAGCCAACCAGGTGCAGCTGCATGTCCACTGCCAGGAACCTGGGTAGCAGAACAAAGCAATGAGAGACCTAAGTACTGCAAAACTTGGTATCACAAATAAATTGTCTTTAGCTTTCAATTACATTTTTTTTCTGGTCTTCAGTACCGACATACAACAATAAGTGAACGGAAATCGTACAATATAGAGGTACATTAACATTCACACTCTGTCGTAGACCCAAGATGACCGTGATACTGACCAGGTCTGCCACTGGCACATGAGCTCAGGCTCGATGAAGTTCTGTAGGAAGAGCACGTTGGGCCAGAACTTGCGGCGACAGATGTTGCTCTCGCGGCCGACCAGCATGGGCCACATGGGGCCGTCGCGCGTCAGCGGCCACCACGTCGCCGAGAAACCCATCACCAGTATGTATAACGGCGCTATCCTGGAGTATAATACAAAACGAACTTTTATTAACAAAAATACGAATGCCTTTTATCACTTTCTGAATATATCATTATATTCAGAAAGTGATTATATTCATAGGGGGCAAATGCTCGTCAACTTCCTCGAGCGCGAGGGGCTCTTTTTGATGAACTCCTTTTTCAAAAAGCAGCCCCAAAGGAAGTGGACGTGGCAAAGCCCCGACACTATGACCAAAAATGAGATTGACTTCATCATGACGAACAAGAAGCATATATTCAGAGACGTCTCCGTGATCAATAGGTTTAATACCGGGAGCGATCACCGACTTGTCCGAGGCTCTCTGAATATCAACTTCAAGGCCGAACGTTTCCGTCTGATGAAGGCCAGGCTCCGACCAACACTGCTCCAAACCATGACAGGATCTGAAACGTTCCAGACAAATTTGGAGAACCGATTTGCCGCCGTGGAAACCACAACAGACGTTAACCAGAACCACGAATATGTGGTTCGGATCCTCAGGGAGGAAGGTTCGAGATTGTGTAACATGCAGCGTAAGGGCAAGAAATCAAAGCTTTCGGAAGAGACATTAGGGCTTATGAAGAAACGACGTGAAAACCCGCCTGTCACTTCGTCAGCTAAGCGGGCTCTAAACCAAGAGATCAACAAGCACGTACGACGTGACCTCCGGTGCTCCAATACTCTTGCTATTGAAAGAGCAATTGAGCTGAATCGGGGTCAAAGGTGTTCGTACAATCTCTTGGAAGAAGCCACCTGACGAAGCTGACCACAACAAGTGGAGAAGTCGTTTCTTCGGTGCCGGCAGTCCTTTCGGAAGTGGAAAATTTCTATGGCCGGTTATACGCATCGCATGCATCTCGACCTGATCCCGGAAATGAGGATTCTAGAGCCACATTAACACGCCATTTCACCGAAGACCTGCCAGAAGTCAGCAGTGGCGAAATCGAGATCGCTCTGAGACAGCTTAAAAATGGAAAAGCCCCTGGCGAGGATGGCATTACAACAGAGCTTTTAAAAGCAGGAGGTAAGCCCGTACTGGGGAGCTCCAGAAGCTTTTAATGCCGTCCTGTTTGAAGGAGAACTCCAGAGGCGTGGAGTAGGAGTGTTGTCGTCCTGTTCTTCAAAAGGGAGACAAAACCCAGTTGAAGAACTATCGACCCATTTCCTCCTAAGCCACGTATATAAGCTGTTCTCAAGAGTGATCACGAACCGACTTGCGCGAAGACTCGACGAATTCCAACCACCGGAGCAGGCTGGGTTTCGAGCGGATACGGCACCATAGACCACATCCACACGGTGCGGCAGATTATACAGAAGACCGAAGAGTATAATCAGCCCCTGTGTCTAGCATTTGTGGACTATGAGAAGGCCTTTGACTCGGTTGAAATCTGGTCTGTTCTGGAGTCCCTGCAGCGTTGTCAAGTAGATTGGCGATACATCCAAGTGATGAGATGTCTATACGAAGCCGCTACAATGTCCGTCCAAGTACAGAATCAGCAAACAAGGCCCATACCGTTGCATCGAGGAGTGAGACAAGGGATGTTATTTCCCGAAACTGTTCACTAATGCAATGGAGGATATGTTCAAGACGCTGAACTGGAAAGGACGCGGCATCAACATCAATGGCGAACACATCTCTCACTTGAGATTTGCTGACGATATCGTCATCATGGCGGAAACGCTGCAGGACCTACAACAGATGCTGAACGACCTGGCTGAATCTTCTCTACGCATCGGCCTACGGATGAACTTTGACAAAACCAAGGTCATGTTCAATGAACATGTTCTACCGGAACCGATTGCGATACACGGCTCCGTTCTCGAAGTTGTTCAGAAATATGTATACCTCGGGCAGACATTGCAGTTAGGTAGAAACAACTTTGAGGACGAGGTGAATAGGAGAATTCAGTTGGGTTGGGCTGCATTTGGGAAGCTACGTCGAGTCCTAACATCGTCGATCCCACAGTGCCTAAAGACAAAAGTCTTCAATCAGTGCGTCCTACCTGTCATGACTTACGGAGCCGAAACGTGGACACTGACGGTACGGCTGGTCCACAAGTTTAAAGTCGCTCAGCGGGCTATGGAAAGAGCTATGCTCGGCGTTTCTCTGAGGGATCGCATCAGGAATGAGGTAATCCGTCAGAGAACCAAGGTCATCGACATAGCCTACCGAATCAGCAAGCTGAAGTGGCAGTGGGCTGGCCATATTAGCCGAAGAACCGATAACCGTTGGGGTAAACGAGTTCTAGAGTGGAGACCGCGCCTCGGCAAACGTAGTGTAGGACGTCCTCAGGCACGGTGGAGTGATGACTTGCGCAAGACGGCTGGCAGAAGCTGGATGCGAGCAGCCGAAAATAGATCTCAGTGGCGTGCACTTGGAGAGGCCTATGTCCAGCAGTGGACTGCGATAGGCTGATGATGATGATGATGACTTTCTGAATAATATTTGTATATTTTATCTGGTTGGTGTTAGCAAAACTGTTATTACTTAGACAGTTTTCGTGTGTCCACTGAAGAAGATAAGTCAGTATTGTAAACCAACACTTAAAACCTGTAGACATAGTACCTAAAGATTCTCTTGAGCATCAGTTTGGGCAGCAGCGTAAAGCTGGGTGGCTGCGGCACCTGCAGCAGCGAGTCTGCCAGGAAGAAGCTGGACAGCATCAGCAGTATCTGCACGCTGGCCGTGCCGTTCTGCAGCAGCATCATCACTGGCCATCTCGCCAACTGCACAAAGGAGCATCAAAATATTAACCACAGCAAAGTATTTCGAGTCGATGAGAACATAGACAAGCCACGTAGCACTGACCTCTTCAATATGTTGCGGGTTCTGTATATAGAGGATGTGGTGCAGACATCCTGCGTGCACGAACACCACCAGCGCCACCATCACCACTCTGGAACATTTGCCTTTCATATACCAGCTGATATAGCACGTAAATGTCGGTCCTGCGCCTGATCTCTCTCCGGTCGTGTCGGATTACCGTCCCATCGGGCTATGAGAGTTAAGGAATAGTGAGTGCACCTGTGTCTGCGCAAATGCTTGTGCACTATAATATGTCCTGCGTAGTTGGCTAATCTCCTTACATGAGAACAGCCGCCGTAGCCGATAATCGGCAAGGAGGACATCATCATCATCATATACCAGCTGATCACCAATGTGACTTTCAAAGTTAGCAGTACTAAGAGTATCATAATAACTGTCGACAAGGAAATGAAAAACATGAGAGGAAATCTTCTCCACCCTATTTACTGGGTAGTTAGAAATCGCTAATCCGACTTTAGTAAATGAACGATGAATAATACATGCAGAAGGCATAATCTTATAAGGGTGATGTACCTAAAAGCCTCGAGGGTGAGCAGCGTGTCCAGCCTGGGGTCGCCGGCAGGGTAGGGAGTCTTCAGGTGCTGCCAGTTGGACGCCAGCGACCACGCCGTCAGCACTCGAAGCTCTGCAATAGTTCGCATTTGCACTTCGATCTTATCTCGTTACATATGGACGTACCCACCTATATACACGTCATTAATTTACTTGGCGTTTAGAGTATTATATACTACTTTATTGCTATTGTAAGAAGCAACTTACTTTTAATGCTCTTCGTGTTCACATCATACACAGTCCCCACTACATTGAGGAGTACAATAACTGCCACCGCATACAAGAATACTCGATGCGGCGTCTCTACAGCGCTGCTGGTGCTTCTCAGCGCTTCATGCTTGGTGTGCGACCGGCAGTAGCTGAGCTCGATCAGCTCGGCTTTCAGGCAGAGGCGCTGCAGTTGTTCCGACATGCAGCGCTGGAAGCGACGCGAGGGACTGCCGCTGGTGATGTTGGGGCAGCGAGAGCTCACGCAGTAGCCGCGGTGCAGTAACGTGCGGTTGAAGTTGTGCCGGTCAATAGAGTACTCCTGTGGAACACAGAAAACATGTGCACATTAATTTTGACGTTCTTATTTAGATATCTTGACTTTCATAAAAGCGTTCACAATGTTATATTTAAGGTCTCTTCAGTGTAACGCTTTATGATTTTGCCAACAATACTGGTTAGGTAGGGTTTTTTTGGCAAGGTGACCGTTACGGAGCGAAAAGATCGTAACGCAGAGTTACAAAAAAATGGTTAAGGCAAAGTAAACGTTATTCAGTAAGATGCATATCGTGGGATTATTGGAGGGCATTGTAGGGTTTTCATTGATATTCTTTGTTAACATATTATCATCAGTTAAAATAAAGCCCATGAGCACTCCTATTCAAGTTTTTTGACTGTGTGGGAAGGTGTTACCGTCATGAGCAGATAGGTGGGGTGCGGCTCGGAGACGGGCTTGACGCTGAAGGTGCCGAGGCAGTACAGCCCCCCGCGCCGCGCCAGGCACGACTCAAACTCGTCCAGGTGGAACAGCCGCGGGAACTGCGCGTACTCCTCGGCTGTGCACCAACATACATGGCAATCTTTCATAGAATAGCTACAATCTACCTATATATACAAAAGAAATTCGTGTTAGTTAGGTACACAGAACTCAAGAACGGCTGAACCGATTTA
Source organism: Helicoverpa armigera (assembly GCF_030705265.1). Classification (NCBI taxonomy): domain Eukaryota; kingdom Metazoa; phylum Arthropoda; class Insecta; order Lepidoptera; family Noctuidae; genus Helicoverpa; species Helicoverpa armigera. The sequence goes on from NC_087141.1 coordinate 9,885,446, forward strand.
GCTGAAAACCAACCAACCACCGATTTGGCAGGGAGGTAGTTTAGAGCCAAGGGAAGGACATAGGATAGTTTTTGTCACCATTTGGCTACGGGAAGCAGTTATCTCGGGACGCGGGTGAAACCGCGGGCGGAAAGCTAGTATTTATACAAAAGAAAGTCGTGTTAGTTACACATTTTATAACTCAAGAATGGCTGAAACCTTTAAGCTGAAAATTAAAGGGGTGGTAGCTTAAACCCGGTTGAAGGACATAGTATAGTTTTTTATACCATCCGGGAAGCGGGTGAAACCGCGGGCAGAAGTTAGTTTATAATAAACACTAAATGTTTCACATTTCATTTGAAAATTCAAGTAATATTTAACCACATTAATAAATTGTTTATTGTACAATAGTTTAGGTTAACTGCCATTTTATTTTTATTAGTAATACTATTGGTATCTCACTTGTAACTCCTGCTACCGCCATGGAACCAGCGACCACCACAGCAAGGAACCTCACCACCACTTCTCCCAGCATCGTTTATTCTTCTAGATCCTTCTAGATCAGTCCTTTTATATTGTACACTACCACTATGATTTATGAAGCAAAATTTTTTAATTACCTAGTTAAAATAAAACTTTTATCGCGTGTAATAATAAAATGCAGTAATTCACGCGCGTACGCGCAGGGTAGCCGAGAGCACTTTGTTACAAACCGCAATAATATTACCCACGAATAATTAAACCCGTATCCTTTGTTAACGGGTTTTTTTGATCGTAAGGCTATCTACAGAAATCTGCTCTTATTTTCATATTTTTTAGAGGTCTTTGAGCCTAAAAATAATCGAAAGGTCTTAACCCTGATATGCCCATAGGGGCGATAACGGACAAAATTGCGCCGTCACTGTTAATGCATAATAATCGCGTACTGTATGATGAATTTAAATTAAACGCTATTTATCAATAGGTACAGGAAACATTTTGAAGCCTGAGACAGTAACTTTGACAGCACATGACAATATCGAGTGACAATTCAGAGTGCAAGATTGTTTCTTGAAAAAGTTTGCAAACGATCGGATTCAAATAAATGTTAGTTATTTTGCCGTATCAATGGTTTTATAGGAAATCCAATGAGTGTTTCAGAGTTACGGTTTGGTTTTTCCAAAATGGTACCTACACTTTTCTATTTACAATCAGTTATTCGGTTTTCTTGGGTCCGTAAGAACCTTGCACATATCGAGCTTTAGGTACATAGTTTTTCTTAGATTGTAGGTCTCGATACGTACTTACTCTCCTCTCAACCAATGAAATAGATAGACGATTTCCTGGAGATGAAGATAGGTCATCGATATTTACATAGATGTTTACGATAGGACCACGTCGGATGGTGATGCAGCCGAACAATATAATATGTCGATGGGACCGTCATTAACAACAGCAAACATTATTTTTATAATTCATTATAACGCTAGTTTACTAGAATAATAGTCGGCCACAGATAGCTGGAGATTCATTTGTTTGTCGGCACCATTTTCTATTTTTAAACCAAGCAAGTCAAAGTGTTTAATGAGGAAATGTGCAAATTGGGAATATAAAGCGTTTGATTTTCATATCAGAGCAACAATAACTATCATACGGAACCGCAATCGTAAAAAATATATTAAAATCAGTTCCTCGCGCATGCGCATGACCTTCACGCAGTCATGAGCCAACACCCTTGTTAATTGAACCACTTCAGTAATAACTACGTGTACTGTACATATTCAATAAAATATACGTCCAGTGTGTCATTAACTTTATTTCTTTTTATGTACAAAGCTTAACAAATAACGGCAACTATATTAATCATAATATCACTTCATTTATGTAGTTGTATGCATCTATGCATCATTCATTACTTAGTTAGATAAACTTAAATAAATATTATTATGTAAAATAAGCAAAAAAGTCCACTAACAACAATATTAACTACTTATCAAAATTGCAATATGTCGGGATATTTATAAATATCAAAAGCAAGATGTTTTTATTCTCTGCATATCCAATTTATTTTGTATTTTTGACAGTTATTTATGCAAGATTTTAACGTCCACGAATATTGCAATCTTGTTTTTTTTAAACGGACTTTTGGTGCTGACCATGTTGTTCACAACTTTAGGTCAATGTTATAGCATTGTACCTGAATATAATTGTTTGGCTTAATTTACACGTACCTAAAGCCAGTAAAGCTACAATAATTTAAAATTACATCTTAATATATTTATAGGATCGTTCTTCTTTTCGCTTTAAACTGGTTACTTTAGCAGCTTTTTTGATCTCTGCGAACTTATGAGATAAATACAGCTCGATTCGCGTGAATTTTGTTATTTCAGATTTGCTACCAAAGAAATCTGAAAAACATGTTTCACTACTAAATGTCGAATGTTAGGTACTATCATTTGATATGTTATTATCCACAATTGTAATTCAGTTTGTCGTGCTGAATACTAAACATTACCAAGACCGGATTTTAATACAATCCGATTATAATCTTAGTTGTAAGATTACAAACGACCGGTTCTCCTGTATCACACAATTTGGCAATGGTTTGGTAGAAGTTTACAATGATTAACCTTTTAGTTAGACCCCTGAGACATCCTCTAAAATTAAGAACAATTCCTTTACAGTATCTCTTTTTATACAAATGTGCACTGTGAACACGTTCAACTTGCTACAGTTTGTCGTGACCTAGGTAACTACTTTCTACACTCCATTTGAACACGCAATAATTATGGCATTTCAATTTTTAAAATGGTTAAAATTATTCGTTTTTACGTTGGATAACGTGGTTTCCCATCAGGTGGTGAGCTAGGCTTGCTTGTGCTTGAGCAGCAGCAGAGAGTTGAGGGTCCGGAGCGCCGGCATCTCCAGCAGCAGCGTCAGGGGCACTGCTGCCGCGTACGAGAGGCAGCTCGTCGCCAGCCAGTCTACCACCTGCGATGACAGATAGTTGAAGGTATGAAGCTGGGTATTACGGATTTCATTAAAAATGCTCCTCTATTAGTTTGATTAATAAGTTACATGATTTGAGAATTGGGGAATTGAAGAGCTTTCACGTACACCAGACTTATATGACGTGTATAACAATTCTCTATATTTATTGAAGAAAACTCTCGAAGACCCGGACTACCAATAACATTACCAGATAGAATTCTCAGAGATGGTCAATGTTCTGTCTTTTGTCGTGTGGCAATATTTGAGATACAAGGTAGCTTTATTACTGAGTAACTGACCACACTGAGTAGCGAGCTGTGGATGGGCTGTGGCCTGGAGGCTGCAATGCTGAGGTTGATGCACCAGTGCAGCAGCAGCACCGACAGCGACAGCCGCCCCAGCGCCGACCAGCCGCGCCATGAGAATATCTGCTTCAGCCAACCTTGGCAGAAAGAGAGCAAATTAATTAGCTAAAAAAACGATTGCAGGGAAAATACATTAAAGCTTATTTTTTATTAATAAAACAATCTTTAACTCGTGTAAAAGACAGTCAGTGGCTGCGTTATTTTCAATTGACCCAAAAATGAAGCTCTTTCTTTACATTGCACATTAAACTCTTCTCCTTATTCTTTATTGCACACTTAACAATACATAATAAAAAATAATAAAGACAGTTTATATACAATGGCGAGCTTAACCCAGAATTGAGTTCTCTTACAGCCAACCTTAAAGCCATGGAGAGATTTGATAGTGGTAGGGTAGATTATAGTATAGTAGTAGTGGTAGATAGGCTTCTCCGTCGTTACCTTCGAGTCCATTAACCATCCCGAAGACGATCCCTCCCGCCAGCAGACTCAGCACTGGTCTCTCCAACGCGGTGTACGTCGCAGTGAACCAGGGCACTGTGTGAGTGCGTACTGCGTCCCCTGATAGCACCCACCACATGATCAGGGCAGGGGACAGGTGGTAGGGGAGGCGCACCCACTGGAACAGTTAAATACGCTCGTAGATTTACTTAGTTTTGAGAATTCCAGGATCAACGGAATACTAACTTTTAGGATCTCACAATTTACCAATTTTTTCATTTTCTTTCTAGGCAATTAAGAACTACTAAACCTTGCAAACTTATCGTATTTTGCGTTACATACAACAAATTAAGAATTTGTCATTCAGTATCAGTTGTAGGTAGTACCTGAACAATCATTAAGTCATCTATATAAAACACAAAGAACGCATAGCAAGGTAAGAACCAACTCACTTTATAATCAGAAAGCTTGACTCCCGCCTCCTGCAGCTCGAAGTGCAGGAAGGCGAGGAACAGGCCGACGAGGCAGGCGGGCAGGCTGCCCCACGGCGCCTGGTACAGCCAGCTGAACGATGAGATACCCGCGTACATCGTGCGCAGGTTACTAAAGACAATGAAAAGCTCATTAAGTGAAGGTTGTGCATGAAGCGTATTATAAGGTTGATTATTCATCAGACTATGACTATAAACCCATCCCACTAAATTTGAGAAAGACTTAGAAGATTGGGTCCCAAATATTTCTTTTGGCAAATCCTGAGCTCATGAACTCGCTTGCCTTGGATAAGCGAAGTAGACGATAGACTTCCAGTTGAAGGCATAGGCGAGCAGGCCATTGAGCACGCAGGAGACGCACGCCAGCGCGCCCAGCACGTGCAGCGCGCGCGCTCGCTGCCGCACCAGCACCACTGTGAGTATCGACGCCAGCACGTACAGCTGCATGTCCACTGCCAGGAACCTGGACACCACAAGAATACTCGCATTGTAAGTTTTTTAAACCCTCCCAAAATATTAAAATTATAAAACCTCCAGACCCCCACTAGATGACGGTCTGGCTAGAAACAGTTAAAGTGGGATGATGAATGTCGGGCAAAGTGGCAAACCTTGAGGGAGGCAGTTGTCCAGCAGTGGACGTCATTCGGCTGCCGCGTCATCGTACAGGTAAGGTTGAGAGGGTGTCAGTAAGTTTGGAAGCGAGCGAGGAAGTGTAATTTTTAATAGTCCACAGAGTAGCCTTTTTTTGTACGAAAAGCTATGTACTCACCAGGTCTGTACCAGACAGAGGTCCTCAGGATCGATGAGATTGTTAAGATAGAAGGCATGCGTCCAGAGCTTGCGCTTGCAGGCGTCGCTCTCGGCGGCCACGGCTGCTGTCCACTGCGGGCCGGAGCCGAGGCTCGGCCACCAGGTGGCTGCGAAGCCCACCACTAGCAGGTACACTGGGGAGATCCTGGAAGAATTATATCATTCATTCACTTTTATCACCTCGACAATTTCTGTTTTAAGTCAAGCACGGGTTTGTTGACGACCGGTATAGTCGTAAAAGTGTTTTTGATATTTCTCAAAATTTTGAAGCAACCTCCATTAGGATTTCAAATAGAAAAGTAGAATTCGATGAAATAGGTATAGGTACTTCACATAGGCACGACACGAAATGACTCGAAAGACTATTTCCACTATATGTTTGGACTATAATAATGCACCACATACATATTCGGTGCTAAATAGTACAACTTTTTGTCAGCAATGCTGCCAAAAAGAAGACTGTGTATAACGAGCATGTACCTGGCTATCCTCTTGACAGTGATGTAGGGCAGCAGCTTGAAGGAGACGCTGTGTTCCTTGGAGTGCAGCAGCAGGTTGTACGCGAGGAGGAAGTTGGACAGCAGCACGAACACCTGCACCACCGACGTGCCGTTCAGGAAGATCATCAGCACCGGGTGACGGGAGATCTGGAAAACAGCGGTGTGATGATATTTATATACTTTTATAGTAGTAACTGTTGCTTTCTCATAACGCATTAAACATATAGCTTTGCATGGTAGATACATATAAATAGAATTCTTTGAAGTTAATTTTGGTGTAGCGGGGTCGCGGAATTATTTTCTAAACTTCCGCAAGCTTTAATGAAATATTTGTGACAACAGTATTGCCTCCTTTCACCATGCCCTTTCGGCAATATTTTTGGTATAGTTTGTAGGTAGCTCACCTGTTCGATCCACCTCGGGTTGTACAGGTACAGCATGTCGTGGATGCAGCCGCTGTGCGTCGCCATGATGAGCAGCATCAGAAACACTCTACAATACATAACAATATTTTATTACCTTACACAAAAACAGTGTTTCAAACTTGAATTTTGTATCATCGAATTCCTTATCGAAATCTCACCGATTATATCAGACGTACGTAAATGCTACTCTATCTTTGATGTCCCAAGTGTAATTCGATCATTATTGTACATAATATGGTACAGTACACACCTGACCCCCTGCACGGGCGAGAGAGCGGCGAGGCGCGGGTCTCCGTCTTCGTAGGACGCGGTCAGGCGTCGCCAGTTGCTGCGAATCGACCACGACGCTAGAAGGGGATTCTCTGTGAAAATATACGAATAGTAATGAAAGTATTGGAATAATCTGCTGCTGGGGACTTTGTTCCGCTACTTCTTATTCCCAGCAAAAACACTTAGGAAGTGGTGTGAATGGTGGGCGTGTTGGGGGCTGTCTTTTGTTTTTTTGACTTTCGAAATATGCAGTATTGCAGCCAAGTTTCAATAAATGACCTTGATTTTATGCGTGAAATATTGAATGAACTTACTCTTCACATTATCTCCCGTGAACACATCATACACAGTCCCCAGAACATTGCAAACAAGTATAGCAGTGACTGCCAACAGGAACAGCCTCTGCGCCCTCTGCGGCGGCTCGTGCGCGTGCTCGCGCGCCACGTGCTGCGCGTGCGAGCGGCAGTAGCGCAGCCTCGCGAGCCGCGTGCGCAGTGACACGCGCCGCGCCCACTGCGCCGCGCACTGCTCGAAGCGCAGGGAAGCGTTGCGCTCGCCGGCCAGTGAGGGGCAGCGAGAGCTCACGCAGTAGCCGCGGTGCAGCTCCGTGCGGTTGAAGTGGTGAGGGTCCAGCGAGTACTCCTACAAAGATATAGGTCAAAGAATAGAGTAGATTGAATCAGAGCCATGTCCTAATGTAATAACAGGGAGTAGCCAATACCTAAGTTAAAAAAGTTACTTAAGTATGCATGCTGAAAAAATATTAAGCTGAATGTCAGGCCCACTAGCGCCACAGGCTATCAAACAGTCATGTTATAAGATCGTCTATTTAAAATAGAAAGTCATGTTTACAGCAGCGTGTTCAAGTACTGATCTTGTTATAATTTTGTGTTTTAATTAACCCAGAAATTACAATTGTAACTCAGATATATATACCAACAACTTCATTCCCTCAGACTCAGGATTTTCCACGGCCCTTAATAGTCACTCGACATTTATAGGTCAAAGATAATAATGCTTGAAACCACATGAAACTAAATGTCAATTGATTTCAATTGTGATAAGACACGGAAATCACTGCTTTACTCCACTTAATTAGAAATTAAAGTCACCGCAAGAATATTACTCAGTAATTTAATTAACCTTGCTTGTGCACAATTATACGCCAGACCCTTTCCGTTCCTTCCAAAATGCTTTTTTCCGCATTTGGGTGTTTTCTACATACACCAACTAGGCGTTTTACCGGGATAAATCCTATGCTCCAGTTTATAGAACGGTGATATAACTCCCAGCTGCCGTTGAGGACCAGACCCCACGTCACAAAGAGTAACAGACTCAAGGGCCGAATACCAATGGTGACTGCAGTGAACCCTGGATGGCTTTTCTTACCTTGAGCATATTGTAGAGAGGGCTGGGGTGCCGGAGCGGCTCCACGCTGAAGGTGCCGAGGCAGTACATCCCGCCGGGGCGCGCCAGGCATGACTCCCACTCATCCAGGTGGAACAGCCGCGGGAACTGCGCGTACTCCTCGTCTGCGGGGAGAAGATGTGAGAAGTCAGGCACTTCGCAAAATATCTGGATGAATCTACTATGCGTCACGCAACGACACGACTACACAGTTTAAAATAAATTGTAGTAAATAGGCACCTATATACATACATCCTTTCTAGATTGTTTACACATCATGTACCTTCTAATGAACTTAGTTGACTGATGCATTTTCAAGAGCAACTCACTTGGGTGCGATTAACGAAATAAATGGATTTTGAATTAAGTGTGTAAAAATGTAAAGTAAACCTGCTTATTCTGCTGACTCTGATATTTTGACATGCACAGCATTAATACTTCCGCGAGTAAGCGTGACTCATTCTCATGATTTTTTGTTTTTGTAGTTCATCAATTTGTTATCTTAGAAGAAGCAGATCGAAAGTACCCAAAAAGCAACCAAATATCCTTTTAGGTTCTAAATAGCAGGTAGGTAGATAAATAGTATGACGGTGGGCGTGTGTGTGCGGTATGTATGTAATACACAATTTAACTGAAAAAATAATTGCACGTGCTGTTTACTTATGATCCATTTTTATGACATGTAGGAACTGTTGTTATAATGAAACTCACTCGCATACATTATAACGACATGGAATATTTTTCATTTAAAACATTTAGGTAAGCGAAAATGTAACAGCATATGAAAATGACTTTTATAAAACTGCACCTACATGACTGTAATCATCGTCTGCAATGCCAAAACTATTATGTTTTTAATGGTCTCAGAAATCAGAAAACCTTTAGATATATTTTGTACTCTGGCAGGAACAGTCTAGAAGGCGTGCACTTTTACTGGTGAGTTGGGCAATGTTGCATGTCACGGTCGCCCTACTCCCTACTTACTATTAAAATTAGGTAAGTTTGTGATAATTAAAAAGTATTTTTAAAGTTTCTGCGTTTAAGCTTTACCCAGAGGTAAGCGTCTTGCGAATACACTATTATATACTTACTTATACCTATGTAGATTGTCATTTGAGTATATTGTTTGTTAAATATTGGTTGAAAAACCAAATAGTCTTTTTCTAACCCTCTTTGCTGGTCTTAAACAAATCTTACACCAATTAGGCTCTTTGACTCTCTTTGCTGGTCAAACTAATCTTATCAATTAACAGTTTAGTTAATAACTTATCGTAACTATTGCACATGGTGGTTGCCCAAGCAGTTAGAGTTGAACCAGGTCAATGCTGACGCGTAACTCAAAAAGATAAAATTATATGTAACGCGATACCATGGATTCAAAATCATATACTATCACCTAAATACACTCCATCCTTAGATGAAGTGCAGTATTCTTTATTAAAAAGCAAAACAAATGAGGAATGAGGATCATGTCGTGAGGAAGGTGATGAGCTTGAATGCTGGTGGATGTAGTGGAAGGGGACGACCAAAGATTCGCTGGATGGATTATGTTAAAGTCGACATCAGTTGAAAGAACATTAGGTACTTGTAAGATGACGGTAGATAGAAGAGTATGGAAGAAGAAAACATGCTGCCATCAAGAGAATTAAATCGTTAATTTGCTGAATAAGCTGATTAGAGGGTATCGCATCGCATCTCAATCAAATCAGCTTCCCAATCACGTGTAGGTAAATCTTCATACGCAGTAATATAACAACCGATTCCTTGCTAACGACAACTTCTATTTACTCTACTTGCCTTTAAACTTTAGAGTGTAGTGCTTCCTAAACTGAAGATGCAAAGAATATAGACGATATGGCGTGGGTGTGAGGCTATTTATCAATTAAAAGGACATCGCCTTTACTGGAGTGCGCTCTTGACCCTGCTCGCCAAATTAACATATTTGACATTTTGGAGACGCTTCAACGGAGATTATATAACTTTATTGAATTGATCCTTATGGGAAGTTAAGGCTAAGATAATTCATTGTTTTTGGATAGGATCTCCTTTTTTAGGTACCTCATCTAATACTCTATTTACTTAGTCTACGCTCTAATACTGGCGATATCTATATGGACTAGCTTTCGACACGGTCAAGCGCCGTGGTAACAATTTTTAGATAAAAAGTATCCTGTAGCCCTTGTCGGTAAATGGGTTATCTAACACTGAATTATTTTTTCAAACCGGTCTAATAGTTACTAAGAATAACGCATTCAAGCAAGCCACTAAACAAACAACTCTTTAGCTTGACCATCTAGTACAGCTTCGACTAGTCGCCTTTGTTTGATGACCAAATTAAAAATTCTCTATCCAAAAGCGGACACGTAAAAATCTGGCAAGGATATAAATTGAAAATAGAAACACAAGGCAAGTTATAAATACCTGAGGGTCGAGCTAATCCGACGGAATTCACCATTAAGAAGTTCTCGACCTTGTTCCCCAAAAGGTAATAAAGTTTATGTAACGAAAATTATTGAAAATGCACGCCGCCTCACACAGAATGTTAAGGACATGCACTTGGCCCTAGCTGAGCGAATACGAGCTCTATGGGACCAGGGAGTTCCGTAGCTTTATACAGGGTGTTTCGTTCACAATCACATTAAATCCTATCGCATATATGTACTTCATGATATCATGTGTAGAGCAGAGATAAAGTTTGGAGTATCGAATGTTTTGATCAATTGACAGCTGTCAGTTTTCAAGGGAGAATCTCAGTTGTTTGTAACGACTGACTTTTATAAATATGGTGTTCTAATTTTCGCACATTTTTATTCTATTTACTTGGTTTTTTTTTTAGGTTGTTTTTTCTTTCTGTTAATCGACATATATTAATTAACCAGGATATTAACGCATTGCATTTAATGTGATTGTGAACGAGACACCCGATATATGTAATTGTCCACATAGAAATAATGTTACTTGTGAGATTGTCAGTCAGAGAGAAAAGCATGTTGCTCCGTTGACTATATAATTAGTATCAGCGCACAAGGGTGGTGATGAACTTATGTATGTATGTTGCTTTATTTCTATCTTTAGGTACCATTCATTCTGTCTCATCATTCGTTCTCCCTGTAGGTACCATTATTAGCTGGAAAACCCTTACCTACTGCAGCTAATCACTCCATCCATCCATCCTCCGAGCCTTTTTTTCCCAACTATGTTAGGGTCGGTTTAACCGGATCTAATCACTAACTATCACTGCCTACTTTAATATTATGAATGTGGAGCTTTCGTAACACGACCACGGAACTCCAAAAAAAGTTATTTAAATAAGGGACATTACGCTACTCGACGTAATTCAATATAAAAGAATAAATAAGTTCCGCTGTATAATCTCGGCAATGTCGCGATTATTCACTTTATAGGGTTATTTCATCGTGGCTGAATGTCGCTGGCTACAGGTTTTGTAGCGTAAGTAGTTAATATATGACAATGGAGCGTTAATCTTATTTTAATTACCTAGGCAGAACTTTTTATTTTAAGAATTTACATTTATTTTGTAGGACTGAACTGGGAGATAAATAACAACAGAAGATGTCCTTTTATATCTTCTAATAAGTACATGAATATCAATATTATCCTGTGATACCTTTGCTAGTACCACACCTGTATATGTATAGGGGTCTATCCTGTAAGCTACACTGCAAGTTTATGAGTTCACTGTACGACTATGTAAGTATTAAGTAAGCATTCAGTTTCTAGTTGACATTTTAAAAAGTCTTTTTTCCCATAGATTAGGTAAGCTGCAGAAAAGTCGAATATCAACCACAATAGCAACTGTCAATGAGTTACAATAATACTTATGTGTTACATACCAGTGACATCTCTGGCCTGCGCCTGCGCCGCCAGCAGCATCCAGCACCACCACAGCTTCATGTCGTGTGTATGTGTGTGTGAGGGACCAGCAGCGTCAACTCCCTACCCTCACTGCAAAGGGGTGATACTTCGCACTCCTGCTTATAACTAGGCTCGATTATGTTCCGTGATTACCCACCGACTTCGGCAGCCTTTACCACACTAACACTAGTTAAACTCTCTGTGAGTGCTTTATGCAGTTCTTATCAAATTCGGAATTATTACGAAAGAATGCACTTGCATTAAGTCACTGCACTGCGATTCTCCGATACTAATATTTCGACAAATTCCAGTAATTATAATATTTAGTTCGAAGCAAAGCACGACTCTCTTGTGCGACTCCGCGTGTGTTTGTAGCAGATTGTTGCGCGCGCGCAGATCGTCTCGGTTCAATGTCAGTGTCAGTGTCGCGCGCGCATGGGTTTGGGGTAACGCACGTCATTATGCTGTGGCTGGTCAAGCATTATTTACTTAATGCAAGTGTTTGCAGGTACACCGTGATGTGTTAATTTTTGACAGGTTTTACCTGTTTTGAAAATTCAAAAGATGTTGAAGAAATCAATCGTATAATACAAAGTAATATTGATTCTAATCAGTTGCGATAGGATGCACGCCAACCTAACACTGCTTTTGGACTTTTTGAAAGAATGATATGTTGTCTATTCTATACTAATATTATAAAGAGGAAAACTTTGTTTGTTTGTTTGGTTGTAATGGATAAACTCAAATCTACTGGACCGATTTTGAATATTCTTTCACCATTAGAAAGTTATATTATCTGCGAGTAACATAGGCTATATTTTATCCCGGTGCGGGCAGTAACTCCCACGGGACGCGGGTGAAACCGCGGGAAAACGGCTATTCATAGATAAACTAACGCGGCAACAAATTAAATCGGTACCTATGCAGTATAGTTCAATCGGTACCATACAAACCTAAAAGCTAAATGAAATGAAATTACGTGCAAATATGCCACATAGACGGGGAGTCGGGATTGAGTTTGCAATTATACGTTTGCTGGGAAACATAATTTTATGAGGTTGTGGTTTGAAAAGTGTACAACCACAAAGAAAATTATAACTTTACAAGCAATTAACACACGGAAGGTGGCACACGTCAGTGATACTTGTGCAAGTTTGTCAATAACAAACACATTACAGCTGTTATAAGGAAATTAGCCAAAGGTTCGCGTTGCACTCGAAGTGTGTGTTCACTAAGATCTAGAATGTATTGCTGGTTTCACCTTGACAGCCAGAGAGGGTAGAAACTATTATACATTGTTTGTATAGTGATATTATTCTATATTATAAGATTTGATTGTTTGAATCGAATTGGTTCCGGAACTACTGAACCGATTTGTAAAATTATTTTACTGTTAGCTACACTATCTGCGCTGAACTTCGGCTATACTTATCCAGGTACGAGCAGTAGTTCTATAAAAATAACAAAGTTCTAGAATTTAAACTGTGAAGCAGCATTAACATCATTGGAGGAAGAAGAATGCAGCTGAATTTTGCAGACACTACAATTCATCAGATGAAACATGTAAGTAGCAACATGTAAACTGGTGTTGAAAAGTAGAAAAATCGTCCAAGACGTTATCATTGTCAAGTATTAAAAATAACTACAATGACAACAAAACTCATAATATCGAACCTCGAACCTAAAAATAAACAAGTTGTGGAGAATTTACAGATATTGCACAATATACCCTCGATCATACTTCCTACTCCCTAACTTCGCTTCTCCCGCAGCTGGCTGACCCTGACCTTGTCTCAATGCGGGGATTTACGCTAATCTTTGTTTTACGACTGTTCTCCAAATTATTGATGTAAAAGGATATTGTTTAGGTACATGAGTCACTTCATAGATTTTATATTGGTGCTAGACAAATTAAGTCGTAAATGTCTTATGTGTATGAGGTCGAGGTATATACCGAAGGTCCACCACATTTGGTCAACTCTAAACTTCTCTTGGTTAACTTAGCTGCATCCCTGTGTATTTACAACTGCAGTAGACCATTATATGTAGTTTCCTTGGCACAATTAGTTATGTTAATAAGCCTTGTAAGCAGAAATAGGGTTTTCTGCACCTATTTATAGTGGCGTAGGTTTTATTTGGTATACCAAGCTATTACACGACTATGTTAAGGACAAAATATAATATTATGAGAGATATTAATTGTGTGCAAGTTTATGCATTATACTGATTTATACACACATTAAGTATGAGGGTGTCAACTACTATGTAGGTAGATAATTTCTTCCTTATTAGCCAAGTGTGAAGTACTTACCTACCGATCTGTGTGAGTTATCATTACGTATGAGTCTATACTCGATCTATCTTACCTACGTGTACGGAAGGTCAGTTTGCAGTCGCCCAACTTATTTTCAATGTAAAGTAAAGTAAAGTAATCTTTATTGTATTGATTGTGTTGGTTACAGGTGTTAGATATATAGTTACAGTACAACAATCGTTTGGGCATACAATAATTAAGGCCCAATCGGGCAGGTACATTATTATTTGTTACAAAACTATATAAACTAATTACTTATTTTCTAAAAAATCCTTAATAGTATAATAACATTTTTGTGCCAACCATTGCTTTATTTTTACTTTAAACAATCTTAATGGAAGTTCTCTAATGGTTTGGGGTATTTTATTAATTATAGGTATATTTTTACACACATACACATACAATTTTTGTGGTACAGAGTAGTTCTGCAATCATTGTATTAAGCTTCTATTTTTCCATCCACAGCACATAAGTCCATGTGTAATTAACCAGTTCTTAGTTGAAACTGTCAATGAAACATTTTAAATAGGAAAATTAAAGCGTTTATAGTTGAGTGAGTTAATAACATTGTTCAAGTTTATATCTGTATTCGTCAATAAACTTGACATTAGACTTTATTTTGTAATCAAATATTTATGGATCGTTGCAGAGTTTTTTAATTTTTATATAAGGTAAATCAGTTCAACTGTTGAGTCTCCATATTTTTTTTAAGATAACCTTTCAAATAAGGTGACGTATCCTTCGCTTGATTTTTTAAGATATTAGATAAGAGTTTTAGTTTTTATAAATTTTAGAAGAGATTAAGGTTTTAGTTATGAATTTCACTTAATTGAACACTATTTGTTCAAATGCGTTTCAGTTCGATAAAATATTTTCGTAGCGCTAACTACGGCGTAGCGACTACGCGACTAGGGATGAGTAAGTTTGAGTTCATTGACCTCAGGGCTACACAATACGTAGATACATGTACGCATTATACCTGTTTTATTTTTCAAGGCACCTTACAGATTTTTGTATTTCGAATAACTCGTTATCATTTGTTAATGTAAAATTTATGTATTATAGGTACTTATGTGATATCGTGTGTTGTCCTTTGACATACAAAATGGTGTTCGAAACAGTAAAGTTAATAAATTGTAATGAATCGAAGGTTACTCGTACATTATTTCTTTCTTAAATTCTTATCTACTAAATGACAACTCTCTCGATAAATAAATAAAATATTATTTACATATTGTTAAGTAGTATATTTCCTTGCAAGTATACGCAGTCCACATACTAATTAATAATAGTGTGAATACAAAAAAAATATTTAAAAAAAAGCGTGGGGTGCATGGTGTCAATAGTTATAAATATTTTATTGACAGATATGAGTACAGTGATTTTCATTTCGATAATATCTTAAAAAGCACCCCACGCTTTTTTAAAATATTTTTTTTTTTGTATTCACACTATTATTAATTTATATTCATTGAAATTTTTAACACTGTTTTCTTAATTTAAATTCATTAAAATTTATTTCCTATTTTTTAGTTCGTTTTTCTATAAAAAGCGTGTTTTTTAGTTTTTTTAAACTATTATTTATTTTCTACTTTTTAGTTTGTTTTCAAACTATTATTTGTTTTGTAGAATTAAAATTATCTTTAGTATACAAAAAAATGTCAATATTAGAGAAAACGGCTAAAGATAATTATTGGAAATAAAAATTAACATCGAGTCCTGCCTTATCGATTGTAGAGAAAAATTCTAGAAAATTTTAATTAATTTTCTTACCTTATCGACTATAGATGAAAATTATATAAATTAACAAAGATCATATTTTGCAAATTGAAAAACCTAGAAGTCGGTGTCTAATGGATGTTACTAAGTTAATTTTGCCACCGACTTCTAGGCCGATGCACCTAAAATTAGTTTTTTTTGCTTTTTAGTGTTTTGGGAACTCGGTTTAATTTTTTTGTAAAAAGGTTATTTATTTAAAGCTTTTCAGTGATACGAATAGTTGTCACTATCCATACAAGTGGGAAGTTCTCATCAATACAAAGAATATAAGTCCAAACGAGGTATTTTACATATTCAGTTGTCGAGTTCCCTTGACTTTCTTTGGTCTCCATCATCAGGTCAGCTCCAAACCTTCACTGTTGCATAGGTCTTGTCAATACGAATAATTTAAGCCCAAACACGAGGTAGTTTACATATTCAGTTGTCGAGTTCCCTCCATTTTCTCTGGTCTCCATCATCAGGTCAGCTCCAAACCTTCACTGTTGTAAAGGTCTTGTCAATACAAATAATTTAAGCCCAAACACGAGGTAGTTTACATATTCAGTTGTCGAGTTCCCTCGACCCTCTCTGGTCTCCATCATCAGGTCAGCTCCAAATCTTCACAGTTGAATAGTGCTTTTAGGCGTACACCTAAGTGTCAAGTTTTTACCCTATGTATGCCTACAAGTTTTGAAGGTTGCCCTCGATTTCTCAGGGTTTCCATCATCAGATCCTGATCTGATGAATATGGAACCAACTGGCAGCTATTCCAAGTCGAACAAAAAAAGAATCACGTAAATCGGTCTATAAACCTCGGAGTAATCGATGTGTATGTGTAACCTCCTCCTTTTTGGGAAGTCGGTTAAAATGGAATAATTTTATCAAATTAGTGTATTGTCATCGGTCCTCAATAAATCTACAAAGTTTGAACGAAATCTGGCCGTTTAAAGTGGGTCAAAATCGCGCCCAAAGAAGTCGGTTACAAACAAACATACAGGTGAAGCTAATAAAAAGCGTGTAAAAAACTGGTTTAATCCAACGTGTTTTCAGAGGTCTGAAAGATTTTTGAATAATTTTTGTTCAAAAAGTGTAATGAATAGAATGATTTTGAGTTTGGTCAGAAAGGTGCATTCATAACTACTGAATATTAGATAACAACTTGTAGAAATCCTACTAATATTATAAACGCGAAAGTTTGTATGTATGGATGTATGGATGTTTGTTACTCTTTCACGCAAAAACTACTGAATGGATTTTAATGAAACTTTACAATAATATAGCTTATACCTCAGAATAACACATAGGCTACAATTTGTAAACATATTGTTCGAAATACTAAACCTGCGCAGACGAAGTCGCGGGCACCAGCTAGTGATAAATATATTCGTTGGCTTGTTATGTTTTCATGAAATGGTTGTTTAAATAAGATTAAGGAATCCTGTCAATTAACTTTATATCTAAAGTTATCTAATTTGTTGTTTCCTGTTGTATTAACTCCTACTGAGTAAGAAAAACAACAGCATCATGTGAAACTCATAGCTCGTAACATTAAGTAGGCGCAGAATATCAATGACATAATCCGTCGCGCTCTTGTTGCCGTCGGCGTTCCAGCCATATTAGAACCCAGTGGTCTGGTACGCGACGATGGCAAGAGACCAGACGGTATGTCGTTGTTCCCGTGGAAGAGGGGTAGGTCTTTAGTATGGGACGCGACCTGTGTCGATACTCTTGCACCATCTCACCTTCCTAGCTCGGCGCGATGTGCTGGTTCCGCTGCTGCGGCTGCAGAGGACCTCAAACGGCGCAAATATAGTACCCTGGTGGGTAACTATACCTTTGAGCCGTTTGGGGTCAAAAAAAAAAAAGTCAGCCAGACAATATTAAAAGGCGCAGAATCGCTTACATTCCACCGGTCATATTATACTCAGTATACGGCACGTTCTTCAACTCTGTGGAAAATGTAAACCATTACTAGATAACGCAATTAATACCTAAAGTTGATTAAAACCTTCTTCGTAGCATCAGCCTCGAAGATCAAGAAGATAAAAAAAAAACGCCTGACTGCAACTTTCATGCAATCGCCAGCAAGTGCTATGAGAATATTAACAGGCAAATCTATACATCTACATATGTCTATACCAGACTACTGAACTATTGAACTACGGGACTATTGAATCCCGGAGTTTTGGAAGGCGACGTGAGACCGAAGCCAACATGCTGAAGCCCTTTTGAGACAACTTTAGTAACACATAGAAATATAGCCAAGAACAATCCCAGGTTTTGTGCTAACTATACAGATCTTATTTCGATACTTTCTGATTTCTGTCAACCTGCTGAAATTGCTTTACTTTGTTCTCGTTTTCCAAAAGCATTAACCCTACAAAACATTCGTATTAAAAATACGAAATTATTTACATACTTTTTGACCAGGTCATTCAAATTGCTAAATACATAGAAGTGTATGCATACATACTGTTATATCATAAGAATATGTATAAATACTTAGCATTCACAATTACTTCATTATTGTTTTAGCCTAGTCTAGTCATTAAATTAACCCGAAAAAGTCTCGCTATTGGTGTAATTACGTAACTAAAATAATCTCAACTCCGCAGCTCCGTATAAACTTTCCACGTTTTGGTTAGTTTTAATTCGGACAATTTGCCTTTCTTATCATTGCCTTTCGAATGTCATCTGCCTTCATCATATGACGATTCTACATGAAACTGGAGCGAGCACATTCCCTTTCACTAAAAACTACATACCTATTTACCCGCGGTACTCAATTATTATACTTGTGTTTCCCTAAAGCAACTGATTTGAATGACTCAGCACACTCGCTTAACAGAATAAAACAATGAGCTGTAAAGTTGTTTATCAACAGTAGAGTTAGTGTCACATACTATTATATCACGCTACTAGCTGGGCACTGGGCACTGGGCAGTGGGCAGTGGGCAGTCGGGGGCAGTGTGTCAGCGCGTCACGTAACGCCGAGCATCGACACAGACCGTCGAGAGGCGCCAGTGAAAGCGGACTGGCAATTCGCTCATGCATCATCGTGCAGGACTTATTATTCACCAAATAAACAACTATTATCACAGGTCTTACTTATTTCAATAGTGTTGCTACTGACAATTTACTGACAGTAGTTTTATTACATTCCAATAATAGTATTCTTTTTCAGATTGCAAAAATTTTCAAATGAGTGAGAGTGAGTGAGTGTCAGACTTACTAAAACCCTTCATATATATTCCTTCGTCGGCCTAGAGCCGCGGTAACTCTTTGGAACTATCTTGCAGCCCCGGCATTCCAATAAATTTAATATGTTCGCTGGGAGATTGGTACCTTATGATAATATGTTTAAATTATAATATGATAAAATTATAAAGTTTAAATTATAATATGATAAAAAGTTTTGAGATAGTTTAAGTTAATTTGCTGCGCCCTAACAGGGTAATGTATACCTAGGATAAGGATTCATTTCTGTAACTGTATACATTTTTGCAATAAATAAATAAATAAATAAATAAATAATATATTTTAATGTTCATTCACAAGTTCGCTGTCCGCGTGCAGTGTGACCGCGCGAGTGAGTGAATGTGTGCCAATATTATACGGCTCGCGAATATTACCACAACCGGTCATCGCTCCGCGGTTCGTTCACTTTTACCATCGACAGAGGATTATACAAGTTCAGCTATGTTCTAATAGTACCACAGTTTAGGGCAACTTGTCCTGGTTGAGAGTTAAGTCACCGCTAACACGTAAATCTATATAAATAAAAATGAATTGTTATTCGTTAGTCTGATAAAAACTCGAGAACGGCTGAGCCGATTGAGCTGATTTTGGTTTTAAAATGTTTGTAGAGGTCCAGGGAAGGTTTGAATGATACGAAGTTCGCGGGATCAGCTAGTTTAAAATAAACTCTCATTGAGTTTATTTAGTGACTCCTGTTCTGGTTCTCTGTTTTTGTTGAGAGAGTTTGTTTTAAATGTACACTTCTTCTACTCACACACCCTCATGCATCATAAAAACTCATGTGACGTCATGAATTCAAGTTTGAGTTGATAGGGGATGGCTTAGTAAGGAAGAGGCAAGATCACTTGACAGCTGCATTTCAAACTTATTGGACTCTCGAGAATACTTTGACACACAGTTGGAGGGTATTTCTGGTGTTGACAATCTAATGATTATCTAGAAATGAACAGGCGTTACAGTATGGAGCTGATCAATTAATGTAAAAAACAAGCTGGTACTATGTGACATAACTGCAGTAGGCTAGTATTTACTGCCTAGGCTCCACCAGCGCATTGCTAACTAGGCTCACTTGCAGGACACTGTAGCCTTTACGTAACATACACTTTCTCTTGCCCGATTGCTCCCGTTTAAGAAGTCTATCCACTACTCCAGACTTCGCCTGACTTTTCTCTGAGAATACAAATCAAAGCAAAACGCCTCTATTTTCAGGCTACATCAGCCCATAGACATATATTCGGTGCTACGGTTGAACATGAGAACAGCTCGATATTTACTTTGAAATATTGCCGTTCAGTTTGAAAGGATCAGAACTTAAGCTGTGAGGAATTTGAGACGAGGTCAGTCAGTAATAATTTTAAGTATGTACCTTCAGCACTACTGAGAACGAATAGAATATTATAATACATACTTCTACGTAATGAAAACTTAGCAATTGTATGTCAGACCAAACGCTAGAGAAACATGACAATATTTTCGTGGAAGTAAGGAAGGTTGACCCACCTAAGGTTAGAATGTTAACGCTGCATGAGCTCAGACACACGGACACACACTCCTGGTGCTAAATACTAGAAATAAGGAAGTTGTTCAGCCGACTGACGTAACTGTCATGTCTAAGCGTAACCAGCTAGTTATGTTGTGCGACGATAGCCCTACACATACGTACTAACAGAAATATGTCTGTCACAGTATTGCACATACAGATATTTTATATTGGTAAGTGCTAGTTAGCTTCGTTCACAAGTATGCGAAACTTGTGAATAATTTCGCAACAGACTGCTGAAACTACAAGATCTATGTTTATTGCATGCTTTCAATCACAATAGTTATGTTCGCAGCTGATCAGACAGCCGCCGCGCCGTTTCCGTAAAGCGGTCAGTTTCGTCATTTTCTGTAAAAATCGATTCTTTAAAATTTCTCCCAGTCAACCATGTGATACTACTGAAATCTCATGAATTCGATGTAAACTTTCGAAATAAAATAATAACTAGAGCAATATGACTCATTAATGAGTATGATAGCCGGGGTCATCGGCCGCGATAACTACGACTATGTAATACTATGGGTACTCTCACAAACTGATAACTTGTTACCACATTACGCTGTGTGTTAGGAAAAGTTCATGTTGTATGCGTTGCATCGTTATCGGACCTATGTCCGGTAAACTTGAGTTGAATAATTTTATCATTTTTGGTACTTGACATACTCCAAACTCCATAGTTCTTTTTTCAATACACTTACTTGGAAATTGATGCTTATGTTGTCGTCTAGGGAAACCTTGATGATGATGTGCGCAAATGTCCTCTGAAAGACATTCACATATTCTTTACGCTTGTATTGAAATGTATGTACGAATACAAATACTTGCTGCATAGCTTAATGGAAACATTAATTATATTTACAAAAAAAAAACTTTATTAAAAAAAAACTCTAATGCTCATGCCCTTGTTCTAGGTAATAAATACATATTTGAATAAATAACTGTCAAAGCTTAAGTTCTTTTAGTTGCAACACCATCTCATTAGGACATCTTAGTCTGCCATCAATCATCCCGAGCTATTCAATGTCACCAACAGTCCATAAACAGAGCTCTTGTCTACAACTGTACCTATGTATGTACGGTGGAACATCACAAGCAACCTATTGACTGTACGATCCATTCATCAAGCTTCACTAATGTAGTTTCACTTGACACTTGTCACTCAAGCACAACACTGTTGTTACTGTTACAGCCTTTTATCGTCCCACTGCTGGGCTCAGACCTCCTCTCACACGGAGAAGGATTGAGCATTAATCACCACGCTTGCTCAATGCGGGTTGGTTATTTCAGACTTCATTGTCCAGGTTTCCTCAAGATGTTTTCCTTCACATTTTTTATCAGCCGTTGGTGTCTAAGAAGATATACTTAGAAAGTACATACAAACTTAGAAAAGTAGCATTGGTACTTGCCTGACCTGGAATCGAACCCACACCCTCATACTCGAGAGGTTGGTTCTTTACCCACTAGGCCACAACGACATGCACAACACTGCTCTTAAGAAATGCTCTAGAAACGAATAATTTATTGTCATCTACATTTAAGATTTACTTCAGCGTCTGGTCTGGTGTGCTAATTTTCATTACAAATTGCAGTTTGGTCTCGGCCCGGCTTATCTACCAAAATTGCAACTGTTTGTTACCAGTTGTCTTTCTCAGTCGCGCAGTTTTTGCAATTGCTTTTATTATCATTGTGCAATGTGCAACGAGAGATTGATGATAAGCTTCCCTCAAATGAAGTCCCTACCAAACCGCAGCATGATTACATTAAGAGAAAAGCGTACGAAATGCGTAACCGTGATTACGCAGGTAAATGCACTCACAAATTACACTGATCTAAATAAATAAGTTGTATCTAAGTATTTTCTTTTGATAAGTTTCCTCCATTTCCTGACATCCGATAACCCCACCACCACCGCTTCTCCGAAAACGTTTTGTATAGTAGCTGTCCGGGCCGCTGTCACATCATCATCTGAATCAACATTAGGTAACCCATTGACAGCTGTAAACAGTTGGACACCGTCGTCGGCGCGAGCGCAGCCGGCAGTCAGTCAGTGCGCAGCATGGGGCCGGTTCGCGCGCTCTCGCTGCTGTTGGCGGCGGCCGGCGCTCTCGCTGCCGAGCCAGTCTTCGACCTCACCGGTACAGTGCAGTGCCCATCATCTCCCAACCTTTCTAAATGTTGGGGTCGGCTTCAGTGCAGTGTCTAGTGTTCCCCCATTTCATTAAGTGGTTTATGCCTTTGGAAAGTTCGGCTGCGGTTTCTTGGTTTGGTTGCGAGTGAAAGGGTAAAAGGGATTTTCGCAAAAGGGTCTTAAATCTTGAGAATATTGTCAGAGTTGTTTGTTGGGCTTCATAATGTCGTCTATAGCAGATAGGTATCGAGCATAGCTTTAATATTATGTTTGAAAGATCTTACGTCGTCCCTTGACTAAAATTTTAAGACTTTTACACCTTTGCCATTTAAACACTTCCAATGTTGTAACTAACTGCACTTAAGTTCTAAATTCTTCATCTTTTGTTCCCACGTTATGGCTGCTTGCATTATCTTCCCGTAGAAATTATTCAAGTTCATGGATTTGACAAATAGGAGTGTTTTTATTCATATAATTATGTGTCTACATCATCTACATTATGTGAAGGTCGTTTCTGCAGTCGGTGCATTTCCGAGGTAGATTAGGGGATGATTAATATTCATCAAAATTCTCAAATGTCAGACAAAACTGTATATTTTTAACAAAATGTAGAAAATCTTCCGGATTAACAAATGCGGTCGATAACTAAAGCATGTAGCTGTCCGAACTACTGGCCTGGCTACCAGTTAGCGGATTGCAGTAAGTGGGTAAGGTTTAGCAAGTGTTACAGTTTGCGGGCACAGGCCTGCGCTGAATACCGCCCGCTTTGCTAACTATGTATTACACTAGTCCACTACTTACATACTGCTCAAACATGACGTTAAGATTAATCGTGTTTCGAAAACTTTATATCGATTTGCTAATAGCCGTAGCTGTAGTGACCCAAAGGTTATTTCATAAGAATTTCATGCATATAACACAGACGATCATAAATCTCACGCTTAGATATTTTATAAGTTTGATGACCTACGTGAGTGAGCTAAGTTATGTCAAATTAGAAGTTGCCAATTCAGATAGAGTAGGCGAAGTTATCGAGGGTGGAGAAAATGCACTAACAAAAATATATTGCAAATATAAGTCCAAACAACTTACAGTTAAATAAGTTATTACCAACAACGCAAGAATCGTAGTGCCTAGTGGTTAAAGCACCTATGTTTCAAGTACGAGGCGAGTTCTATTCCAGATTAGACAAATATATAAAAAATGAAACCCGCTTTCCGTTGTCACGACATAACATGAAAACGGCTTGACTGATTTGGCTGAAAATGAGAGGGGAGGTAACTTAGACCCAGGAGAAGGTTTTTGTCACCATCGGGCTACGGGACACGGGTGAAACCGTGGGGGAAAGCTAGTGTATCAATAAAAATGTACCTATCCTTGATATATCCATGACTCTCATTTCTTCTCTGTATGAGAAGAGGCCGCAGCCCGCGGGCTCATGACATCATGTTAAGAATGCCTGATATTTAAGTAAACATGAAATATCTACTACTTTGTCACCATCAACAGCCAATGTTAGTGAAAATCGTGGTTTAGAAACACATGACAACAACGACATTGTTTACATTGTAAAAATAGCTCATATTTACATAACCGGCTCCGAATGCAACGAACCTATTTCGTGGGTCAACACGCATGCGCGTTGTGGGTCAGTCGGTCTAGTCGGACGAACCGTTTGGAGATAACACCATAGTTTTATATTTGTCTACTATTCGGTAACTATTGATTTCCTAACACTTGTTTGTTAATTTTCTATATAGAGAGAGAGAAATAGTTGATTTAGAAAAGGTTCTATACGTATAGTTAGAGTTATAATGTAGGTTTCATTATTCCATATAGGGATAGCATATACATAACTACCAGTTTAAATGACGCCATCAGTATAACAATCACAAAACTATGCTATGGGTCAAAATTTACGTTTATTGACAATCTGTGAATCGAAAGCGTCAACACTTTTCCAGCGAACTTAAAAACGCGGCACGATTTTTTATAAATCGCGATCTTTGCTCTCTATCCCGATATATTTCACTCCATTAGTTAGATTTATTACTATTTATTGAGTCGTTATGCAGGTGAAGAAGTACAGTAAATACTTAATACCCACTCACTACACAGTTATGTCTGGTCAGTTGGGTCGACATCGTCACCCACTGAGCAATTTCCCTCGTTCGGGAAAGTGTCGAGTGTAATATGTGTTGTAGACAAGTGCTATAGTGTCGCTTTCCATTCCAACAGCTTAACGAGCTTTCCTATTCACATTTACTTATATTGAACCTTCGCTAATGGCAGTTATTACCCAGGTTTTTACTCACCTAGATAAATTACTGTATGTACACTTAGGAGGGATTTATACCTTTCGAGTATTCATTATATGTACTTAAGAATCATGGTTATAATATTCTTTGTCATTTATTTCGCCTGCAGTATAAATTAGAAAACAACACAATTGATGAAATAAATGTATTTATATTATGTAGATTGCACATGTGCATGTAATTCAGTTTCCTGCTCACATTGACCTTTCAGTATCCGGTGCGCGCGCGCAGAGGATGTGCGAGCTCACGCATGCGCCGCAAGTTCACCGGGTCGTTGCGTATTGTTGCTATGTCATACAATTGTATTATTGTATTACCTACAGACATGTATTGTATATTGTTACATGTTGTATATGGTTAGGGGTGGTCAGCTTATTTATTTAACTTACGAGTATCCAATTTTCTGTAGGTACACTTGTAATAACAGGGCTAATTATAATTAGCCTTCGAAGTTTTAGCTACAAGCTGCCTAGTTTTTATTTAAGGTGCAGGTGATAGGTTCACCTACCTCATAAATAAAGCTTATGTATAATGTAACCTTATAAAGGCACACAATAACAATGCTCAGGACTCGGGACAACACAATTATCATATCGGCAAAGCTCAGAAGCCGCATACAAAGGCGGATTAGCATGACAATGTGTCAATCGCAACATCTCGCGAGCACTGCCACTGGTCGGTGCACTGTCGGCGTGCATTGCTGAGTTCTCATCCATCAGATAGTCTTCTGTTTACTCATGCTCGCCTGGTACATCTAATCATATTCTGCACTTGTTCGTGGTTATTGAAACATTTGCTTTTCTGAAGAAAGTTATTTCAAATACTGGTTACAGTAGTTCTCTTTTTCGAATTCTCTTGTTGTGGAACTATTGGAGTTGTCGTGATGTTTGTTCCATTTGTTTTCCTAACTGAGAATCAGAACTTTAACAGAAGGTACTTTCATATAAGTCGATTATAGGCAGTGGTGTGTGTGAAAGTCGATACGGCAAGAAATAATGTTTCTTTCGAGATGACGGCTGATAGAAGAGTATGGAGGGAAAAAAGCTGCGCCGACCTCAAATAAATTTCGGATAAGGGCCGGAGGATGATGATCAATTAGATTGTAGGGGGTTAAGTTCACGGAAGCTTTGTGCAAGATGAGGAAGTCACGTGTTGTTGCAGATGAGCAGTACTACTCGATGCCGCGGCTGTTCGAGCTGGACGAGTGGGCGGGCTGCGTCTCCTCGCGCGGCGCCTACTGCCTCGGCAGCTTCGAGCTGCAGCCCGCGCAGCGCCCGCACGCGCTCTACGACCTCATGGAGGTAACTAGGACACCAGCCAAGTGGCTACACAACAAGGACTTGACTTGGACACGAGTACACTCATTTACCTAACTACAGGCAATGTGACTCCCGAGACACAGGCAATGAGCCTCCCGAGACACAGACAATATGACTCCCGAGACACAGGTAATGTGATTTCAGGAGTTCATGAGAATTTCTGTGTCTCAGGAGTCACATTGCCTGTAGGCAGGCAAGTGAGTGTATGCCGATGCTAAAGAAACAATTGTTGATATCTTTTTTTCTATGTCAGTTTATCGTTTACCGTAACATTGAGCATTCAAAGTTCCAAAATTATAAGTAAATGAACTCAGGATTTCAGGCAAAGTGACTCAGGATTCAAATGCAATGTGACTCTGAAATTTTAATGGACTCAGTTCATTCACAGTGTTACATTGCCTGTGTCTCGGGAGTCACATTGCATTCAATTTTAGAAATTTTAATGCTCAATGTAAACAATGAAACGGTAAACAATTAAACTTAAGTACCTGTAAAGGACTATCAAAATTGTTTCTTTAGCATCGGCATTTCGGATCACAATATAGTTGCGAAATGCTTCGGTGCACCTGTATGGTGAAGTAGAACGAAGTCGCTATTAGTTTCGGAATCATCAGATCATCAGCTCTGCCGTGATGATCTTCGTAGGCAATCGTTTAATTCGCACTTGTCATTAGTCAAGTCGTTAACTATCGCAATAGTGATAACTCTCGTATGTTTCGCGTGGCCTACTTACTGTACTCTCACTTTCATACGTACAACTAAGTTTTATTATTTTTATTGTAACTTATTATATTTCGTCGCATATCATTCAGAACGCACACATACAAACCTCAAATACACCTCATTATAACTGTGTTTGACAATCCTAATTAGGTGTTTTTTTTTGCTTTCTCTATAATCCAAGAAATCTTAAAATTAAAATCTTTTCACTGAAGTCTAGACTCAAAAAGGAAAATAACATTATGCAATTTGAGTGTAGCGCATAAAACCACTCAGTTCATACGTACATCATCACTGAGATGAAACATGAACATCTCAAGTAGAGAGATGAAAGGAGATTAGTCAACATCTTACAACCAAAATACTCAGAGATTGAAAAGCCTGGACATGTTCACAATTAGTTAACATGTGAAACTGGGTACGCGTCTGTCACGTTGAAGGTAATAACTCAGTTAGCATGTATTCACGTCGTCACGTCTACAACTCTGTTGACTGATGACCGCAGTAATTGATGATGATGATGATGATGAGGTCACAACACGATGTCACCCGAAGCCTCTAAGGTTTTAATTAATTCTGGCACTGATTAATGGTTCTATTGGCACTTGTAAAGTTTTGTAACAATCATAGCTGAAGACACGTTAAAAGAAATTCTGAAATATCAAATTATATATTACTCACATGCAAACATTGAACTGATGAGGAAATGGATCAAAATCTCGTTAACATTCTAAATAATAGGCATTATGCTCTGATAGCATTACATTATGTAATTGAACTAATTCCAAAGTTACCGCAATAGACTATACATCTGCGGTTTTATTTTGTAATAGAGATCTACCTTAATAACCGTCTTTGAGAAACTACGTTACGCTATAGTGAAAATGTCAGACTTATCAGATTCATGTCATGTCAGGAGCATCAAATCAAAATCAAATCGTTTTTATTTCCAATAGGCCTTTGCAGGCTCTTATGAAACGTCACATTAATTGCACGGTTCCAAAAAGTTGGTCTCATGGAGAAGAGCCGACTAGAAACTCCATAGACACTCTTTTTAAAAGGTAATATTTTCACAAACATTATAAATATTACATAACAATAGTAAGCTGATAAAATTATACAATGCAACTGATAGGTAAACAGTAAATTGCCATCCTGAGAACAGTTGGTAGATGTGAGTGAAACAGGTGAAGGTCAGAGTCTTCTCACGCATCGTGTAATGGATAGCAAGTCGTCAGGTGACATTAGAACATCTTCACTGTTTCACTAATGACTCTAATGGTCGCGTGATTGCAACGCTGCCAGAATCTTAATAAGGGCTACACGATGAAATGCTGTTTACGTAATAAAAACCTTTTGTTTTGAAATTAGTTTGTGTAGCCTGAAGTTGAAGAGAATGATCGGTCGACTAAAACATATGTAGTTGTAAGTCTGTGCTACCTTGTTTATTTCGTGCTCATCACAACGGCTTCCCACTCTTAACATGGTCAATGAGGATCTTATTCATTCAGCTGTTTTTATTTCAATAGTGAACAGGCTGGATGAACATTTGTTTAACTTTTTCTGGAAACCAAAGTTAGGTAAGTATTGATCTTTCATTTCAATATTAGTAAACCGCTTAGACATCTTTCGAAGCTATGCCAATGATAAATCTAGACGTTTCTAAACGTTCGCGTGCCGGAGCAGTTTAGCTAATTCCTCGAAATAGAACTGTGCTTATGCCTCGGGAGCGGTGCTCGCAGTGAAAGGGACTGGAGGAGCCCTGCAGAGGTCGATGACCTGCGCTCGCCTGCGCCTCACCGGGGCTAGGACTGGCTAGGAGGTCTATAAGTTTCTTGCAGGTTCTTCTCCATGATACCCACTTCTTGGAACCGTGCAACAAGCTTGACGATTTAAAGGCCTGGAGCCCGATTCTCCTAAGTTAATAATGTCAAAATCGAATAGAAATCGAATTGCAATATAATCGCAATAGCAATTTTAACCATATCGGGTATTCTGCTACTAATATAAGACCAATCGTATTCCAACGACATTCGATTGGTCTGCTATTTTGGTGATTTTGGTCTATACGGTAGTTTGCTCTACAATCATATTGCAATAGTTAATCATTTGCAGACAAAATGATTCATTATTGAATGACAGAAAAGGATAAAAACGTTTATTTCAAAGAAAAAAATAGCGGTATGTCACATACGCTTCAATCGTAATTGAGTGGGGATTGGATCGCAGTCGAACGTGAATCGTATGTTGCAAGTAAAATTAGGAGAATCGAGCCCCTGTTTGAAATATAAAAAAAATTAGGCCTAGGTGGTTAGTTACTGGCATTGTTGGAACCGGTATCAGCGCATAGATGCACGATTGATGTTCAACTGTTGTTTCGATTGCTGCAGAAGCACGCTGGACACTGAAAAGCGTGTAGATCAAAACATAATGTGGCGATTGAATTGATTTCTTAGTTATGACCACGGCGAATTAATTAATAAATTATATAAATAAGCGCTCAAAGTTACCGGCATGTCAATGACCTTAGAGCGCGATTGCTCAAGTGTTGCTCAACGCAGGCTCTGCGAGGAATCAGGTTCGAGTCGCGGTTGGGCAACGCGGCTAACCAGCGGTTAGCCTAACCCAGTGTCGGCTACTGATTAGTTCCTGTCACCTGCTGGTAATGTCAGATATTTCTAGCATTTTAGCCAGTCTAGATAGTATTGCAGGTTAGCAACTGTTTCGACGTTAAAATCATACCTAATTACTTTTATGTAACATGAGTTAATGTTCTTTCAGAAGCTTTTCAGTATAATGGATCCAAAACTCATAGGTAAGCTTGTGTGTGGCATCCGGCAGCTGCGTAGTCTTATCAATTGTACTGGCAATGCATTATTTGTGCTATCAACTGTATCTGATGTCCTTTGATACAAACACTTGAATGTCATTAATAACTTGTTTTTAATAATAACAAACGTTGTTGTTCCCTCAGAGCTACTCCGCGAACTACGTGGACAACTTCAACCACACGCGCGTGCACCGCGGCGCGTGCCTGCCGCGCGCATGCGCACCGCACCGCGCACAGCGGCTGCAGGACTGGTAATATACAACCACTGTTCCTTCTAGATGCTTAAACACATACCCAATCTATACTAATATTATAAAGCTGAAGGTTTTGTTTGTTTGTTTGAACGCGCTAATCTCAGGAACTACTGGTCCCATTTCAAAATTTCTTTCTGTGTTAGATAGCCTATTTATCGAGGAGGCCCACTTTCTATTATAGGCTACTTTTTATTCCGGTACGGGAAGTAGTTCCCACGGGATGCGGGTGAAACCGCTGGCAGAAGCTAGTAAATTATATGGAATTTAGTATTGAATACCTTTTGAAAAAGCTTGATTCGAAAGCTTTCTTACTGTCTTCGTGAAACAAAACTAAAGCCTTCCAGACAACATAATATATGAAGTAAAAATAGTAGACGATTCCTAAAAAATGTACCATCAGTTAGCATCAACGGCGGATCCAGGGGGTAGGTCACAAGGTCATGACCCCCCCCTGGGCCAGGTTCGGACCTAAGAGGACCAATAATTGAAATGGTTAAACAGGATGTTTTATGTTTTTGTTATAAGTATAAGATAATTTTTATTCCGAGTGACTAGGTAGATACCTACATAGTTACAGGTAGAGTAGTTTTGCTGAAGAATTCGTGCTCGCAACGCTCGCTCTCTATTCTTTATTTACTCTTTATCCGTACCCAAAAGGAGGAAACGGGACCCTGTTACTAAGAATCCGCTGTCTGGGTTGTCTACATTACATGCTGTATCTCACGCAGGGCCGTCTTAACCTATGGTGCAGGGTGTGCAAATAACCCGGGCGCCTCGATATCAGGGGCGCCGCAGGACGCCCCACCACCATGAAATTTCGAAGAAATTACACCTGTTCGATAAGGAAGTTCCACATTGTATCATGATACTGACAAAAAAGTCTTCTTCGCTTTGTTGGATTAATCATTTTGATTATTTTTAACTTTTAACATCCTCCAACTAAGTGAAAAAAATTCTAGTTCGCTGCGCTCGCGTACGAGGAAATGATTATATCTGTACTGTATTTCTGATTGTTTATTATTTTTATTGACGCACGGAATCAATGAACACAAATGGCACTCGCTTTAATCACGGTTCCTTTTTATTTGTACGTAATTCCCAGTCTGATTTGTGAGTCTTCAAACAAATAATTTTAAAAAGTTCGCGCTCGCTGCGCTCGTGGCTACTTGTTGCTTTACAGTGTACTTAATCAGGTGCTTTTGTGTCGTAGGCTCAAAAAATTTCGCGCTCGCTTCGCTCGCGCTTTTTTGTTTGTCACATGTGTGTAGTTCATATACGAGAAATTGCGCTCACTCTGCTCGGGCCATTTTCTACATGAAAACACTTTTCTTAACATTCGTAAAAATGTCGAGCTTCGTAAAAGTATTGTATTTATATACTTTTAATATTAAAAGAAGTATACGCTACAATATAATATTTTTGTGACTTGACCACGACTGTGTGACCCCCCCCTGGCGCCGA
This sequence comes from Helicoverpa armigera, assembly GCF_030705265.1. Lineage (NCBI taxonomy): Eukaryota > Metazoa > Arthropoda > Insecta > Lepidoptera > Noctuidae > Helicoverpa > Helicoverpa armigera. Next base: position 9,916,880 of record NC_087141.1, read on the forward strand.
AGCTGGATCCGCCCTTGGTTAGCATACCCATCACGCTTGTTATTTATGACATTTTGTGATTAGCTATAATCGCAACTCATGATTTGTGTTAATTATGACGAGAAAATAACAATTAATTTAAAATAGAAAAAGATACAAACATCTGAATTGACCTGTGTTGCAAGTAGCTCGTTACCGTTGAGCGCGCGTTTAACTCTTTTCTATGAACACATATAGGATTAGCTGTTTCACGCCGTTTCACCCGCGTCCCGGGGAAACTTCTTCCCGCACCCGGATGAAACATAGCCCATGTTCAGCGCAGATACCGTAGCTTCCTAACAGTGAAATAATTATTCAAATCGGTTCAGTAGTTCTGGAGCCTAATCGATGAACAACCAAATCTTCCTATTTTTAGTATTTTAGTGACGAGAGTGAGAGTGAAGAGTAACAGTTTAACCCAAATATTTAATGATAATGGCCCTTCTATAAGTTTTCGTAATCAATGTTTATTGTAATGTGGCGCCGCGCTTGTTTTACGCATACTAATGTTATCATTAGCTGAATATAGCTCATTAATGGCACTGTTACATGTTATATAATCATAGGCGGTGTCTTTATATACAAAGTATTTTTTAATTGGTAAACTTGGTCAAGTCATCTTAGCCTTACAAATCCTTTTAGAACTGCTTAATTCTGATTACAAACTGCGCTGAGAGAATCCCTCCAAAAAACAGCACCTAAGAAAATGACATCTTGATAGACACAATCCGTCTTACCACAAAAACTTTTAAACATCAGTTTAAGACTTGTCTAAAAAAATGTCAGATTATGACGTTGACATATGGTTCATTTTGCAGCCACATTTTTTTTAGACAAGTGTAATACAGATGTTTAAGTTTTTGTAGTAAGGCCAAATACGTTTGAGTTTTGTCAACGTTCACATAGCTACGCTGATGTTCCCAGGTTCAGTGCGTGCGTGAACGCGAGCACGTGGTCGCGGTACAACCTGTCGGCGCGGCTGCTGCGGCTGGAGTACTGCGCCGCCGCCCCGCGCGCGCCCGCGCAGGCGTCGCTGTCGCCCAGCCAGCGCGCGCTGGCCGGCGTGCTGGCCGCGCTGCTGGCGCTGGCGGCCGTCAGCACCGCGCTCGACCTCACGCTGCCAGAACACGCCAGGAAAGGTAACACATCAACCAGGGGGCCGATTCTCCTTATTTCACTTAAGCGACATACGATTCACGTTCGACTGAGATCCAATCCCGACTCGATTACGATTGAAGCGTATGTGGCATTCCGCTATTTTCTCTTTGAAATAATCGTTTTTATTCTTTTCTGTCATTCAATAATGAATCATTTTGTCTGCAAATGATTTATGATTGCAATATGGTAGAGCAAACTACCGTATACTTAGACCAAAATCACCAATATAGCAGACCAATCGCAAACCAATCGAATGTCGTTGGAATACGATTTGTCTTATATTAGTAGCAGAATGCCCGATATGGTTAAAACTGCTATTGCGATCATATTGCGATTCGATTTATATTCAATTTTGACATTATTAACTTAGGAGAATCGGGCCCCAGGAGACGTGCTGACTTCTAACATATAGGGCCCCGAAACTAGATGGCCGATATTAACTAAAGTCATTACAAAAAGTGTGATATGTAATCCAATTCCTGAAGAGGTCACGGTGACCTATGATGGAGCATTTAAGATGCACGGGGATGCATCTCAGAGCGTCAGACGTTATTTATGATTAGGTAAACAGTCGATACTAGCTAGACATAGTTACAACACCAAAATGAGACATGCAACATATATCTTCCAGCAGTTCTGCAGATTACAGCTGTTTTTCAAAGTCGGCGCCAACAACTAGTCGACCATAAGCTTGATTACCAAATTCCGACAGGTCAGCAAACCATCCGATCGCTCGTCACGCGGCTGTTAGGTAATATCTACGGGAGTGACCCCTGACACCCCCTGACGGCTCACAGCCCCAGCTTACTTGTCACGTCACATTGTCACGGTCTATTGACAACTTGAGACTGATAGGTTGATGATTTGCCTATTTGTTAAAGAGGATCAAATGGAAAGAGGAATGTAAAAACATGTTGAGGTTTCCTTATGTACTATCTCTATGTATTCCTTATTTACTCTCTTATGTACTACTTCTTAGAAGGTACCTCCTTTATGTACTCCCTACGACTAGACAAAAAAGGCCGCCCGCACCACACCAAGTAAACTTCTGATTATTATAGAATGAAGATAATGCATCAGTAACAGATGCTTCATTCTACTGCTAACAGTGGAAAGTGCGATTTGTCACTGTTAGCTTATTATTATCACGAACTTGCTGCTTAACGCCGTATAATGGCGGTATTGCCAAAGAACAAATAGTTGGTAAAATAGCTAACATTATTGTGTTCAGGGAACCGGCAAACATGGTCATTATTGCTAATAGTTTGATGACAGCCTGTGTGGGATTTGGTGAGTGTCATTACAGCGGTTATGTTACGGTCAATCCCTCACTATATAGCTATTACTTTGTAGGTAAATATAATAGTATTACGGGTTTTATAACTAAACGGCCTGCATAATGTACGTAATTAAGGTAATTTTACGTAAAATACAGAAGTTTAGAGTTTGCGTAAACACACATTGAGCGATCGCTTGGGTTAGTGGCGCAGCGGCGCTTGCGCATGTTTAGTACAATTCGACAGAAAGACAAACAATCTGAACTATTACTCGTAATAGGTAGCGAGAGTAAACGTGTTCTGTGTGATCGGAGATATTTATAAATGGTATACCTGGTGGCATTTCAAACTGGCTCTTATGAACAAAGTTAATTGTACTAGTAGGTATTAGAATTAAAAGAGTATATGACCTATGTTCATTTTCAGATCAATTCCTATGACGCATAACAGTGGCCAGTATTGTTCCAAGATACAAGTGTAACTTCTGGCTCACCTGCCAGCCGGCGCGCGCTCATTGCAGCAATCACTAGTTATTTATTCGTGCTGTTAACCACAAAAAATACTTCCAACTATGATTTGCTATGCGGTTCTTTATGCTTTCCCAACAAGTATTGTACCTACCACAAAAAATAAGAAGGCTATTGACTATACACTAAGTACTTGAGACAAACTTTTTTTCATAATCAGTAATCTGATTTTATTTACTTTCTAGTTCAGAAGCTCGCGGTGATATCTTTAACAACAGCAAGACCTTAAGAATATTCAAATAAGTTGTTTTCTTAAGTAATGCTAGTTCCGGTGATGACGTGACTGTCGGCAGTCGAGTAAACAATATGATGTAACTGTTGCGCGGGAGTGTCGGGTGCGGATCTGTCGTGTTTGCGCGCTGTCCAACCGCAGCGCGAGCACTTTCATTAGCCGAGCATTCAGTGCAGCGCCGGGGTTGTAACTAACTAGTACAAGTTGCGAAATATCAATGGATGACTGGGCTACTCAGGCTGACCAATTATTGTCAGATGAAGATGTAGTTTTTAGGGATCTAAATCATTTCAGCGGACATGTACAAAATCCGCCATCCAACTGAGCTACAAAGACACGTTCTCAAAGTCCCGTAATTGTTCGTTGATCAGGTGCGGAGTGGGCGCTGGCGTGGTCGCTGCCGGGCTGCTGGCGCGCGCTGCTGGCGCCGCCGCCGCGCTCGGCGCGCACCGACCTCGCCAGCTTCGACGGGCTGCGCGTGCTCACCATGCTGGTCGTCATCATCGAGCACGTCTGCTGGATCACCACGCAGACCTACCTCACCGACACCAGGATATACGAACAGGTCACCACGCTTCACCACACTCAAACCAGAGCCTCTCGTCTGCTCTCAGTTTTTTTAAGGAATAGAAAAGTATGCAATGTATTTTTGAAAGTACGTAAAGTGTCGTTATTATCCACAGATCCGCGGCTCAATAGACGTGGTCCTCATGACGAACAGCACGCTAGTGGTGCAGATCTTCTTCATCATGTCGTCGTTTCTCCTGGCGCACAAGCTGCTGCAGCAGCGGCGCCGCGGGGAGCACGTGCCGCCCTTCTCCACCTTCGTGGAGACCATGCTCAATAGGATCATCAGGCAGGGACACACACATTATAATGGGAAAAATTTAAGAAGTGTAAAAAATCTGAATGAATAATATATTTGTTGTGGTGCAGGGTGTCTCCATCGTACTGGATGGTGGTCTGGTTCGCGGCGTCGTGGTGGGAGCGCCTGGGCCGCGGGCCGCTGTGGGCGCCGCTGGTGGGCAGCGAGGCCGCCGTGTGCCGCCGCAAGTGGTGGACGCATCTGCTCTATCTCAACAACATCCTGCACGCGGACGACAAGTGCCTCATACAGACCTGGTCAGTACACACTCCTGCATCAGTACAACACATAAGGCCTTGCCACTGAGTGTTAGCTGCGACCTGTGTGTGCAGGTACCTGGCGGCGGACATGCAGCTGTACGCGGCGTGCCTGGCGCTGACGCTGGTGCTGTGGCGCTGGCGGCGCGCGGCGCTGGCCGTGCTCGGCGCGCTGCTGCTCGCCTCCATCGCGCTGCTGTTCGGCCTCGCCTACTCCTGGCAGCTCGTGCCCACCTACGTCATGCATCGTCCTGAGTAAGTCTAGCAAGATGCTATAACATAAGCTCTGTGGGTTCGGAGTCTGCTGCTTAGCTGAGGCATGTTCCGTGGTCAGGTCGGTGCGGCTGGCGTACGACGGGGAGCGGTCGTTCAACGTGCTGTACCAGTCGCCGCTGGGCAACGTGCCGGGCGCGCTGGCGGGGCTGCTGCTGGCGCACCTGCACCACGCGCTGCTCGACCACGACGTGCCGCTGTCGCGCTACAAGGTACCGCTAGACCAGCTTGTCACACAGACCACAGTGACACTGGAGCTCACGACTTGACCAAGTGCTCAGTCTGTGCATCAGTGACTCGCGTTTCGCCATTTGTTTTAGACTCAGAACTTTGAAGTAGCAGCGTTCAAGCTGCATTTATAGTTTCTGGAGAAGATAAGCCAAGCTATTTTCTCTTTGATCGTGTCGTATCTTTCTGCAATGCTGACCACCTCATTTCCCACTGCAATAACTAACGAGCGTGACGCAAGCTATTCCTAATGCAGCTATAGATAGATTACATTATTGAGCGAGGGACGTACCTAATCAAAACGAAAACCATACCTACATATGATATGTGATACATACAACCATGTGAAAGATTTATTGTAATTTACCATTCTATTTAAAAGTACCTATGTAGGTACTGTGTATTCTTTAGGACTGAACATTCGAACGACTGAAACTTAATGAGAAGTGCATGTAGGTAATACTAAGAAGCTTGTGATGAATGACATGCTATCCAACCATTTGCAAACTGACAAAGTATTGTGCAAGCGGCATCACGCGGATTACTTTAGGATACATCACATTTATCTACCATCAGAAACAATTGCAATTCGCTGTTGTATGCAGGAGGATGTATGATCTTATAACGCTAACAACTATGTTAAGCCTATCGTTAGTCTTGTAATAATACATGTTGAAGAGTTGATGTGTGTGTTTGCTTGTGTCAACAATGTAACGTCTCGCTGATGCCTGTAATATTCCAACACGTTCAGATAATGCTGGAGCCGAGCCGGAACACAACATGCACTTTACTTCAATGCCTACAATCAAAGAGCGTACACCTTCAATGCATCACGTAAATATAGGACGTTGATCATAGTCCATTATCTAGATAATTGCAAGTGTAAAAAATATACGTGGTGGTTAGGAAAAGTGATATGTCTGTACTGTACGAATAACAGCAATTATTCAGCATCATTATTTTCTTAAGCCTGTTGTAATGTACGTATAGGTATAGTTCTCTTCTTTGGCAAGTTTCACGCTACTTGAACAAGCAACGTGGTGCAGTGAGTTGTGTGCGGTGCTGCAGGTGTTCGGCTGGGTGTCGGTGGCGAGCGTGCCGGCGGCGGCGTGGTGGGTGGCGGCGTCGCCGCTGGCGCTGGGCCGCGGGCCGCCCGCGCGCCTGCCCGCCGCCGCGCTGGCCGCGCTCGAGCGTCCCGTCTTCTCCTTCTTCGTCGCCATGGCGCTGCTCGGCGCCATGAACGGCGTGCACTGTGAGTACAACTTATTGACGTCGCCTTTCAATTGCCATCAAAGAATTTTTAGTTCGAAACAAACGTTGAAAGCTTTAAAAATGCGTTAGATTTTGTGAGGAGGCGATGTTTCGCATTCCTGAGGAAAATAGATAAGTGTGTGTCTAAGTACGAAGATTTTTTTGTTTTGTGACGTCCATTCATTTCATAATGGATCACTAGTTCTAGACGACGGCGACGGGTCGTGTTCCTTGAAATGCCTTTTGCGGTTCAGGGCTATAGTGGCTCTTTGACACAATGCTGTGTTGAGGTAAGAGCAAGTGTGGTGTTGCAGCGGGCGTGCGGCGCGTGCTGTCGTGGCGCGGCTGGGCGGGCTGGGCGCGGCTGTCGTTCGGCGCGCTGCTGCTGCACATGCCCATCAACAAGTCGCTGGTGGCGGCGCGCCTCATGCCCTCCATGCTGGACCGCCAGTCCGCGGTGAGTACACCCGCCTGTCCTGGCCTGCACGTGCCTCCCTGTACTGACGCGGCGTGTCCGGCAGATCGTGGAGTGGTTCGGCGTGGCGGCGGTGTCGTACATGGCGGCGCTGCCGCTGGCGCTGCTGGTGGAGCTGCCGGCGCAGCGCCTGCACCGCGCGCTGAGCCGCCCCGCGCCGCGCGCCGCCGCCGCCGAGCCCGCCGACAAGCCCAGCCTGTGACCTGCGCCCTGCGGCACCACTCTGCACGGTCACGGCGAACTATTGGAAATTATTCTAGGCTGGACCTAGACGGAGATCGGTTTACGGGCTGCACTACAAAATGTAGCAGTTCTCGGTTACTCAAGATTTTCAAAAATGTGGTATCTACTCGGATCTAAGTGTAAATATTTCTCCTTCATATGCACATAATTCGAGCGTAAAGTAGCATTAGAATATTAAACTAGGTATACATGAAACAGTTGCCTAGGTATGCAGAATCACAAAGGTACAGCCTTCTAAGTTAAATTGACTAGGTGTGTGTACATGAGAGTAAATTACAAATGGAGTATTGTCGCTCTCGTCAATAAAGAAAGAAGGAATGTTGAGTAACAAAATAATAATAATATTTATGAGCGAAAAAATCTGTAATATTTAGTGTAAACTAAGTATTGACAGAGTTTTCGCAATGATAGCTTGACCACGGCGAGCACGTGAGGCCATCGTGAGTGTGTCGCCATAGCACGGTGCCCGCGTGTCCGCGCGGAACGAATTGTAACTATAAGTTACGTAGAACTGATTAACAATAGCTTAAGTTGTATAGATATGTATTCTTACTATCTTGGTATTAGCCTCGACGGACATACAGACTGTAAGCAGAAATATACAGAACTTGTCCCTCGACGCCATGTGATAGTAGATAGATGATAGATAGGGCTCCGGCCACGGTGTGAGTTAGCTAGGGTGTGTGTCATAATTTATGATTAAGATTTAATTTGTACTATTGACACTGTGTTACTTGAGGAAATACTACAAAATGGATCACTGCAATATTCTGTTTTCACACCTGCGCATGCGATGCGGGTGTGTCCGGGCGGCGAACTATTTTGTCGTAGCTTCAGCTCCCATGACATAGTACAGTTCAATAAATCTATTCGTAATATAAATGTTGTTTATGTTTTCGCCTTTTGCTAAAAATAAAATAAAACCATACAATAACATTCTGTGGAGCATGTTTGAGGCTCAGCTCATAAGGTCTGATTGACAGCAAGGGCAACATGTTGGGGTCAGATTCTATGCAGCTGAATACCAGTGTTTTACATAGAGGACCGGCTAACCCTGGGCAACCTCACGGCAGAACTACTTGTCAGACTATCTAGTCTCTAACAACCCACGAAATAAATAAGAATATTACTTTATAGAGTTTATTCCATATCTTACACACATTGGTGTGATCACAAAATTGTCACACATTTACAAGACATACTTGCTACCAAAACCACATTGGTATACTCTCGAGTCATATTTGACTAATAAAATATCGCCATTATTTGGCATGCTGATCCAAAGCCAACACTGATCAATTCTGGGTTTTTATCTACTAACTTGGATGAAACTAACCTTTCTGTGAAAGTATGACCACAAATTGAACATAACAAATTATAAACAGGGCCACAGTTTGGATTTATGAAGCTAGTTTGGCAATGCCACTTGAAAGTGTGTACATTGGTTAGAACTTAAAAATAATGATATCTTAGAGTAGCCTACTTATTATATATTATAACTAGACAGATGTTATCACGGGTGTGGTAGGCTAGCGTCGCGATGGTCCCGACCCGCCCTGCCAGCCGCCCCGGTGCCCTCCCCCTCGACCGCCCGCCCGGCCTCGCCCGGCAGCTGGAATACACATCAACATTATTAATAACATTCAACTATCATACAACAATAAAATTTATTTTCAGTCTTGGTTATGCTTTCAGACTAGTCTTTGCACAACAATCCTTATTAATATTATAAATGCCAGGGTAAGTCAGTAGGTAGGTAGGTAGGTAAAACTTTCAAATACATGGCTGCAGCCAAGGAAAACTACAAAAGGCACCAAGATGTAAGTAAACCTCACTAGCAATTTGAGCCATTTAGGGTTGAAACCTTAGGACCATGGGGCCCAAGTGCCCACAGAACATTAAGATATTAGCAAGTGCTTAGTGGAGTAAACTTGTGACCAAAATGCTTTTTTTTTAACAACATCAAAAATCATCTAATGACCCTTCCCGCTGAGGGTTAGCAGCGGTGAGGGTGAACCAATGTGACCAAAGGGCTGACTTCAGACTTAGAAAGAGTAGTTACTTCACTTGTCAATTATTTGTAAACATTTATTGTTACCTATTTGAAAATTTTAGACATCAAGTTTGTATAAATATCTATATTTTCTCATTTAGAAGAGTCACTGCTAAAATCTATACTCCATTCAAAATAACATTAGAAATTTAAGTAAACCTTTTTTACTGTTTGTTCAACCGATTTTAACTTCTATTCCGTAGACAAAAGAACGGAATTGAAAGCAAAATAGTGGTTACAATACCAAGTATTTACTGCAGCCGCCATAAATCATACTACTAATGCAATAGAAGTCAAAATCGGTTGAACAAACAGTAAAAAAGGTTTACTTAAATTTCTAATGTTATTTTGAATGGAGTATAGTATACTTTAATGTTGATTTTAGTCAGATACAGTTGGTTGTTTAGTTGAAATCAAGAAAATAATAGTAAATTGCTGACTTTGTTCATTAATACATAGATTTGAAAAGTCAGTAGTCACTGTGGATTGTAGGAGTATCAGCTCACTAGAGGCCAATGACTTCACATAGCAACAGAGATATGTTTTGTTATCAAACAAGTGGTATTGATACTGAGACGGTCATTAGATACTACGCGTTAATGAAATAATACTAACCCTGTGCTCGTAATATCGCACTCTTGCCGCGTCCTGCGGTCGGCTTATTCCCTTGACGTTTAAACATAGGCGCATTTTTTAACATGTCCGGTAATATAAGGAACCTGATCTTTGATCCCCTTATGTACACATTCTCCAGCTGGGCTACGCGCCCGTCCCGATACGTCACGGTGACGAGCGTCATTTGGCAATTCATGTTATCTTCAGCCTCAATAAGCTTCCCGCGATATACTTCGCCGGTGTTCGTTTCACAGGTCACTACATGGCCTTCCGCTTCGTGTAGTACTTTAATTGGAACGCCAATCGACATCTTCAAGGTTTTAATAGCACTACCACTTGAAAATGATCACTATAAGTTCAAATTAGGCGAGATGAAAATGGATTTTATAACGTTTACGAAAAATAACCCCCAAAACAGCATAAACAATCAAAACATAACCATAGACAATAGTTTATGAACGTTTATAGCTTTTAAGATTTTCACTTGTTTATGACCATTTGTCAACTGCCAAATCATAAAAAAGAAACATAATATAAATATCATTCGCTAAGCTCACGTACTCATCGAACTCTTCATAAAATTTTATAATCAGGAATCCAGAAGGATTTTGAAAAGTTTAGAAAAAAAAGCAGGTCTAGAACACATAAACAAAAATCAAGCATGTTTGAAATATAGTCCAATTGTCTATGTATGAAATGGTTGACGCGTCGCGTTTGTCAATTATTGTCAAACAAGAAAACTTTAAACTGTCAAAAATCAAAACCGAAGCCGCGGTGTTGTTTTTGACCCGTTTTTTTCTGTTCTGTATTCTTAATAAGGAATTAAAACCGATTTAAATCTCGGTTAATAAATATTGCATGCGACAGTTCAGTAAGTTTTATGTCTTAAAATATGGCGGCCGAAGTGATGAAGTTGGAGGTAGAGATGGAGACGTGTTGTGTATGCGGCGGCGGCGGCGAGCTGCTCTCACCGGAGGAGCACGACGCGGGCGCTCCGCCCATGCAGGTGCCGCTGCGCACCATGTTAGTGCACCTCAACTCCAGCAAGGTACGGTATAAAAACTAACTTGAAGCATCAGACAGACATAACTCTTTCATAACCTAAGTATAGTGTTGGCGGGAACCAGTGTCCTAAGTACAAAATTGTATTGGTTAACTATGGAGCTTTCACTGACAAAACCACTTAAAGTGTTCCGTTTGTCTTGATTAGCAACTAAACACACCTTAAATGAATAGGTGCTGTCAATAACATCCCTAATATAACCCACTGATCATACTTCTCTCTTCCATAGTCATTTATAAAACCATGGAGGAAGACTTGTGGAACCTAAGAATGAATGATCATGATACCTTTCACAAGTATTCCTTAAAAACCAATTATGTTAAACTAAATCAGTTCATTAGCTTTAGTAAATGACAGTACTGGACTTGGTTAGTCAAGAACTGTAGAAGTGTCATGTCGGTACTGTCTACTTGCTGGCAGGTGGTGCCTGAAGGACGTCTGTGCGGCAGCTGCATCAGGCGCACCATGGAGTCCTATGAGTTCAGCACAGCACTCTCATCCCGAGGAGTTCCACCACTCAGTGAGAAGATCAGGGCACTGAGAAGAAGGTCTTTGTGTTTCATTTCTATCCAAAATATGTGTAACCAATTTGAAAAATTATTTTATTGTTAGAAAGTTACATTCTTCCTGAGTAAACTAGGCTATTTTATCCCAATATGGGCAGTTCCCACAGGATGCATGTAAAAACATAGGAAAATGGCTAGTATGTAAATAATGGTTTCCCAGATTCACAACTCTTTGTAAATTGCAACACTTATAATATAAAAGTGGTGTCTGCTTGTTTTCTAGGTACATAGTTGATCAACTCTGGGAAAATAATAAACTGCAGTTGAAATGTACCATCTAACGCATTGAATTTTAGCTAATTGGTCAACTTACGGTACCTAGCCGTAATTTCATAATTAACTATATTGCTACAAGTAAAATCATCCACAAATGGGCCAATTGTTGTCCAGTGTACTATTTGACAGTACACTACTATCCGTCACTTAATACACTTTTCTCTGATTGGTTGACAGCACTTGTCATAAGCATGAGCACATGAGTCTTTTAACCAATCAACGTACACCTCGCCTTTGTCAGTAAGTTTTGTATTTAACAGTAAGGCGTCGTCCTAATTGGGAGCGATCGTGCGATGGCGCGATGCGTTTTTCATCTCACGATCTCACTTGCGAGGTTCAAATAGGACACTCTGATGAAATCTGTATGTTTGAACTCATCGCACGACGAGAACGCATCGTGTCATCGTACAATCGCTCCCAATTAGGACGACGCCTAAGGCGTCGTAAATTAATCAACTTACTAAAATACATATATGTTAAATAGTCCATTTCAACTGCCATTTATAATTTTCCGAGAGTTGGTCAACTACCTATAAAATTGATCAACTTACGTGTTTTGTTATTTTCCAGTGACATATTTATTTTATGATCAATATAATGTTACCAGCATAAACACCAGTATAAATGTTTTTAAAATTAGGTTGCATGAGCTGACTCAGAAGATCGACGTGTTCATCGTGGTGGGCGGCGCGGGCGCGGGCGGCGCCTACTCCGAGGAGGACATCATCATGGTGGAGCGCGAGTCGCTGGCGGCCGCCGCCGCCGCCGACGACGCCGAGCTGCAGCGCGCCCGCAACGCCCGCGGCGACCACGTGTACCAGTGCTCCGTGTGCCCGCAGTCCTTCCCGCGCCTCGCCGACTTCCGCGCCCACGCCGCCGCGCACCCCGCCGCCGCCACGCACTGCTGCTGGACGTGCGGCGCGCAGTTCCCGGGCCGCGCCGCGCTGCGCCAGCACGCGGCCCGCGCCTGCGCCGCGCTGGCCTGCCAGCTGTGCGGCCGCGCCGCCGCTGGCCCGCCGAGCTGCGCCGCCACGAGGCCGCGTGCCCGCCGCGCTGCCCCGCCTGCGCGCTGCTGCTGGCGGACCGCGCGGCGCTGGCGGCGCACTGCGCGGCGCTGCACGGGCGCGGCGCGCGGCCGCCGCTCGTGTGCGCGCAGTGCTTCCGCACGTGCGACACGCCCGAGCTGCTGTCGGCGCACATGCTGCGCCACCGCCAGGCCAAGCAGTTCGTGTGCGGCTACGACGGCTGCATCCTGCGCTTCGCCACGCGCGCCAACCTCATGGCGCACATCCGCAAGTGCCACGCCGGCGACCTGCCCGAGCCCGAGCCCGCGCCCGCGCCCGAGGAGCCCGCGCCCACCACCACCTGCGAGCACTGCGGCCGCACGTCAGTACTCTGCGCCATTTTACCTGCATTCAATGTGTGTGTATAGCCTTTGTCAGACATGAGTAACATGTTCGCAGGTTCGGCTCGGTGGCGGCGATGAAGCGTCACGCGCGCGTGCACCGCGGCCGCGACTCGGCGCCGGCGCCACAGGTACGTACACACGTGCACGACGTGCCGCGTGCTGCGCCGTGTACTGACGAGCCGCGTGTGCAGGACGAGGGCGCCGACTCGCCGGAGGGGGAGGACATGGAGGGCGAGGTGGAGTACCTGGAGGTGGACGAGCTGGACGACGCCGAACAGAAGCCCATGCTCATGCAGATGGACTGAACTGACGCCGCGGGACCCTCGCCACTGCCCGTAGCACACTCTTTGACTGCATGGTTTCATTCAATATTCCTCTGTTCTTTGTAAATATCTACTATTTCTACAAAACCATACTGGTAAAAGTGCCTGCTAAGAATGATAAATACAATCCTGATGAAATGTTGACCTATACTAATATTAAACTTTGTTTTTTGGTTGTAATGGATAAACTCCTGGACCGATTTTAAATATTCCTTCACCATTAGAAAGCTATATTATCTGCGAGTAACATAGGAGGCTATATTTTATCCCGGTGCGGGCAGTAGCTCCCACGGGTTGCGGGTGAAACCGCGGGAAAACTAGTAACCTATGTAGTGGACTCAAGTGAACCTCTACAATGAAAATGTGGATAAAATATATTCATGTTAACTTGTAAGCTTATGCTTACACATTGATGGTTTCTATAGTTTTAGTAAACTCTAAAATAAATATAATAAATTTTTATAATAAGGTCCTTTTATTTTACCCTACAAAACTTCAAATTTTATTTTTCTATAAAAACTGAAAAAAATTGTAATCTGTAGGCTAATTAAAACAAAGTTTCAACAATAACAATTTATTATAACAACAATATAATAATGGTGAAAAAATACTTCAATGTCACTAGACAATATCACATGAATACCTAAGTAGGTAGGGGAGCAAGCCTACACATTCCGCCGGACTCCTATGCAATCTGTGGCTATCACAGAAACCTTCAATCGTACAGCCGACCAGTTGCACTGCATGTTTACAAACAAGCCGTGCTATATGAACCGACTGGTAGGATAGGGTAGCAGTGTTGCGTGTGGCTAGGGCGCGGGCGCGTCGGGGTCGGCGAGGGCGCCGCGCTGCACGGCGGGCTGCGCGTCCTGCGGCCGCGGCGCCGTGCGGCAGATGAGCGCCACGCGGCGCAGGCGCGGCAGCCGAGCGCCTCGCCACGTGCTGTGCTCGCCGCCCAGCACCGCGTGAGTGAACTCGTAGCGCGCCACTCCTCTGCACACACCAAAATTTACCCATGTTACACTTGCCAGCTCAAATATGATGACATTAGTCATTGAAAGAAGTGGAAATAAATCAAACTTATACATTTCATCTGATTCTCCAAGGAATTGGATAAGGAACAGCCAGTTCTTGATAAATGGCATCATTGTTAAGTAAGAAATGTGTTTACTTCATGATATAGAGCGCGCGACGTGCCAGCAGCGCGTTGAGCTCGAGGTGCTTCTTGTCGTTGTGCACGAGCTGCATCACCGCGCTCGACGCCAGGCACAGCCCCGCGATCACGTCGCCGCAGAACTGCGCCACAAACATTACGAAGAGAAGTTAGGGATAGTTGGAAAGAATGGTTGACAGAAATGACAAGTGAAGAGATACAGACGCGCACGGCGTCGATGTGCGGCTTGATGTGGCCGGCGGCGGCCAGGTCCAGCACGTGCACGTGCGGCAGCGCCTGCGCCTGCGCGCCGCCCAGCGCCAGCGCCCGCACGCGCGCCAGCACCACCGAGTTCTCCGGCGACCACTGCCGCCGCTCCGTCTCGCGGAAACCATGGATCGCCTGCAACCATTTAATGGACAAATCTACTATCTACTTGCTGACCTGTAAAAAAACTAAAAATAAAACAGTAATGCTACAAAGATATAATGTGACAATATTTCAAATTAACTTCATCATTGTTTAGAAACAATACATCATGGCAAGACTGAAAACTTACATATTTTTTTATTAAAACAACTAATAAAATACGCAGGCTAATATGAGTCAAGCGTGCATCTGCTTTTCATTGTTTAGATTTAAAGTACAGTAAGCAGCTGCTAACATTGTCCCAGTGGTCGAACTCGTATCTCATCCTCCGGAGAACGGGTTCCACCTCGGTGAGCAGGGCGGCCTCCTCGCGCTCCGATATGAAGTCAGGGTACACCTGCATATCACGCAAGACCGCACTGCGCAGAGCTGGCTCCTCGCTCTCCTTCCATGACGGACTCACTTCCACCAAGTTCGGGTCACCTATGCACAAGTAACTTTACTTCAATATGTAATAGTATTTACACTATGAAGGTAGAGAACCCTGGAAGAACAGGCTACTTTGGTCAGAGTATTTATCTTATTACTACAGATAGGTAAAATTAACTCAATGGAGAAATATAGGTACAAGACTTGTTCGCTAATTGGTGCACGAATCAAGAAACGATTGAGTGGATGTATCTGAATGTTAACCTACCTACTGCTGGTAAAACTTCAGGCTGCAACACAGTGCTGATGCTGCGAGAAACGCTGCAGAACTTCTTATACTTGCAGCTCTTTAGGAAACTAAATGTTAATAAACGCATTTCGATTAAATTATTCAACAAACTTGGATACAAAAGAAAAACTGAAATTGATGTTTTCACTTTTTTACGTACTTATTCAGTTTTCTTTGACTGACGCTGACATTGACACTATACTGGCTGATTTTGACAGACCACACAGATCCTAAAAAAAAGTATTGTTGACAGTACTGACACTTGTTGGGCTCAAAAATAATTTGGTTTGCCTCGGGTTTAGGTGCAGAATCCAATCTCGAAGTCCTCAGTTATTTTTAAATATATCATAAATGCAATATTACTTATATATTTTTTATACGAAAGAACTTCTTATCCATGAAATTATTAGTCGAAAAACATTTGTATGGTAGCGTGACGTGATGTACACACATCTGTTTGTTTTGTCTCTAGAACGTTTTCAAGTTGGTAAAAACGTAGTAGAGTAGGTAATTATACATACCTATTATACCCTATTTTAATGCTAATGCTATAATAATGCTAAGTAGAAAACAAAATAGAAGCGCCTGCTTGTATCATAACAGTGTACTAATGCGGCTAGAAACTTTGCAGGCGCTTGTGTTGAATAAGCAGAAATAATTTTCAGTTGGTGAGTTTACATTCGCAACATTATTTGAAATATAAAGTTGAGGTACAACAGAACAAGTGGCGTGTTTTGTTTCTCACTGACAATGTAGATGCAGATATAAAAACACGGAACGAAACTTGTAAAGTTTTGTAAACAGAGCGCTGCAAACTGATAGCTGATACCCGAGCCTTCGCCGCCTGTGTGACGGACTGACGGACATTGTAATACTAAAGTAACTTGATCTTTTCATCTATGTGCAGTTATATTGACAATATGAACTAATTTGTTATTATTAAGAGAGGGGAATGCACAAACATTTAGAAGAGCAGAATTTCTTCTGCGTAGATTTGTTTTACATAGGTATGTACACGACATCACCATATTATAATCAAGGGTACCTACCACCTATATTGTTAGAGACGAACGTCAAACTTATAAAACTTCTCTTTTTGCGTCGGGTGTAACTACACAGCTGCATCCGGTAGAACTGAAGGCGCCTCTTGGAGTAGAGATGAGGTGATGCTGCGCCAAGCAGTAATTACTTCTTCACGTGGGCGATGTCGCGGGGTAGTTACATAACGTTTATTCTATTATGTATGAATAGGTTCTGACGTGATATGGCATACGACATGCAGTGCAGCGCACATAGGACGCGTGCAGCATTGATTACCGTTTGATACCGCATAGCGAATAATATTGGAGATGTCAGCGGGTTGACATAATATATGCTTATATATGTTACCGGCCAAACCCGATTTTAGGATAAACCAGTTTTGCCTAGGCTCAACTAGTTCTTCCTATAAGCGTTAGGATTAACTAGCATAGCCTAGTCCAAACAAATTTGTCCTAAGCCCGATAGGACGGACCAGTTTAGGCTAGGCAAAACTAGTTGATCCTAATATCAATACGCACACTCTAGGATAAACTGGTATGGCCTAGTCTAAACAATAAACAAAGGTGATCTCAGAAACATCATTGGAGTTATTCTTCAGAAAAATGATGAAGGTTTATACAAAGTTGGCACCAAACACGGTGTACTTCAGAAACTATATTGCAGGTATTATTTTTTCTCAATTACTTATCTATCTTTCTAGATCATTAATGATATTTTAAAGTAACTAATATGTTGTTTTTTTAGATCAGAATTCGGCATTTGTAGTCAAAATTTTTTAGAGGTAGCAAATGTAAACCAAGACTGAAATATCGTTGAGAACTGCAGCTACGAAACATTCTGTTGGATCAGGCCAAGGTTTTGTGAGATGCAGCTGCAAGAAGAACTGTTCCACAAACAGATGCCAGTGCAAGAAGGCAATGATACTCTGCAATTCTAAGTGCCACCAAAGCAAACCGTGTGAAAATAAATAACCATTTTAATAATTAACATAATACTCGTATGATTATTGCTTCTTAAAAAAAAAACAGTATTATTTGTTATAGTGTGATTGTTTGTATTACCAATTATTATCCATAACTTTTAACGACAACAATTTTAATTTGAGATTTGATTATTGCTTCTATAAAAAAAATACTTACCTATTATTTGTTAGTTTGCTACATATACCTATGTATGTAGTATGATTGTTCGTATTATCAATTTATCCATAACGACGAATCATTATAGTTTAATAAAGATTATTATTTTTCCAAACACGGAGTAGTTTATTTAGTTCATCTATTTATTTAGACTTTTAGATATGTATATGTTTTGACTAGGCTATACCAGTTTATCCTAGAGTGTGCGTATTGATATTAGGATCAACTAGTTTTGCCTAGCCTAAACTGGTCCGTCCTATCGGGCTTAGGACAAATTAGTTTGGACTAGGCTATACTAGTTAATCCTAACGCTTATAGGAAGAACTAGTTGAGCCTAGGCAAAACTGGTTTGTCCTAAAATCGGGTTCGGCCGGTAACATATAGACTAAAATGTGACCTGTCCTAATTCCTTTTGCATCGTCTCAATCATAAGCAGAATGGCTCTTCCTTCTCTCAAAACCGTAACTTTCTTACACCTAGGTTTACTTTGCACAATGATGATAATGTGGCGCCTTATCCATCCGCAGCATACCCCGTGGTGCGGCCACAGCTAAGTGTGAAACATGGGTAAGCCTCATCGCGTCCGGTGGCTCAAGGCGGTCGTCAATGCGTCAATGTCGCGACCTGGATTGCCGCACCAACACTACATTAAAGTGAATTCAACTGCAAATTAAATGCTGTGTCGAAGATCGGTATCTCTGTGACCGCTGTCGTCCGTTGACATTGAGCGCGGCCGCCACACGTTCAAAATAATAATAGTTTCAATTTAGATTTTTGTGTCCAATTTTGCGCACAATCTCTGTGTAATTTGTTGTTAGGTAAATTATTCACTAACAGCATGCAATTTAGAGAACTTGTTATGAGCTAAACATGTTATGTAAACGTCGTCGTGCGACGAGTGCGCTGATGCGTCTCCTATTCATTGACTCGTGTCTGAATACAAAAACATGACCCTTCCTTTAACTTCGTTATAATTGGAAGTAAAATCCGCAAACAAGTCTGTAGCCTCTCGTTACGCAGTGCACACACCGGTGAGGCGGTGAGACTGTAATGTTGCTCGACTGGTTCCCATTACTTTGTTATTCGTTTCTTGTTTAACTCTTCTCTTTGTTTTGTGGCCTGTCGCTGACGGAATAAATGTTTTCCATCAAATTGTTCTCGTTAATATGGTCTGTCCCAATCAATAAATGCAGTAAGGTCTACAATAACCGAGTTTGAAGCACCATACCCTGCTGATGTTTCCTCATGACCATGAATAACAAAGATGTCAAAGTCCAGTCACATGACTATTGTCTGTCCGGGATGAGTCAGCAAATTGTATAGTGTTATCGGCTTAGTTAAATGATGTCCTTCATTAGATAAACTAATTTCACGGAAGTGATAGCGACCAGTGATAGGTAATGGTTTGTTCTGTACCTACAAGTACAGCCACATAAGCTGGATGTAGTCGATGTAGCGCCCTGACCATGAGTATGCGTTAACTGATGGTGACGGGTATACATGCTTCGCGAAACTTCTGCCAGATTTTATACTCGTATAGACAGACAGGGCGTTTATAAATAGCGGTGCTCAAGATTGTAAATTAAGTTCTAACCAGTCTTATTCACGTAGGTATTGCATTTTTATTAAATCCGAGCAAGTTTGTGACCTCCACGCATTCCCCAGACAAAGGCAGTACAATCGCAAGTAGTCTGTTGTTTGGAAAAACCCGGGCGTGACGAGTGCCCCAACATTCAATTAGTGTCGTTGATCTTCAACACGATCTCATGAGAGATCAGCCCAACGTTTCTTATGACTGAGGCATTTATGCTGATTTGTCGGACTGGAGTCGTTTGATCAAGCTCAACTTAGCGCTTAGTTGGTATTTGAAGCTCTTGTGTGTGCGTGCGAGTAATGGCGCACTAGTGGCGTGTGCGCAGGCGCAGGCGGAGCCGCGCATCCGGCCGACACGCGCCGGCGCACTGCGAACACAACTAATGAGCAAAGTAAGAAGGTGCGCACTACGGAGAGATGTCTACAGACTAAACAAGCCATCTACGCTCCACTGACTCTTCGTTGTACCTATGTTATTTTCTCAAGGATGAAGGAGTATGAAGAGGTACTTACTTTTTACCTATATTCAGAAATGGAGCACATTCTCCGCATTGAAAGAACTTGTGACCATCATAAACACCAACATCGTTAACAATAAGAACAACTTCACTGTTGCAGCGCATGTCACCAACAGTCGATACTGACGCTTCGCACGGACAGTAGAGCCCTTGGAACCAGTCCACGTTTTTACGACATTCGAAGTGGAGCTACTTGAGCTGCCTACTCAGTGGCAGCAGCTAGACGTAACCAGTGATCAGCACTGTGCCGATGTTGCCGCTAAGTGCTGGGCGAGACGCTCGCACCCGATGCTTGACACACATACCAGCCGTACGCAACCTTCACGCTTGCTGCACCCAAGAAAGCACCCATACCGCACTCCATTGCTTGAAGATCTTACTAAAACAACACTATTACTATTACAAAAGTAACTCTCAGAAAGCATAATAGATGGCGCTGCCAGTCCCTGGAACTATACTCGCAATGCAATGTGAATGTCAACCACTTCGGATGATCGTGCACTTACATAAGTTATGTTAAGTTGGCTGACTTAGGATGTAGAATGTTCTCAGCTTGGCGCTCGATTTGAACTTTGAATCGGTTACATAACGCGGCCGCGCCGGGGAGAGCTGCGACTCTACGATACATGACGCTGGATTGCCCTTTATTTGCCAGGAGTCACGCGAGAAATGTGCACTCGCTGTAGTTACTGTAGGTACTGCATTATACGATCCGCAAGTCGTAACTAGTTCTTGAAAGTTCCTAGTAATCACATAAACCGTGGCGCGCTCTGCGGCAGTTTCTCAGTAATGGCAGTCTGCCGGGCTTCATTACACAGGGGACGAACGGTTTCGCCGCAATCGTAAATACGCGACATTATTGCAACAGACCGTAGGTATGTTTTGTAAAGAACATCGTCCGTGTTGACCTTTTCATTCGACGCTCAATCTTTTCCATACAATACATTGCTGAGTCGTGGCTCGTATGCGCGTGTCACATCGGGGGACAATTATCATCCTTGTAAGGACAGACTTATAAATAAAAATGTTAATTGCGTGCCAGCATACTGTTCGCTTTGTAACGTCCTGCCTGTGCTACCGTACTTAGTACCTATTCATTATTTATGTCGCGATCCCTGCAAGGAGCGGGGTTAACAAAGACTCCTTCTTAGAGGACCTCATTATTCTTGTGTAGCTTGCAGCAGTTTCTATGTATTACAGTGATGATTACAAAAATATGACACCAAATAGGTATGTTAGTTCTGAACTGAGGGTTGCATTGTTCTGCCTATCGTGTGGGCTTTCGTATTAACTAATTGAACTTGTTTTACTGACAAAAGGCATTAACTCCCAGACCCAGTACCTGCGCGTCCGCGTCCTAACGCCGATTGAGAAGTCATGGTTCTCAATGATACGGGTGGTTATTGTATTTAGGAATGTATAATGAGCGTGGTATCAGCGTCACGGCTGTGGCCACTTCTAGTAAACTGGACGGGTGTCTGCAGCGAGCGCGCTCATTACCGGCGACGTACTTTCCAAGCGGCACTGGCGCCGTCACGATGGATAATCATCAAGCATTCAAAGCCAAACACTTTGTTTGTTTAGCCAATTAGCCTTGCATGAAGGCCGAGGCAGCCCTGCTCGCTGACGGCAGGGGGGGGGGAGGCTTGAGGCATAGAGGAAGTCACGAGTGCGCCGCACGAGCGTCTGCGACCCCTCGCTGATGAACCCTGATGTCAGGTGCACGTAACGTCCCGGTAGTTGCATTTGCTTGAGATTTACTCTAACTAACTAACCAAATCTTAGATAACCTATCGTCGCAAATGTCAGAACCTTACGAAGTTAATTCTCTGGCGTCATGGATGAAGTTAACGCGAGGTCGGTACCTCACCCGGTAACTTATCATCGATACTGAGAAATATTAGTCATGCGTGGAAGCGAAGGTGCTCACGACACATGATACGCAGGCATCCAGTTAATTATATTGCGTGTATACGTTTACAATAAAGTGGTATTGAACAAGTTCAGAAAGCAATCCGCTGTAACTGTGAGCGATGACACACGGTTCCCAGAAGTGCGGCCCCTTGAGAGACGATGTTGCTGACTCATCGGGAATCATACACAACTGCCGATCATTATTGTAGTATCAACCTGTAATGCCACAGATTACTATAATAGTTAAGGCCGGCGCCCACTGCCGGCGTGGCACGGCATGGCACGGCAAGGGATTTTAATGCTAATTAAGTTATTTTGAATCTCATTTTAATGAGCTTAGAATCTATGTTACTTTATTTGTATACCACGATGCCGTGACATGCCGCAGGATGCCACGGCATGACGCGACGTGCCGCAGGATGAGGTGGCATGCCGCGAGACGTATTGGACACTTTAGGGTTCGAGGAGTTATGATTGCTAGCTAGTTGAAATAAGGTTGAAACTTGTACAGCATTTCGGTGGGGCGCAGGGCGCAAAACTGATGAATGCCAGAGTGGCTGGGCTTTCAGCTGGATGCCACGGCATGCCACTGCACGCCGCGGGATGCCACTGCACAACCTTTCGTGCCACGCTGGCAGTGGGCACCGGCCCTAACTCTGTAATCGTTCTGCAAAAGAAGGCTGCCACATAAAAAACTGAATACGTCATACTCATGCTAATGAAACAGGTTGTTGATGTCATCACTGTTATTAACAAGCAGAAGATATTTCCGTTCCTTACCTCAATTCATATCTACGTCGTCCCTGTCTCGACAAGCTATAACTTGGAGTGCTGATAAGCCATTAGAACTATTGACCCACATACATCGGTGAGGCGACGACAGAGCTTTCAATGCAAATGTTCGGCGGCGACGTAGGAGTTACATCCACGTTACGTGGCGGCGTCAGACACGTTGTCTGGCAGCGTCGCGCGTCGCCGGGCGATGTGCTGCGCTGATACCATTGTGAGCAGGTCGCTCCCCCCGGCCGAGCTGATTGCATCACTTATGTCCTCCCTACAGAAATCGTGTTCACGGAATTTTTCTATTATAGTGCGCTGAGTTTCAATTGCACCTGAGGCGAAGTAAGAAGAATTGCGTGTAATCAAGGCTTTTTTACTCGGTTGCCAAGATGGGTTGTTGTGTATACTGAAAGTAGGGTGCATGGCCATCGCGTGTGGTGTCGCGGGCGGACATGCGCGCGCGCACTTCCGCGGCGCAGTGGCCGGCCGTGCTGCGCGCGCACATCCGACAGCCTCGCGGGAAGCGCGCTAGGGTCAAGTTCGGTCGACGATCATTAACATTCCTGCGTTTTTATTGCTTTCCTACAAACTCCAGCTGAAATCATTGAATAACCAACTTATTTGAAATAGGTAGCTAAATACATGGAGCGAAGTGAAAAGTTATTATTAATAGTTGTATAAAACTTGTTTTGACATGAATAATCACTTAGTTATCGGTAAGCACCGCTAAATCCGTTTCAATCGCTGTATGTAGATTCGATAAGCTATCGACGTCAACTCGTAATAATGCAATCATCATAAACCTCGCAATAAATGTATTTAGACCTGTTTACCATTAGTGCACCCGATGACTTCATACATCATGACGTCACGACTACTCACGACCTAGGAGCACACGGTTGGAAACATGCACTACCCTTACAAAACCATATTTGCTATTAGAGGGCTTCTGGAATGGACATATTTCTAGATTGAGCACGAGTACGATATAAAGTGAAGGCTCTATTACCTCGAAGTATGTATTCGGCTGTTCGACCCTGCTGCGAGTCATTGTGCATACCTTGTCCTTTGTAGCCACGGCGAATCAACTCCTCGACCGAATATTGCGTCACCGACACGCTCTGACCTTACAACAAGTATCTAATAAGTACCTAAGCATTTCTTTAGCATGACTTTCGAATTAATAATCTTTGCCTTTATGAAGTACTACTTATGTGCTTTGAGTGGAATCGTAATGATTTTTAAGAGAAATGACACTTATGACACCGTATTATGAATTCCAAAGCTGAACCACGCTTAATGTTTCACCATTCAAAAACCTTCAAAGCACTGACCGAGAATCACTAAAATCTGATTTAGATAGGAATTCCTTTTTCGTCGAGGACAATGTATAAGAGTATTGCACCAGCTTGAGATAGTTGACTTTCTAAGCGCGGCGCATGCGCGCTGGGGCGACGTTGTGTAACCGCGCCGAGTTCCCGCAGAAAGCTTTCTAAGCTCCGCGAGGACTGAGCATCACTGATCAGCGCCTGATCGCAGATAACTTCATCTCCGCATTTCCGCTGCTTAGCGCTCACTGCTGACTTTGCATTGGCGACGAGACACTTTCTATTCGAGAAAACTTGACGAGTTTACGTACTCAGCTAGAATCGTGGAAATATTCTAAAGCTACTGAACTCGTTGCCCTAGATGTCGCGGATGATGTTACTCGTACAGTGCAGAATTTCCTCGTTACTGTCTGTTCCCTGAGATAACACAGATTAAAGGACTTGCTTGTGTCGACACGTGTTGAATGCTGTTATTATGCGTTCGTTATGCCACCTTTTTTGTGTTCTAGTGGAACGAAATCAGCCTAATAACATGCAGCAAATGAACAACATTAAGCAACATCTTTGTGAAAGAGAAAGGCATCCTCGCGTGGAGCAAATCTCGAGCAGACCTTCGTCTGTCAGGCATCGGCGCGGTGGAGTCGTCGAGTTGCCGAGCTGATGCGATGCGACGTGAGGTTCACGTGTGACGTCACACGCGGCTGCTGCGTGTTCCTGGTGCTGTGTATGCGCGGCGTGCGTGCGACCTTGTGCCCCCCTCCCCCTCCCCGCCCGGCCCTCACACGTCACGCCCCGCGCCCTGCGACCTGGCCGCGACCTCGCCGTTACGCGTCCCTGAACATGGCTGCCATACACCACATCATTCTCAGAAGGATTCATCCTCCAAGCTTTTTAAACTTTTCAACTCTACTGTGTATTTGTTTGCAAATTCAGTATCGTGCGTGACGGCTGATATTCGCAACAGTACTCAATTCGGTAGATTGTAGACTGTGGCAACAGCTGCAGACGTCAATATCTAATCCGCTCCATATAACTTACCTATCACCGATCCATCCAACTCTAAATAATGTGAAGCCAGGTTCCTTTTTTTCCCAGGAGTCTGGCCTAACCTTCTGACGTCACCTGGCTGGTGGCGCGCCGTGATGCGGAGATGATGCGCGATGATATAATATCACGATCTGATGCCATCATCCTCCGGTTTTTTGTGTAACATTAACACAACATGTTCCAGTCTACAGGCAGATACAGCATCACCTAACCTTTCCCAGGCTCGCCACATCCTCTTCCGGGTTTCTTTCATGAACCTAATAATTGCGTGACAAACTGGCAATACCTAGCTAATTTTATTTGTATTATTATTTATATTGTGCAGAGTACACTACTCTCAGCTCAGACTCCGAGAGGGCCAAATATCATCAGATGTCAGACGCGTGTCGTGTCTGTTGCAAATTCGTGACTTGATGCTAATTGCTGGGTGATTATGTTTATTATTCAGAATTAATTGTTAATTAATATTAAATAGTCATTCTCCGTTGTGCCATGGCCATCCATGTGTAATTATTTCAGTACTTTATAGCAATTATAATGGAGTTTAACGCTGCGACTTCACTACACAACATGACAGTGTGTGTCAGTGAGGATGCTGCGCTCACACTTCGCCGGATTAGGTACCGACACCGACGAAGATAAATTGTTCCAACAGGAGAGTTCAGGGTCCACGCTGATGTTCTATTGATGGGTGATCAGCTCTCCTGTCCGAGGATGCGGAGGCTAATTTGTTATCCAATCGAGTGCAGCGCCGGCGTGCTGACCTCCGGCACGGGTGATTGCGCGCGGTAGCCATTCAAATCGTGTAAACACGACGCGGCCTTTCGTTTTTTTAGAATGAATAATAGTAAACACTGTAGAAGACTGCCCGATACAAATTCATCTAAATATAAACGGTTGAGTCTGAGTCGATTTAGTAAATGGTTTCCTCATTGGAGTGTACCGAATACATAAGTGGTTTCATGTCTGCTGTAACCAGTTGATCACGATGCGTGCCCATTACTTAAGCGGCATGAGTGAGCGCTGGCAACACCGCCCAGGAGTGACGTCATGGGGGACCCACCACTACTAACTTAGTATGTGTACGATGACGAGATATCCAGTAATAAGATATGTTTAAGGAAGGTTGATCTTAAGAGCTCGTACATAATATTTGTAGGCAAGGAAGACTATGAAATGCTAGAACTATCCCAGAGGTCTAGAGATGATGAAGAGGCAAGAAGATGATGATCCCTATTAGTTAAGAATTCGGTGGCGTTTCACTGAAAAAGGGATCCGCTTCCCACGCTACACCACGGCCACGCTAAGACAACACTACGGCAACGCTACAGCGAGCACAATCACGATGCGTTCAATTAGTATAATCTCAATGCGGTTTGGTTGCTACGCGGCGCACAACGACATCACGTTGCTACACTTGCAGCAATTTTTGTGGAATGCGTAAACTGCCTACTTACAGTAATTGGGAAACTATGCGGAGCCTCTCCAGCATATGATGTTAATAACTTTGTGTGAACATCTTGTACAAATCGCGGTAAACAATCACAATTACTGTGTTATCTTAATTGTTGAACTTTGTCGGTTGAGCAAAACCAAGTACTTGTTACCTAAATACTCGCTGCGTAACCGTTGCGTGTCCTCCCCTGTCGTTGCGTGTTGCTTATGTTTTGGAAATTTCAGCAAATTTACAATTTTTCGCTGTCATTGTTGAGTAAATTTTCGTCTCATAATATCTGATATGGAATGGTCGGCGGTCCGTGTAGCGTGTATTCACAGCCGATACCGACTATTGTGGAGTGTTCCGCTCTAATACAACAGATGTATTGTAATCAATGATTTGGTGCAATCCTCCCATAGCGCTAACAACATGAATCAATAGGCTGCAAGCCGCGGAGCTTTCTAACGACGTAAGTGTTACGGTCGCCGGCGGGTGACGCCCACGCCACGGCTCTATTGTAACCCGCGCTGACTGATCGCCGCGGCGCCATAAAGGCGGGTCTACGCTAGACGAACCGAGCACGAGCGAAGCACAAGCGGAGCCGTCGTTCGCAGCGTCAAATGTGGACGTACAACTAACCTACGATGATCACTGTTCTCGAATGTAGTTTTCCGCAGTGAGTCCGCGGCTCTTGGCGAATATAGACGATATTAATAATATTGCAGTAGCCGCTGCTGTTGCAGCCAACCAAGCCGACAACAGGCAGAACGCAGCCGAGCACGACGAAATGCTCGCAGCGCGCTCGTAGGTTAAGTAAGTTGGTCCACACTAGACGAATTTTGTTCAGCTCGTGCTCCGCTCGTGCTCGGTGCGTCTAGCGTAGAAATGACGCCACCACACTCACTCTTGCCACAGTGCTCTGCAGACCTACATGATCAGAACAGACTGTAACATCATGAACATACTCTTAATAAATAATAATAAATAACCAGGAAACAATTTAAAGTAACTTTTGCAAAGAATGAAAGGTAATTCGATCAAGTTGTAATGTTATGTAACTGTGCATATATTGATGACGTTCTTGGCTAACAGAACTTTATTTTATTTTAATCTAAGCATCGCATAACAACAATCTACGAGTCATCATCATGCAATCTGCACAAAACTGAATTGCAAATGAATGTTTATTGAATTTTTTTATTGTGTCCCAAAAGGCGAACACGTTTGTTTATCGTGCAGACAAGCGCATGGTGAATCTACTCGCGTGAGCCTGAGGCATTGTGTGCGCGTGACGTCACACACTCAACATGTGCCGCACAGTGCGTGTGCGCACTTTCGGCTCAACTAATGACATTACACGAAGCTCACTCGCCGGCCATGATGTTGTTTGGATTCACTTTCGTGTCAAATATGCGATACCCACAACTAATTCAGTTTAAAACAGGATTCTGTGGCTTCCGATTAATGATGAAAATGCTGATTTGTTTTTATTCATTGGTCATGGTAACTTGGCTGCCTGCTGAAGCGTGTTGTAGAAACAATATGCAGTATCAGTAATCAGCCATCCATCCTATCAGAGCTGTATAGGACGAAAAAGACATATATTTTGTTCAGCAACTCCAGCCACCGGCTCAGATTAAGTAATATACATGGAGACACAGAAGGGTAAGTATGCTATGAATGGTTTCCTGGCGAGCTCAGTGTGGCGGCTGCTTGGCATTCAGGTTGCGGACATGTCGCACCTCGCCTTCGAGGTAGTTCTCCGAATCAAACAACTTGAGGATAAAGGATATTAACGAGATTAACTGGTAATGTTTTTGTTTTTATAATAAGACGAGTAGGCCGTAACACACACATGTAAAATTAGAGGCATGACTCATACTCCAAGTCTTGTAGTAAAGTATTTCAAGTAGCGATAAATCCCAGCCCTCAAATGTTTCAAAGCGAACGGTAACAGTGATGCAGGTGCCGTACACCTCCCGCATGGGCTCGTAAACTTACTGAAATAGCTCCGTCCACTTCAAAGTGCTCAGAGGACCGACGACTTTCAGTTTATTTTTGTGTTGATTCTGTTTGTCTTCTCACAAAACTTTACGAACCATGAGGATGTGAGTTTGCACGGGCAACACGCTTGCCCAGTAGAACGTGAGCAAACACTTCGCCGATATTGTGGTGCATGCCGCAGAGCTGCTTGGCGGGTCGGCCTTCGCTAGCCCGAGCCTCGTCATCAATATGTAACACTCGCGGTTGCTATTAACACACTCATCACATCACAGCCACTGAGGCTAGCCATAGCAGAATTAACAAAATCTTAAGACTGCTCTATTTGCAGTACATCGAGGTCGATCAAAACGATTGCCTAAGCATGTTCCTAATAATAAAATGTAATGTTTCAGCTACCAGTCAACAGTCGGAGAGGCGTGTAGAAAGTGTAGTGTGAACACAAGCCTAATTACATCAACATAAGAATGGACTATTTCTGTGCAAATTAACTTTATGCTTATGACTTTCTATAATTATGCATTCTTTAAATTATGAGCTAGGCTTTTAATGGCTTGGATTTCTAACCGTGTTGTAAGGAGGTCGGTACAGTGCCGTTGGCTCAGCCTTACCCTCTGTGTATCAATGTAGTTGTCTGGAGAGTAGAGCCGAGTCCTGCTGATGAGCCGTACGTAATGTTAAGCGATTGGTTCAGGGCGCAGGGTGAAGCTAAGCGATTACAATGACGTGGTCACGGCTGTCCTGCACGTGTTCTAATGAGCTGAACTAATGAATGCGTTCGGCGCGGTCTTTAGCAGTCGGGCCAGGCACCCTCGCCTCACTCGCCGGACTTATTCCTGAGAAACTAATAGAACACTTTGATAGGAAATGTATGCAAAGCGCTGTGCCCGGTGAGATAGCTGACTCAGTACAACCTACGCAGAAATCGCCTCTGTTGTAGCTAACTGTTGCGATGAATTTGTAATTCACTTTTATGATAATAACCTTAATAAATGAATTCTGCGATTTTTATTAGCAGTGTCCTTTGAATGCTGTGATAAAATGAAGTGATTGCTAAGATCAATAAACTATGAAATATGTAGCACCTACTGACGTTGTTGGAAATAAGTGCATAGTAGTTACTTGTAACTTATAGGTACCTTCTAGTAACTGCTGATGACAATTTTAAATGCAGCCCATACAAGACGATATGTTTTACTGGTAGAACGATAATTACGATCAATATTAAAGCTAGATCAATCAAAAAAGTTTTGGCTGTCGTGGTCGACGCCTGCGTGTCGCTACATGTCGCTCCAGTCACCCAGTGACAGTGATATTGCGCCTGCGCATCCCATAGTTTTTGTGCGCTAACTGTGAGCATTGTGTGTGTGTGAACGATTCCATTACTTTCTCACATTGTGCGGGTCGCGTCACGGCGGGGCCTGTTACCGCGCGTTACGTGTCGCGTTATGTCACCCGCGCCGGCTCGCGACCACTGCCGTCTCCCTGCTGCACTCGCTGCTCACGCTGCCGCGGCTCGGAAGTCAAGCAGCTCGTCAGCGCTCGGCGGGAACTCCTCACTGCTAAGTCACACATAAAGATTTAGTTTGTTGTTCAGCAGCTTAATGACGTCGGTATTGCCGTACGTGTAGTGAAGTTTTGTAATCAAAGTCCAAGCCACTACTTGTTTCTCTAATGTCATGCTTACGTCAAGGTTACACGAAAATAACTTCACGACGTAAGTGGTGACACTTAACACTCGCTAGTTGACTATCAGTGGTTTACGCGATGATAATTATGAGCCTCGCTTCCGTGGTAATTGTAAAACATTTCAAGCACAATATGCAAGTGGCCAAATTTTCGAAAGCATAATTATTACAAGTGCAGCGTTGTTATTGTAAGCCAACAGATTGTCTGTCGCGGTCGGACACAATGGATGGACAATGAGATACTCTGATGCACCAATAAGTTTATTAAATACGTATACTTTATCTCGACCGGTCCGGCCGGCTGCGGCGGATACATATATACAAGTTGTTGATTTGCATCCGTGCCATAGTCAAGGACGAAATTATGCTAATGATTCTCGACCCAAATCAATAAAAAAATCAGTATGTAATTTTTATTTTTTAGTTTTTTTTCGGAATTCCGTCAATGCCATCTAGCCGTATTTAAACTTGGCGCGTGTGTTACTGGCCTTAAAACAGTGCTGCGCCCTCACACAAACGCAAACACAAAGCATACGCAACGATTGCTCATAAATTTCATTCATAAAATTGGGTTACTTCTGAAATACTACGACATTACAATGACAAAAAAATCTGTGCATATTAGCTATTTCCCGTCTTCTGTAATTCCAATCGATTATTTACGTATTTTATGTCCTTCTCCTGAAGTATGGCACAAATGCAAATCAACACCTTGTATATCAACACGGCTTGTTGCCATAGCAACGTGTTATTTGTACAATGGCAGCCATTTGTCTTGCTAACCGGTCGAGAGCAATTACCTGCGGATGGCAAGGACCCCGGGCCCTGCAGCCTGCTTAGCTCAGGGCGAACTTCAGAAGGCATACTGCGCCCTCTGGACGAAAACAATGTTATGTGGTGATGCTCTAGCCCCAGCATAACGAACATGATGACTTCAGCGAGGTTGCATATTATCTTATAAGTACCGTCTAGCCTTAATTGACGTAAATTGATGTCAGATAACCGTCCGACTCCAAATAGGAAGTTATTGCGCAACTGCTGTGCTCGTCTGTTGTCTGTGAACCTTCTGCATTCGATTCTGTTGACGAAGCGAGGTTATATACCTATAAGGTTTTTAACCTTATTCATCTGTGCTCTGCAATAGGGTGACACTCTTATACCGGGGTCTGAAAAATATGATTCGAAAACACGTAGTCGTGGATGTTGCATATCGGAGGTAAATATACACGTCTCACAGTCCACACACACATCCACGGATCTGACCGTGTGGTGTGGAGTTCATGTTCGAATAGGTCAGAACTGTCCACTGTATGATACCGTATGAAGCTGCGTGTGTTTGGAGCCGGCACGGTACAGCTAGAGCCAGCTCGAGGTATGCGCCCGGCGGCTGTCCGTATCGGGGGAAATGGGTCGTCTAACTGTTCCGCACTTCTCACGACTGTACGTCTGACCCCCCGGCCTCCGCTGGGCCCCCTTCGGTCATCATATACTTACTTTGTTAGCGAGCGTGAAGGGCCTAATGTCCCAGATCACATGTACGAGATGACGAAACACCCGCTGTGCAGATGATATTGTATTGGACTTAGTAAGCACGACGTGTGAGGGGCGCCTTTGTCTCGTACTTGCAGAACAAGTTCGAGCAGGCAGCAGTAACACTCGGCGCCGATGACGAACACCACTGTCACGACAATATTCGGCTAATCTAAATAAATGAACAATACCAATTGTTGTAGTATGTTTGAGCGTACTCAAGGTCTCTCCGGCAATGTGTGGAAACTTGATATTTATGTTAATGGCTAATTACATACGTGTGGACTCAGCTGCATTAACAATATAATGTGAAGTCAAATAAAATAATATTTTAAATAGGTAATGATAGATACGTGTGTTGACTGTGAAGTAATCATTGAAAGCATTGATCTGAATTCGCAATCGGCTCGCACTTGGCCGGCTCGAATGTTACTTTCATATTTTAGATCGTAACTAGACAATAATGTAGCACTGGAAGCTATTGCGTCCAGATAGCGTTATAACATCGTATGTATGTAATGTCGAGTCTTTTGTTTGATTTTTGACTGAGTCAGGCCAAGATGGAGGACCATCATTCAATTCAAAATGAAATGTTCATTCATGGATCATTAAGTAAGCCATAAAACCGAGCGAGGTTGACTGACCAAGTCTTTAAGTTGTTCAACATGTACCTAATGCATAAAGTACAGATGTGTATGATATTTACACAACAAGGTTACGGAGCACGGGATCGTCTCCGCGACGTGATCTGACTGCAGCTAATCATCGCCGCACTTGAGCGAACAAACAACTGAATGCATTGTCTACGTGTGTCATCAGTCGCAGGAGATGCGCTAAGTACCAGATATCGTTTGATGACAAGACGGAGTTAAGTTTGAAAATTCTTGATGTCTTTGTCATCTCTCCTCAAAATAATGACACTAACTCGAACAAGTCTAGAAGTATCTCGCAGATTAAGTAACTTTTACATTAAATTTCCTGTCGTCAGCGTCGAGTGACCTCTCACTAGAGTGGGCGCGCGACTGACGCCCTTGACTACGTTTATTGAATTCATTTAGGTACCGCTATTATATTATTTATCATTGAAGGCATGTTGCTTGAGCTTCCTCGTGTTGTCGAGGCGTGTGTTGGTCAGTGCGCTGTGCATAGCCACCTTGTCCCGGCATGTAGCGCCGCAAGATGGCGGCTGCGCCCTGTTGGACCGGTCCTGTCGGCGGAGTTGCGTGTCCTGCCAGTTTGTGCACGCCAGACAACTTCGGAAGCCTCGCTCCAACGAAAATAACGCACCTTAACTTTAAATAGGCAGAAATGGTTATCATCATCTGCCTAGTCTTTTCACAACTATGTTGGGGTCGGCTTCCAGTCTAGCCAGACGCTGATCTAGCTAAGTACCAGTGTTTTACAAGACGGCGACTGCCTATCCAACCTCCTCAACCCAGTTACCTTTGCAACCCAATGCCCCTATGTAAGACGGTTGTCAGTCTAACTGGCTTCCGACAACGCGTAACGAATGCCAAAGATATTCAAGTGACAGCTGCGACCTTCAGTATATCGGGGCGACCGAAACACAGTCGTTGGTGTCCAAGATATACTTAGGCAGTACATACAAACTTAGAAAAGTTGCATAGATACTTGCCTGGTCTAGAATGGAACCCACACTCATACTTGAGAGGTTGGTTCTTTGCCCAGTAAGGTGCAGTGTGGAGAGTTGAGTTGAGAACCGTGCGGCGCTGTAGCTCGTTCCGACATGCGTTATCTGATCAATGTTCATTGGTGTACCTCGAGGTAATTACTCGACTATCACGCATTTCATAACTTTGCCTACGGTTTATTGAAATTTTAATGGAATTCCGATAACGATCGAACATTTATTAGTTTAGCTGTTTTAGGCAGTACAGAGTACAAGACGACGTACATATGCTACGTGCGTACTTACAGCGCGCTGGTATCACGCGGGCTGATGTCGCAGTAATTCTCTACAATCGCTCAACAAATAACTTGTGCGTATTGTTGGCAGTGAGGTGTTTGCGTTAGATGCTCGGAGCCTTATCTTTCAGCTGATTACATTCATTACCGCAGTTCGCGGTAACACGTAATTGTTAAGTGCTAAATGTATATTGCTGCCATTAGTGTGCCTTAAACCAATCAATCTCAATTAACAACTGTATCTAATCAATCAATTAACTCCAGTTCGTTAATAACTGCCAAATAGACGGTCTAATTAGAAATAAGAAGATTATCCTAATGGAATGAAATTACGCACTAGTGGTTACCATGGTGATTATCACAGCGTAGTCAGCAGCCGTCCTAGTGAGGGAATAAGAGTACGACGATGATGATAGCCAGGAACGATGTTTGTAATACTAAGCTGTGGCGAGTAGGTTGCAGTGTAATTACCCAGTAATATGTATACTACTCAGTAATCTGTCCCGTGGTACTACTTCGCCACGACGATCATTAAAGAAGAATGATACGCTATCCTAGCGACACAGCATATTAACGCAGACGTCACATTACAAACACGTATGTTGTTTGTACTGATGGTAATATACATGAGTGGTTGTGTGCGCCTCACGGTCGCTCAGCCCTCTGCAGAATAATGCATGTGTATTCGAGTGTCCCACGCCTGGGAACTGAACATCATGAATGTTATTGGACTTCGTGATAACTGCGAGAGACAGCAATCCCTCGCAAGCGGGAACAGTATTACTCCAGTGAGACGTCTATATCAACAAGGGTCTTCAACATCAGAGATTAAATATAGGATGCTACTGTCTCTTTGATTGAAGATACCTACCTTATCAGACGTGTTTGTCACAGATCTGAATGTGTGACCAGGTATGTGGTACAGTCCCACTATCAATGCTCTATCTACTATCAGTATTTATTTTACGTCGTTGTTGTGTAACATTAAATTAAGCAATAAATTGAATCGTTTCTGATAAAAACGTCTGATAATGTATGCTATGCTGGTCGTGATTAGCGGGCGATACCGTACACTACCTGCCTATTCCATTACTGTGATGTTTCATAAACACTAGGTACGTGCGATACAACTTACGTTTCCAAACCGATGCAAGACGCTGAGTAGACCGCGCTCACTCATCTGTGCAGGATGGAAGCGGCCGAGACTATTTTCGGATAACGGACTACATGAGCGCATTGTATGAGCGCCTAACTGTATTAAGCGGCTGAGGTAAAGATAATATTGTAAAAGAATCTACGTTAATTATAAAAAATGCCAAAGAAACAAGGAAAACATTATTTTTACATTTCGTATAATTCGATAACATCATAACTAATTGCGTTACAACAATAAGCTATATGATTTGCTGATATCGGCATCAAGGTAATAAATCACTAAGTACGAAATTATTAAGTAATTGATAAGTCTGTTTATTGATTTGCTATCTAAGTAAGAGATTAACCACTTGCCATTTATATCTGAATGAGTAACACCAGATAATAGTGAAGCATCAGACAATCTACATGCCAGGTTTGTAGCCACAAACAAACAGTCTTGATATTGCACGTCCGGCTGTGGCTGCTAATTGTAGCGCCTCGCCCACACGTCAGACAAGAGCGAGCGCGTCGCCAGCACGTCGTCCACGCGTCCGACACTGCACACTTCATCACTTACAGTGCAGTCGCGCGATATAATGCTTCTTCACTAAGTTAAGACTAAGTTCGTATCTTTTTCTCTTTTCGCAGGATGAGCCTGACCAATAGATAGTCAATCAATCATAATACACTGTGACATCGCGCATAATCCTTTTACCAGTATAGTTATCGGCACGGTTATTGAGCTCTCTGCGGAAGAGTGGGGATCGCTTCGCGCACTGTATAGTTATCGGCACGGATATCGAGCCATGACCTTCATCTGCGCAGAAGTGATTTATTGGTTTATTGCCTTATGTGTACAGTGCGCAAAGCGATCCCCACTCTTCCGCCGAGAGCCCAATATCCGTGCCGGTAACTATACACATATGGCAATAAACCAATAAATCGCTTCTGCGCAGGTGAAGGTCAGGGTTCAATATCCCTGCCGATGATTATAAGTCGATCAAATAGCATCATGTATAGCTTTGTCTCACAGAGTGTGATGAACAAACGAGCGCATTGCTCCACATCTCCGACCATAACACTTCATACACGGCCAATTTAGACGCGATGTACTTTTTATTATAATCAACCGGACTTTAACCGCCTACTTCATACTTCACGAAACAAAACCATGTTATGTTTTATTTCACTTATTCATGAGGTGCGGGTTTCAATGGCAAATGTTTGTGCATTCAACAGAATGGAAAGAATTTCATTTAATTAGTTCCGAAAAGCTGGCGCGAACAGAGCTGGTAATGTGTGTCGCATCCTCGAGCGGCGCTCCGCTGCGGCAAGCACCAGTAGCGCCATTCCTGCTGAACACCTCCCGTGTACCCACCAGGGCCATAGTATAAAGTATACTGTCCCAGTTCACAGTATACCCGGGCGAGGATGGCGCGGAGCCCGGGGTCGCGGGGGGCGGCTGCTACGATAGGTCAGGGCTTACTCATCACTTAGCTAAATGTTAAATGCTTTGAGGCACACCTACGTGCCTAATATTTGCTTATAATAATGTGCAATCTTGCCAAAAAGTTTTCTGTCGAGAATCGTAACTTTTTATTCCATGGACCTGGCTATAAAATGTGCCCGTCATTCCACAATAGTTAGATCCCTGAATGCCATAACAAGCCACCAAAGGCTTGAAAGAACTTTGGTTATTACAATGTGCGAGGCACTCAGTGATTCATGTGACAACTGTATGTCACTTTAACAGCGCATTGAAGAAGCGACAATGCACACACACACACACGCTCACGGGTCGCATGCGTTCCCTCGGCATACAGCAGCCAGGCGAGACGCGAGTCACAACAACACTCGGAGAGCTTGCAGTCATCAAGCAAGACGTGCTATTTAGCTGAGCATCGCGGAGCTGATGACGTCATGCTGACAGCGCTCCTCACGATTGTTTATGCCCATCAACACTTCATAAAAACTTAATTTTTTCATATTCGATACTTGACCTTCAATTACATAGAGGAAGATGTAAATAGCGTAAAAAGTGTAAGTCGTGATGCTAATCATAAAGTTTATATCTTGCGGGCTCACAGACACACACGGCTGCGGGTGATTAGTTGAAGGTTGGTGTGCTCGTTACTACTAGTACTTACTACCGGCTTCTGGATACGAACATGATAACAGCCATTTTCGTAGTTTATAGGGAAGTAAGCAGGATGAGTAAGTACATAAGAGAATCATATATGAACGGCAAACATACTCGTACATAAGGGTAGTACATAGAGAAATACACAGGGAGAGTAAATAAGAGAGTACATCTGTAAGGAAGAACGAGGCGGAGGTAGAATGTAGGTAAAGGATAAGTATAAGGC
The DNA here is from genome assembly GCF_030705265.1 of Helicoverpa armigera. Lineage (NCBI taxonomy): Eukaryota > Metazoa > Arthropoda > Insecta > Lepidoptera > Noctuidae > Helicoverpa > Helicoverpa armigera. The sequence goes on from NC_087141.1 coordinate 9,953,674, forward strand.
TATTCATAAGGAACTGCATGTGGGAAGAATATAAGGGTGTTGGAATATACCAGAATATACGCATCATGTACGTAGGTATATTCCTTATTATATTACCTCCTTTACAAATATCCAAGTTTATACCTACTTCAATGATTCAATGTTCACTTCAATCGTACATTCTTTCATTCAAAATATAACAGTCGTCAAGGATACACGTTTTTACTTTGTCTCACCTGCACCCATAGCCAACAAAGGGAGTAGTTAGAAAAGAGAAGAGTGACGTCACAAGTGATTTAGTGAAGAGTTGTGCATGCCCGTGGCCAGCGTGGACAGTGGCCACTGGCGTGAGCTGCCCGCCGGGTCGCAGATTGCATTCATATTCATAATCATCATAATAGGCTCAGGTTTTGAGTGTACTGGCAAGCCAAGGTGAGCGCGTCCGTTTCAAATAGGTCGCCGGCGACGCGACAACCACCTCTAAACATTTTCATTATAATTACGTTTGAGATTAGCAAGCCAAGCACTTAGCACCGACCGGTCAGCTTCAAGACTAACTTGTTTTTACCTTAAGTAAAAACCTTGTTTACATTTAGTAGGTACTGACTATGCAGGGTAAACTACGTTCAAATGTTATTAAATACTGTCGTTTAGCTGCCAATTCTAGGTCGTCGTCACAAATCCTTCCACTGCTAGATGTATTATAATAATAATCAATTTTTATTCAGAGAATACAGTCCATTGGTGTATTTTATTTTATTTTTATTTTTTATTTTATTTTATTTGAAAGGAATAACAAACAGCAGTATATTACACAGTAGGCATACAATATAGAGCTTATAATAAAGTAACAAATATACTACTCAACACGTTATCCACAGATTACAATACAGAATAACTAGCTATAGTGGAATACATTAAAAATAAGTATTGACCAGTATATTGAACTAGATAATCAGACTCTTTATAAACCTACAATTCAGTAACCTTAAAGCATCGCCTTAAAGCATCTGATTTACCCTGTCATCGTTGACAATCAGCGAAATATCATTTTCATCATGTTCATTAGATGCACTATCCGGTGCTCTGGCAAGCAGATACCTGTGCTACCTGGTAGAGCGCGACCCACAGCCGTGCATCTTCACACACAATCCATTCACAATGCTCTTAGTTTGAATGAGTTATTATACTGGTGTGCACCTATACACCCTGCTGAGCGTGCAGCCCTCACGTGGCCAGGCTGCCGCGCGCTCCGCCACTCGACACACTCGACGGAAGTACTGCTGTTGTGTTGAGTCCAAGGCGCGCCACTTCATCGATATTCATTAATAATAATGAGCTCGCAGCTGACTGGATTCGGAGCGGGTCAACGACCCACGCTCAGCTTTATTTTGAGTAATGTATTGCATTCGCTGACTTGCAGCCGCTGCACTTATTGTGAGCTAACCGGGGCTGTGTGTGTGTGTGCGTGAGGTGTTGCATTGTGTGCAGTTCTCGACAAACTGCACACGACGTTGTTCTACTTGTTGTGCGGCAGTTTCGCAACGATGTGCTTTGTAGACAAACGAGAGCCGTCCTGTTACACTGCAGCTATTAATAATATAATAATAATACTTTTATTTCGGATAAAAAATAATCCATAGAGTGTTAGTAAAACATACCTATAACAGAAAACTTATTATCTAGTGTTAGTACCCATCACCCTTTGCACAAACTGTCTCATGATTGGAGAGCTATAGCTCTCACCTACTGTTCTCAGGATGCTGTTGCAACTGTCTCTCACTCTCCTCAGAAGCGATGCCGTTTTTTTGCGCAAGATAGCGTGGAAGCCATCAGTGCGAGCTCGCACAAACATCTCTGAGGCACTACAGTACCGAGGCAGTCTCAAGAGCATCCTGAAAGCATTATTATACTGGATGCGCAGCACATCCAGCGATCTTTTAGTGTAACTGACCCATAGATTGCCCGTGTACATACTCTGGCAATACGCCTTGAAAAGTGTGATTTTCACTAAGTCAGTACACCGAGCAAATCTACGGGCCAGCATATTACTTCGGACCGCTAGAGCCCTCCGCTCCCTCTCAATATCTGCATCGTCTTTAAGGTCGTCAGCAAGAAAATGACCAAGGTATTTAAAAGTTGATTTGGTATTGGTACAAGTTCGTCAGTGGTTGAGGGCGGCGCTGTACAGTTAGCCGCGCAGGGACAGGTCGCCAGGGCCGGCGCAGGGCGTCGCCCCGCCCTCTCCCCGCACCACACGCACAACTAGTCTATCTCGGGTGGTGCTCGTCGAGCTAGGCTACATGTGTTTGTGTAGTAGCTACGTCTGTTGCTGCACCGGCGCTGCTTATGGAAATAAACTCATCCTAAACTGTTACCATCAGCTACTATTTTTGGTAATTAACATGAATTTACTCAATGCTATTAATAAATAAATGTGAATAAGAGACTATTCGTTTCACTGGGTTGAAAATGCCAAGCTCTTAAGTGTACATGGACATTGGACATACATCGTAGGAGTAGGTACATGTCACAGCTATGGCACCAATGACTCGAAGGTAACTCGCGAAAAACTTGATGAGGCAATATCTAAACCATTTATACTCAAAGCATTTATGTCTCACATGAATATGCGAAAAACAATAACGAAAACAAAATGATTTAGGTGAAGGTGCTCATCGAGCGGCGGTAGAGTGCGAGACAACAGAATATATTAGCTAATAGTACATGATCACAGCTGGTAGCACATAGCAAGGGACACACTGGACAGGTGCGCGTATCGTCATTGTTCTCTGCTTCCTGTGCATGCAGCATGCAGCCTGCACTAACGAGGTAATAGTCCTCCGCATACTTGCACTGCATGCAACGCCTGCGCACGGAGCAACGCTCATTACAGCATACTCAGATAAGACAGCAGGTCAGGAACGCATATTTTGCCAGTACCTTATGCCTTAGTAGCAGTATAAATAGGTATATATAACTCTTGTAGGTACATGTTATTACTTCAAAATTTACCCGAAGCGAGGGCAGCGTCGCAACAACAGTTTGATAAATGTTTCCTCATGGAATGGACTTAAATAGGATAAATGACTTCACGACAGGGCTATTAGCTGCGGTATGCAGGCGCCTGCGATATATACATACAAAAGGATTACATTATTATAGGTGCACACAAAGCACAGTGAAGCTTAGCGTCCGGAACCAGCTCCGATTCTTAAAATCTATTTAGTTGCGTTGTTTATTATATAGAGGCTTAATTCATAAGAATATGGCTAACGAGGAATAGACATGCATATGTACATAATTAGGGACGGCCTATACTAGTGTATATTGGACGTGTTGCAGAGACTACTAACTAACATGACATGATCCTTCTGCGTGTAATAGAGTGTGTTAATCAGCTGTCGGGTGCTCGGCGATGTATCAGCCGCGTCGGCCGCGCGTCGCTGACTGATAGCGCGCGGCTCGTCATGTCACTGTGTCACATGCTCTCTAGCGGCCGCTACGGAATACTAAGTTGCGCCGGACTTCCTGAACACTCGCAAATAATGATAACCCAAATAGCTGCTGTGATGCAACATTATATCAATGTTGCGGAAATACGACAAACAACAACGCACTAACTGACACCATACGCGTTCTTTGATGACAATACAAGAAATGAAAATGCTCCATTAGGGCAACACGACGCTGCTGACGAGCTGAGTGAGCCTGTTCTGATGCTGAGACTGTAAAGGTGTCTACACACCAAAGCCGCTGATGCCGGCGGCACAGCCCGGCGGCCCAACCCGCCGGCCGTATTTTGTACAATCATGCCGCCGGCTTTCATAGAGTATTTGACAATTACTAGAACACCACATGCCGCGGCAGTCGTGCCGCCGGGCTGTGCCGCCGGGTCAGCGGCTTTGGTGTGTAGACCCCTTAAGGTCTATAACTAATGTGCAATACCTCACAGATCACACGTAAATTAAATTAAACATTTTTTGTAGACAATAGACCATTTCTTGGGAACCCAAGAAAATGAAATTATGTAAAGGCGTCAATGATTTCAAAGATTTTGGTAAATGGATTTGCAAGAGCTCAAATACACACGAGCGATGACCATTTGTGTTTGCACGTCAATCAACACGCACACGTATTGTGTTCCCCCGAGTGCGCAATCACTCAATATTCCCTCAATTGCATTGATTGATTGAGTCAATAGAGTCACTCGCTGGCGAAGGTCTGATCGCCGACATTAGCACGTAATTAGCGGCCTCCACCCTAAGCAGGGGCCTACGGAGTGTTGCCTCAGCGTGGCGCAACTGATAATTGTTGGTGCGTCTTTAATTGCTGGCAATCAGCCTCCGTGATGATGCGGAAGGTCGCACAACTGTGTCCGCGGTGGCGCAATGCGTTGCGTCCTCGGCGCACTGCGAGCCGACCATTACTCTGATTTGTCCATCGCAAAGCTTTTGGGACGAGCTTAGTGGGAGCTACTGCCGCACCGGGATAAAATATAGCCTATGTTACTCGCAGATAGTAGAGCTTTCTAATGGTGAAAGAATTTTTAAAATTGGTCCAGTAGTTTTTGAGTTTATCCATTACAACCAAACAAACAAAGTTTTCCTCTTTATAATATTAGTATAGATTATTATAGTATTAGTATATTAGTTTGTATATCACCTGCGACAAATGCGGCAAGAAGTGTCGTGCAGCTATTGGCTTATTTAGTCATAAAAGAAAGTGCTTGCGGCACTAACCGCATGGACAAGCACTGCCACAATCATCTGTCCAAGATGCTCTGTGGCCAGTGATGATGAGTATATTAGTATTAGTATAGATAGAAAAGCTTTGACCTGTCTCCTATGATTTGGTTGTTAAATAACACGTTTGTTATCGACATCCGCGACAAACCTACTGACTACAAGGTAATCTGTTTCCGCTGTGACAGGATATGCTCGAAGACTTGTAATCAGTAATTTGGCACAACAGCCGGACGCGTCAGTGGAGCGCCGGCGCCAGCAGGTCACACCAGCTCGTCTCCTGCCACGTGGCCGCTGCTACTACACTCTACTGGTTGTAATTCTATTTTAATTTAAACACGTGCTTTGATACTTCTGTAATTAGTAAAACTCTTTAACTTTCAGCAAAGTCTTGCGGCGTCAGCAGTGTTCATACTGCGGGGCATAGACACTACACCAGCTTCTTATTTATTCCTTGTTTTGTTGACATTCCGCCGAGTCGCGCTCCGCACTCGGTACAACGTGGACGACCGGAACCCGTTTCGTTTGGCTGTTTGCGTCACAGTGCCAACACTGACATTGAAAACAAATCACCGCAATACCTACCTAATTATTGAAGAGCGTTGAAATAATCATGACAGTCATGCAGTAATGATGTCGCTGTTAGGGACGAGTCGCGGAAGCTGTAAGTGGTCGCTACACTCGCTACCTGCCGGCTAATGATGAGTTTGATGAGGGCTTCAGTGAATTGCGTCGTTATCTTTGTTTACGCAGGAGGCTACGGCTATTAGCCTAATAATGCCGCTATCAACTGGTATTTGATAGCATACACACGAAGCCTATGTTAATCTGCGCTAATATTTGAACTTTACCTGAAGTGGGCCACTTCGTTGTTCGGCGTGACTCGCCAGGAGCGAGATGCTGCGGGCACTTAGAGTGTTGTGTCGCCGACACTAACGCAATGTAGTAATAATACTAATTGTCTATTAATGTGACGGCGCCGAGGGCAATGACATCCTATTTATTTATAAACAGTTTATATGAGAGCGGCGCCTACTGCGCTCCTATGCAAACACGTTGTATTGGCCAGCTAGGGGATATACCGAAGTCGAGATGACAAACATATAGGAAGCGAGTCGAGTGACACCGCATCGTTTGTTGGCGGAACTCAGGCAGGCGTCACACTCATGTTGTGCTCTTGCATGCTGCTCGCTCCTTCCTGAAAACGACAAATGCTTTGAGCAGCACTAGAAAACATTGATGAACCTACTTATACTGATTCTGTAACTTTGTAATCGTCATCTGTACGACAAACTGTATGATTGCAAACATACGGAAGACTAGTTGTGTATCTAGTGATGTGTTCGTGTTGAGGGAATGTAAATGACAGTGGTCTTGTTCCGCAGAGAGGATCATTGGTCGCGAGTAACGGCTAATGTGCGCGTGCTTCAAATTATCATCCGCGTGCGGTTACATCTCTGTGATCTTGTGTGTGTGTGTGTGTGTGTGCCAGCGGGAGGAACGTCCGCCTCCATGATCGAGGTCAGCGGGCTGTTGTGCTCGCGACCTGCTGCCATCTGTACCTAATAATGCTAGTGAAGAAGATACAGTATTAGAGTTTGCCTAGTTTCATATAGGAGTATATGTTTGTATAGTGCAGCATGTGGCAGCAGTGCAGTGGCGTGCAGGCTCCGCTAACTGTTTACACACATACTCACAGTTATCTGTAACTCGCTGAAGCTCCGAGATTATCATAATCGGCCACCTCATTAGCACACAAATATTTGTTAGCAAACACGTGAGTTACGTTCACTCGGCGGCCTGAGCTCGCCCCAATTAGCTTTCGTTCTAATTTAGCTGTCGTCAACTAAACAGGTACTCAGTAAATAAACATTATGATTTGAACATGTGTTAGTACAGCATCACCAGTCCAGCGACCAGGTGTTACTTAGGCGAGTGTCTCTCATTGCTACAAAATACATTACATACATACATACAGTCATGGACACCTAATTAAAGACACTGTTGGAATCTTAAATTGCTGCCGCATTTCATCTGTATTTCTTTTTTCTGATTGCTACTGGAACTTTATTTTCTATTTTAAAATATTTAAGAGGGCATTGTGAAATATTAAAACTAAAGACTATCGTCAGTGATCCTTCGCGTCAAGTTTTTTTTCGCTTTATCCGAATCTCGAGCAGTATGAACCATAACGTGGCCTGGACATATAATTAAAGACACTCCATTTGCTCAGAGGAATAAATGCAAATTATTAATATTATTGATGGTACTTTTCTATAACAACATTCCCTACACTGTAACTAAGCATACTAATGAGTACTAATATTTGGTTTATTTCCTTTTACCTTAATGACAGCACGACATCCCTAAGCGTGCAAGCGGTCAGTTTTGTTTAAAGTCGCTACGGGAATTTTCTTCCATGCTTCATAAAAATCTGTGTAAAATTGAGCAATGTTTCATGTATGACTTATCGCCATTGTGTTTTCTGGCCGCTCACCAGTTTTTTTTCTATTAAATTTGCGATGGGCCAAACCAAAACCGTCATAAGTTGCTCGATCAAAGAGTCCTTTTTACTACTCTTACAATGTTTTTCAGAACTTTTCTAATTTGGAAAGCGCTAAGGACCGGTAAACTATGCTTAGCATATAACAAAATGCTATTTCTAAAATATTATAGTACTTGAATTCGCCTATTTTTAATAATATCTTTCTAAAAGATCACCACACCAAGTAGTGGAGAGAAGCCTCACACTATTACTTTTTCGCCTCCTATGTTTGAGAACTTTCTTAGTGTATTTTGGTTCCATCTCATGTTTTGGAGGCGACTAATTTCGATACATTATTTTAGAATTATTCGTATCCCTTTGTTTAATGATAAAAAAAAAATACATTTTTGAACACTTGTTAACTGCACCTTTCACATTTGATAGAAATAGCCAACTACAGTATGGACACGCGGTGCTTTTCCAAAAGTAACATCTTCCGATACCCATGCCTTAAAGCTTTTCCCGACCCGGTTGTAGTGTAAAAGTTCTGCAGACACAATTGTCGTCCTTTTAGCATCAGATGACTCCCAAAAAAACCAGTACCGAATAATGTAAATGGTTCACTATTTGTCTATAGCACCGCCTTAAAGTCTGTTTGCGGACAAGTTTTCCTTGGGGTCGGTTTTGAGTTGTTCTCAAACCATGCCTTTTTTACTGCCATTGATAAGAAATCTTTAATAATAAATTTATTACCATGTCCTTACTATAGATCAAGTGGTATGAATGAATCCGTATGTCAAAATATAATATTAAAAAGCCTAAAACATTTTACTTACCAGAATTTTTGTTCTAGTCTTATTGATAGGACTAAAATGATTTTTTTTAATGAAATAAACCTAAATTATTACCTAATTCGAGTTTTCATAAGTATTTTACTCACTTCTAAAAAAAAGTACGGCAACTATTTGTATCTTTCGTTTTTTTTTTCTTAACTGGGCTTTAACTGTCTTTAATTAGCTGACCAGCCAAGTATCAGCTACAAAAGTTAGTGTTCATTTCCCATAGAGCTTTATATCTAAAGTATTAAAGAAAGAAAATATTTTTGTCCTTAATTTAAAGAACACAATGTAATGTTTGTTGTAATAATTATTACACTACAGTTTATACCGTGCTTAAGCTCATGTCAGTACCATAACTATTTATTTCACTTGGAGTAGGGGGGTGTCTTTAATTATGTGTCCATGACTGTATATTGAGTCATTGACACGTGTACGCTCGCCTCCTCTCCACGCACGGCACAGAGCAGTCTCGACTGCATGCGAGAGCCAGATGCTAAACACTTACCTATTACCGCCACCACCAACACCCGCTAAACTCTGCTGGAGCATGTCTGTCATTGTGAAGCAACTTCCTCGCAGCTGCAGTTTCACTGAACTCTCCAAATTAACGTCATAAGGTTGTCGGAGCCTCCAAGATCGAGTGTCTGTTTTCACTTTCGAACTACCGTAGGTAGCTGTTCCATACATTAGCATATTGAGAAAGGTCAACTACTTATAGCTTTCTGAATTCCTAATGTTTCTATAAATGATATTTAAATAATAATTACCTGTTACAAGAAATAGCCTTCCGAGCTTAATAAATGTTTATTAAATTGAAATACATAGTTGATGTAAGAGTACGCAGGTAGCCTCAGGTTGTGTGCGTAATGTGGATTGTGTGTTTAATTACAGCGAGGCTGCGCGTGCGCCGGTGTCGCGAGGTCGCGCGCTGAGGTCGCAGGTCAACGCCGGGAAATGACATTTGCGCTAAAATATTGTCACGAAATACTATTTTATACTAAGTGACATTATGAATAATATTTGAATGAGTCTTGCTTGCAGCACACTGGCGTCAGGTTGCGCGAACAGTATGTACTTGCGGATAGGAGCTAAATGATAAATGGCGAGACACACGCACAACAATACGTAGTGCGAAGTGGTGCGACGAGGCGAGCCGCGGCCCGTGCGCATGGCCGACACTGCCGCCCGCCCGCGCCGCGCCGTGCTCACAGCGCTCCACAATGCGCGACACATTACGCTAACCTGCGCTCGACAGCCGCCGATTATAGCTAATCATATAACTACGCTGTGACATGTCTGTGTATTCATGCTAATAATTCACTCAATACCTGAATATTAAGCGTTTAACTTTGTGTTGCAAAAATAACTAGGTAGCCAGGTACCTTTTATATGTATTTTTGTAACAAAATTGCAGTTTTAGTCAGTAATGCATACAATAACATCTGTATCAATAGACGTGTCACCGGGCGCGCACTTCCGTGCAGTTGGCTCTGCGGTCTTGTGTTCTCTACAGTACCTGCACACCGGATACTAAACAGTCGCCTGACAGCTGGGCCCGATGGTTGGAAACGAAACATTTTTTTAAGAAAATCGTGAAATCAATCAAATTTTTAGTCGGCGTGATACCAGCCAAATACCTGATCGTTCTAATGTCCGTCCGTATAACTACCATTCACTTTCATGCTAATTTATGAACCCGAGCAAAATGTCAGCCGACTAAAAGCGTTTACAGTGCGCGGGCAATCTTAGGTACCTTCTCTCTCATGGTGGTGGGTTCCTGTATGCCACAACAAGGAGTATATTTCCGAGCGTCTGCAACAGAAAACGAGGGGTTTCGTCACGCCGAGCGCGCCTCAGCGAGGAACTCTGACCTTATGTCGCCCGCTGAATATTATTATATTCGACAAATGTCAACTGCATTCATATAGGAGCTCTCCGACACACAGTGCATTGCATAGTCTATCTGATAGTAAACACACGGAGGTACTATCTACGTTTGTATTTACGTTGCGACCGTGGCGAGCGTGTCATACTCCGCAGGAGACAACTGATTGTATGAGATGACCTGTCACCGTGTATAATGTCACCACATAAGTAAGTATGTTTAATGTCCTAACGGTCGTGTTCACACGGAACCGCTTCTAAAATGAAACTAATCAAATGTAAAACAAACGCCTTGCATACGAGACGGTGTAGAACAGTGTGGAGTTGTCATAACATTGCACGTGCAACGCTACATATTGTCTGCAGTCGCCAGGGTGTGGTGTCCCGCTGGTCCGGGCGGGCGAGGCGGCTCCCGTGACAGGCTCGCGCGAATCAGCCACATCCGCGCATTACTTCTGAGAATAAATCCGCAGTTGACAGTAATTGGTCGGGATTGCACTGCATAGCTCCGCCTGCACTCATTCAATCTAGATCGCGAGCTAAATATAGCCGCGCCTGGCGCACTCGACCTTCGCCGAGCTCCTGCAGGGCTGCGTCACCGCTCCGAGCAGCTCGGCTCATGGCAGACAAACATCCATCCCCGGCATATGCACGTCGCTTGCAGCATACGACGGCAGAGGTGCAGCTACGGTCATTATTTATCGTAAGTCTATGACCACGGGTATATGACCAAGTTCGTGAATTCATATTAAATGTTGCGCAAATTGTAAAGAAACTCATTTTTAAGGTTAACTAGCAATAATACTGCAATAGTGCATCTATGTAAAACTAAGTAAATGTCTTACGTGTTATAAATTGTGTGCCAAGTGAGGGAAGTGGGACGCGCTACAAACTTGCTCGCACACACAAGCATTTGTAATGTCATCACGTTTGAGGGATCTCGATGCAAAAACAACGTATCGTGTTTCGTGAAGCAACATGTGCAGCCCCCCCCCCACGCCCCTCGCCCCTCGGATGAGTCATGGTGAGTACAACAAGTTGCGGCTTACACAGACTCGCATGAGCAGCAAGCATGTAGTTAGCGCGAGTCGGGCTGGAGGAGCTGACTTCATGACTCTGGCGGCGGCAACGTGTAATGGTTCGCAGTACTCGAGTGATGCTGTCACGGCTATCGCTGGCGTGCTTGATGAAACTGCTCCGGATTGGGTAAACAGTTAAATTTACAGATTATGAGTATGACATAGAATATCCCCTCTGTCCAGGGCTCCATAGAGAGTTAAACCAATCGATCGGGTTCTCACATTATCAAGAATTCTAAGGTTCTCATGCTTGTTTTATTATTTAACTAGTAATTCAATATAAGTAGGTACCAGGTGTAACGATTGTCATTTCTATCAGCAAATGTATTCTAATAACGTTGGCTTCAGTTATCATGAGATATTGATACAAACACAGCGCGTGTCTGCTTCTCACACGTAATGCGTTACTCTATAACAACACCTCGGCGAGGTGTCTCCGGCACGCGCAGGCGCAGCTGGGAACTGCTGCCGGCGCTGCTGCTGTGCTGACTCTCCAGCCTCATCTCGCAGTATAGCTTACACTGGCGCACCGCCGAGCAGCACGTCGCGGTCACGCATAGAAGCGCGGCGTCGCGCGATGTCGCGACAAAATACAAATATTTAGGTTGTCGGCCGCCGCCCCCCGCTCTAACAATAGTCGCACTCCGCACTATTTGGGTCGCGATCATGCGTCCATTCACATGCTACTGTAAAAATAGAGATACCTACATCATTTGTTTATTCTAACTAATGGTTTGCACTCGCTAAGCCTAACGTCAAAATAGCGCCACGCCTACAACTCGCGGCGTCATGAATTGAAACACGGACATCGCAAACAAATTGAAAAAATTGTAAACACAAAGAGTGAACAGTCGCAGGAAGCGTCGACACACTCGACACTCGGCGTGACGTCACGCGCACAGTTTGTTGACTTGCGCGCGCGCACTAATGTGTTACTTTAATTGGCACAACATATCAGTGCGCACGATACCTTCCCGCCGCCGCACCGCTGCTGTGTCTACATCACAGCCATCTCGAACTGAATTGCTTCCCTAAAAGTTATTCCCTAAGTTTATTGTCCAACTTAATTGTATGTAGTACGACCAATGCAGCCACCGACGACTCTCATACGTTGATAGATCAACATGTTCAGGCACAGAGTACTAAATAATTGATTGCTACTTCGCTCGACTTGATGATGACGCTACACTCACAAATCTTAGCGTAACCGGGCCGCTATGTATGTGGCATGCAGCGTGTGTCAGTTACATAGAACAATATCCTGAACCACAACAACAAGACTTGCAGTTGAAGTCGCCTCGGTAACACTTGTTGTTGGTGTTTACTGCTCTTGTTCAACTCCTAAAAACCTAAAGTGGAAGCCAAACTGGCCGGAACCACGAACTCACCCGAATTAAGTAAATCATAGTATGTACAGTACATAAGTTTAGTATCCTCGGACGATATGTGATAAATATAATATCGTCGATAGGCGCACAAGAACATCATTTTGCAAATGAATCATTCCCCCAGAAAAATCGTTACTAAGCTTCTCAAGCACTGCTCATGCTGACACCTTTCAACAAAGCACATTTGCAAGAGCCAAGCTTTATTATCCGAGATGATAATATCTGTGGGAGTTCACTACATGGTTGCGTTAGTGTCGTGCGCAGCAGCAATTTAATTTGGTTTTAACCAACATCAACAGAGTTCAGTTAAAAGAACATCAGCAATGAAATTAAAGTATCATCTTCCATGATGGTTGTGTGTGGCGGGCGGTGGAATTGGGTCGGCGGAGCAATGCTCCACTTACACAAGTAGCTCGCGACCTCGCCTGCAAACGGACTGAAGCCGCCAGCCAGTCCCCGGCCGCGGAACCACGCGGGCCCAGTGGTGACGATCACCAGACCACACTGTCAGTGTTAGCTACTAAGCCAAACAACTAACTATATGCAGTGTTGCGCGAGGCACAGCACAGCCACGCGTACTCCCCAGTCGCTCCGGGACCCACTCCCCAACTATGGTGGCTGTTCACTCTCCAAAAGTTAAATAACATTAGCTGACGCCGCGACCTTATGTGCTCCCTATTCCTAAACTGCTTCTGCGTCCTTATGTCCTTATTCACAAGTTATTTGGGGTCGGCGCAATATGTTTCCCGCATCTATTCCTTCGTGTCAGATGGCATACTAGTATCCTTACCTTCTTTCGTATTCACGTGCACTCCCTCAGCAACAGGGTCAGGGAACATGTTTGATGTCGTCAAAGAACTGCTATGTTGACGCGGTGATAAATCACTGATATTGCTTTGTAGATTCAAAATTGGACACAGGCAGGTTTGCTAGATTTGGAGAAATAGATGACCCCACTGAATTGTCATGGCCTTTTTCAAGGTATTCCGCAATAGCCTCGACAACTTGTATGCTAGCGACAGCTTTTATGGCATCGTGTACGGACGGATGCAATATCGTTTCATATCTTCCGTATTGACACATTCAGTCAGACTACATAAATATTTTGAAAGTTATCAGTCTGGTTGTTGGTGCCAGATTACCGCTATCAGATAATAACAAAAACTGAATGTAATCATTAGCTAACGGTATTGAGTTTCGCCCAGCCGGCAGGGAGACGCCGCCGGCGCAGTGCTCGAGGCTGCGCTGCGCCCACTGGCAGCAAGGAGCTGCGGCTTGGATGCGCCGGGGGTGGGGGGGGGCGGTCAAGGCCGCGCGCGCACGCGGCCGCGGGCGCCGGCTCAGTTCGGGCCGCAGTCCCCCAGCGAGCAGTCGCGCCGGTGTCCCTCCGCGAGTGACAGTGTGTGTTGTACAGTTACGTTGTGGCAGCAGCGGGTCGTCGACCGCGCGAGTATGAGCTCGCGCCCGCTCCGGCCGCCGCCGTCCCGCCCTCTGCTCTGATCGGGATCTGCTCAAGGTGAGCTGCGGCTTCCCGACGACACCCGCCGCGCTAACCGGTTGTGCGCGCTCCGACCTCACGAGAAGCGTCTGCGCCGCATCGTTATTATATTGTCCTAATTCGCGGGCGGCTCATCACTGAAGTGTTCGCTCGACCGCTGGGAAGCAGAGTGGGCGCTCAAGCTGCGACGGTATTGATAAAACTTTGCAATTACCTCGGCTCGGCGGTGCAACCCGAGCCGAGACTGGTGTCTGTGCTGCTAATTGTGATGTGCTCATTTGGATAACGGTCGCGCTGTGTACACACAATACTCGACACTTTCGGCTGAAAGCTTCGAGTTTCTTTCTGTCAATAGTTGGGATCATTAGACTTGTGAGTGGTGTTCCATTGTGTCCGCAACACGTTTAGAAACTGCTCGCCTGGCTTAAAACCAGTTGCGTTAATGGTGTCAAGGTACGGTCTTTCTAACACGACTGACATATTTTTCTCACTTAATTACAGTATTACAAATACCGCTAACCGCTATCTCCACACTAAGTTCTTTATTATCTAGCATATCGAGGGTCAGGATTAGCCCGTAACAATGCATGGGTGCAATGGCCTGTGAGGTATAATTATGTGCTACCGAGTCGGGAGGGGCGACTACCTGCGCCAGGAGTGCAATCCCTTCGCGACTCGAGCGCTGTACCTACGCAGCCAATGCACTTTGTCCGAGCGTATCCATAAATCAGTTACCCATGCTCTTACTTCTTTGTTAGCACTGCTTGCGTGTTACTAACATTCTGAATAGACTGTACTGTGTACCTACTAGGGCTTTCAATACCGGTATTACGGGATCCCGTAATACCGTGATCACGGATATATTTTGGTATTTTTTCAATACCGGTATTGAGGAGCCAATACCGTGATTACGGTATTACATCTTTTTATAATTTTAATTATTGTGGTTTGTTGTAACAAGTAACAGGAAGTTGTTTTAAATAAGATAAATAACTACGACTCGTAAGATGTATGTACCAACTCGTAATCTTATTCTCACACTTCACACTTGTGTATTAAGTGCCAACCCGCCCAGCATACTCGCCCGCTGATAGTTCTTCAGCAGGGTTTTGTCTCCCTTTTTGAAGAACAGGACGATAACACTCCTACTCCACGCCTCTGGGGTTCTCCCTTCAAACAGGACGGCATTAAAAAGCTTCTGGAGCTCCCCCAGTATGGGCTTACCTCCTGTTTTTAATAGCTCTGTTGTAATGCCATCCTCGCCAGGGGCTTTTCCATTTTTGAGCTGTCTCAGAGCGATCTCGATTTCGCCACTGCTGACTTCTGGCAGGTCTTCGGTGAAATGGCGTGTTAATGTGGCTCTAGAATCCTCATTTCCGGGATAAGGTCGAGATGCATGCGATGCGTATAACCTAACCGGCCATAGAAGTTTTCCACTTCCGAAAAGACTGCCGGCACCGAAGAAATGACTTCTCCACTTGTTGTGGTCAGCTTCGTCAAGTGGCTTCTTCCAAGAGATTGTACGAATACCTTTGACCCCCGATTCAGCTCAATTGCTCTTTCAAAGTCAAGAGTATTGGAGCACCGGAGGTCGCATCGTACGTGCTTGTTGATCTCTTGGTTTAGAGCCCGCTTAGCTGACGAGGCGGGTTTTCACGTCGTTTCTTCATAATCCCTGACGCTGCATGTTACAGAATCTCGAACCTTCCTCCCTGAGGATCCGAACCACATGTCCACCCCACGTCGAACATGTCGAACCACATATTCGTGGTTCTGGTTAACGTCTGTTGTGGTTTCCACGGCGGCAAATCGGTTTTCCAAATTTGACTGGAACTTTTCAGATCCTGTCATGGTTTGGAGCAGTGTTGGTCGGAGCCTGGCCTTCATCAGACGGAAACGTTCGGCCTTGAAGTTGATATTCAGAGAGCCTCGGACAAGTCGGTGATCGCTACCGGTGTTAAACCTATTGATCACGGAGACGTCTCTGACTATGTGCTTCTTGTTCGTCATGATGAAGTCAATCTCATTTTTAGTCATAGTGTCGGGGCTCTGATTGGACGCTTTTTGAAACTAAAGGATTGTGTTTTAAAAGTTTTAATCGATCTAAAATTAAACTCCGATTTCGAATTAGACGAATTCGATTTGACAATATTAAAAAATGTTTACAACAGCCTTTCTGTAGTCAAAGTAACTATATTAGTACTGTACTATACGGGATGCCAATTTACTAAAAGCGGATATTGCGCTAAAATTTATGTTGACGAAGTTAGATGGTCAAGCTAATGACTTAAGCCAAAATCTTGCAAAAGCTCTTCGAAGACGCATAAAGGAGCGACAACTTTTAATATCTGGATTATTGCAATATTTGCATGACCGACAATACCGTGATCACGTGATCACGGTATTGAAATTTCTAATACCGGTATTGATACCGGAATTAAAAAAATCCGGTATTTGAAAGCCCTAGTACCTACCTGTAGCATACCAGGAGCTGGCCCTTGTTCACGTGCAACAGTCCCTACTGCCACCAGCAGCTGCTGGCGGCAGTAGGCCAGCCGTACAACAATGACATGTGTATTCAACATCATAAACTATTTGCGGTTTAAATGTTCACATAAATGCGTAATTGTACGTTGAATAGTTCCGGGTACGGGTGAACCGCAGGGCAATGATAGAACTGATGCTAGGCCACCTGCAGCACTGACCTTGGTTTTGCTTCAATAAACAGCAGCATATGTGGTGTAGAAATGTTCCGCTCTCCTGGTATTAGAGCTGATTCATACACGAGTAGGTAAAGCTAAGTGAAGCTCAGTAAACACCCGGCAACACGGAATGTTGCGCGCGCATGACGTCATAACTGTTTATTTGTTTCTGAAACAGGTAGCTACAATTTACCCAGGAACTTCCTGTTTTGAAAAATCCTTAGTGTTAAACAAATCATAAGACGCAACATGACTTCAAGTGTTCCGTCTTAAACAAGCTGGTTAATGTAGGTGTCCTTACGGGATCGTCTGCGTTATAATCTCGTAGTCATCTGTGATGGGAATGTGTGAAATTCCAGATTTGTGAAATATATTAACTATGATTCCACATGATTTCCTTTGTAGTTGTGTAAGATTTTGACTCGTGAATTATCATAAAGATTCCACTAAATACTTGTAATGCTTAATATTCTAGACATTGCTGATTATGTAAATGATTTTATTCTTCGTGTTTCGCTTTTGTGTTCCGAAATTGTGGTTTAGCAAAAACTAAAGCCACATTCCTCAAACAAGCCATAAATAAATGACAACAATCAATACAAATTGTCAAAACTTGACTATTCTACATCGCTGTGCTCGCACTATCGCTGATACTTTCCAACTCATCCCGCCTGTTGAGCTGAGTAGGTAGCTACATATATTCTTCTAAGAACATGCCCAAAACCTTATATAAAGGGACCGTGTACCATTTGACTCGACTTTCGTTTGCTTGTCAATTCAATCAACTGAAAACCACTCATTTTAGTTTGAGGGCCAACTCAAAGGTACCTACTATATTAAAATTGTACATACTTAGAGGAAACTCGTTTTGTAATTGAAACCGTTTTGTAATTATTATGAGTTTATTAAGGTAGCGCCGATGAGCACTGAACAATCAATTAGAGGAAAAAATAATTTTTGAAAATATTCAGCATTCTCTTTGCTCACCTCACAACATTCTTGTAGTGGTCCCGTCTGGCGAACAAATTCTTCAAAACTTTATTGAAATCCGACTCAGTTGATACTCGCAGCTCTGGAATCCCTCCCGGAGCATCCCGGCGAAAACCCACGGGCGCCGCTCTGGCCTGCATTCAAACGTTAAATGTGTTTGGGAACAGCATTACGCGATATTCCGTAACGATGTTTCATTAAACATCAACGAGGGTTTGACAAGAAGCCGTGCATTATCATGTATCAAGTGCCTGCGCAAGACACCACCTAGTCTGTGAGAGTGACAGTACTACATGTGACCAGTCAATACAATATGTATACATGACTGACGCTTACGAGAGGTTGCGACTGACCAATACAAATCCTCTCGGCTGATATTGTATCGGTCACTGACAGAAGGAACTGAAAAAAAATCCGTTTTGAGCAATCAAAAACTAAGTAAATCTTAAGATACCCGGTCGCTCATCGTAAGTTCTAGCTAAAACGCAGCAGATCGCGTTGAATGAGTTGAAGTTCTTCATAAAGTCATGTTAATACGCATTCAAGTCACAACCGAGGTTTACAGTTTTTGAGGGAACCGAATCAGAGATCAGAGATTCCTATGTAGTGGCTCGGTTCTGTCCAGAGCAGTTCTTTCGACTTCGATAAGACATATACATATATTGATTATAAAATAGTATAAGAGCTTTTGACACAACGATAAATTTCGACGACTTGGTTGCGAAGAAGGCCGAGTATACGTCCCCGGGGCACGCCGTAGTTTCTCGCCTGTGGTGGGACTGGCTTATTCAAGTAATGTATTTTATTAATTGCATTGTAGTGTACAGTTTGCGTCTAGCTGCAGTATGTACAGGTATAATGTAACACGGCACTGCGCGTTTATGCTAATCGAGTCTAATGTCCTACAATACTACTTATAAGTCGAATGCTACGCCGGTCTCGATTATATTGCCGGTATAGATTCAGTCGCCTGCCGGACCCTCTCACTGATCTCTTCACGTTAACATAGGTACCAGAAATTAATGAATGAAACGAACGAAATAATTAAATCAAATTACGTTATGAAATTAATGAAAACTAATTATAAAATGTGTTAACGATATCTTGACAGTTTTAAAATTACAGATACATATATAATATATAGGATCGCTGTTTAGTCTGCAAATCTGTCTGTAGGTCTGGCTGTCTGGCTTGGCAGAACCTTGTCTGCTCCTAACGAATGCATTACCTTATTTGCCACTAAATTGTGCCACATTCGTATCTAATTGTGCTGTCTTTGGAAGAAGCATAACTAAAAAATTAAATTATAAATTTAAAAAAACCCCCGACCCAAAAAAGTACGCAATAATTATGACAAAAGGTTAAAAACGCTAAACCCTATAAAAAGCAAAAAATAACTTTTAACACTACGTAAACTAAATTTTGTCGTGTCGGGGGACCGCTCTAATTCATTACTTTAGGTAGATTCGTATTTTTTTTAAACGAATGTTGTAATTAGGTAGGTATCATTTGATTTATGTAAGTATTTATGAAGGTAAAAAGCGGTCCCCCGACACGTCAAAATTTAGTTTACGTAGTGTTAAAAGTTATTTTTTGCTTTTTATAGGGTTTAGCGTTTTTAACCTTTTGTCATAATTATTGCGTACTTTTTTGGGTCGGGGGTTTTTTTAAATTTATAATTTAATTTTATTTCATGCTTTTTAAAGGAGCTCCTTAATTTTTCCTTCTTTCATTTAATTTATTTTATCTTAAGATGGGGTCTCTAGGTCTCGGCCAAAGGAAGCTGTTTAACAATCCTCATGACAAACTGGCTCTGGGAGAATTGCACAGATTGAGAAACAATAAAGATTAACCCTTGGACATTCTAGATTTTCAGCAAAAATATAAATCGGTTTATCCGTTTCATTCCGGAATTCCAGGGTTTCATCCGCCACATCCCATTTCCAGCATCAGGTTCTCGTCAATCAGGAACATGAAGAGAACTCGTCAAAACAAATTCAACGAGCCCAAACTCGATGGGTTTACTAAAAGGCAGTTCAGGGTTACGTCTCCTACCTTCGTGCCCTAACAGCAGACCAGCTCAGTGGTTCCAAAAGACATTAGTGTTTCAAATTTCAGATCCCACATATACTTGCAAGTAAACTGAGCGTGTAACATTCCTATCACATCTAGCAAACGAGCTGATGACCTTGAAGACCTGAACTGATTTCCACCAAATATAGCTAAGAACACTCCCGACTGACATACCTTTTAAACAGAAAAAACCGCATTACAATCGGATCATCCGTTTGGGAGCTACGATGCCACATACACACACACACACACACACACACACACACACACACAGACACGTCAAACTTATAACACCCCGTCGTTTTTGCGTCGGGGGTTAAAGAGCCTGCACAGGCAGGCGTCACCCTCTAGATCCCTCGTTCCTCAGACTGATAACTTCCCCCTGGATGTCAACATGACGCAGGGTGGTGGTTTTAGAGACAATACGATTTGGGTGAGTTATATATATGTATACATATATCTTTATCCACCCGAAATATAGTCAACAGACCTATGTTTTCGGAAGCAAAAAGAATCACAAAGCACCAAAAGTTTGTCTTTAGGTTTATTACCACCTTTTTTCGTTTGGAAGGTATAGGACATACCAACAAAATATGTGCATCATGAATTTTACTATTACTAGCCTATAATGTCCCACTGCTGGGCAGAGGATCCCGATCTTTCGACCGAGTCCACCAGTCTCGACAGTAGGCGTCTAGTTCGCCATCTCTTCTGGGACCTACCCCGCCTAAGGGATGTAAGGGGTCCCAAACAATATCTTTCGGGATCCAAGCCAACCTCTCCTGCTCTCGGTACACCCTGCTAAATAGCAAACGAGGCTCTGGCGACCTACCCACCAACCGTGCACTGGACTAGCATGGTGGGGCATGGTCCAAACCTCCATGAGTTACACACCCACAGTGCATAATGAAATTACATCAAAATAGTGTAAGCAAGTAATATTAAAATAGCGTTCGTCCGGGATGCGCTGATAAGCAGTATCGGAGAGTGTGCGGCCTGGTATTGTGTGCCCCTCTCCCCGCGCCTGCTCGTACCAGAGAGACGGCGCGGCGTTCTGCAACTGCTCGGTTCCGTAGAGCGAGGACAGCACACTGACTTGCTTACAGACGAGAGTTATTTGGTCAGTCGAGTGCACCCTCGCATGTGGTGGTGCGTGCGGCAGTGTCGTGCGGCCGGCAGGAACAGGTAGCCCGCGCGGTGAAACGCGCTGGTTTCTCCCGCGCGGTGAAACTCGCGCCCGCAGCCACGCGCCCGCCGCACAATACGCGCGCTGAGAGTGTTCGCACGCTGATCATAACATCACGATTAAATAATCAACACCACTCCGACGCTATTATGTGCCGCTACCCAACAACGCACATAAACACCGCCAAGGTACCGGCGGCCTATTGTCTGCGTTATCTACCATCACGGCGGCGGTGCTCTCAGGGACTCCAACCGCTCCAAACAGACTTCTTCTTATCGAGTGAGCTGCAGGCTTAATCACCTAACGAACCCTGGCGTCAGGGCATTCTCAAGATAATTATTGACTCAAATCCGCCTGACGGTCGCTGACGTGGAATTGTAACACCCCGATTGCTACTGTACAGCATACAGAACCATACCAGAACCCATATAGTGATTTCGGCCGCCATGAGACAACTAGACCAAGAAGGCAGTAGCAAACATGCTCAATGCATTGCTCCTTCCTCTTAAGAAAAAGAGCGGGTCCTCGTGCGGTGCCGTTGCGCAACATGTGCACCAACTCATGAGCGAACAATCACATAGTAAATTAAAACAACAAGCTGATACGTGTTAACTAAGTTTTGGTAGAGACGTGGGAGTGATGCAGCACCGACCGGCGCTGCCTCGCTACACGCTGTGTTTCGCACGTGCGAGCTTCGGCTTCGGCACTCATAGAAAGGATATTTTCTGCTGTTGAGACTACACACCAGAAGTGCGGCATTTCAACAATATGTAAAATGCATCATCTATCAGTTACACACAACATTGTTAGCGATATCCGAGACGTTGCATATCTCAAGTGTTATCTCTGTCCATCTCCCCCCCCCACCCCGCCGGCGGGCCACACCGCGGCACACTTTCTAACAAACGAGGCACACCGTGCTCCAGCCCGTTACGCGAACACTTACTGCACTACGAAGAACGAGCCGAGATGCACCAACGAATAATAATGGTGCATCACGAAAGTTCTCTGACCTAATATTGTAAGAATCTCGAGTCTGTTACTGGTGCTGCAGTCGCTTACGCGAGCACCACCACGCGTCGCCGGGACCGCTGGTACATCGACAGGCTGCAGATAGCTCAGGAAGGTGATCGCACGAGATGAGCGCAGTGCAATATCAGTAGTGCGCTTTCTCTCGCCCGCTTCCAACGTCACGCTGCACTGCAGGGCTGCGATGTAGCGTCGTCTCACACACACAAGATCATCGACGATCGATATTATTGGTCTACATTTCTACAACATTGAACTAGAAGTGCTATTCTACTCGATGCACTAGTCATCAACTAGGTCTCCAGGCTTATCTCGCGGATTCCCCGTGAGCATGAGGCGTATCGGAAGCAGGACTGTTGTACTCAAGTCATGCTGAAGTGCGGAACATTAGCGCGGTGTCATCCTTGCGGCTGCGGCTGATAAGCGATGCCGGCGATAAGCAGATAGCCGGCGATAGCGCTCCCGCGGCAGTGCTCGCGCGGCTTCCTGGCGTGACACACACACGACACTGCCGACTTCATGCGCTGCGCATGCGCCGAGGTAAGCCACGGCAGAAGCTAAATCTGATGTGAGCCAGAAAAAAGAACATGCGTTTCTAGAATTAGCTTCCGTTCACCAGTATTCATATTATTTTGTTTCATCAATTACTCTTATTGAAGTGATACCTCCTGTGATTGTATCTGAGAAATCTGTGCTGTTTCGAACTGTATTACCTACTGTATAGAAGTACCTACCTTTGTGCGCTCGAATCATTTATGTTAGTTTAAAATATTGTTTCTCAGTAAGTGAATTATGTAATTCTTTATGAGAAATAAAGTTGTTCTTAAACCTATTCACGTCAAGTTTCATTTGAATATTTTTCTCAAGTGTATGGAGAGATCTAATTAATTACGTTGCGTTTTTAGTGTTCATTAACTTGATCGTTAAAGTAAGGTCAGGAAATAACTCATTACTTACAAGTACAGTACCTTAATTAAATTGATTTAATTAAAATGCGGTGTCGTCATTGTGTCGCCGCACATGTCACCGTGAACTGCGCCGGCGCGGGCGCACTGCTGCATGCGCTTTACACTCGTATTAATAGACGCTCGTCGCACTCGCTCAGGATATGTATGTGGGGCTCAGTAGTGGATGAGTTCAGAATTCTGTAGGAACATTCGGATTAATTCGGAAGAGTTCGGTAGGCTTAGCGAACGTATCGCACAAGAAGGCGCCGCAAAGTGTCCCGACGTGTCGCGACGTGCCCCTGCTGCCGGAAGCTATACAGTATCATATTACTGAGGGAGTTGCTGCTCCCCCGTGTTCCCTGACGACGACCGCAGACGCGCACAACACGGATACCAACTAGATGCTGATGATGCCGATACTGAGGCTGATGTCGTGGTGGACATTGCTTTAAATGATAATAAAAGCTGTGTACATGTGTGCGAGAGTGTCACCTGCTACACACACAAGTCCACTACTGCACCAGACATTACACTGGTAGTACAGTCCACTAGTAGTGCTAGTTATGTCCTTTGCGTGCAGACTAGTTGCTAGGTTTAGAGGCAGCTGCAGTAGAATAAGCTGCCTATTTCCTGTACCTACTCAAGTAGTACATACACCAGGACACGTTATTTGCAGTACATATATGCGGTGTCTGGTACGCGGCCGCTACGCTACACTGGCTCGTTCTGCGCCATTAAATCATGATCTGCAGCTGTTCTAGCCGACATCTGCGTATTGTGCCGCGTGCGGCTCCGGTCTGCGTCAGTAGCTCATGTCGCGTGGTGGACGACTGCGAGCAACCTACTCAATAGATGTTCGAATAGCGGCTAAACTAGCCACTGTCAAATGGTCCCCATTCGAACCATGGGTATTCTAAAATCCCAGCTCTCTACAAAGTCTGCCTATCTTTTAGCCAGTAACTTGTATAAACTCAGCACTGACAGACTCTGTCAGAGCACCCCAATCTGTGGGTTGACCAATCTGTGGGTTGACTTAAGTTGAGGAATTTGCAATTTCATAAATCTGCAGATATACGCCCAATGAGGAGTTTTTGCAAGGTAAAGCCAGGTACTGCCGGCTGGTGCCTAACACTCGCGGGTATGAATGTGACGAGCTCTCTACAAACAGCCCGCTGGGAGCGGTCATCTCGCGCCACACTGTGCCTACTTTCTGCTGCTAACATATCCTACTAAACAAAAGTAAGACTGACTATACGCTCGCTAACACTTAAGTGCATGCACCCGCTGATTTATATTTGCCGTCCGGCAAGGATCTGCGCGCCGCCTGCAGGACAGACGATGTGCCAAGCGCGGAACTATTGCGGCTATGTATTCAACCAGGGCTGGTTTAGTTAACGAGATCAGCGCTAATGCGGCAGTGCGCTCAACTCGAACATAACGGTGACTTGGAGATCTTGTACGCACGGAACAGTTTAAGGCGACGAAACGTTACCAGTTATTCCGGTTTTTTGTTGAACTCATGTCAACCGACTTGTTTGTAGGAAATAGGAAGTATTGTTACTTGTATTCGAATATTTACATCTGGTCAGAAGAAAAAAATATATATTTTACCTGAGGGCAACTAATGTCTTATCATAAATTAATTTATTACGGCACATAAATGTATACGAAGATAGTTGATTCTCGATCGCACCGAGTATCCCTGAATACCGTCAATCATCTTGTGGCTGACTGCCTCGTTGGTCAAGTGGTCGCAAGCGCGACTGCTGTGCACCTAGTCTCGGGTTCGATTCCCGGGTCGGGTCGAAAATCGGCCTTGCACACCATAATCATTATTATAATACGCAAGGGGAAATTCCATTGTTCATGCGCTACTTTGGATTTTCCATTGGGCGCCAAAAAGATAGGTATAACACTGAATAATATGGCTACTGCCATCTTATTCTTTACTAGGTTCTGCCAGTATTTCACCCGCATCCCGTGAGAACCTCTGCACGACCCCATATAAAAAGTAGTGTATAGCCTTTTTCAATAAATGGGCTATCTATTACTGAAATAATTTTTCAAATCGGACCAGTAGTTCCTGAGATTAGCGCGTTGAAGTAAACAAACAAACAACCTCTTCAGTTTTATCATATTAGTATAGATAAGCTGTGCGATGTTACGTCTGTGCACCCGAGCGTTGCGAGTGACACATGTCACGTCGCACTATACTGATATGTTGCATGTAGATATAATGTGAAGATATTGCATGGGGTGCACCGATTTATGGGGGTTAACATAATGAGGAGAGGCTCATCAAGAAATTTAAAGTGTAGTCCGTCTGAGCAGCACGCCATGTGAGCGACGAGGCGCGGCGCGAGTGGCGCGCGTGACGAGTGTGTAACGAGTGCGCGTCGTGTTGCAGGTGATGCGCGGGTGGTGCGTGCGGTGGGGCGGCGGCGGGGCGCGCGCGCGGCTGCGCTGGCTGGCGGCGCTGCTGTGCTGGGGCGCGCTGGCGGCGCTGGCCCTGCCGCGCCTGCAGCCGCGCCGCGCCGCGCCGCCCGCGCCGCCCGCGCGCCTGCTGCTGCAGTCCGAGGCGGCGGCCTCCACGCCCGCGCCCGCCACGGCGCTGCCCGCCACCGACGCGCGCGTGCTGTCCGAGGCCGAGCTGCGCGCCGACGCCGAGCGGCGCCTGCCCTCGCTGCCGCTCACCTACTGGCACAAGCACAAGGACGACAAGAACAAGTTCTTCAAGAAGAAGGACTGCGCGCCTTTCCCTTCCATCTATGACCTGGAGTTCCACAATACGTACTGGCAGACGCTGCGCGCGAGCACGGGCGTGTTCCACATATTCGGCGCGTACCTGGACGCGCGCAACACGTCGCGCATCGGGCCCGCCGTGCGCATGCTGGCCGTGCACGACCGCATCGCGCCCACGCTCACCACGCACTGCCAGCTGTGGTTCGAGGAGCTGGAGGCGCCCGTGGTGGTGCGCGTGCTGGAGTACAAGTACGTGTGGAACAGCAAGTGGGGCAACTACCGCGACCACGTGCTGCAGCCCTACCTGGTGGCGTGCGTGCTGCCGGAGAGCGTGCGCCACCTCGTGCCCGCCTCCGTGTCGCTGGTGGAGAACGCGTGCGACCGCGCCACCAACAACCTGCGCGTTCACTACGACCGCCCGCCGCCGACGCAGCCGCGCAAGGATTTCGCCATCTGCGTCAAGGGGCTGGACTTCCTGCACGAGGACCTGTCCGTGCGCCTGGTGGAGTGGATAGAGCTCGTGCTGCTGCTGGGCGCCGACAAGATCTTCTTCTACGAGCTGCAGGTGCACCCCAACATCACCAAGGTGCTGGAGCACTACGTGCGCGAGGGCTCGGTGACCGTGACGCCCGTCACGCTGCCGGGCGGCCAGCCCAACCTGCCCGGGCTGCAGCACATGTACCTCAAGAAGAAGCTGACGCACAAGCGGCAGATGGAGCTGATCCCGTACAACGACTGCCTGTACCGGCACATGTACCAGTACCGGTGGCTGGCGCTGCTGGACATCGACGAGGTGATCGTGCCCATGGAGGACCCCGACTGGGGGGCGCTGATGCGGCGCGTGCTGCCGCTGGCGGCGCCGGCGGACGGCAAGCCGGCGCGCTCGTCCTACCACGCCGCCAACCTCTACTTCCTGGACTCGCTGGGGCACGCGCACGGCTGGGAGGACGGCGTGCCGCAGTACATGCACATGCTGCAGCACGTCACGCGCACCAACAACTTCACCAAGCCCGGACAGTACGTCAAGGTGAGCTGGCCGACTTCTCTGTTAGATGTTGTACTTTGTCATGTACCTAGGTACAGCTCACAACACATCATCATCCTCCGAGCCTTTTCCCAACTATGTTGGGGTCGGCTTCCAGTCTAACCGGATTTAACTGAGTACCAGTTCTTTACAAAAAGCGACTGCCTATCTGACCTCCTCAACCCAGTTACCCGGGCAACCCAATACCCATTGGTTAGACTGGTGTCAGACTTATTGGCTTCTGACTACCCGTAACGACTGCCAAGGATGTTCAATGACAGTCGGGACCTACAGTTTAACGTGCCATCCGAAACACAGTCATTGGTGTCTAAGATATACTTAGAAAGTACATACCTACAAACTTAGAAAAGTTGCATTGGTACTTGCCTGACCTGGAATCGGACCCGTGCCCTCATACTCGAGAGATTGGTCCTTTGCCCACTAGGCCACCACGAACTCACAACATACAAGATTATTTATTTGTATAAACATGAGTGTACATAGAATTATGCAGGTTGTTACAAAAATAATATAAAGGAAGCCCATCATGTTTGGCCTCATAGGCGCACAAATATAAAAAAGGAACATTCTCAACATTTCTTACTCAAAATTCAGTTAAATTATAATAAATAAGCTACTAAGAAGACAATCAATACTGAGAAAAATTAAGCAAAATTAAAAATTTTGAAAAAACCCACGACGTTAAAAATCTTATTGAAAAATAATAAAATATATTTTTTTGAATACAAGAAAATCTCAAAATTTATGAATAATTCATAAATTTTAATGTAGTTTTTATTATTTAACATTTCTTTATTCGCATTATCATCCCTTTTGCCTCTTTTTACACGCTTTTTATTAGCTTCACCTGTATGTTTGTATGTTTGTATGTTTGTAGGTTTGTAACCGACTTCTTTGGGCGCGATTTTGACCCACTTTAAACGGCCAGATTTCGTTCAATCTTTGTAGATTTATTGAGGACCGATGACAATACACTAATTTGATAAAATTATTCCATTTTTAACCGACTTTCCAAAAAGGAGGAGGTTACACATACACATCGATTACTCCGAGGTTTATAGACCGATTTACGTGATTCTTTTTTTGTTCGACTCGGAATAGCTGCCAGTTGGTCCCATAGTCATCAGGTCAGGATCTGATCATGGAAACCCTGAGAAATCGAGGGCAACCTTCGAAAGTTGTAGGCATACATAGGGTAAAAACTTGACACTCAGGTGTACGCCTAAAAGCACTATTCAACTGTGAAGATTTGGAGCTGACCTGATGATGGAGACCAGAGAGGGTCCAGGGAACTCGACAACTGAATATGTAAACTACCTCGTGTTTGGGCTTAAATTATTTGTATTGACAAGACCTATACAACAGTGAAGGTTTGGAGCTGACCTGATGATGGAGACCAGAGAAAGTCGAGGGAACTCGACAACTGAATATGTAAAATACCTCGTTTGGACTTATATTCTTTGTATTGATGAGAACTTCCCACTTGTATGGATAGTAACAACTATTCGTAATATCACCCGTGACGTCACGTTACGCACCAAATCCTCAACCATCAAGAGACCAACATCCAAAATATGTATTTTACCCGTAGCTGAATAAGTTTTATGTTTTACGCATGTTATTTCCGTTTCTATTGCACTAAATTAATTTTTAGCAAGTATAGAATTAATCTCCGTTAAATTATCTCGACAATAGTATGCAAAATATCTTGATTCCTTTAACTAACAAGGCTAGGTTAGGCAGGTTTAAAATTAAAAAGCTATTATAAATAATCCAAACTAAAAAGTAGAAAATAAATAATAGTTTTAAAAAAACTAAAAAACACGCTTTTTATAGAAAACCAAACTAAAAAAAATAGAAAATAAATTTTAATGAATTTAAATTAAGAAAATAGTGTTAAAAATTTCAATGAATATAAATTAATAATAGTGTGAATAAAAAAAAAATATTTTAAAAAAGCGTGGGGTGCTTTTTAAGATATTCTCGAAATGATAACACTCTACTCATATCCGTCAATAAAATATTTATGACTATTGACACGATGCAATGCACCCCACGCTTTTTTAAATATTTTTTTTATTCACACTATTATTAATTTATATTCATTGAAATTTTTAACACTATTTTCTTAATTTAAATTCATTAAAATTTATTTTCTATTTTTTTTAGTTTGGTTTTCTATAAAAAGCGTGTTTTTTAGTTTTTTTAAAACTATTTTTGTAAAGTAGGTCTTCCCAATCCCGCTTTTACCTTTTCAATTCATACAAAATTTTAAAATATACCTCTAAAAGATAAGAATTAAAGATTAAAATGTGATTTATTAGTAAATTTTGAGCTTTTCTTGTATTCAAAAAAAAAAAATAGATTTTTCGATAGGATGAATATGCGATGCATTTAACGCTCGATCAAACGAACATTCGATATTTTGAACACTCGGTGTATTGACTGCGCGATGTATTGAATGTTCGAGTATTTAGAATTTCGATTTATAGTGGTCGATCAATTGGCATTCGATTATTTGTCATTCGATTTGGCATAGTACACCCGTTCCGTCGTGGGTAAAAACTAAAGGTTCTAAGAATTATTTTATCATTCAGGAATTCTGAGATACTGTAATATGCTTTGTTTTCTAGAAATTTTCACGAAACACGCTTATTTCAAAGTTAATTTGATTGTTAGTGTGCCGTCCAAGTTGTAAGCTAGGGGTCGGGGCTGCGGGTTGTTCGAAAGAGGTACCGCGGCCCTAGCACATAAGGCCTACGACGGAACACGACGGCTTTTAGTCAGTAAGAGTCTGACACTCCCTCACCGCTGCTAACCCACAGCGGGAGGGGTCATTTGATGATTTTACGCCGTTAAAAGTTGTAAGCTAGGGGTAGTGTGAGTAGTAGATAGTGAGAGCGCGGCGTGTGTTGCAGGCGTTCCACGAGACGGACCGCGTGCTGGCGCTGCACAACCACTTCCCGCTGGCGTGCCTGGGCGGCGCGTGCAGCACGTACGCGCTGGAGACGCGGCACGCGCGCCTGCAGCACTACCGCGCCGACTGCGTGGCCGCGCTCAAGTCCTGCAAGGAGCTGAAGACGGCGCCCGTGCGCGACGAGACGCTGTGGCGCTGGCGCGAGCCGCTCGTGGCGCGCGTGGACGCCGTGCTGCGCGCGCTCGCCTTCCTGCCGCATCGGTGACCGCCACCACGCTCTAGGCCTGTCTATTCAATTCTAGTATTAAACCTATTTTTATAGTTACTCTACACGGCCTTTCATTAAAGTTCCCGAATAAGGGCCCAATCTATTTTACGGGTAACATGGTGTTCCCCGCGATTTCCATATCATCTGCCGAGTCTTTTCCCAACTGCGGCTGCGGTCCGCTGCTAGTCTAGCCGAATGCAGTACCAGTGTTTTTAGATTAGATTCCATTTTTATTTGAAAAAATATACTTTCAACATAATAACTTAATAATATGTACTTAAACTACCTAATGATATACGACTCATTACTAGAGAGACAGTAGACCAACGTTCCAACATTTCGCCCATTTTCTTTCTACAAAAACTGAATCTATGGTGTTACGCGTATAGATAGAGTAAGGACTGAGCATAAAAATAAAAAGCGTGTAAAAAGACGAAGTTTGTGAGTAGCAATGGTAACAGAGAAGCTACGTGGAAACCGGCTGTCATGGTATGTGATGCGAAGGAATGGAAATCACGTTGCGAGGAAGGTTTTATGCTTGAACGTGGACGGATGTAGTGGAAGAGACGGACAAAATGTACACGTCAACAACCACGGTGCATGAGCTGCCAGTCCTACCACACACTGTTCCTTTAAAACTATGTACATACCACGTACCGGTCAGTTTTGTTCTTAATCAACTACTTGCCATACATATCGTTTATTTGGTTAAGAATATAGGTACTGAACATTAATATAAATGTTTCATCATTATCATCATCAACGTCATCCTGACCACTTCGCATCATCATGATTCAAAATTCAATTCAAATATTTATTTGCTAGTCTTAAAAACCAGAAGCAGGTTTGTTTAACGAAGAAATAATTTTAACATGAAAATCAACTAAGATTTATCAAGAACGCGGCAAAATCGAATATGCAAAAGTATAACACGTCTTGTCACAATGACGTTCGAAAAAAGAATCCTACAAACACTTTGTCCAAACATAAATGCACGGCTGACTGGCGAGGTGTCTATGGTCGCTCGTTTCTACTGCCCTCTATGTAACCACTGGCAGCTAACACGGCCTCTCCTGACACCCTGACGTCCTCGGCAGGATCTGAATGAGCCTGGTTGAGTCTCGGAACACCTGCACATTCAATAAGCGAGTTGGATCTGGCTCAATTTCGTCATATTTAAATCGTGGTCTTCATCGTTTTTCTGGACACATAACACACAGTACTAATCCATTTAAACAAAGAAAAATAAATAACATCAACTTTAAATCAAATAACAGATACAAAGTGAATAACAGAACACTGGTATACCACCCAGCGACTCGCATAGAAGGCATAGGCTCAAAAGTTTGCATATCGCAGAAGATTTCAACACTGTAGGTTTGCATAGCTCCTAGTGTTTAGTTATACACACACAACATACAAATAAATCATGTAAATTATTAACCTGGTTTCGAGTGTAAAGCTGAACATATATCATGTAAGAAGAAATACAATTACTTTTACTTATTTGTTATACCGTGGGCGCAAGCGTGCACTCAAGCGCAAGAAATATGTTATCAATCAAGAAACATGTTATCAAGAACAAATAGGTACTCGAACTATAATATCCTGATCCTGGCACAGCAGCGCTCGTGCCGCGACGAGCAGCACCGGCACAGCAGCGCTCGTGCCAGGATCAGGAGCACCAGAGCGCTTGGGCCACGACACGGCCATTACACATTCTCGTGTTCAAGTCTGCGAACAAGCACTCATGACATACATTTCGTTCGTTCTGACCATCAAAATCTTTCATCAAAATCTGGAAAGCTTTTCGCTCTCAAAGAAATAAATTCAAGGCATAACTGAAATGAAATGAAATCGTTTATTTTGCAAGTTGGACATTACATCACTTTTACACGTCATTTTTAAGAACGCTGAGGTCGGCATTTCCTAATGACTGATCCCTGAGAAGAAATGCCGAAACAAACTCAAGGGTCATAGTCTCTTTTAAAGTCCAAACATGTTGTAAATCAAAATAATATTACGTGTGAGTGTCACCATGTACGCAGTCTGGAATGACCTTTTGAGGAAAGAGCCACATCAGGCTGGAGCTGACCAGTCCCAACAGACGGCACGCATGCATCAGTCGTCGTGTAGCTCAACCATATCTTAGGGAGCTCAACGACCTGTCACACGACGATACCAGATCTGCAGAACATTTGCGTAGGCCATTCAAAAATACTCAAACCCGCCAGACAGTATTTATGTTATAAGAATATATAATGTTGCTCGCATACACGATACTCACATTCACAATAATAATAAATAAATAAAAAATACAATTATAATATATAAATGTCAAAAAAAATGTCATTAATAAAATGTTATCTGATGATAATAATATTTAAATGTCAAAAGAACAATACACAGGCATTTGAAAAGATATCACTCACTAAGCGAGCAGCTCATTCCCAAGCTTCTTTATCATTTAAATAATCAGATATTTTGTAATATCCTTTTTTCAAAAGTTTGGATTTCATGTGATTTAATAGGTAAATCACGAACCGCGAAACGAACTTTGAAACTATGTCTCAGAAATATCATTCTTACTAATCAAATGTGTCAGCAATGCTCAAAACACAACTACCATTACGGTTTGATAAGTTACGTGTAGTTAATTTTATTTCAGCTTTTGCTACACAGAAAACTCATAGGTGACAATACCAATGGTTGGTACATTATTACACATTTTTCCACTTAATACAGCTAAAAGCATAATTACTTCCGATGTGTAATCAAAACAATAGAACAGAGCACCTGACCTCAATGCATGATATACCAGGTCTCCTATCCACTGGTTTTTATTACCGGAGTATGCCAAACGAGATACTGGCCGTCAGCACTCCGTACAGCATGCAAGCTTGTGCAGCAGCACAGCACCCGGGGAGCATGAAGTGTCACAGCACTCTTACTATGTCAAACGACACAGCACCTGGAGCGCTTACACCATCACCTCACACGGCTAAGGCTTATCTTCAATACCTGTAGTCAAAAGACAAGCAAGCAAGCATCTGGCTAAGGTAACCAAACATTCAATTGACAGACTCTCATGCATTGTCAGATTTGAACATTAGTTAACATCAAAAATAAAACCGGCCAAGTGCGAGTCGGACTCGCGCACCGAGGGTTCCGTACAAATCCTGTATAGATAAAAAGTGAGTCTCGCGCCAACCGTTAAGATTAGAACAATCATAGTTATGGTAATTTCGTGAGAGTAAAAATAGTTAATATTTTTTATTTTATAATATAACTAAAATAGTAGGCGAGAACCTTGTAAAAGTTATGTTATTAAAGTTATTTATATACAACATTTTATAGTCATCATTCAGAAACTGATTGAAAATAACTAATTATGTCTTAAAGGTCATTGGGCATATCTGACTCGCTTTGTAAAAAGTGGCGGACATGAATCAAAGTAGTTTTAAATCGTGGAGAATAGTATGACGTTTCTTTGAATATAAATATTTTATGAAAATTCCATGGAGACGAATGTCCAGGTTCGTTTGAAAAATATAAAAGACGAGCAGTTTCAGAGGATTGTACAGGTTGCAATGCTAGTTTTTATTGTTAAAGACTTTTCATAAAGAAGGAAGACGCCAATTCGGATGACCAGGATCTGATGAGGATCTGGAAACCCTGAGAAATCGAGGGCAACTCTTGAATATTGTAGGCACGCATCGAGTCAAAACCAGACATGTGAGTGTATTTTTGAGGGTACTGGTAAACAGTGAAGGTTTGGAGCTGATTTGATTATGGAGACTACAGAGAGTCGAGGGAACTCCTGAACGGTATGTTGCAACTACCATGTGTTTGGGCTTATTTTATTCGTATTGGCGAAGACTTTCCACATAGATAGGTTTGACTGCCATTGTGGGATCGATAGCAAAGATCAGATATAGTTATGGGAACTCCTTTACAATTTATAACGTAACCTTGTGTTGGAGCTTATTTTATTTTAGGTGATGAGAATTCACTAGGTACTAATGGGATCTTTTATTTTTGAGGGATTAATCACCTAACGAGCCCCAGTTTCAGGTTTTTTTCGAAACTGCCTGATGTTGAATTGTAACTGTCGAATTGTAACAACGACTGCTAGAGAGTAGGATTCGGGGCTGCTGGCTTTACGTTTCTAGAGCCTTGACAAAAGTGTAGTTCTGTCCCTTTCTTTGTTTTATAAAGTCGGCTTTATTTTATTTTGGAGCATTTTACAAACAAATCCAACTTCAAACATATAAAAAAGCAACAAGAAAACAAAAGCAAGAAAGAAATTAAAAAGCTGTTAGGTGCGTCGGTCTAGAAGTCGATGTCTAGAGGATACATCCATATTTATTTAACCACCGAGATCTAGACCGATGCATATAAACAGTTTTCTTGTTGTTTTTAGAAGTTGGTTTTTTTTTGGAAAAAGTTTTTATTTTTAACTTTTGTGAAAGGTTCTCGTCAATGCGAATAATATAAGCCCAAACACGACGTAACCAAAACATACCGTTGAGGAGTTCTCTCGACTTTCTCACGTCGCCATCATCAGGTAAGCTCTAAACCTTCACTGTTTGATAGTATCACCAGACATACATCTGAGAATCAAGTTTTAATCCTATGCATGCCTACAATTTCTGATAGTTGCCCTCGATTTCTCAGGATTTCCATCATCAGATCCTGACCTGATGACAATGGAAATTAACGGCGAGTATACTCTTTCACCACAAAGAAATGATTTCTTAAATCCGTCACACTTGGTTGTTTAACTTCCCCATTGAAGAGAGGAAAATATTTGATGTTTACACGTGATTTTCTCTAGATTCCCATGGTTCACATTGATGCGACTAATGCCATAGTAAATCAGAGCCTTTATCATTATACTGTGCTATATTTCGTTCGTATCCGCCGTGGGTATGGTTTCCATACTAAGGTGCCCAATGACCTTTGAATGATTAAAAATTTTTCACAGTTTAGAGGCAATTATATTTAAGAAGTGTTTGATATGAATTTCAACTTTAATATCTCTACGCTTCATGTAAAAAAGGGTAGGTAGTAAGTTTATAATTATTAAAAAAATATTTTATGTCGTGTAAGCAAAAATAATATTTTAATATTTTATGTAACTTCAAATTTATCATTTTTGCAATTTTTCCTTTATCTGTACTATATAACGCTGCTTCGTGACGAATTTCAAGATTCTGAGTTCACGGGAAGTACCTTGTAGGTTTTGATTCCCTAGCGTGTGACGGAAATTCGTCTAAGGTGTCGGTATAACTGCTGTATCTTTTGATCGTGTTAACTTAGAAGTTTGATTTTTTCACTGCCTAAAGGGACAATAGACCTAGATATTTGGTATAAATTTCAATTTGATATCTTTATTCGTTCGTGAGAAATAAGGTAGTAAGTTTCATTTTATTAACATATTTTTTTATATTATATAACTAAAAAAATTAGATTTTCGCAATTTTTCCTATATTTGCATTATATGACAATGCTTCATGCCAAATTTCAAGACTCTGAGTTTACGGGAAGTATCCTGTAGGTTTTGATTCCTTTGCGAGTGTCCAAAATTTGTTGAAAATATCGACATAATTGGCTGTATCTTTTGATTGGCTTGGCTTAGAAGTTTGATATTTTCACAGCTTAAAGGGACAATAGACCTGAGTATTTCATGTGATACGTCCACGCGTTCTTGAGATAAAGGGTCTTGACAGACAGACAGACAGACAGGCAGACGGACAACAAAGTGATCCTATAAGGGTTCCGTTTTTTCCTTTTGAGGTACGGAACCCTAACTAGGGTCTGAAAACAGACTTTCAATTTGTAAAATGTGAATTACACCATTGCCTTCCATTGGGTTTACATGTTGGTTGTATCCCATTCTTGGAACTCTCCAGGCCTTCGAGGGCCACAACCACAGCAGCATGACACCAAAAATCTAGAGCCTGATGCATAATTTGAACTATTCCATTTCAATGAAAAACAAATTGAGTAAGTCAAAATCAAAACAGTGTGCATTTATATCACAAAAGCAGTAAACTTATATTTTTGTGTACTTGTTGAAACTCTCATAAGCAGAAAGATTATTCATATAATTGATTGCGTTCCACAAGTCTCACATGATGTTACAATTGTAAGGTTTTACAATTTAATAGTGTTTAAAACTCTTTCGATTGTAAAACTGGCAACTGACAACTGACGTCAGAAGGAACGCGGGTTTCTTTAAAAAAAAAGAAAAACAAAAGAAGGGGAATAAAAAACGGGACTTAGCTGGTCGGGGTTGGCTTTGGTAGTTAGCGATTTGAATGCTGGTAATTTTGTGTTTGATTTAGATACGAATACATACGAATTTGTGGAACTTGAGAATAAATGCTCATTGTAAACTGAATTAGTAAACTGGTTTTTCTCCAACGAGTATACTAGAGACACTTTCCACCACTACAACCAGAAGAGTCTTACACAATAAGCTTACAGCTACGTACATTTGTGGACCCTGTTAGGGCACAGCAACATTTGGCATTTAATGCCAGTACATTTAAAATACTTAAAACTAATTCTAAATTATTATGGCGGTAGTTTTAAACATTAGGTATAATAGGAATAGTTAATTTACAATTAAAATTACAAATTATTTAGATATTAGCTATTTTAGTGTATTGTAGTGTGTATATTATGTATGACTAATATTTATTTTGTCGTTCTTGTATTCTTGAATTGTATAGTATGCCTTTTTAGTTAGAATTTTCTTAATTTTATTTACATATACATTATACTTTGGTTCGTTTCTTATAGCATTTGGTAATTTATTATATATTTTTATTGCCATTATATATGGACTATTTGAATGTAATGTCATACAGGAAGTAGGTAGCATGAGCATGTTCTTATGTCTAAGTGATCTGGTTTTGTGTTTGTCTCCTCGGGTTGTGAAGAAGTTACTGTATTTCCTGACAAACTTGCATATTTCTAGAATGTAAATAGATGGTAATGTGAGTGTTTTGAGTTTAATGAAGAAGGGTTTGCAGCTGTCAGTTT
Source organism: Helicoverpa armigera (assembly GCF_030705265.1). Taxonomy (NCBI): domain Eukaryota; kingdom Metazoa; phylum Arthropoda; class Insecta; order Lepidoptera; family Noctuidae; genus Helicoverpa; species Helicoverpa armigera. Next base: position 9,990,523 of record NC_087141.1, read on the forward strand.
GGTCTACGTTTACAATAACGGAACGGAACAGAATATTCTTTACTGTACACCACTAGGATGAAACAATAGCTACAGGACAATACAAACAGGTATACACATTTAAATAGGCGTCCATATAGCTGAAAAGCAGTTTCCTTCAGATATTTGGATGGAATTAAACTGTAAAAGGAAAATACGAACGTCGTACGAACATTCCATTGAAATAATCTATACATACAATAAATCTGTAAAAAAACTGTGTCTGTACATTGAAAATATTAAAAAAAAAATGGGTGTAATCGGATGTAGCTGAGTACCAGTGCTTTACAAGGAGCGACTGCCCTATCTGACCCCCTCAACCCAGTTACCCGGGCAACCCAATACCCCTTGGTTAGACGGGTGTCAGACTTACTGACTTCTAACTACCTGTAACGACTGCCAAGGATTTTCAATGACAGCCGGGACCTACAGTTTAACGTGCCATCCGAAACACAGCCGTTGGTGTCTAAGATATACTTAGAAAGTACATACTTACAAATTTAGAAAAGTTGCATTGGTACATGCCTGAATAGAACCCGCGCCCTCATACTCGAGAGGTCGTTTCTTTGCCCACTAGGCAACCACGACTTTTAACAAGTTGACCCAAAAAAACTAGATTTTTCATAAGTCGCTACCAAAGGCGATTGTTTCGAGCTCCGTATCGGGCTCAGTTAGATACCGAGGCTGTCTCCACGACGCCTCCATCGCACCAGCTACCACCCTCCCCTGCGAGCCGCAGCCGTCAGGGACGCGACGGAAACTTCGTCACCATCTAGTTTATACGAAAGTCGCTAGGAAAGTGTACAGTTATATAGTATAGCTGACAAAACCGACAGCCCCGGATCTAGGGGGGGGCAAGCCGGGGCCCATGCCCCGGGCGGCAAATTCAGGGGGCGGCAAAATCAGGCGGCTGCCTGATTTTAAATCCTACATCACAGATTACCATAATAGTTACCTACAGGGCCGTCTTAACCTATGGTGCAGGGTGTGCGGATAACCCGGGCGCCTCGGTCTCAGGGGCCCCGCGGGACGGGGCGTTCCAGGACTAACAGAAAATTTCGATGAAATTACACCCGTTTGATAAGGAAGTTCCATTGTATCATGATACTGACAAGCAAAGTTTCCAAAAAAGTCGCCTTCGCTTTGTTTAATTGATAATTTTAATTATTTTTCACTTTTAACATCCTCCAACTAAGTGAAAAAAATTCTCGCTCGCTACGCTCGCGGCTAAATGACAATTTGTGTGCTATTTTTCTTCAATCAACGGCAACAACACAAATGGCTCTCTCACTAATCACGGTTTCTTTTTATTTGTACATAATTCCCAGTTAAATTTGTCAGTCTTCAAACAAATAACTTAAAAAAGTTCGCGCTCGCTACGCTCGCGGCTACTTGTTGCTTGGCAATGTACTTAATCAGGTACTTTTGTGTCGTAGACTCAAAAAATTTCGCGCTCGCTTCGCTCGCGCAATTTTACACACGTTACCTTGTTGACTTCATAAATGAAATCCACGCTGTCTTACCTTTCATAAGTCAAAAAAAAATTTTATGACGTCTCAAAAACAAAAAAGTTTGCGCTTACGACTGCTTGTTACTTTCATCATCAGCCTATCGCAGTCCACTGCTGGACATAGGCCTCTCCAAGTGCACGCCACTGAGATCGATTTTCGGCTTCTCGCATCCAGCTCCTGCCAGCCGTCTTGCGCAAGTCATCACTCCACCGTGCCTGAGGACGTCCTACACTACGTTTGCCGAGGCGCGGTCTCCACTCTAGAACTCGTTTACCCCAACGGTTATCGGTTCTTCGGCTAATATGGCCAGCCCACTGCCACTTCAGCTTGCTGATTCGGTGGGCTATGTCGATGACCTTGGTTCTCTGACGGATTACCTCGTTTCTGATGCGATCCCTCAGAGAAACGCCGAGCATAGCTCTTTCCATAGCCCGCTGAGCGACTTTAAACTTGTGGACCAGCCGTACCGTCAGTGTCCACGTTTCGGCTCCGTAAGTCATGACAGGTAGGACGCACTGATTGAAGACTTTTGTCTTTAGGCACTGTGGAATCGACGATGTTAGGACTCGACGTAGCTTCCCAAATGCAGCCCAACCCAACTGAATTCTCCTATTCACCTCGTCCTCAAAGTTGTTTCTACCTAACTGCAATGTCTGCCCGAGGTATACATATTTCCGAACAACTTCGAGAACGGCGCCGTGTATCGCAATCGGTTCCGGTAGAACATGTTCATTGAACATGACCTTGGTTTTGTCCAAGTTCATCCGTAGGCCGATGCGTAGAGAAGATTCAGCCAGGTCGTTAAGCATCTGTTGTAGGTCCTGCAGCGTTTCCGCCATGATGACGATATCGTCAGCAAATCTCAAGTGAGAGATGTGTTCGCCATTGATGTTGATGCCGCGTCCTTTCCAGTTCAGCGTCTTGAACATATCCTCCATTGCATTAGTGAACAGTTTCGGGGAAATAACATCCCCTTGTCTCACTCCTCGATGCAACGGTATGGGCCTTGTTTGCTGATTCTGTACTTGGACGGACATTGTAGCGGCTTCGTAGAGACATCTCATCACTTGGATGTATCGCCAATCTACTTGACAACGCTGCAGGGACTCCAGAACAGAAGATTTCAATAGTCAAAATATGCTAGACACAGGGGCTGATTATACTCTTCGATCTTCTGTATAATCTGCCGCACTGTGTGGATGTGGTCTATGGTGCCGTATCCGCTCCGAAACCCAGCCTGCTCCGGTGGTTGGAATTCGTCGAGTCTTCGCGCAAGTCGGTTCGTGATCACTCTTGAGAACAGCTTATAGACGTGGCTTAGGAGGGAAATGGGTCGATAGTTCTTCAACTGGGTTTTGTCTCCCTTTTTGAAGAACAGGACGACAACACTCCTACTCCACGCCTCTGGAGTTCTCCTTCAAACAGGACGGCATTAAAAGCTTCTGGAGCTCCCCAGTACGGGCTTACCTCCTGCTTTTAAAAGCTCTGTTGTAATGCCATCCTCGCCAGGGCTTTTCCATTTTGAGCTGTCTCAGAGCGATCTCGATTTCGCCACTGCTGACTTCTGGCAGGTCTTCGGTGAAATGGCGTGTTAATGTGGCTCTAGAATCCTCATTTCCGGGATCAGGTCGAGATGCATGCGATGCGTATAACCGGCCATAGAAATTTTCCACTTCCGAAAGGACTGCCGGCACCGAAGAAACGACTTCTCCACTTGTTGTGGTCAGCTTCGTCAAGTGGCTTCTTCCAAGAGATTGTACGAACACCTTTGACCCCCGATTCAGCTCAATTGCTCTTTCAATGGCAAGAGTATTGGAGTACCGAAGGTCGCGTCGTACGTGCTTGTTGATCTCTTGGTTTAGAGCCCGCTTAGCTGACGAAGTGACAGGCGGGTTTTCACGTCGTTTCTTCATAAGCCCTAATGTCTCTTCCGAAAGCTTTGATTTCTTGCCCTTACGCTGCATGTTACAGAATCTCGAACCTTCCTCCCTGAGGATCCGAACCACATATTCGTGGTTCTGGTTAACGTCTGTTGTGGTTTCCACGGCGGCAAATCGGTTCTCCAAATTTGACTGGAACGTTTCGGATCCTGTCATGGTTTGGAGCAGTGTTGGTCGGAGCCTGGCCTTCATCAGACGGAAACGTTCGGCCTTGAAGTTGATATTCAGAGAGCCTCGGACAAGTCGGTGATCGCTACCGGTATTAAACCTATTGATCACGGAGACGTCTCTGAATATGTGCTTCTTGTTCGTCATGATGAAGTCAATCTCATTTTTAGTCATAGTGTCGGGGCTTTGCCACGTCCACTTCCTTTGGGGCTGCTTTTTGAAAAAGCTTTTTTTGTTACTTTACAGCGCTTTTTAAAACTTATTAACTTTTTGTGTACATTAATCTGTTTCGACTTTCATAACTTAAACCTGGCCAACAGTTCGAGCCTACAATGATTTGGACACATTTTGTTAAGTTCTTTACCTACCAAAAAAGTGACTTTCGTTGGTGAAAATAAACAAATAGGTAGGTAGGAGGGGCGGCATTTTTCAGTTTTTGCCCCGCCTAAAAAAAATTGAAGATCCGGGGCTGAAAACCGAATACTTGTCGAGTGCTGTATATTAGGTACTTGCTGTCTAGAAGCAATGCGTCAGAACTCACGAAAACCGCGGCTGTCCACTAAAACATGACAACTGACAACTCATACTATTGTTTTGTGAACCCTCCTGAACTACGAACAATACAAGTCAGTGCCAAGTGGCCTGTGCAGCGGCCTGAGCGCGCGACTCGAGTGCGCCTGCGCGGCTTCTCATAGCAATCACGTCGCATGCGCTTGTTGCGGCGAGCGATGTCGGAGTATCTAGTGACAGCACTACTCGTAGAGATGTTTTATCTGATGGAAGCTTCCGTTTCGTGGCAGCCGCTTGCGTGAGATAACACATGTACACGCAGGAGCGCTGCACGTGTACGTAACTGATGTTGCATCTTCGATATGACGCTTCATCCACCACCTCTTTTATAAAATGCGCTTGTAGCAAGTACACATGTGGAAGTAACTATGTCTGTTTGTCTGTGTGTGTATCTTTCACGATAAAACGAACGTACCTAAGTACCGGTTTGGATGGGTATACAGATACTCTTTATGTCCTGATGAGGCAAGTTATTTCCGCGGGAATCAGGAGCAGCCGTTGGCTAAGATAGGTAGCAACAGATATAAATAGAGAGCTGTGAGGCCGCCTGGGTACTGAGTCCGGTACGGGTCCATGCATTCAACGAACAACTCTAGCAATATGTTACTAGGTGTCAGTAAAGCGCCTCGATAACGAGGCAAATTAATAAAATAAAATTATAATAAACTCAAAAATGTTTATTCAAATTAGGCTGATAAATCAGCACTTTTAACGTCAACAACAAAAGACAGTCCCCAAAACTCCTGCCCTTCACCACTTCCTATGTGTTTTTGCTGGGAAGAAGTAAAAGAGAAAGCAGAAGTAGAAGGATAAAATTTTATTGCAACATTTAGGTACCTTACAGTTATCTTCACGGATATTGGGCTATGACCTTCACCTGCGCAGAAGCGATTTATTGGTTTATTGCCTTATGTGTACAGTGCGCAAAGCGATCCCCACTCTTCCGCCGAGAGCCCAATATCCGTGCCGGTAACTATACGCGCATAGTGGGCCCCGATTCTCCTAAGTTAATAATGTCAAAATCGAATAGAAATCGAATCGCAATATGATCGTAATAGCAGTTTTAACCATATCGGACATTCTGCTACTAATAAAAGACCAATCGTATTCGATTGACATTTGATTGGTGTGCGATTGGTCTGCTATTTTGATGATTTTGGTACAGCAAACTACCGTATAGTTTGCTGTACAATCATTTTGCAATCGTAAATCATTTGCAGACAAAATGATTCATTATTGAATGACAGAAAAGGATAAAAACGTTTATTTCAAATAAAAAATAGCGGAATGCCACATACGCTTCAATCGTAATCGAGTCGGGATTGGATCTCAGTCGAATCGAGTCGAACGTCAATCGAAGGGCGCTTAAGTAAAATTAGGAGAATCGGGCCCCTGCACACTAAACAGCCGGCCGACTGTTGGTCCGGTGGTGGGTGCTTGGATATATTATAGAAAATCGTGAATTCAATCAATGGTGTTAGTAGGTCTGATACCCATTCACTCATTCATTGACATTCATCTTCATAATGATTTATGAGCCCAAACAAACATCGGTCGCTAAATGTTTGAAGTTTGCGAAACAATATTTGTCCAAAATATGTGAAAAGAAATACAATACAATACAATACCTATATCCGTCTATCATTCCGTCTCCATGATTAAGAACTAGACCCTCTAACCCTCGTGGATTCCTCTGACTATTGCATGGATATAGATAATGGTGCAACAAGAAAGTACGGCAGTGCCTGCTTTGCTCAACACTTGGCTGGGGCACTGGCCGCGCCTCCAGTTGCAACACACACAAACATACCACGGGGTTAACATGGAACAGTTAGCAGGCAGGTGTGAACAGAGAGACTCCGTGGCAGCAGTGGTCGGCTGCGGCGGCTCCTACTGTTGTGTTGTGTTGTGAGAGCGAGGCGCGCCGCGTGGCGATGCGGCGCGCGGCGGCCAGGCGCCCACGCACTGCCAGATAGTGGAGAGGTCTCACTCAGTCAAATATAATAAGCCCAAAACCGAGGTACCTATATGTATAAAATATACCGTTACCTCGAATCTCTCTCGTCTCCATCATCAGGTCAGCTTTAAACCTTTACTGTTGATTTATTTATTCAATTATTCTTGCACATTATGTTCAATGCCGGATTTACCGCCTTAGGCGTTCTCTGTTTTATAATGTTATCAGACATACAACCGAGTGTTATGCTTCTATACTATACATGCCTACAGTTTCCGAAATTGGCCCTCCATTTCTCAGGGTTTCCATCAGCAGATCCTGGACATTGGGAGTTTTGAGAAGATACACTATCTCATCCTCCTCCGAGCCTTTTTCCCAAACTATGTTGGGGTCGGCTTCCAGTCTAACCGGATTCAGCTGAGTACCAGTGCTTTACAAGAAGCGACTGCCTATCTGATCTCCTCAACCCAGTTACCCGGGCAACCCGATACCCCTTGGTTAGACTGGTGTCAGACTTACTGGCTTCTGACTACCCGTACGACTGCCAAGGATGTTCAATGACAGCCGGGACCTACAGTTTAACGTGCCATCCGAAACACAGTCATTGGTGTCTAAGATATACTTAGAAAGTACATACAAACTTAGAAAAGTTGCATTGGTACTTGCCTGACCTGGAATCGAACCCGCGCCCTCGTACTCGAGAGGTTGGTTCTTTACCCACTCGGCCACCATGCCTACGATACACTATCAAACAAAAATTTTTTTTTGGAAAGTTAGTATAGTCGTCGTTGAGCAAACGATGAACACAGAAAGAGTCACCGACACACTCTAGTAAGTGTAATACGCTACAGCCAGCGAAGTTCTATAAGCTGTATTTCGCCTCCATTATCGAATCATGTTCAGGTCAATACTTAAGTATCTACCTACGTGTAACGTAAGCCCAAACATGAGACCCGTCGACTGTACGGATATCGTCTCCGTTGTCAGATCAATTCTAAATTGCCTTTATTTTGTTTTAGGCTTTAAGGATGCATGACCTGTCTATTGTAAGTTGTTACCTACCTCTTGCAAGTTTTTACCTATCTAGTGAAAGTTTACAGCTCATCGACTGCAGGAGTCACGACTCAACTTCTGTTTTAAGCGGTTTTAAGTTTGCAAAATAAATTGAGGTAAAAAAATCTTTAAAAACAAGCTTTTATTTAAATGCGCTAAAAAGAAAAAAATAAACTTTTACTGTAACTTTACTGTCAACTTATAACGACATTTTAAATTTAACATATTTGACACAATTTATACGTTTTAAAAGCTTGACGCGAGATTTAAGTACTTACTTGTATTTACTTCCTTAGTAAAATCGCGACAAGCTTTTAAAACATATAAATTGTGTCAATTATGTTAAATTTGAAATATCGTTTTAAGTTGACAGTAAAGTTACAGTAAAAGTTGTTTTTTTTCTTTTTAGCAGATTTAAATAAAGGCTTGTTTTTAAAGATTTTTTTAATTCAATTTATTTTATACTTTTTATTTTTCACCTGGTAAGTTCCTAAGTCTAAATTCTGTAGGGGCGGTCATCTTAGATTTTGATTTGGTAAAGTGCACTTTATTCTACTTGTCAAGCCCTGTCATTGGATACCCATATGGATGGGATTGAAAAAAATAGGTTATTCACCATTTTGTAGCGGCAGCCATCTTGGATTTTTATTTCGTAAAGTGCAATGTGTTCTACTTGTCAATCCCTTTCATTTGATACCCATATTGTATTACTTAGGTACCTTAAAAATAACTAGTCCGCCATCTTGTAAATTTAGCCATGTTGGATTTAGGATGACGTCACATAGCTTAACATGCATTGTCATCCAAACTAAACATGTGTGCAAAATTTCAGCTCAATCGGTTGAGGGCAAGTGCCTTAAAATTGAGTTGTAAAATTCCACCCGAACACACATAGTTACATACATACATTGCAAGTTAAATAAAAGCTTGTAAAAATACATTGTTATATTGCCTTATCAATTCGTAATATTCAACAACTGTAGTTTTGGGTCAACAACTGTCGTAAAATGTTTATCAATTGTAAGGAGCCTGACATAGCTTCAATTAGTAGGTATAGCTGCTGAGTTCCGGCAACTCGCGGCCCCAGCCCCGCGCCGCGCTCACTGCGGCAGGGCACTTCGAGGAACACGTGCGGCGGTACCTGTGCAGGTCGCACCGAAAGGAACTTTTAGTGAATAGCTGGTGAGCGCGCACCTCGACCGTCCGCTTTGTGTGCAAGTACAATAGGCTGAGCGGTGTAAGCACGTGGACCAGACAAAGACGAGCAGGTAGCGCGGCCGAGTGCGCTACCATTATGACGAGCAGGTAGCGCGGCCGAGTGCGCCACCATTATGACGAGCAGGTAGCGCGGCCGAGTGCGCCACCATTAAGACGAGCAGGTAGCGCGGCCGAGTGCGCCACCATTATGACGAGCAGGTAGCGCGGCCGAGTGCGCCACCATTAAGACGAGCAGGTAGCGCGGCCGAGTGCGCCACCATTATGACGAGCAGGTAGCGCGGCCGAGTGCGCCACCATTAAGACGAGCAGGTAGCGCGGCCGAGTGCGCCACCATTAAGACGAGCAGGTAGCGCGGCCGAGTGCGCTACCATTATGACGAGCAGGTAGCGCGGCCGAGTGCGCCACCATTAAGACGAGCAGGTAGCGCGGCCGAGTGCGCCACCATTAAGACGAGCAGGTAGCGCGGCCGAGTGCGCTACCATTATGACGAGCAGGTAGCGCGGCCGAGTGCGCCACCATTATGACGAGCAGGTAGCGCGGCCGAGTGCGCCACCATTAAGACGAGCAGGTAGCGCGGCCGAGTGCGCCACCATTATGACGAGCAGGTAGCGCGGCCGAGTGCGCCACCATTAAGACGAGCAGGTAGCGCGGCCGAGTGCGCCACCATTATGACGAGCAGGTAGCGCGGCCGAGTGCGCCACCATTAAGACGAGCAGGTAGCGCGGCCGAGTGCGCCACCATTAAGACGAGCAGGTAGCGCGGCCGAGTGCGCCACCACGCGCAACTTCGTCTTAGTGTCGCACGTCTGGCGACAGGTACTCGCTTCACTTGACTGCGCGTGATTCGATACTCATCGGTTAAATATAAGTCAATGTCAAATCATTTATTTCATTTAGGCCTTTACAAGCACTTATGAACGTCAAAATTATAACTAAGTTTGATTCTAGTTGCCCATTCCAAAAGTAGCTTCCTATGGAGAAGAACGGGCAAGAAACTCCATGGTTACTCTTTTTAAAAATAATATGGTACTTATTACAGTTTGTATGTATTGATACATACAGTAACAGCATGCGAAGATCATGTAGAATCGCAAAGACAAATGAGGATAAAATGACAATTAAAATGCTACATGGTGTTCACATTTACAAATTGGTTTATATTTTGGTACAAAGTTACAAACAAATAATCAAAAGATGAATACAATTTTACTTGCTGGTGTAGGTAATTTTAATTTGTTAATTAATTAGATATTGTCCAGTAAAGTGTGGCTTTATATGAGTTTTAAACCGCATGTCATTCAGTTCCAGAATGTTGTCTGGTATTTTATTATAACATTTGACACAAGTTTTGGCCCGATCGCTTTATGGGTATTAAAACTTCCCCAAAGCCGACATCATCAAATGCTACTCAGAAGCAGTTGTAACGATTCCAAGCCAGAGGCTTTCAGATGGATTTGAGAAAACCCTGGTCCTAGACTCCTAGGGCTTGTAAGGTGATTAAATTCACATCATCTGGCTAGCCTTGAGAAAAGGCTACGCAGCCAGTGACTTGATACGAGGCAGAAGAACGTTAAAAGCTTCGCTACGTATTTCAAGTATATATGTATGTATAGCGATACATCATGTGCACATAGCAGCAGCCGGAGAGCTAATTAGTCGCTCGTTAAACAGATTCATTAGTAAGATGACATTCCTTGTTTTCGAACAAGATTAGCAGTTAGTGTAGTAGGTATCGTTATTTGTGTTTCACTGATAATAGTTTTGACTCATACATTTTAATCTTCTTGGAATTCACCAAGTGGCCTCATTATTACAATAAATATCGCATCTTAACAAACAACATTAAGGGGAACATCATTACTGCCACAACAGAACTATGTAAACATCCGCTTCTTAGAACTTGGAATACTTGGCAGCGCCTAAAGAGAACGAAGCCATACCAGCGTGCCGCCAGTGTGCCGCCAGCGTGCCGCCAGCGTGCAGCCAGCGTGCCGCCAGCGTGCAGCCAGCGAGCCGCCAGCGTGTGCCAGTGCCGGGCGTAGCCGCGGCGCACGATGAGTGTAGCGTGCACTGCATACAACTATGTATGAAATAATAAAACCTATCATTACTAGCCTGTGCACGTATGTATGTTAACCAGACAATAGCTACTGTCGACCTTGCAAACCGACAGTTTCAAACCTCTTCAGAAATGCTAGCGAACTCACAATATATTTTTCGAGCAAGCACATCTAGGCACCTACTTAGGAATTCTAACAAAACTCAGTAAACGTGATGCTGAAGGTTCGTAACGGAGTGGGTAACATTCGCGAGGCGCACGCATTTCATCAGTAGTGATAAGTAGCGCGATAACGCACAGATGAGGTGGCGCGGATGTCAAGGCCGGTGACGTCGCCCGCTCCGCTCGGCAACCGCGGCACCTGCGCCGGTCCGCAGTCCGAGCTCATCCCACGGCGGACCTTCAGCGCGCTGACACGCGACGCCAGGGCTGCGCCACCCGCCAGCAACAGAGTATCATGCTAATGTCTGTTACACCGCCCCACATCACATGTAGTATAGGGACACGCCACCGCCGCGCTCTGGCCTGAGGCGCCCCTAAAAAGTAGGAAATGCCAAGATTGTGCCAACCAATAGTGCAGAATGTCACTTGCCCAACGCCATTACAGTTTCATTAGCAAACAATACCTTATATATAAAAATCAATTGCTGTTCGTTAGTCTCACTAAAACTCCGGAATGGCTGGACCGATTTGGCTTATTTTGGTTTTAAAATGTTTCTAGAGGTCCAGGGAAGGTTTAAACGATACGAAGTTCGCGGGGTCAGCTAGTTTTTAATAAAAATCTCGATACTTAAACTTTTCAACAAAACTCCCAACACCTAAATATGTATAAACTTTTCTAATAAAGCTTTTCAGGAGCGTGGCAGCCCTGAGCATCTGTCTGTGCTCTGAATGTATGATTAACGTACATTTAAAGAGCACAATGACAAGATCGAGCTTAATGTGGGCAGGTGCGCCAGCGTCGGCGAGTCCGCAGCGAACCCGCGACCGCGACACACGTGCGTAGCCGCTCCCGCCCCGCGCTCGCAACGCTCCCGCCTCGCGCGCGCACCGCGCCCGCACGAGCACGCCGCGCCGTCGTGGCGCGCCGACCTCTCAGGGGATGCGCTAATGTTTACTCTTTACTGATCATTAATTAGTGATTGCATCGTTAGACTAATTAGATGATACGCGCAACGTGTGCCGTGGGGTCACGCGCCCCCATGGCCGCGCCGCCTGGCTGAGCCGTACAATGCACCGCGAGCTGTCCCAGCTCATGCGCTGCACCACTCGCACGAGACACGCTATGCACTCATTTATTAGCCACTTGTAACGGATTGATTGCGTTCCGGAAAGTTCCACCACAACCCTGAAGTTTCGCGGCGCGTTTATCAACGGCGCGGGCAATGTCCGCCGCTATCTGCCAGATGTGACAAATGTCTCCACGCGACACCTCCGGCCATCTGACCCACCCGACACCTGACTCTCCCGACACCTGACTCCCGACACCTGACTCTCCTGACTCCTCCCGACCCTCCTGACACCTGACTCTCCGACACCTGACTCCCACCTGACACCTGACTCTTTGACACCTGACTCTCTGACACCTGACTCCCGACACCTGACTCCCTGACACCTGACTCTCCACCCCTCCCGACCCTGACTCCTCCTGACTCCTGACCCTGACCCTGACCTGACTCTCCCACCCCTGCCTCCTGACTCCCGACACCTGACTCCTGACACCTGACACCTGACTCCTCTCCTGACACCTGACTCTCCCCCCTGACCTCCACCTGACTCTCCGACCCTCCCCTGACTCCCGACCTGACTCCCGACACCTGACTCTCCCGACACCTGACTCCCGACACCTGACTCTCCCGGCACCTGACTCCCGACACCTGACTCTCCCGACACCTGACTCTCCCGACACCTGACTCCCGACACCTGACTCCCGGCACCTGACTCTCCACTCTCCCGACTCTCCCGGCACCTGACTCTCCCGACACCTGACTCTCCCGACACCTGACTCTCCCGGCACCTGACTCTCCCGACACCTGACTCCCGACACCTGACTCTCCCGACACCTGACTCTCCCGGCACCTGACCCTCCTGGTACTTGACCGTCCCAGTACCCAGGTCCACGTACCTCATACCGCTACTAACTGAAAGTAATTAATACAATTATTATGTAGTTATTGCATCAGTCATGTCCGAATTGCGATTTGTATTTATCATACCTACCTAATAAAAGTCGTGGATCTTATTTATTATAAATATGTAGTAGGTATGAGTTGATTATAATTGTAAAGGTTTCAATAGGCGATTCTGTGTACCGAGGTGTTGAAGTAGCTCAGGCTTGACATTGCACGGCTAGTGGACGGACCCACCACGCCATGTGTGAATGCGCCACTTTGAATCGCGATATCTCAGGAATGGTAACATTTAGGAGAAAACTGTCAATGCCATTTTTGTAGAAAATTTTAAAATCTACAACTTTGGTTTGATGTTTTCTTTTGATAAAACTTACCGTTTTCGAAACAAAAACAAAAAACCTAAAATTTTGACATTTAATCTCGAATAACTTTTGACGCACACATGGGATCGATGGGGACTTTTAATATTTTATTTATAGAGATAAACCCCAGCTCTCCACCAAAATTCAGCTTTCCAGGATTTTTTGTTATTCGACCGCTACTTTTATGTCTATAGCTAGTACGCAAGTGTGTGAAACTAGTCGCGAATACATTGGAATTCACTTTTTATACAAAGTCTTCCGATGTGTACAGCAGCAGTACGCAAATACTCGCATATATTTTGTAGTGGCCAAGGTAACTGGCTTTGTTCCATAATATACAGTGCTAGTTCGCATGCAAACTAATCGTGTATACATTGGAATAGGCGCGAAAACTTTACGATTCCAATCTATTCGCGAGCAGTTGCATGCTCGCCATTTTGATTAAAACACGACCTAGCATTTAATGTTAATTTAAATATTAATAGTGCTCGTTCAATTAAAAAACATTGTATTAAAAATTGAAGTTAGTGACGAAAACGAATCGCTGCAAAACCGACTCCACGTAGTCTTGTCTGCCCTACCCCTAGAGTGCAATTCAAAACCGCGTAGGCGCGGAGGGGCGAGGCGGCCTGCGAGCTGAGGCACAGGTAGTTTTAACGCCCGCGGACGCGGCTGAAGCTGGCCGGCTGTGCCGGCCAGCAAGCCGAAGCTGCGGTGGTGAGCGTGAAAACCATCTGCGACGATAAGCTCGCATGGGACCGCCGGAGCCCCGCAGCACCGGAGCCGTGACAGAAGCGATGCTTGCTGCATGTTGCTTGCTTACATTTTAAAGGTACTGAGTTAAAAAAATAGAAGCTAATTAAATATATTTTACGATGTCATTTAATAGTATTTTAGAAGTTTACTGTTAGAATGCCTGCTACAAATTTGGATGCTAAAAAATAACCATCATGCTGAGTTGTATTTAAAGTGGTTTACTTAGAAGATAACTAGTGGCTAAGATAGTATTATTTAGATGCTCGTTAATTGTGGCTGACTTAATAAGTAATTTAGAAGGCAACATACATTTTTGGGGCCGAATAATGATATTAAAAAGAAGCCTGTTTAATTAGCATTTTTAATAAACAAACTCAGATTCAGAAGCCATTTTTATTTAATGCTTTACCTAATATTAATTTTGTATAGTTAAATTTGACCGTGTATAAATTGGAAAGGTGCATGTGCACGTCTAAACTACGCAAAATTCGTGTATAGTTTGAAATCACAAATTAAAAAACAGCATTACAAAGTATCAGCGAGCAGTTTCCTATGGATGCGTTTTGGCTATGTACACTCTGTAAATACGCGTGGTCGCACCCCCGTGCCGACATTGTCCTATTGTGCCATTCGCGTCGCGCGACCCATTACCCCTTTACTACTGTCAGCCTACACCAAGTCTGATTTGGATCAGCAACTCATAGATTTATTACCTTATATACATATCTAGTGCAA